>NC_044381.1:42091029-46904779 GCF_006542625.1 Nomascus leucogenys
AAAGGAATGAAATCGAACGTTTGGTGAAAGAGTGAGCTAAGAAGGCAGAAGACCAAGTGCAGATGTTTCGAGGTGGGAAAATGCGGGTGAGGCAGGAGAGTGTGAGTGATGCAGCTGCGGAAGTCCTGACTTAGGCTCAGTGGTGGCGATGGTGAGCTGAGAAGTCATCATACCTGAGACATCAGTGAAAGACAGGATTGGCTGCTGTAGGATGAGAGCAAAAGGGGGATCAAGGGTGCCCCCAGGTCTTTAGCCTGAACCCTAAGTGAATGCAATGACCATTTTTGAAGGTGGAGAGATTAAATGAGGAACAAGTTTGGGAGTGGATGTTACATACCCAAATGGAAAAAATCCCACAGGCAGCAGGATTCTTGGATCTGCAGTTCAGAGGAAGGATTGGGAATAGAAATATCAAGTGGATAGTCTAGTTACAGGTGACATTTTGCCAGAAAAGGTATGAAGATCCTGCCTTGGAGTACTCCTTACCAGGCATGTTGATTATATTTACTTTAAAAATGTCTTCTGTTTTCCTGAATAACTATAGTTCTTAGCTGTCTTTTTAAAATTTAATTTAATTTTTTTAAAATTTGAGATGGGAGTTTCACTCTATCACCAGGCTGGAGTGCAGTGGCGCAATCTTGGCTCATTGCAACCTCCGCCTTCTGGGTTCAAGCGATTCTCCTGCCTCAGCCTCCTGAGTAGCTGGGACTACAGGCACGTGCCACCACGCCCGGCTAATTTTTTGTATTTTTAGTAGTGACGGGGTTTCACCATGTTAGCCAGAATGGTCTCAAACTCCTGACCTCATGATCTGCCCACCTCGGCCTCCCAAAGTGCTGGGATTATAGGCGTGAGCCACTGCGCCGGCCTTATTTTAATTTTTTTTTAAGAGACAGGATCTTTCTGTTACGTAGGCTGGAGTGCAGTGGTGCAATCATAGTTCCCTGAAATGCAGTGGTGTGATCACAGCTCACTGCAGCCTTGAACTCCTGGCCTCAAGCAATCCTCCTGCCTCTGCCTCCCAAGTAGCTGGGACTAGAGGTGTGTGTACCACCATGACTGGCTAACTTTTTTATTTTTTATAGAAACAAGGTCTCGTCAAAGAGGCTGGTCTCAAACTCCTGGCCTTAAGCAAGCCTGCTGCCTTGGCCTCCCAAAGCACTGGGATTGCAGGTGTGAGCCACCACACTCATCCTAGATATCATTTCTACTTGATCATATTAGATATCAATTTCTAGTTACTGTATTTGGGGGAAAAAAAAGCAGAATTTTAAACATTCTAAAATTTTAGCTTTTTCCTGCTGTGGACTATTCCCCCCAAGAGAGACTGAATCCATGAATGTTAATATAGTGTCAGACTTACGATAGTCTCTAGAAAGAATTTATTTAAGCTCATCAAAAATCCATTACTTTATATATCTAGAGTGTCCTAGCTGTTAAACATAAATGGTCATCGAGAGTCACCACAGAATTGAGGAAAGCCTCTAGGATGACAGATCAATCCCAAACAAAGAGTAAAAAGAACTTGGTAATATTGGCTCATTGTGACAAATATTGTGACAAATGTGCCATCCTAATGCAAGCTGTTAATACCAGGAGAAACTGGGTGTGGGGTAGAGAAAAACTCTTTGTACTACACCTTTGTAATTTTTCTGTAAGGTTAAAGCTATTCTAAAAAAACTTATTTCAAAAAAGAACTTGGAGAAGCAGAGTTAATGCACAGGACAGAAGGAAAAACATAACATTAATATTTTCAGGGACAACAGAAGAATATATTGTATTCAGGAGAAAACAGCCATATGGTGTATAAAAGAACATTTAGATAAGAAAGAGCTTTTGGGGCTGGACGTGGTGGCTCACGCCTATAATCCCAGCACTTTGGGAAGCTGAGGCAGGTGGATCGCTTGAGCTCAGGAGTTTGAGACCAGCCTTGGTAACACGGTAAAACTCTGTCTTTACAAAAAATACAAAAATTAGCTGGAGACGGTGGTGTGTGCCTGTAGTCCCAGCTACTTGGGAGGCCCAGGTGGGAGGATCACTTGAGCCTAGAAATCGAGACTGCAGTGAGCTGTGATCATGCCACTGCACTCCAGCCTGGGTTACAGAATGAGACCCCGTTCCAAAAGAAAAAAAAAAAAAGGGAAAAAAACTAACACCGAAATTTCTTTAAGTCTCTCATAAATCTACAGTATTTTGGGATACATGTAGTTTTGAATACACACCCTTGACTCCATTCCTTAAACTTTTCCTTAGATGCCTCTTAAGTGCCTTCAATTCATCATGAGTTTTTTCAGTTTAGGGGTATAAAACTGAGTCATTCAGACTAAGTTTAAAATAATTTGTAGTATCCACTGGTGCATTTCCCCCTTTGCATCAGAGCCTCACTCCCATTCCCATCCCTTGTTCTTCGGGATACTCACTCTGATGTCTTTGAGTAGACTTGTAGGTTTGCAAGACATGCAGTGGCCATTCAGTGTCCCAATTAGTCATGTAAAACTTAAAAAGTGAGGTTCAGTCCACCCCAAGACAGCTCTAGTCCTGTGGCCTAACAAAGCCATTGAAGACCCTAGTTCCTCTGAGATCCTTGCTCTGCTACCTACCAGAATATTAACTTCCATTTAAGACCAATATCAAGATCATTTGAAGGCCAACATTCCTCATTGGTTATAAGACATCAGTCAACGGTCACCAGTTCTGTATGATTGCATTTACGCCCAGGCCAAGAGAGACTGGTTTCCTGAGGTTTTTCTTAAAAGCAAGTAACCAGCTTTCTCAAGACTCTCAGAGCCCTGCTCAAATCTCAGGGGTTCAAACTGGCTTAGCTCTGCCCATCTCTGAATCAACCAGTGTAGAAAAAGGAAGGAATGACCCTAACAAGGTCCCCCTTGGAGCTGAAATCTATCACTTAGATGGCACCATTGCTACCTAATGGGAAGGACAGAATGAATATTGGGAGTCACAATCCTCTAAAGCCACCTCACTGTCTCCCCTACTTTATTTTGCTTTCCTCCAATTCATACAACACGGCAACCATCTGGCTGTGTAATGCATCATTTGCAACCCTTCTGTGGTATGGTAGCTAGTCTTCAAAGATGGCGCTCCCACTTAGTTATACCATCTAGTATTCAGCCTTGAATTTGGGTTGTGTCAGTATTTGCTTTTGACCAATAGAGTATAGTGGAAATGATGCCATGTGACTTCCAAAAGCAGATAATGAAAAAACCTCACTGTCTCTGCCTGAGACTCTAGGAACACTCTTTTTTAAGGATATCCCCTCTAGGAAACCAGTCCCCATACTATGAGGTGCCCTAGCCGTAGGAAGGAGCCATGTTTAGGCACAGTGGTTGACAGCCCCAGCTGCGCTCCCAGCAGCAGCTGGCATCAATCACCAGCCAGGTCAGTGACCCACCCTGGACATCCTGCCCAGCTGAGCATTTGGATGACTGCAGCCCTCAGCAGAGCGTTCAGATGACTTCCTCAACTGACACCCTGTGTGAGGTCTCAAGTGAGAACCATCCAGCTGAGCACAGTCAACCTACAGGACTGGGATAGATAATACTAAATTGTTGCTATTACATTGTTGCTTCATGCCATTAAGTTTTGGCATAAAGCAATAGTTTAATATTATCTATCCCAGTCCTGGGATAAAACACCCTCTGAGAACTCTTAACTTTAGAATGGCATAAAACTCCCTCTTAGAAATCTGCACTGCTTTGTTTCATGTGATGAAACCTAAGGATGTTATTGTGTATGAATGGACTAACATCTGCCTTCTCCATAGACCAAAGATTGGAGCTGGGACTATATATACATACATACATATATATTTTTGTTTGTTTGTTTGAGAGGGAGTCTCACTGTCACCCAGCCTGGAGTGCAATGGTGTGATCTCCGCTCACTGCAACCTCCGCCTCCTGGGTTCAAGCGATTCTCCTTCCTCAGCCTCCTGAGTAGCTGGGACTACAGGCACTTGCCACCACACCTGGCTAATTTTTGTATTTTTAGTAGAGATGCGGTTTCACCATGTTGGCCAGGCTGGTCTGAAACTCCTGACCTCAAGCAATTCACCTGCTTTGGCCTCCCAAAGTGCTGGGATTCCAGTCGTGAGCCACTGCGCCCAGTGGGGACAATATTTTTGTTACCGTATTCTCAAATATCTAGAAGATAATAAAGAATTATTAAATAAATGAGTGCCTGTGTTTTGCTCCCTTAACTCCACCCATACCTCTCTATGATAAACACACATGTCATTTAAAAAAGTTATTTTGGACCCTAAGTCCTGAAAATGTTCAACGGGGTGGTCTTAGATTGCCTGTAAACTAAATTCCATTTTGCTTAAATGGGAGCTTATTTTACGCTTGGAGAAATTTACAAGTTTCAGTTCAGGATACTACAAATAAGCAATTTATGATAATACAGAATCATCTTCCAAACCTTGCATTACTACGTCACACACTTTTTAAAAAGTCTAGATTGACATGATTAGGTGACCCTCCCTTAAAGATGAACTAAGTTGATTGTCTGACTGATGTATTTCAATAATATGCCCAACTGCTCGTGCTTAGGGATGACCCAGTGAGGAGGTTTTTTGGGGAATTAAATCTTAGTATTGGCCGGGCGCGGTGGCTCACGCCTGTAATCCCAACACTTTGGGAGGCTGAGGCAGACGGATCACGAGGTCGGAATTTCGAGACCAGACTGGCCAACATAGTGAAATCCCATCTCTACTAAAAATACAAAAATTAGCCAGGCATGGTGGCCTGTGCCTGTAGTCCCAGCTACGCAGGAGGCTGAGGCAGGAGAATTGCTTGAACCTGGGAGGTGGAGGTTGTGATGAGCTGAGATCATGCCACTGCACTCCAGCCTGGGCGACAGAGCGGGACTCCATGTCAAAAAAACAAAATAAAATAAAATAAAATTCTAGTGTTGGAGGAGGTCTTGAAAGCTAGAGTCTTTGGTAGTGGGCAAATATTCTACACATAGATGTTAAGAACAGTATTTTCATACTCTTATAAAAAAAAGTGGAAACATCATTCAAAGTTATGGCTTGCTGTTAGGAATGTTTCTCCTACACATACTATCTGTGTGACCTTGGGTGGGTTGCATAACCTCTCTGGACCTAGTTTCTTCAACTGTCAAATAGAGACAAGACTGAGGATTGGGCGAATTAGTACCTGCAATGTGCTGAGGATGGGGCTGGCCCTAAGTGCTGTCTAACTGCTGGCTTTTTATTCCAGTATCCTATCACGGCAGCAGGATCTCGATGCACAGTCACTAAAAACATGGTGTTCAAGGTCTAAACCCAGACTCCATGGTTTAACCAGCTCTAAGATCTTTGACACATTATTTAACTTCTCTAAACCTCTGTTTTCTCATCCATGAAATGGGGATATTAATATCTACCTGACAAAATGAAGATTGGATGAAATCAAGCTGTGGCTGTTAGCACCTGGCACACTGTACCTCCCCCGCACCGGTATGGCTCCTGAGATGCTTTGGCCACCTACAAGCCATTGTCGAGGAATGCCAGGCCAGAGCCTGTATGCCTGTTGGGCAGGAAGGACCTTAGGAAGCCATCAAGTTCAAGTTCAGTCATTTTTCAGAAGCAAGAAACCAGGGCCTGAGGGAGAGGGGATGAAGTGATTTGTTTGAAGGCACCCACTAGTTAGAGACAGAGACAAGTAGAACCCATGTTGTAAATGAAAACAATCATGTATAGCTGTGTTCTATGATAACATCTACATTTCCACTGTGTTACTTTGCAGTAGCATAGTGCCTTTTATTCTAGAATTTGGAAACATTTCCTGTTATCCTGCTGTTACTCAATGGGATACAGAGAAGCAGGCATACACTTGTCCCATTCACCAGTCCCCCTTACCCCTTGTCTTTTAGGAACATTGTCACAGACAATGGGTCCTCTGTGGAGGAGGAGCTCTGCACACTGGGGGACCTCTGCACCTTGGGGCCTGGGGCAGGGGCTGCCGGGGCCAGGAGTCCTGGCTTCTTTCAAATGACTGTATCGGTTTTTCATGAAAATTAGTCACTTAAAAATCAGCACTCTTTAATACTACTATTCTGCATCTAAAGAGAGTATCTACAAAGAGTGTCAAAGGCAGAATCTGATACATATTTGGAATGTGGAAAATGGTCCTAGTGCCTCACCTTCCTTGGAGGCTCATTGAGCCAAACCTGGAGATGGGGTCATGAGCCACCCGAGTGACCCCCCCAAGGGAGCTGGGCTGCTCCAGGACCTGTCACGCCTCTCTGGGGCAGCTGGGGCAACTCACCGCCGCAGCAGAGTCCTAGAGCTCTGTCTCTCACGTGAGAAGCTGTTGGTTAGTGTGGCTGCTGCTGAACTGGGCATTGCAGCAGACCCTGACGCCCTGTCGCTGGATCAACCCAGACCCGCTCTGGTTCTGCCAGGGAAATCCCCTCCATCTCCCAAAATAACAGAATCTCACCCCTTTTTCAAGTCTGAATGCCACTTTATTTTTACAAAGAAAACAAAATTTCACCTACATCTAATTTCCACAACAAATAAAATAAATCTAGTTTCCTGTGGAATGAAAAGAGTGAAGATTCACACGAAGTCCAAGGAGACAAATTTAACAATTAAACTGCTTATAGAGCACTTTAATCATGAATTTGAACTGCTAAAATGAATACATGTAAGAGGAAAAAAAAATCCCATTTCCATGTTTAACTCTGCTGGCCACACCAGACAGAACAGTAAACCTAAAGTAACTAGGCCCTTGGGCCTCAGTGAAAGGAAATTTGATTTTGAGGTGACCTTCCGATCCTGCAGGGTCTGTGCTTAGGGTCAGGGGAGAGCCAGAGGCTGCAGGAGGGGTTAGGAGCTTGGGTTTAAATTCCTTGACTGTGCCCCTTGCTTTCTCTCCTTGCCACATAGCAACAGAGCAGAACTCGCCTCCAGGGCCATTGCGGGGAACAAAGGAGATGGCACCTACTGAGTACTTAGGACCACGCCTGGCACATAGGCCTTTACTATTATTATGATGTCCGAGAAGAATCCTAATGTTTCAAAATGAAAATTTTCCACAAAAAAATCCCTCTGCATTTTAAATTTCATTTTGCTCTCTGTTAATCTGATTTTCAACATAGTCATGGTACTTCTGATTTTTGAGTACCTGTCACATTTTGGGCTTGATGACAAGAGATTTTTCGTAGCTCATCTCCATTACTCCTCACAACAAAGAATAACTTCACAGGGTGCATAGGGTTTCAGACTAGGAGAGTAGAACTGTGAGCTGGTACTGGTCAGGGACACTGTCCTGGAGTAGGTAAGTCTCAAGCTGGGGCATTTGGGAGGTGGAAGGTGACTGAGAAGCACTGGGTAGCGGGCTGGCAGAGGAAGCTTTCCAGGGGAAGGGAATGGCCTGGGCAAAGGCGTGGAGGCAGGCAGGGGTAGGGCACCATTTACCTGCTCAGCCAGGCCACCTTCCCCAGGGAAGAAATCAGAGCTCCCCAGATCTGCCAGTGGTCTCTGAATGCCACTGATAAATTCAGTTGCCCAGGTGTCTCCTATTCCTGTTCTGCTGGCTGAGATGGGTGACTTGGCCTGAAATGCAGAAAGTAGCTTTTCAAAGGCCTTTAGCATTTCCATTTTAACATGACTTACACGCATGCTCAATGGAGTCTTTACAGATTTTATGCATTGGAATACATTACCTATATATTCATATATCTACACACACCTACATATATTTACATACTCATATATGTGTGAGTGTATATATACATAGATATCAATATTCTATTGGTGCACTACTATGAGTATCTTCAGGGTAATAAAATATCCTGATATAAGAAGGTTTTGCTTTAATATCTCTGTCTCTTCTTTCTTCCATCTCTCCTTTCTTTCCTCTCCTTCCCATCTAATACATTTCTTTGTTAGATGAAGGCCCTGGGCATGAAATAATTGAGTCAATCCTCCTTCTTAGATTGTCAAGGATCATGGGGCTCTGGACCCAGCTTGGGTTCCAGATGTGGCGTGAGCGTGGAGGAAGAGAGAATTAAAACTGGGTTCTCTTGAGAGGGTTCACATTTAGGGGAGCCGGGCTGGGGAAGGAGGCCACAGCCAGCAGAAAGCACGGGAGAACCAATATAACCCAAGACCAGTGAGATGGATTTGGCCTCAAGTCTTAGCTTTAAGGCTCTCAGCACATTAAAAAATCCCTCTGTTCTTTTGGTTTACTCATCTGTACAATGGGGATGGATAATCATGAAGATAGAATGGTTTAATAAGAAGCATCTAGCAGGAAGTAATAGATAGTAATGACTGGCAGGTGCTGTCATCATTAGACAAGTTCCAGATGGAATGGGGACAGGAGGGTAGGGAGCCTTTGCCAGGATGCCATATGGTGAGTTCAGAACCAGCTCAGGGAGTGACTTTGTCCTGGTGACCCTGCAAGATCCCCAGCCAAGATAGGACCAGACATGCCCACATATGGCTTCATCAGGTCGCCTGGGATGAAGAAAGCATTCACACATCACCTGAACAAAAAACGGCCGGTGGATGAGACAAAAGGAGCCTGGGGCAGGTTTAGGATTTCAGCTCCCTTCTTCCTTCCTGTCAGCCAGCGTTTGAAGAAACGAGTCTACCCTTTAGCACAGTTCACCTTGACACCAGGAACAAGTGTGCTCATCCTGAGCCCCTTGGTGCCTATCCATCCCCATGTGCCTGGTGCTCCTTCCTTGGGGACGTCAGGTGAGTCATTCTACCATTCTTGACCTCAGTGTCCTGCTCTGTACATGAAGGGGGTTTGTCTGTATGCTCACTGAATGCTCACTGAGAGTCCCCCACCAGCTCACCTCTGCAGCCTTCACAGGGCCTGGTCTCCATGGCTGAGCCCTGGGATTGGTTGAAATGAATTGCATCTACCTGAGAAGATGAGGTAGAGTCAGCCAAGTGTAAGATAGGCAGAGGGCACCATGACAGCCCATAATGCACTGCCGTGTTGATGGTCCAGTTGGGAGGGTCTCACAGAGGGGTTCAAGAGAGGGGATGTGGGACCAGGGGTGAGCCGAGGGAAGTCTGACGGTGGTCTATACTCCTCACAAGCCTTATCAGTCCTCTGCCCCACTCCTACCAGTGCGTAATTTGGAGCTGTACAGACATGGTCCAGCCCCTATGCAGATGGAGCCCTGAAACCCCTCCTTTACCCAGAGTCCAGACTGAGTTGGAACCTATGAAAGGAAATTAAAATTTGGGACCCCAAACTCATATAGCCAAAGGGAAAAGTCAAGCTGGGAACTGGGTCACACAAACCTGCCTCTCCCTTTTGTTTCCTAAATAAAATGTCTACAAGATAAAAAAGCTACATGCCTCCGCCATATTTTGCCCGCAAGGAAATTCCTAGTGAGCTGTTAACATTTCACCATGGCAGTGTAAATTCATAGTTTATCATTACAGACGCAGTCACCCCTGGCCCACCAGACACAAATGCATATGGGATTGCTCCCCTGCTCCATTTTGTCTAAGTTATCTTATGTAAAATGCAGATTCCCTGCATTTTTCCTCTGCCCCATTTGTCTATGTCATCTTATGTGAAAAATGCAGATTCACTGAGTCAGACAAAAAGGCATGAATGACTTATTTTTCCCTACTAGCCTCTTACATGAAAATTGTGTACTTCACAGTATCTTACCCTTTCCCCTTTAAACTTGGAGCCCTCAAAATCATCTTCGGAGAAAGGCATAGACCTGTCTCCCAGGCGCATCCTTAACTTTGGCAAATAAACCTCCTAAAATGATTGAGACTTGCCTCGTCATTTTTCTCAATTGACAATCCCATTAGATTTTTAACACAAAACTCCACTGTACTTTGTGTTTGAAACCTCAAGCTCCCAAACGTAGTGGCTGGTTATTTATGTCACAGGCTAGAAGACATTAACAACCACTCTTGCTTCACTCCAACCATGAGTGTCCAGGTGTATGGTCATGCTTGTCCTGAACCCAGACAGCATCTTGTTTGGGTGGGAAAAGTTGAAGGAGCCAAGGAAAGGAGGCATGTCCTGTGGCTTCTCAAATATCTTGATTAGGATCAAGCTACAGTGTTTCTGGAGTAAGAACAGTGGAGATCTACAAGGAGCAGAACAAGTTTGACAGCATCATATCTCCTTTGCTGGACTCCTTTGAGCCCGATTTCCTAACAGCAGGTTTGCACAACAGCCTCCAGGTTACAGGGCTACCCATTTTAGCACTGTGTTCCTTTTTCTTTCCTGGGATTAAAGATGGATTTAAAACCAGAAACTGAATTTACAGGGAGAATAAGTGGTTTCCCCATTCCAAACCATTGTTATGGACACGTGAGTGCTGAAACCTTTCAGGATTCCTGAGGGAATGAGCAGGTGGTTAGAAATGTACTGACTGGCTAGGTGTGGTGGTTCACGCCTGTAGTCCCAGCACTTTGATAGGCTGAGACGGGTGGATCACTTGAGGTTGGGAGTTCGAGACCAGCCTGGCCAGCATGGAGAAACCCCATCTCTACCAAAAATACAAAAAATTAGCTGGGTATGGTGGCGGGCACCTGTAATCCCAGCTACTCGGGAGGCTGAGGCAGGGGAATCACTTGACCTGGGAGGCAGAGGTTGCAGTGAGCCGAGATCGCACCACTGTACTCCAGCCTAGGCAACAGAGCAAGACTCGGTCTCAACAACAACAACAACAAAAAAAGGTACCGACTAACATGCCTTGCCTGGCCCCATTCCTTTCATAGGATCCAACTCAGTCTGGACTCTGGGTAAAGGAGGGGCTTCAGGGCTCCATCTGCACAGGGGCTGGACCATGTCTGTACAACTCCAAATTACACACTGGTAAGAGTGAGGCAGAGGACTGATAAGGCTTGTGAGGAGTATAGACCACCATCAGGCTTCCCTCGGCTCACCCCTGGTCCCACGTCCCCTCTCTTGAACCCCTCTGTGAGACCCTCCCATGGGGAGAACTGGCCATGTAATCATCATAAAAATAATGAGGGCACAACATTGTCGGTGTCTTTGCTCCTCTAGTTATGTTGTTATTGTACACATCCTTGTTGTAAAAGACTCAAGGCATGATTAAGGGTATGAAAGAAAACACAGGGCTTTTTTTACCCACATACCTATTGTCACCTCCTTTCCCAGCAGAGGCAAACACTTAACATTTCCTGTGTGTACCCTGGGATCTTTTTCGAAGAATTTAAGCTCATACTTATGGGTACATTCACCTATGTGTTTTACAAAAACATCAATGTTATCTTACCACACTTTTACATTTATTCAGAAATATGTGGCCAGGTGCTGTGGCTCATGCCTGTAATCCCAGCACTTTGGGAGGCTGAGGCAGGAGGATTGCTTGAGCCCAGGAGTTCGACCAACCTGGGCAACATGGTGAGACCCCCATCTCTACCAAAATTGCAAAATGGCACACACCTGTAGTCCCAGCTACTTGGAGGTTGAGGTGAGAGAATTGCCTGAGCCCAGGAGGTTGAGGCTGCAGTGAGTTGAGATGGCGCCACTGCACTCCAGCCTGAGCAACAGAGCAAGACCTTGTCTCAAAAACAAACTAATTAACTAACTAGCTAACTAACCAGCTAACTAACAAAATGTGTGACAGGGACTGTGAGGAAGACAAAATGATAAGAAAACTAGACCCAGTCTTCATGGCACTGTTTAGGGGCAGATGACAGAGATGAATCCCAAATCGCACACAAGCAGACCGTCCTCTGGCAGGCACAATTCAGGAGCAGAGGAGAGAGGGCTCCCAGTGTCTGGGGGAACAGCATAGGCACAGGGCTTTCAGGGAACTGAGTGGGCAGAGGGCTGGGGGCAAGGCAAGGCAGAAAATTTTTTGGAGCTTCAGCTTCCTTTTTAAAGGTGAAAAATGTCTTTGAGACACTTCCTTGTCAGTATCAATATGACAGGGCATTTGGATAATGACAGGGCATTTGGATAGCTTTCTTGTCACAGACAAAAGCTGCACAGGAGATTTTGCAAGAAATGAGTCAGATTGGGAAATTAGGTCGATGCTCCAAGCATTGGGAGTGTGTGAGAGAAAGAGAGAAACCAGCATGCCCTGTGGGAGGGTTGAGTCATCCATTCACCCATCAATAGGTACTTCTGAGCATCTAGTGCATGCCAGGCACTGCTTTGGGTCCTGAGAAGGCAGCAGTAAAGAAAGCCCTCATGGAGACCATCAGTAGAGGAGGCAAGACACATGGGAAGACAAGTAGTCAGCAATTAACAAGCCTGGTGCGGTGGCTCATGCCTATAATCCCAGAGCTTCGGGAGGTCAATGCAGGAGGATTGTTCTAGGCCAGAGTTTAGGACCAGCCTGGGCAGCATAGTGAGACCCCATTTCTACAAAAAATAAAGAACTAGCTGATCACAGTGGTGTGCACTTGTAGTCCCAGCTACTTGTGAAGCTGAAGCAGGAGGACTGATGGAGCCCAGGAGGTCAAGGCTGCAGTGACCTATGATTGCACCACCGCACTCCAGCCTGGGGAACAGAGTGAGACCCTGTTTCAAAATAAAAACAAAAACAAAGAATTAATAAGTAGAGTTGGAGTTGATTGCTATTCTCACGAGCCTCCTGAATTTTTTTCTTTTAGTAACTCAAATCTGGGCTAAGGGAAAATGATAAGCAGAGGTACTGGCCACAGGGAGTGGAAAAATCCAAAACAAGACTAAGAAATTCAGCTTTGGATGAGGTCATTGTTATGTGCTGAATTCTGTCTCCCCAAATTCAGATGTTAAAGTCCTAAGCCCCAGTACCTCAGAATGTGACTATTTGGAGGCAGGGCCTCCAAAGAGGTAAGTTAAAACAGGCTCATTAGCCTGTAATCCTAGCACTTTGGGAGGCCGAGGCAGGTGATCACGAGGTCAGGAGTTCGAGACCAGCCCAGCCAACACAGTGAAACCCCATCTCTACTAAAAATACAAAAATTAGCCAGGCTTGGTGACAGGCACCTGTAATCCCAGCTACTCGGAGGCTGAAGCAGGAGAATTGCTTGAACCTGGGAGGCAGGGATTGCAGTGAGCTGAGACTGAGCCATTGCACTCTAGCCTGGGCAACAGAGCAAGACTCAGTCTCAGAAAAAACAAAAAAACAAAAAAACAGGGTCATTAGGATGAGGCCTTAGTTCAATCTAACCAGTATCATTAGAAGAAAAGGAAATGTTGACATGTCGACACAGACACACACAGAGGGATGACCATGTGGGGACACAGGGAGAAGACAGCCTACTGCAAGCCAAAGAGAGAGGCCTCAGGAGAAACCAACCCTGCCAATGCCTGGACCTCAGACTTCCAGCCTCCAGAATTATGAGGAAATAAATTCCTGTTGTTTCAGCCATCCACTGTGTGGTACTTTGCAATGGCAGCCAGAGCAAATGAATACGGTCCTTAAAGCCAGGTTTTTCTTATCCTGTAGCACAGCATCACCATCCCGATTCTTCAGCCCTGTCTCACGCTGAATCAGAAACGACGGGGGCCTGGCAAGGTGTGCTCTGATGCATCTGCCAGGGGCTTCTGAGGCTCAGGTTTGAAACCACTGCCTTAGTGCCTCTCTGGTTATCCTCAACACCAAAGGAGGAGAAGTCCTGGGGTGTGGTGGGCAGGGGGTACCCTTAGAAGTCTCCAGAAGTTTAGAGACTAGGATGAGTTAAGAGATTTGAGTTCAAACTCTGCCGACCTTTCAACAAGGGATGTGAATACATATCACACTTGGGTACGGCCGAGTCCCCTGCATACCATGGCTTTTGTCTGTGACTCGAGAGCCAGGTGCCCCCACCAGGACTGGACAGATTTATTCTCCCACCCACAGAATCTGCAAGTACCATGACCCACACCCACTTCTACGCTGAACACTTTTGTATGCTGGAGAAACAATGCGTTTGGTGGATTTAGTTGATTTCTCCCCATTCCTAGTGAGGCACAGCATGTTTCCAGTTATTGCCCATTTGTAAAACTTATTCGGTGCATTTTATGTTAATACCTTTGGCCCATCTCACAATAGGGTTTTTTTTTCTTTTTCATATATGATTTTATATATCTGAATATTTATCTTTTTATGTATGTTGTACCTATCTTCCTATGTTGCACCATTTAAAAAAACAAAACTTTGTTTTGTTATCCTTTCCTGTAGAAAATTAATTTTTTTTTTGAGACGGAGTATCAAATCTATCCTTCTTCTCTGTTTTTAGCCCTTGGATTTGCTATATTATATGTAAAAGCCTTCTTCAACTTACATTTTTTTAAAAAATTCTGCTTAATTTTTAATAACATAATTAAAAATTGTTATGATTTTTAATAACAATTGAAATTATGATTAAAATTTTTACTTTTAATGATGTATCTCTGAAATTTTTGTGCACAGTATGAAAGAAGAATCTCGCTTCTTTCTTTCTTCTGTAAATACTTAGTTAACAAATATAAGAAATTTACTTATAATCAGAGTGGGATGCCACTTTACACCCAACCGATAGACTGAATGAGAAATGGGTTCTATTAAATGCTGATGGATGAGACCCATAGATGGACAGTACTAGAATGGATCCTGCCATGTGCTGGGGTGGCGTGGATGGGAGACACATACACCGCTGGTGAGGCTCTCAGTCGGTCTGGCTACACTGGAGAAAGTCAGCACACGCCTCTCTCAGACCCACCAATTCTCTCCTGGGCATGTATACTGGAAAATCTCTCACGTAGGGTCTTAAGGTGACATTCCATGCTATATGTAGTAGGACAAAGTGGAGGTCTGTCCAAAGGGGAATAAAGCAGCAACTGTGGCCGCTGCAGTTGCAGAAGCTGTTTGTGCTTCCCACCCCCTCGTGCCCAGCCCTTACCATTTCTGCACCAGTACATGCACCTCTTTGCAGGGAGCTTTCCCTGGCACTGGAGCCTGCTTTGCCTGCATTTAGGGCAGGGTGAGAAGGCACAGAGAAGAAACTGACTTCACAACACGCCCTTTGCTGGCTCTCTTCCCTCCCTGCACCACTGCTAGGGCCTCTAGTGGTCACCTCCCAAATGAGCAACTTACACCCACATCCTCAATGCCATCGCATCTCAGGGTTCCCTCTCAGGGGTCCTGAATAAGATAGATACATACCAGGGAATACCACATAGCTGTTAAAAACTACATGCATGCATGCACACACATGCATACGCACACATGAGCACACACTCACAGACACACACACTCATCAACATGGATAGAGTTTTAGAACAAAGAACCAAATGATACAAGTAGAAAACAGAATATTTTACATACATTTATGTAAATTTAAAAATCATACATGTAAAACAACAGGTCTTTTGAGGATACATGTATCACCAAAGACATACACTAAACATGCTGGAGAAAGAAACAGGAATGTGCTGTCAGGGCGAAGTGTAAATACCATGCTGTAAACAGCAGTTTATGATTTTTATATATGTATTTCTTTATGTATACTGTGCATTTATGTATGAATCTTTTTGAATTTATAAAACATTTTTAAGAGATGAAGAAAAGATAAAGATGATTTCCTCTTCTTGTTTCCTGGGCCTCCTGGTGTTCAGCCTGCCACCCTAGTCTGATCCTTCGCCTCCCTTCTCAAGAGACTCATATTCCTAAGGCTCAACTTTATACATGTCACGGCTGTTTGAGTTCTGAGTTGTGTGGCCATGGGCACTGTGTTCCTTCACCTTACCCCCTCTCCAGCTTCTCATCTCTTTGCTACATCACTGCCACGCTCACAATATTGGAGGGCTCTAGGGATCTGGGCCCTCTTGTTCTTCCTGCCATGTTACCTGGGATGAAATTGTGGTCTTGATGCTAAGGGATGGATCCATCCCCTGCAGCCAGCTCGGGGTGTTAGAGGTGGAGACTGTAAGTACAAGTTCCTGAGAGGCCCGTGTGGGCTCAGATCCTGACACTGCCTCTTTCAAGCTGAGGGAATGCAATGAGCTAATTAACTATCTGTATCTCAGAAGAACTTCCTGCTACCCAGGGTTGTTGTGGGCACTCAGTGAGAATGTCCTTGCAAAGTGTGACCAGGCACGACATTCATCCTCACAACTGGGGCTTCCGTGGTGTTCTGATGCCACAGCCTGATGCTTGGCCCTGCTGTGCCTCACCCCTGTTCTGTCCTTGTCCTGATGAAGCCCTGTCTCTGTCTCTGCTAGCCTTGTCTCTAAGGAAGGGCTTGAAGATGCGACTCAAGGCAACAACCGATTGTGCTGATGAGCACCGCACATTCTTCAGCACGGGTTGGTCTCTATTTACAAACAGCGCTGTGGGGGTCATGAACACTTTTTCAGTTTCCTAATCTTTGAAATAGGGGCTGGAAGGCCCTGCTTTCTGCACAGAGTGACTGGGAGGTTCAAACAAAACAACTGACCTGAAAGCATGCTGAAGAGCATCTCTGGAACTCAGTGAAGGCAGGCATGCCTCTGGGGACCGAGGTCAGATGTTCTGTCACCCTCAGTGGGACACAAGCCTGGGCTCTGAAGCCTTAAGCAGTTCATTCACCCACAAACCCGTTTTCAGGAACTCAGCTACTTCTTTTCCCATTTTAAAAAATGTGATAAAACACAAATAGCTAATATTTGCCATCTTAACCATTTTTAAATGTATGATTCAGCGGTACTAAAAACATTCACATTGTTGTGCAAGCATCACCACATCCATCTCCAGAACCCTCTTCATCTTGTCACACTGAATCTTTATCCCCATTAAACACTAACTCCCCATTTCCCCTTCTCCAGCCTCTAGCAACCACCATGCTACTTTCTGTCTGCGTTGATTTGACTACTCTCGGTACCATTTGTCTTTTTGTGACTGGCTTATTTCACTTAGCACAATGTCCCTAAGGTTCCTCCATGTTACAGCATGTGTCAGAATGTCCCTCTTTATTATTATTATTATTTTTGAGACGGAGTCTCGCTCTGTCGCCCAGGCTGGAGTGCAGTGGCACAATCTTGGCTCACTGCCAGCTCCGCCTCCCAAGTTCACGCCATTCTCCTGCCTCAGCCTCCTGAGTAGCTGGGACTACAGGCGCCCGCCACCACGCCCGGCTAATTTTTTGTATTTTTAGTAGACGGGGTTTCACCGTGTTAGCCAGGATGGTCTCTATCTCCTGACCTCGTGATCCACCCGCCTCAGCCTCCCAAAGTGCTGGGATTACAGGCGTGAGCCACCGCACCTGGCCGAATGTCCCTCTTTCTTAGGGCTGAAAAATATTTCATTGCAATGCATATACCACATTTTCTTTATTCATTCATCTGGCAAGGGACACTTGGTTTGCTTCTACGTTTTAACTATTTTCTTTGTGGTTTCCATGAGAATTACATGTAATATCCAAAAGTTATAACACTGAATTTATACCAGCTTCACTTTAATAACTTACAATTCTATTCCTTTACAGCTCTGCCTCCACCCCTTCAGTTACTGATGTCACAAAATTACATCTTTACACATTGCATGTTCAAAACGATGAACTAATCATTTTTTAAAAGTGCATTTTTTGTCTCAAATTATATATAAAACAATGTAAAATCAAAAACCATAGTTACAATAATACTAGCTTTAAGCAAATTTTAAGATTGTATTAGTGTTCTACACATGTAGAAAATAAAAAGTGGAGTTACAAAATATTGTTAAGATAATACTAGCATTTACAATTGCCCTTCTACTGACCTTTGCTGATATTTTATGTCGCTTTGAGTTACTGTCTGGTGTCCTTCCATTTCATCTTGCAGGATGCCCTTGAGCAGTTCTTACAGAGCAGCCGGTCTAATGGTAATGAACACCCTCAGTTTTTGTTTATTTGGGAATGTCTTAATTTATTCCTCACTCCTTTTTTTTTTTTTTTTTTTTTGAGGCAGAGTCTTGCTGTGTTGCTCAGGCTGGAGTGCAGTGGTGCCGTCTTGGCTCACTGCAACCTCCACCTCCTGGGTTCAAGAGATTTTCGTGCCTCAGTCTCCCAAGTAGCTGAGATTACAGGTGCCTGCCACCACACCTGGATAATTATTGTATTTTCAATAGAGATGGGTTTAGACAGCCCTGGCTATATGTGGTCACTTTCTAATTTTTTTTTTTTTTTTTTTCCCCCGAGACGGAGTTTCGTTCTCGCTGCCCAGGCTGGAGTACAATGGTATGATCTTAGCTTACTGCAACCTCCGCCTCCTGGGTTCAGGCGGTTCTCCTGCCTCAGTCTCCTGAGTAGCTGGGATTACAGGCATGCACTGCCACGCTAAAAAAAAAAACCAAAAATGCTAATTTTTCCATTTTTAGTAGAGACAGGGTTTCACCGTGTTGCTCAGGATGGTCTTGAACTCCTGACCTCAGGTGATTCACCCACCCCCGCCTCCAAAAGTGCTGGGATTACAGGCGTGAGGCACCACACCTGGCCCTAATTTTCCTCTTATATGAAGTTATCTTGATTGTCTAGTCTTTAATGTCTGGCTCCCAAAGAGGTGCAATAACAATGGACACCCATCCCTTTGTCTGCATCTCTATGATCAGAAGTAGCAGTCCCTAATCAGAGCACAGATCCCCAGTAGTCGCAGAATGGGGATTTTTTTTTTTGCCTACACTGGTTCCTGCAAGCTGTGTGCAAGTTGCTTCAGGATCATGTACACAGCTGCCTGCCAGGGTCTGGGGGGTGGTGGTGGTGGTGGTAGGCAGCTGCTACTATGCTAAGAGCTGAAATTGACCAAAATCAACCACAAGTAATCCAAGCCTTCCCCTGGAAGTTGGAAGCCTTCAACAGACTCTAGATTTTCAAAACATTACATCAGAAAGATTCTGCCAGTGCAGTTGTTGTCTAGGTGGGGAGACAGACTCTGGGTGCCTCCTACTCTGCCATCTACCCAGAATTCTCTCAGGAACTCAGTCACTTTTGCAGAAGTGGAGGAGCAAAGCCACTTGAGTGGAGCCACAGCAGATCCTGACACCCTACTGTGTCCCTCCATGTACCCTCCACTCACAGAAGTAGCACCTCATCCATCACACTGAGCTGGCCAGGACCCGTTGTGGTTAACACAAGGAAGACAGTGGTGGCAAGTGGAGTGGCCTAACAGGGAGGCTAGAGCTCTGGCTCTGCTGCAAACTGGCTGCGTGACTTTGAACTGGCCTTCACTTTATCATTTGTAAGATGTAGTCACTGGAGTCAGAATCATTGGAGAACCTGAATAAAGCTGTATTCAGGCCCACTAGACAATACAGCCATCCTGTGACCAGGAGAGCACCTTAAGGATAGAAGCCTTATGTTAAGTTTTGTGCAAAAGAAATGTAGAGGAGCCTGGGGCTCCACTGCCCAGTTTTAGGTTTTTTTTTAAGAGAGAAAATAATTTTGGGTCCCTGTGACAGTGGCTTATGTATTTTTTTTTATTGTCTGCCCCCTTCCTGCCCCACTGGAATAGGAATTTGCCCAAATGTCTAGTAGAATGCTTGGCACAAAAGAAATGCTCAACAAATATTTTTAAAGCAGTTTTATTGAGATTTTCACTTACTATACAATTCATTCATTTAAAATATATGCCTTTAGTATATTCACAGAGTTGGGCATAGAGTCTCACTCTGTCCCCCAGGCTGGAGTGCAGTGGTGGGATCTTGGCTCACTGCAACCTCTGCCTCCCAGGTTCAAGCAATTCTAGTGTCTCAGCCTCCTGAGTAGCTGGGATTACAGGCGCCTGCCACCATGCCTAACTAATTTTTGTATTTTTAGTAGAGACTGGGTTTCACCATTTTGCTCAGGCTGGTCTCAAACTCCTGACCTCAGGTGATCTGCCCGCTTCGGTCTCCCAAAGTGCTGGGATTACAGGCACATTAAATTTTAGTGTTTTCATTACCCTCAAAAGAAACACCATGCTCTTTCTCCATCACCCTCCACCCCAGCCATTCCTCCTAAGTCCTAGGAATACACTAGTCTACTTTCTTTCTCTATATATTTGTCTATCCTGGGCATTTCATATAAATGGAATCACGTGCAATATATAGTGTTTTGTGACTGGCTTCTTTCACTTAGCAGAATGTTTTCGGATTTGTCCATGTTGTGGCACAAATCAGTACTTCAGTCCATTTGATAGCTGAACAATATTCCATTGGATGGATATACCCTTTTTTGTTGTTTTTTGTTTTGTTTTGTTCAGACAGTTTCAATCCTGTCACCCAGGCTGGAATGCAATGGCATGATCTCAGCTCACTGCAACTTCCGCCTCCCGGGTTCAAGTGATTCTCCTGCCTCAGCATCCCAAGCAGCTGGGATTACAGGTGCCCACCACCACGACTGGCTAATTTTTGTATTCTTAGTAGAGATGGGGTTTCACCACATTGGCCAGGCTGGTCTCGAACTCCTGACCTCAAATGATTCACCCGCCTCGGCCTCCCAAAGTGCTGGGATTACAGGTGTGAGCCACCCCGCCTGTCTGGGATATACCCTATTTTGTTTTGGTTGTTTGTACTTTTTGGCTATGATGAATAATGCTGCTGTGAAGATTGTGTAGACATATGTTTTCAATTCTCTTGCAGATCTAGGAGTGAGACTTCTGGGCTATAGAGTAACTCTGTTTAAACTTTTGAGGAACCACCAGAGTTTTTTCATACACCAACTGCACCATTTTATCCTCCCCCCAGCAGAGTATGAGGTTTCTAATTTCTCTATAGTCTTTCCAAGACACGTTGTTATGTCTCAATAAATGTCTTGTGACCCATGAGTGATTGAGGGGGAGGCACCAGAAAAATGGAAAAAGGATGCTGAGATGAAAAGAGATTGAGATAAACCTGTGAGAATGGGGAGCAGGGGGAGGGGAGAGCAAGCAGGGACCGGGTTGGGTGTAGGGGAAGGCTGGAGGAAAGTGAGGTGTGAACAGGGAACACGTGAAGTAACAAGGACAAAAGCACATATTCTGTATGATTGCATTCTTTTAAGTTTACTGAAGTATGACCTGGATATGATCTATCTTGGTGAATGTTCTACATGTATTGGAAAAGAAGGAGGATTCTGGTCTTGTTGGGTGCTTATGTTGTAATTGTCCTATGTATTGCACATATATCCAAGACCCTATATGACAATGTTATCATTTTTATTTTAATTGTCATACATGTTTTAAAGAACTTAAGCAAAGAAAAATTATTATATTCACTTAGTATTTCTTTTGCTCTTCCTTCTTTCCTGAAGTTCTCATTTTTCCTTGAGCATCATTTCATTTTCATCTGAAGCAATTCCTTCAGTCTTTCTTTTAGAGCATGTTGGCTGGTGACAAATTCTTAGTCTCCTTTCATCTGATATAACAATTTTGCCTTCATTCCTGAAGGATATTGTAACTGGATATAGATTTCTAGGTTAACTTCATTTTTTCTAGCACTTACAAAACATTCCAGCCAGGTGCGGTGGCTCACATCTGTAATCCTAGCACTTTGGGAGGCCGAGGCAAGCAGATCACCTGAGGTCAGGAGTTCAAGACCAGCCTGACCAACATGGTAAAACCAAATCTCTACTAAAAATACAAAATTACGGTGGCACATGTCTGTAATCCCAGCTACTTGGGAGGCTGAAGCAGAAGAATTGCTTGAACCTGGGAGGTGGAGGTTGCAGTAAGCCAAGATCTCACCACTGCACTCCAGCCTGGGTGACAGAGCAAGACTCCATCTCAAAAACAAAACAAAAAACAAAAAACATTCCACTGTCTTCTGACCTCCATGGTTTCAATGAGAAACATATCATGATTCAGATTACTGTTCCTCTATGTGTAATGCATTGTTTTTGTTTTTTTCTTCTCTAGTTTCTAGCAGTTTGATTGTGATGCATTGAACATGGGTTTATTTGAATTCACCAAGTTTTTTGAATCCCAATATCAGGAAATTTTCAGGTGTTATTATAAAACAATTATTTTTTCGCTACCACAATCTTTCTCTTATTTTCTGGGATGTCAGTGACATAAATATTTAACTTTTTGGTATTGTCTAATAGGTTTTTGAGGCTCTATTCCTTTTGTTTTTCAATCTTTTTTTCTGTCTAATATATTTTGATCCATGTATTTTTCTACTGTTGCATAACAAATTACAATACATGTACATGTAATGACCTGAAACCAGATGTACATTTATGATCTCACAGTTTCTATGGGTTGGGAATCCAGATAGAATTCAAGTGGGTCTTCTGCTCAGTGCTTCATAAAGCTGTAATCAAAGTGCTGGTCAGGCTGTGTTCTCATCTGGAGGCTTGACTGGGGAATCATCTACTTTTAAGTTCATTCCTGTTGTTGGCAAAATTTATTTTCTTGCAGCTGTATAACTTTTTGCTAACAATCAGCTGGAGTCTGCCTTCAGATCCTAGAGGCCATCTGCTTTTATTTGTCATGTGAGCTTTTTCAACCTGATTACTTACTTCACCAAATGCTGCAGGAGACTCTGTATCTTTTGTCTGCTAGCAGGATGGAGTCTAATACAATGTAATGCAATCACTGCTGTGACATCTTGTCATCTTTAGCATATTGTATAGGATAAAGGAAAGTCACAAGTCCCATCCGCACTTAAGGGGCGAGGTTATACAAGGGCATACCAGAAGACAGGGGTCACTGGAGAGATCACCTCAGGGTCTGCCTGTCACAGTCCACCCTCTGCCTCCAGTGCTTCATACTAGTTCCTGTGTAAAAAATACATTCATCTTCTCCCAAGATCCCGAGTTTCAACCCATTGTAGCATCAGCTGAAAATCCAAAATCTCACCATTTAAATCAAGTCAGGGTGGTACAGATGAGGCTCCTGAGTCGATAATCTATTAAATGCAGCCCTTAGGGCATAATTTCTCTTTTCCATGTGTAGACCTGTGAAAATAAAGAGACAAGTTACTGCCCCCAACTTACTCAAAATATAATAGTTGGCCAGGCAAAGTATTACAATTGTAGACATTCTGGTTTAAAAGGGGAAAAATGGAAGATAAAAAGGAGTCATTGATCCATTAAAGTTTTGAAATCCAGCCAGTCAAAATGTTGGAAGTTTCTTAATTAGATTTCAAGTCTTCCAGGCTCTTGGCTCCAACTCTTGGCTCTTGATTCTGTCCTCTGAGTTATCCTTTATTATTTTGTGAAAGGTCGATGAGAAAGAGAAGGCTTCTCTTGGAATTCATTCTATTCATATCAAGCATGCAATTTCAGGTTTCAAGCTGCTTTGAATCCAGGTCAGAGGATTCCAAAGGAAAAACAAATCCAAGAACTTCACGGCTGCATTGTTCTTACTTGGGCTCTAATCTCCTTCAGTGTTCCTGCCATCATCTACTTTTAAGAGTCCACAGACAGCTGCTTCATTCAATCCAAGGTTTGAGCTGCATGCTATCACAGAGATAGGGTAGTGTGCTTACTCCGTCTTCACCAGAACCAAAAACATCAATTATTTATCTAAAACATTGAAAAGTAGAATAGATGGTAAATTTACATGGTACAAAATAGTGAAAAACCTCTGTTTGCACTATCTGCCACTTCTCAGTTCCCTTCTCTGGAGGCTAGCAATGTTGTTAATTTCTAATGTATTTGTTCAAAGACAATTTACACACATGCATGCAAATACTAGTATAAACTCTGTGTCCCTCCTTTTCACAAAAAGTAGCACACTATATACTGTTAGACATTTTGCTATTTTTGCTTTTTTCAACATGATGGAGATTAATCCATCAATACGGGAGCATTTTCTTGATGTCTTATATATGGCTGCTTAATATTCCATTGTGTTGAAGTACCAAGATCTGTTTATTTACTACCGTGAAAACAAAAGCCACAGTGAATAATCATCTTACTCATACGTTCTTTCAAACATGTAAGAGTTTATTTGTAGTATAAATTCTTACAAGTGGAATGGCTTAGTGAAAGAGTATGTGAGTTTCTAATTGTTACAGATACGGTCAAAAGTTCCTAAGAGTTCGTATCAAGTTATGTCCCCTCCCCCCAAAATCTGGGAGAGTCCCTGTTTCCCCACATCTCTGTTAACACAGCAAACTATTCACATTTTAATCTACAAATACTGTAGTGTCATTGTATTGGCAAACTTCCTTTTAATAGAGATAAAATCGTGCATATGATAAAGTTGAATATATTAAATTCGATAAAGTGAGTACTCCTGTGAAATCACCATCCAGATCAAGTAAGAGAATACCACCAACCCACCAGAAGGCCCTCATCTTCCCTCCTGGTTATCAACCCTCCCAAAAACAGCCACTCTTCTGAGTCTATCACTGGGGAAAGTTTGCCTGCTCTTGAGAGTGTATCAGTAGAATCATGCACTATGGGCTTTTGGACATTTGGCTTTTCCCCTCCTTAATGTGCGTGAGAGGTTTGTTTATGTTGTTGCATGTAGCAATATTTTCTTTATCATTGTTGCTACATTTCTTCATGTGAATGCAAAATAGTTGTAAAATATATTCTCCTCGTTTGATGTCTGTATTATTTCGGTTTTTGGCAAGCATGAAAGAATTTGCTATAAACATTTGTGTCCATGTCTTCTAGTGTATATATCTAGGCATTTGTATTGTGTTGCCAGGGGTGGAATCGCTGCATTCTAAGGGACGCATATGTTAAGCTTCAAAAATGCCGCGAATCAGTTTCCAAAACAGTTTTTAATAATTTACCTTCTCCCTAGAAATGTGTGAAAGTTCCAGTTCCTCAACACCCTCACTGACTCGGCATTTCCTGTCTTTTAAATTCTAGCCATTTTGGTGGCCCTGTAGTGGTATCACACTGAGGTTTTAATTTGTATCTCCCTGATGAACATAAAGTTGATATCTCTAAGGCGGTGCCTGTCTTTTTCTCATTGGTTGTATGTATACATATGTATACACTCATAAAGTATATTACACGTAAAAGGCATATAATTTGTATATTTTATATATCTACAACTGATGTCTAGATACATGCTGGATATAAGCCTTTTCATAGATACATGAATTGCTAATATCTTCTCCTACTCAGAGACTGGTCTTTTTGTTCTCTTTTGGTCAATAGAAGCTCTTAATGTAAGGTACTTCAATTTATTGTTTCTTCCTTTAAAATTGGTAGTTTTTGTGTCTTATTTGAGGAAACTTTGCCTATCTCAAGTTCATCACAATCATCTCCTAAGTTTCCTTTTAAATGTTTTAGACTTCGCCTTTAGATTTATAATCCACATAAATTTTAGAATTTATTGACAGTGTGAGAACCCTAAAACATGAACTCCACTTAATTCCTTTCTGTCACCTGTGATATTATCATTTATGTCCACATATATTTTAAAGCCCTTGTTATGACTGCTGTTTGAATAGTCACTGTTTAGATTTATCCCCATATTGGCCATATATTGGTTCTCTTTATTCTTTTCTGCATTAACATATTCTCATCTATAATCCCTTCTGACTCAAAAATTCCTTTTAGTGTTTCTTTTAGTGTAGGCCTGTGGAGGTGAACTTTTTTAACTTTTTGCTTGTGTGAAAAGTTTTAACCACTTGCATTTTTGAAGTACAGGTGACTCTTGAACAACACGGGTTTGAACTGTGAAGGCCCACTTACGTGTAGATTTTCTTCCATCGCTGCCACCCTGAGACAGCGAGACCAAGCCCTCCTCTTCCTTCTCCTCCTCAGCCTTCTCTACGTGAAGATAACAGAGACTTGTATGATAATCTACTTCCATTTAATATAGATATATTTTCTCTTTCTTACCATTTTCTTTTTTTTCTGAGACAGAATCTTGCTCTGTCGCCCAAGCTGGAGTGCAGTGGCGCGATCTCGGCTCACCGCAAGCTCCACTTCCTGGGTTCATGCCATTCTCCTGCCTCAGCCTCCTAAGTAGCTGGGACTACAGGCGCCCGCCACCACGCCCGGCTAATCTTTTTTTTTTGGATTTTTAGTAGAGATGGGGTTTTACCATGTTAGCCAGGATGGTCTCGATCTCCAGACCTCGTGATCCACACGCCTCGGCCTCCCAAAGTGCTGGGATTACAGGCGTGAACCACCGCACCCAGCCCTCTTACCATTTTCTTAATACCATTTTCTTTCCCTAGCTTAGTTTATTGTAAGAATACAGTATAGAATAAATGTAACATACAAAATATGTGTTAATCAACTGTTTATATTATGGGTAAGCTTTCTAGTCAGTAGTAGTTAAGTGGTTAAGTTTCTGGGGAGTCAAAAGTTATAGATTTTTGACTGCATGAGGCATCAGCACCCCAGCCCTGCATCACACTAGGGTATAGGATTATAAGCTGACAGTTTCATTAAGCACCTCAAAGATGTCATTCCATTATTTTCTCACTTTCATGATTTTTGAGGAAAAGTCTTGTTGTTCCTTGGAAAGCAAAGTGTCCCCACCCTCACCCTGACCCATTCTCATGAATTTGCAGCAGTTTAGTAAGATAAGCCTAGGTGTGGTCTTGTACTTATTAGGTTTGAGGTTTGTAGAACTGAGCACTACACAAGCTCTGTAGAGTATCTTTACTCTGTGGCTTGATAGTAATTTTGGAAAATTCTTGGCCAGTACTTCTAACATTGCCTTTGTCCCATTCTCTCTTCACTCCCCTTGTACTCCAATATGTTCATGTTATACATTTTCACTGTTTTCATGTGGTACTTTCATAATTTTCTGTATTTCCCATTCCTTCCCCCATTGGTCTATCTGAAATATTTGTATTCATTCATTTTCCTGCTCACTAATCCTTTCTTCTGGGTTTACCCTATAGCTAAACCCACGTATTGGATCACTATTTCCAATGAAGTGTTTGTGTGCTATAATTACCATCTGTGGTGGCCATGAGAGCACATCTCTCTCTCCAGCTGCAGGGAGTGTAACTGCATTGGTTTCCACAACTGCATTCTGACATCTATCACTGTGTTTGTGCCAACGCTGTGATTCCCACAGGCTGCTCCCAGCCAATGGCTGAGCTCAACAGGGACAGGATGCTGGCCTGACTCTAAGAGATGGGGAGCTGATTGGACAGGAGAGTGTGGCTTCAGAATGCTCAATATCCTTGGCAAACATGCCTTAAAACTGTGCTGCAGCCAAAAGTCCTTCCACACAATCTTCCTTCGCTTCCTCCTTACTTCTCTCAGGGACACAGGAGAAGGATTTTCCCATCGGATTTCTAGCTAAATTTATCCTATCTAGATGTGTTAGTGAATACAGTATCCCGAAAAAAAAATTTCCAAATTTTCAATATTTGTGTATGTGTCCCTGGGGTGTGTATGTAGTTGTATTTCTGTGTGTGGCATTCTATGTGCATGTGTGCGTGTGTGTGCATGTCTATGTGTGTGGGGTGGATATGTTTGTATTTGTATGTGGTGTGTACGTGCCTGTGTGTGTGGTGCATATGTGTGTATTTGTGTGTGGTGTTGTGTGTGTGTGTATGCATGTTTATGTGTGCAGGGTATGTATGTGTGTTTGAATTTGTGTGTGGTGTGTATGTGCATGTGTGTGTGGGGGTGTGTATGTGTGTATATGTGTGTGGTGTGTATGTGCATGTGGTGTGTATGTGTGTTTGTGTGTGGTGTGTATGTGCATGTGTGTGTGTGGATGTCTGTGTGTATGGGGTGTGTATGTGCGTTTGTATTTGTGTGTAGTGTGTATGTGCATGTGTGTGTGTGTGCGGTGTGTATGGGCTCGTGTGTGTATGTACATGTGTGTATTTTTGTGTGGTGTGTATGTACTTGAGTGTATATGTGCATGTGTATGTGTGGGGGTGTCTGTATGAGTGTTTACACTTATATGTGATGTGTATGTGCATGTGTGTGTGTGTGCATGTGCACTTGAGCCCAGTTCTCTCTGCTGAGAGGGCCCAGAAGAATGACAGGCCAGAAGCAATGAGCTCACATACAGCATGCATACGTTGTTTTCTGAACACTGCTCTCCATAAAGGAAACAAGGGTCCTTGGAAAATGCCTGATTCCAGACATGGGACAGAGAAGAGACAAGATAACTCGATACATCTTATGCCAGAAAGTAATTAAGTGCCCAATAATATTGGAGCTTGTGAAAGGACACAGGAGTTGGCCTGAACTGTCTGCCACCAATCAATAGGAGATAACTGGCTGGAGGAGATGTTACGGGTTGAAGGTCTATGTCCTCCCCAAATTCATGTTTTGTAGCTCTATCACCCCATGTAAGGGTATTGGAGGTGAGGCCATAGGGATGTAATTAAGATTAGATGCAGTCATGAGGGTGGGACCCTGAAGATGGGATTATTGATCTTATAAGAAGAGATACCAGAGAGCTTGCCATCCACATCCACTCTCAATCTCTCTCCCCACAAGCACAATGAAGAGGTCACGTGAGCACACAAGCAAGACAGTTTCCACCTAGAAGCCAAAAGAAGAGGCCTCAGAATGATATCTACCTTGACAGCACCTTGATCTTAGACTTCCAGTCTCCAGAACTGTGAGAAATAAAATGTTATTGTGTTAATGACCCAGTCTATGGTATCTTCTTATAGCAACCGGAGTGGACTAAGATAGGAGACAATTAAGCATCAAAATAAATAATCACAAGAATAAAATAAAACAGGAGGCTATGAGTACATACTTATGTGTAAATTAATGAACAAATAATAAATGAGAGAAAAGGAAAAACTGTTCCTTGCAGAGAAAACCAATTGATAAATGTAGAAGGAATGATGTCTGTAGGGTTCTGCATTGCAAGCATCATTGTAACACATAATTCAGATTAAAAAGAACAGTGGATGGGCCAGGCGCAGTGGCTCATGCCTGTAATCCCAGCACTCTGGGAGGCCGAGGCGGGCAGATCACCTGAGGTCAGGAGTTCAGGACCAGCCTGGCCATGGTGAAACCCCATCTCTACTAAAAATACAAAAAATTAGCCAGGCATGGTGGTGCACGCCTATAATCCCAGCTACTCGGGAGGCTGAGGCAGGAGAATCGCTTGAACCCAGGAAAGCAGAGGTTGCAGTGAGCCAAGATCACGCCACTGTGCTCTAGCCTGGGCAACAAGAGCAAAACTCTGTCTCAAAAACAAAACAAAACAAACAAAAAACAGTGGATGAAAGATTGACAAAGGCCAGGATACTTTAGCCTTGACATATTTCCCCACAAAACAGCTTATTAGTTACAAATGGGAAAAAAAAGGAAACTTACAGTGGAGAAACCTACTGAACATCTCCTTAACCCAATAGTCAAAGTTCCTATTACCAAACTGAGGGAAACTGACCCCATGGGACCCTGAGGCACATGGTCCGAGAGTTAAGTGCCACCTTACAGGGTGCGCTGAGGACAGAATGCCAATTTTATGATATTCCTCCCCAAACACCTTAACATGAATCATGTAGACAGGCCAGACTAACTCAAACAAAATAACTGGTCTGTATTATTCAAACTTTCAAGGTTATAAAAGACAAAGATGGCCCGAGGAATATCTTCACGTTAAAGGATAGTTATGAAGAATCTTACTGGGACAACTGACAAAATTTGAATATGGACTGTGCTTTCATTAGTAGTGTCGTGTCAATGTTGAATTTCCATGTTATTATCCTTGTACTGTTGTTATGCAAGAAATGTCCTTGTTCTCAAGTATTTGAGGGGTAGCAGGGCAGAGTATCTGTAGGTTATTACACATATATGTTATATATACAATTTAAATATATACGCGTGGATGTGTGCATATATATAGAGAGAGAATGACTAAATAGGGCACAATACAGGAGGTCTTTGTACTATTCTTACACTTTTCTGCAATTGTGAAGTTACATCAAGATTAAAGATTATCAAAAGAAATACCTCAACAAAGAAAAACAGAAGAAAAGCTTACAATTTCTGCTTTTATATATATTAAATGTATGATATAAATGATATATAACATGTATTTCATAATTATATATAAAAAGCAGAAACTGTATATATACAATTGTATATATATTAATATATCTATATCTATATATTTATATTCCACACCCCTCTGAAGTTTCATAATTCAAAGGCCACGTTGAATGATCAAGTATCACAATGCCATTATCAAAATGCCCCTCCCTGATTCGTCCCATCCTATAGTTCAGCGATAGCTTCCTTCTTTCCCACAGGCCAGCTCATTGAAGATGGGCGACCATCCAGCCTGCAGACTGAGCCTTCACGTTTAACTGCCACCTGTGCCAGAGCATCCCTGGAACTCTGGGGCAGGAGCCTTCCAGCCACTGGGAACAGCCTTTGGCCTAACAGCAGCAGCTCCTCCAGGCTGTTGGAGAACTAGAAATGGACTATCAGGCCTCCTCCTTCCACTAAGATCTTCGAAGTCTCCCCAGGTGGGGAAACCCTTGGATTGTGCTGTCACCAAGAGCAAAAGAGAGCTTCCTTATTCTGTAGGGTGATCAATTTACAAGCCCTTGCAGAATTCCTCAGGAAGGTATCAAGGCCTACATCCTCAATTCTTTTCCTATTCATCTTTCAGTAACAGCCTGGGATGCTTTTAAAAAATATGTCATAAAAAGCCTGTATACTTATAGCTGGGTTTCTGCTTTTAAGTGAATTTTTCTTTTTATTCATGAAAGAAATTTCTATGTTCTTTTAAAAATGGTGACAGGAAATGGTGCTTTGAAATACAGGTAGCACTACGTTTAAAACATGTCATAAAATTAATGAGTTAGGGCTGGGCATGGTGGCTTATGCCTGTAATCCCAGCACTTTGGAAGGCCGCAGTGGGCAGATCACCTGAGGTCAGTTCAAGACCAGCCTAGCCAACATGGCGAAACCCCGTCTCCACAAAAAATACAAAAATTAGCTGGGCGTGGTGGTGTGAGCCTGTAATCCCAGCTACTAGGGAGGCTGAGGCAGGAGAACCGCTTGAATCCGGGAGGCAGACGTTGCAGTGAGCCGAGTTCATGCCATTGCACTCCAGCCTGTGCAACAGAGCAAGACTCCGTCTCAAAAACAAAACATAAAAAACCCATACACATACACAAATTAATGAATCAGGAAATTAACTGGGTGTATAATTCCTAAACATTCTTCAGTTCACTTTCCTGATTTATCAATGTTAAGGTTTTGACTGAGGCTTAAAACTAATGTTTGTGTGTATACCTATATATAGGCACACACACATATAAATACAGTTTTATCATGTTCTGTAATGTCTAGGCTCACAAAACTCCTAGGACTTAGTGCCTGATTTGGTACCTAAGGACTATATGACTCCGATGCCTGTGCTATTTCACTGTTAACATACAGAAAAGCCCACACTAGAAAATACTTTTTCTCCTAAAAGCCTTTCATAACTGTGTATCACATGTAGGTATATTTGAGACATACCCTTGGTTTCAACAAGTTCCCTATAAGTACATGTAATATAAAAGCATCCTAATTGAGCCCAACAAAGTCTACAGATCAGATCCAAAGAAATACACTTTCCAAGTACATGAAGTTCAGTTGTAAGGGAATCTGTGATATTTCCTTTTATGATAAGAATACAAGATGCTGTTAAGTTTTGTTTTAGCAACAGAAATATTCAAAATTGTGTAACTGATTTGTATGTGGCACATCTTTTCTAAGGAAATTAGTGTAGGAATTGATTTTGATAGAGAAGTTGCTGTGCCACGAGTGTTGCTGCCTCCACAAAAATCACATGGCTGGAGGAGGAGTTGAGAGTATGGTCCTTACTGCATTCTGTTAGTCCAAACTGCGCCATTTTGTAGGCCGTCCAACATTTCGCAGGCCTTGGTCAAAGTGAAACATTCCACGAGGATTCGGGCTGTGTGAAACATCCTGCCTAACCACCTGACCACTAGGCAGACAAAGGCTCAGCTGAAGAAGCATCCCTGTTACATCCTGCTGGGCAAACAGCCAAGGAACATCACTATCACATCCCACTGGGAAAAGGGCCAAACCACCTGATCATAGGAACATCTTATCAATATCTTCCTGGGCAGCAAGCCACACTGACCAGACACCTCCCACCGAGGCCCATAAAAGCACCTCAGCCTGTAAGTGGCGTTAGGCTCTGGCATGAAGCTGGTCCCCCACCTCTGCAGATTTATGCTGGACATAAATGCCGGCATTGGCTGTTGATCTGTCCCCTCTGTGTGTCTTTCTTTAACCCTTGCCTTCCCTTCGAAACCTAACACATTCTACCTGTGTTTGATCAACAACTCTTTATGACAGTTCCACTCCAGGCATATGCTGGGATCATCTGGCATTTTAGTTCAAGATTGCTATTATATAATGACAGTATTTGAGACTTAACCCTAAGTTGCTGGTTATGTTGTTGGTATTCTTGAGCCCTATCTTCCCCTCTTTCTTGAATCCAGTTTTTGTTTTGCATTAGAGAACCTCCTTGACGAATTCTTTCTGAAAAGTCTGTGTGTAGTGAATTTTCTATTTTTTGGGATGCCCCCAAAGTATCTTTAGTTTGCTTTTATACTTGAATTCTCATTTGCCAGCCTTAGAACTTTTGAGGGAGTGATGAGACTAATCATCCAAGTGACTGGGCGGTCCTTCTGGAGATGGGTTTCACGTGGTTACATTAATAAATGGTGTCCATGGTATACAATGCTCACCAGTAAACTATTTCCAGATGAGCTCAGTGTAGAATTTCAATGCCCATGTTAATATTTAAAGTAATCTCTAATTAAGAAAACAAAATTTTAAATAGTAATCTTTCTTAATCTAGTAAAAACCCTGTTTTTGCCCGTAAAAGAATTAACAGTTTCTCCAACTATACAAGCTACATGTATAAGGTAGTCTATTCCCAACCAATGTGTCTTAAATCTAACCAGTCACTTCAGAGTTTCTAAGGGCTTTGTGAAGACCCAGGTTTACATTTTGCTATTATCTCTATGTTTTTACACTTTTCTGTTGGTAGTAAATTATTTACGACTCCTTAAAGGGTCATATGTTAAAACCTACTATAGTGTCTCCTTTCTATATACATATTTAGGTTGCTTTATTTTTTCCTCATGTGCATTGTGTGTGTGTGTGTGTATATAAATTTTTTTTCCCCACAGGCTGGAGTCCAGTGGCACGATCTCAGCTCACTGCAACTTCCACCTCCCAGATTCAGCGATTCTCCTGCCTCAGGCCTCTCGAGTAGCTGAGATTACAGGTGCCTGCCACCATGCCCGGCTAATTTTTGTATTTTGAGTCAAGATGGGGTTTCACCATGTTGGCCAGGCTGGTCTTGAACTCCTGACCTCAAGTGATCCTCCCACCTCAGCCTCCCTAAATGCTGGGATTACAGGCATGAGCCATCACACCCAGCTTATGTGTATTTTTTAAAGAAGCACCTCTCCTCAATGCTTCTGTTGGTTAGTGGAGAATTTCCTTTCGTTCTTACTACAAAAAGAGAAAATTAAGCTTTAACAGTGCGAATGATAATCATACAAATAGTCAGTAAAGGTGGCTAATAAATACATTAGTATAGGTGAAATGGGTAATATTGGAGGGTGGAAGAGGAAAAAAACCCAAAATTGAAACCAGAGTAAAAATGCAACACTAGTTTTCTACATAAATGTGCTCCAAAAGTCATTCAATGAGTTGAGGAGAAATATGAGCCTATGAGGGCCGGCTTTCATGCCTAAAGCGTTATTCACTTAACTGGAGTCATTAACGTTTGGATCAACTTCAATTCAAGAAGCTGAATTACAAAGCCAAAAGCTTTTTATGTTACACATGATCCAGTTATAAGACCAGTATACTTTATTGAATGTGAAAAGGAAAAGGCAATTCTTAGAATGTGAATGGTGAAGTGTAAAAAGCTGCCGCATAGCATCTGTGCAGTTTCAGAACACACATATTACCTCTTAGGCTCAGGCCCATGCAGATCACACATTTGCCCAAAAGTAGGTATGCATGTGAATCAAGTGGAAGATAGCATACACATATTCATTTATTTGCTCCATTATTTTGGTTCCCCATGAAACAAATCCCAGTGTAGTTTCATCAGATTACCCTTAATGGAATGCTGTTTAAATATGAAATTCAGTTTGACTGAGGATCCTAACCCCATTAGTCCCACATTCCAGTTATGCCAATTATAGGTCAGTCTCTACCAGCACTTAGCACGTAATGACATGTTCCTTTCTTTCTGCCTCTTTCAGTGAAACGAATGCCAAAGAGAAGTACCAATCTGACCTGTGGTTAGAAACTGAAAACCTGAATAAGGGTGAGGTGCTCAGATCAAGAAGGGTGTGGGGCTAATTGTCACCCAAATCAGGACCACTTGTACCACACTTTCTTAGTCCATTTGGCCACCAGAGAGCCAGCTTACCATGCAGCTGTGAGAATAGTTCTCATAAGCCAGTCTAGGGATAGTGCGTGCGTGTGTGTGTGTATCTTTTTTTTTTCTTTTGAGACAGAGTCTCACTCTGTCGCCCAGGCTGGAGTGCAGTGGCACCATCTCCGCTCACTACAACCTCCACCTTCTGGGTTCAAGTTATTCTTGTGCCTCAGCTTCCTGAGTAGCTGGGATTATAGGCGCCTGCCACCATGCCCAGCTAATTTTTGTATTTTTAGTAAGGACAAGGTTTCGCCATGTTAGCCAGTCTGGTCTCGAACTCCTGACCTCTGGTGATTCACTCACCTCGGCCTCCTAAAGTGCTGGGATTACAGGTGTGAGCCGCCACACCTGGCTGTGTCTCATCTTTTTAAATAAAATGTGCAAAAATCAATTTTGTTTGCTTTTATTTTTAAGACTATAGAGGTCTTTCTATGATAGTGAAAACAAAATATTTTGTTTTAAGTGGAACTACCTTTTTTTTAATACCAGGAAATATTTCATAGAAACATTTTTTTATAATTGGTAACAGTTTTAAATTTCATGCCAGGTTTTACTTCTCAGCTTGGATGTTCCCATGTGTCCAGCACAAGACAAAGCCGTGCTGGCGATATGAAAGTGTTTCAGCCTGGCATGGTGGCTCTTGCCTGTAATCCCAGCACCATTAGAGGCCGAGGTGGGTGGATCTCTTGAGGTCAGGAGTTCGAGACCAGCCTGGCCAACATGGTGAAACCCTGTCTCTATTAAAAATATAAAATAGCCAGGTGTGGTGGTGTGTGCCTATAATCCCAGCTATTTGGGAAGTAGAGGTAGAACTGCTTGAACCTGGGAGGCAGAGGTTGCAGTGAGCTGAGATCGTGCCTCTGCACTCCAGCCTGGGTGACAGAGTGAGACTGTCTCAAAAAAAAAAAAAAAGTTTCATGTTCAAACTGGTGGCCATTTTTCCATTAAGAATGAGTGAGTGGCCCATCTACTATCTGTATGTGTTCCCTGCTGTGGTACACACTGGACTGGATCAGGGTGGGGTGGGCCTCCACAGGCTGATGAATCTCCTGGGACAGGGGGCCGATTAATAAAGAATTTGGGCTAGGAAAGCTCTGGAAAGCAGTAGTTGTCCAATTAACATGTATAAATTTACTTTTTCATGGACAATAGAAGAAACAGTGGTTCAATTAAACTAACTTGTCCCTGCAGGTCCTGCAGGTCAAATCCCTCAGTTATGGCAGGTCAAATTTCTCAATTGTGATTAACCCCTGCAGGTCAAATTCAAATTTGTTTTCTTTAGTGGTTTGGTTTTTGAGAACATTTTTTATTTGAATTGAGAAAATTTTCATTTAACCTCTCTCAGTGCATTGATGTTTATTTCAAGATACACTATCCCATACTATGAATTTTGGGCCATACTATAGTTGTTATCTGCAATTTTTGTCACAAAGTATGGAAGCATTACTTTGAACTGCATCCAATACACCTTAGTGGTCCAGATCATTACTTGCAAATCAACTAGTCCTGTTTAAGCCAAAAAATCAAGTAACATTGCAGCTAAGGAGGAGGAAATAATGGGTTTTTGATATTGTAGATACTAACCATCAGCCAGCTAGTGGTTATTTGGAGCTTAATAGTGACTCTTTCCAAACTCTGCAGCCTATTTTGTAATGCATAGTTCTACCTTTTTTGCTGATTCATGACCTACTTGTAATAATATCCAACCTCTTCTTGGTTTCCAACATGCTCAGGTTAACCATGATGATCCCAACTTCATTTTGTGACACCTCATGGCACACATACCCCAAAACCGGAGTTAAATGTGAAGCAAAGTACAAGAACATGAGACCATTTTATCGTGATGTATTGGACTCATATTTCACCAAATTCATGTGCTGTGATTGATTTGGAAATAATACTTTCAATTCCCTTTCACCACATATATCAGAACAATCCCCTATTAACTAATGTTTTGATTTATGGTTTTAGTATGTTTTAGTACAAATATCCAGGGACAAATTCTTCAATTGAATACATCTGAGAGACAAATCATTCAATTGATCTGAAACAGTTAAAGAGAACTCTGGCTACCCTTGCAAAGATGAAAGCCAAGATAGGTTCTAATTCTAGAGAGGTGCTGAGTGTATTTCAGGTAGCTGTGGCCCCAAGGCAAGTGCTCCAACCATGAAGACGTGGCTAGCTACAGAACAAGAGAAAAAGGCAACACTTGGAGTCTCAAAACATTGAGTGCTGGGTCTGCTGACAGTTTGACATTTTTAAGAAGGATCCTAAGGGAAAAAGATGATTTCTTATTGTAATGTTTTTTGAAGTTAACATTTAACCCAGATTTTTATTTATCTATTTATTTTTTGAGGCAGAGTCTCGCTCTGTCACCCAAGCTGGAGTGCAGTGGCGTGATCTTTGCTCATTGCAACCTTCACCCTCCGGGCTCAAGTGATCCTCCCACATGAGCCTCCCAAGTAGCTGGGACTGCAGATGTGCACTACCACACTCAGCTAATTTTTTAAATACATTTTTTGTAGAGACAGGGTGTCACTATATTGCTCAGGCTGATCTCGAACTCATGGGCTCAAGTGATCCATCTTGGTCTCCCAAAGTGCTAGGGTTACACAGGCATGGGCCGGTTTAACCTTTGCCTGGCCTAGCTCAGAGTTTCATTGTTCTCCATTGTTTTCTTTTTGAATACTGCAGAGCAATAGCATGCTTTTGCAATGTCATGGCATTTCTGAACACATTGCCTTTCTGATCACTGTGCAATCATGTTATCAGAAAAACTCCTGGCAATGCCCACTGCTAAAGGTATGCTTGTTAGAGAAATTTAAAATTTGTGCTTTTTTCTTCTCTAACATTTAACTATAAGTGTAGTCATTCTTTAAGACTTCAATTTGAGTATCGCATATTTAAAATTAGTACAATTGCTAATTTTAAATAAAATTAACAATGGATAAAATATGGCATTTAAAAAAATTCCTCAGAGGAATTGGAAGTTGCAAGTAGTTGGAAACTTTATTCTGTATAAATAAACAGTATCTTGATACCATGATGAAAGTTTTGCTTATAATTAAATATATTTGTTGTATGACTGCCTATGTTCTTATGAAAGGTAGCTTAGGTTAAGAAGTGCCATACCAGGAAGCTGTGAAGACTAATGTGAACTGGATACTTGGAGTGGGGAAAAATCAGCATAGAGAAAGCAGCCATGGTTGGCCTGGCCATATTTCTGAAATGTCCTTGGGTCTTCCAAAGAAGGTTTCAAGATTTTAAAAAATGTAATGCCATTAGGGAAAAAAAGCAATGATTTGACACGGGAGTTAAATCATTCATGAAAACCGATATAATTTATTTTTGTACTTTCATTAGGGGTCTACCATGAATTTGCAAAAAATGGTTTGACATGGAGAATGCTAAGATATATTGAATGTATTTAATATATAAACAAACACGAACATATTTTGGTTTAAATATGAGTATGTGATAAATGCGATTACCTCTGAAAAATATGATTTGAGAACAACTTTAAATAGATTTAAGACTGAAAAAGACATGAACATTAGTTTAAATGTTTACCATTGCCTTCCAGGTGGAGAGCAACAGCAATGTTGGCCAGGCTGGTCTCGAACTCCTGACCTCAGGTGATCCACCCTCAGCCTTCCAAAGTGTTGGGATTACAGGCGTGAGCCACCAGGCCCAGCCCCCAACTATTGTTTTTGAATTGTCTTTTTCTTTCTGCAGTTCTATGGCTGACTTCTCACTGTGTCCTCACATGGCCTTTTCTCTGTGTATGCATATCCCTGGTGTCTTTTCCTCTTCTTATAACAATGTCAGGCATATTGTGTTAGGGCCCACCCACAGGACCTCATCTGACTTTAATTACATCTTTAAAAGAGGTTCTATGTCCCAATATAGTCACATTGTGAAGTGTCTTGGGGATTGGGACTTTAATGCACAAATTTTGGAGGAACATAATTCAGTCCATAACAGTATTTTTGTCTCATCCCTTTAAATGCATTCTCCCACTGCTTTCTGGCCTCCATAGTTTTGGACAATAATTCCTTTGTTAATCTTATTGAAGATCCTTTGTATATGATGAATTACTTCTCTGTTGCTGTTTTCAAGATTTTTTTCTTTGTGTTTCAACGAATTGTTTATGAGGAGCCTAAATTTGATTTCTTGGAGTTTGTTACTTGCAGTTTGTTGATATTCATGGATGTTGTAGATTAATGTTTTTCATCAAATTTAGGAAATTTTCAGCCATTATTTCTGCAATTATTCTTTCTTTTCCTTTTTCTCTTGCCTCTCTCTCTGGGACTCCCTTATGTGTATTTTAGTATAGTTCATGTTGTCCTGTAGGTCTCTAAGGCTCTTTTCATTTTTATTCACACTTTTCTCTTTTCATCAGATTGGTTAATCCCAATTGGCCTATCTTCAAGTTCAGTAATTCTGTCTTCTGCCTGTTAAAATCTGCTGTTAAGCTTCAGTCATAAATTTTTTATTTCAGTCATTATACTCTTCAATGTCAGACTCTCTATTTTGTTGCTTTTATAATTTCTGTCTTACTGAATTTTTTTTTATTGGTGAGACATTATTCTCATACTTTAGTTCTTTAGACATGGTTTCTTATAGCTTTCAACGTATTTAAAATAAATGATTTAGGTCTTTGTCTAGTAAGTCCAGCATTTGAGCTTCCTCAGGAACTGCTCCTACTGATTGATTTTTTTCCTGTGTTGTCAAACTTTCATGCTTCTTTGCATGTTTCATAATTTTTTTTGTTTTTGAAAACTGGATTTTTTAAATAAAAGTGGCAACTCAGGAACTCAGATTGCACTCCCTATGATTTGTCATTTCTTCTTGTAGTTTTTTGTTCATTTAATGATATTTCTGAATTAATCTGTGAAGTCTTTATTCTTTGTCATGTGTGGTCACTACAGTTTCTACTTTGTTAGCTTAATGATCAGCTAATAATTGGTCAGAGGTTTCCTTAAACATTAGAAACTAATAAATCTTCCAGTCTTTGCTGAGGTATTCTTTGTTTACATTGGGGTCCTCCTTCAACACTCGGCCAGGCAGGTTACAATTCTGTCTGAGCCTTCATGTTCTGTTGTGAAGAGCCCCAAGAATACTGGAGGAAATGTTGGCTAAAATCTTCTCAAATTTGGTGAAAAAATTAATCTACACATTGATGGTAAGCAAGAAGTGAAACCTCATGGCCTTCTCAGGGCCTTCTTGAGTTTGTGCACAGTCCTATGCATGTGAATGAATGGCTGTCTAGATTCCCAACAATATGTCAGAGCTTTTCAAAGCCCCTGTGGAGGCCACATTCCTTAGCTTTCCCTTATATGACTTTTTGTTAACCTATTGTTTTTCCCAACTTTTAAACACTGCCTCAGACATTTGTGACATTAAAAATGCTTGTTTATAATTGTTTTCCATAAGTGCCCCCTGAGGAATAGTTTTCAAACTGAGAGAGCTCTGAGTCAGGTCAAACACACCAGGTCCTTTCCCCTCCCTTTTCCTCCCTTCTGTTCCCTCAGGTTCCCATGGCTTCTAGCATGCACTGTGAATGCAGGTTGCCATTTTAAGATTATTTAGGAGCTGGAGAGTGGAGCATGAGACTAGGGCAAGGTAAAATACCACAAAGCTCACTATTCTTACCTGGATTTAGCTATTTTTCTTGAATAAATCCTCAAGAGTGCCAAAAACTTTTGATTAACTTACAGGGTGCTGAAGAAGTTGATTCTAACACATTTTTCTAGTTTTCTAATTGCTTTTATGGAGGAGAAAATTTCCAGAGATCCTGTCTGTCATTTTCACTGACAACACTTCAGACTCCCTTGGAGTGTTTGATAAAGGATACCGAATCAGTGAACTTGTATTTCTATTAAGGAAAATGCAGTATGATTCCCTGTTACTTCTGGCTTTTCTGAATGTTGTAAGCCCCTTCTACACTTTTCTCTCAGTGTCTCTTATCTTCCGTCCTTGACCTTCTTGTTTTCCTCCTATGCACACTCCTGGGTGATCTCATCCCTTCCTTAATCTCAAGGTGTCACCTGTACAGTGATGGTTCAAGGACCTCTCAGCCCTAACTTTCTCCTTATGTGAGTCTCTACATTTATCTTGTCTAATTCTGAACTGACTTCTGCTACTCATAAACTATATTCTTTATCTCAGCTAATGTTACCTTTGTCAGAAATTTGGCAGAGGAAACCAGATAATCTTGGAAAGTGACTTCAGAAAGATGAATGAAGCACTGGTTTTTTTCAAGTAATAAGATAATTTGGGAGGTTGAATGTGTGTGTTTGGGGTAGGTGTTGGGGATCAGAGAAAGGAAGGCATACTGAGGCCAAGGTCCACCTTACAGTAGTCTATTCTTCAGGGGGGATGAGTGCCTGCACCAAGGTGGTGGCTATGAGAATGACAAAAGAAGAGATGGGAATGAGAAATATTACTCAGTCACCTCATGAAATGTGGCATATGACAGAAAAAAAGAAAATGGAAAGAGGAATAGTAGAAGGCATTAAGGTTTTAATTCACTGAGACTGAGAAATTGAATTAACATTGATAGTAATAAGGATATAATAAAGAATGATTGTATTAGGGAAAAGAAAGGAATTTTGTTTTAGCTGTTGAAGAAGTAGAAACATGTCAAGTGAGCCGAATCAAAGAGATTTATACTTTCAGTCAACATGGAGTAACAGGGATTATATTTAACCTTCTAGTTGGAACAACCAAAAATGAATTTTATGGTGCTGCACATTAATCAGTGAAGGGCAGTGACTCCTGAAAAATGGGATGCAAGTGACTTGAGTTCTATATTTGCTCTAGGTTGCCCCATAGAGAGTTTTCTGTACCAAATGCAGAAAGTAGAATCCCAAGCAGAACCAAATGAGCTCCTGAGTTGAGAGACGAAGTTGGGAGTCTGGAGTGACCAAGGCAGCCAGAATTCACATGACAGAGTACGCAAAAGTGGAGAGCTGAAAAGAGCAGGAGAGCGCGAGGGTGAGTGCTCACCTGAGAGAGATGGCCCAGAACCCACAGAGAATCTCAGTCAAGGATTCAACACGCTACTCATCAGCACATTCGTGTGAGGAAACTACCAGGGGTCAGTAAAGAAACCACCAGAAAGAATTACTGGGAACTGCGCCTGTTCCAACCAGCCAGACTGAAAACCTCGAGACTTGGTACAGTATCAGAGGTAGCTTCCTCAGTGATGGCAAATAATTAGCTCTTCCACAAATGCTTTCTGGTCTCACCTAAGAAATATGATTTAATAAATTAATTAATTAGAGACAGGGTCTTGTTCTGTCACCTGGGCTGGAGTGTAGTGGCATGATTGCAGCTCACTGCAGCCTCCACCACCTGGGCTCATGCAATCCTCCTGTCTCAGCCTCCCGGGTAGTTGGGACTACAGGTGCATGTCATCATGCCCAGCTAATTAAATAATTTTTTATGTAGAGATGTACAGATGAGGCCTCTCTATGTTGCGCACGGTGTTCTCAAACTCTTGGCCTCAAGTAATCCTCTTCCCTAAGCCCCCAAAGTAAGTGCTGAGATTACAGGTAGGAGCCACTGTGTCTGTAATCATCCAAAAATTTTGAAGTCAAGACTTGAGAGAGTGAACTCTTTCCAAATTCCTACATTCCTGTAATGTAAAAATATCCAGTATTCAACAAGATAACATCTACTGTGTTAGGCATACCCAGCCTGCAATGAAACAGGAAAATGAGACCCATCATGAATCAACCAATCAAAATCAATCCAGAGCTCACATAGATGTTGAATTAGCAGAAAAGAACATCAGAACAGTTATTATAACTATTTCATGCTTTCAAAAAGTTAGAGATATAGAAAAAATAAAAAGACCCATGTCAAATTTTAAAGATAAAAACTTTTTTTTTTTAAAGATAGGTTCTGGCTTTGTCACCCAGGCTGGAGTACAGTGGCGTGATCTTGGCTCACTGCAACCTCTGCCTCCCAGGCTTAAACCATCCTCTTATTTCAGCCTCCTAAGTAGCTGGGAATACAGGTGTGCGCCACCACGCCTGGCTAATTTTTGGAGACACGTGGTTTTGTCGTGTTGCCCAGGCTGGTCTCGAACTCTTGAGCTCAAGCGATCAGCCCACCTCAGTCTCCCAAAGTGCTGGGATTACAGGTCTGAGCCACTATGCCTACCCAAAAACTCTTAAGTTAATTTGAGATGAAAAATACATGGAACATGATTAATGGCAGATTAAACATTGCCAAAGACAAGACATAGCAATAAAAACTATCCAAAAGGAAATAGAGAAAAAGGACTTTAAGGAACTGTAGAACACCTTGAAGTAGCCAATAATATGTGTATTTGAGTCCCAGGAGGACTGAAAAAAGGAGGGACAGAAAAAATATTACAAGAAAAAAATGACCAAAATGTTTTCAAATTTGATATAAACTATAAATCTCTTATCCAAGAAACTCAATAAAACCCACCAATAAGAAATATGAACTCCACAAAGATACATAGTAATCAAAGTATTGAGCCCTAGGGAGACAGGCATAGAGGGACAGGACACACCTTACGTACAGATTAACAAAGTGAAGGATGCTGCCAGAGTTCTCATCACAGATACCGGAATCTGGGAGGATATGGAAAAAATATTTTAAATATTAAAAGAGAAGATACTATTAACTCTGAATTCTGTACCTAGTGTAAATAACTTTCCAAAATGAAGGTGACATAAAGATATATCCAAGCAAAAAAACTGTAAGAATGTATCACCAGCAGACCTCTCTACAGGAAATAGAATAGGAACTCTTCAGGCAGAAGAACCATGGTACCAGACAGAAATACTGATCTGTAATAAGGTATGAAGAGCTCTGGAAAGTAACTGTATAGGAAGATGTATAAGACCCCTCCATTAAAAAATCTTGAAATGATAATTGAATTTTATACAAAAAATAACAACAGTGTTCTGTGTGGTTTGTAACTTACATGTAAGTGAAATGCAGGACAATAGCCAAAGGTCAGGAAAGGAAAAATGAAAGCATGTTACTGGAAGGTTCTTATACCACACATGAAATAAGATAATAACACGTGAAAATAGGCTGCAGTAACTTACAGTTGCAAAGCAACCACTGAAGTAACAGAAAAAGATTTGTTATCATCATATAAGCCAACAAAGATGGAGTAACAACAACAACAACAACAAAAAACCAAAAGAGAGCATCAAAGAGGAAAGGGGCAAAGAACAGATGGATTGAGTAAAAGATAAAATAACAAGATGACGGGTGTAACCTAACCATTTCAAAAATCTTGTCAAATGTTCTAAACATTCCAGTTAAAAGGTAGAGATTGTCAGCTTTGATGAAAAAAATCAAGACCCAAGTACATGCTGCCTGTAAGAAAGACATTTTAAATATAAAGATACAAATACATCAAAAGTAAAAGATTGAAAAAGATTGATCGTGAATCAAATGAAAGCTGGAGTGGCTATATTCATATCAGATAATGTACACATCAGATAAAAGAATATTATCAGGGTTGAAGAATGTCATTTTATAAGGAGAGCAGGGTCGGCTTCTCAGGAGAACATAATTCAAAGAATAACAAACCCTATGTATGTCATCACAGAGCTTCAACACAAATGAAAGAAACACCGATAGAACTCAAAAGAGAAATAGACAATTCCACAATTATAACTGGGGTTTATGATACTCTTAATAATTGGTAAAACAACTAGAAAAAAATCAGTGTAGATAGAGCAGACTTCAACAAACCAAACTATCAAACAACTTGATTTGATTGACATTATAAATCAGTCCACCTGACAATCACATAATATAAACTCCTTTCAAGTAAACAGAAGATAGAACACATCCTGTGCCAGAAAGCAAGTCTCAGAATATTTGGAGTGATTTAGGTCATATGAAGTATGCTCTCGGACCACACTGGAAATAAATTAGAAGCTAATAATCAAAACTTTTCTGGAAAACGTCCAGTATTAGAATGATAAAATACACGTGTCTGCACATTGTGAGGACTAAAGATTTCAAAAGAGAAATTAGAATACATTTTCAGCTAAGTGAGAGTGAAAACAGTATTTCAAAATGTGTGGGATTCTGATAAAGTAATATTTATGGGTAAAATTATGGGATTAAATGTATTATTAGAAAACAGGACAGTTTTAGATCAATTAACTACCCCAGCTTCTGCCTTAATAATTAGAAAAAAAGCAAATTAAATACAAAATAAAACAGTTTTGGAAATACTAAGGATCAGAGTGAAAATCAGTGAAACAAAAAATAGAGAAAAGTCCATGAAACCAAATATTTATAAACCTCTAGCAGGGTGATCATCAAAACAAAAATGAGACAAATGCCTAGTATCAGGTATAAAAGAAATCATATCAGCACATTTTTTGTAAAAATTAAAAAATATAGGATATTTTTCTATTTGTCACTTTCAACTTCTTTCATCAATGTGCTATAAATTTCAGTATAAACATCTTTTGCACCCTTCATTAAAATTACTCCTTAGTATTTACTTATATATTTGTTCTGATGCTATTATAAATGGAATTACTTTATTATTTTTCAGATATTTTATCATGGGTGTATAGAAACAAGAATACTATTCGTATGTTAATTTTGTAACTCTCAACTTTATTGAATGTGTTTATATCAGCTTTAACGGGTTTTTTTGGTGGAGTCACCACCAAACAGGAGGAGAAATAAGAATACAAACATGAAATAGAAGCAGTAGCAAAAGAAAATGAAGAGAAGAAAATGAGAAGAAAATACACAACGGAAGAAAGGAAAAAGAACAGTGCGGGAATTAGAAGGCCTATTATGATATCTTTTATCCCCTCCCTCCTCGATTCATAAAATTCGAGTAACTCCAAGAGTATCACAACAAAAAACAAGCAAAGGGATACACAAAGAGTCACCCCCTAAATTTTGTTAACAATGAGACAATGCTGCCACTCATGCCTGGCTCAGGCATCGGCAGGAGGGGAGCACCCTCTAGAGATTGCGAAAGGGGGAGGACTCCTCTGCCCCAGGTGTACTGCCACCACTGCCACCAAGGCCTGCGTTATAGCACCCACAGGTTCCTCCCCACCCCAGAACGGGATGGGCCCTCCTACTCCCCCTTCCTGGCCCCCAGACTTCCTACGGCTACCACCACCAGCGCCGATGCCAATACAACCACTGTCACTCTCAATGTACCTGCCCACCCTACCAGGCTCCTACCACCTGGCCCCCGTGGGTACCCTCCTACTGCTCCGGTCCAGCTGCGGTTTCCATCGCCACCACCAACTGCATGAGGCAAGCTGCAGAGCCACATCATCTGCAGGCTGGACCGTACCACAGGCTACTCCTCCTCCTCCTCCTTCAGCCTGGCTTGGAGCAGCTTGGCAGGCAAAGCCAGAAAAACCCAAGACAGGATTCAGGCAGTGGAACCGTTAAAGCCTCACCTTGTCACGGTGGTGACTGGGTGGCAGGGATAAGTTTCATTAAAGGCACTCACACCCACCTTCCAAAGTTCAGCCTCTCCTGGCAAAAGCTGGCCAGGAACTGGGGCTTGGGGTGGGAGTGAGTGCCTTCACTGAAACCGGCCCCTGGCCAAGTCCAGCCGGCCAGGAATTACTGGCCCCGCCAAGGCTGGCTTCCTCAGGGAGCCTGAGTAGGAGAAACTCAGACCCAGCCAGCCCTCCCCACCCAAGGGGCTGGTTCCCATTCCTGACACCTCCACCCACCGTGATCTGTCCCCTACTTCCCCTGTGGTGCCTACTACTCCCTGCTCGGTAGTCCCAGATGGCCTCCACAACACAGAGCACGAGGGCGGGCCGGGAAACCACATTGGGTGTGGGGGCCCTGCCGTGCAATCTAGCTCGAGCAGGAGAAAATCACCTTCTAGAGTCTGGAGTCCAGGAAGAGAATGATCCCTTACCTGGAGACCACCAGAAGGAAGGAGGAGGCCACCATAACGAAGGAGGAGGCCACTGCTGTCGCTGCCACTGCGACACGTGGCAGCTTAAACATCGCCACCTCCTCAGCTTGCCAACGCCTCTGGCAGTGTAGCCCCTGCAGCACCCCTAATCTGCCCCCTGCCACTAGCAGTGTAGCCCCCGGACAGCACATCCAATACACCCTACGGTTTCAAGCAATGTAACGAATACCTCACCCAACACCGCAGGGAGTGTACCACCCAATAGTGCCCACAATCTGACCCAGCCACGGGTGTTGCTGCACTAGATAGCGTCCCAAACCCGCCTCCCCCCACCCCGCCAGGGGCAGTTCAGCTCCTGATGGCGTACCCCCCAGTCACAGGCAGTGCAGCACCCAACAATGCCCCTAAACCACCCCCCCACTGCCAGCACTGCAGCCCCGGATAACTCCACCCAACCCACCTCCTGCCGCTGGCAGTGCAGCAGAAGATAGCACCCCTAACCCTTCCGCAGCCACTAGCAGTACACGTTAGTGTACACAATCTGCCTCCCCCCACCACCCCTGCCACCAAGAGCAGTATAGCCCCAGATAGCCAGCCAAACTGCCCCACCACCAAAAACGCAATGCTGGAGGGTGCCCCCAACCAGACCACTGCTACAAGCAGGGTAGCCTCTAGCAGTGAGCCCCAACAGGACACCCAACCCTTTCCCCCAAAGGCGTACAGGGCAGCCCCAAGAAACTCACCTACCCCATCACATTTCTACCACTGTGGCAGAGCTGCAGTCTCCGACATCACCAGCAACCACAGCGAGGCGAGCCACGGTAGCACAGGCTCCAGGCTCCAGCCTCCAGCATGTGGGGGTGCCTCTTCCTTCTCGTAGTCCTCCAGCCCAGCAGGAGAAGCTCTCGCTGCCAGCCGCCCTCCTACTGCTGTGTTGCCACCACCAACCGCTACGAGGTAGTGTCCCAGGCTCCAGGGCTCCAAGATCCATCCATCCTCCAACCTCCAGAAAGCGGAAGGTTGCGGCCTCTTCCAGTTTCCTAAGCCAGACACAGAGTACCTCCTCCGCTTGACACACAAGACCTTATAAATGACCTGACGCGACCTCAGCATGCTTTATATACCGAGGTTATGCAAAAGTGGTTCCTGGACTACCTGTTCTGATTGGACAAGAGAAAAAACCTCTAGGCCTACTCTGATTGGACTTTATTTTCATGCTGTGATTAGTTGTTAAGACTTGCTCTCATCCAATCAGAACATGATCATAAAGTCCAATCACAGTAAGCCTGGAGGTTTTTTTCTCATCCAATCAAAACATGCAGTCCAGGAACCTCCGTGGGCATAACCGTAGTATATAAACGATGCTGAAGCGAAATCAGCTGTTTTCAGTTTCCTGCGTATTCTTGTCGAGTTGCTTGCAGCCCGGCGGAGAGAACTAGGAACTGGGAACGGCTTGCCTCGCTGCGGTTATTGGCAGCGACAGAGATAGCGCACCTGGGGCGGTAAGAGAAGGGAAAGAGTTTTGGGATAGATGGAAGGGAGTAAAGAGGGTAGTTAATGCCAAAGGGAAAAAAAGGATAGCCTAGCAGGAGAAGGCGTTGCAAAAAGATGGCGGCGAAAAGATGGTGGGGAAAAGTTTTTGGGTAGATGGAGGCGGAAAAACAGGGTGGGGAGCGGGAGGGAGGGAAGGTTTTGCAGAAAGACTGTGGGTAAAAAGTTTATGGGTACATGGAGGAGGAAAAGAGGGTGGCAAGTGGGAGGAGTAAAAAGAGGGTGGTGATGGGTGAAAACGGGGGCGAGCAGTAGGGAGAGAAGGTTTTGTGAAAAGTTGGCGGGGAGAAAATACAGTGTGGGGGGGGGAGTTTTTGGGTAAAAGAGCAAAAGAGGGCAGCAAGTGGGAGAAGGAAAAGGGTAGCCAGTAGGAGGAAGATAAGGTTTTGTGAAAAGACGGTGGCAGAAAAGAAAGATGGTGGAGAAAGAAAAGACAGTGGGTAAAAACTGTCTGGATAGATGGAACAGGGAAAGAGGGTGACGAGGGAGGAGGAAAGAGGCGAGAGGGAGCAGGGTTATAGAGGGTTGGGAAAACGACGAAAAAATAGTTTGGGGTAGATAGAGGCCAAAAAAAGAGTGGCAAGCAGGATGGGGAAAGAAAAGCACCGAGTGGTTAAAGGGGGGCGAGTTTGAAAAAATGGTGGGGAAAGTTTTGGGGGGGTGGATGGAGGGCGAAAAGAGGGAGGTGAGCAGGAGTTGGGAGAAGGCTTTGTGAAAAGACCGGGGGAAATGTTTTTGGGCAGATGGAGAAGGGAAAGAGAATGGCAAGGAGGAACGGGAAAAACGATGAAGAAAACAGTTTTTGGGTAGATAAACGGAGAAAAGAGGGTGGTGAGCCGCAGGAGTGGGGAGAAGGTTTTGGGAAAAGACTGGGGAAAATGTTTTTGCTTAGATGAAGTGTGATGAGAGCGGAAGGGGGAAAAAGAGCGTGGCCAGGGATAACGGGAAAAGAGTGGGAAGAAACAGTGGGGAAAGGGGTTTGGTTTGGGTAGATGGATGGGGAAAAGGGTGTTGAGCAGGAGAGTAGAGAAGGCTTTGTGAAATGATGGGAAAAAATGAAGTTTGGGGGCAGATAAAGTAAGAAAAAGGGTGGCGAGAGGGAGGGGGCCAAAGGCGGTCGGGAAAAGAAGGTAGGGAAATAATGGTGGGGGACAAAGGTTTTGGGTAGATTTTTTTAGTAAGATCATTTGTATTTTTTCTTTTGAGTAGTTTGAGTTCTTTATTTTGTGTATGAACTCCTTGTCTGATGCATAGTTTGCAAATACTTGCTTCCATTCTCTGGGTTTCTTCAGTTTTTTTTTAATTTTAATTTAATTTTTTTTAGACGGAGTCTCGCTCTGTCGCCCAGGTTGGAGTGCAGTGGCGCGGTCTCGGCTCACTGGAAGCTCTGCCTCCTGGGTTCACGCCATTTTCTTGCCTCGGCCTCCTGAGTAGCTGGGACCACAGGCGCCTGCCACCATGCCCGGCCAATTTTTTTGTATTTTTAGTAGAGACGGGGTTTCACTGTGTTAGCCAGGATGGTCTCGATCTCCTGGCCTCATGATCGGTGCGCCTCAGCCTCCCAAAGTGCTGGGTGTACAGGCGTGAGCCACTGCGCCCGGCCCGTTTTCTTCATTCTACTGATTGCTTCCTCTGCTTTGCAGAAGCTTTTAAGTTTAATGTAATTGCATCTTTGCTGTTGTTGCTTGTGCTTTTGATGTCTGTTTGAAAATTCCTTCTCCTCTCCAGTTTCATGAAGCATTTATCCTGTGTTTTCTTCTTTAGTAGTTTCATAGTTTCAGGTCCTACATTTAAATCTTTATTTTGAGTAGATGTTTATGTATGGTAAGATAACGGCCTAGATGGATTCTTGTACATGTGGATGTTGGGTTTTCTTAGAACAGTTTATTGAAGACATTGTCCTTCCCAAATGTGTGTTCTTGGTGACTTTGTTATAAATGGGTTGACAATAAGTGCATGAATTTATTCCTGAGTTGTCTGTTGTGTGGTTTTTTTTGTTGTTTGTTTTTTGAGCCAGAGTCCCCCTCTGTCGCCCAGGCTGGAGTGTAGTGGCGCAATCTCGGCTCACTGCAAGCTCCGCCTCCCAGGTTCACGCCATTCTCCTGCCTCAGCCTCTCCGAGTAGCTGGGACTACAGGCGCCCGCCACCACGCCCGACTAATTTTTTGTATTTTTAGTAGAGACAGGGTTTCACCGTGGTCTCGATCCTCCTGACCTCGTGATCTGCTCGCCTCGGCCTCCCAAAGTGCTGGGATTACAAGCGTGAGCCACCGCGCCCGGCCCGTGTTTCACTTGTCTGTCTTGTCATTCGTTCGTCTCTGTCTCTGCCCCGCCCCTTTTATTGGTGGTACCATGCTGTTTTGACAGTACCATGCGTACTATAGATTTGTGTATTTTGAAATCAGGTACTGTGATGCTTCTAGCTTTTCTTTTTATTCCAGATTCTTTTGTCTGTCTGAGGTATTTTGCATTTCCATAGGAATTTTAGGATGGCTTTTTCGATTTCTATTAAGAATGTCTTTTGTAATTTAAGACGGATTGCATTGTTTCTGTAGATCCCATTGGTTGATACAGATATTTTAACAATATTCTTCTACTGCATGGACATGGGATATCTTTCCATTTACTTATGTCTGCTTTAATGTCTTTCATGTATGTTTTATAGTTTTCCTTGTGGTATCTTTTCTCTTTTTGGTTAAGTTTATCCCTAGATACCATTTTTTTTAAATGAAATAGCTTTCTTGACTTCTTAGGTATTTCGCTATTGGTGCATGGGCGTGCTAGTCATTTTTATATATTGATATTGTATCTTGCAACTTGACTAAATTTATTATAGTAGGATTTTTGTGGTATCTTTAGGGTTCTGTCTATATATGTTTGTCACCTGCAAACAGGAAATTTGACTTCCTTTTTTACAATTTGGATGCCTTTTATTGCATTCTCCTAATTGCTGTAATTAGGATTTCCAGTAGTATGATGAATAAAAGGTGGTGTAAATGTAGTCACACTTGTTCCAGATCTTGGAGGAAGAGCTTTTAACTTTTCCCCATTGATTATGATGTTAGCTGTTGGTTTGTCATATATGGCCTTTATTGCGCTGAGACATGTTCCATCTATACTTAGTTGAGTTTCTGTGAAGGAATGTTGATTTTTTTTCAGCATCTACTTAAATGATTATATGGTTTTCTTGATTCACTGAATGTGATGTCGCACATTTATTTATTTGTGTTTATTGAATCATCCTCATATTCCTGAAGTGAATCCCACTTGATCATGGCAGATGATCATTTTATTGTGTTGTCAAATGCAATTTTCAAGTATTTTTGTTGAGGACTTTTTGCATCTGTGTTCATCGGGGATATTTAAAATGCCTGTGGTTGTCTTTGTGTGTTATGTCCTGCTCTGGTTTTTGTACCAGGGTCATGCTGTCCTCATAGAACAAGTTTAAAAGCCTTCCCTTCTGTTCATTTCATGGGGAATTTTTTTTGATTAATTTTTTTTGAGATTCACTTTATGCCCCTCTCACCTCCGAGGGGAGAGATCCTGTCTTTGTTCACAGCTCTAGGCATATTAATCTTCACAGAAAATAGCACATAAATATTTGTTGAATGCATGTTTCTGGTAAAAATTTCTCTTGACTGAAATAAATTTTTACAAAGTAACGTAACTTTCAGCTAAGAGAGTAATGGGAACCAGAATATTCTCTTGTGAGACAAGAAAGGAAGGAAGGGGGGGAAGGGAGGACGGAAGGAAGGGAAAAAAAAAACTGGACAAAATATATCAACCAATGGTTTGGACAAAATATATCAGGCAACAAAAGAAACCCCCCCCAAAGGGTGTGCAACGAGAGGGAGCCCTGCGTGGGTGCTGTGACTGCTCGATGTTACTGCCTGGAGAAAGTTTTCAGGTAGTAGCACAGGAAGTGGGGAGCCCATAGGCCTCCCAAATTGGAGAAAAGAGGAGCTCAGGAAGACCAGAGAGGGTGGAGCCCACAGGGGAGGTCCCTAGAGGGGAGGGGACAAGGCTGCACAGAGAACTCTAGAAATCAGCACGTGTATGTGAAAAAACAAAAGAAAACAAAAAACGACCTGAGGCCAGGGAAGAATCACCTAAAGGAATTACAGGGAAGGATCCTGGGGGCTCATGTAGGATTAGGAACAGTGACAGTTTCCACCAGCCAGAGTGCAAAGCACCCAACGTCACCAGGCATCAAGTGCACACGTAGGGGACTATGGTGGTGTAAGTGTAAGGAGAGTTAGCCCTAGACTAAATTTTGCTCTGTTTTCACTTGAGAAAGCCTAAAAGCAAGACTCGAGGACAAATTGTTTACATGTAACTTAACTGTGTTCCAGAATGAACTCAAAGGTATTATGTGTGTGTATGCATGTGCGTGTGTGTGTGTGTCCAGCATCCAATAAGGTAAAATTCAGAATGCCCAGCATGTAGCCAAAACTTACCAGGGGTGCAAAAAGCAAGAAAATAACAATCCATACTAAGGAGAAAAATCAGTCACTTGAAAGTGACCCAGAAATGATACACATAATGAAATTAGTAGGTAAGGACGTTAAGTGGTTAGTATAATTTCATATGTTCAAGAAGCACAGGAAATAATAAATGTATCAGGTAAAGACATAGAAGAACCAAAATTTAAAAGAGAACTAAATCAAAATTCTACACATGGAAATTATAATATGTGAGATATACACTGTATAGGATTAATGGCAGAATTCACATTGAGGAATAAAGGTTAGTGCAACTGAAAACATAGTAATAAAACTGTACGACATAAAACCCAGAGAAAGAAAAACTTAAAAACAGTCCTGGGACAAGGTCAGACAGCTTAATATACATGTGACTGGAGCCTACAAAGGAGAGAAAAGGTCAGAAAAAATACTTGAAGAAATAAAATACAAACATTTTCTAAATGTAATAAAAACCATGAATCTGCAGATCCAAGAATCTCAATGAACCCTAAGCATGAAAAACCATAAAACAACAATACTAAGGCACACATAAATGCCTTAAATCAATAATAAAGACAAAACCTTAACAGTAGTCAGAGAAAAAAGACGTATTACATGCAGAAGAACAAACTAGTGGCGGACCTTTCATCTGAATCAATGCCAGCAAAAAGAAAGTAGAGGGACATCCTCGAAGTCTGAAAGAAAAGCAAAGTTGTCAAACTGGAATTCTTCACCAGCAAAAATATCTTCAGAAAATGAACAGAGCATTTCCCAAGAGCAACCATATTGTAGACCATGAAACCAGTATCAATAAGCCTAAAAGGATTCAAATATAAAGTATGTTCTCTGACCATGATGGATTTAAATTACAAATTGACCACAGAAAGCTATCTGGAAATGTCCAAATATTTGGAAATGATATAGAACACTTCCTAATCAACCAAGGATCAAAGAAGAAACCGAAAAGGAAATTAGAAAGTATTTTCAACTGAATAAAAATGAAAATACAACAAATCGATATCAAGGAAATAGAGAACTGAAGAATAATAAAATCATTGAAAGCCAAAGTTTCTTTTTAAAGATCAATAAAATCTCTACTCAGATTGACCAAGAAAAAGATAGGAAAGAAATGAGTTAACCAAATTAGGACTGACAGGTGACATTTATAAAAATTTCCCAGATAGTAAAAGGATAATAAGATAGTGTAAATAACTTGTCAATAAGTTCAACAACTGAAATGTCAATAAGTTCAACAACTGAAATGCAATGGACATACGGTTTGAAATACACGAACTACCAAATACCAAAGCCCACTTAATAGATACCATGAATTTTCCAAATTTGTTAAAAAATTTAATTTGTAGTTAAAGCCCACCCACAAAGAAATGTACAATCTCATATAGCTTCACCACTGACTGCCACCAAATGAGAAAGAAAATAAGAATTTAAAATCTCTTCTAAAATCTTGAAAAGAAGGGACTAAAGTCATTCCATGAGGCCAGAATTGCTATGATAGCAAAATTAGACAAAGAAATTATGAGACAATAAACCTAAAGACCAATATTTCTTATGAGCATAAATGCAAACATTCTTAACCAAATTTTGGCAGATCTAGCAATTCCTAAAAAGAGATAATACCTCATGACGCGTTTATCTCAGAAATGTAACATTGACCTAACATGCAAAAAGTAACGTAACATATTAAGAAACCCAAACCAAAAAACATGATCCTCTCAAGATTTGCTGAAAAGCTGTTTCACAAAATCTAATTGCATTCCTGATAAAAACTCTCAGAAAACTAGGAGTAGAAGGGAGCTTGCTTACATAATAAAAGGTAAGTGTAAAAAACCCACAGGCAGTACCATATTTAGGTAACTAAGAGTAGAAGGGAACTTGCTTGCATAATAGGAGGTGTCTATAAAAAACCCACAGGTGGTACCATATTTACTGGGCAACCAAGTGCTCTCCTTATGGGGAATATTTTGAGTAAAATTGGTATTAGCTCTTTTAAAAATGCTTGGTAATTCAACAGTAAAACCGTGATTGTTGTGTTTTTCGTTGCTGGGAGACTATTACTGCTTTAATTGCATTACTCATTATTGGTCTGTTCAGGTTTTTTTTTTATTCTGCTTTGGGAATTCATTATGTCTAGAAATTGATTGACTTCTAGATTTTTCAATTTGTATATAAACATTTTTAGTAATCATTTACAATCTTTCATATTTGTTATCAATTGTAATGTTTGCCTTTTCATCTATGATATTCTTTTTCTTATCCTTAGTCTAGTTAAAGCTTGTCAATTTTGATTTTCTTCTATATCACCCCAGCTCTTTGTTCCATTGACTTTTTGTATATTTTGTTTGTTTTTAAAATTTCCTCCCTAATCTTTGATGTTTTTTCTTCTATTTCTAGCATTTGAATTTTTTTGTGTTTATCATTACTGGAGGTGTACTGTCAGGTTGGCTATTTGAGATGTTTCTACTTTTCTGATGAAAGCATTTAATAGCTATGCACTTTTCCTCTTAAAACTGCCTTTGCTGCATCCCACAGGATTTGTTTTTTTTTTTTTTCTATTCCAACTTGTGGTTTATTGAGTGTTTTTAACAACAAGCTGTAAGCATGGGCTACATCAGATGATGAGATCTTTAAATTGACTATTGTGAAATACTGTAAGAAAGCAGAAACATTATGTAAGCCATAAATTGAATCAGGGATGTTGTGAGTAGTAAAATCTACTTTTTTTTTCACAAGGGACAAATAAGATTGGACTAAGCATTTCAGTTGTGAAAAGGATACAAGTTTTACCGTATAGCAGAAAAAAAATTATCCTATCCAAGTTTAATCTGATATATTTAGGGCTGTATAAAATGGTGATTAATGTCAACGGGTACATTTTCTTTTTTTAAGTCTTTTTTTTATTGTACTTTAAGTTTTAGGGTACATGTGCACAATGTGCAGGCTTGTTACATATGTATCCACGTGCCACGTTGCTGTGCTGCACCTATTAACTCATCATTTAGCATTAGGTGTATCTCCTAATGCTATCCCTCCCCTCTCCCTCCACCCCACAACAGTCCCCGGAGTGTGATGTTCCCCTTCCTGTGTCCATGTGTTATGTTGTGTTTCTGTTGTTTCAATAAATGTTTAATTTCCTTCTTTTTCATTTACTGGTTGTTCATGACCCTGTATTTTAATTTCCATATATTTATACAGTTTTTAAAGTTTCTCCTGTTACTGATTTCTAATCCTATTCTACTGTGGTCAGAAAAGATACTGGATATGAATTCGGTTTTTAAAATTGTGTTGGGACTTGTTTTTTGGCCTAACACATAGTCTGTGTTGGAGAATAATTCATGTGCTAGTGAACTGATATTTTTTCTGGATGATCTGTCCTTTGACAATAGTGGGGTGTTGATTATAGTGGAGTGTTCAGGTATTCTATTATTATATTGCATTCCATCTGTCCTTTAAGGCCTGTTAATATTTGCTTCTGTATTTAGGTGCTTCAATGTTGGTTGCACATACATTTATTATAATTGTGAGGCTGCCGTTTACTTCTTTCTCTTATACACTTATCTTTATTTTTTTTTTAACTTAGTCTATTTTATCTAAGTTACTCCTGCTTTTTTGTTTGCATTTGTATGGGATATCTTTTATCATCCCTTCACTTGCAGTCTGTGTATGTCTTCATAGATGAACTGAGTTTCTTGTAGGCAAGAAACTGCTGGACACATCCGTGCACTGCTGCTCCAACCAGAGGAGTTGCAGGCTCGCCAAGAGGCAGCCTTCCTCCCAAACAGGTTTGTTAATTGTAACTGGTAATTATTATTGTGATAATATTACATCTTCCATAACTGATGAAACAGGAATGAAAAAAACAGGAAATTGTTGTCATTAAGAAGTTGAATGTTTTAGAAAGACTCAATGAAGTGAGCCTCTAAAACTGGTTTTCATCAGGTGTGGGATTGAGAGTCTGTTCCGTTCACTCCTTCCTTTCCCACCCTCCATCGGGGAGCCTTACTGGGCAACCCCAAGGGCAGGAGCAGAATCTAAGCAGCAGGCCCCCTGGCACCTCTCAGCTAGGGTCTGTGTCTTTCCGTGGTCTACCATTTCTTCTAAACAGGCATGCGAGTGCGTGGAGAGGATGAGGCAAGACTTTTTAGATATGATTTATTTCCTTCACTGACTCAACCAGAGTCAACAGGAGAGGCAGAATGCCTGCAGTATCCAAGAATTGTTCTCAGACATTATAGGCTCCAACTTACATCTTAACCAGAACTAAAACTTTCTTTCTCTCCTTGTATTCCATTTGGTTTGTCCCTTGGGGTAGTTTCTCACTGAAGAGGATGGTATTAAGCTGGTCTGTTTGCTTTCGTTCTCTTGGACCTTTGGTTTGTCATCTAGGGAGAGAATGTTTTTCCTGTTTTTCTTTTTTTTCATTTTCTTTCTTATTTTTTTTCTTTGAGACAGGGTCTTGCTCCATTGCCCAAGCTGGAGTACAGTGGTGCAGTCACAGCTCACTGCAGCCTCCACCTCCCAGGCTCAAGCAATGCTTCCACGTCAGCCTCCGGTAGCTGGGACCACAGGTACACACCACCACGCCTGGATAATTATTTTATTTATTTATTTGTAGAAACGGGTCTGGCTATGTTGCCCAGGCTGGTCTTTAACTCCTACGCTCAAGCTATCCTCCCTTCTCTGCTTCCCAAATATTACAGATTCAGGTGTGAGCCACTGTGCCTGGCCTGTTTTTCTTATAAATTGTATTTAGACTATTTAACTTTCAATATTGAAATGTACCATATTTGACTGAAGTTGAGAGTATACTATAATAAGCTCTGTGTGTCCTCATCACTTAGCTTCAGCCAGTATCCACTCCTGGCCAATCTTCTTTTGTTTGTCCTTTTCACTTCTGCCCCTCCACAGAGCCTTGCGCCTTAAAGATTGGTGAGTAAAGGTCATTTACAAGTTCTAAGTTAAAATGTTGAAGGTGTGAAGTTATTGTTTTAAAAATGGTTACCCACTTTAATGAGGTTTCATTTGAGGAACCAATAGGTACAGGTCCCAGTTGTCTCAGATTGGTAGATTGAATTTTAAAGCTGACAGCATTTTCAGTACTAATTTGATGGTGTGACATTGCATTTCCTCCAGCTAATAAGCCATGCTTCAGGTAGAAAGACTCCACTTAAACATAGTGAGCAGCATGATTATGAAAATAAACACTGAAAGTTTTATCCATAAGCTTCAATTTAAGGCATATTCTTTGCAATGTAAGTTAGTAAACCAATTACTGTCATAGAGATACTATTTATTTTAGATTGAGAAAGACAGAGCTAAGGGGAAATATATTGTTACTTTAAAATAGAAGTATATGTGTTCGAAATGGAGTCTAGCTCTGTCGCCCAGGCTGGATTGCAGTGACACGATCTCAGTTCACTGCAACCTCCGCCTCCCATGTTCAAGCTATTCTCCTGCCTCAGCATCCTGAGTAGCTGGGACTACAGGTGCATGCCACCATGCCTAGCTAATTCTTTGTATTTTTAGTAGAGACAAGGTTTCACCATGTTAGCCAGGATGGTCTCAATCTCCTGACCTTGTGATCTGCCCGCCTCGGCCTCCCAAAGTGCTGGGATTACAGGCATGAGCCACTGCACCTGGCCTAAAATAGAAAAGATACTTAACTTTTGCGCTTCGTGTCTCCAGAGACTGATTAAGATCTTTGAATGGAAAATCCACAGGAACAGATTTTAGTTCAGTTTGTATCATTAGTATATTAACATAATTTTATTTGCCATTTATGGAGTTCTGGTTTTGAACCAGAGAACAACATAGATGTATTTAACTCTATTATTTCATCTGGCCATTGCTGTAAACCTTGAGGTATGTATTATTATTCTCATCTTACAGATGAAGAAACTGACGTTCAAAGAGGTTCAAGGTCACTTACTGAGCTGATAAGAGCTCCTGCGTCTCTTACTACGCAATTATTGAACTGTTGTACTGTACTCTTAGTTATTTCAAATTAAAATTAGTCATTTCAAATTGTAATTAGGAATGTTTAAACTTTACTCAGTACAAGCTTTTCAAAAAAAAAGAAAAACATTTGGCAGGCTAAACCACATTTTCCTGATGATACCTAGTTGACCTTCTCTTGGACCCTGGTCCACATGCATTTTCAATGTTTGATTTGGGGGTTCAAGCCATCTTCCCTGAAAGTTACATTGAATCTCTTATTTTAGAAGTGGGAGGTTATCATTCACTCAGCCTCCTAATGGCTTTTACATTACAAAAAGCGTGTTTAGAATTTCAATGGAAAAATCATATATATAATTTACCTGTGAAAAAATGCTTTCAGATGCTGACTTGGGATGCTGTCTCACGGCAGACTGTCTTTACCTGTATACTGCTAACTCAGTTGGAAGAGGAGTAAGCAAATTGGGGTCTGGATTACATGATACTGTCAGGTCAGTTGCATAGAACTTCCTAAATGATTTAGATGGAACATTTTCCTCACATAAATCTCTGTAAAGAAGACACTGAGTGGGGGTACATTCCAACTCCCCATAGACTAGTAACTAAATAACAAGTCTGAAATAATTCAATTCCAATCTTCTCTTACTGCCACCTCTCCGCATCTTGTTTTGTTAATGCATTTTAGTTTTATTTTGGCTCTGAAGACTTTGGTAGCCGTAAGATCATTGTTTCCATTCAGCAAGTCCTCTGTGATCAGGATTTTTACAACAATATCAGTGATTTCTCCATGTTGATAAGTCTACATGAGTCTCTTTGAACTTGGGTTTGACATTAGATTAGCAAGTGATTTTCAGCTGGGATATAAGATGTAGTTTTTCCTTTGTAATTAATAAGTATTTTGTGGGGAGATTCTTTCCAAATATTCTTTTTCTTGTCATACATTCACTTATTAATTTTAACATCCATGGATGGTTTTTGCCAGTAATAATTATACCTGTGATATTTGCCAAGTGGTGGATTTGGTAGACTTTAATAAGTGAGTATTTATACTTGTAAATAACATTCTGTGCATGTAGGATGAATGCCAAGAAAACTGGTTCTTAACCTTACATAGTATGTTGTTGGCAGTATTGATTTACTTGTACCATTGATTATTCTGTTTTCCCAAAATTTTCATTTGTGGTGACAATAGAAATAAACAAACGTTGATGTACAATTATATATAGTCTAATACTGTTCTAATATTAATATTTTAAAGTCTACTGTTAGCAGACTTGGCCGATGGATTGACTTTGAAAATGACTACAAAACTCTGTTTCCACAATTCATGGAATCTGACAGATAGGTTTAAAACCTAAATGTGATAAATATTCTATAAATATTCTGTTGTATTGATTATCAGAGAAATGCACTAGCATGTATCAGTTTATTTTTGAGTCCATCATTATTTCCCTGAAAATCTTTGGGAACAGGTTTGTTTTTGAATGTAGGACTTTTATTTTTATTTTTTTGAGACTGAGTCTTGCTCCATTGGCCAGGCTGGAGGACAGTGGCATAGTCTTGGCTCACTGCAACCTCCGCCCCTCAGGTTCAAGCGATTCTCCTGCTTCAGCCTCCCGAGTAGCTGGGATTACAGGCACCCACCACCATGCTTGGCTAATTTCTGTATTTTTAGTAGAGATGGGGTTTCACCTTGTTGGCCAGGCTGGTCTCAAACTTCTGACCTTAGGTGATCTACCCACCTCGGCGGCCTCTCCAAGTGCTGGGATTACAGACATGAGCCACTGCGCCCAGCCTGCCAATTGCTTTTCTTAGTCAACATTATGTCTTAAACGTCATTCGATATCAGTAGATACTAGCATTTTAATGTCTGCCTGATGTCTTACTATGTTGATCTGTTATAATTTACCAGCCAGTCTCCCAATGAAAGACATTGTTTTTTCACTTATTTGGCAGACAGAAACTCTAAAAAGAAAATGGCATAAATGTTTGTATTTTCAAATAGAATTTTGGTTATGTAATTGTGAAACTCAATCTCTTACCAGTAGGGTCTTCAAACAACTCTATGGTAAAGGCCTTGTTTATAGAGGTGTGAAAGTCGTGCCCTTCTCTGCGGCATGTAACACTCCACTTTCCAACTTCGAGTCACACCAGAATTATAAGGTACGTGAAATGTAGAGACATTATTCAGCACTGAGTTCTGTAAGTGGAAGTTGAATAGTTACGATCACAGTAGGTATTCCCAAGTAGATCCAGTGTGGAATGTTGCCCACGACATCAGTCACTTTGACCACTTCTTACTGACTGCTGGAAATATTGCCAGTTAGTATACTAAGGCTCTGTTAAGATGAGGGATTTTTTTTCCACATTGGATTTATGATGTGTCTTAATGTGATAGGTTTTGCTTGTTTTGACCATGTTTTTGTGCCTCTCTGTTGGGTTAACAAGTCCAGCTTTGACATACTTGCTGTAGTCATCGTTTCTTAAGGTTTGGGTAATTTTATGCCTTATCTGGGACCTCATGATATCATTTATTTGTTAACGGTATTTGGAAAACAATTAATTTGAGATGCCAAATGGTATTATTTTTCCTCTGATGAAATAGAATCAGTTGTTGTTGTTGCTATGATTGAGGTGTTTAGACATGTTTGATGTTTACAGAGTGTACTGTTGTACCATATCTAGACAGATATTATATACTAATGAGTCTTCTGAAATGTGAATCATCTCTTCTCGCGTGTATACTGAGTTGTTTTCAGTTTTGAGAGTTTCTCTGACCCTCTGTTTTTAAAGGATGTTGACTTGTTTGGAATTCTTATTTCATGGCCTAGGTTTGAAAATTACATTAGTAAAATTTGCCTTTCAAAGCACTTTTTCTTTATAGAATGCTTTCACATATCCTGTTTGATCTTTGTAAATCCTTGTAAGGCAGGTATGATGATTTCTATTACCTCCTCACCACCTCTCTGATTGTGCTTGTTTGTATTTTTTTAATAAAATATTTTAAGCACTTAACAATGTAGAGAATAATACAGTAAACACAAAGTTTCCAAGGCTTACCTTTGTCAAATCTTAATATATTGCTATATTTGGTTTTTGTTTGTTTGTTTGAGACGGATTCTTGCTCTGTCGCCCAGGCTAGAGTGCAGTGGCGCGATCTTGGCTCACTGCAGCCTCCACCTACCGGATTCAAGTAGTTCTTTGCCTCAGCCTCTGGAGTAGCTGGGATTACAGGTGCCCACCACCACGCATTTTTAATAGAGACAGGGTTTCACATCGTGGCCAGGCTGGTCTTGAACTCCTGACCTTGTCAAGATCCACCCACCTCGGCCTCCCAAAGTACTGGGGTTACCGGTGTGAGCCACTATGCCCAGCCTGTTTGGTTGCTTTTTAAAACACTTGAATGTGGACAGTTTCAGGGACATGCAAAAGTAGACAGAATGGTATAATTAATTTCTGTAGGCCCATTAAGGCCCCCAGCAACCAATGACTGGCTAATCTTGCCTCATTCATACACATATTCTTTCCCACTTTACTTCCAATTTTGAAACAAATTCCAGGTATCATATTATTTCATCGAGAAATAATCCAGTATAGATCTTTCATAAATAATGTTTATCTTCTTTAAACATTGCCATATTAGCATGTGTTGTCACACCTTAAAAAGTCATCAGCAGTTACCTTTTTGTTGTTGTTTTTGAGATACAGTCTCGCTATGTCACCCAGGCTAGAATGCAGTGGCGCGATCTCGGCTAACCACAGTCTTGACCTCCCGGGCTCAAGTGATCTCCCCCTTCAGCCCCCTGAGTAGCTGGGACTACAGGAACATACTGCCATACCTGGCTAATTTGTGTGTTTCTGTGGAGATGGTTTCACCATGTTGCCTGGGCTGGTCTTGAACTCTTGGGCTCAAGCAGTCCACCCACCTTGGCCTCCGAAAGTGCTGGAATTACAGGTGTCAGCCACTGCACCCAGCCACCTTCAATATTTTTTATTTTAATAGTCTCGAATTATTTAATTCGTGAACATCATCAGTTCGTATTTCTAATGGTTTAATCATTTCCCAAGGGGTTATATTTTATTTTTTGTTTTTTTTTTTTTTAACCAGGATCTACCAATATTTAAACACACAGTGACTGTTGTCTTTTAGGTCTTGTACCCGTTTCAGTTGGTTATATAACAAGTAGTAGAATTATCGAGTCAAAGTACACTTTGTTTTAATTTTTATTTTTTTGAGACGGACTCTCACTCTGATGCCCAGGCTGAAGTACAGTGGTGTGATCTCGGCTCATTGCAGCCTCCTCCCAGGTTCAAGCAATTCTCCTGCCTCAGCCTCCTGAGTAGCTGGGATTACGGGTGCCCACCAGCACACCCAGCTAAGTTTTGTATTTTTAGTAGAGACAGGGTTTCGCCGTCTTGGCCAGCCTGGTCTTGAACTCCTTACCTCAGTTGATCCACCTGCCTCAGCCTCCCAAAGTGCTGGTATTTTTACAGGCATGAGCCACCACGCCCAGGTGAGTCACAGAGTATACTTAATGTTTAGGTCTAATACTGGGGTTGGAAAACTCTTCTGCAAATTAAATATTTTAGGCTTTTCAGGCAAAGTGTTCTCAATTTTGTCACCATTCTTAACTCACCCACTGCATGAAAACAAGTGATGAGTCAGATTTGGCCCAGGGGCCATAGTTTGCTGACCTCTATTCTAAGTGGTCTGTGTATTGATTGTTAACCAAGGGTTTTTAATTTTTTTTTTGACTTCACCAAGCACAGTGGCTCACACTTGAAATCCCCGCACTTTTGGAGGTCGAGTTGGGTGGATTGCTTGAGTCCAGGAGTTCGAGAACGGCCTGGGCAACATGACAAAACCCCCTCTCTACTAAAATTACAAAAATTAGCTGGGCGTGGTGGCATGAACGTTTAGTTCCAACTACTCTGCAGGCTGAAGTAAGAGAATGACATGAGCCCAGGAAGTTGAGGCTGCAGTGAGCGGAAAGTGTGCTACTGCACTCCAGCCTAAGTGACAGAGTTAGACTGTCTCAAAAAAAATATGTGTGTGTGTGTGTGTGTGTATGTATATATGTGTCTACATATATATGTATTGGCTTAAAACTTTTATTTATTTATTTTTAGAGAAGGGATTTCAGTCTGTCACCTAGGCTGGAATGCAATGGTGCAAACACAGCTCACTGCAGCCTTGACCTCCTGGGTTCAAGTGATCCTCCAGCCTCACCCTCCTGAGCAGCTGGGACCACAGACATGCATCACCATGCCCAGATAGTTTTTTTATCTTTGTAGAGACGGGATCTCACCATATTGCCCCAGCTGGTCTCAAACTCCAGAGCTTGTGCGATCCTCCTGCCTCAGCCTCCCAAAGTGCCAGGATTATTGGCAAAAACCACTGTGCCCTGCCTAAAAACTTTTAATTTTTTACAAAAGTTAGCTGGGCATGGTGGTGTGCACCTGTAGTCGCAGCTATTCAGGAAACTGAGGCAGGAGAATGCTTGAACCCAGGAGGGCGGGGGTTGCAGTGAGCTGAGATCACGTCACTGTACTCCAGCCTGGGTGACAGAGTGAGACCCCATCTCAAAAAAAAAGAAAAGAAAAAATTAATTTTGACGTAGTTGCAAACTCACAGAAATGTTAACCTTTTACCACATTTGCTTTATCCTTCTGTCTTTTTGTGGGAGTGGAGCACAGTATCCTTTGAGAGTAAGTTGCAGGAATTATGGCCCCTTTCCTGTAAAAACTATATATTTCCTAAAATCAGTAACATTGTTTGAAATAACTGGAGTTAGAAAATTAACATTGATGCTGTATTACCTCATGTGTAGATCTTATTGGGTTCTGCTTCTCCCAGCAGTGTCCTTTATGGTTAAAAAAAAAAAAAGAAAGAAAAAAAAGACCTACATTGTGTGCTTCCTGCAGTGGTATGTCTCCAGCCTTCTTTAATCTTAGAGAGCTCTTTAGTCTCTTTATGCTTCATTATACTGACATATTTGAGGAGGTACAGGCCAATAGTAGTGTTTCTTATTTCAGGTTTGTCTGATATTTTACATGTGACTAACAGCTCTCGTGTCATTTTATTTAAATTGCAGTTGGTTTTTGTTGGGGATTGATTTTTTTTTTCCTACCTTAGAGCTATTTATTTTTAAATCCTAGATATTTTTGTATTGAAACATAGCCGTAAAGTTGGAGACAATCTTGTTCTTATTTAATGAGCTGAATTTTTATGGGTCTATTACAATTTCAAGTATGTGTTGCTTTAGTAGGATCTTTTTGGTATTTTGGGCAAAAAGATAACCATATTCCAGAACAGTTATCTTTTTGATCTAACTCTTCATGGACTTACAAAATAGATGATCATAATACTGACACCTCCATCATATATTCCTACTTAGACATTACTTGAAAAAGTTACCAGAGGCCAGGTACGGTGACTCAAGCCTGTAATCCCAGAACTTTGGGAGGCTGAGGTGGGAGGATCACCTGAAGTCAGGAGTTTGAGACCAGCCTGACCAACATGGAATAACCCCATCTCTACTAAAAATACAAAAATTAGCCACGTGTGGTGGCATACACCTGTAATCCCAGCTACTCGGGAGGCTGAGGCACAAGAATCACTTCAACCCAGGAGGCAGGGGCTGCAGTGAGCCAAGATTGTACCACAGCACTCCAGCCTAGTGACAGAATGAGACTCCATCTAAAAAAAAAAAAAAAAAGTCCCCAGGTGTCGAAAGACATTATTTTTGTGACTACTAAGGTGGTGATTAAAACATTTTTTAAAATATTAAAAAATTTTTTTACTTGTAATTTCTTGCTGTTTTCTTTTTGTAAGTCTGGTAAGTGGTTTCTTCGTTTTACCCTGAAAATTTATTTTATTCCTCTTTAGAATCAGTTCCTTTTTCTTAGGTGGCTGTCATTGTGGATTTATACTTTACCTCAACTTATTTCAGGATGTTCAAGATCCTTCAGTATTTGTAACTTTCCCTTTGGAAGAAGATGAAACTATATCTTTAGTTGCTTGGACAACCACTCCCTGGACTCTACCTAGTAACCTTGCTGTCTGTGTTAATCCAGAAATGCAATATGTGAAAACTAAAGGTAAGTGGGCGGCTGGTTACTTATGATTAATATGGATAAGATAATTTTTTATTTTGAAAAAGAGGAAAGCTTACCTTTCTTTGCATGAAGAATAGAATTATTTGAAAAGAATCTGACTTAATTAGGAAAATAACCTTAAACATTTGTTTTCATTTCTAATTGAAAACTAACAATTAAAACAGTACACACATATAAAAAGTAGAACATAAAATTTTCTTATAATTTCCAGTTTATAGTATGTTTTTCCACACCATGCCCCTGTGACAGATGAAGAGTCTAAGATTCAGCAATGTGGCATGTTGTTACTAGTAATTGATACCAGAACTTGAGAAATTTTTGCCTTTCAAATGTCCCTTGGTAGAGAGTTACCAGTCTCAATGAGGGCCTTTCTGAGATTTAAAAAGATTGGTACTTTGTGAATAAATATATCTTCAGGTTTGGATAGTTTTGTGGCGGTAAAAGAAAAAGAGAAAAACTCATTGCCAGGAAAAAAGCTATGGCGCAGCTGCTATGGAAGGCAGTGACATTTCTTCAAAAAGCTGAACGGAATTACACTATGGCCCAGCAATTTCACTTCTGAGTGTTTTCCTCAAAGAATTGAAAGCAGTCTTGAACAGTTACTTGTACACCCATGTTCATAGCAGCATTATTCACAATAGTCATAGAAGCAACCCAAGTGTCTATCATTGGATAAATGAATAAACCAAATAGGGTATTTACATACAATGGAATATTATTCAGCCTAAAAAAGGAAGGAAATTCTGATACAGGCTATGCCTTGAATGAACCTGGAGGACATTATGCTAATTAAAATGAGCCAGTCACCAAAAGACAGATATACTACATGATCTATTTATATGAGGTATCGAGAAATGAAATTCAGAGAGCAAAGACTAGTAGAATGGTGGTTGACAGAGGCTGGGAGGGAGGGAGGAAGGAGTTATTGTTTAATGAGTACAGAGTTTCAGTATAGGAAAATGAAAAGGTTTGGGGTATTGATAATTGTAATGATTACACAACACTGTAGTTGTATTTAATGCTGTGGAAGAATGGTTACCATGATTTTTTAAAATAGTTGTATTAAAACAGTCAACTTGATCGAACAATAGCTTGTGCTGGCAAGGAAAAAATGAGAAAGGAATGGGGAAAGATTGGGTGTCAGAAAAAAGGCACAGAGGAATTTTTTTATTTGTTCTTTCCTGGGAGCAAATAGGACTTAAGAGTTGACCTACAGGAAAGCTGTTGGCCACAAAGAGGCCTGGCTCAGGTGTCTGCAGCTGTTTCTCTGGAGCAAGGACAGTCCCATCTGCACAATTTCCCTGTGTCACTGGTGGGTCACTGGGCATTCTGCGGTGAGCTTGACAATCTCGGCAGCCATCTGACTGAGATCTCAAAACACATCACCCATCTACCTGTGTATAACTCTTGTGCTTGGCAGACTTTGAATCTGAGCTTTATCAGAAAATGTGGGCTCCACTTACAAAGAAGTTCCTGTGAGGTCAGAGCTAGGGAGTGGCAGCCTTATTCAAAGCAGTTTTTCAATAAATTGCAAAGGCTTTTACAATGACCCATAGATACTCATTTTTCTTACAGTGAGCTAAATATATGACATAGGCTCTAGTAAATCTCAGATGTGTAATATCATAACTTAGGATGAGAGTTTAAATTGGCCTAGATTTTCAGTATCAAAGTTTTAACTGTTCATACATTTGCTCCAGCTTTTCTTTTCCTAGGATGCCCCAGGTATCCTCCAGAAACACTTACAATAAGGGTGCACAGATACATCAAGGACATTCATCATCCCAGTGTTCATAGTAGTGAAAATTTGAAAGCAATTTAAGTGTCTGTCAACTTGTTAGAAATAACTCGTACCTCTATAAAATGGAGTCCCATAGAGCTCTTTAAAGGGATGAGAAAAGTCTGTATGTGCTAATACTTGGAAGGATGTTGACAGTATATTAAGTGAAAAGCTACAAAACCAGATAGAATATTACCTCAATTAGAAAAATAAAAAGAACTTATACATTTACTTATATGTTTGTTAGTATATACATAGAAAAATATCCGGATCAATAGACACCCAAACGAGAATGTCTGAGAGGGGGTGATAATATGTGGCACTTAATTTGTGAGCTACTTTGTCAGTGTTGTTTTTAAACATTGACTCGTTTACCCTATGAAGGAAAAAATAAAGATTTACTTAAAATGGGTATATCTGAGCGATAAATAATAACTACCAACTGCCTACGTGCATTTGATGTTTTTGTCATTTTCATGTTTGGGAAGCAGTATACCATATAGTGTTCTTTGCAGTATTTGTCTGTGAGTACTGGGTACACTAGAGGCACATGGTAGAGGAGCTCCTCAGGAAAAAAGTATGCTTGATGCATGTCTTTAGAATCAGCCAAGTTCAGAATATAACCCAAGTCCATGTTTTTCCTTTTTCTCATAGATGTTGCCAGAGGAAGATTACTCATTTTAATGGAAGCCAGATTGTCAGCCCTCTATAAATTGGAGAGTGACTATGAGATCCTTGAAAGGTGAATATTCAAATAGTTGCTCTGTGTTTGTGTGCATGTGTCTGTGTGTGTGTCTTTAGTTTTAAAAAGAAAGAAACTTTATTCAAAAGCTTGCATTATTCAGATTTAGTTTTAAGTACTAATAGTATACTAAGTACTTTGCAATCACACATTACAGCATTAATGGCTAGGGCTAAGAAGCCAGTAAATCAGAGGGGAGTGGTAGCTTGATGTGGCTGCAGCCTCATATTTGATTTTAACCTAATTGTGAGTTTGCCTTTCTCCTTTTCTAGATTTCCTGGTGCCTGTCTGAAAGGCAAGAAGTACAGACCCCTGTTTGACTATTTCGTGAAGGTAAGCTTAGGGACCACTACTGTGGGCACTCTCCACAATCTGATTATTTGATAGGTGGAGTGCTGTGAGAAGTGGAATTGATATTACTTTTATGAGTGTAACTGAATCCAGGAAGTCTGCTTTAGTGCCAACAAAATTAAATTGTTTGTGTTGCTTTCTTGTTTTAGAGGATTTTTTTTTTTTAAACAGGGTCTCCTCTGTCTCCCAGGCTGGAGTGCAGTGGCACAATCACGGCTCACTGCAACCTCGACCTCTTGGGCTCAAGTGATTCCTCCACCCCGTCCCGAGTAGCTGGGATTACTGGTACACACCACCACACCTGGCTAAGTTTTTAATTTCTTCTAGACACAGAATCTCGCTATGTTGCCCAGGCTGGTCTTGAACTCCTGGGATTACAAGCATGCACCACTGTGCCTGGCTGGAATTTTTTCTTGTTGTTTTTGAGATGGAGTCTCGCTCTATCGCCCAGGCTGGAGTGCAATGGTGCCATCTTGACTGACTGCAACCTCTGCCCCCCAGGTTCAAGCGATTCTCCTGCCTCAGCCTCCCGAGCAGCTGGGATTACAGGCATACTGTAATTTTTGTACTTTTTATTAGAGACGGGGTTTCACCATCTTAGCCAGGCTGGTCTTGTCGTGATCCACCCGCATTGGCCTCCCAAAGTTCTGGGATTACAGGCGTGAGCCACCGTGCCTGGCCAAGCTGGGATTTTTTATTTGAATATTTTTCTCAAATTGGATGAGGAATCACTTTACATTTGATTGGATTTTTAGGTCTATATTTTTATTGCATGTAGTCTACATATTACTCAGGGTATTTATTGAGGTTTTTGTGTGTTTGTTTTGACAAAGATAGTAATCACAGTAAAACATCGTGTGTAAAGGTAAACACAATTTTATTTCAAGGAGGTTAATGAGGCAGGTGTTTTAAATCTAGGCACCACGACACAGCTCATATATTTAGCACCTTAGTTTCTTCAGTCATAAAGTTGTTTTATGTGGTTTTATTTTCTAACAATGGAGAATCCACAGCTACAGTTGTAAACCCTGTTGTCCCCACTCGCACACTCTCACTGAAAGAATAATGTCCAGGAGGAATTTCTCCATCCTTATTTAAAGGTCTTGAAATGAGTTAATGAGCAGATCTGGCCTTATGGTTATGTGGAAATAATAATCAACTGGACATATCACTTACATCCCATCCCAGAAGAAAATGTTCACTGAACCCTCTGTTGTTTCTGTTTTCTGTGGGGAGAGTCTGGTTGATTCAGGAGACCTCTGTGGTTTCAGCCCTATCCACAGTGTGTCTGTTACCTGCCTCTTCACTTTTGTGCCTCTTAAATGTTTTCCCACATTTCTTTTTGCCTACGTAATAGCCTTCTTCCTCCTCCCACGTTGCTGCCCAGTGGATTTCCATATGCTCTGCCCTCATCCCATTCCTCCCTACAGGCGTTAGTGACTTCCCAGCATTCCGGACGTGCCCTCCCCAGTCGGCGTGTGGCAGACCTGCTTCCTGACCACGTCCTTCCACATTACTTCAGTCAAATCCTTTATTCAGTCAAACTGGCTCTTCCCTTTCCTGCTTCCCTGCCTTTTTTAAATTAAGTTTCCCTACCATTTTAAAAGTCTTTATCTTTTTCTTATGTTGATATCTGCTGAGTTAACTCACTCTTCAAGTCTGAACTCAGATGTCATCTGAAAGTTTCCTGAAATGCATCTTTGGTTTCTCCCTTGGAAAAATGTCATTACTTCATTCCATTGAACACATTTCCCCTGAGTATTAAGGTGGTGGAGCACCTGTAAGTAGAACTTACTACTCGTGGCTCCCACCTGTTCCTTTCAAGATTTGCCTTTATGACTGAATAATTTCAGCTGAGTCAAAAGGAGAAAGAGAAGCAAAACATATGCAGTGATTGAAAATGTACCAGGAAGTGAACAATTTAGGGAGCATGCTTTCTGAGACTGTATCCTAAACTGCATACTGGGAGCAAACAGTTGGGGGAGGGAGAACTAATGAAAAACATCATTTTGTAAGCAAGGAAATTAGAAATTTTTATCTGCCAGTCTCCAGATAATTATTTCATTTATAAGGGGTAACTTTTTATTTATGGGAAAAAAATGTATTGAATTAGCATGTTTCTTCCCAGCCTGCATTCTTTCTTTTCTATTTCTGAAAATAATTTTACCTGTTAAAAGCATTTTCAGGTTCTTAGGAAAAACTGTTAGAAAGTTAACATTGTAACACAGTAATGTTTCATCCCTGAAGCCTGCTGTCTTTTCTTTCCAGTGTAAAGAGAATGGCGCTTTCACTGTGCTTGTTGACGACTATGTGAAGGAAGAAGGCGGCACGGGTTGTCCACCAAGCTCCTTACTTCGGTGCTGTGAGTAGCATAAGTCTGGCAAATGTATTTGAGTATGTCAGTAGCCACTTTTGATAGATGTGGAGTCATGTGTCTCATCATGTTGGGTTACCAGGTTGGCCTCTTTTCTGGCTCACTGCCTGCAAGATGGCTTGTAAAATTTGCATCTGTAATTCCCTTTCATCCTAAGCTGATTTCTGGAAAGAGTGGGCCAAATCCAGTAAACTCTTTGGTGTTCAGTTCTATGAGTTTTGACAGGCATCTAGAGATGCGCAGGTGCCTCAGCCACCAAGATACAGACCATTCCCATCACCTCTGCTGTGTTCTTAATGAAATGTTCAGAAGAGGGAATCTGACCTCTCCCCTCAAAATGGTACTCTACAGTTAATTTTATATTTTGATCAGAATAATTTTTCTAAAAACACATTCCTTTTCATGTAATTTGTGTATGAATAAAAACAGAATAACATACAGGCACATGCTTTACAGTAAACAACCTCTCACCTTAAATCATGGCGCTGCCACTAATGGGCAGTTCCTAGGTAAGTTGCCTGGCCTGTCTGGACTTCCTTTGCCTCCTCTGTAGCATGGTGTAGCACCTACATACACATTCCTCTAGGCTTGGTCATTTTGTCAGTGAGAGGGATTGGAAATATGACTTTGTTCTAAAAGGCAGTGACAGTAGTCTGCCCTCATTTGTCATTTTGCTTTCACGCTTAATCTCTGGGATTTTGTTACTTTTATAGAGGTAGAGGGTACAGGTGCAATGTTTTTTACATTGATATGTTGTACAGTAGTAAAATCGGGGCTTTTAGGGTAACCGTCACTTGAATTTTTATTATGGAAATCTTGAAACATACACAGAAGAAAATATTATAATAGATTTTCTTTTCACATCCAGCTGCATTAACTCAACGTTTTGGTAATATCTCTCGTTTTGTTCCTCTGTACAGTACCACACTTTTTTATTTTGGCTAGAGGATTTAGAAGCAAATCCTCAACCTCATGTCTTTCATGTCTCTGACTCATGAGAACTTTTATTTTCAGTACAGCCACCATGCCATTGTTACTTGTATCCAATGAAGTCAGCAGTTGCTTAGTAATCACCTAAAAAGCTGGTCCATTTTTTTTAAAGGAAGGAAGCATTCTTGATAATACTACTTAAGAGTTTTAGGAACTAGTCAAATATTGTTCATAATCATTTTAGGGCCAATTAACTGGTATGGTTACCCCACTGTTGGTAGATAATTAAAAGGTAACCTGTTGGTTTTGAATTGCAGTTTAGGTTTTTTGGTGTTTTTGTTTTGTTTTGTTTTGTTTGTTTTTGTTTTTGTTTTTTTTAGACGGAATCTCACTCTGTCACCCAGGCTGGAGTGCAGTGGCAGCAGGATCTCTGCTCACTGCAACCTCCATCTCCTGGGTTCAAGCAATTCTCCTGCCTCAGCCTCCTGAGGTTTTCTTTTTTGGATCTGGGTGTTTGTCATTAACTCTAGAGTTATATCTCGTATATCTATTCTGAATGCCGTGCATGTTAACGTTATAGAAGATTCATTCTTTAAAGTATAGCTTTTTAACCCCATTTGATAAACTTTTTTTTTTATTATACTTTTAAGTTTTAGAGTACATGTGCACAATGTGCAGGTTTGTTACATATGTATCCATGTGCCATGTTGGTGTGCTGCACCCATTAACCCCTCATTTAGCATTAGGTATATCTCCTAATGCTATCCCTCCCCCCTCCCCCCACCCCACAACAGTCCCCAGAGTGTGATGTTCCCCTTCCTGTGTCCATGTGTTCTCATTGTTCAATTCCCACCTATGAGTGAGAACATGCAGTGTTTGGTTTTTTGTCCTTGCGATAGTTTACTGAGAATGATGGTTTCCAGTTTCATCCATGTCCCTACAAAGGACATGAACTCACCATTTTTTATGGCTGCATAGTATTCCATGGTGTATATATGCCACATTTTCTTATTCCAGTATCGTTGGACATTTGGGTTGATTCCATGTATTTGCTATTGTGAATAGTGCCGCAGTAAACATACGTGTGCAGGTGTCTTTATAGCAGCATGATTTATAGTCCTTTGGGTATATACTCAGAAATGGGATGGCTGGGTCAAATGGTATTTCTAGTTCTAGATCCCTGAGGAATCGCCACACTGACTTCCACAATGGTTGAACTAGTTTACAGTCCCACCAACGGTGTAAAAGTGTTCCTATTTCTCCACATCCTCTCCAGCACCTGTTGTTTCCTGACTTTTTAATGATGGCCATTCTAACTGGTGTGAGATGGTATCTCACTGTGGTTTTGATTTACATTTCTCTGATGGCCAGTGATGATGAGCATTTTTTCATGTGTTTTTTGGCTGCATAAATGTCTTCTTTTGAGAAATGTCTGTTCCTGTCCTTCGCCAACTTTTTGATGGGGTTGTTTGTTTTTTTCTTGTAAATTTGTTTGAGTTCATTGTAGATTCTGGATATTAGCCCTTTGTCAGATGAGTAGGTTGCAAAAATTTTCTCCCATTTTGTAGGTTGCCTGTTCACTCTGACAGTAGTTTCTTTGGCTGTGCAGAAGCTCTAGTTTAATTAGATCCCATTTGTCGATTTTGTCTTTTGTTGCCATTGCTTTTGGTGTTTTAGACATGAAGTCCTTGCCCATGCCTATGTCCTCAATGGTATCGCCTAGGTTTTCTTCTAGGGTTTTTATGGTTTTAGGTCTAACATGTAAGTCTTTAATCCATCTTGAATTAATTTTTGTATAAGGTGTAAGGGATCCAGTTTCAGCTTTCTACATATGGCTAGCCAGTTTTCCCAACACCATTTATTAAATAGGGAATCCTTTCCCCATTTCTTGTTTTTGTCAGGTTTGTCAAAGATCAGATAGTTGTAGATATGCGGCATTATTTCTGAGGGCTCTGTTCTGTTCCATTGATCTATATCTCTGTTTTGGTACCAGTATCATGCTGTTTTGGTTACTGTAGCCTTGTAGTGTAGTTTGAAGTCAGGTAGCGTGATGCCTCCAGCTTTGTTCTTTTGGCTTAGGATTGACTTGGCGATGTGGGCTCTTTTTTGGTTCCATATGAACTTTAAAGTAGTTTTTTCCAATTCTGTGAAGAAAGTCATTGGTAGCTTCATGGGGATGGCATTGAATCTATAAATTACCTTGGGCAGTATGGCCATTTTCACCATATTGATTCTTCCAACCCATGATCATGGAATGTTCTTTCATTTGTTTGTATCCTCTTTTATTTCACTGAGCAGTGGTTTGTAGTTCTCCTTGAAGAGGTCCTTCACTTCCCTTGTAAATTGGATTCCTAGGTATCTTATTCTCTTTGAAGCAATTGTGAATGGGAGTTCACTCATGGTTTGGCTCTCTGTCTGTGATTGGTGTATAAGAATGCTTGTGATTTTTGCACATTGATTTTGTATCCTGAGACTTTGCGGAAGTTGCTTATCAGCTTAAGGAGATTTTGGGCTGAGACAATGGGATTTTCTAGATGTACAATCATGTCATCTGCAAACAGGGACAATTTGACTTCCTCTTTTCCTAATTGAATACCCTTTATTTCCTTCTCCTGCCTGATTGCCCTGGCCAGAACTTCCAACACTATGTTGAATAGGAGTGGTGAGAGAGGGCATCCCTGTCTTGTGCCAGTTTTCAAAGGGAATGCTTCCAGTTTTTGCCCATTCAGTATGATATTGGCTGTGGGTTTGTCATAGATAGCTCTTACTATTTTAAGATACGTCCCATCAATACCTAATGTACTGAGAGTTTTTAGCATGAAGTGTTGTTGAATTTTGTCAAAGGCCTTTTCTGCATCTATTGACATAATCGTGGTTTTTGTCTGGATTACATTTATTGATTTGCGTATGTTGAACCAGCCTTGTGTCCCAGGGATGAAGCCCACTTGATCATGGTGGATAAGCTTTTTGATGTGCTGCTGGATTCGTTTTGCCAGTATTTTATTGAGGATTTTTGCATCAATGTTCGTCAAGGATATTGGTCTAAAATTCTCTTTTTTGGTTGTGTCTCTGCCAGGCTTTGGTATCAGGATGATGCTGGCCTCATAAAATGACTTAGGGAGGATTCCCTCTTTTTCTATTGATTGGAATAGTTTCAGAAGGAATGGGACCAGTTCCTCCTTGTACCTGTGGTAGAATTCGGCTGTGAATCCATCTGGTCCTGGACTCCTTTTGGTTGGTAAGCTATTGATTATTGCCACAATTTCAGAGCTTGTTATTGGTCTATTCAGAGATTCAACTTCTTCCTGGTTTAGTCTGGGGAAGGTGTATGTGTCCAGGAATTTATCCATTTCTTCTGGATTTTCTAGTTTATTTGTGTAGAGGTGTTTGTAGTATTCTCTGGTGGTATTTTGTATTTCTGTGGGATCGGTGGTGATATCCCCTTTATCATTTTTTATTGCGTCTATTTGATTCTTCTCTCTTTTTTTATTAGTCTTGCTAGTGGTCTATCGATTTTGTTGATCTTCTCAAAAAACCAGCTACTGGATTCATTAATTTTTTGAAGGGTTTTTTGTGTCTCTATTTCCTTCAGTTCTGCTCTGATTTTAGTTATTTCTAGCCTTCTGCTAGCTTTGGAATGTGTTTGCTCTTGCTTTTCTAGTTCTTTTAATTGTGATGTTAGGGTGTCAATTTTGGATCTTTCCTGCTTTCTCTTGTGGGCATTTAGTGCTATAAATTTCCCTCTACACACTGCTTTGAATGTGTCCCAGAGATTCTGGTATGTTGTGTCCTTGTTCTCGTTGGTTTCAAAGAATATCTTTATTTCTGCCTTCATTTTGTTATGTACCCAGTAGTCATTCAGGAGCAGGTTGTTCAGTTTCCATGTAGTTGAGCGGTTTTGAGTGAGTTTCTTAATCCTGAGTTCTAGTTTGATTGCACCGTGGTCTGAGAGACAGTTTGTTATAATTTCTGTTCTTTTACATTTGCTGAGGAGTGCTTTACTTCCAACTGTGGTCAATTTTGGAATAGGTGTGTGGTGCTGAAAAAAATATATATTCTGTTGATTTGGGGTGGAGGGTTCTGTAGATGTCTGTTAGGTCCACTTGGTGCAGAGCTGAGTTCAATTCCTGGGTATCCTTGTTAACTTTCTGTCTCGTTGATCTGTCTAATGTTGACAGTGGGGTGTTAAAGTCTTCCATTATTATTGTGTGGGAGTCTAAGTCACTTTCTTGGTCACTCAGGAGTTGCTTTATGAATCTGGGTGCTCCTGTATTGGGTCCATATATATTTAGGATAGTTAGCTCTTCTTGTTGAATTGATCCCTTTACCATTATGTAATGGCCACCTTTGTCTCTTTTGATCTTTGTTGGTTTAAAGTCTGTTTTATCAGAGACTAGAATTGCAACCCCTGCCTTTTTTTGTTTTCCATTTGCTTGGTAGATCTTCCTCCATCACTTTATTTTGAGCCTATGTGTGTCTCTGCACGTGAGATGGGTTTCCTGGATACAGCACACTGATGGGTCTTGACTCTTTATCCAATTTGCCAGTCTGTGTCTTTTAATTGGAGCATTTAGCCCATTTCCATTTAAAGTTAATATTGTTAGGTGTGAATTTGGTCCTGTCATTATGATGTTAGCTGTTTATTTTGCTCGTTAGTTGATGCAGTTTTTTCCTAGCCTGGATGGTCTTTACATTTTGGCATGTTTTTGCAGTGGCTGGTACCGGTTGTTCCTTTCCATGTTTAGTGCTTCCTTCAGGAGCTCTTTTAGGGCAGGCCTGGTGGTGACAAAATCACTCAGCGTTTGCTTGTCTGTGAAGTATTTTATTTCTCCTTCACTTATGAAGCTTAGTTTGGCTGGATATGAAATTCTGGGTTGAAAATTCTTTTCTTTAAGAATGTTGAATATCGGCCCCCACTCTCTTCTGGCTTGTAGAGTTTCTGCCAAGAGATCAGCTGTTAGTCTGATGGGCTTCCCTTTGTGGGTAACCCAACCTTTCTCTCTGGCTGCCCTTAACATTTTTTCCTTCATTACAACTTTGGTGAATCTGACAGTTATCTGTCTTGGAGTTGCTCTTCTCGAGGAGTATCTCTGTGGCGTTCTCTGTATTTCCTGAATCTGAATGTTGGCCTGCCTTTCTAGATTGTGGAAGTTCTCCTGGATAATATCCTGCAGAGTGTTTTCCAACTTGGTTCCATTCTCCCCATCACTTTCAGGTACACCAACAAGACGTAGATTTGGTCTTTTCACATAGTCCCATATTTCTTGCAGGCTTTGTTCGTTTCTTTTTATTCTTTTTTGTCTAAACTTACATTCTCACTTCATTTCATTCATTTCGTCTTCCATCACTGATACTGTTTCTTCCAGTTGATCGCATCGGCTCCTGAGGCTTCTGCATTCTTCACGTAGTTCTCGAGCCTTGGCTTTCAGCTCCATCAGCTCCTTTAAGGACTTCTCTGCATTGGTTATTCTAGTTAGTCATTCGTCTAATTTTTTTTCAAAGTTTTTAACTTCTTTGAAATTGGTTTGAATTTCCTCCCGTAGCTCGGAGTAGTTTGATCGTCTGAAGCCTTCTCTCAACTCATCAATGTCCTTCTCTGTCCAGCTTTGTTCCGTGGCTGGTGAGGAGCTGCATTCCTTTGGAGGAGAGGCACTCTGCTCTTTAGAGTTTCCAGTTTTTCTGCTCTGTTTTTTCCCCATCTTTGTGGTTTTATCTACTTTTGGTCTTTGACGGTGGTGATGTACAGATGGGTTTTTGGTGTGGATGTCCTTTCTGTTTGTTAGTTTTCCTTCTACCAGACAGGACCCTCAGCTGCAGGTCTGTTGGAGTTTGCTAGAGGTCCACTCTAGACCCTGTTTGCCTGGGTATCAGCAGCAGTGGCTGTAGAACATCAGATATTAGTGACCCGCAAATGCTGCTGCCTGATCGTTCCTCTGGAAGTTTTGTCTCAGAGGAGTACCCGGCCGTGTGAGGTGTCAGTCTGCCCCTCCTGGGGGGTGCTTCCCAGGTAAGCTGCTCGGGGGTCATGGACCCACTTGAGGCAGTCTGCCCATTCTCAGATCTCTAGCTGTGTGCTGGGAGAACCACTACTCTCTTCAAAGCTGTCAGACAGGGACATTTAAGTCTGAAGAGGTTACTGCTGTCTTTTTGTTTGTCTGTGCCCTGCCCCCAGAGGTGGAGCTTACAGAGGCAGGCAGGCCTCCTTGAGCTGTGGTGGGCTCCATCCAGCTCGAACTTCTCTGCTGCTTTGTTTACCTAATCAAGCCTGGGCAATGGCAGGCGCCCCTTCCCTAGCCTCGCTGCCGCCTTGCAGTTTGATCTCAGACTGCTGTGCTAGTAATCAGCGAGACTCTGGGTGTAGGACCCTCCGAGCCAGGTGCAGGATATAATCTCCTGCTGTGCCGTTTTTTAAGCCCGTTGGAAAAGCGCAGTATTAGGGTGGGCGTGACCCAATTTTGCAGGTGCCATCTGTCACCCCTTTCTTTGACTAGGAAAGGGAACTCCCTGACCCCTTGTGCTTCCCAAGTGAGGCAATGCCTTGCCCTGCTTCAGCTCTCACACGGTGCGCTGCACCCACTGTCTGGCACTCCCTAGTGAGATGAACCCAGTACCTCAGATGGAAATGCAGAAATCACCCGTCTTCTGCGTCGCTCATGCTGGGAGCTGTAGACTGGAGCTGTTCCTATTCGGCCATCTTGTTTTAGAAAATCAACACCCCCATGTTCTTATCCATTTTGCCCTGTTGGAGGCGTCCTTCTGTTTGGGAAGCCTGATCCACCAACAGTGCTTCAGGAGATAGACAGGGAAGCTTAGCCGGTGGGGGCCGCTCGTCTCTATCCCACCTCATTTTCAGGTGAGAGGTCGGTTGCAGCTGCAGCAGTCGCCCTGACGGTTTTCTTTTACGGGACTTTCGGGACCTGTGGCCAGCAGCTCTGGGTGGAGAAGACCTACTTGATCCAACAGTTGCAGGATCCCTGGGCTGCATGTCCTCCCCCACCATCAGCAAGCCTGGAGAGCTGGGCAAGTGGTCTTTTCCCAGCACCTTCAAGGCTGCCTTCTCTGGCCACAGGGAGCAGCTCGGAACTGGGGCAGGGAGCACTGTTGGAACTGAGTCAGGCTTCCCAAAGGGGGAAGGATACTTCCAGCAGGGCTGTGTGAACTGGCAACTGCATGACCCTTGGGGTAGAAACTCACTGCATGCACCTGGGCCTTGTCAGTCTGGTTCTTTTCTGTCAAGCTCTTGAGGTGGACATTTCCCTCCAAGGGCCTGGGATTGTACCAGGAGGAAGTGAGGTTTCCCTGAGTCTCCAGGGGCCTAGAGGTGGAGGCTGCTTCCCCATTGCTACAGGGGCCCCTTTTATTGTTCTCCTGCCCCAGGGTCTCTACCTGGTCTTTCACCTCCGTTGCTGCTTTGGGCTCTTCTGCCCTCACCTCCGTCTTGGGGAGCCTGGCTGGGATCACCTGCTCATCTAATGAAGGAAGTTGGAGGTTAAACTTGCCTCTGAGAGGAGGGATCCTCACGGGGCTGAGGTGTCCAAACATCATGGAGTTGCGAGCAGACAGCACGGGTTTCTTCCTTGAGGGGGGGCTCCAGACCACAGGAGGCGGGACCCTCTGTGGGGTGCCCGTGTTCCGAGGGATAAGACACAGCCTCATAGGGGCGCCATCCCACCTGAGTGGAAAAGAAGGCCCAAGATGTAGCTGACGGTTGAAGAGGAGTGCCCAAGGCTCCCAGGGCAGGCACAGGTGCAAGAGCTGTGGGGTGAGCCCGGCCAGCTGGGAAGGCCTCACGGACAAGACGAGCAGGTTGCCGATGGCGTGGCCGGGACCTGCAGTGGAACCAGGAACAAAATACGCTTAGAAGAGCACGTTGCCGATGGCATGGCCGGGACCTGCGGCGGAACCAGGAACAAAATACTCTTAGACGAGAACCTTGCCGATGGCGTGGCCGGGACCTGCCGCGGAACCAGGAACAAAATACGCTTAGAAGAGCACGTTGCCGATGGCGTGGCCGGGACCTCCAGTGGAACCAGGAACAAAATATTCTTTAGTGAGTTGCCCATTTTGAGTGAGTTGTGCACAGACGAAACTAAGGGTCAGAAGCGGAGAGGATACTCTTAAGTCACCCACTTCTCTGTGGCCAGGTGCACACTGGGCACCTGGGAGTTGATGACATCACCATGGGGCTGGTGACAGAGCCAGGGTGTAGAGGACTACTTAGGAGCTTAGCGAGGGTGCCTACAAGAGGAGTCAAAGGGCAAAGATTGAGACCCCTCCACCGGTCCAGCTGGACTCCAGCCTCAGGGACATCCCGCTCCTGGTGGCAGGTGTGTGGCCCTGGATGGGCCCCCTGTGGGGCTGTTGGGGGTGCGGGGCTGATCTGCCAGAGCCCTTCTCGCCTGGCACCTGGCCCAGGTGCTGGCTGGCAGCCAGTGGCCCTGTCTTGGCTGTCCCTGTGCCCTGGGTTACAGGGCCAGAACCTGCTGGAAGCAGAGCACAGGACCAGCCAGATCCCGCTAGGCTCCCCCTCGGGTCCTCTCCAGTGCCTCTATGCCGCCTGGAGCCTCTCCATGGCCACTGTGGCCTCGAGGGCCACCAGCCTTGCTCCACAGGTTTCCAAAGAGAGAACGTGGTGCCCTGATCTGACTGGGTGCTGCCTCTTACCACATCCCTCCCTGGCAGGCAGGGTTTCCACTTCTTTTTACGAATTTGCCTGAGACCATTCCTTAGGTCATCCAAGTGGTCATGGTCCAGCCAGGCTTTGAACCCAGGTTGTGTGATTCCATAGCTGGCGCTCTGGCCTGTGTGCCTCATGATCATGGATACAGCATCTATTCTTATTTTTTCCTGTAGTCTGGAGGTACTTAGCACCGTGGCATATCTGTAATAAGGACATGCACACCTAGAAGGAGGTCTTCACTTCGACATATAATTGACCATGGCATGCTCTGGGCTACAGTCCTCTACAAAGATGTAGGGCAGGGACTACCAGTTGTCAGCACAGCACCATCCCACATTGCTCTTCTAATGGAGCCTTTCAGCCCAGATGTTCTTTCTCGTCTGATGGGAAGGATCTAAGTATGTAAAGATTATGTTCTAGATGAGCTTTGGTCTATCCTAAAAGAAATTTGCCAGTGGATTATTCCATATGGATAAAAGTCAGTTTCTGTGGTCTTCCTAGAATGTGTCTAGAAAGCAAGTACATTATTTATTTACAAGTTAATGGTGGGTCAATATATTGCATTAAAATGTGACAAACATAATTTGGTCATTGTGAGCGTGCCAGCTCGGTCCACTCTTCACCACAGATTATGATACCCTAAATATAACTCTAGATTTTCTTATGCCCAGAGAAGGACATACTCTTGGGTGTCTGGACTAGGGAAACATATGAAAAACCATTTGGCCACTCTACATCTTTTTACTGGAGAATTGAAACCATCTATATTCAAAGATACTATTAAAAGGCAAGAAGTTAACTTCTGTCATTTTGTTAATTGTTTTCTGGTTGTTTTGTAGATCTTTTGTTTCTTTTATTGTTGCCTTCATGGTTTGGTTTCTGTACTGATAAGCTTTGATTCCTTTATTTCATTGACATATCTGGTGTAATTTTTTTCTCTTGGGTTACTCTGTAGCTTACATTTAAAAACTTATAGTTATGATAGACTAAAGCTGATAAAAATTTTGATCACACACAAACATGCTGTACTCCCCACACATCCCGTCAATGCACAAAATTTGCACTTTTTTGCCTTAATTTATATTGTTCTGTATTGGGTATTAAGAACTCATTGTAGATATAAATTTTTTGACTATTTTGATGTTAAACTTTCTCAAGTGTGATTTGAAAGATTCTAAAGCATCATTTCAGTAATGTAGAATTCTCAATTTGTATGTGAATTTACTTTTAACAGGTTGATAGTGTCCTGTGTTTTTGCATTAGTAGTTACTGTTCTTTCACTTGTGATTGAAGCATTCCTTTAAGCATTTCTTGTCAGGCTGGTCTTATGGTGACAAAGTCCATAAGCATTTGCTTGTCTGGGAAAGACTTTATTTCTTTAATTTGTGATGGGTAGCTATGCTAAGTACAGTACTCTTTGCTGACTGATTTCTCATTATCACTTTGAATATATCATCCTAATCTCTCCTAGCCTTCAAGGTTTCTGCTGTGAAAACTCCAGATAGTCTAAAGGAGACTTGCTTACTTGTGATTTGATGCTTCTCTCTTGCTAAGTTTAGAAGTATTTCTTTGTGTTTCACTTTTGACAAATTGATTATAATGTGCCTTAGAAAAGGCCTTTTTGGGTTGAATATGTATGGGACCCCTTTAAGCTTCATGGAACTGGATGTCCATATCTCTCCCAAGAATTGGGAGATTTTCAGCTATTGTTTTGTTAAATAAGTTTTCTGTGTCTTTGTCTCTTCTCTCTGTTTCTCTTCTATATTGCAAAAATTTGTTATCTTAATGTCATGGCACAAGTCTCATAGGCTTTCTTTCTTTTTTTTTCTTTTTTTTCTCCTTTTTTCCGTCACGCTGGGTTATTTCAAAAATCCTGTCTGCAAGTTCAGAAATTCTCTCTTTCGTTTGATCTAGTGTGCCATTGAAGTTCTCAGTTGTACTTTTTATTTCATTCATTCAGTACTTCATTCCTAAGGTTTCTGTTGGTTTGTTTTCTTTAATATCTGTATCTTTGTTGAATTTCTCATTCAGGTTATGGCTTTTTTTTATTATTTGATTAGGATTTCTATCTGTATTCTCTTGTATCTCATTGAATTGTCTTAAGATCTATACTTCAAATTCCTTTTAAGGCAATTTGAAAATTTCCATTTATTTAGGGAAACTTTGTGAAGAATTATGGTGCACCTTTGGTGGTGTCAAGTTTCGTTGCATTTTCATCTTTGTCTCCTATGTTTATGTTTATGAGACTGTTGACATGGTCACCTGTTCTAATTGTATAGAGTGGCTTATGTAGAGAAAGACTTTCACCTGGAGATGTGTCTTAGTGTGTCAGTTGGATGGGCTGCATCTGCTTTAGTTCCAGGAGGACACAGTAGTGTAATATCTGTGCTTTTCTCTTGCCTTTTTTTTTCTTTTGCTATTATCCATTTTGGTGGTACTTGTGAGTGCCTTGGTGACCTAGGCTGCAGGAGCATGTGCAGTTTGTTTTTCTGCTCCGGATTGGGGGTTGTTGGGGAAGGCAGCGGTCTCAGGAAGCTGCATGCCTAGCTAGTGAGTGTGTTACTGAGTCACAGGGGTTGGTTCACCAGTTTGAGATGGGACTCCCCTGGAAACACTCACCTGGCTGTGGATTACTGGGGCTGGGTCTGCAGGCTTGACATGGGGATCTCCTGGAAGCAACAGGCCCAGTTGGTGAGCACACCAATGGCACGAGAAATAAGCCCACAGTTAAGAGTGTTGCAGTCGCTAGGATGTGGAAGGCAAACCTCTTGGAGAGTTTGTTTCTAGGACATAGAGAGCAATAGCTGCTTTCCTGGAGAATCCTGTTGTAATGACAGGGTAGCCTCTGGGATGGAAGGAAGCAGTGACCACTAGTTGGTGGAGCAGAATATACTCAGCTATGGCTTGGCTTTCTAGATGGTGCTGTATGTGGGCTCCTCCTCCAGGGCAGTATAGCCCTGTGTACACCAAGCAGCTCCCTAAACGGAGCTGAGAATCTGTGGGCACTTCTAGGAGTTCCCAGCAACAAAGAATGCAGGTGTCCACAATGTTAATGGGACTGCTGGAGTTTGTTTGCTTACCTTTTTCCCACTGAGGAAATGGCCGCCTTGTTCGCAGCTGATCCCGACTAGGAAGATTGTGTGGTAGAAGCAGGGTATTTTGCTTTCCTGTTTATTTGACCACCCCTAACAGTTTCCTTGACCCTCAGGTTTTCTGTCTCTTCCCTGCTGTCCAGGGTTCTCTCTCAAACACTCCAGTCCAAATGAACTTGTTTAGTCACTGTTTTTGTCCTTTTTTCTGGAGGGCACAGGCATTAGGTACATGAAAGAGGTTCAACATCAGGGAAACACAAATGCAAACTATGACAAGATGCAACTTCAGAACCACTAGGACGACTTTATCAAAAAGAGAGTTGATAATAAATGTTGGCAGGAATATGGAGAGATGCTGGGACCCTCACACAACTAGTGGGTATATAAAATAGTTCCTCTACACTGGAAACAGTCCGGCACCTTCTGAAATGGTTAAACATAGAGTTTCCATACGGCCCATCAATTTCACTCTTAGGTATATAGCCATGAGAAATGGAAACATGCATCCCCAGAATACCTTGTACACAAATGTTCTTAGAAGGATTATTCACAGTAGCCAAAAAGTGAAAACAACCCAAATGTTCTTAACTGATAAATGGATAAATTTTAGTATATCCATTAATGGAATATTATTCAGCAATAAAAAGGTTTGATGTAATGATACATACTAAAATCATGGATGACCTTGGAAATACTCTAAGTGAAAGAAGACAGGTGTGAAAGACACATATTGTATGTTCCATTCATAGGGCATCATGCGACGCTGAAGTTAGAATCAAAGTGCAGCTACGAAAGTGCAGCCACCTGGATCAAGTCCATTCTGGTAGCTGTCAGAAAGCACAGCATGTTCACTAACGGGGGCCGGCTTTGCTCACAATGTCAGACGGAGTTTCCCAGGAGGCCATGGCTTCTTCAGCAATCTGTTGTCCAGTGGTTAAGGGAGTGGTTTCTGGAGGCAAACCTGCCCGGGGCCGCCCCAGCCGCACTGGCGCCCAGAGAGTGACCTGCTGTGTGAGCAGGGAGGCCAAGCCCACCGAGAGCCTCAGCACCCCCCCAGCACCTGCTGTGAGCAAGCTGCATGGCTTACCCAAGCGTGGATGCGACGACATCATGAGTATTTACAGATTCCCTTTCCCTGCGTCCCAGGCTCTCCTGGTTCATGTGTGATACGCTGCACTTGGGGTGGAGGTATGCTGACAGTCGCAAAGGGCTGAGCCTTTCTTTCCCGTGGCTCTGATGCAGTTTCCAGATACCAGTCAGGAAGGAAGTTCTTGAGATTATGGACCTTGTCCTAGTCACATAGGGCTGCTAGGACAAAGTGCCCTAGACTTTGGGGTGGTGGTGCGTATTAAAAAAAGAAATGTGGCCGGGCGCGGTGGCTCAAGCCTGTAATCCTAGCACTTTGGGAGGCCGAGGTGGGCGGATCACAAGGTCAGGAGTTCAAGACCATCCTGGCCAACATAGTGAAACCCTGTCTCTACTAAAAATACAAAAAAATTAGCAGGGCGTGGTGGCGGGCGCCTGTAGTCCCAGCTACTTGGGAGGCTGAGGCAGGAGAATGGCATGAACCCGGGAGGCAGAGCTTGCAGTGAGCCGAGATGGTGCCACTGCACTCCAGCCTGGGGGACAGAGCCAGACTCTGTCTCAAAAAAAAAAAAAAAAAAAAAAGAAATGTATTTGTCACAGTCTGGAGGCTAGAAGTCCGAGATTAGTGTCCCAGTGTGGTGAGGTTCTGGTGAGGGCTCTCTTCCTAGCTTGCAGACAGCTGCCTTCTCACTGTGTCTTCATGTCAGGTACAGAGCTCTGGGGTCTCTGCTGCTTACCAGGGCCCTAATCCCATCATTAGGGCCCCACCCTCATGGTGTTTTCTAACCCTGAATAACTTCCAAAGGCCCCATCTCCAAATACCATCACGTTGGGGATTAGGGCTTCCACACAGGAACTGGGGGGGACGTGTGTTCAGTCTATCAGAGCTCCCCAGTCAGCCCCACTGTGCCCGTTTAGGGGCAGATTGTAGGGCTCAGGTGGGACACAGAGGTGGAGGAAGCACAGGTTCTGCCTCGTGGGAATGGCTCAGCCAAAACAAGCACAGGGACAGTGGGGTAGACAATAGCCAGTGGGATAACCAGCAGAAGCCCCAAGGTGTCACTTTCACCCTTAGATGAGGAAGTTGGCTGAGCACTCACACATGCCAGAGTATTGACCACGTTACCTTCAAACATGGCTCACTTCACATTCCTAAATCCTGCAAAGGGGCAGTGCTACCTTATCTCCTAAGGATGGCCCTCAATGTAGAGGAGTCATGGGAGCTGCCCACATCACTCACCAGTGACTCTTCACTCCTCGCTTTTTCCCCAAGGGCCTGATGTGCACTGAACTGGGGAAGCCCTGCAAAGATAAACTCCTTCCCAAAGGCCACAGAGGATGGTAGGCCTCTGACACTGCCCACGAGCAGAAGGGACAGGGCAGAGGGGCATCTGTCCAGCTGACTGCTGTGTTCTGTGGGCAGATGGGGCCAGAGAGGACCCAAACATGGCTCCCTTTGTCACTTGGCCGAGGGGCCAGGCCACCATGTACCGGGCAGCTTTGCCCCACCAGCCTCTGCTGCTGGGCCAGCCCCCAGCGCCATGACCACAGCTCTGCAGGCAGGCAGTGCTGGGACCAGTGCCCTGGCAGTCACAGTGGTTCTGAGCCAACAAGGGCCCTGGGGGAAGAATCAGAACTCAGACTGGAGAAGGTGTTGGCCAGGAGGGAACTAGGGCAGGTGCCAGGTCCTGTCCATGCTGGGATCTGAGATTCTAAGAGGTGGGTTAGGGGCAAGGGGGTCAGAGGTTGGCCCATGGGGTCAGGGGAGTTGAGTAGAGATGGGGAGGACGGGACAACCTGGGAAAGAGCAGAGCATCCTCCCCAGCCTCAGTCCCTCTCCTGATGGAGTCCTCATCTCACTCATAGATTCCGGAAGTCTCCCTTCAGGGAACACCTGGCCCCCGACTCCCAGGGCACTTCTCAGACAGCCAGTGCCACATCCCTAGCAGTCCCTGCTCTGCCCTTGGGGTCTGTGCCTGGCAGAAGGGTGACTGACCCTCGGCCCCTCGTCCTGGGCCCCAGCTCCCCCTGGCCCTGTGAGCAGAAGACACACCCACCCTGCACCTGGCGGGCTGGTCATGCTTGTTCCCATTGGTGATGGTGTGTTGGGAGGGAACTGTTTTAGATACCAATGTAAATCTGTCTCCATCAATTCCACATGAGTTTAGTCATCATATGGGAAGGGAATCATAGCTGTGGGGGGCTCCATGCAGGACCCTGAGGGCCCCTGAGGCCAGTCCCTATGGCCACAGCAAGGGAATCTGCTTCAGCTAGTTGGACAAGACTCTCCTGCCCAGAAACAGGCAGAGGGACTTCCCCCGCTCCCCACCCACGGTCATATCCCAAACACCCGTGTGGACGGTCACCTCAACGTCTCCCCTTAGCCCAGTGCGTGCGCTCTTCCTGAGGAGGGTTAAGTAGCAGCAGCTGCCTCTCCCCATGTTTATGTTGCAGGTGGCTGCCTTCTCAGCTCCCACCGAGCAGAACAAGTGCCAGCCAGCTTTCTCCATCCCAGGATTTTCCAGGGATACTGATAATGATGGGAGGCCCTGAGAAGCCTCCCTAAAGCACGTGGGGCCTTGTGAGTGAGTGGTGGGAAGGATCATTGCTTGCTCCTCATCTGTCAGTCCCTGGAGCATTTGAAGGGGCCCCTTACACCAGGAGGAAAGAGTGGGGCTGGCCCCTTTGGGTTCCCAGTGCCTGGCCTCCCACTTCCTCAGCTGTCCCTCACAGACACCCTCCAGGGAGCAGCACAGCGCCGAGGGCAGAGGCAGCAGCCCTGAGAGCATTTTCCAACACAACTACATTTATTCCATTTACACATGAGGCTCCCAAGGCACTGCTTCCCACCCCCCAGCCCCTTCCCCCAGGCCCTCCCTTCCTGCCCTCATTCAGCCACCGTCTTCCTCTACCCTCCTCCCTTCCTGCCCTCCCCATTCAGCCATGCTGTCCCTCTCCTAGTCTCCAAAGCACTGGGGGAGAAGCAGCTTTTCACTGCCTTGGGGCATCAGATGCCAGAGCCCCACCTTTGGGGATTGGCACCAGAGAGCCTGCCCGGAAGCCCCTACTGGCTACAATGCTGCTTTTTCCTCCTGGAGACCAAGGGGTCAGACCCTTTCTCTTGAGACTGAGGGTCCACCCAGTCCCCAAGCCAGGGATTGCTCCCCAGAGACCCTGAGCCCAGGCCCTGGGTGCGGTGTCTTCAGCAGGGGATGGGCTTCCAAAGAGAGGTCGCTTCTTGGACTTGGTGGCAGGAGAGGGTGCTAGGCTGAGGCCTCTTCTCTGAGCAGATGAAGACTGAGAGCTCTCTGGGGTAGCCTCCAGGGCAGCAGCTTGTGCTGGGAACCCAAGAGGAAGGCCAGGCTGGGGAGCTTCTCCTCCTCACTTGACCCCTTAGCCAGCCCATGTGACTCCCTGACAAGAGATCCTTCAGGGAGATCCAAGGTGTCCTTGGTCCCCAGGCCAGGGTGGGTGGGTCTATGGTCCTGGGGAGGAGAGGTTGGTCGGGCAGCCCTCAGCCTGGGGGAATCCTGACATCCCAAAAGCATAGCAGGGTCTTTGGACCTGGCCATGGCAGTGCGTGCTCTGCCTCGTCCCTGAGGGTCCCGGGCAGCCGTCTGGGGTGGGCAGGTTTCCATGCCAACCCCTTGTTGGGAGTCAGGGACGTGTCTCTCTGCTCCTTGGCCAGCTGCAAACTTGGACTTGAGTCCATCCGGGCCGTGCCATGACTAGGGGCTGCCCTTGCACGCGGTTTCTCCTTCAAGGGTAGGAGGCGCTTCTCTCCACAAGCTGTGGGAGGAAAGGGGCACTTACTGGCGCTGCCCCAGGTGTGAGCAAGGCCCAGGGTGGTGGAGACCAGGGCACTTGGGTGGGAGGCAGGGAAGCCTGAGGCAGCTGGGCTTTATGTTAAAGGGAGATGGTGTGGCTCTGCCAGGCATCCCGTTAGGCCTCACTGCAGCTTGCATCCTGACTCCCCTCCCTGGCTCCTCTCCATCCTACTCCCTCTAAACCTGCATGTTCCCACCCCAGAGTGGCTCCCCAAGAAGCTGAGCATCCCCAGCAGTGGGGGTTAGACAATCGGGTGAGCCATGTGTGCCGGGTTCCTCTTGCCCCTGGGGTACCTGGGTTCCCCTTCCTCTGCTGCTCTACCTGGGCAAGGGCGAGTCCTTCCTCCTGCTCCAGCTCATGGCCTAGGGCCAAGAAATCCATCTGTGGATCTGGGGAAGCAATTCTTCCAGGAATCGGGGGTGAATGATTGCCTCCACCTGGAAACAGAAGGAAGAAGGCGTGAGCTTCCTGGGCAGGGAGTAACCTGGAGCCAAGGACACCCAGAGGAGAGGCAGAAAGCGGGGAGGGCCCTGTCCCCATCCTCCTGGGGCTGTTTCACATCACGGCGACCACCAGCTACACACACAGACCACAGACCCACATAGACACAGGAAAAGACAGACACAGGTAACATACACCACACTCATGCCCCCACAGACGCACAAAGACACACAGTAACAAATCAGATATAAACAGCAATACATGGACACAATCACACAGACACTCAAATCCATGGAAATACACACACTGCTGAGTAGCAAAGGAACTGGATTCCAAGGACCTGGGAGTGCCACCCCCTGGAATCCTGCAGACCCCAGCATTCCAGGCCAGCCCACCTTGGTGACGAAGTCTAGGAACACAGCTTGTTAATGTAGCTCAGGAGGCCCAGGTCTGGGAGCATCCACTTCTCTTCCTGTGGCTGCTTCACTTCACCGTCTTCTTGTTTCTCGGGCTCCCCTGTGGCCCCGAGGGGAGGACCCAGCAGCTCCTCCATGATGTCCACATACTCCTGCACCACTTCTGGGGGGATCTCCTCAGGGACCTTGGTCTCTGCTGGCCTCTGGGCCTGGGTGGTTGCAAGTGGGCCTTGGTCTCTGCTGGCTGGTGGGGCCTGGGTGGTGGCAGGCAGGCAGTTGGGGCCTTGGGGCCCGCCTTGCTGGGAAAGTGCACTGAGGCAGAGCGGAGGATGGGCGTGGTGAGGGCAGCTGCTCCTGCCTGTACCACACAGGGGAAGTCAGGGCTTGGGGATGTGAAGTGGGTTCCAGCTGGGTCAGGACCACCTGAACCACAGCGCTCCTGGAGAAGATGCCGCAGGAGGGGCACATCTGGGACAGCATCTCTTGGGAGGAAGTTTGGAGCCACTGATAATGCCATGTACTCTCCCCACTCATCCCTGCTTCCTGGGCAGAGCATATGTGGAGTTTTGGACGGGTGAGGGGAGAGAGCAAGTAGGAACCTTGTCCCGGTCAATACCCAACATATGCTCCTGGAAGCTGTCTTGTTGGAGGGAGCAAATCCCCCTCTTGAAGGGAAGCATGGGGTGTGGGGACAGTGGCCTCCCTTGGCCCCTTTGGCCTTTGCCATGGCTCTTGTGGGAATGTGGGAAGCTGTACCTGGCTGCTTGACCACCTCCGGGGCTGGGGGTCCTTGAGGTTCAAGCCTCGGCGGGGCTGGAGGAGGCAGGCACTGGGGCCCCTTCATCCACTGCGATTTCTGAATCTGTATCTCCTCCTCAGACTCAAACTCCAGGAACCTGGGGGTGAAGGAGGCCCAGGCTGTGCTGAGAGGGTCCAGGCCCCCTACCCCCAGGACCAGGCATCAGCTGAGGGCAGGGATGGGAAGGAGTGCCTCGGGCAGGCTGTCCAGGCCCTCACTGGGTCCCATCTCCCAGTCCCAGGAGGGAGCTGCTCCCAGAGTTCTGGCCTCACCCACTCTCACCCGGCCCCTGCAGAGCCCATGGCATCAACGGGGCTTCCTGATTCAAGTCAGGGCCATGAGGTCCAGGAGGGTCCCGGGGGACACCTCCTCCACATTTCAGCTGGCCAGGGGTGGGGTTGATGGCAGAAGGCATCAGGGATGATGGCCAGATGCAGGAGTCTTGAGGCTGGGACTGTGGGCCCCTGAAAGATAACCCAGGGGCATGAGGCCTGGGAGACCGCTGGTCAGGAGGAAGCCAAAGCCGAGCCCAGAGGACAGCCCCTTTCCCCTGAGGCTGCTGTCTTCATGGAGGGGACTGCCCAGAAGCAAAGGCAGTCAGGCCAGAGATGGGTCTCATGGTGTCCCGGGCTCAGGTCTCCCCTGGCTATTGCGGGAAGTCAGGGACCCCAAACGGAGGGACCAGCTGAAGCCATGGCAGAAGAACCTGGATTGTGAAGATTTTATGGACATTGATTAGTTCCCCAAATTAATACTTTTGTAATTTCTTATGTCTGTCTGTACTGCAGTCTCTAAACATAAATTGTAAAGATTTCATAGACACTTACCACTTCCCCAATCAATACCCTTGTGATTTCCTATGCCTGTCTTTGCTTTAATCTCTTAATCCTGTCAGCCGAGATGGATGTATGTTGCCTCAGGACTATGTGATAATTGCATTTACTGCACAAATTATACAGCATGTGTGTTTGAGCAATATGAAATGTGGGCACCCTGAAAAAAACAGGATAACAGCAATTGTTCAGGGAATAAGAGAGAACCTTAAACTCTGACAGCCGGCGAGCCAGGCAGAACAGAGCCGTATTTCTCTTCTTTCAAAATCAAATGGGAGAAATATCGCTGAATTCCTTTTCTCAGCATGGAACGTCCCTGAGAAAGAGAATGCGTACCTGTCTCTCATGGTCGAGACTGCAGGGGTGAAATAAACTCCGGTCTCCATGGTGCTCCCAGGCTTATTATGAAGAGGAGATTCCCACCTAATAAATTTTGGTCAGACCGGTTGATCTCAAAACCCTGTCTCCTGATAAGATGTTATCAATGACAATGGTGTCCAAAGCTTCATTAGCAATTTTAATTTCACCTCGGTCCTGTGGTCCTGTGATCTCGCCCTGCTTCCACTTGCCTTGTCATATTCTATTATCCTGTTAAGTACTTGATGTCTGTCATCAACACCTATTCGCACACTCCCTCCCCTTTTGAAAATCCCTAATAAAAACTTCCTGGTTTTTGTGGCTTGTGGGGCATCACAGATCCTACCAATGTGTGATGTCTCCCCTTTACGCCCAGCTTTAAAATTTCTCTCTTGTACTCTGTCCTTTTATTTCTCAAGCCAGCTGACGCTTAGGAAAATAGAAAAGAACCTACGTGATTATCAGGGCAGGTCCTCCCATACTTGGCCAGGCTGGGATGGGAAAAAACCGACTTCCGGCCACTGCTGTGAGGAGCCTGCCCCCCACTCTGTCTTTAGTTGCTAGCACTCCTTCTCCCCATCCCCACAGCTGCAGGTGACCCCCTTTGGGCTGCGATGCTGGCTCCTCCTGCCATCACCTCCAGTGTCAAGGCAGGGGTTGGCCCCAGGCCAGGCAGGGGGTGCTTCCCAAGAGGGCAGGACAGAGACCCCAGAGCACTCTAGGTGGCAGGAGCAGCTTCCTGAGGAAGCCAGGGGCCCAGAGCCTCTTGTGTTTGTCCACACCCTCCTCATGTTCCACGCTGAGAAGACACCACGGCCACCGGTCCTCTGTCATTCACTCTCACCTTGCTATGCAGACCCTGTCCCCAGGACCCCAGACTCACTTTTCCGCCATCTCTTAGAAGATCATCCTGTCAAAGTTGGTCGTGTGCTGCCATTCCCGCATGGCCCTCCACAGTCCTTCCTTCAGTGTCATGGTGGGCTACTACCGGGCCAGGGATCGGAGAACTGGGCTGTAAACCAGTGCAGTCAGTCCCAGTCTATAAGCCCACCCTCCATCCTGAGCCCACCTGGTCCCAACACCCAGCCTCTGTCCTCCCCAGACCTGTCCTGCCATCTGTCCCTGTTCTGTTCTCCCCCATGTGGACTCCTCAGGCCCCAGTACACACCCCCAAGGTCAAACATCAACATAAGCTACTGAGTGGCCTCTCCAACTGCCCCTCGAGTCCTCAGTGTTACGATACTGAGAAGTGAACTCAGTACTATGAGTAGAACATGTGTGTCCCCAACATTCCTGTGCTGAAGCCCTCAGCGCCAGTGTTTCGGTATTTGGAGGCAATCAGGGTTAGAGCAGGTTATGAGCGTGGGTCCCAGTCATGGAATCTGAGCCCTGATAAGGGCAGGAGGAGACGCCAGGGCTCTTCCTCTCACCCACAAGAGGACACAGCCAGAGGCAGCTCTCTCCAGCCAGGAAGAGGGCCCTGACCAGACACCCAATCTGCTGTCACCTTGATCTCGGACGTCTGGCCTCTGGAACTGGCAGACATGAATGTGTCTTGATAAAGCACCCAGTCTGCGGGATTTGTTACGGCAGAGCCTGAGCTGACAGAGACAGTGTGCACACAGAATGACCTGGGAGCAAGGGTTAAAGTGCAGGTACCAGGGCCCCAGGACCGAGCATTTAACCAGCTTCCTGGGGACTCTGGAGCAAGGCAGCCCCTGGGGACACAGCCTCAGGGTCCTGGAGCATGAGGAGCAGGAGCACAGGTCCAGAACCAAAGCAGAGCGGTGTTCAAAGCACTGCAAGCAGCAGGTACAGCTTCTCACATTCCCACAGGAGCCAAGGCAAAGGCCTGCGAGCCCAAACCTGTTCCTCATTTAATCTCTCCACCTTCAAAAATGGTCATTGCATTCACTTAGGGTTCAGGCTAAAGACCTGGGGGCACCCTTGATCCCCCTTTTGCTCTCATCCTACAGCAGCCAATCCTGTCTTTCACTGATGTCTCAGGTATGATGACTTCTCAGCTCACCATCGCCACCACTGAGCCTAAGTCAGGACTTCCGCAGCTGCATCACTCACACTCTCCTGCCTCACCCGCATTTTCCCACCTCGAAACATCTGCACTTGGTCTTCTGCCTTCTTAGCTCACTCTTTCACCAAACGTTCGATTTCATTCCTTTCCTTTAAAAATAGTTCTGTTCCAACAGTATCTCTTTGGAGAGGCCTTCCTTGTCCACTCTCTGTAATTCTTTATCTCCATATACACTTTCGCTTTCTTCATAGCGTTTCATGACATTAACTTAAGTATTTAGTTCTTTATCTGTTTATTGTCAACTTCCCGCTAGGTTGTAAGTTCCCAGGAGTCAAACATGATTTTATGCATTTCTACATCTCCAGTGCCTAAGAGAGTAAGTGCTGAATATGAGTGAATGAATGAATGGATAAACTGAAATTAAAGCTGAAATGAAAGTCTAAAAGACTGGTCTGATGGGGTAAACAGACACAACTAAAGATAAAATCAGTGCGCTAGCCAGGAATCTTGCCAAAAGGAAACACAGGATAAAAATTGAAAATGTCGGAAAAAGTTAATTTACATAGAAGATAAATATATACATATATTTAAAGAAAAGGGAGTTTTTATTGTTATAAAATATACATACATATAAAGTTTACCATTTTTATCATTTTTAAGTGTATAAGTCAGTGGCATTAAGCATCCTTTCATGTGCTTCTTGGCCATTTGTATATCTTCTTTGGAGAAATGTCTATTCAAGTCTTTTGCCCATTTTTGAACTGAGTTGTTTGTTGCTGCTGTTGTTAAACTGTAGGAGTTGTTTTTATATATTCTGGATGTTAAGTCGTTATTAGATACAGGCTTTGCAAATATTTCCTTCCAGAAACAGGAGTTGTTTTTTTTTTAAAGAAAGAACATAAATAATGAGGAGGAAATAGTAAAAAAAAAAAAAAAAAAAAAAAAACTTGAAAAAAATTCTTCTAGAACTGAAGAAAGACACAGTTCTTCAGCTTGAAAAAACGTAACTGGTATCCAGTAGAATAAATGAAAAATGTTGATCTTTACTATCCATAATACCTATACGTATAATATATACACATAGGTACATGCTATATTGTTACATGCACTTAACATTTTATACACACATATAAATCATATCATCTGACAATATGCTTTTTCCATCAGCACAGTGACTTTGAGATGTATCCTTATTGATACATGTAAATGTGGGTAAAAATAAACTGGATGTATACTTTTCACATTCCAGAAAATTTTCAAGGCAACAGGTCAACAGATCAACCTAACAAAAGGAGGTACAGAACTACAAACATCACACAAACCAGACTCCAAGATACAAACATGAAATGGGACAAAGAGGATCACTCAATTATAATAAAAGAAACAATCCTCTGGGGAAAGGCTGAGATAAAACATACAGCATTTGAAGAAACATCAACAGGAGAAGTCAAACATCAAAAAGCACACGTAGGGCGAGGCACAGTGGCTCATGCCTGTAATCCCAGGGTGAGGAGGGAGGCCGAAGCAGGTGGATCACTTGAGGTCGGGAGTTCGAGACCAGCCTGGCCAACATGAAACCCCGTCTCTACTAAAAATACAAGAATTAGCTGGGCATAGTGGTGCACTCCTGTAATCCCAGCTACTGGGGAGGCTGAGGCATGACAATCACTTGAACCCAGGAGGCGGAAGTTGCAGTGAGCCGAGATTGCACCACTACACTTGCACCACTACACTCCAGCCTGGGCGACAGAGCAAGACTCCAAAAAAAAGGAAAAGCACACACAGCTGGTCCTTTTGAGCAGCCTGAGATCTGTGAAAACAGTTCTCTATTCACTTGACCCAGAACACCCCACAAAATTATGCAAATCCAGTGGTTCAAATCTTTGTATTCAGTTTAGGACCATCCAAGAAACGGCCCAGGCCATCAGGGTATGTATATACAAAAAGCCAGCATGTATGTGAACAGATGTCACCTTACAGAAGCAATGTGTGCCTCTCCATCATTACCAGGGTGGAGATGGTGAGTGTGTCTAGGCCGTATAATGGGGCTGGACAGAGGGTCGATGACCTAAAAAGAGAGCTGAATGTTGGCTGCACATGCTTAACAATGCAGAGAGTCCTGCTGAACTCAAGGGTTTAGCTGCAGATTGGCTGGTCATTGAGCTTATCCTGGGGAACAAAGCCCCCTGAGATGTACGGTCCAACTGTACTTGCAGAGCTCGTGGTCAGGTTAACCCACACACGAGTGTCCCTTTGAACAGACCCTTACTGAAAAAAAATTGTTCCTAAACCAGAAGAGGCGTTTGCAGAGAATAAAAGGATATCTCAGAAGAGACCGAAGAAACAGAAACTTATGGCCAGAGAAGAAATTCAGCATAAAATAAATGCAAATAAAAATTAAAAATGTGTACCCAGATATTACCAAGAAGTTATAGAAAATCAATACCTGAATGAGAACTAATACTCCTGAAAACAGTTAATAAATCAAATACTTGGAAACACATCGAGACTCTTTGAATTAATTTTTATGATATTTAAGTGAGAGTTAAGACTTTTGGAGATGTTGAGATGGAATGAATGTAGTTTGCACATGAGGCAGATGTGAATTTGGAAGGCCAGAGGTTGGACTACAGTAGGTTAAATGGTAGAGCCCAAAAAGACATGTTAACATTCGAATCAGGGATTAGAACCTGGCAACATGGTCTGTTTGGAAAAAGGTTCTTTACAGATGTAACTAAGTTAAGGCTCTCGCTGGAAGAGGCAAAAAATGGCTTCTCCCCCAGAGCCTTTGGAGGGGGTATAGCCCTGTCAACACCTTAATTTTGTACATCTGGCCTCCAGACACGTGAGAGAATACATTTCTGCTGTTTCAAGGCACCCAGTTTGTGACCGTGTGTTACAGCAGCCCTAGGAAACTGATGCAGAGGCCAAGCAAAAGTTCCAAATCAAGCAAAGTCCCACAGTGTATTCCTTCCATTTACCCCAAAGTATAACAATCCCAGAACAGTGGCTTAGAACAACAACAATCGTTTATTTTTGCCCACACATTTGGATGTCATCTGGGCTTAGCTAGGCATACCTCACTCAGGGTCTCTCAGTGGTGGTAACCAGATGGTGGCCGGAACTGGAGCCACCTTGAAGGTGTCATCCCTCACACGTCTGGTACCTGGACTAGTAAGACTCAAACAGCCAGGGGCTGGGGCAGCTGGGGCCTCTTAGTCATCTCTTTCCCCTTCTATGTGGTTCTCACATGATCTTTCTACATGGCAGCTGCGTTCTCTTATAGAAGCTGCCACAAAGACATGCCTTTTGATGAGTATGTAAAAGAATTTACAGATAGTACCATTGACTCAGAATTGCAGAGAGTATGGTGAAGTTCACCTCTCAGAGTTGTCTTGCTAAGTGGGGCAAGGAAGCTGCAATATTTATATTGCAGCTACCATCAGTAATCCACACTGGTAAGTACTGCCCAGGAGAAGACACGTTCTCAGATACTTCCAACTCTCCAGGAGAGCAGGAAATGTGGGAATGGCAGCCTTCAAGGGGGTCCTCTGAGAAATGCAGGCATGGCTGCCGGAAGGAAAGCACCTGGGGGAGGAAATGCACGCAAGCACAGGACTGTGGGCAGAGCACTGACACGGGCTCCATATCGCCAGCTTATGTGGAAATGTAGCACATAGTGTAGCGGCATCATTATCTGGGGTAATACCTGAGGTTCATTGTCCCACAGCCACGGAAAACTAGGACGCGACACACCACAGTGAGGTTAAGAGCAGAAGTTTAATAGGCAAACGAAAGAGAAGAGCTCTCTGTGCAGAGAAAGGGGTCCCAGAGAAAATGGGTTGCCCGTTCTGTGGTGAAATGCACAGGGTTTTATAGATGAGCTTGAGGAAGCGGTGTTTGATGTACATAGGGAATGAAAGATTGGTTGGACCAGGTGTGCCATTTGCATAGTGCATGAAGAAGCTGGCCTTCCCACCGTAATATTTTATTATGCAGATGGCTTCTCTACCTGGCTGATGCCAGGTTGCCTGTTCCTTCACTGTACACGTGGTGACAAAGAAAATGGAAGATGGGGTCTCCATGTTGAACATACCTGGCTTCCAGGTAGTCCTTTTCTATTGGCACAACCGCCAGCATTCTCCCGTGCACTGCCAGCTTGCTTATCTACGTTTGTAGCTCAATTTTTCAGGCTGCTCTTTGTCAAAAAAGAAATAATTTTGGGGTTGCTTTTTGTTCAGAAAGAAGCTCTGCTGAGAACTCTCTTACCCTATCTGCCTAAATAATTTCTTTTTAGCTCCTGTATCAATAGCACTGGTACCATTTCAGAATACTGGGGAAAGTCAGGATTACTCAAATGAATGGCACTCAAAAAATCGTTATTCCTTTAGAAAAAAACATAATTAAGTCCCTTAACTCTCATTACACAAAAATATAGTTTCCAGAGTAAAGAGCTAATTGCAAATAACAACAAACTGCTGCAAGAATGGTTGGAAACCATAGATGCGGTGAAGAAGGCCTTTCTAAGCGATATGCAGATCCCGAGGCAAAAAAAGAACAGACTGAAGCACCACATAAGATTTAAAATTAAAGTATGATGAAAGAGCAGAAACAACTAGGTGGAAACTGAGCAAAAATATTTTTCACATATGAAACAGAAAAATGTAAGATATTCAGAATGTATAGAGTTCCTACAAATCCATAAGAAAGCAAAAATAACCAATGGAAAAATGGATTAAGAAGATGAATTGGCGATCATACAGTCTATAAATGCCAATAAACATAAGAAGCTGCACAACCTCATGAGTAACCGGAAGCATCAATAATAAAGGTTAGTGAGGTATCATTTTACCTCCACTAAGCTGGCAAATTTTTTTAAAAGATTGTTAATATCCATCATGGACTACAGCATGGAAGAACTTTCAAATTATTTTAAGTGGTTGAGCCATTTTGGCAGTACTTATCAAAATTAATAACGTGCATAGTCTTTAGATACATTCCATGTTGAAGAAACTGGTCAGAAAAACTCCAACATGCACAGAAAGATATACACACAAGGAACATCGACAGTTAACGGCAGCATTATTTGTAATAGGGGAAAGGTGCGAACAACATAAGTATTCACCAATAGGGAAACGTTTAAGTAAAATGGAACGATGAATATACATAAATTATTCCATGAAAGTCTTCAGCCATTAAATACAAGAGATATATTAGACAGGAAAAAAAAATGCTAGAAAAAGACATAAGAAAAAAGTTAAGTTGTAGAAAAGTATTGTCCCTATGATCTCAATTATAGTTAAGAAATCCAATCCAAGTAAGTATGTGCGCGTGCGTACTGTTTGCATATGCATTGGAAGGCTCTAAAAGGTTCCGCACCAAACTGCTATATGATTTAATACCTGCAAAGCCTTGGCCTATGTCCGACAAACAGGAAGTGCTATATGGGTTGGCTATTTTTGTGCATAATTATGCGTTTCTTAATGATAATGCATTCCTGGATTACTTATGCTACTAAACGTAAACGTATTGGCCAGGCGCGGTGGCTCACGCCTCTAATCCCAGCACTTTGGGAGGCCGAGGCAGGCGGATCACCTGAGGTCGGGAGTTTGAGACCAGCCTGACCAACATGGAGAAACCCCGTCTCTCCTAAAAATACAAAATTACCCAGGCGTGGTGGCGCACGCCTGTAATCCCAGCTACTCGGGAGGCTGCGGCGGGAGAATCGCTTGAACCCGGGAGGCGGAGGTTGCGGTGAGCCGCGATCGCGCCATTGCACTCCAGCCTGGGCAACAAAAGCGAAACTCCGTCTCAAAAAAAAAAAAAAAAAAAAGAAAGTAAACGTATTGCAATCATTTTAACTCTCTGCGCCCAGCCGATGACCAAGTGTAAGGCCCGTGCATTACTACTTTCTCCATCCTGAATCCAGCAGGGAGGGTAATGGACGCAAGGTAAACAATTCCTGGAAAAACTGCGGCATCCCACCCGACCCCGCCCAGCCTACCGTCAACCAGTGCGCAAGTGCGAGTAGGCGGTGCCCAGGGCTCCGCCGCCCCGCCCTCTGCGGAGGTGATGACGACACTGAGCAGCGACGCGCACTTTTAGGACGTGCTTGTGACCCGCCTTCCGGAAGGAAGCGGCTAACTATGGCGACCGCCACGGAGCAGTGGGTCCTGGTGGAGATGGTACAGGCGCTCTACGAGGTGGGCTCCGCGCCATGAGCGGTCCGCGACCACACCCGGGCCTGGGGAGGGTGGGAGGGCGCGTGTGGATTTGTGGCCTGAGACCTCGGCGGGACTGGCTCGGTCACGCCCAGACTCGGCGTCTCTTGCCGGAAGGCCTGCCGGGAGCTTCTAGTCCCAGCGGTCGAGTGTAGGGAGGAACGGGCGGGGGCTGGGACCGAGGGTCTCGGTTTGAGTTCTTATGCTCCGGGTCACCTGGAGGCTCCCGAAAGGAACACGTGTAAGGGGCCGCAGGAGACACATCTACAAAAACCAGAGTTTAGACGGACGATAAAACGGAGTGGTGAAAATGAGTGGAAAACCTTCGTCTGGGAAGGTCCTAAGGAAGTCAGTTCTTTGGAAGTACGGTACAGTTCGTTGGTGAATAAAACTGTAATAAATTGGAGTTTGTCTGTTTTTGTCGAAAAGAAACCAAGTGATTTAGGATTTGTGAATAAGAAATAGTTTGTCATTCTTCTGCGTACATCAGTTTTCTATCTTATAAAGATACAAGTAGTTTAGTCGATATTTATTTATTTATTTATTTTTTATTTATTTATCTTGAGACGGAGTTTCGCTGTTGTTGCTCAAGCTGGAATGCAAGGGCGTGATCTCGGCTCACCACAACCTCCGCCTCCTGGGTTTAAGCGATTCTCCCGCCTCAACTTCCCAAGTAGCTGACATTACAGGCATGTGCCACCATGCCCGGCTCATTTTGTATTTTTAGTAGAGACGGGGTTTCTGCATGTTGGTCAGGCTGGTCTCAAACTCCCGACCTCAGGTGATCCGCCCGCCTCGGCCTCCCAAAGTGCTGGGATTACAGGCGTGAGCCACTGCACCTGGCCGTAGACTTTTAAAGGAAGAATAGTTAAGAGTTTTTTGAAGCCTAGTTATTTCAGGTACGTAAGATAACAAGAAACCAGAATGTCAGTCTTAGTGTTCATTCATTTAATAACCGAGATTCCCCGTGCTGTCTTGCAGAGCTATTCATTGGGCACTGAGTAACTTATTTTATTTTATTTTATTTTGTTTTTTAAAGACAGGATTTCACTCTGTCGCCCAGGCTAGAGTGCAGTAGTGCGATCAGCTCACTGCTGCTTTGACCTCCCAGACTCAAGCGATCCTCCCACCTCAGACTTCCGAGTAGCTGGGACCACATACCACCACGCCCAACTAAACTTTTTTTTTTTTTTTTTTTTTTAATAGAGGTGGGGGACTTGCTATGTTGCCCAGCCTGGCCTTGAACTCCTGGCCTCAAGCAGTCCTCCTGCTTTGGCCTCCCAAAGTGCTGGGATTACAGGCATGCGCTACCACACGCAGCTGCAACTGAATTTTTAATTTAACTTAAATAGCCACATGTAACTTAGTGACTGTCCACATTGGACCACACAGATCTAGATGCTAGGGACAGCGCGGTGAACAGATAGGCAGAAGTCCCTGTGCTTATAGAGCTTACATTCATTTCAAGTGAATTTCACGTTACTTTTGATGATTTAATATCACCAAACTTAATATCACCATCTACTGGTAGGGGTAATGACAGTGTCTTCCATTGCAGGACATACTGGGAATTTTATCTTGAAACATAGCAGAGACAGCAGATGTGGCTCTGTCTTATGCCATGTTTAAGTGATGCCCAGTATTAGGTTAATTACAGTGACCTAAAATGAGCCACTAAAATTGAATGATCTTTTTTATAAATGATTTTTTAAAGAAATGGATTATTTTCTGTTAAATGTTGAGTGCCCCCTTTTTGAAGACTGACAGCAGTGTAACTTCTCATTCCCCGAAACTGTCCAGCAGTGAGACTTGGGAGAACTCCTGTATGTAACATTTCCTGGGAAGGAAAAGAAGTGGTGTTTCTGATTTTGATGAATTCCCTAGACAAAGAGTTTCTCAACTTTTCTTAGAGCGATTTCTTTTTGCAGTGGGCTCTTAACTGGTGGCTCGGGCAGATGTTTGCTTGCTAGAATCCAACTATTGAGAAAACTAAAAGGGTATTTAGACTTATTCATAAATGAATTGTATTTAGGGGGATGAGCAAATTTTAAAATTCATCATAAAGGTAAACTTCTTACTCCCAAATCCTATGCACGTTGAATGTAGAATCTGAGTAGTCTTGTATAGTGTACCCAAAAAAATACCCACTGAAATTAAATAATCCAATAGTTGATATTGTTTTAAATATTGGGATTCTGTGTTAGATTTTATTTATTTATTTATTTGAGACAGAGTTTTGCTCCTGTTGCCCAGGCTGGAGTGCAATGGTGTGATCTCAGCTCACCACAACCTCCACCTCCTGGGTTCAAGCGATTCTCCTGCCTCAGCCTCCCAAGTAGCTGGGATTACAGGTATGCGCCACCACACCCAGCTAATTTTGTATTTTTAGTAGAGACAGGGTTTCTCCATGTTGGTCAGGCTGGTCTCAAACTCCCGACCTCAGGTGATCTGCCCACCTCGGCCGCCCAGAGTGCTGGGATTACAACTATGAGCCACCACGCCCGGCCTAGATTTTATTTTTTTAATTTTAGTTTTTATTCCCAAAGAAGTTTTAAAAGCTAAAAATATTAGGGGTTTTTCACGTGAGGAAGAAATTGCCTGCTATTAGAAATGGGGAAAGGAAATGAATAGAAATTAAGGGAGCTTCGAAAGTAAATTGTTAAGAATAGGCTAAAAGTCATAGGAGGCAGTATATGCAGGTGTAGTAAATTTTATGTGCAGGTGTTAGAAGTGTATGTTTCATTTCTTGTTTTTGACTCACTCTTAGGCTCCTACTTACCATCTTATTTTGGAAGGGATTCTGATACTCTGGATAATCAGACTTCTTTTCTCTAAGACTTACAAATTACAAGAACGATCTGATCTTACAGTCAAGGTATGAAATTAAATCTCTGTTTTAATTATTGGGTATGTGATTATCGTTGCTATGTCTTTCCAGAAAGGATCTGTGGGGGCTCAACTACGTGTGTTAAAGCATTTTCTGTAATGTAAGGAAATCAAGGGGAATGAAATATTAGGGTAGGCAAAATATGGGGAAATCTAGAAATAAAGTCAGTACCCAAATGAAGACCGTATTATGGTCTTGGATACTTTGCTAGGAGTAAACAGCAGTCTTGCAAATAGATGGTTAGAGGGAAGCATGGGCAACTACTGGAGTTTGAATATTCATATGAGTGTTGTGTGAGTTGCTGCGGAATAGCACAACTGTTTCTGAAGTGTGGGATAAAGTTTCCCCTGTGGTCTTCTTAAAGGAGAGTCAGAGTAGAAAAGAATCCTACTCATACCCACCTCAAATCGAATTTTGATGTGTTGTGTATGGTAAAGAAAAAAAAAATCCTGAGCATAGAAGTTAAATTTTCATAAATTGTCAAGTCACCCACAAAACTACATGGAAAAGAGCCTCTAGCTCTAGTGATAAGGAAAGGGGTGAGGGTGGTAAGTGCACAAAACTCACAAGTGATTCTGTTTTTGTTCTAGCCACAACTAGACATGGTATTTCTAGCAGTGTATTCACTGTGACTTTTGCATTGCAACAGGCCATTTTGATATTGCCAACGTCGAAGTAAAGTGACTGCGCCTGAAAAGCTTCAGGGGGTTTGAATAAGGATAGCTATAGTAACAAGTGCTATGTGGCTTACGGAGGAATAAGCGATAAGCGCTTTTAAATCAGTTTGTCTTGGACAAATAGAGCTTGTCATAACTATTCTTCATAAGGATAGTATGAGGAAGGGGTAGGATATATATTCTATTAGGGGGCTGAGGATGAGGGTAAGTCATATGATACCGTAGCCGCCTAGTTTTAGTGGTACTGCTGTAAGTACTATTGAGCTGGCAATAGAGGCGTCTGTGTGAGCTTTAGGGAGTCATAGGTGAAGTCCATATAGGGGTATTTTTACTATAAAAGCCATAATACATGCTAGTCATATAAGGTTGTTAGATCAGAAGTTTAATAGTTCTTGATTAGTAAACATTATTATTAGGATATTTAGTGAACCTGAGCTATTTCGGGTGTGGTTGAGTGTAATAAGTAAGGGAAGGGATCCTACTAGTGTGTAAAATAAGTATGAGCTTGCATTAGGCATTCTGCTTGGTTACCTCAGCAGGTAATAATGATTAGGGTAGGGATGAGTGTAGCTTCGAAAAGAATGTCAAGTATGACTAGTTCTGTGGCTGTAAATGCTGTAATTTTAAAAATTTGTAGGAAAACTAATTTGGAAATACGGAGTTTTTTTCCGTAGGGGCGATTCATTAGACAGGTGATGTTGGCCTGCTAGGATTATAAGAGGTAGTAGTCAGGCTGTTTGGATTAGAAGAGGTGACGTTAATGGGTCAGAAGAAAAAGTTAATGAGAAGTTAGATGAATTATTGTTTGGTTGATTAAAAAATAGTAGGGTAATGAGGCTGATGAATAGGCTATGGGTAGCTATATTCAGACTATAGAGTTTTTGGAGAGTTATATCCTAACAGTATAATTGTTGGAATAATAATTTTTGGCATTGGAGTAAACTTAGATTTTGTACATAGTCTAGGCCGTATGCGTTGGAGATCGAGACTAGGAAAGCAAGGCCTACTGCGGCTTTGCAGGCAGCAGATACTAAGAGGATAATGGGTATTATGAATCCTAGAGTGAAATGCGTGTTTAAAGTTATGAGCGTATTTATGATAAATATTGATAGTATGATGCCTTCTAGGCATAATAGAGATGGTGTTAGGTGGGATCGATAGATTAGTACTCCCAGCAGTGCTATGGTATATGCTAATATAATGTTAATATAAATAAATGGCATTTGGTAAATATGGTCTATCATAATCTAATGAGTCGAAATCATTGAATTTAACCTATTTACCAGTTCAACTCAGTGTAATCCTTTTTGGGTTCATTCATAAATCAGGCCTAGGATTAGAATGGTAATTAGTAGAAGGGCTGTACTGATTATTAGTATAAGGTTATTTGTTTCAAGGGCTCATGGCAGGGGTAGGAATAGGGCGATTTCTAATCGAATAGGAGAAACGTGATGGCTATTAGAAAGAATTTTATGGAGAAGAGGAGGCGGGGAGAGGTTAATGGATCAAATCTACATTCATAAGGGCTGGATTTTTCTATGTAAGTATTAACTTATGCGAGTCAAAATGTAATTACTACTAATAATAGAGTTAATAAGGTGTCAGTTATTAGGGCTAGTGCTAGGTTAATTACTCTTTTTCAGACTTTGTCGAAACCAGTTGATTGGAAGTCAGTGGTACTGCTTATACTAAAAGAGTAGTAGGACCCTCACCAGTAGATAGAGACACATGGGAATAGTCATACGACAACTACAAAGTGTCAATATCAGGTGGCGTCTTCAAAGCCAAAATGGTGGTTGGATGTAAAATGAATTTTTGTTTTTTTTTTTTTTTAAAGACAGAGTTTCGCTCTTGTTGCCCAGGCTGGAGGGCAGTGGCACAATCTCACCTCACCGCAGCCTCTGCCTCCCAGGTTCAAGCGATTCTCCTGCCTCGGCCTTCCCGAGTAGCTGGGATTATAGGCATGTGCCACCACCCCAGCAAATTTTGTATTTTTAGTAGAGACGGGGTTTCTCCGTGTTAGTCAGGCTGGTCTCGAACTCCCGACCTCAGGTGATCTGCCCACCTCGGCCTCCCAAAGTGCTGGGATTACAGGGATGAGCCACCATGCCCGGCCTAAAATGAAATTTTAATTGGCAGAGAAGGCAGATGGTGAGAATCGTTGATCCAATAATAACATGAAGTCCATGAAAGCCTGTGGCTATAAAGAATGTTGGGCTGTAGATTCCATCAGAGATAATAAAGGGGGCCTCGAAAGATTCTGAGATTTGTAGAAGGGTGAAATAGATTCCTAAGAGGATTGTGGTAAGTAGTACTTGAATTGTTTGTGTTTGGTTACCTTCTGTTAGGCTGTGATGGGCTCAAGTAATTGAAACTCCTGATGCAAGTAATGCAGACGTATTTAGGAGAGGTACTTCTAAAGGGGTACTTCAGGGGGAGAATACCTGTTGGGGGTCAATGTCCTCCCAATTCTGGGGTTGGTGCTAAACTGGAGTGATAGAATGCCCATAAAAAACCGGCGAGGAAGAATACTTCTGAGATGATAGGAGCATCCTGTATCGGAGGCCTTTTTGGACAATTGCTGTGTGGTGGCCTTGGAATGTACTTTCTCGGACAATATCACGTCATCATTGATATATAGTCAATGTGTTGGTTAGTAGGCCTAAAGTTAGAAGAGTGGTAGAATTAAAGTGAAATCCGGTGGTTAGGCCGGGTGTTATTAGGAGAGCCGAGAGAGCTCCTGTTAGTGGTCAAGGGCTAGGTACAACTATATGGTAGGCATGTGTCTGGTGGGTCATTATGTATTATGCAAACAAAGACTTACTAATAGTGCGAAGACATAAGGTTGAATAAGAGCGACAGTGAACTTGAGAATAGTTAGTAGAATTAGAATAGTAAGAAATACTGAAGTTGCAGAGACACTAATAATTGATAATATTAGCACTGCATTGTATTTTAGTTCTTTTTCTCCTGTAGGAAAAAGAAGAACTGATTGAAGAGTGGCAACCAGAACCTCTTGTTCCTCCTGTCCCAAAAGACCATCCTGCTCTCAACTACAACATCGTTTCAGGGTAAATTGATTTTGCTACCTGAAGTACTTGTATTTGGCTTCTTGTAGTAACCTGCAGTCTGTAGTGCTTTCTATGTAGTAGTCCTTTTTTATCTGAAACAAAACATTTTGAAGTTCCCAGGAGTAACAGCTTTAAGCTCCTGATTTTAAAAAATTTATTCTAGGGATGATACAGGCATTTTTAAAAATCTCCAATTTAAGCATTGATGTTTGCCCTTTTTTCCAAGAATGCACACGTGTTAATATTTCAAATGGTCGAACACTTAAAATGAAAAGCAACAGACTCCTGCTTTTTACCCATCTGGTTATTTTCTGATTTTAAATCTGTCGCACGTTACCCTCATAATTCTAGAGACTGTGGTATGCTTAACTACCATTCGTGGATTCATCAGCTACAGGCAACACCTGTTGATCCCCACAGTATGAATTATGGAGCTACCGCTCACTTATGCCTCTTTCCTCCTTGCTTCTAGTGTCTCATCTATTTCTTACTTTTCGTTCTCTTGGCTGTCTTTGCTATATTGTATGTATTTTCATTAATTAAGAAATACATGAAGAATACAGAAAATTGATACCAGACACCTATATACCTACCACCCAGAATTAATTGGTGTTAACATTTTGCTATTTTTAATTCAAACTTACTTTTACAGGTAAACACAATATTACAAATGCATCTTAAGAAATTCCTTCACATCCCGTCACTTACTCTTGCCTCTCAAACAGATAACCACTGTCTTGAAGTTGGTGATTGTCTTTTCTTTGCTTATATTTATAATTTTACCATATATGCCTGTTGCCATAAAAATATTTAGTTTATTTTAAAATGTGATACGAGATATTTTCCTGAGTATTACTGTTCTGATTCTGATCTGTTCGAAGAGGAGCTTCTATTCTTTACTTCTGTACATCTCTTTAGTCTTATAAAAGTTTTATATATTCTGAAATCAAACCTACCAATCTTTTTTTTTTTTTGAGACAGAGTCTCGCTCTGTCGCCCAGTCTGGAGTGCAGTGGCGCCATCTCGGCTCACTGCAAGCTCCGCCTCCCGGGTTCACGCCATTCTCCTGCCTCAGCCTCCTGAGTACCTGGGACCACAGGCGCACGCTGCCATGCCCGGCTAATTTTTTGTATTTTTAGTAGAGACGGGGTTTCACCGTGTTAGCCAGGATGGTCTCGATCTCCTGACTTTGTGATCCTCCCACCTCGGCCTCCCAAAGTGCTGCGATTACAGGCGTGAGCTGCCGCGCCTGGCCCAAACTTACCAATCTTTTATAGTTTGGTCTTTTGAAGTCTTAGGGAATCGTTTCCTACCCTAAAGGTCTAATTCGATTGTTTTCCATATGATGGTCAGTTGTCTCAGCATTATTAGTTGAATAATCCAGTGTTTACCTACTGCTTGGAAATTTCCCTTCTTTGGTAAGCCAGATTCCCTTCTAAAGGTTCTATTTCTGGCTTTTATTTTTATTCATTGGATATATTCGTATCCCCATATACCAGAGACTCATTCGTATATACCACGGCTTTATAATAAACGTTGATTAGAGTGTCTTTCTACCTCCGTGTTCTTCGAAATTGTCTGGGCTATTCTTGACCCTTCTTCACTGTGAGTTTAGGTTTAGGTGATCATATTTGACCAAAAAATTGCATTTGGGTTTTTTATTAGAAGTGTGTTGAATTTATGGATTAATTTAGGAGGCTTGGTATCTTGCTGATGCTTAATCTCACTACCCATTTACATGGCATATATTGCTTGCATACTTGGGTCTTTTGTTTTCTATAGTAAAGTTGCTGGAAGAGGAGCGGGGGAGGAAAGAGGAGGAGAGGAATGCACACATATGGGTGTAGGAGGCTCCCTTCTGAGGGGAGGCTGGAAGGAGAAAGATGTGGGGCTAGGAGGTGTGGGGCAGGGGTCAGAGGTCAGAGGCACTGAAACGCAGCTGAATGACAGCAGCCTCCTTTCTCATTAGGTGGAACCCCCAAAATGGGGGCAAGGTCAGTGGGAAGAGCCAGGGAAGAGTTAGGAATTATGGATATCAAATTTTACTCAATTCTTGGTGTGGGAGAAGGTGGAGGGACGGGCAAAATGAGGGGCCCAACAGCACCGTGGGCCGAATCAGAGTAGGACGAGGAGCTGGGATCTGTGAAGCGTAGGTGGCCAGGGGCAGGGAGTCTCAGCAGGTGTGGAGACAGCAGGGGCAGGCTGGGTGGCACTGCAGTTTGCCATGTCTTACTTTTTTTTTTTTGAGACGGAGTCTTGCTCTGTCACCAGGCTGGAGTGCAGTGGTGCGATCTCGGCTCACTGCACCCTCCACCTCCCAGGTTCAAGCCATTCTCCTGCCTCAGCCTCCCGAGTAGCTGGGACTACAGGCACGAGCCACCATGCCCGCCTAATTTTTGTATTTTCAGTAGAGACAGAGTTTCACCATGTTGGCCAGAATGATCTCGATCTCCTTTTTTTTAATTAAAAAGTAAACTTTAATGTCGAAAATGCAGACTTGGGGAGGGCAGAGAGATCCCACACAAGGCTGTCACTTCACACTTGGAAGGTTGCACAGCAGCCGGGCAGAGAACGCTCCTCACTTCCCAGATGGTGAGGGGGCCGGGCAAGGCGCCCCTCACTTCCCAGACGGTGCAGGGGCTTGGCAGAGGCGCTCCTCCCTTACAGATGGTGAGGGGGCCGGGCAGAGGTGCTTCTCACTTTCCAGACAGGGCGGCGGCTGGGCAGAAGCGCTCCTCACTTCCCAGATGGGACGGGGGCCAGGCAGAGGCGCTCCTCATTTCCCAGACGGTGAGGAGGCCGGGCAGAGGCACTCCTCACTTCGCAGACAGGACGGCGGCCAGGCAGAGGCGCTCCTTACTCCCCAGACAGGGCGGCGGCTGGGCAGAGGTGCTCCTTACTTCCCAGGCAGGGCGGCGGCTGGGCAGAGGCGCTCCTCGCTTCCCAGACCGTGAGGCGGCCGGGCGGAGGTACTCGTCACTTCCCAGATGGGGTGGAGGCCGGGCAGAGGCGGTGCTCCTCCTCAATTCCCAGACGGTGGGCAGCTGGGCAGAGGCGCTCCTCACTTCCCAGACAGGGCGGTGGTCAGCAGAAGCGCTCCTCACTTCCCAGACTGTAAGGGGGCCGGGCAGAGGCACTCCTCGCTTTGCAGACAGGACGGCAGCCGGGCAGAGGCGCTCCTCACTTCCCAGACAGGGCGGCGGCCTGGCAGAGGCACTCCTCACTGCCCAGACGGGGCAGGGCCCGGGCAGAGGCGCTCCTCACTCCCCAGACCGTAAGGCGACCGGGCAGAGGCGCTCGTCGATTCCCAGATAGGGCGGGGGCCGGGCAGCGGCGCTCCTCACTGCCCAGACGGGGCAGAGGCGCTCCTCACTGCCCAGACGGTGCAGTGGCCAGGCAGAGGTGCTCCTCACTTCCCAGACAGTGGAGCAGCCGGGCAGAGGCGCTCCTCACTTCCCAGACGGTGGGGCGGCTGGGCAGAGGCGCTTCTCACTTCCCAGACGGTGGGGCGGCTGGGCAGAGGCGCTCCTCACTTCCCAGATGGTGCAGGCAGAGATGCTCCTCAGGTCTCAATCTCTTGACCTCCTGATCCGCCCCGCCGCCCCCCCCCCGCCCCCCCCCGGGCCTCGCAAAGTGCTGGATACAGGCGTGAGCCACCACGCCTGCCCCGCCGTGTCTTCTTTCTCCTCTCAAGCAGCCGTTTTCGTCTCCTGGATTTTGATGTTCTACTTAACCCCCCTCATGTTCTTACGCATGTTGCCCTGCTGGAGGCGTCCTTCTCTTTGGGAAGCCTGACCCACCAACAGTGCCTCAGGAGATAGACAGGGAAGCTTAGCCGGTGGGGGCCCCTCGTCTCTATCCCACCTCAGTTGCAGGGGAGGGGTCGGTTGCAGCTGCAGCGGTGGCCCTGACAGTTTTCTTTTGCGGGAACTGCGGGACCTGTGGCCGACAGCTCTGGGTAGAGAAGACCTACTTGATCCAAGAGCTGCGGGGTCCCTGGGCTGCATGTCCTCCCCCACCATCAGCAAGCCTGGAGAGCTGGGCAGGTGGTCTTTTCCCAGCACCTTCAAGGCTGCCTTCTCTGGCCACAGGGAGCAGCTCGGAACTGGGGCAGGGAGCACTGCTGGAACTGGGTCAGGCTTCCCAAAGGGAAGGATGCCTCCGGCAGGGCTGTGTGAACTGGCGACTCCATGGCCCTTGGAGTAGAAACTCACTGCATGCACCTGGGCCTTGTCAGTCTGGTTCTTTTCTGTCAAGCTCTTGAGGTGGACGTTTCCCTCCAAGGGCCTGGGATTGTACCAGGAGGAAGTGAGGTTTCCCTGAGTCTCCAGGGGCCTAGAGGTGGAGGCTGCTTCCCCATTGCTACAGGGGCCCCTTTTATTGTCCTCCTGCCCCTGGGTCTCTACCTGGTCTTTCACCTCCGTTGCTGCTTTGGGCTCTTCTGCCCTCACCTCTGTCTTGGGGAGCCTGGCTGGGATCACCTGCTCATCTAATGAAGGAAGTTGGAGGTTAAACTTGCCTCTGAGAGGAGGGATCCTCACGGGGCTGAGGTGTCCAAACATCATGGAGTTGCGAGCAGACAGCACGGGTTTCTTCCTTGAGGGGGGGCTCCAGACCACAGGAGGCAGGACCCTCTGTGGGGCGCCCGTGTTCGGAGGGATAAGACACAGCCTCATAGGGGCGCCATCCCACCTGACTGGAAAAGAAGGCCGAAGATATCGCTGACGGTTGAAGAGGAGTGGGAAACGGCCCAGGATTCCCGGGGCAGGCACAGGTGCAGGAGCCGCGGGGTGAGCCCGGCCAGCTGGGAAGGCCTCACGGACAAGACGAGCAAGTTGCCGGTGGCATGGCCAGGACCTGCGGCGGGACCAGGAACAAAATCTGCTTAGTGAGTTACCCATTTTGATCGAGTTGTGCACAGACGAAACTAAGGGTCAGAAGCAGAGAGGATACTCCTAAGTCACCCACTTCTCTGTGGTGAGGTGCACACTGGGCACCTGGGAGTTATGACATCACCATGGGGCTGGTGACAGAGCCAGGGTGTGGAGGAGTGCTTAGGAGCCCAGCGAGGGTGCCTACAAGAGGAGTCAAAGGGCAAAGGGCGAGACCCTTCCACCAGTCCAGCTGGACTCTAGCCTCAGGGACATCCTGCTCCTGGGGGCAGGTGTGTGGCCCTGGATGGGCCCCCCTGTGGGGCTGTTGGGGGCGCGGGGCTGATCCGCCAGAGCCCTTCCTGCCTGGCGCCTGGCCCAGGTGCTGGCTGGCACCCAGTGGCCCTGTCTTGGCCGGCCCTGTCCCCCGGGTTACAGGGCCAGGACCTGCTGGAAGCAGAGCGCAGGACCAGCCAGATCCCGCCAGGCTCCCCCCGGGGCCTCTCTAGTGCCTCTATGCTGCCCGGAGCCAGGCCCGCCTTCTCCGTGGCCGTTGTGGCCTCGAGGGCCACCAGCCTTGCTCCGCAGGTTTCCAAAGAGAGGACGCGGTGCCCTGACCTGACTGGATGCTGCCTCTTACCACATGCCTCCCTGGCAGGCAGGGTCTCCGCTTCTTTTTACAAATTTGCCTGAGACCATTCCTCAGGTCATTCAGGTGGTCATGGCCCAGCCAGGCTTTGAACCCGAGCCGTGCAATTCCACAGCTGGCACTCTGGCCTGTGTGCCTCATGATCATGGATACAGCATCTATTCTTATTTTTTCCTGTAGTCCTGGGGTACTTAGCACCGTGGCATATCTGTAATAAGCACATGCACACCTCGAAGGAGGTCTTCACTTCAACATACAAGTTGACCATGGCATGCTCTGGGCTCCAGTCCTCTACAGAGATGTAGGGCAGGGACTACCAGTTGTCAGCACAGCACCATCCCACATTGCTCTTCTAATGGAGCCTTTCAGCCCAGATGTTCTTTTTCGTCTGATGGGAAGGATCCAAGTATGTGAAGATTATGTTCTAGATGAGCTTTGGTCTGTCCTAAAAGAAATTTGCCAGTGGATTATTCCATATGGATAAAAGTCAGTTTCTCTGGTCTTCCTGGAATGTGTCTACAAAGCAAATACATTATTTACAAGTTCATAGTAGATCAGTGTATTGGATTAAAATATGACGAACATAATTTGGTCATTGTGAGCATGCCAGCTCGGTCAACTGTTCACCACACATGATGCCCTAAATATAACTCTAGATTTTCTTATGCCCAAGAGAGGGACATACTCTTGGGTGTCTGGACTGGGGAAACATGTATGAAAAACCATTTGGCCACTCTCCATCTTGTTATTGGAGAATTGAAACCATCTGTATTCAAAGATATTATTAAAAGGCAAGAAGTTAACTTCTGTCATTTTGTTAATTGTTTTCTGGTTGTTTTGTAGATCTGTTGTTTCTTTCTTCTTTTTTTATTGTTTGCTTTATGGTTTGGTGAGTTTCTGTACTGATAAGCTTTGATTCCTTTCTTTCATTGACATATCTGGTGTAATTTTTTTCTCTGGTTACTCTGGAGCTTACATTTAAAGATGTAGAGTTACGATAGACTATTTAAAGTTGATAAAAATTTTGATCACACACGAACCTGCTATACTACCCCCACATCCTTTGTCAGCGCACAAAATTTGTACTTTTTTGCCTTAATTTATATTGTTCTGTATTGGGTGTTTATTAAGAACTCATTGTAGATAGAAATATTTTTGACTATTTTGATGTTCCGCTTTCTCAAGGGTGATTTGAAAGATTCTAAAGCATCATTTCAGTAATGTAGAATTCTCAGTTTGAATGTGAATTTACTTTTAACAGTTAGGTTGATAGTGTCCTGTGTGTTTGCGTTAGTATTGTTCTTTCACTTGCGATTGAAGCACTCCCTTAAGCGTTTCTTGTCAGGCTGGTCTTATGGTGATGAATTCCGTCAGCATTTGCTTGTCTGGGAAAGACTTTATTTCTTTAATTTCTGAGGGGTAGCTGTGCTATGTACAGTACTCTTTGCTGACTGATTTCTCATTAGCACTTTGAATATATCATCCTAATCTCTCCTAGCCGTCAAGGTTTCTGCTGTGAAAACTGGTAGTCTAATGGAGACTTGTTTATTTGTGATTTGATGCTTCTCTCTTGCTAATTTTAGAAGTTTTTCTTTGTGTTTGACTTTTGACAAATTGATTATTATGTGCCTTAGAAAAGGCCTTTTTGGGTTGAATATGTATGGGACCCTTTAAGCTTCACGGAACTGGATGTCCATATCTCTCCCAAGAATTGGGAGATTTTCAGCTATTATTTTGTTAAATAAGTTTTCCGTGTCTTTGTCTGTCTCCTCTCTCTGTTTCTCTTCTATATTTTCAAAATCTGTTATCGTGGCACAGGTCTCATAGACTTTCTTTGATTCTTTTTACTCTTTTTTTTCTCCTTTTTTCCCTCAGGCTGGGTTATTTCAAAAGTCCTGTCTGCAAGTTCAGAAATTCTTTTGTTTGATCTAGTGTGCCATTGAAGCTCTCAGTTGTACTTTTTATTTAATTCATTTAATTCTTCATTCCTAAGGTTTCTGTTGTTTTTTTTGTTTTCTTTTTTTTCTTTTTCTTTTCTTTTTTTTTTTTTTTTTTAAAGACAGAGTGTTGCTCTGTCGCCCAGGCTGGAGTGCGGTGGCACGATCTCGGCTCACTGCAAGCCCCGCCTCCCAGGTTCACGCCATTCTCCTGCCTCAGCCTGCCGAGCAGCTGGGACTACAGGCGCCCGCCACCACGCCCGGCTAATTGTTTGTAGTTTTGGTAGAGACGGGGTTTCATCGTGTCAGCCAGGATGGTCTAGATCTCCTGACCTCGTGATCCGCCCACCTTGGCCTCCCAAAGTGCTGGGATTACAGGTGTGAGCCACCACGCCTGGCCTGTTTGTTTTCTTTAATGGGACCTATGTCTTTGTTGAATCCCTCATTCAGGTTATGGCTTGTTGTTTTTATTATTTGATTAAGTTGTCTATCTATATTCTTTTGTATCTCATTGAATTTTCTTAAGATCAATATTTCAAATTCCTTTTAAGGCAATTTGAAAATTTCCATTTATTTAGGGTAACTTTGTGAAGAATTATTGTGCACCTTTGGTGGTGTCAAGTTTCATTGCATTTTCATGCTTTGTATCTCCTATGTTTATATTTATGAGACTGTTGACATGGTCACCTGTTCTAATTGTATAGAGTAGCTTATGTAGAGAAAGACTTTCACCTGGAGATGTGTCTCAGGGTGTCAGTTGGATGGGCTGCATCTGCTTTAGTTCCAGGAGGACACAGTAGTGTAGTATCTGTGCTTTTCTCTTGCCTTTTTTTCTTCTTTTGCTAGTATCCATTTTGGTGATACCTGTGCGTGCCTTGGTGACCTAGGCTGCAGGAGCATGTGCGGTTTGTTTTTCTGCGCAGGATTGGGGGCTGGGGGAGAAGGCGGCGGTCTCAGGAAGCTGCATGCCTATCTAGTGACTGTGTTACTGAGTCACAGGGGTTGGTTCACCAGTTTGAGATGCGACTCCCCTGGAAACACTCACCTGGCTGTGGATTACTGGGGCTGGGTCTGCAGGTTTGAGATGGGGATCACCTAGAAACACCAGGCCCAGTTGGTGAGCGCACTGATGGCACAATAAATCAGTAATCAGTCCACAGTTAGAGTGTTGCAGTCACTGGGATGTGGAAGGCAAACCTCTTTGAGAGTTTGTTTCTAGGATATAGAGAGCAGTGGCTGCTTTCCTGGAGAAGGCTGTTGTAATGACAGGGTAGCCTCTGGGATGGAAGGAGGCAGTGACCACTAGTTCATGGAGCAGAATATACTCAGCTATGGCTTGGCTTTCTAGATGGTGCTATATGTGGGCTCCTTCTCTGGGGCAGCATAGCCCTGTGGGCATCAAGCAGCTTCCTAAACTAGGCTGCTAGAGATGGGGTTTCACCATGTTGGTCAGGCTGGTCTCAAACTCCCGACCTCTGGTGATCTGCCTGCCTCGGCCTCCCAAAGTGCTGGGATCACAGGCGTGAGCCACCATACCTGACCTACCTTTTTTTTGTTGTTGTTAAGAAACTTGCTTATGTTGTTCTTTATTTTCTTCTTGACTTTTTTTCCCCCAGGTTTCCTTACAGTCATGCATCACTTAATGACGTAGATCCGTTCTGAGAAATGTGTTAGGCAATTCCATTGTCATGCAAACATCATAGAGTGGACTTACACAGACCTAGATGTGTAGTGTGTACCTATAACCTGGTACACACCTGGACTATATGGTATAGCCTATTGCTCCTAGGTCACAAACTATACCGCATGCTACTCTACTGAATACTCTAGGCAGTTGTAGTAAAATGGTATTTTTGTGTATCTAAATATATTTAAGTATAGAGAAGGTACAATAGGGCCAGGCATGATGGCTCATGCCTGCAATCTCAGCACTTTGGGAGGCTGAGGTGGGCAGGTCACTTGAGCCCAGGAATTTGAGACCAGCCTGGTCAACATGACAAAACCCCTTCTCTACCAAAGAATCCAAAAAATTAGCTGGGTGTGGTGGTATAGGCCTATACTTCCAGCTACTTGGGAGGATGAGGTGGGAAGATGGCTTGAGCCTGGGAGGTGGAGGTTGCAATGAAACAAGATTGCACCACTGTGCTCCATCCTGGGCAACAGAGCCAGACCCTGTCTTTAAAAAAAAAAAAAAAAAAAAAAAAAAGTACAGTAAAAATACAGTATTTTACTCTTATAGGACCACTGTTGTATATGTGGTCCATTTTGTCAATTGAGATGTTGTTAAATGGCACGTGACTGTATATCCATTAATTGTAGGTGATTGAGACTGGCTCTCTGAAAACACATCTACACTTACTGTCCCCAGGCCTGGAATAGCTCCTGTCATGCCTTTGTGTGGACTAGGGGAAGGTACTCTTCCTCCAGCAAGTGCAGCAGCCTGGTGCAGACCTTAGGCTGTGGTGCCAATCCCTGGGTGCCCCTCCCAGGACCCCAGCTCATGCAGCAGCCTTGCTCTGCTCTTTCTTCTGGCAGAGTTCGGATATAGCATAATGTGTCCTTAGATAATTTAGTGGTTATATTTTTATGACTTCATTAGTATTATTCATTAGTTGGGCCAATGTTATGAGACTATATTTTCTCTGTTGGATACTTTTGTTTTCCCCAGAGTTAATCATTTTTGTTTGGTCACTTGATTGGTTCTACAGTGGTCTTTATGTTGTTTTCCTCTAGGAGCATAAAACTCCATTCAGAATGTTCACACGTTAGTTATCTATTAGATTCACTTTCTTTGTTCTTTCTCTATCCTGCTCCACTCCTGACGGGTTGTTATATGCAGCTGCTACACAGGGTGGCCCTGGAGTGTCCCATCACCATTAGCTTGAGACTTTCCTTTCTCTGTTCTGCATTGGCTATTTCCTGTCTCTTGGTTTACAGTAGATTATAGATAGATTTCAGAGAAGGGTCATGAAAGGTGAATTTTTTTTTTTTTTTTTTTTTTTGAAACCTACACATCTTGAAATTTTTTATTTTTACCCTTTTGCACGGTACTGATTGTTTTATCAGTTTTTATTGATCTGTTAGACACTTCCTCAATATCTGGTGATTGTTAACATCCCTTCTTTTTTTTCAATATGCACAATATTTTTATTGTCATCAAGAACATTATGTAAATTGTTTGCAGAAACTACAAGAAAATTGAAGGTTGTTTTGTTGATAGTCATACACTGAGTGTTACTTTTCTTCAACTTATGCAATACCTATTTATATTCAATACTGACTTGACACAAGAGTAAATGAATTTACTTAACTTAGGTTTTTTTCCTTTAGACAGAAGCCTTATTGATATATAATCTATTTACCATAAAATTTACCATTTTGAAGTGTAAGGTTTTTTTCCTTTAAACAGCAGCTGTATTGATACATAATCTATATACCATAAAATCCGTCATTTTGAAGTGTATAATTAAGTGGTTTTTAGCATATGCCCAGAGTTATACAACTATCACCACCATCTAATTCCAGAATATTTTTATCACCCCAAAAGAAATCCCAAAGCCATTAGCAGTTACTTCCCACTCCTTCCTCTGCCCAGGCCTTAGCAACCATCTATCTACTTTATGGACTTTCCTATTCTGGACATTTCACCTTAAAAGGAATAAACAATACTTAGCCTTTGTTTCTGCGTTCTTTCACTTATCATAATGTTTTGAGGGCTCATTCACATTGTAGCATGTATCCATACTTCATTTTATCACCAAATAATATTTCAGTGTATGGATATACACATTTTGTTTATACATTAATCAGTTGATGCCCAATGGGGTTTTTTCCCTCATAAGAGTATATGAAAAAATAAAATATGAATAAAACTGCTATGAAATAATGTGTACACATTTTTGCGTGGGCATAATGTTTTAATTTTTCTTGGATATATACCCAGGAGTAGGATTGCTGTGTCATATGATAACTCTGTGTTTAACATTTTGAGGAACCCCCAAACTGTTTTCCAAAGTGGTTGCGTCATTTTATATTCCCACTAGCTACATATGAGGTTTACAATTTCTTCACATGCTTAGCAACGCTTATTATTTTCTATCTTATTGTAGCCATCCTAGTAGGTGGGAAGTGGGATCTTATGGTTTTAATTTGCATTTCCCAGATAACTGATGATGTTGAGCATCTTTTCATCGGCTTATTGGCCATTTGTATCTTTTCTTTGGAGAAATGTCTACTTTATTCACTTAGCTGTTTTCAGTTGGGGGTTCTTTCTGTCATTAAAACTGTAAAAGTTCTTTATATATTTTGAATCCTAGTCCCTTGTCAGATACATGATTTGCAGATTTTTTTTCATTCTGTGGGATTTTATTTTACTTCTTTGATAGTGATCTTTGAAATTGAAAAGTTTACTTTGATAATGTCTAACTTCCCTGTTTTTCCTTTTGTTGCTTGTGCTTTTTTGTCATCTGTAAAAACTTTGGCTTAATCTAAGGTTACGAAGATTTGCTCTTTCCTGTCTTCTAACAGTTTATAGTTTTTGCCCTTACATTTAGTGTGTAATTCAAGTTAATTTTTGTATATGGTGTGAGGTAGAGGCCTATCTTTATCTTTTTCCAGGTGGATGTCAAGTTGTCCTAGCACCGTTTGTTGAAAAGACTATTTCCATTCTGAGTTGTCTTGTTGAAAATCAGTTGACCATAAATGTAAGGATGGTCTGTTTTCAAGAATGACACATTAAAATGGTCCTTGAGAGCCCTGTTAAAATGGGCTTGGCTTTTTCTTCAGTTTTACTGAGGTATAATTGCTGAATAAAAATTGTATATATTCAAGATGTATAATATGATGATTTTATATTTATATATATATACATACACACACACATTGTGAAATAATGACCACAATCAAATTAATTAACATATCCATCACCACATTTAGTTACCATTTGTGTTTTAGAGGGGTGAGGATGGGGTGGGCTTTTTGACTGAGGGGCTTGCACTAGGATAATCAGACAGGGACCTGTTCGTTTATTTGAGGGGACCCCCAAACTTAGTATTTATAGTTTTTATTCTCTTGGCTTCGTGTTTCCCAGGAGAGGAGTCCTCTAGTCTGTTACTTTGTAGGTAAAAAGCTGCTTTCCACCATTTGGGAGCTGAGTTGAAGGCAAGAGGCCCAGGGTCTTACCATTCGTTATGTAACTCACACTTAATTTTTGTCTTCAGAATGGCACCCCTGCCTTCACTCGTTCTTAGGACTTCCAGTTTATACACAGCCTCTCCAGAGAGCACTTTTTCAGGGTGGAGGAGGGGAGTGACCGCCTGTTGTCTAGGCACCCAGCCAGTCCTCCTGTTGTCGGCCTTCCCCGTTTTCCAGTGTTTAATGGAAGCTGGTGCCCCAGTTTGGGAGCATGTTTCAGGCGGTGCTGCTTGGCTTTTCACTGCTGGCCTAGGCTTGCCTTTCTCTTTGATCTCTTTGACTTACCAAATACAACTTGTCCATTTGCTTTCCAGTTTCCAACATTTTGTCACCTTTCTCCTTGTTCTGGTCTGGGTAGGTTTAGACCTTTAAACTTTGTAGGCATTTTGCCTTTGCTTTCTGAGTGTGCTTTCAGAAGAGATCAAGGGTTGAGGTGTTTTTTAATGTTAGCTGATAGTAAGTGGTATGAAGAAATATCAAAGCAGGGTCAGTAAAGAGAGGTAGAGTTGCTGCAGGTATTTCTTGTTCATTTCTTTTGACTGCTACATATTCGTTTGTTGTGTACGCCACCAAATTTTACTTCTCCATTTTCCTCATGATAGACACCTAAACCGCCCCCATTTCCCACTGCTGCAAAGAATCCTCTGATCAATAGTCCCTCGTGAACCTAATATTCCCTTGAATTTCTCCAGGGGTACAGAACCAGGAATAGGATACTGATGTATGCCTGCCTAATTTTCCTGTAGGACTTTTCTGTGTCATCTGTGGTCCCCTGAGATAGTATATAGGAATTCAAGTTTTCCCTACATCTCTGTTTAGCAATACTGTTTGCTTTGGATTTCTCTTACTGTTTGAGCCTTTGAGCATCACTTCATCTACTTTTTAGCTACTGGAGTTTTCTGCTTCTTTGAATGCCTCTTCATATCTTTTACCTGTTTTTTTTTACTGGATTCCCAGTCTTTCTTTTGATTAGCAACGGTTCCGTATACCTTGTAGATTTTAAATCCTTAGTCAATTTTTGAGTTAGTACTCTGTTACATTGATTCCAAGACACATACTGTTTTTCCCTAGTTTAAAATCTCTGAAGTGGGGATGAATCTTAAAGCTGCTGAGAGTCACTGATGAGTCATTGTCAGCCAGGAAGGTAGTTTGTGACATGGTTGTCATTGCTTATGTACCAGTGAACCTGGTGGTGGCGGGCTTACTGTCAGCACTCCAGTTGAAGTGTATGCCCCGCTGGTCAATGAGGCAACTGATGGCCGGAGAAATGGCCAGACCTGCAGAGCAGAGGATGACAAAAGGCTTTGAAGATTTCTTTGTCAGACTTCCTGTTGTCTTTGGGTAGTATCAGCTTACTTTCTAGAAACGTGTGATTTAATTGGAAGGACGATAAAACTATGAGGTTAGTTCGATAGGAATGTTGCAGCATCAGAACTTGAGAACGGGTGACAGTTAACATGTCAGATAATCTCAGAAATGATAGTGGAGCGTGCTGGTAAGAAATGCCAAGATACTGCCAAGAGCAAGGAGAACATGGTATGAAAACTTGTGGTATCAGTGACTTAGCGGAGAGGGACAGAACTCAGTTAAAGAGGTTTTAGGAATGTCTTGACTTATATTTTCCTTTTCATAAGTACAAACATAGTGTAACAAAAATCTGGGTCTAGGAATGTATAATAGACCTTTTCATTAAGCATGAACTAAAAAGCTGTACATGACAAGAAAACATCATTGTACTTTAATTGACACTGTTTCTCTTCCTTAGTGATGGATAAAATACAATTGATGACATCTTAGATTCAGTGAAATACAATAAACCTCTTCTCGTCTGTTAACTTTATCTTTGGTATCTTTCGTTGAACCAAATTTCTTAATTTTGACTTGGTCAGATGCATCCATCTTGGCTTTACGGTTTGTATTCTTGGAGACTTGGTTAAGAAATCATTTCCTACCCTGAGGTCCCAAAGACATTCTTCCACATTTTGTTATCTTTTCTAAAATACCTTTTAGATTTTTAATATGTCTGGAATTCACTTTATACCTGGCTGTTCAACTTTATCCATAGAGAAAAATTTGTGTGAAACCTGGTGGTTTGTGGGGTAAGTGCTGTCATTTTCCAGGTATTCGTATGTACACAGTTCTCATGAATTCTAGATTGTTTCATTGGTCTCTGCCTACCTGCTCCAGTACCAAACCTGTTGTTAACAGGGGTCTGTAATATTTGCTTCCTTCTGGTAAAGCACCTGCCTGTTTCTAAATTCAGTTAGCCATTCCTGAACTTGTATCCTTCTGTGTAATTATTGAAGTTCACAGAGCTCCATTAGAAATCCTGGTGGGATTTTAGTTGTGATTGCGTTGAGTTTGTAGTTTATTTTGGCGAAACGTAGTATCTTTAAAATGTTGAGCCATCCCTTCAGCTGACCATCGTATATCTTATCATTTATTACTGTCTTTATATTTTTCTTGATACTGTAAATACTTTGTATTTTGTTACCTTTATTTACTATTAATTCCAATAGTTTGTTGATTTCGTTGAGTTTTTTATGTAAGGTGATCATATCACCTGCCGATAACAGTGTGACTCCCGTCAGACGTGCGTGTGTGTGCACACTTGTTTATTCACATTTTTGGACTTACAGTTTTACTGGTATGGCCTTTAGTAATATGCTGAATAGTAAAAAGATACCAAGCATCCTTGTTTTGTTCATATTCATACAAGTAATGGCTCTCTTGTGTCCCAGTTCATATCTGTAGGTTTTCGGTATGATAGTCTTAATCAGTTTGAGACCATTTCCCCCATCTAGGTTTGTAAGAGTTTTATAAATAGATGTTGAACTTTATCAAATGTCATTTCTGCATCTAAGATCATTGCATGACTTTTCTTTATTATGTTGTATTTTCTGAAATTCTTACTTGTTATTTAACTTCTATTAATATATCTCTTAGGTGTACTCTGTTCTTTTTCTAACTTAGTGGAACACTTAATTTACATTTTTAATCATTTCTAGTACTGATTGACATTCTCTTTACAAAACACCCTGAGTGTAATCATTCAGGATTCAGGCTTAAAAAAAGGTTTTGAAAGATAATAAAGTACGTATTCCTTATTACAGAACCACTGTCATGCAGTCTAGGGCAGCATCCCCAGAATAGTTTCATTCCATTGAGTAAGTAAAAGCAGTAAAGAGTTTCATATATGTTTAGGACAGGTTTTGCTACTGAATGAACTTGCTGCAAACTTTCAAAATTGAGTATGAGGGATAATGAACTTTCTCTGTGTTTAAGCCTATAAATTCCCTTCTAAGTACTATTCCAGCTGTAGGCTATACTTTTTTGGGGGGGGGAGGGAGGATGGAGTCTTGCCCTGTTGTCGGGCTGGAGTGCAGTGGCACAATCTCGGCTCACTGCAACCTTTGCCTCCCGGGTTCAAGCCATTCTCCTGCCTCAGCCTCCCCAGTAACTGGAACTACAGGTGTGTGCCACCACGCCCAGCTAATTTATTGTTATTATTTTTTAATCGAGACAGGGTTTCACCATGTTGGCCAGGATGGTCTCAATCTCTTGACCTCGGGTGATCCACCCACCTTAGCCTCCCAAAGTGCTGGTATTACAGGCATGAGTCACTGCACTCGGCCTGTAGGCTATACTTCTAATGTGTGTTATTCAGACCTAAATATTTTTTAATTTTCTTTTTTTTTCTTTGACTAAAGCATAATGTTTTCCTTGAGTTTTTGTCTTCTCAGTAATTTATAATTTATTGCTATGTGATTAAAAAACGTGTTCTGGATGATAGTTTCTCTGAATGATTCTGCTGCTCTTGTTGAGACTTGCTTTATGTCTTCCTTCATTGTAAATTTTGCAAATGTTCCACGGCTTTATCACAAAAATTTACATTATATATTCCTTTTATTCAAGGTGTCTTGTGTCCATTACATCAAGCACTTTAATTATCATTCAAATAGTTGACAGTCTTAGCCGTTTTCTGTCTGGTATGTAAATGAATGAGAAAGAAAGAGACAGTAAAGATCAGTATTACCCACCATATGGATTCATTCTCTGTCTCTGTTTTGTTTTTAGATTGTTTAGTTTGGAGGTATGAAATATATGTGGGCTCAGCATTTTTACATCTTTTTGAATGTCCCTTATCTCTAACAAAAATTATGTTTTACCTTAAAGTCCATTTGTCTGATAGCAGTGTAGCTACACCAGCTATCATTTAGTTATTCTGTGATTAATAGGACTCTGTTTTCAGTTTTACTGTGTCATTGTGTGTAGTTCTTTTGTACATAATTGGATTTTAATCCTAGTATCATTTTTTAACCGAGGAATTTCATCTCTTTACATTTATTTTGATTACTAACTTATTTGTATAGTAAACACTAATATCTGCTGAAATATGAGGTGATTCACAATCTTCCCAATAACATTTAAAACAGTTTGTTGGCCAATTTGATATGTAAACTTAAAGGGGTGTATAAGAAATGGCCAAAAATAATGTTATTTGATTTATTAATTTAATTGCACATATATATTTAAAATGTCTTTGTGCAAATAATATATTCAAAAATACAGCTCTTTCCTTTACCCCATGCAGCAGTTTTATTCTAATTCTTCCTAGGCATCTTGGATACCATATTCATCATTAGAAGCATTGAAACATTTATGTTTAAAGTCCGTCATTTTCACTTCTGTCTGAATACTTGGATTCATAACTTTTTGAATCTGTGTATGTTGCTGTCCCTCAAGATTTTACCCAAGTCTCATTCAGTATTTGTGATTCTACACTTGACCCCTTACAGGGTTGCTTTTTTTGTGGTCTTTAAGAGGTTTGCTTACTTGGTTGTATACTGTTTCATTGTGAAGTCCCGCTCCCAGGAATATGTGTTATGTGTGGGAAATAAGTACAATATCTGTGTCAAATTATTTTACCTCTCTTTATAAAAAACAAACTGATTTCTTCAAAACACCTAAAGGTAGCATTGTTAGAGATCATTCTGGTTGAAGTTGTTAACTAATCAGTAGTGGGTACAGCTGCATATAATGGGAAACCCAGACTTAGATGGCTTAGGCAAAGTAGAAGTTTATTTGCCCTCACAGGTGTGGAGCAAGGTAGCTAGCGCCACAGATGATCAGGGACCCAGGTTACCATCCTGGTGTTCTGCCCTTGAGGTGTGTGAGTTCCACTCATAAGTCACCTTAAGGGAGGATGTCAGGCAGATGGGCAGAAAAGAGGCTCCTTCTGGGCCTGTCAGCTTGGTTACGGCAACACTGGCCACACCTAGTTGCAGGAGCAGCTGACAGACGTGGTCTTTTGTTCCAGGGCAGTGGCCTTAATTTTTTCATGTCTTTTTTTTTTTTTCCTTTGCCTTTCGTCTGCTTGATCAGGTTTTCTTGATTAGACTTCCCTTATTCTTTTCTTCTCCTCATGCTTAACATAAGTAATTCCTGTCCAACTTTTTTTTGTTTTTTGAGACAGGGTCTCACTCTGTTGTCCAGGCTGGAATGCAGTGGCACCATCTCGGCTCACTGCAGCGTCTCTCTCCTGGGTTCAAGGGATTCTCCTGCCTCCACCTCTGGAGTAGCTGGGATTACAGGCATGCACCACCACGCCCGGCTAATATTTTTTGTATTTTTAGTAGAGACAGGGTTTCACCATGTTGGCCAGGCTGGTCTCGGACTCCTGACCTCAAATGATCCCCCCACTTTGGTGTCCCAAAGTGCTGGGATTGCAGGCATGAGCCACCTTGCCCCAAATGTTAATTAATCTTCCTCTCTTCCTTACTGAGCAGTACAGGGACTTACTAGACTCCTACTTCAGTTGTTCCCCATCCCCACTCCCCCTTTCTTGATGTCCTGGTCTGATATTTGACCTCCACTTATTTTGTATCCTCCAGGATTATTATATTTGAGAATCACCGTCTTTACCTGTTTACCAGTTTCTTATTGCCAATCTTTAGGTGTTTCTTTCTTTATCCGTGCAGCTTCTTTGGGCTTAAAATTCCTTTTTCTAAAATATATTCTCTATTAGATTGTTATATGGAGATTCAGAGAAGGTAAGCTGTATCTCTTAGTGAGAAATGTTTTTATTTTACCTCCTTGGATGACAGTTAGTGGATAACAAGTTGTAAGTGGATCATTATTTGCCCTGCAGCCCTGGGAGAATTTCTTCGTCATGGCCTGGCCTGTGTTACGGGGAGACTGTGTCAGTCTAATTATTGTTCATCTTCTGTTTTTTCTGGTGGCTGTCACAGTTCTTTTTCTCTGTAAAATTCTACAGTTTCACTGTCATTTGTCTTCTTGTAATTTATTCCTATTTATCCTACTTGGGATTCATTTTTCTACTTCAGTCTGTGGATTTCTGTCTCTCATGAATTCTGGGAATTTTTTAGCTGTTACCTGTTCAAACATTGTCTCTCACTTTTTTCCTCCAGTTTTTCCCCATAGAGCTAATGTTCAGTGTACTTTTAACCCTCATATCCTCCATGTTCAGTATGTACTCTTTCATATTTTTGCATCTCTTGGTAATCTCAGCTCTGTCTTTCATTTTTCTGCTGTGTCTGATGGAGTATTTAATCTATCTTTTGGATTTCTAATTTTATTGGCTCTCAGATTTTATTTCTGGAAGTTATATTTGACTGTTTAGCAAGTTAGCCTGTCCTTTTTTGTTTTTGTTTTTGAGATGGAATTTCGTTCTTGTTGAGCAGGCTGGAGTGCAGTGGCACAATCTCGACTCACTGCAACCTCTGCCTCCTGGGTTCAAGCGATTCTCCTGCTTTAGCCTCCCGAGTAGCTGGTATTATAGGCACGCGCCACCATGCCCAGCTAATTTTTTTGTATTATTACTAGAGATGGGGTCTCAACCGTGTTGGTCAGGCTGGTCTTGAACTCCTGACCTCAGGTAATCTGCTCGCCTCGGCCTCCCAAAGTGCTGGGATTACAGGCGTGAGCCACCATGCCCAGCCCAGCCTGTCCTTTTCTTAGTAACTTTTTAACCTTTCCTTATGTTTATGCTCTCGGTCCTCAGCACTTCGTAGTGTCCAGCGTCTCGCGTTCTTGGGCGCCGGCCCTTCTGCATCTCTTGTATGCTGACTCTCACTCATGGTGGGGTGGTGGTTTTTGATTGGGAAAGTTGTTTTCTCTCTTTTGAGTCCTCTCAGGTCTCGATTGTGGAGATGTCTTTCTGGTTGGTTTTACTTGCTTCTGCAGCATACCCTCTAAGATTTTAGGTTCCAGGATTCCTGTATCAAGTGCCCGTTATGACCTATTCCTGCTAGCCTGCATGGGGCACAGGTCTGAGACTTCCATTTCTCACTGGAAACTTTGTTCCTTCGCTACTCCAAGTGCTGGACAGAAATAGCATCCCTACATCACATCGTGCTGCCTTCTGATAGTTTTTGAGCCGTGGTTAGGGGTTTTGGATGTACTTGTTCTTAATCATTTGTTTTCTGTGTATTACAGTTTTTATAGAATGGTCTCAACGTTTACGGCACCTTTGGTACACGGGTGGTCTATCTAGGTGTTTGTTTGTTTTCTGGTTTTTGTTCTTTTTAAATCTTTTTGTGACTGCCAATACCTGGCTATAAAATCAGGGAGGACTTAGGAAACTTAAGGAAACCCTGAGAAGTAGGAACCTAAATAACATGATAAAATCAGAATCACAGTTGAGGAGGTGAGTGGCACTGGATTTGAAAGAGAAGCCCTTGAAGCCTTAGGGAAGAAGAAAGAAAATATTTGGAGAGCACCTCTTATGAGCCAGGCACTTTCATAATAGCAATTTCCCTGAGAGGTAGACTCTCCCCCTACTTTAATGATGAAGAAACTGAGAATCACAGAGGTCAGCGATGTCCCTAGGCTTCTGAAGTCGTCAATAGCCATAATACAGAGGGGGTCTGTCTGACAGACTCTACAACCCATGGTTTTTTCACTGAGTCTTCTTGCCTTTTTTTATAAGTTAGTTCGCTTTCATGAATTTACTTCAAGTTGTCATTCTTTTCTTTTCCTGGTTTCCCGGCATCTGTGTTTTCTCAAGGATGACCAATGCTGTTAAAAGGTATCGATGAGAACAGTGTTTCTCCATCTTTTCTGGCTACAGTGCATTTTATAGAGCAACCCAGTACATGGACCAGTACAGATACATAGTCCCATCACTCACCCTGTGCCATGGTTCTGATATTTGCTTTTCCATTCTATTTTGTTTTACTGTTTCCTCTGGTTAAAATAGGCTGATCGTGACCAACTAACTTGGTCTCACAGCCCTTTACCAGTTTGCCACCCATAATTTGAGCCCATGATTTTGAAGCATGGCTCGTGGCTCAAATATAGATCAGCAGAGGGCTTAACAGAAGTATCCTCAGGAGCCCATTCTCCTGTCCCAGCCGGGCTCATATCCGGCTCCAGTGTAGCTGCCACCCACATTCTCCCCACTCCCCAGGAGTGTGAGGATTCCTCTTCAACAGCATTCCAGCGTTAACTTTAGACATTGGGAACATATCCCACTTACTCTTTAGTGGCTTCCTGTACATGACATTTCTTTTTAAGCCATTTAACTATGCAAGATCATAACTCACTCTGCCTATTCTTGCCTTTGATCTTATTTTATATTTTCTTCTTGTTTGGCTTATTCCAGATTTTTCTGAGATACTTTATTTAGCAGCTTCATTCTTAAGCGAGTTTTAAAACCAAAGCATTTAAGATTTGCCATTCATTCATCTTGGAATTCTAGCTTATTTTTCTTTTTGTATTTTAGTAGTACAGGTAGTTTATTAAAAATAAAATTAATGGAAAAATATCTTATTTTTAATGTACCATGCTCTAATATTACTTCTTAAAAACAAGAACTCAAAGACCAGTATGCAAATAGGGTAGGATGACAACACTATGTTGTTGTGCCTACCACCAAGGTAATATGATAGCATGTAACATGAATGTGTAATTGACGTGTACCACTCTTGATCTCTTCCCTAGCCCTCCAAGCCACAAAATTGTGGTGAATGCAAAAGAATGTATAAACTTCGCCTCATTTAATTTTCTTGGATTGTTGGATAACCCTAGGGTTAAGGTGAGTAGCACATATTGCTGAAGTGGACAGATAACATTACTGATTTAAGAAACTGGACATAAAAGGCAAATGCAGGCTGGGCGTGGTAGATCACTTGAGGTCAGGAGTTTAAGACCAGCCTGGCCAACATGGTGAAACCCCATCTCTACCAAAAAATACAAAAATTGGTAGGGCATGGTGGCACATGCCTGTAGTCCCAGCTACTTGGGAGGCTGAGGTGGCAGAATTTCTTGAACCCAGGAGGTGGAGGTTGCAGTGAGCCAAGATGGTGCCACTGCACTCCAGCCTGGGCAACAGAGCGAGACTGTATCTCCAAAAAAAAAAAAAAAAAAAAAAATCAGAGCACTGGAAAGCACTATGCAAGTTTTTCCCATTCCTTTTTATCTGACAGAGTTGTGAGCTGGACCTAGACGGAGAGAGGCAAGAGTCTCTTATGTGGCTCAGTGTTAGGCACTGAACAGGCCAGACCTAGAGAATAGTTGGAGAAGGGTCTAGGAAATTGCTCTCTCTCTCCTATTGGGATTGTGGGCTAACAGGCATTTTCCAGGAAAGACTTGGCCCACAAATGCAGAAAAACTAACCAGGTTTTGAGAATCAGGCTAGTATAACTTTTCCATATTTTAAGTCATATACTCAGTCTTTACACCTGTCTCTTCTTTATATTCTGTTAGAGTTGTCATAGTTCCAAGAAAGGAAGAAAAGTGGAGGAGGGAGGAAGGAGCTCTGTGGGTTAAAGAATAGGAAATGTTCGTTTTGAACTCTTAAAGATAAATTATTAAAGTATAATTCTTTTACTTCAATAAAGGCAGCAGCTTTAGCATCTCTAAAGAAGTATGGCGTGGGGACTTGTGGACCCAGAGGATTTTATGGCACGTTTGGTAAGTTTTTGTTGTGTTCTCTTTGAGACTAGTGCTTTCAATAGTTAAGATTCAATTTTAGGCCGGGCATGGTGGCTCACACCTGTACTCCCAGCAGTTTGGGGAGGCTGAGGTGGGAGGATTGCTTGAGCCCAGAATTTGAGACCAGCATGGGCAATATAGGGAGACCCTGTCTCTACAAAAAAATAATAAAATTAGCCGGGCATGGTGGGCTCATCCTCGTGTGCATGTGTGGGGATTGCAGTGTGAGGAACGAGTGCAGAGCAGCAGTACTCTTTATGCAGGGGAGATGGCCTCATACTTCTGCCCACAGTCCATTGATGAGAACGGAACCCCTGCCATGACTAGCCACGCAGGGGGCTGAGAAACAGCTCTAGGAAGAAAGTGGAGAGCAGATTGCCTGGGGTGGAGGGAGGGGGGATAAACAGTGTAGTTTTTTTTCTTTCTAGAATGAAGATGAAGGATCATTGATTTCCTTGTGTATGGATAATCTGGGAACAGGCCAACTAAATAGTCGATGAGTGTAGGATTTCAAGTACAGTGAATTCCCTGGGAGTCATCAAAGAAGTCCGTTGTTTTATGGTTGTTTTTACTGAGTGTATATTCTTCGCTCCTGAAAATGTTATCAAATAATTGTTCAGGCCGGGCATGGTGGCTCATGCCTGTAATCCCAGCACTTTCAAAGGCCGAGGCGGGCGGATCACCTGAGGTCAGGAGTTCAAAAGCAGCCTGGCCAACATGCTGAAACCTCGTCTCTACTAAAAATACAAAAATTAGCTGGGCGTGGTGGTGGGTACCTGTAATCCCAGCTACGTGGGAGGCTGAGGTGGGAGAACTGCTTCAACCTGGGAGGCAGAGGTTGCAATGAGCCAAGATCACGCCACTGTACTCCAGCCTGGGCAACGGAGCAAGACTGTGTCTCAAAAATAAATAAATAAAATTGTTCAAATGAATTTATTGCTGGAAATAGCATTTTGGCTTATAAAATGACACAGTGTGGGGAAAGTAGAGCAAGGGAAGTATCTTCCGTCTTCCATCCTTGTTTCCATTTGTGGATCTTTTTGTGTTTTTTTACTTTAACAGTTAAGTTTTTTACTTTTGTGATTTTTTAATGTAAGGGCGCACCTTACGTTATCCCTAAGCTAGTTTGGTGATTACATTATTTGTCTTGGAAACAGATAAGGAGAAGTAGTGTCCAGGAATCCTACAGCTGGAAGTGATCTTTCAAATCTTTAGTTCTAACCCTGAAATTAGAAATTGGCCAGGTTTAGTGGCTCATGCCTGTAATCCTAACACTTTGGGAGGCCAAGAAGGGAGGATTGCTTGAGCCTAGGCATATGAGACTAGCCTGGGCAACGTAGCGAGACCCCGTGTTTACAAAAAATAAAAATAAACCTGGCACTAGCGTGAACCTGTAGTCCCAGCTACACAGGTGGCGGAGGCGGGAGGATCCCTTGATCCTAGGAGGTTGAGGCTGTAATGAGCCGTGTTCACACCACTGCAATTCAGCCTGGATGACAGAGTGAGACCATCTCAAAAATAATAATAATAATAATAATATAAACCAAGTATCCTGACTTCCATTCTTGATGGCAAGTTTGAAGAAATAAGCTCATATCAGAGCCTCCCACTTTCCTCTAGTCTAATGCAAACAGGGGTTGTTTGCTTGGTTTTTGATTGGTAGGGAATTATTTTCTTGGCAGGTATTAGAAAACTAGAAAAGGCACATTTTATGGGGTTGTCGATTGTAATCTGATGAAAGCTTTCTGTGACTGCTTGCTGAGGTAAAGGATTTGTTTTCGTAGGTAGGTACGGAGGAGATCAGCAGCTTGTTGGTATTAGATATCGGGGAGTTTTTGCTGTATTTTTCTAGGAAGTAAAGAATTTGTTTGGCAGGGTAAAGGTGGGGGATCATTGAAAGAGGTTCGGAGGTATAGGGAGACGGGGGAGGTTGCTGAGTCAGCTGTCAGGGCAGGGACAGCTGTGTAGCAGGAGGAAGAGAAGGAAATGCATAGCCAACAATCTCTGGCTAAGGAAGGATTGGAGATGGCGAGGAGGGAGTGGGTGAGGGTGATGGTCTGCTGGAGATAACTAGGGAGGGGTAGAGGGTGGCAAGGGAATGGGAGTGAGACAAAGAGTAAGTATAAAAGAAAAGAACTTCACCAGGATGGAAGAATTGGAGAGTACCTTGCCACAGAAGGTCATCTGTCCACTCTGAGAGAGTTAAGGGTGGCAGCTTGAGGGTGACACCACGAGATATCAGCTACAGTAGTCTGGAGGAAAAGCGTGAACTGGTAGTATAGACAAAAGCAGGGCATTTAGAAGTACGTGAAAATGGTTAGTAGGGACATAAGTAGACAGAGTTTAAATACTGGGGTGACTGTGTAAAGGCCTACTGTAAATAAAAGGTATACAGGGTTATTGTTCTTTTTCAGGAATGTGGGTAAGTTTAAGGGAAGTGGGGGAGAGTACTTGCGACTTCAGGAGGAGGCAGAGGAGCTAGGCTGGTCGTCTGATGGGCACAGTTTTATCCTGGAGCGATGAACCCAGTGGGGAGGATTCTGCAGACGGACCGTGGTTGGGGTACTGTAGATGACCAGGTAAGGTCCTGTCCACCGAGGTTGTAGAGTTTGAGCGGTTAGGTTCTTAACGAGAACTGACCGTCCAGCTAGGGTGTCTTTATATGGCTGGGTATCTGGAGTAGGTAAAAGGAAATTGGCAGCTTAGTGGATTTCCTGTCTAGCCTGTTGAAGGACTGGAAGATAATCACCAAGAGGGGTGGTGTCTGAAATAAGGTTGGGCCCCAGCAGAAAGGTGCGGCCATATAAGAGTTCAAATGGACTGTACCCGGTGGGTTCCCAGGGTGTGGCTTGAACTCTGAGGAGTGCAAGGGGTAGGAGAGTGGTCCAGTCTTTTTTAAGCTGGAGGGTAAGTTTAGTAAGGTGTGTTTTTAAAAGGCCGCTGGCTTTTTCTCCTTTTCCAGAGGACTGAGGGTGATATGGGGCATGAAGATTCCATTGAATACCGAGGGCTTGGGAAACTGCTTGAGTGATTTGGCTGATGAAGACCAGCCCGTTATCAGACTGTATGGAAGTAGGGAGACCAAACCGGGGGATTTTGTGTGTTAGAAGAAGGAAATAACTGCAGTGGCCTTTTCAGACCCCGTGGGAAAAGCCTCAACCCATCTGGTGAAGGTGTCGACCCAAACCAGGAGGTATTTGAGTTTCCAGACACGGGGCATATGAGTAGAGTCAATTTGCCAGTCATGGGCAGGGATAAATTGTCGTGCTCGATGCACGACAAGGAAAGGACGAGGTTTGAGAAAGCCTTGATGGGGTAGTAGAGTGGCATATAGCCCATTGAGAGGTGATTGTTTTAAGGATGGATTTCCAGGCTGGAAAAGAAATGAGAGGTTCTAAAAGGCGGGTTAAAGGTTTATATCCTACATGGAAGTGGTCACGAAAGGAGGAGAGGATAGAGTAAGCTTGAGAAGCAGGGAGAAGGAGCTTTCCATGATCTAAAAACCAGTTGCCGGCCGGGCGCGGTGGCTCACGCTTGTAATCCCAGCACTTTGGGAGGCCGAGGCGGGCGGATCACGAGGTCAGGAGATCCAGACCACGGTGAAACCCCGTCTCTACTAAAAATACAAAAAATTAGCCAGGTGTGGTGGCGGGCGCCTGTAGTCCCAGCTACTCGGAGAGGCTGAGGCAGGAGAATGGCGTAAACCCGGGAGGCGGAGCTTGCAGTGAGCCGAGATCGCGCCACTGCGCTCCAGCCTGGGTGACAGAGCGAGACTCTGTCTCAAAAAAAAAACAAAAAAACAAAAAAAACCAGTTGCCTTGAGTGGGAAGTGACTGGTAGGTTAAGGTTTCAGAAGGAGAGTAATAGGAGTGATAGATGAGAAGGAGAAATACTGGCCGCTGGGAGCAGATACTGGGGAGTTTGCTATTTCTTTGGCTGTTTTATTGGCATAGGTGTTTCCTTGGGCAATGGGATCAGAGGTTTTTTGGTGTCCTTTGCAGTGGATTACTCTGGCTTTGGCTGGAAGGAGGGCAGCTTTAAGGAGGGCTTTATTAAGGGGGCATTGATAATAGAGGATCCTTGTGTAGTGAGAAAACCTCTTTCTGCCCAGATGACAGCGTGTGGCGGTGGAGGATGTGAAGGGGGTATTTCGAGTCAGTATAGATATTAACATGCAGTCCTTTGCCAAGAGTTAGGGCACGAGTTAGTGCTATTAATTCAGCTTGTTGAGAGATTGTAAATGGGGCGAGTGCAGCAGTTTCAATGATAGATGGGTGAGACACAATGGCCTATCCTGCTTTTCCTGGTGTTAATCAACTGGTTTTTGAAGAACTGCCATCAGTAAACCAAGTGTGGTCTGGGTCAGGGACAGGAAAAAGGGAAATATGGGGAAAAGGAGAGGAGGCTATGTGGATTAAGGAAATATAGTCGTGTGGATTAGGATTTGTAGTGGGTAGTAAGTGAGAGGCCGGGTTGAAGTCCTGTCCAAAGGCAATGGTCCCCATGGGATTTTCAACAAAGAGTGAATAGAGCTGGAGGAGGCGGGGAGCCGAGAGTATGTGTTTTATGTGTGAAGAGGAAACGAAGTCTTGGAGGTTGTGAGAGCTATAAAAAGGTGAGTGGGGCATAGCCTGTGATTTTGAGAAACTCTAAGAGTATAAGGGCTGTGGCTGCTGTGGCATGCGGGCATGATGGCCAGCCCAGGACTGTAAGATTAAGCTGTTTGAATAGAAAGGCTGCTGGTCACAGGCCTGGTTCCTGAGTAAGAATTCCTACAGCGCAGCCCTGCGTTTTTGCTGTGTGGAGGAAGGAGGGTTGGGAGGAGTCGGGAAGCGCTCGAGTAGGGGTTGTCTCTAGGGCCTTTTTTAGAGTAAAAGGAGGGGCGAGGGAAGGATTTAGGATCTGTGGGTTCAGCTAAGTTTCCTTTTGTGAGTTTATAGAGTGGTTTGGTTAGGATGGCAAAACCTGGTATCCAAAGGCAGAAGTATCCAACAGCGCCTAAGAAGGAGAGGAGTAGTTGTTTGGTGGTAGGGACTGGAATTTGGGAGATTAGCTGAATACGGTCTGCTGGAAGTGCACACCTATGTTGGTGGAGGATTATACCAAGGTAAGTAGAAATGTGAGCTTTGGAGGGGGATACTCTGTACCCCTTGGCGTAGAGGTGTTGAAGAAGCAGTATAGTGTCTTGCTGGGAAGATTGGTAAGAGGGGCTGCAAAGAAGAAGGTCATCCACATATTGAGTGAGATGGGAAACAAGTGGACGAAAAGAAAGCAGGTCATGGGAGAGGGCCTGGCTAAAGTAGTGTGGGCTGTCTCTGAAACCTTAGGGCAGGACGGTCCGGGTGAGTTGTTGGGACTGGTGGGTGTCAGGGTCAGTCCAAGTAAAGGGAAAAAGGGGCTGGAAAGAGGGATGTAAGGGGATGGTAAGGAAGGCATCTTTGAGGTCAATAACAGAATAATGAGTTGTGGAAGGGGGTGTTGAGGATAGGAGAGTATAAGGGTTAGGCACGACAGGATGAATGGGGAGGACAGTCTGATTGATGAAACGAAGGTCTTGGACTAGCCTGTAGGATTTATCTGGTTTTTGAATAGGTAGGATGGGAGAGTTGTAAGGGGAGTTGGTAGGGACTAAGAGGCCATGCTGTAGTAGACAGGTAATAACAGGCTTTAGGCCCCTTAAAGCCTGTTGTGGGATGGGGTATTGGCATTGAGCAGGATAAGGGTGGCCATGTTTCAATGGGATGGTAAGGGGTGAATGATCAGTTGCAAGCAAAGGAGTGGAGGTATCCCATACTTTAGGGTTAAGGTGGGGAGACGAAAGGAGAGGTTGCGAGGGAGGTTTGGGATTGGATAAAAGGGCAGCTCTGAGATGTGGCTGTAGTCCAGGAATAGTCAGGGAGGAGGATAATTTAGTTAAAATATCTTGGTCTAATAGGGGGACTGGGCAGGTGGGGATAACTAGGAAGGAGCGCATAAAGGAGTGTTGCCTGATTTGGCACCAGAGTTGGGGAGTTTTAAGGGGTTTAGAAGCTTGGCCGTCAGTACGCACAACAGTTATGGGGGCAAGGGAAACAGGCCCTTGAAAAGAAGGTAATGTGGAGTGGGTAGCCCCGGTATCGATTAAGAAGGGGATGGACTTACCCTCCACTGTAAGAGTTACCCGAAGCTCGGCATCTGTGATGGTCCGGGGGGCCTCCGAGATGTTCGGGCCACGTCAGTCTTCAGCCGCCAAGCCGAGGAGATCTGGGAAGGAGTCGGTCATTTCAGGTTTGAGCTCCAGGAGCTCTCCAGGATTGGCGATGAGAGTCAGACAGTCTGAATTCCAGTGAGGGCCCACACAGGGGCATGGCTTAGAAGGAATCCCGGACCGTGGGCATTCCTTGGCCCAGTGGCCAGGTTTTTGACATTTGAAGCAAGGTCCCGGAGGGGCAGTTCAACGCTGCGGTTTGTACGCCTTGAAGTTTTTGCAGGTAGGCAGTGCTGCTGGGGTTTGTTTTACGGTGGAGGCAAGCATTTGTAATTCCGAAATGCGCGCTGCCGCCTGGCAGCCTCTTCCCTATTATTGAACACCTTGAAGGCAGGGTTGATTAATTCCTGTTGTAGGGTTTGAGGGCCAGACTCTAATTTTTGAAGTTGCTTTCTAATGTTAGGAGCTGACTGGGTAATAAAATGCATGTTAAGAATAAGGTGGCCTTCTGGCCCTTCAGGGTTTAGTGGTGTACATCCCCTGAGGGTGGCAGCTAGATGGGCCATAAACTGAGCTGGATTTTCACCTTTGTTCTCAGTGGTCTCCTTTAGTTTGTCATAATTCACGGCTTTATATGCAGCTTTCTGAAGCCCTTGAACTCAACAAGAGATCATGTAGTCCTGCCTGGCTATGCCTTGGGCCCCTGCCTGGTAGGTCCTTTGGGGCCTTCACGGGGTACTTCAAGGCGCCAGCAGTCATCACCGTAAGATTGAGCTAGGGTCCAAAGTGAAGATGACATTTAAGTCATTCCAAGTGGGATTATAGGACCGTGCTAAGTATTGGAATTCTTGTATATATTTGGGTGGGGTCTGACGGAAAAGAGCCTGAATGCCGACGGATTTGGGAAAGGTCAGACATAGAGAAAAGGATGTGAACCTTGGACTTTTCCTTCGGCTCCTGCCACCTCTCAAAGGGGAAATTGCTGGGCAGGGGCATGGGGGTCGGCTTCAGGGCCAAATTGTAAGCCAGAGCAGGTGTGAGGAGGGATGGCAATGGGAGGGGCATAAGGGGGTGGCTTGTGGGTAGAACTCGGTTCTGAGGGGGAATTAGGGCCAGGTTCGGATAGGTGGGTGGCGGGGGAGAAAGATGGGAGGGGTTAACAGACAAAGAGGAGTCAGCATCCCCAGTGGAAGAAGGAGAGGTAGATGGAAGGGAGATAAGGAAAATTTGGGATGGACCACATTGGGAGCAGAGACTAGGGAGAGATCGTAGTGTAAAAAAATGCCTGGACGTAGGGTACCTCAGACCATTTGCCCATTTTGCGACAGAAGTTGTTTAAGTCCCGCAAAATAGAGAAATTGAAAGTGCTGTTTTCTGTCCGCTGAGAGCCATTGTCTGATTTATATTGGGGCCAGGCCGTGTTACAGAAAAAAAAAATTAGACGTTTAGGCTTTAGATTGGGTGAAAGCTAAGAGGTTTGAGGTTTTTGAGGACACAAGCCAGTGGGGAAGATGGAGGGCGGGAGGTTGCCCATGATAGAACTGGGAAAGTTTGAGGGGAAAGAAAGAGACAAGGAAAAGAGCAACCACTGGCACCCTCAGTGGACATCCCCAATGGAGGTCCCGGGTTGTGTGGCTGGCGAATGGCCAAGGCTGGCATCCCCGGCATCTACCAAACACCGAGGGAAGACTGTCTTCCCAAGAAGAGTCCGTGACCAATGTTGGATTTTGGAAACACAGATAAGAGGAAGGTTCCTTGTCTCAATTTTGAGGAGAGAAAAAGAGGGAGAGAGATGAGGAGAGACCGAGGCAGCTTACCCGATCCATAGACAGAGGTGGGAGTGTTCGCGGGGACTGGTCTGAGGTCCTGAGGTCGAGGGAAGTCTCTTTGATGGAAGAGCGCGGGGAGGACAGGGGAGAGGTCTCCCGGGGAGAGTTCCCCCATCCCGGGCTTTCGGCACCAAATGTTATGCATGCGTCCAATTGAAGAGACAACCTGAACAGGCTAAGTGTGAGCAACAAGGCTGTTTATTCACCCGCGTGCGAGTAAGCTGAGTATGAAAAGGGAGTCAGCAGAGGGTGGTCGGCTTGGAGATGGTTTTATAGGTTAGGGGTAGGCAGTGGAAAGTTACAGTTAGGGGCTGGTTTTTGCAGGTAGGGGAAGAATGTCACAAGGTACATTATCACGAGGTTACAGAGCACAGTGTCACGAGGTTATTATTGATCAGTTAGGGTAGAGCCTGTTACAATGGTAGAATGCCGCAAGGTTGGCTAATCAGCTAAGACAGGTACTAGCCGTTTTTCTTCTTTTGTGGTTTTCCTGTTGTCCCAGACTTTCTGGCTGCAGGACACCTTCTGGATGTGTACGTGTGGGTCACAGGGGTCACGATGGCTTGACCATGGCGCAGCCTGCTCAGGGGACCTTACAATTTGGTCATAAAATTCCTAGATCTGCCACTTCTTCTTACCAGTCGTGGGATCATGGTTTTCTCAGGTGTAAGTGGGGACAATCATTGCTTGCATGGCTTTAGAACACTTTGCTGAGGATCACATAAGATACCACATGTGAAAACATGAAAAACATTTGGCTCTGTATGTTCCAGTGAGTACCTAAGGGCTATCACTTATACTCTTAAGAAGAAAAATTGTGCATGTCTCTAGGGATATTTGTGTGTGTGTGTTGTTGTGGTTGAGACGGAGTTTCACTCTTGTTGCCCAGGCTGGAGTGCCATGGCGTGATCTTGGCTCACCGCAACCTCCGCCTCCCGGGTTCAGGTGATTCTCCTGCCTCAGCCTCCCAGGTAGCTGGGATTACAGGCATGCGCCACCATGCCCAACTGATTTTTTTTTTTTTTTTTTAGTAGAGATGGGGTTTCTCCGTTTTGGTCAGGCTGGTCCCAAACTCCTGACCTCAGGTGATCCTCCTGCCTCGGCCTCCCAAAGTGCTGGGATTACAGGTGTGAGCCGCCACACCTGGCCTCTAGGGATTTTTTTTTTTTTTTTTTTAAGGACAGTATGTATGCAAAAATATGAAGGCCTTAAGAGAAAATGTAGTTTGTTTCTAAACTGTCCTAAAGGCAGCTATTTTATGGTATTTTCTCTGGAAAACAACCAGGAAGGCCATAATCTCTCCTCCTTGTAAGTGAGAAGCTGAACAAGTGGCTCTTATTGGAAGATAATCTTAACAATTCAGAATTCAGATAGCTTTATTAGAAGATTGCCTAAAGTGTGACCAGGTTTTTGCTTTTAAAATAAAACCTTTTCTTTTATTCTACAAGTATTAATGTAATTAAACAAACTCTTAAATAGCATATTGCTTGTTCCATGCCAGGCAGTGTTCTGAGTGTTTTATCAGCATTAACTCGTGCAGTCCTCCTACTAACCCTTGAGGAAGGTAGGACTATCCCCCCTGTTTGACAGAGGAAGGCACCAAGGCTGCCCAGAGCTGAACCCCCAGACCTAACTACAATCTGAGCTCTGTGGTGACCGAGGTAGTGAGGCCTCCTGTCCCTTGAGGTTCCGGTGAGGGAGCCAGACAGGCAGATAAGCAAGTGCAAGAAAGTGCTGAGGGCTGTGAGGTGTGCGGAGGCATTCTAGGACACCTCCCTCTGTGGTCACTTCTCTGCCATGTTTAGTGCTAACAGTGAATTGTAGAATATAGTACTTTAGTTTTATTCCATGCAAGTCTACAGCTCCAGTTAGTGAAATGGATCATATACACAGAAGATATGGACATCAAAAGTTGAAGAAAAGTGAGTGCCCTTGTAGTTTTCCTGCTTGCTGCCTTCTGCTCCCTTGGGTTGAGAGTTTCTTCGTTGCACAGAGGAGCATCAAGAGAAACAAGTTCTGCAGTTACTCATATTTACCTGTCACAAAACCTGCTTTGCAAGGCTGACATCAGCTAAAACCCAGTGTCTTTTGATAGAAGGAAAAGACTAGTCTTTTTGAATTTTTGGGACTGTGCTAGAACCAGTAAGTCGTTGATTTATTGTTGAGAGATTCTTCTTCCCACTTATGGCAACTGTATATAAACAGTTCCGAGTACACCTAATGATGGGAAGATTTGTAACATGCTGATTTTCATCAAGTGGGTAACTCTAAAGTCCTGAAACAGGGTCATACTCAGTTTTACATTCTCATCATTCATCAATGAAAAGAGTCATTTAGAGCTAAGAAGTCTACAGAATGATTTAAAATCCCTTTTGTGGTTAGCAAAAATAGTTTGTATACATAGCATGTTTTTCTTTTTGAAACGGAGATACCAAATGAAAGCAAACCACTGTTGCCTGGGTTGTCCTTCTGGCTGAACTGTGAAGGTCTGTGGCAGATATTTTCAATTAGAAGCACCATTATAGTTTGAAGGAGGCCTCCTACCTGGGAACGTGAGCGGTAGCAAAGTGATGGTGCTCAGAGAACAGTAATGAGGTTGAGAAGGAAGACATACCCAAGATGAGAAGGAAGACGTACCCAAGATGAGAAGGAAGACGTACCCAATAGTAACCCATGCTCAGAGGTACTTGGCTGTTTTCCTCTTTCTTGCTAGATTTTGCCTGAAACCTTTTCTGATAGCATCTCTCCTAGAGGGTGGCTGTCAGATACAGGGAATCACGGCCTTGGATTTCGTGTGATCGTAGTGTCAGAGATCTTATACTCGAAGATCACCTGGGATACGTTCTTCTAAACTCTGTGTGGTGTTGTAAAGTCCCACGTTTATTTAATGTTGGTGTAATGGAAAGTGTCCATTTTATAAAATAACTATAACCAATTGGTAATGGAAATCAAATGATATTGACTGTGTTAACGTACAAATAGGAAGAAGCATGCCTCATATTTTATCACTATTTGATAGGAATGGAATTAATAGTTCATTTTAACAGTTCTGTAACGTTCTTTAGGAAGTCTGTAAATATGCTGCCTCCTGCCAGGCCGTCAGCCCTCTCTGCTTGCCCCTAGCTCAGGAATGCCCAGACCGCCTGCCATTGCCTGTGCTTGGGTTCTCATCAGTAGACACATCACGGCTCACTCATCCTGGGTCTCAAAATCCAACTCTGTGGCCTCTGATTTCCCTCCTTTCTGCCATAGCGCTCTAAGACTGGAGGGGCCTGGCTTCTTCGAGCTCTCCCCACACAGGGCCCGTGGTGAAACTCTGTTATCTAGTCCTCCAGGCTTGGGTCCTGCCATAGTTAAAAGAGCTAAAGGAATTTTTAAAAATCCCTTTCCCTCCTTGATAATGTCTCATTTGAAGACTGCTTTAAAGTTTTAAGATTCTAAGCTGGCCCAAGTGCCCTATTTATTCTAAGCATCACTGGTCCTCCGTCCGAGGGCATGAAGCCTCATGGTTCAGTCTGAGAGGTAAAAGGCTGTAAGGAGTCATGATTTAAGAGGAAAATAAAACATGTCAGTCTAATAATTGTAATTTATCCTCATTATTATGTCAACATCCTCCTTACGGTGCATCTATAAAAGGACTATATTTCCTTTTGTACTATAAATTTGAATTCTTCATTACACTTACAAGAAATTCAGACAGAATCCCAGCCCCAGAAAGTGATGGGAGGTGCCACTACTAAATGCTGACACAGATTGTTAGAGGCGTGGTCACTGGAGTTCTAGTAAGTGTCACCTTCTTGATGCGAAGTATACAGGGTTCTTTTTGCTAAAATGCAAACAGACATTAATAAGTTAACATCAAACGTTGGTGAGACCTCAGTGGTTTTGGTCAAGGGCAGTTAATGCAGGGAAACTTGGTAGGCCTTGAACTCTTACAGTAGAGTGATATCAAAGCATAACCAGAAGTTGGAACTGCTCCAGTAACACATTTTGCAGATAGATGCGTAGCTGATTTAGTTCATGAATTTTAGAAGTTGTATGGGCCTAGAATTATTTTAATAGATCTTACATAATCTATCATTTAAAAACAATTCCATTTTGGCCATAAGGTGAAAGTATTGGTAATTATACTGCTTGTGTTCTTTTATTTGTTCTGTAGTAGAGAAAAATAATTATAAGTTTAACCATTTAACTTTTTTAACTGAAATATTTAACCATTTAACTTTTTTAACTGAAATAGATGTTCATTTGGATTTGGAAGACCGCCTGGCAAAATTTATGAAGACAGAAGAAGCCATTATATACTCATATGGATTTGCCACCATAGCCAGCGCTATTCCTGCTTACTCTAAAAGAGGGGACATTGTTTTTGTGTAAGTAGACGTTACCTAGTTTTCTAATAGCAGTGCCTTTGAAATAATACCGACTGTCTTAGAGAAATACTTCATTAGAAGTTACCTACATAAAATAATGCTGCTTTTTGTTTTTCAAGAAATAGTCACCTCACCAAAGGTTTCAAAATTTCTGAAACCTTCACTTAAAAGATGCTTCACGGTGTCTATAGTCATTTATCTGCCATGATAATTATTTATTGATGTCCAGATGAGGACAGCTATCTACCTTCTTTGGGCAGCTCTGTGGCTGTGTGGTATCCTAGTCTGTGGTCACCACCTCACGTTGTCACTCAGACTGCCCGGCAAAGTCTCTCCATGTCTCATCACCCATTCACCCTGTCACCTGGTCTCAGCTGATCTTGCTTCCTACCTTATTAAGGATGGAGGAGCCATGACTTGGACACTTCTTTGACTACCCACAAGTGGATCTTCACATTCGCGTGCCTGTCCTGAATGCGTGCTATCGAGGTTTACTGTGAAGGGCAGAGTACAGCCAAGCAAGGGCTGGCAGGCCCCAGGCAGCTGATTAAACCAGTCAGAGGCATCTGCCGCCCCAAGCCAAGCCCTGTCGTCCTATGAGTGGACTAAAATTTGGTCTCAAATTGACTTTAATTTCCTCTTCTTTCTTTCTTTCTTTCTTTCTTTTTTTTTTTTTTTTTTTTTTTGAGATGGAGTCTCACTTTGTCACCCGGGCTGGAGTGCAGTGGCGCAATCTTGGCTCTCTGCAACCTCCGCCTCCCAAGTTCAAGCAGTTCTCCTGCCTCAGTCTCCCGAGTAGCTGGGATTACAGGCATGCGCCACCATGCCTGGCTAATTTTTTGTGTTTTCAGTAGAGACGGGGTTTTGCCGTGTTGGCCAGGCTGGTCTCGAACTCCTGACCTCAGGTGATCCACCTGCCTTGGCCTCCCAAAGTGCTAGGATTACAGGCGTGAGCCACCGCGCCTGGCCTTTTTTTATTTTTATTTTTTAATTTTTTTTTATTTTGAGATGGAGTTTCACTCTTGTCGCCCAGGCTGAAGTGCAGTGGAGTGATCTCGGCTCACTGCAAGCTCCGCCTCCCGGGTTCAAGCAATTCTCCTACCTCAGCCTCCCGAGTAGCTAGGACCACGGGCACCAGCCACGAAACCTAGCTAATTTTTTGTATTTTTAGTAGAGATGGGGTTTCACCATGTTGGCCAGGCTGGTCTTGAACTCCTGGGATTACAGGCGTGAGCCACTGCGCCTGGCCTCCTCTTTTCCTTTTTAACATCATAGCCAGAGTAATCTTTTTAAAATGTAAATCCTATTTTGTCACATTTTATTTAATACAATTTAGAGCTTCTATTGTTCCTAAAATGAAGACCCAAGTCCTTTGTATGATCTTGTGAGCTCTGCACCACTTTTTCAGGCTCATTTTGTACCATTTTCCCCGAGGTGTTTAAGCTGTAGCCTTGCCAGCCCTGTATGCTAGTGTCCTCTCACCTTGGGGCCCACGCACATGCTCGTTCTGACTAGAACACTGTTCCTCCTCCCCTCTCCTACTTAACCTTCTCATCCTTCACATACGTCACCTCTGCAAGGAAGCCATCCCACACCTCTCAGAGCAGATCAACACCCCTGCTGCATGTGGACAAAATCTTACAGCCAGAGAGAATTTATTGTTCTTGTTTATCCATGCTCACAGGAGCACTCAAACTGCCTGTCAAGGTCACCCTGCTTCTCAAGCCTCCCTCCCACACACAGACACACACACACACTCTCACACACACTCTGCTCTGCTCATTTGCTTCATACTTACTGTACTTTTCTTTTGTAGAACTTGTAACAGTTTATAATTGTATATCTGTGTGGTTATTTGCTTCTGTTTCTTGCTGGGAGCCCATTACTTAGAATAGTATTTATCATTTAGTAATGGTCAATAAACAGTAGTTCAGTAAATGAATGAAAGGAAGCTGGAGCTCAGAATACAGGCCAGATAACTGTGTTGCAGAGCCTGGCATCCCTCAAGCCCTGCACTGGCCTCTTACTTACCACTCACCGTTGGAACGCTTGTGCAGCGACAGAACCTTCTATCATAATTACTACAGAGCTGACTCTACCTGGGGCTTCTGCAGTACATGTGACCCATTCCTCACTATAGCCCTACCGCAGTCTAGGAGCACTAGAGCAAATGTCCTGGGTCTAAGTAGTATACTAATGTGACCATAAAAATGAATATTTTTGTTAATTTTTGGCAAATAGTTTAAAAATAACGTGAAAGACTCATCACTAACTGAAGCGCCATTGACTTAAACAGTGTTCCTAGGTTTTTAGTAAAAGCAGAGTTACAGACAGCTGCAGTGTCATTCAGTGTCACTTTATACGCAAGCACCCCACTATAAATTCTTTTTAAGTCCAGAAAAAGTTGGTGGTTACTGGTGAACTCCTATGCTTCCTTTGATAAATACTACATTGTCCATTTTCTGGTTGTATGATTTGTTTTTATACGAATGAGTTTTGAGAGTTCTTTATACATTCTAGATCATAGTTCTTTATCAGATATGTGGTTTGCAAATACAAATTTTGATGTCCACATACTCATTGCTAAAATGTAGAAATGAAATGGATTTTTTGTGTGCTGAGCTTGTATCCTGCAACCTTGCCAAACTCAGTTAGCTCTAGGAACTGTTTTTCTAGATTGCTTAGGATTTTCCATGTAGACAATCGTCATGTCATCTGTAAATAGTTTTATTTATTTTCTAATCTACTTACTTTTTATTCCCTTTTATTGTCTTACTGCACTGGCAAGAACTTCCAGGACTGTGTTAAAAGTAGTAAGAGAAGACATTCTTGCCCTGTTCCTGATATTAGAAAGCATTTGCTCTTTCACCAATAAGTATAATGTTAGGTGCAGCTTTCTTACAGATGCTCTTTATTACATTCACTTTCTTGCACCTCATCCTTTTTTTTCTGAGCATTTTCATTGCAAATCAGTGTGAATTTGGTTGGTCAACTACTTTTTCTGTATTGGTTGATACGATCATGTGATTTTTCTTTTTTAGTCTGTTAATGTGGTGGATAACATTGATTTATTTTCAAATATTGAACCAGCCTTGCATACCTGAAATAAATACCACTTGGTTATGGGGTATAATTTTTTTTATAAAAAGCTAAATTCGATTTGCCAATCTTTTGTTAAGGATTTTGAATCTGTGTTCATGAGGGAGATTGTCCTATAACACACTCTTTTTGATACTTACTTTGGTTTTGGTAGCAGAATAACACTTCATAGAATCAATTGGGAAGTGTTCTATCTTCTATTTTGTGGAGCTATTTGTATAGAATTACTTTTAATTATTTGATTGTTTGGTAGAATTCTCCCATGAAACCATCTGGGCCTGGAGATGTCTTTTTTGCAAGTATCTTAACTCGGAATTCAGTTTCCTTAGTAGTTATCAGGCTATTCAAATTATCTGTCGTATTGAGTGAATTGAGGTAGTTTGTGTTTTTCAAGGAGTTGGTCCATTTCTTAAAAGTTGTCAGATGTACATGTGTGGTGCTGTTCATGGTATTCCCTTATTATTCTGATGTCTGCAGAGTCCACAGTTACATACCTTGTTTCACTCCTGGTATTGGTAATTTGTGCCTTTTCTCCTGTTTGCTTTGTCAGTCTTGTTAGAGGTCTGTCAATTTTATTGATCTTTTGAAAGAATCAGCTCTTTGTTTCATTGGTTTTTCTCTATTGTATTTTTATTGTCAGTTCCATTGATTGATTTCTCCTATTTCCTGCCTTCTGCTCACTTTTGGTTTATTTTGTTCTTTTTCTTGATTTGGAGGTAGGAGCTTAAATTATTAATTTGAAACTTTTTCTCTTTTGTTTAATGTTCATTTAGTGCTATGAATTGCCCTCTCAACACTACTTTAGTTGTGTCTCACAAATTTTGATGTGTTGTGTTTTCATTTGTATTTAGTTCATTTTTGTTTTGTTTTAAGAAATAGGGTGTCACTATTTTTCTCTGGTTGGCCGTGAACCCTGGGCTCAATGGATTCTTTTGCTTCAGCCTCCTGGGTAGTTGGGACTACAAAAACACACCACTGTGCCCAGTTTACACTTTCCCTTTGACCTATGGATTATTTAGAAGCGTATTGTTTACTTTTCAGGTGTTTGGGGACTTTAAATTTGTTGTAGTTTGGTTTATGGCTAATACGGTAGTCTATTTTGGAATATCTTACGTGGGCACTTAAAAAATGTGTATTCTGCTGCCGTTTGGTGGAGTGTTCTATAAATGTCAAGTCTTTTTGGTTGATGGTGTTTTTGGGTTCTTCTATCTTGGTGATTTTCTGTCTAGTTCTTCTATCAGTTGTTGAAGGATAGTGAAGCTTCCAACTGTAATTGTGGGTTTGTCTATCTCAGTTTTATCAGCGGTTGCATCTCAAATTTTTTAGCTTTTTTGTTTAGTGCATATTTAAGATTACTGAGTTTTCTTGATGAATTGACCCTTTTGGCATTTCATAATGTTCTTCTCTGTTTCTGATAATTTCCACTTTTTGTGTATGTGCTGCCAAAGCAAACACTCTGATAATTTTCTTTCTTCCAAAGTTTACTTTGTCAGATACCCTTTTTGTTATTTTTTATATTACATAGTTATGTGTATATATCTGTATTTTTTACTACCTATTTTATTATATTTGTAGTGAGTTTCTTACAGACAGCATATAGTTGGGTCATGTTATTTAATTTATTCTACCTGCCTGTCTTTAAATAATATATTTGTACATTTACATTTAATGTAATTATTGATATAGCAGAGTTTGAGTCTGTTAAAACAAAGTCTGCCATTTCGCTTTTTGTTTCTTGTTTGTTCACTCTACTTTGTGTTTCTCTATTTTCTCTTTTCTGCCTTTCTGTGGGCTAATTGAACATGTTTTTAGAATTTACTGTTTCTTTGTATAGCTTTTTTTAGTCATTACTCTGAGTGTTACATTACACATACATTATAATAGACTACTGGTGTCATCATTGTACCAATTCAGGTGTAGAAACTTTTACCTTCCTTTACATTGCTTTATTTGCCTCGTTTACATTACAACTGTTTTAAATATTTCCTGTACATACAGTGAGAACCACATCAGTGTTGTAATTTTTGCTTTAACTGTCCAAAATAATTTAGAAAACTCCAGAGGAGAAAAAAAGCCTAGTGTATTTGCCCATATTTTTTACTTACTGTGCTCCTTCCTCCTTCCTGATAATTTAACAGTCTTCTTTTATGGCTTTTTTTCCTGTTTAGAGGGCTTCCTTTGGCCATTTCTTTAGGGCAGGTCTGCTAGTGACAAATATTCTTCATTTTTCTTAACTGAGAATGTCTTGATTTCACCTTCATTCCTAAAGGATATTTTTGCTGGTTATAGGATTCTGGGTTGACAGTTATTTTCTTTCAGCATTAGAAACACATTGTGATGGTTTTTTTCTGGTGTCTGGTTTCTGATGAAAAACCTCCCGTCATTCAAATTGTTTTTCTCTACGTATGAGGTGTCATTTTTTCTCTGGCTGCTTTCAAGATTTTTTTTGTCGTTTGTTTTCAGAAGTTATCTGTGATGTGCCTTGGCAACTACTTGTTTGCATTTGCCCGTATAGATTTTGCTCAGCTTCTTTAATCTGTAGATTTAAACCACTTGACAAATTTGGGAAGTTTTTAGCCATTATTTATTTGAATACCTTTTTAGCTCCCCGCCTCTTTCTCTTCTTCTGGAATTCCAATGACACAAATGTTAATGTCTTTTATTATAATCCCATGGGTCCCTGAGACTCTGTTCATTTCTTTCTAGTCTATTTTCTTTCTGTTGTGCTCAGTGAATAATTTCTTTTTTCTTTTTTCTTCTTTTTTTTTTTTTGAGACAGAGTCTCGCTCTGTCACCCAGGCTGGAGTGCAGTGGCGCGATGTTGACTCACTGCAAGCTCCGCCTCTCGGGTTCACACCATTCTCCTGCCTCAGCCTCCTGAGTAACTGGGACTATAGGCACCCACCACCACGCCCAGCTAATTTTTTTTTTTTTTTTTTTTTTTTTTTTTAGTAGAGATGGGGTTTCACCATGTCAGCCAGGATGGTCTCGATCTCCTGACCTCGTGATCCACCCGCCTCAGCCTCCCAAAGTGCTGGGATTACAGGCGTGGGCCACTGTGCCTGGCTGTCAGTGAATAACTTCTATTGCTTGTCTCAGTTCACTGATCCTTCCTCTGCCTCCATTCTACTGCTGAACCCATCCACTAAGCTTCTTATTTTAGTAATTTGGTTTTTCAGTTCTGATATCTCTGTAGGACTCTTGTTTGTATCTTCCATTTCATCACTGAGGCTTTTTATTATTTCATTTGCTTCAGGTGTCTTCATGGTGGCTCATGAAAATACTTTTTATCGTGGCTACTCCAAAATTATTGTAAGATAATCTTGATATCTCTGTCATCTCACTGTTGGCATTTGTTGTTTCATTCTACTTGATATCTTCTGGTTCTTGATATAAGGGATATTTGATGGAAACCTAGACACTTTCATATTATGCTGCTGTAGTCCATGTCTAGTTTAAGCCATCTCTTTTATTTGGCTTTCTCTGACATGGTTCCAACAGGGGAAGGGGCTGGGGGACTGCTGCCTCATACTGCCAGGAGGAGGAACAATTCAGGGGCCCTACTCGGCCTCCACTGACATCACTGGGGGTTTCTTTGTTGCTGCTGGGTGATGGTAATAGTCCTGACTCTCCACTCGCCCTCCTATGACACTGCCCAGGAGGAGATGGGGAGGGTGCCCACTACTCCCAAGTGCAGGTGGAAGTTAGGACTCTCCATGTGTTCTTTGCTGACACCACAGTGGGGGTGGAGGGGGTCCACTTGTTACCAACTGATAGGAATAAAAGGCTCAGCTTCCTACTTGGCCTTCCCTGACACCACCTTAGGAGGGGTGTCGCCTCGTTACAGCCTCTCGAGGGTCAAAGTCTAGGTTCCCTGCTCAGCCTTTGCTGGCATGGATGGGGCTGGGTACCCCTCATTTTTTTCTGTGGTGTTTGGCTACAGTAGAATAGTCATTATCTAAAAGTTTTCTGTCTAGCCGGGCTACCAGTATTACTTCTCAGGGCAAAATAATGGCAGAGTAATGTGGCAGTCAAATCAGAGATGCCACTGATGGTGAGGCACACTAGTATTTTATGTTTCTTAGAAAAGTATGTGAATAAACTGATATGTCATCCATAGTAAGACGCATGCTGATTTCAGAGAGATTAATATATAGTGAGAGTGTGCTTCTTGGAATAGATTAAATATGGTAGTTATGTGAAAAGGACTCATGGATGAAGAGCAAACGATGATATTTAAATATTCAAACATGTTTTATTTATTTGCTATGCTCATGTTAACAATCAGTGATTAGTCAGCTTACAAAAACAAGCATTCCTTTTTGAGAATGTTGACAAGACCCTTGAAACCCAATTTGGTGGATCTCTTTTCCTTGCAGAGATAGAGCTGCCTGCTTTGCTATTCAGAAAGGATTACAGGCATCCCGTAGTGACATTAAGTTATTTAAGCATAATGACATGGCTGACCTCGAGCGACTACTAAAAGAACAAGAGATCGAAGATCAAAAGGTATGATTCTTTTGAAGAAAATTACACAGTTCTTTTGTACTTTCTAACCAGTTAAATTATATATGAAATGGTAATTTGTCATGAAAACTTGCCTGTGGGTCACATTTGGATATTAAGATGTTCCTGCTTATTAAATGTACTTCGTGTCAGAGAGCCAAGTCTGATTGTAATTGCCTTGTCATTGCTGTAATTACATATAGCAAATTGGAGGGAGGTAATCCAAGCAGCTTTCTAAGAGATCAAGAGAGGCTGTAAAACAGTATGTGCTTAGTGAGGCGGGGAGATGTCTACTCATAGCTGGGCATAAGGACACCAAAACTTACTAGGCCTTTAATGGCATGTACCTAGTGAATTCAGAATAGGCTTATTCATTCCAGAATAAATCATGTATCAATTACATGAGGAAAGAATGGCAGCAAGCTTATTATATTAATATATGAACAAAGGGAAGCCCTTTCTCCCCACCCCACCTGTATCCTGCTCTGAGTAGCAGCTGCTGCCTGTGGGAAATGACTGCCCCTAACGTGGTCTCCATCCAGCTTGCAGCCCTGTTTTCAGCTCTTTCCTCTCAAGAACCTAACATAACCCCAGGTGATGGTGGTTTGGAAGTAGCTCCTTGGTGTTCTGATTAGAGTGAAACAGAGGAAGTGTGTTCAGAGCATCCTCGTTAAAATTATAATTTATTTTCCCCTGATGACATGGGTAAGTAAAGTAGCTCAGGTCTGTGGTTCTGAGCAGGGCACCATGATGTGTGTGTCTTCATCTCAGACACAGTTTCAAGTGGACTTTGCCAGTGCAACTCATTCATAACTAGAATAAATGATAAAAATGCTCATCACATTTCTTAATTTTGTGTATTTTGTGTTAATTTTCAGTTTTCCAAATATTTGCATTATTCATTTAGGATTCTGTCATCTTTGTTTAGGTGTCAGCCTAAGTGCATCACTTCATGAATATACATATTCTCATGATGACTCTGCATGATCTTGCCATTTTATACTAAATCTGCTGTAGGCTAACGTTTCACATTTACACAATTTAGAAAAATCTATAGGCAAAATCTGAAAACAGCCCATTCCACTGGTTAATTTATTTCTACAAAGTATAAAAAGATGTTTCTTATGATGATGCAGTAATAGAAAGCTAGTCTGTATTCAGTAATAGAACTGCAGTCTGCTGCCATTTGTTTTGCCAAGTTAGTGTTGTATAAATTTGGAAAACATCAGATTCATGTTTTGTATGTGCTCTTTTTCTCCAAGGTCTGTAAGCCTTAGAACTTTTTTTTAAATGAGCAACAAGAAGTAAAATTAAATATCTTGAAATTTATTTCCGCTTTATAATTTTTACTTTTTTACTAATTTATATTTTTCTTGCTGAGAGCAGGCTTTCTAAGTAACTGTACATTTTGGTTTTTAGAAATATTCATTTTCAGTTTCATTTTCACATAAATAATCTGGTCGTTAACACTTTGAATGTTTTCTTTGTCCATTTCCCAAGTGCTATGGTTCATGAATTGTTTTTTATCCGCTTTCCTACAGGGTTCCCATAATGGTCAGTGGATATGAACAGTAGTTCATAAAAGGAATACACATAACTATGAAGAAGGGAAAAATAGCCTGGCCTCACTAATAATTAAGGAAATTAGGCTAGGAGTTTTGCCTGTTAAATTAGGGCACGTTTTTAATAGTAATAGTCAGTGCCAACACAGGTGTGGTGAGACAAAGAGTGTTCCTGTGACACTGGAAAGAGTTTAAATTGGCACTGCCTTTCTAGAAGGCAAATGGGCAGATACATTCCAGGATCGAAGTAATTCCATGCCCTTTGACCCATTCCTGTGGTGCCGTCTTTAAAAACTTACGAGAAATGATGTCACATATTGAAGGATATTCATATTGTGATACGGAAAAGCAAATGAGGGAAACAACTAAATCCAACATTAGGGAAATAAGTAGTTTATGGTATAGTCACAGGCAGAACGTCTCCGTTAAAATCATGTAATCCGAAATAATTTAGAAATGCTCATAGCATAATGTTTTTAAACTCAGGTCCTAAAACTACAGTAAAATCCTGATCCTGAACAAAATAATTTATATGTTTATACAAGAAAGACAAAAATTATCACCATGTGGTATGATTAGCTAATTTATTTAATTGTTTTTTGTACTTTTCCATTTCCCAAGAATCCTACATTGAATATTTCTAAATCTGAGAAAATGTTTTTCCTTAAAGACAGGCAGAGGTAGCATGCCCTGTGTAGAAATTAGGGTGGCATCTCTTCATCAATCACTTCTAACATATTGCTAGCTCCCCAGCTTTGAGTTGTGAGTTGACAGAGTAAAGATGATTGAGCAACGTCAGTGATGTATACTTTTTATTCCTCAACGAACTTTTTTTTTTTTTAGTGCTACTGCTGTGGGTTGTAAAATGCCCCTTAAAGCATTGCTCTGATACTTGCTAATTCTGATCATTTCTAATTGTCCATTGGAGCAGAAGCTTAGAGGCAAGAAACCTCTGAGTAAGAAGGGAATGGCAAACTCTATCTGTGGATCTCAGTATTTTTTGTAGTCCCACACACCTGAACCATGTACAGTTTCATACATGTGAGGGACTTATTAGTGACTTGCTCTGAGCAGAGTGTGTGAAGGTGTGTGTTTTTTGAAAAGAAGATCTCTGCCGGGCGCGGTGGCTGAAACCTATAATCCCAGCAGTTTGAGAGGCCGAGGTCAGTAATCAAGAGGTCAGGAGTTCAAGACCAGCCTGGCCAACATGGTGAAACCCCATCTCTACTAAAAATACAAAAATTAGCTGGGCGTGGTGGCGGGTGCCTGTAATCCCAGCTACTCAGGAGGTGCTTGAACCCTGGAGGCGGAGGTTGCAGTGAGCAGAGATGGCGCCACTGCACTCCCACCTGGGTGACAGTGACACTCTGTCTCAAAAAAAAAGAAAAGGAGACCTCTCTACCCCACCACCTGGGAACATCATTGGACAAGCTCATAGTCAAATTTTGCTTGATCCGATAATAGATCAGTGGGGAGTGAGGAGAGAACAGGGTTGCCCCTTTTTTTGGGAGGTGAAGGAAAACGGTTTGAGTTTTTTAACTTTTTGTTATGGAAAAATGCCAACATACAAGAAGGAAACACAGTGGTATAGTGAAGCCCCCTGTACCCTTCTCCCAGCTTTGTTGTCAGCATTACATCATTCTTGTGCCATCTGTTCCTCACCCCGTCTTCATGATGATGACCTTCATTATAGTTGTTTTGGGTAAAATCGACAGACATTGAACCACATGAATGCAGCCATACAATTTTGACCAGTGATTATACCCATGTAACCCAGGAATGTCAGCCCCATTATGATGTAAAACATTCCCATTTCTTTAGAAAGTCCCTTAGGCCCCTTCCCAGTTGGAGGTTTGGAGGGTTTTGTTTGTGTTTTAATATTCTCAGAGTGCCTAATTAGTTCGTGTGTGTGGGGGGTCACCTAGCTAATGCTGTGAGCTGAAAAACATGTCTGAGAGAAGCTAGCACTGTTGTTCATCTCAAAATAACCCATCACAAACACTGAGCTTTCAATTCATTCAGAATATTTTTTTAGGAATAAATCTTGAAAGGTGAAAGTGCTGGGGAATATGTAACAGATCTTGTCTTTAGAGTTACTGAAATGTAAGATGTCTGCTTTTTCTCCTTTAAAGAATCCTCGCAAGGCTCGTGTAACTCGGCGTTTCATTGTAGTCGAAGGATTGTATATGAATACTGGAACTATTTGTCCTCTTCCAGAATTGGTAAGCAACCATGTTCAGCCGTAATTTTAATATTTGGACTATTTGACAGATGTGCCTTTTGTTTATGACCGCTTTTAGTGTATAACGTCTGCGTTGCTTTGCACATTAGGCCTCATAAGCGTATTTTGCTCAGATCAGGGAAAAAGAACAACACTGAATGCCAGTGCTGGGCTTCAAAGAGTAATCAAGACTGCTCTGTCGCCCAGGCTGGAGTGCAGTGGTGTGAACACAGCTCACTGCAGCCTTACCCTCCTGGGCTGAAGTGATCCTTCCACCTTAGCTTTCTGAGTTAGCTGGGACTACAGGCACTTGCCACCACACCTGGCTGATTTTTCCCTTTTTTGTGGAGTAGGGGTCTCACTGCGTTACCCAGGCTGTTCTCAAACTCTTGGGCTCAAGCGATCCTCCTGCCTCAGCCTGCCAAAGTGCTGGTATTACAGGTATGAGCCACCACACCTGGCCAAAACCGAGACAGAGTCTTGCCCTGTCGCCAGGCTGGAGTGCAGTGGCGCCATCTTGGCTCACTGCAACCTCCGCCCCCAGGTTCAAGCAGTTCTCCTGCCTCAGCCTCCCCAGTAGCTGGAACTATAGGCGTATGCAACCACCCCCAGCTAATTTTTGTATTTTTAGTAGAGATGGAGTTTCACCATGTCGGCTAGGATGGTCTCAATCTCTCGACCTCGTGATCCGCCCGCCTGGGCCTCCCAAAATGCTGGGATTACAGGCATGAGCCCCTGCGTCGGCCATACGTAGCTTTTAAGATCCAGCTTTATTTAGGTGAAATCAACGTATAAAATACACCTACTTTAAGGGTAAAGTTTGATAAGTTTTGACAGATGTATACACATCTCTGTCACCACAGCCATCACCACCACAGTCAAGATACATAACGTTTTTATGTAAGACAATGTTTGCCCAGAAAGCAAACTTTATCCAGAAAGCTTCCTGATGCCTCTTGGTAGTGAGTACCCATGTTGGCCCCAGACAGCCATTAATCTACTTTCTATTCCTGTAGATTAGTTTTACCTTTTGTAGAATTGCATATGAATGAAAGCATAGCTTGCTTTTTTGTTTTTTTGTTTTTTTGTTTTTTGTTTGAGATGGAGTTTCACTTTCGTTGCCCAGGCTGGAGTGCAATGGCACGATCTCGGCTCACCACAACCTCTGGCTCCTGGGTTCAAGCGATTCTCCTGCCTCAGCCTCCCAGGTAGCTGGGATTACAAGCATGTGCCACCACACCCAGCTAATTTTGTATTTTTAGTAGAGACGAGGTTTCTCCATGTTGGTCAGGCTGGTCTTGAACTCCCGACCTCAGGTGATCCGCCCTCCTTGGCCTCCCAAAGTGCTGGGATTCCAGGTGTGAGCCACCACACACGGCCAAAACTCAGCTTTTTAATAGTGAAAGCAACATAACTGTTTTTAGAAACCATGACCATTGAGATTTCCTTTATTGAGGTGAAATTCACATAACACAAAATTAGCCAATTTAAATTGTACAGGACAGTGACATTTGTTACATTTACCATGTGTGCAACCATCAACTCTAGGTCAAAAACCTTTTCATGACTCGCAAAGAAGACCTCAAACCCATTAAACAGTCACTCCCCATTTTCTTCTCCCCCTAGCTCCCAGCAACCACCAATCTGCTTTCTATCTCTATGGATTTACCTTTTCTGGTTATTTCCTATAAATGGCATCATATAATATATGACCTTTTCTTTCTGGCTTCATTCACTTAATGTTTTTAAGGTTCATTAACATTGTATACCATGTATCAGTATTTCATACCTTTTTAATGCTAAGTTATGGTCCATTGCATGGATAATACCACGTTTTGTTTTATATATTCATCCACAGATGGATATTTGGGTTCTTTCTACCTTTTTGCTATTGCGAATAGTGCTGTTGTGAACATTTGTGTACAGGTATTTGTTTGAATTCCTGTTTTTAGTTCTTTTATGTATATATCTAGCAGGGTAATTGCTGGATTATATGGTAATTCTGTGTTTAACTTAATAAGGAACTGACATACTGTTTTCCACAGTGATTGTACCATTTTACATTCCCGTCAGCTATGTACCAGGGTTGCAGTTTCTCTACATCTTTGTCTACATCTTTGCACTTACATTTTCTAGGGTTTTTTGTTGGTTTGTTTAGCCTCCCCAGTGAGCATGCGGTAGTATCTCACTGTCGTTTTGATCTGTGTTTCCCAAATGGCTGATGATGCCTCTTTTCTTGTTTGTTTGTTTGTTTGGCCGTGCGTATATCTTTGGAGACATATCTATTCAGGTGCTTTGCCCATTTTTTAAATTGGGTTGTTTGTCTTTTTGTTTTTAAAAGAATTCCTTGTATATTCTGGATACTAGATGTTTATCAGATACATGATTTACAAATATTTTCTCCTATTTTGTGGGGGTTTGATTCATTTATTTGATACTGTCCTTTGACACACAGTTTTAAAAAATTTTGATGATGTCCAATTTATGTGTTTTGTCATTGCTTGTGCTTTTGTGTTTTATTTTAAAATCTTTGTTTAATCTGGCCGGGCGTGGTGGCTCACGCCTGTAATCCCAGCACTTTGGGAGGCCGAGGCGGGTGAATCATTTGAGGTCAGGAGTTCGAGACCAGCCTGGCCAACATGGTAAAACCCCATCTCTACTAAAAATACAAAAAATTAGCCGGGTGTGGTGGTACACGCCTGTGATCCCAGCTACTCGGGAGGCTGAGGCAGGAGAATTGCTTGAACCCAGGATGTGGAGGTTGCAGTGAGCCGAGATCACGCCAGTGCGCTCCAGCCTGGGCAACAGAGCGAGACTCCATCTCAAAAAAAAAAAAAAAAATCTTTGTTTAATCCAAAATTATCAAGATTTACTGCTATGTTTCCCCCTAAGAGTTTATAGTTTTCAATCTTACATTTAGGTCTGTAGTTCATTTCAGTTCATTTTTGCATATGCGATGATGAAGAGGTCCGGTTTTATTCTTTCACAAGTGGTTATCCAGTTTTGCCTGCATCATTTGTTGAATGTTTCCCCCTTGACTGGTCTTGGCACCGTTGTTGAAATTAATTGACCATAGATGTATGGGTTGATTTCTAGACTCTATTCTGTTTCATTCTTCTATATATCTGTCCTTACACCAGTACCACACTGTGTCAATTATTGTAGCTTTGTAGTGAGTTTTGAAATGAGGACATGTGAGTTCAACTTTGTTCTTTTTCAAAATTATTTTAGCTATTTGGGGTCTCTTGAAATTCCATTTGAATTTTAGGATTAGCTTTTCCATTTCCGTAAAAAGTATTGTTGGGATTTTGGTGGGGATTGCATTGAATATGTAGTCACTTTGGGAAGTATTACCATCTTAATGATATTAAGTCTTCCAGTCCATGAACTTGGGATTTTTCCATCTATTTAGATATTTCCTTCAGCAATGTTTTGTGGTTTTTAGTATACACGTCCTGCACCTCTTTGGTTAAATTTATCACTAAGTGTTTGATTTTTTTATTCTACTATAAATGGAATTGTTTCCTTAGTTTCCTTTTTAGATTGTTTACTGCTAGTTTATAGAAATACAGCAGATACTTGTGTATTGCTTTTGCATAAGGTAACTTCTGCTGAATTTGTTAGCTCAAATAGCACTTTTGTGGATCTTATTCTATGTATAAGATTACACCATCTGTGAATAGAGATAATTTTACTTGTTTCTTTTCAATTTGGATGCCTTTTATCTTTCTTGCCTGATTGCCCTGGCTAGGACCTCGACTACAGTGTTGACTAGAGGTGGCGAAAATGAGCATCTTTGTCTTGTTCCTGATCTTAAAAGGAAAGCTTTCAGTCTTCTACCATTGCGTGTGATGTTAGCTGTGAGTTTTTTGTAATAACCTTTTATCAGGTTGAGGAGGTTCCTTCCCATTTTTAATTTATTGAGTGTTTTATCGTGAGAGGTTCTTGGATTTTGTCAATTTTTTTCCTGCATTTATTGGGATGGTCATGTGGGGTTTTTCCCCCTACATTCTTCTAATGTGTATGTAATACATATTTGATTTTTCCATGTTGAACCACCCTTGCATTCGGCCATTGAGATTTTAATCTAGGAGTCTATTAATTTAATAAGGATTCAAAATAAGGGTTCCAGATGTTATTTTTAAGTGTTTTCACTATTTCTGAGGAAATCTAAATATATTTTAAGTATCAATAGAAGAGACGTATTTGTTTTCTTCTTTCTGTTTTTGTAAGAGTGTCAGCGGTTGATAGAATAATGGGAGGGAGGTGGTGAACCAGAAGGTACTAGGACGTATATTATAGGGCTACAGTAATGAAGCAGTGCTGATGGACAGATACGAAACTAAAGATGAAGTATAGGAACAGCTCAAGTGTAGATAAGCACTGAAGCTGGGCATGGTGGCTCACACCTTTAATCCCAACACTTTGGGTGGCGGAGGTAGGAGAATCACTGGAGCCCAGGAGGTCAAGGCTGCAGTGAGCCATGATCCTGCCACTGCACTCCAGCCTGGGTGGCAGAGCAAGACTCTGTCTCAAAAAAAAAAAAAAAAATCAGTATTGTGCTGTCTGTTGTTAAGTTGAATCATCTTAGACCATCTAAAGGACAGTTGATTCTCATCATTCACCCTACTTACATTCTATAAAGTTGCCATGAACCCTGGAATAAGAAATACTAAACTATTGCTGCTAGGGCAAATAATAGGGTTAGGTTCCTCTGAGCCTCTGGTTACAACATTTTCATCAACCAGTTGACACAAAACTTGCTTTATGTGTATTTTTGTTTAAAGGTGTCTTATTTAATGTCTGTTGATTCATTGCACAACAACTCATGCCTGAACAAAGCTTCTCTAACACACAAATTTTCTCCATAAGGGACATCACAGCACTAGGAGTAACAGACGGCACTTTAGCATGACACTTGGGGGCCACTCTAAATAGCAAAATCACCAACAAAAAGCACAGAAGTCCAAAAAAGTGGCAATAAATAGGCCATGAAAAGGGTACTTGTTCACAGGATCAGAGCTGAAACAGTTGCCTGTTCACCCTCACCTGGGAAAACACGTGTCAGGTAATTCAAATTCTTCACTGCTCTGCACATGCACATATCTGTGATGACAGGAAAAAAGTATTGATTTGGAGGTTGCAAATAAATTTTAATAAGTAGATGAATTTGCACATATAGAATTCACAAGTATTGAGAGTCAGCTGTACATACTTTTTAATCTTAATTTTTTTCTTCATAATATGTTCTATATGGTGCTAATCATTAGTATTTTAACCTTTATATAACACTTAGGTTAAGTTAAAATACAAATACAAAGCAAGAATCTTCCTGGAGGAAAGCCTTTCATTTGGAGTCCTAGGAGAGCATGGCCGAGGAGTCACTGAACACTATGGAATCAATGTAAGTTCCCCTTTTTTAAGAACGTTTCCCCTCTTATAGGAGACATGTAGTTCCATTCTGCTAGGCATATATTTTTATAGGCACAAGACAGCGCTCCTTATCAGTTTGAAGGGTCACGAAACTTTGGTGTCTGTCACCTCAGTGAGCCCAGGATGAGTCTAGTCAGCCAGACCAGGGAACCCCATCTTCCTTCTGAACTTATAAACTCGGAGTGGGTAGTCATGGTTTGTGCTCTGTTTGCAAAGTTGCATTTGAATTGGCTTTTAGTGTCTCTTCTCTAGAAATGGTTAAATTTTGCCTTCCAATTATTTCTTAAAATCATTAGGAATTTCCTGAGTAGTCTTTTCAGAAGTATTCATGATGGCAGAGAAAGGATACTGTTTCTAGTATTTAAAAATCTGTATTCTATATAATGTGTTTGTGGGAGGTAGATACAGTTATGCGTGTGTGTGTGTGTGTGTGTGTGTGTGTGTGTGTGTGAGTGTGTGTCAGAAACACCACTGGCATGCATTCAGCAAAACCTCTTAAAGTCCCAAACAGACTGAGGTGTCATGCTTCCTTTTCTGAGGGAAAGGGACCCAGACTGCCTGCAGTGCCTAGTGGGTTTTGCTCCTGGAGCCTGAGGGCAGAGGAAGTCAGCCAGTCTTGAACAGCTGTCTTACCAACCACCACGGGAAGAGTTACAGAAAGCTTTTTCTCCAAAACATGTGCATAAGAGCTGTGCAACCTATGTTACAGAGTTGAGCTATAAAACGTAAAATTGCCTTACATTATCAACATCCCGCTACCATATAGTCCCAGAGAAAAATGTAGAGCAGAGTGAATATCCCGGGAGGTTGGATGGAAGCACCTCCTCCAAGGCAGACTGACATTCAGCAGTTACATGCACCGAGGAGGTAAATGGAAGGATAAATGGAAGTGTAATTCAAGCAGATTTAGCAGTACACTACAGCCTTTTTTAAGGTATGAAAATTTTTATGGAGGAAAAAACTCAAACTTCACTGTTGTAGTTTTGTGAATGCTTCCAGCAGTTGTCACTGAGGAAATACTCAGAAGCGCCTGAGAGTAGAGAGCAGAATGTACGGGCTTTATTTGGATCCTGATTCAAACAAATGCTGTTAAAAGAAAATTTGGTGAGACAATCAGAGATATTTGAACACCAAATATTTGAATATATTTAACATCAAATTTAAATTTAACATTTAAAAATTGTTAACGTCTTAAGTGTGATACTAGTTTTGTGATTATGTTTTGAGAGAGTTTTTATCTTTTAGAAATACACAGTGAAATGTTTATAGATGAAACCCCGTGAAGTCTGGGACTCACTACAAAGAAATGATGAGGGTGGTAGGGGATATAGGTGAAGCAACGTTGTCCTTGAGTTGATAGTGTTTGAATCTGGGTGATGGGGATTCTTTGTTCTGTTCTACTTTGTTCAGGCTTGAAATTTTTCGTAATGAAAGGTTTGGCCGGGCGCGGTGGCTCACGCCTGTAATCCCAGCACTTTGGGAGGCTGAGGCGGGCGGATCACGAGGTCAGGAGATGGAGACCATCCTGGCTAACACGGTGAAACCCCGTCTCTACTAAAAAAATACAAAAAAATTAGACGGGCGCGGTGGCGGGCGCCTGTAGTCCCAGCTACTCGGGAGGCTGAGGCAGGAAAATGGCGTGTACCTGGGAGGCGGAGCTTGCAGTGAGCCGAGATAGCGCCACTGCACTCCGGCCTGGGCAAAAGAGCGAGATTCTGTCTCAAACAAAAAAAAAAAAAAGAAAGGTTTAAAAATGCTTTTTAAAAAGAGCAGGAGTGCAGAGTTTCTCAAAACTCCGCTGGATCTATGAAACACTAAGGAAAACACTAGCTGTGTTCTGACAATCCATTAACATGGCCATCAGTAAATAATGATTGAATGCCTACTGTGTGCCCAGAATGGAACTTGGTGCTGAGGGCTGGACCCAAAGATGAGGACCGAAGGAGTTCTGAGTGGTCAGAAAGATGTAGGACTCAAAGCCCATTAGGTCATTAGAGCACATTAGGTTCTTCTGCTGTCCAGTTGGTCAAAGATTCCATCGCCATGACGTTTGGATAAATTGACTTATGAAATGCTGAGAGGCAAACTGAATACAAGAATAAAGTGCTCAAAACTTCGATAGACTCGTTTTTATTTATCTCAGTGCATCCCATGAGGAAGACCAGCTAGACCACTGTTTTAGCGAGGAAATATTCTTATTTTGTACCTGTGACTACTTTTAATATCGAACAGCTCTGGGTTTTATCTTCTTATAATTTATTTGTCTTTGCTGTGAGTTAATTTGTCATGTATAATGAAATGGTAAAACTGTATAAAATGAGGCAGTTTCAGAGATGGGCCATGAAACTCCGGTTCATTCAGCGATAGATGTTATATGGTTTATTTTTTATTTTCATGTAGATAGGTAGTTTGAATCCAGATATTAACAGACAGTTTAATGCTGTTAAATTTTGTCTCTAGGCTTGAAGTTGGCCTTTTTTTCTTTAAACTGTGGAATAACTGTCACTCCTCCTTTTCCGGCAGATTGATGATATTGATCTTATCAGTGCCAACATGGAGAATGCACTTGCTTCTATTGGAGGTTTCTGCTGTGGCAGGTCTTTTGTAATTGACCATCAGGTGGGTTCTTTTTAAAAACAGGAGCTAAAACGGAAACTAATTTCTCCATTGGTCACCTCAAAATATAACTTCGAAATACGACATTTTACTTAGTTTATCACACAATTTTTATTTAAATGTCAATTTTTAAAGAATCACTCAAAATATTTCTATGTAGAAATGATCTCTCATTTAACAAAAAGTCTTGTTTCTGTTACACGTATAATGTTTGTTTATGGCTGGGTCTTACCCCCGCCACCACATGTACACACTGTTCAGTAGTTGTTCTAGAGAACCGATGCCTTTCAAATGTTTACCTAGAAAGGACGGAGAATGTGTATATGTCTTCAACTCATTTGTTTCTTCTCAGCGACTTTCCGGCCAGGGATACTGCTTTTCAGCCTCGTTACCTCCCCTGTTAGCTGCTGCAGCAATTGAGGCCCTCAACATCATGGAAGAGAATCCAGGTATAACCCTTTAAAAACCCAAGAAATCAAAGAGATTTTAGGTTACGTTAGTTGTGTTACTGATTTACTTACTGGAGAAATTATTTGCCAGACAAAACTGGTTTGCAGTTACATTATATGGCATTCGTAGGAAGAACGGCAGTGAAGAAGCTATTCCCGCCCCAAGGACTTGGGGTCAGAGCTTTTCTCCTGTGCTTGGAGCCGGAGCCAGAGCCAAAGCAAGGCTAGCTCAGATAATGGGTGGAGATGCTGGGAGGAGGAGGGGCTCTCAGCCAGTTCTAGGCCTAAACGTTCCATTGGTGTAAATAAGCCAGTCTTTATTTGGTTAATAGTTTTTTGAGAAATCAGCTGAAGCATGCTGCTTTTTTATCTGTGTAATTTTATAAATATTGTGAGTTTTCGCCTTTAGCCTTTGAATCATCAGTTGGTACTGAGGCCAAGCCGGGTTTACCAGCAAAGAACTTACTCGGTGGGAAAAATAAAAAGTCTACTGAGAATTTAAAATGTGGCCTTTGGCTACGGCAGTGCCACCTTTGCAAAGCTTAAAACGGAAAGGGAGCAGCAGGCCCTACCCGGTACAGTATTTCTGAATCTTCATCAGTGATACTGATTCAGAGAACCGGAAAATGTGTGTCTCCGTGCTCATTCATATGCTTGCTTCTCAGATGGCCTGGCACTCCTACCTTCTGATCAGATACTTTAGTTTTGGGATTTTCCTTGAATAAAAAAGGAAAATATCAAGAAAAGATTGTAAAAATTACTTTACTATAGTTGATTTTTTACCAAATTGTTTAGGATAAAGAAATAAGCAATAAATTTGTACCCTTTGATTCTTAGCCAGATTAGGATCTTGATGAGAACAGGAGGGATTGATTGCTCTTGAAAGCATCATTCCAGGTTTGTTGAAAGTGGGATAGTGAGGTGAGAAGGGGCCGGTTAGCACGCACCAGAGACAAAGCTTGGGCCTTCAGGGGGGTTTGGGTTCCTGGCTCTGTTAGTATGTAGAAGGATTTGTAGCATTTTAAATTGATGAACTTGATCTGGGTCTTCAAAAATATTTTTAGGTTAGTACTATCATACGTTTCAAATAGACTCTCAAATGTATTTTTTTCATCTAGGGATTTTTGCAGTGTTGAAGGAAAAGTGCGGACAAATTCATAAAGCTTTACAAGGGTGAGTTTTATGTATTTTCAACCAACATAAAGTTTATCTGCCCCACACTTAACAACTAATGGAAAGTTTTAAATTTATAGGCTTGGGTCAGTTTGACCAAATGGCAACTAAGAAACCAAAAACTTAGTTCGCTCACATTGGTTTATTTGTATAAAACCAGATCATCTGTTTTAAAGAATCTTGACTTTGTTTTTCTGAAAATGAAACAAACTCATTAATAAAATATTACAGCAGTACAGAAGATAGAAAGATGAAAATAACAACCCAACATCTTACCACCAGAAATAACCAGGGTAAACACTGAAGCATCTCTCCATGTCTGCACACACAGGGATGCCATTATATATTATGTAATTAGATGACTGGGTTCATACCATCTGTGTTACTTTTTAATAAATTACTAAGTTTTAACACAAGAAAAAGAAACAAGTGAAATTTTATCAGTGTTTCTTTTTTTTTTCTTTTTTTAAACTACACAAGAGTCACTCTTTAAGATTCCTCTGTAGTTTAAAAAAAAAAAAAAAGATCGAGGTTGGTGATATCTCCAGGCACATTTCTGGTCTTATAGAAAGTGATTTCACATTGCCCAGGGTCTTTCTTTTTGCCTTTCCTAAGGTGAAACATGCTTTCTTGATCATGAAAGTCCTATCTCTGTTCCAGATACGGAAACTGGAGACTTAACTGAAAGAAAAGGACAATTGATAAATGAGTACATCACAGCTGTTCCAGATAAAGAAGGGGCAGAGACAATTAAAGTTCTGGGTGTGTCTGTGTGATAGTAACAGCAGTTCTTGCATGATTTATGGTAGAGAGATATATTTGTATTGGTTCCAGTTCCATTGGTTTGTGAAGGATTAATACGCCAACACAGCCTAGCATATTGGAGTCACTGGAAATTCATCAGCGCTAGCCTTACATGCCCTTCACTCTGTGGTGTTAACCTGCCTTTTTCTAAGCCCAATCTCCACTTACCCCAGCTCTATCACACATTTTCTTTCCAAAATTCCTAATCCTGTCTTCACTCCCCTCACTTTTAGCTAACAGCCTGGCCTTATGCTGTCACTTGGGACTCTGTCATATTTCCTGACAAATCTACACACCTGTGGGTATCTGAACCAGTCTTCCCTCCTGTAGGCCAATAAATGTTGCTCCAACTACCACAGGCCCTTTTTTAAGGACTGAGTGCCTTTGCTTGTCCCTGCTACTTTGTCATCAGCCTGTCCCCTTTCTTGTGTCATTTGATTAGCAGTCACATCCACTTTAAATTCCTCTTGCCTGTCACCCGACGTTTCCCTCTGCAACTCCCCATGTCTTTGCTCCTCTCAGTAGCTATCATCTCCACGTCTTCACTTACACTGGCAGTTCTGAGACCTGGCTTCTGCTACTGCCCTTCGCCTGGACTGTTTTTGTGGAGGTCTCCACTGACTGCTGAATCCAGTGGACCATCTTCAGAGCTCATCTTCTTGATGTCCCCATAGTTTTCAGCACAGGTGACCACTCTTTCCTTCTTTGGACTCTGCTACACTGCACGCCTGGATTTCCTTTTACATCTTTGAATGGCTCCATCTCGGTCTCCTCTGAAGGCTTTCTTTCAACACCTTGCTCTTCAAGGCTTGTCTGTGCTTCTCTTGTTACCTTCTTGAAGAATTGCCTTCTTCCACACCTGGAGCTCCACACTGTTTCATGACACCTGTATGTAGACAGCTCCCAGCTTCGTATCTCCACCCTGGACCACTGCAGCTGCAGGTCTCACACCCAGTTGCCTACTCAGTATCCACAGTTGGAAGACTCCATGGCACCTCATAGTAAACACGCATTCAGAGGGGTCTCGGGGCAAACCGTGCTGGTATCTAGATGGTTACAGAAAACAGTAAACAAAATAACAAAGAGGCCAATGTGACAGGAGGGAAGGAGTGGGAAATCTGGTGGAAGATGAGGGCTGGGTCATGGGCCATCCGCACACAGGGACTTGTGAGCCGTGATGAGGGCGTTGGCACACGGAGGAAGCCTTGGCGTGGTTTTGAGCAAAAAAGTGAAACAGCCTATCTGATACCCTAGCAAAATTACTTCTGCATGGTGTGAAAAAATACATCGAACAGCAGTAAGAACAGAAGTAGGGAGACCAGTTAGGAGATTGACGCAGGTGAAGGGTGATGGTGACTCTGACCATGTTGGGAGCCATGACGTGCGAAGTGTCTGGATTCTGGGTATCTTCTGAAGGGAGAGCACACTGGATCTAGCAGAAGTTCATATGCAGGGTGAGTGAGAAAGAGAAGACTCCAGGTAGAGCTTAGGGGGTTTGGTCAGAGTAAATAGGTAGAGTTGCTGATGAGTGAGAGGGACACAACTGTGGAGAAATACTTTCTGGGGAAGGTCAGCAGTGGTTATGTTAAGCCCAAAGTGCCCATCAGACATGGAAGTGCAGAGCAGCAGCTGGATATACAAGTGTGAAGTGTGAGGGAGAGTACTGAGCTAGAGATAAATTTTTGAGTCTTGGGGTATGGCTATTATATGAAGCATTTCAGTGTGAAGAGGTCAGAAACTAGCGAAGACTAGTCCGAGAAAGAGTGGCCAGTGAGGAAGAGGCAGGCTAGGAGAGCCTAGAGTCCTGGAAACCAGGGAAGAAATTGCTTATGTAGGAGGTCAGCCTGTGACATGCCACTGCTGACAGGCCAGACCAGATAACAGAACACTGATCCTTTGACTTCGTCATGTAGAGGTATTATGACTTGGTGAGTAGTTTCAGGGGAGTGTGGGGTAAAATGCCTGGCTGAAGGAGGTTCCAGACAGGTGGACACGGCCTAGATGACTGTTTTGAGGAGTTTTTCTCTGAAGAGGAACTGAGAAACAAGATTGTGGCTGGAGAAAGAAATTGGTCAGGAGAAGACTATTTCAGTTTAAGATTACTGAGATCAATTTCTGAATAACATCTGGCTAAGTATAAAACATCCTTTCTCCTACCGGTTGGCCGTACTCTATCCTATACCAGGTTCCCATTTGTACCTAGATGTGTTTCTAAACTCTCTCTTCCATTCCATTGGTATATTTGCTCATTCCTCAGACTCTTGATTTTGTCTGTTTTTGTCACTGTTTTGGAATACAGGTTTATCACTGGTGTCTGTTTTCATCACTGTTTTGGCATACGGGTTTCTCCAAAATTACTGCTAGACTCTTCATTGGAACTGCATTAAATTTTCTGATGAATGTGGAAGGAAATGTCATCCATGAACATGAGCTCTCTATTTAAATCTCCCTTTGTGTCCTTTAATGGAATTCCTATAAAGCCCTTGTACCTTTATGGAACCTTTAAAGGGAATTTTCAGACATCCTATAGATTTTGTTGCCGTTATGAATGGGGTTGTCTTTTCTGTTATATTTTCTACTTGATTATTGCTGATTCATAAGAACATTATTATTTTCTCTAAACTGACCTTATATCCAGGAGTCTTTCTAAACTCTTAGTATTTCCAGTAGTTGTTTCATTCTGTTATGATGATGTGCATGGAAGTCCTGTTGTCTGCAATAATGGTGTTCTGTCTTTCCTTCCTAATGCTTTTACATCTTAGTTCATTTTCTTATTTTATTGCTTTGGTCTGAGTCCCTAAGCTGTATTGAACAGTGGCAATAATAGCAAACATTCTTTCCTTATTCCCAGTATAGAAGCACTTCTTCATTAAGTATAAAACATCATGCTGTGGGTTTTTGGGGAGTAGCTTTTACGAATTATTCCTAGTTTTGTTTTGTTTTGTGGTTTTTTTTAAGAGACAGGATTGTGCTATGTTGCCCAGGCCGGAGTGCAGTGGCTATTCACAGATTTAGTCGACACACTATAGCCTCAAACTCCTGGACTCAAGCAATCCTCCTGCCTTCACCTCCCAACTAGTTGGGACTACAGGCGCGTACCACTGCACCTGGCTACATGATTCCTAAATTTGAAGGCCTTTTTTTAAAATCATAAATAGATGTTGAACTTTATTCATTTTTTTTTTTTTTACATCTATTAAGGTAAGTCATAAATTTGTTTTATGGCTGAATTACATTGAAATATTTTGTGATGTTACACCATCCTTGCATTCTTGAGAAAACCGTTACTTCATTATAATATCTTTTTCTACACTGTTAGATTTATTTAGCTAATATTTTAATTTGACTTTTTATATCTATGTTTAAAATTTAAATGGATCTATAACCCTGTACCAACTTTACGTAACATAGGAGTCAGCGTTAGGGTAGCTTCAGTAGATGATGTAGCTATTTTCCACTCTTTCTGCTTCATGGAAGCACTGAGTAAAACAAGGCTTGATCGTTTCTTCAAAAGTTGAGAGTAGGTCTCCCACTTTACGGCCATCTGGGCTTGGGGCCTTTGGTTTGGGAATAGTTGTTGATTCTCTCTCATATATCTATGTTATTTTAACTTTTTATTTATATAAATCTGGTTATGTGTGTTTTCATCATAGTGTGTTTTCTTATCTTTATGCACTGTCTCATTGCACTGTGTTCTTACTCTTCTTGAGCTTCTTACATTTAGCTTTTGGTTTTATTGCTTAGTTTCCAATAAATATATTAAAGATAAATATTTTCAAAGGCAGTATCTTCAATGTTTAGTTCGGAATAATTTTTTTGTTCAATTTTTCTCTAATTTCTCACTTCTCTCATCTCTGAGATTGAGTTTGGGAGAGGAAGGAAACCAACATCGTATGCTGGTTTGCCTCTGTTTTCATCGTAATAGAGATAGTTATTGGTGTCAGGTTCTCCCTGTAGACTGTAAGCACACAGTGGAGACCGTGGCTACCTTGGTGATTGCTCTGTCCCTGGGAGCTAGCCCAGTGCTCCTTTATCCACTGGGATAAGATGATATGTTTGGCAAAGTCTCTTGTTAAAGAGTAGTGTAATAGACTCTGAAACACGGCTTCTCTGAACTCAAGCTACAACTCTGTCCATTTGGTTTTAATTAAACTCATCTGACATTCAGCATCTAGGCAACCAGAGACAGGGCATTTTGTTTAATTCCTTCTCTCACCAGCATGTGAGATGAGACCATTTGATTAAAAAGCACAAGTTAGATTTGGACCTCAGGTGCCCTGTATTTCTTTTCTTTTCTTTTCTTTTTTTTTTTTCTTTCTCTTTTGAGACAGAGTCTTGCTCTGTCACTCAGGCTGGAGCACAGTGGCACGATCTCAGCTCACTGCAACCTCCACCTCCCAGATTCAAGCGATTTTCCTGTCTCAGCCTCCTGAGTAGCTGGGATTACAGGCACGAGCCACCACACCTGGCTAATTTTTGTATTTTTAGTAGAGACGGGGTTTCACCATGTTGGTCAGGCTGATCTTGAACTCCTGACCTCGTGATCCCCCCAACCTTGGCATCCCAAAGTACTGGGATTATAGGTGTGAGCCATCACGCCTTGTATTTCTTGAGGAAAATTGAGGCCATTCGATTCATATGAAATGCTATTTGGGAGGCAGTTTTTTTGTTGTTTTTGTTTTTTGTTTTTTGTTTTTGTTTTTGAGACAAGAGTCTTGCTTTTGTTGCCCAGGCTGGAGTGCAGTGGCGTGATCTCAGCTCACTGCAACCTCTACCTCCCAGGTTCAAGTGATTATACTACCTGAGCCTCCCGAGTAGCTGGGATTACAGGTGCCCACCACCACACCTGGCTAATTTTTATGTTTTTAGTAGAGACAGGGTTTCACCATGTTCGCCAGGTTGGTCTCGAACTCCTGACCTCAGGTGATCTACCTGCCTTGGCCTCCCAAAGTGCTGGGATTACAGGCGTGAGCCACCACACCTGACTGAAAGCAATTTTTTAATACTGTGAGAATACATGACCTGTAAAAAAAGAAAAGATACTTGATATATGCGTTTAACATGGTCAGAATTTACACAGGAAATGGGTTTTCAAAGTGTATTGCTTAGTTTCTACATTAGTAAAGAACTAATCTAGAAGGTTCCCCCACATTCCACATGCCCAAGATTCCATGATTCAGACCTGTAGCCTGCTTTATTGACAGATCTAGCATGATGTATTATATTTAAAGAAAGGAGACACTAATTAATAATGTTCCAAGGCCAGGTCAGATGAGTTTCCAGAATTCACATTATTGTGACACGCAGTAGTCATTCTGTAAAGGCTTGTTGAGTCCTAAACTGGGAAGATTCAGTTGTGCTACCTAGTACTTTTTATTGTCATTTCATTCTGAGGGAAAAACAAATCGTTTTGGGTGAAACAAACTAAATGAAAGGAATCTAAAATGTTTAGCTCAGTGTCAAATAGACATATATCACATTTGTGTCCTAGGAGGTAGGTCAAAAATCAAATAATATTTGTTGTTATAGGATAAAATAGACTTTAAATGAACCTGACTAGATAGTAGCCGAGATCGTGCCACTGCCCTCCAGCCAGGCTGAGCGACAGAGCGAGATGCCATCTCAAAAATAATGATAATAATAGTAATATGGCATAGCATCTCATGGCAGCTGTAGTAAAAATACAGGATTAAATTTAATTTAATTTAAAAATACAGGATTTGGCCCCTAAAGATCTATCTTTCTCCCTGAGAAGCTACAGATTTTTGTGCTGTTAATCCTAAGTAAAAAGAAAATAATTTTAATCCAAGTAAAATCTAAAACTTAACATGCAAATAAGGACATTTTTCTATCGAAACATACTGCTGTTAGTCAAAATATAATGTATGTTTGGTATTTGTTGGGTTTTTCTTTGAGACAGAGTTTTGCTCTGTCACCCAAGCTGGAGTGTAGTGGCACAATCTCAGCTCACTGCAACCTTGACCTCCTGAGTTCAAGCGATCCTCCCACCTGAGCTTCCCAAGTAGCTGGGACTACAGGCACAAGCCACCACACTCGGCCAGTTTTTTTTGTTTGTTTGTTTTTGTTTTTGCTGTATTTGTAGAGATGGGGTATAATACTGTTAATGTCAGAAATCATCCCTGTAATTTATGAGAGACAAAATAAAAACTAAAGACATAGATAATAAGCAAGGAATCATAATATAAACTGTAGTGAGTAGCTTGTGAAGGATCCAGACAGTATGGAAAAATAGCAAATGGTGGAGCAGAGCCTTCCCTAAAGTGGGTGATGAAGAAGGCCCCAGCAGCAGGCAGTGCTGGAGCTGGGCCCCGGCACGTGCAGCCAGCACAGGGAAGAACAAACATCGGGGGTGAGGGAGCACATGGCAAGGGAATGACAGGCCACGGTGGGGCCCGGAGGGCCTGTAAGGAGGCACAGACTCCCTGGTGGGAGGCTGGGGCCACGAGAGCCGGTCCTGCACTCAGGAAGCCACATCACAGGCAGACTTTTTTAGATGAGGAAGCACTGCCCAGAGTGCCTCGTTTCCCTTTCTTTGTTGGAATTGGAACGATGCTTCCCGTCAGTCGCAAGCTTCTGTACGTTCACTGTGCCTTGACATTGCGGACTTCTAACATTATTTCCCCGTGAGCGATCTTCGAGCCTGGAAGGGACTTACGGCTGTGTGTGTGTTTCCCTTCTTCAGCATTTCTGGATTAAAAGTGGTGGGGGAGTCCCTTTCTCCAGCCTTTCACCTACAACTGGAAGAGAGCACTGGGTCTCGCGAGCAAGATGTCAGACTGCTTCAGGAAATTGTAGATCAAGTAAGTATCCACTGACTTGAGGCAGTCCCCCAACACCACTTCTGCCCTTGCCCCAAGCAGTTTTTTAATGTTAATTTTTAAGAAAAGTCTCTTTGCCCTGAGAGAGAAGAGGGTAGAAAGGAAGATGCTGGTGACCCGCTCTTGACATGGAATCCTAATCTTCCAGGTCCTTCCTAGCTTCTGGCCATGGTAACAGGCAGCAGGCCCTCCCGTTGGGTCAATATGTGGCTCCCTCCAAAGACACTCTTGTTTTGTACCACTTTGCATTTAAGTATACTTGGCCTCTGCTGAAAAATTAGCCTTGCAGAAAACTCACTTGCTCACCATTTTACAAAGCCAGGCTTTCCTATATGTAGTTGGGGGAGGCATTGTGTGTGGGCATCGCACACATTCCTGGACGGCTGGCTGTCCCCGCAGCACAGCTCAGGGACAGTCCACTCACAGTCACGATGCTCTTGTAAACGGAAAGGAAGACCACTTTTTATAACATGCCTAATTTGGGGAGATTTATTTAAATTTATTTGTCTTCCAAAAGTTATTTTACTACTAATTGTCTAAGAAGCACGTCACCAGTGGAAAACCGCTTGCCCCTTTTCATCCAGTAGCACTGCCCCTCCAGAGTGCTTGCTGCCCTGGGCACGCGGGTTTACAGTGGTTCAGAGCCAACAGAAGTTTCTTTAAAAGGGGGAGGAAGGGCCGGGCGCGGTGGCTCACGCCTGTAATCCCAGCACTTTGGGAGGCCGAGGCGGGCGGATCACGAGGTCGGGAGATCGAGACCATCCTGGCTAACACGGTGAAACCCCGTCTCTACTAAAAATACAAAAATTGGCCGGGCGTGGTGGTGGGCGCCTGTAGTCCCAGCTACTCGGGAGGCTGAGGCAGGAGAATGGCGTGAACCCGGGAGGCGGAGCTTGCAGTGAGCCGAGATCGCGCCACTGCACTCTGGCCTGGGCGAAAGAGCAAGACTCCGTCTCAAAAAAAAAACACACACACACACACACACAAAAAGGGGGAGTGGGGAGGAAGAGCAGCGGAGTAACCTGGGCAGGAAGGACTCAGGAGGGGCAGTGGGATGCCACCCACCCCGCACCCCTCTTCCAAGTCCTGGGATGCTGGACATCTGCTTTCAGAAGAATCTGGACTTTTATGTGGGCTGCTGCTGCTGCTTTGAGAAAAATCTAACATATACCTAGTATGTATTTGAGAATGAAAATGGGCATGATTCTGCTTCCTTGTCCAGAGGCTGTAGCTATGTGCGATGCTACTAGGTTTCTGGGGTCATAATGGCAGCTACCACCCATCACGTGCCTTTCCTAGGCCAAGCCCTGTCCTGAGCCTCATCTGCCTAGACAGCCTCTCAGTCAGGCTCTTCTAGGCCACATGGCTGTGCAGTATACAGACCGGGTGTGCAGGCAGCCTCTGCTGCCTAGCTGGCTTCAGCTGTCCTATGTCCCAAATGTTTGAGCCACATAATCTGGAATAGCAGATTTGTGGAGAACTTCATAAAATTTGTGGCCTTCTAGAGTCAATTACATTAAAAAATAAATAAAAAGCCCCAGGATCTGAGCTTCCTAAGGAAACATGTCAGATTATGAATGATCAGGCTGGAGCTACTTATCTTGTGAGGTGAGGAGATGCAGCTGATGTCCCCTCAGGCACAACTCTGTGGACATGAAGACTCTCTCGACAGGGAAAAACATCCCACTGCCTGCTTTACTGCCTCATTGTTTGTATTGTAACGTTCCTTAAATACAGACAAACACAAAAGTAAGTATGACACCTTTGTGATTAGAGTTCTCATACAAATGGAAAACTAAAACACATTTATACATTAAATACAAACTAAATGGACAAGCCAGGAAAATTCCCATTCATTTCATTACCTTTATGAGGCAGGTGAGTTTGTTTTTTTCAATGGACTTGTCCCAGCAGGACAGCTGAGAGCCGTGTTCGCAGAGCAGGTTCATGAGCTGCATGCGCTGGTGTTGGGTCTGAGTGATGGCTCCGCCCTTCTCACTGAGTCTCTTCTCAAACTGCATCAGGACAGTTGTCCACACATGCTTCATGTTGAGGGACAGTCGCCTTCTTCAGATGCCAGTGTATTCATTGCATAGTAAATCCACCTCTGTTCTCTTTTCATTAGATAGCAACAGCTAAAGTCTTACTACTGCTTTGTACCAAAGAGACGCAGAGGAGGACGTGCGAACGAAGCAACTCAGTATTAAAATACTATGCTTACAGGGATTAGCCACATAATGAAAGAGGAAATGAAAAGTCTGTGGACAGCTCACAGATCCCAAACTCCTGTCTGTGGGCCTGGTTTGATACTGGCTCTCTTAAGGAAATCCTCTTGAGAGTTGAGTGAGAAGAGAACAATCTGGGGTAGGGAACGATACTATCTAGAAACTTCATTGATAGAAACAATACATATATCTTTCTGCTGTGCATCATCACAGCTTCCATTTTTAAAATCTTCCGAATCTTTTGTCCCACTCCCCTCATCTTTTCAATATTTGAAGGAGAGAAAAGAACCATGCTGGTATAACTCTTATTTAAGCTTTGTAGATCTGAGAGGCTTTGCCAAGTTTACGTTGAGTTGCTCAACAGGACATTGTTTTTACAAACTGAGCTATTGTTTATAATGTCTCTTAACCAGCCAGGGCTAGAAACAGAGCCAGTCCAGATGTTTGCAGGAGTTCACTTTTCCAAGTACACTTCCAGAGCCTAGAGTCAGCGGGAGGCTGTTGTCATTGCCTAGTATGGTTTTTCCATCTCTTCCTCGCAGCCTACGATGTGACCCCTCTTCAGGCAGATACTTTTACTGCCAGACACATGGGATAATTGTTCTTTCCTTTACACTGCCCTTTGCTCTGTTGCTATTTTTTTTAATATAACTCACATACCACATACCATAAAATTCACCCTATTGAAGTACATCGTTAAGTGGCTTTTAGTATCATACATTCAGCAGGTTGTGCAACCATTACTATCTCACTCCAAAACTTTTTCATCACTCCAGAAAGAAACCCCTGTAGCCTATTACCTTACTCTGGTGTTTGTGCTTTCTTTATTTTAGTAGAGATTGTTTTCATTTTTTCTTAGTGTTGACAGATGGTTTATAGGAAAGCTGCTTAAAACTTTGTTAATGCCAGACTCTGCAGTGCCCAGCGGCACCATGCCCAGATGCCACATGTGGACGTTGTTTTTCCTAATATCTGAAGTGCAATGGTTTTTCTCTGACGCAGTCCTACTGGTGGTGGTGGTCGTAAGTCCAGCCTGCAGGACTTTGCTTGCACCACTTCCTCATGTGCTAATTGCTTTGTCTAAATGGTAGCCACTAGCTAGCTATGGCTGTTTGAATTTAAACTAAGTGGAAATAAGAAAAGGTGCCACTGTGACCTCTCAGGAGCACCAGCCACATCTCCGTGTGCTCAGCAGGCACACAGGGCTCATGGCGACTGCTGAGCACTACACAACAGAGGTATTGGTCGTTGCAGAAAGGTCTGTGGACAGTGCTGCCAAGGTGGTGGTTTAGTATTTTGGTGATACCTTCTAGCAATTATAATTGGAAAAGTGAATTAAAGCTACCGTTGCAGGATTTCAGCATTCCCCCAGTTTAATTACCACCGTGTCTGAAGTCCAGGTTGCAGATGTCTTCTTTATCTTCCTACAGTGCATGAACAGAAGTATTGCATTAACTCAGGCGCGCTACTTGGAGAAAGAAGAGAAGTGTCTCCCTCCTCCCAGGTCGGTTGACATTATATGACCTTATTTTTTTCCGCTACTCTGAGCTCTATGAAATATCTTTTGAAAAATTTTGAAAGACTATCATAGGCTACGGAAGAATATCTGTCATTAAAATATGGTACATTACCTGTTTTCTGCTCTTAAACTAGAAGTTTTTTAAATTTTAACTGAAAAGCTCCTGAGGACTCACTGAGTACCCTCTCAGTTAACTCAGAGAAATGTCTGGGAGCCCAGGAATGAACTTGGGCAAACTGGGTTTCCATCAGCTCATATCTGCCACATCTGAAAGGTGGCACATGCCATACCAGGAGTTCCTGCCACAAGGACCGTCCTGCAGGGAAGATCAGCAGTGTGGGGTGGGGGTGGGCATGCGCCTCTGCTGCTCCTTCAGTCAGCAACACTCACTAACATTCAGGAAAAAACAAGCAACAGTGGGGAAAATGTACAGCATCAAGAAGAAACACCAAAAGTAAAAGACTAATGTCTTACTTTTAAGGAGACTGGATTCTGTTCACAAAGCACCTACGAGGTAGTCCAAGGAGTTGGCCATCCCACCACAGCACTGGGCCCGGCAGTCACAGCAGGGGGCATGGACATGGTCATTTCTGCCCTGGGGCATTGCTCAGGCTTTTGAGAGCAGGTGATGTCTACACCAAAACTGGAGAAGTGTGTGTGTCGGGCATCTTGTGGGCATCGTGGCTTTCCAGCAGATGAGGTGCTGTGTGCTTTGCTCAGAGTTTTCAGTGGCTTGGAGACCTCCAGGTTCATCTGGGAGTACAGAGTGCAAGCCGCAGAAGAGCTGGAGAGAAGGGTCCTGAGGCCAGGTGCCAAGTCAGGGAGGCTGCAGGAGAGCCCACCGGGGAGTTTGAATGCTCTGCTGGCCCACAGTGCCAGATCAGGATTTGGAAGATCACTCTGGTAGCAGCTCAGAGCACCATAAAGACCCTGCCCTTCTCAGCCAGGTGCAGTGGCCCACACCTGTAACCTCAGCACCTGGGAGACGGAGGTGGGCAGATCACTTGAGCCCAGGAGTACAAGACCAGCCTGGGCAACATGGTGAAACCCCATCTCTATAAAAATTAGCCAGGCATGGTGGTGCACGCCCGTGGTCCCAGCTACTTGGGAGGCTGAGGTGGGAAAATCACCTGGTTCCAGGAGGTCAAGGCTGCAGTGAGCTGAGATCACTCCATTGCACTCCAGCCTGGGCTGCCCCCTTCATTTTTTATTGCACTCATCCAAAGGTGTAATCCTACATCCTGTGTTTACTTGTTAGTAAGACCGTAGGTGCATGAGGACGGGAGCCGTGCTGGTTTTGGCCCTCAGGACTCCATGCACAGCATAGTACAGCTCAATAAATATGTGTCAGATGCATGAAGCAGATGTTTGCAGACGAACTCGGGGACAGAGGTAGCATCGTCCTTTCAAGCTATTATTTCTTTGATTTCCTGAAAACTTGAAAATTTCTGCCATGCCTTAGAGTATTACAGAGCTTTCACATTGCTATTGACATAAATATGAACAATCAAACTGTCGTTGATTTGAGAAGGATGGAATTCCTGCTTTGTGCCTGGCACTGCCAGTACATGATGGACAGGATGCTATTTCCCAGCCTCTGAGGCAGAGCCCACGGAAACTCACTCTGACTGGGTGTGCACTGGTGGTGTAGGCCGAGGCCTACAGGCTGCAGAGTCCCTGCTGCAGCAACCCACCTACCACAGTAGTGAGAAAGGGGCTGTGGGCAGCAGGTACATGAATAGACAGGCCTATTGGGAGGACTGCCAGGAGAGGTTTGTTTACCAAAATAGAAGGCAGTGGATTTGGCTCTCAGGCCATAGATAGCTGACCGTGAGTGCAGTTCCTCACCTCACATAGATAATTCTTTTTTGTGTTTGTTTGGGTTTTTTTTTTGAAACGGAGTCTCACTCTGTCGCCCAGGCTGGAGTGCAATGGCACGATCTTGGCTCACTGCAAGCTCCACCTCCCAGGTTCACACCATTCTCCTGCCTCAGCCTCCCAAGTAGCTGGGACTACAGGCACCCGCCACCACACCAGCTAATTTTTTTGTATTTTTAGTAGAGATGGCGTTTCACTGTGTTAGCCAGGATGGTCTCGATCTCCTGACCTTGTGATCCGCCTGCCTTGGCCTCCAAAGTGCTGGGATTACAGGCGTGAGCCACTGTGCCTAGCCCACAAAGATAATTCTTTGTGTCCTTTACTGTTCTCAGCATTCGGGTTGTGGTCACGGTGGAACAAACAGAGGAAGAACTGGAGAGAGCTGCGTCCACCATCAAGGAGGTAGCCCAGGCCGTCCTGCTCTAGGCAGAGTCCCGGGACCATGGCTTCCTGCCACACAGCACGCAGAGAGGACTCAAGACTCCCGCTGGCCATGGAGGGGCCTGAAGGAGAGCAAGAACATGTGCATCTTTGATAGGATTGTTACCAAATGGTGTCAGTATGGACCAATTGTGTGACCATGAGAAGGATGCTTATTTTTTTTTAAAAAGAAAACACATCTAAAAGCCCAGGAACTGATTTTTTTAAGAGGAAAATTAAGGACAGTGTATAACATATTTAAATTGTGCATTTAGTACTATTTAAATGTTTTCTTATACCAGTATTTTATATTCTTTTGTTGTCGTTTAAAACTGGAGCTTCAGTATCTCTTCCCTCCCTTCTAATAGTAATGGTTCAGTAAGCACTCCTTAACTCCTTAGTATTTCTTAGAAAAATGACTGCAACATTAAAGCTAAGAGGAACACTTCAACATATGTGGTACAAATTTATGTTGAGCAACATTAAAGCTAAGAGGAACACTTCAACATATGTGGTACAAATTTATGTTGAAGATCTAAATAAACCGCGTATTTTCCAGTCTTCGTCGTGTGAAGCTAAGTGGTGGCTAAAAGGAACACTTTTTGTGTGATTATTATAAACTTTGCATTGTATTTGAATCCTAGAACTTTTGTACACATTAAATATTGATGTCACACCATTTCTAATCTGAGCATCCTTAGCCAGAGAATATTCATTATACTTCCTAAGTGAGCAATAATTTAAATCAGAAGCTATTTTATTTTAATATAATTGACCTTTCTTTACATTTCTTATGTGTTCACCTCTAATCTGTTTTAGGAAGAGGGTTGGTTATTATGTTGATCCCAGAATATAAATCATATCCTTTATATTTTAGAATATCTCAAATGTATTCCTTTTTTGTATGGTGGGTTTGCCTAGGGACGTGTAACTACAGGCTTTTTCTAAGGTAAGGAAAAAGAGAATTTTTCTTTTCAGCTTACAAATTCTAGATTACAAAAGATGTGAAAGCACTAAAAATACCATTTTTAAGCAGTACTTTACCTGTTTTTTCTTTAGCAAACCAGGTTATGTGGTGTAAAGGTTTGTTATATGTGCCACAAGATAGCATATAAATATTATGCCATCATTCCTTCTCTTGTTAAAGGTAGAAGAATAAAATTGTCATTTTTATAATCTGTGCTCTTATTACTCAAATGGTCTTCAACATCTTTTTAAACAACAGGTATTTTTTGAATGTTCAGTTTCTATTTTGCTTGAGGTATTTTGTACATATGTGCCTTGTGATTGCTGCTGCTTTAAAGGATAAAGTACTCTTTGGGGGATGAGTCTGGTTTGTTTTATTTTTTAATGAAATAAACCTATATTCCTGATTATTAGCCTATTTGCATATGTAATATATCCAACAGAATAGTCTCTTAATTTTAACTTTTTTGCACTGGGGTAGTCTGTTGTTTGGTCTTATTTTAGGAAATAACAACTAAATTTCTTAGTTCCTTTTTTCACATCCAACCAAAGAATATATAGTATCTGAAGTTTCCTAGGTTCCTGCTGACCTCATAGGACTACAAAAATATCATGGCCATTATTTTCATAAATAATAACTGTTCAGCTTCTTTTAGAATACTTTCTAAGTGGCCGGGCGCGGTGGCTCACGCTTGTAATCCCAGCACTTTGGGAGGCCGAGGCGGGCGGATCACGAGGTCAGGAGATCGAGACCACGGTGAAACCCCGTCTCTACTAAAAACACAAAAAATTAGCTGGGCGTGGTGGCGGGCGCCTGTAGTCCCAGCTACTCGGAGAGGCTGAGGCAGGAGAATGGCGTGAACCCAGGAGGCGGAGCTTGCAGTGAGCCGAGATTGAGCCACTGCACTCCAGCCTGGGTGAAAAAGCGAGACTCTGTCTCAAAAAAAAAAAAAGAATACTTTCTGAGTGAAAACGGCAGCATCAAAATAATGTTCGTAATAAACTTTTTGAAAATATGATCAGAAGTTTCTGGGAAAGATGGCAGATCAGGCACATTATTTCAGTCCTTAAAACCAACATTGTAAACAAAAAGAACCAAAAGTAAAATTTTTAGGTTAAAATTATATAGAGTGACCACAATCCAGTAATATACACCACGAAGAAATATACTAGAAACAGTAAAATTTGGATCAAACTGAAGCAAAATGCTGAGAAAGTACAGTCATCTCAAATCTGGACCAAGTTACAAATTTCTCTTTTACAGAGTGAGAAGTTTCCAGAATGCTCTACCAATGATCTGTGTTTTAAAAGGCAGTGGCTTGGGGCGAGCAGTGTTAGAGACCATTTGGAGCCCATTTCCACTCAGCAGGACTGTCCGCAGGGAAGAAGGGAACCACACCACCTTTTTATTGTCTGTGACTAAATTCTAACTCAGGAAAAGTGGGGCTTTGGGGCAAGTTGGGACAGAAAATACACCAGTTATTTCATCAAATTCAGTACTTCACTAATTGTACCATGTGTACTTTTTTTATGTACCACTAGAAGAAAATAATTCTATCTGTATTATGCTGTAAGATGTCTTCCAGGATTAGAGATGTTACAATGTGGATGGAGAAGATGTATCTTTAAGTCTATGAAATAATAATCATCTGATGTGTGGGCCTCATGCCATCTTCCCTTGTGGGCATAAAACCTTAGTCCCAGAAGATAGAGATGTCCAACGTGTAAATCTGAATATCTCCATGCGTCTTTCCAAAACACTGTCCCTATGATGACATCAAATAAAAACATTCATAACGTACACCTAACAGTATGGGTTAAGCTATGGAGGATGCTTAAACTTCATTTTCTTATTTCCTGGTGAAGAGTAGGAAGCTTAAGGATTATGGAACACAGATAAAATAATCATCTCAACAGCAACATTTTCTAGGGATTTGAAGAAAGAAGGAAATAAGATTCAAGGATTTTATTTCCACAAAACAGTCTTTCAAATAACAAGGTTATAGAAAAACAATTTAAAATTAGAATTTAATACTTCTTTTTGAGCCCTTCCTGAGGAAACCACTAGGGGAAAGCATCTGATTAAGAAATGCAAGGCCGGGCATGGTAGTTCACACCTGTAATTCCAGCATTTTGGAAGGCCAAGGCAGGAGGACTGCTTGAGATCAGGAGTTTGAAACCAGCTTGGGGAACATAGCGAGAGCTGATGTCTACAAAAAATAAAAGCCAGACATGGTGGTGTGCACCTGTAGTCCTAGATACTTGAGAGGCTGAGGCAGGAGGATGATGTGAGCCTAGGAGGTCAAGGCAGTCATGAGCTGTGATTCCAGCACTGCACTCCAGCCTGGGCAACAGAGTGAGACCCTGTCTCAAAGAAAAAAAGCAGAATAATAATCTGTCATGAGATTGGAGTTTTTAAAAAGTAAAATACTTTATGTAAATTACACCTTGCGAATTAACTCAGAAACAAAACCAAATACAGCATGTTCTCACTTATAATTAGGAGCTAACCACTGCATACTCATGGACATGAAGATGGGAACAATAGATACTGACTGGGGAGGGAAGGAGGCAGGGCAAGGGTTGAAAAACTATTGGGTACTATGCTCAACACCTTGGTGATGAGATCATTTGTACCCCAAACCTCAGCATCATGCAGTATACCCAGGTAAGAAACCTGCACATGTACCCCTAAAAGTTGAAAAAAAAGTTTGCTCATAGTGTATTATGTAAATAGGTGGGGTGCAGTACAAAAATATTTAGACAAAGGGAATACTAGAAGTACAAAAATGGGATTAGGTACATTATAGGAAGTTTTATTATAAAGATAACTAGTAGAATAAAAACATTAAACTTCCTAAATTCAAAAAAAGCAAAATTAGACCCTATATAGGGGAAAAATAATAAATATAATGCAATACACACAGAAAATACACCTAAGTATCAAATCTGCACTGTACCCCCTGAATCTATAAAAAATTTTAAAAAATACACCAAAATAGCATGAGTTGAGACTAAGCATATTAATCATACAGTGAATGGGCATCCACTTACTTTTTTTTTTTTTTGAGACAGGGTCTCACTCTGTTGCCTAGGCTGGAGTACAGTGGCGCAATCACAGCTTATTGCAGCCTCAACTTCCTGGGCTCAAGCTGTCCTCCTGCCTCAGCCTCCTGAGTAGCTGGGACTACAGGTGTGTGCCACAATGCCTGGCTAATTTTTTAAATATTTTTGTAGGGACAGAGTTTTACTCTGTTGCCCAGGCTGATCTCAAACTCCTGGGCTCAAACAGTGTGCCCACCTCGGTCTCCCAAAATGCTAGGATTACATGCATGAGCCACCCCACCTGGCCCATGCACTTTATTTCTACTCCAAGAAAAAATTTTCAAATTGGTTCACAAAGCAAAACACAAACTCTGCTATATACAAAAGAAAAGCTAAACACGGCCGGGCACAGTGGCTCACGCCTGTAATCCCAGCACTTTGGGAGGCTGAAGCAGGTGGATCACCTGAGGTCAGGAGTTCGAGACCAGCCAGACCAATGTGGAGAAACCCTGTCTCTACCAAAAATACAAAAATTAGCCGGGCGTGGTAAGAACTCTTCACCCAGAGATTCCAAAATGCATAGTCTTTTCAAGTGTACATGAAACATTCTCCAGGATAGACCACATGCTGAACCATAAAACAAGTCTCAGTAAATCTAAAAAGATTGAAGTCATAAAAAGTATATTCTCTGTCCACAATATGGTTAAATCAGACATCCACAGTAGAAAGGCAACTGGAAAACACTCAAATTAACCAGTATGCTCCTAAATAACCCACAGATCAAAGAAATACACAAAGGAGGTTTTTAAATGTTATGAACTGAATGAATTAAATATATCAAAAAAAATTTAGTTACTAGTTTTATTATAAAAGACAAATTATTTGCATGATGAAAGATTACAGAACTTCAGTGGGCAGCTTCATGTTGATGCCATTTCAATAGTGATTTGTTTCAGTCTACATACTTTTCAAGAATGTCTGCTGTCTCTTAATAAGATACAATCCTTGTCATCTAGAACTATTTTGGTGTCTCCATATTCTGGAGGAAATTTATTTTTGAATTTCACGCTAACTGGTTGAATCTCTCCACCTTTTCCCTTGTAGCCTCATCCAGCAGCTACTACCGTTGCTTGCAATACTTTTCCTTTAGATTTTTCTAGAAGCCTAATGTCTCCTTTGGTTACAGTTTCTGCTGCACTCCTTTCAACCAATGCTTGCCTTTCAACCAATACTTTCTTCCAAAGAGTGGAAGAAACTTTCTAAATGCTGGTCCTGCCATGACTCCTGCAGCAGCCACAGCTCATATTCTGCTCTCGTGCTGCCATCACAGGCCAACAAATCAAAGTTTATGTGAGGCAGTTAAAGCAGTGGTTAAGAGGAAATTTATACAGGTTTTAAATGCCTGTATCAGGAAAGGAACATCGCAGTAATAACCTAAGCTTCTGCCTTAAAGTAAAACCCCAAAGCAAGTAGAAGGAAGGAAATAAAGATTAGAGAGGCTTTTTGTTTGTTTGTTTTGAGAGACAGAGTCTTGCTCTGTTGCCCAGGCTGGAGTGCAGTGGCGCGATCTTGGCTCACTGCAAGCTCCACCCCCCGGGTTCATGCCATTCTCCTGCCTCAGCCTCCCGAGCAGCTGGGACTACAGGTGCCCGCCACCACGCCCGGCTAATTTTTTTGTATTTTTAGTAGAGACGGAGTTTCACCGTGTTAGCCAGGATGGTCTCGATCTCCTGACCTTGTGATCCTCCTGCCTCAGCCTCCCAAAGTGCTGGGATTACAGGCGTGAGCCACCGTGCCCGGCCTAGAGAGAATTTTTTTTATTTTTGGAAAAAAATCCATAAACATTTATTTGATACAGTCATTTTATTACATACAGTGATGGCCCGTCCCCAGGCCACTCGGGACCAGGGCACGGGGCGGGGACAAGGACCGGGAACAGATGGTCACAAGGCGGGTGGGGCCGGAGCTCACCGTCAAAACATCTTGCAAATAAACACTTTGTAGATAGACTATCTGTGTATCTATACATGGTTACAAGTGGTAGCTGGAACCTCTTTCAAAATGCACTTATGTACTGAGAACTAGCATTAAAAAAACCCAAACCAAGAAACCCAAAGCAGGACGCGCGGCCGCGAGGCAGGGAAGAGCCTGGGGCCCCAGACCTGGGCCTGGGGGAGCCGCCTGGGGCCTGCCATGCAGGGCACACGGGGACGGCCCCTCCCGGGGTCAGGCTCACTGGCTCCTTCCCTTCAGCGCCACCAGGCAGGAAGGCCAACAGTCACACAGGAGGCACCCTCACCTGCCTTTGCACCAGTAAATAAAGTGCATCCTATTTCCGTGTGAATTAGCCCTTCCGGGCCCTTTCCTATTCTCAGGGCAGGGGGAGTGCGCTGAGCCAGAGGTAGATCTGCAGAAAGATCCCCGACTGGGCCTCAGGTAGGGCCAGCACCCACCACACTCTAGGGGTCTTGGTCCCTCTCAGGGCTCCTGGAGGCCTGTATGGGCCAGCGTGGAGAGTGGGCTGACTGCTGAGCACCCAGGGCCCTACCCCTTGGGAGGAGGGCTCTGCAGACCAGCATGTGGGAGAGGGAGGGCAGAAAGAGAGGACTTTTTTTAAATAAAGAAAATTAATGAAATCAAAAGACTTTCTTTAAAAGACATCAACAAAACTGACAAACCTTTAACTGGACTAACCAAGAAAATAACAGAGAAGACATAAATTGCCAAAATTAGGACCTGAAAAGGTAACATCACTACCAATCCTACAGAAACTAGACAACTTAAATGACACAAATGTATTCCAAGAAAGACTCAAATTATCAAACTCTGGAATAAGAAGAAAATCCGCCAGGGTGGTGGCTCACACCTGTAATCTCAGCACTTTGGGAGGCTGAAGTGGGTGGATCACTTGTGGTCAGGAGTTCAAGACAGCCTGGCCAACATGGTGAAACCCTGTCTCTACTAAAAAGACAAAAATTAGCCAGGCCCCATGGCATGCGCCTGTAGTCCCAGCAACTCCAGAAAGAATCACTTTTGAGCCTGAGGGGCAGAGGTCGTGCCATTGCATTCCAGCCTGGGCAACAGGATTGAAACCCTGTCTCAAAAAAAAAAAAAGAATAAATAGAAAATCTAATGGACTATCACAACTAAAGAAATTGAATTAATAATTTAAAATATTTTCACAAAAATATCCATATACAGGTAGACACTAGGGAATTCTATCAAATATTTAAAGAAAAAGTAGTACTAATCACTCACAAATTTCTTTCAGAAAAATTGAGAAGGTGGCAACATCTCACAATTCATTCTATGGGATTATTATTATGTTGATTCCAAAGCCAGACAAATTACAAGAAAACTGCATATGAATTTCCCTCCTGAACATAGACACAAATATCTTTAACTCCTTTTCAAAACACTGTTCAAGAATCTAGCCTATATAATAAAGCTAAAAAAGAAAAAAAGCATCCAGATTGGAAAGCATCCAGTTTAAAAAACAATTCTGTGTATAATGTCAAAGAGAATGAAATAATAATTAATTTAACAAAAATGTATAAGGCTTATACACTGAAAACTACAAAACATTGCTATAAGAATTAAGATTGGCAGGCCGGGCGTGGTGGCTCACACCTGTAATCCCATCACTTTGGGAGGCCAAGGCAGGCAGATCATGAGGTGAGGAGATCAAGACCATCCTGGCCAACATGGTGAAACCCCATCTCTATAAAGTACAAAAATTAGCCGGGCATGGTGGCGCACACCTGTAATCCCAGCTACTCAGGAGGCTGAGGCAGGAGAATTGCTTGAACCTGGGTGGCAGAGGCTGCAGTGAGCCAAGATGGTGCCACTGCACTCCAGCCTGGGAGACAGAACAAGACTCTGTCTCCAAAAAAAAAAAAAGATTGGCTGGGCGTGGTGGCTCACGCCTGTAATTTTAGGTAATTCTAGCACTTTGGGAGGCCAAGGCAGGCAAATCATTTGAGGTCAGGAGTTCGAAACCAGCCTGGCCAACATGGTGAAACCCGGTCTCTACTAAAAATACAGAAATTAGCTGGGCATGGTGGTGGGCACCTGTAATCCCAGCTACTCGGAAAGCTGAGGCAGAAGAATTGCTTGAGCTTGGGAAGCAGAGGTTGCAGTGAGCCAAGATCGCACCATTGCACTCCAGCCTGGGCGACAGAGCGATACTCTGTCTCTCAAAAAAAGAAAACAAAACAAAACAAATGTGAGTGTGCTTTGGGAGGTGAATTAGGTGGATTTTTGGCTACCTGCACACTTCACTCCCTTTTATTTCCAGTGGTCAAGAGTTCAAAACAAAACTATCTCTTTCATTCCATTCCTAACTGAAGTTAAACAAGATAGGATAAAATTGGATTCAACCTCAGTTTTCAGCAGCTAATATGTACTGTTTTCTGATTTTGAGGATGTTTATTTTTCAGGATCAGAGTCTGGTTAAAAAAAAGAAGAAGAAAAGAAAAACCACTTTCACATCTAAAGAATTTACCAGCTGTTTCTATTTCTTCTTTTCTATTGTTTCTGAAATACTGTCACACAGTCACTTGTCAATTTCATAGAAACAAAATTCCAAGTTTCAAAGTTGAACAGGATAATTCCATGAGCTTTCATATTCGTAAAAGACTTTGTAAAAAATATCTTGAGAAGAGATTCTGCATAAGAAAGAAATCAAATCATATGCCAGCTCTGTAGATCTAGAATGCAGAGTCTCATTTATATACAGGTCAGGGGACCTAACTGGATCTTCCCCATTCTTCTCCCCAAGACTTATCGTAAAATTACTCAAGGTTGTAGAATATTTGTATCTGCTGTATTATATCTCAAAGCTCTCTAATAAATTGCATCTCATTTTAAACCCCACAAAATCCACTTATAGGTGAGAAAGCAGAGACAGAAAAACTGATTCACTTGCCTATGATCTCACAACCAGGACACAACCCAGACCCGCTCTTAACTCCTGTTCGTTACCATACAGTACTTTTCCCTTTACCACACGGCAATCCAAAATGGGCTAAAAATAGCCCTGGAAGATAAAATCTTGGACAAACAATAATTTCCAAAGGGCTCTTGGATCTCCACTGACTTCTAACAACCTCTTTGTTCCCCTAAGCTGTAAGGTTCTCTGTGTCCCACCTTCTACTTTTTTTTCGTTTAACAGTCCAGAGGTCTTTTATTTTTTTTTAACACCTATTATGCCATGAATTCATAGGGAATAGGTACCAGCAGCTCAGGCTGCTTCCCATTGGTTCTCACAAAGTGTGCTTCCCTGGGTGGAGCAGGCTGGCACTTCAGTTGAACCCAGGCACCTTTCTCTTTGGTTTCTTTCTTTTTCTGATCATTTTCCTTCATGCGTTTCAGGAAGCTATCTCGGCTCTTAGAGTGCCTAATGCACTCAATACACACGCTAATTCTCTTGGCAAGAATCTTGCCCTTAACTTGTTTGTTTACGACAGTGCCAACAGCATGCTAGGTAACACTGTAGACTCTTCCGGTTTTGCCAAGGTAACACTTGTGGGCCATTCCTTTTTGAGCAGTACCCATTCCCTTGGTGTCTACATTATCACCTTCCTTATAGATTTGCATATACGTGGCCAAAGGAACAACTCCATGTTTTCCAAAAGGCTTAGAGAACACATATCGGGTGCCTCTCCCCTTTCCCTTTGTGTTCGTCATTTTGGTGAATTACTGGAAGATGGTAGTTCTGGCTGAAAAGTCTACCTTCTACTTTTAAATGTAAGGTTTTTTCCCTTTCAAATTACAGTGTCTGCTTTTTTCTCTTTTATGTCAAAAATTACTTTTAAAACAAGAAAGTGAGAGAAACTAATTTATTTATTTTATTATTATTATTTTTTGAGACAGAGTCTCGCTTTGTCTCTCAGGCTGGAGTGCAGTGGCGCGATCTTGGCTCACTGCAAGCTGTGCCTCCTGGGTTCATGCCATTCTCCTGCCTCAGCCTCTGGAGTAGCTGGGACTACAGGCACCCACCACCATGCCTGGCTCATTTTTTGTGTTTTTTTTAGTAGAGACAGGGTTTCACCATGTTAGCCAGGATGGTCTCGATCTCCTAACCTCATGATCCACCCGCCTTGGCCTCCCAAAGTGCTGGGATTACAGGTGTGAGCCAACGCGCCCGGCCTTATTTCTTAGAGAATAGGTGTCTATTATAGTCTTGAGTACTTTGTTGATGAATATTCTTTTGTTGTTGTTGTTGTTGTTGAGACAGAGTCTCGCTCTGTCGCTAGGCTGGAGTGCAGTGGCAGGGTCTCCGCTCACTGCAACCTCCACCTCCCGGGTTCAAGCGATTCTCCTGCCTCAGCCTCCCAGAGTAGCTGGGACTACAGGTGCATGCCACCACTCCCAGCTAATTTTTATATTTTTAGTAGAGACGGGGTTTCACCATGTTGGCTAGAATGGTCTCGATCTCCTGACCTCGTGATCCGCCCGCCTCGGCCTCCCAACTTTTGTTGTTTTTGAATTGTTCTTTATCTGATTTCTTTCCAGGCAGAACAGACTCTTAAATGTTAAGAACATAGGGCTTTCCAGCCGGGCGCGGTGGCTCAGGCCTGTAATCCTGGCACTTTGGGAGGCCGAGGCAGGTGGATCACCTGAGGTTAGGAGTTCGAGATCAGCCAATCAGCCTGGCCAACATGGCAAAACCCCGTCTCTGCTAAAAATACTAAAAATTAGCCACGGGTGCCTGTAATCCCAGCTCCTAGGGAGGCTGAGACAGGAGAACCCCTTGAAATCAGGAGGCAGAGGTTGCAGTGAGCCAAGATTACGCCATTGCACCCCAGCCTGGGCAACAGAGTGAGACTCTGTCTCAAAAAGAAAAGAAAAGAACATAGGGCTTTCCGCCGGGTGCAGTGGCTCAAGCCTGTAATCCTAGCACTTTGGGAGGCCAAGGTGGATCGCTTGAGGCCAGGAGTTCAAGACCAGCCATAGCCAACATGGCGAAACCCCGTCTCTAGTAAAATACAGAAAAAAAAAAAAAAAAAAAGCCAGGCGCGATGGCCGCGCCTGTAATCCCAGCAGCTTGGGAGGCTGACGCTTGGGCGGCTGAGGTGCCAAGAATCACGTGAACCCTGGGCGGAGGCTGTAGTGAGCCGAAATTGCGCCACTGCACTCCAGCCTGGGTGACAGAGCGAGATTCTGTCTCAAAAAAAAAAAAAAAAAAAAAAAAAAAAGAACATAGAGCTTCGGAGTCAAGAAGATGGGAATTGGGAATTGGAATTTCAGTAATGGTCTCTCAGTTTCTTAGCTATGTGACCTCAGGGAGCTCGCTGAGCCTGTTTCCTCGTCTGCGAAATAAGGTACTACAATCGGCTTTACGGCGTCACACAGCAAGAGCATGGGTGACATTTAGGGCAGTCATTAACGCTATGGCAGGAAAGCAGATGATTCGAGCCCAGGGCCCGGCAGAGAGGGCGCCTCGTAGCACACTGAGGTCTGAGAGTGCGCGTCCTGGCATCTAATTGAATCTCTACTACGATGTGTGTGGGTTCCAGCTCTCTCAGAAGCAGACCCTGAGAGAAGGACTGATGTGCAAGCAGCTATGTGGGAGCTGATCCCAGGAAACGCCTGTAGGGGAGAGGGAAAGGAAGCCGCCCAAGTCCCTGCAGGGACTTCACTGAGAAATAAATGACTGAGGCTTCCGCTGTGGACAACCGGGCTCAAGCCTGTTGGGACATTCACGTCGACTGCTTGGTGAGAAGGAAGCCTGGCTGGCGACCCACGGCTCCTGCCCTGGTTGGGGAAGGGCCGCGCCCCCCACCAGGGGCCTGCAGCCCGAGGCAGAACTGCCTGCGCCCCCGGGGTACTGCGCCCAGTAATGCGTAGGGGCCCAGTTCCCTGCCGGGCTGTGCGACCTCTCCCTGGTATCTCTACACAGTGGCAGACCTACCCGGGCTGCTCCAGTAGACAGCAGGCTCACCTCCATCAGGCACCCATGCGGGTGCCCAGAAAGGCTGTCGAGGGTTCCCTACGAGGGTGGCGGGCCTGGGGGGAGCTGACAGCCGAGGGTGGCCTGCTGCCAGCTGGGGCAACAGGGTCTGCCCAGGAGCGGTCTATGCATGGTGTCTGTGTCCAGCACACTTGCCCTCTTCCAGAACTCTGACACGCAGGGTCTCACTGCCCGGTGCCACGCCTCCGATAACCATTCCTGGAGAAAAGACCTGTAAGTATGATCTGTGGAGGGGAGACTTGGCTTCCTGCCAAGCATGTTCTGGTGGGAGCCACCAAGCCTCAAGTTTCCCTCACACACACGCAGCACAATCAGCGTCCTAGCGCCTTAGTCTTAAATAGGAGCAGATAGACAAGGATTACCAGCGCGGGAGGGGCAGACACAGCAGAACAAACAGAACAGAGACAATTCAGGTAGCAAAGTATTCACACATCCTCCTGTGGTTAGATACCATCAGAACTGGAAGAGAAAATCTGCACTCATGAATCGAGAATAAGATTCAGGGACAGAGCTCTTGGAAATAGCCTGTTATTTATTTATTTTTATTTTTTTGAGACGGAATCTAGCTCTGTTGCCCAGGCTGGAATACATTGGCGCGATCTTGGCTCACTGCAACCTCCACCTCCTGGATTCAAGCCATTCTCCTGCATCAGTCTCCTGAGTAGCTGGGACTACAGGCATGCACCACCACACCCGGGTAATTTTTGTATTTTTAGTAGAGGTGGGGTTTCACCGTGTTGGCCAGGCTGATCTCAAATTCCTGACCTCAGATGATCTGCCTGCCTCAGCCTCCCAAAGTGCTGGGATTACAGGCGTGAGCCACTGTGCCCAGCTGTTTTTTTAAACAAAGTTCAGTAGGTAGGTGGGAGACAAAATTAAGGAAATATCAGGGTAAGAGGGATAGAGAGATGGAAACCAGAAGAGAAAATAGAAGAAATGTAGAGACTCATTCTTGGCAGTACAATATCTAATAAATTGGAGCTACTTGGGAGACTGAGACACAAGAATTGCTTGAACCCGGGAGGCAGAGGTTGCAGTGAGCCAAGACTGCACCACTGCACTCCAGCTTGGGTGACAGAGTGAAACTCTGTCTCAAAAAAAAAAAAAAAAAAAAAATTCAGCTTTTTTTTTTTTTTTTGATGGAATCTCATGATTATCTATCAAGCAATTCTCCTGCCTCAGCCTCCTAAGTAGCTGGGACTACAGGTGCCCACCATCACGCCTGGCTAATTTTTGTATTTTTAGTAGAGATGGAGTTTCACCATGTTGGCCAGGATGGTCTCGATCTATTGACCTCGTGATCTGCCTACCTTGGCTTCCCAAAGTGCTGGGATTACAGGCGTGAGCCAACATGCCCGGCCCTTTTTTTCTTTCTTTCTTTCTTTCTTTTTTTTTTTTTTTTTTGAGACGTTTCGCCCAGGCTGGAGTGCAATGGCGTGATCTCAGCTCACCGCAACCTCTACCTCCCGGATTCAAGCGATTCTCCTGCCTCAGCCTCCAGAGTAGCTGGGATTACAGGCATGCGCCACCACGCCCATCTAATTTTTTTGTATTTTTAGTAGAGACAGGGTTTCTCCATGTTGGTCAGGCTGGTCTCAAACTCCCGACCTCAGGTGATCCGCCCACCTCGGCCTCCCAAAGTGCTGGGATTATAGGCGTGAGCCATCGTGCCCAGCCAAAAGTCAGCTTTTAATAAGAACAAACCCAGTCTATACTTGTCTATATCAAATAGTCTAAAAATGTGGACTATTTTGTAACAAACATAAGCAAGTCTCAAGGCTACAAGAAAATGGTTCTTGAAACTATTAACACAAGACTAGCCCTTATACTTCTTAACAAAAAGATGTAGCCAGAAGCTTATTTTATGATGATAAGGCACAGAATATGTGTAGATTTAACAGATTTGTTACTAAACTGTTTCTTATCTATCTAAACAATATCTAATGACTAGCTCAAGTTTGTTCTTTTAAAAGTATCTGTTTTAACAGATTCTCATTCTGTCAAGGTTTTTCATTAAATGCCTCCACTTCGGCTAGATTTTCTAGCCAAGTCTGTCTGCAAGGAAATGAGGCTTAATTCCACCCAAAACACCAGAGAGAACTGATAATCCTAAACTTCCAGAGGAGAAAAAAAACTTCCTCTACTGCAACAGACACTGCAGATAGTCTGCCAAACAGCCATCTTCCCTCTCCTGCCTGTTAACAGAAGCCAGGTTTGGAGGCCTGTAGCACGGCCCTCCGGAGGGAGGAATCACGATTGGGCCAGGCACAGGGGGCTCCTTGGCCAGCTATTGAACTGTGTGGTACAACACAGTCCTGACCATGGAAATTCAGGGAGACGTCTGCTGGGAATGGGGTAATTTTATTGCTTTTCTCCTTGTGACTCAGGCTGTGATGTTTGGAGCTGGCACAGTCATCTTATCTCCTTGAAGCGTAACATCATCAACATGCTGAGGATGGAGGAGCAGAGAGCTGAAAGGAGCCTGGGCCCTGGTGAGCATGGTGAGGTGCCAGTTCAGCCTTGGGATAGCTTAGTTCCAGTCCTCCTACTAAGGAAGCAATCAATGTACCTATACTATTCTTAGACAGATATTATGTTCTGAAGGGAGTCACCCAAACTACGCCACTTTAGCGTAAGGATTATTTTGAGCTGAAGGCAATTGAAAAGCGGCAGACTCAAGAAAAGCTCTCTACCTTTCCCTATCTGCTGACAAAACAAGGCATACATTTCCTGTTGTGAAGGCATCCCCTGCTCTCATATCAGGAAGGGAAAGACAACCTTTATTACTGGAGTGGGGAAAGCATGGAGATGAGTCTGCACAAGCAGGCCTATTAAATAATCCTTACCATCAACTGGTGTCCCCCATAAATTTACCTTCCCATAATTTACTGCTCCTAGCAGCACAAATCCTTTTCCTTTGTCCAGTCTCCACAATTTATCACTCTTTGTTATAATAGCATATAGGCCCCTGGGTCTAGCTTCTCTTTGGGTCTTCACTTCTATTCTATGGAAGCTTCCATGTACATGTAAAAATTAATATCAGACAAAATTTATATTCCTCTTCTACTGTTAGTCTGTCTTTTGTCAGTTTAATTAGCAGATCCCAACAGCAGAACCTAAGACACCAGAGGAAAAGTTCTTCCTCTTCTACAGTTCCTTGCTGCCCAGGCCATCTTATTTAATAGGCATACAAAGAATCAGAAATAAGAATACCATAAGACATCTCAACAGCAATATGGAAAGTTAGAATATAGCAAAAGGATATCTTCAAAGCTCAAAAAGACTACCAATCACCAGTTGTGGGTAAGAGTCCACATTTCCCTCTGTCTTCCATCAGTGGCAGCTCACTCTTATTTGAATTTGCTTATACCCAGTGAGACTGAGCATTTTATCACAGATACATTGACCTAGTGGATTTCTTCTAGAAACTGTCCATTCGTTTGATTTGAATTTCTTGTCTCTTTTCTTAATATGCAAAGCTTCTTTTGTATTCTGATACTACTCCTTTGTTTTCTATGCTGCAAATAACTTCTCCCAGTTTGTGATTTGGACAGATGAGGGTTTGGATTCCGAACATCCCATCTTTGAGAATGAACACACCACTAATCTCAGGCAAGCTACTCAACCTTGTTCTCCACTGTGGACAATCAAGTGATATAACCCAACTCACAGGATTGTTTGGGTCATTAAGTGAAATAAAGTGTGTCAACTCCCTATTAGTATCTGGGACATGGTAATTGATTAATGTATAGAGATAGGTTTAGTGTTATCAAGATTTATAGGCCAGGCTTGGTGGCTTATGCCTGTAATCCTAGCACTTTGGGAGGCCAAAGCGGGTGAATCACCTGAGGCCAAGAGTTCTAGACCAGCCTGGCCAACATGGTGAAGCCCCATTTCTACTAAAAATACAAAAATTAGCCAGGCATGGTGGCAGGCGCCTGTAATCCCAGCTACTCGGGAGGCTGAGGCAGGAGAATCGCTTGAACCCAGGAGGTGGAGGTTGCAGTGAGCTGAGATCACACCACTGCACTCCAGCCTGGGCAACAAGAGCGAGACTCCATCTCAAAAAAAAAAAAAAAAAAAAAATTCACGGACTCTTAGAGCAAGAAGGAATCTAAGAAAACATTGAATGTATTGATCATTGAATGACGATATTGAGACAGCACTTATCATGTTCTCATGTTCTCAGGGCTGTTTTGGGAGTTTTATTCATATTAACCAATTGTTGTGAGCTCAGTACTCATAGCAATGCTATGTAATAGAAGAGAGAATTTATTATGGGAATTGGCTCATGTAATTATGGAAGCTGAGAACTCCCACAGTCTGCTGTCTATAAGCTGGAGAGCCAGGGAAATCAATGGTGTAATTCAGTCCAGGTCCACAGGCTTGAGGACCAGGGGGCCTGAGGGTGTAACCCTCCATCTGAGGCTGCTGTCCTGAGAAATCAGGGGGCTGCTGGTATAAGTCCTGGAGTCCAAAGGCAGGAAAACCTGGAGCTCTGATGTCCAAGGGCAGGAGAAGAATGGTGTCCCAGCTTCAGAAGAGAAAGTGAGTTCACCTTTCTTCTGCCTTCTTCTTCTACCTAGACCCTCAGCAAACTGGATAGTGTCCACCCACTTCGGGTGAGGGCATCTTCCTTACTCAGTTTGCTGATTCAAATGCCAATCTCTTCCAGAAACACCCTTAGAGACACACCCAGAAATAATGCTTTACCAGCTATCTGGGCATCCCTTATCCCGGTCAAGTTGACACCTAAAATTAACCATCACATCTCCCAAAGATTGGAAAGAAAGTCTTTTGCAGACGATAAGGAGGAACCACCCACCCTACATCACACATCTGTGGACCTGCTTCTGGGAAGAGGGCCCATAGCTTCCCTCAGGCTCTCAAAGGGAACAAACAAACTGCCAGTCTAAATCCTAGCCCTTCGAAAACCTGACAGATGCAACTTTTCTTTTTCTCTTTTGCAATGAAGAGAGCTCCCTGCACTGCAGGAGCGCCCTGCATGGGTCTTACTTGTGTGGATAAAGGAGAGGCAATAGATGGTGAGAGTCTCTGCATCTTTCCACATCCCAACAGGGCACTCACTAAGCAAATTAACAGCCTGGAGATTTTAACTGGAATGGGTATTCTCTGCAAATAATTGCTTTGAGGACTTAATGGGGCCCTGCTGAGTCACCAGAATTTGTGTGAGGGTCTCGAATCTGGGCCCTTGTTAAGAACCTTCTTGGTGTTAGTCCTGCCCCTGCCCCTGGCCATGGATTTATGTAAGCCATCCCTGATTTCTGAAGAACTTCAGGAAGAGACAGCCTGCAGCCACTCAATTCACTTCATCTCAACTAGAATTAAGGCTGGATGGCTTTTTTTTTTTTTCTTTTTTTTGAGACGGAATCTTGCTCTGTCACCCAGGCTGGAGTGCGGTGGTGTGATCTTGGCTCACTACAACCTCCGCCTCCTGGGTTCAAGCAATTCTCCTGCCTCAGCCTCCTGAGTAGCTAGGATTACAGGCGCCCGCCACCACGTCCGGCTGTCTTCTGTATTTTTAATAGAGACGGGTTTTCACCATGTTGGTCAGGCTGGTCTCGAACTCCTGACCTCGTGATCTGCCTGCCTCAGCCTCCCAAAATGCTGGGATTACAGGCGTGAGCCACCATGCCCGGCCTTGAATAGCAATGCTTTTAAGGTTTACTTCTGTAGAAAGACTTTTCTGAATTAAGCCAATTTAGGTTAAAACTCCATTCAAGGTTTTAACAAAGTATGGTGAACAAATGCTGTTTTAATGCAACACTAATACTCCTTCCTACACAGTTACGCTTAGGTAAGGAAATGCGACTTGTTTAATTTAATCCAGTACCTGGCCTACAGCACTGGAAGGTCTTGAGGGAGTTTGTTTAAGCAATCTTGTTTCTCAAAGCCAAACATACATAAATTAAAATTCTTTACTGTATTGGGAAAATTTTAACTGATCACATTTTCCTGGTAGTACTATTTTCAAAAGGACAAGCATGAAAATATACACAATAAAATTGTGTATATTTTAAATGCCAACAAAATAATCTACCTAACAGCATTCTAATGTATAAACAAACAAGTATGTGTGCCCAAGAGGAAACAACTGTGCATTTAGATATGAAGAGTGGGAAAAAAGTATCATGTCTCCTCTACAAAGTAAGATTTTCACTCCATTTTGAGCAGGGCTTAAGGGTTACATTGTAAAATACGTAAGAAATAATGTTTATTACATAAAAACTTCAGAAATTCAGGAAAGTATCACATACAAAAATTATCCTTAATTCTACTTCACAGAGGTAACCAACAAGTTATTATTAAGACTTGATAAAAGCAGGCCGAGTGTGGTGGCTCACACCTGTAATCCTGGCACTTTGGGAGGCCGAGGTGGGTGGATCACCTGAAGTCAAGAGTTCAAGACCAGCGTGGCCAAAATGGTGAAACCCATCTCTACTAAAAATACAAAAATTAGCTGGGTGTGGTGGTGTGCGCCTGTAGTCCCAGCTACTTGGGAGGCTGAGGCACAAGAATTGCTTGAACCCGGGACAAGGAGGATGCAGTAAGCTGAGATGGCACCACTGTACTTTAGCCTGGGTGACAGAGCAAGACTCTGTCTCAAAAAAAAAAAAAAAAAAAAAGTAGTATAATTAGTGACAGAGTTCATTCAGGAGGTAGGAGAGGAATTGTTTAAGAACAAATGTTTGAAGAAGGTACACTTAACACTTCAAAAAATTATATATACATATGTTTTTACATGTATTTCATTCTATAAAATAGGTATTATTCCCATTCCATCAATGAGGAATTTCTTCTGAATGAATTTCTGCAGGCATCTTTATTAATTGTCCTATTTATAGCTATACTGCATGTGAGGGATAAGAACAATGACAGGCCGGGTGCAGAGGCTCATACCTGTAATCCCAACATTTTGGGAGGCCAAGGCAGGCAGATCACTTGAGCCCAGGAGTTTGAGACCAGCCTGGGCAACATGACAAGACCCCATCTCTACAAAATACACAAAAAATTTGTCAGGCACGGTGGTGCATGCCCATAGTCCCAGCTACTTGAGAGGCTGAGGTAAGAGAGTTGCTTGAACTCAGGAGGAGGAGGTTGCAGTGAACCAAGATTGCACCAGTGCACTCCAGCCTGGGTGACAGAGTGAGACCCTGTCTCACACATACACACACACACACACACAACCACGATAATAATGATTAACATTTAATGAGCCCTGCAATTTGTCAGGTACTTATTTAACTCAGAAATGAGTATTATTATTATTCCTATTGTCATTGTTCTTATCGCTCATATGCAGTATAGCTATAAATAGGACAATTCATAAAAATGCCTGCAGAAATTCCTGAATGAATATAAAACTTTTTATGAATAATCAATATAATCATTAAATCCAGATAAAGTATTATTGTGGGCAAGACCCACCGATGGATGCTAATATTGGTGGGGAAAAGTTTGAGGAGAAACAGGATATTTGCATTGTCTTGAAGTAACCCCCTCATTAATAATCACACTGTACCAGTGGAGAAAGGCAGTGGGCACCACTTTCACTGGGTGATGGGGGTTCACATCACCAAGAAGAAGACGTATTGAATGACGAAGCCTTGTGTGGATGCATTGCACTGAGGGCACAGTATTATTTATGCAGTATTCTTTTTTGTTTTTTTTTTTTGAGACGGAGTCTTGCTCTGTCGCCCAGGCTGGAGTGCAGTGGCGCAGTCTTGGCTCACTGCAAGCTCCGCCTCCTGGGTTACGCCATTCTCCTGCCTCAGCCTCTCCGAGTAGCTGGGACTACAGGCGCCCGCCACCACGCCCGGCTAATTTTTTGTATTTTTAGTAGAGACGGGGTTTCACCGTGGTCTCGATCTCCTGACCTCGTGATCCGCCCACCTCGGCCTCCCAAAGTGCTGGGATTACAAGCGTGAGCCACCGCGCCTGGCCAATATGCAGTATTCTTGCTAAAAATGTATAGCCTCTGTCAGATCATGAGAGAACATCAGACGGACCCAGACCAACAGACATTCCACAGCAATAACTGACCAGTATTCTGCAGAAGTGTGTTTGGGTCATGAAAGACAAGACTGAGAGACAGTCTCAGATTAAAGGAGACTAAGAAGCTGCAACAACTAAATGCAAGGGGGCTCCTAGATGGGATCCTGGAAGAGATAAAGGGTATCAGTGGGGAAACTGACCAAATTCAAATTCGATCTGTAGTTTATTTTGCATCATGTCACTCTGCTAATTTCCTGTTTGATCGTTTTGCCCTGGCTATGAAAGATGTGAACATTGGGAATGCTGGGTGAGGATATGTAAGAACTGGCTGTTCTATCTGTAAAGTTTTCTGTAAGTCCAATATTACTTCAAAATAAAAAAATATATAAAGGAAAGAAGCAATGGCTACAAGCAGGAAGGTTCTTTCCCACTTGAGCCTCAAATCGATCACATGTTCCCCAGACAGTTGTTCTCCAGTTGTTGCCACCAATTTGTGATCTGGCTGCTTCTCACGGGAGAAACTGTCGCAGCCCCCAGGAGAACCGTGGTAGGGACTGATTGATTAATTTGTAAATTAAGTTCTGGGCAAAATAGGAAAGTGCTGGTTATTAATGATAAAAGAACTGGCTCTTGCTTACCAACAGCTGGCATATGATAAGCAGAAGCTTAAATTCAGGGATCTTCAAAGACACATAGGCAAACTGACCAAAATGTGCTCAGCACTGAAAATGCATGGCACCACAGGGCTCTCAGGCTCGTGGAGAGGTTGTGGGGGGCAGCAGGGAATAAACACTCTTCTCCTCCTGAGTTCTGAACCAATTCACAGTACAGTCAGCTAGGGAGCAAAATGGCAGTTTACTAGTGTTTAACCTCACTGGGGAACAGGGTTTTTTCTCTGCTTTCCAGTAGATTTTTTCCTAATATTACCCCAGCTTCACCCAATCACAGGCACATGTGAGTAACCACAGCCCCTGAAATGACAGAAGAATACAATGACTATGTCTTAGATAGCCCGTTACTTCCCCAAATCGTGAAAGAGCCAGAAACCCTCCGCTTCTCCTCTCTAGACACCCACCAAAAAGTTCCTGTCTTCCCTTCCACAGGCTGGAGTGAGGGGGAAGAGAATAGAAATTCCTTATTCATAGGTGAAGGGGTTCAGAATGTGCTGCTCCAAAAGATGCACTTTGACATCAGGATTAATTGGAGTTGATAGCAACTGAGAAGATGCAGATACAAGAAAAACTCTCTGCCCTCCCCCTATTTGCCTAAAAACAGGACAGAAATTGGCAAAGATATCCCCCTTCTCTCTGCTAGGAAGGACAGAAGCTAACCACCAGAGACAATTCTAGATGCTTATCAGCAGGAGAAAACACTAGAGGATCCTACTAACCACCCTTATCTTCCACTCTACCCATAGATGATTTGCCTTCCCACAGTTTGCTGTAACTAGAAGCTCAAAGTCCTTTTCCTTTATCTCATCTCTTCTCTACAAATGTATTGTTCTTTGATAAGGATACAAGCCCACGTTTTCACCACCCCTTTGAGTTACTCATCTCTGAGTGCTCTCGTGTGTGCACGGTGCACGTGCTAATAAACTTGTTTGTTTTTCTCTTGTTAATCTGTCTTCTGTCAGTCCAATTTACAGGGCCTCCGCCAATGAACCCAAGATAAGTGGAGAGAAAAGAAAATTTTCCTCTCCTACATGGGCTAAGCTCAGAATGCTGGGAAAAGAGGGAAAATACATTTCCTATAGCCCATACCTAAAAGTCTAGCAAAAGTACATGAATTAAGATTTCCAGGGCCTGGGAGCCGGGTGTGGTAGTGAATGGGGTGCTAACGTTTGATGGGGACAGCGATTCCATTTTGCAAGATTGTAAGAGGTCTTGGAGCCAGGCACAGTGGCTCACGCCTATAATTCCAGGAGTTCAAGACTAGCCTGGGCAACATGGTGAAACCCTATCTCTATAAAATACAAAAATCAGGTGGGGAGGTACGGTGTTTTGGGATGGATGGTGGTGATGGTAGTGCAACAATATGTTTATTTTTTCTTTTTTTTATTTTTTATTTTTAGAGACGAGGTCTTGTTCTGTCACCTAGGCTAGAGTGCAGTGGTGTAATCACAGCTTACTGTAACCTCAAACCCCTGGGCTCAAGAGATCCTCCTGCTTCAGCTGCTCCAAGCTGGGGACTACCTGCGTGTGTCACCATGCCAGGCTAATTTTTTTTTTGTACTTTTTTGTAGAGACAGGGTCTTGCCATCTTGCCCAGGCTAGTCTCAAACTCCTGGGCTCAAATTATCCTCCCGTCTTGGCCTCCCAAAGTGCTCGGATTACAGGTGTGAGCCACTGTAATATGCACAATATGAATGTACTTAATGTCACTGAACTGTATGCTTGAAAATGGTTACGATGGTAAATTTTATATAATGTATAGTTTATCACAATTTAAGTTTAAATTTTTTTTTTTTTTTTTTTGGAGACAGCGTCTTGCTCTCTCTCCCAGGCTGGAGTGCAGTGGCACGATCTTGGCTCATGGCAACCTCCGCCTCCCAGGTTCAAGTGATTCTCCTGCCTCAGCCTCCTGTGTAGCTGGGATTACAGGCGCCCGCCACCATGCCTGGCTAATTTTTGTATTTTTAGTAGAGATGGGGTTTCACCATGTTGGCCAGGCTCATCTCAAACTCCTGACCTCAGATGATCCACCTGGCTCTGCTTCCCAAAGTGCTGAGATTACAGGCATGAGCCACCGTGCTTTACACAATTTAAGTTTTTAATTAAGAAATGAAAGGAACTAGTACATGAATTAATAGCATGGCTGCAAATCCATTATGGCTATACTGTATCAATATTATTTGGAAGCCAAATCAAATAGCATCACTAAGTCTAGATTTATGTCCACTCTGGTGAAGAAGTAGAAAATGGTCTCAGAAACTTTCTTTTAGTTAATCTCTCTCCGAGGACTACAGCATAGGGATGATAAGAAAATATTCCTATAAACATTCCTACTTGCTTCAGCAGTAAATGAGAGGATGGTTTGGATTTCTCAATCATGAACAAGGGAAGAAGCTCATTCATGGATCGTAGCAAAGAAGAAGTCGCTGGAGACAGAAGATTCCAGGGAAACGATCCATGACATTGTTTTGTTCTGAGTCAAAGGAAACATCGCTAGACTCAGATAAGTGAATGGGTATTGGCCGAGATGCGGGTGGTTAGGGTGAGAAGGCACCATGTCTCCTTCCCGCAGGCGGCCATGTTTTCTGCCCCAGATCTCATCTTTATTCCTCGGATATGAAGTGTCTTCTCTGAGATGGCTCCAAATGGAACCTGAACCCGTGACCTCCCCACATAAAAACGTGCGTGACACCCATTACACCATCTGGGACTCATAAAACCACATGCTCTGTTTTTTCCTGGCTCTCAAGCTGTTCAAAAGCTGAGGGGCAATATTTGGGACCGCTCTGGTTTATTCGTGGACTTTAATTCAAAACACATTTCCACAAAGAGAGGCAGAACAAAGCACAATAGCACTAAAGTTCAATTTACATTCTCAGTCAGTGAAACAAAATGGAAATAGAAAACAGTTGTGGGAGAGTCGTTTATAACCAAACTACGGCTCCAAAAGCGCCGTTCCTATAATGTCTTGGAGTAAAAGACATTTTAGAAACCGCCAGCAAACACTTAAGTGACCAAAAAAGGAGAGGTGAAGGTTTTCTATTTAAAAAAATTATTAAAGAGCTGATGATGTCGTCTGATCTCTCCCTCCTAATTTGGCAGATACAAGGTTATTTCCATATTTCCTGATTTAAAATACTTTCCTTCTCTTGACAGTTGTTTGGATCCTGCCAGTCACTGGGAAGCCAGTGCTGTCACGGAAATCCCTGCATACGACACACAGGTTTCCTTCGGTTTGGCGAGACATTCCCAGATGACCGCAGAGCTTGTCTGCCATCACATCTCCGTGATTTCCAGGTACAAATTTGCCGTAGTAAGTTATGTCTGGCTTGTTCTGCAAAAAAATATACCAAGTGCTAGCAGATGGATTCAATTGCAGCCACTATGTCAGTGACATGGTTAAGAAACAGTGTGCAGAGCACGTGCCGTCCTTACGTGATTAGAAACGCTGCAGAGTCGCAATGATAAATAAAGGGGCTCCCTTGACTTAAATTTCAAACTTGATCTCACACAGTCAATCAGCAGCAGAACTAGAAGAAGATGTGTGATTCCAAGTCTTAGGCATTTTCTACAAGGCTGAAAAATGGAAATTCTTCTGGTAACAAGTACAAACCCCTCATCCCCGCGGCCACAGGAAACGCTGGCAGCTCTGCGGAAGGGGCGGGTGGGGGGGCAGGCTGGCCTCATCCCCGGGTCTGTGCTTGCGCTGTTTTCTTCTCTTCCAACTGATGAAATCAGAGCTTCTCTAAAACAGCTCTGAGTCCCCAGGCCAGGTTCTCTTTGCCCACTTAGTGTTGCTTTCTTTCTTTTTTCTTTTTCTTTTTTTTTTTTCTTTTTTTGCGACGGAGTTTCGCTCTTGTTGCCCAGGCTGGAGTGCAATGGCAGATCTCGGCTCACTGCAACCTCCGCCTCCCGGGTTCAAGTGATTCTCCTGCCTCAGCCTCCCGAGTAGCGGGATTACAGGCGCCCGCCACCATGCCCAGCTAGTTTTGGTTTGTTTTTTTTTTTTTTTTTGAGACGGAGTCTCGCTCTGTTGCCCAGGCTGGAGTGCAGTGGCGCAATCTCGGCTTACTGCAAGCTCCGCCTCCCGGGTTCACGCCATTCTCCTGCCTCAGCCTCTCCGAGTAGCTGGGACTACAGGCGCCCGCCACCACGCCTGGCTAATTTTTTGTATTTTTAGTAGAGACGGGGTTTCACCGTGGTCTCGATCTCCTGACCTCGTGATCCGCCCGCCTCGGCCTCCCAAAGTGCTGGGATTACAAGCGTGAGCCACCGCGCCCGGCCAAGAATGGGTACTCTTTGGTTGTGGGGCTTAGGTACGACATAATTGTATAAATCTTGTTTAGTGTAGATGGTCATAGGGGGCACTAAGAATGAGAGGAAGCACATAGATTCCGAAGAGCTATTCAAACAACGATAGGCTGGATATGTTCCTCACTGAGGGCCCTGGTGCCTTTGGATAGTTTTAGCCCTAAGTATTTAACCTGCTGTGAGCAGAGCTGAGCCTTCGGTTTGGAAACCCTGTAGCCACAGGTGGCGAGGAAATTTAAGAGCGCTTGGGTGGTTTGATGGCACAAGGTTTCTGAACGGGCAGCTAAAATTAAATCATCCATGTATCGAAGGACAAGAGTGTCCAGGTATGAGAACTGGCTCAAGTCTTGGGCTAATGCCTGGCCAAATAGATGGAGGCTATCCCTGAACCCTTGGGGTAAAACAGCCCAGGTGAGTTGAGAGTTTGGGTTAAAAGGATCTTCAAAACATCTTAACCATTTTTAAATGAACAGCTCAGTAGTATTAAGAACATTCACATTGTAGGCCGAGGCGGGCAGATCACGAGGTCAGGAGATCGAGTCTATCCTGGCTAACACAGTGAAACCCCATCTCTACTAAAAAAAAAAAAATACAAAAAATTAGCTGGGCGTGGTGGCGGGTGCCTGTAGTCCCAGCTACTGGGGAGGCTGAGGCAGGAGAATGTCATGAACCCAGGAGGCGGAGCTTGCAGTGAGCCGAGATCATGCCACTGCACTCCAGCCTGGGCGACAGAGTGAGACTCTGCCCGCCCCTGCCCCAAAAAAAGAAGAATATTCACATTGTTGTGCAACCATCACCACCATTGATCTCCAGACTCTTTGTCTTGTAAAACAGAAACTCCATTCCCATTAATCACCAACTCCCAGTCCCCTTCCTCCAGCCCCTGGAAACCATCAGTCTACTTTCTGTCTCTATGATTTTGTCTGAGTACCTCATATGAGTAAAATCATACAGTATTTGTCCTTTCATGACTGTCTTACTTCACTCAGCATGATGTCCTCAAGGTTCATCTGTGTCGTAGTGTGTGTCAGAGTTCTCTTCTTTTAAGGCTGAACAATGTTCCAGTGCATGGATAGATTACATGCTGCCTATCCCTTCATGCACTGATAGACACTTGGGTTGCTTCCAGTGTGTGGGTCTTTAACCAGCCGATTGGCCCTGAGGATCCATGCTCCAAATTCTCTATAAAGACTGATGGTTAGCTGTCTTACTTTTTTTTTTTTTTTTTTTTTGAGGTGAAGTCTTGCTCTTGTCCCCCAGGCTGGAGTGCAATGGCATAATCTCAGCTCACTGCAACCTCCGTCTCCCGGGTTGAAGCGATTCTCCTGCCTCAGCTGCCCGAGTAGCTGGGACTACAGGTGCCTACCACTACAACCGGCTCATTTTTGTATTTTTAGTAGAGACAGAGTTTCACCATGTTGGCCAGGCTGGTCTCAAACTCCTAACCTCAGGTGATCTGCCTGCCTTGGCCTCCCAAAGTGCTGGGATTACAGGTGCCCAGACTGCTGTGTTACATTTAAAGACTACCAAAAAGGTAGGTCTCAGACTTTCCAATGGTAGCTTGTTTTGAATTTAACACAGTTTCCAAATAAATTACTTTTTTTTTTTTAATTTGTTCCATTTTTTCCCCCTGGCTTGTCACTCTGGAAGTAAAGAAAAACATTTCTGCTCACTTCCCACAACAAACCTTCATGCCTCAAGAATGAGTCATCACATTTCTGGATGGAGCAAAGACGCACAGACAATGAAAGTATGCATTTAGTCTTCCAGTGAGGGATCCTGACACTGTGACTCAGCAGCTACCTTCAAGTGAGCTTTGAAGGTCAGGACTCAGTCAAGGCAATAAAGTCTCATTTTTTGCTAGAGAAGATGGGATCAGCTCTTGGTATTTGTGGAGACTGTCAGCCACAGTCCACGAGGAATCACATCTCCTTGTGTCTAGGCTCCTCTGACAAGTGGCAGTGGGCTCTCCCTTTTGAGATACGGAGTCTATTTCTCCATCCCGTGAATCTGGGCTTGCCATGCAATTTGCTTTTACCAACAGAAGGTGGCAGAAAGGACAGAGTGCTGGCTCCAGGCTTAAGAGGCTTTGCAGTTCTTGCTCTCTCCCTGGTGGAACCAATAAACCACCATATCTAGCCTGTGTTGGATGGAGAAGGACTCAGATGTCCCACCCCAGAGCTAGAAGCTGAGAGTGAGGCTGTTGGGGACGTCTTGCCCAGCTGACCCTCTAGCTAAATGTGACCTTGTGGGTGAGCCCAGGAGAAACCGGCAGAGGACCTACCCAGCCAACCCACAGAATCATGAACAATAAATAATCATTGCTATTATAGGCCACCCCGTTTTGGGATGCTTTGTTTAATAGAAATAGATAACTGATTCAGTATTTGAGAACATAAATGAGTTTTTGGCTCTGAGGGAGGATGCGGAGAACAGCAGTCCCAGCGCTGCCAGGCTTTGTGTCTGAGAGGTGGTGGACCTCCGATCCCAGCATGGGTATCAGTCCTGGGAGGTGCAAGATTGTGCATGGCAAGACGGCACTGCTGGCTGGCATCACACAATGGTCTAAGACTAGGGGACCGGCAGGTGGGGTGGCTCATGCCTGTAATCCCAGCACTTTGGGAGGCTGAGGCGGGAGTATCACCTGAGGTCAGGAGTTCGAGACAAGCCTGGCCAACATGGTGAAACCCTGTCTCTGCTAAAAAATACAAAAAAAATTAACTGGGCCTGGTTAGTGGGCACCTGTAGTCCCAGCTACTCGGGAGACTGAGGGGGCCAATAGCTTGAACCCAAGAGGTGGAGGTTGCAGTGAGCCGAGATCGCACCACTGCACTCCAGCCTGGGCAATAAAGCGAGACTTTGTCTCAAAAACAAAACAGGCCAGGCACAGTGGCTCAGGCCTGTAATCCCAGCACTTTGGGAGGCTGAGGCGGGAGGATCTTGAGGTCAGGAGATCGAGACCATCCTGGCTAACACGGTGAAACCCCATCTCTACTAAAAATACTGAAAAAATTAGTCGGGCATGGTGACGGGCACTTGTAGTCCCAGCTACTCAGGAGGCTGAGGCAGGAGAATGGCGTGAACCTGGGAGGTGGAGCTTTCAGTGAGCCGAGATTGTGCCACTGCACTCCAGCCTGGGCGACAGAGCGAGACCCTGTCTCAAAAAAAAAAAAGACTAGGGGACCATCCCAGCACTGCAGCCCCTACACGGCCCCCACCTACTCCTCCTTCGTTAATTGAACATGTTGGACTCAAGCAGTTGTACTATGGACATGCCACCTGGAACTTCCCATCAAGTCACTAAAATTTTAGCAAACCAGCAACATCCTTGGACATGGCAGGGAACAATGCTGGACTCACTCTGGAGGGTCCTAGGACCTCTAATGGGTGGGGGCACTAATCTCGATATTGTGCAGTCAGCAGCCAGGAGCTGGGGAGCTCAAGGGCCACCTTTGCGTGCATGGTCTAGAGCCCATTGGAGTCCTCAGGGTAGAGAACCGGTAGTGTCCTAGTCCATACCTCCTGCGATAACAAAATACCTGAGACAGTCATTTACAAAGAACAGAAATTTATTTCTCACAATTCTGGAGCCTGTGAAGTCCAAGATCAAGGTGCCAGAAAGTTTGGTTTCTGTGAAGGCCAGGACTCTCCTTTCCAGAAGGCAGCTTAAACGCTGTGTCCCCAGAGGGGAGGACCACTGTGTTCTCACTTAGTGGAAGGGACAAAAGGGCAAAAAGGGCCTACGTAGTTCCCTACAGCCTTTTGATAGGTGGCTAACCCCATTCATAAGAGCTCCACCCTCATGACTTAATCAATTCCGTATGTATGTATGTATGTATGTATGTATGTATTTTTGAGACAGAGTCTCGCTCTGTCGCCCAGGTTGGAGTGCATTGGCGCGATCTCGGCTTAGTGCAACCTCTGTCTCCTGGGTTGAAGTGATTCTCCTGCCTCAGCCTTCTGAATAGCTGGGACTACCGGCGCGTGCCACCACACCAGGCTAATTCTTGTATTTTTAATGGAGCTGGGGTTTCATCATGTTGGCCAGGCTGATCTATAACTCCTGAGCTCTAGAGATGCCTTGGCATCCCAAAGTGCTGGGATTACAGGTGTGAGCCACCATGCCTAGCCATGACTTAATCACTTCCTAAAGACCCCACCTCTTAATACTTTCACACTGATGATTAATTTTCAGCATATGAATTTGAAGGTGACACATTTAGACCATGGCAGGTAGTAAACACTCCTCTGAAAACCTGACTTCATTCCGTTATAGATTCAACGCACATTTACAGTTTCTCCACTGCCTACCTTATCTACACTATGACCTAGAGCTCAGTTTAACTGTCACTCCACCTACTTTATAGTAGTCTCCTGTTATCCACAGTTTTGCTTCCCACAGTTTTAGTTTCTCCTGGTCAACCACCATCTGAAAATATTATTAAATAGAGAAGTCCAGGACTAAAAATTCATACTTTTAAACTGCATGCCATTCTGAGTAGTGTGAAAGTTTATCACACGCTACTTTTTTTTTTTCTTTTTTTTCAGACAGAGTCTCACTCTGTTGCCCAGGCCAGAGTGCAATGGCACCATCTCGGCTCACCACAACCTCTGCCTCCCAGGTTCAAGCGATTCTCCTGCCTCAGCCTCCCGAGTACCTGGGACTACAGGTGCACACCACCATGCCCAGCTAATTTTTGTGTTTTTAGTAGAGATGGGGTTTCATTATGTTGGCCAGGCTGGTCTCAAACTCCTGACCTTGTGATCTGCCTGCCTCAGCCTCCCAAATACTGGGATTACAGGCATGAGCCACCGTGCCCGGCCACACTGTCCTTCTTTGTCCTACCTGGGATATGACCTATCTCTTTGTCCAGTATATCCATGCTGCAGATGCTATCCACCCAGTAGTCATTCAGTAGCCATCTCCATTATCAGATCAAAAAAAACAGTATATACAGGATTTGGTAGTATTTGCAGTTTCCAGCAGCTGCTGGGGGTCTTGGAAAGTATTCCCTGTCTTGGAAAGTTCCTCCCTTATCCCCAAAGGGAGGAACTATCACACTATGTGTATTATTTGGTAGGGTGGCTGCGGTGGTTACTTTTCTGTGTAGACTTGGCTAGCATATAGTACCAATTTTTTGTTAAACATCAACCTAGGTGTTGCTATGAAGGTATTTTTTTAGATGTTAACATCTAAAAGTTAACACTGAAATCAGCAGACTTCAAATAAAGCAGTTTCCCTTCATAATGGGAGTGGGCCTCATCTAATCAGTTGAAGGTCTTTCTTTCTTTTTGCTCTTGTTGCCCAGGCTGGAATGCAATGGCATGATCTCAGCTCACTGCAACCTCCGCTTCCCAGGTTCAAGCGATTCTCCTGCCTCAGCCTCCCAAGTAGCTGGGATTACAGCTATGCACCACCACGCCCGGTTAATTTTGTATTTTTAGTAGAGACAGGGTTTCACCTTGTTGGTCAGGCTGGTCTTGAACTCCTGACCTCAGGTGATCCACCCACCTCAGCCTCCTAAAGTGCTGGTATTACAGGCATGAGCCACTGCACCCGGCCGGGGACAATATTTTTGTTACCGTAGCCTCAAGTATCTAGAAGATAATAAAGAATTATTAAATAAATGAGTGCCTGTGCGGAAGGTCTTAGGAAGGACTGAAATACCCTGAGAAGGAAGGAATTCTGCCTCCAGACTCCCTTTGGACTTGCTCTGCAACTCTGACTCTTCCCTGGGGCTCCAGCCTGCCAACCTGACCTACAGAATTTGAACCTACCAGTTCCCACAATCCTGTCCAATTTTTAAAAAAATTGATATTTATCTCTGTCTCTCTCTGTATACACACACACAGACACAGACACACACACACACACACACACACACACACACACACACACACACACACACATCCTGTTGTGCTTCTCTGGAGAACCCTGACTGATACAGCTACTCTAACAAACTGCCACCCACTGGGTGGTTTAAACAAGGTAAGTTTATTGTCTTGCAGTTGTGGAGGCCAGAAGTCCAAGATAAAGTTGTTGGCAGGGTAGGTCCCTTCTGAGGGCTGTGAAAGAGAATCTGTTACAGGCTGCTTTCCCAGCTTCTGGTGGTTTGCTGGCAGTTTTATATACTTGTCTTGTAAAAGAACCACCCGGATATCCGTCTTCATCTTTATATGGTATTAGGAACTGACTGTTTTTGTCCCCCCCAAATTCATATGTCGAAGCCCTAACCCCCAATGTGATGGTATTTGGAGGTGGGGCCTCTGGGAGGTAATAAGATAGATGAGGTCATGGAGGGGGGATGTGCCGTGATGGGATTCATGCCCTTTTCTTTTTTCTTTTTTCCAACTTTTATTTCAAGTTCAGAGGTACATGTGCAGGATGTGCAGGTTTGTTACGTAGGTAAACATGTGCCATGGTGGTTTCCTGCACAGATCATCCCATCATCTTGGTATTCAGCCCAGTATGCATTAGCTGTTCTTCCTGATGCTGTCCCTCCGCCCTCCCCAGCCTCCAACAGGCCCCAGTGTGTGTTGTTCCCCTCCCTGCATCCTTGTGTTCTCATCATTCAGCTCCCACTTATAAGTGAGAATATGTGGAGTTTTCTGTTCCTGTGTGAGTTTGCTGAGGATAATGGCTTCCAACCACAACCATGTCCCTGCAAGGGACGTGATCTCATTCCTTTTTATGTCTGCATAATATTCCATGATATATATATACCACATTTTCTTTATCCAGTCTATCACTGATGGGCATTTAGGTTAATTCCATGTCTTTGCTATTGTGAATAGTGCTGCAGTGAGCATACATGTGCATGTATCTTTATAATAGAATGATTTATAGTCCTTTGGATATATACCCAGTAATGGGATTGCTGGGTCAAATGGTAGTTCTGTTTTTAGGTCTTTGAGGAATCACCACACTGTCTTCCACAGTGGTTGCACTAATTACACTCCATCAACAGTGTGAAAGCATTCCTTATTCTCCACAACCTCACCAGCATCTGCTGTTTTTTTACTTTTTAATACTTGCCATTCTGACTGGCGTGAGATGGTATCTCATTGTGGTTTTGATTTGCATTTCTCTAATAATCAGTGATGCTGAGTTTTTTTACATATTTGTTGGCTACATGTATGCCTTCTTTTGAGAAATGTCTGTCACATTCTTTGCTCACTTTTTAATGTGGTTATTTGTTTTCTTTTTCTTGTAAATTTGTTTAAGTCCTTGCAGTTTCTAGACACTAGACCTTTGTCAGATGGGTACATTGCAAAATTTTTCTCCCATTCTGTAGGTTGTCTATTCATTCTGATGATAGTTTCCTTTGCAGTGCAGAAACTCTTTAGTTTAATTAGATCCCATTTGTCAATTTTTGCTTTTGTTGCAATTGCTTTTGGTGTTTTCATCATGAAGTCTTTGCCTGTGCCTATGTCCTGAATGGTATTAACTAGATATTCTTCTAGGGTTGTTATACTTTGGGGTTTTACATTTAAGTCTTGCATCCATCTTGAGTCAGTTTTTGTATATGCTGTAAGGAAGGGGTCCAGTTTCAATTTTCTGCCTATGGTTAGCCAGTTCTCCCAGCACCATTTATTAAATAGGGAATCCTTTCCCCATTGCTTGTTTTTGTCAGGTTTGTCGTAGATCAGATGGTTGTAGGTGTGTGGTCTTATTTCTGAGTTCTTTATTCTGTTGTATTCTTCAAAGCAGCCAGGCTGGTATGGCTGAGTCAACCAAACCACAGAGATGGCAGCCATCCCTCCCCCCAGGAGCTCTATCCCAGGGAGAGATCAGAGCTCTGCCATAGGACCCAAGCTAGAATTGCTAAAGCCCCCACAGGGAGGTCCTGCCCAGTGAGGAGGAATGAACCGGGGTCCCACTTAAAGAAGCTGTCTGGCCACAATCTGGCAAGGCAGCTGTGCTGCATTGTTGGGGACCCTTCCTCATCTGGACCATTTGTATTCTCCAAAGCCGACAGGCTAGAATTGCTGAGTGTACTGAACCACAGAGATGGCAGCCACCCCTTCCTCTGGGAACTCAGTCCTATCTCAGGCCGACACCAGCCTGTTGCTGTTGGATGTGGCTTGAATTCTAAACCAGTGGGTCTTAACTTGTAAGGTGCCATGCAAGTGGGGCCTGCAGAATGACACTGCCTGGCTCCCTCCATTCAGCCCCCTTCCTAGGGATGTGTACGGACAGATCTCCTGCCTTACCGGGGATCCTGGGGCTGGAGTATGTCAGACTCCTGGGACTCTGTGAGTGCCTGAGCTGCTGCTCTGCCAAGACTCCACACAACTCTGTGTATTGGACCTAAGGCTCTGGTGGCATGTGCTCCCAAGGGGATCTTCTGATTTGTGAGTTGCAAAGATCTGTGGGAGAAGTGGTGTTTTTCGGGCAGTGTCACACAATCACTCACCACTTCCCCTGGCTGGGAGTGGGGGTTTCTTCAGCTCCGTGCCACTCCTGGGTGGGCTGTCACCCCACCCTGCTTTTCTTCATTCTCCAAGGGTTGAGTTGTTTGCCTAGTCAGTCCCAACACTAGAACCTGGACATTTCAGTTAAAGGTGCTGAATTCACTTGCTGCTTTCATTCCTTTCTGTGAGTGCCACAGACTGCAGCTGCTTCTAATCGACCATCTTGGACCCTCTCTCTCATGGCCTTTTCTATGACACTCTCTCCACACACACAAACAGAGGAAAAGCCACATGAGTGAGAAGTCCATGGTCTCCAAGCCAAAAAACAGGCCATGATGAGGAACCAATTCTGCTGTCACCTTGATCTTGAACTTCTCAGTTTCCAGAACTGTGGGAAATAATTGTCTGATGTTTAAGCCATCCAGTCTATAGTATTCTGTTATAGAAGCCCAAGCCAAGACACATGGCATTCTCTTGTGTCTATGTCTGTCTGCAGATTTCACCTTTTCATAAACATACAACTGTAGTGAATTATGGCCCATTCTAATCACTTCATCTTAACTTGATTGCCTCTATGAAGATCTTGTCTCTAAACAAGGTCACATTCTGAGGCAGTGGGAGTTAGGACTTCAATATATGAATTTTTTGAGGGGACACAATTCAACCTATGACACTTGGCCATGATGTATGAATCATTTCAACTTTCCTCCCACAAATTTTAACTTTCTATAATTTTATTCAACCTTCCTACCTGTAGTGGACATTTGGAATTTGTTTGCTCAATAAACTTTCCTCATCCCTAATGGTTGCTAATATCCTTTTGGAGAATCACTTCCTTATTGTGTGCTGGCATAGGCTCATTCAAATACACCACCTGCTACTCTTGAAGTCATAGCAGATGATTCTCCCCATGGCCAATGTCAGCATAGCTGCAGGGAGACAGACACTTGTGCACTAAGTTCATCCAAATGAGTGCTCTCTCCTGAAGCTTGAAACATGATGGCAGGAACACAGATTGGAGATTATTCATTGTAGCAGGCTCGTACTCATCAGACTGACCCTATTCTAGAACTCATGCAGTGATTCCTATTCAAGGCCATACTGAAGTCCACTGGTTTCCAGTGATTTCCAATTCCTGTCCATTCCTTGGTATTCCCTCATACAAATTCCTTTTTACTTAACGAAACCTGAGTTTCTGTTCCTTCCAAAAAATAAGCCCTAAATAAAACATAAATTAGTGCCATTAGAGGGGTGAACGCATGTGGCAGGTTAAAGCCGGCCACAAATTCTTCATTGTTTCTCCCATGGATGAGGGGTCTCTTTCTTTCCCCTTAGATCTGGGACAGCCTGTAACTGCTTTGACCATTAGAATGTAACGTATGTGAAGCTCTGTTAGTTTCTGGCTTAGCCTTTAATACCATTGGCTATTAGCTTGCTTTTGGAGCCCTGAGCAGCCATGTAATGAAATTGACCACCCTGAGGTGATCATGCTGTGATAAGCCCAAGCTATGTGGAAAACTCCCCGAAGAGAAAGACACTATGTGAAGAGAGAGAAAGGCCAATGAGCCCCCAAGATATGTGAATAAAGAAGCCATCTGGAAAGGAAATGCACCAGCCCCAGCTATCCTTGTTGACTCTACAAGGGTGGCTCAGAGACAAACCACCCAGCTGAGCTCTTCCCAAATTCCTGACCTACAAACTCATAAGCAAAATCAAATGATTGTTTTAAATCCCCTGTTTTGAGGTAGGTAGTTACATAGCAATAGTTAACCAGAGGAAATAAACATATCCTCAGGAAATACAAGTATGGGATGATACAGAAGACCATGATGCTCTCGACCAGGCGCGGTGGCTCACGCCTGTAATCCCAGCACTTTGGGAGGCTGAGGCGGGTGGATCATGAGGTCAGGAAATCAAGACCATCCTGGCCAACATGGTGAAACTCCGTGTCTACTAAAATACAAAAAATTGGCCGGGGGTGGTGGTGCACACCTGTGGTCTCAGCTACTCGGGAGGCTGAGGCAGGAGAATCGCTTGAACCCAGGAGGCAGAGTTGCAGTGAGCCAAGATCACGCCACGGCACTCCAGCCTGGTGAGAGAGCGAGACTCCGTCTGAAAAAAAAAAAAAAAAAAAAAAAAAAAAGAACACCATGACACTCTCACCCACACACGGGTGTGGGAACAGAATAGCTGATGATATTCTGTGGCAAAATCCTCATTCCTAGGATAAACCTCACTTGGTCATAGTGTATTATCCTTTTTATATCTGTAGAATTTAGTCTGCTAAAATATTGCTTAGGGTATTTTGCATTTAGTTCACTGAGGATGTTGATCTACAGTTTCGTTTTGTTTTCTTTTTTTTTTTTTTGAGGCAGAGTGTAGCTCTATCACCCAGGCTGAAGTGCAATGGTGTGATCTCGGCTCACTGCAACCTCCGCCTCCTGGGTTCAAGTGATTCTCCTGCCTCAACCTCCTGAGTAGCTGGGACTACAGGCACACACCACCACGCCCGGCTAATTTTTGTAGTTTTGGTAGAGACGGAGTTTCACCATGTTGGTCAGGATGGTCTCGATCTCCTGACCTCATGATCCACCCACCTTGTCTTCCCAAAGTGCTGGGATTACAGGCGTGAGCCACTGCGCCGGCCACTTTTGTTTTCTTGTAATGTCTACCTTGTTTTGGTATCAGGGCCATCCTGGCCTCATAAATTTAGCTAAGAAATATTTCCTCTTTTTCAATTTTATGGAAGACTATACATAGAATTGTTGTTATTTCTTCCTCAAACATTTTGTAGAATTTACCAAGGATGCCATCTGGGTTTGTTATTGTCTTTGGGAGGAAATTTTTAACAACATTTGCAATTTCTTTAATTTTATTTAATAGATATAGAATTATTCAGGTTAGCCATTTCTTCCAGAATGAGCTTTAGTTTGTGTCTTTGAAGGAGTTGAGCAGATACATATAAGTTGTTCAAATTATTGGAATAAAATAATTTAAAATATCCCCTTCTTACCCTTTTAATGTCATATGGTCTGTACGGACATCACTGATGTCATTCCTATAATGTGTCACTCTGGCTAGAGATTCATCCGTTTTATTGATCTTCTGAAAGATTTGGTTTTATTGATTTTCTGGTTTCTGTTTCATTGAATTCCCCTGTGATCTTTACTGTTTCCCCCCTGCTTTCCTTCCATTTAATTTGCTTTCTTATTTATAGTTTCATAAGGTAGAAACAGAGGTCATTGATTTCTGGGCTATTAATTTCCCTTTAAATACTATTTCTGTAGCATCTCCATAAATTTTGATATGTAGTGTTTTGCTTTGCATCCAATTCAAAATAGTTTGTAAGTTCTCTTTTTACTTCTTTTGTATTCTTTTGATCATTTAGTTGTGTGTTATTTAGCTTTCAAATATTTGGGGAATTTCCCAGAGATCTTACTGTTGTTGATTTCTAATTTAATTACATTATGGTCAGAGAATATACTTTTATGACTGAATCCTTTTAAATTCATTGAGACTTGTTTTATGGTACAGAATATATACTATCTTCCTAATTTTCTTATGTACTTAAAAGAGCATTGCATGGAGTGTTTTAAAATATCAGTCAGATCAAGTTGAAGGATAGCTTTGTTAGGTCTTCTACATCCTTATTGATTTTCCATTTTCTATCAATTATTGAATGAGGAGTGCTGAAATCTCTCACTATAATTATATAGTTGTTTTTTTTTATCTTTTCTCTTTTGTATCATCTATTTCAGAGCTCCTTTATTAGATGCATAATTGTTTACAATTTAGAAATGCTAAAATTGTGTCCTCTTGATGAACTGACACCTTTATTATTATGAAATGGTCTTCATCACTGAAACCATTTTTAGCTATAAAGTCTACTTTATCTGACATTAATATAACCATTATGCATTTTTGACTAGTGTTAGCATGGTATATCTTTCTTTATCTTTTTACTTTTTACCTATTTGTATCTTTTTATTTAAATCGCATTCATGTAAGCAACATATACTTGGGTCTTGCTTTTGTATTTAATCTGATAATTTCTGACTTTTAATTATAGTGCTTTGCCAATTATACTTAATGTGACTATTAATTCAAATACATTTAAGTCAATCATCTTGCTTTTTGTTTTCAGTTTGTCCCATCTGTTCTTTTTTCTATTCTTCTGCTTTCCTCTAGCTTAACTGAATGTTTTTTATGATTCTGTTTTATCAATTTCATTGGCTAATGAACCATAACTCTTTGGTTTGTTATTTTAGTGGTTGCTTTAGGATTTGTAGCTTATATCTTTAACTTTTTGCAGTCTAGTTTCAAGGGATATTATACCATTTTAAGTACAGTGAAAACCTTATGAAACTATACTCTCATTTTTCCTTTCCTGGTCTTTATGCTATAGTTGTTATATATTTTAGTTTTACATATGTTAGAAACCCCACAAACTGTTTCAGGCCACATGGTCTCAGAGCCTGAATTGTCTGAGCCAAAATCCATCCTCTTAATATATGTGCTAAACTGCTTCAACAAAACAAACCAAGAAAACAAACAAAAATGAATAAGCAAAAACCCTGCGCTCAAATTTGGGCTCTGATGAGCCTCAGCTATGAAAGGCATGCTGGCTAAACATAAGGCGGGATCCTGGCTAAAATGCAACACAGTCAGGAAATTCAACATCACATCCGTTTGGATTCTTGATGGTTTCAACAACGTGTGTTATAAAATGCTTCTAGGATGCAATTGATAGATTTCCAGAGTAATGTTACTCTAATCTATTTTTTCACATGGAAAGTATACATACTGTAATACACAGTTTTGTGTTGAGTAATTAATAATATTTAATTACACATATGGTGCTTACAGTATGCCAGCTACCATTCTAAATGCTGTACATATATTAATTTATTTACTATTACTTCATTGTAGTCTATTTACAACAAGCCAGTGAAAATTGCTATAGATGACAATTCAGAAAATGTTTAACTTGAGAGTATAATCAATTTTGAGGATGGTCTGCATCCTGTTATATTATTTTTGCTACATTGGTTAGATCAGGAGTTACCAAGATGGATTTCGTTTCCATCCCATGTGAATACTAAATTTCTTTCTATCCTTAAGAAGAAAAATACTTTGTGTTTTATTATTTCAACAAGTTCTCAATCTTATTGTTTCAAATTGACCCAATAAATTTTAGTTGTTACTGTTCATACTATTTTTATGATATGGCATCAGTTTCTCAAATAAACCCTGACAGGAGCAGGGTTGGAACTCATGGCATAATGTGTCGTTCGTATAATCTACACCCCCTAAGAGATGCATAAATCATACATTCTTGTGTAGTAGGATAGAAGGAGTTCCTATGTGCTCCAGTGAAGGAACTCTGAGCACATCTGTGGAATGTCAGTGCCCTGGTTCAGGTGGAAAAGACCATGTGAGGTGGTGGTCCCTTGGCTGGCAGCACAGACTCCCCAAAAAAGGTAGTGGCACATCACTCCAAAAGGCCCGTTAGAACCAGTGAGGGAACCAATTCAGCCATCCTGCCAGTGAAGCTGACGGGCTGTCTGTGTGGATCTGATGACTCTTCTCTCTCCTTGCTATTAGGATGAGTGAATCACATCAGACTCCCAGACAGTGTCTTAAAGAAGAGAAGCAGGAGGAAAGTGAAATCTAAAAAGAGGCCATTTGGACCAGCACATGTGGAGAGTTAAATATTGAATAAACTCTCAATAAAAATAAGTAAAGTTATAGTTTTATAAATAGTGATATGTGCCAAGGAGAAAATACAGCAGCAAAGGGAGATGGGAACAGTTAAGTTTGGCACTAGAGTGGTCAGAAAAGGCTCCACTGAGAAGGTGACACTGCTGAAGGAGGTGGAGAAATCTTCCATGTAGGCCGGGCGCGGTGGCTCACACTTGTAATCCCAGCACTTTGGGAGGCCGAGGCGGGCGGATCACGAGGTCAGGAGATCGAGACCATGGTGAAACCCCGTCTCTACCAAAAAAAAAAAAAAAAAAAAAAAAACCAAAAAAAATTGGCCGGGCATGGTGGCGGGCGCCTGTAGTCCCAGCTACTCAGAGAGGCTGAGGCAGGAGAATGGCGTGAACCCGGGAGGCGGAGCTTGCAGTGAGCCGAGATCGCGCCACTGCACTCCAGCCTGGGTGACAGAGCAAGACTCTGTCTCAAAAAAAAAAAAAAAAAAAAAAAGAAATCTTCCATGTAGGCTCTTAGGAAAGAGCATTCCAGGAAGGGAAGCAGGGGAGCTGTACCCAACCTGTTGAGGGAGATTAAGCAAACCAGTGCAGCAGGAATGAGTGAGTGATAGGGAAGGTCCTAGGAGCAGAGGGCACAGGGGAACAGATGGCCAGGTCACATGGAGTCTGCAGGCCGCTGGAAGGATGTTTGCCTTTGCTTTTTTTCTTTTCTTTTTTTTTTTTTTTGAGACAGCGTCTCACCCTGTCACCCAGGCTGGAGTGCAATGGCGTGATCTCAGCTCACTGCAACCTCCAGCTCCCAGGTTCAAACCATTCTCTTGCCTCAGCCTCCCGAGTAGCTGGGATTACAGGTGCCTGCCACCATGCCCAGCTAATTTTTTAATTTTTAGTAGAGATGGGCGTTTTACCATGTTGGCCAGGCTGGTCTCGAACTCCTGACCTCGTGATCCACCCGCCTTGGCCTCCCAAAGTTCTGGGGTTACAGGGGTCAGCCACTGCACCCGGCTGGGTGTTTGCCTTTTCTACAGATGGTGACAGTTGTGGAAAAAGTGGGAGAGAAGGAAACGGCGTGAGTTGGATTTTAAATGCAGCATTCCAGCTGCCATGTTGAGACCAGGCTTAGCATAGCAAGGATGGAAGCAGAGAGGGCAAGTTAGAGGCTGTTCCACTGATTCATCTAGGAGACAATGGAGGCCTGGACCATGGTCAAGCCCCTAAAAATTGGTTGTTATAGGAATATTTTCTGACGATAAAGCCAGCATGTTTGCTAATGGATTTGATTTGGCATGTAAGAAAAAGGGAAGAGTCAAGGGTGACTTCAAAGTCTGTGGCCGAAGTGATATTCACTGAGATGAGAAAGATTGCGGGAGGAGTATGCTATTTTTTGGACATTTCAAAATTTGATATTCCTCTCAGAAGTCAAATGGAAATGTTGAGTATGTCGTTGAACATCTGACCTTCAAGTTCAAGGATTCAGACTGGAGATGGTCATTTGGGAATATCAGCATCAAGTTGGCATTTAGACATGAGACTGGAAACCCACAGAACTTCCCTCCTTATCCTCTAAGTATACAGAGAACTAAATGACTAGGCCATTGGGCATACAAATCAAGTCTTAAAGTCACTAAAGGAACAAGACATCCTAATACTTAGAAGTTAGATTGCTGAGAGGAAGCAGAAAAGGAGATTATAGAAAATGACCAGTATGGTCAGAAGGAAACCAGAGGAGTAAAATGTTTAGGAAGCCAAACAAAGGAAGTGTTTCAAGCTGAAGGTCAAATGCTACTAATAAGTCAAATAAGATGAGAACTCAAATTGATTCCTTAGATTTAGAAACGTGAAAGTCACCAAAAACCTTGTTGGTCAGGCATGGTGGCTCACAGCTGTAATCCCAGCACTTTGGGAGGCCGAGGCAGGCGATCACCTGAGGTCAGGAGTTCAAGACCAGCCTGACTAACATAGTGAAACCCCGTCTCTACTAAAAATGCAAAAATTAGCCAGGCTTAGTGGCGGATGCCTGTAATCCCAGCTACTCAGGAGGCTGAGGCAGGAGAATCGCTTGAACCTGGGGGTCGGAGGTTGCACTGAGCCAAGATAGTGCCGCTGCACTCCAGCCTGGGCAATAGAGCGAGACTGTGTCTCAAAAACGAAAAAACAAAACAAAACAAAACACACCTTGTCAAGAGTAGCTTTTGTAAAGAGATAGAGGTAAAATCCTGGTAGAAGTAGGTTCAAGGTCAGTGGAAATGATGAAGTAAGAACCTCTAAAAACTTTTTGCTCCATAAAAGCAATGGGAAAACTGAGAGAGTTGTCAGAATCAACTTTCTAAGAACTCTGGAAATTAACCTAAGGTTTGTAGCAATCCAGGGAGTATTTATGCAAAAAAAGAGGCTGAGTCTCAGTAAAAACAGTAAAATTATGGTGCTTTAACTTGCCCTATTCCCAACTTCTTCCCCAGCTTCACAGAAGCCTTGATAACCAGCAGCCTGTTAGCCACCAGAAAAAGCAGAACGGAGGTGGGACTTCTTCAAAGCCTCCTTCCCAAAGAACTGTAATTCTTTGGTTTGTCTGGTGGTTCCCTGGAAGGTTCCACTTGGAAGGCTGTCTCTATTTGACCAGATTCAGAGCTTGCCTAGTAAGAAAAACCTTTTCCCAGAGGTATTTGTTGAAAATATTTACAGGCAACTGTTTAACCTGACTGCTACCTAGTTGGGAAAAACAACAGGCTAACAAGGAAGCTTAAAAGGAAAACCTGAAAAATGAGATGTCCATGGGGCTTTGAAATGCTCCAACACATTCCAGAGAATCTGGAAGGCTCCGCTGTGTGCACACTCAGAAAAACCTGAGAAGCCCCTAAGCTGCCACCTCTGATGGACCGTGAGCTTCTGTGTCAGCAGGAAGTGAAGGCGAAGGCAGAGTTGTCAGCTGCCTGGCTGAATGTGGAGGGCATGTCCCAACATGCACACACAGGCCCTTGGCAAAGATTGGGAGACTGACTGATTCTAGTTGTTTAAGGAAATCTGTTCAATCAATAGGTGGCCAATAAGTTAATCAAACAGAGACTTCAGTGGCCACACAAGACAAGGAGTACTGTCTCAGTCCATTTGGGCTGCTGTAACAGAATACTATATCCTGAGTGGCTTATAAACAACAGAAATTTATTGCATACAGTTCTGGAGGCTGGAAAGTCAAAGATCAAGGCACTAGCAGATTCAGTATCTGGTGAGGGCCTCTTCCTGGTTCATAGTTGGTACCTTCTTGCTGTATCCTCACATGGTAGAGCGGGGCAAGGCAGCTCTCTGGGGGGCCTCTTTTTTTTTTTTTTTTGAGATGGAGTCTTGCTCTGTCACCCAGGCTGGAGTGCAGTGGCGCGATCTCAGCTCACTGCAAGCTCTGCCTCCCGGGTTCACACCATTCTCCTGCCTCAGCCTCCCGAATAGCTGAGACTACAGGTGCCCACCACCATGCCCGGCTAATTTTTTTTTTGTATTTTTAGTAGAGGTGGGGTTTCACCATGTTAGTCAGGATGGTCTCGATCTCCTGACCTCGTGATCTGCCTGCCTTGGCCTCCCAAAGTGCTGGGATTACAGGCGTGAGCCACCGCGCCCAGTGGGATTAGTTCCTCTTTTTTTTTTTTTTTTTGAGACGGAGTCTCGGTCTGTTGCCCAGGCTGGAGTGCAGTGGCGCAATCTCGGCTCACTGCAAGCTCCGCCTCCCGGGTTCACGCCATTCTCCTGCCTTAGCCTCTCCAAGTAGCTGGGACTACAGGCGTCCACCACCATGCCCGGCTAATTTTTTGTATTTTTGGTAGAGACGGGGTTTCACCGTGGTCTCGATCTCCTGACCTCGTGATCCGCCCACCTCGGCCTCCCAAGTGCTGGGATTACAAGTGTGAGCCACCGCACCTGGCCTAGTTCCTCTTTTTATAAGGGAACTAATCCCATTCAGGAGGGCTCCACCCTCATGGCCTAATCACCTTCCAAAGGCCCCACTTCCTAACATCATCACATTAGGTTTCAACCCATGAATTTTGGGAGGACATAAACATTCAGTCTAAAGCAATTATAGACAGAATTAATTCAGAAGAGTTTTTAAACACACAAACAACAGCTAAAACAAGAAGCAACAAGGAGAAGTTCTGGAAAGGGGAGGAGATTCTGATTTCCAGAATTGTCATATTAGGTTATTTAAATGTCCATTTTTTTTGTTTTGTTTTTTAAGATGAAGTCTCACTCTGTTGTCCAGGCTGGAGTGCAGTGGTACAATCATGGCTCACTGCAGCCTCAACCTCCTGGGCTTAGATGATCCTCCCACCTCAGCCTCCTGAGTAGCTGGGACTATAGGCATATGTCACCACATCCAGATAATTTTTTTTTTTGAGACGGAGTCTCGCTCTGTCTCCCAGGCTGGATGCAGTGGCGCAATCTCGGCTCACTGCAAGCTCCACCTCCTGGGTTCACGCCATTCTCCTGCCTCAGCCTGCCTCTCCGAGTAGCTGGGACTACAGGCACCTGCCACCACGCCCGGCTAATTTTTTTTTATTTTTAGTAGAGATGGGGTTTCACCGTGGTCTCGTTCATCTGACCTCATGATCCGCCCACCTCGGCCTCCCAAAGTGCTGGGATTACAAGCGTGAGCCACTGCACCCGGCGATAATTTTTGTATTTTTTGTAGAAATGGAGTTTTGCCATGTCGCCCAGGTTGGTCTCAAACTCCTGGGCTTAAGCGATCTGCCCACCTTGGCCTCCCAAAGTGCTAGGATTATAGGCATGAGCTACTGCACCCAGCCAAACGTACAATTTTTAACAAAAAATTATGGAACATATAAAGAAACGAGTGTATGGCCCATACATGTAGACAAAAAGCAGTCCGTAGAAAATGCCCCTGAGGAAGCCCAAACATTAGACCTACTAAACCAAAGACTTGCAATTGGCTGCTTTAGATATGCCCAAAGAACTATAGGAAACCATGTCTAAAGAAATAGACTATGGCCGGGCGCAGTGGCTCACGCCTGTAATCCCAGCACTTTGGGAGCTGAGGTGGGTAATCACGAGGTCAGGAGTTCAAGACCAGCCTGGCTAACATGGTAAAACCCCCATCTCTACTAAAAATACAAAAATTAGCCAGGCATAGTGGTGTGCACCTGTAGTCCCAGCTACTTGGGAGTCTGAGGCAGGAGGATTGCTTGAACCCAGGAAGTGGAGGTTGCAGTGAGCCGAGATCGTGCCACTGTCCTCCAGCCTGGGTGACAGAGCAAGACTCCGTTTCAGAAAAAAAAAAAAAAAAAAAAAAAAAAAAAAAAGAATTAGAGTATGAGAACAATGTCTTACTAAATGGAGAATACCAATAAAGACATACAAATTATAAAAAAGAAAATAGATTCAAAAGAGTACATCAAGAGATACATTGGAACAGACCAGGCAAACTTTCAAGTTGTTTGCTCTAAAATGGAGCAGAAAAATGGGACAGTAGCTGAAGTGGGATGTAGAATCAAAGGGGACTTTTTTCTTTAATAAGGAAGAAATAATAACACGTTTGATTTGATGATGAGATTAATCCAGTACAGAAGAAACAAGAAGTTGCAGGAGATGGCAGGGGAAGAACCCTGTCGATTTTGAGTGGATGACAACAAATAAGCTTCAGTGACTCCTGCCTTGGTTAGGTGTGAAGGTTAGATAAGATGCCTCATCTTAACAGGAAGAAAGAGAGTGTTCACAAACAGCTGTGCTGAATGGGAACTGTATGTTTTTCTCAACGAAGTAAGAGGCAAGGTTGCAGCTAAGAATGAGGAGGCAGAATCCATGTTGTGGGTTTGTAGGAAGAGAAAGGGTGGGAGAGCAAACAAACCAGGGAGACACTATGGGATTTCTGGCTAGGACTATGGGCCCGGTTGAGTAAGCCGTTAGTTACTTAAAATGAGACTCATCAACAAGGCTGGATGATTCTCTGGTATGATGGTGCCTGCACGGAGAGAAGGCCAGCAGGTGGATTTAACCAGGATTCCTTTCTTTGCAGTCATTCAAAAAGTGCCTTTTTCTTCTCTCAAACCCTGGGCTCAGAGGTAGGTAGTCATCCTCCTTCACTCTCTTTTTTCTTTTCTTTTCTTTTTTTTCTTTTCTTTTCTTTTCTTTTTGAGACAGTCTCGCTCTGTTGCCAGGCTGGAGTGCAATGGTGTGATCTTGGCTCACTGCCACCTCTGCCTCCTGGGTTCAAGTGATTCTCCTGCCTCAGCCTCCTGATTAGCTGGGACTACAGGTGCATGCCACCACGCCCAGCTATTTTTTGTATTTTTAGTAGAGATGGGGTTTCATCATGTTTGCCAAGATGGTCTCGATCTCCTGACGTCGTGATCCACCCGCCTCGGCCTCCCAAAGTGCTGGGATTATAGGTGTAAGCCACCGCGCCAGGCCCCCCTCCTTCACTTTCATTGCTGCTTCCAGGTCATTTCTTGTCCAAAAACTCCAGCCCTGAATCTATCTGTGCCAGTATGTATAGATCTACCTCATCCTTTTATACTGCCATACAACTGTATATTACATAGTATATATATGTGTGTATATAAGTGTGTGTGTGTATATACATTCATACACACACACACGGTTCATCTAGATATTCCCTATTGATAGATATTTAGGTGATTTCTAATTTTTTTTTGCTATGAAAAACAGTTTTGTATGTAGCAGGTAGTCTTCAAAGGTGGCTCCCAATAAAATACACCTCCAAGTTTTCATGTCCTTCCCACACTGCATCTTTTGCTGATGCTGCTGTGGCTCACTTTAACTAACCAAGTGAAAATGAATTGGTGCTATAACAGGTCCAGGCCTAAGCCTTAAAAAGGCCTTAAAAAATACTGGCAGCTTTCTGGTGGATGCAGTGGCTCACGCCTGTAATCCCAGCACTTTGGGAGGCCGAGGCGGGCGGATCATGAGATCAGGAGTTAGAGACAGCCTGGCGAACACAGTGAAACCTTTTCTCTACTGAAAATACAAAAAATTAGCCCAGCATGGTGGCATGTGCCTGTAATCCCAGCTACTCGGGAGGCTGAGGCAGGAGAATAGCTTGAACCCGGGAGGCAGAGGTTGCAGTGAGCCGAGATCGTGCACTCCAACCTGGGCAACAGAGCAAGACTCAGTCTCAAAACAAAATGAAACAAAACAGAACTGGCAGCTTCCACTTTTGTAGTCTTGGGAGCTTGCACTATATAAGAAGTCCAATACTCTTCTGAAGAAAGAGGCCACATGCAGAGGCCTTAGAAGAAGGAGATGTCCCATACTTCCTCTGGAAACAGAGGTCCCATGGAAGAGCACCAAGGTGCCAGATATGTGACTGAAGAAACCATCTTGGATGTTTTCATCCACTTGAGCCTCCAAACTACCATAAGTTAGCAAAAGAACCACCCAGTTGAGCCCAGTCAACCCACAGAGTGTTGAGGCAATCATGAAATGTTTTAAGCTTTCAAGTGTTGAGGTTTACTGTGTGGCCATAGATAAGCAAAATACTGTGATAAACATCAACAGAACCTCCCTCCTTATCCTCTAAGTATACAGAGAACTAAATGACTAGGCCATTGGGCATGCAAATCAAGTCTTAATAAATTCTGTTGAGTTACACTCCAAAATGGCTGTATACCACTTTATATCCCCACCCACAATGATGAGGGGTACCAATTTCCCTTAAAATGTTTGCAGTTAAAAAGTGGGATTTCAAGCTGGGCACAGTGGCCCATGCCTGTAGTCCCAGCTATGCTGGAGGTTGAGGCCAGAAGATCATTTGAGCCCAGGAATTCAAAATCATCCTGGGTGACATATCAAGAAAAAAAAAGACATTTCATTTCATTTTGCTTTTCTCTGATTACTAGTCAAAGTATTTGTTTTTCATATATTTACTAGATATTTGTGTTGACTTTTCTGTTAACTGCCTGTTGGAGAAGAGACAAACAGGATTGTCTTCTCCCTGCAGCTGACAACTGCAAGGTGTTTCTATACCTGCCCTGGCCGGGCCATGCCCATGCCCACAACACCCCTACCGTCATACACTTAGGTGGGTGTCACCTATGCCCTCCCAAAATCCTATTAAGAACAGAGAGAAGCAGGCTGGGCGCGGTGGCCCACGCCTGTAATCCCAGCACTTTGGGAAGCCTACGCGGGCAGATCACCTGAGGTCAGGAGTTCGAGACCAGCCCGACCAACATGGAGAAACCCCATCTCTACTAAAAGTACAAAATTAGCCGGGCGTGGTGGTGCATGCCTGAGGCTGAGGCATGAGAATCGCTTAAACCCGGGAGGCGGAGGTTGCAGTGAGCCAGGATCACACCATTGCGTTCCAGCCTGGGCAACAAGAGTGAAACCCCATCTCAAAAAAACAAACAACAAAAAAAAACCACAAAGAGAAGCTGCGTGCAGCCTGAGCACGCCTCTTCATGGGGTGATGAGAGCGGCGACATCATGTGATCATCCTGCTGAACTGTGATGAGAATTATAACCCGAAGTCTCTGTCTTGTCATAACTCCCTGTCACCTTCCATTTGAGGACTGCCTAAGTCCCAGAGAGGACCACCACATCTTACTAACAACAGTGTAGTAGGATGGCCTTATTTGCATATCTGTAAGACCCAAGAAACCTTGGGGACAGGAGGGTCTCAGAGCCAGCACATGTGCCAATCACAATTTCCATCAGCACATGAGGGTTTGCTGCTTGTGAAGACTCTAGGGAGCTCTTTAGTCTCCACTTGCCTAAAGCTTGAAGAGCCAGTTTTTTCTGGATGCTCTGGATCTTCTTTTTTTTTTTTTTTTATTACTTATCTATTTTATTTATTTATTTAATTTATTTATTTATTTATTTATTTTGAGATGGAGTCTCACTCTGTCACCCAGACTGGGGCGCAGTGGCGTGATCTCGACTCACTATAACCTCTGCCTCCTGAGTTCAAGCGATTCTCCTGCCTCATCCTCCTGAGTAGCTGGGACTACGGGCCCCCACACCCGGCTAAATTTTGTATGTTTTAGCAGAGATGGGGTTTCGTTGTATTGGTCAGGTTGGTCTTGAACTCCTGAACTCAGGTGATCCACCTGACTTAGCCTCCCAAAGTGCTGCGATTACAGGCTGGATTTCCTTCTGATAGAACCCTCGGAGTGGATCCAGTTTAGGGATGGCCTAGGCCACTGCCCAGAGAGCAAAAGCATCCATGTATACAAGGCAATCCATGGACATCACTGGTACCCTCCTGGAGGGGAAGGAACTGTGGCCTTTTCCCCTAACATAAGGTTGTGTGTGTGTGTGTGTGTGTGTGTGTGTGTGTGTGTGTGTGGTTTGGTCTAGCTGAGATAATTTTATGTTAGACAATTTTTTATGTTTAGTAATTTTATGATGAGTGGTAATTTGAAAGGGCTACTACCTCTGGTCTATGGCCACATATTTCTATTAGTCTTCTGGGGTGACTAACAAAGGACCACAAAACTAAGTGGTTTAAATAAAAGAAATCAATTGTCTCACAGTCCTGGAGTCCAGCAGTCTCAGATCCGAGTGTTGGCCAGGCCATGCTCCCTCCGAAGGCTCTAGGGAGGGATGTGTTCCAGGCCTCTCTCCAGCTTCTGGCCATTCCTTGGTTTATGGCAGCGCAACTTTACTCTTCACGTGGTGTTCTCCCTATCTGTGTGCTTCCTTCGTGTCTGTCTCTTGGCCCAAATTTCCCCATTTCCTAAAGAAATCCAATTAGATTAGGGCTCACTCTAGTGACCTCACCTTAACTTGGTTGCGTCTGCAAAGATTATTTGCAAATAAGGTCACATTCATAGATACTGGGATTAGGACTTCAACATCTTCCTGGGAAACACAATTCAACCCACAACATACATTAAAACCAGCGGGGTGGATGTAGGGCAGCTCACTGCAGGTTCCAGTAGCAGGTGGAGCCATAATTTTCTATATATTTTAGAGATTGTGTTATTCAAGAGACTAGCTGTATGTCTAAGCATTGTCCAACAAAACTAGTGATTGCCAATCCATAGGAAATAGCGATTGTAACTGTGCTTTTGAGACTAGAAGTCAATTATTATTATTTATTATTATTATTATTATTGTATTTTTGAGACCGGGTCTCACTCTGTCACCCAGACTGGAGTGCAGTGGTGTGATCATGACTCACTACAACCTCAAACTCTTGGAGTCAAGCCATCCTCCTGCCTCAGCATTCCAAATAGCTGAGACCACAAGCGTGTGCTACCACACTTGGCTAATATTTTTTAATTTTTAGTAGAGACAGGGTTCTGCTATGTTGCCCAGGCTGGTCTCGAACTCTTGGGCTCAAACGATCCTCCTGCCTTGCTTCCCAAAGCACTGGGATTACAGGCAGTCACACCTGGCCTATGCATTATTATTATTATTATTTGAGACAGTCTTCTTTGTTGCCCAGGCTGGAGTGCAGTGGCATGATCTCAGCTCACTGCAACCTCCACCTTCCAGGTTCAAGTGATCCTCCTGCCGTAGCCCCCCTAGTAGCTGGGATTATAGGCACACACCACCATGCCTGGCTAAGTTTTGTATTTTTAGTAGAGACAGGGTTTCGCCATGTTGGCCAGCCTGGTCTAGAACTCCTGACCCCAGGTGATCCATGGGATTACAGGTGTGAGCCACTGTGCCCAGCCTACACATTATTTTTAAAGGAGATTTTGGAAGATATTATTGGCATGAAACCTTGCTGAACAAAAATCTTAGCGGCATTAGTATTTTAATCTAACAATCCCATAGTAGTAACCATGATGATATAAATACATCTATTATTTTTAGCTGTTCTAGCAGGAAAAACCTGACCATATATGTGGTATATGGGAAGTATATATTTGGTCTTGGTCCCCAGTTCATAGCACATAGCCCCAAAACTCTTGGAGTTTCCTGAATGATCGTGTCCTTTGTCGTTGATAAGAACCCATTTAGACCATACTTGGGTTTACCTTAATAAGATGGTTTTGGGCTGGGGGCCTTAAATAACTTCGGGTTAGGAGCTGGTCACGAGAAACAGCAAATCTTAATTAGAGGGTTGGAACTTTCAGCACCCCTCCCCAACATCTGGGGAAGGGAGAGAAGCTGCAGACTGAGTCAATCACCATGGCCAGTGATATAATCAATCGTGCCTATGTCATGGAATCTCCATAAACACCCCTCACCTATGGGGCCGAGGGAGCTCCGGACTGGTAAGTGCACTGGGATACAGGGAGGGTGGTGTGCCCGGAGATGCACGGCAGCTCCGTGCCTCCTAACACCAAACCTCAGCCTGTGCATCTCTCCCATATGGCTCTTCCTGACCGTGTCCCTATAATACACGGGCAATAGTAAGTAAGGTGTGCTCCTGAGTTCTGTGAGCTGTTCTAGCAAATTATCCCACTGAGGAGGAGGTTGTGGGAACCCATGAGTTTGTAGCAAGTCAGACAGAGGTGTAGGTAACCTGGGAACTCAGTACTTGGGGTTGCCATCTGACCTGGGGGTCAGTCTTGTGGAACTGAGCCTTTAAACTTGTCGAGTCTGCTCCTAAATCTGGATAGCTAGTGTCATAATAAAATGAAACTGCTGGGCACTCAGCTGATTTTTGGAGAATCGGAGAATTGGTGTTGGCAAAGACACCACATACTTGATTTTAAGAGAATTCGCAACACGATTAAGGAGATTAAGTCAGGCGAGTGCGGTGGCTCATGCCTGTAATCCCAGCACTTTGGGAGGCCGAGGCAGGTGGATCACCTAAGGTCAGGAGTTTGAGACCAGCCTGGCCAACATGGTGAAACCCCGTCTCTCCTAAAAATATAAAAAGTAGTTGGGTGTGGTGGCAGGCACCTGTAATCCCAGGTACTCAGGAGGCTGAGGCAGGAAAATTGCTTGAACCTGGGAGGCAGAGGTTGCAGTGAGCCAAGATGGTGCCACTGCACTCCAGCTTGGGCAACAAAGAGCGAATACTCCGTCTAAAAAAAAAAAGATTGGAAATTTAAGATAAAGTTTCTTTTCTTTTTTTTCTTTTTTGAAACGGAGTCTTGCTCTGTCACCCAGGCTGGACTCCAGTGGCATGATCTCAGCTCACTGCAACCTCTGCCTCCCAGGTTCAAGCAATTCTCCTGCCTCAGCCTCCCAGTAGCTGGGTTTATAGGTGTGCACCAGCATGTCCAGCTAATTTTTGTATTTTTAGTACAGGCGGGGTTTCGCTACGTTGGGCAAGCTGGTTTTGAACTTCTGACCTCAGGTGATCTGCCCGCCTTGGCCTCCCAAAGTGCTGGGATTACAGGCGTGAGCCACTGCGCCCGGCCAAAATTTCTTTATTATAATGACTACTGCACTCAAGCCTTGTGAACTTCTAAAGTTTGTAGCTATTGGTGAAAACAAGAATCCTTGTTTTATTATTCCTGAATCTGTATTTTTGGAAACAAGAAAGACTGAATAGCTTAAACAGCTGTACACACAATTATATGGTTTGAGGTAAAATTTACTTTACAAAAGCACCATGTTTCTGGATAATGAGTAATTTCAGGATGAGTCTACACTTCAGTCATGTAAGTGGGAAGTGGAGAGACCACCAGCATCATTAAGAAAGAATCTGCTGTACATTAGAAGGAAAGACAGCAGATTGGGAAATAAAAGAATTTATTCTATTTGCCCTAAATCAGAGCTCAACATGTCAGCATTTTTCTGCCTTCCTCTCTTCCTTTTATCCACAAATACACTGCTGGCACGTCTCAGGCATTGCTGGGGACACGCCAGTCTCTTCCTTGTGGAGTTTCAGGTCGGCAGGGAACACAGACTTCAGTCCAGTGAGCATGCAGAGCACAGTGGTCTGTGCTCAGGTGGGTTTCCATGGAGCCCTGCCCCACTGTGGGGTGAGGACAACAGAGAGGCATTTCCAAGGAAGCGGCATCCACAGGGGTGAGACAAAGTCGTTTGAGTGAAGGGAGTGAGCGAGAGCATGCTGCAGGCAGAAAGAACTGCTTGCTAAAGGGCCCCCTGGTGAAAAGGAGTTCATGCTTTCTATGTTTTTGAGAAGAAGAAAGATCAGAATAGCTGGAAAGTAGAGAGCAAGAACATAGCACAGAATGGGCCTGAACAGGTAAGGAGGTGTCAGATCCCCAGGGCTATGAAAGATTTCAGGCTTTCACTTAGGAACAGGAGCAAGGCATTTGGCAGAAGCATCGTTAGCTTTAGTCTGAAGAGATCTTCCCATATATGGGTGGAGAGGAGACTGGAGCGGGTGGAAGCTAGAGATGGAAAGACTAGTTAGGAGGCTCTTCTCCAGGCAAACGAGACAAGCATCTCGGGCTAGGGTGATGGTGATGGAGAGAGAGGACGGGAGGCAGAGGGCATTGGGTGGAGACCAAAGGCTGTGATGCTAAGTGGACATAGGAGAGAGGGCAAGGAGGGGGCTGGGCTTCTGATCTTGTGGAACTACACGGATGATGGTGCCATCAAGTGCAGGAGGGAATGTGGGAAAAAGATGAGGTTTGAGGCAGGGTTTGGGGTAGGGCGATGTAGAGCTTGAGTCCATCGTTTAAATAACTTGAGTTTGAGGTGCCATTGGGACAGTCATGTGGAAATGCCAGGGAGGCAGCTGCAAATGTAAGTTTGGAGGTCAGGGGAGCATGCCAGGCTGGAGTTACAGATTTAGGAGGTGCTGGGCACATAGGTGACAGTGGAAGCCATGAGCTTGGAAGAGATTTCCCACTGGGAGAGTGTGGAGCAAGATGAGAGGATGGCAGAGGACCAAGACCAGCATAATCGCCAAGTGGAAGAGGTTAAGGTGCAAAGAAGAACAAGGAGAAATGTCTAAAGAAGTAGAAGCAAAACCAGGAGTGCTTGATATCATACAAGCCGAGGGAAAACATGTTTCAAAGAGGGAATGGTCTAGGGTAAAATGCTGCAGAGAGGCTGCGTGAGAGAAGAACAAAAATGTATGTTGGTTCAGTACATGGATGACCACACCCAGCTGCTTGTGTGGATTCAGGGTGGCAGACTGGCAAAGAGTGTGGAGTGAGGAAATGAAGCCATTGTGTTTGACAAGTCTGGCAATTTATCTTGTTTGCAGTGGGATATTTGTAGTGCTCCCTGCTAGTGGAGCAGAAGGGTACAATTCAGTTGAGGATTTTCCTAACTGAAAAAGTAACGAGCAAGTGAACAATTCCACCACACTGGTCTGCATGCATTCCTCACAAAAGCGTGGTGGGCCCAAGGCCTTGGACTATAGTCACTTACTTTCCACGTCCACGCAGTGAAGTTTGGTATGCCCCGATACTCCATATTCTGTTTTGTTTTTTGGGGGGTAGGGGTCTGATTTGGTATTTATTGAAACTCAAAAAGCACTACCCACAAATGAAAGAATGGATAAACTGGACTTCAGCAGAATGAAAAACTGCAACTTATGAAAAGACATCATTAAAAAAATGAAAACTAGCCAGAAACTGGAAGAAAATATATCTGTCTCTTTGAGTTTTCACCCAGAACATACAAAAAAGAGCTCTAGAAACTTTTTTTTTTTGTTTTTTTTTGTTTTGGAGACCGGATCTCACTCTGCAGCCCAGGCTGGAGTGCAGTTGTACAATCATAGCTCACTGCAGCCTCGTACTCCTTGGGCCCAGGTGATCCTCCCATCTCAGCCTCCCGAGTAGCTGGGACTACAGATGTTCACCACCATTCCTGGCTAATTTTAAATTATTATTTGTAGAGACAAGATCTCACTATGTTGCTCAGGTTGGTCTCGAACCCTTAGGCTCAAGTGATCCTCCCACCTCGGCCTCCCAAAGTGTAGGGATTAGAGGCAAGAGCCACCATGCCTGGGCAACACTTGAAAAGAAGAAGACATCCAACCTTATTAAAAAATCAGAGAAGCAAAGAAATCCCATGATTTGAGGGAGACAAAGAATAAAAATAGGCCGGGCGCGGTGGCTTACGCTTGTAATCCCAGCACTTTGGGAGGCTGAGGTGGGCGGATCACGAGGTCAGGAGATCGAGACCACGGTAAAACCCCGTCTCTATTAAAAATACAAAAAATTAGCCGGGCGTGGTGGCGGGCGCCTGTGGTCCCAGCTACTTGGAGAGGCTGAGGCAGGAGAATGGCGTGAACCCGGGAGGCGGAGCTTGCAGTGAGCCGAGATTGCGCCACTGCACTCCAACCTGGGCGACAGAGCGAGACTCCATCTCAAAAAATTAAAAAAAAAAAAAAATAAAAATAAATCAGCAAAAATTTGAATAGACATCTGACAAAAGAAGGTAGGCTAGTGGCCAATAAGCATAAGAAAAGATATAGAACATGACTCTTCATCAGGAAAATGTGAATTAAACCACATAATTTAACCACCCAGGTCTCAGATATCCCAGGATACCCCTGGCCTTGAAACCTTCACACTGGCTCTTCACTCCAGCTCGAATACTCTTCCCAGATACCTGCATGGTTCCCTTCTTAAGGCCTGCAAGAGCTTGTTCCTGCTGCTCTTGCTAGTATAGACCCTGCTCATTTTCTCTCCCTCTTGCTTGCTGTTCATCACAAGGATCAGAATGGCTGTCCCCATACAGCTGGTGTGGTGTCAGCCTCCAGTGATTCCTATCTCTTGGTATATATAAACCTGTTTAGTTTCCTTCTATGACAAAGGGCCCACCCATGGAGCCAATAAGATATTGCAGAAATTATGGCATGTGACTTCCAAGGCTAGGCTATAAAAGACACTGGCTTCTATCTGGCTCTCTTTTGGATTGCTCACTTTGGGAGAAGCTAGAAGCCATCTTGTGAGGATGCCCAAGAAGTCCACGTGGCTAGAAACCGAGTCTTCCCACCCACACCTAGCACTAACTTGCTGAGCATGTGAGTAATCCACCTTGTGAGACTCCTCTAGCCCCATTGAGCCTTCAGATAATGGCAGATAATGGCTGACATCTGACTGCAACCTCCTGAGAGACCCTGAGCCAGCACCATCTAGCTAAGCCTCTCCTGCATTCTCGACCCAGATAAATGGTGTGAAATAACGAATGTTTACTGTTTTTAGCTGTTAAATCTTGGGGCAATTTGTTATGTCGCAATTCATGACTAATACAGATGGAAAGGAATATGTTGCTCCAATTTGCCCTTGGACGTAAGCCGTATTCTCTTAACCACTGAGAAAGCTTGTATTTTCATCCTTCCAACTTTGCTTTTTTTGTTTATCCTTCAGTTCAGAACCTACAGAAAGGGGAAGAAGGAGAGAGTGAGAGAGAAATGCCAAAAAAGAAAGCTTTAAAAAGCTTTTAAGAAATCATATGCAATATAACCCACATTTCTGACTCCACCCAAGAAACTGTCAGCAAAATATATGTTGCTGTTTCAACCTTTGAGTTGGGTTTGTGGGGCCTCAGTTATGTGAAAATAACACTGATGGGGGCACGATGAGGTCATTTTCCTGAAGGTCACACAAAAATAAATGGCAGGGCTGCTGATGAAATGGTTCTGGAGCCACATGCTCAAGCTGTGTGAAGTGGAAAGCAAAGGTGCTGGGACCACCTTCTCCGAGCCGCACAGCACCACGGAAAGGACACAGCATTGCTGAGGGAGGGGTTTTCCTGGGCAGGTTCAGGACCCTTCTCTGCAGCCTCTGTCGGGTTTTCCCTAGATCCAAAAGAGAGGGGTGTGGAACTAAGTACTTCAGCACCAACTCTTAAAACATTACTCTGAAAGCATCCTTAAGGATTCTAAGGGAAGGTAAAAGGAGGAAAACCCCAAAGATAAACCCCTGGCAGTCCTTTAACCACTGGGGAGAGCAGCCTCCCGTTCAGACCTGCACCAGCCTGGGCAGAGGAACAGCCTGAGCCTGTCTAAGAAGTTTGGTAATAATTTTGCCACCCAGTTGAGGAGGGGCTGGGATCTTCTCCCATTCTCCTACTGGATTTACAGCAGCTCCTGGGAATGAGAACTGCGTGAGTTATTTCCCTACACAAATTGGGTAGAGATAGCCAGGCGCCTAAATACTTTTAACAGGTTAACAAGCTAGAGCTGGCTTAGTCATTTTGTCCGCAGACCATAGCAAGAGAGTTTTTATTTCTGGCCATGTCTGAGGCCTCAGGTCTGGCACCCAAGGCCAGGGCTCTCCCTAATGCACTCCAATTAACAGGGCTTGGTACTCCAGCAAAAACACCAAACGAACTGCTGGATAATCAGTTAAAAGATCAATCTCATGGAACAAGCAACTGAGATGCTGGAGAATCCAATTCCTTCCTCTAAGAGGAAAAACAAAGGCATTTGCATGTGCTGAGCAAAACCAAGAATAAGCAAGAAAACATGCTATTTGAATTCCGTTCAAAATGTCTCTTGTAAGTGAAGCAAATTACTTCTGCATGTTCTGGGGCTCTGCAGAGAACAAATAGTGTTCTGCCTTTAATGGGTAAAATTATACAATTTGCTTTTAACAGTAAACCAAAAGCCGCGGTGGCTTCGGATAGCATCGCGCTCCCGAGGGCTCCCTCCATGCAGCTCCACCCCTGGCAGTTTCGAGCATTTCGGGGGACGCGCTTGTCCCCACCGACCTGGGAGGGCGTCGGTGCCGACGCGGCCTGTTTGTTTTCCTGAACATTTCCTTTTGCAGCTTTCGCTTCTCCTCTTCCTGCCTCACCGCTGTTGTCTGGGACTGGGTGGCTCTCAGATTTGTCCCGGTGCGCAGTGCAGCCCGGAGTTACCGATTTGTGACCTAGATCCCCGTGTCTCGCCCCCGAAAGTCGGGGGCAACCGCTCTGGGCGCCTCTCCTTAGTAGGCAGACCCGCCGAACTCCGGCCGACGCCCCCAAGGCGCCACCTTTGTGTTCAAGCGTTCCCAGGCGCAGGCCCGAGGGCGGGCGCAGGAGACAGGTCCGGGGCCCCTGCTGCAGCCCCCGCTTCTTGGGTCCCGCCCGCCGCCCGCGCGTTCCCCCGGCAGGGGGCGCCGGCGCAGGCCTCGCTCTGCCCATCGGGGCGGGCGAGCGGGGACCCTGCCTCCTGCGCGCTCGCCGGCGGTCCGGCCCCCGCGCTCGTCCTGGCGGCCGGCGGGACGCCCCAGCCCGCGCCAAGGAACCTCCCCAGCCAGCCCTCGCCGCGGCCGGAGCCGAGCAGCGCATCCGGGCCCCGAGAAGAGGACGACGACGAGGTCCTCGAAGTGGACCCGTTTGCGAAGCGCCAGGGAGAAGGAGGAGCGGACGCGCCGCAGAAAGGGGTGGTGGCGCCCGACCCCGCGCCCCGGCCCGAAGCTCCGAGGGCTGCCCGGCCCCCACTGCCTGCGGCATGGCCTGGGGCTCGGCGCTCCCGCGGCGGTCGCTGCTGTGCATCCCAGCCGTCTGGGCGGCCGCCGCGCTTCTGCTCTCGGTGTCCCGGACTTCAGGTAGGATCTGGCGCTCCCGCTTGTGCGCAGACGGTGGCTCACGGCTCGCTTGGCTAGCCCTTCCGCCGCCACTCCGCTCCCGGCCGCCGCGCCGGCGCCCATGCTCCTGAACGAGGGGCGCCAGGCAGGGCCATTCGCGCCGCGCCCGGCGCCGCTCCCGGCCAGCACCCCGGACCCCCTCGGGCTGGTTACAATAAGCCGCGCTCTGGGGACGCCTAAGTATTTCCAGAGGCTGGGGGCGGGCGGCGGCGGCTGGGAGCCTCTCGCTGGCGCTTTCTGAGGGTCGCGAGTGGGAGTGCGAGTGTGAATGTGAGTGCGCGCCCTGGGTCCGGGACCCGAGTCCGCAGATGTGCCCCGAAGGTCCCAGGACCCGGTCTTCCTCCCGGAGGCCTTCCTCCTTCAAGGGCACACGGCCCCGAGTGTCCCCCGTCTGTCTCGGAGCGTCCCCCCACCCCCAGGGCGGCCTGATGCCTGGCGGAATCCTGGGTTGGACGTGGCCCCGGAGAAGCGGCTCTTGGGGCGGGGGTGGGGGCGCCGGCGGCTCCCGGGTCTTGACTTTCCCAGCCCGCGGGCCGCTTGATGGAAACGGGCTCTTTGGCTTCCCTTTTGTTGGTCCCTGAAACCTCCTTTCCCCCACCGCTCTGGGGTGGCCGAAGTGGCCTGTGATCTGGAATGAAATGGTTTGTGACTGGGATCGCGGGTCCCTGAGCGGCGGGGGCCCGGCAGCCTTCTGGCCGCGCCGGGGGACCCCGGGACCCGTAGGAGGCTGGCGGCGGGAGGGGCGGGGCCTGGCTCCTAGGTGGGTTTCCTCCAGGGGCCTCACTTCCCCCGAGTTCCTGCGCGGCTTCGGCTGCTTGGACCCGGGGCGCAGACGAACGGCCGGGAGGTTCGGAAGTGCAGCTTGGGACCTGCCTAGGTTGCCTGGAGGAGGCGGCGTTCGCCCTCGCGGTGCAGACTCCGGGAGCACCTCCGGCCCGCGCGCCTCCGGCGGGATTCTCGGCACCCTGCGGGGGTGGAGGAGGGCGGGTGGGGCCTTCAGGCCCAGGAGCGCCAGAGATATATGGGGTTCGCCTGAAGCCCCCGAAATGTGTGAGACGTTCCTTACTAGTAAATGGGCTTCAGTATCCCCCCTCCCTGCATTCCTGCAGGAAGGTGAGAATCGGGACAGTAGCAGGCTGGGAGACGCTCTGCTTTTCCTGCGTCCTGCTGGGAGCTGCGCGCTCCAGGTATCCTGGCCTGCCGCCCTAGCCGGCCCAAGGTACGCGAGTCGGAAAGGCTGCGCAGTCTTTCTTGGGGGGAGTGTTTTGTTTTAAGCAGATGTTGATTACGTCAGACATTCCTAATTACTTGATTTGGGAAGGGAGCTTGCGTTTATCTCATTGTCCATTAAAGCATAAACTGCTCAGAGTGCACGATAAAATAAGTAAACCACATTTTAAGTTGGTATCCATCACTGAAGATCTCTGTCGATTTCTGCAACCCCTCCCCCAAGAATCTCCCAGGAGATCCCTTTGCTGGGGGAGAGGGGTGGCGGGAAGGCAGCTTAAACACGTCGCCGCCCGACGTGCAGTTGGGCGGCCTTTGCTGGTCACCCTGCGGTTAATTGTCCTGCAAAAACTCTGCCTTGCAGACAGTGAGGGTTGAGCGCAGCCTTTGAGGGGCGGTGCTGTGGTGGGGGTTTATAGATGGGGTAATGAGGAAAGCATGATGGGTACGTTGCTTCAGCCAAGGTGGTTGTAACAGGAAAGTTCCTTGAGTTTTAGGTGAAGGAATTTAAACACTGTCATAGTTTCCAGTGAATGTACAAACGTCTTATATGAACAAAGCAGTCGGGGTCGTTTTCTTTAATTTTTGAACCCTGTTCTTTTTCTAGTGAAATACTCATAATCTTTATAGGAGAGGGCATAGGATAGAATTCTTTTCGTTCTGCACGGCTAGGTTAACAAAATCAAAAGAGTATGATAATCTTTATTCAAAATAATAATAAAATTATATGATTACAGGAGATTTGAGTGTTTGGGATCTTTTCTGCTGTGAAAAGAGGAGTCCCTGTTGAGTGTGTTTTATCCACAAAATAATTTATTACGTAAAACCATTTAAGGGTTTTTCTAAAAGGATTTGTAAGTTCTTATTCCACATTTTAATAGCCAGACTGTTTCCTCTGATGATAAATACTGATTTGGGACTATATACCAATCTTAGGCAGGGTAGGTGGGGACGATGGAGCATTAGGGTCCCCCCAGCCCCCATTTTTGGCAGTGTAATGTTTACTTTTGGCCCAGATCCCTGGAGTGACGGTGGTAATAAATAATGATAGTGATCCGTCTAGAAGAAATCCATCGAGAAGAAAATAAATGGAAACATCTTGAATAAGAAGACTTTGTGGAAAAAGAAAAGTTTTTATGGATGTAGTAAGGCAACATATTTTTCTTATTATGGCTGTGTACCAAGCACAGAGCTACACATTTGAAATTTTTCAGTATAATTGTGAGATCCAGCTTAACTCTCATGTCCACTTCATGAAGCATGTCACCCTGAAAATCTGAACACCGTGGACCCTATGTGACACTCAGTGTAACTGAGAGGGCTCTGGAAAGCGAAGCTGAACTTTTAATTAGTAAAGCAAATCATGGAAAACTGACAGGTCTGCTTTATACTTTATATGTTAAAAAGCAACATGGGTTTTAAAATGTGCATTTTCCAGGGGTAGTTTTTGGTGACTGCAGATTTTTAACGCAATGTTAAACAACATTTTTATTTTTATTGTGAAACTTTTATTGTTTAGTCAAAGTGCTGCTGTAATTGGTGTTTGTATGTCTCTCTATTACGTGTGGTTTGCAGTGAATCACTTGTTGCCCCTTAAACCGTTAGCCTGGATTTAACCTCCAAGAGATTAAATCTGGCAGAGTCTGAATTTTACACTGCTCTTTTCTTTGGAAGCTCTTCTGAAATCAGTGGAATAGAAATGCAGGGGTAGGAACAGCTCATCTGACAGGTGGGGAAGATTAATCCCCTTTAGAAAGGTTTCAGCTGGAGGACTGGCACTCCTTTAAAATGCATTCCCTGAGAAGCCAGGATGGGAAAAGTTATCATTATTGAAATGAGAACTGGATGTGAAGGACTTGAGCTCCCTAATCTGCAGGACCTGGCTAGTCTGTTGTACTGCTGGAAATTTGTGTGCTCTTTGTAATCCTTTCCCTTGGAGAGTTCTAATTATATAATTCCACATTGTAGTCAGGGAAAAGAAAGTTAACCCTACAAAGTGTTACTCCTTCCCAGGGTTTATAACCATCTTCTAAAATGGTTCCTTGATGAGAGGCCGTTCCTTTTGGTGTTTATCTGGTCCATTCCCTGGGAACCTGGAGGGGACACTGTGAAGGACTCCCTCCTCCTCCTCTTCCACCCCCCATTATAGTCTTGTGGTTTCCACGTGGTGAAGGGCTGCACAGCCCAATTTTGGGTTTACCTTGAGGTGCCTCCCTGGGGGCTCCTCGGGGCGGGCTCTTCCTTGCACCTGGCCATCAGTTGTGACTCCGTACATTGTCATTAGGATATTTCCTTTTTGGGAGCCTCGTGGTGACCACTAAGTGGACCCCATGAATGCCAAGCATGTAAAGTTTCAAAGTAAAGAAACCAGGGAGCTTTGTTTTGCAGTGGAAGCATTGCTAGTTAGGTCTGGATTTTTATTGGTTGCACCCCAGCTGCATGGCCAATAGCAATTTCATGAAGGAACTTGGGCTGAAAGGACTGGCTTTGAAAACATTCCTTCTCAGTGACCCTTTGGACTCTTAGGTTCTGCTTTGCCCAACGACACCACCATAACACTGTTGAGGCTTTCAGTGGGTAGTGTGGGCTTCTTGAGTTTTGAAAGTAAAAATCCAAGCAACAAGAGGCGCTCCAGTGCATTAATTATAGCTGCAACTGGCCGGGGTTTTGCAGCAGCCGCCTTTTTCTAGCATGTATTTATTTGGTTTTGTTGAGGAGCTTGCCAAGTTGGAAACGAGGGCGGGACAGCTTTGCTTGCGTGTGCAGTTGTCATAAAATATGTCTGGGGTGTAATCTGTTTAAAATCATATTCGTAGAATGGCCAAAGAATTGTTGAACAAACAGTGTTGGGAATTTTCATAAAGCTTTTACAAAATAGGGAATTTTATTGGTGTGGTTTGCAGTGTTTTTGGGATTTCTGTGGGTGTTTTCTTTTTAAGTCCTATCTCTGAAAGAAGCAAAAAACTCAAAAGCTAAAGGGAAGGAAATAATTACAGAAAAATGTAGCTTAATTCTACTAAGTAGCTTGGTCCTCTGGAAATCCTTAAGTTCTAGTGGGAAGTGGTGTATATGTCTTTAATTGTCGTCGCTGGAATGAGCTTCAGTAAGCACTCTGTCACTTTCTAGATGTTATCAGAGGAGAATGTGGCGGCTGCTTCAGGTCCTCCTGGAGTGGGGGAGGGTTCCCCTAAATCCCAAATGCACCCAGCCTAATGGTTTCCACACCCTCCTGGAGGGATAGTTAACACAATGGGCAGTTAAATTAAGGAAACGTTTAGGCCTGAACTCCTCATTGTAGGCTTGTGCTATGGAATACAGTAGCCACCAGGCACACACAGCTATATAAGTTAAAATTAATTAAAATTAAAAGAAATTAAAGATTCACTTCCTCCCCTTCACTGGCTTCATTTCAGGTGTCAGTAGCCACAAATTGCTATGCAAAAATGTTGTTGGGATTTTAGTAGAGGTTGCATTGAATCGGTAGATAGATTTGAGTAGTATTAACTTTTTTATTTTTATTTTTTTGAGTTAAGGTCTTGCTCTGTCACCCAGGCTGGAGTGCAGTGGTGCAAACACGGCTCACTACCTCTGGCCTTAACCTCCTGGGCTCAGACTCTACCTCCTGGGCTCAAGTTATCCTCCCATCTTAGCCTCTCAAGTAGCTGGAACCACAGGCACGCGATACCATGCCTGGCTAATTCTTTGATTTTTTTCGTAGAGACGGAGATCCAGCTGTGTAGCCCAGGCTGGTCTTGAACTCCTGGGCTGAAGGGATTCCCCACCCCCACCCCAGTCCTGGGATCGTAGGCATGAGCCACCTCGCTGGCCATCATCTTAACAGTATTGTCTTCCTGTCCATAAACACAGGATGTCTTAACATTTATTTAGACCTTTCATTTCTTTCAGCAATGTTTTTTAGTTTTCAGTGTATGAGTCTTTTGCCTCAAGTTAAATCTATTCCTGAGTATTTTATTCTTTTCGAGCTGTTGTAATTGGAATTGTATTTTTTAAATTTCCTTTTCACACTGCCCACTGTTAGTGCACAGAAATGTAACATTTTTGTGTGTTGATTTTCTAACCTGCAAGCTTGTGGAATTTGCTTATTAGCTCAAATAGCATTTTTGTAGCTCTTATTCTGTATGTAAGGTCATATCATCTACAAATAGGCATAATTTTACTTCTTCCTTTACAATTTGGATGCCTTTTATTATTTTTGGTCTTGCCTAATTGCTCAGCCTGGAGCTTTCAGTACAGTCATGGGCCAAATGATGTTTTCAGATGATGGACACATCTGTATGACAGTGGTCCCATAAGATAACACTACTGTATATGACTGTGCCTTTTATATGGTTAGATACACAAATGCTTCCCATCCTGTTACAGTTGCCTACAGTATTCAGTACAGCCACATGCTGTACAGGTTTGTTGTAGCCTAGGAGAAGTAGGCTACACCACATAGCCTAGGTGTGCAGTTTGTGTGAGGGACACTCTATGATGTTCATATGATGATGAAATTGCCCAGGGACACATTTCCCAGAACGTATCATCATCGTTGAGCAACGCATGACTGTACTGTGTTGAATAGAAGAGGTGAAAATGGACATTCTTGTTCCTGATCTTGGAGGAAAAGCTTTCAATCTTTTAACATTGAGTGTGATGTTTGCTAGGGGCTTGTTATATATGGCTTTTACTATGTTGAGGTGGTTTCCTTTCTATTAGTTTATTCTAATTTTTTGGTATATTTTTGACTTTTAGAACATGCTAACATTCTACAAGTTCAAAAAATAAATCACTAAGCATAGCAGGAAACTAGAATTGAATACAAACAAGCACATAAATGCAAATGTGTTGCAAAAGAGTAACATGACTACACAGATGGGGGAAAAGAAACTGTAATGTTGGACTCAGTGCTTTGACAGTGCATTCTCAGCCTACAGGAGAAACAACAACCTGAAAGCAAAACTGGCACCCTTCTTAGTAGGTTTGATTTTCATAGTGGTGTGGGTATATCCATTCTGAAATGACTTTGTGTGAATTGTGAGATTAGACAGATGAGAAGTGTGTTAATAGTGTTGTAGCCAGGGTGCTCACTGAGGAAGGAGGGAGATACAAGGATGGAATAGGGGAAGGCAAGGAAGAATCTGGAGGGGTTGAATTGGAATTGGAGGTATCAGTGTAACTCATGATTTCATTTATATATATATATTTGGTATATATTATGTTAAATTATGAACCGTAATTTGTAAAACATACTCTACACGTAACAGTTATTTCTTAGCACCTCATTAGCAGTGAGCTTTCTTAGTGCCCAGATGTTGGTTTCTCAATACTGTTACATCTTAAAGGAGCTAGAGAACCTTGGAGAAATGACTGATTATGGGACGGGGACAGGGAAAAATACACAATAAGCCTGAAACATGTTCTTGTGTTAGAATGCAAGTGAGTGGTGAAAAGTGGTGGGGGCATGGCAGATGTACTCAGGGGCCAACTTGAAGGAGTTCCAGCCAAGTCTGGGACCATTTAGGCATCAGAATAAATAAAGACAAGCATGGATTATACAAGGAACAAAATAGGCATCCAGGACTCACCATTGATAATAAGTACGTAACTACACGTATGAGTTTCCTAGGCCTGCTGTAACAAAATGCCATAAACGGGGTGATCTAAAAACGAGAAATGTATTCTCCCACAGTTTCAGAGGCTAGAAGTCCAAAATCAAGGTGGCGGCAGGGCCACGATCCCTCCTAGGGCTCTAGGGGACAAAACTTTTTTGCCTCTTTTAGTTCCTGGTGGCTCATGGTGCTCTTGGTTTGGGGCTATATCACTTTGACTTCTATCACCATTTTCACATGACCTTTTATTGTAAGTACACCTGTGATTGGATTTAGGGACCACTGTAAATACAGGATGATTTAATCTCATGTTCCTTATTACTGCTGGAAAGACTATTTCCAAATAAGGTCACTTTCTGAGCTTCTGGGTGGATGGGGAAACACTAATTTACTACAAAACCTAAGTGAGAGGGGTGGGGAAGAGAGAGCACTTCCTAGAGCAAAGTGCCAACTGATAAATGGGAGGCGAGTTGGGAATATCACATTTTACAGCAATAACTGTACGGATTGATTTGGGCAGGCGTCATGAATGAGTGCTAAACTCATTAAAGAAGACATGTTTGATGAGGAGCAGGAAATGTTCGTGTTCTCAAAGGATTTCCCCACAGATTCCTTGTTGGCAAGGGGACAGTTACTAACTGTAGACTGGCGAGATTTGCATCCCAATACCTGGGTGGTCCAGGTTAACACCACAGATTTGGGCAGATGGATGCCATCCTTCCCAAGAGCATACATCATTTAGGTTGCTTTCCATCTGGGGAAGAGAGTCTGATTATGAGCAAAAATCAGCAAACCAAATGGAGGGACATTCTATGAAACAATGGTCTGTAGCACAAATTGTCGATGACATGAGAGATGAAACAGGGCAGGCCAGGTCCAGCTTGAAGAAGACCACGGGGCCAGGCGCGGTGGCTCATGCCTGTAATCCCAGCACTTTGGGAGGCTGAGGCCAGCGGATCACAAGGTCAGGAGTTCAAGACCAGCCTGGCCAACATGGTGAAACCTCGTCCTCACTAAAAATACAAAAGTTAGCTGGGTGTGGTGACGTGTGCCTGTAATCCCAGCTACTAGGGAGGCTGAGGCAGGAGAATCACTTGAACCTGGGAGATGGAGGCTGCAGTGAGCTGACATTGTGCCACTACACTCCAGCCTGGGCAACAGAGCAACACTCTGTCTCAAAAATGAAATAAAATTGAAATGAAATGAAATAAATGAAATGAAATGAAATAATGAAATGAAATGAAATAATGAAATGAAATGATGAAATGAAATGATGAATTGAAATGAAATAATGAAATGAAATGAAAAAAAAATACCACAGGGACAAGGCAGTCCAGTGCATGTGCTGGCCCTGACCATGTGCTGGAGGGAAAAACATGCTGTCGTGGATACTAATGGAACCACTGAGGAAATTGGAAGGTGGGCATAAGTTATTTAAACATGTTGTCAGACTTGTCTTTCCTGAGTTTAATTGTGCAGAGGTAGTGTAAGAGGATGTCTGTACTCATAGGACATACAAGCTGCCGTGTTAAAGGATAAAGGGGCTTGATGTCTGCAGCCTACTATTGTCATCTCAGACCATCATAAAGCCCATGGGGCAAGAGTGACACATTAGTGAACCTGGGCAAAGAGTAGAGGGGAGTTTCATGCACCATTCTTGCAACTTCTCTGTAAAGGTGAAATGGTTTCAAAGTAAAGAATTAAGGCCGGGCACGGTGGCTCACGCCTGTAATCCTAGCACTTTGGGAGGGTGAGGCGGGGGGATCACGAGGTCAGCAGATCGAGACCATCTTGGCTAACACGGTGAAACCCCGTCTCTACTAAAAATACAAAAAATTAGCCTGGCACGCTGGCAGGCGCCTGTAGTCCCAGCTACTAGGGAGGCTGAGGCAGGAGACTGGCGTGAACCCAGGAGGCAGAGCTTGCAGTGAGCTGAGATAGCGCCATTGCAGTCCGGCCTGGGTGAAAGAGTGAGACTCCATCTCAAAAAAAAAAAAAAAAAAAGAATTAAAAATGTTAAATTCTAACAATGGATGGCTGAAGCCAGTGCAATGAACAATGGAGTTTAGCACATGCTGTTAAAAGAAAGACTCAAGGCCCGGCGTGGTGGTGGCTCACGCCTGTAATCCCAGCACTTTGGGAGGCTCAGGAGGGCGAATCACCTGAGGTCAGGGGTTCAAGACCAGCCTGTGCAACATGGTGAAACCCTGTCTCTACTAAAAATACAAAAATTAGCTGGGCGTGGGGGCTGGGTGCCTGTAATCCCAACTACTCGGGAGGCTGAGACAGGAGGATCACTTGGACCCAGGAAGCAGAGGTCACAGTGAGCCGAGATCGAGCCACTGCACTCCAGCCTGGGCGACAGAGCAAGACTCTGTCTCAAGAAAAAAAAAAAAAGAATCGCACAGTTATGATTTTATTGGAAATGGTGTCACAGGGACTGAGGATGGATGTGATCCAGGTGCTTTTGAGGCCAGACAGCATTTCACTGAAGGGACTGAAAATCTCTGTCTTTGTCTAGATTCTTGATTGCCCCAAGTTTTCTGATTTTTCTTTCTTAATTAAGATTTTTATTATAGAAAACTTCCAACATACATAAAATTAGACGACTGCAGTGAACCGCTGTATATTTTTCACTCAGCTTCAGCAGTTACCACGTTCATTTTGTTTCATTTCCCCCGGACTACTTAACAGACCCCAGACAGCGTTAATTGTTTACCTGAAAATACTTCAGCATGAATGGTAAGAACTGTTTTTTTCACACCATCTCAATACTGTTATCAAGGAGCCCTGGTGTTATCTGATACCCAGCCCTGCTGGAAATGGCCTTTCACACTTGATTTGCGCACAGCGGGGCTGAGTTGCAATGAATGCAGCTGTGCTCTGGGGTTCCCGTGGGCTTGGAAGCTCCCAATTCCAGAAGGTGTTGCTTCCCTGCATCACACAGGCTATGGCGCTCTGGGTGCAGAGCCCAGGAACCTGGGCTTGGAGTGGCACTGAGTCTCTCTTGGACATCTTTGTACAGGTGAGTGTGGGGTAGGGCCCGGAGATTCAGGCCACTAGGCATCTGCTGAGCCTTGTTTAATCCAGCCCTTCCCAGTCCTGTTCATTCTGGAACCCTCTGTTGGTGGGTGCTCTTCTTACCACCTCCTTCAGCACAGCCTGTTGCATGGACCATTCTCCATTGTACTCAGAATACTGGCTTTATGAAAACAAATGTAGTATTAATGCGTAGAAAGGAAAGAGGAGGCACTTTCACTTCCAGGTGTTTACTGCCCCCTTCTTTTTTCCAATAACAAACACAAAATACTCAATTTTCTCCTTCTCGGTGTGGAGGCTTTGACATCCCACTGTGGGATGGAGAGATGGCCTTTACCACAGAGAGAACAGATGAGGGATCAACATCCAGAGTACGTAAAAGAATTCACAAGATAGTGAGAAAAAGATGAACGCCCCAGTTAAACGAGGGACAAAAGGTACAGTCAGGCAGTTTGCAGAAGAACAAATACAAAAGGCCACAAACTTGTGAAAAGTGTGGCCTTATTAGGATTCAAGAAAATGCAGATTATAAAACAGTTATCCCAAGCTCTTTGACTCATTGGATCACTGAATTCAGAAGTGGGTAATAAGGAGCATGAAAACCATGATGCGGGAGCATGGCATTAATGGTGCAGGACTGGCCACGGGTAGGGCCATTTGGCATTACTTGTTAACATTTAATTTTTTTTTTTTTTTTTTTTGAGACAGTCTCGCTTTGTCGCCAGGGTGGAGTGCAGTGGCGCAATCTTGGCTCACTGCAACCTCTGCCTCCCGGGTTCAGGCAATTCTCCTGCCTCAGCCTCCCGAGTAGCTGGGACTACAGGCACGTGCCACCACCCCTGGCTCATTTTTTGTATTTTTAGTAGAGACGGGGTCTCACCATGTTGGCCAGGATGGTCCAGATCTCCTGATCTTGTGATCCACCCACCTTGGCCTCCCACAGTGCTGGAATTACAGGCGTGAGCCACTGCGCCTGGCCACTTGTTAACATTTAAAATGCACATACTTCATGGCCCGCTCTAAGGAAATACTTTTGCTCTTCCTTGCAGCACCATTTGCAGGAGTGAAACATGGAAACATCTATGTGTCTTTTAATGGGAGCCAAATAAATGGTGCTAATTCTCGACTGTGGGTTATTCTACAAATGCAAGTCAATATGGAGATCTATCGATGCGAATAGAGGAAGATTTCAAAGAAAAGATTCTGAGTGGGGAGAATGATACAGAAGGAGAGATGTGTACTTACCTATTTAAAAACTCTCGCCTTCCTCCTCTCATTTCTGTGGAGATACCAATCTCTAGAATAAGATCCCCTTTTTGAGACGAAGTCTCGCTCTGTTGCCCAGGCTGGAGTGCCGTGGCACAATCATAGCTCACTGTAGCCTCCACCTCCTGGGCTCAAGTGATCCTCCTGCCTCACCCTCCCACATAGCTAAGATTATAGGTGTGCGCATCACATCTGGCTCACATTTGTTTTCTTTTTGAGTTGGAGTGTCGCTCTGTCACACAGGCTGGAGTGCGGTGGTGCAATCTCAGGGTTTACTGTAACCTCCACCTCCTAGGTTCAAGCTGATTCTTCTGCCTCAGCCTCCCGAGTAGCTGGGATTAGCTACCAACATCTGGTTGACTAAAAAGAAATTTTTTGTAACAGAAAGAGTCTCACTATGTTGTTCACATTGGTCTCCAACTCCCAGACTCAAGAGATCCCTCCTCTTTGGCCTCCCAAAGTGTTGGGATTAGAGGTGTGCCACTGTGACTGGCCTGGAATAAGATCTTAAAATACCCAAATATTAGACTAAGTCAGGGGTCAGCCTGGAGGAGATGAGGGGGTTGGTCAAAGGTGTTGTCCTATTTTAGCTGAAGTTGTTTATTTACTTATTTATTCTAACAAGGAAGCTGCTCTCAAGTGTCATTAATAGAATTCAGGCTGGGCACGATGGCCCTTGCCTGTAATCCCAGCACTTTAGGAGGCTGAGGTGGGAGGGTCACTTGCAGTCAGGAGTTGGAGACCAGCCTGGGCAACATAGCAAGACCCTGTTTCTACAAAAATAAAAATGAAAAACTAGCCGGGCATGGTGGTGCACGCCTGTAGTCCCAACTACTCAGGAGGTTAAGACAGGAGGATCACTTGAGCCCAGGAGTTCAAGGCTGTAGTGAGCGCTATGATCATTGCACTCCAGGCTGGGTGACAGAGCAAAACTCAGTCTCAAAGAAAGATAAAAAGACTCAGGGTCTTTTTTGCATTGTCCCTCCTGTGCTGGTGATCACTTTGTTGAATCCTTTCTTGAAGCTCCTGGGGAAGACATTTCTCTCTATAAATTGGGACAAGTGAGTCGGGCTGCTGCAGTGAGGGCCTCTTTTCCTTCATCTCCCTCCTTGCTTTGTAAGAATTCTTTGTCTGGCTCTGACCAGAGGAGAAGGTGAGGAAGAAGGTGGGAAGTCAGCTTATTGAGTAGGCTGTGGCATTCATATGTGAGTTGGGGCGTCTGGATCTCTGGATCTGGGGGGCGTCCTGTGAGCTGTTAGAGAAATGGGAGTTTGGAGTTGTCAGAAACTCATCTCGTCGTCTGGGTTTGCAGACTCCCCACCAGGGGAGTCTCTGCGCTTTACAAATATTTGATCCACATTCCATTTTGAGCATATTTAACATTTTAAAAATGATCATGAAAGCCTCCACTCAAGTTTGCTTCCTGCCAGACCAACAGTGCGTCCACAGGCGCCTCTGGGTCAGCTTGTTTTAACGCAGACTGAAGCAGCCGTCTCTGTTTAATTCTATAATCCTGAGTTTGCACTGTGAGCTCTTGAAAAAATACTTTAGCTTGTGTTACTGGCAGCAAAAAATCATAATTTTCTTGATGATTCTGAAACTAAAGCAGAAGATGGGAAATCTAAAAGGATGTTGAGTTGGAAAGAAGATTAGATCTGCTTCCTAAACTTGCAGTTTCAAGTTTTTATGGCCATGATAATGGAGGCTCAGGGTGCCCACTTACTGAATTTTTAACAGAGAATATCGCACTGTTATTGGTTGAATTGCTCAAAAGAAGTTATGTTGAAGTCCTAACTCCCAGTACCTCAGAATGTAACCTTATTTGGAGAAAGAGTCTTTACAGAGGTGATAATTTAAAATGAGGTCTTTATGGTGGGCTATAATCCAATGTGACTGGTGTCCTTGAGGGTCAATTTGGCCACAGGCCAGCTTACATGGGCAGATGATATGCAAGGTGACTGAAGATAAGAGACCACGGGCAGACGACACTCAGCTTATGGACAGCCTAGGACCCTCAGAAGGAACCAACCCTGCCAACTCCTGGCCTCCAGAGCTGTGAGACAACAAATTCTTGTTGTTTAAGCTGCCCAGTTTGTGGTGCTTAGTTACGGCAGCCCTAGGAGGCTAACACACGCATCCACCCATAAGTGCCTGTGGATCAAGTGCGGCTCACTATTGATTTTACTTTTTGGGTTTCTGCCTAAGAATTAATTTGAAAAAAAGGGTTCTACTGCTAAACTATTGCTGAGCCTCGGGAAGTGGGGTAGTGGTGGTGAGCTGCCTGGCCCTGGCCTTCAGCGCTGGTCAATGCTGCGGTCAGGAGTTGGGGGCACAGACTCATGAGGCCAGTCCTGGCTGGAGGTGGTGGGTGCTTTGTGGAGTAGCTGGGGCTGCGGTCTGCGTGTTCAGCTCTTGTCATCCCTGAACTTGGCCAGCCCCTTGGGCATATGGGGCACCTCTGTGCATCCTGTCCTGTGTCCAAGGCCTTCTCTCTGGGGGTCATTGCTAGGCTGCCCATCTGTCTCCATCACCTCCCTCCAGCTATTGGCCCGGAGAAGAGTCCTGAGCCGTGTCACTTGTGGGCTGTGCTTGGGGTGCATGATTTCTGCAGCGGGGCATCCCAGATGTCAGAGCAGATGAGGCAGCTCTCCGGGGGTGGGTGCTGGTAGAAAGACAGCCTGCCCCCAGGGCCAGGCCCCCTGATGGCAGGCGCCTAGTGCTGCCCGTCCTTGGGACTTTGTTTCTCTTACAGGGACCTGGGCAAAAACAAAAAAGCCAACAAAAGCAAACATCCTCATGGCGGCTGGGATTGTGGGGCTGTCAGCAAGTGTGATTTATGCGGGACCTGGAAGCCCTTTGAAGTAGGAGGCAAAGTGGATGCCCCTGGTCTCCTGGGGAGGCTGTGGTAGGACCAAATGGAGGAAGGAGCTGCCGTCCCCGCCCTGGGAGGGTGTGTCAGGGCGCCCTCTCACTTTTGTCCCATCTCCAAAGCACAGGGGTAGGCCCTGAAGCAGTAGACAGAAAAAGAGGTGAGCTGTGTTTGCTCCTCCAGCTTTTGTGGGGCCCCCAGGGCAGGGGCAGGGGTGCTTGGCCAGCTGGCTGCTCCTCTGAGGTTTCCTGGTGCGCGGCAGCCAAGTCGCGTTGAGTGCCGGAGGTGGGGTATCCATGGAGCGGTGCGAGGAGGAGATTCGCAATGAGCATATTTGGGGGTGTCAGTGTGGACCCAGGTGGCTGCCAGGGACTTGGGACTGGAAGATGACTTTTCACAGATGGATCCTAGTGGATGCTTTAGATTGAAATGAGATGCAGAATTCTGTCTTCTGATTGTATTAACAGTGCTGTCAAGAACATAATTATGTAAGATTCAACCAGCTTTCTTGACATGTCAGTTTTCCTTCACCATTTGCAAAATTTAGTGTGTCACCATTTTAGTTTGGAAATCTTATTTTGGAAATAAAATGTCATTATCACTTTCTTTTGAAAGGAAACTCCATTGTTTTGCAAGGCAGAGCTCTGACACAATTACGTCTAATTAGTGAAGTGTTGTATATGTTTTCAGAGTTCAAATAAGGTTCACATACCCTTTTTTGTTGTTGTTGTTGCTGTTTTCTAAACTCTGAGCTCATTTCTTTTCTTTCTTTTTAAGAAAATAATAATTTTGAAAATAACTAAGTCAAGTTTCTTACAGTTGACCAACCACACATTTCTGTGTGCCCTAAAAACTCAGCTGTTTAAAAATAAAGCAAAATGAAAAAGAAAGAACAAAAGCCAAATGAGGGTATACGTTGAACTACTCAGGATTAAGTTTAAACAAATGCTTTTCATAATTGCTGTCTTCCCTAGCCAGAAACTAAGGCCTGCTGTGTGCTTTGGGTGTGTGGGTGGGTGGGTTGCTGGGGGAAGGGTCCTTGTAATATTCAGGGAGTTTTGGCTGGGGCCAATTATTTGTTCATAATTCTAAGTATTTAAACAATACTACGTATTTTCTGTCTTTTATGGAGGCAGATACCTCTTAAGCGGCCCCTCCTGGTGCTGGGGTATGATCAAAAGGGACTTCTGTAAGTTTTCACTGGACTGCTTTAATTTTTTATCAGAACAGTGTATTTAGTACTTGATTAAGTTAACAAGAAAAAACCAAAACCAAACATCTAGTAACACATGTTGATGATTTGAAAAAGAAACCAAAACTGAGAAGGGTGTGATTGAAGAGCACCTCCCACTTCTCCCTTTTCACTCGCCCTCCGCATCCATAAACACACCAAACCGACTTGGTGCTTCATTCCTGACGTTTTCTGTGCACATCTCCTTGTCTGTGCTTCTCCTTTATTTATTTTTAAAAATTCTGGTAAAATTCGCATAACATAAAATGAATCATGGTAAAGTGAACAATTCAATGTCTTTTAATCCACTTTTATTGTTACTTGACCATCCCTACCATCCAGTTCATTTTCATCACCCCCAAAGGAAATCCTCTACCCATTAACCATCACTCCCCATTTCCACGTCCCCGCCTTTTTCCTAGCCTCTGGCAACCGCTAATCTACTTTCTCTCCCTGTGGATTTGCCTATTCTGGAAATTTTATGTAAATGGAGTCATGCAGTATGTGGCCTTTTGTGTCTGGCTTCTTTCACTTAGCATAATGTTTTCAAGGTTCATCCACATTGCTCCATTCTTTCTTTGTTTTTATACACAGTGAGATCTACCATACATACTGAGGTTTGCTGTTTTCACCTAATGATAGTTCTCGTAAGTCTTTCTGTATTAGTACATGCCAGGCTACCTCATTTTTAAAAACCATTGCTAATATCTGTCGTTTATGTATACATTGCTAGTATCTGTCATTAAAACAATTTGCTGATAGCTTTCATTTGGAATTTATTTCACTGGTCTCCTGTGGATGTATACTTCTGATTTTTAGCTATTACATGAAACAGGTCTGCAGTGAACATCTGTAAACATATTTTTTTTCACTCTGTGAGTATCTGTAGAGCCAATTTCCAGTCCAATACTTTGTGCAAAGTATTATATTTTTTGAGACAGTCTGGCTCTGTCGCCCAGGCTGGAGTGCAGTAGCGCAATCTCGGCTCACTGCAACCTCCGCCTCCCGGGTTCAAGCGATTCTTCTGCCTCAGCCTCCTGAGTAGCTGGGATCACAGGCACGTGCCACCATGCCCGGCTAATTTTTTTTTGTATTTTTAGTAGAGACGGGGTTTGACTGTGTTAGTCAGGATAGTCTTGATATTCTGACCTCATGATCCGCCTGCCTCGGCCTTCCAAAGTGCTGAGATTACAGGCGTTAGCCACTGTGCTTGGCCTATGTTTAAATTTTTGATACTGTCTACAAAATTGTTTTCCCAGAAGGTGGCAGCAATTTATTGTCCCAGTAATGATGCATAAACTTTTTGGGTTTTTCTAGGCCTAGCAACATTGGAAATCATCTGGCATTTTCATCTTAAGAAGTATGAAAAATAGAAATTCCATATTAATTCTATATGTTGACATTTTAACAATTGTCCACCAGGCCAACTGTCCTTATAAGTGATTTGTGTTTCTTTTTTCTGGCAAATAAGTGTTCACTTTCTCTACAGTTGTTCTCAATTGCCTCTCTGGTTTCTACAACTATTTCTTTTTTCTTTTCTTTTTTTTTTTGCAACAGTCTCGCTCAGTTGCCCAGGCTGGAGTGCAATGGCGCCATCTTGGCTCACTGCAACCTCTGCATCCCTGGTTCAAGTGATTCCCCTGCCTCAGCCTCCCAAGTAGCTGGGATTACAGGCATGCACCACCACACCCGCTAATTTTTTTTTTTTTGTATTTTTAGTAGAGACGGGGTTTTGCCATGTTGGCCAGCCTGGTCATGAATATAAGACTATTTCTAAGAATATTTAGCCATGTACCAGATTCTATGAACATGTTTTTTTCCTCACGTTCTCCTTTGACTTTTTTTTATGATATTTGTTTTCATGCAGTAAGTCTTAATTTTTATGGAGTCAAATTAAGCCAGCTTTTGTTTTATATATTTTGAGTTTTGAGTCATATATTAGAATCTCTTTGCCATTCTAAGCTTGTTTTTAAAAAATTATGCTGTTTTGGCCAGGCGCAGTGGCTCATGCTTGTAATCCCAGCACTTTGGGAGGCTGAGGTGGGCGGATCATGAGGTCAGGAGATGGAGACCACGGTGAAACCCCATCTCTACTAAAAATACAAAAAAATTAGCCGGGCATGGTGGCGGGCGCCAGTAGTCCCAGCTACTCGGAGAGGCTGAGGCAGGAGAATGGCGTGAACCCGGGAGGCGGAGCTTGCAGTGAGCCGAGATTGCGCCACTGCACTCCAGCCTGGGTGACAGAGCGAGACTCCGTCTCAAAAAAAAAAAAAAAAATTATGCTGTTTCGGGTAGGTTCTTAATGATCTTTTTTTTGTGTGTATGGTTAAATCTTTGGTTCACATGCAGTTTAGATCCAGCTTTATTTTCCTCAGAAAAATGAATTGTCCTGAAATTCTTCATTGCATAATGAATTCCTTATCAAAGATTTTAAAAGCAGCTCTCTCTTTTTCTGGGTATTAAAATCCCATGATAGATTGGTGTTATGTCTGGAAAATTCAGGTTTTATCTCACTTTTAATTACCATAGCTTTCTAATATTTGATAGGACTCTTTACTCATTGTTCCCAGAACTTTATTGGCTAGTCTCACTTATTTTTCTAAATAAACTTTAGAATAATTTTATTATAAGTAAGGCAAGTTCTTAAGGCTATAAATTGTCCCATGAGTGTAGCTTTAGCTACAGCTTTTATGTTGTGTTCATGTTGCATAATGTTTTTAGTATTGTTCTTTTCCAAATAGCCTGTCATCTCAATTTTATTTCTTCTGCAAGACAAGTTAAGAAGAAATTTTCATACTTGTAGGGAGTTATTTTGTGGTTTTATTGCATTTTGTGTAGATAGTGTGATCTGCTATGTTCTGGTTTTAGGGAATTTGATTTTTTTTAAATGGCTTAAAATTTGGTTATTAAGTGGGACCTTAGATATAATCTCAGTTAAGAGCAACTTCATTGATAATACAGTTTAGTTTTTCTGTATCTTCACTTACACTTTTGTCTTCTTTTTTTTTTTTTTTTTTTTTTTTTTTTGAGACAGAGTCTTGCTCTGTCACCCAGGCTGGAGTGCAGTGGCGCGATCTCAGCTCACTGCAAGCTCTGCCTCCCAGGTTCACGCCATTCTCCTGCCTCAGCCTCCCTGGTAGCTGGGACTATAGGCGCCTACCACCACGCCTGGCTAATTTTTTCTATTTTTAATAGAGACGGGGTTTCACCGTGTTAGCTAGGATGGTCTCGATCTCCTGACCTCGTGATCCACCCGCCGCGGCCTCCCAAAGTGCTGGGATTATAGGCGTGAGCCACCGTGCCCAGCCCACTTTTGTCTTCTTTATCTGCCCTAAGTAGAGAGAAAAGTTGAAGGTATCCTAAGCCATTATTTTGGTCTGTTTCTCTGATTTTGCTTCAGATTTTTTGTTGTGCTTTTGGACACTGGGATGTCTCTTACATATATTCATGACAGAGCCTTACTGAGAATTCTACCCTTAAGCATTTTAAAGTGTCCCATTTACTTCTAATTAAGGAGTGTATGACATTAATATTACGGTTCTTCCTTATTTGTGACTTGCCTGGTACATTGTTGCTATTTAAAAATTTTCTATCTTCTAGTTGTTTGGATTCAGACAGATTTTAAATATAACAAATAGTTTTAGTTGGGTTTTAATCCTATTTTTTTCTTCTTGATATTCATTTTCCCTTAGTTACACTTACTGAGATAACATATTTGACCTCATTTCTGTTACATTTGAGGGACCATAGTTTCTATTTTTAGTGCCTCCTTTTTTCTCCCTTTTGTTTGTTTTCTTTGATTTTTATGTAAAATATCTGTCCAAATCCAAGTGATTAGAAGGTAAAAAAGTGGAAAGAAAGGCAATGATTTACCAGGGGAATACTATGAACTTTTGAGATTCAGCAACTTCACCAGTTCATGCTCTGATAATGACCAGCCCATATCCATTCTTCTCGGGAATTAGGTCTTCAGTCTGCAAATTAAGTCTTGCTTTATTTTGGCTTCGTTTTCATCCATTAAACGTTTGAATCCATGTGTTTCTGTTTGCTGTATTCTGTTTTTCAGGAACACCGCTTATAGGTGTGTTGTATCTCAGCTGTCTGTAGCCAGCAGTTCTGTCCTTTCTCTTTGACTTCCCCTGACACAGTGATTTGTCAATCTTGCCCCCATGATGAAATCACTTTTGCAGCTTTACATTCCTCTGGCATGTGTTAGAAACAAGTGCTCAGTGCCACAAAGAAAAACCAGCACTTAAATAGGAAGTTTCTCAGCAAGGCACATTTACTTCTGCAGAAGGGTGCTGCTTGCGTTTGTCACGCTTGCAAGGGCACACCGAACAAAGGAGAGAAGGGGTTTTTATCCCTAACGCAGCTTCTGTTTCTGTGTCCTTCTCCTCTTGGCTGTGGTCAGACCACACAATCTAAGCTGATCCCAACTGGCTGAGACTTAAACTTTTCCAAGCAGGGTAAATGTGTGGAAAGAAGGGGAAAGTAGGAGTAGTTTACAATTTGTGACTAAGAAGTTGAGTCTTTGTTTCTAGCAGTTTGTGCAGCAAAGGCGGGAAGCGTCCTTAGCAGAACAAGAAAGAACAAGAACCTTTGAAAAGGAACTGATTGTTTCCAGCGCGTGGGACCTAGGTCTGTATAAAAGCTTCCAGGTGACTCTAATGTGTGGCTAGAGTTGAGAATCTCTGCTTTTCACTGGAGCTGTAAAAAATATAGTGGCTGGGTTGGTTTCCTCCTGCCTATGATTTCAATTGTCTGGGGTGCAGCTTGGGTGCCCAGATTTTTTTTTACAGCTTGCAGTTAAAACTAGGGTGCAGTAGGGGTTGAGCAGCCACTGCAGTAGGACACAGATCTGTGGATGAAAACAAAGGCAGCACATTTTCTTGGCCTTTCCTTCATCTTTGCTCTCTGTGTTCAATGATGTGGGAGTCAGGTCCCGGGGAAAACTCTGTGGTACTCAGGATCTTGCACGCCCCTGGCCTTAGCACCCAGGAAGCCACTTGAGGTAGTGACCGTCCTCTTCCTGGGGTTTATGAAGGTGTGTTTTGGCTTTTGGTGCCCACCCTTGATTTGTTTGACCTTTCTGGGTGGTTTAGAGTTGAGGCTCCTTTGGGTTTTCTTGGACTTGGAGCAGTGTGAAGTGACTTTGCTCTGTCCTCTGTCATTGGGAGCCACCTGCATGGGTGTTGGAATGTCTTTGGGTCATAAGTTGAATTGAAGAGAATGCCCGTGGGGACCAGAGGCAAATTCTGGTGCTGGTTCTTTTGTGTCTCTAAACATGACTTGTTCTGGAGGTGTTGCCTCAGTCTCTTGATGGGATAGAACATTGGCTGTGTGGGATGGAACCCCCTCTCAATGGGTTACACCTTGATGCACTTGTCTTATGCTCTGTGAAGCTGTGAGGGCGTCCGTGCTGACCACTGGCCTCATCTCGAAGATGCCATGCCTTTGCAGTGCTTTTAAATTTTCCTCTGTGGCTGCAGTAACGTTTTGCAAAGTGGATTTTACTGTGCCCCCTCCCTTGAGTTCCTTCACAGAATGAAAAAGCCTCCAGGGTGGGCACATTTGGAAACTGGTGCAGCCTGTTTTACAAAAACCTGCTTTGTATTTTCTAACGTAATGTTTCTCAAACATATTTGATCATAGCGCTCTTTTATTTTGGGGACTGTGTTAGGGGAAATATGCGTGTGGAGGTTTACAGTTTCTGAATCTGTGGAACCACAAAAAGCCAAATTGTGTTCCCATGCAGGCACAAAGCCACAGTGCCCACGCTTCCTTGCTCGACAGCATGAACCCTGCCTTCTGCAGAGAAGAGCAGTGATACTGTGCAGGCATGGCTGGTTTTCTTGCCAGTCTTTCTATTCAACACCTGTAGCAGAATAAGTAGGATAATTGACGTGATGGCTTTTCAACATTCAGTCCTGATATTTATTGAACTAGTGAGGTAGATGAAGAAAGTCCAGGGTGCACATTTTCTCCTGTGGAGCTTGCATGATTGACACCACTGAACGGGGGTCCTCCACTTACTATCGTGGGGGTTCTTCAGAAGCACTCCTCAGCATGTGATTCGTGCCAGGATCTGCCCTGCTTTTTAGATGAATTATTTTTAGATGAATTATGTCATTTAGTCTTTGAAACAGTCTGTGAGGGGAGGTGCTGTTTGTCCCTTTTACAGATGAGGAAACTGAGGTAGAGAGAGGCAGCATGCCTTGCCCAGCATTATGTCCCCAGAATGGCGAATCTGGATTCATCTGGGGCAGTTTGGCTTTCCAAGGCTGTGCTCTCCCATGAGAAGCCCACAGTCTGCTCCTTTCCTTGCCCAGGGTCAACGGTGAGCCCACATCAGAGTGGTGTACCTTACTTTCTTTATGTGGCCACCAGGGCACAGTCCCACACCGTGGTGGGTGGCGTCCCAGTGATGGTGCCAGAGGGATTTTACATGGAAAGATTTTGTTACTTACATTTCCCAAGAGAAGGGTACCCACCACGCCACTCAGGGCCTCAAGGGCAGCAGCAGGTTGGGGTGGGAGGCAGAGCGGCAGTGAGGGGATTGGGAAATACAAGGCAGGGGGGAACAATTCCGGATAGGCTGGCGTGACTCTTGTTGGCAGGCTTTGAGGCCTGGGGGTGGGGACCGTTCCTGGGTGTCTGGTGCCTGGTGCCTGCCCCGGGGTCACATAGGGCCAGGAAGTTGGCTTGGTGTGTGAATGTAATGCAGAAGGTGGTGGCAGGTGAGTGTGATGCAGGAGGTGGCGGGAAGTGGGGCTCTAGGGTGATTGGTTTGCATAAGAAAGGCGAGCTCCCAGTGGGCCCTTTGCTGTCTCTAGGATTTACCAGGCTTGGGAAGGGCAGTCTCTAGCTAGTGGGGCCACAAATGCAGGAGCATCAAGGATATAGAAAATAAAATATAGTTGATACAATTGACCCTGTGATGAATGAATGCCAAGTAGACAATTATAGAATCTACAGGCTGGGCACGGTGGCTCACGCCTGTAATCCTAGCACTTTGAGAGGCTGAGGAGGGTGGATTGCCTGAGCTCAGGAGTTCAAGACCAGCCTGGGCAACATGGTGAAACCCTGTCTCTACTAAAATACAAAAAATTAGCCAAGTGTGGTGGCATGCACCTGTAATCCCAGCTACTCGGGAGGCTGAGGCAGGAGAATTGCTTGAACCTGGGAGGTGGAGGTTGCAGTGAGCTGACATCGCACCACTGCACTCCAACCTGGGTGACAGAGAGAGACTCCGTCTAAAAAAAAAAAAGAATCTGGAAAACACAGAGCCAGCCACAGAGGGCACAGAGATAGGGTACGGAGGTAGCAAATGGAGGTGGTGAATGGAGGTGGGGCATGGAGGTGGTCCTCGGACTTTTTTCTCCCCTGGTCCCCCTTCAGGGTCCTCTGGCTTTGGAGTTTATGTAGGGGGTTTAGTTCTTCCTGCAGTGAGTGGGTCAGCAAGGACTTTTCTTGCAGGCAGACTGTGAAGTCACACTTACCTGTGTAATGGTTTGGGGATTCGGATGAACTTCCAAAAGCCGCTGAGGGTGGTGACCACCAAGTGACCTTAAGATCCTGTTTTTTGGGGGAGCTGTGGGTCTCTGGCCTGGAGAGTGTGACCTCTAACCCAGCTGTGTCCAGGACGCAGTTTGGGTCTTGAAAGACTTATGGTCTGAAAAAGATCACTTTGCTCTGGTGGGCTGAGTCAGGCCCATGAAATGGGGCAAAAGAGCACCGTTTTACCAAATTTAATGACATAACACTTCTTATAAAAAACGTGTTATTTTTTTCTTTTAAAATTTTGGTATTAAAATACACAAAACATAAAATGTGCCGTCTTAACTGGTTTTGAGCATACAGTTCAGCGGCGTCAAGGACATTCACGTTGCTGTACAGCCATCACCACCTCACTACCGTCCGTCTCCAGAACTATTTCATCTTCCCAAACAGAAGCTCTGTCCCCATGAAACACTACCTCTTTATTCCCCGCTCCCGAGTCCCTGGCAACCCCCACTCTCCTTTCTGTCTCTATATATTTGACTACGCTGGGGAACTCGTATGAGTGGACTCATACAGTGTTTGTCCTTTGTGCCTGGCCTGTTTCACTGAGCGTGATTTCTTCAGGGTTCACCCAGACATAATACTCTTGATCTATTATAGAAGGTAGGTGGATTTCTACATCTGGCTACAGTGATTGGAGTTTAAAAAATGTACCCTATGTTTATATGTTTCAAATCCTGTTGCAAGGATAAATATAGGATGTCTTTTTTTTTTTTGGGATGGAGTCACTCTGTCGCCGAGGCTGGAGTGCAGTGGCATGATCTTGGCTCACTGCAACCTCCACCTCTCGGATTCAAGCAACTCTCCAGCCTCAGCCTCCTGAGTAGCTGGGATTACAGGCATGTGCCACCACGCCCAGCTAATTTTTGTATTTTTTAATAGAGATGGGATTTCACCATGTTAGCCAGGATGGTCTCGATCTCCTGACCTTGTGATCCACCCGCCTCTGCCTCCCAAAGTGCTGGGATTACAGGCGTGAGCCACCGCACCGGCCTAATTTTTGTATTTTTTAGTAGAGACAGGGTTTTGCCATGTTGGCCAGGCTGGTCTTGAACTCCTGACCTCAGGTGATCCATCTGCCTCGGCTTCCCAGAGTTCTGGGATTACAGGCGTGAGCCACCGTGCCCGGCCTAGGATGTCTTCTTAAGTGTGCTTGCAAGTCATGCGGGAGAAATTACGCAGAGTGCGTGGAAGCCAAGTGACTTGTTTCTCACCAGGAGGAAACCCCATCTCTGAGGTCAGTTGGTGGCTTCTCTACTCAGGTATCTGTTGAACCCAGAGTGGTGTCACACCTCAGGATCGGTCCCCCAAATTCTGTGCAATGAAAGGGTAGAGTGAGCGAGTTTTCATCTCTCTGGCTTTCTGGCAAGCACTCTTGACATAGGATTGCTGTTACTCTGTATTTGAGTTCCTATGGATTATCCATCTGTAGGTTTTCTGCCATCCAAGAAACTTAAGTGTGTGCATGTATTTGGGGTTGGAGAATAAGGACGACGAGGGCATTGGGAATTGGGGCTTGTGTGGAGGTAAGTCGTAAGTTTGAGAAGAAATGGGTGCATGTGCCAGGCACCAAAACAAGTGCATATGCATGACACACACACACACACACACACACACACACACACACGCAGCTGACAGCATTGTCAGGGGTGTGGACCTGTGAGCTCACTTATGCTGAGCAAGGACAGAGCTTGCCGGGCTGGGGGCTGGGTCTTGTGGGCTTGGGCTGAGCTATTGGGAAGGCTGAAGGCTGTATCTTGGGGGAAGTGCGTTCTTGAGAGCTGTGTAAGTTAATGTGTATGAGATGAGCAGATGGTTGGTGTCATGAGGGTGTCCTCTTCTAGAAGACCAGGGCCCTACAGCGATGGTTCTCTCAGTGGGGTCTCTGGACCACTGGCATCAGCATTACCTGGGAGCTTGTTAAAAATGCAAATATGGTCAGGTGCAGTGGTTCACACCTGTAATCTCAGCACTTTTGGGAGAGGCCAAGATGGGAGGATTACTGAGCCCAGGAGTTTGAGACCAGCCTGGGCAACACAGTGGGATCCTATCTCTACAAATAATAATAATAATAATAATAATAATAATAATAATAATAAATAGCCAGGCGTGGTGGCTCGTACCTGTGATCCCGGCTACTTGGGAGGCTGAAGTGAGAGGATCGCTTGAGCCTGGGAGGTTGAGGCTGCAGTGAGGTATGATTGTGCCACTGCATTCCAGCGTGGATGACAGAGCTAGACCCTGTGTCAAACAAACAAAACAAAAAAAGCAAACTCTTGGGCCTGCCCCACGTCTGTTGATCAGAATTTTTTTTTGTTTTTTTGAGATGGATTCTTGCTCTGTCGCCCAGGCTAGAGCGCAGTGGCGCGCTCTTGGTTCACTGCAAGCTCCACCTCCCGGGTTCACGCCATTCTCCTGCCTCAGCCTTCCGAGTAGCTGGGACTACAGGCACCCGCCACCACGCCTGGCTAATTTTTTGTATTTTTAGTAGAGACGGGGTTTCACCGTGTTAGCCAGGATGGTCTCGATCTTCTGACCTCGTGATCCTCTCAAAGTGCTGGGATTACAGGCGTGAGCCACCGCGCCCGGCCTGAATCAGAAATTTTGAGCTGAACTCAGCAATCTGTGCCTCTCTAATGCACGTAAAAGTTGAGATCCACTGGCTGTGATTCCTGTAGAGGGCCTGGGACAGGAGGAGGCAGGCAGAAGCCACTAGCCTTGAAGCTGCCTGTCACTCCACCACAAGGGACTGAGACCCGATGGACACCTTCCTCCAGTCCTCCCCTTGCCTCTCTCCACCGCAGGGACTAGGAGAGATGGCCGGGCAGTCCCCAGCGTGACCACAGGATGCCTGATGTTGGGAGTGGGGACAAAGGATAGGAAAAGGGCTGGGCAACAGGTGGGATTACCTACCATGGAGGACAAAGACCTCGCCCCCAAGTGTCCCTCCCATTCGTGGAGTACCAGCTCAGTTCTCCTCAGTGCAGACAGGCAGCAGAGCAGCAGCTTGGGGAGAGCAGGAAAGAATCAGCTGCCAGTGTTGTAGCGGAGATGGATTTCAGGGTCTGATGAAGGGTCCAAGTCTGGACTGCAATTGGGATGCATGAGAACATCCTCAAAACCCTGGAATAGGAAGGCACCTATGTGCCCTGATTCCTCCTTGGCTGTCATTCCAGGAGCCACACAGGACAGTTGACCCAACACTTCTGCCACCTGAAGAACGACACCTGCATTCCTCCATCTCTGGGACCACCGAGGAACTCAGGGAGCTCAGAATCTCTCAGATCAAAAAGATACTGAGTCATTGGATAGCCATGCCATCCTGAAAACGGCCTTCTTTCTGTGTACATTATTTGCAACAAGCAACAAGTTTATAAGCACTTTGATAAAATTGTATGTGAGTGTTAAAATATTAAAGTCGGTGTGTCAACTTGAAATAAATGATGAGGTATTGATTAGTACTAAAGGAAAAATACAGTATTTGTGGTCCTGTTATGGTTTAGGTATGAATTTTAAAAAGAAAGCCTTTGTTCAGATTTTTGCACATTTCCTCAGCCCTTGGTCTCCAGAGTTTGTTTTGCTTGTCAAGTCTTAAATTAGCCACTTGCAAATTTCCTTACCTTGGATATTTCCGGATATAGGAGGATGCCCAGGGTGTGCATTGTTCTGTAGCTGTACTGTCCAACAGATAGCCACTAATCACATGTGGCTATTTAATTGAAGTTAACTCAGACTGAATAAAATTACTTAAGTGCTCAGTTGCCACATACCACATGTGGCTGCAGGCCACACTGGACAGTGGAGAGAGAGACCCTCTCCCTCTCCACAGCAAGTTGGGCAGTGCTGCTTTATACTGCCTCATCCCCAGCATTTTGGCCAATCATAAGTACTTTCTGAGCACCTGCTCTGTGCCTAGGGACTGCTAACTTGTTAGCTTATTGAATAAAATACACTGGGCATCTTCTCTGTCCAGGTGATCACTGAATTCCTTGGCATAGCTACTTAGTAGCGTAACAGACATCTATTCTTTGGCACGAGGGAGAGGCTTTATGTATGTGAAGATGGAATGGAGCTGTATTGGGCAGGATATTATGCAATGGGGAGTGGGGAGGTCATGCCCAGCAGAAGTGAGGCAGGGTAAGTGTTGGAGGACGGTGCTTGGAGAGGCAGGCTGCCCCAGGAAGGAGGGTAAAAGGCTGAGCAGGTGGACTGGGGTTGGATGCAGCAGCTGTGCGGCTGATTTGGAGAGCTTGACATGAGAGGACACTGAGGAGTCGACAGGTTTTGGAGAAGATTCCCATCTAATAGTTTTCAAAAACATTCTTGGCCGGGCGCAGTGGCTCATGCCTGTAATCCCAGCACTTCGAGAGGCCAAGGCGGGCGGATCACGAGGTCAGGAGATCGAGACCATCCTGACTAACATGGTGAAATCCTATCTCTACTAAAAATACAAAAAATTAGCCAGGTGTGGTGGCACATGCCTGTAGTCCCAGCTCCTTCGGAGGCTGAGGCAGGAGAATCGCTTGAACCTGGGAGGCAGAGTTTGCAGTGAGCTCAGATCATGCTACTGCACTCCAGCCTGGGCAACAGAGCGAGACTCTGTCTCAAAAAAAAAAAAAATTAAAAAAAAATTCTTTTAAGTAGAACATTCAGTATGGACATCAAACTGTTGATATTTCACCTGTTTCATGAAATTGCAAGGAAGATGGGACTCAGAGAAGATGATGTTGATTTCCAAGTAACATTTCATTCACAAGTCTTCAGTTTCCTTTGGGGACATATCTAGCAGTAGAATTTCAGATCACATGGTCATTCCATGTTTATTTTATTTGAGGAACTGCCAAACTTTTCCACAGTGGCTGCACCATTTTGTATTCTCACCAGCAATATTCCAGGGTTTTAATTTCTCTACATTCTCAACAGTACTTGTTTTCTATTGTTGTTGTTGTTGTTGCTGTTGTTTGGTTTTTTGGTAATAGTCGTCCTAATGGGTGTGGAGTGGTATCTCATTGTGATTTTGACTTGCATTTTCCCAATGACTAATGGTGAACATCTTTTCATGCTCTTTTTGGCCAGTTGTGTATTTTTTTTTTTTTTTTTTTTGAGAAATGTCTGTTCAGATCCTTTGCCTAGTCTCACCTTGGGTTGTCTTTTTATTATTGTTCTTAGAGTTTCATTTACTTTTTTGTTTTTTTTTTTGAGACGGAGTCTCTGTTGCCCAGGCTGGAGTGCAGTGGCGCAATCTTGGCTCACTGCAACCTGTCTCCCGGGTTCAAACAATTCTCCTGCCTCAGCCTCCTGAGTAGCTGGGACTACAGGCGTGCGCCACCACGCCTGGCTACTTTTGTGTTTTTAGTAGAGACAGGCTTTCACCATGTTGGCCAGGCTGGTCTCCTACTCTGACCTCAAGTGATCCGCCCGCCTCAGCCTCCCAAAGTGCGGGGATTACAGGCGTGAGCTACCACACCTGGCTTCATTTACTTTTAAAAGACTAAACATTACCATCCCCATCCCCTTGAAGTTAGAAGGGAAGAACTTGGTGACACAAAGAGGCCTGCGGCTTGGTCTGCAATTAAGCACAGGCTCTTGAAAAGTGTCCTCTTTTGCCAGTGTGGTTTGGGATTTCCACAGCCTCTGCACTCTATTCTTGATTCTGCTTTACTTTTGCCATATATAAGTGTGTGTATACGTGTATATATTTTAAGAATGGAGGAAAAAATATAATTACTTTTAATTTGGAATTCATGTTTTAACTTTCCCCTATATTAAAGAAGGACTGATTTTGCATGTACTTAGGCTGAAGTAGCCACTTCTTTGTTGATATGGGATTGAGGTCTTGATTCCTTTTTTTCCTGCAGGTCAGAGAGCACTAGGACATGCCCAGGGCCAGTTTGTGGGACCCTTTGTGGGAAAGGGAAAGTGCTTCTCCTGTCCCCTACTTCTTGTGGCTGGCCACCTGCCATTTGGCACCTGGTTGAGGATGGGACATGAGTGTCCACTCCACAGTGCTGTGTTCACCCCCTTGGGTGGAGGTCCAGTTTGTTGGCAATGATACTGCACACAGGCTGTCTGAGGCTTGGCTATCTTGAACAGTCTCTGGCTGGTTTCAATACGAGTTATTTTCATATTTTAGTGTATAAGACCTCCAACTTACATTTTGATGCAGATCAATGAAGCACACCCTTGGTCCATGCCTGAGTGTCTGGGGCCACATTAATTAAATTATGTTCACTTCAGATCTTTCTTTGTGCCCCATAGTGGGGTCTCTGCCTCTTCTGCCTGTAGCTCTGTCACCTCTGAACATACCGTCTGCTTGACCTATCTGTCATGTGTATTTGTTTTTATCTGCTTTACACCCCAGAGCAGACATCTTCATTTCCTTTGTCGATACGCTCCCAAGTGCCTGGAAGCACCTGAGACAGACCAGGTGTTTAGGAAGTACCTGCTGAAGGAGTGAAATGCTAGGCTTCCTCACCTGATCTCTGTTCCCTCGCCTCTTTCTGAATGTCTCTTGTGGGCAGGGTAAAGCATTGTGTACTTGTTCTTTTTCTTTTCCAGACAGGGTCTGGTTCTGTTACCCAGGCTGGAGTGCAGGGGTGCAGTCATAGCTCACTGCAGCCTCAAACTCTTGGGCACGAGTCATCTTCTCACCTCAGCCTCCCGAGTAGCTGAGACTACAGACATGTGCCATCATGCCCAGCTAATTTTTAAATATTTTGTAGAGACAGTGTCTCGCTATGTTGCCAGGGCTGATCTTTAGGTGGGGCTCTAGTGATCTCCCACCTCGACCTCTCAGTGCTGGGATTACAGGCATGAGCCACTACGCCCGGCCATCGTGTTTTTTCTTAAGCACAAGTAAGGGCTTAAAGTTAAAGTAAAAATGCTTTTTAAATTTTTTTCCTTTAATGAACATGGAATTCATTGAGGTTTTGATTCTTTTATAATTTTTTTATGTTACTCAAAACAGAAGGAATAATACCTCCCCAAACTTTGTTTCACAAATGGCCTGTTGATATTGGGAGTTGAGTGGGATGTGCTGGCTTCTGAGGGGGTCAGGGGAGCCTGGTGGGGCAGGTGTGGGGTGGCGGTGGGGGCTGCTCCAAATACTCCCTTCTAAACTGTCAAAATGTTTCTGAAAGTTCAGGTTCAGTAAATGTTGGTACCAGTTGTTGGTTCTACTCTCCCCCGAGTCCACCCCAGTGGTTGACACCTCCATGAAGGTGGGCTGGGAAATCTTCCCAGGGAGGGCACAGGAGGAAGAGTGTGAGATCGACCTGGCTGGGTGAAACCCTCCCCACTTCGGCCCCCGCCCTGCAGGATGAAGGAGCAGAGTGGGCTGGGGGAAGCAGCTGCCAGTAGGCTTTATATCGCCAACCGCCAGAAGGGCAGGTTTTCCAGGAGACTTAGAGCTGAATGGGTGTCGTAGGACCCCTGGTACACATTTGGTAAGAAGGAAAAAAAAAATCCTAAATGAGGCTGAATGATCCTCTGAGAGTTTTGAAGAATGTTGATACTGAAAGTGAGGTTGAGGTGCAGGATTCATGGTGGGCAGGCAGGCTGTAAACCTGGTGTTTCCCTTGGATTCAGATGGTCCACTGCTCAGAGACAGCGAGGAATTTGTGGGTTCTCCTGAACCGTTGTTTTTACATGAGTTGGCCTTTGCTTTGATGTGAATTTATCCTGAATGAATTTGGTATTTAAAGAAAGAACAGTCAAGAAAGCAGAGTCTTGTACAGATCCAAGGCATACCATATTTTATGTTTGAGCTCAGGAATTCTGGTTGCCTGAGCATCAACTGTTTAAAAGCAAGGGGATCGTGCCTAAAAGCCCTAATTATTGTCAGTAGCAATTACGAATGTTTATTAAGTGCCCGTTTAAAAGCCAATATTATTATCCTGGCAGTATGAAGAAGTGGTATATTTATCATGTAGTATTTGTCCTTAAAGATTTCTAATCTACCTGGGAAGCTGGACTATATGTGTTAAAACATGATGCAAATAAAATCCTAGGCAGTCTGGCTGTGTTGAGCGGAGTGGTCTGGAAATGAGGTCACAGGGGTGCGGACTGCGGAGAGGGGCGGGGAAGACCTCAGAGAGGGACACTCAGTCTGTGGGTGTGACAGGGACGGGGGTCGGGGGGGGCTGTGTGTGTATGGGATTATTGCTGAATTTTGCCTTATTTTGCTTTTTCAACTTCAGTCATCTGTAATGAAAGGAGATTTTGCTACATCTAAGCCAGCCTTTTGGAGTTGACCACCAGTTATGTGCGCAGGACATTTGCAGGCTCTTCCTGTCCCTTTTATTTTAACAACAGAATTCTTAAAATTAAGAGATGGAATCCACAAGCCAATACAATTCAGCCTTTCGGAGTGTAGAATTCACCAGTTTTTAGGATATTCACAGAATCGTATAACCATCACTACTGTGGAATTGCAGAAAATTTTTATCACTTGCTTCTGTTTTGACAACATATTACATTGTGTCATAGGAGACTGCCTCTCTTTAAGCCCTTTTCAACCTACAAAAATGGCAGTTTCCTATGTTCAAACCTAATTTACCTACTGTCGAACACTTGTCTTAAAAGCCCTCCTCTGAAAGCTAGCATGAGATTTTTCCTCCACCTTCTTTTAAACTGTTGGAAAGTATTTAGGGTTAGGGAACCACATGTGCTGAGAACAGTTAAGGGACTTTATAGGGAGCCCAGGGTTGGGGCGGCTTCAGGTCTTTGCAAGTCTGTTAAGTGGGAGAACTTGACCTCTGGCCCTGTGCCCTTCAGCTTCTTCTTTTTTTTTTTTTTTTTTTTTTTTTTTTTTTTGAGACGAGTTTCGCTCTGTCGCCCAGGCTGGAGTGCGGTGGCGCAATCTCGGCTCACTGCAAGCTCCACCTCCCGGGTTCACGCCATTCTCCTGCCTCAGCCTCCCAAGTAGCTGGGACTACAGGCGTCTGCCACCACGCACGGCTAATTTTTATATTTTCAGCAGAGACGGGGTTTCACTGTGTTAGCCAGGATGGTCTCGATCTCCTGACCTCGTGATCCGCCCGTCTCAGCCTCCCAAAGTGCTGGGATTACAGGTGTGAGCCACCGCGCCCGGCCTGTGCCCTTCAGCTTCTAATGAGAGCAGTTAGGATCACTGGGTGGCGGTTACTGGGACACCAATTTCAGTTTGATACAAGAATGAGCTTTCTACTTATAAAGCTGCCTCACTATCCAGCTCTGTGCAGTGTCCAGGTGTCATTGGGTGAGCTTGGATGGAGGCAGGGATGCCGTGCACTGTGGCCTCCAGCAGGAGTGCCCTGCTGGCCTGTCTGGCTTTGCTCACTTGTCCAGATGCTCTCCTGAGCACCCCAACCCCAGTGTGCACCCATGCACCTCACTCCCCTATGCAGCTCTACACCAGGTATGCTGGTTTTGTCCAATGTGGGGAGCACCGTTGCCGTGCTCAGCCTGCAGAAGTGGGATCTGTGCCCGTTGTGGGGAGGGTTGGCCAACGTTGGGTGCCCAGGTCTTCCTGGGCATGCTTTCCAGGGTTTCTAGCACATCTTCTCCTTTTCAGCACAGATGATGCTCTTAAAGATTTGGGGTGTGGCCCAGGGGTGCCCTCTCAGTGAGGACACACGAGCTTCCCTGCCCTCTGCATAATGTGTCAGCGTCCACACCTCCAGTCTGGGTCCTTTTTTGTGACATGGATTGTACTTCCCCATGAACTCCAGTCTCTTTCTTGGAGTTGTTTCTCTGCACGTATCTTCTTCCCGCACGTGTCTGGGTTTGAGATTATTTTTCCTATGTTGATTTTTAGATGGTGTTGGTCAAAGTGTTTAGAACTAAGAAACCTACAGACCCAGCATAAGGGGAGAAATGACAGCATAAAAAATAGAACAGAGAGTCTGTTTGAAGAGGGAATTTGAAATCCATGCCAGACCAAAAATGGTTGAGTTGAAGCATTGCTCTTAAATTGTTTAAGGGAGTGGGAAGAGTGCAGTGGGGTCAGGAGGAAATTAATGACCTTCAACAAAATGGTTGGTGATGGAAAACATATAAGCAACACGTGAATAAGCATGGGGAATTAATTTTGGAGCTGCTGGGAAGGAGTAAAACTAAAGAATAAGCAAGGAAAAGCAGAGCGTCTATGGGGGCAGGGAACATTTTCTACTCGGGCATGGGACAACCTCGACCATCTAGCGAAGCCTCTTTGAAAGCTCTTGAGAGAATCTTTCTACCATGTTGGTGGCCGACTTCACTTTTCTTCCTCCTTTGCCAGTTTATTGGGAGAAAATGGTCGTTAAGTATTTTTATATGATAAGGCTTCAGATTCTAAGAGCGATTCCAAGATTTTTTTCTTAAATTACCAGGAAAAAAGTCCATATATAAAATCCCAGTGTCAGGACCTGGAAAAGGGTCCCAAACACATTGGCATCCACTTAGATGCTTTGCTAGCAATCTGAATTACCTTAAGGAAAAAAACCGTACATAATGGAACCAGATGGGAGCCGCTGGCTAATATTTCGAATTCTTTCCACTTAAGAATTATCTTAATTTGAGGAGGATCTTTGAAGTCCAGGGGAAGTTGCCAGGTGGGGAAGAGGGAATTCTGTGGGTAAAGGTGAGGGGCAAGGTGGGAGCCCAGGGTTTCCCTCAGGACTCCCTGCAGGGAGTGCATCAGGGCTGGCCTGGCTGTGACAGGCAGGGCATTGCATAGGCAAAATGCTCGGCGAGATTAAAGAATTAACCAATATAAAAGTCAGGGGAGCGTCACCTGAACAAAATAAGCTAAAAGGATTTGGAATCCACGTAAGATTATCCATGGCTTAGAATTTCTAATTCCATTCCAGGGATTTTGGCTCCTAGCAAGAACACAAAAGGTGCCAAAAAGATTAGTAGCGGAGGAAACAAATTTCCGTGATTAGATCAAGACAACTTTGGCTGCTAGGAGCAGAATCACCCTTCCCTCCCTTCTTCCTTGTTGCTTTCCTGCGTGGAATGAGTTACAGCCAAGATGTGACTTCACGTACATCCCAGGGCCTCTGCTGACAGATGCTGTAACACAATTAGGATAGAGGTGTTAGAATTGTGCAACACTCAATTCTAGATCCTGTCAGAGCCTAAGCCAGGAACTTGGTCTTTGCTTTGCCCGCCCCTCCTTTTGAGAGGTGAAGCCAGCTGGATTTCTGGGTGGGGTGAGGACTTGGAGAACTTTTTCGTTTTATAGGAGGATTGTAAAATGCACTAATCAGCATTCTGTAGCTAGGATTGTAAAAAGCACCAATCAGTGCTCTGTGGCTAGCTAGAGGTTTGTAAAATGTGCCAATCAGTGCTCTGTAAAAACATACCAATCAGCACTCTGTGGCTAGCTAGAGGTTTGTAAGATGGACCAATCAGCACTCCGTAAAATGGACCAATCAGCACTCTGTAAAATGGACCAATCAGCAGGACGTGGGAGGGGACAAATAAGGGAATAAAAGCTGGCCACCTCCTCCCGCCCCCCACCTCCCCCAAGACAGCAGCAGCAACCTCCTCAGGTTCCCTTCCATGGCTTTGGAATCTTTGTTCTTTCGCCCTTCACAGTAAATCTTGCTGCTGCCCACTCTGTGGGTCCAGTGCCACCTTTGAAAGCTGTAACACTGTGGATGTCTGCGGCTTCATTCTTGAAGTCAGCAAGACCACCAACCCACGGGAAGAAAGAAGCTCCGGACACACCACCTTTAAGAGCTGTAGGTCCACAGCTTCATTCTTGAAGTCAGGGAGACTGCAAACCTACCAGAAGGAACAAAACTCCGGACACACTTTCCCCATTGAGAGATGGAAATGCACCAACCTCCTCCCCAGGGGTGCCAGAGAAGATGATTCCAGTTAAAAGGGGGCTGCTGTTGGTGTCTATGGGGCCGTGTGTGGTAGTCACAGCCTTCAGTTCCCTTCAGGGTCCTGTGCCAGGTGGAGGCCGCCGCACCTAAGAGTCCTCATGTGGGGGATGACAACCCTGACCAGCTGCTGAGATTGGGTTGAGACTTCAGCAGCCATAAATGCCAGGTAGCAGGGTGAGGTACGGAGCCGCCTCTGCTGTTCTTGGGATGATGACCCATTTGTTCAAATGGCTAGTTCCTGATCCTAGAAGCAGTGATGATTCCAGATACTACATCAAAGGGATGGAAATATTCTGACACGGGTGATGGACCCACCTACCCATATGAAAGGTGACAAATGTACTCTTCAATGGTAATGCTGAGTGGACTGGTGACGTTTAATCTAGAATCTAGGAAAGCAGCTGGAAGGCCAGGCCCTGTGTAAGTTTGCCCTGCAGACCTCCTTTGTGCTCCTGTTCAGGTGCTCAGGAGCGGGACCAGGTGACCCCTAGTCATGACAGATCTACACCTGCGGTGGCAATCACGGTTGCCTTTGCCAGTGATTGGTTGTCTGTGACTGCAGGTCCTGGTTCTGACCAATGAGATGTAAGGGGGGTGGGGCTTCCTTTCCAGGCAGAGGAGTTTTAGGGAAAAGCCTCTCCCCTGCCCCACCGTGCTGCTTAGACAGTAGCTGGTGTGATCCCTGGAGTGGCCACTGTACCCACAAGGTGACCGGCAGGAGGGTGGAAAGCTCATTGACAACCCCACTGGGAGGGAAAGAGAACCTGGACCTCGGTGACGTCGTGAACCACCTCCTCGCAGCTCTCTTGTTAAGGGAAGATTCGTTTATGGTCAGGAGTTTTCTTTCATAATACAGCCCAAAATATCCTCACTGCTAGAAATGAAGGAAATTGTATTATAGGGTATCTCTCGGGAATTTAGTCTCACTCTAGTGTTCGATCTGCTGAACTTAAATTGAGGCCTCGTGGAGGTTTAAACTCTACACATTTGAAATATGGCCACGTTATGCTTGGCTGGGAATACTCTTATCAACCAAGTGACAGGATGGCCCCGTGGCTCGAAGGGAGGCGCCTTTGTACTTGAGTTCTTAGCTTACACACAGTGTAAGGTGGCCAGACAGTGGAGCATGGCCCAGCAAGCACACGGGGGCGTTGGCACATGGCAGCGGTGGTCAGACTTGGGGAATAACAGCATGAGATTTTTGTTTTTTTGGTTGGCAAGAGTTTCTGGCTGGAAACTCTCCAGAGAGACTTTGCCATCTTATTTTGTAAAAGCTTTTTTTTTTTTTTAACATTAAAAAAGTTAATATTCATGCAATTGACCAAGGGGCCATTTTTCAGTGTACAGCTGGGTGGCATTAAGTACAGTGTTGGACAGCCATCACTACCATCCATCTCCCAAACTTTTCATCTTGCTAAACTGAGACTCTGTCCCCATTAAACACAACTCCCCACTTTTCCCTTCCCCCAGGCCCTGGAAACCACCCTTCTACTTTCTGTATGAATTTGATTGCTGTAGATGCCTCATATGTGAAAGCTTTTTGAAAATCAGATTTTTTAAACTGTCAAGATTGGTGAAAGTATAGACTGACTGGAACAGAGGAGGATTTGGGGGGTAGTTTAGAGAGTAAATCCATTAGAGATTGAAGTAGTCCCTTCCCATGCCAACTATGGGTACCTGGGTTTGTCCCAGTTGATGTCAAAGTTTTTATTAATGGTGGATCCAGGGGCAGCTATTGGTAATTCTGTCTTCTACTTGGGCAGTTTTCGGTTCTGAGTCTCCAGAAAAATTGGCAAGTTCTTATCTCAGCTGATACAACGTAGAATTCTTTGTTGTTTTCATTGATTAGCAAAGCAAGAATCTTTTTGTCTCTTCTCTGGACCAGAGAGAAAAAAAAATCGAACTTTGGAAAGACTGAAAGTGTGATTCATTCCAAAGAATAAAAATCTGCTCAACCGGTATCTACTGTGAATCACTGTTAGTGGTGCATTTGAAGGCTTTGTATCAGATATTGCTGTCTGATCTATTTTTGTAGTTATTTTCAATTTTAGTAACTATAGTCGATTTTTCTTTTAAAAATAGAGTACCATTGTATACTCTCTGCTGGCCTTTTTTTGTTTCGTTTTTTGTTTGTTTGTTTTTGTTTAGATGGAGTCTCTCACTCTGTTGTCCAGGCTGGAGTGCAGTGGCGCGATCTTGACTCACTGCAACCTCTGCTTCCTGGGTTCAAGCTATTCTCCTGCCTCAGCCTCCCGAGTAGCTGGGATTACAGGCATGCGCCACCACGCCCAGCTAATTTTTGTATTTTTAGTAGAGACAGGGTTTCGCCATGTTGGCCAGGCTGGTCTTGAACTCCTGACCCCAGGTAATCCTCCCGCCTCGGCCTCCCAAAGTGCTGGGACTAGAGCCGTGAGCCAACACACCCGGCCTGGTGGCCTATTTTGTAAGTATTCTTATCCATTTTTATGGTTTTAAGATTAGCTAAAGATGAAATTATTCTATTAACTTGAATACTTAAGGGAAACTATTAAAATATTACATTTAAAAATTACTTAAGGAATAGTTATAGCTGATAAATCAGAAATATTCCAGATTTTTCATGTTACGTATTTGTTAATTTTTTTCCCAAAGACTTAAGCTTCACATTCTTTTAAATATGGAGATTTTTGCTTTGACTTTGGAAGAAAGGGCATCCTGGCAGAAGAATACACATAAGCACACTTTTTATTTTGAAATCATTTTATATTTGATATATTTTTATTGATACATAGTAGTATATATTTTGGGAGCACATACGGTATTTTGATACCTGTATACACAATGTGTGATGATCAAGTCAAGGTAATTGCAATATCCATTACCTCAAACACTTTTCTTTTTGTGGGAAACATTACAATTCTAGCCGTTTTGGAATTTATAATTATTAACTGTAATTTTGCTACTGTACTATCAAATAGGAAATTTTAGGCCTACAGAAAGGTTGCAAAAACTGTTACATATTCCCCTTAACTCGGCTTCCCTTAAACTAGAAAATTAACATTGGTTATACTAGTGATACTATTAAGCAAACCACAGACCTTGTTTGAATCTTACCAGTTTTCTCACTAATGTCTGTTTTGTGTGATTCAGGATCCCACATTGCGTTTAGTTCACCTGTTTTACTAATTTGTTTCTAGTTTGTGACAGTTCCTCAGTATTGCCTTGTTTTCCTGACCTTTGCACTTTGGAGGAGTACTGCCAATAAATTTTGTTGAATGTCCTTTAATTTGGGTTTGTGTTTTTTTTTTTTTTTTTTTTTGCTTAGTCTCAGGTAATGGACACTGGGCAGGAATACAGCAGATACAATGTTGTGTTGTAGCAGGAAGCACATGAAGTTCTCTGTTCCTTTTCTGGGGATGTTTACTTTGATTACTGGGTTAAGGAGCTATCTGCCAGATTTCTCCATCGTAAAGCTGCTGTTTTTCCTGTCTTAATTAGTATGTATCTTGCTGGAAGATACTTTGTGTGTGAGCATACTGTTTCTCATCATGTTCTCCTCCACTAATTCTAGCCGCCATCTGTAGGTTTTGCTTGCAATAATAATGATTTCAGCTTTTGTCTAACGTGGCTTTGTATTTCACTATCTCTTCTGCATTTACTAATTGGAATTCTTCGGTCCCTACTTCCCTATCTATTTATTGAATTATTTATTGAAGCTTATTTTAAAAGTATGGTAATGCATCACCTAATGATGTTTTGGTCAACAACAGACCACATATACAGTGGTGGTCTCATATGATTATATCATATTTTTACTGCACTTTTCTGTGTTAGATGTTTAGATACACAGATACACAGTGTTGCAGTGCCTACAGTATTCAGTACAGTCACATGCTGTACAGGGTTAGTGCAGGTGTGTAGTAAGCTGTACCATCCAGGTCTGTGTGAGTACTGTACACTCTGATGCTCGCATAGCAACAGAATGGCCTGAAGACGCATTTCTCAGAATGTATCCCTGTCCTTAGGGGACACATGACTATAGTTTGTTCTGGTGCATTGTTTTCAAAAAGAGCCTGTGTATAGAACACTGCATTTTGTATATTTTCAAAGGAACAGGTGGTGGGGTAGTGTGCATTTGTGGAAATGGGCCTGGCAATGGCCAGATCCCTTCCTTTGTCCCAGGTAGTTGTTTGGAAGCATCATTTGTAGTGAATGAGTAATAGTGTTCTTAAGCATTTTCTATTGTTCTAAGTTGTTTCTATCATTCTGTACTTTTAAAGGTATTACATGGTTGGCTGGGCGCGGCGGCTCACGCCTGTAATCCCAGCACTTTGGGAGGCTGAGGTGGGCAGATCATATGAAGTCAGGAGTCAGAGACCAGCCTGGCCAACAAGGTGAAGCCTCGTCTCTACTAAAAATACAAAAATTAGCTGGGCATGGTGGTGCACGCCTGTAATCTCAGCTACTTAGGAGGCTGAGGCAGGAGAATCTCTTGAACCTGGAAGGTGGAGGTTGCAGTGAGCTGAAATCAGGCCACTGTACTCTAGCCTGGGCAACAGAGTGAGACACTGTCTCAAAAAAAAAAAAAGTATTGCATATTTTATGTATTTAATGAAAACCAATTTTCTTTGAATATGATGCTTCTCTTTATGTAATTTGGATATTAACCAGTTATTAAATGTATGATTTGCAAATATTTTCTCTCACTGCCTTGGTTGTGTTTTCACTCTGTTTGTTGTTTCCTTTGATGGACAGATGTTTTTAAGTTTGATGTAGTCCAGTTTGTCTATTTTTGCTTCTGTTGCCTATGTTTTTGATGTCATATCTCAAAGTCATTACTTGAGCATAGATTCCCATATGTAAAATTAATAGGTCCCAAAGATATTTGGGGGTGGAGATACTAGTAATAGTAGTAATAAGCCCAGATATTTTGGAGTTGTTTGATAAGTCTGGCCAGATTGCCTTCAGCACACAGTCATCAATTCAGTCTCCAGTCTGAAATGTCTGGAATTGCCTATTTCACATCACCAGTGCCAGCACTGGGCGCTGACATTTAAGTTTCTTTTCTGCCAAATTGACAGGTTAAAAGTAAAGATTGGCTGGGCATGGTGGCCTGTAATCCCAGCACTTTGGGAGGCTGAGGTGGGCGGATCACAATGTCAGGAGTTCGAGACCAGCCTGGCCAATATGGCGAAACTCTGTCTCTACTAAAAATACAAAAATTAGCCCAGTGTGGTGGTGGGTGCCTGTAGTCCTAGCTACTAGGGAGGCTGAGGCAGGAGAATCACTTGAATCCGGGAGGCGGAGGTTATAGTGAGCCGAGATCGCGTCACTGCACTCCAGCCTGGGCCACAGAGCGAGACTCTTGACTGAAAAAAACTTAAAAAAAAAAAAAAAAGAATAAAGATTATCAGAATGCTTATAAAATAGCAAATGATTTGAAGAAAAAGCACAGTATGTCTTTACTTTAGAAAGACATAAAGCTTTCCAAGATATTAAAACCCATAGATGGAACAGGAGGAAAAACCAGATCCTTCATACAGTTAAACATAGGAGCCTGGGGCCGGGTGCGGTGGCTCATGCCTGTAATCCCAGGACTGTGGGAGGCCGAGGCGGAAGGATTACTTGAGGCCAGGAGTTTGAGAGCAGCCTAGGCAACATGGTGAGACCCCGTCTCTACAAAAAAATAACAAAAATTAGTTGGATGTGGTGATGCATGCCTGTGGTGCCAGCTACTCGGGAGGCTGAGTCAGGAGCATTGCTTGAGCCCAGGAGGTCGAGGCTGTAGGCCACTACACTCTAGCCTTGGCAACACAGTGAGACCCTGACTCCAAAATCAAACCAAACCGTGGGAGCCTGAGAGGAGAGGCAGGTTTGGTCTTCATTCCTGGTTTCCCAATCAGTGATGATAGATAAAAAAGCTCCTCTTTCCAATAAGGAGAGGATGCAGGGGGGGTGTGCATCTTGCACCCCACTCCTGAGATGCACAGATTTGACTCTTGTTACCCTGCGTGAGGAAATGCACCCATGCTATGAGATCCAAGACAGATCAATGGAAATGGAAAAGGAAAAGCAATTAGCAAGCAATTTTAATTTTCTCATCAGAAGGAAATTATATAGGTTGTTTCTGGCAAAGCAGCATGTTGCGTTAGGCCCCGTGGACTCCGGTGCTTTGCAAATTAAAGAGGTTTGGGGTCATTGTGGTTTCTTCTTAAATTCCTCTGTTGGCTCGATGCTGACAACAGCTGGGTCTTCCAGGATGTACTAATCTGGGGTGATGGAAGGGAAACTTTCTCTCATGGTCAGTGGAGTTTTTAACTGTTCAAGGTGTCAGTTTTATGGGTTTTCATAATGAAAATATAAGGTGTTTACATTTTAAGGAATTTGAGTCACTTTTCTTAATTGGCACCCTCTGCTTGAAATCTTAGTGCTGTTTCCTTTGGCTCTACTGAATGTTTAAAATCTCAGTGGAGCTCATTTTGGGTAATCTCTTAAATATGATATTAATTTTATTTGTTATTAGTATCAATTTTGAATTACCAGTAGAGGGATGCTGAATTTATTTTAAGCGTCTTTCTTTGGGACTGATATTGTTTATTTCCCACTGGTAATGGCGTATTCCTTGATTTTATATAAACATCCCCTCCCATAGTGTAAGTACCTGGTCCCTATCTACCTCCTGGGGTTGTTGTTTTGGGGGTTAAATGAGTTAATGGTTATAAGGTCCTTAGAGCCAGCACTTGACTTGCAGAAAGTGCTAGATGGGTGTTTGTTAAGATAACCGATTTAAGCCTGCCTGTTAAAAAGTCATTAAAACGTTATGTTTTTACCATTACATTTTAAAAGGCCTTCTGAGTTGCATGGTCAGGAGATGTTCTGATTGATGTTTTCTGTCAGTTGCTACTAAAACGTCTCAAGCTGGATGTGCTGCGGGTGCCCCGGGCACATCTTTAAATGCAAACTTGTCCCGTGTCTCCCTTAGAGCCCTTCCTGGCATAGATAGCATCCCCACCACTCACCATGTGACCAAGATGGAAACCAGCGAGTTGCTTTCACCTCCTCCCTCCCCCTGTTGATAATACAGCTGTGTCACCTGTGCCTCCAGACTCAGTTTGGAATCCACTCTCTTATCTTATCAAACTTTTTGTCGTAGGGTTTTGTGGCATTTGCAGTTCCCAAAGGAAGTTCTTTCCCACAACAATTAGTGTCATCACAAGTCCTGGATGTTTCCCTGAAGACCAGATAGTCACCTTTCCCTTTATTCTGGCCCTTTGCCCTGTGCCCACCTGGAGGCAGTGCATGTAGGGTGGCCCTGGGTGTGGGGTGGCCAAGCTGACCTGGGGTGGGGCGGCACCCGATCCACACTGCAGCTGGGTAACCTGAAGACCTTGTGAGGCAGGAAGCTTGTGACTCAATTTACTGCATTCTTGGGTCCATTGGGAAGAGAAATGCTCCTGTTAAGTATGAGGTATCCTGAGAATATGCCTTCTGTTTAAGGAATGGATTTTGGAGGATAGATCTCAGGAATTTGGGAAGCCAGCCCCCTTGGTAAACATCACAGTGAGTGGGAAGCACCAGGTTTCCCAGCAGAGGAGGCCCTTCCTGTAGCTGCTCAGGGTGTGGCTTTCTCAGGAAGATGACTTAATTGACTCAATTTTGATCCCCCTTTTTTTATATCACCTTTTTTCACTGTGCAGAATCCCACTTCAGTGATAACAAAAGAAACTTAGGGGTTAACGTGCTGATATCCTAAAAGAAATTGGGCGAGGCAGTCACCCAGATCCCCTTGCCCCAGAAACTCAGGAGAGGCAGTGCTTCATTTCCTTTTGCTGGTAGATTTTGGACACATCTGTGTCCATTTGTGTTTGGAAAGGACATTCCCATGTGTGTTGCCTCCCAGGTCACCAGCACTGTCCTGCCTGTTAATGTAAGGAGGAGTCTGGGGGCTGCATGCCATTGTACCGGGGGAAAAATTATATGCAGAGCCACCGAGAATATAAAGAAGGGGCTTTTTACCTGGAATAAATGGCTTCCTGTTTATCACTTAAGACAATTACGCAGATTTCTTATTCTCATGGATTTCATACACTGCTGTGAGACAGCCCCCTGCCAATTTATCTCCCTCAATTAAAAAAAAAAGATAGATGAAATCCAATGGGGAGTTAGTGCTTAAAGGGGACAGAGTTTCAGTTTTGCAAGATGTAAAGTGTGCTGGGGATGAAGGGTGGTGATCCTGCACAACACAGTGAATATTCCCACCGCCACCAAACTGTCCACTTAAAAGTGGCGAAGATGGCAACTTTTATGGTATGCTGTTTACCACAATTAGAAAAATATAAAAGCCTGAAAACTTGAATCCACTGAGTTCAAGGTGCTCTAAAGCTGGAGCCTGGACCTTGGTAGTCCTTGGTGCTTCTCAGACTGTCCGTGGTGCAGAACTATGTAGCAGATTTTCCCTCCAGCTGCTGCAAACCAAAACGTTTCTAAAATACAATGAAAAAGATTAATAGAAAATAAAGACTAGAAAGGGTAGATGAAATCCCCTTAATAATGCAACGATCATTGACCATGACTTAAGAAAATAACAACAACGAAAGAACAAAACTGAGGGGATTTTCTTGAACTCCATGAATGAAGGGGAAATGAATGGTGGAGGTGGCTCTTGGAAGGTCAGAGAACTGAGGGGCGTCCTCTGCTTGCAGAAGACCCTTGGCGGGAGCTAAGACTCTACCTGCAGTGGAGTTGTGGTGGCAGCGTGTGACCATGTGCCACTAGGAAGGGTGCTCTGGGTTTCCTGGGAGCTGAGACGGCAGAGCCACCCTTTAAGGTTTCTTTTCCCTCAAATGCATAGGCTTTCCTCAGAGGCTGCCATGCAGAGATCTTGTTCTGTGGGTCAGGGTAGACTTTTCCTTATGAACGGGCAGTTTATCATTCCAGACATCCTACCGGGCACAGAATTGTCCAGTCCTGCTCTGTAGCACAGCCCCTCTGGGTGACCTGCATGGCTGCTGCGAGTGCACGCTGCTCTCCCCCTCAGCCCTGCCACCTCCTGCAGGCGGAGTTGTGGTCACAGCCTGGGCCGCAGGAGCTTCAGGGACACTGACGCCTCTCAGGGTTTTGGTGTGGTTTAAAAACCCTCTGAGTTTAACTTTATTATGCCTGCTCAGCAATTATTACTCTGTGTGTGTGTGTTTTTTCAAAGAATTCTCTTTAAGGGGTGTTTTTGCTTCTTCATTAATAATAGTTTCTTAAAACCACCAATTCAGGGTTGCATATAAATGTAGTCTGTAATTTTCTGCATTTTCTTTAATATGTAATCTTCCACTGGGATCAAGAATTCCCCAGGAGAGGCTCTGCTCTTAGCTCTTAAAAAAAGTTGATTGGCTCCCTCTCTTAGTTCTTGGGCTTTCAAATTTGCTTTAATTTCTATTTTCTCTCTTGAAGAGTGTGATGGCCCCTCCCCCTGCCCCCATTTATCTGCCATGTGGTGGATTTGTGGTCTTTTAAAAAGAAAAACAGATTTTGGAGTGTATGTGTGGTGTACGTGTGTGTTATGTGTGTTGGGGGCATCTGTATATGTGTTGCGTGTGGCATGTGTGATGTTTGTGTATGTGTTCTGTGTTTGTGTATGTGTTGTATTGTGTCTGTTGGGTTGTGTGTAGTGTGTGATGTCTGTGTATGTTGTGTATGTGGTATGTGTTGTGTCTGTTGTGTTGGGTTGTGTTGTCTGTTGTCTTTGTGTGATGTGACATTTGTATAGTTTGTGTTTTTGTCTCTGTGTGTATGTGTTGTGTGTCTAGTGTGTATGGTGTGTGATGGTTGTGTATATGTTGTGTGGTGTGATTGTATATGTGTTGTGTGTGGTGTGTGTGGTGTGTCTGGTGTGTGGTATTGTGTGTGCTGAATTTGTGTGGTGTGTGATGTTTGTGTATGTGTGGTGTTTGTGTTGAGTGGTGTTTGGTGTATATGTGACATGTGGTGTTTGTATGTGTTGTGTGTTGTGTGTGGTGTGTCTTGCATGTGTGATATTTGTGTGAGGGGTGTGTGTGATATATGTTGTGTGTGGTTTGTGTGGTGTATGAGATTTGTGTATGTGCTGTGTGTGGTATATGTTGTATGTCTTTGTGTGTGGTGTGATGTTTGTGTATATGTTACGTTTTTGTGTGTGGTATGTGTTGTGTGTATTGTAAGTTATGTGACGTGACATTTGTGTATGTCTTATGTGTGGTGTATGTGCTGTGTGTGTGGTGTGTGTGCGCACACGTGTGTTCTGCAGCTGTGCAGCTCGGAGCCGTCCCAGGTGGTAAGCCAGAACGGAGGTAATCATGAGTGATGAGCAGTTTGTTTTTTCCCTTTTTGGAGGCTTTGCTTCATTACCTTGGAACCAGAGGTCCCTGAGGCCATGGGTGGCAGAGTCGAGGAGGCCTCCAAAGCCAGCCGTGGAGCATAGGAGCCAGGGCACTGGGGTGGAGATGGGATCTTTACAGCCTGGAAGGGACATCCTGTGCGTCTTGCTGCCCGCCACTGGGCGCCCTCCTATAGCGTTGGTGGCTGCTCTGAGTGCCAAGGCACCCCTACAATGGGCCTGAAGCCTGATTCCACTTCCTTGCTCCGCAAGGCTGGGCCACCCTCTGCCTGGTCTCTCCAGGCTGTGACTGGATGGCTTTTCTCCAGGGCGATGGCCTGTTGGTCGTGGCTCAGGTCCTACCGCTCTGTACCCCAGTCCTTGGGCCTTCCAGCCCTTTATGGACTGAGCCCGCCTGACCGCAACATTCTTGGGCTCTTGGTGCTAGGAGGGCAGTGGGCTCCCCCCGCTGGACTTGTGGCATCCTCAGGTCAGGTGAACAAGGCACAATGGAGGCAGGGAGATCTGAGGTTCTGATTGGAGGAACCTTCTCACCCCGGGATCTTTCCATGATCCCTGGTGCCAAATCTGGCTTTGTGGTTAAAAAAGGATGACCTGGGCCCGGGTGTGGTGGCTCATGGCTATAATCCCAGCACTTTTGGAGGCTGAGGCGGGCGGATCACAAGGTCAGGAGTTCGAGACCAGCCTGGCCGGCAGGAGCAAACCTGTCCCTACTAAAAACACAAAAAAATTAGCCAGGCGTGGTGGTGCACGCCTGTAATCCCAGCTACTCGGGAAGCTGAGGCAGGAGAATTGCCTGAACCCGGGAAGTGGAGGTTGCAGTGAGCCGAGATCCCACCGCTGCACTCCAACCTACTCGACAGAGCAAGACTCCATCTCAAAAAAAAAAAAAAAAAAATAGAGGATGGCCTGTCAGGGCAGCGATTCCTACCTTGTGGGATGGTTCACATGTTTCTTTGAATATCTAAAATCACTCTCCTTTAAAAACATTTCAGCTGTCCACTGACTGTATTTTTTGGAAATTAAATAGATTTTGTTTTGAGAATGCAGCAATATCCCTTTAAATACGTAAAATAAGTATGGGCATTTTATTGCCGTGGACTCTCTCCACGACCCCAGTCTGAGGTATTTTTATGAGCTCCTAGTAAACCTGGTCTCAAGCCAATTGCGTTTGTTTTTGTTCCTCTTTGTCTACAGAGTTGTTGAATGCTCACCGGGAAGGGGTGGGCAGTTGTCCCTTTGGGGACGTTGAGAATGTGGGGAAACCACTTCCCATTTGCTGACTTAGGGGCTGGTTTAGGAGAAAATGTTTGTTCTTCCCTTTACAGAAAATATTTAGGTTGGGGTTGTTTGTTCCAGAAGTGTCTGCTTTGAAAATACTCCATGGAAGAATTTGGAGATGTAGGAATGGCTTAAGTTTTGACTTGAAAAAAAGAAACCATAATGAATTGACCTCTTGGGGCCACAGACCACTCCAGCAGCCTCATTTCCATTTATTTTGGGGGCTTGTGTTGTAGAAGTGAGTTGATGCCTGATGGGAAGAACTGGAGCAGATCACCCTTCCCAGGCTTTCTTGGGCAGGGGAAGCCAGCGGGATGGGGTGTGGGCATGTGAGACCCCTCCATGCAGCATCTATCTGGGTTCCTCCTGGGCCAACTGCAGTCGGGCACAGAAAAAAAATCCTATTGTTCTCTTGATGTGGCAGTTTTAATTTTCCATGCACTCATACTTTAGGGGGAGAACATGTATTTTTTTATTTGCTTTTGGTTAAGTATATGTATTTTTTCTTTTTTTCATCGTAGTAAAATATGCATATCATGGAATTTACCATCATAAGTATTGTTCGGTGGCATTAAACGCATTCACATTGTTTTGCAACCATCACTGCCATCCACAGAACTCACTTCATCATCCCCGACAGAAACTCTGCAGCCATTAAATAATGCCTCCCCCATCTCCTCCCCCAGACCCTGGCAGCCACCGATTCTACCTTCTGTTTCTATGCATTTGACCACCCTAGGGACCTTGTAGAAGTGGAACATGCAGTCTATGTCCTGTGACTGGCCCGGTTCTCTTAGCATGTCTTCGAGGCTTATCCATGTTGTAGCATGTGTCAGATTTCCATTCCTGAGGATATGGTTTTTAAATGGTCATTTGTTTTGCCAGTGCAGATAAAATGTTTACATATTAACTCCATGCTGATGAAGCAGTTTCCTCTTACAGTGAGCTCAACAGTGTCCCTTTCTTGTTGCCTCAGTTGAGACTGAGCTCTCCAACTGATGCTGGATGTCTCAGGGAGGGCCCCATGGGGTCTGGTGAGAGTGGGGGCAGGGTCGCCCAAGGAGGGTCCTTGGTGTTACGGAGATCCTTGGCAGTTCAGGAGGTCTCAGTGCATAAACAGCAGTGACCACCCAGCTCCCCATCGGGAACTGCTTTTGAGATCTGTTTTCAGTAGGGGCCTGAGGCGTGGGAAGGCCCTGGCTGTGAGAGGTACAAGCAGGGTGGGCTTGGTGGAGAGGTGATGGAGGGCCTGGGATTTGGGTTTCCTGGAGGGAAAGAAGGGAAAAGACCCTGACAGGGAAGGGGAAGTTTACTTTGTTTTGTGATACCTAAGGATAGAAATTGAGCTTTGGCTTAAAAGTGAGATATTTCTACTATGAAGAAGGAATTAAAGAAAAATTGAGAAAACCTTTAAAAATAATTGTTTCTCCTTCCTCTCCTTTGTCGTGTGAGTACACATCTCTTACTTGTTGACTGCTTAGATGAGTCAGGCCATCATCTGTGGTGGGGAGCCCTTTGAGTTATTAAATGTTTCATCTCCATGAGCCCCAGTTTCTGCATCTGAAAAATAGGAATGTTACCCATTGTGTGGATTAAATGTTGGGACTGGTTGAATGAATTGAGGGAGGTGTTCTGTGCGAATGGCCTCTTTTCAAGTGCCTCTGGCTCTGTTGGCCTGCTGCTCTAGAATGGAGGGTAGGCCCCCCACCTACACCTGGCAAAGGTACAACTGACTTTTCTTCACACAGTAGCTATGGAAAAATAAACAAAGCTCCTTTTTATTTTTTGTTTTTTTTTTTCAGAGCACTTTTTTTTTTTTTTTTTTTTTTTTGGAGATGGAGTCTTGCCCTGTCGCCCAGGCTGGAGTGCATTCATGAGATCATGGCTCACTGCAACCTCCACCTCCTGGGTTCAAGCAATTCTCCTGCCTCAGCTTCCTGAGTAGCTGGGATTACAAGCGCATGCCACCATGCCTAATTTTTGTATTTTTAGTAGAGATGGGGTTTCATCATGTTGGTCAGTCAGGCTGGTCTCAAACTCCTCACCTCAGATGATCCGCCCGCCTTAGTCCCCCAAAGTGCTGGGATTACAGGCATGAGGTACCACACCCAGCCCAGAGCACTTTTATTTTTAACTCCCTGTAGAAGGCAGATAATGTACTGAGCCACATTTGAAATGACATGAGCCTTTTCTCCTGTTGGAAAACAAAGATCTTAGTTCTAAGTGGGTGGGAAGATAAGCCAGTGAGGACACTGTTGGTTTGATTATACTTGAGGCGACTAGTAAACTATCACTACCTCCTTGTTATTGGTGTTTCATGATATCCCACAGGTATCAGAAACATTCACAAACTACTGACATGCAGATTTGCATTTCCCATGGGTACAGTTGGAGACAATCTAATTTACACTAAATATGCTGTATAATTTATGTGTTATACATACCATGTAACATACTATACCTATATATAGTATAGTTTGCATTTCAGAAGGGTATAGTTGGGCTGTCAAGTAACACAGTTTTACAAGACAGTTCTTTTCTCTAGTTGAAGGATGGTGGAATGGAGGGGTGTTCTGCCCGACCTTCCTGGCTCTGGATTCAGTCTGGCTGAGCTGAGGGGCCCCTTGTGCAGCTTCCTCGTAGTACATATTAAAAACCCTTCAACTTCAAAAACAATCTGCCCAGAAAAGGGATTTATAGTCCAGTACCTGATTAAACGATGTGTGTTTTAGTTCCCAGAACTTTGCTTCCTAGTTGCTCTTTTTAATTAATAATGGATTTCCTTCTTAAAAACAGATGTGCATTCTTGGCTGATTATTTTTTTCCTTTCAAGCTGGAACATACGCCTCTGTTTGCACAGAATTGAGGTGCGAAGTGGGTCTAATGGTCCTGACAATTTGAAGGACTTCTAAGACTGTGGTTTTGTGACAAGTGCTGACTCTGGGTGGGAGTGGCCTTGGTGGCCCAGCTGCCCCCCGTCCACGGAACCCACGTGCCCTGCGAGGAGTCCTCTCCTGGGGCCTGTCTTGGTTCACTGTCAGCACTCTATTCCAGAAGCTTCTCGTTTTCCCGCCTCCTTGGCTGCTTTTGAATGTTCTGGATGTCACACGGTGCCTTCCTCATTTCTTGTTTCCTGTGGGTCCCATGTGCAGGCCCGGCGCCCTCGCATCCCTGCCAGCCTCTCCTGCTCCAGGCAGCCGGAGGATCGCCCCGCGCCGCCACCGTCCCCTGCGCGGGGGGGCCTGCACCAGGGTCGGCCGCCTGTGTGCCTCTCAGCCGCTGCCATTGACCATCTTGTGCGGGAGGCAGCTGGAGGACTCGCGTCTGCCGTCTGCCCTTGCTGCAGCCCCTTGCGGGGTCCAGTTTGCTTCTGCTTCTGCGCTTGGGCCTCTGGATGCGAGGCTGCTGGGGCCCTGCCCCCCACCCCCTGGCGGCCCTGGGGGACCCGCCACATCCTGAGCTTATCTGGAGGCCTACCCAGCACTGGAGGGAGGCTTATCTGGAGCCCCGCTGACTTGCTGTCTGTCACTTTGCAGGCTTTAAAACTTATCTTCCTGGTGAGTGCATCTAGTGGGTTCTAGGCTGGCATTCTTTTGGTCTCTAGGTACTTATCGATTAATGTTTTACTAAATTATCAAGCTTGCATTCACAGGTCAAATGTAGATTTTATACTTTAATAAACTTGGGTCTCATATTCCTAGTTTCCTGGTGGATGTATGTGTTCGAGTGTGCATATGTGTTGCGTGTATAACGTGTATGTGTGTATATGCACAGTGCACCTGTGTGTGTGTGTGTTTGCGACCAGTTTCCTGGTGTATGTGTACGTGTGCATATGTGTGAGCGCATGTGGGGATTGTGGTGCGTGTATTGTGTGCACACGTTTGTGTGTGAATGTATATGTGTGTGTTTGTGTGTAGCTTCCTGGTGTGTGTGTCTAAGGGTTGAGGTGTCAGGCAGAGCATGGGGAACTCTGAGGAACTTGGTCCCAGCTGCCCCCTCCTCCCCATCTTTCTCTTTGGGGATGGAGGAGGCTCTGTCCCCTCCTGCCCACCTGCTCAGTGCCAGTTCCCAGCTCTCCTGCTGCTCAGCTCCTAAGCAGACCTTTTTCCCCAGGTGTATCTGCTATACCTCTTTACCCCATGTGTGCACCCGAAGGCACCGGGAGTAGGATGGCATTCGCATGCAGCGCACAGGAGGGACACAGGGTTCCATAGTCTCCTTTGGCAGAAGAGGAAGGAGGCCAAGCGGGGGACATTGGCCTGGGTCCCCACACGTGGTAAGTGCCGGGCCCTGCTCTGTCTGCTGCTCCCCAAATATTTGCACAACTGCCCAGCCTCAGCTGTGGCCTGGTGTCTGCAGTCGCCCTTTGCAGAGGCTCTCAGCACATAAGGCCACCTATTTGCCTCATTAGTTCCTGTGCATTTTCTCCAAGATACACTCCTGCTCTGCCATTCCCCGCACCCCCTGGGGGCCCTTTCCGGTCCGTGTGTTTCTGGAGGACAGAGGTCAGGCCGGAGTCAGCGGAACAGGAAGAGGCCACCTGGTGGGCTCAGGCAGCTCTTGGCGGCTGTTTGTCCTGACACACGTGCTGAAGTGGGCTGCCATTCCCGCTGCCCTCTCTGTTCGGAAAGCAGCCTCTGTCGTTGCTTCATCAGCAGAACGGTAACAGAGTGAAGACCAAGAAGATGGTGGTGCTCAGGCCACGTGGCATCGGGTATCTGAGGCTTCTCCCAGCTTCCTGAAGTGACTGTGGCCTTGCTCGGCCGTGTGCCAAGCGTGGAAAGCACCTGGTCATGCCTGTTTGGAGGCAGCCGGGCCTGCCTGCCATCATGTGTCCCTCTGTGCTGCATCTCCTTCTGCACTGGGGCTGGAGTCAGCCTTGTGACTCTGATAGTCAGGAGAAGGGTAATCTGAATTCAGCTTTGCAAACAAGATTGTCCTTTTAAAGTCCTGTGAGAGTTGGTGACTTATGGGCATCTCTGGACAGATGCCCTCCTTGCTGGCATTTCCTCATTGTCCTCATTCCCTGGGGAAGTGGGGCTCTGTGTTGTGCTGGCCACCTGGCTGTACGTTTGTCTTGCCCTTGAAATGGGAACACTTTGTCATGTATAAATCACACCTCCATAAAGTTGTCATGAATAAAGGGGTGGGGTTCTGCAGGACCTCTTGGGGTTGTAATCCTGGCTCTCCAGTGTGTTTTTTGGGCAGGTCATTTAGTATCTTGGGTCTCAAATGTCCATCTCTGAAACGGGGACACCACTTCTCTCCCCACAGGGTTTTGTGAGGTTTGGGACATGGGATATGCACCCAGCACTGAGCACAGTGTCAGCCACATGGTGTTATCCAGATGACAGCTGTCATCACTCTGGGCTCTGAGTTGGCCACAGGTCACCTTTCCTCCAAGGGAAGTCTGGGACGGAAGTGGTTAGAAAGGCTCTGGACACAAGACTCATTTGCAGAGAAGGAACCAGATACGGATGCTTCACTAAATTGGCAAAGCCACTTGAGACTTTCTTTCCAGAACCTGTGACCATGGGGGGATCAGTGATTGTGGACAGGCTTGTGGGAGTCAGAGAGGCCCAGGGGTGTGGCCCGAGGGGTTCTCGGGGTGTGTGGACCCCGCTGTGGCAAGGTCAGGATGGAGCCTGTGTGTGGCCCCTCTGGTGCTCCTTCTCCCTTCCTCTTTAGTCTCACCTTCTGTGGCTCCAGGCAGGGGGGCTGCGCCCTCTGTCCACATGTCCACCTTCCTCACCACGCATCCTCAGGTGGATGCAATGACACACACAGGGACTCCCTCAGAAGCAGACCCGTCCTCAGGGAGGGAAGTCTGGGTGACCGGGCCGGGCTGCCTTTGGAACTTTGGTGTGGACATCCCACTTATTTCTCTTGAGTGTTTTTATTTAGAAGGAAGGGTGAGGCTTGGAGTGAGGCAGCCTCCCCAGACCCCTTCGTGAGATGCCTCTGGGCCTGGAAGCCTGTCCTCAGCCCACCTGTCTTCTGTTCCACAAGCTTACCCCACATCTTAGGCTCGCCTTCACACCTTTGGCCAGGTGGGTTCCCCCCACCTGGAATACCCCCACCCCTTCCAAATCCTGTTCTTTGGTGAGAGCATCACCCAATATCACTTTGTTTTTATGACAAAATTTTCCTAAAGCCATGGAAGGTTGTACTAACTATTAACGTTATCACCAACCCCATGAGACTATTACTATAACGTTTATTAACCACATAACTTTTGGCAATGCCTTAGAGGAGAACATGCCAGAAGACCTGGATCACCTTCTTTCCTCTGTACAAGTGGGATAGGAATGTCTGCCCTGCTTCCCCTGTGGGATTATTTTGGCCTAAAACAATAGACCATGTTTGATTTCATTTTGAAAATTAAATTCTATAAGTGTAATTGCTAATTTTAATAAGTAGCTTGACTATCAAGTTTAATGGGACTTGAAAACTCCCAGCCTTTCCCTTAATTTGGGAGCAGTTATTCTGATCACAGTGCTGTGTGGGGAAGGGTGAGGCTCTGCAACCCACTCATGCCTCTTATGCACTTACAGGGTCTACGTGTGCATCCAGCTGCCAGTGCTGTTTGCACCGAACAAGGAAGAGGAGCTTTCACGAGGAGCAAGGGCCTTCCCCTTCCTCCTCTTTGCTCCCACTCACTCTTTAAATGAGCTGTGTTACCGGGCAGAGAGGACTTAGGGAGAGCAGCCGAGGGCGGTGGAGCCCAACGGTGTTTGCTGGGGCCTGGCCAAGCGGAAAGCAGAGGCCTGTCAGGAATGATTAAAGAGCCCAGTGTTGGAAAAGAACAGGCCTTTATGTTGGTGGTAAAATGATTAGAAAGTAATAAGAAAAATGCAGGTTTGGACAGAACATTGTTTTGTTTAATCAGTTCTAAGCCCAAATGAAAAAAAAAGTGCCCTTAGAAGTAATTTTAAAAAGGGATTACAACATACATGTGAACATTTCTCCCATCTAGTTTATGAGTTTAAACTTTAAGGGGAAGGGGGCAGATAAGTCTCTATTTCTTGGTGTCCGGTGAGGCAATTTCTCTAATGGGAACCAGAAGCAGAGAGAGTGAGTAAGAAACATGCTGATGTGAGCAGACACTTTTGAGGTATAAGAAACTGTCAAGTGATTATTCACACTTCTGTTGGCTGCGCAAAATCCGGATATGGTGAGATCTTTCCAGAAGCCGAAGGAAAAACCTGGAATCTGATCACCTTGCAAGGAGAAACAGGGATCTGAGGAGAATTAATTCTGTTGTTTTTAAAGTGGTGTTTCTGAAGATAAACTGGATGGGGACAGCATTGTAGGGAAGCGGGGGAACCAAGGTTGCATCTTTGATTTTCAGCCAAGACAGAGTCAGGGCTACGAATATACCCAGTAGAGCGGCACTGGCAAGGCAGGACGTGCAGTCTAAGGAGAGGTGGTCTAGGGGGATGCTACTTTTTCATCTTCACAGTATCATATGCACTGCATGAATTTCTCTTCTAGAAGAAGGAAAACAGATTTTGGAAAACTTTTCCAGTAATGTGTTCTATGGATTTTGTCCTTTTTTGCAACATTAACCTTGGGCATTTGTCAAAGATGGAGGCTGTTTGAATATTTTTGAAAGATTGTGACATGGGCTTATGCTTTCTTGATATACAAGCAGTCTCAGCTGCCATAGGTGTCTGGTGTGAGATACTGGCATGCGGGTGACATGGAGGGACCTTGACTTCCCTGTATCACCAACTAAGAGTAGAGTCATTTTTTAAAATAGATTTATGTATTTCTTTTTTCTTTTTTGAGACAGAGTCTCGCTCAGCCACCCAGGCTGGAGTGCAGTGGTGGGATCTTGGCTCACTGCAACCGCCGTCTTTCATGTTCAAGCGATTCTCCTGTCTCAGCCTCCCGAGTAGCCGGGTTTACAGGCATCCGCCATCATGCCTGCCTAAATTTTTTATTTTAGGAGAGATGGGATTTCACCATGTTGGCCAGGCTGGTCTCGAACTCCTGACCTCAGGTGATCTGCCCGCCTCAGCCTCCCAAAGTGCTAGGATTACAGGTGTGAGCCACCGTGCCTGGCCTAAATAGATTTATTTTTTAGGGCAGTTTTAGGTTCATAACAAAGTTGAGATGAAGGAACAGAGACTTCCCATATTCCCTGTAACCTGTCCAACATCCCCTACCAGAGTGGTGTGTTTTCTACCATTGATGAACCTATATTGATACACATCATCATCACCCAGAGTCCATGGTTTACCTTAGGGTTCACTTTTGGTGCTGTATGTTCTGTGGGTTTGAACAAATGTAAAATGATATGTGTCTATCATGATAGTATCATAGATATTTTTTAATGCCATAAAAATTTTCTGTACTCCACCTATTCATCCCTCCCTCCCCTAATCCCTGGCAATCAAGTCTCCACAGTTTCACCTTTTCTAGATGTCTTACAGTTGGAATCATATAGTATGTAGTCCTTTTAGATTGGATTCTTTCATTTAGCAATAGGCATTTAAGTTTCCTCCATCTCCTTTCATGGTTTGATAGCTCATTTCTTTTTAGTGCTGAATATTTTATCCACTAGCTATAACACAATTTGTGTATCCTCTTACCTGCTGAAGGACATCTGCTTCCAAGTTTTGGCAATTAGGAATAAAGCTGCTGTGAATATCCTTGTGCAGGTTTTTGTCTGGACAAAAGTTTTCATCTCCTTTGGGTATATATCAAGGAGTGTGATTGCTAGAACATAGGGTAAGAGTGTGTTTAGCTTTGTAAGACACCATCAAACTGTCTTCTTCAGTGGCTGTACCATTTTGCATTCTCACGAGCAGTGAATGAGAGCTCCTGTTGCTCCACATCTTCCCAGCATTGGGTGTCCTCAGTGTTTTGGATAGGAGGAACTTTCAGGTGAGAAATAATTAAGCATACTGAAGGAACTGGAAAGGACAGAATTCCCCTCCACTCTCAAGAATAACAATGGAAATGCCCAGGGCATCCAATGTTTAAAACTGGAGTCCTGGGCATATTTTGGGCACCCACAAGTTCTCTGTGAGAATGTTCAGTTTAAACTCATTGTGTTTTTGCGCAGCCAACAGAAGTGAAGACAGTTTCTTATACCTCAAAGGTGCCTGCTCATATCAGCATGTTTCTTACTCTCTCTGCTTCTGGTTCCCATTAGAGAAATTGCCTCACTGGACACCAAGAAAAAGGGACTTATCTACCCCCTTCCTCTTAAAGTTTAAACTCATTGTGTTTTTCTCCTCAGTGGTAATCTAAAATCTGTGTTAATCAGTTAGCAGACACACATGTTATGATGCCAGGGGAGATCAGATGAGGCTGAGGCCCCTTGTGCAAACGAAGCTAGGAAACAAGGGACCCAAGCATTGGCATGTCTGAGGGAAGAGCCTTGTTGGTAGAGGGAGTGGCCAGTGCAAAGGCCCTGTGGCTGGAGCAAGCTTGGTGTGTTCAAGGAAGAGCAGTGGCCAGTGAACCTAGGGGTGGGTGCTGGGAGAGTGACGGGGCTGGAGTTGGGGAGCAAGGACCAGTCACAAGGGCTGTGCAGGCCACAGTGAGAACTTGGATTTCATCCTGTGTGCATTGGGAAGCTTTTGGAAGGCTTTCAGCAGGGGAATGTTCTGACTTAGTTCTATGCTAAAAAAAAAAAACTCCTCTGATGGGTACAGAGTTTCAGTTGTGCAAGGTGAAAAGAATTCTGGAGATAGATGGTGGTGATGGTTGCCAACAGTGTGAATGTACTTAAAGCCCCAGAACTGTCCATTTAGAAATGGTTAAGATGGTAAATTTTATGCTATTTTTGGGGAAAAGTCTCTCCAAAGTGGCAGGAGAGTGTGGCAGGAGAGTGTAGCAGGGGAGAGGATGGTGGCTTGGATTGGATGGGTGGTATGGAGTATTGATCAGTGATAGGATACAGTTTGAAGGTAGAGGGAGAGGCACTGGCCGTTGAAGGAGTCTTGGATGTGAATAGCTTCTGTTACATATATGGTGTATTAGTCTGGGCCCTCTGAGATGCAAACTCCCAAAGGGGATTAGAGGTGCAAAACATTTATTAGGGAAATGACTAAAATGAGTAAAATGGGAAGAATAGGCAGGGGTAGTTGGGAGAGTCACCAGCCTGCCGTGAGGCGTGTCCTCCAGTGGAGGGGTGTGGGGAAGGAGGGTTGGTGCAAGGACCTCAGGCTGCAATTTTTTTTTTTTTTTTTTTTTTTTTTTTAAGACAGAGTCCCACTTACTCTGTCGCCCAGGCTGGAGTGCAGTGGCATGATCTTGGCACACTGCAACCACCGCCTTCCTGGTTCAAGCAATTCTCCTGCCTCGGCCTCCTGAGTAGCTGGGATTACAGGCGTGCACCACCACACGCAGCTAATCTTTGTATTTTTAGATTCTCCTGTCTTGGCCTCCCAAAGTGCTAGGATTACAGACATAAGCCACCATGCCCAGCTTCAGCCTGGAGTTCTCTGTCTGGCCAAGTTGGCAGGGGTGTCTCCTAGCCAAAGCTAGCCATCAGAGGTGTCCTGTATCTTCCAGTGCCAGGCATGCTGGAGTGTCCTTGTCTGTGGGAAGAGTGACCTTGGGGTCCGGACTCAGTGTCCCCTTGCAGTGAGAGGTCTGAGAAGCTTGTTCCCATGGTTACCACAGGTGGACTTTTCACTTCACCCTTGGTTTCTTTTGTGGAGCAGAAGTTTAAAAATGATTGTAAATTCATCAGTCTACTTTATAGTATAGACCCCAGGCCCGCACAAGGATAGTACAAAAGAAAAAGTATCTGTGGCTGGGTGCGGTGGCTCATGCCTGTAATCCCAGCACTTTGGGAGGCTGAGGCGGGTGGATCACGAGGTCAAGAGATCGAGACCATCCTGGCCAACACGGTGAAACCCCGTCTCTACTGAAAAAATACAAAAATTAGCCGGGTGTAGTGGCGGGCACCTGTAGTCCCAGCTACTCAGGGGGCTGAGGCAGGAGAATTGCTTGAACCCGAGAGGTGGAGGTTGCAGTGAGCTGAGATTGCGCCACTGCACTCCAGCCTGGAAACAGAGCAAGACTCCATTTAAAAAAAAAAAAGAGAAAAAAAAAGAAAAAGAATCTGCTGTTCTGAGGTAAAATAAAAAAAATCCAACACTTAGGTCAGATGCTGGTGTAAGCTTTTTATATAGTTTAATCTATTTCATCCCCTCAAGAACCCACTGAGGGTAGGTATAGAGTTACCCCACTTAACAAATGAGAAAACTGAGGCATGGGCAGGGTAAGGGACTTGCCCAAGGTGGGAGCCAGAGTGCCAGGAACTGGGGTTCTGTCCCAGGCTGCTCTGCTTTTCTGCAGATGATGGCAGAATTTGAAGATGCCCTAAGTTTCCCACCCGCTGGTGCACTTACCTAGGGCCCTACCCAAGGATGTGATGATGGCAGGTTTCCCTTTCATCACTAGGTTGTGTTGTGTGGCACGGTGACTTTAGAAAGGGAGATTATCTGGCCAGTTTGGCTTCATCACAGGAGCCCTTAAAATCTGGGCCTAGAGGTTGGGACAGGAAGTCAAAGATTGAAACTGTGAGAAGGATTTGATGTGCCTGTGCTGGCTTTTTTTTTGTTTTCTTTTTTTCTTTTTAGACAGAGTCTTGTTCTGTTGTCCAGTCTGGAGTGCAGTGGTGCGATCTCGGCTCACTGCAACCTCTGCCTCCTAGGTTCAAGCAGTTCTTCTGCCTCAGCCTCCTAAGTAGCTGGGGACTACAGGTGCTCACCACCACGCCTGGCTAATTTTTGTATTTTTAGTAGAGATAGGTTTTCACCATATTGGCCAGGCTGGTCTTGAACTCCTGACCTCAAGTGATTCTCCCGTCTTGGCCTCCTAAAGTGTTGGGATTACAGGTGTGAGCCACCATGCCCAGCCCCTGTGCTGGCTTTAAAGGTGAGGGGCCTGGGGCTGGGAATGTGGGCAGCCTCCAGGAGCCGAGAGAGGCTGCAGCCCACACCCAGCAAGGAAACAGGGATGCAGTCCTGCAACCAAAAGGAATGGAATATGGACAACAACCTGAATGAACCTGCAAAAGATTCTTTCCCTGGGCCTCTAGAAAGGAACACAGCTAGGGCCGGGCGCAGTAGCTCACGCCTGTAATCCCTGCAGTTTGGGAGGCCGAGGCAGGTGGATCACCAGAGGTCAGGAGTTCGAGACCATCCTGGCCAACATGGTGAAACCCCGTCTCTACTAAAAATACAAAAATTAGCCGGGAGTGGTGTTGGGTGCCTGTAATCCCAGCTACTCAGGAGGCTGAGGCAGGAGAATTGCTTGAACCTGGGAGGTGGAGGTTGCAGTGAGCAGAGGTTGCAGTGAGATCGTGCCACTGCACTCCAGCCTGGGTGATAAGTGAGACTCCATCTCAAAAAAAAAAAAAAAAGAAGAAAGGAACATAGCCCTGCTGACACCTTGATTTTTAGCTTTGTAAGAGCTGGGAACCCAGCCATGCTCTTCTTAGACTTCTGATCTACAGAACCGTAACCTAATAATAGTTGATGTTTAGAAAAGCTGCTAAGTTTGAGACAATTTGTTATGTAACAGTAGAAAACTAAAATATCGAACTATAGATGCTCTCTGAACACTTGAAAATACAGATGGAAAAGTCCTGCATAGAATTTAGCAAATAAGCCCTGGTACTATGTTAAAAGAACAACAGCAATTCTGGGATGGTTCAGCATTAAAAAAATCCACATGAGGGCATTTTAATTTTAGAGGGAAAAATCATCTCAGTCGATGCTATACATGCTTGTGCTAAATATCAGCATTCTTTGCTGACATTAGCAAAATAGGCCTAGTTAACTCCCTAAAAGGATTCTTTCAAAGACCTTCAGTGAATATTCCATTTCAAGGTAAAACACAGGACAAGATATAGATTCCTGCTGTCACCGTTACTGTCCAGTGCTGCTCTGATCGTCCCAGCCAATACGATAATTAGAAAAGATAAGAGCAAGTTGTCACTATTTGTAGGTAATAAACTGGAAAATTCAAGGGAATCAACTGACAACTATTGAAACTTAAAGAGAGAAAGGTGGCCACATGTTAATTAACATAGAAAACCCATTAGCTTCCGGATGCATTGCTAGGGGCCTCTTTGAACCAAAAACTATAAAACACTTAGGAATAAGTTTAATAAAGAGTACAGCATCTATAAGTTTAATAAGGGGTGCAGTGTCTATGAGAAGAAAACCGTAACACTTACTTATGTTTGTTGTTAATCAAAATCCCAAAAGGTATGAGAAGTCTTCTTAGTGAATATCAAAGAAAAAAAAAATGAAGAAAAAGCTTTACAGGAGAAGATTCCTGCCTCCTTATGTGGAACTTGTTCATTCCACAGTTAGCGTTTCCCTGCTTGAGGCTGACAGTGGCTCCCTGGCCCCTGTGCCTGGGTCCGTACCCAAGGTGGGTCCTTGCTGGTCCTGCTGGTGTCTCCATTGGTGGCCCTTCGGGCTGCTCTCTGGTTCTGGATTTTCTCTTCAGACTTTCTTCCAGAAAGTGAGGGAAAGAGGTTGCCATTTTCTAAGAAAAGAGCAATCCATCCTAAGAACACCTCTGACCCTCACTGGGCTCTTTCTGCTCACTTGGCTGAAGCCATTAACTCCCCTGCCCTGGGGCCCAGTCAGTATGGCAGAAGAAGCCCTGGAGCCTTTTTGCCTGTTCTGGTTGGCTCAGCCAGGAGCTTTGGCTACAGGAATGGTAACCCATTCCCTGCTAATATTACACCCACTGTTCTTATGGGCCAAAGCCAGGATTATTCTGGAGCTTTTTCCTGTGCAGAGTGTGTCTCCTGTGTGGGTCAGCCGTAAAACAATATCATTTCTCCCTCTGAAGGCTCCTCAAGGAGGCGGGGTGCACAAATGTAGATTATAAAGCTCAGCGCTAAGTTTTTGGACTTCAAGAAATTCCTGAGTCAGCCTTTCCAAAGCCAGGTCCTTGGCCCAGTTTTAGGGAGTTAGTGTGTTGTGTGCAGAGTCTTGGCGTCTGATGTTGGCTTCAGCATTTGTCATGAGCCCACTGACGGCTTCAGATGGAAGGGACTGCAGTGGTCTTTCGGCCCGCCCTGTAAGTGTGGGCAGCTATGCATCCTGTACAGAGTGAGGGGGTCTGTCTGGGTCCACACAGAGAGGGTCAGCAGCTCTAGGTCTGGAGTCGCCTGGCAGCAGAAACAGAGACACTGAGGCACCCCCCAACTACATCTAGCGTGCAGTATATCTAGTGTACATGGACATACCTTCTCGGTGTCCTATTGGGGCGCCTTCACAATGTGTCCACCTGAGGGTGTGATCTGCCCAGTAGCCCAGCGTTGTGTGCCTGGGGCCCCGGGACTCCTGGCTCCTCTGTCCTTGCCCCTCTCCTCGCTCAGGGCTTGGGAGTGGGTCCCACAATCGACACCTTCAGCTTTGCAGGCAGCGGTTGCTCCTTCCTTGGTACCAGGTGTTCCCACTCTCAGGAAGTGTCCCGGGACTGTGGAATCCTCTTACCGATCTCACTGGAAAGTAAGATTTAATATTTTATTGGCTAGGCATGGGGCGGGGGGGAGCTCCAGCTCTCTATTTTATTACACGGTCTCTCTTCCAAATGAGGTTATTCTGTGATCATTTGTTTTTCCAAGAAGTTGTTCAGAGTCAGTTAGAAAGCAAAGAAAAAATGGGAGAGCCATAAACATGAAAAAAATGGAAGAAGGGCCCCACCAACCTGCTTTGTGGACAGTCTGTCACACTAGAGTGGGCTTTGGCAGCAGAGAGGAGTGAGTCAAGAAAGGACATTGCTTCTTGTGCAGGACACAGCCAGCCAGAGGTCTCCGAGCATCGCCAGCCCCTTTCCAGTCTTGCCAGTGATTTCCTCCTGCTCGTTTCGTCCAGTTGCCCCTTGTTTCTTGTTAACGCACACAGACACGTTTTATTCTGCCATTTCTGAGCAAATGGCGTGGCCTTGATCAGCCTCTGAGAGCAGAGTGGAAGAGGACGCATGGGCAGGGAGGCAGAAGTGTTGATTACAGCTCCAATCGCATCCCAGCATGGCTTCACTTGTTCCTGGGTAGGACAGAGACATTAAGCCAGGAAGGAGTTTTAGGAGTGTCTTCCAGTAGTGGCTAGAGATCTAGGATGAAACAGTGTCTTCATTGAGTCTTGCAGGAGGGTATGAGCGTCCAGTGGAAGAGGATGTTGTGATTCTTACCCAGGTGTGTTCCTGCATCTGCGTCCTCTAATCTGGCACTCTTTGCTTCCCATTGAGCAGTGGTGTTGGTAGTCCATTGTCTGTACCTTTAAGTCTTTAAACCCATGTTCAGCTATGCTCTAAATAAATGGATCTCAAAAATATAAACAATCAGTTCACTAGGAGGAAACCTTCCAAACACTCATGAACCCGGGAAACACAGTTAAAATCACAAGGAAGTAACATCAAATTCACAGAAGTCTAGAAAAAGTGTTGATGCCATCAAATTTACAAAAATATAGAAGTCTGACAATACCAAGTGTTGGTAAAAATGTGTTATGGAGGCTGGGCGTGGTGGCTCACGCTTGTAATCCCAGCACTTTGGGAGGCCAAGGCGGGCAGATTATGAGGTCAGGAGTTTGAGACCAGCCTGACCAACATGGCAAAACCCCGTCTCTACTAAAAATACAAAAATTAGCTGGGAGTGGTGGCTCGTGCCTGTAATCCCAGCTACGCAGGAGGCTGAGGCAGGAGAATTGCTTCAACCCTGGAGGCAGAGGTTGCAGTGAGCCGTGATGGCACCACTGCCCTCCAGCCTGGGCGACAGAGTGAGACTCCGTCTCAAAAAAAAAAAAAAAGTGTTATGGAGAGAAGAAACTGCTGGAGGGCGTTGAATTGGTACGCTCCGTTATACCTACATTATTGGGCAATTTAGCAATTACTGGAAAAGCTGAATCACGCTTCTCCTACTCAGAGCAATTCCATTCCCAGGCATAGGTCAGAGAACCCCTCAGATAAGGGCACAAGGAAACCATAAGGGGAATGTTCATAACAGCTTTGGAATTTGCAAAAACTGCAAGTAACCCAAATGGTCACCGACAGAACAGTGGGAAAAAACTTGTGATATATTTGTTGACTGGAGCCACATGTTCAAACATAGATAGATCTCACAGCTTAGCACTGAGCAGGAAATACAAGTTGTAGGAGGCTTGATATTTATGTAAAGGTTAAGCCTATGCAAGCAAATCTTGCATACCGCTCTGGGGTACATACCGTAGGGAAGTACTATATTAATATAAACTCAGGATTGTGGGTGCCATTGGAGGGGGGATTGAGAAAAGAATAAGCCTTTCATTTGGCCTGGTGTGCTCATTCACTTTTTTGGAATGCATCTGAAATATTAATACCAAATTAAAATACAGTATTTCCAAACCTGTAAAACTGATGGCAATTTTCAAATAATTGGATGTTAGAAATGGAACTCTCAAAAGATTTCCTCCTCCCCACGAATGTACCCTTTGCCTAGGATGGGAGGCTGTCACCTGGAGTAGCAACCCAAGGCCCTCGACCGCAGGGGTCCTGGCAAGCCTTGCCTTTGTGCATCTGCTCTGGGAGCCAGAGAAGTTGAAAGCGGCCTCACTCGGGATTTTTGAAGAGGTTGAATTTCCCGACAGTCCTGGATAAAAGAAACGGCAGGCAGTCTGACTGTCAGGGGAGCCCCTTCTGGGTCTGTATTTGTATATCCCTAGGAATCCTCTCCTGCGGGCTCTTAAATGGTAAGTAGTGGGTTCGTGACCCGTGGTGAGAAGAAAGATGCCCCAGCAGGTAACGTTATCTTTTCCTTTCATCTGTGAATCTCCCTGCTGCAGGCAAAGCACTCCTGAGTCCTGCAATTACAGCCTTCCCACCCCCAAGCTGAAAAACCTGATTTTCTTCAGGAGAAGAGAAACCTCATCCCGGGAGCGGAATTTGGTTTGTATTTCCCGAGTAGAGGCGGTGTGGTCAGGGATCGCTAACCCTCCCGAGCAGCCCGGGCTAGGGGTTGCCGGGAAGGGCGGGGCGGGGGAGTGGTGGTCAAGGGTCCCGTCGTGAGGGCAGGAAGAGGCTGTGATTCGGGCGGAGGGGCTGCCGCGGCGTGCGTGCGTGGGTGCACAGTCGGTGGTGTAAGCAGAGACCCTGGTGTAGACAGATCGCGGTGTCGGGAGGAAGCGAGTGGGTGTGCAGAGGCCACGGTGTAGACAGACGCCGACGTCTACCGGCCCACGCTGTCGGTCCAGTTCTGTCTAGCTCTGCACCCTGGAAATGGCGACGGGAGGGGGAGAATGATGGCCCTGGTGGGCCCCCGCTGGCTCCAACAATCTGGGCTGTTCACATGGCCTCCTCTCCTCCTCTAAATGTGAAGCCCCTTTAAGATGGCATCTTTATGTCTCAAGAAGATAAATGCGCCTTTTAAAAAGTAACCACGGCCGGGGGCGGTAGCTCATGCCTGTAATCCCAGCACTTTGGGAGGCTGAGGCGGGTGGATCAGTTGAGGTCAGGAGTTCGAGACGAGCCTGACCAACATGGTGAAATCCCGTCTCTACTAAAAATACAAAATTAGCGGGACGTAGTGGTGCACGCCTGTAATCCCAGCTACTCGGGAGAGGCGGAGGCAGGAAAATCGCTTGAACCCCGGAAGCAGAGGTTGCAGTGAGCTGAGATCCTGCCACTGCACTCCAGCCTGGGCAAGAAGAGTGAAATTCTGTTTAAAAAAAAAAAAAAAAAAAAAAAAAAAAAAAAAAGGAACCATACTGCTACTTAAAAAGGCATTTCCTAATATAAAATATTCACAGTTCACATTTTCCTGTTTATTTCATGAGTTTTATTTTCTGTGTTATTCAACAGGATTTAGATAAGACCTTAGGTATTTTGATTACTTGATTTGATTTAAATGCATCACAGTGGTCATGTGGGAGAAAAATCAGAACCTTGGGGCAGGGCTTTTGTAGATCACTTTTAAGGTTCCCTGTTGTTTCTATTTGGAATTACGTTTTGGCGGGGACCAGCATCTTTCCAGATCTTGGTCTCACCCAGGCATTTGGCCTCTCTCCCTTAGGTCCCATGTCATAGCCACCCTGGTGCAGGCCCAGGCGGAAGCCACACGCTGCTCAGTCCTGGGGAATCCCAAGCCCCTGCACTCTGTGCAAGGAATGGAGATAATGGGCTGAGAATTAGGTTTTATTAAAAGCAAAGCCCTTGAAGGATGGTTATTCCTGCCTCGAGATCCCACAGTGGGGCCTTTGGAGTGATAGACATCCCCTTCTCCCTCCACACCCTGCCCTACCCCCACCCCTTCCCCCACCCCACCCCCACCCCCAACCCCAAAGCGTCAACAAAGGCTTTTTTTTTTTTTTTTTTTTAAGTTTTCCGGTGCCCTTTGCTCTTTGTTTGCCTTCCTGCTTTGTTCTTTGGCCAGCTGCAGGCCACACTGCCATTTGGAAAGGAGTTTCCTTGGGTTTGATTGACAAATGGGAGAGAATTGGGATGCAGAGGCTCACGCCTTCCAGAGAATATTTTGGAGAAAGGTGGGAACTAGAGAGAGCTGCTGGCTTTGCAATGTTGGGTTCTGAGAACTACCAGGGGTGGGGTTTGTGAGCATACATGGGCTTGTCAGCTCTTTAAGTTCTCGAGGCTTTAAGTTCTTAAGGCTTTATAAGCTTGTAGTGATAACACAGAAAATACCAAGTTAAGGCAATAAAATGGTCTCCCCAACCAACTGATCACTTCCCAGCACAGGAAGTTGATGACTTAATTTAGAAAATATGATTTTAAAAATTGGCCTCAAAGCGTTTTTGGACTCAGTTCTGTGCATGTTAATATGTATCCAGATTATATCCTGACATTCATTTAGAAAAAAAAAGACTAAAAAATTTTGCCAAACTGGAAATGGAGACGTGTTATGGTCTGTGGATGGGAAGAGTCTTGAATGTGTATGACAGCCCGCAGGATGTGTTAGCTCCGGTTCGAGCCAAAAATCCAAGAGAGTAATGAGTTTGTCAGATATCGTCAGATCAGGGAGAAGATTTAGATAAAACGCTTCAGCATTAATATTCTGGCAATATTAAAAACTCTTAGAAAACCAGGCCTGGGGATTGGGGAATGGAGAATACAGAATTTCTGTACCTAGAAGGCCGCCCCCCAAGCCTTTTTTTTTTTTTTTAAAGGTAATCAAAGATAAGTGGAGAGTAAGTAATCCTTTTTGTAGGCCAATTAGACAAGTCATGCCTGAAGCCTCCCCCCATCCCCCATGACTCCTGGAGGAGACTGGGACTCCCTGTGACAGGGGTCCCCACCAACACACATCCCTGCTGGTTGAGATCTGAAATGCTTATCTGAACGGCCTTGGCTGGTCCGTTGCTGCCTGTGTTTATTTGGATGTATTTCAGCAGAAGCCATCACACAGACAGGAGAGGCGGGTTTTATGAGATAGTGTTGAATGAGGGACAGGTCAAATTGAAACCTGACTGACAGATGATCAGACTGGTGAAACTAGAGAGAAAAGAAAGGGATTAGTACTCAAGTACCTTGACTTCAGAAGTACAGAGCTTCCCTTTGGTGACTCCTTCGGCTCCATCTTTGTTGAGTGAGCTTTGGTTCTAGCTCCGTGGTAGGATGGTGAGTGTGCCTTCTCTCTGGGTTTCTTTTGTATACTTGTCTCAGTGGCCATAACGTGGCACTGCACTGGTGTGAAATCCCCTGAGATTTTACCTCCAGATGCAACTCATGCTAGATAGGGGCCCTGGGTAGGGGGCTGAGAAGGGGGTTCTGAGGCCACCAGGACCTTGGAAGGGGAAGGGATTTTGGTGGTGATTTAAGTGCTGGCAAGGGCTCTGTTGGAAATGATTCACTAACTTCCTGCAAGGACACTTCAGAGGTGTGATGGGCAGTAGTACAGTGGGTGGGGTGTGTTTCTTGTTTGGAGTGAGAGAGGATTCTGGTGCGTAGGTGTCTCATTCCAAGGCCTCTTGTCCATCAAATTGTGTTGGGCAGCACTGTCCAATAGAATTTTCTACAATGATAGAAATGTTCTATATTTGTCATGTCCAAATCAGTAGCCTGCAGCCACATGTCCCTATTGAGCACTGGAAATGTGATTAGTGTGAATGAAGAACTGCATTTCTGATCTTACTACTTGATTTTAATTAATCTAAATGTAAACAGCCCCATGTGGCTAGTGGCTACTATACTGGACAGTGCTGTTACAGAGCTCCAGCTATCACCTTAATAATTTTATATCATCCATACAAAACAGTGAAGAAAATGTGAGTGGGAAACATGAAGAGTGATGAAATGAACAAGTTGAGTGACTCCCACCCTGTTGAAGAGATTGAACTTCATCCCCAGTTCCTGTGAAGCTTTCTGGATCTCATCTTCCAAGGTAGTGATGGTCCTCTGTTTTGTGTTAATAATTCCTGTACTTTGTAGTTTTGCCATATAGGACAGGCCAACTATCCTTTAGTCCGAAATGCTTGGAACAGAAGTGTTTCAGATTTGGGTTTTGTACCATACCTACAGGTTATGCATCTCTAATCCAAAAATCTGAAATCTGAAGTACTCCAGTGAGCATTTCCTTGGAGCATCATGTTGGCACTCAAAGTGTTTCAGACTTTGGAACATTTCAGAGTTCTTGTTTTCAGACTAGAAATATTCAACCTGTAGTATATATCTCTATGAGTTTTCTGGGACTGCATAACGAAGTCCCACAGGCTGGGCTGCTGAAACAACAGGCATTACTTTCTCCCAGTTCTGGAGGCTGGAAGTCCCAGATCAGGTGTCAGCAGGGGTGACTTCTCCTGCATCTCTCCTTGGCTGGCAGATGGCGCCTTTCTCCTTTTGTTTCACATGGGCACCTCTCTGTGTCTGAGTCCTCATCTGCTCTTATTATGACACCTGTCTTCGTGGATTAGGGTTCACCCTAACGACTACATTTTAACTTAATTACTCTTTTAAAAACCTTATCCCCCAATACAGTCATATTTTGAGGTCCTGGGGTTAGGACTTTAAGGTAGAATTTTGGAGAGACACAATTTGGTTCATAACAATCCATAAACAGCAGATTGCTTAGTTTTGCCTGTTTTTGACCTTTTGATAAGTGGAGGCATATTGTATATATTTTTTCGTTCAGCATTTTCATTGCCTCTTCATGGTCAATTGGAGACCACCTTCCAGCTCTCATGGGGAGTGGATTGTCTTGGGCATAGGCTAGTTTTTTTTTTTTTTGAGACAGAATCTCACATTGTCACCTGGGCTGGAGTGCAATGGCATGATCTAGGTTCACTGCAACCTCCGCCTCCCAGGTTAAAGTGATTCTCTTGCCTCAGCCTCCCTAGTAGCTGGGATTACAGGCACCTGCCACCATGCCTGGCTAATTTTTTGTATTTTTAGTAGAGACAGGGTTTCACTATGTTGGCCAGGCTTGTCTCAAACTCTTGACCTCATGATCCACCTGCCTCAGCCTCCCAAAGTGTTAGAATTACAGGCATGAGCCACCGTGCCCGGCTGGTCATAGGCTAGTTCTATAGACTGAGCTGTGAGCTCTGTGTTCTCATTCAAGGTCAAAAGGACAGGAACCAAACTGTCCTAATTGTAGGCTCCTCAGGCTTCTCCCTGTACATGACAAGGAGAGGTGGCTCCTGTGTGGAACCCTACACTCCATTTGCCCAGCTAGATAGATGCCCGACACATACTGTTGCCCAGCCTGAGGGCCTCGCCTGCCTTCCTACTCCTTCAGTAGAACTTTCTTTCAAGCCCTCAAAATTCAGATGCCTCAATGCTTTTCCTCAAATTTCTCCCCTCATCCTTCTTCATCTCAGGAGGTTCTTTGCCCCTGTCGGGCTTTTCTCTACAGACCCTCTCTCCATGTGATAATTCCCCTGGTCTTGTTTTGTCTTTGCTAATCACCTTCGCTAATGAGGCTTGATAGCTCAGGAGTGCTCGTCCTCCCTAATTTTTTCACCTCATGATAAAATTAATACATGTATGTCAGTATTTAGAAGAAAAATAGCATAAATAAGAAAACAAAAATTACTTGTGACTATACTGCTGGAGATAACTCGCCGTCAGAAAAGGAGTACTAACAGTAAGTCTTAACAGCATTGATAGGCTCTTGGAAACTGCGACTTCAAGTGAAATGACATACTGTATAACAAAACTGATTTTACCATACATTAACAGATATAAACAAGAGTTAAGTTCTTATGGCATACAGTATGTCATTTCATTTGAAGTTGGAGTTTCTAAGAACCTTATCAGTGATGTCAAGTGAGGACATAGGACTCATTGTACTTGCATTTTAACACATTTGTGATCATACTGACATGGTTTTATTTCATAAACGTGTTTTTCTTGTTACCTACTTGGTCTTTTTATAATAATCAATTGTAATGGTTGCATATTATCTAGTCAAGTGCCATTTCTTGTAACAGATCAAACACCACCCGTTTTCAATATATAGGATTTTTTCAGTTTTTCCAAGTTATATTTGTGAAGTTCAGAATTTACTGGAAAGTTGCAAGTAGAGTATATGGAAGTTCCTTGTCCCCCCTCTAACCATCTGAAAGTAAGCAGCTGGCAAGATGTCCCAATACCCCCAAAATGTTTAGTGTGTATTTTCTACAAACAAGGACATTCTTGTACATAATCCTAATACAACCATCATGAAAATCACAAAATTAGTATAGATGCATGACCACCATCAGACCCCAATCTGGACAGTTGCAACGGCGGTCCCAGTAATGTCCCTTTGAGCAGCAGGATTCACTGCAGGGTCATTTGCTCTGCGCTTCTAGAGTCTCCTACAGTCTGGAACATTCTCTAGCCTGCCCTTGACCTTCATGACCTTGACATTTGTGAAGAGTGCAGGCAGGTTATTTTGTAGGAAATCCCACAACTTCTGTTTATCAGGCTTTGTATATGGGCAGGCCCATTGCAGAGACGATGTTGTATAAATCCTTTTCATTGCTGTTATTGAATGGCGCACAGGGTCACTTTGTCCCCTAACTGATGAGATTGACTGGTTGAGGTGGCATCTGTTAGGACTTCCCTTTCAAATTAATCAGCATTTGGTATTTGGTGGGGAGGTTCTTGAAAACCATCAACCTCATCAGGCTCTCACTGTATTCATGTGTTTACTTGAATTAGTATGCTCACAGCACTCCTGTTTTATCCAGTGGGTTATAATCCTGCCTTGGCAATATCTATTGCTCATGCACCTACAAATGCTTTAAATATATTTTATTACGGTATTAGTTAGCTAGGACTGCTGTAACAATGCACCACAGACTTAAGGGCTTATACAATGGAAATTTATTTCATCCTAGTTCTGGAGGCCGGAAGTCTGAGCTCCAGGTTTCAGCAGGGCTGGTTTCTCCTGTGGCCTCTCTCCTTGGCTTGCAGATGGTGTCTTCACATGGTCATCCCACTGTGTGTGTGTCCTTTTTTTTCTTCTTATAAGGACACGGGTCATCTGCATTAGGGCCCACCCTAATGACTTTATTTTAGCTTAGTTAGTTCTTCAAAGGTTCTGTCTCCAAATGCAGTCACATTCTGAGCTACGGGAGGTTAGGGCTTCAACATACGAATTTTGGAGGTCACAGTTCAGCCCATAATAATTAGGAACTGTGATTTGTATTGTATTAACATCTGCTGGCTTCTACTGTGATGAAAAACTTAGTAATGACCTCCTTAACATTTCTGAGAATCTTCTCAGAAAAAGTGAGTGCAAGCAGAGGCAAAAAACTCTGATTTTAAGCAAAGATGGGCATATGGAAGGAGTTGGAACTAGACTTTCTGCAGTTCTTGTCTAAGTTAATAGGACTGTCTAGATACATGATGAGGTGTTCACTTAGTCTGCTGCACCCAGACTTTGGTTAGACCCTGGGCTTTTCTAGGATTTGTTTCTTGGTGGGCATACATTGATGTTGCATAACTTAAGATACAGAAGGAATAGAGTGGGCTCTTCAAGGCCCAGCTGACCTCCTGCTCAGATACCTGCATAAGTGCGTGAGTGTATATCAAAAGTGTTGAAGGGTTTATGAATTATTTAAAGAAAGCTGAAGTTATTGCCTCTGCAGTGGGGGACATGGATGGCTGGGGAAAAAGAGTGGGAGAAAGTCTTTTCACTCTTGTGACTTTTGAGTTTTGTTTTATGTGTACACACACACACACCCACACACAGACACACACCCACACCCACTCCCACTCAGAAAATAAATAAAAGATAACTTTGGAAAAAGGAAGTAGAGAAGAAAAAGGGATCAGCATTCTCTCTTACTGCTTGTCCTCTGTCTTTAACATTATAAGGACATCATCACTTTCCCTGAACCTCCAAGGCCCTACCAAGGTGGAGGTCTTCCTGGGCCAGGCCCTTGATGTGGTGCAGTGGCCCAGTCTGTTCCGATTCCTCATCTCCCCTCCTGGAAATGGAGCCCTAGGTCTATTTGGTGATGCACCCATTAAGAAATCCTTTTCCTGTGTTTGACCAATTTCTGTGGCTTTTGGGAACAATGTTTTTTGGATTTGTCTCTTTTTTTTTTTGAGACAGAGTCTCACTCTGTCGCCCAGGCTGGAGTGCAGTGGCACGATCTCGGCTCACTGCAAGCTCCGCCTCCTGGGTTCACGCCATTCTCCTGCCTCAGCTCCCGAGTAGCTGGGACTACAGGCGCCCGCCACCACGCCTGGCTAAGTTTTTGTATTTTTAATAGAGATGGGGTTTCACCGTGTTAGCCAGGATGGTCTTAATCTACAGACCTTGTGATCCACCGATCTCGGCCTCCCAAAGTGCTGGGATTACAGGCGTGAGCCACCGCGCCCGGCCCCTGTCTTTGTTTCTTAAAGTGCAGCTTTTCTGTAATGAGTTTCTTGTTGGGGGATTCTGGAAGTGTGGTTGGGTTTTAATTTTGGTCTGTAAGGAGTAAGGGCTCTTTCCACTGAGTGTGCTGCTCAGAGAATGATGGGCTACGGTTTGGCTTCAGCCTCCAAGTGGCTTTCCAAAGAGGTGAATTGGACCAATTTGAGCCCAGCCAGGTGCTGGATGTGCAAGTGGGGAGCTTCTGAGATTACTGACAATGAATAAACCCAGACTCTGTCCTTAGGAAACTACATTTTATAGAAAGAGTCCAAGAAATGAATAACTTGGGAGATGCTCTCAGGTGGGTTTGCATGAAACACCATGAGGACCTAGAGAAAAAACCTACTTCTGCCAGGCGAGGCCGGGAAGGATTTGCAGAAGAAGAGTCTGGCCTCAGGAGCTGACCATGAGGGGTGAATCATCTTCACCAGGTGGAGAAGAAGGGCCATGGAGGTGTGAAGGAGCCCAGGACCCTGAAGCCCAGGAAAGGGAGGGAGCAATTGTGATCTGTTGAGGCAAAATTCTTTCATTCTTACCTGCCTCCTGCCATTTCCCTTGCCCCACATCAGTGTGCAGATTAAATGAATTTAATGAATGTATCCCATCTAAGGGCTACTCTAGGGTGTTTTTTTCCTAGCAATGAAAGGATTTCTCAGCTGCTATAAATATTCCATTTGCTGGAGGAAGCCGGAGCCAGTACTGGGTCCCTGTGAAGTTCTAAACACTCTGGAAATCTTGTTAAAGCTGGAGGTTTACATAAATTGTGGGGTCCTCATCCTTAAAGCCTTTCTTTGTTAGCCTCCTTTTGATGAGAAAATAATTGATTATCTTTGGGGAAAAGAATACCTTGAGTTATTTATAACCCTTCTCCCTGGGAGCTCTGGAACTGTTTGCAAATGTAATCTAATTATAAGCCTGACACTCTCCCACCCAGGTTGGGGCAGGTAGTATTATCCTGTTGTACTTCTTTCTCCTGTTTTAGCATAAATCTAAACCTGGGAGATGAAGTGGCTTGCCTAAGTATAATTTAGTCTGTCAATAGACATAGCAGGAATAGCTGCTATATAATGAACTCCAGTTATAAAATGGTTTGATAATGTCATTGGTGATGGTTCTTCATTAGAGGCTGAGCGAGAATTGACTCTTAGGAGTGATTGTAATTGTTGTCTGGCAACACCTAATATGTCTCCTAAATATTCAGTATTTTGGGTACGTTTAGATCACTAATTTTCCCTGTACAGGTATCTGTCTTCTTTTCCTGAACACCGTAGTAGTTATCTGATCTTCTTGATCCTCTTCTGGTCGCAAGACCCCTTACTGGGGAGGTCATCCTGTGTCTTTCTGTCCCTGTCCACTTAGATTGGGCACATGACTTATGGATAGCCATGTGCCCCCTGACAGGCTGATCTGAAGCATTCCTGCAACTTCTTGATCACCTTCTTTCAGGAAGTGTGGATGAAACCTTGCGTGTTTGGTGGTGAGTGAGGTTGGAAAGAGAATAGAGAGGGATGGGAAGAGGAGACACAAATGTTGTAGGAAGCTGCATTTAAAGGGTAAGTTTTCTGAGTCCTTGTAATTTCCACCTGCACATGCTTGATAGTTTGGGTATCATTCTCAGTTGCATGTCATGTTCTTTGGAATGTCACCCCACAGTCTTCCCAGCACCCCGTCCTGCCTTCTGAGAGGTTCACTGCCACTTGAAGCCTCATTCCTTTTCTGGTGACTTGTTTTTGCTTGGAGAGGTTTTGGGATCTTCTGTGTACCCTGGGGTTCATTATGATGTGTTAAATGTGCATGTCTTCTGTTCGTTCTCAGTTGTGGCTTGGCCCTTTTCGTATGGACACTTGAGTCTTTCAGCTTGGTGATGCTCTTCGTTTCCTTTTAGAAAATATTCATCTCTCCCACTTTTTTTCTGTTCTGTCTTTCTGAAGTTCCTCTTTACTTCTTTCTTCTCCTTGCTGTGGAATTTCAACTTTATCTTTCAATCCTACAGTTGAATTTTCCTTTTAATGTTGGAATCCTATTTTGATTTCAGTACCTTCTTTTCTATTTTTTATCGCATTCTGATGGTATTTTAGGAAGGCAATACCTTCTCTAATGTCTCTGGAACTTCATTTTCCTTCTTTTGGCTCTTGAATCATCTTTGTTTCCTCTGGAGTGATTTGTTTTCTTATCTTGGCACCTCTTTTTCATATCGAGAGCTTTCTGCAGATGTCTGGTTATTCTTGGTTAATTTCTGCAGATGTCTGGTTGTCTTGGTTAATTCTTGGTTCAAGCAATAGCTCACAATTGGAGAGTTTGCATGCGTGGATGGTGAACTTCACTTCAGATTTGGTGTTGGGGACTGGCTGTTTTACCAGGGACCCTGGGTACCAAGATATACAAGTCCATTCCTGAGGCCTTCACTTTCATTTCACCCTTTTTTTTTTTGGAGACAGAGTCTGGCTCTGCCGCCCATGCTGGAGTGCAATGGTGCTATCTTGGCTCGCTGCAACCTCCGCCTGCCAGGTTCAAGTGATTCTCCTGCCTCAGCCTCCTGAGTAGCTGGGATCACAGGTTCCTGCCACCATGCCTGGCAAATTTTTGTATTTTTAGTAGAGATGGGGTTTCACCATGTTGGCCAGGCTGGCCTCGAATTCCTAACCTCAAGTGATCTACCTGCCTCGGCCTCCCAAAGTGCTGGGATTCCAGGTGGGAGCCACTGCGCCTGGCCTCATTTTAATTTTAATGACAAGCACACTTTTCTGTTTTTTTTTCCCCTCTGCAGGGGTTAGGAGAAAGGTAGAAATGCCTGAGCGCCAGGTCTGCTCTGAGCTCAGTTGAGACAGAAGTTGGCCATTTGGGTTTCCATGTGTCCATCTATACATTCACACTCAGTCTCATTGTTTGTTACCCCACCTTGCTTTCTGATGAACCTGGTGTTTGCAGGTTCTGAGTCTTCCTGTGGCTGAGGGAGCCACTTGGATCCCCCTTATAAAGCTGCTTTATCTTTGAGTGGCACTCGCCATGCATAGATCGTCCATGTGCTAGCTTCCCCGGCTTGCTGTGCTATGTGTCTGTTGACTTGCTTTCTTCTGTACATTTCTGGAGCTCTCTCACCTCCAGAGAATGTCTCTGAAAACTTCATTTTCTTTCTTTTGGCTCTTGAGTCATCTTTGTTTCCCCTGGAGTGATTTGTTTTCTTATCTTGGCACTTCTTGTGACCTTTCTTGTGTTCTCTGTGTGACCATGGGTTTCTTTGTTTCATTCTTACCATTTTGTGGGACTTTTAGAAAGGAAAATAAAGAAAGCATGGTCAATCCAGCATTGTTCACTGGTGGGTATCATAATTTGAGAAGTACTGCAGTAGACCTTTTCCTATTTTCTGCTGGCTCTTAAAATGAGAAAATTAAACAATTAGTTCCTTTAGGGTACTTGGACATTGTTTTCAAAGCATCTACATTTCTACAACTTTGTTGAGTGGAATCAGAGAAATACTGGCATTTCTACATATACTCCCCATTGCCAGATGTTTGTTACTTTTGATTTAGTCAAATTCTTGTTCATTTAAACAATTGTTCTCCACAAAAATGTGAAAGCACTTGCAGGATATCTCTAGGCATTTCATTCACGGAATTACATGTTGACGTTAGAGTAGAAGTCTGCTCACTCTCTGATCCTGGGACTGTTAATTGGTTGGCATAACTCAAAATGTCTTCTGAAGTTGGAGAAAATGTAATAAAATGATCCACCTATATATTAAACATTCTCTTCCATTTAGATCATATAAGCGTCTGTTAATTTACCAATTTTTTGAGGTAGGCCAAGGCTTTTTAGTGAGAATCAGCTGATAGAGGAGTTCTCAGTTGTCTTTCCTTTTTTTTTGAGACAGAGTTTTGCTCTTGTTGCCCAGGCTGGAGTGCAATGGCGATCTCAGCTCACTGCAACCTCCGCCTCTGGGGTTCAAGCGATTCTCCTGCCTCAGCCTCCCTGAGTAGCTGGGATTACAGGCATTCGCCACCATGCCCGGCTGATTTTGTATTTTTAGTAGAGACACGATTTGTCCATGTTGGTCAGGCTCGTCTCACACTCCTGGCCCAGTTGTCTTTTTTGCTTACGGTATGGAGTTTTCAGTTCTGGTTTCTTTTTTTTTGAGACGGAGTCTCGCTCTGTCGCCCAGGCTGGAGTGCAGTGGCGCAATCTCGGCTCACTGCAAGCTCCGCCTCCCGCGTTCATGCCATTCTCCTGCCTCAGCCTCTCCGAGTAGCTGGGACTACAGGCGCCTGCCACCACGCCCGGCTAATTTTTTGTATTTTTAGTAGAGACGGGGTTTCACCGTGGTCTCGATCTCCTGACCTCGTGATCCGCCCGCCTCGGCCTCCCAAAGTGCTGGGATTACAAGCGTGAGCCACCGCGCCCGGCCTCAGTTCTGGTTTCTTTAGAAGTCATATGACAACAGGAAGAAATCTGTGAAGTAGGCTGAGGTCAGATGTTTACAATATTTTCCTAGTCATTTTCTGTTTTATCGCCTAGCCTTCTTTCGAACATGGATTTTTTTTTCATTGTATGGAGGCTTTTCAAAGCCAACTTAGTTTTCCTAGATAAAACTTTTTTTAACGTTTATAGTTCCTCATCAATTAAATATTTAATTACATAATTTAATGACTAGAATAAGTGCAGCTGGCCTAAGCAGGTTTGTGAGCAGCTGTGGTTGAGTCCTGGGACATGCGTGCCACTTTCATGAGGCAGAAATGAGGAGTGAGTGTGCAGAGCCTCCTGAACTGGTGCAGGTGGCCAAGTGGCCGCCACAGAGCACCTTTTGCTGGGGTAATCCTGCTCTGAAGCAGATTGGGTTTCATGTCAGTGGAGTGGAAATGAAGGGCCTTTTCTCTTCCCCTAAGTGGGGTGATTCCTTGAGGCTCTGTCTGGGAGGGAGGCTTCGTCAGCCCCCTTCCAGGTGGATGCAATCACTTTCCCAGGCCCTGACTTGATTTTCTATGGGCAGAGACCAAATTACAGGCTGTAAGTGTTCATCAGAGCAAAAGAAGCCCAACTCCCCCAACCAATTCAATAGGACTCCAGACAGAAAGCCTTTAATGTGCTCTCTTAGTGCCCTCCTTTTAAAATTTATCTCTGAGGAGAAGCGAAAGTTAATTTGTCAAAGGTAATTTAAAGCCTGAATATTCAGAGGAGGAAAAGGTTCCCCTGAAGGCATCTCTTGATGGAAGAATCTGGATGTAGAACACGGCTTCGGACTCTGGGATTCAGCTGCTCGGCGCTGGATAAATTACAGTGCTGTCAACACAGCCATATATATTGCTGGGCTGGGTATAGTATGTTCCTGTGGAGGTGGTGTGTACATCTGCCGTGGCTCAAATGCACTTCAGATGTCTGTGGGATCACAATGAAGAAGGCCCTGTGACACTTTGCGTTCCCATTGGTGGCCTTTTCTTTTCTTTCTTTTTTGAGATGGAGTCTTGCTCTGTCACCCAGGCTGGAGTGCAGTGGCACCATCTTGGCTCACTGCAACCTCCACCTCCCAGGTTCAAGCAATTCTCCTGTCTCAGCCTCCGGAGTAGCTGGGAATGTAGGCGCCCGCCACACGCCTGGCTAATTTTTGTATTTTTAGTAGAGATGGGGTTTTACCCTGTTGGCCAGGTTGGTGTCGAACTCCTGACCTCAGGTGATCCACCCGCCTCAGCTTCCCAAAGTGCTGGTGCTGGGATTACAGGTGTGAGCCACCACGCCTGGCCCCCCGGTGGCTTTTTAATGCTCTTGCTAGAGAGAGCTTCCAGTGGTAGTCTAGGGGCACATGGGCCAGATGCACACAGGCAGTGGTAGATGAGTTGACGTACAGTTTTACGTAAGTGCAAGAATGACAGGAGAGGGTGAAAACCAACTATGACACTGTTTCATCCAAAAAAGCAAGCCGGACCCACAGGGCCAGAGACTGTTGATGGAGCAAGTCTTAGCCCTTATCTGTTGGAATTGAAAGTATGATCACGACGAAAATGATGACATAAAATAGTCATGTCTCCAAGAAGTTTAAGAATTTCAGAGAAATTGTACTTAGGTTCTTTTACAGAGTTAAAAATGTGAGTCATGCCATGGTTGAGGGGACACTTGGCCTGTGGATCTGCATGGGCCTGGTTCCTGGTTCCATAGATTTATGCAAAGCACACCAGGGTGCCTTTACTTTTCCCCAGTGTGTAAGGGACCACAGCATCCAGGTCCCTCTCCATCCCCCAGAGGATGTTGGTACTTCAGCCATGAGCCATGCCTTCCTTATTTCTACTGAAGAGCTGCTAAGGGAGTTCTTACTCTGCATATTTTTGTATTTCCAGCACAGCCTCTGTAATACAATAAAACACATGCCCTGTGTTTCAGCAGTCGACAGTGCTGCTTCATAAGCAATGTGTAGTATAAGGAACACTTAATACAATGGCCTATAAACACACCAGCCCCAAGGTAGGACTTGGGAAATACTAGGGTGAAAGAAGAGGTAACTTATTAGTAGCCTCACAAAAATCTGTACAGGAAAAAAATAGAACAAATTCTGGCTGTGTGTTGTAAACACTGCCTGATTCCTCGTCAAGGTTTGGCAGTAAAGTGAGGAATAGTCATTGGATGTATTGGAAATCTTGGGGTTCATGGACATTTATCAGGCTTCCTTTGGGTGGTGGTGCAGTCATTCATAGTTAAAGTGACAAGATGCACCCCAGGACGAACGGTGCCAGCCTGAGAGTGTAACTCTGAGTGCGTTTACATGAGTGGCCACAATCTGAAAACTTTCCTTTCACCGTAAACTTAGGTTATATCATACCAAGAGTGAGGAGTCTCTTTTATGCTGTTTTCCAGGAAAAGAGAGAAAAAACAAATGAGGGTGAATAAGTAATATAAATTTCTTTATTAGAATTGTTTGTGGAGAAAATGAAATTCCTCCACAGATCTGTTTTTGTTATCTGTTGCTGTGTAACAGAACACTACTGCACAATTCAGAGGCTTAAAAACACAGTTCTGTGGGTTGACAGGGTATTTCCTGGGGTCTCTTGTGTGGCTGTGGTCAGATGCTGGCTGTGGTAAGATGCTGGTGGGGGCTGCAGTCATCTGAAGGCTCAACTGGGCCAGACATTAAGATGGCGCACTGACATGGCTGGTTGGTGGTGCTGTTGGGAGCTGGGGAGTCTCTCGACCTGCGAACCCATACGTGGCCTCTCCGTGTGGCTTGGCCTTCTCACAGCATGGTGGCTGGGTTCCAAAAAGGACTCTCTCAAGAGTGAGTGTGTTAAGGGCAGAAAGTGGAATTTGGCCACTTACAGGCTTCATTCAGAACCAGCACTCAAGGCCACTTTCTGTGCATTCTATGGGTCAAAGCAATCACAGGGCCCTCTCTGATTCAGGAGAGTGGGGAAACAGACTCCAGCTCTTGTCGGGGGAGTGTCGGGGACACCATAGGGAAGAGTGTGTGAGATGGAAGATATTGTTCTAGCCTTCTTTGGAAAATACAACCTGTCACAAGATTTTAAAATGGAAATTGAATATACCATCCCTTTGTCACAGACATATATATGTTTGTATTATTATAGGACATGAACACATTCTTCCACTTCCAGGGTGATTAATTCAGCCAACTTTTATCTAGCACATGCTATGTGATATATTATGCCAATCCATGGCAAGATGAGGGAGAATGATAGAAGGAGATAGTAAGAAACACAAATAGTGGTTTAGATAGAGGAAGACAAACACACAGAGTGATTTATGTGGCAGACAGCTGCTCTACACATGGAAGGAGACCAACATGTAAACAGAGAAAGTGAGACTCTTCAGAGGAGAGACAGCAGAGGAAGCTGCATGTTAGAGTTTTGAGGAACAGGATGGGACAGAACATCCCAAGCTGTCCTCAGCTCTAGAGAAGACCATGTTAAAATAACCAAGGGTTTCTTTGGTCAGGAGAGTTCCTAAACCTGGACATTTCTGCATCTCTCTGGAAGGCGTTGCTTTAAAGAATAATTTGATCTGTAGAACAATACTATTTTTAATGCTGGTATTAGCAGTTCTTTGCGTTTATGTTTTTACTTAATGTGAACTCTGTTACTAGCATTGCAGAAACTAAAGGAAGCTCATGTGTTGAGTTTTTTTGACTCTGTGAGTGTCACTAGAAAAGACTTATTCTAAAGTATTTCCCCCAGGTGTATAAAAATATTCTATACACTAGCTCACATTTCATATTTCTTGACTAAATGATCCAGGTATTGACTTAGATTGGGGGTCAGCAGACCTTTTCCAATAAATAATCAGATAGTAAATATTTTAGGCTTTTTGGGTCTTCAGCTCTGCCCCTGTGTCAAAGCAGGCAGAGATCATATGTAAACAGTATGTCCTATTAAAACTTTGTTGTGGACATATATTTTATGCGTGCCTCAAAGTCTTCTTTATTTGATGTTGTTTTCGACAATTTTAAAGTGTAAAAACTATTCTTGGCTCTTGGAACAGGTGGTGGGCTGCCTTTGGCCCATGGATTGTAGGTTGCTGACTGCTTCCCAGTATCTTGCAGGAATAGACACATATTTTAACAGGATACTTGACTTAGGTAACTTTTATGAATGCTTATTTTTTTTTCTTCTTAAAAAAGTTCCTGAGGAAGATTTTTTAAAATTTTAGTTGTTAATACACCGAAATAGGTTTTTGTGGTATGTAGTTCTATGAATTTTAACACAAGTATGGGTAGCTTTGTATAGTCACTGTTAAAATCGGGATATGGAGCAATTGCAACTTCCTTGTGGTACCCCTTTAGAGTTGCCTTTACCTCCACCCACGAGCCTTGGCAGCCACTGATCTTTTTTTCTGTCCCTATAGTAGTTTTGTCATTTTAAGAATGTCAATAGTGGAATCGTATATTATTTAACTTTCTGAGCTAGACTTGTTTATTCACTCAGCGTAATACCTTTGCCATTCACCCAAGTTGTTGCAGTTACCCATAGTTCATTCCTTTCTATTGCCAAGCAGTATTTCATTGTATAGGTGTACACAGTTCGCTTATCCATTCACATGTTCAAGGGCTTTTGGGTTATTTCTAGTTTTTGCCAGTTATAAATAGAGTGGCTTTAATATGCCTGTACACAACCAGGCATAGTGGCTCACACCTGTAATCCTGGTGACTTGAGCGGCTGAGGTGGGAGGATTGCTTGAGGCCAAGAGTTGAGACCAGCCTGGAATTTAGTGAGACTCTGTTTCCAGAACAATGTATAATAAATTCACTGGGTGTGGTGGCACGTGCCTGCAGTCCCAGCTACTCAGGAGTTTGAGGCTGAAGGATCACTTGAGCTCAGTAGTTCCAGGCTGCAGTGAGCTATGGTTGTGTCACTGCACTCCAGCTTGGGTGATAGGGCAAGACTGTGTCTCTAAAAAAGGAAAAAAAAAATATATTCACGTGTAGGTTTTTGTGAGAGCATATGTTTTCATCTCTCTATGGTGAATACCTAGGAGTGGTTTTACTGGTGACATAAGTGTATGATTAACTTTATAAGAAACAGCCAAACTGTTTTCCAGAATGCATTCCCAACATTGATGTGTGAGACTGCCAGTTCATCATTTTTGTTCTTCTTTCATTCCGGGTGGTCCAAGTTCTCTTTCTGGTATTAATTCCCTTCTGCATAAAGCACTTCCTTCATCGCTTACTCCACTGCAAGTCTCCTGACAGTGAGTTCTATTAGCTTTCCTTCATTTGAGAATATCACCTTCATCCCTTAGTGATGTTTTCACTGGGTATAGAATTCTGGGTTGATAGTCTGTGTCTTTGAGCACTTTAAATAGTCTGTGCCATATCCTTCTGGCCTTCATTGTTTTTAACAAGAAATCTGCAGACTTTAAAATAGTTTTACCTCTATAAATAACGTGTTTTTCTCTGATTGCTTTTAAGATTTTTTTCCGTTTGTCTTTAATTTTCATCAGTTTGATTATTCTGTGTTTGGATGTAGATTTATTTGGGCTTATCTTTTTGGGGATTCACCAAATTTATTTTGTGGGTTTACATTTTTTTTTTTGCCACATTTATAAAGTTCTTAGTCACTTCTTTACTCTTTTTTTCTTCTTCTTCTGGGAATCTGGGGATATAAATGTTGGACCATTTCATTTTGTCCCACAGAAATGATCTGTTCATTTCTTTTCAATTTTTTTCTCTTTTGTTCACCTTCTATAATTTTTATTGACACTTCTCTGTCTTTATTCCCATTGATCCCTTTCATTGAGGTTTTTCTTCTAGTTATGAGGTTTTCCTTCTAAAATTTTCAGTTTTCTCTTTTTTATATTTTCTGGGTTTTTTTTGTTGAGACATTTTATCTTTCTGTTTGTTTCCAAAGTGCTTCACTTGTTGGCAATTTTTATAATAGTTGTATTGAAGTCTTTGTCAGATAATTCCAACATCTGTGACATCTTATTGCTAATGTCCATTGAGATTTTCCTGGTTCTTTGTATGTTGAGTAATGTTGGATTGCATCATGGAGATTTTGAATATTAGATTTTGGTGGTGAGACTCTGGGGGTTGTTCAGCTGCTGCGGGGAATGTTGATACTGTTTTACGGGCAGTCAGTCTGTTTGGGTTCAGGCTGCAAGTTCCGAACAGCCTTCCGTGTTTGCAGTCCCAATGCTGGTTCTACTTTAAAAACCTCTGTAGTGCGGCCGGGCGCGGTGGCTCACGCTTGTAATCCCAGCACTTTGGGAGGCCGAGGCGGGCGAATCACGAGGTCAGGAGATCGAGACCACGGTGAAACCCCGTCTCTACTAAAAATACAAAAAAAAAAAAATTAGCCGGGCGTGGTGGCGGGCGCCTGTAGTCCCAGCTACTCGGAGAGGCTGAGGCAGGAGAATGGCGTGAACCCGGGAGGCGGAGCTTGCAGTGAGCCGAGATTGCGCCACTGCACTCCAGCCTGGGCGACAGAGCGAGACTCCGTCTCAAAAAAAACAAAAAACAAAAACAAAATCTCTGTAGTGCTCTTGGATCTGTCCCACATGTGTGCTACACTGTGGCCAGACTGGTACCGGGGTGGTGTTCTGTTTTGCAGTTCTGTTCTCAACATCTGCTTAGGGTCAGATCCACACACACACACATAGCTCATGGGTGGTCTCAGGAACTTGTAAACAACTTTAAAGTGTTACTTTTCTGAGTTTTCCCCTCTCTATCATCTCCCTGGTATTTTCAAGTTCCTTAAAACACCCATTTCAGTCCTCTAGCCCAAAATCTTGGGTTTTAGTTACCTTGTTTTGCTGCATACTCACCTTGACTGTGTCCACGTCTCAGAAAAAGTTGACACAGAGAGAAAAACAGCAATGGAGTTTGACCACCTCTTGGGACACCAGCTCCTCCAATTGCAGAATTAAGTTATCTCTCAGGGTTTTAAGCTACTGCAGTTACTTGTTGCCACCTCCACCATCACTGCATGGGGACTAGAATGCAAGAGAATGAAGAAAAGAAAGAAAATGAAAAAAGAACCATGCTTTCTGTGCTCTTTCGGTGGGGAAAGATACACTTATCTTAACCCTGCTCCAGCAGAGCCAGAAGCCTTCTCTGGAAGCTCTCTTCTGTGCTGATGCCCTTGTATGAGTTTGGGACTGTGTTAAGTTCAAACCTGGAGATGCTAAGGAGTCCCCAAAGAAGTGCTCCCTTATTCGTTCCAGGTTTTATAGCTCCATTCATGGGAGATATGGGCAGAATATACCGATTGTATGTATCTTGTCCAGAACCAGAACCCTCAAGATATTTTGATCAGAGTAACTTACAAATTTTATTTTCTAGTTTGTTTTCAAGCACAGTAGCACCAACCCTATTTTGAGGAGGATGTGCAGATTTCAGATGGTTTCAAAATCCTTTCCATTTTCTCCCCAAAATTAGGTTATTAAATTACTAGATTCCGTTGTCAGTTCTGTCCCATAGAACTTTTGGGAAAAATGGAAATATTCTGTATCTGCTTATGGTAGCTGTTAGCCTTATGTGGCAATATTAAGCTCTTGAAATACGGGATGGGCTAATGGTATTCTAAATCTTTAATTTTAATTAATTTAAATTTTAAAATTTAAATTTTAGTAGCCCCATATGTCTGGTGGCTCCCTTACTGTACAATGCAGCAAGTTTATTCTGCTGTGGAAAGCACGCTTTAAAACATGCAGCTGGTACAAAAATTAGCTAGGCGTGGTGGCGTACCTGTAATCCCAGCTACACAGGAGGCTGAGGCAGGAGAATCACTCAAACCTGGGAGGCAGAGGTTGCAGTGAGCCAAGATCATGCCACTGCACTCCAGCCTGGGCGATAGAGACTCAGTCTCAAAAAAAAAAAAAGGCTGGGCACGGCAGCTCATGCCTGTAATCCCAGCACTTTGGGAGGCTGAGGCGGGCAGATAATGAGATCACGAGTTCGAGACCAGCCTGACCAACATGGTGAAACCTTGTCTTTACTAAAAATATAAAAATTAGCCGGGTGTGGTGGTGCACGCCTGTAATCCCAGCTACTCAGGAGGCTGAAGCAGGAGAATCACTTGAACCCAGGAGGCGAAGGTTGAAGTGAGCCGAGATTGCGCCACTGCACCCCAGCCTGGGTGACAGAGCGAGACTCCATCTTAAAAAACGAAAAAAACCCAAAACCCAAAAACCATGCAGCTGGCAGGCTTGGATTTGGGCAGAGGGAAGAATATCACTGTTTCTTCTTTGGCCATTTCACTGTAAATCATTTTCACTGTGATGCCACTATTGTACCACACACCTGGCTGGAGTAATTTGATTTAGGTAATTCAGAAAGTGTCATTTATTCAATATGTGTAGCTAAATTTGGATAACATCCCATGTTAGAGTCATATATTCTCTGGAGCAGTTTAAAGAAAATACCTTTTGTATTCTATTTTTTGGAGGTGGGGCCCTGTTGAACATCACTGGCAATGCTAACTGAGCTCTTCCCTTCTTTCAGAAGTCACCTTAGGCAGGTTGATGTGGCCCCCACATAAGCCACCTTGTTTTCACTTCACTTCCTCACCCCCGTGCCTTCCACCAAAAATTAAAGCAGGACTTAATCCATAGTCTTGTAGTATTTCATTTAAAATAAATGGTCTTGGGCCCATAATTTGAAAATGAAATATTGCCATGGCCCTTTTTAAAGGAATGACAAAGGACCGATCTGCAAAATGGTATCTCTTCCTTGCTTAGAATAAGATATTTACCTAACTGCTTTTGATTACTTGGTGTGCCTTTAAAAATGAAATGACTTGTCTCCCTTCCCTATGTTGACTCCTACAAAGCCAATGTTTTGGTATTCTAATTTCTGTAGAGAAGAAAAACTAATGATACTAAAGTCATGTTATTTTTCAGATACATTAAAGAAAACCAAAACGTGATTTCGCAGTTGGGTCATTTGATTCCTTGAGTGTCTCTAATCTGGAGACTGTTTTCTTAAGCAGAGTCCCAGAGTAGGAGAGGCGTCACTGTAACCGAGTGAAGAGCGCTGGTTGGAAGGGTGTAACCTGCCAGCTGATGGGCTTAAGAGCAGCAAGTGCCTTCATGTGGTTTCTTTCTTTGTTGTCCTGTGAAAGAACTCATGGAGATCTCTTAAGCTCTTTATTGCTGTGTTGAATTACTGTATTTGAAAAGTATACTGGAAAAAAAAAACTTTTAGCCTTAGCTTTCACATTGAGGATTTTGTAGATTACAGAGAACTCTATTGAAGACTTTGCTGTTGAGGTGAGCATTTTGCAAAGTTTAAAACTTCCTGGCTAAGGGGATTACTGTGGCCATTTAAACTTCCCACTTGAAGAAGCCCATCCGCTGAAGTGATGTGACAGCACTTTATCTTCTGATCATCCCCCTTTCCCTTCAGAGCAGAGAGAAGGACGATGTAAAGGGGTGTGCAACATCTGCTTAAATAAAACATATGCTACAGCTGGACCAACCAAGATGTAATTTATCTTGTTACTTTTTTTCTGTGCTCAGTTATGGTGAAAGTTATCTATCTTTTAATAAGTTATTGTCTAAAATGAGCACATCCTGAAAATATCCTGGCCCCCGGTCCCTTCTGACATGCCAGCATGGACATGGGAAGCAGTTGATTCTTGAGACTTACATGTGGAAGGAGAGAGTGGGCGCGAGTGACCACTCTGGTAGGGTTGCTGATTGTCTTGATTTATGTTGCAGTCCTGGCCAGAAGCCTTCCACATGCTTTGATCTATGGCAGCGTCTCTGCAAATTTTGGCAGGAAAATCCTAATGTGTTTAAGTCATAATTAAGATTGTGTAGCAGGGCCGGATTGTTCATTCCTTCTCCATATGTGTTGACAGTGCTCCTTATCCCCTCCCCCGTCTCCGTCCATGGCTCGTGTTCCCGGCCTCCTGAGGGACAGGTGGACTTGGGGCCCAGAGCGGGCTTGTGGACTTGTGGCGGGACTTAGTATTCTCCTCTTTGCAAGAACCAAGCCTTGTTCTGGCCAGAATCACTGATAGGTGGATGGAAACAGGCAAATCTCTTTCCCTGGGTGCAATGTCCAGTAATTCACATAATCTAACAGGAATCCTGGGGCCTTTCCTGTTGAATTTGAATTCAGGTAACACAGAGATGTGCAGTGGAAAAGGAAATTAGTCTGCAGAAGAGGTTAAGGATGGGACTCTTGCATATTTAAGGGGGTCCAGGAGTTTATCTCCCAAACTGAGCCCGCCTGCATCTTTTCCTGAATCCACCCTATTTTCCACTTTGTTTCTGCGTCTGCTTCCTTGTATGTCTTTCTAGTTTTTATGTTGCCGGAACCTGTTCCCCTTCCCTTCCCATTTCCAGCATCTCCAAATTAGTCATTTTTATATTTACACTTTGAGATACAACTCACGCATCATGCAGTTCACCATTTAAAGTCTACAACCCAGTGGTTTTTAGTATATTCACAGTTTTGCAACCATTACCACAATCAATTTTAGCACATTATAATCACCTGAAAAGAAACCCATGCCCATCAGTCATAGCCCCCTTTCTCCCATCTCCCCCCAGGCCCAGCCGTCTGCGAATCTCCTTTCCATCTCTATGGATTTGCCTATTCTGGATATTTCATATAAATGGAGTCATGCAATATGTGGTCTGTTGTCTCTAGCTTCTTTCACTGAGCATAAGGTTCCCAAGCTTCATCCATGTTGTAGCCTGTTTTAATGGCTAAATCATCTTTCACTGTATACATACACCACGTTTCTTTTTTTTTTCATTTTCTTTTACTTTAAGTTCTGGGATACATTACCAGATTTCTTTATCCTTTTTTAATGGTTAAATCATATTCCACTGTATGGATACACCACACATCTATCTATCTATCTATCTATCTATCTATCTATCTATCTATCTATGTATATAGACAGTTGGGATGTTTTTACTTTTTGGCTATTATGAATAATGCTCCGTGAATGTTCCTATATACATTTTTATGTTTTCATTTCTCTTGGTTGTATACCTACGAGTGGAATATGCAGGGTCCTCTGGTAACTCTGTGCTTAACCTTCATGCCTGCAATCCTAGCACTTTGGGAGAACAAGGTGGGAGGATCACTTGAGGCCAGGAGTTCAGAACCAGCCTTGTCAACATACTGAGACCCTGTCTCTACAGAAGAAAAATGTAAAAATTAGCTAGGCTTGGTGGCCCAAAGAACTGCCAGATTGTTTGTCCCAGCGTTATACCATTTTACATTCCCACCAGCAGTGTGTAAGGTTGCACTTTCTGCACATCCTAACACTTGTTATTGTGTGTCTTTTTTATTATAAGCGAACTAGTAGGTGTGAAGTATGGTATCTCATTGTGGTTTTGATTGGCATTTCATGGATGGCTAATGATGTTGAACATTTCTTCATGTGCTTATTTGCCATTTATGTATTTTATTTGGAGAAATGACTATTCAGGTCCATATTTTGACTGAGTTGCCTTTTTTACTATTTAGTTCTGTTTGGATTAGTCAGCTTGGGCTGCCATAACAAAATACCATAGACAAGGTGGCTTTAACAACAGAAATATATTTCTCACAGTTCTGGACGCTGGGAATCCAAGATCAAGGTGCTGGAAGATTTGAGGGCTGCCATCTTGCTGTGTCCTCACATGGTGGAGGGTGAGCAAGCTCTGGTTTCTCTTTATCTTCTTCTCTCCCTTTTTTTTTTTTTTTTTTTTTGAGACAGGGACTCACTCTGTTGCCCAGGCTGCAGTGTGGTGGTGTGTTCATGGCTCACTGCATCCTTAAACTCCTGGGCTCAAGCAATTCTCCTGCCTCAGCCTCCTGAGTAGCTGGGACTACAGGCACCCACCACCACGCCTGGCTAATTTTTTTTTTTCTTTGTATTTTTGATAGAGATGGGGTTTCACCGTGTTAGCCAGGATGGTCTTGATCTCCTGACCTCGTGATCTGCCCTCCTGAGCCTTCCAAAGTGCTGGGATTACAGGCATGAGCCACCATGCCCGGCCTTCTTCTTATAAGGGCACCAATCTCATCATGGGGGCCCCACCCTTAGGGCCTCATCTAAAACCTAATGACTTCCACAAAGCCCCATCCCCAAATGCCATCGCATTGGGCATTAGGGATAAGAATTTGGGGTGGGGGGGATACATTCAGTCCATAACAGTGTTCTTTATATAATCTAAATACAAATCCCTTAAACAAATATATACTTTGAAAGTATTTTCTCCCATTTTGTGTCTTTTTACATTTTTGATGTTATCTGTTGAAGCACACAAGTTTTTAATATTGATGAAACCTAATTTATGTATTTTGTTGTTGCTTTGTCTTTTGGTATTATTTCTTAGAAGCTGTTTAACTCAAGGTTATGAAAAGGTACACTGTATTCTTTTAACAGTTTTATAGTTTTAGCACTTACATGGCCTGTGATGCATTTTGAGTAAATTTTTGTGTACTTAGTGAGGAAGGGTTCCAGCTTCATTTTTTTGTGTGCAGATGTTCATTTATTCCAGTACCAATTGTTGAAGAGACTATTCTTTCTCTTGCATTGTTTTGGCAACTTTGTCAAAAAATCAGCTGGCCATAAATGTGAGGGTTTATTTCTGGACCCCCATTCCACTCATCTGTAGATCTGTATGTTAATTTTATACTAGTACCACACTACTTCAGTTACTGAGAAGTCTATGAGTCCTCCAACTTAGTTCCTTTTATTTTTTTCAACATTGTTTTGGCTATTCTGTGTTCCTTACATTTCCATATGAATTAGAAGCAGCAGGTCAATCTCTGCAAAACGAAACAAAACCTCAAAAACTAGGTGAGGATTTTGGTTGGGGTTGTGTTCAATCTGTAGAAAAATTTGAGGAGTATTTCCATCTTTAACAGTATTAAGTATTCTGATCCATAAACACAGGATATTTTTCCATTTATTTAGATCTTTAAAAAATTTCTTTCAACAATGTTTGTAGTTTTCAGAGTGTAAGCCTTGTACTTTTTTGGGAGAATTAAATTTCTTCCTAAGTAATGTATTATTTTTTTAATGCTATTGTAAATGGAGTTAACCTGGTTTCATTTTCACATCGTTTATTGCTAGCATATAGAAATACAAATGATTTTTGTATATTCGTTTTGTATATACAAGTGATGGTTAATTTTAGTTGTCCACTAGACTAAGGAGTACCTAGAGAATGGTAGAGCATTACCTTTGGGTGTGTCCGTGAGGGTGTTTCCAGAGGAGACTGGCGTGGGAGTTGGTGGACTGGGTAGGGAAGATCTGCCCTCAATGTGAGTGGCACCATCCAATGGGCCTGGATAGAACAAAAAAGGTGTCTCTTTCCTGGAGCTGAGACACCCTCCTCTTGCCTTCACACGTTAGTACTCCAGGCCTTCCAGCCTTTGGACTCCAGGACTTACACGTGGCTCCCTGGGTTCTCAGGCCTTTGGCTTTAAATTGAGCCATGCCCCGGCATCCCAGGGCCTCCAGCTTGCAGACTGCTGACTGCGTATTGTGGGTCTTTCAACCTCCATGATTGCTGTGAGCCAGTTCCCCAAATGAATCTCCTCTCATACATTTCCATATGTATATCCTATTGGCTCTGTCTCTCTGGCGAACTCTGACTAATACATTTTGTCTGTTGGTATGTGCTTGCTCAAAGATGGACTATCTTCCCTCTCAAGCCACTGTTTCTCATGGAAAACTCCCTTGTTTCTCATGAGATCCCCAATTCATCCAGGGAGCCTTGGGGTGCTTCAATTTCTTTCACAATCAGGGAGTCACCAAGCGCTGCTGAGAGCTCCTGCTAAGGACGCCCGTTGTCTCCCAGCCTGCTCTCAAGGGAACCCCACAGCCTCCCTCTCACCCTTCCCTCTCCCAGATGGTGAAGATCTAACCTGGTCAGTGCCTGATGGGAAGGGCCTGGAACCGAGCCTTTCCTGAGAGAGCTCCTGTTTCTCCCTGTGCCTTCCTCAGACCATGCCAACTGGAGTCCCCACTAGCCTCCCCGAGAGAGGCCCCTGCCTGTGCTTGTTTTCAGGACCAGCTCCCTTACTCATCTGGAGCTGTGTCCAGGCCTGCAGGACTGAGCACATCCTCGCATCTCCAGAGTGGGCTGAATGGTGCTGGGTCTTCTAGGTGTGCTTTTCTTTGTGATGGTCCCGCCAGGTGGAGCTGCATGTACTTATTGTGGCTGAAACACATAGTTTTGTTTTTTTGTTTTTTTGTTTTTTGTTTTTTGAGACGGAGTCTCACTCTGTTACTCTGGCTGGAGTGCAGCGGCGAGATCTCAGCTCACTGCAAGCCCCACCTCCCAGGTTCAAGCAATTCTCCTGCCTCAGCCTCCCAAGTAGCTGGGATTACACGTGTGCACCACCACGACCGGCTAATTTTTTCGTATTTTCAGTAGAGATAGGATTTCGCCATCTTGTCCAGGCTGGTCTCAAACTCCTGACTTCTGGTGATCTGCCTGCCTCTGCCTCCCAGAGTGCTGGGATTACAGGCGTGAGCCACCCTGCCCGGCCTGAAACATATTTTTTTCCCAAAAGAGACTGTCGTTCCCAGGACCACAGTCTGGAACACTCCAAAAAATACCCTTGCCGCCTTCAGATCTTTCTCAGGCTACAAGAGAAATACTTTCGAGACCATCCTGGCCAACATGGTGAAACACCATCTCTACTAAAAATACAAAATTAGCCAAGCATGGTGGCGCGCCTGAAGTCCCAGCTACCCGGGAGGCTGAGGCAGGCAGGAGAATTGCTTGAACCCAGGAGGCCACGGTTGCAGTGAGCCAAGATCGCACCACTGCACTCCAGCCTGGGCAACAGAGTGAGACTCCGTCTCAAAAAAAAAAAAAAAAAAACAACAAAAAAAGAATACTTCCAGATGCTCCTTCTTGGCAGGAATGAGTTCCACCCTGGCCTAGGGTCTTTACCTTGCCCTGAATCTCTTTGTGGGTCACCAAACTTATGGACTGACCAGGCTGGGCCTTGTACTTGGCTGGACCCATGCTGCCCGGCTCCCGAGCCCCTTGCATTGGGCCTTCTCAGCATTTGTTCTTCATCCCTCCTTGGCGGCAACCCTGTTCGCCTGGTGTCCCGGGTGACACCTGGCACTGTGTGTGTTCAGGAGGTGGGCAATAGAGCCTGATGCCTGGCTCTGATTCCTCTTCTGCCCCGATAGCTGCATGATCTTGGGCGAGCTGCTTAACGTTTCTGTAAACCTCATCAGTGAGCTGGTGTTGCTGGCACTGGCCTCAAGGGTCCTTGTGGAGATTACATGACTTGGTCCTTGTCAGGACTTAGAACTCCCTGTGGCATGCAGAGGCCCTGAGGGATGGCTAAGTGCTATTGTTATTATTACTGCCTGTGAACTGTAGTGCACACACAAAATGTGTCCTTAAGCGAAGTGACGATATTGTGATCTTGTTTTGCAACTCAATACTTTGCCTCCGTGTTAATGAGCCGTGCTAGCAGTTCTCAAATTGTAGCCCAGAAGGCTTGTTAAGTACGCATTGCCTGGCCTCACCCACAGATCTGGGTGAGTCTGAGATTCTGCCTTTCTAAGGACTTTCTTGGGGCTGCAGCCGCTGCTCCTCATTGGGCACTTCGAGAACCACTGCTCTGTGGGGTGTGCGCCCTGTGCACGCCTGTGTGCGCCTGTGTGAATGTATGCCCGTGTGAATGTGTGTGTGTTTGTGCATTTGTGTGTGTGCATGTGTGCATGCAGGTGCCAGCATGTGTGCTCCTGTGCTCAGATGTGTATGCCCGTGTGGATGCATGCGTGTGTGCCTGTGCCTTCTCATGGCCCAGGTGAGCTGCCAGCAGTTACCCGCACCCCCACCTCAGTCAGCCCTTGGTGTGGGGCACAGGAGCCCAGGTTGGAGGCTGTAGGAACTCGGGTTCCTGTCTTTGGGCACAGCCTGGTGAACCGTGGCCTTTGTTCCCCAGGTGCTTCAGTGGAGCAGGCCATGGCCAACCTTTATTTCTTCTTCCAGCAGGAGGATTAGGACCGGATTCTGGGTGGGAAGCAGCCTTGGTTTTTATTTGTTGGGCTTGGTGGCCTAAATCCGGAGGACCCGTGGTCGTCGTTTCCACCCTCTCCCCCTCCTTCTCCAAGTTAACTCCTTTATTTTCTCCTGTTCATTTCAACAGGATTTATGCTTGATTAAGTTACTCTCTTTTATCATAATTAAAGAAAAATGTGGTGGGAGAGCACTAAATACTCCGTTCAATGAAAACCAGATTGTTGAACCTGCAGGGAAACAAGGGCTGCCCTGTGGCTCCAGGCCCCTCCCAGGGAGATGGATCGCTGGGAGCTGCGGGGAGGGGGTGGAGGGGAGGGGATTTAAGCTCCTCAGGGAGGAAGTTGCCTGCCCCTGCCGGCCCAGAAGACAGGGGACTGCCGCCGGGCTTGCCACCCCCTTGTCCTGGGTCCTGCCTAGCAGCCTGTGTGTAACATCTCACTCCTGACGCAGTCAGGCACTGCTCTGCACACAGGCCCTGGATTTATAAAGGCCTTTTTCTCGTGGTGCCTGCGAGTCTCCTGCTGTAGAAAACGACCTGCTGGAATGTTTTTAAAAAGTGTGTTTTTAGTTGACTCAGTTCCTCATGCTGGTCGCAGTTGCTCATAAAGGCAAGGCTGTGTAAAAATCCTGCCGAAGCCCTGGCAGTCACAAAGCCCTTGCTCCAAGCTGGGACCTGGGGTGGCGGGGCGGCGAGGCCCCACCGCCTGCCCAGTGAGGTCAAGCCTGCCTGTGGGTGGTTCCTATGCAAAAGGGAAGGCTGCCTTCATGTTGCTTAGGAAATTGTTTCTATAATATGTGTAGGATTCTAAAAATGGTTAGACCTGTGTAGTTGGATGGGAGGGGAGGAGGCAATAACTGCAGGCGGGGCAGCCTCCCCGATGGTCACTTGTGAAACAAATTGGCAGGTTCAGGAGCCATGGTCTAGTCTCCTCTCTGCCACACTGCACATGAGTGTGCATGGGCGCCTGGTGAAGGGGTTGTTTTAGGGGATGGGAGTGAACACAGGTTCTGGGAGTGAACACGGGTTTTGGAGCCTCAAGGCAGGGGCCCTGCCACTTACCAGTAGGGTGACCTCAAGTGAGTACCTTAGTAGAGAATGGTGGAATTTGTTCCTCGTCCGTTGTGGATGGTTAAAATAATACCCCTGGCCTGGGACTGTTGTGGGGACTCTATGAGCTTGAGCAGTGAAGCAGCCAGCACAGCAAGCATCCAGTGCATGTTGGGAATTGCCGTTGTTGTGGGCCATCTGTTTAGGAGGTAGAACCTCAGACAAGGACATCGTATTAGCTCACTCTGCCGTAAGTAAGTACCCCAGACTGGGCAGCTTAAACAACATTCATTCTCTCACAGCCCTGGAGGTGGAAGTGTGAGATCAAGGGTGTCAGCAGGGTTGGTTTCTCCCGAGGCCTTGCTCCTTGGCTTGCAGTTGGCTGTCCTCTCCCTGACTCCTCACGTGGTCGTCCCTCTGTGTGTGTCTGTGTCATCTCTTCTCCTTATAGGACACCAGTCAGGTTGGGGTAGGGCCCACCCATATGACTTTGTTTTACCTTAATCTCTTCTTTAAAAGTCTGTCTCCAAATGCATTCTGAGGTACTAGGAGTTAGGGCTTCAACCTGTGAATTTTGGAGGAACACGATTTAGCCCAGACATGCAATTTAACTTACAGCATTTTGAGCATATTAAGATCTCGTTTTGTTGCCCAGGCTGGAGTGCAGTGGTGCAACCACAGCTCACTGCAGCCTCCACCTGCTGGGCTAAGTGATCCTCCTGCCTCAGCCGCACAAGTAGCTGGGACTACAGGCACACACCACCATGCCTGGCTAGATAGGGTCTTGCCATGTTGTCCAGGCTGGTCCCAAACTCCTGGCCTCAAGCCCACCTCAGCCTCCTGAGTTGCTAGGATTACAGGCTTGATCCACTGCACCCAGCTTATTTATGGGTTACAAGGACAATTCGTTTTTCTTTTAAATTTGCTTTTTGTTGGGAAGTCCCAGAAGTCCCAACAAAAACTAGGAAGACCTAGCATTCCAAGATTTTATGGGTAACCTTTGGAACCTGTTTATTTCTGCCTCTCTGGCTCACTAGGGGCTCCTGGAACCCAGAGCCCCAGGATCATTCTGGTGGTGTGGCCCTGGTGAATCACCTGGCCGGCAGGTGTATCAGACTTCTGTGCAGCAGTCTCTCTAGGGGGTGCTGACCCCAAGGCCACCCTGGGCCCTCCTCTCTGAGGTAGCATCCCAGAGTTGTGTAGTTACGCTGGTCCTCTGCTTCCAGATGCTTTTCCCCCATACCACCCCCACTCCCCTCATCCAGGCCACCATGTCATGATGTCCGTAAACCAGCAGCCAGAGGAGGAAGCCTGTTCACGCTGCTGCCCTGCTGGGGAGAAGTATTCCTCCAGCAAAGGCAGGCTGATTGCCCCTGGGTGTCCCTTCCTTCTCTAAGATGCTTACCCTGCCACTGGGGGCAGGAAACTGGGGGTGGAGGTCACTGTTACGTAGAAAGGGCTGTTCCAGTGCTGTGGGAGATGAACCTTCACCCCTCCCTTCTCGGCCGGGGATCAGGACTTTCAGCCTGCATGACCTCCTGACCTTGCCTAGGGCCAGGCTGCCATGGCGGGAGGGCCGAACGCTGTGCCGTGAACTCTCTGGGCTGAGTCCTGTCTCAGGAGCACTTGTCATGCACCCTCAGACACTCCTGTGGGAGGAAAGTTGCAGGGCCTGGGCTTTCTGGGCACATGCTGCTCTCTTGCTAGGAGTGAGGATGTATGGACTCTAGGAGCAACTATTAGCAATCCAGCAGGAGCTTCCTCCAGCCTGCGAGCATTGAGTCTAATGTGAACGTGGGTCCTGCGGGATAAGGGGAGGCACTTGCTGGGATGGGGCGTGGGGTGATAATTTGGCTTAAAGTTAAGATATTTTTAAGAGTAATTAAGTTAAATTTTATGTTCACAAGGCCTACAGAACAGTTCCATTCTCCTGAAAATGTTGTTTGAAGCATTTTAATATCAGTTGTAATATAAGCTATTGATGTGTCTTTTCATTTGCCTTTACTAAAATGTTGGAGGCATATCTTCTAGTTACAAGTTTATTCTAATTGATGGATTAAAGTAGTTTTTAAAATAAAAAGCTTTGCTAATTCCCTGCTGGCTCATCCAAGCCAAATGGCCAGTGGCAATGCTACTTAAACAGCACTCTACAATTCAAACCTTACCTCTAATGAGAGGCAAAGCAGTGAGGTCGTATTCTAAAAATGCATGTGTAAGTGGTTTTGCTTGATCCAGCGTTTAGGTCTGAGACCTCCAGCTTACCAACTGCCTTCCACTTTGCAGCCCTCTCAGAGGCAGTGGAGACTCCAGGACCCTGGATTCTAATCCTGCACTCCTCCTATCACGTGACCTCAGCTCTTTAAAAGAGGACACTTGCTCTTAATTTTTTTGTCTACAAAACTGGGGCAGCAATAGGAAGGCCAGTCTCCTTCACTGAGGGATTCGGGGTAAATGAAATGACTGCCTCATTACCTTGCAGTGACAACTCTGCAAATGGAGTACTGTCTTTGAACAGAAGGTCAGCAGCAGCAGAGTGTATCTGTGACAAGAAAAGACCATGCCAGTCAAGCCTTGGTCATTACGTAGTGGAGAGTGTTGCCATTGACCCCTATCCTACGCCTCCCCACCTCCTGCAGGCTGCTGACTCCACGCCCTTGTGACTTGGTCACAGGACTTTCCTGGCCAGGGTACTTGGTCTATAGGCAAGGTACACTGGGGTGTTGGGAGCCAGTGCATCCCCCTGCTATCAGCAGTCCTCCCACAGTGAGCCCTCATTGGGTAGTGAATGCTCCAGCTGCCTTGCCTATGGGGTGGGCAGCTGTGAGATGTAGGGTCTGTGTGGCCTCCCACAGGGGCCCGGTGTCTTGCGTGGTGTTGCCCATAGCAGGAAACCTACTCATGCACTACCTCTGGGCCTCTTCCCCTTCTCCTCTCCTTCCTACTCCACTTCCAGGGCCCCCTGGCTTCATTTCCCAAATGCACTCTGGATTGACTTCTTGGGGAGCCCAATCTATGATGGAAATATTACAGATATTGGCCAAGGAACACTTCGTTCCTCAGCGTCTGATGCACTCTCACTCTGCTCACAGCTTGCTGCTTCCTCTTAGATTTCATGTCTCTCTGCCATTTCCCACAGTCCGTGCTGCCCACAGCCCCATCAGGCCGAGTTGAATATTCATGCATGAAAATTTGACCAACTTGGCTCTTCATGCGCTACTGTCATGGCATCAGCCTGGGCACTGTAGATTCTCAGAGCGGGATGTCGAATGGGACATGTCCTGTTGTCTTGAATTAGCAGCCAGTACCCAGAGCTGAAGACCAAGGGGGTGAGGTAGCCCTTGGTCTAAGGAGTGCTGCCTGTTGTTATAGGGGTGGGTACCACTCCTCAGGGCTCCAAAGCGGGTCCTGTACCCACCTGAGTCTCTTGTGTTGATCAGGGTGTAGTGGAGGGCTGGAGGCTGGACAGCACCTGCCCTCCCACCCTGACTTATCACAGTACTGTGTCTGCAAAGGCCATCTGTGTGGAGCCACACCTCCCGGGACCTTCTGCTTCACTCTGCCCCGGTGCCACCTTTCTGGCCCCAGGCTGTGTCCTCTGGTGCCACCTCCCCTTCCACCTCACCTTACCTGTTGGGCCCACCTTACCTGTTCACAGCATGGTCGCCTTTCCCAGTAACTCTGGTCGGGTCTTTAAACTCGCCTGCCCTCTGGCTGTTGAGTCCTGGTGCTCTCTGATCAGGCCCATCCTGGAGGAGCCCTGCTGCTTTGGTCTCTGGACTCAGGCCTGGCAGTCCCAGGGGCAAAGGCCCAACCCCAGGCATAGACCAGACCCCTCATGCCTCAGCCCCGGTCCCCAGCCTGGCTGCCTCATCGCCTTGCTCTGGGGCTGGTCCTCCCCGCTCCACGGTGGTTATTCTTACCCTCACCCCCGCCCGCAACTTCTCTGCTCTGCCAGCCTTTCTGGAGCGTGCTCATGGAGCATGCGCTGAAGAGGGAGCAAGAAAGGTGGCAAATGCAGGAGGGGCAGCTGTGTCCAGTGCTGCACTGTGTCCGGTGTCAGAGGCCTGTGCCAGTGGGAAGGTCAGTGCCAGTAGGAAGGTCAGAAATCTCCCTTCTCTTCACTCTCTTCAGAGGAGAAAGAAGTCTTCTGGAGGGGAATCCTCCAAGTTCTTGGTCCATTTTCCTATAGGCATCCTTGTCTTCTTCTTTCCTATTAGGATAGGAATGATTTCTTTAACTTTCTCAAGACAGTTCCTTGGCCTGTTACATGGACCCTATTTTTTACCGACTTCTTATGGACTTAACATTGTGTGTGTGTGTGTGTGTGTGTGTTTTCCATTTATTTGTAACTCTGCCCTTTCAACTGAATCCAGATGGGCTCAAGTTCCCTGGTGTGAAGAAAAGATAAAATGCTGCCCTCTGCACCTCTTTCAGGAAATCCTCTTGTATTATATTTTGAATGCAGCTCCCTCCACCATCTGGGATGGAGTCATTGCTTTACAGCAGTCATCGCCACTGTCAGGAAAGATGAAGCTGGTCTCAAGGACACTAGGAGGTTGCAGAGAGCCACACGAGTTTATTGGATATGGCAGAATTTCTCCAAGTGGGGAAGCTAAATGAAGCAAACGATAAGTATACATTTTGTAAAATGATAAAACTCTCATTAGTTGTGGTTGGTTCAATTGTCTACTTAGAAAATGCAGGGGACTCAACTGAAAATGTTAGCACCTATACAGACATGTAGTGGGTTGGCTGGAGGATTCAGGACCAACTTAGAAACATCAGTGGCATAAAAATAAGTAATAGAAAAAAATCCAGTAGCAGCAAAGCCATTCAGCTACCCAGGAATAACCTTAGTGAGAAATGCACAACACTCCTGAGACTTCACTGAAAAATTTGAAAGAATATTAGACTAACTGGAGAAGAAAACCCTATTGTCTTTTTTTTCTTCTTTTTTAACAGAGTCTTGCACCATTGCCCAGGCTGGCATGCAATGGTGTGATCTCGGCTCACTGCAACTTCCGTCTCCCAGGTTCACATGATTCTCCTGTCTCAGCCTCCCGAGTAGCTGTGATTACAGGTGCACACTCAGCTAATTCTTTGTACTTTTAGTAGAGACAGGGTTTCGCTATGTTGGCCACACTTGTCTGGAACTACTGACCTCATGATCCACCCACTTCGGCCTCCCAAAGTGCTGGGATTACAGGCATGATCTACCACGCCCAGCCAGAAAACCCTATTGTTAACGGGAAAGTAATACTGTAACGATATCTGTTCTCCCGAAATTAAAATACAAATTTAATACAGTTCCAACTAGCACCCCAGTAAGTTATTTTATAGAATTTGGCTTGCTGTTTCTGAAGTCCACGTAGAACTGAAAATGAGCAAGAAGAACCAAGACAGAAAAAGTGAAATTATCGTGAGAACCTTGCTCTACCCAGTGTCAAAATGTATTGTCATAATTAAATAGACAAATAGATCAAAAGAAGAGAATAGATAATCTACACACAGACCTATGGAATATATGGAATTTTTTTTCTTTTTCTTTTCTTTTCTTTTTTTGAGACAGAGCCTTGCTCTGTCGCCCAGGCTGGAGTGTGCAGTGGCGCGATTTCGGCTCACTGCTAGCTCTGCCTCCTGGGTTCAAGCGATTCTCCTGCCTCAGCCTCCTGAGTAGCTGGGACTACAGGCATGTGCTACCATTCCTGGCTAATTTTTTGTATTTTTAGTAGAGATGGGGTTTCACCGTGTTAGCCTGGATGGTCTCGATCTCCTGACCTCGTGATCCATCTGCCTCGGCCTCCCAAAGTGCTGGGATTACAGGCATGAGCCACTGTGCCCGGCTGGAATATATGGAATTTATTAAGTGATAAATTCACTCACTTTTCCAATGAGTGGGGAAATAGTGAAGTTTTAAATAAATGATGTTAGAACAAATTGAGTGTGTCTTTGGGAGAAGATCATATTAGACATCTGTTTTAATACCAGTCACCCCCCCAGAAAATAGATGAGAATTTGTTTATGACATTGAGGTAGGAAAATCATTCTTAATAAGTCAACAAGAACTGTAATAGAAATAATTGATAAATCTTAATAGAAACCCTATTGAAGGGGCAAAGGACAATTTTTAAAGGGATTCTCAAAAAAGAATATACAAATAGTAAAATTAGAGAAGAGACTCATCTTTGCGAGTGACATTAATTTCCTCTGGCTGCTGTGATAAATACACACTTAGTTGCTTAAAACAAGACAAATGTATCCCCTTACAGTTCTGGAGGCCAGAAGTCTAGCCTCGGTGGGTGTGGCCTCACTGCCCCGTAGCCTCTTGCCATTTCCTGGCCTTCTCTGGCTTCCAGACCCACCTGGGTTCATGGCCCCTTGTTCATCTTCAGAACCAGCAGCATGGTCTTCCTGTCCCCCTCCCTTTGCTTCAGTGTCACAGTCTTTTCTTGTGGTCCTGAAGGACCTTTGTGGGTACATTGGGCCCACCTGATTGTCCAGGGTCATCTCTTCATCTCAGGATTCTTAATTTAATCACACCCACAAAGTCCCCTTAGCCATGTAAGGCCACATGGTCACAGGTTCTGGGGATTACAATGTGGCCATCTTGGGTGGATCCTTATTCTGTCTTCCACACTATATTAGGAAACATAAAATAACATAAGTTATGATTTCCAACTATCATATTAGCAGGGTTTAAGGTGAGGGTATGGGGAAATGGGCATTTTAATAAACTGTGGAGTATAGATTACCACATCCACTTTGGAGGACAGTCAGCTGTCCTTAAAACCAATACAGGTACACCCACGAATCCAGTAATTCTGTGTCTTGGGATTTGCCTTCCAGACATACTGAGCTCAGGGCACAGAGAAGTCGATATGAGGATATTCATGGCAATGCTGTTGGTGGGAGAAAAAGAAACATTATAACTAAGTGTTTATTGCTTTGGAAATGACCAGAAAACCAACCCATAAATATGGAATATTAGTGCTAGGGAATATTACACAGCAATGAAGAAAACGAGATGGCTCAAACCTCAAAGATCTCCAAGTAGCATGCAGATAGTGATGCTGTTCAGGCCAAACAACATGTTCAAAACACCATATTCCTACAGGCAGAGGAAGATTTGAAAGCGTAAATGACACAGTCCTAACTGGTTATATCTGGGGAGGTTGAAGTCATGTCCAAGAGACTTCAGCTTTATCTACAAGTGTGACTCAAAGTGAGGAGTGTCTTCACGTAATACTTGCATAGTATAAAAGAAAGTTTCAAATGTAAGGGTATAATGAAACACAATAAAGGGCATAGTGAAACAAAAGGTCAGATATTCTGTAGTAATCTCCAGAAGTCCACATTCTTCAGGAAATCAAATTTGATCCTAGGGCTATGGATTACATATGAAAATGGCCATGTGGTTTAGGGTGGGCCGGAGCCCAGGGTTCTTTCTAGCCAGCTTCCTTGGAAGTGTTAGTTTTAACAGGAAAGTTGAAGAGAAGAGGGGAGCTTGGAAGCACATCTTCGAAAGTGAAGAGATTGCGTTTTCGCCAGTCAAAATGTTTTCCATGTGGCAGTTTATTTCTACCTACAGGGCCCCTTTATTTGATCTCTTGTTCTCTTTCCTCATCCCTGGATTGATTCTCCGTGTTGAAATCAAGAAAAGCCTGGGAATCTCATCCGACTGTCGTTGGGAGGTAAAGAAGAGTTTGTGGGAACATTTCCTGTGATTCTCTTGAAATTACAAAATCACACAAGAAAGGGTTTGGTCCCATGGTAAGGTTGGCCAAGGTGATCTCAAGCAAGCAAGCCCTAGAGTCACTTGTGAAGTGTGGGCACCTGCTAGACATGCCTGCTAGACATGTGTCTGGATGGGCTGATGGAGGGTGGTCGCTGTGGAACTGCACTTCGGGCTGGGGAATGTTTCCCTGTAGACTCACTGCAATCCATTGTTAAAGAGTCCTGATGTTCCCAGACAATAATACTTTTTAAGAATTGTAATTGCTTTAAAAATCTCCAAACACTAGAGTGTGTATCTCCCCTTTGTATGCTACCTGGATAATAGTATAAACATGTCCCCAACTCTCAGCCAGCATGAGTCTAGTACATTATTTCAACTACAGCCTTAGGTCCAACTGTTTTTTTTTTTTTCTCTGAGACAGAGTCTCACTCTGTCACCCAGGCTGGAGTGCAATGGAGCGATCTCAGCTCACTGCAACCTCTGCCTCCCAGGTTCAAGCGATTCTCCCTGCCTCAGTCTCCCCAGTAGCTGGGATTACAGGCATGCGCCACCACCCCCGGCTAATTTTGTATTTTTAATAGCGTTTCACCATGTTGGTCAGGCTGGTCTTGAACTTCCGACCTCAGGTGATCCACCGAACTCGGCCTCCCTAAGTTCTGGGATTACAGGCATGAGCCACTTCACCTGGCCCCAAATGTTATTTTTAAAAAATTAAGCGTTAGCCAGATTAAAACACAGATGGCACTGAGCAGAGCCCCCATATATCTACGTCCATCATCTGATGTCCTGCCTCCAGATGGGTGGACAGACAGAGGTCCACTCCTTTTCTGAAAAATCAGCAGAATTTACATACAGCTCCGCTCCCCTGGTTTAATTTAATTTCTATGCTTCACTGTTAATCCTGACCTTCAAGGTAGGGGATTCGTAGGAAAAGAGTTCTTTGTCAGCTTATTGGATGGCATTCTTTCTTGATTAGGACTGGCATGCGTACGTTATCTGAAGTAGAAATCAAGAAATAGCATCAAACCAACATATTTCCTTGTTATGTTTTGGTAAAATCACATCCATTTCTCTGGTGAGAGAAGACTCGAGTATCCTTGGTTTTGTGCCCCAGGTGATAAGGCTCTTCAAGTTTCTGCTTGCTCTGAAAAATTCCACAATATAAATAACTTTCTTTAAAAGGCTCATCTGTTTTACATTTTGAGACAGTTTCTGTACTGCCAGGCAGAGCTGCTAGCCAGGAGTTCTGCTGAAGCTGGCTCCTGCATCCTTCCCGTCCTGGAGAGTGAGTCTGCATGGATGTTTCCTGCAAGATCAAAGCCTGACTCGAGCTTGGTCGAGCGGAACTTGAGTTCTGGGGAGTGTGATTCTTGGTGGCAGCGAAGACGTGAAGGATGTCTTCCTGCGACCAGCAGACCAGCATCTCCTGGCCGGGAAGGGCAGGATCCACCATGTGCTGGGGGTGGGGTTCGTTCTCAGGCCTGCTCTCCACCCTCAGCCCTGGCAGGCTGCACACGGAAATGAGAAAAGCAGCTCTGGAGGAGAGCTGGGGTGCAGTTGGGTTCCGCCTGCCTAGGCTTACTTTGAAAGACTGGAACTGTTGCTGCATGAGCTGGCTCCTGCAGGGCCTCCTCTGGTGCCCTCAAGTCTCTTTATGTGGGAAGTGGGGGGACTGCATTAGGGAGCCCTTTCTGGGGGAGTATATGTGTGGTATGCAAATGTAGCCTGCTTCCCATGTTTTGGTGCATTGTACAGAGGAGCAAGGGGCCGTCGAGGGACCTGGCAGTAGATCTTGTCTGCAAAGGACTATCTCTGGAAGTTGGGGAGATGGTAGCGAGGCCTAATGAGGGGTCCAGGAGGGAGGGAAAGTGGCCTCCCAGAGGGGTCAGGCTTTCTATCCAGTGGGACAGGTACTTCTACCGTCTTTCTGGTTCCAAGCCTGTCCGTGCTGTTTGCAGACCTGCACATACTGACGCCTTAGAACTCTCATTTCATTTCTCTGTTGAATCCTGCTTTAAGAAGGATGGGGCCACACCCACTTTGAGCCCACATTCCCTCCTTGCACTCATCCTCCACCTTCCCCATCTCCCCCCCGCCCAATTCATGCCACTCGTGTCTCTGAGCCTTTGCATGTGCTGTTCCCTCAGCTTGTGATGTCTGCAGCTCCGCCCTATGGTGTCTCCACGTGGTACCCTGTGGTTATCTGGGTACCAGAAGGGCACCTCTTCTTAAACATGTCTATAGCCGCTTTGACAGATAATTTCTGGAGGCACAGTTCTGTTCCTGAAGTCATTGATATTTGAGCCCCATCTGCCCTAGAAGGCAAGGGAGTGGTACCTGAAAAGACAGACTCCAGCCCAGTGGCTTTCCAAGGGTCTTCTCCAGAGCTCTGGAGTTCAAACGAGGTTCAGGGGCCACCACAGAGGGTGCTTATCGGGGCTGAGGGGACAGGCAAGACTCAAAACTTGAAATCCGAAACCACTGGCCTGCTTGAATGGAGCAGCTCCATTGCATTGTGGTTACTGAGGTTTCTCCTGAGATTTCCTTGAGAACCTTCAATTCTCTGCAGAAAATCTGCTCAGTAGGCTCCAGATGCCCTGACAAAGCACCAAGACCGGGCGGCTTAAACAGCAGACATTGATTTCCTACAGTCTGGAGGCTAGAGGTCCACAGTGAAGGTGTTAGCAGATTTGGTTTCTGGTGAGGGCTCTCTTCTTGGCTTGTAGATGGCCGCCTTCTCACCGCATCCTCATGGGGTGGAAAGAGTGAGTGCCAGTGTCTCTTCCCCTTCTTGTAGGATGCCAACTATATTGAATTGGAAGCACCCTTTTGTCCCTTTTAACCTTGCTGCCTCCCTACAGGCCCCAACTCCAAACACCGTCATACTGAGGTTCAGGCTTCGACATATTTTGTGGGGACACACTTCAGTCCATGGCAAAGCCTGTAATCCACTCTACAGTATTCCAAGCTTTAAGAAGAGACTGATGCTTAACTTCTCAAAGTCATCCAGTGAGATCACCTGAAAGACTTGGATTTGGGGGCAGGCATTGCCTTGTGGCTCTGGCTGGTTGCAGCATCCCTAGAAGAGACTCACTAGGTGGTCAGGGCCTGGCTTCCCCAGGACAGGCTCTCACCCTGGGCAGCCCAGGCCCGACACTGGGAGTGAGGGTGCTGGCTGGTGGGGAGGGGTGCATGCAGAGGCTCTCACTGTGCTCTTGTGTCGCTGGACAGAGGGCCCTTTTCTGAGAAAGTTTCCTCATTCCACCTTGGGCGTAGGGTGGGGAGGGCAGAAAATACAAAACTGCCCCTCCCATTGCAGGCCACCGTAACTATCTCTATGCTGGATTGGATTCATAATTTTGATCTGTGTCATGAATGCATTTTGCTTTGTCTGGCAATCTTTTGCAAACCATGAAATGGTTGCTTTACATTAGGATGCATGTGTAGAAAATGCAGGAATGACATCTCCCCTTCCTGCACCCCCTTCCCCCCGCCCCGCCTTCCCTGTCCCACAGGAGCATGCAAGGACCTGGGGCAAGGCTTGCTATTCTGTATACAGTGGGGGAATATAGAAAATCATTACTAAACACAGCCTTTTTGCCCCGTGAACTCATTCAGCTTCTGGTTTTCTTTTCAACCTTCCCAACGGTGTAGGTTCTGGTAGCCACGAACCTATTACACCTATTAAGACAACATCCCGCCACTGTGGGGGCTGGACATGGGGCCCATCTGGGGCTGCAGTTCTTTAGGACGACTTTGAGCAAGTTCAGCCCCAGCCGCTGCCTCCTAAAACTAAAATAAGGTACAGTGGATTTTAGATTCGCTGTGGACTGAATTGCGTCCTTCCCAAAATTCGTATGTTCTCTTCAGACACAGAGAGAGCCTGATACTTGGAGGATGGCAGGAAGAAGTAAAACTACAGCCTGCGTGACAGCGAGTGGTACGAAGGAGGCGGTGTGTTTGGGGCTGGCAGCTCCCTGGGTGAGGAACAAGCGCTGGTCTGTGGAAGGTGCAGGAGCGTGGAGGCCGAGAGCCCATCTCGTGCGCCGGCCCAGAGGAGGCCCCCAGGAACCTGCAAACAGTGTTTCTTTGTGCTCTCGGCTCCCAGGACAGATGACCTGAAACTGGTAGCTAGAAGTCTAGCCACCAGGCAGCAGTTTAAATCAAAATAATCACTTTAAGAAACGGTAGGGAACTTTGCTGGAGAACCATTTCCTCCACCCTGAAATAGGAAAACACACTCTGATTTATGCTGCTGGCCTGGGGCAGCTTGCTGAAACGTGCGCAGCTCCATGGTTGATGGCCCCTCCCTTCATCCGCCCCACTGCAGGGATGAAAAAGCATTTAGAAGGAGAGTGTGTGGACGGCCGTTAGTGCCAGAGTGGCTGTTGAAAGGCCCCGCTCTGCAGGAAAGTGGCCTTCAGAGGCCAGAGGTGCAGACAGCGGAGCCGGCAGCCCAGGGCTGGGAGCAGCTGGAACCAATGTGGGGGTTGGTTGTGTTTTGAATTGAGATTTTTAGAAAAACTCTGCCAAGCCCTTCTAACTAAACGAGGTCACTCATTCCTCAATGAGAAGCAGACATAGTCCAGCCAGGCGGGGCATGTGCAGAGCCTGGAGCCGGGGGTGATGCCACGGGGCTTGTCTCTACTGGGGCTCCTGCTGCCCCTGTGTTCCCTGTGATTTATCACCTGCAGACATCGACATGCATGCGGGGGAATTGTAGTTGTGTGGAGTCTCTAGGCATACAGTAATTTCTAAGTGCGAGCAAGCTAGTGGGATTGGGGGTCACAGCCCTTTAGGAGAAGTCCATTTTCTCCTTAGAAAGCAGAGAATTGAAGTCAGCAGCCCCTACTCCCCACCTGTGCCTCTCATCTAGACCAGCGTTTCTTAAAGGCACTGAGGGCTGTCAGGAAGGATGCATTATGTCGGAAATAAGAACATTCTGGAAAAATAAGTCTAGGATACAACAGACTGTCTTGATGGGGCCATCTGAGCCTTTAACCTGGTCATGCACCTGACCTGCCCCAGGGGGGAGCGTGGAGGGCCCCCTGGCTCAGACCCCACTGACTTTAGGGTTCCTGGACAGCACCTGCTTGTGTTCTGAGGCCCTCATTCCAGGAGCCATGAGAGGCTGAGGACATCCTGTAGTTCCTGTACGTGTCTTCAGGGTCTTTGCAGCGGCCAGCCCAGCCCTTTGCAGGGCTGCAGGCCACCGTCTGTTTTTTCTGTATTCCCTGGATAACTACGGCTGCTCCCTCCAGCTCCAACATGCTTTTTCACTCCTGCACATGTAAACGCATTCTCTGTGGGTTTTCGTTTCTCTCATTTTTGCTTCTAGTTGTTCTCTTTTAAATTCATATCCTTTTAGCAAATAGTTTCTAAGTGTAAAGAGGAAAAGAAACCCCAGAACGCCCCATCCGAGGGGCTCACACGCAAGGGCGTTTAGGCAGCTCTCAATTGGGAGCATCTGTGTTTTCACCTCTGCTCGAGAGAGAGGGAAGACACCTCTTGAGGGGATGCCCCCCTCACCACTGCTGCAGGAGAGCAAAGAGCTGCAGAGAATTAGGTGGCACCTGTGTGCCAGCTGGATGCAGAGCAGCACATCAGTGACAGGTGGCTGGAGGTGGCCTCTGGGCTCTCGGCGAAGGAGGAGGGGGGTGGCAGGAGCCCTGGCACCTCCTGCCCGCTGCCCTCTATTTCCAGAGGTGGAATTAAGGTACTGGAATATTCAAAGTGCCTGTCTGGGCAAACCCAGCCCATTTCTCCTCATTGCCTCAGAGGCAGAGAAGCTGTGGACAATTGGAAGCGGGCTGGCTGTGCTGTTCTTTAGGTCACAGTCGGTGGAGAGTGCCCATGCCTGTGGCGTCCGATTGGCCTCTGGCATGAGACACTAACGCACAGGGTGAGGACACGGCACCCAAGGGCCAGCATTTGGGTTCTTGTGCCTGTGCTATTGGCTTGCATTCTTGGTGCCTCAGTTTCCTCAGTTGATAATCGGGATAATGATGGGGTCATTGTGAGGATTAAAGGAGATAATACATACATGGCATCTGGCATACATGTGTTGGCTGTTCCTAATCTCGACAGCAGTAATAGTAATCAGGACAGTAGATATTCGTGACACTTAGGGATCAGGAGTATGCTTGAGTAATTAAGGGATGAGGAAAATAACTCCTTCCCTCACCTGCTGTCCATTTCTTGAGAATACTTGCTTTTGACCACCTCTCCTCTTTATGCTTTTTCTCTCCTTTCTTTCCTTACTTCTCTTTCTCTCTCTTCTTTATTCTGCACTTGCTTTGCAGGCATGGGTCTGCACAGGAGCAGTGTGGATCCGAGTCCTGTTACTGGAAGCCTGGCCTGGTAAGGCTGGTGGAGCAGGTGGGGCTGGCAGGGTGAGTCCATCAGAGGTTCACACGCTTCCCCGCCCTGACTTCATTGCTTGGCCTTGGGTAAGGCATTCTGTCTTTTCTTTGGAAAATGCAGACAGAGATGCCTCTCATGGTCGCTGCCAGAGCCATGCACAGAATGTGGAGGAAATGCATAGGCTGTTGGTAGTTGAGGTGCCATTAATATAAGAAACGGTCCAAGAAGAGGAAACCCAGTGGGGATGGCAGGGAGGGCTGGTGCAAACCCCACCAGGCTGGCATCCGAGGGCACTGAAGATTGAAGGAGTCTCCTGCCAAAGCTTGCTCCTGGGAAAGCTCATGCAGACGTGTTGAGGGCAGAGAGACGAGGGAGGCTGCTCAGGAGCCCACCGGGCTGTACTGCTGAGCACCAGCTTTTGCATGGAAATACACATTTAGAGACTTTTTTACAGACCACACCCATTTGCAAACCACCTGATGGTTAGATTTAAAATATTATCACCTTAAACCAATAAAAAGAATCTTTTAAAATTAATACCTTGAAGAGCTTCAGGCCTTTGCCAGTCTGTGTCAGGGACTGCAGCTTTGCCTGTGACTTTAGGGGCAGTCACAAGGGCATTCAGGCAGAAGCCACATTCCGAGACCTAGAGAATTTAGGAATTGGTAGAAGAGCATTTAAAGTGTTGGTGTGGCAGCTTAGAAGAGGGACTGCTGTGAGTTTTAAAAAGCTCCTGGTCAAACTCTAGAAAATGTTGAGTTTTCCATGGACTCATATATTTATTAATGTGTTAATCACTTCCATCACTCTGGGAGTGAACACCCACAAAGCTCTAGGACATCCGTGCAGATCCCTCTGTATTCTGTGCTTTGTTTTGCTTTGTAAAATGAGGATAAAAGGAGCATACGTGAGCTCAAGGGCTGTCAACTGATGGGCCAATGGCCGGGGAATGGGTGAGACTGGACCCACATGGCACGTGTTTCAGTCTATGATTTGGCTGTGGGTGCACAAGCTCTGCTGTATTACATATAAGGAGCTGTTTCAGCTTGTCTTTGGTAGTTGGACACAGTCTTGCAAATCATACCATTAATGCATACAGCCCATGGCCACACATCTATAATGGTCTCACATGTATACTATACAACAAATGCATGCAACGAAATGGCTAGAGAATGCAGCAGAGCTGGAGCATGGGGTGTGGATCTCAGGTCCTTGCATAGGAACGAGGGGCTGCCGGTATCTCATCTGGACATGCAGAGGAGCTTTGGATGCTCCAGGCCTGGCTGGGAGACAGTTGAGAGAGTCACCCAGGCTGGCATTTGGTTCTGGCCATCACCACCTCACCCGTCTTTGTTGTTGGTGTGTTTGTCTGCCTCTCCTCATTCCCTGTGCACTGGGCAGATACTGACTGAGAGAGTATGGGCAGTGCTGTTGTAGGGCCAGGGAGCATGGCCAGCCCAGGAGGAAGGCCCCCATCTGGGGATCCAGCCTCGCTGCATGCGGCCCCAGGCCTGAAGGAGGGGAGCTGGCATCAAAACTGGAAAGAAAACATCAGACATCTCTACTGTCTCAGTGATGAGGGTCTATTTTAATGAACAGAGGCCTCCTTGTAGCAATTGGGTATGGTGGGCCCGTCTGGAGTGTGCCGTGGGAAGGGTTTGTTCTTGTCTGGGGTCTGTCACTGGAAGGCCCTGGGTTTTCAGTGCGCTGCAGAACTACAGGTTTCCTCGTTCATAAGAAGAGAAGGTTAGAAACAGAAAGAGGAACGGGTAACATTATCCCGGGCCGTCGTGGCATTTTAATGAGGTCACACGTGTGTTCCTGTGCAGCTGCTGGTCCTTGCTCTCCCGGGTCTCTCCCCTCTGATTCCTCTACTACCCACTCCTGATGTGCCTCCCAGGACAGCGGGGCCTCGGGAGTGCCCCTTAAGCAGCCAGGTACTCTCTGCTCTGCCAGATGAAGCAGGCGTTTCCTGGGCAGGGTGGGGCTGTCCCTGAGAAATGCTGGCCAGCCCAGGGAATAGGGGCCAGTACAGTGCAGGGTAATATAGCGCTGTGGGCAACGCAGGTGGGGATGTTTCATCACCAGAGCCTTTTTGTGAGCGATGGAAAGAAACACATTTTTGAAAAGAAAGGGGTGCACTTTTGGTGGGGCGTCCCCAGATCAAAGGTGGCTGAGAAGGGGAATTGTATTAAACAGATCTCCATCTTCAGGAGCGTTGGCGGATAAAACCGACTTCTGGCTCCCACGGCTCCCCTGGGACACATCACCCAGTAGAGAGGCAGACATACATGTATGCACGCCACACTCACATACCACACACACCATACATACAGCACACACACACCACAAACACACACACACCACAAACAACACACACACACCACAAATAACCACACCGTATGCACAAACATGTATCCCCACATGTATACTTCTCACACCACACACACAATATACACCACATACTTCTACAGACACACACTCACAACAAACACACACACACTCCCTCACATTCATATACCACAGACACACTACACTCATATACCTCCACATGCACCACACATACCCACAGCATATGCACACATATCCTCACATGTATACCCCCACCCCACACCACACATATATACACACACACCACAGACCCACACTCACAACACACACCGCATATACACACATACACCATATACACACAGACACACCCCTCCCACATTCGTACACCACACACACACCACACATATCCACACAGGTACACATGTCTATACTTACACGCGTGCACACACACACACACACCCCTGATCTGACAGCACCAGGAATCAGGCCAGGATACTGGAGGACGTGTTTTGGTAAACATGAAATACACCCAACCCCCCGCTGCCCCCCTCCCGAACCCCTTCATCTTGTTAATTGGTGAATTCATTCCTAAGCTGCCGTCATCCCACATTTGTGTTGCTACGTGCCTGTGCATAGCCAGTGTGGAGGGCCTTGCGTGTTGTGTAGTGTGTGCTTTTTGTGTCTTTATTTTAATGTCATTTTTGACTCATTGCCCAGGATTCCGTTATTAGATTTCCCTCTCTCCCAAACTGAAATTTATCTAATTTTCCCTTAGAGTCCACAGGGAACTTCTCTCTAGTTTCTGCTGAAATAGACGTCTACCGTGTGCTGAAAAACGATTTTCTTGTTCTTTGTGCCCGTTTATTTAAAACTCCAGAATGGAGCACTGCTTTTATGAATGCCAGGTTTCACGAAAACTCATAACATCTGTTATGGTTAATGCCTAGACACACAATACCTTTACTCTTTTAAAAGGGGTCTAACGGGAGAGATCCTATTTTCCAACTGCAGTGGGGTCCTCTGCGCTGGCCGTGGTGCTTGGGGTCTCTATTCCCAAGGGGCAGAGACAGCCATGCTGGGGTGGCTGCCTGCAAGCCTGGTGAGGGACCCATTCCCCAGTGGTAACATCAGAAGCGGAGGGTTCTGAAGATGAGATCTTAACTCGGAATGAAACCCCAGGGTCCGATCTCAGGGTATTTTCGTGTCTTGTCTATACAAAAGGTAGCTTATGCCAAGGAGAGAAAAGATAGCGGCAGCGACCAGGCGTGACATGACTGGTGAGTCAGGAATGTTTCAGGTGGGAGGAGGGGAGGGGCTGCAGGAGAGGCAGAAGGGCATCCCAGCCCCTCACCCAACACTGTGTGTGCACTTGGCCCTGGTCCCAGCTCTCGGGGCCTTCAGGTTAATCCATAGTCTGAGTGGCTCACTTGATTCAGAAATGGCCTGGTGTTGCTTGGTTTAATTTGCCTTTATAAGCTAATAGGCTAAGTTGAGCATTTCAAAGGGGCGATTTTTCCTTCTTAAAGTTGCAGTGAACACATCTTTCAGGATCCAGAGGGAGAATTATACACATAAGGTATGCCCAGGTTAAGGAACACGGTAAAGATTTTAACTGCCTAATAAACTATAAATCCCTAAATAAACTTCTGGACGAGGCAGTAAAAGCTAGACGTCAACATGCAAAAATGAAACCAGTTTTGTGAGGGTAGGGGGAGTATGGGTAATTTCTGTTTTTCCTAAAATACATATTTAAAGTGGCAGTTTGACAATGAAACAAAAAGTATGATTCAGTGATTTTTTTCTTTTATGTGTTCCACTTAGAATGTGTGAACACGTGGCGCTGTAGCCTATATCCCTTATTCTTTTACTTCTACCTTGTAGCTTAAAATTAAGAAACCTACAACAGTGATTAAAACTATATGTTTTTTTCTACCTGCCAAATGTGTGTACATCAATCTAAGAACACTAGATGTTAAGAAATTTTCTTATGCACAAGTGGAATTTGTCTTCTCCTTTTAAAACACGTTAAACATCTTGAAAATGAGACAACTGGGACATGAAAAATTTATGAGATGGCTTTGAGAATAACTGCTGACCCTTTAATTGATTGGCCTTCTTCCCCAAGCCCCTTAAGATCGCTTACCTTTGGGTAGTGTTCATAAAGTGCAAAGAGCAGGGGGATTGTTTTAATATGGCAAGGCTTCTCCCCGCCTCCCCTCTTAAACAGCTAAGTTTCAGCCAGTCATATTTGGTGATTTTTTTATTGTTACAAGTTTTGTTTTTTTATAGTAGATGTGATGTGATCTCATGACATGGCTGTTTGCTTTAAGACCAGTAAGCAGGCCGGGCACAGTGGCTCACACCTGTAATCCCAGCACTTTGGGAGGCCGAGGTGGGCGGATCACGAGGTCAGGAGATCGAGACCACGGTGAAACCCCGTCTCTACTAAAAATACAAAAAACTAGCTGGGCATGGTGGTGGGCACCTGTAGTCCCAGCTACTCGGGAGGCTGAGGCAGGAGAATGGCGTGAACCCGGGAGGCGGAGCTTGCAGTGAGCTGAGATCGCGCCACTGCACTGCAGCCTGGGCGACATAGTGAGACTCATCTCAAAAAAAACAAAAAACAAAACAAAAAACCAGTAAGCAATGCAGAACAGAAATTCCTAAGGAACGATTTATTACCGTGTACACATCTCGAGGGAACTTTTAAAGTTGTTTTCCTTGAATACATTTTTTTTAAAGAAAAATTGTTATTAATTTTCTTGTGATGATTTTCCAATCTAATAATCTTAAATTACCATAATTTCTTTCCTCTAGAAAAACATGGTATATACCATTGACCAAAGCTGCAAACAAAAATCTGCAGCTAGTAAGTGGAATATAGCAGAAGACAGACTGAATGGGCAGGGCTTGTGTGATGTGAGGGGTTCCTGCCTGGCACCTGGCTGAGGCCACTGCTCAGGTGGCAGAGGTGGAGGAACGAGCTGTCATTCATAACTGGGCAGCCTGGAAAAACCAAGGCTTGGAGAAGTTCCAGAACTCGCCCCAATGCAGGATTTTGTGAGCAGCAGCTCCTCCTGCCACCCTCAGAGCTGACATCAGCTGGCACAGCCCCCAGACCTGGGGTGGGGCAGGGGCAGGCAGTTAGCTGCATTGTCCCACCAGAGTACAGAGGAGACCTGGGCTTTCTTAGCGTTGCTGCTCCTGAGCATCTGTTAGCTGCAGACTGGATTTTTTTTTTTTTTTTTTTTGAGATGGAGTCTCGCTCTGTCTCCCAGGCTGGAGTACAGTGGTGCAATCTTGGCTTACTGCAGTCTCTACCTCCTGGGTTCAAGTGAGTCTCCTGCCTCAGCCTCCCAAGTAGTTGGGACTGCAGGCGCACACCACCACGACTGGCTAATTTTTGTATTTTTAGTAGAAACGGGGTTTCACGATATTGGCCAGGCTGGCTTTGAACTCCTGACCTCAAGTGATCTGCCTGCCTCAGCCTCTCAAAGTGCTGGGATTACAGGCGTGAACCACGGTGCCTGGTCCAGACTGGATTAATAATTGGTACCTCTTCACAGGACAACAAAGTGCCATACGACAACAAAAACAAATGAACTTCACCCACAAGCTACATTGTGGGTGAATCCCACCACCAGATGACAAAGGAAAGAAGGAGGCCACAGACAAGCATGGTGGGATTCCATGTGCAAAGTTCTGTGTGTTTTTAAAATAGGTGAAACTAAACTCTGTTGTTTAGCGGGGGAATGCAGGAAGTAAAACCTCAGTGCTTGCATATGCCTTGGATTTTACCAAACACTGGGCTGGGGAAAGCTGTTTTCAAGCTATACAGAAAGGTAGGGAAGTGACGATCACAAAAGCATTGTCCTAGCGCCCAGAAATTAAGCAGTTACTATAGAAGTGAAAGGCGGACATGTGGAGGAGACATCTCATGAGAGTGTTTTTGTGGTGTCTTCTTGAGAAAGGTTTCCTGGGAGAACTTCCCAGGCTGGCAGGTGGCTTGGCCTCCACCTGTCAGCCCATGAGCTCCACAGGTGCACCCTTCCGCCTCCTGCAGCTGCAAGTAGATACCACCTGTAGCTTTTCCCTCCCTCCCCTGCTGGTCTTCCTGGAGAGATTTAGTTCATTTTAATGATTTTACAGGTCTTATGGAAAGATGCTCACCGCTGTTGCTGCAGGCTCCTGAGTTCACTGTGATGAGTCGGGAGCCTTACTGGGAACATTTTCACTCATAGGAGATGGGGATCAGGGATGGGGCAGTGGGGCCGTGGAGAGAGTTCCAGTCTATATTTAACTCTGAGCATGTCAGGGCAGCCCCCAGTGTCTCCGACAGGCTGTTTTTGCTCCTTCTGCTTTTCTAGTATATGGAATGAGGGCTGGGGGCAGTGTGTGTGCAGAGAAGAGAGCAATGGAGCCCGTAAATCAGTGCAACCATCACAGTGAAATTGTACATGTCTCCTTAAAGAAGCCATGGAAATGGGAGTGTTTTAAGACAGAGGAGCCAAGGCTATTTTGGGGGTGGCCTAGCATGTTTGTTTCATGAGGCACATCTTTGCTTCCATTAGCAAACGGCACTGCTGTGAACTGGCCGGGTTGGTGCAGGACCCTTGGAGGTGAGGGGGCAGCAGGTTGTGGAGAGAGGCTTCCAACAAGGGGGCAGCACATGAAGACTGCAGGGTCTGTGTCTGCAGGGTCTGTGTCTGAGGGTCTGTGTCTGCAGGGTCTGTGTCTGCAGGGGCTGTGTCTGCAGGGTCTGTGTCTGAAGGGTCTGTGTCTGCAGAGGTCTCTTTAGGCATCTTCAGCTCCATCACCATGTGTTGTAAGACCTGCCCTGGCCTCAGGCTCCCCATCCCTGGCCCACCCACCCACAGTGACATTTGTGCCCAGAGACATAAGGCAGGGTGCATTCCTGTGCTGGACTGGAAAAGCAATCATTTCCTGGCAGAGTGCTTGGTCAAGTTGTAAAGTGGTCTCACTTGAGCAGAGCCCATGGTATCGAGTTTTATTGGAGCTGCGTTTATCTTGAGCTCTGCGGGAGTCAAAAGCTCACTGGAACTTTTAGGTAAAACCTGTGTGTGTGCAGATGGGCCACACCTTCCTTAGTTTCAGGACAACAGTTTTGCTCGGCTTTAAAATCGCAAGAGCTCTCATTTGGGATCCATACCTTTGGAGAAGGTCTTGACAATTTGGCTCCTTAGGTTTTTCATGTTAGAATCTTAAGTGTTTTGATAGGTGGGTCCCTTTCTCAGTGCTGTGTGTCTGCATGAATCTCGCTGACCTTTGCTTCTCATGGCTGTCACAGAGCAGCCCTGCTGACGATGGGACTGTGGGGTATTTTGTCCCTGCTATTCCGTGCATGAGGTGTAGAGAGTATCTCTTCTGCCACGGCTAGAGTTAAATAAAGGAAAATTCATGCCAGGCTAAGTTCAGGATTGATGTTTGCTCTGTGGCTGGATTAAAAAATAAAACACAAACACGGTTGTCCTCCAGCAGGGCTGGTATTGAGTTAGCAGCTGCCAAATAACTTGTGGATGGTGGGTTTGCACGTGGGGACGTGGTCCTGGGCATCTGTGGTGCAGGAAAGAGAGGAGATGAAGCACAGCTGGGGCTCCGGGCAAGTCCACCCAACGATGCTCAGGAGAGCCACGACCCGAGTGGCCTCCCATAGCCCACAGTTTCTGGTCTTATTTCCTGAGCCAGGTTGTGCCTTTCTCTCTGGGTAACAAGATAGATTTACTGACCTTTGCTATGGAGATCATGTACTTTGGAACCCGAGACCCGTTTTTACTTTCCACTTGTCAGCTGGAACAAAAGCCGGAATGAGCTTTACAGCCTGCAGGCCCAGGGGGACGGCCTACCCACTCTCCACGCAGTGTCCTCCCTGGAACCATTCCTGACCTCAGCCCGTGGGTGCTTGAGGCTGGGGGAAAACACGGAGAGAAATCCCATGGCTCGCATATTCCTCGGATTTCCCCGAACACTGGGTTGGGGAAAGCTGTTTTCAGACACAGCGAGGGGACGTCCCTCCCTCCATATCCCTTCAAGCTGAGTCTTGCAGCAGGACTTGGGTCTGCTCTTGGCTGTGTGGGGCAGAGGGGATGCTCCAGCAGATGCCCAGGACAGCTCCTCCTGCGTGTTGAGGCCCCAGGGAGCTCTTGGGGGCTGAGCAGAGCTGATCAGTTGGAGGCTGGCAGGAGTGCAGGCGGCTCGAGGCGGGCATGCAGGTCTGCAGGGTGCGCTGGCCATGGGCCGCTTCTCTTCGATAGGGGGTCATTGAGGGATGTGCATGGAAAGGAGTGCTCAGCTACTCCGGGGGCGTGGGGGGCATGGCTCTGGCATGTGGCGGTGCTGGTGGTGGGACTGGGAGTTGTCTTTGTCTTGGAATCAGTTGAGGGTGACCTCAAGAGATTTGACTTGAGCACCTGAAGGGACATGGCCACCATTTGCTGGGAAAGGGACAGTGGCGGGTGGGGCAAAACTGGGAGTCACGTTACAGGCACAGTGCACTCGGCATGCCATTTGGACACCCAGCTGGGGGTGGCAGGATGAGGACCTGTTGCAAAAGTGCAGACCAGGACACCGGAGCCCAGCGTGGATGCGTGGGCAGCGCCCAGCAGGCTGGGTGGACAAGCAGCTGAGCGGCCTTGGGGGTCCTCCCTCCCTCCCAAGCATTTATCTCTGTGGGTTGGTGTCATGGTGACCCGTCTGCAGCCACCCTGATGCCATGCCTCTTGCCCACTCGGCAGAGAGCACCTGGGTGTTTTATCTCTCAACCCACCTTCCCTGTCCCTCTTTGGGGGTGTTGCAGGGCTTAGGGGAGCCCACTCTGAGCCCCTCACCTGCTTTTGTGTACCACATCCTGACTTGCTGGTGGGCTCCTACCCGGGAGGGCTGTGCTGACCTGGGCAGGGCTCAGGTCTGGCACTGCAGCGTCTTCTGGCATCTCTCTTCCTCCTTTCCCCTCTACTGAGGTTTGGGGCTACAGGAGGCCCCGATTTCCGCCAAGATGGACGTTGCATTTCTAGTTGCTGTTTCTCTCCATTGTTTTGGGGTGATTTGAGGAGTGTACCTGTCAGGGTCCAACCAGAGAAACAAGACGCGTAGGAGATATATATGAAAAGGTTTGTCACAGGGAATCAACTTACTTGGTTGCAGGGTCTGACCAGGCGCATTTGAAATCCATGGGGCCGACCACAGGGAAGGGCGGCTGGAACTGTGGGCACTGCCGAGGCTACTGTCCCTGGGCGGAGTTTCCTCTTTCTCAGGGAAGCCGCTGCTTTGCTTTTGAGGCCTTCTACTCACTGAGCCAGGCCCACCTGGGTCATTAAAGATTATCTCCCTTACTTAAAGTCAGTCACGTGACAGCCGACCTCAGTCATGTGACAGCATACCTGGAGAGCAGCACCTACAGTTGCGTTTGACTGATGGCTGGACTGTGGACCCTGGCCATCACAGGTAAGGGATACAGCCGTTTTTTTTTTTTTTTGCCATTGTGACTCCAGAAGTTGACAAAGACTCCTCCAAACTTCTCAGGTAACATCTCATGGATGTTTGAAAACATAACATAATCTGTGATTTCTTCTGTCGCTAGTCACTGTGTTTAAATTTTAAAGTAGTGAATTGTACCAATATTAATCCAAAGAAGGATTAAGAATTATTTTTCCCTTACATCTGGAATGGCAGTGAACATGGCTGGAGTTGATTGGCTGTGAGTGCCTTGGGCTCTGTGAGAGATTCATTAGGGGATCTCCATTCCTCGTCCTACTCTACAGGATCAACCTTGTGGTCACTTTATGGTCAAAGGCTCTAGTGGTCAGCTTGCAAGTCCAAACAGGACAGAACATCTGTGGCCCAACCTGACAGAGGCACCCATTGGTCTGGAGCTTTCTGACTTGGACTTCTTTTTTAGGTCAGGGACATGATTGGCTTGCATTTGACCTCGCACACGGCGTCTTTTTACAGGGAAGGGACATGGCACTATCTCCTCTGGCAGGGCGAGCTGAAGTCTGCAGTCCTTCACTTGCTTTTTTTTTTTATTTTGAGACAGAGTTTTGCTCTTGTTGCCCAGGCTGGAGTGCAGTGGCATGATCTCAGCTCACTGCAACCTCTGCCTCCTGGGTTCAAGCGATTCTCCTGCCTCAGCCTCCCAAGTAGCTGAGACTACAGGCATGCGCCACCACGCTGGGCTAATTTTGTATTTTTAGTAGAGATGGGATTTCTCCATGTTGGTCAGGCTAGTCTTGAACTCCTGACCTCAGGTGGTCCGCCTGCCTCAGCCTCCCAAAATGCTGGGGTTAGAGGCGTGAGCCACCATGCCCAGCCACAAATTTTTTAAGAAATTCAAACCGTAGAAAGTGTGTACTCTCAATCCGTTCCTAGGTCTCAAAGGCCAAATGTAGCTCCTGGTAACAGTTTGATGTCTACCTTTTCAAACTTGGGTTTCTCGACACACAGACACACAGACACACACACACATGCACACACGAACACAGTTATCTAGTTTTGGTGAAATGTATTCATACTAACTTTTTTTGAAATTTTTTTCCCTCAATATAATATAAACTTCCATCAATGACAGGGTGCATAATTCTTTCTTACTCTTTTTAATGGCTGCAAAATAAACTCGAAGCTCCATTTCTTCTGTAAATAAACAAGACTGTTGCCCACTATACACAGCTTGGGGAGGCTGGTGGGCTCCAGTCTACTTTCCTACTTCTGCAGTTGGGTTTTGTGTTGTTAGTGCTGTGTGCTCTCAAACCTGCTTATGGGAGTTGTGTTTGTTATTGTACAGACATAGCTTTCTTTTCTTTTCTTGTTTTAGAGACAGAGTCTCACTCTGTTGCCCAGACTGGAGTGCAGTGGTGTGGTCATACCTCACTGCAGCACTGAACTCCTGGACTCAAGCAATCCTCCCACCTCAGCCTCTAGAGTAGCTTGGACTAACAGGTTCATACCATCATATCTGGCTAATTTTTTAATTTTTATCTTTTGTAGAGACAGGGTGTCACTATGTTGCCCACGCTGGTCTCGAACTCCTGGGCTCAAGCGATCCACCTGCCTTGGACAGCCAAATTGCTGAAATTACAGGCATGAGCCACCACACCCAATCAGAAATAGCATAAATGACATAATTTATAAATTCAGTGGGTGTAAAGAAAGGAAAATCTCAAGTTGACTGATCTGAAAATACAGAATGAGGAAAACTTTTAAAGATAATTTCTGTTGAATTAGATATGAGTCGTAATGAAAATTGATCAGGGTTTTGTATTCACATGCATAGGTGCATTTAGACACTTCACTTTAAGAAAATCAAACCAGGAAACAGATGAAATATGTGATTTGTGAAGAAATTAATGTGAACAGCAATGAGTAGATTTTTTACTCAAAGAAAGGGCTGGGCTGTACATCTGTTGATTGACTAATGATGGTTCATTTATGTGTTTTACATTAAAAATATTTATTGTAGGCGTGGATCATTATTTATAGTGCCTAACTTTATCATTTTTAATGTTTCTATTAATGAACATTCATATGAATGAAGATTCATATGGATCTTGGTTATATCCGTAGGAAGGCGTCAGCTGGTCCAGTTCCGGAATATGGTTGTGTCTTCATTTCATTGCTCCCTGCTTTAGTTATTTACGACATTCTTTCCCTTGGTTTCAGGTAACCTGGAAATAGTCATAGATTACACTCGAGCTCACAGACTTCTTTGAGATGTCTGCTTTTTTTTGTTTTGAGACGGAGTCTTGCTCTGTCATCCAGGCTGGAGTGCAATGGTGTGATCTTGGCTCACTGCAGCCTTCGCCTTCCGGGTTCAAGCGATTCTCCTGCTTCAGCCTCCCGAGCAGCTGGGATTACAGTTGCACGCTGCCATGCCCAGCTAATTTGTTTTTTGTATTTTAGTAGAGACGAGGTTTCACCGTGTTGCCCAGGCTGGTCTTGAGCTCCTGAGCTCAGGCAATTCCCCCGCCTCGGTCTCCCAAAGTGCTAGGATTACAGGCATGAGCCACCGCGCCCAGCCGAGATGTCTGCATTTCATTACAAATGTGCCCATACACTTCTGAGAAGGGTAGAGCATGTTAATCTGTTTGTCTTACTCTGGCTGCACTCCGCAGAAGCGACTGCCTGTGAAGTTTAATTGGTTTGGAGGTGGGACAGTGCCATGATGTCTAGTTAACATGTATTTAAGTTATACCTTGAGGTCATTTGAAAATGGAATTCTCCCTAGTGCCCAGCTTGTGTTTATCCTCTGATGTTTCTAATCATTTAGCCATTTAAAATAGGGAGATGATGAGACACTTGCAAGGCTTTTAAGAAATTAATCTCCCACTTAGCTTTTTATAATGTTAATTAATGTCTATACCAAACTCAAAGCAAATATTAATGGTGTAATAATCTAAGTAGTCTCTTTAATATCAAGGCTAATTCAGAAAGCCTTGTATGAGGTTGCTCAGCAAGTCTTGTCAGTGTATTAAGATACGAAACAGAAACAAGGGGCAAGCTAATGGATTGTAGAAGATGCAATTACTATTTTTAAGAGAATATGTGCTTTATTTATTTATTTATTTATTTGAGACAGGGTCTTGCTCTGTCACTCAGGCTGGAGTGCAGTGGCACAATCTCGGTTCACTGCAGCCTCCTCCTCCCAGGTTCAAGTGATTCTCCCGCCTCAGCCTCCCGAGTAGCTGGGATTACAGGCGTGCACCACCACGCCCAGCTGATTTTTGTATTTTTAGTAGAGATGGGGTTTTGCCGTGTTGGCCAGGCTGGTCTCGAACTGACCTCGAGTGATCCACCCACTTTGGCATCACAAAGTGCTGGGATTACAGGTGTGAGCAACCGCACCCGGCCGAGAATATGTACCTTAAAGCCCAAGTAAATAGACTAAAAACTTTTAGAATTAATTTGTGAACTTACTAATGAATTTACATACAATATATTGGAAACGATTTCCTATGTATCATCAATAATCAGAAGATGTACAGGGGAAACATTCCATTGCAAAAAGCAAAATAGATAAAGCCACACCACTGTACCGTCAAAAAATATACAGGTGCTGTTGAAGTAACCTAAAAACTTTACCAAACAATAGGAAAGTATGTAAGAATAATGAAATTTTCAAAAGTACAATAATTTATGCATGCTCTGGAAGACTGGATGTTTTAAAGATGTCAGTTCTTCTGAAGGTAGCAAACATTTAAAATAACCCCAAGCCACATCCCAGTGGGACTTTTCAGGGATGCTGGACAAAATTTTGGATCCTATGATTCATTTGGAGGAATAAAGAAATCGCAAATGCCAAAGAAAATTTGGAGTCTGATAAATGGTGAAAGGAGATCTTTACTGTGCTTTCAAATATATAAAAAAGCTGCAAAAATGGCCGGGCGCAGTGGCTCACTCCTGTAATCCCAGCACTTTGGGAGGCTGAGGTAGGCGGATCACGAGGTCAGGAGATCGAGACCATCCTGGCTAACACAGTGAAACCCCATCTGTACTAAAAATACAAAAAATTAGCCGGGCGCCTGTAGTCCCAGCTACCTGGGAGGCTGAGACAGGAGAATGGCGTGAACCTGGGAGGTGGAGCTTGCAGTGAGCTGAGATCGCGCCACTGCACTCCAGCCTGGGCGACAGAGCAAGACTCCATCTCAAAAAAAAAAAAAAAAAAGGCTGCAAAGACTACAATAATATGGTACTGCCCAAAATGATGAATACTGATAGGAGAACAGGCAAAGGAGACAAATACATTTTTTCAGAAGGAAACTACTATGATTGGTATAAAAATTTTAAAAGTCCTGAGAATCATTGAAATTCCAGAATTAGAAATTAAGCCTACCAGTGGAACACTTTTTGGTTATCAAATTGAACAAAATTATATTCTTAGACACTGCTGATCGATCTGTACATTGGACTAGTCTCTTGAGAGAACATTTTGAGCCATGCATCCTGAACCCACCCCCTGCTCCTTGGACCCAGTACTTTCACTTCTAGGAATCCGTCCTGAGTAGATGGGAAGAGAAATAAAGATTTACAGATGGAAGTGTATCATAGCTTTATCTGGTGCAGTTGACAATTAGAAATGAACCTAGTGTTCAGAAGCAGGAAAATACTTAAGTACATTTGGTAAGCTACATGGAGAGATATTTATTTATTTATTTATTTATTTATTTATTTATTTATGAGATGGGGTTTTGCTCTTGTTGCCCAGGCTGGAGTGCAATGGCGTGATCTCTGCTCACTGCAACCTCCTCCTTTTAAAAGTCACATTAAAAAAAAAAAAGATATAGCAAAACCTTCAAAATGTACTATTTGTCTATAATGATATGGGAAAATTTTTATAATATAATGTTGATTTAGTCAAATAAGACACACTGAGTGCTTATTAGGACCCAGGCAGTGTGCCAAGCTCACAGGAGATACTTGACTACATAGAAGAATTGCCTTCCTTATGGGGCATATAGTTAGGGGGCAATATAACAAAATATTATTAATATTATATTAAAAGTTAATGTAGTAAGAAGTTCAATTTATGAAATGACTCTAATCTTGTAACAAAAAGTGAACTATAGCGTGCGTATATAGTTAGGGAAGTCAGAGAAGGCCATGCATCAACGCTTTAACAGTGGTCTGGTAAACATATGGCAGATGATTTTTGTTCCTTCATTATTCTTTCTAGCACTTTCCCAATTTTCTGCAAAAGCTGACTTGCATTTTAATAATCAGAGCAAAGTTATAAAAGAACTTTCAGAGTCTCCCCTTCTCAAAATGTTACTGGACACAGTACATACTTGTTGATTATTGACATTTACAAAAGATCGCATTTATTTAACCCAGTAACTAACCACTGATTTCTGCATAGTTATGCTGGTACAATGGCAGGATCATGTAATTAACCAGTGTATTTCTTTTTGTTGTTGTTGTTGTTGTTTAAGGAACACAAATAAAAACGTAAGGTTTACGTCAAGGTTAAAAACATAATGAAATAAGAAAGGGGGTCTGGAGTATGTGTGGAGACATACCTGGGTATAAAAATGAAATGGCATGATGGCTGGTAGAATATTCACTGTGCCGCACCGTGTTCTGTGCTCCATACATTCAGTCCTATGAATGGGAAGGGCTCATTCCCCCCATTCTGTAGATGAGAAAACTGAAGCCTGGCAGTCACGCTTCTTGGGAGCATCCTGGGTAGCCCGGGCCAAGGTGGGCTTTGAGCCCAGGGAGCCTGGGCTGTTAACTACAAAACCACAGGACACGTACAACATAAGACATCGACATTCCCTGTCCAAATCGCCAGCAGGCAGGGGAGCGAAGCCACCTAGTGAGAGTTCCTAAGAGCCAGAAGGGAGGAGACCCACACTCCTGCTGGATCAAAGCTGACGTAAGTCAACAGTAAGGCTTTTCATTGGTTTATTTGCCAATGGAAGGACCTTCTCTTTCTTTTTCTTGCTTCGGAATCAGTGTTTGCCCAAGATAGCAATTTGTGGAAATGGAGAAAATCTGAGAATTCTTCTGTGGCTTTGCTAAATTAAGGCTTGTCCTCCACAGTCCATCCTACCCTCCCCCACTTTTTTTCCAGGAAAATAAGTGATAGTTCACTCACCTTCTAGGCATAAGAGTCATCCTTTCTCTGTGGTCAAACCAGTTCAGAGCTGACTCAAAAGTCCTGTGACTTGTTGAAATCCAACATTGGATGGGTGCCCCCTGTTCTCTTCCGGCATCTCAAATACTGGTGTTGGGATGTTTCCTGACACCCACCTTCTCCCCCTGCCTGGGTCTCAGGCAGATGTTCCTGTCCAAGTCTTTCTGCATCGTCTGGGCAATGGCCGCTGTCCAGGTCTTCCAAGTGCAAGATCTCAGGATGGTTTCACAAGTACATTGCACTCTGTTTTATGTTCTCACCACAGGGGAATTAGAGGTGAATCACAGGTGAGTGGAGCCCACCGGGTGCCCCACAAGTTTGACACCTTTGCCCCAGGTGTCCAGGTGGGTGAATAGCCCATCACGTGCCCTGCACTTCCAGGGAGAGTCTCTCCTAGCACCTGGGAGCATTTGCTCCCAAGTGGGGTGTGGCTCGAGCAAGCTTTAACTTTATTGCGTGTCCTCAGCCTTCCCTGATTACCGAAGGCTTTCTTACACATCGTGGGAGGGGCGCCTTGCTTTAAGGGCTTCTGTGTGTTACAGACACGCTGCCAGCGGTGGAAACAGATGTGTGTGTTTTTCTTGTTGGCCCCCATGTCTGAAAGACACATGTTATTTGTCATTGGCTTACTTAAGGCCACAAAGAAACATTGACAGCCCAGCCCTGTGGCCTGTCTGACTTGGGAACAGGACCCAAGCCCAGAGCTCCCCCTTCCTTTTCATTTCCTTGGGGCCAGCGGGCTGGGGGTGCCCTGTGGGCAGCGCTGTTCACTAGGTTAAGGGGGGCCCTGTTTTGTCAGAGAAGAAAATACAGCTGGCAAGAGGCCTTGCCCGGCACCCCCTCCTGCCAGGGCAGCTGCTTCCTAATTGCAAACACATGGGCTGGTTCCAGAGTGTGGGGACGGAGTCCATGTCCCGCCTGGGAGAGCTGTGTGTGTCCCACCCCTGATGCCCTGTTTCTTATCAAGGAAATGGGGGCGTTGCATACCAGGGCCAGAGGACAGCTGCCTCGGGTGGGGGAGTCCCCGGGCACTCCCAGATGTGCCTGCTGGGAACATTTTTGGTGTGCGTTGAAACATTGGGATTTGGTTGCATTTCATCGTCCCCTGTTTCCTACTACATTTTTGGTGAGTGCTTTTGAAATCTTTCTCCCTTTCCCTTTTCTTCCTGTGTTTGCCACTATGAAGTAGACCTGTTGAATGCACTGTGTCCCGCAGAGGGGATGCCCTGCCCCCGGCGTGTGCACGTTCCTACCCGTTAGTGAGGTTTAGTGCCCACTTCACTGGGAACATGAAGTGCCAGGGGATGCTGATGCTGCAGTCCCAAAATGCCACACCCTGAGTGGAGAGGCCCCTCTAGCAGGAAGCACAGTGAGTTTGGCTGGGGGAACCCCACAGGCATGTAATCCAAGGGACTTGGACATAATGCCCAGCTTCATCACTTCCTTGTGGCTCTGAGCATTTGTTTACCTGCCCGAGGCTCATCCTTTATCTGTAAGATGCTGGTAATGGTGTCTCTCTGGGAAGGTGGCCTGGTCATGATGATTACCTGGGAACTGTGAAGTAGAGAAAGACTGTCAGATTCTATCGTCAGCACATGAAATTCTTATTTTCTCTGCCCGTCGACTTAGATGCACTGCTGTGAAGCACCAGCTCATTGTGAAAAGCCTGTTTTCTCTGAGCTCTGCTAGTGGAGGTAGAAGCAGGCTGACCCTGAGTACAGGTATGGAAGAACAGCAACAAACTGCAAGGATCTTAGAGGAACCGCTGGTGAATCCAGCAGAGATTGTGTATTTCAGATAAATTTAGGAGATTGAGAAGCCTCGGGCGTTTGGAGCTCTGGGGGCACCTTCCCTGACGCCCCAGCCTAACTAAATGTAATCCTGTTTATTAATTGTTACCGTGGGAATGTGGGCCCCCTTATTCCTTCCTGTCTTGTCATTATGACAGTTTTCAAATATGTACAAAAGTTGAAAGATAATACTGCAAACAAACACATAAACTCTCCACCTAGATTCAGTGGTTGTTGATAGTATGCTGTTTCTTGCCCTCACTTCCTCTCTGCCCCTTAAATCCATATTTTATAAAAATTTGTTGCTGAGGCTGGGCACGGTGGCTCATGCCTGTAATCCCAGCACTTGGGGAGGCTGAGGCGGGTGGATCACGAGGTCAGGAGTTTGAAACCAGCCTGGCCAACATGGTGAAACCCTGTCTCTACTAAAAATACAGAAAAAAAAAAAAAATCAGCTGGCGTGGTGGCATGCGCCGGGAATCCCAGCTACTTGGGAGGCTGAGGCAGGAGAATTGCTTGAACCTAGGAGGTGGAGGTTGCAGTGGGCCAAGATCATGTCACTCCAGCCTGGGCGAGAGAGCAAGATTCTGTCTTGAAAAAAAAAAAAGTGTTGCTGAACAGTTTGAAAATAAGTTGTTGACATCATGACATGCCCCCGCCCCAAATATGTGAGCATCCATCTCCTCTAAGAAAAACTGTCATTCTCCATAATGGCAGCACCATTCTTACGTGGAACAAAATTAGCAGCAGTCCCATGATATCATCTAATGTTTACTTGATATTCACCTTTCTCCAGTTCTCTTCAGAATGTGTTTAATAGCTTCTCTCTCTGCAAACCTGGATCCGCTTGTTATAGCTACTTAGACTCTTTAATCTAAAACAGCCCTTCCTTTTTGTTCTTACCTTTGTGACATTAACTGTTAGAAGAGGAAAAGGTAGTTATCTTCCAGAACGTCGCACCTTTGAATTAGTGTGACTGTTCCCTCCGGTGATGTTTCTTACTGTCTCCCTTACTGTCTTTCTCTGCCCTTGCGTTTGCTGTCAGATTGGATGTCTCCGCGTCTGTGGCCAGAACACTTACTGGAGAAGCTGTGCACTTCTGGCTGCATCACACGTGGGGGCCAGTGGTCCCACCGTGTCAGAGATGCTAAATCCTACCACCTGGTGAAAGTGGTGGCTGCTCCCTTCTCCCGCTCCTCTGAAAAGCCATGTTGTATTTCTGCCTGTCCTGAGTACGAAATCCATAGGACGATACTTGGACGTTCTGTATCTATCTTGTTCCCCAAACAGCCTTCTGCTCAGTGGTTTTTGCATCCAGTGAGTCTTGCCTGAATCAGGAATTTTATGGCAGGTTGCAGAATGACAATTTTCTAATTTTGCCATTTCTACCGAAAAGAAAAGCCTCCTCTGCCAATTTTTGAGAATCATTGATGGCTGATGATATTTTTAAAAACTCAGTGTATTACAGAGTCATTTTTGTTCTTCCTGATGCTCAAATTCAGTCTATGGGAGCCCTGGAAGCAGGTGCCTTTGTTCTTTTAGTTTTTGAGTCTTTCTTCCAATCTGGCACAGTGAGGTACGCCAGCTCACCTTGTATTATACATCCCTATCATCCAGAGCGAAGATGAACTGTTTTCCAAGGAACTGTGATCCTTGGTGGTGGTGTGTAAACACCAGTGCATGGATGCTGGTGTGCTCAGGGACCCTGAGCGGCCGCTGCCTCCAGGCCCTTCAGTAACCAGCTCCAAGAGAAAACACGTTTAAAAATCCTGACTTTGTATAGCTGGTTCCAGTTCAAATTTCATATTCAAATGTTGGCCTCTTTACATTTCCATCACTTCATGGATTTCTCTCATCCCTATTTGGGTCAACTGCCCTGTTTACAATTTGTTTTGAAGTGCCTTTTTTTCTAGCCTTTTTTTGGTTTTTGTTTAGCTGTGAGGCTTTTTTTTTTGTGTGTGTGTGTGTGTATATATATATTTTTTAGCTGTCTTCCTTCCATCTTTCCTTTGCTTGTGTCCACCTTTCACTAAACATACATTCAGCATCAGTTTTATCCAAGAAACAGGAAGCCTTGAAAGACAAGGACCCTCGGTCCCAGTGCCTGGGAACTGTTGAGTAGATGCCTGGGACCTGCTGAGTAGATAGTATGGTGGGCGTGATGAGTGCTGTGTAATGACGCCGGGGCTGGAGTCCTTGCCTAAGGCAGAGATATGAGGATCCTTGCCAAGGCAGTAATATTTGTGTCCTGGAGTGAATGTCTGAGCCAAGATGATGTTTGAGGATAGTGGAAAGACTAAGGGTTGGCACTGACAATGGTTGACTCACATTTGGAAGGGTTGGAGAACGAGGACAGGGGGAGTAAGTGACTCACAGGTGAGCATGTGGGCCTTTCAGGGGTGCATGGCTGTGGAGGGGAGCTGTAGGGCAGGGGGTGCTACTGTATGGAGCAGTCTGATCTGCAGGTGTTGCTGAGGGAGCAGGCTGCTGGGAAGACCAGGCAGCCAATGTGGAAAGGAGACCACCAGGAAGGGTACAGACAGCAGAATGGTGGCTCCATGGTGGAGGGGAGGTGCTTTTTAACTAAAGAAGTTGGGCAGTAATAACGAAGCAATGCATGCCTGTCACATACTGTATTTATTTGCACAGGCTGTTGTAATAAAATGCCACAGACCGGGTGGCTTAAACAACAGAAATTTGCTTTCTCCTAATTCTGGGGGCCAGAAGTCCAAGATCAAGGTGTGGGCAGGGTTGGTTTTCCTGAGGCCTCTCCTTGGATTGCAAACGCTGTCTTCTCCCTGTGTCCTCACATGGCTGTCCCTTTGTGCGTGTCTGTGTCCTCACCTCCCCTTCTTCTTCTTCTTCTTCTTCTTCTTTTTTTTTTTTGAGATGAAGTCTCATTCTGTTGCCCAGGCGGGAGTGCAGTGGCATGATCTCAGCTTACTGCAACCTGTGTCTCCTGGGTTCAAGCGATTCTCCTGCCTCAGCTTCCTGAGTAGCTGGGACTACAGGCATGTGCCACCATGCCTGGCTAATTTTTTATTTTTAGTAGAGATGGGGTTTCACCATGTTGTCCAGGCTGGTTTTGAACTCCTGACCTCAGGTGATCTGCCCGCCTTGGCCTCCCAAAATGCTGGGATTACAGGAGTGAGCCACCACGCCTGGCCTCACGTCCCCTTCTTATAAGGCCATGGGTCATAGTGGATTAGGGCCCATATATAGAACTTCAGTTTAACTTTGCAAAGACCCTAAAGAATAAGGTCACATTCTGAAGGACTAGAGGTTTTAACTTCAATATATGATTTTGGGGGACACAAGTCAACCCATAACACACCCATCGATAGGAAGCACTTGGCTACGTAATAACCCACTGACTATGAAACAGCATTGCACATGTGGGTGTGGAGGGGAGGGCAGGGAGGGAGCCAGCATAGTGGTGGACCCTCCCGGTAGAGTGCCTGTCGCGGTTCCTGACTGTAGATCTGGGGGCCACACTGAAGCCATTGTGCATTTTCTCTGCTCGGGGCTGGGGAGGTGACTGCCTGGCTCTTTGCGAGGTCCCCAGGACACCCCAGATGAATGTGTTCAGGACACTGAATTCTGCTTCCATTGGTCTCTGCTGGGGCCCTGGTGTCCATCTTGCTCAGATTCCCGGCTGACTGTAGAGGGCATCCTGCCGTGGGAGTGTGGCTTTGCTTGGGTCTTGAGGATGAGACTTGGAGCCTCAGGAGAAACACGTCCATCTTCCCAGACATTGTTTTGTTTATTAAATTAAAATTTGAGGTGGGGGCAGTGCATTTTAAAAACCAAAACAAACATGGATATGTAATAAAGAATGCAAAATGTGACATTAATTTTTAAGTAGAAAGGAAAAAGATTACAAAGATAGCTCTAGTGTTGAAGGTGGCATTGTGAGAGACTCATCACCATCCCGACCTTCTTACTGCCCCGTCTTCTTCATATGACAGGTGTGCACACACAGACACACACGGGTACAGACACACACACAGGTACAGACACTGTCAAAGACACATACACACTCAGAGGCACACACACAGACACATACTGAAAGACAGACACACATACAGAACACTAAACAGACACACACACACAAACACAGACATACACAGAGAAAACACTTAGAGACACACTGACAGACACTCAAAGACAGACAAACCCAGGCACACACAGAACAAAGACACAGACATACACACAGAACACTGAGACACACACACAGAATATTGAATGACACACACAGATACATACTGAAGAGACACACAGAACACACTCAAAAACACACAAAGACAGATACACAGACACACTGAAAGACACAGAGAACACAAACACACAAACACACCAACAAACACTCACTCAAAGACAAACACAGACACACAGAACACTCAAAGAGACACATAGAATACTCAGACACACACAAAGATACACACTCAAAGACAGACACACACAAAGACAGACACAGAACACATGCCAAAACAGACAGAGATGCAAAGATACACAAAGAGACACACAGACACATACACGGACACACACAGAGACTAACAGACACACTCAAAGACACACACATAGACACACGCATCGTCACAGACATAGACACACATACAGATGAACAGCCTTGCCTGTAGCCCCAAAGGTTGGCGTCTGGGAAGCAGGACCTTCTCTGTGCAGCGACAGCTCTGCCAGGAGCCTGGGGGTGGGGGTCAGCAGCTCAGTGACAAGGTTGGCGCTTCTGTGGTGTTCCCATGCTGTATCAGTCCTGGCCCTGGGCTGACACCTCATTGCCCCACCAGCTCCCTGAGGCTGTGGGGGCTGCTGAGATGGTTCACCAGGGCTCATCTTTGGGCCGAGTCCATTCACGCCACTGTGGCCATTTCCCTTCTCTAGACCCACCAGGCTCCTGGCTGGGAAGAGAGGAAGAGGTGGACCACCTCTTCGGGACTGACTGGACAGAGCTGTGGGGGCCGTGGGTTCTTGGGATGGAAGAAGGGGATCATCCTTCAAGAACAGAGACAGAACACCATGACGTGCAGAGGAGGAAGGGGGCAAGGACTTGCAGGCTGGGGAGGCCTTGGTCTCCCAAGCTGCTCGTGGGTAGGGCTCAGGGTGGGAGGGAGTTGAGTTGGTGGCTTCCTGTGCAACTAAGAGAGGCCAGAGGTGAGCTGTCCGAGGCTCTGTGTGGGCTGTTCTCCACGCCATTGGTATTTCCGTCTCCAGGACCGCTGGGACAGTCGCTAAGACCCCCCTGAGCCCACTCTGTTCTTTCTGTTTTCTCATGGATACAGTGTTAGGCTTACTATGCCAGTGTGGACCATGGTCTCTTTTCTTCTAGAGAGTCCCAGGGGCTTCCTTTGTGGCATACGCTTCCTCTCGCCCACCTCAGAAGGCTCTGTTAGGAATGGTTCAGTCATTGCAGACATTGCCATGTCACCTGAGGGGTCTCCAGCTCCCCTGGGGTCGAGGTGGCATGAGGGGCCCTCTGGGAGAGGGCTGGCTACCGGTGGGGTGGGGGTGCGTGGTGGGCGGGAGTTGGTGGTTGTGGTGGAGTACAGGGAGACAGCCTGTGGGGGGTGTGGCATTTTGTTCCAGTTAAAGATATTGCAAAAGATACATGTGGTTGTGCTGTTGCAAAAAAAGTTTAGTATTTCTGTCCTCCCTGAATGAAAGACATTTAGCCTTGCATATCAAAGAATAGGAATCTGTCATCTTAGAAGTTACTAATTTGCAGTTCTGTGACACAGATTTGCGTAATTAGAGGATTTGATTGCCAGGCATGTGAAACCTATACAAATGTTGGTCCACGTTCTTGGAAAGAAGTCAAACTTTGAGGCTGTTTGAGCGAGTCATGATTCTTTAAAGTTGCCACAAGCTGAATTGATTTAGTTTGGCAGAAACTACAAAAACAAACACAGAGTTTAGAAAAGCAAAGGCTCATGTGATCACCGCTCTGGCCCCAGAGAAAAGGAAATGCTTCATAAATTGCATCGCGGACCAGAGCGTGTTGAGGCTGCCTCTCCCCCACCTGATAATTTTCAGATCGTCTGGAACAGCTATAAACAAAAGCTGGAGACACTAAAACAGCCCATGGCCCCTTCCCCTCCCTCTTCTCCCTCTCCCCGCGCCACCCCCCCCTTAACAACTAGCTAGGCCTTTGTTTTCTTTTTGCTTTTACTCCCTAAGTAAATCTTAATCACGGTCGTTAAACCCAGCCTTGACTTTCTTTCCGTTCCCATGGATACCAGATGGGGCCTCATATTGGCGAGGTGGCCATAGGACCGCAGGACCCAGGAGGCCCCTGGCAGGCGGAGGGGGTGCTGCTCCTGGCGCTGGTGGCCAGGCAGGATAGTCCTGAGCATCAGTACAGCTCAAGAGAGACCCCCTTCCCTCCCCGGAGGAGACATGCACAGGTGGCCAAGCCGGAGGAGCCTGCAAGTTGCGGGGGTCAGACGTAGCAGGTGGCAGCCATCAGGATCTGTCCAAGCTGAACCCCTTCGCTGGTGCCTTGTGGTAGAGACCATCTCTATCTTGCAGGTCACCGTCTCTATTTTGCACGGCCACCTGCAGTGGTCCTATAGCGGCATTGGTCTGGGATTTACCAGGAGCCCTGGACCCCACGGAAGGTCTCCTGCCTTCCTCGGTGGAGGCACGCCAGGGTCCTGGCATGAACTCAGGGTCGGGACAGTCCAGTTCTGCCCCTCCCCGCTGGGTCCCGGCCTTCCTTCCCGACTGTATTTCAGTAAAGTCAGGTTGGCTGAGAGAAATGCTAAGCCAACTACCTCACCAGCACTGAGCCCCTGGGGTTGTGTTTGAAATGGCAGATGTCAGCTCTGCCCTCTGCCTGCTCAGAGGCCCCGAGTGAAGCTTCTGGAAGGCAGGCAGAGCCACAGCCCATGGGTCTCCCCGCAGGCAGTCTATATCTCTCCTTCTGAGATGTTCAAAGTGATTTAAAAGTATAGATGGTCAGTTAAAGACACCTCTTCAAATGCTTTGTCACATTTTTAGGAGATTTAAGATCATCTCAACTTAAGGTAGTGCAGCTTTGCTGTGGGGTGGTTATCACTTTCTCTCCAAGTGTCTTGCCTCTGTGAAGTGGGGCTGAAAACCAATGGTGAGTGGTAAATGCTGGTCTCTTCCCCCTTCTCCCATACCCTCACTCCTTTATCTCATGTTTAAATCCTCCATGGACTGACATGTCATATCCCTGGAAATATGTAGAACCAGGCAATTCTAGCGTGTGTGTGTGTGTGGGGGGGGGGGGCGTGGTAAACAAGGACCCACTGAAGGAGGGGATTGCGGATGCCAGGGAGGGCCCTGCATACCACAGCGGGGAGCTGTGGGGTGGTGTGGGAGCCTTGGCAGGTGGGCAGGAAGCCTGGTGGGGGAGGTGGCTTCTGCAGGGAGATTAGGTCCAGGCTGGGGGACAGAGCTGGCATTCGGGGCAAGGCCGAAGAAGCGCAAGTGTCCACGTCTCAAGACAAGAAAGAGCGTGGGTGATCTGAGACCAGCCAGATGGGAAAGGGGGCTACTCTTGTGGGAGGTAAGGCTGCCCAAAGAGCCTGGGCAGGTCCTTGGCTGGGGTTGGTGAAGATTTGGAGCTTAGTTGAGGTAGGTGGAGACGCCTTGGAGGGTTTCAGCAAGGAGGAGATATGATCTGATTGATCCCTTGAAGGGTCTCCTGTGGCTGTGAACATTTGGGTAATGTGGTAGAGCATGGAGGTGGGGCCAGGCCACAGCAGTCAGCCTGAGCAAGGTTGCTGGTGGCTGCCATGAGGGCAGGCCCAGGGAGAAAGACAGGGGACACTGGCTCTGAGACCTGTATTGGGGTAGAACTGATGACCGATGGACCGGCTTGAGGAATCCAGGGAAGAGGGAGCCAGATGGCATCGGGTGTTTGCCTTGAGCCACTGGGTAGAAGGTGAGGCTGCTTACCGTTTATGGAGAAGGGTTTTCTGAGAGAGGAGATGCACAGGCTTTGAGGGTGACCGTGAGCCAGGTAGAGAGTGGCCCCGAGGGTCCCATGGGGCAGGCCAAGTTTGTGCCGTGAGAGCCAGTCTCAGGGCAACCCCTTCCACGGGCGCTGATGGTTTTGTGTTGCTGTTGGGTTTTTGAGACATGCCCATCTCCATACATCTGTGTTGCCTAGGGATGTGATAATATCCTTCCGATCAACTGAGAAGGGCCTTGGGACCTTACCCTGCAATTGCAGGGTGGTTTGGCATCCTGTGAAATAGTTTTCCTTTGCGGGGAATTTATCCAAAGACCATGGGTTTCAGGGAGGCTGACAGTCACAGTGCCATCACACTGTTTGTCAAGAATACCTCTCGATAGCTAGCAGGTAATTTCTGAGTTAAGAACAGTATTTACACCGTTTATCTGAGGATTAGTGAAAATCCTGTAACTCACTATATGCCTGTCAAAGGCAAGAGGAACTTGATTTAATGCCTCAGTCTGGTTGTACTCATTTTACCTGTGAACATTTAATGTTCTCTTTTAAGCACACTTTTTTTTGACCCATGTATTGTAATTGCCTTTAAAGTTTATTTTTCAAACCGTGTGACAACTTTTATTATGAATGAAAATGACTGGTTTCTTTGCTCTTGAAAGGAAGCTATACTGCTCTGTAATAACTGATCATAAGAGAAAAATCATTTTATACACACCATGAATCTGTAACATGGCATGTTGGAAGCCATAGATCATTTTAAAATGTAATGCATATCATTTATTATGGAAAAAGGTAGTTTTTGGATGTTATTGGATTTCCTTCTTGAAACATAATCTATATAACCATGAACTTTTTCTTAAACCCATTCAGTAAGTAGGCCTCCTCAATTCCCTACAAGAATTCAATTACTTGTGTTCCCTGGTTCTGCCTTAGAGCTGTTACTATTTTTCCATGTCTTGTTTTCTGAGCAGGCAGTGAGAGGACACATCTCTGAGTCATTGCTGGGGACAGTCACTTGCAGGTGCTTTGAGGCATTGTCACCGATTGTGTCAGCCCTTGCAGGGTGAGGAGGGGGCCCAGAGTGCTTCTCTAAGCCCGTGGAAACCAGCTAGGCCTGAGTTTCAGCTGGGTTGTCTTTGTTTTGTGTTTTACGTTCTACGGCCCATGGGCCCATCGTCCAGCCATGCCGGAGGTGTGTGTTACTTCATGGCCACACTGGCTCCCCTCCTGGGAGTTTCCTGTCTTCACACCATCACCCAGATCCTTGAAAGGCAGAACCCTGTCGTTTTTATCTTACAGAGAAGAAATTAGGAGCACATGGTGGTAATGTCCTACCATTTGACTTAATGAGAGAGCCTGTAAACGTGGGGAATCTCAAGTTAACTTTTTGTCTTTAACTTGTGGATTTCTTCCAAAGTGTGGTACGTAACAGCTGGTTTGCTTTAGTGGTATCGCTTATGGTGATGTTATTTTTATGTTCAGGAGTCATGGCTTGTCAGTGGCTGGCAGTCATGGAGGGGACCAGATTCTAGGATGATGCTGTCATGCCAGGGCCCTCCGGAGCCTATCTCACCTGCATGGTGGATGGCCGCTCTTCTCCCTGGAGTGTGCATGGGGTAAGGGGAGGCCAGAGTGCGTGGCCTCTGATGAACGGACAGGAGTGGTTTCTGTTCTCTGGGGAAGTGACAGAGCCAGGCTGTTGCCTTCTAGAGGCAGAGGATGCCTTGTATGATCAAAAATAGATCAAGGTTTCTTTCACTTTGATTTTCTTCCCTCACATTCTCCTTTCGTCTTTCTTCTTCCTTCTTTTATTCTTATGTTCAGAGGCAGGGTCTCCATCTGTCACCCAGGCTGGAGTGCAGAGGTATGATCTCTGCTCACTGCAGCCTCGACCTCCCAGCCTCAAGCAATCCTCTTGCCTTAGCCTCCCAAGTAACTGGGACTACAGGTGCCTGCCACCATACCCGGCTGGAACATTTTTCTTCTTGACAGAACATCTTATTTTGCAATATCTTCTCCATTAGGAGGGAACATGCAGTACAGCTCAGGATTATCCTTCAGTGCCAACATGCCCCATAGGCCCTCAGCTCTCATTCTTGCTGCCCCCTTTAAGTTTTCTGTGAGTTTTGCTCATTTCCAGTGTCCGAGGGCCTTCTGAACTCTGGCATGGGGAAGCCTCATTTTTCCCAGGCCATAAACACGCTCTCTGAGGACTTCGAGGCTACGATGGAGTGTTTTGGTGAAGGGAGTCAGAAAGGGCTCTCAGAGAGGTTTCTAGAGGGTCCTGAATTCATGTGGAGTGGCAAAGCACAACTGAGGAAATGGGACACGCTGGAATCTTCCAGAGGCTGCTCTGGGTTCAAGGCGGGGCCCATTGGGTTTCTGGCGTTGGGTGTTTTCTGACATTGCGTTGCAGTTTGGTTCCTCGAGGATCCACAGTGTAGGCCTAGTTTCAGTTTTCACAAAGCCCCTTTCTTGACTCCCACTTCCCCCTCGCCAGTTTCTGTGGCTCCTTCTACCCAGTGGGCCCTGAGTGCTGTTCCACAGACGGCAAACCCATCCTGACCCAGACGTGCCAGCCCCAAACAATCTGGTTACTGTTTAAACAACCTGTGTAAATAATGAGCCCTCCATTACCAAGAGTATAAATACATTTAGACAAGTCAGAGTTCTGTAGAGTGAAAGTTTAGGTTATGGGAAAACATCAACAGCTGTAATTTGTAGGCCTTTGTAGAGCGAGGGGTGTGAGTGATGTCAACTGTAGAAGGCCGACATTTCGTTTATGTGTTTTTTTGTCATTGTGCCAGGAGGAGAACTTTGTTATATTTCCTTTGCTGAGAATTAATCTTGAGGGCCAGCACCTGCCAGAATTTTTTTTTTTTTTTTCTGAAAGTAAATGTCACCTAGGTGGCCAGTGTTGATGGGCACCCTGGCAGGGCTTTTGTGGGCAATGATGATAAACTTTGTATGGAAGATTGCATTTGGTTAGCCACTCTTCTCCTAGTATTGAAAAAATAATTAAGGGCAAACCACAAAGGCATATGATTAAGGTGAATTCTACAGTAAGGAGACAGATGTACATGTGAAAAAGAACCACAAACATTGGCTCCAGGTATAGAGCCTAATGCTATGGCTTTCAGAGCATAGTAAATTGAGCTCTGTAAGTCAGCACAGTCTTTGGCTGGGTCTGTCTTTGGTGAAGGGGTAGAATGAAGCCTCCCTCTTTTTATTTTTTGGTTGAAATGGGAGTTATCTGAAGACCTGTAAAATTAAGTATTTTTCTTTACAAGGAGAAAGGGGCAAGGCAGAAAGTCCCACGGGTGTGAGGGATTACTGGGTTTCTCTCCACCAGTATCACAGTTCACACACACCCGGCTCCAATCCAAGGCCTATTTCAGTGGGCCCCAGTGTGTGTGACAGGCCACACACACGTGTGTGGGGGGGGGGGTGGGGGCGGGGAGGACAGGCCACACACACGTGTGTGCCTGATCCTCAGAGGTGCTGATCCTGCCTTATGTTGGAAATAACATTCAGTGTTGGTTTTCACAGTCACCATCAATCCGTGGATTAGCTTCTGAGGCCTCCCCTGACATCCCCCCACTCCCCACATGCCCAGCCCCCTGGCAGGAGCCTGAGGATGTATTTGTTTTAAGATTACCTACTTGGGAAAAATAGAAGGATCGGGTAATCTCAGCGAGCTGTTTGCTAAATCCGCCCATTTTCTTCTGCATCTCTACTTCCAAGAGATGCGATGTAGGGATTTCACACAAACACACACAAGGTACCCAAGGGATTGTATAGATTTCGGCAGAGATGAGGAGTCAAGTGAACGGAACACTGAGACCAAGCTTGTCCAGCCTGTGGGCCGCTCGTGGCCAAGGATGGCTTTGAGTGTGGCCCAACACAAATTCTTACACTTTCTTAAAACACGAAATTTTTTTTTTGCATTTTTTTAAAGCTCATCAGCTGTCATTAGTGTTAGTGTATTTTATGTGTGTCCCAAGACAATTCTTCTTCCAGTGTGGCCCAGGGAAGCCAAAAGATTGGATATCCCTGACTAAGACCAAACCAGAGTAAAAAGGAGGCAGGCACTTGGAGTGTGGGGGGAGCCCCCCTGGGAGCAAGGCCCCATTTTAAAGTGTGATGGGATCTGTTTTAACCAGGAATAGAAAGACACACAGATACGGAAATGGCTTGTGTCACAAACCCTAGAAGGAGGAGGCTTGCTGTGAGGGGCCGCTCTGAGGTCAGCAGGAGGCTGAGGGAGTGCAGGGAAACAGGGCAGGCATGTCAGCGTGTTCCAGGTGTGGGGCTGCCCCTGGCTGTGGGATCCCCGGTCCTGGGTGTCCGTGGCCAGGAAATGGTGGCCTGGGGTGAGAGCTGCATGAGGAGGTAGTTGGGTGGCTTCTGTGTGGTTGGTTTGCATATGAAGGCCCACTAGCAGGTGATGAGTGCTTCCCTCTAGGAATTGGCCAGCCCTTCTAGCAATTGAGAGGGGCCATCTCTCTAGGATCAGCAAGGCCCCAGATGTCAAAACATCCAGAAATACAGCAAATATAAAGGCATGATTAACACAGCCCCTTCCTCGGAGAGACCCTCCCCCTCACTGGAGAAGTGCTGGGGTGGACCTGGGGCAGTGGCCAGCTTTCCACACGGGCAGAATGAGCACCCCCGGCCACACACAGAAGGATGTCCCCATGTGGGCCTTGCGCTCTCCCGTGGTCCCCGTGCGGTCTGGGCCCGGGTGCCCCTGGAGGGACAGCATTTCCCACCTTTGCCTGTCACTACTGGACGGGGGAGGGCTGGCAGAGACCCTGAAAGCTTGTCCCCCACCAGTGCTGCTGTCCCAGCCTAGGGGAGGTGTGGGAAGGGAAGATTCGTGTGGGCATTTGCTTCCTGTCCCCCAGCTGCCAGAGCCAGTGTCCCTTTTCCTCCTAGCCAGCCTCCTCAGGCCGAAGAGAGGGGGAATTCCCATGAGTTTGCCACTTGCTCTGTTGATGAGAAATTGCATCTTATAGTTCTGCTGAGAAAAAGAACCACGTGATGTGTGACACCAGAATCGATACCACTTGTCCTTGTACCTTCCTGTGCCAGGTGGGGCTTAGGTCCCAGCCTCTGTGCAGCATGAGAGTGCCGATGTCTCCCCTCTGGGTCTGTCTTCCTCACAGCAAAGTGGGGTCCTAATGAGGGCTGCATTCCCTGTGTGTGACCTGCAAACATGGGCTCCACTAGGGAGCAGAGGCCAATGTCGTCCCTCCTGTTCAGGCCACGCCTGGTGACACAGACCTCAGGGCTCCCGGTGCTGCCTGCGGTTGTCCTCGTGGCAGCTTTTATTGCTGAGCATGCAGCCTTTGCCGGGAGCGACAGGACAGGCGTCCTGTGTGAATGCCCTGTCTGAGGTGGAATTTACTGAGGTGTTGTTGCCGCTAACAGTAAAGAACACAAGGGCCTGGGCCAGGCCCTGCTTGCAGCTGAAGTGCAGAGCAGAGGGTCCCAGCTGGGTTAGCATGTTTAGGCACTGCCTGCGGAAGTAGATGATTGTGTCTTACAAGGAGGTAAAGCCCCGGAGAACATCTGCTCGAGCAGAAGGCAAAACCGCACCCGTCAATCCCGCAGGTGCTTCGGGCTTGAAACTCGCCTCTAGGAAGGCATTTGTTGATGGCTTCTCATGTTTGCCACGTGAACTCTCTCACCTGAGTGCTTGGGAACATGTCTGGCTTGCTCCATACACTAGATAGTGTAGCTGTTCAAACTCTTCCCAAAGAGGCCAGCCCAGTACTGATGCCAGGCCCTGGTGAACTTCAGGAAACCATGGACCCCATTCTGATTCTGTCGCCACTGTAGTCTCGGGCATGGTGGGAAATGTCTCAGCCCAGGGTTGCTGGTGCTGGCTCCGCCAGCATGGGGGCTGGAGGCCCTGTGCCTGCTGTCTTGCCCTGGGGCATCTGAAGGGCTGGACTGGGGGTCATGTGCGGCGTGGCTGCTTTAGTCGCTGAGCAGCCTATGTGGGGTCTCACTTGCTCCTCGGTGCATCACAAGATCAGCTTTACCAAGTTGCCGCAAATGACATGTGAGAGAGGCGCTCGTTTCAGTTCCAGCTGCCCTCGGACACTGGACACTGTTGCTGAGTCAAGATGTGTGGAGGGCAGTTTGTGGTGATGCCGTTCCCGTTCCCAGCAAGGTTAGCAGTGACCCTTGAATGTGGCAGTGGAGCCGGGAGCCCCACCAGTCTGGTCTGTGGGCATGTGGGCTCTGAACACGCAGTGGTGAGGACGCCCACGGCCCCTGCCCACTCTTGCTGCCGGCTGTACCCCAGATGCCTCAAGCAAAGATGTTGCTGCGTGTCTGTGAATTGCTAAAAATGAATCACACTGGCTAGTGCCGCTGGCCACTGAGCAGGATTTGGCTTTGGCCCTGGACCTGCCCAGTTGGTGCAAACTGTGTGGGCTGCACTGCTCCACCCCCAGCTCTCTGTGGGGCTGAGGGATCAGTGGCTTATTAAGAGCTGTGCGGAGAACTGTGAAGCAGAATTGTTGCTTTTGCCCTAACAGTGACTGTGAAAATGAATGTGGCCATTTGCAAAGAAGCTGAAATAACAGAAGGCAGAGAAAAGCTGTGTGCCTGGTGCCCACTGTTCCTGGTGGATTCACAATGGCAGAGGGTTGGGGTCAGCTGAAAAGGAGTCTCAACTGTGTACTGACTCAGGAGCAAAGTGATAGACTTCACACTGACACTCCCATTGAGCAAATTATCTGCATGTATCCTTTTGGTTTTTCCAGGGAATATTGGCGTAAAAGAACACTTGGTGAGGAGAGATGGAAGGGAGGAATGACATTGTAGACAATTTGGGGACCCCTGAAGGAAGCCAGCTATAGGGACTGCAACATGGAGGCAAGAGGATTTGATTTAATATTTTTAGGGGAGAGGAAACCTTTCATCCCCTAGGGCATGTCCGTTTCCAAATGACAGCCCAAAACAGTTTAATACTTTGCACTTTTTTTGTTTTGTTTTGTTTTTTTTGAGACGGAGTCTCACTCTGTCGCCCAGGCTGGAGTGCAGTGGTGCGATCTCGGCTCACTGCAAGCTCCGCCTCCCGGGTTCATGCCATTCTCCTGCCTCAGCCACCTGAGTAGCTGGGACTACAGGCACGTGCCACCACACCTGGCTAATTTTTTCTATTTTTAGTAGAGACAGGGTTTCACCATGTTAGCCAGGATGGTCCCGATCTCCTTACCTCATGATCCATCCACCTCGGCCTCCCAAAGTGCTGGGATTACAGGCATGAGCCACCGTGCCCAGCCTACTTGACACATTTTACCTTATTTACAATGCATGATAATTTATGATTTTTTTTTGAGATAGAGTCTTGCTCTGTCACCAGGCTGGAGTGCAGTGGCATGATCTTGGCTCACTGCAAGCTCCGCCTTCCAGGTTCAAGTGATTGTCCTGCCTCAGCCTCCCCAGTAGCTGGTTGGCATGCACTACCACGCCCAGCTAATTTTGTATTTTTAGTAGAGAGGGGGTTTCACCATGTTGGCCAGGATGGTCTTGATCTCCTGACCTCTTCCGCCCACCTCGGCCTCCCAAAATGCTGGGATTACAGGTGTCAGCCACCTCGCCTGGACTATTTATGAAGATTTTAATTGAGGAGAGGCTTACTGATTGGAATGCCACCTCATGTTTCTCACATCAACCACATTCAAAGTGCATATTTAGTGATTCTCAGGTTTCAGTTCCTTTAAAATGGGCAAAAACTCTTAAGACACTTGGAAAATGCAGGATCCTAATAGATTTTCACCCCCTCACTTCAGCGTTTTACTGTTGTCATATGCACAAGTAGCTGTTTTAAGCAACCCACTTTTATTTTTTTTCTAAAGCATTCCGCTTAGTGTTTATAGAAATAACTTTTTTCTTGTTAGCTGTCAGGTGACATCACATTTTGCAATAGGTACCTAAACAACATAATTATAGTAACAAATACAACTGGTATAGACAGGCTTGCGACCAAGCTAGCTGTGGGTGAGCACAAGTCTTAGCTGGTGCAAGAGGCATTCATCCATCAGCACCTTTCACAGAAGAAACGGACAGTGTCATCTGGCAGATCAGCTTGGAGAGGGTTGCCATGTCACAGTGTACAGCGATCTGACTTCCCCAACAAGCCTGTTCTGGAAAAACTCTCAAGTATTTTCCCTCTGCTCTCACACCACAGCAACAATAACCAACATAGACGAAGATTTCTGTGACCAAATGTGGAGATTTTTCTGCACATACAAGCAGCAGGCACCAGCTGGGTGTCCTCCAGTCCAATTTAGACACTGTCTACCTGGAGGTAGTGTCTGATCCCCCCCATTGAGGGCTCAGTTCTACAAGACTGCCCCTCCTTCCCACCAGTTGCAAGTCTAGGTCTCCAGAACTTCCGACTGACCATTCTGGCTTCAGGTTGGGGTTTTCACAACTCTCTCTGAGTTTGGTTAATTTGCTGGAGTGGCTCACAGAACTCGGGGAAAACACACTTACTGGTTTATTACGAAGGGTATTACAAAGGATCCAGATGAACAGCGAGATGAAGGGATACACAGGGCAAGGTCTGGAAGCATCCCCAGTATAGGAGCTTCTGTTCCTGTAGAGTTGGGGTGCCCCACCCTCCCAGCACGTGGATGGGTTCTTCACCTTCCTGTTGGCCTCCATGTGTTCCTCTCTCAGGAAGCTCTCCAAACCCTGTCCTTTGGGCCTTTCATGGAGGCTTCATTGATTGTCCAGGCTGTAGCATGGACAACCATGTCAAAATGTGATTGGATAAAAAGGGTAAGATCTAACTCCAGCAAGGACCATCTGTTCAAATTCTTCCTGGCCTCTCTATGTAGCCTTCCTTCTGTACATAGCCTTCCAGGGTAGGGGGCAGGACCCCTTCTGGAATGAGAGTTTATGACCCGAAGTCCGATTAAGTCCTGCTTTGGGCAGGTGAAAGGAGGGCAGGAGAAGGTCAGAGATGGTTTCCCAAGCCTGCTTCTGAAGCCTAAAGCACCCCAACATTATAACAAAAAATTATGAGCAAGGAACTGTGGACAAAACTCAATATGATCGGCCAGGCGCGATGGCTTACGCCTGTAATCCCAGCACTTTGGGCAGCTGAGGCGGGCGGATCACGAGGTCAGGAGATCGAGACCATCCTGGCTAACACGGTGAAACCCTGTCTCTACTAAAAATACAAAAAATTAGCTGGGCGTGGTGGTGGGTGCCTGTAGTCCCAGCTACTTGGGAGGCTGAGGCAGGAGAATGACGTGAACCCGGGAGGCAGAGCTTGTAGTAAGCCGAGATCGCGCCACTGCACTTCAGCCTGGGCGACAGAGTGAGACTCTGTCACAAACAAACAAACAAACAAACAAAACCAATATGATCATAATATCACAAGGTCCAAAAGAGAACTTGCTGTTTTCCTCTCTCCAAACCACAGTTGCCCCCTGCCGTGGTCTGAATGTTTGTGTCTCCCTAAAATGCCTATATTGAAATCCTCACCCCCAAGGTGACGGTATTAGGAGGTGTAGGGACCTTGGGAGGTGATGAGATCAGGAGGGTGGAACTCTCATACATGAGATTAGCACCCTTAACATAGAGGCCTCAGAGAGACCCCTTGCTCCTTCTGCCATGTGAGGACACAGCCAGGAGGTACTGTCTATGAACCAAGAAGTGGACCCTCATCAGACAGTGAATTCACCAGTGCTTTTTGATGTTGGGCTTTCCAGCCTCCAGCACTGAAAACAAATCTCCGTTGCCTATAAGCTGCCTGTTCTATGGTATGCTGTTAAGAGTGGCCCAGGTGCACTGAGAGAACCCCCTTTCCCTATTTCTGCTAAGAAGCCATGCTGGGTCCTTTCTTCAGCCCTCCACACCCGCACAGTCACACAAAGCAGCTGGTTCTGCCTTGAAAACGCACGTTATATGCAGTTGTACTTTTTCATGATCAAATTAAAATCAGGCTTGTTGAGCTGCACTGAATCCTCAAGTGCCCTTCAACTGCCTGAATATACTTACTGAGGCTTTGGACTTCTCTGGAGTGGTGAGAGTTTGTGCGTTTCCATCAGTCTTGTCCCTGCAAGGATGTCATCTGGGCATAGTCTGTACTTTCACCCTCATGGGGAGGGCAGTGTTGGTGAAGGAATGCAATCTTGCTGGACATTTTTGAGTGGAATTCCATCTTCCCATCTTTCTTCTTTCTGAATTCACCCCTAGGCATTGGGTTGAAAGGTGTGCATATGTGCGTGTGTGTGGGTGTGTGTGCATATGTTTATACTCATGTGTGAGCATGTGCCTGGGTGTGTACATGTACTTCTGCTGCCATCCTATGAAGACATGCCCAGGCCATGCTGGCATTTCTTCCTCTGCCACTCCTTAGGTTGGTGAGTGTGATTTAGATTTCCAGCTTTCATGCCAAGAGTGTGTGCCTCTCTGGCTAGGGGGAGCAGCCTGTTTAGGCTTCCTGCTCTAGCTGAGAAGTACAGACTGTCATTCAGGAAAAGAAGAGAAGGAGGGAAGCTGAAACTAATGGAAGGAGAGGGGCCGATGGGAGAACTTGGAATCCCAGGAGCAGCCGCTGACTGCCATGAGGCTGTGTCTTGGGGTCCTCACCTGTGTATCTGGGCCCCAGGCTTGGAGAAGGAATGCTGGATGATGGTTTCTCAAATCTGTTCTCCCCTGCCCCTACCTCTGTGGCTTGGAGTGGATGGATAGAGCTGCATGGCCATGTGACTGTCCCAGGCCGAGCAAAGGTGTCCAGAGGCCTGCGGGTGGTGCTGGCACCAGAGGCTCCTGCATGACCTTATGCGCAGCGGTCACTGAGGCAGACAGGGCTTCTGAGGGGCCTCACCCTCAGGGAACTCGAGGACAGTCATGTAGCTTTGGAAGGCCAGAAGCCATTTAATTGGGTGTCATCATTAAATACTGTTTTCATACTACCATGTGAAGTACTTTGAATAAATGCTTTTTTCTGTGAGAAAGGAGGGTAAGGGCACATACCTTCTTCCTATGAAGCATTTTGGTTTTAGCTTTTAAATCACAAAGGAAAGAAAAAGGAATTTCCTAGGGGGTGGATGTGCAGTCATAGAGAGGGCTGGATAGTAGAATGAAGCGTTTGAATGATCCAGCTAACTTAAGTAAAAATAACTCAGTCAACTGACAGAAGAGCCTGACAGCCCATTTTCATTCATGCTTCTCATCTCAGAGTGCAGTTCTGTGACCACCCCCCGCCGAATCCATTGCTGTAGTTTCATCTCTAACAATTGGCCCTAGTTGGTGAATTGGGAATTTAGGAATTAGCCCTGGGCAGGAGCCGGCAGGAGCCCAAGGCAGCTGCACAGTGAAGGCATGCCGGGAACTGAAGTACAGGCCGCATTACGCTCTGCCACCCTGGCCAAAGTCTGGCCCACGTGAGCCGCCTTTCTCTCTCCTCAGGAGATGAGCATGCAGTCTCCAAGGACGGCCACAGGGGTGCTAAGCCCTTGGCACTTGGAGGCTCCCTGGCCTGGCAGTTCCATGAGGCTGGAGTTTAATAAGAGGCTGCCGAGCAAAGGCCCCCCAAGGGTGGCTTTGTGGCCTTGGCAGCTGTGGGACAGGCACACGCACTGCTACAATAGCTTCTGGGAATTAGGGCTGTGTTAATTGGCTCAATGTTTCAAATCAGAGGGTTGCTGGAACACAGGAGAGAGAGAGGCAAAGGTGGTGTTAAACTCTTCCCTCCTGCCAGTTCTTGAGCCTGCCATTCCTGCTGCTAGCCTTGATAGTGGCAGTGCTTGCAATGGGACCCTGATGGAGCCGTGTGGCAGGCCTGGCTCTGTGCTGAGCAGCTTTGAAAGGTGGATGATATCATGATGGTTCCTATTTTCAGATGAGTAGACTGAGCCACAAGCCACTCTCCTAATGTCAAAAGGTCAGAAATGAATGTGTTTCTGGTGATTTTAGGGTCATAGCAAATTAATAACGAAATCTCAAATCTTTTCATCCAGAGAAGAGATCATCCCAGAAAATACGTGATGTGTCCTCAAAGTCAACTCCCTAATAAGGTGTTTTATGCCGTGGAGTTGCACATTCAGTGGCGATTGTAACGTCTACCATGAAGCAGGACTTGCACAGTCAAAGCAATTCTTGAAAATGACTGAACCTCCCTGGAAAGTATAAGCTGTTGGTTTTATGCACAAGGCCACATGCAGTCATGAGGGAGGCTCATCTGTGTGTACACCCACGTAGGGCCGTGGGCCCCCCAAGGACCCATACGCAAGGCTACATGCAGTCATGAAGGGAAACACATCCGCGTATGTCCATGCCTGGCTGTGGTTCCACCGAGGGCATGCTTCTCTGCTTGGAATGTTCTATGTGGGTTTTTTTGTTGTCGTTTCCTTCTGTGAAATTCTCACAGTTTGCATGGTTTTTAAAAAATTGTGTTAAAAAATACATAACAGAAAATTTAGCATCTTAACCATTTCTGAGCGTACAGTTCTGATACATTCACATTGTTGTGTGACCAGTCTCCAGAACTGTTTTCATCCTGCATAGCAGAAACATTAAACAACTCCCTGTCCCCTCCTCCCTCTGGCAGCCTCCATTCTGTTTCCTGTTTCTGTGGATTTGATTGCTCTGGATATTTCACAGAAGCGATTCACATAGCCTTTGTCGTTTTGCGGCTGGCATATTTAGCATAATGTCCTCAAGGTTCATCCCTGATGTAGCAAATGACAGAATTTTCTTTCTTTTCAAGGCTGAATCATACTCTGTTGTGGAATATGCCACATTTGTTTATCTCTTCATCCAACCTGAGGGCACTTGGGTTGCCTCCCCATCTTTGTAATTTTTTTCCCTACTGTTTTCTGCAGAGGCTGCACCATTTTGCACCCTCACCAGCAGAGCACAGGGTTCCAGTTTCTCCACCTCCTCACCAAAACTTGTTATTTTCTGTTTTTACGACTGCCTTAGTGGGTGTGAGCCGATAACCTGTTGTTGTGGTTGTGATTTGCGTTTCCTTAATGACTAACGATGTTGAGCATCTTTCGGTGTGCTCGGTGGCCATATATATGTCTTCTTTGGAGAAATGTCTGCTGAAGTTCGTTGCCCATTTTGTGGTTGGTTTGTTCTTGTGTGGCCCCTGAATGCCTTTCGCCTTCCTCTTGGAGTCATAGTATGGTGGTTCCTCCACTTCCACAGTGATTGGGAGACCAGGAAAACCTCTCACGTTCTTTCCACCTTGGCTTTCTGCACAGCTGGTGCCACTCCAGGCTGGATTCAGTCCATTTCCCTTGGGCAGAAGGGGAGGCATTGCTGGTGCTGTTGAAACTGGAGTTTTGTAAGCCTTGCCCTCCCCCTCCCCAGCTCTCTCCATTTCCTTCTCTTTGCTGAGCCCTGTGGTTGAAGTTGCCTGTGTTTAAATGGCCTTTACAGAAACTGCTGCCCAGAGACAATGCTGCCCTTATGTCTTTTGGGTGTAAACAGTGATGCCTCTGGAAGTAGCTCCTTTTCCCTGCAGTTGAGACTGGGCAGGGGTCTCAAACCCAAATGCCTCCAGGTTCTGCTGGGTGATACAAAAGGACAGGTTGGGCCAAGTGAGCCAAATTGGCCGGGTGCGGTGGCTCACGCCTGTAATCTCAGCACTTTGAGAGGCTGAGGCGGGCGGATGATGAGGTCAGGAGATCAAGACCATCCTGGCTAACACAGTGAAACCCCGTCTCTACTAAAAATACAAAAAAAAAAGTTAGCCGGGCGTGGTGGCAGGTGCCTGTAGTCCCAGCTACCCAGAAGACTGAGGCAGGAGAATGGCATGAACCTGGGAGGCGGGGCTTGCAGTAAGTGGAGATCACGGCACTGCACTCCAGCCTGGGCAACAGAGTGAGACTCTGTCTCAAAAAAAAAAAAAAAAACCCTTCCGAATTAAGAAGAGGTTTGTTTATGATGGGCTTCGTCAACCAAATGGCTTGGGCTCGGCTGTCAGTCCTAAGCCCAGTCACGTAAACCTGCAAAGATGCACTGGGGCATGGCCCCATCTGCCCAAGACACTGAGACCCTGCTGTGCACGATGGTCCCCAAACATTTCAGTCTATGTCCTTTACCCTGCCCTGCCAAGCTCACCTTTGCCTGCCATGTTCAGCATATCCAGTCAAGGAACCCTTTTCGGAGGTCAAAGCTGCTGGAAAATCCTTTGACTCCTTAGCGTCCTCCTCCTGTGGGGTCTGTCTCTGTTGAGTGAACTTGTGGAATATAGCGGTTTCTAGTGTAGGGGAGGTAGAATTCCTCCTCTCCCCTCCTGGGGATTCTGGCTTGAGATAGATGGACAAGGAGAAAAGCATGCAGGCCAGGAGCTGTGGCTCACGCCGGTAATCCCAGCACTTTGGGAGGCCAAGGGGAGTGATCATGAGGTCAAGAGATCAAGACCATCGTGGCCAACATGGTGAAATCCCATCTCTACAAAAAATACAAAAATTAGCTGGGTGTGGTGGCGGGCGCCTGTAGTCCCAGCTGCTCAGGAGGCTGAGGCAGGAGAATTGCTTGAACCCGTGAGGTGGAGGTGGCAGTGAGCTGAGATTGCACCACTGCACTCCAGCCTGGTGACAGAGTGAGACTCCATCTCAAAAATAAAATAAAATAAAAAAGCATGCAAATTTTATTTAGTAAGCTTTTCATGGACATGAGAGCCTTCACATGAAGAATGAAGACTCAAAGCAACATTTGGAGCTGAATGCTTCCATCCCAGATTGAACCAAGAGCAGTAAACTATGGAAACATGACAAGTCAGAGGGGTTTGGGCTAGGGTGGTTAATTACAGAGAAGTGCCCAATTAAACTCCATGCTTTGAATTCTTTACATATGAAAATGATGGTGGGAGCAAAAATGTAAGTGGGGGTGGGAGGGGGTGAGATTCTGTTCCCTCTGTAGGTTTCATGTGTGCCCATAGGTAGCAGAGTTCCCGGGGGCCCTTCCTGGCTGCATTGGTCTCATCTCCTCATTTCTGCAAAACTTTCCCCTCCAAGAGGAGAGTGTTCCAGGCGGCCTTTTCTCCTCATCTACTTTTTACATGGTGTCAGACTTGGCATCTGTTTTGGTAAATATTTTAAATAGGGCTGAAGCCCATGAAGGGCTCCTTGCTGTCTGTGAGCTGGTGTGTGTTTGCACAAATAACGAGTCTCTTTGGAAGTGTGGCTGTGAACTTTACTGTGGCTTTGTAACTACACGTGAAGCCCGCTGGGAATGGCTTGGAGGACAACAGCAATGTGTGGACGTGATGCCCGCGTGCTGTGCCCTGGTCCCTCGCCGCTTCCCGTTTTCCATCGTGATCAGGAAGCTGATCTGCCTCGATGGACTCGGCTTTGTGTTAGCATTTTTAATACAGTGAGCTCAGTAACTCTCAAATTAGAGACCACGGAGAAGGAGGGGCCACAAAGAAATCTCTCCCTTCCTTGTGACAGGCCATGTGTGTCCTCAAGGAGCTGACGTTTCTGGACATCTCAGGTCTCTCTCCAGCCAGCAGCTGTCGTGTTCCCATCGTTGGCTAAGAGAGGTGCTGGCCAACAGTGCTTTGCAGTACACCGCAGATGACAGAAATATCTGCACTGGTATTATTCTCTCTCTCTCTCTCTTTTTTTTTTTTGAGATGGAGTCTTGCTCTTGTCACCCAGGCTAGAGGGCAGTGGCGCAATCTCGGCTCATTGCAACCTCCGCCTCCCAGGTTCAAGCAATTGTTCGGCCTCAGCCTCCTGAGTAGCTGGGATTATAGGCATGTGCCACCGCCCCCAGCTAATTTTTGTACTTTTAGTAGAGACAGGTTTCACCATGTTGGCCAGGCTGGTCTCGAACTCCTGACCTCAGGTGATCCACCCGCTTCGGCCTCCCAAAGTGCTGGGATTACAGGCATGAGCCACTGCGCTGGGCCAGTGGTGTTATTCTCTAAGAGGCTGATGAGTTATGAATGAACAAATGTCCAAAAGTCACAAAAAAGGAAAGTAAGGCCTGAAGGGCTTGTGCTGCCCCATGTGTCTCCCTTCACTCCTCAGCTGTGGCCTTGCTGTTTAGTGGACCCTGGCCACGCATACCTGGGGCTGGAGCCGGGTGCCACTGTGTGGGGGTCCCCTGAGAAGGGAGCCATGGCCCCTGCTGAGGGGTACAGGAGCATTGCTGGCATCAGGGATTTTTCCCAAATGAGTGGTCAGAGGAGGAAAAATTAGAAAAAGGGGGAGAGATGGAGAAAAACAACTGGCATTTATGAACTTGTGTGTCAGGAATGTGAGGCACAGTTCAGTAATCTGGAGAGAGCTTTCCTTGTCCCTACTTGGTATTTAAGGAGGCGGAGGCAGAGAAGCTGTGTTTCCTGCCCTGGCTCAGGGCTGGTAGGTGGCCTGCCCAGCTCTGCATGGCCCCCATCTGGCCAGAACTTCCTGAGGGCTCCGTTTCTGAATGCACATGGGGAGAGGGTGCAGCACAGAGTTGATGGCTGGACTCCATTATAGCTGTATTTTATTTCAACTCTAAGGCTGGCAGCCTCTGTGCTGAGAGCCCTCAGGGAGAATGTAAGGTGGGCTGGAAGGGAATGCGGGCCCCCTATCTCGGCACTGTCCGCACTTGGGACAGTCATACTCCATGCTGGGCTGTCCTGTGTGTTGGGGGGAGTGAGCAGCGTCCCTGGATTCCACTCATGAGAGGCCAAGGGCCACCTCCTAAGTCTGACCATCAAAAATGTCTTGGGCTTTGGCAGTGTCCACTGGGGCCAGTGTCATTGAGAACCACTGGAGTAGAGGAAAGATACCTTCCAGAGGGCGGGGAGAGAACTGCAACAGAAAAGGAAACCACTCTATCACAACTTGCTCCACCCCACACAGGTGGATTCGGAACAAGAAAAGGAACAATGCCAAATCAGAGTGACAGGGCGCGAGGGGCGTGTGTGAGACAGAGTGGGTGGGGAATGGATCTCTCTTCAGCTTGGTGTTTCTGTTTGGAAATTCTTAATTGCAAGTCTCCAAGAGGGTGCTGTGTCTCTCTGAAGGCACCTGCAGGTGCACAGGGTCAGAGCATTTCTACTGGGTGGTGTATCTCTCCCGCCTGCTTCTCCCATCCCAAGGGTTACCCACCTCACAGATACAAAACTGAGTCACAACAGAAAGAACAGGATTCCCTCCACACTGTGTTTTGGCAAAACGAAAGTAGATGAAAGTAGAGCACAGAGCTGGAGGATGAGAGGGGACATCTCACACTGAAAAATTCATGGACAAGATAGTAGGGCCCAGTGTGTCAGCCCCACACAGAGCCCAAGGTGTCAGCCCCGCCCACAGAGCCCAGGGTGTCAGCCCCGCCCACTAGCCCAGGGTGTCAGCCCCACCCACAGAACTCAGGATGTCAGCTCCACCCACTAGCCCAGGGTGTCAGCCCCGCCTGCTAGCCCAGGGTGTCAGCCCCGCCCACAGGTCCCAGGGTGTCAACCCCAACCACTGAGCCCAGGGTGTCAGCATCCCACCCAGGTACCTAGCCATAGCTTAGTCACACTGGAACCTCAAATAGACATTATCACAACTACTCCAGAAGATAAATCTGGGAAGACACAAAAATTGTGGAGTGAAGATGTGCCATGAGAATTTGGAAAGAAAAGGTAAAACACGTGAAAGTGTTGTTTTTTTTTTTCCTTGAGACAAGGTCTTACTCTGTTGCCCAGGCTGCAGTGCAGTATCGCCATCTCGGCTCGCTGCGGCCTTGACCTCCCAGACTCAAGCAGTCCTCCCACTTCAGCCTCCAGAGTAGCTGAGATTACTGGTGTGTGTTACCATGCCCAGCTAATTTTTGTAGAGATGAGGTTTTGCCATGTTGCCCAAGCTGGTCTCAAACTCCTGGGCTCAAGCATTCCACCTGCCTCAGCCTCTCAAAGTGCTGGGATTACAGGCATGATTCACTGCACCTGGCCAAAAGTGTTCTTTAGAAGCATACAGATCTTCCCTGGGGAACGTGTTCAGTCTCAAGTGAGCCCTGCACCGATGCCCAGGTCCTCTGACCCTTGAGGTTTTGCTCTGGTTTTCTTCAGGCACCAACTCCTCCAACCTGGGGATGTTTGCCTGGGAGTGCCACCGGCACTTGTTCTTTTCATGAGGTCTCATCTTCCTCCAAGTCACCTAACACTGTGAGGATGACATCACAGGGAGCCTCTGAGTCAGGGGTCATGGGTGTGAGTGTGCACATGTTTCCTAGGCTGTCCCTCCTGTTTGTACATTCATGCATGTTTTTGCCATAACAGAGGTTCCTGTGTGCTATTTGGTTGTTGAGACAAAAGTGCTTTAAAATACCAAGCTGAGAGTCTCCCTTCAGCCTGGAGAAACAGGAGGCACATCACCCAGTGGTAATTACCCATGACATGATGCCATGATTGATTAGTTTAGGGCTTCTGGCTGTGAAAATAAAAAGGCCTCAAGGAAAAGCCTGGAAACAACCATGATTTATGAGTTTATGAGTCTCAATTAGGGAAAACAATGTATTGAAAAATGTTCTTTTTTATAGGGGCGTGGGAAGTAAGCAGTGTCTGGTGATATGATTGCTAACTTAATTCATTCAATAAATTCTTTTAAAAGGAGAAAGCTTAGAAGTGACTAATCCATTAGTTTAAATAAAAAATTCATAGTTGGCAATTACATGTATTTTTATTATAATCACAAACAGTAGTTTAAATTGCTTAAGTATATTCAACATCAGTGCCACAATACAGTCACCATAAAATACACATTTATGTCGTCATTCCAAAATTCTCGTTCTTCTTATTGTAGAAATCAGACATCAGCTAATGGCACCAAATATGTAAAGACGGTGGATGGAAGATACTCAGAAAATAGAATGCAAAGGCTCTGTCTCATATTAGAAATGCATGGGGCGATTAGAGGCAGAGAAATCTAAATGCAGCTACATATAGTTTCATGCAGTTGATATTTTGTTATATAATGCATTGCTTTTGTTTTTTCTTTTGAGATGGAGTCCTGCAATGTCGCCCAGGCTGGAGTGCGGTGGCAGGATCTCGGCTCACCGCAACCTCCGCCTCCTGGGTTTAAGCAAGCTTCCTGCCTCAGCCTCCGGAGTAGCTAAGACTACAGGTGCCCGCCACCACACCCAGCTAATTTTTGTATTTTTAGTAGAGACTGGGGTTCACCATGTTGCCCAGGCTGGTCTCGAAGTCCTGACTTCAAGTCATCTGCCTGCCTTGGCCTCCCAAAGTGCTGGTATTACAGGTATGAGCCACCATGCCTGGTCTATAATACATTAATATTTTAAAATTTTTAGAGAACTAAAGAATCTCATTAAAATCAGAATTTCCAAGGTGAATTATTTTATTTTACTTTTTTATTAGAAAAATTAAACTAGTTTTTTTTTTTTTTAATTGAAAAAGAAATGCCTAAGGAGAATCTTTTGAACCTGGGAGGCAGAGGTTGCAGAGAGCCAAGATCACACCACTGCACTCCAGGCTGGGCCTGGGCGACAGAGATTCTGCCTCAAGAGAAAAGAAAAATAAAAAAAAAGAAATGCCTAAATGTGCTAAAATACTTCAGACAGCAGCTCACTGGGTTTCCCTCCCTAAAGCCTCTATGTGGATTTGTTTCTTCTGGGATGTCTGGTGACTGTAACAGGTCAAGCTGTGTGTGTCCAGGAATGGCATGAAAGGGACACACTGTGGTTCTCACCTTGCTTTACTTACTGGTGAGTCAGCTGACTTTCTGCATCTCGTGCACAGATTTACTTCAAGCTGCAAGCCCAGTGAAGTGTGGCAATTAATTCAGTGGTGATGGGGTGACAATAGAAACTTAGTGTTGTTTTGAGAATTAAACAAGATAACTAAGCAGAAGTGGTTTAGCCAGTGCCCAGCACTCGAAACTTGTGAATATTGTTGTCCTTATTGTATTGTTATTATATCCACTGTTATCTATTGCATTTAACAATTGTGTGTCTATACTGTAATTCGTTAACGAATTTGGGCTTGATTGGTATTTGGATAGTCTCCCATATTTTGCTGTGACAACCAGAGCTGGAACAAGCATCCTTATAGTTGCACCTCCAAATAACCTGGAAGATAAATTCCTGGCTGTGGAGCTGTGCATAGGCACACGGCTGGTTTTGGTAGAAGTTCTTATGGTGCAGCAGAGATTTTGAGGCATCGTTCACACCATGGGCCAGGCTATAGGTATCTGACTCCCAGCCCTTCCATTGTCATGCATGAACTCTCTTTCCTATTCCAGTTTACCTCTGTTTAATTAGCACTGTAGTTTTGAATCTTTTCATATTTATTAGCTATTGCAATTTATTTTTATGTAAACTCTTTGTGTCTTTTTTTTTTTTTGAAACGGAGTCTCGCACCATCGCCCAGGCTGGAGTGCAATGGCATGATCGTGGCTCACTGCAATCTCCCCCTCCCAGGTTCAAGCGATTCTCCTGCCTCAGCCTCCTGAGTTGCTGGGATCACAGGCAACCCCCACCACGCCCGGCTAATTGTTCGTATTTTCAGTAGAGACAGGGTTTCACTGTGTTGATCAGGCTGGCCTCGAACTCCTGACCTCGTGATCCGCCTGCCTCGGCCTCTCAAAGTGCCGGGATTACAGGCATAAGCCACCACGCTCGGCTAATTTTTTGTATTTTTAGTAGAGACAGGGTTTTGCTACGTTGGCCAGGCTGGCCTCAAACTCCTGACCTCATGATCCACCTGCATCGGCCTCTCAAATTGCTTTTGGTTTTCTATATTGGATTGTTAGTCTTTTTTCTCGTTAATGAACAGAGCTCTTTACTCATGGTTTTGTATTATATGCTTAAGTCTGTGATCATTTGGAATTTACTTTTTTATGAAAAAGGAGATAGGACTTCATCTTTATTTTTTTCTCAAATAACTGTCCTGTCCCCATTGATTTATGGATTCATCCTTCATCTTCCCATTTAGTTGAAAAATTGCCTTATTAATAATCTTTGTTTTCATACATTTGTGGACGATTTCTCTATTCTCAAATTCCATCCTATTCATCTGTCAATCCATGTGTTAGACTTTATGGAGTAATAGACATTACTCCAAGGAAGATGTGCTGTCTGTTTGCATTTTCTTGGACTTTTGTGTCTATTTTCATTAGAGATATTGATGTATAGTTTTGTTTCCTTCGATGTTTTTGTCTGGTTGGTATTAGGGTAATACTGACCTCACAGGATAAGTTTGAAAGTATCCCCACTTCTTCTAGGAAGAGACTATGAAGGATTGACCTTAACTCTTCTGTAAACATTTGGTAGAATTCACCAGGGAAGCCTTTTAGTCCTTTGTGCTCCTTTCTGGGAAGGTTTTTTTGTGCTCCTTTCTGGGAGACAGAGTGTGACTCCGTCTAAAAAAAAAAAAAAAAAAAAAAAAAAATAGAACGAACTTTTGGTCTCATTGATTTTTCTCTGCTGTTTTGCTGATTTCTATTTTATTTATCTCCCTTCAGATCTTTGTTATTTCCTTCCTTCTGCTAGCTTTAGGTTTAGTTTGTTCTTCCTTCTCTAATTCTTTAAGGTGTAAAGTTAGGTTATTGATTTAAAATCTTCTAAAAAGTAGACTGAAAATTTAGAGCTATAAATTTTTCTCTGCTTTAGCTATGCCCCTTAAATTTTATGTTGTGTTTCATTTCTGTTCATCCCAAAGTATTTTCTAATTTTTGTGTGTGTGATTCTTCTGTGCCTCATTGGTTATTTAAGAATGTTTTGTTTAGTTTTCATATATTTGTGAATTTCCTAAATTTTCTTCTGCTGATTTCTAATTTCATTCTATTGTGGTTAAACATACTTTATGATTTTTAATCTTTTTAAATGTATTAAAGGTTATGTATTAAATGTATTAAAGGCCTAGTATCTTGGAGAATGTTTTATGTGCACTTAGGAAGAACATATATTCTGCACTTGGGGTGGAGTGTTCTGTTCGTGTTATATCTAGTTGGTTTATAATGTTGTTCAAGTCTTCTGTGTTCTTGCTGATATATTGCCTAGTTCTTCTGTTATTGAAAGTGGAGTGTTGACATCTCCAGTTACTGTTGAATTATCTATGTCTCCTTTTATTTCTGTAAGTTTCTGCTTCACGTATTGTGGGTCTCTGTTGTTAAGTTCATATGCATCCATAATAGATTGATGGGTTGACCCTCTTAGCAGTATAAAATGTCCTTCTGTGTTTCTAGTAATGATTTTTGCCTTATACCATCATGCGTCTCTTAACGGCAGGAAACGTTCTGAAAAAAATATGTCACCAGGCTATTTTGTCTTTGTGTGAGCATCATAGAATGTATTCACACAAACCTAGAAGGTTTAGCCTACTATACCCCTAAGCTATATGGTAGAGCTTATTGCTCCTAGGCTATTAACCTGTACAGCATGTTACTGGACTGAATATTATAGGCAATTATAACACAGTGGTATTCGTGTATCTTTTATATCTAAACATAGAAAAAGTACAGTAAAAATACAGTATAAAAGATTTCAATGCACCATCCGCATAGGGCACTTACCACGAATGGAGCTTGCAGGACTGGAAGTTGCCCTGGGTGAGTCAGTGAGTGAGTCGTGAGTGAATGTGAAGGCTTAGGGCATTACTGTACACTGCTGTCGATTTTATAAACACTGGACACTTAGGCTACACTGTTTATAAAAAATATTTCTTCAATAATAAATTAAACTTAGCTTAAGGTAACCTTTTTACTATATAAATTTTTTAATTTTTTAAACTTTCTGTTGTAATAACACTTAAAGCACTAACACATGCACAGCTGTATAAAGATATTTCTTCTTTATGTTTTTATTCTAGAAGCTTTCTTATTTTCAATTTTTTAAAACTAAAAACGAAGGCACAAACACACACATTAGCCTAGGCCAACACAAGGTCCAGACCATCCATATCACTGTCGTCCACCTCCACAACTTGTCCCACTGCAGGGTCCGAAGGACAGTAGCACGCATGAAGCTGTCATCTCCTGTGATAACAATGCCTTCTCCTGGATACCTCCTGAGGGACCTGCCTGGGGCTGTTTAATAGTTAAAAGTAGGAGTACACTATAAAATAATGATAGTATAGTATAGTATAGTATAGTATAGTAAGTACATAAACCAACAACATAGTCCTTTATTGTCATTATCAAGTATTATGTACTGGACATAATTTTATGTGCTGTACTTTCTTTTTTTTTTTTTTAATTGAGACGGAGTCTCGCTCTGTCACCAGGCTGGAGTGCAGTCGCGCGATCTCTGCTCACTGCAGTCTCCTTCTCCCGTGTTCAAGCAATTATCCTGCCTCAGCCTCCTGAGTAGCTGGGATTACAAGCTTGTGCCACCACACCCAGCTAATTTTTGTATATTTTTTTAGTAGAGATGGGGGTTTCATCATGTTGGCCAGGATGGTCTTGATCTCCTGACCTCGTGATCTGCCTTCCTCGGCCTCCCAAAGTGCTGGGATTACAGACGTGAACCACTGTGCCTGGCCTGTGCTGTACTTTTCTATGACTGGTAGAGCAGTGGGTTTGCTTAGACAGCATGACTATAAGCCTGTGAGTAATGCATCACACTACAGTGTAACTAGGCGATAAGAACTTTCCAGCTCCACTGTAATCTTACGGGGCCACTGTTTTATATGTGGTTCTTAGTTATGGAGCACATGACTGTAGTTTATTTTGTCTGATACTAGTGTAGCCACTCCAGATTTCTCATGGTGGTTGTTTTATGATAGATCTTTTAAACTTATTTGTGTTTTGAATTTGAAGTGTGTTTGGGTAGTGTTTTTTTTAAATCCATTCTGCCAGTCGTGGTGTTTTGATTTGCCTTTTTTACCCACTTAAATTTAACTTACTTACCAATATCGTATGCTTTACTTCTACCATTTTGTTACTTGTTTTCTGTATGTCATAATTATGTCTTTTTTATTTCTCTATTTCTGCCCTTGTTTGCATTAGATGGTTCTTAATATACTTTTAAAATTCCCTTATTATTTGTTTATATATATTTGATGGGGTTATTTTCTTAGTGGCTTCATCTTAAATTTTTTAAAATCTAGTTTGGATTAATACTAACTTAATTTTGGTAGTATACAAAAATTTTCCTGCAAAATATCTTGCTTCCCTTTTAAAATCTAGTTTGGATTAATACTAACTTAATTTTGGTAGTATACAAAAATTTTCCTGCAAAATATCTTGCTTCCCTTCCCTCTCTTTTGAACTATTAGTGTCATAGACTTTATATCTTATGTGCTATTAGTCCATCAACATGGTCTTAAAATTGGGGCTTAATGCAGTAGTCTTTTAAAACAAGTAAGTGAATAAAAGAATTACAAAAAAACATGTTTATACTGTCTTTCATAGTACCTACTTAGTTACCTTTACTAGTACTCTTTTATTTATCTCTTCATGTGAATAAAATTCCTATCCAGTGTTCTTTTATTTCATTTTGAAGGACTCTTGACTATTTCTTATAGGGTAGTCTGCTAATGATAGATTTTCTCATTTTTTAAATTTAATTTTTATGTAAAATTGCTGCAATAATTCTGTATTTTTATGAGGCACAGTCTGATATTTCAGTGCATGTATGCATTGTATAATAATCAAATTGGGGTAAGTACCATGTCCATCACTTTAAACGTTTATTATTTCATTGTAGTGACAACATTCAAAAACTTCTCTTCTAGCTATTGTGAAATATACATTACATTGTTACTCACCAGAACTCACTCTTTGTAAGTGTAACTTTGAACCCATTGACCGACCTCCCCCAATCCTTTCTTCTCCTTCCCCTACCCACCCTTTGGTGGCCACTATTCTACTCTCTACTAATATGATCAACCTTTTTAAATTGTCCTTCATTTCTGAAGAAGAGTTTGGCTGGATATTGAAATTTTTTTTTTTTTTTTTTTTTTTGAGACGGAGTCTCACTCTGTCACCCAGGCTGGAGTGCGGCACCATCTCCGCTCACTGCAACCTCCACCTCCCAGGTTCAAGCGATTCTCCACCTCAGCCACCTGAGTAGCTGGGATTACAGGTGCCCGCCACCATGCCAGGCTAATTTTTGTATTTTTAGTAGAGATGGGGTTTCACCATGTTGGCCAGGCTGGTCTTGAACTCCTGATCTCAGGTGATCTGCCCACCTCAGCCTCCCAAAGTGCTGGGATTACAGGAGTGAGCCACTGTGCCCGGCCTGCATATTGAATTCTTGATTGAAAAATCTTTCTTTTTTTTTTCCCCCAACACTGTGGTTGTGTTGTCCCCCTGGGTTCTGATGCGAAGCCAGCTTTTAACATTATTGAAGATCCCTTTTACGAGATAAACCGCTTCTCTTGCTGCTTTCAAGATTCTGTCTTTCAACAGTCTATGATGTGCCTGGTTGTGGATATCTTAAGAGTTTATCCAACTTGGAGTTCTTTGAGTTTCTCAAATGTGTAAATTAATACTTTTATCAAACTTGGTGAGTTTTCAGTTGTTTTCTTCAAGTATTTTTTTCTCCTTCTTTCTCTTCTCCTACTGGACTCCTATTATGTATGTGTTGGTATGCTTGACAGTGCCCCACAGGTCTCTTAGGCTCTGTTCATTTTTCTTCATTCTGTTTTGTTTGCAGACTAGATAATCTCTATTGACCTGCCTTCCAGTTCACTGATTCTTTCTTCTGCCTGCTCAAATCTGTTGTTGAGTCTGTCTAGTGAATTTCACTTATGGCACCTTCAACTCCAGAATTTCTGTTTGATGCTTTTAATCACCTTATTACTATTCTCTATTCAGGAAGATGAAGTTATTGTAATTTAAAATTCTTCACATATCCTTTTCTTTATTTTTTTGAACATATTTATAACATCTTATTTAAAGTCTTTGTTGTATGGCTGGTTAGCTCAGTTGGTTAGCATGTGGTGCTGATAAAGTGTTTGTCTGTTAAGTCCCAAATCTTGGTCCCTTAGGGGCATTTTCTGTTGGCCACTTTGCCCCCCATTCTGTGCATGTGATATACTTTCTTGTTTCCTGGCATGTCGTGTGATTCTCTGTTAAAAACTGGACAATTCAGGTAGCAAATCACCATACCCTTCAAAGTTTGTTGTTGATGCTGTGTTTTTTCTTTTTCTTTTTCATTTGATGGTTGATGGTGTTTGCCTTGTTACTGTTAGTTTAGCAGCTTTCCTTGACTAGTTCTCTGGTTTATGTATTTCCTGTAATGTGTGACCACTGAGTTATCTGCTAATTTTTAAATAAATAAATAAATAGAAAGATTTTATTTATTTATTTATTTTTGAGACAGAGTCTTATTCTGTCTCCCAGGTGGGAGTGCAGTGGCCCGATCTCTGCTCAGTGCAGTCTCCTGGGTTCAAGTGATTCTCCTGCCTCAGCCTCCTGAGTAGCTGGGATTACAGGCACCCACCATCATGCATGGCTAATTTTTGTATTTTTGGTAGAGATGGAGTTTCAGCATATTATGCAGGCTGGTCTTGAACTCCTGACCTCAAGTGATCCGCCCACCTCGGCCTCCCAAAGTGCTGGGATTACAGGCATGAGCCACCATGCCCAGCCTCTTTTTATTTTTAAACCCTGGATTCTGTGGGGTCACATCTGAGCCAGTATAATTGTATATAATTAGCCAGTCACTGTTCAGATTTCCTTTCCATACATGCCTTGCTTGTGTTTCTGACACCTTTCATCAAGGATCTCTATGAGACGGAGACAACATGCTGTCCAGCTTCAGGGAGTTTGTAAGACGGCTTCAGCTTTCATTTCCGGATTGCACAGGGTCTCATTGTCACCCAGAGAGGAGTGACTGTGGTGTCCTCTCCTGTCCCAGGTCTTTTCTGGGCATGCATACAACCTCTTCCCTTCCCCGGGAGTGTGTCAGAGCTTTTGAAGTTCCGTAGGTCCTCTAATTCTTTAGGATTTCCTTTTAAATTCAGGGTCAGGCTCATGTTGACTGCAGTTATAGTCAGCTCTAGGCAGCTGAAGTTGCCAGCAGTTTGCTGTTGTTTTCATAATGCCCCAGGGGTATCTGCCATCTGCCACCTTCCCTACCCCTCCGCCCCCAGCTGAGTTCTGAGGCAAATCTAGAGATTTCCCAGAGTGCTGCAAGTGCAGACAAAATGTTGATTCTGTTATGGGGCCAGTACTTTTCACAGAGCTCCAAGAGTGGAGTCTCTCACTGTCTGCGAGGTTGGTGGCCTTGGCTACTTCACCACTGAGCTGGGGAGGGAGGGGCGGTGGGAGTAGCCCAGGTTAACTGGTCACAGACCCACCTTCTTATCAAGGTTCAGCAGGTTCCCTTGAATAGACAATTTTCACTTCATATTTTTGTTGGTGTCGGCAGAGAGCAAGTTCCTCCTAGGTATCACTGTGCCACTCTGGAAGTGGGTTCTCTAGTATATTGCCTATTTATTTATTTATTTATTTAGAGACAGAGTCTTGCTCTACTGCCCAGGCTGGAGTGCAGTGGCATGATCATGGCTCACTGCTGCCTCAACCTCCCAGGCTCAAGCGATCTTCTCACCTCAGCCTCTGCAGTGTCAGGGATCACAAATGCCCACCACCATACCTGGCTTTTTCTTTTCTTTCTTTTTTTTTTTTTTTTTTTTTTGTAGAAACAGGGTTTCCGTATGTTACCCAGGTAGTCTTGAACTCCTAGGCTCAAGTGATCCTCCCTAAGTGCTGAGGTTATAGGCATGAGCCACTGGTGCCAGCTATATTACCTTTTGAGTCTGGCTTCTTTCATTTAGTGAAATGTATTGGAGACGCTTCTGTCGTGTGTATGTTGTATCAGTTGGCTCTTTCTATGGTTGAGTAGCGTACGGTAGAATTTTAAAGTTATGGGAGTTTCTTTGGAGTTGTAAAGATACATATGCACATATAAAAGGGGATGTTGTCAGACAGATTGTGGAACCTTGGGCCTGCCAGAGTTCCTGGAGAATTTCGGGGCATTTCAGGTTCAAAGGCAGTGGAGCAGGTCCAGTGCTCTCCACTGTTCTGGAGGAACAGGAGCCCATGCCCTGCAGCAGATTTCAAGGGCCACAGAGCTGTGTCGCAGGGGCTCTGAACCGTGCCACCGTCATCGGCCTCTGGTGTAGCAGGCACCACCCCACATCTGGAGCAGATATGAGTCCTGGCCCCAGCCTTCAGACAGTGAGCCAAAACTCAGAGACTCCTCATGCAAAATGAACATGATGGTGGTCACCAAAGTATTTGTTTACTCATCAGATATTTTTCGAGTGCCCAGTGCATCTTGGGTTCTATTCCAGGGGTGGGACAGACGACCATCACCTAGACTCTGGAGTTTCATTCTGATGCAAAGACAGACGGTGAACCAGATGCATGTGTGCACACGCAGTGCTCTGGAAAGAAATATAGCAAGGAAGACAGCAGTCTGAGAGTAGGGCTAAGTAGGCTTCAGGTTGTCCAGAGGAGGCCTTGTGTAGGAACTCACACTGAAACAGGGTCCTGAAACAACGTGAGGGGTGAACCATATGCACAGGGACCCTAAAACAAGTGAGGGGGTGAACCACATGCACATATGGGGAAGCATTTTCCAGGCAGAGGAAAGAATAAATGCAAACTGCAGGGGAGCGGCTGGAATTGGAGCTGAGAGAGGGAGAGATGAGGAGTGGGGGCCACCCCAGGAGCAAACTCTGTGTGTGTGTGTACATGTGTGTACCCATGTCCATGTGTGTACCCATGTCCATGTGTGTAGGGCTAGTGAAGGGAGCTAGCTTTTCCTCTGAGCAAGTGGGAAGATGCTGGAAAGTACTGAGTACAGGAGCATTCATTCATTCATTCATTCATCCACCCAATGAGCAACTTGCATTCTGCTCTTCAGGTGCTGGGGGTGGCAGTGAACACACAGATAGAATCTCCTGGCCCCATGAAGGCGAGACAGAAAAATAAACAGCCAGTCGCCTCATGGAAGGCATTAAGGGAAAAGTTAAACAGAAAAGCAAGTTGGGAGTAGTTAGGTTAGGACTGTGTGTGTACATGTGGAGGGAAGTATTTGACATTTTGAGTACGGCCAGGGAGGGCCTTGCTCAAGGATGTAGGGTTGTATGAGAAAGATTTTTTAAAATTCGGTAAACTTTGTAAATGTAATTTACGTCTACCAAAGTACATAAATTGCCAGTGTATATAGTTTGATGAATGTTAATGTGGTATATACACCCACCTAACAGCAGCCACACCAGCAACTCCCAGCAACCTGCTCCCACCCAGGCATTGAAGCCAACTGTGTTCTGACTGCCATCACCACGGATGACATCTGCCTGCCTTTGAACTTAATGTGAGTGGAACTGCACAGCACGCATCTTTGTGTCTGGCCTCCTCCACCCCACCTGATGCATCTGAGCTTCATCCATGTTTTGTAGGTGACAGGGTTTGAAGCCCCTTTGAGAGGCTTCCTGTGGCTGCTGCATGGAGAGCAGGTGGGGGTGGGAGGGTGCTGCAGTCTCCCACAGCATGTTAGCAAGGCAGGTCCTGATACATTCTGCAGATAGAGCAAACAGCGTTTCGTGATGGATTGTGTGTGGGATTTGAGAGGAAAGGAGTCAAGGCGAACTGCAGCCTTGTGGCCTTAGCTGGGAGCGGGGTGGGGTCAGCACTGTTGCAGCTGGGCAGCCCCGCAGGGCACAGCCGTTTAACGGGAGGCCGGGCTGTGGCATGGACAGGTCAAGCATGGTGTCTCCTGGACATGCAAGTGGAGGTGTGAGCAGGTGGTGGGATTTCTGAGTTGGCTTTCAGGGGAGTGGTCTGGCCTGGACAGGTGGTTTGGGAATCGTAGGTGTTCTGGTGTTATTTAAAGCAAGCCCTCAAGGAGTCAGGATGGAAAGAGAGGGAAAGCTTTTCCATTCAGAGGACTGGGGAGGAGGAGAGACTCGCAAGTGGGTGGAGGCAGGAAAAGATCCGGATGTGGGCAGCAGAGTAGGGAGGTTGTGAGCACGATGTGCGTGGAATGGGGGCTGTGTGAATGCCGAACAGGGTCGTTATCCACAGCGGTCAGGCTGCAGAAGGCCGGTGCCACCTCCATCCCTGGTGTGCCCTCCAGGCCTGACATGCCGCTCGCAGAGCCGTGGAGTGGCATTGGTGTAAATATTATGAGAAAAAGAAATGTCAGCCAAGGAGGTAAGAGCTGAAAAGCTCATTTGGGCACAAGACTAGGCCTAGGGAGGGGCTGCAGCTGCAGCTGAAACCCTGGAGGGATGAAGTGGGAGGACCGCCGGTCTCAGCAGATGGCTGTGAGGGTTGGAGGTGGCTTCCATATAAGTGAGAGTTGGCCTCAGAAGGGAGGCGTTTGGGGCACTAGAGTCACTAACAAGTTGGCAGCTCCTGGGCATGTGGGCAGTCCCAGCACACCTGTACTTAGCCCAGAGAGCCTATCCATCCCTTCTCAGGGAGACACTCACTGTCAGGCTGAGCCTTGCCGTTGTGTGAGTCCTTCTCAAGTCAGCACTAAGTTTTGAAGACAAATAATGCTTCCCCTTATGGGTTGAATTGTGTCCCTGAAAATAGAAACACAGGAGTCCTAGTCCTCTGTGTCTCAGAATGTGCCCTTATTTGGAGATCGGGTTTTTACACAGGTAATTAAGGTAAAAGGAGGTCATCAGGGCTCTCATCCTATGGGACTGGTGACCTGTAAGAAGAGAGATTTGGACGGAAAGACAGTGTGCATGGAGGGACAATGAGGAGATGGAAGGAGAAGCCACAGTCTGCCAGCGAGGAGTGACCTGCAGCAGATCCTCTCTCCCGGGCCCAGAAGGAACCCACCCTGCTGACACCTTGATCCTGGCCTTCCAGCCTCCTGAACTGAGACAAGGTGTTTCCATTGTTTAGGCTGCCCCATCTGTAGGGCTTTGTTGTGGCTGCCTTAGGAAACCAACACAGAAGCTGCCTTAAAAAGAATCACTGCTACTTCCTGTGATCATAGCAGACATTTACCCCTGTTTGATTCCAAGACTGAAGCAAATTCTGGCTGCCAGAGAATCTTCTGCTTTTGAACCCCCTCTGGGTTAGCCTCTGGCTACATGGCCTGGGACCTGGATTCCTGGTTGATGGAGGTGGAGCGCGCTCCAGACGTGGCCTTAACTTAAAGCAAGCTTGTCTAACCCACAGCACATGCAGCCCAGGATGGCTTTGAATGCAGCCCAACACATCTTCGTACACTTTGTTAAAACATTATGCGGGTTTTTTTTTTTTTTTTTTACTATCAGCTATCATTAGTGTTAGTATATTTGATGTGTGGCCCAAGACAATTACTCTTCTTCCAATGTGGCCCAGGGAAGCAAAAAGATTGGACACCCCTGAAAAGCCTTAAGCAAATGGAAGACATCTGCTTTCGCTGCCAAAGGATAATGCAGTTCATTTTCTAATTAGGGTGTTTTTTTTTTCTTTTTTACATCCCTCCCTTTAATTAAAAACTTTCCAGAGATTCAAGGTGACAAAGTAACCTTTTGTATGCATGGGAATAACTAATATTCAAGAGCTACTTCCTTGAAACTAGATGAAAATATACAATAAACCTGGAGCCTTTACTTAGCATTTCTGTTTGCTCCTTTTCTGCTGGTTTTGGTGCAGAAACAAGCAGCCACTTAAGAGAAAGCAAGCCTCAGCTCCCTGTCACAGGGAGGGGACCTCACCTTCTCACTGTATCTGGTGGGGGTGGAGGTGCGGCATTTGGCCTCCCAGCCCCGCCGGGCTCACCGCTGCCAGGGCTGTGGATGCTGGGAGGAGAGAGGGTCTGTGAAAGGCCTCAATTCAGCCGCCTGAGCGGCCTCTCTCCCCCTTCAGCTAAATATTCCTTTGGCCCCTGACAGTGGGCTTTTGTTGGGGGCTCTGGGGGCTGTCAGAGACAGAAAGTAGAAAGAGCTTTATGAAGGCAATATTGAAGGGAGTTGGGCTGGTACATTGACTCACTTGGGGGTTTAATACGTTTGCTGTAGAAGTGGAATTGAAGCAAAGTTCAAATTGGTGAAACGGTTACTCCGTTTTCAAGTTGATGAGTTTTAACTCCCTATTTCCAAAGTAGAATTAAGCCAGCCCTTGAAGGAATATAAGACCAGAGGCTAGTATTTACTCAACTCAAAGTTAGAAATAATGAAAATAAAAAATTACAGACTGTTAAGACCACTACCAATTAGGTACTGGCAGACCACCTGGAATGCTGTTTGGTTTTCTAGCTGCAATTAAAACACAAGGTAGGCCGGGTGCGGTGGCTCACGCTTGTAATCCCAGCACTTTGGGAGGCCGAGGCGGGCGGATCACCAGGTCAGGAGATCGAGACCACGGTGAAACCCCGTCTCTACTAAAAATACAAAAAAAAAAAATTAGCCGGGCGTGGTGGCGGGCGCCTGTAGTCCCAGCTACTCGGAGAGGCTGAGGCAGGAGAATGGCGGGAACCCGGGAGGCGGAGCTTGCAGTGAGCCGAGATCGCGCCACTGCACTCCAGCCTGGGTGACAGAGCGAGACGTCGTCTCAAAAAAAAAAAAAACCCAAAAACACAAGGTAAAGAGCATTCCCCGAAACAGTCTCAAGGCTCTTTGCTATTGACATAATTCTCCTGACCCAGGTCCCAGACTAATAATGGCCTTACCTTTTCAGGACTTCATACACTTCTCCTTCCCAATTTTTAACTTTTCTTCCTTAACTGTTGCCTTCCTAGCATCATGGGTGTTTTCGATCTGATGTGTTGCCGAGCTGAGTAGTTGTTCTGGAACACATGAGTGACATTTGCACGTGCAAGTGGGCCAGTGGGTGCACAGAGTTTGCTCGCAGTGTAGCTCATTGTGAAATCTGTCCTTGCCATTCATTCAGGGGGTGTCTGGTTTGCAGCACCGTCACCTTCTCAGGCTGTGCTTTTTCCCTGCCATGACTTCTGTTCTTTCACACATTCTGCAAATTATACCTTCACATGAGGACGACCAAATCCAAGAATGCCAAGCTCTGGTGAATAAAATAACCTTACTAATTAAAAAGAGGCTGCTTTGAAGTTGTCTGAACATTCTGAAGACTGCATCTAATTACATCACGATAAGCATACCGATTCAGATCAACAGGTGAAGAGATGAATGGATGAAAAGTCTGAATAACAAAGCATGTTTAAAAGAAACGCAAATCAAAACCAGAATAGTACCATGGACTCAAATCCAAGGGCATAGGTGAAACTTCATTAATAATGCTTGCTTAATGGTGTGACTGCTGTTAATGAGAGAATGATTGTGATACTAGAGGTAGAGCCTGGGAATCAGAACAGATGTGGTTGCTACTTTGCAGATATAAATTTATCTTTTTTTTTGACATGGAGTCTCGCTCTGTCACCCAGGCTGGAGCGCAATGGCGCAATCTCGTCTCACTGCAACCTCCACGTCCCAGATGCAAGAGATTCTCCTGCCTCAGCCTCCCAAGTAGCTGGGATTACAGGCACCTGCCACCATGCCTGGCTAATTTTTGTATTTTTAGTAGAGATGGGGTTTCACCATGTTGGCCAGGCGGCTGGTCTCAAACTCCTGACCTCAGGTGATCCACCTGCCTCGACCTCCCAAAGTGCTGGGATTACAGGCATGAGCCACCGTGCCCAGCCAATTTATCTTATCTTGTTGATGCCATAAATCAAGATGTCACATCAGAGGTCCGTGTTGAAAGAAGGTTTTCAGAAGAGTTTTGTTTGATGGTTATATAATTTCTTTCTTTTTTTTTGAGACGGAGTCTTGCTCTGTCGCCTAGGCTGGAGTAGAGTGGCGCGATCTCAGCTCACTGCAAGCTCTGCCTCCCAGGTTCACACCATTCTCCTGCCTCAGCCTCCCGAGTAGCTGGGACTACAGGCGCCCACCACCACGCCCGGCTAATTTTTTGTATTTTTATTAGAGACAGGGTTTCATTGTGTTAGCCAGGATGGTCTGGTGATCCACCTGCCTCAGCCTCCCAAAGTGATGGGATTACAGGCGTGAGCCACTGCGCCTGGCCTGGTTATATAATTTCTAATTCTTCAGAATCTGCACCTCCAGCTATTGCAGGCCTGATGTGACTCTCTAACAGCAACCAGGCATCATCCCTATCAACAGTGAACCCTTTCACTTTGGCCATTCTGTAGACACCAGTTGGTTCAGCCTGGAATATACAAGACATTCATAAAGTGCTTCCAAGAATATGCTACAAATTCCTGCTTAAGAGCTGATGTCTCCATGCCAGTGACAATTCCTGTAGGACTCAGCTAAAAAATCCAACATTTTCCAAAATGTTTTAATTTCTAAATATTTGCCAGCATGCTGTATAAATCATTGAATAACATATTAAATCCAGTGAATATGTGTCAGATTCTGTTCATAGAGTTAGGGTGCATACTTGGCTTTGAGGCCATTTACCAGGGATTGCACCATTAAGAATGTAAAGTATTGGCCAGGCACGGTGGCACGGTGGCTCATGCCTGTAATCCTAGCACTTTGGGAGGCTGAGGTGGGTCGATCATTTGAGGTCAGTAGTTCGAGACCAGCCTGGCCAACATGGTGAAACCCCGCCTCTGTTAAAAATACAAAAATTAGCCGGGCATGGGGGTGGGCACCTGCAGTCCCAGCTACTCGCGAGGTGGAGGCAGGAGAATCGCTTGGACCCAGGAGGCAGAGGTTGCAGTGAGCTGAGATCCCACCACTGCACTCCAGCCTGGGCAACAAGAGCGAAACTGTCTCAAAAAAAAATGTATAAGTGTTTGGAGGTATAATGTTTTATGCAGTTCTACCTGTGAGCCTTGGTTTTAAGGGATTGAACAAGGTGATGGAAATGTATAATTGTTCTTCAGTAAACTTTTTACTTTAGTTTTAGATTTATAGAAAAGTTGTGATGACAGTACATAGAGCCCCCCCACACCCCACACCCAGTTCCCCCTATTGTTAACACCTTACCTTGGCATGGTACATTTGCCCCATAATACGGGTGCATTATTCTTGGCTAACGTTCACACCATTCATTTTCCCTTAGTTTTTACCTACTATCCCTTTTCTGTTCCAGGGTCCCGACCAGGATACCAAGTTATATTTAGTCTTTGCTTCTAGAGTGTCGTGTGTGTTTTTGACATGGATAAAACTAGGTATTGAATGTGTCATTTCATTATACCAGCCACACCTAAATTTTTGTTTCATATTAAATGTTTTCCTCTCTTTAAAAAGTATCAAAAAACTAAAAGAAGCTTTTATAAATCACTACTCCTCTACTCACCTTCCCAAGGGTTGAGTTTCCCTCTGGCTTCACCTCACCATCTGTGATGTTTTTACAGTGAAAATGAGCCAGGTCCAGCAGAGAAAAGTCAGGGCACTGTGCCTGTCATACAGATGACATTCTTGATGGTCATGTAGGGCACACTTACGAGCATTTTACCCAAACGAAGGATGTGCGATTTGGCTAGAGTAGTGTCCTCATTTTCAGGAGAAAAATATATTGAAGCCCTGAAGAGTAAGGACAGATGAATCTCCTCTCAGAATCTCTTTTCTGATGGCCCAGAAGGCCACGTGGCCTCTCTCTTGCTCCTCCAGCAACTAACGAGGACAGGGACCTTGATTGGTGAGCTCGTCATCTAGCTGGGGTGAAAGGGTGCCTGCACCAGGTGAAAACCGAACAGGCCTTTATGTAAAGAATGACTCAGGACAGGCACCGAGGAGATGTTGCAGGGCGCACGACCATGATCAGTCACCAGCCATATCGGGTTGGCAGTCACCACTGAGGCAGGTTGTGGTGTTGTGAGGTTGTCACAAAGTCATTCGGTCAGGAACAATGATAGCCTGTTAGGTGCAGAAGCACATGCTCAGTACGTGTACCCATTGCAACATCCGTTGTGGTGGCCCCTAAACTGGCCAAGTTGAAAGCGTTCCCTGATCCTCTGAGTCGCCAGCCATTCCTCCTGGCTTGTGTGCAGCAGGAGTGGGGGCATGTGCAGGTCTCCCCACCAGGCCAGCCTGGCTGCTCCTAAATTGCCCCACCTTGGGAGCAGCAATCCTAGTAGCTCTGGCATTTTGGGGTAGTTCCTCCCTTTCATACTTCAGTCATCTCTGCAGCCTCATGTATGTTCTCCACATCCCCTTCTCCTTGTGGAGCCAGACCCCCCGAGTCTGGGAAGTGGTCTGAGTGAGCCTTATTAATGGCCTTGTTTATTAATCCCATGGTACAGCATGCTTTCTTCTTTTTTTTCTTTTTGCTACTACAGGGCATGCATTTTGAAAAGTATAATTATAAAATTGATGCTTGTTCAGAATACTGCATATTATATGATTTCATTTATAGAAAATGTCCAGAATAGGTAAATCCATAGAGACAGCAGATTCGTGGTTACCAGGGGCTGAAGGAGACAGGATAGAGTTGGCGGGGGGATGACTGCTAATGGGAATGAGGTTTTTTGGGGAGATGATGAAATGTTCTGGAATTTCATAGTGGTGATCGTTGCACAACCTTGAGAATGTACTGAAAACCACTCAATTGCACACTTTAAAATGGTGAATTTTATAGTGTGTGAATTATATCTCACACACCATTAAAAAATTGATACTTGTTCACAGTAGAGCCATTTAAATTGAAATAAAAGAAATTTAAATTACCTATAATTCCAGATAAATAATAATAACATTTTGATGATGATGATGATGATGATGATGATGATGATGATGATGATGATGGTGTGTGTGTGTGTGGCAGTTTTGTTGTTATTGTTTCCATGTTTCGTTTATTTTGGAGGAAAGGTGGTATTCTTAGCTCTTTTTACGGGTTAGGAGAAACCCTATTGGGTTCTGCTGAAAACACTGAGCCCTGTTTTCACTTGTACCCATCCTACAAGTTCACATACTTCCTGTCACATTTTGCTTATCAACTTTAGAAGGCTGCAGTATCTGGAGTGAGCCCAAACTATGTAGTATAGGAAGATGACACTTTAAAATTTCAAAATATAAATGGTGTCTTAGTCTCTCAGATTAGCAATAACAACCTAGTTTTGTTGAAACTTAAAGTGTCAGTTCTAAAGATCTCGTGATTGGACATGCTGAGTTTATTAACCACATTTGACTGGCAGGGGAAGTGAAACTTCTAGGTGTGAAAATGCCTCCATTTCTGAATTAGAAGCTGACTTGGGAAGAGCTAGGACTCTTTTCCACAGGGAAATTGGGCTAGTGAAGCTTATTTTTCTTTGGGGTATGTATTTATTTGAGTGTTTCACACCATTTGTCAATTTCTAAGCAGTTAATAATTTTTATGTCTCTTTTCGATGTATGTATATAGTGCAAGTATGTTTGATTTCATGTGGTCTCTCTACATTTAAACAGTGCTGAGTGATGGTGTGTGTAATGTGCTGATTTAAAATTTCAAATCCAAACTGAAGTCTTTAATACTTCAGCAGAAGTCCATGGACTGCCTTGCATAGCTGATGCCAGCCTCTGTTCTGTAGCAGGAGGTGCTTCTGTCTCGGTTTCCATGATGGGACCACTCGTCCTCCCCCAGGGGTGCAGCACTGGCTGGCCCCATGTGGTTTACCTATTGTTGAGGAAGAGTAAAATACGTGCAACTGTTAACCCAAGGAAGAATGGTAGGATTGCCTCGGGAGAGGTGTACGGTTTGTAGGGAGACTTAGAGAATAGAAAGTTTTCTTCTAAATGGCTGGTCATGGACATTTTATGAAAGATGGCTCAGGGCTTGGCTTTTGGGGACAGGTAAATTTGGACTAGAAATGATAGGAAGAATGGAAGTGAAAAGCCACAGCGCCCATTTATGTCCTTTACATTGTGGGGTGGGTACTTGGCCGCTGCCAGTGGGTGTGGGAATGGGGAGGGGAATGAGCTGCTTAAGAAATTCTCCAACTCTGAATTTATTACCCAATTACCAGGACCTCCATCTGGAGGGCAGCCTGCGGCATCTGGCTACAGAAGTGTTTGATTTTGCCAGCCAGTGCTTTGGTTTCTTTCTCTCCCTCTCCCTCCCGCTCTCTGTCCCTCTCTGGATGAATCCCAGGCTCCACTGACTTATTTCCGTACCTATGTTGCAAAGCCCCCACATTTGCTATTCTTGGGATAAGCTTCAAAATCACTTTTACTGTTACATCATATCTTTATATCACTATAGAATCCCTCTAGAGGTTATCATAATGTCTTATCCCTCTGTGTTTTCTACAAGTACTGGGTAGTTTTGCTAGAATGCCATTGTCTTTGCATAAGAAGCAAATTAAAGGCTCCAGAAAGGAAAACTTGTTTAATATGTATCCTGGTTTCTTTTTCCCAGGTGAAGTGGAGGTTCCGGATCCGAACGACCCTTTAGGACCCCTTGATGGGCAGGACGGCCCGATTCCAACTCTGAAAGGTGAGCTGGGACATGCAGGTGCTCTCCGTGTTCTCGGAATGCCCTGTGCTGAGGCTCATCTTGCACTGCCATTGCCTGAAGGAAGGCGCTAGGGGTCCTCTGGCCCCTTGCTGCCCCCTGGTGGTGGGTATGGTGGAATGCCACCTTGATTCCTGTGTTTCTTGACTTGGGGGGCGTTGAGGGCCTGTTGGGGCCACAGGTGGGAGGTGACACGCAGGGAGGCGTGGGCGGACAGATGGCGGCCTGGCAGATGGGGAAAGGGCCTGAGAGGAGCCTCAGGAGCTGGATTCCTGTTGCATGTGACTCCAGAGGTGTGTGTACGTCTCAGTGGGCAGACGGCCCTCCTCCTCACAGCCACCTGGAATTCTGTCTTGTGGCTTCAGCTCTTCCCCTGGGCCTGTGGTCAGAGCCATGCTCACTTGGCACACCTCGCTGGAATGCACCATGGATTTGTAGGGTGAATAGAACAAGTTTCCTCCGGATGCAGACCTGTGGCTTGAGGAACTGATGCGTTTGCTAATGCATATAGTGTTACCTCATAGCCACAGATAGCCTGTCTCAGTCAGCTCGGGCTGCCTTAGCAAGTACCACAGACCGGGCAGCTGAAACAACACACACTTCCTAGTTCTGGAGGCTGGAGGTCCAAGATCAAAGTGCCAGCACAGTTGGGTTCTGGAGAGGACCCTCCTCCTCGCTTGCAGGCAGCCGCCACCTTGGTGTGTCCTCATACGGTGGAGAGAGAGAGGTCTGTTTGATTCTCTTCTCATAAGGTCACTATTCCCGTCATGGAGGCCCCGCCGAAACCGACCCAATAGTCCTATAGGCGGTTCTTTGGGATAAACAGAGAAATTGACCCTTCCGGTCTTAAAGTTTGAAACTTGCATTTGTTTTATCTTGAGTTCCTTCTTCAGGAAAAGGATGCCCAGACCTCTCGAAAAAGTATCGGATCATGCTTCTCCAGGCCCTCCTTCATCATGTCTGCTTCCTTACCCCTCCTTAGTTCCTGTTTTCTCACACATAGTTACATTTCTTCTCTGATGTATAAACCCCAAATTTTAGTCCATTGGGGAGATGGATTTGAGACTGAGTTCTCATCTCCTTGGCTGCAGCACCCGATTAAACCAAATAAAGTCCTTTTCCTTGGCACTGCTTGTTGTTTCAGTGATTGGCTTTCTGTGTGGGGAGCAGGAGGACCTAGACCGAATCCCAGTGTTTTCATAACAAAACCCCCTCATGACCTCATCTAATCCTGATTACCTTCCAAAGGCCTCACCTGCAAATATCATCACATTGAGGGATAGAGCTTCAACTTATGGGTTTGGGGGGCACCACTGCTCAGTCCATAACGATCAACTGCCAGAACAGCCACTTTATTTCTGTCCAATCTACAGAGTGGCTCTGCACAGCTTCCACATGGAGGTCAGTTGTTTAAAACCAAGAGCAGGTGGAGCTCTGCCCAGCATGCAGGGTAGCAGTGAGGCTGGTGCCTGGTGCTGGGGGGTTTCCTTAAGAGGATTCCATCCGTTGTAGGATGTTAAATGTAGTAAACGCATGCTCTGAAAGCTTGTTTAGCACACTGGCCTTGGGGACCACATTTCCTTAGGAAGAAAAATAGTTTTTGATGGTTAGATTGTCAACTTCTTTCTCAAAAGCCTGACTTAACCCACAGTGCAGACAAACCACAGATACTTACTGATTGCCCCCACAGCTGGCTCTGCACGAGATCCTAGGACGTGTTGGCTGAACTGTGCTCTCTGCTGTGTGGATTTTACAGGTCTGGGGAGAGGCAAACTGTCAGGTCATGATAAAATTCTGAGTTGTGGCAAGTGGCCTGAAGGAAGAGATCAGGTTTTGGGAGGGTAGAAGAGGAACAGATCTGTTGATTTGGGCACAGATGGTAGTGCTGAGATCTGAAGAGTGGACACTGGCCAAGAGAAAACGGGAGGGAAGTGTGTGCGAAGCCCAGTGGGGGCCCTGGGTCAAGCAGGACTTGGTGTCGTGGTGGTACCACAGGGCCGATGCCTGGCTTATGGGCTGGGGCAAGGTGGAGGTCAGAGTCAGCCGGGGCTAAACCCATGAATCTCAATAGGGCAGCCGGAAGGCTCTTGAAATTCAAGTCAGTTAGAATAAATAAAATTACGATTTCAGTTCCTTGGTTGTGCTAGCTACATTTCAATTTGGCAAGAGGCTCCCACTATGGGTAGCACAGATCTAAAATGTTCCAGTATCACAGAAAGTTCATGGGGCAGCCCTGGGCTATGCCCTGCACAGCACTTTAGGTCCCGGAATTTGTGTTAAATTGTCAGTTGTTGAGGGCGTCTGGTGTGGGGGGTGGTACAGTCCGACTCACTCTGTGAAAAAAATCACACGGCAGCTGTGAAGCACTGTTCAAGGAGAAGCAGAGGATGCAGTTGAGGGGGAGGGGGCGAGTGACGAGAAGCAGACAGGCCATATTAACGGCCGAGAATCCAACTTGAGTCATTCCATAGACTCCGATATTTCCTTGGGAAAATGTATTGCAGTCCTTTGTTTCAGATGCGCTGCAAACCTCTCACCCGGGGGCTTCCTTGTGGGCCTGGGGTGGGGCTGTGCCAAGACTCCCGGAGCAGGGGGCTGCAGGGGGCCTGGGACTGCATGTAGAATGGGAGCTGTTCTTTAAGTGGAGTGATCACAAATAAACCCGCGAGGCAGAAGCAGCTGCATATTCATGATGCACTTAGGAAGATGCATTTGCTTATCAAGGTGAAAAAATGACCATCGGATGAAATTTAACAGAAAATTTTATTCCCTGGATGCTGCAAGCTCCCAGCATTTATAAGTCAAATTCAGTGCCCTAAGGTAGGATTCTGTCAGTTCCGTTTCTGGAAGTGGAGCAACTTCTCAAGCGTAGAATAGAATGCTTTCTACTGTGCTTTTTGTTTGTTGGGATTTGATAACCTCTTGACTTTTTTGTTGTTGTTGTTAACCCACAAGTGATTGGGTTAAAAACCATGTGTGTTCACTGCGTTCCCATGACCGAAAGGAGTTGATTGATTACAGAGTTTGGAAGTTTGCCTTGGACCTGTCCAGAGCACAGAAACACTGACGCTGAAGGTGGCCCATCAAGTGGGCACGTCTGTACATACATGCATGTTTATGAAAGGGTAGTACAAAAAGAAAGCAAAGAAACACAGAAGGCCGGGCTGTGTTTCTTTGCAGGAGCAGGATAGTGTAGTATAGTACCGCAGTTCTGAGCCTAGGTTTGCAAGAGGATGGGCCTGGATAAATGGTGGCTTCACCCTTCCCCCTGGGGTCAGGGCCTTGGGCATGGCACTGCCCTCAGCACAGTTTCAAGATGGGAGCACCCCCAGTGTAGGCGGGATGAAAGGGCTTGCTCAGTTCACTGCAAGCACCTAGAAGCAGTAGCTGATGCTGGTGCCATTTGTTAGCATCACAATCGTGATGATTGGTGGAGCCATCAGCACTCTTAGTGGGACAGGATCTGTAGTGAACTGCCCCCCAGAAGTCTCAGGGTAGGGGCCCCAATCTTTCCCTTGCTCATGAATTATTTGGTCCTGTAGTGTGATTTTACTTCCTTTTGAGTTCTTGCTCTTGCACAAATGGAGACTCACTCCACCCGTCCTTCTACTCCTGGCCCCTTCCTTATATGATTAGTAATAGAAGGAGTCAGCCTGGCAAAGCCAGACTCATTCTTCCTGCACGTTTTTGCTCATAGAGCTTCTGGGAATGTCACACTTGGCCACATTTGGCCTAATCACATGTATAATCATAGTTGAATGTACTATATTAGCTATTTATTTAACCCAGTCATCAGTCATGATGTATAAGCATCTGCAAAATCACCGGCAGGTGACATTGGCCTGTGGACCAGTTCGTTAGTGATATGACAGCTCTACTTTTGGCCAAGCAAAAGCGAATCTAAGAATTAGCTGGAAAAAGTCTTTTGTTCAGATGTCCTGGGTCAGTGTTTGGCATGAAGCTTATATTTGGTAGATGGTATCAAGAGGGGGAGAGAGACAGAGAGAGAGAAGAGAGAGAGAGAGACATTCTCAGAGCAAAAAGCCTGTATAGAGAAAATGAACACTAAGGATGTTGTGATTTACAGATGAAAAGGTTGCCTTCAGTTTTCATATGCCAAAGTATTGTCATTGTTTAAGACTGCAGGCAACTGTAGGACTTGGTTATAACCGGGTTAACATGTGAGTGAATATTTAACAGAGTTTTGTCTTCGTTGTTACATTAGACGTCCAGTAGACATACATACATACATGTTTTAGAATTATCATTCTGTTACTTACAGAGGCTTATATCTGACCTAGAAACCACATGCTCTTTTGTTCCAAGGCTGTGTTTTAAATGCACATGGAATACAGCTTGTGTTTTGTAAGATCAGTACTTTGGAATGTTTGTGGGAAGTGGATAATTTCTGAAGGCCGGGGTGGGGTGGTGTGGGCTCGCCCATCTGCTGGCCTCCTGTTCTGGCCCAGCCAAAATAGACCCGGTGAGCTGTGTCTCTCGTCTTCAGAGAAGAGCTGCTTCTCATCCACACTACAGCCAGCAGGGGAATTCCTGACTTTGCCCATGTGTGGATGTGTTGCAATTATAGGTGATCTAAAGTGGATTCTAAATAACAGGGTAGTGAAACCAGTGCCTTGGTTACTAGGCTGTTCCCTGCTATTTGTGACATGTCAGGCTGTGGTGCTGAACTAAAATTTCCTTGGAAAGAGAAAACAAAGCAGTCAGCAGAGCTCCTTGAGCTGACACGGAGACCGTGCCTATTATTACCAAGACCGTGCCTCTATTACCAAGCATCAGTTTCCCAGTTCATGTAGGTCATATTGGCTGAATTATTGTGTGTGTTTCTGGTATATTCTGGAACTCCTGGCGTGCGTGCCTGTGTGTATGTATGATGGTTTGTTAGGTTTAACATAGATTGAGGGTCTCCAAGGCTAAACGGGTACAAAATGAAAATAGGATCATCCTGCAAACGTAGTCAGCATAAAGTCTGTTAGGCCTGTGATTCACAACTTGGGCTCAGCATCAGGATGCGCCATGCAACTCTGCTAGCTGTGTGTCCTCTGGCCAGGGACCCCACAGAAAGTTACTTTTCAGGCTCCAGTTTCTGAATCTACAGAATGGGCACGATGAATGTTAGTTGTTCTGAGCGTGCACAGAGATGGCAGTTGTGCGTCAGCTGCTGGGTGCACGCCTGGTTCCAGGAGGCAATAACGTTGTTGGGCCTGGGCTTGTTTTTCCCTTAGAATAGGGAAGACACTCCCTGGAGTGGGTGTGCTCCAGGTGCCCAGACCAGAATGTGAGAGGCACCCTGCCCCCACCCATACCGAGTGAGCCTGGGGTGGGCCCCCGTGCTGACCGCCTGCAGGCGAGCCAGGGTAAAGATTACGAGGAATGTCCTCCTGTCAGGTGATTGTAGCCTGTCCTCAGAATTCTTTTCATCTTGAGAACATAAAGATTGAACACAGAGGTGACGCTGAGGTTTACCAGATACCCACAAGGGGCACTCAAGCTCAAATAAGGATGCACAGGGGAGCATGGTGCAGTCCCCAGGGCCACCATGCGGGCATTCCCCTGCAGCATACTGCTCTGTTATTCCTTAATAATTTCCCTGCAAAGGGAGAAAGGACAGGGTCTAGACACATAGAACAATAAAGAGAAAATAATGTGAAGAGTACGGTGCAGCAGAAATGCACATGGAACTGCTGGTGGTCTGGATGTCCAAGGCGGTACTTGGATGGGCACGGGGGGTTTCTGGGAGGATGTGGTCCCTGAACTGAGGCTTCTTGTATTCAGCAAGTATTTACCGAAGCCCACAGCATGCTGGGTGCTCAGTCTCTGAAAACGTCTCAGTATGAGGCAGTGTGGTCTCTGCCTCCCCTGGGCTCTCTGAGTGTCTTTCTAAGTGGGAGAGGCAAGCGTGGGAACCACAGGAGGACCTCAGATCGTGAAGGTGCTGGAGGGAGGTGGGGCCGGGACGAGAGTGAGCGGTGCTGGCTGTTGCTGATGGGGTGGTCAGGAGGCTGAGCCCCACAGAGGTGATGTAGGGGCAATGGCTGGCAAAGGCCCCACAGCTCAGGGTGCTCCAGGCAGGAGGCGGGCGTGGGAGAGGAAGGGAACGTAGGGTCCCACTCAGAGCACCAAGGCTGTGGTCTTACGGTGGGCGCCCAGGGTCAGACTCGGGTTTCATTCTGGCCACTTTGGCTGTTATGTAGCCAAGGGCAGGAGCCAAGGGCAGCAGCTCAGGGAACCCCCAGGGCAGCTCAGAAGGTGCTGATATGCTTAAGGGGCACAGGTAGGGAGATGACCAGGCCACCACCAAGGAGGCCAGGGTGGGCTCCATGCTCATCGTGGGGCATCTCAGCCCCGCGGGTGTTGACTGGAGCTAGAAACTCATTTTACAAGGACACGGGAGGCTTGCACTGAGCCCAGTGTCCACATCCACGTCCACCGTGGGCTGGGGATTGCTGGGGGTACATTTTATGTGGCGCAAAGAGAAGCTCCAGGGTGACATGGGGAGGGAGCAGCTGTCGAGCATTAGGACTTGGTGGAGGGAAGCCTCCAGGCAGGTCATTCTTAGGTTCCAGGTCAGCAGCCGGTTCAGACCCTGCCAGTCTTGTCTGTCCCTGCCCGGCCCACAGCCACGCAATCCCAAGCAAACCTTTCCCTAAGACGTTTTCTAACGTCCATTGGACAAAACAAACATGAGATTTCCAGGTTCTGAGCCTTGCACCACTCTGGTGACTGAAGGCCATGTTCGAGGCACCTTCGATCCAAGTAGGGGACCCTTTATCCTCCCATTGGCTGTGAGTCTGCAATGCCTATTGGGGTGTCTGGATCTGGAGCCACTGAATGGTCTTGGAAGAAAACTCTATCCCACAAATAGGAGATTTCAAAGTGTGCACCGTTGGTTATCCGGGGCAGAGTTTGGGCCGGGCATTTGAGACTGTCTGGACTGTCTGGAGACCCACAGCAGCTTCCTGCCATCGGTGAGGCTGATTTCTGCCTCCGAGCCTTCCCTGCAGTCCTCGATCAGCCCCTCCCTCTCTTTCTCCCGGGGGTAGCGTTCTGACAACCTGCGCCCAGTGGGGTGGCGTCCCTATGGTGGGGGGCTGTTTCCGTCATCTGACTGGTATTGTCAGTGGCCGTTGTTCTTCCTCCTGTGGGTGACACACACGGACAGCAGTGATTCTTTCTGAGCTTGCTGGGTTTGAGACCATACTGCAAAGGGCTGTGCCACCACCTGTCTGTCTCTGTCTGTCCCCCGGGGTATGCACACACCCATGTCTCTGTCTCTTTGGGTGGGTGTGGATGTCACCTGTGTGTAGGTCTTAGCTTTAGTTTCTTGGGCTGTCTCCTTTCTTCTACAGCCATTCTTCTTTCTTCTTCAATTCCTCTACCCTAGCAAAGGACCTCAAGACGAGGGTACCTTAAGACATCAGAATGTTTTCTCTCAGCTCTGGAGGCTGGAAGTCTGAAATCAAGGTTTGTTGGCAGAGTCGGTTCCTTCTGAAGGCTCTGGGGACAGTCTGCGCCATGCTTCGGTCTGAGCTGCAGGCATTGCTGGCAACCCTTGGTGCCCATGGTGCTCTGTGGCTGTGGCAGTGTCACTCCATCTCTGCTCTTTCTTCCCTCTAGGTCCGTGTCTGAAATTCCCTCTTACTATGAGGACAGTGTCGTCGGATTAGGGCCCTCTCTAATCAAGCAGAACTCCTCTTAACTTTGTTACATCTGCAGTTGACCCTATTTCCAAATAAAGTGACACTCACGGGTTGCGGGGGTGAGGACTTAAGTATGAGTGGCTGGGGGACACGGGTCACCCCACCAGACTCTCGGTTTCTCCAAAGGTACAAACACTCTTAGGTGGTTTTCTTCATCTCGCAAGTCTCCGTGCTTCTTGTTTTCCCCGTTTTATCTGACTCCCATCCTTCCTGATGCTGCCCCAGGTTTTCTGCACCACTCAACAGCTCAGTGGGAAAGCCTGAGTGGAGTGGCCACTGTTCCACACCCGCAACGGATTTATTAACCTGAAAGTATCTTCCCTTGGGAGGAGCAGCTTTATGTCCTTCCTGCAGCTCTCAGGATTTCCATTCCACGTGCCCTACCGGGAAATTTGTTGTATTTCCCACTAATCAAAGCTCCGTGACCTCATGATCTCTAATACATAAAGTTTTCTTGATCTTCCCGGACTGATCAGTGTGACCTGGTAAAAGCAGATCCTCAATGCCTAAGTAATTTGACCAAGTTGGTGAATACTTGGATGATTGGCTGGATTTAAAAATCATAAGTCGGGCCGGGCGCGGTGGCTCACGCCTGTAATCCCAGCACTTTGGGAGGCCGAGGCGGGTGGATCACGAGGTCAGGAGATCGAGACCATCCTGGCTAACATGGTGAAACCCCGTCTCTACTAAAAATACAAAAAATTAGCCGGGCGAGGTGGCGGGCGCCTGTAGTCCCAGCTACGCGGGAGGCTGAGGCAGGAGAATGGCGTGAACCCCCGGGGGGCGGAGCCTGCAGTGAGCCGAGATCGCGCCACTGCACTCCAGCCTGGGTGAAAGAGCGAGACTCCGTCTCAAAAAAAAAAAAAAAAATTCATAAGTCGGCTGGGCGTGGTGGCTCACACTTGTAATCCCAGCACTTTGGGAGGCCGAGGCAGGCAGATCACGAGGTCAGGAGATCAAGACCATCATGGCCAACATAGTGAAACCCCATCTCTGTTAAAAATACAAAAATTAGCTGGGCGTGGTGGCGCATGCCTATAAGCCCAGCTACTTGGGAGGCTGAGGCAGGCGAATCGTTTGGACCAGGGAGTCGAAGGTTGCGGTGAGCCAAGATCACGCCACTGCACTCCAGTCTGGCGACAGAGCAAGACTCTGCCTCAAAAAAAAAAAAAAAAGAAGTAAGTCATTGATCTGACTGTGACTGTGAGGCAGAGCAGTGTTCCCTGGTGATGGGATTCCTCTGTTACTTTGCCTTTGGATTGCTTTAATGCTTGGACTCAGCTCCCTGTCCAGAGATTTGCAGTGCACAGAGAACTGGCCTGGGCACTGGGGAGATGAGCCTGTATCATCAGTTGCTAAAGCTGTGCCACTGTTAAGTTAGAAAGGGAAAGTTTTTTGGATCAATTAAAAGGGAAGACTTCTGTTCTGTGTAACACTATGGAGTGTGAGTGCTGCCCAAATCTAAGCGAGCCGAAACCTCAGTCAGCCATGCCTGGCTCCTTTTGGCCTGGCAAATTGTTTCTGGAGAGATTTGGGGCAGCTACAAAGGAATGTTTTTGTGAGTTGGAGGAGAGCTTAGAAAATGGTTAATACAAACCCCGTATTTTGCACATAATAGAAATGAAGCCAAGAGAGGCTAAATAACTGGCTATAAATTAAACACCAAGGGAGAAAGGAATATTGTGCTTAATCTCTAGAGAGCTTTCTTTCCCGCTTTCATGTTTGGCCCCTAGAGAATCGATGACGTTGAAAATGGTGGACCAGACTCATTTGGCAGCCCTCCCACGTAAATTACATATGAATGCTCAATAAAATACTAGTAAAATATGCAAATGCTTATATGAACGTGCAAGGGAGATGGAGAAATGCCCAGGAGCCAGGAATGGAAAGGAAGCAGAATTATAAGTGACAGCCCTGGGCTGCCACAGCAGAAGCGACTTGAGGTAGCCCACTACGTTTGCAGCTTTGGAGAACAGCCCGATTTTCCTAAGTCCTCAAGAAGAGTTTATCTGAGACCAAGGGCCGAATTCTGAAGGAGTCATAGAGTTGTGACATGAGCTCACCAACAGTGAAAAGTGGTGTCACCACATGGCCATAGCACACATGTGGACATGTCTGTGGGCCACAGAGCAGAGAGAGCACCAAGACATGGACACACCAAATCCTCCAGGGCTTTAATGTCAGAGTAGGCTCGGGAACATAAATGCTACCCTTGAGAATATGCAGGGGTAGGGAAATCCTGATGGAGAGTAAATGAAATAAGAAACCTAAAGTTACTGATTTCACTTGGAATTGGATGGATTAAGTTTCTTCTAATCAGGAGAAATGAGGGGTTAGGAGAAAAATCTAGCTTGGTTTTAGGAAAATAAAGGAATGTACATTTTGTGCGCCCTAATATAAGGCCTATGAAATATCATCCCTAATGTAGAAATGATTCAGCTAGGTCCAGTTTCATCAAGAACCTTGGGTTTCCACACCAAGCCAGGAGGGAACCCGTGGCCTCCACAGAACTGAAGCTTTGTTGACAAGCTTCCCTGTGAAGCTAGGAGACCTGCGAGCTGCAGTCCTGGAGAAGAGGGATGAGCACATTGCCATGGGGTCAGCCCCTGGAGGTGAGATGAGAGATTGCCTCCACCCTGGCTCCAGATGGGAAACACAGAAGGGTCTCCCATGAGAAATCAGTTGGGACTGGCACCTCTGGAAGCCAGATTTACATTACCAGAATGCTATAGGAAATTCCAAGCCAAAAAGTTAAGATAAAACTTGGCACTGCCTGTCAAGGGAACCCAGTCCTCAAGGGATTCCCTCAGAAAAACCAGCCTTACAATAAAAAAATTACACAGCACACTTGGCGAGACCCAGGATGAGTGGCAAGCTAGTAAACAATGAAGCCAGAGGATTAAAGATGAAAGGAGGAAACAGAAACCGCATAGAAGGAAAAGCAGTGGTGGATTTGAAAAGGAACCAAATAGATCTTCTAGAAAAGAAAAATATAGTCCATGAAATGAGAAAGTTGATGGGTATGTTACAGGGTAGATGCACATAGCTAAAGACAAAAAGGGTAAGGAGTATTAAAAATAGGTAGAGAGCACAGTGGAATTATCATATGAGGAAAACCAACATATATCTAGAAGGATATTTAATATTTTATGAAATACTGATAGAGGTTTTATAGAATTGATAGAAAACACAAATCTTCAGATTTGAGGAAGAGCACTGAGACCTGAGGAGGCTGAAATAAAAATAAATTTACTGTTAATGATAGACAATTTGGAATGGCAAAGACAAAGGAAAAATATTGAAAATAGCCTAAGAAGGGGAAAGTTCAGAATACTTGCAAAGGAACAAGAACTGCAGGACTTCAACAGTCACCATAAAAGCCAGAGGACAGTAGTGCCTCAAATTCTATACCCAGCTAAACTACCATTCAAGTGTGAAAGTCATGGATGTTTTTAGACCAAGACTAAGAGTGTTTACAGCCTTAGTCCTTTACCCAAAGAATGAATGTTATTCAGGATGAGCTCAATTGAACCTAAGAGGAAGGAGTGAGATGCAAGAAGTGTTGGTGAGGAAAGAAGTTGGTAGATCTCAAAATACTCTGACAGTAAAAATAACAATAATTGGAGGCTTAAAATCAGAGTGTATCTAAGCACTAGGAAGCAGTTCAACGTGTGTGTGTGTGTGTGTAAGTGATTATATTATAGCTCATAGCATTTAAAGTCTTTTGTAATTGGAGGACTTTGCTAAATTAGGTATGCCTACAAAAAGTAGTTAAGATAGCCACTGATGTATAATTTTCAAATAAGCAGAGGGGAAAAATGGAGAATTTAAAAATCCAATAGAAGATAGGAGAGAAAAAATAAAAGGCAATGGAAACATTAAAAATAAAACTCATCAGTTAAAAATGTAGACTCAAAATGTAAAATTATATGCCACTTATAAGAGTTATGTCTAATACAGAATCATAAAAACGATAAAGATATTAAAAAGATAAAAGTAGGGCTATGTTAACCAAAGGTTCCCTGAGGATGGCTATAATAATATCAGATAAAATGATCTTTTAGGCAGAATTGTTGCTTAGTGATATATGGACCAAATGATGTAATAAAACTGAAGTTGGGAATGCATCCAGCCCCATCATTTCACATATATCAACTCAACTTGAATTACTAAAAGCTATTTGATGAATGCGAAGTCTTTGAATCTAGTAGATAAACATATTAAAAATATGAACAAAATCAACAAGCTTGATCAAATGGGCACTTAAAACTCTGCCATGAACGTAGAATAAGCACATTCTTACTAAGCATATGTGGACCATCTTCAGGAAGCGGACTCTGCAGAGCATATCTCAGTGGCTTCAAAGAACTGTGATCACACAGACCATGTTCTGTGACAACAGTGCAATTAAAGCACACTTTAAATAACTCATAGCGAAAAGAAAAATGTCATAAGATATACTACACAATATTTGGGTCTGACTAATGATGTGAAGATTAATTTATTGGATGGCTAAAGAAGAGTGGAAGGAAAATTTTACACGTAATGCATACATAGAAAAGGAAAAAGATATAAAATGAATTAATTACAGAAGTTGGAAAAAGCATCAGAATAGAGAGATGAACAGACAGTTACACAAGGGGAGCCCCAATGACGAGAAATATTCCAAAGGATGTGGAAGCTCATGAGGAATTCATAAGATGTGAACTAAAACTGTAGCGCAGAACTATTTTATGTCCATCAGATTGGCAAATATTTTAAAGCCCCCAAACGCCCAATTCCGGCACAGCTGTAGGGAAGCACTTTAACTCAGATATTGTTAGTGAAGTACAAATTGTTTCAAGCACTTTTGAGACTCAGATCAATGAAAGATTTCAAGACTGTATGACACCACATCCAAGTGGATACGTTTTTTCCCCTTCCAACTTTTATTTTAGGTTCAGGGGTACATGTACAGGTTTGTGACATGGGTAAATTGTGTGTCATGGGGGTTTGGTGTACAGATTACTTTGTCACCCAGGTAATGAGCATAGTACCCAATAGGTAGTTTTTAAATCCTCACCCTCCTCCTACCTTCAGTCTTCCAGTAGGCCCTGGTGTCTGTTGTTCCCTTCTTTATGTCCATGTGTACTAGTGTTTTATTCCTACTTATAAGTGAGAACATGAGGTATTTGGGTTTTGTTCCTGTGTTAATTTGCTTAGGGTAATGGCCTCCAGCTGCATCCATGTTGCTGCAAAGGATATGATTTTTTTTAATGGCTGCATTGTATTCCATGGTGTATAGGTACCACATTTTCTTTATCCAGTCATGTATGTACTTTTGAGAGACTCTTGTATATGCACAGGACAAGACATCTATATAGGTGGTCATTAAATATTATAATAGCAATAATGTGGAAACAGCTTACTGTCCTTCAACTGGGAAATGGATAAAGAAATTGTGGTTTGTTTGTATAATGGGCTATTCTATTACACAGTAATTAAAATAAATGGAGCACATCAACCAACATAGATGGATGAAATCAACTAGCAAATATGACCTTTCAGGGAAAATTTCTAAAAATATGAAATAATATAAATATGCATTGGAATGATGCATACAAGTTCTCTGGAGAAGAATAAACAAGAGTAGATTTTGGTTGTATTCTAGAATTTTTTTTAAGTGTTCAAAGTAAAATATGGGAAAAATTAATGTCAAATCTTTATACGTTTTGTTCATGGTTATTGTCTGATAGCTGTTTTTCTGTATGTTTGCAGCATTTTAGCATTTAACATTTTTAAATCAAAAAGAATGTTGAAAAAACAATTAGGCAAAAAGGTACAGGAGATATGAATTTTGAAAGCAAAAAGGTTATGTTATTGTTATTTGAAGAAGATGGTATCTATGTAGAAAATCCAAGGCACTCAACTGAGAAACCGTTATAACTAAGATAGCTGAGTAAAGTGGCAAGATCTTTAAAAACTTGCAAATGGGATTAAGTTAATTATTTTGAGATAAGAGGATCATTCTGGCTTATCCAGGTAGGCCCAGTGTAACCACAGAGGTCCTTAGGAAACCAGGGCTGGAAGACTGGATTCAGCAGTAGATGTGACAATGGAAGCAGAGGTTGGAGTGATGCAATGAGGAACCACTGGCCAAGGAAAGAAGGGGTCCCTAATGTTACTGAAACACCAGGGTTTGGTCTAGGTCCTGCTGCTCACCACACGGAAAGCCAATCACTGAGACAACAATTATTGCCAAGAAAGAAGGCTTTAATCTGGTGATGCAGCTGAGGAGATGGGAGCTCAGCCTCAAATCCATCTCCCTGTCTGACTAAAATGAGGGCTTTATATAGCAGGGAAGAAAAGTAGCTATGTGTGAGAAAAGAGGAACATGGAAGGGGTAAGGAAGCCATCCTGATGATTGAGGGGCCTAGTGTCTTATTGTCTGGATGTGATGTGATGATCTGGTGAGTTTCAATTCTTTGATACTGAGAGGTCCTTTCCTGAGGAGGAGTCAGTTTCTATGTTTATCCTAAAGAACTGTCTATGGCAGTGGTTCTCAACCTCCCGGCCATGGACTGGTACTGGTGCGTGGCCTGTTAGGAGCTGGGCTACACAGCAAGAGGTGAGCAGCAGGTGAGCAAATGAAGCTTCATCTGTATTTACAGCCACTCCCTATCAATTACATTACCACCTGAGCTCCACCTCCTGTCAGATCAGCAGTGGCATTAGATTCTCATAGGAGCGCAAACCCTATTGTGAACTGTGCATCTGAGGGATCTAGGGTGTGCACTTATGAGAGTCTAATGCCTGATTATCTGTCACTGTCTCCCGTTACTCCCAGATGGGACCGCTAGTTGCAGGAAAACAAGCTCAGGGCTCCCACTGATTCTACATATTATGGTGAGTTGTATAATTATTTCATTGTATATTACAATACAGTAATAATAGAAATAAAGTGCACAATAAATGTAATGCTGTTGAATTGTCCCCAAAACATCGCCCCTACCTCAGGCCATGGAAAAATTATCTTCCATGAGACTGGTCCCTGGTGCTAAAAAGACTGGGGACCACTGGTCTATGAGACTGTTGGGTTGGTTTCACTGGAAACCAGGGAAGGTTTGAGGAAAGTGATTCTCACGCAGAGCCTCTGGAAGGAAGGCAGCCCGTGTCACATGGATGTGAGGACTTTGACCCCCATAACTGTAAGATGAAAGATGTGTGTTGCTTTACGCCCCTGTTTGTGGTAACTTGTCACAGCAGCCATAGGAAATTAGTACACCATATAGATGATTGCTCTCTAATAGTTTCCCTATAAACCTAAAGTCATTTAGACAGAAATAATAGAGAGAAAAAGTATTTACAACAGTAAGAAAAATTAGAGGGCAGCTAGAAATCTACCTAAAAATATATGTGAAGATCTATATTAAGAAAATTACAAAGCTTTTCTGAATACTTCAGAAGGTCTGAAATAGATACATAGACCATGCTTTCTCAATATCATGAAGTGGGTAGTTTTATGCAAATTATCCATTAAAGCCCTACTTTTAAAATGGAACTTGCTGGGATGATTTTAAAATTTAGAAGAGAAAAGTAGCCATGAAATTGAGAATATTGCCCCCAAAAAGTAACAGTTGTTTTTCTTTTTTTTTTTTTTTGAGACAGAGTCTCACTCTGTTGCCCAGGCTGGAGTGCAGTGGCGTGATCTCGGCTCACTGCAAGCTCCGCCTCCCAGGTTCACACCATTCTCCTGCCTCAGCCTCCCAAGTAGCTAGGACTACAGGCGCCTGCCACCTCACCTGGCTAATTTTTTGTATTTTTAGTAGAGACGGGGTTTCACTGTGTTAGCCAGGATGGTCTCCATCTCCTGACCTCGTGATCCGCTCGCCTCGGCCTCCCAAAGTGCTGGGATTACAGGCATGAGCCACCGTGCCTGGCCCACAGTTGTTTTTCTTAATGTCCAAACATACTTCAGTCATCATAATTTAACAAATGTGATGTTGCCACAGCAACAAGCCAAGTGATTCAGTGGGGAGGGGGAAGGCAAGGTTAGAAGTGAATAGAGCTTGTTTTAGATGGGCAGCCAGAGAACACCTTCCATGGAGGTGACATTTCAGCAGGTGTGATACAAGAGAGACAGCAAAGAACACTGAGGAGTGGCCTTGGCCAACTGAACAACAAGGAACCAGCTTGCTATGCTTTGGGTAGAGCAAGGGACTCCCTGTCCAGTGGGGGAGAAGTGTTGGGGAGGTTAGAGAAAATTTGAGAGCGTTGATACTGTGGATATAATCTAGTTATTCTCCATTATCTGTCTTTCTGATTTCTTTCTGAAGGCCCAATTTTACTCACCTACTTGGGGAGACAGCCATAAATTATCAGGTTACCTAATGATGGCCCCATCTGAGTTTTGGTCCCACTGAGCTTCCAGTAGAATGTGAAGGTGGCTGCCTCGAGGCCTGGCTGGAACGTGGTGCTGTCCGTGAGACTCTACCGTGGTCCCTTCTCACCTGGGCAGGCCTTTATATGCCACTGCCTCAGCACCTTCCCAGGTATAGCTGCTGGCCATTTAGCAATATTCTTTTCAATGCTAGTCTGGCCAGAACACAGTGAAATGATGAGCTGGGACAGGCAGCCCAGATTATATCAAAACCACCACTGCACATCGTCACAGCAGATTAGATACTGCATTCAACAAAGAAACAAAGACATGGGATCCAGTAGATGGGAGCATGGGGAATGCAGATTCCCCGTGCTGTGCCTGTATGGTTGAGTTCATGAAGATCATACATACAGAACTTTACCCTGCCTGATTCAGCCTATCTTTTTAAGGAGTTGTCATCAGCATTTTAGTGACCTTCCAGCTTTATGTTGTCAATAAGAATTACCTTCTATAACTTAATTCAGTGCATGGATAAGGGTTGGCTAGGAGAGTATCCAGGTAGAACCTAATGATGTTAATAATAAGTAGTGGTCTCTGCTCATTAATGACTACTCTGCAGACAGGTGCGTTTCCACTGTCCCGAGAACGAAGACAGTCTCCTCATCTTAAATCCACCGCCTGGCTTCCGCCACCTCTCCATCACCTCCACCTCCCCAGATGCTGGTGGATCCTACAACACTTCTTACCCTTAGGGTCCACTAGAAATACTATAATTTTCCAGTTAAATCTGTAACAACAGATGCCTGCCATCTTTCAACTTCACTTGAAAAGAAAGGATCAAGGCCAACCAGAAATGAGCCAAAAGATTCAGAATATGAATATATCTGTTTTGAAGTCATTTTCAGATTGCTGTGTTGTTTTAGCTTTGTCTGATGTAAGTTCATGTTGATGATTAACTTTCTTGTCCAACATTAGTTTTCCCTACATGTTATATTAACAGAATTGTAGTTTGCATGTTCCTTTTAAGAGACAGAGTAGTCCTCCAGCCTCTTGACCACACCACACACCTGCGTGTGCAGGCACACACATACATGTGCACCACACAAACACCACACATGCATACTCACACACATCCCTCCTCCTTTGTCCCTTTCACTTCCCCTTGTTCCCTGTAGCCTGGCGTTGCCCCCTAGAGCTCCTGCCTGTGGCTGTACTGGGCTCCCCACATATCAGGGCAGTGTTTCCAGCTCCCGTTTTAGGAGCAGCCCACTCACTCCCCATTCTGGGTGCTTTAAGACCCTGTGTGCCCCCTAGTGTGTGCGCGCGGGACTGCTTCTGTCTGCTCTGGACCTGGGTGCAGCAGGACAAAGCTTTCAGCTCCCCTCATCAGCATCGTAACTTCTGTTCTGTTTACAGGACAGTGATTAGCTTGGTTTGGGGATGCCCATGTTTTGTCACACATCTTTTTTTTTGTATTTTACTTCTGTGGCTTTGTGCTTAATGATGTGGTAGGCGGGGAGGAGGGACTTTCTGAGTGTGAATTTACATCATTTTGACCAACCTGGGTTAGATGTAGTGTTTGGAAAGAGAAGCACAGTTGGTCCTCATCATTTGCAGATTCTGTATTTGTGAGTTCACCTAATACCTAAAGTCTATTTGTAACCCCCAAATCAGTACTCATGGTGCTTTTGTGGCCTTTCACAGACACATGCCCAAGGCAGTGAAAAATTTGTGTCCCAGCTGGGGCTGAACAAGGCGATGGTCGGCTCCCTGGTTTCTGCCCTCATATTGTGAACATGTGGTGTTTTCTTGGTCTATTTAGTGCCACGTTTCTTGCATATTTGGGCTTTTTGTTGGTGATTTTATTGTTTCTGATGGCCCCCAGGCATAGCGCTGAAGTGGTCTGGTGTTCCTAAGTGCAAGAAAGCTGCGACTTGCCTTATGGAGAAAAAAATGTGTGTGAGAGAAGCTTCGTTCAGGCATGAGTTATGAGGCTGTTCGTCATGGGTTCAATGTGAAGGAATCATCAGTACATATTGAATATGGTGTCTTTAAACAGAAACATACATAAACCAAGGTTATATATTGGTTGGTTGATGAAAATATTATGACGAGAGGCTCGCAGGAATTTGACTCTGCATTTCCCGTAAGAGCAGTGGTTCAGTATTCACTAATTCAGTGTTCCCTGTAGCTTTCTAGAAGATAATTACCACAGATAACAAGAACCTATTTTAGTAGGTGACAGAAAATCGAAACCTTCCCTTGGAAGAGTTCATAACAGAGCCCCCAGGTAGCCCTTCCTTCCAGCCCTCACTGAATCTTGCTCTTTTGTGACTGCTCTCCTTGGCAGGTTACTTCCTGAATTTTCTGGAGCCAGTAAACAATATCACCATTGTCCAAGGCCAGACGGCAATTCTGCACTGCAAGGTGGCGGGAAACCCACCCCCTAACGTGCGGTGGCTGAAGAATGATGCCCCGGTGGTGCAGGAGCCACGGCGGATCATCATCCGGAAGACAGAATACGGTTCACGACTGCGAATCCAGGACCTGGACACGACAGACACTGGCTACTACCAGTGCGTGGCCACCAACGGGATGAAGACCATTACTGCCACCGGCGTCCTGTTTGTGCGGCTGGGTGAGTTGGACAGTGAAATTGTGTGGGTTAGCAGATACGAAGGTTCCCAGCCACTGAGCAAGAGGTCCAGTTGCTATTTGAAACTGAACACACACCAGTCAGCATGAGGGGAGGGCAATGAAACCGTTCCCAAGGGCCTTTCCCATGTGCCCCAGGGCCCAGCTTGACCTGTTACCCATTTACTAGTAATAAAAGAAAATAGGGCCAGGTGCAGTGGCTCACACCTGTAATCCCAACACTTTGGGAGGCCGAGGCGGGCGGATCATCTGAGGTCAGGAGTTCGAGACCAGCCTGGCCAACATGGCGAAACTCCATCTCTACTAAAAATACAAAAATTAGCCTGGCATGGTGGTGGGCGGCTGTAATCCCAGCTATTCGGGAGGCTGAGGCAGGAGAATCGCTTGAACCTGGGAGGTGGAGGTTTCAGTGAGCCAAGATCGCGCCATTGCACTCCAGCGTGGGTGACAAGAGTGAAACTCTGTCTCAAAAAAAAAAAAAAAAGAACAAAAAGAAAATAGGTGCAGATGGAGCGGTTTACAGACCTGGATCCCAGGCACACATGCAGAGCCGAGGTGTTTAGCAGGAAGGCCGTGTGTTAGGAGGTCAGGTGTCAGTGGGAGGGTGGCTACACTGCAGGACAGCTGGGCAGGGCCTGAGGCTGGCCTGGCTGGGGTGGGGAGAGAGCTGAGCATGATGACCAGAGATTCTGAATCTCTGTGCTCGTCACACCTGTTGAAGGAATTAAGTGGCAGGGAGGAATGTGTCCCCTTCATCCCAGCTGTGAAAAACTCCCAGGCAGTGAACGCCCCGGCCCTGCCACCCAAGCCCACGCCATCCGATCACAAGTAGTAAAACAGATTTTGTATGTAAAGACTAGATGAGAGGAGAGAGAGTAAGGACAGCAAAAACTCCAAAAACAAAGATACCCTCAGTGACAAAGTACCCCTTCCCTTGTGTGTGGTTTCCAGCCTTGCTGACGTGATCACGAGTGGAGCCTGAGGCCCAAGGACAGCTGCCCACCAGTGAGCCCGCTGGCTTCAGCCTGTTTGCCACTGGCCTGATTTGAAGAAGGTTGTATTCCAAATCACGGAGTATTAATAACTTGTCTTTTTGTCTCCTCTTTTTAGGTCCAACGCACAGTCCAAATCATAACTTTCAGTAAGTATCTGTTTTCCCCAAACCATGTTCTGCTGCTCTGAGGGTTTTTGTTATGTAAGAATCCGGGTTTTAAATCCTGCCAGCTCATGTCTTTGCCGAATTTGCTAGAAGTTGGCTGGGCTTCACACAGGGATGGCCACGTGCTTGCTTAGGGTTGGGAAACGTTTACATTTTTCATGTTTTTTGTACAGAAAAAATCAGAAAAACAAAAATGGTTAATTTCCTTCTGAGATCATGACCTAACACAGGGCTACTGAGAGGAGTATAAATATACAGGCCAGGTTGCCTGGGCACCAGGAAGGATCCCGGCTCATTAGGACATTTGGAAACAGGGACATAATTCACTCTGAAATCCCAGCACCACCAGCTGCACTTAATAAATGTGTGCCCCTGAGCCTTGGGCCACCCTGTGACAGTGGGCAGGAGTCTCAACCCCACCTTGCAGATGAGGACACCGAGGCTCACAGCCAGGCTCACACTCCTTCACGAGCTGCTGACAGCAGTGGCTTTGAACTCAGGCCTCTGGTTTCCCAGTACGAGGTTGTTCCACTGTGGCCAGGCTGTCTTGGGAGAGTCCCCTCTGAACTGCCCACAGTCTCCCATCGTGTACACAGAGGAGTGCTCATTCCATTGCCTATGTTTAAGATGAGCAGTGACTGTCTAGGTCTCCTGCATTTCATCCTCAGACATATTGGAGAGCAGTGCTTCACTCTGAGATGTTCTGAACAATAGCATCAACACTGTGTGGTTGGTAAAGTGTGCAGTGTTGGCTGATTTCTGTTTCCCTGGGCCTTGTACCCATTACCCACCCATGATGTGCTGCAACACCACATTGGGAGGCTGGGCAGGGCGGCAGCCTGTCTCAGCAGACATCAGCAGCTTGCTTGCAGAGGGCAGATTTTTTTCCCCCCAAATAGACAGGCCTGGCTCTTTCACCCAGACTGGAGTGCAGTGGCACGATCACAGCTTACTGCAGTCTTGTACGCCTGGGCTCAAGCCATCCTCCCCCTTCAGCCTCCCGAGTAGCTGGGACTGTAGGCACATGCCACCACACACCTGGATAATTTTTTCTTATTTTTTGTAGAGATGGGGGTCTCACTATGCTGTCCAGACTGGTCACAAACTCTTGCCTCGAGCAATCCTCCTGCCTCGCCCTCACAAATCACTGGGATTGTAGGTGTGTGCCACCACACCTGACCTAGAGGGAAGATATTTGGGAAGATTCTGTGCTAAGCAATAGTGATGGAGCATTTTTCCTTAATAATCCTTCAGACATGGAGTAAGGAAAGAAGAAATTGCATCATGAGCACAATTATGGGGCTTTGGAAAAGGCATATAAGTCATTTCAAAAGCTGAACTATTGTTTTCTCTTATTTTATGTTTATGTCTTTTATTTTAGTTATTTTATTTTTTGAGACAGAGTCTTGCCCTGTCACCTAGGCTGGAGTACAGTGGTGCGGTCTCCGCTCACTGCAACCTCTGCCTGCCAAGTTCAGGCAATTCTTGTGTCTGAGCCTCCCGAGTAGCTGAAATTACAGATGCGCGCCACCACGCCTGGCTAATGTTTGTAGTTTTAGTAGAGACGGGGTTTCACCATGTTGGCCAGACTGGTCTCAAACTCATGACCTCAAGTGATCCGTCCATCTTGGCCTCCCAAAGTGCTGAGATTACAGACATGAGCCACTGCACCTGGCCTATATTTATGTATTTTATAAATAAAACTTTTGTAGTTCACTTATATATAGTTACATATATTATGTAACTATATAATATATTGTAAATATATCATAATTATAGAGCTATAATTATACAAATATTAAACATATTCATATATTTATATACAAATTGTAAATTTATATATATATTCATATAAATTATTTCACATTCTTTTTACATTGACTTTCTTCTCATTTTAAGTATGGATTTCCACACATTGATGTAAATGACTGGGGCAGTTTCAGAAAGTCCCGCCTGACCTCCCGTCTTTTCCAGGCCTCCTGCCTCCCTTGTCATGAAGGTAAATCATCCAGGGAGTTTCTAGGCACTCAGTACATACATACATCTACCTAAGGAAATACAAAACAATCAACTTGAAAAAGGGTCTAAAAGCACATAAATTACTCAGTATCACTGGGGCAATGAAGAAATATGCTTACCCATACACTATTGGTGAGAAATTTCTGGAGTGCTACTTGACAATAAACAAAAAATATTTTTAAAAAGAAATACCTCATCAGTTTTATGTACGTTTTTACATAAATGATGCTATACTTGACATGTTTAGTTAACAGTGTTCATAGAAATCTTTCCATCTCAGTGTATTCGAAGTTTCCAGATGCTCTCTTTCCCTCTTTCTGGACTCATGTGCAGAGCATGTGACTGTTCCATCGTGATGGGCATTCCCATCAGGGAAGCCTCGTCCCAGCCACTTGTGCCACTGCGTCTCCCTTCCCTGGCCCTGAGACCTGTGGCTGGGTTTCTCTAGGAGAGATTCTGAAGAGGAAAAACTTCAGGGGCACAGGCATCCCCTTTTTAAAACTGATACTGCCAAATGGTCATTCGTAGGTTACTTTCCCGACGTCAAAGGACCCATTTCTCCTTATCTTCCATAAGATGACTTCCAAACTTGTTAACTTCTGCCACTCTGAAGGATGAAAAATGAATAAATGAATAAATGACCTGCTTTGTTCTCCATTTCCCTGGTTACTGTGAGGCAGAGCATGTGGACGCACATTGCTTGGCACTCATGTCTCCTCTTTGTCAATTGCCACTTCATATTCTTTGCTTATTTTTCCTTTACATTGTTTCTTAATGAATTTTGATAATTCTTTATGTCTTATTTCTTGATCATATAGAAATTAAAACTTTTACAAATGAATAATTTGTTTTTCATGTTATGTCTTGTTAAAGAATGTCATCATTTCCTTGAAAAATTCTGATGGTAGTTTGATTGGAATTACAATGAATTTTTAGGTCAGTTTGGTGAGAATTAATACCTAAATTGAATTTTCTTATCAAGGACTACTTTCCTTTGTGTTTTGAGGTGTTTTCTTTTTCTTAACATTTTATAATGAAAAATTTCAAACATACAGTTGAAAGAATTTTATAGTGGGCTCCTGTATACTCACCAGCTAGATGCTAGCATTTACATTTTACTGTGCTAACTTTATCACTTATCATTCCATCTAGCCTCCATCTGTCCATCAATCCATCTAATTTTTCATTCATTTCACTGAGTTGCAGATATTTGTACATTTACCCTGAAATACTTCAGCATATATATCATTAATGAGAGTTCAGTATCTGTTTATGATTCTTGCTTCTTCTTCTTCAGTTAAAATTTGCATACCAATGAAATGCACACATCTTAAGTATAGCACTATAAGGTCTGACAAATGCTTAAATCTCTGCAATCCAAACACCCTATCCAGGTACAGAATCTCTGTCACGCCTGCAGGCTCCGTCGTGCAACTTCCTAGTCAACTCTCTTCTACCCCAGGCACCCACTATTCTGATTTTTTAAGTAATGGAGTAGATTTTCCTGTTATTAAACATCACAGAAATGAAATCCTTCAGCATGTAGCCACTTAAGCCTGGCATCCTTTTAGCATAGTGCTTTTGAGATTCATCTGTGTTGTACACGTATCAGTAGGTTACAGCTGTTTATTGCTGAATAGCATTTCACTGTATGAACATACTCGTTGATTTATCCATTTTCCTGTTGAAGGACACCTAAGCAGATTCCAGGCTTGACTACTATGAATAAAGTTCCTTGTATAGGAATACTCTATACTTTTTGTGGACATGTATTTTCATTTCTGTTAGTGTTACGTAGGCGTAGAATTGCTGCATTATAGGGCATGTGTGTGCTTAATTTTATAAGACATTCCTGGGCCTTCTAAACTCTTTTTACCTCCACCCACAGTGTGGGAGACTTGTGATCACTCCACATATTTCCCAACATTGGTGTGGTCAGCCTTTTTAAGTGTAGCTATTCCGGTGTATGCAGTGATTCAAGTGATCTTTTATATCATTCCAGCCTCTTGAAAAAGTAATTTTTATTAGTCATTTTTAAATTTTTAAATAAATGTATTTAAAGCTGTAAAGTTTCCTCTGAATACCATCTCCCTGCTTCCACCATGCATTTAGGCTTCTGTTGTTTGATACTGTTTTCTGATTTTTGTTGCATTAGTGAATATGGGCTGTTTATGTTTTACTCTTGATAATTTATTGAGATTTTTCTTTGTAACCAGTTAGATACAGTCCATTTTTGTGAATCTTGCCTGTTGTTTCAAAAATAAGTGTGCTTTGATGTGGCTGCACATTTCTTGACTCATCTGTGAGATTAAGTATGTTATTAAAAATATCTATATATTTTTTGTCCACATGAGTACCAGATACCTGAAGATTTGTGAAAGTCACCCACACTCCTTCTGGATGTGCTAGTTTCTATTAGTTCTCTATTTTTAATATTTTGTATGTATTTTAAGGTTATATAGGTTTTTGTGGGGTTTTTTGGTTTCTTTTACAGTCCCTTTTAGTGCTTTTTGCCTTGAATTCAGTTTTGCCTAACAATAATAGAGTTCCACATGCTTTTTAAATTTGCATTTGCCAGGAACCGTTTTTATGATTCCTGTCCCACTCTTTTAGTCTTTCACCTTTTTGTGTTCTGTTTTATGTAGGTCTCTTGTAAATGATGTATAACTAGACTTTTTTGGGAGGTTGATGTGGAGACCTTTCCAGTCTGAAAGTCCATGTTAATACATAGTTAAATTCATTTTAACCAATATACAGTATTCCATTCTGTGAGTCAGTTTCCACTTGAATCATGCATTGACTGCCGAGTGATGGTTAGTTCTTTTCACTGATAGGGACCCTCTTATAGTGACTGTCCCTCCCACGTCTCTTTGTCCCTATGGGCAAAAGTCCTCCAGGGACAGAGATCAGGAAGCAGGATTATAGGTGTGCATCTCCCACTTCTTCCAGGAATGGCCAGATTGCCCTCTATGATGGCCAAGTCATTCATAGCCTCACCTGCAACACATGAGTTGTTATTTCCTCATGTTTCCTAGCACATGGTATTATCAGAACTTAAAATGTTGCCAGCATCTTAGGTGTCAAATAGTAATTTTAATTACATTTCACCAGTAAATAGTGAGGTTGAACATCATTTTGTCATTTTAAAAGCCATTGCATTGCCTGTGTGTATCCAGCCTATCCTCATTATTTTCAGATTCCATATTTGCAAATTTGCTTATTCACTAAACTTCATGTCCCCCAAATCAACACTCGTGGTGTTTTCATGGTCATTCTTGGGCATGCACAGAGTGGAGAAAAACCTGAGCTCCCTGACACATGTTTGCAGCTGAGACCGAACCAAACTACACTGCCTTCTTGTTCTAGTCCTCGTACTGTGAGCATGCATCCTTTCTGTCTAGTTAGTGTCACATTTTTCCTATTTGTGTACTTCCTGTTGGTGATTCTGCTGTTGTAAATGGCTCCCAGGTTTGGCGCTGAAGTGCTCTCTGGTGTCCCAAGTGCAGGGAATTGTGATGTGCCTTACGGAGAAGACATATGTTAGAGGCTGTACGTTTTCCACGAATCAATAATATACATCAAATAAGATGTCTTTAACCAAAAATGTACATAAAACAAGATGTGTATTGATTGGTTGAAGCAAATGTTGTAACCAGAGGCTCTCAGAAAACTAACTGTATTTTCCCTGGGAACAGTAGCTCAGTATTCACTAATTCAGTGTTTGTTGTGACATTATAGAAAATAACTATGGTAGATAACTAAAATAGACTGCACTTTGTCCATGTTTCTGTTAGGATATGTGTTTTTCGGCCGGGTGCAGTGGCTCATGCCTGTAATACCAACACTTTGGGAGGCCAAGGTAGGTGGATCACCTGAGGTCAAGAGTTCGAGACCAGCCTGGCCAACATCGTGAAACCCCGTCTCTACTAAAAATATAAAAATTAGCTGGGCATGGTGGCACATCCCTGTAATTCCAGCTACTTGGGAGGTGGAGACAGGAGAATTGCTTGAACCTGGGAGGCGGAGGTTGCAGTGAGCCAAGATCATGCCACTTCACTCCAGCCTGGGCGACAGAACAATACTTAGTCTCAAAAAAAAGAAAGAATATGTGTTTTTCTTGCTTTATGAGAGTTTCAAAATAATTTCTAGATACATGCCTTTACATAGTTATTACTCCATCTAGAATTTATTTTTTGCTGGTATAAGCTAGTATTCTACTATAATGTTTTTCTCTATAGATGGCCTGGAGTCTTGGCATCATCTAATGAATTACCTAATCTGTAATCATTAAATTTAATATCACCCTTGTCCTGTGTGAAATTTCTATAGATGTGAGTCTGCTTATAGGCTGTTTTGTCCCTACAGCTTCTGTTTCTGGACTAATTCCACAGTATTCTAACAGTACAGCTTTGTAATATATCTTGCCATATGTAGGGGAAACATGCCCTCCTCTACTGCTATGGACTGAAGTGTGTTTCCCACCAAATTCATGTGGTGACAGAGCCTGTAGTGGAGACAGGACCTTTAAAAAGGTGATTAAGGTTAAATAAGGTCATAAGGGTGAAACCCTGATCCAAGAGAACTGGTGTCTTTATACAAGAGGCAGAGATACAGGGATCTCAGGTGCCATCTGGAAGGCAGGAGGAGAACCCCCACCAGGAGCCAAATTGGCCGGCACCTTGATGTTGGACTTCCAGCTTCCAGAGTGTGAGAAAATACATTCTGTTGCTTAAGCCACCATCTGTGGTATTAGTTATGGCAGCCTAAACTGATGACTGACCCACCTTACTACCATCCCATTTTTCTAGATTATCTTTCCTGTTATTTGCCTTGTTCTTTTCCTTGTGAATTTTATGTCTTTGTATTAGAATTGAAGTTTGATTGATTAGGGGAGAACTGATGCTGCTGTTTCTAGTTTGTAGTTTGATATTTCTTTAAGTTGTCTGTGCGCTTTTTTTTTCTTTTGTTTCTTTGGAGACGCAGTTTCACTCTTGTTGCCCAGGCTGCAGTGCAGTGGCACGATATCGGCTCACTGTAGCCTCCGCCTCGCAGGTTCAAGTGATTCTCTGCCTCAGCCTCCTGAGTAGCTGGGATTACAGGCGCCTGCCACCACGCCCGGCTAATTTTTGTATTTTTAGTAGAGACAGGGTTCCACCATGTTGGTCAGGCTGGTCTCTTGACCTCAGGTGATCCACACACCTCAGCCTCCCAAAGTGCTGGGATTGCAGGCGTGAGCCACCAGGCCCGGCCTCTGTCCCCTTTGCAATATAGTTTTATAATTTTCTCTATGACGACCCGGCACACCTTTCTTAAGTATGTTTCCAAGTGGTTCATTGATTCTACTAATGATACTGATATCTTTCTCTCCCAAATTTTATTTTTAAATTGTGTGCTAGTGGTGGTTGAGAAAGGCATTAAATTTTAAATATAAATCTTATACCCACAACTTTGTTGAACTTTTTCATTATTTTTTCCTGAAGTATCTTTTGGATTTTTTTCTATGGTGGAATTGAAGTTTTCTACAAATACTTTTTTCTATTCCCACCTTTATGTATTCAATAAAAATTATATTCCAGTGTACACCGTGATGTTTTAATATATGTATACATTGTGGAATGGCTAAATCAAATTAATGGACATATGTCTCACTTGACATACTCATCATTTTCTTGTAGTGAAAACACTTAAAGTCTATTCTCTTTAGCAATTTTTTTTTTTTTTTTTTGAGACAGTGTCTCGCTTTTTCTCCCAGGCTGGAGTGCAGCAGTGGCACAATCTTGGCTCACTGAAGCCTCTGCCTCCTGGGTTCAAGCAATTCTTCTGCCTCAGTCTCCCGAGGAGCTGGGATTACAGGCGTGCACCGCCATGCCTGGCTAATTTTTTTTTTTGTTGTTTGTTTGTTTGTTTTTTAGTAAAGACAGGGTTTCATCATATTGGCCAGGCTGGTCTCGAACTCCTGACCCCAGGTGATCTGCCAAATACATTGTTATTCACTAAAGTCATGTTGTAAAACCGATCTCTTGACCTTAGTCCTCCTTCTAACTGTAATTTTGTATCCTTTGACCAACATCCCCCCAGTTCCATAGTCCCAGCCTCTGGTAACCACCACTGTGCTTTCTGGCAGAGGACATTCTTTGACTTTGTAGTGCGTAGTAGCAGCCCACTGGCTGTCATCTTTCTGCAGCCGTGAGTTTCTTTTCCCCAGTGACCCTGACTGTGTTTCAGTAGACTGACTCTTCCCCCGCGCCACCATAATGATGTGCTTATGATATCTCTGGACCCTAACCAAACGAAGACAGAAGGAGAGAATCAGTGAGCTTAAAACCATAATCCACAGGTTCTCTGGTTCTTTTGCTCGACAAGTTTATCAATCAATGACACCTCTTTTGGGCCACTTCCATAGAAAATGCACAACAGTTCGCGTTCTTTCATTGTTGGTCAAGAGGTGTGTCCTGTCTGTATAAATGGAGAGTTGAACAGCAAACAGTAGTATCGCCTTGGCTTAGCCCTGCGTGCAGTGTGACAGCAAGACTTGGTACCATGGATTCTTAGCCATGAACTCTGATGGTTGCTAACTCAGGCCTTTCACTCATGGCTCTTCCTTGGGTGCTGCCGTGGCCCGTCCACACGCGTGGGCGCTGTGGTGTGTGGGACTAAAGCTTGTGCATGTTGAGGGAGGTGGATATCCTTGAAGGTTAAAGGATTTACCACCGTAAGACATTGCTTTCCCTTCTATCCCTGTTTAATTGGGGGCAAGGAGGGTGTGTATATGGAGAACAAAGCTTGAAGAAAAGGCGGTGCCTCCACAGATGGAGCTTCCGAGGCCCAGGTTATCCAAGCTGACTCAGCAGCAGTGTTGGTCGTGCTTGGAGATTAATGCTAGGCTGCCTGTCTCATATTTCATATGTGGGTTTTGTTTTTCCTGCTCTGCTGAAAAGTGGCACATTTAGATGAGTACAGGCCCATACACAGGTCCTGCTTGTAGGGGGAGGGAGGTGGTGGGGTGGGGTGTGCTGCCTTCCTGAAGCCAGTGCACCAGAGCCCTTGGCTGGCGTGTGTTGCTGTCCTGGACCCACCCCATGGCCCGCAAGTGTGTGCATGCATATTGTGCTACCTACACACACACACACACACACACACACACACACACACACCCCTCTGCTCAAGGAAAGTGTGTTATTCTTTTGAATAATGAAAAGTTATGTTAATTACTGGCCTCTGGGAAATCACCTTCCCGGGGTCATGGCCCTGTTATTTTCTTATGGGAACAAGAATCAGTTAATTCCAAGACTTCAGCCGTTCTCTATCCAGACGCTTGTGACCCGGGACTCCTGGTTTCCAAGTCTGACTTATCTCCCCAGCTCCAGCCCCATATGTTTCACCCACATAATGAGCCTCTCCAAGCGGATAATTCGAAGGCACCTCTCGCCGAGTGTGTCTACACGGAATTCGGCCAGCTGCCAGCCCAAACTCCTTCCATTGCTATTTTGGGGGAGTTTTCATAAGTCTAGTTCAGAGTTTATCCTAATTACAGGAAAACAGCACTATAAAACAAAGTGCCAAGTAAGAAGCCGGTAATTAGAAATGACGTGAGCAGAAACCAAGCCAGGCCAGGCATGGTGGCTCAGGCCTGTAATCCCAGCACTTTGGGAGGCCAAGGCGGGCTGATCACTTGAGGTCAGGAGATGGAGACCAGCCCGGCCAACTTGGTGAAACCCCCTTGCTACTAAAAATACAAACATTAGCTAGGAGTGGTGGTGCGTGCCTGTAATCCCAGGTACTAGGGAGGCTGATGCCCGAGAATTGCTTGAACCTGGGAGGTGGAGGTTGCCGTGAGCCGAGATCACACCACTGCACTCCAGCCTGGGCAACAGAGCGAGACTCCATGTTTTAAAAAGTAAATAAATAAATAAACAAACAAAAAACCCAAGCCACCTTATTGCTGACAAACTCAGGCAAAAGGCTGACATTTGGCATTTGATATTAAAGCCCTCAGACCACCAGCCTAATCAAGTTCAACTTAATTCAGACAGAACTTGAAGGAGGGAGGCCAGTCTAATTTTTTTCCCAGTGACATATTTTTATGGGAAGTTCTGTTTTCTAGAAAATGCAACTTTCCTTAAATCCCATAGTACAGAACCAGAATAAAAGCTAGAAACTGAATTTGTTTTAAGGTTATGTGATACGAGCAGTAGGTGACTAAATAGACAATCATCAGTAAGGTAATTCGAGAATAGATACACACATCTAAATGCAGACTGTAGGCTGGGCACGGTGGCTCAATGCCTGTAATCCCAACACTTTGGGAGGCCAAGGTGGGCAGATCACCTGAGGTCAGGAGTTCAAGACCAGTCTGGCCAACATGGTGAAACCCCATCTCTACTAAAAATACAAAAATTAGCCGGGTGTGGTGGCACACACATCTGTAATCCCAGCTACTTGGGAGTCTGAGGCAGGAGAACTGCTTGAACCAGGGAGGTGGAGGTTGCAGTGAGCCGAGAGCGCGCCATTGTACTCCAGCCTGGGCAACGAGTGAAATTCCATCTCAAAAAAAAAAAAAAAAAAAAAAAGTAGGCTGGGCACAGTGGCTCATACCTGTAATCCCAACACTCTGGGAAGCCAAGGTGGGTCGATCATCTGAGGTCGGGAGTTTGAGACCAGCCTGACCAACATGGAGAAACCCCGTCTCTACTAAAAATACAAAATTAGTCTGGTATGGTGGCAGATGTCTGTGATCCCAGCTACTCGGGAGACTGAGGCAGGAGAATTGCTTGAACCCAGGAGGTAGAGGTTGCAGTGAGCCGAGATCACGCCACAGCATTCTAGCCTGGGCAAAAAGAGCGAGACTTCGTCTCAAAAAATATATATATATATATAATATAATTAATAAATAATAAATGAGACCATATGGTGACACAGGATATTTGCATTTCAGCAATAATGAAAATGCACACACTTGATGTGCACTCACACATGGAATGCGGCTTTAGGTCGTTTTGTTTCCACCCGATCCCCTGGATTCCAGGGGCTAGCTCTTATGCCATATTATGCACAGTGAGAGCCTTTTACCAACTGACTTCAGGGTTTTTCAAGGATATAGCAACCTTCCAAGGGGGAAAGTGTTTGGCTTACCTGGGAGGGACTAGCCACCTGAACAGTGTAGGGGAAAATAACATTTACTTCCCAGGGAACTGGCACCCTCAGAGCCATTGTCTTCTCTGCCTCTGGCCACCTTATGTGATCCTGGCCTTAGAGGTGGCCATTGCAAAAGCCAGTGTTTCCAAGGTTCTGCTGACTTGGATTTTTATGATATCAAACGTTGGTGTTGGGCATGTTCAGTTGGATCAAGTGGACGTTTTTGCCACATCCAATATGTTTTCAGTATAGTCAGATATTCAGAGTATTTCATTTTGGAAGCAGAGAGTAATAAATATACAGCGTCTAATTCTCAAGGAAATCATTCATTCAGTTAATAAATTTCAGCTTCACCCGGGTGTGGTGGCTTACGCCTGTAATCACATCACTTTGGGAGGCTGAGGTGGGCTTATCACCTGAGGTCCGGAGTTTGAGACCAGCCTGGCCAACATATAATGAAACCCCATCTCTACTAAAAAATACAAAAATTAGCTGGGTGTGGTGGTGAATGCCTGTAGTCCCAGCTACTTGGGAAGCGGGGCAAGAGAATCAACCTCCAGGAGGTGGAGGTTGCAGTGAGCCAAGATCGTGATACTGCACTCCAGCCTGGGCGAGCGACAGCAATACTCCGTCTCTCAAAAAAAAAAAAAAAAAAAAAAAGTTAACAAATTTCTATGGGGGGTCAACCATGCGCCAGGTCCTGTTCAAGACATTGAGGATACAACAATGAATGCAACAGATAAAAACTAAAAATTCCTGCCCTGTGCTGTTGACATTTTGTTTGGAGACTCTTATGTCTGGCCTCTTTCATTAAATGTAATGTCTGAAAGATTTATTCTGGTTACATATACAGCACTTCATTCCTGTTTACTGATGAGAAGTATTCTGTTGTATGAATGTACTACAATATGTTTATTCACCTATTGCTGAGCATTTGGGGGCAATTATAAATAAAGCCATGAACATTTGTGTTCACATATTTTTATAAACATCTTTTCATTTCAACATTGTGATTTTTGAAGTTTGAAGTGTGGAGGCCTTGGACATCTTTTGTTAGGTTTATTCCCAAGTATTTTAACCATTTTCAAATATAGAGTGCAGTGGCATTAAATTAACCCCAGTTGGTCCATGGACCTCTTTAGTATTGTCTGTGTTTGTTTTGCTGGATGCAGTTTGCTAACGTTTTGAGGAGGACATTGCCCCTTTTCATGGTAGGCATTTTGGTTTGTAACGCTCTTGTGGTGTCCTTGTTAGATACTCTTGCGATGTCCTTATTGTATTTTTCTTTTCTTTTCTTTTCTTTTGAGACAGAGTCCTACTCTGTCGCGCAGACTGTAGTGCAATGGCATGATCTTGGCTCACGGCAACTTCTACCTTCCAGGTTCAAGCGATTGTCCTGCCTCAGCCCCCTGAGTAACTGGGATTACAGGCACGCATCACTCCTGGCTAATTTTGTATTTTTAATAGAGATGACATTTCACCATGTTGGCCAGGCTGGTCTTGAACTCCTGACCTCAGATGATTCACCTGCCTCGGTCTCCCAAAGTGCTGGGATTACAGATGTGAGCCACTGCACCGGCCCTTATCATATTTTTCTGAAGTCCCTGTTAGATATTTGTGTCAGAGTTGTCAATCTTTTTGTCTCTTTGCTTCAGTTTGGAAATCTCCTGTTGACCTGTCTTCAGGTTCGTAGGTTTTTTCTTCTGCTGTATCCACTCTGTTATACAGTCATGCATCATGTAACAATGGAGATATGTTGTGAGAAATGCATTAGTGATTTTCTCCTTGTAGGGACATCATAGAGTGTACTCACACAAACCTAGATGATTTCCCCTACTGCACAACTAGGCTATATGGTACAGCCTGTTGCTCCTAGACTACAGACTTGTACAGCATATGACTATACTGAATACTGTAGACAACTGTAACATAATGGTATTTGTGTATCTAAACACAGAAAAGGTACAGTAAAAATATGGTATAAAAATTAAGAAATGGTACACTTATGTAGGGCACTTACCATGAATGGAGCTTGCAGGACTGGAAGCTGTTCTAGGTGAGTCGGTGAGTGAGTGGTGAGTGAATGGTGGTGAGTGAATGTGTACATTAGGTGAATGTGAAGAAGCACCTAATGTACACATTACTGTACACTACTGTAGACTGTATACATGCTGTACATTTAGGCTACAGTGAGTTTATTAAAAATCGAGTAATTGCACTACAGTGTTATGACAGCTCTGACGTCACTAGGCGATGAGGATTTTTCAGCTCCATTATAATCTTAGGGGACCACCATTGTGTATGTGGTCTGCCGTTAACCAAAAACATCGTTAGGTAGTGCATGGCTGCACCATCCAATGAATCTTTTATTGTAGACTCTTATGTTTCAGTTCTAGGCTTCCTGTTTAGTTCTTCTTTTACAGTTTCCATCCCTCCTGAAATACCCCACATCTTCACTACACCTTCTTCTGTACTGTGTTTTCCACATCTATTACTTTAAAGCCCTGTGATATGGTTTGGCTGTGTCCCCACCCAAATCTCAACTTGAATTGTATCTCCCAGAATTCCCACATGTTGCGGGAAGGATCCAGGGGGAGGTAATTGAATCACCCACATGTTGAGGGAGGGACCCATGGGGAGGTAATTGAATCATGGGGGTCGGTCTTTCCTGTGCTATTCTCATCACAGTAAGTCTCATGAGATCTGATGGGTTTATCAGGGGTTTCCACTTTTGCTTCTTCCTCATTTTTCTATTGCCGCTGCCATGTAAGAAGTGTCTTTTGCCTCCCATCATGATTCTGAGGCCTCCACAGAATTGTGGAACTGTAAGTCCAATTAAACTCCTTTTTGTTCACAGTCACAGGTATGTCTTTATCAGCGGTGTGAAAATGGCCTAATCCACCTGCTCTGCTGATTCTAACATCTGGGTTATCTTCGTGTTTGTTTCTCTTGATCACGGGTTATATTTTCCTGTTTCTTTGCATGTCTGGTAATTTTATTGTACAGTGGACATCATGGTTTGTACGCTAGGTTTTGCATTCAAAGTAAAGAGTATTGAGTTTTGATACGGCTGCACATTAGATTACTGTCAGAGCACCTAATGCTTAGGGAGTTTTCGCTTTGTGAATGTGGTTGGTCTGCTCTGTCTCCTGGTGAGTCACAGATTGGGCTTCTTCTGCTTCACCTAGGCAGGCAGCCCATTTAGGACAGTCAGCCTCTCTCATAATAAGATAAACAATTATGAGAAAGGGTTACTACTTTGTAACAAAACAATTAGGGAAAAATGTTAACTTCCTATGCAATATGTAGCTACATTTGAATTTTGACATGGATTCCTTTTCAACCTTAAAAAAGCCTTAGTTTCCTTTAAATTTCCTTCATTATTAATACCCATGAATTTTTGTTCTCAGCATGTGTCATTTAGGGGAAGGCTGTGGATCCCCACCATCTTGCCAGTCTTGGTGGAGAAGCACCTGCCATCACAGTCTGCTGGCCCCTGCCTCTGTTTCTCCCCGATCTCCTACCCCTCTCCTGTTGCTTTTCTTACCCAGGGTTGTCATTATTTTATTATCATTATTATTATTATTATTATTATTATTATTATTATTATTTGAGACAGAGTCTCGCTCTGTCACCAGGCTGGAGTGCAGTGGCACAATCTCTGTTCACTGCAACCTCTGCCTTCCGGGTTCAAGCGATTCCCCTGCCTCAGCCTCCCGAGTAGCTGGGACTACAGGCGTGCACCACTACACCCGGCTAATTGTTTGTATTTTAGTAGAAATGGAGATTCATCATGTTGGCCAGGATGGTCTCGATCGCCTGACCTTATGATCCACCCATCTCGGCTTCCCAAAGTTCTGGGATTACAGGCGTGAGCCACCGCGCCCGGCCAGGTTGTCATTATTTAGCACCCTCTCTCCTCCTTGACAATCACTTCTGGGTGTAGAAGTTTCTTCTTCATCCATGTCCCGTCAGGCCTTGGATCAGTGCCTGGCAGCATGAGGGGCAGGGGAATTCCACACTTCATTTCTGCAACGTGGATGCTCCACCAGCTGGTGAGCGTGTTTACTGCACTTATGTTGCTGAAGGAATTTTATAGCTGCCAAATTCCATCTCAGTCCTTTCTTTGCTTTCCCGGGGATCCACTTAACAGACTCTCTCCAGCTCTGTTCCTCTTCCAAGGCCCCAAATGTGCCAGATAAAGATAAAATATAATTGTTTGAAAATAGAAAGCAATTCCCACTAGTTTTCTCAGACAATTCAAAAGCAAAGATGCCATTTTCCAAGCACTTCTATCTGGCTTTTTGGAGATACATATATATATATATATATATATATTATATTTTTTTTTTTTTTTTTTTTTTTTTTTCTCCCCCCCCGAGACAGAGTCTTGCTCTGTCGCCCAGGCTGGAGTGCAGTGGCGTATTCTCGGCTCACTGCAAGCTCCACCTCCTGGGTTCACGCCATTCTCCTGCCTCAGCCTCCCGAGTAGCTGGGACTACAGGTGCCCACCGGTACGCCTGGCTAATTTTGTTTTTGTATTTTTAGTAAAGATGGGGTTTCATTGTGTTAGCCAGGATGGTCTCGATCTTCTGACCTTGTGACCCTCCTGCCTTGGCCTCCCAAAGTGCTGGGATTACAGGTTTGAGCCACCGCGCCCAGCCTGGACATTGTCTATTCAGATTGAAAGCCCGCTTCGGTGAGGGAAGTGTGAGTGGGATGTGATGGCGGGAGCACCCTCCACCCCAGCACCCCCTTGTCATCTTCCTTACATTGCTTGCTCTCTCCGTCCTGTGGGCACCTGACCAGCGGCCAGGGAGAAGCCTGCAACTGGGGGAACAACCTTCTCTTCCTTGACTCTTGCAAGGTAGAAAAGAAATTGCTCACACTTGTGGGGGCATCCCAAGGGACTGGTCTGACTCTCATAGCTTAGGCATAGCTGACATTAATCTGATCAGGCAGGTCTTAATGATTTTTCTAGCAGAGTGGACAAAGCACCCTGAGCCTGCTTCCAGACAGGGACATGTCCAGCACATACCTGGGCAGAGGTGACCTCCATTTATGTTGGTAGTGTGGCCAGTGTCTAAGCAGCAGTTAACTCCAGCGCAAAAAGAGTGAAAGCTGGGCAGGCAGGCTCGCATTGTTAACACATTTGCTGCCTATTTAAACTACCTTTAAAGAACCCTTAAACCAAGGAAACAATGGCTGGTGAGCTGGAGTGAACACCAAAATCTCTTTCTTGAATTATTTATGGCTCCAGGTTCTGTTCTTTGAGAAAAGGGTTTTCTGCAGAAGCTTGAGAAGGTCTTCACTATTGCAAGGGTTCAGCCTCTGCCTTAGCAAGAGAGTTCAGATAGGGATTTTAAATCCATTTGGTTAAACTGAACACATTCTTTTTTTTTTTTTTTTAATTTAAAGACAGGGTCTTGCTCTTGTCACCCAGGCTGGAGTCCAGTAGTTCGATCTCGGCTCGCTGCAGCCTCTGTCTCCCAGTTCAAGTGATCCTCCCACTTCAGCCTCCTGAGTAGCTGAGACTACAGGCACACGCCACCACGCCCAGCTAGTTTTTGTATTTTTTGTAGAGATGGGGTTTCACCATGTTGCCCAGACTGGTCTCGATCTCCTGGGCTCAAGTGATTCACCAGCCTTGGCCTCCCAAAGTGCTGGGATTACAGGCACGAGCCACTGTGCCTGGCCTTAAATTGAACAGAATTCAGATTTCATTTGGGGATGGTCTACTCTAAATGGATGTAGAATGGAAAGCCGAGTGCTCTCAGGCTTATGGAGTAGGTTCCAGATTTTCTGGAAAACAAGCTACAGGCTTGAGGTGCTCATGTGAGGCTTGTCCTGGCATCTTCAGTCCCCTCTTCTTCCAGCAGTGGCAGCCCCCTGATGTGTCTGCTGTGGCTCATTGGCGTTACTGGACCTTTGGAGGGTCCTGAGCACCACTTTAAAATCCTCTAGGATACTTATCATGATGGCTTTCATTGGCTGAAGCCAGACCAACAGTTTCTGCAGAAAATAATTTAGCACAAACTCCAACCTGGGGACCTGGGAAAGGATTACACCATCTTCCCATCCATGCAGGCTGTCCCTGTGGGGACCAGGAGGAGCAGGAGGGACAACAGCCTGCCCGTGTCTCTCCCTCTTCTGACCTCCTGCGCCTGTGACATGCAGTCTGTGCTGTCCATGCAACAGTGGCCAGGTCGCACTTCTGTGTAGAGTAGGCATGCGTGTATGTCATTCTGTGAGTTCTTTGAGGCTTGAACTGTTGGAGTCCCTACCATCACCTTTGAACATAGTAGAGAATACATTTGTGTATTGCTTTTCTCCTTTTCAAATATTTCTGCTGTTTACCTTCTGCATTGTCATCGTTATCATAAAAGCCTTGTTTGCAAACAAGGGAAGTTTGCAGGGGCATTGCCATAATGTCCCTGATGTATTAAATAGTTCAAGGGTAAGGTGAAACACGTGCCTGATGTTCTGGGTGTGTGGACGTATACACAAACACGTACCCATCCCCATGTACCCTTCACTTCAAGAACCATCCTCACCCTTAACCAGTCCTCCCATTCTTGTTCCATACTCCCTTAAAGATGTGGAATTTTTTGAAATTAATAGGCATTTTTTAGAACAGTTTTAGGTTTACAGAAAAATTGAACAGAAAATCCAGAGTCTTCCCGCCCTCCTTCTCATAGTTTCCCTTATTTTAATGTCTTGCATTCATGTGATACATTTATTGCCGCTGAGCCAATATTGATACATTATTATTAACTAAAATCGGTAGTTTACATTAGGGTTTATTCTTTATGCTTTACCTTCTATGGGTTTTGCCCAATGTATAGTGACATGTGCTCACCGTTACAGTATCATACAGAATATTTCACTGCCCTAAAACCCCAGTGTGTCTCTTGGAATCCATCCCTCCCTCCTTCATAACCCCTGGCATCCACTGACATTTCTCCATAATCAGTCTCTATAGTTTTGCTGTCCATGGTTTTGCACTTTCTAGAATGTCATATGGTTGGAATCATACAGTATATAGCCTTCAGATTGGCTCATTTCACCTAGTAATATGCATTTAAGTTTCCTCTCTGTCTTTTTGTGGTTTGATAGCTCATTTTTTTTAGCACTAAATAATACCAGTGTCTGGATGTACCACAGTTTGTTTATCCATTCACCTACAGAAAGACATCTTATTGCTTCCAAGTTTTGACAATTATGAATAAAGCTGCCATAAACATTTATGTATAGGTTTTTGTGTGACTTATGTGTTTTACTTATTTGGATAAATACCAAGTAACAAAATTGCTGGATCGCAAGATGCTGGATCATAAAAGAAGTCATTGGCGGGATCTGGCACCTCCCAGAGCTCTAACAGACTTTGTGTGTTTTTTACCAGGGATGATTACCACGAGGATGGGTTCTGCCAGCCTTACCGGGGAATTGCCTGTGCACGCTTCATTGGCAACCGGACCATTTATGTGGACTCGCTCCAGATGCAGGGGGAGATTGAAAACCGAATCACAGGTAGGAGCTGCAGACCTTTCTCACAGGATGATAAGCATGCACACAGCCACCTGTCGCACAGGTGGTGGCCACTGTGTTTCATCAGTTAATGGCGTGGTCAGTGGGTGCCTCTTCCATCTCATTTGTGGTAGAAACCAGAGATCTTTTTTAGACGTAGTTGCAATTGCTAACATGATTTGCCCTAAAAATGTTCCTGGCCTGTATGTTTAAATTAGCAAGTGTGGGTTGCTTGGAATATGCTTCTGCACTTTTAACTCAGCCAAACTGTGTGGGTCCAAAGCACTGTCCTCACTGCATCGCCAGGGCCTCCTGCCCTGGGCCTGCCACACTGGTGCAGATAGCCTCAGTGCCCCCACTCACTCTGCTTGACTTCTCATTCTGTACTTCCTGACTCTTCTATCCTCTCTGAGCCACGTTTGGTCCAAAGGCACCCAGGCCTGATTGCAGCTGTTTGGGGGAAAGAGTCGCGGGTCATCAGTGGTAGGGATGCTGCAGTGAACACACACTTCGTCAGTCCTGGGTTTCCAGAGAACAAAGCCACGTCTTTGGGTACCTGGTTCAGGGTCTGAGAAAGTGGCAGGTCAATTAGGAACTGCAGCTGCTCATCCTTGGTCTCATTAGGACTTAACTTCTCTGATTGGCTGTCCCAGTTCCCAGCATACAACTCGAACACATTGATGGGGTCCAGGGTCCTTCTTAGGGGAAAGGCCTTGGAAAGCAAGAAAATTAATTAGACAAAAGTCCTACAGAGCCCTCCTCCTGCTGTCCCTACTCTCCCCACAAACACGTACACATTTTCTCTCCAGACCCCATAAGGAGCAAGACACATCCTGTGCAGATGGCAGGTGCCCCAGCACCTCAGTTTAGTTGGATCCCCTCCATGGGAGCGGGAGGCTCTGCTGCAGATTAGAATCAGTGGGTGATCTCTGATGCCTGCGCTCCTGGGAGAGTGTGGTGGGGCAAAGGGGATACAGGGCACTGACCTGGTAAGGGGTGACAATGAGGATCCAAGGCAGAAACTCACCTTATGTCACTGACAAGCCCTTCTAAGTTCAGGTCACCCTCAGACTAGAGAGTTGAACATCACATTCACGGTCACAGAAGAGACTGCCTGCCCATGTGCTGGTACAGAGACCTCTGAGGTCAGGGCCAGGGGGTCCTGTGCAAAGTGAAAGAGCCATCATGAGACAGAGAGGAACCTGGAGATGCCATCCTGTTCCAGCGGGAGATGGTTTTGAAAATATGGCTACCTCTCACTGCAAAAGCTTTCTTTGCCATTAAAGTAGGACTTCTCAAGGTTTTTACCAAAACACACAGTGGAAAATAGAGAATATACTTTACGCCATGACTTAGTATACACATACGTGTATTTCACACAACTGACATAGGTTATAGGGAATAACTTTCACCCTTCGTAAAAGCGGTGCACTTGGATTTTTCTCTTCGGTTTTACTTCATTAAAGACAAAAGTGGCTAGGCGCGGTGGCTCACGCCTGTAATCCTAGCACTTTGGGAGGCTGAGGCGGGCAAATCACAAGGTCAGGAGTTCAAGACCAGCCTGACCAACATGGGGAAACCCCGTCTCTACTAAAAACACAAAAAATTAGCTGGGCGTGGTGGCGGGTGCCTGTAATCCCAGCTACTTGGGAGGCTGAGGCAGAAGAATCACTTAAACCCAAGAGGTAGAAGTTGCAGATTGCGCCACTGCACTCCAGCCCCAGCGACAGAGCGAGACTCTGTCTCAAAAAAAAAAAAAAAAAAAAAAAAGAGCCCTTATTAGGAACGGTGCATTCTGACATCCTCTAGTCTGTTCTTATCATCTTTTAAAATCCTAGCTGCAGACTCTCAGAATTAATTAGACAACCCACTAATTGGCAAGCACTGATCCAGGGCACAAGATTGTCCCTCAGTTATCTCTTCAGGAGTTGTTTAAGGAATCAGCGTGCATCCAAGCAGCCTGGTTTTACAGCAGCTTTTAGAGAAGAGTTTAGAATGAAGATTTTCTAGGTGGGTGGCTTTTCAAAAACAGTAAATTTGAAGTTGCTCTCAACAGACTTGTGGTTTTGAAATAAGCATAGTACTGACTGCGTTGTGTGCAGTGTTGTGTTGGAAAGTGTTGTGTGACATTCAGGGTGTGGACAGATAACAGGATGTGAGTTGTTGGATCTCTTTGTGCCTAGAATTGCACTTTCAGAAATAAGCAGTGCATTCTCAGGGTGAGGAGAAGGAAAAAGAGAAATCCTATAAAGATCAGCAGAGACATCGTATCAATGGATTAGCCCAAGAGAAGTGACAGCTTTGGCGTTCTTAGACAGTCTTTCCCTGCCTGGAGGTCAAGGGCTACCTACATTTTTGACAGCCGCCCATATAATCCCAAATCCGTAATGATGGGATTGAACAGGGTTGAAGCCTCAGTTCTCCCTCCAAATCCAAGACATCCTGTACTGTAACTGCTTGCCCTCTCTGTTCCTCCATTTAAATATCGCCCACAGGAACCCGGAGGAGGGGAGGTGATGTGATGAGCACAGTGGTGCCTGCACACAATCAGGACAGTGCGGCTGCTCCCTCCCACTGACGCCGCCTTTTACCAGACCCCTGGGCCCATTCACGCTGAGGGCCACTTTATAGGCTCTCTGTGCACTCTCATTCCCCAGTGTGGGGTCTCAAATCACTCCTCAGGTACAGAAACAGGCCCGGAAAGGCGTGAGTGATACCACAAAGTGATCACGCACAAGACTGTTCCCACACAGCTGCCCATCCCGTTCCTGGGTGGGTTCCCAGGGAATGACTGACAGCGGCACTGCCACCTGCTGGCCAAACCTGGCACAGCATGCACACGCTTTCCTTGCCTGGAGGTCAAGGCCAGCATTCTTGACAGCCCTCTGTATAATCACCAAATAATCGCCGAATCTGGAATGATGGGATTGAACTGCATTCATGGGTGGAGCTAGGGCTCCTCAGGGACTAAATGCCATCTTCTGGGTTTTCTCCCACGCTGGAGGACACAGCCTCAGCTGGGTGTGCAGGCAAAGGGGCCTGTCTGCCTCCACTGTCCCCAAGCTCAATTGTTGTAAGCCAGCCTTTCACAGGTGAAAGTGGGATAGTGAGCCCAGGGCAGGCTGATGCATTCCTTAGAGTCCTGCCTTGGCCAGCTTCTTCACCCTTACCAGTGTCCAGCCATGCACCCCAGGTGCAGCAGATCTCTCCCCAACGCCCCCACTTTGTTCCTGAACTCACCCCATCTTCTCACCACCACACTACATCCTCTGACATCTTGCCCTTAAAAAACAAACCGCCCTACCAAAGGGGGCTCTGGATCTTTGGGTTTTTCTGCTCCCCCTTATCACAGAACCTTCCAGAGTTGTAACGCGGCTCTCCTCCCACTTTGCTGCTCTCACCCTCTTGGCTTTCCGCATTTTACCAACTGCCTCCTCCAGCTGCAGTTCACGGAGCTGAGCTGACTCCCTCTTCCGGGACAGCCTTCTCCCCAGACAGAGCTGGGACATTGGGAAGCCTGGGGCTCGGTACTGCACCGCTTGGCCTGCGCTCTCCTTAGGATCTGCTTTTGCATCTGAAGTCTGAACCCTCTTGTCCTGGAAGAAGCACCTAGCGGAGTGAGCTAGGGGGCCGAGTTTTCCTTCTGTCTTGTTCTGCTTCTGATGTTTCTAAGTGAGGCCCTGGGACCAGGGACTTTTCTGTGTCTGCTGCAAGTCAGAGCAGGTGATGGGCAGGCTGGCCTGCTGGTGGGGAGCCTCTCTAGGGTGGTGTGCGGGGCTCGGGGTTGGGGAGTCTGGGGCGGGGCGGGGCATCAGGGGGCTGAGTGGGCAATCTGGGATGCCGGGCTGGGGGTGGGGACTGGATGAATGTCAGGGGCGCGAGGTGGGTCCACCGCTAACGCGAGTCTCGCGGGCTCTGCAGCGGCCTTCACCATGATCGGCACCTCTACGCACCTATCGGACCAGTGCTCACAGTTCGCCATCCCATCCTTCTGCCACTTCGTGTTTCCTCTGTGCGACGCGCGCTCCCGGGCACCCAAGCCGCGTGAGCTGTGCCGCGACGAGTGCGAGGTGCTGGAGAGCGACCTGTGCCGCCAGGAGTACACCATCGCCCGCTCCAACCCGCTCATCCTCATGCGGCTTCAGCTGCCCAAGTGTGAGGCACTGCCCATGCCCGAGAGCCCAGATGCTGCCAACTGCATGCGCATTGGCATCCCAGCCGAGAGGCTGGGCCGCTGTGAGTGCCCGAGGGCCCGGGGCGGGACTGGCGGGCGCAGGGAGTGTAGGGCCCTTGAAATGTGTATGGGGATGTTGGTGAAGCCCAGGGAGCCCCATCTGCCCGGGCCCCGCAGAAGCCCGTTAGCAGCCGAGGGCCCCACAGCCTAGGCCTCCATTCCAGCAGGGCAGCAGGTGGGGCCTCGGATCAGGGGCTTTGGAGCCATTCAGCCCCAGGCTCGCATCTGGGTTTGCACTGTGTCCAGCTGTGGGACTCAGGTGAAGTCCCTCCACCTGCTTGAGCCTGGGATTTCCCTTCTCTGAAATGGGAGCGATCTCACTTCCTGTGGAAATGGCTGTTGCGGGCATGAGAGGAGACAGGGCCAGCTTCCTAACTTGCCCGACGGTCAGCACGCACTCGGGCACCAGGGGAAAATGCAGACTCTCAACTCCTGCCCCAACCTCCTGAAACCTGGAGGATCAGTCCCCAGAAACCTGTAGGATCCTTAGCCTTGGACGAATGTGAGGCCCACAGAGATGCTGCAGGACTGGCCTAGGGGGGCACCTGAGAAGAACCTGTGATGATCAGGCATCACTAGGGAAGGAAATACAGGGAAGCACCCTGTACCTTTGCAGGCATCTTTCTACGGGTCCCTGCATCGTGGGGCCTAAGGGATGAGCATGGCGGAGGGGGACAGTTCTGAGCTCGGAGCCTGGGTGTGGCCTGTTTGGGGTCTGCACAGGAAGAAGAGCATGGTCCCCACTGCCCCTCTTGCTGGCAGCAGAGCAGCCCCTGCCCTCTGGAGGCTTAGTAAACCCCAAGTTGTGAGCCCCAGCAGGGTGGCCCTGGCCAGTCAGGATGGCAGACACAGGACAGGGAGCGCTGCTTATGTCCCCGAGGAAAACCATTGGCTCACATCGCTGCATCCATAAGGGTTACTGCCTCCCTGAGGAGTGAGACCCAGGGAACGGGCCACCTCCGCCACAGCTCCAGGGCTGTATTTAGCATCGTTGGCTAATCTGGGGGTCCAGGAATGGCCAGGACTCCTTACCAGGACAGCCAGGGCCTGGTCCCTGGGCCCGCTGCCTGCATTCAGACCCTCACTGTGACTCTGGGCAAGTACTAAGCTCTCATATCCTTATATTCCGTGGGGATGACACCAGAACTAACCCGTGGGGCTGGAATGAAGGTCAAATGAGGCAATATTTAGGAAGGTGGTTTTTTGTTTGTTTTGTTTTTTTGAGACAGAGTCTCACTGTGTCACCCAGGCTGGAGTGCAGTGGCGTAATCTCGGCTCACTGCAACCTCCACCTCTCAGGTTCAAGCGATTCCCCTGCCTCAGCCTCCTGAGTAGCTGGGACTACAGGCGTGCGTTACCACACCTGGCTAATTTTTGTATTTTTAGCAGAGACGGGGTTTCACCATGTTGGCCAGGTTGGTCTTGAACTCCTGACCTCAAGTGATCCACCCACCTTGTTAGTCATGGTGCCCCAGCCAGGAGGGTTTAGAGCAGCGCCCCACACATGGTAAACACTACAGAAATGTTCACCAAATGCACACCCCAATCCCAGGGTGCCTCCATGGAGGTGGTGTGGCCTGCACTGTTGTCACCCATGGCTGAGCAGGGTGTCCTGAGATGGAGGGGCCAGGCCCTTCTTGCCTGCACGGTTGGCTTTCTTCGTAGAGCAAGTTGATCCTGAGGCTGGGGAGACATCCGCATTCTGGTGGGGTGGTGTGCAGGTGCCTCGTGGGTCCCAAGAGATGGTTTTGGGGCTGTGGAATAACTTCAAACAAGTTTCCTTCCCCATATCTATCCCTGATGTGCCCTGCATTTAATTTGTGGACTTGGGACTTCATTAAGCCATTACTTTTAATGCCTCTTTTCTGGTAAGTTATGTAAAATCCTTGGATCTTTTGGAAATTCTAGTTTGGGCATGTGTAGGCAGAATGGTTTTGTTGTACCCCGGAGGTTTTCCTAACGTGTTTTCCTTGTTCAGACCATCAGTGCTATAACGGCTCAGGCATGGATTACAGAGGAACGGCAAGCACCACCAAGTCAGGCCACCAGTGCCAGCCATGGGCCCTGCAGCACCCCCACAGCCACCACCTGTCCAGCGCAGACTTCCCTGAGCTTGGAGGGGGGCATGCCTACTGCCGGAACCCCGGAGGCCAGATGGAGGGCCCCTGGTGCTTTACGCAGAATAAAAACGTACGCATGGAACTGTGTGACGTACCCTCGTGTAGTATGTATTCTCTCTCTCTTTTTTTAATGTGTTGATTGTTGAGTGAACCTTGTGATGAGGGCGTTCTGTCCTGACCTGGGTTGGGGTGTGCCTCTGTACACTGATCTTACCACAGTGACCATTTTAAATAACGCTGTTGGGCCAAGCGCAGTGGCTGATGCCTGTAATCCCAGCACTTTGGGAGGCCGAGGTGGGCAGATCACTTGAGGTCAGGAGTTCAAGACCAGCCTGGTCAACATGGTGAAACCCCATAAAAATACAAAAATTAGCCAGGTGCGGTGGCATATGCCTATAATCCCAGCTACTCAAGAGACAGAGGCAGGAGAATCACTTGAGCCTGGGAAGCAGAGGTTGCAGTGAGCCAAGATTGTGACACTGCACTCCAGCATGGGCAACAGAGTGAGACCCTGTCTCAAAAATAAATAAATAAATAAATAAATAAATAAATAACACAAGTTATTGGTTGTTATAAAAGTAACATCTGACCATTACAAGAAATTTTAAAATATAGAAAATTCTGCAGAGTAATGTGCAGATCACCCCTAATGTTACCACCCAGTAGTGACTTGTTTGCATTTTGGCCCACCCCCTTCCATCAGCCCTTTTCCCATGTATGGATGGTCCTGGGATATTCACTTTGACATTTTGTTTCTCCATTAACATTATCTCCCAGTGCGGTGGCTCACAACCTGTAATCCCAGTACTTTGGGAGGCCAAGATGGGTGGATCTCTTGAACCCAGGAGTTTGAAACCAGCCTGAGCAACATGGCAAAAACCCGTCTCTACAAAAAATACAAAAATTGCCCAGGCGTGGTGGCATGCCTACTTGGGTGGTGGAGGTGGGAGGATTGCTTGAGCCCAGTAGTTCAAGGCTGCAGTGAGCCATGATGGTGCCACTACACTCCAGTCTGGGCAACAAAACAAGACCTTTTCTCAAAAACAAAAAACACCATTATTGCTCAGTATTTCCTAATATTCGTAAAAATATTTCCCTCCCACCCACCAGCTTTTGAGCTTTTCACTGCTTCTCAGATTTTACATTTAGGTTTGGTGGAGTGAGGCGAAAATGGAATTCATTGCTTGTCCTCATTCCTTGCAACTGTGTCTGTAATGTCATGAATATGGAAGCGCATGTAGTTGATGGTTGACAGCTTCGACAGTTCTCACCTCTGTCTTAGTCGTGCCCGGTTCACCAGTTCCAGGCAGCAGGGTAACCGAGGCTGGGCTAGGAGCTGCAAGCAGCAGTTAGTGAATGAGTGGGCACCCGCGGATAAAGAGAGAGCAGCTGGTGAAGCAGGGCTGGGTTCACCATGCACCTGGAGACCTCCTCTTGGGGCGCAGGCCTGCGTGTCTCTACCCCAAAGTGCAGGAAGTAAACACTGGCACTAATGACCTTCCTGATGTGTGATTCAGCAGCTCCAGATTTGGCATTGCCTCTGGCTGAGCAGATCAGACACAAATCTTCAAGAATGTGTTCATTATGGGAGAACAAATCTTAAGAATGAAATTATCAGTCATTCAAATTGCAGTCTAGGCACTCTGGAGCACTCCAGACCTTAAAGGTTTCCTGCAATGAAGGATGGCCCTGTGCCCTGTAAGGAACAAAAGCAGGTTGTAGGACAGAGCTGTGTTAGAGGTGCTTTTTTGCTTATTGTTTTGTTTCTGGCAAAAAGAAAAGGAGTGGGAGTCTGTGTGTGAGCACACACAGACTCCTGACTTTTACGAGGTTTTGGAAAGATGGATATCAAACTTTTAGCAGTGATTTCCCCAGACCTACAAAAGTATTCAAATATAAGACTTTTTTTTTTTTTTTTACAGTGAGTAGGAATTACTTTTGTAATTAAAAAGAAATCAAAACATGAAAAAAATGTATGATTTTGGACCAGTCAATTCTTAGAATCTTGTATTGCATGTTTGTACTTACAGGGCATAAATGGAAGGATATTTATTGCAGAATCACTTGTGAGAGCTAAACACAAAACAGACTGTTTATCAGTAGGGCTGGATGGGGCAGTTGGAGACGCCGGTGCTGTGGAGTGGCATGCAGCTGTGGGAGAACACGCATCTCTATCTGCTCCAACATGAGCTGCTGTCCAAGAGATTTTATTTTGCCAAAAAACCAGGAGCAGGAAAATATGGATGACACAATTCTATTTAAAATCAAGTTCATTTAGGCTGGGAGTGGTGGCTCACGCCTGTAATCCCAGCACTTTGGGAGGCCAAGCCAGGCGGATCACCTGAGGTCAGGAGTTCAAGACCAGGCTGGCCAACAGTGCAAAACCCTGTCTCTACTAAACATACAAAAATTAGCCAGGCATGGTGGCGGGCGCCTGTAATCCCAGCTAGTTGGGAGGCTGAGGCAGGAGAATCACCTGAACCCAGGGGGCAGAGGTTGCAGTGAGCTGAGATCCCACCACTGCCCTCCAGCCTAGGAGATAGAGCGAGACTCCGCCTCAAAAGTAAATAAATAAACACTCTGTCTCAAAAACAAATAAAATAAAGTTCATTCAACATTCGAATTAAGAAAACCTTATAAAACTACTGTGTCTATATGTCAGGATAGTTGAATATTGGTTGTTCCATGTGGTTCAACCTAAAATATACATAAAGTTAGGAGAACACGAAACTTAACCATTTATAGCCTTTGGGAAGAGGACTGTTAGAAATATTATCTTTTGAAAGGCCACATTTCTGTAATACTACAGTTTTTCCCAGTAAGCATGAGTCATGTTGGTAATGTTAAGTAGATAATAAAAGTAGGTGATGGTGTCAGTGTGAGCTCACACCTCTGGTCTTGGCGTAAGAGTGGCCTGGACTCTCCTGCTAACCTTAATATGAAAAATGAACGAAACCCTAGTAAGAAAGAATGAATCGGCATCCCCAGTGCCCCGAAGATTTCTGGGACACCTGCCTCGGAACCCTTTCAGAGGAGAAGCTGCTAGGTGGGGCCAGAAGAAAGTTTTGTTTGTGGTTTTACTTGATTTCATCTTATTTGGGGGAGCAGGGGTGGGGCAAGGCTGGGTTTGGGACAAGGTGCTTTTTTCCTAAGGTGGCAACAGCATGTTCACTTTTAGAACTGAGTTAGCTCTTTTTAGGCCTCACACTGACCAGAAATCACTTGTTTGCTTCCAGATGAGGAGCGCTTTGCCCCCTGGCCATGGGGCCTTCTAAGTCTGATACAGTTATTTGCAGGGTTAAGGAGAAAACAGAACACCGTGGTTTCCCGGGGATGTGGGAAAGTGGCTCTCTAGAGAACTTACCTTCCACCAGGCTTAGGGTCAGCGTCCTGAAACGGCACCACTTTGTCTTACATTCAATTGCTTTGATGTGTGGGGTGCTTGGGGGCCACGAAGCCTGGGAGGAGCCAGCCCTGCCTGGAGGCCTGCTCAGAGTCTGAGGTCACCTCAGCCTGCCTGGTGTGCCTTCTGTACCTTTCTGTAAATCCTGTAGAGGGAGACAAAGAGTTACTTTTCCCTGTGATTTAAAAAAAAAAAAAAAAAATGCAGGAAAGGTAGCTGGTGGCCTTGACTCTTGGTACTCCGTGCTTTCCAAGAATTCTTGTGCCCCTGTTGCATATTGTATTGGGTCAAGTGCATGGACTACCAGTGCTCTTTTAAATCTAGTGCATGTTTGTTATCCTAAAAGAATCTGTCACCATGAGTTAAAAATGTGAAGAAAACATTAAAATGTTGAATGAGGAAAAGGACCGTGTCTAATCCCAGTACCAAGTTTCACTCACCTTGGACGAGGGTCTCCAGTGAATTTCATGAACTTGTCAGTAGCTGGGGAGACCTTGATAAAAGTGCAATTGGGCAGAGCACCTATCTCTGATGGTATTCAAACATCAGGAACAGAAAGCGGATGTGGTCGTTATTAATATTAAGATCATTAGAATTCATTTACTTTTTACTCTGCGTATTCCCACTTGTTTCCAGGTTGGGCAGTTTTGGGTTTTGTTTTCCCAGGATGCAGCCGGGTGTGCATTTTTTGGTGCATCACGTTTTTTAAGGTGCGGTGTGCCCTTTAACCCTGTTGTGTAACTTAGGTTATGACACATGTGCACATGAAGATTTTGGCTGGAGGCGGAGAGTGGGTTGGTAGAGAACTTAGAGTTGAAAAGGGATGTTTTCTGAAGAATCACGAAAGTCTTATTGTTCACAGGTCCCCGAGACAGCAGCAAGATGGGGATTCTGTACATCTTGGTCCCCAGCATCACAATTCCACTGGTCATCGCTTGCCTTTTCTTCTTGGTTTGCATGTGCCGGAATAAGCAGAAGGCATCTGCGTCCACACCGCAGCGGCGACAGCTGATGGCCTCGCCCAGCCAAGACATGGAAATGCCCCTCATTAACCAGCACAAACAGGTCTCTGTGTGTACATATTCTACCCGGGTGGCTCTTCAAGGTTTAATCCTCAGGGGTTGTTTCCCCCGACATTAAATGTCTTAATTTACTTGATACGTAACACGTAATTATTTTAAACTCTGCTTCATTTTGCAATTTTTTCCTGTAAACTAGATCAGGACACGTGTGCTTTAGAAAATAAATGGCAGGCGTGTTGGGAATTCACTGCCCCAGAGTCCATGGGCCTCCCTCTGCCTGGACTGTGCTGCCCCTGTGGGCCCCAGGGAGTGTCCTCACTGTCCAGGTGCCTCAGCTCTGCCCAGAAGACACACAAGAACAAGAGGGCTCCAATGCCCCCCATAATTTTTCTTGTCACTTTTGGGTTGGGTTGGGTTGGTTTTGCTTTGTTTTGTTTACAGGGAAGGATAGAAGAATAGCTCTTAAATGGGAGTAGGCGGACAGGCTACCATTAAAAAGCCACCCCTCATCCCAGAGCAGCCTTAGATGGGGGTGGGGCACTGAAATACAACAGATGAGAACATGTGCTGCAGCCTCTCCAGGTTGTGTTGTAAAAGGGCGTTCAAACTCATTGCAAGCCGTAGGGAACATCATTCTCAGCCAGCTTTGCAGGGGCTCTTCAAGGTGGCCAGGAGGGAGCTGATGCACTTGGCTCTTCAGCCCCAGAGTCAGTGAGGGTTTGCTGTGGGCAGGGGCTGGCCAGCGAGGAGGGCACAGAGCTCCCGGGCTTGCACAGAGGCCCAGGAACCTCCGGGGAGGATGAGGGCTGGCCACACAGGAGGAGCTGGTGCCATAGAGGCCGAGAGAGATGCAGGGTTCTCAGGGCTCCTATCACGTGTGGAGTACTCCTTCCAGGAACATGTTTAACGGAGACCCTAGTCAAGAGGCCCATAGACAGGCCCATTGAGGGAACCTCTGTAGAACAACTGGCCTGGACTCTTATAAGTGACAAAATTGCCAAGACAAAAATGTCGTGGGAAAGCCTTTGTGGGGTCCATGAGAAAAAGACATCTCATCTCACGTGATGTGTTGGCACACATGGGGGTTGGAGGCGACCTGGCGGGGTGTGTCCGGGGAAGCCCCGGGACAGCTGGTGCCTGGGCCTGGCTGTAGGGTGTGTGTGTGTCCATACATGCACAAGTGGGAAGGAAGTCTGCAGTGTGTCCCAGCTGGATTTTGGAGGGACCTTATTTGTAGCCTGGTTGGGATCTGCTGAAGATTGCAGACGGGAAGCAACTTTGGCATCAGAGCCTTATTTAAGGTTAACCAGAGAGCTGTGGGTGAGCAGGCCAAGGCTGGGTGGGCAAAACCAGCGGGTCAACTGCAAGGCCCCCTTAGTCGTGGCCGCACGGGGACTCCACTCCTCCCAGCTGCTCTGCACCTTCCTCCAGGGCTGCAGTGACAAGTGATGTTTCACGTGGGGCTTTTCTTCTTGACAGGCCAAACTCAAAGAGATCAGCCTGTCTGCAGTGAGGTTCATGGAGGAGCTGGGAGAGGACCGGTTTGGGAAAGTCTACAAAGGCCACCTGTTCGGCCCTGCCCCAGGGGAGCAGACCCAGGCCGTGGCCATCAAAACACTGAAGGACAAAGCAGAGGGGTCCCTGCGGGAGGAGTTCCGGCACGAGGCTATGCTGCGAGCACGGCTGCAACACCCCAACATCGTCTGCCTGCTGGGCGTGGTGACCAAGGACCAGCCCCTGAGCATGATCTTCAGCTACTGTTCGCATGGCGACCTCCACGAATTCCTGGTCATGCGCTCGCCGCACTCGGACGTGGGCAGCACCGACGACGACCGCACGGTGAAGTCCGCCCTGGAGCCCCCCGACTTCGTGCACCTCGTGGCACAGATCGCGGCGGGGATGGAGTACCTATCCAGCCACCACGTGGTTCACAAGGACCTGGCCACCCGCAACGTGCTGGTGTACGACAAGCTGAACGTGAAGATCTCAGACTTGGGCCTCTTCCGAGAGGTGTACGCCGCCGATTACTATAAGCTGCTGGGGAACTCGCTGCTGCCCATCCGCTGGATGGCCCCGGAGGCCATCATGTACGGCAAGTTCTCCATCGACTCGGACATCTGGTCCTACGGTGTGGTCCTGTGGGAGGTCTTCAGCTACGGCCTGCAGCCCTACTGCGGGTACTCCAACCAGGACGTGGTGGAGATGATCCGGAACCGGCAGGTGCTGCCTTGCCCCGATGACTGTCCTGCCTGGGTGTATGCCCTCATGATCGAGTGCTGGAACGAGTTCCCCAGCCGGCGGCCCCGCTTCAAGGACATCCACAGCCGGCTCCGAGCCTGGGGCAACCTTTCCAACTACAACAGCTCGGCGCAGACCTCGGGGGCCAGCAACACCACGCAGACCAGCTCCCTGAGCACCAGCCCAGTGAGCAATGTGAGCAACGCCCGCTACGTGGGGCCCAAGCAGAAGGCCCCGCCCTTCCCCCAGCCCCAGTTCATCCCCGTGAAGGGCCAGATCAGACCCATGGTGCCCCCACCGCAGCTGTACATCCCCGTCAACGGCTACCAGCCGGTTCCAGCCTATGGGGCCTACCTGCCCAACTTCTACCCTGTGCAGATCCCAATGCAGATGGCCCCGCAGCAGGTGCCTCCTCAGATGGTCCCCAAGCCCAGCTCACACCACAGCGGCAGCGGCTCCACCAGCACAGGCTATGTCACCACGGCCCCCTCCAACACATCTGTGGCAGACAGGGCAGCTCTGCTTTCAGAGGGCGCCGAGGATGCACAGAACACCCCAGAAGACGGGGCCCAGAGCCCTGTGCAGGAAGCAGAGGAGGAGGAGGAAGGCTCTGTCCCAGAGACTGAGCTGCTGGGGGACTGTGACACTCTGCAGGTGGACGAGGCCCAAGTCCAGCTGGAAGCTTGAGTGGCACCAGGGCCCAGGGTTCGGGGACGGAAGCCCCGCCGAGACCCCACAGGGACCTCAGTCGCCTTTGAGAAGACACCATACCTAGCAATCATGAGGGCCCGCCGGCCAGTGGGCTTGTTTGCAGACTGGGTGAGCTGGAGCCCTGCTCCTCTCTGTCCTCTGACACAGCTGCCTTGCCTAGGAGCACCTGAGCCAGGCAGGGGGCTTGGCAGCATGGCATCCTGGGGAGCAGGACACATGGTCACCCCCAGGGCTGCCTATATTGATTCTGGTGGTAGACTGGTAGTGAGCAGCAAATGCCTTTCAAGAAAATAGGTGGCAACTTCACTCCATGTCATATATGGAGGGAATATTTCGAAATGTTGGGAATAAGGGCCTGCAAAAGGCAGCGAGGAGGCACCTAGGGTCTTGAGGTTCCCGACAACCGGTCTGGTCTGTTGGTTTGAGGATGAAGGGGCTCCATTTCTGCTGCCTCCCTGCTGAGAATATTCTCCCTTTAGCAGCCAAAGATTCGCTGGAACAGAGGCTGCCCTCTGCTGCCTGTTGGGGTCGGAAGAAAAGGGGCTCCTGAAATGGGAGTTCCTGACTGAGATACAACAAAATGTGTGCCTTCAAAGAAACTGACAGCTTTGTATTTGGTGAAATGGTTTTAATTATACTGCATGTGTATTTTGCCCACTTTTTGGGAATTCAAGGGAAAGTGTTTCTTGGTTTTGGAATGTTCAGAGGAAGCAATATTGTACAGAACACAGTATTGTTATTTTTGTTAAGAATCATGTACAGACCTTAAATGTAATTTATATGTTTTTAATATGCCATTTTCATTGAAGTATTTTGGTCTTAAGATCATGACTTTAGTAATTTAACTGTTTACGTTACCCACGTTGGGATCCAGTTGGCCTTGGTTTGCTTGTCTCTGTACCACGTGCACATGAGGTGCGTTCATTTTAGAGCCCCTGTTACACACAGACCCACAGGCAGCCGTTTGTGCCCCACACACATTGTTGGTCCTATTTGTAAATCCCACACCTCGTGTATCCAATAAAGTGAAACGAAGCATTTGGTTGGCTCTCTTGCAGGCTGTAAGGATGCGAGGTAGCGTGAAGCAATGCTGGATGACGGAGATGCCGAATGGTGATGATTTGGGCTGAGCCCTTTCTGTGGGTTTGGGAGGTTTGCCCTGAGCCAGGAGCCCCATGCTAATGGGGATATCCCTTGGCAGATAAATGATGGAACTAGCTCCATGGCTTCTCTCTGTTAAGGTCTCAAATGCAGATTAGTTAATTGCAGATGGTGTGAAAGATGGTCTTTGGTTTTAAACTCATCCCCTCCTGAGGTCCCAGAGCCCCTGACACTTTTAAACCTGGAGCCTGGCACTTCTGGGGGCCCTGGGGCAGCAGGGCTGAGTTCAAGGGAGGGGGTGAAAGAGAATGGGCCTCTTTCACAGGCTGCCTGCACCCCCTGCTCCATCTGTGGTGCAGTTGGCTGGTCCAAGGTACACCTGGGTCAGAGCACAGCTGTTACAGGGTCACTTGGGGAGCAGTGGCTTCAGAGCTTCCAGTATAACTGGTGTGGGGAGAGATTACGCAGAGACTCAGGTGTAGCAAGTTCCCTCACTTGGAGTAGATCCCACATAGTAGGTCATCAAACTGACCATGTCCACCTGAACCTTATCTTGTCATAGGGGAGATATCTTTTTCTTTTCTTTTTCTTTTTCTTTTTCTTTTTTTTAAGACAGAGTCTTGCTCAGTCGCCAGGCTGGAGTGCAGTGGCATGATCTTAGCTCACTGCAACCTCCACCTCCCAGGTTCAAGTGATTCTCCTGCCTCAGCCTCCTGAGTAGCTGGGACTACTGCCATGCGCCACCACGCCCAGCTAATTTTTGTATTTTTAGTAGAGACGAGGTTTCACCATGTTGGCCAGGATGGTCTCGATCTCCTGACCTCGTGATCCACCCGCCTCGGCCTCCCAAAGTGCTGGGATTACAGGTATGAGCCACCGTGGTAACATCTTTTTCTAACCCACTGCAAAGCTCATGGCTGAGGCCCCTATAACAAAAGACAGCTTAACAAGAGAAAAGCCTCAAGCGACCCAAAGAAGCAGGGAAGCCTGTGTATTTCCATACTAACTTTGGTGGAGTGGACAGGCACGCAGAAGTGTGATTGGACAAAGGGATGTGACCAATGGCAATAGACCGGGGTGGGGCCGGGTGGGGGCTTGTTTGCAGGCTTGTTTGTTCAGATTCTTTTCTTTGTCCCTGTATTTTCAGAGATAAGGAGTTTCCCTTCCTCTGGGTAGAGGGAGGGCACCTCTGGAATGAGGGTTTTATGGCTCGTCTGGGAGGAGAAGGGCGGGAGGTCAGAGAGACCTTCCTGATTTTGTGGCTTCCTCAAATGCCAGGTGCCATGTTTTGGGGGATCATGTCCTGACCCCATCACTGTCCTCCCCTGGCTTCTGCATAGCGCTGCTCACAGATAGATTCACCTACACACAAATAAACACAGTTCTAATGTGCATCCTAAAATGTCAGGATGGACCCTTCTCAGCAGAAGGAAGAAATGTGATTAGAGTAAGGATTCGGAGCACCTCTCCCGGTCAGTGCGGTCTGGATTGAATAGTAAAGAAGCTTGCGGTGAAATGGAGTTACTTCTCATTTCCACTGAGCTGAAAGAGGAACTTACTTTTATCTCGAATTTGGTACACCTGATGGCTTAACTGTTCTATTGAGACGTGAGAGTGAAAAATGGGAAATAGCCCAGCCCCCTGTGGCTGCTTTCTCCACAAGCAGTCAGTTGACCATCACCCTGCCCTGCCGGAATTAACCTCTAGGCCACTGACAGTGCCACAGAGCTCCAGTGGCAGGGATTCTGCAGAAAAACGCTGGGAGGTTTATTTTTACAGAGTGGGGGAGATTTTGGCTTGGGGGATTTTGAACATTTCTGTGTGTTACCATCATTTTGATTGTAAAACCTTGATGCATCATAAGATTACTGAGTGTTTAAAGTTCCTGCAATTGAATAATAGCGACTTAGTTGGGATGTTCCAGAACAATTGATTCTAGAGCTGAGATGCATGATTCAGGTAAATCACTAGTAACGTGCCTGTCCTTGTTCATACCCACACAACAGGGAAGTTTTCACAGCTATTAAGTCACTTAAACATGATTTTTAATCCAGCCATATGAACTCACAAATGCCTTTGCACTCCTTGTATTTTTTGATCATCATTGTTGCAACAGTCTGTCAGAGCACTGGATACATTTTTCTCTACTGATTTAGGGTGGGTGACTAACTACTCCAGTATACAAGAGCTTCCAACTGACTCAGGAAAATCCCTTGGTTCTCCCAACAAGGAAACACTGTTTAAACACTCAATTCAGGTTTAGTTTGACCTCACAATTCCACACTGATCGCTATTTTTGGACAGTTTGTGATCTGATGTTTGAAACAAATCTTGCACAGGCATTGGTTTTATGTGTTTCCTACGGGAACATCTAAAATCCTTTTTGAGATGAACTTTGAAAAGGGTGTTGTGTCAAAGTCAGTGTGCTTCAAAGTGAGATCTCTGACCCTCTCCTTGCCACAGCCAGTCCACATGAACTTCCTGAGATCAATTCTTCTCCCACCCCGCACACTTTCGTCATTCCCCAAAGTAGTAGAGATTGCAAGTATTTCTTGGCCTGGCTCTAAGTGGGTGCCCAATAATTGGCTCTTGAAATAAAAGAGTAATGCTCTATTTAGGGTGAGAAGGCCTGGGTGTAGGTTTACCTGATACCAGCTGCAAAGAAGGACATAGCCTTGTTGTCTTTACAGTGTCGCGTTCCTTTTTCATTTAACTTATTAATTATTGAGTAGCTGATGTAGTCCCATAGTTTAAAGATACCAAGGGAAGTTCCATCCCTCATTTGCCCAGATTTCCCTCCACCCTCCCCCTACAAGTAACTGCTGTTACCTGTTTCTGAGGGATCTTCCCAGAGTTCCTTTATACATACGTAAGTCAGTATACACGTATGTTCTTCTAGTTCTTCCTTTGACTTTTTTACACAAATGGTAACCTTCTCTACAACTTGTTTTCTGCCTTGCTCTTTTCACTGGACAGTGTGTTTTGGTGACCTCAGCTTGTTAGTGGTAGGGAGCTCTGGTTCATTAGTATTCTGTGGTAGGGGTGGAGGGAACTTGGTTGAACCCATTGCTCACTGCCACTGTGGAGTCTGCGAGTGTGTCTGCTGGAGACATCCCCAGAGTGGCTTTACTGGGAAATGAGCTGCCAGTCATCAGTGCCACAGTGCCCTCTGTGGGGCTCGGCCAGTGCACCCAGCCACCAAGACACCTGAGAGTGCTGGCTTCCCCAGCCCTGGAATGCTGTTCACATCTCCGCCCAGGGCAGCTGCCCACGAAGGGCCTGGGGACACATGGCTCAGCTCTCATGCAGGCTTTTAGAAAGACAGGGCAAGTTGGCATCTTAAGCTCATTCTTTTTTACACTAATTTGTCCTGTTCATGCTCCTTCTCCGTCAGCTTTTTAGTGAAAATGTTGCCCAGAGGCAGAGAGGTGTATCGAACCATCCACTGGGCATTGGAAGGCCCTTGGGCATCTGCAAGTACCCAGGGGAGGCACCAGAAGAAAGGGACTATATCTCTGGAACTTCAGAAGCCAACTGTCACACCCCTCTAGGATGGCAGCTACAAGCCCCACCCCACACCCCGGATGGCAGCTACAGCCCACCACAGGATGGCAACTTTAACCCCTCCCAGGCAGCTACAACCCCCCCAGGATGGCAGTTACAACCTCCCCAGGATGGCAGCTACAACCTCCCCAGGATGGCAGCTACAACCTCCCCAGGATGGCAGCTATAACCTATCCCAGGATGGCAGCTATAACCTCCCCAGGATGGCAGCTATAACCTCTCCCAGGATGGCAGCTACAACCCTCCCAGGATGGCAGCTATAAACCACCCCAGGATGGCAGCTACAATCCCCCCAGAACGGCAGCTACAACCCCCTTGAGGATGGCAGCTACAAGTCCCCCAGCAGGGCAGCTACAACTCCCACAGGACAGCAGCTACAACCCCCCAAGGATGGCAGCTATAACCGCCCCAGGATGGCATCTATAACCCCCCAGGATGGCAGCTATAACCCCCCAGATGGTAGCTACAACCCCCACCAGGATGGCAGCTACAACACCCCCCCCAGGGTGGCAGCTACAACTCACCCAGGATGGCAACTACAACCCAGCCAGGATGGCAGCTACATCCCCCCCCCAGGATGGCAGCTACATTCCCCCCAGGATGGCAGCTACAAGCCCCCCAGGATGGCAGCTACAACCCCCGCAGGACGGCAGCAACAACCTCCACCCACAGGGCAACTATCACTCCCCGCAAGATGTCCCGACCCTGCCCTTTCATTGCTGCAGTCCACCAGGGGCTAACTCCAGATGGACTGGGGTGCCTACGTGAACGATACTTGATGAGTCAAAGTGGAGGCTGTGTCTGGGAAGGGAGAGGGGTCCAGACAGGTGGAGGGAATCCAGGAGGCAGGGAGGCAGTGGCTTCTGCAGCTCCTCCTGCCCATTGGTGCCAGCTCTGTGTTCTCTCCATGGCACTGCCTGCTCCTGTACGGTATCTGACAAGGCCGCCTTTCCATCCTTATTGACTTATCCGCACAAGCATTTTTCTACATTTCACTAGCTGTCTAATATGGCTTTTCTTTTCCTAGTTTTGAAAAAACCATCTTTTTGTCTCTTCTTTTTTTAACTGCATTTTGATTGTCTCCTCACCACGGTGGTGTCTTTACAGGAAAACTGCACTAAAGCCACCTCTTTTGGGGGAAAGCCAGTGTAAACTAATAAGAATGTGGAACCATAGCATTTTGTTCAGAAAATTCACCGTTACTTTCAGATACACAAAATAATTCAAATTAGGCTACAGGAGCCAAAGACTAACATGCGGATTGCCTGGAATATTATTAGTGTTCCCGAAACATCCTCCTGCTTCTATTATTTCTATTCTCAACTTGCTTGGCAAAGCTTTTCCCATAAATAATGCAAAGGGATACTGCAGCAACAGCACGGAACTAACACGGGCCAGTGTCCGATGGACTGACACGGTGGGAACAGATGGGTGCACGGATCAGCGGTGCTCTTGAAGTCTGGCTGTTGCCTTGTTTGACTTTTCTTATGTGCTGCGACCTCACACTTCTTACCCTGGGAGACCCACAGCATTTTTTAACAATGAGTTCCAGGCCCCATGGCAGGCTCTTCTGGTCCCTTCAGGTAGAAATCTTGGGCTCAGTTAGTGCCCACTGGTTGTGTTACAGAAGACTGAGTCCCCACTTCATATTTTAACAGCTTTGTTGCGGTATAATGTGTCTGGACTTGGTTCCTGCCGGTGGGTTCGTGGTCTTGCTGACTTCAAGGATGAAGCCACGAACTTTCGCGGTGAGTTTTTCCAGCTCTTAAAGATGGTACGGACCCAAAGAGTGAGCAGCGGCAAGGTTTATTGTGAACAAACAACAAAGCTTCCACAGTGTAGAAGGGGACCCCAGCGGGTTGCCGCTGCTGGCTATGGGGTGACCAGCTTTTACTCCCTTATTTGTCCCCTCTCATGTTCTGTTTCTGTCCTATCAGATTGCCCTTTTTTCAGTCCTCCCCCCAACGATTGGCTACTTTTAGAATCCTGCCGATTGGTGCATTTTACAGAGCACTGATTGGTGCATTTCACACAGCGCTGATTGGTGCGTTTTACAGAGCCCTGATTGGTGCATTTTACAATCTTCTTGCTAGCTAGAGTGCTGATTGGTGCATCATTTTACAATCCCCTTGCGAGGTACAGAGCACTGATTGGTGCGTTTTTACAGAGCGCTGATTGGTGCATGTTACAATTCTCTTGTAAGACAGAAAAGTTCTCCAAGTCCCCATGCAACTCAGGAAGTCCAGCTGGCTTCACCTCTCAATAATTTACTTGCATAAAATTCACTCATTCTAGGTGTTAATTCAGTGATTTTTAGTCCATTCGCAGAGTGTGCAGCCCAGTCTAATTTCAGAGCATTTCCATTATCCTACAAGGGTCCCTCATGCTTGTCAGACCCAGGCAACCTGTTCTGCTTCCTGTCTCTGTGGATTTGCCTTTTCTGGACATTTCATATTAATGGAACCATAGAATATGTGGTATTTGCTTCTGGCTTCTTTCACTGAGCAGAAAGTTTTCAAATTTCATCCATGGTGTACAAAGCGAGACTCCATCTCAAAAAAAAAAGTCCTTTTTTTTGCTGCATAGTATTCCATTGTAAAGATATACCACACTGTTCATCCATTCATCCATCCATGGACATTTGAATTTTTCTGGTTTGGGGCTATTGTGAATAATGTTCCTGTGAACATTTGCATACATTCATGTGTGGACATATGTTTTCACTTCTCTTGGGTAGATTTCTAGGAGTGAAATCGCTGAGTCATATAGTAAATCATTGATTTTTGTATTTGATACAGAGTCTCACTCTCTCACCCATGCCGGAGTGCAGTGGTGCAAACACAGCTCTCTGCACCCTCAACTTCCTGTGCTCAAGGGATCTTCCTGCTTCAGCCTCCTGAGTAGCTGGCACTACAGGCCCATGCCACCATGCCCGGCTAATTTTTTTTTTTTTTTTTTTGTAGAGACAGGATTTCACCATGTTGCCCAGGTTCGTCTCAAATTGCTAAGCTCAAGGAATTCTCCCACCTCTGCCTCCCAAATTGCTGGGATTACAGACATGGCCACCACACCCGGCATTTGTTATCTTTTTAAGAAACTTCCAAACTATTTTCCATAGTGGCTGCACCATTTCACCTTCCCACCAGCAATGAATGAGGCCTCTAGTTTCTTCACATACTCATCATCACTGGTTATTATCTGCCTTATGTACCGTATATATAGCCATCTCAGTGGGTGCGGAATGAGAGCCATGTACTTTTAAGAATATCTGAAGAAAATATTACTTAGATGAAAGGATTGCAGTCACAGAGAAAGTTCTATGAATAGTTTATGAATTCTCACCAAATGCCCTTCATTTATGTATTTGTCCATACAGCCATTCGACAAATGCTTTTTGGGCACAGGCTGGGTTCAGTGGTGAAACAAGCTGGGGAACACCATCCCTACTCTCTGGAGGCAGGTTATTAAACAGGAAATACTGTAAAAAAAAAAAAAAAAAAAAAAAAAAACCAGAATAGATCTTCCTGAGAAAGCAGTATTTGCTGAGTGATGCCTCAGCCAGAGTGCAGCTGTGGCAGCTGATGAGGCCCATGCTCATAGCATTAGATAAAGGGCGAAAGCCTGCCGCCTCCATTGTGGGCACACCAGGACATCTGGTACCTGCGTTCCTCCGCAGCTTGTGATTTCCAGCGGCTGCAGTCTTTCTTTGGAGGCAGAGCTCTTCCTTCACCTGAAGACTCTTTCTTTCCTCAGTTGCAGAGCCTAAGAGCCCCACTGTTCTGCCAAGACCCCCATGGTTCTGCCTGGGAACTTGGGTTGGGAAAAAAAAATCACTAACCTACATTTCATTTAGAACTGCGATGTAGTATTTCCTCTTATTATACACGTAGGAAAAAACCCAGAGGCGTATTGCTATTATGGGTGGCTCGTCGCCACTAAACACTGGCTATTTTCATGTCACTTTACAGTTGTGGCCGATACTAGAAGTTCTATTTCGCTCATCACTGCTTGACAATAACACACATTATTGGGCCCGCTGCAAAATCTTGTTATTAATACAGAAGCACACATATGATAACACATCCCAGTGTTATTTTTTAAATATTTTGATAATTTTAATATTAGATGTTATCTTTGAAGTTTGCGTTTTATTTTTTGTGTTATGAAATTATACCCTGAGAAGAGATCCAAGTCCAAATGGGTCCAAGGTGCAGAAAAGGTTAGGGGCCCTGGAATGACCTGTCTTCTTCTGGGACCACTTCCCCGCATGCTGGAACCCCCGGGCGGGCGCGGGTCCTTAGCTCAGGCCCTCCCTTCATCCGCTCCGCTCCGGCTCCGCCTCCTCCCGGCCCCGGGCGTGCTCCAGGCCTCCCCGCAGGCGCCTCCCCGCCCACCCCGGGCTCCTCGCCCTGCCCAGTTGGGTCCAGGAGAGAGGGAGGGGTGCGGAGCCGCGCGAGGTCTCTCTATCGACCTACAGTTCTCATTCTGTTTTGCAAAGTGCACGCCAAGAAGGACACGGCGCCGGCGCCGCGTAAAAGCAGGAACGATGTCTCCTCGGCTGAACAGGAGCACAAACTGTTCTGAAAGGTATTTTTTTTGTTTTGTTTTGTTTTGTTTTTTTTTTGGAGTAAATGTGGATTCGCTGCTGTTCTCGCTTGGGAGCTGGTGCCTGTCTGCTGTGCTCGCGGGCTCTGAATTTTTAATTTTAAAATTAAAAATATTTAAATTTTAATTTAACTTTAAAATTGAAGTTGTTTAATTTTTTAAAAAATTATTAATTTCAAACATTTAATTTTTTTAAATTTTAGGTAAATTTTCTTCAAGTTTTAATAATGCAGTAAGAGTAAACTTCTAGTTACCTAAAATAGGTTTCAATGTGAACTGCATTCGCTTAACATAAATGTTACGTTTCTTTCCTACAAAATACAATTGACCATGTTCACAAGGGTTCTCTCTCTCTCTTTTCCCTAAGAGTAATTTTAGTTCACAGCCAGAAAAAGTTCCTTCAGTTTAAGAAGGGTGGGGGGGTGTGGGTAGCATAAATACCAGTCCCTGGACAAATGTGTGTGTCGAGGTACGTGAAAGCCACAGATGGAGAAAGTCAGTCCCCACCTGCGAAGGTGGCATCGTGGGAGGTGAGGTCCCTAAGGCAGGGTTTCTCCCTCTTGTGTTCACTGCTGGTCCCCAGCACAGAGAGGCGCTCCGTAAATAATTGTCCCCATACACAGATACATACTCATATACACATATACTACACACACACCACGTTCCACACACATACACACTACACATATTCATACATAAGAGCTGCTCTCTACTGGCACGCAGGTCCCTGGACGGGGTGGGAGGAGACTCGCGTGTTGTGGGGGCTCCCTCTCTAAGGCCAGTGGTCCCATAAGAGCGAGCAACACTTTTCTTCTCTTTTTTAATTTCAGGTAAATTTTCTTCAAGTTGTAGTTATTATGCAGTAAGAGTAAACTTCTAGTTACCTAAAATAGTTTTCAAGGTGAACTTCATTAGCTTAACATAACTGTTGCATTTCTTTCCTACAAGATACAGTTGACCATGTTTACAAAGGAAAGTGATCTGGTAAAAGCTGGCTTTATTTTGTGGGTTCTATAAATATGCAAACTCATTGCACAGGTAGTGTTCTCTTTTAACAAATTGTATTAACTTGATTATCCCTTCGGGATTTTTTTTTTTTTTTTCTGAAATAACCTAGTCTATATAAAAACCCAATCTTTTCCTTGTATGTGCAAGAAAACTAAAGTGCTTATTAGGAAAGCCTCGTGTTTAATATACTGTGGCCAACACGATTATTTGGAACAGCATTTTTTGGTTAAATTGTGGGTGAAATGCTCTATCGCAAATGAAAACATGTGGTATTAGAGACTAGACCACAGAAATCCCGATCGTCAAACTGATCCGATGTGAGATTATTCGATTAACCTGGACCACAGATGGAGCTCTCAGTCTGTTGGAGGCCTGGTGCTATTCTGGGCACAGGGATGGAGCAGAGAACCAAACAGACACATGAAGGGAAGGGAAGTACGTTCTACAGGGTTGGGAAGCTCAGTTCCCTGAGGAAAACGCAGGTGGTGAGGGGGATTCCTTGGCCTGAGTGGGTAGTTGAAATAGTCTGGTCGGAAGGCCTTTCCACTAGTCATCAATTGTGCCTCTAAAAATCACTGTAACTAAGAATCATCTAAAAAGGTGTCTGCACCTGAACCCGGTGATGGCTTCTTCGCCCTCTTTAACTGCAAACAAAAATGTGCAGGCTACAGCAGCACAGGCAGCTTATTTGCACAAGAGAGTGTAATATAAAAGTGAGAAAATCACTCTCATTATTTAAAAAAAAAAAATGCATCCCTGAAAACTGTAACTTCCCAGTTAGTGAGGTTAGAATCTCAGGATCATAGAAAGTGGGGAAAAATGACTGGTGATGAGTCATTTGGATTTGTATGGGAGACAAGAAGCCACTCTTAATCCACATGATTAGCCACACCGGAACCCTTAATTGTCCTTCAAGCAGAAATGAAGGAACTGGGAGAAATGCCACTAGAAAATGAATTCTAATTAATTCATTCATCCAGATCCTTCTCTCTTTCCCCTAAAAATAATTCTAGTCACAGCCAGAAAAAAGGGCAGGAGAGCAGTTTAAAGTGGGGGGTGTAAATACCAATCGGTGGAGAAACATGCGTGTTGAGGCACCCTCAGAGTGAAAGCCACAAATGGAGGAAGTTGGTCCCCAAATGCGAAGGTGGCATCATGAGAGGTGAGGTCCCCAGGGCAGGGTTTCCCCCTCTCTTGTGTTCACTGCTGGTGAACAGGGTAAGTGCTCCATAAATAATTGTCCCCACACACATACACATACAGAGATACTCTGGGAGGCAGAGCTTGCAGTGAGCCGAGATCATACCTGCACTCCAGCCTGGGCGACAGAGCGAGACTCCGTCTCAAAAAAAAAAAAGAATTTCTTTATGGCCAACTCCAAGACAGAGAAGTGGGAGAAGAATCCTGCCTGGAAGAGAAAAAGGAGCAGGTGGAAGGAGGGTAGGAGAAGGTCAAGAGAGAGACTGTTTTGTGAGGGCTAAAGCACTCCAACATTATAATAAGGGTTATGAGAGTTATGAGTCAGGAGTGAACTGTGCTTGACAACCAACATATATATAGCATAATGTCACAATTACTAACTCCATTTTTTTTTTTTTTTTTGAGACAGAGTCTCGCTCTGTCACCCAGGCTGGAGTGCAGTGGCGCGAACTCGGCTCACTGCAAGCTCCGCCTCCTGGGTTCACGCCATTCTCCTGCCTCCTCCTCCCGAGTAGCTGGGACTACAGGCGCCCGCCACCATGCCCAGCTAATTTTTTGTATTTTTTAGTAGAGACAGGGTTTCACCGTGGTCTCGATCTCCTGACCACGTGATCCACCCGCCTCGGCCTCCCAAAATGCTGGGATTACAAGCGTGAGCCACCGCGCCCGGTCACTAACTCCATTTTTTACTTTTATAGGTTATTCAAATTTACTATCTCTTTTTGAGTCAGTTTTGGTCATTTGTGGCTTTCATCTAAGTTGTGTAATTTGTAGTACAAAGTAGCCTTTACTCCTGATTTTTCTAAGGTCTAAAACTAACTACCGACAAATTACTACCGACAGATTACCATAAACTCAGCAGCTTAATAAGAGGCATGATTGACAACTGTGTAGAAATGTGATTGGAAAAAAGACCATGATCTAATAACGACAGACTGGGAGGGAAACCCAGGCAAGGCCTGTGTGTTCAGATTCTTCTTGGCCTCTCTCTGTGGCACTCCTTCCCCCAGGGTAGGGGGCAGGACCCTTCTGAAATGGGGGCTATGTGAGCCACAGTCAGACAAGGTAGGGCAGATAATTTCTTTATGGAAAGGCAGGGAAAGATTAGGGTCCTGAGCGGGTGAAAGGAGAGCAGGAGGTCAGAGAGAGAGAGATTCTGTTTGCTGAGGCTTGCTTTTGAGGCCTAAAGTGCTTTAACACTACAGCAAGAGCTAGGGGTGTTATGAGCCAGGAATTACGCAGTAAACATGGGATGAATTTGTGGAGATAAACACAGGACATTCTAGAATTACATAATCCAACCTCAACCTCCCCAAAATCCTGACAGGGAAGAGGTACTGTTCCTACTTTTCACTTGGGGAAACAGGCTCAGGGGAATCAAGCAACCCAAAGCATCGTTTAGCAAAAAGCAGGCATTTAGACCAGGGCCATGACAGTGTCTGGGTGTGGGAAGACGAGTGCCAGGTGGCAGACTGGAGGTGCCACACCTGGGGTGACAGTCAGCCCGCCTGTGTGCAATCCCACTGGCCCTTTGCACTTGGAGGTGCTAGAAGGGTCTCAGCCCTGTAGTGTGGGGTGCAGTGCAGGGGTTCTGTGGAGCATAGGGACTCCTCCTTGCAGTAGAGAGGGAGGGTGTGGGGGAAGAGGAGGCTCCTCCGGCAGGTTGCGCGCCCTCCCCACCCACCTCCCCCAGCCCTTCCTGCTGCAGCACCTTTGAGCTGCCTGTGGGCCTCCAGCCACAGTGCCCTCCAGGACAGGTCCTGGCACGATGGGTGTGATGCCACTGGGCCAAAGGGGCCCTGGGCTGCAGGTCCTCTGGGGCTCCCAGAAAGATCCCTGTGACCTGAAGGGCTGGCAGGGGTCTGTGCAGTGGGGGTCCCCAAGAATGAGCCTCAGCCCGGAGTAACCGTGGCGGATGAACCCAGCTGGTTTTATTTTGTCTTTATGGACATGTGGGCCCATTTATTCTTTTATCATCAATTACTTAATGTTAATTTAACTGTAAAACCACACACCAGCCAAAAATGAAATTTTATAATTTTGTTACCCTCAAAGTGGGGAAGCTTGTTTTCTACCTCTTAAAACGCTGTGAAATCACTTTTTAAATGCCGAGATGGAAAGCTTATGTTATTAAAATGGCATATATTACACATCATTTGTTTTATTATGTAATTTATTATTATTCTTTGTAATTTTATGTTCATAGCCCCAAATAATAGAGATCCCATTAGGCAGAACATTCTGGAGTGGGAGGATCTTTTAGAAAGTTAGTTTTAGAGGCTGGGCATGGTGGCTCACACCTGTAATCCCAACACTTTGGGAGGCTGAGGCAGGTGGATCACGACATCAGGAGTTCAAGACCATCCTGGCTAAAATGGTGAAACCCCGTATCTACTAAAAATACAAAAAATTAGCTGGGTGTGGTGGCACGCACCTGTAATCCCAGCTACTCGGGAGGCTGAGGCAGGAGAATCGCCTGAACCCGGGAGGCGGAGGTAGCAGTGAGCCGAGATTGCGCCACTGCACTCCAGCCTGGGCAACAGAGCAAGACTCCGTCTCAAAAAAAAAAAAAAAAAAGGAAAAAAAAAAAGAAAGTTAGTTTTAGAAGAAAGAACTATCAAAGCACAATAAATAGAGAGGCAAAGGAACATAAGAAAGAATCAAATTGCTCACTAGAAGCTTATTGAAAATCTTAGACAAAATTCTCCCAAATATCATAAACATTAGGCACTAAGAACAAATGCCTCTTGCTCCCTTGCACAAAGATTTGATTTTTTTAATGCTCAGGTTTTTGAAATCTAGTTTTTAAAGTTTAACTTCTTCAATTTTTAAAAGTTATCTCTGGGGAGAAATTCTTCAAAAGTTAGTATTGCCAGAGCAGGGAAACCAGAGAAGTGTATAAAATGAAAGTAATAAAGGAAGAAGTCAGCAGTAGCCTCCCTTGCTGAAGAATCAGTTAATATCTGCACGTTCTATTTTCCAAAAGGAGTTGAAGCAATTGAATAAGTCAGTAGGCACTCACTGTGCACCTTGGGTACCAGAGCTGGGCTGGAGGAATCGTGGGATTTTAGGAACGTTGTTGAGGGTTCTTGATGCTGGAGGCTGGGCTGGTGCGCAGAGGGACCTGGGGACATAGACATAGAGACCGTCCTGTCCTAGCCTACTCAGAAGGAGGGGAGAGAATCACACCAACCCCCTTAAAGGACAGTTAGGTCAGGACTTTGTGCAGGCAAATGAGAGATGGGACATTCACATCCTGCTGGCGCTGCAATCACTGTTTGGCAGTTTCTTATAAAATTTAAAGTATTTTATGACCTGAAAGTTCCACTACTAGGTGTTTGCCCAAGAGAAATGAAAACATCTACACAAAGAGTTGTACATGAATGTTCACAGCAGGCTCATTCCTAGTGTCCCAACATGAGAAACAAACGAAATGTCCATCAACAGGTGAATGTATATCCAGTCAATGGACTGGAATACTCCTCAGCAGTTGGAATGAAACACACACACACCACACACATCACACACACACACCACACACACACAAGCACATCACACACACACCACACACACACACCACACACACATCACACACACACACCACACACACATACACCACACACATCACACACACACACCACACACACACACCACACACACACACCACACACACACAGCACATCACACACACACCACACACACACATCACACGCACATCACACACACCACACACACATCACACACCACACATCACACACACACTACACACACACCACACACACCACACACACACACTACACACACCACATACATCACACACACACCACACACATCACACACATACCACACACACACATCACACACCACACACACTACAGACACACACCACACACATCACACACACACACCACACACACATCACACACACACCACACATACACACCACACACACATCACACACCACACACACACCACACACACACACCACACGCACAGCACACACACACACCACACACCACACACACACACCACACACACACCACACATTGCACATGCACACCACACAAACCACACACACATCACACACACACACCACACACACATCACATCACACACACATCATACACACAATGCACACACACATCTCATACCACACACACACATCACATCACATGGGTCTCAAAAACAGAAAACAGTGCATATGGTATTCCATGTGGAGTTCCGGAAGAGGAAATACTGGTCTATAGTGATTAGGCAGCTGTTCAGGGGGTGTCTGGAGCCAGGGGTGCAAGCACAGGTGGGAATTTTAGGTGTAATGGAAATGTCTGTAGCTTGAATGTGGTGTTGGCTACACAGGTATATACATGTGTCAAAATTTACCAAATGATAACCTTAAATTGATACAGATTATACACTTTAAAGCAGCGGTCCTCAACCTTTTTGGCACCAGGGACCAGTTTTGTGGAAGACAATTTTTCCATGGACGAGAGAAGGGGGATTTTTTTCAGGATGATTCAAGCACATTACATTTTTTGTGCACTTTCTTTCTATTATTATTCCATTGTAATATGTAATGAAATCATTACACAACTCACCATAATGTAGAATCAGTGGGAGCCGTGGGCTTGTTTTCATGCAACTAGATGGTCCTATCTGGGGGTGATGGAAGACGGTGACAGATCATCAGGTATTAGATTCTCATAAAGAGTGTGCAACCTAGATCTCTCATGTGCGCAGTTCACAATAGGGTTCACACTCCTATGAGAATCTAATGCTGCCACTGATCTGACAGGAGGCGGAGCTCAGGTAGTAATGCGGGTAATGGGAGTGACTGTAAATACAGATGGAGCTTCACTGGCTCTCACCTCCTGCTGTGTGACCCAGTTCCTAACAGGCTGGGGGTTGGGGACCCCTGCTTTAAAGTATACTTCAATATTTACTTATGTAAAAAACCTGCACATCCTGCACATTTACCCCAGATCTTAAAATAAAAGTTGAAAAAAAAGTAGCGTTTTTAAAAAAAATACAAAGAACCCTTCTAAGGTTCTTAAATGTGGATGCTAATACTTGCCCATCACAAAAGTGCAGACAGTGAGTGGACAGTGTTTGCATTCAAATGAAATTTTTTTTTAAATCTATGCAGTTATGTGGATGGAAAGACGTTTCTTTTTCAAGCTCAGAGGTATGAGGGGGAAGTGAGGGATCAGATCAGTGGCTGGACACGCCACAGGACCCCAGACTGCACTGCCATGTGACTTCAACCACATGAGAGACCCTGGGCCCAAAGCACCCAGACTCATGAGCAAAATAGGTGAATGTGGTTGTTTCAAACCACTGTTTTGGAGTGGGTTATGGGACAGCAGGAGATAACCGGGACAATCAGATGAGATGTTTGGTTTCAGCAAGGACGGGTTCCTGTTGACGGAGATAGGGAGGATCAAAAGGCTTGGGCTTGAGTCTCTGTTACACATTATGCACCCATTCTTTTCTCTGGGTGTGTCCAGGGCCCTGGACAACTTCCTCAGCTGTGATCAGAGGACCCTCTGGGTGAGGTCTGCGCAGCTGCAGAACCAGGTCCAGCTAAGAGTCTGTCATTTCATGGCCAGACCAGCGTCCAGGAGCCCATTCAAGGAGCCTCCTTGTTGCTGTAGGTATGAAGGCTCTCAGACTTGCTAGTGAATGCACAGGTGCAGCCCTATGTGCAGGGGTGCTAACACCTGGTGTGACCTGCAAGAGACTGGAACTGAATCTTTATTCTCCCCTGCAGACAGACTCTCCTGAGGTACTGCTCTGCACACATCTCTGACAATGGTCCCAACCGAATGTGCACGGATCCACGCAGTGCAGGTCAGTAACTCCTTCCCTCAGGCTTGCTCTCCCTCCGTCCCTGCCTCATTCCTGGTTCCCTCAACTTTCCAGTTGCCTCCCGCGTTGTATTCCTGGGAACCCAGGCTTAGAGAGTTGCCTGTTGGATATTTAACTGGAAATGTCAATTCCACGGCTTGGAATTCATAGTAGAAGTTTGGGCTAGAAGTACCCACTTGGGAGTCTTTGGCATATGGATGGTATTCCAGCCATAACACTGGATGAGATGCCACTGAGGGTCTGAGTGTAGATTTAAAAATAGAAGAGGCCTGAGAACTGAGCCATGGAGTACTCCATTGTTTAGGGGCCCTGGAGGTAAGGAGGCGTGCCCAGGGAGGTAGTAGGAGAGCTGAGAGCATTACTTAAGTGAAAAGGTGTCATGGGGAGGAGGCAGTAATTGGCTGTGCCCACGCTGTGGATGACACCTGACCTTTCAATGTGTGGACATAGCCAAGTGGCAGCCTCACAGGTTTCAAAAGTTTGGGTGGAGAGGCCAAGGGGTCACGAGCAAATTGGAAGACGGCAAAGAAAAACAACGAGGATGCGATTTTCTTTAAAAAGTTTTGCTGCATGGGGAGACAAGAAAATCTGTGCCAGTCTGACTCTCTTTTTTCTTTAAATGATCCATTTTCCCAATCTGTATGTTTCTAAGGTTTTTCTCTTTACTCCTCCAATTCAGGAATTTCATCAGCCTGTAGTGAAGTGTTGGTTTGTTCAGGCTGTTGTAACAAAATGCCACAGACTGGGTGGCTTAACCAATGGACGTCTATTCTCTCAGTTCTAAAGGCTGGAAGTTTGAAGGTTCAGGGAGCAAGTTTCCTTCCCAGGACAACAACCCATCCTGTGTCTCACAGAGTGGCCTCCTTGGGCAGTGCCTCTCCACAAGGCAGTGCGAGGATGAGAAACCAGCTTCTCACCTCGTCTCTTTCTGATCCTTCATTTGTGGATTCCCACAATGAAACCTGTTTCTTTTTCTTTCTTTCTTTTTTTCTTTTTCTTTTCTTTTCTTTCTTTTTTTTTTTTTTTTTTTTTTGGGACGGAGTCTCGCTCTGTTGCCCAGGCAGGTGTGCAGTGGTGTGATCTTTGCCCACTGCAACTTCCACCTCCCGGGCTCAAGTGATTCCCCTGCTTCAGCCTCTGAGTAGCTGGGATTACAGATGTGCGCCACCATGCCCAGCTAATTTTTGTATTTTTAGTAGAGAAGGGGTTTCAGCATGTTGGCCAGGCTGGTCTCCAACTCCGGACCTCAGGTGATCCATCCACCTCGGCCTCCCAAAGTGCTGGGATTACAGGTGTGAGCCACCGCGCCCGGCCCTATTTCTTAACTCATACCCCATGACGACCCTGACAGGAAGAAGACTTTAAGAGCAGAATGTTATGTTTTAGGTTTTCACTTTCAGTTGCTAGCTTAGTTATATGGCTATTACTGTTTTCTTTCAGTCCAAATTGTTGTCTTTGAAGGTTCTTAAGAACTGAAGCATAAGACTTCCCACAGGACTCTGAGAAGTGGTGTTGCCACAAAGTGTCTATGTCCGACAAACCCCAACTCTGGGAACTCCTTCAAGCCTTTGCTCAAAGATGCCTTCTCAGTGGTGTCTGCCCTGACCCCTATCCCCACCTGAAATGGGAGCCTGTTTCCCTCTGCATATACCCACACCATCCAGACCTCTCTTTTTCTGCTGTTTTTTTTTTTTTTTTTTTTTTTGGCCTATAAGACTTAGCAGCTTCTAACACACTACAAATGTATTCCCTTATGTTTATTATGTGTGTCCTCCTCAACCTCTGTATTAGTCCATTTTCACACTGCTATGAAGAACTGCCTGAGACTGGGTAATTTATACAGAAAAAAAGGTTTAATTGACTCACAACTCTGCATGGCTGGGGAGGCTTCAGGAAACTTATGGTCATGATGGAAGGTGGAGAGGAAGCAAAACACATCTTACATGGTGGCAGGAGAGACAGCATGTGGGCAAAATTGCCACTTTTCAACCATTAGATCTCGTGAGAACTCACTATCATGAGAACAGCATGGGGGAAACTGCCCCTGTGATCCAATCACCTCCCACCAGTTCCCTCCCACGACATGTGGGGATTACAATTCAAGGTGAGATTTGGGTGGGGACACAGATCCAAACCATATCATCCCCCACCTGAAGTGGAACATAAACTAGAAATGTACAAATGGATAATGGTCAGACCATGTATGAAAACAGAATTCTGAGCTGGGTGTGGTGGTGTGCACCTAGCTACTCAGGAGGCTGAGGCAGGGAGGATAACTTGAACCCAGGAGTTTGAGGCTGTAGTGAGCTATGACCATGACTGTGAAGTGCCACTGCACTCCAGCCTGGGCAACATAGCAAGACCCTGAGTCTAAATTAATTAATTAATTTTTAAAAACTAAAAATAGCACTCTGACTCACAGCCTGCAGCAACCTGCCCAGAAAACTAACCTCTTACCCCCAGTAAACAACCCAGGAAGGCAGCCCTGCTGTCAGTCAGCCTGGTAGGAAGTCACACTGCCCTCCCTGGCGACAATCCAGGAAGCTAAACAATAACCTCTGTAATAATCAGGCCCAAATGGCCAGGACATGATTAATAATTGACAGCTTCTCTAATTTTTGTCCCAATTTCCAACTTAGGACCAAGCAGAGAAAGCCAAATGTGTCCCCCTAACCAATCTCATTGGATCCCTGCTTCTAGTTAGCCACCTCCAGCTTCCTGAGGCCCACAGCCTCCACCAGGGCCCACTGAAACCTTCCTGTTCCTCCACTGTGAAGCTGTCCTGTGCCTCTGCCTGCCTTTGATCTCTGCCAAATGCCAGTGATGGTGTTGACTTCCTTGCTAGGGCAAGCTCTGTATAAATAGCCTTTGCCTGCTCTCACTTGGTTGTCCTTGGTTTATTTCCACACTACACAAGGGCAGAGGTTTCTGTCAGATTTTTTTCCCCACTGGCATAATCCCTAGAACATTGCCCAGTACCTCATAGGAGCTCAGCGATGATGAATGCATGACTAACAAAAAAACCAGAATTTCAATGTCTAACTTTAGGAGAATGGATGGATGGATAATTTATGGTTTTTTCATTCTATGGCAATTGCTACATACTACAGCCATTAAAATGAATGAACTACATCTCAAAATATTAAAATGAATGAATCTCAAAACTGTAATGTGGCAAACATTAGCCTAGGCCTCCACAGGGTCGGGATCATCAATATCACTGTCTTCAACCTCCACATCTTGTCGCTCTGGAAGGTCTTCAGGGGCAGTAACACACTTGGAACTGCCATCATCTCCTGTGATGACAATGCCTTCTGGAATGCCTCCTGAAGCACCTGCCTGAAGCTGTTTTACAGTTAACATTTTTTTTTAAGATGTAGAAAGAGTACAACCTAAAATAACAATAAAAATCAAAGTAGAGTAAGTATATAAATCAGTAACAAAGTCTAAATTAGTAATTTAAAAATTTAAGCAATTTATAGAGGACACATGCAATATAATACCATTTATACAGATGTTAAAATCCCAACATGTCATGGAAACCTACATATACAGTGAAAGTGAAGTCCATGCCCAGGACTGACCCCCACCAACCTTGTCGGGATGGTTGCTTCTAGAGGCTGAGGAAGGAAATGTCGGGGATGGGGCAGCTGGAGAAGGAAATTTATATCTACATATATATTTTTCTTTATAAGAAATAAAATAGGCTGGCCATGGTGGCTCCTGCCTGTAATCCCAGCACTTTGGGAGGCTGAGGCCGGCAGATCACCTGAGGTCAGGAGTTTGAGACCAGCCTGGCCAACATGGTGAAAACCCATCTCCACTAAAAATACAATAATCAGCTGGACGTAGTGGCTGGTGCCCGTAATCCCAGCTACTCAGGAGGCTGAGGCAGGAGAATCACTTGAACCCAGGAGGCAGAGGTTACAGTGAGCTGAGATTGTGACAGTGTACTCCAGCCTGGGTGACAGAGCAAGACTCCGTCCATCTCAAAAAAAAAAAAAAAAAAAGTAACAACAAATTATTAAGATTTGTTAAATCTGGTGATGAGTACCTGTGATGATATTTATTGTACTTTTCAGTATATTTGACATATTTTGCAATTAAAAAATAACATAATAATGAGGTAATTATTCAAAATTCAGATTAAAATGTGGATGCCGTGTAGTGATGGCAAGGGGTTGGTGGTGTCAGGGATGATGCTGCAGGGCTGAGAGGGTGCCCCGTTAATATCCCTGTGTCTGCCTCCTCCTCACCTCCCCACCTCTAGCCCCAGTAACTCAAATTTGTTTCTGACAAAACCACTCTGAATGGTTTTGCTGGCAGAATTCCCAAGCAATTCCTTCTCTTTCCACTGCGGCCACCTTCCTAACCAGGCCCTTGGCCCTTGCAGAGAGTGTGAAAACCTGGAAAGAGCTCAGAGAAGAGCGAGACTTCATGGGGCTGGAGGTGGGCCTGGCTGGTTGGGGCCTCCAGGAGGCATTTTCCACCCCGCGCAGGGCTGGCCTGGACTCAGGTCTGATATTGGCCTTGGGGAGATTGATGGGCACGTGCCCAGTGACTCAAGAGGCCCAAACCAGCCCACAGGACTGAAGCGTGTTGTGGAACATGCACACACACACACACACACACTCTTGCACACATACATGAGTGCACATTTGCTGCAGTAAACATGTCCACTCATATGTGCATACTCGCACATACACCGTGTGATTCCACTTACGCCATTCTGGAAGAGGTGGAACTGTAAGGTCCCAGAACAGATGAGAGATTGCTGAGGGCTGGGTTGGGGGAGGGCTTGGCTTTGTGGGTAGGGGTGGACACGAAGGAACTTTCCGAGGTGATAGAAATGTTCTAGATCTCTGCATACTGTGGTGGTAGCTACATGATCAGATGCACTTCCTCAAGACTCATCCAACTGTACACCTGCAAGGAGTGAATTGTATGATATGCAAATTATCCCTCAATAAGTCTCATTTAAACAAACCAATTTTTCTAATTGTGAAAAGGTGCACTCTGTGCTCTCCTGTGAAACCCACCCAGTTATCTGCATTTCCACCTCCAGGGTTTCTAGTGGGCACGAGCATTTTTGCCTATGTTTATTACAGTCACGTGCTGCGTACATAACGATGTTGGAGCCAGTGGTGGAGCGCTGTACTACAGTGGTCGCATAAGATTGTAATGGAGCTGAAAAATTCCTATCTCCTAGTGACGTCGTGGTCATCGTAATGTCTGAGCGCAACATGTTACTCACGTGTTTGTGGTGATGCTGTAAAGAAAGGTGTTGCGCTGGCAGTTGTGTAAAAGTTTAGCATACACAATTGTGTACAATACATAATACTTGGTAATGATAATAAACGGCTTTGTTACTGATTTCTATACTTACTCTACTCTGATTTTTTTGTTTGTTTGTTTTTTGAGACGGAGTCTTGCTCTGTCGCTCGGGCTGGAGTGCAGTGGCACGATCTCGGCTCACTGCAAGCTCCACCTCCCTGGTTCACGCCATTCTCCTGCCTCAGCCTCCTGAGTAGCTGGGACTACAGGCGCCTGCCACCAGGCCCGGCTAATTTTTTGTATTTTTAGTAGAGACGGGGTTTCACCGTGTTAGCCAGGATGGTCCCTATCTCCTGACCTTGTGATCTGCCCACCTCGGCCTCCCAAAGTGCTGGGATTACAGGCGTGAGCCACTGTGCCCGGTCTACTCTGATTTTTATTGTTATTTTAGATTGTACTCCTTCTACATCTTAAAAAAAATGTTAACCATAAAACAGCTTCAGGCAGGTGCTTCAGGAGGCATTTCAGAAGGCATTGTCATCACAGGAGATGACAGCAGTTCCAAGAGTGTTATTGCCCCTGAAGATCTTCCAGAGGGACAAGATGTGGAGGTTGAAGACAGTGATATTGATGATCCCGACCCTGTGGAGGCCTAGGCTAATGTGTGTGTGTCTTAGCTTTTAACAAAAAGTTTAAAAAGTAAAAAAAATAAAAATAAAAAAAATAAAAAAATTTATAAATAGACAAAAGCTTATAGAAAAAGGATGTAAACAAAATATTTTTGTGCAGCTGTACCATGTGTTTTGTTTTAAGCTGTGGTATTACAAAAGAGTCAAAAAGTTTAAAAAAATTAAAGCATATAAGGTAAATAAGTGACAGTAAGCGAAGGTTAATTAATTAATTAATTTTTGAGAACGGAGACTCGCTCTGTTGCCGAGGCTGAAGTGTAGTGGTGCGATCTCAGCTTACTTCAACCTCCGCCTCCTGGTTCAAGCGATTCTCCTGCCTCAGCCTCCCGAGTAGCTGGGATTACAGGTATATACTACCATGCCTGGCTAATTTTTTGTATTTTTAGTATAAACGGGGTTTCACCATGTTGGCCAGGCTGGTCTCGAACTCCTGACCTCAGGTGATCCACCTGCCTCAGCCTCCCAAAGTGCTGGGATTACAGGCATGAGCCACCACACCAGGCCTAATTTTTTATTATTGAAGAAAGAAAAATATCTTTATAAATTTAGCATTGCCTATGTTTCTAGTGTTTATAACATCTACAGTAGTGTACAGTAATGTCCTACACCTTCACATTTGCTCACTGACTCACCCAGAGCAACTTCCAGTCCTGCAAGCTCCGTTCATTCTAAGTTCCCTATACAGCTGTACAGTTTTTCATCTTTTACACTGTATTTTTACTGTACCTTTTCTATGTTTAGACAGGTTTAGATACACAAGTACTTGCCATTGTGTTCCAATGGCCTACAGCATTCAGGACAGTCACATGCTGTGCAGGTTTGTAGAATGGGAGCAATAGGCCACGCCATACAGCCTAAGTGTGCAGCAGATTGTACCAGCTAAGTCTTTATGATGTTCACACGATGACAAAGTCACCTAACAACACATTTCTCAGAATGTGTTTCCATTGCTAAGTAATGCCTGACTAGACTTGTTTGAAACATCTGTGGTCACTGATGGGGGTAGGTGGAGAGTAGGAGGGCATGAAGGCAAACAGAAGCAGGTGGTGGGGAACAAGAGGAGGGGAGCAAGACAGGGGAAGCTTCCTCCTTGGAGCTGACCACGTCCTATTTCATCCATTCTTTCTTTCCAATCCAGTCTCCTAGAGCCTGCTTCTGCTCCCCTAGGCTATCTTTTTCCCCAAGATGTTCTTTTGCAGTTATCATTCCCGGTGAAACTTAAGGACAAAATGCAGAGGGACATCAGTCCTGGGCATGGGTCTTCTTTGAGATCTGTGGTTCCATGGTGGTAACCACAAGTTGTGCTTTACAGAAGTTCTTTTTTTTTTGAGACAGCCCAGGCTGGAGTGCAGTGGCGTGATCTCCACTCACTGCAACCTCCACCTCCCAGGTTCAAGTGATTCTCCTGCCTCAGCCTCCTGAGTAGCTGGGACTATAGGTGCCTGCTACCACGCCCGGCTAATTTTTGTATTTTTAGTAGCAATGGGGTTTCACTATATTGGCCAGGCTGGTCTCGAACTCCTGACCTTGTGATCCATCCGCCTTGGCCTCCCAAAGTGCTGGGATTACAGGCGTGAGCCACCGCACTTGGCCCCAGAAGTTCTTTACTGTACTATTTCAGCATCAAGTGAAATAAATTCTGTAACACTGGTGTATTAGTCAAGGCCCTCCAGAGAGATAGAACCAACAGAATATAGATAGGCAGATAGATAGATAGATAGATAGATAGATAGATAGATAGATAGATAGACAGACAGACAGACAGATAGATGAGAGGGCGGTTTATTCAGGAAATTGGCTCACATGATTATGGAGGCTAAGAAGTCCCACCATAGGTTGTCCGCAAGGTCAAGACCCTGGGATCCTGGTACCGTGGCTTAGCCCAAGTCCCAAGGCCTAAGAATGAGGGAAGCCAAGGGTGTAACTCTCAATCCGAGGCCAAAAGCCTCAGAACCCAGGGGGCCATTACTGTTAAGTCCTGGAGTCCAAAGGCTGGGGATCCTGGAGTTGTTGTCCAAGGACAGGAGAGGAGAGTGTGTCCCAACGCCAGCAGCTAGGTGGACACATTCCCCATTTCTCTGTTTTTCTTCTTTCTGAGGCCCCAGCAGATTGCACGGTGCACCTTCCACACTGAAGGCAGAGTTTGCCCACCTAGTCCACACAGAGACACACTCTAACCTCCTCTGGAAACACCCTCACAGACACACCCAAAAACAACGTGCCCCCAGGCTTCTAGATATTCTTAATCCAGTCAAGCTGACGCCTAATATTAACTGTCGTGACTGGTATTGTCCTTTTGTTCTGCTACTTAACTTTTGCTGACTGGATATGTATGAAATGGCACCTCATTTAGATTTTTAAATGGACATTTTTAATTTGGTGTTCATTTTTTTTTCCCTGATTACTGGAGAGGTCAAACACCTTTTCACAGTTTCTGGTCATTTGGGTGTTTTTCCATCAATTGAGTCTTCATGTTTTCTGGCCATTTCTGCTGAGTAGTTTGTCCTTTTCTTATTGTTCCACATGAGCTCTTTACATCTTCTGGATACTAATCATTAGCTGGCCAGATGAATTGAAAATATCTTTTCTAGTATATTGCTCAAATTTTATCTTTCTTTATAATATCTGTCTCACAAAATCTTTTTTTTTTTTTTTTCTCTGTCACTCAGGCTGGAGTGCAGTGGTGCGATCTCAGCTCACTGCAGCCTCCACCTCCCAGGTTCAAGCGATTCTCCTGCCTTAGCCTCCTGAGTAGCTGGGACTACAGGCACATACCACTACACCCAGCTAATTTTTTGTATTTTTAGTAGAGAAGGGGTTTCACCATGTTAGCCAGGATGGTCTCCATCTCCTGACCTCGTGATCTGCCCACCTCGGCCTCCCAAACTGCTGGGATTACAGGTGTGAGCCACTGTGCCTGGCCCACAAAATCTTTTACATTTAACATAATGGAGTTAACCAGCTGTTACATGATGTCTTGTGTCTTATTCAACAATTCTTTCCCCATCCAGATGTCTCATAAATACCAGACAATATTTTACAAAAAATTTAAAGTTTGCTTTTCATATTTAGGTATTTAATCTAGAATATATTATTTTAGTGCGTGATATGAGGTAGGAAAATAAAATGTACCTATTTTTCTGCAGGATAGGCAATTGTCCAGCACCATTTATTAAAAGTTGATGTTTCTCTATGAGTGTAACGCACTTCCGTGACACACCATCACAGTATGCATAACACAGGCAGAAGTCTATTTGCTGACTGTTTTCTCCACTTGTTGATTCTTCTAAACACATTTTAAAAACAAATGCTTCTTGGCTGGGCGCGGTGGCTCACGCCTGTAGTCCCAGCACTTTGGGAGGCCAAGACAGGTGGATCACTTGAAGCCAGGAGTTGGAGACCAGCCTGGCCAACGTGGTGAAACCCTGTGTCTACTAAAAATACAAAAATCAGCCTGGCGTGGTGGCACACATCTGTAATCCCAGCTACTCAGGAGGTTGAGGCAGGAGAATCACTTGAACCTGGGAGGCAGAGGTTGCAGTGAGCTGAGATCACGCCACTGCATTCCAGCCCAGGTGGCAGAGTGAGACCCTGTCTCAAAACAAACAAACAAAACCACCAAAAACCACAAAAAAACCCACAAATGCTTCTTTAAAACAAATATATTCCATTTTTAATATTTTATGCTTTATGCTTTATGCTGTCATGTGTGCAGATACATTAAGTCAGGTTGAGAAATTACATTCTTATATCACAATAAATGAGTCCTAATCTACTAACCTTATCATCTGGGCAGTAGGGCTGTATGCAGAAGAATGCCATCTTTTTGTTGTGCCTCTGAATTGCTTGTAAGGCCACATGACCAGTGCTGTTTTCTCTCACTTCTGATAATGGGGAGGAACTGGGATACTTGAGGGTCACCCTCTTACGAAACCAGTCAGTAAATATTTGATTAATAGGCAGTTTCCATTTATCTACAAAGTGAGATTACTCTTCATATGTGAGACATGGTTCTGCAAGTCCTAAGAGAGTTCATCATGCATCCTGTTGTTTATTTTTCTTTTGGGACTCCCTAGATTTTCTTGACCAGGTAACCCATCATGAAATTTAGCATTGCAAAAATTCTGAATTGTTGGATAATGAACCCAGTCTTCAAAATTTACATGGGGGAATCATTGTGGTGAGGTGCAGGGCACATCTTGGAATAGATCTATTTTGTGAAAGAAGATGTACTTGAGAAATAATCACTATATTTTTTCCTTTTTCTATTTTATATGTTTTGGGAATTCGTTGTGACAGGTCTGTGTTGGGCAGGACCTTAGGTGAGCTCCCCCAGGGTCCCCACATCCGGATGTTGTGTGACCCCTGCCTTGACTGTGCGTGAGACCTATGGCTTGCTTAGGCAGACAGAATACGGCAAAGGTGATGAGCACCACCACTCCGGTGGTGAGGGTATGTTATATTAGACTCTGTTGCCAGCTCATTCACTCTGGTCCCTCTCTCCCTGGCTGGCTTTGAAAAAGCAAGTTGCGGTGAGTCAGTCCCAGACACGCAATGACACAAACTTTGTCTAACACACCACCCCAGGGAGCTTTCACAACCAAGCCCTGGGGACATCATGATTTCAGCCTGAGAGACCCAGAGCAGAGGCCCGGTTGAGCAATGCCTGGACTCTGACCCCCAGAACCTGAGAGATGATACATGTGTGTTGTTTTAAGCAGCAATAATGTTTGAAGTAATTGTTATGTAGCAATAGAAAACTAATACATTGACTTACAGATGATTTCTGAAAGTCATTTTCCTGGCTAATGCATAAGATGGTTGGAATGTTCCAACCAATTCCACCGGGTTTGTTTTATCCAGATAAGAGATATGAGAATGTTTATATTAACTCTTTCCCAGAGCCTATTACATTAACTTGTAGTTGAATGCTCACCCGCGGTTCTAAAACATGCGCTAGTTCCTACTTTCCCCTGCCTGATTTATTTGTTCTCAAAGTCAGATGACTTGAGCTTGCAGCTCCAGCAGGGAAGGGTCCTTGTCTTTCCAGGTCACTGCCGTATCCCCCAATAACCAGCAAGGGCTGGGTACACAGCAGGTTCAAGAGATATTGGTTAAATAACGAGGTACCTGAACAAATAGTTGTCATCACATTCTTAATAGTGTTATAATTCTCTGTCTCAGACTCTGGGGTAAGCGTTTTATGTACATTATCTCTCTCAATCACTACAACAGCCGTGCTGGATAAGTGGGACCAGTCTCATCGGACAAGTGGAGTACTCGGGTTCCCAGAGTTTAGCGATCACCAGAGATCAAACGGAGATTCAGTGGCAGCAATGGAGAGCAGACCGATTCTATTTAAAACACTTGTCTATTTAAGTATATTTAAGAACACTCACACACAAATATATATATACACACATATACATGCACGCAATATATATACAGCATATATTTCTGTATAAATACATATATTTGTACTATACATTTATAAATAAAATTTTATTTTAGTAAATAAAATTATATATAAATTTATCAAAAGGATTGAAATTCCTCTCCGTCTACACTGATCTCTCTCTGAGGGAGTGCAGTTTGGCAGCCCGGCTGCCCGAGGCTGTTTCCTGCCTGTGGGGTCCGCGCGGCCCCTCCGCGGGCTGTAGATGGCGCTCGAGTCCTGGCAGCGCCCGCTCCTCTGCGCCTTGGCCGCGCCTGTGTTGACTCCCCGGCGCCCTTGGCTGGTGGGAGAGCGTATTTTCTTACAATTAATATAGATGGGTGGTCCCATTATGCGCGCTTCTTCATCTGTGAATTATTTCGTGTGAAGAGAAGTGCTTGCGCATGCTTAATTTCTAACCGCAATTCGGGGCCTCGGTGCCAGCCACCGGGAGGGAAGTGGGAAAAGCTGGGGGGCTTCTAGGGGTCCTGCTCGTGCCTGGAGAGCGAGGCGCCGGGGAAGGAGCGCGTGTGCGGAAGCCTCCTCTGAGCCTCTAAAGGACCCATATTACCTCGGTAATCTCACAACATCCTTATGAAGGAGGCACGGTTATTAGACCCTTCGAAAAGAGGAAATGGCCTAGAAAAACTATTCTAAAGAATAGAACTGGAATAAAACTATTCTAAAGAAAGGGAATGGCTTGAGGCTGCTCCCGCCAGGGTCCGAGGCTAGCCCATCTCCACCTCAGGCACTAAAGGAGCGAAGAGAGCAGAGATCTCCGTGCATTTTTTCAGCAGCTAGTGCTTGTTCCTTTTTATCGTCAACAAGAAGGACCAGCAAAGCCATGGCGACATGCTGGCATCTCGTTTTGGAGGGTGTGACCCGAGGAACTGCGTGCTGTGGCCGTGGCACAGACGCCCCCAGTCCCCAGCCCCGCCAGGTCCCCTCCTGCTGGGGTAAGGTGGGGCGGCAAGCAGTGGGGGCGGCCCATCCGCAGCCTCCCAGGGAGTGCTGGTGCCTTGGAGGGGGCCACGTGATGTGTTGAGTGGGTGTCAGGGGGAAGGTGGGGGAGATGGTGTCACAGAGGTCTTTGATGTTGTAAATAATTTTATGCCATCTTAAAGAGCCAACTCTGGAAAAATATTAGTCGAAACGGGATCCAACTAAACATGATAAGCCAACAAGGTGTGAAATGTGAGCTGTTGTATTTTACGTCGAGGCCAGCGTGAACAGATTTTAAGTCTGGTTTCTGTAGGGCTCCATGGCAAGGGGGCTGGTGGGGACACCAAGGACAGACACTTCCTACAAGGCTGAGGGCGCCGGCCTGCCTTTCCCAGTGCTTCCAGTTCACTGCAGTTTGGCTGCCAGGAAGGCTAATGTCTGATACACCCTCTTTTGGCATCAAATAACCAAAATTAGTCAGTTCTAGTAAATTTAGAAATTTACCAAGAGCTGGAGTCCCCTTTTCATTAAGTCCATATGCTTACTGGAAGCTAACGGGGGTCATAATAAAATATATTGAATGAAACAAACACTATGAAATGAATTACACTAATTTTTGTTGTAGTAAAACTACCAACTTTCATTTGCATGATGAAAAAATACATACTGAGGCAGAACTCTATGACTGGCATGTTAGGTATGAAATTAAAGGCCTGGGACCATGAAATCGTCCTTTAGTATCTGGGGCTGATAAGATTTTTAATCACTTTTATATGAGACCACAGATTATTTCTAATCGACTCAAATAGTCTAACTGATATGGTTGAGGTAACTTTAAAACCTTTTTTGCTGAATGACTCACCCAGGAAGCTTTGAATCTGGAAGATTCTGCCTCTAACAGACTTCCAACCACTTCTCCAGAACCGGTGGCTTACCATTCCCTTCCCCCAGAGCCTATCCAGATGTTAACACACGACGATGAAGAAGCCAGCACCCATTTATCCAGCATACTGAAGGTAAGGACTGTGTTACCAGGATTCAGTTCAGACTTAGAAAGTGCTCAGTCTGGCTGGGGGCGGTGGCTCATGCCTGTAATCCCAGCACTTTGGGAGGCTGAGGCAGGCAGATCACAAGGTCAAGAGATCGAGACCATCCTGGCTAACGTGATGAAACCCTGTCTTACTAAAAATACAAAAAAATTAGCTGGGTGTGGTGGTGCGCGCCTGTAGTCCCAGCTACTCCGGAGGTTGTTTTGGGAGGTGGAGGTTGCAGTGAGTCAAGATCGTGCCTCTGCACTCTAGCCTGGCGACAGAGCGAGACTCCATCTAAAAAAAAAAATTGACTTGGCGATGCAGGCTCTTTTTTGGTTCCATATGAACTTTAAAGTAGTTTTTTCCAATTCTGTGAAGAAAGTCATTGGTAGCTTGATGGGGATGGCATTGAATCTATAAATTACCTTGGGCAGTATGGTCATTTTCACGATATTGATTCTTCCAACCCATGAGCATGGAATGTTCTTCCATTTGTTTGTATCCTTTTTTATTTCATTGAGCAGTGGTTTGTAGTTCTCCTCGAAGAGGTCCTTCACATCCCTTGTAAGTTGGATTCCTAGGTATTTTATTCTCTTTGAAGCAATTGTGAATGGGAGTTCACTCATGATTTGGCTCTCTGTTTGTCTGTGATTGGTGTACAAGAATGCTTGTGATTTTTGTACATTGATTTTGTATCCTGAGACTTTGCTGAAGTTGCTAATCAGCTTAAGGAGATTTTGGGCTGAGACGATGGGGTTTTCTAGATATACAATCATGTCATCTGCAAACACGGACAGTTTGACTTCCTCTTTTCCTAATTGAATACCCTTTATTTCCTTCTCCTGCCTGATTGCTCTGGCCAGAACTTCCAGCACTATGTTGAATAGGAGTGGTGAGAGAGGGCATCCCTGTCTTGTGCCAGTTTTCAAAGGGAATGCTTCCAGTTTTTGCCCATTCAGTATGATATTGGCTGTGGGTTTGTCATAGATAGCTCTTATTATTTTGAGATATGTCCCATCAATACCTAATTTATTGAGAGTTTTTAGCATGAAGTGTTGTTGAATTTTGTCAAAGGCCTTTTCTGCATCTATTGAGATAATCATGTGGTTTTTGTCTTTGGTTCTGTTTATATGCTGGATTAGATTTATTGATTTGCGTATGTTGAACCAGCCTTGCATCCCAGGGATGAAGCCCACTTGATCATGGTGTATAAGCTTTTTGATGTGCTGCTGGATTTGGTTTGCCAGTATTTTATTGAGGATTTTTGCATCAATGTTCATCAAGGATATTGGTCTGAAATTCTCTTTTTTTGGTTATGTCTCTGTCAGGCTTTGGTATCAGGACGATGCTGGCTTCATAAAATGTGTTAGGGAGGATTCCCTCTTTTTCTATCGATTGGAATAGTTTCAGAAGGAATGGTACCAGTTCCTCCTTGTACCTCTGGTAGAATTCGGCTGTGAATCCATCAAAAAGAGCCCACATCGCCAAGTCAATCCTAAGTCAAAAGAACAAAGCTGGAGGCATCATGCTACCTGACTTCAAACTATACTACAAGGCTACAGTAACCAAAACAGCATGGTACTGGTACCACAACAGAGACTTAGATCAATGGAACAGAACAGAGCCCTCAGAAATGATGCCGCATATCTACAACTATCTGATCTTTGACAAACCTGACAAAAACAAGAAATGGGGAAAGGATTCCCTATTTAATAAATGGTGCTGGGAAAACTGGCTAGCCATATGTAGAAAGCTGAAACTGGATCCCTTCCTTACACCTTATACAAAAATTAATTCAAGATGGATTAAAGACTTACATGTTAGACCTAAAGCCATTAAAATCCTACAAGAAAACCTAGGCAATACCATTCAGGACATAGGCGTGGGCAAGGACTTCATGTCTAAAACACCAAAAGCAATGGCAACAAAAGCCAAAATTGACAAATGGGATCTAATTAAACTAAAGTGCTTCTGTACAGCAAAAGAAACTACCATCAGAGTGAACAGGCAACCTACAGAATGGGAGAAAATTTTTGCAACCTACTCATCTGACAAAGGGCTAATATCCAGAATCTACAATGAACTCAAACAAGTTTACAAGAAAAAAACAAACAACCCCATCAAAAAGTGGGCGAAGGACATGAACAGGCACTTCTCAAAAGAAGACATTTATGCAGCCAAAAAACACATGAAAAAATGCTCATCATCACTGGCCATCAGAGAAATGCAAATCAAAACCACAATGAGATACCATCTCATACCAGTTAGAATGGCCATCATTAAAAAGTCAGGAAACAACAGGTGCTGGAGAGGATGTGGAGAAATAGGAACACTTTCACACTGTTGGTGGGACTGTAAACTAGTTCAACCATTGTGGAAGACAGTGTGGCGATTCCTCAGGGATCTAGAACTAGAAATACCATTTGACCCAGCCATCCCATTACTGGGTATATACCCAAAGGACTATAAATCATGCTGCTATAAAGACACATGCACACGTATGTTTATTGCGGCACTATTCACAATAGCAAAGAGTTGGAACCAACCCAAATGTCCAACAACGATAGACTGGATTAAGAAAATGTGGCACATATACACCATGGAATACTATGCAGCCATAAAAAATGATGAGTTCGTGTCCTTTGTAGGGACATGGATGAAACTGGAAAACATCATTCTCAGTAAACTATCGCAAGGACAAAAAAGCAAACACTGCATGTTCTCACTCATAGGTGGGAATTGAACAATGAGAACTCATGGACACAGGAAGGGGAACATCACACTCCGGGGACTGTTATGGGGTGGGGGGAGGGGGGAGGGACAGCATTAGGAGATATGCCTAATGCTAAATGACAAGTTAATGGGTGCAGCAAAACAACATGGCACATGGATACATATGTAACAAACCTGCACATTGTGCACATGTACCCTAAAACCTAAAGTATAATAATAAAGAAAAGAAAAGAAAGTGCTCAGTCTGTGTGGATGGATTAAAATTGGAGATGAGTTTCATAAGGTAGCCCGAAGGATCAATCAACCTCATTTCCTTCTACTCCTATGCCTCAAGAGATCCTTCCTGCATGCTTATTAGGGTATGAGAAGAAATTACTTATTAAAACTCAAGAGTGGGACAGTAAAAAGATAGTAGAGTATTTAAAACTTTTTATTCCTTTGCTTTTCTGGAAGCAAACAGAGACTTGTAGGCTATTGTTTTATTGTTTGTCAAATATTTTGTAGGTGTGAAATTAATGAGTCAGGCAACTGTGCGAGATGCTGAGGATACAGCAACCAAACGCAGGGACTGTATCTTCTGGAGCTTCCAGCCTCACAGGAGGACAGTCAATCAAACGAGCACAGAGAGGGGGAAATTTAGTGACAGAGGGTGCCTTCCCTAGACAGAGGTTTTTTGAGGAACAACATCCTTATTGCACAAATATTGCAGTGGTGTTGATGGAGTCCCTCCCTTTCTTGTCTCGGCCCTACCTTCTATTCAGGTGCATGGAGAATCCTGGGAACCTGCACACAGGTGCTGGGCAACACCTGGACAAAGAAACTTTTTGGGGTCTAGGGAAGCATAGGAGGTAGACCAGTAGTCTGGAGTTAGAACCACGTTTCCTGAAAAGGAGCAGAAGTCATCCGGACAGAAAGTGGGAAGTGCCTGCTGCAGGACTGGAGCTGTCCCAGGCAAAGGTTCCTCCTCGGTGCAAGCAGGAAAGGCGTTGGAAGACCTGAAAGAAAATGAGTATGTCTGGAATGCAGTACCCAGAAAGGGGAGCCTGGGGAAAGAGGCAGGGAGACTGAGAAGGCCTTGATGAGAACCAGAGCCAGGAGGTGGACGTAATTTACCCTCAGCCAAGGGAAGAGTCATCAAAGGGGTTGAAGCACAAGAATGACACAGCCACACCTGGGTCAGGATGAATCAGGTGGGGTATGGAGAATATATTCTCTGTGAAAACATCCAGGAAAATGCCACTGTCATGTCTCAGGTCTGTCTTATCTTAGGTTACCCAAATGACTTGCTTTATATTTTTGCTTTGTCTTGTCTTTGTTTATAACTTAAATCCATTAAAAAAGTTGCAGCCGCTGCATCACTAGGTGGTATAACCACATGCAGTATCATGTCAGGGCCACGGTAACAGAGGCCCACAGGCCGAGTACCTTAAATGGCAGAAATCTAGTTTCTCACAGTCCTGGGGGCTGGAAGTCTGAGATCAAGCTATTGGCAAGGTTGGTTTCTTCTGGGGCCTCTCTCCTTGGCTTCTAGACGGCTGTCTTCCCCATGTCTTCATATTGCAGTCCCTCTTTACCAATTTGTGTCCTAATTTCTTCTTATAAGGACACCAGTTATATGGGATTAGGGCCAACCCAAATGGCCTTACTGAAGCTTAATTACCTCTCTGCGGACCCTCCCTCCTCATACAGTCACAGTCTGAGGTATTGGAGATTAGGACTTCAACATATGAATTTTGGGGTGTTGTGGGGAGATGCAGTTTATCCCATAACACTCTACTGAAGTAAAATGCTTTTTCCAAAATGTTGCAGCAGAAGAATTTTGAGGCAAAGGAGCCAACAAATTTTCTCTTGAAACTCTGGGAGCTCAAGCAGTCCAATTTAATTAAATTCATTTGCTACCAAGTAAATGCCTGTGCACACAATGTACTCCTCTAGAGAAAAGCCTATTGTCACTGCATCTATATAATTGAATCACAAAAGATGCCTCCCTTGCCTCCCCCCACACCATCAAGTCCTTTCATCTGTTTCCAATAAGGGAAAAAAGAGAACTCTTCTGGGCATGTTTACATTTTATCTTTAAACAAAACTAAATGGAATTTGACATGGTAAAGCCAGGCCATGTTACATATCAATGTGAAATGAAAGGTTTCTTGGGCCAGGTGTTGCCCAGCACCTGTGTGCAGGTTCCCAGTATTCTCCACACACTTGAATAGAATGTGGGGCCCAGAGAGGAAAGGGAGGGACTCAGTCAACACCACTGCAATATTTGTGCAAGAAGATGTTCCTTAAAAAACCTTTAGTGCCTTTTATTGACTTTAAAAGTCACAGTTTTCCTTAAATACTTCTTTTTCCCAATTTCACTGTAACTTACATAATATTCTCTTACATAAAAATTACTCTCCAGACTGAAATTCTTCATTCTGACATCTGTCCAAAAATGTTTCTTCTGCAACTTGCAGTCGTAACTACTTGTTTTAATACCACCACCTCCTTCTTCCTGCTGTCACGTTCTTGCAGAAAAGGCAAGTGGAAAGAAAACATTCCTCCTGGGATCCCAGGAAATGCAGTATAAATCTCTGTCGAGTGATTTGCCATATTTATGTAACCAGTAGAAAACAAACACAGACAAGTACTACAATCAGGAAGCTCCAGTTTGCTCTATTTTTAAAAACCTTGGTCTGCTTTCTTCAGAAAGAGAGTCAGCTGAAGTCAGAGTTTATAGAGTCCTTATCAGCAAGGCCATCCCCTGCAATGATCAGCCTAAAGACCTCCCATTCAAAAAGTTAGGGGACAAAAACTAGACCATATGCCCAAGTTAGCATAGTCCATATTTTCGGGAGTCCATAGCCCTACCTATAGTGCAAAAGTGGGAACGACAGAATTTACTATGGTAGCTAGAGTAGCATGGTGTGACAGGAAAAAAAAATCACTGACAAAGAATGACATTTTGAGGCAGAACTTTATAATGAACTTGTTATGTACGAAGTAGAAGGCCTCTGTCTTGAAATCTTCATTAAGTATCCAGGGCTGATGTTTCCCTGAGATTTTCAATCTCTCTGATATGAGACCAGAGATTATTTGCAATTTAGTTATTGAATATTCTAAATTACTGAGTCATAGAGTCACTTTACATTTACTGTAACCCCAACTGGAATTTTGAGGGAGATCAGCAATTTTATTCTAGACATTTTCTGAAAGAACAAAAAAATAGCTAATATATAATAGTTTAGAAAAATAAAGAAAAATGGAGATTTCTTTTCCTTACCAGAAGCAAAACATACTCTAGAGACTTCTATTTCTGGGGAAATGAAGTAGATGCACATTTACCTAGTCCCTCCAATAAGTATAACTAAAAACCCTAGAGATTGTATATAAGACAAACATCAGAATACTTCAATTGGCAGACAGAAGCAAGCAGACTGTTTAGGGGCTTTGGGACCCAAGGAAGACTTGGAGATGAGTTCTCTGGGCTTTCTTTTGCCCCTTATATCTTAGACTGGATACTGGAGAAGCCAGAGTCTGTAAACACCAATGTGCCCTGGACAAAAAAAGTTCCAAAAAAAAAATCTGCTTCCCCTAGACAGAGGATCAGGAAAGGGGCAGCCTAGCAAGACAGAAAACTTTCAGACAATAACTACGGTATTCAAACCAAATGCCACAGAAAAAACTGTGGTGGGAATCCAGCGCTTACAGGTGGCTGAGTGGGGACTCTTGACTTTCACTCCTGACAGGCCAATAGGGTGCCCCAGCTCCCCGCTGGGTGGCAGCAAGCCACCTTGTGTCTGGTGGCATCAGTGGATATCACATGGGGAGCCTGTGCTTCCAATCTGACTCACATATAACAAGGTTCCTTCTTCTTTCAAAGGTGGTGTCCCAAGAGGCTTAGTAGAAAGTGAAGACCTTCTCTATCCATCAGCAGGAGAAAGGCCCCACACCCAGCTGCCTGAAAGAATGGATAAATTCCAAGTTCAGAAACATTTGAAGCCTAAAGAATATGCTCCCAAATAATCCATAGGTCAAAGAGAGAGTCTCAAGAGAAATAAAAAAATACTGAACTAAATGAAAAGGAAAACACATCTTATCAAAATGTGTGGGACACAGCCAAAATAATGCTGAGAGAGAAATTCATAGCAATAAATGTTTACAAAAGAAAAAAGTAAAATTCTCAGCCAGGCGCAGTGGCTAACGCCTGTAATCCCAGCACTTTGGGAGGCTGAGGTGGGTGGATCACAACGTCAGGAGGTTGAGACCAGCCTGGCCAATATGGTGAAACCCCGTCTCTACTAAAAATACAAAAATTAGCCAGGCTTGGTGACATGCACCTGTAATCCCAGCTACTTGGGAGGCTGAGGCAGGAGAATTGCTTGAACCCAGGAGGTGGGGGTTGCAGTGAGCCGAGATCATGCCACTGCATTCCAGCCTGGGCGACAGAGCGAGACTCTGTCTCAGAAAAAAAAAAAAGATAAAAAGTAAAATTCTCAAATGAGTAATATAAGCTCTCACTACAAGAGACTAGAGAAAGAAGAGCAAAATAAATCTATAGCAAGCAGAAGGAAAAAAGTAATAAAGATAAGAGCAGGAATCAGTAAAATCATGAGCAGAAAAACAGTAGAGAAAACCAATGAAACAAAAAGTCTGGTTCTTAGGAAAGATCAATAAAATTGACAAATCTCTAGTAAGACTAATAAAGAGAGAAGACACAAATGGTTGATATCAGAAATGAAACAGAGGATATGATGACAGATCCTGTAAACATCAGAAGGACAATAAATGAATACTATGAACAACTGTACATACATACATTTGACAACTTAGGTGAAATGAACCAATTTCTCAAAAAGTACACTGCCACAATTAACCTAACATGAAATAGATAATTTAAATATCCGTTTAACAATTAAGACAGTTGAATTTGTAATTTAAAACTCCTCCAAAAATAGTCTCTAGGCCCAGAGGATTTCACTGGAGAATTTTACCAACTGTTTAAAAAAGAATTATCACCAATTCTACAAAAATCTTCAAGAAAATAAAAGGGAAGGAAATATGTTCAACTCATTCTATGAAGCCAGTATTACCCTAATACCAAAATCAGACAAAGACAGTAAACAAACAAACAAACATAGACCAATATCCTCATGAAGATGCAAAAATTCTTAACAAAAAATTAGCAAATAGAATTCACTGCTGTATAAAAATAATTATATACCATGTTCAAGGTATGCAAGGCTGGTTCAATATTTTAAAAATCAATCAATGTAATCCACTATATTTATAGGCTAAAGAAGAAAAATCACATGATCATATCAATTCATGAAGAAAAGCATTTGAAAAGTTTAACACTCATTTATGATACAAAATTCTCAGAAAACTAGTAGAGGGGAATTTCAACTTGATAAAGAATATGTACAAAAAACCGTACAGCTAAAATCATACATAATGGAGAAAATTGGAATGGTTTTCTACTATGACTGGGAACAAGGCAAGAATATCCACACTGTCATTTTTCTATTCAGCAAAGTGCTGGAAGTTGTAGGCACTGTAAGAAGCAAGAAAAGGAAACACAAGTCATGTAGACACTAAAGAAAGATATAAAACTGCTTCTACTTGAAGGTGACATGATGATCTATGTAGAAAGTCCCACGGAAAATACAAAACCAAAAAACCCAAACTCTTGGAACTAATAAATGAGTTTAACAACTCATTTATAAGCAGGATATAAGGGCTACTGTAAAAAAGTCAGTTTTATTTCTATATGCTAGCAAGGAACATGTGTAAAACAAAATTTAAAATACAATGCCAGTTACAATCACTCGGATAATAATGAAATACTTGGGCATAAATCAGAGAAAACATGTATGGGACATGTATGCTAAAAACTACAAAGTACGGGTTGAAAATCTAAATTAATGGAGACAGAATTTGGGTTCATGGATTGGAAGACTCAACATAGTGAGAATGTCAATTCTTTCCAAATTAGCAGACAGGGTTAGCACAATTCCTATCAAATCCTAGGAAGATTTTTAAAATAGATATAGACAAGACTATTCTAAAAATCTATATGAAAAACAAAGGAACTAGAATAACTAAAATAATTCTAGAAAAAAAGAAAAAAGTGGAAGCAATCACTTTACCCAATTTCAAGACTTACTATGTGGTTACAATAATCGGTACTGTGGTACTGGCAGAGGGATAGACATACAGGTCACCGGAACAGAATAGTGGACTTGCAGGTAGTTTCACAAGTATGGCCAATTGATTTTTGATGGAGTTGCAAAAATAATTTGATGGAGAAAGGATAAGCTTTTCAACAGATAGTGCTGGAGCCATTGGATATCCACACACAAGAATGGAATGGAATGGAACGGAACGGAATGGAATAGAATAGAATAGAATAGAATAGAATAGAATAGAATAGAATAGAATAGAATAGAAAACAGAATAGACTTAAACCTCACGCCTAATGCAGAGGTTTACTCGAAATGGATCATAGATTTAAAAATAAACCATAAAGCTTTTAGAAAAAAATAGAAGAAAATATTTGGGTCCTAGGGCTTGGTAAAGAGTTTTCAGTCATCCCATCAAAACACATTCCATATTACCAGCTTAGAGGAACATAAATGAGCTGAAAATCACAGCATGAGAACTTCGTGAAGCGTACACAAGTATCAATAGACAAATCAACCAAACGGAAGAAAGAATATCAGAGTTTGAAGACCATTTTGCTGAAATAAGGCAGGCAGACAAGATTAGAGAAAAAAAGAATGAAAAGGAATGAATGAAACCACCGACAATTATGGGACTATGTAAAAAGACTGAAGCTATGATTAATTGGAATACCTGAAAGAGACAGGGAGAATGGAACCAAGTTAGAAAACACACCTCAGGATATTATCCAGGAGAACCTCCCAACCTAGCAAGATAGGCCAACATTCAAATTCAGGAAATACAGAAAACATCACTAAGATACTCCACGAGAAGATCAACCCCAAGACACATAATTGTCATATTCTCCAAGGTCAAAATGAAGGAAAAAATTTAAGGGCAGCTAGAAAGAAAGGCCAGGCCACCTACAAAGGGAAGCCTATCAGACTAACAGTGGATCTTTCAATAGAAACCCTACAAGCCAGAAGAGAGTGGGGGCCAATATTCAACATTCTTAAAGAAAAAAATGTTCAATCTAGAACTTCATATCCAGCCAAACTAAGCTTCATAAGCGAAGGAGAAATAAAATCATTTTCAGAAAAGCAAATGCTGAGGGATTTCATCACCCCAGGCCTGCCTTGCAAGAGCTCCTGAAGGAAGCACTAAATATGGAAAGGAAAAACCAGTACCAGCCACTGCAAAAACACCAAAATATAAAGACCAATGACACTATGAAGAAACTGCATCAACTAGTGGGCAAAATAACCAGCTAGCATCATTGACGACAGGATCAAACTCACACGTAACAATATTAACTTTAAATGTAGATGGGCTAAAAGCCCCAATTAAAAGACACAGACTGGCAAATTGGATAAAGAGTCAAGACCCACTGGTGTGCTGTATTCGGGAGACACATCTCACGTGCAAAGACACACATAGGCTCAAAATAAAGAGATGGAGGAAAATTACCAAGCAAATGGAAAGAAAAAAAAAAAAAGACAAGGGTTGCAATTTTAGTCTCTGACAAAACAGACTTTAAACCAACAAAGATCAAAAAAGACAAAGAAGGGCATTGCATAATGGTAAAAGGATCAATTCAACAAGAAGAGCTAACTATGCTAAATACATATGCACCCAATACAGGAGCACCCAGATTCATAAAACAAGTTCTTAGAGACCTACAAAGAGACTTAGACTCCCACACAATTATAGTGGGAGACTTTAACACCCCACTGTCAATATCAGACAGACCAACAAGACAGAAAATTAACAAGGATATTCAGGACTTGAACTCAGCTCTGGATCAAGCAGACCTAATAGACATCTACAGAGCTCTCCACCCCAAATCAACAGAATATACATTCTTCTCAGTGCCACATGTCACTTATTCTAAAATCAACCACTAATTGGAAGTAAAACACTCCTCAGCAAATGTAAAAGAACCAAAATCATAACATACAGTCTCTCAGATCACAGTGCAATCAAATTGGAACTCAGGATTAAGAAACTCACTCATAACCACACAACTACATGGAAATTGAACAACTTGCTCCTGAATGACTCCTGGGTAAATAAATAAATTAAGGCAGAAATCAAGAAGTTCTTTGAAACCAATGAGAACAGAGAGACAATTTACCAGAATCTCTGGGACACAGCTAAAACAGTGGTAAGAGGGAAATTTATAGCACTAAATGCCCACGTCAGAGAGCTAGAAAGATCTGAAATTGATGCCCTAACATCACAATTAAAAGAACTAGAGAAGCAAGAGCAAACACATTCAAAAGCTAGCAGAAAACAAGAAATAACTAAGATCAGAGCAGAACTGAAGGCGATTAGAGACATGAAAAACCCTTCAAAAAATCTATGAATCCAGGAGCTGTTTTTTTTAAAAAAATTAACAAAATAGATAGACTGCTAGCTAGACTAATAAAGAAAAGAGAAAAGAATCAAATAGACACAATAAAAAATGATAAAGAGGATATCACCACTGACCCCGCTAAGTACCAACTACCATCAGAAAATACTATAAACACCTCTATGCAAATAAAGTAGAAAATCTAGAAGAAATTGATACATTCCAGAACACATACACCCTCCAAAGACTAAAGCAGGAAGAAGTCGAATTCCCGAATAGATGAATAACAAGTTTTGAAATTGAGGCAGTAATTAATAGCTTACCAATAAAAAAAAAAAACCCAGGGCCAGATGGATTCACAGCTGAATTCTACCAGAGGTACAGAGAGGAGCTGGTACCAGTCCCTCTGAAACTATTCCAAACAATTGAAAAGGAGGGAATCTTCCCTAACTCATTTTATGAGGCCAGCATCATCCTGATACCAAAACCTGGCAGAGACACAACAACAACAACAAAAATAAACTTCAGACCGATATCCCTGATGAACATCAATGCAAAAATCCTCAATAAAAATACTGGGAAACCAAATCCAGCAGCACATCAAAAGCTTACCCACCACGATCAAGTAGGCTTCATCTCTGGGATGCAAGGCTGGTTCAAAATATGCAAATCGATAAACGTAATCCTTCACATAAACAGAACCAATGACAAAAACCACATGATTGTCTCAATAGATGCAGAAAAGGCCTTCAATAAAATTCAACATCCCTTCATATTAAAAACTCTCAATAAACTAGATATTGGTGGACCGTTATCTCAAAATAATAAGAACTATTTATGACAAACCTACAGCCAATATTATACTGTATAGGCAAAAGCTGGAAGCATTTCCTTTGCAAACCTTCTGCACAGAAAAAGAAACTATCATCAGAGTGAACAGGCAACCTACAGAATGGGAGAAAATTTCTGCAATCTATCCATCTGACAAAGATCTAATATCCAGAATCTACAAGGAACTTAAACAAATTTCAAGAAAAAAACAACCCCATCAAAAAGTGGGCAAAGGATATGAACAGATACTTCTCAAAAGAAGACATTTATGCAGCCAACAAACATATGAAAAAAAGCTCAACATCGCTGATCTTTAGAGAAATACAAATCAAAATCACAATGAGATACCATCTCATGCCAGTCAGAACGGAGATTATTAAAAAGTCAAGAAACAATAGATGCTGACGAGGCTGTGGTGAAATAGCGCTTTTACACTGTTGATAGGAGTGTAAATTAGTTCAACCATTGTAGAAGACAGTGTGGCAATTCCTCAAGTATCTAGAACCAGAAATAGCATTTGACCCAGCAATCCCATTACTGGGTATATAGCCAAAGGAATAGAAATCATTCTACTATGAAGACACATGCACACGTATGTTTATTCCAGCACTATTTACAATAGCAAAGACATGGAACCAACCCAAATGTCCATTGATGATAGACTGGATAAAGAAAATGTGGCGCATATACGCCATGGAATACTATGAAGCCATAAAAAGGAATGAGATGTGTCCTTTGCAGGGACATGGATGAAGCTGGAGGCCATCATCCTTAGAAAGCTAACACAGAAACAGAAAACCAAACACAGTATGCTCTCACTCATAAGTGGGAGTTGAACAATGAGAACCCATGGACACAGGGAGGGGAACAACACACACCAGGGTCTGTCAGGGGATGGGGGGTGAGGGGAGGGACAAATGGCTAATGCATGTGGGGCTTAAAACCTAGATGACGTGCTGATGGGTGCAGCCAACCACCATGGCACACGTATACCTATGTAACAAACCTGCACGTTCTGCACATGTATCCTGGAACTTTAAGTAAAACAAACAAACAAACACATTCTACAAAAGCAAAAAGTTAATACATTGGACTTTATCAAAAGTTAAAACTTTTGTTTTGCAAAAGACCCTGCTAGGAACACGGAAAGAAAAGCTACAGCTTGGGATAAAATATTTGCAAGCCACATCTGGCACAGGACTCATATCTAGAATAACAAAGAACTCTCAGAAATCAGCATTAAAAGACAACAATCCAACTGGAAAATGGGCAAAAGGCAAGAAGAGGATATGCAGATGGAAAATGAGTGCTTGAAAAGATGAATTCAACGTCAAACCATATTGGGATATCACTATACATTTATTAGGCCAACTAAACTTTAAAAATAGTGGTAACCCTAAATGCTGGTGAAGAAGCAGAAAAACGGTATCTTTCATACATTGCTGGTGAGGATGTCAAATGATACAGGCATTCTATTTTTTTGTTTTGTTTTGTTTTTTGGTATGGAGTCTCACTCTGTCACCCAGGCTGGAGTGCAGTGGTGTGATCTCGGCTCACTGCAACCTCCGCCTCCTGAGTTCAAGTGATTTCCTGCCTCAGCCTCCTGAGTAGCTGGGATTACAGGTGTGCACCACCATGCCCAGCTAATTTTTGTATTTTTAGTAGAGACGAGGTTTCACCATGTTGGTCAGGCTGGTCTCAAACTCCTGACCTCGTGATCTGCCCGCCTCGGCCTCCCAAAGTGCTGGGATTACAGGCGTGAGTCACCGTGCCCGGCTGATACAGGCATTCTTAAAAGTCATTTGGCAATTTCTTAGAAAACTAAGTTTACACTAACCATACAATCTAGCCACTGATTTCCTCTGCTTTTATCTCAATCAGCTCAATGAAAACTTATATCTGCACAAAACCTATAAATAATTGTTTGTAGCAGCTTTATTTGTATTACCAAAAGGTGGAAACAATGACAGGATTCCTCAATGGATGAATGGTTAAGCAAACTAGGATACATCATACATGGAATACTACTCAGAAATAAAAAAGAAAACAAGTTATTGAAACATACAATACTTGGATGGGTCTCAAAAGCATTATGCTGAACAAAAATGTCAATATCAAAAGGGCCAACACTGCATGATTTCGTATATATGTAAAAATATATATTTTGTTAATTCGAGAATGCTGTGTGTGTATACATATAGAATTTTGTTAAAAATTCAAGAATTAACAAAATTGTATAGATAGATAGATACACACACCTTCTTATTAATTCAAGAATTAACAAAATTGTAGAGATAGGAAGCAGATTAGTGATTGCCAGGGATTAGGAATGATGGGGTGGGAATGGAGGTGGGTGTGAACAGGAAGATCTTTGTAGTGATGGAATACTTTTGTATCTTGATTGTAGTGGTACTTACACAAATTTGCACATGTGATAAAATGACACAGAGCTATAAGCACACTGTACAATGTCAAGGTCCTTGTTTTGCTATTGTACTATAGTTATGTAAGATATAAGTAACCACTGGGGGAAACTGGGGAAGGGTACCTGGGACTTCTATGTACTATCTTTGTAACTTCTTATCATCTATAATTATATTTTTAAGAGCACCAACCCTAACATAATATAAAGTTACAAAAATTAAAGCAATGTGGTAATAACAGAGACTAATGTATCAGTGGAACAGAGTCCAAAGTTCCAACAATTAAATATGGAAATTTCACATATAATAATAGTGGCATTTCAAATCCAAAAGTATGGATTATTTAACTGAGAAAATAGGCAAGCCAAAACAAAACAAGTTAGCCACATGTATAAATTCATAAATATGTCAAGTCACTCACATAAATTCCAGAAGCTTTCAATAACTAAAATCCTAATTATTAGTGGCAGAAAACATATATTATTTTTATAATATCCAGGTGGAAGGAGTCTTTCTAAGCATGATACAGAATTTGGAAGCCTGAAGGAGAAGGATAACAGAGCTGATATTTAGAAATAATACTTTGTGATTCTGGAAGCTATACCATAAATAAAGCAAGACCTATGACAAATTTTGAGGATATATTTGGGACACAGTAATGAATAATACATAAAATACCTAATGAGAAAGAAAATAGATAATAGAAAAACAGACCAAAGGAATGAACAGAGAAAAAAATTAAAATGCCAAAGAAGCTCAATGTTACCAATAATTAATGAAATCCAAATGAATATACTAAGACATCATAAAACATTTATCACAGTGGCAATGATTTAAAATAAGTCACTATACCTAGTGTTCTGAGGATGTGAGGAAATGGGCACTCATAGAAAGTTCATGTGTAGCATAGAAGCTATTTGGATCACAATTTGGCAATAGCTAGAAAAATTTAAACATGATGACCCTTGGATCCAGTAGTTTAAATTCTAGAAATTTATCTCATAAAATTATTTGGGCAAGGCTGTCAGCATATCTGGAAGAGGAAGTTATTTGCCACACTGTTTCTAATTTTCCAAAGTTAAAACCACTATAGACTCTTTCACTCAACAGTTAATTGGTACATAAAATGTGTTGTCTCCATTTATTAGAATTATTGTGCAGGTTTTAAGAATTGTGGAACAAAACTACATGTACTATAAATACTTGCAAATGCAGGGAGTATCAGTTTAAGTGAAACTTGAATTTTAAAGAATAAGGATGCAATTTAAGCTTCTATCATATATTAGCAATTGTACATGGGTGTGTGTCTATATATATAGATACACCTATGTACACACACACATATTTACACATACTTATGTAATCATAGAATCCCCTTATAAAAGGATCCAGAATAAATAATAAATCTTTCTAGAGAGAACTGTGGGATGGGGAATTTGGGAAGGATTATTTATTTTCTTTAATATACTTTCAATCTTAATTAAAGTGATGTAAAAATATTGCTTAAAATGTGAAATGAGACCGGGTGCTGTGGCTCACGCCTGTAATCCCAGCACTTTGGGAGGCTGAGGCAGGTGGATCACAGGGTCAGGAGTTCAAGACCAGCCTGGCCAAGATGGTGAAACTGTGTCTCTACTAAAAATACAAAAAAATTAGCGGGGCGTGGTGGCAGGTGCCTGTAATCCCAGCTACTCGGGAGGCTGAGGCAGCGAATTGCTTGAACCCGGGAGGCGGAGGTTGCAGTGAGCCAAGATCATGCCACTGCACTCTAGCCTGGGTGACAGAGCGAGACTCCGTCTAAAAAAAAAAAAAAAAAAAGGGAATGGTACACAAAGTTTAAACTGAAAACTGGCCTTAGATGTTAGATGTGGGTTAAAAGTCTCCAGGTGGTGGCTGTGGCCTGTAATCCCAGCACTTTGGGAAGCTGAGATGGCTGGGTGGATCACCTGAGGTCAGGGGTTCAAGACCAGCCTGGCCAGAATAGTAAAACTATTTCTCTACTAAAAAAATACAAAAATTAGCCAGATGTGGTGGTGGATGCCTGTAATCCCAGCTACTTGGGAGGCTGAGGCAGGAGAATCGCTTGAACCTGGGAGGCGGAGGTTGCAGTGAGCCGAGATCGTGCCACTGCACTCCAGCCTGGGGTGACAAGAGCGAGACTCCATGTAAAAAAAAATAGAAGTCTCCAGTTAAAGATAATTTGACAAGGGAAAAAACCCCTATTGAAATAAAGTAAGTAACACTGGAAATAAAAAAGAAGAAAATATGAATTAGGCCAACGCAGGGATCTACACATCAGCATGGACCTAGACTTACCTTCCTGTTTTGTGACTTTATGACACAGCACTGTGGAGCGGTTACTGATATTTCCAAAGGAACTAAACCTCTTCATGTGGTTTAAGAGACAACATAGCCAGGAAGTGGGACCGCAGGACCTGGCAGCAGGGCGTGATCGTCTCCCTGGTGTATGAAGGGCAGTGATCAGACAGACACCATCAATGGGAGAGTGTGCTTGTTCAGCTGTGGTAGTCAATGGGAGTAACCGGTTGTGTCTTCCTTGGTTGGGGACAGGGAAAGAAGGAGGTGCCCAGAGTATAATGTACCAACAATTTCTCCAAGACACCAACAGCCTGCTAGAACTTCTGCCTTGTTTCCACTGTTTCACAAAGATGCCATACAAAATGGTGGCACTTGGAAAGCTTTGTCCCTAAACAACATGAGGCCGAGCATGGTGGCTCATGCCTGTAATCCCAGCACTTTGAGAGGCCGAGGTGGGCGGATCATGAGGTCAGGAGATCGAGACCATCGTGGCTAACACGGTAAAACCCCATCTTTACTAAAAATACAAAAAATTAGCCGGGCGTGGTGGCGGGTGCCTGTAGTCCCAGCTACTCGGGAAGCTGAGGCAGGAGAATGACGTGAACCAGGGAGATGGAGCTTTCAGTGAGCTGAGATCATGCCACTGCACTCCAGCCTGGGCGACAGAGTGAGACTCTGTCTCAAAAAAAAAATAAAAATAAATAAAAATAAAAAAATAAAATAAAGCAACACGATGGACCTAGTAAAGGTCTTCAAGGGTCTGTGTTGCATCAGCTTCAGGCTTTCCATGGCAAGCCATAAAAAGAATCTACAATATGCTCATTCTTGACAGACCCTGGTCTCTAAATTTCAGATTTCACGCATCATTCAAATTATTAATCTTCTTTTCAAATGGTTCTGGGGACTGCCAAGCATGCGATTTTTTCTTAGTATTTTATGTCTTTCTTTTTTACGTTAACAAGCGGCAGTGTTTTCTTTGTGGAATTAAACTCCACAAAAATATCTTTGCAAGCAGATTTGTGTCTTGATAACAATCTGTTGATTAATTTGGCGGCAGAATGCTGATGGAGTGCGTGAATCTCTGGGAAGACTTCCAGCAGATACACATCAGTGTAATTAAACGCTTCCAGCATTTTACAACTGTCAGGATGATGTTTTACCATTCTGACACCCACCCTGGCTTCAGCTTGAAGGGGAGTGTGTGTGTGTCTTTCACCACAGTTCATGTGCTAGTTCACACTGCCTACCCCCCAGTTTCTTTCCTGGCTTCCTTGAAGATGCAGGAGGGTTGAAGATACAGGAGGTTGAAGATACAGGAGGGATACAGAAATATCCGAGGGTTGCAGCTTCATCTGTTCTTCCACCTTTCCCCAAAGATCCTTCTCTGCTTTCTCCAAAGGTGATGCTGATAATCAGGAAGGCAGTCCAAGAGGTGGGGAAGAGGGGAAGAGCATAGGTTTTTGGAATGAAACAAGACCATATTTAAATCCTGGTGCCATTTACAAGTTTTGGGAGAGAATCTGTTTCCTCTTGTGTCTAATGGAGTAGGAACATCTTAATAGGAGACTTGGGAATTAGAAGGCAATGTTTGGGAAGTACTCATTAGTCCAGGGACATGGATATATGGGACTTAGAAGTCCTTAGTAGCTGCTAAAATGCAAAAGTCTTTTACACTTTTTGAAACAGCTTTACTTATATTGAATCTTGTAATCCCTCCAGCAAGCCAGGGAGGTGGGTGGGGCAGAGATGTTTACATCCTCTTCGAGAGGAGGAATATGAGGCATTAGTCGATTGCACAACTTGGCCAGGGCTTTCCAGACCAAACCACCCTTTGGTGCCTTTGGGGTGGGGTGGAGAGGGATCAGAGACGCGAACACAAAGACTGAGCGTGAGGGTGAGGTGAGAGTGTGGAGGACAACTCCGGGACCTGCTGAAACCTTTGGGACTACCTTTTGGCATAGTCGATGGGGCAGCCCAGGAACTCTTTACTGTTTGTCTTTTTGTGAGTGAGTCTTAGCGTTGACTCCCCAGCGTGGTAAATCCTCTTCATAATAGGAGTGGTTGCACCCAGGGGATTCATTTTTGGGAAGTAGAAAAGAAACAGGGATTATTTAGATTCCATGTCTTAAAATTCATGGTAATTCCACCTGTGTGGGACTGCAGTTTAACTTTGCTCTGTCTTGTGCATCATAGAATCCTGAAAGCTAGTACAGTTTAACCCTTTTCTGTTATTCCATAGCCACGTGGTAATGCCTGACCTGATAGCATTTTGAGGTTCATGCAGTGCTTTCGGATATGTCATTCACAGTGAGCAGAACGTTCATTAGGACAGGGGTTTTTGAGTGTTGTGGCCACAGTCTTGCAGCTACTTATAGCAGAGTTAGGACAGGGCTCAAATGTCTTTCTCATCTCTGCTCAAGCCTTCTGGAGATGGGAAACGTCTATGGTCCACACATTGCAGCCCATGATAAAAGACACCTCCTTGCGTTGAAATTGTTTCTGCTTGATTCTCCTCCATCAACTATGCATTCTTTATTTCAAATACGTGTTTGTGTAGCTTCTGTTGGTAACTTATGAAACAGAGCCAAATCCCTCTTCTAGAGGGTATCTCTTCACAAATTTAGCGACAACCCTCATGCACCCACCATGCCTTCCTTTGTATTCCTCTTTTCAGGACATGACCCCCAGCCTCTGTGTCCCCCACACAGTGACGAGAGTTTTAGACCCCTCCCATTCTAGTTGCTTTGCTTGAGAGACACCCCAGTCCGTCCTTTACAACATGCTTCTTGCCCACAGCCATGGTGCTCCAGTGTGGTCTAAACCTTCAAAGTAGAGCGTGTGTTCATCCGTGGGTCTCCAGCCCCAGGCCCTGGCAGACTAAAATACCCAAACAGAGAGCAGGCAGTCACGGCATCCTAACGTAAACCTGCTCCTTGGCTTTTGTTCTATCTTCAATGCTTCACTGTATTTTGGCGGCGGGTTTGGGCACCACTGGATCCTGCACTTACTCTGTTACATGCGGACTTCTGTCTTCCCTCTGCTTGGTTGTGAGTTTGGGCATCGCCATCATCTCCTTGGATGAGAAGCCCCTGGATACCTGGAACTCTACAGACAGGTTCATCCCAGGGAATGAGAGCTGGAGAATACACACGTGGAGGAACTATGACCGCCTTTGTTCTATATATGGCAAGTTTTTAATACACCTATGGCCACATTAGCTTTGTGAAAAGCTATTGAATGAGTTTACGGTTCACTAAGCCCCACCTCCTAGTCTTCACGTGTCTTGTTTTGTATGTGCTGTTAATTTCTTGGATTCAAGTAGAGGACTTCATGTTTATTCCTCTCATACTTTCCTTTGTAATATCTACTCTTCATCCTGCAGTTCAAGGTATTCTCGGACTCCACCTTGTCATCGTGAGTACTCACCATTCTTCAAAGCTTCCAATCATTCATTAAGCTTAGTTAAATTTAATTAATTAATTTTAACATTTTGCTTTCAATTCCTTTTTATTTCAATAGCTTTAGGTGTACAAGAGGTTTTTGGTTACATGGGTGAATTGTATAGTGGTGGAGTCTGGGCTTTTAGCATACTCATCCCCCAAATAGCGTACAGTGTACCTGATAGGTCATTTCAAAAGGTTTCCCAGAATCCTTTCTTCTTTTCCACTTTTGCAATCTTTCCTCATTTCCCCCTTCTTTCCCACCTAATAGAGAAGTGACATTTCACTTCTCTTTTACACACACACACACACACACAGACACACACACACACACACATTTTCTTCACTTGGGATATGAGTCAGTGTTAAACCAAGAGTAACCTCACCAAGAAATTCGGCAATTAGGTAAGGACCATAAAGCTCCACAGGAGAACTACCAGAGGCTCACAAACCTCCAAGGCGTGGTCCATGTGAGAAATCTCGGAGGAGTAGGAAGGCCCTGGGAACTCCACTGTGAGAAAATGCAACTCAAAATCAAGGAATGCTGCTCCAAGTCAATTCGTCAAAAATATATGATGGAGAAGAAGTAGAAGTAAAAAGTTTCCACTAAATGTCAAGGATATTACACAGGGGACTAAGAAAGCATTTACCATTTGAGTTCCTGAGGAATCCATCAAAGGAGGCAATGTATGCACGAATTCTGCTTGAACTGTGTTTGGGACCTGGGACCCAGACAGCGGCAGGAGACAGGAGAGGAATGTGGCGCACTCCAGAACTCAGGACAAAGTGCCTGCTAGTTTCTAATATGAGTGAAACAGGTTTATCCAGCATTTCAACACTCATTTTAAATGCATTTAAATTCAGTGTTAATGTTGGAACATTTCAGTGATGCATCGTATCACTGTAATGTTGTCTTCACCATGTCAAATGCCTCCTGGAAGTTCCTGCTGCCCATAGAGTGATTCTAAGCTCTGTTACTGGGACATCCAGTCCACATACATGAAACATTTCTAGTATTTAGTATACAACCATATTTAGAAATATATAATATATAAAATATATCAGAGATTGACAAACTATGACTCATGGGCCCACTACATGCTTTTGTAAATAAACTTTTATTGCCACACAGCTATACTCATTCATTTACATATTGTTTATGGCTGCTTTTGCTATGATGGCAGAGTTCAGTAGTTGCAACATAGGCCATATGTCCTGCAAGGCTGAAATATTTACTATCTCCCCCTTTAAGATAAAGTTTGCCCAACCTGTCATACATAATATAACATATGACATCTAACATGTAATATATCATACATGCTATATTTATAAAAATAATAATATACTAAATTGTGTGTAATATGAAATATATGATAATATATCATGTTAGATCATAACTCATCTATAATTCTTATACTTGTCTAAAGTTTGGGGATAAGGTATTTGCTGGTTTGCATAGTTGAACCATTAGAGCATTTCTCTAGTTTAGATAAATTGTTGTGTTAGAATATCTAAAAATTGTGGGTTTGGTTAGAATATATGGAAACTGTTCTGCAAAAATAGTGATTGATACAGCAATTAAAAAACACAATTCTAGTTATGTTTTCCAAATAAATGGTTAACAGATGGAGTAACTTTTAAGGCTGGTTCACATCAAGGATTGTGGTTCAAATTGGGGTTGAGTGATTGATTCTCTCAGCCATTTAGAGAACACACACATTGGCGCAGTCAGTAGATTTGAATTTTGTGGCCCAGGCAGAGAAACAGCTTTGGGGTCTAGAGCATTCAAAAGCTAATTTGGGAGGAAATGGTATAAAAATCCAAATGTGTTGAACAGATTTATGGAGATTTTTCACTGTGTGTTTCTCTGACCCATTCAATTTGCTATGCTTTGCTCTTTGGCTAAGTCTTCACTGCAAAGTACCAGGGTAGAACTGTTCTGTGACATTATGCAGGCTTTATCCCACAAGATGACATGAGAAATCAGACCATTTATTTCATGGAAAGCCCGCAGTGTGTACTTGAGCCTTATTTTCTGCCCTCTGATTGCAACAGACAGGTAGGCCTCGGTTGCTTTGTAAGTAATAACAAAGCTGTCTCATTCTAACCTACGCAGATGCGGTAGGACTTTGGTTCACAGGCATTAATGAAGAGTACATAAACTTTTGGCAGACTTGCACACCTCTTTCTGTTTGTTGACAAAGAGACATTGCATAGTCTTACTGGAGCCAAACAATTCTCATCTAATGCATATGAATATTCACTGAATGCACAGGAATTAAATTATAAAGACGTCTGTTACACCATGAGGGACTTACCGCTAAGCTGGGCACTTCTTGTTTATTTGGAATGTCAACTAAGAACGCTTCATCTGAATGAGACAATAAACTTTTTAGTATCCCTCTGCTAAACTCAGACAAACTATTAAGTATGTGTATGATGTGGCAGCTGGCGTGGCCAGTGGTCCGCACGCTCCCTCTGGAGTCGGATCAGCAGTATGGCACTGGTGATGTTTCCTGCAGTCTCTGGTTACTACCTCCCCACCTCAGTGGCATCCCTCCCTTGTTCTGTCTCCCTCCCTTTTATAACCTGCTTCTTTCAGGCCATGAATTCACAGAGGGTTAGCCACCAGCAACAGTGGATTTGTCATTTGGGGGATTTGCCTATTAACAGAGGGGCAAAGCTTTAGAAAGCTTCAACTGGGAAAGTTTCTCTGAGCATCTCAGCTTTTCTTGACAGAACACCACCTGCAGGAAGAACCATGTTCACTCTGCCTCCATAGGCCATAGACTGCTTTGCAAAAATGCCTCTCTCAGGACTTTAGCAGCAGAGTCTAAAAAGAGGGGTCTCTGTGGTCCAGCACACTTCAGCCCTATCCTAAGCAATGCGCTGTGAACTGGTGGGCGTGAGGAGCTAGTTACTATTTCCATGGTCCAGCACACTTTAGACCCATCCTAAGCAAGATGCTGTGAACTGGTGGGTGCGAGGAGCTAGTTATATATTTCTATTAATATTATTATTATTTTTAGACAGAGTTTTGCTCTTGTCACCCAGGCTGGAGTGCAATGGCGCAATCTCGGCTCACTGTAACCTCTGCCTCCTAGGTTTAAGCAATTCTCCTGCCTCACCCTTCTGAGTAGCTGGTGTTACAGGCGCACGCCACCACGGCCAGCTAATTTTTATATATTTTTAGTAGAGACGGGATTGTGCCATGTTGGCCAGACTGATCTCCAACTCCTGACCTCAGGTGATCTGCCCGCCTTGGCCCTCGAAGTGCTGGGATTACAGGCATAAGCCACCATGCCCGGCCTAGCTATATATTTCTAATGCGGCCTTATCTCCTACCAATGGCAGTAGGATCCTGGATTGGGAATTGCTGCCATTGGATGCCCTCTGTGAAATGGGCCCCTGGGTCCTAACAAGTTCGAGGCTGAGAAGGAGCAGTCGTGAGATGAAGAGGTACTTGTGGTCTGACTGTGGATGGAATGGGTGCTGTCTGGTTAGTGGAGAGTAGGGTTCTCTAATTACCAGCGGGCTTTTCTCTCTATGACTAATTAATTCTGCTTTGGACGCAGCATCCCTGCTCTTGTCGGGAGAGATAGCATCTGCACTCGCTAAGCCGGGTGCCCTCGCACTGCCTCATCAGCTGTGTAAGCAGAGGCCTCAGCCTTGCAGAGTGATTTTGGCACAGCGTGTGTATCTTGTGAGGCTTAGAAAGCCACTGACATTTCGAAATCCTCTGGGACTTTGTTGCTCTGCTGTTATCACTCAGGGGCAGTGTGTCATCTGCTCATTATTCCCTGAGCTCGTTTGCCTGGCCCTCTGTGATGTGGAGAGGGAGGGGCCGCCCCCAGCAGCTGTGTGGAGTCCGGTGCCATCCAACCTATTGGCCTCTTCATCTCACCTGGTTTTCATATCCAGTATGTGCTATTTGTTTATTGATTGGGAGGGTTTGGAAATGACTTTTCTTTCCACAAATACTGAGAGTCCCAGCTGCGTGGACATGAGTGCCTTGTGTGCAGAGAACTTAGTTCTCATCTCCCGATGCTGGAACACAATGGAGTTTTTGCCAAGATTAGAGGGGTGATGGGATTGACAGTCCCTAGATTTGGTTAGGCCCTGCTCAAGGGGGCTGGGTTTGAACGCCACATCCTGTGGTTGTCCTGCTAACAGGCAGTCATCTGAATGGGTTTGAGTAGGTGAGACATGAAGGGAAAACAAAAGACCTCATCCATCCATGAGTGTGAGATCTTCCCTGACATTCCAGCACTCAGTTCACTCCTGGGATGGGGAAGCTTCAGGTTTTGAAGAGCGTCTGTTGAAACAGGTAGATGAAGAAGCTAAATTCTTGGACTGCTGATGTCTAGCTGACTATATCGGACATGAATTTGTTTAGTTCTCAAAGGAATACTGGGGATATTTTCTTTCCCAGTTTACCATTGAGATGAGCTGTGAGGAGGTTTTCCCAATGGTACAAAGTAAGTGTAGGGCTGGGATTTGAACAGTCCTGTCCACTGTGCCACACTCCCGATGAGCAGGCCAACCTCAGCCAAACCTTAGAGGATCATCGCTGGGGAAGGAAAAACCACTGCTTCCAGTGTCCAAGTATTGCAGGAAAACAAGGAGATGGAGGAGGGAAGGACCCAGGGACCAACATCTCAGAGAAGAAAGGCAGTGGAAGAGGCTAAGACGTGAGTGAGAAGTGGCCTCTTGGGCTGTGCCCTGACCCCACACTCCGCTCTCTGCACTGACCTAGGTGGGAAACGGAGGTGAACAAGTGGGGTAACCAGGGGGCAGTCCCAGCAGAGGGGATGGGGGCCCTTGTGCTGCTGGGTGGGACGTGGCTGTGGTTTTGGTGTCTGACTGGGGACCTTGTGGAGGGGATGTCACTGCAACAGGGGTGAAGTGACCCTGGGTACCAACAGTGGGGTAGGTTCCCGAGCCCCAGGACCAAACGGCCTGGGTTGGGGACAAGACCATGCTCTCTTCTAGAGGATAGACATAAGAAAGAAAAGCACTCCTGCACCAAACCAAGGCTCTGTTAGGAAGGAAGGAGGAGGCCGGGCGCGGTGGCTCACGCCTGTAATCCCAGCACATTGGGAGGCCAAGGTGGGTGGATCACAAGGTCAGGAGATTGAGACCATCCTGGCTAACACGGTGAAACCCCGTCTCTACTGAAAATACAAAAAATTAGCCAGGCGTGGTGGCGGGTGCCTGTAGTCCCAGCTACTCGGGAGGCTGAGGCAGGAGAATGGCATGAACCTGGGAGGTGGAGCTTGCAGTGAGCTGAGATGGTGCCACTGCACTCCAGCCCGGGCGACAGAGTGAGACTCCGTCTAGAAAAAAATAAAAAAATAAAAAAAATAAAAATAAAAAAAAAGAAAGAAAGAAAGGAAAGAGGAAAGATTGACATTGGAAAAGTGTTACTGATGTTAGGAAGGGAAAATTGACAATGGGAAAGGGAAATCGATAATGGGAAGGGGAAATTGATACTAGAAAAGGAGAAATTGATGTTGGGAGGGAAAAACTGATGAAGAGAAACAGACCCCTCAGCGTCTGCCCTGCATCCAGGTGAGTGATGCTAGCCTGTCAGGAAGGCTTGGGCTAGTGATAAAGCTCATGCTCCGGCACGGTGGCACAGAGAGGGCAGTGTTTCCACAGCCCTTAGCGCTGTGATGAGTAGCTGAAAAAGTACCAGCAAACCTCCTTGATTAGCCTTTGCTTCATGATGTCATGCATTTCTGCTTCCCTGCAATTCAAGAAAGCAAGGCATCGTCTAGTGGGAATAGCTGGCCCTGCTTCTGGCAAGGACCCTCATCTTCTTTCTGCATATCTGCACTCACCACTGGCCAGCAGCATCTCCTCCAGGAACTTTGCTTTCTCATCTCAGACTCTGAGAGCATTGGAGTTTATATTTTCTTCTAGCTTAAAATTCCCCTCTAGCTCCACCCCCTCACCCCCCCACCGGAGTCAACTGACCTCACCTTTCACTGAGAAATAGATATGCCCTAGGGAAAACCCCGTTGTCTTCTGGAGTCAAATCCTCACTCTGCCTGAGTCTCTGTCTTCTGAGCCCCAGCTCCCATCTTCTCTCCCTTACGTCTCCTTCTCTTTCCTGGATCATCCGTCCTCCCTCTTTTTTGATTTTTCCCATCAGCCCACCACCCCATTCTCTATCTCCCATCTCCGACAAAAGACTTTGGACACGGAGCCTCTGATGTCCTCACTCCCTCCTCCCCTGCCCAGAGCTTGCCACAAGTTCATCCTCAGGCACCATCACCATTTCTTGACTTATTTCACTAGCTAGGACTTCTAGTATGTGTTGAATATAGGAGTGTGTACTAGTCAGGGTTCTTTAGAGGGACAGAACTAATAGGATATATATATGTGTGTGTGTGTGTGTGTGTGTGTGTGTGTGTGTGTGTGTGTGTGTAGAGAAAGAGAGAGAGAGAGAAAGAGAGAAAGAGAGAGAGAGTTTATTAAGTATTAACTTACACGATCACAAGGTCCCACAACAGGCTGTCTGCAAGCTTAGGAGCTAGGAGAGCCAGTCCGAGTCCCAAAACTGAAGAACTCGGAGTCTGATGTTTGAGGGCAGGAAGCATCCAGCACTGGAGAAAGATGTAGGCTGGGAGGCTAGGCCAGCCTTTCCTTTTCACATGTTTCTACCTGCTTTATATTCACTGGTAGCTGATTAAATTGTGCCCACCAGATTAGGGGTGGATCTGCCTTCCCCAGCCCACTGACTCAAATGTTAATCTCTTTTGGCAACACCCTCACAGACACACCCAGGATCAACACTTTGTATCCTTCAATCCAGTCAAGTTGACACTTAGTATCAACTGTCACAGAGTGGCAGGAGTGCACACCTTGCCTAATTCCTAATCTTGGGAGGTGAGTATTCAATCTTTTACCATTAAGTATTATGTTAGCTGTAGGTTTCATGTGTGTGTGTATGTGTGCACTTCATCATATTAAGGAAATTCCCTTCCATTCCTAGTTTGCTGAGAGTTTATCATGAATAGGTACTTTTAGGTCAATGTTCTCCATTATATTTTGTTTTCAGTTTTATTCATTTCTTTTCTATCTGCATTATTTACTTCCTTCTACTTGCTTAGGATTTATTTTGCTCATCTTTTTCTGGTTTCTTGAGGTGAAAGCTTAGATTGTTAATTGAGAACTTTGTTCTTTTCTAATATAAGCATTTAGTATTATAAACTTCCTTCTAGGCATTGCTTTAGCTGTATCCTACAGATTTTGTGTTATGTTGTTATTTTATCTTCATTCAGTTCAATGTAGTTTTCAATTTCCCTTGAAATTTCTCTCAGAACCAAGGATTATTCAGAAATGTGTCATTTAATTTCCAAGTGCTCAGAGATTTTCCTGTTATCTTTATGTTACTCATGTCTAGCTCAATTCCATTATGTTCAGAGAATATACTTTGTATTATTTAGATTATTTTAAGTTAGTTAAATTTTATTTTATGGATCAGGGTGTTATCTATAATATTAGTATGTGAAAATTGTGTGTATCCTGTTTATGTTGGGTGAAGTGTTTTATAAATGTTAATTGGATTTCATTGGTTGATGGTTATTCAGTTCTTCCATAGCCTTGATTATTTTCTGCCTAGATCTTGTGTCTATTAGGAGACACTGAAGTCCCTGATAACAACTGTGGATTTTTCCATTTCTCTTTTCAGATCGTTCAGTTTTGGCTTCATGTTGTTTGGTGCATATACATTTAGATTGTTATATTTTCTTGGTGAAGTAACCCTTTTATCATTATGTAATGCCCCTCTTTATCCTTGGTAACTTTTATTGGTCTGATGACTACTTGGTCAGACATTAATACAGACACTCCTGTTTTCTTTCTATCAGTATTTGCAAGTTGTATATTTTCTACCTTTTACTTTTATCCTGTATAGGCTGGTGAATAGCTGTTGAAATGTAGAAACTTACCACCATTTGGGTCCCTTTATCCACCTCCTTTCTTATGACATGTCTAAATATTACCTCTATATACATTAAGTCCCATATCAGACAGTATTATATTTTTTGCTTTCTACCTTCAAACATGTGTTTGAAATTTTAAGAGAATAAAAATAATCTATTATTTTTTAACAAAATGCTTACCTTTTCATTGTTTTTTATTTCTGATTTTCCAAGTTTTCTTTTATTATTTATTTATTTATTTTTTGAGACAGAATTTCACTCTTGTTGCTCAGACTGGAGTGCAATGGCGGATCTCAGCTCACTGCAACCTATGCCTCCCAGGTTTCTTCATGTTGGTCAGGCTGGTCTTGAACCCCTGACCTCAGGTGATACTCTTGCCTTGGTCTCCCAAAGTGCTGGGATTATAGGTGTGAAGCACTGCACCCGGCCTATTATTTATTTCCTCTCTGTAGAACTGTCTTTAGCAATTATTGTTTTATAGCAAGTCTGTTGGCTGAATTTTTTAAAAAAGTTTTCTTTCATCTGAGACTATCTTTATTTCACTTTCATTCCTGAAGGATATTTTGCTGGATATAAGTTATTAGAATCTTATAGAAAAAAAATCTATTAGGAAAAAAACTATTCTTTTTTTTCAGTACTTGAAATATATTGTGCCACTTTTTTTCATGTTCATGATTTCTCGTCATCAATCTAGACTCATTTGGGTTTTTAAAAATATTTTTCTCTTTTAATTGCCTTCAAGTAACATGATTTTTGTCTTTATTTTTTACTAATATCTTAAATTAATGTATATTTGATCAGTAAAGATTATATATATTTAAGGTGCATAATTTGATGATTTGATACATATACATTGTGAAATTAAGCACCTCAAACTAATCAACATATCAATCACCTCAGATAGTTATCACTTTTTCTGGTGTTGAGAGCACTAAAGATGTACTTTCTTAGCAAATTTCAGGTATACAATAAGCTCTTATTAATTATAGTTTCATTGCTGTGTATTAGATCTCCAGAACTTATTCATCTTGCATAACTAAAACTTTGTACCCTTTGACCAATATCTCCTCATTTCCCTCTCCCCCAAGCCTCTGGTAACCATCATTTCCACTCTTTGTGAGTTCTACTATTTTAGGTATCAGATATAAGTGAGATCATACAGTGCTTGTCTTTTTGTATCGGCTTTTTAAACTTAACATAATGTCCTCTAGGTTCATCCATGTTGTTGCAAATGGTAGGATTTTCTTATTTTTAAGGTGAAATAATATTTCATTATGTGTGTATATCACATTTTCTTTTTCCATTCTTGTATTGATGGACACTTGTGTTTCTATATCTTGGCTATTGTAAATAATGCTAAAAGGAACATGGGAATGCAGTTATCTCTTTGAGATGCTGATTTTATTTCCTTTGGATATACATCTAGAAGGGGACTGCTGGATCAGGTGATAGTTTTATTTTTAATTTTTTGAGGAACCTGTCTGCTGTTTTCCATAATGGCTATTGTGGTATCATATAAGTTTTAGAACTGTTTTTTCCATTTCTGCCTAAGACTGGGATTTTGATAGAGATCACGTTAAACCTGTAGGTCATTTTGGATGTATGGACATTTTAACCATATTAATTATCCCAATCCAAGAACATAGGATGTCTTTTCAGTTATCTGTATCTTCCTTAATTTCCTTTATCAATGTTTTATAGGTTTTAGTGTACAAGTCTTTCACCTCTTTGGTTAAGTTATTCCTAAATATTTTATTCTCTTTGTTGCTATTGTGAAGGAAGTGGTTTTCTTGATTTTCTTTCTGGATAGCTTGTTGTTTGTGAATAGAAACATTAATTTTTTTCATGTTGATTTTGTATCCTGCAACTTTAATGAATTATTTATTGGTTCTCACAGTTTTGTTGTTGGTTGTTGAGTCTTTAGGGTTTTGTACATATATGATCATGCCATCCGTAAGCAGAGACAATTCAACGTCTTCCTTTCTGATTAAGATGCTTTTTATTTCTTTTTATTGCCTAAGTGCTCTGGCTAGGACTTCCAATACTATGTTGAAAAGAAGTGGCAAGAGTGGGCATCCTTGCCTTGCACCAGATCTTAGAAAAGAAGCTTTCAACTTTTCCCCATTGCTTATGATGTTGGCAGTGGACTTTTTGTATACAATCCTTACTGTGTTGAGGAAAGATCCTTTTGTGCCTATTTTGTTGAGAGTTTTTTTTTTTTTTTGAGACAAAATCTTGCTCTGTTGCCCAGTCTGGAGTGTAGTGGCGTGATCTTGGCTCACTGCAACCTCCATCTCTCGGGTTCAAGTGATTCTCCCGCCTCAGCCTCCCGAGTAGCTGGCACTACAGTCACGCACCACCATGCCCAGCTAATTTTTGTATTTTTAGTAGAGACGGGGTTTCACCATGTTGGCCAGGCTGGTCTCGATCTCTTGACCTTGTGATCTGCCTGCCTTGGCCTCCAAAATGCTGGGATTACAGATGTGAGCCACTGTGCCTGGCCGAGAGTTTTAATTTTAAGTTGAGGTTAAACTTTGATTAAATGCTTTTTCTGCATTGTTTGAAATGATCATGTAGTTTTTTTTCTTTCATGATGTTAATATATCACATTGATTAATTTGTGTTTGTTGAACAATCCTTGCCTTTCTGACATAAATCCCACTTGGTCATGGTATAAGGACTTTCTAATGTGCTGCTGAATTTGGTTTGTTAGTATTTTAACAAGATTTTTTATGGCCATGTTCATCAAGGAAATTGCCCTTTAGCTTTCTTTTCTTGTTGTGTCTTTACCTGGCTTTGATATCAGGGTAATACTGGCCTCATAAAATGAGTTTGCAAGTGCTCCCTCTTCTTTTATTCTTTAAATCCAGACACACTTGGATCATGCCCTCTCGAAAATAATGTTTTATTTATCTCTGGTTGCTTTAAAAATTGTTTCTTTGTCTTATGTTTTCAAAAATTTATTATTATGTATTTGGATGTGGATTTCTTTGGATTTATTCTAGTTGGAACTCTCTAAACTTCTCGAATTTGTAGGTAAAGTTGTAACTTTTAACCAAGTTTTGGAAGTTTCTTCAGGCACTACCTTTTCAAACACGTTTTCACCATCACATTCTTTCTCCTCTTCTTCTGAGACTCCTACAACATGAATGTTAGATCTTCTGTTATTGCCACACAACCCTCTGAGGCTCGGTTCAGCTTTTCAATCTATTTTCTCTCTTTTGTTCAGGTTGGTTCACTTCTGTATATCTTTTCTACTTTACTGATTCTTCCCTCTATCGTCTTCATTTTACTAATGAGCCCATCCAGTGAGTTTGAAAATTTTGGTTATTTTGTTTTCAGTTTTACAATTTCCATTTGGTTCTTCCTTATATCTTGTATTTGCTGAGATTTTCTATTTTTCCATTTGCTTGAAAGGTGAAATTCCTAGTTGGAACATTTTTATAATCACTACTTTAAAATACTTGCCAGGCCAGGCACGGTTGCTCATGCCCGTAATCCCAGCACTTTGGGAGGCCGAGGCAGGCAGATCACGGATCACGAGGTCAGGAGATCGAGACCACGGTGAAATCCCATCTCTCCTAAAAATAAAAAAATTAGCAGGGTGCGGTGGTGGGTGCCTGTAGTCCCAGCTACTCAGGAGGCTGAGGCAGGAGAATGTCGTGAACCTAGGAGGCAGAGCTTGCAGTGAGCGGAGATCACGCCACTGCACTCCAGCCTGGGTGACAGAGTGAGACTCTGTCTCAAAAAATAAAATAAAATAAAATACTTGCCATATAATTTCAACATGTGTGCTATCTTGCTGTTTGTGTCTATTGATTGTTTTTTTCTTATTCACGTTGAGGTTTTTGATATGACAGGTACATTTGGATTGTATCCTGGACATTTTGAATAGTATGCCATGCAACCTTGGTTCCTATATAAGTTTTCCATTTTACCAGGTAGTCAACCCATTTAACTTTAGAATGCATATGCTGGCTCAGTTCTGTGAACTGTGGCTCAAATGTCAACAGTTTGAAGTGTTCACAGCAGTGTTGTGGACAACCCAGAGTTAGTCTGGAACCTGGGTAGCATTCCACACCATAGTTCAGTTCTCAAAGTCATTTCATCCATGGGCTACTTGGGGGTATTCCCAGAGCTTTATACTCAGACTAAAAGATGCCTTTCTTGGCCGGGCGGGGTGGCTCACACCTGTAATCCCAGCACTGTGTGAGGCCGAGGCGGATGGAACATGAGGTCAGGGGATCCCGACTACCCTGGCTAACACGGTGAAACCCCATCTCTACTAAAAATACAAAAAAATTAGCCGGGCGTGGTGGTGGGCCCCTGTAGTCCCAGCTCCTCGGGAGGCTGAGGCAGGAGAATCTCTTGAACCTGGGAGGTGGAGGTTGCAGTGAGCTGAGATCGCACCACTGCACTCCGGCCTGGGCTACAGAGCAAGACTCAGTCTCAAAAAAAAATAAAAAAATAAAAATAAAATAACAAAACCAAACAAACGAACAGAAAAAAACACAAATCTTTCTTTAACCTCCTCTTCTCTGTAACTTCCCCTTCCCACTGTCCCACACCTTTGCTGTTGTTCACCTACTGCAGGGCAGGGATATTGGACAGTGTTCCCCCTAACAGTCTTTGTGGCCACTGTGTCTGGTGGGAGGGTTGAGAGGCACTGCCTTGGCGTGCTCCCTTGGGTAGGAAGGGGGTCATCCGCACAGCTCCACTCCACTGTCTCTGTGGCTGATGCATCAAGTGTGTGTAGGGGGACACAACCTGCCTTTGCTGATGTTCACTCAGTGTAGGGTGGGAATGGTCAACAGAACTCTCTTTCACTGTCTCTACTGCACCTAGTGGTGAAGAGGAGGGAGGCTACTATTGCTTGTGTTTGTGCAGGGGCTGGGGCGGGGGGATGGTTGACAACCCAGAGTCTCCACAGATCTAGGTGGGGAAGGGCGCAACTTCTTTCACGGTTTTGCCTTGAGTAAGGCAGGCATAGTCTGCAGGGTTTCATCCTATGGGGCTGTTCTCTTTCCAGTCTTGGCTAGAGATAGTGGGTTTTCCTTGGGTTTTCTTTTCCTTTTTGACTGTGCCTACTGGGGATTCTGGGTTGCAGGCGGATATAGGAACCAGGGCAAGATACATAGGAAGCCAAAAGTCTCCAAAGAGCTACCACCAGGTTCTACATGGACTCCTGAAGTCCCCAGTCAGTCTCTTTTCTCCATCTTTCAGGGACTTCTAATAGTTGCTTTATGCATTTCATCTAGGTCTTCAGCTATAATTAGCAGGAAGGATAGGGTGGAATGTGCATATTACCTCTTGCCTGGAATCAAAAACTCTCCCCTTTTGGTTTTATTGATAAAATATTATCTCACTTAGACTGCCACCTTGAGCCCAAGACTATACCACTTTTCACTGATGTTCCTCCCTCTTTAACTCTTACAGTCTTTTACTATGTGTCATGTAATTTAGGACATAATTATATACCAACTTGTAATTCTTGCTGATTCATTCATGCTTATTATTCTTATCTCTTTAACTAAATCTTAAGCCTCATGTGGAAATACATGAGATGTCTTCTCTAGCCCCATAGTGCTTGTCACAGTTCTGGGTTCAAGGTTGGCACTTACTATTTCTTGGTTGAATTAATTAGAACTCTAGTACCAATGTGCTTCTGAAGCCAGATTGACCTGCTTTCAAACCCTGTCTCTACATAATACTAGTTGTAGTATCTTAAATAAGTTACTTAATCTCTTTGAGCTCTGGATTCCTCATTTGTAAAATGGTTTTCACAATACCTCTATTACAGAAGGTAATGTTTTGAGAATTATAAGTCAGAATATGCCTTAAGTATATGCTGCAGTGAAACAGATGCTCAGCCTTGTTTCCTTTTTCTTCCCTCATCATGAGCTTTGTGAGAACCCATCTTCATTTCATAAGAATAATAGGAGTTAAAGGACAAAAAGGGAAGTTGTGGCAGATTCCAAAGATGCTATTTTTCCCTACTTTTGTTGGGCTGATTTGGGTCCAGAAAATTGCACACTCCTTAGCCACAGCAAGAATGAACTCTTTTCTCTTTGCTCCTCCTTGAACCTCTTTCAGTACTGAAGTGCCAACATTTGAGCCTTCAGAAGATGGCTCCATGCAGCAGCTGGCTCATACATAGCAGCTCAAGGCACCCACCTTTTAGAACACTCAGGCTGTCTCTCCCTCAAGGACTCTACAACAATGATCCTGGCTGATTTTGTAAGCTGAAGAGGCTCCAAAAATGAAAGTAGCCAGATTCTGAGGATAAGGCAGAAATTGGAAAAAAAAAAAAGTCCAGGACTGTGAACAGTGCAAGCTGCTGACATTTGCTGCCTGGTCATCTTGGGAGCCCTATGTGTTTCTCTGGGGACTAGCATTTGGTAAATGTGACTCCATCACCCTCCAAGCAGCCTATGTCCCCAGAGGACATGGCGTTTTTATGCTGGTGAAACTCTGTGGGGAAAGGGAGAGGGTGGCAGGGTCTAAGAGGAATACTATGACTTCAGGTCACCTGAGAAATGCTTGAGGCAGGGGGACACAAAAGGAGGAAAAGAAAACTTGCCAAGGGAGGACATTTAATATAACCGGTGATGAATTTTGTTGAGAATATCCAGAGAGGGATCTTTGGGAGGTGATGCTAATACTTGCATAGTGGTGGGGGAGACAGAGTGAGGGTGCAGTTAATCATCAGATAAACCTGCAGGCGTAAAATGGAAAGTGAGCCTGGATTGGCAGAGTCAAGACTCCGTGAGTGCCTCTTAGAAGGAGAGTTGGTGCCCTCTGTTGATGCCGACAAGGCCAGCAGGTGCGCCATCTTCCCCCATTAGGAAGGAAGCCGTAGGCTTTCATTTGGTACCAGCCTAAAACTTGTGGAAGGCAAGGCCAGAACAAACATGGTACCTTTCGAGCTGGGAGTCTTTGAGTAACACTTGACGTGGATCCGGAGAGGCAGAGTACTCCTTGGAGCATGAGAAAAGAGGTCCTGCATGACACCTCTGCCTCACCCATCTCTATTTCCCTGAGCAGTTCATTTCTGGCCCCAACTTTGCATAACCAGCTCAGAAGAAATGTCTTTCAAAGGAGTTCATTTCTCTTCATTCCTCAAGCTCTGTTCTTTGGGGTCTTCTTTGCTGCCTGGATGGCTTCCCAGTGTTTTCCTCTTAAGCCACATATCTGGGGGAAGTTCTGGCTAACGCCATCTCTTCCACCCCTTACTCTTCTGGAGGTGCCTCGCTTCCCAGAGTGGTGTTTATGTCTGGGTTAGATCAGGGTCCTGTCCACATCCCTGGCTGGCCCATCCCTTGATCTAGCTCTGCTGGCATGGCGGTTAGAGTCCATCAGATGGCAGGTGATGGCAGGTGAAGAGGGGAGATAGCATTGGATAGGGTGAAAGCTCCAGGCAAATGGCCCTGGGCTGAGCATGCTGAGGCCTACCTTTCCTCCCCAGGTCTTTAGCCCTCTGTGTCCCTCCACTCTGGAAAGTGCCATGTATGTAAGTCCCACTCTCAGGACTCGATGTGCTTTCACATGACTGCACACGTGCACAAACACTTTAGAAGCTTATGGAGATGTGGCTGGAGAAATGCTAAACAAACCTTCATGCCATTAGTGATGGCCTTGAAGGTGCTGTTGAGGGGCAGATCTGGTGCACCAGCGTGGAGGAAGAAGAGGTGGGTCTGCCTGAGATGGGCAGCACAGGCAGCAGGACCAGTGTGCATCTGGCCTCTGGAGCCCAGGAGTCAACCACAGTCCCCCAGCCTCCACTGGGTCAACTCCTGGACAACATTCACCTCTTCAACTTTGCCTCTTTTTCTTTCCTACAAAATTAGGATATTAACTTTAGAAATTAAGATGCAGATGGTTTAAAAATATACAAATTTTGGCGTGGGTATGTAATAATTATATTCCCTTGTACCTGAAATGTCCCTAAAATGAAAGAGACCCCCCACTCCACCCAATTTATTGCTAAGGCTCATGGCTATAGGTGAGTGAGTCTGAAGGGCTAGAGTTTACGCAGCAGAAAGTAATGAAGGACCAGAGTAACCGCGAGGGAAGGAAGTGGACACGTGGACAGATGGGGTCTGTGGGCTGGAGCGTTTCTGTTCAGCTCTCTGAACTGGTCCTTAAGGTGGATGTTTAGATTTCCAAATGGTTTGTTGCCATTTCTTTCCATTCAATGATTTTTTTTTTCCCTGGAGAGAAAGATAGTGCTTTCTCTCTGGGAAATGCCTGATGCACACACATACAGGAAAACACACACACGTTCACACACATGCACACAAATACATACAACACACTACAGAAAATTTAAAGCAATAGTTCCTGTAGCTGCTACAACCTTCACATTTACAACCAGCTCACATGTGTGTTATCATTGATGAGGAGCAAACACTCTGCTTACTCACATCACTTTGCAAGTGTGCAATGTGTGTGGTTTATTTATAACTGCTGGGGGAATTCCCGATTTGTTATTTGTAGGCATGTATGATTCTAGTGCAACACTAGAGTGATGTAATTTTCTTTGCTTAATTTCCCCAGTGTGCTTGTAATTATTGATCTACCAAATGAAAGAATTCTCATTTCAGCAGGCAGTCATTACCTCAGCCACTCCCATCTTGGCTCTCTACCTACATGGAGGAAACTGGCGAGCTTTATGCTGTCCTGCATAGCATCAAAGGCCCGTCGAACTTCCTGGGGCCATGTTATTTCCCTCCCAGGCACTGCCCCCAGGAGGAGAAGTGTTTGTTTAGGGCCTACGGGCCGATGATTGCATATATAGCACATGATCTATTTGTGTGTTTTCTGCAGTATTTTCATTAATCTTCAATTTCTACTAAAGCTGTACACTACTTTGCGCTGTCCATGCCAGTGTTTAAAATAAGCTAGTGTGATTCCTAGGCACGAGGTGAGCCCCTTGCTGCTACACTACACCATAATCAGTGTTCCTTCTCAAACTGTGGTCCCTGGTCCAGCCGCTTCAGCTTCATCCGGGGATGACATGCAAATTGTCAGGTCAAAGCCAGACTTAATGATTTTGGGACTCAGTGATCTGTGTTTGAACAGGAGGCCCTGAGCAGCTGCCACTGTGTTGGCTCTGAACCTGGACAGGGAGCCTGAGGAACTCTGATCTAAGATGCACAACTGCAAAGGCCCGCAAGCCTCTCTGGGCTCCTGCTTTCCTCCCAAGTAGGGTTCTGATACTTGCTCAGGTCTGAGAGGGGCTGGTCCTGGGAGCACCCTCCTCTTAGTGGATGTCACTTCTTCTCTGCTTACTTCTTTCTCTCTTTCTTTCTTTTCATCCGGCCAGCCGTTTCAGCCCTCTAGCACCTCTGAGCAGCCTGCCCTGTGACCCATACATAGAATTCCCTGAGGCTGCGCCCAGCCTGTTCCACAAGAATGTCCCAGTTTGACTTTTATGTTCCACTGCTGCTTTGTGATTTATTTCATGGGGGCAAACTTGCCCTGCCCCAGAGAACGTGGGCAGGCCCTGTGACCTTTCCACTCACTCCTGCCTTGGCTTGGCAATTGGGATGTCCTTTCTGAGACAAGAATAAAGTCCAGGACCTGGATATGGGGTCAGACCCTCTGCCCACTGCAGCTGGGCACACTGAGGGGAAGCAATGCGGGTGGACAAGGCACCATCGGCCTCTCTTTATTGTACAACCCATGCTTCACCAGTGGCCAAGGCTGCCTTCTGCAGGCAGGCAGTGCAGGGGGCTACCAGGGAGTTATACATGAGATAGAGGGATCTTAATCTGTCTTTGCATCCTCCAGGCCTGGCAGGTGCTTAAAGTGCTGCCACTAACTACTTGCGACCCTGGGTGAAATACTTAACTCTTAGGTCCTTTCTTCTTTGAGCTCCATGGAAACCTCTGGGAGGGGGGCTCAGAGGCCCCTGCTTGGAGTCCTTCGGAGGCCACCATGCACCCAGGCCTCATTCTCCTGCTGTTCACCTCACATGGCCTGGGATTTTTGGGGCCCATGACCTACTCTGGTAGGTTCTTCTAGGCAGAACTGACAAAGTGCCCAACCATTACTTTAACTTTGAATTCTGCTCCAGGTCTTGAGAATCATGCCCCCAGGACCCAGCATCCCCTCTCCCGGTTGAACGTGGGGCATTTCCTCCCAAGTGTGGCAGGAGCTTGCCTTTCCCCAACCCTGCTACTGCTTCAACACTGCTCTCTCCTCTCATCTAGGCTTCCCTGGGTAGGAATCAGACTCCCCTCCAGGGTGTTCCCCAAGCCTCTCATGCTCGTGCTTCCCCTGGCTGAAGCCCCTCAGGAGACAGGAGTGAAAGAGACAGGGCCCACCTCTCCCCCAAGCTCTCTTCAAAACCCTTCCCCTAAAATCTTCTTTTCTCCAGCGCTCTTCTCTTGCTGAGGTAGACGGGCTCAAGACTTGTCAAACTGGCTCTGAGCCATCTGTTTTGAAGATCTGAGTTTGTAATTTTGTTTCTATTGTGTCTTAGTTCTTCGGTTTTAACCTCCTGTCATAGCAGTCTGAGATTTGCAGATTGCCTTTTCCATGATGACACCTGTAAGTTTACCTACGTGCAGGCTGTATTTTCCTCATCACACCTGCTCTTCTGCAAGGTGACCTTGCCATTCCCTAAATGCTGAGCAGTATCTATATTTCCTGTGCTCAAATCCAGGCAGGCAAGAGAATCCATGTGATTTCTGAGGTTAGGTCATGAAAGGTGATACAGCCTCCACCTGGTTCTCTTGAAGCTCTGACTGACATGTAAGAAATCCAAGGCTGCCATGTTGTGAGGAAGCCCAAGCCACATGGAGAAACCACATGTGCTTGAGATTCCTGACCCTAGCTACGAAGTCACCCCCAGCTTTCTGGTCCTTCCAGTTGAGGCCCCCAAAATGATTGACAGAGCCACCTTATTGTGTTCTTTCTAAAGTGCCCACAGAATCAATGAGTATAATAAAAATAAATTTCTAAGACACTAAGTTTTGTGAGACTTTTTTACACAGATATAGAGAATTGACATACTCATCATCTGTATGGCAATGTCCCTGACTCTGCCTTTTGAGCTCAGATTCCTCAGAGGTCTGGGGCCTAGGCCCATGGGGATCCACCTCAAGGTTTCTAAGTTTTAATAATTCCAACCTTTTTCTTTTATTTCCCTAGCCCTAGGAATGGTAGCTGCATTTTGCAAATGCAACATCTGTGGTACCTCAGAGTTCTCTTATTGCCATTTCAGTTACCTAGTTAATAACTTTTTACTTATTTGCCAGTTCTTTGTATTCAATTATCTCTATTTAAGTAGATGTTACAGTTTCTGTCTCCTGACTGGACTTTGACTGATATTAAAAATAGATACCATTTATTATTCTGGGTAAAGAATATCAGTGTTATTAATTTCATTAATTAAAAAAATCTCAGACATTAGAGAAGTTGTAAATACAATGCAAATACACTAGTTTATTTTCCTAAACCATCTGAGCGTATTTTGCTCATTTGATGCCCCCAGGACACCTGAATCCTTCAGTGTGTATTTCCTACAAACAAGGACATTCTCCTGCATAATCACAATACATCCATCAGAAGCAGGAAATTAATACTGATTTCCTACAAGCTTGTAATCCACAGACCCATTCACATTTCATCAGTTGTGCAAATAATGTCTCTTATAGCAAAAGGATCCAGGCCAGGGCATGTGTCACATGACTCATAGTCTTGGTTAATCTGGAACAACTCCCCTTTCCTTGTATTTCTTTGATTTTCATGACCTTGACACTTCTGAAGATTACACACAAGTTATTTTACAGAATGTCCTTCAGTTTGGATTTGCCTGATTTTTTTTTTTTGTAATCTGATTCAGGTTCTGCATTTTGGGCAAGAATCCCACAGAAATGATGTCATGTCCTCATAATGCACTAGCAGGTGGCACCTGATCTTGATTTGCCCCATTACTTACAATGTTCACTTTGATCTCTTGATTAAGCTGGTGTCTTCCAGCCTCCTTCACTATCAAGGTACTCTTTTTTATTTTGTAATTAATAAGTATTTTGGGGGAATCTACTTTGGAACTATGGAAATGTCCTCAATTTTTAATTTATTTACTTATTTATTTCTATCACTATGGACTTGTGCTTTCCTCTTTTACTCAGTGGGGGGTATAATCTGTTATTTTCAGCAGGTATTTTGACGACCAAATTATTTTAGATTTGATCAATGGGAGCCCCTTCAAGCTGGCTTCTGTGGCCTTTTGTTAAGCTTTCAGTGTGCTGTGATTGCTTTATTCTTTCCTGATGGCACAAGACATTCCAGGCTCTTCTTATTCTTTCCCTGCCCTAGCACTAGAATCAGCCATCTCTCAAAGGAGCCAAGTCTTTTAGTAGAGAATGGTATTAAAATACCAAGATTTGGCTTCTAGCTGTGCTCATTGCTTTTAAGGTATTGCCCCTTCCAGACTCTTTCAGTGAAGAGAGAGCTAAGGAATATTTGTATATAAGCATTTACATGCCTGTATCCTACTCTGTGTATGTATGTATGTATCTATCAACCTACTTATATATTGAAAAGCATAGATTTGTCCTAATATCTCCATTTCCAATGCAAAACTGGAAGGTTCATTCTAATTTTCTTTTTCTGTATATTAATTTCCTTCTCTGACAGGGGAAACTTGGCTTTCGGTATCTTGAATACATTTGTTTGGTCAATTCCAGCATACGTAACCAATCTCCCACTGCCACTGCAACCTCCTATGCTGTGGACACTCTTCCCACCCCACAAAAATCACCTATCATATTAGTTTGCTAGGCAGAAATTAATTTTGTCACAGTTCTGGAGGCCAGAAGTCTGAGATCAAGATGTTGGCAGGATTTTTTTTTTTTTTTCCTGAGGCCTTTCTCCTTGTCATGTAGATGACATCTTTTCTCTATGTCTTCTCATAATACTATGATTTAAATGTAACCCTCCAAAATTCAGGTGTGAATTCCAAGGTGAAAGTATTAAGAGATGGGGCCTCTAAGAAGTGATTAGTCTATGAAGTCTCCTCCCTTGTGATTCAGCTTAATGGTCCTCATAAAAGAGGCTTCAAGCAGGGCTAAGCTTGCTTGCTCTTCTGCCTTCAGCCACATGAGGACAAATGTTCCTCCCTTCTGGAGGATGCAGTGTTCAAGGTGCCACCTTGAAAGCAGAGACTGGACCCTCTCCAGACACCAAACCTGCTAGCGCTGTGACCTTGGACTTCCCAGCCTCCAGAACTGTGACAAAATAAATTTCTGTTCTTTATAAATTACCCAGTTGGTGGTATTCTGTTACAGCAACACCAACTGAACTAAGACACATGATCTTCTTCCTGTGTGGGTATGGGTACTAAGGTCCTCTTCTTATAAAGATTAGGGCCACCCCAATGACATTATTTTAATTTAATTACCTCTTTAAAGACCCTATTTTCAAATGTAGTCCCATTTGAAAGTATCAGGGGTTATGATTTCAACATAGGAATTTGGGAGGACAAAATTCAGCCCATAACACCCACCCTCTCTCACAGGTGAAAGTAACTGTGTTAACTAACTACAGAGGCAATATCATCCCAGTACACCGTTCTCTGCCCCATGTCATAGCTGTCACTCACCTTTGGGCTACTCTCCTACATTTATTGGGAACATTTCCTTTGTCTCCCTCATAAGTCCAACTCATGTTATCTTTTATCTAGACGAGCTAACTCCTATCTTAGTAGGAATTCTGTGGTAGGTTAAAGTTGACTACAAATTCTTTGACATCCTTTCCACATAAGAGTGGGATCCTTTTCTCCTCTCCTTGAATCTGGACGGTCCCATAACTGTTTTGACTAATCAAGTATGGAGGAAATGACGTTATGCAATTATAGGTTTAGTCTTTAAAGCTTTTGTTTTGGTCTCTGCAAGTGCTGAGCTACCATGTCTGACTAGTTTACAAGAGTGTATACATGGAGATTCTGATAATATATGGCATGGAAAAGAAGCCCAGCTGAGCCTAGCTGTCTCAAACAAGGCACCAGGTGTGTGAGAGAAGCAGTCTTGAGCTCCCTAAGCCAGACTAGCCACTAATTGAATATAAACAAGTGACTGACACATAGACCAGAGGAATTGCCCAGTTTAATCCTTGAATTCTTCACCCACAAAATTGCAAAATGTCATTGTCATTTTAAGCCACTAAATTTTTAAGTAGAACAATCTCCTTGTCTTTACTGGCCTTTGCCTCCATCTCAACTCTAATTCCACAGCTTTGATCCTGTCATTTCCTGGACTGATTCAACACTGAACTGTCCATAGGCTGCAAACACCTTTCTATCTGTTCTTCCTCTTACTTACTCTCACCATGCCAGAATTTAATATTCAGCAAACCTCGTCACCCTAAACTCCTGGAGTTTTCTCCAGTCTGTCAGCTGATTCTTGGCTTTGATTTACTTCTTTTCTATCCTGTTCAAGCCACATAATCTATCATATCAATACTCTCTATCATGTTAAACTTCTGGGATCAATCCCTGCTCCCAGCCTGCAAATTCATATCACTGGATTAGCCTACTTATTCACCTCTTTCACTTCTACACATAGGAAGCTGGAAGTTACTTGAGTCTTTGTTCTTTGGTTTTCTGCATCAGGTCCCTACAATGACATTTGGAAGATAAGATAACACTGTCTTGTTAAGTAGGAATAAAGTTTGTCAGGTAATTGAAAGGAAACAAAGAGAACTCTAGGTATCATGGAAGTAACAAGTGCTGGAAGCAGCTACCACCCATAGAACCTGGAAAACAAAGGAAAGAAGCTGCACTTCTTAAAACTTAAAATCTCAGAGGAGGGGGCCCCTTGAGTCTGGGGCCTAGACCTCTGAGGAGAGGTGTCTGCCCAGCTTATCTTTTAAATGCGATTTTAGGGACCTGATGCAGAAAACAAAAGAGCAAATGCTGGCATTTCAAAGTGTGTGTGTGTGTGTGTGTGTGTGTCTGTGTTTTACAGAGGAGTGACTGGTTTGGGGAATGTTGGGAGAACGTTTGGGAACAAACTACTCATGGTGGAACGAATTACACTCTCAGAATGAAAAAGTGAAACATTTTTTTCTTTCTCCTCCAGTCTTCAGTCATCCCTTTAGTGCCTTCTATTGATAGAGCATAAATGTGTTTGCAGAGCTCCTGCCCCAGCCTCATATACTGAAGGTAGAAGGATGGTCTTGAAGCTGGGAGACGGTAGTCTAACAGATAGTAATAGTAAGTTTAAGTAAAATACTTGTAGACAAACTTCGGTTTTGAACCCAAGATGGATAATTCTAAAATTGTTTTGAATCATGTTAGATGAATTTAACCCATTCATAATTATTATGATAACTCATTTATGTTATCTATTTATTCAGTCTTATTTTGTGTTTTCTGTTTATGTTGCTTTATTTTAAAAATTTCTTCCTTTTCTTTCATATGTTTTTGATATGTTTCCTTTTAAAAATCATATTATTCAGTAACGTAAATTAGATAGCTAATTCTATTATACTATGTTACCTATAAATTAAAATAGCAATGATAACTACTTATTTAAAATTATATTTCTTTTCAATGGCAATAATAAAATTGGATAGGATGCTACTTCCCACCAAAGAACAGAAGGCTCTGTTTTAAAGAAATTATGCTAAAACATAATTGGAAAATAATGTGTATTCTAGTCCGGGAGTCTATGTACCATGCCTTTCTCATTTTGACTCTTGGAGAGCCCAGTGTCAATGTCAGTTCCTTTTCTGCTTACCCAAAGCAAAGCCCGCCAGTCTATTTGCCCTGTCATGCCCTGCCCTGCCCAGAGCATCCAGCAAGAATTCCCACTCAGTGGTGAGACTGATGGAAAACAGACCAATGTTCTCAACAGCAGAGGAAACCACACCAGCCACTCCGGTCTTCTGATTTAACTAGAACTGAGCAACTGAAGACCAATTGGCACACGAGGAGAAACTTCTGTGATCAATCCTTTTTCTGTTGCTTATCTTGGTTTTATGCCTTTTATGTGCCTTGATATAAAAGGCATAAAACCAAGATAAGCAACAGAAAAACTGACAGCAAAAGAAAAAGAGAATCAGAAGACATTAAAAATCCCCTTAATTAATAAATTCAAAGAGATTTTGGAAACATATCTAGATAACAAATACAAGATGTTATGAAAATGTGACAAAAAACTGAGATCTTTAATAAAGAAAAATTAGGATTTAAAAAAAATTTCAATAGAAGGCCTGGAAAATCCAATGAGCTCCTTAGAGTCAGAGCAAAAAGAAGGAAAATATTAGAGAACCAAAGGAAATATAGAAAACCAGTTCAGCAGGCCTTTCAGAAAGAGTGAACAGAGAAAATTAAGACAGCAAAATTATATTTATTTATTTATTTTTTGTTGAGACGGAGCTTCGCTCCTGTGGCCCAGGCTGGAGTGCAATGGCACGATATTGGCTCACTGCAACCTCTACCTCCTGGGTTCAAGGGATTCTCCTGTCTCAGCCTCCTGAGTAGCTGGGATCACAGGAACCCGCCACCATGCCCAGCTAATTTTTGTATTTTTAGTAGAGATGGGGTTTTGCCATGTTGGCCAGGCTGGTCTTGAACTCCTGCCCTCAGGTGATCCACCCACCTCGACCTCCCAAAGTGTTGGGATTACAGGCCTGAGCCACTGCTCCTGGCCCAAAATTATATTTCTTAAAAAATTAAAGGAAATTCCCCGGGCTGAATGATATGAATCCCCCTATTGAAAGGGCATGTTGATTCCTGAGTGCAGTGAATGAGAAATGGCCCCATTTGATACACATGCTCATTAAATTTATGAGCACCAAAGGAAAAAAGAGGTTTCTGGAAACTCCCAGAGAGAAGTTAAAAAAGAAAGACCCTTTTTAAAGGGATAAAGCCCAGATTGACATGAAACTCTTAAGATGAGGTAAAATATTCAAAAATGTTTTGTTTTTTTTTTTTTTTTTTTTTTTTTGAGACGGAGTCTTGCTCTGTCACCCAGGCTGAAGTGCAACGGCACTATCTTGGCTCACTGCAACCACCGCCTCCTGGGTTCAAGCAATTCTCCTGCCTCAGCCTCCCAAGTAACTGGGATTACAGGTGCACACCGCCATGCCCAGCTAATTTTTTTGTATTTTAGTAGAGACGGGGTTTCACTGTGTTGCCCAGGCTGGTCTCAAACTCCTGAGCTCAGGCAATCCACCCACCTCAGCCTCCCAAAGTGCTAGGATTACAGGTGTGTAATGTCTTTCTCTTTCTCCCCCTCCTCTTCTTCCCCCTTCTCTTCCTTTTCCTCCCCCTCATCTTCCTCCTCCTCCTCCGCCTCTTCCTCCTCCTCCTCCGCCTCTTCCTCCTCCTCCTCCGCCTCTTCCTCCTCCTCCTCCGCCTCTTCCTCCTCCTCCTCCTCCTCCTCCTTCTCTTCTTCTTCTTCCTCCTCCTCTTCTTCTTTTCTTCTTTTTCTCCTTCTCCTTCTTCTTCTTCTCTCTCTCTCTCATTATTTCCCTACATTTTCCACTCAAACAACTTTAGAGAGCACTTTTATTCCTCAAACCCAGGCTTTCATCTCATTTAACAGATTATCTGTTGAACATTTTACCAAATATCCTCTGGAATTGGTGACCAAATGATCAAGTAACATTAAAGAATGTTGCTTTACTATTCTGTTGCCAGAGTTTTCATTTGGGTAATATTTTTTTTAATGAGCCTTCCTGCCTTTAGAGAGTCTAATTCATTTTTTTCTAGTCTGACAGTCTGTGGTAAATTTAGTCTTTAATATGTTTATGGGATGAAATAGACTGCATATTTAAGAGTTTCAAAATAAAAATAGAATAGAACCCTAAGGATATACCTATAGCTATTAGGGAATAAAGAAGCATGGTATCTATCCTTGATAAACTCTGTCTCTGACTTCTTTGTGGAAAGTGTAATATATTTTGGGAGCATATGGCTCCATGCTAATGCTTATTAGCAAATGCCATAGCTTATATTGTTCTATGCCTTATAATCATTTCAAATGGCATTTGAAAGGTACAATTTTAAAACAGCATTGGATGATATTCTTCAAGAGAAGGCACAATAAATTCACATAATAAAGCACTCTTGTGGCTCTTATTGATGTGTGAGAGAGACTGGGGAAGTCCTCGAAGGACTTCAGCCTTAGATAAGCCCAGTCATCAGATGTCATTCTAATAGAATGTAAGCACACTTACAACTGTTGACTTAAAAGGACTGAGTGGACCAGCAATGAACAAGAATGGTGAGATTGGAAAACACAGAGCAGGATCACACTAGAATAGAAAAGGGCATCAGGAAAAATTTGGAGAAAGATTCCTCTACCTCTATTTTTATTTTAAACTCTTGTGGAAGTGAGTGATTTATAGGGATTATTTGTTAGTACTTGAGAATGCCTGAGTGTTCTGGGATATGGTCTGATGCTCCTGGCCAGATGAAATGAATGAGTCAACCTTAATGAAATCTCCATAGCAGTCTCTACTTGTTATAGTAACCTGTTCTGCGTATGTAACACAGAGAGCAATTAGCCTGTATCAGACAGACACAAAAAGGTGGTGCAGCCCTGAGGTGGAGAGAGTGTGCCAGGATAATGGCAAATGTAGGTGAAACCCTCAGACTAATTCTACAATAGGTCACTTGTTCCATCACTTTGTCCATTGGAAAGGAAGTGACTCTCAAGCTACATCTCATCAGGAAACCTGGAAGCTCCTCGAAAAGAAGCCTTTGAATGACCTTCAGATGGTCATCTTGGCTTTTCACCATCCAGCACAGCAACCCCTTTCTACCCACTCTCATAGAAGCTCAGACTGGCTGCAATTTCTTGTTTGCCACCAACACTGAGCACAGAAACCTCAAGAGAGGTCCACTGACTCCCTGCATTCCAGATCTTCTCCTCCCATCCACACTTGTGGCAGCACCATCTTCTCATGACAGTCAGGGTCAATTAGTCCATCATGCAGTTAGTCTTTTCACCACATGCTGGCTCACAGGTAAGAGCAGCCCAAAGTGTCCAGGTGGCATTTGCAGCTGCAGGTGCAGCAGAATCCTTACTTTGCTCCTGAACAGAAGCACTGCTCAATGGGAACCAGGATTTCTAATACAGCAAGCCTACGTTTACAGAAGTGGGAGGATTCTTTTTCTCTCCCCTCCCCTTTCCTCCCCTCCCCTCCCTTCCCATCTCCTTTCCTTCCCCTCCTCTTCTTTTCTGTTCCTTTCTTTTCCCTTCCTCCTTCTCTCCTTCCTTCCTTCCCTCCCTCTCTCTTCCTTCCCTTCTTCTTTCCTTCTTTCTTTCCATCCGCCATATTAAGGTAGAATTTACCTGCAGTAAAATGTACAGATCTTAAGTGTACAATCTGATGACTTAACAGCTATATATCTGTGTAAACACCACCTCTATCAAGATATGGAACATCACCCTCATCCCTAGAAAGTTCTCCTGGCCTCCTCTGCAGATTCAGGAAATAAAGATTTTCAAAGCAGTTCTTTTCCTCAAGTGGTTCACTACCTAAGTGCAGCAACAGGGCATATATGCTTTAGCCCCCCTTTGCTGGTCCAAAGGTCCCACTGGATTCTGGTTTTTGAAATTTGATTAACAGAGTGTGCATTTCCTCTGCTACTCCAAATCAGATGCTCATAGCTAAAGACCATCTCTTGAAAGCATGATGGATGATGGCAAATTATTTTTAGTTTAATTAACAAAATGGACAAAGAAATCAGTAATTCCACAGCTGTGTGAAGCAGAGGCTGAGGAAATTGGCTGGTGCACTCCATTCCTGCCCTACAAAGCCTGGGTTCTGGTCCTGGTGAGTGCTGATGCCATTTCTGGGTGAAGGAGAATCTTCCACCCAACACCTTTCCTTCCTCTGCTTGCCCATCTTCCTTACCTGCTCTCAAAAGCGAGATAAGGCTACAGCATTCTGAAGGGCAGAGGAGACAGAATTTCATCTCCTTTTCTCGAGGTTGGCTCTTCATCCCCTACTCCTTACCTCCTGGCTTTCTTAATGGCTTTACTTTTTTTTTTTTTTTTTGATACGGAGTCTTGCTGTGTCACTCAGGCTGGAGTGCAGTGGCATGATCTCAGCTCATTGCAACGTCCACTTCCTGGGTTCAAGCAATTTTCCTGCCTCAGCCACCCTAGTAGCTGGGATTGCAGGCATGTACCACCATGAACAGCTAATTTTTGTATTTTTAGTAGAGACGGGGTTTTGCCATGTTGCCCAGGTTGGTCTCGAACTCATCTCAGGTGATTTTCTGCCCACCTCAGCCTCCCAAAGTGCTGGGATTATAGGTGTGAGCCACTATGCCTGGCATCTAATGGCTTTACTTCTGACCCCCATTTCTATCTCTCTCTCCCTCCTTTTCCCTTCCCAGACAAGGAATTGGCAAGCTGTACTTGGAGGAGCCTGGGGCCTGGACTGTTGGAGAACAGTTTGTGCTGAAGGCAGGACCTTGAAAAAAAAAGAGAAAGGAAGGTCCAAACTGAGGAAATGGCAGGAGGAAAAAGGCAGAGACAAAAATCTGAACATCAGACAGAGAGAGAGCCCGATGGTACACGTTTGGAGGGTCAGACAGAAACTTTTTACTCGTTGAGAGAGTTCGGGCAAGTTATTTAATTTCTCTGACCACCAATTTTCACATTTGTAAAATGGGGAATAATTAATGCCTTTGAGGGTGGATGTGAGGATTCTTGCTGATGTATGTGAAGTGTGTATGATGTGCATGGTGTTCATTAGATTATGTGAAATGACAGCTATTACTATAATGAGGCATGGCTAGAGCAACACGGAGACCAGCCTGGCTGAGAAAAAAGACGCATGTAGAATTGAAAGGCTCCAGTAGGAGCCAAGTCATGGAAAATTATTAACTAATGTAATTTCTTTAAAAGTTATTCTCGACTTCTTAAAGCTTCTTAAAACTGGAAATACATGGAAGGTGTATGGAACCTATCATCTCCATTTTGAGATGGTCAGATTTAAAAAAAAGATAAGGCGCTAAATGTGACTGCTACATTCTATGTAATGGCTCAGCATTCTTTGTTATTATGATGAAGGCAATGTAAGGAAGATGTGCTGAATGACTCTTGAGTCTAATGCAATATGACTTCCTGTTGTGATCAAAGGCTGTTTATCATGGTGGTGTTAGAGGGAAACTGACCCTACAGAAGTGATGGGTGTGAAAGTAACTTCCCAAGGGCAACAAACTCAACAAACATTTACTCAATAAACATTAACAAGTACATAGTGAATGCTAAGCTCTCTGCCAGGCATTCTGACATTATTCTACCTCCTCTGCAACCAAGATTTCTATCTAGGGATATAGATGGAAGATACCTGAGTTCATGACTGAATTTATTCCTATTTTAGGATCTTGTTTCTCCCTTCCTTTGGTATGAAATTTTCTTATACTAACTCTTTATTATATTAAAAATATCTCCCCCTAAGTTATGTTTTCCAATTTTGGCAGTTTTATTGATGTATAGGATTTTTGTTAAGTTTTAGTATACATCTATTAAACCATTACCACAATCGACATAATCATCCAAAAGTTTCCTCTTGTCCCCTTGCAATCTTCTCCTGTTACCCCTTTCCGAGTTCTGAGCAAGTGCCATGAGGTAATGGGGGCTCCATTCTTTCACCCAGCCCCTACTTGCGGAGTGGAGACTCTACCTTGGCATGGCATGCAGAGAAGGGTGGGGCCATAATCTCCCCTGCTCCAGCTGATTGGAAGTTGTTCCACATCAGGAGATGTAAGGTCCAAGAGGACCCCAGCCTTCTGCCCTGCCTCCACTGGGCATTCAGATCCTGAAATGAAAGTGTCCCTGGGGGAGAAGCTTGCCATTGTCCTAGCCCCCAGAGTCAAAGCTCTGGCTGGAAGGCAGAAGCAGGCCATAAAACAGACAGCTCCTAATCTCTTCCTAAAGGAACTTACTTCATTTGCAAAAGAGGATAAAGAAGTTCAAGCTCAAAGGTGCTCTTAAGAACAGTGAAAATTGTGGTGAAAGATGACTGGGAGGCAGGTCAAGATCCAGGCTAAACTGTAGGCCTTCTAGTTTGCAGGAGAGAACTGGGGAAGAAGACATCTGGGAAGGGCCCTCATAGTGTCAGAACACATATCAAATAGTGACTTCAGAAACTGTTTCTTCAAAGGAGACAGAATTTGATTGGGTTAGTTTGTAGAGCAATTTATGCCTAAGGGAATTGTTAATAAGGACTAATCAGCTGGAAATTAGTGGAGTTTAACAGCTGAGTGTGGTCAGGGGAAGAGAGCCCTACCAAAACCACTGTGATCCCAGGTTTGTAAAGCTAAAGCTGAACCTCCCTGAGGAGCAACATCAGAAGTGGGTATGTGTGTGTGTGGAAAGCAGGTGGTGGCATAGACTTCATTAAAATAATGCAGTCAATCACTAAACAAATAAACAGGAAATTAGAATAAGCCTGGGGGTGGAGGAGGGCACTAGTATTCAAAGTTGCTACAATATATTATCCAAAATATCCCATTTTCAATAAAAAATTACAAGGTGTTCAAATCCAAGACTGTGTGACTCATATATTGAAACAAAAGCAGGCAGCAGAAATTACCCATGACAGTGATCAGATATTATATTTATCAGACAAAGACTTCAAGGTAGACATTATAAACATATTTACAAAACTAAATGAAACCATAATTGAAGGAGTAAAGGAAGATATGATGACAATTTTGCAATAAATAGAAAATATCAGTAAAGATATAGGTATTATTAAAAAAATAAAAATTTTGGAATTGAAAAGTACAATAACCAAAATAAAAAACTCACTGGACAGGTTCAGTAGTAGCCAGCATAAGAAAGAATAAGCAAGCTTAAAGACGGATTGATAAAAATTATGCAAGCCAAAAGAACAAAAACTAAAGAAAAATGAACAGAGCCTAAGAAAATTGTGGGACACCAGTAAATGCAGCAACATAGGCATAATAGGACTACCTGAAAGTGAAAAGAGAGAGAAAGAACAGAACATATATTTAAGGAAATAATCCGTGAAGACTTTCCATATTTACTGAAAAACAATAACCTACACATCCAGGAAACTCAATGAACTCCAACAGGTTAAATCCACAAACAGTTCCACAGACACATCATAGTAAAAGTGCTGAAAGTCAGAGGCAAGAAGAAAATCTGGAAAGCAGTGAGAGAGAAATAACAGGTCACTTAGAAGGAAACCCCAGTAAGACTAACAGCTTACTTCTCAGCAGAAGCAATAGAGGTCAGAAGACAGTGGGATAACATATTCAAAGTTCTAAAAGGAAAAAAAAAAACAAACTGTCAAACGAGAATCTTATATTCAGAAATGTATCTTTCAAAAATCAGGGAAAACTGGACTCTCCAAGATAAACAAAAACAATTTTTTGCTAGCAGATTGTACTTCACAAGAAATTCTAAAGGAAATTTTTCAGATTGAAAGCAAGTGCCTCAGGACTGTCATTCAAGCCCACATGAGCAAACAAAGAACACTAGTAAAGGTAATTATGTAATTATAAAAAATAGCATAGATGCAAATGTTTGTCCTTTCATCTTTTAAACTGATTTAAATAACAATGGTGTAAATAATATTTATATGATGTATTGTTGGGCCTGGACCATATAGAAATACAGCATATGCATCATATACTTGCCAATAGCAGCACAAAGGAGGTGTTTGGGAGCAAAGTTGATTGAACTAAAAACATAACTACAGATGTTAAATCACTAATTATAATAACTTATTGTTGGGCTTATAACATTAAGATAAATAATATGCATAACCATAGTAATACCACAAAAATAGGGAAAAGAAATAAAGCTGTATAGACTAACATTTCTTTGTATCACTGGAAATAAACTGGTATCAATCTGAAGCTGATTGGTATATTTTGAGATATATATAGCAATCCTTAGAGCAACCACTAAAAAGTCCCTCAAAATATAGTGAAAAAAGCATTAAATAAATTAATATGCAGCATTAAAAAATATTTACCTAATTCAAATAAAGCAATAAACAAGAAATTGAATAAAAATAACATGACATATAAAAAAGAAAAAATAAAATGGCAGACATAAATTCAACTATATCAATAATAAGTTTAAACATGACTAAACACACAAACAATCCACATCAAAGGTGGAGATTGTCAAAATGGGCCTAAAAATTATCCAAGTATATGCTACCCAAGGGAGACACATTTTATTTATTTATTTATTTATTTATTTATTTATTTATTTAAGATGGAGTCTTGCTCTGTTGCCCAGGCCGGAGTGCAATGGCAGGATTTCTAAAGGAGACACGTTTTAGATTCAAATATACCAATATGTTGAAAGTAAAAGAGAAAAAAGATACATTATGCAAACAGAAACCCCAAGAAAGCTAGAGTATCTTATAGTTATATCAAAGTAGACTTTGTAACAAAAGAAGTTACTAGAGATAAAAAGGGATATTTTATAAAGATAAAGGGGTTAACACATCAATAAGTTGTAACAATTATACGAACATAAGCACTAGTAACAGCACTAAAATACATGAAGCAAAACTGACAGAAATGAAAAAAGAAATAGACAAATCAAGAAAAGCAGCTGAAGACTTCAGTACACTACTTTCAATACTGAAAAGAATAACTAGACAGGTCAACAAGGAAATAGAAGACTTGAATGACACTATAAACCAACTAGAACGAACAGACACCTATAGAACTCCACCTAACAACACAGAATATATATTCCTCTCAGGGGCATGTTGAATATTCTCCATGATAGACCATATACTAACCTGTAAAACAAACCTCAATAAATTTGAAAATATATAAAGAATACAAAGTATGGTTTCTGACTGCAGTAAAATGCAATTTGAAATAAATAACAGAAGAAAATTTGGAAACTCAAAAATAAATATAACATAAACAACACACTTCTAAATAGCCAATGGGTCAAACAATAAATCAAAAGGGAAATTGGAAAATACTAAGAGATGAATGAATATAAAGACATAACATACAAAAATTTATGAGATGCACCTAAAGCAGTGTTTAGAGAGAAATTTATAGCTATAAATGCCTGTATTAAGAAAGAAGAAAGATCTCAAATGAATTACCTAACCTTCCACATAAGACACTGGGAAAAAAAGCAAAATGAATCTAAAGTGAAAAAAGAGAGGAAATAAAAAATATTACAGAGGAAATTAGTGAAAGCATAAATAAAAAAGCAATAGAGTTTGTTCTTTGGAAAAATCAACAGGTTTGATAAATCTTTAGCTAGTTTGGCCAAGAAAAAAAAGGAGCAAAAACTTACTGAAACAAAAAAGGAGACATTATTACTAGTCTAACATAAACAAAAAGGATTATAAAGGAATACTATGAACAATTGTATGCCAACAAATTAGATAACTTAGATAAAGTGAACAAATGGTTAGAAAAACACAAGCTACTAAAACTGACTAAAAGAAAAATGGCAATCTGAATAGAACTATAGCAAGGGAGGAGATTGAATTAATAATCATAAAAAATCTATTCACAAAGGAAAATCCTGGCCCAGATGGCTTCACTGCTAACTCTACGAAACATTCAGTGAAGAATTAATGCGATTTTCCCACAAACTCTTCCAAAAATCAGAAGAGTTGGGAAAAGTTCCAAACTCATTTTGTGAGCCCAAACATCTCAGGAAAACTATAAGCCAGTATCTTTTATTAATACAAATGCAAAAATCCTCAACAAAATTGTAGTAAACCAAATCCAGCAACATATAAAAATAATTATACATCACACTGAAGTGTGATTTATAACGCAAGGTTGGCTTAACATCTGAAAATCAATTAACATAATACATTGTATCAATGGAATAAAAAACAAAACTCATATGACCATCTCAATAGACACAGGGAAAGCATTTGATAAAATCCAACACCCATCCATGAGAAAAAAAAAAAACTCTCAACAAATTACGAATACAAATGAACTTCCTTAACTTGATAAAATGCATCAACAAAAAATCCACTGACAATATCATACTTAATAGTGAAAAACTTAATGCTTTTCTCCTAAGATCATGAAGATAAGTCTGCTCTAGCAACTTCTATTCAACGCTGTTCTGGAGAGTCTAGTCAGGGCAATTGGGCAAGGGAAAGAAGTAAAAGGCATCCCAATTGGGAAGGAAGATGTAAAACTATCCGTGTTTGTAGATGACATGATCTTGTATCTAGAAAGTTCTAAGAAACCCACTGAAAAGTTATTTCAACTAATAAATGAGTTAAGCAAGGTTGTGGGGTACAAGATCTATGTACAAAAATCAATTGTATTTCTACATTGTGGCAATGAACAATATGAAAATGAAATTAAGCATAAAATACATAAGATTAAATTTAACAAAAGTGTTTCTTAGCACTTTTTTGTTAAATTTAATCTTAAGTATTTAAGATTAGCATCATTGACTGGGTGGTTTGGACAATAGACATGTATTTCTCACAGTTATGGAGGCTGTGAAGTCCAAGATCAGGATGTCAGCATGTTCAGGTTCTGGTGAGGGCCTTCTTCCTAGCTTGCAGAAGGCTGTCTTCTTGCTGTATCTTCATATGGTCTTTCCTTGGAGTGTGTGCATGGAGAGAGACAGAGAAAGTTCAAGTGTCTCTTTCTCTTTTTGTAAGAGCATATCCATCATGGGGGCCTCACCCTCATGACCTCATGTAAATGTAATTAACTTTTTTTTTTTTTGAGATGGAGTCTTGCTCTGTCACCCAGGCTAGAGTGCAGTGGTGTGATCTCAGCTCACTGCAACTTCTGCCTCCCGGGTTCAAGCAATTCTCTTGCCTCAGCCTCCTGAGTAGCTGGGGTTACAGGTGGTGCCACCATGCCCAGCTAATTTTTGTATTTTCAGTAGAGATGGGTTTCACCATGTTGGCCAGGCTGATCTCGAACTCCTGACCTTGTGATCCGCCCACCTTGGCCTCCCAAAGCACTGGGATTATAGGCGTGAGCCACCGCACTTGGCCATAATTAACTTTCAAAGGCACTACCTTCAAATACCATCATGTTAGTGATTAGGACTTCAAACACATGAATTTGAGGGTGGTGGGTACACAAGCATTAAATCAATAATGAGGCATAAAACTTACACTCTACAAACTATAAAATATTGTTGAAAAAAATTAAGATGATCTAAATAATTAGAAAAACATCCTGTGTTCATGGATTGGAATACTTAACATTGTTAAGTGGCAATACTCTTCATACCGATCTATAAATTTAACACAATCCCTATCAGAATCCTAAGCAGATTTATTTGTAGAGGTTGACAAGTTGATTCTAAAATGCATGTGGATATGCAAACAATCTGAAAGTAAAGCAAAACAAAGCAAAACACAACAATCATGAAAGAGAACAAAGCAGGAGAACTTGCACTTCCCAACTTTAAAACTTACTACACAGCAATAGTAATCAAGACAGTGTGGTACTGACATAAGTTACAAAACACTAACTCAAAATGAATAAAAAACTGAAATGCAAAAGCTAAAACTATAAAACTCTTAGAAGGAAACACAAGGATTGATCTTCATGACTTTTGATTTAACAAAGGATTCTTAGGTACAATACCAAACATAAGCAACAAAAGAAAAAATATTAAAAAATTTTGTGCTTCAAAGTACATCAGCACAAAAGTAAAAAGATAGATAATATGATATATACATAATGATAGAAAATGTTTGCAAATTATATATCTAATTACTTATATCTAGAATACATAATGAGCTCTTACAACCCAATCATAAAGAGATAAACCAATTTTAAATGGGCAAAGGGTCTGAGTAGGCATTTTTTCAAGGAAGGTATGCAAATAGATAATAAGAACATAAAAAGATGCTCGCCATAATTAGTCTTCAGGGAAAGGTAAACCAAAACCACAATGTGATATGACTTCATACCCACTAAGATGGCTACAATAAAAAAATCAGATAGCAAGGATGTGGAGAAACTGAACCTTCATACACTGCTGATGCGAATGTAAGATGATGCTGTTTTGGAAAACAGTCTGGCAATTCTTTACATAATAACTCTATTAAGCATAGAGATTTCATATGGTAAATAGTTGTGTCATATGGTAACCAGCAATTCTATTCCTAGGTATAAACCCAGGAGAAAAAAAGGCATATACCCATATAAAAGTTTGTACACTAATGTTTATAGCAGCAGTGTTCATAATAAGCAAAAGATGGAAACAATCCAAATGTACATAAACTGATGATTGGGTAAACAAAATGGGTTAAATCCATATAATGAAATATTATTTAGCTGGAAAAAGGAAAGATGTATGTTACAACATGGATGAACCTTGAAAACAATATACTAAGTGAAAGAAGTCAGTCACAAAAGATCACATATTATATGACATCCTTCATATAAAATGTCCAGAACAAGAAAATTGACTGAGACAGACAGTATATTAATGGTTACTTAGGGGTTTGGGGTGGCGGATGGGAGGGTGGGGTGATTGCTAAAGGAGACAGGGTTTTGTTTTGAGATGATAAAAATGTTCTGTGGTGATGGTTGTATGTATTTGTGAATATACTAAATATTGTTGAATTGTACACTTTAAATAGGTGAATTGTGTGGTTTTTGAAATGTGGCTCAATAAAGTTGTTAAAAATTCAAATATCCAGTTGTTCACTGGTAATAAATAGAAATACAATGGGGTTGTGTATACTTATTTTCTATTTTGCAACCTTCGTAAACTCACTTATTTTGTGCCAGGTGATTCTGTTTTTATTCCATTAAGTTTTCAACACAGATGATTATGTTGTCTATGAATAAAGACAATTTTACTTCTCCCTCTCCAGTCTGGATGCTTTTTATTACTTTTCTTTTTTTTTTTTTTTTTTTTGAGATGAAGTCTCACTCTGTTGCCCAAGCTGGAGTGCAGTGACATGATCTCGACTCACTGCAACCTCTGCCTCCCAGGTTCAAGCAGTTCTCCTGCCTCAGCCTCCCGAGTAGCTGGGATTACAGGCGTGTGCCACCATGCCTGGCTAATTTTTGTATTTTTAGCAGAGACAGGATTTTACTATGTTGGCCAGGCTGGTCTCGAACTCCTGACCTCATGATCCACCAACCTCAGCCTCCCAAAGTGCTGGGATTACAGGCATGAGCCACTGCGCCCAGCCTCTTTTTAAAAATGTCTTTTGTTCCTTATAACACTGGCTCAAATCTCCAGTAAAAAGTTGAATGGGATTGGTGGAGCAAACATTTTAATCTTGTTTCTTATGTTTGGGGAAAAAGAATCAATCATTCATCATTAAGTATGTGTAAGCTGTAGGTTTTTCAGAGATTGCCTGTAACAGGTTGATGAAATTTACCTCTATTCTTAGTTTTCTGTGAGTTTTTATCAGGAATAGTCGTTGGATATTTTCAAATACCTTTTCTGTATCTATTGAGATCATCATATGTTTTTATTTCTTTTTTTAGTGTGTTAATATGGTGAATTTTACATTGAATTTTGAATGTTAAATATTTCCTGTTATGCGGGCCTGCTTGTGATAAATTCTTTCAGATTTTGTGTCTGAAAGCATTTTCATATTTGAAAGATATTTTTAGTGAGTATAGAATTCTAGATAAATTAAAGGATTTATTCTTTCACTACTTTAAAGCTGTCCTCATGCTTGCGCAGCTTCTCATGAGACACTAGCTTATCTTTGTTTGTTTATTGTGTGTCTTTTGTTCTCCACTGGCTTCTGAGATTTTCTGTCTGTCACTGGTCTTGAGCATTTTAACTATGACATACTTCTGTATGGTTTTTCTTTATGTTTCTTTTCCTTGGGCTTTCATGACTTTTTAAATCTGTGGGTTTATAGCTTATACCAAATTTGGAAAATTTTAATTTTTTTTCAAAGATATATTTGGAATCCCTATTGTCTCTTCTTAGTAAAATCCACTTACACTCGTATAAGTCCACAATTACAATAAGAATATCAAAGATCACTGATCTTTATGTTGTAACATATAAAAATAATGAAAAGGTTTGAAGTATTGCAAGAATTACCAAACTGTGACACAGAGATATGAAGTAAACAGGTGGAGTTGGAAATGGCACTGATATACTTACTGGACATAGGGTTGCCACAAACCTTCAGTTTACAAAATGCAGTATCTGTGAAGCACAATAAAATGAGGTATGCCTGTATTTTGTCTGTTTTTTAGGGTGATTTCAGTCTGGAGGGTAAATCTGGTTCCTTTCCTCCTTATTCACTGGAAATGCGAGTCCACGTCAGATAGTAATGATGAGACTGTGCAGAGCTGGGTGGCTTGAGTTAAGGCAACCAACAAGAAACACTCTCAGAGATTCACCCCAATCTGAACCTGAAGGAACAAGGAGGAGGGAGAAGTTCCTGGAATCTGGCAACACGTAACTGCAGAAGAGGGCACTTAAGAAGAGCTGGGACTGCCGGGAAAATAGCCGCTGCCAGAACCTTGGTGCAGAAAAGTGTTAGCATAGAAGACCTGGCTGCTGTCCTTTGAAAGGCCAGCTTACTAGGTGGCCCTTCGCTGGAGTCTGTGAACTTAAGATTTCTGGGGGGGGTGGTTCCTACTACCTTTACTGATAAGAGTGGCTACACTGTGACTGAACAGTACAAATAATATGGTTTAACTAATACTTGCTTTCCTTCTTGGAGTTTGGATTTTTTTTTTTTTTTTTGAGACATTGTCTCTCTCTGTTGCCCAGGTTAGAGTGTAGTGACATGATCTAAGCTCACTGCAACCTCCACCTCCTGGGTTCAAGCAATTCTTGTGCCTCCGCCTCCCAAGTAGCTGGGATTACAGGCACGTGCCACCACACCTGGCTAGATTTTGTATTTTTAGTGGAGACAGGGATTCACCACGTTGGCCAGACTGGTCTCAAACTCCTGACTTCAAGCAACTCACCCGCCTCTGCCTCCCAAAGTGCTGGGATTACAGGCATAAGCTGCCATGCCCAGCCTGGGAGTTTGAAATTTTGATATAGAAAAGTAGGGTGTCACATGACCAGCCCCCAGTAAAAATCCTGGGCACTGAGTTTCTACTTAGCTTCCCGGGGTTGCAACATTTTACAAGTGTTGCCACAGTTCCTTGTTGAGGGAATCAAACACATCTTGTGCGACTCTACCAGGAGAGGACGTGGATTGTGCCTGGTTTCCTCCAAACGTTTTCCTTTTCTGATTTGGTTTTGTATCTTTTCGTTGGAATAAATTATAATCACGAACAAGACTATACACTGAGTCCTGTGAGTCATCCTAGCAAATCATCAAGCCTGGGGGTTTTGGGGATTCCTGACACAGTTGGAGAGGTGAGGAATGAGAAGGAAAAATAAATAATCCAACTTCTCCCTCCTGTAGCTACTTTGCTGATAGTGCACAGGATTCACCTGGAAGCTAGAAGGCAATGGAGCATGGATGGTGCAAAACAGAGGTGAACCTCCCAGACCTGGGCAAGGCAGAAAAGTGGGGAAAGTGGACATAGGGGTTGGGAGTCAAATGCTGAACAGTCGGCGCAGATGCAGAGCATGTGCCTGCTGCGTCCCCTGCTCACCATCAAAGCCCTGGAGCCCATAGCCTCTAATGCCAGAGTGTACAGGGCAGAAATAATTTTAATTTAAACTTTAAAAATTCAAAAGACAATTTAACCCATCTGACAAGGGATGAATAACCAGAATATACAAGGAGCTCAAATAACCATATAGGAAAAAATATCTAATAATCCAATCAAAAGATGGGCAAAAGATCTGAATAGACATATCTCAAAAGACATACAAATGGCAAACAGGCATATAAAAAAGGTGCTCAACATTGCTGATCATTAGAGAAATGCAAATCAGGCTGGGCATGGTGGCTCACACCTGTAATCCCAGCACTTTGGGAGGCCGAAGCGAGTGGATCGCTTGAGGTCAGGAGTTCAAGACCAGCCTGGGCAACATGGCAAAACCTCATCTCTACTTAAAATACAAAAATTAGCCAGGCATGGTGGCATGTGCCTGTAATCCCAGCTACTTGAGAGGCTGAGGCAGGAGAATCTCTTGAACCTGGGAGGCGGAGGTTGCAGTTAGCCAAGATGGTGCCACTGCACTCCAGCCTGGGTGACTGAGTGAGACCTTGTCTCAAACAAACAAACAAGAACAAAGAAATAAACAAAGAAATGCAAATCAAAACTACAATAAGATATCATCTCACCCCAGTTTAAATGGCTTTTATCCAAAAGACAGGCAATAACAAATGCTGGTGGGAATATGGAGTAAAGGGAACACTTGTACACTGTTGGAGGAATGTCAATTAGTACAACCACCATGGAGAACAGTTTGAAGGTTCCTCAGGAAACTAAAAATTGAGCTACAATATGATCCAGCAATATCACCCACTAGGTATATACCCCAAAGAAAGGAAATCAGTATATTGAAGAGACATCTGCACTCTTATGTTTGTTGCAGCACTGTTTATAATAGCCATGATTTGGAAGCAAGCTTAGTGCCCATTAACAGATGAATGGATAAAGAAAATGTGGTATATATACACAATGGAGTACTACTCAGCCATGAAAAAGAATGAGATCCAGTCATTTGTAACAACATGGATGGAACTGGAGATCATTATGTTAAGTGAAATAGGACAGGCACAGAAAGACAAACATCGCATGTCCTCATTTATTTGTGGGAGCTAAAAATCAAAACTATTGAACTCATGGGCATAGAGAGTAGAACAATGGTTACCAGAGGCTGGGAAGGGTAGTGAGGGGCTGAGAGGGAGATGGGGATGAGTATTAAAAAATAGAAATAATGAATAAGATCTACTATTTGATAGCACAACACAGTGATGATAGTCAATAATAATTGTAGATTTTAAAATAACTTAAAGACTATAATTGGATTGTTTGAAACTCAATGGATAAATCTACCTTTGAGGGGATGGGTACCTCATTCTTCATGATGTGCTGCTTATTTCACATTGCATGCCTGTATCAAAACATCTCATGTACCCCATAAATATGTTCACCTACTATGTACCCAGAAAAATTTCTAAAAAAGACAATTAAAAATTTTGAAAATAGAAATATAACATGGAAAGCTATAATTTGATCTAAAATTTTCCATGCATTCTTTTCCTTTGTTGTTGAAGAAAGTTTTACACTTTCAACTTCAAAATACCTTTCTTAGTGAAAAGTGCTTTTAATATCAATAAATTATTTAAATATCACTGTTGAATAAGATCAGCAAATTGACACTCATAGGATTAATTTAGGAATTTTCCTAAATAAAATACTGTGTTTTAAATTTAATTATAAAGAACTTTCATTTTGACGAAGCTGGTACAGGACCATTTGTGTGATGATGGCAATTTTCTCGGCTCTTGGTATCAGCACTCATTTATCCATACAATAAATAGTTATTGCATATCTGCTTTGTGATAAGCACTGAATTAAGTACTTGAAAAAAGAGCTAATGTCCATTTCAAAAGGAGTGATTGCTTTTTCTTTGGAGGAGACAAATATTAGATCTTACAGCATTTGATATATATATTTTTTGGTCTGGGCAGTACATCCTCAGACACTCTTTTAAACTGTAAGTTTAAAAACTCTTGTATGCATTTGCAAAGATAAACTCTCATCATTCACATTCCAATACCTGTACTTGGTAAATAACAAAGTAAATTAAATGAGGTTCTTAAGAGTCAGTATTCAATGTTGCTGAATCCTCAGCTAATTCAATGCCTTCTTAAATGACCAATACAAATTAAAAGTCATGAAAGGTTTTCTAATTAAGATGACATTCCCAGAGAGGCCCAGAGCATTCTGAGGACATCATTTTGTGTTGATCCGTCACTGAGTATTGCTTTGGCTGTGCCAAAGGAAGGCCTTGGAAGAGCCCACATCAGAAGTGAAAGGTGGAGAGTGGGATAAGGAAGATTCTGTCAACTGAGGACTTCCCTGGGGTCTTCAGGAAGCACTGGATGGCAGCAAGGGGTATGGATCCCTGATTGCCGCTGCAGAACAGGGCAATGGGTGATGGTATTTATCCTGGGCATACTCCCTTGGCTTTCCTCACCAGACAACTACCCCTAAGTAGCCCTTTGGCTTTTAATTTACCACAAGAAAGATAAACCTTGCTAAAGGGCTGTCAAGCGCACAGACCTTGGGGTCTTTACTCTAATTCCAGCTGGAATGTTTACTGTGTGATCTTGGCCAACTTCCTTTGCCTTTCTGAGCTTCAATTTTTGCACCTGAGAAATGGAAATAGTGACAACTCACATTATAGGTTTGTGTAAACTGCTTAATTTGATTTCTGGGATCTGCCTTTCTCTCTTTCTTAGCTACTAAGGTTGACCTTATCGCTGCACAACCCTTGCATGGTCATCCAAGGCCTAGAGACTGAAATATGCTTGAAGGTCTAAAGTTAAGGCTCATAAATGGTAGGGCACCAAGCTGTATAAGAAGTTAGTAGAGATTTCTCTATTCTTGGTTCTTTATGGCACTATCTCAAGTAGATACATATTTTTTCAAAGTAATTTTATTATGAAATCCAAGCATCCAGAAAAGTTTAAGTACTGTACAAAGAGCTTTTTTTTTTTTTTTTTTAACTGAATGATTTGAGGGCAAGTTGTTGCTGGGATTCCCATCACCCCCAAATACTTCAGTATTTATAGTGATATAAATACTGAAGGACCTTCTTCTGTGTTATCTCAGTATAACCATTAACACTGACGTATTACTGGCATCCGATCCTCAGACCCGACCCCCTTTGAGTTTCACCAGTAATGTCCTTTATAGCCAAAAAATCCAATCTAGGACCCCACTTTGCATTTAGTTGTTATGTTTCTTTAATCTCCTTCATTCTAGAACAGTTAAGACCCTGACTTTTTGTCACACATTTTGTAGCATGCTCATTTGTTTGTTTTTGTCTGATAATTCCTCATAATGGGCAGAGGTGATGCATTTTTGGCAGGCAATTACAGAAATAATGCTGAGGTCTCACTGCCTTCTGTGAGGTGGCCTGTGATGTCAGCTTGTCCCATTACAGGTGATGTTAAGTTGGGTCACTGGGTTAAGGTCATCCAGCTTCTTCACGGTCATGCTATTCTTGTTCTCTTTCTAAGTGGTATTTTGTGGAAAGTTAAGTGGAAATTGTATGATTATCCAGTTTCTCATCAAACTTTTACTCATTAAGCTACCAGATTTAGCGCCTATTGATGTTTCTTGGCTGAATTTATTGTTACCATGATGTTTGGCATTTTTACTTATACATTTATTATTAGCATTATATTAGAAGGAAAACTTCCTTTTCTCTCTACTTGTATTTGTTTTTGTGTTTACATCCGTATGAACTGATGTTTCCCTGTTTTATTCAAAGGTTTATAATCCTTTACCATTATTATTTACTTTGATATTCAAATTATTACAGATTTAGCCAGCAGAAGTCTTTTCAAATCTCTTTTTCATGCCCTTTTGTCAAGTCTCCATCACTCTTGAGCATTTTCTTACACTCTGTAACTAAATGTTCCAGCTTCATCTTCTTTTTTCTGCCCTAGCCATAGAATCAACTATTTCTCCCAAAAGCCCTAGTTCTTTATCTTTTTTTTGAGATGGAGTCGCACTCTGTCGTCCAGGCTGGAGTGCAGTGGTGCAATCTCAGCTCACTGCAACCTCTGCCTCCCGGGTTCAAGTGATTCTCCTGTCTCAGCCTCCTGCGTAGCTGGGATTATGGGCACTTGCCATCATGCCGGGCTAATTTTTGTATTTTTGTAGAGATGGGGTTTCACCATGTGGGCCAGGCTGGTCTCGAACTCCTGACCTCAGGTGATCTGCCTGCCTTGGCCTCACAAAGTGCTGGGATTACAGGCGTGAGCCATTGCGCCTGGCCTCTGGTTCTTTTTAGTGTAGAAAGGTATTTAGAAACCAAGATGGGTTGCTAGATGTGCTTATTGCTATTGGAATGTCATTTAAAAGACAGTTTCTGAATGGTAAAATTATAAGTGATTTTCAATTTATTTTATTTTTGGTTTCTGTTTTTTTTTTTTCTTTTTTTCTTTTTTACCAATACCTTTAATTTGTCTTCTCTGATTTAAAATCATCTTTTCGGCTGGGTGTGGTGGCTTACACCTGTAATCCTAGCACTTTGGAAGGCTGAGGAGAGCAGATCACTTGAGGTCAGGAGTTTGAGACCAGCCTGACCAACATGGTGAAAGCCCATCTCTACTAAAAATACAAAAATTAACCAGACATGGTGGTGCACACCTGTAGTCCCAGCTACTCTGGAGGCTGAGGCAGGACAATTGCTTGAACCCAGCGGGTGGAGGTTGCAGTGAGCCGAGATCGCGCCCCTGTACTCCAGCCTGGGTGACAAAGTGAGACTCCATTTCAATAAATAAATAAATAAAATCATCCTTTTATCTTGCTTTTGTTCCTGCAGCTAAATTAGAAATTTGAAGTGTTTTCCTTAAAAAATGCAATGGCATTTTTTTTTCCTTTTTCTTTTTCTTTTTTTTTGAGAGCCTGGAAGAAGCTTGAGTTTTTTTTTTTTTTTTTTTTAATTATACTTTAAGTTCTAGGGTTCATGTGCACAACATACAGGTTTGTTACATATGTATACATGTGCCATGTTAGTGTGCTGCACCCGTTAACTCGTCATTTACATTAAGTATATCTCCTAATGCTATCCCTCCTCCCTCCCCCCACCCCATGACAGGCCCCAGTGTGTGATGTTCCCCACCCTGTGTCCAAGTGTTCTCATTTTTCAATTCCCACCTATGAGTGAGAACATGTGGTGTTTTCTATCCTTGCGATAGTTTGCTGAGAATGATGGTTTCCACCTTCATCCATGTCCCTACAAAGGACACAAACTCGTCCTTTTTTATGGCTGCGTAGTATTCCATGGTTTTCTGTCCTTGAGATAGTTTTCTGAGAATGATGGTTTCCAGCTTCACCCATGTCCCTACAAAGGACATGAACTCATCCTTTTTTATGGCTGCATAGTATTCCATGGTGTATGTGTGCCACATTTTCTTAATCCAGTCTATCATTGATGGACATTTGGGTTGGTTCCACATCTTTGCTATTGTGAATAGTGCTGCAATAAACATACATGTGCATGTGTCTTTATAGCAGCATGATTTATAATCCTTTGGGTATATGCCCAGTAATGGAATGGCTGGGTCAAATGGTATTTCTAGTTCTAGATCCTTGAGGAATCGCCACACTGTCTTCCACAATGGTTGAACTAGTTTACAGTCCCACCAATAGTGTAAAAGCATTCCTATTTCTCTACATCCCCTCCAGCACCTGTTGTTTCCTGACTTTTTAATGATCGCCATTCTAACTGGTGTGAGATAGTATCTCATTGTGGTTTTGATTTGCATTTCTCTGATGGCCACAGACGATGAGCATTTTTTCATGTGTCTGTTGGCTGCATAAATGGCTTCTTTTGAGAAGTGTCTGTTCATATCCTTCGCCCACTTTTCAATGGGGTTGTTTGATTTTTTCTTGTAAATTTGTTTAAGTTCTTTGTAGATTCTGGATATTAGCCCTTTGTCAGATGGGTAGATTGTAAAAATTTTCTCCCATTCTGTAGGTTGCCTGTTCACTCTGATGGTAATTTCTTTTGCTGTGCAGAAGCTCTTTAGTTTAATTAGATCCTCTTTGTCAATTTTGGCTTTTGTTGCTATTGCTTTTGGTGTTTTAGTCATGAAGTCCTTGCCCATTCCTATGGCCTGAATGGTATTGCCTAGGTTTTCTTCTAGGGTTTTTATGGTTTTAGGTCTAACATTTAAGTCTTTAATCCATCTTGAATTAATTTTTGTATAAGGTGTAAGGAAGGGATCCAGTTTCAGCTTTCTACATATGGCTAGCCAGTTTTCCCAACACCATTTATTAAATAGGGAATCCTTTCTCCATTTCTTGTTTTTGTCAGGTTTGTCAAAGATCAGATAGTTGTAGATGTGTGGTATTATTTCCAGAGGCTCTATTCTGTTCCATTGGTTTATATCTCTGTTTTGGTACCAGTACCATGCTGTTTTGGTTACTGTAGCCTCATAGTATAGTTTGAAGTCAGGTAATGTGATGCCTCCAGCTTTGTTCTTTTGACTTAGGATTGTCTTGACAATGTGGGCTCTTTTTTGGTTCCATATGAACTTTAAAGTAGTTTTTTCCAATTCTGTGAAGAAAGTCATTGGTAGCTTGATGGGGATGGCATTGAATCTATAAATTACCTTGGGCAGTATGGCCATTTTCACGATATTGATTCTTCCTATCCATGAGCATGGAATGTTCTTCCATTTGTTTGTGTCCTCTTTTATTTCGTTGAGCAGTGGTTTGTAGTTCTCCTTGAAGAGATCCCTCACATCGCTTGTAAGTTGGATTCCTAGGTATTATATTCTCTTTAAAGCAATTGTGAATGGGAGTTCACTCATGATTTGGCTCTGTGTTTTTCTGTTATTGGTGTATAAGAATGCTTGTGATTTTTGCACATTGATTTTGTATTCTGAGATTTTGCTGAAGTTGCTTATTAGCTTAATGAGATTTTGGGCTGAGATGATGGGGTTTTCTAAATATACAATCATGCCATCTGCAAACAGGGACAATTTGACTTCCTCTTTTCCTAATTGAATACCGTTTATTTCTTCTCTTGCCTGATTGCTCTGGCCAGAACTTCCAACACTATGTTGAATAGGAGTGGTGAAAGAGGGCATCCCTGCCTTGTGAATGGCATTTTTTCTTATAAATTATATCTCTGATTTTCTTTTCAATGAAATCCATGTGTTCAATATGCTTGTTCACAGTTTGCCCCCTGCCAAATGATTGCTTAATCCAAATATCTGGGCATCATACTGAGCTGAATCTTCTGCAGAAAGTATGGTCCACTACCTGAGACCCCTGTTAAAGGGAAGCTCACACATCCTGAGGTCACTGTCTGGTGTGAGGGGAGGACAGCTGATAACTACCTGGTTATGCAGTGTTCCCAGGCATCACTGGTCCCTAGTCATGGCCTCTGCCTGCCACTGCCACAAATACAGAAGGAATGCCATCCCCTTCAGACTCAGCTTTAATCCTCAGAGTTTCATCTAGTCCTTTATGGGCAGATGTTACCCAAACCCAAAATTTCCACAGGCCCTCTTGATTTTTTCACGGTGATCTAGATCAGACATTGAGCCTATGCATATTACACCCCTGCACTGACTTTCTGATTTCCAAAGCAATTCTACAATCTCTGCAACCTACTCAAAGTTTTTCTTTACCATCTGGAGCCCTTCCAGAGTTGCTTCTTTGAGGTCACAATAAGACTGTTTGTCTTTCTGTTTGCTTTGATCTCTTAATGGCCAGAGTCTCTGGGTGTCATTATCAGTAACATCAGCAGCAACAACAACTTCTCTGGTGGTTACATCAACACCAAATTCAATCTTCGTATCAACTTGTACACAGTTCTGTGGCAACCAGGATTTCTCCAGTATTTTAAAAATAACCTGTGCAGCATGATTCACGCTAGCCACTTCACTTCGGCCTTTACCAAGTCCAGCACAGCAAAATTTCACAGCAATTCACTGTTTCTCATTACTGGCAGCACCCTTGAAAACATCTCCACATTAGGTGAGTAAAACTCACATCTGTCGATGACACCAGGATTTCTTTTAAGAAAACAACTAATTGCTATTCTGCGAACCCCTTTAACTGGAATAATTTCACACTGGGGCACAATGAAAGCCATATCCCCACATTTTTTGGTGAAAGCAGCTTTGATACTTGCTTCCTGTAATGACTGAAAAATATTATAAAACTGATGATTTTATTTGTGATTGCAGCTTTTCCTTCCAGGCGATTCTTTCTAGCTGCATTTCCTGCTATAATATGGTCCTTGGACTACAAGAGGGCTTTCCATGAACTACCTAACAATTCATAGACTTTTTTTTTTCTCATGTATTTTTTCTTTTTTTAACCAGTGTTCAGTAGCTTAGCTGTTGCCATTAGCCTGAGTGGGTTGGGGGTGGCAACCTATTTTATTTTTTATATTTTTTTTACATTTCCTAAAATTTCTGTCCTGAACATCTATCACTTTCATGGTGGTATATTTTATACCATAAGACAAACTCATTTCAAACCCTAACTCCTCATCCCCAAATGAAAGCATGATCTTATATTGTTTCATTTAGCTCAGAGGAAATTGACATAGATTTGCTGTCCTTTCCCTCACTCCCAGTAACCAGCACATCAGAGAGCCTTACTGAGTTTGCCTTCAACTAACTATAATAAATCCTCCACCCTTTAATGTCTCTACTTTTTCTGGTTTCCAACCTTGTCCAACTCTCTCTCACATGGACCCCAGGGACCTTGTTGCACTCTTTTAAGAAAGGTTTTTTAAAAATGTTGTAATAATTTATACACGTAATGTAATACATAAACAAATTCAAGTTAGGCATCATAATCGTAAACCTAATATTTGTAAACTCACTACTCATCTTAAGTGACAGGATGTTACCAGTACACTTGGAGCTATTAGGTTGAACCATGTGAAATGCCATTTTTGAAGATTAAAAAATTTTTGAATAGAGGCAATTTAATATGATTTCATCTCATACTTGTGTGTTTTCCACGATCCTGTTATCCTGCCTTTTCTCCAGCAATAGCTCCCCTCCAACCTGAAATTAATTTATCGTTTTCCTGATACTTAAATATTTTTAACACATATTTATATGTTGTATATCACTAAAAAATGTTATTTAACTTTGTTTTTGAGGTTCATATATACTGTCTTGCTTTTTAAAAATTCAACATTAGTTTTATGGCTCATCCATGTTGCTGGGCATAGATCTATGGTTCATTCTTCATGCTCTGCAGTGCTGTCCATGCTCCATCCCAGGAAGAGAGAACAATTTATTGGTTTCCGATATGAATAATCTTGCTGTGAATGTATTTGTACATTTCTCCAGAGGCCTATGTACAAAAGTTTCGTAGGTAGTGGTTTTGAAACATTTTTGACTGTGATTGTATAAGAAATACATTTATATTGAGACTCATCACACACACAAATATACATATATTACGATGTTTATATCTAAAGCAAGTTTCTTGAAATGATACTTTTCTTCTTCACTATGATGTGCTCTGATATTTTCTATTCTTTTCCAATCGTTTATTTTGGAGAAAAATTTTGGTTATAACCCCCTACATTTTTTTAAAATTTATGGAGCATTATTTTATAGTATGTGGTTATCAAATCTTCTGTTTATTCTAATAATGTATATTCTTTGAGATGTACAGGATTCTATATGTGTATATATGTATACGTGTACACATATGTACACACATCTATGTATATTTATATATACGCGTATATATACACACTTATGTGTGTGTATGTATCTATATACACATATAGATACATATACAAAGATATACACACATATATGTATATATGTGTATATACATACGTATACATATCTACACATGTATGTAGGTATATGTGTATATATGTGTGTATATATATACACACACATAAGTAAATAAAATATGTGTGTGTGTGTATATATATATATATATATATATATATATATATATACACATACACGTGTGTGTGTATTTTTTTTGAGACAGGGTCTCGTTCTGTTGCCCAGGCTGAAGTGCAGTGGCACAGTTATGGCTCACTGCAGCCTTGAACTCCTGGGCTCAATCTGTTCTCCCACTTCAGCTTCCTAAGTAGCTGGGACTGCAGATACATGCCACCTTGCCCAGCTAATTTTTGTATTTTTTAGTAACACTGGGTTTCACCATGCTGAGGCTGGTCTCGAATTCCTGGGGTCAAGCGATCCTCCCTCCTTGGCCTTCCAAAGTACTGGGATTATAGGCGAGAGCCACTGTACCCGACTGGATTCTATATATTTTTATGAGTTCAAACTTGTTAGTAGCTATTTGAATAACTGCTTGTATTTACCATTTTTCAGTTGTTCAGATTGTTTCATGCATTGATAATTGAGAGAAGTGTGTTAACATTTCCCACTGCAATTATAGACGTGCTGTTTCTTCCTACAGTTCTATCAAGTTTTGCTTTATATGTTTTTAGCTTATTTCATTAGATGCATATAAGTTATATATTATTTTGCTTTCTGGTGAATTGATTCTTTTATTCTTTTTTGATTACTGGGTTTACTCTAATAATACTTCAAGACTTGACTCTTCTATTTGATGTAATAACCAGCCTTTTATTGATTATTTGCTTGGTTTATATTTTTCCAACCATTTCCTTTCAATCTTCCAGCCATTCTTTTGTTTTAGGTATGTTGCTTGTAAAAAGTATTTTATTACTTTTAAAAATATTCAGTCTGGTTTTTTCGAAGAGCAAGGTGAGTCACTTTATAGTGATTGTTATTACTGATATTTTTAGATTTATTTCAATTATCTAACTGTTAATTTTTTTCTTGCTCCTTTTATCCTTCTTTTGTCTTGCTTTCTTTGAAAGGGGAGTAGGTTGAGTTTGGTATATTTTTAATTTTGTCTTATTCCATACTTTCCCTGTATAATAATTTGGAAGTTATCGATCTATTTTCCTCTTTGAGCAACTACCTTTGAAATGTCACTGTGACTGTTTAACAGAATCTAAAGTTGATAAATATCTTAATTATCTCTTTATCTGTACATGAACCTTAGCGCATAAAACTCCTATCTATAGGCCAGGCACAGTGGCTCATGCCTGTAATCCCAGCACTTTGGGAGGCTGAGGCAGGTGGATTACTTGAGGTCAGGAGTTTAAGACCAGTGTGGCCAACATGGTGAAACCCTGTGTCTACTAAAAATACAAAAATTAGCCAGGCATGGTGGCAGGTGCCTGTACTCCCAGCTACTCCGGAGGCTGAGGCAGAAGAATCCCTTGATCCTGAGAGGCGGAGGTTGCAGTCAGCTGAGATCGTGGCACTGCACGCCAAAGCGAGGCTCTGTTGCAAAACAAAGCAAAATAAAACAAAACAAAACAGAACAAACAAAATAAATCCTATCATCTCCTCCCTCCTCGTTCACATGTCATTGATGTCTAGTACTCTCTTTGGCCAGTCTTGGCATGCTGGGATCCTCGTCAGTAGGATCTCAGCAGTAACCATGCTTCAGCCTGGCTTCTCAGCGCCATTCCACCTAACGCAGCCACCCTCATCACCAGTCACTCTGGATTACCTGTTTCCTTCAAAGCATTTATCACCATTTAAAATGATCGTAATTGTTTTTACACTTCCTCTGTTTATTTTTGCCTCTTTTCTAGGATATAATTCCAGGAGCACAAATTCTGCTGAATCCCAGTACTAAGAAGTTCTGGCACCTAGTAGTCACTCATTAGATATTTATTGAGTAAATAAAAGAAAGTTACAACTCAGAAGTACTGTATTAGAATCCTTGCAAAGTACATGGTTTCTCCTAGGAAAATATATGAGATACAAGAAGAGAGATGGCTGAGGAAAACCAGGGCATGGGGAAGGCCTGGGCCTTTGCATCAGGGGTTTTTAGTTAGTAGTGGAACCCCATTATCTTGTTCCTTAACTCAGCAGCCCTGGATTCAAAACATCTGGGCAAGGTCAACTTTTGACTTTGTCTCTGAACCCAGAGTTTATCCATTTATCCACCGAACGAAGTTGAATGTGCTCCCATTCTACCTCTTTTTTCTCATGAAACTTGCAAGACTGGACAAACATACACACACACACACACACACATAGTTTTTTTTTTTTTTAAAAACACTTGAAAAATAATCTGTCTCATTGAGCTTTCATACATGTTTTTACTAGTTCTGCCTTTTATTTCTTCAAATATTTCACACATTGTTACTTTATATTCTATTTCAGAATCAAAATTTCTTGAGTGTTTTGTTTTAGTTTCTGCTGGCATTCCCTAACACTAGCTTGTTTGTCTGGATGTTGATAACTGTAGATTGTGAGCTGATATTTTACTAGTGGTCCCATAGTCAAAATCACTCTCTCAGAATCTAATTCAGAAAATACTGATGCATACTGTATGCCCAGGAAATTAAAAATTAATAACACTTTTTGGTGTAAAGCAGGAATAAGTTCAACTGTTATTTTTTGTTCAACACCAACTCTTTGAATGACGATGTTAAACTCTGAATCTTGCTGTGTGTATGCAGAAACAGCAGTCTAGTTTTTTTTCGATTAATGAAAAAGCACTTTTCTTTCTCTCTGGCTGTTTTCCTCTCAGTAATGCATACACTGAAAACTGAGAACACATATATACACGTTGCAAAAATTAAGAGTTTGGAAATGTCAGTGTTTTGGCAGATGTGGTTAGTCTTTTAAACATGGCCAAAATGGCCCCTTGATCACTTCATTTTAACTTATGAGTGTTAATTTTTACTGAAGGCTGGGGTTTTGCCAGGTCCTTCAGCTGTGAGGGGCCAGAAATGGCCAGGGGCTTTTTAGGACGTCTCCAATTTAAATGAAAGCTCCAGGCAACATTTATCTTTTTTTTCCCCCAAACTTTCCTTAATTTTTTTTTCAGGCCTTACTGCATTCTTTATGCCAACCAACTGCATCTTATATTGTAAATTGGTTTTGACTCTGAGGCTTGCATTTTCACTCCAGCTTGACCCTAAGGGTTTTGCAAACCTGGCTTTCCAACCTTCCTCATGTCTCTGTGCACATGATTCAGGCTGATGTACATGTATAGCCTTTATAAATTGTTTGCTTTTGGTGGAAATCAGCTTCAAGAGGCAAACTTTTAAAACGATTTTCTGAAGCCTAATTCTCTTATATTTGTTGCCTTTACCTGACTCATTGCCTTTTAAGTAGTGTACAGTATAGGCTCCAAAAGCAAGATCAGCAATTGTTATTAGTCATTATGGTAGGAGAGGCAGCAGTAGCAATAGTATCTTTTCCGAGTGAAAAAATATGATCCATTGCCATCTTGCAATTTAAAGTGTTCTCTTGGACAGATTTTGAGGAAGCCATACAAAGGAGTAGATGGTATTTGATTTATTCTTGAGTAGGAAAATAAGATTCTGACATCCTTCTGTTCGTGAATACGAGTCTCATCATATACCTGTGAATAAGCTATAAAAATAAGGGATTTGTCTGGTGTTTGTTCTGAGTTCCTGGCACAGGGCTTCTAAAGCTCTTGGATTTTTCTGAGTGGTAGAACTGTGTTTGTTATTCATGAGCCTCTTGGCTCGCTCTTGAGTTTATGCTAATGAGGTGACTCCCAGTGAGCCCTTAGACAGCTTCAGGAATAGGGGCTGGACACAAGAAAGACCATCCATGAGATACTAGGGTTGGGACTTTGACCCAGCCCAAGCTCCAGAGAAGGTAGGGGAAGCTGGAGACTGAGTTCAGCCCGGTGGCCAATCATACCTACATAATGAACCCGTCAGAACTCCACACACTGAGCATCAGGGGTGATTTTGTTGATGCACACATGGGTGTGCCAGGAGGGAGGTGCACCCTATTTTCACAGAGAGAGCAAGGAAGCTCTGTGTTGGGGATCCTCCCAGGCCTTCCCTCTGTGTCTCTTCATCTGGGTGACCCTGAGCTGTTCTCTTTATCGTAAAGTTATAATCAAAAGTGTAGCACTTTCTTGAGTTCTATGCATTGTTATAGCGAATGATCAAACATGACAGGATTGTGGAAACCCTTGAATTACTAGCCAGTTGGTCAAAAGTGTGAGTGGCCTGGGACCCACTGAATGTGTGGCTGCTGTCTAGAGGGGGCTGTCTATGTGAATATTCATACACATACACTTGGGACTGACTGCACTCTTCACCTGTGAGGTCCGTGCTAACTCCAGGTGGTTAGTGGCAGAATTGAACTGCAATATACCAGTTGCTGTCAGAATTAAAGGTAAAATAAACATCTTTGAAACTGGCTAAAAGACTGTTTCCTATATATATCTGGGTAAAGCATGGAAAGTCCTTCTGAGTGAGAAAGGGTGACTGGCCAGGCTGCAGACAATTTCTTTAGGTTTACCTACTGAGCATAGAAAAAACACCTTCTTGAAAAACTGTTGGGTACTATGCTTAGAACCTGAGCGACGGGATCATTCATACCCCAAACCTCAGCATCACATAATATACCCAGGCAATGAACCTACACAGGTACCTTCTGAATCTAATATAAAATTTGAAAGAAACATATGTGTATATATATATATATATTCACAGAAAGGGCATATATATATATATTCACAGTAAGGGCATACACACACACACACACACACACAAACACACACACACACAAAGAACTCTTAAAACTCAGCGGTAAGAAAACAATCTGATTAAAAAGTGGCCCAAAGACCTTAACAAACACATCAAAGATGATATATGGATGGCAAAAAAAATGAGAAAAAAGTGCACTGTATCATATATCATCAGGGAGTGCAAATTAAAACAGCAGTGAGACACTACTACACATCTTTTAGAATGGCCAAATCTGTAACACTGACAACACCAAATGCTGGTGAGGATATGGGACAACAGGAACATTGCTGGTGGGAATGCAAAATGGTACAGCCATTTTGAAAGACAGTTTGGTGGTTTCTTACAAAACTAAGCACTGTCTACCATAGGATCTGACAGTCATGCTCCTTACTATCTACCCAAAGGAGTTGAAAACATGTTCATACACATACATACAAAAACCTACACAGAGATAGCAGCTTTATAGCAGCTTTGTTCATACTTGCCAAAACTCGGAAGCAACAAAGATGTCCTTCAGTAGGTAAATGGATGGATAAACCATGGTACATCCAGATAATGGAATATTATTCAGCACTAAAAAGAAATGAGCTAGCAATCTGTGAAAAGATATGGAGGAACTTTAAATGCACATTACTAAATAAAAGGAGCCAATCTGAAAATCCTGCATACTGTATGATTCTAACTATAAGACCTTCTTACAATGGTTGCAAGATCTGTGGTTGCAAGGGGTTGGGGATAGGGAGAGAAAAAGAGCACAGAGGAGTTTTAAGGCAGTGAAGATACTCTGTGTGATATTATAATGATGGATATGTGTCATTACACATTTGTTTAAACTCAGGATTTACAACACTAAGAGTGAACCCCAGTGTAAACTATGAATTTCAGGTGACAATGATGTGTCAGTGTAAGTTCATCAGTTGTAATCAGGGTATCACTCTGGTGGGGGATGTTGATAATGTGGGAGGTTATGCATATGTGGAGGTAGGAGGTATATGGGAAACCTTACGCCTGCCTCTGAATTTTGCTGTGAACCTAAAAACATGCTTCAAAAAATAAAGTTGTGGCCAGGTGCAGTGGCTGAGGCCTGTAATCCCAGCACTTTGGGAAGCTAAGGCAGACAGATTGCTTGAGCCCAGGAGTTTGCAACCAACCTGGGCAATATGGTAAAACTCCATTTCTACAAAAAACACAAAAATTAGCTGGGCATGGTGGCGCACACCTGTGATCCCAGCTACTTGGGAGGCTGTGGTGGGAGAATTGTTTGAGCCCATGAGGTTGAGGCTGTAGTGAACTGTGATCATGCCACTGCACTTCAACCTGGGCAACAGAGTGAGACTCTGTTGAAAGCAAGCAAGCAAGCAAGAAAAAAAGAAAGAAAAATAAAGAAAGAAAAGAAGAGAGAGACAGGAAGGAAGGAAGGAGGGAGGGAAGGAAGGAAGAAAGGAGACAGAGAGAGAGAAATGAAAGACAGGAAGGAAGGAAAGAAGGAAGGAAGGAAAGAAGGAAGGAAGGAAGGAAGGAGAAAAGAAGAGAGAGAGGCCGCTTGCCTGGAACACTCTGGGAACAAGCAGTGGCACTTGGGAACCAGGTAACAAGCTGCAGCAAAGAGTTGGGAAACTGTTCTTCCCACATTGTATTACATGCTTATTACGTTGTAATAAACAAAAATAAAATAAAAATAAAATAAATTTAATTACATTAGAATACACGTTTGCTCTGGCTTCCTGGAATCTGGAAACGCAGCCAGCCTCAAGAGGCGTAAATAATAGTATCCTCACAGGACTATAGTCCTGTAGGCAGTGGTCTTCAGGACTGTGGGTGTATTGATTGATAGGTAGATTGGAGCTGCAGGGGTGAGCAGGTGAAGCTGAGTGGGGACAGTGGTTGATGCCCTGGATGGGCAAGCAAGGCACGTTTTGGGGAAGCCCTGAAAGAGTTGGCTAAGGGGGGATTATATGTGAGTGCCAAGAGAGGACCTGGCCTTGTTGCTGTCCATGTGGGGTCATGTGTGTGTAGATGCCCATGAGGCTGGTGGCATTTGGATATAATGGGGTTTTCTGGATGCATGACATGGGGCTGTCTTCCATTGAGACAATCACTAGATGAGGTTTATAAACAATACGTTTTAAATTTTAGGCATGGTTAGGTGTACTCTCCACCAGGCAACAGAAGACTCTGTGGATTAGACTAAAGGAAAGGCATGTGGACAGATGCATAGGGAAAATGAAATGCTGGAGAAAGTGACCTGACTTGTTTCAGGCCAGTGCTCCTACCAAGAGCTAGAAAACATGGACAAAACTGTAGGAAGGAACCAGAAAGCTTGCAAAAGAGCAAGGACTTGGGGTCACAGAGCCCAGAGAGAAGGTAAGCCAGGACCAGGAAACTCAGCTTTGGGTGTCGTTTTTCCACAGAGGCACCTGATGATTTTCCAGCAGAAGCCGAGGGGCTGAGAGGTGGAGAGCAACCAAACGGCCATGTTTAAGACAGCCTTCTGCTGTAAAGGGTTCTACAGGACATGCTGTGCAGGGGAAAGCACTGGCCACCATAAGGCTTTGAGCACTTGAACTGGGGCTGGCGCAATTGAGGGATTAAAATTTTGATTTGATTTAATTGTAATTACTCTGTAGTTAGTCTCAATAGCCTCATGTGGCTACTGCTTAGCACAGGTCTGGAGCCTCCCTTAGGTCCTGAGAAGGGCAGTGCAGCCACCTGGGAAGTGTGTGGGTTTTGTAGATGACCAATGCTCGGTTTGAATCTTGCCTTGCCCCATAGTAACCATGCAAACTTTGTGAATAATTCCCCCCTCTGTGTTCAGTTTCTTCATCTATAAAAGGAGAATAAATAGGGCCCGGTGTGGTGGCTCACACCTGTAATCGCAGCACTTTGGGAGGCCAAGGCAGGCAGATCATGAGGTCAGGAGTTTGAGACCAGCCTGACCAACATGGTGAAAACCCATCTCTACTAAAACCACAAAAATTAGCCAGGTGTAGTGGCACGCACCTGTAATCCCAGCTACTCGGGAGGCTGAGGCAGGAGAATCGCTTGAATCTGGGATGCAGAGGTTGCAGTGAGCCAAGATGGCACCACTGCACTCCAGCCTGGGTGACAGAGTGAGACTCTGTCTCAAAAAAATAAATAAAAGAATAAATAAAGTAAAGCCTACCCCATAAAAAGGTTTCACATACTAGTGCCTGTATACAGCAAGCATTCAATAAAGATTAGATGGAATCGTCCATAGATTGTGAGTTCCAAAAAGCCGACATCATTTTTGAAAGCTGAGCTTTATTGTCTTCAAAAACAAATGTCAATATTCATGTTACTGAACTTACATATGTTTTTATTTTTTCTCAAAATCCCAGAGGCATGTTCTACTTGGAAAATAAAAATACATTTCACAGTATAGATACTCTAGAGAAACTATTTTCCTAAGAAGCTACCAAGGGTTAATGACATAACCCAATGCATCTCAACTTTACAATCAGATGAAATTATCTGGGACACACACAAAGGACTTGTTTTCCTACCACTCGTTCTCATTTTTTTTTTTTTTTTTTTTTTTTTGAGACGGAGTCTCGCTCTGTCTCCCAGGCTGGAGTGCAGTGGTGTGATCTTGGCTCACTGCAAGCTCCGCCTCCCGGGTTCACGTCATTCTCCTGCCTCAGCCTCCAGAGTAGCTGGGACTATAGGCGCCCGCCACCATGCCGGGCTAATTTTTTTTGTATTTTTAGTAGAGACGGGGTTTCACCGTGTTAGCCAGGATGGTCTCAATCTCCTGACCTCGTGATCCACCTGCCTCCGCCTCCCAAGGTGCTGGGATTACAGGCGTGAGCCACCGTGCCTGGCTCACACGTTCTCATTTTTAATAATAAAAAAGTTAAAGCGCAGTCATTTGCACAAAGAAATAGCCTGTTGTGGTACACGCAGTCTTAGGAAGCCACCTTCAGAGAGTGTATTGATGCTAGAGGGAGCAACATGTTTACCATTTTTGGGCAGGAAAAGATGGGGCTTGTCAGGACCTTTTCTACCCACGCATCAGGAGTCAGCTGATGGCTGTGATTTAGACTTGACACCATCAGAGACAAGCAAAAATAATGTACAACTGCTTTTGACTACAAGAAAAAAATATCCCGTTGTATTACGGACTTTCACAGTATTGCAGCAAAGGAAAGAGTATTTGCTAACGCATCGATACTCCTCAAGTAAATTGCCACCTACCCTGATAATGTTCCCTGCACCAAACCATCCAAAATTATAAATGATGCACCTTTTCTTTTAAGACGGGAAAGAGATGCTGGGGGAAGATATCGAAAAGGATAAATGTGAGGTTACTATGCTCCACCCAGCCATGCACCATCAGGATATTAATAGTTGTTGTGGCCAGGCACAGTGGCTTATGCCTGTAATCCCAGCACTTTGGGAGGCCGAGGCAGGCGGATCACGAGGTCAGGAGATCGAGACCATCCTGACTAACACGGTGAAACCCATCTCTACTAAAAATACAAAAAATTAGTCAGGTGTGGTGGCAGGCACCTGTAATCCCAGCTACTCGGGAGGCTGAGGCAGGAGAATGGTGTGAACCCGGGTGGCGGAGCTTGCAGTGAGCCGAGACTGTGCCACTGCAATCCAGCCTGGGCAACAGAGTGAAACTGTCAAAAAAAAAGTAATAATAATAATAATAAGTTGTGAACTCCACTTTAGCCTGGCCACTGTCCTTGGGGAGGATATCTGCATTTATTTACCCTTGAGCTTCAGAGAACTGGGGTCTCAGAGCTACTAGCAGCAGAATTTGGAGCCAAACCCAGGTCCTCTATCTCCAATGTCTACTATTTTCTCTGCTAACTGACTCCCTTAATGTCTTAGTCCATTAAGGCTGCTATAAAAAATATCATAGGCCATGTGACTGGTAAACAATAGAAATTTATTTCTCTCTGTTCTGGTGGCTGGGAGTCCAAGATGAGGGTGCCAGCATGGATGGGTTCTGGTGAGGGTCACCTGGGGACGGTCGCGGACTGCGCAGTTCTTGCTGTGACCTCACACAGGGGAAGGGGCAAGGGTCTCTCTGTTGCCTTTCAATCCCACTCATGAGGGCTCTACCATCACGGCCTCATCACCTCCAGAAGGCTGCACTTCTTATACCATCATCTTGGAGGCTAGGATTTCAACATAAATTTTGAGGAAACACACATATTCAGATCATAACGTTCCTCAGTGGGTCTTATTAAAAACCAAAATTCTACACCTTGAACCACCTTTATCCCAAGAAAATAGAGTGTACAAGCTTGAGAGTGCCAAGATATATTTGGACTGCCCCATGAAAAAAAGATCATTCTAATAAAAATTGGATGTAGACTTTGGGTGGTAATAAGGTATCAGTGTAGGTTTATCAATTGGAACAGATGCACCACTGTGAGGGGGGTGGATATTGATAGTTGGGGAGGCTATGCTTGTGTGGGAGCAGGGAGCATACAGGAAACCTCTGTGCCTTCTGACCAAGTTTTCTGTGAACCTAAAACTGCCGTAAAAAAAGTCTGTTTGAGAAGATAGAGTGCAGTAGTTACTGTTCCTTGAGCACTGTCCGATAGTTTTATAAAGGAGCTCACTCATCCTTACAGGAACTGTATGAGGGAAGTTCAAGTAGCATTCCATTTCACAGATGAGGAAAGCAAGCCCAGGGAGGGTCAGCGACTTGCCCAGGGTCCTGCAGCTAGTTAGGTAATGGAGCTGGAACTCAGACCTCACTCTTGGTCTCAGGTTCCACACCTCTTTTAGAAAAGGATGAGGAACTGCTGAGACTCAGGTGCACACCACTAGATCTGGTTGTCTTCAGAGGGCTGTTTCTTTTGACGGTCCTCAAGGATCTCATCAAAGCATCATTCAGTAATTTACTTGGGATATTTCTCAGAAGAGTATTCCATAAAAAGAGAAGACTGTTTAGGTTAGAGCTGGAAAAGACAAAGAGCATGTCTCGGTACCCATGGCCTTGCAACTGGACTCTGGGGGTGCAGGAACAGCCCACGAGTTTCGTGGATATGAACTTGGTCCTCCTAAGAGGACCTGCAACACTAGCCAGCACCTTCCCTTACTTCTGCTGGAGCCTCTTGCTTGTTTGTTCCTTGTGGACACTGGTGGATGATTGCACGTAGCTCCGGGGGTTGGCTGCTGAAAGCTAACTCAAGCTGCTGCCTGCTTTCTAACAAGCTGCAGAACTCTTTGCAGGTGCATTTTTGGAACTGATCTTGCCCCTGATGTCCCTGCTACTTATTCTCCCTTCCCAGTTTTCCTTAAAAAACAAAACAAAACACCTAAATGGTGTTTGCATTTTTGTAAGCTGCCTTTATTTGCCTAGGCCTGGTTACAGAAACTCGAACAATTTTCTTTTTCTGTTTCACGTAGGCATGGACACCTGATTTTCTTTGCCTTTTTTCTCTTTCTAGGTTATTTCTACCTAGGACATGAAATGAATGGAATGCTTGAGAAATTGTTGCCACACCATTCTGCTAGGTACAAATCAAAAAGAAAACACATCTACTCTTGGTGTGATTTCTAGCTCTGCCTCAAGAATCTTCTAGCAGGCACTTTTTCACCCGGCCTAATGGTCAGGTCGCACCCCTCAGTATGTCAGTCAAACGTTCCTATCACTTTTCAGTTTTGCTGTAGTTGTAGCAGAGATTCAATGAAACCTGCAAAGCCTAAAATATTTACAAAAATGGCCCTTTACAGAAAAATATTTACTGGCTTGTGCTATAGATGATATCCTCTGATCAAAATGTAAATTGTTATAATTAATAGCAATGTTTTGCCTTCAAAAACAATCCTAGATACTTTGGGTTCAAAAAAATAGCCTTTAGAATGAGATCATGTCCTTTGCAGGGACATGGTTAAAGTTGGAAGCCATTATCCCTAGCAAACTAACACAGGAACAGAAAACCAAATACCACGTGTTCTCACTTATAAGTGGGGAAGCTAAATGCTGAGAACACATGGACACGTGGTGGGGAACAAAACACCCTGGGTCCTGTCAGAGGACAGGGGGTGGGGAGATGGAGAGCATCAGGAAGAATAGCTAGTGGATGCTGGGCTTAATACTGGGGGGACTGGCTGATCTGTGCAGCAAACCATCATGGCACACGTTTACCTGTGTAACAAACCTGCACATCCTGCACATGTACCCCTGAACTTGAAAAAGTTAGAAAAAAAATTGCCTTTATAAAAATCATAAAATATATAGAATTGAATGACAAGAACACTACATATAAAAACATATAAAAACACAGCCTACAGAAAATTATAGCATTAGATAAATACATTAGAAAAGAAAAAAGATTAAAAGCTCATAAGTGTTCAATTCAAGAGGTTATTTTTTGAAAAAAGAGTTAAACCAAAATCAAGTAAGGAAATAAGAAAGAAATGAGGGGATATTGACAAATTAGACAACCAAAAATATCTGTGAGAATTAACAAAAGCAAAAGCTAATTTTGGGGAAAAAAGGAAAGTCTACGATCTCTGGAAGGTTTGATTAGGGAAAAAAGAGAAAACGTTAAAGAAGGAAAGAAAACAAAGAAGGAAGAAAAAAGAGACGTCAGTGCAGCTGCCCCAAAGATTAAAACTCATAACCAAACACAATGGACAACTTTACTCCAATAAATCTGAAAACCTAGACAAAATGGTTATTTTTCTAGAAAAGGGTGTCCTGTCAAAACTGACTCAAGTACAGATTTAAAACCTGAATAGACCTTTAACCATATAACCATAGCCATAAAAGTTACAGGTTTAAAAATGACCATAAGAGAAATTAAATCAGTAGTCAAAAATCAATAAAACAGAAAGCACCAAGCTTAGATGATTTTTTTTTTTTTTTTTGGGATGGAGTCTCGCTCTGTTGCCCAGGCTAGGGTGCAGTGGCGCGATCTCGGCTCACTACAAGCTCCGCCTCCTGGGTTCATGCCATTCTCCTGCCTCAGTCTCCCGAGTAGCTGGGACTACAGGCACCCGCCACCACACCAGGCTAATTGTTTGTATTTTTAGTAAAGATGGGGTTTCACCATGTTAGCCAGGATGGTCTCGATCTCCTGACCTCGTGATCCGCCCGCCTCGGCCTCCCAAAGTGCTGGGATTGCAGGCGTGAGCCACCGCGCCCGGCCAAGCTTAGATGATTTTATAAGTGAAATTTACCAAATTTCCCAGGAAAAGATAACTTCTTATCTTAAGACTGTTCCACAGAACAGCATGAGAGAACCAGATAAAACAAGGGGAGAGAAGAAAATCTCACTTGTGAACATAAACACAAACATCCTTTAAAAATTTACAAATGAAATGCTTCTGTGTATATCATACAGCAGCACATCTCACCTGAGGATTGCAAGATTATTAACCTTAGGAAATATATTAATATAATTAATTGAGTTACAGGTTAAAGAAGAAAAAGCATGCTATCCTCAAAAGGCGCAGGGAAAAAAGCATTTGATGACATTCTACATTTACTCACTATGAAATACATTAGCAGGCTAGGTGTGGGGGCTCACACCTGTAATCCCAGAACTTTGGGAGTCCAAGGCAGGTGGATCCCCTGAGGTAAGGAGTTAGAGACCAGCCTGGCTAACATGGCAAAACCCTGTCTCTACTAAAAATACAAAAATTAGCCATGCATGGCGGTGCACACCTGTAATCCCAGCTCCTTGGGAGGTTGAGGCACAAGAATCACTTGAACCCAGGAGGCGGAAGTTGCAGTGAGCTGAGATCGCGCCACTGCACTCAAGCCTGGGTGACAGAATAAGACTGTCTAAAAACAACAACAACAACAAAAAGAAAGAAACCCCAGAAATACATTAGCAAAGTAATATAATATTAGAATGGGACTCCCATGCCAGGTAAATACTATCTACTGGAAACCTACAGCAAATATTAACATTTAACAGGCAAAGATTAGAAACAGTCCCTTTAAAAGCAGATATGCAGTGAGACTGGGACTACCACAGTGTCCAGTCAGCGTCGTCCTGAAGGTCCCAACCAGGACAATGAGATGAGATGGAAAAGATAGAAGTAATGACTGCAGAAAAGAACAAGACAAAATTATCATTTGCATATGATAGTATTGCCAATACAGGAAATGGAAGAGAAAATAGAGACAGACACAGACTAACAGAAGACTGGTGTTTTCATAATACAAGAACATTTATGCAAATCATTTATTCAAAAAGAAAAAGTGCAATATGGGCAAAAGAAGGAATAATACACCACAAAATCTGAATGGTTAATAAATGTGAGTGAGAGGTTTAGCTTCACAAAAATCAGGAAATGCAAATAATAAATGAAATAGTTCACACCCATTGGACTGAAAAAATCATTAGGTCTGATAATTCTCAGAGCTGGTAAGATATGGGATAGTGAGGACTGTCACTCTGTACAGTCATTTTGCAATGTTTAGGGAGAGACTCAACAAATTCGGTACTAGGAGTATTTTAGAGAAATCGGTAAATGATTTCTCCTAAACATGACAATGTTAATTGTGTTCGGTAATTGTCAGAGACCTAATGACAATATATGATGGAAAATAACAGACATTACTTAAGGACAGGGATACATTAAGATAAATGTGTTGTTAGGTAAGTTTTATTTTTATTTTTATTTTATGTTTTTTTTGAGACTGAGTCTCTCTCTGTCACCAGGCTGGAGTGCAGTGGCACAATCTCAACTCACTGCAACCTCTGCCTCTCTGGTTCAAGCAATTCTCCTGCTTCAGCCTCCCGAGTAGCTGGGACTACAGGTGCATACCACCATGCCTGGCTAATTTTTGTATTTTTAGTAGAGATGGGGTTTCACCATATTGGCCAGGATGGTCTCCATCTCTTGACCTCATGATCGGCTTGCCTTGGCCTCCCAAAGTGCTGGGATTATAGGCGTGAGCCACTGTGCCCAGCCTTATTAGGGAGTTTCATCATTGTGCAACCATCACAGAGCACATTAACACAAACCTAACTAGTAGAACCTACTGCATACCTAGCCTATGTAGCAGAGCCTATTGCTCCTGGGATACAGACATATACAGCATGTTCCTGTACTTATCACTGTAGGCAGCTGTAACACAATGGTAAGTATTCGTGTATCTAAACATAGAAAAGGTATTATAATCTCATAGGACCGCTGTCATACGTGCAGTCCACCGTTGGCCAAAACGTTATGTGGTGTATGATTGTATTTGTAACAGCAAAAATCTGAAAACTGATTAGTTGTCCATCTATAGGGACTTGGACAGATTGTTGTATATTCATACAATAAAATAGTGTTAATCAGTGAAAATGAATGTAACAACATAAACTAATCTTGAAAATGTTGTTAAATAAAAAAAGTAGGCTGGCTGAGGTGGCTCACGCCTGTAATCCCAGCACTTTGGGAGGCCGAGGCGGGCGGATCACTTGAGGCCAGGAATTCGAGACCAGCTTGGGCAATATGGCAAAGCCCCGTCCCTACTAAAAATACAAAGATTAGCCGGGTGTGGTGGTGTGTGTCCCAGTTGGCCCAGAAAATTCAGTACTCCTATACTGAATTTGCTGCTGAGTCTCTCCCTAAACATTGCAAAATGACTCGACAGAGTAACAGTCCTCCCAGTTACTTGGGAGGCTGAGGCACAAGAATTGCTTGAACCCCGGGGGCAGAGGTTGCAGTGAGCCAAGATTGCACCATTGCATTCCACCTTGGGCAAAAGAGCAAGACTCTGTCTCAAAAAAAAAAAAAAAAAAGAAAAAGAAAAGAAAAGAAAGAAAAGTAAATCATTGCAAGGGAATGCACATCTGTGTTAAAATGTAAAACACGTAACAGAATGCTATACCTTGGCTTTGGATACATAATAGTGAGGGAAAGGTATAAAAACGTGGATCTGATAAATCTACACGAACTTCAGGAGAAGGGTTCCATGGAGGCTGGGCATGTGGTGTGGGATTTTCAGCCCTGCTTATGAAGTTCTACCTAAGAAGCAGAAGTAACCGCAGCAGGTTAATGTGCTCTCAGCAGTGTGCAGGAGCTGTGTCACTGTATTTTTTGCTTGATTTATTCTCTGTAAAAAAAGGAAGGAAGGAAAGAAGGAGGGAAGGAAGGAAGGGAGGAAGGGAGGAAAGAAGGAAGGAAGGAGAGAGGGAAAGAAGGAAGGAAGAAATGAAGGAAAGAGAGAAGGAAGAAAGGAAGAAAGGAGAGAAGGAAGGAAAGAAGGAAGGAAGGAAGGAAGAAAGGAGAGAAGGAAGGAAAGAAGGAAGGAAGGAAGGTGAGAACGAAGGAAGGAAGGAAAGAAGGAAGGAAGGAAGGAGAGAGGGAAGGAAGGAAGAAAGGGAGAAGGGAAGAATAAGAAGGGAAGAAGGGAGGAATCCTCGTGGTGTGGGGATTGGGTTTCTGTGCCTCTTCTGCCAGCGTGTTCCCTTTGGGAACCCCCAAGTCAGCAGGTGTGCTCTGCAAGCTCCTTGCATCCTAAAGCCAACAACGCTCAAGAGCAGGCTGAGTGAGATGGAGTGGAGCTGGCTCAGGTATAGCCCCAGGTGGTGCTCACAGGGGCTGCCTGGGCCAGGGTTCAACTTGCCATCTAGGGAATGAGGATGAGCCAAGTTCAAGCAGGCCTGTTGGGGAGACCTAGGCCTTGTGTGGTTATCTCTCTCCTTAAGAAAAAATTAAACCAATAGCTGGCTGGTGTGGGCAGCCCTTTCTAAGGTCATCCTGAGGGGAGGTTCCCGGAGCCAAAGCTCCCTGTCAGGAATCCCTGAAGCTCACCCCCAAGGCAGGCTCTGGCTTGAGCAGCAGCAGAACGCTCTGCGAGTGGGGGTAGCGGGTGAGGGGGCTGTGGGAACACAGAGGCTGGTCCACCTGGAGGTCCTGACTTAGTGAGCCCGGGAGGGCCCCACAGCGTGCTTTTCTAACCTGTGTCCCCTGGGCCAGGTCATGTACATCTTGAGAGCCCTGGCTCTCCGAATGTCAAAGCTGCTGTTCTGAGGCTGAGGCTGGTGGATCACTTCAGTCCAGGAGTTCGAGACCAGACTGGGCAACATGGCAAAGCCCCATCTCTATATATATTAGCTGGGCATGGTGGTGCGCACCTATATACCCAGCTACTTAGGAGGCTGAGGTGGGAGGATCACTTGAGCCCAGGAGGTCGAGGCTGCAGTGAGCTATGATTGTGTCGTTGCACCCCAGCCTGGGCCATAGAGCAAGATCCTATCAAAAAAACAAAAAACTGCTGTTCTAGAAGCACACTGGGAGCAGGCGTGGAGCTGTGGGAAGATGCAGGCAGGATTAGGCTGTGTCCACGGTCCCCTGAGGCTTAGGAATTGATGGGGCTGTAGAATGTCCCATCATCACTGAGAGTCAAGACACATCTATGCCTCTCCTTCACCATTTTTGCAGGATCATGAGAGGGTAAGAAAAAGGATAAGGCCTTGTGGTACTGGGCACATATATATTGGACAGTGTCTGTCCCCTTCACAGGCATGGGCTGGTGGGGATTGTGAGTCCAACATGGCTGGGGAGGGGGCTCTGCCTGACGTTCCCTTATGTGGCTATGCGGTGACGCTCTGGGCTGATACCTCAGAGCACTCTGATGTGGAAGGGACGGAGTTCCTAACCCTTGTAGCTTTCACTGAGATACCTGAGTGCATTGTGTTTCTTCCCCTCATGCTTCTGAATCTCTGCATAATTCTGGCTCAACTTTTTATCTTGGGAAGTTGGGAGATCTCCCATAGACTTGAGGGACACAGTGTCCAAGTGAAAAAGAAGGATTAAAAAAATAAAGAATCTTATTTCCCAAGTAGGTATACCCTGGCAAAGTTGTCTGTTAGGAAATGTGGGGCACTTTTTGTTTTATTTTGTTTTGATTTCCATTTCCATTTAACAACTACCCCCAAAGATCCGCAGAGGATTAAATGACAGAAAATGCAAAGAGACCTCTGTTGCATTTTATCCCTGTGGAGTCTCATGTCGACATGTGCAGGCAGGAGCCAGGAGACATCCGGGAGCCCTGGGGGCTGGGCCCAGGGTGGGTCCCTCTTCACTAAGAGGCTGGGGTGGGCCCTTGGGGACACCTGGAAATACTGAGAGTGAACGGAGTCCGTGACGGCATCTCTTCGATATGAACCAATGCCCTGACTCAGCTGTCCTTTGCCAGGGCTGCAATGAGTGTCTGGCCACAGGAAGGGCCTGTGGTCACAGACACTGATGGGTGGAGGCAGAAAGACCCCTCCCCACTCAAACATCCATTAGGGACAAGTCCCCACAACCACATGGGTGGAACGAGCTGGCACTGCCCCCTGCTCCCTCCACAGCGCCAAGCAGTTGTGAGGGTTGCCTCCTGACCCGGCAGCTGCAGGAACGGCTGTCCCCTCCAGGAATCTGTCATCTCCTCGAGGCCACGACAACACCCCCTTGCCACTCACACATGCATCATTTGAGGTCCAGTGTCCCCCCAGCACTCCCGGTTCTTGCTGGAATGGGCAATGTGCTGCTTAGAAACTAGCCCTGGGGAAGCCGCCTCCTCCAAAGCAGGCTGCAGGGAGCCCCGTCAGAACTCTGTGCTCCCTCTGGTGTGGGGACCTGGGCTACTGCCATGATGGTGAGGGTGGGGGATGTGGAGTTGTGCCAGTTCTACACCCGGGATTGGCCTGCTCTGTCGTTTGCCAAAAACAATACACAAATAACAAATAAAACTCGTGCTAGTGCCTGACCTGCTTTCCGGAAGATGGCTTCATCATGTGTCGGGAAACCCCTGCGTCAGGGACTTTCTCTTGGCAAGCCTCCCACTCACGTAGGGGAAAGAACGGCAAGGGGAAGCCAGTTACTACAGTGAGCAAGGGCTGAGGCGCCCACAGGAGGAAAAGAACTATCAAGGATGCTGGCCCTGGCTGGACCGATTCCTGGTCCTCTGATCCTAGGCCCTGGCCCCTTATGATGGTTCATGTTATGTGTGGACCTGTCTGAACCACAGTGCCTGAATGAGTGGTCACACATTATTCAGGTGTCTGTGTAAGAGCCTTTGGAAGTGAACTGCACCATCGGCTCTTCCCTGAGTCTCTTGCCTGCTGGCCCACTCCCAGATTTTGGGGTTGCCAGCTTCTCTAACTGCATGAGCCATTCCTTGAAATAAATCTACCTATCTACCTATCATCTGCCTATCTCTTTGTCTACCTATCATCTATCTACCTATGTATCTGTCTACCTACCTATCATATGCATATCTATCTATCATCCACCTACCTATCTACCTATCCTCTACCTATCTGTCTTCTATCTATCTACCCACCCACTATCTGTCTCTCTACTTATTTACCTGTCCTCTACCTAGCTATATATCTACCTACCTGCCATCTGTCTGTCTATCTGAGTGCTCAGAGGTTCCAGGAGTTCCGCATTGGGCGTTTGTTCACTTTTCTGGGGAGAAACTCCATTCCTTTCATGGAATTCAAAATATTAGTCTGTGGCCTAAAGAGAGTTAAAAACAAAAGTTAAGAACTCCTGGGCTAGTTAATGAAAAACCTGTGGAAGGGAAAAATGATATAATGAATGAAGGAAAATAAGAAAGGAAGGCCAGGTCAAAAATGAAAAAAATATATTATATAATATATGTTATATAATATATATATTATATATAATATATGTTATATAATATATATATTATATATAATATATAATATATAATATATAATATATTATATATTATATATAATATAATATATGTTATATATTATATAACATATATTATATAATATATAATATATGTTATATATTATGTAACATATATTATATATTATATAATATATGTTATATATTATATAACATATATTATATTATATATAACATATATTATATTATATATAATATATGTTATATATTATATAACATATATTATATTATATATAATATATGTCATATATTATATAACATATATTATATTATATATAACATATATTATATTATATATAATATATGTTATATAATATATAACATATATTATATTATATATAATATATATATAATATATGTTATATAATATATAACATATATTATATTATATATAATATATATTATATATTATATAACATATATTATATAATATATATTATATATTATATAATATATGTATATTATATAATACGTATTATATAATACATATATTATATAATGCGTATTATATAATATATAATATAATATATAATACATATTATATATTATATATTAGATATATAATATAATACATATATTATATGTAATATATAATATATATTATATATATATTATATACAATAGATCTGCAGGGGATTAAATTACAGAAAATGCAAAGAGACCCCTGTTGCATTTTATCCCTGTGGAGTTTCACGTCGACATGGGCAGGCAGGAGCCAGGAGACATCCGGGATATATATTATATATATCCAATATATATATAAATTTTGGAGACAGAGTCTGGCTCTGTCACCCAGGCTGGAGTGCAGTGGTGTGATCTCAGCTCACTGCAACCTCCACCTGCTAGGTTCAAGCGATTCTCCTGCCTCAGCCTCCCAAGTAGTCAGGATTACAGGCATGCGCCACCACACCCGACTAATTTTTGTATTTTTAGTGGAGACAGGGTTTCATCACGTTGGCCAGGCTGGTCTTGAACTGCTGACCTCAGGTGATCCACCTGCTTCGGCCTCCCAGAATGCTAGGATTACAGGTGTGAGCCACTGTACCTGGCCAAAAATGAATATTTTATTGCTTGTTTTAAAACTCAAATACTTAAATAATATCATAACTGCATTTTAAAAAACTCTTGGAGAATTTTTCTCAGCATTCTACACATTTGTCATTTGTAGACTTCATTAAGCCTGACCCTACAGCCTTCTAAAACTGAACTGTTTGATTTAGGTTGAGGCATTCAGAAATGAAAAGGAATGCTTTGTTCTTTCTCCTTTCCACGCAACTAAGAAGTCACAGCCCCAAATTTCCCTGTGTTGTCAGTACTGCACTTTGGAGCCCATCAGTTATTCCAGGAACATTTGGTTGACGAGGCCTAAGACAGATTTGTCCATCCCGGTGCTACGCACCTATTATCCAGGGCTTTCACATGAGAAGCGAGATTCATTTATGAAACAGTCAGTAAGACACTAATTAAGGTCTCCAGTGAGAAAACAGGCTGTTGTTTTTTGAATATTCAATTTATACTATTAGAGAGTCTCTTCTAAAACACTGGTGTGTCAATTCCATGCCTCATTTGACTCTTGATAAACATCTCAATGAACAAATGGAAATAGTCAGAATCGTACTGGGCCTGACCTGAGTGCAACATAGAGCGGTCACCTCTGAATGTTCACGAAGTCCCTCACTAGGGTCGAGCTGGCCAGAAAGGTGGGATGATTGTCTGGAAGAATTGACTACTACTACTACTAACAGTAATAATAATAATAACAATGACAGCAATAACAACAAGAATATAACAGCAACTAACATTTGTCAAAGACAGAACTTGCCAAGCACTGTACTAAGCATTTTACATAGATGCTAGTTCTCACCGCTTCGTCTTACTGAGTCATCCCAGCAACTGTAGTACTATTGTTCCCTGTTACACAGGGAGCTGGGACTCAGGGGCATGGACAAATTGCTCAGCCCCACAAGCTGGGGTAGAGTAGAGGGGGGATTTGGCCAGAGCCCTTCTCTGCCCAATGGCCACCACTAGTCTAAGTGGGAGCATGAGGGGAGAAAAACCAAAAGTGTGGATGAAGGAGCATTTTATATGATACTGAATGAACAAGGCACTGACTTATAGCCTTGCCCTAGTGTTTGGTTGGGACTCTCAGACCCAAAGAACCGGTATCCTCAAGTTACTGTGTGTAGTTTGAAGAAGGCACCAACTTGTTTTCGTTGCTATTTTTAGTATTGATTCTGTATAAGAAATGCGACTCCCTCTAAAACACTCTGTAAAGTTGGATGACTTCAGTAGCAGTTTTGATGTTGTTTTAGTTTCTTTCCTGCCTGAAATTGTCCTTTATTAACAAGGAGGCCCTTTTGTTGTTTTAATAGTCAAATTAACACCTTTCGTCATTCTCTGGCAACATTTCCAGAGCGTTCTATAAGCTAGGATTCACTCCAAAGACGAGAATGGCACGTTGGGCTTAGGTGTGTGTGATGCCACTGGAGACGCCGCAGGAGAGGCTGCTGGGCAGCTCTGACTGCAGCCGACCACATCAAAGTGCTCTTTGTAAAGCACCACCCCGTGTTGAGTAGTCGCTCCAGGTTCTGCAGGGGCTTGCTTCACACACTCTGTAACCCGTGTTTCATCCAGCACAGACACCATTAACATTCATATACAGAAAACAAGCTGTGAGCGCTTCTGCATTGGCTGGGGAAATGGCCATGCACATTTCTTCCTGACGGATATTGTAGTAAAGAGTGTCCCCATCTAGCAGAAAGTTGTTTTGGGCTGATACATTCAAGGTTTGTCATCAGGAAGACTTATTTGGGTCAGACATGGTGGCTCACGCCTATAATCCCAGCACTGTGAGAGATGAGGTGGGAGGATTATTTGAGGCCAGGAGTTCAAGATCAGCCTGGGCAACATAACGAGACCCCATCTCTACAAAAATTTTTAAAAATTAGGCTGAGCATGGTGGCTCACACCTGTAATCCCAGCACTTTGGGAGGCCGAGGCAGGCGGATCACTTGAGGCCAGGAGTTTGAGGTCAGCCTGGCCAATATGGTGAAACCCCGTCACTACTAAAAATAGAAAAATTATCCGGCTGTGGTGGCAGATGCCTGTAATTTCAGCTACTCGGGAGGCTGAGGCAGGAGAATTGCTTGAACCTGGGAGGCAGAGGTTGCAGTGAGCCGAGATCGCACCCTGTACTCCAGCCTGAGCGACAGAGGGGGAGATTCCACCTCAAAAATAAATAAATAAATAAAAAATAAATAAATAAATAAATAAGTCAGGTGTAGTGGCACATGCCTGTAATGCCAACTACTTGAGAGGGTGAGGTGGGAGGATCGCTTGAGCCCAGAAGTTCAAGGCTGCAGTGAGTTATGACCTCACCATTACACTCCAGCCTGGGCAACAATGAGATCCTGTCTTTAAAAAAAAAAAAGGAGGCTGGGTGCGGTGGCTCACACCTGTAATCCCAGCACTTTGGGAGGCCGAGGTGGGCGGATCACAAGGTCAGGAGATCGAGACCATCCGGCTAACACGGTGAAACCCTGTCTCTACTAAAAATACAGAAAATTAGCCGGGCGTGGTGGTGGACGCCTGTAGTCCCAGCTACTCGGGAGGCTGAGGCAGGAGAATGGCATGAACCTGGGAGGCGGAGCTTGCGGTGAGCCAAGATCAGGCCACTGCACTCCAGCCTGGACAACAGACCGAGACTCCATCTCAAAAAAAAAACAAGAAAAAAAAAGAAGACTGCTGTGCTCACTGACCTCTCCGAGAGGGCTGCTGAGTAGTATCTCAAGCCCCAAGTCTGTCGAGGCAACACAGCATTTCCTGCATCATCACCATCATCCACGGCATCCACAGCACCCATGTGATCTGTCTGCAACCCTGTGCTCAGCCGTGGGACATCAATCATAACAAGTTCCTGTTCAGATCAGGTTTCCAGGGCTCTTTCCTGTAGGGACTAACCATCAAGGACACCTTTTCTTCAATAAAACCAACATCTGTTGCATGATTAATAACCACAGCTAACAATTATTTAGTGCTTATTTTGTGTCAGGCAGTGGCTTAGGTACTTTATAAAAGTGTCTTCTTCACAACCACGGTATGAGATGTGGGTACTGCTAGCTTTCCTATGTTACACGTGAGAAGCAGAGGTTAGAGAGGTTAAATAGCACCCACACATTCACAGAGCCAAATGCCAGATGGCATTGGGTGCTAGCTCTGAGAACACCCAAACCTGGGGTCCTCTGGCACCACCCTGGCCAGGATATGGGGCTGAGAATTGAACTGAAACAAGCAAGAAAGCTGTTCCCAGCAGCGACTTTCATGTGAAGTCACCAGGTCCCGATGAGCGTCTTGCCTCCTTAATTCGACCTGCAGGGTGTCACACTGCCAGCATCTTGCCCTGTAGAGCTGTCCGGGCACACTTTGAACTCTGGTTCTGCTGTTAACTAGCTGTGTGGCCTCGCTCATTTGTTTTCACTGGTGTATGGGAGTAATATTAATCACCCACCCACAGAACTGTTATTAGGGACAGTTGAAAAAATGCATCTAAAGCAGAAACTGGTAGACAAAAATGGAGGCATTTTTTAGGGCTAGGCCTTTAAGAAGTGGCCCTGTCCTGAGGAGCACATTAATCTCGGGCTTAAAATGATATTTTAACTGAAAATTATGTAATCTTCATGAATTTTTTTTAAAAAGACTATAAAGCTCCTCACAGTGACTTTTCCAGCATCGTGCTTCACGTGGGATTGGGGAGGAAACCTAACTCCGGCCTCTTCAATTTTCACGTGGCTTTGATGAACCCATGTGCTTTTGCTTGGCTTTAGTGTGTGCCCCTGAGGGCCTGCTTAGTGCTCCCACCTTGCCAGGTGGCAGTGAGGGGGAGCCCTGGGCTGAAGCAGCTCACGACGCCCTCCTCCCCTGAGACCAGGGCATTGTCCACTTCCACAGCTGCCCAGACAGCTGTCCAAGATGGCCCCACAAGACCTTAACTTTGCCAAAAGAGCAAGTCAGGTTGCTCAGCATACCCACCTCAATAAAGCCGGAGGGGCTAATCCCATTCTACAGCAGTTTCCCTGGTGAGCTCACAGTACCCCGACCTTGCCTATGCAATGGAGCACGTAGGAGCCAAGCGTAGGAGCTGGAAACACTTTTTCCTGCTTCCATGCAAGCCACCCGGAGGTGGCTGCCATCATCATGTTTCTGCAAGTGTATTCCCCAAAATAGTATGTGAGCGTATTCCCCAAAATAGTAACCACACTATTCTACAATATCCCATATGGCGTGGTGCATGCCTGCTGAGACTACGTTTTATAGCACCTGTCAGGGAGGAGAGTGGGTGGGCAACAGTTAGACAAGCCAGGTCAGGGGAGAGGGATTCCTGAGAACTGCAGAGCCATGAGGATGGAGGGGAAGCAGAAACTAGGTTTAACCCTAAGGCCATCCATGGAGGAAATTTGTAAGACCGCAGTTAATGGCAGCCAAGGCTCCAGGACATGGCTGTTCAGCTCAGGTTGGGATCCAGGATCCAGGAATAGGGAAGATGCAGTAATCAAGACAGGCTGTCTGGCAGCCTTGCACCTTTAGGGGTATAGGTGAGGAGGCTGGCAAGGGCAAGGGCAGGGACACATTTCCATTACAGAAACAAAATGTAAGTCCAGGTCCTAGAATAGGCCCAAGCTCACAAGAGACTAACAGCATGCTTGACCTCCATAAATCCATTCATCATTCATTTTCCATCCATCTATCCATTCACCCACCCATCCATCTATTCAACCATCCACCCATCTAACTCAATTCACTCATCCACCCATCCATTCATCCTCCATCCATTCACCCATTCATCCACTCATCCACCCATGCATCCACCTATCCATCCACCCACCCATCCACCCATCCATCCATCCATCCAACCTCCACCCACTCATCCGCTCATCCATCCATCCTCCCAGTCATCCACCCATCTATCCACCCAGTCATCCTTCCATCCATCCATCTATTCATCCATCTCATTCTTTTTATCATTCAGTATAGTACCAGTGATGAAAGAAAAATATTAAAAATATATAATTCCTCTTCTTGGACCTCAAATGGGAGGACAATGCTGAGTCATTCGAGCCAAGGAAATATTCCCCATGCCTCGGGTGACTCCCATCTCTTGCCTCTCCATGAAGGCAGTAAAGGTCTGTCTTACTGGGTCTGTCCAGGTCCTGTCTATTATACTCTGATAGCTACATAGAGGAAGGCTGGAAAGGCAGGGGTCCAAGCAAATTCTCATAGCAACTGTTAAACTTTCCCTAGTGCGCACACAAGATATACGTGATGAGTGTTTCCACCTTTCCTATCCATTAAAAAATGGGGGGCGGGAGGATAAAGAGTTCAAAAAGCACTAGAATTCCAATTTCCAGTGGATTCGCTTTCTGTTGCTGAAAAAACGACCACAAACACAGCAGCTTAAAACAATAAGCATTTATTATCATACAGTTTCCGTGGGTCAGGAGAATGAACTTTCCTGCTTTGCCAAATTCACAGGGCAAATGTCGGTGTTTTCCTATTTACCCACCTCTAATAAGTGCCGGATATTTTACACTCATCATCTCTTATTGGACTGAGACCAGGGCACAGAGAAATTCTACCGATTTCCTAGTGCACAGTCTTGAAAAGCAAGCCAGTTGGGTAACCCACAAGCCCAGCTTCAGGGGCATAAGAGTGGGGGAGCCCCAGCTGTCTGAAATAAAGGGGAGAAGAAGGTCTCGCTGGGACCCTTAGGATCCAAGCACAGCCAGGCTTTTTTCCAAGCCAGCGCCGTTAATGCTAACATTATCCTTTATTGGCTATTAAAAACTAGCTCTGGTTCCCCTTAGTGTGTGGATAATCATAATTACTGTAGGAGTAGAAAGTATTTGGTAATATAGCATGATATAAAGTGCCAAAATGGTAAAAATATTTTCACAAAGGTGTTCTTCCCTGAAAGAACACACCTATTTAGGGACCACAGATGATGTCCTATAATATAGTCTCTTCGTGTGTCTAAACCCGTGAAATAAGGCATGAGGGAGGGGGTTTTTCCCAGAACACTTCAATGTCCCTCTCTGCCAATCAACAGAATGAAGCTTTTGAACCCCTTAAAGAAGTAAAAGCAGCCGAGCGTGGTGGCTCACACCTGTAATCCCAGCACTGCGGAGGGCCGAGGCGGGCAGATTATGAGGTTGAGAGATCAAGACCATCCTGGCCAACATGGTGAAACCCCATCTCTACTAAGAATACAAAAATTAGCCGGGTGTGGTGGCACGCACCTGTAGTCCCAGCTACTTGGGAGGCTGAGGCAGGAGAATTGCTTGAACCGGAGAAGCGGAGGTTGTGGTGAGCCGAGATTGTGCCACTGCACTCCAGCCTGGTGACAGTGTGAGACTCTGTCCAAAAAAAAAAAAAAAAAAAAAGTAAATCTCCCTTTTCTAGATGGCAGGATAGCAAATGTTTGAAAAAATATTGATGCACCTGTGCTTTCTACCTTCTTCAATGTGATCTTCTTCTTCAGTCAGGGCCTTATGTTATCTGGGGAAGATTAGACATTTTATGGATGAAAACAAAGAGAAAGAGGCAATGTCTAGCTTTTAACTTCTAAGATAAACTCTTGAAGCACTTGGTGAGAAAGCAAGCCCAGCTTTGTGGAGAGAGAGAGAGTTTGGAATTACCAAACTTGCCATCATATATAAAGAGTGAAGGTGAGCAGTTCTGACCCTACATGCCCTCTTAGCCCAGGCAGAGAGACCTGAGGCTCCGCACAGGGGAATCCCTCAACAGGGAGGCCGAGGAGGGGTCTCATGCCTCCAGGTGGGCAGGGGGATGGATTGGAGAGGGAAGTTTGTAGGGAAGGACAGGGCCAAGGTGAGGATGTTATCAGCCCTCCATGAGAAGGTATAGACCCAAAATGGAGTGAGGTGGAGTGCAATGTAGTGTGGGCTTGTCCCTGCTCCTATTTGGACTTCCCAAGACAGCCATGGCCAAGCAGCAATGGCTAAGAGTGAAGCTTCAGATGATGGCCTAGCCTGGGGCCCTTTCTCTGTGGAAGCCACAGGACAAGGACTGTGCCTGAGATTGCTGGTTGGAGCTTTCAAGGGCACCAGAACAAGGTGCACAGGGACCCCAGAGTAGGAGCTGAGGGTGGGCCCCAGTGGGAGTTGCACACAGACCCTGAAGGATTTGTGCCCCCAGGGACTGAGATGGGGGCCTCCCAGGAGCAACCTCTGAGCCCCCTTTGTGCAGCATCGGGGAGTACAGGCAGCTGCAGAGCAAGTGGAGCCAGAGATCAGGGTGAGACAGCTGGGCAGTGGGCAGCTAATCCGGAGCATCAGGCTCCTCCAATGCCTCGAGGCTGGGATGTGTCTTCCTGCACCTAGATGCCATTTGGGACAGAGAAATGGGTGAGCCGGCTGCTCAGAAGACAGGAGCGTCTCTGATAGCTAGAGTGTCTGCAGAAGACTCAGTGTGTGCCTTAAAGAGCCTGGTCAAACCTAAAGGAGGGGTTCAAACTGAGCTAACAGAAATTTCGGAGCTTAATGGTAAATTTGATTTCCCCCCATATCAAGATAAGATTAGTCAGAAAATAAAATATGTTGAAACTGAGGACTAGGTAATGTCAAGGAGGAGATCCCTGAGCCTGCTGTAGAAGACAGTTTCCCCAAGTTCCATTTCAGAGGAGTTTAACCTTACAAAGAAAAGGATATATGACTACACCACCCCATGCAGACATCTCTGGTAGGAGGTTGGTGCTGCAGGGCTGAGAAGGGCCAGGGAGGAGGTGCTAACCAGCCCCTGTGGTGACTGCTGAACAGGCTGCAAACAGGATGTTAGAGCTGGAGGTGTTGGGATCTGTCCAGCCCAGCATTTTAATCTCACCAATAAGGAAATTGTGGTTGAGTGGCTTGTCTCAACCTTCCACCTAACGCATAACGAGTTAAAATCAGAGCCAGGATTTAAATTCAAGTTTCCAGATATACCAGACAAGTCGCAATTAAAAGAAAGCTTATGCAGCAATATTTCTAACAGGCAAAATAGAATTTGGCAGAGAGCATAAATAGGGATTAAAATAGATAATACGTTATGAAAAAAAGGAATAATATACCAAGAAGTAATAACAGTCATGAATTTATATGCACTCATCAACATAGCTTTGAAATATATGAAGTAAAAAATTGACATAATTACAAGAAGAAAGGGAAAAGTGGGATATTTTGATAAAATTATATCACAAACTGCCATATCAGATACATGATTAGTCAGGCAGTAGAAGATTTGGGCTATACAATTAATAAGCTTGATTCAATACAAACACCCATGCAGTGTGTGTGATCACAGCTCACTGCAGCTTCCAACTCCTGGCTCAAGTGATCCTCCTGCATCAACCTCCTGAGTAGATAGACTCAGGATAGACTGTTGCACTCAGTAACTAGAGAATCTATATTCCTTTTAAGGTAATATAGAGTATTTATAAAAACCAATCATATGCTATTTCACCCCAAAAAACCAAATTCAGAGTATGTGTCATAGAAACCATGTGCTCCAACTTCAATATAACTAAAAGGAAAATAATAAGAATTTAAAATGTAAACCTAAATATAAGTCACATACTAAAGAGAAAATAACAATAGAGATTCTCAAGTATTTGTAACAACAAGAAGATACCAGAAATAAAAACGTGTGCCTTGCATCTAAAGTGTTACATAAAGAGAATATTTATAAACTTGAAATGCACTACTAAACTAAGATTGAAAATATATATCAGTTCAAATTAAGGTTTGTAAAAAAAGAATATAGCATTGTAAAGAAATTAGACAGAAAAAGTCATATAAAGCCCAGAGGGGAAATTAGCATATGAGCTTTTTAAATCAATAAACTTTATTTCTAGAGTAGATTTAGGTTCAGAGGAATATTGAGTGGAAAGTCCAGAGAGTTCCCATATATCCTGCTATTCTCACAGATGCACAACCTCCCTGACTACGGACACCCCACACCAGAGCGGCACACTTGTAAAATTGCTGAACCTACACTGACACATTATTATCACCCAAAGTCCACAGTTTACATGAGAGTTCACCCTTGGTGTTGTAGATTCTATGGGTTTTGACAAATGTATATTGATGCAATCACCATGTAGTATCATACAGATTAGAATAAAATAAATTCAGCTTTCCTGATGTCCTGGCCCCTTCTGAGCAGACTGCCCAGGGTCTGTACAGGAGGAGGACCCCCAGGGCTCTGCCACACTCTGTCTCCCAGCCCCCGGCTTGCTGGGAGTAGCCCATCAGCTTTTCCTTACCTGGATGGAACAAAGCCAGAAAGACATATAAAGGCAACCTGAGGATTCCAGAGAACTCTCCACCCCGTGGGAGTTCCAGGCTTCCTTTGGTCTGTTCTCTGGGGAACCCCATTTATGAACGAGAACTTCCCAGGATGCAATTTTGAATCAGCCCTGGCTACTGAGAGCTGTCTCTGCAGAGCTCCTGGGAACAAGCAGCTTTTGCCAAACAAGCACTGCCAGGAATCATGAGTTCATAAATGAATCCTTAGGAGCACCATTAATTGCCCAATGAGCAATTTCAAGCAAAGTAGGTCTCTGACGTCTCCTAGATGGCAAGTGAGTGTTGGAACTTGCCCCCAAGACTTGGAGCTCTCGTGCAGCTAGTCAAGGGGATGATGGTGGTGAATTTTCCAGCCACACTGCCAAAGAGGGTGTTTGCGTCCACCCCTGACTCCGTTGCTTTTGTGCTTTGCAGAGCTTTGTTCTGGCCTGCGGAGGCACAGTGGGTCCTCTTGCTTGGGGAAAAGGTTGCCACAGGCAGTTCTTTAACTGTCTTGCATCCTAGCTCCTGATTTTCCCCCATCCCTTTCTCCCTGAAAGGTATAATGCTTAAGTTCTGGTGGCAGCAAGGAATAGAACTTACTTTTTTTCTTTATGAGAATAAATACAGTAATAGCATTCAAGTAGTGTATTTCATGTCGTTATCCCTGTGTGTGTCCTAATTTCCTCTTCTTATAAGGACACCAGTCACACTGGATTAGGGCCACCCTAATAACTGGCATGAACTCCCGGGTTCCTGGCATGAACTCCTGCAATTTTGGTGAAAAGATTCCTCGTGGGACCAAACTGTCTTCCCAGGCCCCATTGTCTCTCATTAGGCACGCATCCCAAATTGGGAAGCCATCTGCTTGTTATCTACAGGGAAGGCAGGGAGCTAACATCTAGCCCTCCTTCACCATTGTTAAAATAAACACTTTAGACAAATTCAATTTAACAGAGTTTATTTGAGCAAAGAAGACTGGCAAATTGGGCAGCTCTCAGAACCAGCAGAGGTTCAGAGAAAGAAAAATGAGGCACAGAAGTAGCTGGATTGGCTATGCTCAGCATTTGCCTTATTTGGGTGTAGTTTAATTAGTCAGCTGCCGGAGACTGGCTGAGACTGGCTGGATGTTGCAGAGATAGCACTCCTCAGCCAGGGCGCATTCATTCTGCAGGGACTTAAGGTAAGCGGCAGCCCCAAGCCAGTTAGTTTCACACCACTGAGATGCAGTATGTCCTATTCAGCACTCCAGAGCCCTCCCATTTTAAAGGAGAGAATGTTTTCCACCAAGAATTATTTTCTGGATAATTACAATATTTTAACACTCTGCTCAAATTTGACTGTTTTTGAAGCCCAGGCTCAACAGGCTCACATTTGAGGGCCAAGTCTTGGACTTTGAGCAACAAGTGCCATCAGGGAACTCAGGACAATGTGAAATATAACTACAGAATATAGTGTCTACATTTGAACAGCCTTATTCAGAATGGGTCTATTTCAAGCATTTCATTAAAAGTGACTTCGTTGTTTCTCTCTTCCCCATCCACCCTTTTTCTCGCCTTTGGTGAGGAAAAGATGAGGTGAAGGGCACACATAATCACTTCAGGCACAAGCCAGCTGGGTGTCCAGGAAAGGATTTCATTATCTTGCAATGTATTTCACAAAGAGGAGTAAACTATGGGTTTCTGAAACATTTCCAGTGGTCCTCTGGAGAAAACCAGTTCTTAATTCTACAGTTGGAGGGCAGTTTTGATAAATATGAGAAATAATAGATAGCAAAGTTCTGCTAGTCCTGACCCTTTTCCACTGCAGACAGAATGGTCTTCAGGACTGGGCTGGGCAAGATGGCTCACACCTGTAATCCCAGCATTTTGGAGGCCAAGGTGGAAGGATCACTTGAGGCCAGGAGTTTAAGACCAACCCGGGCAACATAGTGAGACCCTCTCTCCTCAAAAAAAAAAAAATGCAAAAATTACAGAGGTGATGGCATGTGCCCGTAGTCCCAACTCCTCAGGGGGCTGAGGTGGGAAGAACACTTGAGCCCAGGGGTTGGAAGCTGCAATGAGCTGTGATCACACCACTGCACTCCAGCCTGGGCAACACAGCAAGACTCTAACATAAATAAATAAAATAAAGAAAAATCAGATTGGAAGTGTTGGTTTCTATGTTGGTCTCCTAGGGCTTCTAGAACAAAGTGCCACAGACTAGGCATCTTAAATGACAGAAATGGATTATGTGTCACACTTCTGGAGGCCTGAAGTTGGAGTTCAAGCTGTCATCCCAGTTGGTTCCTGCTGAGGCCGTGAGGGAGAATCTGTTCCAGGCCTCTTTCCTTGTCTTGTAAACAGCCGCCTTCTCCATCCTCACATGATTGTCCTTCTGCGTGTGTGTGTCCTGATTTCCTCCTCTTACAAGGACACCAGTCACACTGGATTAGGGCCAACCTAATAACTCTAGTTAACCTTATAAATAACTTTGTAAAGACCTCTTTCCAAGTAAGGTCTAATTCTTAGGTACTGGAGGGTAGGACTTCAACATATAAATTTGTAGGGGGCCACAGCATATTAATTTGGGGGGTACACATAGCAGTTACCTTACGGGATGCAAAATTAGTCTGCAGGATGAGAATCCCTGCAGTCCGTGCTTGATAAATACAGCTGTCAGAATAACAAAGGAATCAGAATTCCACCTTCTGTGGGGAGATATGGATTTAAATGGGAAGTACCCAGGTGGAAATTTATGGTTGTAAGGATAACATGGCTAAGCAGTCTCCTTAGTGTTTATTTTCATACATTTCTATTAATAACATTTTTTCTTTGAAAAAATGACCCCTTCCCATGTCCTTTCACGGTTAGCCGCATCTCATCCAACTCAGCATCCTTTTCTATGTCTTTTTCCTTGAAGGCAGCCAAGGAACTCCTACAGCCTGTGGAATTCTTCCTTTCTTTAAGCCTTTGCATGCAGTGTTTGAATCACATAATTGGCTTTTTCTCTATTCTGCACAACTTAGCACTTTCTTGGTTGCCAATTTTCTTTTGGGTACAGAGTAGGTGCAATTATTGCATAGAGTCTGATAGTGACATGGAGCTAGGAAGTAGCCCCTCACTTTAAGACTCATCCTTGCCGGGCGCTGTGGCTCACGCCTGTAATCCCAGCAGTTTGGGAGGCCGAGGCAGATGGATCACCTGAGGTCAGGAGTTCGAGACCAGCCTGACCAACATGGAGAAACCCTGTCTGTACTAAAAATACAAAATTAGCCGGGTGTGTTGGCACATGCATGTAATCCCAGCTACTCGGGAGGCTGAGGCAGGAGAATTGCTTGAACCCGGGAGGCGGAGCTGGCGGTGAGCCGAGATTGCGCACCATTGTACTCCAGCCCGGGCAACAAGAGCGAAACTTGGTCACAGAAAAAAAAAAAAAAGAAAGACTCATCCTTTGTCTCCAGTTACATCACAAAAATGCTTGTATTATGTTCCCCTCATCCAAGGGCAGTGAAATAGTAGGTGTTCAATGCATGTTTGTGATTTGTTGTTCTCATTTTTTTGCAAGACTCATTGTACACATTTGTCCAAAAAAGTGAAAAACATAAACACCCAGAGCCTGTTCAGTGTGGCGGCACGTGCTTGTACTTTCAGTTGCTTGGGAGGCCAAGCTGGTAGGATCACTTGAGCCCAGGAATTCGAGGCCAGCCTGGGCAATATAGTGAGACCCCGTGTCAAAACAAACAAACAAACAAACAAACCCCCAAACCAGAAGACAAACAAACCCAAAACCCAGAGCCTGATGGTAGTTAAAAGAGTAAAAACAGATTTTAATCAGGAACTATTGCAATAGGGGAAAAGAGACCTTAATTCAGAACGTAAATAAGGAAAAGTGAGAATTTATAGCCAAGAAAAAAGATGGGGGTCAGTGAGTGAAAAGTTCCTAAGAAGAAACATCAGGGGTGACGGGGATTCTGGCTAAACCAACCAAACAGGATTCTTGCTAAAGGCAACTCAGGATGACCAGACATCACCTGGGGTGGTAGAGGATGAGAACTGATGGCCATCAGTTCTTGAAGTTGGGAGGTTCTGGTTAAACTAATTTAGAAGGATTCTTGCTAAAATTGGGCATACATGGCCAAGAACAGGGCTTAGTCAGGCTTGACGAAACTGACAAATTTGGTCAAGGAAGATATCTTTGTTATACTTTTCTTTTTGCCACTTGAGGGGCAAAAACATCAGAAAACCAGGAGGCTCTATCTGCCTCCCATCTCTTTTTGGGGGACATCTATAAATAGTATTGCCTTTAGATCCAGACAGGAAGGACCCCTGCTGTAGGCCTCATATTCTAGAGAATCCTAAGTCTCTCAGGCACACGCTCAGACGGACACAGACACAGACACACACACACAACACACACATGAACACCTGGGCTCCTGTGCCTGGTAACAACACTTCTTACTTATGGTTGTTATTTTCTGTAACAGGTCTACCAAATCATGATAAATCATACTTATTCAATTTTAATTTTTCCTCATTTGGTTAAGTATGAGACGTGACTCTAAAATGCTGATGCCAGTTCCCTACTAACATAGGAGGTTATTGCCTATGGGACTTCTTTTTTTTATATATATTGTGGTTTCACACAGGTGTTTTCAGGTATCAAACAGGATAATAAATCTAGGTTTTATTTGTTTTGTTTTGTTTTTTGAGACAGGGTCTCACTCTCTTGCCCAGGCTGGAGTACAGTGGCACAATCATGGCTCACTGCAGCCTCCACCTCCCAAGGCTCAGGTGATCCTCCTGCCTCAGCCCCACTGAGTAACTGGGACTACAGGCATGCACCACCATGTTGGCTAATTTTTGTATTTTTTTTAAGGTAAAGATGGGGTTTCACCGTGTTGCCCAGGCTGGTCTCAAACTCCTGAGCTCAAGCAATCCATGTGCCTTGGCTTCCCAAAGTGCTGGGATTACAGGCATGAGCCACCGTGCCTGACCTTAAATCTAGTATTTTAAATGGCAGCTGTATAACAAAGTTTTCATCTCCACCATTGCATTAGTCTGTTTTCTTGCTGCTGATAAAGACATACCGGAGACTGGGCAATTTACAAAAGAAAGAGATTTAATGGACTCACTGTTCCACATGGCTGGGGAGGCCTCACAATGGCAGAAGGCAAGGAGGAGCAAGTCACATCTTATGTGGACGGTGGCAGGCAAAGAGAGAGAGCTTGTGTAGGGAAACTCCCGTTTTTAAAACCATCAGATCTCATGATACTTATTCACTATCATGAGAACAGCACCGGAAAGACCTGCCCCCATGATTCAGTTATCTCCCACTGGGTCTGTCCCACAACATGTGGGAATTATGGGAGCTACAAGATGAGATTTCAGTGGGGACACAGAGCCAAACCATATCAACCACCAAGTCCTTTTGTACTTCCACTAATATCTCTCAATTCTTTCTCCATCTTTCCATTTTACAACTACTCAGCAAAGCCATACTCCCTCTGACCTCAGCTACTGCAACAGCCCTCGAGCTCATTTCCCTGATCTGCCTCCTTTGCTCATCCTCCACCCAGTAGCCACATTGACCTATGTGCAATGCTAATGTTAATAACACTACCTGACCTCATTCCCTCCGATGGCTTCCAACGCTCCCAGCATGGGATTCCTTCCCATGGCCAGCACATCTGTCCTGGATGTGCCTCCTTTCTCCTTCTCCTGTCTCACATGGGCCACACACATGCCACAGCACTGGGGCCTCAGCTCACCACCAAACAGCAGCGAGCTTTCCCAGCCCCACCCCCTGTGCCTTGCTCACCCTGCGGCCTGAAATTCACTCCGTCCTCACTCCACCCCATTCATACTTCCTGGCCATGAGACTAGCTTCTTCTTACACTTCAAGTGTCTACTTGAAAGGCATTTCCCCAGAGGTTCTTGTCTTTGCCCCACTATCTAAAGCAGCTCACCCCACTAATCACCCCTCTGTCTCCCACTGCCCAATTGGTGTCTTTTTCTAGCCGCCATTACTACTGAAACAGTCTGTGTGCTCACTTCCTAGTTACCTTTCTTGCCACCACTAGAACATAGGGTCCTATCGATATTACTTTTCAGTGCGTATTTTCAGGATGAACAGAGAACCTTTATTTTGATCTTTATGGGAAGTATAAAGAGAAGCTACACAGACTTATCCAAATTTTAACTTGCATCTCCATGGGTTAAACAAAACACTGTTCCTTTTTGTTCCCTCTTTATTTTTGCCCCCGATATTTCCTCTTACCTCTAAAGAGTAAGGTTTTAATAACATCGAAGATGTTTTACTAAGGTCTTCTCACATCTTTATGACAGCCCCAGAACGATGCCTTTACTCTGGTGCATTTTTCTGCACTTATAGAGGGAGCTTTTCTACTTTTTCTCCCATTTGAGAGTGCTCTGCTGGTGGAAAGGTTTACTTTAAGTCTCCCCGCTAAATCTCTGTAATAAGAATACTCTATCTCACAGCTGTCAGCTCTTTTAAACAGTGCTGCCTCTGGTTCTTTGAAAAATGCCAGCCATTTATTTAATCCCGGCTTTGGCTTCAAGTCCACTGGAACAATGGCTAGTATGCCTGTGATTACATTATCACCATTTCTCTGTGTTGGGAGAGCCTTTGTTGGTACATGTGAGTCAAAGACTTCTCACTGTTTCCTGATTTTTCTCTTTGTTCTCTCGAGTCTTTCTACTTGGCACCGGTTAGTGTGCCTGGAGGTTTAAGACGGGGTATAATATAGTAACAAGATGCAAAGCTGGCATATGATGTCAGAAGCAGGTTGAGGTTTTCTGTTTGTTGATAAACTCAGTAAAAGAAAAAACTGGATGTTGTCACCTGTCGTGGGTCACAGTAAACAGAAAGCCACCCCTCTCTCAGGCTGATGGTTTATTCAGGTTCATCCATTCTGACAAATATTTATTAGACACTTAATAGGCACTATTTAGTTGCTACTCACCTGAGATGGCCTAATGTGGGTAATTTCAATGAACAGCCATTCTTTTTATGAGCTTGTTTAATTTTTTTTTGAAACATTGTATTGTCTTGAGTGTGACAGAAACGTCCACCAGTCTCTGTCTTCCCTTTTCCTTTGGCTATAGACTCGCAACTTTTAGCTAGACACATGCTGTCTTGAATGAAAACCACATTTCTCAGCCTCCACTGCGTTTAGTGTGGCCATGTGGGTAGGACTTGGTCAAGGAGAAGGGAGCAGAATGTTGTGAGTAACTTCCAGGAAGAGTCTTTAAGAGGAGGGAATGTCCTTCTTATTTCCTTCTCTTTCCTGCTGAATGAAATGCAGATGTAGTGGCCAGAATTTGAGCAGTCATTTTGACCATGAGGTGGAAACAATGTGCAGAAGACGATGGGGAACAAAAGGAATTTCAACAGATTTTTGGGAGAGAAAAATCAGATGATACAACTGGTTTAGAAGGGGGAAGAAATTTACAATCCATGGTGCCTGTAGAGATTGAGGCTAATGGGAAGAGAGTGTTCTGCCTTGCAGAACTTGTGAAATGCTCAGGAATTTGAGGCACTACATACAGTAATCAGCTGGATTAATGAGGGCTGGTTGGAGAATGTGGAACAGTCAGACTCCAGAATACCTTCACCCTCCACACTCAGGCAAGTCACTCCTCCGGGTCCTCCAACCACTGCCCCTACAGATGAGATGAGTATTGTTCACTGGAGAAGCTAAGGAGGAGAACTGCTAGATGTCGGGAAACCAACTGAATTGCAGGGTAGGGTGGTAATTGTGGAAATTACAGAAATGTCTGCATGAGAAACAATTGAGTCTATGCCCTCTCTCTCTCTCACTTTCTCTCCTAGGACGTCTTTTGCAGATGTCACAGACTTCCATCTCAGGTGGAATAGTTTCATCCTGAAACCATCCAATAGGCTATCTATAAGAGACACATTTTAGATTCATAGAAACAAGTAGGTAGATAATAAAAGGATGACACAATATACACTAGGCAGACAGTAGGCAAAGAGAGCTGGATTAGCTATACTAATATCAGATGAAACTGATTTTGAAAGAAGAAAAATCACAAGAGAAGAGAAGGCATTTCACAATTATAAGAGGGTAAACATATCAGAAAGATATAGCAATTATAAATGTAAATGCACCTAACACTGGGTCTCAAAATACATGAAGCAAGGACTGATAGAATTGAGAGGAGAAAGAAACAACACTTAAAGTCAGAGATTTTAATTATAGGCTCTCAAATATTGATAGAACAACAATTCATAAAGTCAAGAAGGGTATAGGAGACTTGAACAACACTATCAACCAACTTGACCTAAGGGACATATATGGAACACTCTACCCCAAAACAGAATGTACATTCTTTCCTGGACTTCGAGGAACATCCTACAGCAGGGGTTTCAAACCCCTGACAGGAACCAGTCCCAGTCTGTGGCCTGTTAGGAACCAGGCTGCACCGCAGGAGGTAAGCGGCGAGTGCGCATTACTGCCTGAGCTCCACCTCCTATCAGATCAGTGGTGGCGTTAGATTTTCGTGAGAGCATGAACCCTATTGTGAACTGCATATGCAAAGGATCTAGGTTGTGTGTTCCTTATGAGAATCTAATATCTGATGATCTGAGGTAGAATAATTTCATCCTGAAACCATCCATCACCTCCACCCCACAACACCCACTCCACCCCTGTTTGTGGGAAAATTGTCTTCCGTGAAACTGGTCCCTGGTGCCAAAAAGGTTGGGGACTGCTGTACTACAGAATAGACCCTAGACCCTATTCTAAGCCATGAAATGAGTTGCATTAGTTTCCTGTGGCTGCTGTAACAAGTTGCCACAAATGTGGTGGCCTAAAACAGCAGAAATGTATTCTCTGCCAAGTCTGGACTCCAGAATTCCAAACTTCCAGTCTGAAACCAGTATTACTGGGCTGAAATCCAGAAGTCATCAGGGCTGCACTTTCTGCAGAGGCTCTAGAGGAGGATCCATTCCTGGCAAATTCTGGCTTCTGGAGGCTGGCAGCATTCCTTGGCTTGTGGCTGCATGACTTAAATCTTGAGATCCTTAATTTAATCACACCTACAAAGACCCTATTTCCATATAGTGTCACATTCACAGGTTTCAGGGATTAGGAAATGAATACCTTTGGGGGGACCTTTTTTTTTTTAGCTTATCACGCAAGTTTCAAAAAATTTAAAAGGCTTACAATAATGCAAATGTTCTGTGACTAAAAATTAAATTAGCAATCAACAAGAGAAATAAATATGGAAAACGGTTACACATTTGGAAACTAAACTACCAGTTTCCAAGTATTCATGGATCAAAGAAGGAATCACAAACAAAATTAAAAATATCTCAAATTGAATGAAAATGAAAGTACCACATTTCAAAATTTATAGGATGCCATCAGTGCTTAGGGAGAAATTTATAGGTTTAAACTCCTATATTTGAAAAAAGAAAGTTTTAAAAAAGAATAACAAGCTTCCTCATCAAGAAGCTAGAAAAAGGGCTCAGTGCTGCATCCTACCCTCCACCAGCTGCCAGAGTGAGAGGGAAGGGACCCTTTCCTCTATAGCCTGAGAATCAAGGGTGTGGAGCCCAGGGTGCAAGCAAAGCGGGGGTCTGAGCAAACATGGGTGCTGAGGGCTCCCTCTGGGTTCACTGTAGTCCATGGGGGATTGGGCACCTGGTCCCTGAGGGCAGCTTGTGGGGGGTGACTCTCCAGCATCCAGGTCTCCCACCCCTCCATCTTTTCCCCTCTATCTTTTCCTATTCAGAATGAAGTGAGGTCAGTCCTGGAAGAGAGACAGTGGTGCTAAAAGATCCTTGTCCTAAATTTAGGAGGGTAGGGGATGGAAGGAATGTCTGATCTTGGAGAGGAAGCCCCTAGGCTTCTGTGAGGGCATGGGGTGGGGAGCTGCCAGCTCCCCAAGGTCAGAAAGAGAAGTTGGGCTTAACTCTGCAGCAGGGTGCTTTGAAGGGTTGTGAGCACAGAAGGGAGAGGGCCGCACAGGGCTATGGATCCTCTTTTGACTGTGGCAGAAGAACAGGCAAGATTCTAAACTGTTTGGATGCAGAGGCTTTGACTCTGAAGGCAGGAGGTAGGATTTTATCACTATGCACTCACTACCTTCCCAACTGAGCCCGGCCTCAGGACTTGGACCTTAAGTTAGGGGTTCTATGCTTAACACGTACTAGTAGTGACTGATAGGGACAGGATGCAGGGAAATTCTGGGGAGAACAGAGCGAGTGCTCCTCAAGGGTCCCACCCTCAAGCCAAACAGCCTGAAACCACTGCCCAAAGTGAGAACTTACATCCCTGTTTTCCCCATCAAATGTTGCCTTTTCCAAAACCACCCATACCCCCACCCTGTCCCATCCTGTGTCTATAAAAACCCCAGGCTCAGCCAGCAGAGAGAGGAGAAGCCCCTGGAAATCAGAGACTGTGGCGGGACATCGGAGAGAAGTAGCTTGACTTCAGAGGGACAGCTTGATAGTGTAACTTTGGAAGAATCTGGCTGGAGAAGGCTGGACATCAGGAGAAGATTACCTTCCCACTCTGTCCCTTTTTCAGATCCCCTTCCTGCTGAGAACCACTTCCATCAGCAATAAATCCCCTAAGTTTACCATCCTTCAATTTGTTCATGTGACCTTATTTTTCCTGGACGCTGGACGAGAGCTTGGGTGTCACGAGTGTGGATGTAAAAGGCTGTCACCCTGACCCTTTGCCCTTACTGGCAGGAGGCAGCTGCCTCACTCGAAATGGCAGAAGGTCCACTGAGCTGTTAACGCTTAATCTGCCCATGGACAGCAGAGCTAAAAGAGTACTGTAACACTCCCTCTGGGGCTTCAGGGGTTGTGGGTACCCCTTGCAGATGTTGAGGTGGGCCTACATAGAGTTTTGCTCCTGCCAGAGCCTAAAGTGCTCATCCTAGCTCCTGCACCTGCTCACCTGAACGCCCCCTCCCACAAGGGGTGGAATGCAGCAGGTTCCAGCAAGTGCGCTGAAGTAGCTGGCTAGTTCCAGCGCCCGTGCACTCCAGTTCCCACCCACAAAGAGGTCAGGGAAATATCCTGCTTCACTGTAGTGTCCAGACCAAAATAAAACATAAAAATCCAAAACCCTAGAAAAAGGAGTGAATTAGCAAGAGTAAGTAGAAAAAGAAAAGAGGCAGTAATGAAAATCAGAACAGAAAAAAGTCAATTTCTAAAAAGACCAATACAGAAACATCAATGAAATAAAAAATTCATTCTTTGAAAAGATCAACAGAATTGATAAACCACTAGGTAGACTGATTAAGAATAAAAGAGAGAAGACACCAATTCTGAAATTAGAAACAGAATACAGAACATCACTCAGACTAAAGAAATTAAATGGATTAGAAAGATATTATAAACAATTGCATGCAAACAAACCCAAGAACCAGAATGGAATGGACAAATTCCTAGAAAGACATAGCTGAAACTGTTTCAAGAAGAAATAGAAAATCAAGTAAGGAGACTTAATTGGTGATTAAATTGCCCCATAAATAAAAACCTGGCCGAGCACAGTGGCTCACGCCTGTAATCCCAGCACTTTGGGAAGCCACAATGGGAGGATCACCTAAGGTCAGGAGTTCGAGACCACCCTGGCCAACATGGTGAAACCCCATCTCTACTAAAAATACAAAAATTAGCTGGGCCTGGTGGCACGCACCTGTAATCCCAGCTACCCAGGAGGCTGAGGCAGGAGAATTGCTTGAACCCAGGAGGCGGAGGTTGCAGTGAGCGAGATTGTGTCATTGCACTCCAGCCTGGGCAACAAGAGCAAAACTCAGTCTAAAAAAAAAAAAGAAAGAAAAGAAAAACCCAGGCTCAGATGGATTTACTAGTGGAGACCTTCAAACATTTAAGGAGGAAAAAAAAAAGGATTATACAAAAACTTCAGAACATAAAGGAGCAAGGAACACATCCCAACTCATTTCATGAGGCCAGTATTACCGTAGTAACAAAGCCAAAAGAAAAATATTGCAAGTATAGAAAGCCACAGATCAATAACACTTATGAACGTACACATAAAAAGTCTTTAAAAATATCAACGCACCTAATCCAGCAACAAATAATAAGCATTATACACTATGATCAAGTGGGAGTATTTACCACCAATGCAACATTGCTTTAACATCTGAAAGTCAATTAATGTAAAATACCATATTAAAAGATAAAGGGTGAGTGGGAGTGGTGGCTCACACCTGTAGTCCCAGCACTTTGGGAGGTTGAGATAGGAGGACGGCTGGAGGCCAGGAGTTTGAGACCAGCCTGAGCAACAGGCCAAATAAAATATATATTTAGTCTTCAATCCCCGTTTCCTGGCATAGAACTCCTAAAATCCTTAGACTCTCTAAAGTGACGTCTGTTTGTATCCCAGTGAGTTGACTGATGGTTGGCAGCCCCTAGGCAGCTTCAAAATGGGGCCTGGTCACTGCAAAGACATATAAATGAGAAACAGTTGGACCTATGACCTCTAAGGCAGGATTATAGGGTTGGCACTTTCAGCCCTACTGCTCAAACTCTGGGTAAGGCAAAGAAGCATGGCCAATGATTTAATCAATCATGCCTACAAAATGAAGCATCTGTAAAAACCCAAGAGGAGAGGATTTGAAGAACTTCTGGATAGCTGAACACGTGGAGGTTCCTGGAGGGTGCCATGCTTGGGGAGGGGATGGGAGCTCTGTGCCCATCCCACATGCCTCAACATGTGCATCTCTTTATCTGTAACCTTTTAATATTATTTATGTATGTATTTAGAGATGGAGTTTTTCTCTTGTCCCCCAGGCTGGAGTGCAATGGCACAATCTCGGCTTAGTGCAACCTCTGCCTCCCAGGTTCAAGCAATTCTCCTGTCTCAGCCTCCCAAGTAGCTGGGATTACAGGCGTGTGCCACCACGTCCAGTTAATTTTGTATTTTTAGTAGAAATCGGGTTTCACCACGTTGTCCAGGCTGGTCTTGAACTCCTGACCTCAAGTGATCTGCCTGCCTTGGCCTCCCAAAATGCTGGGATTACAGGCATGAGCCACCATGCCCGGCCTTAATAGCCTTTATAATAAACCAGTAAACATAAGTGTTTGCCTGAGTTCTGTAAGCCACTCTAGTAAATCAAACCTGAAGAGGGGGTTGTAGGAAGCCCAACTTGAAGCTGACCAGTTAGAAGTTCTGGAGGCCCAGACTTGTGAGTGGTGTCTGAAGAGCGGGTAGTGTGGGAGACTGAGCCCTCAGCCTGCAGGATCTGATGCTATTTCCAGGTAGATAGAGTCAGAATTGAATTGGAGGACACCCAGTTGGTGTCTGCTGCAGAACTGATTGCTTGCTTTGTGTGTGTGTGAAACTCCACGGCCCTTCGGTCACGGAAGTCTTCTGGTTGATTGTTGCGGTGTGAGCAGAGGAAAAACAGTTTTTTTCTACCCTCAATGAGTCTGACTGACCAATTAATAAACCTGTTTATTAATTCTTTTATATCGTCAAATGGTTTTTCTGCATGTGTTGGCATGTTTGTACTGTTTTTCTTTTTCAATATGTTAATATGGTGGATTACACTGATTGATTTGCAAATGTTAAATCCACGTAGCACTTCCGTGTCAATGGCTCATTGATGGCAGACCCTCTGCCTCTGGCCTTCTCTGGGCCTTTCTCATTTGCGTGTGTCTACATGATCATTTTAGATATCACATTAGCATTCAAGGCAGAAGGAGGCATGGCTCTGGTAAGATCCACCCCCCCCTTTCCATCCAGAGAGAAATGATTTTCCTATAAGCCCCCTCAGCAGATTCTTTCTTTGTGTCTCATTAGCCAGACCTATGCCATGCCACATGGCTACCCTTGGACCTAAGAAAGACTGGAAAAGCAAGACTCTTATCCAGGAGTAGGTTCACTGTTACCATAATCAAATCTGATTCAAAGTTGCAGGGAAGAGGAGAGAAAGGACATTAGGTATGCAACTTACCATGGCCCCTACAATAACCTTTGTCTGTTTTTCTAATTGGGTTTTTGTATTTTTCTTCTTTATCTGTGGTGTTTCTTTACATATTCAGATTTTAATATACTACAAGCTAAGCACATGAAAATGTCTTCTCTCAGTGAAAGATCTCCCTTTTCCTTTTACTCCATAATGTCTTTCACAGTGTTAATTTTTATGTCGTGGATTTTAAAAAGTATTTCAATTCATGGTCTGTGCTTTTTTTTTTTTTTTTCTTAAAAAAAATCCTTCCTTTGTTGGAGATTGTTTCTTCTGTGGCAACCCCACATTTCATGCATTGTGAAGCTGTTTCTCCAAAGGAGCTGCGTGCTTATTTCTTCTGGGGTAGTTCTTAATCTGTTACAGTTTTGTGAGTTTCTTGCCTTGAAGCGTCTTACAGCACAAGGACAGTATAAATTCCAGACTCACATGTGGCTCTGGCTTGGCATTTTTATTCCTAATGAAAGATATTTTGTTTTCTTTCCAGATCCTTTGATGGAAGAAGCATCTTTGTCATTACCCTGGCTAGTGAGAGGAACTTTTTATCACCTCTTAACTGACATTATAACCTTTAGGAACCCCCAATTTATACCAAGGTCTTAACCCTTGGACCCACAGCCTCATATCTTGTCTTTCTGTGGGTGTTAACATCCAAGTCTGGCTGTTTGACCTATAACTTCATCTAATACCATTCTCATTCCCCAGGATGCTACAGCAAGATCGTGCATGGTTGACACTCCCACTCTCCGTTTGTTCCTTGTGTCTGGCATTTTCTTTCTTGTGAGATAAACTGCATAGTCGAACTTTCCTCCCTTCCTTTCTTTCTCTTCTTCTTTCTTTTCCTTCCTTCCTTCCTTGCTTCCTTCCTTCCTCCCTCCCTCCCTCTATTCCTTCCTTCCTTCCTTCCTTCTCTCACTCTGTTACCCAGCTGGAAGTGCAATGGTGGGATTATAGCTCACTGCAGCCTCAAATTCCTGGGCTCCAGCAATCCTCCCATTGCAGCCTCCCGGGTACTTGGAACTACAGGCACATTTTAAAATTTTTTGTAGAGACAGGGTCTTGCTATGTTGCCCAGGCTGGTCTTGAACTCCTAGCCTCAAGCAATCCACCTGCCTAGGTCTCCCAAAGTGCTAGGATTACAGATGTGAATGACTGCACCCATCCATGCTTATTTTTCAAAATTTATTTTTTTCTCTAGTAGATTCAGCATTTCCATATTTGAAGTGGGAAGAAGTTTCATGTCCATTCTGGCTTCATATGGGTGGAAGAGGAAGCCCCATGAATATTTTTATGGATGCCCCAGTGCTGTTGAGTGCCTATCAACACCACCACAAGCTTGACTACTTCACATCAACAGCAGATTTAATTTGGGATCTCTAAACACTATTTGTGACTGTGTAGAGAGAAAGAATTTTTCTAATAAAATAAAAAGTAAATGTGGCTCTGTTTCCAAGATTAAGTTCTTAAAATGATATTGTTCAGCAAAGATGACAGATTAAAATGAAGGGAATAATTTTTTTTAGGATGACTGTAATTCTCTTCCTGTGTCCTGCTGTACACATCAGTAGCTCAGGCAAAAGCAAGAGGAGACACGGACAGCGACTGGATTATGCAGCTCTTATAAGCACAGGGTTTAGTGAAAGACAATTGCTTTGGATCACCAAAAAGAAGATTACTCCAGATTAATTTATTTGAGTTCTCTAAGTAATTTTTAAAGCAATAAGGAAGAGCTACATCAAATAACAACTATCTGCATTTCAAAAATCTGTTTATATAAATCTTAGAAGGAGCTCAAATGTTGAATGACCCGAATGCTTTAAATGTAAATAGAAGAAAATGATATTGCAATTCAACAGTCTGGAGAAAAACAATTATCTTGGCTACTAGGCCTTGTATTATGCATTTCTTTATAGATGAATAGATTCTTTGAAATAAAAGAACCTTCTGTGGATCATTTAATTCCGTCTCCACAAAGAGGCACCCTTTGCATAAATCATTCTAAGCATTTATGCTGGATTTCTACCACAGTGCTTAACACACAGGAAGTTGCCTTCAGTAAACCTTTGGTGAATTGAATTTATCTTATTCTTAATCCTTCCCAGGGAAAAGCAGTAGGAAAGAGCTATATACTTCTCTTTAACGTTCCTGTCTAAAAAATTATATAAATGTTTTCCTATTGCTCACCCGCATCCCTCTTCTATTTTCTCCTTCCTTCCTTCCCTCCCTCCCTCCCTATCTCCCTCCCTCCCTCCCTCCTTCCTTCCTTCCTTCCTTCCTCTCTCTCTCTTTCTTTCTTCTTTCTTTCTTTCTCTTTCTTTCTTTCTTTCTTTCTCTCTCTCTCTCTCTCTCTCTCTTTCTTTCTTTCTTTTCTTTCTTTCTTTCTTTCTTTCTTTCTTTCTCTCTTTCCTTTCGAGGTTGAGTCTCCCTCGATTGCCCAGATTGGCCAGGCTGTAGTGCAATGACGCAATCTTGGCTCACTGCAACCTCCACCTCCCGGGTTCAAGCAATTCTCCTGCCTCAGCCTCCCAAGTAGCTGGGATTACAGGTGTGTACCACCACGACTGACTAATTTTTGTATTTTTAGTAGAGATGGGGTTTCACCCTGTTGGCCAGGCTGGTCTGGAACTCCTGACCTCAGGTGATCCACCTACCTCAGCCTCCCAAAGTGATGGGATTACAGGGGTGAGCCACAGCACCCATCCCACTTCTGTTTTCTTAATCTGAGTGTGCTAGTGGTGGTGCACTAGTAAATGTGTAACAGTTGGCTCTTCAGAAAATTTTTTTGTTGCACTTGCTGATTTCTATGATGTAAATACTCCCACAATAACTTAATCAAAATACAAACCTGACATCACTGAGTACAGAGCTGGGAAGAGATACTCAGTATCACATCAGTATACAGTATTTCCACTACACAGATACCATGAGCATAAATAATTTTAGGAGCATAAGTAGCAGTAAAATGTAGCAAACTAATTAGGCAGTGATGAGTTTTGAGTACCTATTATCATTATTGATAAAATACTTAGTTGATTGTAATTTCAGAGTTTATTTTTAATGACCTTAACAAGGATGACTTTGTGAAAAATGCCTCTTAATTAAAGTCTATGTACCCACTTGACCGTTCTCTGGCTCTTTTCTGTACAGATTCCAATTACTTTCTCTTCATCATTGAAGTGGCCATCATCAGTTTCCTGTTTCTGCATTCTCTTTCCCCCCAAAACACACTTATTTTATTTTATTTTATTTTATTATTTTATTTTATTTTATTTTATTTTTTGAGGCATGACCTCACTCTGTCGCCCAGGCTGGAGTGCAGTGGCACAATCTTGGTTCACTGCAACCTCTGTCTCCCAGGTTCAAGCCATTCTTCTGCCTCAGACTCCCGAGTAGCTGGGACTACAGACGTGTATCACCACGCCTGGCTAATTTTTGTATTTTCAATAGAGACGGGGTTTCACCACGTTGGCCAGGATGGTCTCAAACTCCTGACGTCAGATGATCCGCCCACCACAGCCTCCCAAAGTGCTAGGATTACAGGCGTGAGCCATGGCACCCGGCTGGAACACACTTTTCAACTAAAGTTCAACCTCTAACTTCCTTCTTCGATTCCTTAGCAAAATATACTATTATACAGGGTTTTCTACAACTAAGCACACTCATGTAGTAGCAAATGTAGGAGCATAAAGCCATTGTGAGGTCTCAATTAATACAATGAACTATATTGGTAGAATAAAGCATAATAGATATAAAAAGGTTTTCACAGAAATCCAGTACCCTTTCATGATAAAAACTTTTCAACAAACTAGAAATAGAGGGGAACCCAGTCCATTTATGTTCTTAAAATTATGTATGTTTATTGTATCTGTGTAGTGGAAATACTGCATACTGATGTGATACTGAGTATCTCTTCCCCACTCTGTATTCAGTGATGTCAGGTTTGTAGCTTGATTAAACCATGGAGGCAGTATTCACACCACAGAAATCCCCAAATGCAACAAAAAATGTTTTGAAGAACCAGTTGTTACACATTTACTAACACACTACGAGCACACTCAGCTTCAGAAAACAGAATGCTGGTGAGCAATAGGGGAAAACTTATACAATGTTCTAGACAGGAATGCTACACAAAGCCTGCAGCTAACATCATATTTAAGGGTGAAGGAAGGAATGCTTTCCTTCTAAAATCAGAAACAAGATAAGGATGTCTGCTCTCACCACTTCTATATAACAATGTACTGGAGGCAGTCAGGGGAAAAAAGAACAAAAAAAGAAAGAAGTAGAGAGAAAAAAATCCAGATTAAAAAGGAAGAAGTAAATTATCAGATGATATGACTTTATAGACACAAAATCCTAATAAAATCTACTAAAAACTATTAGAAATAAGAGATGAGTTGGGTAAGATTGCAGGATGAAAGATCAATGTACAAAGGTCAATTCTATTTTTATTCTTTTGCAATGAACATTCTAAAAATAAAATAGATGTGGAGAAATAGGAACACTTTTACACTGTTGGTGGGACTGTAAACTAGTTCAACCATTGTGGAAGTCAGTGTGGCGATTCCTCAGGGATCTAGAACTAGAAATACCATTTGACCCAGCCATCCCATTACTGGGTATATACTCAAAGGACTATAAATCATGCTGCTATAAAGACACATGCACACGTATGTTTGTTGCGGCACTATTCACAATAAAGACTTGGAACCAACCCAAATGTCCAACAATGATAGACTGGATTAAGAAAATGTGGCACATAGACACCATGGAATACTATGCAGCCATAAAAAATGATGAGTTCATGTCCTTTGTAGGGACATGGATGAAACTGGAAAACATCATTCTCAGTAAACTATCGCAAGGACAAAAAAGCAAACACTGCATGTTCTCACTCATAGGTGGGAATTGAACAATGAGAACTCATGGACACAGGAAGGGGAACATCACACTTCAGGGACTGTTGTGGGTTGGGGGGAGGGGGGAGGGCCAGCATTAGGAGATATACCTAATGCTCAATGACGAGTTAATGGGTGCAGCAAACCAACACGGCACATGGATACATAATGTAACAAACCTGCACATTGTGCACATGTACCCTAAAACCTAAAGTATAATAATAAAAAAAATAAAATTAAGAAAACAGTTCCATTTAAAACAGCATCAAAAAGAATAAAATATTTAGATATAAATTTATCAAAAGAAGTACAAAGATTTGTATAATGAAAACTATAAAATATTGTTGAAAGAAATTAAAGGCAATCTAAATAAATGGAAAGACATCCCATTGTTTTGGATTTGTTGCTGTTAAAATGGCAATGCTCTCCAGATTGATCTATAGAGTCAACATAATTCCTAGCAAAATCCCAGGTAGCTTTTTTCAGAAATTGACAAACTAGTTTTAAAATTTATATGGAAATGCAGAGGACCTAGAATAGTAAAAATAATCTTGAAAAAAAAAGTTGGAGTTTTTTCTTGACTGCGAAACTTACTATATAGGTAGTGTTTGTAGTTGCACACACTACAACAGATAGTGTTGTACTGGCATAAGGATAAACATACAGGTCAAGGGAATAGAATTGAGTGTCCAGTAATAAACCCTTAGATTTATAGTCAACTGTTTTTCAACAAGGGTGCCAAGACAATTCAATAAAGAAAGAATACTCTTTTCAACAAAAGATGCAGGAACAACTGGATGGCCACACACAAAAGAATGACAAGGACCCCTATGTTACATCATACACACACATTAACTAAAAATGGATCATAGATCCAAATGGAAACGTTAAAACTATAAAACTCCTAGCAGAAAATATAGGAGTAAATCTTCATGACTTTAGATTAAGCAAGGACATCTTACATATGACACAAAAAGCACAAGCAATGAAAGAAAACAAAAGATTATTGCTCTACATCAAAACTAAAAACTTTTGCACTGCAAATGATGCTATTGAGAAAGCAAAAATAGAACCCACAGAATGGGAAAAGACATTTGCAAACCGTACATCTGATAAGGGACTTGTATCCAGAACACATGAAGAACTCTTACAACTCAATAATAAAAAGACAACCCAATTTTCAAAAGTACAAATGACTTCAGCAGATATTTCTCCAAAGAAATATACAAATGACTGATAAACACATGAAAAGTTGCTCAACATTTTTAGTCCTTAGAGAAATGGAAATCAAAATAACAATGAATACAATTTCTTACCCACTAGATGGCTACAATATGAAAGACAGACAATAACAGCGTTAACAAGATCGGTGAATTGGAATCCTCCTCTATTTCTGATGGGAACGCTGTGGAAAACAGTTTAGTAGTTACTCAAAATGTTAAACTACATGTTCCAGTAATTCTACTTTCAGGTATTTATACCCAAGGGAATTAAAAACATACACATATACAAGAACTTGACACAAATGTTCACAGCAGCATTATTTATAACAGTGAAAAAGTGGAAACAATCCAACTCTCCATCAACTGACGAATGGATAAATAACATGTAGTATATTCTTATACGGGAACATTACTGGCATGAAAAGAAATGAAGTACTTAACACATGCCACAATATGATGAACTTGAAACATTATGCTAAGTGAAAGAAGCCAGTCACACAAGCCTGCATATTTTGTGATTCTGTATATATGAGATGTCCAGGATAAGCAAGTTTATAGAGACAGAAAGCAGTTTAGGTGTTGAATAGGGCAGGGCTGGTTAGGAGGGTTATGAGGAGTGAGTGCTAATGGGTGCCTGGTCTTTGAGAGTGGAAACTGAAAATATTCTAATTAGATTAGATTGTGATGATGGTTGCACAACCTTGACAACATATTAAAAATTATGGAGTTGTATGCTTTAATTGAATGAACTACATAATATTGAATTATATCTTAACGAGGCTGCTGAGAAAAAAACTATAGAGGTCCCAGAGTCCTGATCAGATTCTCAAGTTTGTGGATTTTATCTAAAGCGGTTTGGCTTCCTTGCTGGATGTTTCCTGAATCCCAAAGGGCCTCCTATGCAGCTCTTTCCCACTTGAAAAGGATGGGATGGATGCTGACTTTAGAAACATTGCCCTTTCCCTTAGGATAGATCCTTTCTTAAACTTGTTGGTCCACAGGAGCCAGTCAGCCTTCCAAGTGCCCTCCGCATCTCAAGTGACTTTCAGTGCCTCTGAGCCCCTTCGTGCTGGGTGACACTTGGATTCTCCAATTTTCCCCAAGCCTTTCTCCTCAACCTGGAGAGGGGCAGTGTGTTTTTAGGTGACCCTATGAGTTGCTGATCACACAGATGAGGCAGCGTATGAATGTTTGCAAGGTGTTTTTCAGGGGACACTGCTACTGTCACATGAGAACACATCTAGGCCAAATACATATGAGGTACAGCCAACTGCGTGCTGAAAGGTAGGAGAGCAATGTCTTGGGTGCAGCAAGACACATCAGCCCAGCATTTATAAATGGTTTTTTGGAAACATTTATAAAGTCACCACTAAATACCCTTTTTATGTAAAACTGTAATTTCTTTTGTGTATTATTTAACCATTATTTAAGAATGTCTGCTCATGGTGAAATGTTTGTCTTTCCAATATTTAATTAAATTTCATTTCATGGTTTAAAGCATTCCTTTGCTTTGTGACTTTATGACTTGTCTTTATGCAAAAACGATCAGCCTCATTTTTGCGTTCTAACTGAGTGGAACTATGCAAATGTTTTGATTAAATGATAAACTAAACAGTTTTGCCAGAAGCAGCTATTTCCACAGGAGGCTATGCTACTGAATTATCCAAGCAAAATGGAATGATGCCAGTTGCTGGCAGATGTAGGGAAACTGATAGAAGCTTCTAAATGTGGCTATTATCAAGCAATCAAAATAAATTTAAAAGAAGTAAAAACCAAAAAACAAAAACAAACAAAAAAACTAAACAAAACCTTAAGATAAAGTTGGTAGACATGGTCACATGTAGTGGTGGGCCAGTTTGCTTCACATCTTCCACCTAAACTTTTCGGCACTCAATTTACACATTCCGAAACTTGGTTTCCAAGTTTGTTCCTTTTCATTTGGAATTCACTTTCCTATAGAAACAGTGTTAAAGTTGGTTGTGTCTCAGGCCAGCCCATGAGAAACTTTTCAATACATAGTATAATTAAAACACTCTGCATCTGCAATGAAAGGTGTGGAAAACAAAACTGCAACAATATCAATCATTCAAATAGGAAAACAGTAAAAAAAATTTACAAAATTATCTTATTTCTGAAGTTGGTTCTTGTGAAAATCACATGCAACTAGAAAAGAAATGAGGCCAGGCATGGTGGCTCATGCCTGTATTCCTTGCACTTTGGGAGGCCAAGGTGGATGGGTCACCTGAGGTCAGGAGTTCGAGACCAGCCTAGCCAACATGGTGAAACCCCATCTCTATCAAAAATACAAAAATTAGCCAAGCATGGTGGCGAGTGTCTGTAATTCCAGCTACCCATGAGGCTGAGGCAGGAGGATCACTGGAACCCAGGAAGCAGAGGCTGCAGTGAGCTGAGATCACACCACTGCACTCCAGCCTGGGTGACAGAGCAAGACTCTGTAAAAAAAAAAAAAAAAAAAAAAAAACAAAAAAAAAAAAAAACAAGAAAAAGAAGAAAGCAAGCAAGAAAGAAAATGAAAGGGCATTTGGAAATGTTATGGATAGTCTGAGGCGAAGTTGCGAGCATTTTTTCTTGGTTCTGATCCTGTCTTGGTTTGGGTTTCCCCCACAGCCAACCCTGAGACTAATTTGGGCGGTAATGGCAGGAAGCCCAGTGAGGACATAGCAAAGTGAGATGTGGACACAGGAAAGTTATCGAAGGACTCATTGTTGAGTGGGTTACTGTTGTGGGTAATAGGGCTCAATCCCCCTGGGATCCTTTGAACAACTGTGCAGAAAACACTTCAGCAGAGTGACACCACGGATGAGGAAACCGGGATATTGATTCCCGATTTTCTTTTATTAGTGGAGATAATCCTGTGAGTGTTAACTGTATGGTATTTTCAGCCTGCCCTGCCCACAGGTTGAGCATTTGGCAGCTGGAGAAAGCTCCAAGATGCAAGGATGCCATGTCACTGGCATTGTCTCAGCACTGACAGCAGACCTTAAAACTGACCAAAAAAATGCTAAATTAATAGGCTTTATTTTATAGAGCAGTTTAGGTTTAAAGAAAAATTGAGTAGAAAGTACAGAGAGTTCCTCTAAACCCCCAGCATCCCCACCCCCCATAATTTTTCTTATTATAAATATCTTGCATTAGTGTGGTATGTTTTGTGCTATTGATGAACCGACATTGATATATTATTATTAACTAAAGTCCATAGTTGACATTAACGTTCGTTCTTGGTTTGGATTTTGACAAATGTATAATGACATGTATCTACCATGATAGTATCATTCGGAGGAGTTTCATTGCCCTAAAAGTCCTCTGTGCTTCACTCATTCATCTCTCCCTCCTTTTCCCAGCAGAATTTTTACTGTCTCCATGGCTTTGCTTTTACCAGACTATCAGGCAGTTGGAATCATGCAGTGTGTACCCTCTTCAAATTAAATTTTTTCACTTAGCAATATGCATTTCAGGTCCTTCCATGTTTTTCGTGACTTGATAGGTCATTTCTTTTTATTTTTGGATAGTAGACCATTGTATGGATGTACCACCTTTAATAGGACCAAGATGTACCACCTTTAATAGGACATATTAAAGGACATCTTGGTTGCTTCTCAGTTTCGGCAATTATGAATAAAGCATCTATAAACATTCATGTGCAAGTTTTTGTGTATAAATAAGTTTTCTGCTCATTTGGGTAAATACCAAGGAACACAATTGCTGGATTGTGTGGTATGAGTATGTTTTGTTTTGTAAGAAACTGCCAAATTTTCTGCCAAAGTGGCTGAGTCATTTTGCATTAACACCAACAATGAGAGAGAGTTCCTGTTGCTCCAAACCTCACCAGCATTTGATCTGGATTTCAGCTACCTTAATAAGTGCGTAGCTTATTAAATAAGTGTGTAGCTTATTATTGTGGCTTGAATTTGCAATTCTTTGATGACATATGATGTTGAGTATCTTTTTATGTACTTATTGCCATCTATATGTATGTTTTTTTTTTTTTTGAGACAAGATCTCACTCCATTGCACAGGCTGGAGTGCAGTGACACTCCTCAACCCAGATCACTGCAACCTCTGACTCCTGAGCTCAAGTGATCCTCCCACTTCAGCCTCCTGAGTAGCTGGGACTGCAAGCATGCGCCACCACACTAAGCTAATTTTTGTATTTTTAGTAGAGACCAAGTTTCTCCATCGTGGCCAGGCTGGTCTTGAACACCTGGGCTCAAGTGATCACCTGCCTCAGCCTCCCAAAATGCTGGGATTACTGGCATTAGCCACTGCACCTGGCCTGTATGTCTTCTTTAGTGAGGTATCTGTTCAGGTCTTTTGCAAGTTAATTTTAAAAGTTAATTTTTTTAATTAACTTTTTCATTTACTTACTTTGAGTCTTAAGAATTCTTTGTATGTTTTGGATATCAGTCTTTTATCAACTGTGTCTTTCCCAAATATTTTCTCCCAGTCTGTGGCTTGTCTTCTTATTCTCTTAACAGTGCTTCCACAGAATGCAGTTTTTCAATTTTGATAAAATTCAATGTCTGTTTTTTCATTTATGTATTGTGCTTTTGGAGTGTGTCTAAAAAGTCATTGTCAAATCCAAGGTTACCTAAATTTTTTCCTATATTATCTTCCAGAGATTTTATAGACTTGAATTTTCACATTTCGTTTCCTGGTCCATTTTGAGTTAATTTTTGTGAAGGTGTAAGGTCTATGCTTTTTTAGCATGTGGATGCCCAGTTGCTCCAGTACCAATTGTTGAAAAGACTATCCTCCATTAACTTGCCTTTGCTTCTTTGTCAAAAATCAGTTGACTGCATTTGTGCGGGACTCTTTCTGGGCCCTCTATTTTGTTCCATTAGTCTATTTGTCTATTCTTTCTTGTCTAATCACACTTGATTACTGTAGTCTTATGACAAATCTTGAAGTGAGATACCGTCAGTCTCCCTACTTTCTTCTTCTCTTTCAACATTTTTTTTGCCTATTTTGGGCCATTTGCTGTATAAACTTTATATATGTATTTATTTTTTATGTTTTGAGACAGAGTCTCACTCACTTTGTCACCCAGACTGGAGTGCAGTGGTGTGATCTCGGCTCACTGCAACCTCTGCCTCTTGGGTTCAAGCAATTCTCCTGCTTCAGCCTCCCAAGTAGCTAGAATTACAGGTGCATGCCACTACACCCAGCTAATTTTTGTATTTTTTGTAGGGACGGGGTTTCACCATATTGTCCAGGCTGGTCTCAAACTCCTGACCTCAAGTGATCCACCCACCTCAGCCTCCCACTGTGCTGGGATTACAGACGTGAGCCACCGCACCTGGCCTGCTGTATTAACTTTAGAATCAGGGTGTTGATATCCAATAAAATAATTTGTTGGGATTTTGACTGGGAGTCTGTTGAATCTCTAGATGAAGTTAGAAGGTCACTTTGATAATATTAAATCTTCCTATCCATGTATATGGAGTCTCTCCATTTATTGAGCTTTTCTGTAATATCTCCCATCAGATTTTTGTAGTTTTTCTTATCTAGATCTTAAACATATTTTGTTAGCTTTACACCTAAAATATTTGTTGATGGTTAGTTGCTAATTTCACATGTTGATTTGGCTAGGCCACAGTAGCCGGATACAGTAGTTCCTCTTTATCTACAGTTTCTCTTTTCAAAGTTTTAGTGTTGTGCAGTCAACTGTGGTCTGAAGATATTAAATGGAAAATTCCAGAAATAAAAAATCCATAAGTTTTAAATTGCGCCTCCTTCTGAGTAGCATGGTGAAATTTCATACCATCTTGCCCTGTCCCAGCTGGGATATGAATCATCCCTTTGTCCAATATTTCTTTTTTTTTTAAATGAAAGTTTTACTTATTTATTTAATTTTTTTGAGACGGAGTCTTGCTCTGTTGTTGAGGCTGGAGTGCAATGGTGAGATCTCGGCTCACTGCGACCTCTGCCTCGTGGGTTCAAGTGATTCTCCTGCCTCAGCCTCCTGAGTAGCTGGGATTACAGGCACCTGCCACCACGCCTAGCTAATTTTTGTAGAAATGAGGTTTCACAATGTTGGCCAGGCTGGTCTTGAACTCCTGACCTCAGGTGTCCTCCTGCCTCGGCTTCCCAAAGTGCTGGGATTACAGGCATAAGCCGCCCCACCTAGCCTTTGTACAGCCTTTCTATCCTGTCTACACCACCTGCCCATTAGTCACTTAGTAGCCACCTCCTTTATCAGGTCAACTATAAGGGTATCATGGTGGCTGTGTTCAAGTAACCCTCATTTTACTTCATAATGGCCCTAAAGCACATGAGTAGTAATGCCAGCAATTTCAATATGCCAAAGAGAAGCTGTAGAGTGCTTACTTTAAGTGAAAACGTGAAAGTTCTCAAGTTAACAAGAAAAAAAATTATAAGCCAAAGTTGCTAATATCTACAGTAAGAAAAAAATCTATTCTTGAAATTTGAACAGAATATTATTTTAATTGATCTACTTTATTTGTTATTATTGCTAATTTTTATTGTGCCTAATTTATCAATTAAACCTTATCATAAGTATGTATGTGTAGGAAAAAACATAGTGTACATAGGGTTTGGTACCATCCGTCATTTCTGGCATCCACTGGATGTCTCAGAACGTGTCTCTTGAGGATGAGGGAGGACTACTGTATTTGGTCAAACACTATTCTAGATGTTTCTCTGATGATTTTTTTTTAGCAATGACTAATATTTAAATCAGTTGATTTTGAGTATAGAAGATTACCTTTCAATGTGGGTGGGCCTCATCAAGCAGTTGAAGGCCTTAAAGAAAAAAGAATGACCTCCCTCAGAAAGAGAGACTTCTGCCAAAAGACTGCCTTTGGATTCATTCTGTAACATTCGCTCCTCCCTAGGTCTCCAGCCTGCTAGCTTATGGTAGATTTTGGACTTGTTAACCTATACAGATGTGTGAGCAAATTTTCTCTTTCCCCCTCCCTGCCCTCTGTGTGTGTGTGTGTTATGTGTGTCTGCGTGTGTATGTGCACACACTATGTACAGTTGTCCCTCAGTATTTGAGAAGGATTGTTTCCAGGACCTCTTGCAGATATCAAAATTGGTGGATGCTCAAGTTCCTTACATAAAATAGCATAGTATCTGCATATAACTTACATACATCATCCTGTATACTTTAAATCATCTCTAGATCACTTACAATACCTATTACAGTGTAAATGCTAGTTAATAATTATTATACTGTATTGGGTTTTATTTTTATTGTATTGATAATTTTTATTGTTTTTTCTCTGAGCATTTTTGATCCACAGTTGGTTGAACCCCCTTCTGCAGAAACCTTGGATATAGAAGGCTAACTGTACATGTCAAATGTCTTAGTTGCTATAAAGGAATACCTGAGGCTGAGCAATTTATAAAGAAAACAATTTTATTTGGCTCACAGTTCTGCAGGCTGTTCAAGAAGCATGGCACTGGCATCTGCAGCTGGTGAGGGCCTCAGGCTGCTTCCACTCATGGTGGGGGGGAAAAGGGGAACTAGTGTGTGCAGAGAGATTACATGGTGAGAGAGGAAGCAAGGGAGAGAGGAAGTGTCAGGCTCTTTTTAAAAACCAGACCTCGCAGAAACTAATAGAGTGAGAACTCACTCATGCCGACCATGGAGAGCATTAATCTACTTATGAGGGATTTGCCCCCATGACCAAACATCTCTCATTAAGCCTCACCTCCAATGCTGGGGATGAAATTTCAACATGAGGCTTGAAAAGGTCAAACAAACCAAAATATAGCACCAACACACCATATATGTACCAATATAGATACAGATGTAGGTTCTGTTTCTCTGGAGAACCCTAACACAGAATTTGGTACTGAACGTGGTTCTAAAGGAACAGAATTTTAAGAATGAGTTTTCTGAGTTGGGGCTTCTGTAATTTTGTCTCTAATCTGATTAGATTTAAAGACATGAATGACTATTTCCAGTAGTAAAAGGAGCACTGATAGTCCATGGTGCTATGTGGTAATACAGGTCTGCAAAAGACCATCATTAGATACTCCTAATCAAACACTTATCAAGAAGCAAGGATCTGGGTGATACCCTTCAAACATTTTTGTCAAGCTAATGAATAAGACAAGATTGGCTGGTAGCTCCTGTTTTCAATGGACAAATTGAAGGAGAAAAGGAGTTCAGAGATTTGATTCAAATCCACGTGAATGATCTGAAAGCTTTCTGTGCCCTGAAAGAGACACTTAACTGTTGTACCTGCAAAGCTGAGATTGCGGAAAACCAAATCCAGAATCTCATCCTACAAGTTACTGAATTACAATACAAATAGAATTCCCAGCCTTGTAAGGTGTCTACTGTTAAAGTGAGGGATTGATAAGGAATGAGATTCCAAACAATGGCATGGGGATATATAGGAAGACCCCAGTGAGGCTGGGGACATTGAACCCCTAGATTCTGCTGAGTTTCTTTACCAGTAGAAGCTATTATTCTATCTCTGTCTGAGGAAACTGTAACGGTATTCTCTGTGGTAGTTGCCTTACAAGACAATGCTGATTCCCCTCGGGATCCACCCCCAGCACTGCTCTGCTTCTAGGCCTATAACTAGACTCACATCCCAGAAGACCCCTAAAGGTAAGGCACATAGTGGGATCCACGAAGTGTGCATTACACTCCAAAAAACTACATGATTTTTCCAATTTACGCAGTCAGAAATCAGGGATAGTAAGGGTGTGGGATAAGGAGAGAAAGAACATGAAGTTGGATATAAAGTTGGATCCAGCTGGATCTGTTAATATCGACTACTAAGTGGATATTCTAAATTTAATGTTGCAGCTTGGGGAGTTAGAAACGCTCTATAAGTTGCTTGGTTGGTTAAATGAAACAAGGAGCAAAACGTGGCCCACAGGAAATGAATTTGAAATGCCACACCTGCCTTGGCATTTTGTAGAGAAAGAGATTCAAAGGCTTGTGAAATCAGAACGGCAGAGTAGATTTGTCACCTCAGACCAGCTCACTCACTCTGGAGAGTCTAGAGGATACATCTTTCACCACAACTGTGAGAAACAAATTTGCAAGGGGATCTCCAGCATCCTTGAAGAGCCCCTTGATTACTCTTCTCTTTATAGATCAGAAACTAGAGTGGGAACTGCTGCCACTGAATTGGAAAACCTGGATGCAAAGGAGGGTAGTCGAATCTGGATGGCAGGGACCATGTGGTGGCACTCAGTCACTAAAGGCAAGGCAGGCGGGGCTGCTGTAAGGAACAATGGAGTCAAAGCAGCCATCATAATAGTCTGACTTGCAGACAACTGTGGCACTGGCTGGTGATCATGGTACTTCTAGAAGTGAAATAGGTAAGATGCTTACTAAATCCTTACTTGATCTGCAGAAGAATTCTACATCAAGTGAATAAAAAATTAACTTAAATCATAAAAACATAGAGTCATGGCTTAACCTGGTGACTCAAATTGCAGCTGCTTGCTGTGGCAGATGTGGTTTCAGTGCTTGGGTAAATTAACACATCCCTAATACCTGGTATACAGCTATTGATCTGGCACATGCTTTTTTCTCTATTCCTATTAGTAAAGACTATCAGAAGCTACTTGGTTTCAGTTGGCTAGGCCAGCAATATACCTTCACTGCCCGATTTCAGGGGTATATTCAACTCTCCAGCTCTGTCATAGTTTAGCTTCCAGGGTTTTTCATCACTTTTCCCTTCCGCAAAACATCACATTAGTCCTCACATGGATGTCCTTATGCTGATTGCATCTGCTGAGCAGGAAGTAGTGACTAATCTAAAGTTCTTGGTAAGACTTTTTTGTGTGCCAGTAGGTGGGAAATAAATCTGACAAAAATTCAGGGGCCTTCTATGTCATCGAAATCTAAAGATCCAGTGGTGTGGGGCACGTGGAGATATCCTTTCTAGGGTGAAGGAGGAGTTGTTGCATCTGGCTCTACAACCAAGAAAGAGGCACAACACCTATCAGGCCTCTTTAGATTTTGAAGCGGACTTATTTCTCATTTGGTTGTGCTGTTTTGTCCATCTACCAAGTAACCCGAAAACCTGCTAGTTTTGAATGGAGCCAAGAGCAGGAGGAAGACCTGCAACAGGCTGAGGCTGCTGCAGAAGCTGCTTTGCCCCTTGGGCCATATGACCCAGCAGATGAAGTGGTGCTTGAAGTGCTAGTAGCAGATAGAGATGCTATTTGCAGTCTTAGGCAGGGCCCTATAAGTGAATTGTAGTGCAAGACCTTAGGATTTTGGAGCAAAACCCTCTCATCCTCTGCAGATATTTTCCTTTTGGGAAACAGCTTTTAGCCTTAGTAACACTGGGCCTTAGTAACACTGAACACTTAACTATGGGCCACCAAGTAACTATGGGACCTGAGCAGCACATCATGAACTGGGTGTTATTTCACCCTCCAAGCCATAAAGTGAGGCACGAACAGTAGCACTATCATCAAATAGGACAGAGCCCTCAAGGTACAAGTAAGGTACACGAAGAAGTGGCCCAAATGCCCATGGTTCCCACTCCAGCTACACTGCCTCCTCTCTCCCAGACTGCACCTATGACCTAATTGAGAGCTCCCTACAACCAGCTGACAGAGGAGGAGAAGGCTTGGGCCTTAATTATAGACAGTTCTGCACAATATGCACTCACTGCCCAAAAGTGGATAGCTGCAGCACAAGAACCCCTTTCTAGGAAATCTCTGTGGGCAGAACTTCAAGCAGTGCACTTGGTTATTCATTTTGCTTGAAAGGAGACAGGGCCAGATGTGTGATTATATACAAATTCATGGGCTGTAGCCAGTGATTTTGCCGGATGGTCATGGACTTAGAAGAAACATGAGTGGAAAATTACTGAGAAGGAGATCTGAGGAAGAGGTGTGTGGATAAAACTCTTTGAATGGGAAAAAGAAAGAGAAAGAAAGAAAGAAAGAGAAAGAAAGAAAGAAAGAAAGAAAGGAAGGAAGGAAGGAAGAAAGGAAGGAAGAAAAGAAAGGAAAGAAGGAAAGAAAGAAAGGAAAGAATGAAAGAGTGAAGACATTTGTGTCCCATGTGAATGCTCACCAAAGAGTGACCTTAGCAGAGGAGGATTTTAATAATCAAGTGGATAGGAGGACCCATTCTGTGGATACCAGTCGGCCTCCTTCCCCAGCCACCCCTGTCATTTCCCAATGGGCTCATGAACAAAGTGTCATGGTGGCAGGGATGGAAGTTATGCATGGGCTCAGCAACATGGACTTCCACTCACCAAGGACTACCTGGCCACAGACACCACTGCGTGCCCAAACTGTCAGCAGCAGAGACCAACACTGAGCCTCAGATATGGCACCAGTTCCCAAGGTGATCTGCCAGCTACCTGGTGGCAGATTGCTTACATTGAATGCCTTCCATCATGGAAGAAGCATTGTTTTGTCCTTACTGGAATAGATACTCTAGATACATATATGCCTTTTCTGCATGCAATGCTATTGCCAAAACTGCCACCTATGGACTTACAGAATGCCATTTGCCATCATAGTATTCCACACAGCATTGCTTCTGACCAAGGAACTCACTTCACAGCCAAAGACATGCAGCAATGAGCTCATGCTCATGGAATCCATTAGTCTTATCATGTTCCCCATCAACGTGGTGCAGCTGACTTCACAGAACAGTGGAATGGCCTTTCAAAGTCTCAGTGCCAGTGCCAGGTAGGTGGCAATACCTTGCAGGGCTGGGGCAACATTCTCCAGGAGGCTGCCTATGCTGCAAATCAGCAACTAATCGATGGTGCTGTTTCTCCCATAGCCAGAGTTCACTGGTCCAGAAATCAAGGGGTAGAAATGGGAGTGGCATCACTTACCATCACCCCTAGTGATTTATTAGCAAAAATGTTGCTTCCTGTCTCCACAACCTCAGGTTCTGCTGGCCTTGTGGTTTTAGTTCCAGAGGGAGAAATGCTTCCACCGGGAGGCACAGCAATGAGTCCACTGAACTGGAAGACTGCCTCCCAGCCACTTTGGGCTCCTCTAGAGAGCAGGCCAAGAAGATGATCTTCACAAGTAGTTCTCCCCTAGCATAGCTTTCTTTTTTTTTTTTCTTTCCCTGCCCCTGACTCCTTTCCCTGGCTGCCATGTTCCCTGTCTGTTTCCTTGAAACACCCACTGCTCTTGGTTCTGGGTTCACCCTTAAAGGAAAGCTAGAGGGGGCTAGAACAGCTGGCACACAGCTCTAGCAGTCTTTTCCCTGGGAATGGTTCTGGGTGAATTTTACAATTTCTTTCCTTTTACTCTAGTCCTAGAGATTTTTCTTAGTGTTTCATTATGGGAACCTGCTGGGATTCTTGGAGGGAAAGCCCAGCAGAGTGTGCCCGCCAGAGCCTGCAGACCCAGACATTCCTCACTCCCACACTAGTCTACACTCAGCCCTGAGTCATTTGCCAAAATTACCATTGAAGTTTTGCTACTAGCTTATGACTCCAGTGGCTTCTGTTCCAGGTAAGTAGATGTCGACTGTGAGTCTCTGGACTTGCCTCTTTCAAGATTTTGGGGTGGCAACTTGCCCTGAATCCTCAGTTCTCTGATGGGCCCAGGAAAAGTCATTATGTTTCAGTTTATACAGCTTTTTCTTGTTATTAGGATGGGAACATTGACTTCCAAGCTCTGACATGTCAGAGGTGAAACTGAAAGCCTCTCATAAAAAATTTACATGAATTGTAATTTTTAAACTTTTTATCATGGAAATTTGAAGACATTTCTAAAGTAGAGAGAATAGACCAGATGTGGTGGCTCATGCCTGTAATCCCAGCACTTTGGGAGGCTGAGGTGGGTGGATCACCTGAGGTTGGGAGTTCGAGACCAGCCTGACCAACATGGTGAAACCCCATCTCTACTAAAAATATAAAAATTCGCCAGAAATGGTGGCATGTGCCTGTAGTCCCAGCTACTTGGGAGGATGAGACAGGAGGGTCACTTGACCCTGGGAGGCAGAGGTTGCAGCCTGGGCTACAGAGAGAGACTCCATCTCAAAAACAAAGAAAAGAAAACAAAAAGAGTAGAGAGGATAGTATGATGACTTCTGAAGTTCCCTTTCTGAAGATAAGTCCGGCTTCCACAGCCAGTCTCCTCAAGGCCCATCCAACTTGTGTTCACTATCCCATCCTGTGTGTGTGTGTTTATTGTTTTTGAGAAAAGATCTTGCTATGTTGCTCAGGCTGGTCTTGAACTCTTGGACTTAAATGATCCTCCTGCCTTAGCCTTCCAACAAGCTGGGACTATAGGCATGCCCCGCCCAGCTCACGTGTGTGTGTGTGTGTGTGTGTGTGTGTGTGTGTGTGTGTGTGTATGAGACGGAGTCTTGCTCTGTCTCCCAGGCTAGAGGGCAGTGGTTCAATCTTGGCTCACTGCAACCTCCGCTGAGGTTCAAGCGATTCTCCTGCCTCAGCCTCTTGAGTAGTTGGGATTACAGGCACCTGCCACTGCTCCCAGCTAATTTTATTTTTTGTATTTTTAGTGGAGACGGGGTTTCACCATCTTGGCCAGGCTGGTCTCAAACTCCTGACCTCATGATTCACCCGCCTTAGCCTCCCAAAGTGCTGGGATTACAGGCATGAGCCACCGCGCCAGGCTACATGTGTGTGTTTTGAAGTTTGTTACGGCAGCGTCACCGAAAGCAAAACCAATCTTAGCTATTTATTGCTGTGAAATAAAACCCGGGTTCAGCATTTATCAATAATACATGGCCCACCCAAGATTATTTTGAAATAACCCTAGACATATTTGGATTTCATCTGTAGATATGAAATATGCATGCATTTCTAGATGATAAGACGCTTAAAAAAGGAGTCACAATACTGCCGTCACACCTAAAAATCATATTTAGTTGGTGTTCATGTGTTCCATTCGTCTTAGAAACAGTCAGCAGCTGGTCTGAATTGGGATCTTCGTAAGGCCCTTCTGCTGACATTGGTAGACAGGTCTCCTGTGTATCTTCTTGTCTAATGGTCCTCGTTCACTTTTTAATTGTAATGTCTTTTGTTGAAAGAACTGGGTTATTTGTCCTGTACAGTTTCCCAGAGTGAAGAATTCACTGATTATGCCTCTGTTCCTTATATTTCTCATAAATGGGTAGTTGGATCATGAGACTTGATCTGACTCAAGTTCCACTTATTTTTTCTCATTTTGGGCAAGATCACTTCACATCCACTGCTGTGGGCACCAGCAGGAGACGCACACAGAGGATTTTGTTGTCTCTCTTTTCATGCGGTTTGTAGCCCCAGCGCTTCATACTTTGGTCCACGACTCTGTTAGGAAATGCAAAACCTAATTTTCTAATTCTCACTCTTTTCTTCATTTGTTAGGTGGAATATTTCTATCCAGAGAAAGTTCCCTCTTCATTGATTGGAGTGCAGTTCCAGGCAGTGGTGCGAAGTTTCCCTTCACCCCTGCACTAAAGTCAGGTGGCTCTGGGGGTTGGCCCATGAGCAACCTGTGGTTTGGTACGGGTGTGGCTGGCACAGCGGTGGCTAGCACAGCCGTGGCTGGCACAGCCTGTACTCTTCTGCTTGTTCCATCTCTTTTTACGGAAAGGGAGATTTAAAAACTCCTACTGCTGGGGCTGGGCCTGGTGGCTCATGCCTGTAATCCCAGCATTTTGGGAGGCCGAAGAGGGCAGATCACCTGAGGTTAGAAGTTTGAGAGCAGCCTGGCCAACATGGCAAAACCCCGTCTCTACTAAAAACACCAAAAAATTAGCCAGGCGTGGTGGCATGCACCTGTAGTCCCAGCTACTCTGGAGGCTGGGGCAGGAGAATCGCTTGAACCTGAGAGGCAGAGGTTGCAGCGAGCTGAGGTCATGCCACTGCACTCCAGCTTGGGTGATAGAGCAAGACTCCGTCACAAAACAAAACAAAACAAAACACAAAACTAAACAAAACAAAATTCCTGCTGCCACCATAAGCCCTCTGAATGTCCACAGGTGATACTTTAATACTTTAAAAAATAAGCAAAAAAAGGCAAAATATTAGGGTGTGTAAAAACTGGGTGGTGGATATGTGGGTATTTATTATATTATTCCTTAAATTTGTCTGAACTTTGAAGTATTTTATAGTAAAACTTGATTAAAATGGCAAAAATGAGCAACATGGCAAAATATGAAAATGTGTTGTAACTGAGTGGTGGATGTACGGGATTTGGATTTGTTTTATTCTCTAATCTTCTCTGAATTTTAAAGTCTTTTATGATAAAACTTATTTAAAGTATAAGAAAAAATGTTCATGATCTTGAGGTGGGGAAAACTGTATAAATATTTTCTACCAGCCTTTAAGAAAAGATACAACAGAAGAAAGTGAAAGGGGAAAAGTGGTGGTCAGCAGGCATATGAACAGATTATCAGGCAATCTCATAGTTCTGAGATGGTGCAAAACTAAGATGTCGTCTCTTCCCTTTCATTTATTTGTATTCCTTCTTGTTTTGTAGTGGAAGTGTTTGAGGCCTAGAATTTTTCACTGAGTGCAAGCTAACCAAATGTTATGGATGTTGATACATACATTTTTTTAAAAGTACTACTTTGTAAGTATTGCACAATTTTGATTTTGAGTCCCTCTTTGGGGCCAGATCTGCTTATTGTACAAGAGAAGGTTAAACATCTTTTGATGTTTGCGTTTTCCTGTTCATTAATTTTCCTTTATTTCTCATTAATACAGTGTGATCTGAAAATATTCCCCGAACTATTTCTACTTTATAGAATTTTTTTTGAAGTTTTATTTGGGGCTTTATCTATAATCAGTAAATATTTCATGAACAGTTCAAAATAAGCTGTATTCTCTTTTTTTCCAGGCATAGCATTCACTATATATTTATTAGATTTACCTTATTCCGTGTGTCATTTAGAATCTCCTCATGGTTTTTATTTTGAAATGTTTTCTGTTCATTAGAATTACTTGAGGAGCATGTGAAAGCTCAGATTCCTGGGTGTTGCTCCAGACTTGCTAGCATAGAATCTTCTGGATGGCAGTTTTAGGCGCATCACAGACAATTCTGGTGCACAGTGCATTTTCAAGGCCACTGTCTATATTCTTACTGAATTTTTCTCTACTTGATCTGTCAGTAGCTGGCAAGTTAAAGTCTCCTATGGCTGTTGTATTTTCATGTCTCCCTGTGTTTTCTTCATTTTTTGCTTTATAAATTTTGATAATAGATTATTTGGAATGTGGAGATCCATGATCATTTTGTATACCCTGTGTATATACAATGTTTATCTTTTTTTTTTTTTTTCTGAGATGGAGTCTCACTGTTTCACCAAGGCTGGAGTGCAGTGGCGCAATCTTGGCTCACTGCACCTCTGCCTCCCAGGTTCAACCCATTCTCCTGCCTCGGCCTCCTGAGTAGCTGGGACTACAGGCATGTGCCACCAAGCCTGGCTAATTTTTTTATATTTTTAGTAGAGATGGGGTTTCACCATGTCGGTCAGGCTGGTCTCGAACTCCTGAGCTCAAATGATCTGCCCCCTCAGCCTCCCAAAGTGCTGGGATTACAGGCATGAGCCACCACGCCTGGCCTACTTTTCAATTTAAAAAACAAATAAATAAAATTCACAGAGCACGGGGATCATGTGTATCGAATGGAGGGTAAGTACTGTATTATAAGCAACAAGGAGACACAAATGAGAAGGGACTAAGAAAATGAGAAGATGGAGAAGGTGTAAAGTGAGTAAATTTCTCCACTGCTATCATAAGAATTGTTATATACTTGCCAAATTTGATAAAGAAAAAAAGGTGTTTAGGCCAGGTGTGGTGGCTCACGCCTGTAATCCTAGCACTTTGGGAGGCCGAGGTGGGCAGATCACCTGAGGTGGGGAGTTTGAGATCAGCCTGACCAACATGGAGAAACCCCGTCTCTACTAAAAATACGAAATTAGCTGGCATGGTGGCACACGCTTGTAATCCCAGCTACTGGGCAAGCTGAGTCAGGAGAATCACTTGAACCCAGGAGGTGGAGGTTGCAGTGAGCTGAGATTGTGCCATTGCACTCCAGCCTGGGCAACAAGAATGAAACTCTGTCTCAAAAAAAAAAAAAAAAAAAAAGTTTAAGTATGTTCCTTCATTCAAAAATCTTTTCTGAGCCTGTCACAATTTCCAGCCTGGGATAGACAGTCGTGCACTTGTCCCCATGGGACTTACACTCTAGTGAGGGGAGAAGACAACATAAAATGGACCAACAGTAAGATTGGTAACTTGGTGGTCATTGTTATAGTGATAGTAAGGGCGGAGATGTGATGGAGAAAATAGATGCTGGGTTAAGAATGACCTCTCTGGGGAGGTGAAGTCTGAGCTTGACCCAAAGGAGTAGCTGAGGCAGTTGTGTGTGGATCTGGGGAGGAATTGTGTATGGCAAGTGTATGAGCCCTGAGTGGAAAGGGCTTGGGAGTCGGACAGGATGACCGAGCCCTGCCAAGGCAATAGATATACAGAGAGGCTGCCCTGGGAGGTCTGACCCATTGTAGAAGCCTACCTTGCAGGCAGTGAGGAAGAAATGGGAGTGTTAGTCTAAGAACAATGGAGTCTGTGAAGGATGTAAAGCAGGACAGTGGTGCTATCTCCATGTGTAGAATGAATGGATGTTGAAGGTAAAATGTGTGTGCAGGGCTGGGGAGTAGTAACGAGGAGGCTCCTGCCTCCTCCAGGAAGAGATGCTGGTGTCACACTGAGGGGGTTGGAGTGATGAGGGTGAGAAGTGAATGGAATCAAGTGCACTGTGGAGAAGAAATGACATGACTTGTTGGATTGAACTTTGCTGGATAGAGACAAAGAAGAAATTGAGGATGACACTTCAGTTTTTGACCTGGTAAGTAGGTAAAAGAGTCATTTCTTTACTGAAATGTGGGAAAACATGAAAGGAAAGAGTTTGGGAGTCTGGAATAATGATTTGGTTTTGACACATCAAATTGGAGGCACTTAGCCACCCAGCAGTGATGTTAGGTAGACGGTTGGCTGGCCAAATCTAGGGCTCAGGGAAGCAATCTTGAATTGGGAAGGCATGTTAAAAGATATAAGAGCAGCCACTTGAAGAATCATAGTATTAATATTAAAAGAAAAATTAGGCAAAGGAAGTGCTTGTTTCATTGCAGAGAATCAATAGATATTATTAAAGTTTGTCAGTAAAGAAAAAAAGGTTTAAGTAAATTATGAAGAGTTGTAAAGCTAATTCTTTATAAAAAGGAAAATATTGACACACTCAAAAAGAGAAGCCAAACAGCAAAAGATTTTTAAAAAGAAGTGGCGGCACAGAAGACATAAGAAAAAATGAAGTGAAGAGAGAAAGGCAAACACATCCGTAACATCAAATAAGGGATGAACTGCTTTATTAAAAGGAAAAAATGATTTTCAGATTGACTCAAAACCCATGTAAAAGCTGCATATAAAAACAAATAACAGATGACAAAATGGCACAGGACATTTGAGATGACAGAAGATGGGCAAACAACTAGGGAAACAAAATCAGAAGAAAGCAAGGTGGCAATAAAAATATCAGGAAAGATTTGAGATAATCACATGGTTTTTGTCCTTTATTTTGTTAATGTATCATATCACACTTATTGATTTATGTATGTTGAATCATCCTTGCATTCCAGGAATAAATTCTACCTAACCACACGAATAATTCTTTTAATGTGCTGTTGAAGTTGGTTCACCAGTATTTCGTTGAAAATATTTGCATCTATGTTCGTCAGGAATATTTGCCTATAATTTTCTTGTATTGTAGTGTCCTTGTCTGGCTTTGGTATCAGGGTAATGTTGGACTTGTAAAATGAGTTTAGAAGTTTTCCCTCTTCTTCAGTATTTTGAAAGAATTTGAGAAGAATTGCTATTAGTTCTTCTTCAAATGTTTGGTGGAAATTCGGTAGTGAATTTCTTGGACTTTTCCTTGATGGAAGAGTTTTTTACTGATTCAATCTTCTTACTCTATATTGGTCTGTTCACATTTTCTATTTCCTCATGACTCATTCTTGGTAGGTTGTATGTGTCTGGGAATTTATCTATTTCTTCTAAATTATCAATTTGTTGGTATATAGTTGTTCATAGTAGTCTCTTATGATCCTTTGTATTTCTGTGGTATCAGTTGTAGTGTCTCATCTTTCATTTCTGATTTTATTTATTAGAGTGTTCTCTCTTGTTTTCTTAGTCTAGGCAAGCATTTGTCAGTTTTGTTTATTTTTTCAAAAAACCAATTCTTGTTTTTGTTGATCTTTCTTTCATTTTTCTAGTCTCTGTTTCATTTATTTCTGCTCTGATCTTTATTATTCCCTTCCTTCTACTAACTTAGGACTTAGTTTTTTCTTCTTTTTCTAGTTCTTTGATGTGTAACATTAAGTTATTTGGGATTCTTCTCCTTTTTCTATGTGGAAATTTATTACTATAAGCTTCCCTCTTAGAATTGCTTTTGCTGCATCCCGTATGTTTTGCTAAGTTGTGTTTCCACTTTCATTTGTTTGAAGATTTTTAATTTTCCTTTTATTATTTGACCTGCTAGCTGTTTAGGAGCATGTTGTTTAATTTTCGTATCAACTTTCTTAAATTTCTCTTGTTGATTTCTGGTTTCATGCCATTATGTTCAGAAAAGATACTTAATGTGATTTCAATCTGCTTAAATTTGTTATGGCTGGTTTTTATTGCCTAACATATGATCTATCCTTGAGAATGTTCTGTGTGTGCTTGAGAAGAATGTATATTCTGCTACTGTTTTATGGAATGTTTTATATATGTCTGTTAGGTCCATTTTGTCTAAAGTGAAGTTCAATTCTGATGTTTTCTTATTGATTTTCTGTCTGGATGGTCTGTACATTGTTGAAAGCAAGCTATTGAAGTCCTCTACTATTATTGTAATGCAGTCTAACTCTTTCTTTAGATTAACATTTGCTTTACATATTTGAGTGCTTAAATGTTGGATGTATATATATTTACAATTGTTACATCTTCTTAATATAATGATATTAAGGGGATAAATTGATCCCTTTATTATTATAGAATGACCTTTTTTATCTATCATGCTTTGTTTCTTAGTCCTGCATTTAGACAAACACAATGTATGCTCCCACTACTTTTGATCCCTTAAGTTCCTGCTGTTACTGTTTCTCTCTCTCCATACTTTCTCCCATTTATTCCATCTCACATTTCCCATCCCATCCCACTCTTTCATTATATTCCAGCTTGAATCTTTTAACAGTATTTTTATGGGTAAATATCTCATTTACAAAGCAAAAGTGTCAGTAAACTAAGAACACATAACCATGCTTAATATTTCCATTGTGTCTGCCACACTGAATATTTAGGAAATAGTCAAGTATGTAGTACATTTTCAGAGACCCACTCCATGCTTAAAAGCTCTCTTGAAATGGTTCAAATCCATTGAGCAAAGATATGCTCAGTGATGTTCCAATGAGCACAGGTTGACAGAAAACCTGGAGTTTGTAACCCACTGTGTTCCTTTTACAGAAGAACGAACACTTGTTGAATTCAGTGAAGTTCTTCATGTTTCTCAATGCAGAGTGATGATATTTTTTCTGGTGAAAAAATCAAATGATTTACATGAAGTTAAAAGATCAACGTGATGATGTGAACAATTGATTTAGTTGCTAGACTCACCTGACAGTGACAAAGCAGGTCCAGTCAGCCACTGTTTCTGCTTCATATGTGGATAAAAGCAAATCCTTAGGCTACGTCAGCCATTAGAAGAACAAAAGAGTAGGCAGTTATTTAAAACTTTTCTCAATGATGCATTGTGGATTTAAAGGAATAGGAAACCACTTTATGGTTATCTTGATTATGCAACTCTAGAATATAGACACATGCTGGGCTTGAGAATAAAGGCTTTCATTACTAAGCTATTGATCAGGTTATGTTGTCAACAAGAATGTAATTTTTCCATTATAACTGTGCAAATAATTTTTTATTATTTTATTTTTCCGTAAGTTACTGGGGTATAGGTGGTATTTGGTTACATAAGTAAGTTCTTTAGTGGTGATCTGTGAGATCCTGATGCAACCATCACCAGAGCAGTATATACTGCGCCATATATGTTGTCTTTTATCCCTTGCCTGCCTCCCATTCTTTCCCCCAAGTCCCCAAAGTCCATTGTGTCATTCTTAGGCCTTTGCATCCTCATAGCTTAGCTCCCACAAATCAGTGAGAGCATACGATGTTTGGTTTTCCATTCCTGAGTTACTTCACTTAGAATAATAGTCTCCAATCTCATCCAGGTCATTGCAAATGCTGTTAATTCATTCCTTTTTATGGCTGAGTAGTATTCTATTATATACACACACGGACACTCACACACACACACACATACACACACACACATATTACAGTTTCTTTATCCACTCGTTGATTGATGTGCATTTGGGTTGGTTCCACTATTTTGCAATTGTGAATTGTGCTGCTATAAACATGCATGTGCAAGTATCTTTTTCGAATAATGACTTATTTTCCTCTGAGTAGATGCTCAGCAGTGGGATTGCTGGATCAAATGGTGGTTCTACTTTTAGTTCTTTAAGGAATCTCCACACTGTTTTCCACAGCAGCTGTACTAGTTTACATTCCCACCAGCAGAGTAGAAATGTTCCCTGGTTGCCGCATCCATGCCAACATCGAATTTTTTTTTATTATGGCCATTCTCACAGGAGTAAGGTGATATTGCATTGTGGTTTTGATTTGCATTTCCCTGATCATTAGTGATGTTGAGCATTTTTTCATATGTTTGTTGGCCATTTGTATATCTTCTTTTGAGAATTACCTACTCATGTCCTTAGCCCACTTTTTGATGGGACTGTTTGTTTTTTTCTTACTGATTTGTTTGAGTTCGTTGTAGATTCTGGTTATTAGTCCTTTGTCAGCTGTATAGATTGTGAAGATTTTCTCCTACTCTGTGGGTTGTCTGTTTACTCTGCTGACTGTTCCTTTTGCTGTGCAAAAGCTCTTTAATTAGGTCCCGGCTATTTATCTTTGATTTTATTGCATTTGCTTTTGGGTTTCTGGTCATGAAATCCTTGCCTAAGCCAACATCTAGAAGGGTTTTTCCAATGTTATCTTCTAGAATTTTATAGTTTCAGGTCTTAGGCTTAAGTACATAATCCATCCTGAGTTGATTTTTGTATAAAGTAAGAGATGAGGATCCAGTTTCACTCTTCTACATGTGGCTAGCCAATTATTTCAGCACCATTTGTTGAAAAAGGTGTTCTTTCCCTCACTTTATGTTTTTGTTTGCCTTGTCAAAGATCAGTTGGCTGTGAGTATTTGGGTTTATTTCTGGGTTCTCTAATATGTGCCTATTTTTATACCAGTACCATGCTGTTTTTGTGACTATGGTCTTATAGTACATCTTGAAATCAGGTAGTGTGATGCCTCCGGATTTGTTCTTTTTGCTTAGTCTTGCTTTGGCTCTGCAGGCTCTTTTTTGGTTCCCTGTGAATTTTAGAATTGTTTTTTCTAACTCTCTGAAGAATGATGGTGGTATTTTGATGGGAATTGCATTGAATTTGTAGATTGCTTTTGGCAGTACAGGCATTTTCACAATATTGATTCTACCCATCCATGAGCATGTGATGTGTTTCCATTTGTTTGTGTCATCTATGATTTCTTTCAGCAGTGTTTTGTAGTTTTCCTTGTAGAGGTCTTTCAACTCGTTTGTTAGGTATATTCCTAAGTTTTTGTTTGTTTGTTTGTTTCGCAACTATTGTAAAAGTGGTTGAGTTCTTGATTTGATTCTCTGCTTGGTTGCTGTTGGTGTATAGAAAAGCTACTGATTTGTGTACATTAATCTTGTATCCAGAAACTTTGCTGAATTCTTTTATCAGTTCTAGGAACTTTCTGCAGGAATCCTTAGGGTTTTCAAGGTAAACAATCACATCGTCAGCAAACAGTGACAGTTTGACTTCCTCTTTACCAATTTGGATGCCCTTTGTTTCTTTCTCTTGTCTGATTGTTCTGGCTAGGACTTCCAGTACTATGTTGAAGAGGAGTGGTGAGAGTGAGCATCCTTGTCTCATTCCTGTTCTCAGAGGAAATACATTCAACTTTTCCCCATTCAGTATTATGTTGGCTGTGGCTTTGTCATAGATGGCTTTTATTACATTAAGGTATGTCCCTTGTATGCTGACTTTGCTGAGGGTTTTAACCATAAAGGGATGCTGGATTTTCTTGAATTTTTTTCTGCATTTATTGAGATAATTGTGTGATTTTTGTTTTTAGTTCTGTTTATGTGGTGTATCACATTTATTGACTTGTGTATGTCAAACCATCCCTGTATTCTGGTATGAAATCCACTTGATCATGGTGGATTATCTTTTTGATGTGTTGTTGGATTCGGTTAGCTAGTATTTTGTTAAGGATTTTAGCATCTATGTTCATCAAGAATATCAGTCTGTAGTTTTCTTTTTTGGTTGTGTCCTTTCCTGGTTTTGGTATTAAGGTGATGCTGGCTTCATAGAATTAATTAGGGAAGATTCCTTCTTTCTCTGTCTTGTGGAATAGTGTCAAAGAGATTGGTACCAATTCTTCTTTGAATATCTGGTAGAATTCTGCTGTGAATCCATCTGGTCTGGGACTTTTTTGGTTGGATTTTTTTTTAAATAAAGTTTTAACTTCTGTTAAATGTATTCCTGGGTACTTTATTCTTTTTGATGCTATTGTAAATGAAATTGCTTTTCTAATTTTATTTGCAGTTTGCTCATTGCTACTGTATAGAAACACAAGTGATTTTTGTATACTGATTGTATATCCTACAGCTTTGCAAAATAGGTTGCTTTGTTTTTTTAATTATACTTTAGGTTCTGGGATACATGAGCAGAACATGCAGGGAATTTTTAAATTACTGTTTCAGTCTCTCTGCTTGTTGTTGGTCTCTTCAGGGTATCTAATTCTTCCTGATTTAATCAAGGAGGGTTGTATTTCTCCAGGAATATATCCCTCTCTAGGTTTTCTATTTTATGTGTGTAAAGGTGTTCATAGTAGGCTTGAATGATCTTTTGTAATTCAGTGGTGTCAGTTGTAATATTTCCTGTTCCGTTTCTCAGTGAGGTTATCTGGATTTTCTCTCTTCTTGGTTAATCTTGCTGATGGTGTATCAATTTTATTTATCTTGTCAAAGAACCAGCTTTTTGTTTCATTTATCTTTTATATCTTTTTCTTTGTTTGTTTTAGTTTCATTTAGTTCTGCTCTGATCTTGGTTATTTCCTTTTTTCTGCTGGTTTGGGTTTGGTTTATTCTTGTTTCTCTGGTTCCTTGAGGTGTGACCTTAGATTGTTTATGCTCTTTCAGACTTTTTGATGTAGGCATTTAGGGCTGTGAGCTTTCTGCTTAGCACCGCCTTAGCTGTATCCCAGAGTTTATGATACGTTGTGTCATTATTGTCACTCAGTTCAAAGAATTTTCTAGTTTCCATCTTGATTTCGTTTTTAACCCAGTGCTCATTCAGGAGCAGGTTATTTAATTTCCATGTGTTTGTGTGGTTTTGAAGGTTCATTTTGGAGTTGATTTCTAGTTTTATTCCACTGTGGTCTGAGAGAGTGCTTAATATAATTTCAATTTTCTAAATTTATTGAGGCTCGTTTTATGGCCTATCATATAGTCTATCTTGGAGAAAGTTCCATGCACTCTTGAATAGAATGTGTATTCTGCAGTTGTTGGATGAAATGTTCTATATATATCTGTTAAGTCCATTTGTTCCCAGGTATAGTTTAAATCCATTGTTTCTTTGTTGACTTTCTGTCTTGATGATCTGTCTAGTGCTGTCAGTGGAATATTGAATTCCTGCACTATTAGGGTGCTGCTATTTCATTTCTTAGGTCTATTAGTAATGGTTTTACAAATTTGGGAGCTCCTGTGTTAGCTGCATATATGTTTATGATTGTGATATTTTCCTGTTTGACAAGGCCTTTTACCACTATATAATGTTCCTTTTTGTCTGTTTTAACCACTGTTGCTATAAAGCTTGTTTTGTCTGATATAAGAATAGCTACCCCTGCTTGCTTTTCATGTCCATTTGCATGAAATGTCTTTTTCCACCCCTTTACTTTAAGTTTATGTGAGTCCTTATGTGTTAGGTGAGTCTCCTGAAGACAGCAGGTAGTTGGTTGGTGAGTTCTTTTCCATTCTGCAGTTCTGTACATTTTAAGAGGAGTATTTAGGCCACTTACATTCAATGTTAGTATTGAAATGTGAGGTACTGTTGTATTCATCATGCTCTTTATTTTTTGTTTTTTGTTTTTTAACTTGCATTTTTGTTTTATAGGTCCTGTGTGACTTGTACTTTAAAGAGATTCTGTTTTGATGTGTTTCCAGGGTTTGTTTCAAGATTTAGAGCTCTTTTAGCAGTTCTTCTAGTGTTGGCTTGGTAATAGTGAATTCTCTCAGCATTTGTTTGTCTGAAAATTACTGTATCTTTCCTTCATATATGATGCTTAGTTTCACCGGATACAAAATTCTTGGCTGATAATTGTTTTGTTTGAGGAGACTGAAGATAGGCCCCCAATCCCTTCTAGCTGTTAGCATTTCTGTTGAGAAATCTGCTGTTAATCTGATAAGTTTTCCTTTATAGGTTACCTGGTGCTTCTGTCTCACAGCTCTTAAGATTCTTTCCTTCATCTTAACTTTGGATAACCTGATGAAAATGTGCCTAGGTGAAGATCTTTCCGCAATGAATTTCCCATGTTTTCTTTGTGCTTCTTGTATTTGCATGTCTAGGTCTGTAGCAAGGCTGGGGAAGTTTTCCTTTATTATTCCCCCCAATATGTTTTCCAATATTTTAGAATTGTCTTCTTCCTCAGGAACACCGATTATTCTTAGGTTTTGTTGTTTAACATCATCCCAGACTTCTTGGAGGCTTTATTCGTATTTTCTTATTCTTTTTTCTTTGTCTTTGTTGGATTGGGTTAATTCTTCAAGCTCTGAATTTCTTTCTTCTACTTGTTTAATTCTATTGCTGAGACTTTCTAGAGCATTTTGCATTTCTAAAAGTGTGTCCAAAGTTTCCTGAAATTTTATTGTTTTTTCTTTAAACTATCTATTTCATTGACTATTTCTCCCATTGCTTCTTGTATCGTTTTTTGGATTTCCTTGCACTGGGCTTCACCTTTCTCTGGTCCCTCCCTAATTGGGTTAATAACTAACACCCTGAATTCTTTTTCAGGTAATTCAGGGATTTCTTCTTGGTTTGGATCAATTGCTGGTGAACTACTGTGATTTTTCGAGGCTGTTGATGAGCCTGGTTTTGTCATATTACCAGGGTTGGTTTTCTAGTTCTTTCTCATTTGGGTAGACTCTATCAGAGGGAAGGTCTAGGGCTGAAGGCTGTTGTTCAGATATTTTTTGTCCCACAAGGTGTTCCCTTGATGCAGTACTCTCCCCCTTTTCCTATGGATGTGGCTTCCTGTGAGCCAAACTATAGTGATTATTGTCTCTCTTCTGGGTCTAGCCACCCAGTGAGTCTACCTGGCTCCAAGCTGGTTCTGGGGGTTGTCTGTGATGTGAACCATCTATGGGTCTCTCAGCCATATACACTAGTGCCTATTCCAGTGCAGGTGACGGAGGGTGCAATGGACTCTGTGAGGGTCCTTAGATTTGGTGGTTTAATGCTCTATTTTTGTGTTGGTTGGCCTCCTGCCAGGAGGTGGCACTTTCCAGAAAGCATCAGCTGTGGTAGTGTGGAGGGGGACTGGCAGTGGGCAGGGCCCTAGAAATCCCAAGATTATATGTCTTTTGTTTTCCGTTACCAGGGTGGATAGAGAAGGACCATCAGGTGGGGACAGGGCTAGGTGTGTCTGAGCTCAGAGTCTCCTTGGGTGGGTCTTGCTGCGGCTGCTGTGGGGGATGGGGATGAGATTCCCAGGTAACCGGAGTTGTGTACCTAGGAGGATTATGCAAATAATTTTTGAGTCCCTGTATAGGACAAAGAAATGACCATATATAAAGTGACACACTTATAAAGTGTTTCACTTTTCCTAAGTGAACTTCCTGAATTAAGAAAATCTTTTAACACAAAGAATCCCTGGATATAATTGGTAAGTTAGAGAAAGAAGTTTTTTCTCCTTTTAAATCTACCCTTTCTGAATGACTATCATACACATTATTTTATCTTTTTCTTTTGTAAAGATATAATTATGCATTTTTCTGCTTGTTAAAATATACCTTTTTCCTGAATTCAAAGAGAGCCCGTACACATCACATAAGATCCACAATAATGGAAGCATTCTATCACTGAGACTGACTGTTATTATTGTTTTAGGTTCTCATCTTTTAGTCTTTTTGTGGTTTTTTTTTTTTTTGCATTAGTATCCCATTTCTGTGTAACAAATTACCACACATGTGTAGCTTTAAGCAATACAGATTTATTAGCTCACAGTTCTGTAGATGTGAAGTTCTGCATGGCTTGACTGGGTTCTCTGCACAGTGTCTCCCAAGGATGATATTGAGGCGTTGGCCAGGCTAGGCTCTTCCATGGAGGCTCTGGGGAAGAATCCGCTTCCAAGATCATTGGGTTCTTGACCAAGTTCAAGTCCTTGCATCTGCAGGACAGAAATCCCCATATCCTGGCTAACTGTCAGCTCCCCATCTCTCAGCTCCTTAAGGTTGCCTGATTCCCTTCTCACCTGCTTCCTCCAGGTTCACACCAACAGCGGTGCATTGACCACTTCTCATGCTTCAAATCTCTCTGGCTTCCTTTCCTCGACCAGCCTGAAAGATTCTCTGCTTTTAAAGGGTCTCATATAATTATATCAGGCCCACGAGGAGAATCTTTCTGTATTAAGGGCAACTATGCTATATAGCATAACATAATCGTGGAGTGATACCTCACCCTGTTCACAAGTTCTGGGGGTAAGGGAGTGAAATCTCAAGGGACATGTTTAAAATCTTGTTAATCATGTATCCAGACACTTTTTAATTTTAATTTTTAAACTTTAACTTGGCATTTTAAATAATTTAAAATGGAATTAGGGTGATATTGTTTCGTACACTTTTTACTTAACTATACATGGTAAATTTTTTTTCTGTCCTTAAATGTTCTTCTAGAATGTAATGTTTTAGGACTGTAGAGTGTTTTATTGGATAGAGGTACATCATTTATTTGTATCATGCGTGTGTTTCACATCTTTGCAAACTCTATGGTATAAATCATGCAGCAATTTGTGTCTCATAAACCCTTCCACGTATATCGCTGTGTCAAAGGGCTTCTTAGACACACTGCCAAGCTGGCCTCCTGAGGAGTCATGCTGGTGCATGTCCCTCCCAAAGGCGTGTAAGCCTGCTCACTTCCATGGGGCCCTGCTAACATTTGTTTACATAGGACAGCAGCAATGTGAGACTCAGACACCATAAACAAGTCGGCCTTCAGCACTCACACTTTGTGACCCTGGCCTTCCACAGCTCTTCTGCCCCCAGTGCATTTTCAGCTGGGAAATGTTGAACACCTCAGAATTCTTTGCTACCCACTGGGTCACATATCAAGGTGTTGTCTCAGGACTGACCCCAAAGGCTTGTCAGCAGAGTCCCCTCCTGCCGAGGGGCCTAGATGGTTAAACAGTGACTCAGTGGAGTGTCTTCAGTATAGGTCATTTCTGTGGTTGTGAGTAACTGGGCTGCTTCAGCTCCCTGGCTTCACTCCTTGTAGAAAAATAGACTTAGCCCTTATTGGAATAATCCTTTCACTCTTTTAGCTATTTATATTAGTTTTTGATTAAATGGCCATTCACTGTGTTTCTTGGGCTGAATCCATGCTGCACATCCTTCTGAAACACTAAGACTTTCTTTAGGAAGAGTAAGAATGGTGCCAGGGCCTTGACAAGAAAGGGTGTGAAGTTGGCACCCCAGGTGCTGCGTGTCTGGGCAGAGGGCTTCTCTCGGCAACTGCTTTGTTAGGCTGGAGTGGAGTTAGCAGGAGAATGGATGTGGTCAGTGCAGGCTTCTCCATGACGATAAAGGCATCAAGGCCAAGTGACCACCCAACACTTCTGAGGGTGTCCTCCGATTAAAGACCTTTGTCTCAGAGACAAAATGAAGTAACAGCAATGGGCGCGTTTTGCTAGGGGACTTCAATTTTGGATGGTAGTTATTACTGACAGCGGAGTGGCCAGTGAGATACAGCCTCATGCTGAGAAACTGAGGGTCCTCATCATGAGCTGCCCAGGCTTTCAGTACATCACTAGCCATTAAGTCTGAGCCTGAAAAGTCACAGAGAATGGCTCTTGAATATGTCATCTTGGAAATCATGTATTCAGTTTGTCTCCACAGGTAACAAGGAATACAAAATGGAGCTCTTCCATAAAGAAGTAGGCTTCCAACATTTTTCCTATTAAATAGGATGAAGTGTGTGCAAGTGTGCATTTGTGCAGGTGTGCATGTGTGTCCTCCAAAGGGAAATAATACTTAGTTTAAATCATTCATGTTTTCTAATCTTTACAATCTGCATTGATTATATTTTCTGAATAATTACTGTTTGGGAGAGTGGAGATGGGTCAGTACAGATCCCTCCAGGACGGTCAAGACATCAGGCCCAAGAAAGTCTTTAATGTTAAAGTATCCTTCTCTGCCCCTTTGCCCATATGTCCAAATATTTTTTAGTATATTTTTAACATACTTTTATGAAATCTGAAATTTTTATATTTTATGAAATCTGAAAGTAACATATTTTTATGAAATCTGAAAGTAAACAACAGTAAAATCTACCTAAACCAGACAAACGAAACTACCATTCCTTACTATAAATGGAGGACTTGCGGAATCCAATGTCCAGATGAGAAACGACGTGCAAAGTCAGCCACTAATGAGGGGGAAAGCAAAGCCTTTATAGTGCTCCTTGGTTTAGGCTGTTAATACGGAGCATAACACAAAAAGATAATTGACATGTTCTAATACAACTTTGGAATAAATGAGTGTGACCTGCAACATAAGATGATATGCAGACTTGATTTTGGATGACTTCACTGGAGGCACTGCTGGTTTCTTTAACATCCAGGCACTTGAGTACAAGCAACTGTTCCTCTTAGCACACAACCCAGACCCCACTATCTGGAAACTCGTGAACATCACATGAGAACGTGACTATCCCAGCACTGCTGACCTTCACGTCCACACTGGGGAGGAGGGCAGCTGACAGTCAGCCAGCGCCCATGGTGGCCAAGAGTTCCACCACACCGTATGAATCCATTTGTCATTTATGAACGGCCATTCCTGCTATTCCTCTGAGTAGGACAATAAGGGAACTATGTAGCTAGGCCTTCTGGCACAGAAAGGACCAAGGCATCTATGCAAGCCTGGCATGTGAGAAGCCAGATGCAACACCATGGGAAAGCTAGAGCGTCATGAACACGGGTGCAGACACCTCCACGCCTGCCAAAAAGCCTGGGCATGCCCTGCCTTCATGCAGGTTTGTTGTCCTGGGCTCCTCTTGGCACCACCAGGTGCCTTAGAAGGATTCGGCAAGTCCACCCACCACCCACCTCCAAATAGCACACTGTAGCCTCTGTGTCTTTCCACTCCAAGAGGTGGCCTTGCCCTACTTAACCCAAGTCCACGGAGCATGCCTCTAATTGTAGACTGTCCTCCATCAGCAGGCCCCATAGGGCAGCAGGCTTTCAACCAGGGCCACAGGAGTTACAGCAGCGAGACGGCTAGCGACTTTGTCTCTAGGTACAGTCAGCCCATGAAAGGAGACCTCTTGTCTAAGTGGCTTTGTTCCTGGCTAGTGAGAAAACTCACAGTCACCCCACACAAGCTGGAGCCTTTTCCTGGGACCCAACGCTATGGACAGCATTGACTTATAAGCCATCCTCTTCTAATTCCATGGCCAAAAATGTTGCTTGGAGTCAAAACTATACATACCAACTTTGGTTTTTCTAAGGGAAGTATTTTGTGAAGTTCCAAGTTTAGGACCCAATGCCTGACTTTATAGGAGTGACAAAAGTTAACACATTTACTGAATTCTGAATGGTGTGACATTAGGTATTGTATATAATATATATATACACACACAGATATAAATTCATATTATGTATATACACATACATATATTTATATATCTCCATTGGTTCTAGTTCTTTGGAGAACCCTGCCTAATACAGTAACTCTGGCTTTATTTTATACAAATAAAATACAAAGTGTCATATGATGAGGGAATGCCATCACTGTTACAGATGCATTTTCAGATGCAGATCTGAGGGGATTGTTGGGAGAAAGCTCAAGACCAGCTGCAGGCTCAGGTGGGTGAGTAAGCCTGCACTGTTACTGGCTCTGGCTTGAAGACAACCAGACTCAAAGGAATGCAGTACATAGGTCCTGGACTCATAAAGTCAATCCACAGGTCTTACATTTCACATTATTATGGTGAACTACAGTGACTGGAGGAAGGCACATTTTCTGAGTGATTTCTAAAAGGCTGTCTATGCAGTCTGGTATAAAGCAAAGAGAGGTTTGCTTTAAAAAAAGAAAAAGTCCAAATGAGGGTTCTGCATCAAAACTGCCCCCTGGAAGTGTGTGTGTTTAGGATGCCACCACTCGAAACTGTTCTGGAGCTCTTCTGGCACTGACTTCAGAGCCAGTGTATCAGTTTAAGAAGCAAACTGATGCTCTTAAGTGGTCTGCAGGCAGCCCCCTGTACCTTGTTTCTGAGCTTCCTTCTTTCCCCTACTCTGCCTTCCTCCCCAGCAGTGGACACCAGCCCAAGGACTCAGGCAACAGCCAGGTGAGAGCCTGCAGGAAGTCAAGACCTGGTCCTTACCCTCCTCATCAAAGCTAGAGAGTGTGGCTGTCTTCCCATGGCACTGTTTATTTCTCACTCAGACCTCACAACCTGTAAGGTGGCTGCTCTCATTACCAGGTGGACATGAGGCATGGAGAAGTTAAGAATTGAGTCTCATTCACACTTCAGGAAATGCCCATCAGGCTTTAAAGTACTTCAGAGCTCACCACAGTGCTGCTTCGCCCAGCTAGTTTTTCCTGACCACTCCCCTCGCCCTTCTGCAATGACAACCAGGTGAAGCGTGGGCCAAACACGCCGTGTTGCTATCGCCTACCTAATTCTCCGCCCTCGTGTTGGCCTTCCGCTCAAGGCAGCATAGTTCCATTGTTAGGAAGGAGACTCTAAAGCCACACTGCCTGAGTCTGAATCCCACCCCTGTTGCTTAGTAGTAGGGGAATGGAGAGCAAGAAACTTAACATTCTGTGCCTCAGTTTCCTTATCTGTAAAATGGTACTAATAATGGGACTGACTCATAAGGTTGTTTTGAGGATTAAATGAGTCGATATTTATGAGGCATGTAAGACAGTTCCTGGTGCAGAGTAAGTACAGGCGGGTGTGAAACAGACAGAGCATCTGTGGGGTGGGAAGCAGGGCCAGCAGGACAGCAACACAGGGACTGTGTCTGTGTTGCTGCTCCCACTCTATCCGCAGGGCTGGGAGTGTCAAACGCAATGCTGGTTATACACCATGTTCAATACATACTTTTTGGATGTTGAATATTGCTACACTCAGGTATGTTTAACAGCAAAAGCAATGTTTTTAACAACTATATGTCTATTGACTCTTGGAGAGGTCAAATTTTCCCTAGGCATAGTGCTTAAAGCTATTCATTTTACCTCAACTCCAGTGCTTAAGATGACAGTAGATAATTGGTATTAAAAATGCATATAATTCCATATAATGGACTCATAGATTATTACTCAGGTATAAAGAGAAATGAGCTATCAAGCCACAAATATTCATGGAGGAACTGTAAATACATATTGCTAAGTAAAAGAAACCAGTCTGAAAAGGCTGTATTTTGTATAATTCCAACTACATGACATTCTGGAAATGTCAAAATTATAGAGACAGTTAAAAGGTCAGAGGTTGCCAGAGGTTCAAGGGGAGGGAGGGATGACTAGGTGGAGTGCAGGGGGTCTTTAGGGCAGTGAAGCTATTCCTTCTGATACTGTAATGATGGATACATGACATTATGCATTTGGCAAAACCTGTAGAATGTACAACAGGAAGAGTGAATGCTAATGTAATCTGTGGACTTTACTTAACCATAATGTATCAATATTGGTTCATCAGTTGTAATAAATGTACCACACTAAGGCACTATGTTAATAACAGGGAGTGTGGATGTGGGAGAGGAGGTATATAGGAACTCTTTGTACTTTTCTGTGCAATTTTTCCTTCAACCTAACACCGTGCTACAAAATAAAGTCTATTAAAATAAAATGTGAAAAGTATATGAGGACTCCACCCCCTTCTCCAAATCAAGGAAGGAAGGAGAGGCACTAATATTCACTAAGTACATATTGCACACTAAGCACTTTTTATTTATCTCATTTATTCCCCACAGTGATGATGAAGTAGGTATGATTCATAAATAGAAACCGGAAGATGGACACACTGCATGCACATGCCCTGATTTCTTTTCCCCAGTCAGGAGGAGATTGTTTCCGCCATCTGACTACCTCTTCTCCGCTCTGAAACAATCTTCATCTAATTTGACTGAGTTGTCCATTAGCTGGCATTAAGTTCCTTTCAAGCCCACTTCTAGTACTTTTTGCTTTTCAAAACATTTAAAGAGAACAATTTAAAAGAGAGAGATAGAAGTAAGTCCTTTACAAAACTTTCCCAGAGCACCAAAGAAGACTGAGAAAGTAGCCACAGGGCCTAAACCCCAAGGGCGTAGACACCCCAGACAGTGAGAGAGCACCTCCAGGGTGTGTTGATCCTGGAAAAGTAATAAAGTGTTGCTAAATGTATCCTTCTTCCTCCCCAGTCTCCTTCTCACAGCTGTTCCTTGATTTCCATTTCTTCCTTTTTAGGGTAAGATCCAATGTAATAACACCATTCTCACTCATTCATGAAGTGTCTACTGAGCCCCTGTTGCATGCTAAACACCATGCTAATATTGGGTGCCAGCAGCCAGGTGTAGTGGCTCACGTGTGTAATCCCAGCTCTTTGGGAGGCAGGGGCAGGTGCATCGCTTGAGCCCAGGAACAACATGGCAAAACCCTGTCTTTACCAAAAATACAAAAATTAGCTAGGCACGGTGGTGCACACCTGTAGTCCCAGCTACTCAAGAGGCTGAGGCAGGATGATCACTTAAGCCCGGGAGGTGGAGGTTGCAGTGAGTGGACATCATATCACTGCACTCAAGCCTAGGCAAGAGAGCCAGCCTCTTTCTCAAAAAAGATAAAAATAAAAATAAAAAAAATAAATATTGCTCACCAAGCAGCAAAGAAAGCGCATGAGCACAAGAGGCTCCCACACTCCCTCCTGCCCAGACCGCCCCTCTCCTTACAGACCCCACCCTATACATGCTTTCTCTCTGCCTGATGAGGGCTTTTCCGAATGTCTGGTTAGGCTACACCCAATTCCTAATAAAACATCTTGCCATAGATTTAGAAAGACTCAGGAAACATTAAAAGTGACCTCCCCATATGCTATCACTCCTAGAAGATCTATGCCATTGAGTAGGACTGTTAGCTAATGGCTCTTATTGGTATCTATTTCTGGGGGCAAATTTCAGTTTTGTGGATTCATGGTGTGCACTGTAAGCAATCAATTGCTTTTCCTTGGCCCACTTTAAGTTTCTGAAAATTTTAATTATGTTGAGTACTGTCTTTTCTCAGAATCCAAAATAGTTTAAAGGTTATAATTTTGGACTTCCTATACCTTCCCTTATCTAACACTGCTAAATCTTACCTCTCTATTCTCTGACAGCAAGATGAGTCTCTACAACTGGGGAGAAGACTTCACTTCCTGCAGATGTTTACTAGTTTGCCTGATCTTCTCTGGAGCACTTTTTCTTTTCAAATACCGTCTATTGTTAGTTGTTGTGTAACACTTCCTGTCAGTGGCGCTGTTGTTTAAATAAGGCATTCCTGAAAATTTCCTTATCTGGACAGGCTTTTCTCACTTCCGGGAGGGGGGAACCCAGAGATTTGAAGAGACCCTTTAAAGGATAGGGTAAGTGAGTTCTGTCAGAAGACTGCCTGCTGAAACAAGTTGTGTCCATTTCTGACAACGTTCTGCTGTGGTTTGTAATTGCTCTGTGATAGAGCTTGTCAATCTCTGTGGTTATTGAAAGGTGTTATGATGGATTAGAAGAGTTGAGCAGACACTGGGGAGGCATGCAAGCTCCCTTAAATGTAAGCAAAAGATACGTGTAGTGTCCACTTAGAGCAGGGAGCCCTGCAGCCTGACCCCAAGTCCCCATGAAGGCTCCCAGATAGATGATGTGGCCATCTGGTTGGAGTAAGGATTCCATCAGTGCTTTGTGAAGCCCCTCACCCACCCTTGGTGTTCTGGGGGCAGTCATGTCCCCCTAGACCCCCCTGCTTTTCTGGAGACGAGCTGTGAGTGTGCCCAATGACTGTAGAGCATTCCTTAGTTCTTACAGGTCCTTGCATTTTCCAGATGCATGGAACACCCCTCCCCAGCCCTCCAAGGGGGCTACAGGCCCTTCTAAAGTGGGGCTGATTTTCCTTTCTTTCTTTTAAGGCATTTCTTGCATTGGAGACAGAAACAGCAAATGCCCATCCCTCCCACTGCAATAAGTACGTGAACTTGAAAGGCAAGAAGAAGAAAATGGAGCAAACCAGTGTTTCTCACAGTTTTTGGTCTCAGGATCCCTTTATGATCTTAAGAACTATGGAGGGCCTCCGAAAGCCTTTGTTTATTGTTTGTTTACTGATAGTTACTGTACTAGAAATTAAAATGGAGACATTAAAAGATATGCACTTGATTTATTTAATAATAATAATATATAAACGCATTGCTTGCTAGCACAAATAATCTATTTTAAGTTAAAAAAAATTCCAAGCCGGGTGCTGTGGCTCACACCTGTAATCCCAACACTTTGGGAGGCCGAGGCAGATAGATCACCTGAGGTCAGGAGTTCGAGACCAGCCTGGCCAACACGGCAAAACACCATCTCCACTAAAAATAAAAATAAAAAAAAAATTAGCCAGGTGTGGTGGTGGGTGCCTATAATCCCAGCTACTCAGGAGACTGAGGCAGGAGAATCACTTGAACCCAGGAGGCAGAAGTTGCAGTGAGCTGAGATCACGCCACTGCACTCCAGCCTGGGCGACAGAGTGAGACTCCATCAAAAAAAAAAAAAAAAAAAGATCCAGACAGAGTGGCATTAGTTTACAGTTTTGTGAAACTTTTAAATGTCTGCATAGTACACGCAGAGTGGAATTTTCGTATCTACTCCTGCATTTAATCTGTTGTGATATCACAGGTCATGTGGCCTCTGGAAATCTTTACTGTACACTCATCAAAGGATGAGAATGAGAAAAACAAACCACATCTTATTATTATTATAAAAATATTTGACCTTGTGGAACCCCAGGGATCCATGAACCACACTTTGAGAAGCACTGAATTCAACAAATTGTTTTACTTTTCTTAAAAAGGCAAAAAGCAGTGGTATAATTTGTCCCTTTTTGACACTGGGGGAGAAACCCAGGCATTGACGCATGAACACACTCGCAGGAGAGCCTCTGCTCCGGAACGCTGGATGTGATTTGCCCTTTTCCCACCATAGCAAGAACTGTGGCCTTCCACACACTCAACTGATTCCAATGGGCCAAAATCATTGCTTTCTTGTTAATGTTCAAGTCATCACTACTGGGACCCTGTTGCCAGGATGGTCACTATTTTTCCGTTTTCACACCCCCTAGGTCTGGCTGCCGTGGCATCTTTGCTTTCCCACAACAGCAGTGTGCTCCAGACTCACTCTCAGTTCACCTGCTCCAAACAGGCTCTGCCACTTCCAAGGCACCCTGGTGACTCACAGTGGGGCAGAGCAAAGGGAATCTCATTTTATTTCACGCAAGCACTTCAAGGTAGGGTCAATGACACAGGGGCTACCAGACAGTGAGTGACAGGGCACGAACATTTCTTCTCTTCAAAAGGTCAAAAGTTTAAGTTGAGATTCCCAAATTAACTGTTTCTTGTTAACCTTGCTCTACTATGAACTTTTACCAATCCTATTTGCTACTTTCCTCACTGGCTTTGATGAACTGTTATACATCATACCAAATAATATGTTCAATCACAGTGATATCCTTAGATTTAGAAGTCTTGTTGGGTGTTTTTTTTGTTTGTTTGTTTGTTTGGTTTTTTTTTTACCAGTCGTGATTTTTGGTTCAGGACCCCCAGAATCAAAGTCCACATATTCAAGTAATCTTCCTTACCACCATCCCTCATGAATAGAGCAAGAAATCTTTTTATTTTTTATTTTTTTGAGACGCAGACCTCTTCTGTCACCTACCCACACTGGAGTGCAATGGCGCGATCTCGGCTCGCTGCAACCTCCGCCTCCCAGGTTCAAGCGATTCTATGCCTCAGCCTCCTGAGTAGCTGGGATCACAGGCATGCGCTACCATGGGCGGCTAATTTTTGAATTTTCAGTAGAGACAGGGTTTCACTATGTTGGCCAGGCTGGTCTCAAACTCCTGACCTCAAATGATCCACCCGCCTTGGCCTCCCAAAGTGTTGGGATTACAGGCGTGAACCATTGCAACCGGCCATTCTGGGTATCTTTAACTTCCATCTTCTGTTTTTGTTTTGTTTTAGCCTTATTATCCTGGCTGGAACTTCCAGTACTAAGTTGAATAGCACTGGTAAAGTGGACATCCTTACCTTGTTCCTGATTCCAAAGTAAAGAATTTATGGGATAATCTTATCTGGTCATGGTAAATAATACTTTTTATGTGCAGCTGGGTTGCTAATATTTCGCTGTGAAATTTGCTGTCCTCTTTACTAGGGTTTTTGTTTTGTACGTTTCTTTTCTTGTGATGTCTTTAGCTCTGTCACTGGGATAATGCTGGCCTCCTACAATAAATTTCTCTTCTCTTTTCTCAGAGTTTGTGAAGGACTGATATGATTTGATAGAATTCCCCTGCAAAGTCATCTGGTTCTGGAATATGTTTTTGTGGAAAGATTTTTTTCCCTTTTTTAAGAAAATTGTGGTAAAATATAGATAACATAAAATTTACCATTTTAGCCAATTTTATGTGTACGTTCCTGTGGCATTAAGTACATTCACGTGGTTGTCCAACCATCACTACCATCCATTTCCAAAACATTTCATCTTCCCAAAATGAAATTTCATACCCATTAAACCACATTTCCCTTCTCCCTGATCCCCGGCAACCACCAGTCTACCTTCTGTCTCAATGAATTAGACTAATCGAGGTACCATGTATATACGGAATCATACACTATTTGTCTTTTCATGACTGGCTTATTCACTTAGCTCAATGTCCTCAAGGTTCATCTGTGTTGCAGCATGTGTCAGGATTTCCTTCCTTTATAAGGCTGAATAACATTCCCTGTATGGATAGACCACTTTTTGTCGATCCATTCATCTGTCAATGGACACCTGGGTCACTTCCACCTTTGGCTATTGTGGACAATGCTGCTATAAACATGTGCATACAAATATCTGCTTGAGTCCCTGCTTTTAGTTCCTTTAAGTACACACCTAGAAGTGGAATTACTGGATCATGTGTTGATACTATGTTTAACTTTTTGAGGAACTGCCACGTTTTCTCCACAGGGTTTCAATTTCCCCACATCCTCACCAACACTTGATATTTTCTGTAGTTTTTTATAGTGGCCATCCTAATAGGTGAGAAATGGCATCTCATTGTGGTTTTCTTTTCATATGCTTATTAGCCATTAGAATATATTTTTTGGAAACATGTTTATTTAAGCTCTTTTCCATATTGGGTAATTTGTCTTTTTTTTAAGGATAGGATTTCACTGTGTTGCCCAGCCTGGCCTTGAACTCCTGGGATCAAACAATCCTCTCATCTCAGCCTCCCAAGTAGCTAGGACTACAGACATGTGCCACCATTCCTGACTTGTTTGTCTTTTTGTTGTTGCGTTGTAGGAGTTCTTTATATATTCTGCATATCAATTCCTTCTCAGATAAATGATTTGCAAATATTTTTCCCCATTCTGTGGGTTGTCTTTACACTTTGTTGACGTGTTCTTTGATGCACAAAAGTTTTTAATTTTGATGAAATGCAATTAATCTGTTTTTTATTGCTTTGCTTTGATGTCATATCCAAGAAATTATTTCCAAATCCAATGTCATGCAGGTTTTTTCCCAGTGAGTTTTCTAGTTTAGCTCTATGTTCAGTTCTCTGTTCCATTTTGGGTTAATTTCTGTAGATGGCATAAGGTAAGGGTTCAACTTAATTCCTTGCATGTGAATATCCAGTTTCCCAGGACCATTTGTTGAAAACCCTATCTTTTCCCTATTGCATGGTCTTAGCATCCTTGTCAAAGTACACATGTGAGGGCTTATTTCTGGACCCTCTATTTTATTCCATTGGTTTATGTGACTGGGTTTTGAACAGTATCACACTGATTACTATAGCTTTGTGGTAAGTTTTGAAATAAAAAAGTGTAAGACTTTCAAAATTTTTTCTCCATTTTCAATATTATTGTAGCTATTTGGCTAATTAAGATTACATGTAAATTTTAGAATGGACTGTTCTATTTATGCAAAAAAATTTTGTTGGGATTTTGATAGGAATTGAATTGAATCTGTAGATCACTTTGTGTAGCATTGACATCTTAACGATACTACGCTTTTCCACTCATGAATCTAGGATGTCTTTTCATTTTTTGTGTTTTCTTTTATTCCTTTCAGCAACGTTTTGTAGTTTTCAATGTACAAGTCTTTCACATCTTTGGTTAAGTCTATTCCTCTAAGTATTGTTTTTCTTTTTGATGCTATTTTAAATGGAATCCTTTTTTAATTTTCCCTCAGATTAATCAATGTTAGTGTACAGAAACACAAATGATTTTTGCATATTGGTTTTGTGTCTTGCAGCTTTGCTGAATTTATTAATTCTATTATAGCATTTTTGTCTGTGTGTATAAAATCTTTAGGGTTTTCTACACATAAGTTCATATGGTCTGTGAACAGGGATAATTTTATTTCTTTCCTTCCAATTTGAATATCTTCTATTCCTTTTTCTTTCCTAGATGGTCTAACTAGAACTTTATGTTGAGTAGAGGTGGAAGAAGCAGGCATCCTTATTTTGCTCCTTGTCTTAAATGAAAAACTTTAATTCTTTCATCTAAATATGATGTTATCTATAGAATTTTCATATATTGCCTATATTTTGTTGTACATTATTTGTATTCCTAGTTTGTTGACTGCTTTTATCATGCAAGAGTGTTGAATTTTGTCAAATGCTTTTTCTGCAGTATTTGAAATGGTCATTTCTTTTTATCCTTTATTTTGTTAATGTGGTGTGTTACATTGATTGTTTTTTGTATGTTGAATTAGCCATGCATTCCAGGAATAAATCTCATTTGACCATCATGTATAATTTTTTGATATATTGTTAAATTCAGTTTGTATTTGTTGAGAGTTTTTGCATCAATATTCAAAAAGGATATAGATCTGTATTATTCTCTTTTTCTGTAATGTCTTTGCCTTTGGTGCCAGTGTTATGCTGTAGTTTTAGCTCTAAAATTTCTGTTGGTTTTTAAAATAATTTCTATCTCTTTGTTGATATTCTCATTTTGTTTATATATCATTTTCCTGAATTCTTTTTGTTCTTTATCCATGCTTTCCTTTAGCTCTATGGCCATAATTAAGACAGATGTTTTAAAGTCTTTGTCTAGTAAATCCAATATGTGTTTCATCAGGGATCATTTTTGGAGATTTATTTTGTTTCTTTGAATAAGCTATGGTTTTCTGGTTTTTTGTATGCCTTGTGATCTTTTTTTGAGAATTGAAAACCCAACTGCCTCTCCCAATATTTGCAAACTGGCAGAGAAGACCTTCATTCATTAGCAGGGCACATTCTGAGCCTTAGTATCAGCCTGGGGTAAAGGCTTAACTTCTTTTCTGGGCATGTGTCCTATCTGGGCTGGTGTGTGTGTGTGCCTTTCTTTCAATGTCCCTTAGATATTCCATTATATTCTTCTGCTTCTAATTTCTTAGAAATTAGGCATCCATAGGTCTGCAAATTCCCCTACAACTTTCACATGCCATGACACATGCCACTGCTTTGTGTGGCCTTTGCAAGCATGAGATCTGAGCTATGCTGCTTTTTCCTATCTGAACTCTGAGTCAGGTGAGACTGAAACCAGTCCCTTGAACAGCTTGCAGATAGATTAGAAAATTGCAAATAAGTTCTCTGCTTCTGTGTAGAAATGTGATTGGACAAAAAGGGTATGATCTAATATTAACAGACTGAATTAGAAAACCTGACAAAGCCTATCTGTTCAGATTCTTCTTGACCTCTCTGTGTAGCATTCCCTCCTTCTGGGTATGGGGCAGTATCCTTCTGAGATGGACGTCTTAGGACCCACAGTCAGAAGGCAGGTCAGAGAATTTATGGCCAGCTCCAAGACAGAAAGGTCGGGGAAGATTTCTGCCTTGAAAAGAAAAAGGGGCAGGTGAAAGGAGGGCAAGAGAAAGTCAGAAAGAGAGATTCTGTTTTCTGAGGCCTGCTTATGAGGCCAAAAGCACCCTGACATTATAACAAGGGTTATGAGAGTTATGCACTAGGAACCACAAATGCAAACCAACATATATGTATCATAATATCACAGTTACTAGCACATGTTTTTACTTCTATAAATTATTTAAGTTTACTATCTTTTCTTGAGTCAGTCTTGGTCATTTGTGGCTTTCATCTAAGTTGTCCAAATTTTAGCAAAAAATAGCATATACTATTACCTTATGACCCCGATTTTTCTAGGATGAGTATTTTAGTCTCCTACTGTTGCTATAACAAATTACTATAAACTTGGCAGCTTACAACAACACAAATTTATTTTCTTACAGTTCTAAAGGTCAGAAATATAAAATCAAGATGTCAGAAGGCCAGTATGTCTTGTGACGGCTTCAAGGGAGAATCCATTACCTTTTCTTTTCTAATTTCTAGAAGCCACTTGTATCTCTTAGTTTGTAATCCCTTCCTCTGTAATCAAAGGGTGTCACTTCAATCTTTTGCTTCAATTTCCTTCTTCCATCTTTGACCTTCTTGCCTCCTTCATGATAAGCTCACTTGTGACTACATTTAGGGACCACCTATATAATTCAAGATAATTTTCTAATCTCAAGATTCTTAATTTAATTATATCTACATATCCTCTTTGCCATAAAGATAATGTTCACAGATTTTAGTGATTAGGATGTAGATTTTTTTTTTTTTTTTTTTTTTTGAGACAGAGTCTCACTCTGTTGCCCAGGCTGGAGTGCAGTGGCGTGATCTCGGCTCACTGCAAACTTTGCCTTCCAGGTTCAAGCGATTCTCCTGCCTCAGCCTCCCAAGCAGCTGGGATTACAGGCGCCCACCACCATGCCCAGCTAATTTTTGTATTTTTAGTAGAGACAGGGTTTCACCATTTTGGACAGGCTGGTCTCAAACTCCTGACCTCAAGTGATCTGCCAGTCTTGGCCTCCAAAAGTGCTGAGATTACAGAGGATGCAGATACCTTGATGGTGGGGCATTATTCAGCTTATCACAGTAGAAAAAAGTGCCCCATCTTTCATTCCTGATTTTGGTAATTCGTGTCTTCTCTCTTTTTCCCTTGTCAATCTTGCAAATTTGTAAATTTATTTGATTTTTCCAAAGAACTAACTCTTTACTGTACTAATAACTTTGTCGAGGCACATTATATAAATCACAAATTTGAAGTGTACAATTCAATGAGTTTTAGTACTTTTACTGAGTTGTGCAATTGTGATTCCTTTTTCTTGCCTAAATGGTTTAACTAGAACTTTAATATTTATGTTGAATAGAAGTGGGAGAAGCAGGCATCCTTATTTTGGTTAATTTTATGTGTCAACTTGACTGGACTATGAGGTGCCAAGTCATTTTGTCAAACATTATTCTGGATGTGTCCAAGAGAGTGGGATTTTTTTAAAATAACATTTTAGGCAGTAGGCTGAGTAAAGTGGATTGCAACCCTAATGTGTGTGGGCCCCATCCAATCAATTGAAGACCTGAGCAGAATTAAAAGGCTGAGTAACAGAGAACTGCTGCCTGTCTGATTGAGCTGGAACATTCATCTTTTCCTGCCTTTGGACTCAAACTGAAACATTATCTCTTCTTGTGTCTTGAGCCTGCATGCTTTCAGGCTATAATGTATACCAGTAGTCTTCCTGGTTCTCTAGCTTGCCAACGGCAGATCTTGGAACTTCTCTGTCTCCATAATCACATGAGTCAACTTCTTATAATAATCTCTTCCCCACTTTCCATTTCTGTCTCTGTATTTTCCCTGGGGCTTTGCTTCTCTGGAAAGCTCTAATACAGTAAATCATTATTAAAAATCAGTTTTAGACATTTTCATCACTCCAAAAAGATTCCTCATGTACTTTTGCCGTTAATGCCCACAAACCCCTTCCCTTCCACCCTAGGTAATCACTAATCTACTTCCTACCTCTCTCGCCTTGACATTTCACAAACATAAAATCATACAATATTTCACTCTAATCTTTATTATTTGTTTTTCTGCTAGCTTTGCATTTAATTTGCTCTTTTTTTAGTTTCTTAAGGTGGTAGCTTAGGTTATTAAGATATTTCTTATTTTGTTATATATGTTCTTAAAACAATGAATTACACTCTAATCTCTGCTTTATTTGAATCCCACAGATCTTCGCATATTTATGTGTTTCCATTTTCATTCAACATATTTTCTAATATCCCCTGTGATTTCTTTTTTGACCCACAGTTATTTTAGAAATGCACTATTTAATCCAAATATTGGGGGATTTTCCAAATTTCTTTTTGTTCTTGATTTCTAATTTAATGTCTTGTGGCTGGAGAACATATTGTACATTATTTCAAGTCTTTTAAATTTATTGACATTCATTTTATGGCCTAGCATAGTGTGTCTTGGAGAATGTCCACACACACTTGAAAAAACGTGTATTCTGATGTTGTTGGATGAAGTGTTCTATATATGCCAGTTATGGCAAGTTGGTTGATAGTACTATTGAAGTCTTCTGTATCCTTGCTGATTTTATACATAGTTCTAAGTCAATTACTGAGATAGGATTATTAAAATACTGGACTATGTTGAAACATTAACTTTTTTCTTTAAATTTTGTCAGGTTTCACATCACATATTTTGTAACTCTGTTGTTAAAAATGTGTCTTTCTGGTACCTTGACCCTTTTGTCATTATGAAATTTTCCTTGTTGTCTCGAATAATGCTTTTTTCTTAAAATCTATCTTGTCTTAGTATAGCTACTCTGGCTGTCTTATATTCTACTGTTTGTATGATGTGTCTTTTCCACTGTTTTACTCTGAAACTGTATTTTTGAATCTATGGTATATCTCTTGTAAACAGCATAGAGTTTGACTTTGTATTTTTTTAAATGTAGTCTGATAATCTCTGTCTTTGATTGGACTATTTAAATCATTCACATTTAATGTAATTTTTAATGTAATTAAAATTATGTCTTCAATTTTTCCATTTGTTTTCTATATGGCTCGGGTCTTTTTTCTTTTTTGCTTCCTCTTTTACTGTCTTCTTTTTTGTTAGATTGATATTTTCTAGTGTATCATTTATTTTTCTTTTTTGTTAAATTATTTTCTTAGAGGATATTCTAGTTTTGCAACATGTATCTTAACTAATTACAATCTACTCCAGTCATATCCATTCATAAAATAAACTTTGCTCCAATATAGTTTCTTTGTGGTATTGTCATATAAATCACATTTTTCTATAAGCTCGACAGTAGAGTTTTATACAATCTTACACATTTAAAATTACACAAGAGAAAACAGAAAAATATTTATTGCCTGTCACAACTCCAATATATTTACCTTTCCCAATGCTTTTTTTGTGTGTTTGTGGATTTTAGTTATCATCTAGTGTTATTCCCTTTCAGCCCGAAGGATTCTTTAATATTTCTTGTAAGACATGATTGCTAGTAATGAATTCTCTTAGCCTTTGATCATTTGGGAGTGACTTTATTTTGCCTTAATTTTTAAGGACAACTTTTCTGGATATTGACTTCTTAATTGGTGGGTTTTTTTTCCTTCTTTCTTTCAGCATTTTAAGTATACTGTTCCATTGCTTTGTGACCTTTATTATTTGAGTCAGCTTTTTATGATTAATCATATTTCTCTTGTTGCTTTCAAGACAATTTCGAGTCTTTCAATAGTCTGACCATGAGATATTTAGGTATGAGTCTCTTTGTGTTTATTCTACTTGGAGTTGAGCTTCTCGAATCCGTAGATTATACTTTTTAAATTCCAATTTTGGAATTTTTTTGGTCCTTCTTCAAATATTTTTTCTTCCCCTTTCTCTCCCTCCTCTCCTTCTAGGGAGTTCCATTACACTCAAGAAGGGACATGAGAGGATTGGGTGGAAAATAAGAGCCAGGACAAATTTGTAAATGAGCAGAACTTGAAATGAGTTCCCTAGCCCACAGACAAACCTATTGGCAAAGAAAGGAAGCCTTACTCATTTAAGGTGTTTGATCATAACCCCTGACCATCATCGGCTAACCACTAAGGTATACTGATACAAAGTGACCCATAGAAAGCCAGCTATATAAATTGAAAGAATAAAAATGAAAAAGAGAGAGAGCCCAAGTTGCATGCACTTCTTGTGTCCCATGGGTCTCTGAAGCTCTCTTCATTTTTCCTGTTTATGGGTCTCTGATCCCATTTTTTCTGTTTATAGCTTCTCCCATTCCTTGTCTGTGAAGTTCAGCATCTGGGCCTTCTTAGAGGCAGTTTCTATGAATTGCTCATTTTCCTGCATGGAAGTCACACTTTCCTGCTTTTTAAAGTATGTCTCCTAAGTTTTTATTGAAAACTAAACATCTTAGATAATATATTATAGAAATTTTGATTCTCCCCCACCCCACCTCAAGGGTTGTTGTTGTTACTCTTTTTTTGCTTGTCTGTTTTGATAATTTGCCTAAACTAATAATTCTGTGGTGTATCTTTGTTGATGTCCCTAGTTCATTTCATTCCTTCCTTCCTTTCTTTCCTCTCTTTCTTTCCTTACTTTATCTTTCTCTTTCTCTCTGTTTCTTTCTCTTTTTCTCTCTTTTCCTTCCTCCTCTTCTTCTTCCTTCCTTCCGTTTCTTTCTTCTTTCCTTTCTTCCTTTCCTGTCTCCTTCTTTCCTTTCCTTCCGTCCTTCCTGCCTCCCTCCTGTTTTTTCCCCTCCCTCCCTCCCTCTTGTTTTTTCCGTCCCTCCCTCCCTTCCTTCTATTTGTATTCTTTTCACTTATATGGCTGGCGTCCATGGGTCACTTTGTATCAGTATATCTTACAGGTTAGTTACTGATGGTCAGGGATTATGATCAAACACCTTAAATGAGTAAGGCTTCCTTTCTGTGCCAATAGCTCTGTTTGTGGCTGGGAAACTCATTTAAAATTCAGCTCATTTATCAATTTGTCCCGGCTCTTACTTTCCACCAGCCCTGTTGTATCTCCTCTCTGGGTATGTGCAGCCTCAGGTTAAGCCAGAGATGTGTGGATTGCTGGGGTCCTCTCTGGTCTCTTCTGAATGTGCACACAGCATTGCACGTATGCACAGCCTCAAACCAACAGAAATGTGGGAGCTTACCAAGGTCCACTGTGGCTGTCTCATTCCCTTGATTTCCTGGTTAAATTTATGGCTAGCCTGCAGGTCAGCTGGTCCCTACTGGAATCAAGCCTCAGGCTCACTGCAGTGTTCTTCTTCCCTGTTCCTTTGCCACTGGGCTTACTATTGTTTCCAATAACGTCCAGGGGAATGGAGTTCTTCCCACTGTCCACTCCAAATCAAGTTATCACCCTGTGGTAGGAAAGCTTATGGTTTTCATTCCCTGATAGAAATACTTCACTGACAGAGCTGGCGGTGGGGGTGGAACCAGCCCCAAGTAAAGGGCCACAACTACCTGAGATCCTGCAGTTTTCTCAATCAACCTTTCTTAACTTGTGGAATGCCTTTGGTTGATTCTTAGAGTCTTAAAATGGTTTTTTAAATAATTTTTGTTCAGTTGCGTTGTTTCTTCTCAGAGAAAGGACTTGCCAAGCTCCTGACCCCAGCGCTGTGGAAGCGCTGCCCCCAGGAATCTGTATTTTAACAAGCCCTCCTGATGTGCCTTAAAGCTTGAGAACTAGGGCTTCTACCTAGAACCAGTTTTTCCACTTAGGCAAAGGATCCCATCCCTTCTCGCAGGCTTCAGATCCTGAGTCTCTGCTCTTTCTTGAACATGCTCCCTTTTGCAGGCCATTCCCCGCTGGCTTTTCCATTTGCCCTGTGCCTCCTTGATACTCACATTCACTCATTCACCGTCTTTAAAGTCTGTTCAAATCTTGTCTTTTCAATATCCCCTTCTCTTTCTATCTTGTATTAAACTGTAATTCTTATTTCTTAAGCTTATTATTTTTGTTTGTTTCTCTCTACTTGAACATGTGCTCCAAAGGGCAGGATTCTTCGTCAGTTTTGTTCACTGATGTATCTCAGGTGCTGAAAACCCAAAACTGTGTCTGGAATGTGGCAAATACTTGTTGAATGAATGAACATAGTAACTGAAAATGTACCATGAAAAGAAACATTGAGTTACTTTATGGCACCTGGTGCCTAGGATGCAATGATCTCTCCAGATACGTCTGTCTAAATTCTAAGGGGTCAGACAGGCACTGGGCTTCTTGGCTGAACATAGGCAAAGTTGGAAGGCAAAAAGAAAAGAGACAATAAATTATTTTCATGTATACCTGACCCCTGTAAAGTTGAGGAATACCACTGTTTGATTTATTGTGCTCTTGGGAACTGGCAATACTAGAATTTATTTTGTTATCTAGCTAGTATCTGGTGTAGGAAAGAAACACCTTTCCCCCTGAAGGCTCTGATGATCCTCTCCCTAGGCCTTTTCACTGTCACTCCCAGGAAGGGTGCTTGTCATCCTAGACAGGAAAGCCAGGACACCTTGGAGTGGTGTGTCCGGAGTTGGTTCCTTCCTGGTGGGTTCGTGGTCTCAGCCGTGGACCTTTGCAGTAAGTGTTACAGCTTTTAAAGATGTAAAAAATCAGGAAACAACAGGTGCTGGAGAGGATGTGGAGAAATAGGAACACTTTTACACTGCTGGTGGGACTGTAAACTAGTTCAACCATTGTGGAAGTCAGTGTGGTGATTCCTCAGGGATCTAGAACTAGAAATACCATTTGACCCAGCCATCCCATTACTGGGTATATACCCAAAGGACTATAAATCATGCTGCTATAAAGACACATGCACACGTATGTTTATTGCGGCACTATTCACAATAGCAAAGAGTTGGAACCAACCCAAATGTCCAACAACGATAGACTGGATTAAGAAAATGTGGCACATGTACACCATGGAATACTTGCAGCCATAAAAAAGGATGAGTTCATATCCTTTGTAGGGACATGGATGAAACTGGAAAACATCATTCTCAGTAAACTATCGCAAGGACAAAAAACCAAACACCGCATGTTCTCACTCATAGGTGGGAATTGAACAATGAGAACTCATGGACACAGGAAGGGGAACATCACACTCCGGGGACTGTTGTGGGGTTGGGGGAGGGGGAAGGACAGCATTAGGAGATATACCTAATGCTAAATGACGAGTTAATGGGTGCAGGAAATCAACGTGGCACATGGATACATATGTAACAAACCTGCACATTGTGCACATGTACCCTAAAACCTAAAGTATAATAATAAATTAAATAAATAAATAAATAAATAAAAATAAAAAATAAAAATAAAAACTTAAAAAAAAAAAAATGGCATGGACCCAAAGAGTGAGCAGCAGCAAGATTTATTGTGAAGAGCAAAAGAACAAAGCTTCCACAGCCCATTGAAGAAGACCTGAATGGTCTGACAGCTGGCTGCTGCTGGCTGGGGTGGCCAGCTTTTATTCCCTTATTTGTCCCACCCATGTCCTGCTGATTGGTCCATTTTACAGAGTGCTGATTGGTCCATTTTACAGAGCACTGATTGGTCCATTTTACAGAGTGCTGATTGGTCCATTTTACAGAGTGCTGATTGGTGCATTTTACAAACCTCTAGCTAGCTACAGAGCACTGATTGGTGCATTTTTACAGAGTGCAGATTGGTGCATTTTACAATCCTCTTGTAAGACAGAAAAGTTCTCCAAGTCCCCATTCCACCCAGGAAGTCCAACTGGCTTCACCTATCTGTGGGACTTGCTTCCTTCTGCTGCACCAGCTTCTGGCTTTGAGCATCACAGCCTGATTAACCACCACACTATCAGAGCTGGCAAGAGTGCAGTGTGGGCACGTCATGCCCCATGCCTGGCACGTGCTTGCACAGCAGCCAGCATCCTCTATCTGTCCACCCTCTACTTTTGTTTCTGGGAAACTTGAATATGAAATCTTCTGGCATTTCATAAACCACTGGTGTGAAGAATTTTTTTTGAAAAGCAAATGAACTGTTTCGTTTTTCACTTGCTCAACTCTGAAGCTACCAACAATCAATCACTGTCCAATATAAAAGGTGAAGAAACAAAAGACAGGCCAAAGAAAAGAGTTTTAACTTTTTATTTTGAAATGAGTATAGACTCATAAGAAGATCCAAAACAGTACAGAAAAGGCCTGGGTACACTTTCCCAGTGCCCTCCAAAGGCGGCAACTTGCATAACTAGAGTACATGATCAAACCAGGAAATTGACACTGGCACAATATCATCCCAGGCTTGTTTTTATATGCACTTAGCAAATTTTCAACGTTAAATCAGCAAATTCTAGGAAATACTTGATTTCAGTTTTATACTTTAGTTTTTGGGATATCCATGGTTTAATTAAGTGATAAGAGAGGATTGAATAAAGCCATGCTGTATTTCCATAGAAATAGGTGTATTAATGTCCTGCTGTTACCATGGCAAATTACCACAAACCTGGTGGCTTAAGGCAACAGAAATGGGCTGGGCGCGGTGGCTCACGCCTGTAATCCCAGCACTTTGGGAGGCTGAGGCCGGCTGATCACTTGAGGTCAGGAGTTCGAGACCAGCCTGGCCAACATGGTGAAATCCGGTCTCTACTAAAAATACAAAAATTAGCCCAGTGTGGTGGTGGGCATCTGTAATCCCAGCTACTCAGGAGGCTGAGGCAGGAGAATCACTTGAACCAGGGAGGCGGAGGTTGCAGTGAGCTGAGATTGCACCACTGCACTCCAGCCTGGGTGACAGAGTGAAACTCCATTTCAAAAAAAAAAAAAAAAAAAAAAAAAAAAAAACCAGAAATGTATTCTCTCACAGTTCAGGAGGTCAGAAGTTCAGTATCAGTTTCAGTAGGCTGAAATCAAGGTTTCCCTGCCAATTTGTGGTGCTGCTTGCATTCCTTTGCTTGTGGCCAGATCACTGCAATCTTCACCTCTGTCTTCACATGGCCTTCTCTTCTGTGTGTGTCATCTCCCCATCTTTTACCAACACTTGTGATGGCATTTACAGCCCATCCAGATAATCTAGAATAACCTCCTCATGTCAAAATTCTTAACCACATCTGCCAAGACCCTTTTTCTTTATAAAGTAACATTTACTGGTTCCAGGGACTAGGACCTGATATCTTTGGGTGGCCGTCCACCTACTATGTAAGGTAAATTCAGGGATTGAATAAGGAAAGACTGTCACCTATGCAGCTGGAGGTTCATCATTGGAACATGCTTTCACTTTAGTGGAAACAGAAAGATTCTCTAATTCCTTAGAACCGAAAGCTTTGGGCTCTTCTTTAGTTCACATTGTATTAATGTGTGATTGCTTTAAAATCCAGAACTGGGTAAGATTTTTCCCACTTTAACCTCAATTCTTTTTACATGTTTTGCCAATGGTTTGAAAGACATAATGGAATTAACTGTCCTTTCATAAAATGAAATTGTAGTTTTCATAAAACTCATAGTTTGCATTTCTGAAAAAAGAGAAAAGAGAAGTAGTTTTCTTTTCGGGGAGCCAAAATAGCTGTTTCTTAATTTATAAACCAGGCGTTGAGTCTGATTTGAGTCACTGTCTTTTTTCTTCCTCTGTAAGTGGACATTTTAATAGTGAAAGTCCAGAAAACGACTGTGGAGTGGGCTGATTCTGAGCTGGCATTTAGCTGCTTGATAAAATGAAAGGAAGGAGGCGCGTAAATGAGTGCTTGATTACTCTCTGCCGCCTGCAGCTCCTCCCCCGCCATCCACTGTGAATCATGTTGCAGCAACAGCACATGCCAGACAAAGACACTGAAGTGTATGACATTGCTTGCAAAGAAGTTGTGTTAAATGTCCTCAGTGAAATGACTTCAGAAAGTTCTCATTATGTCAACCAATCTTCACCACACAAAACGAGAGCTGGGGTCAGAGAGAAACAAAGAATGTTTTTGTGGCACACTGCAACCAACGCAGAGTTTATGTGGCAGATGTTCATCCAGCCACGCAATGCAGATGACTTCATACGTGGGGGAGTCTGCTTACCATTGCATTGGCTGCTTCTCCCCCAGAACTACATCATCACCACTTCTTGAAGGCAGTTTTTATGAGCAATGGAGAACACTATGAACATAGCTGGGACCTGTGTGTTTTTAACTAGTTTTGTGTCTCTGAAGCAATCCCAAACTAATCTTTTTTTCTTTTTCACATCTAATTTTCTGACTCATGATTTAAAAAATGATGTCTGTGTTTACATGCTTTAAGTACCTTTTTTTCATGCTTTCAGTACCTTTCTCTTTATTCTGTGTCTCTTGTGATTTGGGTTGCTAATATCTTACTAATTAACATATTTTAAATATAAGCTATGTGGTTAAGGTGTTAAAGTAAATTGGATTTTTTAAAAGAATAAGATGTAGGCTGGGCACGGTGGCTCGCACCTGTAATCCCAGCACTTTGGGAGGCCAAGGTGAGTGGATCACTTGAGCTCGGGAGTTCAAGACCAGCTTGGACAATGTGGCGAAAACTTGTCTCTACCAAAAATACAAAAATACAAAAAAAAAAAAAATTTGCCCGGCATGGTGGTGCACACTTTTGGTTCCAGCTACTTGGGAGACTGAGGTTGGAGGATTGCTTGAGCCCAGGATGCAGAGGTTGCAGTGAGCCAAGATCACACCACTGCACTCTAGCCGGGGTGACAGAGTGAGATCCTGCCTCAAAAAAAAAAAAAAAATTATTTTAGGATTCTAATCCAGATTCACTTCCTTCCCCAATGGCCAACTTAAAATGACAAAAAGAATGAGCAATAGAGAAGAAGAAACCAGTTTCATTGAAAATACATGCAAAACCATAAGTTAAAAATAATAACTGCAAAAGACAATACATTTTGGATCACACTGGGACATAACACCAAGAAGCATATGCAACCCCACAGGTCATTTCCATCTGACAGTTTCCCATAAAAGGGTAGCATAGCCCTAAGGGGTGCAATCAAGGGTCCCGGCTAGGGTGTCCACACCTGGCATTTTGGATGAGCCAGGCTAGGGGGAAATCATGAAGATGCCTAGAATTTATGCAAAGCATTTGGCAGTCAGCTTAGTATGAGCTGCTCTATTACCCCAAATATACTCGAACATTCAGGCTTTGCTACAAACCACATGGGCCTGCTTTCCTTGGAATGGCCCATTGAGATTAGTGAGCAGACACCGGGTCCTTGCACAGAGGGCACTGCGTCCATGAGAAAGTCCTTCCAGAACCCCTGAGTTCAAGAGACTGCCCCACCTCAATCTGTCCCTTCCCCACACAGTTCTTAGCAAATCCTCATTAACATGAACAATAATTCTCCAAAAAGAGAACAATGACAACCAACAAAGACAGAGGAATAATATACATCAGAAGTAAAAGAAAATGTGAATTAATATTTCTTCATGAACTCAAGGAAATCAAAGGAAGCATAATCACACTGAAGTAGGAACTCAGAGGAGATCTGTAAGACATCAAAGAAGAGACAATAATATAACAGAAGAAGATTTAAAGTAAGCTGTGAAAGCTTAGGAAAGAATGAGAAAGCAGGATGGAGACAGTCCAGACAGTACAGAAACAAAGGCCTTTGCAGGGCAGCCATCAGAGGCTGGCTCCCAGTAGACCCAGGATGGAGATGAGCATCAAGAGACTCAGGAGGAGTGCTCTTGGGATCAACAGCCATGGAAGGGGAGGGGACCAGTGTGGGTTGCAGAGGAAGAAGTGGAACTTTGACGCAGTTCTGTGTTGAGTTTAGGTCCTCTAAGAAGCAGATGCCAAGAGATTAGACATAAAAAGAGAGGTATTGGGAAACAACTGACTCAAATAACCCTCTCTTATTCAACCTTCTGCTCTGGCTCCCTTGACCAGGCACCCTCCAATTCTTTATATAGGTGCGTTCTTATAGCTCCAGGCAGCTCCTGCTGCTAGATCCTCTGGTTTCTTTAGGGTACAGTTGCCTTCCTCCCCTTTCAGGCCCAGCAATTCCAGGCTGGTTTGTGTTGTGATTTAACCTACTTACTGGTCTGGAATCCAGGGAGGGAGGTAGAGGCAGATCCTGAGGAAGGCACAGGTATCAGGAGGAGAGGACCCTAAGTCATCTTCAACAAAGGGTAGGCAGGAGTGAGGTTCCTGTGTGCAAGCTCAGAGGTTCAGGAGAATCTGGAGATTCGATATTTTAGGAAGCATTAATCCAGATGTCCCCATCGTCTGTGCTGGGGTCCCGTTCTTTCCCAGCCATGGCCTCAGCTTGACATAACAGCGTCATCTTGGTGGGAATCCACTTCATTTGGAGCTCTGCCACTCACAAGGGAGGTCTGACCCTGGCACTCAACCCTCTCTTCCTTTTCAGTGCAGGAGATGAGAATTTCTCTATTCATGACCAAAGAAGGCTTCTGCATTCATTCTTAGCTGTTAGTTGCTAATTGATTTATCCCAGCTTTTTAATTTTCTTTCCCAAAGGTCAATCGAGTTTAGCAATAGCCAACCAATCCCCTTTTATGATTAGTATTTCCCCCACTTTTCCCAAACCCTTGGCATATCACATGAGTTAATGCACTTCCTCTCTCTATGACACCACCAACGGAAGATTTAACGGCTGCACCACTTCCTATGTGGCACTGTCTGTGCTCTACCTACCATGAGTGATGGGCCTTCATTGCCAGGTAGGCAGGGGCTGATCCGCCCCAGCCCGTGTGGGTCTCACCCCAGTGCCTATATTTTTGGACCACTTCTAATAATTGTCATAGGTTGGGGTCCCTGGTAGGCTGACTTTGGGAGGGACTTAGCATGTAGGAGGTTTATTAGGAAGAGCTTGTGAGATCAACTCCTGCAAAAAAGAGCTAGGAAACAGGATTGGGCAGAGGGAGAAACTGAGTTGCAACACAGCTGCAATGAAGGCTTTAGTTGACCCCACAGAAGTCTCTGGACCTGGGAATGCCCTTTGGAGTTGTCCTGAGCTGGAGTGAGAAAGCTGAGTTTCTAGTTCCCTGCACTGATCAGTTAGTGAATGTGGCCTGCCCTTGGAAAGAGGCCTGACTTTGGGCCGAGCAGTTTCTTCAGCTGAAGTAAGTCTGCAGAGAGTCCTGATGGCTGAGATCTGTCTTCCCATTGGATTCCCTTTTCCTGACAGGTGACATTTCAACAGCAACAATGGAGATGGAAGACACTGGCATGATTGCTTTAATGAGATAAGGGAATACAACTGACGTGTGTGAAAAATCCTGCAAGAATGGAGGTGAATAAAGACGTTTTCAAACAAACAAAATCAAGAGAGTTGACTGCCAGGAGACCTACACTAAAAGACGTTCACATTGTGCTTTTTAGGGGAAGGAAAACAATGCCAAGTGGAAAGTCAAAGATGCAGAGAATAATGAAGAGCAATGAAAATGGCAAATATGTGGGTAAATCTAAAATAATACTGATCTATAAACATTCTTCATAATGGCTTATATGGTGAAAAATTAACAATACAACAAAAATAACATGTAAGGATGAAGAGGGTATTGTTCTTCTTCCTATGTCCAAGTGTTCTCATTGTTCAGCTACCACTTATAAGTGAGAACATGCAGTGTTTGGTTTTCTGTCCCTGCATTAGTTTGCTGAGTATAATGGTTTCCAGCTTCATCCATGTGCCTGCAAAGGACATGATCTTGTTCCTTTTTTATGGCTGCATAGTATTCCATTGTGCATATGTACCACATTTTCTTTATCTAGTCTATCATTGATGGGCATTTGGGTTGATTCCATGTCTTTGCTATCGTGAACAGTGTTGCAGTGAACATACATGTGTGTGTATCTTTATAATAGAATGATGTATATTCCTTTGGGTAGATACCCAGTAATGGGATTGTTGGGTCAAATGGTATTTCTGGTTCTAAATCTTTGAGGAATCACCACACTGCCTTCCACAATGGTTGAACTAATTTACACTCCTAACAACATTGTAAAAGTGTTCCTATTTCTCTGCAACTTCACCAGCATTTGTTGTTTCTTGACTTTCTAAAGATCACCATTCTGACTGGTGTGAGATGGTATCTCATTGTGGTTTTGACTTGCAATCCTCTAATGATCAGTGATGTCGAGCAGAACAACACACACAGGGGCCTGTCAGGGGGGCAGAGAAAAATAGCTAATGCATGACAGGCTTAATACCGAAATCATCAGAGGTGGTAATATTCAGTTCTAATGCTGAAAGAGATGTTCAGCACTGCATAAATCAGGGTTAAGCAACTTTAGAGATCTGTGGAAACACGACAGAGACCACAGGGTGACTAGGGAGTGATAGTTTGATCCTGGGCTCTTCCGAGATGAACAGACACCACCATCCACCTTCACTGTATGCACTTGGTTAGCCTGTGCAAAGCACGTCTCCAGCCAGCCAGGTAGATGTCAAGCGCATCCTAACCAGCCTATTAAAACCGCGGGAGAGAGTTCTCCCAGGAAGCCCGTTGCTACCTTACATTTCGCCTCTGTTTTTATCAGAATAGAATTGTGAAATTTCCTCAACTTGGAGTCTTTTGATCCTTGAAAGTGCAACAATAGTAATTTTAGCAGCCTGGGAGTTATTTTCAATCTTTCCTAAAGCTTAATGGAAACAAAACATTTATAAATAATAAGTCTGCAGAGGCTAACTAGAATGGTCTGTTTCTTTTCATGAGCCTGGGGTTTAGCCAGTTTACTGCCTATTTTTATACTTGGTTACTGCTGTGGGTTATCATTTCTGTTGCTACTGATTTTTGTGTACTCAGGTATCATTAATAAAGTGGAAGAATTTATTTGTTTTTTCTTAATGAAAGCAATCGGTTTGGTAGATAAAATCTTTTAATGCACAATGTTATTTGTGGGTAGAAATATTACCATAGGTCTCCTCGATGTTAAAAAGGGTCACAGCCACTACTCCTCTTTTGGTCATCATAGTTACTAAACTTAGAAAAAAATCTGACCAGATAGAGCAGCACAGAAAACATGGAGAGGCATCACATATCTGCTTCTAAACATCCTAAGCAACGTGTTCTAACCATAACCCTAGCCCCTAAAATTTGTGTTCTAGTAAACTTAAAAGATCTTTTCTTACGATTGTGCATAGGAAAAAAATTGGGAATTTTTCTTTTTTATGGTAGCCTCCATAACGCTGATTACTGGACCTGAGGAAGATGGCACAGATGGTTTGCTAAGATTTTTGTCAAGGATTTTCATGTCTATGTTCATAAGGGATACTGATGTCTGTGATTTTCTTTTCTTGCAATGTCTTGGTTTCATTTTTGTATCAAGGTTATGTTGATCTCATAGATGAAGTCATTCCCTCTTCCTCCTGAAGTATTCCCTCTTCCTCCGTTTTCTGGAGGAAAATCATCAAATGATCCCACTTTATGTCTAGTATTGCAAAGATCTTACATATATATTATCAAATCTTACATGTTTACTAAAAGTAGAATAAATCAAGATCAAGTCAATTTATTCTAGGATGACTCAACCTTGAAAATTTCTAAAATATAATTTATTGTATTCCTTTATTATAAAATTAGAAAAAACATAATTATATCTATGGAAACTAAGAGGCATTATACATAATTTAACGTCTTGATTTTCTTTTTCAAAAGCAATATTTTAGTACAACAGGAATGCATGGAAATTCCTTTAATAAAGAGGTTTTCTTTGTTGTTGGGTTGTTTTTTGTTTTTTTTTTGTTTTTTTTTTTTTTGAGACAAAGTCTCACTTCTTTGCCCAGGCTAGAGCACAGTGGTGCAAACATGGCTCACTGCAGCCTCGACTTCCCGGGCTCAAGTGATCCTCTCACCTCAGCCCCCAAGTAGCTGGGATTACAGGTGCATGCTTTTGGGATTTCTTCAAGACTCAGAGCCATCAATGTTCATGGTTTTCCAGACATTCTCCTCCTCTGTGACATCAGGAGGGTTGGAAACACGGTATTGCTAAGAAAGAGCTCTGTTACTGTCTATGGGATTTTTTTTCCAAACCGGTAATACTGACTTTAAGACTCTGATGCTTGATCCTACCTGAAAGGTGGCAATGGAACATTTTCAGACAACTACTAAGACTCACATATCTTACTCACATACCCAGCTAAATTTTTTCTTTTTCTTTTTTTTTTTAGAGATGGGGTTTCACCATGTTGCCCAGGCTGGTCTTGAGGTCCTGAGCTCAAGCAATCCACCTACTTTGGCCTCCCAAACTGCTGGGATTTAAAGGCATGAGCCACCGTGTCCGGCCAATAAAGAGTATCTATCAAAACTAAACCCAAATATTGTACTTAATGATAAAATAAACATACCTATCTTAAAAACTTTCACAGGGACATTACTGCCATAGGCATTTTTTGGTGCATCTAAATCTAGAGTTTCTCAAACTTAGCCGATAATGACAATTCAACAGGAACAGTTGCCCCACCTCAAAATCCCAGTCTGCAGAGTAGAGGCCTGGGTGTGTTATCCTTAAACAAGGGCTCCAGGTGAATCCTTTCATCCTTTCATTTCGGGAACACTGATCCAAGTGCTTAGCTCATTTCAGCTTTGAAAAGTGTTATAAGGTTACTCCTCAACCTCTTCTCTGAATTAAATCATACCATTACATTTTCTTCAAAGATTTAATTTTCTAATCTTTGTCCTCCTAATTAACTCAACAGCTATTAGCTGAGCATGCTTTGAGGATTTGAAATCTCTCTTTAGAGTTGTGGGCCCTTGAACTTTTATATGAATATGATGGTTTGCCTCAAGGTTACTGGGAAGCTCTCAGACGCAAGGATATAGACAATGTGACTTTTAAGCTTCCTTCCCACCCCCCCTCAATTTTTAGATACTTGAAATGTTACACCTGATATTTGTGTAAGTTTACTTTTCCTAATTCTGCAACTAATCTACAATACATTCCTAGTTTGCAGAGAGTTTTTATCATGAATATGTGTTGAATTTTGCCGAATACTTTCACTGCATCTACTGGGATGATTATATTTAACTTTTAAAATATACTTAACTGTTGAAAATGTAGTAAATTATATTGATTGAGTTTTTGAATGTTAAATTTATTCAATACCATCCATGAATTCCTGGGATAATCCCTATTTAATCAGGATGTGTCACCCTTTTATAAATGTCTGCGTTTTGGTTTGCTAAGATTTTTGTCAAGGATTTTCATGTCTATGTTCATGAGGGATACTGATGTCTGCGATTTTCTTTTCTTGCAATGTCTTGGTTTCATTTTTGTATCAAGGTTATGTTGATCTCATAAATGAAGTCATTCCCTCTTCCTCCTGAAGTATTACCTCTTCCTCCGTTTTCTGGAGGAAATAATTTCTGGATTCCAGCTGTGTCATTTCCCTTCAGGTTAAAGAATAACTTCTAGGCCGGGCGCAGTGTTTCACGCCTGTAATCCCAGCACTTTGGGAGGCCAAGGTGGGCAGATCACGAGGTCAGGAGATCAAGACCATCCTGGCTAACACGGTGAAACCCCGTCTCTACTACAAATACAAAAAATTAGGCGGGCATGGTGGTAGGCGCCTATAGTCCCAGCTACTCGGGAGGCTGAGGTAGAAGAATGGCGTGAACCCGGGAGGCGGAGCTTGCAGCGAGCCAAGATCAAGCCACTGTACTCCAGCATGGGCGACAGAGCGAGACTCAGTCTCAAAAAAAAAAAAAAAAAAAAAAAAAAAAAAGAACTTCTAGTATTTCTTGTAGCACAGTTCTGCTGGAGATAAATTTTTTGCAATGTCTTTTTTATTTTTGAATGTATCTGTCAGAGTTTAACCAAAGAAGCAGGATCAGTCCCTCCAGTTGCTTCCCTTCCTGTCTGTCCTCATCAGCAGGAGAAGGTAGCTGTGGTTGGTATGAAGCACCCTGTATATCAGAAGAAGGGACTCACCTACAGAGGGGGACATGCCTGCCTACAGATGACAGCACTCAGTCACCCAGCTTCCTATACCCACAAAAATTCATTCCCATCACTGTTTTCTCCAGGACTAATAATACGTTTCTTCATATTCACTATTGTTTTAAGTCATTCTACACTCCTGGGCTGGTCCCTGGGTCCAATCCCCTAGGCTGGACTTCATAAATATTGCCTTTATTTAAAATAGTCCAGGCTGGGACTCATGGCTCTCTCCTGTAATCCTGGCACTTTGGGAGGCCAAGATGGGAGGATCACTTGAGCCCAGGAGTTTGAGACTAGCCTGGGCAACACAGCATGAGCCCATCTCTATGAAAAATATATTTTAAAAATTAGCCAGGTGTGGTAGTACACACCTGTAGTCACAGCTACTTGGGAGGCTGAGGCAGGAGGATCACCTGAGCCAGGGAGACTGAGGCTGCAGTGAGCTATGATCACATCACCGCACTCCAGCCTGGGCAACAGAGTGAGAACCTGCCTCAGAAAAATAAAGTAAAAATAAAATAAAATAAAATAAAATATTTCAGCTCACTCTCCCCATAAGTTATTGAACCATCCTGGCTAGTCTAACATTTTAGCATACATACAATAAAACTGTATCAGTGAGACAAGGTTTCAAACCTGGAAGCAACATGAAATCCTTTGGCAGATCATGTTTACCAGCTTCACGTGCTGACTCATCGAGGGGAGGAGGTAAACGTGCCAGTGCTATATTGTTACATTCATTGGGAATCCTAGAAAAGAGGGCCCTACAGGACTCAAAATCAAATTGGAGTGCATATTCCTTCATGCAGTACTCAGGGGCCTAAGACATCCAGGAGTAAAATGTATGGCCATCTTATTCCTAGTGTGGCTTCAGTGTGGGGGTGCAGCCATCCCTTTGGGCACATTGGCCAATAACCCCAACTCTTCCCTTCAACATGCCAGTTCAACATCCTGGACACCAGAATTCTCCCAGCCTTCTTACATGAGCCTAAAGCCTCCCTTCAAACAGAAGAAGGAATGGAGCTGCGGTGATTTGAAAGGAAGACCCATAGCTCTCTCTTTGTCAGTGGAAGGCAAGAAACAGAAACAGCTGCTTCTGCTCCACTGCTGACGTGACCTCCTTCCCCTTTCATTCTCTTGCAGAGTGGTCTTTTTGGTTTTCTCCAACCATTACTGGTGTGCGTCACTGGGGCCTCCCTTCTTCCAGCACATTGGTCTCATTGCCCTCATCTGTTCTCTATCAAAGCTTGTCTGACTCTCACCCTTAGCCTGGGTGGAGAGTAGGGAACCCCACCCCTGCCCGCTGTACTTGTTGACTAGTCAGACCCAAAGTGACAAGCCTGAAACTGCATCTGCAGCATGAGGCATGGGCAGCCATGACTCAGCATCCAGAATCAATGAGGAAGCAGTTACTTCATGTCTGCATACGGGACCTGAAAACACTACCCCTGAAACAGTACATTTTATTTTTTAAATGTTAGCATTTTAAATGCAAAACTTTGTAGTGATCATACACATTTCTCACACAATGTGTTGGTCTGAATTCAATCTTTTCTTGATGAGTCAGATGATGTGGTAGTTTGACACATTGATGGCCCCCAATAAATCACACCTGCTGGTATTCACATCCTTGTGTCATTCCTCCCTTGAATTTGGTCTCTTGTGATTCACCTTAACCAGAAGAACGTGGTGGAAGTGACGCTTTGCCGGGTCCAGGCCTAAACCTTAAGAAAGCTGGAGGCTTCCACTTTTCAATTCTGGGGGGAAGCCAGCAGCCATATAAAAAGCCTCATTATTCTGAGACTGCCATGCTGTGAGGAGCCCACCCTAGCCACATGGGGAGGCCGCACAGAGGAAAGCTGAAGCCCCCTTGTCAATACCCCTTGCAGAGTCCCTCACCAACTGCCAGCACCGGAAGGCCAGCCTCATGAGGAGGCCATGTGGACATGGATGATGCAGCCACATTTGAGCTGCCCCACTAATGCCACACAGAAAAGAGACAAGTTGTCCCTGCAAGCCCTGCCCAAATTGCACAATCATGAACAAATCAATGGTTGTTGATGTTGAAGCCACCAAGTCTCAGTGTGGTTTCTTACACAGAAAGATGACTCACCAAGAACATCAGTATTGATCAGTGATGGGATTGTGCCAATCTTCGCAAGCAAGCCGGAGCGCCATATGAGAGTGTAAGGAGGGCTTATGATTTGCGTTTTGCAGTGTTAAAAAGTCAGCTGATATTCCTCCCTGATGTGAAGGCACTCTTACTATAAAAAGGGGCTTTGGGTCTTCAAAAGCACTGATAATTAGGTATGGTAGAGGGAACGAAGAAGTATGAGAAGAACGCAGGAGAGTGGATGGCCACTTGTAAAAATGGGAGAGAGTCGTTTGTTGTTGATAAAGCACAGTGGACTGGAGTAAGGAGGAGAACTTTTTTAAAGACTCATAAAGATGTCAGGGCTCCTAGGAAACAGTAGAGTTGTGGATAAGCATGAAACACCTGCACCCTGGCTCTTTTCCACGATAACCTGGAAGAGCAAAGATCAGTTCTCGAATATAATTTGAGTGATGTACACCTAGGAATAGTGCACCACATGCTTAAGAGTGGATTTTATTGACATTCTCAATAAACAACTAGGTGTAATTTTGTATACTTAGAAGCTTGAGGGCTTTCTTTACCTTAGTAATTCCCTTTCTCTCTCTTTGGGATACTTTTCATTAGAACATACTTAGCTGGTTTATTAGCTGAAATAATTAGGTGTTGATGAAAAGCACTAACAAATTGCAGATGAGAATAACATTCTCCACGGGCAATCCCATGCTGTCTTGGAGGCCTCACTTGGAATTCTTTGGGAATTTCAGCCCTCTATTATGATGGAATCATCATCTGTGAAAATTGTTATTCTCTACACCAAATATTCCGTCATGGTCAGGATTTAAGAGCTTAATTGTTTAATGAAGCCAATTTTCAAACCTCTCCTTATTTCTCCTTCAATATGAAAATTGGCCCATTAAAAATAAATAAGAGATGAAAATTTGGGTCATATAGCCAGATGTGTGCTCCCTTTAGGTTTGGACAATTTAGTCACTGCGGCCATGGTCTGAATTAGTGCTCCTGAAAGGTGTTGACACCACTCCAACTATAGGCTCCACATTTGGCATCCGCATAGAGGAGGCATTTGTGGGTGGAAGTCTTTCAGTCTTAATATTTACTCAATACTAAGTAATTGTATTATTGTAAATTGTAAATGTAAATGATAATTGTAAATTTAAGTGATACTAACAACTTAATTGTAAATGTAAACGATACTAAGTGAATTGAAATTACTTAGTATTGAGTGAACGATACTGGTGAAAACACAGACCCCACTGATTAACAAAAGATTGTAGTGTGTATCATGTGCAAACTCTGCATTAGGAGGCTACAGCCTGATTAGTAACTTTCCAACTAGTTCTAATGTATACAGGTTTTATCGATACCTACTCTTGGTTCCTGCCGGTGATATTATGGTCTACTTTAAATGATAAAAATAATGTAATTTATACCAATCTCACCACATTCCATAGATTAATATATCAAGTGTAGCTGTACAATCATCAGCTGAATTTTCCCCAATTTCTTTCAAAACATCTAAAACTTGCAGGAAAATAGAAACAATAGTACGATGAACACCCATAAACTCTCCCTCCAAATTCACCGATTGTTAATGCTTTGCCACATTACTTTGTTGCTCTTTTTTTCTCTCTATAAACGCAGAAACACATTTGGAAATAAGCTGCAGTCATCACCTCTGCTTCAGTGTGCACCTCTCAAGAACAAAGATACTTTCCAATTAACCACAAAATCATTAACAACTCCAAAAATTCAATATTTAATATGATGGTATTAAAATTTCTTCAATTGCCACCAAAATGATCTTCATTGCTCTTTTCTGTTTTATAAATTCAGGATACAATCAAAGACCTCACATGACAGCTGGCTACCACACTTCTTCAGTCCCCTCACAGTGATTTGCTGATCAAGACCTTAGCATTTTTGAAGTCGACTTGTAGAATCATCCACTCTCTGGATTTGCTTAATTTTTTATCTTGATTTGATTGCAAACCAAAAATAAATCTAAGCCCCCCTCTTCGACTGACCAAACCAACCTCCTCTTGGCCAAGGGAACCCCAGAGAAACTCATGATGAAACGGAAGGTCAGACACGCCTCGTTATACTCCCCGCCGCCCTGCCCCGCCCGCATCTAGGGTTTAGACACAACAACTGACCAGCATTCATGTTAAAACGGAGATCAGAAGACTGACAGAACAGGCTCTTTGTGGCAATAAGATACCAAATTATAAACAGGACCTAAGGTCATGCCAGTGAAGTCACCCACTCCTACACTTAAAGAGTAAACTATGTTCTAACTGCCACAAGGTTTCCCTTTTTCTTTTTCCCTAGCAGCTAAACAAGGACTAGACTTGAGATAAGCAATATTAAAACGATTATGACTCATCGGCTCACAGATGCTGACTAACTGAACCCGTGCTGCACCAGCCATGACTACAGTTTTGACTGGACAAGGCAATGATTCAGTAACCTCCTCCTGATAAGAAAATCACCAACCATAGACTGGCTTTGGCCAGTTCACAAAAGCTGAACACTAGTGCTGTCATGTCTCTGCTGCACCTCTGATCACATAGAACCTAACAGTAATACATTTAAATGTAAAGCCTCTACCCCAAGATGAACATGGGTCTATGTTTGGGAATATTCATAGTTTCCCTGTAAACTGTTGAATAGTATGTTTAGCCAACCCATTCACTATGAGCTCCAACTCCAACTTCTCCTCCTTCGAAGTGCCTGTTTCTGGTCTTTGCTGGAGGCCCACTTCCCGGCCTGCAGGATGGCCACCTTGCAGGCTGTAAACCTTTACAAGAAATAAAGTCTTCTTTCCTAAATTTATAGATCTTAAGTTAACAAGGTGAAGGTTAAACAGCTTTGACAAGAAAACTACCTGGCACTGTAGTCTGCTTCCTTTACATCATTAGTTTGTCCCATGATTGGGCAATTCTGACTTTGATCTATTCTTCAAGGTGTATCCTTTTCCTCTTTATACTTAAAAATAACCTGTGGGTGATGCTTTGAGATTGTGTGCCTAACTCTTCAGCCAATGATTTTAGGTGCACTGCTGATTCTTCCCTAAATCAGTCATTACCGTGGTGACTGCAAAATTTTATTGCTAAATTCCTCCATTCCTCCGATATTTATTAAAAAGTATTACTTTATAAAGAAGAGCTGCCTTGTGGCTATTTTAAATGTTTACTAAGGACTTGAAGATTTCTTTATTTATTTTAGTTAATGTAATATAACCCATTACGCCCTTTTTAAATGTTCAAATTGTCCCAACTATGGTTGGTGGGAGTCCCTTTCAGTGAGCACCTGCGTTCTTCTCACATATCCCTCTGAGATTTTTGCTTTGTTTTAGCATTTTTCTTGCTTTCTGGCACAGCAAAGCATCCCCAGCTTGCCTTGTGTTTGCTTCCTGTGGTTAGGCATTTACATTGCTTCCACCATTAGCTATCTCAAATTATGGCACAGTGAATAACTACATATGAATTGATTTGCAGCTGCCATGTGGTAACTCAAAGAAAAATTCCAAGAAGTAAGGTTGTGAGATTGAAAGATAAATGTCTATGTGATTTTGCTAGAAATTGCCAAATGCCCCTCCCAAAGAGTTGTAGCATTTTGCACTCTTATTAGCCAAAGTGCCAGCTTGATTTTTTTTATATTCACACTTCAGAGTAAGTTCCTCTCTCAGAGAAGTCACTATTTTTTGAAACTCTATTTTTATAATTACTTTATGTCCCTTCATTACACTCTTAAATTATTTCACTTAGCAATTTTTGTCATATGTGATAATATTCAAGAATTTTTATCCCAACTTTTATTTTAATTTACTGTAAAAATAATACATGCTCAGTTATTTGATTTTTTTAGAAAACCTCACAAGTCAGAGCAAGTATAATTGTACTTTGTAGAGCATTTGCAAACCAAATTAAATTATTTTGGTTTCGTTACTACAGTTCTTCAGATTGGTCACAAAATGATATAAATTTTATATAATTTATGCATTGGCTTTTGAGCCCATATCCAAAGAGAGAGACTCTAAAATTATTTTGAGCAATTTCAGCATCATTTGAATAAGTTTATGGCTTCCCACAGTAAAACTTTAAAAGATAACATGCTTTCAAGTACATAAATATCATTGTATAATTATTTTCCTTAAGAAATAATATTTCAGAGTCATTACACTATTTGTTTGCCCCTGACAAGTATAATTATACAAATCTAGCATAAGAACAAATAAGATCAAATATTCTATTTAAAAGACACAAATTTAGTTGCACACTAACTAAAAATATGCTCAATGGCAAAAATGTTTCTTCCTTGAGTTCTATGCAAGACAAAAAAGAAACAAACTTCAAGTTAAATAGGTATTTAAGTTATGGAACAGTGGTGTCAAATGCTTACTCAACTATTAAAGTTGGTTAGATATATTTTTATACCATGGTTAACAAATATTTTCAGTATTTTTCATATTAGTGATAAATGAATACATGATTTAATTGTGAACTCTTAACATTCATGTTTGTTTAAGCCAAGTCACATTACCTTGAGTAGGCATAAAAGTATTAGAAGCTGGTTCAGTTAACTAATGGATGCAGACATTCTAGACAGGGACGTTTCCATCCCTGCAATTAGTAAAACTATGTTATTATTGGTGGTGATTGAAATATTTGCAGTCACTTTTTCAGTTTGGATTTGTGAGGCCAGTACTTTAAAAAGTGGTGCATTTCTTCTTGGAGTCTACCAGCAATTCAGATAGCTGCCAAGGAGTGACTGAGACCTCCCATCTCTAACTGCATGACTAATTAAGATGACCTAGGTAATATTGTCATGGATTTATTTCAATTGGCATAGAAAAACTGAAAGTAGAAATGTAATATATAATCAATCTTCTCATACTGTGCATAAGCACACATACACACACACACACACAAACACAAGAATAACTCTATGTACTATATTATACAGCTTTGTTTTTGTTGAGTACCCATCACATGCCATGCACTGAGCTTGATTCTTTTACATAAAATCCTAGCGAGATAATTTCACATGCAATCTATGTAGTGTAATCTAATTCAGAGGAGAGAATATCATCACTCCCTGATAGAGAGGAGAGTGGTGAATCTCAAGAGATTAAATAACATGCTGATGATCATCAGAGAGAACATATCAGCAACACATCTCCAATTGCTAGGTAACGTTAGATGTAATACAGTTGCCTAGGTAAAAGCAGAACTTTCCTTTAAAATCTCAAATACACTTTACTTGCTGATTTTCCTTATTGCATTCAATGCAGTAAAACCTGCTTTTCCATTTGTGCAGGATGGAGGCACCTCCCTCTTGTTGCCGTGGCCTTGAGGGGGGACAGAGTAGGGGGTGGTGGTGAGAGACTGTTGGTGTCCACCCCGCTACGGTCCCCCCTATGCCCACTGCTTTGCTGACAGGGCTCCCCTTCCCACAGGAGCTGGAAATGCCAGATGGCTGCTTTTCTTGCTTCTTGTGAAGCCAGGTGTGGGCCTGAAGCCATCCTGGCCACAGGACTGTCTTGGGGCGGTGGGGGGGGGTGGGGGCGGACAGAAGAAGGGAAAAGTATGTGTGTGTGGATGTTGTCCTTGCTGCTGTGAAGACAGAAGCCTGTGGCTGACAGGAGGGAGGATGGCCTGAGTTTTGTCTCTCATGTTACTATACCTATTAGTACACCAACTTACTATCATAATAATTTTAAGGCAGTCATTTTGTTTTTTGATGTTTTGTTAAAATGTATGTCTTAAGGAATAATGGCGTCTAGAGGAGTAGAATGGAAGGTCAGTGGCTCCAGCCACTGCACCAACCTGGGCACTGTCCAGTCTCCAGACATGTTGGTGTAGAAGGCAATCAGCGTTGGATTTTTAAACTGTTGCTACCCAGTGTGGTCCTTGGGCCAACAGAATCAATAGCACCTGGAGATGGCTAAAATTCAGGACCCAGGGTTCCACTCAAACCTGCTGGGCCAGTATTTGCATTTTAACCAGACGCCCTGGTGATGCATGCTCTGAGGCAAGTGTGAGCGTCTTCAACCACTTTTCCAAAAAGTGGAACCACTTTTGCATATTCTGTGACCTGCAACCAAACGCACCCAACTGAGGCAGGGGTTGTAGTAAACACCGTGCAGCTCTGCTTCAGCTCAGTAGAGTCTCCGCTCTCTAACTTCTTAGAAGTGTCTTCGGTCTAAGTACAAGACGCTCTCTGGGCCGTTCACTCAGACGGCAAGAAGCTTTTTATCAATGCCTGAGAAATACCCAAGCCAAACACTCTGCGGGAAAGCCTGGCATGGCCTCTAGTAAAGAGTCAGGTTTCTCCCCAGCCTCTCCCTACCAAGCCTGGCAGTGCCGATTCGTTATGGTTCAAAGACTTTTTCTTTTCTTTTAAAAATAAGCTCTGTATGAATTCTTCCATTCCATTTCCCTAGACTCCCTTATTCTTCAAGACACACGTTTTAACAGAACAGTGAAGAGCAAAATAACTGCCTTAAAATGATCATGATAGTAAGTTGGTGAACTAATAGGTGTAGAAATAGTGGAATACTACTTCCCCCGCACCCGACCCATTTTAGTTCTCCTTTAGCTCACTTAAAAAAAAAAAAAAATAGAGGATAGGCACATATTAATGGGTAGCTTCCTCGTGTCTGCGTGTGTGTGCACTGAAAAATGCACTTAATAATTTATGTACTCATGCTTTAAAATAAGCAACACTAGACATCCAGTATAACCTAATTATCAACATTTTAGTATTGCAAAACTAGTAAAAGTAGAGAAAGTCAACATGTTTCCCAGTTCCCAGAATGTAATTTTCCATCCTGGGAATTATTTTGACGATATTTTAGCAAATGGGAACTTTTTTTCCCTTTCTGGGCAAAAACTGGACCTTTTTGACCCTTACACAAATGATTATTAATCTTTCCAGATTTCTGGTTTTTTTTTTTTAAGTTTCATAAAGTGGAACCCAAAACTGTAACTGAACACAGTTTGGAGACAGATGACTAATTTCCTAAACTATTTCTGGATTTTTCCTTTGACTACTTATAGCTTCAAACAGGCTTCCACAGAAAATTTCGCTGTGAAGTCCTCCCTGCTCCCCCTCCAGTCCCCCTCTCCCTTGAGAGGTAGAAGTGAAAGGTTTGTAATGGAACACTTTAAAAATGATTCCACTGGGCCCTGCCTCCTATTCACTAGCAAGGAATGTGGTTGTGCTTATACAGCCGAGGTTAGTCTAAAAGAATTTTCATAAACCACCAATTGCATTACATCAATGCATCATCTTAAATCCCATGGTGATTTTCCTAAACATAACTAGCTCACTGGCCTCAAACCTATTATCTCTACTTGTCATTACAAGAAATTCTCTAAATGTTTATGTTCGTGCAGGACCATACTAAAACGGCCAGTTAGCTAATGTGGAATACTAAGGGAAAAGTAATATATACGTTCTCAAGAAATTATGCTGGGGTGGAATATATAGCCACCAAGCAAAACTGTCCGAAGATCATGCTGCCCCTAGAACCTGTGAGAGGAAGCATTTCGTTAGCCCCATTGTTTCTGTGAATTTATTTATTGTTGTGGTGGGTGAAGTGAAGAGACTTTGGTATGGAAATGAAGAGGAAGCAGGAGAGTTATTTAGAGAGACTATTCCTCTTTCCAAAACACCATAGGGCAAAAATGCCTAACCCTGATACTCTGAAATTGACCGAGAATGACAGGGAACGCAGAGAGAATGAGGAGGACCTTACAAAATTAAAATGTGAGCTCCTCAATGTCACTAATCATCAGGGAAATGCAAATCAAAACCATGGTGAGATATTATCTCACCCCAGTCAGAATGGCTATTATTAAAAAGACAAAAAACAACAGATACTGGCAACAATTCAGAGAAAAAGGAACTCTTATACTCTGTTGGTGGGAATGTAAATTAGTATAGCTACGATGGAAAACAATATGGATATTTCTCAAAAAAGTAAAAATAGAACTACTGTATCATCCAGTAATCCCATACTGGGTATTTATCCAAAGGAAAATAAATCAGTATATTAAAGGGATACCTACCTACACTCACATGTTTATCATAGCACTATGGACAATAGCCAAGATATGGAATCAACCTAAGTGTGCATCACTGGATGAATGGATAAAGAAAATGTGGTATATATACATTGTGGAATATTATTCAGCCATAAAAAAGAATGAAGTCCTGTCATTTACAGAAACGTGAATGGAACTGGAGGACATTATGTTAAGTGAAATAAGCCAGGCTCAGAAATACAGATACTGCATGGTCTCACTCATGTGGGAGCTAACAAAGTTGATTTCATGGAGATGGAGAATAAAATGATAGATATCAGAGATGGAAAAGTCAAGAGGAGAGGGATAAAAAGAGGTTGGTTATGGGTACAAACATATAGTTAGAAGAAATAAGTTCTATTGTTTGATAGCTGATATGGTTTCGCTGTGTCCCCACCGAAATCTCATCTTGAATTGTGGCTCCCATAATTCCCATGTGTCATGGGAGGGACCTGGTGGGAGGTAATTGAATCATGGGGACAGGTCTTTCCCGTGCTGTTCTCGCAATAGTGAATAAACCTCATGAAATCTGGTGCTTTTATAAAGGGGAGTTCCCTGGGACATGCTGTCTTGCCTGCTGCTATGTAAGACGTGACTTTTCTTCTCATCCACCTTCCCCCCATGATTGTGAGGCCTCCCCAGCCATGTGGAACTGTGAGTCAATTAAACCTCTTTCCTTTATAAATTACCCAGTCTTGAGTATGTCTTTATTAGCAGCATGAGAACAGACTAATACAATAGCAGACTAGGAAAGTATACTTAAGCAACAATACTGTGTACATTTTAAAGTAACTAGAAGAGAGGACTTGAATGCTCTAAAAATGCTCCCAACACACAGAAATGATAAATACTTAAGGCGATGGACACCCAAAATACCCTGACTTGATCCTTATGCATATTCTATGCATGTAAACAACTCACATGTGCCCTATAAATATGTAAATTATTATCTATCATTTAAAGGGAAAAAAACGTGAGCTCTTGAATGCAGTAACTGGTCAGGAAGAAAATGTTACGAGCTCTAAATCAAGATATATCTCCTTAGCATATTAGCATATTGGACTTATGCAGCTCTCTGAAAGAGTAATTTCTGGTTATTGTTGGAAGGAGGCCTGTAAAAAATGGCACAAAAAAGGAAATCAGGTGTTGTATATCCTGAAGTTTCAGCTTTCCCTAAGACCTCACCTTTCATTGCAGGCTCTTCTCATTCTGTGAGTGACCTCACCAAAGACTTGAACTTCCACAGGTGTGCTGATGACCAAAACCTCCATCCCCAGCCTGGCTTCTCTTCTGAGCTCCAGATGCAAAGGGCTAGCTGCTTATGGGGCATCTCCTTAGGGGTCTTCCACGGGTACCTCACAGTGACACATCCAAATGCAACTTCTCTGCCTGCCTAGTACCTCCATCCCTTAGTGTATTCAAGAAGAGGTAGGTTTGTCACTCACCTGGTTGGCTGCTCTTTGACACTAGCTCATCCCCTGTGGCTCTGGGTCAACCCTGGTTTGCTGGTGCATTCCTGCAGGTCACCACTGGGATCTGCTGAGAACAGTGCCAGCTGTTGCCTTAGCACAGGCCCTGGGGTGGCTGTGGGGGCTGCAAGTCTCCCATCACATGCTCCAAACACCACATGGGGGCTGATCAAGGGATGGGACCCTCTGATGGGGAAGGAAGGAGAGTAGTTAAATAGAATTACAGCATGCTTGGTGGAAGCATTTAAAACTGAGTGCTAAAATGACTATCCTGAGACTCTAGGAGAAAAGCATAAAACAAAAACAAAAACAAAAAACCCTCCTCCCTGAAGATGCCTTGTGGGCAATCACCCAGAGCTGCAACAGTGTGAATCTCCAGCCTGCCAGGAAGCCCACTCAGATTGCTTTCACCCATACCCAGCACCCCCTCCAGCACCCGTGGCTCCAGCCAATCTCAGTTACTTGTGCCTCCAAATCTCTCTGTCTGTTTCACCCTCCTTGCCTTCACATTGCTATTTTTCCTGGATTTCCTTCATCTTTCAGCTACTCCATCTGCTTATTCTAAATCCCTCTAGTACCTGTCTCAAGCATCACTGTCCCCGAGCCCTCGCCTGAGTTAGAGGCACATTATGTTAGAGCAGGTGCCACACCATTACCTCCCTGGAACCCCGTCCATCTCCTCTTCTCACTTGATTCCTCCCACTCAGGGGCTTTGTGTTTGCAGTGCCTGGCCCAGCACTTGGCACATAGCGTTTCACAAATACGTGGGGGAAGAATGACAGCTGTAAAGAACAGTATGCTTGTGTTCAAGACCCAGGATTAATGCCCCACTTTGCTATTTTCAAATGTGTAGTTTTGCTGAGGTAGTGTAATTTCCCTGATTTCCCCGAGTCCTCTTGTCTGTAAAATGGAAGATGATCCCTTTCTTCTTCTAGTGAGGATCAGCATCACAAGGGGAGTGTGCACAGTAAACCCAGAAGTTTCACCCAAATGTAAGCTTTTTTGGGGGAAAAAAAGGAGCTAAGAAGAATAGCTGAAGCTCACCTAGCTCATACTCTGTGCCAGGCACCATTTAATTGATCCTTGCAATTATCTCATAAAGGAAGCTAAGTCATTTGCCAAAGAGCATAGAGGTAGGACATAGTGGAGAGAGGATTTGAACCCAGGCAAGTCACTCACTTGTAAATGCTTTCACCAGGCAAATCTTTGGCTTCAGTATGTATAGGCTTAAAAGCCCGCTGACCACTGCAATACCGAAAGCTAACGCTGACTGCACGTTGCCTGTATGCTGAGTTCCGTGATAACCATTCTACAGCGACATCGACCTATACTGTCCACAGCCCTACTGCATCGGCGCCCTTGGTCCCGTGAATCCGATGAGAAAATGGAGACAGAGCCATGGGCACTCGACCAGGCTGCAGCGCTAGTGTTCAGGCCCGACCCACACTTCAGAGCCTGGGCTGTCCAGCACCACGCAGGGGACAATGAGGATGACCTTGAGGCAGCAGCTCCTGGGCTGTGCAGCACCAGGAGGAGCCCAGTCGAGGCTCATGGACAACTTTGCTCGGACACGGCTTTGTCTCAAAACTGGAAGTGTTGAATGATCTTCAAGTCTCCGTAGGAAAAAGAGGTTCCAAAACAAGGAACTAAAGCCGAGGACTGCTGGGAATTGGGGCGGGCTAGCAAGTCCCTCTTGTGTTTAGAGGAGAGACTTGACCCAGCAGGAAGAGTCTGAAAAGGCCTCACTGAGGCTCTGAAAGCAAAGGTCTGGTGAACTCATCTTAGAGAAGGCTGCTGGTGTTGCGGAGGTCTCCTGTCTGTAAAAAGTTTGTGGTCCAGATTTTCCCTGTGTTGTGATAACATTCTAATGTGTTAGGTTTGAGGTTTCTTCATGAATAGATTCAGGATATGCATTTTTGGTGGGAAGCAAGAGAAGTGCAAAAAGCTATGCTTTTCTCAGCACATCACATCAGGAGATACGTGAAGTCCACCATCGCTGATGCCATCTGTGATCTGCTGGTTAAGGTGAGGCCTGCCAGACTGCACCAGTGTAAAGTGACTATTTTTCCCTTCGTAATCCATCAGTATTCTGCGAGGAGCTGCACTGAGATCATGAAAACATCCTATTCCTCCTCACCAGCTAGTTCTGTTCTTCCGCTGACAACTGTCTGAGTCAATATAACTATGACTGTTACCAAAAGGTGATTTTCTCATTAATTCATTCTTTAGGATGAAAACTTACGGACATTTTATGAAGTGGATGGCTTGTATGCCTCAAAAATACCAATCTCATTAAAACTGAGGAAATGCTCCACATCAAAAGAGACTAAGGAGCTACGACAACTAAATGCAATGTATGGATCCCAGACAAAAATTTATTTTTCTTTTGCTCTAAAAGACATTACGGGGGCTGTGTGCCATGGCTCACGCCTTTAATCCCAGTACTCTGGGAGGCCGAGGCAGATGGATCACCTGAGATCAGGAGTTCAAGATCAGTCTGGCCAACATTATGAAACCCTGTCTCTACTGAAAATACAGAAAGTTAGCTGGGCGTGGTGGTGGGCACCTTTAATCCCAGCTACTTGGGAGGCTGAGGCAGGAGAATTGCTTGAACTCAGGAGGCAGAGGTTGCAGTGAGCCAAGATAGTGCCACTGCACTCCAGCCTGGGCGACAGAGCGAGACTCTGTCTAAAAAATAAAATAAAATAAAATAAAATAAAATAAAATAAAAGACATTACTGGGACAATTGGTGAAATCTGAACAAGTCCTGGAGATTAGATAATATTATTTGAATGTGGATTTTCTGATTTTGATACTTGTATTATGTAAAGAATGTCCTTGTTTTTTGGGAATTACATATTGAACTGTTTAGGAGAAGAGGAGGTTTTGGCTGCCACTTTCTTTCAAAAGGTTCAGAAAACTAGTATGTATGTATAGAGAATGATAAGACAAACATGGTAAAATGCTAACATCTGAGGAATCTGAGTGAAGGGTCTATGGGGGTTGTTTGTAATATTCTTGCAACTCTTGTACATCTGAAATTATTTCAAAATGAGCAAACGTTTTTAAATGTGCAATGAGTTTGAACTGAATATGTGTACTTGGCTCTTTCTGACAATGAATGGTTGGACTCCCCACTCCTACAGGGAAGGGACTGGGGCTGTCTTGTCTCTGGGAGCATTCTGAGGTGGGTGGACAATCTACTCTGTCCCACTCTGACAGATGCAGATCCACAGGGAGATGTAGTCAGAAGTATCTTGGTCTATCGTGCTGCTGGGGAGGGGAAACACTTAAGTCAAATCAAAGCTCATCTTTTAGAACACTGACCGATACTGGCCCATCGCTTTTGTCTCTAAGTTCCAGCTTTAGGATATGACGCTGCCACTGTCACAGGCTCCTGAAATAGATGATGCCAGAGCACGGAGCTTCCATAGGACAGAAGGCTTTACATGGCAGCAACAATAAAGCCCTTTAGCCACTAAGCCCTGCAATGAAGGGCAAGAACAGCAAGTCATGAGTCTTCACCACCACATGAATAAGCTGCCAACCCACAGCACCACGGGAACACAGGCTCTGAGCCCCCATGCCCACAGTGCAGATAATGACCTCAGCCTTCAAAGGGGAGAAAGAAGCGCCCCCCGAAACAGTCCTTTAAAACCCTCCTTCGTCATTTGTGACAGCACAATTTGCTGTTTTATTTCAGTCTCTTATGAAGATGCCTTCTGAATCAGTGCTCTATTTTGAGCACGAAGTCAAGATGTCTGTGGCTTCAGCCAAAGAGGTTCACATGGAAGACCTGCTGAGCTAGCTGCTGATTCAAGCCTGGACCATTCCTGAAGTTCTTCTGGGTGAGTGGGAAAGGGTCACCCATAATAGCTTTTTCTTGGCCTTCCTATCCCTTTCCCACCCTGTCCACTTAGCATCCCTCTAGAGAGAACAGGAAACTGAACAGATGCCAATAAAATGGACACACTCCACATGCATTAATAACTTCACTATATTAATAGCTTGCCAAAGTCAACTATCTCTCTAGGGGAAACTTAGTTTCTCCCCTTGTGTCTATTTTTTTGTGTGTTTGTTCTTTCTTTTCCCTGGCCTTCTTGTAGAAATAGCATGTAAGGTAACCAGTCGTAGCCCTTGTAATGATATGCACACCTAATTACAGCAGGGCTGGCCCCACAGATGTCTCTCAGTCACTGAGTTCCCATAACGAGGGCACTTTACACATCCCATCTGCCATCCCATCTAACCCTCAAGACAAACTTACATTTTACATCCCAACTTTGCTGATGAGAAACTAAAAGCTTAAAGAGGTTGAATTACATGCCCAAAGATGCATGGCTAGTACAGGTGAGATTCAGACTCAGTCTATTTGTCTTGGTGCGAGAGCCTTAGTGTTTCCACTGTGAAGATGACCAGCTTCTTCATTTGCCTGTTGAAGGCCCAGTGTTCTTTTACCAAATTGGCTTTGGTGCCTGGAGTGCATGAGGACTCATGACCCTTGGCTCACTTTCCACCTGTAGTTGCCCTTTTATTTCATTGCTACAAGTCTCCTCCGTAACCCTGTTCAGCAAGAAAGTGAATATATTCAGGCTTTTGCTCAGATTGTCATTCAGATTCCTCCACGATGTGCGAGCAGGGGTTCCTCAAAATGCAAAGCTGGGTGGTGCTGCCGTCTTCTGCCCTGGCTAGTGAGGGGGACCCCAGTAGTTAATCCTGTGTGTCCAGCCCTCCTACAGTTTGTAATCCATCATTTGGCTTTTTGTGAGTTATGTGACATCTGGGCCTGAGAAAGAAGATGTTCTCACCTCCCAGGGAACCTGAGAGTCTGTCCTGTTTCCCTGGATACAACCACCTCTTTGTTTGGCTCCTCAGGCAAGAGCATCCCTAGAATGATGCTTCCAACAAGTGCCTGGGATGCTCCTCTCCTGGACATGGCTGAGTTGCACCCATCGCCGGCCGTGGCACCCACTGGAACCTTGCACAGTAGTGGCTTCTCACGGATGCAGCTGCACTTCTCCACCGAAGGGCCCAGGGAGCCTGACTCACACACGGGACCTGGGTCTGACGTGTGTCCTAACTTTCCTCTAGAGGCTTCCACTGGGGTTGAGCCACTACTGCCCACAGCGATAACGTCTGTAAAGCACCCTGCGCATCGACTTCCTTCTCTTCTCTGTTTCACACCCACGCCCCTCCCAGTGCTTCCCAGCATCAGTGCCTAAAACATCCCTTGCACTCAGATCTTAGTCTCAGCATCTGCTTCTGGGAAAACCAGCCTCAGGCACCCCCGGACTCCTCTTGTACATCCCTAGTGCAGTGGTCCGCTGCTTAGCCCTCCGTGAAATGGTGCTGACAATGGTGAGGGCAGACACTTCGACTTTTCCATTCCAGGAAGCTGCTGTCCCAGCCAGAAGGCACCCTCAGGGGTTCCTGGCGGGTACAGGAGGGCAGGGCTCAGGGTGGGGAGCCACTCCAGAAATGTGAGAGAATTTTCTGTTCCAATGGCGTATAGGGAAAGACACAACACTCCCGATCCAATTCCGAGTGCCATTAAGCTCAGAAACAAAAAATATTTCTATGCAAAAGAAAGGAAGGTTTTGTCTTTTGCAGATTCACAGTGTTTCAAGAGTAAGATGTTTCTTCCTCTCCTTCCCCTTAAAACCCTCTTTTCTACCCTAAGTTGCATGCTCCATTAAGTTATCTAATGATTTCCAGGAAGGAATGGAAACCCAGAGTCATGCACCCCACTTCTGCTAGCAGTCATTCGGGGCCCCACCGTGGTCCCATTCTCAGTGCACCAGGCCATGGAGTAGGTGAGGGTGTGTCTCGGCATCCAGGAGCACACTCATTTCCTCCCTCACTCTAATTGGCTCAGGGGTGGACATGTGACACCTTGAGACCCAATGAGGTATCTCCTGGGACTTCTGGGAAACAGCCCTTTGGTCTTCCCCACTGGTTTACAGTAAAAGGATAAGGGCTGGGGCCTTGGCAGCCATTTTGCTCCCATGAGAGAAGGGCCTGAAGTTAGAGCCCACAGGAAGAGGCAGAGCTGAGAGGGAAAGAAACACCAAGTCTTGTGACACTGAGCAATGGAATCTGCCTGTCCTCCTCTGGACCTTTCAGTAGTTTAGTCATTCAGTTCCCTTTCTTGCTTCATCTGGTGTTGGGTTTTTCTGTCACTTATTGCAAAGAGTCCTAATTGATGTGAACAGAAGGGAGAGGTTTCCTTTTTGTCTCTCTCTCTGATCCAAAATGACTGGTAACTTTTCTTCATTCTCCTTTGCACCATGACCCAAGTTTCTTTCTCCTGTCCTCTGTGACCCAGATTGGCCTTCAGAGGCAGGGCACGTGGCTGCTGGAGGCCCCTCAGCGTGCGTGAGTATCTAACATTTCTCATTGAAATCCTCTGTAGAAATGTAACTGACTCCGCCAAAGAGGGATGACCAAACTCACAAGGAGTGTAAGGAATTTGCACTTGAGATGCCCGAGGGTCTGATTCTGACATGCTAAGGTTTTATCCCAAAAGTTAAGATTTCATTAACAAATCTTTATGCAAAAGCGCTTAGAGAAATTTGGCTTTAAATTCAACTGCAAAGCATAATCCTTTTAATAAGCTGGGACTAATGTTTTGAAAAGGGAGAAAAAAATTTTCAGTGGTAATTCAAATATGTAAAATAAACAATATTTATCTACTAGTTCTTCCGAAAGGCTTATAAACATGGTAACTGTAGTAGAGAGTTTCTCATATTACTTCATTTTTTAAAAATCCTTTAGTTTCTGTCCAACTTATTATTATTAAATACTCAACCTACAGAAAACTTGCAAAAAATAATCAAATGGATGTCTACATATCCTTTACCTAGATTTACCAATTATTACTGTTTTGCCATATTTGTATTATATATACATATGTGTGATTTTTTTTTGAGGAACCATCTGAGAGTTAATTACAAACATCATGACACTGAACCCTTGAATGCTTTAGCATTTCTCTCCTATTAAATGAGATAATTATCTCATATAATTATCACACTCAGGAAATTAACATTGATAGAATACTAATTATTATTTTTTTTTACACAGGTATCACTCTGTCATCCAGACTGGAGTACAGTGGTGAGATCGTGGCTTATGTAGCCTTGAACTCCTGGACTCTCAACACAGCCTCCCAAGTAGCTGGAATTACAGGCACATGCCACCACACCCAGCTAATTTTTGTATTTTTTGTAGAGATGGGGTTTCACCATGTTGCCCAGGCTGGTTTCAAACTCCTGGGCTCAAGCAATCCCGCCTTGACCTCCCAAAGTGCTGAGATTACAGGTGTACACCACCATGCCCAGCTCACAATACTATTGTCTATGTCTTTGGTCCATATTCAAATTTTTTTCTTTGTCCTAAGAATATCTTTCACAGTTGACTTTTTTCTTTTGACACAAGATCCACCCAAGTATCATGCATCACATTTACTAATATTTTACTTTTGAACATTATGCTACAGTCTTTTTTCTAGTTCTTAATGAACTATCTTGGGTTATTACGAAACTGATAATTGTTCCATGAGTTACTTATTTTCTATCAGTTTCTATTAGTTCTACTGATTAATTATTGAGAGAAGTACCTAAAGAATTACCTAAAGGCCACAGGGGTTCGGGCATTTGTGTAATTTTTTAAACCTAACAGAACCTGTTGATTTTATACTTACAAGCAAAACCCATCCTGTTGCATTATACATTATCACAGGAAAAAAAGTAATAAAAGGAGGTTGGTGGCAGATGTATGATGATATTGATAATGTAGTGATGGGGATGATGAAGCTGAGGAGAAGGAAGAGGTATGGTGATTTTAAGTCAGGTTGACTGAATTAAAGTTTTGCCTGAAGATGGATATCTGTGTGCTCTTTTGTATTATGAGTGTTTTGCCAAAGGTAGCTGCTTCACATACCTTCTGGAGCTATAACCGCCTCCTTCAAGATCACCGCCTTGACCCCATTATCACCAAACCTACACCACATCCCAAAACTACAGTGCCATGCCTCCCACTCACGGACTGCCATATGCCACATCTTTACTTGAGAATGGCGCTGTCTCACAGAATGTTCTACAAGGACGGAATGTTCCAGATATGCACCATCCAGTACATGTGGCCACTGAGGAATATGACTAAAGTACAGAAATTTTAATTTTATGTAACTTTAAATACTTTAAATAGCCACAGGTGGCTGGTGGCAACCATATGAAAGAGTGTGGCTCTAGGTCATGGTTGCAAAACTGCTTGTCCCCTCAGAGCCCCCAGTTCAGATTCACCAACCAGCACCTCTCACAGCCCATACACTATTTAGAGTTCACCGGTAGGTTATGGTCACCTCAGAGAAGAATTCGGAAGTGGCCATCTTGTTTAAAACTCACAAATCATCCCTCTTCCAGCCCAGCCCACGCAGAACTCCCTGTTTCCCTCCCTGATTGATTTTCTCCATGCACTTACCATGGCTTGGCATGCTGTGTATCTAACTTATGTAATTGTTTACTTTCCATCTATGTCCACTATGATGTAGCCTCTCTGAGAGGAGTTTCCTCTGTCTTGTTTCCAGCTGCATCAGTAAACACTTGGGAGTGAAGCAGGCACTGTAGACCATCACCCGCGAATGCCTACGTCTCACCAGCACCGCATGCCTTACATATCACGCACATCCAGGATGCCCATACACCTTCAGCATGGTGGGGAACACGGGAGGCAGCTTACCACTGGTTCCAGAGCTAAGTTCCAGCTTACCACTCATAAAAATAGTGGTACTCTTTTGGCCAGCTGGGTTGTTATGAAAAGTAGAAATAATAAATGTGAACAACCTATCGTGATGCCAGCAGCAGAGGATAGCCCCGTGCACACGTAGACGCTCACGAATGTGATTAAAGTCAGGCATCTTAAAAACCTTTTCAGCGATACTTTCTTATAAGGGAGCAGGCAACGTGCTTCACTAGGGAATAAACAAGAAGGGCCCCTGATACGTCTGGAAAATCTCAATGCTGAGTGCTTCATCTGCAGTAACTCATTCACGAGTGGTCATTATCCTCATTTTCAGTTGGGAAAACTGAGGCCTAGAGAAGGGTCCTGAATCCTAACGTCTGTAGCGGGACATGAACTCACGAACCTCCTGCAGTCTGTTTCCAGAGCCTGCCAAGTCACTCTGCTGTACCACCTGGCACGTGATGTGCCAGAATGAACAGCAAGGCAACTGGAATGAAAGTCCCTCTTGTCATTCATTCAGATCGAGTGAGTCCCTCCTTGTAAGCATTGAATGAGGTGAGAAGCGGGAGGTTGGTGAGGAGGGAAGCTGCTCCCTGCTCCACACCGTCCAGGAAAAGTGGCTGACTGGCCACGCAGCTCACATAAAGAGAACGGGGGCATTTTTATGTTAGGATGGTTTTAGGGTCTTTCAGAGGCCACTTCTTGTTTGCTCCCTGGCTGAAGGAGCTGAAGAGCTGCTCATTCTTGCTCTGGGGTGGGTTGGGGGGAATCTCATTTCAAGGTCAGAGACTGAAAGAGTTGCCTCTTTGGATCTGCATTAGAGTGCCAAATGCCCAGGCTTGGGAATTATTTTTAGTTGGGAACGTCACCCCAGAATGTTGTGATTCCAGAGATCGCCACCCAGGCAACCCTCATGCAGATGGCTGAGTAATGCAGCAGCCAGCACCAGGGCCCCAAGGAGGGGCAGGAAAGAGAGAAGCCAGTTCCTTGTGTCCTCATTTCAACTGACTGCATGTTCCTGGTACCCTGACTTCTCCTGGTTCCTGCAACTCCAGACTCCTGCTGGGGACAGAAGAAATGTGGGTATTTCCTGGTCCTCTTGTCCTCTCCAGGCTTTCTGATTTTGAGCAGGGTGAGTCCTGTGCTGGCTTCCCAGATTCTATTTTCATCCTGCTGGTGCTGGATCCAACTCTGGACATTACAGCATATCCCAGCAAAGCTGTCACAGGCTGGCCAGGAAACATAGGATGGGAGGGACAGAAGGAGGGGGTGCGAAGGGAAGACTGCAGCTTCCTAGCTTCTCCACCCACAGCCAGTGGAAAGGGCTCTGAAGGTGCCTTGTATGGCCTTTGGAACCCACCACCAGGGAGAGAACTTAACAGGTGCAGACTGTTGAGGGAGATGATAAGGAAAGAGACCAGGAACTGGAAGTTGGGCAACAAGTCCTCTAGCCAGGGATGTTGTGGCAGCCTATGCTTCATAACCTTATGTGGATAGGCAGTCGATGGTCTTATCTGCATAGACCCATACTCTGCTGCCGACATGTGCCCCTTTTGGGTGATGATGCGGTCCTTTCTGCCCCATTACCTATATACATGTGCAGAAGTTTTTCACCATACTCTAGAGTCCAACTTATTTGTCTCTTTTTAAAACGTTCAGTTAGGAGGCTGGGCATGGTGGCTCACACCTGTAATTCCAGCACTTTGGAGCCTGAGGTGGGCAGATCACCTGAGGTCACAGAGTTCGAGACCAGCCTGAACAACATGGCAAAACCTTGTCTGTACTAAAAATACAAAAATTAGTCGGGCGTGTTGGTGGGCGCCTGTAATCCCAGCTACTAGGGAGGCTGAGGCAAGAGAATCACTTGAACCCGGGAGGCAGAGGTTATAGTGAGCCAAGATCGCGCCACTGCACTCCAGCCTGGGCAACAAGAGCAAAACTCTGTCTCAAAAGAAAAAAAATTTTGGTTAGGCAGTAATCTATACTCCTAGTAAAATCACCATCATCATCATCATCATCATCATCACCCAGCCCTGGCTTCTTTATATTAAACTACTGCCTCCCAAACATAAAGGCCAGATGTACTCTTTGCCATACCTTTCACCACATTCATATAACCAGAGGCAAACGTTGTTTTAGATAATATTTTATAAAACCATTTCCTGTTTTATAAAACTGGATTCATGCTGTGTACATTTCTGTGAAGATTGCCTTTCACACTTCTTGTAGTTATTTGCCAGGCCAAAAAGTGTTGCAATAGACATCCTCTAGTACAGATACTTTTATTTTTATAGAGTAGATTCTGAGAAATGAGATTCTAGGGCCAAAGGGTATGCGCATTTTAACTTTTTAATGGATATTGCCGGATCACTTTCCAAAACAGTTGCAGTTATTCCTGTTCCCACGGGCAAAGTATGCAAGTGCCTTTTCCCTCAATCCTTTCCGGCACCAAGGTGTCATTTTTTTCTCACTTTTAAGCAAATATATTGCATGAAATTATCTTCCTATTTCTTAAAATTTCATTTTTCTGGCTAATAGTCAAATTAATTATATTTTCATATGTTTATTGATCATTAGTAATTATTTTCTTCAAAACTATTAATATTCTGACTATTTTGCACTGAGATTTTAAAATCTTTTTCTTATTTTTCAAGCATTTTATTGTGTTATAGATGTTAACTCTTTATTTGTCACATATATTTCTCTGTTGATCATTTGTCCTTTGATTTTGTTTATGATAGTTTTTGCCATAATATTTTAAAATACAAATATCATCAGTATTTCTTGTGTTATTTACAAAAAACATTAACCACAAAATCAAAAGCAAAGTAATTAGAAAAGAGCATGGTGATATATACAAGAAAGTATCAATTACAAGCACTGTTTACCATTAAAATAGAAATAATCTGAATATTGAAATATTAAGGGTGTAATTTAATTATAGTATTGTGTACAATCATAGCCATCAACAAGCAGATGACTATGATTGTATACAATACTAGAATTATAACTGTTTACATGAAACGAGACTCAAAATATATATTTTGATGTGAAAAATAAGGTTACATGGCAATATGTATCTTATGACACCAACTATTTATATTTTTATAAGTGCATAGAAAATACTTGGGATATGAATAAAACCAACTACGTTTTATGCTAGTGAAATTATTTGTGTTTCCCCATTTTTTTATCTATGTGTATACATACTTTTTAAAAATTATCTCAAATTAATTCTGTAATGAAAGAATAAGGTCTATAAGGATTTACACACAAAATGTATTATCCCTTGGGAGTAGAATTGGGCTAAGAATCATTGTTAGCTGAAAGAGTCTTTCAGTGTTAACTCTACACACCTATGTATTATTTAACTTTTAAAAACACGTTATTTCTGAAATATTTTAAACTAACCAAATAAAAAGGAAATGAAATGTGGATGTCAGGAAGTACTCCAATAACACAGAGTTGACATAGAATAAATCTTTTAAGGTCACCCTCTGCATGCCCTTCCCTGCTTTGCTGTCAGCTGTCCCGTCCTTTCCTGTGGATAACTGTGGGTATTATTTACTGTGAGTCCTATCAGATCCTCTAAAGGTGCATTATGTATGGATATGCATATTTACAAATCTCTACCTTTTCAAAAAGGCTAATGTCACAGGACAATTAATTGAGAAGTAATTTTTTAGGAGCTCTAGCCATTTTGTTGCTTGCATTTTAACTTAATTATGAGGTCTTCTTGGTCCATAGATTTCAATTTTTGTGTAGTCAAACCTCCCAAAATTTCCTTATTGTATCTTTTATTGCTTCAAAACCCTGAGTCCATCCCCAAATTTTAAAATACAATCTATGCTCTTTTTTTAGTGTTTTCTAAGGTCTTTGTTGTTGTTGTTTTTTATATTTAGCTCTGTAATTAATCTAGAATATATTATTCTGCATGTTGTGAGGTAGGAATTTAACATTTTTTTCTAAATAGATAATAAGTTGTTTCAATACCCTTAGTTGATCAGTTCAATCTTTCCCTGCACTTGAATGCTACTATTAGAATATTCTATGTTTCATGTTTATGCTCTCTTGGGTTTCATTACTCTCTTTGATTCATTCTATAAGCTCACACACTGTTTTAACTACTATAATTTAGAGTATAACTTAATATCTGGTAGACCATGTTCTCCTTCTGCTTCCTGAACTTTTTCCTGGCTATTCATTTACTTTTTAAAAAGAATGAAGAGGCAGTGAGCCAAGATCAAACCACTGCACTCCAGCCTGGGAGACAGAGAGAAACTCTGTCTCAAAGAAAAAAAAAAAATTATTAGATTGTGAGAACAAAATACAGGAGGTGGCTGGCAAGATGGCCAAATAGGAACAGCTCCAGTCTGCAGCTCCCAGTGAGATCAACACAGAAAGTGGGTGATTTCTGCATTTCCAACTGAGGTACCTGGCTCATCTCTTTGGGACTGGTTAGACGGTGGGTGCAGCTCACAGAGGGTGAGCTGAAGCAGGCTGGACATCACTTCACCCAAGAAGTGCAAGGGGTCAGGGAACTCCCTCCCCTAACCAAGGGAAGCTGTGAGGGACTGTGCCATGAGGGACAGTGTACTCTGGCCCAGATACTATGCTTTTCCCATGGTCTTTGCAACCCACAGGCCAGGAGATTCCCTCAGGTGCCTACACCACTAGGGCCCTGGGTTTCAAGCACAAAACTGGGTGGCCCTTTGGGCAGACATTAAGCTAGCTGAAGGATTTTTTTTTTTTTCATACCTCAGTGGTGCCCGGAACGCCAGCAAGACAGAACTGTTCACTCCCCTGGAAAGGGGGCTGAAGCCAGGGAGCCAAGTGGTCTTGCTCAGTGGATCCCACTCCCACAGAACCCAGCGAGCTAAAATCCACTGGCTTGAAATTCTCGCTACCAGGACAGCAGTCTGAAGTTGACCTGGGATGCTCGAGCTTGGTGGTGGGAGGGGCGTCTGCCATTACTGAGGCTTGAGTAGGTGGTTTTCTCCCCACAGTGTAAGCAAAGCCACCAAGAAGCTTGGACTGGTTGGAGCCCACTGCAGCTCGGCAAAGCCTCTGTAGCAAGACTGCCTCTCTAGATTCCTCCTCTCTGGGCAGGGCATCTCGAAAGAAAGGCAGCAGCCCCAATCAGGGGCTTATAGATAAAACTCCCATCTCCCTGGGACAGAGCACCTGGGGGAAGGGGTGGCTGTGGGCACAGCTTCAGCAGACTTAAATGTTCCTGCCTGCCGGCTCTGAAGAGAGTGGTGGATCCCCCAGCACAGTGCTCAAGCTCTGCTAAGGGACAGACTGCCTCCTCAAGTGGGCCCCTGACCCTTGTGCCTCCTAACTGGGAGACACTTCCCAGCAGGGGTCGACGGACACCTCATACAGGAGAGCTCTGGCTGGCGTCTGGCAGATGGCCCTCTGGGACAAAGCTTCCAGAGGAAGGAACATGCAGCAGTCTTTGTGTTCTGCAGCCTCTGCTGCTGATACCCAGGCAAAGAGGGTCTGGAGTGGACCTCCAGCAAACTCCAGCAGACCTGCAGCAGAGGGTCCTAACTGTTAGAAGGAAAACTAACAAACAGAAAGGAATAGCATCAACATCAACAAAAAGGATGTCCACACAGAAACCCCATCCGAAGGTCACCAACATCAAAGACCAAAGGTAGGCAAATCCATGAAGATCAGGAAAAAACAGTGCAAAAAGGCTGAAAATTCCAAAAAACAGAACACCTCTTCTCCTCCAAAGGATCACAACTCCTCGCCAGCAAGGGAACAAAACTGGATGGAGAATGACTTTGGCGAATTGACAGAAGTAGGCCTCAGAAGGTGGGTAATAACAAACTCCTCTGAGCTAAAGGAGCATGTTCTAACCCAATGCAAGGAAGCTAAGAATCTTGAAAAAAGGTTAGAGGAATTGCTAACTAGAATAACTGGCTTAGAGAAGAACATAAATGACCTGATAAACATAGCACGAGAACTTCGTGAAGCATACACAAGTACCAATAGCCAAATCAATCAAGCAGAAGAAAGGATATCAGAGATTGAAGATCAACTTAATGAAATAAAGTGAGAAGACAAGATTAGAGAAAAAAGAATGAAAAGGAATGAACAAAGCCTCCAAGAAATATGGGACTATGTGAAAAGACCAAACCTGTGTTTGATTAGCGTACCTGACGGTGACGGGGAGAATGGAACCAAGTTGGAAAACGCTCTTCAGGATATTATCCAGGAGAATTTCCCCAGTCTAGCAAGACAGGCCAACATTCAAATTCAGGAAATACAGACAACACCACAAAGGTACTCCTCGAGAAGAGCAACCCCAAGACACATAATCATCAGATTTACCAAGGTTGAAATGAAGGAAAAAATGTTAAGCGCAGCCAGAAAGAAAGGTCGTGTTACCCACAAAGGGAAGCCCATCAGACTAACAGCTGATCTCTCTGCAGAAACCCTACAAGCCAGAAGAGAGTGGGGGCCAATATTCAACATTCTTAAAGAAAAGAATTTTCAACCCAGAATTTCATATCCAGCCAAACGAAGTTTCGTAAGCGAAGCAGAAATAAAATCCTTTACATTCAACACATGTGTCCCAGAACTCAGAGTGTAATTTAAAAAAAAGAAAAAGAATAAAGAAAATAAAAAGGAGACCTAGGAATGTGCTCAATCTCCCCACTTTTGGGGTCTCTTTGTTGTGTTCATTCATAAGCATTTATAATTTTCTTTATCTAGGCCTTGCACATTTTTATTAGTTTTACCTCTGGCTGTTTTTAGTTTCTATTTCTTTACATGCTTGAAATTTTTTCCACAGTACTTTTTATAGTGAATTATTGGAAAGCGATTGATTTTTCCATTTTGATCTTGTATCTGGTTATCATGCTATCAGTTGCTCCTTTGGGATTTTCTTAGAAGAAGTTGTGGTGAGCGGAATTCTAAGATGGGGCTTATGACCTGTCCCTGGTCTCCCTCTAGGTTACACTGCAGAAGGGATTTTGCAGAGATAATTAAGGTTGCCAATCAGTTGACCTTAAGACAGAGAGATTATCTGGGCTGACCTAATCTCATCACATGAGCCCTTTAAAAGCAGAGCATTTTCTGCAGCTGCAGAGAGAAGAGGAATTCAGAGATGTGAAGCAGGAGGGGGTTCTATGTGAGGGACTCCCTGTCGCTGAGATGGAGAGTGACATGTGTCAAGGAAACAGGGAGCTCAGCTGGGCAACCCCAGGAACTGAACTGTGACCACAACACCCATGAGCTTAGAAGTGGGTTTTCTCTGACTCTCCAGACAGGAATTCAGCCCAGCCAGCACCTTGATTTCAGGCTCTCGAGGCCACAATCAGGGAACCCAGTGCAGCCCGGCCAGACTCCGGACAACAGAACTGTGAGAAAACAAACGGGAATTGTCTTAAGGCACTAAGTTTGTGGTAATGTGTTATGCAGCAACAGAAAACAAACAGAAAAGTCAGATCATTTAACAGGAATTAGAGTTTTGCTCTTCCCTTTCTAATATTTACACCTCTAATATATTTTTATTATTCTGTTAGCGTCTAGAACCTCCAGAAAAAGGCAAACTTTGGCAGCAGTAGTGGAATTCTTGTTTGTTCCTGATTTTGATAGGAACGTTTAGTGTTCACCATTAGCTGCTTTATGTGCAATAGATTTCCTTTATCACAGTAAAAAGTTTCTTTTATCCTAATTTACAAAATGTGATATTCAGTAAGAAATGTTGAATTGTATTGAATGCCTTTTCAGCTACCATCACGTAGATTTTTTGTTTTTCTTCTTTAATTTGTGAATGTAGTGAATTGCATTCATAGATTACCAAAGGTTGAAACACTTTGCATTTCCATAAATAGACAATTGGACATGTTTTTTTTTTTAGATGGATTCTTGCTCTGTCACCCAGGCTGGAGTGCAGTGGCGCAATCTTGGCTCATGGCAACCTCCGCCTCCCAAGTTCAAGTGATTCTCCTGTCTCAACCTCCCAAGTAGCTGGGATTACAGGTGCGTGCCACCACACCCAGCTAATTTTTGTATTTTTAGTAGAGACGGGGTTTTGCCATGTTGGTCAGGCTGGTCTCAAACACCTGACCTCAGGTGATCCACCTGCCTCAGCCTCCCAAAGTGCTGGGATTACAGGCATGAGCCACCGTGCCCGGTCGGTCATGATTCTTTTATACACAGCTAGATTTGGTTTTGCATCATTCTACATAGGATGTTTACATCCATGCACTGAATTGAGGTATGGGTTTCTCTGTGTGGTATCTGGTTTTTTAGTATCAGGGAAGTCCTAGTCTTGTAGAATGAGGTAGAAAGCCTTACATTATCTTCCATGCTCAAACATGGAAATTAACTGTGCTTTAAAGGTTAGTAGAATTTACTTGTGCAAGTCTCCTAGCCACTTTCCTTATGGAGCAGTCATTCATTCATTTACTTAGCCAGTAACCACTGAGCACCAGGCATAGGTCTGGTGTCAGGGACCCCACAGTAAACAAGGCAGCTGCCTTCAAAGAGCTTACAATCAGTTAACTATCATTCACTACCTTTGATTTTGCTCCAGTTAGTATTTTTGCATTTGCAAGCTATTATCAAGTAAATGTCATTCATACATATTTTACTGGAAAATTCATTTAACCTATATTATCATATTTATGGGTATAAGTAATCCTTAATAATTTTTAAAACTTCCTCGTACCTTGAGTATATGACCTTTCTCATTTCCAACATCGTTCATTTGTGAATTCTCTCACTGTTTCTTAACCCACCATGCACTGGCATATCTGGTCTGTTGGTTTCAAATGTATTCCTTTTGTAATATTTTACTAATTTCTGATTTTTTGTATTAATCTTTTTTTAGCATCTTCTTGCTATTTTTATTTTGTAGTCTTTCTCTGTGTTCCAATAATTTCACTTAAGGTTAGAATTTTTCCTCTGAGTAACATTTTGGCCACATCTTGTAGGTTATAATATTAGGTACTTTTGTTAGAATTCTGTACCTTCGGCTAAAATTGACTGCCATGTTAGCCCAAGATGTATTTAGAGGAATTTAAAATGTTTCTATATGAATACACACACATATATATTTATGTTTACATCTATCCATGTAGTTGGACGTTTTGAATACATACATAAAACATATGCTGCACATGTCTATACATAACTATATTATAGGTCTAGAAGTCAGGGTCAAGGTCTGGACTGGAATGGATAATTTTGTGATCAATCTATGCATAGATTATAAGTAGAGTTATGAGTACATGAAATGGTTGGAAGAAAGTAATGAGTGGGTAGAAAAGAAAGCCTTGAGAAATGATAACAATGAATGCTCAAGAAGATGAGATATGGGTTTGTCATGCCAATTGAGAATGCATTCAACTATCAGTCATAGGACCCCTGACTAACAGCAGCTTTAGCTTAGGGCTAGTAGGTCTCACAGGGCAAGAAGTCCACACAAACGTGCAGGGATGGTACAGTGGCTCCACAGTGCCATCCAGGTTCTTTCTTACCTTTTTGTTCTGCCATTTAACATATAGGCAGGCCTTTGTCTACATGAGGGGCTGACTAATCTGGCCCACTGCCCGTTCTGTAAATGAAGTTGTATTGGGAAACAGCCACACTGGTTTGTTTCCCTATTGCCCATGGCTGCTTTTGAATGACAAGGACAGATTAAAGTGTGCAGGAAAGAGACCTTTTGGCTAGCAAAGCTCAAGTCGTTTATCTCATCTTTCTTCCACCTCACCTAACCCCTTCACAGTATTAGGATTCCCAAGATGAAAATCCACAATTTAGGTGGAATAAAAAACCATTTCCAGTCTAGCCCAGCACATAAGGCACTAAGAAGCCATCACTCCTGCCCTCACAAGAGAAAGGGATAAATGGAAAATAAACAACTCTTATTAGATCATAGAATTGAGTCTACAGGCCAAACCATTGCCCCAAAATAGGAAAAGACAGAAAGGTGCATATAGAGAATCACCACATACTGGAACAGTAGCCAAGGAGCAGCAACCTTCATGGGAACTAGTGCCAGGGTAGAAAAACCTAAATTATACACCAATATCTCTCATTAGCTTAGATGAAAAAGCCTTCAATAAAATATTAGTAAATCAAATTAAATAATATATAAAAAGAATTACATACCATGAACAACTGGAATTCATTACAGGTATGCAAGACAGGTCAATATTCAAAAACCAATTAACTTAATCTCTCATATCAACACATTAAAGAATAAAAACCATAAGATCATATTAATAGATACAAAAAGAGCAATTGACAAAATCCAGCACCCATTCATGATGAAAACTAGCAAACTAGGGACAAAGGGGACCTTTGGCAACTTGATTAAAAAAAATACAAAAATCCTACAACTAACATGATACATAAGGGTGAGAAACTGAATGCTTTCCCTCTAAGGTCAGAAATAAGGCAAAGCTATCCCTCTCACCACTCCTATTCAACATTGTTCTGGAAGTACTCACTAATGCAATAAGATAAGAAAAGGAAATAAAAGTATACAGATTGGAAGGGAAGAAATAGACTGTCTTTGTTCACAGATGACATGATTGTCTATTTAGAAAATATCAGAGAATTGGAGATTGTTCCAAGATGGCCGAATAGGAACAGCCCTGGTATGCAGCTCCCAGCGTAATTGATGCAGAAGACAGGTAATTCCTACATTTCTAACTGAGGTACCTGGTTCATCTCACTGGGACCGGTTGGACAGTAGGTGCAGCCCATGGAGGGTGAGCCGATGCAGGGCAGGGTGTTGCCTTACCCGGGAAGCACAAGGAGTCAGAGGAATTCCCTTTCCTAGCCAAGGGAAGCCATGACAGATGGTACCTGGAAAACTGGGACACTTCCGCCCTAATGATGTGCTTTTCCAACTGTCTTAGCAAATGGCACACCAGGAGATTACATCCTGTGCCTTGCTTGGAGGTCCCACGCCCTTGGAGCCTTGCTCACTGCTAGTGCGGCAGTCTGAGATTGAACTGCCAGGTGGCAACCTGGGCTGGGGGAGGGGCGTCTGCCCTTGCTGAGGCTTGAGTAGGTAAACAAAGCCACCAGGAAGCTTGAAGTGGGTGGAGCCCACCACAGCTCAACGAGGACTGCCTGCCTTTGTAGACTCCACCTCTGGGGGCAGGGCATAGCTGAACAAAAGGCAGCAGAAACTTCTGCAGACTTAAATGGCTGTGTCTGACATCTCTGAAGAGAGCAGTGTTCTCCCAGCACAGAGTTTGAGCTCTGAGAATGGACAGACTGCCTCCTCAAGTGGGTCCCTGACCCCCGTGTAGCCTAACTGGGAGATGCCTGCCAGTAGGGGCTGACTGACACCTCATATAGCCAGGTGCCCCTCTGAGATGCAGCTTCCAGAGGATCAGGCAGCAACATTTGGTGTTCTGCAGCCTCTGCTGGTGATACACAGGCAAACAGGATCTGCAGTGGACCTCCAGCAAACTCCAATGGACCTGCAGCTGAGGGTCCTGACTGTTAGAAAGAAAACTAGCAAATAGAAAGGAACAGCATCAACATCAACAAAAAGGACATTCACAGCAAAATCCCATGTGTACGTCACCATCATCAAAGACCAAAGGTAGATAAAACCACAAAGCTGGGGAGAAACCAGAGCAGAAAAGCTGAACAAAGCTGGATGGAGAATGACTTCGATCAGCTAACAAAAGTAGGCTTCAGAAGATCAGTAATAAACTTCTCTGAGCTAAAGGAGGATGTTCGAATCCATCACAAGGAAGCTAGAAACCTTGAAAAGAGGTTAGACGATGGCTAACTAGAATAAACAGCATAGAGAAGACCTTAAATGACCTGATGGAGCCGAAAACCATGGCATGAGAACTACGTGATGCATGCACAAGCTTCAGTAGCTGATTCAATCAAGTGGAAGAAAGGTTGGCAGTGATAGCAGATCAGATGAATGAAATGAAAGGAATAGCCTATTGCAACTAAGAAAACCAAAACAAAAAGAAAATCATTAAAGAAGACAGAGGAAAAATACAGCTTAACTGTAAGAGAGCAAAGATAGAGATTACCTTTTGGAAGAGAAGAATCTTCTCATCAGAATCCATGCAAGCCAGAATTGGAGTAGTAAATTATTTAAAATGTCAAAAGAAAGAAGTTCACCAACCTAGACTTTTATATGCAGAAAAATTACCCTTCAAAGCTGAAACAGAGATAAAGACTCCCTAAGACAAACACAAACAGAAAATTTGTCACTAGAAAATTGGCCCTGCCAAAAATTTTATAAGCTCTTCGGGCAGAAGGAAATAATATAGGTTGAAATCTTGGGTCTGCATAAAGAGTGGAGCTGCATCAGAGAGGGAATGAATGAAGGCAAAATAAAACATTTTATATTTATTATTCTTAATTGACATAAAAGATAACAACTGGTTTTTTTTTTTTGAGACGGAGTCTCGCTCTGTCTCCTAGGCTGGAGTGCAGTGGCGCAATCTTGGCTCACTGCAAGCTCCACCTCCTGGGTTCACGCCATTCTCCTGCCTCAGCCTCTCCAAGTAGCTGGGACTACAGGCACCTGCCACCACGCCCAGCTAATTTTTTTGTATTTTTTTTAGTAGAGACGGGGTTTCACCATGGTCTTGATCTCCTGACCTCATGATCCGCCCACCTCGGCCTCCCAAAGTGCTGGGATTACAAGCGTGAGCCACCGCGCCCGACCGCAAGATAACTGTTTAAAGTAACAATAATAACATTGTATGGGGCTATTATGGCATATGTATAAATGAAATGAATGACAGCAATTTCACGAGGGAAGGGAGGAAGCAAATAGGAATACTCCATTATAAGGCACCTGCACTACCCATGAAGTAGTATAGTGTTATTTGAAGGTAGAGTTAAGTTAGTTTAAAATATATTGTGTTAACTCTAGGACAACCATTAAAAAAATTTTTTTTCAGAGGTATAATTGATATGCCAAGATAGGAGAGAAAATGGAATAATATAAAATGCTCAGTTAAAACCTGAGAGGGCAGAAACATGTGAGGGAGGTGACAAACAAAGAAAAAAATACAGCAAATATAAAACAAACATGGTAGGTATTAACCAACTATACCAATAATGACTTTAAACATGCATGGTCTAAGTACACCAATAAAAAGACAGAAATTTTTGGTGAGGGTTAAAAAAAGAAAACTGTATGTTGTCTACAAGAAACCCACATAAAATATAAAGATGCAAATAAGTTAAAAGTAAAGGATGGGGAATGATATACCACATTAACACTAATCAAAAGAAAGCTGGAACAGTTCTATCTTCCAATAAAGCAGACAGAATTATCAGGGATAAAGAGGGACATTACATAATTATAAAGGAGTCAATTCTCCAAAACAACAGAGCAATTTTAAATGTATATGTATCTAACAATAGAGCATCAAAATGCATGAGGCAAAACTTGATAGAATTGAAAGAAGAAATGGACATATCCACTATTATTGTTGCAGACTTCAACACTCTGTTGGTAGTTGATAGATGGAGCTGACAGAAAATCAGAAAGGATATAGACAACCTGAGTGTCACTACCAATCAACTAGCTCTAATTTATCTTTATAAAAGTCTTCACCCAACAGCAGCAGAATGCACATTCTTTTCAAACTCACATGGAACATTCACCAAGGCAGGTCATGTGCTGGGCCATTCTTAGACTGCAATGGAACTAAGCTAGTAAACGATAACATAAAGATAGCTGGATAATCCCTGGATATTTGGAAATTAAACAACATTCTTCTATATAATACATTTGTCAAAGAAGTCTCAAGATAAAATATTTAATAAATAAATATCTTATTTAATAAAATAATAATGAAATAAATAAAATTACAACCTGTCAACAGTTGTGGAATGCAGCAAAAGCAGAAGTTAGAAGGAAGTTTATAGCATGAAATGTGCATGTTGGAAAAGAAGAAATATCTAAAATCAATAACCTAAGCTTCCACCTTATGAAACTAGGGAAAGAAGAACAATTTAAGCCTAGAGCAAACTGAATAAAAGAAATAATAAAAATCGGGAAAGAAATCAATGAAATTGAAAATAGGAAACTATGTAGGATATCAACAAAACCAAAAGCTGGTTCTTTGAAAATATCAATAAGATCAATAAACCATTACACAGGTTAACCAAGATAAAAAGGTAGAAGACATAAATTACCAATATTGTAAATAAGATGTCATTATACTAATTCTATAGATATTAAAGGGATAATAAAGAATATTTCAAACAATTCTGTGGCCACAGATTTAATAACTGAGATGAAATGGATCAATTCCTTGAAACACATAAACTACCAAAACTTATACAAAAAAATAGATAAACTGAATATTTTATGTCCATTAAACAAATTGAATAATAATAACTATCTCCTTCCCTCCCCCCACCCCCCCAAAAAACACTGGGCCTAGATGGAATCAATGGTAAATTCTATCAAACATTTAAAGAAAAAATAATACAATCTCTTCCAGAAAATGGAAGCACAGAGGGCACTTTCTAACTTACACAATGAGGCCAGCATTATCTTAATACCTAAACCAGAGAAAGATATTATAAGAAAAGAAAACTACAGACCAATATCTCTCATGAATGTAGATGTAAAACTTCTTAATAAAGCATTAACAAATTGAGTTCAACAAAGCATAAAAAGGATTATGAATCACAACCAAGTGGAATTTATTCCAGGTATGCAAAGATGGTTCAAAATCTGAAAATCAGTCAATGTAATACATCATATCAATGGGCTAACAAAAAGCACATGATCATATTAATAGATGCAGAAAAAGCATTTGACAAAATCTAACACCATTTCTGATAGAAACTCTCAGCAAACAAGAAATAGAGGGAAATTTCTCAATAAAGAACGCTTACAAAAAAACTATTGCTAACGTTATACTTAATAGGATAACACAGATCCTCCTAAGATCAGGAATAAGGCAAGGATGTCCACTCTCACCACTTCTATTTAACACTGTATTGACCATCATAGCAGGTGAATTAAGACCAAAAAAATAAAAGATAATAGATTGGAAAGAAATAAAGAAATGCATTGATTGCTAGTATATTTGGATTTACTTCTTATTTTATAGTTTGTAGTAAGATATATACTCAACTATCAACTAACAAAGTCTAAAGTTATTTCACACCTGGTCCTTCTCAGCAAGACAAATACCTTAGTAGGTTTTAAGTACCCATTGAATAACCTCCCCCCATTTTGTTAATGTTGACTAGATTCCAAATCCACATTATTAAGCATATGGAACAATGACCGTGATTACCTACCTGTAGTCTTGCCAATATATTTTATAGATGTGTGTCACTTTGTTTCCTAAATAAGATGCCTTTCCTCTAGGTTCCTTTTCCTCTCCTTAATTGAGGTTCATCCTTAAGAGTTATTAAGGACATTGAGATGAGGAAATCATCCTGGGTTATCTGGGTGGGCCCTAAATCCAATGCAAGTGTCCTAATAATAACAGAAAAGCAGAGCTGATTTGACACAGGAGCAGAGAAGACTCAGACACAGAGGAGAAGACAATGTGAAGCTGGAGGCAGAGATTGGAGAGATGCGGCCACAAGCCAAGAAAGCCAAGGAACACCTGAAGCCATCAGAAGCTGGAAGAGGCAAGGCAAGGTCTTCCCAAGAGCCTCCAGAGGGAGTGTGGGCAACACCTGGATTTCAGACTTCTGACCTCCAGATCTGGGAGTGAATACATTTCTGTTGTTTTAAGCCACGAAGTTTGTGGCAATTTGTCATGGTACCCTCAGAAAACTAACATAGTTCCCTTTTGGTTTTTAGTTATCAACTCAATCCTTACCCCACATACACACACAACTTGTTATTTTTGCTTTTTGTTTATAACTTTTCAAATTTTTACCTGAATTTATTTTTTAGTTAAAAAAATTTTAAGAAGTCAAACTAGGTTAAGTTTTCCTAAGGGCATTTTCCTAAGGGATGTATTTTCTTCTGTGTATAAATTGGAAAATGTGAAACTGTGGAATTGACAAGATAAATAAGATGGGATTGGTTGGCTCTACAAACAAGATAGCTTAACAAGTTCTTCACCATAATCGTCCCTGACTGAGTAAATCTTTCCAAAATCAATGACCAGGAACAAGTTTCCACCCAAGATAGATGAGAACTCCAAACATGGCATAGAGAGCATGGAATTTAGATGTTCTCAATGAAAATGACAAAAGCGTCTTACTCATTGCTTATGAAGTTACACAGAAGGAACTAGATGGCAATGTAGCATTTAATTTCTGTTCTAAACCTTTCTATATTGCCCATATGCTTAGGATATATTAGGCGTTTTTGCAGTTTTCAAGACATAAGTAAAATAGTACTTTTGAGTTGTAATGCCTTTCAGAGGGTGCCCAATGCACTTACACCATATGCCATGCATTATGAGCCAGATGTTCATTTTTGACTTCTCTATTTAATAACTAAAGATTCAGGTGGATGCTTGCTAGGCTCTAAATGTGCATAACTCAGGAATTTTGCAGAATTCCCCCAGGAAAACCCTTGAAAAATAAAGAATATGATTTGGTGGATAACATTCCATCTCCTGTCTTTCAGGTGGACAATTCTGGTTTCACAAGTTGTCTATTAAGAACAAACCCCAGGCTGGGCATGGTGGCTCACACCCATAATCCCAGCACTTTGGGAGGCCGAGGTGGGCAGATCACTTGAGGTCAGGAGTTCAAGACCAGCCTGGCCAACATTGTGAAACCCCATCTCTACTAAAAATATAGAAAAATTAGCCAGGCATGATGGTGCACACCTATAGTCCCAGCTACTTGGGAGGCTGAGGCAGGAGAATCACTTGAACCTGGGAGATGGAGGTTACAATGAGCCGAGATTGCACCACTGTACTCCAGCCTGGGTGACAGAGTGAGACTCCACCTCAAAAAAAAAAGAATCAAGCCCTCCTTGCCCATGGCAGCAATCTGTACACTTTTCTTTTCTTTTTTTTTTTTTTTTTTTTTTGAGACGGAGTCTTGCTCTGTCGCCCAGGCTGGAGTGCAGTGGCGCAATCTCGGCTCACTGCAAGCTCCGCCTCCCGGGTTCACGCCATTCTTCTGCCTCAGCCTCTCCAAGTAGCTGGGACTACAGGCGCCCGCCACCACGCCCGGCTAATTTTTTGTATTTTTTAGTAGAGACGGGGTTTCACCGTGGTCTTGATCTCCTGACCTTGTGATCCACCCTCCTCGGCCTCCCAAAGTGCTGGGATTACAAGCGTGAGCCACCACGCCCGGCCATCTGTACACTTTTCTTTCTTCTTTCTTCCCTGTCTCACTCCCCCGGTCCCTCACTCTTCCTTTGAGGATTGCTTCTCAAACTACCTGCACAGCCTTCTCCTCAGACTCTACTCAAGGCAGAAGGAGCCAGTGGGTGGTGGGGGTGGCTGGGGAGACAGTTTGCTGGGGAGGAGGGAGCTCAACTCAGACATTATTTTTCTAACATGTTTTATGAACAAAGGAACATATAAAACCCCTATCTCTCTACCTTCTCCACCATCCTCATCAATATCTTCCCCAGCTTCTGGATGGAAGAGGGCATATAAAAAGGGCTCTTTACCAGTGTGCCTTTGCCTAAGGAAAAGACTCTACGGTATGTCTCATTACCCCATTCATCCATCCATCCATTCCTTCATTCATTATACATACATTCATTGAGCACTGTATTCAAGCTATAGCATTTGAAATGCAAATATTAATAAAAATCAGTACCCGCATCAAGGATTTTATAGTCTAGTGGAGAAAATAAATACATAAACAAATATTTTCTTTTTTATTTGTTTGTTTTTTGTTTTGAGACAGAGTCTCTGTCACCCAGGCTAGAGTACAGAGGTATGATTATAGTTCACTGCAGCCTTGAACTCCTGGGCTCAAGCAATATTCCTGCCTCAGCTTCCTGAGTAGCTAGGACTATGGTGCACACCACCATGCTCAGCTAATTTTTTATTTAATTTTGTTATTGTTGTTGAGACAGGGTCTCACTATGTTGCCCAGGCTGATCTCAAACTGAGAGAGGAGAGAGGAAGGAACAAGTTAAACAGAGACTTAGGACATGTCCTTGGAAGAATTCTTTTCTGAAAGAGCAGCCTGAAAGATCAAGCTACAAGCACAGATAAGGAAGAAAGATCCAACATAAAAACTGCATTTTGTGTAGCCAGCAAGATTCACATATACATTGTGGGCTTCACTGAGCACATCCCTTTCCTTTTTTCAGCATACTCAGTTAAGGGAGCTTGCATAGGGAGTTTTGCCTAAAACATGCCTGTAACTACACAGATAAGATACACAGAACCAGGCATGTCCACAATGGAAAATTCCACCTCCTGACACATGGGCAGTAGGGAAGTTAAATAACATAGAGTAACTCAGACTAACAGCCTACATGGGCACTAGAGGGACAGGGTGGAACTGTCAGGAATTCACACCTTATGCAAACGAAACACTTAGTCCTGACCAGTTTTTCGCACCTTATGCAAATAAGGCATCCTGTCCCACCAGCCTGTTTCTAAAAATTATTGTATTCAACTGCAAAATGGCACCCCTCTCCACAGCAGAGAGCTTTCTTCTTTTGCTTATTAAACTTTGCCCCAACCTCACCCTTGGTGTCCATGCTCCTTAATTTTCTTGACACGAAGAAATTCAGGTGATACCTCGAGCAATGAGATCACTTAGGAATTCCTGGCCTCAAGCAATCCTCCTGCCTTGGCCTCCCAAATAAGCAAATACTTTCTAATGACTTTGATAGAGCAACATTAAAATAAGAAAAAGTTAACTAAAATATTGAGTATCACCAGAAATGGTAACTAGGTAGGTAAATATATAAGAATTTTTGACATTAAAATCAGTGAAATAGAAAACAGAAAAAATAGAATCAATAAAACCAAAAGCTGGTTCTTTGAGATGATCAAAAAAAATTGATAACTTCTAGAAAAGCTTATCAGAAAAAAAAGATAGAAGAAATGAAGGCCCAATATTGAGAAGGAGAGAGGTGACATTACTACAAATGCTACAAATGTTAAAAGCAAAACAGGAGAATACTCTGAATAATATTATGCCAATAAATCTGACAATTTAGACAAAAATGGACAAACTCCTTTAAAGACATAAACTACCAAAGCTCACTGAAGAAGATAAATAACCTAAATAGCCCTGAATCTCATAATGAAATTGAATTTTTAGTTAAAATCCTCCCAGCAAAGAAAACTCCAGGATAAAATAACTTCACTGGTGAGTTCTACCAAATATTTAAGAAAATAATAACACTAATTCTATACAAACTCTTCCAGAAAATTAGAGAGAACAGTTCCAAATTCTCTCTACAAGCGCAGCATTATTGATTCAAAAAAACTAACAAATGTATTTTTTTTAATTACAGATTAAAATTCCACATAAAAATATATGTAAAAATTCTAAGTAAATCTAAGTCACTGATATATAAAAAGGACAATATAGCATGACAAAGTGGGGTTTATCCCATGAATGCAAGGTTGGCTTGCATTTGAAAATCAATGCAACCTACCACATGAACAAATGAAAAGAAAAAAACTGTATGATCATCTCAAGACAGAGAAAAAACATTTCACAAAATCATATTTACATTTTTCATCTTAAAATCTTGCAAAAAACTTGGAATAAAAGTTGCTCAAACTTAAAAAGAGTACCTACAATAAGCCTATAGCTAACATCATACTTAGCAGTAAAAGATTAAATATTTTCCCCCAAATTAACAACACAAAGATTTCACTCCACTTCTTTTCAGCATTGTACTAGAGGTTCTGAGCAGTATAATAAGGTGATGAAAGACATAAAAGACATTCAAATTGGAAAGGAAGAAGTAAAACTGTCTCTATTTGCAAACAGAAAGCTATCTATGAAGAAAATCCAATGAAATCTGCTACATAGCTACCAGAACTAATATAATATAATACATCATATTTCTATATAGTAACAATGAACAATGAGAGATTGAACTTTAAAATACCGTTTATAATAGCATAAAAAACACTTGGGAATGAATCTGACAAAGATGTGACCTCTTCACTGAAAACTATAAAATATTGCTGAGAGAAAGTGCAGAAGAAATAAATACATAACAGCAATAACAGTGTTAAATGCAGAGATAGCAGTGTTTACAGCTTGGAAGAATCAATATTATTAAAATGGCAAATCTCTCCTAATTGATCTACAAATTCAATGAGATCACAATAAAAATTCCAGCAAGTTTTTTTTTTAACAAAAACTGACAAACTGATCCTTAAAAAATGTTAAAATTCAAAAGATTGGAACACCAAGAGAACTTTTAAAAAGAATGATAAATTTGTATAGTAGCACTATCTTATTTTAAGCCTTATTGTAAAGGTACAGTGATCGAGATAATGAGGCATTAGTGTCAAGATAGACACATAAATCAATAAAAGAGAATAAAGAGTCCAGAAATAGAACCACACATATACCTTTTAATAAAAGTGCAAAGGTAATTCAGTAGATTAAAATATAGTTTTTTCAACAAACAGTGCTGGGACACTTGGATATCCATATGCAAACAAAACAAAACAATACAAAAATCCAAAAAAATGAAACAAAAAAGAATTTAATTCATTCCTCACACCATATAAAATGTTAATTCAAAAGGGATCACAGACCTAAATGTAAAACCTAAACTATAAAATACCTATAAGAAAGTAGAGGAGAAAACCTTGTCATCATGTAATAGCCAGAGATTTTTTAGATATAATGCAAAAAGTAAAATTAATTCAGAAAAAGTTAATGAATTAGACTCTATCAAAATTCAAACTTTCTTCCCTTTAAAAGCACTGCTAAGAAAATGAAAAGCTAGCCACACACTGAGAAAAAATATTGCAAATCATCAATCTGATAAAGTCATCCAGAATGAAAAACTCTAAAAATGTAACAATGAGAAAACCAGCAACCCAATTAAAAAAATTGTGTCAATACTTCAGGAAGATGAGATAAGAATGGCTACTAAGAGCATGGGAAAAGTGTTTAAAATATTTATCAAATACAAACTTCAATAAGATACCATAATATAGCTATTAAAGTAGATAAAATTGGAAAGACTGACCATACCAAGTGTTGGAAAGGATGGGAAAGAACTGAAACTTTCCTATTCTTCTGATGGGAATAGAAAATCTTATAACCACTCTGGAAAGCTGTTTGGCAAGTTTCTAAAAAAATTAACCATTAACCTACAATGTGACTGATCCAACCATTTGACTCCTAAGAAAGCAAAATGTACATATACACAAACACATGTTGAAAGTGCTGGAACAATTTGTAATAGCCAAAAGCAGGGAATGACCCATATGTCCATCAATGAATACATGTATATCCATACAGTGGAATAATATTCAACAATAAAAAGGAATAAATGATCGATATATACAACAACATGAATGGATCTCAAAATAATTATACTAATGAAGGAAACAAGTAGGAAAGTTGTGTGGTTTCCCTCACATGAAATTTTAGACAGTGTGAATTAATCTCCAATGACAGAAAACAAATCAGCAGTTGCTTCAGAATATGGGGTGAGGGTAAGGGGGAGGCATGAGGAGAGTTTTAGGAGTGATGTACATGTTCATTAACCCACTTATGCTGGAGGTTGCAATTTTTTAAATTTTTGCAATCAGACCTTGGCTATGACCTTGAGCAGTAGGATATAAATAACTTCCATGTGCTTAGTGTTCCAGTAATGGGATATTAGGCATAAATGGGTTAACTTGAATGTGTTGATGGTGTCACAGGTCTATAAGTATGTCAAAATGTGCCGGATTGTACCCTTCAAATATGTGAAGTTTATCATGTACCAATTATTCAATTATGCATCAATAAACCTTTTTGTTAACTATCAATGTTTTAATAAGGCCAAAGAATCCTTGTAAAATAAAACAGCCCTGGGTAGACGAAGGGTTTGGAATAAATCCAAAAAAAGATTAAAAAAAATTTTTAAGTTAGAGCTTATCAAAAGGACATCAAAGCTGGAACAATTTAGGCCACAAAATACAGAATGATAGTATTAAATAGAATAAAATAAACATCATTAAGCCACAAGTGATGTAAATAAATAAATAAACAAATAAAATGGGGAGATGGGACAGCATTTCCTTACAGAATAACTACAAGTAATAAATGCAGAAGGAAAGAGGGAAATAAAAACTCAACATCAGTCAAACACCACAGCAAAACTTGCCATAGAAAGATCCACGGATGGGTGCTAAAATTGGTGAGCAAAAGTTTGAGGAAAAGTAATATATTCACATAGTCTCAAATATCCCCCTCAAGATATTTATTGCTTACAAAAAGACCTGAACAGTGGAGAAACTCAACAGATACTACCTTACCCAAATGATCAAAGGGAACATCACCCTCATATTCGTATAACTCATAGTCCTATCACAAACCCCTCATTTCATAAGAAAACATTAGATAAAGCTAAAATATTGTACAAAATAACTGGAGGCAAAAAAGCATGCAGATTGTGTTCACCATGATGTCCCTAGCAATTACTGTAACATTTAACACATAGTAGACATTTAATAAATATTTTTAAATGACAGAATTCATTAGAAAAATGAGTTCCAGTTATTGAGAAAACTTCTAAAGTTTCTTATGAGAGGTTTTGTTTTGTTTCATTTTGTTTTGAGATGGAGTCTTACGCTGTCTCCCAGGCTGGAGTGCAGTGGCACAATCTTGGCTGACTGCAACCTCACTGTCTCCTGGGTTCAAGCAGTTCTCCTACCTCAGCCTCCCCAATAGCTGGGATTACAGGCGCACGCCACCACAACCTGCTAATTTTTTTATTTTTAGTAGGGATGGGTTTTCACCATGTTGGCCAGGCTGGGCGCAAACTCCTGACCTCAGGCAATCCACCTGCCTCGGCCTACCAAAGTGCTCGGATTACAGGCATGAGCCACCGTGCCCAGCTGAGAGTTTTTTAAAAAGTAAAAATTGACAATCACTTTGGGGTAATTGAATTATGGCCCAATTTCTAAGGAAATATATGAATTTCATAGGTAATCAAGACTTTGTGGTTTTACTGTAGCATTTTTTTTCAGAGTCAAAAATTCTGCGTTTTGTAAATACAAAAAGGCAAATATTGTTGGGATAAAAAGGCTCCCTGAAAGTTGATTTCCATGGAATAGAAATAATTTTTCTATTCCAATTGCCTTGCTTGCTTGTGCTTAGGGAACATAAATCATGGGTAATTTTACTTGTGATATTCTTTTTTTTTTTTTTTTTTTGAGACAGAGTCTCACTCTGTCTCCCAGACTGGAGTGTAGTGGTGCCATCTCAGCTTGCTGCAACCTCTGCCTCCCCAGTTCAAGCGATTCTCCTGCCTCAGCCACCTGAGTAGCTAGGACTACAGGCATGCGCCACCCATGCCCAGCTAATTTTTGTATTTTTAGTAGAGATGATGTTTCACCCTGTTGGCCAGGCTGGTCTCAAACTCCTGACCTCAAGTGATCCCCCGCCTCTGCCTCCCAAAGTGCTGGGACTACAGGCATGAGCCACTGTGCCTGGCCTTAGCTGTGATGTTCTTTAATTGTATTTCTCAAGCCTTAATTGCTTGAAATTTCTTTTCCATGTTGAAAACTAATGTTTAATTCCACATGACACACAAAACCAGAAATGAGATAAATAAGCTAAAAAGATGAATCTCAAGTCAGTAAGACTAGCCCTCATTTTGTGGCTATTTTTAATGTTTTAATTCTATCAGTTTTCATAATTAGATAACACCTACCAATACAAATGCATCCTATTCCCATGTTTTAATTTCAGAGAAAATTTTAGACTAATCTGTATAATAAATGATTGCCTTAGTGTAATGTCAGAAATGTCTCTGCTTTAAAGTACAGTCTCGAATGGCCAAATAGTTTTATTAGTATAACCACAGGAGAAAAATGCTAAATAGCAAGGATTTAAGAAGGATTTTTGAAATATGTTGGGAAAAATCAAGTTTATGTCTCTCCAAAATAAAGTTATTTTTTAAATATTTTTGTTAATAATTCATTACATTTAATAAGACAAAGGCTTATGAGGTAAAACCTACCAAATGTTTGTATTCTGCATTTATTTATGATGCTATTATGGGCTGAACTGTGTCCCTCCAAAAATTTCTATGTTGGAGTCCTAAACACCAGTACCTCAGAATGTGACCAGACGTGGGGATAGAGTCTTTTCAGAGGTAATTAAGTTATAATGAGGTCATTAGTGTGGGCCCTAATCTAATATGACTAGCTTTCTATAAGAAGAGGATATTCAGATACAAACATGTACAGAGGAAAAACCATGTGAAGCCACAGGAAGAAGATGACCATCAACAAGCCAAAGAGAGAAGCCTGAAACAGATCTTTCCTTCACAGCTCTCAGAAAGAACCAAACCTGCTGACACATTGACCTCAGATGTGTAGCCCTCAGAATTGTGAGAAAGTAAATTTCTGTTGTACAAGCCACCCAGTCTGTGATACTGTGTTATCACAGCCCTAGAAAATTAGTGCAGGTGACAATTCCAGCATTTGTTCTTATAGCTGTGAACCCAAAAGTCTCTGAGACAGGCCTCAATTAATTCAGAAAGTTTATTTTGCCAATGTTAAGAATACACCTATGACACAGCCTCAGGAGGTCCTGACAACATGTGCCCAAGGTGGTTGAGGTACAGCTTGCTTTTTTTTTTTTTTTGAGACAGAATTTCACTCTTGTTGCCCAAGCTGGAGTGCAGTGGTGTGATCTCGGCTCACTGAAACCTCCGCCTCCCGAGTTCAAGTGATTCTCCTGCCTTAGCCTCCCGAGTAGCTGGGATTACAGGTGCATGCCACCACACCTGGCTAATTTTTAGTTTTTATTTTGTATTTTTAGTAAAAACGGGGTTTCACCATGTTAGCCAGGCTGGTCTCGAACTCCTGACCTCAGGTGATCTGCCCACCTCAGCCTCCCAAAGTGCAGGGATTACAGGTGTGAGCCACTGCACCTGGCCTAGCTTGCTTTTGTACCTTTTAGGAGACATAATACATCCTTCAATACCTGTAAGAGGTGCATTGGTTTGATCCGGAAATGTAGGACAACTAAAAATGGGGGCTTTCAGGTTATAGATAGATTTAAAATTCTTCTGATTGGCAATTGGTTAAGTTATTATCAAAAGGTCTGGAATCAATAGAAAGAAAGGTCTGGGCTATGATGACAAGGTGTTGTGGAGACTAAAGTTTTATTATGCAGATGAAGCTTCCTGGTAGAAGACTTCTGAGAGAATAGATTGTAAATATTGTTTTGGTGTTTTTATCAGACTTAAGATCTGTGTTGATGTTAATGCTGGTCAGCTTTTCCTGAATTCCAAAACGGAGGAGGGTGTAATGAGGTATGCCCAACCAACCCTTCCCATCACAGCCTAAACTAGTTTTCCAGGTTAACTTTGGAATGCCCTTAGTCAAGAGGAGGCTTCCATTCAGATGGTTGAGGGTCTTCGAATTTTATTTTTGGTTTACATAGCTAAAAAATACTTCTTGAACTTTCAAGAATTGTGAGGGGTCTAGGATTTTACTCTACTTGCAAGCTAACAATTTAGACTATTATTGTTTCTCAGATGCTAGCAGAAGACATGAAATTCCTGGGTCAGAGACAAAGGACTTCCTTACTCATGGCAACAGCAGGTCATGTGCATGGATATCCTGTTTTCCCTGAATCCTGCAGGGCCAATTTAAACAGTCTATGATGAATGCCCATGTGTACAGTGGTTGTGTTACAGGACAAGAACCCATATAGCTTAGATAAGTCATCACTAATATGCTAAGTAGAAAGAGTCCTGCTTTTTGTCTGAGAGACATTACTTCATTATCTCTCAGGTGTGCTCTCTGTAAATACAATCCTGAGGAGTGGGTCCAGATAGAGAGTGACCAAGATCTTGTATTCTTGGCATACTCAGCAAGATCATGAAGAGATACTGAGGGCCAATTGTGGCTTGCCTTTCCCAGTGAAGCTATTATCTGACAGGCACAATGCTAGAGGCCCTAGTGGTGATTAACAAGCCAAAATGTGGTATGTCAAGAGTTATGATAAGAATCAAAACACATGGAAGGGTGTAATTCTTTAAAAGGATATGTGATTTTGTATAAGGAAGTCAGAGTATGTTTCCCAGAGGAACTGGCGATTTAACTGACACTTATAGATCAATGGAAATTCTGTATATGAAGAGATGGAAGAGCAGAACTAGAGGCAATTCTGGCAACACACAAAGTAAAACAAAGGCCAGGGGGTGAAAGGATTGGGTGCAATTGGAAACATGCAATACTCAATATATTTGGAATCAGGAGTAAGAAGGAAGAGTGGTAAGAAGATAAAATTAAAGGTAGGAACCAAAGCCAGGTCATGGTGGGCTTTGAAATCATGCTAAGAAAAAGAACATTTTCTTGAGGCTAATGGAGAGCTAGGAAAATGGTTTTAGAGTGAGAAGTGTTGAGATGAAATTTGGTTTTCAGAAAAAGTTACCTTGGTTACTGTTTGGGGAACAGATTTAATCAGAACAAAGCTGAAGCCAGTTAGGTACCATTAAAGTAGAACAGAAAAAAATTTGGTAGCCAGGAAGTCAGAGTCAAGAGATCTTTAGGATTTACAAAATTGAAGGGAGAAATATACAGTTCTACAATAATAATTGAAGACTTCAATACTCCACTTTCAATAATGAACAGAACATTTAACCATAAGATCTATAAGGGCACAGAGGGCTTGAACAACACTATAAACTAACTAGACCTAACATACATACACAAAACCCTCCACCCAACAATAGAAGGATACACATTCTTCTTAAGTGCACGTGGAATATTCTCCAAGATAAATCATGTGTTAGGCCACAAAGCAAATATCAGTGAATTTTAAAATTGAAATTATACAAAGCATCTTCTGCAACTATAATAGAATGAAGCCAGAAATCAATGCCTGTGAAAATTGGAAAATTCATAAATATGTGGAAATTAAGCAATACATTCTTATATAACCAATGGGTCAAAAAAGAAACCACAAAAGATATTAGATGATTAGAGACTAATGAAAATGAAAACCAAACCAGTATACCAAAACTTATGGGATGCATGAAAGGCAGAGTTCAAAGGGAAATTTGTAGCTGTAAATGCCAACATTAAAAAGAAGGAAGATGTCACATCAGTAGCCTAACTTTACATCTTGAGGAAATGGGGGAAAAAGAGCAAATTAAACTCAAAGGTAAGATAAGGAAGAAAAGAATAAAGGTTAGATAGCAGATAAATAAAATAGAGAATACAAAAACAATAAAGAAAGTGAATTAACCCAAAAGTTTGTTCTTTGAGATGATCAACAAAATTAACAAAATTTAGCTAGACTAATAAAGAACAAAAGAGAAAAGATACAAATGACTAAAGCCATAAATAAAAGTGAAGACATTACTATTGACTATACAGAAATAAAAAGGATTTTAGGAGAATTGTATGAACAATTGTATGCAGAAAATTAGATAATCTAGGTGAAATGGACAAACTTCTAGAAATACACAAATTACCTAAACTGACTTAAAAATAAACAGAAAATCTCAACAGACCTATATAACAAGTGAAGAGATTAATTCAATAATCAAAAATGTCTCAACAAAGAGAAATCCAGGACCAGATGACTTTACTGATAAATTCCACCAAACATTCAAAGAACTAACACCAAACCTTGAACTGTTTTTAAAAAATAGGAGAGGAAACTTTCTAACTAATTATATAAGGTCAGCATTACCCTGATATCAAAGTCAGATAAAAACATCACAAGAAAAAGGAAACTTCAGACCAACCTCCCTTATGAATAGAAATGCAAAAATCCTCAACAAAATCCTAGCAAACTAAATTGAATGGCACAATTAAAAAAATTATACTCCACAACCAAGTGGGATTTATATCAGGAATACAAGGGTGGCTCAACATAAGAAAAGCAATAAATGTAATACATCACATTAATAGAAAGAAGGGGGAAACTCACATAATTACCAAAATGTAATGCAGAAAAGGCATTTGACAATCCAGTATCTTTTTTATGATAAAAGTAACTCTCAGAAAACTAGGTAGAGGAGGGAACTTTCTCATATGCTAAAGAGCATTTATGAAAAACCCACAGCTAACATTATACTCTATGGCAAAAAACTAAAATTCTTCATTCTAAGATCAGGAATGAGACGAGGAAGTTTACTTTCACCATGCTATGCAACATTGTATAGTTAAGTTTTTGCCACAGCAATTAGACAATAAAAAAATAACTGGAAAGGAGAAGGTAAAATATATTTATTTGCAAATGGTATTGTCTTACCTATAGAACATTCCAAAGAATACACAAGAAAGCTAATAAATTAATTCCACAAAGTTTCAAGGCACAATGTCAATACCAAAAATCAGTTGTGTTTCTATATACCAGCAATGAATAACTAGAAAAGGAAATTAAGAAAGCAATTTCATTTACAGTAGCATCTAAGGTAATAACATACCTAGGAATAAATTAACTAAGAAGGTGAAAGACTTGTATATTGAAAATTATAAAACGTTGCTGAAAGAAATTAGGACCAAAATAAATGGAAAGACATCCCACTAAAAAGAAGACTTAATAGTATCAAGCTGTCAATACTACCCAAAAAGATCTACAAATTGAATGCAATCCCCATCAAGATTCTGATGACCTTTTTTTCTAGAAAGGGACAAGCCAATCTTTACTTCATATGGAATTTCAAGGGACCCTGAATAGCCAAAGTCACACTGAGAAATATAATGAAGTTAGAAGACTCACACTTCCCAGTTTTAAAACTTACTACCAAGCCTTAGTAATTGGTTTGAAAGTGGTCTGTTCCCACCAAAACTAATGTGGAAATTTGATCCCCAGTGTGGCAGTGTTGGGAGGTGGGGCCTAGTGGGAGGTATTTGAGTCATAGGGAGCAGATCCCCCACAAATAGATTAATGTCCTCCATCAGAGGTGAGTTCTTGCTGTCACAGGATTGGATTAGTTCCTGCTAGAGCAGGCTGTTAAAAAGAGCCTGGCTTCCTTGGTTTCCCTCTCTTGATTCCTCTCTTGCCATGTTCTTTTTGCACATACTCCCCTTCTGCTTTCTGTAATAGATGGAAGCAGTATGAAGTCCTCATCAAATGTAACTGTTTAATCTTGGCCTTTTCAGCCACCAGAATCATGAGCCAAATACACCTTTTTTTAAAATAAGTTACCCAGCCTCAGGTATTCTGTTATAGCAACCCAAAATGAACACGAAAGTAAGCAAAATAGTGTGGTGCTAGCATGAGGATAGATATAAGACCACTAGAATAAAATTGAGAGTTTGAAAAAAAGACATTTGACAAGGGTGCAAAGTCTATGTAATGTGGAAAGAATATTCTCTTTAATAGGTGGTTCAAAAGAATAAAGTTGAATCCCTAATTCATATTACATACAAAAGTATACAAAAATTAACTCATAATGGATCAATGGCCTAATTATGAGAGCTAAACCATAAAACTCTTACAGGAAAGAATAGACATAATCTTCAACACCTTGGATTTAGCAATAAATTTCTAGATATTACATCAAAAGCACAATTAACAAAAGGAAAAATAGACAAATTGGGCTTCTTCAAATTAAAAACTTTTGTGCACCAAAGAACACTGTCAACAGAGTAAAAAGGCAACTTACAGGATGGTAAAAAATATTTGCAAGTCATATAACTCATAAGGATTCAATATCAAGAGTAGATAAAGAATTCTTACAATTCAACAATAAAAAGACAACACAACTAAAAAGTAGTTAAAGGACTTCAATAAATATTTCTCCAAAGAAGATATACTCATGGTCAATAAGGATATGATAAGATACTCAACATCACTAACCACTAGGGAAATGAAAATTAAAGAGGCACAATGAGATATCACTTCACAGATACTAGGATGGCTATAATTTTTAAAATGGAAAAGAACATACGTTACCAAGGATATGGAAAAATTGGAACTCTTGTGTGTCATCAGCATAAATATAAAATGGTGCAGCTGCTTTGAAAAACAATTTGCCAGTTCCTCAAGAAGCTAAACATGGGATTACTATATGAACCAGCAATTCCACTACCAGCAATCTCAATACCCAAAGGAATTGAAAGCAAGGACTCAAACAGATATTGGAATGCCAGTGTTCATCACAGCATAGTTCATAATAGCCCAAAGTCAGAGACAACCCATGTATCCATCAACAGATGCATGGGTAAACAAAATGTGATATATACATACAAATGGAATATTATTCAGCTTTAAAATGAATGAAGTTCTTATGTATGCTATACATGGTTAAGACTTGGAAACATCAGGGCCGGGCGCAGTGGCTCACATCTGTAATCCCAGCACATTGGGAGGCCGAGGTGAGCAGATAACCTGAGGTCAGGAGTTCGAGACCAGCTTGGCCAACATGGTGAAACCCCGTCTCTACTAAAAATACAAAAATTAGCCAGGCATGATGGTGCGGACCTGTAATCCAAGCTACTTGGGAGGCTGAGGCAGGAGAATCACTTGAACTCAGTAGGTAGAGGTTGCAGTGAGCCAAGACCATGCCATTGCATTCCAACCTGGGCAACAAGAGCAAAACTCCATCAAAAGAGAGAAAGAAAGACAGAGAGAGTTAGAGAGAGAGAGAGAAAGGGAGGGAGAGAGAGAAAGGGAGGGAGGGAGGGAGGGAAGGAGGGAGGGAGGGAGGGAGAGAAAACATCACACTAAGTAAAATAAGCCAGACACAAGAGCTCGTATATTGTATGATTCCACTAATATGAAATACCTAAAATTGGCAAATGTATAGAGACAGAAAGTATATTAGAGATTACTAGAGGCTGAGGGGTGAAGGAAGAAGGAATTATTGTTTATAGTTACAGAGTTTCCATTTGGAAGGATGAAAATGGTTTTGGAAATAGTGATGATGGTTGTATCATATTGCGAATGTAATTAATGCTATTGAATTGCACTTTTAAAAGGATATAATTAGGGGTAATGTCAGCAAGATGGCCAACTAGAAGTTTGTAGAACTCCTCACCTTGCAACACACACAAAAACAAAACAATATACAACTACATTTCAACCAAAATAACTAAAGGAGAACACTAGACAAGAGCAAAGGAGCAGCAGAAATCCTGTGAAGCACAGAAACCCAGTATGGCTATGTAGAGAAGGGAAGGAAACAGTTTGCCTCCACCAACTGGTCCCCCAGTAAGGATCAGCTCACAACCAAGAGAGACTTTCTCTCTGTGGGGAAAGGTAAGCAAGACGACTCCTGAAACCCCCATCACCACTGCGGACATCTGCATTCTTCACTACTGGAGACTCCCACAGTCCTCACAGATTCTGATCCTAGTTAAGGGAGCTCCCCAGTGTCTACACACTGCATTAGCCCAGAGAAAGAGCTGATGTTTTATCTCTCCCCTTGTGGCCTGAGCTGCTGCTGTTCTACATTGTCTTGGAATTAGGGCCACTGCCAGACTGTGTTCTGCTCCAAGGATGAGTAGCCATTGCACCTCTCCATCCCTGAGTCTTTGCTGCCACTGTACCATGCCCACCTGATAGCATTACCATCTCTAGGCCAAGCTGTTGCTACAACCTACCCCCAAGCTAAGCTACTGTGGAGACACTCCATCCCCCCAATTTCAGTCACTGGTGCACCCTGCCCTCAGGGTCTGAGCTAACACTGTTCCTCATTGCTCTGGGATTTCAAAGCTCTGGCACATCGGAACAGTTGCATATCCCAGTACCATAGCTGAGGTAGTGCCCTGCTCTCTATGGACCCTAAGCTTCAGCCCAACAGAGCAGTCATGTGCCCCCAGTGCCCAAGCCAATGCAGCACCCCACCCCTCAGAGAACTAGAGCCCCTGGCAACGTGTGTAGCCATACTCTGGAGCTGAGCTGATGTGGCACCTCATATTCCAGGGAAACTTACCCTTGGCTGAGCTGTTCTACCCCACCTTTCAGGCTCAACAGCTAAAAGGCCCTGCCTTCCTAAAACTGGAGTAGTCCCCCAGAGTCCAAGCTGCTGAGGCATGCCCACTCTGTGGGGAGTAGAGTCATCACTGTCTACTCCCCAGTCCTCAGGGCCCAAGCCACAGCTGGGCCGTTCCTGGGTCATTGCTGCTGCAACAACTGGCCTCACAGAGCCTGGGTTACTGTCATGCCTCACATTCTCAGAATCCAGAGTCACTACTGTGTGGTATCTCATCCCTCAGGGCCCAAGTTGTCACTGTTTCCTGTTGGTTCTGGGACCTGAATTGCAGCTGTGCCTTGCTCCCCAGGGCCAAACCCTCAGAGTACCCCTTCTTCCCAGAGCCAAGTCAGTACTATGCTCTGACCACCAGGACCAGAGTCATAGCTACGACCTAGCTCCCTGGGCCTGAGCTGCTAGGATATGCCTCAGAGCAACAGACCCCAGCTTTATTAGAGAACTAAAGCCACTTGTGCCTCAGAGAGTGAACTGAACCTCAAGTCCCAGGTCCTATAGTAGTTTTGCAAGACCCTGAGCCCAGCCCAGGACTCTGGCTCCACAGACACTCAGAGCACCTGGGCCCTGGATCCCAGCACCATTACCTGTGGGCCATGTCAGGCTTGAAATGAAGAGAGATTCCTTCAGCTAAGACACTTCAGCCAAGTGGGGACACTGTGGAGAAGAAAAGTACAGGAGAATCTCTAAAGCTCTTGCCACCAAGAATCCTAATAACATATGCTGCCACCACCACTGCCACAAAATCTTGCAGCCTAGACCACTGAGGCACCCACAGTCATTGCTAATGTTCATCACAGGTAAAGAAGCTACATGGAGAATTACATAACAACACCCACCTGGGACCAGACCCATCGCACCCTTCCCAATCATCTCCCTCAAGCCCATCTGTAGGTGAAAATCTTTCCCTACAAAAGCCACTGTGTAAAGTTTGAGAGAAGTGACTGCTCCACCAGATGCACAAACATCAATGCAGGATACAAGAAACACAAAAAAGGAAGGAAATATGATACCATCAAAGAAACACAACAATTCTTCAGTAACTGACTCCAAGAAAATGAAGATTTACCAACTGCCTAAAAAAGAATTCAAAATAATGATCTAAAGGAAATCCAGGAAGATACAAGAGAATACAGATAGATAATTCAATGAAATCAAGAAAACAATTTATGATCTGAATGAGAAATTCAATAAAAAGATAGATATCATTTTTTAAAACCACACGTAAATCTTAGAACTAAAGAATTCGATCAATGAAATGAAAAATACAATTAAGAGCTTCAACAGTAGACTAGATCAAGCAGAAGAAAGATTCTGTGAACTTGAAGATAAGCTGTTTGAAATGAATCAATTAGAGGAAAAAAATGAAAGTGAAAAAGAATGAAGAAAGCCTATTGGACTTATGTAATACTACTAAGCAAACAAATGCTTGCAATATGGAATTTTCAAGAGAAGAGACAAAGACAGGGACAGAAAGCTTATTTAATGAAATAATTGAAATAATTGCTGAAAATTACCCATGTCTTGAGAAAGATATGAATGTCTAGATTCATGAAGCTTAAAGTTATCCAAACAGAACCAAAGAGGTCCTCTCTGGGGTACATTATAATCAAGCTGTCAAAAGTAAATTATGGCAGCTGCAGCATGTCTTGAGCCAGGGCCGCTAAGAGACCAGCTGCAGTGGGGGAGGTGCTGCTGGGGCTGCATGCTCCATGGAGCAGGTGGGGGCTGGTAACAGGTGGGAGCCCTGCCCTCTTCTGAGTTGTTGGGGCAAGAGTCCTGCAGCCACCCAGCCACAGCTACCATCCCAGCCTAGGAATCCCCTCTGTCCCTGCGCTTGGAAGTGCCTGCTCCCAGTGCCCACTCTGGGGTGGAGCAAAGTTGTGGTCGAGCCCGGGGCTGCTGTGACCTGTTCAGGTGTGCATGTGCTCGGGGTGGTGCTGACATGTTAGCCCCCTGCCACCTTGACCTCCTCTAAACTTTGGGTCCTGACCAGCACAAGTGGGAGGCCAAGGAGGTGCTGATGGCAGCTCAGGCATGGGCCTGTAGGTGCCCTTCAGCACACACAGCATGGGCACCATGGACAACATGATTGGTGGCAGGAGGCATATGGGCTCCTGGGCAGAAAGCGGCTGTTCTCCGGTGAAGCCCCTCCTTCAAATCCCAGATGGCCTGAAGCATGGGGGCCAGGCTATCAGTTCCAGGTAGAGTCTATGGACTGGAATGAGAACTTACGGCACTTTTTCCAGGCCTGCCCATGGCTGCCCATGGACAGTCAGCAGGCATTTCTTCCCTTCTGAGCCCATAAAAACCCCAGACATGCTCAAACTTGAACAGACATCAGGATGACCTGCCTATGGAAAGGAGCTACCCACTGTGGGTCTCCTCTCTACTGAGAGCTAGATACTCATGTGCATGACCTGCCTGCAGAAAGGAGCTACCCACTTCAGGTCTCTTGAGAGCTGTTTTTTCATTCAATGAAGCTAGTCTTCACCTTGCTCACCCGCCAATTGTCCACATACTTCATTTTTCCTGGATGTGGGACAAGAACATGGACCCACTGAATGGCAGGACTGAAAGTGCTGTAACACAAACAGGGTTGAAACATGCCCCTCTGCTTGCCACATTCCGGATGACAAGAAGGAGAGAAGAGCTGTGGCCCTTTGGGGAGCTCAGATCTAGGGGCTCCCAGAGCCAGGGCTGTGGCACTCTCTTTGGGGCTCTGTGGTTCCTGGCATCTCCAAGCTTCTGGGCACCACCATGTCCCTCTCGTCCAGATGTGGGCACCCACAGGAGAAGCCACATGTGGTACATCTGGTCCAGCTGCGGCCTTGCAGGGAGCCAGCACCTGTGCCGGCACCTGGAGCTGCCTGTGCTGCCACAGCAGCCAGCATGCCTGGCTGTGCACAATGGCCAGATCCTGCACTTGCTCACCCACACACCCCTCACCACTCTGCACCTGGCTCGCCCTTGGCAGGTGTAGGTTACAGGCTGGTAGCACAAGCTGAGCACAGACTGCCAGGCTGAGCGGGCAGAACGAGTCCAGCAGGCACAAGCAATACTCGGGCAGAGGACACTGCTGACCACAGAGGTTTCTGGCTGGTGAAGTGACACCCCAAGGACATAGAGAATTTAAAAGGTAGCAAGAGAAAAGCATCATGCCATATATAACAACATTCTCATTAGACTATCAGTGGATTTCTCAGCAAAAACCTTGTAAGCCAAGAAAGAAAGGGGTAATATATTTAAAGTACTGAAAGAAAAAACCAAGATAGCCATAAATACTAAATCTAGCAAAGCTGTCCTTAAGAAATGAAGGAGAAATAAAGTCTTTCTCAGACAATCAAAAGCTGAGGGAACTCATCACCACTATCCCTGCCTTATGACAAATGCTTAAAGGAGTTCTCCACGCAGAAAAAGAAAAGGACAGTAATTGCTATCATGAATACCTAGGAAAGTATAAAACTAGTGAGGAGTAGTAGTATAAAACTGACTAGTAGTTTTATTCTTTCATGTGTATGAGTACAGGCAAACACATACTCAAATTCAGAATACTCCAACACTATAATGGTGCTATGTGAATCATTCATATCTCTAGTATGAAGGTTAAAAGTCAAAACAGTTAAAAATAACGAAAGCTACCATAAGTGGTTAAGGAATACAAAATATAAAAATATGTAAGTTGTGAAATCAAAAACATAAACTGTGTGGGGTAGGGTAAAAGTCTAGAGTTTTTATATGTGACAGAATTTAAGTTGTTGTCAGTTTAAAATAGTCAATTCTAACTATAAGAAGTTTTACGCAAGCCTCACGGTAACCACAAAGCCAAAACCTATAACTGATATACAAACAATAAAGAGAAAGAATCAAAGTTTAGCATTACAGAAAATCCTCAAATCACAAAGATAGACAAAAAAAGCAAAGGATCCACAAGACAACCAGAAGTCAAATAACAAAATTGTAGTAGTAAGGTTTTACTTATAAATAATAACCTTAAATGTAAATTGATTAAATACTCCAACCAAAAGACATAGAGTGGCTTTGTGAATTAAAAAAATAAGATCCAACTATATGCTTCCTACGACAGACCAAGTTTAGGTTTAAGGACAAACACGGACTGAAAGTAAGAGGATAGAAGAAGATATTCCATGCAAATGGTAACCAAAAGAGAGCAGGGGTGGCTGCAACTTATATCTAATTAAATATACTTCAAATCAAAAACTGTCACAAGAGACAAAAAAAAAGGTCATTATTTAATGATAAGGGGATCAATTCATCAAGAGGACATAACAATTATCAATATATATGCACCCAACATCAGAGTACCTAAATACATAAAGCAAATATTAATGGACATGAAGAAAGAAATACACAGCAATGCAATAATAGTAGACCATTTTGATATCTCATTTTCAACCATGAATAGATCAACTACACAGAAAATTAATAGGGAAATACTGGACTTGAGTTTCACTTTAGACCATACAGCCCTAACAGACATATACAGAATATTCCATCCAACAGTAGCAGAATACACATTTTTCTCAAGTACACATGGAATATTCTCCAGGATACACTGTATGTTAGGCCACAAAACAACTCTTAACAAATTTTAAGAAACTAAAATCATATTGAAGATTGTTTCAGATCAAAATGGCATGAAACCAGGAATCAATAACAGAAGAAATCTTGAAAAACTCACACATATGTGGAAATCAAACAACATGCCCCTAAACAATCAATGAGTAAAAGGAGAAATTAAAAGGGAAATTGTAAATACCTTGAGACAAATGACAATGGAAATGCAACATACTAAAACCTATGGGATGCAGCAACAGCAGTTTTGAGAGGAAAGTGTATAGCAATAAGTACCTACATTAAAAAGGAAAAAAGATCCCAAATAAATAGTCTAAAACTATTCTTCAAGAACTAGAAAAAGAAGAACAAACTAAGCCCAAAGTTAGCAGAAGGAAGGAAACAATAAAGATCAGAATAGAAATAAATGAAATGGAGAACAGAAAAACCATAGAAAAAATTGGTAAACTGAGTTGGTTTTTTAAAAAAATAAACAAAATTTAAAAACACTTACTAGTCTAGCTAGCAAAAAAAGAGAGAAAAGACTCAAATAAAATAAAAAATGATATTGAAGATATTACACAGATGCCTCAAAAATTAAAAGAATCACACAGGACTATTATGAACAATTATATGCCAAACAAATTGGAGGACTTAAAATAGTTGGATTAACTCCTAGAAAAGTAAAGCCTACCACAGTTAAATTAGAACGAAATAGAAAGCTTGAACAGAATAATAACAAAGAGATTGAAGAAGTAATCAAAACCCTCCCCCAAATTGAAAAGCCCAAGACCAGATGCCTTCGCAGCTGAATTCTACCACACATTCAAAGAGGAACTAATACCAATACTTCCTAAACTCTTCCAAAAAATAGGGCTACAGGAAATACTCCCAAACATATTTTATGAGGCAAGCATCATCTTGATACCTAATCCAGACAAAGACATCACAAGAAAAGAAAACTATGGGTCAGTTTATCTGATGAGAATTAATGCAAAAAATTCTCAATTAAATATTATCAAACCGAATTCAACAACACACCAAAAAGACTGTACATCATGACCAAGTGAGATTTATTTCTGGCATATAACACTGATTTAACATATGCAAATCAATCAATATAATATACTACATTAACGGAATGAAATAGTAAAAACCATCTGATCCTCTGAATTGACAAAGAAAAAGCATTTAATGAAGTCCAACATCCTTTGTTGATACTGTTAGAACTAATAAGTGAATTCAGTAAAGTTGCAGGATTCAAAATCAACATACAACAATTAGTAGTGTTTTTATTCACAGAATAATAACCTAGCTGAAAGAAAAATCAAGAAAACAGTCCCATTTACAGTAGCATCAAAAGAAAATAAAGCACGTAGAAATTTAACCAAGGAGGTAAAAGATCTAGACACTAAAAACTGTAAAACATTGATGAAAGAAGTTGAGGAAGAACAAATACAAAGATATCCCATGCCCATGAATACAATAATTAATATTTTTAAATTGTCTGCTAACCAAAGCAATATACAGATTCAATGCAATCCCTATAAAAATCCCAATGGCATTTGTCACAGAAATTTTTTTTGAAGTCCAGAAATTCATATGGAACGACAAAGGATCCTGAATAATCAAAACAATTCTGACAAAGAAATAGTTGAAGGTATCACACTTTCTGATTTTAAATTATATTGCAAAGCTATAATAATCAAACTCATACTGTATTGGAATAAACCCATACCATATTGGAATAACAGGCCATAGACCATTGAAACAGGATAGGGTGCACAGAAGTAAATCCAAACATGTATGGTCAATTAAGTTTTGACCAAGGCACCAAGAGGACACAATGGAGAAAGGATAGTCTCTGTAATAAATGGGGCTGGGAAAACTGAATTTCTACATATGAAAGAATGAAATTGGACTGTTATCTTACATCATGCACAAAAAGCAACTCAAAATGGACGAAATACCTAAATTTAAGACCTGAAACTATAGAACTCCTAGAAGACACTATAGGGGAAAAGTGCCTGAACGTTAGCCTTGACAATGATTTTTTTTCCCTAATTACACCAAAAGCTCAAGCTACAAATGTAAAGATACATAAATGGAACTACACCAAAATAAAAATCTTCTGCAAAGCAAAGGAAATTATCAACAAAATGAAATAGCCTATGAATTGGGAAAAAAAATTGTAAACTCTGATAAGGGGTTATCATCCACAATTTATAAGAACCCCTACAATTAAATAGCAGAAAAACAAATAACCCAATAAAAAATGAACAAAGAACCTGAATAGACATTTCTACAAAGAAGATATAAAAAACGGCCAACAAATCTGTATGAAGGTGTTCAACGCAGTTAATCATCAGGAAATACGACTCAAAATCACAATGAGATACGACCTCACACCCACTATGATGGCTATTATTTAAAAGTCAAAAGATAACAAATGTTAGTAAGTACGTGAAGAAAAAGGGAAGCCTTGCATACTGCTGGTGGAAATGTAGTTTGGTGCAGCCATTATAAAAAACAATATGAAAGTTTCCAAAAAAAATTAAAAATAGGACTACCATGTGACCCAACAACCCCCCTTCTGGGCATATACCCAAAGGAAATAAAATCACCATTTCATAAAGGTACGTGCACGCCCGTGTTTACTGCAGCATTACCCACAATAGCCAAGATATGGAAACAACCTGTGTGTCTGTAGAGAGACAAATAGTTAAGAAACTGTGCTACATACATATAGATAATGACATATTATTTTGCCTTTAAAAAAGGAGATCCTGCCATTTGTCACAACATGCACAAACCTGGAAGTTTGTGCTAAGTGAAACAATCTAGACACACACAAAAAAATACATAATCTCATTTACATGTGGAATTTTTTAAAAAGTCAAATATACAGAGACAGGGAATAAAACACTGGTTACCAGGGGTGGGGCTAGGGAGGTAGAAAGGAAATGGGGAGATGTAGGTCAGAAGACACAAAGTAGCAGACATGTAGGATGAACAAGTCTAGAGATCAAATGTACGTGAAGATTACAGATAATAAAATTGTACTGTATTTGTGATTCCTGCTAAATGAGTAGACTTTAGCTATTCTTGCCACAAAAACAAACAAAAGTGTAACTATGTGAGATGATGAATATGTTAATCTGCTTCTTTATAGTGACCATTTTGCTATCTACATGTATCCCACAATATATTTATATCTTAAGTATAAATGATTAAATTTATTTTCTTAAAAATGGTCAACAGGCAAATTTTGTTACATGTGTATTTTTGATCCAAAAAATATAACATGTAATATATCAAATACCATTGAACTGTACACTTTAAATAGGTAAATTGTATGGATGCGAATTATATCTCAATAAAGCTGTTTTAAAAAAGAGATTTAGGACACTGGTCTTCAACCCGCAGGCCAAAGACCGGTACTGGTTCCTGGCCTGTTAGGAACTGGCTGGCACAGCAGGAGGTGAACGATGGGCGAGGAAGCATTACCGCCTGAGCTCAGCCTCCTGTCAGAGCAGCGGAAGCATTAGATTCTCATAGGAGTGTGAACTCGATTGTGAACTGCGCATGCGAGGGATCTAGGTTGCACACTCCTTATGAGAATGTAACTCCTGATGATTTGACATGGAACAGTTTTATCCTGAAACCATCCCCCACAACCCTCGCACGTGGAAAAACTGTCTTCCACGAAACCGGTCCCTGCTGCCAAAAAAGGTTGGGGACTGCTGATTTAGGAGATAGTGTCAGTAGGAAATTGTAATTGACTGTATATGAAGGATGTAGTGAACATTTGTCACTTTATGGCTACTCGGCAGTGGAACCTCTTCCTATTTTGGGTTATAGAGCCTGTCTCCAATCAGAGAAATTGAAGATCTTCTATTAATCTTCCTAGTCTCTTTGTAGCCAGGGTCCTGGCATATGACGTAGGTCCTGCCAATCAGACATACTTAACTCCTCCTTAGCTCCCCACCTTCAGCTCTTTGTTGTTGTTGTTGTTGAGACAGAGTCTCACTCTGTCGCCCAGGCTGGAGTGCAGTGGCGCCATCTCGGCTCACTGCAAGCTCTGCCTCCCGGGTTCACGCCATTCTCCTGCCTCAGCCTCCCGAGTAGCTGGGACTAAAGGTGCCCGCCACCACGCCCGGATAATTTCTTGTATTTTTAGTAGAGACAGGGTTTCACTCTGTTAGCCAGGATGGTCTCTATCTCCTGACCTTGCGATCCGCCCGCCTCGGCCTCCCAAAGTGCTGGGAGTACAGACGTGAGCCACTGCGCCCAGCCTCACCTTCAAATCTTAAGCAGAAAATGGTGATGTGAAGAAATGGAGATCATGCAGGCTCTTTCCCTGGGGCAGTGCCTGTGAAGGTGGCTGTGTCCTGTCTGCAGGAGCTTTCTTTCTCGTAGCAGCATTGGAGCAGTCCGCCATGCAGATGCAGTTTCTCTGTCCTGCAGCACAGACAGCAGTGCCTGCGGGAGATCAGTTCTGCAGTTTGATTTGGGGCATAGCTTCTGGCTTTTTAGCCGCCAAATCTGATTTGCCACAGATTCTTTGAGTTGCCTAGAGTTTCTTGGGTTTTTTGTTTAATAAATTACTGTTCTGCTCACATTAGCCAGAATTGGTCTGTGTTGCTTGCAACAAAGTACCCTGAATGCTGTAAAAACTGCTCTCTGATTCTCGGGAAGTTGAGTGAACTATGGGATGTACAAGATATAACTGAAGGAAGTAAAAATCCAGCTAGTATTAAAGGGAAGAGTTCTGATAGTAATTGGCATGCATAGGTGAAATGTTAATTAGATTATAAGCTGTAGGCACATGGAATAAACTGTTCACAAAAGGCTCAATAAGGGACCCTGGTTGACCACTGTCACAAAATAGAATGGTAGTCATGAAGACCATGTGGCAAAGTCATAGTCCTCACTTCACCAAGGCAGACCTTCCTTCCTACACTCCTCAGTTTCAGGTGCAGGCAGATGTCTCTAAAACTGATTCAGTGCCAAACGGAGCCATCATCCAGCCTCTAGAGGCAGGTGGACTTGGTTGGGTTTCATGAGGACCATGATGAAATGGCACTCAACCTCCGTTGAGTGGCCTTTTATGTACCATAGAATTTGAATTCCACATTTACTAGTCTCTCTTGCAACTGGTATTCTGGATGCAAATTAAGATAAAATTTGTTGGTGAAAGAGGGGTGAGGCACACTTCCTGCTGGGTTAGCAATTGCTGCAGGCAGGCAAGGTCATAGAGATGTTGGAGTTTTCTGACCAGTAGCTCCAGGAGCCTGATGATTGTATTATTGTATAAGTAAGTTGTGTCAAGCCTTTTTATCCCAATTCTCACAACTCTGGGTTCTGATCATTTAGAGGACTGAATATCCAAGGAGGGTGATGCTTCCACTACCTGACATAGCAAATATTTGCTATGCCTAGTGGGGGCAGTGGAGAGAGAGAGAAAGAAAGAGAAAACACACAATTCAATTATTAGGTACTTTGGGGGAATGCAAGAGAAAACCAGGGAAAGCACAGGGGTGCTTGGAATCATTGATGACAGCTCATACAGATACTGTTATTTCACCTACAGGCAGCCTCGCCACGGTCCTCAGGCATGTTCATGCTGACCTCCACATTCCCTAGGAAACCCTTTAGAGAAGTGTTTGGCAAACTACAGGCCTATGGGCCAAATCTAAACTGCCACCTATTGTTAATTTTTTTTTAAATTTCGATCGCTTTAAGACTACAAGCGATTTTTGGTTACATGGATGAATTGCGTAGTAGTGAAGTCTAGGTGCACTTGATTTTTTTCGAAAATTATTCATATCCTTTTACTATTTTCCTGTTGGATGTTGATTTTCTTGTAAATTTATAAGAGTGCTTAACATATTAAGAATGTTAAACCTTTTTCTAGAATAAAAATGTGAACTACTTTCTCAAATTTTTTGTCTTTTAATTTTGTTTAAGGTGTCTTTTATCAAACAAAAGCTGCTTGATGGTTAATTAAATATATTTATCTTTTCTTTTGTAACTTCTGGGTTTCATGTAGACCCGTTCTCCCATATTTTGGTTTTGTACTTTTATGTGTACTTTAACACTTAAATCTTTAATAGTATGGGAATATTTTTATGCTTAGAATGAGATGAAGGTCTAGCCAATGATTCCAACATGATGTATTTTCCCTTGGTTAGTAGACACTTAAGCATCCATTTTTTTCTACTCCCATGCAATCTGATATCTACTTGGGGAGGCTGAAAGCTGAAGAAACATATCTTAGACTTCATGAAGCTGAGGTTCTGGAAGCAAATTATGTTCCGTTGTTTGGAAGCACCCATGAGAGCCTGTGTTGTGCAGACTGGTCTCGATCTCCTGGTCTCCAGTGATCCTCATGCCTCAGCCTCCCAAAGTGCTGCTATTATAGGCATGAGTCACTGTGTCTGGCCTGAGAATCAACTTTTTAAGTTTCTCAAAATATCCGTTAGAATTTTGATTAAGAGAGATTACACTCATTGGTTAATTTGGGGGTAATCATCATCTTTATAATACTCTTAATCAGAAATATGTTCAATTTCTTGTATGGCTTCTTTTAGTCATTATTCAATGTTTAATAGTTTTCTTTATGTAGACTAGCTTGTACCTTTTTGTTAGATGTAGTATTATTTGATAGTTTTTCTTATTGTGAATAAGACATTTTTCCCAAGTATATTTTAAATATATTTAAATATAATATTTTCAACTAAAATACTAAGAGCTAACATTTATCAAACACAGCCTAGGCACCAGATATGTTATTTATGTTATGCTTCACATGTTATTCAGTCACAAATGAAAATATAGTTCACAAAATACTCATCTAAAAATGACTTAAACAAATTGAGGTTTGTGTTTCTCATATTTAAGAAGCCCAGGAGTAGGTAAACAGGTGCTGACATTGACGCTTCCCTCATGGTCAAATGGGTGCTATAGTTCTAGCATCATGTCCACTTTTAAGGCAGGAGAAAAGGAAAATAGGGGCACCTGCAACTTCTTATTATGCCTGTTTGGCCAGAATGATGTCAGTTAGCCACCCCTGCCATCAAGGAAGTCTGAAAGTATTTGATACTCGCAAATCCCAGAGTAAATAAAGTCTGGATGAATAAGCTTGTAAGTAGATCTTGTGTGAGTCAAACTGCAGCAATGCTCATTCATAATATCCTCACCATAACCTTCAGAGGGCAGCATGACTACAATCCCAACTGTGCAGAGGAGGAAACTGAAACATAATGAGTCTCAGCAATTTGCCGATAGTCACAGCAATAAATGTAGAATGTGTGCTTTTAGCCATTCTATTACAAATGATTCCCATATGCAGGAAAATTTTGTTTTTAAATATTAACATCTTGTCCAGCTACATTACTGAATTCTTCTGTTATTTGCATAAGCTTTAGTTTTGCTACATAAGTAAATGAACATATGGAATTATATCTTCCTTGTAATATTGATAATTCTTTTTTTCCTGTCTCATTGCAATGGCTAAGACCTTCAAAATGATGTCAAATAATAATGAGTTTCCTGTTTATTTTCCTACTTAAATAGGAAGGACTTTATTGTTTCACCATTAAATGATTAAATTTACACTGAAAAAGAATGCTTTTCAGATATTCAGTAGTAAAGATAAATATTTTTCAGTAACAAGAAAGTTTTCTTTCCTAGTCTGCAGTTCAAAATGTTTTCCTTTTATCACATCAAAATAGCTATACTTCTGACTACTCTCTAGCTACTTTAGCAATATATATCATACTCCAAAAAGAGTACTAGAAAAGACCTCCCTAAGACCTTCTCACACTAATGCTTTACAAATCAACCTCCCATTTCTTTTCAGCTCTGCCTTTGCACAGCAGAATTAAGATCTGGCAAGAAACTAAACAACTTCACTGGAATATATAGGTTCTTATGTGTCAGCAACAGTTTTCATAATACTGCAAAAGACAAGAAAATGGACAATTTCTCTGCAAGACTGAGAGTCATCTTTCTCTGTTACTTTTAGTGAGGGACATGTTTTCAGGAAACCTATTTTTGGGACTATTGCTGCACTTTGAATCTTTGACAGGTTCTGAAAGAAATTGGCTGGGCCCGAGTTTCCCAGAAACCGGAGCCTGAGTCAAAGCTCCTGTGCTAAGCCTTTCTTGGGAGGTACCATTCTAGAACTGCAAGAGTAAGAGGAAAAGAAGGGGAGACAGAGAAATAGGGGAAGTACATTTATAAAGACAAGGTACACTATCAGGTTGACTACAGTGCCCCAAGACAGCACAGACTGTGGCTGGGATTTGGGACATCATGCCACTAAACCTTGTAGAGAGGAGGCATTTATCTACTGATTCCATCCCATCTCTTGTAACTCATGGCTCAGAACTAACCTGACGGTGTGCCAACTACCCTACATCTTGGGGTTGTGTTACCTGCCCCAGGTAGCCCCTGGGAAAGACAGGTTCCTGGCCCTCTGTGCTTGTGTGAGTTTCTAAGTGATGGGAGGTGCCCATCTGTAAGCTCTGTCCATCTTACTTGGAGCAGCAGGAAAGCATTGAGAACCCAGGAAGACCCAAGTTAGCTGCCGGTGGTAGAAGAGGGAAAGGCGTCCAAGACAAAGCCTCTCCAGTAGCAAGCAAGGGAGGCTTGGGACAGGTGAGGCAAAGGGGATCCAGGAAGGAGACACACTGGGACTTGCAGAGAGGTCATTTTTACAAAGGAAAGTGGTGTTTTACTTATGCATTAGGGGAAAAGTCTTGTGTGGTCTGGGTCATTGAGCAGCACAAGTCCTGCACTGGGAACCATCCCAGATAGCCAGGAGCAGGAACTGGAGCAAAAGGAACTCTGAAGCAGCATAGCCCAAGTACAGACACTCCCTGAAGGCCAAAGTCACGTCGGCTTCCACTGTGGTTAAACTGTTCAAGTCCAGTTCCACTTGTTTCTGGTCTCCGGCTGGCTTTCTCTCGTGGGATGAGGACACACCCTTTGTAATAGCACAGGAGAGCATGTGCCAGTGCATCCCTAAGCTCAGGCTCCGTTCCCGTGACACCTTTCCCCTCTCCATGGAATGGCAGAAGGATGAAACATCTTAATATATGTGATGCGTCCAAGATGGCATGTGCATGCTGTGGTGTTTGAGCAGTATTTGTTATTATTCTTACTGTGTAGAGGAACTGAAGCATATATAGCATATGTAAAGTACTACTGTGCTGTTTCTCAGATGAAGAAACTGAGGCATCAAGGTTTCATGTGACTTACCCATGGCCACCCAGCTCTAGAGTCCAGGCTTTGAATTTCCATTTCCCTACATTAATTCTTAATATGTGACATTTGTGGGAAAAAAAGCATTTAAAACAATGTGTCCTTTTTATAGAATGTGTTCTCTGGAGCCAGCTATACTCCTGCCTGCCTGAATAACGTACTGGTTGGTTTTGCTACTCCAGGTCCCCTAGGCCTGGGCCTGGTCTACATTTCCACACTGCGCTCCCATGCCGACCTTGCAAAACCCGGGTTTCCATCAAGCTCTCTGCCAGGACTTGTCACTCCCCAAGGTTCCCTTGGTCACCAACCACACTGGCTTTGCTAGGCCTGGGTTTATGTGGTACTTTCTTGAGGCATGATTCCTGCCTCTAGAACACCCACACATCTTTAAGACTTTGGTCATAATCCCAGCACTTGGGAGGCTGAGGTAGGAGGATCACTTGAGGCCAGGGGTTTGAGACTAGCCTGAGCAACATAGTGAGACCCTGTCTCTACAGAATGTTTTTTAAGTAGCCTGGTGTGTTGGCATGCACCTGTAGCGCTAGCTGCTTGGGAGGCTGAGGCAGGAGGATTGCTTGAGCTCAGGAGGTCAAAGCTGCAGTGAGCTATGATCATGCCACTGCACTCCAGCCTGGGCAACAGAGCAAGACCCTGTACCAAAAAATTTTTTAATAAAAAATAAAAACTTTGATTAAATTCTACCCTCTTTCAGGAAGTACTTCTGCCTCTGCTTCAATGAAATGTGGGTCTCCTCTCCTTCAAGCCCCTCTTGGTACACAGTCTGGTCTTTCCAGTGACAGTTACCACACCATGACAGTATTCGAGTTATGCTTTTAACCCACCATCCTCATCTTCCCATTAACCTCTAAGGGCCTGGCTTAGTTTCTGGCCCCTGCTAAGTAGTCAGTAAACATGTATTAAGTGAGGGAGTGAGTGAATGAGCGCCAAGACTAGAGCAGGCATGGGACATCACTCAACTGTTCAAGGGATGCCTGGCACCCAGCAGGTGCTCCATAAATGGAAGAACGAATGAATTCCAATCCCCATCCACCTCTGTTATTCTTTCTTGTAGATGTACGTGCTCACTTGTTCATCTGAATTGAATAGGATCCTGGCAGCGTAACAAGATTTATTATGTATATGTAATTAATATGGACATGCACACACATACACATGCAGACGCACAAGTATTTGGTTGATGATACTATTTTTCTGATGTATATTGATTCTTTTATTGGGTTAATATTAATAATAATAGCTAACACTTGCTAATATATCAGGCACTTTCCTAATCAGTTAATAGGTATTAATTTTATCCTCAGAAGAAGTTGAGATTGATACTATAATTATAAATGGTTGTCAAAAGGTGAAAGTGAGGCACACAGCAAATGAGAAAAGTAAGTTGCCCACAGCCACAGAGTTCCTGAGTGGCTGTGGGCAAGCTGGGATGTGGACACGGGCCTCTGTATCTGGGTCTTCAGCACTGGGCTCTACTGCCTGCAATTCCTCGTGACTGCCCGAGAGCTGGCTCTTTTATCATCCTGCCAGTATGTGGACTCACAAAATCCTCCACAGATGTACATGCACTGCCTGAGAGCAGCATCACACAGCAGCAGCTGAAAACACAGTGGCAGCTGAATCTTAAGCACTTCTGAAAGTTTCTCAGAAGACCAGAAATGTGGTCAAGCACCCAATTTCCGGACTTCTTAAGTGCATTTACCAAACTGATAGCATTCGCTTTAATCTCTTGCTGAAACAAACCACTCCTCCAGAAGACAACTTTTGTCTCTGGAGTGACAAAAGTCGGTGGGCAACACAACAAGGTAATTTTCTCTTGTCCATGTTACAATTAGGCCAAGGGAAGGTTATGAATGAGCTGGTGCTTGCCATAGCTGCTTTGCTGCAAATGCCACATTTGCAGTTTTTCTTTTCTGAGATATATATGCTGGTGGCATGTTAGTCAACCCATGCTAATGACAGAAGGAACGCAGCCGAGCATCTGGTCGGCTCCCTCGGGTTTCAGATGAAGGAATGGACATTCAGAGAGGTGAAATGATCCCCTTGGTGAGTGTGGGGTACAGAATGCACTAGAATCTCAGCTTCTGAGTTGCAGCTGTGTAGCTCTTTCCAGTAAACTATCCTGTGCATGACTTCACAGAAATGTTTAGATAAGCTTTACTTCGTTGATTTGAACTGGATTGCAATGTGGACCTGTCATGTCTTATCCTTCATGAAATGATTTTTGTTAGAACATATTTCACAATTTTCTATTTCATGTACTCATAGCCCTGCTAGCTGTGTCCCAGTTGCTGGCTGAATGCTGCCACAATGCTTGCTCCATCGCCAAGATTTTGCAATGAACACAATTAGCTGCTCCCACAGTCTTGACCATTTTTAGTGTATTCTCCTGCTTCCTACCCACCTTTTTTTGTTAATGTCCCTTATTTTGGCACTCTTACTCACATATACCATTTAATCTGAATGAATAAAAATGCTTACTGAAATGTGTGCCATCTGTGGTGGTGAATTTAAAGACATGTTTCAGTTTTTGTAATAGTGTACTTGCAACATTTTCTCTTCTTTGCAAAATCACCTCTTTCTGGTCTTTTCCTGGGTCCTTTGGAAGTGCTTTGAAATGTATTCAGACCATCAGCTGGTTTTGTCTGGGGAAAACATGTCGTTGGTGTAGAGATCTAATTTCTCTCTTAGCTTGAGCAAGAGCTGTTTAATAGGAAACATTTTGGCTTCCCATACTTTAAAGCCATTGCTTCTACAGGGAATGTTATGTGACCGTCTTCTATTACCCAATTTCCCACAAAAGCTAGTTTTTGAAAAAGAGGGCCAAGCATGCTAATAGAACTCCTGCTAATGGAGCCACATGGCAAAATTAGGGGACTGAGAGGCAGAGGCTGGAAGACAGTTGAAATCTTAAAAACTACAAAGTCTAGGTTGTGGCTGGGATAGGTAGGTGGCAAGAGCAAAGGGAAAAGTGGACGTTTGGGGGAATGAAGGAATCCCAGGGAGTAATGAGGATCTGAATGACTGGAGAAAGGCCAAAGGAAAAAACTAAGAATGAATACAGTAAATCAAGATAACTAAATTTAAAAAGAGAAAAGGTCAACAAAGGTAGAAAAACTACAAGAAAAGGCAAAGCGGAAGAGGAAGACAGAGGTGAAAGATTAAAAATGGCACGAAGAGCAGAAATAAAAGTGCATGAGTGATGGAAAGAAATATAATTCCAGGAAGTTTCTGCCTCAACAGTCAATGACTCATTGCATCAAAGCCAAAATCCCAGCAAAAAGCACACACTGATGGGCGTGGGGAGGAGAACCTCACTAAGGCTACCATGCTAGCTCACATCTTAAGGCCTCCACTTGAAAACAAAACAGGTCTGGTGCTGTGACTCACACCTGTAATTCCAGCACTTTGGGAGGCCAAGGTGGGAGGATTGCTTGAGCCCAGGAGTTTGAGACCAGCCTGGGCAACATAGAGAGACACTGACTCTAACAAAAAAAAAATTAAAAAATTAGCCAGGCATGATAGTGTGCACCTGTAGTCCCAGCTGCTTGGAAGGCTGAGGTTGGAGGTTTGCTTGAGCCTTGGTGGGGGGCGGGGGGGTCAAGGCTGCAGTGAACCGTGATCACTCCACTGCTCTCTAGTGTGGGCAACAGAGCAAGACCCTGTCTCAACAACAACAACAACAACAAAAACGATATGCTATGGATTCCTAGAAACTGAACTTCTGTTCCTGGAGTTTAATAAAAAGACACAAGATGGTCCATAAACATACTACAGTGGGAAGAAAATGGTCCTGGCACACAGGAGCCCTGATGCAGGCTGCCGGCCACCAGACCAGACAGGAGGTCACCAAAGGGCTTTTAGTTATCGAAGTTTTTTCTACAAAGAAATCCAGAAGTCCAATGCACAAAACAGATAGGGTGGAGCTGCCCAATTTGGTTGCCAGGTAGGCAGCCTGCTTTTTAGCCACTGAGTCCCCCCTCTCTGCCCCCTGTTCCCAGGACATCTCTGTAGAACTCAGAGGACTCAGACTGTCCAGCCTCTGGGTAGGTAAGTCCTGCAGTCTTTCATTTTTTAATGAATTGCTTGCCTAAACTGAAAATCAGGATATTTTACCAAAAAAAAAAAAAAAGTCAATGTTCTTCTGAATAATTGGAGCTGTGGGCTCCTGGAAACAGCAACTGATGAGAGCTGAAAAACAGTCTTCTTCAATGGGTCACTTTCTTTTTGCCACAGTCCACGTGTGGCTAACGTCCTGAATTCTCATTATCCATCTGACTTTACAGCTACTCCTGCCTAGTGAGGTCCACTGTAAAACCCCTGGGATATATATATGGCCTCTTAGGGATGTTCCAGCTCAAAACATTCTGCAGCTGTAGAAAAATAATTACTATATTAAATTAAATTGTTACTAAATTACAAATTCCTAGTAAATTCCCATTTTAGTAAGGAGAAGTCACTGTTTTAGTCATTCTGTTCTCAAGCTATAGCTCTTAGATTTGCTTAGTCAGAAACCATGTTGGCAGTATAATAAAATGAATTAGAATGTGGTTGATTGTCTTCTGCTGGTAGGTCTCATCCCTGTCCAGGCAACTCCTCCCTTGCCCCTGCCCTCAGTCCACCCCTAGCACTGAGAGGTTGCTGAGAGCAAGAACCCCTTCCTCCTCCTGAGAACCTCACAGCCCAGCTCCACGATCAGGCACATGCTGATGTCTTCCTAGAAGCCTCCCCACCCTGGTTAATTTGTTTCAAGTATCTTAGGTTTTTATGCTCCATTTACTCGGGTTAATCTACAAATACCTACTCTGTGAATGTTCTAGGATATAATATTAGATACATCATCACTTGGGCCCTGGGCACAGATCCTTCATCCTATTGTTTAGTGGTGTCCTAATCACCAGGAGGAGCTAAAGAGTTGTTTTCTAAGCTGGTATCTCAGATACCTTTCACACTTCCTCTGATTTCCAAGTTAGATGGTAACAATGAATGATGCACAAATATAATACATACACAATCTAAAATACTCCAAGTAAATATAGGAGCATTCGATTTCAAAATTCAGCATAAAGAATAAATTTCCAGGTTGAGAGAATTACTCCAGCATCACTGCCTGGGGTGGCTCCAGGCACGTTCTTTACCTATCTTGAAGGTCGAGTTGTCTTTAAAGAAAGACATTTACTACCCATTCTACAACGGCTTTGAAATTCCATGAAATTATTCAAAATGCAGAACAAGGTCAGAACACGTGAAGGGGATGGTAGATTATGCACGACAGCCCTGGATTTGTAGACAATAGCTGCATTTCTGACCCCGAAAAGGCAACTAATATGGATATGATTTTTATTTCATCTAAGAGAGGTTTTCAAAGCTATAAATAGGCATTATAAGGTTTTGGCAAAGAGGAAACTATCAGTAAATTTGAGAAAAGTGGCCAGGCACAGTGGCATGCGCCCATAATTCCACTACCAGGGAGGCTGTGGCCAGAGGATCCTTTGAGCCCAGGAGTTCTAGGCCAACCTGGACAACATAGTAAGACCTCATCTTAAATTATTATATATGTATGAGAAAAGTGGAAATTATAAACTAAAATCAGGATTTGTTCTCATGAAGGTAGTCAAGTTCGGAAAATGTGTAGTCGGGGGGATGTGGTTCTTGCATTAGTCAGCACCGGGAAGATGGTGTCGGGGAACACGCTAAGCCCATATTGTAAGTCTGAGTTTTCAGAGCCTTGTCAGCAGAGCTGTACTACCAGATAAATTACGAACAAGAGTGCGTTCAAAACCACAACGCTGCCCCGGAAGGCTTTCCAAAAACCCAACTGACAGGTGATAAAAAAATTTAAAATATGACTCGGGTGACTATGATATTAACTGTGCAAGAAGGGGAAAGGTAGAAAAGACAATCTTGGCGAGTAGATCTGCTGCTCATGGCAGACACTAGGGATGGTACCTGGGTGTTCACTCTGCTCTTCTCTTTACTTTGGTGTTTGCTTTTTAAAAACTAAAGGAGCAAAAAGAAGTGGAAAGTCGTGGAGGCACTCGGCCCAGCCCCCACGTAGTTCAAGGACAGCAGGAGGGAGCTGGCTGGTGGATGTCCTGCCCACCTGCCACACTCCGTATTTGGGCAAGCCTGTGAGTCACTGTCGGGAACATGGCTCCCTTCGCCAAGGGCAGCACTGACCACTATCCATGTATGGGTAAAAGCAGGGAGTGTGCCACGTGCCTTGACAGTCTAGCGCGACGACTTAAGAAGTCGCGGCTAGGTGCTCTTTTTCCCATTTTTTTACGTCTCTTCCGTAGCCCGGGAATTTGGGAGAGAAGACTACCGTATCTAGTTAGACGCAGAAATAACACTAAGCAGCTATCAGCTCAAGATCACAGGAAGAGATCCCGCGCGGTCGTCCCAAGCCCCCAGCACCAAACGACAGTGGGCGTCCCAGCGGGGCGCACCCCAGCGCGGACCTTCACATCCTGCCAGGAACGCCGCACCCGCCTGGCGGGGGTGGGTAGATGGACCTCAGCGAGCCTTGTTTCCCAGTCGTGTTACGCAACAACTTTGCAGCCGTCATCTTCGCCCTAATTGTGCAGGGGGCGGTGTTTGTGCGTGGAGCTTTCCCTCCCGGCTCCGGGCCGTCGCGGCTCTCGGGAGAGGCGCCGGGGCATTTTAATCGCTGCCTCCGCCGCGCAGCCCTGCGCAGCTGCCCGGCCGCGCCAACCCCTTCCCCGCCGCAGCGCGCCCCGAGTGTTGGCAGCTTGCCAGCCACCACCCCCCGCCTTCCCTCCTGCCCACCCCAAGGTAGAGGGCTCCTCTCGGGAGTGTGCGGGGAAGGGGAGGCCGAGGTCCCTGCCACGCCCGGGTAGCCGCAACCCGCAGTGCTCAGTCGGCAACAGGTAGCCCGGCAGGCTGCGGCTCTCAGGAAGACAAAAAGCGCCTCTGCGAGCGAGTGAGGGTCGCGGGGTGCGCAAAGCCACCGCGGCGACCGGGAGGGTGAAGGGAGCCAAGAGCGGACGGGGCGGTGGGACAGGGGGCTCCCGGGCTCCCCTGCAGGCTCGCTCCGATCGTGTCGGCCGCGCGGGCCGTTGCGCAACACTCATTGCGCCGGGAATGGGGCGCCAGCCCTCGCGGGCGCTCGGACAGCGGTGGCCCTGGCCGGGGAGGGACGCGAGCTGGTAGTGGCGCCGCCGCGGAGGGGGGAGCTGAGGGCGGGGAGGCGGGGCGGGGCCGCGGAGAGCCCGCCCCGATCCGCCCCTGCCGGCCGCGGCCATTGGCGGCGGGCCGGGGGCGGGTGCGGGCGCGGCGATTGGGGCCGCGGCCGCCAGTCACGCGGGGCTGGCGGGCGGCGACGTAGCGCGGCGCTCGGAACTGACCTACTAACACACATCTCTCGGCGCGGCCACGGCGCCCGCGGACCCGGCGCGCCCGCCCGCCTTCCCGCGCCGCGCCCTCGCCGCCGCCCGCCTCCCGCCGCGGCCCTGGAGGCCTGGCCCGGCCCGAGCCCCGAGCGCCACCGGCCCGACTCCCGGCCGCCCCTTTCTTTCTCCTCGCCGGCCCGAGAGCAGGAACACGGTAAGCGCTCCGCCCACCGCCGGCCGGGGGCCCGGCGACCGCTCCCCGGGCGCGCTGCGGGCGGGCAAGCGCGGGGTGCGGGCCGCGCTGTGTGCGGGGTCAGGCTGTAAGCTGGGCTCCCCAGCGGCGGCGAGTGCGCGCGGGGCATTCATTACATAAACTTTTGCTGCCTTGTCAGGATGGGACTCGCCACCTTAAGGTGGCTGCTTTGATTGCAGCGCCTTCGCGCCGGCACGTAGTCCTGGCTGGTTTGCGCTCTCCCCCCGCTGTTGTTGCATAATGTCTCCTGATTTCAGGAAAATTGATGTTTTGGTAAAGAAGAGCGCCAGGCAGGCTGAGCCCTCTCCGAGCGGGAAGATGCTCTTTCCTCTCTAGTGTCTTTCTTTCTCCTTCCTTCTCTGGGGCTGGCGGCGTAGGGGGGAGAGGAATGGGGGTTTGAGGAATGGGGAATAGTCTTAATTTGCTTGGTGAGAAAAAGGGTTGGTAGCGTGAACGGTGACGGCATTCGGAGAATGCCTGCGCGGCATTTGTTTGTGTCAGGGGCTGTGTCTGCACAGACGTTTTCCACCCTGTTTGTCGTCAGCGTGTTTTACAAGCCCTCGGGAAGGTTGTGGGATTTGTCCTTTCATACATTGCATAATCTGCCCACGGTGAAATGTTGGCAAGAATTGCGGGCTGATGTGGGAATATGCGCGTATGTGTGCAATGATTTGGTAATTGAGGCGCAGCGTTGGATATTAGATCGTTATTTACGTCTGCATCACGTCCCAAATAAACAGGTTTTAAAACGATACTACAAAACCTAAAAGCAAGAATTGCTCGGATTGAATTCTGATCTTGGGTACTACTGGGGTTCGCCCTTTCAATGTTCTCAGCTGTTATTTTTAAATCTGGGACGAACCATTGTGACGTTTACCTCCCCACCTTCCTAATTTTAATGCATTGCATTCGATCAGCTCTTTTTCTCACCTTATTGTCATCGCTTTTTCAGACACGACAAGACAAATCACATAATAGTTTCCTGGAAATGTTGCATTATGTAACTGCCGAATTTGCTGGCAGTGAGCATAGAGAGAGGGAGCTAATTACGTGATTTTATAATCTTGCTACAAAGAAAGTAGGACAGTCTCAGCCTTTAAGAATGTCACTATAACAGTTTTTTTTTTCCTTAAGGATATTTTAAACAGTAAAGTAGACAACCGGGTAAGCATGGAGTTTGCTCATGCTGCCGAATGTGTGTCTTTTGCCCTAAATGAAACGCGCGTTCTTCTAAATTTAGCCCTATCACATTTTAACAATTGTGGCCTCGCAGTGCTATTTCTGGTGTTTTCTCTAGGGCTGTGTGCAAATACAAGTTCAAGGCCATTTGCTGTAGTTTTAACTCCACGCCTTCGGAGACCTTTGATAAGATTGTATTTTTAGGAAGGCATTTCGCAGCGCCCGGTGATTTGCTGGATGCTGGCTCCCATTTATGTTTTTAAAGGACACTTTAGGAAACTGCTGTTCTCTGAGAACAGCAGGGAATGGCCAAGTGTCATCTTCTGTTCTTGGCTTTTGTAAATAATAACAGTAAGTGAGGTCAGAAGTATTTATTTACCCCCAGACCAGATATGACCTATGGGAAGCAGATATAGGTTAATAGATTGTATTTTTGTCTGGATACCCTAGTTTTACTCGTGAAGATGTATGAATATGTAATTTACCCAAATATTAAATTTCTTCCTGGATTGTTACATAGTGATTATGTGTGAATATATGTATATGATGGGATGTATATAACGTAACATTTAAATTAAGTGCAGGGTTTTTTTTGTTGTTTTTTGTTGTTTTTTTTTTTTTGGTGGGAGGTGGTGGGTGGACGTCTCTGGAACAGAGTATATTACCCCAAATAATTGCAGTCGCTTCCCAAGAAGCTAGTTGCTCTAGGCTCTAGGCCCCCAGCTTCAGACCCCGACCTACTTTGCGAGCTCGGGTGGGAGTCCCGGGCCTGTAGGGGCCGCGTGGCGCCACCTTCCGATCGCGATCTCCAATGCCGCGTCCGTGCGGACCCCAGTGCGCCGCTCCCTCCTGCGGGCCGGTAGGGTCTGCGAGAATCCGGGGCTGGGGGCGGGTCTGGTAGTGGCGGGCGGGGACCTCGGGTCGGGACCGAGAAGCGCCTCCGGGCGGCAGTTATACTGGGACTGCTCGGTGGCCTGCGCTCCTCCCTGCCCCCTCCCCACATTCCTTTGTTCTGGCGCGGGGGGTCCTCGCGGCGCCGAGGCCCCGCTGCGCCGCCCACCCGGAGGGAGGAGGGTCTCTGGGAGGCGCCGCGTGGGGGCGCGGCCCGTGGAGAACGGGCGCTAGGGACCGGCCGGGGCCGGCGTACGGGTGCGCTCTGGGTTTGCCCAGGCCGCGGGAGCTGGGGAGCCAGGGAGCCAGGGACCCCGGCGCCCGCACAGGGCAGACAGGGGCAGCGCGGGCGACCCGGAGCGCCTGCGTCTCCGCCGCCCTCCTTCCAACAGGGCAAATCCAGGGGCCTGACTCCGCGCCTGTTCTGCGGTGAGGTTCAGAAACCTGCAGACACCTTTGTTCCAAGAGTCTTCATTGTATTTCTGAGCCAAGCGCGTCTCCATTCTTGAAGTGAAAAAGACCTTAAGAAAAACCTCCAAACGTCCACCGGCCACAGAAATTGGGGGTGGGGGCGCTCCAGTATTGACAGTGATTAAAAGGAAGGCCTCAGCTTGACTTTGGCCAGTTGAGTTGAGCCGATTTTTTTTAACCTTTAATTTATGTGGTCAAAGGCTAGAGGAGAGAGAACACTGATCTCCAGAGTTCAAAATAAAATCTAAACGCCCACATAGACGCTGCTGTCCTACTGTAAAACTACAGTACTTTCATCCTGGCATAAAGACTTCCAAGATTGTACCCATGCAGTAATTCACAGTGAATTCATGGAGACATCACAGATGTTCTCCTGAAGCATATCAACGCAATCTGCTCTTTGTTGAAAACTGACCGAAAACTTGCTTTCTTTGGCATCATATCCTACACCCCTATCCCTAATCAGTTTCCTTCTTGTTACAGGCAGTAGTTAGAGAACAGGTTTCGGTGAGGTACAGATCCTAAGAGCGCAGGCCCTGGGCTCACAAGAACCCTGGGTCCCAGGCCCCAGCTTGTTATCTTCCTCCACTGTCCTGATTTCCATCACTCTCCAGGGTAAACTGAGGGAATAAAACCTGTTGACCTAGTTGGTTGTGAGAAGTTCAATAAATGTTTCCTGTATTATTGACCAGGAACCAGAATCGTTGTGTGTATGTGTGTGTATTTACCTTCATTTTTCTCTTTGTAAATCTCTTCGCAGTAATAGTAAGGATTCGTGTTGGAATTAAGTCTGTAAGATCTTTCTTGAGATACTTTTTTTATTCTAACTATATATATTTTTTAATTTGCCATTGTGTTCAATGTTAATTTCAGTTTGAGGGGAATTCCTGACAGGATTGCAGAACCTCAAACTTTCCAAGTCATTGGGTTAATGTTTTGGGGAGCTGCTTGAAGGAATAGAGAGATGAGTCGATTATAGTAGCAGGAATGAAGTGACAAGTGCCATATTAATAGCTCAGCTTTTTCCAATTCCCTTACACATTCTGACTCATTTTCTGTAGCCTCATTTTCTCTATCTAAAACTTTGTGGTCTGAGATCAGCAGTGGATGGTGAGACCCCACAGATCAGTTCTCTTGTAGGGGGTATATGTAGCCTGAAAACTAAGGCCAGTCCTGTGAAACTGTTGATATTTGACCCTTTTGACCAAATTTTCATTTGGTTTACCCTTACACTTGCGACATAGGTCAGGGCTTCAGTAAGAGTCATGAGCAGCAAAATCAGCCTGGAACTGATAGGCATCGTTGCCTTTTGATACTGATCATTCTTCAGAAAAGAGATAAAGAGTTAGTATTTCCTAAACACATACTCTGCATATGCCAGGCAGTGTTGAGGGGCTCTGTTATTATCCACATTTCATAGATGAGGAAATGGAAACTCAGAGAAATGAATTTGCAGCCCAGGTCGCAGAGCCTGAAAACCAGATGGGGAAATTTGCACCTCAACAAAGTGTATTCTCACACTCACTGTAGTTTTTGAAACAATTTCCTTTTCTGGGTTAAAGACTTATTTTTGTGCAGTGCAGTTATAACATCACTGTGATGCAACAGCCTGAAAATTAAAACCCTTTGTGAGAGGCCTTTCGGACGTTGAGCAACGTGCCTGACTCACCAGCTGAGTGGATTTTTCTAGTTGACCTTGCCTTGGTGATTAGAGTCAATTTCAAGATGTAAATGCGATTGCAGCATGGAATGGAAAAGGTGCAGTCATATTGCCTGGGCTTTATTTTTACCCAGGTTAAACTCATATACTTCATGATTTCCATTGTAATCCAGATGCCGTTGATGCTGTTAAAGTTGTTTATTTTTAATTTGTATTGAGGAATGAGAGCACACTTGGGATTCAATTCAAAATAAAACAGAAACAATGTAATTGAAATTTCCTTTAATATTCATTTCTTGTTTTTGTAAGGTATGCCTGTATTTCACAGGGTTTAACACATTGTTTGATATCCTGTTATTTTTCTAAATTATATTTGAGTTGATTTCTCTCCAGGTTGGACTTGTATGAGAATGTCGAAAGACGTTGACCTTTGATCACAGACATTACATAAGAATTTTTCAGTTTCAAAATGAATTTTTATTACTACTACCCCAGTTATCTTTCACATTTCTTTGTAAGTGACTTTACTGTAGTTAAAAAAAAAAAAACACCCAAAACTGTTTCTCATATGGCTTTAATAAGAGAGCATAAGCTTGCTTTTATGATAAGAAAGTTTACTAGAGATTTGCTAGATGCCATTTGTTAATAATCTGTGCTTTGAGGACTCAGTTTCATAGGACTCAGAATGATGTTTATAAGCCTTTTAGTTATCAGAACATGATGTCTTTTATTAATTAGCTTTTTAGGGGTCTTAAACAGTAATTAACTGGCCTTCAAATAAACACTACAAATAAGCATTTAAAAATCCACTCTATTCATAAGGTAGAAAATGACATTTATAATCATCCACTGACTAGAAAAGTGGAAAAAGAAATTAAAAAGCCAAGTGAAGCAAGTTGGGATGATTCTACATGATCATTAGAAACTTTCAAAAATTTTCTCGGCCTGACTGCCCCCGGAGCCCACCATTTTTGCCATCATTACACCATGTTGCATGTATTACTTATTCATTGGAGAATTTTCTACAACTGGGTTACTTTGTGATTGTTGGTGTCCTTTTAAGATTTCAGATAGGCCGGGCGCGGTGGCTCACGCTTGTAATCCCAGCACTTTGGGAGGCCGAGGCGGGCGGATCACGAGGTCAGGAGATCGAGACCACGGTGAAACCCCGTCTCTACTAAAACTACAAAAAATTAGCCGGGCGTGGTGGCGGGCGCCTGTAGTCCCAGCTACTCGGAGAGGCTGAGGCAGGAGAATGGCGTGAACCCGGGAGGCGGAGAGCTTGCAGTGAGCCGAGATCGCGCCACTGCACTCCAGCCTGGGTGAAAGAGCGAGACTCCATCTCAAAAAAAAAAAAAAAAAAAAAAAAAAAAGATTTCAGATTAGTTGCTACACTGATCAGTTATCTTTTCAGAAGTTTCAAGATATTAATAGTCCCCACTTTTAAGTTTCTATAGATTTTTAAAAAATTGTTACTGTTCTGTTTTTCCCCCACGTTACTACCCATCTTTAGTGAGAGCTGTTCTTATTTCTCAAGCTGTGCAGTTAATTGTTTGGTCGTGCTAGCATGTATGTACTTACTCTGTGCAGGCTTCAGAATAATTTAATTGTGTATTAAGTTTCAAACACTGACGACCTCTTAAAGAAGAATGTTAAGTTATACTATTTCATATTTCAATTATTTAAATTACATCAGTGATGTAATAAAATGCAATGTTGTCATCGTATTTATTAAATTTAAATTTAATTTTCAGCTAGTCCTTTGTTGAACTTGAAATATTTTCATTTATCATAAACTGGATCAGGCTTTGACACATTTATTTACAGAGGCACCCAAATAGAAAAAGTAGGTCAATTTGTTGCTATGATAGAATAGATTCTGGCAGTGTGCGAGAGTGTGAGAGTGTGTGTGTGTGTGTGTGTGTGTGTGTGTGTGTCTTGCCTGTCTTGATCAAATACACATTTCTAACTTTGGGGTAAGCTGCTGCTTGGGGACAGAATGGCCCTTAGAGAGGTTTAACATAGTTTTCTCAGTTTAAAAATCCTTCTCTTTTTCAATGGGATTAGAAAATTCTCTTGCAACTTCAGTGTTTTCTGACTGAGTTTTTTCACTCCCCATTTCCTCTGGGTTGTACATGTGTAGTGAATTCTTTTCTTATTTCATCTCTGCTTTTAAATACTAGATTGTTTTCTCATCCATGAAAAGAAGTAAAGCATTTCATTGACGCAGATACTGTGAATTTTACCCACAGGAAAAAAATGTAGGGTTAACATATTGCTAGTATTCATACTTTAAAAGTATAAAGAGACGTGAATTGATTAATTGATTTGATTTTTTCATGAAAATGACATTTATCTAAAAAATAAGCATCTGCTGTCTTACTGGAGAGATGGCTTACAGTTTAACATAACTTAGGTTTACCTTGAAGACATTTTTTTTTCCTTTACTGTTATCTATATAACAGGGAGAAAACAACACATTCAGAGAGTAGAGGGAAAATAAGATAATTCTATACTGTTTCTAAATCATTGGGTGTATCAAATAGTATTTCATCTTCTATTGACAGAATTTTAAAAACAAAATATATATTGCAATTTGCAATAAAACCCTTTAGAGATAATTAATAACAAAATGTTCTCAGAGTAGATTTTAATGTTTAGACTATTAGTAGGATTTCAGATGATTGAAACAAAGCATGTTTATTCTTTCCTTTTGTGGAGCTTGGATTGTTAAACATTAGTTCTGTGAGAGACCAGGGAAGATAAAGGTCTATCATAAACATAAGTAATGAGATAACGCCTCAAGGATAAATTTGGTCTAGAATTATTGTTATGAGGTTATATTCTTTTATAGAATTTTCTAAATCAAATCTTGTACTTAATTAAAAACAATGGGGTAATCTGACTTAAACTTTAAAAATCCAGGCTTATGAAATATAATTCTTGCTATGTAATTCTTGCTTAGAGAAGTAGTGTGATGGACTATACAAAAGCATTAATTAGTGATGGCACCTTCAGAGTATGTATGGAAAAATATGTCAACTGGTATGTAATAATACCTGCTCTTAAATTTCTCTTTTTTATTTGTGTTTTCAAGGAGAGTCATGTCATCTAATGTGTGTAATGAAGTTAATCGTGCTGAATACACTAACATCATAGAATTGGCATGTAGTGTCAATTATTCACCAAAAAAGAAACTTAAGCAATGACTAATATACCACAACATTAGATGTTGATTTGAAAAGATGATGCATAGATGAAGTAATTGTTAAATTAATCATAAGGGAAAATATTGAGGCTTGAAATAAATTTGTTAGGTTAGCATAAATCCTGAGGCTTTTTGAAGGCATCGTAAACTACTTTTGCATTTGCTTTAAGTTTATCGTTGAGGGGCATAAGGAGAGCTCAGAGCCCATCTGTGCCCAACCGCTGTGTGGTCTTGGGAAGGTCAGCCTGTCTTCTAGCTGATTAATCTGCAAAATGAGAGGGTCAGAGGGTCAGAGAGACACTGTGCCCCGCCTCATGTTGAAAACAGATTACACTCTTGGATTTGTTAAAAAAAAAAGATCATAGGTGACAATGTCCACAGCTATCATATTTCTTTTTCTCTATTTAACATAATTAGAATGGCCAGGAGGTTAAAATTTTAGTAAAGATATGAAAATTAATAAAATGTTTTCTCAATTCATAAATAGTGCCAGATCTGAAACATCTAAGGAGGATGGAGAAAAGTTCTAGATAGTATCTTTGCTGGCTAAAGAAGTTAAGACAGCATCTAAGAGAAGTTAAGGGGCCAGGCGTGACAGCTCACGCCTGTAATCCCAGCACTTTGGGAGGCCGTGGCAGGCGGATCACCTGAGGTCGGGAGTTCAAGACCAGCCTGACCAACATGGAGAAACCCCGTCTCTACTAAAAATACAAAATTAGCTGGGCATGGTGGCGCATGCCTGTAATCCCAGCTACTCGGGAGGCTGAGGCAAGATAATTGCTTGAACCCAAGAGGTGGAGGTTGCGGTAAGCCAAGATCGTGCCATTGCACTCCAGCCTGGGCAACAAGAGCAAAACTCCATCTCAAAAAGAAAACAAAAAAAAAAAAGAAGAAGTTAAGCTAGCATAGTGCGTTACTGCGCCCAAAGCAACTTAGTAAAGGGATATATATTACTCAGAAATGAAAGTGACACAAAAGAGAACTGTGTGTAAATGAGACTGCATTGCACAGATGCAGAACCACCTGTAAAAGTGTAGGAGAGAGTAAAGGAACTGGGCCGGAATGTACACTCTGCCATTTAACTAGCTGTGTGACACTGGGCAAGTCACTTGACTTCTCTGAGCCTTAGTTTTCTTATCTGAAAATAGTCAACAAAAGTGAATGAAAGAAAGCAGGTCAGGCTCCCAGTGCCCATTCTGTGGTAAGTGTTCAATAAATGGCACCTATTATGATTGTTTTTGTTATTATCTCCATGACAAGAAGAAAGCCTGCACCCCAGGCCCATGTCTCTGCAACTCTGCACTCACACCTGGTTCCCCTCTGCTCACCTGTTTGTCTCCCACCCACCCACGACTGAGTGCCTGGTCTCGGGAGTTTGGTTTTTCTCTCCCTCTTTATGTGCCCCCAGTCTCCCCTTGTGCCCAGTACACAGTAGGTGCTCCATATGTGTTGAATAAACCAATTAATGAATAAGAGAATCTCTCTGTTAATAAGTAAAATATCTTCTTTACAATTCACATAACATTAAAAAGAAAGCATCAAAAAAGTTTTCTGGTTACAAAACTCTCTTATATAAGGTATATGGGTGACTGGCGATGAAATGTTGAGCACCTAGTGTCTTCAGGTTTTTGCTAGAAGACAAGTATAATTTCCACCCTGAAGTAATTCGCAGTGTAGTTGGGCACAAAAGACAAACATGTGGAAACACACACAGTGTATATGATTGTGCCTCTCTCCGTATCATCCCACAATGCTGATAAACTCTTTTCAACACTGCAAGATTATTTGATACATAATATTACAGAAAATATCCTAAGATAGTATGGTGATTTGCCATTGAGTTGTAGAGATCATGAATGTAATACATACAGATGAGAGGAGAATCACAGGTTTATAGTGACATATCATAAAATTCAAATAGGAAGAAGATGATTAAAAACAAATGAGGTGGCCTGGTGAGGTGGCTCATGCCTGTAATCCCAGCACTTTGGGAGGCCAAGGTAGGCAGATCACGTGAGGTCGGGAGTTCAAGACCAGCCTGACCAACATGGAGAAACCCCATCTCTACTAAAAATACAAAAGTAGCTGGGCGTGGTGGCACATGCCTGTAATCCCAGCTACTCGGGAGGCTGAGGCAGGAGAATTGCTTGGACCCTGTAGGCGGACTTTGCGGTGAGCCAAGATCATACCATTGCACTCCAGCCTGCGCAACAAGAGTGAAACTCCGTCTCAAAAAAAAAAAAAAAAAAAATGAAGTTTTCTGTAAGTTAATGTACCAACAAAGTTGTAGAGATGATAAAGTAGTCATATTTAGACACCTAGAAGACATGAGTTAAAGAAATTTTAAGACAAATGGGCTATTTTAGTTAAATAGAAATAGGATTGTGAAGGCTCCTTCCCAATTGGGCCCCAACCTTGAAAAGGTCCTAGAAGTTTAGGAAGAGTAACTAAGGCAGACAGAATGGCGGGGCATTTCAGAAGCATTACTGTAAATCTAGTAAGTGAGGCAAAATAAAGGAATCTGATTTTTTTTTTTTTTTTTAAGAAGGAACAAATAAGATAACGCATGGAAGAGAAAGATTCTCAGGTGGAGAAAATAACCAGAATTAATAGTCTGCAAGGGATCATATGATGTTTAAAAACCAAAAGTGGAAAAAAGTAGTGGCCAAGAGTATAGTGGAGATTTGAAAGGTGCCTTGGGAAAGGTCAGTGCAACTATCTTCTTTAACTGGGATATCTTCCTCTTTACTTCTCCACTCATTTTACTTTAGCAGGAGGACTTTGCTGAATGGCAGAGTGCAGACTTCAACAGAGGAAAGAATCCATTCAATATGTAAAGGAAACTGGGTTTTCATGTTAGAGGACAAAACCTAAATGCAAATTAGAGGAAATAGTATTGTTGGCCGGGCGTGGTGGCTCATGCCTGTAATCCCAGCACTTTGGGAGTCCGAGGCAGGCAAATCACCTGAGGTCAGGAGTTCAAGACCAGCCTGGCCAACATGGTAAAACCCCCTCTGTACTAAAAATACAAAAAAATTAGCTGGGCGTGGTGGCGCGCAACTGTAACCCCAGCTACTCAGGAGGCTGAGGCAGAAGAGTCGCTTGAGCCCAGGAAGCAGAGGCTGCAGTGCACCAAGATTGTGCCACTGCACTCTAGCCTGGGCAGCAGAGCGAGACTCTGTATCAAAAAAAATAAAAAAGGAAATAATATTGTTTAAATGATAAATAGGAAGATTCCTTCTCTGCAACATCACTGCTGATTGTGACACACTCCTCGCCTTCATTTCCCATTAAAGTTTCATTATCAAAAAATAAACAGAAACTTGGTATTAATAATCACAAATTTCTCTGAGTTATGACTAGCTGTTCCCTTAACTATCTTGGCTCAGCTTAATGGGCAAAAACCTGGCATGAAACATTATTCTTTACAATCCTGAAATTATTACATAATTCCTTTCATTCCTTCTGGAAAAGACAAAAGAAGCTGGCAGGCTTTTCCAATTGATAAAAGTAAACTTCATTTTATTAGTCATTGTGAAACTAGGCGTAAGAAAGAGATAGTGACATCATGTAAGAACATTACATCTTTTTTTTTTTTTTTTTTTTTTGAGACGAAGTCTCGCTCTTGGCCCCCAGGCTGGAGTGCAATGGCGTGATCTTGGCTCACTGCAACCTCCGCCTCCTGGGTTCCTGGGTTCAAGTGATTCTCCTGCCTCAGCCTCCCGAGTAGCTGGGATTACAGGCGCCTGTCACCACGCCCGAATAATTTTTGTATTTTTAGTAGAGACGGGGTTTCACCATGTTAGCCAGGCTGGTCTCGAACTCCTGATCTCAGGTGATCTGCCCACCTCGGCCTCCCAAAGTGCTGGGATTACAGGCATGAGCCACCACACCTGGCTCATTACATCTTTTTAGTGTGGTAGGATAAAGTGCCACTGTGTGCAGATTGTGCTGATGGAACTGTTGTTGTACCACGTCTATTTTATGAAAAATATTACTGACTGAACATTAGGCAGAGAATCAGTGTCTAGAAACACAGTTAAATTCAAAAGCCCCCATGCAATGATTGCTAGTGGAACATAACATGGATTTTATTATCTCAAGCTAAGGCAACTGTCAGGCCAAATTTGTACTGTAAGTATTTCATCAGTGGAAGAGGAAACTAATGAATGATTCTGTTTTTGAGTTCTTATATTTTACTTGAAACTAATTCATATAAATGAAAGAAATTTTTTTCTGTAACTATATTCTCTTGGTTTAAAATAATTTTGTTTCAAGAATGCACTATACTTTTAAAAACCCCCTTTGAATAGTAAGTTTTTTTTTGTTTTGTGTTGGTTTTTTTTTTTGACAGAGTCTTGCTCTGTCACCAGGCTGGAGTGCAGTGGCACGATCTCAGCTCACTGCAATCTCCGCCTCCCAGGTTCAAGCGATTCTCCTGCCTCAGCCTCCCAAGTAGCTGGGATTACAGGCGCACGCCACCACACCCAGCTAATTTTTGTATTTTTTAGTAGAGATGGGGTTTCACCATGTTAGCCAGGATGGTCTCAATCTCCTGACCTAGTGATCTGCCCGCTTCAGCCTACCAAAGTGCTGGGATTACAAGCGTGAGCCACCGTGCCCTGCCTAGTAACTGTTTTTTAGTTCAAAGCTATGTAACTGAAATCTGAAATCTATTTTGACAGAATTTTCAAGATCACAAAAAGTATTTTGGATACTTCAATCTTGAATGTTTGATAGAACAAATTCAAAGGAATCAGAAAAAAAAATTTCTAATCTTTTAAACTCAGATGCTTGTAAAGAGATGGCTTGATGGAGAAGAATCCTTTTCATTTAGTTGCAGTGAGTCACCTGGTGGAATTTGCTGGGATATAAGCCTACCAGGCAGTCAGGGATGTGATAAGCAGGTTTATGTCCACGTTAAGGTGTAGATTAAAACCAACAGCTCTGTTGTTAATGTGGCTTTTACCTTAGTTTTTGTAGAAGAAGTTTGTCTCCATTTATATGTTATTCCATATAGGAGTGCAGAACTTTTTTTTTTACTCACGTTAAAGTTTACTTGGTAAAGTCCCTTTTAAGAGGTGAGCATATTTGCTTGGCAGTGATGTAAATATTAGGTAACATTATTTAGAAGCACCACGGTATGCATGTACTGTTTAGAAACTTACCAACCAGAGGCTATCTGTCATTTCCTTCCTGTAATTGCCCACACCCAACTATTTCTCCATTTCGCCTCATTAAATACAGCCTTCCCCTATTTCTCCCTGGGCAGAGGTTATTTTATTTTTCCCTTACTTTCCTGGACCACATATTCTCTTACTGATAGTTCTCATTAGGGATTTGTCCTTTACAGCTTTATAGTTTAGGTATTTGGGAACTTATTTCCTTTTTAAAAATGCTAACTCATTGAAAGAAAGAACTGTGGCCGTGCCTCATCTGCGCTTGTATGCCCTAAATGCTTAGCATATTTCCTTGTACATAATTTGTAATAAACATTTATCCAATGAATAACTGGGTTTTTTTTTTATTCATGTATTGCAGATAACGAAGGAGGCCCAACTTCATTCAATAAGGAGCCTGACGGTTTTATCCCAGACAGTAGAACAAAAGGAAGAATATTGATGGATTTTAAACCAGAATTTTTAAAGAGCTTGAGAATACGGGGAAATTAATTTGTTCTCCTACACACATAGGTAGAGTAAGGTTGTTTCTGATGCAGCTGAGAAAAATGCAGACCGTCAAAAAGGAGCAGGCATCTCTTGATGCCAGTAGCAATGTGGACAAGATGATGGTCCTTAATTCTGCTTTAACGGAAGTGTCTGAAGACTCCGCAACAGGTGAGGAGCTGCTTCTCAGTGAAGGAAGTGTGGGGAAGAACAAATCTTCTGCGTGTCGGAGGAAACGGGAATTCATTCCTGATGAAAAGAAAGATGCTATGTATTGGGAAAAAAGGCGGAAAAATAATGAAGCTGCCAAAAGATCTCGTGAGAAGCGTCGACTGAATGACCTGGTTTTAGAGAACAAACTAATTGCACTGGGAGAAGAAAACGCCACTTTAAAAGCTGAGCTGCTTTCACTAAAATTAAAGTTTGGTTTAATTAGCTCCACAGCATATGCTCAAGAGATTCAGAAACTCAGTAATTCTACAGCTGTGTACTTTCAAGATTACCAGACTTCCAAATCCAATGTGAGTTCATTTGTGGACGAGCACGAACCCTCGATGGTGTCAAGTAGTTGTATTTCTGTCATTAAACACTCTCCACAAAGCTCACTGTCCGATGCTTCAGAAGTGTCCTCGGTAGAACACACGCAGGAGAGCTCTGTGCAGGGAAGCTGCAGAAGTCCTGAAAACAAGTTCCAGATTATCAAGCAAGAGCCGATGGAATTAGAGAGCTACACAAGGGAGCCAAGAGATGACCGAGGCTCTTACACAGCGTCCATCTATCAAAACTATATGGGGAATTCTTTTTCTGGGTACTCACACTCTCCCCCACTACTGCAAGTCAACCGATCCTCCAGCAACTCTCCGAGAACGTCGGAAACTGATGATGGTGTGGTAGGAAAGTCATCTGATGGAGAAGACGAGCAACAGGTCCCCAAGGGCCCCATCCACTCTCCAGTTGAACTCAAGCATGTGCATGCAACTGTGGTTAAAGTTCCAGAAGTGAATTCCTCTGCCTTGCCACACAAGCTCCGGATCAAAGCCAAAGCCATGCAGATCAAAGTAGAAGCCTTTGATAATGAATTTGAGGCCACGCAAAAACTTTCCTCACCTATTGACATGACATCTAAAAGACATTTCGAACTCGAAAAGCATAGTGCCCCAAGTATGGTACATTCTTCTCTTACTCCTTTCTCAGTGCAAGTGACTAACATTCAAGATTGGTCTCTCAAATCAGAGCACTGGCATCAAAAAGAACTGAGTGGCAAAACTCAGAATAGTTTCAAAACTGGAGTTGTTGAAATGAAAGACAGTGGCTACAAAGTTTCTGACCCAGAGAACTTGTATTTGAAGCAGGGGATAGCAAACTTATCTACAGAGGTTGTCTCACTCAAGAGACTTATAGCCACACAACCAATCTCTGCTTCAGACTCTGGGTAAATTACTACTGAGTAAGAGCTGGGCATTTAGAAAGATGTCATTTGCAATAGAGCAGTCCGTTTTGTATTATGCTGAATTTTCACTGGACCTGTGATGTCATTTCACTGTGATGTGCACATGTTGTCTGTTTGGTGTCTTTGTGCACAGATTATGATGAAGATTAGATTGTGTTATCACTCTGCCTGTGTATAGTCAGATAGTCCATGCAAAGGCTGTATATATTGAACATTATTTTTGTTGTTCTATTATAAAGTGTGTAAGTTACCAGTTTCAATAAAGGATTGGTGACAAACACAGAACTCCTGCTCCATTGCATTTGATTTGATGGAAAAGAAAAATCAATTTAAGTTATAAAAATAAATATTAAGATATTTTACATTTTATAGGGAGGAGTTTTCTCCCCTGAATAAGAGAAAACTGAAGTGCTAAGTTCAGCAAATAGTTTGTTTTTCCAGGCTATCAGTTGGAAAACCTTCTAAAGAGAAAGAAAAATAACAGTGAATTTTCGTGCATTTGACACTAATTCACTAAATTACTTTATATTATATATTTTTCTGTAAGATTATGTTTTCTCTACAATTTTCTTAAGTATAAAAATCCAAGTTGTTTGGTAACAGCCTCTTCTTAGTTATCTACCCTTTAAGTATGACACATGGATGTGGATAGTTGAGTCACTGACGCATTTTATTAAAGTCTGTTTTAAAAGAGCAGATAAAGACTGAGGATGAGGCATTTTTATGTTATTACAAGTCTTAACAGTTCTAGAGTATAACAATCTAGGGAACTAAGCTAAACACTAGTTTCTAAAATTTCAAAGAACACGTCAATTACCACATGCCAAAATATACAATCTGAGTATATATAATGACATTTTAGAAGATTTATTAATGATGAATAGGAAGAATGGCTCTATATCTTCAGATGTTAGCTTAAAAATTATAGAAATCCCCAAAAAAAACCTTCCTAAGTAAATTGAGGATAAGACCATTATTGGTTATTTGTCCAAGACACTCAGTTGCCATAATTATAGAAGTAAGCGTGGTCAAACGTGGACCAAGTGCTTCAGTTGCAATGCGTGACTGGCATCTGCCTCTGCATCTGGGGTGGGGTTGGGGGAAAGTTGTGGGGGTTGGTAGGTGGGCTGGGCGTTAGTCAGGCACAGCTTTCTCCAGAGATAACTGCTCACTGAAGCCCTCTCCAGAATCATCTCTTTCCACACTGACCTCTTTTCTATTCTAGAAGTGGGTAAAAGAATTGAGCAGTCCTGGAACTGGTGCAGAGTGACAGTGACTCAGCCCTCACTTCTCACCTGCATCTCATGTTGGCAGGGAGGCAAAATGCAGGCAGGAAGAGCCCAAGGGTAGCATCCCGTTTTAGGAGCCTGCAGTCTGTGACTGTCCGCTTTGAGCACAAGCCTGATTTTTGATATGCTAAGTTTCCTGCACTTTCATATTTTTAAAAAGGATGGTGCCTTGTATTAAAGGCACTGCCAGTAACACAGACACACAGGCCATCCACTTTGTCCTTTCTGCCACAGGGGTCACTTTTCTCTCTGCAATCTCCTGGCTCTTAGGGAAATGTGCTGCCTGGCTCTGCTCTTGGCCTTCTCTCTCCAGTATTTTACTAGCGGCTGGGTGAAGCCCAAAGGCAGACTCTTCTCATTTGTGAAAGTTATAAAGCAGGGAAGGAGAGCTAAAATACCCGATGGGAGTCAGGATGCAAAAGCCTTTGACGGCCTAGATGGGTGGGATTAATCTAACAACACGAAATATAATAGGGATACAATGTAAAGCCAGGTTCTTACATTAAAAACAAAACAAAAAAGCAACTATCCAAATTCACAATTGGAAGAAAAATCATAAAATAACTACATTTTTTTTTTTCTGAGATGGAGTCTCACTCTGTCGCCCAGGCTGGAGTGCAGTGGCTCCATCTCTGCTCACTGCAAGCTCCACCTCCCGGGTTCATACCATTCTCCTGCCTCAGCCTCCCGAGTAGCTGTGACTACAGGTGCCCGCCACCATGCCCAGCTAATTTTTTGTATTTTTAGTAGAGACGGGGTTTCACCGTGTTGGCCAGGATGGTCTCGATCTCCTGACGTCGTGATCTGCCTGCCTCGGCCTCCCAAAGTGCTGGGATTACAGGCGTGATCCACCACGCCCGGCCTAAAATAACTACATTTTTAAAAATGAGTTTTAGTTCCCTCAAGCTTACTAAGAGTCAACAACAGTGGAATGTTGGGTTGTGTCAATGCAAATAGCATTCCAAGCACGGGTGGCTGTCCTCCGTACCTGGGGTGCACGCTTGATAAGAGGTGCAACAGCAGACATTCCAAAGGAGATGGGAGAGTTTGTAGCCATGAAGTAAGACAAAGTACTAAGAAAACTATTGGTAAATTGTCCAAAAAGGGATGAACCTTACACTCTGGGCTACTGAAAGGGAGAATAAGTAGATAATAGCAAGAAAGGTAAATCTCGAGTAGTGTTTTTTTTTTAGGAAGAACTTTGATCTCTCAAAGCAGTGAAGAAGCAAACAGCACCTTCCCCAGTAATCTGTGAATATTAGCGCTCATGGTGTGTAGCACACTCAGATATCACCATTTGAACTCTTTCCTTAGCCTTCTTTTGCCTTTTCATTTCAAGGATCTAAGTTATAACTGGGATCATTTTTAAATGTGACCCTTCGTGGCCAGGGGTGGTGGCTCACGCCTATAATTCCAGCACTTTGGGAGGCCTAGGTGGGAGAATTGCTTGAGTCCAGGAGTTTGAGCCAAGAATGGGCAACATAGTGTGATCCTGTCACCACCCCCACCCCCAAAACCTCCCCAAAATTAGCTGGGCATGGTGGCACATGCCTGTAGTCCTAACTCTGTAGGAGGCTGAGGAGGGAGGATCGCTGTAGCCCAGGAGTTCCAGGCTGTAGTGAGCTGCAATGGCACAACTGCACCCCAGACTGGGCAACAGAGCAAGACCTTACTTATCCCCCCCCCCACCAAAAAATGTAACTCCTTGGGAATAAAAGGAATATCATAAACAAGCAATTCCAATCCCACTAAAGACCAAAGAAACGTAAAGTAAAATTACACCGTGACACTTTGGTTTCATGATGTCAACCAACCAAACACCACCGCCTCTCCTTCCCACTCACAGAGCCCCCAAGAATGAGAGAAAATGTGTTTAAAACCAAATAAATGTATAACTATATTCAAAAATAAGAAACACAAACCTCAGAGCTCCAGAAGGTTTAAGAATTCCCAGCAAGGTGGCTATCCGGCAGGTCTAGATAGTGAGAGGAAGCTGCGGTCAGTCACAATCCGAGAAAGCTCCCACTGGGTTCCGCTCCAGTGACTGAACAGGAGAGCCCTGTGGGGAACCTGAGTCATCCTCAGGGGCACTGGCTGGGCGAGGACACAGCAGCCACAGCTACCAGCCAGGCCAATCGCAGTGGGGAGCAGCGCAGGGCAGAGTCGGCAGCCGGGGGCGGGCTTGGTGGGAGTGGCCTGCGCCCTGGTAGCCCACAGCGCCCGTGTGCAGTGCACGCATGCGCATGCGCATGCGCCCCGCAGGAACGCTGCATAGCCGCATAGCCATTTTGTGTCCATTGTTTGGCCTTTTTTGATTTTCGGATTTTTATTGTTGTGCCCATTTTTATAAAGAAGAATACTGAGACTCTGAGAGGTTGACTTGTCGAAACTCTCCCAGCTGGCCATCAAAAGCAGCGGTCAGGTCAGGCACTTTGTTCTTCCCCCGATATACCCGGGAAATGAGACTAAGGCATCAATCCAACCTGCGTGAGAAAAGGAAGGAGTCCAAGGGAGTATCCAAAGTAACTTTGCTCTGTCAATCAGTAAAACTGCTGTCTAAGCATCTACTTGTATAGATATATAATAACTGTGTAATAACATTATTCTTTTTTATCCTCAACCAGCAAACATTCCCAAATTAAAACAGCCCCCATCAGCGTAGGTCTTCCATTTCTCATGGATATGCACACGTGTTTCCTCTCCTGAAGTCAGATTCCTCACAAATGGGCACCTTTTTGACACACAGCCGTTGTCAATTAAAACCTTAAAAGAAATCATGTTACATTTTTAAAAAAACTAGTAGCTGTTAAGCTCATTTTTTGAAAACTGCGAATTCTCAGAAATGAAAATTATTGGCAGCACCCACCTGGTTTTTTTTGTTTTGTGTTCTGTGGGGCAGAGATGGGGAGTTGTTGAAGTGTAGTATTAATTACCACTGGGATGTCTTGTGCTGGGCCACCAGCTACTTGCACCAGAAAAATTTAAATAAGAAAAACTTGTGGCTGGTTGTGGTGGCTCACACCTGTAATCCCAGCACTTTGGGATGACAAGGTGGGCGGATCACCTCAGGTCAAGGGTTCGAGACCAGCCTGGCCAACATGGTGACACCCTGTCTCTACTAAAAATACAAAAATTAGCCAGGTGTGGTGGCGGGCACCCGTATTCCCAGCTACTCAGGAGGCTGAGACAGGAGAATCACTTGAACCCAGAAGACAGAGGTTGCAGTGAGCTGAGATTGTGCCACTGCACGCCAGCCTGGCTGACAAGAGCGAGACTCCATCTCAAAAAAAAAAAAAAAAAAAGAAAAAAATCTTGCCAAGGATGTGAAATTGTGGCATACTCAAAATACCAGTGAGGATACAGAAGTAAGAGAACATGCAGAATTATGAACCATATAGTCTTCCCAGAAAAAGGTACACAAGGATATCTTCTGGAAAGGTAATACAAAATACAACTGGTTTAAAGAGTCAGCCGCGCACGGTGGCTCACACCTGTAATCCCAGCAATTTGGGAGGCCGAGGTGGGCAGATCACCTGAGGTCAGGAATTCAAGACCAGCCTGGCCAACATGGTGAAAGCCTGTCTGTACTAAAAATATAAAAATTAGCCGGGTGTGGTGCGCGCGTCTATAATCCCAGCTTCTTGGGAGGCTGAGGCAGGAGAATTGCTTGAACCTGGGAGGCGGAGGTTGCAGTGAACTGAGATCGTGCCACTGAACTCTAGCCTGAGCGACAGGGCAAGACTCCATCTCGAGGGAAAAAAAAGAGAGAGAGAGAGTTTGGCAGTAATTCCCAGAGGTTGCTTATTTTGATTCTAGTGGACGTAAGGAAAAAATTAATTCAAGAACTAGTGAAAATAAGACCCGGGGTAGTATGAGCACCGGAGAACAGACGACACTTAATGATGAAGAGGCGCTACTTAGAAAGTTGGGAGAGAGAAGCTGTCACTGCTAAGTCATGCTGGAGACCGGCAAAGAGTGGTTACTGTCTGCTGAGTATCGATAAGGCTACAGACAGGCAAACAGAAGTACTTGTGTAGAGCCTTCTAAAGTAAACTATTTCAGCTAAGTAGCCCAGACAGGTGTGACGGCTATTTTTTTTTTTTTTTTTTTTTATACTTTAGGGTTTTAGGGTACATGTGCACAATGTGCAGGTTTGTTACATATGTATCCATGTGCCATGTTGATTTCCTGCACCCATTAACTCGGCTATTTTTTGTACCTCACTTTTGTCAATCTGATCCACTTGAGAAGGAAAAGGTTACTTTGGGGAAAAAACCTTAAAAAAGTCCAAAGTTCTGGAGGTCAAGAAACTTTTGAAAGAGCACATGGAAGAAATCATGGTAGGAAAGGAGGGAGAAAAAGGAAGTTGTTCAAGAATAACATAGCAATCTAACAAAAGGGAGATGAAGAACAGGAAGGAACCGCAAAATTAATAACCCCTGAAGTAAACATATTTCAGTATAACAGGGTTAAAAAAGAAAGTTGTTCTAACAGCTATGTCAGATTTCTAGTGAGAGAGGGAACTTTCTTTCTGAGAAAAGAACTTTGATATGATACTGGGATCCCAGCAGAAACGCTAAAAACAGTGATGTTTATAGATGCCTGGCACAAACATAGGTAAGTTGCTTTGCAGAGAAAGTGAGTCAGATGATGGTGGTGATTTGTGCTTTTTCAGGGCAGCGGGGAGGATTACTTTTGAAAGGAAGAAGATGGAGGAGAAAAGAGAAGGGAGGGGACCCTGCCTGGCTAAAGAGCCAATGCAGACTCCCTGTGGGTGGGCAGCCACAGGACCCAGAAGGCCACTGTCTGATTTGAAATAGTTTCCATTGCTGAATGGAAACAGGCCAAAATATTTCCTCCTTAGATTTTCAGTAGGTCCTACTAGACTCAGAAATGATTATCGTGAGTGAGTTTTTGTTTGCTGGACTTTATATCTGAGTGAGCATTCTGCAGAGCAGCTTGTCTGAAAGCAGGAGTCCAAGGCCATGCCCAGAAGGCTGACCTGAGGAACCTGCAGAATCTGGAGGGAGACTTGGACTTTGATGACCCATGCAACTAAGACGCGGAGGTCATCTTGTCTAGATCTCAGGGGTTAGGGAGCACCCCTACCTGCTAATTTTCAATGACCATGAATCGCCTAATGGATACCCAGTTCTGTGCAACGTGCTGTAAAGGAAACATAACAAAAAGAGACTATCTCCTTGTGAAGAGTTTTAAATCTACTTGTAAAGGAAAGACCAAAATGCTAAAAGTAGTAAGAGCCAATAGAGTACATTATCAAGAGGTAGAATATGTAGAAAGAAATCTATCTGGCTGGGTGCAGTGGCTCACGCCTGTAATTCTAGCACTTTGGGAGGCCGAGGTGGGCAGATCACAAGGTCAGGAGTTCAAGACCAGCCTGGCCAAGATGGTGAAACCCTGTCTCTACTAAAAGTACAAAAATTAGCTGGGCATGGTGGCGCATGCCTGTGATCCCAGCTACTCGGGAGGCTGGGGCAGAGAATTACTTGAACCCAAGAGGCAGAGGTTGCAGTGAGCTGAGATTGTGCCACTCCATTCCAGCCAGGGCGACAGAGCGAGACTCCATCTCAAAAAAAAAAAAAAAAAAAAAAAAAAAAAAGAAAAGAAATATATCTACCAAAGAAACTCAGGAAACAGAACTGGGAAGAAACTGAAGGACATTTTGGCAATTAGAGAACCTGGATTAGTCAGGTGTGGTAGTCACACCTGTAATCCCATCACTTTGGGAGGCCAGGCAGGAGGATCGCTTGAGCTCAGGAGTTCGAGACCAGCCTGGGCAACATGGGGAAACCCTGTCTCTACAAAAAATTTAAAAATTAGCCGAGTGTGGTGGTGTGCGCCTGTAGTCCCAGCTGGTCAAGAAGCTGAAGTAGGACAATCACTTGAACCCAGGAGGTCAAGGCTGCAGTGAGCCGTGATTGCACCACTGCACTCCAGCCTGGGCGACAGAGCAAGACCCTGTCTCAGGAAAAAAAAAGACAAAAAAAGAAAGAACCTAGATGAGAAGGAAAATTTAGAACTTGGATGAGCAGGGAAGATGTGTTGGGCCTGAATTCTACTATTGGGGGCAGGGGGCGGTAAAGTGATGAAGTACTCTGCATCATTGCAGAAGGGAATTTATTCAGAGGATTAGTAACAGAATTCAAAGATAAACATAGAACCAGTTGCCAAAGGACCTTGAATTCCAGGCTTAAGAAAATGCCTTTGATGTTTTCCAGTTTCATCCATGTCCCTACAAAGGACATCATTCTCAGTAAACTATCGCAAGGACAAAAAACCAAACACTGCATATTCTCACTCATAGGTGGGAATTGAACAATGAGAACTCATGGACACAGGAAGGGGAACATCATGCTACGGGGACTGTTGTGGGGTTGGGGGAGGGGGGAGGGACAGCATTAGGAGATATACCTAATGCTAAATGATGAGTTAATGGGTGCAGGAAATCAACATGGCACATGGATACATATGTAACAAACCTGCACATTGTGCACATGTACCCTAAAACCTAAAGTATAATAAAAAAAATAATAAAATAAAAAAAAAAAAAGAAAATGCCTTTGATTCACTTAGGAATGGCTGGAGGAAATGTAACCTTGTAAATGCTGCTGAAAGACTTATCAGGGGTGTCAGCTCAAGGTGAATCCAGGTGGGAGAGTCAGGAGAGCAAGTGAGCAGGGGTCAAGAAAAAGATCTGGAGAAGCCAAAGAGCTCTTCCTTCCCTGGGTACATTAGTGTGTTCTGAACACTTCAACAACAGTGAAACCCCAGCAGAGCCAAGGTCACTGAAGATGGTGGATTGTAATGAACCTGTTCTTCATTTTCTGCAAAGTATGATAAGTATCATGATGTTATTTTTTGCTTCTTCAATTTGTAGTTGCCTTTGTATTGTATGCCCCAAGTGGCACCTAATATCATACCAACATCCATACAGAACAAAATTGGGATAATTACTGAAATAATTCAAGGGAAAGTATTCTCAATTTTTTGATATTGTAAATGAGTGTGTTTCTAGAAAAATCAAGATAATTGTCTATATTTTCCACTTCACTTGCTGTGAACATGCAAATTAGGCCTAAAGCTTGCAAAACACATTTAAAAACTCATTTTCTCCAGGTAGAAAGAAGCATCTTAGCACCTCCTCAGAGTCATGGAAAAAGGCAGAAATGAGGGAAGTGTCACTCTTAGCATTCATTAAGTTTGAGAGTAAATTAGCCTCAGGCCAGAAAGTTCTAGGATAGAGCAAAGTGTACTATAGGCCAAGCATGGTGGCTCACGCCTGAAATTCCAGCACTTTGGGAGGCCGAGCCAGCCGAATCACCTGAGGTCACAAGTTCAAGACCAGCCTGGACAACATGATGAAATCCTGTCTCTATTAAAAATACAAAGAATACAGGTGTGGTGGTGCACACCTGTAGTCCCAGCTACTCAAAAGGCTGAGGCAAGAGAATCACTTGAACCTGGGAGGTGGAGGTTGCAGTGAGCCGAGATCATGCCACTACACTCCAGCCTGGGCAACAGAGCGAGACCCTTGTCTCAAAAAAAAGAAAAAAGAAAGAAAGAAAAGTATGCTGTAATAACTGGTGAAAGCACCAAGGTGGGGTGGCTCTTGCCTGTAATCCCAGCACTTTGAAAGGACAAGGAAGGAGAATCCCTTGAGGCAGGAGTTTAAGACCAGCCTGGGTAACACAGCAAGACCCCATCTCTAAAACAAATTTTTAAAAATTAGTTGAGGTGGTGGTGGGCACCTGCAGTCCCAGCTACTTGGGAGGGTGAGGTGGAAAGATTGCTTGAGCCCAGGAGTTTGAGACTGCAGTGAGCTATGATAGCTCCATTGTACTCCAGCCTGGGTGATGGTGAGACCTTGTCTCTTAAAAAAAAAAAAAAAAAAAAATCTTTTTTCCTCTCTGTGCTTCATATTGGGTAATAAATAAATAACTGGGGAAAGCAATCAAAACTGGCTAAGCAGAAGAAAATACAAGCGATGGCTAGAGCCTGCTACTTTTATTTGTCCCTGCCTAATGTTCTTGCCAAGTTCTCTTACACCTCAGTATTACGAATAGTGTACCAAAAATTAAATGGTGCCTTAAACGTGCAGTAACGCATATTTATGATGAAAGCGTAAGAAAGAATGAACAACAGGTTATTTTTGAGTATGCCTTTTATGTACTTTAAACATACACAGTGACAGTGAGTGCTAAGGCGAGAGCCCTGCTGGCATTTCCTTTGCCCCCTCTTCCCACAATTGTGATTGAAGAACTAGGTGACCAGGCCGCCAGTGACAGTAGATTTGGAAGCTGCTTCAGAGGAATGTTCTGCCTTTGCAGAGGGGAATTGTTTCCCTGGGGACATGGCTGGCACAGCTGGATTCCGTGAGCACCAACTCCCAAGGAAGTGTGGTCCTCTGGGCTTCTGTGCGATGCCACTAACACTGGGCTACTGCACAATGCCACTAACATTCACTGTACTTTGAGAACTCTTCCTGTGTCCCAGAAATAGCCTTTCACAGATCTCAACAGGGAAATTTAAATCACCTGGCCACATGCACAGAGTGGGTAGGTGGGGAGCAAGGAGGTGACTTTGAGAGCCACACTTCTAATCGCTATGCAACACTGCCTTAGGTCTGAGCTGGTAGCATTTTTTTTTTTTTTTTTTTTTTTTTTGAGACGGAGTCTCGCTCTGTCGCCCGGGCTGGAGTGCAGTGGCGTGATCTTGGCTCACTGCAAGCTCCGCCTCCCAGGTTCATGCCATTCTCCTGCCTCAGCCTCCAGAGTAGCTGGGACTAGAGGCGCCCGCCATCGCGCCCGGCTAATTTTTTGTATTTTTAGTAGAGACGGGGTTTCACCGTGGTCTCGATCTCCTGACCTCGTGATCCACCCGCCTCGGCCTCCCAAAATGCTGGGATTACAGGCGTGAGCCACCGTGCCCAGCCACTGGTAGCATTTTTAAGGGCAAAAAAATCATGGGAGGGAGGGTGAGAAGCACAATAACTATTTTACCCCCTCAGTTTAGGCCACAAGAGCCTAAACTAGTCTGTGGGCTACCACTACTGTCCCCAGTGCCAGCGAGCCCTGCACCATCTACCATGCTGTGCCCACTGCTACTGGCCAACCACCTCCCCAAAGCCCACACTGAGATACACTGCCCACCTTCTTTTTTTGTGGGGAGAGAGTCTCACTCTGTCGCCCAGGCTGGAGTGCAGTGGTGCAATCATTGCTCACTGCAGCCTTGACCTTGATGACTGCTTGCATGGCTGGGTTTCATGATGTTGCTCTGGCTGGTCTGGAACTCCTGGGCTCAAGCAATCCTTCCGCCTTGGCCTTCCAAAATGCTGGGATTATAGGCATGAGCCACTGTGTCTGGCCACATTGCCCACCTTCTAAAAGCCTCAGGAGGCCCTCTTGGTTACAAATAACAATGCCTAAACCTCCTTGTCTGAAACTTAAGGCCCTCAACATTTCAGCTGATACTAACCTTTCCTGGCATATCTCCCATCTTCTGTGAATTCCAGACTGTGGGTTGCAACTGCACTGGCTTGTGCCATGAATGCCAGGGACACTAGCCCGCATTTCAGATGCAGGAACAGACGACATGGCAGTGTATTCAAGGTAGCAAGTCTAGCTGCGGTTTTAAGAAACACACATCCTGACATGTTTCCATTTACAATGTAAAATGCATCTCTTATGATAGGTCTCTGCTGAAGCAAAGTCTTGAAAGCCGCAATTTCATACCACTGATGTGAACTGTTCTCCTTGGAACCCAGGAAGCCCACAGAGAGGCTTTACCGGCCTCTGGGAGGCAAAAGAAGGGGGCATGAAAGCCTAGGTCTCAAGGCCCGGTTCTCCTCTCATTAGTGCTCCTCTTTTTCGTGTGTGTGTGTGTGTGTGTGTGTGTGTGTGTGTGTGGTATTGGGCTTCTGCCTGGTAAAAGAGTTCTGCTCTTCCATACTCTGTGACAACATTCTTCATCACCCCACATCCTGGGTGCTCTTCTGCTTCTACGTCTATAGCACACGCCTGCCCAAGCATCCATCATACAGCTCTTTTCATGTAGCATTATTCAAAGTAAATTCTGATACAAGAAAATTAGAACTACCTTTTCAAGACAATGATTTTCTAGGTTAGATAATATCTGTATACTACTGGCATTCCTGTTCTTTCCATCTAAAAATTAGCCCTCTCAAATGGTACCCCTTGAAAACAACTTGAATAAATTAAGTAGTACCTCGCCAGGTGCTGGAAGTGCAAAATAAAAATGTCCTGGTGTTTTAGACCAGTGGTTTCCAACTTTTGTTTATCCCACAGTCCTAGCTATTGAAAGGAAGGAAGGAAGGAAGGAAGGAAGGAAGGAAGGAAGGAAGGAAGGAAGGAAAGAAAGAAAGAAAGAGGAGGGGAGGGGAGGGAAGGGAAGGGAAGGGAAGGAAGGAAGGGGGAGGGAGGGAGGGAGGGAAAAGAAAAGAAAAAAGTACATCTATCTATGTATCTATTATCTACTTTCCTACCTATCAACCATCTATCATCCATCTGTCATCTATCTATCCACCCATTCACTCATCCATCTAGCTGTTTTCTATTTATGTATCTACCCATACATACATCATACATCTATCTATCTGCCTTTTTATCCATCCATTCATCCATCCGTCTATTCGACGAGAGAGAAAGTGCAGGTACTAAAGTCGGTTTGAACATTAAATATTAATAAACCTTGCTGAGTGGGGTGGCTCATGCCTGTAATCCTAGCACTTTGGGAGGCCAAGGTGGGCAGATCACTTGAGGCCAGGAGTTTGAAATCAGCCTGGCCAACATGACGAAACCCTATCTGTACTAAAAATACAAAAATTAGCTGGGCATGGTGGCACACACCTATAATCCCAGCTGCTTAGGTGGCTGAAGCACAAGAATTGCTTGAACCCAGGAGGCAGAGGTTGCAGTGAGCCGCTGCACTCCAGCCTGGGTGACAGAGCGAGACCTGTCTCAAAAATAGGAATAAATAAAATAAATATTATTAAAGCTTAATGTATCTCATTTTCAGACGTGGAAGCAAATAAATATGAAAAATAATTCCAATATTCTCCCTGCATCACAGAAGATAATTTTGTAAACATACTGGGCATCATCCTTGGACCCCAGTAAAGACCACTGCTTTGTATGAGGAGGGATTGGAGGTAGAGGAATGGCAGCTCTTCATATACTTGATCAGCTAACTGGGTTTTTACAAAAAAAAAAAAAGTAAGGCACATTTTGACATCCCAGTTTAAAGCTTTTAGATGTTTCCAAATGGTAAAAATATACACACATCTCTATTTCTTCTTCTCCCTATTTCTTCTCACCAGCTTGGATTTTAATGGATAAGGTAGCCTTATAGATAGTTTCTAGTTTTGGACTATTTTTGACACCTACACTATATTTTAAAATTGAGGCTATGTTTGTCTTATAAAATGCCTAAGACTTGTTTATTACCTAAAAATGAAAAAGGAAAGTCATAGCCTGCCTTAGTGTTCTTCCAGCGGTCAGCAAAAAGCTTCTACCACTGAGCAGTTTAATGAGGCAATGGGAAACTGCATAAAGTTGGCTTTGAATCCATCAGGAATCGTGTTGATTCAAGGCACCAGACAGCTCCTTATAGAATATAAGGCCAAAGAATATAAGTTCCCCCTTTATTTTATTTTATTTTATTTTATTTTATTTTATTTTATTTTATTATTTTTTGAGACGGAGTTTTGCTCGTGTTGCCCAGGCTAGAGTGCAATGGCGTGATCTCGGCTCACTGCAACCTCCACCTCCCAGGTTCAAGCAAAATCTCCTGCCTCAGCATCCTGAGTAGCTGGGATTACAGGCATGTGCCACCACACCGGGCTAATTTTTTTTTTTTTTTTTTTTTGGATTTTTAGTAGAGACGGGGTTTCACTATGTTGACCAGGCTGGTCCCGAACTCCTGACCTCAGGCAACCCACTCTCCTAGGCCTCCCAAAGTCCTGGGATTACAGGTGTGAGCTACCATGCCCGGCCAAGTTCTCACTGTAAAAGTTGTAAATTCTTTCAGGGCTAGCATTCAAATAGGCTTTGAGGGAAAGCAATCACCTATTAAATTCTTTGAGAAACATTTCTGGATTAAACTTGTGAGGGATTCCATCTGGTCTCTGATCTTTGAGATTCTTTATAATTACAACTGACCCCAAAGTCATTCTATTTTGCAGTGTTCTACCTTGGGTTCCAGCAGCCTTCATGATGTTTGTAAGATATTAAAATTACCATCTGCTATTGCTTACTATGTCTTAGGCTTCTGATGTGATAAAAGTATTAATTATTTTAAGCAGTACATTTTTAAACTTCTTATCCTCTTTTATGAATGCTCACTAATGAATTCTTATTAAGCCATTAAGGTAAGTATGGTAATTTATTATTACATTTTTTTTCTATAAAATGGGAACAGCTTGTCTGGATTTGCATCTATAATGATAACAGAAGCTTCAAGAACATCTGCTTTGGTGTTAACTTCTAATAGGCCTTGCATGGAGCAATCTGTTCTCCATGCATGAGACCCAGTCATTACTCACATTCCTGAGAAAAGATGGCACCAAGTCAACTACTGCTGGTTTTATTTGTATTATTTTTAAGTCATTTTATTTTTTGCTGTAGATATCCTGTAATTGAAACACACTACTTACTTATAAGAATTCTACTAAAATTCCATTTCTATACTAGGACTAAAGTATTAAATTAGGAAGAAACATACATAGTACATTCAAAGAATGCATATTTCATGAATCTTTGAGGTATTCTTGCCATTTGAGGAATTCCTGAAATGAGTCATAACCCACAGGATACATATCCGCAGAACTTTTGTTGTGTGACCTGCAGCGGCAAGTCACTTATAACCAGTTTTACACATGTTTGTCTGGTTTAACTTCCTAAAATACAAATGTGATCAACCCAATCTTCTGATTTCTTGCTTTACAGACTAAGCTTTGCTATTCAAAGTGTGGTCCAGGCTCCAGCAGCGAGAATCTGACATGGAATCTTCTAGAAATGCAGACTAGCAGGCCCCTCTCATAATAAGAATCTGCATTCTAACAAAATCCCCAGGTGATACATCATACTCATTAAAATGTGAGAAGTAACAGCTATAGGAACGGCCCCCAAAAAAGTCTGTCTTGGTGAAATTAGTGAAAAATGAAGAACACAGTGAGTTTGTCATAAAGCTAAAGGTATCTAACATTTTTAGTAGACAAGTATGAAATCTCCCTCTCCCCGCACTGCCACCCTCCAGTCTGTTCTCCATCCGCAGCGTCCTTGTTCCCACCTTGCACAACTCTGGGCCTTTGCACATGAAGCTTCTTCCATCGGGAATCCCCATCTCTGTCTGACAAACTCCTTTGAATTCTTCAAGACCCACTCAGTTTCTACCACATCTGTAAAGACATTCTCAGTGGTGTCCCTACAATGCCATGCTCATGCTGTGATTATAGTGTTTCTCACATTATATAAAATATTTTTCATGTGTCTGTCAACACACCTAGACCATGTGCTCCTCAAAAGCAGGACTGTGTCCTCTCCGTCATTGTCTCCTCAACTCCTAAGAAAGACAGACACAAACTAGTTGCTCAATATGTTTGCTGAATGAATGTGACCTACGTGGAAATAAGCACCAGCAGAGATAGTTATTGTGAAACACTCCATTTGATAGGTTGAACATGGTACATGGAAAGGCTGTCGGTTCAGGAGACCACTTGCTAGAAGACTTTGGTCAAGTCACTTAATCCTTCTGTGCCTCAGTTTCTTCACTTGTAAAATAAGAATACCTGATTTCTCTCAATGCATCGGATTATTCTGAGGGTAAAATGCAAGAAATTATGAAAGAATCTTTAAAAGTTAAAAAGCAGGAACATCAAACACATGGTTAAACATCAATATGAGGCAGTAATCTTTTTTTTTTAATGTACCATTAGAATGAAGACATACTGTATATGAGTATTTGTGGCTCTTTTGGTTTTCTAGAGCTGCTGTAACAAAGTCCCACAGTCTGGAGGCTTAAACAACAAAAAATCTATTTTCTTGTAGTTCTGGAGGCTAGAAGTTTAAGAGAAGGTATTGGCAGGGTTGGCTCCTTCTGAAGCCTCTCTCCTTGGCTTGCAGATAGATGACGTCTTCTCTCTGCATCTTCACATGGTCTTCTGTGTGTGTCTGTGTCCTCTAACTCTCTCTTTTTATAAAGACACCTGTCAGATTGGGTGAGGGCCCACCCTACTGACCTCATTTTAACTTAATTACCTCTTTAAAGACCCTGTCTCCAAATATAGTGGCATTCTGAAGTACCAGGTGTTAGGACTTCCACTTGAAAATTTTGAGGAAGACAATTCAGCTCTTACTAGTGACTTATTTAACTTTACACAATAAGTGTTTGTGGCATTTTAATAAAGGTAAGGTACCTCCTACCTGCTCTATCCATTCCTCAAATCCAGCCGGTTGTTAGGGTTCCCAATCTTTTTTTCCAACAGTAGGCCATTCAGAAATGCAAAGCACCAGTCAATAATGGTGCGCCAAGACGGTTCAGACTTGGTAAGTGGGATTTCATTTGAACATGACTCAAGTGGAGAAGGAGGTTTTTACGATATTTTTAACGTTATAAAAATATAAAAGAAACATAATATAGAAGTATAGAAAGAAAAATTTAAAACGTCCCCTTCCCCAATCTGATCCCCCCAAGATGACCAATGTTAAGTGGTTTAGTGTGTATTTTTCCATATTAAAAATGCTTATATATGCAAACCTACACAAAAACATATGCACATATGGAGTCTCCATATGGAGGCATTTTCACACCCATTTTACTTTTGTCAGTAACCCATCATACTGTCTCAGTTTCATGATGTAATTGCAGTGGAATTACATTTAACAGCTCAAAGTTACATGTAATCAACACATTTTGATGGGGGTGGAGGAGGCAAGCAATGTGCCTCTTACTTGCCAGTGAGCCCCAGCACTCTACTACCTCCTCATGCAGACTTAGTCGGTCGGCCACCATGATGGCTAATTTTAGGTATCGACTTGACTGGACTTAAAGGATACCCAGATGCTGGTAAAGCATTATTTCCGGGTGTATTTGTAAGAGTGTTTCTGGAAAAGATTACCATTTGAATTGGTAGACTGAGTAAAGAAGGTAGCTCTTCCCAGTGTGAGTGGGCATCATCTAATTTGTTAAGGGCCCACACAGAACAAAAGAGCAGAGGAGGGGCGAATTTGATCTCTTCCATTTGAGCTAGGACATCCATCTTCTCCTGGCCTCAGACATCAGCACTCTGGGTTCTCCGGCATTTGGACTCCAAGACTGACACTGTCACTTCACTGTTCCTGATTCTCAGGCCTTCAAACCCAAACTGATTTACATCACTGGCTTTCCCGAGTCTGCAGCTTGCAGACAACAAATTATGGGACTCCTTGGGCCTCCATAATTACATGAGCCAATTCCTATGCTAAATCAATTCCTCTCTCTTGTATGTGTGTGTGTGTGTGTGTGTATAAATCTATACAACCCTACGGTGAACTCTTAACTCACAAGAGTCAACCTCTAAGATGCTGTCCTCTGTTTTGTAGCTTTATACTGATTTATTTTCTTTCTTTCTTTCTTTTTTTTTGGAGATGGAGCCTTGTTCTGTTGCTAGGCTGGAGTGCAGTGGCGCAATCTCGGCTCACTGCAACCTCTGCCTCCCAGGTTCAAGTGATTCTCCTACCTCAGCCTCCTGAGTAGCTTGGATTACAGGAGCCTGCCACCACACCCAGCTAATTTTTGTATTTTTAGTAGAGACGGGTTTCACCATGTTGGCTAGGCTGGTCTTGAACTCCTGATCTCAGGTGATCCACTTGCCTCGGCCTCCCAAAGTGCTGCAATTACAGGCATGAGTGTACTGATTTCTTGAGTCACTTGAAGCACAAGTGTCTCATTTTTAAGAAGCTAAATTTACTTACTACTATGCTTAATTTAAATGTTGTTTTTCTGGCTTTAATAATTTCTTGTCTTTAGAAAATTATCACATATGTTCATATTCCGATGTGATTAAATGCTTGCAACTAATTTTTTGTTTCCTTTTCCTAATATTTAAGGCACTATGCCTTGTGGCCTAGCCGCTTTCCTTTCCATCTCCCTCTGGGGTCTACCTATCTGGGGAAGCATGCATTCTCTGCTCCTCAGTGACTTGAGTCTTAGGGCACCAGCTCCTCACAAAGATGAGGAAGCAAACAGTTTATCAGCTACGGCAGTTGTCCAGTTCTATCGGTGATCGAGCAAGTAGATCTTATTCTAGAACCTGGTATTGGCAGGCTCATTTGGCCTACAGATGGAAAGCCATGTTTGCTAATAGTCGTGTTAGTAATAAAAGTAATAGAAGAGAACCTGAGATAACACATAAATGAATGTTGGCTTTGTCTCCCTCTCTAGTCCCGTTGCTCAACAGGTTGGGGTAGTAGAGTATAAAATGCATAGCATTACGTGCATGTTTTGGTGGTGTTCGTTAATATTCAATTCTGCTATGGAAGGAAAAAATGGAAAGGAAGAAACTTAAGATAGAAGTATAGATGAGTAGTAAGTATGTGGCTTGGAAGACATCCACAAAATTCCCAAGATATGTTAGATAAAGAAAAGTGGTTAGCAAGCAAAGCGTGAGAGAATGGACTGAGAGATACCCAACATATATTACTCTAAATATACAGGAGGCACTTGAGGCACTACATATTCATGAGGTTTTAATTCAACCACCCATCGGTGACGCCCTTTCTGGCCCTACCTGTTCTCTGTCTAAGAAAAGCAAATAAAACCCTTATCTGCTCAGCAGGCTAATTGACAAGCTGTCAAGGGGCCAGGCATCCTTGCCCCCTTGGTGCCAGGCATCTCCTATGGTTGGGCATCCTGGCTCAAACCTCAACACTAGTCCTTGTAACATCATCTATAGGGACAGCTGATGAGACAGAGATGAATGACAGACACACCACATGAACACTGTCATGTACCAGGATTCAGAGAGCATGGCCCTTCATCCTGCTCACACCCTGCACTAAGTCTGCTAACTAATCCTATTTCTTTTCCCTTGCATCTCCGTGTGTGTTTTAAATTGACTTAATACATTAAGTGCCTGGAAGAGTTTAACTTGTCCAGTGAGACTTTCTGTTCTGTGACCTCTGGAACCACTTGGCTGGTAATGTCAAGTTGGTGATGAGTATGGGATGAATCCCAACTAAATTAACAGGAAAACGAGGTCACACTGCAGAAAGACTCTCTGAAATCAAAGCCATACTTAAAAGGAAAACCTCCAGGCTAGGAAGACTATGAAAAACTGACTCACGGTCTAGTGTAGAAAAGGCATTAAACAAGAATTTAGGAAATAAATCCAGGTTAAAACTCAACGAAGGCCTAACCAAATCCATAGGAGTGAAAACAAGAAGCGAAAACCTAGAGCCAAAGGTGATGGCTTCAGTGTTAGTGGGAGCTTTGATAATGTGCATAGGCAGAAGTTACGGCAGAAATCAGACTACATAGTAGCAACCGCCCACCTCTGGGAGCTGACCCTGGGGAGTCTTTGACAACACCCCAACCTCTGCCTGGAGGATACAAAGAGGATCACTACGATTGACCAATAGAGTGATTGTATGCTTCAAAACCAGGAAGTACTGCTTGTGGTCCTGTTGCTCAAATCAAGGAAATGGGAGGCTTATACTAGGTCAGACTTAAAACAAATGGTAGGAGAATTTAATTAAACCTCAAGAAACATAATGAATTAGCAGACTGGATTAAAAAAATTCTAGGCTGGATTTAAAAAATCCCAGCACTTTGGGAGGCCAAGGTAGAAGAGTCACTTGAAGCCAGGAGTTTGAAACCAGCCTCGACAACAAAGCATGTCTCTACAGAAATAAAAAATAAAGATAAAATAACCCCATATGGTGGTGTGCACTTATGGTCCCAGTTACTTGGTAGGCTAAGGTGGAAGAATCGCTTGAGTCTGAGGTTACAGTGTGCTGTAATCACACCACTGCACTCCAACTTGAGTGACAGAGTGAGAGTCTTACTCAAAAAAAAAAAAAAAAAAAAAAAAGCAGAGCTCGGTGGCTCACATCTGTAACCCTAGCACTTTGGAAGGCCAAGGCGGATGGATCTCCTGAGGCCAGGAGTTCGAGACCAGCCTGGCCAACATGGTAAAACCCCGTCTCTACTAAAAATACAAAAATTAGCTGGGCGTGGTTATACACGCCTGTAATCTCAGTTACTCGGGTGGCTGAGGCTCAAGAATTGCTTGAACTGGGGAGGCGGAGGTTGCAGAGAGCCAAGATTGTGCCATTGCATTTCAGCCTGGGTGATGACAGAGTGAGACTCTGTCTCAAAAATAAATACATAAATAAAGAATGATAGAAGAATTTAACTAAATCTCAAGAAACATAATGAATTAAAAAAATTCTGGGCTGGGTGTGGTGGTCACATTTGTAATCCCAGCACTTTGGGAGGCCAAGGCAGAAGAGTCACTTGAAGCCAGGAGTTGGAGACCAGCCTGGACAACAAAGCACATCTCTACAAAAATAAAAAACACAGATAAAATAACCCAGTGTGGTGGTGTGCACCTATGGTCCCAGTTACTTGGTAGGCTAAGGTGGGAGAATTGCTTGAGGAGTTTGAGATTACAGTGTGCTGTAATCGCACCACTGCACTCCAGCCTGAGCAACAGAGTGAGAGTGTTACCAAAAACAAAACAAAACAAAAAACACACCGGGAGTGGTGGCTCACTCCTGTAATCTCAGCTTTGGGAGGCCGAGGCGGGCAGATCACTTGAGGCCCAGAGTTTGAGACCAGCCTGGCCAACATGACGAAAACTCGTCTCTACTAAAAACACAAAAATTAGCTGGGCATAGTGGTGCGCATCTGTAATCCCAGCTACTTGGGTAGCCAAGGCATGAGAATTGCTTGAACCAGGGAGGTAGAGGTTGCAGTGAGCCAAGATTGCACTACTGCACTCCAGCCTGAGTGATGACAGAGTGAGACTCTGTCTCAAAAATAAATAAAAACAAACGACAGAAGAAAGCAACCAAGTTTCAAGAAACACAGTGAATTCGCAGAATGGATTAAAAAAATTCTGGGCCAGGCATGATGGTCACACTTATAATCCCAGCACTTTGGGAGGCCGAGGCAGAAGGGTCGCTTGAAGCCAGGAGTTTGAGAGCAGCCTGATCAACAAAGCATGTCTCCACAAAAATATTTTTAAAAAATAAAATAACCCGGTGTGGTGGCATGCACCTGTGGGTCCCAGTTACTTTGTAGGCTAAGGTGGCAGGATCGCTTGAGGAGTTCAAGGTTACAGTGTGCTGTGATCACACGACTACACTCCAGCCTGGGTGACAGAGTGAGATCGTTACTCCAAAGAAAAATTCTGTTCAGAACCACTCTACCATTATAGTTTTTGTCTTTGTCTTTTCAAGAATGTCTTATAAATGGAATCACATGGCATTTAACATTTTGAGTCAGGCTTCTTTCACTTAGCACAGTACCTTTGAGATGATCCAAGCTGTTTTGTGTATCAACAATTGGCTCCTTTTTATTGCAGAGTAGAATACCATGATGGTACGGCTGGACCACCATATGTTAGCCATTCACTCTTTGAAAGACATTTGGGTTGTTTCCAGTTTGGGGCTATTACAAGTAAAGCTTGTGCAAAGTTTTGTGTGAAAAGACCTTTTCAGCCCGGGTGCAATGGCTTATGCCTGTAATCCCAGAACTTTGGGAGGCTGAGGCTCATGGATCACTTGAGGTCAGGAGTTCAAGACCAGCCTGACCAACACAGTGAAACCCCGTCTCTACTAAAAATGCAAAAGTAGCTTGGCATGGTGGCGCACGCCTATAATCCCAGCTACTTGAGAGGCCGAGGCAGGAGAATCGCTTGAACCCAGGAGGTGGAGGTTTTGGTGAGCCGAGATAGTGCCACTGAACTCCAGCCTGGGCAACAAGAGTGAAACTCCGTCTTAAAAGAAAATAACTTCTCATTTCTCTAGGGTCAAAACCCACGGGTGGGGTTGCTGGGTCATATATGTAAGTGCGTGCTTAACTCTGAGAAACTGTCAAACCGTTTTCAAAGTGATGGCACTGTTTTGCATTCCCCTGGCAACGCATGAGGCTTCCGGCTGCTTCCTATCCTTCCCAGCACCCAGTATTCTTTATGGTACTCATTCTAATGGGTGCCTAGTGGTTCTTCCTTATTTTTTTCTCTGTCTCTTTATAAGAAACTTTGAAGATTAACTCATCATAAAAGAAAAAACAAAACATTGTCACTTGTTAGATACCTGAAAGAAAAATAATAGAATGTAGCCGAGGAAAAGAATCAATTAGGCCAAAATAGCAATAAACTATTTAGGCATTACCCAAAGAAGGCCTTAGTACTAGATGTTATAAAGGAAAAATAAAAATAACAGCTCTTCCTCTCTGGCAAAAAAAAAAAAACAAAAAAAAAAACTACACAGAGGCCCAGAGAGACGTTTGAGTACTGGAGACATATATTTTAACCTCGGGTAACCTCTTTATGCAATTACTGGAAGACCTGGGACACTTGGAGAAGGGTCTCACAACAGCTCACCCTTGACCCACCTGAGCAAGCTGGTCTCACCTCCCTCCTATTCTCCCCATCCCTTTACCTGGAAATCACTGTGCTTTCTTGTCTCTGACATAAACAAGTAGGTGGTTGGACAGTCTGAATCAAATACATTGATACATCGATTTACACAGACACACAAACACACACACACACACACACCCCACACCACACACATGCTACAATAGTATACTGGGCATTACAACAAACTGGAAACTAGCCAGCAGCACTGAACACAACAAGGGCAATGGGTTGGATTTACCCCCGGCCAGACATAGTGGGGATACAGCCTCTCTACTCAGGTAAAATGAAGAAGGACATCACAGAAGGGGCTGAGAACCTGCGTTGTGCCACTTGCTGTGGGCCTGCTGGGGTCTAACAAAGCTTGGAGGGGTTAGGGGTTGGGAAGACCCTTGAGGGGAAGGCCCTGCAGATTTGGGCCCTCCCTGTTCAAAGCTCTCAGACAGGCAGTGCCTGAGGCCCTGGGTATGCTCTGCTGAAACTCCCAGGAACCGAGCCTGGCCAGGCTTAGCCAAAGGTGGGGAAATGTGTCAAGTTGGCTGAATTACAAGCTATGCTCAAAGACATAATTGGTGACATATTTTACACTGATTCCTAAACAATACCAAGTGGTGTAACTACTTGGTCTGCACATGGACAGACTACAAACTGGGAAGTTAATGGCAAAATGGTGGCAAAATCTAGCAAAAAATCATAAAAATTTAAAAAAGAAAGAAAGAAAAGGCCAGGCATGCTTTGTGCCTGTTGTCTCAGTTACTCAGTAGGCTGAAGTGGGAGGTCGTTTGAGATCAAGCGTTCAAGGCTGCAGTGTACTGTGATTGCGCCTGTGAATGGCCACTGTGCTCCAGCCTGGGCAACACGGTGAGACCCTATCTCTAAAAAATGTTTAAAGATTAAAAAAACAAAAAACCCAACCAACAAAACAAGCACACAAGCAAAAAGAACATTGCCATGTAGCCCAACCCTCACCTTAAATAAATATCTGAAGCCATATAACAGGAGTCAATGGACAAAGTAACTCAGAAAGTATATACAAGACTGTATTACACAAGGAACAGTAAAAAATCAACATAAATTAAGCATAGTAAGATATTAACAACAATAACTCATAATAAAATGAGCAATTATAAGAATATACTGAAATAAAAGTTATGTGAATGTAGTCTGTGTCTCAAAATATCTTATTGTACTGTACTCACCTATTAGTGGAAGGCGCTTGACTGTGGGTAACTGAAACCATGGAAAGTGAAACCCTGGCTAAGGGAGACTTCTGTACACTAATCAAACAAAAACAAAGCTTGGCAAGTGACACTTTTGAAAAAAAAAAAAAAACACCAAAAACCCCCATAAATTATCCCATAGAATACAGTAAATTGTGTTTCTGAAGACTCAGGACACTCAGGAAAAAATTCTCTGACAACAAGAATTGAGCAAAAACACATTCCTTTAAACAACGAGGCTATTTTACCAGCTCTCCAAAAATGTGATCCATGTCATGCTGATGAAGTCAGCCTTTCACTTGTCAATGGAGAGATTGACAGATCAGAGGAAATAAACTGAGCCAAAGATGGCAGATGGGTTATGGGCAGGTATTACCCAGACCCCTGTCATGGAGCAGAGAAATACTGTCTCAACACCTAAGAAACAAACTCAGCACTGGCATTTGCTGTTCGGGCAGATCTGCAATTCCTGACCACTGCTATAGGGTCCTGCTGTCTCTCCAAAAATGACCCCTGCTCACAAGCAGAAAATGATCAGAGAAAATGACCAGCATACTTCACAACTCAGGTGGTCCAGGTAGGGGCAGAGGTACATAGGCTTATCCATTTAAATAGGGCTTTTACCTCCCCTTGAACTCTGAGTTCAGAATTAGATGAAGTTCCTTTTATTAATTTGGCCTACAGAACTTTAAGAAGCACCAATTTAAAATAGGCCAGAGGGCAAAAACAAAAAGCAAGAACAAAATTGGGATGGGTGACAAAATAAACTTCTAAAGTTTTAAGGGTGTTAGTCTTTCAATATGAGTCCTTGTCTTACGGAAGTGGCCAAGAGAGTCCATAAATAACAATGACTAAATAGCTAGATAACTAGATAAACCAGAACACCAAAAAAAAAAAAAAGAAAACATCGGTACTATTAAGTACAATTTATTTTATATATATTTTTTGAGACGGAGTCTCGCTCTGTCACCCAGGGTGGAGTGCATGGCGTGATCTCGGCTCACTGCAACCTCCGCCTCCCAGGTTCAAGCGATTCTCCTGCCTCAGCCTCCTGAGTAGCTGAGACTACAGGTGCACACCACCAGGCCTGGCTAATTTTTGTATTTTTAGTAGAGATGGGGGTTTCACTGTGTTGGCCAGGCTGGTCTCGAACTCCTGACCTCATGATCCGCCCGCTTCGGCCTTCTAAGGTGCTGGGATTAGAGGTGTGAGCCACCACGCCCGGCAGTACAATTTAAATGAACTGTAACATTTGGTTGGTAAATGCAGAGGTATACAAATTGTATGGAGAACATCATGGGTGGCCAGGCTCAGTGGCTCACACCTGTGATCCCAACACTTTGGAAAGCAGAGGTGGGAGGATTGCTTGAGGCCAGGAGTTTGAAACCAGTCTGGGCAACATAGAGAGCTCCTGTGTCTAAGAAAAAAAAAAAAAAAAAAAAAGAATAAACTAGCTGGGCATGGTGGTGCATGCCTATAGTCCCAGTTACTCAGGAGACTGAAGCTGGAGGATCACTGGAGACCAGGAGTTTGAGGCTGCAGTGAGTCATGATTGCTCACTACAGCCTGGGTGACAGTGAGACCCCAACTCTAAAAAGAAAAAAGAACATCAAGGGTTATATTCCTATTTAATATGAATACTTGAACACAGTATGTTAGTACACACAATATATTCAAAACACAGTATATTCAAAAACATCTATTTGTCTTCTCTCTAATCTCATTATTTTATACTTTCTAAATTTCCTCTGTTGATTTCATGAGTCAGATAAATTATAATTCTTTACACAAAATATGTAAAGGCATAAAAATATAAATATATGTATTTAACTAAATTAAATAGCAACTGCTGTTTTCTAAAAAGATTTGTTCCTGTAAACCTGAAATAATAGTGTAAAACAGTTCACTCTTGCTATCTGCATGTGATTTTTTTGTTTTTCTTTTTGTTTTTGAGAGACAGGGTCTCACTGTGCTGCCTTGGCCTGGTCTAGAACTTCCGAGCTCAAGCTATCCACCTTCCTTGGCCTCCCAAAGTGCTGGGATTACAGGTGTAAGACAACATGCCCAGCCCTGCATGTGATTTTTAAATATTGTACCTTTGATTTTTAAAATCAACAATGATTATATCACACTTTAAATATAATTTTTGAGATCTGTAATTGTCTTCAAGACCTATGACTAATATTCAATTAAGGTAATAAATAATATTGTCACCTGAAATCTTTGGTGACTAAAATGCATAAATAAGAACAGAGATTACAGAAGTGATAGACCACTCTATAATAACATATTTGCTCTTTGCAAAGCTCAAATTAAGATGGTAAATTTATATGAGGTATATTGCTTTAGATAATACAATGATATTTAATTTATCAATGTTTATTTTAAAAAGCTGAAGTTAAAACTTTAACTACATATGTATATTTAATAAAAATGCATATAAGGTATATTAAAGATGTTAAATGTAAAGAGCCTATGAATAATGAAGACAGAGTGAATAGTTCAGGTGAATATTATTTTGACCCTTGAATATGCAATCTGCTCTTTAAAAAGAGAAAACAATTTTGTTCTCTGTCTTGAAAACAGAACCCCACTGTTAACTCTTCTCACAAGAGTGAACCTCTGAGAGGTCGTTCTCTATTTTGTAGCTTTGCCCTGATTTCTTGAGTCATTTTAAATAAGTCATTTTGAAAAAGTCAAATTTAGGTACTAGTATGCCTAATTTAAATATTATTTTTCTGGCTTTAATAATTTCTTGTTTTCAGAAAACTATCCCATGTTTATATCCTGATATGATTAAATGTTTGACAATTCTTTTTTTCTTTTCCTTTTCCTAATCTAGGTACACAAATTAAACCTGGCGAAAAAAGAAATTAATTATGTAGTGATAAAATATAACTAATATAAATTTCAATAATCATTTGCTTTTCAGGTTGGATAGAACATACTTAGGTTATGTATAACAATTGAGGCAAAGCTGTCAACAAATTAGTTTATTCCTAGATGCAAAACTCCTTGTAATTTGGTACAACTCTAATATAGGAACAAAATCAAAGACCCTGGACATTTGTCAATATCTTCCCTGATAGTTCCTTCTCTCTGTATGATCATTGGCTAAATACCCAAATAGGGGATTCCATTCTCCTCTCTTCTGATTAAATAATATTGACTAATCAGAGCTATTCAGTCTTGTCTCCTGCAGGTGGTTGTATAAACTGTAAATCAGAAATCGAGTTTTCTAGAAGTGCCTCCTCCTCAAAAAGCCCTAATAAAAGATGGTACCAGATAGGAACAGACTTTTCCCAAGGGATAAAATTAGGATTTCCAGGACTCTTAGTATCTAGAGAGAGATGACTCCATTGAAGTAGACTGCTCGACCCAAGTTTATCAGTATATTTGACTTTTGAGACTATGCCAACTGGATATCCATGTATTGAAAAATTAAAATCAGAGTACTATTTCACACCATACACAGAAATAATTCCTGATAGATTAAGGACATAAATGTGAAAAATAAAATATTTAATATTTTAGAAGAAAGTATAGGAAAATATGTTTTAAGACTCTCAAGTAGGAAAATATGTAGAAAAGTCACATCTGATAAGAAACAACCAGTAAACCTGACATCATTAATGTAAAACCCCCATTCAACCAATGACAACAGAAATAAAATGAAAATAGAGCTCAAAGAGTGAGAAAAGATACTCAAATGCACATAAGAGGATATAAAGAATATATTAAAAACTTCTACAAACCAATAAAAACAGGATATACCACTCAGAAAAAAACCTAGATAAAGGATATGAGTAAAGAATCTACAGGAGAAGAAATTAAAATATTGCATAATCATTTGTAAACCACTCAGTCTCCCTAGTAATCTGAGAAGAGCAAATTTTTTTTTTTTTTTTTTTTTTTTTTTTTTTTTTTTTTTTTTTGAGATGGAGTCTTTCTCTGTCCCCCAGGCTGGAGTGCAGTGGCGCGATCTTGGCTCACCGCAACCTCCACCTCCTGGGTTCACGCCATTCTCCTGCCTCAGCCTCCCGAGTAGCTAGGACTACAGGCGCCCGCCAACACGCCTGGCTAATTTTTTGTATTTTTAGTAGAGACGGGGTTTCACCGTGTTAGCCAGGATGGTCTCGATCTCCTGACCTCAGGATCTGCCCGCCTCGGCCTCCCAAAGTGCTGGGATTACAGGCTTGAGCCACCGCGCCGGGCCCGAGAAGAGCAAATTTAAAACACAAAGATCAATCATTTCATGGCCATCAGATGGGAAAAATAATTTGTTGTCATTATCTTTGTAGAAACAGAAATTCTTTTTTTTTTTTTTTTTTTTAACAGAGTCTCGCTCTGTTGTCCAGGCTGGAGTACAGTGGCGCGATCTCAGCTCACTGCAAGCTCCGCCTCCAGGGTTCACACCATTCTCCTGCCTCAGCCTCCCAAGTAGCTGGGACTATAGGCACCTGCCACTAGGCCCGGTCAATTTTTTTTTGTATTTTTAGTAGAGACGGGGTTTCACTATGTTAGTCAGGATGGTCTCGATCTCCTGACCTCGTGATCCTCCCGCCTCGGCCTCCCAAAGTGCTGAGATTACAGGCATGAGCCACTGCGCCCGGCCGAAACAGAAATTCTTATGCATTGATAATGGAAGTATAAGCTCACACAACTACTTTGGAGGATAATTTCTCAATATTTTATGAAGCTAAAACTGCTCGTATCTTTTGACCAGTTTCATGATTTGGACAATATTTGTAATTTTCTGGCAAGTGTGTATAAGAAGACAGATAACAGAATGTTCACTGCAGTATTGCCTATAATACTGAAAAAATTTGAAGACAATGTAAATGCCATCAACAGAGAATAAAATAATGATTTATTCCTTTAATTGATACAAATAATCAAAAGAGTGAACCAGAGCTGCATGTATCAAAAAAGATACATTTCAAAATCAAACTGAGTTAAAAAATACGCACACTGAGTTTGAAGAGTTAACAGTGTAACAATTTGCAAGAAACTAAGCACAATATTTTAGAAAAGTGACCATCTCTGGGAAAGAAGAGGCAATGAGAGGATTTCAGAAATAGCTTTAATGTTTCCGTGTTATGTAATACCCTTAAAATAATTTAAACTAAGGCAAAATACTAGACTTTGAAAGGACTGGTTTGTGGGTATATAGGTGCCATTTTGTTACTCTTTGTGTGATTTTCCATGTTTGAAGTATTTAATCACAAAAATGTAATAAAGAATTTTAGTTGTCTCAATAACTTCCGTCAGTTGCTATAATTTAACAAATGAAATCTGGGATAGTTCCTCAGGCTTTGTCTTTTGTGGCGTTTAAGAATATAAGAATACACATATGTATAAGAATGTTCTTCATTTGGAGCTTGTCTAATGCCTCCCCACGAGTAGAGTCAAGTCACTTGGATACTGTGCAGATGATGGGTCTTTCACAGGATTCACATCTGGTAGTAAGTGATATCACTCATTGGTATTGCTAATTTTGATCATCTAGTCATGCTAGTGTCCAGCTTCTCCACTGTACAGTATTTTCCCTCTTACATTACAATAAGCAATCTGTGGGGAAAGACTAGGATCCACTCCTCAGCATAATGGCTCACCAACTTGGTTTATCCTTCATCGCTGCTTCTTGATGGAATCAGTATTTATGAAGGATGTTGTAATATGAATTTCCAACTCCAGCATTTCCTCCATGTTTACCACTTGGCCCTTGACATTCTACTGTAAGCAAATGCTTTCCCAGTGCAATCAACCATCCATCCACCCACCCATCCATCCATCCGTATCTGTCTATCTATTGTCAACAATCTTCAGTATGGACTCATTGATTTCCCCCTTTTTTCTTAATGGTTTATAATTTATTACCATCTTAGTTATTTTGGTGTTCAAATTATCTCGGATTTGGCCACTGGCATCCCCTTAAAGCCTGCTCATGCAACATGTGCCCCTTATTTTATTTTATTTTTTTGGCATTTCTTTCTTTCTTGAATAACAGCATATTCCAGGATTATCTTCTGCCATCTTTGCATGATCCCTGGAAATTCTCTCCAGGGACTACGATTATAATTTATCGGGATAAGTTCCTCATTTTCCCTTTCAGTGTGATTATGATATTCATTTGAAATACAGGTAGTTTAAGGTTTGCTTTCAGTTTTTTTCTTCTTCCTCATTCTTATAAATTAATATTATTTTTTGAAGATGTAGAACATTAACATGCTTCTAAAAATCAAAATGATATAAAAAGGAATAGTGTCATTATCTTCTGTATCCCTTTAATCACAACATCCCCTCACTTATAGGTAACTATTCTCATTTTTTTTACTTATCCTTTTTGCATTTTTCTTTGTTTTTGTAAACATAAGCAGATATGTGTATGTCTTCTTTCTTCCTCTTCTTTCTTACATAAAAAGTAGCATACCATATATGCTCATGTTGGTCCGGCACGGTGGCCCATGCCTGTAATTCCAGCACTTTGGGAAGCCAAGGCGGGTAGATCACTTGAGGCCAGGAGTTTGAGACCAGCCTGGCCAACATGGTGAAAACTTGTCTCTACTAAAAATACAAAAAATTAGCTGGGTGTGGTGGCGCATGCCTGTAATCACAGCTACTCAGGAGACTGAAGCACGAGAATCACTTGAACCAGGGGCGGGGTGGGGGTGGGAGGCGGAGGTTGCAGTGAGCCAAGACTGTGCACCACTGCACTCCAGCCTGGGTGACCGAGTGAGACTCTGTTCCCCTCAACCAAAAAAAAAAAATATATATATATATATATATATATATATACACACACACACACATATATATGTTTACTTTGCTTTTTTTCACTTAACTGTATATCTCAGATATAATTCAATCTGTCTAGAGCAATATTCTTCACTCATTTTACAATTGCATAGGACTCTTCTGAGCATAGAGTTCTTGAACATTATGACAAGACCTGATGAATTAAGAACAGAGAGAGGAGAAAGGCAGGAGACAGGTTTTCTAAGGATATAGAGAAAAAGGCTGCTTCATTTACTTAAAATGTCACCCAGGGCTCTGGGAGTGTGCCAACACCATAGTCAAAATACCAGCACTGGGTTGGAAGCCTGCATTTCATAGCTTCTGTCTCAATTCCATTTAAATCTCCTTTAGAGACAAGAGAGGAAGCAAGAGAAAAATACACATCTATCTGCTATCACCCTCTTCTCCTTTTTACTATAGTCAGGATTTCCAAACTGGAATGGAACTCAAAACTTGACTACACTATACATTTGTGCTTGGCCCAGCCGTAATAGTTTGTAAAACTAAAAATATAAATTAAATGATCCTAAGAAAGTCTCAATTTCTCAGCCAAATAATGTGTTCCTATAAAACAAAATAGAAGATTATTACCTATAAGAACAGCTACACCATAGAATTTTAAAAATTATACTCTACATTCTTGCTTCTTTGTATAAGAACTCATAATCTGACCTCTTGGGTTAAATTTTAAAAAGAAATCTCACATGTTCTTAAATAAATAATACTCAATTATTTTTGCTGTAATCTTTCTCCCCTGGGCAGTAGTGAGGAGAACTTCATAAACAGAGTTACATCATATTTAAACTAATAAGCAATCAATGCACTAGTGTCTCCTCTCATTTTCGGTATTTCTTCAGTGGTATCTACTATGAAATGGGCTGGGCTCTTATCAACTCCAGGAAATGACCAAGAGCCTGATAGTGATTTAAGAGAAACATCTGGTTCCTTTTATTAAGTGTGGAGATAGAAATCAAGATAAATGTTATCATTGGAATGTTGCTTGTGTTTCATTATCCTGGCTACTGATAAATGAAGTTCCAGAGTGCTGTTCTTGCTCAATAATTCAGAGATTACCCAGAACAGCAATTTTATGCATTTCTTGGCCAAAAGGGCCCTAGTTGTTGGAAACAGCCTCTCAGGCAGCCTTTCTTCTTGTTCTGCTGAGACACTGATACCTTGTGTGCTTGGAGCTGCAGGAACTATTGAGTTAGTGATTTCTGCCCTTCAAGGGACCTTCAGTATGCTGTACAAATATCAATTTCTGTGGGCACCATAACATGAAAATGACCAGAAGTGTTGTTCATAAGACAAAAGTCACTTATTGTCTATATGCATTGATGGGCAAATAGCATTTTTCAGCTGTAAAATTTCAAATAATTTTTAAGTACTTCAGAAAGAGAATATAGCTTAGAAGAATGCAATTTAGTAACAATTGCTTTTAAATGCCTATATGTACTGTATATAAAATAAAAGGCCTGAAGAATCTGCCTCTCCTAACAACACTTTAATACAATGTGTATTAGTCCATTTTCACACACTGATAAGACATACCCAAGACTGGGCAATTTACAAAAGAAAGAGGTTTATTGGACTCACAGTTCCATGTGGCTGGGGAGGCCTCACAATCATGGCTGAAGGTGAAAGGCAAGGAGGAGCAAGTCACATCTTACATGGATGGCTGCAGGCAAAGAGAGAGAGAGCTTGTGGAGGGAAACTCCCATTTTTTAAAACCATCAGATCTCATGAGACTAATTCACTATCACAAGAACAGCACGGGAAAGACCCAACCCCATGATTCAATTACCTTCCAACGGGTCCCTCCCATGACACATGGGAATTGTTGGAGTTACAATTCAAGATGAGATTTGGGTGGGGACACAACCAAACCATATCACAGTAGTTCTCAGCCTTGGCTGTACATTGGAATCGTCTGGGGAGCTTTTAAAAACCCCAATGTATAGGTAGGTGATGTGGCTCATGTCTGTAATCCTAGCACTTTGGGTGGCCGAGGTGGGAGAATCACCTGAGGCCCAGAGTTTAAAACCAACCTGGACAACACAGTGAGACTCCCATCTCCATAAAATTAAAAGAAAAATTAGCTGGCATGGTGGTGTGTGCCTATAGGCCAGGGCAGGAGGATCACTTGAGTCTATGAGTTTGAGGCTGCAGTGAGCTATGATCTTACCACCAGCCAGAGTGACAGAGAAAAACCCTATCTCTAAGAAAAACAAACAAACAAAAAAAACCCCACAAAAACACCAATGTCCAGGCTGCAGCCTAGACCAATTGAATCAGAATCCTTGAGGGTGGTATCAGCAATTTTAAGAGTCTGGCCCTCCTAGGAGATTCCAATGTATACCCGAGAGTGGCCACTCTAAGAACACACATTTTATTTTGTCACTTCTTCATTTCCTATTTTGTGAGAGCCTGTAGAAAGGTGCCACATAGCACCAATATGGCCAATACCTACCTGGGCTCTACCCTAGTGAGTCTGAGGTCTTCATTCAGCTGTCCATGTTTTCGTTTTCCTTAAATGAAATTCAGAGGAATGTTTTAACTTTAAGTGTTGTCATTTGACTCATGGACTCCATTGAAGAGTGACGTGTTTAAAAAAATACAACTAAAGAAATGATGTTTTAACTAATCTACCAGAATTGGTAGAGCAGTGACAGATTAATACTACCTGCTCTACAATTCTAATTTAAAAGCCAAATGCTAAGTCTTCAAAATTAAGTCGTAATTTTTGGAGGGTTTGGTCCTAGTTCTGACTGACCTCATGGAAAACCACATATCTTAGTTTTATTCTAACAGAATGAACAAATGCAGTGTTTTGCATGGACACAAAGAAGGAAACAACAGGCACTGGGGCCTGTTGTGGGTGGAGAGAGAGGATAGAAAAACTACCTATTGAGTACTGTGCTTCTTACCTGGATGATGAAATAATCTGAGCCAGGTGTGGTAGCTCACGTCTGTAATCTCAGCACTTTGGGAGGCCAAGGTGGGTGGATCACTTGAGGTCAGGAGTTCACAACCAGCCTGGCCAATATGGTGAAACCCCATCTCTACTAAAAGTTAAAAAAAATTAGCCAGGCATGGTGACAGGTGCCTGTAATCCCAGCTACTCGGGAGGTTGAGGCAGGAGAATCACTTGAACCCAGGAGGCAGAGGTTGCAGTGAGCAGAGATCATGCCACTGCACTTCAGCCTGGGCAACAGAGCAAGACTCTATCTCAAAAAGAAAGAAAGAAAGAAAGAAAGAAAGAAAGAAAGAAAGAAAGAAAGAAAGAAAGAAAGAAAGAATCTCTACAGCCAACTCATGTGACATGAAATTGACCTATGTAACACACCTGCACATGTACCTCTGAACCTAAAATAAACATTTAAAAAATGCAGTGTTTCAGACCATCTAATTTGTGCCAGGTGTTGTGGCAGACCCCGGGAACACAATGGCACATAAGATGCACAAAGCCACTATTCTCATGATTCTGATCACTTAGCAGTAATGAGGTGTGAATTCTGAGAACACACATAAAAACCACAGACATTCTTCAGCGTAATTGAGAAATCCGTCCTGGCCTACGGACTTGAAAAAGAAGAGCACTTAGCCCTAGATGTCAAAACTTAACACATGGCTCTAGATTATACTTTCCCTTACAGTAGATCTCATATGTACTTCCCAGAAACCGATACCATTGATAAATAATTATAAAAAACAATAGGCATTTTCCCAAGCAAGATTCATATTATACCAAATGCCCCCACTTAGGCATAATTTTCTCTAGTAGCACCTCAGTGATGTGCTTGTTAAAAATATATGCTCTTTCTTTTATATTTAATAGGAAATGAAGTCAGCTTTGTCTTTAGGGCTAAATATGCCTTTTGGCTCTAAAGGCCAACACATTCCTGGGCATTCGCTGGGTTATAACACATTGTGACTGAGTTGAAACAAGCCACAAGGATTTCTGAGCTGTGTCCCCTCTCCCTGGGGCTCTACACCCCAAAACACCTAATACTTGGAGGGGACGTCTCTATTGTTTCAAAAAATGATTTCTTTGATAGGTTTGATATTCTTAGGTTTTTCTCCCTTTTCTGTTTCTCTTTCAAAGCAGTTATTATTTCAAGCAAAATTTTGAGTCTCCCTTTTGCCTTGAACTGCAACTGTAGACTACCTTTCTCTTAGAAAAATAAAAGTCAGGGCCAGGCACAGTGGCTCATGTCTGTGATCCCAGCACTTTGGAAGGCCGAGGTGGGTGGATCACCTGAAGGTCAGGAGTTTGAGACCAGCCTGGCCAACACAGTGAAACCCCATCTCTACTAAAAATACAAAAAATTAGCCTGGCCTGGTGATGCGCACCTGTAATCCTAGCTACTTGGGAGGCGGAGGCAAAAGAATCGCTTGAACCTGGGAGGCGGAGGCTGCAGTGAGCCGAGATCACGGCATTGCACCCCAGCCTGGGCAACAAGAGAGAAACTCCATCTCGAAAAAAAAGAAAAGAAAAAAGTCAGGCTCCCACATGGCAGGTCCTCTGCATCAACCTCCTGGGTGGTAGCCACTCAGGAAGGTGGCACAGAACAAATGTGCAAGAAGCACAGGGCGCCCACACTGCTGCTAATTAACAGGGGTTGAAAATCAGGAGTTCTTCCTTCCACATCTCACAAGCCCCAGCTTCATTTAACTAGGTTTTCTAATTTGGAGATAGATAATTATCAAGTGACTTCATTTAAGATGACAACATGGAGAGTTTCTACTGGACATCTATAGTAATGTTGCTGATAAAATAAGGTCTTACTCATTTCCTGAATTATTTATAAATTCAGTTGCTGAAAATAAACCCACTGCTCTTGATCTGTTGATTTGACAAAGGAATTTTCATGAATTGCTGGGGTTGGAAAGAAACGCATCATCCCGGCTTTCTTGGCCCTAGTTCAAAATGTGAATATTCACATGCTACGCTACAGGTTGGCAAGCTTTAAATAAGTAATGATTTGAAAATATGTTGTGGTTTGTATGAAAGAGACTTAATCTTGAGAATGAAAATTCTATAACACTTCTTGGCCTTTTGGCTAAGATCAGGTGAAAATGCTCTACACTGGCCAGGCAGGTGGCTCATGCCTGTAATCCCAGCACTTTAGGAGGCCGAGGCAGGTGGATCACCAGGTCAGCAGATCGAGACCATCCTGGCTAACACAGTGAAACCCCGTCTCTACTAAAAATACAAAAAATTAGCCGGGCGTGGTGGCGGGTGCCTGTAGTCGCAGCTACTTGGGAGGCTGAGGCACCTTTCATCCAAGAAGCGCTTTGCAAACATCGGGCTGGGTTCTATCAGTTGTATAAATCACATCTGTGACCCCCTGAATGCCCCACCTGCTTCATCAACCTTCTGGCTACTACTGTAGGGGTGGAGAGCAGTTAGTGATTCCCCCGCAGCCCCCAACATGATAATGAGACCTTTAAGTTCTGGAAGAAAGAGGCTCAGGGAGAATGGTGTGAACCCGGGAGGCGGAGTTTGCAGTGAGCCGAGATCGCGCCACTGCAGTCCAGCCTGGGTGACAGAGCAAGACTCCATCTCAAAAACAAAAAGAAAAAAAAAAGAAAATGCTATACAAATATGTTTCTGGACTTTTATTAAATCTCTGAGCCAATTGTCTCCAATTTTTAAAAATCACATCTTCTACCAGTGAAAACATTTTTAGGTACATAATTCCTATATATACATGTTCACACATGTATGTATATATACCCACATATGTATATGTATGTATGTACACACACAAATAAAAGTTATAGGGAGAAGTAAAAACACAAGCAGAAGTCCTAGGGTTTCTTTTCCTATCCTAATGTATATTGTCTCGGAATAACTAATCATTCCAAAGTTATTGTATCTTAAAGGTAATAAAAATAACAACTGACATTTATTGAATGCATATAATATGCTGTACTATACTAAGTACTTTACATATATTATTTCATTAAACCCTCAAATGAATTGCTATGGTCTGAATGCTTATGTCCCCCCAAAATTCCTACGTTGAAATCTGATCACTAATGTGATGGTTTTTGGATATGGGGCCTTTGGGAAGTTATAGGTCAGGAAAGTGAAGCCCTCATGAATTGGGATTAGTGCCCTTATAAAACAGATCCCAGTCTGCCCCTCTAGGGCAGACGCAGTGGCTGATGCCTATAATCTCAACACTTTGGAAGGCCGAGGTGGGCCGATTACTTGAGCTCAGGAGTTCAAGACCAGCCTGGATAACATGGTGAAACCCCGTTGCTACCAAAATACCAAAATCAGCTGGGCATGGTGGTGCACAACTATAGTCCCAGCTCCTCAGGAGGCTTAGGCAGAAAGATTGCTTGAGCTCAGGAGGTTGAGGCTGCAGTGAGCCGAGATCATGCCACTGCACTCCAGCCTGGACGACAGAGAGAGACCCTGTCTCAAAAAAACAACAAACAAAGAAAAACATAAAGGAGACCCCAGAGAGATGCCCTGCCCCTTCTATCATATGAGGACACAGCTGGGAGGAGCCATGTATGGGCCCAAAGTGGACCCTCAACAGGCAACCAACCTGCTGGCACCTAGATTTTGCACTTGCCAGTCTCCAGAACATTGAGAAATAAATTTCTGTTGTTTATAAGCCACCAGTCTATGGCATTTTGTTAGAGCAGCCTGAATGGACAAAAATACAACTGTATAAACCAAATAATATTATTTCTCCCCTTTAATAAATGAAAGTTGCTCAAGGACGCACTACTAATAAATGGTCTCATTGAGGCTGACATTTACATGGTTCGAATCCAGAGGTCATGCTTGTAATCACCATTCTCCCAAAGTGATCTTAGTTTCTGCAACATATTTTTAATTTCACTTCCTTTACTTTTAAAAAATTATCAGATAATAAATGAATGTGGTTGAAAAGATCCAAATGGTTAAAAAAAAAAAAGTACAAAAGGAACAGGAAAAGTCTCCCTTCCCTCCTAACTCAATTTTTTAAGTGATTTGCCAAAAGATCCTAGATATTGCGATGTCAAACACAGGAAGCATTTTTTTCTCAGAAGCACAGCTAAATTGTCTTTGCCTCATGTTTGGAGTTCCGTTTCTGGTAATGACAGAGTGGCTCGTATCAGACCAAACCTCCTGAAGATGACAATTATGACCTCTGGGCAAAATATAAAAAACAACTATCCAAAGGCACTGGAGGGAAAAGAAGAGTGGGAAGACACTTGTTTAAGTTATTAAGATAATCTGGCTTCACATCGTTGAAAAGATAGGAATATTATAATAACTTTTACTGATAATTGTGGATATTCTTTAACATCACACTAAAATTTGACAACTGGTAATTTCTTAAAGGTTAGTTGCAATGTGGAATCTGAAACTGTATCTAGTCTGCTATATTTCATATTCTATTCTATCAAAATCCATTGTTTTATACTGTACTTTGAATGAATAGTTATGTATGTTTTCCCATTTATTCTTTATAACCCTAAAATGTGAGCTCTTCATATTCCTACATTACAGATGAATGTTTTAAAATTTGTACAGGTGGGTGGATCATGAGGTCAAAAGTTCGAGACCAGCCTGGCCAACATGGTTAAACCCTGTCTCTACTAAAAATACAAAAATTAGCTGGGCGTGGTGGTGCATGCCTGTAATCCCAGCTACTAGGGAGGCTGAGGCAGGAGAATGGCTTGAACCTAGGAGGCAGAGGTTGCAGTGAGCTGGGATTGTGCCACTGCACTCCAGCCTGGGTGACAGAGCAAGACTCCATCTCAAAATAAATAAATAAATAAATAAATAAAATTTGTACAGTAAGTCATATTGATCCTTTCCTTCAAAAAACACATAATCTCATGAGGTCACCAGGTGAAAAAACAAAACATATGTATCAGCTATGACTTTGCTACTACAAACCTTTATTTAGCTTGATCCTTTTTATAACAGGCTTGTATTCAGATACTACTAGTATATGAAAATAACAAGAACAAATGTGATTCAAGAACATTTTCTGGCCAGGTGCGGTGGCTCATGCCTGTAATCCCAGCACTTTGGGAGGCCGAGGAGGGCAGGTCACTCGAGGTCAGGAGTTGAAGACCAGCCTGGCCAACATGGTGAAACCCCATCTCTACTAAAAATACAAAAATTAGCCGGGCATAATAGCGTGTGCCTGTGATCCCAGCTACTCTGAAGGCTGAGGCAGAAGAATTGCTTGAGCCTGGGAGGCAAAGATTTTGCCACTGCACTCCAGCCTGGGCAACAGAGTGAGATGCCATCTCAAAAAAAAAAAAAAAAAAGAGAACATTTCTGATACTGGGAGAGTTGGTTTCAATTTTTTTGTTTTTTTTTTTTAGACAGGGTCTCCCTCTGTCATCCTGGCTGGAGTTCAGTGGCCTGATCACAGCTCAGTGCAGCCTGGACCTTTCTAGCTCACGTGATTCTCCTGCCTCTATCTCCTGAGTAGCTGGGACCACAGGTACATGCCACCATGTCTGGCTAATTTTTTTTTGAGAGATAAGGTCTCATTATGTTGCCCAGGCTGGTGTTGAACTCCTGAGCTCAGAAGATCCACTGTTCTCCCAACATGCTAGGATTACAGGCATGAGCCACCGTGTCTGGCCTGGGAGAGTTAGTGTCTAGCATACTGCAGACCTGGCCTTTGCAAAGCTTGGTGGCTAGTCCCCCAAATGTCCAAGTGATTTTTCTCTTTGCGATACAAATGGAAAACTACTTTACTCAAAGAAACAATTATGACCCTGATAGAGCAGTACAAAAAGAACAACATTGGAAAGTCTTGAGAAGTAGAATCTACTTTGCTGCTTTTTTTTGGTAAATTAATTTCTGGATAGTCACGAATCAAAGAGACAAACCAACTGCACTGTCATCTGTTGCTTTTTTTCTGAAGCTGCTGAAAGCACTAATGATCAGGAGATTAGCTAAGGCCTATTCTTTGAGCAAAAGGAAGCATTATTCTATCAGTGCCTCTACTGTCAGTGCCTCGTGCCTAACTATGACAAAGACTTTAATGAGAATAACTGGATGTCCTGGAGAAAAAAGAGAACATGAACAGGGAGGCAGGAGGTTATGACAAAATACCTTGCACGGATTTGCATAAGGTTCTGCAGCTTACTAGCTATGTGACCTTTGGCAAATTGCCTTCCTTAACAGGGGGAGACAGGGTGCTGATGGGCATCAGAGGAGGTGTGGGCTGTTGACATTATTATCATCCAGGGAGGCTGCCACAGATTTGGGGAGGCTCAGGGATATGGGGATAGGTCTACAGAACTGGCTACAGGAAACAGAGGAAGAAGAATCCCTTTGTTATAGACTGAGCTGTACCCCTCCAATTCATATGCGGAAGCCATAAACCCCACTGTGAGTGCATTTGGATATAGGGCCTTTAAAGATGTAATTGAGGTTAATTGAGATCATAAGGGTGGGGCCCTCATCTGACAGGAAAGGTGTCCTTTATTTAAAATTAAAATTTAAAATTTAGTTTCAGGGGGTACACGTGCAGGTTTGTTACAAGGGTATATTGCATGATGTTGAGGTTTTGGCTTCTATTGATCCTGTCACCCAGATAGTGAACATGGTACTTCCAATAGGAAGTTTTTCAGCCCTTGCCTCCCTCCCTCCATCTCTCCTTTTGGAGTCCCCAGTTACCACTGTTTCCATCTTTATGTTCGTGTGTACTCAAGATTTAGCTCTTACTTACAAGTGGCAGCATGCAGTATTTGGTTTTCTGTTTCTGAGTTAGTTTGCTTAGGATAATGGCCTCCAGCTGCATCCATGATGCTGCAAAGGACACGATTTCATTCTTTTTATGGCTGCATAGTATTCCGTTGTGTATATATGTCACATTTTTCTATTCTGAATAGTGCTGTGATAAACACATGAGTGTATTTTTGGTAGAAGTATTTATTTTCCCTTGGGTATATACCCAATAATGAGATTACTGGGTCGAATGGTAGTTCTATTTTTAGTTCTTTAAGAAATCTCCTCTCTACTAAAAATACAAAAAATTAGCCGGGCATGGTGTTGGGCACCTGTAGTCCCAGCTACTAGGGAGGCTGAGGCAGGAGAATGGCGTGAACCCAGGAGGCGGAGCTTGCAGCTAGCCTAGATCATGCCACTGCACTCCAGCCTGGGTGACAGAGCGAGACTCCATCTCAAAAAAACAACAACAACAACAACGAAATCTCCAAACTGCTTTCCACTATGGCTGAACTAATTTACATTCTCACCAGCAGTGTATAAGCATTCCCTTTTGTCTGCAGCCTTGCCAACATCTGTTATTTTTTGACTTTTTAATAATAGCCATTCTGACTCGTATGAGATGGTATCTCATTGTGCAGGGGTCCCCACCTCCCGGACCACCGACCGGTACTGGTCCACGGCCTGTTAGGAACCGGGCCATACAGGGGGAGGTGAGAGGTGGGCCAGCGAGCATTACCACCCAAGCCCCGCCTCCTGTCAGATCAGCGGGGGCATGAGATTCTCAGAGGAGCCAAACTCTATTGTGAACTGTGCATACAAGGGATCTAGGTTGAGTGTTCCTTATGTATAAAACTCTAATGCCCAATGATCAGAGGTGGAACAGTTTCATCCCCATTCCCTCCCGCTCCCAACCCTGGCCCAGTCCATGGAAAAATTGTCTTCCATGAAACCGGTCACTGATCCAAAAAAGGTTGGGGACCACTGTCACTGTGGTTTTTATTTGCGTTTATTTGATAATTAGTGATATTGAGCATTTTTTCATATGTTGGCTGACTATATGTCTTCTTTTGAGAAGTGTCTGTTAATGTCCTTTGCCCATTGTTTATTTTTTATTTTTATTTTTTGAGACAGGATCTCACTCTTAGTCAGGCTAGAGTGCAGTGGCCCGATCTCAGCTCACTGCAACCTCTGCCTCCCAGGCTCAAACAATCCTCCTACTTTAGCCCCCCACCCCAGTAGCTTGGACTACAGGTGTGTGTCACCACGCCTGGCTAATTTTTATATTTTTAGTAGAGATGGAGTTTTGCCACGTTGTCCAGGCTGGTCTCCAACTCCTAAGCCCAAGTGGTCTGCCTGCCTCGGCCTCCCAAAGTGCTGGAATTATAGATGTGAGCCACCATGCCTGGCAGCTTTGCCCATTTTTTAATGGGGCTATTTGTTTTATTCTTGTTGATTTGTTTAAGGTCTTTATAGATTCTGGATATTAGGGTTTGCTGGATGCATAGTTTGTAAATATTTCTTCTATTCTGTAGGGTGTCTGTATACTCTGTTAATGGTTTCTTTTGCTGTGCAGAAGCTCTGTAATTTAATAAGTTACCACTTATCAATTTTTGCTTTTCTCGCAATTGCTTTTGAGGACTAAGCCATAAATTCTTTGTCTAGATAGATGTTCACAAGAGTATTTCCTAGGTTTTCTTCTCTGATTGTTACAGTTTGAGGTCTTAACTTTAAGTCTTTATTTCATCTTGAGTTATTTCCCTTGTATATGGTCATAGATAGGGGTCCAGTTTCATTCTTCTGCATATGGTTAGACAGTTTTCCCAGCACCATTTACTGAAAAGGGAGTTGGAAAGATGGTCTTATAAGGAGAAGACATACCTTTCCTCACACACAGAGGAAAGGCCGTGTAAGAACACAGGAAGAAGACGCCATCTGCAAGCCAAAGAGAGAGACCTCAGAAGGAAACAGCCCTGCTGACACCTTGATCTCGAACTTACAGCTTCCAGAACTTTGAAGAAATAAATGTCTATTGTTTAAACTGCCCAGTGTCTGGTATTTGTTATGGCAGCCCGAGCTGACTGACATACCCTCTTCAGTACCCTTTACTCCATAGAAGGTTGGTTGATTTAGAGGAGAGAAAAAAATTCTCATCCACTAGACAAGGGCTTAAGTGACAAAGCACAATGAACCCCAAGACTATAAACAAGATGGGGCTAAGACCATAGATGTCTAGTTATACCCTGATAGAGCAGGTGTTCTCTTTACCTATTTGGAGGGGTATGAGGGAGATACCACCTGCCTTAAACTAAGAGGGTTAAAAGCAATAGGGTGGGCCTCCTGATCTTAGACTTAAAATTTTATGAACAATTTCTATCCTAGAGCTGCTGAAAGCAGACAAGAATTATTATGTTATTACAATAGTATATCACTGATTAATATCTGTCCTTACTACTTTAACTACTGTTGGCTTTGTTTATCTTTGATACCTTCCTCGGGTAGGGCAGAGTATCTACATGAATTATTGGAAATTCTTCTGCTTGGGAGTTTGGTCTCTTCTCTCTCATTTAACTATTCAATCATTTATCTGTATCAGTATGGATTCATGGATATTTATTTTATGCTTTTGGATATCATGATATGCCACTTTATTCTATTGTTCATCTTGTTCCAGCTGTGGCCACTGGGAACTCTCTCAATTGGTTCCTGCGTCTCTTTGACATATGCCCATCATTTTGGGGTTATTTTGAACACTTTCTTATTTTCTGGTACCACAACATCCTTCAGGCTCAACTTGTATATTTCCTGCCCCAGTCCTAGAATCACCCATTCCTCCAAGGATCAATGGGGAATTCTTTTTTACTGGAGGATGGTATTAGAAACCAAGATCTAATACTAGGTGTGCTCGTCGTTTCTGGTGTGTTATTGCTTCTAGTTCATCTTAGCTGACAGAGCAGGAGATATGTGTATATTCATGTGTACATATGTACTTATCTATAGATGTTTCTATGTGTATCCATCTATATCTATATTAAGCTAAACATGAGTTCATACTGATGTTCCCAGTGCTAACCCCTTATCAAACAGATCATCCTGGCCTCCTTCCCTTGCTTATCTGTAGTCTCCCATACCAATAGGGAGAAACTGGCTTCTACCATCTGCCATCCATTTACTTAATTGTTCACTGATATCTTTAAAAAATGCTAAATGTTTCTATCAATTACTAGCATGGTTCTCTTCAATGTTCTAATTGTCCCAGGCGAGGCCAGTAGAAACCCTTCCAAGCGGTGGTCTTTCACATTTCTGTCAATTGTGGAACACTTCAGTGTTTTCTGGCACAAGGAGATATTCTGATCTCACCTAGTTTTTCTCTGTCTCAGACAATCAATCATCTCTTCAAGGATCCCAAATCCCATCTCCTGACTTTTGCAGTAGCTTTATTGAAGTATTATTCACATGCCAAGCAATCCCCCCATTTAACGTGTAAAATTAAATGGTTTTTAGTATATTCTCAGAGTTTGTGCAACCATCATACAATCAACTTAGGACATCCTTATCATCCCTAAAAGATGCCATGTACCTTTTTGATCTCATCCCCTAGACTCCCCATCCCTCTCATCCTGAGACGATGAAGGTTTGTATTTTCAGGGTATGGTGCATGTGTTTGTATATTTGCATGTATGCACGTATACACAATCAGCAACTATGGAATTGTCAGGGAGAAGAAGCAGTATCTGGGAAATCATGACCATGCAGGATCCAATGCAGTGAGTGAAATTTCCAAATGAAATGATAACAGAAGAACTTGATAAAACTCCCTACTGATTGGGGTCAGAGTAGTGGTGGAGAAGATGAAGCCCTTACAATCAATTAGGAAAAGCAAACAAAAGAAAGTCATGATTAAGAACTCAGATTTTTGGAGTAGAGTGTTTGAGTTCCAGTTTCAGCTTTCTAATTTATTAGCTATGTAACTTTCAGTAATTATGCCTCTCTTTACTTGTCTGTATAATGTCTACTCTTCTCCAGAGGTCATGGAGCTCATAGGCACACATGGTTGCTACCTAAAATGAGACCTACAATAACCTTGGTGGGGGTGGATTGCAGTGTCTGGTCAAGGAGTCTCTGCAGGGCAGAGTGAGAGAGGGTGTCTTCAAACACACCTTTTCCCTGGGGGTAGTGTCCTTGGGTGAGGCTTACTGGATCCCTTCAAGGCTCTGGAGATTGGATTTTCTGGATTTGACATCCAATCCTTCCTTTTGGAGATAAGTACTCGGACTAGATGGGAAAAGACCTTCTGGAGTGAAAGGCCACCATGGGGCTTATGATATCATGATATACTAAGAAAAAGATATTTGGTCCTTGTCTTAGTCCATTTTGCATTGCTATAAAAGAATACCTGAGGCCGGGTAGTTTCTAAAGAAAGGAGGTTTGTTTACCTCACAGTTCTGCTGGATGTAGAAGAGGTAGAAGCAGGTCAGGAGATTAGTGAGTGTAGTACTCTGAACACTCCAGCTTTTCCACTCTTTCACTCTTGCCATTTCTTCCTTTTTTTTTTTTTCAGTGGCGGAGTCTTGCTATGTTGCCCAGATTGGCCTTGAACTCCTGGGCTCAAGCAATCCTCTTGCTTCAACCTCCCAGTGCGCACCACCACACCTGGCTATACTCTTCTCATTTCAAACAACAAGCCACTACCCGCCGTTTCCCAAACTGATATTCATTATTCCTGTTTCATACTTGACAATCTTTCATTGAAAAGTAGAAAGGAATTCCAGAGGTCATGACATTTTATTGAGTGCCTTAACATTTATTGAAAGGCTGTTCTAACTAGTGATTAAGAATATGGGCTTTGACTGGGCCCACTGGCTCACACATATAATCCAGCGCTTTGGGAGGCTGAGGCAGAAGGACGGCTTGAGCCTAAGTTCAAAATCAGCCTGGGCAACATAGTGAGACACTTGTTTCTAGTAAAAAAAAATCAAAAGATTTTTAAAAAAGAAAAAGAACATGAGCTTTGGAGTCAGATGTATCAGTATTTGAATTCCAGCTCCATGGCTTCCCAGATGCAGGCTTTGGTAAGTAACTTAATCTCAGTTTCCTCATCTATAAAAATGGGGGTAGTAATACCAACTTGAAAGTTTCCTGAGCATTAAATGAGATATCAAAATGCCTTCTTAAATAGACTAAGAAGGAAGTTGGTAAATGGTAGCTAATATTTCTATGCTGTTATATTTCTTTCTTGGTGCCAAGTGTTTTACATACTTATCAACCCAATAAATGGGCATAATTATTCTCATTTTATAGGTGAAGGAATTGAAGATAAAGAATTCAGCAGGGCATGGTGGCTCATGACTGTAATCTCAGCACTTTGGGAGGCTGAGGCAGATGGATCATGTGAGGTCAGGAGTTCGAGACAAGCCTGGCCAATGTGACAAAACCTTGTTTCTACAAAAAGAAGAAACAAAATTAGCTGGGCATGATGGTGCGTGCCCATAGTCCCAGCTACTCGGGAGGCTGAGGCAGGAGAATCACTTGAACCCAGAAGGTGAGACCACACCACTGCCCTCCAGCCTGGGTGACAGTGAGACTCTGTCTGAAAAAAGAAAAAAAAAAGAATTCATAAGGTGAAATAGATATATTAGCTATACTGCAGATGAAGAAGTGGAAGCATGAAGTATTTAAATAACTCACTGATGTCTCAAAGTGGAGCAATTATAGAGCAGGGATCCAAAGCCATGTCTATTTGGTTTGGAATTTGTTAAATTGCTGATATTTGGCAATTTGCTATTAGTTGTCATGCTTGACAGGTTGTGATAATCATGGTGATGTTTATTAGTTGCATTAATTTTTAAGAATCAACTTTGGTCACAGACCTGAGATAGTGCGTGACTATTGTAAATAAGGACAAGAGTCCCAAATGTTAGGGAAGGGGATAGTCCTCTATATTGCATTTTTTCCATCAGGCTCTATGCCTTTAGAAACAATGGGTGGTCCTTTGTTTTCTTCTATGACCCAAACAATCTATGATTATCTTTCTGCAGCTGTCCTAGTCAATTATCAGTATTATCTGAAGTTATATTATTTTAAATAGCACTGTCAGGAGCTCTGTATAACTGCTTTCTCTAAATTTACCATCTATTGATGAACCGACATAAAGATATCAAAACAACTGGAGACCAATATTAATAAACAGTAATTATATAATTGCAATAATTGCAGTGGTTGATCTGTAAATACAATTCGGAGTTTCCTAGTGTTACGGGACCTTTGAGGTGTCGATTTCCTGGCCAGAAACCTCTGTGGCTGGTGGCACCTTTGCCAGAGTTCTTGTCCTGTGTCCAGGAAGAATGAGGTATGTAGACAAGTGGAGGTTGAACAAGACAAAGAGAAGCTTTGTTGAGCATTAAAACAGCTCAGAGGAGACCCGCAGTGGGTAGCTCCTCTCTGTAGGCAGGTTGTCCTGAAGTCTGCCCAGCTCCTAACAGACAGGAGGCCCTGGGGAGGGTCACTTCCTTCTGAAGCTGGTAGTTCTGACATCTCTGCAAGTCTCTGAAGCTCTCAGCTGAGAGGGTAGCTCCTCTCTGCAGCTGGTTGTCCCATCATCTGCTCAGCTCTGGCTGAGTTGGGGATTTTATGGGCCTCAGAGCAGAGCAAGTGCCTGCTGCTGATTGGTCCGTGGGCAGCCATGGGCAGGCTCGGAAAAGGCACCACAAGTTCCCACTCTGGTTCATGGGGCTGGCTGCCTGACCCCCACCCTTCAGGCCCTCCTTGGCCAGAAATTGGGGCCTCACTGGGGACCTACCCCCTTCTACCCAGGAGTCTGTCTGCCTCCCACTGCCATTCATGGTGCCTGGGTTCAGCCTCAACTTTGCTCCAAGAATGGAGCAGGTGCCAACAGCAGGGAGAAGCCAGGCAGCAGGAGCAGGCACTTCTGAGCCTGTGAGGGCATGCAGGGCCTTCCTGGGCCCCCAAGAGTGCAGGGATGCCTGGGGCTGCAGCTGTGGTTTGGGTGGCTGCAGCTGCCCCCAGGAGGGCAGGGCTCCTGCCTGCTCCTGGCCCCCAAGAGCACAAGGAGGCTCAGATCTGCAGCCACACCTTGGGCGGTGCTCCTGTCTGCTCTGTGGAGCAGGAGGCCCCAGTCTGCAGCTGTGCTGCAGAGGAACACAGGGAGCTCCTACCCCAACTCAGAAGGGGTAGGTCTCCCGCTTATCCCTGGCTCCCGCCAGAGAGCGTGCGGCCCTGGCCATGCCTCCTTGCTGCAGCAGCAGGCCGTCTGGAGCAGCCGCTGCCATCGCTAGTACAGTGATTCTCATAATTTTATTTTGCCTTGGCATCTATTTTGAACATGTTTAACTTTCTCATATGAGAAGCAGGGCTCAATCACCTTTGATACAGTTTCCAGTTCTCTGCTTTCTCCCAGTTCTTCAATGTGATCCATCCAGATATCTGCTTAATGCAACTGCTTCCTGGTGACCATCTCCCTATGGGACAGGTAAATGCAGCCTGCTTGACTCACCCGTTGACCTCTATAACCCACATGGACTGTGTAGATGGGCTCCAGTGACCACCTCACAGTGACAGGGTGACTCCATGGAACTTGTGCCTGCTTGCTCTAAACCCACCAATTAGAACTCCCAGGGGAAACTGCTTGGGTAACACGCTGGACCCCAATAGAGGCTTTAGCTCCACAGGTGCCCCTTCCTTGACCCCCTTCCACTGGCTGAACTCCCTGTCACCTCCAGATTTACCCTCCCTCTGGTGACCACAAGACCAAATTAGAAAGAAACCATAACAATAAAAATCACAACACCCAGCAGTCAAAGTGAACATCATTATCAGAAAAGAGGAAAGATACAAAGGAACCAAAGTTTTCCTTGTAGTAAACTTCAAGAAAATTTTCCTGCATGGAAATTTACAAAAGATAGAATAAAAAGTGGGCTGTGCATGGTGGCTCACGCCTGTAATCCCAGCATTCTGGGAGGTCGAGATGGGTGGATCACTTGATGTCAGGTGTTCGAGACCAGCCTGGCCAACATGGAGACACCCATCTCTACTAAAAATACAAAAATTAGCCAGATGTGGTGGCGTGTGCCTGTGATCCCAGCTACTCAGGAGGCTGAGGTGGGAGGATCATTTGAGCCTGAGATGCAGAGGTTGCAGCGAGATGAGATCACACCACTGCACTCCAGCCTGGCTGACAGAGCCAGAACCTGTCTCAACAAATAAAAAATAAAAATAAGAATAAAAATAAGAAGGTGCCTTCAACATCATTCTACAGCAGATGCAGTAATAGAATTCAGTCTACTTTTTGTTTCTACATTGGATAAAAGCTGAGGACATAATGAAGGATGTTTTGCTTAGGACTAAAAAATACAAGAAATTTCTGTGGCACTAGACATATGCTCATAGCAGCACACTTTTCAAACAGTATTCTTTTTCTTTTTTTTTTTGAGACAGAGTTTCACTCTTGTTGCCTGGACTGGAGTGCAATGGTGCAGTCTCAGCTCACCGCAACCTCCGCCTCCCGGGTTCAAGCGATTCTCCTGTCTCAGCCTCCCAAGTAGCTGGGATTACAGGCATGCGCCACCGCACCCGGCTAATTTTGTATTTTTAGTAGAGACAGGGTTTCACCATGTTGGCCAGGCTGGTCTCAAACTCCTGACCTCAGGTGATCCACCCGCCTCGGCCTCCCAAAGTGCTTGGACTACAGGCATGAGCCACCGCCCCCTGCCCAGTATTCTTAAATGCAGTCTTTCCCATTAGAGATCTGATAAAAGCTAGGTAGCAAAAATTCTACTGCAACGTGCTTTGATGAGTACCTACACACTAAACTGATATCCCGAGTTTCTGGAAGAGCTACATACTCTAAATCCCATCTCAGCGTATGGCTTGTTTGAACCCCTATAGGACTCTTTCCATCCAGGAAGGGCCATGGGACATCGGTACGAGTGGGTGGGCTGGAGAAAGAACTCCTTTGCCTGTTTGCTGTTCTCATCCTCTTCCTGAACGCCACGTAGTATACATCATTTATGCTTATCAGGGACGCTAAACCAACAACCTTAGATCCATAAGTAAGGCAGTGACCAACGATGGGCTGCCACACCTTCAGCCAACTTGAGGAGACAAAACTTTTTTGTTCACTTTTGCAGCTTACTTAACACAGGACCGCAAGGCATGGTCCAGGGAGTACGGGGAGACAATTCCCTCTGGGTAGTTCTTATAGAAAAGTCTTGCCTGAATTATTCCATAGCCTTGGAAAACTACTTTCTTTCCTTCTGTATTGGACAAACCATCCAACCTCGCGTGGAGAATGGGGCAAGGCCTCGGGTCACGGGGCCTCGGCGGGGCGGTGAGGGGCGGGAACACGGCTCCGGAGGGCGGGGCCAAGCCGGAGCGAGGCTGCGGGCCGGGACGCCGTGCGCGTGCGCGCGGCAGGTCGGCGCCGGGCGGCGGCGGAGCGGCACTGGCAGGTCCACGCCGTAAACAGACAACATGGCGGCCGCGGTGGCGGCGGCACCTGGGGCCTTGGGATCCCTACATGCTGGCGGTGCCCGCCTGGTGGCCGCTTGCAGTGCGTGGCTCTGTCCGGGGTTGAGGCTGCCCGGCTCGTTGGCAGGCCGGCGGGTGGGCCCGGCGATCTGGGCCCAGGGCTGGGTACCTGCGGCCGGGGGTCCCGCCCCGAAAAGAGGCTACAGCTCTGAGATGAAGACGGAGGACGAGCTGCGGGTGCGGCACCTGGAGGAGGAGAACCGAGGTGAGGTGCGAACGCTGGGCAGGCGCGGGGCAGGGGGCGGCCGCTCGCTCTCAGGACGGGCAAAAGGTGCAGCGTCCGCAGGACGCGGGTCGAGGTCAGGCAGGCGCACCGAACCTGGGTCCCTCCCCTTTCTCACCTCCCTACTCACCCAGCGTGGCCGTTTCCTTGTGCACCTATTTCTTGCTTTTAATAACCTAAACGTGTACCCCCGAGCAGCTTAACTGTAAAGTGACCGCATTCAGCGCGGCAAACAGAAGTGCAGCTTACGCCCTCTGCTCCAGACAAGCCAAGGTCAATATATACCCTGGGTATTTAATCCTTGCTACCAGGCTTTATTCTTGCTGTGTAATGGCTTTCTGTAAACTCAGCTATTAGTGGTGGAGTTGTAAAAGCTGCAGTGAAACTGCTTTTTATTATTACGGAGAATCTTAAATTTGAAGCTGCTCAGCTGGAACAATTTTTCCTCTTGTTCATTTTCTCTTAGAAAGTTAGTCTTGAGGGACGGTTCCACTTAATTTAAACAATTTTGAGCACTTTTTATTTTCCTCAGTTCTGCGATAAGAATGTGGATGGTATGGATCTTGCCCTTGAGCTACCTTCTACGAGAGGAGACATCATTAGCAATACACTACAGAGGGTTGAAGGCTTTGAAGGAGGCTGACAATCCTAGGGAATACTGTTAAAGCTCAGTGCCTTTCACTGGCAGTGCAGGGAAAAGCTAAACGGGTCGTGAAGGGTGGAATAGCAGTTTACCCGGGTTAAGCCAGAGGACCAGTCTTTTAATTTTGACATGCATTTGTTGAGCACCTATAATATGTTAAGCAGAAGTGAAAAGCGTGTAAGTCATGATGCTTTTAGTATAGTGAAGCAGATCCTGGTTATTAGTAGGCTGTGTGAACTTCAAGGCATGGTAAGAGGAAAGGGCTGTAATACCTGCAGGGTTTCGCCATTTGAAAGGGGTTCCAAGGCATTCTTTAATAGGCAGTGGATTTTGCCATTTGTGAGGGTTCTTGGGCAGACTTATCTCACATGTAAAACAGGAAAAACAATACCAACTTTATAGTTTTGTTATGAAGATGAGATGAGATTGTTAATATAAATTGCCACTAGCCCGTAGCAGTGCTTCAGGAGTGTGATGAATTACTTTATTCCTTACTTATTATTCCAGACAGGAACAAGAACATGGTCAAAGCATGGAGATGTGAACATGTGTGGTGTATGTGGGATGTAACATAAGGCAAGTGTGACAGTAGTGTGGCATAAGCAGAATAGTAAGAAATTCAGCTGGAAGCGTAGATTGGCACTGGAGTGATTAGAGCCTGAATGCCATCATCTTTTGGGTAAGCTTAGTCATGCTGGGACTTCACTTCCGTTAAGTGTACCAACAATATGTTAGACATAAAGGGATTGCAAGAACAGCTACTAATATGCACCATATTCTATTTTTTTGGTCGTTATGACTTGAATGCAATTAAAGGAATATTTGTGCAAAATGGACAGACTTTAAGTTAGGATCTGAATGGACAGAAGAGAGAATATCAGATAATAAAAAATAATAAACGAAAATGTTTTTTGGATATCATGGTTTCTTTTTTTTTTCTTTAGCCTTCATTTCCTGATGAGATAGGACATACATCATGGTTTCTTAAAGTTGACCCCGCCTCCTTTGAGAATTGGCAAGAATGACGACTCAGGCTTGGCTAACATTACCTAGGCTTTGCTTTGCTTTACTGTTGAACCAGCAATAAGCAGTGCAAAGAAAAACATGAGGTCAAGGGTACTACAGGTGAAGGAGTTTCCTGGGTGCCTTTGTTTCTCTTAGAGGTGGGTCCAAAATTTGGTGCTCTCAGCAGCCTCTAAGGAATAGGATAACTCTCCTAGTCACAGGAGCCTCAAACAGCACGCAGCACTTTAGATGGGTGGGGGTAAGTAGTGCAGAATACACCAGGTCTCATCTGGGCTCCATATTTGTAATTTGTTGTGGGAGGCATAGCTCTATAACCAAATTTCCTTTTCTTTTCTTTTTTTTTTCTTTTGAGATGGAGTTTCACTCTTGTCGCCTAGGCTGTAGTGCAATGGTGCGATCTCCGCTCATTGCAACCTCCGCCTCTCGGGTTCAAGTGATTCTCCTGCCTCAGCCTCCTGAGTAGCTGGTATCACAGGTGCCCGCCACCACGTCTGGCTAATTTTTTTGTATTTTTAGTAGAGACGGGGTTTTGCCATGTTGGCCAGGTTGGCCTCCAACTCCTGACCTCAGGTGATCCACACGTCTCGGCCTCCCAGAGAGTTAGGATTACAGGCGTGAGCCACTGCGCCCAGCCACCAAATTTCTTTAGTGGTTATTTCTTGCATTGTTGTCCATGCTACTCAGTTTTAGAGCCGGAGTCCTGGTCATGGCTTACAGAGGTCTCTCCTGCACAGCCTTCTTCATAGGTCACCTGGTCTCCAAGCATTCTCCTTCCCACTTTTTCTTTCCAGGGGTGCTGGAGTTACCTTTTTTCAAGGCCAAAAACCACGAATCTGCTCAGTTAAACACCTCCAAAGGCTCCCCGTTACCTGCTGGGCCTTCTTAACCGTCAGGCATCTCATAGTCTATCTCCCTGCCACTGGACCTGAGTTCTGCTTTTTCCTGTTCTTTTCTGTGTGTAGCTTTTGCACACACTTTCTGGAATGACTCCTCCCCTTCCCCTACCAACCTTCCTGTGATTTGGCATAATTATGGCCCTTTTCAAGATCATCTTTGTGAACCATGTCAGAACAACTTCTGGCAGAAATACAGCAAACAAGCAATTGCATAGTACAGATCCTCCTTGATACCTGCTTCTTCCTCCTCTTTCACATCTAGATTATCATCAGGTCTTCTCGTGTTTGAAACCTTTCCATGTGCTTCTTTACCGACAGCATCCTTGTCCAAGCTTGTCAGGTGGACTGTGGCAGAGGTAGCAGGTCTTTCGGTACCTACTGCCTTTTCTGATTTAACAAGTTGATTCCTTTCATATGTTTTTTTCCATGTTTAAAAAAATATATTTTTATATATTTTATGGTATGTAAATTATATCTCAATAAATATATGTATTGAGATACAGTGTATGTATTTTTAAATCTCTAAGATTAAGATTTAATCTCATCTATATTGAGATTTAAATCATATACCATAAAATTCAAAATGTACAGTTGTTTTTAGTATATTCACAGTTATGCTTTGTCAATACAAGCCAATTTTAGAACATTTATCAACTCAAAAATAAACCCTGTAGTCTTTAGCAGTGACTCCCTACTCCCCCCCCTTATCCCTCCAGCCTTAAAAAACCCTCATTTGTCTACTTTTGTATCAATAGATTTGTCTATAAAAGAATAGTATAATAAGTCGTGTTTTTGTGGTGTCTTTCACATACCATATTTTCAAGGCTCATCCTTATTGTAGCTTGTACCAGTACCTCTATGCTCTTAATGGCCAAGTAATATTCATTGTATGGATATATCGCATTTTATTTATCTATTCATTACTGATGTACATTTGGATTGTTTCCATTTTTTTGATAATATGAACCATGCTGCTTAGAACATTCATATATTAATATAAGCTTTTGTGGTCATCTTTATATTTTCGCATAGGAGTGGGATTGCTGGGTCCTATGGTAATTCAATGATTAACATTTTGTGGAACTGCTAAACTGTTTTCTAAAGCATCTGCATTTTATATGCTCCTAGCAAGGCACGAGAGCTCCAGTTTCTCCACATCTTGGCAACAGTTGTTATTGTTCTTTTGTTAGCCACCCTGTTGGGTGGGAAATGGTAACTTTTTGTAGTTTGATTTGGTTTTCCCTCATGGCTAGTGATGTTGAACATCTTTTTTTTTTTTTTTTTTAAAGATGTTGAGGAAGACTATTCAAAAGGACTACCATGATGGGGTTCTGTTGTAGGAGAGCTTCAGATCAGGTTCAACTCCCTGTTCGAACATTTTTTCATATGCATATTGGCCCTGTGCATACATTTGGAGAAATGTCTACTCATATCCTTTGCCACTTTTTTTTTTTTTTTTTTTTGAGACAGTCTAGCTCTGTCTCCCAGGCTGGAGTGCAGTGGTGCAATCTCGGCTCACTGCAAACTCCGCCTCCTGGGTTCAAGGTATTCTCCTGCCTCAGCCTCCTGAGTAGCTAGGACTACAGGCGCCTGCCACCAGTCCTGGCCAAGGGTTTCACCATGTTGGCCAGGATGGTCTTGATCTCTTGACCTCGTGATCTGCCTGCCTCGGCCTCCCAAAGTGCTGGGGTTACATGTGTGAGCCACTGCGCGTGGCCCCTTTGCCACTTTTTAAATTGGATTATCTTTTTATTGTTGAGGCATGAGAGTTATCTTTTTATTGTTGAGACTGGATACAAGCCTCTTGTCAGATGGATGGTTTGCAAATATTTTCTCCCATTCTCTGGGTTGTCTTTTCACTTTCTTGATGATATATTTTGAAGAACTAGTGTTTTTAATTTTGATGTAGTTCAGTTTCTCTATTTGTTCTTTTTGTAGCTATGCCTTAGATTATATTTAAGAAACTATTGCCTAACTCAAGTTTACAAAGATTTACACTTCGTTTTTTATGAGTTTTATGGTTTTCACTGTCATGTTCATCTGTGACTATGATTCAATTTTGAGTTAATTTTTATATGTGGTGTGTAGTAAGAGGCCTAACTTCATTCCTTTGCTTGTGGATATCTAGTTGTCCCAGCTACTCAGGAGGCTGAGACGGGAGGATTGCTTGAGCCCAGGACTTTGAGGCTGCAGTGAGCTATGATGGAGCCACTGCACTCCAGTCTGGGTGACACAACAAGACCTTGTCTCTTAAAAAAAAAAAAAAGTATAAACCTATTTATGTAGAATAGCGAATAGCTCCAACAGAACATATGATGCATTTATGTAAAATAGCAACAACAAGCCAAATGGTAATATACAACTCTATTTCTGTATGTAGATACGTTGAACATCTTCTGGAAGATTACATTACGTGTAACTGTGATAACTGTGGCTTCATCTGGGGAAGGGAGTGAGCTGATACTAGGGAAGGAGGACTTTCACTTTGAGTGTATTTTTTCATTTTGTATAAGCAAAATGTATTTTTTTTGTTTTTAAAGTCTCAGCAAAGTTGTTACATTCATCTTTCAGTTATGTGAGCTTTATAGAGCAGGATTAATGCTGTGATGTGACCTTGTTACAGATTCACTGAAGATTTTTGTATGTTTTGTGAAAAGTCAGGAAAATTAAGATTGGCATGTGAATGCCTAAGCTTTTCTGAGTTTGGTAAATTTTCTAGGTTATGTGGGGAGGATGCATGATAATTGAGTTCTTGAGAAGTGATTGAATTGTGAATTAAAGTGAGACAGTTATAAAACAAAAACTTTTAGACTTTGCCAAATAAAGCTAAGGTTTTATCCATTTTAGAATACCAAAAGTCTACAGATACATTTGATGGTACAGTTGTTACATATTAGATAATTCATTTCAGATTGCAGAGCTAATTTCTAGCTTTTTGAAGTGGAAGTACTCAAAACATCAAGTCTCAGATATGGGACCAAAACTGCTGGAATTAACTGCGTTAGAAACGTTTCGATGGCACTTTACACTTCAGTAATAATGTCAGCACTATCACATCTAGCAGAAATTATGGTGAAACTTATTGCATGAGAGGTGTTCATGCTGGAAGGGAGGATAATTGAGTCCTCATGTTGTAAATTTTACATGTATCATATCATTTTATTCTAATACAGTCCCATGGAGTGTGGAACTGTTAGTATCTTAATAGAGTAAGAAACTGAGGATCAGAGAGGTTAAGTAACTTGCCGAATAGCTAGTAAGCGGCAGACTGGGGTTTCATCCCCAGCAATCACACCTTACAGCCTGCATTCTTAGCCCTTGGAGGTTGTATCAACTTGGATGTCTGAAAGGCACTTCAGATTCACTTTAATTCAAAACAGAACTCATGAGCTTTACTCCCCTCCACCCTTACCTTGGTAGTTTTATGATTTTGTCTCATTAAATGTCATCTTCTTTCATCCAATTGCTGAAGCCAGAAACCTGGTAACTTTCTTAACACTTTCTTCCAGTTAAATCAGTCCTCAGTCTAGGCATCCTTAACTCATTTAAAATTTTTGAATAGTTCTTGAATCCTTTCACTATCCTTTATTCTACCACTGCCAGTCTCAGCCAAACCTGTTATCTGTTGATTGGACTCGAATTGTGTCTTGAAGCTCCCACCCCTATCTACTTCTGGTATGATCTCCAAGTATAGAAACTATTCCCCCCCCACCACCCAGTTTTATATGTGCATGTGTATGTTTATACCTACATAAACTCCTTCAGTGGTTCTTAGGATGAAGACCAGACTTTTTAGCAGGTCTGTAAGGATATTTCTGGCTTGTGCTGACCTCTTTACTTTCATTGGTCACTCTCTTCTCCCCTTCGTAGGTTACAGGACATTCAGGACCATGACTAGTTTATGCTTTTCCTGTTTCCTCCGCCTGGCAGTCAGTCCCTCTCCTTCACTCTCACCTTAACTCCTACTTATCCTTCTAACCTTCACTGTCTGGGGTAAGCTTTCCCTAACCATCTCCTTTTGCCCCAGACCATTAACAATTCTAGTTACAAGTTACTGTGGCACCACTTACAGCTTGTAAAGCAGTTTAAATTGATTATTAATGATATTTATGATTATTAATGATTTCTATGATTATTGTTTGTATTTCCCTCCTAGACTCTAGTTCCATGGCTGCTGATCACTATAGTACGTACTCAGTATGTTTGAATGAATGGACACATCTAGTCTTAGCTGCTTGATTTTCTTCCTGAGGAAACTGAAGCTTGAACAGTGTAACACAGTTTTATTCAAGTATAGAGTTAGATTACCACTTAATAGCTGAAGGAAGTTACTTCACCTCTCCAAGTCTCCATTTCTTTATCCGTTAACTATGGATAAAAGTAGTGCCCACCTCTTGGGTTGTGGTGGGGATTACATGAGTTAATTCGCTTAAAGCACCTGGAGCAGTGCCTGAGGCCTACTGGTGGTAGCTGTTGTCAGTAGTATTGGGACCTACCCAAAGTCATTCAGCTGTTTAATACAGATCCTGTCAGATAGCAGTCCTTTATGCTTTTCTGTACTGAGAGCATTTGGAATTCTTGCAAATTTACTCTTGTGAGCAGAAGTTCATCTTTATACTTTAAAGAATGGGTCTGCACAGTTTCTTGCACAGCGAAGGCATGCGTACATTTTGTTGTCTTCAGTTTAACTCAGTTGCAAATAAGAACCATACCCACCCTGACTCAGTGGAAGGCATTTCTGATACATGGTGAAAATTTGTCTACTCCAGGAAAAAGAAGGTTAGTAGAGGTTGTGTAGAACTTTGAATATCAAATTAGGATCTTTGAAGTTGGATATTTTGAAATAAATAATGAAAGGATTTTAAGTAGGGGGTGAATTCTATGCATAGTACTGTTTTTAGAAAATTGGTAACTGGAAGGAATGGGAGGCTGGGTTTAGATGATGGTCTTTGATTAAAAAGTGGGGCAGTTAGGAGTGACAGTTGGGTTTGCGGGAGAGATAATGAACTTTGTTTTGTATAGATTGAATTGGAAGTACTTCTTGGACATCTAAATGGAAGTGCCCTCAGGTTAAGTGTATCAGACAGAAATCAGGAGAGAAGCTTGGGGTAGAATTACTGAAAACTGTGTAGTATGAGCACCAAAAAAAATTGAGATATTAACAACTGGTCCTAGAAAAAGCAGATGCTGTAATACCTGCATGTGACAAGGTTTATTAGCGGTTACTTCTGTATCTACTTGAAGATGATGAAACCACATTTTAAATAGTATCCTTTAACTTAAAACTTTCACTAATAAGTGTGGTCTTCCCTCTAGTTTGAGTTAGTGATGTAAAATTTACCAAAATGTTGCAAATTACCTTGGTGCTTAAGAAGAGATCAATTGAAGGGAACCTGATGTCATGAATTTCTTTGATTTGTTAAGTTCGAAGTTAGCTAGATGTCTGATGTAGAGTCTGTTCTCTGAATGCCTTGCTCACTCAAGTGCTTGTGCTTTTTTTCCCCTTTAACTAGGAATTGTGGTGCTTGGAATAAACAGAGCTTATGGCAAAAATTCACTCAGTAAAAATCTTATAAAAATGGTGAGTGTAAAGATTAAACTGTTTGCTTCTGATATTAAGATACATTATTGTCATCAATGTAAAAAGGTTTTTTTTTTTTTTTCTCTTTTTCCTCCTATGCTTCCTATTTCTGTTTAGCTATCAAAAGCTGTGGATGCTTTGAAATCTGATAAGAAAGTACGGACCATAATAATCAGGAGTGAAGTCCCAGGGATATTCTGTGCTGGTATGTAAATATGTTGTATTATGAAATTAAACTGTAGTCTGATTTTTCCTCAGTAGTAGTCTGTGTTCCATTAGAATGTTCTTTGGTTTGAACCCTATTACCAACAACTCCTCTTCGTCTGTGTTTTACTGATTCACAAGAAAAAAGCATGCTTAGTCTGTCAGCATTAGAAAGAAGCTTTTGCAACATTTAGATCGTTTTGGAAGTTAAAAAAAAATCTTTGAGCCATTAAAATACTTGTTTGTAGTACATGTAGTACAATATTGTTTGTTGTGTCTTAATTGTAGCCAATATTCTTCAGTTTCGTTCTTTTAGTTTTTTAAGATAGAGTCTTGCTCGGTCACCCAGGCTGCAGTGGCGTGATCTTGGCTTACTGCAACCCCCACCTTCCCAGTTCAAGTGATTCTCCTGCCTCAGCCTCCTGAGTAGCTGGAATTACAGGCGCCTGCCACCTCACCTAGCTAATTTTTGTATTTTGAGTAGAGACAGGATTTCACCATGTTGGCCAGGCTGGTCTCGAACTCCTGACCTCAAGTGATCCACCATCTTTGGCCTTCAAAAGTGCTGGGATTACGGGGGTGAGCCACTGTGCCTGGCCCCTAGTTTCATTCTTAAGGATTCTCAGTTTTTTTAAGCTTCAATCCCTGTGGCTTCTGCCTTAAAATATTGCAGAATAGTGTGATATTTAGAAATATGCAGTGTATTTTGGCTTTTGATAAGGTTTTATTGCCTTCTTAATACATTTCTTAAAATGGAGGATACCGAAAAGAATTACTTTTAATTCCAGTTGAGTAACCGAAGAGTGTAGGTTTATCACTCCCAACTGCTAGGGTTATGGCGTTATGCAGTACAGATTTCTGTTTTTAAATTTGTCAAATGTGAGTAATACTGTCTGCTTAGTAGGAGTGCTTATAAGGGTTTTATGTATATTTTTATTTCTTTTCTTTTTAAACAATGTGAAAGACTTATATGAAGAGAATTAGGATTCTTATGTCTAGATCATATTCACCAGGTGAATATGATCTTGAGGTAAAGGAGTGTAACACATGACTGATGGTTGAGAGGTTCTCTAAAGGTCATTGGATGGCTTATTGGGAAGATACAGAGTAGCTTTAGGGTTTTTAAAGAAGGCCCAGTTATGTGAATTTTTGAGGAGTGATATCAATGTTGTGAAGACAGATTAACATTTTAAAAATAAGTATTAGTGGTCATCCTGGCATTGTTTTTCTGTTGGCAGTAGGTTTTATAACTATCGCACTATAGTTACTGGCGGAATTCTTTTTATTTTACATACTCTTTTGCAGCCCATTTGTTCTGGATTTCTGCATTAGGAATATACTTTGAAAAAGGCTTTAATGCTTTAGCACAGTGTGTGGCTGTCTGTTACAGATTGCCTTTTTGAGGACTTGCAAAATGTCCTCAAATAATATACCACATGCTGTTCATAAGAATAACTTGTTAGCCTTGAGTACTTTTTAACAAGTTAATTTAATCTATTTACTTTGCTTTATGTGCTTTTAAACTTTCGTACAATCAGGATAATCTTTTAACACAAGATTTGTGACTGTATTTTGTCAACAAAAGTCAGTGTCTTAATTATAGAAAAATTGGGACATATCATTCTCTTTTAGTAATTCAGTGTATATGATGGAACTGTTCTTTCAGATTTCTCCGAAAGGTTTTCCTTTCTTTTTTTTTGTTGGGACAGACTTTCACTCTTGTTGCCCAGGCTGGAGTGCAGTGCCACGATCTTGGCTCACTGCAGCCTCTGCCTCTTGGGTTCAAGTGATTCTCCTGCCTCACCCTCCCGTGTAGCTGGGATTACAGGTGCCCGCCACCACGCCTGGCTAATTTTTTGTGTTTTTACTAGAGACGGGGTTTCAACATGTTGGCCAGGCTGATCTTGATCCTGACCTCAGGTGATCCACCTGCCTCGGCCTCCCAAAGTGCTGGGATTACAGGCCACACCTGGCCTCTTTTTTACATGTATTTACATTTATAAGCTGACCAGTAGGTCTGTCTTTTTTTTTTTTTTTTTTTGAGACGGAGTCTTGCTCTGTCACCCAGGCTGGAGTGCAGTGGCACGATCTCAGCTCACCGCAAGCTCTGCCTCCTGGGTTCACCCCATTCTCCTGCCTCAGCCTTCTGAGTAGCTGGGACTGCAGGTGCCTGCCACCAAGCCCGGCTAATTTTTGTATTTTTAGTAGAGACGGGGTTTCACCGTGTTAGCCAGGATGGTCTCGATCTCCTGACCTCGTGATCCGCCCACCTCAGCCTCCCAAAAAGGTCTGTCTTTTAACATGTACATATGAAATAAAATTCTGGGTAAATAAAATCTCTTTACATTATTTAAAGAATATTTAAACTTACAGCCTATATTAGTATAAACATCTTAATCAGGCCACATTTATCAGTTATTGTTGGAGAATGTGGTCTTTCACATAATTAAAGCTTTAATTTATATTCCAAAGTAGTAATATTAAAAGAAATCTCGGCTGGGCGTGGTGGCTCATGCCTGTAATTCCAGCACTTTGGAAGTCGAGGTGGGTGGATCACAAGGTCAAGAGTTCGAGACCAGCCTGGCCAACATAGTGAAACCCCGTCTCTATTAAAAATACAAAAAATTTTCCGGGTGTGGTAGTAGGTGCCTGTAATACCAGCTACTCAGGAGGCTGACGCAGGAGAATCGCTTGAACCCGGGAGGCAGAGGTTGCAGTGAGCCGAGATGACGCCACCTCACTCCAGCTCGGGCGACATGTGAGACTCCTTTTCAAAAAAAAAAAAAGAAACCTCAAAAAACACAGTGTACCATTTATTGATTATCCTTTTAGCCTCTTCTCCATCCCTTCAAAGTCATCATTTTCCCTCTTCTTTTTCTTCTCCCACAAAGGTTTCTCTGTATATATTAATACCTGTATTCCAGTGATACCTTGTTCATTTCTAAATAATTAAAGCTTAGCAAATGGTCTTGCCTCAAATTTCTTGAGCATAGGGACTCCTCTTATTCTTTGAGAATCATCTTTTACATTCTCAGAACACAGCAAACAACGGGGACTCAGCATTTATTTGCTGGAATTGATCAGCCTTTAAACTGTGCTTTAATTCACTGATTTTTTTTCAGGAATGGTTGGGATATAATAAGCAACTTCTCTGAATTGTCTCATACCACTCTCCTATTTACTGATAGTAAGTTTGGCTACATCTTTTTTCTAAAATGCTAGGAAAACAGATAAACATTAAAGAGATTCCTACATTGCATTGGAGGTTGGGCCAAGTGATTTCTGACTTCTCATTTAAATCTACCTATTATTTAGCATTATTAAGTACTTCACTTACATTTTAAGTTTTTTAATCAATTTTTAATTAAAAAAAGTAGAATGGTAGGTCAAAATGTATGAAAATGTATACAGAGAGAACTCTCTCTAACCCTATTTCCTCTACTTTATTCATCCCCTAATAAAAATAATAATTATTTTTGTCCTTCTAGTATTTTATTTTATATATATGTATATATATACGCAAATACAGTCATGTGCTCCATAACAACATTTTGGTTAACAGTAGCCTGCATTATACAGTGCTGGTCCCATAAGATTATTTATTTTTATTTTTTTGAGACGGGGTCTTCCTATCGCCCACGCAAGAGTGCAATGGTGTGATCTTGTCTCACTGCAACTTCCGCCTCCAGTGTTCAAGCAATTCTCGTGCCTCAGCCTCCTGAGTAGCTGGGATACAGGTGTGTGCCACCATGCCCAGCTAAATTTTGTAATTTTAGTAGAGATGGGGTTTCACCACGTTGCCCAGGCTGGTCTTGAACTCCTGACCTCAGGTGATCCACCTGCTTCGGCCTCCCAAAGTGCTGAGATTACATGGGTGAGCCACTGTGCCCAGCCTCATAAGATTATAATACTGTATTTTTACCGTACCTTTTCTGTTTAGGTACATATAAATACTTAGCATTGTGTTACAGTTACCTACAGTATTCAATACAGTCACCGTACAGGTTTGTAGCCTAAGAGAAATATGTTATACCATATATCCTATTTATGTAGGGGATGGTTTCAGGGTGAAACTGTTCCATCTCAGATCATCAGGCATTAGATTCTCATAAGGAGCATGTAACCTAGATCCCTCGCATGCGTAGTTCACGGTAGGGTTTGTGCTCCTACGAGAATCTAATGAGGCTGCTGATCTGACAGGAGGCACAGCTCAAGCAGTAATGCTCCCTTGCCTGCGCTCACCTCCTGCTGTGTCACTGGTTCCTAACAGGCCACAGACCAGTACCATTCATCAGCTCAGGGGTTGGGGACCCCTGGCCTATACCATGTAGGTTTGTGTATATATACTCAATGATGTTTATACAAGGATGAAATTTTCTAAGGACTCATTTATCAGAATGTTCTCTTTAAGTGACTTCTTATATACCGATATGCTCATTAGAATGTTAAGTAGGTATTTAAAGTGATACATATAAAGATATATAAATATGATACTTATAAAGTGATATACATGGAATGTGGAAAACACCTGTTATAAGCGTAGAGAGAGTTGTATATAAAATGTTATGGCCATTATTACTGTAGCTGTGTAAACTATGTCTACCAATAAGATCATGGGCCAGGTGGCTCACACCTGTAGTCCCAGCACTTTGGGAGGCCGAGGTAGGCAGTTGGCTTGAGCCTAGGAGTTTAAGACCAGCCTGGGCAACATGGCAAAACCCTGTCTCTCCAAAAATATACTAAAATTAGCCAGGCATGGTGGTGCGTGCCTGTAGTCCTAGCTACTCAGGAGGCTTAGGTGGGAGAGTCACTTGAGTTTGGAAGATCAAAGCTGCGAGCCGTGATTGTACCACTGCATTTCAGCCTGGGTGACAGAGTGAGATGCTGTTTGAAAAAATTAAAAAAAAAAAAAGATCATGGATTAAAGGTGATATTTTTTCTGTCTTCAAACTTTCTGAAATAACTTCATTATATTAACAAATTATGTTAAGCAAATATATGCAAAGTAAATAATTTTGAAAAAAGTACAAAGTATATTAGTGTATTTTTCTTTTTTTGGAAACTAAAATTGGGATATTAACTGAGTTCCTAAATTGTTGTTACAACTTTTTTTTTTTTGGGGATGAAATGTTCTGTCACCCAGGTTGGAGTGCAGTGGTATGATCTCTGCTTACTGCAACCTCTGCCTTTCAGGTTCAGGTGATTCTCCTGCCTCAGCCTCCCGAGTAGCTGGGATTATAGGCGCCTGCCACAATGCCCAGCTAATTTTTGTATTTTGAGTAGAGACGGGGTTTCACCATGTTGGCCAGGCTGGTTTTGAACTCCTGACCTCAAGTGATCCGCCTGCCTCGGCCTCCCAAAGTGCTGGGATTACAGGTGCGAGCCACTGTGCCCAGCCCGTTACAACATTTGAGAATATAAATTTTAGACTAAAAGAGTTCCTATAGAATAATTCAGGCCGTTTAATTTTATAGAATCCCTGTGAAGTGAAAGACCTGGTTAAAGGTGGTGGCTTAACTGAAACTACTTCTCTTGACAATTAGGACAGAGTTTTCTCTTAGACTGTGGTTTCTAATCTAGAACCTAGAAGGAATATGAGGTCTCCCTTGAAAGTTCTTAAGATTTTATACACTTAGACATTTTAGTGGCACTACGTTGAGAAGGTGCGTAATGTCAAAATGTCATTGTTACAGTAATGTATTAAAATAGATGTTTCTGTTAACCACAGTAATATGTAAATACAGATAAAAATATGTCATAGTTGTCACAGATACAGTGTTTCCCATACATAATGTGTTTTCACATGGTGTGCTATACCCCCCAAATTTTAATATATTGTTGATTGTGACATTCTGGAAAAGTCTTTCTGGTTGGCCAGCTGCATTGGATGTAAATGTGTGATCACAGTCATACCCTTCAGGTTGGGAATCACTGTTGTGTATTCTTTCTTGTAGATTAGAACACCACTTCTGGGTTCATGGCTTGCCTGTACCTGTCTTAGAATACTAAGAAATATAATTTTGTTAGTCAAAGCTTCTTGTGAAGCATTGGCTACATGGATTATGTGAGATTGGCCTTAATGTGTGCTGCCTCCTTACATATTCTAAAAACCGTTTAATCACTTTTAGTTTACCTTCTCTCTCTCTCCCTCTCTCTTCTCTCTCTCTCTCTCTGTGTGTGTATCTGTCTCTCTGCCTCACACACACACATACACACAAAAGTCAAAATAATTCCGCTATTTCAAAATGTTTATGTAGTTAAAATTTTAATATTTGCCAATCACAAAATTCTAAAAAAGTCTGATTGGGCTGCTGCATTGGATGTAAATGATGTAAATGTGAGATCACCGTCATCTGTTTATTTTTGTTCTTTTACTTTTCTAATTCAAAGTAACAAAGTGCACATGCATTGTTTTTACCAGAACATTTTTGAAATGAAATTTTGTGAGAAATTACTGAGACTGAGGATTTTTTCTTTTGAAATTCCTAAGATATATGATAAACAATTCTTGGTAATTGATTGCTGTATGTAGAACCCTAAATTGTTTCACTGAATTACACCAGTGTGGGTTTTATAAAAAAGTAAAGGTAGTTTTGCTTCTGCTTTTGAATTCTAGTAAATTATGTTATGACTAAAGACTGACGTGTCGCTAAAATTGTCAACATGCATTATTGAATGTTGTGTGCTGTTCATATGGATAAAAATGTCATGATCTGGACAGATGTGTGGGCACCTTGGACTGTGAAGTAACCTGGCCGTTGTTGTTTCAGAATCTTAGATTGTCATATTTATGTATTTAACTGTTAGTCCTTCAGAGAGTTTGATAAGTAACGTGAAGGGATAGATACCATAAATTTGTAGTAGTTTAACAAGTTTGTATTAGTTTAGCTATATAGGGTTTTGTTTTTTTGTTGTTGTCATATATGGTTTGTTGGAATAAAAAATGTTTTATTGAGGTATGAATTACTTGGAATAAAGTTTACCAATTTAAAATTGGTGTACTTATAATTGATGAATTTTGACAGGTATTTAAACCATAATCAGAATCATGATACAGAACATGTTCATTACTTAAAAAGGTTTCTTGTGTCCATTTGCAGTCAAGCCCCTTCACTTGCCCTGACCTCCGAAAGTACTAATCTCCTTTCTACTCCTAGTTTAGCATCTTCTGTAATTTTTAAAATAAATTGACTCATACTGTGGGTAGTCTTTTGTGTCTGACCTCTTTCATTTAACATAATGGTTTGAGCTTCATCCATGTTCATGTTTCACTAGTTTCATTTTGTTGCCATGTATTTTATTTTATTGCCATGTATTTTATTTTATTGCTGAGAATAGTATTTATTGTATGACTGTTTCACAGTTTGTTTATTCATTAGGTGATGGTCATTTGGGTTTTTCCATTGTTTGACTTTTATGCATCACTTCTGTGACCATTCACACACACCTTTTTGGCAATGCATAATTTTATTTCTCTCAGGTAAATAGTCAGAAGTAGAATTACTGGTTTTATCCTGTGTGTTTAGTTTTGTAAGAAACTGCCAACTGTTTTCGGTATCATTTTGCATTCCCACTAGCGATGTATGAGAGTTTCAGGCGTTCCACATGCTCACCAACACTTGATAATATGAGGTTTAAAAATTGTAGGCATCCTAATGGATACAAAGTCATATTTCATTGTAGTTTTAGTTTACATTTCATATGTGTCACCTGTATATCTGTTTTGGTGACTTGTTTATTCAAATTTTTTCCCAATGTTCTTCTTAGAATCTCATCTCATTGAGTTGTAAGAGGTTTTTTTTTTATATTCTTGATACAAGACTTTATATTTTCTAAGTTTTCTTCCACTAAATGGCCTGTCTTTTTTCTGCTTTATAATTTGTTTTGAAGAACAAAAGTTTTTTATATGATGACTGATTTTTTTTAAATTTACATATTGTTTCTTTTTTTATTATACTTTAAGTTCTAGGGTATGTGTGTACAACTTGCAGGTTTGTTACGTATGTATACATGTATGAAGACTGATTTATCATTTTTTTTCCTTTTATGGTTTGTACCTTTTTGTGAATTTTAGAAATTTTGTTTTACCCCACAGTCACAAAGATTTTCTCCTGTTTTCTAATACTTTTGTAGTTTTTATATCTTACATTTAGGACTCTGAAGTATTCTGAGTTAATTTTTATATATGTTGTGAAAGAGAATAAAAAATATATTTGGTCTTTGCCCTTGTTCTTGGTACAGAGCTCTTAAAACCCTGGGAGTTTCCTGAATGGTCCAAGTGCTTTTTGTTGTGTAATGAGATGACCCTAGATAGCTTCAGGATGAGGGGGTGGCTTGTCAGAAAAAGCAGTCATGGGTTAGAGGATTAGAACTTTTAGCACCCTCTCCCCACAGAGGGGAAAGGGGCCAGAGATTGAGCTCAGTTACCAGTGGCCAGTGATTTAGTCGTTCGTGTCTCCCTGTGGAGGTAATGAAACCTCCATAAAGACCCTTAAACAGCAGGGTTCAGAGCCAGGCACGGTGGCTCATGCCTGTAATTCTGCCACTTTGGGAGGCTGAGGCAGGTGGATGGCTTGAGTTTGAGACCAGCCTGGGTAACATGGCAAAACCCCATCTCTACAAAAAAAAAAACAAAAAAAAAACCCTCTTAACTGGTTGTGGTGGCACATTCCTGTAATCCCAGCTACCTGAGGGGGTTGAGGTGCAAGGATTGCTTGAGCCTGGGATATTGAGGCTACAGTGAGCTGTGATTGTGCCACTGCGCTCCAGCGTGGGTGACAAAGTGAGACCCTGTCTCAAAAAAAACAACAAAAAAAATGGGGTTCAGGGAGCTTCTAGGTTGGTGAACACATTGATTTTCTAGGAGGTTGGCACTCCTAAAGAGGGCTTGGAAGCTCTGTACTCCTTCTTCCTATACCTTGCCCTATGCATCTGTTCCATTGGTCTGTTCCTGAGTTACATATAGTAAATAAAGTGGTTTTTTTTTTTTAATTGTAGGAGTCATTCTAGTGAATTAAGTAACCTGAGGAGTTTAGGGGAACCCCCAAATCTATAGCTGGTTGTTTCAGAAATATGGGTTGCCCCTGGGACTTGTGAGTTGCATCTGAAGTGAGGGCAGCCTTGTGGGACCCCTTAACTTGTGGGATCCCACTAATTTTGGATGGTGTCAGAATTTAACTGAATTGTTGGATACCCGCTTGGTGTTGAAGAATTGGTGTGGAAACCTTCAGACATTTGGTGTCAGAAGTGGTGTTAGAAAAAAAGACCTCATAATTGGTGTCAGGAATGAGATTTGCTAGAGCATCTCATGAAACTCAGGAAAGTGCTTTATTTACTATTACCAGTTTATTATAAAAGATAAAACTGAGGAACAGTCAAGTGGAGGAGGTACTTAGAGCAAAGTTAGGGTGGAGGGTTGCAGAGCTTCCATACCCTCTCCAGGTGTGCCACTCATCTAGCACATCCATGTGTTCACTAACCTGGGAGCTCCCTAAGCTCTGTTTCAGGGATTTTTTTATGGAGGCCTCTTTACATAATGATTGATTACATCATTAGCCATTGGTGATTGAGCTTAATCTCCAGCTCCTCTCACTCCGCGAAGGTGTGGGTAGGGCACTGAAAGTTCTAACCCTCTGATCATGGCTTGATGTTTCTGGTGACCAGCCCCTATCCTGGAGCTATCTAGGGGCCCTCTAAGAGTCACTTCATTAGCATAAACTCAGGTTTGGTTAAGAAGGGCATGTTAGGAATAACGAAAGACACTCTATCACTCAGGAAATTCTGAGAGTTTTAGGAGCTTTGGGCCAGGAACCCGGAATAAAAATGACCAAGTATTTTTTTTATACACAGGTGGCTTTTTTTTGGGTTTTTGTTTTGTTGCATTTTCAATTCTCCCAGCACCATTTGTCAAAAAGACCAACTTTTCCCCCATTAAATTATTTTGGGACCTGTCTAAAATATCAGTTGACAGTATATGTGTGAGTTATGTCAGGGTTCTCTGGGTTTTTTTTTTTTTTTTTTTGAGATGGAGTCTCACTCTGTCGCCCAGGCTGGAGTGCAGTGGCACAATCTTGGCTCACTGCAAGGTCTGCCTCCCGAATAGCTGGGACTACAGGCGCTCGCCACCATGCCCAGCTAATTTTTTGTATTTTTAGTAGAGACGGGGTTTCACCCTGTTAGCCAGGATGGTCTCGATCTCCTGACCTCGTGATCCACCCGCCTCGGCCTCCCAAAGTGCTGGGATTACAGACGTGAGCCACCGCACCCGGCCTTCTCTGGGTATTTTTAATGCCAATAGCACACTGTCTCAGTTACCATGTTCAGGTCTTAGACATGTTTGGTTAAATTTATTTCTAAGTTTTTCATATTTTTTGATGTTACTGTAAGTGGCATTTCTTCTTAATTTTACTCCCAATTTTTTATTGCTAGTATATTGCTAGTATATACAATTGATTTTTGTATATTGTCTTTGTATCCTGCAACCTTGTTAAATGCACTTTTTACTTCTAGGACTCTTTTTTGTAGATGCTCTGGGGTTTTCTACAAATGTAGTCAAGTCATTTGTGAATAAAGATAGTTTTAATTCTTCCTTTCCTATCTGTTCACCTTTTATTTTTTTTCTTATATCCATTACATTTTCATTATAGAGTTGACTAAAAGCAGTGTGAGTGTTCATCTTTGTCTTTTCTCAGTCTTATGGGGAAGGCATCCAGTCTTTTACTACTAAGTATGACGTTAGCTGTAGTTTTTTCACAGATGCAGTTTATCAGAGTGAAAAGTTTCTTTTTATTTGTAGTTTGCTGAGGCTTTTTTTTTTTTTTCATGAACATGTATTGCATTTTGTCAAATCTCTTTTTGGCATCTATTAATATTCTCGGAGAGGCTGAGGCAGGAGAATGGCGTGAACCCGGGAGGCGGAGCTTGCAGTGAGCCGAGATCGCGCCACTGCACTCCAGCCTGGGTGACAGAGCGAGACTCCGACTCAAAAAAAAAAAAAAAAAAAAAAAAAAAAAAAATTCTCATATTATTTTTCAGCCTGTCAATATGGTGAATGATTGATTATCAATTATTAACAATTGTGTATTCCTGGAACGGACCTCTCTTGGTCATTAATCCTTTTTATATACTGCTGGATTTGATTTGCTTAAGTTTTTTAGGATTTTGTAACTGTTCATAAGGGAAATTGGTTTGCCTTCTTTTCTTGTAAGGTCTATAGTTCTGGTATCAGGATAGTGCTGGTCTCATAAAATGAATTGGGAAATGTTCCTTCCTTCTATTTCCTTGAACAAGTTTGCATAGTTGTTATTATTTCTTACTTAATTGTTTGGTAAAATTCACCAACGAAGTCATTTGGTCTAGGAAGTTTCTTTGTGGGAAGATTTTTAACTATGAATTTGATATCTTTAATAAATACAGGGCTACTTGAGTTACTTCTGTTTGAAAAGTCAAATTCTGTAACATATTTGAAGAGATTTATTCTGAGCCAAATATGAGTGACCAGCCCCAGGAGATCATGAGAATGTGTGCCCAAGGTGTTCAGTCTACAGCTTGGTTTTATACATTTTAGGGAGACATAAGACATCAATCAATACATGTAAGATGTACGTTGGTTCAGTCTGGAAAGGTGGGACAACTGGAAGCAGTGAGGGATAGGGGGCCTTCCAGGTTATAGGTAGATTCAGTGATGTTCTGATTGGCAATTGGTTGAAAGAATTTATCTAAAGACCTGGAATCGGTAGAAGGCAGTGTCTTAGTTGTGGAGATCAAGGTTCTTATTATGCAAATGAAGCCTTCAGGTGGGAAGCTTCAGAGAAAATAGATTGTAAATATTTCTTGTCAGACTTAAAGGGCCTGTTCTGTCAGTCTTCAGGTCCTGTGTTGACGTTAATGCTGGTCATCTGTGCCTGAATTCCAAACGGAGGAGAGTATAATGAAGAATGTCCTACTCCCACTCTCACTTTCCATCATGGCCTGAACTAGTTTCTCATGTTAGCTTTGGGTTGCCCTTGGTGGAGGGGAGGGTCCATCAGTCAGTTGGGGAACTCAGAATTTTATTTTTGGTTTACATTTCTTTTTGAGTGAGTTTTGGTAATTTGTGTCTTTTAAGTTGAGTGAGTTTTGGTAATTTGTGTTTTATCTACGTTTTCAAATTAATTGCCATAAAATTTTTCATATTATTCCTTATCCTTTTACTACATTGAATCTGTAATGATATCTGATCGATTATTTATTTATTTATTTTGAGACAGGGTCTTGCTCTGTCACCCAGGCTGGAGTGCCGTGGCGTAATCTCAGCTCACTGCAACCTCCGCCTCCCGAGTAGCTGGGATTACAGGCATGCACCACCACACCCGGCTAATTTTTGTATTTTTAGTAGAGATGGGGTTTCACCATGTTGGCCAGGATGGTCTCGAACTCCTGGCCTCAAGGCCGCCTGCCTCAGCCGCCCAAAGTGTTGGGATTATAGGTGTGAGCCACTGTGCCTGGCCGATGTCTGATTATTTATTTTTGATGTTGATACACTGTGTCTTTTTTCTTAAATGCTAGCAAAACATTAGTCACTTTTGTTTATCTTTTCAAATAAGTGGCTTTTGGTTTCATTTTTTTTATTTTGCTTTTCTTTCTATTTCATTGATTTCTTCATTATTTTCTTCTCTCTGTTTGCCTTGGGTTTAATTTACTCTTTTTTTCTAGCTTCCTAAGGTGGAAGTTTAGATAATTGATTTGAGGCCCTTCATTTCTTATAGTTGACCCTTGAGCAACATGAGAGGTTAGGAGAGATGACACCACCAACCCGCACCCCTGCCCCCACCCCTCACAGGTGGAAATCCTCCTATAACTTGACTCCTCAAAAACTGAACTACTAATAGTCTACTGTTGACTGGAGGCCTCACTGGTAACATAAAGGGTTGAATAACAAACATTTTGTGTATATATTATATGCTGTATTCTTACAGTAAAGTAAGCTAAAGAAAAGAAAATGTTACTAAGAAAATCATAAGGAGGAGAAAATACATTTACTATCAATGGAAGTGGGTCATCACACAGGTTATCCTTGTCATCTTCATGTTCAGTAGGTTAAGGAGAAAGAGGAGGGGTTGTCTTGCTGTCTCAAAGGGGTGGCAGAGGTGGAAGAAAATCTGTGTACAAGTAGACCTGATGTTGTTCAAAGGTCAGCTGCACTTAAATTTTAATGTTTTCATTTGAGCACATCAGAGATGCCGTTAAAAATGACTCAGAGTACTCGTGCCCTTTCTGTGTAAGTAATGATTGATTGGTTGTTGCTAATTCATTTCTGACTCTAATTCCATTTTTTAAAAAGCCTACCTGTATAATGTTTTAGGATCTGTAGAGATTTTCTTTTTAAGGAATAGGAAATGTATATTACTAATAACCTGCTGACTAATCTGCTTCCACTCTTGCCCTTTCCTCACACAGCAGCCCAAATGATCTTAAAAAAGTTAATGGATCACATCACTCTGCTATTTCAGACATTCTTCAGAAATAAACTGTGTGGGAGGCAGAAATGACCCCCAAAGCTGTCCACGTCCTAATGCTGGAACCTTACATGGAAATGGGAACTTTGCAGATGTGAGGAAGGTGAAGATCTTAAGATGGGGAGATTTTCCTGATGTATCCACTGGGCCCAATGTAAAGACAAGGGTTCATACAAGAGGGAGGCAGGAGGATTCTGAGCAGGAGAAATGACAACAGGAAGCAGAAGTTGGAGAGAATCAAGGAAGGGGCCATGAGCCAAGGACTGTGGACAGCCCCTAGAAGCTGGGAAAGGCAAGGGAGCTCATCTTTCCTAGTGCCTCCAGAAGGAATGCAGCCTTGCCAACCCATTTTAGACTTCTGACCTGGAATTGTCAGGTAATCCCTTTAAGCTTGTAGTTATTTGTCCAGCAGCACCAGGAAACTGATACCAAGTGTGTCAGGTCTTGCCTACTCTGGCCACATTACCTTTTCCCACCCATTTCCCACTGCCTTTCTTATTCTCTCTGCTTGACAAAGCTCATTCTTCTCTCCAACTCATTGTACTCAGTGTTCTCTTTGTGTTCAGAAAGGCCTCTGCTCTAATGTCATCTTAGATAGCTGTTACCTCATCACTTAAACCAAAGCAGGTCTCCCTACTTCCCCCAGCCTCCATCACATTTTTCTATTTTAGCTTCATCTCTGAACGTTTCTGTTCCTGAATTTATTTTTTACTTATTGATTATCAGTCAGCCTCCCCCGCAGATAAGCTCCTTTCTTCGGCATTAGGGCAGAGGCCTATTGCCAGAACAGTGCCTGGCCCATAGAAGGTGCTTAGCAAATAGTTCATGGGATGACTGTGAACCATTTTGGTCATTGAGGAAGTAACATTGGCAAAATGTCATGGTTAAATAAAACAGGCTTTGAAACAGAGCATGTGTAGGTGGCTCATGTGGTTAAGAAGAGTGATTTGTTCTTGAGATATTGTCAATCTTATAAATAGAAGGTTGTATCTAGGGTACCAGTAAATTTAACCAGTAGAGATTAAAACATTAGCTTTATGACTTACCGTTAAACCTATTTCAAAGATATGGCTTTGATGTGTTCCCAGATGGACTTCAAGTTCTGTCTCCCACCTGCTACCACAAGGGATGTCTTGGAGGAGCACAGCTGCCTCTGTTGGGGTGAGCAGAGAATGGGACCCCCAGTGGGTGTGCAGCTGGTCAGAGAGCCTAGGCTGTTCTCTCTCAGTCCCCTTTCTCCAAGGCTGCCCAGTTATGTGGTGAGGTGAGTATTGTGGGCAGTGGGAGGCTGGAAGGGGTCCTTCCTGCAGGAGACCCCTCTTGCATGAGGCCATGGGAGTGGAATTCAGCTCTAGAACTTTGGTTTGCTTGAGTAGAGCTCCAGCATCTAGAAAGGGAGACTTGAAAAAATTAGAAAAAATTAGATTTTTGTCAACCTGCTTCTGGAAATTGATAGTAGTAGTTTGCCTTCTGAGGGCTTTCTCTGGGAACTGGCATTAGTCTAGACTGAGGTTAGTACATTTTGTGTGTAAAAGGCCAGATATTTTAGGCTTTGTGTGCCTCTTAACAATTTTTGTCACATATTCTTTGTTTTATCTTTACAATCCTTAGAAAAGATATAAAAGCTGGGTGCAGACTGGCCTGCAGGCTGTTTTTTGCTGTCTTCTGGTTCACACTCCAGTTTTCTCTGTTCCAGCTGGAGGAGCTGGGGTCAGTCACACTGGGCTTTGCAGGAAGAAGCTGGAGAGGCCTGGCCATGGAGGCTGTTTTTCTTGACATAAAAATAAAAATGTTCATTTTTTCTTGTGTGCTTGGTGAGTGATCTGGAAACAGTTGTACAACTCATAGTTTGAGAAGTATTTTGTTCAGTGATAGTGTCATTTGGGTGAGTGTTAGATTTGAAGGCCACTACCAATTAGGATGATCTTGAGGTTTACGGTTCTTAAAAACTCCCTGAGTTGAAGTTTCATTTGAATAATGTATTGCTTTTTGGGGTAAAATAAGGTTGAAAGAGATGGAGGTAGTCAATATTTTTACATTCTCTAAAAAAGGCAACAGGATTAATACCAGTATTATTTACTCATTAAATTTTATATTAATGGATACTATGTTTGTTACCTTTTTGTGACTGTAAACATTTGGTAATTTTTTTACTCTTGAATTATGTGAAATACCTGTCAATTGGTTTTGTTTTGTGACAGATAGGACACATGCCTATTAGGTGTCTTTCTTATTCAGTGTGGTTTTGCTGCAGAAGGTAGTTACTGTCCTGGAGGATCAGTCCAGCTAGACATAGGTGTTCACAAGTTCTCTCCATTCCTGCTGGTCGTAGCATGAATGCCTTTCAGCTCAGTGTAATCTCTAGGATTTGTTCATTTCATAGCTCCCTGGTTGTATTTTCTTTCTCTAGTAATTTTCTGTGAATCAGGAGTTTACTGTTCAGCCTAAGCGTTAGGGAACCCTAGTGCAGATTACTGGAGCTCTTCCTCTGAGACGTTACCACACCTTTCCATTTATCTGCCCTGCAAATTCCGGCCACCTCAGCCTCCCTGCACTCTGATCTCAGATCAGCAAGACCACAGTGCTTTGTTGGGGTATCCCTGCCTTGCACCAGTCTGTCAGGTGTCTTCAGGAAGAAAACAGGGACAGTCACAGGTTCCCAGATGGTAGTCTTTTACTGCCTGTTGATCAATAGCTGAGCCATTTCATACATTTTGAGGGAGGGGATCCAGTACCAGTTACTCCATTGCAGCCACAGGTGCAAGTTCTTAGTTCCCATTAGTGGGGAATGGTATTGAAGAACCAAGATCTGGGTACAACATGTGCACACTGTTATATGGGTGTCTTTGCTTCTCAAGACAGACCTAAGAAATAAGTAGATAAATTACATTACGTATTCACACACACATTTTTACAACCATTTCTGTACTTACATGTTGAAAACCATGAGTTTATATTGTTACCTCCATTTCCAGTTTATCAGCACAGGGTTCATTCTTACCTTCTCCTTTTCCATATTTGTAGTACCTGCAGTATATTGACTCATTTGCTCAATCCTGTAACATACTGAAAGTAGTTTCAGAGTTGCTGATCCATACCACTGTGGTAAACATACCTTTTATCCAGAGCTTATTACCTATTGACAGTAGAGTCCCTGACTTACAATGGTTTGACTTAGCGATTTTTCAATTTACGATGATGCAGAAGTGATACACATTCAGTAGAAATTGTAACCCCATTTTAAGTTGAGGAGCATCTGTAAAATGCATTTTCCAGTTGTGATATTTTCAACATCCCATGAGTTTATTGGGATATAACCCCATTGCAAGTCAAGGAGTAGCTGTACTTTATATCTTTGGACTGAAGGTATGTAATACTGTAATATACAATACTAAACATATTGTGTGAAGAGTTACTTAGGTTATTTCTTTATTGTGGTTGTGTTTTATTCATTAGAGGTAACGTTAGGTTTCTTCACTCCTATTTATTTTGATATATAAAATATTAATATGGTTTCAGAAGTCTAAACTATACCAAGAGATACAATCATAGAAGTGTCAGTACCCACTTCCTCCCTCTAATCTCTTCCCTCCAGTTCCCACCCTTGAGGGTGTTAGTGAGTCTCATTAGTTTCTAGATTATCCTTCATGTTTCTTTCTGCAAAATTAAGGCTATACCTATTTGTTCAACTATTTCCAATCTTTCTTAATGCTAGTAGCATTTATATATATTCTTGCACTTTACTTTTTGCAGTTAACAATATCTCTTCCCAGCACTTTGGGAGGCCCGGGTGGGTGGATCACCTGAGGTCAGGAGTTCGAGACCAGCCTGGCCAACATGATGAAACCTCATCTCTACTAAAAATACAAAAATTAGCCGGGCATGGTGGTGGGCACCTGTAATCTCAGCTACTTGGGAGGCTGAGGCAGGAGAATTGCTGGAACCTGGGAGGCGGAGGTTGCAGTGAGCCAAGATCGCGCCGTTGCTCTCCACCCTAGGCCAACAACAGTGAGACTCTGTCCCCCCCACCAAAAAAAAAGTACCTCCTAGAAATCAATCTCTGTTAGTTCATTGAAATGTAGTGATGGCTGGAAGTGTATGAGGGATCTATGAGACTTTTTCACGATGGAGGTGTTACTATAGTTTGCATGCTGATGAAACTAATCTGATTCTATTGAAGAGGGAGAGGTGTCATCATGTTTCAGAAAGAAGCCTCGAAGTAGGCCTTCAAGAGGGGCTGAGATGCTGGACAGAAATGGAGGGTTTTGGTTTTGGTTTTGGTTAGTGAAAGGACACTTCACTTTGAGGAAAAGTGACATCTGATTTATTAGAGCCTTGAATTCTTATAGAAATCCTGTAGCAGAATAGTCCTTTTCATCAAATGGGCAGGTAAAATTTTACTGGGTGAGTTTCCAAGATAGAAATTTTTTATTTAATTGGAGTGAAAGGTGGGTGCAGGTTCTGGATGAGGAGACAAGTGAAAGCACTTACAAGTTGGTATTCTTATTGAGGATCTAGTGCTCTAGAAGCTGTGACAGTAGTCATATTATACCAAGAAGGTCATGCTCCTTAATCTCACTTGATCCTCTCCAAACCTTAACTAGAAACTTTCTGTAATCATTAGAGCTAACTTGATATCTCCACCAATCAATTCCTTCCCATAAGAACAGATGTGGACTGAAGCAGAACCAATTTGTAATCATTTCTAATACATCATCTAGTTAGATAATGAGCTCTCAGCTCCATCTAACAAAGCATTTTCGCAAATTGAGTTAAACTATAAGCCTGTTAGGGTTGTCTGAATCCAGTCATTTTGAATTTTTCTGAAATTCCTATAGTTTACTCTGTTTGCCAGCTTTATATATGGGTTGGTGGCCTAAAACTTCAGTTCTGGGCCCCATATCCATGCATGACTCTGTTGAAAGAAAGAGAATACTCTGCTGCAATCCAAGCTGGAGCCCTTCAATTGACTTTAATTTGATTGCTTAGGGGAATGGACCATGCTGGTTAGCTTAAGCTAACCATAGTCCACTCCTGGATATGGGGGTAGATTCGTCTTCTTCCAAAGTATGTGGACTGTGGGGAGTTGGGAGGGCAGACACCAGAACAAAAATAAGGCTGCCATCAGGAAATGGGAGGAGGGAAGTTGGAGAGGATGTTAAGGTAGATGGTTAGTATTCATACATCTTAAGCATTTCTACTGTAAACTCTCTTCATCAGTTCTCAACTACAAAGAAAACACATGAATTTAATTAATTCATGTATGTAATATTTTTTAGAGGGAGCCTGCCATGTGTCGGGTACTGTTCTAGGATCTGAGGATATAGCAGTAAATAACAGAGAAATAATCTCTGCTCTGTGGGCAATGGGGAGGGACCATCCCATTTTGCCAAGAGGATGTGCAATAGTATTGTTGGATCTCATATGATGTTTATATGTGAACATTTACTTGATACAGCTTGTAAATGATGTGTTGAAGGCCCTTGTGTATAAAGGTGATAAGAAGGAAATAGATGGCATAGAAATGAAAACAAGTCATTGGCTTGATCATTCTGACTGATGTTTATAAATCTAAAAATGAAAGTATATTGCAAGTAGGGAGCAAAGAATATGGCTGTCCTCTTTAAATTAAGAGCCATCAGTGTTTTCAAAAACATTGCATTTCTACAATGCAAGTCCAAGAAGAACCAGAAGTAGTGATAGTAATGATGATCTGCTAGAGATGTATTTGAAACCTAGATTCAGCTTTTATAAACCTGTGCAATCCAGTTTCATTTCTTTTTCCTTTTTTTTTTTTGGAGACTGAGTCTGTACGATCGAGGTTCATTTCTTTTTTTTTTTTTTTTTTTTGGAGACCGAGTCTTGCTGTGTCACCCAGGCTGGAATGTAGTACAGTGGTGCAGTCACGGCTCACTGCAACCTCTGCATCCCAGGTTCAAGTGATTCTCTTGCCTCAGCCTCCTGAGTAGCTAGGGTTACAGGCGTGCACCACCACGCCCAGCTTATTTTTGTGTTTTTAGTAGAGACAGGGTTTTGCCATGTTAGCCAGGCTGGTCTCAAACTTGTGGCCTCAAGTGATCCACCCGCCTTGGCCTCCCAAAGTGTTGGGATTACAGGCATAAGCTGCAGTGCCTGGCCAATCCAGGTTTATTTCTGTCTATTAACAATTTCGTTCAAATGATGTGGCCTTTTTCAGGTGTGTTTGTGTATGTATGTGAGTATATATTTGTATATTTATAATACGTATGTGTTTGTAGGTGTGTGTGTGTATATACATATACATGCATATACCAGGAAAACAAAATAGCGATATGGATTTGTTACGTTTAAATTTTACTAAAATTTCTAATAAAGTTGTTTTTTCACTATTATTTTTCTTTACATTGTTTGTAAATTGACCTAAATATGAAATAAAGATCTAAGGAGTCCATTGGCCCCAGCCAATAGAGTGTTGGTTACTTTTCCTGTTGACTGAGGGTTAATGTAATATACCTGTGTGGACATTGATCCACAGTGGTTGATGACTAGGCATTCGTTTCAAGCACACATGGACTATTTATGAAAATTAGCCATCTGCTAGGCCGTAAAACCTCCACAGATTTCAGAGGACACCTATCATCAGACCACATTCTGTCACCACAGGCAGTTAAGTTAGAAGTCATTAACAAAAAACGTAATTAGAAAAAGTCCCCTACATTGGGAAATTTAAGATAACTTCTAAATAATTTACAGCTCAACAAATGAATCTTAATGGAAATTAGAAAGCATTCAGAACTAAATGCTAACAAAAAATACTTTAAAAATTGTGTAATATAGCTAAGGTTGGACTTCAGGAAAGAAAAAAGGCTGAAAATGAATAAACTAAGCATGTTCCTTAAGTGAAAAAATAACTGCAAGATAACCCAAATAGGGTAGAAGAAAGGAAATGAAGTGAGCATAAACTAATGACATGGAAAACACATTAAGTATTAAGGGTAATAAACCCCAGAGCTCGTTCTTTGAAAAGCCAAATAGTCAAACTTTTGGCAAGATTAATCATGAGTGAGGGAAAAAATACACAATATTCAGATTGGAAAAGGGAGCCATAGATATAAATTCCACAGAGATTAAACTGGTAAGATAATGTTAAGAATGACTGTGCCAATAAAGTCAAGATTTTAAGTGGAATAGATAAATTAATAGAAAATCAAAATTAACCAAAACTGACTTAAGAAATAGAAAACTTTAGTAATACCAGAGCAATATGGAAATTGAAGCAGCAGTTAAAGATCTTTCCACACAGAAAGCACCTGGCCACAGTGACTTCAGAAGAATGTTACACCTAAGCATTCATGCAGCAGTTAATTCCAATCTTTATATACTCTTTGAGAAAACAGAAAAAGAGAGCCTTTTCCAGCTCATTTTACGAAGCTAGGGTACCCCTGACAACCACCACGTAAGAGCAGCAGGAAAGGAAAACAGACTAGTTTCCTGGTCCTAGTTGGAGATATTCCAGGACTCAGGAGAATCCCCGCTTTATCCAGTTTGCTTGCAGGTTAAGATGTGGATTTAGCCACATGGAAATCATTGGTTATCTTGACCTGATTATTTGGCTTTATTGGAGAGAATAAAAGCTTATTTGGAGTGGGATCAAGAGACCAGGGTGTTCGAATTGGCAGCACATGTACAAAAATTGGAATGATTGAAATGATGACTTTAATCACTGCATAATAACCTCCTACAATTTTGTGAAGCATTTCATCTTTTACTTCTGAGAAAAATACAACTTAAAATTACCGTTTCTCATTCACTAGATTGCCACAATTTAATAAGTGTATTAGGGTTCTCCAGATAAATAGTATCAATAGAATATAAAAGATTTATTGTGAGGAATTGGCTCACAGGATTATGGAACTGAAATGTCCCACAGTCTACATCTGCAAGCTGGAGACCCAGGAAAGCTGGTGATGTAATTCAGTCTGCGTCCAAAGGCCTGAGATTCATGGGAGCCAGTGTAAATCTAGTCCAAGGGCAGAAGATGAGGTGAGATGTCCCAGCTCTAGCAGTGGGGTGGAAAATAGAGGCCAGTTCCTTCCTCCTTCACCTTTTGTTCTATTGAGGCCCTCAGGGAATTGGATGATGGCTACCCACAAGGGAAGGGCTGCTGCTTTGCAGTTCATGAATTCAAATGCTAGTCTTCCAGAAGGACCCTTACCGACATACCAAGAAACTATTTTATCTGGGCACCCTGTGGCCCAGACAAGTAGACACATAAAGTGAGTCATCACAGCAAGTATGACAATGCCGTGTACTGGAGGCAGTGTGTGGATGTGCAGCCACTTTGCCAGGTCATATGTGCAGTTGCCATATGACCTGGCAACTGACTGCTGACTGATGGGACTTAAAAACAGAGATCCTCTGGCTGGGGCTGGGATGTTTCTAGGCCTTCAGGAGGTGCACAGATCTGTCTAATACATAAAGGATCTGTCTAATACATAACGTGTACCCTGTCATAAAACTCTTCAGGCTGAACTGGAGGTTCCAGTTCTCTTTCTCTTCGTAGTTGCCTCTTCCACAATGGAAAGTTATTCCTGATCTTTGCTTTGTTGCTCCAGGGAGGGGAAAAAAGCCTATGAATTGCCAAAGAAAGAGGCTTTTAAAATATTAATGTTGAGAATTTCAACTGGGATTCTTATTCTGGCAGTTTCTGGTTCTTTGCTTTCAACATAGTTTGAAGACAGTTTACTAGAATTGTTGGGAAATTGTTAAATGTTTCTTGATTACGATGTGATTTTTTTCACCAGAGTGCTAAAGGAATGACATTGCTGTAGTAAACATCTTCCTTGTTTATGTGAAAAGGTTTTCTCAGCATGAGTAAAATTGATGGTAAATCCTGCCTCACTCTAGCAGTAAATAATACTCATTCATGAATATATGAAATAATGAGAGGAGGGAAGGTAGTCCCATCTATCTCATTGTGATGCATGTCTAATAAAAGTTTATATTTAGTATTTGTAGTTATCAAATTTGAAATATATTTTTGCTTTTGTCAGTTCTGTGCTAATAATACTTGTAATGAAAATTCAATCCAGAAGAAAACTTTTAAACTTGGCACTTTATAGGGAATTTAATAAAAATTAATTTAATTTGCATACACATTTCGTTGCAAAGAAATGTGACAGAATGACCAATAAAATATTTTAAAGCACAAATACCAGTTGTATCAGGAAAAAAAAATTGAAGGAAAGTGGAGCAAAAATACCAGTTAATGAAGAAAAGAGATGATGTAACATTTTTTATATTGAGAAATAAAAATGAAATGCTAAGCCAACTGACTTGGACAACTGTGACCCCCTTTTGGCCAAGGAAAATCTCAGCCATGACAGGATGGGAGGTCGGACATCTCTTATAATACCCCCTCCCTGGAGAACTGCTATTAGGCTTTCTTTCCTGAAGGTTAAACAAACCAGCCCTTTGGAAAGACTTGCTCCACTGCTGATATCAACCTACTGCCTGGTGCTGCCCCTGCCTTTTGTAGTTTTAACTGCTCACCAGCGTTCTTTACTGATAAGAGAGCAAGAACCACAGAGTGGTTCTGGGAAGTCTACAAAGGATGCACAGTGAGGGTTTTTGTGTCCTCTGCTTCACCTTTGACAGCAGAGGGCTGGAAATTCTGCCCTCGGGCCATGCTCACGCCCCCATTTTTTGTATGTGACCCATGAAAGTGCATGAAGCTCAATTGTGTGCACGCATTTCTCCTTTTATGATATTCATGACTCTTAGAGCTTATTAAATATGTATATTCAGCCACCTCGTTCAGCATAAATTCCACTTCCCTTTGCCTTTTCCTTGAAGTGTCTGTTTCCAGCTTCTGGCCAGAGGCTGTGCTCCCCAGCCTGTCAGTATGGCACAAGCCGCAACCCTTTATGAGAAATAAAATTCTCCTTTCCAAATTTATGAACCTCCTCATTCTTCAGTTTACACTTTTTAAGGATAGGTTTGCTTGTATGTTTTATTTATTTTTTTGAGACAGAGTCTTGCTCTGTTGCCCAGGCTGGAGTGCAGTGGTGCGATTTCAGCTCACTGCAACTTCCACCTCCTGGATTCAAGCGATTTTCCTGCCTCAGCCTCCCAAGTAGCTGAGATTACAGGCACCCGCCACCACTCCTGGCTAATGTTTGTGTTTTTAGTAGAGTCGGGGTGTCACCATTTTGGCCAGGCTGGTCTTGAATTCCTGACCTCAAGTGATCCGCCTGCCTCAGCCTCCTAAAGTGCTGTGATTCCAGGCGTGAGCCACCACGCCCGGCCTGTTTTAAATGCAGTATGTTTTAAATGCAGATGATTTTGAGAACCAAATCACTGATAATGTAGATTCCACTGGATTCATTGAAAATGGCATATGAGTTTTGTTTAAAACTGTCAGTGTTCATAGTGCATTGAAATCTTTGAAACTACTTAAACTTACGATGAAAAATTTTAAATGTCAGCATAAAAATGTTCAAAGGAGCACATACTTTCAAAATTCTTTTAGCAATAATAGGAACAAAAAGGTTGAAGATCACTGGTTTAAAGCATTAGATCTCAAGGGGGACGTTAACACCCACTGTGGAGCGTTTTGGAATTTGAGGGACATTTTTGGCTGTTGAGGAGCTTTATTGACATATGGTTAGTGGGGGCCAAGGAAACTAGACATCATGCAGTGCATAACAAAGAATAGTGTGTTTTCCCATAACTTCTCTAAAGTTCACTGGAGTAGTCTACTGCAAATGTAAGTATAGAAATTTAATACATACTAATCCTAAAGAATATTTAAAAGAAGGAATTTATTAAACTGAAATTTTAGGAGAGGGCCATTATAGTGGGTGGTGTTTAAAATATATGTTTTTTCAACATTGTTAAATAATGTATCAATTCCATGCATTGTCTACTTCGTGTATTATACATTTCCAACTATATATTTAGATGAAAAGAGTTTGCAATAGATAATGCAAAAGCAATACAAGTTATTACTGGCAAGTTACATACAAATATGTCATAGGAGATATAAAGTTCATTTAAAATGTCTGAGAACCAGGTATTAAATTATTAGAAACACTTGAAATACAAGGAATGTATGAAATCTTATTGAATCTTATTATACTTTCTCTTAGAATAATCTCTCCTCAGATAAACCTCATTGGCTACGATACTGCCACTCACGAAGCTTATTATACATTCTCAAATAGAAGGGTATTTATGACATTATCGAATATTGTGACATGGTCACCACCTTTAATACCCGTCTGTACTATCTTCACCTTTTTCTCCAAAACATTTATCCCCTTCTATGTAGATTACTTATTTGTTATGTTTATTTTTTACTCTTTTTGTCTCCCTTGCTTGGAGGCAGTGTAGGAGGAGAGCATGGGAGGGCAGGTCTTCGGAAGAGTTTGGCATAAAAAGGAGGAAAAAATTGGTAGCTAGAGGGGGTAGGGCGTATGGAATCAGGAAACTTAAAAAAATTTTTAACTGAAGTATAATGTGGGCATACAGAAAATTGCACAAATTTAAAAGCACATAATTCTGTAAATTTCTACAAAATGAAGTCCCAGCACACCACAGTCATCCCACATGTCCCTTCCTTATCATTACCCATCTGCCACCCAAAAGACATTGGCAATTATTATGACTTTTATCACCAAATACTAATATTGCCTATTTTCAAACTTTATGTAGTTGGAATTTTGCAGGCTGATCACTTCCGTTGAATATGTTTGCAGGATTCAGCCTGTACCATTCGTCTAGGAGTAGTGCAGTCCCGTTCCTTGTAGGAATATTTCATAATTTGTCTCTTCTACTGTTTGCCTGTTGTTTGAGGTGTTCCCAGGTTTTAGCTGTTACTAACAGTGCTGCCCTGACTATGCTTGTACATGTCTTTTAGTACACATCATGCATTTTTTGTTGAGTGTGTATATTTGGAGTGGAATTGCTTTCCAAAATGATTGTACTGGTTTTACTCCCAGCAGTCTTAAGTCAGAGGTCTCATTGCTTTATACCTTCACCAATACTTTATACAGTATCTTGACTGTTGTTGGCACTTTGCATTTTCATCTTATTAATTTCCAGAAAAATTGGGATTTTTATTGGAACAACATTTAATCTATTAATTTGGAGAGAATTTACATCTTTTAGTATGGACTATTCTAACACATGAATGTAATGTGTTCTTTTATTCGGGGCCTCTTTATTTCAGTAAGATTTTTCAGTTTTTGTGTCAAGGTCTAATGTTCCTTTTGTTAGATTTATTCTTTCACTCCTTGATTTTTGGATGTTTTGTAAGTGATATCTTTTCAAGATTTCACATTCAAATTTCTTTTGCTAGTATATAGAAATACAGTTGATTTTTGTGTATTGAGCTTATATCCAGCAACCTTACTAAATTTACTTATTTTCATGGTTTGAAAATTCTTTAGGCTATTCTTCATATACAGTTAAGTTATCTACTAATAATGACAGTTTTATTATACCTTTCAATCCTTATAAGTTTTAGTTTGGTCTTATCCCACTCGCTAGTACATCTGTTACAGTGTTTAAAAGTGTTAGGGAACACCTTTGTCTCTTTTCTTGGTCCCTGGGAAGAAGCTTTTAGTAATTGACTATTAAAGATTATGTTAGCTATAGGTACTTTACAGTTACTTTCTATTATAAAGATTCCCTTTTCTTCCTAATTTGCTAAGATAATTTAATCAGGAATGAGTGTTGATTTTTAGATATTACCAGAAAAGCACAAGTGATAAAAAATTATAATTTAGATTAATTTTAATCAAAATTAAAATTTGTGCTTCAAAAATCATCAAGAAAGTGAAAGGCAAGCCACAAAAATGAAGAAAATATTTGTAAGTCATATATTTTAGAAAGGGCTTCTGTCTAAGATATAACTTAGAACTCAGTAAGGAGAAAACAAATTACCTGGTTTTAAAAAAATGAGCAAGATTTGAATGGACATTTCACTAGAGCAGCTGTTTGAATGGCCAGTAAGCACATGAAAAGTGTTTAACCTCATTAGTCATTAGGGAAATGCAAATTAAAATCCTTATAGGTACCACTTCACACTCACTAGAATAGGTATAATAAAAAAGACAATTGTTGGTGATTAGGAAAACAGAGACCCTCATGCATTGCTGGTAGGAATGTGAAATGGTGCAGCCAACCTAGGCAAACAGCTTGGCAGGGTTTTGTTTTTTTTTTTCTTTTCTCCCAGTTAAACAAAAATTTACAGTATGACCTAGCAATTCTACTTCTTTGTGTTTATCCAAGACAAATGAAAACATTTGTCCACACAAAAACTTGTAAGTGAATGTCCATATCAGCATTAGTCATAGTAGCCAAAAAGTAGGAATGATATGAATATCTGTCATCTGATGAAGGGATAAGTAAAACGTTTATATGTTCATACAGTGGAAGACTTCATGCTTATAACATGCATGAACCTGAAAAGCAAGCCATATGAAAGAAAACAGACAAAAAAAGACCACATATTGCATGAATTTATTTATAGGAAATGTCCAGAAAAGATCAATTCTTAGGAACATAGATTAGTGGTTACATGGTGCTGGGATGGGAACAGGGAGCAACTGCATATGGGCATGAGAGATCTTTTTGTGATAATGAAAGTGTTCTAAAAATCAGATTGAGGTGATGGTTGTACAACTCTGTAAATTTAGTAAAAATTGTTGAATTCTATACTTAAAGTGGCTGAACTCTTTTATGTAAATTATTCTTCAGTGAAGATGTTAAGGAATGAATATTGAATTTTATCAAATACTTTTTCTGTAACTAATGAGAATGTATATGATTTTCACCTTTATTTCATTAATTTGGTGAGTCCCTTTAGTGGGCTCTCTTGTTTGTAGTTCCTTTTTCTCCAAGATCTTGGCCTCAAAGTTCTGGCTGAGCCAGTAGTCTTCACTGCCAGTGTTTGTCTCCCCAGTTCCAGGAGATGACAGAGATTTCTGAGCTGCTGCTTCATGCTATGGCTTTTATACCCTCTTTCCCCCATCAGTTTATAACTCAGTGTATGTTTTGGGGGGAAAGCAGAGGCTTACCATAGTTTCCCTTCTCTGGCTTTCCAGCCTCTTACATCCTGGCTGTCTTAGTTGCTCAAGCAGTGGTCTTACATATTTTCTCCAGTGTTTCATGGAAGAATTGGTCTGATGATAACCTATTCCATCATAGCTAACAGTGGAAGTCTATGTGAGTTTTTTTTAAGATGTCAGTATTACAGCATTGCTATATGCTGATGGGAATGAACCTCTAAGGAGGGGTAGTATTGATGCCAGACAAGGAGAGAGCTTAAGTGCTGGAGTGAGTGATGTCCCCAAGGAGATTAGAAGGGGTTGAATCCAGTGTACAAGGGGATGGATTGGCCTCTCTCATGATGTTACAGGGTTCCTTCAGTGCCACTTTGCCAGCCAGAAATCTTTGCTGCCCCTGCCACCTCTGGGCCTCGCTTGGGCCCCCTGGCCTTACTCCACCCTCTTGGCCTGGCAGGTTGTGCTTGGCTCGCGCCCACTTGAATCCTGTGCCTGCTGCAGCTCCACACTCAGCTTGAGGCTGGACTGGGCATGCCATGAACAGCTTCCATGTCAGGCACCGGTGTCTAGACAAGGGGAATGTGGTGTCACCCAAAAACTCAGAGATACCAGCATTCATGGAGCCCCAAGCAGTGTTACAACTCTTGCTCGGGGAGTCCTGAGGTCTGGGACCCCAGAAATGTTGCAGCTCTTCACTCCCGTAGCTTGGCTAGCGGGAGCGTGTTACAGCTCTTTTATTCCCGTTGCCCGCAGCTTGGCGAGCCGGCCAGGGGCATGACAGCCCTTTCATTCCTGTCGCCTGCAGCTCAGCGAGTTCCAGGTCCTTGTCCTGCGACCAAGAGGAATGAGGTGCATGGACACCAGAGAGTGAGTAAGGCAGAGAAAAATTTTATTGAGTGACATAAGGAAAGCTCTCAGCTGTGAGAGGGGACCCAAAGTGGGTAGCCACCTGAGAGGGTGAGTCTGGGGTTTTTATGTGTTAGAATGGAGGCGTGTGTGCTGCTTCATCCCTGGGTGGGCTTGGAAAAAGCACTGTTTGATTGGTTAAAAGGCATCATCCAGAAGGAACCAATCAAGAGAGTGAGGGTAATATGGGGATAGAAGTTCTCTCTCTGTTTGTGGACTCTCTCGAACCAGCAGCTCAGTTTTTAGACTTTAAACTGTCAGTGGCTGGAAGGTTGGGTTTCACTGGGGACACATCCCTGTCTGCTGGGGAATTTGTCTGTCTCCTGTCACTCTCAATGAGTTAGTTCATTCATAGTAACAGGAGGCAGGGCAAAGTATATAGGTTCAAGTCCTAGGTGGATAGCTTTGGTGGTAAGTACTAGTAGAATGTCTTTTCTGCTTTTGGTAGGATTGATAGGAGGTTTTAAGATTCATGGAGAGGGAAGTTGTGAAGTGGTCTGTACGTGAGTAGGAGAGTGAATGAACTCAGGAAATACGGTAGGATTGCTGGGCAGCAGAATGGCTCACTTGAGACAAGTGATCATAAATGTAAAATATTTAAATTTAAGAAGTAATGGAACTGAGAAATACTGGGCCTCAAAGAAGAGTTTGGCACCGAGTTAAGCCAGTTATTTGTTTTTGGTTCTGCCAACATTTTTCTTTGTTACATATTAATTCTTCATAGAAAAATTAATTATGAAGACATGTATCAGGCATCTCAAAACATTTAAAGACTTACATATATAGCACCCACCACCCAACCTAAGCAATGCAGTATTACAAATAAAAGTCCTCTGTGTACCCATTGCCAGTCATACCCCAGCCCCCATAACCACCAATTGAATTTATCATTTCTGTGTGTTATATATCCCTGAATAGCATTATTGTTTTTAAAATTTATGTTCATTATCCTGTGTATCTTTCTGTAATTATACTTTTTCAATAATATTATTCATTAGATTTATCTGTATTTACTGTTAATTCTTTCATGTTCATGCTATACAGGTAACATTCTATTTATAATTATGTCCTTGTTTTATTAATTCTCCTATGGATGGATATTTCGGTTATATCCATTTTTTTGCTAGTCTTTGTATGCTCCCTTGAATTTTATTGTATGTATTTTCTTGGGTATGTGAGAGATTTTCTAGGGTTTACCTACCTAAGATCTGATGGATGCTAGGATATGTGCTTTGTCAACTGAGGTTCTCACTCCCTCTGGAAGTGTGTGAGATCAGAATGCCTCTGCCCTAGCCCTTACTTATGATATTGTGTATCATCATGATTGATTTGTAGTAGACTAATAAGGGTGAATAGCTGAGTGTATGCCTTCTATATTGTAATTTTACTTTGTTGTTTGTTTAATTGGGGACCCATCTTTTCTGTTAATTTTGCTAAAGATCTTCTTTGTTCTCAGAGTTAATTATCCCTTAAGGAATTCCATGTGTTTATTTTTCTCTGTTCCAGAGTTACGATTCTGTGCTAAAGTCATAATTATGAAATCGTCAGTTTGTTCATAATTTAAATCTATGCTTCTCCCATGTGGTTGACAGTCCCCAAGGCAGGCATCCATGAAGTCAAAAGGACTGACCAAAGTGTAACTGCCCGTTTTACTTGGTTGGCATTTGTGCTAATACACTGCAAAAGCAGTGGTGGATAAACTGACAGCACCTTGCAAAGAAGCAAGATGGTGTCACCAATTTGTCATTATTTATGTTAACATTAATGGGTTCCTTTGTATTTTTAAATGAATAAACATTTAAACAATTTCTTAGTTTTGATTTCTAATAGAGTAACTATAGATCAGTAGATGCCAACTATAGTGTCTTCCTTTAAGAGCGTGAAGGGGCCTGAGACCGGAAAGCTGGTGAAGCACTGCTTTAAGCACATGGTAGATGTATGAATAGACAAATACTTTATTCTTGCTGAACATGGTCATTGGGAAGGAAAACTTAGGTAATGTCATTCTATTAAAAGATGAATTAGGCTGATCTTGAAGTTGTATACTAATCTTAAGTAAATTTTCAATTCTTTGCCTTAAAATTTTGTTTACAACTAGATTATATTTGTAAATAAAATACTTTGCAGGTGCTGACCTTAAGGAAAGAGCCAAAATGAGTTCCAGTGAAGTTGGTCCTTTTGTCTCCAAAATAAGAGCAGTGATTAATGATATTGGTAAGCACTATTAAATTCTTCTTTCAGCATGCTGAAGGTGATCTTAAATGTCACATTTAAAAAGTTACACATTATATATAAGCATTGGTTAAATATTTATATAATTAGATAATCATGACCTATAGCTGTTTGTTTTAACATGGCACTTAATATATTTAATTTGAAAAATTATGTAAAATATTTAATAATTACAGATGTCTTTTATGTATGATAAAATATGAAGGTATTTATTAGACAACAATAATAATTCGCCATAAGCCTTTAACTTACAATATCTATATTTAACTATACATGCAAACATACATTTGGGATTCCTTTGTTTTTTAAATATACAGGATCATACTTTTTTAAGAATTACAGTAACTATCAATTTATTTTATTTTATTTTTAATTTACTGCTGTATATTAATCCAGTCTTATCCAAAATTTTATATTATTTCTTCATTAATGAACTTTTTTTCCTCTGTTTATGTTATTTATAATAAGGTATGAATACCCTTGTACATAAGCATAGATTCTTAATCAGGGAATTGCTGTTCCAGGTATCATTTGTTCATTTTATATTTTAGTATTAATGAATTCTACAAAATTATATTCCTGTCTGTTAAAGACAGTATGTTTCCTCATATTCCTGCCAGCATTTAATGTTGCTATTTTTGAAGTTTGCCTAGGTTAAAAAAAAAAAAGACATCTCAACATTTTAATTTGTATTGTCCCAAATGCTTATGTGATGTTTCATCTTTTCAAATGAGATTGGCTTTTTTTTTTTAATTTGGTTTTAGTTTTTTTTTTTATTTTATTTTTGATTTTTTCTAGAGACAAGGTCTCACTTTATCACCCAGGCTGGAATGCAGTGGCATGATAATAGCTCACTGTAACCTCCAACTCCTGGGCTCAAGAGATCCTCCTGCCTCAGCCTCCTAAGTAGTTAGGACTGTAGGTGTGAACCACCAGGCCTGGCTGATTTTTAATTTTCTTGTAGAGATGGGGGTCTCACTGTGATGCCCAGGCTGATCTTGAACTCCCACCTCAAGCGATCCACCTCCCTTGTCTTCCCACAGTGTTGGGATTACATGCATGAGCCGCATTGCTCAGCCTTTTCTTCATTTGTAAATTGCCATTTCACGTCCTTCATCCTCCTTTTATAGGATAATTTAATAACTACTTGTTTATTTAAAAGGCATTTTTATATTCTTTGTGTTTAAATGTGTTATAGATATTGTCCTCTAATGTGCTTAATTTGATTCCAATATCTTTAAATTTAAAACTTTTAATATCTAGATGATGCTAGGTTCCCTTCATTATTCTTTTTCCTTGAAGGTTTTCTCTATTGATTCTCACACATCAGTTTTTCCAAATGAATTTAGAATTTTTTATAAGGCAAAGGGGAAAAATTTCTGTATTGCAACTGTGATTGGAATTTTAAAAATTTTGTCAAGAAAATTTTGACATTTTTATGATAGTAAATCTTTCTATCCATAGTATGCATGGCTCTTATTTTCTGGGGTCATTCATTTTTTAAATGTCTTTCAAGGAAGTTTTGTACTTTTCTTGGTCTTATATCTTTTTTTCCCCTCAAATATATTCCTAGCTATTTTATAGCATTTATTCCTTTGAATGAGACCCTCCCCTTGTTTCTGTTGCAGTCTTGTTATTATAGTCTGTAGGGAAGTTATTAACTTTTTTTTTTTGAGCCGGAGTCTCGCTCTATCACCAGGATGGAGTGCAGTGGCATGATCTCAGCTCACTGCAACCTCTGCATCCCAGGTTCAAGCGATTCTCCTGCCTCAGCCTGTCGAGTAGCTGGGACTACAGGCACGTGCCACCACGCCCAGCTAATTTTTATATTTTTAGTAGAGATGAGTTTCACTATGTTGACCAGGATGGTCTCAATATCTTGACCTCATGATCCACATGCCTTAGCCTCCCAGAGTGCTGGGATTACAAGCAGGAGCCACCGCACCTGGCCAAAAGTTAATAACTTTTATGTGGTTATTTTATGTCATGTCAGCTGGATAATTACTTGTGTTAATTGTTCTTCTTTAATTTTCTTGTGTTTTCAGTTGAAAAGTACAATATAGATAATTACCTATAAGTAATGCAGTTTTTATCTCCTCCCCCAACATTTTAACCTTACATATTCATATTTTTTCATATTGGTTCAGGCCCTCATAGAGTATTCATTTGTTAAGGTGAGCGTGATCATCCTTATCTTTCTTTGACTTTGGTGGGTGCCTTTAATATTTTGCCAGTAATTATGATATTCAGGCAGTTCTCTTCTATTTCAACTTGTTGGGAGATTATTTCTGTTTTTAATCAAGAATAAATTTTAAAGTTTGTCAAATGCTTTTAAAATATGCATCAGGATTATAATTGATGTATGTGAGCATTTGCCTTATTTAGCCTTTATTATACTGAGTTGTGTTAATAGATTTACTAATGCTGCAGTGGCCATACATTACTAGAATAAGCTCTGCCTGGTCATTGTGGTTAGGGGTGGTGTTGGTTTTTAATATATATTGCTGGATTCAATAAAATACTTCTGGTAGAATCATAAAGGAGATTGAGCTTTTAATTTTGTTTTGTGTTACTATTTTTTGGTTTGGTGTAAAGGTTATTTGCCTTCATAGAATGAGGTGAAAAGCTTTCCATGTTTTTCTATGCTATATACAGAACAAATCATGTTACTTGAAAGAATTGTAGAATTTGACCATTTAACACCTTTTTGCATCTTGTGTGGTTTTGTTACTGTTTTCTCACTTTCTTAGAATTAAAATTTAAAAAATACATGTTTTGATTTCTATAATGGCTTTGGCTTAGCTGTCTATTCTGCCTCTTCTCGTTCTGTGCTGGTATCGTCTTAGGTCCTGCTTCTCTCCCCAGCTTCAGCCTCATGTTTATGTACCTTCTGACACAGAGCATGAACTTTGCTTAGAAGTTGGTCAGAGAGCTTGATTTTAGAAGTAAAAGTTGATGGTACAATGGTACCTGTAAGTTTATATATATGCAAGGGGGTGGCTAAGATTGGTTTCATTGTTCAAATTACCTTGATGTTTGTTCCAGAGTGTCTTTCTGTTCTATGGATTCTGAAATTGGGATTTTCCTGGAACTCTTTTTGTCTTTGCAGTGGCATTTTCTTTTTTGTCATCGTAGCTGTAGCTTTTCTTTTCGGAGCTAGTTCTTATCTCCATTTTTTCTTGGGAGTTCCTCCATGTTTATTGATACTTTTTATTATAACATTACAGTAGACTTACTGTGATGATTCCGAGATTTTAAAGGACATGTGGAAACTAAGTATCTTAATAGAATCTACTCATTTAATATGTTAAAAATCACAGGCAGGCAGACTTTATCTTGAAGGGTCATATAGTAAATATTGTAGGTTTTATGGTGCCATATGGTCTCTGTTGCAGCTATACAACTCTGACTTTATAGTATGAAAGCAACCATAGATGATGTATCAACAAATGTGTGTGGTTCTGTTCCAATACAGCTTTATTTATGTATATCCAAATTTGAATTTCATTTGATTTTTATGCATTTTGAAACTATTTTTTATTTTGATTTTTTTCCCCAGGCATTTAAAAATGTATAAACCATTCTTAGCTCACAGGTTGTACTAAAACAGGCAGTGGGTCTGATTTTTCTTTGAATGTCATGTGTCTTCTATCTTCATTTTTCCTGTTGTTTGGAATTAATTCCTCTATTTTTATTTATTCAAGAAATCTCACTTCAGTTCTAATTTGAACAACTTGATGCATGCTTGGCTCATACCTTTTTCATTGGGTTTTGCTTTTTGGAGACATAAAGGTTTTAATTTTAAGGTCTTTGCTTTGATAGGGAGTTTAAAATATTGCATCTAGGGGTTTTGTATTGATAAAATTCGGAGAATAAGAAAGGAACATAAAATTTGCAAATGAATAGGGAGGTGGTGGAGGCAGTAGTAAGAAAAAACAAAACAAAAACCAAAGATAAGTTCATCCAATCTTAAAAAAATGTAAAGAGAAAAAATAGCATAAACTTAGAGCATATTGAATAGTAAGATGTTGAAATAAATCCAGTACTTAACTATTAATGTTAGTTGATTAAACTTGCTGTTTAAAGACATAGATGTTCAGATTTGACTAAATAATTGACATCAGCTGAATATTGTTAATAATAGCCACATCTGGGGTACCTCTTTTTGTACCTGAAGATTACTAGCCAAAAAAAAAGATATATCAGTATTGATATTGGTCAAAATACATTTCAAAATAAAAAGCATTACTAGAGAGAGAGTTGCTGCGTGTGATAAAAGGTTCAATTTTTCAAGAAACATACCCTTAAACTTGTATGCACTTAAAAACAAAAGTCTCAAGATACACAAATAAAATGATATGGATAAATTGGTAATTTATCATCACTGACAAAATTATCAACCCATCTCCCTCAATTTACCATGAGGTCAAAAAGACAAAAGTTAATAAAAATTTTTCAATGATTTGAACAACATAATTATCAAGTTTGGTTTAATAGACTCAACCCCAACTTACGTATTCTTGTGAACACAAGAAATATTTAAAAATGTGGGTCACGTGGAAGATCCTAAGGTCTCTGTTAAATTTCAGAAAATTGGTGTATAGAGACCATATTTTCTGTCCACGGTGGAATTAAGTTATGTTAAAAGAAAAACTTCAGCCAAATTAAGTTTAAAGGAGTTTAATAGACCAGTGAACGATTTATGAATCGGGCAGTCTCCAGCATCACAGTACATTCAGAGAGACTCCAGGGGTGCCTTGTGGTCAGAACAAATTTATAGACAAAAAAGAAGGAAGTTTATAGACAAAGAAATCAGAATCTGATTTATAGACAAAGAAATCAGAAGCGAGGTACAGAAACAGCTGGATTGGTTACAGCTCAGCATTTGTCTTATTTTAACACAGTTTGCGTGGTTGAAGTATGGCTGCTGGGATTGGCCAAGCCTCAGCTACTGTTACAGGGCATACTCCTAAGTTAGGTTTTCTGTCTTGTCTACCTATTAAGTCATGTTGCAGTTCATCCACAAGTATACAAGTACAGAGTCTTTCTAAGGCCATATTTAGTTTGCTTTAACAGTTAGAAACAAGATATCCATACGTACAGATTCTAAAACCGTGTATTTGTAAACTGAGAATACTGAACAGCTCATGGGTCAAAGAAGAAACTATAATGGAAAAGAATACTAAAACTGAATGATTGTACAATTACCATATGTCCAAATATATGTGATTTGATTAAAGTGGTACTGTTAGCTGTAATGTATCCATGTCATGCAGCACAAGTATGTTAGCATCAGTGAATCTGTATGGGTCTGTAGCAGTCTCAGTTCTTGCCTCCTCAGAAGAAAGAATTCGACCCAGGAGCATAAGGCTGGAGGAGAGACTGGGGCAAGTTTTAGAGCAGGAGTGAAAGTTTGTTAAAGAGCTCTAGAGCAGGAAGGAGAGGAACTTGCACAAGGGTCAAGTAGACGACTTGAGAGATCAGGCGTGCCATTTGACCTTTTGAATTGGGGTTTTATATATTGGCATTCTTCTGGGGTCTTCTGTTGCTTCTCCTGTGATTCTTCCCTTGGGGTGGGCTGTCTGCATGCGCAGTGGCCTGCCAGCCCTTGGGAGGGGCTGCACGTGCAGTGTGTTTACTAAGTTGTAGGCCTGTCTACTTCAGGCGCTTTCCCGCTTTGCAGTCCCGTGTTCCTAGAGGGAGGTCATCTGCCATTTTGCTTCTCAGTGCTCATGCTCAAGTGCACTTGCCCAGCTCCTGAGATCTCATCGGAAAGCTGCTGATCACCAGTTTCAGGTATTTCTATCTGGAAATACCTGATATTTCCAGGAGAGTGCCTTTCTCTGGTGCTGGCTGTGACCAATTATTATTTTAGAGAGACAGTTAACAGCCGCCTGACAATTATATGGTCACCTGACATTCCTGGTGTGTGTATTTTGTGGGGAGCCCTCTCCAACCCTGCTTGTGTCTGATTAGCTACCTACTGTAACAGTACTTGAGGGGAATTTACAACATTAAGTCCATAAGTTAGCAAGGAGATGTCATTGATGATAAATAGCTAAGCATTACCTTAAAAAGATTTTTAAACGTTTTAAGTTCAAAGAATGTTGAACTAAAGCAACAATGCAAGGATCAGAAATGAGTAAAATGGAAGACAGAGATGCAGTACATAGGGTCAACACAAGGCCGTGCTCTTTACAATGGAGTAAAAAGTGTTTTAACAATATGTATTACAAATGAAAAAAAGGTGTGGTTATAGATACAGGAGAGATTATAAAGATAATAAGAAAGTACTGGGAAAAAACTTTATGCAAATAAATATGAAACTTCTGTCTCAAGAAGAAATCATGGGCTGGAATAGTCATGTAACCAACCAAAAGAGGGTCCAACTTCTCGCCGCTTGTAGAAGCCAAAATAACAAGAGTGAAGTATGATAAAGAGTGTGAATTTTATTCATTGTTGCCAGCAAGGGGGAAAGTGGGCAGAATCCTTTCCAAAAACTGCCACTTTCCAATTTCTGGAGAGTGCAGGGGTTTAAGAAGAGGGGTTTGCAATGCAGGAGAGGCAAGGGGGCTGGGAGGTGCTCAATGGCATGACTTGCTGCTATGGCTTATCCTGAATTATTGTTCCATCTGGTGAAGGGGCCAGCACCATCTTGGGCCCAACCAGGCCGAATCAGTCGCAGTCAATCTTGCTGTCAGTCTCTAGCCGGGAGTAACTCTGGCCTTGGATTAATATCCTGCTAGGGAGAGAATTCTGGAGGTGCCTGGTTTGCATCAGGATTTGGCCCCTGAAGCTTCTAAGGAAACATATGACCAGATAAGTGAGCATGGTGTGAGCTTAACAAGCATCCAGGTAAATACATGTGCATCAGGCATGAAAGCATAAGGTGGGAAAGGGAGGGGAATGGAGTTTTAAAGCACATTCCGAGGCTGTATTTAAAGACAAAACAAAACACATCTGTGGTTTGTCTCAAAGCTATGTCTTGAGACTGCGATGAAAAGAGGAAAGGAAAAAAATTTTAAAAAGCAGTTGAAGCTAAGCTGCTTGGTTACAATCATACAATCACTGAAGTGATCAAACCAGTTCTTATAGTAAACTTTTTCACAGAGAAAGCACCAGACCCAGTTTTTTGATGATAGAGATTTACTTTTAAGATGTTTTACCCAATGCATAAGGAACAGATTCTTACAATCTTATACAGACAGTTCCACAGGATAGTAAAGTGAGAGTTTACTCCTAACTCATTATTTCAGACTAGTGTAATCTTTATACCTAAATCCGAGAGAAACAGTGGAAGAAAGGAATAGGAGGAGACAGCCTCACTTGTGAGCATACATGAAATCCAGCAGGTTGTAACAAAAGACCAAATTGGGCTTTCCCAGGAAGGCAATGGTGGTTTCCACTGGAAAATATTAAATTTTAACTCATGATGTTAGCCAATGAAAATAAAATCATATGTGTATCTCAGTAGATTGAGGAAAAAGCATTTGAGAAATATCAACATGTATTCATGGAAAATATTCTCAGCAAACTAGGAATAGAAGGAAACTTCCTTAGTCTGATGAAAAGTATCTCTTTCTTAATAATAAAATATTAGAAGTCATCTCCTAAAATCAGGAATAAGGCAAGAGGACCCACTATCACCACCTCTGTTCTATATTATTCTGTAAATCCTGGTTTGTGTAGTAGGCAGGAAACAACAATAAATAAGGACCGAAAAAGAAATAACAGAGTCCTTCTCATGTGGTATGGCTGTCTCCATCAAAAAGCTAAAAGAAACAATAAATTATTAGAAATAAGAGTGTCACAAGATGGCTGGAAATGAGATCCATATTCAAAATAATCAATTGCCTTTCTTTATACCAACAACGGACAAAAGATGTCAAGTAAGGATACCCTGGAAAGTAGGAACAAAAATGAGTCTTAGGAATACATGTAGCATATTTGGAGAAATTGTAAAACATTATTGTAAGATGTTTAAAAAAATAAATGGAGACAAATTATCCTCTTGAATAGGAAGATTTAGTATTAAAAAGATGATTCTCACAAATGGTGTAATTCAGTGTAATTACACCTAGACTCTCAGTATTGATTTTGTGAGGGACTTGATGAGCAAAAAGAGATCCCCAAATAGCCAAACACTCATAAAGAAGAAAATGAAGAGTCTTGCCATTTCAGCACTCAAGATTTATTATAATGACATAGAAATGAAGACGGTGTATCATTGGCTTTCAGATAGATAAGTATACCATTGGGTTGAAATATAGAACCCCCAAAAAGACCACCCAAGTGGGGAAGCTGATACGTGACAGAGGTGGCATTGCAGATCTCTGGGGAATGGCAAACACTTAATATGTTTAGAAGTGGAAACTAAAACTTTAATGATCTTAACAGAGAAGAGTTTCTTAAAACATAAAATATGACATATAAAACGGTGATCAATTTTACCAAATTAAACTTAAGAACATTAATTCATGAAAAGATACTGTAAATAAAGTAGAAAGAAAAGACACAGACTGGGAGAAAATACTTGAAACACATAGTTGCCAAAGGATTTGTGTATGCATTGATAAGTACATACAGGATCAATACGTGCATATGTATGCACAGCCTTGAAGTCAGCAAGAGGACATGACAGAAAAACATTTCACACAGAGGTAGAGGAGTGAGGGTAGACATAGGAAAAGATGGTCAGCCACAGTAGTAGTCATAGACCTGCAATTAAGACCACAGTGGGATGCTGTTTTACATCCACCAGATTAGCCAAAAATTCTTAAGCCAGGTCTTACTGAGAGTTAGTGAGTCAGCTGGATTACCAGGCAGGAAGATTTATACTTCTAATGGGAGCTGAACTGGTGTAACTGCTTAGGAAAAGTATTTGATATTGTCTTTCAAATTTGAATATCCACACTCCATAAGACTCGGTAGTTCACTTTTTAAGGGGTATTTACATAGAGGGATAACTTAAAGACTGTTTTTATTGGACCTGTAGTAAGAAATATATCTACACTCTGGCCCAGTAAACACATAGGGGTGGGAGAGTATCAAAGGTTGTGGTTCTTCTGTCTGTACACTCCAGTTTGATACTACCCTATGTTATTAAAAAAAATTCCTCATCTTGACTAGCTCATGAATGGGTTGCTACTTGGATTTGAAACTACATTATTCTGCAGACATTTTGCACATGTGTCCTAGGGACACTTACAGTGTTAATAGCAAAAAGCTGAAAAAAACCAAATTTCTGTGACAGGAGAATGGAAAAATGTTTTGGTATATTTATACAATTGGATAGTAGAGAGCAGTGTACATAAATGAATGATACACACATGTACCAATATGGATCAATCTTTGAAACATGTTGATTTAAAAGTATGACTTATTTTTTATAAAACTAATAGCATTCAAAGCTAAACAGTTTGTGTTTAGGGATGTGTAAGTGTGTAATAAAATCACATATACACACACACAGAATTTACAAGGATGGTTATCTTTGGTTTGGAATTCAGGTGGAAGAATAGTTGAAGAGCTCAGTGGCAGACAGGTGTTAGTTCTGACCTAGATCTAGCTTTGAGTGGTGATTGTGTTAGAGTTTATTATGATTATGCTTTATTACATGTATATGAATATATTCTTTATATGTGCCAAATAAGACCAATTTTTAGAAGATTCATCTATCTTGAAACCTGTGGACATTTCTTATGTTATTTACTGTATTTTTTTTTCTTTCTTTCTTACTGTCAGGTGAAGAACGACAAGGTTCATAACTTTAGAAAGGAGAGCTCTATGTCTCATAAAGGGTTACAGCCTGCAAGGTGGCTATTCCCACACGCTGGGAAGCACAGCCTCTGGCCAGAATCCAGAAACCGGCACTTGGAAGGTGGGGGTAAAGGGAACAGGAATGTGCGCTGAGCAGGGTGGCCAGGTATACATAGTCAATAAGCTGCAGGAGGAGTCATGAATATTTATGAAAGGAGAAACAGGCACACGTGCATTTGAGCTTCAGGCCTTTCCGTGGGACCCATGTTTAACAAATGGCAGCCAGAGCATGATCTGAGGGTGGAGTCTTGGGCCCTCTGCTGTCAAAAGATGAAACAGAGGGCTGCGCGGTGGCTCATGCCTGTAATCCCAGCAGTTTGCGAGGCTGAGGCGGGCAGATCACTTGAGGTCAGGAGTTCGAGACCAGCCTGGCCAATGTGGTGAAACCCTGTCTCTACTAAAAAAAAAAATACAAAAATTAGCTGGACATGGTGGCACACACCTGTAATCCTAGCCTGTAGTGCCAGCTACTAGGGAGGCTGAGGCATGAGAATCGCTTAAACCAGGGAGGCGGAAGTTGTAGTGAGAGATCATGCCACTGCACTCCAGTCTGGGTGACAGAGCGAGACCCTGTCTCAAAAAAGAAGAAGCAGATGACACGAAAACCTCACTGCGCCTCCTCTGTAGACGGGCCAGAACCACCCTGTGGTTGGTAGTCTCTTTATCAGGAAGAAATGCTTGTTGGTTGTTTTGACAGAACCGCAGAAGGGCAGGGCAGCATTCAGGCTGTTGGTTGAAATCAGCAGTGGCATCTTGCAAGGGCTGGTTTGTCTTTAGCCCGTTAGAAGAAAGCCTAATGGCGGCTGTTGAGGGAGATGGTCTGACCTTCCATCACATCATAGCTAGGAATTCAGCTTCTGAGGTTTCTCTGTGGTCTCCTTGGCCAAAAGAAGGTCAGGTCAGTTGGTTGAGGGGCTTAGAATTTTTTTTTTTATTTCTCATTATTTTCAAGGAAAGCCAAGATTTTACATTTCTAGAAAAATAGCTCTTGGGCTTTTGGTTTTAAGGTGTTTGTTTTTTTTTTTCTTTGAGAGAGGGTCTCCCTGTGTCGCCCAGGCTGGAGTGCAGTGGTGCGATCTCAGCTGTCTGCAGCCTCGACCTCCAGGGCTCAAGTGATCCTTCCACCTCAGCCTCCCGAGTAGCAGGGATGGGCTTTACCACGCCCAGCTAAGTTTTGTGTTGTTTCGTTATGTTTCCCAGACTGGTTTCGAACTCCTCGACTCAAGTGATCCTCCTGCCTTGGCCTCCTGAAGTGCTGGGATTACAGGCATGAGCCACTGTTCCTGGCTCCCTAGTTTTAAGGTTTTTGACCTTAAAACTTTTCTTGAAACTTTTTCTCTTTGATGGGAGAGAAAAATCCTTTTGCATGTCTAACAAAATACGTTTATGGCCAGGCACAGTGGCTCATGCCTATAATCCTAACACTTTGGGAGCCTGAGGCGGGCGGATCACCCGAGGTCAGAAGTTTGAGACCAGCCTGGCCAACATGGTGAACCCCCATCTCTACTCGAAATACAAAAATTAGCCAGGCGTGGTGGCATGTGCCTGTAATCCCAGCTACTCAGGAGGCTGAGGCATGAGCATCACTTGAACTTGGGAGGCAGAGGTTGCATTGAGCCGAGATCGTGCCATTTGTACTCCAGCCTGGGCGACAAGAGTGAAACTCTGTCTCAAAAAAAAAAAAAAAAAAAAAAAAGCGTTTATGGACCAGATACTGCACAGAGACCTCCATCTTTCTTTCTGGCTCTCTTTTCACTAGTTCTTCTCATAAAGTTTGTTCATTTTCTGAGAGAAGAGCTTCTAGGCTTATTTTTATCTTGGGAGGAAGTGACTTGGCCGTGGATGTTCATGGATACTGATGGTGGAGGATCCTGCATTGTACTGTTAAAATTATGGGAGGCCATTGTTTTGGACTGAGCTCCTGCTCACATCCCCAGCAGACCAGATTAAATTGATATAGTCACTCCTGCAAAATGCCACATAATCAAATTGAAACTTTATTAAGGAAGCAGACAGATTCCAAAACGGACCAGTTTTTCCTGAAAACAGGAGATTCCAGTCTACCTGAGTCAGCTTAGTAAGAAAGTCTACTCTGCTTTAACCCTTGCCAAAAAAAACCCCCCCGCAAAGCCTGATGTAACCTGTTAACCAATTAGTTTTTTTGCCTCTTGTCCTGTTTTCTTGTTTCTACCTTACAAAACCCACTGTTCTGCCATTGCCTCATGGGAGCTTTTATTCTGTTTTGTAGAATGGAGGCTGCCCTGACTCGTGAATCACAAATAAAAGGCAATTGGATCTATAACTCAATTTGTTAGACTTTGGTCTTTGACAGTACTTACGGGGCTTCTTCCTGTACAGACCCTCCAGTAATTAAATACCTTGGCAGTGGTGTGCTGGGGCCTGCTCACACTGACTCCAGGTGATTGTTAAATTTTCAGGAATTTTTTGTTTGTTTTAAAAAAAAGATAGGGTCCCACTCTGTTGCTCAGGCTGGAGTGCAGTGGCACGATCTCGGCTCACTGCAGCTTCCACCTCCTGCGTTCAAGTAGTTCTTCCACCACAGCCTCTTGAGTAGTTGGAACTACAAGCGTGAGCCACCATGCCCAGCTATTTTGTATTTTTTGGTAGAGACAAGGTTTCGCCATGTTGGCCAGGCTGGTCTTGAACTCCTGGCATCAAGTGATCCCCTAACCTTGACCTCCTAAAGGGCAGGGATTGCAGGCATGAGCCATGACTCCCAGCCTAATTTTCAGAAATTTTGTGAGCTGGCTGTTGAACCATAGGCATCTTTAAATTGTGGCAGTATTGGTACTGATACAAATCAGGGGTCACCCCTGTCTGTTGGGTACCATTTTTCCCTCTTGCCTCCTGTTATATTTACATTTTCTACAACTGGAGAATTGCTGGGATCTGAAAGGCAAATGTATTTTCTCTTTGGCCACCGTGATTTCCCGTACTCTGTGTGTTTTTAATGAAAGAGAGTTTATAAGCAACTTACAGACATGACTTATTTGAAAGCTCTTCTATTTTATTAAAACAGAGATCAGAAAGTAGTTCTGTATTTCATTCAGAGTCACTAAATTTACTTTATTGTTCCTAGTATCTTAGAAAGTCTGTTCTTAAACAGTAACTCAAATCCTAGAATAAAATTCAGTTCTTTTGTTCTTAAAAAAAAAAAAGTCATATGACTATTTTTGAGATGTTTCATTCAAAGGAAATGGTGAATTTTTAGATTTCTAAAATGTTAATCATTGTTACAAGTCCCCTTCCCTCTTCAAGTTTAGGTTGCCTGGGTTAGAAGTAGTAAACTGATTATTTTGAAATATTAGGCATCAGCAAGGCTACACAGCAATGAAATTATCGGGATCTATTAACAGCTGTTGTTTCTTACCATTCCTTCTAGGGCTTCCTGGTGTGCACCTTCCTTCCAGTAGTTCGTGGTGGCAGTGTTGACATCACTATTGGGATGCACATTGTGCACATTAGCAGTATAGAATATGGGGAATGGACACGTTAATTACCTCACTGAGGGCCATTCTTGCCTTTAGTAACATTTAAATTAGATGATATTTCAAGATGAGATAGAAAACATTTTTAGAATTCTCTAAGTGGAAACTCTAAAGGGATAGACCTAGTTCTCTCAAGTTGAGACATCAAAGAATTGTTACCTAATGATAAAGAAATATTTAAAATAGATTTTCAGTAGAATTTTAGATTACAGAATTTAGTGTGAGGCAATGTTTTTGTAAATGATCTTCCACAGTAATCCTTTAAAATACCAGCGTTCATAACTTTTTTTTTTGAGACGGAGTCTCGCTCTGTTGCCCAGGCTGGAGTGCAGTGGCACAATCTCGGCTCACTGCAAGCTCCGCCTCCCGGGTTCACACCATTCTCCTGCCTCAGCCTCTCCGAGTAGCTGGGACTACAGGCACCCACCACCACGCCTGGCTAATTTTTTGTATTTTTAGTAGAGACGGGGGGTTTCACCGTGGTCTCAATCTCCTGACCTCGTGATCTGCCCGCCTCGGCCTCCCAAAGTGCTGGGATTACAAGCGTGAGCCACCGTGCCCGGCCCCATAACTTCTTTTTCTTTCTCTGGTGAAATAAAATTGCAAAAGCTTTAATTTAGCAGTGTAAATGCAAAGCTGGATTGAAATACAGGTAATTATGTTAAAAGGGACAGCTGACAAAATTCATCTATTTAACAATTTTTTTCTTAACATTTTGTTATAAGATTTTATAGACAGAAATAATTTAATTTTGGAAATTTTCAGTCTCTGGTTATCTGTTCTTCATGTGATTGAAAATCTACTGTCCATATGCATTTTTCTATGAAAAAAGCTCTCTCTGAAATACAAAGATATCTTTGTATAACTGAATGAAAAAATTCTGTATGAAAAATCTGATGTAAGTTTTATGGTATAAACCTCTTTTCAAGCAATGCTTCTCATTTTATTTTTGTTAGCATGTCTTTCAGTTTGAGAATTGGGATACATTTGAATTTTATTACTGAAAGGCTCAAAGTAACACGAAACAAGTCACTAATAATTAACAGACCCACTACAGTATGATAGATGCACATACATTATCAAGCTTTCATCTTGGCCTCTCTTCTGCAGAGGTTTAAAATTGGAATCAAACTCTTCCTGTCCTAGCCTAGCTATCTTTGTATAAATGAGTGTTCTTTAATGTTTTGGTAACCACATGATCTTTCTGTCATCTTTATCTTAAGCTTGAAGTTCCATTATATTTCAGAATGTAATGATACTCTTAGGAGGTCACAAGATCTGCTCAGTTTAACATTTTCTCAAAGATATTGCCATAAGATGATGTTTATTTTGTTGTAGACAGTTTAGATTTTATACATTGTTAAAATGTGATGAACTCTTGAATTATTTTGGTGTAAGTTTATTGATCTTGATCTCTTGATGTGGAATCAGAAAATGTGGATTCTCTCTACCATCTGGTACTTTCCATATCTCCCCATTGCAAGAACCATGAGTTGGTTTTTTCTTCACTTATACCTAGTGTCTAGTAATGAGCACATGGTAGGTACCCGATTGAAAGGGCAAATTGGCTTATGTCTTATTGGTGTAAACATGTTAGCCATACTGTAATTATTTCATCTTATCTTCAGGCTGAACCTTCTGCAATCCCTTTCCTGTCTGCCTCTACCTAAAATTCCAAGAATCCTGCTCAACTTGCCTGAGTTTGATCATCTGTCTTTTCTATCCAAGCTCCTGCTACTCTTAGGACATGACTGAAAATGATAGAATGAACATGAGTGGAGCAGTTGTTGGACTGTCTATTGTGATGGTAAATTAGGACTGATCCTTTGCTAGACTGGGATGGAAGGTCTCGCTCAGGAGTCCAAGTTTGGTTATGTGAAGGTAGTGATGCCTAGTGGACATCCAAGTGCAGATGAATTTGGAGTTGGGCGGATTGACCCAGGTGAACTTGGGAGTCATCAGAATGTTAATGCTATATGAAGCCATGACCACTGGATGAGACACCTAGGGGGTTACTGTAGAGATAAAAAAAAAGTTTGAGGACTGTGAGGCATTATGATATTTAGAGGCTGGAATGAAAGCAGTAGATCGAGAAAGGTCAGCCAGGGTAGGAAGGTAGGAAGAAAACAATATTTGTTTGTGCTTATTTTATGTTAGATCCAGGTGTACATGTGCAGGTTTGTTACATGCATGTATTGTGTAATGGTGAGTTTGGGCTCCTAGTGAACCTATCACCCAAGTAGTGAACGTTGTATGCAATCAGTAATTTTTCATCTCTCACCGTCTTCACCACTGTCTTCCCCTGTGGAGTCCCCAGTGTCTGTTATTTCCATCTTTATGTTCATGTATACCCATTGTTTTGCTCCCACTTATAAGTGAGAACATGGCAGTATTTGATTTTCTATTTCCGAGTTATTTCACCAAGGATAATGACCTCAAGCTCCATGGGGCAGCAAAAGACATGGTTTCATTCTTTTATTATGGCTGCATAGTATTCCATGGTGTATATATACCACATTAGGAAGAAAACAGTATTCCAAAAGCCAAGTGAAGAAAATGTTTCAAGAAGGAGAGTGTGATTAAATGCTGTTGACAGGCCAAGTAAGATGAACAGTAAGAATTGACTACTGGGTCTTTGAGACAGTTTGGGTATTTGGCACCACCCAAATCTCATGTTGAATTGTAATCCCCAGTGTTGGAGGTGGGGGCCTGGTGGGAGGTGTTGGAGTCATGGGAGTGGATCCCTCATGGGTTGGTGCTCCTGACCTCAGGTGATCCACCCACCTCTGCCTCCCAAAGTGCTGGGATTACAGGCATGAGCCACCACGCCTGGCCAGCAATTCTTAACATAATACATTTAAGATAAAAGTTAAAGCCAGGTGCCGTGGCTCATGCCTGTAATCCCAGCACTTTGGGAGGTCGAGGCTGGTGGATCACTTGAGGTCAGGAGTTCGAGACCAGCCTGGCCAACAGGGTGAAACCCCATCGCTGCTAAAAGTACAAAAAATTAGCCGGGCATGATGGCTGGCGCCTGTAATGGCAGCTATTTGGAAGGCCGAGGCAGGAGAATCGCTTGAACCTGGGAGGTGGAGGTTGCAGTGAGCCAAGATTGTGGTATTGCACTTCAGCCTGGGTAACAACAGCGAAACTCCGTCTCAAAAAAAAAAAAAAAAAAAAAAGAATTGCTTAATAAGGAACATTTTCAAAGTTTGCAGAATTTTTTTATCAGTCCACCAGGTTGACCTGAATTTTTTATTTATGTTCACTGTGTCTTTTTTGAGGGTCGAAGAGATTTCTAAAAATATGTAATGTAGTTTATTAGATTCAATCCAGCATATATTTTACTTTTTATTTTCCTAATTTGATGTAATTATTAGAAATTGGAAGTGCTGAATTATAGTGTGTGAAAGATTAATTGGTAGAACACTTTACTGTCTTTGTTTTCTGCACAGTGACTTACCGATCTTAATTTTAGTTTTCTTTATCCTGTCATCAAGAATGATGGAGAATGAAAACAAACATCTGGGAGTCAATTCTTTTATGAATTATCAACATCCCTCTCCTTTTGAATCATAGTTCAGTATATAGTTTTCTTGTTTTTAAAGACAGTGCCTCGCTCTCTTGCCCAGGCTGGAGTGCAGTGGCACAGTCATAGCTCACTGTAGCTTTGAACTCCTGGGCTCCCATGATCCTCCTGCCTCAGCCTCCTGAGTAGCTAGGACTACTCAGTCCACCATGCCTGGCTAATCTTTTCCTTAGTGGATGGATACAGCTTCTTTAAATATATTGATGTGTTTGGTATTAGGCCTGTCGTTATGCTTTTCTGTGTCTTCTGATTTTGGCAATTTTACATTTTAAAAATAATCTTAACTATGTTAGGTGCTTCTCTGGTTTGTTCTGTGTGTGGGTTTATTCTAATAATGTTAAGGGTTGTATTTTGGTAATGACTTATCGTCATTATTACACTTATGTAGTGTACTTGATCCACTGTTTCTTTAGAAAGTTCTATTGAATGATGACAGAATTTATGTTATTTCCTGTTTTAAATTCTTCCTTCCCACCTTTCTCTTCTCCCACCCTTTTTTCTTAGTGTTTTCTTTATACAATAGTTGACCCCTTATTATTAGGGGATGCACTCCAAGACCCCTAGTGGATGTCTGAAACCACAGATAATACCAAACCCTATATATACTGTTTTTTCCTATACATACACGCCTATGATAAAGTTTAATTTGTAAATTAGGCATAGTGAGATATTAGCAACAATAACTAGGAATAAAATAGAACAATTTGCAATAGTATTCTGTAATAAAAGTCATGTGAATGTAGTCTGTTCTCAAACTATTTTACTGCATTATACTCACCCTTCTTGTGTTGAAGAAGGGATGAAGCAGGATGGTGCGAGATTTTGTCATGCTACTCGGAGTGGTGTGTCACTTAAAACTTATATGTTGTTTATTTTTGGACTTTTCCATGTAATATTTTTTAACTGCGGTTGACCATGGGTAACTGAAACCTCAAAAAGTGAAACTGCACGTAAGGGGAGACTACTATAATTTTAGATTTACTCACACCTCTGTTACTTGGTGTACAAATTTTAAATTATATCTCTCCATCAGCCCTTGTTCATGAAAGCTCAAGAAACCAGTGTACTTTCTTTTGTTGACTTCATGATTTTCAGATCAATTAGATCATATAATTCTTTAAAATAGCTTTATCGAGGTGTAATGACATAAAATAAATTGCCCATATTAAAGTGTACAATTTGGTAACTTTTGACTTGTGAAAACAGCACCACAATCAAGATAATGAATATGTCCATCACCTCCAGAAATTTCCTCATGGCCGTTTGCTGTCTCTTTCTTTTGCCCCTCCCTGCTACGCTCAACCTATCGTCAGGCAATTACTGAACTTGTATCACTATAATTTCCACATTTTTGAATTTCATGTAAATGCAACAGTATGTATTAATTTTTGTATGTATTCTATTAGCTTTTTTTTATTTGATCAATAGTTCTTTTTTATTGCTGAGTAGTATTCCATTGCCCAGATGTACTACATGAAAAACATTTGGGTTGTGTTCAGTTTCGGGCTGTTACACATAAAGCTGCTACAGACATTTGTGTGTTAAGCCTTCACTACCCTTGCATTTATGGATCAAGTTATGGCTGTTGCTTCCTCAGTAGCATTTTCAATGTAGTGGATCAGCATATTATCCTATGGATGGTGAGATTGTCAAGTTCCCTGTGGATTAGCTTAAGTATCCAGAGCTCCTCAAACTGTATTGTGTGTATAAATCACCTAGGTTAAAATGTACATTGTTAAAAATATAGATCCTGCTTCCGTGGGTCTGCGATAGGACCTGGGTGTCTACATTTATAAAAAGCTTACAGGTGATGCTAATCCTGCTGTTCTACAAACCATACTCTAAATAACAAGGTTACAGAGCCTGAGAGTTTATGAAGCAAGGCAATAATGGTGAGGTATTTTTCCTGCCAAGTGAAAGTAAACTACTTATGGTATGTTATCTTTTTATCAGAAATAGAAATGACTGCATTTACCATGTTAAGCAGCATTTTAAATGCCAAGAGTTTTGTTAAATGTGGAACAGCAATCAACAGAAGTCATTACTCAGTTCTACTAGTAAGTATAACCTTCCAGATAAGATTGCTGAGTGGGCATGGACTTCCCTGCCAGCCTGTCATCTGTGCATTTCCCTTAGGGAGGGTTTTTTGATTTGGAATTTTGGTAGGAAGGAAATATTCTGGGGTTGGCCCTTTTTATTTTAATAGCCTATAGAGTCATGTACTGGGGGGCACTGCCACGCTGTGGGTTTGGGGGTTTCCAGAGAAAACTCAAGTCAGAACTTGATTACAGTCAGCTGACTGGTGCTTTGCATCCAGTTCCCAAGGTTTCCCCAGTTGAACCCAGTGAACTGTGGTGTTGTCGTAGGTCTCAAGGAATTAGTGGTGCACAGAGCCAGTGTGCTGTCGGGCTTCCTATTGAGTTTCAGCATTTCCCTTTTCTCGGGTACATGGTCACAAGTCCTTAGGGGAAGGGTGGGAGGATGGCTTACGGTGTTGGGGATCTGGGGTGTGAGAACTAGTGACAGGCAGTAATGGTTAAGAGCAAAACCCTGAAACCAGACAGCCTGTGCTCAGACTGTACCAGGCAAGTAACAGCAACTCCTTTGTGCCTCAGTGTGTCCTCATCTATAAATTGAAAGCCATGAGTTCCTACATCATAAGGCTGATAGGAAGTTTAAGTAATATTTGTAAGGTTCTTAGGACAGTGGCCACACATAGTAAAAACTTTTTAAGTATTTGCTAGATATATGAGCATATACATAGAAAGGTAGGAAGGCAGGTGGGGAAATGATAGGCTTAGAAAAATTAAGCAACTTTTCTCAGGTCTCACAGTGGTAACAGTGGTGGCATTGAGCCAGGATTTGACATTTGAACTCCCCACAGTTGCATTCTGTAGCTTCACTTAAATCGTTCAACATGGTATCTGGCATATATTTGATGAAACAGTGACTGAATTTAGGACTTCACCAGTTTACTAATTTGTTGAGACGTGAAGTGTCAGCATAAGCGTAGTATACCAATTTAACATGCCTGAACTCAGACTAGACTATGTCTGTGATGTTCTGGCTTGGGTTGTGTTAGTAATAAAGTAGAGAATAAGCTCAGGTGTAGTTATATTGTTGACCCTCAGTTATATTAAAGAATAGATCCTTTCTAATAACTGAATTTTTTTTAACTTTTCCTGGACATAGGTATATATGAATTGCTTTTTAAAGAAATTGTAGGTGTTCTCTTCTAATTGACTAAGGAATTCACCATCTGATTTATATCAGATCAGATTGTTTTATAAACATTCTATCATGTTGTTTTAAAGATGCTAAAGGAAATAATATCCTAGTGTGGTATTAAAATAATGTATTGCTGAGTTTTTCCAAATGAATAATGTATTGCTGAAATTTTCCAAATTTTTCCATGTAATATTTTCAAACTGCAGTTGACCATGGGTAACTGAAACCTCAAAAGTGAAACTGCACATAAGTGGAGACGACTATCATTTTAGATTTACTCACACCTCTGTTACTTGGTACACAAATTTTAAATTATATCTCTCCAGCAGTCTTTGCTTATGAAAGCTCAAGAAACCAGTGTATTTTGTTTTTTTGGCTTTTTTACTTCATTAAGCTGTTTTACTTAATTCTTTAGTTAGAAACATTTTGTAGACAGCTTTCTACAATGCTAATTTGTTAATTAATAATTTAAAGTACCAGTGCTTAACCTATTTAATGATTTGAGAATATTAGTATCCCATTTTTCCTGTTCTTTGTATGTGGAACCCAAATTTCTTGTCATTTTGTGTTATATATTTCCTATAAGCTTTAGGTACAAGGTGCTGTTAAGAGTTAGGGAAGGTACTTTCTGCCTTCATCATCGAATATAAAATCTACAGCACTGCAGTGAGGCTGTCCTCATGCTGTTGCCGCTCCTGGTCTTACTCTGCATCACTTGCAGTATTAGGGAGGAGTTGGACCCTATTCCATGTTGCCCACATGCCTTAGGTTTTAGTTAAATCGGGGATTGATTACTTATTTTATGCTGTTTCTAGGCAGTTTTTCTCTTTTTCCTAGTAAAAAAGTAAATTTAGTCCTCTTTTCTGTGTGAATCCATACAACCTGAAATTACTATGACAGGCTTGTATAAAAAAACATGTGAGAGGGAATGCTAGCTTTCAGCAATTTGTTCTTGGTATAATGACCCCTTCTGTAAGGAATGTTGCTGCTCTTCATCTGTTAGTTTTTCTTCACAACAACTTGTAGAGTTTTTCCATTTTATTTAGATTTTAACCTAGTGCTAGAATCGAAGTGTCATATTTAAATACTGTTACCTTTGGCTTTTGGATATATGCTCCTTTTAAGGTCTGTGGTGCCTGACACTTCTCACTTTGAACTCCCATCTCTCACCCGTGGTATGTTTGCAGCAATGACCCTGGTGTGGGCCTCCAGGGAGCAACGGCCCATCCAGCCTGCAGTCTTCACTCAGGGCTTGTTTTGTTATTGTGATTTTTTTTTTAAAACTCAGTGATGGGAATGGGAGAATATATGTTAGGATGAAGGTAAAGTTTTAGCCAAAATGAAAGATAATTAGGTATTTATTGTAATTTTCAGTTAACTTAGATTTTATTTCTATTCTTCTTGAAAGATTTTAGTATTCAGACTTCCAGCATAATGCTACATAGGGCCTTTCCCTTGAAATGCCTGATTTCACTGCTTTCTGTAGGAACGCTATTCTTCAAGCAAAACCAAATTTAAAAATCATGCGGGGCTGGGCGCGGTGGCTTACGCCTGTAATCCCAGCACTTTGGGAGGCTGAGGCGGGTGGATCACAAGGTCAGATGGAGACCATCCTGGCTAACATGGTGAAACCCTGTCTCTACTAAAAACACAAAAAATTAGCTGGGTGTAGTGGCGGGCGCCTGTAGTCCCAGCTACGCGGGAGACTGAGTTAGGAGAATGGCGTGAACCCGGGAGGTGGAGCTTGCAGTGAGCCGAGATTGTGCCACTGCACTCCAGCCTGGACGACAGAGGGAGAGACTCTGTCTCAAAAAAAAAAAAAAAAAAAAGCGTCTGACACTAACATTTTCCTTTAATAATCAAATTGTTCATATTTTTCTAGAAGCATCAAATAACCTACATTATGTGTTGTATTTATCTAAGAACTGAAAGTAGATACTTTAATTTTCCCCACTTTCATAGTCCCTTGACTCTTAATTATCGTAGACTGCAGGTCCTACAGACTACTGAAGTGAACCAGGGGCCTTCCTTACAGTTGCTTTTTTCCCCCTTAAAATAGCAAACTGTTTAATTGTTTGCTTTAATTATATTTTTAGGAGCATTTCAAAGGATTATTATCTTCTTTGTCATACCTGGCTCATTTCCTGGTACGAAACTGAAAATAGTATCTGATCCTATTGGTTGCATAACATACTGAGTCATAATTTCTTCCTCTTGCTGTTGGGAATAGCCATTGCTCATTGGATTCGCAGTTCCTGTTTCATTTATTTGTGCTTATATACAACTGTCGTTTTGCTGTTCCTTTAGATCTTTGAAATTCATAATCTACCTTTCTAAAGGTGTGTTTTATTGAGTTCCTGCTATGATTATTAACATTTGTTTTCTTTTTTTTTTTTGAGACAGAGTCTCTCTTTGTTGCCCAGGCTGGAATGCAGTGGCACGATCTCAGCTCACTGCAACCTCTGCCTCCAGGGTTCAAGCAATTCCCCTGCCTCACCTTACCATTAGCTGGGATTACAGGCACGCACCACCATGCCTGGCTAATTGTTTTTTTTTTTTTTTTTTTTTTTTTTTTGAGATGGAGTTCACTCTTGTTGCCCAGGCTGGAGTGCAATGGCACGATCTCAGCTCACTGCAACCTCCACCTCCTGGGTTCAAGTGATTCTCTTGCCTCAGCCTCTCGAGTAGCTGGGATTACAGTCATGCGCCACCACACCCAGCTAATTTTGTATTTTTAGTAGAGATGGGGTTTCTCTGTGTTGGTCAGGCTGGTCTCAAACTCCTGGCCTCAGGTGATCTGTCCGCCTCAGCCTCCCAAAGTGCTGGGATTACAGGCGTGAGCCAATTTTTGTATTTTTAGTAGAGATGGGGTTTCACCGTGTAGGCTAGGCTGGTCGCCAACTCCTGACCTCAAATGATCCACCTGCCTTGGCCTCCCAAAGTGCTGGGATTACAGGCATGAGCCACCACGCCTGGCCACCTCTTTGATTATTAAGTGCTCCCAAGTAGAAGAAATACTAGATGTAAAAAATCCACATATATCAGGTAACTATGATACTGGCATGTGTTTTGAGATGACGCATATTTTCCTGGATAAAATTTACTATGACAGACATCTTTTAGGGAATAATTAGGATGAGGTATAGCTTTAGAGTTTATAATGCTATAAAATGGCTAATATTTAATTACCCATTGAATACGAATTAAGCTGTTTTATTTAATTCTTTAGTTAGAAACATTTTGTAGACAGCTTTCTACAATGCTAATTTATGTTAATTAATAATGTAAAGTACCAGTGCTTAATCTATTTAATAATTTGAGAATTAGTATCCCATTTTTCTTGTTCTTCTTGTATGTGGAACCCAAATTTCTCATCATTTTGTGTTATGTATTTCTTACAAATTGTAAGGCATACGGTGCTGGAGACTTCTTGCTCTTGGAGCTCCTGTCTCCCATCTGCAGGCCCTGGTCCTCACCTCTGGTATGTCTCTTGGCACCCAGGCTGGCTCCTTTTGCAGTGACCCTGGTGTGGGCCTGCACAAAAGGAAACAAGCCCTGGAATTGTTAAGCTTCTCAAGGGGACACAATTTTCATCCTCTTTAGAAACATAATTTCTCAAATTCTTTCTTAAAAAATCAAGATGAGGTCTTACCATGTTGCCCAGGCTGGTCTTGAATTCCTGGGCTAAGGCAATCGTCTGTCCTTGGCGTCCCAGAATGCTGGGATTACAGGCATGAGTCACTGTACCTGGCTTAAATTCCTGACTATTAGACTTAAAAATAATTTTTATTAATTCCAAAAAGTATAAACATGTTAGAGAAATAAGAAAGGTGCATTTATCACTCCAGAGATTCCAAGGGTTTTAAGAGCTGTGTGTCTGGAAACAGGGCTGAAGACCAAATATGTATTTCATAATATCACAGCCTCCAGCAGCTACTTGCTGAGTGACTTCAGCACTCATGTAGGGGAGGGAGCACCCACTCTTTCTCTGCTTCTGCTCTCTCCATCTGAGAACTCTTGGCAATTTTTCTTTTCTTTAGTTCCATAGGACTGCATATGTTTATTTCTTTATTAAACAAAAGAGGTTAATAATAATAAAAAAAGAAAAGTAGGCAAAATACCGGGATTAATATAATAGAGGAGGAAGAGGCAGTGAAAAACCTTGAGGTTTGTCCCAGATTAGTAAGGACATTATTGAATAGCATTGATGTGATGTTAATTTTTGTTTCATATGGGCAGTATGGTAGTGAATCTTCTGATAGAAAAGGTTATGCACAGAGTGCCATGTGAGCATAGAGGAAGGGACATTTGAGCCTTGACAGACAAGTAAGGGCTAGCTAGGCGTTCTGGGCAGAGCTGCACCTTGTATACAGGTATTGAGTCTTGAATGGAGACTTTTGGAGCTGTTTTAAGTAGTTTGGGGCTGGAACAGAATATCTGAGGTTTTGGAAGAGATTAGGCAGGTGTGCAGAACTTAGTTCCAGGTGCCTTCCTGTGCCATGCGAAATGTTTACACCATTTCTATCCTGAAGGTAGAATAAATCATTGTACAGTTTTAAATAGGGGAATAGCATAACTGTGTTTACATTTTAGAAAGATTACCCTACAGGAAAGGTAGAAGATGCATAGAAGGGTGGCAGATTGCAGGTGAAGGAGATTAATTAGGTACTTTCTGCTGGTGAGAAATGATGGGACCCAGAACTTGGGCAGCAGAACAGGGCATTGGCAAGGAGGACACGTGGGATGACTTCTGAGTGTCTTGAGTAACTTGGTGAATGGAGGTGCTACTAACTGAAATACAGCCTAGAAGAAGGATTGAGAAGAAATGGTTTGGACACATGAAGTATTTAAATGGATATGTCCAACAGGCAGGGGGTTGTTTGGGTTTGAGGTGGAGATCTGGAAATCACTGGTGGTAGTATAGGTGGTAAAAGTTGTGGATGAGAATGAGATCTCCTGGGAAGAGCTTTTATTGAGAGGGGAAGAAGGCTGAGAAATTACCAGAGGTAGATGGAAAGGCAGGAAAAATGAAGGACCCAGCAGGCAGTGAAGGGAGGAATACAGGGAGGGAGTGTCCAGAATGGATGTCTCTGATCTTTTGAGGCAGTACATTTAATAGATACTGAATATTGTCCACTGGCTATAGGACAATCTTATAATGTCATTGGTAACTGGAACAAGAGTGGTCTTGGTGGTTTGGAGGTGAATGGGTATGGGTGGCATAGATTTACTCTACTCCTCTCAGAAGCTGGTCTGTAAAGGAGGTGAGCTGGAGGGCCTTAGCAAGGCCTAAGGAAGGCTTCTGACAGGTGAGACTTGAGGTTGGAGAGATAGTAGATTGAGGAGGTCTAGAAATAAATGATCTCTAGGCAGGTTTTTAGGAAGGAAGAGGAGTTGAGAGTCGGTAACCAAAGTCATTACATTCTACTTGTAGTAGCTCAGGATGACCTTGGGAAGGACTCAGTTTAACTTGCTGTTTTATATTTTTATTGATTTTTCTTTTTTTTCCAGATAAAATTCGCTAGATATTGTTTGCACATTAAACTCATTTCCAGACTGCAAACACTGACATAGCTGTTATTTTTTTCACAAAGTGTTCTGGAAAGGACATTTTGAATTTGTCCTGTCCTTTCAAGTCCCTCCCCACCCCCAACCCCTAAATGTTCAGACAGGTACAGATAGTGAAATACTGCCTGTGCAAAAGCCCCTTCCACGCCTGCTCTTCTGGGAATGCTTCAGGCGGCAGCTGTGTATATGTGCTCCTTCCTGGCCTTTTCAGACTTGATCTCGAATAACTCTGATGAATTTGTTTATTTATGAATAAGACTCAGTGTGCTTCAGCAAATTTGTATATTTTAAAAGGAGTCAAGGAGTGAGCCTCTGGGGGATTTTACATATCAGAATGGAAGAGAGAGATTTGGGGGGATAGTACCTTTTTATTGTTTTTGTTTGTTTGTTTTTTGAGACAGAGTCTCACTCTGTCACCCAGGCTGGAGTGCAATGGCACGATCTTGGCTCACTGCAACCTCTGCCTCCCGGGTTTAAGCGATTCTCCTGCCTCAGCCTCTTGAGTAGCTTGGATTACAGGCACCTGCCATCGTGCCTGGCTAATTTTTGTATTTTTGTAGAGATGAGGTTTCACCATGTTGGCCAGGCTGGTCTTGAATTCCTGACCTCAGGTGATCCTCCCACCTCGGCCTCCCAAAGTGCTGGGATTACAGGCGTGAGCCACAGCGCCCAGCTGATACTACCTTTTTAAAATCCACTTTCTGTTGTATATTAACATTGGCCAGCCTTGCTTCACATTCCCATAGTCAGAAATAAAATCAATGGAAAGAGTTCTGCTTTTCAGAATAACTAATAAAACCAGTCACTTTTTGAACTGGTTATGAAAATGAAATGTGTATGTCATAATTTACAAAAGTTGTATTAGAATAATACTCAGTTTCTGGACTCAAGCAAGTTGAGCTTTTAGTTCTGTGACTGGCTGACCCCTTTCCAGGCATGCTTGTGAGCAGGTTCTCAGGGCATCTTGCCTCTGAAGTGGAAGAGCCTGATTGTTTTCCAGCTCCCATTCATAATGTTAGGGCTCCTCACTAAATGACAGCTCACGGGCCAGTGCCACAGCAACTACTTGGACAGTTTCTTTCTTGTTTGAGCAGATGTCCTTCTTTGAATGAGACTCTGTCATTCCAAGCACTGAAGTAGCCCATAAAGGATCATAAATTTCACAATTATGTATAAGTCATTTCAATTTGAACTTTGTATGAACCAAACATCTTGTGAAAGATTTCTGGCTGTAAGATTAAGAAATCATCGAACTGTGATTCTGTTAATTCAGCAAAAAATGTTTATGAAAGTAATTCAATAATATGGGAGGGTTTAAAGATATTGCACATACAGTGATGGAACACTATACAGTCATTATATAATATTTTTGAAGAATAATGATGGAAATGCTTATATTTTGTTAAAGGTAAAAGGGATACAAAAGTCTGTATATGATCTCCCATTTAAAGCATAGATTAACAGAAAAAATTTTAAAATGAATTACACAGTGAGATAATAATCTTATTAAGGAAGCATAAAATTTTTCTTTCCATTTCAGCTAATCTTCCAGTACCAACAATTGCAGCAATAGATGGACTCGCTTTAGGTGGTGGTCTTGAACTGGCATTAGCTTGTGATATACGAGTAGCAGGTGAGAATTAATCCTGTTAAAAACATAACTTAAAAAAATTGAAGTTTGTGTTTACTCTTCAGGTAATTTTAAATATTTTATTCTGCTTCCTATTGTTGAGTAGAATGTTTTCAAAAAGTCACTTGTTGGGCCTAATGGTGTTTTCAAAATTCCCACCTGAAAAAAGTCTTTTGTTGTTTCTTGCCAGGATTTGGGTCAGGTAGAACTGAGTTTGAATCTCAGATCTTGGACCAGGCGCGTGGCTCACACCTCTCTAATCCCAGCACTTTGTGAGGCTGAGGTGGGAGGATCACTTAAGCCTGGGAGTTTGAGGCTGCGTTGAGCCGCGATCGTGCCATTGCACTCTAGCTCGGGTGACAGAGGGAGACCCTGTTTAAAAAAAAAAAAAATTAAAAAGGAAAGGAGAAAAGGAAAAGTATCTGAGGTCCTCCCCTTTTTAGGCCAATATCTTCCTCTTTAGAGGAAATGGGGGAAATGACTGTTGCTGTTGTGAAGATTAAGCGATTAGTCTGTGGATGTTAATCCAAGCACTAGATCACCATTAGCTACAGTAATGATAACTTAATCTCTTTGAAGTCCACTTTCTTCCTGAATGGTTTTCTGAGGATCTTATGAGGTGAGTAGAAAACGAGTGAAAAGAATTAGTGCTAACCACTTACTGTGTGCAGTCCAGGCACCCAGTGTTATTCTAGCACTTGACATGTATTCACTCACTCCATCTGCATAACAGCCCTCAGAGCAGGTACTTTGGGGCACTGGAGGAAACTGGAGAAGAGAGAGGGGAAGTAACAAGCCCCAAAGAAGTGACTGAACTGAGATTTGAACCCAGACTGTTTGGCCACAGCCCACACCCCTGTTACCTCATCAGAGCAACGTAGACTGATCTCCCGTATTTATCGTTGTGGACATTATATTCCATAGAGACTCAGCTCCGCCTGTGTCCTCGGGCTCTGAGACTGCGAACTGGGCACAGCGGATGGCACGGAGTTGTCACTGTTCTTCTCTTGCTCTCCATTATCGTTTCTGATGTGGCTGCATGTTAAAAGCAGAGCTGCCAAGGCAGAAGGATTGATTGAGGCCAGGAGCTCAAGACTAGCCTGGGCAGCATAAGGAGACCTCATCTTTACAAAAGATTTTTTAAATTTTTAGAAAAATATAGTGTCAACATGATTCAGTTTCTTGGGATTTCCGGTTGCTAGTCCATGTGTCCTTTTTCTTCCTTTTCACTTCATTTTAGGACCCGATTTTCTTGTAATGAAATCATTGGATTTTAAATTGAAAAGCTAAGGTACATGTAATCCATTTCTGAAAGAATACAGGTTTTGGAAATTAGAATATGGGAAGTAGTCTATTTGGATATGCAAATAAAGAAGTTATTAAGATGTTTTAAAGTAGCCATGAAAACAGACATGAAAAGAGGAACCCTGTCCACCTGTCAGAATAGTAAAACTATTTGTCAGAAGGTAACTAAAGACCTGGTCTTGAAAAGTTGCCATATCTGATATGACCTATTAAGCTCTTTGGTCTGGGGGACTATATTCAGGCAACTGAAGAATTTGGGGTTGTCAGATACTGACAAGTCTGCTGATCCTGAATAATTAATAGATCTAAGCCTCCAAATATGACTTGGCAGTATCAGGTCTAATAATGGAGTTACAGCCCTGGTCTTATGAATCAAAAATTAATTCACTGCCAAGCAGTTTTTAACAGAAAATGTTCTGTGACTCTCCTAATACATGTCATTTAGAGTGCTTACTTATTTCCATAACAATGCCTTTTAAAGTGATTTTTTAAAGAATTTGTGGTATCAATTTAATTAGTAAACAATATTTTAGTGTATCTCATAACTTTTTCAAGTAGTCATATTTGAATGTGATGATATAGATGATGCTTAATTTTCTTTCTTTCATTTTAGCTTCCTCTGCAAAAATGGGCCTGGTCGAAACAAAACTGGCAATTATTCCTGGTGGAGGTATGAGTAGTTCACGCCCATTTCTCAAATCCTTGATTTGTTCCTAGAAACAGGGCATAAGGCAAAATCATGTTAATTGGAAAGGCAACATTTTGGGTAAAGAGACAATGGTATATTGTTTGCATCCCTAGCAAAGTCCCCATTCAAGTTACAGGCATACCTAAGAGATTTTCCCCACCGCAATGAAACAAATACTGCGATAGGGCAAGCCACACAAACATTTTGGTTTCCCAGCGCATATAAAAGTTATGTTTACACTATCTGCAGTCTGTTAAGCATGCAGTACCATTGTGTCTAAAAACAATGTACGTATCTTAATTTAAAAATACTTTATTGCTAAACATTCTAATGGTCACCTGAGCCTTCAAGGAATCATAATCTTTTTGCTGGTAGAGGGTTTTGACTTGATGTTGAGGCTGCTGACTGATTAGAGTGGCGGTTGCTGGAGGGTGGAGGTTCTGTGGCAATTTCCAAGGACAGCAGTGCAGTTTGCCACATCAGTTGACTCTTCCTTTCACAAGAGATTTCTCTGTAGCATGCGCTGCTGTTTGATAGCATTTTATCCATAATTCTTTCAAAATTGGAATCAATCCTCAAACCCTGCCACTGCTTTATCAACTAAGTTTATGTAATACTCTGAGTCCTTTGTTGTCATTTCTGCAGTGTTCACAGCATCTTTATCAAGAGTAGATTCCATCTCAAACTGTTTTCTTTATTCATCCATGTGTTAGTCTGTTCTCATGCAGCTAGTAAAGACATATGCAAGACTGGGTAATTTATAAAGGAAAGAGGTTTAATGGACTCACAGTTCTACATGGCTGGGGAGTCCTCACAGTCATGACAGAAGGCAAAGGAAGAGCAAAGGCATGTCTTATGTAGAGGCAAGCCAGAGAGAATGAAAGCCAAGCGAAAGGGGAAATCCCTTATTAAAAAAACCGTGAGATTTCCTGAGACTTACTCACTACCACGAGAATAGAATGGGGGAAACCGCCTCCATGGTTCAATGATCTCTCACCATTTCCCTCCCACAACATGTGGGAATTATGGGAGCTACAATTCAAGATGAGATTTGGGTGGGGACACAGCCAAACCAGATCAATCCACAAGAAGCAACTCCCCATCCATTCCAGTTTTATCATGAGACTACAGCAGTTTAGTCGCGTCTTCAGGTTACTCTTCTAATTCCATTTCTCTTGCTATTTCCACCACATCTGTAGTGACTTCCTCCACTGAAGTCTTCAATGCCTTCAAGTCATCCATGAAGATTGGAATCATCTTCTTCCAAACTCCTGTTAATATTGATATTCTGGCCTCTTCCCATGAATCATAAATGTCCTTAAAGGGAGCTGGAATGGCAGATCCTTTCCAGAAGGTTTTCAGTTTAATTTGCCCAGATCCATAAGAGGAATCGCTATCTATGGCAGCTATAGCCTTATGAAATGTGGTTTTTGTTTTGTTTTGTTTTTTTGAGACAGAATCTCGCTCTGTTGCCAGGTTGGAGTGCAGTGGTGCGATCTCGGCTCACTGCAACTCCTGCCTCCTGGGTTCAAGGGATTCTCCTGCCTCAGCCTCGTGAGTAGCTGGGACTACAGGTGCACACCACCATGCCCAGCTAATTTTTGTATTTTTAGTAGAGACGGGGTTTCACCATGTTGGCCAGGATGGTCTTGATCTCTTGGCCTGGTGATCTGCCTGCCTCAACCTCCCAAACTGCTGGGATTACAGGTGTGAGCCACTGCTCCCAGCCTGAAATGTGTTTCTTAAATAATAAGAGTTGAAAGCAGAATGATCCATGGGCTGTGGAATGGCTGTTATGTTATCAGACATGAAAACAGCATTCATCTCCTTGTCCATCTCTGTCAGAGCTCTTGGGTAACCAGGACATTGTCACTGAGCAATATTTTGAAAGAACTCTTTTTTTTGAGCAGTAGGTCTCAGCACTGGGCTTTAATATTCAGTAAACTATGCTGGAAACCAGATGCACTGTCATCCAGGTTTTATTTGTTCCATTTATAAAGCATAAGCAGAGTTAGCATAGTTCTTAAGGGCTCTAAAAGTTTGGGAATGATAAGTGAGCAGTGGCTTTAACTAAAAGCCACCAGCTGCATTAGTCCCTAACAAGGGAGTCAGTCTGTCCTCTGAAGCTTTGAAGCCAGGCATTGACTTCTCTTCTGTAGCTATGAGAGTCCTGGATAACATCTTCTTCTAATAGTAGGCTGTTTTGTCTACACTGAAGATCTGTTATTCAGTGTAGCCACCTTCATCAGTGATCTTAGCTAGACCTTCTGGATAATTTGCTGCAGCTTCTACATCAGCACGTGCTGCTTCACCTTGTACTTCTGTGTTATGGGAGATGGCTTCTTTCCTTAACCATGAACTAACCTCTGTTAGCTTCCAACTTTTCTTCTGCAGCTTCTTCACCTCTCTCAGACTTAACTCTAGAATTAAAGAGAGTTAGAGTTATAGTTAAAGAGAGTTAGGGCTTTGCTCTGGATTAGGCTTTGGCTTAGGGGAATGTCGTGGCTAGTTTGATCTTCGTTATGGACCACTAAAACTTTCTGCATATCAGCAATAAGGCTATTCTGCTTTCTTCTTATTCCTGTGTTCACTGGAGTAGCACTTCTAATTACCTTCAAGAAATGTTGCTTTGCATTGGCAACTAAGCTAACTGGTGCAAGAGGCCTAGCTTTTGGCTGATCTCAGCTTTTGACATGCCTTCATCACTAAGCTTAATCATTTCTAGTTTTTGATTTCCAGTGAGAGACGTGTGGATCTTTGCTCTACTCGAACACTGCAGAAGCCACTGGAGGGTTATTCATTGGCCTAATTTCAATACTGTTGTGTCTCAGGGAATAGAGAGACCCAAGGAAAGGGAGAGAGATGGGGGAACAGCCAGTTGTTTGAGCAGTCAGAATACATGCATTTATTGGTTAAGTTTGCCGTCTTATGTGGGCGTGGTTCATGGTGCCCCAAAATAATTACAATAGTAACATCAAAGATTAATGATCACAGGTTACCATAAGAGATACAATAATGAAAAGGTTTGAAATATTGTGAAAATTACCAAAATATGGCACAGACACATGAAGTAAGCACATGCTGTTGGAAAAATGGTGCCAATAGATTTGCTTGATGCAGGGTTACCATTAATTTGTAAAAATGCAGTATCTGTGAAGTACAATAAAAGGAAGCACAACAAAATGAGGTATGCCTGTATGCCCTATTTTTAGCTTATGTAGACAGTGAAGATGGTGGTTCTTAAGTTTTAAGTTACTGTGCTAATTACATTTTTGTCACTGTTTGGATCTATTCTCCTAAAGGATTACACAAACATTTCAAGCTTTTATGCGTGCATTTAAATGTGTGTGTCCTCATCAACAGCTTCATGCAGACAGTGAAACCCCAAGTGGAAGAAGAAGAGAGGTGCCTGGGAGTGGTGGCTCACGCCTGTAGTCTTAGCACTTTGGGAGGCCGAGGCGGGTGGATCACATGAGGTCAGGAGTTTGAGACCAGCCTGGCCAACATGGTGAAACCCTGTCTCTGTTAACAGTAGAAAAATTAGCCAGGCATGGTGGTGTGTGCCTGTAATCACAGCTACCTGGGAGGCTGAGGCAGGAGAATTACTTGAACCCAGAAGGCAGAAGTTGCAGTGAGCCGAGATCGCACCACCGTGCTCCAGCAGCCTGGGTGACACAGCGAGAATCCGTCTTCAAAAAAAAAAAAAGAGGGTTCCCAGGCTTTGTACCATCTTTCTTGTGTTTCTCTGCAGTGGGACAAAAATTAGGGTTAGTGGGTAGCCTGAACTTAGAGCTGAAGAGGTGTTGTTTCTTCTATTCCTATGAAGAAAATAGATGGGTTTCTGTTCTTGAAAGAGCCGTTTAAGAAAACATCTTTCCAAAATTGATAATGAAATCTTGCATCACCCAATAAATCTGAAATTTTTGATCTTTTGATTCAGAGAATTTGGAGGCATTCCCATTTTGTGAAGTCATTCTTTCAAAAAGTAGACTTCATTTAAGGATATGCATGTTATGGTAACCTTCCTTGGAACTTACTTTTTTTTTTTTGACACGGAGTCTCACTCTGTCGCCAGACTGGAGTGCAATGACACAATCTTGGCTCATGGTACCTTTTATGTATGCTAAATGATGCTTAGAGTATGAATGAAACAACAGTAACAATGTAAATATTAAAGATGATGTTGAACATGGCAGACATGTTTGCATATGAATTGGTTAAAATTGTATGGTTAACCTTATCATTATAAGAGTATTTATTCTGATAGGTAGAAATTTAAAACATAGGTTACAGTGAAATTGAAGACTTCCCAGATGAATGTGTAAGACTCCCCATGTTTTCTACTTTGGTAATTGATGAAAATGTTATTCTTGTAGGCCAAAACCTCTAATCTATACTTATTCTGTTATGCCTGCCTTTTTCACTGTGACTAATAAAAAAACACTAGAAGGATTTATAAGACAATGGATCAATTTAAAAAGAATTCTCAGATAACTAATATGTGAAATAAAGCAAAATTTAGCAAAAGGGTGATGTGACATATTTCTGAAATTCTTTTGAGAAGTAAGCATTTATTGGTAATGAGGATGTGACTCATCCTAGAAGATAGAAAGATAGTGGCTGTAGTGGGTTGGATGGTATGCCCCCTCCACCCCCACTCCCCCAACAGACACCAAGAGATGTCAGCCTGGAAGGAAAAGCGTCTTGCACATGTAATTAAGGATCTCAAGATGAGATCATCCTGAATTATCTGAGAGAGGCTTAAATCCAAAGACAAGGGGTCCTTATAAGAAAGAGGAAGACACAGAAGAAGAGAAGGTGATGCGAAGACAGAAACAGAGTGCAGTAATACATCTACATGCCAAGGAATGCCGAGGGTTGTCAGCAGCCATGGGAAGCCACGGGAGAGAGGCATGGAACAGATTTTCTCACAGAGCCTCTCGAAGGAACCACCCTACAAACACTTTGATTTTGGGTTTCTGGCCTCCAAAACTGAGAGAGAATAAATTTCAGTTGTTCAGAGGTACCAGGTTTGTGGTAATTTGTTATAGCAATGAATACAGCGACTTTTTGGTGATGTTTACATAATTTTGGGGGACAGATGGGGGTTAGGTGGCAGAAATTTGGGGAGGCAGCAAGATGAACTTGGTAATTTGGATATTTACTGTGACTTGATTATGAAAAGTTTTGTGTTACATCTACCAGAAGATAGAGAGCAGTGTTTGGTTTGATTAGATGAAAAAAGATCGATTATACTATAACAACCTCTTCTGTCTTGTCTCGTAAACTCACTGTGCCATACCATATGAGGTCTAGAGACTAGAATTTTTTGCCAATTTACTTAAGTTCTTTAGGGTCTTCTTCAATAGTGGATGCATTAATTAGAATCTACTTTTTATAGGTTTGATTGAATTTGGACTACATACTCTGAAAATAGAATTATTTTTCTAGTTTCTATTAAATAAATGTGTCATAAAAGTCAGAATGCTTTGACATTTTCCCATGTACTTACAAAGGATGGTTGTCTTTTTCTTTTCTTTCTGTTGTTTTTTGGAGACAGGGTCTTACTTGGTCACCCAGGCTAAAGGACAGCGATGTAATGATAGCTCACTGCAGCCTCGAACTCTTGGGTTCGAGATCTTCCCACCTCAGCCTCTGGAATAGCTGGGGCTATAGGCACACAGCACTGCACTCGGCTAGTTTTCTTCTCTTTTTGTAGAAACAGGGTCTCACTATGTTGCCCAAGCTGGTCTTGAACTTCTGGCCTCAAGCAATCCTCCTGCCTTGACCTCCCAAAGTGCTGGGATTACAGGCATGAGCCACTGCCTCTGACCTCTTTTTTCCTAAGTGAGTTTGAGGAATATATTTTAGTTCCTCTTTTAATACCATGAAGTTTTCAAGTTCATAGCTCATAAAATGTTATGTAGCTTTGAATTTTTTAATGCAAATGAAAATCAGATTCATTTTTGTTATTAATAAAAATTTCAGTAGTATTCACATTTAGATAAGAGATGCACAGAATTTTTGGTCTACTTTTAAATTAATATTACAGTTCTTAAAGTGCCCTAGGTGAAGCCTGTTCTTTTGAAACAGCAGAGATTTTATTTTAAAAATACGCTTTTGTGTTTATTACCTAAAGGAGCTATTCTGAAATTTTTATGTAGAAAAATCTTCTGCTCCATCCACAGAAGATTTTTTATCCATAGATATTTTTACCATCTCCTTTCTTCTCTTTCCTTTGTTATAGATGATATGACAAGACTGCTCTTTTCAAAAATTATGTTTTTAAATTGGTGAATTTTGCCATGCCTAAAGTGATCTCTGAGATATCCTCCTTTTTGGGTATAAACGTTTCTGTTAACTGTTATAAAGAGCTTTCTATAATAGACACAGTAGACTGTACTTAATTTTTTTTCTCTCTTCTAGGTAGATCTCTTTTGGTTAAAAGAAAATGCGTCACTTGCCTCCTATTATAGAAGCTTGTATGAGCAGCCAGGGGTGCAGTCTCCAGGGAAGGCTTGGCCATTCCCAGTGAGCCTTTGCTCCACTGTTAGCTGCCTCAGCTTTTCCTCTTTTCCAGATGAGCAGGTGCTGACAGCCAAAAAATAGAAAATAAGTGGGGAGAATTCAAACATGGGGAAAATATTGTGGGAAAAATAGATGCTTAATTTTTCTTCTTAGTATTATGTAGAAAGTAAATATCTTTGGGTAAAATACATGAATTGTAGCCACTCTAGAAAACAGGTGTTTAAAATCTGACAAATAATCTTCTGCTAAGTTATTACAGGTCCATGATTTCATACTGGCCAGCATTTGTAAGTTAATCCAAATGAAATTGTATCTCCTTATTTGAATTTACTGTACATTTGATAAAGACAAGAGAATTAACATGATGCTATTGATGGTCATATCATCACTTCCAGCCTTTTCTGATAGCAGTTTACAGCAAAACAGTTTGTCAAAAAATACTATTTTATTTTGTTTTGTTTTCTTTACCTGAGCTTTGACCTGCATAGCAATATGTTGATTTTTAAGGTATGTTTTATAAATTTAAAAAATGCTATTATAAAATAATGACTTTGAAGAGATGGTAATATTTCTAATGAACATATTAATAGACCACTGCTATCATGTAGTTTTTAATTTAGAAGGCTCAATTTTAGTTTTTATTAGAAAGAATATTGTTTAGTATCAAATGACTATTAAAAGTATTAATAGTCATTTGTCAAATGACTATATTAAAAGTATATAGTCAAATGACTATATTAAAATTAATATATTAAAATTGACTATATTAAAGTAATACAGTCAAATGGCTATATTAAAAGTATATAGTGCAATAAAAAGAAAGATGTGAAGGAATGTAGAGACATTAAAACAAAATTGAACCTCCTTAAGTAGTAGTTATATCAGATGTAATTAAAAGATGGGATGTAATTTGACTATCAAATACTTGAACCAGTGCTTTTATTTGTAATACATATGTGTATATATGTTTTTGATTACAAATATTAAACATAAAATGAAACACTATTGATTTGAAGCACTGGCTAATTTAAAAATAATTTAAATGGTTACCCTAGAACCTTGTCGTAATTTTATTGGGGATTTTTGTACAATATATAGCCCTAGTTTCGTCTCCAACATTCTCACCCTTAAGAAAGCATTTACATTTCCTATCCTCTCCCAACTGGGAGAATATGCAAATATTATAAAATAAAATTCTCTTTTAGAAATAGTTCCTAAAACAGTACTTTCCTTTAATACATTTGCAAGGATGAAATACAAGTTCAGAGGATTAAGATCCTTTTATTTGACAGTATCTCTTTAAATTTACAGAGAAAATAGTGGCAGATTTTCTAATTCCCAGTCTTTGTTCTTACCTCTTCTACTAGAGGTTTTGGGGTCTGTATCAGGAAACCTTATTATTACTAAGGTAATTTGTTAAGGCTTTTTGCTTGGGTGTACACCACTGGGATTGAGATGCTTTGTATTTCCACTGCTCTGTGAATTCATTTTTTATTCCCCCCAGCTTCTGGGGGGAGGCATATGCAAACTAGGAAGTTTGAATAGCAGTAAAACACACATTTTTATACCCTTTACAAAGATCTATTCCTTCCATTTTCTTTCTCCTTCCATTCCCCAAATCCTTCTTTCTCATAGAAACATTTCAAAATATAGATGAGTCTTTCAATATTTCAGCATACACTTTCTAAGAATCAAGAATGGTCTCTTACATAATCAACACTATTATCACACCCAAGAATATTAACAGGAATTTAGTAAGTAATATAATTTAATATATGATTCATAATTGGATTTCTCCAGTTGTCTGTAGCTGTCTTTTTGTATTTTGTTTTTCCAGTTCAGGATTAATTTTTCATTTGGTTAAATCTGTAGTTTTTTCAGATCTGAAAGAATACCTCATTCATGTTTTTTATTTTCTGTAACACTAATTTAACTTTTCATTTTGCAGTAATTTTAGATTTACAGAATAGTTACAAAGATAGTATAAATCATTCTTATGTACGCTTTACCCAGCTTCCTCAAATATTAACATGTTATAGAACTGTACCACAGTTATCAAAAGTAGACAGTTAATACTGGTATGTTATTACTAACTAACCTGTAGACCTTACTCAAATGCTGTCACTTTTTTCACAAGTGTCCTTTTTCTGGTTCAAGACAGTTGAGGACTCCACGTTGCATTTAGTTGCTGTGTCTCCTTTGTCTCTTGTATTTAATTAATGTATAAATTTGTATTTAATCATCTTGACAATTTAGAAGAGTGCCAGTCTGTAATTATATGGAATGTCTTTATTTTTGAGTTTGCCTAATGTTTCCTCATGAATAAATTAAGATTATTCATTTTTGGCAAGAATTCCTCAGAAGTGATGCTGGGTTCTTCTCAGGGCATCCTATTGGGGTTGCATGATGTCCCTGTGTCTCATGATTGGTGATGGTAACTTTTCTTTTAACCTAAAACATGATACTCACCAATTTTTTTAAGGGATTAAGTATTTTATTTTTCTAATTGACAAGTACAAATTCTGTGTATGGTGTCTTGATATATATCTACACACACACATTGTGAAGTGATTAAATTAAGCTAATTAGCATGTATTGCCTCATATACTCATTTGTGTGTATGTGTATATATGGGGTGAGAACATGTAAGATCTACTCTCAGCAATTTTCAGGTATATAATACGTTATCATTACCTGTGGTCACCATGACATACAGTAGATCTTTTGAACTTATTCCTCATGTCTAAAGTTTGTGTACTTTGGCTGACATCTCCTCAGTGTCCCCACACAAACACGATAGATAGATAGATAGATAGATAGATAGATAGATAGATAGATAGATAGACAGACAGACAGACAGACAGACATAGTTTTTTTTTTTTTTAGAGAATTCAGGCAATTGTCTTACTGAGGCTTGCTCATTCTAGATTTAACTTAATATTTCCTCATGGTTAGATTTAGGTTAAGACATTTTGCCAAGAACATTAAAATGTCAATGCTGCATGTTTCATTTTGTGTTTATTATATGATTCCTAATGTTACGTCATCTCGCTTTGGGTGATAATATCTTTGATCATTTGGTTGGGGTAGTGACAAATGTGGGCATATTTTTAGGATTATCTTAGAAAATTTTCAGGAAAAGGACCTATAGTAATTACCATTGGCCGACTATTTCCAAATTTAAAAAGAAAGGAAGAAGGAAAATTAGAGCACAGAGGTTTCATGGAACCAAAAAAAAAGAGACTGACTCCAGTTTTGCCTTTTTTTCCCCTCCCTGGGTGAGGGATCTGGGGGCATTACTGTACGTCATTGTTGGCTGTGTTCAGCAGTAGGGCAGTCTTTTGGCATGTTTTCCTGGAACTCGATTTTAAATCCTGTGAGTGTGTGTAGTCCTGAACACAGTAGTCATTTTGAAAGGCTTTGTTTATAACCTTTGTTGAGATCCTTTTAGAAGTTCCGTCAGAATCTGAGCTTATTCTTTTAAATATCCTCAGCAGTGACTCATTCTTATCCTGTGAGGGTAAATCTGATTTTCATAAATATCAAAAGATCATTCTGTGCCAAATATGATTAATAAGGTAATACTATTCTAGGAAGAAAAAAAGCATAACAAAAGTAAGAACGATTTTTTTTTAAAAAGAGGCTTATATAATGTTGACATTTTACCGATGTGAAGAAAGAGCAGAGTAGTTGGGTTTAGTGTAGCACTTCCCCAGGTGACTTCCTTAAAGCTGGCACTGATTCAGCCCTCTGAAGTCTAGTGTATTTATTAACATATTAACATTATTAACATACCTTGCGTATACACGAGCACACACTACAAAGTCTCATCTTTTTATACGTTAAAGTGTAATTCAGTGACTAGTTCTTTTTGTGTAATTAGGGTGGTTTGGGAGTTATTTGCTGACTTTGTACTGTGTACAGACCATTTTGTTAGTAGCTGTGGAGTAAACAGGTTTATGTAGGTAGGACTCAGTAGTGCTCCCTTGGAATTGATCATCTAAAATCTGTTAGGAGAGATGAAATGTGTGCAACATCATAACTGCCCTTTATAATACTGTTGTTGTAGTCAAACAGGGATAAGGCAATATAAAGCTGGGAGTCATGAGTTCAGGAAAACAGTGTGGCTTCTGTCAGCCATCACCAAGATTTTTTTTTTTATATATACTTTAAGTTCTAGGGTACATGTGCACAACGTGCAGGTTTGTTACATATGTATACATGTGCCATGTTGGTGTGCTGCACCCATTAACTCGTCATTTACATTAGGTATGTCTCCTAATGCTATCCCTCCCCCCTTCCCCCACCCCACAACTGGCCCCAGTGTGTAATGTTCCCCTTCCTGTGTCCGAGTGTTCTCATTGTTCAATTCCCACCTATGAATGAGAACATGTGGTGTTTGGTTATTTGTCCTTGTGATAGTTTGCTGAGAATGATGGTTTCCAGCTTCATCCATGTCCCTACAAACGATATGAACTCATCATTTTTTATGGCTGCATAGTATTCCATGGTGTGTATGTGCCACATTTTCTTTATTAGTCTATCATTGATGGACATTTGGGTTGGTTCCAAGTCTTTGCTATTGTGAATAGTGCCGCAATAAACATACGTGTGCATGTGTGTTTATAGCAGCATGATTTATAATCCTTTGGGTATATACCCAGTAATGAGATGGCTGGGTCAAATGGTATTTCTAGTTCTAGATCCCTGAGGAATCGCCACACTGTCTTCCACAATGGTTGAACTAGTTTACAGTCCCACCAACAGTGTAAAAGTGTTCCTATTTCTCCACATCCTCTCCAGCACCTGTTGTTTCCTGACTTTCTAATGATCACCATGCTAACTGGTGTGAGATTGTATCTCACTGTGGTTTTGATTTACATTTCTCTGATGGCCAGTGATGATGAGCATTTTTTCATGTGTCTGTTGGCTGCATAAATGTCTTCTTTTGAGAAGTGTCTGTTCAAATCCTTCGCCTACTTTGTGATGAGGTTGTTTTTTTCTTATAAGTTTATTTGAGTTCTTTGTAGATTCTGGATATTAGCCCTTTGTCAGATGAGTAGATTGCAAAAATTTTCTCCCATTCCATAGGTTGCCTGTTCACTCTGATGGTAGTTTCTTTTGCTGTGCAGAAGCTCTTTAGTTTAATTAGATCCCATTTGTCTATTTTGGCTTTTGTTGCCATTGCTTTTCGTGTTTTAGACATGACATCCTTTCCCATGCCCATATCCTGAATGGTATTGCCTAGGTTTTCTTCTAGGGTTTTTATGGTTTTAGGTCTAACATTTAAGTCTTAATCCATCTTGAATTAATTTTTGTATAAGGTATAAGGAAGGGGTCCAGTTTCAGCTTTCTACCTATGGCTAGCCAGTTTTCCCAGCACCATTTATTAAATAGGGAATCCTTTCCCCATTTCTTGTTTTTGTCAGGTTTGTCAAAGATCAGATGGTTGTAGATGTGTGGCATTATTTCTGAGGGCTCTGTTCTGTTCCATTGTTCTGCATCTCTGTTTTGGTACCAGTACCATACTCTTTTGGTTACTGTAGCCTTGTAGTGTAGTTTGAAGTCAGGTAGCGTGATGCCTCCAGCTTTGTTCTTTTGGCTTAGGATTGTCTTGGAAGTGCGGGCTCTTTTTTGGTTCCATGTGAACTTTAAAGTAGTTTTTTCTAATTCTGTGAAGAAAGTCATTGGTAGCTTGATGGGAATGGCATTGAATCTGTAAATTACCTTGGGCAGTATGGCCATTTTCACAATATTGATTCTTCCTATCCATGAGCATGGAATGTTCTTCCATTTGTTTGTGTCCTCTTTTATTTCATTGAGCAGTGGTTTGTAGTTCTCCTTGAAGAGGTCCTTCACATCCCTTGTAAGTTGGATTCCTAGGTATTTTATTCTTTTTGAAGCAATTGTGAATGGGAGTTCACTCATGATTTGGCTCTCTGTTTGTCTGTTATTGGTGTATAAGAATGCTTGTGATTTTTGCACTTTGATTTTGTATCCTGAGATTTTGTTGAAGTTGCTTATCAGCTTAAGGAGATTTTGGGCTGAGATAATGGGGTTTTCTAAATATGCAATCATGTCATCTGCAAACAGGGACAATTTGACTTCCTCTTTTCCTAATTGAATACCCTTTATTTCTTTCTCCTGCCTGATTGCCCTGGCCAGAACTTCCAACACTATGTTGAATGGGAGTGGTGAGAGAGGGCATCCCTGTCTTGTGCCAGTTTTCAGAGGGAATGCTTTCAGTTTTTGCCCATTCAGTGTGATATTGGCTGTGGGTTTGTTATAAATAGCTCTTATTATTTTGAGGTATGTCCCATCAATACCTAATTTATTGAGAGTTTTTAGCATGAAGGGCTGTTGAATTTAGTCAAAGGCCTTTTCTGCATCTATTGAGATAATCATGTGGTTTTTGTCTTTGGTTCTGTTTATATGCTGGATTACGTTTATTGATTTGCGTATGTTGAACCAGCCTTGCATCCCAGGGATGAAGCCCACTTGATCATGGTGGATAAGCTTTTTGATGTGCTGCTGGATTCTGGTTTGCCAGTATTTTATTGAGGATTTTTGCATCGATGTTCATCAGGGATACTGGTGTAAAATTCTCTTTTTTTGTTGTGTGTTTGCCAGGCTTTGGTATCAGGATGATGCTGGCCTCATAAAATGAGTTAGGGAGGATTCCCTCTTTTTCTATTGATTGGAATAGTTTCAGAAGGAATGGTACCAGCTCCTCCTTGTACCTCTGGTAGAATTCGGCTGTGAATCTGTCTGGTCCTGGACTTTTTTTGGTTGGTAGGCTATTAATTATTGCCTCAATTTCAGAGCCTGTTATTGGTCTATTCAGGGATTCATTTCTTCCTGGTTTAGTCTTGGGAGGGTGTGTGCGTCCAGGAATTTATCCATTTCTTCTAAATTTTCTAGTTTATTTGTATAGAGGTGTTTATAGTATTCTCTGATGGTGGTTTGTATTTCCGTGGGATCGGAGCGATCACCAAGATTTAACAGATGACAAGTCCTGCAAGGTGGGTCCCTGGCTACTTCTCTGACCTCAGCTCCTACCACTGCTCCCCTTGCTCACATACCGTTTTCCAGGCATATTTAATCACTTGCCTTAGCAGACATTTGTTGAATCATGCACTGATGTAGACAACTGGGGATACAGCCATGAACAAGGAGAGGAAGATCCTGCCACCAAGCAGTTACCTTCTAGCACAGGAACAGTAGACCTGGCAAATGATAAATTGTGTATTATGGCAGAAGTGGAAGGCGCTATAGAAAAAAAAAATAGGGGAAGGGGTCCAAGGAGAGTGTGGGTTTGTAGTTTAAAACCAAGAGGTCAGAGCAAACCCTATTTAGAAGGTAACATTGAAATAAAGACTTAAGGGAGTTGAGGAAATTAATCATACAGATGTGAGGAAGAGCATATCAGTCAAAAGTATCAACTAGTAAAGAGGCCTTAGATGGGAGTGTGCTTGGAACATTCGCCACATCACCACAACCATAGCAGAGAGGAGGAGGAGGAGAGCGATAGGAGATACTGTCAGAGAAGCAATAGGGGAGTCAGATCTAGAGGTCGTATAGCCACTGTCAGGACTTTAACTTTTGCCCTGAGTGAGAAGGGGGCTCACCAGAGGTTTTTCAGCAGAGGTGTGATGTGCTCTGACATGCTATTAGGTATTTGATGGTTCATTGTCATCACTGTGTTAGGAGCAGATGATAGTAGGGCCAGGTTAAAAGCAAGCGTATTCCTGCCACGAGTCTCTTGCTGTAGTTGAAGTGGAATGTGATAGGGGCCTCGACTGGGACGGGAATGGTGAAAGTAGTGGGGTGTGGTTTAGATTCTGGGTATCTTTTGAAGATGGAGCCAAAAGAATCTCTTGACAGACTAGATGGGGAGCATAAAAGAAACAGATGTAAAGAATGACTCCAAGGATTCTGGCTGCAGTAACTGAAAAGAGAGGTTGCCTTGTACTGAGATGTAGAAAGCTATTCAAAAAGCAAGTTGGGAAGTGACAATCAAGAGTATTGTTTTGGATATGTTGGCTTCAAAATGATCATTAAATATCAAGTACACTTTTAAGTAGACTGTTACACAGATGTGGAGTTTTCAAGAGCAGCCTGGGCTGAAAATAAACCGTGGGATTCATTTTTTTCTTGCCATCCAGAGGCCTGTTCTAAAGGCATCCTGAAACACAGAAATGGACATTGGTACAGACAGAGAGAACTCCAGGACAGTAACTCCAACAAATAAAAATCTTAGGATTAAAAAATAAAATTGCCAAAAAAACGAACTGGATGGACTGAATTGCAGAATGAAGATGAACAAAAGAGAGAGTGAGTGAATCTGAAGATAGAGCAATAGAAATTATTATTCAATCTGAACAACAGAGAAAAAATCATTGTGTGAAATAAATGAACTGAACCGCAGGAACCTGTGGGATAATACTGAAAGGTTTAACATTTGTGTCTCAAGTGTTCCAGAAGGAGAGGAGAACGTGTGTTTCGGGGTGGGGGCGGGGAATCGAAGAAATAATGGTTGAAAACTTTCCTAATTTGGTGAAAGATATAAGGATTTAAGAAGCTGAGTGAACCTAAACAAGCCCAGAGAAATCCATGATCAGACACACATAAATAAACTCCCTAAAATTCAAGACTTTTAAAAAAATCCCGAAAGAGGAAAATGCACAGGCAATTCAATGGAGAAAGTGTGTTGTAGGAAAAATTGGACTGCCATGTGCAGAAAATAATAAAAAAGAACCTTTATGTAAACCTCACAATTTGTGCCAAAATTAGCTCAAAATAGATCATAAATGTAAAACTAAGTTTTTGAAGCTCCTCTCATTCTCCAGAGTGTAAGACCAAGGGGCCTAGCCCACTGGTAAGTCCTCAGTGTGTGTGTATTTGAATGTGTGAATTACTGCTCCTGGAGAAAAGAAAATGAGATTAACTTCAAAGGATAGTTATACAGAATAGATTGGAGAATTAATACTATAAGAATATGTTACTTACTTTAACTGCCTTTTTTTCATTAAAATTAGCTTTATTTATGTGTTCAAATTATGTAAGTAATGAAATCTAATTAATTGTTGATTTTGATTGAGTATTTTAATTTCCCCCTTATAACCTCAAATTTATGTCAGTGTTTATAGATCTCATTTTTAAAAATCGCTAGTAACTTGCTCTCTTAAAAAAAAAGGTTATTCATTTTATGAGTGGCAGGTTACTTTCTTATTATCCAGCTGTAATCAAGGTAGTCTTATTTACATTTTAATATTCTATAGTGTTTATTTTATGTATCAAGTTAAATAAATGGTCTTAAGAATCACTTTAAGCAGCCTAGAAAGCAGATGTTCAAAGACCTTTTTCTCAGAGTCATTAAATAGAATATGTAGAAAGTTAATCAAGGAAGGTAAATTAGTTCTGCCTATAAATTAAGAAGAGCAGCAGTTCATTTCCCTTATCTTTTAAAAATAAAACTGAATTCACTTTTTACAAATCATCCAGTTTGGTGACTACTTTTTTGAATCTCTAGTGCCTGTAATGTGAAAAATGGTGTGAACTGTTTGGACTTACCATCAGAGGGATATTTTAGTGTGTACCTGTCAGCATGCCATCCGACAAACTTAAATGTCAAGTCTAATGATAACAAGAACTCTCATCTGGAATAATAGAGTTAAGATTACATTCCTTTAAGAAAACTAAACACACTAGCTCAGCAGTAACATTTATGGTTAAACATCTGATGACTAGCCATGTCTACCCGTGCAGTCGAGTAAGTAGCTCACGGTATGTGCTTTGGAGTGAGGTCCCTCTTGGCTTGTGATAGAGTTTAGATATTTGTTCTCACCAAATGTCATGTTAATTGTAACCTGCAGTGTTGGATGAGGGGCCTGGTGGGAAGTGACTGGATCGTTGGGGCAGATTTCCCATGAACAGCTTTGCACCATCCCCTTGGTGATGAGTGAGTTCACAGGTGATCTGGTTGTTTAAAACTGTGTGGCACTTCCCCCTCCTTGCTTTCTTGCTCCTGCTCTCACCATATGAGATGTGTGCTCCCCCTTTGCCTTCTGCCGTGATTGTAAGCTTCTTGAGGCCCTCACCAGAAGCAGATGCTGATACAATACTTCCTGTACAGCCTGCAGAACTGAGAGCCAATTAAATCTCTTTTCTTTATAAATTACTTACTCTCAGGTGTTTCTTTATAGCAACACAAATAGCCTAGTACTGTTGGAATCCCATCTCTATCACTGAACTGTATTTCTTTAGGCAAGTTATTTCTCTGTATTATATATCTCAGTTTCTTTTGTACAATAAAGATAATAATAATGCCTATATCGTAGGTTGTTGTGAGAATTGACTAGGATAATGCATGTAAAGTGCCTGTGTCATTACCTGGCACATTGTAAGGACTAACACTTTATTTTTGTTGTTACTTAATGGTTGTTCGCAATAACTTTTCTTTATTTTTAATATCTTTAACAGCGTTATTAAGTTATAATTGATGTACAATAAACTACACATATTTAGCATATAATTTGATAAGTTTTGGCATATATACACCCATGAAACCATAACCAAGATGATGAACAAGAGAAAAAACTCTTAAAAAAGTTTTTTCATGCCACCACTGAACTACTTTCTGTCACTGTAGATTAGCTTTTGTTTCCAGAATTTGACATAAATGTTATTATCCCTTATGGAATCTTTGCCTGGGTTCTTTTCCTGAGCATAGTTATTTTGATAGTCATCCAAGTTAGGTTGGGCAGTCTCAGGGCTCATGTCGCTTGTTTCAACAGTTACTGTCCTTTGTTGCCTCATGTCCAGTGTCTTGAAAACTGTTTTTTGAGTTTTTCAGGCAGGAAGGTAAATCCAGTCTTTGCTACCCTATCGTGGCTGGAAGAGGAAGGACTATGATTCATTAAATTAATAAATGCACTGTTCTTCAGTTGCATTATTTTTGTGAAATGAGCGACCACTTAATCAGAAAAGTTATCTTACTGTATATCCAGACTTTCTATTTTTCCATTCGTTGAAATCTCACCAAACTACTTCCAAGATTTGTTACCCACAAAGGTGAAATCAGACTTAACAGTGACGATCTTAAAAGGCATTTGGCATGAATAGTTTAAAGGACCACTTTTCCTTTGAAATAGACTTACTGGTTTTTATAGTTACTTGTCACTCAGAAGTGAGCACCATCTGTCAAGATTGTGGAAGAGATGGAAAAAAAAATCCTCAGTGTTCAGGTTTCTTATCTTTACTATGTATGTAAAATTGACTTTTATAAAATAATCTTTTTGCTACTTGTAAGATTGCACTGTGAAACTAGAATGTGTTTTCATATTTGTGTGTCTCGCTTTCCCCATTATTTTTTCGTTTTAAAGTGGGGCTTTGTGAATATGTTGCTGGATCCTGTGGTCGCTAGGCATGGCACCCTTGTGTGGCAGTGCGATTGTGTGATCTTACTGCATACAGCATGTTGCCAGCCCTCCGTTGTTTTCTTTTCCTACAATTTCTTCCCCTTGGTCTTCTACCTTCTGCTGTCTCTTTCCTGACACCTCATCATTAAAACTCACCTGCTGCCTCTATTATGCCTCCTCCAGTGGGGAAACTTTGAGCACCCTACCCTCAGAGCCTGTGTCCCCTTGGTGGGGAATCTTGTGTACCAAACTGTTGTAATCTCAGTTAATAAGAAAGAACTAGCATTACTTCCAAACTTAACTCCCAGAGCATTCAAAGACAAAAGTAATATTGCTACCTTTTTTTAAAAAAGGGAAATATATAAACACTAATAATGTCTGATTAGGAAATCAGAATCATAGTTGGAAATAATTTTGGGGAATTTCAAAATTTCATCTTTTAGTAATTGAGGATTTCTTAAAAGTAGTTGTCTGTGTTGTCTCATGTCACTTGATTTTGATTCAAACAATAGGGAAAACAGCCCCAATAAGTAATTACTGTTAATGATTTGATGCCTGTCATTTAAAAATTTTTAAATGCATACACTGATACATTCATACATACATACATACATAGATTTTTTTTCCCTGAAAATGATTATATCATACATTCTCTTCTGCAGCTTGCTATTTTGATTTAATGTTATGTTTTAGATATCTTTCCTTTTCACTTACAACTCTTATGAAAAAACTTCTGTTTTACCGTAAAACCTTCTCCTGGCTTTTAGTTTGAGATATACTTCCTTAATCATGTTAAGGAACTCTCTTGACATGTTGATAATACTACATTTTTTGATACTGGAATTATTTAGATAGATTTTCCATTGTTGAAAGAGTAGCTTTTCTGGAATGAACTGTACATGGTAGTGGTATATTATTCCTTCATGCTAAATTGTAATTCTGGATTCTGTATATGCCTAAATTGGAATGGTATTTTATGCATCCATTTTTATAGATGAGATTATTAGCCCTTAACATCTTAAAAGGTATTTGGAAATCTTAATGTTAATTTTTAGAGATAGGATCTTACACTGTAACCTCGAACTCCTGGGCTCAACTGATCTTTCCATCTCGGCATTCCAAGTAGCTGGGACTACAGGTATGCCCTACCACACCTGGCTGGTTTTTTAAAAAAATTTTTGTGGAGATGAGTGTCTTGCTATATTGCCCGGGCTGGTCTTGAGCTCCTGGGCTCGAACGATTTTTCTGCCTCAGCTTCCCAAAGTGCCGGCATTACAGGTGTTGTATAATACATTTCTTCTAAGAGGTGATTTTATCCCATTTTCACATTCTTTACTTGAGGAAGAAAACCACATGGCAAACATGTTTTATAAACCCAGTGTCTTCCAGACTCGTTTCTTGTCCTCTATGTTCTATAAGCTATTGTTCTTGATTCTTGCCAGTGTATAAAGTGACAGGTTTTGTTTCCATGGTGCTATGTTGTAAGTTCAGTGTTTATGTTTTTCTGTGCATGTAACATAAAGATCCTTTTTAAAAAAAAGTTTAGTGTTTCATTACTTGCGGTTTTCTTTAGATGTGGCACTGCAAAGTGAGTCAGTAACCTTTGTTGAGTTTCTAAAAAATAATGACCTGTTACAGTGTTTTGTTCTCATTTGTTACTGTTTGGAAAAAGAGTCCAAAACAATTTTGTTAAAGTCACGTTACTCTGTGGATAGGCATAAGCCATATTTTTGAGAATTCACATTAATAACAATTTTATATATGCAATACTCTTTTTTTTTTTTTTTTTTTTTTTGAGACAGGGTCTCACTCTGTCATCTGCAATCTCAGCTCACTGCAACCTCCGCCTCTGGGATTCAGTGGATTCTTTTGCTTCACTTTCTCAAGTAGCTGAGATTACAGGCGTCCGCCACCACACCTGGCTAATGTTTTTGCATTCTTAGTAGAGATAGGGTTTCACCATGTTGGCCAGGCTGGTTTCAAACTCCTGGTCTCAAGTGATCTGGCTGCCTCAGCCTTACAAAGGGCTGAGATTATAGGCATGAGCCACCGCGCTCGACCTGTTCCTAATTTTTTTTTCAAATTTTGAAATACAGATAATATTATGTACCCCATTAGCTTATGGGGTACATAAAGGAAATTTGTATTTGATATTGGCTCTGGTTATTACTTTTGTCCTTCCATGGACAATTACTTAAAACCTTTAATGCATGAAGCTGTATTTTAGAAAGCTATTTTGGTACTAGTCTCGAAGGATAGATTGCTGTATCTTTCCCACCCTAATGAAACTAGGTCACTGGCATTTGGCACATCTCCATGATGTGAGATTTGATGTTCAGATGTGCTGTCTAGAAATGGTAATGCATTGTCAGCAAGACCACTTTTCATTTCATCAACATAATTTCCACTGCCCTGGAATCAATTTATTCCTTGACCTGTTAATAATTACACTTGGTCACTAGCATTTCAGTGGCAGAGAAGGCCTCTGGAAATGGCCATAGTCATCCTTTTGGGTGATAAGTTATGGGATTTCTGTTTGGCTTGGAGGTTTGGCCTGTTGAAGTGGTTGACATTTTATTAAAACAAAAGAGCAAACTTTTACCTGATGGGATGTTAGGATTTGCTCTGTCAAGTGGTCGAGAACACTCATTTAATTATCTAACCGATGTTAGGATTCGCTCTGTCAAGTGGTCGAGAACACTCATTTAATTATCTAACCGTACTTTTGCATTACATTTTTTTTATGGCCAACTTTAAACATGCCTAGGGAAGTTCCCATTCTATTCTCAGCCAGAAGCAAGTATTTGAAAAATGAGAAATAACCATAGATCTCCTCTAAGATTAATTTTTTACAGGTCCAAGAATACTTGATATTTAAAATGAGCTACTTTGAAATCAGTCATGTATCACATCAGTGTTTCAAAAAGAGATTGAGAAAATATGGGCTGTTAGAAAACCACTAACCTCACCTGTTGCTCCGTGGTGATTTGGAGCCCTGGAGCATGGCTGCCTGGATCTGAAACTTTGCTCTGTGGCCTTTTGGGAAAGTGACTTGCCTCTCTGTGTTTCTGTCCTAATCCCTAAGTGCAAGAGTGGTCGTGCATATTTTATAGTGGCATTGAGAGGATGACAGGAATGAATGCATGTAGAAGGCTTTGAAAGGGTTCTGGTAGATCACTACCCAGTGTGTGTTGTACTAGTCATCATTGTTACTGTAGCTTAATGTGTTTTAGTGTTTATAGATGTCCTTTTTTCTCTTTTGCTACCCCAGCCCCTTCCTTGCCTAATTGTTACTCTCTTCTGTGTGGTTAGGAGCAACTAGTTCAGTTTAATTTCCCTTAGAGAGCAAGTTTTAGATATAGCATCATTTTGAACTACTAAGGAAGTTTAATTCTCCTAGGATTGGTCATATAGCCTTCTTTAGCAAAATTGAACAGGAACCTTAGGTGAAGCTTGGTTAGCCAGGTTTATGGATCTGGGGCATTTTCTACACTTTAACTTTATATATTTGACTGTTTAGTAGATGTTTATCTTCCTTATTTGAAGTTCACTTTCATCTTATTGTTGTTATTAACCTACATATTTATTTAATGTGGATTAAGTCCTCTATTATTTAGAAATAAAAATTGAGTTGCCAATCTGATATTTACAACTACTACTTACAACTACTACTGGTAGTTCAACAGAAAATAAGTACTGTATTGTAAAATCCTAAAGGATTTGGGTTTTTTATTCAAGTGTATTAAGAACACATCCTTAGGTATTGAAATAAGAACCTTATAACATCCTGTCATCTTCTAGTTTGCAGTTTCACCTCTTTGCTAGTGCTGATGAGGCCATTGATGTGTCATCGTAACACTCTGAGTGGCAGTAGGGAAGGAGCTGTTTCATTTGGTTGACTATTGTATCAACAGTATCTAGCCCATTGCTCATTACATGATAGGTGCTTAGTAAATATTTGTTAAATGAAATAAAATGATTTTCTCTATATTTTGTATTTTCTAGGATTTTTAGGAGGCATACCCAGAAAATAGGCTTATATGGTTTTTTTGGATTTGTTTCTGCTAATTATCAGTATGCTTTGCACATTTGTATTCTGTTTCCATTTCTTTTGTTGTTGTAGTTTGTTTTTAAATAGGCACAGTTTCAGTACCTGTTTCCCTGCTCTACATAACACAGACCTTGAGAGAGACCTTCTCTTGTGTGCCTATTATTTTTAATCCTTAGACTCAAAAGAACAGATTTTCTTTCTTAAATTCAAATATACCTGGCCAGCCCTTTTCCACCTCTGAGAAGAGAGAAAAGAAAGTATATTAAGATTCTGGAATTATTTGTGTTTTATGGCTGTGCAAAATTAAAGTGTCAAAAAATGTTAGAGAGCTCAGATCCTTTTAAGATGCAAACCACTGAATTTGTGTGTCAGTGATTGCTCTGGAACTGGAGGTATCCCCCTGCCAATGCCCAGTCTGGGGGCCACTGTGTAATTATTTTTTACTGATTTGCCTCATGCATGTACACATATGCATGTTGTTTTTGATGCCTTAAAAACATCTCAGTTATAAAGACAGAGAGTTTTAAATACTTCAATTTGGTACTTTTATTTTGAGCAACTTTAAATAAATGTTAACATTTTCAATGCCAGTTGATATTGCAGAAATCTAAATTGCTGTTCAAATATGTGAAATTTGTCATACTAGTTTTTCAGCTGTTTTCACTTACAGTGCTAATTAATAGCCACTTAACCTTAACACTTTCATACTAGTCAGTTATAGTAGAATCCTGTCATCATGCTGCTATTAGGAGGTAACTGTGTTACAAGGAATACCTGGGAGTTTTCTCTTTGATGTTTGTACTACGTACACAGTGAAGGGTGTTGTACACCGTGACTGTAGTGAACCTTTTTGTGTGCATGTGTGTGTTTTTAACCTTGGCAGCATCTTAATCCCTTTTTCCAAATCTCTGGGTCCCTGCTGAGTTTCAGCAGCTTTGTCCCTGCCCAGGGCAGCAGGTCCTCATCAGAAGTGGGCCTCTCGAGTGTGGCTTGGGGCTTCAGTCCTGCTTCATGGTGTGTTACTGGTTTTTGCCTGTTTTCCGAACATATTTCTTCAGCATTCCTGGTAGTTTTGGGGGCCACCCAAAAACCTTTCAGCAAATTATTCTTCTGTATAAATCAGCCAAAGTTGGTATCTATTGCTAGCTGCCAAGAAACTTGACTGATACAGCTGTGTATTGTTCGGTTCGCCTAAATCCCAGTCAGTGATGTATATTGATGCTAAAGTACAAATGTTATGTAGTCAGAATTTTGCTCTCCTATTTCTTTAGAGTATGTTTTATGCCTACTAGGTCTTACTTGATTTTACAGTGAAGTTTTTTTTGGTTCGTAAGTTTGCGAAATATATTCAGCTAAAATTATTTTATTGAGTACTGCTTATGCACCAGATACTTGTCGTAATGGCTGGAAGTACAGTAATAAACAGAGACAAACCCCCAGCCTTCACTGAGCTTACATTTGAGGAGGCAGACAGATACATAAAATATATACTATGTTAGACCATGGTAAATGTGGTGATGGAAAAATTAAGCAGAAGATGGGAGAAAGAATGTGAATGAGAAGGTTATTAGAATGGGTATTGGGTGTTTTGAGATGAATCCTGATGGTCTTAAGACAGAGGTGGGAGGGTGCTGGGCACTGCTCCCATTTCTGCTGGGCCCGAGTGAAGGCCCAGGGAGGAGCAAGGCAAACCCAGAGTGCTCTCGGCTTCTGGATTTCCCTTGACCCCTAAGATGTGCTGATTGGCTCAGGACACTGACGGGACGTGTAGAAAGCAACATTTTAAAAGAGTAGCAAGCTGGGGGAGCATGAGAGCAGCTTAAGTGTACTTCAGCAGGCTCGGGTGTAGTGGGATTAAATAGGCAATTATTGTAGAATGAAGTTTAAAAGTACATTTGGATACAAGAATTGACATTTTAAATACTTTACTATAAAAATTGAAGCACATGGCCTATTAAATCTGGACCATATGTTCGTTATCCTAATGTCTATTTTAGTTGTGACACCACACAGAGAATGTGTAGGAGCACCAGCTTTTAGAATAACACAATTTCCAGGGGGAGCTGCTGTTGTGTTTCCTTATTTAACATACAAAAGCATTTGACGCCTGATACTCACATGCTTGTGCAATATATATAGAAAAGTCTTGGAATTATAGAAAATTCAAAGCATATTTAGGCCGGGTGCGGTAGCTCACACCTGTAATCCCAGCATTTTGGGAGGCCGAGGCGGGTGGATCACCTGAGGTCGAGAGTTCGAGACCAGTCTGGCCAACATGTTGAAACTCCGTCCATACTAAAAATATGAAAAATTAGCTGGGCGTGGTGGCGGGCACCTGTAATACCAGCTGCTAGGGAGGCTGAGGCAGGAGAATCGCTTGAACCTGGGAGGTGGAGGCTGCAGTGAGCTGAGATTGCGCCATTGCGCTCCAGCCTGGGCAACAAAAGTGAAACGTCCCAAAAACAACAACAACAACAACAAAGCATATTGAAGATTTTGTATTGCATTATAGAAGGACTAATATAATATTTTATTATGCAGAAAGGCTACATATATTTGAAGTAATTGTCATAGGAGAAACCCTACTAAACGTAGAGTCTTCTTTCCTCACTTATATTTTTACTAAATGCCTTAGACCGAATATTTATTTTTGTCGCTGTGAATATTAAAGAAAACCAAGCAGAAGCAGTCTTAATATCTTGTTGATTACATTTCAGAAAAAAAAGAAATGGCAGAACATTAAGCCTGAATGCCATTTGCTATAATTACTCTGTGTGAAATATAACTGGTAGCTGTCAAGCTTTGATTGAAATTTACTGAAGGTTGACACCAGCTGCATGTATTAATTGTCTCTGCAAGCAAATGCACATACCACCATTACCATTTAGAAGCATGCTCTTTTCTATTGAATTTGTTGTAAAGCATTTTCTGATTGTGTTTTGATGAATGCTGCTCTAAGTTCAGATTTATCTTTTGCTTCATTTCTAGCAAACAAACAAATGTCCTTTTAGCTAACTCCTAAGTACATCTATATGAAGGATATTTCCAAATTTGTAACACTGACCATTTGGAGAAGGGAAACTTAAAAATTATTATTTTAAAGAAGTGTTTTGAAACTTGTTTCTAATAAAGATTTATATATATTCCCTATTTGGACTATTAATATTTGACTCATTCTACATGAAATTCAATTCATGCATTAGTATTTTTATAAGGTAGTTTGATCATATTAGGACAGTTATTTTTTCATCCTTTTTAGTTGGGCAGTAGCAACCTCTACCTGAAATTTTTCTATGCATACTATTCATAAAATGTATTTTTAAAAGCATTGAAACAAACTTATTCTTTATATCAAAGTGGTAAATACAGGTGTGCAAACTTATTTGGATTGTGTACAAGTGTATTTTGGTAGGTGCATTGCTACAGTGTTTGGTTTGATAGGTACCACATATGGCACCGGGTAGGTCAAATACTGATTCTTTATTCATTTTGATCACAGTCAGAATTGAACAAAGATTCTAGGTGCAGCACAAACAGAAGGTGTTCACCCCCTTTTTGCTCTACAAGGGGCGTCTATTTTGAGTCTTACAGAAGCCAAAACAGTGTGAATATGACCTAAATTCATCTGAAGGCCTATGCTGAGAAGTAAATTGGTATCATTGGCCTATTGAGAATCTACAGTAGACATTTGTTGCTTTTTAGCTGTCCAGGATCTATTCTCCTTCCTGAGAACGCCCCAGTTTCTATGAGGAAAGCACAGGCCTGTTCCCACTAGGGAAGGGAACCAGAGCCCCCTCCACCTCCTTTCTCTTTGGAGGTGGAACTTTGAGTTTCTGCAGGCTGGAGCTCTTCCACAGGGCTTTCCAGTGGGAGGTGGAGCCCAGCAGCCCTGGAAGTCTCCATGGAGATGCACTGACCCTTTCCCTGCACACTGCCAGTTGGTCTCTGTGGTCTCTGTATGTTATCTTTTGGAGCCTCCCTTTGATGGTCTCTGAGAGTCTTCCAAAAATCCCCTTTCCTTATGCTAACCAGAGTCAATTTTAGTTGCTTACAACCTTCACAGGAGCTTTAATTGGCTTAAGAAGCATATCCTTTTAAAATCTAAAGTGGAATTTTAATTTTAGTAAAAGTGTTCTTCTGGCTCACTTGATAGAGTTTGATGCCAGTTTAAACTCCATTGCTGGGAGACAGCTCTTACACTAGCTCTGTAGACCCAGCCAGGTAAACACTTTGTTTCTCTTTGTAGTTAGGTTTTGAAGATAAGGTTTGTACAGATCTGGGTATCATGTCATAAAGGGATTTGGCAATGTTGTTTTGTGGAATAGTATTTAAAATTTTAGGAACGTTTCCCAGAGCACGAGTGTTTAAAGCCATCATTGGTGACTGGATGCTGTGTGTCTTAAAGGGGTAGCTGAACTCAGACATTTCTTCAGCTGCACTTTGTATCATGTAGTTTTATTAAAATGAACAAAATATATCCCTCTTTTCCTTATCGTAATTTTAAAGTGACAGTGTTAGGGTTAGAAGTATAACATGACTGAACTTGAAACATTACATTTGGAAATTCATTAATACAGAATAAAATGTACTTTTCTCATTGAAGGCACTTGGTTTCTATTGAAATTAGAATATTACTAGCAAAATCATATATTGAAAATAAATGTTTATCTTTCAATCTAAGTATGAACTAAAGAAATGGAAAATTTAAACATTTATATTTAGATCTGTCACTACATAGTTTTTATATTAGACTACTGTCTGTCTCTATCATATTTTCACTGTAGGCCTTCCAGACACATAAGTGTTTCTGTGAATTAATCCATCTTTTATGAGGGAGTTCATGAAGACTGGTTTCTTAGATACTTAGAAAGTATTAATTATCTGGCTTGGCGTGGTGGCTCACGCCTGTAATGCCAGCACTTTGAGAGGCCGAGGCAGGCGGATCACGAGGTCAGGAGTTCGAGACCAGCCTGGCCAATATGGTGAAACCCCATCTCTACTAAAAATACAAAAATTAGCTGGGCATGGTGGCGCACGCCTGTAGTCACAGCTACTCAGGAGGCTGAGGCAGAAGAATCATTTGAACCCAGGAGGTGGAGGTTGCAGTTAGCCAAGATCGCACCACTGCGCTCCAGCCTGGGTGACAGAGCGAGACTCTATCTCAAAAAAAAAAAAGAAGGTGTTAATTATCTGAATCATTCCACCTCAGTAGGATAAACCTTGATAGAATGTAGTCACGCCAGCATCTTGTTTTATATTCTTGTCTATTAAACAAATGCTTAGATATTGTATTATGCATATCCTTGAATATATTTAGAAGCATCACAATTGAATATGTATGGATTTACCTCAAAGAAGACTGGGAAATAGTTACAACTGGCATATTGTCATAAAAACTAGAAGTATTATGGGTTTTAAAAAATAGGTCTGTGGGCCGGGCGTGGTGGCTCACTCCTGTAATCTTAGCACTTTCGGAGGCTGAGGCAGGTAGATTGCCTGAGCTCAGGAGTTTGAGACCAGCCTGGGCAACACGGTGAAACCCCATCTGTACTAAAATACAAAAATTAGCTGGGTGTGGCAGCGTGCGCCTGTAGTCCCAGCTACTCAGGAGGCTGAGGCAGGAGAATCGCTTGAACCTGGAAGGCCGAGGTTGCAGTGAGCCGAGATGGCTCCACTGCACTTCAGCCTGGGCAGCAGAGCGAGACTCCGTCTCTTAAAAAAAAAAAAATGTCTAGGAAGTGTTGTGTTTTTCTCAGTGTGTTTGTGGTCCTTGCACATTCATATGGCTGCAAACACTTTAAATTTTGTGCCCTCCCAACATAGATATGAGTTATGTTGGAATGAGTTTATTTTAAACCAGAGTATGTTCTCATTATAGAAATGTTACATAGGATGAGAAGACCCATGGAATACTGCTGAAGCCTAATTTAACCCAAAGTTTGGGTGGAGCACTTTGTGCTTTCATGTATAAAAGAAAACTGTTTCTGTGTGAATGAAGTTTTAATGGCAAAAAGCTACTGAATTTGGAATGATGATGTTTATTATGATTGTTGGTCCTTGGGGGAGGTTGACTCTGTGGGGTTTTAGTCTGGTCTTCATTTTTCCTACCTTGAGAACATCCTTCTGGTCATCTGGAGTTAATGTATGAAGACCAGAGCAGCCCTTAGCTGAAACTGGAAGTTAGGAGGATAGATCTGTGAGTCCAGAATTAGGGGTTCTGGGCAAGGGTGCAATATCTGTGGATGCAGGGGCTGGAACCAGCAAATCTGCACTATTGTCTTCCAAGAACTCCTATGGAAAAGGTGGTAGTAGTGTTAGGTGAAGGAATGCATTTACAGAATAGAGAAAAGGGGCTAGGAAAGGGGAAATGAGCTCCCTACGTCACCTTTCTGCCCTGCCTGCCTGGAGTACTCAGTACCTGAGAGAAGAAGCAACCAAATGTTCCTGAATGGTAGACCGAGGCTCCCTTAAACCACTGACAGCAAGGATGCGGCATTTCAGTGGAATGCTTTTACCTCTTCAGTTGCAACCACTACCAAGGGAGAATGCTGTGTACTCCCTGTGATAGCTTCATACTTGCTTTCCATTTGCGGAAGACTCTGAGGGGCAAGGAGATGCCGCCCAAAGGAATAGAAGTGCAGGCAACTGAAGACATAAATTTGAAAACCTTGAGTTAACCTACTTGGCTGTTAGAGCCATTAAACAAGAGCAAGACACCATAAGAAGGGAGCAGGTGAATGGTGAAAATGAAAAACATGGGCCTCATCCTACATTGTAAAGGTTTAGAGTTAAGGAGACAGGGTTTAAACCATTAACTAATTGTGTGACAGGCCACTAATTATGGCAAGGTACTCGGGTCTCTGATCTTTTCTTTCTCTGTAAAATGAAGGTGATGATAGTATCTGTATTGCAAAGTTTTTTTTAAAGACATTATATTTGTTACCTTTTAAAGACTGCTTTGTAAACTTTAAAGCACCATACACATGTTAGTTATCCCATGGCTTTTTACATTGGTATCTGGGGCACCTTTCTAGGGCATGCATTGCTAATTCTAAGTTTCAGTGATGCCTCAGTAGGCTAAGCTGACACTTCCCTTTCTGCCATCTGGACTGATAATCAAGAGAACTGGATTATAGTGCTGGAGATCTGGTTTTGCTCCTGAGTAGCTTTGTGCTTCTCAAACTTCCCACCAAAATAAAACATACACACACAGAGTGCACTAGCAGTCTGTCACATGGGCATACTTTGTCTAAAATGTCAGTTTAATCATTTTTTGTAAAGTTTGCTATCTAACCCTTAAAATATATGTTTATGTTCAACTATACATACCTCTAAGTTACCTATGATTAAGATTGCCTGAGCCTGTTCCTTTATGTGCCCCTAATCACAGGGGCATACACACCCAACTCTTGAATTTTTATTACTTGTTAAAGAAGAGTACTGGACTCTGTGAGGCCTGGTGTACCTTTCTGGACAATTATTCTGTGAACCTGTGGAGCAGATATTGCAAAGAACTCTTGACCTGGTTACAAAATCAAATTATGTGACACTCATTTTTATCAACTGGTGTCTAGATATTGTGTAATCCTTACCCATATGAGCCAGTCATAGAGGGCTTTGCTCAGGGTTTATTATTGTAGAGGCCACAAATTAACCAATGTTATTGGCTTACAGATATTTTTGAAGGTTAGCCATCAAGTACATGACTTTTCATTATGGTCTTCACTCTACTTTTGTGTGTGATTGTAACTTTCCTTTATAAGCTTAAAAATCATTAAGGCTCTGGGTCAAGAAAGCAGACTTGTTACTGAGCATTGTCATCTGCCTTCTCATTTTAAGGCTTCACCAAAATGAAAACATAAACTAAAAAAGGTATAATTACAAACATGAATACCAAAGAAAAGGGAAAGGAGTCATCAACAAATGAGATATATAACTCTTTAGGAAGAGGGGATTGATTTTACAGATGAGACGGGTTGAAAAGCCCTAGCCTAAATGTACCGCAAAGAGATTTCTGAAGACATGCAAGTCTTCAGAAAAACTGACTTCTTTAGACATGAGACTAAATTCAGAAAACTAAGACTTCTGATATGGATTTTGATGTTGCACAATAAAATCCTTCTGATTCTGTGGAGTCTACTGCTCGATAGTCAAGCTGTTTTCTGTTCATATCAAGTAAAGCCTGCCTATTGGGGCAAGCAGAGTTCAGAATTCCCACTTAAGCTAGGAGGCCCTCCCCCAGAATACGCCAACTGACACGAGTGGAGGAGAACAGTTCCCACTCTCCTGGTGTTACTGTCTTAAAGAACACACAACCAAGAGGTCATGGAGTACATGAGGAGAATTGACAGTGTGAAAGAAAAACAACTGAGCCTTAAGGAAACAGCTAATACAGAAACAATGATATTACAAAAAAGAGCTATTAGGTTTTTTTTAAAGGATTGCTGAAATGAAAATTTGCGTAGAAATGTGAGAAAATGAAGTTGAAGTAACCTTCTAAAATGTAGAGCAAAGACCAAAAAAAAAATGCAAGAACAAATATGTGGGGAATTAACCTCTGAGGTTTGACATTTGACTTAATGAAGCTAGAGAAAAGGAAAGAGAGGAGAGGAAATTATCAAATTAGTGGAGGAATATAATTCCCAGAGATGGAAAAGACACACATCTTTATATTAAAGAGACCCACTGAAAGCCAGAACAGTTAATGAAAAAGAGTCACTGTGGGTGTGTATTTGTGAAATTTCAGTGCTCGGAGGATTAAGATCATAAAAGATTTCAGAGAGGAAGAAAAACAAGTTGCCTGTGTGTGAAGAAGTATTAAGCTGGCATCAGTTGTTTCATCAGCAACATGGATGCTGTAAGCATTGCCTACAAAACCCAAAGGTAAATACACTTTTAAACCTAGAATTCTGTACCTGAGGTATATATAGATATATATGAGATAGCAAAGATATGTCTAGATATAAGATAGCAAAGGTAAGACATTTTCAGATGTGCAAGGCCTGGAAAAGTTAGCTTCCCAAATACCTCTTTTTGCTTTTTAGAGATAGGATCCCACTATGTTGCCCAAGCTGGTCTCAGTCTCAAAGTCCTGGGCTCAAGCAGTCTTCCTGCTGTGGGCTCCCAAAGTGCTGGGATTACAGTTGTGAGCCACCATGCCCAGCCTCCCAAATACATTTATCAGAAAGATAGTTGAGTATGTACTCCAGGAAAACAAAGTAATAACCAAGAAAGAGAGACTTGGCCTTCAGGAATTAGAGGAACCAACCTAATTGCACAGTCAAAGCAGGTCTTTGAGGTAATAATGGCTATACAATAGTCCAGAAAACAACCATTCCAAATTGGAACAGGAGTACAAAAGACTCGAAGCAAAACAATGGTTGACAACTTGGGGATAACATCTATCTCCACTTCAACCTTATGCTCCCAGAAAAAAAGCAATTAGGAACCCTAGGAGAACCTCCACTCATGCCTCAGTTTGTAGGGGAAGGTCAGGCTTTTAAGCAATCAGCAAGAAAAGTGGGTCCATTTAATCTTAAAACTAGATTTTAAAAATTTATTATAGTGGTCAGATTATGACATTAGATTTGTATAGAATGAAATGTAATTTTAGTATACCTCTTGGCCTGGTATTAAATTGTGTATACACACACACACATATAACACATATATGTGTGTATATATATAATATTGCAGATACTGATTACTGATTTTCAACACAGCTAGTCTGTGATAAAATCTTGATAGTGGTTATAATCTTGATGTTATAGGAAAAGTGAAGCTTACGTAAGGTGGGTTGTGGAAACTCAGAGGAAAAGGGTGTTGTGGCTCCAGTATCAGTGAGAAATTGGTATACATGGTGGACTTGGTGAAACAGAGAACGTAATTATATTCTATATACTTATAATCACAACTAGTAGAAGGGCTAAAAATTGGGAGAGGCAGTTGCCCAAGATTAATGTAGATGAGCTAAATTCTAATTTTTAAATTTAGGAGAATCAGTAGACATTATGTAAAATTATTACATCCAGAAACCTAGATACAAGTTTACTATTTAGGGATACAGAGATGACTACCAGAAGAATGAAAAACAAGAACAGTCAAAATTTATTCTGAGGAATGGGTCATGGTATAGGGAGGGAATGTGGAAACACAAATTCTCTAGCGTTATTAGATTTATTCTACATTTACATATTTTGAGAAAACAAAACACTTAAAATATTTTCTTATTTGGTGTTTCACTAATCTAGACCTATAATGAAGTTTTGTTAAAGAGTTAGTTTAAATAATTGTCTGAACTCTTTGATACTTGCCTTAAATAAAATAATATGAAAACTTTTTCTTCACACTTGGCTTTTAAAACTGAGTTATTTTGGATAAGAACAAGAAAAAGTCACATGAACAATTATTTTTCCCATTATTAAACCTAACACTTTTTCCTGAAAACATTTGTGCTTTCTTACTATTAGTTGTAGATATAGAAATAAGTGAATACAGCTCACTTTTAATAAGTGTGAAATTCAGCCCTGAATCTGGTAGACTAAGTCATTGATGACACAAATCATATCCTGTGGTAAACCATGGTATAGAAGTGAGGATGGGGCTTCAGAATCCTTTCCAACACTGTATTCCAAGCATCAAATAGACATTTGGTCATTTGCAGTTGACTCAAAAGCAAAGACCTAGTTTATGTTCTTGGCACTATTCTGCTTCTACTCTAAAGATAACCCATAGTAGAGTGTGACCTAGGGAGAACATGTGGAGTACTATCTCAAAACACAGCAGCACTGCAGTAACTGCAGCAGAACAAAAGTGCCTGCAACACTCAAAAAACGTACCTGTTGCCATGGCCGCTTGCAACTTTTGTGGCCTGTAAGTGAGATTGATAATTCCTATTTATCCCTCCCCAAGCAAATGTCTACTATATGACTATATCTGAAAGTTCTGTGATTTTCTCATCCTGGCAGAAACAACTTCTTATTCACAAAACAGGCAGCTGGTTCACTGGCCATAGTTTGCCAGCCCTTGATGGAGTAGTTACAGAGTTTTGAACTAGATTACCTAGGCATGAATGTTGTCCCCACCCCCCGCCCCCACCCCACTCCAATTGTGGGACTTCGTTTTCTAATCTTTAGTATTACCATAATGGATGTGTCAGAGCCATAGAGTTTTGTGAGGATTAAATGGAGTGTGTAAAGTGCTTGAGAATCGTGCCTGGCTCATAGCAACTGCTCTTTAAGTTTTATAATAGCTATTATTGAAATAGGGTACAAGTGGCTAAGTTTACTCTCATATGCTGGCTCAGCCTGGTCAGAGTGTTTGGGGCCATGTTCATGTTCAGTGGAAATAATGCTGTCTGATTAGCTGTGTTGGAGGGGCGAGGGGAGACTGTAGTAGCTGGTCTAGGTCTTTGGTACCTCTTGTAGATGATCCTGTCATCCTCGGATAAGCTCTTCATGATTAGGAATGCAATACTACATTAAAATATTTCTATTAGAAAGCCGATTTAATTCAAAGTTATCTCAGGTACACTGGGTTTTACAGAAACATAACTGATGTAAATTTAAGGTTGGCGAGTAATGGATTTATAAACTACCCTTTAATGATGTTAGTTAACTCGAATTTATCTTGATGACATTTTGCAAAAATAATATTTAAAGAACAAAGCAGTTTGTTGAACAGTATGAACTAAATGGAGTATAAACATGAAATGCTTTTATTTTTCTCTGGTTATTGCCTTCAACTGAACTTTTAAAAATCTTTTTTTCCCATTGGTTCATGTGTTGTTGACTGACTCAGTAACTTTCTAGTCATTTTGGTTGTTCAGGAGAAAGATGCCTGCTTAATTTGGCTCAGTTTAAAACTTCAATCTCAAGTCTAATTCAAAAGTACCCTGTTTCTATTTCCAGAGAAATAGAAAGTACCAGAGTAACAGAGACCAAATGTGTCTTTCTACTTTAAATTACTAGAGAATGGGGCAAATATATGAAACAGCTGTTTCCATACACTGGATTACAGATAGCACAGATCTGTGATCCTGAGAGAAAATAATCTACTAAGGGAAGTCCTAAAATCACTGCTTTCTGCCTAGAGGCATTTTCCAGACGACAGTGAAAGAAAGGAACCTAGGAATTCTGAGGAGGCTGAAGTGGTTTAATATGTGGGATACAACACAGGATAGGAAGTAGCTACACAGGAGAACAGAAATTTGCACGAGGGTGACCTTGAGTTTGTTGGTGATTGCCAAGATGTGCTTTCATTTGATAAAACTCAACAAAGCCACAAAGGAACTACCAGAGAAAGAGAACTGTAAGCAGACTAATTCTCAGAGTTCACACAGAAGTGAACTGGAAACATTTAAAATTCTGAATAGCAGATTAAAGAGGCTTTGTAGGACACCCTGAAGAAAGTAGAAACCCAGAAGGATTATGCTTTGGTAGGGCCATACTATCCTTAAAATAAAGAATTCTCTAGGCCTGTCTTAACAAAGCTTAGAAACAAGCCCCAAAAGGATCCACCTGCTTGACAAAGAATTTAACTGCCTTTGGTACATCATTCAATATGCTTTGAAGAAATACAGCATAATCCAGCACAGAACAAAATTACATAATATCTAGCAACCAATAAAAAAGTAGTAGATATGAAAGCAGGAAAATACGACCCAGGAGCAGAAGCAGTCAGAAACAGAGATGATAGAATTGGCAGAAAAGGGTCTCAAAGCCACGACTACATTTATACTCAAGGATTTAAAAGAAAAAAGCTAATAAGAGAAATTGAAGATATTAAACAACTATGTGAGATGTCTGGGGGTAAAGTTCACAATCTCTGAAGTGAAAATTTTGCTGCATTTATTTCACTTCAGAAATTGTAAATTTTGCAAGTAACAGCAGATTAGGTACTGTGGAAGAAAAGTTTAGTGAATCTGAAGACACAGAAATAGACACTGTGGAAACCAGAGTACACAAAGAAAAAAGACCTAAAAACTATAACGAATAGAGCCTCAGGGACCTGGGTCTATTGTGTATACATATTATCAAGTGGTCCAGTGGATATAAAATAACAGTAGAAGTGGGGAAAGAAAGAATATTTTAAAAACGAATGGCCAGAACTTCCCCAAATTGAGTGAAAATTAATTTTTACTGCCTCAAGACATCTATTGTACATAATGAATTAACTTCTGTCCTGTGTATCTAAGAGGTATATGTACCATCATTGGGATATTTTAAAGTATTCATATTATTTCCTGTTAGCTGTATTCTCTCATAAAGCCCTAGCTGAGAAAGGCCATTGTTGATCAACCACTAAAAATGGAGAGAAATACAGCTAGTAAGCCAGTAGCGAGGATAGAATGGAATACTAAAAACACTCATTCCAAAGAAGACAGGAAAAGAAAGAAGAGCAAGTAACAACAGGTGATAAAAATGGAAAACAACAAGATGGTAAGTTTAAACTCATGTGGATAGTTACATTAAATGTAAATTTTGTATACAATACAGTTAGAAGGAAGAGATTGTCAGATTAAACCAGTAGATTCAATGGCATGCTGTTTATAAAAGACACACTTTAACCATAAAGATACAGTATAGGTTTAAAACTAAAAGGATAGAAGGAGATATGCCATGCTAACAATAGAAAAGAAAGCTGGAGCAGCTATGTTAACACCAGACAAACTAGGCTTCAAGACAAGAAATATTACCTGAGATAAAGGAGGGATGTTTCATAATAATAGAACTTCAACATGCATAGAGTGAAAATTTCCAGAACTAAGAAAAAATAAATCAACTGCTTTGGTTGGAGATTACATAATTGATAGAGCAAGTAGAAAGAAAATCAGTGAGAATATAGAAAACTTAGGTATATTAGGAAACAACTTGACCTAACATTTTCAGAGAACTCCACAGAAGAAAAGAATTCACATTCAAGATACACGTGGAATATTTATCAGAATAAAATGATGGACCATGAAACCTCGAATTTAAAAACTGAAATAAGAATATATTCTCTGATGCCAGTGGAGTTAAATTAGAAATAAAAAACCGAAAGACATATTTAAAATCTCCAGATAATTGGAAAATAGAAGAATATGCCTCTAAGTAGTCTGTGGGTCAAGTAAGAAATCACAAGAGCAATTTGAATGTCTTTTTGAATTTAGTGAAAATGAAAACATTAAATTTTGTGGGATATAGCTAAAACAATGCTTGAAAGAAATTATAACTTTAAAATCTTAGGAAAAAAGGTCTAGAATCAGTGATCTAAACTTTTACCTTAAAAGTGGAAACTAGTGAAATAGGTTATGCACAAATAGAGAACAATCAGTAAAACCAAAGCTGATTCATTGAAAAGGTTTAAAAAAAAAAAAAAGCCAACCTAATCAATGAAATGAAAGGTGGTAGGTTGGAGGTGAGGTCAGAGGGAGAGGGGACACAAATGACCAAAATCAGGATTGAAAGATCGTTCATCGCTACAAATCCTACAGACGTTTAAACAATAGAAAGAGAATATTATGAGCAACATTATGCAAGCAAATTCACCAACTTGCAAGACACAATTACCAAACCATGACATGAGAATAGGGAATCTGAATACTTCTGTACTTTTTTAAGGAATTGAATTTGTAATTAAGAATTTTTCCACAAAGAAAGCTCTGAGCAGATAGCTTCACTAGTGAGTTCAGTCAGCCATTTAAGGAAGAAATATTATCATCTCTATTCCAGCTGTTTCAGAAAATAGAGAGCATACTTCCAGACTCATGTTTTGAGGCCAGCATTACCTTCTTACCAAATGCAAAAATAGTTAATGAAAGATATATACAGATATATACAGATAATGAAAGATATATACAGACAAGCATCCCTCATGAAAACAGGTGTAAAAGTCCTAACAAAATTTTAGCATATCAAATCCAATAATTCATAAAAAGATAATACATCATAACTAAGCAGGATTCATTTATAAATCAATACAATTCACAGTTTTAACAGAAACAAGAATTGTGTGGTCATCTCAATGTTCACAGAAAAAGCATTGGACAGAATTTAATATTGACTCATGATTTCTTAAAAATTTCATAAAATAGAAACAAAAGGATACTTCCTCAAACTGACAGAAGGCCTTTACAAAACATTTACAGTTAGCATATTTAGTGATGAAAAACTGTATGCTTTTCTGCTAAAAGGGGAACTAAACAAGCCTGTCCACTCTGGTCACTCTTATCCAACATTGTCCCGTAGGTTCTTGCCAGTGTAATAAGTGAGCAAAAGAAATAACAGACATACAGAGGCTGGGCACGGTGGCTCACACCTGTAATCTCAGCACTTTGGGAGGCCATGGCGGGTGGATCACCTGAGGTGAGGAGTTCGAGACCAGCCTGACCAACATGGTGAAACCCCGTCTCTAACAAAATACAAAAATTAGCCAGGTGTGGTGGTGCATGCCTGTAGTCCCAGCTACTTGGGAGGTTGGGGCAGGAGACTCCCTTAACCCAGGAGGTGGAGGTTTGCAGTGAGCTGAGATCACACGATTGCACTCCATCTCAAAAAGAAAAAAAGAAGAAAGAAAAGACATACAGAATGGAAAGAAGAATTTAAACGCTGTCTTCACACGTGTCATGATATGTTCAGATAAAATTTTAAACAGTCTACCAAAACACTGTTAGAACTAATAAGTGAATTAAGCAGGGTCATTGGATACAAGTTCAGAATATAAAATGAATTGTGGTTCTGTGTACTAGCAATGATCATTGCAAAGTAAATTTTTAAAAATCACTAAAATTTACAATAGCATGAAAAACCATGAAATACTTTAAATTTAACACAATATTTGCAAGATCTGTAGACTCAAAACTACCAAACATGGCTGAGCAAAAATGAAAGAAGACTTAAATAGAGACATAACCTGTTTGTGGATCAGAAGGTGAAATATTTTGAAGATGTCCTTTCTCTTTGAACTAATCTGTAGATGCAGTGCAATCCTGGATAATATACTTAACAGTGATTTTTGTGTACAGTGGCAAGGTGGTTCTAAAATTTTGATGGAAATGCAAAGAACGAAGTTGGTAGATTAAACACTGCCTGATTTCAAGACTTACTATAAAGGTACCGAAATCAAGACACCATGATATTGGTGTGAGATCACCAAGATTGCACTTGGTGATGAAAAACTGTATGCTTTTCTGCTAAACAGAGCCATGGAACAAAATAGAAATTCCAGAAATAGACCTGCACATACATACATGATGAGCATTGGTGGCAAGGGGCTGTGGTCTGTTTGTTATTCTGCTCCTTCACCTTCGAGGGAGTGGCAGTCCTCCCCAGGACCCCCTTCACCCCCATTCTAGATCTCGATTCCTTCTCTGTGTTGGGGTGGATCAAGAGGCTGGATCAAGGCTGTGAGGAGGCTGATCAAGAGGCTCCTCGCACTGCTGCTGCTCCTGTTCTCTGGGTGGCATGTGTCCAATGCTGGCTCTCCTGTGGTTTGTGTTGGTGCCACCGCTCCTTGAGGTAGGAGGTCTGGCTACAGATCCCCATCTTGCACTGCCACTGGGCTCTGGCAGTGCCCAGTAGTCTCTGTGGCAGAGTCTCTAGTAGTCTCTGTGGCAGAGACTACTAGCTGTTTCCAACTAATGGATGGATCTTTCTTTCTTTTAGTAATAATACTGCTACCCTGGTTCAGATCCAGCTAGATCAATGTAACCATTTTAGCTCTACATAACCATTTTAGCCTCCCATATAGCTTGGAGATGGCCTTATGGCAAAGTTTCTGCCCACATAGATGGCTGCAATGTGAACTGGAGAACATTGTCTTCAACCTCACAGACAAGAGCAACACCCAGCGGGTGGCAGAACAACACGAGAGATAACCCAAGAATGCCTACAAGTTTGGGATATTTTAAAAGGAGAGAGAAACTTTGATCTTTTTTAAGCCTATGTTATTTTTGTCAGCTGAATAATCGTAACTCATGTCTTTGCCTCATAGGTTGTCTCTCTGTGTAAGGGTCTGGCAAGGTAGCTGCAGCCCAGGTACCTTCCATGGTGTTGAGAAGAGACTCTCATATCCTCACCACACCAGAAAGCAGGTGTGCAGGTTGCCACCAGTGTTCTCTTCCCTATCCACTCCCCCACTTTTCTTTTCATTGGTTCAGTAGAAGGAGGGGCTGTGCAGTAAGTCTGCCACTTGAGCACAGGGACAGCTGTCACTGCAGTGCTGGTCTCCTGTTCTTGGAGGCACCCCAGTCTCCTTGACCTCTTAGACACCCTCCTACCCCCAAGGTGGGGAAGGAGCAAGGAGAGGCTAAATCCCAGCCCTTGTTAAGACTGCAGTGACTTTCGTCCTCTCCCTTCTCCACATCCATAATGCGTAGCTGGAAGGAAGTGGCTGGGTGGTGGTGCTAGTAGCTCTGCTGGTGTCATGCCAGGTGCTCTTCATGAGCACCAAAGGAGGGCAGGCTCAGGTTTATTGCTGTCTTTAGAATCTGGGGTTCTCGATAGTCTTTGCCCTCTGGTTGGATCTCAGTCTCCAGGTTGTGGGTAGCAGGTCAGTCCCACTTCCTGTCTCATTATAAGATGTCATATTTCAGAATAATCTTCTTAATGGTTTTATTAACAAATGTTATTTTAGGACAGATTTCATGAAGTGTTATTTTATGCCACTAAATAAATCATAAGCTTAATTGCTACAGTCTGGGTAGAAGCATATTTGTTTTACAGTATAAGCCTCACTAACTGATTTAATGGAGTAGCCAAAAGCAATTTCAAATACTTCCATATATTACAAATGATCAGTCTTTGTTGTTTCTAAGATAAGATGTAACTGAAATAAAATGTTTATATGACATAATTTAAATTTAATTATATTTAATTCCTATAAAATAGAAGATAAAATGCCAGAACTTAGAGCTTACTCTTCAATTATCTATTTTTAAAATAGAACTGCATAACTTATAGAGCCTCAATTCATGAACAACTAGCTTGCTTTTTGAAAATGAAAAGGAGAAAAAAGACAGTGTCCAAGTTAATTCACATTATACTTTTGATTTTAAATAATAAATATCATTTCTAAATGATCACTTTGCTGTGTACCAAGTTAGCACTTGATAGTTGAAAATAAAAATTATTTTATGACTACTAATTTGTAAGGAGGCATTATAAATAGCTTTTATATGAAAAAATAGATAATATATGCCCAGGCATATTTAATCACTAAAAATTGCTTATCAGGACAGTCATGGAAATATCGTTCTGTAACAGTTTTTCTCAGATCTATTTCAGACTTATGCATCTGTTACTATATTTATCTTTATCTTAATCAGCCCTTGCTGTGAGGTTTGGTTATTTTATTACAAGCAGCTGGGCAAAGCTTTTTCTTTTAAAAACTACATTCTTTTGTAGTGCCGCCATCACTCACATTACACACTTGGGCAGCAAATTAAAAGCACGTAAACAGTAGAACTAGATGAAATACTTGATGTCACTGTATTTCATGATACTGTAACAGAAACCACTCTGTCGGGACGATAGAACATGAAAGCATTACAGTTTTTTAAAATCATAACAAAAGATACAGTCAGTGTATGGATGATTGCTCTTAGAGTTTTTGAACATGAAACTTCTTTTCTTATGATAGGTTTAACTGTGACTATATTTACTCATCTGAGGGTTAATATCATGCCAACATTTAACTAGTTTGCTCTGATACTAATATATACATACTAGTGTTTATATTTAGTGACTTTATAAGATTATTAGAAGTCTGCAATTCCAAACCTCTGGCCCAGATGGGAACTTTTTAAATATATAAACCCTTTTATAAATCTAAACTTACACTTTATTCCAACTTTGGTATGACAGTTTGAAACATTTTCAGTTCCAGGCTGTAAATTCCAGATTCAGTTTTCCTTTGAGTTTGTGCTGTATACCAGGTCCTGGGGTAGGAATTATTCCATTGTCTCTTAGTTTTATGTCAAGCCTAAAAGGTAGGTTACTTCCATATCAAAAATATGGAAACTGAGTCTTAGAACCTTTTCCAAGGTCACACAGGTAATTAAGGATATATTGATTGTCCCGTTCTGCCATTTAGGATTTTTGTTAGTTAAGAGATGTGCTGCGATATTAGGAAAATGATCTTCAGTGTAAACATATTGTTGCATTGATGTCATACGAATGGTTGCTATTCGTATGACAAGGCAGTTCTTGACATGTTTTATTAACTGAAGAGATATGGACAGCTTGCTATTTTAGATTACCCATCTCTTATGTTTAGAATTCATTTTTGTTTCTACTATCACCGTTTTAATTTAGACTTCTGTTACCTGCCCTCAGAGCTAATCCTGCACCTTACAATTGAACTCTGGAATTCTATCCTCCGTACATTTATATCCGTGATTGCTAAATGAACTTTACATCAAAACCAGTGGTTCACATTGCTTACTAAAGAAAGCATAAGCTCATCCTGGCTTTGAACACTTTATTTTCACTGCTCAGTTTTGCCCTTCCCATCCTGTCTGTGCCCCATCTAAGCCATTTGAGGCCCCTGCTGTTGTTGGGAGAGGCCTTCTTGTTGCCAGTGCCCCTGTTCAGGGAAGACTTTCCCCAGCTTCCTCCCTTAGTGCTTTGTTTACTCCTCTTACATTACCTTTATTTTAGCCCCAAGCCACAAAATCTGGGAAATTCAGGTCAACCAAGTAAGTTTGTGCACACCATCCAGAGATACCTTCTTCACAGATGTGCAGTCTCTTCCTGTGTCTGCTTTCTGGGAGAGGCCTGTGCACTGAAGACAATTCAGATTTACTTTATTAACATTCTTTCTGTGAATTTGTTTATGGATGAATCTTTAAGTATGCCAGAAAGGACATTAGTTTTATTTCCATCTTAATTAGTTGGAAATGTAATTATTTTCACTCTGTACTTAGCTTATTTACTTGACTTAACGTTAATTTTTTCATAACATATTTATAGCTTGTCTCCTTAAATTGTGCTGTATTTCATACCATTAAAATACAATTTGTATGCAGAAAAATTACTTGTATTAACACTTTAAAGTATACAAAGATTATCCACCACAAAGTGATATATTTAGATAACCTTGACAGACTAATCTGAAAGGAGGTGCTGAGTGTTAATTCACATGGAGCCGCCCCGCAAGGGGGTACAGAAACTGCTTCAGTGAGCAGCTTGCAAGGCTCCTGATGACTGCAGTCCTTAGCTCTCTAGATACCAAGATAAGGGATCAGAGAAGAGCCACAAACCCATGAAAGTCAGCTCCTCATTACACTTGACAAAAAATTTGGTTCAATGTAAATAGAAAGGTGCTTGTTCTGGGCTAGGAGGCTTACTGTGGTGAGCATGCAGTACATACAACCTTAGGCCCATGAAATAATACTGTAGGTTTACCTCTTTTTGAGTGTTTTATTATACCCCATAATTTATTTTCTGCTTTCACAGAGTTTTGGTGGGATGTGTTTATAAATTTAACATAATAACAAAAATATTATTTACAAGTGTAGTTTTTAGGCTGTAAGTCATGATTTTCTGATAAATATGAGTCTCTCAAATCAGAATATCTGATAAATTTCCAGAGTTCTAGTTAGTTGCTCACTTTACATTACACCATGTAGAAAGCCCTAATCTGTGCATCTGTTAAACATTAGAATGCTAACTAGTAAATTAATTTTTTCAAATTTCCCTTGAGTAAGAAGTAATTTGTCATGTAGTCCGAGGTTGCAATGTTTATTAGGTACGAGCTTACTTTTCATTCTGTATTTATGAAAGATTATTGTAGAATCTTGGTAAACTTAATCATTTCAAATAATGAAAGGACTTTGTTTAAGAAACTGTATGATGGATTATTCTCTGAAGAGTAATGAACCCTAGCATACTTTCAAAAATTTTAAACCATATGTTAGATGTACAGAAAAAGACAACCAAAAAAATCACTGGTATTAACAACTAGTACAGAAGCAAAAAGTTTGCCTATTCTCATTACATATACAGCTATATCATATATAATTATGGTCCAGTAGTAAAAATTAAAAGATTGTTTTGGTACCTTCATGTCAAACAGTCAATGCTGTTGGCTTTGTTTCTTTGCCTTAAGGCTTTTATGATAGCTATTAATCTAATGTAGTCAAAATATGTATTGTATCCACATCCACTGATACCTTAGTAGTGTTGCACTTCAAGCATTCTTTTGCTGTCTATTTCTAATATCTTGCCTCTTTGGTAATCCAGGTGCGTCCTGCCCTTTATGCTACTCTAGCTGGGTGGGGTTGGGAGTCAGTGAAGATAGCCACACACAGTCTTTGTTGTCATGAGAGAGACAGAAGAGGTAGCGTAGTGATGGATGTGGTCACACTGCCAGTGACGGCCTCTTGGAGGTTCTGCAAAATGAGGGTGGTGGCACCACCTCAGAGAATTGATGTGAAAATTAAAAGTTGATAAAGTTCTTAGGACAGGGCCTGGCACATAATAAGCACTAGATACGTGTCCCCTGCTGCTGTTTTATGCTTTTTTTCCAAGACACCATACTAACATGTAGCTCTTCCTTGACCATATGTAAAAGTTTTCTTTTTAAATGCCTACTACATTTTTCCTAAAAAAAAAAAAAAAAAAAAAATCGGCCGGCTGCGGTGGCTCAAGCCCGTAATCCCAGCACTTTGGGAGGCCAAGGCAGGCAGATCACAAGGTCAGGAGATCTAGACCATCCTGGCCAAGATGGTGAAACCCCGTCTCTACAAAAAATACGAAAATTAGCTGGGCATGGTGGCGGGCTCCTGTAGTCCCAGCTACTGAGGAGGCCGAGGCAGGAGAATCGCTTGAACTGGGGAGGTGGAGGTTGCAGTAAGCTGAGATCGTGCCACTGCACTGCAGCCTGGGCAACAGAGCATGACTCCGTCTCAAAAAAAAAAAAAAAAAAAAAAAATCCCGAAAAGTAAAAAGAGGTTAAAAAAAACAAAAAGGCTGACCAATAGATTGACAGATTTTCTCAACAGCATCTGGAGCTCAGTTAGACTTGAACGGTTTAACAGTAAGGAGGCCTTTGCAGGTACTGGAATGCAGGAAATATTTATCAACTCCTTACCACATTATAATTACATAATCACAGCACTTAAAGGGGCAGCATGAATTATTCTTTGCTTGATGAGTGTAAGAATTTATCCGAAGAGTTGCTAGAATAGATGAGGGCTATTGGGTTACGAGGGAATGAAAGAGAATGCTCAGGAGCAGCAGGAGTAAATGGAAAGTTTACTCTATCCTAGCGTTCACTCGACATTTGGCTCCCTTTCCCTTTTTCTTTTACAGGCTCTTTGGGAGCTTATATCAGTGGAAACCACAGCTTCTGGCTTTTATAATGAATACATGATCAGCCAGTGATTGACTTGTATTTACCATTCTCCAGTGACTCCTCTCAGAAATCCAGCTACTTTGTAAGTAGTAAAGAGCCACCATGAGTTAATCTCCTATGAGTATTCACACTCTGAAAACACACAGCACAGGCATAAATTTCATCTTGGCAGCCTCTGCATTATAGAAAGACCTGTGAGAGGAGGTGAAACTTCTTTACTGGAGAAAGGTTAGTTTCAGCTTAGGAGAGAATAGCTCATTTTCATGTCTTGATAAGAGCCCAGCACCTCAACCATGTCATTGCACCCCAAATGTTGGAGCACTGCTGCTGCACCTAGAGGGGACTGGCAAGGAGAGGACATGGCGACCTCCCAGAATGTTCATAATGGCAAGCCCATCCTGTCTACCTTACCTAGGAGGTGATAGAAATAAGATTCCCAAAGGTAAAATGCATCTCTGTGGTACCTCGGTAACCCCTGGTCTGGACCCCTAGGCTGATGCCCTTTCTCTTCTGCTGCAGCCATGTGTGGTGGGCTCACAGCTCACCCATGTGCTGAGGGAAGCTGCTACTCCACCCACGAGTGGTTTCTTCTCTTTATCAAGTACTTACTTGCCTTTACAACACCCAGGGGATGTGCTGATGTGTAATATTAGAAGTCCTCTAGAGCAGAATTCTGTATCCCTCTCTAAGTTGAAGGAAACAGGGAGCTCACACTTGGTCATCCACAGTCTGATAGAGGCTTGTCTTGAGGGTGACTCTGCCATCAAAAGATGGAGGACATCAGTGATTCATTAAATATTGGAAACTAGAAGTTTCTATTTACTGAGCTTTAAATGATGGGTGCTGTACTCTAGACAGAAGAAACATAATGAGTATGTCCTCAACATTTTCTTAGGGTTTTAGTTGCCTGAGCAATAAAATACGGGTATGCAGATTACATAGTTGCTGCAAATATGTAGCAGTGGCAAAAAATACTCTGTAGTGATTTAGAATCACATAACTAGCAAAAATACTGCTTAAGCTAATAGGTCACACATCTGGCAGCTCCCTGGGAATATAAGAGACTCACCTGTCTCCGTGTGTGGAAAAGGCAAGGGCAAGTCCTCCTGCTGTAACTGATCCTCCCTCACTCAGGACATGCAGCAAACAAGAACATGTAATAAATAGACACTGCGTTTGCTGAGTGATACAGTGGCCTTTAGGGCCCTTTACAGAATGCTTTGGTATGACTGTGGTATCAAGATAATTTTTCAGAGGAGTGAGAAAAACTTGCACATCATGGCAAGCTGGGATGGGTGAGTCGTGAGAAGTGGGTGAGGTGGGTGTGCATTGGGAGGGCTGCCGTGTGCTGGGCAGCAGGTGCGGTCTCAGAGCTCCCGGACTCCAGGCCCACCCTAGCAGGTGGAGGCCAGGTTCTTGACAGCCCTTCTGTCCTTCTGCCTGGAGACAATTTTTTAAGTTTTTCATTTTTTTTTCCTTCTTTCTAAAAGAAGAATTTAGTGGAGAATACAACTGGAACCCCTGATTTTTTTTTTGTTTGTTTTGAGACGGAGTCTCACTCTGTCACCAGGCTGGAGTGCAGGGGCGCTATCTCAGCTCACTGCGGCCTCCACCTCCCAGGTTCAAGCAGTTCTCCTGCCTCAGCCTCCTGAGTAGCTGGGACTACAGGCACGCACCACCATCCCCAGTTAATTTTTTTGTATTTGTAGTAGAGACGGGGTTTCACCGTGTTGGCAAGGGTGGTCTTGATCTCTTGACCTCGTGATCTGCCTGCCTCAGCTTCCGAAAGTACTGGGATTACAGGTGTGAGCCACCGCACCCTGCCAGAACCCCTGATTTTAAAAAAATTGCAAAGCCTTTTTGTTTAAAATGAACACAAACAGTAGTTGATGAATACCTTTTTGAACATGGTCTTTAAGTGTACTTTTACCTGTTGTATTCATAATCATGTGCAAAGGTACAGAAGATATTTGAGTATTAAGTATGCTTTCAAAGTATCTCTTATATTGCTGATCTTATGTCGGTGCTACCAAAAAAAAACTACCAAACAAACAACTTTTGTGTAATCAGCTCAAAGAATAGCCACAAGGGTGAGGTTATAGGAAAAGAGGGCTTTACAAGATGATGTATGAGATATTGTTTCTTTGGTATGTCACAGAGCCATGTGGGTCCAGTGTTCCCCAAACCCCCTCTTACAGAACTCCAGATCAGTGTTCAGAAATACTGTGTTCTTTTTTTTTTTTTGAGACAGGGTCTCTGTCGCCCAGGCAAGAGTGCAGTGGTACAATCATGGCTCACTGCAGGCTTGACCTCCCAGGCTCAGGTGATCCCCCCACCTCAGCCTCCCAAGTAGCTGGGACTACAAGTGTGCATCACCAGGCCTGGCTAATTTTTGTATTTTTTGTGGAGGCAGGGTTGTGCCGTGTTTCTTAGGCTTGTCTCGAACTCCTGGGCTCAAGTGATCTGCCCACCTTGGCCTCCCAAAGTGCTGGCATTACAGGTGTAAGCCACCGTGCCTGGCCCAGAAATGTTGTATTCCTTACTCATTTCTGCTTTTCATAATTTACATGGAGGTATCCACTGCAAACATAAAAGCCTAGTCACAGTGTCACAGTGTTGACTGTGAGCGACCGTGAGTCAAAAATGCCATTGTGCTAGCCTGCTAATAGTAACAGTAAGTCCTCGCTTAACATTGTTGTCGGTTCTTGGAAACTGCAACTTTAAACAAAATGATGTACAGCGGCTTCTGAAATCACATCCTTTTGTTCATCCTTGTTCTTTTATAATGTTGTTGTGAGGGGAAATGGTTTTGTTATATGTTGTTTTGCTTGAAGTCCCAGTTTCTAGGAACCAACAATGTTATGTGAGGACTTATTGTATATATATAAGTGCATTTTGATATGAAACAGTGAGGACAAAAACTGGTATTATAAGCTTAAGATTTACCTACTAGTTATTTAAATTTCCATGTCCCACCCCAGAGCTCATATTTGCAACCTAGGCCACATTCCCACTATCCCTGGGGGCACTCCCACTTCCCACAGGCTTCCTTTGTATCACTCCTTTTAGGTTGTGCTTTCTTTGTCTAAAATCCAATATTGTTAGGAACTTATGCCCTTATTTTTCTTCCTTATATTTCTAATAGTTGTAGGCATTTTTAGGAAAAAGTTATGTCCTTTATCTTGAGATGTTTTTAGTAGACTCCTTAGAGACAAAAATAACACATAATACAGAGTTGAACATTGAAAAATAAAGCCTGATGCAAAGGCAGTTCATCAAGGAAAGAACAGGCTTTTTAACTATTGGTTGTCCATATGCAAAAGGATGAACTTCAATCCATAGTTCTCACAATATGTAAAAATTGATAAAAATGGATCACAGACTAAAAATGTAAAACCTAAAAACAGAAGTGCTTAGAACAAAGTCCAGGGAAAAATATTTTTCTCATTTCGGGTTAGAAATCTAAGGTTTCTTAGATGAGACACCAAGAACATGATCCACATGAGAAAAAAATAGAAATACTGGACTTACTGAAGTTAAGAAAGTCTTTTGTCAAGACACTGTTAAGAGAATGGAAGTACGAGCTCCAGAATAGAAGAAGATACGTGTAAATCATGTTTTTGATAAAGGACTTGTATCCAAAATTTGTAGAGAATTCTCTAAACTCAATAGTAAGAAAACAAAGCAACTTAATTAAGACATGGTCAAGAGATTTAAGCAGACGCTTCACTAAAGAAAATGTAAGTATGGCAAATATGCACATAAAAAGATGCTCAACATCGGTAGTCTTTAGGGGAAATACAAATTAAAACCACAATGAGACAATACTGAACACCTATAGAATGACTAAAATTAAAGACTGTAGTAAATGTTGGCAAGGATGTAGAACATTGGGAACTTTCACCAGTGCTAGTATTATTGGTCACCAATTCAGAGAGAATACTAACAGTTTGGTGGCTGAAGGATTTTGGCCCTGGAGGACACAATGGGATTTGTTTTAAACTGGAGAATAGATTCCTTCTGCCAGAGCCCCATGTGTCAGGGAGGAGGGAGGGGGTAGGACAAGATGTGATCCAAGGAGATGGAGAGGCTGGGAATTGAGGTACTGCAGGCGTGCAGCTGTGAGTGTGAGACAAATGGACCAGTGGGAGTGGGAGAGAGAGGAGAGATGATCTGCATAAGAGTGTGACTGACTGAGGGGCGAGGCAGGGAAGGGGAGTGGTGCTGTGGGAACCACCTTTATGGGGAATGAGAGTTAGCTGCCCCCCTTACCCTCTTACAGAGTAGCACTATTGGATGAAGTTGATGGGTCTCTGCAGCAGTGCTGCTCTGTCCAGATGTAGACTCAGAAAAGGTTAAAAGGGTGAAGCAGTGTACAGAGGAGAGTTTGCCAGCCATGTGCAGTGAGAGAGGAAAGAAGGCTTCACTGCAAAGAATGTGGCTGAGCTGTTGCAGCAGTGGGAGAAGGCTAGATGGAAGGGAATTGAGTGTGAGTAGGCTGAAGGATTGTCGGGGAAAGGAGGCAGGTAACAGAAGACTCAGCTGACTGTGGCTTAACAAGGCCTTGGGTATCTTTTTATAAGAAATCTGGGAAGGCATTGCTGGCATGGCTCCGCTGCTTAGGCATGATGGGGACTACCAGGCTTTACAGCCTGCTGTTTTGCCATCCTCATCATGTGGCTTTTCAGCCATAGATTTGTCTTCTATTCCTAACTCTTGGATTTTGTGCTTTAGAAACAGCAGTTTTCCTTGTTAAATAGTCATTTATCCTTTATGCCTATTCTCTTAACGTTTATTTGCTTAGCTTCTAACTTCATTGTGTGCATATACCACCTTTAAACAAGTGTTTTGCCTTTGGCGTGATTTCTGACTTTAGCCTTATTCCTTCTAGGATGCCATTTCTAATTCATTCATTTGTTCTATATTTATGTTATTTTGGTCCTCAGTGTTTTGGGTTGCTCTACAATCTTGTTTTTCATTTCAGCGTGTTCATTTGCCATCGCCTCTTTGAGTCTCATATATTGATTTTATGTCATCTCTAAATTATTTCATACTAAGCACTTCTGGGAACTTTTCTTCAGTTATTAGCTAGGCTTTCTTAAATAAAAGACGGTGTCTTTAGGATGCCATGTGTGTGCCTTTGCTGTCCTCCATAGGGGGCTTGTTTGGTTTGGTTTGCTTTGAGGAGTGGGGAGGCTGGCCTTTCTTGTCCAGTAACTATGCCATGTCTTTTGTTAATCTTCCACGTGTTTGTTTGTTTGTTTTGTTTTGTTTTGTTTTTTAGCTTGAACCTCTGTCAGTATTGTTCTTCTTTTACACAGTGAGTGAGCTTCGGGTTGATTCTGGTTGAGGGCTCAGAATTGTTGTGGTGTTTTTTTTGCTTTTCCTCGTTGTCTGAGAGAATGGGAGGAGAGGAGGCAGGAATCACCCAGCGGGGCGGGAGGCCATGATTCAGCTTTGTAAATATCTCTTCCCAGGGCTGTTTCCACCGAATCTGCTCATATCTGTGTCCTGTGAGACACACCCTTTGCTTAATATGGTTTCCCAGCTCAGGACGGGAGTCTGGCATTTTAGGACAGTAGGTCTCTGGTGTTTATGGGCCCTGCTCCTGTCCCCATCCTCCTCACATCTTGCCAGCTTTAGACAAGAAGGATGGGAACAGTCCATGAGTGTGCACATGTGTTTTTAGGGACAGCACAGGGGTCAAAGGTGCACTCCCTCTAGAACACAGGGGAGGAGAGGGCCAGAGCAGGCTCCCCAGGCTTGCATCCTGGCTCCAGGCCCTACCTTAGGCCTCCATTTTGTCATCTGTGTGGAGGAAGATGATAGTCCCTACATCCTAGGGTAGGTGGAAGGATTGAATGAGATAATGCCCATAAGTCACTTGGCACCCATTTGCTTCTGTCAGCAGATGTCAGCTCCAGTCATTGATGCTTCATAGACTTCTCACTCAGGCACTTCCTACTCAGTCATCTTGGTCCCACTGATCTTGTTTCATTTATTTTCACTTTTGCTTTACTTTTTACTAAACCCTTGCTTAATTGTTGGGGGTGATTAGTGATTAGGTGATTTTGATATTTTTCTTCTTTCTCCTCTTATCAGATAAAAACCAAAATGGCTGTCTTCTGTGGGACTGCCTGCTGAGGAGTGGGGCCTTGTTTTTCAAAAAGCGTTCTGATTTTAAAACTTTTCATTGGCTGCCATCACACTCCTTTGTCTTCCCGTGGGAAGAGGGTGTAATAGTCTCATACTTTTCACAGTTGTGCCCATTTGCCAACTCTGTGCCTGGGGTAGGCCATGCTTCCCCATGGGGCTCCTGGGGTGGGCCGTGGTTCCAGTTCCCACCTGCTGGGCCCACACTTGAAATCTCTTGTGTGTGCTCCTAGCCCTGCTCTTCATGCTTGTGCCATGCAAGTGTGTCACTTCTTCTCTCATTGCTCTTTTCCTCCACACCTCTCATCCCTTCCCTCTCTGGTTATTCAATTAGTTGTTGTTGCTTTGATTGAGTCAAAGAGGGTGTCTAGGAATTAGTTGTGAGCTAGCTAAATAGAGAAATCTGCAATATACATTTTAAATTTGTAATCAATGCATATTTTGTTTTCAGTGTTTAAAGAATTTTTCATTTAAAATACTGACAGTATGGCTTACTTTTAACCTTTAACCTCTGCATCTCAAATAATTTTTCAGAGGTGCACCTTGGTAAATCCATTGTTGCCATAAGCCATATTTTGTATAGTGACAATACTTTGATGGTTCTTGTTAGGAGAGCAGTAATTAATACTTGTCACGTCTAGAACTTCCCTTCACACATTCTCCTGGAACAGGGTGCAGGACAGGGATTGCCCTCTCTGGAACCTGCCATTGTGGGTTTAGAACCCTCAGGACACTGGTAAGCTGATTGAAAGGAAGTCACTGACCTATTCCTTACCAACATACTTAACAGTCCCTGTAGGAAGCTAGTTAGGAGATGTGGATGGGAAGGAAAAAGTGTCAACATTTATATGAATTTCAAATATATCTTACCTCTAGCTGTGCCTTAAAATGTTTTGAAATATGAAAACTAAAAAATATGTTAAAACATGTTTATTAAACTTGCAGCTTAAGTTTATATTCAGCTTAATATAACTGACTACATTAAGTTTATGTGCAAATTCAGTAACTAGGAAGTCTACAGGTGGCCAATGTTGTGAAGTTATCCCCCAACATTTTATTATGACAGCTTTGGCCAATGTTATTTTAACTGATATTCTATTAATACTATACAGTGAACCTTTTACAAATACTGGATGATTTTTATAAATTAGCCAACTGAATCTAAAAAAGCAATAGGTGTTGGTGAATACATTCATTGTATATGTTGTGGGTAGTTTTTCTTGCTGGTTTAGATAGAGATTTTAGTTGTTTTATGGTGTGCCTTGATTTTACTTTTGTTTGGGATGGGAGGGAAAGATTGTTTTGTTTTATTTTTTTTTGTTTGTTTTTCTTGAGATATGTCTTAGAGTTTTGAAAAACTGACTAGATGTTGGATATGTTTTACAAATATAATTTGTTTCCAGTAAGTTAGAGTTTCTTTGCTATGCTAAGAAGAATGGCTCATTCCACTTTCTTAATATGAAACAGTTGTTGACTAGTTCGTTAAATAACAAAATCTTCTAATACTGTCCTTTTACAGAGTGTTTGATGATTTTCCCAATGAAGAGTAAAGCTATCTAGTTCACCTTTATAGCTTTAGTTATAGTCAAATATCCTGCTTGTTTTAATTTGCTCATTTTGCTGCTCGTTTTCTGTTAAAGGTTACAAAGCAAAAAAAGCAAACAAGCAAACAAACAAAAAAAAGTGGGCTGCTCCACCCGGGCTGATCTCCAGCAGGAGACCCCAGAAGGTGCAGGGTGGGACACATGACACATCGGCTCAGGCCCCTCTGCACAGGTTCTGTGCTTTGTGGTCAGTTCCACATCTTTCATGTCTCAGGCCTTTTCTTGTAGCACTAGCCCTAAAAACTGTAAGGTAAGATTGAGGTGGGCCAGCACAGAGAATAGAAAGCAAGGAGGAAGATCTGCAGCGAAGTGAGGAGGCAGAGTGTTGTGCACCCTTCCATCACATGGGCCTTGCTGTGTAATTCATTACTCTCCAGCAACACCTGCCCAACCAGAGCTGACTGCTCTGTGATTTTGTTTTGAAGCTTTCTGCCATTGTCAGTGCTTCTGATTACAGATGAGATAGGTAGTAACTCATTTTTCCTTTTGTTCTGATTACCCAGTTATATTCTTACGCCGATTAAGTCTCGCTGAGGCTTAGCCCTGTCAAAGATAGCTAAGGAACTGTGGGTCTCAGGTTTCTGGTCTCTGTTAGTGGTAGGTAGCTGACTGTTAGGAAAAGCAGGTGACTTGCAGAATGAGACATAGCTAATCCACCACTGATTTTATTAGTGCACATGGATCAGGTGGCCACCTTACCGCTCTGAGCCTTCAGTTTTCAGATTTGTCAAATGAAGATAATTATGATAGTGACCTCATAGGATTCTTTGAAACATTATAAGAGTAATGCATTACATATTACATAGTACCTAGTAAGTTCTCAATACGTGGTAGTTATTTACCTGTTAATAATGGTGTTGCTATGCCCAGAAGCTTTAAATTTTCATCATGTGCCCTACTTTTGATAAAGAATATCAGAAACATTCTTGTCTTCATGTCCACTCCATTCTTTGGTCATTTCTGGGTAACATGAAATATTTTCACATATTATTTCTTTTATTCCTGATATTTTACTATCTGATAACACCTGGTAAACTTAGCCAGATGTTTTGTGTTTCTAACATGCAGATAGTAAGGATTTCCCACTTATATCTTAAGTCTTTTATTAGAACCCTCATTTAACGAAAACATGAAAGTTCAGTTTTTATGAAATGCAGTGTTCTTTATTGTTACAGTTATTACAGTTAATTCAGAAATGCAAGAAAAACAGTTGATGTGAGGGTGTCACTTCCTTCACTTCTGACTGTGCTTGGCAAGTATGGTGTGTTTTTCATGTGTTGAGCTTTCCAAAAGGAATGTTTTCCATAGTATTCTCTCCACACTTTTCCTCCTCTATTATTTTTTCAAGATAAGTGGTTCACATATTCTTTTTTACTTCCTCCTTGATTTGGAAAGAATGAGGGATGATTTTGAACTTTGGGAAATACTCTCTGAATGTTGTCTTGAAAAATACTGGGTTTTTTTGGTAGAAGAAAGATGAGTAGAAGAAAAGACGCTCCTTACAGTGTGTGCTGCTTGATCAATCTTTGTCCTCGTGGTAGGCAGCCTCTAACCTGGCTGCCTGGTGTTCACACAGTGTAATGCTGCCTGTGGAGTGAGGCTGGCCATGCTGACTTAGAAGCAATGGGACGTCACCTCTCAGATAGGTTGCAAAAAGACTATGGCTTCCTTGACTCACTTGCCCTGGCAGTGCCTTGTCAAGAGGCAGCCCTGCAATGTAGCTTATGTGTGCAGGACCGAGAAGGCCTGCCAGCCGTGGGGAAGGGAACCTGGAAGCAGGAGAGCCAGCCAAGCTCTTCCTGGATTCCTGACCCCTTAGAATCTATCAAAGAGTAAGTGTTTTGTTTTAAACCACTAAGTTTTAGAGTAATTTGTAGTGCACAATAAATAACTATTATTTAAATCATTAGACATGATGACACTGTTTCCTTCTTAAACAGACTACATGGTTTATGCTTTACCGTATTCAGTGTCCAGTCGGACTAGGACATATTACGTAGTTGATTTGTTTTCACCATTTAAGAGAGTTTGATTTTTTTTAAAAGTGTAAAATGTTAAATACAACTCTTAAAGGGTGGTATCTGTAGGTATCAAGGTATTAAGTTTGGCATTTTGCTTCAGTAGTTACATGATTTGTCTAGTAAGGTAAACATGAAACATTATATCTCTGGCAAATGTTACTGCATTAAAATAATGTAATCAAGACTTTTCTTTAGGGCTGGCTTATGTATTCATGTTCATTTGACACAAGTATATATGTATTATACATACATAATACATATTATATACCTACCACAAAACCTAATAAAGGAAAACCTAACACAAAATCTCAAAAAGGAAAAAATATCCAGCCTAGCCATAATCCTTGTAATACATTTGTAGATACTAATATGACTTTAAATCAATCACATATACTTATATATAATATATAACATATTGTCTATATAAATAACTAGGGATTAGAATGAAAAAGTGCAACACATGTAAGACATAGTTGTCTAGGCATGTTATGGCACAATATTTTTACTGTAGGTAGGTAGATTTCTTACTGCAGCCCTAGTAATTGATCTGATACATGTATGCTGCTACAGAAGAGTCCACTGGATCCCCTCTTTCTATTAGTTTTGTTTCTCTGGACAGTTTCCATGTACCTGGGATAGGTGTTATGTTCAGAAGGCTGTTGGGAAGATCTCAGTTTAGATCAGGCTGGCCAATACCACTTCTCTTGTGTATGATGAGCAGCTGTATTGTAAGATTATTATTTAGATTCTGAATGTCTTCCTTCTTGGGTCACTTTTGTGTGACCCAGGTTGTCTAGAACACAGAACGCACTTATCACTAGGCATCAGCTGGCTGTTTTCCCACTTTGTGCTGTGCAGCATCCTCCTACCCTGGCCATGAACTGTAGAGATGTTGTGTAGACCTTCTCCCTCAGCTGCATCATTGACTAAGACATTGGGCATGTTGAAATGAACTGTAGGTCATGTCAAGTTTCTTTGGTTTTGAACAGAAATCAATGTTGCCACCAAAAGGGAGCTCATGGAAGACTAAAGGGCCCCCAGAGACTCAGTGTAGGAGACTCTAGACCTGTGCCATCTAGTATTGTAGCCACTAACCACATGCGATGATTTAAATTTAAATTGATCAGAACGAACTAAAAATTAAAACTTGAGCCATACTGGTCACATTTCAAGTGTTCAGTAGCTACATGGGGCTGGTGACTTCTGTATTCCATAGTGCAAACACAAACCCTTTCCACCATCACAGAAACTTCTCCCTGGAAGTACACCTCCACATAGCCATACCTGGAGGCCTTCACTCCAATTTACTAGCCCAGCCATTCCTTCCATTGCTCTGTTCAAGATCCGCGCTGAAGGAGAGAGAGTTGATTGGTCTGGCTTAAGTCATGTGCTCACGTCTTGGTCATATGGGTATGAGAGAGGGTTGGGCAGGAGAAGCCTCCAGAGACCCCTCAGAGCCACCAGGGCAAGCACCTGAGTTCACAGCCTCAAGACAGCACTCAAGGGCAGAGGGGTGCACAGTGCTATTGGTGGGAGCTGGCTAAGAATGGACAGATGCACACCATGGCAGTCTTTAAATAAAAGATTTTGAAAGGAAGATTTTGTGTTCCTCTGGTAGGTAACAATACATCCTTCAAAATATTTTTTAAAAAGATAACACAATGTATCAGCAAATATTTGTTTTTAAAGGTGCATGTAAACATTGAAAAATAAGCATAATTTTGTTTTTAATGATTAAGACTTTGGTGTGTCTGTTTCTCTAACAATGTGTGGTATAATAGCTGAAAAAGCTTTCTATAATAAATATTAATGAAAGCTGTATCACAAAGGTGTTTAATTGTGGAAATTGCTTAATTTGCTCTGGAAAAACATTTTTGATGTCCAGCCTTCCTTCCCCATTCCAGTCCTGATTGCTAAAGGCTTCTCTTCCATAATCCACAAAGAGCTCAAACTAATACACTTCAGGCAGGTTCTGCTGGGGTTGAGCCAGTTAGGTTTTTCTCCTTACATATCCCTCTGTCTTGTGCGTGCGTGCGTGCGTGCGTGTGCGTGCATGTGTGCATGTGTGTTTTCATTGCTTTACAACAGGCCTCAGGGAATAGGAAGCATTACAACACTTTAAACATTGGTCACAAATGGAAGGATAAATATTTTTATGGTTTTTGTATGATTGTGACATAATCTAAGACTAGTAAACATGTCATGTTTGTTCACATAGCTCACTCATCTTTGACCCTGATGCTTTCATTGTAAAGTGGGAGGAAGTCAGTTTTGTAAGCATCAAGCCCTGATGTATGAAGAAAGCTCTTGCCTAAGCCGTCTGACATAGAATTCCACAGGAATCAGTTTGCAGTGGGCTTTATAATCCAAAGCTGGCATTGTACTGCAGTGTTTCCTCCCATGGTTCAAGGAAAAAACAACCTGAAATGGGGCTTTCTATTTATGAGAGAAGATTTATAAGTAATTCAAAAGTGGTATTTACTTGCAGAAGTCAGAGATCACTTCTAATCATATCAGTAAATGCCCTCGGTTTGGTATCCACATAACTTTTAACTTGGAGGATTTGTTATGAGCATCCCCCCTTATCAGTATGACTTCTTTCTTTGTGCTGTCTTGAGAAGGGAAAAGATGAAGGCTAAAAAAAAAAGAACAAAAAGCTTGGATTTTCCACCATTAAATGTTACTAAAACATACTTTATAATCCAAAGTCATAAGGTATGGTCAGTTCTTTACACATTACATTGTAATTGATTGTGAAATGTCAAATAAAGCTTGCTTTAGACTATTTTAATACATGTAAATATAAAAAGGGGGAAGTAACATCTATATTTTACATTATTCTGTACTTTGAGTTTAGGTCTTTTGGTCTTGGAGGAAAGGGGAGAGTAGTCTCAGATTGCTGCCAACATCTCCCCATGGCGTTGAAGGTTCTCATGTCTCCCAAGAGACAGCAGGGAATACAGGAGACAGCCAGATATTTTAAACATTTTGCTTCTTGCCTTCTCTGGCAAAAGCTTGCTGTGCTTTAAGCCTCTGCTAATACAGGTTGCTACTTCAAAGTAAGTTGTGTTTTAAGTAGTATAATCTCAGGAGATTATTACCTAGGGAGAAAAATTCTTGATGTCTTCTCAAAAAGATTAAATGATGGAAAAATTATAAACAGTAATATTACATTTCAAGTATATCTTTATCCAAGTGATACATAAACATGAAGACATTTTGTTGCATGATGAAAACAGTTTTGCCACTTGTGGTAGTGTCTGCTAATTGCCTACCCATTTTCATTTTCCCTTAGTGATAGAGTCCCAATTTTATTCTCTATGCTATGGCAAAACACTCAGCAAGGAAACCATATTTCCCAGCCTCCTCCAGCTACACATGGCCAAGTTCTAGCCAGTGAGATGCAAACAGATACTGTTGTCCAGTACTTAGTCAGTGGCTTTGAAAATGGAGCACTCCCTTCCCATTCCCCCTTTTCCCTTCCTGCTATTTGGTTTGCAGACCTGATTGCAAGGCTTCAGCAGCCTTTTTGGACCATGAGATAATCTGAAAGACAGAAGATGCAGCCTGAGGATGGCAAGTGAGAAACATTGAGGGAACCTGGTTTCTAACAGTGGTCATTTGTGATCTTTATGCAACCCTGAAAAAACTGGTCCCAAAATTTTGTTCCTGACTTTTAAGCTTTCAAGAAACTGGTTAAATCAGAGCAATAAAATTAGTATAAAGTGGACGCTGAAAAGGATGGCAATCCAGTAGCATCATGTAGTGAAGTACTGACTAGCAAAAAACTCATTCCCCATACTTACTTGGTAATGCTCATCCTCAGTGCTCATCATTTGTTAGAAAAGAGAAGCTTTGAACCTCAACGCAAAATCTTTAAGAGAATTCAGAACATACCACATGAAATCATTGCTATTGTAAATAAACTTGATCATGATATGAGCAAAAGCGTTACATTTAAAAATGTAGCTCTACTAAAAGGAATCACGGTCTGAGGAGGAAAGGTACAAGATGAGCTTGGAACGTTTTGTGATACCAAATAACAGGAAGTTATCGATGACTATTTTGGTCATGTCAAAAGGACTTCAGAGCCAATCTAAGTAAGTCCGCACTGGTCAAAGCTGGGGTAGTTTGAGCATCAATAAAGATCTTAACTGCAGTGGATTGTCATACATCAAATAGGTTAAAATCTATAAGTTAATTATGATTTCCAAAGATTAAAAACTTAACTGTTCAGCGTTAGAGGATACTAGGGAATGACCTTGTAATTTTGAAAACTAGTGAATAAATGAAAAGAATCAACCACTTATAAACTAGAAGCTCATTTGTATATGATTTACAGATCACAAGCAAAAGAAACAAAGATACCCATTTTGAGTGTTTTCATTCTCTTATTTTGTCTGTGGCTTCAGACAGTGAGTCAAAGCCATTCACTCCCAGGATCTTGAGTACCAACAAAAGAAATTCATTTGAGTGTGAACAGTTTTCACTCTTGCCCCAGGACACAGCTTTACCACATCACCAGGGAGTAACAGTGACTCTTGCATCTCTGCCTCCTGTACCACCAGACTTTTCATTTGATAAGTAACAGTTTTGAAATTCTTTGTTAATTTTGCTAAGATGAATTTCGCATTCATCTTTTACCTGTAACATAGCTTGTTTATTTTCATCACATTATCTGTTTAATGCCGCATAGGAGGAAACATAATCTGTAGCTGATAGATTCATTTTCTGCACATACACGTATCCCCTAAATAATTCATTAAGAATTCAATAAGTAGGCAATTGGTGTTTAAAATGCTAAATATTATGTAGAAATTGTGGTAGACTGTTACAAAGCAGTTTATGGGTTTTTTTTTTCCTGCCATTTTATCGATTTGTAGGGAAATTGGTTGGAGCTTTTGGGTAGGCTAAGAATAAATTACTATTTTTCCCATTTAAAAATGATGGGCTCTCAGTATTCAAATATTTGCTTTTCAGTGGCTTTTAAAACACAGAAAATTTATTCCAGAAACCATGATGAGCATTATCTATACATTGTCTCATACTGTCCATGAACTGAATTTTAGCAGTCTGTGACTGCACCTGCAGGGATCTCTTCCTCCTTCTTATTCAGCCCAGTCACCCCACGACCTCCAGTTATGCACACCTGCTCTGTTCTGAATCTGGATTTCCTGCCTCTCACTCTGCAGCATCCTAACCTTCCAGTTCTGTTCAGACCTCACTAAGTCCTCAGGTCTTGGGACACTTTCACTTTCAATCATTTCCCTCTTTTCCTCTCTTCTCTCCTCACACAGCCTAGATTTCATGGTTCTTTGTGATAATCACTTTCTTAGAAATGACCTTAGCTACCTTCCCACTAACCTCATAGGGGAATTGTAAGGATTAAATGAGTGAATACTCTTGGAGTACTTGGGAGGATTTACATAGTGTTATGTAGTATCTGCTCAGTAATGTCAACGGTTGCTATTACTTAGCTCTCTCCTCTCTTCTTGTACTTGTCTGGCAAAGTTCCAGGCCCCCACCCCAATCCCCCCAACCCCCACCACCAGTTAGCTAGAAATTGCTAGGGATGGAAAAGAATCATGCTAACTCATCTCCTGATCACACGTCGCAAATGTGTAGTTAATTTTGCCCAGCAACACTGCCATACTTCCCTAGTATGTTTGCTTTTCCACTTTCTGAAATGCATGTTCAAATCTCTTTCCTCCATCCACCTGTACTTCCTGATGTTCTTGGTACAAATTACAGGAAACCCTATTTCAGCTGGCTTAAACAATAAGAAAATACCCTGTAGCATCACAAGCAGTCACAAAGTAAGGCGTCTTCAGGATTGATAAGATCAGCAGCCTAGTGCTGTCTTTCTGCTGTACCATCTTCAGTTTGGAGACTTTGCCCTTGCCACCTTCCATCATGGTCACAAGGTGGCTGCCATAGCTCTAAGTGTCACATGTAGAGGTGACAGCATCCTGGAAGAAGACCTGTGTATTCCTGAATGTCTTTATTTCAGTGAAGAATATCTTTCCTAGAAGACCCCTGCAGACATAGCTTTATTGAAGGTAGGGTAGGGTGAATAGTGGTAGAACAGGTGACTTACAAAACGTGGTTGGCTGCACCTGAGCAGCTGAACAGCCTCAGTGAGCACCTGTCCAGGTCTTGCTGACATTTGTCTAAACAGTATCCCTAAGTGATCTTCTTCAGGACTCTGAATGCCACCTGTATGATACTAATCATTGGTAAACCTTATTCTCTGTGTCCAGTCTCACACATGACTGCTCCACTCTTATGTGTAAAAGATACCTTATACTTACCTTGGCCAGAGCACAGCTTCCCCCTTCTCCGTTCTTGTCAGTGTTCATAATATTGGACACACACACACTTAGGCTAAAAATCTAGCCATTAGGTTGATTTTTCCTTTCTCCCAGCATCCATTTAACTAGCATTTCAGCCAGCACTTATTCCAAGTCCTCTGCATCTCTCTCCCTACCTTGCCTTATCTCAGTCCAAGCTGCCATCCTGTTGTACCTGGGTGACAGCAGTAGCTGCCTACTGGGCACCCTGCTCTGGTTTTGCCCCTATCATCTCTTCTCCCCCAGTCTTACAAATGATCTTTTTAAAGTGCAGATCAAATTATGTCACTTGCTGCTCAAAATCTTCCAGTGCCTTTGTGTTACTTTGCCTAGGGTAAAATGTAAACTTCTACTCAACCTACCCAAGCTCCTGTCCTGCTACTCCTCACATCCTTTCCTCTGAGCCACAGTGGTCTCCTTCTTCTTCAATGGGCCATACTCTGCCTCATCTTTACATCTTTGTACCAGCTGAGCTCATTACTGGGTGTTCTTCCTGATCTTCATTTGGATGTCTGATTATATTTCAGACATTGGCATCACCTTTATCAAGCAGGCCTTCTCCAGCCACCCAGTCTAAATTAGTCATCTGATGTGCTCTCTCAGAACTCTTTTCCCTGCCTGAAATTCTCTGTGTAACACTCCTCACAATGTCTTCTCTCTGGCCCATTGCTTCATGCTATTTGTCTTTGCTTCCCTTCTGCAGAATGGTAAGGGATGGTCCATCTTACTCAGCATTGCGGGTTCAGCACCTAGGACAGTGCCTGGCACTTGTTAGGTTACTCAATCAATAAATTATTTATTGAACTTAAATAAGCTTTATTTGGAAAAAGTCAAACAGATAAACTCCCATTCAGTTTCATCTGACTTTTTTAAAGAGAAAGAAAACTAGTAGCTCTATTATTGTATCATTCATCTTTTTGGAGAGGGAGAGTAAGCAATAGAAATTGACTCTGGCTACCCTAAATGAAAAGGAAATTTATTGTGAGGCTCCTGAAATCAATAGATGGATAGAGATTGAAGCTTAGAGCACAAACTGGAACCCAGGAGCCCCAGAGCTAGACAGTCTATACCATGGCAGGTCTGCACATCACTGCCCTGCGCTCTTTGTGAGCTTGGCAAATCTCCATGCCACTAGGCTGCCCATTCAGACTGTCAGTCCTGGAAGCAGCATCCAGCAGGCCAGACCTGATGTAGACACCTGTCCAGCTGTGTCAGGGCAGAGGAGGCAGCTCTGGCTCTTGGGCTTCAGTTGCAGGGATTCTCTACTATCCAAGGCTGATATAGTGGAGAGAGGGGTGGCCAAAGGGGTCTCCAAAAGCAAGACCAGGATTTTAATGGGGGCAATGGATGTTGAGCAGCCAAAACATGGCCAACATTCAAAGCATTTGGGGAACTTGTTTAGAAGTCTCTCTCCGAGCTTGTTGGAGCTCCACCACAAATAGTACAAACATCTGCCTACCCCTGTCTTCTTAGTTCATGGCCATAATTCTCCCTCAAATCTCTGAGGAATCAAAATGGAATCACTGGTGTTAAAAATAATAACCCTGACAAATAGAATTGAGAAGGCCGTGAAAAGAGGGTTCTTATGCTCGTATGCCTGATAACAAAAACCATCACAAAATACTCTGCAAAAACCACAACCTTACATGAAGGCCATTGCAACCTTATACAAAAGACACTTCTGTAAGGATATCTGTTCAACTGCCTGTCCAGCCTCAGGCTGGCATCACTTGTTATTGATCTTTGTAGCCAAGGATAATTATTTTGAAACAGTTGTATAATCTTCATTTTTTCCTCTACAAACCTTTGTCTTCCTTTATCTCCCTGAATATGCACATCGTTTATGGCATACGCATTCCCGTTGCAATGCTTTATTCCCAGATTTCTTTCAGAGGCCCTTTCTCCGTTTTTTATTTAGGTTGACAAGCTCAAAGCTTCATTAGAGAATGACAGTCCTATACTACTGTTTCTCAGAAGATGCTCTCAGATGCTCAGTGGTTTCTTGTCCCCCTCAGAGTAAACCCCAAGTCCTTTTGGGCCCGTGGGACCCACAGGATCTGCCCCTGCTGTGCACTTCAGCCACACTGGACCTCCTTGTGCTCCTCAAGTGAATCAATTGCAATTCCCACAAGACCTGTGCCCTACATGTTCCTCCTGGAGATTCATTCCCCAGACCTGTGTGGGAATCCTTGCTTCCTCCTGCCTCAGCTCCAGTGTCACCTGCTCAGAGCCCTTCCCTGGCCATCCTGTCTTAACTGTGCCCATCCCCACTCCGTCTCCCCCTGCTTTCTTACTCTCTGTGTGTATTTCTTTATTTATTGCATGGCTTCCCATGACAGTGTTGAACGCCAGGGGCCAGGGGCTTTGTTTTGTTCATGGATGTATCCATGTACCAAAACAGGGTCCCTCCGTAGTGATGTTTCAATGAGTGAACAAATGGGTTGTCACCTGTGAAATTAGTTTTAAAGGAGGAATTCCAAAATGGTCCTAAACAACAAGTAGACAGCATGTGAGGTGATGATTGCAATTACTTACTTGGTTATGTAAATTCTGTTGCGTTAATTTAAGAGAATTATCTCTCCACCTCCTGTTTTAGAGCAGTGGGTTAGTAGATTCTGCTGCCTCTTCAGCTGAATGTTGGAGCCTTTTAGAAATGCAGAACCTTAGGTTTACCTCATACTCACTGAATCAGAACCTCCAAGTTGACACAGCCAAGGCTAAAAGCCTTAGAAATCCCCTTGTATTTTCTAAGCATTCACACATTAGAAAGGGAAGGGCAGTGGCCAAGGCACTTTCATTCTTCATAGCATAGTAATGCAGCTTTGGAACTCAGTTTCTGCTTGCTGATCTGGACATAGCGTCATGTAGGTACACGTAACTTCACATAGTACCTTTGGCTGGTGGGGTGTTGAAATGGCAGAAATGCTATAGTTGCTTTTCTGTGGAAGGAAAAGTGCTATAAATTTACTACCCCTAGGAAGGTTTGAGGCACTTGTTTTTTAAAATTTATTTTTAACTGACAAATAATTGTATATTTATGGGGCACAATGTGATAATTTTGTTTTTGTTTTTATATTTTTAGAGACAGATCTCGCTCTGTTACCCAGGCTGGACTGCAGTGGCATAATCACAGCTCACTGTAGCATCCACTTCCTAGGCTCAAATAATCCTCCTGCCTCAGCCTCCATAGTTAGCATGCGATGACTGGCTGATTTTGTATCTCTATGTGTGGTAGAGACAGAGTCTTGTTATGTTGGCCAGGCTGGTCTCAAACTCCTGGGCTCAAGCTGTGCCCCAGCCTCCTAAAGTGCTGGGATTACAGGTGTGAGCCACCACCACGCCTGGCCATGGTGTATTGATCTATGTAAACATTGTAGAAAGAGTCAATCAAGCGAATTAACATATCCACTACTTCACCAACTTATCTTTTTTTGTGTGGTGAGAACATTCAAAATCATACAGTACATACTATTATTAACTGTGGTCGCTGTGAGATCTTTGTTTTTTAGTGGAAGCCTTGTGAGCTATCCTGTAATTCTCAGCTTAGCTTCACATTTCTCCTCATACTCTGTAGTACTATGGAGTACCTGCAGGAGTGTCCTGGTAATGTGTTACTTGCTGATGTTGTAATCCCTGAGTATATGGCTCCAGCCCAGGAAGCCTCAGAGCAGATCCTGACCAGGAGTCAGGGCTCTGCATTGGAAGCTGTTGGGATGGACAGTATGAGTTTGAATAGTTTTGTAGACCTTTGTCACTTTGAATGCATTAGGGCTGCTTGTCAGACTGAAACAATTATAATTTCACCAAGGACAATCCTATTTTTTAATTCCACTGCTTAATGTCATCAGTCACCAAGACTGTTTAGAAATGGCACTTTAGAAATCCTGAATTCAAATGCCTAAGGGAACTAGCAGATTATATGATCTAATCTAATGAAGCAAGCCTGGTGTAAAACAGTCAACTGACAGAAATAGGATACACTATCTTCACTTTTACTCCTAACCCTAAGTTAATATTGGAGTTTGATATTCAGAATTAAGAAAAGGTGAATTGAAGTAATTTTTTTATGGTTCTCCTCTTTACATTTGGAGCTTACAGTCTGATGCCAGGCATGGCATGCTAACTAGGGAGGCTGAGGCAGAAAGATCATTTGAGCCTAGGAGGTGGATGCTACAGTGAGCTATGATTGCACCAAGATTTTGGCACATCTCATCTTTTGGATTGGGATGTGTTTCTGCACTATTTGACTTCCTTAACCAGCAAGAGTACTGAGTTTCATTTAGTTTAATTATAGAAAATGCCTGTTCATAAATTTAAGTACTTTCAAGCTGGAAAAGAATGTTGGCATAAAAAGTTTGCCATTTGGGGTAACTATTCCAGAGATACTTGTAAAAATCTTAGATTTCATATCAATCATGTTTAGTTGTCCAATATTGCATCATAACTTCCATTTGTAAAGTTCTTTGCTCATAGTATCGTTAGTAATTGAGAAAGGCAAACTGAACAGATTATATCATTTTTATAAAGCTTGAAATCATGAATTTTGTATGCCTGAGGGGTGGAGGGGACAGATTACTTTCCATTCCACACATGTAAAAATATATATAATTCAGGCCATCAGTCTTAGATTTCTGCAAACTGGGATAATTTCTTGCCAAACAATGTTCTAAAAGTTAAAATTTCAGTGGGAATGAGTGAATGAAATCATGTATTTGTGTAATCATTTAAGAATGTCCCTTTCAGACAGCATTAGGAGATATACCTAATGCTAAATGACGAGTTAATGGGTGCAGGAAATCAACATGGCACATGGATACATATGTAACAAACCTGCACATTGTGCACATGTACCCTAAAACCTAAAGTATAATAATAAAAAAAAAGTAAAAAAAAAAAAAAAAAAAAAAAAGAATGTCCCTTTCAAGAAGTAGTGTTGGGAATACTTTTTATACCCTATGCAAAAATTAACACAAAACTGATCAAAGACCATAGCGTAAGAACTAAAAGTATACAACTCTTAGAAGAAAGTATAAAGAAAAAGCTTTATAACATTGGATTTGGCAATAATTTCTTGGATATGACACCAGTAACACAGGTAACAAGAGAAAAAAGAGGTAAATTGGACCAAAATTAAAAGACTTTTATGCATCAGGCACTATCAAAAGAGTGAAAAGGCAACCCATGGGATGGGAGAAAATATTTGCAAGTCTATATCTGATAAAGGATTAATATCCAGAATATATAAAGAACTCCTCTAACTCAACAAATGAAACAACTCAAGACACAAATTAAAAATAGGCAAAGAAGTTTAAATAGACATTTCTCCAAAGACAATATATGGATGGCCAATAAGCACATGAAAACTTAGGCATTCAGCATCACTACTCACAAAGAAACTGTTACCAAAACACCAGGGGTTTTGTCTAGGTCCTCCTGTTCACCGCACAGAAAGCCCATCACTGTCAATGACAAGTATTGCCAAGGAAGAAGGCTTTAATCGGCTGCTGCTGCTGAGATGGGAGCTCAGCCTCAAATTCATCTCTCTAACCCACTAAAACTAGGGGTTTATATAGCAGGGAAGAAATGTAACAATGTGTAAGAAAACAAGAACTAGGGAGGGGCAAGGAGTCATCTGGTGTGGTGATCAGCTGAGTTTTGGTTCTTTGATAATTTTTTTGAAAGGCCTGAAGGTCCTTTTCTAGGGAAGAAACTCAAAACAGATGCAAGTTTCAAGCTTTAACAGCAGAAGGGTCAATTTCTGTGTTTATCCAAAAAGAACTGTCTATGGGATTATTGGGCAGGTTTCAAAATGCTACTGCACACCCATTAGGATGGCTACTATAAAAAAAAAATAGTAAATGTTGGTGAGGGTGTAGAGAAATTGGAATTATTCTTCTCTGTTGGTAGGAATGTAAAATGGTTTGGTGACTATGGAAAACATTATGGTGATTTCTCAAAAAATTAAACTGGAATTACTGTATGATCCAGCAGTCCCAGTCTGTGTATATTGAAAGCAGGGTCTTGAAGAGATATTTGTATATCCATGTTCATAGCAGCATTATTGACAATAGCCAAAAGGTGGAGCAACCCAGGTATCCTTCCAGGGGTGAATGGGTAAGCAAAATGTGGTATATACGTACAATGGAATGTTATTCAGCCTTAAAAAGGAATGGATTTCTGACACATGCTACAACAGAGGTGAATCTTGAGGACATTATGCTAAGTGAAACAGGTGAATCACAGAAAGACAAATACTGAATGATTCCATTTATATGAGGCAATAAAGTAGATGGCTTGTGATGTCATCCAAAAAGATCAAGTCCTGGATGCAGTGTTAGTGGGTGAGCCATGCCAAGGGTTTTCCCCTGGTTCCTGTGATGCATTGTTTTCAATGGGTCAGAAAGTTAGCTCTCTTCTGCACCATACCTCTAGCCTCCACCGCAGGCCCGCCAGCCATCTGTTGTGTTATGCATCCAGCTTAAGAAACAAAGCATCCAGCTGTCTGCCCCTCAGCTTAAGGGACTGGGTCTTTTTCATAGTGTTAGTTACCACCTACATGACCGTTACTTTGTTAAGTTTCTGCAAAAATCCTCATACCTCAGGATCATACTATAAGTGGAACGATATGATGAACGAGTTTGAGCTTCTGGGACTTGGAAAATGTTGTTTCTGTTGAATAAAAAGTGCGACATTAACAATGTGGGTCACATTTGTTAATTTTGACCAGTCTACATTAAACTTTTCATAGAACATGAGAAAGAACCATTTCCTAATATGCTTATCATGAATAATATATATTCGTTAAGTTCTTCAGTCTCATCAAAATTCTCATCAGCTCCATGAGTAAATATAGTTATCTGAGTTATATTTATATCTGTGTTCTAATCGGCTGCCATTGGAAGCACCATAAACAGCTTTTCTTTTCCATGCAGCTTATCCCATAAGTTCTCAGACCTATCTTTACTACACTGAGCAACATCATTGTTGAAAGTTAAATTTAAATTTGTCAATAATTCATTGTCTTCAGACACATATTTTCTGCCGTATCGAGTAAACACTTGTATAAATTCACCATCTCTAACTGCTTGGGCAGCTTAAACATGTAAAACTGCATTTTGCAGTAGCATTATTGTATTTGTTTGAAAACAGTCTGTATTGAAAATACTAGTCCTTTTACAATTCATTCAGGGTTTCTTTTTCTAAATATACCTGTGTTCTAAGTATTAATTATGGTTCTTAATATGGTTTGCTTAATAATGGCATCTTAAGCTCTGTTCTTCCAACTGAGGCATACTTTGTAAAACATGTGCCTTCTTGTGGTCTTTAATTTTTTTCCGCTTTTCATAGAGATGTGAACAAAAAATGATTTTGCTTTCCTTTAAAGGAAAAGTACTGGAGGGAAATTGGTTTTTTAGATAAAGTCATTCTTCTAGTTTTAAATGTTGCTAACTAATGCAGAAAGAAAAGTTTCAAATTTTGTAGGCCAAGTAAAACCCAGTGAGCTTGTGTAGATGGTGGGCGTCAGTTTGCTTTTCCTGCTCTGCAAGGGGGCAGTCCGCTGCTCCTCTGCCTCCTGGCACAGCCATTGATAGGGTGAGATTTAGGTGAACGCTGATGTTGAAGCTGTTTTCATTTCTTCTTGGTAGACATTGAGGCTAGACCTGTGTTACCTGCTTTTGCCCAACTTTGTATTTAATGAGATCCCGTCCTCATCACTGGAAGATACTGAAGTGAATACATAGATGGATCTAGTGAGTTAGGCCATCTTCAACAAAATGGGCATCTTTTGCTGTAGAACTATTCTGACCTACGTTTACCCTACATCATGCTAATATACCCACTGTGTTCCCTTGGAGTTGAAGAGTTAATCAACTCCCAAAGTCCCTAAAGTAGTAAGTGGCAACGTCAAAACCAAATGCATGACTTCTGACTCCACATACTGGATTTTCCTCACCAGCTGGAAAAGGGGTGTGTTTGTGTGAGAGAGTGTCTCCGAGAGAAGAGCTAACAGAGATGACCAGGACTTGCACTGAGAAAATACCACCAGGACAAAGCCTGTTTTCATGAGTCATTGTCTGGTTTTATTTCTAGATTAAAATTTGTTTACAATGTATTCGCCATAAAGGATTCTTTAAAAGTATAGGAGTTGAATGTCTCACAATGTGTTAAGATTTATTTAAGCTGAAAGAAGAATGCCAAGCTTGGTGGAACTCTGCCTTTCTAGTCAGTGGACTTACTGGCTGGTACTGCCTGTCCACTGCTGTGCACCTGATGGTTACTGATGTGGTGATGACTGTGGATTTGACTCAGGGTATACCAGAGAGGTTGCAGGTGATACTCAGTGCCAAAATCACTTAATAAGGATGTAAGATTCTCAAGTCCTTTTTTGGTGTTATTAGTTTTATATGGAAATTAAGAAATTAGATTCTGTTCTGAAGTAGTTTTCCAGCTACTAATTTTAACATATAAACTTCTGGCCCTGGTTTATTTTTGTAAATGAAGATATGAAACACTGAAGTGTTAAAACTGACAGGTGTCAAATAATTGCCTTTTCTCTCTCCTTCACCCCTCAGGGGGGACACAGCGATTGCCACGCGCCATTGGAATGTCCCTGGCCAAGGAGCTCATATTCTCTGCGCGAGTCCTCGATGGCCAAGAAGCCAAAGCAGTGGGCTTAATCAGCCACGTTCTGGAACAGAACCAGGAGGGAGACGCTGCCTACAGAAAGGCCTTGGACCTGGCGAGAGAGTTTTTACCTCAGGTATTCTCATTAGAGTTTATTTTTTCTCATTTTAGGAAACATTATAACACTTTGACTAAAACAGCAGTCATCTTGCCTATGGAAGAAGTCCCTGGCTTGCTTCCAAGTAAAGGGATGCGTGGGCTCTGTAAAACTAGAGCAGTTACATGAGATAAACACTATGATCCTGTGGAATTCTGATGAGGCTTTGAAGATGCTCCAAGGGTCTTATTGTAGCCACACTTTGATAAAATATCCCTTGACAACGCTTGTCACATGTGCACAACTTCCTAGCAAGGTGTTTTAATTTGCTCACCAGCTGAGCGTTCTAATGGAAGCCGTAGCCATGGAAAGAAAGAGTGATAGGGCTGGCTGTCACACTGGGCCACCCCAAGTCAAAATACATTGAAATATGCTGTTTTCTAGTAAGGGACCATAGTCTGTTGTGCCAGAGTGGACTTTCCTTGCAGTGGCTTCACTTGAAAAGTGAAAAGCCTGCTTGAAAAGCAGCAGTTGTTTGTCTTCCTGTGTGTTTGCCTATGGTGGTGTAGGCATTGTTTTGACTCCATTGTGCTTCCTCACAAGTACACTTTCAAATCTAGAACACGATGTGTATGGCTGACTCAGGAGTGATATCAGTGGCCGTGCACTGACAGTCCTGTTTTAAGCAATTCTTCTTGTCACCCATTCAGATATATTTTTCAAATATGCCTTCGGTCTGAAATCACAAGATTAAAGGGCTTTAAATTGAGAGAAAGAGTCTTCTTTTGCTGTGTAAGCAGTAGTGATCTTTCTTTATTCCTAGTGGAGTTTGAAGTTTTATAATCCCCTAACCATTTCTGGAGTCAAAATAATTTTTCTCTCTAACTCAGGGTTGCTTAACTTAAACAGGATTCATAACCTTTTTGTGGGCTGTGGATCTTTTTGGGAATACCATGAGATTCCAAATTCATGCATTTGATTCTTTTTAAAAATGCACGAATCCTCACATTTGTTCAGAGTCTTGCATCCAGTTTCAGAAAGTGTTCTTGGCACTCAGCTCAGCACAGGAGCCTTTGCTGACAAACCAGGCCCCACTCTGCTGGTATGCACCTGCTCAATCAGTTTTTAAAACCACACTGCCTGGCATTGACGCTTCTGGTCCTTCTTAATTAACTTAGGAGCTATTAGCTCTTTTAGGGAAGGACCGTTATATAATTTATTCCCCACATAAGGTAATGCAGAGCCATACATTCAGTAGATGCTCAGTAAGTATTTGTTGGATTGATGGAAACAGAGCAAATAAAAAAAGATTTTTGCCTTAAAAAGATAGATTCTCACTACAAACTTATTTATTCTCCCCAAATATGAGATAAATCTCTACCTAAAGACAAATTAAAGGTGCGAGTATCAGGAGAGTATAATTTGACTGACTATTGGTGTTATAACCTACCCTGGCTTAAAACTTTATGATCAAAACATACCTCAGTTCAAATACAGGAGTGTGTTTAAGAAAGGTTATGATACAATTCCAATTCTGATGATCTGCAGAGCCCGCTCCTGGCCTCCTGACATGGATGTTCAGCTCTCTGCTTCAGAGCTCCCTATAGGCAGCTTATTAGCCCCTTAGGGCCTGACTTGCTCTCTCCCATGATGCTTCTGTGGCCACCATGCAGCAAATGCCACCACCGTCCACACACCGCCCCGCCTGAGAACGTGAGCACTGTCCTCTGCTCTGCTCCCTCCTTCCACTGCCAGTGTGTCGAGCCGCATCCCATTGTGTGGTTACCCAGCCATCATCACAGCCCCTGTGTGTGTGCCTTTGTTACCTTTCATTGGAAGGACACTCCTTCAGAATGTTGATTGTTAAAATTAATTTTCCTCCAAGTCAAACAAATGTATAAGAAGATGTTGAGTTACTTCAGAAAATATGTGACTGCAAAATTACATGCACAAGTCACCAAATGAAGTTTGAGTGGAATCACCTTTATTTTTATGTTTGTTACTTTGTTGCCAAATGATTAGTCCTCCAGATAACTGAAAGCTTCTGTAAAATCAGTATTTCTAGGTGATATCTGTATTATATATTACTTCCATTTATCTGAGAAAAAAAGGCTTGTAAAGAAGAAAAGGCACTGGAAATGTTTTAAGGGGGAAACAAATTAAATCAAGCACTATCTCTAATAGCATTTTGAATTTTCCTGTTTTTCTCATGGCTTTCTAAACTTTACTTCCCAAAGTGTGGTCTGTGGACCAGCAGCCTGGGCATCTCCTGGCAGCTTGTTAGACGTGCAGAATCTCAGGCCCATTTCAGACCCACTGAGTCCACATCTACATTTTAACGAGGATGGGGATTTGTGTGCATCTAGGAGTTTGACAAGCACCTTTTCTTGGTCAGTTGACGATGAAAATGGAAAAATTAGAGGAGCACACCATTTAATAAAATGGATTGATTATCATGAAAAAAATGATGGTGGTGTCTATGACACATACAAATCACAGTGGGAAGAATTATCAATAAGATATTTGTCTAACAACTATAGCATTGGAAATTGTGGCCTTTGAAAAAGATTTGTAAACATGATTTGGAAGAAAATTTAGATAGGTCAAATTTAATAATAGAAACTCCTTGATAGGAAAACATGTCTTTTCATGCATTCATCCATGTCACCATCCAAGAGTCCTTTGCTGTGCCTGTTGTTTAGAGCCTACCTTGTGTTTTAATTCAAAAGAGCATTCAGTTCAAAATATAGCATTGAATTCACATTTATCACCCACAAATGGTATTTTAGGACTTTAAAATGTGATCGAATAACGAAATTCCATCTGAGGGATTCTGGTTTTTCTGCTTGGTAAGAGTTTGGCTTCTGCAAGACACAGCTGACATTCTCCTTCTCACAGCAGATATCCAGTTCATTCCTTGTGACTCTTCTACATCCTGAAAGACTTACGTAGACTTCAAATTTATGTGTGCTGTGGGAGCACTGCTTAGAGGACACTGTTGATTAATCCACCATCATTGCTGTTAGTTGTCAAGGCGAATGGAGGAAAGATAGAGAGCCAGTGTCTGAAAGCGATGATATCAGAACCCTACCTTAATCAATAGCAACAGCCTCATCCCCAGCCCAAGCTTCTTTCAAAAGCCCTAATTGGTATGGTACTGAGGCAAAGACTTTACCTCCTTTTCCTTCCTCTACTTAACTTCTAGGAAGTGTTGCTGAAGAACAGCAAGCTCACAGCTGGACATGCACTACCTGCTCACCTTTAAGGATCTGGAGTTTGCAGCATAACAAAACATGTGGAATCTAAATAATGTGCTGATGCAGTTGTTGCAGTTGCTCTTTAATTACAGCCTTGCAAGGCTCAGAAAATTTTCCATCTAGTATCTGACAGCCATTGCTGGCTGTGCCATGGATCCACTGGTGGGAATTCTGAATTTTATTGAGATATATGACATAATTTGTATAAATAATAATTAAAGTCTGTTTCTTTAATTTGAATTTTAGGGACCTGTTGCAATGAGAGTGGCAAAATTAGCAATTAATCAAGGGATGGAGGTAGGTTCCTTAATGCTTGAGTTTGTTTTGGGAATCGAGAGTGGAGATTTAATTTAAATGAACCATGTTTAGACTTCTACATTTTTTTTAAAGTTCTAAAATATGGTTGTTTAAATGCTGCTGTTACTGAAAGCTACTGAAGTTCCTTGCAGGTACGTCATTTATTTCATTCTTAGGGTTATTGCTAATTCAGTATCACAAGCACAGAATTCAGTAATTTTACCAGTGCCGTGAAGCTTATGACATGCTCATGATTTTTGCCATCAAATTAACAGATTTATTGGCTAGTAGTTCATAGAAAACCAAAAGAACAGGGCATTCTGTGTATTTTTAGCATCAGTATTATATTATACAAAACATTCCAAGGAGAACTCCTAGCTCTCTCCACCTTTAGCTTCTCAGTGTGCCTTCTGCAGGGAGGCACACGCAATGCAGGTACAAGGTGAATCCATCGTGTGTCCTGGGGGTACCCCAGGGAGATGACTCCAAAAGAGTGAAGGCCCCAGGCCAGGGAGGATAGGGTGGTTCACATACCCATTTATTGGACTTTTCATGGCAGTTGTTAGATTTTGGTTAAATTATGGGTATCTTGAAGAAAAGTGCTTCCTTCTTGTAGACTAAGGAACCTCTGTATCTTCCTGGGCTGTATCGCAGTAAAAAGAGATTGACTTTATTAGCAGTAAATACAGTTTCATAAATTTGCAAAAGTATCTGATTGGTTTATTTAAATATTTACATAATGGTAACAATACTAATAGCAAATACCTTATATAGCCCTTACTATATACTAAGCATCGTGTGTGTGTGTTGCGATATAAAGGCCTCACCTAGATTAACTCATTTAATCCTCACAATACTCCCATTTGGTGAGCATTATAATTAGCCCCTCTTGTTCAGACATGCCTCTTTGAAGCACAGAGAGGTTAAATAACTTCCCTAAGGTAACTCAGCTCCCAAGTGATGGAGTCAGGACGAACCCAGGAAGCCTGGTTCTTTGTCTCATGTTGGTCACATTCTGATCTGCTGTACTATATCAAAGGATTGGGTGCTTTGGGGATAGGTTATTCAATTTGAATTTCTATTGAATATACCACATTTTGCAAAGTTATTTCTGCTGAAATGGATTATGTTTTTATTCTCAGGTCGATTTAGTAACAGGGTTAGCCATAGAAGAAGCTTGTTATGCTCAGGTATGTAATACAATCACAAATTCAATGAGGATGACCCTTACAAATTATATTTACCTTCTGTATAATTCAAATGAATTTCACTGAGCAAGATTACCCTTGTGCCCATTCCAAAATCATACAAATGGGTTGAAATTAGTTGTTTCTGCTATTTGTTACCAGCTCTTATGACTGATTCTGTTCCACAGGAATGTCTCTTGTCTATATAATCTAGAAAACTCTTAGAGTAACTGAGTCAGTCCTGGGTGTGCAGGAGCTGTCTCTCTAGGCTTATGCTTTCTTTTGCGGGTATGGCCCTGGCCTCCCACTGCAGTGTAGAGAGGTAGAGGAGAGTGGTAATGAGCGTGTGCCTGCCATGCAACCTGGGGTGAGACTCCTTGGCTTTTCCTGAACCTCTGCGCCTTCTCTCCTGACCACTGAAAGTTCACTAATGAAATTATAGTTTTATTTTTTACAGAATCGGCCCTTTTCATCTGTAAGTTTTGCATTTGTGGATTCAACCAAGTGTAAATTGAAAATATTCAGGAAAAAAAACAGTTGGTTGCATCTGTACTGAACATGTACTGACTTTATTCCTTATTATTCCCTGAACAGTATAGTATAAGAACTGTGTACATGCCATTTACATTATATTAGGTATTATAAATAATCTAGAGATGATTTAAAGTATACAAGAGGATGTGCATAGGTAATATGATATGCCATTTTATTAATATATAAGGAACTTGAGCATCTGCAGATTTTGGCATCTGCAGGAGGTCCTATAACCAATCCCCTGCAGATACTGAGGGATGACTGCATACAAATTAGTAGGTCTTCCTGGAGAGGAAAAAAAATGTTTTCCCTTTTTTGTCTTTCTCTGAAAGATAGAACTTTATTTTAGGGCATCTGAAATAGCAAAAAAGTTTTGTTCTACCTTTCCTGAGAGTTGGAAACTGCATGAGCACTCGTTTAAAGGAGCAGTATCTAGAGTGTGACTCTGTGTCCAGCTTGTATGTATAAATCATCACCTGTCATTGATGAGTACGTGCCATGAGGAAAGTGAATTACAAACATCTTAGAAATAGCCTCAGAGCCCAAAGAAAAATTTTAAAAGCACATTTGGCCATAAATTACAACTTACTAAATGTAAACACCAGAAATTATACAAGGTCTTCAGACCACAATGGAATTAAACTAGAAATCAATAAAAGAAAGACTGCTGGAAAGCCCAAAATATTGGGTGATTAAACAACATCCTTCTAAATAATGTTATATGTCAAAGATGTCTTGAGGAATATATATATATTATATATATAAAATTATAAAGTATTTTGAATTAAAATGAAAATACAACTTCTCAAAGTTTGTGGGATATATTAAAAGCAGTGCTTAGATAGAAATAGCATTGGATGTATATATTAGAAAAGAGGAAATATCTAAATCAATAATAACCTTCCACCTCACTAGGAAACTAGAAAAAGAAGAGCAAAATGGGGTAGAGGACCACTTGAAGTAAGAAGGACGAGTTTGGTTACATAATTAGGAGAATTGTTCAAGTGACTGATAGATTTCAAAATTTTGGAATGTGGTTCTAAGTAGTTTTCTTAGATAGTGCTTGATAAACTTTTACAGTTGTTTTAACATTTTTGACATATTTAATATTTTGTTTTTCTTAGACCATTCCAACAAAAGACAGACTTGAAGGCCTTCTTGCTTTTAAAGAGAAAAGGCCCCCTCGCTATAAAGGAGAATAAAAGGAACAGAAATTCTTAAGACGCCAATGTAATAAATGTACTTCTGGAAGTGTCTTTCGGATCCACTATATGCCTCAGCACATGGGATCTTAATGACCAAAGTGAAGAGCAGATTATTCATATAGTGTAATAAGCATCCGGAATGGACCCATCCGTGTACTTCATTCAAATGTGTAAATGTCATATTCATTCAGATTTATAAAGCTAGTAGTGTATAGTCAGAAACAGAATCAAAGTGAGATATACATTTTTAAATATTTACTGCATATGAGGCTTTCTGTTCTTAATTTTTTAATGTGAATAATTTATATATTGCACATTCTAGGGAATAATATTGATTGTATGTCTACTGTGCTGCATTCAGAAAATAAAATTTCTATATACCAAAAATGTGAAGTTATACCAAATAAAGTTTCTAAGTGATTAATGCATACGAACAGATACATATACATATATCTAAACCTGAAAAATGAATTGATATTCTGAGTGAAAACTACCTAATATAAATAAAATTAGTGAAAAGAAAACATGAGAATCTTTCTCTTACCCCATTCTTTTTGAATTGACTAAATCATTGCATGCTGGACTTTAGAAGAAACAATCCTTTCATTGCTGCTTCTATCAGGCAACCTCTTTACATAGTCCTGTAATACAGTATTGAAGGTGAAGAATTAATCCAAAGACAGAAGCCAAAGAACCGAAGCGGACAGGAGACCTGGTGCAGTGGGACTTCCAGGACCTCCTCCCAGCAAGGGGTGTGGCGGCTGCCTGGCCTAGGAAAGGAGATGTTTGCACACAAAGGAGGAAAGAAAATGGGGCAGCCAGGATTGGAGCATGGAAATGGCTTGGGGTCATGGATTAAAGTGGAGACCGTTCTCTGCTTCCTTACCCTCAGCTGTTTGCATCCACTTTCTTGAAAGGAAAGAGGTGAACTTAACAACCCTTTGTCCTAACAAACACCTGCCTTCCTACCCAGGTGTAGGAAGCTGTAAACGGAGAGCCTCCAGGTTGCATACCTGAGTAGCCACACCTGGGGAGTAGGCACACGCAGGAGTTGTGTGGGACATCGGGAACTGGAGAATTCGCTGTGGAAAAAGGAAGGAGAACATTCTGATGCCCTTAAATAATTTGAAATAGCTCTACTTTACATTCATTTTACCAAACCACCCTGCCTTCCTAGTTTGTGCCAAGTCTGAGTGCGGTCATGCTGGAGACGACGTCCCCGGGAGTGCCCGTGCAGCAAGCTTCACTGTGGTACAGCCCAGCTGTGTCCGTAAGGTGTCCTCCTTTCACATTTCCGTATATCAGATAAACTCCCATTTTACTGTGGATTTACATCGTCATCGTGGCGACTTCATTGCTATTTGAAGGCATGTGGGCTTCATTTTTTAAATTCTGAAACTTACATTTTTTAACTTGGGAATTTGAAGTCAGCCTCAATTCTAAAATTGTTACAAGAGGCAAATGTGGACTGGCCGTCTGCTGATGTCTGTCCTGACCAAGGTAGGCGGTGTCTTCACTAATGTTTGGACACTAAGGTGAGCGCTGTTTTCTTTATCACATTAGGTGCTGAGGCTCTGTGGATTTATGATGATTGCTCAGCTGATCATACTATAAAGAGGGCTTACTAAAATTCACATTTGGCTCGCTCTGTGGTGGTCATATCGGGTGGCATGCATACTTGTTTACTGATAAACTTGCTGAGCTGTTCGTTTTGTGCATGATAATCTGCACCTAAAATGCTGCTGGTGGTTTTCATAGCCCTTTAAATGTTGCAGGGCCAGTTTGTCCTATCCATGACATGCTAAATACCACTTTCTCTTGAACTGAGCAGGAAATAATTATGTTGTTAGGAAAAAATATTAAGAGTGTGCTGTATGAGTCGTTTCTCTTGGATTCATAGTCTAGTCTACTGTCACTGATCGAGCACCATTTAATTTCCTAACAAGTTCTGATGAAGTCACTGGAATGTATCTAAAAGCAAAGTCCTGTAGTGACTTAAGGTATTGCAGACTTCACGTATTATGGCAGAGAAAAGTGCCTGTCCAATTCTCTGAATAAATGTTTGCCTTTCTCTTGATTTTCCTTTCAGTATAGGTCTTGCTGCTAAGCAGTCCTGATCCTCCCCCAAGTCAAGCTCACGGGGCTCTGGATAGGGCCGTGCTACCTAGGGAGGGTCCCCTGCCTGGGCTGCTCCTCTTTCTCCAGCACACCGCCTGTTGGTGCATACAGCTGGAAATGCAGTAGACGTATCCATGTGTTCAGACTAGGTTAGAGAAGGCTCTCAAAAAAGGAGGATGAGTGATCAAGCACAGATAGAATTCAGAGGATGAAAGCAAAATAAAAAGTTTCCCGTTATCTCAGAGCATGAGGCCTACTGGTTTTGAAGTGATTTAGTGCTAGTTAATTTCTAACTTGTCTATGAAAGGAAAGGAAAGAAGAGGTCTCCAAGTTTCTAAGGTTCTGAGGCAAGAGAAAAGTTGTAGTAATGGCCAAAATAAGAGTCAGATTTTCTGAGACTGATTTCTGTAATGTAAAGGATCATTTCACGTTTGCTTCGTTCTTAATAATGATGGATCTGGTTTTCCTGTCAATCATCTTTTTTGTTGTTTTTCTAGCAATCAAAAATTGGCTTGTCACAAAGTGTTACTTTTCTGATAGCACTTTTCTAAGTGCTTTGTGAATAGGCCAAAGCAGTGGAGTGTTGATTCATGGATCAGCACTTAGAAAAAGTGTGTACCTGCACATGGGTGTGTTGCTGGCCGGCCATCGGCTCTTTTCCTCACTTGACCTGAACTTCTACCTCTGGTGATATGCCCTACATTTGTTCTTATTTGGGCTCCAAAGATCCTGGCACACACATTCAGAAATAGTTAATCATGCCATTATTTGTCTACTGATCTAGTAAAATATTAACTAATACTTACATCAGTATGTATTGAATTTTATCAGAATAGCAATAGAAGTTATTTTCTCATAGTCTATTAATAACTGTTTACATGTTTCACAAAAAATAAAACATTTTAAAGTTAGTTGCTAATATTCTGGTAACACGAGGTACTTTTCTGTGTAGAGGAAGCAGGATACAGATTGTGATTTGGGGTATTTTGGGAGGCGGAAGGTGGTCGAATCCTCTGTTCAATTGTATTTGTGTCTCAGGCTCCAAAAAATCACTGTTTCAAATGCTTGCCTTTGGATTTTCACAGTCTTCTTTGGGACCTCCAAAAATTCAGCTACCCCTTAGAGGGTTAGCACCTAATAAGCAACTTAGTGTACACTATTTGTTTTCCAAAATAATTCTCAGGGCAGCATGAGAGATCTGGGGACCTGGTGGGGAAAATAAAGGATGTCAAGGACACACCAAGACATGCACCCGTGTGGCTCAGGAGCAGCCCTGGAGATGCGCCTGTGTGGCAAGACATGAGATGGCCCCTCCTCCTGGAGCTGGCAGTTCCCTCAGGAGTCCCAAAGTGAGCTCCTAGTAACCAACATGTAAGTTCCTTTTTAAAGGCCTAATACAGAAACAGTAGTGTGTGGTGTTTTGATTTAAGGAAACATTTTGACAAGATCACTGAAAATACCCTCTAAATACGATGAGCGAATAAGAGCTGGGTATTATGGTAATACTGGGTAACATTTATGAAACCATTCATACCTACCAGGTGCTTTACAGACACTACATCCCCGAAATGATAGGCACTTTGGTTATTCTGTGGCACGGAGGAAGAGATACATAAACCATAGAGTGATCACTTACCCACAGCCCCACGGCAGGTACATGCTGGAGTCAGGAATTATACCCGGGGCTACTGGCCCTTTTGTCACTGTTGAGCTTGAAAACAGCCAAACAACATAACAGAAGGCTGCTGATCCGTGTGTGTTTGTCAACCTAGAGAGAGTAGTGTCCTTTGCCCTGATTTGGTCACAATTTTCTCATTACTTGGAAAGATACCAAAAGTGTCCTTATCAGCTGATCTGATGACACAGGCAAGTAATGTAACAATTAGAGCTAATGCCCACTCAGCGCCTCCTCTATCAGCCACTGTGCGTTTTCACACCTAATAGCAAAATCTTATGAAACGGGTTTGCTGATTTATAGTTTAAGAAACTGAGGCAGCAAGATTCATGCTGGGTATTCTGTGTTCTGGATTCCAATGTTTAACGGCTATACCATCAAGGGCATGGAGCCAGTCTTGGTAGATGTGAATGATGCCTGGATCTGTCAAGATGCTAGTAGTGATTGGTGTATGTCCTCACAACTCAGTTCGCCCTAAAACCAGCTACTGGAGTATAAGTGTGAAGACTCATGGTTTGATAGCAATGCTTGCCAAAAAGGGGGCAAGATGGCCTGTAATCCCAGCACTTTGGGAGGCTGAGGCGGGCAGTTCACGAGGTCAGGAGATCGAGACCATCCTGGCTAACACGGTGAAACCCCGCCTCTACTAAAAATACAAAAATTAGCCAGGCGTGGTGGTGGGCGCCTGTAGTCCCAGCTACTCGAGAGGCTGAGGCAGGAGAATGGCGTGAACCCAGGAGGGGGAGCTTGCAGTGAGCCGAGATTGCACCGCAGCACTCCAGCCTGGGTGACAGAGCAAGACTCCGTCTCTAAAATAAAATATAAAACAAAAAGGGGGCAAGATGTGCTCCTTGTGGGTCATGAGTGTCCCAGACAACTTTCAGGAAGGGTGACAGGTGTGTTGCTCTATTTGGCCCTGGTCAGACTCATCTGGAGTGTTGTATTCAGTACTCAGCATTGCAATTTCAGGTGGTCATAGGTTGACTCTGTAGTTTTCTCTAAAGCACACGGGAGCTCTTTGGCCAAGTTCCAGATCCACCGAAGTCAGCGATGAGACCATGGACAAAGTGCCTCATGTCCCTGAGCCCATTTCTTCATTTGTAAAAGAATGCAGTAGTTGTTCAGGATGGTTTTGAAGATCCGGTCACATTGGATGTGATCTGTATAAAAGTGCTTTATGTGGTGGTTGTGTTTTATTTGTTTCATATTTCAGAAGATGAGAAGGTGGGTCTCACAGCCACGGCTGGTTTGGGGGCATGTACAAGAACCTGGGCTCTTCACTTAGGAAAGAGAAGTCTAGGGAAACATGGTAGCTGCCTCCAGTAGAACTGCAATATGAAACAGGTCTTCAGAGGCTTCCAGGGCAAGGGGAAGCCATGCAGGGCTCCTCCCCACCTCCCCACTTCTGCTCATTGCTCTGCACTTGTCCAGAGACAAGAGATGTGGACTAAAATCTATGCGGGGAAGCTACTTACACCCTCCTAGGTCCAAAAGCTGCCCCCTGCCTCTGGAGTGTTAGAGCAGAAAGTGGGCAGGCATGGGCAAGGCCATTGCTGTGGGAAGTTAAGAGGCACCAGAGGACAGTTCTTCCAACTTAGACGGTTTTTGTGAAGTGAAAGCAGACTGCAGGCCTCAGCACTGGCGCAGATCGGTGCAGGCCTCTAACACTGGCACGGATGTAGCAGATGAGAAAGATGGGTCTCCTTACAAATACTGGTTGTTAGTGAGTTGGGCCTTGAGAGACAGAGAAAACAGGTATCTGCCTAAGGTGTGTCTGGTTAACTATATTGGCCCCTGAGGTAATCTACAGTTGAAGGAGTTTTAGTTCCTCTAACATTTTAAGAAATCATTCTCACGTTTGAGTGCCATGTTTATAGTACCAATTTTTGGGACCAGGGTAGGAAGATTGCCCTGAGCAAAGCTGCCCATTTTCCCATCATCTGGTTGGTTTTCATGGAGCGGCCCACCTGCTCCCCACCTCAGGAGATACTGAAGGACTCTAGCCCTGCGGTGGGCTGTGGTCAGGCCAAGGGTAGGCCAGGCTTCCTTCCTAGGCTTCAGTTCATTCCCCCATCTTGCTGCCAAGGTACTTTTAGATATTTTGGTCCCTTAAAGCATTTAAACAGACTGACGTGTAAAATGCTGTCTGAACAAAGTCTCCCATGAACCCACAGCACAGTGTGCACCTGAACCTCCTGAGAGAAATAGTAAAATCACCACATCATCAAGTTGCAGCTCAGGGACTATGTAGCTTTAGTGGTGATGTTTGCAGGAAAAGGTTTCAGAGAAATTTGAAAATTGGCAGGTGCACTTTCTTGACCTTTCCAAAAATAGTCTGAGTCACTTTCACTTTCAGCTTTCAAACTGTGTTGAATGAAACCTTTGTGCAGTTTACAGAAAGTGAAGAACTGTTTGGCAAGAGAGAGAAGTTCGAGCTCCTAATAGCCTCGGCTGCATTGAGTAATATTTCTTTTGAGTTGTCTATTAACACTTTCATGAAACATGCTTTTTATGATGCCTAGAACTTGTATAAGAGTGACTGTAATTTGAGTTCTTTAGAAATGTAAGTACAAGAAATGTGTCACATGCTATAAGAGCTAGGAAATGACAGCTCACATTCATCTTGGTGGAAGGAAACTCTAATTATTGGAAGATGTGATTGGAATATTTGTTCTTAATACCTACGGGTGGCTCTGTCGTATGCTTGCCTAACACCACTATTGGCATGCAAATAACACTGAAAACCTCCCTTCTTTTCCTCTGGTCTTTGTGGGAAGGCATGGTGTGAGTCGAGATTGCTAAACCACTCTTCTGAGAGGACTCAGAAAGAGTGTTTATCCTAGACCATCCATGGCAGTGGTACTTCTGAGTTCAGTTATGGTGTGATCTCATTAGTCCAGGCTCAGAATGGCTCAGTAACCTCAAAACTCCAAGCCCTCGGTGCTTGCTTTGCTTCCCTAGACTTGCAGCTTATGTATGCCCACATGTGCTTCATGTGTATTAAAAATGCTTGCATGTGTAGATAGGAAGATATATGTTGACTGCCCTGAAAAACTTGACATCCTAACATTTAAAATTGTTTTGAGTTTCCCCTGGGTATAAACTAGTCTTCAAATGTAAACATGAGCAGCGTAGGAGTTATGGTACCAGAGAAAAGAACCAAATCTCGGCCCTGGCCCAGCCCTACCCCTTGTGCTCTGTTAACCTGCAGTAGAGGTGGAGTGGGGGCCATATCTGTGAGCGGGACCTCATCTTGTCTATTCCTTAGACCCACCCAAGAGCAGGGATTCCCAAAACTGCTGGCACCTGTAAGAGGTGTTGTATTCTTGGACTCCATTCCATAACCTCTCATCAGGATTCCGGGTTTGGAATTCTAGAATCAATGTTGAAGAAAAAGACACCTTGGCAATTTTATTTTTCTAGGTATAATTCACATACCATGAAAGTCACTCTTTAAATTGTACAATTCAGTGGTTTTTTAGTATATTCAGAGTTGTATAACCATGACCACTAGCTAATTCAGAATATTTTCATTGCCTCCCAACAAGCCTAGTACTCATGAGTAGTCACTCCCTTGCCCATTCCCTCCACCCCTAAGCCCCTGGCAACCACTAATCTACTTTCTGTCTCTGTGGATTTGCCTATTTGAGACATTCATATGAATGGAATTATATAATATGTAGACTTTTGTATCTGTTTTTTTCATTTAGCATAAAAATTTTCAAGATTTGTCCACAGTGTAGTGTGTCTCAGTACTTCTTTCCTTTTTATCACTGAAAATATTTCATTGTATGTATATGTCACATTTTGTTATCTACTCATCAATTGATGAATACTTGTATTGTTTCCACTTTGGCTGTTAAAAATAATGCTGTTATGAACATGTGTACACAAGTATTTGTGTGGGTATATGTTATTTCTCTTGGGCATACCTACAAATGGAATTACGGGATCATATGACAACTTTATGTTTAATTTTTTGAGAAACTACAAAACTAATGACCTGTACCATTTTCTAATCCCACCAGCAATGAATAGGGTTCTAATTTTTCCACATGTTCATCAACATTTGTTATTGATCTTTTTGATTATAGCCAATCTAGTGAGTGTGAACTGGTATCTTATTGTGATTGTGATTTTGATTTGCAGTTCCCTAATGATGTTGAACAGATGTTCTTATGCTTGTTGGCCATTTGTATAGTCTTTAGAGATATATCAGATATATCTATTTTGCCCGTTTCTAACTGAGCAAAACAGAAAAAAAAATTGAGTTGTAAATGTTCTTTATGTATACTGCATACAAGCCCCTTAACAGATATATGATTTGCAAATCTTTTCTATTCTGTAGGTTGTTTCTCCATGTTCTTGTTGGTATACTTGGAAGCATAAAAGTTTTTATTCTGGTGGAGTCCAGTTTATTGTTTCCTTTATTGCTTGTACTTTTGGTGTCGTATCTAAGAAACCACTGCCTGATCCAAGGTGATAAAAAGTTTTCATTGAAGAGTTTTATAGTTTTAACTTTTACATTTATGTTTTTGATAAATTGTTTATATATGGTGTGAGGTAAGTATGCAGCTTCACTGTTTTGCACATTGATATCCAGCTATTCCAGCACCATTTGTTGAAAAGACTGTTTTGCCCCATTTATTGTCTTGGTACCCTTGTCAAAAAAAAAAAGTTAACTATAAATGTAAGGGTTTATTTCCAAACTCTCAATTTTACCCCATTGATCTTCTGTCTGTCCTATGCCAGTACCACACTATCTTGATTACTAGAGCTTTGTAGTAAGTTTTGAAGTTAGAAAGTGAGAGTCTGTCAACTTTTTCAAGAGTGTTTTGGCTATTCTGTTTCCCTTGTATTTTCATATGAATTATAGCATTAGCTTGTTGATTTCTACCCCGAAAAAGGCATCTAGGATTTTGAAAGGCATTGTGTTAAATCTGTAGATCAATTTGGGGACAGATGTACCCTCAACAATATTGTCTTATCTATGAACATAAAATGTTTTTTCTATTTAGTTCATTGATTTCTTTCATCTGTTTTGTAGTTGCCTCTGTATGTCTTGTATGTCTTCAACTTCTTTTGTTAGATTTATTCCTGAATATTTTATTCTTTTCTTTTTTTTTTTTTTTTTTTTGAGATGGAGTCTCACTCTGTCACCCAGGCTGGAGTGCAGTGATGTGATGTCTGTTCACTGCAACCTCTGCCTCCTGGGTTCAAGCAATTCTCCTGCCTCAGCCTCCCAAGCAGCTGGGACTACAGGCACTTGCCACCACATCCAGCTAATTTTTGTATTTTTAGTAGAAATGGGGTTTCACCATGTTGGCCAGACTGGTGTCGAACTCCTGACCTCAAGTGATCCTCCCGCCTTAGCCTCCCAAAGTGCTGGGATTACAGGCATGAGCCACCATGCCCGACTAGAATATTTTATTCTTTTTGATGCTACTGTAAATGGGATTGTTTTCTTTTCTTTTTTTGTTTTTATACTTTAAGTTTTAGGGTACATGTGCACAATGTGCAGGTTTGTTACATATGTATACATGTGCCATGTTGGTGTGCTGTACCCATTAACTCGTCATTTAACATTAGGTATATCTCCTAATGCTATCCCTCTCCCTTCCCCCCACCCTACAACAGGCCCCAGTGTGTGATGTTCCCCTTCCTGTGTCCATGTGTTCTCATTGTTCAATTCCCACCTATGAGTGAGAACATGCGGTGTTTGGTTTTTGGTCCTTGCGATAGTTCACTGAGAATGATGGTTTCCAGCTTCATCCATGTCCCTGTGGGATTGTTTTCTTGATTTTATTTTTGGATTGTTCATTGCTAGTTCACAGAATTACAATAGATTTTTATATCTTGATATCTGGCAGAAGTACAGTTATTTACTCTGAACTGATTTATTAGTTCTAATCTTCTTTTAGTGGTTTCCTTAGGAGTTTCTATAGGATCCTGTCATTTGCAAAGAGATAGTTTTACTTCTTCCTTTCCAATCTGGACGCCTTTATATTTTTTTCTTGTGTTATTTCCCTGGCTAAAACCTCCAGTGTAATGTTGAATAGAAATGGCAAGAGCAGACATCTTGTGTTATTCCTGACCTTATTCCTGACTATTACTTATGATGTGAACAGTGGATTTTTTGTTTTTTATAGAGGCCCTTCATCAGGTTGAGAAAATTCCTTTCTATTTGTACTTTGTTGAGTGTTTTTTTTTTTTAAATCAAGAATGGGTGTTATGGGTGTTGGATTTTGTAAAAATGCCTTTTCTGCATCTATTGAAATGAACATGTTGTGGTGGATTTGTCTTCTATTGATAATTGTTATCACACTGATTAACTTTCAGATACTGCACCAACTTGCATTTCTTGGACAAATCTCTTGGTCGTGGTGTATACTCCTTTTTTTATGTTGCTGGATGTGGCTTGCTGGCATTTGGTTCAGAATTTTGGGGTCTATCTTCATAAAAATATTAGTCTGCAGTTTCCTTGTGATGTCTTTCACTGGCTTGGGTCTCTGGATAATATTGACTTCATAGAATGATTTAGGAAGCATTTCCTTCTCTATTTTTAGAAGCGTTTGTGTAGGATTGGTGCTAATTCTAATTTAAACAATTGGTAGAGGCCGGGCACAATGGCTCACGCCTGTAATCCTAGCACTTTGGGAGGCCGAGGCGGGCGGATCACGAGGTCAGGAGATCAAGATCATCTTGGCCAACATGGTGAAACCCCGTCTCTACTAAAAATGCAAAACTTAGCTGGGCGTGGTGGCAGGCACCTGTAGTCCCAGCTACTTGGGAGGCTGAGGCAGGAGAATCGCTTGAACCAGGGAGGCAGAGGTTGCAGTGAGCTGAGATTGCACCACTGCACTCCAGCCTGGCAACAGAGTGAGACTCCGTCTCAAAAAAAAAAAAAAAAAAAAAATTTGGTAGAATTCACCAGCGAAATCATGTGGATCATATCTTTTCTTTGTTGGAAGTACTTTGATTACTAACTCAGTCTCTTTATTTGTTACAGCTTTCTACTTATTTTTTATTTCTTTTTGAAGAACTTCCACTAGTTTGTGCCTTTTTAAGGATTTTTCTGTTTCATCTAGGTTATCTAATTTGCTCACATATACTTGTTTGTAGTATTCCTTTATAATCTTTTTTATTTCTATAAAGTCAATAATAATCCCCCCCCACGCCCACCCCCAACTTTTCATTCCTGGTTTTAATATTTCAGTATTCTATTTTTGTTTCTTGGTCAGTCTAGCTAGATTTATCAGTTTTACTGATCTTTTCAAAAAACCAACTTTTCATGTCATTGATTTTTCTTGATGGTTTTTCTTATTCCATAATTCATTTATTTCCATTCTAAACTTCATTATATCCTTCCTTCTGATTGCTTTAGGTTTAGTTTGCTTTTATTTTTCCTAATTTCTTAACATAGGACATTAAGTTATTGATTTGAGATCTTTATTCCTTTTAATATAGACATTTGCAGCTATGCATTTCCCTCTAAGCACTGCTTTAGCAGCATCCTGTAAGCTTTGGTATATTTTTGGAGAAAAGAGTTAACATAGCAGACCTGAATGGCTATCACTGGGAAGGATTGATTGCAGGGCTGGTCCTTGGCTGGCTTTTGGGAGCTTATCAGCATTCCCAGACCTTATAAGAGTTATATCTAAACTGTACAAACGATATGGTTTATACCAAACACATGCTTTCTATTTAGGAAGATGGAATTTGGGTATTTGCCAGGTGGAGTATGCCTACATGGCTAGCCCCCAGCAAAAACTCTGGGCTTTCAGTCTCTAATGAGATGTTGGCAACATTTCACAACATTTCATGTGTTGTTACATTAATAATTTGTTGCTGGGGAATTAAATACATCTAGGGACTCCACTAGGAGAGGACCCTTGAAGCTTGCAACTGTTCTGCCTGGTCTTTACCCTGCGTTTTTTCCCTTTGCTGTTTTTACTTTGTATCCTTTTGCTATAATAAATAATAGCTATGAGTATGACTGAGTCCTGTAAGTCTAACTAGTGATTTACTGAACTTCTGACACATGTGGTTTTGTTTTCATTCATCTCAAAGTATTTTTAAATTTCTCTTGTGATATTTTTTCTTTGACTCCCCTTTTTTTAGGATTGTGTTCTTTAATCCACATACTGATGAATTTCCAAATTTCCTTTTTTTACTGATTTCACATTTCATTCCATTATAGTTGGCAAACATACTTTGTATAAACTTCAGTCTTTTTCATTTTATTGAGACATGTTTTATGGCATAACATATGGTCTATCCTGGAGAAGGTTCCATGTGCACTTGGGAAGAATGCATATTCTGCTATTGTTGGAATGTTCAATAGATGTCTGTTAGGTCTTCTTGGTTTTGTTGTTTCATTCTTTTATTCCTTGTTGATCTTTTGTCTAGTTGTTCTATCCATTTTTTAAAGTGAGATACTGAAGTAGGCATATTATTGTTGACTTGTTTATTATTCAACCATAATAGTTTATTATTATTATTCCTGTAATTCTATTAGTATTTACTTCATGTATTTTGGGGCTTTGCTGTTAGATGCATATATGATTATAATTATTATGTCTTCTTGATGGGTTAACCTTTTTATCATTATAAAATATGCTTTTTCTCTAGTAACCATTTTATCCATTTTAACCATTTTATCCTTAAGTCTATTTTGTCTAATATTAGTATAGACACTTCAGCTCTCTTTTGGTCACTTTTTGCATAGTATATTTTCCCCTATTTTTACTTTCAGCCTATTTGAGTCTTGGAATCTAAAGTGATCTCTTGTAGACAGCATAATGTCAAGTCATGTTTTTAAATGTAAAGGCTCATTCTGCCTTTTGATTATAGTGTTTAACCATTTACATTTAATATAATTATTGATGAGGTAGGGTTTATATCTGGCATTTTGCTATTTGTTTTCTACATGCCATGCCTTTTTGTTTCTTTCTCCATTACTACCTTCTTTGTGCTTAATGGATATTTTCCTGTGTACTCAACTACCATTTTAATTCCTTTGTCATTTCTTTTGCTATATGTTTTTGACTTGTTAATAGCTTTTTTAGAAATTACAATTACCATCTTGACTTATACAATCTATTATGAAGTAATACCAACTTAATTTCAACAGTATACAAATTCTTTGCTCCTGTGTAGCATTTTATCTTCCCCCATCCTCTGTGCTTTTATTGTCATACAAATTAAATCTTTATGCACTTTAAGTTCATCAGAACAGTTTATAATTATTGCTTTATGAAGTTGTCTTTTAATTGGAGAAAAAGAAGTTACAAATGAAATGAAAGTTACAAATGAAAAATATACTTACACTGTCTCTTATATACATAGTTACCTTTACCAACACTCTTTTTTTAAAAACTGTGGATTTGAGTAACTTTCTAGTATCTTTTCATTTCAATCTGAAGCACTCCCTTTAGTATTTCCTGTTGGGCAGGTCCACTAGGGACAAATTCTCAATTTTTGTTTATCTTGGAATGTCTCAATTTTTCTTTCATTTTTGGAGGATGATTTTGTTAGTCATAGGGTTCTTGATTGACAGCCTTTTTCCTTCAGCACTTTCAGTATGTCATCCCACTGCCTTTTGGCCTGCATGGTTTCTGATGAAAAGCTATCTTAATTTTATTGTGAATCCCTTGTGCATGATGGGTCACTTCTCTTGATGCTTTCAAGATTCTCTTTTTGACTTTGTCTTTTGACAATTTGAGCATAATATGTCTCAGTGCAGATCTCTTTGAGTTGACTCTGTTTTGTTGGGCTCTTGGTTGTGTAGACTCATGTCTTTGTCACATTTGGGAACTTTTTGGCCATTATCTTCCCAAATACTTTTTCTACCCCTTTCTCTCTGGAACTCCCATTATGCATATGTTGGTATACTTAATGGCATCCCATAGGTCTCTTGACCTTTGAACAAGACCTTTGATTATTTTTCTTTAATCTTATTTCTCTCTACTCTTCAGATTTAGTCATTTCTATTGATAAGCCTTTAAGTTTACTCCTTCTTTCCTCTGCCATCTCAAATCTGCTTTTGAGACCATCTAGTGGGTTTTTCATTACAGTTATTGTCACTTCAATTTTAGAATTATTCTTTGGTCCTCTTTAAAATGTTTTGTCTTTATTGATATTCCATGTTGGTGAGGCATCATTCTCATACTTTTCTTTAGTTCTTTGAATATATTTAAAATAGCTGATTTAAAATATTTTCTAATACATTTAACATCTGAGCTTTCTCAGGAACAGTTTCCATTGAATGTTTCATTTCCTTGTATGAGTCATACTTTCTTATTTCTTTAGATTTCTTACAATGTTTTATTGAGTAATGAACATTTTAAATAATATAACATGGCAACTCTAGAAATCAGATCATCCTCTGTCCCATCCTAGGTTCACAGTTGTTTGTTATTGTTGCTATTTGTGTATGGACTTTCCTGAACTAATTCTGTGTGTTTTGTTGTGTGTGGTTCCTGAAGTCTCTGCTTGGTTATTTTAGTGTTCAGCTCTTGACTGGACTCAGATTTCCTTAAATGCCTTGAACCAGTAAATCTCCAGCTCTTGCTGAAGGGCTGTCTATGTTGGGGCATGCCTTCAATACATTGACAGGCAATTGGCAACTCTGCCTTAGCCTTCACTTCCTCCTTGTGCAGAGCCTTAAGGTCAGCCAGAGGTGAGAGCTAGGGCCTTCTCAAGTCTTCCCTGAGCTTGCATACAGCCCTCACATGCACATGGCCTTCTAGATTCCTAGGAATATGTCAGAGCTTTTCATAGCCCTCTATGGACATCTCATTCCCCAGTTTCTGTTTTTATGTTTTTTGGTCAGCTTCTTATTTGCCCCAACTCAGGCAGCTTTGATGCTAAACAATCATCACTGATTTTTTTCCTTAAAACACCCTGCAGGAAAAAGCTCTCTACAATGAATGAGGTCCTAAGTTAGGTCAAATAAAGACAAGCCCTGTGAATGGGGGTTTTCTCCATTATTAAAACACCAGAGAACTGCTGGACATAGCAGATAATGACAAGTTTCTAGGAATAGGGCTTTGGGGATGCCACAAAGACATTCATTCTCCTATGGTGGCTACTGGTTTTTATGGCTGCCATGAGTGTGAGACTATTAGTTTTCAAGGTGTGTGTGGCTCTGGGAAGAGGGAGTGGAATAGGGCAAGTTAAAATTCCACAAAGCGGCTGGGTGTGGTGGCTTATGCCTGTAATCCCAGTACTTTGGGAGGCCGAGGCAGGTGGATCACCTGAGGTCAGGAGTTCGAGACCAGCCTGGCCAACATGGTGAAACCCCATTTCTACTAAAAATACCAAAAATTAGCTGGGTGTAGTGATGGGCGCCTGTAATCATAGCTACTCAGGAGGCTGAGACAAGAGAATTGCTTGAACCCAGGAGGCAGAGGTTGCAGTGAGCTGAGATCATGCCATTGCACTCCAGCCTGGGCAACAAAAACAAAACTCCACCTCAAAAAACAACAACAACAACAAAACAAATAAAATGCCACAAAGCTTGTTCTTATTGAGATTCAGCCACTTTTCTTGAATAAATGCTTCTCAGATTGTTGCAAGCTTTTGGCTAATTTCTGGGGTTCTGAAAAAGTTTTGGCAATTTTTTTTTTTTTTACAATCTTTGGTGATGTTCTCATTGCTTATATGGAGGAGCAGATTTTCTGGAGGTTCTCACTGCACTATTCCCACTGACAGCCCTTCCCCATCCCCAGCTGATTCTAATGCAACCAGGTATACTATGGGCTGTTATTGGCAAGGTGTACAAGGTAGCTTTCTGACTTCTGGTACATCAAAACTGATATTTATTGAATTATTATTACAGCCCAAACTATTGACTATACCTCACTTCCCAAATGTCAGGTTTAGTTGTAGTCAAGGTAGGAGAGGATTTACTGCTGTATTGTCTTTTAAATGTGTGCTCTGAGTCTAAGCCCAGGAAACAGAAATAGGCTGCTCCAGCTGAGGCTCCCCTTGCCTGGTCATGAGGTTGGATGATCTGTGAGGGATCTGTTCATTCAGCCCTTAGTTGCTAAACTAACAGCCATAAACCAAAGCAAAGCAATGCATAAATGCAGCATTCAAGTAGTAAAAATAAAAAGTATTGAAATCCCAGCATATATAGGTGTCTTATGTTTTAGGACAACTTTTCTTCCACACTGTTAAATTCATGTTGCACTGTTGGACATTTAGATTATGATGACAAAATCATTTATTAATCTGAGCCTTCAGACCTTGAACAGTATTTCATGTACAGTAAGAGTTTGCTAGTAATCAAATCAAAGAGTCCTTAAAAAAAAAATAAAAAGATGAAATTTAATTTCCAATATATGTTAGGGAACCAGATATATTCTAGTTGGTACTAGAATGTATAATTAGCCCTTGGTGAAATTTCAGAAGACTTTCTAGGTTAAGATATTATTGAAAACAGTCCCTCTACACCAAGGCTACTTTGAGGGTAGAAGATACGCGTGAGTCATCTCACCTCTGGCAGCACTGTTACCTCTCGTAGCTTCTCACACACAGTGGCCATTGTTGTTACCACGGCTAATTATTAGCCTGCTCCAACAGAATTTGTGTTGATGTTACAAAAACAGTTTATGCTACACAAGCTCTTTATTCATGTAATAATTACAGCATGTTTGTCTTAAGTATTTCGCAAGTGTTCTCTTTGGATAATACTAGCAAGATTAAGTAATAGTTTCTCGCTAACACTATTGCTCAAGAACATCAAACATGATGGATTGGAATTTGATATATGTATGTCTTTGGCTTCTAGCGTCTTTGACTTTTTGCGTTGCTTACATATAAAATACTCTTCTTGTGGGGGTACGTCTATTGTTTCTAATGCAAATGCCAGGAACCACTTGAGCAAAATATTTGATATCACTTTTAATGGAGAGTTTTTATAATGATCAAGAGTAATACAACCAAGCCAGCAACAACACTGTGCCAGAAGCCAGGGACTTCAAAGAGTCTTCCTTTTAGAACTCCAAAAAAAAAAAAGAAGGAAAGAAATTTATGTTTCTCCATATCATCCAACTTAATCATTGGCAGTAAGTGACTTGGCAAGAAGCATGCATCACATGGTTCGAGTTCTGCATTGGAAAAGGTCAGCAGGAGGCACAGACACTGGCCTGCATTATGCAGCCGTGTACTCTGATCCCACGACACGTGCTTTGGAGCACGTTATGCAATGTTACACTGCTGATTAATGGCCGCTTGCACAAGAAGTTTTTCATTACCCCTACTGCAAGCATCCTGGGAATGATTAACTTTGTGACATAACTTTCATCATACAAATATGGAAGATTTAAACAGAATTTCAAAATAATGTGCTTCAGAAATAACAATGAGTTTTGGCTTCTTAATGCATACATGAATAACAACTATTTTAAAGCCACTGGGTGAAATCAAGACACCTATTTGGGAGTTGCCTTTTTTTTAGGAGTAGGGTTTCATGTGAGATTGGTTCATGCATGAACACTCTTCTACCCTATTTTAATTTTACCTTTATTCTAGTTTGATGTTGAAGATGTCAGACGTATTTTACAGTGCTTAGCTCTTATGAGCTAAATATTGAATATACTAGTTGCTTTTTAAAACATATTTGGAGCCACAAAGATATGACTCTTATATTGTCACACACAGTGGAAAGTTATGGTGATGCTTGTTTTTGAGTCCATGTAACTAAAAAGGTAAACAACTAAAATTCTGCATTTTGTTGAACTTTGAATCTTAGCAGTTGAGTGCAGTCTGAAATACTGGGTACATGAAGACTATATTGTGATGGCAGAAAGTCAACCAAAGTAGCTTAGACGAAAGGAAACTTCATTGGCTGTCAGCCCCAAACTGTGGAAAGACAGGGGAGCCGGGGTCACAGGGCTGCCAGGACACTCCACTCCCCACCATGTGTTTGTAGTCTCTGGTATGTGGCTCTATCCTTTGGGCCTGTCCCTGTGGACCAGCTCCACCTGATGACAGCTCCCAACTGCATGGCCCCCGGCAGGAAAGAGGAGTCACGCTCTTCGCTCACTTTGAACTCAGAAACTCCCAGGAAAGGCCTCTGATAGGCCTAGCTCAGATCATACGGCCTCCCTGTGGCCAGGGTGGTGGGGTACTATGATTGGAGGAGGGAGATCTCTTCAGGAGAAGAGAGGGCTGCTGTCATGGACCCAAAAACAAAGCAGCCACCCAGGCCAGCCTTGACTCAGTCAGCCATCCTTTCCCCGAGATAACCCCTACATGCCTTAAGGCCTCTCCTAGATACAGCCACAAACCTGGGCATCCTGCTCAGTAAGTATCACCCCAGGATTCTGCCCAGCTCTGAGTCCAGATCTCTAGGTTACATCCATTCCTCTAGAGGCCAGGCGTGGCTCTGCAGAACAAAGTGGCCTATGGCCTCAGTGCCCAGCGAGGGAGGGAACTGCCTACAGATGGGGGCGAAGCATGCAAGGGCTCCAGCCCACACCGCATTTCACATCACGGGAAGGGACTAGACAGGGACTGTCGTTTTCCTGAGAGTTGATTGATCCCTTGGCCAATCTTGTGACCAATGTTCTTGCTGCTAGGACTCTTTCCTAGAGGAATATTGGAGAAAATTTTTTCCCTGGGGTCTTATCACCTCATAGGTACATGTACTACTTCACTTTTGTTCGTGCAGTCTTAGAGAGTCCTGGAGGTTGTCAGAGGCTGAGAATAGACCCCTTAAACCTTATTTAGCCTTCCATAGATTTCCTGTGGGGAGGGAGTCCGTAGTCCACCCTCTCTCCAGACGTCAGCCGTATGGCATCTAAGAGCCACAAGAAGTAGGGCTTGCAAGAAGGGGCTTCTGTTCTACCCTAGCACGTGCGCCCCCCCCACCGCCCCCAGCAAGGGCCTGGACCAGCCATATCGGGAGGAGCTCAAGGCACTGTCAGGGAAGTGGGTTAACCATGGAGACAGGGCATTGAGAAGGTGCCAACACCTGTATCAAAACTCTTCTGGAGGCAAGTAACAGACCCGGCTTGAACTGAACGAATCAGGAAAAGGGACTCCCTGTGCCCAGCCAGGGAGCCACTGGACTGCTGTCTCAGGACTCTGGGAACTCAGTCTTTCTTCTCCTGTCTCCCCATCTCCTCTGTTATCCAGCTTCCCCTGTGGTAGGAGGATATGGCCCCTGGCAGCTCCCAGGCTCCCGGCCACAAAGCAGGGTGCTCTTAATTGCCACTCTGCTCAGAGATGTTTGGGGAGGATGAGGGCCCTAGGCCAGGGGGGAGGTGCGGTAATTGGTAGTTGGTAGTCATGATTGGGGTGGGGTAGAAGCCCACCACACCTGGCTTTCAATTCCAGCAGACGGCCACATGGGTATTACTGGGCTTGTTCTTGTCCCTGTGTCTCTAGGTTATTAGTGCATTTCTTTGTTCACCTTTGGACATGCAGGGTGGCCAGACACCTGATGTGTGGCTTGTGGACCCCAGCAAATCACAATGCAAGATTCTCCAAATCCTTATTGCCACCAGCTGAGTAAATACGCTTGGCACAAAATGGGCTACTATCTTCCTGGTGCTGTAAGAGTTGTGTTTAATAAAATACCAAGTCATCATTTGATTCATGTTGGTTATTTGTCATTTTGTTTTCTCAGAGGAAGACAATTGTCCAGTTACTCTTATGTTGGGCTCCTCAAACTATTTTGAAGTTCATATTCAGAAAAATGGGAGCCTGGCTGGGCGCAGTGGCTCACACCTATAATCCCAGCACTTCGGGAGGCCGAGGCAAGCGGATCACGCAGTCAGGAGATAGAGACCATCCTGGCCAACATAGTGAAACCCCGTCTCTACTAAAATACAAAAAATTAGCTGGGCGTGGTGGTGCGCACCTGTAGTCCCAGCTACTCGGGAGGCTAAGGCAGGGGAATCGCTTGAACCCGGGAGGCGGAGGTTGCAGTGAGCTAAGATCGTGCTACTGCACTGCAGCTGGGCGACAGAGCAAGACTCCGTCAAGAAAGAAAGAGAGAGAAAGGAAGGAGGGAGGGAGGGAAGGAGAGGAGAGAAAGAAAAGAAAGAAGAAAGAAAGAAAAGAAAGAAAAAGAAAGATGGAAATGGGAGCCCCTACTTTTGGTTGCTTGAGCAGTTCTAAGATTTTCTGCTGCAAGTTATCAGGCAACAAAAGTGAACTTGTCCTAAACAACAGAGCCTGTTTCTCAATACAACTTCTACAGAAGAGGATACTTGTTTTTCTTTCTTCTGAACAGTTGACATGACCCCGAAGTTACGTAAGATGAGTTAACCTGCAGCGCTGCCACATGTTCCTGTGAGAAGTTAAACAAGGAGAGGAAAACAGGAGGGAGGAAGCGGTAATTTACCAACTTCCTCCCGTCCAAAGTCCTTGATTCCAAATCTTTCCTTCGAAGAACAGACTTTGTGATAACCTTTACTCTTGATTGCTTCGTGACAGCAGTGGCGGGGTGGGGGGTCGTAAATGGCGCAGCGGCGGGTGCGGTGAAATTCGGGGTGCCGCCCTAAGCCTCACGACTTTCCGCTGCATCGAGAGGGTTGTGCATGTGCTCAGCTGAGCCTCGGTGCTCGGAGCAAGCGTGTGCAGCCCCAAGGCCCCCGACCGCGACTCGCTGCTAACATTCCGGCTTCACCGAAAGCCAGTGAGTGGTTAAACACTGACTTCTGACCCCTGCTTCACCGGCGATCTGTCTTGCCTCTCGCATTCCTGCGGGTCCCGGGCCGGGGGACGCTGCCTACGTGCGGCGGCTGCCCCTGCGCGGCCGAAACGCCGGCTGCTTCCTGGAACGCGGTGCAGATAAGAAGCCGCTGCCGGGCTCGGGTTTCAGAAGCGCGCCACCGCGGGTTACAAAACCCTGTGTCATAATTTCACTTAGGATTTTTTTTTTCTTTCCTAGTGCTGGCTTCCCGCAGAAGGACATTTTGTGTGTTTGGTCCACGCGTGCGTGTGTATTTCCTTTTGGTAATTATTTTGGAAAACGTTCAGAGGCTAAAAATAGAGAAGCCAGAGGCCTCCTTGCTGCGCGCCTCGCGGCCCCAGGCTCTCCAGCGCACAGGATCCTGCTGAGACACAGCGACGACCACCGTGTGTCTCCCAGTGCCTGAGCCCCCTGCCGGGCCTGGCTGCTGAGGACGCGCTCCCCGCCACCCGCTCATTTTCTCGGTTCTAAAACCTTCAATGCCCGTCGCTAGCAACTTAATCTGCGCTCTAACTCGCAGAATTCTTTTGACCTGTTGGAGAAAAATGGCATTTTAAGATCTGGGTTATTCAAGAGGGTGGAGTCGGCTAAGTTTAGTGGACGCTAAAAATAGCCCAGCGGTGCGGGCGGGTCAGGCCTGGGGGCGCCAGGACCTCCGCCCTCACCCTGCCCCCTACGGGCCTACGAGACGCAGCCCTCCCAGGGCCTGTGCGTAATTCTAGCCAAGGCCCAGTGTCATTTCCAAGAGGTGCCTCTCTGCCGGGTTACTCATATGTCAGATCCCCACTCTCACGTTGTGTTTAACGCAGCAACTGCATTTCCAAAGAAAAGCGTGAGTCACTACCAAGTGGCTGCAGAGGGAGGGGAGGGCGACCATACACCGGAAGAAAGAGGTGGGGGAAGGGGCCTTTTTATAGCATTCTGAGCTGGCTTTCTTTTCCATAGGTTAATTTTTATCTTGACTACCAAACTTAGGCTGGATCGCCTTTTTATAAGAAATCTATTTAAATACAAGGGATTATTTGAACTTCTTTTTAAAAAGCCAAGGGCATTTTTTGTGTAGTTCTCAGCTTATAAATAAAATATATTAATAGTTGTTTAATGGGCATTTAAAATGCCAACTGCCTGTGACTGTTTTTAGTGCATTCTTCAAACACCACTTGGAGACCTGAAACTGCCCCCTCGGTTCAGTCCACAAGGGGACTGCCACCTTGCCATGGGCCAGGTATACCCAGCCCAGTGAGGCCAAGCTCATTGCTCTGAACAGATGGTGATTTTCAAGCTGAATGCTATTCTGGTGTACTTATTTAGGAAAAAGATCTAAAAATAGACTTGAATGAGCATAACCTGCAAAAATAAGTTGTCAGCTTCTTTTTACTCCTGGAGGGTTGAAAACAAAGCTGTCAGCAATTTCTGCGAGCTGAGGAATCTGTATACGTTCTTATTTTAGAGAGAGCTTTTTCAGTGGGACTGTAATTGAGTCCCCTTAAATCTTTGTGTCAACAAATTACCATCTGTTGTTCTAGAGACTCTCAAATTGGTGAGATTCGCTGCTGCTTCCTGCCGGGGTGGAGGGGGATGCTATCGTTTGCCCTTGTGGACATGAGCTTTGGAGAGGGAATGGGTGCCGCTGGCATCCGACGTCATTGCAGGAGTGAGTCCAGGCTCTGCCAGCCCCCGTTACCCAGACCCTGGGGTCTTGTAGAGGGAGTGATTGAGAGATGCCTGGGAGTATGGGCTTGGAGACAGCGGTGGCACTGAGGTGGAGGGGAAACCCCAGCCAGTTTTGGCAGGGCCTCAGGGGAGTCTCAACACCTGTTGGTGGCTGGGGTCATAGTAGCCCAGAGAGCTGGGTTTTGAGTAAATCCATGAAGCGCTCAGCTCTTCTTTATAAGGTACTTGGTGTAGCCTTTGTGGCAGGAAACCACAGGTAATGGGGACAACAGAGGGCCTTTGTCCCCAGTCTGGCACATCTACACCATTTTTCTGTAAAGTGACGGCACGTGCTGACCTAGAGAGAAGTCAGAAATGGAACTGAGCCCTTGTTTCATCTTGGAGAGGAGTTCCCCTGAATGTGGGAAACCGAATGAGGATGGAAATGGCCCCTCTCTGGATGGAGGATGGTGTGCAGAGTGGTCCCCAGACTCTGTACCCTTTGGAGGTCAAAAGTCTAGGCCCCAGCAAGCCCTGGCTGGCCCTGCGGCTGACCATCCCATCCAGAGAGCTCGCCTGGCTCCCAGCTAGGTTCTGTGCCTTCAAGCAGGGGAAACGGGCTCTGGCTAACAGAAAGTGAAATGAGTGGCATTAAACTCAGCAAAATCAAGTCCTGCAGATCTGCCCCCAGAAATCCTTTCTCACCCTGGTGTGTTTAATTTCGCAGGTGTGCCTCAACTCCAAACAGCTCTTTTAAAACAATTTGCCCCAACAAACCAGACTGCCCACCAATGGGATTTGGGATTCTGGGGATTAGAAACTTTCTCCTTTCAGCATTTACTGTATTTTAACCTCCATGGGAATGCTGTCTAAAAAGAATGGAAACAAATCCTGGTTCCTACTTCCTATGCTCCCAGGAAGCACAGATGTGCACGCATGCACGCACACAGACACACACACACACATACACACACACACATACACACACACACACACACACACACAGTGTGGAGAAGAGTGATTTCTCCTGGGTTGGGGATGGTGACATATCTGAGGACAGGAAGGAGGAAGAGAGCTGCCCGGGGGCTGGGAGGGGCTCCAGAGCCAGGCAGTGTCTCAGAGGGTTACCTCCACCTTGGGCTCTAGGAACCACCAACTCTCTCCAGTCATCAAAAAGGACAAGGCCGAGGTGCCTGAGAGGTTTGGGCAGATGTCACTGGGGCACTGAGGGGCCTAGACAAAGTGTTGGCAGCTCCTGCCTTTTCAGTCCCATGGGAAACTGCCCGGCCATCAAATGGTCTTGTGTTAGCTGGTAAATTAACTTAATGTGACCTGTTTGTAAAAGGGGCTGGGGGGAATTATGTTCATTACTTTTCTCAAGGGATGAGTTGGGACTGAAGCCCCCACCCCTGCCCCGCAACCTGTGCCCATGCATATTCTTTTAAAAGGCAGACATCACTAGATATTGCCAAGAAAAGCCCCAGGTTCCCGAGGAAGCTGCAGTGTGGTCTGGACACCCTTGCTTCCAGCGGGTGACACTGAGGAAGACAGTGGGGAAATGCCATGTGTCTTTCTGACCCAGCGAGATGAATCTCACAGCCCCTTCTTCAGGCCAAAAGCACATCAGTGAATCAAAGATTTTTAAATATTTCAAAATAATTTTAAAAGATGCCATCAGTAAGTCCAGTTCCTAAATGCATCATCTTTAGAGAAAATGAAATTTTTAAAGGAATAAAAAGCACATACACAGTGACTGGGCATGGTGGCTCATGCCTGCAGTCCTAGCTACTTGGGAGGTTGAGGCGGGAGGATCATTTGAACCCAGGAGGTTGAGACTTCAGTGAGATATGATGGCACCATTGCATTCCAGTCTGGGTGACAGAGCGAGACCTTGTCTCAAAAAAGAAAAAAACGGGGGGAAAAAGGGACATAATGCTTCAAAAATTAAATGGAACAGACCAATGAAGCTTTGATGGTCTTTGAACTCTTAAAATAATGACTGTCTTGGCATGGACGGGGCAGGCTGATCCTTGGGCTGCTTGCTGTGGTCCAGAGAACTCACCACCTGTGCCAGGACTGTGGACTGCTACCTGCCTCAGTGATGTGGTTCTGGAAAGTGCCTGGCAATGGAGAGAGGCGTGGGAAAGGAACCTGCCTCAGAAGATACAATCATGCTGAGATCTGTACAAAGAAATGAATGGGGATGATAATGATGGTGCGTCAGGGAGGATCCCAGGCCGCAGCCCCTGGTCCTATGCAGGAAGGGTTATGTGTCAATTCTGCTATATGTCAAATGCCATACATTACAAGAAAGTATCTATGTTTTGACAAAGCAATTTAAATTCTAGGAATTTGCTCTAACCCAGTATGTACACAGAGAATGTTAATCTGGGAGTTAGGGGAAGCCTTCGTCAATTGGAAAGATGGGATAAATGCATTAAAGTCCATGCACTCTATGCAGCAATTGAGAATCATGTTGTAGGGGTGTCCATATAATTATCATAGGAAAAAGTTTACTATGTGCTGTTATATTGAAAAAGCAGGTTACAGTTCAGTAAGCACAATATAATCATATTTTCATGTAATAAATATTGTACATGCACCTATTCTAATTTTTCTACAGTTGTATTCATTTTCTATTGCTGCTGTAACAAATTACTACAAACTTAGTGATTTCAAACAACACGGATGCATGTATCATTGACAGTTCTGTAGTTTAGAAGTAAATGGTTCTCACTGACGAATGTGACGGTGTTGGCAGGGCTGCGTTCCTTGCAGAGGCTGTGGGAGAATTCTCCCCTCATCTCTCTGGCTGTCTTCGGCCACGCTGTCTCGTGGTCCTCACCTCTAGCTCAAAGTAGCAGCAGGAGGTTGAGTTCTTCCCACACCACGCCAGACCCCCCTGCCTCCTCATCCACCGCTGAGGACCCTGTGGTTACACTGGACACACCTGGGTGATCCAGGATTCTCTCCCCACTTCAGGGTCAGCTGATTAGCAACCTGAATTCCATCAGCCACCTTGACTCCCCCGTGCCACGCAACCTAACATTCACAGGGCCCAGGGATTAGGGCATTGCTATAGTGCTGATGTGTGTCCCCTCCACATCCATGTTGAAATGTGATTCCCAAGGTTGGAGGTAGGGCCTCGTGGGAGGTGTTTGGGTCATGGGGGCAGACTCCTCACAAGGGACTTGGTGCCCTCCCCACAGTAATAAGTGAGTTCTCCCTCTGTTAGTTCAGGCAAGATGGAGTTGTTTGAAAGAGACTGGGACATCCCTGCTCTCTCTCTTGTTCTCTCTCTTGCCATGTGACACACCCGCCTCCCCTTTGCCTTCCGCCATGATTGTAAGCTTCCTGAGGCCTCACCAGAAGTTGAGCAGATGCTGGTGCCATGCTTCCTGTACAGTCTTCAGAACTATAAGCCAAATAACCCTGTTTTCTTTATAAATTACCCAGCCTCAGGTATTTCTTTGTAGCAAGCAAAACAGACTAATACAAGCATGGGTATCTTTGGGGGCCAGTGTTCTGCTTACCACAACAATATACATGCATTCATTTTAATTAGCCAAGAAGAGCTAGGAAAGCCAGAAAGCTCTTGTCATTTTGTATCAATTTTCATTTCAGCATTAACATTCTCCTTCATTTCTGTAACTCTAGTTCCCATAATTCTCAGCGTTAGTTCTAAATTTACATTAATCCAATCTCATTCACTTCATATCATAGCTTTTCCGTTTCTATGTTCTTGATTAATTAGGCAATTTTATTTTACTTTTGTTTTCCCAAAATGTTCTGTATTTCTTGAATCCTGGCAATTTTGAAAATATGTGTCTATTGTCTTTGACTAGAGTAATTAATGACTTACCTGGGTATCAGATTCTTGGGCACAATTTTTTCCTCTCTGATGATCCTGAGGATCTTTCCTCCTGGCATTAAATATTGCTGGTAGGAAGTCTAGGAATAATTGAGCCCTCTCCCCACAACAGTTCTGTGAGGAATTGTTCATTTGAAGCCACTAAGATTGTTGCAGTAGAAAACTAATACAGTCATGCTGCTGAGGACCCTTTCTGGGATTCCTTAAGCCCAACCATATTCCAGACTGGGTTGAGGTTGTCCAGTCAGGCTGTCGCAGTGTGAGACGCAGGCCTCTGCCCCAGACCTGCCCAGCCCTGGGTGGATGCCCAGCTTTGTCCACTGCTCCCACTTCCTTCCCAGCCTAGGGAGGGAAAGCACAAAACTATATGGATTTTAGCCCAGAAATGGCTCATCTGTGGGAGAAGGGACCCTTAACACAAGACGCTTAGCGTGGCTTCTTCCTGGGCTGCCCAGGGTTCTGGCATTGCTTTCTTTCCCCTGTGGTAAATTTCTTTGTGCTCAACATAATGAGCTTGGGGTGGCCAACTGCAGCCATGCTTGCCACCAAAGACAGTCAAGCGGGGGTCCTGACTGCTGTTCTGCCCCTGAGGAGAAGGGGCCTTCCACTGTCAGTGGGAGTTGGAGTCTCTCCCTGGGTGGCCTGTGTTCCTGGTGGGCAGGGTGTATCCACCTCCCTGAGGTGTGTGGCCTTCAGGGAGGAGCGCTGGGATCTTCTCACCAGCTGTCTCTAACTTTATGGTGTGAGGCTGATCCTCTTTCTCACTGTGAGTGCGGCTGGCATTTTATTTTTCTGTTGTTGCTTTTCTGTGGATATGTACTTTGTAAGGTTTGGGGCAGAAGGTTTTGTCAGCGCCCATCTTTCCTGGAGGATGAGCTGAGTTTGGAAGATCTGGAAAGCTCAGTGCCCTGCACCTCCCCCAGGGGCTTCATTCCTCCCTTCCTGCACCTTCTCAGGGACTCCATCTCTCCAGCCCCCCGAGAGGCTGTGTTCACTTTTTATCCCTCCCATTTCCCCTATTGAGAGAAGACATGCATTTCTAATCCATTGAAAGGAAGATTTTACAACTATTTTCTAACTCCTCTAACTTTTAGAAATGAACTTTACCTCAAATATCTACAACTGTATTCCCCAGTTGACAGCTACGAAGAGCACATAATCTCTTTACAGTCAAATAAGCACCATATAACATGGACTGTGCAGTCGGGCAGGTGGGAATTCAACCTGCCTCTCCCATTTGCCAGTTGATAACTTAGTCTCTTGCCTCTCTGGATTTTGATGTCTTTGTTAAAAATTTTAAAAGGTGGTAATAGAATGACTCATGGCTGCAGTGCATGGGAACTGCCTCACATCCTCCTGGCAGGGTGGGGAGCAGGAGAGGAAGCTGAGGTGCAGTCACAACAGTGGCCTTAGCTGACCCCACAGGGAACTCCAAGCTGGATGGCCCTGCAGAGGGTTCCTGAGCTTGGTCAAGGGGCTTTAGGTCCACATGAACTAGTCGCTGGAGGCAAAGGGCCCCAGGAAGGGCTGAGTCCTGGGACAGGTACCTCTCTCAGTGGAGGCCAACAACCTCCGCACCCTGGGGAAGAAATCCTTTGTCCCCAAGGGAGAACCTGGGTGGCTCCTAGAGCCCATGAGTAAGTAGGAAGCTGTTACTCCTTCTGGGAACTCCCCTGCTCCCCCAGGTCTTCTGCTGATCCCCTCAGTGACCCGGCTGGAGCCACAGGGCACGGGACCCCAGGCGATCAGCTTATGGTGGCAGGACAGAAAATGGGTCCGCGCTCAGGGCAGGCAGAAAACAGCACACCCAGCATTGAGGGCCACCTGGCTTCTCCCCCGGCCCTGTGCCTGGTCCTCAGGCTGCTCACCTGGAGCAGATACTGCTGCCTCCCTCGTGGACACATCACTGGAGGCAGCCAAAGGGCTTGTCATCTAAAGGGCTTCATGAAATGAAGCTCAGAGTCTGGCTCTACCGAGTGCCTCTGTGGGAGCCGGGACATTGACAATGTGCCCGGGTCATCTTTGCAGCCAAAGCCATGTCCTCCCATTTCTCACTTCATTAGCAGAACACTATTCCCAAATGTTTGATTTCCCTGGGAGCAGGGTTGCAAGACTGCTGCTAAATTCATTTCCAACTCTTAATAATAGAAAGCCATCTCTCTACAGGGAAGAAATGACTTTTCTTGGAGATACTCTGGGCTTTGCAAACATTAAATAACTATTAATAAATATGAAGTTGGCCTTCAGTGGCTCACGCCTGAAATCCCAGCACTTTGGGAGGCCAAGGCTGGTGGATTGCCTCAGCTCAGGAGTTCGCGACCAGCCTGGGGTACACGGTGAAACCCCGTCTCCACTAAAATACAAAAAATTAGCCGGGCATTGTGGCGTGCACCTGTAGTCCCAGCTACTTGGGAGGCTGAGGCAGAAGAATGGCGTGAACCCAGCAGGTGGAGGTTGCGGTGGGCTGAGATCAAGCCCCTGCACTCCAGCCTGGGTGACAGAGCAAGACTCTGTCTCAATAAATACATACATACATACATAAAATGAAGTTGCTGGACCAGATGAGGGCTTTAGGCAAAGAGGCAGGAAGGCTTTTTCTCTCTGGCTTGCTGGGCACGTGGCCATTTCTCTCAGTTGTGGAGAAGCCCAAACCTATGTTTGCTCTGTGAGGGGCCTGAGGGGCCTCGTCTCTGGGCCATCACTTTGTTCTTGGTAGAAGGCTTTTGCCGGCATCTGTGACCTGAACCTTCAGCACTTGCATGATGCATGTAATAAGCAAAGTGGCTTCTAGGGCATCTATGATGTCTGGCAGAAGAGCTAGGGAGCTGTGGGCTTTGGCAAGCGTGAGGACTCCTGAGACTGAGGAACCAGCCACTCGTCAGGCACAGGGGCTTGCATATAACCAAGGCTGCTGTGTGTAGCAGTGAAGAGAGCAGGTGATTTTTTTTTTTTTTTTTTTTTTGAGACAAAGTCTTGCACTGTCGCCCGGGCTAGAGTGCAGTGGCACGATCTCGGCTCACTGTAACCTCTGCCTCCCGGGTTCATGCGATTCTCCTGCCTCAGCCTCCAAAGTAGCTGGGATTACAGGTGCACACCACCACACCTGGCTAATTTTTTTGTATTTTTAGTAGAGATGGGGTTTCACTATGTTGGCCTGACTGGTCTTGAACTCCTGACCTTGTGATCTGCCCACCTCGGCCTCCCAAAGTGCTGTGATTACAGGTGTGAGCCACCGTGCTCGGCCAGTGATTGTGTTTTTAAAGTGGCTTTGTGAATCGTTTTTTGGGGTTTGCTTTTGCTGAGGAACTTTTGAAATGGTATCTCTAAAATTCTGGATTATCTAAATATCTCTGGATTTTTCTCTTTCTACCGAGTTTGAGTTGAACAGAATTGTTTTTGAGCTTCAATGTCCTATTAAGAGATAGGATTTGTTTTCTGTAATTTAGTCTTGAAGATAAGCAGCCGGCCCCTCTGGAAGTTGTCCCTCAACTGCCATCTTCGTGCCCTCATCCTGAGCTCTCTGGGGCATCGCCAGGAGCACCTCATTGGTGATGAGAGTGTGCTGTTATTATCAGAGTGGAAGCCACTGGAAACACTCCATTAGGGAAATGTGTGTCTGTTTCTCTGGGTGCCTGGGGTCAGCAGAGCCCCTATAGGCACAGAGGAAACAGAGGAACCTTATGACATTTCAGTTACTGCTGAACATCCCCAAATATGATGTGTCAAGCAATACAACCTTTTCTTTTCTTTTTTTTTTGAGATGGAATCTCACCCAGGCTGGGGTGCAGTGGTGCAATCTCGGCTTGCTGCATCCCCCCCTCCTGGGTTCAAGCAGTTCTCCTGCCTCAGCCTCCCGAGTAGCTGGGACTACAGGCACACACCACGATGCCCAGCTAATCTTTATATTTTTGGTAGAGATGGGGTTTTGCCATGTTGGCCAGGCTGGTCTCGAACTCCTGACCTCAGGTGATTCACCCATCTTGGCCTCCCAAAGTGCTGGGATTACAGGCATGAGCCACTGCACCCGGCCCACAGCTTTTTCTTTCTCGTAATTCTGTGGATGGGAATTTGGAAAGGGCTCAGCTGGCCAACTCTTCCACTCTACTTGGTGTGGGCTGTGGCTGATCCTATGGCTGCATTTAGCTGGGAGCTTGAGCTGGTGGGGACATCCAAGCTGGCCTCCATCCTCTAGGGCCTCCTCCAGATGGCCTTGGCTTGTCCATGGATCTAGCTTGGCTTCCTTGCAGCATGGTGGCCAGGCTCTAATCGGGAGAACGTAGAGCTCAAAGCCTCTGAAGAATTGGGCTTGAAAGGCCCAGAAAGTCACATTCTGTTGGCCAAACAGGAGAGGAAGGAGACTCCCGGCCTCACAGACCAGAATAGGGATTAAATGAGTTGCTGTGTGGATGTGTCTGGCATTAGTAAATATCCTGTACACCATCGCTGTTTGCATTGTTATGCCCCTTTAGTCATTAAGTCATTAGCTAACACTCATGGTGCAGGGATGGAGGAAACAGCCTGTCAGAGGCAGTTTTGAGGGACAGGAGGTTTGCTCAAGGAACCATGTGCAGAAGGCCTCAACCCTGATTGCATATTACAGTCACCTGAAAATCCCCCGGCCAGAGCCCCACCCAGGCGACTTCAACCAGTCCTAGGGGTAGGATCCAGGTGTGGGTATTTTTTAAACTCCCCAAGTTAACTTATTGTCATGATGCAGCTATTGACCATGACTGGTAAGAGTTGTTGATTCAGTGAATGAAAGTGTGTTTAATTTTTTTTTTTTTTTTTTTTTTTTTTTTTTTTTGAGACGGAGTTTCGCTCTTGTTGCCCGGGCTGGAGTGCAATGGTGTGATCTCGGCTCACCGCAATCTCTGCCTCCCGGGTTCAAGCGATTCTCGTGCCTCGGCCTCCCAAGTAGCTGGAATCACAGGCATGCACCACTATGTCCGGTTAATTTTGTATTTTTAGTAGAGATGGGGGTTTCTCCATGTTGGTCAGGTTGGTCTCGAACTCCCAACCTCAGGTGATCTGCCTGCCTTGGCCTCCCAAAGTGCTGGGATTACAGGCATGAGCCACTGCGCCTGGCCTTAAATTTTAATCAAATAGCACTTTTCAAAAACCTAACTATAGACAAGAAAGGTGCTGGGTCCCAGAATGTGAAAGTACAGGAGGCTTAAGTTAAACATCGACGGCCCCTGAGCCCTGCCTTTCCTCCAACAAACCAGCCAGGCTCCCAAGAAAAAAAGATGCCCCTTTGTTACATGAGATGAACATCTTAGACTTATCTATTAATGAAATAAATGTACAATTTGAGACTAAACAGCTGGACAGGAAGATGGGATGGGTCTGACTTCAGACACTGTTGGCGGGTGCAAGAGCAGGAGGGAGGCAGAGTGGCGGTCTGTGCCCACTCGTGCGTTCATTTGTGACTATTATACAAGTAGTAGCACTCCAACATTTATAGCGTAGCCTCGGAATTATGCAGAATATATTTGCAATCTCTTTTTGGTGGCAGAACTGAAAATAGAAATTTAAAAACCTGAGAGAGAGAGAGAAGAAAAGGAGGTGGGAAGAGCAGGAGCTTCATATTCCAGGTGGAAAGTTGAAGTCATGAAACCAGACAGATCTCTCTTTCTTTCCCCTAATTAATTAAAGGTTGTAAAGTCAGGGTGTGGGCTGGGTGTATTCCCTTTATTTTTTAAAACCATGTTTGACAGCAGGCTCCCAGGATTTCATCAGGATCTCAGATGCGCTGTAATTCACGTATCATGCACCCGGTTGCGTAACTGCATTGTTACAAGGCAGCGTTTCTCTATGGAGTCCATTTACATCATCTCATCAGGAGAGAGGAAAGCCACAGCACCGTCTTGCCCTTAAGGAAAAGATGCAATTTCTTTCATGTTTTAAAGTAATCGCCTGAAAGATAAAAATACAAAAGGAAAAAAGTAAAAAACACCCATAGTGCCCACCACTTAACAATGTTTAACACACGCCTCACCTTGCCTTTCCTATTTTGAGCATGGCGGCAAAACAGAAGGATTCTGGTCATGGACTTTGGACACAAGTTGCCTGACTTCAGAATTAGGTTGGTCACTTGCCTGGTCCCTGACTCAGTTTCCTGATCTGTGAATTGGAGATAACAGTGGTAACCCACTTGAGGATTAAGTGCATGACTACAGTATCTGAAAGGTGCCGTGCCTGGCCCTGATAGGACACAGTACTGCTATCATCACTACCATGACGACTCCTGACTTCTTCCTGTACTTACAAAAGACACATGCACACACACACATGCATAGATACAAACAGGAACACATGCACCACGCACCCACATTCCAACAAGTCAATGCATGTGCTCGTTTGCACACACACACAAACATGTACATACCTGTGAAAACACACATACTTTTTCCCACAAACAATAACATACTCTACGTAGAGGTCTGCAGCTGCACACATGTCACAACATGTCATGGATATTTCTTCCAGTCAGCAACCGTACATTTTCCAGCAAGGGTGCCATTCTTATTAGCTGTTCCTCCCTGGATGGTTGGGGTTGTCCTGAGCCTTCACTGTGACCCAGATTTACCGCTGCAGGGCTTGCTGTGTGTTGGGGATGCAGAGTTTTAACTTTCTCAGATACTGTCAAATCGCTGTCCCAAATCTACGCCACTTTGCACACCTCCCGGAGGGCCTCTCTCCACATCCTGGTCAGGAGTGCACATGGATGCTGGACTCTACCAATCCGATCATTGAGAAACGCTCTCTCATTAATTTGCATTTCTGTAATTATTATTTATGCAAAGGCTTCTAATGCATCTTGCGCAGCCTGTAAGCACCATCGTGAACAATGTCAATCTATTCTTGGCCTGCACAGTTTGTTTTATAGCTTTGTTACGAACAAAAACTGTGCAGACAACCCACAGCTCACTCAGACCAGTAATGTGCCAAATTAGCGCATGAGGCGAAGAGGAGTTCTAAACGTGGAACACTGTTTCCAGTTGTAATATGTTGGAAGTGCCCATCCTCATCCTACCAAGCAAATAATTCAGCATCTAGTCGTTCATTCCAAAACTGTTTCCTGAGCACCTGTCTGTGTCGGGCTTATACTGATTATAGGCTTTCGAGTGGCCTCAGTAAACACAAATTTTTAAAAATCCCTGTCCTTGTGGAATTTATGGTCTATCCCAAATCATATCTGAAAGTGGGCACCTGAGATGAGGACCCCACAGCATATGGTGGCCGCTGCGTGTGGGAGTCCATAATGGCCATGGACCCACTTGGTGTCCCACTGTAGCTGTGACCGAGGCCACTCAGGGTGGGTGGGCAGACAGTGCCCCTAGGACCATGGGACAGGATCAGCAAAGAGTGTCTCATGGCCCTAGAGCTGTTCCTTACACAGATGGGAAAAAGGAAGCCCAAGGGTGCCTGCCTGCCCACGGCACCTGGGAAGCCCACCTTCCTGCCTTCCTCCAAAGGAAGGTCTGAGGAGCCCTGTCAGGCCCCCACTGTTCCCTGGCACCCATGCACTGAGGTCCTGCTCTGGGGCTGGTCTCCAGGCCAGTCCCTGCTGAGCCTGGGCTGGGGCAGAGCAGCGAGCAGAGGTGCAGGAAGGGCCCAGGCAGTGGGACCCACTCTGTGCTGGCTGGTGTCTGCCTCTTACTCAAGTTAATGGGAGTGGCCCTTGGTTCCCAGTTCCTATTTGAAATATACCAGGAAAGGACTGTGGTGCCTTGTCCTTGGCCGAGACTCTTGCCTCTGGACCAAGCAGCCGGCCAAGGGGGGTGGCAGCTATCACTGGGCCAGCGTGTTTGGGGGTGCTCAGCCTGGACAGGTCACCAGTGTGGTCGCTGAATAGCGTGGCTGAGGGAGGAAAGCATTCCCCAAATCCTCAGGGGCTTTCCCCTGAAATGGAACCAAGCCATGGATGTCCATAGCACCAGCATGCAGTGGCCATTTGCAGGCCTGTGGCGAGGGATGAGTGATGGGGCCACCCATAGTGGCACCCCAGCCTCATGGAGCTGGCACCAGGCCTGTGCAGCTAGGGGGTTTCAGACACAAGCCCAACACGGGTGCAGGGCTGTCCTGGAGAGAGTGCTGCTCATTCGGAGAGCCAGGCGCACTTCCCCAGGGTGCTGATGGGTGATGTTTGAGTAACAAGTCACCACTGACTTGGTGGCTTAAAACAGCACAGCTTTGTTCTCTTACTGTCCTGGATGCTAGAAGTCTAAAACCAATCTGACTGGGTTAAAGTCAAAGGTGGGCAGGGCTGGTTCTTTCTGGAGGCTCTAGGGGAGAATCCATTTCTTTGCTGTCTTTCTGCTTCTAGGAGCCACCTGCATTCCTTGGCTCTTGTCTCCTTTCTCTATCTTCAAAGTGCATCGCTGCAGTCTGCGTCCATCAGTTAGTCACCTCCTGCTCTCTTCTGGTCAGACTGTCTCAGGAGGACCCTTGTGACTACATTGCCCTCCTCCCCCAAATAATTCTGGGCTTCATCACATCTGCAGAGTCCTATTTGCCATGTAAGGTCACACCCACGGGTTCCGGGGATTAGGATATGAACATATTTGGGGGCCACTATCATCCTGGCACGTGGAGAGACACAGACGGTGTCTCTGGGCAGGGGTGTAATAGACAGGGTTTGCAGGCAGAGAGAGCGGTGCCCAGCACCTGTGGACCCCTCTGAGGTAGTGAGTCAGCCCTGACCTGTTTCCAGCCTGGCCCAGCTCTGCACTGGGTGGGTCCGAGTGTGGCTACTGTCTCCAGGCAGTGTGGATCCCCGTGGGGAATTGCAAACCCGCCAGGTTGGCAGGAGCCGGGGACACAGGGCAGGCAGCAATGGTGGGATGGGAAGGCTGACCTTGTGTGTTGCAAGGGTGTCCCCACCTAACCGTGCAGAGCTTGGGCACACAGCATGGGGGTGCTGTGGGGCATTGGCGGCATAGAAGGTAAGGGAGGATGCCCTGATGGGATGCACATGATCTCGGTGGAAGTAGAATGAACAGAGACCTGGGCGAATGGAGCCGATGTTGGGATCATAAGAGCCACCAGCCTAAGCCTAGATCCCTCAGAAACTGTGTGTTGGCTCCTCAGCCAGCTGCGGGGTCAGCTCGCGCCTTCCGGTCCTCTTTCCTCCCTGCTCATTGTATGGTCATCTGCAGGGAAGTCTTTCCCTTCTCAGCTCCATGAGGCCCACATCTGCAAAAGTGCACCTCTTTGTCCACCCTGATGACTCCCTGCAGCCCCACAGCCCTCTCCTCTGAAGGCCTGTGGCACCTCCAGGTGGCAGACAAAGGGGCTGGCTGCTCTGAGGCAGGGGAGGCAGGGTCTCCCCACTGCAGGTGAATACACAGGACACTTGTTTCCAGATGGCACCAGGCGGTATGAGATGCCCGGGAACCACAGAGTGACCTCCTGTCCTCCACTCTGCGGCTTACTCCACGCTGTGCAACTTGACAAACCTCAGTAACTTTACCTGCAAGATGTTGGTTTCAGGGCAACTCTGACACAACCCTACCTTGCTCTCTGTAGGCCTTGGGCTGTGCCCAACAATTCGTCTTCCGTCATAAACGAGGTATCCTCTTTGTCACAGATGAGGTCCCCTGGGACTGGCCCCTGGGAGCAGCAGGAACTCACCTGCCTCCCCTGAAATGTCCCCAGAGCGGGACTGAGCCCCAGAGAGGAGTCCCAGCAAGGCCTGCTGGGGATGAGGGAGGCTCACAGGCAAGTCCTGGTGTCAGGCGGGGCACGTCCACACGTGGGCCCCCACCAACACAGGCCCACATAGGCAGGCTGCCTGTGCGCCTCTGCTCACTCCACACCCTGGACAGCCCAGCCATTTCCATCCTGGGGATGTTTAGCCCGCGGCTGACAAGGATGGGGGGATTCTGTGGGCAGGGCCAGGCAGCAGGGCTTGGCACTGGGGGCTGTGTGGGTGGTGTCCGAAGTTTCCAGCCAGACCCCCGTGCTGCCCACACCCCTGCTGGCTGCTGAGTTCTGGCGCTGGGGCATTGCCTCTCTCAGCTGTGCAATACCTGGGACCTCTCCTGTGTTTTCCTGTTCATCCAGACTTCTCATGGCTTGAGCTGTGTTTCCCCCGGTTCCCAAATCCATCCAGCTCAGAGTTTCCCCTGCCAAACCACAGAAATAATACACAGCTTGTTTCCTGGCAAACACACCTTCCAGAGCCAGACTCAACTTGCCACAAGATGGGCTTATCATGAAATCAAATCTTAACACTGCAGTTCTCTGGGTTTTTGATCGTTCTCACAAAGGTGGGGAAACTGGAGTTGGCGTGTTTCAGAGCAATGGAAGCAGGTCACAGTCTGTTAACTCTGTAAAATAAAACCCTCTGGAAAACAGAAAATTTACCTGACCACCAGTGGGTGTGTGACCACAGGGCTCTGGCTGGGGCTCCTGCCTGCTCACCGTAGAGATTGCAAAGGAACAAACAGTGCATCGTTTCCAGTTTGCATCTGTAGGTAACCACGTTTAAGTGAAGCTGGGAGCTGACTCAGAAAAACGAAGCTTCAAGCACTCTTGTAAGATCTGAGCCAAGCGCGATGAATCCCTGTGCCCTCAGCAGGCCTGCCAGGCACAGCCATGGTGCCCGGCCAGCACCGCCACCACATTCACCACTGCAAGGAGCTTCCTGGCTCTGCAGCAAGATCACACCCAGGCCTGTGGGCCGTGAGAGCCCTGCTTCCTCATTGCCGTCCCTGGGAGTCCACTCTCCACCTTTTCATTGTCCCAGCAGGTCAGGCTACCCAGGGACGCCCTGGATTTTGGATCTCCTGGCACACTGACCGAAAACCCTTCTTTTTCCCTCAGAAAACACATTGGAAATGAGAGGGTATGAATCAGATAAGCTTAGGGACATCTCTGAAGTCATTAACATCTATTTTAAGCATCAGCTGTGGGGTTTGAGACCCTAAGTATCATCTGTGGCTAACTGTCTGCAGCTTCCCCCAGAAACGACCGCCAAGCCACACTCCAGAGCTGCTGTCCTGGAACAGCCTGTAGAGGAGGAGCAATTTTTTGTAGTTTTTCCCCAATCTGTCTTGGGCCAATGCTTTTGTAAAACACAGAGGACATGGATTACTGAAACACAGGCACACACTTTGATGCCACAGTCCTGTCAGATTACCGTGAGAGTTCTGAACACGTGCACTTCCTTACACTCTGTTATCTCGTCACGGGGCAGAAAGCAGCAGCTCACAAGTGATCTGGTCCACGGACTCTACTGGGAGAGAGCTGGCAGTCCCATACCCTAGATTCTCTGTGCGTTCCTATTTCAGCCATAAACAACCTTCTTATTGTTCTTTTTGTTTGATAGACAGAGTCTCCCTCTGTCACCCAGGCTGGAGTGCAGTGATGCAGCCTTGGCTCACTGCAACCTCCATCTCCCAGGTTCAAGCAATTCTTATGCCTCAGCCTCCTGAGTAGCTGGGATTACAGGCATGAGTCACCACACCTGGCTAATTTTTGTATTTTTAGTAGAGACAGAGTTTCACCATGTTGGCCAGGCTGGTCTCAAACTCCTGACCTCAAGTGATCCTCTCGCTTCAGCCTCCCAAAGTGCTGGAATTGCAGGTGTGGGCCACATCACCAGGCTGTTCTTGAATTTTTCTACATCCTTCTTCACCTACAAATCCCTTCCCAACACACATGGTTTTCCCAGGGTCCTAGTTAATATATTTGAATTTCTTCTAAACCGATAATTTGGTTTTCTGTGTTTCTTTGTCTAGATTTAGCTTTTCTTTCCTTTTAAAAATTAATTTATTACTAAATTTGGCAAACTCTTAAAAATACATTGTGGAGTGGAGTTTAACATTATTAAGTTGGGAGCTGATTTTGGTTCTCATTGGCTTAAATGAGCCATTTCTTCCACAATGGAGCCTGCATACACTTTGCAACTCTCAAAAAAGTATTAATTTGATAACTTTAGTGGTGTAAAAAAGTTCTTTTTAGTGGAGTGGAGGGGGTTAATGTTTTGTTATCTTTTGATGTGAGGTTATGCTGGTCCCATGAAACATGGATGTGTTCTCTCTTCCTCTATTTCCTGGAAGAGTCTGTGTACAGTTGGTGCTATTATGTCTTTGAACATTTGATGGAATTCACTTGTGAAACCATCTGGGCTGGTTTCCTTGGTGGGAAGGTTAATGATGACAAATTCAGTTTCTTTCATGGATACAGGATTATTCATATTTTCCCTTTCATCTTGTGTAAATTTTGGTAGATCGTACTTCTCAGGAAATTTGTTCAGTTCATTAAGTTGCCAAATTGATTGCTATAAAGTTGTTCACAAAATCAGCTTATTATTCTTTTAATATCTGAAGTGGTAACCAGTGTTTCATTTCTGGTATTTGTCATTTGTGCTCTATTAATAATTTTTTGCTATTAACTAGTTATGACTTTATTTTGTTGCTTTTAAAGAACTAAGATTTAGCTTTGTAATCTTTTTCTTTTTTAAAAAAGATTTTTTTTTTTTCACTTTGTTTCTTTACAAACCCTTGTGTTGAGGGCGATTTTCAATACATCACAGCGAGGGAAGCTGTGTAATCTTTTCTAACATTTGTTTTCTCTCTTGTTGACTTCTGCTCCTTCTGTCTTCTTTGGGTTTACTTTGCTCTTCTTTTTTTAGCTTTTGGAGGTGGACTCTTCTGTCTTTGAGGTCACATGTTTCCTCTTTTCTAACATAAGCCTTTAAAAGTGTAAATTTTCCTCCTCACACTGCTTTAATGCATCCCATACATTTTGATATATTTATTGTATTTTTACATATCTGTCAATTAGAAATATTTTTAAAATTCTTTGGGATTTTTTTTTGAAACGTGCATTATTTAGAAGTGTGCAGGTTAATTTCCAAATATTGGGGAATTTCCTCTATCTGTTATTATTTCTAATTTAATTCTGCTGTGGTCAGAGAACCTACTTGGTGCTATTTCAAATATTTTTAAATTTTGGGGACTTGTATTATGGCCCAGCATATAGTTTGTCTTAGTGAATTTTCTGTGTGTACTTGAAAAGAATGTGTAGTGATACAGAAATAGCAATTAGGTAAAGGTAACTGATGATAATGTTCACTTCCTCCAAATGTTTACTGATATTTTTGTAACTGATCAATAAGCTGATGAAAGAGAAGTGTTAAATCTCTTAACATGAGTGTGGAATTGTTTCTTTCTCCAACAAACTAAGCAGAGAAAGGGACTTCTTCCACCTGATAAAGGGCATCTGTGAAAAACCTGGAGCTAACCCAATACAATACTTATTGTTGAAATATTGAACACTTTCTCCCTAGGATCAGAAAGATAAGGAAGTAAGTGCATGCATTCTCTCTCTCTCTCTCTCTCTCTCTCCTTCTAGTTAATTGTACTGAGAATCTAGCTATGACAATGAAACAAGAAAAACATGTAAAGGCATAAATATTGGTGGGAAAGAAGTAAAATTGTCTCTATTTGAACATGACATGATTGTTTACATAGAAAACCTCAAGGAAACTACAGAACCACTAGTATAAGTCTGCAGGACACAAAAATCAATAGCATACATACATATATACTAGCAGCAAACAATTGGAAAATGAAATTTTAAAAAAATTATTTACAACAGTACCAAATAAAATATTTTTAAATATTTAACAAAAGATGCAGAAGTCCTTTTCACAGAAAACTGCAGAATATTGTTAAGGGAGACATTTTAAAAGACCTGTACAGGCCAGGCATGCTGGTTCACGCCTGTAATCCTAGCACTTTGGGAGGCCGAGGCAGGTGGATCACCTGAGGTCAGGAGTTCGAGACCAGCCTGGCCAACATGATGAAACCCCATCTCTACTAAAAATACAAAAATTAGCCGGGCATGGTGGCACACACCTGTAATGCCAAGTACTCGGGAGGCTGAGGCAGGAGAATCTCTTGAACCTGCGAGGCAGAGGTTGCAGTGAACTGAGATCGCACCACTGCACTCCAGCCTAGGTTACAGAGTAAAACTTTGTCAAAAAAAAAAAAAAACCTGAATACATGGAGAGGCATTGTTCCAAATCTCAATTGGATAAGAAGACTCAATAGTGCTATCAGTTCTCCTTATTATTACCTTTTGTATAAATTCATGGGGTGCAAGTGTAATTTTGTTACATGCATAGATTGTGTAGTGGTGAAGTCAAGGCTTCTAGGATATCTATCACCTAAATAACATACATTATACCTATTAAATAATTTTTTGGCATCCATCCCCTCCCACCCCCTCACTCTTCCAAGTGTTTGTTGTCTATCATTCTACATTCTGTGTCCATGTGTACACATTATTTAGCTTCCACTTATAAGTGAGAACATGTGATATTTGTCTGTGTCTGACTTATTTAATTTAAGGTAATGGCCTCCAGCTCCATCCATGTTGGTGGAAAAGATATGATTTCATTATTTTATGGCTGAATAGTATTCAATTATTTATAGATATAAATATATATATACATATATATATTTATATATATATACATATATATGTTTATATCTATAAATATATATATACATATATATATTTATATATATATACATATATATATACATATATATATAAATATATATATGTATATATATTTATATATATAAATATATATTAATATATATTAATATATATTTATATATTAATATATATTTTTATATATATTTTTATATATAGATGACATTTTCTTTATCCAGTCATATACTGATGGACACTTAGGTTGATTCCACATCTTTGCTATTGTGAATAGTGCTGAGAGAAACATGAGTGCAGGTGTCTTTTTGATACAGTGATTTATTGTCCTTTGAGTAGATCCCAGTAGTGAGATTACTGAATTAAATGGTAGTTCTATTTTTAGTTCTTTGAGAAATCTCCGTGCTGTTTTCCATAGAGCACATACTAATTTACATTCCCACCAATAGTATATAAGTTCCCTTTTCTCTGCATCCTTGCTAACATCTGTTATTTTTTGTCTTTTTAATAATAGCCATTCTGTCTGGTGTAAGATGATATTTCATTGTGTTTTTAATTTGCGTTTCTCTGATGATTAATGATTTTGAGCATTCTTTCTTATGTCTGTTGGCCATTTGTATGTCTTCTTTTGAAAAATGTCTATTCATGTTCTTTGCCCACTTTTTAATGGGATTATTTGAGGTTTTTTTGTTGAGTTGTTTGAGTTTCTTATAAATTCTGACTGTCAGTCCCTGTCAAAATGCATAGTTTGCAAATATTTTCTCCCATTTCACTAGTTGTTTGTTCACTCAGCTGATTATTTCCTTTGCTGTGCAGAAGCTTTTTAGTTTAATTAAATCCCATTTGTCTGTTTTTGTTTCTGTTGCCTGTGCTTTTGAGGTCTTGGTGATGAATTTTTTGCCTAGAGCAATGTTGAGAAGTTTTCCCTAGGTTTTCTTTTACTACTTTTATAGTTTCAGATCTTACATTTAATTTGAGTTGACTTTTTTTATATGGTGAGAGAGTAGGATCCAGTTTCATTCTTCTGCAAATGACAATCCAGTTTTTCTAGCACAATTTACTAAAAAGAGTGTCCTTCCCCCAGTATATGTTCTTGTTGACTTTATCAAAGATCAGTTGGCTATAAATATGTGCTTTCATTTCTGTGTTATCTACTCTGCTCCATTGATTTGTGTGTTTATACCAGTTCCATGCTGTTTTGGTTATTGTAGCCTGGTGGTATAATTTGAAGTCAGATAATATGACAGCTCCAGCTTTATTCTTTTTGCTTGGGATTGCTTTGGCTATTTGGGCTCTTTTTTAGTTCCATATGAGTTTTAGGACTATTTTTTTCTAAATCTGTGAAAAATGATGTTGATATTTTGGTAGGGATTGCATTAAATTTGTAGATTGTTTTTGGCAGTATGGACACTTTAATAATATTAACTCTGATCAATTAGCATGGGATGTTTTTCCATTTGGGTTATCTACAATTTCTTTCATCAGTGTTTTGTAGCTTTCTTGGTAGAGGTCTTTCGTCTTCTTGGTTAAAAATATTCCTAGATGTTTTAATTTTTTGGTAGGTATTGCAGATGGGATTGCCTTCTTGATTTGGTTCTCAACTAGATCATTATTGATGTGTAGAAATGCTACTAATTTTAGTAGATTGATTTTGTATCCTAAAATTTTCCTGAATTTATTTATTGAATTGAAGAGTTTTTGATGGAATGTTTAGGGTTTTCTAGATGTAAGAATGCATCATCAGTGAACAGGAATAATTTGACTTACTTTTTTCCAGTTTGGATGCCTTTTATTTCTTTCACTTGATTGCTCTAGCTAGGACTTCCAGTACTATGTTGAATATGGGTGGTGAAAGTGGGCATCCTTGCCTTGTTCCAGTTCTTAGAGGGAATGCTTTAGACTTTTCCCCATTTAGTATGGTGCTGGCTGTGGGTTTGATGTATATGGGCTTTATTATTTTGAGGTATTTTCCTTCTGTTTCTAGTTTGTTGAGGTTATCAATTTATCATGTAAGAGATGCTGAATTTTATAAAATGCTTTTTCTGCATCTGTTGAGATGATCATATAGTTTTTGTTCTCAATTCTGTTAAGTGATGTTCACATCTATTGCTTTATGTATGTTGAACCATCCTTGCATTCCTCATGTAAAATCCACTTGATCAGTTCTCAAATTGATCCATGGATTCAATGCAATCCTAATCAAAATTTTAGCAAAGAATTTTTTGTAGAAGTTGAGAAACTAATTCTAAAATTTACTTGAAAATATAAAGGACCTGCATTAGTCAAAGACATTTTTAAGAAGTTGGAGGGCTGACACCACTTGATTTTAAGACTTCCTACAAAACTACAGTAACCAAGTAGTATGGTAATACTGGAATGTTAGATACATAGAGCCCTTGAACATAAGAGGGATAGTCATACACAGGCAAAGATAGCCATAGATAATCAATTTTTAACAAAGATACCCACTCAAATTAATGAAGAAAGAAATGTTTTTTCAACAACTGAGTATATGCATAAGGAAAAAATGAACATCAACTCTTACCTTGCTCTGTATACAAAATTTACTTGAAATGACCATACACATAAAAATCCTAGAAGAAAACATAGGAGAAAATCCTTGCAACCTTGAGTGGCATATGTTTTTTACATAGGATACAGAAAGCACAATCCATAAAAAATTGATAAACTGGACTTATCAAAATTTACAGCTTTTGCTCTTCAAAGGCACTATTAAGAAATGAAGGCAAGTCACACAATAGGAGGAAATATTACCAATACCTATATCTGATGATAACTTGTAATCACAAAACATAAATTTTGCTTAAATCTCAATATTAAGGCTGGGTATAGTGGCTCACATCTGTAATCCCAGTGTTCTGGGAAGCCAAGGTGGGAAAATAGCTTGAGCCCAGGGGTTTGAGACCAACCCAGGCAACATAGTGAGACCCCATCTCTACAAAAAAATTCAAAATATAGTCAGGAGTGGTGGTGCATGCCTGTAGTCTCAGCTACTCAGGAGGCTAAGGTAGGAGGATCACTGAAGCCCAGGAGCTCAAGGCTGCAGTGAGCTATGATCATGCCATTGTATTCCAGCTTGGGCAACAGAGTGAGACCATGTCTCCAGAAAAGAAAAAGAAAAAAACCTCAAAATAGTAAAAGGACAGGCTTTTTTTGCAGATGCTGCCACCACCCAGGGCCCCCTGCCACCAACCATAATGGACATCACCGATAATGGTGAGCCCTTGGGTTGTGTCTCCTTCGAACTGTTTGCAGACCAAGTTCCAAAGACAGCAAGAAACTTTTGCACTCTGAGCATTAGAGAGAAAATATTTGGTTATAAGGTTTCCTGCTTTCACAGAATTATTCCAGGGTTTATGTGTCAGGATGGTGACTTCACAGGCCATAATGGCACTGGTGGAAAGTCCATTCATGGAGAGAAATTTGATGAAAACTTCATCCCAAAGCATACAGGTCCTGTCATCTTTCCATGGCAAATGCTAGACCCAACACAAATGGTTTCCAGTTTTTCATCCACACTGCCAAGACTGAGTGGTTAGATGGCAAACGTGGTCTTTGGGAAGGTGAAAGAAGGCATGAATATCTTGGAGGCCATGGAGCACTTTGGGTTCAGGAATAACAAGACCAGCAAGAAGATCACCATTGCTGACCCTGGACAGTCTAATATCTTTGACTCGTGCTTTATCTTAACCACCAGACTTTTTCTGTAACCTGGAGAGCACCCCTCCACCCCATTTGCTCACAGTAGCCTATCATCTTTTGCTATCGATGCATTTTTTTTTTTTTTTTTCAGATGGAGTCCCCTCTACTGCCCAGGCTGGAGTGCAGTGGTGCGATCTCAGCTCACTGCAACCTCTGCCTCCTGGGTTCAAGCGATTCTCCTGCCTCAGCCTCCTTAGTAGCTGGGACTACAGGCAAGCACCACCACACCCAGCTAGTATTTGTATTTTTAGTAGAGACAGTGTTTCATCATATTGGCCAGGCTGGTCTTGAACTCCTGACCTCATGATTTGCCCGCCTCAGCCTTCCAAAGTGCTGAGATTACAGGCGTGAGCCACCACACCTGGCTGATGCATTCTTTAGGTTCCATATTTTCCTTATTCCCCTCCAGTTCTAGCTGGATTGCAGAGTTAAGTTTAAGATTATAAAATAAATATTAAATAACAACAAAAATAGTAAAAGGACAAAAAATACAATGTATACATGGGCAAATTACTTGAACAGACACTTCACCAAAGAAGATATAGAAATGACCAAGAAATATAAGATACATAAATGGCCAAAAAAACCATGAAAAGATGTTCAACATCATCAATTGTCTGTGAATTGCAAACAAAACTGCAATGAGAGATCACTACACGTCCACTAGGATGGCTAAAATTACAGACTGACAATACCAAATCAGTCTTGGTGGGAGTGTAAGTGATGCAAACACTTTAGCAAACTATTGGGAAATTTCTTAAAGTTAAGCATATGCTTTTCATATGACCTAGTTTTTCCACTTTTGGGTATTTTCCCAGAATAAATAAAACATACGTTCACACAAATACCTGTGGGTGAATGCTCATACCAGCTTTATTCACAGTAGCCCCAAACTGGAAAAACCCCACATGTTTATCAACAGGTGAATGGAGAGTCACTATTTTATATCCATACAATGGACTACTACTCAGCAATGAAAGGGAATGAACTCTTTATACTCACCACAGCATCAAGGAATCTCCAGATCACTATGCCGGGTGAGAGAGGCTAGCCAGAAAAGAGTATATCCTTCATGATTTCTCTTACACACAAATTAAACAACTCAAACTAATCAATAGTGATTTAAAAAACAGATGTGTGGTGTCCTGGTGCCCAGGGTGGTGGGAGAGGAGTCAAAGGTGACCAAGGTGTCCCTTGTGGGTGATGAAGGTGTGTTCCCTCCTGATTGTGACCTTGGTTTGTGACCTGAGTGTGCACAGAGTCAGTCCACTCACTGGACTGGAAGCTTGAAGTGGACACAATTTACTGGACAGAAATCATACCCTCAATAAAGTTTCTAAAAAGCTGCCTTGCCTCTGGTTGGGGGTAATTATAGACTGGGATGGATAGCAAGGAAATCTGGGGAAGCTGAGCGGTGCTCACGTGGACATATACATGAGCAGATTCAGTGAGTGGCACACTTAAGATCAGTCATTTCACCCACTGTGCTACTATGCATGTACATTTCAAACCTCAATTAATAGAAACTGTATACAACTCACTGTTTTAGGCTGAGAATAATTCCTAGAAATTTTACAAAGATTTACTCTTTTTTTTTTTTTTTGAGACGGAGTCTCGCTCTGTGGCCCAGGCTGGAGTGTAGTGGCACAATCTCCGCTCACTGCAAGCTCCACCTCCCAGGTTCACGCCATTCTCCTGCCTCAGCCTCCTGAGTAGCTGGGACTACAGGCGCCCGTCACCACGCCCAGCTAATTTTTTTTCTGTATTTTTAGTAGAGATGGGGTTTCACCGTGTTAGCCAGGATGGTCTCGATCTCCTGACCTCGTGATCCACCCCTCTCGGCCTCCCAAAGTGCTGGGATTACAGGCGTGAGCCACCGCTCCCAGCCAAAAAGGTTTACTCTTTTGGTAAAGTAAAAACTCATTTTCTTTTGAATTAGAGTTTTATGCATCAAATTTGCTCTAAATGGCACAAACCAATTAATAAGAGAAGGAGAGGAAATCCACATCTCTTTATGTTCTCACTGGGTGCATCAGGGAATGCTGGCATTAAGCCCCTTCTAGCTTTGCAGGTAAACTTTTCCCTCTAGGAAATTGGTGTAAGAGATGCCCTCCAGGAAACTGGCATGAGAGAAAGAAAATAATGCTAAATATAAACAGTTCATTTTCTAAGAAACATCACCTGTTTGTTTATGAAATTTTGCCTTGGAGGTGCAAAATACTAAATAATTTATTGAAGTTGCTGCTGCGATGAAGTGTTTTCAGGGAACATAAAATAAATGTTTCCAAAGGTTTTTGTTTGTTTGTTGTTGCTGTTGTTTTGCATGACCCAGTGTGTTCCAGGAATCTCCCGGCCGGCCGAGCCCAGGCAGTCTAATGATAGAGACACCTGGGCCACCCCAGGGATTGTAATGGGAGACACTCCCGGCTGACCCCAAGCATTCTAAAGAATGCAAATTAAACTTGGCTTTTAGTTCAGTTTGCTAAGTTGAGGCCCTACTTTTTGTTGGCCTCTCTCCATAAATCCTGTTGAGTGAGAAATTGATCTCAGGTTCTTTTCTGATTATGTCATTGAAGATCACTCACTTTAGTTGTTTAATGGTTGTTGCATTCTTATCGGGCAGTTTTTGCCTAAGGCACCCATTTCCCACTTATGGAGGGCAGAAATCTAAGGTGGCCCCAGAACCAGAACCAAGCCCCCTGGCGTTATTCGCATGATTATGTTACCTCATATGGCAAAAGACTCTTTCAGATATAATTAAGGTCACTAATTGTCTGATCTAAAAATTGGAAGATTATCTGGGGTGGGGCCTAATATGAGTTCTTATTTATTTACTTATGTATTTATTTTTGAGACAGCATGTCGCTCTGTCGCCCAGGCTGGGCAATGGGGCAATTTCGGCTCACTGCAACCTCTGTCTCCAGGTTCAAGTGATTCTCCTGCCTCAGCTTCCTGAATAGTTGGGATTACAGGTGCCTGCCACTGTGCCTGGCTAATTTTTGTATTTTTAGTAGAGACGGGGGTTTCATCATGTTGGCCAGGCTGGTCTCAAAGTCCTGACCTCAGGTGATCCGCCCATCTCCACCTCCCAAAGTGCTGGGATTACAGGTGTGAGCCACCGCACCTGGCCAAGTTCTTTAAAAGCAGAGTTTTTTTGTCTGGTAACAGAGCTGGAGTTAGATTTGACACCAGGGTGGATTCTCTGTTGCTGGCTTTGAGATGGAGGAGGCCCTGGGAGGTCCCTGTTACTGAGAGAAACCCCTGGCTGACAGCCAGCAAGAAAATGAGGATTTCAGGGGACTGCAAGGAAGTGAATTTGCCCAACAACCAGATTGAACTTGGAGGTAGATTTTTTTTTCCCCAAACCTCCAGATAGGAGCCCTTGACATTGGCCTTGTGAGACTCCAAGCAGAAAACCTCATTAAACCTGCCTGGACTTCTGACCTGTAGAATTATGAGACCATAAATGGGTGTTGTTTTAAGCGATTAAGTCTGTTATGCTGTAATAGGAATTTATTATTTGTTACATAGTTATAGAAAATGAATATACAGGTGGGTGGGGTGGGGGGTATAGCTCACACCTGTAATCCCAGCACTTTGAAAGGCTGAGGTGGGCGAATCACTTGAGCCCAGGAGTTTGAGACCAGCCTGGGCAACACGACAAGACCTCATCTCTACTAAAAGTACAAAAAATTAGCCGGATGTGGTGGTGCATGCCTGTAGTCCCAGCTACTCAGGAGGCTGAGGTGGGAGGATCACCTGAGCCCGAAAACTTGAGGCTGCAGTGAGCAGTGACCATGCCACTGCACTCCAGCCTGGGTGACAGAATGAGACCCTGTCTCAAAAAAAGAAAAAAGAAGAAAGAAAAAAAAAATTAATATATATGGCTCTGATAATACAATCTCAGTAATAAACCATTTGATTTATTTCCAGTGTTATTGCTGTTTCCTGGAATAATAAGTGTGGTTCGAGTTTATTTTTATTTTTTAGTTGTGGACAAGGTCTCCATTGTCTAAGCCACTGTGAGAATTCAGGTAAATCACAGCCCATCCTGGGACAGTTCCTCCACATTCTTGCTACTCAAAGTGTGCTTCATGGACTAGTGGCTTCAGCCTCACCCAGGAACTTGTTAGAAACACAGCATCGTGGCCCCGCGCCAGACCTCCTGATGCACAATCTTCATTTTAGTAAGCGACCCACTGCCCCCGCGCCCCCTGATGGGTGCTCATTAAAGTTTGAGCAGCACTGTTCGGGCTTGCCCTGAAGGTGTAGTGCGCTCTTATGGATTTGAAACCAAAAAGCATTACCTCTGTGAAGCCAGTCTGGAGCCTGGCTACACCTTCTCCACCACCTCGGGGGCTTCTTATGTTCCAAAGTCTAACACTCTGGCCAGCTACCAGGGACTTTTCACCCTCAGAACCTGTGCTCACACGTGGCAGCGAGCAGTGCCTGCACCTCGAGGCACCGCATCTTTCCAGCTACAGTGGGCCTGGCTGCTCCAGCTGCGCCCAACATGCCTTAGTAGGGGAATTAAATACCCCTCTCACTCCCAGTTTTGTGTATTTAAAAAATCCTCGGAAGAGAGTGGTATATGAGGCTTGAGGCTTATCAGCAGCTGCAGCGGCACGGGCCACGTCGTAGCTGTGAGTCACAGACAAGCATGCACACTGTGGCTGCCTGAGGCCTCTGAGCTGCCTTCCGCGGTCCTTCCCTCTGCAGGGCTCGGGCTTGGCGAGGCGGCTTCTTCAGCAAGTGCTGTGGTCAGCGTAGCGGGATTCAGAGTGCAGCTTGTCCGAGTGTCCTCTGCTTCAAGCTCACCTCGGCTCTCATCCCCCAGTAGACCACACATGCCCAGGGGAATTTGACACTTTCTCACCTCTGGGTCTTTAGATGCTTTCTCTCCATTTCACCTTCTCCTGTACCACCTGAGGTACTAAATCTTCCAGGAAGCCTTCCTTGAATGTCTTCTTCTGACATCCCAGTGAAGGGCTCCTGATATTCACTTCCATAGTGCTTTGGTCACCTACTGCAGCATAAAACCACTCCAAATTGAATTGCTTTGCTCACAATTGCACAGGCCAGGGATTTGGGCAGGGCTTGGCTAGGCACTTTTCACAAGGTGGGTCTCCTTTGTGGATGCTGTTTGATGCTGTCCTCTGAAGCCTCCACTGGAGGCTGGAGCTGCCTGTCCAAGCTGGTGGCCTGACACTGCTGGGGGGAGGCACAGGTGGCACTTTGATGAAAGCACCTACACCTAGCCTGTCTCTGTGGCTGGGGTTCTGTCACGGCATGGTGCCTGGGCTCTGAGAGAGGGGGTCCTGAGAGCAAGTGCTCCAGGAGACACAGCCGAAGCCACGGAGCTCTCTGTGCCCTGGTCTGGAACTTTCGCACACCACATATGCTGCATTTCTGTCGGGTCAAATGTGTCAAATAAGTCTGCACAGACTCAGAAGGAGGAGACTTACACCACCATGCTGTGTCAGGGACAGCAAAGACTGTGTGGCCACACTTCCTCTATCGTGCGTGGCCAGGGTCTTCCCCACCACGGCTCCTCCCAGAGGCTGTGCCATCTCACAGGGCTGCCTCCAAGCACATGCCTTCCCCAGCACCACACTCAGTGCTGGCCCTGTGAACACATCTGTGGGACTGATGGTGTAGAAATCTGCTTCAGCAAAAGTCGGGGAGTGGCAAACCTGGGAATGTAGAGAAGCACTCTGTGTGCAACATGTATTTCTTATGTACCCAATGACGGCTGAAGTCCATGCAGAGTTTATCACTACTGGTCAGTTTCAGAGTGTAGGTCAGAATCCATGAGCCTTCCTTGCAGAACAGTTTGGAGTGTCACACGAGGACTTCAGCCTGGACACCAGAACCAGGTGGGCAGTGGGGCCCATCACACGCCACTGTAGTGTGAAGGGACAGGGTCTGCCTGCTGGTCTGCCCAGGGAGAAGATACTCCTAGCTCTTCAGGCTCCTACTCAATCCCATGACAGCACCCCTTAGCAAAAAGGCACCACCCTCGGCGTCAAGGGCATCTCTGAATGAGCGTCATGGTGAGCTTGTGTTAGGAAAATAGCTCTCTTGCCAATGCGCAGGCAAAGTAAGCTTCTGCAATTCTCAAAGTCCTGAGTTTGCAGAATTTTATTTACAGCAAAATGTTGGTTTACCCACAAACATCCTGCTTGGCTAAATATATCTCCTGCTCCTAGAACAGGACCTGTGGTTTTTGAGTGTGGGTTTTGGCCTCCCTTCAGCATGCTGGCACGCATGTGCCCTGCTCTTTCTCCTGTGATCATCGGCATGATAGGAGGCAAGTGAGGAACTCAGTGTCTTCTGACACAGGCATCTCACGACACCAGTGCAGCCGGACCTTTGTCTGGTAGGTCTGTGCACCCAGGAGGACCTGGGCCTGCAGGAAGTCTGGGGCCCACTGCTGGGCATGCTCGTTTCTTGAGCATCCGAGTCACCTTTACAGTCTGCGATGACTGACAAGGTCAAACAGGACTCACTTGCATTGCTGGGTCTCTATGGCGACAGGGAGGACTTGGAGGTAGGTGTTCAGGTCAGAAGGGACAGTCCTGACTTCCTCCACCGCTGCCTGCAGAAGCAGAGGCTGAAGCCACAGGCTGTGGGGGTGGGGAGTGTGCTCCAGGAAGTGGCTCTCGGTGCTCCTGTCCACAGCCTCTGCAAGGAGAGGCCCAGGCAGCGAACACAGTATGGCAAGTGAGGAGAAGGAGACAAAATCAAATTACATGCTGTTTCTCCTTTGACAGTAGGAAGGCAGGAGGGAAGGGAGCTATGTAGACACAGGAGATGCTCCCAGTTCTGCTGGAGCTTAGGCTGGCCCTGGAGCTAAGCTTTAGCAATCTCCAAGGGAAAAGGATTGTTTAACAGAAAAATGGGGCCGAGGAAATACTGGACTTCAAATGAGAAGAAACTTTTTCAGAACCTTCATGGCCTTGGGGCTGGTTGTCCTTCCCAGAACCATACTTTGTGGCAGTGGTAAAGTCATCTCTGATCTGAATCCTCCCCGGCCGGGATGTCAAATGGTCATTTACAGAGAATTAGTAACTGACAGGGAGAGGAGAGAACACCCTTCTTTGCCTGTGAGTGATGGCTGAGTCACAGGCAGTGTGCGGTGATGGGCAACCATTACCTTTTTTTTTGCTGAAATAATTTCATGGTGCAGATTGGTAGGGAGAGTTCATTTTTGAGAAAAGTCAGTTTCCTGTATTTGAGCAAAGAAACCACAAATCATTCTTTAACATTAGTAAATTTCTGTAAAGCACGAGTTGTCCTAAGTAAGGTGCAAGCGACATGAATCTTTTCCTCAGGCACAGAACTGTCATTCCTGCATTCTTGCGAGCCAAGGGTTAAATATTCAGGAATGTTCTGCCACCTGTTCTCAGGCAGCAATTTGAGCCTGGGAGGCCGCCCAGACAAGGACATGACAGCCCCCTCATGCCCCTTGCAGTTCTGAATGCCTCTTATCAATCCTGGGGTCTTGGGGGAATGGCAGAAGGATCCCCATCACGGTAGAGTCTCCCTTTTCACTTAAAAACGCGGTGGGGCTGTGCTGTGCCCTCCGAGTGAGGAAGGGCTCTCTTCAGCCCACTTCACAGAGCCTCCCTGGCAACCCAAGACCCCTAGTCCAGCTGCAGATGGCGAAGGAGGCCCAAAGTGCAGAAAAAAACTCTATGGATAACCCTCAACAGCACTGCAGTGGTCCGAGGCTACTTGAGGCTAAGGGTGCAGAAGACCAGCCCAGGCACAGGTGTCAGGGAAGGCCCTGTCCTCAAGCGTTGGGAAGGAGGTGCTCTTCCAACCAGCCTCTGTCCCCCAACTGAGGGAAAGAGTCCGGCCAGGGACCACCTGGGCCCACCCACGCCCACTGTATCTTCTCCTCCTTTTCCATCTAGTGACAGCTGCATTTCTGTGGGTGGCCAGGAGAGTTTTTGATTCCCTCTCTGCGATGAAGACATGTTGGAAGAAAAGAAGCTGAGCTCACTCTGAGCCAGGTGTCAGAGGGCTATGGAATGAGGGGCTTTGGTGCTGATACTGCCTGGGGATGTTGAGTGTGTGACGGCTCCTAGGATCTGAGCAGGGCCAGGAGGACGCACAGGAGGGCCAGGGCGCCACCAAAGGCAGGGAGAAGCCCACGTGGACGTCATCAGATCCCCCCTTCGTTATTTAACTGAGACTCCAGTCCACGAAGGACACCGTGTTGTGGGCCCTGAGAGATCCCTGGCGTTGGCCCTCCAGCCAGGCCCCTCTGTCCTGTTGCTGCGTCTGCACTGCCCTGGCTTCTGTATGCTTTTGCTGTATGGCCAGGACCTGTGGCTCCCGTGGCTTGCCCTTGAGCTGCCCTTGGACTCATGGAGCTGTTTTGCAGGCAGGCGCAGAGGCAGGAAGGACCCAGGGGTTTTGATCCTCACCGCTGTCCTCCCCGCCTCATGCCTTTGGCCAAGAGGACCACAGTGGGAGTAAGAAGCCGGGGCAGACGGGCAGACTTGAGGGTGTCATTAGGATCCAAGTTCCCCTAGGAGTTGGGCTCCATCCACCCCGCCACGGAACTAGCCCGAAATTGTGCGCTACCTGCCGCTCCCCTCTGGGCCCTGCTCTGACTCGCTCTCCCCAGTATCCCCTGGAGCCCCCTCCGTCAGTCCCTGGGTGCTCATCTCACGGCGTGCTCCTGCGGAACCGACAGCCCCTGCCCAGACAGCAGGGAAGCCTCAGGAGAGCCCTGGGGGTGGTTTGCGTGGTTGGGGGGAAGGGGAGGAAGGATGGAAGCCCACAGGGGGCTGTGTAGTGCGGGGGCGGGGGCTAAGCTGGGCAGAGCCGAGGCGCCTCTGCTCAGGCCTCTTCTGAGTGGGGTTCCAGGGCCTGCACGTTCCCCCCCCCGCCCCCTCCACCCCGTGCAGTAGTAGGATTCCCCCGCAGTGCGGGAGCTCCTGCCCTGGACAGGTCCCCAGGCCTCTCGCCCCGACCAGCAGCTTGGGCTGGAGCTGGAGCCGGTCAGATATTTTTCTTTACTAGGGAAACTTGCCTAGCACTGCTCGGTTCTCCAGGCAGGACGACGGCCTTTGGGGGCTGGTGGACGGGATTGGATGCTTCCCTCTCTGCTGCAACCGCTTTGGGTCCGTCTCGATTGTTCCCCCCACCGTTTGCCACGTGCTCCCTGCGCTTCGGGCGCTGGGTTGGCTGCGGGGACCCCCGCACGGTCCGCGCACCCCTGGGGACCCCCGTGAACAGGCCAGGAGGTGGGAGCTATTTTAGTCACTGCGGGGTTACAAATCAGGATGTAAAGTGGGGGCCAGGGGCCAGGAATGAGAACCAAGGGGCGCCGCGGGATCGGGGTGGGGGTAGGCCTCGCGGGAGGGGCCGCGGAAGCGAGGCCAGCAGCACCCTGAAGAGGGGCGGGGAGGGTGCTTGGCCCATTCTGGGAGCTGCCAACGGGTGACAGACTCAGGGTCTAGCCGTGAGGGACGTGGGCTGGGGCAGCAATGGAGCAGGAGCCCAGGCAGGGCGGGTGCGGGCCAGGCTTGCGCAGGCCAGGCCGAGAGTACGCGCGTTTGGGTGGGGGTGGGAAGGCGGGGAGAGGCCCCGGACAGCGTCTGGTGTCAGAAACTGGCTGGGCGGGGACCATTCCAGAAGCCAGGAGAGCAGGAGGAGGACGGGCGCAGTGGGGAGGAGGGCCCTAAAATTGACTTTGGAACCGGTTACCTGTGAGACGTCTCAGGGAGGAATGTCCAGCAGACAATTGGCTACGGAAATCTGGAGCTCAGCGAAGAGAATGGGGCCGCGTGACCATGACATTTACCCAAATGATCCTCAGCAGGCCTCGCCAATTTCTGGGGACACCAGCCTCTCACAGAGGATCTTTCTGTCTTCTCAGAGTCACTTTTAGAAGTGTTGCCACAGGGTTATATTGCTTAGCTTCCTTCCTTCCTTCCTCCCTCCCTCCTCCCGTTCTCCCTCCGCTCTCCCTCCCTCCTTCCCTCCTTTGCCTCCTTCCGTTCCTCCTCTCTTTCCTCTCTCTGCTTACTTCCTTCCCTCCCTTCCTCCCTCCTTCCCTCTCTCTTTCCTCTCTTCTCCCTCCCTCTCTCCTTCCCTCCTTCCCTCCTCTCTTTCCTCCTTCCTTCCTTCCTTCCTTCTTTTCCTTCTTTACTCCCTCCCTCCCTTCTTCTTTCCCTCTCTTTCTCCCTTTTCTTTCTCTCCTTCCTTTCTTCCTCTCCCTTCCCCTGCCCCACCCCTTCCCCTTCCCTTTTATAGACAGGGTCTCATGCTGGTGCCCAGGCTGGAGTGCAGTGGGGCAATCATAGCTCACTGCAGCCTTGACCTCCTAGGCTCAAAGCGATTCCCCCTCCAACCCCCGCCCCCCACCAGACCTCCCAAAGTGCTGGGATTACAAGCATGGGCCACCAACCATGCCTAGCCCACTTAACGATTTCTTGCATATAGCTTGTAACTGACCTAAGATAAAATTATGTGAATGCTACTTTGGAGGGAGGAGAGGGTGTCAGTGGAAGTCGTATGACTTTTGCATATCTGTGCCATCAAATATAGGTAAAAGTATCAATGGTGCAATTCTGCTGTTTAAATAGCATCCTTGGCTCTAAATAAAAGGGCTGATATTTTAAGTTGATTCATGTATTGTAAATTAATCCAACCTAATTTTTAAAAAATTGGGGTAATGTTTTTCTTGTTAAGTCATGTTATAAAAATAAAAACTGGAAATTCTTGGCTTAAAAAATAAATAAATTGAAACAGATTCTTAAAATAATCCTCAGCTTAATGTAAGCAATTTTGTCTGTGACGTATCATGAGTTTGATAAGCTGGAGATGTTCTATTAAAAATATTGAAATAGAAATGTCTGTGACTCATGCCTGGCGGCATCTTATATGCTACACTCCTTGGATTATGAGCCTAGCCTTTTGGAAATGGATGGACTTGGGCCTCAGGCACAGGGTCGCCCATTTCTAGCTGCAGCTTCTTAAGCTTGGAGATTGGGTCCTCCTCCGTAAAATGGGAATTCCTAAACCTCGCTCATGGAACTGTGAACTTCTTGGAGAGGCCCGTGTAAAGGCCATGGGATGGCGCCAGCACACACTTGTCCTGTCATTCGTTATCCATGCATGTCATTTCCTTTGTGTGATATGGGCTTTGTGTAAAATACCTGGGTGAGAGTGTTTGAGAAAGATTACTTGATAATCACGCACAAGGATGGTATCAATGAGCTGGATGTTCCCTAAGATGTGACTTCAAGCATTCCTGTCTTGGGACACATATTCAGTTTGCCAAATGTCCTGCAGAAAATTGTGTAGAAGCTCCACAGCTGTCTCACCAGCCCAGGTAGAGGATAGCATTCTTTGGGTCCTTGCTACAAAGCGAGGTCCCTGGACTGACAGCATTCTTGTCACCTGGGAGCTTGTCTGAAATGCAGGCTCTCAGGCTTGATCCTGTGTAACCATGACTATGGCCACTGGAAATGTAGTTAGTGCCACATGATGAAATCATACTCTTTTGGGTATATTTGGTTAAATAAAGTATCTTATTAATATTAATTTCACTTTTTTTTAACTTAAAGTCTCTACCAGGAAATTTTAAACTTCATATGTGACTCCCATTATATTTCTTTATTTTTTGAGACAGGGTCTTGCTCTGTCACCCAGGCTGGAGTGCAATGGTGCAATCTTAGCTCACTGCAGCCTTGACCTCCTGGGCTCCAGTGATACTCCCACCTCACCCTCCCAAGTAGCTGGAACTTCAGGCATGTGGTACCACACTCAGCTAATTTTTTTTTCTTTCTTTTTTTTTTTTTTTTGCGATGGAGTCTTGCTCAGCTGCCCAGGCTAGAGTGCAGTGGTGTGATCTTGGCTCACTGCAACCACCGTCTCCCAGGTTCAAGCGATTCTCCTGCCTCAGCCTCCCGAGTAGTTGGGATTACAGGCACCCACCATTGTGCCTGGCTAATTTTTGTATTTTAGTAGAGATATGGTTTCACCATGTTGGCCAGACTGGTCTTGAACTCCTGATTTCAGGTGATCTGCCCTGATCGGTCAATTTTTTTAATTTTTATTTTTTTAATAGAGACAGGGTCTCACTATATTGCTTCAAGTGGTCTTGAACTCCTGGGCTCAAGTGATCCTCCTGCCTCAGCTTCCCAAAGTGTTGGGATTACAGGAATGAGCCACCTTGCCTGGCCCCATCATATTTCTGTTGGACAGTGCTGCTCTCAAATCCGTGTTCTCAGAATCTGCATTTTAACAAGCTCCCTGAGTGATCTCTGTGCCATTAAAGTTTGAGAAGCACTGCTCTCCGGTAACTGCAGCCTGTGGGCCAAATCCGCCCCAACGCCTGTTTTTGTGAAGTGAATGTTACTGGAACGCAGTCACACCCTTTGTTCACACACCATCTGTGGCTCTTTGTGCTTCAGGGTTGGAGCTGAATGGCGGTGAGCTCGCAGCAGAGCCTGAGAGGCCATCTAGCCCTTATAGATAGTTTCCTCAACCCCTGGCCTAGGCCGTGTTCCTGCCAGCATCTTATGGTGTGGTCTCCAACCCTGATGTGCCTGTTCATGTCCTTGACAGGAAAGTCCCTAGGCACAAGTGCCCGTGGTAGAAAATGCTGTTGGAGGCCTGCTTCTTTCCTGGAAGTCACAGAGGAGGCCAAGGATCCACGGGATGGAAAAGATTAAAAGATGATTTAAGATCAAACGTCCCTAGTGATATTGGAAAGGCCCTTTGAGGCCACCTGACATTATCTTGCTTGTTGATGGGTGAAGCAAGACCCCAATAGGGGGTGGGTAGTGAGTCCTTTAGGTGCCGGGTAAAGGAGCCAGTGGAAACCTGGGTGAAGCCGGATGGGTGCCACCTCCAGTTGTTTTTGCAACAGGGTGTTTTCCCAGATTGTGGGTGTTGGTGGGATGGGAAGGCCCAGAAGTGAGTTGTGCAAACAACACAGAATTTTGTCCTCTCAAATTAACACTTGGTTTTAGTTGCAATATTTAATTTACTGCGCAGTTTTCAAATAATATTAAAAGAAGGCATGGGATTTGTACGTTAATCAATGGGAAGCATAGAGTTAAAAAGACAAGACAAGAAATGCTGCTCTATTTTTCTGCTACTCAAAGCGTGGTCCACAGACCAGAGGCATCAACATTGCCAGGAGACTGCTAGCAACGCAGAATTTCAGCCAGCCCCGTTGAGTCAGAGTCTGTATCTTAACAAGGTCCCCAAGTGACTTGCAAGCACAGGAGCGTCGGAAACCCATTACTTCAGTTACTTTTAGGCTTTGGTGTGTCTTGAAATCACTTGGGAGGTTTCAGAATTCTGAAGCCCAGGTCCCACTTCAGAGCTCTGTCTGGGGAGAGGCCAGGCATGGAGCCATCTGAGGGTCTCCAGATGGTTTGAACATGCAGTGGAGGGTGAGAGCCTCAGTCCGCACTGGGCTTGTTTTTGCTCTGAGTTTCACAGCCATGAGCTCCAGTGTTCCATGGTGCAGGTAGAGTCATCTAGGGGTTTGCTCCTGAGTCAGGCTGCTGAAGCCCACTGTTTGTTCCCTCTCCCTGGGAGCGTGGAGATCCAGCCCTCTCTGGATTCTCTGAACCTCTGGTGAAACTTCTGGAAGGTGTGGCAAGGATTCTGACTCCAACTTCCATGACCAGACACTTGCATGGCAGTGAAAGAGCAACAGGATTTGGTGCTTCCCCCACTGGGTGATGCAGGAATGTTCTGGATATCAAACAGGGAGTTGGCTTACTGAGACGTGATTTTCAAACCCATGAGCTGTATGCTTTCTTTAAGAAACACTTGTATAAGTTGCATTACTGTGAGGAATGGTTCTCAGCACTGTACAGATATTAGCTCATAAATAACATGATAGTCCTGTGAGGTGGCTTTACAGCTCCACCCACCGAGAAGTGGAGTCAGTGTTGGTCCCCTTGATTCTGGGCCTGCCTTAGTGGCCTGTCCACCAAAGTTACGGTGGAGTGATGCTACGTAACTTTCAAGGCCAGGTCATGAAGAGGTGACAGCTTCTTGCTGGCTCTCTGGAATACTCCTGGGCCACCATGGAAGCAGTCTGACCGCCCTGATCAAGCATGGCCACCATGCTGTGAGGAAGCCCAAACAGCCCACACGTGGAGAAGTGCTGAGGTGCTGAGGTGCTAAGTGACTGTGATGGGCAGAGCCCCTGAGATTGGCAGGCCACTTGTTCCTGCATCAGATCTGGTTCGTCCTGACCGATGGGCCTTGTTTGCCGTGGGAGGGGGCCACGGAAATTGGGGCCCCAGTGTAGCTGGTGTTATTTAAAGTCTGACTGGCTGAGGCCCCCTGAAATCAGGGTTGACCCTGGGCTCTGTGCTCTCCCAGCTGCCATTCATGCTACACTTTTTCACCCACCCTTGGCCTCAGGTAGGGTCAGAGGCCTTCAGGGTGTCCACCTTCCCTCCTCCCCAAACACCTGCTGAGCATTCCACTCAGCCACACCCCAGAGCTGCAGTAGCCTTAGGGGACTTTTCTGCCTGGGTTCCTTGTGGTCAGCCAAACACCAACTCCAACTCCTCATAGTGGGAAGGGTGGGATGGAAGCCAGGGGACGTCTGTTGGCAGGCACACAGCTCTGCAGGCATCTGCCAAACAGACCTTATCTGACAGCCACTGTTAGGCAGAATGGTTCTCCAGACTTCAAAATATGCCAAAGAGGGGACGCTGGGAGTCACCAGCACCCAAGAGAGCACCCCGGGGCCAGGGCTTCGGTTGTTGCTGAATTCCTGTCCCTTCTGCCACTGAGCCCTCCTCGACTGGGGCAACCATAGCCCCCGGAGACAGGGTGTAAGCATCTTACAGTGCATTGCAGTAGAGCGGTGACGTGAATATATAAGGGAATATCTTAGAGACAATGGCATTAGAACAAGGCTGAGCCTTCAGTTTGAGACAAGGACCGGATGCACAATGGGCCCTTTAACAACATAGGTTTGAACTGTGTGGGCCACTTATATGCAGATTTTCTTCCACCTCTGCCATCCTTGGGACAGTGAGACCAATCCCTCTTCCTCCTCCTCGAGCTACTCCACTTGAAGACAAGGATGAAGACCTCTATGATGATCCGCCTCCACTTGGGGATTAGTAAATATATTTTCTCTTTAACAATTTTCTTAATCACATTTTCTTCTTTCTAGCTTATTTTACTTTAACAATACAGTATATGACATATATAACATAGAAAATATGTGTTAATTGGCTATTTATGTTATCAGTAAGGCCCCTGGTCAACAGCAAGCTATTACTGTAAAGTTTTGGGGGGAGTCGAAATTTATATGAGGATTTTTGACTGCATTAGAGTTGGTGTTCCTAACCCCTGCATTGTTCAAGGGTCAACCGTACTTTGAGGTACTACAATTTTAGTGATTAATTTGTCTTTCTTGTTGGTGCTTTATTGTGTGTGTTGATTTGTTTTCATGAATGTGTATTGGTAAATAAAATAAGAGTTTTAAAAAAGTAAAGCCTAGGCTGGGTGTGGTGGCTTGTGCCTGTAATCCCAGCACTTTGGGAGGCCCAGCTGGGTGGATCATGAGGTCAGGAGTTCAAGACCAGCCTGGCCAAGATGGTGAAACCCTGTCTCTACTAAAAATACAAAAATTAGCTGGGTGTGGTGGTGGGCACTACTCAGGAGGCTGAGGCAGAGAATGGCTTGAACCTGGGAGGTGGCGGTTGCAGTGAGCCAAGATCACGTCACTGCACTCCAGTCTGGGTGACAGAGCGAGACTTTGTCTAAAAAAAAAAAAAGCCTGTGTTAACTGCACCCATTAGCTGTGTGCTCTTCAGCAAATAACTTAAAAGGGGCCCTCCACCTTTCCCTACTCATTCCCTCTGAAACTGCATTTGCAAAATTATGACAGTGAGAGAAATCTGACATGGTTGATTGCATCTTGCTTCTGACCTCCAAGCTGTCCTTGGTCAAGGCAGCATGGGCCAAGGTAACTTTAGGAGGAATATAGTTTACAGTTTAACTTAAAAGCAAGGGTAAAAGTAAATCCCTCCGTAAAACTAACCCCCTCCTTGCTCAGGGACCAAAAACCATCTTTCTAAGAGTAATGAAGGACCACAAGATTAGAATTGTGGGAGAGGCCTGAACTCTGCCTAAATGATGGCATAATTTCTATAATCCCTTACTGCTGAGGGGTCATGTGGCCAGAGGTCACAAGATTTGTTACTTCCCCAATTGGCTATGGATACATTGCTATTGTATAACCTATGATTGGTTTTATCTGATTTTTTGTCAGACTGACTTCACCTGGACCCTTGACTCATGACTCTGCTGGTCCTGTGGTTCCACCCAGAGGTAGACTCAGTGCACAAGGATTGTTTTCCACCCTTTATGATTTCATCCCCAACCAATCAGCAGCACCCATTCCCTAGTCCCCCGGCCCACCAAATACTTGAGTGATAACTTCATTTCTCCTGCATGGGCCAGCCTTACTTCAGTTAAATTCTTTCTCTATTGCAATGCCCTGGTCTCAGTGGATGGATTTCCTGCAGTGGGCAGGAAGAACCCATCAGGTGATTACACTTTTACCTCAGTTCCCTCCAGGACTCAGGAACTCCTCTCTGGGCCCTTGTAAAGATGAGAAATAAGACACATACAGCCTGGAGCTCAGTGTTATTTGGGCAAGGCTGTGGGTAAATGTTTGTAGGTAAAAGATGGGAATCAGATCTACCCAGACAGCTCTTCATGCATGCACGTTGGGGAGACAGAAAACTCACCATCCAGGGAAGGCTTTCACCCATGTGATGGCTTATTTTATGAGTCAATTTGAGTGGACCATAAGGTGCTCAAATTAAACATTATTTGGGTGTGTCTGTGACGGTTTTCTGATGGGATTAGCATTTGAACCAGCAGACTGAGTGAAGCGGATGCCCTTCTCGATGTAAGTGGGCCTCATCCAACCCCTTGAGGGTCTGCACAAAACAAAAGGCAGAGAACAGAGGAATTTGCTCTCTTTCCCCCTTACCTCCATGCTTCAGCTGGGACATCTCATTTCTTCTGCTTCTGCCCTGGGATTGGGATTTACATCATCTGTTCCCCTGGTTCTTAGGCTGTTGGAATGGGAGTGAATTATAACACCAGCTTTCTTGGGTCTCCAGTTTGGCGGATCTCAGGACTTGTCAGCCTCCATAATTGTGTGAGCCAATTCCTCAGATAAATTTCTTCCTGTGTACATACCCTATTGGCTTTGTCTCTGGAGAAGCCTGTCTAATTCACATGTGGTGGGCAGGGATGGTTAGCTGGCTGAGCTCCTCCCTTTCCTCACTCCATGTTGTCCTGTGCTCTCCCTGGGCCATTGGGGTGACAGAGGGGAGGAAGGGAGGGAGGAGATGCAGTGGAGAGGATGGAGGAGGCTTGCTGAGGAGAGCAAGGGGCAGCAAAGGGCAGCAAAAGGCAGCTGAGCTGTGTGGGAGGCAGGGAGTGGGAAAGCAAGATGGCAGTGGGAGGTTGAGGGATGTGGTGGGAGCTCAGTCCCCTTGTGTGGTTGGAGACTTGCAGAGCTGGCTTGATTATCCTCAAGTCCCCTTTGGTCCCTGGGCAGCAACACCCACGAAAAAGTGCTGATTTCCCCAGACCATGGTGCAGCTACCACCCACTGAACCAGGGTTGAAGCTTTTGTACTCAACAGAGAGTGGAAACTTCTAGAATAGGGAACAGCTTGGTGAGCAGGTAAATATGGACAGGCAACATTTCCGAGAATGGGTGTGCAGGTGGTGGGTGTGGCGGGGGGGGCGGGCACTATTTTTTTTTCCCCAAAAGAACTAACTCATTCCTTAACTCATTCCTTAGAGACAACTTCATGAAAACAGAAACAATGATGCTCCCAGAATCACAATCATATGTTGGATTTACTCACTTGAAGCTTCTCTCCAGATGTGGTTAAGGAAATGTGACAAATAGACCTTGTTCTGATTTTTACTTTCTCTAAAGAACTAATATAGCTGATGGATTTATGATGAGAAAGCCATTAACACCATGAGCTGGATTCATAGTGCTCCTTGTCTCTCAAAAAGTTGAGATACTTTGAAATAATAGGTATGTTTCTTTAAGAACACATTCTAGAAATTCAAGGCAAGAAGACCCTGCATCTGAAAGAACACACAAGTGGACATTCTGTGTTCAGAGGGGAGAAGTTCCTGCCCTGGGGGACTATTTGGGTACTCAGTGTTCGTAATGATAAGACTCATTTAAAAGGCAAAAACCCACAAACTAAAATGCGGTCAAACTGTTGCAGAGAGTAGGGGTGACGTACAAGGTGAAGGAAACAGAAGTTGTGTGGTTTAATAGCTGGTTTCATGATGAGTTATGGTATTTCTTCAGAAAAACTCTGCAAGCAGTTACATGGTGCTATTAGACAGCTTTGGGAACTAATTTCAGTCATGGTTTTGTAACTCATCTTCAGTGGTGCTTGTTTTTTTGTTTGTTTGTTTTTGGTTTGTCTTCACAGTCACAGCCCAATACTTTTGTTTGGAGGTGGGGAGGGAGTGGGTTCTAATTATCTACTGCTGTGTAATAAACCATCCAAAATGTAGCAGCATAGAGCTACCATTTTATTATTCCAGTTCTTCAGATTGCCCGGGGTCAGCAGGATGGTTCTTCTGCTGACCTCCCTTGGGGTCTCTCCTGTTGGCAATGAATGGTAATAGGGCTGATTCACCTGGCCCTGGGACTAGGAAATGGAACATGGACAGCTGAGCCTCTCTCTTTCTCCTTGTGGCCTCAGGACTTCTCCATGCAGTCTCTCCAGCAGGTCGATGGTCTTTTAAAATCAGGGGCCAGCAAACTTTTCTGTACAAGACCAAACATTTTAGACTCTTTGACCATATAGTCTATGTCACAAGTACTCAACTCTACCATTGTAATGCAAAGGTAGCCATAAATGCCCATAAACAGATGGACATTGCTCTGCTACAATAAAGCTTTATTTACAAAAATAGACAGTGGGCTGGATTTGGCCCATGGGCCATAGTTTGCCAACCCCTGTCTTACAGGGTGGTTCAGGACTTCCAAGAGCACAAGAACAAACATTGCCAACCTCTACAAGTTAGGCCCAGAACAGGCACAGAGTCACCTGCTACACTGTTGACTAAAGTGGGTCTTAGGCTTAGTCCAGACACAATGTTGGAAAGCAGGGAAGAAAGAATGTTTCTTCTGCCCTTTTAGGTTTAGTGACTGTGGCCTGCAAATTAAACTAACAAAGGACAGATTAACAGGAGAAAAAGTATACAAATTGTATTTGATGTTAATATCTTAATTTTTGAGCTGGGCATGGTGGCTCATACCTGTAATCCCAGCACTTTGGAAGGCTGAGGCAGGCAGATCACTTGAGGCCAGTAGTTTGAGATCAACCTGGCTAACATGGCGAAACCCCGTCTCTACTAAAAATACAAAATTAGCTGGGCATGGTGGTGCACACCTGTAATCCCAGCTACTCAGCAGGCTGAGGCAGGAGAATCGCTTGAAGCCCTGAGGCAGGAGAATCACTTGAAGCCAGGAGGCGAAAGGTTGCAGTGAGCTGAGATCGCGCCCACTGCACTCCAAGCCTGGGCAAAAGAGAGAGTCGGCCAGGTGTGGTGGCTCATGCCTGTAATCCCAGCAGTTTGGGAGGCCAAGGTGGGCAGATGACCTGAGGTCAGGAGTTCTAGACCAGCCTGACCAACATGGAGAAACCTCATCTGTACTTAAATAATAATAATAATAATAATAGTAATACAAAATTAGCCGGGCGTGGTGGCACATGCCTGTAATCTCAACTACTTGGAAGGCTGAGGCAGGAGAATCACTTGAACCCAGGAGGCGGAGGTTGCACTAAGCCAAGATTGCACCACTGAACTCCAGCCTGGGCAATAGAGGGAGATTCCGTCTCAAAGAGTGAGAGTCTGTCTCAAAAACATTTTTTAAAAAATGTTTACATGTAAACAAGTATCTTACAGAAAGTGAAAACCCAAAGAAAGAGTTATTACTGAGAACTCATATACCATTTTAACAAAGACTATAAATTTGTGGCAAAATGACAAGGCAAAGACAAAGGATTTGAAATTCTAGTGGTGATAAACTGTGGAATGTCAAATATGCGGGAGAAAACTAATGGAAGATAAGGTTTATTTAGTAAGTTTGTTCATGCAGATTGAAGCCAGTACCATGTCAGGGGATAAGCATTGTCTCCTCTTCCTGGCAGAGGGGGACCCCTTCACAAAGGGAAATTTATGCCCTACTTTACACAGGTGGGAGAGAATAGAGAGATTTTCCTGCTTCTGCTGTTTCTCATTTGCCTTCAGCTCAAAATAATCCTTATGCCAAAGTGGTATATTTTGGGGTAGCATGCTCTGACTCCCTTCAGGGATTACTGCAGAAGGGCAGTTACAAGGATTTGGGGTTCTTGGGGCCATCTTTGGAGACACCTGCCACGGGAGTGAGAGATGTAATGTCACTCTTTGGTGTCTGATTTTAAGGAAACATTAGTGTATGCAAACTTTGTGTTTAAACCAAAGAGCAGAATTATCATTTGAAATGAAAATTTTATAGCTACTGAAGTAAAAATAGGTGAGTTTTGTTATTTTCCGTTGAGTGCTACTCCACCAAGGTCAACAAAAGGACTGAAGTGCAAGGATTTTGTGGTGAGTATGCTTGTCTCCTTTGCCTGCTTCCCCTCATTCATTATTTTGTTATCTGGATACAAGAAACATAAATGCTACATGACAATTACTCTCAGAAGCAATGGTCTTTCGGACATCATGTTTTGCTGGGATCAGATGGGGACCTTATTTTCTGTGTGTTCTGGTTCCCCTCTCTGTTCTCCAGGTATTCTGATCCACTTCTCTGGTACAGGGGTGTCCCTAGGGGCAGCTTTTAAAGGGCTGAGTGGCTTCAGGCACAGGCAGGGGCCCTCCTGCTGGGGTGATCCCCTGGTGAGACAGAGCCCCTTTACTCTGGTCTGCACAGTTTTACAAGCCTCCACTTCCCAAACTCAGATTCTCCCACCTTAGTTCCAGCCACGAACCTGACTGTTTCTAGAATACACTGGATCATGTTACTGCCTTTTGGGAAAACCCCCGACTGCTCCTCCTGATCTTCCTGACTGCCTGCAGTGGAAGCATCATCTATATTCCAGCTTCACCATCTTCCTGCCCACCCAGCACACACTGCCCAAGACCCTACCCTATAATCCCCCTGGATTCTTCAGTCTTCCCAAAGGAGTCCTGAACCTTCCTATCTTCTCATGTTTACTTAAAGCCTGAAATGCTTCCCCCATTTGAAGATGATTCTCCAAATCTCAACCTAAGTGCCCCTTTCTCCAGGAAGCCCTCCTTAGTTTCTTTTTAGTTGGATCAATTGTTCCTTCCTGAATGAACCCGAGAAGGGGAGAGAGAGAGGGAGAGAGAGAAAGCAGATTTTTACTATTTTACTGAAACATATCCTAGAAGCCCCATAAATACTTTCACATGTAAACTTAGAACACATTTACCTTTGCAGAGTGCAGAGTGCAAGAAAGTTTAACTGAAAACTGTGATAGTTTCTGCTTCTTAATGATTCATCTCTTGCATGGTGAGCAATTCTGCACCTGGTAGAAGAGTTGCTGAAGTATGTTCCCCAGTTGCTTGTTCTCATTTCCACATAATGTGTGTGTGTGCGTGTGTGTGTGTGTGCATGTGTGTGTGTGTGTGTGTGATGCATTAACAAGTTAGCCAGTATATAAGTTTACATGCTGCTCTTCAATTTCTCCAAAACTTTCTTATGGATCATTTAAAAGCTCAATGATGTCCCTTCAATAGCTCAGCTGATAGAGCAGAGGACTGTAGCTAATTCCTCATAAAATCTCAATGAGATTAAAAACAAGCAAGCAAGCAAGCAAGCAAGCAAACAAACAAACAAACAAACAGCCCAGAAAGGCAGATGCAAAGCAGCAGCTAAGCCTTCCCTGTGGCTATGTGAATGGATGCTCAGGAGGGCCCTTTGCCTGGGGTTAGGGAGTACACAGGCTTCTTTTGTTAGTTTTTGTTTTTTCTCTAGTGACGTTGGCAAAGCTGCCTCCTCTCCCAGTCTTGAGCTGGTGCCTGGGCCTAGGTGGGTGCTACAGAGGTGTAAAAGGAAGTCGGGGCTCTTGTGGACAGGGGGACCACCCACCCCAGGATTTGGAGTTAGGACAGGCTCTCCAGGTGAATTTGGGTGGCCTCATGGCAGCAAAGTGCTATGAGCTCAGGCACACTTGAAGGGCACTGGTGCAGGTGAAACAGAACAACCTGAGGATCTCAGCAGGAGGGACAACACGAAGCTGTCCCTGCACTTAGGGGCACAGCCTGCATGCAGGTCACTGTTCCTACACGACTGTTGCCCCTGTGTGCCACATCCAACTATTTACCAGATGTCATCATTGCTACTGCCTTGATAGCAACCACCTCTCCTGTCCAGCCCCAACCCCACCCCAGCTTGGGCCAACATCATGTCTTAAGAGATGCCAGTGGTGGCCACACTAATGTCTGTCCTCCAGCCTCTTTTCCCCCCAACGCACTGCGGAATGCTGAGCGGTTCAGAGTGTGCTGCCCCAAAATATGCCACTCTGGCATAGCATTATTTTGAGCTGAAAGCAATGTAAAACAACAACACAGGACAAACCCTCTTTCCTCCTTTTCTCTACCAAGAATAGCAGGGAGATTCTTTTTTTTTTTTTTTTTTGAGGCTGAATCTTGCTGTCACCCAGACTGGAGTGCAGTGGCGCGATCTTGGCTCACTGCAGGCTCCGCCCCCTGGGGAGCAGGGAGATTCTTAATCATGGGAGACAACTCTAGACTCATCAGGCTGGGATGACACCAAAGGAATCTATATCACAAATCTTTTAAACTAGCCCTTATCATCCCCTAGCTTCCCCCTATGTTTGTCTTCCTACAATTTGCTGTCCTTAGAAGCTCAAAGTCCTTTTCTTGGTCTTATCACTTCTCTACAAATTTATTGTTCTTTGTTAAGATGCTATATAATGCTGAGTTGTAACCACCCATTTGAGTTACTCATGGCTAAGTGATCCCACATGTGAGCAAAATGCACATTAACAAACTATTTTCCCTTGTTAATCCAAGGGCTCCAGCCAATGAAACTAAGATGAGTAGGAAATAAATCTTTTTTTTCCTGCTCTAACCAAATGTGACTCTGATCAGGATTGTAAGTGGGTGCTAGAACCATTTGCTCAAGTGATGCAGAACTGACGGTCACTTGGTGCCAAAGAATCACACCCTCAGTATCGTCACTTGCAAAGGGGGTGTTCCTTTATGGTGCATAGATCTTGGGGTCCTCATATTGTCCACATGATCAAGTTAGCATCATAAGAATGGGGCAGCCTACATTCTGTGCCCCCTGAAGTGAAGAGACACAGAGGCTATAGCATCATCTATGAAGTGGTCTGGACAAAAATGCTTAATCTGAATTGCATGAAGACTCCAGAGTTCCTTTCAGTTTACAAGCAATACAGGGGCTAAAGAAAATAACCAAAGGGCACCGCAAGAAACAGTCCAAATCCAGAATATGGGGCATTCTTAAGACAACCAACCCAAACTTTTCAGAAAGCCAGTATCATGGGGAAAAAAGCTTGGTTCTAAACTACAAGGGACTCAAGAGACCTGATATCCACATGTAATGGGTGAACATAGATGGCATCCTGCAAACACACACACCTCCCAACTCTAAAGGACATTCTGAGAACAACTGGGGAGACTTGGACATGGACTGGGCATTGAATGTTAGTAGGGAATTATCGTCAGTTTCTTTAGTTGTAATAGGCTGTGTGGGAGAGGGCCCTTCAGCAATGCATGCTGAGTGTGTAGGAGTAAATTTTAATGATGCCTGCTCCTTACTTCAAGTGATTCAGTAAACAAACAAACACAAATGCTTGCAGAAACAAATGCAGCACAATTAAAGAGTTGTAGAATCTAGGTTGGAGTGTCTTTGGGTATTGATTGTATTATTTTTCCAACTTTTTTCTGTATATTTGGAGTTTTATAATGACAAAATGATAGGGAAAAAATAAAATGCAAAACTAAGCCTGCTACTCCTAGGACTGAAAACCTTCAAAAGCCTCGGGGTAAGTCCGGAGTCTCAGCCTGCCTGGCTGGCCCTGCTGCCCGGCTCTCCCTGGCCCCTTCCTGCCTTTCATGGCTCACCATGGCCACCTCTGCCTGGGGCCGTGGGTGTGGTGGGTGCTTCACCTCTCCCGGACTTTTGCCTTCACCATTTCTCTGCTTGGAAGACCAGCCTGCATTCACATTTCAGCCCTGAATGAGGAGCCCCTTGTATATACTCCCACAGCTCGTACTCATCACAACCCATTAGGCATTTCATTCAGTAGACTGCAAACTGTTGAGGGGAAAATATTGTGTCCCCAGTGCCTAATACATGCTTGGTGTATAGTAGGTGTCAATGCATGTACCTCAAGAGTGGGCCACTTTTGTGCACTTTGCTGTAGTGTGGAAAAATATGGAACTCAAAGTCTGTATTTCTGGACACTGTAAAGAGTTGAGCAGGCCATGCCATCAGTCGGATGCTGCCAAAGTTTCTGGAGATGGGATAGCTGAGCAACTGGCATCCTCTGGAAGTTATTTAGGCTCCTGGTCTTCCTTTAGACAGAACAAATTTTAGACAAGAACAAGGTTTTAGACGGAACCTTTAAACAAGGTTTAGACAGAACAAGTCTGAATGGGGAAGGATGACTGAATACTTTCAGATGCCTCTGACCCATCTGAGATTGAGGGTGGGGCCTGTGTCGTCCAGGCTTAGTGCAACTGTGGGATATTACTTGTATGGCTGAGTAGAAGACAGTTGCAGACAAGTTTTTTTTTTTTGAGATAGAGTCTCACTCTGTTGCCCAGGCTGGAGTGGTATGATCTTGGCTCACTGCAACCTCCACCTCCCGGGTTCAAGCAATTCTCCTGCCTCAGCCTCCAGAGTAGCTGGGACTACAGGAGCATGCCAACACACCTGGCTAATATTTTTGAATTTTTAGTGGAGACAGGGTTTCACCATGTTGACCAGGCTGGTCTTGAACTCCTGACCTCAAGTGATCCGCCATCTTTGGCCTCCCAAAGTGCTGGGATTACAGGGATCAGCCACTGCACCTGGCTGCAGACAATTTTTATTTGGCATGCTGGATGGATGGACGGACGGACAGATGGATGGATGGATGGATGGATGGATATAGGTATAGACATGCTGCTGAGTATATGAATGCTGGATATTTTGCTTCCTATAAAATGAAATAATGTCTTACTCACTAATTTATGTCCCAGCCCTCCAAATGCCTGAAAATTAACTCTGAGTTCCTTTGCCAGAAATAGCCACCCTGTGATGGATTCAGGGTTCAGGCATAACGGGGTGAGTCTCATCTTGAGGCAAGCTCACAAACGAAGTTTTCCAGAGAAAATTATTTTGCTCAGATACCATTTCATCATGACATAGGCTTGGGCATCTCCCAAGAATTTAGGGTTTATGTGGCTCAAGAATGAAGTCATTGTATTTGGGGCTGTGTTTACTGTTGCTTTTTGTTCAGAATCCTTTGTTCTGAGGTGTGAATGGTCAGACTTGTAGGGATAATGAAGTTGGAGATTCTTGGATATCTTAGATAACCATCTGAGGCTTAGTGAATATACGTGCACTGAGAGATATCTGATGGAAAGCATCCAGCCATCAGCCCAGGAATAACAATGTAAGAAGCACTGATTCCACAGTCTCCCTAGTTGTAGTAGATGGAGCTATAAGACAGGCAACTAACTATGGGCCAGACAAGTCTTCATCTGGGGTCCCTCGACTGGCATGACTTTGACCCATCTCAGAATAATGACAAGAGTAGGGATAGAAAGGAAACTGAGGAGTCAGGAGCTTAAATCTTTCTCCTTGTTACTGTGGACAGCAACAAGGAGAGACAGAGGGAGGCTCCCAGCAGGTGGCAGGGACTTCAAAGGAGCAATGGGGAGGGGGGTTAGGTAGGAAGAAGGAGAAATACTTTGGAAGGTGTGATGGTTAGACTGTAGTAACCCGCCATTTAATCAAACATGAATCTAGGTATTTTGTAGATGATAGATATGGCTAACCTCTATAATCGGTTGAGTTTAAGTAAAGGAGCTTGCCTGCAATAATATGGGTAGGCCTCATCTAGTCTGGGGAATGGCCTTAAAAGCCAAAATCTGAGGTTTCCTGAAGAAGGAGAAATTCTGTCTCAAGACACCAGAATCAACTCCTGCCTGAGTCTCCAACCTGCTGGCCTGTGATGAAGATCAGAATATGCCATGCCAAAATATGACATTTGGCATAGGAATTATTTTTAGCTGAATGCAGCTAAGAAAAAGCAGACACAGAAAGAGCTCTCTGCCTTCCTCCTTTCTGCCTAAAAGCAGGGGATAAATTTCCCTTGTGAAAGTGCCCTACGCTGACCTCCTGTCTTCAGTCCCCTACCAGAAAGAGGAGAACAACCCTTATCAGCAGAGATGGGGATGGCACTGACATGAGGCAGCATAAGCAAACCTTGCAAAATCATCCTTATGCACCATTAGTTTCCCGCATATATTTTCTTTATCTTTTTTTTTTTTTTTTTTGAGACTGAGTCTCGCTCTGTCGCCCAGGCTGGAGTGCAATGGCATGATCTGGGCTCACTGCAACCTCCGCCTCCCAGGTTCAAGTGATTCTCCTGCCTCAGCCTCATGAGTAGCTGGGACTACAGGCGCATGCCATCAAGCCTGGCTAATTTTTGTATTTTTAGTAGAGACAGGGTTTCACCATATTGGTCAGGCTGATCTCAAACTCCTGACCTCGTGATGCACCCGCCTTGGCCTCCCAAAGTGCTGGGATTACAGGTGTGAGCCACTGCGCCTGGCCGGTTCCCCCATATATTTATCTTCCCATAATCTACTGCCCCTCAAAGCCCCAAACACCTTTTCCTTTAGCTAGTCACTTCACAATTTATCATATTTTGTTTAAATGGTATATAAACCCCTGAAACAAACCACTTCTTTGGGGTTTCACTTCTTTTCTGTGGAGCCCTCCCATGCAGATAACATTGAAAATAAAATTTGTGTGTCTTTTCTCCTGGTAGTCTGTCTTTCTGTCTTTTGTCAGTTTAATTCACAGGCTGTCAGCACAGACCCTAAGTGTGTAGAGGAAAAGTTTTTTATTGCTCTCCTATACCTACCCTACAGATTTTATACTTGCCAGCTCTCACAATCATGTGAGCCAATTCCATGAAGTATTTTAATATGTATCTAGGATATATTCATGTGTGTGTGCACGTGTGTGTCTCAAAGTATTTTCTCAGCATCTTTCAAGACAGCTTTGCTAGGCATCTGGTCAGAGGCTGGAAAAGTGACCGTAACAGGGCATTGAATTGTTCAAGAAGAGCATTGCATGTTTTTTCTCATTTGCATTTTAAACCTGTCAGCATGTGCCCTTCTAATAAACATCTTGAAACTATCCGTCCATGTCCTCTGTGTGTGTGTGTGTGTGTTTTCATGTGTGTTTCCATCTGTGTCTGAGTAGACATGCAAGATGTTACACAGTAACTGCTCAATGAAATGCTTGCAAGTTTTCTGATCTATCTAGGCAACATTGCTGAGGAAGTCATCCTACTGTCTATAAGCTCTTTTATTTATTTATTTATTTATTTACTTTTTTGAGACTGAGTCTCACTCTGTCGTCCAGGCGGGAGTGCAGTGGTCTCGGCTCACTGCAACCTCCACCTCCTGGATTGAAGCCATTCTCCTGCCTCAGCCTCCCAAGTAGCTGGAATTATAGGTGCCCGCCACCATGCCTGGGTAATTTTTGTATTTTTAGAGTAATATTTTGTATTTGTACAGATGGGGTTTCACCACGTTGGCCAGGCTGGTCTTGAGCACCTGATCTCAAGTGATCCACCCGCCTTAGCCTCTCAAAATGCTGGGATTCCAGGTGTGAGCCACTATACCCAGCCTATAAACTCTTATTCATTATTATTATTATTATTGTTATTATTTTTGCAGGGAAATGTGACATTTAAAAATATTTATTTTCTTGCTTTCTTGTTACATACAGAACAACTCATGCAAAGAAAACCTAGTTGAATAAATTGCTTTTGTTTAGTAGCTGGTGAAAAAGAGCTTCTTCAATTTCTGAAAAGTATTGGGTAAATGAAATTAACTAGGTGCCATAGGAATCTTATTCATTTATTTATTTTTTGAGATGGAGTCTTGCTGTGTTGCCCAGGCTGGAGTGCAGTGGTGCGATCTCGGCTTGCTGCAACCTCCACCTCTTGGGTTCAAATGATTCTCCTGCCTCAGCCTCCCGAGTAGCTGGGATCACAGGAATGCACCACCATGCCCAGCTAACTTTTTTTTTTTTTGTATTTTTAGTAGGAACAGGATTTCAATATGTTGTCCAGGCTGGTCTCAAACTCCTGATCTCAGGTGATTCACCTGCCTCGGCTTCCCAGAGTGCTGGGATTACAGGCATGAGCCACGGTGCCCAGCTATGAATCTTTTCTTTTGGGGAAAAGTTATTCATTAAATTCCCTAATAGTCTGACACAAATGAAGCTCTGAGCATTGTAGAGGAGTGTTGCAAAAGCAAATGCCATATATTACACACTGCAGAAAGCAAAATTAGGGCAGACCTTGGGAGCTATGAATGTAGCACGTTTTTATAACTTAAAAAATATAGATAACCACTGTTCATTAAAAAATTAAAACTCTAGAAAAATCCAGAAATAAAAATAGAAATCAATCATCAATATGATCAACATATTGATGTTTTTTCTTTCTACCCCCAGGTGATTTTTCCAGTGCTTGATAATTTTAAAGTAAAAACTATGTAAATATGTAGGAAAAAAACAACTCCTTGAAAAAAAATATCTGGCACCTGCTAACAATCAAGAGCAACAGAGTGCTCCAGCTGGAGGGCCTGGGGGGCAAGGGTCACAAGTAGTATGCGCACACACACACACATGGACACACACACACACATGCACACACACACACACACATGCACACACACATGCGTGTATGACATGGACAGACAGTTTCAAGATGTTTATTAGAAGGGCACATGATGACAGGTTTAAAAGGCAAATGAGTAAATGCTAGCCTTAAAAGCAAGTGCAGAACTTCATGTCTACAATGGGACCATTCACCAGTACTGTTTAAGCAAACACATGATTCACTTACCCAGGATTGACTCAGGAATAAAAATTAATTATCCCAAAGTGAGTAGGCATCCAAAATGGCTTTTGGAGCCACTGAGTCATTGTCACTAAAAGCCCATGTTCTGCCCTTTACCATACTGAGAACATGGCAGTAAGGGACAGAGACAAAGATGGCAAAAAGAAAAAAAAGGAAACCTCTCAAGGATGAATAACAAAGGGTGGTGCAGGGGCGAGAAGACCCCATCAAGGGCCTGAGCACCTCTTCACAAAAAGAGAAAGGAAGGGGAGGCAGGAGGGAGAGATTCAGTTGGGAGTATCCTCTCTAAGAATGTAGAAACGGTTGGGCGCAGTGGCTCACACCTGTAATCCCAGCACTTTGGGAGGCCGAAGCAGGCAGATCATCTGATGTCAGGAGTTTGAGACTAGCCTGACCAACATGGAAAAATCCTATCTCTACTAAAAATCCAAATTTGCCAGGCATGGTGGCGCATACCTGTAATCCCAGCTACTCGGGAGGCTGAGGCACGAGAATCGCTTGAACCCAGGAGACAGAGGTTGTGGTGAGCCAAGATTGCACCACTGCACTCCAGCCTGGGTGACAAGAGCGAAACTCTGTCTCAAAGAAAAGAAAAAAAGCGTAGAAACTATGTGAAACATTTTGAAGAATTTGTATCTCAAAATTTTATTTGTTTTCTTCTATTATGTGTCTTATTCTACACAACTTTATTGAGATATAGCTAACATACCATGCAATTTACTTGCTTAAAGTGTACAATTCATTGTTTTTTTTAGTATATTTACAAGCTTGTGCAACCATTACTGCAATCTAATCTTAGATTTTTGTCCCTTCAAAAACAAACTTCGTATCTGTTGCATCAGCATTTTCCATCCCACCCCAAGCCCTTTGCAACTGCTAGTGTGGTTTTTGGTTTTATAGATTTGCCTGTTCTGGACAGTTCATATAAATAAACCATACAGCGTGTGCCCTTCGGGTCTGACTTTTTCATTTAGCATATGTTTTCAAGGTATATTCATGTTTAGCATGTGACAATATTTCATTTCATTTCATTATCAAGTAATGCCCGTTGAATGGATATATCACATCTTAAAAATCTGTCAGTTAATGGAGATTTGAATTGTTCCTACTTTTTGGCTATTATGAATAACACTGCCATGGACATTTGCTTATAAGTTTCTGTGTGGACATATATTTTCTTTTCTCTTGAGTAGATGCCTAGGAGTAAAATTTCTAGGTCATATAGCAACTCTACATTTAACATTTGAAGGAACTGCCAAATTGTTTTCCAATATATCTGCACCATTTTACATTCCTCCAAGCAATATATGAAGATTCCAACTTCTCCACGTCCTTGCCAACACTTGTTATTTTTGTTACAGCCATCCCAGTGGGTGTGAAGTGGTATTTCATTGTGTTTTTGAATTGCATTTCCCCAATGTCTAATGATGTTAAACATCTTTTCATGAGCATATTGGATGTTTATATACCTTCTTTGGACAAAAACCGACCAAATCCTTTGCTCATTTTTAAATTGGATTTTTTGTTTATTGTTGAGTTATAGGTTTTTTTTACATACATTCTAGATACACATCATATGTGTTTCTCAAATACAGGATTATGTCCCATTCTGTGGGTTGTGGGTTGTCTTTTTATTTCCTTGTTGGTATTGCTTGCAGCACAAAAGTTGTTAATAGATCAAGTCCAATTTATCTTTTACTTTTGGTGCTGCATCTAAGAAACTACTGCCTAACCCAAGGTCCTGAAGACTTACTCCTATATTTTCTTCAGAGTGTTGTGGTTTAGCTCTTACATTTGTGCCCATGATCCATTTTGAGTTAATTTTTGTAAGTGTTGTGAAGTAGGAAGTCCAACTTCATTCTTTTCAGAGGGGTTATCTAGTTGTGCCAGCACCATTTGTTGAAAAGACTATGCTTTCCCCCACTGAGTTGTCTTGATGCCCTTGTTGAAAACCAATTGACCATAAATGTAGGGTTCATTTCTGGATTCTCAATTCTGTTCTGTTAAACAATATCACTATCTTTCTGCCAGTACATGCTTTCTTGGTTACCATAGCTGTTAGGTAACATGGGGTACCTTAAAATGGCGCCGTACCTTAAGATGGGGCCAGTTCCAGGTTCTTCTCCCCTCTTTGACTGGGCACTGTCTGAACCCGCCAAAGGAGGGCCAATCAGAAAGAAGCATCTCCCGCCTTCCCTTGGGCCCGCCCCTAGCCCAATCCACGTAGGCCCAAGGGATATAAAACCCAGCACACCAGCAGCCCTCTCTCTCTTCTCTTCCTTCTCCGCTGGATACCTCCAATAAAGATCTCTTGACCGTGACCAGTGTAGTTTGGTCTCCGCCCAGCGCCTTTCATTGGTGCCGTGACTCAGATTGGGACTCCCCGCCCCCCTCGGTGGGACCCTGATCCTTTTCGGACTCAGTCCAGACCCCGGCCGGTCTTTGCTCATTTTCCTGTTCGCCGACCTCTACGCCCAACACCGGCCTCATCTCGGTAAGTCTCCCCTTCCGGTGTCCGACACCAGTCGACCGGCTCCCGCCTCGGCCGCCCACACGGCTGCCGTAAATCCTGTTTTAGACTCGGCCTCCAGGGAGCAGGGTTCCCTCCTTTTTCTCCTCACTCGCCAGGCCTGGGCCCCTTCCCCTTTCTCGCTCCAAAAATCCTGGTGCCAGGTGGCCCACAGCACTCGGCCTCCTAGAGGCTCTCAGTCCTTTCGTTTCGGTGACGACCGACTCGAAGGGTCTGACTCACAGCATGGTCATCAGCTGGTAGGGGACGCCCTGCCCAGCCCTTTGCCGTATATTTCCGTAAACCCCCTCTTCTCATAATGGGAGCCTCTGCATCCCTGCCGGCCGACTCTCCCTTACAATGCCTTTTAAATAACTTATCAGCCCTTGGTTTGGCTGCTGATCTCAAACCTACATGCCTGATTAAACTGTGCACTCAAAACTGGCCCACCTACCCCCTAGACAACCAAAACAGATGGTCCACTTACGGGTCTTTTGATCCCAACCTTCTCCGGGATCTCTACAACTATTGTGAGCGAACAGGAAAATGGGCAGAGACCCCCTACGTTCATGGCTTCTTTCTTCTACGGGACAAACCCAACCTCTGCCTCTGCTCTCAAGCTACCAACCTCTCCTTCCGCTATGGCCGACCTGCACTCCCACCAGGTTGAAACCGGCTACCAACCCGGACCACACGAAGAACCAACTCCTTATGCTCAGCTCTCATGCATCTCCTAAGTCCTCTTCTCTGGCTTTCCGCCTCTCACATCTTTACACTTTCCTCTGCCTGCGGGCCCTCTTCCCAGCCCTATTCTCACTATGATAGAAAACGGCTGGGACCCTCCCTTCCACATGTTCCACTTCGCCATCTGGCTCCCACATCAACAAACACACCCCCTTCCTATATTATACCACTAAAAACAACGCTTCCTCCCGAGCCATACATATCGACAACCCCGCCGACCCGGTCTGGGGCCAGTCAGTTACAGGAGGCATATATCCCAGCAATGCCTGGGCATATCCAACTCAAACCATAACTATTCCCCGTTCCCTCAAAACTGAGTATCCATCTCTAACCAAACCTTTAACCAGCTTCTCCTCAGAAACTACCAGCTCCTAGCGACTTGTGAAGACACGGCAGACTCCAGAGACAGTCTCACACCCTGCTGACCTCTTAAACGGCCAAAGACCGGCAACAGATACCCAGGATTAGGGGGAGGGGCTAGGCCTGCCCTCGCACCCTAAATTAACTACCATCTTCTTTTCTCTTCGGGCAGACCAAACTCTACCCCTAGTACCCCAGATGGCTACAGCAAGTTGATTCTACCAATTCTTAAACACCCTTCGCTCAGACAGCTGGCTCATTGCCAACCCATCCCTGCCCCTCAACTGGCTCACGGCACGGGAGGATCTATACCTACAAGGACCCCATGCACAACCTTGACAGTTCGCCCTGTGCCGCCTCCCCACAGCGCCCCCACTCAGCAGGAAGTAGCCAGATGAACCACGATGCCCATTTTCCCCCATTTAAGAAAACAAAAAGGGAGGAATGTTAGGTAACATGGGGTACCTTAAAATGGCACTGTACCTTAAGGTGGGGCCGGTTCCAGGTTCTTCTCCCCTCCTTGACCCGGCACTGTCTGAACCTGCCAAAGGAGGGCCAATCAGAAAGAAGCATCTCCCGCCTTCCCTTGGGCCCGCCCCAGCCCAATCTACGTAGGCCCAAGGGATATAAAACCCAGCACACCAGCAGCCCTCTTTCTCTTCTCTTCCTTCTCCGCTTGATACCTCCAATAAAGATCTCTTGACCACGACCGGTGTAGTTTGGTCTCCGCCCGGCCCCTTTCAATAGCTTTTTACTAAGTTATGAAATATTAAAGATTATTTTGGTGATTGAAGTTTTGGCTATAGTTTAAGAAACAGATATAGAACAATCAAATGAGCATGTTTCTGACAATTAGAGAATTAAGCAGCAATATTTCCCAAGGATATGAGATTCAGGTGATATGGTTTGGCTGTGTCCCCATCTAACTCTCATCTTGAATTCCACATGTTGTGGAAGGGATCTGGTGGGAGGTAATTGAATCATGAGGGCAAGTCTTTCCCATGCTGTTCTCATGATAGAGAATATGTCTCATGAGATCCAGTGGTTTTTAAAAAAGAGTTCCCCTGCATAAGTTCTCTCTCTTTGTTTGCCGCCATCCATGTAAGATGTGACTTGCTCCTCCTTGCCTTCCACCATGTTTGTGAGGCTTCCCCAGCCACGTGGAACTGTAAGTCCAATTAAACCTCTTTCTTTCATAAATTGCCCAGTCTTGGGCATGTCTTTATCAGCAGTGTGAAAATGGACTAATACAAGTGGTTTACTGTCTGTGTTTTCACACCAGCAGCCTCCATGGGGCAGGCTCTGTGCTGGGCATTGGAGATAAACCTGATGTATAAATTCCACATAATCACCCAGGGCTCGGGGTGTGGTGACTGCCCTCAGTTCCCACAGCTGAGACCCCGCAGAGCCAGACCTGGAAGTCCGTCTGTCTGACTCCATGCTCTTTGCTGTTATTACATATTTTCCAATAAACTAATACCCACCTGCAGGCAGCATGGGGAGAGGAAAAGCACACTGCTCCCACTCAAACAGTTAAATACTTTTTCTTATTGTGGTAAAACATACATAACATGATACCTATGATTTTAATCATTTTAAGTGTACTAATCAGTGGCATTAAGTACATTCACACTGTGTGTAACTATCCACCATCATCCATCTCTACAACTTTTCATTTCTCAAACTGAAACTCTGTTCCCATTAAACACTAACTCCTCACTGTCCCCCAGCCCCTGGCAACCCCCACTCTACTTTCTGTTTCTGTGAGTCTGACTACTCTAGGGACCTTATATAAGTGGAATCACACAGCACTTGTCCTATTGCGACTGGCTTATTTCTTTTTTCTTCTTCTTCTTTGTTTTTTTTTTTTTTTAGATGGAGTCTCGCTCTGTTGCCCAGGCTGGAGTGCAGTGGCATGATCTCAGCTCACCACAACTTCCGTCTGCCAAGTTCAAGCGATTCTCCTGCCTCAACCTCCTGAGTAGCTGGGACTACAGGTGTGAGCCACCATGCCTGGTTAATTTTTGTATTTTTAGTAGAGACAGGGTTTCACTATGTTGGCCAGGCTGGTCTTGAACTCCTGACTTCAGGTGATCTGCCCACCTCGGCCTTCCAACATGCTGGGATTACAGGCATGAGCCACTGCGCCTGGCCTTCAACTGGCTTATTTCAGTTAGCATAATGTCCTCAGGGTTCATCCATGTTATAGCATGTGTCAGCACTTCATTCCTTTCCAAGGCTGAGTGAAATTCAATAATATATAAATACAAATATATATACACTATATATACGTACACACACACACACACACACACACACACACACACACACACATTTTGTTTGTCCATGCGTCCACTGATGAACTCTTGGGTTCTTTCCACCTTCTGCTTCTTGCGAATAATGCTGCTACAAACATGGGTGTACAAATATCAGTTCAAGTCCTGCTTTCAATTTTTGGGAAATATACCCAGAAGTGGAATTGCTGGGTCATGTGAGAATTCTATGTTTAACTTTTTGAGAAATGTTCACACAGCTTTAAAATGCTGCTTTAAGAAACATGTTTGGAACAGGCAATATTTTCTTTTGACTATGCACAAGAGGAGAAATTTTTGTCATCCAGAGATTGACATTTTTTCTTTTTAAAACAATAAAATTGTCATTCAAAAGCAAATCTGGTGAATAAGGTAGAGGGCGACTTTGAGAGTTGATTTGTGGCAAACATTTAGATGTGACATTTACTTTTTGTGAAGTGCCTTCCAGTTAAGTGAGCAATATTTACTCTGTAGGGACTGATCATTCCAATACAAATGTTCACCAGAGGCAAGAGTAAGAAATACTTAAGAACCAGAATAGTAGCTTCCTCAGGGGCTTTTAGGAGACTAGAATGAGAGGTTCATAAAATTCACCTAGCACAGCACTTGGCACAGAGCAGGCACTCTGCAAACTCTAGCTCCTTTTCTATTTTATTCCAGAGTAGAAGAGATGCAGGCCTGGGAACTGGCAGGTAGAAACCTGTTTTGTTAAAGGAAACAGCCCCAGATGCCACAAGCAGTTATAAGGGTCTTCAATCCAGGTTAGATGTCAAAGGTCATGCAGCAGAGACAGTTCCATGATAAATTGTCTATATGTGTAAGACAATTTGTTAAAACCCAATAGCAATGATTACATTTGGCAACAAAATACTGTTTCCCTCCTTAAAACCCAATAGCAAGTGTTACATTTAGCAACAAAATCCTCCCTCCCTCTCTTCCTTCCTTCCTTCCTTCCTTCCTTCCTTCCTTCCTTCCTTCCTTCCTTCCTTCCTTCTTTATGAATAATACTTATCGAGTATTATAAATACTTATTGAGAGTTTACTATGTGTATTAGTTCGTCTTCATGCTGCTGATAACAACATAACAGAGACTCAGTAATTTATAAAGAAAAGAGGTTTAATGGACTCTCAGTTCCACGTGGCTGGGGAGGCCTCAGAATCACGGCGGAAGGCAAAAGACAAGTGAAAAAGGAAACCCCTTATAAAACCATCAGATCTTGTGAGACTTATTCACTACCAGAAGAACAGTATGAGGGAAAACTGCCCCCATGATTCAATCATCTCCCACCAGGTCTCTCCCACATTATGTGGGAATTATGGGAGCTACAATGCAAGATGAGATTTGAGTGGGGACACAGCCAATCCATATCACTATGTCCCAAGCTTGGATATAATATTGAAAAATGAAACAAAAATTTTTGCCTTTATGGAGCCTTATGTGTAGTGAACTAAACATCAAAAATAATAGAAAATTTGATTTTCTATTTGCAGATGATGTGATTACATATTTAGAAAACCTAAGGGCTTTTGCCAAAATAAGTAATAGAATTAGAATATTTTAAGAGGTAGCTGGAAACAAAATCAACAGTATCTTCTCTTTTTTACTAGCAACTAGTTTTCTCATGGGAGTGAGATTAAAACATCTTCCCAAACCTAAAATCCCTAGAAAATAAATTTTACCAAAAAGGTTCAAGACATACTCAGAGAAAGGTATAAATCTCTGTGTAGGATGTAGATCAATTCTTGAATAAATAGAGAGCAATTCCATACTTCTGGAGGGGAATATTTAAACCTTAAAAATGTGAATAGTTGAAAAAAATATATATATTATACAAAACTAAAGTTTGTACTTATACATTTTTAAGATATTTAACATACTGAAAACATTAATAAATTGTATATATTTATTTTATACACGTGATGCAATACAAAATATAATGCCAATAAAATGTATTTGAATTGAGCGGAAATTATTTTAAATTTCCTAAAGAAAAATAAATGAGTAAGAATTGCCAAGAAAACTTTAGAAAAGAAACGTGGTATTAGGCAGCCTGTTCTACTTAATAGTAAAACTTATTATAATCTAAAGCTACTGTAATCAGAGTAGAATGGGTAGGAAAAAAATGAAAGTGGTCCATAGACCAGAAATAGGTCCAAATATATATGGGAATTTAATATCTTTTCTTTTCTTTCCTTCCTTCCTTCCTTCCTTTTTCTTTCTTTCTTTCTTTCCTTTTTCTTTCTTTCTTTCCTTTTTCTTTTCTTTCTTCCCTTCCTTCCTTCTTTCCTTCCTTCCTTTTTCTTCTTTCTTTCTCTTTTTCTTTCTCTTTCTTTCTTTCTCTCTCTTTCTTTTCTTTCTCTTTCTTTCTTTCTCTCTCTTTCTTTCTTTCCCTTCCTTCTCCCTTCGCTCCCTTTCCTTCCTTCTCCTTTTCCCTCCCCTTCCCTCCCCTCTCCTCCCCTCCCCTCCCTTCCCCTTCCCTTCCTTTCCCTTCCTTCTGACACAGTTTCACTCTATCACCTAAGCTGGAGTGCAGTGGTGCAATCCTGGCACACTGCAACCTCCGCCTCCTGGATTCAAGTGATTCTTGTGCCTTAGCTTCCTGAGTAGCTGGCATTACAGGTGCACACCACCATGCCTGCCTAATTTTTGTATTTTCAGTAGAGATGGGGTTTCACCATGTTGGCCAGGCTGGTCTTGAACTCCTGGCCTCAAGTGATCCACCTGCCTCAGCTTCCCAAAGTGCTGGGATTACAAGCATGAGTTACCTTACCCAGTCGGGAATTTAATATATGTTAAAGGCAACATTTTAGTTGAATGAGACACAGTCAGCCCTGCAAAAAATCCTTGCCGAATGAATGAAGGCTTGTGAGAGTTTGAGGGAAAAAAAAGGCTCTCCATGCGTTGCTAGTGGGAATGTGATTGTTAAAATATTTATGGAAAGTAATATGAGAGTATTTATTAAAATAAGAATGTTTCTTTCATCATAGCAATCCTTTCCTTTTAGAGACTGCTCTTCAGGAACAAAAATGCCAATAGATGAAGATATATTTATTGCTTATAATGGCAAAAAGTGGAAATGATACAAATATTCATCTAAAAAAGATTGGTTGACTAAACCAGAATACAGTTATACTATAGAATATTGGGATAGAATGCAGCTCTCTAAATGTTAGGCAGAATTCTATATCTCTGTATCTAAGAAATACCCATGATGAATTGTTAAATGAAAAAGTAAGTTTCAGAATATGATAATATTTGTGATCTGAGTCCATTTCTCTGTGCGTGTAGGAGAGAAAACCACAGGCCTCTGCAGTCCGTATGTGCGTGGTGAGCGTGCAGGAGGCTGCATGCCAATGCTGTCAATGGGGTGGGGATGAACTGTGGCAGGATAAGTCATTTATTGCTGTTTCCTTTATACATGTTCTTTCTTTGACTTATTACAATGAGCACATACTACTTTCGTCATTTCATAAAATCCAGTAACAGCTTCTCTGCAAAGCCCTCCAAATAAATAAAAAGTCTGTGTTCTTTCAAGAGCGGGACTGAAGTGGTTTAAAGCTCCCCAACTCTGGCTGGCACTGGGCAGGAGCCTGGGGGATTGACTGGGGGAATGGGGAGAAGGAAGATTCAGGCTCTGTCCTGGTGACAAGGGAGCATACCTGAGCTTGCCTGACCCAGATGTCTTTTTTTGTAGTAACTTTTATTTTTGATATACTTTTAGACTTACAGAAAGGTTGTAAAAAAAAAAAAAATCAGAGTGACTATATAACCTTCATCTGTAAAAAATCAGGGGCCAACACTGGTGTAATGCTATTAACTACAGACTTCATTTAGGTTTTCCCATGTTCCTGCAACATCATTTAGCTGTCTCAGGATCCAATCCAGATCCCACATTGCACTGAGCTCTTGCTCCTTAATATCCTCCAATCTGGGATGGCTTCTCAGTCTTTCCTTGTTTCTCTTGACCTTGACACTTTTGAAGGGCACTGGTCAGTTATTTTGAAGAATGTCTTTCAATTTGGGTTTATCTGATGTTTTCTTATGATTCGATGGAGAGTATGAGTTTTAGGCAAGAAGACCTCAGAAGTGCCTTTGTCAGTGCATTGCAGCAGGGGCACGTGATGTAATATGTGTCATTGTTGGTTTTGTTAGCCTTGATCATTGGGTTAAGGTAGTGTCTGCTTCATTGCTTAGTGCATGAGTAGTAAATATCAGTAAGGAACGTAAGACATAAGAAATACAATAAGAAATTATAAAGTAAACATAAATAAGAACTAGTTTTCCTTTTGTATTAATTTTTCCCTTTGTATGAATAGACATCTATGTTTTTCATTCTGATTAATAGATATTTTGTGGGAGATACTTTGGCACTAGGCAAATATTCCTTTTATCCACAAACATTTGGCAGACCTTGCCTGCAACCACCATTACTGTGGTGTTCACCTAATGATGATTTTGTATTTTTCTTATTCTTTCTGCATTTGTTAGTAGAATTGTCCTGTGTGACCTCTCTCTCCTCCCCCATTTACTTACCCATTTTATTCTGTGATTTATTCTATTCGTATGGACTCAAGATATTTATTTTATTCTATGTGACGAAGACATCTTATGACCAGGTTAAGTAAGGGACTTGTGGACTATCTTCAGTTGTCTGTGTGTGTGTGTATAAGACAGCGAATATGTAAATGGCATTTATGCAAAGTTTTATAGGAACACATCTCATTGTGATGAAAATACAGAGCTTGCTTTCAAAATCAAAAGAATAGCTTTAAAATTGTGAAAAACTCCGTATCATAATAGGGGGTATTTTGACATATATGACTATATCCCATTAACCTAAGAGATCTGAGGTCACAGGAAAATAAATGTGTAACTGGACTCAATGCTGAAGACCTTAGGAAAGCCCTGAAAGGAACGAATGGGTTTAGAAGGCACTTCCTGAGTGGAAAAGAACCAGGAACATAGAAAAAGTGAAGAGCGAGCTTGGTCCTGCTCACAGCCCTGTGCTGTGGTCCTGGGGCCTAGTTTACAGGGTGAATTCTGGGGTCAGGCTGGTGAGTGCCTCTCCTCTGGTGCCTTAACCTCCTCCTCTGTAAGCTGGCGAGCATAGTATGATCTACTGCATGGGGTGTTGTGAGACTGGATGGGCATTATTGCCTACAAGGTACTTACAAGAGCTCCTGGCACATGGCTGGTGCCCAGTGCCAGTAGCTGCTATTTTTTTTTTTTTTTGAGATGGAGTCTCACTCTGTTGCCCGGGCTGGAGTGCAGTGGTGCAATTTCGGCTCATTTCAACCTCCATATCCCAGGTTCAAGTGATTCTCCTGCCTCAGCCTCCTGAGTAGCTGGGATTACAGGTGTGCACCACCACCCCCACTAAAATTTTTGTATTTTTGGTAGAGACGGGGTTTCACCATTTGGCCAGGCTGGTCTCAAACTCCTTTTAATACCCTGCCATACATCCTTGCTCACTTGAAGTAGCTCGAGTGAGTTCTGTTCTTTGCAAGTGAGCACAGACAGGTCATGATAGACTTGGAAACTTCTCTTGGCATTAGCTACATATCTGAATACCAGCTGTACAGTTTCGTTAAAATACTGACAAGACGATGGCATTGCATGTAGACCTGCTTATTTTGTATGATGATCTTGGTTCCACTTACAACGAAAATATGCCTCCTTTGTGGCCGGGTATGGTGGCTCACGCCTGTAATCCCAGCACTTTGGGAGGCCAAGGCAGGCAGATCATGAGGTCAAGAGATCAAGACCATCCTGGCCAACATGGTGAAACCCATCTCTATTAAAAATATAAAAATTAGCTGGGCGTGGTGGCAGGCGCCTGTAGTCCCAGCTACTCAGAAGGCTGAGGCAGGAGAATCACCTGAACCCAGGAGGCGGAGGTTGCAGTGAGCTGAGATCACGCCATTGCACTCCAGCCTGGGCGACAGAGCGAGACACTGTCTCAAAAAAAAAAAAAAAAAAAAAAGAAAAGAAGAAAGAAAATATGCCTCCTTTGCTGATAAACAGATAATAAATGTAGGACTCAAATTTCTGTCTGACTTTCTATAGGCAGCTTCTCCAATTCCAGAGAGTACTGAATATTAGGCCATAATTGGATTTCACAATAATTTTGGAGGAAAGAGCTCAGGGAAGAATCTATAACTCATGCCAGCTTGGAAAGTGGATGAAATAGATGGAAAGAAAGTTGATTATAACTTTAAAAGGACATTAATATTATGGAAGACGTTTAAAGGGCAATTGCCTCTATAGATTATGAAGCAATTTAGGAAACAGATCCACAAGTATTTTAGAAATGCATTTTTTCTTTAAGAAGAAATTATTAACTATGCCTCGCTCCCCCTCTGGCTGTCAGTCACTTAACTGAGTTGTCTCAATATTTTATTTAAATGTGATCCACATTTGCCAGACTTGAGTGTTTCAAGAATTGTGTTGTGGAGTCTCTTGAGAGAGAAGCCCATTCTAAACGGTGCCACTAATGTAATATTTATGCTAATGCAAATGCTATAAAGACAGTTGAAACATCCCTTTGGACACTGTGTGAATGAGTATTAGCATAGCTGTACCTGACAATGATTTTTGTAAACTGAGAAACTTTGTGAGACCTAGGTAGGGCTGAAGGAATGAGATGCATAGATTTACACTCTGACATCATGTGTTATCCCCCAAAACATATATAAACACACACAATTATGCACATTTGCATACACCCTTACACCCTTACATCCACAAAGATATATACCATTCATGTATACATACACACACAAGCACGTATACACGGAAGACATGAACATACACATGTATATACATTCACATTGTATACATCCACATACATACCCACAAACATGTACATGCACACACTCATATAAGCATATATGGTCATGCATTGCTTAACGATGTGGGTCTGCCTAAGAAATGCATCATTAGGTGATTGTGTCCTTGTGCGAACATCATAGTGTACTCACACAAACCTAGCTGCCTACACACTTAGGCTGTCTAACATAGCCTATTGCTCCTAGACTATAAACCTGTTCAGCATGTTACTTTATTGAAAATTGTAGGCAACTGTAATACGATGGCAAGTATTTGTATATTGAAACAACATAAACATAGGAAAGGTACAGTAAAAATACAGTCTAAAAAATAAAAAATGGTACACCTGTATAGGACACTCACCATGAATGGAGCTGGCAGGGCTGGAAGTTGCTCTGGGTGAGTGAGTCAGTGAGTGGGGAGTGAATGTGAAGGCCTAGGACATTACTGTATACTCAAGTAGACGTTATAAATACTGTACACTTAGACGACACTAAGTTTATTAAAAATTTTCTTTCTCTAATAATTAATTATCCTTAGCCTACTATAACATTTTTACTGTCTAAACTTAAATTTTTTAAAAAAACATTTTTACTCTTTTGTAATAATTCTTTGCTTAAGATACAAACACACTGTATAGCTGGACAAAAATATTTTTTTTCTATCCCTATTCTATAAGCTTTGTTCTATTTTAAAACGTTTAATTTTTTAAACTTTTTGAATTGTTTTGTGAAAAAAAAAAAAAACAAACAAACCAAGACACAAACACATACATTAGCCGAGGCCTCCACAGGGTCAGTATCATCCATATCACTGTCTTCCACCTCCACTTCTTGTCCCACTGGAAGGTCTTCAGGGACAGTAACATGCATGGAGCTGTCATCTGTGATAACAATGCCTTCTTCTGGAGTCCCTCCTGCAGGACCTGCCTGAGGCTCTTCTTGAGGAGATGTCCCTCTTTTCAGAAACACGATTATGATGCTTTGCTTGGTTTGTTTCTTCTTTTCATCACAGATTTGTGTCAGCAAGGAGTTGGTCACTAGACGATAAGAATTTTTCAGCTGCACTGTAACCTAAGGGGCCACCGGTGTCTATGTGGTCCAGTGTTGACCCAGACGTCACTATGCGGCACTTGACTGCACACACATAAAGCATGAACACACACATCGCATTGCCTAGTTTGACCTGGGTGCCTGTATTTTTTGTATCTGTAGACAGCAGCATTTTAAGATTTATGTTTACATCAGTACTCAGGCTGTTCCTGGTGACTCCTGATGATGCAAGCATCCAAACTTCATCCTGGAATGTGCAGCTGGTAATGAGGACGGGCACCTCAGGGGTTGCAGTCAGAGCAGCGGTTGCAGCCTACAGAGTGCTCATGGGGTGCCAGCCCCGGCCCTGAACACCATGCATGTGATTTACTCATTACAATGGGACCATGAAGCAGATGTGGCTATTTCACCATCTCATGGTTAAGGACATGCAGTCTGCAGAGTCTCAATAGTTTGCCCTGGGTCACACATGGAGAGTGGACATTGGCTCCAAACCCCTAATCCACTTATCCAGGCCACCTTGGCACCCTGACCCCTTAGAACCTGGGGCTTTCTGCTTAAAGCCCATAAACAGATCTCAGTTCCCATGGGGCCTGAGCCACAGGTACAAGGGCCCCTGGTTCTATCATTTACTTTTGGCAAATTTTCCACTTTAAACAAGAGCTGCCTGGTAGGTACCTAGGAGACCACATTTTTATTTGAGGAAAATATTACCTGGAAATTGGGGCAAGGTTGCTCAATGGAATAAAGGGTGTGTGTTTTGTGGTGGTGTTTTGTTTTGTTTTGTTTATGAGACAGAGTCTCACTCTGTCGCTCAGGCTGTAGTGAAGTGGCACCATCTCGGCTAATTGCAACTTCCACCTCCCAGTTCAAGTGATTCTCCTTCCTCTTTTTGTATTTTTAGTAGAGACAGGGTTTTACCATGTTGGTGAGTCTGGTCTCAAACTCCTGGCCTCAAGTGATCTGCCCACCTCGCCTCCCAAAGTGTTGGAATTACAGGCGTGAGCCACCGCGCCCAGCCTTAAGGATGCCCTCTTTGGATGGCAGGGCAAACCTAAATTGAAGAGCTACTGGATGCCAAACCTGGCCTGTCTCCAGTGTGATGTATGTTTGTGCTTTGCTCTCTGTTTAGGCTGGGGATCTGCTTAGAAAAAAGTGCATATTTTAAATGGTACCAGAAACAGAGAACATAAAACATAGCCAGGGGAGGAAAAAAACCCACAGAATAGGAATCAGCCTATTCCTAAGCCCAAATGGAATCACTTGAAAACTGTTACTGCTCTATACATTTCTAAAGAGTGAATTATTGATTTTTCTGTTAAAAAAGTTATATACGGAATTATGATGACTGACTGAATTCATGTATCTACCATCATTTCAGCCCCAATTCCCACAAAATGGCAAGAAAAGAAAATTTTAAAACAAAATCCTTAGTGATGCAGGAAAATAAAAGAGTGCCATGGGGTAAGAGAGATCTTGGATAGTTTCTGAAAGACAGACCACAAACAGGATCAGCTCCCATGAAAAATGAAGCCAGAGCAAAATGAATACTGGAGAAGACAATGTGAGGCAGGAGGGTTTGAGGAGATCAAGCCCAAGGTCAGTGAAATGCAAAACTATAGCAGACAAACAACAGACATTGTTAGGCACCAAGGACTCAGAAAATGTACCACTGATGGACCGTCTATGATGGATTTTTTTTTTAAAAGAAATGTGCATGAGCAAAACAAAAATAAATACAAAGGAAAGATGAAGGCTACACCAGAAGCGGTGAGTAAATAAACTTGAAAACGAGTAAACATGCCTAATGATCACAAGATGACTGCCATAGCTCTAGATCTTATGCTCTTACATCAGCATCCTACGCAGGAGCAAAATGTCAGCAAGGTCTCTGTGAAGAAATGCTGGCTTAGATTTAATCATCATTTGTCTCCTAGCATGAGCATATTGCTACCCTTGACGAAAAGTCAGGGTGTATGGGCAAATAAAGCGGATTGGAATAACTGCTGGGTGAGCAGTTTGACAAGGGAGACAAAAAAAAAAAATGTAGAAGAGTAGAATAGCATAATTAACAAGCTTAACTATAAATGTATATAAATCTATACACACAGACACATTTCTCTTATGCCAACAAAGATCATACCCTCTTTTCAAACACAAACAGAACATCCACAAAAATTGTTGCTAAGGTAGAACACAGAGAACATCTTAAGAAATTCCAAAATCAAAAAATCAGATAAGCCACCTTTTCTGAAAAGACTGCAGAAAAAGTAAGCATTAATATCAAAAGGCTGGCAAAATGGTTCTATTTCAATATTTTTAAACACCCTTTAAGATAAAAAAGAAAATAAAAACTAAATAACTGGAGTTAGTTATGGATTGAAAAATGAATGTCCATGAGAGTACCACGTCATGAAAGACATGGACAAAGCAGTCATCAGAGGAAAATTTGTAGCTCTCAATCCTGTTGCTAGAAAACAAGAGAGGCAGAAAAAATAATAAAATAAATGCAAAGATAGCAAAAGTAAGAAAATAATAAAAATAAAAGGAAACATCAGTGAAAGAGAGTATAAACAAGCAGAATGGTAGTGCTTTGAAAATAAAAAACAATTTAAATAAATTTCTGGCCATTCTGAACAAGTAAAAAACAAAAACAGTAAGCAAACCCAGGCATAAATGAAAGCGTTCGAAGTGAAAAGGTGTCCAAAATTGAAGTTATAAAAAGATTAGAACTGAATACAACTCTATGTCAATATTTTTGGGACTTTAGAGGAAAGTAATGCTAATCCAGGAAAATATAAATTACAGTAGAATCCCTCTTATCCAACACAGTCCAGGCCAATAGTCAGTTGGTTAATGAAAAAAAGTGTTTAAAGTGAAGAATTATTAAAAAATGTCATTATGGATCTCAAACTTTTACTTTAATTGAAACCATAAAAACATACATTCACTCACCAATGTTTTATGCAGGGTTAATGCCTTCTCTTTAAAATTGGACCTCTGATTGGATTTCTACCTCATTTTTCTTATGTAAACACTTATAGTTCACTTTTGATAATTTATGCGTTTTGATTTTTGAAACAGAGGGAAAATGTTGAGAAATATACTGTTCAGTAATGCCACCTAATCCATGCGGGATATGTCCCAGGACCCCTAGTGGATGCTTGAAACCACAGACACCAAACATGATTGCTGTCAGTTGGAACATTTTTTTTTTTTTTTTTTTTTTGGAGACAGAGTCTTGCTCTGTCGCCCAGGCTGGAGTGCAGTGGTGCCACCTTGGCTCACTGCCAGCTCTGCCTCCTGGGTTCATGCCATTATCCGGCCTCAGCCTCCCAAGTAGCTGGGACTACAGGCGCCCGCCACCACACCCAGCTAATTTTTTGCATTTTTAGTAGAGACAGGGTTTCACTGGGTTAGCCAGGATGGTCTCGATCTCCTGACCTCCTGATCCGCCCATCTTGGCCTAGTCGGAACACATTTTTGTTTAAGTCTTCCATCCACAGATTTAATGCCTTTCCCACCTTAACCAGATACTTATCAACACTGTGGCCATAACTTTTGCAGCTGGAGGTATGACAGCAAAACTAGCACAAGTTTCTTTTTCCCTCTTTACAATTTTACAGATAGCAGGTTCATTCTTACCGTAGATCTTAGCAACATAAGCATAGTATTCGTTCCCCTTATTAAGTTGAGAACTTTCACCTTTTCACTTAAAGGAAGCACTTTATGGCTTCTCTTCGGCATATTTGAGTTGTCAGCATCACTACTCTTGCCCTCTGGGGTCACTATTAACCAAAATAAGAGTGACTTGAACACAGGGCACTGTGATACTGATACCATGACAGTCAATCTGCTAACCAAGGTGGCTACTAGGTGACCAACAGATGGGGAGTGTCTACAGCTGGATAAAAGATTATTTAAATCCTGGGCAGGATGGAATGGGACAGCAAGAGAATTCATCATGCCACTTAGAACAGTCTGCAACTTAGAATTTATAAATTGTTTATTTCTGGAATTTTCCATTTAATATTCTTGAACCATGGTTGACTTTGGGTAATGGAAACAGGAAAGGGAAACGTCAGATAAAGGGGGCACAATTGTACTCTGATTGTGGAATTCTTGTAAATCAGAGCTTCTCAAACTTTAATGTGCAAACAAATGTCTTGGGGATCTTGTTAAAATGCAGAGTCTGACTCAGTAGGTGTGGGTGGGGTTCTGAGATTTGGCATTTCTAACAGGCTTCCAGGTGATATTGGTGCATGGGCCACACTTTGAGTAATAAGGATATCAATTCCTGCCTCCACCCATTGTTTCCAGTCGTATTAGAACATTTAAGTACAAATCATTTATCTAAGTGACTCAACTCTATCTAGTCCTCCTAAAGTATTCAACTTAGTCTTCATGAAAATGAAAACTCTTTTTTTGGCAATTATTCCATTGGTCTATATAATGTTAAATTAAATAAAGTAATTATACAGGTACACTTGTAAATAAATTTGAAAGCAAACACAGCTGAAAGCTGGTAAGCATTCACCTCAAATAATGGAAGCAGAGGGTGGAATTATAACAGAAAGTAACCTATAGGCCTACCAAAGTATCCAGCTTGTTGTGAGAATCCTCCCTTCAAAAGCACTTTACCCTTTCCCTGAAAAAGCCCCAGACCCAGAGGTTATAGGTAGGTTTTACCAAATTTGCAAGGAATAAGTATTCCCGATTTTATGTATGTTTTTTCAGTAAGTAAAAAATGAGACATATGTTCTGCTTTGATTTGAATGTTTGAGCCCTTTGAGACTCATGTTGAAATTTCATTGCCATTGTAATAGTATTAAGAAGAGGGGCCTTTGAGAATTAATTATGTCATGGGGGCCCCGTGAGTGGGTCGATGCTATTATCTGGGGAGTGGAATGACCCTTGCCAGAGGACAACATCATGCTGTTAGACTTACCAGCCTTCAGAACCATGAGCCAAATAAACTTATTTTCTTTATAAATTACCCAGTCTGTGGTATTGTTACAGCAACAGGAAATGGACTTAGACATGTGTATTAGTATGCTGTCATGCTGCTAATAAAGACATGCCCAAGACTGGGTAATACCAACATGTCCCAACTCATTGTATAAAGTTCGTATAATCCTTATCCCAAACTAGGTAAGAGTACAAGAAAAGAAAATCACACTCATATAATTATGAACATAAATATGAAAATCCCAAGTAAATTTTACCTCACTGATTTTAATTTTATATTAAAGAAGTAAAATATTATGAAGAAGCAGGATTAATATCTTGAATGTAAGAATGGTTCAATATCAGAAAATCTACTGACATAGTTTATCCCCTTCATGGACAAAGGAGAAAAACTATGTATTCTCTCAATGGATATAAAAGTATTTAAAAATATTCAATATTTTTTCCTAATTAAGGAAAAAATCCTTGTTCACTTATTAATAGAAAATATTCCCTCAACCTAATAGAGGCTATCTATTGGAAATCTACAGTTGAACCTTAAGGAACACAAATCATTTTGAATAAATAGAAAGACCTATCATTTTCCTGAAAGGATGCCTGAATATTATAAAGATTGCAATTCTTCCCAAATAATATAAACTCATTTCAATCACAATAAAAATTCAAAGATTTCTCTTTTTAGTTGGAATGGTCAAACTGATTCTCAAGTTTATATGCAAAAGAAAATGCACAAGAATAGCTGTTCTGAAACATTTAGAGAAGACAAGTAACAGATAGGGAGATTTTAGCAAACAAATAAATAGTATCCGGAATGTATAATGAGCATCTACAAAACCATAAGAACAATGCAAACAATGAAAAAGAAAAATTGACAAAATAAATAGGCTATTTACAGAAAACGAAATACAGGTAGCTAATAAACATATACAAAAATGTCCAGTCTAAGGAAATTGCAAATTCAAATCTGGGCTCGTTTGTTTGGGTTTTTGGCCATTGGATTAGAAACAACAGGAAGAATTGTTAAATACATTATATTCCATCCACTTAACGAAAAAGATATGTTAAATAATTGTATTCTATCCATTTAAGGAAAAAGATATATCGCTATCAAATATAGCAAACACACAAAGAAGAACATGTACATGTAAACTCTAAGTGTGTGTACATAAAAAAAAAGTCAGTGCATCTAGACATGCCAGTGCCCAGCCTAGACATGCTGGGCTGTTAACCCAGGCCCAGTGGGGCAGAAGGGTGGGCCAGGCACAGTGCCTTGTACAATTTGCTCAGGATGTTATTGAATCTCTGGCATGAGGATCTATTAATAGATTTTTTTAAGTGCCCTAGCCAAAGTCTATGTCTTCTAGAAAAATATTCTGCTTCTGTTGTTCCTTTAGAGAGCTGTTCAGCATAGAATCTAGACGTTTCCTTCGGAAACAAATCCAGTAACTATTCAACTATCAAATTTAGCATTCTGGCTGTATAGAAAAATAACAATGCTATATTAAGTTACCACTGTGAAGTAGGTGGCCAAACTGTATATGTGACATTCCTAGTTTTTCAACAAACTGAATATGCCTGAGGCACGTTTCCTGAATGCTGCTTCTTCCAACAGCCAAAGCATGATATTATCATCCACACAATTTACATTCCCAGAATGGAAGTTTGCATTCCTACAAGGGAAAAGGCTCTGAGGCCCAGGCCCCTGCCCCGCTGCATGCCATATATTTTGGGAGAGTTGTCCTTTCTCAGCGACATGGTTTGCAACTATGTTCAGAGGGAATAGTATGAGTCACCTCCTCCCAGGGCTTTTCAAGAATCAATAAAATGAATTTGAAACAAACAAAGATTTGATCCAACATGAATACTGATTTTAACAACTTGTTTTGATTCCCTTGACTTTTTCCATTTCTAATTTTAGAACGGAATGAAATTATTTTTGAATGCATGTTTATGAATTTTCTGGCCACTTCCAAGCCTTTAACTATTTCATACTTTCTCTCTAAAGATCAAAGAAACTCTAGTAATGTGGAAATTCATGCTCTGAGTAGTGACAAGCCAGTGACTTTTTCTACAGAAAGGGTACCAGACTCCAATTTGAAAATCTCAAGCAGCTTTATATTCAAGCAAGTTCAATCCAATCTCTTCCTGACTCACTGTCTCATCAACATGCAAAGCTCTAGAAAAGAAATCATCTCTTACTTGCCTGAGGGAGTTCTGGCAGACGTTTTGAATGTGGATGTGGAAGTTCTTTCCTCGTCTCCATCCTGTCAAGAGCCGTGGAGCAAACAGCAGGATGAGGAAGACATGGAAGACAAAACTGATAACGCACGTCACCTCGCTGAAGCGGGAGACGGAATGTAACTTCAATTCAGCCTCTTTGGGGTTTGGGTTCTGACCAAGTAAATCGGGAATGCTGTTAACATATCAAGCCAGCCTTTATTGTTTGTCTTAACCCAAGAAAACACAAAATGACACTTACTTTGTTGCTCATTTCGGTTTTAACTTGTTGATGTCCTCCCCACAAAAATCAAACTTGAAAATGCCTGGCAGGGCCCCCTGAGATCTAGGGTTTGAAATGCTCTTTTGACAAGTTAAGAGGTTAAAAAGAATTCAGGAACATACTGTAGAGTCTCATGGGGGGTTTTAGAAAAAAAAAATATGCAAAGCATCTTTAAATGTGTGGAAAATCCTTAGCAGTGAAATTGCACTGAAGTCAGATTGTTTTCCTATTGATGTTGCATTGCTCGGCTGCAAGAGGTGGGGTGGGCACATCGTGGGGGGAGAGCAGAAGTGCCTGTTAGGGTGCTGCCAGACCTCAGTGTGGAATTCTGCTTCTCACAGTTGGCCATAATCAATCAATCAGACTCTCTCTTTCTCCTCCCTTCTCCCTCTCCCTTTCTTTTCCTGGTTGAAGGGGCCCTCTTAAATCACTCTTGAGCCTGCATTCTAATTTGCTCTCTCTCCCACGTGAAATCCACTTCTCCCAGCTAAGCTGCATTTTGCAGCTTTATAGACGGTACCGAAAGCACTTTATTTCCACTTAAAGAGCTGCCTGTTCTATTTACCATCACTCTTGGGGTACTTAACCTCATTTAAAAGGCTGACTTTTCTCCTGCATTATAAAGTTGCTCGGGAGTCTCAAAGCCTCTTTCTCTGCCCAGCCCGCAGCCAGCCCTCTCCAGCCACCCCAGCCTCGCCCTCACCCCTCCCAGCCTCTGTTCCAAGGCCCAGGCGCGGCCCCGCGTGGGGCACGTGTCCCTGAACGCCCCGCCTCCGGCCAGCCTGACTGCTCAGTGCTTGGTGTCACTTCTGGCACGTCTCCACATTCCTACAATCTCAGAGAGGACCTCGAAATAGGATAAAAAACGAGAATTTAAATAAGAAGCAATAGCCCTTGCAGGGCTGCCCGCTCTGGCTGGGGAGGGCCTCGGCCCCCGCCTCCACCTGCGGCCTTTGTTTCCTGCGCGGTTTTGCAACGTCAGAGCCGTCCACACTCGCAAGCCATTTTTAGCGGCCTGTTGGAAAGGGAAGACGATGAAATCGGGCTAAGCAGGGCAACGCCTTGCCCTCTGAGAGGCGAGCTTGCGAAGCTCAGAGAGCTACGATAAAATACCTAAACGACCTTCCTCTCCTCCGAGTCACCAAATACGAGGCAGGCGGGCACCAGATGGGCAAAGTGAGCTTGGTAGAACCTTGCGCCTTCGCCTTCGTGTCTTTGGTTGGGGGTGTTTCACTGGGGACTGGGCACTTTAGACCGACGACAGATGCACCGCCATCAGAGAGGAAATTCACCTGTCTCGCAGGGAGGATGGCAGGATGGTTGCTGGGGCAGGCAGAGCCCACGAGGGTGGGGCCGGGAGATCCTGCTCGTTTTGCCGGGTTGGCCTCTGCCGAGCCCAACACCCGCAGTGCAGAGAGCACCCCGGCTGGGTTTCCCCGACCGCGTCCCCGGAAGGCAGGAGCCCCTTCCCGCGGCGGCCCAGGCCCCGGCTCCCTTGTGCTCGCGGGAAAAGCCTCTTGGATGGATGAGCGCGCCTCCTTCCTGCTCACACTCCCAGCGCAGGCCACGGCCAGAGCTGTTTCCCCTGCACACACGGGGAGGGGCGGCCAGCTCTCGGTGCAGACCAGCGGGATGGGGCTTCACCGCTTGCTACCGTCTCAGTGTCCCCTCAAATCATACCTTGAAACTTACTCGCAAGTGGAATGGTATCAAGACCCAGCACTTTGGGAGGCCAGGGCAAGAGGATCACTTGACCTCAGGAGTTTGAGACCAGCCTGGGCAACATAGTGAGACCCCGTCTTAAAAAAAAATACAAAAATTGGCCAGGCATGATGTCGGCACCTACAGTTCCAGCTCCTTGGGGGGCTGAGGTGGGAGGATCACTTGAGCCCAGGAGGTCGAGGCTGCAGTGAGTTGTGTTGGCACCACTGCATTCCAGCCTGGGCGACACAATGAAACCCCGTCTCAAAAAAAAAAAAAAAAGAAAGAAAAGAAAAAAAAGTGGGTCCTTAGGCGTTGACTGAGTCCTAAGCGCAAGCCCTGGTGAATGGGAGGAAGGCCTTCGTAGAGGCTTCCCAGGGTGTTCACCCCATTGCCTGCAAGGACACAGGTTGGAGACCCCCGGAAGCAGCCTTGCAGACAGGGAGCCTGCAGCGCCTGGGTCTCGGACTTCCAAGCCTCCAGAACTGTGAGAAAGAGACTCGTCTTTTTCATACATTACCCGTCTTAGGTATTTTATTACAGCAGCACAGACGGACTAAGACACCTCTCTTCCCTCGTCTTCCAGTTTTCTGAGCATAAATCCTCAATGGGTGTGAAGCGCAGAATGGGAAGGCAAGGTGCACAGAATGAGCTCACTAGAGAAATCAGACTTTCCTTCTCCCTTGTGGTTTCACCTGCAGTCTCCTGCTGTTTGCTCCACGGCTCTTGACAGGATGGAGACGAGGAAGGAACTTCCACGTCCACATTCAAAACGTCTGCCAGAACTCCCTCAGGCAAGTAAGAGATGATTTCTTTTCTAGAGCTTTGCATGTTGATGAGACACTGAGTCAGTCTCCTACTGATGAAGAAGGGGCCTGGCCATAAGCTGTCCTTCCACCCCTTGGTTCCCTCCACACTGTCTCCCTCTCCGACCCCTCTCCTAAATACGTTTCCAATGACACAGGAGGTTAATGCTGGCTGCCCCAGGACTGAGTGAGAGACAGATTCCTTCCATGCCCAGAGGAGCCTGGCTTCAGGGTGAAAGGTGAGCGAAGTTCCTATTGAACTTGTGGCTTCTTGGAGCAGGGTTTCCAAGAATTGACACTCCAAACCAGTATCCCAGGGCCTGGTCTGCCAGGCACACAGCCAATGTGTGTTTCTTCGCCAGCTGAAAAACAGCAGGCAGCAGCCACAGCTAATGTTTTTGAGCGTTTCCTTCTTGCCTGTCTGTCTCCTCAAAGCCTAGCAGACAGTGTCAGGGGCACGTTGTACAAAATCATGAACTGAAGCATTTTCTCAAAAGCTCCTCTCATTTAATGCATTTAGATATTGCACAAGGGAAAAGATGCAGACACCAGCCTCACACTCCCTGCTTTCTCTAGCTGGGGACATCTCCTACAGGTGACATTTGAAATTCAGTCTCTCTTGGTGCCACCTCAGGATTTAACCCCAGCCTGAGTCCACCTCCCCATCCTCTCCTTTCAAAACCTGGATCACCTAGGAGGTGACCTTTCAGTTTTCTGGAATGGATCAGGGAGGTGAGCCACTGCATCAGGGGAGGGTGTTGACATGACTATGTGCCTTCTCTTTTCTGGTGGAGTCCTTTGTAGCAGAAAATAATATTTACTATGGAAACAACATAAATGAGTTTTGGTTGAGGACTCTAGGTTTGCATTGTTAAGATAATAGGCTGAAAATCTGGCACTATTTTTTGATAGTTCTAAATATTCCAGGCATTTAATATGCATTGAAGTAAGCAGGTCACAGCCTGTGGCTTAGAAATAATAGAGCCAATTTACACTCCTACCAGCAGTGTAAAAGTGTTCCTATTTCTCCACATCCTCTCCAGCATCTGTTGTTTCCTGACTTTTTAATGATCGCCATTCTAATTGGTGTGAGATGGTATCTCATTGTGGTTTTGATTTGCATTTGTCTAATGACCAGTGATGATGAGCTTTCTTTTCATATGTTTGTTGGCCACATAAATGTCTTCTTTTGAGATGTGTCTGTTCATATCCTTTGCTCACTTTTTGTTGGGGTTGTTCATTTTTCTCCTATAAATTTGTTTAAGTTCCTTGTAGATTCTGGATATTAGCCCTTTGTTAGATGAGTAGGTTGCAAAACATTTTTTCCCATTCGGTAGTTTGCCTGTTCACTCTGATGATAGTTTCTTTTGCTGTGCAGAAGCTCTTTAGTTTAATTAGATCCCATTTGTCAAACCTGCATGTTCTGCACATGTATCCCAGAACTTAAAGTATAATTAAAAAAAAAAAAGAAATAATAGCGCCATTCAATGACTCGTGTTGCATGGGGCCATCATTGCTTTGGCCTCTCTGTGCAGCACTTCAGACTTTGGGAATGTGTGTCTAGCACTGATGCTGAGCGTGGATTCAATCAGAAAGACCTATGTTCAAACACTGGTGTTTGTTTGTGTGACCCAGGCAGGTTAACGCTCTTAGCCCTAATTTCCTCAGCTGTAAAACAGGCAATAATGACAGTCCCTATTGTATAGAGTTCTGAAAATTAAATATGCTCAGTGCCTGACGAAAAGTAAATCTTCAACAAATGTCAGTTCTTATTATTAAGGTCTTTACCGCATCCTTGCTCAATGATTTGGAGCTTTTGTGTTATTCTCTGCAGAGGAAAATTGGCTTTGTGCTTGATTAAAACCTATCTTGGTTACCCCAATGTCCTGTTGCTGTCCAGACAGTAAATAGTCTTTCCCAGGAGCAGGTAGCTATTTAATTCTAGAGGGAAGAAAAGGAGGTTGGAGGGTTCTGAGTTTCTCCAGGGGTGTGCGGGGTTGACTGGGTGTAGGAATCATCATTGACCACTTTGTTTTCCAAGAAGGCCCACAAAGGGCTCTGCAGTTAATATTTTATCAGGGACCAATAGGGAGTCTCCTCCATTGTACATTCAATGAATACTTGCAAAGGAAATGGATGAATGAATGAATGAACAAATGAATAATTTCCTTCTTAGTTTTCTCTTGAAAGGAAATATATAGTCATCCCTCTGTATCCAAACAGGATTGTTTCTAGGACCTCTCACCCTCAACCCTGTGGATACCAAAATCCACAGGTGTTCAAGTCCCTGTTTGCATACAGCCTATGCACATACTCCGTTATACTTTAAATCATCTCTAGACTACGTATAATACCTAACACTATGTAAATAGTTGTTGTGTTACATTGTTTAGGGAATAATGATGAGAAAAAAGTCTGTACATGTTCCGTACAGATGCAACCATCTTTTTTTTTTTTTTTTTTGTAATATTTCTTATTCACAGTTGGTTGAATCCAGGGATGCTGACTCCACAGATTTGGAGGGCCGACTGCACTCCATGGTTAGCACATATGCTGAGAGCTGCGTGAAGCTGGGTCTAGATCTCAGCCCTGTCATTGACCTTGGGCATATTGCATGGTCCCTTTGTACCTTCCCACCTTCATTTGTCCACCTGGCATTACACCCAACTCACAAAAATGGTGGGGTTAAATGAACCATTAATGCCAGGCACTCAGCACAGGGCTTGGTGTGTTCATAACAAGCATCACCAGCAGCAGCTATGTCATCATGATCAGTTTTCTCTGCCTTACCTCTCTCCACCTGAAGCAGCTCTTGGATGGGAAAGGTAGAGATGGTGGTCAGAGCCAGCCTTGGTACCATTGTGAGTTTCAAATAGTGGTGCCCATAATTCCACATATGTCTGTTGGCTGAATGTATTTAAATGAAGTATCTATTTATGCTTAAGTCTATATTTGATTATCTGTGTGTATCTGCCCTACAGAACCCTCATCCCCTCTGTATGGAGTCGTATGTATTTAGATCTGTTTTCTTCCTTACCATGCCCCTTACTGTTGAGTACTTTTCATGCTGGTGGAGATGGTTTAAATTCTTGAAGATTTTGAGTGAGTGAAGGGCATCCAATTGTTTTTCTCCTCTATCGCATTTCCCACTGGGGAAAGAAAGGCTGAATGAATACCTTTTTAAGCTTTCCCCAAATAAGTCATTTCTAGGCTCTAAGATAGCAGGAGAAATGTCAGCACAAATGCTAATTAAGAAATAAGTAACATCGCAGACCAAAAAAAGGAGCAGAAAACTAATCCTCCCTATTGGTGGTGGAAGTGTAGGTCCTCCCCACCAGACACCAGTCCAAGAAAAGAAATAGAGTCGAGATGATGTGTTTATATTGTAAGGAAGCTGTGGGTCAGGCTTTTACACATCTGATATCTGTGTGCTGGTATCATAAGTTGTGGGAACGAGAGACATAACCTGTGTTCTTTCTGGTAACCAGTTGTTGTGGTCTCTGGGAGAGGGGCTCTGAGGGTGCTCTGGGAACCATCTTCCTGTCATTTTCAGAGGCTTTGAAATGGGAAATGCACTGTGTGATGTGATGCTGTTTTAACATTGCCCGGGGTTTGAATTATGAACGTTTACAAGTGCAGGAGGCTCTGCAGAAGCCTATCAGTTGTCTGGTTTATCATTGCACAGAATCTGGGTTCTTTAGAGGAAGAGGCCAGTGGAAGCCAAGGTTCTTAGCTTCATCTTGGCCGATTCAATGATGTTATAAACCTGAGGCAGGGTCACATCTAGGAGATATACATCGGTCCCCAGACGTGAGTGAGTTATCAGAGAACAAAGCTTGGCAGGACTCAATTTGGCTTGAATGGAGAAGACTGGGCTGGACTTTTGGGAAGCTGCAGGATTGGCTGTGCCAGAGAGTAAAGAGGAGGATATACCGGTGGGAAATAGCTCATGAAACACACAGGGAGGGGAGGGGAGAGAGCTTGGCACCTGGCAAGTCTGCCGCAAGAGCGGCGCTGTCCAAGGGAAATGTAACGTGAGCCACATATATACCTTATTCTCCCGTGTTGTTTTTATTCCTTGTTTTCTAAGTGGAGCTTTTCTGACGTGCAGACATCCTTGGTCTAGTTTGTGCTTGACCAGCTCTTGGGGACACCTTGACCAGCTCTCATGTGTGATTTTAGGGCTTTCACCTTTGCAAAGGGCTATACCAGCTGCCCAGTCTTTCTGGAGCTCCAGAGTTATTTTAACTGATGACTTTTCAGAAATGCAGGAAGGATGTAGGTCACCTGGTACTCTGGAAGCCATGTGAGGCTTGGCAATTGGATGCTTGGAGCCAATCCTTTTTCACTCACAAAGCTTTTGTGGGAATGTGGCATTATTTAATTGAGCTAACAAAGCTCATTACCAGAAAGATCTGGGGAAGGACTGGCCAGGGACAGGTAAGATGAAGCCTCACCATGAAAGAGAAGCAAGGAAATCATAACAAAATAAAACCAAAATGAAACACAGTACCTGCCTTCACTCTGAACTAACTTGTTCCTAACCTGCAGCCTAACCTGGAGCCCTGGTCCCTGTGCTCTGCCAGAGGAAGCCTGTGAGCTAGGACAGAGCAGATGCTGCCTCTGATTCCAATGCCAACACCCCTGACAAGCATGGACACTGAGCAGCCTGCACATGCACGAATCCAAAATCTGGCTCTGGCCTGATGGACAGTCAAGGAAATAAAGAAGTCACAACATAATTTAGTACTCGATAAGTACAGAGATACCCTGCTTTATTGCACTTTGTAGATATTGCATTTTTTATGAAGGCTTGTTTTGTGGCAACCCTGCATCAAGCAAGTCTATTGATCAGCACCATTTTTCCAACAGCATATGCTCATTTTGCACCACACTTGGCACTTGGTAATTCTCACAATATTTCAAGCCTTTTCATTATTATATCTGTTATGGTGATCTGTAATCAGTGATCTTTGAAGTCACTGTTATAATTGTTTTGGAGGCACCACAAACTGCACCCGTATAAAATGGCAAACTTAATATACGTAGTGTGTGTTCTGATTGTTCCACACACCGGCCATTCCCCCATCTCTTTCCTTCTCCTCAGACCTCCTTATTCCCTGAGTCAAAGGAATAGTAAAACTAGGCCAATTAATAACCCTACAATGGTCTCTAAATGCTCAAATAAAAGGAAGAGTCCCACATTTCTCACTTTAAATCAAAGCTAGAAATGATTAAGCTTAGTGAGGAAGGCATGTCTAAAACTGAGATAGGCTGAAAGTGAGGCCTCTTGCACCAAATGGTTAGCTAAATTGTAAATGCAAAAAAAAAGTTGTTGAAGGAAATTTAAAGTGCTACTTCAGTGAACACACAAATGATAAGAAAATGAAACAGCCTTATTGTTGATGTGGAGAAAGGTTTAGTGACCTGGATAGAAGATCAAACAAGGTAAAATCTTCCCTTAAGCCAAAGCCTAATCCAGAGGAAGGCCCCAATTCTCTTTAATTCTGGAGTTAGAAGCCTGAAGGAGGTAAGGAAGCTGCAGAAGAAAAGTTGGAAGCTAGCAAATGTTGGTTCTTGAGGATTAAGGAAAGAAGCCATCTTCATAACATAAAAGTGCAAGGTGAAGTAGCAGGTGCTGATGTAGAAGCTGCAGCAAATTATCCAAAAGATCTAGCTAGGATTACTGATGATGGTGGCTGTTCTAGACAACAGATTTTCAATGTAGACAAAAACAGCCTTCCATTGTAAGAAGATACCATCTAGGACCTCCTTAGCTAGAGAGGAGAAGTCAATGCCTGGCTTCAAAGCTTCAAAGGATGGGCTGACTCTCTTGTTAGGGACTAGTGCAGGTAGTGACTTTAAGTTGAAGCCAATGCTCATTTACTATTTCCAAAGTCCCAGGGCCCTTAAGAACTCTGCTAAATCAACTCTGCCTGTGCTCTGTGAATGGAACAACAACACCTGGACGGCTGCATATCTGGTTTACACCATGGTTAACTGAATATTTTAAAGCCACTGTTGAGACCTACTGCTCAGAAAAAAAAAAGTTCTTTGAAAATATTACCACTCATTGACAGTGAACCCAGTCACTCAAGAGCTCTCATAGAGAGTAGCAAGGAGATTAATGTTTTCATGCCTGCTAATACAACCATGATTCTTTTTTCTTCTTTCCAGTTTTTAGGTTCAAGGGGTACGTGTGCAGGTTTATTACATGGGTAAATTGCATGTCACAGGGGTTTGGTGTACAGATAATTTTGTCACCCAGGTAATCATCATAATAGCCAATAGATAGTTTTTAAATCCTTACCCTCCTCCCACCCTCTTCCTTCAAGTAGGCCCTGGTGTCTGTTGTTTCCTTCTTTCTGTCAATGTGTGCTCTATGTTTAGCTCCCACTTATAAGTGAGAATATGTGGTATTTGGTTTTCTGTTCCTGAATTAAATTGCTTAGGATGATGGCCTCTAGCTACATCCATGTTGCTGCTAAAGACATGATTTCATTCTTTTTTATGGCTGCATAGTATTCCATGGTGTAAATGTACCACATTTTGTTTATCCATTCTAACACTGATGGGCACCTGGGTTAATGCCATGTCTTTGCTATTGTGAACAGTGCTATGATGAATGTATGTGTGCATGTGTCTTTATGGTAGAATGATTTATATTCCTTTGGGTATATACTCAGTAATGGGATTGCTGGGTTGAATGATAATTCTAAGTTATTTGAGAAATCTCCACACTGCTTTCCACAGTGGCTGAACTAATTTACATTCCCACCAACAGTGTATGTATCCCTTTTTTCTACAACCTTGCCAGTATCTGTTAATTGTTTGACTTTTAAGAACAGCCATTCTGGTTGCTATGAGATGGTATCTCATTGTGGTTTTGATTTGCATTTCCCTAATGATTAGTGATATTGGGCATTTTTTTTAATATGCTTGTTAGCCATGTGTATTCTTCTTTTGAGAAGTGTCTGTTCATATCCTTTGCCCACTTTTTTTGCTTATTGATTTGTTTAAGTACCTTATAGATTCTGGATATTAGATGTTTCTTGGATGCATAGTTTGCAAATATGTTTTCCCCATTCTGTAGGTTGCCTGTTTTCTCTGTTGATGGTTTCCTTTGCTGTGCAGAAACTCTTTAGTTTAATTAGGTCCTACTTGTTAATTTTTTGTTGTTGTTGTTGCAATTGCTCTTAGAATCTTCATCATGAAGTTTTTGTCAGGGTTGATGACCCGAATTGTATTTAATAGGTTTTCTTGTAGGGTTTTTATAGTTTTCAGTTTTACATTTAAGTCTTTAATCCATCGTGAGTTGATTTTGGTATATAGTGAAAGGTAGGACTCCAGTTTCAGTCTTCTGCATATGACTAACCAGTTATCCCAGCATCATTTATTGAAGAAGGAGTCTTTTCCCCAATGCTTGTTGTTATCAACTTTGTTGAAGATCAGATGGTTATAAGTGTGGGGCTTTATTTCTGGGCTCTCTAACCTGTTTCATTGGTCTATGTATCTGTTTCTTTACCAGTAGCATGCTGCTTTAGTTACTGCAGCCTTGTAGTATAGTTTGAAGTTGGGTAGTGTGATGCCTCCAGCTTTGCTCTTTTTGCTTAGGATCGGTCTGGCTATTTGGGCTCTTTTTTGGTTCCAAATGAATTTTAGAATAGTTTTTTCCTAATTCTGTGAAAAAAGCATCATTGGTAGTGTGATAGGAATAGAATTGAATCAGTAAATTGCTTTAGGCAGTATGGCCGTTTTAACAATATTGATTGTTTTTATCGATGAGCATGGAATGCTTTTCCATTTGTTTGTGTCATCTTTGATTTCTTTCAGCAGTGTTTTGCAATTCTCATTGTAGAAATCTTTCACCTCTCTGATTGGCTAGGTATCAGAAATAAAATACATAGATATTTTATTCTTTTTGTGGCCATTATAAATGGAATTGTGTCCTTGATTTAGCTCCCAGCTTGGATGTTATTGGCGTATATAAATGCTACTGGTTTTTGGACATTGCTTTTGTGTCCTGAAACTTTGCTGAAGCTTTAAAATCAGATTTAGGAGCCTTTGGGCAGAGACTATGGGGTTTTCTGGGTATAGAATTATATTGTCTCCAAAGAGAGATAGTTTGACTTTCTCTCTTCCTATTTGGATGCCTTTTATTTCTTTCTCTTGTCTGATTGCTCTGGCCGGAAGTTCCAGCACTATGTTGAATAGGAGTGGTGAAAGTGGACATCTTTGTCTTGTTCCAGTTCTTGATGAGAATGTTTCCAGCTTTTGCCCATTCAGTACAGTGTTGGCTGTTATTATTTTTTATTCCATTTTGTATGTTGTCTGTTTACTCTCTTGGTAGTTCCTTTTCCTACAACATCATTCTTTCTTATAACGTTTGCCCATGTTATTTTGAGGTATGTTCCTTCAATGCCTAGTTGCAAAACCACCATTCTGCAGCCCACAGATCAAGAAATAATTTCAACTTTCAAGTCTTATTGTTTAAGAAATGCATTAGGCTGGCCGGGCGTGGTGGCTCACGCCAGTAATCCCAGCAGTTTGGGAAGCCGAGGTGGGCGGATCATGAGGCCAGGAGATCGAGACCATCCTGGCCAACATGGTGAAACTCCATCTCTACTAAGTATACAAAAAATTAGCTGGGCATGGTGGTGGGCGACTGTAGTCCCAGCTACTTGGGAGACTGGGGCAAGAGAATGGCGTGAACCCAGGAGGCAGAGCTTGCAGTGAGCCGAGATCGCGCCACTGCACTCCAGCCTGGGCAACAGAGTGAGACTCCGTCTCAAAAAAAAAAAAAAAGAAAAGAAAAGCATTAGGTAAGGCCACAGCTGTCATAGATAGTGATTCCTCTGATGTATCTGGGCCAAGTAAATTGAAAACCTTCTGGAAGGGATTAACCATTTTAGATGCCATTAAGAACATTTGCGACTCATGAAAGGCAGTCAAGATATTGACATTCTCAGAAGTTTGGAAGAAGTTGGTTCCAACCCTCACAAATGACTTTGAAAGGTTTAACACTTCAGTGGAAGAAGTCACCGCACATGTGGTGGAAACAGCAAGAGAACTAAAATTAGAAGTAGAGCCTCAAGATGTGACTGAATTGCTGCAATCTCATGATCAAACTTGAATGGATGAGGAGTTGCTTCTTATGGATGAGCAAAGAAAATGGCTTCCTGAAATGGATTCTACTCCTGGTGAAGATGCTGTGAACATTGTTGAATTGACAACAAAGGAATTAGAATATTACATAAATGTAGTTGATAAAGCAGCAGCAGGGTTTGAGAGGATTGACTCCAATTTTGAAAGAAGTTCTACTGTGGGTATAATGCGGTCAAAGAGCATCACATGCTATAGAGAAGTCTTTTGTGAAAGGAAAAGTCAATCAATGTGGCAAATTTCACTGTTGTCTTATTTTAAGAAATTGCCACAACCACCCCAGCCTTCAGCAATCATCAACATCAAAGCAAGACCCTCCATTAGCAGCAAGATTATGGCTCGCTGAAGGCTCAGATGATTGTGAGCATTTTTTAGAAATAAAGTATTTTTAAATTAAAGTATGTACTTTTTTTAGATATAATGCTATTGCATGCTTAATAGACTATAGCACACTGTAAACATAATGTTTGTATGCATTGGAAAACCAAAATATTAGTTTAACTAGCCACATTCTGATATTTGCTTTATTGTGGTTATCTAGAACCAAACCTGAAATATTTCTGAGCTATGTTTGCAACATTCTCAAAAAATGTAAACCTTAAACCCTGAATTTGAGTTACAGAAAGCCAGAGACACATATATACTTACATATGTACATTTATTCAGATTTATCGAAGACCGAGTTATTCTGCATAAAGTTCCAAGTGGCATTAAATTTCATTTAGAAATAAGAATTTTTGAAACGAATGTTTATAAGCCATATCATATTTTTCCTTCTCTTTTTAAAAAGCATTTTCTGAAAACAACTTGACCTTTTGCTTAATGACTTAGCATTTTTTTTCCCGGGAGAGGTGCCCCAGTCATGTGGTTCAGGGCGGGCTCTGGAAGACTCACAGAGGAGACTCCTTTGAGAAACCAAGAAGGTTTCTCTCCACGTCGGGATCTGCCCTGCCCAGGATGCTCCTCCAACACACACACTGAAAAACTGAGCACCTAGAGAGCAACACCAAAAACCCATGGCCAATAATGGGCAACCAAATCAGGTGACAAGTTATCCCCAGACCCTAAAATGCATGCGATGGTGATAGGGCACCAACAACCACAGAGTCCCTGGAATTGACATCTGTGAGGGAGGAGATAGGGGGAAGTAATGAGGCAGAGCCCAGCCACCTAAGGCAGGAGACCCCAAATTGGCTAACCAGAGAGGGCGGCTGGTGGATTGAGAACAGCAACTGTAATATGCTGAGTGAGTCCATGACGCTGCCTGAGATGACACCAGGCGATGCATGTTTCCTACCATCAGGTCAGATCGTACCGCGTGACATGCAGGCACTTTGACCATCCTAATAGTCCAAGGGGCAGTGGAGCCATTAGAATCAGCTCAGCCTCCAGACATGCCTTCATCCCTGGGTCAGCGTAAAGGTGCGGAAGCTGTGGTTCTGCAGAGGAGATCACTTAAGAAGGCCCGGGTCTCACCTAAACTCTTTAATTGAGGGCCTCTGGGGTGGAGTCCCAGGCCTGCTGATTTCTTCATGCTCCCAGGGTAAGTCCAGAAGTAGTTAAAGTTGAGGACCACTTCAGTGAGGGAGAAAAAAAAGCATACTTTTTGAGGACTCTTCCCAAATAAGATTCCTTTTTCCTCTGATTTGTTACTATTTGTTAGCATCTGTGAGTGAAAGGGATGTGAGGATTTGATTTGGCCTAAATTCCCCTCTAGAAAATTCCCTTTGGGAAGAAAAAAGGCTCTGATCACCAACCAAAGGCCATATATTCTAGTCTCAGCCCCCACCACTTGCTGGGGTCCTCTGGGGAGCTGTGGAAAGTTTTGGCATCCTGCCCCACCTCCCAAGGCTCTGCTGTGGTCATCTTGGGTTCTAGATGCCCCTGAGGGTGGTAATGTGCAGTTAGGGTACCCTGGACTCCAGGCAGCCTCAGTAAGCCTTTGCAGGGCAGGACACTCTTGTCCCTGTGTGCAAGTCATTGCTTCATGTAATTTGCATAAATACAGGCTCTTTTCTACCTAAGGTTAATCTTTTTAATTAGTTAAGCTGCTATGTTATAGGAAACAAACATTGACCCTTAAGTACATAATTGGCACAATTGAAACAATTAAATTATTTTCCCCAGGAGAGCATTCAGCAAAGCCATTCTAGCTGTAGAAGGAACAGCACAAAAAGCTGGAAGGAAATTGTGGCACACGTGAAACATAACTTGTCAGTGTTTGCAGTCTACTGAGATCCCCGCTGCAAGAAGAGGCAGTATTTTCACTTGCTTCTCGGCCCGCCTCTGTTGTCCAGAATCCAGGACAGGTGACAAGAGAAGCGGATGTGATCTGCACAAGCTGGTGCAGCTGGGTTGGGAATTGCTCTTCCTGGACAGGCAGGGAAGGGTGCTGGAGGGGAGGGAGGAGGAGAGAGGTTTTAGGGGAGGGGTGCTGAGCAGTCAAGGACCTGGAAGGTCACATTTCTTTCAGGTATTCTTTCTAGGTGTACTGAATGGGAACATTGTCTGTCATCCCCTGCGTTAAAGACCTAAACTGCTTCCATTTATCTTTGGTTGTTGGACTGAAGTTTCTAACGCACCTGGTGACACAGAGCACAGCTCTGTGTTTTTATGGGTTGCTTAGTTCAAGATCTGGATGAAAGAAGCCTGAACCCATTTTTGTGCAAAAGCCTAAGGGTGTGCAGCAGGGATGCTCAAACGTTTGTTTTCATGAGAACCCACTTTTATATTAACTAGGTTTTCTGTGTGTGAGAAGAAATGCTTGAACATGGAAATGAAAAGTTCTAACTGTAGGATGGAGTTTACAGTGAGTGTGAACCTCCCTCTGCATCTCCAATCCCAGGACCCCTTCCATCTGTACTCACACCTGTAATCCCAACCCTTTGGGAGGCCGAGGCGGGTGGATCACTTGAGGTCAGGAGTTTATGACCAGCCTGGCCAACATGGTGAAACCCTATCTCTACTAAAAATACAAAAATTAGCCAGGCGTGGTGGCGCATGCCTGTAATCCCAGCTACCTGGGAGGCTGAGGCAGGTGAATCGCTTGAACCTGGGAGGCAGAGGTTACAGTGAGCCAAGATTGCACCACTGCACTCCAGCCTGGGCAACAGAGAGAGACTCCGTTGCAAAACAAACAAACAAACTTGTGAAAGAATGAAAAGCTTTTCCAATTATCGCAAAGGAAAGACACCTACAACCCATAATATTGTCGACTCTCTACTGAAGCAGGCATTCACGGGGGCTATGAGTGGAGTATAAATTATTGCCATCTCTTTGGGGGAAGATGAGACACTATCTAAAAAAATTTAAAAGAAATATGTCACTTCTTGGAACTTATCCAACAGATCTACTTACATAGTTCTTAGGAGAAAAGGCTCATGGCATGTGGGCATCATAGTTGCATAGGCAAGGGGGCTTTCCCCAAGGCCATCTTTGTGTCCCCAGTGGCTTAGTGTGTTACCTTCCTTGTAATTTGCATTTCATAATTATTCATTCTAGCAAAATTCCTTTCACTTTGCCACTTTCTAGTTGTTTGGCCTTGGAAGATCATTGAGTTTGTCTTCGTCTCAGTTTTCTCATTGGAAAATTGAAGCGTGCACTATTTCCTGTCTAAGACTACTCCGGTTGCCATGACTCCATGATAAATTACCCAAAAATATGGTGGCATGCAACAATTGTTTTCTATGTGCATGAATTCAGTGGGTTGGGAATTCAACTGAAAGACACTGAGGCTAGGGGCTGGCATAACCTGCAGCCTCACTCATGTTAGGTGTCTGGTGATTGGAGCTGGCTGTTGGCTTGGGGGCCTCAGTTCTTCCCCATGCTGTCACTCCATGTCAGCTAGCTGGGGTTCCAGCAAGCATCCATGAGAGACAGAAAGCCAGGTGTAAACTCTATGGCTTTTCCACAACTCCCCATTTAGCTTTGGAAGTTATACAGTATCATCCCCACTGCATTCTGTTAGTTAAGATAGTTATAAAGTTCTGCCCAGGCTCAAGGGAGAGGTACAGCAGTCTGCTAGGGCTGCCATGACAAAGTACTACAGACTGGATGGCTTAAACAACAGAAATTAATTTTCTTATAGTTTTGAGAGTAGAAGTCTGAGATAAAGGTGTCAACAGGGTTGGTTTCTCCTGAGGCCTGTCTCCTTGGCTTGTAGATGCTGTCTTCTCCCTGTGTCTTCATGTGATCATCCCTCTGTGTCTGTCTGTGTTCTAATCTCCTCTTGTAAGAAGGACACTGTCATATTGGGTTAGGGCCTACCTTAAGGACCATATTTAGCCTTACTTATCTCTTTGGAGACCCTGTCTCCAAAGGCAGTCACATTCTGAGATACTGGGGGTTAGGGCTTCAACATATGAATTTTGGGGGAACACAATTCAGCTCATAACAGGAGAGAACATAGATCCCACCTCTTGAGAGAAGGTTAGCATCACACGATACAGAGAGCTTGTGGGATGGCTCATACCAACATCATTGTCCTTGGAAAATAAAATCAGCCAACATGACCTACAATACCATCCTGATACAATTTAAATGACATAGATGAAAGTGATTAATAATGACAGCATCATACTGGTGTAATGTACAGTGCAGTAACTTACTGGCCTCAAGGATAGGCCTCTGGGTGAAGTGCCCACATGCCCGGGATATATCTCATCGCCTAGGTGGATGATCTGAGCATCTACTGTGTGTAAAGATACACGTGGCTGGGATTTTGAACATGAATAGACGTGACTCTTTGAATTAACCTTGAAAACAACTTGTGACTCTAATCAGGTTTTTTTGTTCCTATCTCCCATGACATAGGGCTCAACTCTAAGCTTTCAGAAAGCACCTCTTGAAAATAAAATCTTGGATGTTGTAGCAAGTGCTGTGTACATGCTTTTCAGCTCCTAGCCCCACCCTGCTACTGTGAAAGTGCATGCCTGTAAACTGCCACCCTCCAGCATCTTTTTCTGGCCATTAGAGCCTGATTTTCCTGAAGATTCAGCAGGTTGGAATGCCAGAGAAGTAATGCCCTCCCTGCACCCAGCAGTGTTCCACCAGTGGCCATGGGAGTGGCTCACACAGTCCAGCTACCTCCCCTCATGGGACTGGGACCTGGAGTTCCCAAGAGGGATTAGGCTCTAGTTGTCCATGGGGCAGCTGTTTTATTGTCACCTTCCCTGTCCTGTCTGCCTTCCTGTCTCCACTCCCTACAGTGCTCCCGGAGATAACTTCCCAAATTTGCTGCCTGCCCTTGGATGTTATTTTAGGGTTGGCTTCTGAAGGAACATAAATGAAGACAGAGAGATACGCTGGGTAGTTATGTGTAAGATCATGCCAAAACATAGCCAAGAACAAGGCACTCAGCCACTCCAGGTTTAAAATCAAGTTTCCTACGTTGTCTCTCTGGTGTGAATCTGTGTGAAAGCCCAGGCTCCCACGTCACCTGGGCCACTTAAGGATCTCCCTCCAGCCTCTGGGTGCTGAAGCTCCACCCGCCCTCACCACATCACAGGAAACCGCGAGCACATCCTCCTGCCTTCTCCAGCAGTCTCTTCAGTGAGCACCTGCAGAACTGCATCTAGAGCACAGGGCCAATATTGTCACCTTCCCTGTCATGGCTCCCTTCCTGTCTCCACTCCCTACAGTGCTCCTGAGAGCTGGGAGCACTCCCTGATTCGTTTTATCTTCTGCACAACTGTTTGGCTGGAATAGGAAGCAAATGGCATGGAATTTGCATATGAAAAGCCATTCCCACATGTCCTTGTGTCTGTAAGGATAGGAGGATCCAATCTTCTTATCTGGCAATTGGTCAACTGGGACTGACGGTTAGTGGGAAACCTGTGTGCCCCTACAGGCAGGAGGGGGACGGGGTGACCCTCTCCGGTGGCTCTCAGCCTGCCAGTGTCCCTGGACTGTTTCCAAGCCCAGGGTTCACCTGGGACAACTGGGCAGGGGGCTAGCGCTGGAGGCAGCCCCTTCCTGGGTGTACTGATGAATCAGGCTTCCCTGGGGCTCTGGGGAGGGTGATACCCCTTGCCCTCCCCTTCCGGAGCCTGGTGCACACCCTGCTCTCCCTGGAGCCACCTCCCTCCAGTCTCCCAGGCTCAGGCTTAGCTGCCTCTCAGCAGCATTTCCCTTTGCCCACAGAGGCCTCCTTTCCTCTCCCAGCTGAGTGTTCACCACTCTTTATTTTATTTTAAACTTTGTTTGGGTTAAAGTGTTTTCTTTCCTCCCTGACCGTTTTTCTCATCTTCTGCTGCCTTTTCCTTCCAATGGCGGATTCTTATGTTCAGAGCCTGGGGAGGCTCAACAGTCCATCTGGTGTTTGTAGATGGCCTCAGGGGACCTGACGCATGTCCACAGGCCCTTTGGAGCTGAGGGGTGGATAGGACACCTGGGGCACACAGTCCCCCACCCCGTGCTGCTGGGACAGGACACACTGACCCGAGGCCCCTTCTGGCTTCCTGTGTGGCTCCTGGCCTGGCCATGGGAGTTATGAAATCAGAACTGGTGACTGCCACATGCCTGGGGCCTCAGTCACAGCCAAAACCTAAACTGAATGAAGTCAAATCCCTACCTTAACCCATCTGGAAACAAAAACAATCCCAAAGAAGAGAGAGACGTGAGCCATTTTGGACAGGTGTGTGATTCTGAAATTGAGGGAATGAGCAAGAAACAGAAATGCACTCACCAGACCAGTTGCTGCATCCACTGAGCAGTCTGGAGCCGTGTGTGTGTGTGTGTGTGTGTGTGTGTGTGTGTGTGTGTGTGTGACGTTGACGAAGAGTTTTGAAACACTGAACTGGCAGGGACTTGGAGGTGGAACTGTGTGACCAAATGCTTTTAAAAACGACTAAACTAACTTTACAGAATTCATCCTGAGGAGGGAGAAATGGGCCCTGCTCTAAGGCTCTGGATGTGGGAATTAAAATCATGTACTGGCTCGGCCCGAGAGCTGAATGCACTCTTAAGGAAACTGAATCTTTGCCACAGTCGGCAAGCTCAACAGCGATGATTAAACATTTAATCAGACGCATGATACTTTGTTGTGTGTTCATTGTGGCTACAGGAAAGGGTGCTGTAACAGATCTTTAAATAGCAAACCCGCGGCTAAATTTCACTTCATCCATCAAAGGCTGCTGCTATGCAATGACCTAATTTTAGCAGCTTATCAATCCCCCAGTGCTTGTTAGTTGATGTAACTTTGATCTTCTGATGCTAGATGACTTTTGTGCTGAATATAGCTAGAATTTAATATGAATCACTTGGATGGCTGCCCAGCTGAGCTCAACTGTATGAGAGAGAGAGAGAGAGAGAAATAGAGGATTCGGGCTACCGAGGTGAATAATAATATACACACAGGCTTCCTTTTTTTTTCTGGGGCAATCAACTCCATATCGCTAGGCATGTATTTCAAGCACAATACCCTTGGACTTTTGTTTTATTTCTTCCTCCTAAACAATGAGACTCTTCTCCCGGCAAACATACACAGGAGGTAATAATAAGCTGCTACTGCCAAGATTTGATGACAGTGTCAATAATTGCAAGACATTTTAAATGAATTTTTTCTAAGCAAATAATTGCCTTTTGCAATGAGTGTTTATTTCTACATAGGAAGAGAGGAGCTGAGATGTTACGAAGGAGCAGAGAACATCTTTAACAGCCCTCCTCCTCTCTCATTTTCTAAATTATTAGATCGTGCCTTTTCGGCTTTCCTACCTTCTGGCTTCTCATATGAATTTTGAGATTTCCTTCCGTCCTCCTGGCTCTTTGGCAGAACCACCTGTGTCCCAGGCATCCTTCCTGGATGGGTGTGGCTGTTGCCTCACTCTTCTCCATTTGCCCTCATTGACGTTATTTCTATAAAGGGTCCTGTGGTTTATGTTCTTCATTTTCTGAACATGGCAGGTAAAGCTTCCCAGACAGGAAGCCTGGGCAGACACTGAAACACACCAGACTCCTGGATGGGTCTGGCCCCGGACAGCCTGCTGGGGGCTCGCCCACCCTGTCACTCCACCACTTTCTCATCCAAGTTGGGAGAGTCTTTTCATTTCTTCTAATTTCTCCTTCCAGGATTTAACCACTGCCTGCTTAAAACCTCCTCCACTGCAGATTGGGGGTGGGGGTGTTGGGAGGAAATACAGCTTAATCTGACTTGGCTACTGGTTAGCAGCTTGGTAGAGGAGGAAACAGGACTCCCCATCTCAGGGAAGTCTGTGGATCTCAGGGTATTTCATCTCCCTGGGATTCCTGTCCTATTATCTAGGGTGTCCTTTGAAGAAGCTGTCATGGTGCAGGAGGACTTTTCAATGGATATAAGATGCCTTAAGATCCTGAGAAGAAAGATTCTTTTAAAAAGGGATAATAAGCTTCTGTAATAAAGTGTCCCAAATGAAATTTACTTAAATACACACACTGTTCAAACTAGCTTCTAGGTAGCTTGAGAAATGGCAGTGCCACATCAGCAGTCCCCAACCTTTTTGGCACCAGGGACCAGTTTTGTGGAAAACAGTTTTTCCACGGATGGGGATAGGGGAAATGGTTTTGGGATGAAACTGTTTCACCTCAGATCATCAGGCATTAGTTAGATGATTCTCATAAGGAGTGCGCAACCTAGATCCTGCTCATGCTCAGTTCACAATAGGGTTTGTGCTCCTGTGAAAATCTAATGCCACCACTGATCTGACAGGAGACAGAGCTCAGGCAGTAATGCTTACTCACCACCACTCCCCTCTTGCTGTGTGGCCCAGTCCCCAACAAACCATGGGCCGATAGTGGTTCATGGTCCAGGGACTGGGGACCCCTAATCAATGGGACATTGTGGCTAGAGAGGAACAGAACATTCTATTTCACACACTAACATTTCAGTAATAACAAAATACTATTTCTGCAGACCAGCCCTGCCAACACCTTCATCTTGTTTCACATTTGCAAAGGTTGGGGAGGCACCTGGAGCTTCTTGACATGTCAGCCTGGAATGCTGCCTGTGGGCTGGGTCGGCTTCAGGCCTGCAGATCAAGGTAAGGGTGCATCTGTGAGTGCCTGTAGAGCCAGCTCATGTCTGAGATTCTGTCCTGGGAAAATCCTGCAGTGGGAGAGTTGGGGAGGGGCAAGGAGGGTCACTTGAGATTCACAGGAAAGGATCTCCGATGTTCATGCCATCAAATGCTCAGACTCATTGGTCATGGTTCAGCTATAACTGTAATGGGGCCAGGTGCTTTGCCTTCTACCCACCAGAACAGATAAGGTGGAACACAGTTTGAGAGGCAGATGAGAAACTCCCCACAGCTTGTATGAAATAATGATGCAAGCAGCATAATAATTCAAAGAAACACTTATAAAATGCTTACTGTACCCTCAGGTGCTCTCTAAGTGCTGTCTATAGATAATCTCATTTAACCCAATTCCCTTAGAAGGTAAGTACAGTCATTTCTCAGTATCCATGGGAGACTGGTTCCGGTACCCACTGCAGATACCAAAATCCACAGACGCTCAAATCTCATATAAAGTGGTGTGATATTTGCATATGACCTATGCATAGCCTCCTGTATATGTTAAATCATCTCTAGATTACTTATGACATCTAATACAGTGTAAATGCAATATTTGTTATACTGTATTGTTTACATACATTACATACAGTGGCAAAAAAAGGAAATCTGTACATGTTCAGTGCAGACTCAATCATTTATTTTTTACCCCCAAATACCTTCTATCTGAGGTTGGTTGAATTCATGGATGCAGAACCTGTAGATATGGAGGGCCAACTGTATTATTGTTTTTACTTTATAGAAGAGTAATTGGAGGCCCAGAGAGGTCAAGTACTGTACCCTAGGTCACATAGCTAGGAACTAGAAGAGTCAGGATTCAAACTTAGGTAAAGTCCAGAATGTCTGCTTTGGGACCACTAGGCTATACGGTCTCTAAATTACTAGCAATCTCCAACAAATGTTCTTTGACTCATTCAAAAATGACCTGCTACATCTCAGTGAAAGCAGCCAATGGCAGGCTCTGTGTTAAGGCCCTGGTCAGTAGTTGCTGTTGGCTATAAGGGTGGCACTGTGCTCCGGTGCCTGATGGCCCCAGATGTGTTGAAATCCGGGCTGAATCCTGGCACTGGTACAAATCAGGGGCTTCAGTCTGAAGGTGGTTTTAGTCCATGGGTTTGGGCTGAGAGTCTGTGTCTGGGCAATGCCAGCACTGATATTGACAATACTGCTGTGAGTATCTGGCTTAAGTTGGTCATCCCAGCAACATTCCTCAGGATTGGCTTGGACTTGTGGGGGAAAAGGGCACCAGCGGGGGAGAGGTTTTCTGCTATGTTGAAGGGTCCACAGCCTGGAATCATGTGGGAAGCACTGGAGTAATCCATCTCCAAAGCAGTATAGGCAGACCCCAGCACCACAGAGCTCAGCTCACAGAGCAGCCCAAGGCAGGGGAAGGCTCTCCAGATTGCAGACTTCACTCTTTGGTGGTTAGCAAAGGATAATAGGACCCTTAAAAGATCCTAAAACATAGAACAGAGACGAAGAGTTCATGAACGGAAAATGATCAAGTGCCTGGAATGAAGCCTATGAAAGGAAGGAGTATGGAGAACATCTCAGAGGAAGCCAAAGCAGGTGAATGCAAATTGGAAGAGAGGTCAAGGGGTGAGAGCAGAGGGAGGGAACTGCCTGTGATGTACTGAACTGTGTCCCCCCTAAAATTCATATGGTGGACCCCCAACTCCCAGTACCTCAGAATGTGACTGTGTTTGGAGATGGGGCCTCGAAACAGGTGATTAAAGTGAAATGAGGTCATAGGGCGGCCCTAGCTCAATCTGACTGGTCTTCTTCTAAGAAGAGGAGATGAGGACACAGGCACAGAAGAAAGGCCATGTGCGGACATGGGGAGAAGATGCCATCTACAAGGCAAGGAGAGACCTCAGGAGAGACCAACCCTGATGACAACTTGATCTCAGACTTCCAGCCTCCAGAACTATGAAATGTTACATTTCTGTTGTTGAAGCCACACAGTCTGTGGTACCACAGCCGCGCAGCCCCAGCTGATGAATATACTGCCCTTCTCACCTCTCCAGGGTCAGTTGGTGTCTTATGGAGCTGCCTTTAGGACTCACGGGTGTAAGCTGTGCTTGTGGAAAACTGCTGTCGCCTTTTAAAAAGAGAGACATTTGGCCCATTTCCACTCAAATGCATAAACACTGCAATCTCAAAGTGCTTGCTCATTGGTTCACTTGTTCACCAAGTTCCTCTAATGGCAACCCCAGTCCACACAATTATCTGCCCCTTGCCAGCCCTGTTCTTACGACTCAAAGGTGTGTGTTGGTGGAGTACTGGCACAGGAGGTGAGGGGCGTGTGGCATCCTTTGGGACACCAGGAAGGAAATATCAGTAGCATCTGGCTAGAGTGGGCTTTTCCAGGGGGAAAGGAAGCCTGAGTGTGGTTCAGCCAGATGCAGGCTGTTTCTGAATGTTGGAGGAGGAGGTTTATGGTCACTGCTGAAAAGGAGCAGGAATCGGCCATGCGGGTCCAGCATGAGCAACTGAGCTCCCCATTCCGACTGGACACTGATCTTGTCCCGTGTGGGCCATGCATGTGACCCGGGGGCAGGGCTGTGGGGCCTGGGCTCTGCAGGCACCCATGGGCATGTGGTCATAGAGACTAGACTCCACCTCTCTGTCTCTCATTCCACATGGGACTGAGGGTGGTAGAGGGGTCAGAATTGTCATTCCGAGTCGGGGACAGAGATCCCAGACAGTTCCAGAGAGAGGGACACCGAGTATCAGCCAGCGAGCTGCAGCCATGACCCAGGGGCTCATATCTCACTGGCAGGAGTCTCAGCCCTGCAGCTGGTATAGCCAGGTGTGAAGTGGGGGGCTCCAGACAGGGCTCCCTGCCCTCTGGATTCAGGGCTGTTTCCAGCTACCTGAGCATGTCAGTTCTTCGGGCAGCCATTGCTGCCTGAAACCCAGAACTTCCTCCACAGTGAGCTGGGACCTATCCCCACCTGCTCCCCACTTGTGTGACATTCTCAAAGCTCATGAAGCAAGCATTTAAGGCAGTTTGGGTTAGAAAGGCTTACATCTCAAAAAATAATAGCTTCTCTGACACCTCGCATGGGCCCAACTATTCAGAATTCCATTTCGCTGGTTCTGTGTAGTTCTTCAAACCTTGGCATGCTTTTTCACTTGTTGGGATAGACAGATCAATAAGCTTGCTGATCCCACCACTGGGGACAGCGGCATCCACCAGGGACTGGCATATTCAGGTGAGCTCTCATGATGGGTTTTGGATATCCACTGTATGTTTTTTGGTTTGAGGTTACCATGAGGCTTGCAAATACTATCTTATCATCCATTATTTTAACCTAATAACAACTTAATACTATTTGTATAAACAAACAAACAATCAAAAAGAAAACTAATAAACACTTTACACCTTAACTTCATCCTCTCCGCCATCCCCCGACTTTTAAAATTTTTGTTGTTTCAATTTTACTAACTATGTCTTGAAAAGCTATTGTAGTTATTTTTGGTTGGTTCATCTTTTAGTGGTTCCACTTAGGATATGAGTAGTTTATGCACCACAGTTACAGTGGTATAATATTTTGTGTTTTTCTGTGTATCTATTATGACCAGTGAGTTTTGTACCTTCAGGTGATTATTTATTGCTCATTAATGTTCTTTTCTTTCTGATTGAAGTACTCCCTGTAGCATTTCTTGTAGGACAGGTCTGGTGTTGATGAAATCCCTCAGCTTTTGATTGTCTAGTAATGTCTTTATTTCTCCTTCATGTTTGAAGGATATTTTTTTGCTGGATATACTATCATAGGGTAAAAGTTTTTTCCTTCTGCACTTTAAATAATGTCATGGCACTCTCTCCTGGCCTGTAAGCTTTCCACTGAAAAGTCTGCTGCCAGGCCTATTGGAGCTCCATTGTATGTTATTTGTTTCTTTTCTCTTGCTGCTTTTAGGATCCTTTCTTTATCCTTGAATTTTGGGAGTTTGATTATTAAATGCCTTGAGGTAGTCTTCTTAGAAATCTGTTTGGTGTTCTACAGCCTTCTTGTACTTGGATATTGATATCTTTCTCTAGATTTGGGAAGTTCTCTGTTATTATCACTTTGAATAAACTTTCTATCCCTACCTCTTTCTCTCTCCTCTGCAAGGCCAATAACCTTAGATTTTCCCTTTCCAGGCTGTTTTCTGGATCCTGTAGGTGTGTTTCATTGTTTTTTATTCTGTTTTTATTTTGTCTCCTCTGACTGTGTATTTTCAAATGGCCTGTCTTCAACCTCCCTAGTTCTTTCTTCTGCTTGATCAGTTCTGCTATTAAAGGACTCTGAAGCATTCTTTGGTATGCCAATTGTATTTTTCAGCTCCCAAATTTCTGTTTGATTCTTTTTAATTGTTTCAATCTCTTTGTTAAATTTATCTGATAGGATTCTGAATTCCTCCTCTGTTATCTTGAATTTCTTTGAGTTTTCGTCAACACAGCTATTTTGAATTCTCTGTCTGAAATATCACATATCTCTGTTTCTCCAGGATTGGTCCTTGGTGCTTTATTTAGTTCATTTAGCAAGGGCATGTTTTCCTGGATGGTGTTGATGCTAGCAGAGGTTCTTCAGTGTCTGGGCATTGAAGAGTTAGGTATTTATTGTAATCTTCACTGTCTGGGTTTATTTGTAGCTGTCCTTCTTGGGAAGGCTTTCCAGATACTTGAAAGGACTTGGGTATTGTGATCTAAGCTGTGTCTATTTTGGGGGATGCTCCAAGCCCAGTAGCACTGTGGTTCTTCCAAACCTGTAGAGGTACTGTCTTTATGGTTTTGGACAAGATCCAGGATAATTCTCTGGATTACCAGGTAATCCTTCCCTTAATTTCTTCCAAACACACAGTTTCTCTCTGTGCTCTGAGCCACCTGAAGCTGGGGGGCTAGTGACACAAGCATCTCTGTGGCCACCACTACTATGACTGTGCTGGGTCAGATCTGAAGCCAGGAAAGCACTGAGTCTCTCCCAAAGCCTGCTGTAACCACTCCCTGGCTACTGCCTATGTTCGCTCAAGGCCCCGTAGCACTAAAATCAGCAGGTGGCAAAGCCAGCCAGGCCCGTGTCCTTCCCTGCAGGGCAGCGAGGTCCCTCAGGCCCTGAGTGGGTCCAGAGGTGCTGTCTGGGAGTCAGGGAGTAGAGTCAAAAACCTTAGAAGCCTATCTAGTGTTCTTGCACCTTAGGTACCAGCACAGCCACAGGGGCGTAGAGTACCAAGTAGGCTCTTAGAGTCCTTGATTCCAGGCTTTGACTCTTAGACGGCATTTCTGGACCTGCCCTGGACCAGAAGGGAGCCCGCTGCCCTAAAGGGTGAGTCCTAGGCCAGGCAGCATTCACCACAAGCTGACTTAAGAGCCCTCGGACCTTAAGGGAACATTGGAGATAATCTGGCAGTATTTATTGTGGCCTGGAGTGGCAGGGGCTGTAGGGCGAGGGGCTCCCTAGCTATCTGGCCAGGCTGAGCTGGCACTCAAACCACCAGATGCAACCCTTCTCACTCCTCCCCCTTGTATTAGTCTGTTCTCACACTGCTGATAAAGACATATCTGAGACTGGGTAATTGTTAAAGGAAAGAGTTTTAATAGACTCACAGTTCCACATGGCTGGGTAGGCCTCACAATCATGGTGGAAGGCAAAGGAGAAAAAATCATGTCTTATGTGGTGGGAGGCAAGAGAGCACGTGCAGGGTAATTGCCCTTTTATAAAACCATCAGATCTCATGAGACTTATTCACTATCACAAGAACAGCATGGGAAAAGACCTGCCCCCATGATTCAATGATCTCCCACTGGGTCCCTCCCATGACATGTGGGAATTATGGGAGCTAAAATTCAAGATGAAATTTGAATAGGGACACAACCAAACCATATCACCTCCCCTTTACAAAGGCAGAGGAGCTGTAATTTGCTTAATGTTCCAAGAGCTGCCAACAACTGGCCAGATAGCTAGGAAACCCCTCGCCCTACAGCCCCTGCCACTCCAGGCCACAATAAATACTGCCAGATTATCTCCAGTGTTCCCTTAAGGTCCAAGGGCTCTTAAGTCAGCTTGTGGTGAATGCTGCCTGGTCTGGGACTCACCCTTTAGGGCAGCGGGCTCCCTTCTGGCCCAGGGCAGGTCCAGAAATGCCATCTAAGAGTCAAAGCCTGGAATCAAGGACTCTAAGAGCCTACTTGGTGCTCTACGCCCCTGTGGCTGTGCTGGTACCTAAGGTGCAAGAAAGACAAAGTCCCCTTTACTTTTCCTTCTGCTTTTTTCAAGCAGGAGTTTTGCCCTGTAGCCACCACAGTTGGTAATGTGCTGAGTCTCACCTGAAGCCAGCGAATCTCAGAGGCTCACCAAGGTGCTCAATATAGTGCCTGGGTATTATTGCTGGTTATTCAGGGCCCAGGGGCTCTTCAGTTAGCAGGTGATGAATGCTGCCAGGACTTCTTTTTTTTTTTTCTTCAAGGCAGTGGTCTCCCTTCTGGCCCAGGGTGTGTCTAGAAATGTCGTCTGGGAGCTAGGGCCTGGAACAGGGGCCTCACAACTCTGACTGGTGCCCTATCTTGATGTGGCTGGGATGGTATCTAAGATGCAAGACAAAGTCCCCTCTACTTTCCCCTCCTCTCCTCAAGTGGAAGGAAGGGGTCTCTTTTGGAGCCGTGAGCTGTGTATCCCGGGGCTAAAGGTTGGGTGATGCTAGTACTCCCTTGGCTGCCCCAGCTGGTATCTCAGTATGTCTCGTCCCCCCATCCCTGTCCACTGTCCCTGGGTCTAGTTCAACACTAGGACCCACCTAAGAGTTGCAGTCCTTATGTCTGCATAAGGACTTGACTTCCTTTCAAATTTACTTGGAGACACAGAGCACTGTAGCCCTTGGTGGCAGTGGTGAGGTTTGCAGGCACTTAAGTGGGGACCGTTCCCCTCTGACTAGGGCTGGTTTAAACACTCCCTTAATGGGTGGGCATCAGCTGAGTTTGATCAGGTTTTCCTTTCTCCTCTAACAGGATTGCACTGCGTTCAATGTCTCACAATTGCTGTGTTCTCTCTCCCATAGCAACTAGAGATGCTCTCTGCACCAGGCCACTGCTGCCTAGAGTAAGGGAGGGGTGGTGTCTGTGATCCAGGACTGTTTTTCCTTTCTTCTCTCTTTTTTTTTCCTTTTGAGATGGAATCTCAAGCGATTCTCCTGCCTCAGCCTCCCAAGTAGCTGGGACTACAGGCACATGCCACCACGTCTGGCCAATTTTTGTATTTTTGGCAGAGATGGAGTTTCATCGTATTGGCCAGGCTGGTCTCAAACTTGTGACCTCGTGATCTGCCCACCTCGGCCTCCCAAAGTGCTGGGATTACAGGTGTGAGCCACTGCTCCCAGCCTTTTGTTTTGTTTTGTTTTTGAGACGAAGTCTCACTCTGTCATCCAGGCTGGAGTGCAGTGGCATGATCTCAGCTCACTGCAACCTTCGCCTCCCGGGCTCAAGTGATTCTCATGCCTCATGAGCCTCCTGAGCAACTAAAATTACAGGTGTTTGCCACCATGCCCGACTAATTTTTATATTTTTAGTAGAGATGGGGTTTCACCATGTTGGCCAGGGTGGTTTCGAACTCCTGACCTCAAGTGTTCTGTCTGCCTCAGCCTCCTAAAGTGCTGGGATTACAGGAGTGAGCCACCGTGACTGGACTCTCATGGTGTGTTTTGGAACAGTAACCTCAGGATTCACCTGTCTACCTGTGTGCATGGAGGAAGGCGTGTTCACGGCCAGCCGGCATGGCAGGGCGTGTGTTTTTTGACCTCGCCTCCTCTCCAGGTGGGAATTGCAGTGTGGTTGGTGTCACTGCTATGCTGCCTTTTCTGTGTTTGCATGAAAGAGAAGGAAGGAGGAAGAGACAGGAGGTTGCTTACTTGGGCATTCCTCTCAGGGGATGGGGTCACCAGGACTTTTTCAGCAGAACTTCCTCCACCGGTTCCTCTCTCAATGACAATCCTCGCCCTGAATGGGGTTTCTAATCTGGGTAGTAAGCCAGCACTCTGCAGCTGCCCAGAGGTCCATCTAAGAACATGCACCTTGTGGTCAGCTTCTTGAAGGCCCCAGTGGGGCTTCTAAGTGGCTGCCACCTTCTCGATACCCATCAGCTTTCAGTGCCACACTGTAACTTGCTTGATGTTCTGCAGAGCTGCCAACGACTGGCCAGACAGCCAGGGAGCCCTGCAGAGTACCAGGACCCAGGTCACCAGGTCACCCCTCTGCCCTGGCTGATCATCCTTGTGATGGTCATCTAACCTGGCAACAGGTTATATGACCTGGCAACAGGGGCTATAGAAAAAATGCTCCCCACCTAGTTGATGGCGTGTTTTATACCCAGTGATGCCTGTGTTTACAAGAGCAGAATTGATGAATAAGCCTGTGCTGACCTCCATGGGGAGATGGCTGGTTTTTGAGGCTCAGGGCACCTTCTATTTGTTGTGGACACCTGGTCCCGCATGCCTCCCTGCTCTGCATTTTGTAGTAGCAGCTCAGTATCAGCTGAGACATTAGCCCTTAAAGCATGCCCTCTTTTGGGAAATGAGCTACTAGTTGGCTTGAAGGTAGGAGGCTGGAACAGTTGCTAATTTAAATGTCATCAAAGTCTCAGGACACTCATGTAGCAGGGTAACATTTATGTATGTGTAACAACCGGATGGATATAGTCAGGGCAATATCTTCAGGAGGGAATGTGCAGTTTTCTTCTGGTTAAGCTCTAGAATTATTTCCACTTTATTTGTTTTGGAAGCATCAGAAAAAAGGGCAACTGAAACATCGTTGGTCATCCTGTGGAGTGAGAGCTCGATGCCACTGCCTGCTGAAGTGCACCCTCTCTTGGCGAAGGCACACTCTGAAGCCAAACGCACTCTCATCTCTTTGAAGAGTCCCTTTCTCTTCTTACTAAATGTGAGCTTGGAAGGACCTCTCCCTCCTGCAGAGTGCTGGAGACAGGTTTCCCAGAAGAGCCATCTTCTTCAGCAACATTTTCTTTTCCTGTGTAATCAGAGCCCTGCAGGAGCTTAATGCAAAGGAGAGAGAATTACACTTCGCAGCAGTAGTTCATGCATGGCTTCTGGAGCTGGGGACTGTGCAGGCCGTTTGCTCCCAAGCTGTAGTATTCTGGGGAAAGGTGTCAAAATGAGGCTCGTGGGCTTGTGCTGTCAAGGGCTAAATTGATCAAATCCCTCCAAATACTGATACATTGAAGAGGAGAAATCTTGCCTCTCTGCAAAGCTGGCCCCAAATGTCACTGTCCATTGCTGTGAGAGGGGACCTGGTAGATGCAGGGCATCCACTTAGAGGAAGGTGGCACCCCTGAGGTCCTTCAGGGGGACATTTGAATAGGGTGGTCCTGAACTTTGGCAAAAGGACTTAGGTGTGAGCTGAAGTGTGCTGCTGGGAGGACTGTCCTTGCATCTGCAAAGGCCTGTCTACTCTCAGTCGCTGCCTAGCCCTGTCTGCCTCCTGCAACAGCAGGAAGATGCCATGAAGGAGGCATGGTGCCTTCATTCACCCACCTGAGTGAGCTGGGTCTCCCAAGAGTCTCCTCTATAGGGCAAAGGGAATTGTCCTGGCTTTAGGGGGATTCAGGACTGAGGGGGGATGGTCAGAATGAGCAATGAAGACACATGGCTTCTCTTGAGGCAGAACTCATGGGCCGAGAGCTTCAGTAAGAAGAGCGAGAGGCCCTGTAAAGAGATGAGATTACACCACAAGAGGACATGATGAGAACAACTGCATGAGTTCTGATTTCCAAGACATTGGCAGATAAATAAAAAAGAGAATCACCTTTATTGAAACTAGAATTTCTGGTTTGAAAGATGGAACGGTACAAGTCTCTCATAAAACAGAGCCAAGACAGCAAGTCAGTGAGAAATTCCGAGTAAGAAGATGAAAGATGTCAGGACCGGAATGCCAGACAAAGATATCAGGAATCAGGTATGGAGAAGGGAACAGATGGACAAGCAATAATTAAGGCACCAGCGCAAGAAGACCACCCCATGGGGGAAAAAGACTTGACTTCTCACTCTGAGAAGTCTCTCTGAGACTGGAAGACTCAACATGAAAAAATGTTAATTGTCCCCAAACTGATCTATAGATCGAATTGTAATTCCAATCAAAATGCTGATAGGATTGTTTGTAGATATAAACAAGCTTCTTCTAAAATGTATGTGGAAAAACAAAGGAACCAGAATAGCTAAAACTATTTTGAAAACAAATAAGATGGAGGAATCACACTACTCAATTTTAAGACATTATTTAGCCCTAATAATTAAGACAGTGTAACATTGGAAAAGGGGCAGACATACCAATGGAACAGAAGTCAGAAAGTCCAGAAGACCCACAAATACGATTGATTGACTTTTTGCCTACCTCATGTCAGGCTTAGTTTGCAAAATGTCACAATAATAGGGATTCAGGGCTTCTATTGTCACCAACCGGGGGGAAAGCAGCTTAAAGTCTTAGACACGCATGTCCAATATGTATTATATGGTAAGAAAACTAAAAACTGTATGATACCCCTAAATAGAAGAAATATTAAAAATATAGATATTGGACCTTCAAACAAATAAATGGATCATGGGAATTCAGTATTTCTCTTTCTCTCTCTCTCTCTCTCTCTCTCTCACACACACACACACACACACACACACACACACATGCATTTATATGTTATATATTTTACGAATCAAGACCCAATACATGCAATACATGGCTGGACATGTTAGCTGGCACCTATAATCCCAGTGTTTTAGGAGGCTGAAGTGGGAGGATTGCTTGAGCCCAGGAGTTCAAGACTGGCCTGGGCAACATAGTAAGATCTTGTCTCTACTACAACAAAACAGAACAAAACAAAACAACTGATAACACAGAGATACTATGCTAGTCCATATTTATGAGTAGCAATTTCAGTAACCTCTGTAAATAAACAAGAATGGCTCAAATGATGCCTGTTAATATTGAAGATAAAACCTGTCAATTCCATGGCATTGCAGCCAGTCTCCAAGATGGTGCCAGATCATTACAACTTCCTGGTATTCAATCCCTTGTGAAGTGTTCTCCCACACCGCAGCGTGCCTGGACTGTGTATGTAACAGAGTGTGGCAATTATAAAAGGCGTTACAGTTTCCAGCCTGGTCTCTCTCCTGGGTCACTTGCTCTTGGCAAAGCCACTGCCATGTTGTGAGGCACTCAAGCTGCCCTGTGCAGAGGTTCTCGTGGTGAGGAGCTGAGGCCTCTTGCCAACAGCCAGCATGAACTGGTTAGCTATGACAGTGTTTCATCTTGGAAGCAGATTGTTCACTTCCAGTCAAGCTTTCAGATAACTGCAGCCTGACTAACTCAACTCTCTTTTTCTCTCTTAAGCAAGTTTACTGAGATATAATTTACTTATCATTAAATTCACTGATTTCAAATGCATAATTTTACAATTTCCAGTACATTTACAGAGTTGCACAACTATCACCACTGTCTAATTTTAGAATATTTTCATCATGCCCTAAAGAAACTCCCTACTCATTGCAGTCATTCCCTCTCCCTACCTTCCTTATCAGGCAAGGCAGATTTGTCTTTTCTGAAAACTTAATGTGAATGGAATCATACAATCTGTATGCATTTGAGATAGGAAAAAATAAACCAAAGTGTTTTCTCTACTCTCATACATTCGATATAACACAGAACACTTCTAAGGCCAGAGGTATGGTAGGTTTTTCCTCACAGAGCAAGCAATTCTCCTGCAGACACAGCTGGGCATCCTATAATTCAATTATGATATGAACTGCCTTGAGATAGCATCAGATCCCACAGATCTGATGGCTCGGACCCACAAGACTGCCCCTCTTCAGACACCAATCACAGGTAGTAGGTTGTCACCTATACGTCTGGCTGATTGGCTATAAACTGGAGTTCCCATGACCCTCTCTTTGGGTTTGATTAATTGGTGAGGATGAGTCACAGAAACACTAACTTGTGTTTACTCATTTATTATAAAGAATTTACTCATTTATTATAAAGAATATTACAAAGAATATAGATGAATGGCTAGATAAAGAGATGCACAGGTATATTAGGGTTCTCTAGAGAGACAGAACTAATGGAATATATATATATGTGTGTGTGTGTGTGTGTGTGTATAAAGGGGAGTTTATTAAGTATTAACTCACATGATCACAAGGTCCCACAATAGGCCATCTGCAGGCTGAGAAGCAAGGAGAGCCAGTCTGAGTTCCAAAACTGAGGAACTTGGAGTCCAATGTTCAAGGGCAGGAAGCATCCAGCATGGGAGGAAGATGCAGGCTGGGAGGCTAGGCCAGTCTCTCTTTTCACATTGTTCTACCTACTTATATTCAAGCTGCTCTGGCAGCTGATTAGATGGTGCCCACTCAGATTAAGGGTGGGTCTGCCTTTCCCAGCCCACTAACTCAAATGTTAACCTCCTTTGGCAATGCCCTCACAGACACACTCAGGATCAATACTTTGTATCCTTCAATCCAATCAAGTTGACACTCACTATTAACCATCATAGCAGGATGAGGTATATAGGAAGGGGTGCATAGCTTCCATGCCCTCTTTGAATGTGCCACTGAAACTGTCTTTGCAGAATTATAAGTAATGTGAGAAATTGAATGTGACTGATTCCATCTTGCTTCTAACCTCACAGGCTAAATTGTTTTGTTTGGTTTTTGTTTTTTGCTTTTTCTAGCCCAGAAGCCAAGAAAACTATGACAAGAATTTAGTTTAGAGTTAAACTTTGAGTTAAGGAAAACTGATCCCCACCCCACCTTATTCAGAGATTGAAGCTGCATTCCAAAAAAAGGATTAGACTTATGATAGGGGCTTCAACTTTGCTAAAGAATAGACATAGTTAAACAATATCCTGTCATCCTGTAGTGTGCTTTTCTGTAGTGCCTACTGTCCTGGAGTCAACTAACTTGAGGTTACAAGATTTGTAACTTCCCCAACTGCTCCTATAGATTACATCACAATTGTGAAACCTAAAGAATTGGTCTTTGAGGTATTTTTCAGACAGCATTTTGGCAGACCAAATGATGCCACCTGGACCTGTGACCGTCTCCCAGGAACTCAACTGCACAAAGACAGTTCTGACACCCCAGTGATTTCATCCTCAATGCAACCAATCAGCATTCCCCATTCTCTAGCCCCTTGTCTACCAAAGTGCCCTTAAAAACTCTAGCCTCTGAATTCTCAGGGAGACAGATTTGAGAATTATCTCCCGCCCTCCTCACTTGCCTAGCCCTGTGATTATTAAACTCTTTCTTTGCTGCAATGCCTGCTGTTTTCAGTGCATTGACTTTTCTGGGCTGTGCGCAAGAAGAATCTGGTTGAGTGATTGCACCCAGGAACTGGGTTCCTGATTCACTTCAGGAACCTTCCTGGGTTCGTCTATACAGAAGCTCTCCAAAACCTGTCCTTTATAGAGACTTCATTGCATAGGCATGATTGACTCAATCATTGACCATTTGTGATCAACTCAACCTTCAACCCCTCTCCCCTCCCTGGAGGTTGGGGATGGGGCTGAAAGTCCAAATGCTCTAATCACAAGGTTGGTTCCCTCTGGAAACCAGCCCCCAACCTGAGGCTGTCCAGAAGCTTCCAGTCACCAGTCATCTCCTTAGCATACAAAAGGCACTTATCAGTTGGGAAGTTCCAGGTGTTTTAGGAGCCATATGTCACGAAAGAGAGGTGGTTGAAAACCAAATATATGTATTGCTTATTATAAGTCACACTATCCCAGTGTGTTTTTGTGTTTGGCTTCTTTTTTTTTTTTTTTTTGAGACAGAGTTTCACTCTTGTTGCCCAGACTGGAGTGCAATGGCGCAATCTCAGCTCACCGCAACCTCCATCTCCCGGGTTCAAGCAATTCTCCTTCCTTAGCCTCTCGAGTAGCTGGGATTACAGGCATGGGCCACCATGCCTGGTTAATTTTGTATTTTTAGTAGAGACGAGGTTTCTCCATGTTGATCAGGCTGGTCTGGAACTCCCAACCTCAGGTTATCTGCCCGCCTTGGCCTCTCAAAGTGCTGGGATTACAGGCGTTAGCCACCGTGCCTGGCCTGGCTTCTTTTTTTTTTAGCATTCAGTTAACATTTAGGCCGCAACCACATGTAAGAGCCTGACAAGAGCCCCCCAGCTAAGCCATACCTGCACTCCTTATTGACAAAGGCTGTGAAATTATAAACATTTACTGTTGCTTTCAGCCAATAAATTGTGGGGTAATTTTTTAGACAGCAATAAATGTAAACCAAACATAAAATCCAAGCCTTCCCCTGACTGTGTGAACAGACTCGCTCTGGGCCAAGGGGACCCCAGAGAAACCTATAAAATGGAATTCCCGATGGGAAGAGGGGTCAGACATGCCTTATTATACACCCTCTATTCTGGAGTTCAGGCAGAACTGATCAGCATTAACATCAAAATAGAGATTAAGAGTCTGACACCTTTTGAGGTCTGAAAAGAGACATTTACCCTCTATCCTTGGCTCTTGAAACCCCCTTATCTTAACTCAGGCATTTTTTTTTTCATTGGGTTCAAGTTCTTAGACAAAGCTGAACTCTTTCAATCAATTGCAAATCAGAAAATCCTTGAACCCAACTATGACCTGTAAGTACCCCCACTCTGCCCTGACCCTCTTCACAACTTTATAGGCTGAGTGAATGTAAACCTTACACATATTGAGGCTTGTAACTTCTGTCTGCCTAAAATGTATAAAACCAAACTATAACCCAACTGCTTGGGACACACTTTCTTAGGACCTCTAGAGACTATTCCCTGGGCCATGGTTATTCATATTGGTTCAGAATAAACCTCTTTAAATATTTGACAGAATTTATTTTTTCCATTAATGTAGAGAACGAATACATATGAGCATGTGAATACTGTGAGGCAACTAAGTCCCTTTGATATTCAATGTACCATCAAGCCCAACTCCAAAGGTGCAAAATTTGTTAAATTGCCCACTATTAAAACTTGTGGACATGAGAAATATATTACTGTTATATTAGCATGTTTCGTTAATGGGATGAAATTTGTCCCTTTTTCTAATTTTTTAAAGAAAGCTGTATCCAGATCAAAAGACAGAATCCCCAATTTATTTTTAGGTCCATGTAACAGGTTGGATGAGTAAGAAAGAAATTAAATTGTGGACAGTGTGTCCCAGCGGGTGACCAAAGTAACTTGCCCTGTCAGTCTGGGACAAGCCTTCGTTGGTCAGACAGGACAGTTGTAATCCCTGGGAGACTCAGTCAGCCAGCCCCGACTTTGAGATACACTGTCAAGAAGCCATTGAAAGGACCCGCAAGGGGCTGGGCACAGTGGCTCACACCTGTAATCCCAGCACTTTGGGAGGCCAGGGCAGGCAGATCACCTGAGGTCAGGAGTTTGAGACCAGCCTGGCCAAAGTGGTGAAACCCCGTCTCTACAAAAAATATAAAAAAATTAGCTGGGCATGGTGGCTGGCATCTATAATCCCAGCTAGGCTGAGGCAGGAGAATCACTTGAACCTGGGAGGCAGAGGTTGCAGTGAGTGGAGGTTGCAGTGAGCTGAGATTGTACCATTGCACTTCAGCCGGGGCGACAGAGTGAGACTCTGTCTCAAAAAAAAAAAAAAAAAAGAGAAAAGACCTACAAGGGAGAAGGGAAGGGAAAGAGGCAGATGCAGACCTCACACTCCAAAAAGAAGAAGGAAGAGGCTCACACATCACAAGTGTGTGAACATGTCAACACATCATGGAAGGCTGTAAAACAAGAGCTCTTGGTGAAATGGTTTAAATAACGTGGGACTGGTAATGCTCTTGGCAACCTGAGTATGATTTGTTGTCTGAAGACGGTTTTGGCCTGTGTTCTCCTGTAGTGAAGGCTAACAATTAAGAGATCCATCTAGAGTCCAATAGCAACAATGGTTTCAGGCTTTGAAAATATTTCTGGCCGGGCGCGGTGGCTCACCTCTGTAATCCCAGCACTTTGGGAGGCAGAGGCGGGTGGATCACGAGGTCAGGAGATTGAGACCATCCTGGCTAACATGGTGAAACCCCGTCTCTACTGAAAATACAAAAAAATTAGCCGGGCATCATGGTGGGCGCCTGTGGTACCAGCTACTTGGGAGGCTGAGGCAGGAGAATGGCGTGAACCCGGGAGGCGGAGCTTGCAGCGAGCCAAGATCACACCACTGCACTCCAGCCTGGGCGACAGTCAGACTCCATCTCAAAAAAAAAAAAAAAAAAAGAAGATATTTCTATAAGTTTTCAGGGTAAATATTAAAACCTTTATGACACTTAAAAAAAATGTTTGTGACTATGAAGTCATTATTCATGAAATCTTTGTATTCTGTAATCATTTCCCCAAGTTTTCTCCTGCAACTTGCTGTGCATTATTATTCAATAAAAGATTTGCCTTTATGCATGAACATGATGTTGGCATTCCTCCAAATTTATTGTTTTTTCTGTTTTCTTTGTTCCATTTTTTAAAGTTAGATGTTTTTATTTTGAGATAATTGTAGATTCACATGCAGTTGTAAGAAATAATACACAGGGATCCTGTTGTACCCTTTTCCCTAGTTTCCTCCAATGGGTAGAATTTTGCAATACTAAAATACAGTATCTCAACCAGTGTATGCACATTGATAGTCAGGATCAGAACATTTCCAATACCACAGGGTCCCTCCAGTCACCCTTTAATAGCCACACACGCTCCCCCACTCCACCTCCAGTCCTTAACCTCTGGCAACAACCAATCTGTTCTCTATTTCTATGATTGTGTCGTTTCAAGAATGCTATATAGAAATCACGTAGTGTGTAACCTTTTGCAGTTTGCTGGTGAAGACCCAGCACCATTTCCTGGAGATTCATCCAAGTTCAGTAGTTTATTCCTTTAGATTGCTGATTGATACACCTGTGTAAATCAAAAATAAAATTCTAAGCTCTCCTGCTAACTGAATGGACCCCTCGTCTCGGCCAAGGGCAGTTGAAAAAGTAAACCTGCAACATTAGTTCGGCCATGATGGAACTAGGTGGTTGGACATGTCTTATTATACCTTCCTCCCTTTGGAATTCAGGCATAGCTGACTGGCATTAACATTAAAACGAGACCTTAAGACTGACTGAGCGGACTCTTTGTAGTGGCAAGTACAAACATGACAGCGGGCCTTGAAAGAAATTGAAGTATTTTTCCCAAAAATAGATTTCTTTGACATATTTTGAGATGGTCCTGCAAAGCTGTCTCTTGTGGGGAAAATCTACATTCTGTAGAGAATCCCCTTCCCTTTCCCAGGTCATTTTTCTGATCCAGGAGAGAATTTAAGAATTTGGCACTTTTAAAGTCTGATTAGAAACATTTGCAATCTCTTTTCTCCGAAGCCTGCTACCTGGAGCTTTCCTATGCGTAATAAGAACCTTGGCCTCCACAACCCTTTACCCAGACACTCCCTTCTATTGATTCCAAGTCTTTAGATAAACTCAACCAATTGCCAGTAAGAAAATCTTTGAATCCACCTGGAAGCCCCCTACTTTGAGTTTTCCAGCCTTTCTGGACCCAACCAGTGTACATCTTACATGTATTGATTGATGTCTTATATCTCCCTAAAATGTATAAAACCAAGCTGTAGCCCAGCCACCTTGGGCACATTCTCAGGCTCTCTCAGGGCTGTGTCATGGGCCACTGGTCACTCATATTTGGCTCAGGATAAATCTTCTGAAATATTTTACAGTTTGACTCTTTTCATTGACACTTGGTATAAATGTACCATGGTTTGTTTAACTATTCACTGTTGATGGATATTTGGGTTGTTTCTAGTTTTAATTACTACAAATAAACTGCTATAAACATTTGTGTACAAAGTTTTGTGTGGACCTCAGTTTTCATATCGCTGGAGTAAATGCCCAAGTGCAATGGCTGGTTTGTATGGTAATTGGATATTTAGTTTCCCAAGCCGTTGTCAAACTGTTTTCCAGGGTGCCTGTACCATTTGCTACTCCAACCAGCAGTGTAGGAGTGACCCAGCTTCTCTGTATCCTCTCCAGAATTTGATATTGCCACTGTTTAATTTTAGCCTTTCTGATAGGTTTGTACTGATTGCAGTTTTTATTTGCATGCCCATGAAGGCCAATAATATTGAACACCAATTTTCATATGCTTATTTTCCATCTGCATGTCTTCTCTGGCAAAATGTCTCATATCTTTTGCCCATTTTCTAATTGGATTGCTTGTTTTTTCCTTATTGAGTTTTGAGGGTTCTTTACATACTGTAGGTGAATGTGTGTTGTATTTTCTCCCAGTCTCTAGCTTGTCTTATTTTCTCCCAGTCTCTAGCATGTCTTTTCATCCTGTTATCAGGATTTTTTGCAGAGCAAAACTTTTCATATTTGTTGAAGCCTGGTTTGTCAACTTTTCCTTTTATGGATTATGCTTTTGGTGTCATTTCTAAGAATTATCTCAGAGATTTTCTAAGAAAATTTTCTGAGGATTATATCTCAAATATTTTCTCTGTTTTTTTTTATTTCTAAATGTTTCATAGTTTTATTTATTTATTTATTTTTTATTTTTGCAAGACTGCTCTGTCGCCTAGGCTGGAGTGCAATGGCACAATCTCAGCTCACTGCAACCTCCGCCTCCCAGGTTCAAGCGATTCTCCTGCCTCAGCCTCCCAAGTAGCTGGGATTACAGGCACCCACCACCACGGCTGACTGATTTTTTTGTGTTTTTAGTAGAGATGAGGGTTCACCATGTTGGCCAGGCTGGTCTTGAACTCCTGACCTCAAGTGATCCACCCGCCTCAGCCTCCCAAAGTGCTAGAATTACAGGTGTGAGCCACTGTGCTTGGCCATAGTTTTATGTTTTACATTTAAGTTCATGATCTATCTTGAGTTTAAAATTTATCGGCAGGGTAAGGTTTAGGTAATATGTAATTTGCCGAGTGAAAATATAAACCATCAAGGGACACATACTCTCTTTAATATTTTTATGCGTACAATCTAATTCCTAATAACGAAAGTCATGCTGTGAGCACATGTAATGGGTTGCCTCCTCCTTTCTGTGCTGGTAATCAAGGCCCATTCTCTCTGCTTCTTTGCTAATCCTTTTGCTCTGAATTGCTGCCAGGCCTGTCACTTTGTAGAACTGTAGCATATCTCACTGCAACTAAAATTTGGAATTTTAGCTTCACAGTCACTATAGTCAGACCCAGTTGCCAATTACCTCCTCTGAACTTGCATTTCTATTATCATACTGTTAGAAATGCTTGTTCTTCAGTGCCGTAAAGAAATAGCACTTGAACGTAAATTTAATTTCCTCAGCAAGGCCATTTTTACATTATGCAGAAAGGGTACACTCACCAGCAGTTTTGCCATGAGAGTACACCGAACAAAGGAGACAGGGTCATTTATAACCTGACGCATCCACCCTACCGCTGTGTCCAGTTTCCATTGGCTGAAACAGGACCTCACATTCCGTATTTGTCCCAATTAGCTAGCAACTTAGAACTTTTTAAAAGAGGCAAAGGCAGAGGAGAACAAAGGAAGGAGAAGGTAACTTCTGGAATGCTGAGAAAGGTAAAAACACCTTCAAATAAGGAAGAGGAACAGGCTATGACCTAATGCTTGCTTGGACCAGTATAAGCATGCCAGGGCAAATATTTAGGCTAAATTGTGGGAGCTAAGAATATAAAGTACATTGATTTATTATGGCTAGCAGATATTTAAGAATGTTAGCACAGGTCTTTGAATAAATTTTGCTTCTAAGAGAAGTTACTGTTTATTCCTAATTAGATGGGGAGGAAAGTCTTTGAAGAGGAACCTCTGCTTTACTTTTTACAATACGTTTTTGGCTAGTCTATCTTTTGAATAATTTAAAATTGATTAGTTCACATGGAGTCAGCCATTCTAGTGCAATAACTTTTGTTTGCTTCTATTCTTAATTCTTAAAGACAACAAGAATTCACAGGGAGCAGGGGATGAAAAAAATCTTCCTTGACTAGAAGCTCCTATCTGAGTATATATGTTCCACAGCAGAGGCTGAGATAAGAATGTGGGTGCAAGTTATTTACTTGGGTGGGGGGTGACCTCAGGAAGCTCAACAAAGGAAGAGGGAAAACTAAGAAGGAAGGCCAGTGAAGGGAGGTTAGTGATCAGGTTACTGATGTGGGTGACTGGGGCTCTGCCTGCTGGGCACCCCCTGATGATCCCTGCTGATGGTGCCTCAGGATTACCCCAGTGAAGGACAGGTAAGCTGGGTCTTCATCCTTTGGCCCTCATCCCTCTCTGTCTGAGCAATCCTAGCATGTGGATGGAGCAAGCTTCAGTGTGCAGCAGGAGGCTCTGGTTGCCCAAGAATATGGGGCAGAGCACCAATGATGTTGGCTGCGGCTCACCTCAGTGCCAGCTATGGTTGAGGTTGGAAGTGTTGTAGCATGTAAGCCCCACATGCTCACTTGCCAGGGAGCACGAAGGACACACTGCCTCTTGCAATCCTCTTTCCATTTCAAATCTGAGTTATTACTAAGATTGCAACAAATGCTCTAAGGTCCTTATTCTGACCTTTATGAAACTCTTGGATCTCCTTTGGGCTGTCTCTAAATTTATCACCCATTTCATAAGTCATATAATTTCACGGGGAACCCAGGAAGGCCCACCTGACATTGCTCATATGTTGCGCCTTGTCATCTATTGGTAGGATCTAGAACAAAGGGAGAGAACTGGCTGGAATGGTTTCCAGCACCACAAAGGGCCACGCAGATTCCAGAGCCTTCAGGGAACAGAAATGCAAAAGCCTGGAACTGTTCACTAGTTCTCATCCCTGATTACCCAGTGATCCTTACAGCCTACCGAGCAGGGCAATTCCAGTTCTCTGTTGGGTAGTGTTTCTCCAAGTGTAGTTGGAGGCCCATCCAGTTGGAATCAACTGGCACATTTCCGGTTCTCACTTTTGGAACCCCTGATTCAGCAGATCTAGGGGGGTACCCACAACTTAGGAAAGAACCCAAATGGTTCTCATGCACACTGGATATTGTGAACCACGCTTCTAGGGCTGCAGCATGCTGATGTGTGGGACATTTATACCTTGCTGTGTTTGTCTCTTACCTTTGTCAATGAGAAGAGTCAAATTCTGTAAAATATTTAAAGAGATTTATTCTGAGTCATGTATAAGTAACCATGGCCCATGACACAGCCCCTCAGGAGGTTTTGAGAACATGTGTCCAAAGTGATCAGGGTGTAGTTTGGTTTTATACATTTTAGGGAGGCGTGTGACTTCAATCAAATACATTTAAGAAATATATTGGTTTGGCTGGGTATGGTGGCTCATGCCTGTAATCCCAGTACTTTGGGAGGATGAGGTGGGAGGATCACTTGAGGTCAAGAGTTTGAGGCCAGCCTGGCCAACATGATGAAACCCCATCTCTGCTGAAAATACAAAAATTAGCCAGGCATGGTGGTGTGTGCCTGTAATCCCAGCTACTCAGGAGGCTGAGGCAGGAACCCAGGAGGCGTAGGTTGCAGTGAGACAGAGCAAGACTCCTTCTCAAGGAAAAAAAAAATACACTGGTTTGGTTCAGAAAGGTGGGACAACTTGAAGCAAGGGGGTTGGGGGTGCTTCCAGCTTATAGATAGATTTTAAAATTTTCTGGTTGACAATTGGTTGAGTTTATTCAAAGACCTGGGATCCATAGAAAGGAATGTCTGCGTTGCCATAAGAGGTGGTGGAGAGCAGAGTTTTATCACGCAGATGAAGCTTCCAGGTAGCAGGCTTCAGAGAGAATAGGCTGTAAAATGCTTCTTATCAGACTTAAAGTCTGTGTTGATGTTAATGTGCAGAGGTATAATGAGGCATGTCCGACTCCCATTTCCCTTTGGGGCCTGAATCAGTCTTTCAGGTTAAATTTTAAGAGCACTGGCTGAGGAGAAAGTTCATTCAGATGATTGGGGCGCCTTAGAATTTTATTTTTGGTTTGCACCTTGCACCCCAAATCCGGTAGGACCACAGAAACATCCTGTGGTACATTGTGAATAACTCTAGCATCTCTGGCTATGGCTATAAGTTATTCACTCCCACCAGTAAAATTGGAAGCTAACTGAATGTATTCCTTTTGCTATAGAGAGAAGCACAGACAAAGGCACCACAGAGATGCACAGTGACACTCAAATAGGCAGCGAGACAGAGCTGAAGGCACCGTGCTGTGAGAGCCATCTCCCCGCAGCATCCCCTCTCCTGGGTGTGAATTATGTCCTCCAAAGGCCTCAGCTACTGCAGCTTGAAAAGTTACGTTTATGCTATTTCCTTAAAGCCAGCGAGAACACTTGACATTTCTAGGAGGCTTTGAGGAGAGAACACTGGTTGTTCTCGTTGGTTGTGTAACTCTGCCAGGAATTTAGAATATTGTTAGAATCTTTATTACATTTCAGCCTGATAAGGAGATGAAATAGCTAATGAGTCCACTAAAAAAAAAACTGCCAAGTAGCAAAGTTGGAAACTTTGGCCTTTCTTTGCCGTATAATAACATGCCCCAGGCACAGAAGGTTTAGCACATTTTTCCTTACTAAAACAGAAAACAACAACAGCAATAACGCAATAAGGAGTCTTCAACTCCTCCCACCCCATAGCCCTGGGCTGTTCATCTGCAAGTCATTGTGTTAATAGCTTTTGTTTGTTTGTTTGTTTTTTAGCATTTGGTCTTTTCGCTTAGAAATCCATGGATTGGGGCAAGTCATGGGGAGCAATGCTGTGCCTTTGCCTTTGTTGTGTGGAGTGACAGTCCCCGCAGCTGCAAGTCCTCACAAACCAGAATGGGCATGTTCCCGTGGAAAGGGAAGGGTTGTCTGCCTGGAAGAACCAGTCACCTCTAGTGGCTGGGAATGTTTGTGCTTACCCACAGGGCATGGGAATGTATGTGCTTACCTAGCCCAGAAGAGCTAGAGAGAAGAGCCCAGGTATAAGACAAGGAGACTTGTGGCAACTCCAAAGGGTCCCCTCTGGTTCTGGAGTGGAACTTACTAGAAATGAAAGGGAAGTTAATAGCTCCCTCATCAGGGATCTCAGTGTGTGTTTATGTCCAGAAAATCAAGGTTCTGGGTGCTCTGATGGCAACTGTGCTGAGTGTGGCTGTCTGAACGCACCAGGGCTCATTCGCTGAGCTTTTGTTCCACCTTCCATGTCAGTTTGGAGGTTTGTTTCTTCAAGCAATTACGTCAGGTTCATTATTTTTCTTGGGCATAGAATACACTTCCATCCCACTTGTTGTGGTTTGAATATGTACTCCAAAAAGCATGTGCGGGAAACTTAGGCCCCATGCAACAGTGTTGGGAGGTGGGGCCTAATGGGAAGTGCTCAGGCCATGAGGACTCTGCTTTCATGAATGGAGTAATGCTGCTATTCCAAGGGAGTGAGTTCCTTACAAAAGGACAAGTTTGGGCCCCTTTTCCCACTTTCTTGTCCTCTCTTGCCCTTCCACCTTCTGCCATGGAGTGACGTAGCAAGAAGGCCTCGCCAGATGCTAGTCCCTCGATCTTGGACTTTCCAGTCTCCACAACCACAAGCCAATAAATTCCTGTTGATTATAAAATTACTCAGTCTGTGATATTCTGTTAGAGCAGCACAAAACAGACTAAGACACTATATCGTCCCTGGCTTTGAAGGGTTGCAGCTGATGTGGCTCTGCTGACAAACACAAAGGCCCTCTTCTGAGTTAACTCATCTCTTGCAGCATCTGAGAGCACTCTTTAGTGGACTCCTGGATAACATGCCCTCCTGTTTGCCTCCTGCTTTGGTCTCTCCCCACAACCCCTTCTCTCTGTTTCATCCTTACAGTCTGTGGAGCCGTGAGGGGCTTAGGTCTTGGCTTCTCCAGAGACTCCTGTCCAGTTCCTTGTCCTTAAATGTCATCTTAGTGCCAATAGCTCCAGGTATGTATCTGCATACTGGCCTCTCCTTGAGCACCAAGCACATGACTAACTGCCTTCTGTTTTTTTTTTTTCTTTAGAGACAGTGTCTTACTTTGTTACCCAGGCTGGAGTGTAGTGGCATGATCACAGCTCCCTGCAGCCTTGACCTCGTGGGCTCCAGGAATCCTCCCAAGTAGCTGTGACCACAGGCTTACGCCACCATGCCTGGCTAATTTTTAAACTTTTTGTAGAGAAGGAGTCTCGCTATGCTGCCCAGGCTGGTCTCAAGCTGCTGGACTTAAGTGATCCTCCTGCCTTGGCCTACCAATGCATTAAAATTACAGGCATGAGACCCGGCACTTGGCCCCAACTGCCATCTTGACACTGCTATTTGAAAATCCAATCAGGATCTCATATTTAATGTGGCCAAAAAGAGTCTTAATTTACCCCCAAGCTTCCAAACTTGCTCCTTCCTAGTCTTTTCCATCTCAGTAAATGACTCAAGCCCAACAGGCAGCCCTTGCCCTTGATCTGCTCTTTTCCTTGCCTTCCACATACAATAAACCCTCACATTGTCCTGCAGGCTTCACCTTCTATTTCAAAATACATTTTGCATCTGGCCACCAACTCAGTGAGAGGCCACTGGAGGTTCTTCATGACCTTGACCAGCCATTCCAGAGGGTGGAGGGGGCAGCATGGGGATGGGGTATAGCCGTGCAGGAGCTGGAAGCAGAGATAGCACAGATAGCATCTGCAGACAGCACTGTTTGATGCATAACGGAAAATGGCAAAATAGGGCTATTGGTGGAGGAAAATGTGAGGTCAATACAAAATGAAAATTTAAAAGACCAACATAGAGCATGTTTTCTTGCTATTGGAATGGTCTGGTAGAAAGGGGACACAATGGTACAGGAAAAGAGGCATCTCTGAGAAGATGGTGGTGGGGGATGCAGAGTTTAGCACCTGGAGAAAGGGCTGCTCTGCTTCACTGTGTCCAGAGGTGCCTGGTGCATGGAAGCCCAGAAGTCAGGGATTGGGGGCCGATGATGGACAAGACAGCCATTGCCTGCCGGCTTTAGTTTTCTCCCTGAAGGGCAGCTTGTGGGTGGTGGTGGAGGGGGCTGTGAGGCTGAGGACAGAGGCTTTGTGCAATGGTTGCTCTGGAGAGTGGGAGAACAAACTCTTTAGGAGAAGAGAGAAAACCTTCTGGGCAAGGAGAGCGCTTGTTTTGGGTTTTGCAGTCTTCCATAAGACACCAGGCACAGCATACTTGTAATTCCCAACTTGCCTGATCATCTTAGCGGTGGTGGTCCCTGGGTACTGCAGGCAGGGTGAACACGACAGGATTGGGCGGTCCCGGGGCAGGCCCAGGACACAGTAGCAGTGGGCATGGGGGGAGGCGGAGCCGCCACGCTGGGCAGCAGCCAGAGGGGCTCATTAGGAAAAGAGGGAGAGAAGAAAGGAGGCCGGGATTAAGTAGAAAAGGGAGTAGATGTTCCTGCAGAAAAGAATGTTCCAAGTATTTTATTTATTTTTATTTTTAACATGGGCTCCCTGGTGAGAACTTCTGGTTCTAGCTGTTGTTTTCTTTGCTTCTGTCAATACGCTCTGGAGTTGAATTTGCAGATTGAACTGTTGTGCTCTGTGGGTGGGGATATGGAAGCACAAGGCTGTCTCTGACAACAGCGTCACGCTGGCCGCTGTCCCTCCAACCTGGATGGGCCCTGCGCTGGGCCGGGAATTCTGCCCCCAGGGCTGATGTGAGGACGAAGTTCTTCACTTATCTGTTATGAGTTTTCACCATCAACTACCCCCACTCTTCTTTTGGGGTGAGAGATGGGACTTGTCTTGGAAAGAAGGCTTTGCTTTGCCCTTGGGAAGGTGGAGAGTTGAGAAAAAGAATGTGACTGGCTGGGCTTAATGGTGCGAGTGGTTTTGTGCGCTCTAGGGTGAGAAGTCTGTTTTTCCCATGGGTTTTGTCTTTCTGGTCCAAGAACTTGAGGACCTTGCTAGAAGAGCGTTCCAGCCAGATTCTCTCTTCACCTGCTTCTGGAGTTTGGGGTTGAGCAGCCTGGAGTGCACAGAGCCTTGGCATCCCTGGTTCGGGGTTCTGCAAATGGGCCAAGCCCACTCTCAGAGCTGTGCGGGTGAATCCAACAGTGCCTGTACCCTGCCTGCTCTGGAAATGAGGCCCCTGGAGAAAGGAGGCCTGGACTCTGGAGAGGGGACACCAGTTCTGGGGCCTGGCCAATAGACAAGGACACAGGGATCTTTGATAAACAGGGTTTGGCTTTCTTCTCAGAGTTGTGATTTCTTGCCTGGTTCCCATGAGCCCCTGGGAAGCTGGACCTGGAACACTGGAGCCTGGTATTCTCTGTTGTGGGGAATCCAGGGTGAAGTGTGGCCACGCCTTGGGCTATCCTGGAGAGCTACAGCATGGGAGAAGCTCGTGGAGTTCTGTGACACAGTGATTGGCCAGGAAGCCCAGAGCAAGAGGCGACAAGACACAGCCAGATCAGGGAGAAGGCCTGCCAGCAATCCAGACATCCATGCCGTGAGCTTTCTGCAAGACCTCAGGCAATGCTCCAGAAGGCCACCTCTGGGACGGTGGGGTCCTACAGGTGGGCAGAGCTGGGTTTACTTTTGCAAGATCATATGTTCAGAGGTAAAACCCATGGGGGTGAAGACCTGGCAGGTGCATTCCACCAATCTGGCCATGGGAAGAAGGACACCTGTGCTTTTTGTGAGTGGCCACGTGTTTTTGTGGCTCTAGGAGTCAGGGTTAGAGCCAGATTAAGAAAAAACAGAACCCCAAATGCTGTGAATTTCAGGCTTCTTTGGCCATTCAGGTAAAAAATAACCTGTGCCACGTGGATCAAGCTTGATGTGGGTGCAAGGGAAGCAGCATGGGGCTGTCATTTCAATCAGGGCACAAACACTGGAGAGAAAATAAATACTTTAGAAGGCACTTGACCTTTTAATGTGGAGTTCTAAAAATGGAGATTGAACACAGTGATGCTTAACAGAGGCAAAGAGAGCCAGGCTGCTATCAGATTCTTTCTATTCAAGAGTCTGGCTCCCCTCCCTGGCATTAGCAGGGCAGCCCTGTTACCTGAGTGAGTACAAGAAGAGCTGTTACCTGGATGAACCTGAGAACAGCCCTATTACCTGGGTGAGCACAAGAACAGCCTGTTATTTGGATGAACCTGAGGATAGTTCTCTTACCAAGGTGAGCTGGGAATAGCCCTATTATATAGGTGAACCTGAGAACAGCCTGCACCTGGGTGAATCTTAGAACAGCCCTGTTACCTGGGTGAACCTGTGAACAGCCCGCTACCTGGGTGAACCTTAGAACAGCCTGTTACCTGGGTGAACCTGAGGACAGCCTGTTACCTGGGTGAACCTGAGAACCGGGTTACCTGGGTGGCAGCTCTCCTGTTGGTCAGAGGAGCTGAGGCTGGGCGGGGCACCCTCTTGTTGAGTACAGACGGTTTTGTTTCTCCTCCTTGCTTTGCTTTGTTACTATGTTAATCTCTTTCTCTGTATGTTTTAGCAGCAAGTGTATTCTCCTGGTTAGAAAACAAGAATCTCTTGCCCAGCTGGGCCTTGTCCAAACCCTAACATTTTCTTTAAACTTCTTTGAAAGCGTTGGGTTGCAGTCTGTGGTGTGGGACGTGCCTCATCCCAAAGCACTCTCCTGGCCTAGGGGAAGAAAAGATAGGAAGGACTGCTCTCCTTCTGGTCCTCCTTTCTCTGAAGTCCCTCTCACCCTGCAGGGAGAGCCGGCCATGCATGTCCTGCTGGGCTAGACCTCAGTGATTTTGTTTTGTTTTTTTTTTTGAGACGGAGTTTCGCTCTTATTGCCCAGGCTGGAGTGCAATGAGGCAATCTCGGCTCACCGCAACCTCTGCCTCCCGGGTTCAAGTGATTCTCCTGCCTCAGCCTCCCGAGTAGCTGGAATTACAGGCATGTGCCACCAAGCCCAGCTAATTTTGTATTTTTAGTAGAGACGGGGTTTCTCCCTGTTGGTCAGGCTGGTCTTGAACTCCTGACCTCAGGTGATCCACCCTCCTTGGCCTCTCAAAGTGCTGGGATTACAGGCGTGAGCCACCAAGCCTGGCCGACCCCAGTGCTTTTTGGAGTCACGTGGGGCCTGTGCAATCAGAGTGCCTTTTGTGGGGAGTTATCTGTATACAATGGGCTTTCTTTTCAGGCATAATTTTAGCACATTTTAATGGGAAAATTCTGTCTGAAAGTATGCCAACTAAAAAAATCAGATTGTATAGAGTGGATAAAAATACCCCGGCTACTCAGCCAAATGCCCTCCTAGTCCTTATGGCTCCAGGGAGAGTCCCATTTGCTGGGCGCTGCCTCCTTTCCAGCACCGGGAAAGTGGGGGGTCAAAGGCCGTATGTCCTCTGACTGCCTTTTTCTGCAGGCAAACTAAAAGTGACCTGAGTGCTCGGCCAGGGGCATGTGGAAGGGACTGGGAGTAGCCCTTGGACACCAAGGTCCAGTGGAAGGGAAGGCTGGCCACGCTGCTGCAAGGTGTCCCAGACTCAGCCTGAGTGTCAGGCCCCTCTCCTCCCTCCCTCTCTCCCTCTGCTTCCCTTCTCTCCTCCCTGCTGCGAGGGCCTTTTCCTCTCTAAGGATGCTGGGATTTTGAACTTGGGATAGAGAGGTGAGCCGCTCTTTGAGCTCTGTGGAGTTGATCTCTGCATCTGCCTATGTTCAAGACTGTTTTCATTGACTGTCTCTGTGGCACCACCAGCCACAGGATGGGATTGGCTCTTTTGTTTTCATTCAGATTTCATGACTAATTTCTGCACTATCGATCACCCCCCACAAGCTGGTGACTCACTCTCTCATCAAGGAGGCTGGACCCCACATCCCTCTGCCTTTTCTGGTCTGTTTACGCAGCACTGACAGAGGAGGTGAGAAATCCAGTGAGCATTTTTCTTTCTGAGTCAATTGTCTCACGAAGAAAGAAGCTGGGAAGCAAGTGAACATCCTTTTCTCAAAGTCTGGAAAATGACAGGAGCCTGCCGTGCTACGTTCCGTGGCCAGCCTTCCCTTCCACTGGACCTTGGTGTCCAAGGGCTACTCCCAGTCCCTTCCACATGCCCCTGGCCGAGCACTCAGGTCACTTTTAGTTTGCCTGCAGAAAAAGGCAGTCAGAGGTGAAGTGTGAGTAGAGCAGGTGTCCTCCTAGCTCATGGTAATCTCAGGCTGCTCTTGTCTGCAGAGGCCCAGGGAACTCTGAGCCAAGTATCATGTGTCTGCAGACGCATCCGCAGCAAGGGATAGCTCAGATGCCAGCAGCTTCCGGTGTGCTCAAGGGTGCTGGCCAGGGCCAGAAGGGAGGCAGCTTCCCGGTGCTGGCAGTGACTTACAATTTATAACTCTGTGACCAAGCCATGGGGTGGTGCCCCTGTTGGGGTCCCTGCCTCTCTGTCAGGGAGAGTTTGTCACCCTCATTCCCATAAGAGGGCCTCAGGCCTGACCACAAGATGGGTGTGGCAGTGCAGAGAGCATGTTGGCAACTCAGAAATGGGAGAGAGGTCAGGGTGAAATGTGACCGCAGAGGTGTAGGCCGCCCCTATTTGCAGCTTACCCTTGCCTGAGATTTTTTTTTTTTTCTTGAGATGATGCCTAGCTCTGTTACCCAGGCTGGAGTGCACTGGCACGATCTCAGCTCACTGCAACCTCTGCCTCCCAGGTTCTAGCCATTTCCCTGCCTCAGCCTCCTGTGTAGCTGGGATTACAGGCACCCACCACCACGCCCGGCTAATTTTTGCATTTTTAGTAGAAAAAGGGTTTTGCCATGTTGACCAGGTTGGTCTTGAACTCCTGACATCAAGTGATCCTCCCGCCTTGGTCTCTCAAAGTGCTGGGATTATAGGAGTGAGCCACCGCACCCAGCCTTGACTGAGATTTTTAAAGAGAATGCAGGCCCGGTGCGGTGGCTCACGCCTGTAATCCTAGCACTTTGGGAGGCTGAGGTGGGCAGATTGCCTGAGCTCAGGAGTTCGAGACCAGCCTAGGCAACACGGTGAAACTCCATTTCTACTAAAAAAAAAAAAAATTAGCCGGGCGTGATGGCCTGTGCCTGTAGTCCCAGCTACTCAGGGGGCTGAGGCAGGAGAATTGCTTGAACCTGGGAGGCGGAGGTTGCAGTGAGCTGAGATGGTGCCACTGCACTCCAGCCTGGCGACAGAGTAAGACTCCATCTCAAAAATAAATAAATAAATAAATAGAATGTGTTTGAAGTCCTTGTGATGAATTTAGGACAGTAAGCATGTTGATGGATCTGCTGGGCTACAGTTCAAATGCTGTTGAGTTACATCCAATAAACAGTTGAGGTGGTTCTCTCCAACCCTCCAGAGGAATAAAGCCATTGCTTGATGCTGGGTTCTCACTGCCTGTGCCGTGCACCCCTCTAGCAGCGTGGTGAAGCTTATGGATGCCTGATCAGAATGATGTTTCTAATATATGAAATAAATAAAATAAATGATATAGTTTGGATGTGTGCCCCCACCCACCCCCCAAATCTCATGTGGAATTGTCATCCCCAGTGTTGGAGGAGGAGCTTGGTGGAAGGTGACTGGATCATTGAGGTGGATTTCCCTCTTGCTGTTCTCATGATTTTGAGTGAGTTCTCGTGAGATCTGGTTGTTTAAAAGTGCATAGCATCTCCTTCTTCTCTCTCTCTTTTCCTCCTGCTCCGGCCATGTGACATGCCTGCTTCTTCTTTGCCTTCTGCCATGGTTATAAGTTTCCTGAGGCCTCCCCAGAAGCAGAAGCCTGTACAGCCTGCAGAACTGTAAGCCTATTAAACCTCTTTTCTTTGTAAATTACAATCTCAGGTATTTCTTTATAGCAGTGTGAGAACAGACTAATACAATAAAACACATGGGATGGGTACTTTCTAAAGATAGTGTGACAGTGTCCGCCAGGTCACATGCTTTTCTCTCATCTGAACTTGTCACTCCACCACCAAGTCCATTTCTCTATCTCCTGGAATTCAGGAAGCCCTGAGAATCCCTGGACCAATAGAATAAGAAGGGAGTGGTGGTGTAGCAGCTCTGAATGTAGCTCTTGACCGTCCCAGCACCTCTTCCCTCTTTGTGAGAAGCAGGCTTGTGTAAGAAGCATGACTGCCTAAGACCACCACACTGTGGGAAGGCCAAGGCCTGTGTAATGAGGCACCATGTTCAGAGGAAGGCCAAGGAGCACCAAGGAGGCAGAAGACTGAGTGGAGAGGAATATGCAAGGGATGCTGTGTGGTCAGAATCAAGCTTCCCAGGTGAGCCTCCCTCAATCTCCTGATCCACAAAACTGTCAGCAAAAGAAAATGGTTGCTCTAGGCCATTAAGTTTGTTTTTATTTTGTTTTCTTTTTGTTTGTTTGTTTTTGGAGGGGGTGGTGGTGTCACTCAGCAATAGAAAACCAGAGCACAGGATTATCAAGGAAATGAATTCTATTAAATTACAAGAGGTGATGGTTAATTTTATGCATCAATTTGGCTTGGCAATGGGGTGCCCAGATATGTGGTCAAACATTATTTTGGTTGAGATTAACATTTGCATCAGTGGACTGAGGAAAGCAGGCTCTTCCTAATGTGGGTGGGCCTCAGCCAATCCATTCAAGGCCTGAATAAAATAAAAAGGCAGCCCTTCCCTTGAGGAAAGGAAAATTCTTCCCATCTTGTGGCCTTTGGTTTGGGATTTTTTTTTTTTTTTTTAATTGAGAGGGAGTTTCACTCTTGTTGCCCAGGCTGGAGTGCAATGGCGTAATCTCAGCTCACTGCAACCTCCACCTCCCAGGTTCATGCAATGGCGCAATCTCGGCTCACTGCAACCTCTGCCTCCCGGGTTCAAGCAATTCTCCTGTCTCAGCCTCCCGAGTAGCTGGAATTACAGGCATGCACCACCACACCCGGTTGATGTTGTATTTTTAGTAGAGATGGGGTTTCTCTATGTTGGTCGGGCTGGTCTCGAACTCCTGACCTCAGGTGATCCGCCTGCCTTGGCATCCCAAAGTGCTGGGATTACAGGCATGAGCCACCGAGCTGGCTGGGACATTGGTTTTTTTTTTATTGCTTTTGGACATGAATGGAAAATTAGCTCTCCCTTGGTCTCAAGCCCGTGGCCTTCAGACAGTAAATGACACCATTGGCTGCCCCGGGGTCCAGCTTGCCCATTTGCCCCACGGGTCTTAAGGCTTGCTGGACTCTCTTTCTCTGTTTTTCCTTCTAACCACCCCCCCCACCCCCACACCCTATTGGTTCTGTTTTCCTGACTAGTACACAGGTTAAACCAAGAATGCCAAAGAGAACTCTTAGAGTGTATGCACTTGATTCTCACTTATCAGCAGGCAAGAACAGTAGTCAGAAAATACAGTTGTGCATTGCTTCACAACAGAGATACGTCCTGAGAAATGCATTGTTAGGCAATTTTGTCATAGTGCAAGCATCCTGTAATACACTCACACAAACCTTGATGGTAGAACCTGTTATGCACCCAGGCTATAGGGTTCATCCCATTGCTTTTAGGCCATAAACCTGTACAGCATGGGACTGTACTGAGTACTGCAGGCAACCAGACACAGTGGTAAGTATTTGTGTATCTAAATCTATCTAAATGTAGATAAGGCAGTAAAAATATGGTATAAAAGATAAAACATGGTCCCCCTCCATAGGGCAGCTCATTAAAAACACCGTTGTATATGCAGCCTGTCCTTCGCTGAAATGTTGTTGCATGGTGCTTCACTGTACTTAGCACCTCAAATAGGTAGAGATGTGTGCAGGTCTTGGGACAATAACAGGAACTCTGAGACAAGATTCCTGCCCTTTAGGGAGCTTTATATCCTGCTTAGAAAACCCATACAACATGAGTTAATGATGCACATAGATGCATAGGAGAGAGGTAAAAGGCCAACCCCCCCAATTCCAAGCTTCAAGAATTTTGAACCCCGGGCCAGGGTTTCAGGGCAGCTGGATCACTTTCCCTGGAAGGATGCACTGTAGCAAGCTGGAGAGGCTCCCACCACCCAGGAGAGTGACTGGTGGTCTTTTAGCAGCAGAGATGGCTTGTCTGCAAACATAGTGAAAGATGCAGGTTGTTTATGTCCCTGGGGCAACCCCTGCCAACAAAGGGACAGGCGCCAGTGGAGAAGGGTCAGCCTCCTCTAGGAGAACTCTGGGAGACTTTCTATGGGCATCCCAGGAGGCCCTCCAGGGCCATGCCTGTCTGCTCACAGCAGTGACCTTGACCAGGCAGTTCCATAACCTTCTTTCCTGAGCACTCCCCCTGGTCCCAAGAAAACTAGCTGATGGCCGAAGAAGCTTTGCTTCCATTCTTCTGTCTGGACTGCATTCCCATGGGCATTCTTGGAGAGAACATCCATGTCCACGTTTCAACTTTGCGCGTCTCCAGCTTGCATGTTGCAGAGATTTGTAGACTCCATCTTCTACCACTGCTTTTGCTACTACTCCTGAGGGCAGCTGCTATTGTAGGCCTGCTAGGCACTGGGTGCTTCACTTACATGATCTCTAATCCGCTCTGCAGCTGAGCAAGGCAGGTGCGAGAGGTTCCATTTAACAGAGCAGCCAACTATTTAACGTACCACTGCTGATCCCCGAGCCCCGTCTGCCCCAGAGCTGGTGTTCTCTGTAGCCCTCTCTTGCTCAAGTGCTGCCTGCCATGTGCAGAGCATGGGTTCCCAGCTGGATGAGGCATCAGCCTGTACCTTTGGTGTGGGTGCAGTTGGCTACACACTTGTGCTGACCACTTGCTGTGCCAGAGGGGATTTCTGATACTGCCAAGACTTAGACAGCAACATGCCCTCCCATTATTGAACAGGGATGCTTTCTTCCAGTGTCACTCAAAGAAGCAGCAAGACTCTGTCTTAACATGGCCTGCTGTTGCTATTATTTCCCTCGAAGCCATGAGACCCTGGATGAGAGCAGCAGCGGGGCATGTGAGTTAACATCGCATGCTTTCCTGACTCCACTGCCCCACTCATGGTAAGTATCCAGTATGTGTTGTCCAAGGCATGGTTGCATTTTTCATATCTTCCGTTTAACTTTCTTGTTGACTGTGGTACATCAATCCAGTTTGATTTTTCATTGCGCACAGAGGTCATAGCATAGCTTCTTGCACTTGTCCTTCTCTGAATGGAAGCCACTTGGATCCTCCAGGTGTTTCTCCAAGGGGCAGGGCTTTCAGCACAGAATCAACAGGACAAACCATCTGGAAAGCCCGGAGGCGTGTTCCGCAGCATGTATGAGCAGAGCTGCAGTAAACGGTGCCTCCTTGTCTGCCCATCTTAGCTGTTCAGCTGACTTCTTGCCGTCTCCAACTGTCTTCTCTATCTCATCCTGATGACTCCTTCCCACAACTCTTTCCCTGGCTGCCGCACCGGTCCAGCTGCAGCCTGCATTCACAGTTACTTACACAGGGAGTTTCTTGTTTCCGAGATGGCCAAATTGTCTTCTGAAATTTACCTCCGTGACTCTGGTTATATATTTTGGTTCCTAGTGGGTGCCGACATCACAGTGGGCTGATTAGATGGTTCGCACTAGGCCTTCGAGCCTCCTGTGCAGTTTCCCGAAAATATTCCATCTGCAGGTGGGAAGCCCAAGCCCCTGGGCAAATTATGCCATGAGTGTGTCTTGGCAGTTGTTCTGGGTTCAAATGACTTGTGCCATGGTTCAAACATTCCCTGGGGATTGTCTGGATCTGAGCTCCTGGTGGTGGGAAGCCAGCCTTTGGTGCCAGCCTGGCCCAGCACCATCCCTTGACTCCCGACCCCACCAGAGGGTGAGGACTTGGTGTGAGCAGGGATACAGCAGGTCCCAGGAAAGTCTGCTGAGTGAATGGGTGAATAAAATAGTCTCAGGCCCTGTATGTTATTCCCTCCTTGCCCCTACTCAGAACTCCTCCTCACTTCCAATCAGAACTTGTCTCCTCTCTGCCAGAAGGTCAGCCCTGGTGATTCCTGGAGTTCATGCCTCCTGTCGCGCCATGGTTCTGTGGACTGCTGGCTGTTGTGGGGAGCTATCTTCCTGGTGAGATTTGCAGGGCAGGGTCCCAGCAGGAGAGCAGAAGCAAGATGTATGGCGCGGACGAGGGATTCTTTCCAGGGGTTAGACCCCTCGGGACCATGGGGGAGCTGGGCAGGAAAGTACAAGAGGTGTTGGAGGATCTGAGAAAAGGCATCAACCAGTCTTTCTGAATCCCTGGCCTGTGGCGAGAGAGGCAAGTCAGAGCATGGGGCATGGGGAGGGGAGTAGGCGGGGTCTATGGAGTGCCACCACCTCTAGCATCAAGTCCAGGCTCAATGTCTGCTGCTGGGCCTGGGGCCCCTTCTGGTCAGTGGGAAGGGTCAGGCCCAGAGGAGGGAGGGCAGCTCTGTGTTTGCTTGTCACTGTAGAGGCCATGACAACCTTCAGGGTACAAACTGCTGCTTCACTTCCATTTTGCAAATCTCAGGCAGAATCCCTCTTTTGGCCAACTCTCTACATGGAAGAGGGTTCTGGAAAGATAATCCCAGTTACATCATGTGTGACCCAGGTTCATCACGTAATACTAACTGCCGTGGCTGCATCTCAGATTTCTTTGTGTGCCGTTGAGTGTTTTACCCAAGGCAGATACAAATGAGTGATGGGGAGGAAACAGGCTAAGGGGGCAAATGCAATGCTTTTGTTGACCCAGCCTTCATTATGGGTTCACTACTGATCGCCATACCGCAAATGCTGCATCCTGCCCCAAGGCCATGACAAGGAGTGCTTGAAAGCAGTCTGTCCATTTCCAAAATATTGTCACTTCAAGAATGATGTGTAAATGGCATCATACAGTGTGGAACCTTTTGGGATTGGCTTTTTTCACTCAGCATAATTCCCTGGAGATTCATCCAAGTTTTGTGTATCAACAGTCCATTCTGTCTAATGGCTGAGTGGTGTTCCACAGTCTGGGTGTGCACAAAGTGTTTAACCATTCACCTGTGAACTGAAGGACATCTAGGTTGACGATTACACATTTTTGACTACTACAAATAAAGCTGCTGTGAACATTCATGGTGCAAGTTTTTGTAAGAATGTAAGTTTTCCTTTCTCCGAGATAAATGCTCAGGAACACCACTGTACGGGTGTTGCATATTTAGTTTTATGAGAAATGACTAAACTGTTTTTCAGAGTGGCTGCACCAGTTTACAGCTCACCAATACTTTATTATTCTTAAAATAAAATATTACTAAGTTAATTGTTGGGGAGGACAGTGGTGGATGTGGCCATAAAAGGTGAGCAGGAGGGATCCTTTGGGTGACGAAAATGTTCAGTATGTTCAGTATCTTGACTGTGGGGGTGAATACACCAATGTACATGTGAGAAGATTGTATAGAACTAAACACACACACGAACACACACACACACACACGAGTCCCTGTGCATATATAACTGGGCAATCTGAACATGACACGTGGGTTGCATCAATGTCAATACCTGATGGCGAAATTGTATTCTAGTTTTGCAAAGATGTAACCACTGGGAAAACTGGGTAAAAGTAACTGCATGTGAATCTACAATTATCTAACAATTAAAAAAATTAATTAACGAGTGTCTAAAATATATGATATTTGTTAAAAGGCAAGCCTATGAAAAACATGATACATTATTAAGAGTTAGGTAATTGTTGTTGTTACTTGCTTTTCTGCTTTTGGGGGCCAAGTGCTGGTTACTAAGATTCCCAGCCTCTTCCGAAGGCCGTCCTTCCTCCACACAACTGCAAGAAGAGGCCTTTTCAATGTAGATCCTTACTTTACCCCTCCAACCCGGGCCCATTTTAGGGAATAGAAAAGCAATTTGGAAGGATTAAACTGAGGGACCCGTGCCTCCAGCAGATGGGCCGGTGGAAGAGCAATCAGTGCTGTGGGAGATGCTGCGGGGAGGAGCGTGTCTGCGAGGAAGGACTGCTGGCTTCAGCACTTCCCGATTAGAATTTCATGATGGAATACTTGGCACACCAATGCTAAAAACCAAGTGTGAAAAAAATCACCCCAGAACCTACTAGAGTGATACTGTGGAGGATCTGTGGGCTGGACCGCCACTGCCCTGTATCTGCATGGAGAACTGATATCCCATGGCAGGGCCACTGGGTAAAGGCTGGTGCTAAGTGCGGGCGTGGGGTGCGTTCCTTGGTTCATTTTCCACTGATGTTTTGGAAATTGGGCTCCATAAGAGCACCCAGAAGTGCTTATTAAGAACCACCTGTGCTCTGCTGGTTCCTGAGGTGCCAGATTCCCTCCAGGGAAATGTTGACCTTTATGATAGACTATCTTATGACCAAAAGCTTCACAGCATTAAAATGTGATCCATCTCATTAGGTTATCCTATGAAGCCTATAAATAACTCTAGAAATGAGATCCTGTGACAGCTATTTATTTTCACCCTTACTATTTAACATAAATATTGGCTATTTATAGCCAGGTCATCAAGGCGGCCATTGCTACCCCCATCCTATTATTTCCCTCACTCTGACTTGGGAAGTGGAGACTTGAACCTGGAAGAGGGAGAGAGGTCCAGTGGGGGTGGCCCCCCCTTCTTGGAACCTGGTCTCCTTAGGGACAGAAATTTTCCTACCCCATTTATACTCTGGTTATCTTGCTGAGAAGCCTGTTGAGACTTTTCCATCTTGGTATTCTTATACGTGCATGATGCTTTCTCTCCCAGTACGTTTGAATTTGAAAGAACCATGAAGGCTCTGAGATTTTACCCTTCTTGCAAGATAGCAATCATTTTCACTGGTGCTGGCAGAAGATAGGAGATTCCTGGGTCAGAGACAAAGGACAGTTTGTTACTGACAGCAATAAGAGTAGCCAAGGTAGCTGCACTTTTGTGCTGGTTCCCCGAGCCCCAGTTCCCCCAGGGCAATGTGAAGAGGTTCAGGTGATGCCTGCATGTGCATCGACCGCAGGAGAGGAAGCCTGAACTCAGGGAACCCAAAGTTTCTGTAAGTAGGTGTGAAAGGAAAATAAAAACTTGGGACCCCAATTACTCTGTCAAAGGGAAAAATTAAGCTAAAAGCTGAGTCATGCAAGAAACTATCTTTCCTTTTGTTCCTAAGCAGACAGTTATAGATGAAAGGTAAAATATCTCCAATGTGTTTTTCTGAATTAACTCCTCCCTGAAATTGTGCAAGTAATGGCCTAGTCTCACCTCTACTGCTACCAAGCCATGTGGCTGTGTGTTGCAGCCATGGATAAATGACATTTGGCTCTTCCTTGAGGAAAGACATGCTGTTGGGCTGTGAGGAGCACACGTAGCTGACAGCCTCCAGCTGTGACACCTTCAGGAGCCCTTGCAGCATTTAAGCTGAGGCTGTATTTTTCTTAGGCAGTCCTCAACCAATGCCTGAAGATGACAGGGCAACAAGGCCTGGACATCTCTGCCCACTGTAGGGCTTCTCTATGTTCTCTCTGTGCTGGAGCTTCCTGTGGGCCTGGCGAAGACTTTCTCTTGGCTGCACCACCAGCTGAGGCTCTCCTACCCCATCTTTTTTCCTTCACTCTCACCTGTTAGAGGTGTCAGCCTGCATCATGGTGTGGTTTTCTTTCTCTGGATATCTTTCTTTCTGTCCGCATATCTTAGGTGTTACTTCCAATAAATCTTTTGCACTTCAAACTCTGTCTTGGTGTCTGCTTTCCAAAGGACCAAACTGACACACTTGATAGAAACCATCACTCAACTGAGTGGATTAGAAGAATTATCTAATGAACGTGAGGCTGAGCGAGGTTTCCCCTAAGACTCTCTCTGAGCTTCTGTGGGGAATCTCTGAAGTATTGCCCATCTTAGGGATATTGTAACATTGACTTCCTAGTTCTTAAGTAAACTGTTCACAACCCATCAACTTCTTCCACAAACCAGGGACAGACTGTTTGAGCCCATGTCCATAGACTTCTAGAGTTGCTTTTTGCTCTTGCTGCTTAAGGGTTCAGCTCAAGGTTGCCTCCTTAGCCAGGTCCCCCAATACCTTCCTCTTTCATTACTCTAGTTTGTAAATATCCCCATCCTCTGTTAGATGGTAGCTTTTATGGATGTAGGATCCACATTGTTGCCAGTGGCCAGAACAATGCACACAGTGGGTGCTACGTAAAAACTTGCTAAATGAATAACAAATGACAGATGCTCCAAATGACTAATTTGCTATGTCCTGAGTCTAAAAAATGATTCCAACTGGCTCCTTATACTCTTCAATTCTTTTTGCTTACTCCTCTCTCAAATGTCCTCAGGGAGTTATCCTATAAAACATTGTCATCCTTGTCTTAAAAATTAGCAGTATTACTTTGCACTCACAGTGAGTTATCAATTGTCACTCCTGCAGTGGAAGAGAATCTGAGTAACCTCCTAGTTGGTGACATTCAGGAGCTGTGGATGTCACACAACAGAATTTGTAGGCTCTGAAAAAAGGTTTATCCGCATCTATATGGGAGTCATTCCAGCCCAAACTGTGCTGAGACATGAACTTTCACGTGGTCATCTCTGGAAAAACCCACAAAGACGAGAAAGGAAGTCCTTGGCCTTAAGGACTTCCCCAGAGAAGAAACAGTTGGATTTGTTGGAACTCTATTTGTTGCTGAGACGTGAAAGTTCTTTGATCAGTCCGATGGCCATTTCTGAAACCACAGTGATCCTCCACTCCCATGTCTTTTCCTGGAATGGGCCCTGATAATTTCAAAACATTCCTATTTTTTTCTGCAAGCCAACACCCTTCCTAAGTACACAATGTTTATGGGCAGTCAGACGGTTTGGCATATTTTTCAAACCTCTGAGGATGGTAAGTTCAAGTTGTCTGTGCTGTTATATGGCATATCTAATAATCCACACCTCAAGACTTGATTTTAAGGTTAGCAAGCCACGAGAATGCTCTTTGAATCCCCCTGCATGTTTCATCACCTCATCTCTATTTCCCTTTAACTATGGCCAGCCAAACTGTAACCTGAGATTAGGGTTGCTGTCAGAGAAAACAAAGGAAAATAAATAAATACATTGGCACAATGCCCCATACTACGATTTTGCAAGTCGTGGGTATGCTTGCTCGATGAAAAAATTCCCCATAACCAGTCATGACTCATTCCCACTTGCTGCTTGCATGGTTTGGGAACATAGTCTTTACTTATTTTTTTTCTATATTAACATGAAATAGCATCATTCAAGCTCATCATCAATACTTCATTTTACAAACTTCCTGACAGCCACCTTCAGCCTTTTGATCGCTAATCTTGTGTTGCTTCACTACCATGATCATTACTAATGCTGAAGTGTTTGGGCTTTATTTTTCCTCTGCATTTAGTCAATTGTTTTAAATAAATAAACAATGCGATTATACTGTATGAATTGTTTAATATTCTGCCTTCTTTCCTCAGTATTTTATTGTGAGAATTTCTCCGTTGCTGCTAAATATCTTCAACATATCACTTCTATTTTTTGTAAGATATTTATTATAGTATTATACCATGGGTCATAACTTATTTGGTCATCTCTTACGTTTTGACATTTAGAGTGTTGTTAAAATTATACTGTTATAAGTAATGCTACAATGAACCTCATTCGATATAAATCTCTGTGTAGTTGTTAGGATCATCTAGGCTTAAGGAACATCCTTTGTTGGACATCTTGTTCACATCCTTTGTAAGAGAACAAGAAATAAAGCTTTGTTGTGTTAAGCCACTGAGATTTTGGGGCTGTTTGTTATTAGCTGCATTTTGCATAGTTAGTCGGTGACCAGGCTGAAGAAGTGCCAGCTTTGCCATCCTCCCTCCAGAATTTGCACACAGAGCCCAGAGTCAATGGGAACTCACAGGTGCCAGGGTTACCATGTAGGAAACTCTTCCTTTCCACCCACAGCCCATTGGCCCATGCCGGTCACCTGGCCCCATCTACCTGTGAAGGAGGGGGGTTTGTATTTTTCTATATACCCAACACAGAAGAGAACAGGAGGTGCCTGGGCAATGATAACATCCTGCTTGTATGAGGGTATGGCTTTTACTTAATGTAGATGTCCTAGAATGGGAGTTATTGAGTTTTGCCAACTTATTTTTTTTCTAAGACACACCATTTTTATAGTTCCACCAGCTTGTTTTCTGCCCTTGTAAAGCCACAAATGTTACCACTTTATACTCTTTGCTGATCTAAGAGGTAAAAAATGCTATCTCATTGTTGTTTTCATTGCTCAAATTAAATCTTAAAGTTTTGTAGATACATTATTATTTTGTAGATACATTATCATTATTATTGAGAGGAAAGATTATTTTCAGATGTCTGTTATTCATTTGCGTTTTACAAGTGTTCAGTAGAGTTATAAAACAATTACCCTGAAAATTCTCTGAGTATCTCATGCCCGTGTCACTGTTAGACCTTAAATATTTTAAAACAATCCTGGCAGCTCGGTGCGGTGGCTCATGCCTGTAATCCTAGCACTTTGAGAGGCTGAAGTGGGTGGATCACTTGAGGCCAGGAGTTCGAGACCAGCCTGGCCAACCTGGTGAAACCCCGTCTCTACTAAAAATCCAAAAATTATTCGGGTGTGATGGCTTATGCCTGTAATCCCAGCTACCCAGGAGGCGGAGGCAGGAGAATTGCTGGAACCCAGGAGGCAGAGGCTGCAGTGAGCCAAGATCGTGCCACTCCATTCCAGACTGGACGACAGAGCAATAGAGGGAGACCCCATCTCAAAACAAACAAACAAACAAACCTTGGCAATGGTCCTAGCACCACTCACCCTTGTTCTCCCTATGGCAGTATTGGCTCTGGAGTGCAGATCTGTCTCTGGGATCTTCCTATGTCTTGTAACTTACCTTGGGTCTCAGTTCCCTCACCTTAGCAAGGCTTTAAAAAAAAAACTTCCAACAAAAAACCCACTCCCTATTGTTTGGGTCCTGTGAGAAGAATGGAAAGTTCAAGAATGTCCAGAACACTTCTGCAGACAATCTGGGTTGGATGGAAAGGGAATGGTGGTTTAAAGGAGGAATTTTGTTAATACCCAATGAAAGTCCCACATAAAAATTTAATTTTAGAAGACAATCTCAAAGAAACATTTGTGGATATATGTGGAACTCAGTATCTTCTCAGTTACGGGATTCAGCAGGCACAGCTAAGAATTTCAGAAACTAGAACTCTCAGATAGAGGTTAATTGCTAGTGAGCAACTCAGTGGATGAGAGAAACTACGGAATAGACACAGACTGATCTAAAGGCCAACTAAAAAATACGTGCATTATGTTCAAGCAGCAGACATGGAATATTTGTGGCAATTAACCATGTCCTAACCAGAAAACAAGTATTTATTAAACAAAAAGTTAGTAGTTACACAGACTCAATTTTTCTGATTATAATGAAATTATATTAAAACATCACTTAGTATGTACATATGCATATATATGCATACATACATTTAGAATGGAGTGATAAAACATTATATTTTAAAACTTTGGAATTAGTTTGTTCCTGCATTGCTATAAAGAAATACCTGAGACTGGGTAATTTATAAAGAAAAAGGGTTTAATTGGCTCACAGTTCCACGGGCTGTACAGAAAGCATGATGCTGGCATCTGCCAGGCTTCCGGGGAAATCTCAGGAAACTTACAAACATGGCAGAAGGTGAGGTGAGGATCCAGCACTTCATGTGGCTGGAGCAGGAGGAAGAGAGAGACGGGAGAGGTGTTACACACTTTTAAACAACCAGACCTCACAATAACTTACTCACTATCATGAGAACAGCACTGAGGGGATGGCACTAAACCATTCATGAAGGACCACTCCCATGATCAAATCACCTCCCAACAGGCCTCACCTCCAGCACTGGGGATTACAACTGAACATGAGATTTGGGTGGGGACACAGATCCAAACCATATCAGGAATGCAGCTAAACTAGTATTTGGAAGAAAATAAATATTTATTTCAGAGAAGAAGAAATGTTCAAACTTAATAGCAAAGCAGAAAACTCAGGAAGACATAAAATTTTAAAAACCAAGTAAAACTACAGAGTATAGAAGGATGAAGTCACAAGAAATAAGAGGAAAAATGGATGAAATAGAAAACAAGTATGAAATAGAGAGTCAACAAATCCAACAGCTGGTTCTTTAAGACAACAAATAAAATAGACAAATTTAGTCAACACAGATTGCAAGGGGGAAAAAAAAACCCAAATTGAGAAGGCATAAATAAACCACTCTAGGAATAACCAAAGGCACAGCATGAGAGACAGAGACTAAAAGTAAGACAGCAATAAGAATAACAGCAGCAACAAAAACTACAAAAACACAGAGAGAAGACAAATTACCTCCAAAAATGTAACTCAGCAAAACTAAAAAAAAACTAACCTGAATGGATTTTAACCATTAAAGGAATGGGTTAAAAATCTGCTCTGGTTAATATCATACACAAAATGCTAGGACCAGATGTTTTCATAAGAGAATTCTACCAAACATTCAAAGAACAGTTATCCCAATATCATACAGAATGTTTCAGAGAATAGAAAGGAGGGCCTGCTCTCTGACTCATTTTCTGAGGCTACTTTATTTTTTATACAAAGCAGACAGGAAAGGGAAGGTCACCTTCCTTAGAAACCTAGGCATGAAAATCCTAATAGATACTAGCAGAGTCCAGCAGTTTGTAAACATAAATAGATCATGACAAATCTAAGTTATTTAAGGAATGTATTACTGGCTTTACATTTGAAAATTTATTAGTGTAATTCACCACATTAACAGTTTTAAATTCCACATCTATTTATAATACAAACTTATAGAAAATGGGGAAGAGAAACAAAGGGTTTTAACCTGGTAGAAAGCATCTACCAAATAAATGTATAGCCAGCAGCGTAAATGGTGAAACATTGCACAAATCTCTTTAAAGTCAAAAAAATCTGTGAATGTCTGCTATCATTCTTTTTATCCAATATTTTACTGAGCTACTGTCATAAGACAATAAAAGGAAATAAGTATAAGAATTTCCAAAGGGGAAGCAAAACTGAGATGATCTGTGGATGCTAAGATTGTTTACATAGAAAATCCAAGGGTATCTACAGACGAATGTTTAGAATCAGTGAGGATGTTTAGCCATCTCGCTGGATATGTGTAATATATATGAAAATCAATGTGTTATCTATTGCAGCAGATAACATAAAATGCAATTTAAGAAACATACCATTTATAGTGGAAACAAAAATATATGGTAACTAGGAATATAGCTAACAAAAGCCATGAAAGGTATTTATGAAGAAAATTTCAAAATGTTATTGGATTACATAAGGGGAGTAAACAACAAGTAGATGAGGCAATGAAGATGTTCATGGATGAAGAGACTCACAGCACAAAGACCTCCATTTCCTCAAATTTTTCCAAGAATTCATTGAAACTTCAAACAATGTCCAACAAATAACTTTTGGAAATGTAACAAGCTAGTCAAAAACTCACATGGAAGAAGAAATGGTAAAGAAAAATCAGGACTCATCAAGGTGGGAAGATATGCTTACCACGTGTTTGGACTTCTTTAAAAAATAGATCAGAGGAACAGAATAGAGAACTTAAAAATAGACTTGTACATACATGGAAAATTAACAGGACAGAGGTGTCCTTATGAATCAATGAGAACATGACGAACAGCTTAGTCAGTACTGCTGAGGGAAGTGTTGGAAAAACAATTAGATTTCCCCCTTACACCACACCAAACATAAGGTGGATTAAAGAACTAAAAGTGAAAAACAAAATGAAAAAAATTTGAAGTGTATATATAGGAGAAGGTATTTATAATCTAGAATTGACAAGTATTTCCCAGAACACAAAAGGCAAAATGATAAAACAAAAACTTTATTCATTTGGCTATATTAGAGGTAAAAACAAGCATAAAAGGTGGAGGGCTGGGCGGGGTGGCTCACACCTGTAATCTCAGCATGTCAGGAGACTGAGGTGGGAGGTCCACTTGATCCCAGGCGTTCAAGGCTGCAGTGAGCTATGATCATGCCACTGTATTCCAGCTTGAATGTCAAAGTGAGACCCCATCTCTAAAAACAAACAAACAAACAACCTCAGTGGAAATACAAGTTTTAGTCCAGGAGGTAATATTTGCAAACATATAACTGACCAATAATTTACATTAAGATATATAAAGAACTCTCTCAGTTTCTAAGAAAAAACCAACAATTCAATTGAAGAATGGGCAAAAGAATATAGGGAATTCACAGGAGACATATCCCCAAAGACCAACAAACATGAAAATCTGCTTGCTGTCACCGGTAATCAGGAAGATGAAAATTGAAATAACAAGTAGATTGGAAAAAGTAAAAGTTGGCAGTACTATATATGGGTGGGACATAGGGAGTCAGTAACTCTCTGACTTTGAGAGTAAGAGGGTGAATTAGAAGATCACGGTGATAGGCAATTTGGCAATATCTGGTTGGACATGCATCCCTTACTGAGAATTCCACTGCCAGGTGAAAACCTAGAGAAACTCATACAGATGCCCAGAGAGTCATGCTCTAGAATGTTCATAACAAGGTAGATTATGATAGTAGAAAATGCATAAACAATTTAAACATACATATACAGGAGAATGTGTCAATAAATTGTAGTGAGGTCTATATAATGTGAACTGTTTTCCTTTTTTTATTTTTCCAAAAAAACTTTTATTTTAGGTTCAGAGGTACGTGTGCAGGTTTGTTATATAGGTAAACTTGTGTCAAGGGGGTTTGTTGTACACAATATTTCATTACCCCGGTACTAAGCCTAATACCCAATAGTCATTTTTTCTGCTCCTCTCCCTCCTCCCACCTTCCATCCTCAAGTAGGCCCCTATGTCTGTTGTTCCCCTCTACGTGTCCATGTGTTATCATGATTTAGCTCTCACTTACAAGTGAGAATATGCAATATTTGGTTTTCTGTTCCTGTGTTAGTTTGCTAAGAATAATGGCCTCCAGCTCCAACCGTGTTCCTGCAAAGAACACGATCTCATTCTTTTTATGGCTGCATAGTATTCTATGGTGAATATGTACCACATTTTCTTTATCCAGTCTACCATTGTTGGGCATTTAGGTTGATTCCATGTCTTTGCTATTGTAAATAGTACTGCAATGAACATACACGTGTATGTGTCTTTATGGAACTATCTGTTTTTCTATTCAGTAAAATGAATGAATTAACATTGATAAGCCTCAAAAACGTAATGTTGACTAAAACAAATAATTTACAGAGGGATATTTACAACATGACAACATGTATAATTTTATAAGGCAAAGTATTATGTATTGTTCATGGGTACATAATAAAGAGTAAACATATAAAATATGTGTGGGACATATGAACTCCACAATTAGGGTGGCAGTTACTTTGGGGCGTGGGTAGTGGGGATGTGATTGGTGAGGAGTATTCAAGAGTCTTCTACTGCAATGTAAAACTTTATTTCTTATGCAATAAAAGACCTGTCTGAAGCAAATATGATGAAATCTTCAGCTCTTACAAAGTTTAGTAGATTATGGATTTTGTTATATTCTTTTTCTTTTTCTTGTTAAGTATGGGCACAATGCCATATAGCAAGTATCTAAAACTTACTCATTTTCTATAACTGAAACTTTATACCTCTTGAACAGCAACCCTTTCCATATCCTTCTCCCCCTGCCCCTGGCAACTACCATTCCACTCTCTGTTTCTATGAGTTTAACTCATGTAAGTGGAATCATGCAGTATTTGCCCTTTCATGCCTGGCTTATCTAATTTAGCATAACATCCTCCAGGTTCATCCATGTTATCACAAATGGCAGCATCTTCTTTATTAAGGTGGAATAATATTTCTTTGTGTATATGTGTACCACATTTTCTTTATCCATTCATTTGTTGATGGACCTTTAGGTTGTTTCCAAACTGGCTGTTGTGAATAATGCTGCAACAAACTGATGGTATGGATATCTCTTTGAAATCCTGATTTCAATTCCTTTGGATATATACTCAGAAGTGGGATTGCTGAATCATATAGTAGTTCCACTGTTAGTTTTTTGAGGAACCTCCATGCCGTTTTCCATCACAGCTGCACCAATTTACATGCCCACTAACAATGTACAAGGATGTCAATTTTTTCACACTCCCACCAACACTTATCTTCTGTTTTTTTTTGATAAAAGTCATCAGAAAATGTGTGAGGTGTGAGGTGATATGATTGATATTTCCCTAGTTATTCATGAGTAATGTTGAGCATCTTTTTATATACCAGTTCACTATTTGTATATTTTCTTTGGAGAAATATCTATTTAATTTTTTTGCTCATTTTAAAATTTTTTTGGGGGGTTATTGCATTGTAGGAGTTTCTTGCATATTTTGGATTTTAACCCCTTATAGATATATGGCTTGGAAATATCTTATTCTATTTCATAGTTTTTCTTTTCACTCTGCTGTTCGTCTCTTCTGCCGTGTGGAAGATCTTTAGTTTCATGTAGTCTCATTTGTCTACTTTTGCTTTTGTTGCTTGTGCGTTTGGTATCATATTAAAGTAATCACTGCCAAGACCAATGCCATGGAGTTTTTCCCGTACATTTTCTTCTAGGAGTCTTTAATCCATTTTGAGTTGATTTTTTGTATAATGTCAGATGAAGATTCGATTTTCTTCTTTTGCATGTGGATATCCAATTTTCTCAACACCATTTGTTGAGGAGACTATCCTTTTCCCATTGTGTATCTTCAGCATTCTTGTCACAGGTCAGTTGAGTGTATATGTGTGGGTTTATTTGTGAGCTCTCTATTCTGTTCCATTGGTCTGTATGTCTTTTTTATACTAGTACCTTATCCTTTAATACTATGGCTTTGTAATATATTTCGAAATCAGGAAGTATTATGAAAGAAGATTTGTTCTTCTTTCTTAAGATTGCTTTGGCTACTCAGGATTTTTCATGGATCCCATGAATTTTAGGATTGTTTTTTCTGTTTCTATAGAAAATGCCGTTGGGATTTTGATAGATTGCATTAAATCTGTAGACCACTTTGAGTCATATATTATTAATAGGAACATTTTAACAATAGTAAGCCTTCCTACAACCTATAGGTTGTATTTCCATTTATTTGTGTCTTCTTTAATTTCTTTCATCAACATTTTGTAGTTTTTAGTGCATAAGTCTTTCCCCTTATTGCTTAAATCTATTTCTAAGTATGTTATTCTTTTTTATGATGTTGTAAATGGATATTTTTTCCTTAATTTTTTGGGGATAGTTTGGGGGAGAGTTGTTGTTAGGGGATACTAGCTGTATATGAAAAGACAACTAGTGTTTGTAGGTAGATTTAATATCCTGCAACTTTACTGAATTCATTTATTAGTTTTAACCAGTGTGTGTGTGTGTGTGTGTGTGTGTGTGTAGTCTTTAGGTTTCTCTACATATATCATGTCAACTGTAAACATGTAAATTTACTTCTTTCTTTTCAATTTGGACATTTTTTTCTTCTTCTTTAGCAATTGTTCTGACTAGAACTTCTGGTAATATGTTGAATAGAAGTGGTAAGAGTGGGCATCCTTGCCTTGTTCCTAATCTCAGAGGAAAAGCTTTCAGTTTTTCACTATTGAGTATGATGTTAGTGATGGGCTTTTCATATGTGGCCTTTATTATGTTGTGGTAAATTTCTTCTATACCTAGGTTTTTGAGAAGTTTTATCATGAAAAAGTGTTAACTTTTTCAAATGGCTTTTCTATTTCTATTGAGATAATCATGTGATTTTTATCCTTTATTCTGGTAGTATGATGTATCACATTTATTGATTTGCATGTGTTGAATCATCCTTGAATTCCAGGGATAAATCCCACTTGATCATAATGTATGATCCTTTTAATGGGCTGCTGAATTCAATTTGCTAGTATTTTATTGAGGGTTTTTGCATCTATGTTAATCAGGAATGAATGTAAAAATAGAGGATCTGTAGTTTTCTTGCAGTATCTTTGTCTGGCTTTGGTATTAAGGTAATTATAGCTTCTTAAAATAAGTTTGAAAATATTTCCTTTTCTTCATTTTTTGGGGAAGAGTTTAAGAAGAATGGGTCCTAATTATTTAAATATTTTGTAGAATTCACCAGTGAAGTCGTGTGGTCCTGGGATTTTGTTTTGGGAAGGTTTTTGATTACTGATTCAATCTTTTTAACTTACTATTAGTCTGTTTAGATTTTCTAATTCTTCATGATTCAGCATTAGTAGGTTGCATGCTTCTAGGAATTTGTCCCTTTTTTCTGGGTTATCCAATTTATTGGCATATATTTATTCCTAATAATGTCTTACAATTCTTTTTATTTCTATGGTATCAGTTGTAATGTCTCCTTTTTTATTTCTGATTTTATTTAATTGAGTCTTCTCTCTTTCTTTCTTAGTCTAACTAAGGGGTTGCCAATTTTATTTATCTTCCCCAAAACCAAACACTTGATACTAAAAATGTTTTAGTATGTTTTAGTATGTGGATAAGGGAAAAATGTTTCCTTGATACTAAAAATGTTTTTCTGTTCTCTATTTTATTTACTTCTGCTGTAATAATTATTATTTCCTTTCCTTTGCTCACTTTGGCTCAGTTTGTTTTAGCTCCTAGAGCTCTAAAGTTAGGTTGTTGATTTGAGATCTTTCTTTTTTAATGTAGGCATTTATTGCTATCAACTTTCCCTTATAACTGCTTTTGCTGCATCCCATAAGTTTTGGTTTGTTGTGTTTTCATTTTCATTTGTCTTGAGATATTTTCTTATTTTCCTTTCGATTCCTTCTTTTACTCAATGGTTATTCAATATTGTGTTGTTTAGTTTTTACATATTTGTGAATTTTCCAGTTTTCCTTCTGCTACTGATTTCTAGTTTTATCCCATTGTGGTTTAAAAAGAAACTTGGCATGATTTCAATCTTCTTAAATTTGTTAAGGCTTATTTTTGTGCCCTAACATGTGATCTATCCTGGAGAATGTTCCATCTGAGCTTGAGAAGAATGTGTATTCTGCTGCTATTGGATGAAATATTCTGCACATGTTTATTAGGTTCATTTTGCATGTAGTATTGTTAAAGCCCACTGTTTTCTTATTGATTTTCTGTGTGGATGTTCTATTTATTATAGAAAGTGGGATATTGAAGTCTCCTACTATTATTATATTGCTGTCAATTTCTCTCTTCAGACCTGTCAACGTTATCTATTTAGGTGCTCTGATGTTGTGTGCATACAGTGTGTATTTACACTTGTTATATCTTCCTGATGAATAGACCTTTTTATCATTATACACTGACCTTCTTTGTCTCTTTGGACAGTTTTACCTTAAAGCATATTTTGTTTGTTATAAATACAGCCACTCCCACACTCTTTTGGTTTCCATGTGCGTGGAATGTTTTTTTTCCATCCCTTTACTTTCAGCCTGTGTATGTCCTTAAATCTAAAGTTAGTCTCTCCTAGATAGCACACAGTTAAATCTCTAATCCATTGTTGTTTAAAATCCATTCAGCTATTTCATATCTTTTGATTAAGAAGTTTAATCCATTTTTATTTAAAGAAATTATTGATAGTCAAGGACTATTGTCATTTTATTTGCTTTGTTTTGTAGTTCTTTTGTCCCTTTTTTGTTTTTTCACTGTCTTCTTTTGTGATTTGATGATTTCTTTGTAGCGATATGTTTTGCTTCCTTTCTCTTTTTATTTTGTGTATCTACCATAGGTAATTTCTTTGTGGTTATCATAAAGCTTACTTATGTAAATCATCTTATTTCAAGCTTTCAATCATATACAAAAACTATACTCTTACTCTCCCCACATTCCACTTTACGTAAATGATAGCACAATTTATATCTTTTATATTGTGTATCCATTAACACATTTTGGTAATTATAGCTATTCTTTTTTTTTTTTTTTTTTTTTTGAGATGGAGTTTTGCTCTTGTTGCCCAGGCTGAGTGCAATGGCGTGATCTTGGCTCACTGCAACCTCCACCTCCCGGGTTCAAGCGATTCTCCTGCCTCAGCCTCCCAAGTAGCTGAGATTACAGGCATGCGCCACCACGCCCAGCTAATTTTGTATTTTTAGTAGGGATGAGGTTTCTCCATGTTGGTCAGGCTGATCTCAAACTCCCCACCTCAGGTGATCTGCCTGCCTCGGCCTCCCAAAGTGCTGGGATTACAGGCATGAGCCACAGAGCCTGGCCTAATTATAGCTATTCTTAATACTTTTGTCTTTTAACTTATATACTAGAGTTAAAAGAGATTTACAAGCTTTTATTACAGTATTACAGTATTATGTATTTGTTTCCATATTTGTCTTTACCAAATTTACATTTGCATATGCTTTCATGTTATTGTTTAGCACCCTTGCATTTCACCTTGAAGAATTGCCTTCAGCATTTCCTGTGGGGCAGGTCTTGTAGTGATGAGCTCCTTCAGCTTTTGTTTATTGCCTCTAATAGATTACTTTGTGAAGTACTTAAAATCCTTTATATACAAAGTCATATCATCTGTGAATATAGTTTTACTTCTTGTTTCTCTTTTATTTCTTGTTCTTGCCTAGTTGTGCCAAAAGAACATCTTTGTCTTTTTAAAAGACACATACTCTAGGGTAAAACAAGGGTAGCCTGGTGCCTCTTTGACTCAGAATTGAAAGGAGTCTTAGAAATCATTTACTCACTCATTCCTTTATTTGTCAAATATGTACTCAGTGGTCACAAAGGGCTAGATGCTGGAAGGACAGCAGAGAGAAGACCCCTGCCCTCATGGGATTGACAGTCAGAGGGCAGGGATGTGCATCCTCCCTTTGTCCAGCACCTCCCTGCCTCCTGCCCATTAGTTGCTTAGCGGCTGGCTGGGTAATTGGATCAGTTGTCATGGTATTACAGGGCTTGTGTACAAGAAACCCTTATTTTATTTAATCATGGCCCCAAAGGGCAAGAGTGGTGATGCTGGCAATTCACATATGCCAAAGAAAGCCTTAAAGTGCTTCCTTTAAGTGAAAAGATGAAAGTTCCAATAGTAAGCCAAGTAAAGCATCGTATGCTGAAGTTGCCAAGATCTGTTTAAGAACAAATCTTCACCCCGTGAAATTGTGAAGAAGGAAAAACAAAGTCGTGCTGCTTTTGCTGTTGCATCTCCAACTGCAAAAGTTATGGCCACAGTGCAGATGAGCACTTTATGTAGAGGTTGGTACTATCTGCTGTTTCAGGCACCTACCGAAGGTCTTGGAACGTGTCCCCTGTGGATAAGGGAAGACCACTGTAGTTATTACTGTCCCCAGTATAGAGATGGGGATTCTGAGGCTTAGAGAGGTTAAATAAATTGCTTATAAATGCAGCCAGGAAGGGATGTCACAGAGAACACGTGTCTCCTGCTAGTAAGAAACTTTAGAACCCAGAAAAAGTTTTTGGCATTTCCATCAGAAACTCCATTGGATAACCTTTCACACAGTGACAGACTGGAAATGCCAATGGGACAACTCACACTTGCTTATGCTCTTAAAGTGGAAAAAAAAGCACAACAAAACACAACTCCTGCTGTAAGGCAGACCTCAGGCACGGAGGGAAGCCTGCCATCATCCTGTCTCTCTGATGACTCAAGTGTAGAAACGTACTAGATTTTTGGATATGTGGGTTTGATTTGTGACAAGTTGCTGATGTTCTTTGGCAACATGTCTACTCATTCCACTCAATTAGACAGCTAGAAATTACTGATCAAGCATGGAGGGATTTTTGTGAAGTTTTTAAAGAGACTCAAAACTGAAATTTAAGTATGGCAGTAGGTTGCAAAAAAAAAAAGAAGAAGAAAACTAGCATATCATTTCCTTCTTTTGATGAATTAGATTTGAACTTTAAAGTAAAGGAAACCAATCTGGTTTCTTTCTTCTGAAGTCTTTCTTATCCATATGTAATCTTCATGGTGTAGAAAGTGAAAGCCCCAGGCTAATGGTGGAGTCAATTGTGCAGTGGTTTGAAGCAAAACTCTGGGCTGTGCCACGTGGACTTGAATCTCTGCCACTCACCTGCTGAGTGGCGTTGGAGATGTTACTTAAGCAACTTGTGCCTCAGTGTCCTCATCTGTCACTTTTACAATAACCCTCCCAGAGTTATTGTAAAAGTGAAATAAAGAAAAATATGTAAAGTGCTCAGAACGGAGCCTATCATAGAGGAGCACTTTATAAATGTGTGTGATTGTAATTTCATCCTCAGTTGGAGGACACTGGCTGATTTAAACTCCAAATGTATTATTGCTGATACTGTGAGTGGGTGAGATATTTTATAACATTATCTTTTAAAAGAGGCACTTTAATTGGGTGAAACAGGATACTGGGATCCTTCCATACTTGTCACCTTAAAACTCGAAGACTGTGTCACTAACTGAGGGGTGGTTATCCTTACCTACAGGTGGTCTCTCCACTCCTGGACCTGGAGGAATGCCTAAAGGTACATGAGGAAAAGAATCCTCAAGGATAGAGAAGTTTCTACCTGCCTCTGGGAATAATTTGAAATAGCAATCTTGGGATTTCTTTTCTTTTCTTTTCTTTCTTTCAGACAAGGTTTCACTCTGTCACTGAGGCTGGAGTGCAGCGGCTTAATCTCGGCTCACTGCAACCTCTGCTTCCTGGGTTTAAGCGATTCTCCTGCCTCAGCCTCCTGAGTAACTGAGATTACAGGTGCGTGCCACCACACCCAGCTAATTTTTATATTTTTACTAGAGACAGGGTTTCCCCATGTTGGCCAGGCTGGTCTCGAACTCCTGACCTCAAGTGATCCTTCCACTTTAGACTCTCAAAGTGCTGGGACTACAGGCGTGAGCCACTGTGCCTGGCCAATCCTGGGATTTCTGTAATTTCTCAGAGCTATTCATTAAAAAATTGAGCATCTACTTCTAATATGTTCCAGACACGGTGCTAAGTGCCAGAAACCATCTGAAGGCTCCTAACATTTAAAAATATGTTTGTGATTATGTTTGTAACTCAAGGATCCTGGAGGTCAGAAACCTGTTTTTTTGTTTTGTTTTGTTTTTTTAAGATGGTGTCTTGCTCTGTCACCAGGCTGGAGTGCAGTGGCACCATCTCGGCTCACTGCAACCTCTGCCTCCTGGGTTCAAGCGATTCTTCTGCCTCAACCTCCCGAGTAGCTGGGACTACAGGCGTGCACCACCATGCCCAGCTAAATTTTTGTATTTTTAGTAGAGACGGGGTTTCACCATGTTGGTCAGGATGGTCTTGATCTCTTGACTTTGTGATCCGCCAGCCTCAGCCTCCCAAAGTGATGGGATTACAGGTGTGAGCCTGTAATATATTTGTCCAAAGGAAGTAATTAACTTTTGGGTAAGTCTATATGCCTATCTCTTCTTCCCATCTATAACTTCCTCCTCTTACCTGTGGTCCGTCCCCTGGCCATCACTGACTTGCCCTAGGGATGGATTTGTACTCAAGCAGAGATCATCAGATTCTCTTTGCCAGGAAATGGCAATAGAAACTTGGACAGGGAGAATCAGTTGGGCACCATGGGCGTTTGAATGGAGGGGCCACGCAGAGCCTTCTTGGCTGGTCTGTAGGGGTCCAGGCAGGTCAGGGGGAGCAGAGAAGCCACCAGTCAGAGAAGGAAGTTGTTTGCAGAGAGAAGCACACTGGGAAACCTAGAAGCCCCACACAAGACCTCAGGAGTACCCCCGGGACTGGGTTTGGACTGTTTCGCTCTCCAGGGGGCCTTGGAGACCCTTGAGACTGACTCTAAATCCTTGCAGCGATCTTCCTCCATAGCTGGGCAGCCCAAATGCCTTGTCTAGGGCAGAACACGCTTCCAAAAGATTATCTTGTACTTTCAGGGAAGAAGAAACAAATACATCTTGTTTCCTTGTTATTGTTGATGTTCTATTTGTTTTTCTCTTGCTTTTGGAGAAAGAGAATGTCAGCTGCCCCATAGAGCCTACCCAAGCAGTAGAAGCTCCTTGCAGATAGGCTGAACATGAAAATAAACAAAATATACAAATCTTTCCTAATTTTACTTGCCAGCCCTCCCACCATGGAGATGGCCACAATTGTAGTCTATATATTGATAACTCATGATGACATATACAGCTAATTCTAGACTTCTCATGCTCTCCTCAGCTCACGAATGGGCTGAATTTTCAGGTGCTCGTGGATTCTGGTCCAGCAAATCTGCATTCCTGGGAGCTGCAGGGCATGTTGGAGCCTCTGTGAGTAGAAGGCTCCAGGCATGGGCAATCCTTGAACAGCTGTGGTCTACCTGAGGGGGCTGATGCATTCTGATTATTGTCCCCTGCTCCCAGGAAGACCAATCCAACTTAAGAATATCATATCAGCTACACAACACTTAGAGTAACCTGTTGACTTCAGTGATGGCGTAGAGTGTGTAGAGGAATGCATAAGAACACTATTCAGAGAGATGAGTGTTCTGCTCCCAGCTGTGGTTCCTGTGAGCACAGGAATGTCATTGACCTTGAGGGAGGGAGAGAGGGGGAGAAAGAGGAGAAGAGAAGGAGAACGGGGCAAAGCATTAACAACTACAACTCTAGGATCTAGTGAAGGGCACACGGGGTTTCATGTTGCCATTGAAACTTTGCTGTATGACATTTTTCAAAATAAAAAGCAGAAACAAACAAAAATGGGCCGATAACCTAGTGGGGAGCCCACATATGAAGACACGGCTGCAATTACGGTTGCCAGACTTAGCAGATGAAAACACAGGTGGCCCAGTACATTGGAATTTCAGATGAGCGTGGAGTCACCTTTAGTAGACGTGTGTCCCAAACACCGCAAATCATTCTTTCCAAACATTTAAGGTGGGAAGCACTGCAACGCAGAACACTGGAGCTCAAGGGGAGAAACTGGGAAGGGGATGCACGCTGCTGGCTTAGGGAGAGTTTGGTGAGGGCTCTGCTGAGGGATTTGCATTTTCATCCTAAGGTAGGCTGCGAAAGAAAAGGCTTTGTTCCTGTTAAAAGAACTTGCTGTACAAATAACTTAAAGTTGCAGACTGAGGAGGGTGGGTTTGCAGGAGGCAGGATTGGGGTTCCCCACTCACACCACAAAGGTCATTGCCTTCTCCTCCTTGGCCTGGCCCAGGGGCTCTGCCCAGCATCTCTGGCTCCCCTTCAGAGTGATGCCATGGCTCACTCTGACAGCCTTGCTTGGCGTTTCCATTGTGGATCTTGGGCATCCCTGGCTCAGCTGACGTCACTGGAGTGGCACAGAGTGGGAGGATGTATGGTGGTTAACAGCACAGTCCTGGAGGCAGAGACAGCAAAGTTTCAATGGCAACATGAACCCCCGTGTGCCCTTCACTAGATCCTAGAGTTGTAGTTGTTAATGCTTTGCCCCATTCTCCTTCTCTTCTCCTCTTTCTCCCCCTCTCTCCCTCCCTCAAGGTCAATGACCTCTGAGGAACCAGAGCTGGGAGCAGAACACTCATCTCTCTGAATAGTGTTCTTATGCATTCCTCTACACACTCTACGCCATCACTGAAGTCAACAGGTTACTCTAAGTGTTGTGTAGCTGATATGATATTCTTAACTGGTCCTGGGGTGCAGCTCATGCTGTGATACATGGTATATGGGACATGAGCATGTGCTATGCTGGTGTCCGTCTAAAGAAAGAGACTCAAGCCAAATTAATTTAAAGAGTTTATTTGGGCCACAGTTGAGGACTGCAGCCTGGGACACACTTCCAAGTTGCCTTGGGGAGTGCACCAGAAAACAAAGGAAAGGCTCAAGTATGTGTGTGTGTGTGTGTGTGTGTGTGTGTGTGTGTGTGTGTGTGTGTTTTAAAAGACAGTGAATCAGGAGGGGGACCATTACAAAGTTGTTCCTGAGGAATTCTCATAGGTTTATAGAAGTAACATTGGTGATTGGTTGTACATGGTTGAGCTCTAGGGTATGAGTTATTGTGTCCAACGTAAGGCATTTTATGGCTCCTTGGCGTCGGTCTGGAGCGCACACTGCAAGAGGCTTCAAGAAGTAATTACTTAGCTCAAGGGGTGAGTGAGGCGTGACGGCCGTCACACACGGACATATTTCAGTGCCTCTCTGGGCCTGATAATTAAAGGGGGCTTGCATTCCGCAGACTAAAAGTTTCTTTCCTTTCTCACTGGTCACTGAGCCTGTTTTCCTCTCCTGCAAAAAGGAGGCTGGTGGTGAGGACTAGGTGGGTGCAAGCACATGAGGCCCTGAGCTCAGCCTGATCCTTCCTGTGCGCAGGGAGTGTGAGTTATTACAGTACTTGGCCTCCTCTTGCTCTCCAGCCTTCTAAGGAAAGTTTGGGTTTGCCTGCTTAGGTCCCAGGCCCTGTAAGGGGCTGCTGCAGCCTGATTGGAGAATGGTGAGATAGAAGCAGTGAAAGTGATTGGCATTAGGAATGACCAGGGGCATGGCTGGAAGGGAGGAAGGTGGGCTGGGAGTGGAGCCACAGAGAAGGGTAGGCAGGAGGGGTTCTGAGCAGCCACTGTGGGACTCGGTGTGGGAGGGTGCGGAAGGCTGGTGTCATGTCTCTGCAGGGGCAGCAGCTCTTGCAGCTTATGGGGGGCTCTGGAAAACACCCACGTGCTTTTCCCAGGTGTTTGCAGATGGCTGTGCGGTCCTGCCACAGGAGTCGGCAGTGGTTTGGCCGCATACCCCCCTCTCCCATGTGGAGCCCCTTTGGCAGTCAGGCACACTTGGCTTCCAGATTTTAATTCCTCTTTTATTGTTCCCATAACTGCAGAGCATGGATGAAGAGGATGTAGAACAGAACGTTCTCAGAGAAACCATGGGAGGACAAAATGTCCCAGCAGCTGCCTGCTGGCGTGTTTTCTTTCTTTCTACCCGAGTACATATTGGGCTTTAATCCTGGGGTCCCAGAAGCCCGAGCCTGCTGAGGGCAGGCAGCCTCAGGGCTAGCTAGCTCCTCACTGGGGAGACTTCTCTTTTTCATTTGTACCTAGTGCATTGTTTCTGTATTTCAAGAAAGGAAAGTGGGCAGGAGAGAATTGCAAGGGAGCTGCCACATCCTTGGACATGACGGAAAGCAGAACTGGAAGGGATGAGTGAGGGATTGTTCCAGCCATGGCCTTCAACACCCCCTCCCACCACTGTAGGCAACAGGGAGCCCACCCCCTCCCCTTAAATCCAGGCTGGCCGGGGCCTTGCCTTGACCGATCAGCTCGGGCATTCGGGTGAGATGAGCGAGGCACTTGCCTTGGGAGTCAAGTTTAATGGAGGGATGGGGGAGTGCAAGAAACTCAGTCATCAAGGTCAATAGTATTTCAATGCAATCGTTTAAAAATCAAAATTAATGCAAATACACTCCATGATGGTTAAATAGAGACAAACTCAGTGGTGGGGCCATGAAGGAAAAGGAAATGAGGCCATGGGGGAAATGAAGTAGTGGGGCCATGGAGGAAAAGGAAACTGGCTGAAGCAAAAGGAAAAATGAGCAAAACCGACCCTCTCTCTGCTCCACAATCTCATCTACTCAGGAAAATCATCAGATAAACACACAAAGGGACAAGCTACAAAATACCTGCCCAGTTCTCTTCCAGAGTCAAGGGCACAGCAGCTAAGGACAGGCTCAGGAACAGTTCAGGAGAAGGAGGCCAAGGAGAGGGTGACTGCAGGCCCTCTGGTCCCGGAGCAGCACGGGACACCGCTGTGACAACCTGAGGTTTGGGTAAGGTCTGGAGTTTGCCTCATAGTACTTTACCAAAGTTAGTTTCTTGGTTTTGATCATTGCCTCATGGTATGGAAGATGCCGACGGTAGGGGAAGTTGGTTGAAGGTTATGCAGGAAATCTCTCTACTATTTTTGTAATTTTCTGTAAGTCTAAAGCTGTTTCAAAATAAAAAAAGTAAACACAGACACAGTAGTCCCCCCTTATCCATGGGGGATAGGTTCTAAGACCCCAAAGGGGATGCCTGAAACTACAGATAGTACTGAACCCTGTCTGTACTACATTTTTTTCCTATATGTACACACCTATGGAGGTGTTTAATTTATAAATCAGGTACAGTAAGAGATTAACAACAATAACTAATGATAAGATAGAACAATTATAACAATAAGCTAGTATCACTACTTTGCACTTTGAGGCCATTATTTGGTCAAGTATGAGTTACCTGGGCCGGGCGCGGTGGCTTATGCCTGTAATGCCAGCACTTTGGGAGGCTGAGGCGGGCTGATCACCTGAGATCAGGAGTTCGAGACCAGCCTTGTCAACATGGTGAAATCTTGTCTCTACTAAAAAATACAAAAATTAGCCAGGCGTGGTGGTGGGTGCCTATAATCCTAGCTACTCGGGAGGCTGAGGCAGGAGAATCGCTTGAACCTGGGAGGCGGAGGTTGCAGTGACCCGAGATCATGCCATTGCACTCCAGCCTGGGCAACAAGAGCAAAACTCCGTCTCAAAAGAAAAAAAAAATAGAGTTACTTAACATAAGTGCTGTGATGACACAACAGTCAATCTGATAACCCAGATGGCAACTAGGTGACTCACGGGCAGGGGCGTCTCCAGCTGTAGATACTGGACAAAGGGAAGTGGGGTACAGAAGGACTGCCTGAGAATTCACCAGGCCACTCAGAATGGCACGCAATTTAAAACTTATGGATTGTTTATCTCTAGAATTCTCCAGATTTATTACTTCTAGACCACAGTTGAATGTGAATAACTGAAACCAGAAAATGAAACTTTGGATAAGGGAGCACTACTATAAGTCACCTGACCTGGCAGGGCGCAGTGGTTTACGCCTGCTATCCCAGCACTTTGGGATGCCGAGGCAGGCGGATCACTTGAGTTCAGAAGTTCGAGACCAGCCTGACCAATGTGGGGAAACCCCGTTTCTACCAAAAGATATACACACATAAAGGAAATTAGCCAGGCATGGTGGTGCAAACCTGTAATCTCAGCTACTCGGGAGACTGAGGAAGGAGAATCACTTGAACCTGGGAGGCCCAAGTTGCAGTGAGATGAGATCACGCCACTGCACTCTAGCCTGGGTGACAGAGGGAGACTTGGTCTCAAACAAACAAAAAAATCACCTGACCTGGCCAAAAAAGAAGAAGGAGGAGGAGGAAAGGGACATCTTGCACCCATGGAAATCATGAGTTTGACCTTGGGTGTGGGTGGCGTGAGGACATGTTTGACATCCAGAGGAGGCTTTGAGGAGATCCTTGGGCACGTGAGTATGAGGCTCAAGGGAATGGTCTGCCTAGAGTTGCGCTGTGGGCCATTGCTGGCCTGGAGTCCCCTTCAAGCCGGGAGCCTGGCTGAGGGCACCAGAGAGCAAGCGTAGATAGGGAAGTCAGTGGGTGAAACTTGAACAGCAGCGTTCAGAGGGCAGGCTCTTAGATCTTGTTTCTGGGTGAAGAAGCAAAATGAGGCATGATTAGAGTAACTCAGTGCTGATTCAGTCTACGGAAGACGGCAGTGGGAGGCCAACGTGATGATGTTTGAATATGCAGGATCGCTCTGTGGTGAAACTCCGTGCCGGCAAAAAAGACCTCTCGGTCTTCCAGTTGGCATTACAAGTATGTTGTTTTCATGATAAAGATAAAACTGTTTAATTTTAAGTGATCGTGCATTCATAGCAGCACAAACTCTGGCCTACCGGTATTCTGAGGGGTCTGAGTGAAATTTTCAGGCTGGTGCTTAGCCCAGTCCTCGCTGCATCTTGCTTTGTGACAAGCCTCAGGCAGGAGCTCATCACAGGGGAGGGGCGGCTTTGGGTGCGCTTGCCATGGATGAGGTGGAATGTTCAAGAAGCCCTGATATTTCTGAGCAGGGACCCCCACCTCCATCTGTTCTGACTGGGAGCAGCTTCCCAAGCATGGCTGCGTTGGGGCAGGCACTGCCACAGCACGTGGGGAGTGGGCAGAGCGGATGCTTCTTTGGTCCTGAGGAGAAGAAATGGGGCCAGGAAATGGCTGTGTGCAAGCTGACACCACAGGCAGGAAGCCCCCATGGGGAGGGGTGGGGTGTGTGACCCCAGCAGCCTTGTCCCTTCTCTTGGGGGCGGTGGTGCCCTGAGCAGTGGCAGCCTGTCCTTATAGGCATCAGGATGCCAATGGGTGGCCCAGTCTAGAGTTCCTGAAGATAGTGGTGGAGGCATCTTGTAAATTAGCAAGTAGAAGATCAGGGGCCGGGGTCTGTCCCCTCCTCTGACAGCAAGGCTAGGCATGAGATGGCATGGAAGGCCTTGGAGTTGGGAGGTGTGGGACTGGGATGGTCTTGCTGAGGACTGGAATGTGTATGTTGTGAATGCATGCATGTGTGTGTGTTGTGAATGCATGCATGTTTGTGTGTGTCATGATGTATGTATGCGTGTGTGTGTGCATGAGTGTGTGTGAGCAATGGCATGAAACACCTGGCCTGCGCTGGGTCCTGTAACAGGACTGAGTAGCCCGTGGCCCCTGCCACTGCACTGGGAAGGCCCCATCCTTTTATTATCCCAGCTTGTCTCCAATTCTCAGGCTCACCGCATCCCTCCAGCATGGCCAGTGGAGCTGAGGTCATCTGCCCAAAGGGGCACAGTGACACCACAAGGCCTACACAGCTCAGAGCTGAGGCCCCCACTGACCAGTAGTGCTGAGACTCTGGCAGACAGAGGTTGGAAGCAAAGGAGGCAGAAAGCCTCTCCGCCAAGTGAGGCCACCTGGCTTCAGCAGCAGAGGCAGCCCCTCTCCTCCACCGGTCCGTCTGGTCACACTGTGCATGAGGATTGGACTTGCAGCATCTGTTTTTGAGCAAAACATGAAACCAGTCTGAACTTCCCAGGCAGAGACAGGGCTTCACAAGCCTTGCTCCAGCAATGCGTGTCTGTCTCTGTGTGCATCCTTATGTGCACGTACACACATCCTTTCCTTAGGTGCTTTCGACATTCCCCTCATAAATAAATCCACTTCAAATGATACTTTCTTCAGTTAAAGATGACTTTTTGTGACCCTAACCCTCAGGAGCCCCCGGGTGTGGGTCTGTTGTCCTAAGTGTATGTGCACAAAGGCATGTGTGTGTGCACACATGCCCCAAACCCACCACCCATGCACACACACACACCACTCACAGGCACACACATACATACGCAGCCACTCACACACCATGCACACAAACACTGTGCATGCACTCACAGGCACACAAGCACACTCACACCCACTCACACACCATGCACACACACCACACATGCACACTCATGCACTAGCACACATGAACACAGTCACACGCCACATACACATGTGTATGCATGTATTGCACATACCACATATGCAGCCACCATACACGTGCACATGAAAACATTCACACATCCTTTCTGTCTTTCATTTGGACATGAATCTGAAAATAGTTCATGATCATGGTGAAGAAACTCTGTCCAGCCTCAGAGGGACTCTGGTTTCTCTTCCACACAACCAGCTTTGCCTTCTGAAGGTGGACCCTGCACTAAGAATCATACCAGGTTGCCTGGTGACTCAAGCCGACCACCTTCAGTGGTGCTTCTGCCTTCAGAAGAGCAGGTCACTTGCAAACGTGCAGCACAGGCGCCGTGCCATTTCTTGTGCCAGTCCTGAGTCCCTGGCTCTGTAGGAGGTTCCTCTCCTCGGAGTTTCCAGAAAGTCCCAGCCTGGGTCAGCCTCGTGGACTTTAACAGCCGTTCTTGTGGAATCCGTCCATCACCCCTTTGTTTTTGAAAGTCCTGGCTGCCAGGCCAGCTCGGCACATGTGAGTCATCCTGCAGCCTTTGAACTTTGGCTCATTTATTTATTAGTCGGCCTCCATTTCCTCTAACTTGCCATTTTGTAAGCAAATTTTCTCTGTTTATTAATGTTTTAGTCCAAAGGTATTGCAATACTGCCTTGAGGTATTGTTTCCAGTTAATTAAAATGCTGTAGTGAGAAGGACGAAGAATCCTAAGCTCTAATGAGCACTGCTTCAATGCCTGCTGCTGCCTGGAGGAGGTTTACCCCAGTGCTGTAGGCCTTCAATTTCATTTGCTTAAAGCCCAATCATCTTATAACACAGAAGCCATACACTTTTCCTTTGCTGAGCTAGGAAGTATTCCTGGAAGCATATCAAGGGTTATTAAGGGAATGAGAGGAATGACAAAGAAATAAAGCTGTGTGTGCATGTGTGTGTGTGTTGGTGGGGGGAGGCGGTGGGGGGGGGGTGTTTCCCTAAATCTACTGTCTGTGACTTTGCTCTCTCAGCTCTCGGGCCAAGGAAAGGCTGTGATTTGTGCACCCTGCCGCCTGGGAGCTGCAGAGATTCTCTCCCACTGCCCGGTGCGTGGCCCAGGGCCACGCTGGTGTGCAGGCTGCAGCACCCCATGGCCGATGGCCTTGTTTGCTTTATAGTCAGTGTTGCCACAGAGCGTCCTGGAACCATCAGATAAGGAAGCTGTTCTCCGCTGAGTGGGAGCTGGAGCAGAGGATGGAGTTGTGTGGTGTCAGATGACTGCCCCCCAGTGTCCTGGTATGAGAGAGGAGTGCAAAGGGGTGTGCAGGATGCAGCCGCTGCAGCGGGAGGGGAGCCCTGGGGCGGAGGGAATTGTGTGAACAGAGGATACAGGAGGGTGGTTTTTTCAGAAGCAAAACGCCCCAGCGGCAGTTCTGGAGCGCTGCCAAGTGTCAGCTGTTTGCAACGCCCTTCGTGGTACAAACGCTGTCACGTGGCATGTGTTCTCTGGGCGCCTGGGTACCCCAGTGGTGGTCGCGGGGTCCATGCTGCATCTTGGTGCCGTGTTCTACCTCGTGGGAGCTGTGTCCGGAAGGACAAATGTCTGACCCTTGCTGGCTCCCGGGGCCTCCTGCTGGCCCACATCGCACATGTATATAAGCCACTCAAAGGCCGCTTCCCAGGAGACTTCCCCTCTGCTGGACACAGCCGGGCATCGTGGGCTGTGAGCCGAGCCTGGTGAGCCAAGCCCTGTGGCTGTGCAAAAACGGAGCTGCCTCCATGGAATCCCTGCAGTACCCCCTCCACGGACTCTTCATCCACACTAACTGGTGGTGGATGTGATCCTCAATTTAAACGTGGTTTGAATTTTGCCCCACTCTTATTCAGAGGGCTGTGCTGGCACTTCTGGGAATGGGGTGAGTGAGGTGGGCGAGGGGGCTGGCCTACACTGTCATGGGCAGGCGGCTGAGCATGGTGCTCTGAAGGGCGTCTTCCTGAGCCTGGGTGGCGGGACAGGAGGAGGAGGGCTTGGGATTGTGGCCGGTGGTCCCTATAGTCTCACAGGTGCCTTCAGTGGAAGGGAATTTTGGCCCACGTGTCTGAGACATGGCGAATCGGGGAGCGGTGGCTGGTCTGCTGGACAAGCAGGTGCTGCCAGGATGTGATGGCATCAAGAAGTCCAGGGTTCATTTGCTCCTGTGGGACCTGAGGCATCCAAAGCTGCCCTGAACTGCCCACCTCCTGCATTGCTCTAACAACTCTCGCCTGGCCCCCAGGAGGGGAGGGCAGAAGGCAGCCCTGCTCTGAAACAGGGTAGGGGATAGTGGGGGCAACAGTAACAGGAGACTATCCCGAGGAATTAGTTTCCGAGTAAAAAGAAAAATAGAATATGTATTCTCTCTCTCCCGCCCACACCTGTCTTTGCTCAGGACAGAAAACAGGTAGAACCTGTCATTTTGGAGCCTGTACCTCACCGTAAACAAATACATTAGCATTACGTTTTTTTGCCTCGTCTCTTGTGATGGGCAGGGGGACCTGGGCCCATCTGCTGTTGGCCATATGGGACAGACTCCGTCCTCCAGGCCTGGGGGCCACACCTGCTGGACTATGGCCGTGCCTCCCTCGGGGCCAGCTGGAAGTGGCTTTGGGGCAGCTACGGTTCTACATGCCAGAGAGCCCTTGTGCGTATTTGATGGCCAAACCTTTCAGGTTTTTCTTGTGCGTTTGTGATGTTGGGGTGGGTTTAGGGGTAGATTATACAGAAAGCAGGAGGAAGTTATTTTTTACAGTCAGCGGAGGCCGAAAACTGTTTTGTTTTGCAAAACAACCCCAGGCGCTATTTTGGTTGAGGAAAGATGGTTTCAAAAGTAAAATTGTGAGACAAGAAGCTAACTTCTTCCACTTGTGGAACATCCTGTGTCAGGCATGAGAAAGGCAAGAGGGGCCCGCGAGCTGAAGAGGTGGCCCAGCATGTTTCCGTGGCCAGGCAGCGGCGGAGGGCGTTTAGGGACAGGTGCCTGCTGGCCAACTCTTAGTGTGGCTGGGACATGCAGGGTGCTGTCCTGTGGCTTCCAGATGTTCTGCAAAAGTCTGGGACATGTGACTGTCCTTGTGGGAGGACGCCCGGAGGAGTTTTGTTTAGTGGGTGGCATGCCATATTTGGGTTGCCAATTTGAAGATAGAAGAAGACAGCCCTGGGAGATGGGAGGCTTGAGAGCCTGAGAGGCACCTGTCCTTGGGCTTCTGCCCCTCAGGAGGACAGCACAGGGCTGTTAACTGTCACAGAGGCCCGGGTCTCCCACGTGCTGGGCTGTACTTTCACAGCACCCAGCAAGAAAGTGTCAGTGGCTGGCTGGGCGTGGTGGCTCATGCCTGTAATCCTAGCACTTTGGGAGCCCTAGGCAGGCAGATAACCTGAGGTCAGGAGTTCAAGACTAGTCTGGCCAACATGGCGAAACCCCGTCTCTACGAAAAATACAAACATTAGCCAGGTGTGGTAGTGTACACCCATAGACCCAGCTACTTGGGAGGCTGAGGCACGAGCGTTGCTTGAACCTGGGAGGTGGAGGTTGCAGTGAGCTGAGATCACGCCGCTGCACTCCAGTCTGGGTGACAGAGTGAGACTCCATCTCAAAAAAAATTAATAATAATAAAAAAGAAAATGTCAGCGGCTGCTTTTTGCAGAGGAGAAAACTGAGAATGTGGGAGGCTCCCTGAGTCACTTGACCACCTGGGCAGGTAGGAGGATCGGATTCAGGATCGGAGGAAGCCTGGTTTAATGTTTCAGTAGCTTATTTTGCTTCTGGACGTGATCATGTGCATGCAGTCTGTGATAAACACTGGGTCCTTGGTGAGTGAGGAAGAAGGAAGGACGCCTGCTTGTGACTGAACCACGAGTGGCCTGCATGTCTGCGGTGCTAACCCAAGCTGGTGGGAAAGCTGAAGCTGCTCCTGTGTCCTCAGGCAACTGCATCTGTCCAGCACTGGCAAGGCTGGGGAGTGGAGGCCGGGGAAGAGGAACGACGGAGGTTCTCAGCGCACTTCCCCAGATGCTCCCACCAGCATCTGGGTCTGCAGCAAGGAAAGATGGTTCTCCAGGGCCCACTGCAAAGTCCCTGTAAATCTCTCTCTCTCTTTTTTTTTTTTTTTTTGAGACGGAGTCTCACTCTGTCACCCAGGCTGGAGTGCAGTGGCACGAGCTTGGCTCACTGCAACCTCCTCCACCCAGGTTCAAGTAATTCTCCTGCCTTAGCTTCCCAAGTAGCTGGGACTACGGGTGTGCGCCATCATGCCCAGCTAATTTTTGTATTTTTAGTAGATACGAGGTTTCACCCTGTTGGCCAGGCTGGTTCTGAATTCCTGACCTCAAGTGATCTACCTGCCTTGTCCTCCCAAAGTGTTGGGATTATAGGCGTGAGCCACCACACCCGGTCAAAGGCTTTGTAAATCTCAAGAGCCTCTGGAGGCCCCGCTGCCTCTCAGCCAACAGCACTGAGGGGGTGGTTACTGAGGAACTCACTTGGAAGGCCCTGGACCCATATCTGCTCACACCTGCCTGCAAACCACCTCCAGATAATAATGGCCTCTCTTTGCTCACATCTTTAGGCTGGACCAGCAGCACCTCCTGTTGGTGGGCACTAGCTTGGCACATATGAAGAGGGCCAGGAGAGGCAGTGGGGCCACTGCAGGGTATTGGCCATGCCCAGTTTATAACAGATGAGGCAGAGATGGAGCAGTTCAGCTGCCCTGGGCCTCCTTTGTAGTGGTGTCAGGACAATCTGCCCTTCCCAGGGACACATTCATGCTGTAGACCGGGGTCAGCAAATCTTTTTTATAAAGGGCCAGATAGAAAATAGTTGTCTTTGCCAACCAGCTGACCAGATAGTCCCTGTCGCATATTCCTTAAAAAAAAATTTAAAAAGCTGTAACAACCATTCTTAGCTGACTGGCCACACACACTCAGGCCAAGGGTTGGATTTAGCCAGTGGCTGTTGTTTGCCGCCTCCTGATTTGGGCCTTTATCCTGGTTGTGGTTCAGGTTGGCCAGCCCAGGAGCCCTTCCATCTGCTTCTCTCTGCTCTGCCATGCTGAGGCCAGAGAGGATGCACATTTGTCTTTCCTCACCAGCTTCTTGTGGGCATCTTGAGGCCAGGGCCTCTGGGATGTGCGTGTAACTCCAGGGATGACCTTTCGCACCTCCTGGAGTGTGCAGTGCTCCCGTGACGGCTGCACCCAGATGCCCTACTCAGTTGCCTCCACGGCACCCAGTTGCCCTACTCATCTGTACCCAGATGCCCTACTCATCTGCACCCAGATGCCCTACTCATCTGTACCCAGATGCCCTACTCAGTTGTCCTCCATGGACAGGCAGTGGTCTTTTCTACTTTTATAGTCAAAACTTAAAAAGTGAGTATTAGTTTTAGAGATGGAACTAAGTGAGTGCTGCTATTAAAGAAGGTCATTTTCCTTTTATCTTTGCACGTAAGTCCATTCAAATTGCAAGTAAATGGGGGCCCCCTGTTTTCCAGCCTTTTGAGACTTAGTAATGCAATAATTGTATTGTAGGCCTGGGCATGGTGGCTCATGCCTGTAAGCCCAGCATTTTGGGAGGCCAAGGCGGGTGGATGACTTGAGGTCAAGAATTTGAGACCAGACTGGCCAATATGGTGAAACCCCGTCTCTATTAAAAATACAAAAATTAGCCAGGCGTCGTGGTGCCTGCCTGTAGTCCCAGCTACTTGGGAGGCTGAGGCAGAAGAATGACTTGAACCTGGGAGGTGGAGGTTGCAGTGAGCCAAGATTGCACCACTGCACTCCAGCCTGGGCAACAGAGTGAAATCTCATCTTAATTAAAAAAAATTGTGCTGTGTATCCATTCCAGGCTGGCCCTGGGGTGGGGGTTGGGGAACCCACCATATAGAGATATTAGAGCTCCTATACTCCAGACAGTAAAAACCATCTTGAGAAAAGGCAGCTAATGACCCCAGGCTGCAAGTGACCACAGCCCCAGGTGAGCAGGCATGAGAGTGAACAACCTGAACACCGCTCCATGAAGAGGGATCCCCTTCAGGGTTACATCAATTATGAGGCTCCAGGAAAGTATAGACCTGGAGAAGCCACAGACTGCAGCACATTTTCAAGCCTGGAACTGCTCCAGGAAGCATCTGCCACTGGTTGTCCAGCAAGATGTAATGCTAACACCGAAGCTGTGTCGGGCTGTGCTTCCCTTCAGCAGAAGGACAGCTTTCTCTTTCCCTCCCAACTTGCTGACATCTTTTAAGTACCTCTAGTGATGTGATTGAGGACTGAGCTGCAGTCATCGGTATCAAGGACTCCTAGGTGTTTGCCTGAGCTGCCCCACGCAGCCTCCTCTGCTTGTTGGCTCTCCTGATTCCCTAAGGAGAAGAGGCTGCTGTCCTGGCACGAGCCACCGCTGCCTATAATGCAGGCGGAGTCTCACCAGCTTGGTGAAAGTGACCACAGGGAGTTGGTACTTCAGTCACCTTGGCTACAGGGCAAATAGAGAAGGAAAGGAAAGAAAATGTGTGAACCTGGGTTGGTTACTTAACTTCTTGGATTGTGTGTCTCATCTGCAACATGGGTAAATAAAACCTAGTCTAGAGGGTAGGTAATGCATGAAAGTGCGGAGCATGGGGCCTGGGTGGTGACCACCACCAGGCTATGCAGTCCTGCGTGCATACAAAAGCTGCAAGTGGTCAAGAGTCTGGTTCCTGTGGTGTGGATGGAGCAAATGCTACTGCTCAACATCAGGCTGAGCCGCGGGGAGCCTCTGGGGCCTGCAGGTGTAGGGTGGGAGGCTGCGGGCTGGCAGAATCCTCCAAGCACTGAGGTAAGTTAAGAGGAGTTGGGAAAACCCAGCAGTGAACTGGGAGCCAAAGGACACCTGGAAAGGGAAGTCTTAGGTTGGTGTAAAAGTAATCGCAGTTGTCCATTACTTTTTTAAAAAATGGCAAAAACTGTATTACTTTTGTACCAACCTAATAGTACTTTGTGAGAATCTGTCAAATATTGGCTTTATCCTCATCTTGCATATCATCGGTACCCCCAGGGTGGTGTGGCAAAGAGACATCACAGAGGCAAAGAAGAGTGAGAATGTGTGCACTATCTCCACAGCTCTGGCAGTGCCGGGTGACATTCCCATGTGGAGAAGCAGCCCACGGGTGTGTCTGCTGAGAGCACGTGTGTGCTTCTGCATGTTCACCCAATACACAAACGTCCACACACAGTCTTAGTCCACTTGTGTTGCTACAAAGGCATACCTGAGGCTGAGCAATGGATAAAGAAAAGAGGTTTGTGTGGCTTGTGGTTCTGCAAGCTGTATGAGAAGTATGGTGCTGACATCTGCTTCGGAGGAGGACCTCAGGCTGCTTCCACGCATGGTGGAAGCGGAAGGGAAGCTGGTGTGTGCAGAGATCACGTGGCTAGGGAGGAAGCCAAAGAGGGGACGCCAGTGGCAGGCTTTTTTTCTTAAAACACCCAGCTTTCTCTGGAACTAATACAGCAAGAAGTCACTCACCTCCAATGCAGAGCATTAATCTACTCACGAGGAGTCAGACTCCCTGACCCAAACACCTCCCACTGGGCTCCACCTCCAACATTGGGGATCAAATTTCAACATGAGCTTGATTTATCTTATTTGTTTATTTATCTATTTAAGACAGAGTCTCACTCGATTGCCAGGCTGGAGTGCAGTGGCGTGATCTCGGCTCACTGCAACCTCTGTCTCCTGGGTTCAAAAAATTCTCCTACCTCAGCCTTCCAAGTAGCTGGGACTATAGGCACCTGCTACGATGCCCAGTTAATGTTTTTTGTATTCTTAGTGGAGATGGGGTTTCACCATGTTGGCCAGGCTGGTCTTGAACTCCTGACTTCAAGTTATCTGCCCGCTTTGGCCTCCCAAAGTGCTGGGATTACAGGCGAGAACTACCCTGCCTGGCCTAACATGAGCTTTAGAAGGCACGGATACCCAAACTGCAGCACATACATGTGGCTTTCCACTGAGGTCTGTGACTAGATGGTGCTTGGGGTTTTTAGCTGCCTGAGGTTCCTCTTTATTTTAATGTCCAAACAAAATAACTTGAATTTGTGTTTTAAAAATGACCTAAGCCAGCTTAGTCTTTCAAAGTTATTTGTTTTTTTTTTCATTGTTAGTATCAATAGCTGGAGCTTGGTAAGGCTTACAGTACCTCCTGACATCCTCACAACTGGTTATGAAGCAAGTCTCAGTCCGGATTCTGTCCCACAAGCACACCATCTACAGAGCATGGAAAGTTCATCCAAGACAAACAGGACTAGAATCATTTAATGGGGTCAGACAACCCTGGACGCTCCAGACCAGGGCCTGGGAGTCACCCGGGACATTCATGGGCATTCAGGCCACTGGAGTCACAGCACTCTTATGTTCTATGCATGCAAATGAGAGACTGCTGCCATCGCATTTCTAGCCAATTTACATCTCTTAAATACAATTTTGCATGTCTGACCTCATGCATGAAAATGATGTGCTCACATCTATTTTGCTAATCTCAAAGCCACCAGTGTGGATCTGCCACAGGGAGAGCTGAGGCCCTCACTCAAGCTGCCTCTGGAGGGAGCAGAGGCTGTTGCTCTCCCAATAGGACAGCGGTGGCCCCCGGGGCTGGAAGTATTTAGAGTGTATTCCAGACGAGGCGACAGTCCTATCCCATAAGACGGAAAGTCCTGCCCTTGCCCCACTGTGCCTGAGGATTTGGGGAGAGTCGGCATACCTTGAGACTGTTTCCCTGCTCTCGCCCGAGACAGAGCCGACATCCTGGCTGTTCACCTCTTTCTCCTGCAGCTGCTCTTCAGGCTGCTAAGCTCTCTGAGAAATGATCTTTCAGGTATGATGTGGTCTGTCTGTTGATTCCCCAAAGCCTCAAACTCAAGAAGTGGGGGTTTACTTGATGCTATTGAACATTTGTATCAAGGAAAATTTCAGTGTAAACAAACAAACAACAAAAGCAAATATAAAATGGAGCTCAGCTCTCCATCTTGGTAAGGTCCACTGGACGTGTGCCAACACACAGAGCCTTTAGGGGCCTGGGCCTCCTCTGCTCTCCTCCTAGTCCTGGCCAGCACAGACCAGCTCAGCATGTTTACACACCCTTCCTCCAAACCCTCTTTTCCTCAAGTTCCAGCTCCTTCCAGTGGAGAGAACTGAAAATCCATTGACATGAAAAAGTTTGCCCCTCAAAGCTGGACTCACCTCTAAGGACACAGCCTTGTATTTTTCCACAGAATAATTACAGTGTTCCATCTTGAATTTGAGTTGATCCTCCCATGGTGGGGCAGCCCTCTCTGGGTGATACATGGTCACATTGAATCCTCCCTGGGTCTCCAAATGCCTCTCTAAGAAGGACAATGTTGATATCTACCCTCAAGACCACAGGAAGGAAAGTTCTGGTAATTTTGGAGTGACCATTTTGACTTAGAGTCAACCTCCGATGTTCAGAAACATTGAGGCTCAGTCTCAAAATAAATAAGACACATTCAGTTAGAGCCATGCGGCATCATGCCCCACAATGCCGGGAGTCTCTTTGTGGTTGACTTCTCTTCTGGGCCCAGCTGCCCATTCTCAAATGAGAGAAGAGGAAGCATCTTCTCATGATGGGGATGGTGGGCAATAGGAGGGCTGCTCTAGTGGTGCTAGAGCTGCTGTGCAGCGAGAACTGTGGATCTTAGTGCCTTATGTCTCGTGGTCTCTGCTGGGCAGGAATTTGGGAAGGGCTCAGCTGGGTGGTCTGACTCAGGCCTTCCAAGTGGTTCCAGCTGGAGCTGTATGAGAGTGGGATGGAGCAGCTAGGGGCCAGCCAGGCATCTCTACATACAGCCTCAAGGCCGCTCAGTGTGGTCTTTCCACATGGACGCATTTGGGCTTCCTCTCAGCATGGTGGCTTCAGGGTAGCCAGAAAGCCACTAACAGCCAGGCAGAAGCCATGTTGGCCTCAATGACTGGCCTCAGAAGTCCACAGCAGGCTTCACCAGAGCCACCAGCCATCTCTTTAAGGCGGAAGTATCAAAATCACATTGTCAAAAGAGCATGAGGGAGATGTTGTGGCCAGGTGGGAAAATTCCATTTGCCTTAGTGGGGAAACGGCAGGCAGCCCATCCCAAGAGGTGGGGAGGATGGGGAGTCCCTGTATTCTTGGTATTTTGGCCTAATGTCTCCAGAGCAGTTTGATAAAGTAGGCATCAACTAGTCAATATGTTTCCAGAATTTTGGCGCTATCTTTGATGTCTCAGAACTGTCCCCACTACCTCCAAGTGGCACTGCACCACCTCCAGGCTTGCGTCAGATTCAGCTCAAGCTTCTTCAGAACCCCCAGGTGTTAACTGTCCCTGCTCACCCCAAATATTTCATCCACTTTGCTACAACACTGGCTCATATTACATCACTGAGGTTTCTGGAACACACTCATTGTACAATGGAGGGTTTTCCTGAATTTTTTTTTTTTTGACAGTCTCCCTCTCTCGCCCAGGCTGGAGTGCAGTGGTGTGATCTCGGCTCACTGCAACCTCTGCCACCTGAGTTCAAGCAATTCTCCTGCCTCAGCCTCCCGAGTAGCTGGGACTACAGGTGCACACTGCCACGCCCAGCTAAGTTTTTTTGTATTTTAGTAGAGATGGGGTTTCACCGTGTTGCCCAGGCTGGTCGCAAACTCCTGAGCTCAGGCAATCTGCCCGCCTCGGCCTCCCAAAGTGAAGTCTGGTTTTTTAGAGCGCTTATAGTTTATACTCTTACATTGTCTCAACAAAGTCATAGAAAGATAAATAAAAAACAACCTGTTATCTGTGCATCTATTTTCAATTAGTGGATGCACAGACCTTTTCTTGATGCCTTTAATGAGAAAAATGAAAAAAACATTAAATAAAAAGTTGGGGTTTTATTAAATCAGAGATACTATCCATATAGGCATTGTGAAATGCTTTGCTAATTGATCAAGTAATATCAGGTTTCTACTGAAATAACTATGAGCACTCAGACTAGACAATCAATTATGCACTTATTGGTACAAACTGTAAATATACAAAGTAAACATAGTGCATTTAGTTCTTCATTTCATGCAACACAAAAAAGATGCAAGTGCTGGGTTCAAGGAACATAGGGGCCAGGGAGGAAAATTGGACCACTCAGGGATGGTGCACAAACTGACTGGCTAGTTGTGAAAGTCTGAAGATCAATACTTCAGTACATGTCTGCAGCAGCAATACTAAATGAGCCCATGCAAGTTTTGCCTGACCCCATGCTTCTTCCTGTCGGTGGTCATCAGTTTGGACTAGCTGGTAAGTTTGCATGTGAGCAGCATGCCTACTGTCAGAGCATTGTCAGAGGGTCTTTTCCATGCTAGCCCCTGCTCTCCTGACCCTTCTACTCCCTCTTTTCTTTTTCTGTCGTAGCTGATTAGAACCACTATACTCTATCCTTAGGATTGCCAGTCTCAAGGCATAGGGATGAATTATCATTTGGTCATTGAACTGCAATTGCAATTACATCTAATTGGCAAGCTCAGAGAGGAGCCAAAGAAGGAGGTGGGTGAACAGAAAGTCATGGCAGGTCGATGGCTGCTTTGAACCCTGTGCAAGCTTATGCATCCAGGTGGAATAGCCAGAGGGAGTAGATGCTTGGAAAGAAACAGGGGAGAAGGAGAAAATGTAACCCCTGAGACATGGAAGGCATGACCCCAATTCCCAATGACTTTATAGTTCTATTCTGGCTCAATTCTGCAGCATTTTTGGTTCTTAGAGTACCAGTACGTCCGACTCCCTAGCCCCCACCTCCCTTAAGTTCTTCTGGTTCTTGCAATCCAAAGATATTGATTAGAACTAAATGCTGATGCAGCATTTCCCCTCTGACTTTTCTGGGTGTAATTGTCTCATCTCAACTTCATCGTGCTTGGATCAGTCAGTGGGAGCAGCTGGGTAAGTGGTCCACACACACGAGGTATCCAGGCCCTGATGGCCCTAAGTCTTTGAGCCACACAGTGGGCTCCACTGGCGCTGATTCCACAGGCTGTGAAACATCGTGATGATGCTTCTCGGTCTAGGGATTTTCCCCCATCGTGCTGGGTGTTCTACAGGCCCTTTCAATCTGGAGATTCATCTCTCATTACAAGAAATGTTCTTACGTCAGTTCTTTCCTCCTTTTCTATTTTTTTGCACCACATAGGGTTTACTTTTCTCCCACAGATGATTGCAGTGTGAGGTCCTGAGGGGCAGTGGCTACTGTGTCACCAGCGTCTCAGCTCTCTTCTATCCTTTGTCTTCTCTTCTGCCTTCCCTCCATGGTCTCTTATGATCAAAAGATGACCTCTGCATCCCAGCCCAATTCCTGTGTCAGGGAAGCAAAAGGAAGAGGCAAGGAGTAAATATAATAGAACCTCTGGTAGACTTTGATAGAAGTCTCATTGGCTAACACTGTGGGGCAGGGCCACCTGGGGTCTGCAAGGGAGGTTAGGAAATGTAGTTCTGTAGTTAAGAATAGCGCTGCCCTCTAAGAAAGAAGGAACTTGTTAAAGAAGAAGAGGCCAGGTGCGGTGGCTCACGCCTGTAATCCCAGGACTTTGGAAGGCTGAGGCGGGTGGATCACGAGGTCAGGAGTGAGGCGGGTGGATCACGAGGTCAGGAGTTCGAGACTAGCATGGCCAAGATGGTGAAACTCCGTCTCTACTAAAAATACAAAAATTAGCTGGGTGTGGTGGTGGGAGGAGGCGCCTGTAATCCCAGCTGTTCGGGAGGCTGAGGCAGAGACTCGCTTGACCCCGGGAGGCAGAAGTTGCAGTGAGCCAAGATCGCGCCACTGCATTCCAGCCTGGGCGAAAGAACGAGGCTCCATCTCAAAAAAAAAAAAAAAAAAAGAAAAGAAGGGGAGAATGAATACTGGGGAGACAGCAGGGAGTGTCTGCTCCAGTCTCGTCTTGTTCATCTTGAAGAATGATGCTACCTCCTTATTTTCCCAACAGGACACCTAATATGGAAGGCCACTTATTAAATGCCTATTATAAATCAGAAAGTTCGTCAGATCCTTCATATTCACTTTTTCCTTCAATCTTTGCAATAACCCTGAAGGTAGAGTATTACCATCCGCATTTTACAGATAAAGACATGGAGGCTGAGACATGTGTCTTGTCCAAGGCTTCACACAGGCACTAGGTGACTAGGTCTAAATTGTAACCCTGATCCCTCTGTCCCTAAAATATAACTTTCTGCTATAACTCTCTATATATGTCTTGATTATTCCCTCAGAGGAAGGGCTGATGCGAAGAGATTGTCACATTAAAGATTCCTTTTCCAAATCCAGCATCCATTGTAATCTGCTTATGTTCCTCCGCTTCTTTGTTTCACGAGTCAACTCATTGATATAAACAATCTGGTACCCAGTCTCAGATGGCCATCCGCTTTATTTTTTATTCTGAAAACAGTTTTGTAGCAAGAGTCCTATAAACACAAGTGCTGGAAAGTTCACTTTTCTTTCTTGGGGTCCAGGGAAGCCTGAATTTTAAGGAAATGGATCACTCAAGATTCTTAGTTCCAAGCAAGATGAATGGGGCTGAGTTCTCCTTTATGTGATTTTTCTCAGCCTCCCAAGTAGCTCTCTTCACACCAGTGTTGGGACCCAGCCCTTCATGAACCTTCTACTAAGGCCAAGCCCTGGTGCTTTTCAGCTCAGATGAAGAGATAAATAGGGTGAGGGATGGGGGAAGGGACGCGGAGCTTACATGCCCTGCCTGGACGCCCCACCATCCACAAACCTCAGCTGTTCGCAAGCTCTTCTTTTTTCTCTGTTCTTTCCTCCTGAAGCTCTTATTAATGAGATGTTGGGCCCGCATGACTGGTTCTCTTGTTTTATTTTTTCCCTCTTACTTGGCCTACGTTTGGTTACTGTTCTGTAGACATATCCTTTGGTCTACTTTCTGGTAGTTGTCCACGATTTTTATCTTTCAGTGTTTCTATTGAAATGTTTTTTTTTCAGCAGTCATAATTTGAATTTTCAGCAGCTCTTTTCAATATCTAATTGTTCTCTTTTATACCACTGTGTCTTGACTTGCCGATGTAGCATCTCCTATTTCTCTGAAGATGTTAATGACAATTTTTCTGAGGTAGTGTTTTGCTTCTTTTCTTGTTTCTGTTTTCTCTGGTTTGTTCTGCCTGCTTTCCCTTCCCCGGCCTTTCTTTCAACTTTCTCTTTCCTCTTTCATATTGGAAGACTTCCTTAAATGTTTGAGAAATACTTATCTATTCATGTTAAAGAGAGAGTGTCCCAAAAGCTGACTTTTTACAACTGTTGTTAACAAGAAGGGGCAGGTTATGCCACCTGGGGCTGCACTGCACAGAGGTGGCATGGCAGGCTAGTTTTCTGTACATATGTGCAGGTAGAAACCCATATGCCACTCTTGTTGCACAAAGCTGAATATGCCAATAGCTAGCCAGGGACAAGCCTTACTGTTTCCACTCATGGAGCAGAGTAGAGGGTAGTGGGGGGCGGATCCTACAGCAAAGGGCCGGGAGGGGTCAGGGAGTCAGGCTGCCAGGATGGAGAAGGGCCCTGGTGCTTTGTCTAATACTGTGATCTAGCGCCCTTCCATTAAGCCTTCCAAGAGCCTTCGTGCTTCAGATTTCTGAAGCTTTCTGGTGTTTTGTGGTGCATTTGACTCACCTTAAAAAATAATTATTTTTAATTGACACATAATAATTGTACATATTTATGGAGTAAAGTATGACTTTTTTCATTAGTTTTACTTAGTATTTATTTATCATGGTCTTTTATCCCTCACACCCCACCCTTTCCCCTGAGTCCTCAAAGTCCATTGTGTCATTCTTAATGCCTTTGCGACCTTGTAGCTTAGCTCCCACTTATGAGTGAGAATAGACGATGTTTGGTTTTCCATTCCTGAGTTACTTCACTTAGAATAATGGTCTCCAATTCTACCCATGTTGCTGCAAATGCCATTATTTGATTCCTTTTTATGGCTGAGTAGTATTCCACGGTGTATATATACACCACATTTTCTTTATTCACTGGTTGACTGATGGGCATTTGGGCTGGTTCCATATTTTTGCAATGCGAATTGTGCTGCTATAAACGTGTGTGCAAGTATCTTTTTTGTATAATGAATTATTTTCCTCTAGATACCCAGGAGTGGGATTGCTGGATCAAATGATAGATCAACTTTTAGCTGTTTAAGGAATCTCCACACTGTTTTTCATAGTGGTTGTACTAGTTTACATTCCCACCAACAGTGTAAAATTGTTCCCTTTTCACCACATCCATGCCAACATCTAGTATTTTTTTTATTATGGCCATTCTTGCAGGAGTAAGGTGGTATTGCATTGTGGCTTTGATTTGCATTTCCCTGATCATTAGTCATGTTGAGCATTTTTTCATATGTTTGCTGGCCATTTGTAAATCTTCTTTTGAGAATTGTCTATTCATGTCCTTAGCCCACTTTTTGATGAAATTGTTTGTTTTTTTCTTGTGGATTTGTTTGAGTTCCTTGTAGATTCTGGATATTAGTCCTTTGTCAGATGTATAGATTGTGAAGATTTTCTCCCACTCTGTGAGTTGTCTGTTTACTCTGCTGACTATTTCTTTTGCTGTGCAGAAGCTTTTTAGTTTTATTAAGTCCCGTCAATTTATCTTTGTTTTTGTTGCATTTGCTTTTGGGTTCTTGGTCATGGATTCTTTGCCTAAGCCAATGTCTAGAAGGGTTTTTCCATTGTTATCTTCTATAATTTTTATGGTGTCTTCTATAATTTTTAAGTCTTTGATCCATCTTGAGTTGATTTTTGTATAAGGTGAGAGATGAGGATCCAGTTCTATTCTTCTACATGTGGTTTGCCAATTATCCCAGCACCATTTGGTGAATAGGGTGTCCTTTTTCCACTTTATGTTTTTGTTTGCTTTATTGAAGATCAATTGGCTGTAAGTATTTGGCTTTATTTCTGGGTCTTCTATTCTGTTCCATTGGTCTATATGCCAGTTTTTACACCAGTACCATGCTGTTTGGTGACTGTGGCCTTATAGTAGATTTTAAAGTCAGGCAATGTGATGCCCTTAGATTTGTTCTTTTGGCTTAGTCTTGCTTTGGCTATGCAGCCTCTCTTTTGGTTCCATATGAATTTTAGGATGTGTTTTTTCTAGTTCTGTAAAGAATGACGGTGGCATTTTGATGGGAATTGCATGGAATTTGTAGATTGCTTTTGGCAGTATGGTCATTTTTACAATATTGATTCTACCCATCTGTGAGCATGGGATGTGTTTACATTTGTTTGTGTCAGCCAAAATTTCTTTCAGCAGTGTTTTGTAGTTTCCCCTGTAGAAGTCTGTCACCTCCTTGGTCAAGTATATTCTTAGTATTTTATTTTATTTTATTTTTTGCAGCTATTGTAAAAGAGGTTGAGTTCTTGATTTGGTTATCAGCTTGGTTGCTGTTGGTATAGCAGGGCTACTGACTTGTGTACATTAATTTTGTGTCCTGAAACTGCTGAATTTATTTAGCAGTTCTAGGAACTTTCTGGATGAGTCTTTAGGGTTTCCTAGGTATATGCTCATGCCATCAGCAAACAGTGACAGTTTGACTTCCTCTTTACCAATTTGGATACCCTTTATTTCTTTCTCTTGTCTGATTGATTGCTCTGGCTAGGACTTCCAGTACTATGTTGAATAGAAGTGGTGAAAGTGGGCATCCTTGTCTTGTTCCAGTTCTCAGGGGGAATGCTTTCAACTTTTCCTCATTCAGTATAATATTGGCTGTGGGTTTGTCATAGATGGCTTTTATTACCTTAAGGTATGTCCCTTCTATACCAGTTTTGCTGATGGTTTTAATCAGAAAGGAATGCTGGATTTTGTCAAAAGTTTTTTCTGTGTCTGTTGAGATGATCATGTAATTTTTGGTCTTAATTCTGTTTATGTGGTGTATCACATTTATTGACTTAGGTATGTGAAATCATCCCTGCATCCCCGGTGTAAAACCCATTTGATCATGGTGGATTATTTTTTTGATATGCTGTTGGGTTCAGTAAGGTAGTGTTTTGCTGAGGATTTTTGCATCTATGTTCATCAGGGATATTGGTCTATAGTTTTCTTTTTTTGTTATGTCCTTCCTTGGTTTTGGTATTAGGGTGATACTGGCTTCATAGAATGATTTAGGGAGGATTCCTTCTTCCTCTATCTTGTGAAATAATGTCAAAAGAATTGGTGCCAATTCTTCTTTGAATATCTGATATAATTTAGCTGTGAATCTTTCTGGTCTTGGACTTTTTTTTTTGTTGGCACTTTTTAAATGTACCATTTCAATCTCACTGCTTGTTATTGATCTATTCAGAGTTTTTATTTTTTTCCTGATTTAGTCTAGGAGGCTTGTATATTTCCAGGAATTTATCCATCTCCTCTAGATTTTCTAGTTTGCATGCATAAAGGTGTTCATTGCAGCCTTGAATTATGTTTTGTATTTCTGTGATATTGGTTGTAATATCTTCCATTTCATTTCTTATTGAGCTTATTTCAATCTTCTCTCTTCTTGGTTAATCTCACTAATGGTCTATCAATTTTGTTTATCTTTTCAAAGAACCAGCTTTTTGTTTCATTTATCTTTTGTATTTCAATTTCATTTAGTTCTGCTCTGATGTTGATTATTCTTTTTCTGCTTCTGGGTTTGGGTTTGGTTTGTTCTTGTTTCTCTAGTTCCTTGAGGTGTGACTTTAGATTCTTTATTTGTACTCTTTCAGACTTTTTTTTTTTTTTTTGAGACTGAGTTTCACTCTTGTTGCCCAGGCTGGAGTGCAATGGCACGATCTCGGCTAACCGCAACCTCTGCCTCCCAGGTTCAAGCAATTCTCCTGCCTCAGTCTCTCTAATAGCTGGGATTACAGGCATGCACCACCATGCCTGGCTAATTTTTTTTTTTTGCATTTTTAGTAGAGACAGGGTTTCTCCATGTTGAGGCTGGTCTCAAACTCCTGACCTCAGGTGATCCGCCCACCTCGGCCTCCCAAAGTGCTGGGATTATAGGCGTGAGCCACTGCGCCCAGTCTCTTTCAGACTTTTTGATGTAGGCATTTAATGCCATGAACTTTCCTCTTAGCACCACATTTGCTGTATCCCAGAGGTTTTGATAGGTTGTGTCACTATCATCGTTCTGTACAAAGAATCTTTAAATTTCCATCTTGATGTCATTGTTGACCCGATGATCATTCATGAGCAGGTTATTTAATTTCCATATATTTGCATGGTTTTGAGAGTTACTTTTGGAGTTGATTTTCAATTTTATTCCACTGTGGTCTGGGAGAGCACTTGCTATAGTTCTGGTTTTCTTAAATTTGTTGAGACTTGTTTTGTGGCCTATCTTATGGTCTATCTTGGAGAATGTTCCATGTCCTGATGAATAGAATGTCTGTTCTGCAGTTGCTGGGTAGAATGTTCTGTAAATACCTGTTAAGTCCATTTGTTCTACGGTATGGTTTAAGTCCATTGTTTCTTTGTCAACTTTCTGTCTTGATGACCTGTTTAGTGCTGTCAGTGCAGTATTAAAATCCCCCACTATTATTGTGTTGCTGTCTATCTCATTTCTTAGGTCTAGAAGTAATTGTTTTATAAATTTGGGAGCTCCAGTGTTAGGTGCATATATATTTAGGATTGTGATATTTTCCTGTTGGAGTAGTCCTTTTATCATTATATAATGTCCCTGTTTGTGTTTTTTAACTGCTGTTGCTTTAAAGGTCATTTTGCCTGATGTAAGAATAGTTACTCCTGCCCTGTTTTGGTGTCCATCATGGAATATCTTGTTCCACCCCTTTACCGTAAGTTTATGTGAGTCCTTATGTGTCAGGTGAGTCTCTTGAAGACAGCAGATACCTGGTTGGTGAATTCTTATCTATTCTGCCATTCTGTATCTTTTAAATGGAGCATTTAGGCCATTTACATCCAATGTTAGTATTGAGATATGAGGTACTGTTCTATTCATTCTGTTATTTGTTGCCTGAATACCTTAGTTTTTTTTTTTCATTGTGTTGTTGTTTTATAGGTTCTGTGAGATGTATGCTTTCAGAAGATTCTATTTTGGTGTATTTGGAGGATTTGTTTCAAGAGTGAGGGCTCTTTTAGCAGTTCTTGTAGTGCTGGCTAGGTAGTGGCAAATTCTTTCACTATTTGTCTGAAAAAGACTGTGTCCTCCCTTCATTTAGGAAGCTTGGTTTCGCTGGATACACAATTCTTGGCTGATGATTGTTCTGTTTAAGGAGGCTAAAGATAGGACCCCAAACCCTTCTAGTTTGTAGGATTTCTGCAAGAAATCTACTGTTAATCTGATAGGTTTTCTTTTATAGGTTGCCTGATGTTTTTGCCTCACAGCTGTTGAGATTCTTTCCTTTGTCTTGACTTTGGATAGCTTGATGACTATGTGCCTAGGCAATGATATTTTTGTGATGAATTTCCCAGGTGTTTTTTCAGCTCCTTCTATTTGGATATCTGGATCTCTAGCAAGGCCAGGGAAGTTTTCCTTGATTTTTCCCTAAAATATGTTTTCCAAACTTTTAGATTTCTCTTCTTGCTTAGGAACACCAATTATTCTTAGGTGTGGTCATTTAATGTAATCTCAAACTTCTTGGTGGCTTTGTTCATTTTTTAAAATTAGTTTTTCTTTGTCTTTATTGGATTGGGTTAATTCAAAATCCTTGTTTTCAAACTCTGAAATTCTTTCTTCTACTTGTTTGATTCTATTGCTGAGACTTTCCAGTGCTTTTGCAATTCTCTAAGTGTGTCCTTCATTTCTAGAAGTTGGGATTGTTTTTTATTTAGGCTATTTCACTAGAGATCTTTACATTCATATCCTGTATCATTTCTTTTTTTTTTCGATTTCTCAAAGTTGGACTTTACATTTTTCTGCTACCTCCTTGATTGGCTTAATAGTTGGCCTTCTGAATTCTTTTTCTGGCAATTGAGATTTCATCTTGGTTTGGATCCACTGCTGGTGAGCTAGTGTGATTTTTTTGGGGTGTTAAAGAACCTTGTTTTGTCATATTACTGGACTTGTTTTTCTGGTTCCTACTAATTTGGGTAGATTGTGTCAGAGGGAATATCTGGGCCTCAAGGCCTGCTGTTCAGATTCTTCTGTCCCACAGGGTGCTCCTTTGATGTGGTGCACTCCCCTTTCCCCTAGGCATGGGGCTTCCTGAGAGCCTAATTGCAGTCATTGTTATTTCTCTTCTGGATCTAGCTACCCAGTGGAGCTACTGGGCTCTGGGCTGGTACTGGGTAGTGTCTGCAAAGAGTCCTGTGATGTGATCCATCTTCAGGTCTCTGTCATGGATACCAGCACTTGCTCTGGTGGAAGCAGCAGGGGAGTGAAGTGGACTGTGTAAGGGTCCTTGATTGTATTTTAGTTAAGTGTGCTGGTTTTGTGTTGGTTGGCCTTCAGCCAAGAGATGATGCTTTCAAGAGCACGTCAGCTGCTGTCGTATAGGGAGGATCAGGTGGTGGGCAGGGCCATAGAGCTCCAAAGAGATTAATGTCCTTTGCCTTTGACTACCAGGTTGGGTGGAGAACTATCACGTGGAGGCAGGATTAGGTGGGTCTGAGCTCAGACTCTGCTTGGGTGGGGCTTGCTGAGGCTGCTGTGGGGATGGGAGTGTGGTTCTCAAAAGATAAGTGTGTGAGGTAATATGTATGTTAATTAGCTTGATCTAGGCATTCAATGTCTACATATTTCAAAACATCATATTGTACTTTATACATAGGTACAATTTTTATTTGTCAAGTTTTAAAAAGCCAAAAATCCCGGGGCGGGGTGGGTGGGTGGTGGTTATAGCTATTATACATGTTGCTATGGGAACATGGGAAGTAGGGGAAAGCTGGCAGCCACAGGCCTTACCAAGCTCCCAAAAGGCTGGTCTCACTCTCACTGTGCCCCTCCAACAACACTGAGTTTATTTCCAGGCACCCAGTGAGCAGGGCTGAGAACTTGCCCCAGGCTACAAGACTCCTAACTGAGAAAGCAAGCAGACTTACACTTCCTCCGCTGTCCCGCGGAGCCTGAAGCAGCAATCCACCTCCTTCAAAGGGTTTGTGGATTCTCTTGGCTTTCTTGGTATGTTCCTGCTGTAGTTCTTGGAGCAAAAGTTTACGATGTGGTTCTCCACACACTGCCCTGTCCAGCCAAGTAGGAGCTGCAAGTTAGTCCTGCCTCCTATCTGCTATTTTTTTTCTACTCCAGTGTGATATTTTCATACATGAATACAATGTGCAATGATCAAATCGGGGTAATTAGCATGTCCATCAAACCTTTATTTTTTGAGTGTGTGTTGAAAACATTCGAAATCTGCTCACCTAGCTATTTGAAAATGTGCATAAGCTGCTGTTTATTGTAGTCACCCCACAGTGCTGTAGAACCCTAGAACTTGTTCCTCCTCCCTAGCTGTGCTTTTAGATCCATTAATCAACCTCTTCATTTGGCTCACTTCATCAGAGTCCTCTGCAGGATTATGGCTTGTGACATCATCTAACTTGCTAGTCAGTTACTACGTTTGCTTTAATTTTTTAAAAATAGCTTTATTGAGATATAATTGATATATAATGATGTACATACTTAAAGGGTACAATCTGATAAATTTTGACATAGATAAACCATAAAACCATCAGCACAATCAAGCTCTCTCATTTGCTAACTGTATCCTGCTAAGTGACTGAAGACCTCTTCTTGGCACCTGTAAAATGGAAATGATGATAGCAATCTCTATAGCATACGGGTTTTACAAGGCCCAAAGTCCAAAGAGATCATGTATATGCAGTACTTAGCACAGTGTCAAGCACACATTAGGTGCTCAGTAAATAGAAACCTTATTGCTAAATAAAAAATTAGAATTGAAAATAGAACTACCTCATGATCCAGCAATCCCATTGCTGGGTACATATGCAAAGGAGATGAGCTTGGCATGTCAAAGAAATATCTGTACTCCCATGCTCAGTGCAGCGTTATGCACAATAGCCAAGATGCGAATTAACCTAAATGTTCATCACTGGATGAAATAATAAAGAAAATGTGGTATACACTCACAATGAAATATTGTGTACTCAACCATAAGAAGAAGGAAATTCTGTCATTCACAACAGCATAGGTGAACCTGGAGAATGTTACACTAAGTGAAATAACCGAAGTACAGAAAGACAAATACCTCAGGATCTCTCTCATATGTGGAATCTAAAAAAGTTGAAATCACTAGAAGCAGAAAGTAGAATGGTGGTTACCAGAGACTGGAGGCAGGGAGACTGGGGAGATCCTGGTCAAAGGATAAAACATTTCAATTAGACGGAAGGAATAAATTCAAGAGATCTGTTGTACAACATGGTGACTATGGTTGATAGCAATGTATTGTATACTTAAAAATTGCTAAGAGTAGATTTTAAGTGTTTTTACCACAAATAAAGATAAGTGCGTGAGGTAATACATAGGTTAATTAGCTTGATGTAGGCATTCAATATTTACATATTTCAAAACATCCTATTGTACATTATACATAGGTATAATTTTTATTTGTCAAATTTAAAAAGCCAAAAATGCTACTAGATATATAATGCTGTGGTATCCAGGAATCTGCATTTTTATAAATATTCTAGTTAATTACAATGAAGTTATTCCTCAGAACACACTTGGAGAAATACAGATATGACTTCTAAAATGTAAAAATGTCCATTGTACAGCACAATTGCCAGCAATGGGTACTCCTGTATTTTTTTTATAGTTTAATGAAACAAATTATATATTGAGACAATTTAAGAATCAAAGAGGGCTTTTCATGTTAGGGAACATGCTAAACTTTTCTTCTTAACATGCTAGCAAAATTTGCATTCCAGGGTTCTTTTAGTGCTAAGGGTATCACTTATGAGAACCCATGTCATGTCTTATTAAAGTTGGTCAAAAAGTTCGATTTTGCAGCCAGCAGGCTTAAAATACCAAGGCTTCCTGTGGAAACAGAGAACGAGACTCTCCACATTCCAACTTCAAAGGCCATCCAGGAATCATGTATTTTGGAGTTTTCAGAGTGAAACGATTCACAAAGGCTCTATAAAATTAATTGCCTTTTACCACTCCTAAAGCTGGTAGACCTACAGACATATAAAAACCCACTGAATATTTAAAAGTTTCCTTCCAGCTCTAAAATGTTATTTTTTTAGAATTAAATTCAAAATTATCTAGGGCAAAATGCAAAATCCAGTAAAAATAACATCAGATCAAGTAGTAAACCGGCTAGGCCCGTTTTTGTATGCTTCACACTTACTGACTCGTGTCCTCCTTACTTAATCCCTGTGAAGTCGGTGTTACTATTAATTTCATTTTACTGATGAGAAAACTGAGCCACAGAGAGACTAAGTAACTTGTCCAAGGTCACAGAGGGAGTACTAGAAAATCCAGGATTGGAACCAGAGCAATGGGATCCTGGTGCCATGCTCTTGACCTCTCTTTGATAACATGCTCGTTCATATTTTAACCTCTTTGCTTGCTCCTAGCTCTGTCAAATGTGCATATCAGAATATTAAAGTATCAGTGATGGGACAGGGTGCAGTGAGAATTTATAAAACTAAATTATCATAGAGTCTATTGTGTTTTACTTTTTAATGAAAAAGGTAGTTGCTATATAACAGGCTAAAACTTAGCTTGAACCATGTAACATTGCCAAGAGTTACCTACTGTTGTCAATTTTGACCTACATTGATAATTTTTTAGTTGACTCTTGGCTACTTTGTATGGTTCAATCAAATATATAATTCACCGTTGAATGGTGATGTACAGTTTATGAGAATACTACCCCACTCTTCTGTTTGCTCCTCACAGTCTTGGGAAGTGAAGAGAACTCTTATTACCCCTGCTTCACAGAGGAAGAAGTGGAGATCATATTGAAGAGACCTGCCCCAAATGGTGCAAGGCTGGGTAGTGACCAGAACAATCCTTCACCCACTGCTCGGTTCCTCCTGTCACCCTCTTGTCCTGGTTGCAGCCAATGGCTGCTTTTCAGTGGCCAATATGAAGGGGTTTTAGGCATTCACTTTGGACAGGCATATTGAATTCATCAAATGCAACTTGGCAGGAAATTGAGCAGAAGATATAAAAGGAGGATGCCTACCAGCCAACGGCAGGGGCTGAGACAGGAGCCAGGGCAGTGCACATTATATGGATTCCAGAGCTATTGGCAGAGAGGGAATGTCCTCCCTCCTCCTAATTTTGATTCCTCCACGCTCCTTCCTGTCTCTGCATCTGATGACTGAAGGCTAGTCTCTCCTGGATCACCCGCAAGCTGCCTCACTACAGGGAGAGCCAGGTGTGAGGCAACCTGTCTCTGGTTTCCCATGGGGGTCCCCCTGCTTCTCTGTGGTGTCTGGAGATGCCCCTGCCTGGTTCCTATGTGAAGTGAAGTGAAACAACCTCCTCTCAATAAGGTGTATAAGACCCGGCTATCCCATACATGACATGATACATACACACAGGCTGTTGTTGATGACCATTCAGGGCTTCCTTAGGGGACATGTGCCCTGACCACAGGCTCTGCCCCATCTTCTTCCTCTGGGGAAGAGAGGTGAAGGAGCCAGACTCCTGATGCCAGCCCCCTGATTGCTGAGAGGGACAGGGTAAGAGCAAACATGTGGAGGAGGGTCTCAGGCAACCTACTGGACCACAGCTGAATGCACATGGACCCAGCATGGCTGATGGCAGCCCATGGGGGACACAGTAGCACTGTCTCTGTGGCTGTTTGTGTTGTTTTGTTGAATTGGAGGCATCCATTGAGGATGATGTCATTTAGATGAAAAAATACTAAGGGGGGAGCCAGCAATTCTGGATCCTAATCAGGGTTCTGTCTATGAGAAGCTGTGTAGTTTCCCACTGGCCTTAGGTAATCCCTGCCAGGCTGTGCTACCCTCCACAGATTCATATCTAGCCACTTTCCCCTTGAATCAAAACTGTCTAGCCATTCCAGGCCATGTCAGCTCCTAGGCCGAACCCTTTCTTTCCTTCTTGAAGGCCTCCACAGGTTCCCTTACCCTCTGACTTAAATGCTACTGCTCCAGTCATGGCCAGGTGAACAGCTATTCAGAGTTTCCTAACTCCTCCTCCCCTCCCTAAGTAGGTTTGGATGCTCTGCTATTTCATAGCAACTTTTTTTTTGGTCTGTCTTCATACCTGTTTCAAGCATCTGTTGATGCATAACAAACCATGTCACATGTAGTGGTTTTAAAACAACAATTTATCATTTTTCATGATTCTTTCCAGGTGCAGCATCTGGTTCATCTACTTGGCTGGGGCCCTGGGATGTCCCATTTCAAAGTGCCTGAGTCTCATGGCTGGTGGTTGGTGTTAGCTATGGCTAAGACTCAGCTGGGGCTGTTGGCTGGGGCCTTCAGTAGTTTCCCTTGTGATCTTTTCCATCTGGGTACTTGGGCTTCCTCACAATATGGCAGCTGGGTTCTGAGGGGGAATGTTACATGAAGTGAGGCAGAGGTTGCCTGACTCCTGAGGCCCAGCCTCACAACTGCCCAGCATCACTTCTGCCACATCTGTTATTGCCTGAAACAGATCACAGGGACAAGGAAGAAGATTCTATATCTTGATGGGAAAAGAAAAATTTACATTAGAAAAGAAAACAGGAAGTGCAAGAAAAGTGGCAATCTTTGAAAACTTGGTCTATTTCAGTACCATGAATCACACGATCATCTTTTGATCTTTATGTTATTCCCTGAGCTGCAAATGTTTTGAGACCAAGGACCATTTATATTTGCTCACCACTGTTTCCTCAACCTCTTGTACCATGTTTTATATACTTGCAGAATAAATGGAAGGTACATTTATTGTGCCTTGTACAAATCACTTCACCTCGATAACCAACTTACATTCTATAAGACAATAGAGCTAGATCACATGATTATATGTAAGGCTTCAAGTTTTACTCATAAAATTATATGACTTTTACTCAACTGGGATAGCTTAGCAATATGCTTATGGATCCTTTAATAATTGGTATACAGCTGAGCAACTATCATCTAATTTTAGCCTGAGAGCTCTCTGGAAAAGCCTACTGTTTTTCTGGCACACGGTACCTATTGAATAATTCCATTTTGTAGCAGAGCCAAAAATAATAATCATTTTTCATAGTTGAAGGCTTTGCAAACCACATCATAAATGGCCATACTCTTTGGTCACCCCAGAGATAGGTCATTTTTAAATTGGTAGTCTTGACAATAATGGTGATCAGACAAAGAATGTAGCTTCCTTTGAAACACCCTGAAGCATTATCATGGAAATCTTTTTATCTTCACTGTATCCTTGTAAAGTAGGAAATGGATGAGTAATTTTTTTTGTGTCAAATGACCATTTCCTCAGGTTCAGTGGATTGGGCTATTCTTGTGCATTTCAATGGTACAATTTCCATTTTACCGCTACTCTTGTCGTGATGATGAACTTCGTGGATCCTTGATAAGTACATTTTCCACTGCCTCAAACGTACATATTTATTTGTTTCAATGAAGCCATTTAAGAATACCTTTTTTTGAATAATATTGATTTGAAAATATAATTTGAGCATGAAATATGATGTGATGTTTACAAGAATTGGAATTCTTTCTCTAAATTTGGACTTTCTCCCCAGATGTAAAAATTCTGGGGCCTGTGTTTTTATTATTATTACTTTTTTACAGAAGAAGCTTCTTCAAAGAAGCTGTTTATTCAGGCAAGAAAACACTTCTGTGGTACTATATGCATTAGGAAGCATATCATGATAGAGCATTGAGAACATATCTCAATTAATAAAATATAATTTTCATGTTGCTCAAACTGTGGCAGATCACAGGAAAAGAAGAAAATTTCTCATTTATTTTATATTTCACTCATTATAACTTTAATACAAAAATCTGACTTTATTTATTGATCTTTATTTCCTTCTTTTTTATTTATTATTATTATTTTTTACTATACCTTGACTTTGTATAGAATAAAATCTGATTTAAAAAATAACAAAGTAAAAGGAAAAACAATAAATCAATTCCATTTGGGAATATAGACACGAAACCAAAAAACTGTAAAATATTAATGAATCAAATTCAGCAGTAAATTAGAAAATGAATCCTGCTTGACCAAGCAGGGCTTGTTCCAGAAATGAAAAAGAGGTTTAACATGCTTAGCGTACTCATTATATGAACACAGTAAAGAAACATATAATTAAACCAACAGATTTAAAAATCACATTTGAGTAATTTTTAGTTATTTATTGCAAAAGCTGTAAATAAAATAGAACTAAGAGGAAGCTACTGAGAGATAATGAAGGTGGTTCATAAAAAAACTACATATTGTGAAATATTAAACAACTGAAATGTGGAACATGACTGCAATGTCCCAATCACCATTATTAAACAACATTATTTTTGAGTCTAGCTAATGTAATAAAATACAAAATAAGTAAGTCATACCAAGGTTAGAATAGAAAGATCAAAATTATCTTTATTTGTAGGCAATAGGATTGCAGGCTTGGAAAATACAATAGGCCAGATTTTAAAAATTGTTGCATTCAAAAGGTATTTTGTACATAAAATAAAACATAAAATTAATATCTTTAAAGATAACATCAATAGATAGAAATTAAATGAAAAACTGCCAATGTATAATAACAATAAAAGCTATCAAGTAAATGAAAATGCATTTAATGAGACACGTTTAGACATAAAGGAAGGCTGTTACTCAGTTTTAAGGAGGATGGAACCGTAGAGGTGCAGGCCTTCAGAACGGGGTGTCTGATGGCTCTGCCTCCACTCCCAGAGTCTCTCAGCGGTGCCTCTTCTGTGCCAGTCCCTCCTGCATAGGCAGGCAGATGCCATAGCACCCCCAGGCCTCACACCCACTCAGGGCTCCTTCCCCGAGGAAGAGAGATGATAGCATGTCACGTGGACCCAGAAGAGCAAGAGAGAACCTTCCCCAATTCCCCCAGCACAACACTCCTCACATCTTTTCCACCAGAACTGGTTCACGTGCCCACTTTTGAGCCAGTCGCTGGAAAGAGCTATGAGCTTAGACAACCTAATGTAATCTCTGGATTAGGATTATATTCCTCTGAAGAATATGGCAGAGAGCTTATGTCCTGAACAAGTTTGAGATTTCATTAGTAAGGAGGTGGTGGAAATGAATTAATTCTAAGTAAACAACAATCAGTCACTTGAAAGAAAATAAAGGTAGACTCCTACCTTGTTCTGCGTACAAAAAATCCAAGTTTAAATAACATACTAGTTCATTTTTGCATGGCTCTAAAGAAATACCCCGAGACTGGGTAATTTATAAAGAAAAGAGATTTAATTGGCTCATGGTTCTGTAGGCTGCACAAGAAGCATAGTTGGGGAGGCCTCAGGAAACCTACAATCACGGTGGAAAGCAAAGGGAGAGTCGGCATGTCTTACACGACAGGAGCAGGAGCAAGAGAGATAGCAGGGAGGTGCCACACACTTTTAAACAACCAGATCTCATGAGAACTCTATCATGAGGCAGCACCGAGGGGATGATGCTTAACCATGAGAAGCCATCCCTGTGATCCAATTACCTCCCACCAGGCCCCACTTCCAAACATTGGGTATTACAACTGAATATGAGATTTGGGTGGGGACACAGATCCAAACCATATCAAGTAACTAAGTGTAAAACAAACCCATACAAATATTAGAAGAAAATATAGAAGAATGTTGCCTAACCTTGGGGTGAAAAAGGCCTTCTCAAGCAACAGACAAAACTCAAAGGACATACAGGCAGATAGTGGCTGGTTTCAAGATAGAAGTTAATCATTTCTATATGGCAAAAAACATCAGAAAGAGTCAAATAGCAAATGACAAGGTAAAATATTTGCACTATATGTGGACAAAGGTTTAATATCTCTCATATACAAAGAACTTCTTCAGAAAACGAAAAATAAAGATACAGTTGAAAAATATCAAAGGACATGAATAGGCAAGAGAAAATGCAAAAAGTAAGAGAAAATTAAAACTCTCGACCTCATTAGTATTAGGACAATTAAAATTAAAACAACAAAATGCCAAATTTATTATGAAATTTTAACAAATTAGAGAAAGTTTATAGGATCCAATATTGGAAAGGATGTAGAGAAACTGCACTCTCTGATTTTACAGATGGGAGTGTGCATTGCCCCAAATGTTAGAGGAAGTAATCTGATAGTATCTGTTAACTCTATGATGGAGAAATCCCACTTTTAGCAATATGTTTTACAAAAACTAAAAAAATAGAAATATGCCCAAAGATATTCTTGTGCATTTGTTGTGATAGAAAAACACACAACACAATCTGAATATCTATCCATGGTGGAACTGCTGTAAAAACAATGCAGCACACATACTGTGGACTAGCATTGATATTAAAGTCGTGGGTTAAACCCTGAGTAAGAAGGCAGCAGTGGTGGCATAACTGTGAATGTTCTGGAATCCCTCAACAAATCCAACCAGAGCAACTGAAATAATAAAAACTCATTATCTATGAATAGCTTTTATGACAAAATAAGGTGATAAGGTGTCTCCCAAACCACAAATAAAAGCAGGTGGAGTCAGACCACAGATGGCAACAAGGCCTATGTGATACAGGCTGCTGGGCAGGAGGTGGTGAGGGAGGACAGGACATCCTATGAATGCTCCACACCAGCCAGCCAAAGCTGACCTCCTGACAAACCTCCACAGTGAAGAGGACCCTGCCACTTTGCTCCCGAAAGTCTCCCATCTCTCTCAATCATCACTCATTTATTTAAAAAAAAATGTTGTTTGTATTTTTGTTGATATATCATGGCTGTGCATATTTTGGGGGTACATGTGATATTTTGATACCTGTATCCATTGTGTAATGATCAAAGCAGGGTAACTGCAATATCCACCATCTCAAGACTTTATATTTTCTTTGTGTTGGGAACATTACAATTCTTCTCTTCTAGCCATTTTGAAATATGCAATAAATTATTGTTAACTATAATTTCTCTGCTGTACTATAGAATACTAGAAGTTATTCCTTCTAACGATATTCTTGTACGCACGAATCGACTTTTCTTCATCCCTCCACCTTGCTTCCCTTCCCTGTAAAGAGTATTTTTGCATCTATATATATGAGAGGAATTTGCCTGTTCTTTTCCTTTTTTACAATGACGTTGTTTGGTTTTGGTATCAAGGTCATGCAGGCTTCAGAAAACAGGTTCCTGGGGGTTTCATTGATTTCTGTTCTCTGGAGGAGTTTGTGTAAGATTGGCGTTAGTTTTTCACTGGGCAGCCATTTGGGTCCGGAGTTTTCTCTAAGAGAAGGTTTTAGTTTATGGTGTTAATTTCTTCAATATTACAGGATTATCCATGTTTATTATTTCTTCTGGAGTCAGCTTTGGTGAGTTGGAATTTCCTAGGAATTTGTTTACTTTTCTCTTAAGAATTTAAGTTTATTGGTCTATTGTAATTATCATCTTACTATCATGTTCCTATCTCCAGGACCTGTAGTGATGTGCCCCCCAACCTCCATTTCTGATCCCACCAAAAAAGAGGATTTGTGTCCTCTTTTTCACATTGACAAGTTTTAGCAGGAGTTTGACGAGTTGCTTCTTTCAAAGAAAGAACTTTTGCTTTATTGAGTCTTTGTATTAGATGTCTATTTTCTATTACATTAATTTCTGTCCTCTCTTTTTATTCTCTTTCTCCAACTCTGTCTTTTTTTTAAAAAAATTAATTTGGTAATCTCATTCTAATTTCTTCAGATGGATACTTAGGCCACTTGATATTTAGTAATTTATGTTCTTTCACATATCTGTTTAAGTTTTAAAATTTCCCTCTAAGCACCGTGTTAACTGCGTCTCACAAGTATTTACATTTTTGTTATCAAGTTCAAAATAATTTCTAATTTCCATTGTAATGTTTTCATTGATCCTTGAGTTCTTTAGAAATTTATCCCTTACCTTCCAAACATATGGGAATTTTCTGATGATCGTTTCATTATTATTCTCCAGATTAACTGAGCAGTGATCAAACAGCTCCATGGGATGAGGAGAAGCCAGGCTCACCTCATGGAGTAAGGCCAAGATCCCAATGGCCCTGGAGGTGATGTGGTGGCAGCTGGGGCAGAAGCAGCTGGGGACCTCCACAAACAAGGGGTGCGGATCCCTGGAGTCAGGAGAGGCTGAATGCATCTGATAAGGGGCATAAATTGTGTTCAGTGAAATATCTTTCATTAGTTTGGGGAAATCTTCACCCAGTATCTCTTAATGTTGCTTCTGCTCCAATCTGTGCTGTTACCTCTGAACAGGACACTGTATTCTCTTGTTTTTCACCCTTTCCTTTATGTTTCACATCTGTTTGTCTCTTTGTGCTTTATTTAGAATCTTTTCTTCTAATTTATATTCCTATTCACATATTTTCTCCTTAGCTGTATCTCCTCTGCTATTTAGCCCATTAAAAGCTTTAATATCAACAATTTTATTTTTCAGGTTTAGAATGTCCATTGTTTTTCTTTAAAACTTTCCAGTTTTCTGTTGAAATTTTTAGTCTTATTCATAATCTACTTAAACATATTGGGGTAGTTAATTTATACACTGTGACTCAAACTGGATTTTAAATGCTATTGAGAAATTCTTGTTTATTTTCTTAGGTGTGATAATGGTATAATGGTTAGGTCATTAAAATTATATACTGAAGTCCTTAGAGGGGAAATGATGTTATGTCTGTGATTTATTTTTAAATACTCCAGAAAAGTGTGTGTGTGTATATAATTGGTGAGGATGCATAATTTGTACATGGGAGCTCATTCTGGTATTCTTTCTTTGACGTAGGCGTTAAAAAATTTTTTTTAAGTCAGTTCTGATAACTCCATTTTGGAGGCAATACCAGAGCTTGCTTCTATTGTCCTTCTTTTCTTAAGTTTGTATATATTTCAGGTATACAACTTGATGATTTGATATTGCTTCTATTTTTTAAATTGCCTTTCTTGCTTTACATTCCCATGCTTTGGTTTTGAGAATATTGGGTTATTTCTGACTGAATGGCAATATTGTTTCTTAAGAGTAGTAGAAAGAGTTTGAGGCCTAGTCTGATGTTATCTCCCTTCAGGCAAGATTTATATTTTCTCCTGGTTGGCAGCTGGGATCTGAGCAACTCAGGTTCCCCATAATCCAGTTTCACAAGTGATTTGACACTGGGATTCAGTGCCCACAAGGGCTGATTAACAAATGGATCACCCTTGCTCATAGGATGTAGCCTTTCACGGCCCTGACTGAGAATGGGTGGTTTAGGAGCCTTCCCTGCCCTTTGGTGGGCCCTGAACTCCAGACGTTATGCTCACTGCACTGAAAGTCTGCCAGGAGCTCTCCTGCTCCCTCTCCTTGCCTCTGGACTGCTTCTGGAAGCAGCAGGTGTCTCTGGGAAGATTGGCCGCAGGTGCTAGGCTCACTCTCTGTCCTTCCTTTTGCTCTCAAATCATGTTCTGTAACTATTTATTGGCTTGTTTGTTCTCTGGTGCCTTCAAGTAGATGGCTTTCTAACAACAACAACAACAACAACAAGAACAACAATGACCATATTTTCTTGTTTTTCTCATGTGGCGTGGGTGGACTAAGTTAGTCCTCCATTGCTGTGTGCCATCTATCTTCTCTCTTTGTCCCTCCTCCTTTGATGGGCCCCTCCCGTCATCCTGACCATTGCCTGGTAGGAGGCTTTTGGTTCCATTGATGAACAGAGTGCAACTCTAGAGTGTGTTAGTACCGACAAAGCCCTGGGTGGTCCATTCTGCATACAACTCCAGAGTGTTTGTGTCTCTTCATACCAAGCCCATGTCCCTGATGAGCATGGATCCCTGAGTGAGTTGCGCTGAGACATTATATTATATGGCTGCCTGTGCTGGGGTGGCCTGAGCTCAAAGAAATGTCTGTGGCAGGAGAGTGGCCTGCCTGAGAACCCCGAATACATCCCAGGACAACAGATGAGGGGGATAACTCAGTATGGGTCACTCTGCCTGGGACCAAGCACATTTCTTTCAGCAGTTTTTGGATGCTTTTGGGGAGTGTAGCTTGAATTAGAGTGTTTTGGACTTTCTAGAAGATAATATGGAACTTCTGCTGGGATTCATTTTAGTTTAACAAATGTCAAGAGTGGAAGGGAGGAAGGGAAGAAGGAAAGAAAGAAGAAGGTCTGGGAAGAGAGACATCAGTGGAATGGGCTGTTCTCCTATATTCAGGCCCGAGAGACACCTAGAGGCCACATGAAAGGTAACCGCAGCTCCTTAACACCTGTGCCTGGAGCATATCACCTGAGCAGGTGGCAGAGCTCAATGTTTTCCTACTGTGGGGGAGAAGCTCAATTATCAAAGACAGAAGGATTGGCAGAGCAGGTGCAATCCCTTCCAAATACCCCTGCAGGGATAGGTGGAGCTCAGGGGAGTAAGGTCCTCCTTCTACTACTCTGCCTTCATCTTCTGGGTCCCCATTCCTGCCCTGTCGCCCCACATAGATGGTGTAGCTGATTCACTGAACTCGCCATGTGCCAGCCACTGCTTGCAGTGTTTCACATGAGTTAACTTACTTAATTCTCTAAGCAATCCTGTAAGTTAGGAACTCCCTCATCCTCATTTTAGAGATGAGGAAACTCAGACACAAATTAAGTAATTTCTCTAGGAAATGTTAGAGGTGGGAATTCAGACTAGTTTGGTTCCAGAGTCTGTGCTTTTTTGTTGAACTCATTCATGCTGGAGCACAAAGCCATTCCTGTTAGCTGCATTCCTTCCTGCGGGGACAAACTCCATCCTTATCCCAGGCAGTACTAACCCATTCTGCAGAAGAATAATGACACTGGCATAGCGGAGTTCATGCCCGGACGTGGGTCTCCCCTAGACCTGGTTCTGGGCCCGGGTCTCGTCTCCCCTGCTTCACGCTTCTTCAGAGTTGAGCCTTATGGAATCTGGCTGCTGCAGATAAATCATTCCAAATCACAGAGCCTTACAGCCTTTCTCAGAGTTGGAAATCACAATGGTTCCATGATAGGATACCGTAAATCTTCAGCTAAATAGATTTGTGATTCATCAAGGGACTCTAGTTCTGGCTGTTGACAGAAAATGCCTCATAAGGCTTATTTACCCCTGGCTTTGTCATCTGTCCCAGCAAAGAGGCAAAACCCCAAATAGTGCCAACTTAAATTCCAAATTTTGAGTTTGCCATAAGCACTGAAATACAACAAAAACATAGTTTTTCATAGATACCAGTCATATGTAAATAGGAGAAGAAATCAAGCATGAAGTCTGTGTTAAATACAATCACAGTTCTTTTATTTAACAAATTAAAACGGTAAAAGCTAGTTTTATATTCCTGTCATAGTCAGTTGAGTGGTGTATTCATCTGATGGTGGCCTGGACTGCTAACTTTCCTTCGTAAGCCTTAACTCCAGAAGAGTTAACTCTGCTGTCAGTGACAAGATGAGAGTGACTACCATGACCAGCAGCAGGGCCAAGCGGTGGTCGATGACTGGGCCCACAGGTTTCCAGGGTGGGGTCATGGTTTCCATGAAATCAACAGACAACCTATCTGATCTATAAACTGAAAAGCACTTGAGTTAACACTCCTGAGTCTTGAGTGAGCAGACACTATGGAAAGTCTCTGAGAGAAGAGGTGGTTGGTTTCCCTTGAGTCCAGACCCTAGAGAAACTGCCACAAGAGCATACTCTATCTTCTTCCTACCATCCAAGAAATTACCTGAAGCCATTAACTAGGGTGGCCGTGCACAGCGGAAAGGGAGAGACCCAGATTTTCAGGGATTCATAGGCACAGGCTCTGGGTTGATATGAATCCAAACCAGATTGGAGATTTATGTGGGAGGTGAGATGGTCAGGGGAGAAATGGAATTTTGGCCCAAGTCTATTTCACAGTAGGCCAGTGGCTCTGGAAGCCCATCTTGTGGTTATTTTTCTAGCTTCTGAATGTAAAGTTGAGATAGAAATACTCAACAACAACTGCTCAAATGTCTACATTGATTTCCTTATCAATGTGGAGGGTGGGGCTAGGGTCCTTCTGGTAGAAATGGTCAAATGGAAACCCCTGGAACTACCTTTCCCTATAAAACCAAAATCAACAAGCGTGTCTGGTGAATTTCAAAGATGGTGCACCTTCAGAGACTTGCAAGATTCAGAGGAGGCGACTCTCGTGTCCTCTTCATGCAGAGGATATGTGATTCTTGGAGAATGACAATAAATTATCATACATGTAATAATATGTGACTATAACTGTAGCCATTCTTCAAGAGATAGCTTTTTTGGTGGAGCAAATCAACACAGCGCTTGTCTCCTGGTATGCATCTTTTGTGTTGGCTAATGCTTTCTCTGCATTCAAATAAATAGAATGCAGCAGGAGCGATGTGCTTTCATCAGACAGGAATGTGGTACTCCTTCATGGTCTCAGGGCCATTTAATTAGAAAACTAAAAAATACATTTTCAAGACTCCTTTGCAGCTAGGATTCTGGAGGTAAATTAGTTCCATTTAGATTCACTAGAGTGAAGATTGGCTAACTATGGCCCAGGAACCAAGTCCGTTTTTGTAAACAGGTGCACAGAATACTCATTCATTTACTTATTACTTTGGCTGCTTCCACACTGTAATGGCGGAGTTGAGTGGTTGTGACAGAGAGTCTATGGCCCACAAAGCCACAAATCTGGACTCTTCTGGACCTTTCTAGCACATGTTTGCTGGCCCCTGATGTGGAGCAAGACTGGTGAGGCAGGGCTGAAGGTGGGCCTCCCTACAGCTTCTATCTTTCACTGTGGGTTCAGGAGAGTCATGGATTTCTTCTAAGTTTTCCCAGTGTTTATCTTTGATTTCCTGAGTCTCAGGGACAGTCACATCTCAATGTTTTTGGCGTTAGTCCCTAGAGCTTCCAACCTAGACTGCCCGGCTCCAGCATTGACCTCAGAGGCAATAATTCCCCCACTGGCTGGTTCTAATTGTTCTGAGGGTCATTCCAAGAGTCACAGCCTAAAACCTGCTTCTTCTATAATTTTTTTTTTTTTTTTTTTTTTTGAGACGGAGTCTTGCTCTGTCGCCCAGGCTGGAGTGCAATGGCACGATCTTGGCTCACTGCAACCTCCGTCTCCTGGGTTCAAGCGATTCTCCTGCCTCGGCCTCCCGAGTAGCTGGGACTATAGGTGCGCACCACCATGCCTAGCTAATTTTTGTATTTTTAGTAGAGATGGGGTTTCACTGTGTTGGCCAGGATGGTCTCGATCTCTTGACCTCATGACCCGTCTGCCTCAGCCTCCCAAAGTGCTGGGATTACAGGCATGAGCCACCGTGCCCTGCCTCTTCAATAATTTTTAAAACACCTAATTCCAACTATTAAACCTTCTTCAATCAAGTACCTAGAATTACTTTGGTTTCCTAAACTGAATCCTGGCTACTACATTCCTCAAGCCTGTGTACCAGTGATTGGCATTTAAACACACAGAGTTCTTCATATATAAATTGTTTGTAATATGTAATAAAAATTTATATGTCATATGTATAAATCAGAGACAAAGACTGTGTTGAGGATACTACAATATTTTAAAATTTAATAAATTAAATGGCAAAGACTAATGTTACTGCACAATCACAATATGTTAAATGGAAAATCCCCTGCAGAATGGTTTGATTGGAAACATCATTAGGCCCCAGCTTTTCCTGACTCTGAAGCTCTGGTCCACTCAGGAGGTTCTGCCATGGTTGGAATGTCTGATTTCATATGTACAGAAAGATTGCTGATTAGAGAGCGTCCTGATTTTTTGGTGTGGGTACCGTGCTATCTCCAAGGTCTGTTGAACAAGAGTGGAGGTGGCTGAGCAGCAGAGAGATGTTTGTTATGCAACTCAGCTTCCTCATGAGGTCATCTCCGAGGGCAGGTGTGGTCTGCTTCATCAGGATATCTCAGGTCTGAAAGAAAACATTGGCTCCAACCAGAGAAGAGCTGAGGGTGACAAATCTGAAGTCAATTGTGACAAGATGACGTCATGGCTTCCGTCTCAGGTAACCGCAGCCATGCACGTCATTATGATGATCTGACTTGGTTTTCTGAGTTTACCCTGGGGCAGGGTAAGGGTTGGGCAAGGAGCCAGAATCCAGGCATGCTCCCTGGGCACCTTGCCATTATTCAGTTCCTAACGAAGCTTAGAAGCATTACCCCTCCCTGAATCAAAGCACAGGTTTCCACCTCCCTAGCCCCACCCTGAATCCTCCATGCTTCTCAGTTCATTGAGAAATAGGTGGAGAGCCCTCTGATGATTTGAGACTGACTCATTCGATTATTTTGCAAAAAAATGAGTTCAAATTCAAGAGTCTAGGTTTCTTTGAGTTTCTCTGTTTTCTTCCTCTTTCATTCTATTCTCCTATTTGACCTTTAACTTTTCTTCACAGCTTTAGGGGGAAAATGAGCGAATTCCTCAAAGGTTTCCACTAGAGGAATAAAAAAGACTAATTCCTGGAAATAGAGACGGCAGGTTGATCCCTATTCTTTTGGCACAGAAGCTATATTTAATATGATATTGAGAACTTATTCTCTGTAAACATAATGATAGAACTACATTATGTGTTAACTTGGAAACAAAATCTGTGTTTACCATATTCCAGAAGAGAGATTTCTATTCTTGTCCAAGTGGGACACATTGGGCTCCTAACCAGATGTGGTTTTCTAGAAAGAGGAAAAAATGGTAGTAAGACTTCCAAATGTCATTTGTGGTTGGCCCGCGATTTATACACAATGATGGCAACATGGTGGTTCTCTCCCCTGGGATTTATTTGACGTTACACACAATTAGAGCTATGAAACAGAAACCTTTCCCTAACAAACAGAAAATGGGACCCCGGGAAGCTTAAAAATAATGGAGGGAGCCAAAGATGGGTAGTAGAAAAAGCTGTATCTTATAAAAACTAATCTGGCCATGAGGCTGTTCACAAGCAATTCATTATCATTTCTCTTGTGGTCTCTGTGAGGGCTTTCTGGCTGTTTGAATGCTGTATTTTCACAAGATAGTTTCAAACAAAAGGCCAGAAGGACAGTGGGAGCAGAATAAAAATTAAACATGTTGACTTCGTTTGGTGCCCTGTAGGTAAAATGTCACATCTTGTCCTCGGCTCCTGAAGATTTAATTACCCGGCTCATTTCCCAGAGCTGCTGTGCAATTCATATTGCTTCCAGGTAACAGATTATGCAAACTCATGATTGCAAACGGGAGCCGAGCTGTTTTGAGGATGAAGTTTGTTAGTTCAGGGTATCTGCAAATGCAGTTGTTTGGCTTCTCTATCATACTCTGGCACTGACGGTAATTGTGCTGTGTAGAAAATGCAGAATTGTTACGAGCGTCACACGCCTAGACTTGTTGGCAGACGTGGGCCCAGGCTGGCTGGAACTGTTTCAGCCCTGTGGTTCTGCTGCTCAGGGAAGACAGCTAGGAACTTGATGCACTATTCACAAAGGTTTATCACATGCCCACTGTGTGTTGAGTGAGCTCCAAAGGCTGACATTTCCTACTGGCTTCGGGTAGGATGAGCAGTGTGACTGTTGGTCTCTTGGGTGGCCTGCCCGGGCTACACTATTCCACTGGGCACTGCAGGCAGAAGCATGTTTTACTTTTGTGGTTAGAATACCTCAAGTTTTCTATGAAACTCCAGGCACCAAGTTTCAGTTCCCAAGGAAAAGTAGGGTGCCACACAGTGGCATGGACTGAAGTGGCCAGTGTTTTCCCATCCCATCATGGGATATGAAGCAATTGGCTTCATTGCTCCTGGCGTCAGTCCATCCAGTAACATAAGCTATTCGCATTACAAGCAAGCAACTAGACAATGAAACACATCTCTTCTCATTTTATTGCATTTGCTTTTGTTCTGCATGCACACACACACACATTCACACACACACACACACACATTCACACACACACACATGCACATGCACACACTCTTTTCCCCCAGGCCTCTGAGCCCAGAACAAGAGTTACTGACTAAACAAACTGGCTTTTCTTCCATTCTTTCTACAAGATATGAAAGCAAATGAGATTATTTCTGAAACACACCAAAACTAAATTGCCAAGTGAGAGTTTTGCATAAAGTCCACGTGTGAGGCAATATACATAATGTTACTTTTAAAGAAATTCCTGAAACTCTTTTCTTCCAAGATAAACAGTGTGTGTTTATCACAGATTCTAGGGGATTTTGATTCACTATGATATTCCAGGAGTATTCAGCTTTGCTCTTGCTTTAGTTCTATGCATCCCCTTACAAAGTTCTGTTTTGTTTTGTTTCTAAGTTTACCTATATCATCCTTTTCATCTTTCTAGCCGTTGTTTTACCCAAAGCCCTTGCCTGGGGGCTAGAGCACGCTGTATTTGCAAAGATGGTCACACTAATATATAATCCATCCCATGACTCTTCCTACAGTGCAATGCTGACCCCCACTGAGATGTGAGGCAGTCTCACCCTCACACCTGGGGACACCCCTATCACTGCCTGGACCAACAGAATACAGGGAAAGTGATGCTGGGGGATTTCCAAGCTAGGCCGTAAAAGGCAATATGGCTTCTACCTGGCTTTCTTGGGTGCTTTTCCTTGGCTTCCAGCCACCTCGTTGTGAGGAAGCCCAGCCTGCAAGGAGAGGCCACGTGTGGGTGTTCCAGCCAAAACCCGGAAGCCCTTGTGGACTGCCACACCCACCAGGCAGTGGCCTGCAGATGGTCCCTGCTACTGCTTCGAGTGCCCCAGCGGAGAATCCAGACACCATGAGGTGGAGACAAGCCACCCTGTCTGAATTCCTGACCCACAGGAACTATGAGAGGTGATAAAAAGTTATTATTTTAAGCTGCTAAATGTAAGGGGAATTTGTTAGGCTGCCATAGATAGCTAATACAGGACCTCTTGTATCCCAGCCAAGGGGTTTAGCTGCCATGTGCAGTAACCTCAGGAATCACCGGGTGGAGCTTCCTCAGCTCTATTTCCAATTTCCTCCTTTAAAAATGTGTCTTTTACAGTCCCCTTTACTAGCCAGTTATGAAATTCCTGGACAATACAACAGATCTAGATATGTGATATACATTTCTATGACTATATGTTTGTATATAACATATATATTATTCATATACCTAACAATAATATAGAGAAGCAAAAGGAAAATAATTCTTAATAAAATAACATGAAATTCAATATATGGTCATTTCTTCTGCAATGTGTTCCTAAAATCACTTGCTATGGAATTTTGCATAATAAAAATAACAGAGCTTGTGAGGAAATGAGGTTAGTGACAGAATACTCAACACCTATACAATAAGTTTTTCATGACTTCATAGGCTCTTGGAAACAGTGACTATAAGCAAAACTACATAGAAAGAAACCAATTTTCCTACAGGCTAATTGATGTCCACAAGAGTTAAGTTCCTGTAGCATATTTCTGATTGCAAAAACATCACCAAACTTCTAAATGAAGACCCAAACACTTGTAATATTAAACATTAAAACAATAAAATAAATGTAATATTAAACATTAAAATAAAAGCTATAATACATTTAAGACAAATTAATAAAAACAAGTAAGAGAATTATTTACCTGCTTATTCCAGTTCAGGGTTGAGGGTGGCTGAAGCCTATCTCTAAAGCTCAGGGCACAAGGCAGGAACCAGCCCTGAATAGGACACACTCACATCTCAGGGCGCGTGCACACCACCTGCACTCACTCATACTGGGATGTGTAGACATGGCAGTTCCCTCATAGGCACACCTTTGGGATGTGGGAGGAAAGAGGAGTACCCAGAAAAAACCTACACAGACCTAGAGAGAATGTGAAAACTTCACATAGATGGTGGCCCCACCAGGAGGAATTCATTTTTTTTTCTCTTCAACATTATAACAAAATGACTTTGAAATAAAATGATGTTATTCCAGGACCTGCTATATAATTTTGTAATTAATTCATTACAAAATAAATAATAAACTTTATTAAAATTCTGCTGCAGTTTAAGACACCTTAAATTCTCAGCAATAAATTATATGTATGTATATATATACATGTATGTGTATATATATATAATATATATATATATATATATATATACCATTTACCTTGACAAACACATGCAGTTTTGGAGAAGGGGTGTGTATTAGTCTGTTTTCATGCTGCTAATAAAAATATACCCAAGACTTAGTAATTTATAAAGGAAAGAGGTTTAATGGACTCACAGTTTCACATGGCTGAAGAGGCCTCACAATCATGGTGGAAGAGCAAGGGACATCTTATATGGTGGCAGGCAAAGCAGAATGAGATCCAAGTGAAAGAGGTTTCCCCTTATAAAACCACCAGATCTTCTGAGACTTATTCACTACCACGAGAACAGTATGGGGAAACCACCCCCATGATTCAATTATCTCCCACTGGATTCCTCCCACAACACATGGGAATTACGGGAGCTACAATTCAAGATGAGATTTGGGTGGGGACACAGCCAAACCATATAGGGGTGGATGGAAAGGCCTGTCATTTATGGAATGAAATATTTCCATACCAGAATGGGCATTGGCCTATTTTGGCGCCTTCTCACTGGTTTAAAATAAAAATTCTGCTGCATTCAGTGGTAGTTTTCATCTTCAACCCACTGCAAGTAATTTTTGGCCATATTTCAGACAGCTGATAATTCTACTATTTCATTTCATTGTTGTTCTCAAAGCCACTTCCCTGATGTTCTGCAATGTGGATTCCTACAGGTACGATGCTTTTGCAATATCACGTGATCTTTGTCTTTCCAAATATTTTATTATATCAAGCTACTCCTCAATATTCAAGGCTTTTCTTTGACATGCATACTCGGATTCTTATAACCCAAATGATTGCTTATGTTTGAGACTCTGTAGTGGATACTTTTATCAAGAACGTCTAACACTCAAGATACCAGCTCTGTGCACTTGCAGGGCTCACCATGGGTCAGCTTAGTAGCAGGCGGGAGCACCTCAGCAGGACACTGCTTTGAGCCAGTGGCATTTCTCATGCACACCACCTGGTGTTGCAGCAGCACGAAACTAACCCACCTCATGGAAAATGGCTGGGCTTTTCTGTTTTTCTGTTTTTGTTTGTTTTGTTTTTCATTTGGTGGTTAGGTTCTCCGGTTTATGTGTTATGTATTGTGATGGTTAAAGATGGCTGTAAATTCCTTGCCACATCCACTTTGAAAAGTGGAGCCTCTTTCCCTTCCCTTTGAATCTGGGCTGGACCTGTGATTTGCTTTGAGCCATAGAATGCAGTGGAAGTGACGCTCTGTAACTTCTGAGACTAAGCTATTCCACACTGGGAACGTTGTCTCTTTGAACTCCTGCATAATGAGGGGAGAAGCCCAAGCACCATGGAGAGGCCATTTGAAGGGAAACTGAGCCACTCCAGTCTGCAGAAAAGTGAAGCTACTAGCTGACGTGGTTGGCAAGTGCTGTTTGCCCCATCTTAAATGTCCCAGCCCAGCCAGCCTCCAGATGACTGCAAGTGACACTATATAGGGTCAGAAAAACCATCCTGGTGATTCCAGTCAACTTACAGAACCATGAGGCACAATGCACAGTTTTGTTGTTTTGAGCTACTATTTTCAGGGTGCTTTGTGCATAGAAATACATAATTGAAGCAGCATGTGAACAAATTCTTCACAACGTGTTGTAATAGAAGAAAATTTCAGGCCAATATCCCTGATGAACATCGATGCAAAAATCTCCAATAAAATACTGGCAAACCAAATCCAGCAGCACACTGAAAAGCTTATCCACCGTGATCAAGTTGGCTTCATCCCTGGGATGCAAGGCTGGTTCAACATACACAAATCAATAAACATAATCCAGCATATAAACAGAACCAAAGACAAAAACCACATGATTATCTCAATAGATGAAGAAAAGGCCTTTGACAAAATTCAACAGCCCTTCATGCTAAAAACTCTCAATAAACTAGATATTGATGGAACGTATCTCAAAATGATAAGAGCTGTTTATGACAAACCCACAGCCAATATCATACTGAATGGGCAAAAACTGGAAGCATTCCTTTTGAAAACTGGCACAGGACAAGGATGCCCTCTCTCACCACTCCTATTCAAGATAGTATTGGAAGTTCTGGGCAGGGCAATCAGGCAAGAGAAAGAAGTAAAGTGTATTCAGTTAGGAAAAGAGGAAGTCAAATTGTCCCTGTTTGCAGATGACATGATTGTATATTTAGAAAACCCCATCATCTCAGCCCAAAATCTCCTTAAGCTGATAAGCAACTTCAGCAAAGTCTCAGGATACAAAATCAATGTGCAAAAATCACAAGCATTCCTATACACCAATTACAAACAAACAGAGAGCCAAATCATCAGTGAACTCCCATTCACAATTGCTACAAAGAGAATAAAATACCTAGGAAACCAACTTACAAAGGATGTGAACGACCTCTTCAAGGAGAACTACAAACCACTGCTCAATGAAATAAGAGAGGACACAAACAAATGGAAAAACATTCCATGCTCATGGATAGGAAGAATCAATATTGTGAAAATGGCCATACTGTCCAAAGTAATTTACAGATTCAATACTGTCCTCATCAAGCTACCATTCACTTTTTTCACAGAATTGGAAAAACTACTTTAAATTTTATATGGAACCAAAAAAGAGCCAGCATAACCAAGACAATCCTAAGCAAAAAGAACAAAGCTGGAGGCATCATACTACCTGACTTCAAACTATACTACAAGGCTACAGTAACCAAAATAGCATGGTACTGGTATCAGAACAGATGTATAGACCAATGGAACAGAACAGAGATTCTCAGAAATAACACTACACATCTACAACTATCTGATCTTTGAGAAACCTGAGAAAAACAAGCAACGGTGAAAGGATTCCCTATTTAATAAATGATGTTAGGAAAACTGGCTAGTCATATGCAGAAAGCTGAAACTGGATCCCTTCCTTATATCTTATACAAAAATTAACTCAAGATGGATTAAAGACTTAAATGTTACACCTAAAACCATAAAAACCCTAGAAGAAAACCTAGGCAATACCATTCAGGACATAGGCATGGGCAAAGACTTCATGACTAAAACACCAAAAGCAATGGCAACAAAAGCCAAAATTGACAGATGGGATCTAATTAAACTAAAGAGCTTCTGCACAGTAAAAGAAACTATCATCAGAGTGAACAGGCAACCTACAGAATGGGAGAAAATTTTTGCAATCTATCCATCTGACAAAGGGCTAATATCGAGAATCTACAAAGAACTTAAACAAATTGACAAGAAAAAAACAAACAACCATGTCAAAAAGTGGGCAAAGGATATACACAGACACTTCTCAAAAGAAGACATTTATGTGGCCAACAAACGTGACAAAAAGCTCATCATCGCTGGTCATTAGAGAAATGCAAATCAAAACCACAATGAGATACCATCTCATGCCGGTTAGAATGGCAATTATTAAAAAGTCAGGAAACAAGAGATGCTGGAGAGGATGTGGAGAAATAGGAACACTTTTACACTGTTGGTGGGAGTGTAAATTAGTTCAACCATTGTGGAAGACAGTGTGGCAATTCCTCAAGGATCTAGAACTAGAAATACCATTTGACCTAGCAATCCCATTACTGGGTATATACCCAAAGGATTATAAATCATTGTACTATAAAGACACATGCACACGTATGCTTATTGCGGCACTGTTCACAATAGCAAAGACTTGGAACCAACCCAAATGTCCATCAATGATAGACTGGATAAAGAAAATATGGCACATATACACCATGGAATACTATGCAGCCATAAAAAAGGATTAGTTCATATCCTTTGTAGGGACATGGATGAAGCTAGAAACCATCATTCTCAGCAAACTAACACGAGAACAGAAAACCAAACACTGCATGTTCTCACTCATAAGTGGGAGTTGAACAATGAGAACACATGGACATGGTGGGGGTGGGGGGTGGGCATCACACAACGGGGCCTGTCAGGGAATGGGGGGCTGGGGGAAGGATAGCATTAGGAGAAATACCTAACATAGATGATGGGTTGATGGAAGCAGCAAACCACCATGGCACCTGTATACCTATATAACAAACCTGCACGTTCTGCACATGTACTCCAGAACTTAAAGTATAACACACAAAAAAAGACAGTATATCACTAAGAGACAAACAGATAACTATTAATAGATTATTGTACCTACTTAAAATAAAAAGGTTTAATTTGAAAAGAGGAAACCAATATTCAACTAAAATTTTGTTTCTATATTTGACATTTTGAAATAAACACACACACACACACACACACACACACAGATAATCATTTTGAATGCCCAAGCCATGAATGCAGACTGATGATACAAGTGTTGTTTTTGTGACTCAAGCATCACAAGTAGTTTTGTCATCAGGAATGTGATTTTCTAAAGTGATGAGCCACTCTTGGTAAAGTTCCAAGCAAAACAGAGAACAATCTCCTCTTAATTTACACAATGGATATATTCTTGGAAATGTCAATGAATTTTAAACCCATGTAAAAATATCCCTTCTATTTACACGTAAGGAGTTAGATTATTGGCTTAGATCATTATAAGCAGGTTGCTCCAGCTATGTGAAAATCCAAGTGGGCATTCAAAATTCATATGAGATGAGGGGAAGTTTGTTATTTTGTGGGATGTCTAGCATCCTTATTTTCTTCCTACCAAATGCCAGAAGCACCCCCAATTGTTGTAGCAAATGATTAAACCCAGAGTCTGATTCTGTCATGGCTGAATTACAAAGCAAATTGAATTCTTTAACTCACAATTTGTCTTTTGTGAAATTTAGAGCACTGACTGGGAAGAAGTCGGATTTTGAAAACTGGAGTAGGGACATAGGAACAGATGCAAGGAAACTGGGGGCCTCAAACCCCTAAATTCTACCATGTCTTCATTGACAGCTGTGTAGGAAAGAGTTTTAACAGAGCAAGGCCTGAGAATACTCTCCCTTAGAAAGGTCTGCTTATAAGGTTGAGCCTTGGCTGATTTCTGGGAACTTGGATTTTGGGAGAGTTTCCCCATTCCCTAAATGGCAAAGGTTGCTCACACTGTTTAACCTGTTTGTGCAAACAATTTGGTCTACTCTGAGATTGATTTTCCTTCTGGGACTCTGGAATTTTGGTATGTGCTAAGCAGACAGTGGTTGTGTGAACAGCCCTCAATAAAAACCCTGGTCTGCCTCTCTGGTAGATGACATTTCACAGGTGTTGTCACAGCTACGTGCTGGAGAAATTAGTCCAGGCTGTGTGACTCTGCAGGGAGAGGACTCTTGGAAGCTGTGCCTAGTTTCCTCCAGACTTTGTCCTATTGAACCTTTTTCTTTGCTGATTTTGCTTATATTTTTTCTTTGCTGATTTTGCTTACATTATAACAGCGAGTACAACTGTATGCTGAGTCCTCCTAGCTAATCACTGAAGTGGGGAGTGGTCTTGGGGACCCCCAGTACAACAGTAGAAGCAGCTTGTTCCCCCTGCCTGAGGTTATCCCCCCTTTACTGAAGACTTATGATGAGCTTTTCTGACCTAGTGACCCTGTAGGCACTGCCGATCCTCCTCAGGAACTAGAGACCTATCATGAGGCTCAAGTCCCAGTAGACCCTAAGGTGAAGTACAAGTTGTGACCCACAGAGAGGTGTGATGGACACCAAAAGAACTGTGTGATGTTCTAGCTTATAGTCACAGAAACCTGGGGAATATATGTGGGAATGGATCTTAAGGGTGTGGCATCAAAGTGGAAGGAATATAAAGTTGTATCAGTCTGAATTTACTGATACAGACTCACTGAGAGTATGGACTCAGTGTTTAATGTGATGGGTTAGAAAGGACTCTAATAGTTTGATTGGTTGACTGAGATATGGGTGTTAAAGACTCTGCCAGTGAAGTCTCAGAAAAAAGTGAGGAGCATTATAGAAAAAGCTGAATCACTTTAAACAGATTGCTAGTAGAAATCTGGACTTTAAGGATACTACTGATGTAGGCCAAGAAGGAAGTGAGAAACACGTTATCGGAAACTTGAAGAAAAGAGATCCTTGTTATATAATTGCAGAAAGTTTAGTGAAATTGTGTCCAGTTATTACATAAAAAGCAGAACTCATAAGTAATAAACTGGAATATATAGCTAAGGAAATTTCCAGGCAAAGTGTTGAAGGTGCTGCTTGGTTTTTTCCTGCTTTTTATGTTAAAATATAATAGAAGAGAGATAAATTGAAGGAAGACTTATTAAAGGGACAACAACCTGATAATTTCAAAAGTTTAGCCTCTCCATGTGGCAAAAAATACCCCTAAAAGTCAGATGGATGCCAAAATTATGACATAGAGAAAAGGCTGAATATGTGTTTGTGCAGCTCTTTGCTGAAACCCTGGAAAACTCAGAGGCCTAGTGTATTCAGCCACATAATGACTCTCCCAAGGGATTAAGAGTGTTCCATGTAGATCTTCTAATCAAACCAGAGAGCCTCTGGGAAGCTTAAAAACACTGGTGTTCAGCACTCTAAGCAGAAGCCAAATATAGAGAAGAGATTATTAGAGAAAGATTTGTGCATATAGCTTTTGTCTAATGCAGAGAAACCCAGTGAAAACACACACAAGGCCCACACACTTTAGAAAAAAACATTGTATTAGTGGAAATATTTTAGCAAAACACATTAGCAGAAAATAAAGACGCCAACTAGGACTAAATGGAATATAGATATTACAAAATGGCAAAAGCAGACTGATAAAACTCCCCAGCTGCAAACAACTGTCACCTTTTGTGAAAAATGGAGCATGACTCTAAAAGCTAAAGCAGGAGCCCAGAAGTTGAAGATGAAAGCCCAGAGCAGCTGAGAGACACAGGTTACCTGGCTTTGAGACCTGGTGGATTTTGCCCAACTGGGTTTCAAAACAGATTGAAACAAATGACTCCTCTTTACCTTCCATTTCCCCAGTTTTGGACTTGAGTTCTATAACTGTTATTCTTTCCACCATTGTGTGTTGGGAGTATTAGAGAAAGATACCGTGTGCCTTTTATTTCACAGGTGTGTAGGTGGAGACAAATTGTACCCCTGGAGCTGTACTTAATGGGTGACACTCAGAAGCTTTATCTACACCTGATTCAGATAAGTAGGTAATGAGTTTTGGGCTTTTGAGCTGGTGAGATTCTGGGCTTTATCTAGTGTGATAATGGGATGAGACTGTTGGAAACCTTGGGGAGCAGGTAAATGTTTTCTGCAAGTGACAGTGAATTATAGGGCCAGAGTTTGTACTCTGGTGGACAGAATTGTAGGTGGCCCTAATGATCTCTGCCCCTGGTGCTGCATCCATGATTAGGTTAAGTGATATAGCAAAGAAATTTTTCCTGTGTGGTTAAGTTCACTAATGAGTTGAGGTTAAAATAAAAACATAATCTGGGTGGGCCTAATCTAATCATATGAGCCCTTTAAATGTAGAGTTTTACATAGATGGACCTGGAATCATTATCATAACTGAAATAACTCAGAAACAGAAAGTTAAATACTGCATGTTCTCACTTGTAAGTGGGAGCTACACACTGGGTATGCATGGACATATAAAGTGGAATAGTAGATGTTAGAGACTCCAAAAGATGGGGAGATGGGAATGGGGTGAAGGTTAAAAAACTACATATTTGGTACAATGATCACTATTTGAGTGATGTGTACACAAAAGTCCAGATTTCACCATGATGCAATATATCCATATACATGTAACAATACTGCACTTGTACCTCCTAAATCTATTTTTTTAAAGTGGAGTTTTATCTGATTGGCAGAAGAAGAGGAAGTCAGAGAGATTCCAAGTATGAGAAGTTTTTGATGAACCATTACTGGCTTTGAAGATAGAGGAGGCCATGGGGCAAAGAATGCAAATGGCCTTAGGAGCTGAGAGTGGCCCCTGACTGACAGCTAACAAGGAAATGGAGAAGTCAGTCATGCAATAGCAAAAAATAGAATTCTCCCATCAACCTGAACAAGCTTAGAAGCAGACTCTTCCTCAGAACCTTGGTTAGATCCCAGCCCGGCCAAAATTTCAGCCCTGAAAGATCCTAAGTAGGGACCCCAGTTGAGCCCACTTGGACTTCTGACCTACAGAACTGTGAGATAATGAATGGATGTTGTTCGAAGCCATTAAGTTTATGGTAATTTGTTACACAACAATAGCCAACTAATAGACTCCATAATCCCAGCAAACAACCTTAACTTCCATAAACAACTATTTATTGAACACTTACTGTACTTAAGGTATATGAAAGGGACATAAAGAGATAGCAACTATAAAAATGTAATTAGCTAATATTTATGGAGCACTTCTACAATGTGCCATATAGTCTCCTGATTATGTGTGAATTATCTCACTTAATCTCCACAATCTGTGAAGGATGTAGTAGTTTATTACTAGCAAAAGAGTAGAAACATGAAGGGTACATAAATTGTCTAGGATTTATTTATGAAACACGACAGACAGTAAGCACAACCAGTATAATTTCCATATTTTCTAGGGTAGTGCTGATTTAAAATATTCAGGCTTCTTGCCTCCTAATTGCATTTATAATTGTCAAACCACATTCCTGGGTCTGTGGTTCAGAAAATATGGTCGTCCTGCTTGTAAAATAAAGACATATCTACCATAGGAGCCCTGACTCTCAAGGCAGCCATCTGTGTCCAGTGCAATGGGTCAACATAGAGTGTTTCTTTAGTAAACACCACAAACTTGCTGTCTGCATGCTCCCTTAGAGGACACAGCGGCTAATTGATGGTCAAATGGCATCCTTCAATGAAGATTGAGATTGGGCAAAACTGGGATAAACACTGGAACCTGTTTTAGTTATCTATTGCTGAGTCACAGGAACCTCAACAAGCCAGTAATGGCTTAAAACTCATGATTTTGTGTGTCTGGAATATTTCGGGGGCTTGTCTGAGGTGGTTCTTCTCTGCTCTACCTGGCTAGGACTGTCACTTGGTGCTGCTCCTTGCTTTTCCCTCTCCACGTGACATCCTCATCCTTCAGCGCCTGTCAGTGGAGCCTGGACTACTCCCAGGTTGGTGGTCTTCAGATCGCCATACCTCTTTCACGGCGCTTGGCTTTCACAAAGCAGGAAGTGAAAGTTCCCAGACCTGTTAAGGACAACCACGAGTGGAACAGCATTCCCTCTGCTGTGTTCTAATGGACAAAGTGGTCAAAGGGCCTGACCGTCACATTGCAGGAGAATCTGTGGATTGGGAACACATTGTTGGTGTCATCTTTGGAAAATACAGGCCACTATAGTGTTCCTTGAGAAATGTTATTTCTTCAGCAGCAGGGATATGCTCCCGTTCTGAAAGTTAGGAAATAACGGAAATAAACTGAAGAGTAACAATTCAGACACACGTTGATGAGAACAGAGCATTTTCTTCCTTGGTTTCCCATTATATAAACACACAGAGGATCAGGTCATTATGGAGAGTGTGGGCCTACCAACCAGAAGGGTTTTATACCTCTTCTTAACTGCAACAGCTAGTTAGTCATTGCCTGCCAACTACCCCCTATCTGATCTTCCATCAGTTCTGGAGAGTTGCTGGAAATGTTCCCAGGCAACTGTTGTGCTGTTTCTGCAGGTAGAGGAGGGAAGAAAACAAGTAATGACAATTGAATTTGCTCTTTATTTTATATACTTATCACTATCATGCCGTGGTTATTCATGCCACCTACAGCAAGTCCACACACATGTAAGGGAGAAGATTTTGTGACATTCCTGAAGCCCTTATCACAGGGGGCTTGTCCTGTCCAGTATCTTCATCCTTTTGCATATAAGGACTGCTAACTGGATGAAATAGGCCCTGTTAAACCAGAGATAATTATTCATTTGAGAAAGACTATCATGTCTTCATGTTATGCCAACATATGCGTCAGATGCCAGCAGCTGCATGATATATTATACTCGGTTCAGATTCAATCTAGATACTCTACATTTATTTCCTTATTTCCTGCCAGGAGGCAAGGACTAGTAAGATTTTTCTACCGTGAGCTTCAGGGGAAGTTTCCATATTAAATGTTGTTATCATTTATATTAATTATTAACATATTAGTACATAATATATTATAGTAATATATTAAAAATATTGGTATATATTATTTTGAAATTACCATTTGAAATTATTTTGAAATGTGCATTAAATTGATGGTTATATGGAGCCAAGATTCCTTATGCTTTTCTACATTAGTAGGAAGTTTTGCAACCAAATTTTTGGACCTCCTGGGTGTATAACACAGATTATCTCTCACTGTGCTCTGTGATCTTGTGGAGGCTGATGGCCTAAGGAAGGAACAGGATTGGGCTGACAGAAAATACCCTGTTGGAATAGGAAGATGGGGAGCTCACAGGGGTGTCCCAGACCTCAATACTTCTGCATAAGAAACAGGCTTAAAATACAAACAATCATTCATTTTGATTGTGAATCTGCTTCACAGGTCACCCAACCTGTTACTGTCATCTTCTAGAATAATGTGGCATATTCGGGCTTTTTCAGAACCAATTAAAGTTGTCCTGAGGGGTTCAGTAAACATATAGCAGTAGGCTAAAAAGTATTAATCAAGACTATGCCATGAGAACATCAGGCCAGCAGTTATCATGTAACTTGGATTTCCACACTTGTATTCAGCTTAAAATTATTCATTCAATTTTCCTTTAAGTGCACCTATATTTTAAGGGCCGTGACTTCTCCTTTCTGGTCTGATAAAATAATAAAATGGTTACCTTATTTTAATCTGGGTGCTTGGATGGACCTAGCGGAGGAACCTCCCCATTCCCAACAGCATTATGATGTGGTATGTGTGAAGCCAGTCTGCAGGGGATGCCTGGAGACACGTGTGTGTGTGTGTGTGTGTGTGTGTGTATGTGATTGTGTGTGTCTGTGGCTCTGCCCAGTGTAATTATTAGCTTGGAAATTAATTTGTGAGTGCCAATGCATTCATTCAATAATAAGTCAGAGAATATTTGGACAGGTTAAGGAGAAAGTTGACTCTGATGTCAAAAAGAGTGTCAAGGAATAGGAAGCTCACAGAGAAAGACGAATGTAGAGGAAAATATTTTTTCAAGCACAAAACAATGAATGATGTAGGAAATACATAAGATTTGTGCTGGGTTAAATGGATGCAAGAAATAAGAAAGCATATGTTCGGGACCAGACACAAATTATAGGCAACACTGCTTCGCTTCTAGCTTCTACTTTTATATTCCCAATACGGCTTGATAAAAATGAGTTTCTCTTAACAAAGTTAAAGAAAAATTGAATTGTTGATTCCCATTGTCTTTTCCCCATGGCAGTTTAAAATAGATCATCCTCTACGTCCTTTTGTAACTGAAGAAGAAACACAGCTGGATTTGGGACTTGTTAGGTTCTGACAGTCAGGACAGTGAGTGGATGGGATGAGATAATTGTTTTCTACACATTCAGACAGAAACCATGTGCCTGTGAATCCACCGTGAAAAAGCCGAGAAGGGAAATCATTTGCTCAACTTAAGTGTGAGGCATCTCCCAAGATAAGGTGTTTCCAGTCCCAGAACCCACAGGAACACATAAGTCCCTCTGGAAGGACTGTCACATGGCCAGACCAGAGCAGGCATCACGTAGATTTTTCCAGAATAGCACGCTTAAGGAAAAATCAGTGCTCTTACTTATTAAGGAGAGCTAACGCAGCAAGGGTTAGTGTGTGCATGGACAGGCCACGTAAATCTGGGCTATGTGTTGGACCACATACATCTTGGTAGTAGAAGATCTTGCCCTATTTGTCCAGTACGTTTGAGTATCTAGAGAAAGGTTCAGATCTCGGGGGACGGCAGGGAAAGGAGTCCTCTGCTGGACCCACAGCTCCTCCTACTGTGAGGTCTAGAGCAGGGCTGCTTGGCCTCACACTGGTAGGTGTGGAGCACCTACAAGCTCTACATCCTCACTCTCCATTCCTCTCTACACTCACATGGTTCCCACATCCGCTGGCAAGAACCATCCTTCCAAATGAAGCCCCATGTTCTTTTTTTTTTTTGAGATGGTGTCTCGCTCTGTCACCCAGCCTGGAGTGCAGTGGCATGATCTCAGCTCACTGCAATCTCTGCCTCCTGGGTTGAAGCGATTCTCCTGCCTCAGCTTCCCAAGTAGCTGGGATTACAGGCATGCACCACCATGCCTGGCTAGGTTTTGTATTTTTAGTAGAAATGGGGTTTCACCATGTTGCCCTGGCTCGTCTGGAACTCCTGACCTCAGCTGACCTGCTGGCCTCAGCCTCCCAAAGTGCTGGGATTACAGGCGTGAGCCACCGTGCCTGGCCACCCATGCTGTTTCTAAAAGAAGGTGTAGCAGTAGCGTTTTCTCTCTTTCTTGATCTTGAATGATTCATTGGCACCCCCTAATGATTGGAACCCAAGGAAGTTCTCTGAGAGCCATTTGCTAGACACCAGTATAAATTTTAAACTTAGGAAGAAATTTGCACTTCCAGATGTATTCAATATATTCATTGCTGATGCAGGACAGCTATAAATAAACGAGATTCTGGAATTCCTATGAAAATGCAATCTCTAAGAAAGATTCCTAACAACTGGCTTTGGAGACGAGTAAGTGTGTGTTTTCACCTTTAAGTCCATGAGATGCAGGGAGCCACTTCATGGGAGGATTCTGATGACATTTTAACTTTGTGCATGCTCATTTTAACTGTACGACATTAAAGCAGCAATTACACATATCAAAAGAGAGAACGGATAGCACTGGGAACCAAAAGGCTCACTTCCCCACAAATAGTTCCTTCTTCTGGATTTCATGGGTATCCATTAGTACCAGAATTTCCTGGGTTTGGCTATAGAAAGTTTCAAGTATATATTACATATATATTATAAGATGAGGACAACTTGAAGCCACTACCTGTCATCAGTGTGTAAGGAGGGAGGTAGTTTTTCTCGGGAGGGTGGAGGTGGGAGGTAGCTCAGGGAAAGGCATGAAGAGCACCAGGCTGGGAGGAGGGAGGAAGTGCAGGCAGCCTTAGAACCTTAGACAGACTGAGTGCTGCAGCTGGGCACAGGCGGTCAGCCTGCACTGACTCCTGAAGGCAAAGCAAGGGAGGGGAGAAGCGTGTCGCTAAACAGAGAAGGGGAGGATTCTAGCCAGAACACACTGTTTGCTTTTATAAATGCCAGGGGTGGTGCATTGGCAAGCACCCTGCACAGAAGAATGGGGTGGGAGGGCTGGAGGAATACCTGGTCCAGTCCATCCAGGGGTCTTCCCATACCTTCTTTCCCCGCCCATGATGCGATCTGATGCTCAATCTACATCAAATAACACCATGTGCTGAATGGGAAATGAGAGGAAAATATAAGGAGGCCTTATTATTCTTCACAATTTTGCCTATGTCCAATTCCATTCAGTATGATTGCTTTTGGTGCCCAGAGAAGCTGAGTTTCTAGTAAAAACCTGTATATATAGGTGAGTGTATCTGTGTGTTTGTACATGTATGTATATGTGCGTGTATACGTGTATATATAAGTATATGAAGATGGTGGTGTTCCTGCTGGCATCCTATGGCCAACTTGTCTTCAGAGTACCCAGGGGAAGGCCTGGCCGGCCGGATGCCCTTGCAGACGTCAGCTCCAGTATGGACATGGTGCGATGACAGCCAGGGGTGTGGGAGCATCCTGAGTGTGTCCCGTGGGAGGGCAGGGCCTCTGAAAGGGTCCTACTCAGATATGTCTCCTGAAAGCCACCAGGGGGTGGAGAGAGAAGCAAGAGCCCAACAATGGCTCCATCCCTGCTCTGCTTTTGGCGGTTGTATAACATCCCTGAGTCCCAGATTATTTGTCTATCAAAAGGACAAATGAGGTGGCTCATGCCTGGAATCCCAGCACTTTGGGAGGCCAAGGTGGGCAGATTACTTGAGGCCAGAAGTTCGAGACCAGCCTGGCCAACATGGTGAAACCCTATCTCTACTAAAAATACAAAAATTAGCCAGTTGTGGTGGTGCATACCTGTAATCCCAGCTACTCAGGAGGCTGAGGCAGAAGAATCTCTTTAACTCAGGAGGTGGAGGTTTCAGTGAGCCAAGATTGTGCCACTGTACTCCAGCCTGGGCAGCAGAGTAAGACTCCATCTAAAAAAAAAAAAAAACAGAGATAACAATATCCCCTTTGCAGAATGGTGACGGGCATCAGACATGACATATGTAACATGTCCCATGCATGGAGGGTGCTCCATGACTGCAAACCTGGATGATGATGACAATGACGATGGAGATGACTAAGACCGTATTTAAAAATGGTATGAATAATTTTAAATTATTAAATTAAAGAGTCATAGGAAAGACAAATCATGGGCCTTCCTCAACTTTCCCCTACTCTTAAAAAAATGAAAAAACAAAGAAGCCACAGACAAGCAATACAGTCTCATTGTAAAGATCCAAGCCACAGGCAAGGAAACAGAATAAAAATTCACTTTTTGGAAATGGTTCTGGCTACAAAGCCTTCAAGTATTTTCTTCTGCCTTGATAAACCTGTACATGTGCAGATACATGGATCATTTTTTACATGTATTAGATCACACAGTACACAATGTTTTATATTTATCTTTTTAAAAATATAGCTTGGAGATTGTTTTCCATGTTAGTCTGTAGCCTCTTCCTTATTATTTTAAAGAGCTGAATAATATTAGATCATATGAGTATATCATATTTTACGTAACCATTTTCTTCTTGATGAACATTTGAGTTATTTTCAAGTTTTCAATACCACAATGTTTGTGTTTCAGTATTTTTGTAGATGTACAAAGCTAGAAGTATCAGTGGGTCACTGATACGCATATTGACAGTGCAGGCTTTACTTATCTAAACTCCCGCAGACAAAATATATGACAGTGCTTCAAACTCTTGCCAACAGTGTTTATTTTCAACTTTAAAAACTTTCTTTGTTGGCCAGGTGTGGGTGGCTCACGCCTGTAATCCCAACATTTTGGTAGGCCAAGGCAGGTGGATCACATGAGGTCAGGGGTTCAAGATCAGCCTGGCCAACATGGTGAAACTCCAATTCTACTAAAAATACAAAAATTAGCCAGATGTGGTGGTGCACACCTGTAATCCCAGCTACTCGGGAGGCTGAGGCAGGAGAATTACTTGAATCCAGGAGGCGGAGGTTGAGGTGAGCCAAGATTATGCCATTGCACTCCAGCCTGGGAAACAGAGTGAGACTGTCTCAAAAAAAAAAAAAAAAAAAAAAAAAAATTTTTTTTCTTTGTCAGTTGATGGTCTTTGATTTGCAATTCACTGAGGATGAGTGAGATTGAACGTTGAAAGACACACACTGGCCACTGGTATTTCTCCCTTTCGGTGACACTTGTTCATTTCCTTTGCAGTTTTCTAGGAGTTATTTTATATTTACCGATTAGAGTTTAGAAAATATCTATGGATATAAATGCTTTCTTTTGAAACCAACATTTATCTTTTTAATTTTTCTGTTTTTCATTGTGCAGATGGTTTCAAACTTTATGTGGTTAAATTAGTCAGTTTTTCCATTTATGGCTTCTGGGTTTTACACTTTCCTTAGGAAAGCCTTTCCCATGTTCTATAAATTCTTCTTTTCTTTTTTTTTCAGATTTTAATGTAATTCATAGTGAGGGATGTTAAAATGCCCACTTTTATATAAGCACATTTATATACGTTAGTCTGTTTCTGGGCTTTTAAACCCTATTCAGTTGACTTATTTTCCTTTCCTTTTTTCTTTCTTTCTTTTTTTTTTTTTGAGACAAGAGTCTCACCCTGTTGCCCAGGCTGGAGTGCAGTGGTGCGATCTCGGCTCACTGCAAGCTCCACCTCCCGAGTAGCTGGGACTACAGGTGCCCGCCACCGCTCCTGGCTAATTTTTTGTATTTTTAGTAGAGACGGGGTTTCACCGTGTTAGCCAGGATGGTCTCGATCTCCTTACCTCGTGATCCGCCTGCCTTGGCCCCCCAAAGTGCTGGGATTATAGGCGTGAGCCACCGCGCCTGGCCTTATTTTCCTTTTCTATGTCAAAATCCCCTCTTTTAATTATCATCGCTGTATAATATGCTTTTCATAGCTTTCATATGCTTCATGTCTGTGAAGATCCCCTTCAGATAAATTTCTGCTTGGCTGTTGTACTTTTTTCTTCCCATATGTACTTTAGAATTAGCTTGCCAAATTCCATTTAAAACCTGGATGACAAATATCTCAGGTATTCATCAGCAGTTGAATGGGTAATGAGACTGGTTGATTTATACAGTGGAGTCTTACACAGGAATTAAAAAGGATTGAAGTATGGATACATGCAACTGCTTGGCTGAATTTTAAAATAATTATGCTAGGGGAAAGAAATCTGACACAAAAGAGCACAGACTGTAAGATCCCATTTGTATGAACTTCTAGAGGAGGCAAAGATAACCATAGTGGGAAAACATCAGAAAAGTGGTAGCCTCAAAGCCAGCTTGGGGATTGACTGGCAGGCACATGAGAGCGCTTTCTGGTGACGTTAATGTTTCCTACGTGACACCTATTTGTGTCACCCAGGCAAATCCATCTCAGGTCTAAGGAAATGTTCGCTTAGGACTTGCACATTTGACTGCATGTAAATTTTCCTTTAAAAACTGTAAACAAATATTGATTCTAGTTAATGGGATGTATATGAAGCATTTAGGGGTAAAGTGTACTGATGCCTGCAACTTTAATATTCACTAAAATGATGAATCGATGGGTCGGTAGAGAGATGGATAAACAGAGAGTCTGTGATAAAGTAAATATGGTTAAATGGTAATAGCAGAGTCTAGGTGGCAGTATATGTGTGCTCACTGAAATTCATCTTTTTGTGTCTAAATTTTTCATAAAATATTGCAGAAAATCATGTTGAGATTTTGATTGTAATTTACAGTTTAGTTGGAGGAGAACTGGCATCTTTACAATATGGATTCTTCACTAGGATATATGTTTGTGCGTCTCCATATAATCAGGAATCCTTTTTCTGCCTTAAAAATTTTTTTTCTAGTAGGTTTTGCACATTTCTTTTTGGTATTATATGGTTTTGTTTCTACTGTGAACAGAATTGTTTCCTTACATTTTCTGCTTGGTTATTGCTGCGCAGAGAAGAGCTTGATTTTTATTTGTGGATCTTTCATCTGGTGAAAATATTGAACTCTCTTACTAGATGTAATGAGTTGTCAGGGATTATCCTTTATTTTCAAGGTATGCAATCATTTTGTCTTCAAAAGATGACTGTATATTTCTATTGTTTTCCACTATTGGTTTCTCATTCTTTTTCTTATCTAATTGACACAAAGTGTAGAACTGTGGTTGATAGCACAGGCTCCTGTCCTTGATGGCCCAGGTGCCTATCTTAAGCTCTTTTATTTACCAGTTGTGTGAACTGAGGCCTGCTGCTAAGCCTCGGGGTGTCTCGTTTTCTTGTCTGTGAAGTGGGAGTATCAATGGCTTTTCCCCCTCTGGTTGTTGTGAGGTTGAAGTAGGATGGCACGTGTAAAATGCTAACACAGGGCCAGGGGGCCAAAGGGGACACAGGAACCCTATATTCAGCAGCTCTTCTGTGAGTGTAAAACAATCTCAAAATAAAAGCTTTAAAGAAACACAGAATGAAACATATGTGATTGAGCCAACAAGAGGTGAACAAAATCAATCTGCAGTCAGAACTCCTTTCTCATTCCTGATGTTCTTTACTGATGGGCCCCAGGGTGCAGGAATGAATGAAGCCAGGAGCCTGACCTCAGGGAGCTGACGCAGTGTCACCATCAGGTGGGGCTAGGGGTAGGGACAGGAAACAAGCCAGCATAAAGGAGGACAGAGAGGGTGGGGCTGCGGCACACAGAGAGCCGGGAGACGGGTCTCCGAGGAGGCCACACATGTACAGAAGCTCGATGGAGGCGAGGGAGCCTCCAGGCAGGGGCCTGGGAAGGAGCACTCAGGGAAGGACAGTGACTCACCATGCCCAGCACTGGATTTGACACTGTGCCATCAGCATTACTTACCACAGCAATCTTAGTGGGTGGTGGAGGTGAGAATGTGGTGGAAGTCTGGTCAAGAGAAAACAGGAAATGGATGGTGAGGACAGCAGGACTCACTTTTGGGTGTTCCTCCCTGCCCCGCCATAAATGGGTGCAGAGAAGTAGGGCAATGAGGGTGATGTAAATAAGGGTGAGGTTTCCTTGTAGGGTGATGGGAGTGCTATCTTGCAGGCTGATCGAGATGTCTCACTGACAAGAGTAAAGCGGGGGATGCAGGACAGATGCAGGGGACACTGCCAGACAGTCACACGGCCAGATCGGAGCAGGCATCACGTAGATTTTTCCAGAATATCATGCTTAAGGAAGAGTCAGTGCTCTTGCTGCCGCTAACAGCAGCAAGGGTTAGTGTGTGCATGGACAGGCCACATAAATCTGGGCTATGTGCTGGACCACGTACATCTTGGTAGCAGGAGATCTTGCCCTATTTGTCCAGTATGTATGAGTATCTAGAGAAAGGTCCAGATCTCAGGGGACGGCAGGGAAAGGAGCCCTCTGCTGGACCCACAGCTCCTCCTACAGTGAGGTAGGGCTGCTTGGCCTCACACTTGTAGGTGTATGTATGCCGGGGATTCTGTAAGTGGAGGGAGGTGGCCGCTGAACAGAGCACAGGTACTTCACCCATGAGGGTTAGGACCTGTTAGAATTTTATGTATACAGTTGGCCCTTCATATTCATGGGTTCCAAATCTACGGATTCAACCAACCATGGATTGGAAATGTTTGAAAAAAATAAAAAATAAACTCACGGCAATTAAAAATGATACAAAATTTTAAAAATACAGTCTGACAACTTCATATAGCATTTACATTGTATGAGGTATTATGAGTGTTTTAGAGGGGATTTAAAGTACACAGGAGAATGTGCCTACGCTATATGCAAGAGTGATACCATTTTATATCAGAGACTTGAGCATCTGAGGATTTTGGCAACTGCGGGGTCTGTTAACCAACCAGTCCCGCCTGGGTACCAAGGGATGACCATATAATACCCTCTTGAATCTTCTCTGAGGATATTGATGAGGCTAATTTTAAAATATTTTGCTTTTTGTCAATTCCATTCTTGGGTATTTTTTTTGTTTGCTTGTCTACTGGATTGACACACCTTTTTCTTAATGTCATTTTCTCCGATGTGCAGTGATTATCCTCAGTTTTCAACAGCTAGTTTGACAATCCCTGCTCTTCTCCCAATGAGAGTTGGGATCTCAAGAATGGGCCTCTGGTGATTGCGGAAATGCTGTTCGGGTGGGCGAGGTGAACTGGGGGCTTACCTTCTAGGGGAGCCCTCCTAGGTGAGCCCTCCTGCTCTGCTGGGCTCTGACCCCGTTCTCCTCTGGAGCCTGGGGTGGGAATCTCTGTTTCATCTATCACTCAGCCCAGCAGGCTGGGGCAGAAGGCACCACTACTTGGACCAGCCACCCTGATGTGACGGGTAATGTTATGTGTCAACTTGACTGGGCTAAGAGATGCCCAAATACCTGGTAAACATTATTTGTAGGTGTGTCTGAAAGTGTTTTGGGAAGAGATTTGCATGTGAATTGGTAGATTAAGTAAAGAAGATGTCTTCACCAAGGTGGGCCAGCCTCATCCAATCCATGGAGGGCCTAAATAGGATGAAAAGGCAGAGGTAGGGCTTCTTGAGCTGGGACATCCATCTTCTCCTGCCCTCAGGCCCTGGTGCTACCTGTTCTTGTGCTCTTGGACTTGGACTGAAGCTGACACCATTGGTTCCCCTGGTTCTCGGGCCTTTGGACTTGAACTGAATCCCACCACTGAACTCTAATGCTGGCTTTCCTGGTTCTCCAGCCTCCAGGAGGGAGATTGTGGGATTTCTTGGCCTCCATAATCATGCAAGCCAATTCTTATAATGTGAGATTTATAAAAACCTATCCCCCATCTCCAACAGGAGGTATCTCCTATCGGTTCTGTTCCTCTGGAGAACCCTGGCTAGTTCTCCCGGCTACGACTCTCTGCTCTGCCGCCTTGCTCTTAGGGTCACTGCTCTGCCCTCCCCTTCCTCCCCCTGCCCCTAAATGTTGAGGCTGCTGTTGTCTCTACTTTTGTTTCTTCAGCAACGTGGTTCTTTTCTCCTTTCTATTCGACAGGAATTGCTATTGTTTCCTGGCTTCCTGATGGTCCTGTTTTTTACTTTCTGCTGCTTTTTATGGATTTGTTTTTTATAAGTATCTCTTGTTATCTCAGAGAGTCTGGGGGTGCACAGAATTAAGTGAGTGAGTGTAATTGGCCGTTTTGATCCAAGTTTTTCAACCTTCACTTCCTTAGAGAGCTTTTGTCCTACCCTGGTGTTGACGCTCACCCTCCAGATCAATGTTCCCACCATTGTCTCAATCTTCAGGAGTTCCCCAAATAAATGAGAGCTCTTCCTCCCTCTGTGGCACTCCAGCAGGGCCGCAGCATCCTTGCTCCTTTAGAAGCCCTTTTGGGGGATTCACTGCTCTGTTTTGACACCTCCAGCAGCTCCCACTGTCCACTGGTCACATCCTTGGTCTAGAAAATGTGAAAGGAAGAGACAAACGAGGCTCTTTGGGCAGAAGAGGTGGGAAAGAAATGTGACTTTCCCAATACATTCGCCAATAAAGATTTTTTTTTTTCCCCAAGGATATTAGTGAAAATGTGTTTTACCAGCCCTGAGAACTTAAAAAAGATATTGTTCTTTAGGTCAAATGGGCTTTTTCTAAGAATAGAGGTAGGGTGCTAATTGACTTGAAATCTGAAATTGATCCTTAAGAGAAAGGTAGAAACCACATTACAGGTGTGAGTGAGAGCTCGTTGGAGCGCAGGGAAGTCTGTTTCTCTCTGGTTGCTGCGGGAAAGCCGGCGGCAGGCGACAGTTAGACCCTGGCAGGCAGGCATGTCTCAGCTCACATGGAACGCATTTGAACCCGGGTTCCCCTATAATTAGGAATCCCAGATGCTGCGGTCCTGGCCTGGCTCACCGCAGGCAGAGTTCCTGTGCGCCTCCCCCTGAGGATATTTTAGACCTGGGGTTTTGATTTTATTTTTGCATGAGATTCACCTTGGATGGAAACCCCAGGGTTGATTGATGGCCCACGCCACGCTGCCTTTTTTATCCCTTCGCCTGAGATGCAGGCCCAGGCTGTGGCTTCAGTCAACGGCAGCAGGACGCCAGCTGAGATGGCTGCGGAATCCCACAGACAGGGCCTGATTTCCGGCAGATGTCCCAGATACCAGGCAGGAGAGCCCACCACAAAAATGGTTGCGTAAAAAAATGTCTGCCCAGTGTGACCTGCCAGCAACAGGATGATAGCACACAGCTCGGAGCCTGGAGAGGTGCAGGCAGATCTCTGAGTTCACCCCCAAGAACATCACTTCATCCAGGCTGGCCCTGGCCTGTCTGATGGGGCCGATTCTCAGATTCCCTGCGGGTTCCAGCCACCAAACTGAAGAAAGCAAGCTGCGGCCAAAAGCTCCCTCCTCTGTCTGGCGCCAAGTTTGATGTTGAGAGCAGGAATCACAGATGACATTGGAGTCGGTAGCCTTCAACTGTACCAGCAACTGTTCACTGTATGCCCCATGCTCTGCATTCATTAACCAGTTCCTTCAACACATGCTGGTCAGCAGGGGCCATGAGCCAGGCAGGTCCCAGGGCAGGGATGCAGCGGGGAGTGCAAGACGAGATCTCTGCTCTTGGGAGCTCAAACTTCAGGGGTAGGGAGTGGGCACCTCTTAATACACAGATAAGTGAGTTTACTATGTAGGACATCAGATGGTGTCACATGCTCTGAAAAACAGTGAAGGGAGAGGGAGTCGTGGTAAAGGAAGGCGCAAGTTCAGCATGTTGCTCAGAGAAGGCTGAGAAGGTGGCACCTGTGCAGAATAAGGGGGCAAAGCAGCCGGGTACCTTTGGGGGATTCATGCTCCTTCCATCCCTCACACAGCCCTTGTTGTATGAGGGACTGAGGCTTTGCAGATGGGGAAGCCAGGTGGAGGCGCTCAGGCCCTGCGGCTTGGAAACTGTGGGTAGGATTTGAGCCTAGGTCTCCCTGGTCCTGGAGCCTGCTGCAAGAAGACACACGAAGACAATTGCTCCGAAAATAGAAAGAACCATTGACAGATGTGTGGGATTTGTGATTGTGATGCAAGATGTTTACTCCAGAGATACATCAAGTTGGGGCAATCCCCAGGCCAGGCCCCGCTCTCAGGGCCTCAGTTCACTGTCTGCTGCCTTTCCTGCGTTCTTTTCCACCCTCCTGCTTTCTCTCATTCCTGCTCCCCAGGGCCTGTCTGCGTCCTCCTCTTAGCACTCTGCTCTCTGTCTCCTGGCTGTGGCCGCCTGTCCCTGTTTCTCGTCTCTCTTTGCTCCCATTTGGCCAAACTGTTTCCCGAGCAGCTGAGTCGCTCCCCTTTGGGCATTGCCTCATTGGCACACTCACCCTTTTTAGTGATGCCCACTCCACAGCTACATTTGTGAAATAGGCTGCTGTGGTTCTCCCAGAAAAGCCACAAGACTGTGATGGTGCAGGACAGGCTGGTAGGGGTGCAGGTTAGAGGACTGAATGAACTATGGATCTGTCAATCCAAGGCACTTATTAATAGAAGATTGGATTCCCATTAAGGGAGTAGATGAAAGACGGAAAGACAGAAGGACACAGCCCCTCTCACCTTCACCTAGGAGAGGGATAAATGTCAGCTGAGACAACGTGGGTAAAGGTGACAAACACTCCCTTCACTGCTCAGCAGCTGTGTGACCTTGGTCAGCTCACCAAACCTCTCTGTGCTTTAGAGCACCAAGAAGGAATAAAACCTGCCCTGTGTTTACCTTGCTTCCCTGGAAGATTTGTGATGAGAATAAAGTCTAAAAATACTTTGAAAAATATACTGCACCCTATAAATATACAGGCTCCATCATAACTGGTGTTTCCAGAAATGCAAACATATATGCTGCCTAACTGAGCCGTGTTTCTCATCTCTCGTAGCTTGACTGAGTCCTACCTTTTTGAGCAATGGGAACCTCTGGTGGTGTAAAGCCTAGAAAAAACTCAGAACAATATTTAAAAATGTGTATGACACACATGCTATGTTGGAAGAAACCCAACCATATCTGTGTTTGCAACTGCAGTGTACCATGAAGATGACTGGACTCATGTGGCAACAACGTTGCAAGCACTGCTAACCCCACTGCGGTTTCTTGCCTACGTTCCCGGCCAAAGTCAAAACTAAATTTCTGTTAGAGGTGATGAAAATAAAAGTTTATTTTTCCCCATCTATGCTCAAATAGTCCTCCCCCAAATTCCATCCGTGGACTCTTGGGGGATCCATGGACCCCAGGTTAGGAATGTTAGAATTAGATGCATTATCTCTTTATAGGTATAGATAAGGAAAAGACTAGAAGTATCAACTGATCTGGCCATTAACTTGTTCAAATACTAAGGAGTAAAGTGAGATAAAAGTTTTATGTTTTTACCAGGTATATTTTTGGTTTTGTTTTTAAATTATTTGCAGAGGAAACACCTCTAGCTATAAGAGTAAGTGCAGGCATACTTCTAAAAATAAAAGGAGGGCCGGGAGTGGTGCCTCAAGCCTGTAATCCCATCACTTTGGGAGCTGAGGTGGGCGGATCACCTGAGGTCAGGAGTTTGAGACCAGCCTGGCCAACATGGTGAACCTTGTCTCTACTAAAAATATGAAAATTAGACCAGGTGCTGTGGCTCATGCCTGTAATCCTAGCACTTTGGGTGGCAGAGGCGGGTGGACTGTCTAAGCTCAGGAGTTCGAGACCAGCCTGGGCAATATGGTGAAACCCCGTCTCTACTAAAATACAAAAAATTAGCCAGGCATGGTGGCATGCACCTGTAATCCCAGCTACTCAGGAGGCTGAGGCCGGAAAATTGCTAGAACCCGGGAGGCAGAGGTTGCAGTGAGCTGAGATGGCCCCACTGCACACCAGCCTGGGTTGACAGAGCGAGACTCCATCTCTTAAAAAAACAAACAAACAAAAAAACTGAAAAGTAGCTGAGCATGGTGGCGTGTGCCTGTAGTCCTAGCTACTTGAGAGGTTGAGGTGGGAGGGTCACTTGAGCCCTGGGTGCAGAGGTTGCAGTGAGCCAAGATCGTGCTACTGCACTCCAGCCTTGGCGACAGAGTAAGACTATCTAAAAAAAAAAAAAAAAAGAAAAGAAAAGAAATGAAAGGAGAATGCACGCTGCTACTTTCATATGATAGCTGACTTCCTAAAGGAATTTTTCCATGCCCGTCTGAAGAGGTAGAATGATCCGTTTATTGAAGTGGGGTCAGAGAGTCAAGCACTTCCCTGGAATGGGGTGGGCGCTGGGGGTGTAAGGTAGTGTCTGTTTCATTTACTGAAAAATGTGCCACGTGCTTAGGCAGACGACTTGCTTGGCATTTCTTTTTTTTCTTTTTTTTTTTTTTTGAGATGGAGTCTTGCTCTGTTGCCCAGGCTGGAGTGCAGTAGCATGATCTTGGCTCACGGCAAGCTCCACCTCCCGGGTTCACGCCGTTCTCCTGGCTTGGCATTTCTATAGCAGTTGTGTGAAATGTGATTCTTCCTTTCTCATTTCTCACCCCTATAATTTTCATTTGCTTGTGAGACTTTTTGAGGTCTAGCTACCCCTGTGCTCAGACAAATGGCCTACATGTGCTCAATTAAAGGAGAACCCGGTTGCCCAGAGACAAGCCCTCTGACCAGAGGGAGCCACAGTTCCCGGGTGGGCTCATGAGTAATGCAGCTCTGTGTCCTGCTCTGCCCCTCCAGAGCTTGGAGACCACCCAAGATCCCTTTCTGCTGCTGGTTCCAGTTTCTTTTTTCCTGTGGGTCTTAAGCTTTCTACTGCTCGTGAAACAAAAGGAGTAAAAAGGTTTCTGGCTGTCAGCTTTTCATTTTTTTCTGGTGAGACAGTTTCACAGTTGCCGTAGGTGGGGGATGGAAACAAGCCTTGTTGGTGATGCTACTTCTGCTTTTCTTTTCTTTTTTTTTTTTTTTTTTTTTTTAACTACGAAAGAACTTGATTTCTGATTCTTGGTAGCAGAGCCTTTCTGCCTGAATGGCAGGCACGGCCAGGGCTCTTAGCTATGATTGCACCTGTAATACAGGGCACCAGGATCCCCAGCCTAGTGAGGCAGTGCCACCCCTGGGGATTAAGAACATGGGTGCTGGGGTGCCATCTATCTTGGATCTGCAGGCTGAATGGGTCTGGGTGCAGCCAGGTATGTGGAATCTCATAGCCTCACAGTGACTGCAGCACAGCCAAAGGCGAGGACAGCTGCTTGGTGTATCATTTCTTCCATCACACCTCAGAGGATGCGGAATCCTATTCCCACTCTATTCGCCTTTACAACATCCAATGTCAGCGCCTTCTGAGCATTTCGAATCCCAAGCCTGCCTACGTAAATCTGGATACGGGACAAAACCACAAATATTGATTACTTTGAAACCCAATATTTAATCACCCATTAACTAGATTCAACCACTTTTAAAAACCTAGCTGCATTCTCAGAGTTGATTTGATCAGCTCAGTTAGACGGCACATATGTCCACACTGTGGGGCAACCATTGTGTGACTATTTCTTTGGCCACCCTTCTCAGCCAGCTCTTCACCCTCCTGATGAGAAAAGTGCTGGAAGGCGCTGGGCTGGAGCTGGCCCACAGTGGGGCCTGCTGGCCGTCAGCCTCTCTGGTGGCCTTTGAAGCAGGCCCAGAGTGCTTTAGACTGGCCATGGGCACCAGAGCATTTAAAGGGTCTCTGCTGCTTATCTTCCTCCTCCTCTTCTGAGCAAGATTGCAATATTCCTGCAGATGATTTTGCATTTTCCATGCCCATCTTTTTGAATAATTGTCATAAGATGGAGGTAGCCTGGGCTGTCCCGCATCTGCTCTGCCATCCCTGTGGCAGGTTGTCTGGCTGTGCCTCAGTTTCCTCCCCTTCCCATGTTGGTCAGGCTGATCTCAAACTCCCAACCTCAGGTGATCTTCCTGCCTTGGCCTCCCAATATGCTGGGATTATATGCATGAGCCACCACACCTGGCCTTCATTCTTTACTGACTAAAGTAACCATGAATAAAAAATGCATATAAGCCACCTGTCCCATAGCAGGTACTTAATACACGGCAGCTGTTGTTATTTTGTGTAGGTCTGAGTGAACATAGGACCATCTTTCCCATCAAACTATATGGGGACAATCAAACAAATAACAGAATCCCCCAAGAAAGCATCCAAGTGTAATTCGATTTCTAGCATTCACTGTTTATGTGAATGAACTCTTGTAATGCAGCACCAGGCCTTTCTTAGCTACTAGAAAAAAATGACTTCTGTATTTGTAGGGTAAGGGATGCCGCTTTACACCCAGGTTGAGACTTGCCAAGCCTCTTATGTGTTGAGAACAATGGGGCTGGAAGGAGGCTGGCTGGGGTGGGAGCAGGCTGCAGCAAGTCCTTCCCAAAGCCGCAGGTGTTTCTCCACTCAGCACTGAGGCCGTCACATGTGGCTGCCTGTGGACATCAGCAGGGCCAACGAAGTGAGTCAAGTGTTGAGGGATGTGTGTGTCATGCCATCATAAAGCCAGGATCAAGACATCCGCCCTCCCGGGATGAAGAGCAGTGTTATCCCTTAATGCAAAGCTCAGGCTCAATGGTCCTCTTTCACGAATTCACCTTCCTAAAATTTCACCAGGTGCATAATAGCACAATTAATAGCGCTGCCTCATGTCCCTAATACTAACACCCTCTGCCTCGTAAGGATTTGTGAGTCAGCTATAAAATTTCGCTGAAGATTATTTTGCCCAAGCTTGATTTCCTTCATGCCCATAAACTCTTAGACACCACTTTCTGTTTTTCTATTTTCAGACTGAATCGAACAAAAATATTTGACTTTTACTCAGTGCTAAGTCTTTGCTTTCACTTTAAGATACATTATCTTTTCCAAACCATATACATATATTTTAATGGGTCGTTACTAGTTCATACTTGATCCATATTTTGTAGCTGAAAAAGTCCAAAGGCTGGAAGGTTTGGTTTCCAGAGTCCTGGACATCCTTGGAGGCAAAGGCAAGCCCACTGCAATGAAGCAAGAAGGGAGGCTGGCTGTGCTGGGTGCGGCCTGGTGCTGAGGCCTGGCCCTTTGATTTCTATGTGTGGGAATGCTCAAGTTGTAACTAGTCTAAGTGGAAATTAGGAAAATGGGGACCCTGGGGGGATGGTGATCCAAGTTGCCAATTGTCCTTTAGGACTGTCATTGTTTTTTCTCACATTCTTGTCTTAGATTCTGCAGATGTGGTGATGTGGCGGGAGTAGGTGATAGTAGTAGTCATGGTATTTAACATCTGTGAAATCATACACGCTTGGTAACCTTATGTTGATTCCACACCACACTATCTAATCACCATTTTCTCTTTCCTTTTTTTCCTTCTCCCTTTCTCCCTCCCTCCTTTTTTCCTTTTCTTCTTCTATTCCCTGTTTTTTAAAGGCAATGTTGACATTATGATGGTCAGTAAAAAACAAACATTTACTCCAGCTTAAACAGCTCAAGAAATAAGAAGCCTTGAGTTCTGATTAAGTTCTGTCTCTTACTCATTTACAAAACAAGAATGACAAAACTCCTCTCGGGGTTGTTATGGGCATTAGGCAGATATTAGGGATGATGGTTAATTACAAGCAAGGCTGCTCCTATGGCCAGGAATAAAAATGCTTGTACCTACTTAACAGGCTGGCATGATTCATGTCTGGTGAGTTCACCCTTTGATTCAGGTGCCAGGTGTGATCAGCTCTTTCATATACATTATCCAATTAGCATGATGGGCCTCCCGGCTGGCAAGTTCTGCTGGCTGCTCACTGCAGGCTCTACAGGGTTGTCATGGAGACCATTGGAGCAGATGCCTTAAGCTGGCTGAGGTGTTTCTGAAAGATGGGAGTCCCGGCTGGGGGACCCCAGATTCTAAACCAGGGCCATGTGGACCTGAAGAAAATAACCCCCAAATCCCAGACTCCCACAAAGCCGGAGTGTCTAGCCAACATTGCAATAGTCAAGCATGCCACCACATGGCTCACAGGGAGAAGGCGTTCTGAACTCCCCCGTCTCACCTCTGGGTGTCTAACTGCACGCGGAAGCCAGGTGCTGGCTGCTGTGTTCCCAAGAGGCTCAGCCTAAGCTAGGAAGGCCAAAGTCAAGTGAGTTAGGGCTTGGTAGGAAGTCTGTACCCTCTTTGGGGCAGCATTGGAAGAACGAATTGACTCAGACTTTCCAGTTCCACCTCAAGCCAATGTGGTGGGTGAGGCTGGCCCTAGAGGTGGACCCAGTAAGCACTGGAGAGTCAGCACAGGAGGCTTCTGGAGGTCCCCAGGGTCTCCTTTGCCACAATTGACACAAATCTGTTGATCAGACTGGCAAACCAGGCTCTTATAGAGTATGTCCTTCCTGGTAATGGTAATGGTTAGGACCCTTTTTTGAGTTTCTAGTAAGTGCCAGGCATTGTGCTTCACCTACATTCTTTCACTCAACCTGCACGTTAACCCCAGGCAGCAAGTAATAGAGTATCTAATTTTTAGGTGAAGAAACTGAGGCCCCCACATAGCTACTGGCAGAGCTGGGATTTGAACCCAGTTATATCTGGCTCTAAAGACTAATAGACTATTACAAAGAACCAATGACCAAGAAACAGCGGACATTCAGTCTACAGCATTTGTTTCTTACAGTCTTGCTCGTTTAGAGACATCACTTATGCAAAGGGTAGAGAAGAAAAGATAACATTGTGGGTGGCACCGGCCAGTTAGTGTGGTTGCTGTGGCAACCTGTATCCCTGGTCCATAACAAGTGCTACTGCATAGCAATTCCCATGATCTCTGCTTCTTCATGGGAAACCAAGAAGATAAATGTATTAGTGCAGGACAGAGATAGCCAACTGTTCCCAACATCCATTCATCTTTTCTTTCTTTTAGGAATAGAAACCCTCAGTATTTTAATTGCATGCCTAGACTTTCATCTAGAGACTGCATTTCCCAGACTCCTTTGCTGCTAGATATGTCCATGTGACCAAGTTTGGGCCAATGAGATGAGGAAGGAAGTGATGTGCACCTTAGGAAAAAAGGGAAATGTCCACTACTTCCTCCCACTGACCCCTCAACCTAGGAAATTGGAGTAGTTGCCTGGAACCCAGAAATAAAAGCCATGTGTTGAATGTGGCAGAGTGGTCACACTGGCCCAGGCTGTTTGCCTTTGTCGTCTTGTATTTGAGGGAAATATATGTATTTCTGCCACTGTATTTTTAGGCCTTTGTTATAGCCACGCAGCCTATATCCCAACCCATATAGTCCAATGGTGAAAGGTGACCTAAAATGGATCATTACTGTAAGAGAATTCCCTATTGTTTCCCTGCCTCACCACTCAATGTTAAAACACTGAATATCTTTCAATGTCTGACTCCATGTGAGGGGCCTTTCTTTACACAGCCCAGTTAATCAGGGCCAGGTGGATTCACTAAATGCACCCACGAAAGAGGAGATTAAGGAGATTGCAGAAGCAATGCGGGGTATGGCACTGACCACTCTGTTAACAAGCCAGGGTTCTTGTTTGACTCTCATTTAAAAGATAAAACCCAAACTTCATTTTTATCTTAAATAATCACTGGGAAGAAATTGTATGCATCTAGGACATACCTGGAATAAATAATAAATGGGCTTTCTTCATTTGATCTAGAGAACACAGAAGGCAGAAAGAAAAAAAAAAACACGTGAAGAGAAACACAAAGCAACTTTTCTTTGAAATGTAAATGGAAGTGTGCGTGGCCTGGTAGAAGCAGCTCTGGGCTGGGGTGGGGGGTCTGGAAACCCAGGTTCCAACTCCTACTCAGAGCCTCAGAATGTGTAAAAGGAGAAAGGGAGGGTCCTAAGTCCCTTCCCACGTCACCATGGTCAGATTCTGGGGAAGCTTGCATTTTCCAAAGCTGAAGTCAACATCTCCCATCTCACGAGCTCTTCTACAATATGGGCCTTCCCTTCCCTGCCCACAAGAGTAGGGGAGACTGAAGCCCTTCCCTTAGATCTGGCCTAGCTGTGGTGACACATGGCTCCCCAGGTCAAAGGAGGCCATGTAGCTTTTATGTAGGGACCTGGAAATCATAGTCTTCGGAAGCTTTCTGTCTGGGTCATGCTGTGAGAAGCTGGAGGCATGGGAAAGGCCGCATGCAGGTTCTCTGGTGGATGGTCTCAGGGAGCCCAGCCTCATGCAGGAGAGCAGCTTCTAGATGATTCCAGCCCCAGGCATTGGAGTCTTCCCAGCTGAGGCCCAAGCATCATGGAGAAGAAGTCACGTCCCCCATAGCCACTCCCAATGCCATCTCTGCCCCACAGAATCTGTGAGCATGGACTATTTTGTACCACTAAGTTTGTGCCCATTATTCTGCAGTAATAACTGGAACAGAATTGAATATCCTTCCCGCGGTGCACACTTACAGAGTGAAATGTAAAGCACATCTTGAAAAACATGTCTTGAGTTATTAGTCATCTGGAAAGTTCCTCGTTATAATATTGGTGTGGAAAGATCAGCCCACAAGTAGATGTTTGGTGGATGAAAGAAAAGTCATCGAACAATAAGATCAAAAGGGCCCCTTTGGATGAATGCAGACACTCAGCGCCGTGGAGTCGGGTGGCACGCTCGTTCTGTGCTCACTATCCCAGTTCTTAAAACAACCCACAGTCCCGTCACAGACCAGAGACCAAGGTGTGAAAACGGATGCAGATCCCCCAGGCTGCGGCTGCTGCTGCGGCTCCTCTCACAGGCCCGGCTGGGCCTCGGGACCCTCCAGAGCCCAAAGGGTGAGTGTAGCCACTTGGTGATTCCTGGATGCTGCCCTCACTCCCTAAGGATTGATGAAAATCTCAACTCCCAGTATTTTCTCTGCTTTTTAATTCTGGCTCTGTTTTGTTTTCATTAGGATAGATTTGAATCATTCAGTGGGCAAACCTTCCCATGGAGAAAGTAGAAATAGGGTGTGCTGGGTTCCCTGGGGCAGCAGTTCACAACAAAATTTGTTCTGTTGTTTTAACTAGGGATTTACTTAGAATTCAACCCCTTTTGACATTTTGCTTTTTATTCAACAGGAACCACTCATGTGGCTCGTAAGTCAAAGCAAGCTCTGAGTGAGTGGCTTCCTTCCCTTGGAGCTGGCTGTCTGGTGACCTCCTCTGCCAGGTTTCCACTTCCATGAACTCTGTGTGACTCCTTCCTGATTTTCCATATGCAAATGCAAGCAAATGTAATACCATTTCCTTTATTTTCCCTTTTTTACACAAAGGGTGACATTCCCTGCCTCTGTTTCTAAGGATGTATTGAACCATAAACTTCAAGCTATTATTAAAATAAAACCACTCTTAACGGTAGTGTGATTGTGATGGGTAATGTGTGTGTCACCCTGGCTAGGCTATGGTGCTCAGCTGTTTGATCAGCACCAGCCTACATGTTGCAGTGAAGGTGTTTTCTAGATGTGATTAACATTTAAAGCAGAGACTGTGAGTAAAGAAGATGACCTTCCCTAATGAGGGTGGGCCTCATCCAATCAGTTGAAGGCCTTCCAAACAAAGACTGAGATTTCCCAAAGGAGAAGGAATTCTGCCTTAAGGATGTAACACAGGAATCCTGCCTGAGTTTTCAGTCAGCCAGCTTTCCCTGCAGAGATCAAGTTTAAGATGGCAAAATCAACACACTTACATTTCCAGCCTGCTGGAACCAGCTAGGCCCCCTGGCAGGCCCTCCTGCCAGGCCCCACAATCACAGGAACTCATTCCTTAAAAGGAAATCTCTCTCTCTCTAAATATAGACATATACATGCATCCTATTGGTCTGTTTCTCTGGAGAGCCCTCATATAGTAGTTACATCTTTATTCTTAGGAGGCGCCTGCTGAGGAATGCAAGGGTGAGTTGTTTTGATGTCTGTAACTAGCTTCCAACCGGTTCCACGAGAGAAAGCGGGCGGAGGCAGAGAAATCACAACATGACACGAAGCGCTGGACCCAGGTGACATGTCGCAGTGTTTGTTGTCTTTCAGCTTCTCAGCGTGTGAAAACATTTTCACAACAAGAATGGAGGCATCACTTCCCCACCTGCATTTCTACTTAGGGTCTTGCATGCGGGGAAAGGGGCCGGCACAGTCCAGGGGTCTCCCAGGCAGTCCGTGGGTCCCGTGACCTGAGCACCGCAGCATCAAGAGCAGGCTGGGGTGGAAAGGAAAGCAGCGTTCTAGGAGAGCCCCAGGCCTGCTGGTGCTGAGGATGCAGCAGGTGGGGTTCTCATCTCCCAGGCACCACGGCCCTGCCAGGAGGACCCCTTGGGGAGTGTGAGCAGAAAGGGGGCGGGCTGGATTTTGTTGCTCTCCCTTAGACCAAGGTCACACCCAGCTCAAGAAAGTCAGGCTCAGAACCTCTCCCTGTCAATCCAGCCTCCGCCAGCGTTTTCTAAACCTGTCTCTTCTTCCCTCCCCTGCCGGACTCACCCTCTAAGCACCCTACAGAAGGCAGCTGGCGGGGAGGCGGGCGTGGGGACGGGAGACCGGACGTGTCTGGGAAAGGGAGCTGAGGGGGTCGTTCCGTCCCCTGGGAGGTGATGGCTTGTGCCAGGTTCCTGTCCGCCCAATACTTCCAGCTGCATCTTATGTCTAGTCTTTTGTGGAGGGTCCAAACACCAATCTTTTCATCCCTTCCTGCAGAGCTAACTCACTAGGGTGACAACTGTGTAATTAGAAGCACGCGCACAAAACAGGAAGGGAGAGCCTAAGTTTGAAGAGCAATCTTTGCTGAGTGTGTGCATGAGGGTGTGAAAGTGGCCGGCTGTTTACACACCACCAGCGGCAGTGGCGTGTGAAAGAGTTGGCTCCTGGTGACCGCCTCAGTCTGGGAGCTCGGCGGTAAGCTGACAGCGTCGGTGTGTTGCCACCCTGTGCAGCGGCTCTCCTCTAAAGCATGCAGTCCTGCCGTGACAGCCTTAAGCATACCACTTCCCCTTCCTGAGCCTCAGTTTCCTTATCTGTAATGTGGTAATGACACTTTTGCCTATCCTAGGATTATTATGAGTCATGATTTTGAAGCCCTCAGTAGAAAACCCGCCCCACTCCTAAGCACCCAGTCAATGTTATCTGGGTTGTTTTTTAAAGAATAAAACATTTTGTGTCTGGAGAATTGTTACTCTTAAGATAAATAAAGATGGAATTGGGCTCTGCCAAGAAACAGCAATATGCATTTTTAGATACTTGTGACAATTAGACAAGCAAGGTTTAAGTAAAATATGGAGATTTCATTTAACCAGATACCAATTTCTAAATGACAAAAAAAAAAAAAAAATGAAATGGAACTCTGGTCATGAATTTGCTAACCAGAGTCTACAGACTGTAGCCATTGTTGCCAATATGGAAAACCTTTATTGCTTTTTTTTTTTCTGTAATGACTACGTTGGACAAAACAGTTGTCTCTGAGTGTGAATGTAGCTGAGAGAAATGATAAGACATCAAACTTCTGTCTGCAACTGCTCCTAGTTATAGATTTTTTTTTTTCTATCTCCTTTATTTGCTATTTGGCCACTTGGACCAGATTGAATCGGAAAATTGGTGTCTTTCTCCAAAGAAAGTCAGTTCTCTCTCTGTTGCCATACTTGTGTGCCCCCTCCTCTTCTGTGCTCATTCTGGTGACTCATGAAAATAGGTAAAAGAGATGTGTTAATATTTATAGATATATGAAAACCTGAATAGCTGTGATCAACTAAAATGAGTGCAATGGTTTCCTAAATGGGATTGGAGAAACACCCTCAGTGGCCTCTTTGAAAGAACCTTAAAAAGACACAGATACCCCAGCTTTCCCTACAGAGGCACTATTGGGAAGGGGCAAGCCCAGTGTATTGGTTTGTTTTCACACTGCTAATAAAGACATATCTGAGCCTGGGTAATGTATAAAGAAAAAGAGGTTTAATGGATCCACAGTTCACATGGCTGGGGAGGCCTCACAATCATGGCAGAAGGCAAAGGAGGAGAAAGGCATGTCTTACATAGAGGCAGGCAAGAGAGCATGTGCAGGGGAACTGCCCTTTATAAAACCATCAGATCGCATGAGACTTATTCACTATCACGAGAGCAGCATGGGAAAAACCACCCCCATGATTCAATTACCTCCCATTGGGTCCCTCCCATGACAAGTGGGGGTTATGGGAGCTACAATTCAAGATGAGATTTGGCTGGGGACACAGCCAAACCATATCACCCAGGAAAGGAGGGTTTCACCAGGTGGCTGTGCCATTCTAGAACAGAGGGCCTGTTTCTCTCTACGATGCAAGTACCAGCACCTCTGAGGATAGAAGAAAACAAATGGTTAATACCCAGGAACACTAACCAATGAAGGGGAGACAAGACATCTGTGAGTCAGAGGACAAGATGGAGAGCACCCTCCAGCATCAGCAGCCGGGCCTTGCTCTCAGGGCTGCTTGGGGCAGCTGCTCTGAGAAAGAAATGATAGCTGCTATGGTCCAAATGTTTGTGTCAACCCAAAATTCACAGGGTGAAATCTTAAACCCTAAGGTGAGGGTATGAGAAGGTGGGGCCTTTGGAAGGTGATTAGGTCACCAGGGTAGAACCCTCATGAATGGGATTTGTGCCCTTATACAAGAGGCCCAAGAGAGACTGCTCACCTTTTCTGCTATGGGGGGACACAACAAGAAGATATCTGTCTATGAACCAGGAAGTGGGCCCTTCCCAGACACTGGATCTGCTGGCATTTTGATCTTGAACTTTCAGCCTCCAAAACTGTGAGAAATAAACTTCTGTTGTTTATAAGCCACCCACCCAGGTTATGGCATTTTGTCACAGCAGCCTGAATTGATGGAGACAACAGCTGACGCAGGTGGAGAATGCAGGCTGGTTCTTGTGCATCGGGTCTGGATCAGGCTGTGTATGCAGAAGGCATGCCAGGAGTTCCATGTGGGAAAAGCATGGCCGCTGGTACCCCAGGCTCCTCTTCACCTCCTTCTGGTCACCTTTTCTACCCTCCCCTGGTGATTCTGTAGTAATTAAGCACCAACTGGGGAAAGTGGTAGTGGGTCTATTCTGGGACTGTGAGGAGCATGAGAGACAGCAGCCTCGCTGAGAGAGTCGGGGACAGATAGGGAATTTGCTTTCTGAAATGGGGTTCCAGAGAGGCAGCACCCCATTGTGTGATGCGCATGGATAGAGTGAGGTACAAAATCTGTTTTTTCCCTGGCTTTTTCACACTTGAATCAGTCATGAGTGGCTTGTGACAGAGGTTGTAGAGAAAAATTTAAATAACAATTTCATCCAAGGTAAAGCAAATCCCCAAATCTGTAGGATGACGGGCAAGGGACAACAGTTTAAGAAGCCCATGAAGTAGCAGCAAGGATGGAAAGGAAGAACAGTGTGCAAGCTCAAGCCCTCTGGGAGTGTGCAGCCTAGGGGATGGCCCACCCAGACACCCAAGGCCAAGGAAGGATGCGTCCTGAGAAAGTGCCCATGTTCATGGGGTCCGTGTGAAAGAAGAGAAAGCAGCCCCTTTAAACAAACACATGCCCTGCTTTGTATTGTGCTGTGTCAGCGATGACAACCCAGACAACCTGGCTTCCAGCCAGCTGTCTACATGGGGCAGCTCCCAGCTCTCCTGCTGGGACCATCATGCCTAGAACCTGCAAAGCGGGTGCTTGGGGCCGCACGGTCATGCTGTCAGCAGAAACACTCCAGAGCCAAATGTGCTCATTTCAAAATCTGGCTCTTAGAAAAGCTATATAACTCAGCAGGATCCAGACAGAGAAAGTCATCATTGCCCTACTTGTAGATGGGCAAGGCACAGAGATCTTTTGTGCTCAGAAAACATTTCAAATTTCTGTACATCACCTGGCCCTCTGTTTATGTGGGGCTTTGCTCTGTCACATTCTAGAAAGCTCTGAGCCCTTGTGTGGGTTGCTGGCCGACCTGACTCATGGTCTTGCTCCTCCTCACAGCAGGGTGTGGATTCAACAGACCCAGAATTCCCTGCTGGGACCCTCCTTGGGCCCCAGAGGTCCTCATTGTTTCTGCAAGGGTAAGGGTGGATTGACCCACAGTCTCATTTCTCACCGATGGAGTAGGGAGAAAAGCCTGCCCCAAATGGGTTTAAAGACATTATGGGAGGCCAGGCATGGTGCCTCATGCCTGTTTGCCAAAGTTAATTTGGTGGGTCCATGAAAATGACCAACGGATCTTCTCATGATTGTAGACATGCCTTAAAGGCAAAGAGTGGAGTCCCTCTCCTTAAAACTTCCTTAGGGTAATGTCTGCCACCTCCCCTCTTGTGCGTTCTGGGTGGAACTCGGGTGCACACATGGGCCCCATTTCAGGGGAGAACATGGAAGAAAGGACATCTGAGGAAAGGACATGGTTACTGTGGTTGCAAAATGCCACAAGCTCAGTGGCATAAAACAACACAAATGCATCATTTCACAACTCCACTGAGAATCCAGGTCACATGGGCCCTTTGCTTAGTGTTTCACAGGCTGAAATTGTGAGGTGGCAGATCTCTGCTCCCTTGATAGCTGTGGCCCAGGGGGCACTCTCCGCTCCTAGAGCCACCCCATGGGCAGTTTGCAACATGCTTCTTGCTCCTTTACCCAGCCCAGCAGGAATGCCTCTGTCTGGCTTTCTCCTGTGCAGTCAGCTGGGGAAAATTCTATGCATTTAAAGACTTCACATAATGGGATCAAACCCAGCCGGGACCCTCTCCCTGTTGCCCACCATGGTCACAGGAATGTTGTACTGTCATGTCCCCAGGGGACCTGTGCTTAGGGGAGGAGATTTCAGGCAAGCACACCAGGGGTGGGGGCCTCAGGGGCCACCTTAGAATCCTGCCTACCACAGATGACAATGGGATCTGATGTAGGAACAGGGTTTCAGCCATCATTCCCTCAGGTATGCTGGGCGCTGTTGTATCTTTTTATCCAGTATACCTGGGTTCAGCTGTTTGTACCTCCAAACATCCAAACACTGTTTTCACATTTTTGAGTTTTATGGAATGCGGACAAATTGGAGATCTTTTGTGCTCAGAAAACATTTCAAATTTCTGTACATCACCTGGCCCTCTGTTTATGTGGGGCTTTGCTCTGTCACATTCTAGAAAGCTCTGAGCCCCTGTGTGGGTTGCTGGCCGACCTGACTCATGGTCTTGCTCCTCCTCACAGCAGGGTGTGGACTCAACAGACCCAGAATTCCCTGCTGGGACCCTCCTTGGGCCCCAGAGGTCCTCATTGTTTCTGCAAGGGTAAGGGTGGATTGACCCACAGTCTCATTTCTCACCGATGGAGTAGGGAGAAAAGCCTGCCCCAGATGGGTTTAAAGACATTATGGGAGGCCAGGCATGGTGCCTCATGCCTGTAGTACCAGCACTTTGGAAGGCTGACGTGAGGATCATTTGAACCTAGGGGTTTGAGACCAGCCCGGGCAATATGGTGAGACCCCATCTGTACAAAAAACAGGAAAAAATTAGCTGGGTGTAGTGCTGCACACCTGTAGTCCCCACTACTTGGGAGGGTGAGGCAGGAGGATCACTTGAGACCAGAAGGTCAAGGCTGCAGTGAGCTGTGATAGCACCACTGCACTCCTGCTTGGGCGACAGAGAGAAATCCTGTCTAATAAAAAAGGAAAGAAAGAAGAAAGAAAGAAAGAAAGAAAGAAAGAAAGAAAGAAAGAAAGCAAGCAAGCAAGCAAGCAAGCAAGCAAGCAAGCAAGAAAGCGAGAAAAAGGAAGGAAGGAAGGAAGGAAGGAAGGAAGGAAGGAAGGAAGGAAGGAAGGAAGGAAGGAAGGAAGGAAGGAAGGACATTATGAGGATTTAATATGTTTCCAACTAGTCCTTAGCCATGAGTTTTTCTCCAGCCTCTGAAAGAACACTTAATAAACACTGTATTGATTAACTATAATTTGTTCCAATTCAATAAACTATACATAGAATCAGATGTCTTTTTTTTTTTTTTTTTGAGAAGGAGTCTCACTCTGTCGCCCAGTCTGGAGTACAGTGGTGCGATCTCAGTTCACTGCAACTTCCACGTGCCGAGTTCAAGCAATTCTCCTGCCTCAGCCTCCTGAGTAGCTGGGACTACAAGCACATGCCACCACGCCTGGCTAAGTTTTTGTATTTTTAGTAGAGACGGGGTTTCACCATATTGGCCAGGCTGGTCTCGATCTCCTGACCTTGAGATCCACCCACCTCGGCTTCCCAAAGTGCTGGGATTACAGGCGTGAACCACCGCACCTGGCCCAGATGTCTCTCTTTTAAAAGGGAGTGCTCTGGAGCTGACATAGAAAGATTCTGCTTTTGGACTTTGCGGCAGCTACGGAGTCCAACATTTGCCATGTCAGCATACCAACTTTATCCTCAGTCTAACACTTTACCTGAAATAGATTCTTCCTCTATAATCTTATAAAGAAAATTTTATATCACTACTGAAGGCGTAGGTTTGCTATACCAGTTCTATTGTTTATAATATGCTCTAAAATAGATATACAGTTCTTAGGGTGTAATGTTTGTCAGTGTAACATCTGAAACATTTTGGGAAACCCTACTTTAATATGAAGAATAGATCGGTTTCAGCAAATTTCACTAGAAAAAACCCATACCGTTGTATTTCCTTTGCTATATCTAGGGTATTTTTTTAGAAAGTGTTCCAGTGAAAGTTATTCTCGTGGAAGAATAAGGTCATACTGACCTTGGGTTCCTTCCCAGCTCCTGGCATTTCCTTCATCACCGAGCAGAATTGGAACGAAGTATTTTCAAGAGACCCATACTGTGAAACTGACAAGAGATGTTGCACTTGAGGGCCACTGATGTTCCTGATGTAAAGCCTGTCTCTGTTGTTGAGGAAATGGGCCTTTTACACACTGAGCTAGCATACAGGTGATTGGGAGTTTCATTGCTGATTGAAGATCTAGGTCCTTTGTGCTGTTTAATACATTCCCAGCCCTTGACCCCCTGACTTGCCTCTGTCACTGCCAGCCCTTGCCTTCCCCCAGGCTGGTGTGGGGACTGCCTCCTCCCTTGTCTAGTAGGACACCTGCTTGGCATGGCCACTCTCAGGTCACCCTGAGGCTGCTCACAGGTGCTGGGGGTGGTGCAGTTCCTGCCTGCTGGGGCTGGCAGGGTGACCATGTGGACAATAAGAACTGGGCCCAAGGGCATTAGCTGAATGTCTCCCAGGAGAAGAGGAAGCCTCTGTAGGTTTGAGCAATGACTGTGCTGACAGCAAACACAAACCTCCTCTAGGTGCCTCAGTCCTCTCAAGAATTCATACTCACTGTTCTGTTTAGAAGGCAAAAATGCCAGCCAGGTCAAGGTTCTGGGACACCACCCTCTTGCTTTTTTGAGCCGAGAATGTCACTGTGTTTGTGGCCCAGGTGAGCCCCACCCTACCTCCCAAACATGTGTCAGGGTTGAATGTATTTTCTCTATCTTCTAAATTGTTGTGAGTTGGAAGACTTGTGGTCCTGTTAGGTGGGCATCGTGTACGCGTAGTGTTTTAGTGTGGAAGGAGTGCTCAGGCCACATCTCCCTTCCCTCAGGAGGCACAAACACCTGGTCAGCTAAGCGGGGGTGGGGTCTCTGCACACAGCCAACTCTCCACCCCTCCACCCCTCCATTTAGTCAGGTCAACGGGGGCAAGCTGCGGGAGCCCTCTGTGCCTGTTTGCTTGTCTGTAAAGTGGGAGAGGTAAGGTAGCTAGCTTAGCACAGGGCATTTTGTCAATATCAAATGTGCGAAACAGAGAACAGGGCTTCCTTGGTGTGTAGTCAGTAAAATGCTAGTAAAAATATACTGGCTAGTCTGCAGAGATACAATTTTACCCAATACCCAGTTTTAGCCTGAAGTTTGTTGGGTCCCAGAACTTCCTGCTTCATCTCTCAAAACATCTTGGATTTTCCCTTTTGGAGTTCCAAACTCGAAAAGATTATAATTTGCCATTCTTCAAATCCCTGTTTTACTTTGCTTAAATTAAAAAACAAAAACTTTTACCTCCACTTTGGCAAACCCTTGTGGGAAATGATATAAAGATTAATGAAAGTTATTTGCGGACAAGTTGGCTTGGAGTAATTGTAAGGAGGACCAGGAGCCCTGCAGAATGGAACTTTAGAGATATTAGGTTGGTACAAAAGTAACTGTGGTCTTTGTGTTGTTGGAATTTGCCATTTGATACTGGAATACATTCTTAAATAAATGTGGTTATGTTATACATCATTTTAATGTGCATTTCTCCCTTTGTGTTTTTTTTTCTTTTGCTAATGACTTATTCCTTGGTGTTTATTTTATGTTTATTTTAGACTATGCAAATGATGTTAGACAAAAAGCAAATTCGAGTGATTTTCTTTTTTGAGTTCAAAATGGGTCATAAAGCAGCAGAGACAACTCGCAACATCAACAATGCATTTGGCCCAGGAACTACTAATGAATGTACAGTGCAGTGGTGGTTCAAAAAGTTTTGCAAAGAAGGCGAGAGCCTTGAAGATGAGGCCGGTTATTGGAAGTTGTGGCTGGTTATTGGAAGTTGACAAAGGCCAACTGAGAGCAACCATCAAAGCTGATCCTCCTACAGCTACATTAGAAGTTGTCGAAGAACTCAACATCAACCATTCTATGGTTGTTCAGCATTAGCAGCAAATTGGAAGTGACAAAGCTTGATAAGCAAAGATTAAAAAAATCATTGTTTTAAAGTGTTGTCTCCTCTTATTCTATGCAACAATGAACCATTTTTTGATTGGATTGTGATGTGCAACGAGAAATGGATTTTACACAATGACCAGCAATGACCAGCTCTGTGGTTGGACCAAGAAGAAGCTCCAAGGCACTTCCAAAGCCAAACTTGCACCAAAAAACGGTCATGGTCACGGTTTGGTGGTCGGCTGCCAGTCTGATCCACTACAGCTTTCTGAATCCTGGTGGAACTATTAAATCTGGGAAGTCTACTGAGCAAATCGATGAGATGCACCAAAAACTGCAACATCTGCAGCTGGTTGGTCAACAGAGAGAGCCCAATTCTCCATGACAATGCCTGACCGCACATTGCACAACCAACCCTTCAAAAGTTGAACAAATTGGGCCACGAAGTTTTGCCTCATCCACCATATTTACCTGACCTCTTGCCAACTGAATTACCACTTCTTTCAAGCAGGGAAAATGCTTCCACAACCAGCAGGATGCGGAAAATGCTTTCCAAGAGTTCTTTGAATTCCAAAGCATGGATTTGTATGGTACAGGAATAAACAAACTTACTTCTTGTTGGCAAAAATGTGTTGATTGTAATGGGCCCTGTTCTGATCAATAAGGATTTGTTTGAGCCTAGTTATAATGATTAAAATTCATGGCCCGAAACTGCAATTACTTTTCCACTAACCTGGCAAAAACCTGCCTCTGGGCATGTTGTTCTTATGGCAAAGGGCAGGGCCAGACCTCTTCACTGCTGCTTCTTGGGCTGGTGGTAATGACATTGGAATGTCTGTATCGCCAGGGTCCAGCACTCACTGGTCTCTTGCACTGTAAAAGCACTTACTCCTGGGAAAGCTCACCCAGGACCATGGCTTCTGTTCCCTCTGCAGCTGATGGCTTCTGAGTGCAGGCCTCAAACTCATATCCTCTGGCCACCCTCAGCTCCACTCGGGTAATTCAAGAACATTAGAAACCGCACAAGCCCTGATCAGACTCTGCATTCATGGTCTGCACCCTGCCCTCCCAGTCTGGGAATGGCATCATCCTTCACAAGGTTGCTTGCCCCCAAAATAGAAATTGCTCCTGATTCTCCTCTGCCTTGGAAACAGTTCCAGAATACAGCTACGTCTTGTCAATCTGGGCCATACTCAGGTCTCAGCCACCCAGCCTATGACCTGTCTCCTCAAGTCTCCTTTTAGTCCCCTTTGGTGTTTCTCTGTGCAGCAGGCAGAGTGAGCTTCCAAATATATGATCTACACTCCAGACACACCAATGGTTTCTCATATCACAGTTAAACTCCGAATTCCTTGTTGTGAGGTAGACCCTCTATGATTTGTCCCATGCGGTCAGATCTCATTGCTGCCTGGTTGTCCGTCCTGTGCTCAGCTCTGCCCACACTGGCCATGTGGCGACAGGTCCAGAATCCTCACGCCCCTGTCTGGACTTCTCTTCCCCAAGCGCTTTGCAAGGGGAGGCCTTCTGCAACCAGTCATCAGAAAGAGCATCACCATTGCTCCTGTCTTCCTACCTGCTTTACTTTCTTCATCTCCATGATTATTCTCTGAAGCTACATGACTGATTATCTGTTGTCATTTCTTCCCCACTGTAACAGAAGCCACAGAAAACCAGGTATATCATCTTGTTTACTTCTATAACTCTAGCCCCCAAAAGTATGGCTAGCAGAGTAGGGACTCTGTAAGTATATTTTGAATGAACAAATAAATGAATTGATAAATATATTTTGTATGAATGAATGGCACATTCTAGTACTAATAAGGACACTGTAGTCAATTCTGTTGATTAATCAAAGTCTATGAAATGTCAAAAATGAGACATTTCAGATTTCATTGTTCATACTGTCCCCAGTATCTGCCTTTGGTAAAAAAAAAAAAAAAAAAAAAAAAAAAAAGCCCATGATCAAGAGTAAGAAAAAACCTCTGGAACTGTAGAATTGACCTTTGAGTACAATTCATTACTCTGTAAGAGGAGCTGCCCCGAGAGTGATATTCTACAGGTTTGACCTGCAGGCAATCCCCACCCTGATGGGGCAGCTGGATCTGCCATCACTGTGTCTGTTTGGAATGAAGACAGATTTCGCCAAGATAGTTCCATTTTAATACCCCATTAACACCAGGCTTGACATAACAGAAATTATTGTGTATCTGCTGAGAATTAAGGACATTCACATATCAAAGTGATTCTGTGGAGACCTGGTCAGTATGGCGATAGGATCCAAGGTTGTGCTCTGCACTTTCGCTTATGGGATGTTTTCTGCACACCTCCCAGCAGATTAGAATCTCTTGAGATCGGGTCCCACCACACGACACCTCTTCTTTCTGAAGACTCCTCTCCCCGTCCCCTTCAGAATAGTCTAATCAATCTGTAAAGATGCATCTCCTGGCCCACTGTCATTCTTCACAACACCACTACTCTCTTAATGTTTGCTGATTTCAGTGCCATAGAGCAGAGCTTTCAGATTATACTGCCTCCCTTCCCACCAGTTCTGGGCCTCCTTCCTTTCAATGTTCCTATTCTCCACTCCACCTCAGCACTCTCTGCCAGGATAATACCACAATCATGATTACTCATGTTATTACTAGGAATTGTCCAACAATCCTGCCACAGTTGCTGCCATTTCCAGCACCCTGCTCTCCTAGCACCCCCCTCTCATCTTCCCAGCTCACTTGCACCTGCGTGTCTGCTGTTATGATTCTCCAGCCTCAATGGACTCTCCCATTCACTGCCTCCTTCATGCCTTAGTTGAATAACCCATTATGATCACACCTTTACATGCATCGTTAACTCACACAACTCACCTGTTTTGTTGTCTGCTTCTCTCTGGAAAGAGCCCTGAGCTGGATGAACCCCATTTTCCCAGGACTGGCATTTTGGCTGGTTCTTGGTAGTACAGCCACAGTCCGTCCTGGCTGGCCAATGCCTGTGCTGTCACAGCCAGCATTGCTGGATGCTGTGAAGTTCACCAGGGACTTTCCACCACTCGGCACACTGCATTCATGCACCTGCTGGTGGCAGGAAAAATACCCTCCAGTATGCTACTGGCCTCACTTTAATTTCATGGTATCAAATGGGTCCTCGCTGTTTCCAGCCATCACATCACGTTTCCTGGCCAAATTAATCTCACGTCCCACATGATCATTTCATGACTCCTGTGTTCACACCTCCAAAACTTCCTGTCTTCTCTCTCAGCCAATCACCTTGCTTCCTATTTCACTGGGGGAAAGAAACAAAAGGAGTAATCACAGCAAACTTCCACCGCCACAGAAATCAGCATGCTCCCTGTCCATTCTTATCTAGCAAAACCTTTCCTCTTGTTTGCTAGATCCTATGCTTTCTAGCATTTTGCTCTAGAAAATTCTCCCTTCTCCCGCATAATAAAAATTTCCCACAGCAGTGAGACATTAACACCAGCATAACAGTGCACTATAATGTTTATCATTTAAAATAAAAACAACAACAACAACAGCAAATTTTTGACTTCACAGCCATCTCCAGCTACAGCCCATGCTGGGTGAGTATTTTCTATGTTTTCCCCTGTATTCCAGGACATGGATGCCTGGGAGCTACATTTCCCCAAATCTCTGCCAGAGGGCTCTGGTTTAGATGCCACCAATTAGAGGCACTCTCAAAGTACATGGAAGGGAGGGGAACATGGAGCATTCTTTTAGAAGCAAGTAGTTCTGGAGCCTCAGACCTTTGCAAGTCTCTGGGCCTTTGCAAGTTTTCTTTCCTCGGCAGGGAGCCTTTTCTCCCCCAGAGAGACACACTTCTCACCCTAATTGAGAAAGATACTCAGATGTATCCTTCTCAATTAGGCCTTCCTAACCACCTTATTCAAACCCACTATGCACATTTTAGTTCCTTTTCTAACTTATTTTCTCCTCTAACACTAACATTGCATGACCTACTACGTAAATACAGTACTTATTTATTTCCTTCACTAGGATGCACACTCCACAGAGACATGTGTTTCAATCTGTTTTATGTACTGCTAGAATAATGCCTGACATAGAATAGATATGCAATGTATTTGTTCATTGATCAAATGCATGAATATAGCATGTTATTCAAGGCCCTAAAATTTATTCTGAGCACTTCTTTAGGGATAACCCATAGGTTCTGGTTTGTCAAGCTTTTATCATGGTCATAGTCTACATTCTGCTATTTGGTTTTAGTTTTCTTTTTGAGTTAGGAGTTGGTTAAGAGATGGGTTAAGAATGTCCAGATCATAGGGATTGTTTGTTTGTTTGTGTGTTTGTTTTGGCAGTTTTCAAATATGGCTTGTTTTTCTGATGCCAAAATCACTCCAGTTTTTTAAGTACCTGAGCAAACCGTGTTACATAGTAAAGCACATCTCACATTCTGTTTCCTGCCCAGTTGCATAGGGATGGGTGGGCTGGAAGCTCAGACACGCCACTTCCCCTGAGAGGCCTTCCCTCCCCATGTTTTCTGAGGCCTTCCCTCCCCATGTTTTCTGACATCCCTTTTGACCTTGCTCTTGGCCATTCTCCCTCTTATGTCAGAGTTTGCGGGTTTAACCATCTTTAGGCTCATTAGAGATGCAGTTTTCATTTCTGTTCCCTATATTCCTTGTTGCCATTGGGTGATTAGTCAGAAACATCACTGGGCAAAATAGCCAAGAAATTAAGGAAAGGAAGAAAACAAAGATTTTATGCTATCATGTCAAAACCAGGTATTGTGAAGTTTAGACTACATTTGAAATAACTTATTTTAGTGTACAGTTGATCCCCTCTACCTTATTGGACCCCCACATCTATCCTAGTCCTTCACAAACAACCTGAAGACAGATTAGATGTATTCACTGATGTCTTTCTTATAGCCACTATTTGTTAGTAGGAATGGATTTGCAAAAACATCACAGAGACTGAGTGCTTCCTCCTAGATAGCGCTTCCTCCTTCTTCACTTGAAGCAGTTCCCACTAGGAGAATTATTGTACTTGCTAAGGCTACATAAACCTGATGGATAAATTTAATCAAGAAGTGATGAATTGAGGTGAATAAGGCCAAATGGCACTTTTTCTATGAAACTCCCATTTATATTAAAACAAAAGTATAAGAATGGTTGTAATTGGCCGGGTGTTGTGCCTCACGCCTGTAATCCCAGAACTTTGGGAGGCCGAGGTGGGCAGATCACGAGGTCAGGAGATTGAGAACATCCTGGCTAACACAGAGAAACCCCGTCTCTGCTAAAAATACAAAAAATTAGCCAGGCGTGATGGCGGGCGCCTGTAGTTCCAGCTACTCGGGAGGTTGAGGCAGGAGAATGGCATGAACCTGGGAGGTGGAGCTTGCAATGAGCCAAGATCACGCCACTGCACTCCAGCCTGGGCAACAGAGCGAGACTCCATCTCAAAAAAAAAAAAAAAAAAAAAAAAAAAGAATGGTTATAATTATAACCTGAAATATAATTAAATATACATTCAATATATGTCAATATTTTAAATAATTAGGATTGCAGCACTTATAAGTTTATTTTACATTCTTAGAGGATAGCATCATTGTATTCAAAGTACATAGAACCTGGCACATAATCTGTGCTCAATAAATGCTTATTAAGTGCATAAATATAAGAATACATATAATCTGACTTATATCTAGTAGCATTTCATCATTTCATGTGTTTGATTTGCAAACCTACCTCTGCACAGTTCCATAGGGTACAATTTTCTGGAGTGTTTGTAAGGACACTGGGGCCACCTATGCCTTCATGCTTATCTTATTATTCTAGTCTCAATTTCATCTCCCTGACTTTTCTAATTAATATGGGGAAGGGCTTCCCCAGGGAATTTTGTTTCTGATTGTTGAGAGACAGTAGAATTCTTGACTAACAGTGGCTTCGTGTTTTCACTCAATGTTTTCTGCCTTCTTGCCTCACAGATAATTGAAGAAAATCCCTTAAGTAAACACAGCAGGAAGCTTCATCTTAACCATTGTCACGAGACTATTTTTTCCTAATAGGCATCAACATTTATTTTTGTTATTCTTATTGGCCTTATTTATTGACACCAATTGTGTCTCTTTCTAAGGATTAGTAATCCTTACCAAATATCACATGGACTTTCTTACCTAAAACCAGCTCCCAGTATTTAAAAACAAAACATAACACTTTCTTCCTTAGATATCAGGTCAACAATGGTTTCTTTCTTTCAAAAAAAACTCCAGTATTTTAGGCAGATCAGAACATTTGTCAGAAACACATTTTCAAGTGTGTTCTTATAGCGCTATCAGGACTGTGGAGCCTTTGCATACCACTGACTTGGCCTTTCTGCACTTCAGTTTGCAGGACTGTGAAAATAGGTATAATGATATGTTTTTCAAGTGTTTTTTGTGAGAACTAAGTCAGGGAATAATAAAGCATCTGGCATATAGTAAGCTCTCATAAATTGTTAGCTCCCTTCTTTTGACAAAATGAAAGGACTTTTTAAGCGCATTTATTTGTTGTTTAAACAGTTCTGCCAGCATCAGTCCTGAGGCACAGGCTAAATAAGACGCCATGATTCTCCCTGCATGGAGACCAACTCAGGGAAACGATGCGGCATAACAGCTCAACCAGGCAGGCAAGGATCAGAGACTGTGGTGGGTATCTCATGGTGGCTCCATGAACAACCAACAAGAGGAATAACTCAGCAGCTTTTAGCTGTTTGGAAGCAGCAGTAGCGAACAGTCTGGAACCCTGGCTGGCCACCCCATCTACAGGCACTGAATGTAGAAACGCTTATGAGGGAAAGTGGAGAAGGAAGGGTGCTCCAGAGGGTTACAAAGGAAGTAGCTGTGGGGTGATGGAAGATTTGCAATCCAGATTTTGAATGGTCCAGACGCTTTCCTCCCCAGACTGCATGGCGCCCTCGTCTAAGGATGATGCCTTATTTCTGGGCTTTCTCACATCCTGTTTGTTCAGGTGAATGTCCCAGTAGTTCCTACTGTCTTCTGTGGTTTTCATCTCAAAATACCAAAATACCAAGACAGGGATTTCTAGTAGTGGGGCAGGCTGAGGGGAGGACGCGGCAAGGAGGTTGCTCTGAGAAGTTCAGAAACGGTGTCGAGGTCAGAGCCAGACTTCCAGGAAGGCAGCTGGAGTGCCCAGACCCTGGGCAAGCCCATGGCACCTCAATTCTCAGCCCACTGCATATTTTTTGGAGGAGCTGTGTCCTTTAGTGTTAGGTCCCTGGGACCTGAGACTTATTTTGGATCTCCTACCTCTGAGGTTTATGAGCATCACAGTGTTCATAAAAATGCCTAATCTTAGGGAAAACTTTCTAAGCAGTCATGCTACAAATGGAGAACATGTGCTAAAACTGGTAGAGGTTTGATCACTAGTAAGCTGTTGGCCAAATTGACAAAGAAGGGAAAACTTTACAGAGACACAGAAATATTTTTGAAGTTTTTTTATCACGATATGCATTCCTGAATATATGCATTTGATTATTCCCATGTATCCATGATGGGCTTATTTTCATGGCCCTGATGAGCCCTGGTATTCACCGCCTTGTGCTGTCCCTCCAAGTGACCTTGGCTTTTGACTTGATTTGGCCAGTGGATGTCAGAAAGCATGACCCAGGCTTGATAAGAGCATGCAGGTTGGGCTTATATTCTTGGGACACCCTCTCTTACAGTGCTGAGCTTCAGGTAAGGAAATTCAGTTACCCATCTGGGAAAATGGCCACATGGAGAGAAAGGATGTCTAGGCAGCTCCCAGCCAAGTGAAGAAGCCATCCTGGATGTTCCAGCCACATCAGACACTATTACCCAGCCCAGCTGAGCTCAGCCCAGATTGCCAAATCATGGGGAATAATCAGTTGTCATTGTTTCAATTCATTAAATTGTAGGGCTGTTGTTTGCATAACAATAGATAGCAAAGACAGTGCTACTTATACAAACTGAAGCAACATTACTTATCAAAATATACATATATATAACAAGAAAGAATCAAATGAATCATTGAGGAAGTTTTATAGAAAAATGAGGAGTAGAAGAAGTAATAAAGCCCAAAGTAAGTTTGTCTCACAGAAGGGCTTGCAGTTGCATCCTGAATGGTTGCAGTTGCATCTAGGTGGTGCTTAGCTTTGTGTGGCGAAATCAAACCCAGAGACATGATCAGCCATGAGATCCAGCACCTAGAAGGAAATGCAGCAGCTTCTTAGACTATGCTTCTATATGTAGATACTCGTGTCGATGTTGGCATGGAGTGTAAAAAACCAGGCAGAGCATATTCCCAAAGGCTTCACTGAATGAGGATTGAGTGTCAATTTTCCTTTTATCTTCTATTTATGGTGAAATATAAAATACAATCAGAAAAGTAGACAGAACCAAGATAATTTATCCACAAAGTAAACCTGCATAACCAGTACTCAGGTCAAAAGGATAACATTGCCACTCCCGGAGGACCTGCCCCGAAAGGTAACAATTATCCCAACTTTTATAGACATCATTTCCTTGTTGTCCTTTAGCAACTAATAGTTGACTTAGTTTTGCTGGGTTTTGATCTTTATCTTAATGAAATTGTGCAGCAAGCGTTCTGGTGTAACTGGCTTGCTATAATGTTTAGCTGTAGATCATTCTTGTGTAGTTCCATACCTAGGAATATATCTCTATTATTGATTTACATTTGGATCATTTTCAGTTAGGGGCTGTAAAAAGTGCTGCTGCCATGAGAATTGTATTTACCTCTTGGTGTACTTGTCCATGCAATGCTGTTGGGAACTGACATACCTAGAGGTAAATATGCTGGGTCCTCCATTCTTCATGACTTTGGTTTTAATAATTTACACCAAGCAGTCTTCTCAAGTGGTTGTACTGACCTAAACCCTTTCCAGGGTGGGAGGGCTCTATCACTTTACACCTCAACCAAAGCCTTGGTGCTGCCAGGCTTTTTTGTGTTCGCCATTCTGATGATCGGGGCATGGTGATTTCCATTTAATTTTCTTTGATTACCTATTCATATCTTTGTTGGTCATTTGAACTCTCTTGTTTCGTTTTCTACATGTTTGTCATTATCTTAATAATTTGCAGAAATCTTCTTCAAGTTAAACACACTACAAATATCTCCTCCCATTTTGCTGCTTACCGTTTCCTTTCTTCCTGCTGTCTTCAATGACTAAGGGGTCTTAGAATTATTGCAGAACAATTTGTCAAGTTTTTCCTTGTATGGGTCATGCATTTTACTGCTTGTTTAATTAGTCTTTCTCTAGCCAATGTTCAAGAAAATATTCTTTTACATTTTTATTCAAAAGATGTGTTCTGACTTTCACATTTAGACCTGCAAGTGTGTGTGTGCGGTATAAGGTAGCAATTTTCTCTTATTTCCATATGGATCTGAAGCAAAGCCACTACCACTTATTGAGAAGACTTTTCTTTCACAACTGCATGGCCATCTGCAATGGACATAAATAAAGCATCCCTCTCTAACACACTTCTCCTTGGCTTCATGCTCTGTTCCCTCCTTGACTTTGGAGACTGTTCTCTGAGCCTGTTGAACCTGTTGCCCTGCTTCTCAAATGCCCTCTTCAGACTGTAAAATGCCCCCAGGGAAAAGCAGCCCCAATGCTGAGCTCACCTGTTGGGATCTCCATCTTCACACAATCCTGGCTCTACTTTATTCTCTATTTATAGTTTTCTGATGCCCTTAGACTGATGATTTGATATTTTATTCTGCTTTCATAGTGTCCTCAGCAAGAATTTTGTTTCAAATGACCTAATTCATCATTACCAGAAGCAGAAGTATGGTGAGTCAGTTTTTATTTTTAATTTTTAATTTTTTTTTTTTTAGAGACAAGGTCTCTGTCACCCAGGCTGGAATGCAGTGGTGTGATCGTAGCTCACTGCATCCTGGAACTCCTGGGATCCTCCCATTTCAGCCTCCTGAATAGCTGGAACTACAGGTGCATCCCACCATGCCTGGATAATTTTTTAATTTTTTTTTTTTTTGTAGAGATAGGGTCTCGCTATGTTTTCCAGGCTGGTCTTGAACTCCTGGCCTCCAGCAATAGTGATTCAGTTTTAAATAAAATTTTCAATATCTTTGGACATGATAGGAGAAATTGTGAGACAATACAGGCCAATGTGAAGACTTCGAAATTGAGCCCAGGTTAGCATCAATGTGGGAAGGAATCCAGGATGTTTAAGACTGAGAGGGAACCTCTAAGAGTCAGAGCAGGTGTGCCTAGCAGAAAGAAGGCCCCTGGGTCCAGGGAGGGTGTTTCACTGGTGGCAGGTACTTCAAAGCTTGTTTAAGCAAATAGCATGCAGATTAATTTAAAATAGCTTAAATGAACAAAAAAGTACATTTTCTCACATATTGCAAATTCTGGAGTTGGTGTGATTCCAGAGTCAATTAATTCATCAGCCTGCCAATATCATCAAGAATCCAGGTCTTGCTATCTCATGCAGGTGTTGGTCTGTGGTGGGCTGTCTTCCTACACACCACCTGCCACTGTCCAGGCACCATGTCCAGCCACAGTGGTGGGAAGTGAAGTGGCCAGCGTCGTCCCTTCCCCTGTACTCTTCTCAATGGGAAGGACAACCTTCCTCAGAGGTCCTTTCTGCAGATATCCCCTCATGTCTCCTGGATCAGAATTGTCTTTCCTGTCATACCTAATTCAATCACTGGCAAAGGGAAGAGGCCCCATGCTTGGCTCCAACTCCTATTATTCATCCTTTGAGTCTGGGATGTGCCCATCAATGTCTCCCAAAGAGCTGCTATGAGCTTCTTTAGGTGGTGGCGGGATGGTCCTTATGTTTGAAGAATGCATGGATAAGCAAGGAGAGGAATGAGAGGCTCCTGGACACACAAAGCCTTGTTAATACAGTCCAGGCCAGAAGTGAGGGCCCTGAGTGCATGGAGAGAAAGGGAGGTTGGGTGGAGGGATGGAAGGAAGGCAACAGAAGGGAAAAGAGCCTGACGGCCACCAAGCAAAAGGTAGAAAGACCTGACTACAGAGTTGCTTCACTCCTAGGAAAAGTGTTCTTAGCCTCGCCTCCCAGTTCTGTTTTCATTACCTCGGCAGTTCCATGGGGACAGTCTAAAGGGTTCTGGCCCTGAGCTGCTAGCACTTTTGTGCAGGCAGTCCAGTTCTACTTCCAGCTTGCAGACCCAGAGTCTTGGGAGGTGATGGGATTAGCTCATGTTGAACAAAAGCATGGGGTGGCCCTTAGGCTGGGCTAGCCATAGTGACAGCCCCAGTGTTACTGGATGGAAGGTCTTGACTGTGAGTTGTCCAGGTTCTTGATGTGTTGAACAACGAATTCAGCAAAATGCACAAGCAAAGCAACAAAAGAACGAAGCAATGAAAGACAAAACAACAAAAGAAAGAAGTAACAAAAGCACAGATTTAGTGAAGTGAAAGTACAGTTCACAGCGGGAGAGTAGGCTCCAGCAAGCAGCTCAAGAGTACTGCCCAATTAGGGTTTTTATTAAGCCAAAAAAATCTGGCAACACCCCTAGGTGCCCTTTAGAGGCCTCCAATTGGTTGCACCCCATGAAGGATTGGCCTGCGACCAATCAGAGGCTGAAGTGGAGACCCTGCCCACGGTCAATCAGAGGCTGAAGTGGAAACTTCTGTCTTAATACAGGAGTGAAGATGTGGCCAGCACACTGCCCGATCTTGCCCAGAACCGGTTGCACCCGCCTTTCCTTTGCTTATGCCTTAACACTTGGTTGCCCTAATTCCCTATTCTCCTGTCTCACCAAGATCACCAAGATTGATGTGAGCCCTTGTATAAATCAAGCCTGAGAGGGGCCCCTGGTCCCCCTCTGGCCTTTTCAGACACAACCATACATCAGGGACAGCAGCAACCCCAACAGCATGGGCATGTCTGGAACCAGGGAACCGTTTGTGCCTGAACTTACGTTGTGACCATTTTGGGTGTAGCCTTGGGGGCAAACTGAGTTTCCAAAGGGTCGACCTGCCTGGTTCTTTCACCCTCTAGCAGTTCAGGTCCTCCCTGAGCATAACAGAGTCTCATCTGGGGCAGTTCGTGACTCAAGGAGTAATTCTGGTTCAGAGGTGCCCTAGCAAAAACAGGAGCATCAAACTGCATCATTGCTTTAATTTGGGCTTGGAGGCAGAACTTCAGGGCTTAAGCTGAACTGGTTCTCTGAGATTCTGGCTAATTGGATTGAGAAGAGGCACATTCTGCATGTTCTCCAACCTGGGGATCAGCTGGATCTCGATTCTATGCTGTTCAATTCAGCAAACTCTCCCTGGGCGCACACACTCCAGGCACCTGGAGGATAGCATGTCACACTTGCCTCATGTACCATGCAGACCGATGGACTGGCCACCCTCTCCCCATCCTCCACATCCCAGGACTTTTACAGAACTTGGCATTCCAGGAAGCAAACCAGTTCCCAGCAAACTTTGTCTGTACAGAGTGAGAGAGTAAATAATTTAGGCTTTGAAGGCCATAGGACCTGCATTCCAACTACCCAATTCTGTTGGTGTAGAATAAAGGCAGAAATAGACAAATCATGAATGAATGAGTGAGGCTGTGTTCGCATAAAACTTTATTTACAAAAATAGGCAACAGGTTGGATTTGGCCCCAAGATATGGTTTGCCAACCCCTGATCTAAATTACTCAGCAATCCTGTTTTCTATGAGAGAAAGAACTTGACAGAATTGTGCACTAATTGTTCTTTCATCATCATGCACTATTTGATTTAAACACTTGCTAATGATGGTTTTTAACTGCCATTTTTAGTAAATGTAATGCATTACATTTTAATCTTTTTCTAATTGGCTAAAAACAGGAAAAGGCAGCCTCAAATCTTTCTTACCAGGTAAGGCATTTGGGTTTTTAAAAATTAATTAATACATTTTTAATTCACAAATAATAATTGTGCATATTTATGTGGCACAATGTAATGTTTTCATCCATGTATACATTGTAGAAAGGTCAAATCAAGCTGATTAACATATCCATCATCTCACCAACTTTTATATATATATTTTTTGTGGAGACAATGTTAAAAAATCTATCCTTTCAGCATCTAGTCTTTTGAGTCTGATTTGCTGCCTAAGTAACTGCACTGGAAATTTCTAATGGAGCCACGCAGTGGGTGAGTCAGCCTCTAATCATTCTTTCTGTTTTTGTTTGCACTCTAAGAGAGTGTGGACTTTCGGGCTTGTCACCCACTCTCTTTATATCCACCAGCCCTGCCTGCACTTTTCACAGTCGCCACCTACACAGTTCGAAGGTATGCTCAGGGCGCCAATCAAATGTCATCAAAGAAGAGCAAAAAGCCTGCCTGAACCTTCATAAGGACAGTTGTGTTTAAGCCCAAAGCATGGCACTCCTCATTTGGCATCAATACTTAAATCTAAGCTGAGCATTTTTAGAGAAAGAAGAGACAGCCTCTGTTGCTGGGATGCGGTCAGTGCAGTGTGCAGTGTACAGCATTCGCATGGGGGTACAAAATCATTGCCATAAACCTTGGATGAAGTGACATAGGGGGAAGGTTCTTAACATCAGCAGGTTGGTAAAGAAAGTCAGCAACTAACATTAGAGAGAGCTTGCTGCACCCTCAGAACTGCTCACTGGGAATTGAGCAGTGAGTTTGGGGGCAGGCAACCCAAGTTCAGATCTTCAAGCACCGTGACCTTGGGCAAGTCATTACATTTTCTCTGAGTCTCTCTTTTTGTAAAATGTGAATATGATGGATTGATTGTAAAAATGTCCCCACTTTCCATCCCTTCCTTGTGTCCTTTCCCGTGTGACTCTTCAGCTCCTCCTGTTAAGAGGCAGAGTCCAACTTCCCACCCCTTGAAATGGGATGCTTCGTGGCTCACTTTGTCTAACAGGATGCATAGTTCTGAGCTGGGCCTCCTGAACCTGGTGCCCTTTGCCGGCTTTCACTCCTTGGTCTCTGCCTGCAAACAAGTCTGGGCTGGCCTGCTGGGAGAGGAGACAGTGTGTGGAGGAGAGCAGAGGTGTCCCAGCTGACCGTGAGCCACGTCACCAAAGCACACCCTCTCTCGCTGACCCCCAGCTTCCCAGACAGGTGCGACATGAGGGAGCACAGCCCAAACCACAGTAACTGCCCGGCTGCTTTCAGTCAAAATTGCTGATCAGCTGAATCATGAGCTAAATAAGTGGTTGTTTGAAACTAGCAAATTAGGGGATGGTCTTCTTTGCAACAATAGCTGTTACAGGGGTGCTGACTCTCGCTGTAGCTCAGAATGTTGCCGGGAGCAAACGAGGCCATGTGCGTTAGAAGCTTTGTGAATCCTAAGTAGTACACAAATATAAGCTGCCCATCGATTGCATAAATTTCTATCAGTATTGAGACCAAGAGGAGGATGCAAATCAATATAAACAGCCCCTTCACCCTGCCGCTCAATACATGCAGGAACTCGCTTCTGTCTTCCTGATATCTCAGCCATGTGCGATTCTCTCCAGCTTCACATACTCATCACTCTTGCACCCACCCCATGTTTACTGGCCACCTACAGCATGCCAGGAACAGCTTTTGACACTGGGGATGTTAAGGTAGGTGGGGTAGAGAGGCAAATCCATAAATGACTAAAACAGTGAAAAATAGTGATGTAAAAGGTGATGCAGAAGACAAGTGCTATGGGCAGAATGTTTGCTACCCCTCTCACTCATATGTCAAAGCCAAAATCTCCAGTGTGACTGCATTTGGAGACAGGACTTGTGAGGAGGTGACAATGGTGGAATGAGGTTGTAAGGGTGGGACCTGATCCCACAGGACTGGTGCCCTTATAGAAAGAGGAAGAGCCACCAGCACTCCCCCTCTTTCTCCCTTTCCCCTGTGTGAGTACGCAGTAAGAAGGCAGCCATCTGCAAGCCAGGAAGAGAGCCCTCACCAGACCCAACCCTGCCAGAACCTTGGTCTTGGACTTCCAGCCTCCAGGGTTTTATTGTGGCAGCCTGAGCCGACTGAGACAATCAGTACAGGGAGAGGCAAAGGAGTCATCGGGTAGCTTCTTTAGGAAAGGTGGTCAGGTGACCATGAGGTGAGGAGAAATGAAGGAAAGAAGCCAAATAAAATCCACAGGAAGAATGCTCCAGAAAGAAGGACTGCCAGGGCAAAGGCCTGGTGGCAGGTCCAGCTGGGGTGCACTCTGAAGGCCAGGGAAAGCTGTGGATTTTATTCTCCAGGTAACAGGAGCCCACAGGAGCGCCTGAGGGAGGAGTGCTAGGATGGAATTTATGTTAGGCCCTTCTGGCTGCTGTATGGAGCCAGAGAGGAAGCCTGGGTGCCCTTTAGGAGGCTGCTGCGGTTGTCCATGGGAGAGATATAGGTGTGGTTTTAAGATGGAGAAAAGCAGGTCAATTTGGGATAGGTTTGAAGGTGGCTGCAGAGAGGTGTATTTTGGGATATAAGAGGAAGAGAGGAATTGAGGATGGTACCTCTTTTTGTGATGTATGCATAAGGCTATCAGAATACACAGGGCTTTCGTGGTTCCTAACCATGGGCTCTTTAACACCTGGAGGATGGTAACACCAAAAGTTGGGAGCTGCTGAGCTCCTTGGGGTCCTGCTACTCTGTCATTGATTGATGGAGCAGGTAGTGTTACTTACTTACTTATTTTTTACTGCCAGAGACAGTGCCATGTCCTACTAACATCACTGCCTTTAATACATGGAAATACGGTGAAGAGATTTATATGGGCATTGATGATCTATTGCTATACAAAAAGTCACCCATAAACAGTGTCTATGGGTTAGGAATTTGGGATCAGCTTGGCTGGGTGCTTCTGTCTCAGGATCTGGCTCATGCAATTGCAGTTGGATATCAGCTGGGGATGTGGCTCATCTGAAGACTCATCTTGGGCTGAGGATCGACTTCCAATGTGACTTGCTCGTGTGGCTGACACGTTGATGCTGGCTGCTGCATGAGGGCCCCTCTCCTCTCCTTGTGAACCTCTCCACAGAGCTACTTGAATGTCCTTATGACATGGCAGCTAGCCTCCCCAGAGTAAGTGACCCAAGAGACCAAGGTGGGGGCTGCAAGACCTTTTATGACCCAGCCTTGGAGGTCACACACCATGATCCTGCCACATGCAATTTGTCACAGTAGGCCAGCCTCAATTCAGTGCAGGAGCAAATACCAAGAGGCAAAGTGGCCACAGCATACTCTGATTTGCCTAAAAGGCAAATAACATTGTCACTACTGGCTGGAAGGGCACTCAAGTGACTTGTCTATGGTGTGATTTATCCCCAGGTCACCCACAGGGCTGGATTTGAGTCAGACCACCTGTGTCCAGTGCTAGCTCTTCCCACTTGGGAGAGGCATTTAGCCTCTCAGGGTCCTCGTCTGTGAAATGGGCTCTGACTCCTGCCTTGTGGTGTGATGTGAGATTTGCGTCGATTGCTGACACAAGCTGGTGCCTGATAAGTGTTCTTCACTTCTCTCCTCTTAGCTAACTACTGTTTGCTGTGCAGCACAGACTTGAGTACAAGTCTTTGAAATTAGTACTTTGATTACTATAGGCCGTTTAGTAACCTTTGCACCTTGTCTATGTGGAGATTGAACGGGTGGATTCTTTTCTTGGCTTTGCCTGACACCTCTGGAATGATAGGCACTAGAGAGAACATCGCTCAGATCTACACATAGGCACACGTGGGCACGTGCGTGGCTGCAGGTTCAATACAGGCTAGCTCTGATTTTTGCCAAATTTCAGATATGTGTACAGATTAGATGTCAGTTATACAATTTGGTTTAAATTATTTTCAATCAGCTTTATGCTGTAGAAGCTGGGAGCCACCGATGCTGTTGGTCTTAACGTGTTCTACAAATTAGTTTGTAGGTCAGGGTAAACAGTGACTCAAAACCTCTTTGTCTCAGGTGGGCATTAGGTAAGTTTCTTTAGAGCAATGTCATTAGTAACTCCTCCACATGAGAGGATGTTTTTAGACACCTTGGTTTGGCTTGTGTGGGTGAGATGGGGAGTAACATTATATCCCCTCAGTCTACAATGCCAGAGTGTGTCCATTTCAATGAAATGCAACTCCTGGGTGGCCAACTAAGCTTAAATAGAAGTCAGCCGCACTCTGTCTGCCACCCTGGCTACTCTCATTTCAACAGTCTGGGCCCTGGCTACTCTCATTTCAACAGCCTCATAAAGCTGCAACGGGGGACAAATAAGATCTAATTGGCACTTTGGGTTTCACAGTGAATTGGTTGTGCTAGATACGGCTGCCGATAAAAATTCTGATTAAACATTCTGAAGCCATCTGTATGAAGCCTTGATGTTCTTGCCAAATATACTCATGGTTCTAAAGATAAGCTATCTGATCCAGTGGCCTTGGCCATCTTAATTTACTTAATTATACGGTTGAACTCATTGTCAGACATGGGTGCAGTGATGTGAAGGCTGCCATGGAGTGATTCACATCACTCGTGAGTTGGGTAATAAGTGGTTTTGTGCTGCAAGTTTGGGGTCTACAGAGTCTGGTTACAACAGGCAGTTGTCTTCATCTTATGAAATGTTCAGCGTCATGCTCCCTCTTTTCCTTAAATGTTATTTAACTCAAAAGCTACCTCTCGGTAGAATACTTGAAGTTAATTGAATTGCTGTGTTGTAGTCGGGTCTGCTGCTGTAACAAAGTACCACACACGGGGGACTTAAACAACAGGAATGATTTCCTACAGTTCTGGAGGCTGGAAGTCTGAGATCAAGATGTTGGCAGGGCTAGTTCTCCTCAAGCCTCTCTCCTTGGTTTACAGATGGTGTCTTTTCTCCATGTCTCTTTATATTGCCTTTCCTCTGTGTATGTGTCCTAATCTCTTCTTATAAGGACACCAGGCCATCCTACGGACTTTATTTTAATGTACCCCACTCTTTAAAGGCCCTGTCTCCAAATACAGTCTCATTTTGAGGTTCTGGGAGTTAGGACTTCAATGTATGAACTTTCAGGGGAACACAGTTCAGCCCAGAGCACTCTGCTTAATCCGTCCCAGCACTATATTTCAACCATGCAGAAAAACTTTTAGAATCTATTATTTAAACACGTAGTAAGGTTATTGCCTCCATATGATTTGGTCTCTGAAGGGTCCTGTAATTGGCTTGTCCCAGGGTTAGAAAGAGATGAATTCTGGCAAGATCCTAGAGAAAGGGATACCTGAATGGGCAGGCCGCACCTGCGCTAAAGTCTATGTGTGTCCAACCTCAGCATTCATACGAATAATCGGGAAACATGTGAAAGGACAGACTCCTGGGCCACCCCTATGGTTGCTGCTTCAGAAGCTCTAGGGAAGGATTCTAAAATGTGCATTTCTAGCAAGTTCTCAGATGCTGTGATGTGGGCCCACAACCCTGAGCAATACTGGTGTAATTCATGCCGAAGAACCAGGCAACACCCCAGCAGAAGTAGCCACGGGCAAGAGGGTCTTAAAGAAGGGAAAGCAAGTGGCTTTCTCCTCCTCAGGCACTGACTGTATAGCTGAACGCTTTGTAACAATTGTTAGGAAAGGAGGACAACATGAGGGAGTTCTAGTAGATGCTAGGCACTGAGCGGAGTTTAGCACTGGCGCTTCAGCACCTGCCATGACAACTACAGAGTCATCGGACTGTCAGTTACTTACAAGGTGGAACATCCTTCAGTCTTGGTGGACGGTAAGCTTCAGTTTACTCTCTCTAGGTTTGGGAGATTGTGGGAGCTCCACACCCTGACAGTGGAAGGAACATGGAGCAAACCCCACCCAGGACTTTCCCTCAGAGGTCTACTCTGCTCCACATTTGCTTGAAGGTAAGAGTTTGGGAAAATCTCTCCCACCGCTGAACTCGAGGGTCCCCGGGTGTTTATCTCCAGGTGCAGCCAATATCACTAATGGAATTACAGCTGACCCTTTAACAACATGGGTTTGAACTTTGAGGGTCCACTAATATGCAGTTTTTTTTTTCACACAAGTATGGATAGCAGAGAGACTATGATATTAAAAATTGTCTACTGTTTTCTAGAATTGAAAGGTGTTAGGAAGAGAAATGATTAGTGCCCTTTCTGTGTAATCTGACTAGAACATTGTAAAGCTGTAAAACAAGGTGCTCTGTTATCCATGGACACTTATCACCAAGGCGAGGAGAAAACCTAGTGACTCCACGTTCACCTCCCCCACTGGTGACTCCAGGTTCACATTCTGCACCAGAGGCGCCAGGTTCATCTTCCCCACCGGAGAAACCAGGTTCATCTTCCTGACCGGTGACACCAGGTCCACCTTCCCCACCAGCGACTCCAGGCTCACCTTCCCCATCCAGGTCCACCTCCCCCACTGGAGACACCAGGTCCACCTTCCCCACTGGAGACACCAGGTCCACCTTCCCCACTGGTGACTCCAGGCTCACCTTCCCCATCCAGGTTTACCTTCCTCACCTGGGACACCAGGTTCACCTTACTCCAGGCTCAACTTCCCCACTGGTGACTCTAGGCTTACCTTCCCCACTGGAGACACCAGGCTCAACTTCCCCACCAGTGACAGCAGGCTCACCTTCCCCTCCAGTGACACCAGGTCCACCTTCCCCACCAGTGACACCAGGTCCACCTTCCCCACCAGTGACACCAGGTCCACCTTCCCCACCAGTGGCATCAGTGACATGGGGCCCCACTCCCCACTGTGACACTACTGACCCCTTACCTACCAGTGTCACAGGCTTCCCTTTTCCAGAATTGGCCCAGGCCTTCCTTCCCCACTACAGTGAGAGGGCAGAGCCCCCTGGGCAGCCCTTCCCATCACTACTTCCCTAGGCTCCTCTTAGAGACCCTGCTAAGTGATGGCCCCGCTCACAGAAGTGTCCCAGTCACTTGCCCGAGATTCTTCCATCTCGGGAACAAAACCACGTAAAGACATCGTGGCCACTAACCGGGGAGCCCGCCATGAACATTGTAAGCCAGACAGTTCTGTCCAAGCCATCCCCAGTAGGGCCTGAACGTCCAGTCCAGCATGTTGGGGGAAGTTATTTATCAGAGGACGGTGCAGGTGGCTCAGTCTGTGTTGCTCTGTGGTTCTCGGCATCAGGACCACATGCCGAGAACCACAGAGCCACACAAATGTCGAGGTCTTTGAGTATCCCACTTCCCCTGGGGGTGGGTGGTGTCTTAGTCTTTCCCATCCACATTGCAGCAGGGTTTGATCCAAGTGGGAGGAACCTGAGGATAACCAAAACCCTCTACCGATTCCCTGCAAACCAGGCCGTGACTCCCAGTACCCCGGGCTGGTACCCAAAGCCTGCTCTGCATCATTGCCTGAGGTTTTTCCTGGGTGTCTTGGGAGCTTGTGCACGTGTGCAGGTGACCCAGAAGTAGCAGCTATGTAACTCACCAAAGGCATCCTCAGCCAAGGAGTGACAAGAGGGAGTAGAAAACCCCAGAATCCCATCTTATGGTGTGATTTAGGGCAAAGTCCAGGTCACGACTTGGAAGGTCCCCCGGGGACTGAGCCCAGTTGCCCCAGAAGTGACCTCTTCCTGAGTGCACCCTTTGTGGCATCTTTTCCATCCCTGTCTTGCATTTCCTCTCCCTGCTTGGGCTTCCCAGATCACTGCCCAAGTAAACCACCTGCTCTTGAGTCCTTGTCGCAGCATCTGCTTTGGGGGATACCTAAACAAAGATGAAAGCTTGGTCTGGGGCTCTGGAGAAGGCATGTAGTCAGTGTCCAATAAGTGCTAGCAATTATTACCATCACTGCATTCTGGAAATGCCTTATATCATAACATGGTTAGTTTCATAACCCAGTTGTAGAAAATCCCAAAGAAACGTAAGGACCTGATTCCTGGATGGATTTTATACTTAAACTGTGCTTGTACCTGTCTAATGTTTAATTCTCCAAGATCTGAGAGACCTCACCCTCCTTGTGTAAACCACCTGGCGACCTGTCGCTATGAGTCACTGCCCCATGGCTTGTGTGGGGTGAGGTTAATGTCGTGGCACCATGACAACAGTACGTCTCGGTCATGCTCAGTGGAAAAGCCTTTGAGATGGAAGAATGCCAGACTCACAGTCAGCATGGCAGGCTCCCCGGTTAGTGGCCACGATGTCTTTACGTGGTTTTGTTCCCAGGAGAGGTACATAGAGATGCTTATAGCCTTGTTATTGCAGAGCTAGCTTTTATTGAGTGCTTGCTTCTCAGGCAGCTAAAGCGCTGAAGGCCTTCATGAAGATTATCTCTTAATTCTCACAATGCTTCCCTGGCATTTAGTAGAAGAGGAAAGCAAGGCATAGGGAAGCCAAATGCATTGCTTACTGAATTCAAGTTTCCAACAAAACCTTTCTCCTAGCTCTGTCCCCACAGCCTTTGGTTGCCATTGACGTCTAACACACATTTGCATTTGCACATACATACACATCCTCACTTTCTCTCTCATCCCTTTAGACACCAAGAAGAGAGATTTTGGCTCACAACGTTTATGTTCTGAATTATTTCTGCTTTCATTCTTGAGACATGCTGCTCGATTTTGGAGATGTTATACCAGAATTCAGTGGAACTTGGGGGCAAGAAAATAACATAAGGGCAGTGAGAAGTGCCATCCCAGCAGAGCACCAAGGACAGGGTGAGCAAGAGGTCTGCCCTGGTGCAGGCCAGAAGGGGGTTCATCATCTGTGGGGGGTTTTAAAACAATAATAAAACCAAGCACCAATGAGGCTGCTCTTTATGGTCACTGCACACTAGGAATTCCCCACAACGTCAATCATGACACACTGTTTTCCCCCAAAAGCTTTTCCGATGAGAGTTCTGAACAAGTGCTGCAGTTACCAAAGCTTCAGCGATAGGTACATGAGCTTCAGGTGAGCATGTAGTCATTACTGATCCTTTAATAAACACCGTGTCAGTTCAGAGAACTCCCAGCAATACGGTCACCTCTGACACACATGGACCGAGCTTCCACAGGCGCATCATGAGAGACGTTTGTCAGGGCCCTGGATCATTCAAGCTTGCTTCAGGCACTGCTGGGGTCCTCAGCCCTATGGAGCTACACATTCCTGTTCCTGCACGGAGGCAGCAGATATGATCTATGCAGTGACTGCACAGTGAAGGTAAAGATGAAGAAACACATCAGAGTTCCTTCAGTGTGACCACTTGGAATCTGCATTTGTGTTTAAAATTCCAGACAGTGACATAGGGTTAGAACTGTGAGGTGCACCATTTTTATTAGGTAAGTTCAGATTTTAGCTCATGCATATTTATTTCATGTCGTGATTATTACTGACAATAATTTTGTCTTATAGAAGAAAGGAGTGTTGGCATTGATCTGCTCAGGGTGTCAAATATGCCAGGTCTGTCTGCTACATCACACTATAACTGGGGCAGAAATTCAGGCCCTTTTTGGGTTTTTTTTTTTTGCATACAGTTGTCCTACACCTGAAAAGCAGATGGTATATTACACATACTGTTACATTTTCTCTTGCCAAGGTGCAGGTGTCCTTTGTGTGTTGTTAAACCCTCACAATATATACTTCATGGAAAGCATACATCCCAGTCAAGCCCATAGGAAAGGCATTACCCATTGACACTTCTGAAATCTTCTGCCCCTGTGGTTCTAGCAATACAAGAATGACTGCTTGAGAATCTCTAGCCCGGCATCTCCAGGCCCCTGGCTTTCCTCTGTGCTGGAGACAATAGTGCTCCACAGGACACTCCTTTGTGGCTGGCACCCACATCCCCCTCCTGCTGGAGCAATGCTGCTGAAGTCTCTAGCTGAGCCCTCCCCAGGGCCTGCCTTCAGCCAGGTTCTACCCCATCCTTGAGTTGCCCCCATCCAATGGCTGGTTTAGGAGGTGCGCGAAGGTCTAGCCTGGTGCATTAGGACAAGCCTGAAGTGTCCGCAGCTGAGCCTTTCCTTGGGCCTCCACAGCTCAAATTCTCCTGCTGCCCAGTCCTGCCTCCTTACTCCCTATGGGCATTGACCCTGGGGACATCCCCAGTCTACTGCCTATGCACAAGTCAGGGGCTGTTCCTGGGAACTCCGTTATGACACATCCCTCCTCCCCAAACCCACACCTTGCTTGGATTTGGCTTTCTGGCCAGTGCCCTCTTCCCCAAATGCACCTTTAAGTCCATCTTGGTCCCTGTAGCAATCAGTGCTGTGCATTAAGTATGTCCTTCTGGGCTTGTGGGAGGCTTCTGTTCCTGGCCCCTGTGTCTGATAAGCTGGGGACACATATGACATGTGTCAGTTCCAAGCGAACTGTTGGTTACAGCAGCACCATACTGAACATCTGACTGATAAAGCTCCTTTGGGTTAGAACCTCCCTCTCTGCATTTTTCTGGCCATTTTTACCTTCCAATTTCTGGACAAAATGCAGCCCTCTCTGTAGACCTCTGAATCCAGTAGGGATCCAGTGTTCATCTTTGTTCTCTTGATGTCTTCAGGACAGGAAGTGCATCTTAGTGACCCTCCATCCCTCACAAGGCCTTGGTCTGAGTAGAGAGGCATGCTTGCTGAGAGGACAGGGGGCTCATGAGGACCTGAGTGAGGTGCCCAGGATAGATGATGAATAGGCACGTGCGATGTAAGTCTGCCAACAGGAGAGCCATTCCTGACACTGGTGCTAAATGTCACATATCACGTTCCTTTCATCAGCCATAGACCAAAATCCCTGGACTCTCACTCATCTACTGAACATCCCACGTTCTTAGACAAAAGAATGATTTAAGTGGGTCTGCAGTATTCTATAACATATTGTTCTTGGCACCATATGCTTAATACTGATATCAGGTGTTTGCTCCCAGTCACTTCTGCAGGCTCATGTATTGAGCAAACATCAGTATCCTGGGGCCCAAATACTGCAGAAAGCAACTGAAAATATGACAATGACTACCATTAATATCAGCCCTAATGAACTTTCTATTGTGTCCAGAGTACCAATACTGTCATTTCAGCAACTCTGCATGGGTCTCAAAGGGCAAATCTACTATCCCTGCCCTCTGCAGAGGCTCAGGGAGGCTGACTGCCTGTAGGGGAACCACAGCTGGAATGGGGCACCCGCTGGGGGATTCTCACAGAGCAGCATCCTGCTCTGGGGTAACCACCCTCTCCTGCTGCTCTTCTGCCTCTGCCATTACTGGTCCTGTTGTCTGACTCACTTACAATATTTTGAGGAGGGCCTGAGGGCTTCCCTCTTCACTCTGTTCCTGAATTTTTTCCCCCAAATTATTTCAGATTATGTATTTACTTTTAATTATCTTTATATTGATGATTTGTTCTAAAACTCTGTTATGTTGATTTATTTTAGCCTTGGTATTTTGATAACACCACTTAAGCCTCAGCTGTCTGGCCAGTTAAATGAAACAAATCATATGAAGCAAGCACATGCTGATTTGTAGGTCTGCCTTCTCACTGACCTGCTGTGGGGCAAGAATTGGGTTCCAGCCCCTGATCTGCACAGGAGTGCACAAGCAGTCTGCCACCCAGGCAGCTTCTGTGACTTCACAATCAAAGACGTTTCTGAGGCTGATGATTATTCCTTGACCTCAGCATCCTCCTTCACAGTACCTACTGCAAGGGCGACTACTGCTGAGTACAGGAGCTGGGGGAGATCTCGCAGGCAAAGAAGAGAGACAAGTGCAGTCCCATGAGATCCAGAATGCTTGTGGTCTACCCCACAGTCAATCAACACCAATTCTGGTTTGGAAATCAGTGCATCTGCACTCTGAGTTGCATTGGATCCTGGTGGACCAGAGCTCTGCAGACTTTCCACTCTCCAGCCTGTGTGGAGAAGTTGTAATACTAAAAATGACATTCTCCAAACTCCCTTGCAGCTAGATTCTAGGCCTGATTTTATTTCATTTCGACTAGGTGCCCGTGCTTGCCATTTACAGGACAGAAGGGAGTGGGGGCTGTGCTTTGCCATGTCTGCCGTTTCCTGGTGAAGTGAGTGGAGAGGTCCTGGTTTTCTGCAGCAGTTTTAGCAAGAGGTCCTGATTTCTGGGCAGTGGCTCTGTGAGTGTCAAGAGCAGGACTTGCAGCAGCCATTTTGCTTGTGAGCAAGTAGCAGACACTCATAGTTCTGGGCCTCTTTTTGATCCCTAGCTCCTAAGGTGAGGTATTCCTGAGGCATTTGGTTGTGGCTGGTTTTCCAATTTCCTAATCATAATAGAGGTGGGTGATCTGAGAGCCAGAGGAAGCCCAGCATCCTTTTTCCCCACTCCATTGTCTAACTTCTTGCTGGAAGCACTATGGGTGGAGTCATCCGGCATGTCCACTGGGCTGCCTAGAGTAGCTCTTTGCACAGTGGAACACAATCTTGAGTGCATAAATGATGCATCCATCTGGAAGACTCTTCAAAAGAGGTGCATTTCTTATGAGTTGGTAAGTCTCTATGCACAACAGGTCACAATAAATTGGAAGTGCTAGTGTTGGGATGTTCTTTATTATTAATGATAGGAATTTCTTCATTGGCCTTTAAAAAAACTCCTGGAAGGTGAGTATTAGGTGGAATCAGATTTGCTGTCCTGTCCCTGAAATTCAGCCTTTCTTTCTCCTTTCCGTCCACCATATTAGATTATTTTCTAACTACAGCACAAAGGCAGCCCATGGATTTAATTACTCGGAACCATATTTCCTTTCATTAAAGGGATTTACTTTAAGTCCTAAACAAGTTTGACATTCAGCCTATCTACTTTAAATAACAACTGATTTTCTTTGTTCTCCAAGGTTGCTACAATAAACATGCTATTTTTAGGTTTTAAGTGTAAAAGTTTAACATAATCTCTATTCACCCCCTGCTTCCCAAGAAGGAAATATTTTTGCATATGCAATTATACACAAGCATATTCTTTTGTTTTACTTTATCTTTACCCAAGTGGGACTTTAGAAAGCTTACTATTCTGTAACTTTTAGCACTTCTTTAGTACTTCTGTAACTTTTAGTACATCTTGGACTTCTTTGTTTAGCAGGACAGATGATGGAAAGCCATCAGAATAGCAAGGATATATTGAGCATTTCTCATGTGCTGTGTGTTAAACTAAGCCCTTTAAGTGGATTGATACCTTTGATCTACACAGCAGATAGGAAGTCGGCACTTTCTAAATCAATCCTGCTCTTGGAGAAGGTTATGCATGTAAATCCACCTGGCCCCTCCTCCTCACATTCTAACTCCCTGTTATAAAGCCAACTCCTGCTTTATAACAAATACTCATATCTACTTGGGAAGTGCCCTCTCATCTTTTTTCTTGTTTAGACTTTCTCCAGCTCCATTACAGGGACATATTAATAGATTCTATTAGTGCTTAGGATATAGAGTGCATAGGAAGAATGGACAATTTTATAATATTATGCTTTTTATTCAAGAAAAAGACAGAGATTTTTATACATTGAAAGAGAGACTGGGTCAAAGACGCCTCTGGGTATGTTGTTGGCTCCTTTCAAGTACTTCTTATGGCTCTTAGCACAAAGACAAAATTCCTGCCTCTGTGCCAGGTTTTTGCCATATGTCCAGCTTGTCTCATCCAATATGGGCACATGGCCCCTCAGTTCTTTGAACGAGAAGGCTCCACGCCACCACAGCACAGGCCTTTGGACACTGTTCTCTCGGTCTGGGATGCTTCCGCCCTCTACCCAAATAACTCCCACATGCCCTTCAGATCCCAGCCTGAACACTGTTTCTTCAGAATGCCTTTCATGGCATATACTGGCATTACCAAAATTTTTCTGTCATTTTGATAAAAGAAAAGCTACATACAATAATCTTATCTACATTTCTTTGTGTTTGAGTTGAACATGTTTCTTGTCCATTTTTGTTTCCTCATAAACAGCTCGCTTGTGCTTTTAGATCATTTTTATGGAGTTGTTCCTTTTTATTTATTCACAGGAACTTATTTATATTAAAGAGATTATTTGTCCTATTTCTTCTATATATGTTTCAGTTCTAACTGAAACATGGTGAAACCCCATCTCTACTAAAAATACAAAGAATTAGCCGGGCGCAGTGGCAGGCGCCTGTAGTCCCAGCTACTCGGGAGGCTGAGGCAGGAGAATGGCGTGAACCCGGGAGACGGAGCTTGCAGTCAGCCGAGATTGCGTCACTGCACTCCAGCCTGGACGACAGAGCAAGACTCCATCTCAAAAAAAAAAAAAAAAAAAGCTTTAAAATTGCAAAAAACATTCTTTGTTCATGGGACATACAGAAAGAGCATGAGCTGGCTTGGCCAACTCCTGCTTTATAACAAATACTCATACCTACTTGGTAAGAGCCCTCTCATCTCTTTTCTTGTTTAGACTTTCTCCAGCTCCATTACAGGGACATATTAATAGATTCTATTAGTGTTTAGGATATAGAGTACATAGGAAGAATGGACAACTTTATAACATTATGCCTTTTATTCAAGATAAAGATAGAGAGTTTTATATATGGAAATAATCTTCTTTTATGTTCACACTGGGGACTTAACATTTCTTTCTCATCACATGTTCATATTTCTTAAATTTATTTCTAGGACTTTGGTTTTATAGTGTTATTCTGAGTGACATTTTTCTTCTATTACATTTTCTAAAGAGTTGTTATTTGTATATCAAAAAGCTATTTATTTTATATTAATATTGTAAGAGCCGCCTTTTATTGTTATTATCTCTTAGTGTTTCTAATTGTTTTTCAGGGTTTTTCTTTTTTTGGCTGTAAGTATATTGCCCACAATGAATAACAGTAAGCCGTCTCTTTTCCAAAACCTATGTTTCTTATGCTATGATCCTGTTTTATCGCACTGGTTAGCACTTCCCGAATGACGTAGTGAAACTGAGCATCTTTGTCTTGTTCCTGCGAGGCCTGGACCTGTTGCCCCAGATGAAGCCCAGCCTCAGGGGTGAGGCTGCCCAACAAGCTCAGAGGGAGCCACAGCTTGAGTTGTCATCGATGTCGCTGTTGGCCCAGGGGTGAGTTGGTACCGCCTAACACCCCTCAAGAGGAGACCCAGCCTCATGCATGAGAATGGAGTATTCCTGGGAGATAGCATCTCCCTGAACACAGACGGGATCTGGCAGTGAGGACCGCAGTGCCTGACCCCTGTGAGCCAATGCCTCCAGAACCTGAGACTTCAAGTCATTGCCCATCGAAGGATGGACTGAATCACGTCTCAAAATTCAACCATATTTCCAGCTGGAGGCCAGGGGAATCTGGAAACATTAATTGCCTCCCCCATTAAACAGATGCATTTGCTTTTGCATTTATTGAATTAATTTACAAAATGCTGCTGTCTTGAGGCAAGCATTCACTGGAGCTTGCAAATACCAGCTACTACCACGTAGTTAATATGCATTCAACAGAAGCAGTAATGTCAGGGTTACATTAGCACCAACCAAACAATACAAACATCCAGAGTTTTGAATTCTCCAACCTCCAAGACCTCTGTGATTTACTGTCTTTTAGGGTTCAATCTAGATAGGGAAATTGGATTTCCTGCCAGAAGTTTCTGTGCAACACATTCCTGAACTTCCTTGAATGGTTTGACGTCTTTCTGAGGTTTCTGGCATCAGTCCCTAGGGCCGACTGCTACCACCTTGAATCCAAGGGGACTGTTTTGGAGGAGAGGAAGGGGGAACCTAGTTGCATCTTCCTGGTAATGGGACAAGTTAGTCTAATGTGTTTTTCACAGTCTTCTAGATGGGGGAAATGCCTGTGGAGTCCAGCATCCAGGTGTTTCTGAAATTGCTCCCGTGAATGAAGGCATTTGCCTGCCTCCGCCATCCCAATCCTGCCTACCCACTCTTTCCTCTTCTGATGATATCTTTCAGCAAATCAAGGCTGGGGCTTGGCGAGTGACTTCCCAAGCATCACCAGCTCTCTGTATTTTGAAGTCTCTGTCCATACTGCCTGCCTTGAAAGGAAGAGAAGCTGGGCAGTACCCAAGGAATCTAGAAACAACATTTTCCTCTGCTCCTGTGCTATCTGGGTAAAACTGATCAAACAACACATTTTCTGACGCTAGGTTTGCTTCGTTTCTTTCTTTTTTGTTGTTGTAGAAGTTTGGTGTGGTTTTTGTTCTGACTTACTTTTACACTTTTTTATTATTGACACATAATAACTATATATACTTATGGGGTACAATGTAATTTTTTTTTGACAAGGGGTCTCACTCTGTTGCCTAGGCTGGAGTGCAGTGGCACGATCATGGTTCACTGCAGCCACTACTTCCCAGGCTCAGGTTATCCTCCCACCTCAGCCTCCTGAGTAGCTGGGACTATAGGTGCATGCCATCATTTGTGGCTAATTTTCATATTTTTCACAGAAACGGGGTTTCACCATGTTGCCCAGGCTGCTCTTGAACTCTTGGGCTCAAGCTATCCACCTGCCTTGGTCTCCCAAAGTGCTGGGATTACAAGCATGAGCCAGCACACCAACCCTGATGGTTTAGTACATGTGTGTATTGTAGAATGATTAAATCAAGCACATTAGGATATCCATCATCTCACATACTTGTCATTTTTCCTTGGTGAGAACATTCACTATCTACTCTTTAAAAGCAATGTTGAAATATATAATACACTATTATAACCAGAGTCACCATGCTGTCCAATAGATCACGAAAATGATTCCTCCTGTCTAACTGAAACTTTGCACTCTCTGATCAATATCTCCTTTTCTCCATCTCCTCTTCCTCATTTGTTCCTTAAATTATTTGCTTTGGCCTGAAAATACCCTTGGAAGCATCGTGCCTCACACCAGCTAGTAGGAATAAGTACAGGAAACTATGTGACTGCCCCTCAGCAGTGGAATGTATAACTGAGTCACGGTCTGTTCCCACCAAGGAATGACTACAAGATGGTGATAAGAAGCTGATGATCTACAATGATCTGAGGTAATATGTATGAGAGTCTTGCAAAGTAAATTGAGCCAAAGAAGCTGGATAGAATAGTACAAATTGTACTATTCCATTTATACAAGGTATAAAATCCAGTGGAACTAGGCTATGCTATCAGAACTCAGGATAATGCTGGGCCCAGTCATGACCAGGAAGGGGTATGTGGTGTGCTTCTATGTGTAGTGCGGGTGACCCACTGTTCTGCTTCAGAGGCTGGATACGTGGACATGTTCGGTTTGTGAAAATTCAACAAACTGTACACTTAGGAAAGGTGCTGCATTTATGTGTGTGTATGTGTGTTTATATACCTTAAATGTGTGTCTATATACCTTAATTTTTTTTTTTTTTTTGACGGAATCTTGCTGTGTCACCCAGGCTGGAGTGCAGTGGCACTATCTCGGCTCACTGCAACGTCTGCCTCCCAGGCTCAAGCGATTCTCCTGCCTCAGCCTCCTGAGTAGCTGGGATTACAGGCACACGCCACCACGCCCGGCTAATTTTTGTATTTTTTTTAAGCAGAGATGGAGTTTCACCATGTTGGCCAGGCTGGTCTCAAACTCCTGACCTCAATGATCCACCCACCTTGGCCTCCCAAAGTGCTAGGATTACAGGCATGAGCCACTGCACCCGGCCCTTAAATTCTTTTTGAGATGGGCTCTTGTTCTGTCGCCCAGGCTGGAGTATAGTGGCATGATCATATCTCACTGCAGCCTTGACTTCCTGGGCTCAAGCAATCTTCCTACCTCACCATAAATTTAAACATGAAAAAGAGCAAGGACAGTTCTGCTGTGGGGCATGCAGACAGAAAGCTCCAGTGGGCCTTGTAAAGGCAGAGCCGTCTTCAGACACCACCACCCTTGGCCCACAGCACTTCCCTCACTGCCCTGTGCTCTGGTCCCTATGCCCCTTCCCAGGGAATGTGAGGGATAGGAGGGCCTGGCACTTGGCAGAGGCCACCGGCCCTGGGCCTCGAACTGTGATGGGATCCCTAAGTGCTTTCCCTACGGTGTCAGGGCTCTGAAGTTGCCAAGAGGACAACAGAAAATCATGTTGGTGTGGTGGTGGTTGTTCTCAACATGAAGACTCCGGATTATCCAGAACAATGGGAACCCCCAAGAGCATGTGGACTTTTGAAGAGGAGGATCCAGGGATTCTTCTAGAAGGTATTCACAAGGACAAGGAGAGCAGAGTTTATAAGATCAGAGAGATCAAAGACCTGAAGGGCAGTGCTTGGTCCCAGGGTCCTAGGAGGAGAGAACCTCAGGAAGAGGACGGAACATTGCAGAGCCAAGGAAACAGGTTCCCAACTTGCAAACTTTTAAAAGTTATAATCCAGCATTTAAAAAATTATTACTGATACATTTGATTCATGAAAAACTGACTGTTCCTCCGCAAGAAACTCAATTTACCTCTTAGAAACTCTTAAAAAAAAATCCTCCCTAGACAAAAGAAGAAAACCAATTCAAAACTTCCACTTCCTCATTTCTTTGTGGCATATCAAGTGCCCTTAAGGAAAACACACACACGCGCGCGTGTGCACACACACACACACACCGAGACACACAGACCTATTTAAAAACAACAGGTATTTTCACATTGGTGCTGTGACCTATTTCTGGATCAGAAACTGGATAGCATGTTCACAAAGCCATCTCCCCACCTGGTGTTTGCTCTACACAGCGGTGGGGAAAGTACAGCCTCAGGGTCTAACAGAAAATGCATCTCTTCTTCTTTTTTATGGTCGAATGCCATGAATTTACTAGTTTATAGCATCTACTTTTGTATTATATACGGAGGCCAAGATTGGAGCTTAGCCCTGTCTTTTCTGGAAATGGTTCTTTTGAAATCAGCAAGTCCACTTAAATAAAAGAAATATTCCCCTGCCTGCCCTGGTGACTTGCATCCTCATTTTCATTCTTTTTCAAGACTTTGTCAGGAAGCCAGTAATGGGAGGTCTGCTCCCATTAAAGAGAGTGGTGGTGCGTATGTCCCTGTGAGTCTATCTGCCATGAGGACCCTTCCATATGTAGAACCATGACAAAATAAATATTTATGAAGGAACTTCAGAGAAGTTCAAATCTAGATATCCTCATCAGGGATAATATAGGAGCTTGAAATACGTGTGCAGATCACCTGGTTCATTAACTGTTAAGACATGGGCTGTGAGGATCCAGGATTGCTCAGCCCAGCAATCACAGAGAAGGCCCGCTGCATGGTGAGGCTGCAGAGGGAACACCAAGGGTCCAAGTGGGCACCTCTAGGGTTGCAGGGCATCTCTGCCTCAATTATTGCCATTCCACTGTGGATTTACACACTGCATTTCCACAAATAAAATTTTATTTTACATTTATCTATGCTAAAAAGAGTTGAAAACCACTGATCTATTTGAGGCCTTTATTTTACTTGAGCAGAGAGAAACATGACTGGTCAGGGATTCTCAAAGAGGAAGATAAGCAGACAGATGAGAGCTGTCAAACGTGAGCAAAATGAATGTTACGAAACAGCGGCATTCAAATTCAACAAACGGAACTCTCCCTGCTCAAGGAAACAGCTAAACACAGCAGTTTAAAATTTTAAAGGTGATCATACTTAATATGTTTGAGAAGATTAGAGAATGTAAACTATCCTTGAAACAAGAAGAGGCTGTTACAAAAAACTATAAAACTTTGAAATTTAAAAGATGATTGTTAATGAAACCTAGCAAAACAGACATGACTGAAGAATAAACTAGTCAACTGAAAGACCAAGGTGTTCTTGTAGAATGTCATTCATGGGGACAAAGAAATCCAAGTAAGAGACAATTGACACGAGAGGGAGCTAGAAGTTTCTTTATGTATTTACTAGGAGTTCCAGGAGGAGAGAACAGAGAGACTTGAGGGAGGAAAATAATTAAATAACTGATAGAAGAAAATTGATCAGAACTTTTCCAGTTCAAAACCAGGGCCAGCTTCCTGGGTATGTGGCCCCTGTGGTCACATAAGGCTCTAAGCTCAGAAGGACTCTATGCTTGTCTGATTCTCATCTGTTGCCATCTTGAAATGCTTCATAATTTGATCTTTGAACTTGGGTTTTGTAAGTGAAGTCTGAAGGGGCCACAAACTATGTGCATGTGCAGAGATACAGGTAATGCATTTGTCCCCATTCTTTGCTGCTCCATTCACATTCCCAAGGCCCATGCACACAGAATTCCAGTGGATTCTGGTGGAGTTCAGCAACACTGAAGGTGAGTAGAAGGTAAGCGTGCTCTATCACTGAAGTAGGGGCATATGGAAGTCCCACAAAGCCACACACGATCTGTTGGAACCAGAACTTGTTTCAAATGCTTGAAGAAGGCAAAGGCCTTCTAAGAAGCAGAACCATGAAGGCACCCTATCCCATCCCTTCTTACCTGGGCCACTTCCCTGTATTAGACAACCACAAACTTTGAAAATGATGACATACAGGGAAAGATGAGGACAAGGCAATCCAGAGTTCCTGTCCTTCAGTGCTTTCTCCCTCATTAGTCAGCTGATGGTAGAGGCTGCTGGCACACGTGCATATAGCAAGAAGTAAAATACAAACAGTTGAGCTACTTTTGAGCAGCATTGTCACTGTTATGGTAAAAATGAAATACACATGCGTGCTCGAGCCACATAACACAAACCATAATTTCAGTGATTCCTCATGTGAGTTAAACACTTTTGTATTTGCATTTAAAACTAGCATTGCACAAATGATAAAATTCATGCTAATACTGTAAAATTTTAACTTTACTTGGAATAACATTAAATAACATGAAAAACACAGCACATTAAGAAAGAGACTCTGGAAGAGAAGAAAAAGCTGTATATTTTAGTATTGTTATACCTTTTTCTTGCTTTTTGAACAGGTGTTCCATGTTTTAGTTTAGCACCGGTTTCTGCAGACCAGATAGCCAGTCCTATTTAAAAGGGCCCACCAATGCATGACAGAATGCATTTTAAAAAGATTTATTTTGGAACTTCAAAGGTAAAGGGAAGTTTTTGAAGTTTTCAGAGAGAAAGAAGGGTTAATTTACAAGAAATGAAGTGCCTGCGGCCAGCAATGTGGAGCTGGGTCAAGAGCGCTGCGGCTCTTTGAGCACAGGGCACCGACTGTGGCTGGCCAGGGCTTGTGTGTGGCTCAGGGCTTCTGAGCAGGCTCATCCCTTCTGAGCAGGCTCATCCCATGTCTTGATCTGGTCTGGAAACCAAAGGAAGGTGGAGTGGACAGCAGTTGGGGGGCAGGGGTGGACTGGGCACATGGGGCTCGCTGTGAAATCCCGGGGCATCTCCTGGGAGCTCGTCTGCACAGAGCTGGCAGGGCCAGTGCTGGAGCCAAGCCAGTTTCCAGGAACGTGCCCAGACACAGCTTGGCAAGGTGGTGGGCTGCAGCATGTGAGGACAGGAGGAACACAGTGTCCCTGAGCTCTGCTGCCCCAGGGCTGGGCTTCTCGGAAGAACGAGGAGGCTGGAGAGGGCGAGTGCGCCAGCACTGAGGCACGCCACGGGCTGCTTTCGAGGCTGAGGTTTCCTGTGTCAGTGTATGGGCAGGGCCAGCTCTGTGTGCTGTGGGTTTGTGTGCTGAGACACAACACATGCAGGCACACACAGACACACAGATACATGCAGGCACACAGATACATGCAGGCACACAGAATCATAAGACACACATGTACATGCAGACACACAGATACCCAGATACACACAGATATACAGACTCAGACACACCGACACACAGATACAGATACACAGACTTATACACACATGTACACACAGACACATAGATACATGCAGACACACAGACTCATACAGACACACAGATACATGCAGACACACAGACTCATACAGACACACAGATACATGCAGACACACAGACTCATACAGACACACAGATACATGCAGACACACAGACTCATAAGACGTGCACATACAGACACACAGATACATAGATACACAGACTCATACAGACACATATATATATACAGACACACAGACACACAGATACGTACAGATACACAGACTCATACAGACACACATGTACATACAGACACACACAGACACATGCAGACACATGCAGACACACATGTACATACAGACACACACACAGACACATGCAGACAGACACATGTAGACACACATGTACATACAGACACACAGACACAAGCAGATACACATAGACATGGACATACACATGTACATACACACACAGACCCATACAGGGACACTTAGACACACAGACATACATGCAGATGTATATACAGACACACACAGACACAAAATGGAAACTTTTTCCTTCACTCTTCAAATACAGAAAAATCATCCAAACAATTCATTTTGGCTAAGCTAACTCATGCCGGCATTAGGAGTTGGGGGCCAATGCAGAGTGCAGCTCTGCCTGCTGTCCTTTTCCTTTACTGCCCTGGTGGAAGCACCGATGAGCACTGCAGCCAAGGCTGTCCAGGAGGGGACGCATGGAGCACAATGCTTGGACACAGTGCAGCCAGCGAGGAGAGGCTGGCTGGGTCCCTCCCAGGGCACCCAGACTGTTCCAGGGCTGTGGGAGGCCCAAGAGAGGAACACAGCGACCCGTTTCCCGAGAGCTCGGCAGCCTCAAAATGGTGGGGATGTCATGTTCTGGGGCCTGAGGGAGAGGTCGTCAGCCATAGAAAGAGGGAAAACTATGTGGGGAAAGAGGCATGGGCTGGGGTTTCAGGCCCCAGGAAGGACTCTCCGGAACAGCACGGGCTGAGTGGGAGCCCATGCACAGCCACCTTGTGAGGAGTCACAGACGCAGAGGACATGCCCATGGAAGTGAGCACAAGCAGGTTTCCGTGCTGCCGAAATTCTGTGCATCCTGAAGATGCTTCATTCCAACCGAGGGAACGCAAGTCCACAGAGGTTTCCAGAAGTCGTCAATCATGGAATGCTTTCTCTCTTCCACTGACAATACCCACGCAAGAACACGGCAGAGGCTGAAATGGTCTTGGGGCAGGGGAGAGGCTCCAGCCTCGGAGAGTCTCGCCCTACTGCACAGCACATTAAGCTCATCCTGCGAGGTCGACAGAGGGCTGAAGCTGAAAGCCCATTGTATGGGCAACAAAGGACGAACACCCAGGCTGGGTTGCCTCCAGTCTCTTTCCTCAATGTGGCTTCCTGGGTAGCAAGCACATGGCTGGGTGGATCCCTATGGCAGGCCCAGGCCAGGTGAGGCAAGTGAGTATCCTTAAGCTACACCCCAGCGTCCCCTTCTGTCACCTCAGCCCTGGCCCTGGCTGAGGAGAACAGGTGGTCCTCAGCCATCTGGGGGCGATGGCAAGCTGGTGCAGGTTCCGTGTAGATCACATAAGAACAGGGCTAAAGTACTAGGGACACTCACGAAGCCCCGGCTTCCCAGGATGGGGTTGGGGGTAGCAAAGGGCTTTCCATCCACAGGGACCCCTGGGCTGGGCCATGTAACTGTAGGGCATTGCCAGAACCAGGGTCACCATGGGCTGGGCACTCAGAGGCTGTTCCAGGTGGGAGTCCACACTCCAGGCCCAGGGCAGTGCCTGCCCTCTGTGGTACAAAGAGCGCATGCCTTTCTAGCACAACTCCTGAAGGGTAAATACCTACATGTGAAGGGGGACCTTATGCAGGGAAGACAGTCATCAACTGTCATCAACATTGACTTTTTTTTTTGAGATGGAATCTTGCTCTGTTGCTTTGTCACCCAGGCTGGAGTGCAACATTGCACAATCTTGGCTCACTGCAACCTCTGCCTCTCCGGTTCAAGTGATTCTCCTGCCTCAGCCTCCTGAGTAGCTGGGATTACAGGTGCGTGCCACAGATGGCCGTGACGTGGCTGGTTTCATACCTCCACAGTGAACTACGCACATGCGGTAATTGTGGCTCAGGTGGTCCAGAAGGCACAGTAAGAGGCTCAGGTCATCTGGCCACTAACTCCTACCCTCACATATCTGGGTGCTTTGGTTCTACGGAACCCATGTCCTGAAGAACCCATATCGGGCTTCTGTCCAGCAAGATTTCACACCCTGGGCATTGCAAAAGGCCATGGAAAAATGGTGGCTGCTAAGAGTTATTACTTATAGAGGCAAAGTGATGTGCAAATGTTATAGAAGGTCAGTATTATTATTCTCATCATCAATATCTTGTGTAGAAGAGGAAACCAAAGCTCAGAGAAGTTGAGCAACTTGCTCAGTTTCACACAGACAGTAAAAAAGCATTTTTAAAAGATCCTCAAATTGAGGTGCTCTGGAATCCATGGACATAGTCCACCTTCCCGGAGCATCTGAAAAGCCACTGGATATAATATGGAGACAATGAAGGTTTGCTGTGTCTCCCTCCCCAGCCTATTCTACTCTCCTTTGACAACTGTGGCCCTAACTGCAGCTCCAGCGTCTTCAGTGATGTCTACATCACAACAAAACTGAAAGTTAAAGGTAAAAGCACTAATTATCTGAAAAACAGCTAATTTTTGTTTCACTGAATTTGTTTAATTTTGCAGCTGTTCTGGGGATCTCATGATTCATAAGGCGCCCTACAGATCTAGAAGGATGTGTGTCTTCTGCTCTAGAATCAGAACCAATAAGACATATATAGATATGTGAGATTTATTATAGGAATTGGCTCATATGTTTATGGAGGCGGAGAAGTCCCAATCTGCTGTCTGCAGGTTGGAGACCCAGGAACGCTGGTGGTGTAACTTAGCCCTAGTCCAAAGGCCTGAGAACCAGACGAGCTGACGGTGTGAGTCCCAGTTAGAATCCAAAGGCTGTAGAACCAGAAGCACCAGTGTCTGAGGGCAGAAGATGGGTATATCAGCTCAAGCAGAGAGAGCAAATTTGCTCTTCTTCTGCCCTTCAGCTCTATCCAGGCCCTCAGCAGATTGGATGGTGCCCACCCACATTGGCGAGAGTGGATCTTCTTAGTCTACTGATGCAAATGCTCATCTCTTCACAAAATGCCCTAACAGACACACACAGAAACAATGTTTTACCAGCTATCTGGGCATTCCTTAGCCCAAGCAAGTTGACACATAAAATTAACCATCGTGAGTCCACTTGTCAACTCAACACCAAAAGGCATCTCCTTAAACCATGCTAGGCCGGGCGCGGTGGCTCACGCTTGTAATCCCAGCACTTTGGGAGGCCGAGGCAGGCGGATCACGAGGTCAGGAAATCCAGACCACAGTGAAACCCCGTCTCTACTAAAAATACAAAAAAATTAGCCAGGCGTGGTGGCGGGCGCCTGTAGTCCCAGCTACTCCAAGAGGCTGAGGCAGGAGAATGGCGTGAACCCGGGAGGCGGAGCTTGCAGTGAGCCGAGATCGCGCCACTGCACTCCAGCCTGGGTGACAGAGCAAGACTCCATCTCAAAAAAAAAAAAAAAACAAACCATGCTAATCTTCAAATAAAGACAATACCAATGTCATGCTATCTGCCTAACTATCTCGCATACAACCCAAAACTCACTAATCCCTTCCCCACAAGAGAAGGCAAGGGCCTTCGATGATGTTTACTCTTCTCCTTGATATCTCATAATTTAAATACTATAATGTAAGATTGACAACACTTAAATATTCATATAAAGTCAATGTGTTGTGTGTTACAGGATAAGGGAATAAGAGAGGAAAGAGAAAAAGATATTTGCTTACTTTACATACACACAAATGTATTCTTAACAAAACAGGGAGAAAATACTCATGACAGTTACAGTCCTGGTTTCTGTAACTGGTCACATGGCCACAGTAAGTATCTATAACCACTTTATTCCACCGACCCATTCTGTATTCCCTTTGCCTTCAGCAAGCCCCTCAGGTGGTTATGACTTTTTACCTGGTGCAGTGACCCAAACCTTCATTTCTGAATTTTCCATTGAGCTTAATCACAAGGCATAGTAATACTAAGAGATGCCCTAAGGAATTTCCTATGTTCTAGACATACTCTTCCTTACTTCCATTGTGGAGCAGCAATCTAATTTCCCTTTGATAGTCAAGATCAATCACCCCAGCCAGCACCATCATTCTCTTCTTGGCCTGTTGACTCAGAGACACGAAGAGCCCACACTGGCTGGGTGGCAGTCTTCATTTCCAGTTGGAAGTTGTGGAAGTTGTAGAAATTATGGAATCATTGTTGCGTCTCCTGGCGGAAGCATTCTTCCCTCTGGAGCTAAGACATTTAGGCTAGTAGGGCATAAAGTTGTGGGAACAGGAAGCAAAAATGTTGCCAGTGGCTCACTAGGGATGATGGTGAGTGGTGTATCTCCCATTTCCACTCCCTGATTCCTGGACCAGTGAGTCCTGGCTATGGGATAAACAGCACCATCTATAGGCTGATTCAGAGTGTATAGTTTATGTCCCAGAGCCATCTCCCTGGGCATGGATGGGAACTTCCCAGAAGAACTGTGGGGAGCTGGTTATTTGACATATTGAGCAACATGTTTGGCTTCACAGTGATGTGCCCAAGTAAGTCCCTTACCTCTGTTTGGTGCTGTCCATAGGCCCCCTTGTCAATTAGCTGAAAGGCAGTGAGAATACATGCATAGAAATACATAGCTTCTCTGTAATCCCAGCACTTTGGGAGGCTGAGCGGGGGCAGATCACGAGGTCAGGAGTTCGAGACCAGCCTGGCCAACATGATGAAATCCCGTCTCTACCAAAAGTATAAAAAATTAGTTGGGTGTGATGGCATGCACCTGTAATCCTAGCTACTCAGGAGACCGAGCAGGAGAATTGCTTGAACCCAGGAGGTGGAGGTTGCAGTGAGCCTAGATCACACTACTGCACTCTAGCCTGGGCAACACAGTGAGACCCTGTCTCAAAAAAAAAAAAAAAAAAAAAAGAAAAGAAAGAAATACATAGCTTCTTACCACCCAGGAAGGACCGCCAGTCACTCCTTTTGACATTCCTCAAAATTTCTTTTGGATGTGTCAAGAAAGTGGCTTACCTTTGGCTTTGCTTCATGCCTGGAAATCAAGAAAAGCTGTGAGCCAGCCCTGCAGTGGGATCTGCTCAAGACTGCCGATGACGCCATGCCTGGGAAGGTGCTAGAAGGCTGGGCCAGGACTACGGTGGAGCTCAGAGCAGGTGGTGATGGGATCCCTGCTCTCAGTCCATTGCAGATTTTTAAAAATTAACTGTCCTCACCTGGAAAGCAGAGGCTGGATTAGATCTGAGATTCTTTTGTCACCTCTTTGGACCCTACATTCTGTAAGGTAGGGTCCCTCCACACCATACTGATTTAGCAGTACATAAATTCATTACTTTGTTTTCACAGCTCCTTTAATCAAAGCCTGGACTAGCAAGCTCCAGGTGGGGAACCTGAGCACTCCTGTCACCTGGAATGCCTCCGGGGAAAGTGTGACGAGTCCTTCAGTTCCCAACAGCCCAAGGACTCCAGGCTGGAGGCCAGCAGGCCCGGGCGAAGGCTCCCTTCCAGCTAAAGCATGCTGCATCCCACCTTCGGGGACCAAAGACTCCAAAATGACCGCATTTCAATGTCAAACTAACAGAAACAAGTCCACACCAAGCTGACCTTTAGCAAGTGGAGTTAGAGAAACTCATTCCAATCCCCTCTGCTGGAGAACACTGTGATCTCAAAGATTAGAAATGGGTTCCCTGAATAGACCAGTCATCTGCCAATCACTTATTTTGAATATAAATCACTTAATACATTATTTCTGTACCTGTTGAAATGCGATTCCCAATAGTGCATGCAGTTGGTGTCTCTTCCACTTTCATAAAAATAGGCATAACCTAGGAGGTAGCCTGTCCCTTTCCTGCCAGGTGGAGGGCCGGGACCAGCTCATGCCCAGGTGTCGGCTGCCATCTAGTGGGCACTCGAAGAGTAGCACTGAGCTGCTGTGCGGCCCAACTCTCCATTGTCTGGATCCAAGTGGGCGGTCCCCGTCCGGAGGGGGACGCTGCAAGCTGCCTCCTTTCTGCCCTGGAGAACAGCACTCTGGCCAAGCCTTCCCACCCCATGTTAGGGACACGGCTCCATGGCCACCCCCCACTTCTTGTCCTTTCCCTTCTTTTTCCTTCCCTCTGTCCTTCTGGTAATGTTTGCCTTCTAAAATTGGCAAGCCAATTTAAATTCCCAAACCAAGGAAATTAACCCCCCGAAGTGAGAGAGTGCAGCAGCAGTGGGCAATATTTGCCACCACTACTTACTTGAGGAACTACCCCGAGGATGGCCCTTCTATATGTAAACCCCAGCCCTGGGGGGTCTACACGGTGAAATCCCAGAGTGCAGGAGCCCTGGTCTTATCTTGGGGTTTCAGGAATAAGCACTCATCAGGGATTGAGATTCACGCCCTGGGCCCAGGAGCTCTGGATGGGAGGCTGCCTTGGGTCATGTCAGTCGCTGGTCATTATGACAGGGTACTTAGGGCTGGGCACTGGGCTGGAACACAGTGGCTTTGGAGGGGCCCACAGTGTGGGCAACGCGGGTGCTTCCCTGACCTAGCAGTGAGCCAGCCGCCATCCCCACATCCAACAGACCCAGAGTCCGTGCTGCAGATGTTGCTGGATACCTGTGACCTGGGCTGGTGGCCAGAGGGACGGTGCTGGAGCAGGAGACGTGGTGCCACGCTGGGCTTCCCTCAGCTTCAGGCTCTGGTCAGACTTCGGGGACAGCATCTCCTTGGCTCCTCCCCATGGCACCAGGCTACATGGGTGGAATGGGACTTAGTGAGGCAGCTCCATCCATGGGGCTTGTGTGGTGAGGGTGGCTGTGGGATTAGAGCTGCCCACCTGGGGGTGCCCTGGCCTTGCACGGTTAGAGGGCAAAGACAGAACATGCCAGCTGGACCTGGCCTGATCTTTATACCAGTCTGGCTGGACAAACCCACACAGACAGGCCTGACACCCAGGGAGCGGAAGCTGGTTGGGACGTGGCCCTGGACAGATATGACCCTCATTCTGTCACTGTTTTTTGAGCGGGGACTTTGAGGAACACCCACCTGTGCCTTTCACCTGCCCATTCCCCAGGAACGGTCTCTCGTTGGGCGTTGGGTGTTGTTCTCACAGGGACCACCAGGTTTTTCAGTAGACAGCAGGGCAGTCTCAGAGCCCGGCATTGCCCCCCTGGCCTCGCCGGGTCCCAGCACAGCTCCATGTCTCCATGTGGGCAGCTTCATGGGTCCTGTTCCTAAAAAGCCCATGGAGTCTTCATGGGGTGGGGCAGTCCCTGAGCGGGGAGGGAGAGGAATCTGGCTTCTAGGAAAGACCCCCTACCCCATCCAGGTGACTTCTGTGTACCTGTCCCAGCCACTGAGGAGAGTGGCTATGAGAGGACATCTAGGTTGTTATACAGCTGCTAAGAGATGAAAGTCAGGTGACTTTGAAGATCCTAATTCTCTGGCTGACAATGGGCACCCTGGGGCCCATGCAGGCTGGAAGTGGGGGCTGAGGGAGAAAACAGGGGATTGGTCTGTTCTGGAGGGAAGGGGCATGGTGTCCTGCCAGACTAGCTGGGTTGAAAGTCATCAGGAAAGACCCATAATAAGACACATTTTTTGATGCTAATTAGCCATGGCTGAGATTGGCTGAATCAGTCTCTGAATTCAGACATCCTCACAGGTCAGTGTTTCTCAGCCCCAACACCACTAGGCAGAGGTAAACAATGGCAGAGCGATAGGACACTTCAAGTACAATGTTTGCACCTGGAATTCTCCCACCCACCCTGCAGTGACCTGGTCATCTCGCCAGGCCAGAGATGATCAAAGCTTGGCTACACACGTGGGTGATGCTCCCCACACCCTGCAGGCAGGGACCAGGCAGCTGGGGTCACCCAGGAGAGAGTGGCAGGGCAGGTGGCCCAGGCCCCTGGCTCTGAGATCATGCCCTCCTGGGCTCCATTGCTAAGGTGGCTCTGCTGAGCTGCTACTACCAGGACTGAGGTGTCAGGACAGTGATTTCTGGCTGGGTCCTCTCCCAACACCCCCTACTTCCACACCACTGTGCACAGACCAGGGGCTGAACTGCCCTCCCCTCCTACCTGTGCGTGACTCTGACCCTGCAGGCTTGGGGGTGTGTAGTGGCAGACTGTTGTTTCTTCTCCTCTCTTGGGCCTCAGGAGACCCCAAGTGGTGGAGAGAGCAGGAGGGCATGGGGCTGGGTGCTCTCGCGGACTGATGGTGGTGTCCTGGGGACAGTTAGGCAGCTGCTATCATTTTCAGTGAGGACATGTGCCCTCTAACCCAGCAACAGTCAATGCCCAACTGCAACGCACAGCACACAGCACGCAACACACAGTGGGTGAGCATCCAGCTCCCCCCACAGGGCTGGAAACAGCTTGTGGCAGCTGGTCCTGGGAAGCTGGCTCTGGGAGGCAGTGGAGATCAGGGGTTCATCCAGGACAGCCCTGGCGTCCATGCCTGCCACAGCAGAGGTGAACAGCAGCTTTGGATACCCTCGCAGGGGCTCTGGAGCTAATGTGATCCAGCAGACTTGCCCCAGGTGGCCCAAGATGTGCACATCTGTAAACACCTGCACAGCCCCATCTCCAGCAGCAGCACCCCCGTCAACCCTGGCCTCCGGCAGGAGGTCCAGCCTACGATGTGATGCTACAAGGTGGTTTAACATCTCACCAGAAGAATTCAGGGCCCTAATGAACAGACACCCCCTCAGGCTCTGGGAGAACCCAGGAACGCTTTCGGCTCAGTCCCGAGTGCTCCTTCCAGTGGCCCTGCCTCATGGCTACGGGAAGGTTATTGTACAGCTAAAAGCACTCAGGCTGGGGACCCTCTTCTGCTTCTTCCTGGGACGTATGATCACATGACTATATATGTGATGCTTGTGACCTGGGCTGGTGGCCAGAGGGACGGTGCTGGAGCGGGAGACGTGGTGCCACACCGGGCCCCCCTCAGCTTCAGGCTCTGGTCAGACTTCTTCTGGTGAGATGTGAAACCACCTTGCAGCATCACGTCATAGGCTGGACCTCCTGCCAGAGGCCAGGGTTGACGGGGGTGCTTCTGCTGGAGATGGGGCTCTATATATTTGAGAATAAGTGAGGCATTTTGGCCACAGGCCGTTGAGCCGCAACCTCTCTCTTGCAGCTTCCTGCGTGGTGGTATATTCACATTTGTCTATTCTTACAAACGGCCCCAGACTGGAGGAGATGCAGGCCCCACAGAACTGGAGTGCTTACCACCTGAACCCCTGGGAGTGTCTCCCTCCCGAAGACCCTGGGTCTCAAACCAGCTGCTCATTTGACTTTAGACAAAGTCAGTTGCCAGGCCACAGCCCAGAACCAGGAGCCAGCCTCATGGACCTTCACAGGTGAGTGCCCAGTGCCTGTACTCAGGTAGGGCCCCATCTGCATCCCCCAAGAGCTGTGAGAAATGCAGCCCTCCAGCCTCCACTGTTGCAGGACCTTTCCTTAGTTCATCTAAAGACAGGGTCCTTGTTCGTCCCATGGCCATGAAAATGTAGGCTTGCAGGCGTTTGGAGAGGGAGAGTAAAGCAGGGTTTTACCTGGTGAAAAAGAAGAAAAGGGGGAAACAGGGAGTCCTGCAAGGCCAGAGTCCCTGCTAGAGGGCTTCCTGCTGCCGTTCAAATCCCAGGTTCTGCACACGAAGAGGAAGGGCCAGGCTCCCCCCTGCTGCAAACATCTTGAACTTCCTGAGGCCTCCACCTCAGTGGACAGGCTGGTAGGAGTTTCTCGAGGGACCCGCTCCCACCTGGCTGGCTCATTATGGCCCACTCAGGCAGAATCTGCTTTTCAGTAAGATTCCAATAATCGTCAGGCACAGGGAGGTGTGAACAGTGAGCCCTGGAGTCCCTCGCCCCCTTTCCGGAGTCTCCCTGTGCACTTACCTCGGGGGCCCGGGGAGGTGGGGGCATGGCTAGCATGGTGGGGCAGCCGACCTGGGGCTTCCTGTCAATACCTGGATTCACTTCCTGGTGGTGGGGACTGGGCGGCTTAAGCTACAGAAGTTGATTGTCTCACAGTTTGGAAGTTGGGAGTTTCTTCTGAGGCCTCTCTCCTTGGCCTGCAGATGGTGTCTTCATGTCTCCCGGTGTGCATGCCTATGCAGGTTTCCCCATCTTCTAAGGACACAGAGTCCTACTAAATTAGAGGCCACCTTTATGGCCTTGTTTTAACTTGATCTAAGATAAGTTACAGGTCTGCAAAGACCCTATTTCCAAATAAGGCCACATCCACAGATACTGGCGTTAGGACTTCAACATCTTTCCAGGGCACACGATTCAACACCACTTTACCCAGAATGACTCAGGGTGGGTGGGCCTGTGCGTCCCCTCCTCCTGATGTGCAGAGGCCACCCAAGGCCAAGGACAATGAAGCCAGTCCCTTGGAAGGCCCCAGCCTCATTCCTGCTCCCCCCAGGTCTTCGGAAGGCATCTTCACCAACTTGCTGCACAGCCCCAGGGTCCAGCTCTGAGGGAACCAACCACACTCAATCACCTAGAATCCTCTCTGAGCTAAGAGTGAGGCCTTGATCTGGGTCCACTGGGGGCATGCCATTCACAAGCACTTGAGATGAAGCAGTGCACAGAAGGACAGGGTCCATCCACACAGTGTTGTGAGATGAATTACGTCTGCCCCCAACTCCTTGCCAAAATCATATGTTACAGTCTCAACTCCCAGAACCTCAGAATGTGAACTTTGCTGATGTAATTCGCTAAGATAAGATCATACAGGAGTAGGATGGGACAGAGGGAGGGCTGCATGAGGACACAGGAGAAAGGCCTTTGCAAGTCAAGAAGAGAGGCCTCAGAAGGAATCAATCCTGCCAACACTTTGATCTCAGACTTCCAGCTCCAGAGCTGAGACCATAAATGTCTGCTGTTTGCACTGCTTTGTCTTAGCAGTCCTATCAGACTACTACTGGCAGAGAGGCTGACAGGGAGGGCTGGGTGTCACTGGATTCAGGGGATGCTGGAGACATGGGACTGGCATGCAAAATTGAAGCTTGGCCCGATCACCACACCCAGCTCTATGGAGGTACAGCAGACACAATCTGAAGAACCCATTTGGGGAAGGCCCATGAGATGTGAGCACAGAGCGGCCAGGCTGGGCCTTGTTCTCCGTACAGACTTCAGGGCAGGTGGCCCCGCATGTCTCTGCCCAACAGTGTCTCTCTCTGTCCTCAAGAACACCAAGCCTGTTGGAGCCACAGGTGAGACCCAGGGATGCCCAGCAATGGGGGTTCTGCTTTAGCAGGTAGGAGGAGAGTGGCGGGGCACATTTTGACCCCTGCTATGAATCTGACCTTGGCTCTATCCACAGGTGATAAGGCCTGGGGAAAAAGAGGGTGGGAAATGTATGGGGCCCACAGGAGGCCTTCTGGGAGCAGGCAGCTGATGATGAACCAGTGGGGACTGAGCGCCAGGGGTCCCAGCCTGGGGTTGCAGAAGGAAGGACTAAGGATCCAGGCGGAACTGTTGCCGGGCTCTTCAGAGCATGTCCCTAGCAGGAAAGTATGTGACTGCTTTCCTGGTTTTGGTCACTCCCCATCTGCTGCTTTTCCACCTCCACCCAGTCACAACCTCCTCTGTCTCTCCTCCGCCCCCTCTTTCTCTCTCTGCCTTCTTATCTCCCTGCCTCCCTCTGTTCCTCCCTCCTTCCCTCTTCCTCTCTCACTCACTGTCTGCTAACACTCATGTCCTCACCATCATATTCGCCGTGGGCATAGGTGGATTCACCAGAAAGCTAATGCAATATAATTCACTTCAAGACCCTGAGTTTGCATGGGCTCCTACCAAGATCCTGGAAAGGGACCCAGCAATAAGTCGCTTTTTAAAACAAAATTTCCAGAAGTAAGAAATTTTATCTGCAATCTGCTAAGACTGCCTTTCCCCCCTCCATGTTCCTTGCTGTGGCATTGGAATAGCCTCAGGCACTTTTGTTTTGAGACAGAGACTTGCTCTGTCACCTAGGCTGGAGTGCAGGGGTGTGATCATGGCTCACTACTCAACCTCCTGGGCTCAAGTGATCTTCCCACCTCAGCCTCCTGAGTAGCTGAGACTACAGGCATGCACCACCACGCCCTGCCAATTTTTGTAGTTTTTGTAGAGATGGGGTTTGGCCATGTTGTCCAGGCTGGTCTCAAACTCCTAGGCTCAAGCAATTCGCCTGCCTTAGCCTCTCAAAGTGCTGGGATTACAGGTGTGAGCCGTGGTGCCTGGCCAGCCTTGGTCTGTTTTAACATTCAAGGAAAAGACAGCTGAGTTAGAGGACATGCAGTGTGAGCTCTGTAGGCTGTGGGTTACAGTCACTTGATGTGGGGTTACGTTGTTGTCAACCATGTAGTGTAGCCAAGGCCACCATCCACTCAGGCATAGACTTGATACAATGTAGCATACTCAGTTATACACACACCACACTTTTCCTTTTCTTTTTCAACAGGAGTCATGTAGAATCACGTAGAATCGAATTTACTAGCGTTCCTGTATTATTGAGCCCAAGCCTGTAGCTGTCTTATACTCAGTGACAGTGTGGGGAGTTGTATCTCCCAACTATTGGACCAAGTCTTAACTCCATAATACAGCTTGGGTGGAGCCAGTTATGGTCGTTCCTAATAAGATGGTCTTTAAAATTCTCTTTCCTAAAGAGGGCTCAAAAAATCAAGTGAGGCTGGGTGCGGTGGCTCACACCTGTAATCCCAGCACTTTGGGAGGCCAAGGCGGGCAGATCATGAGGTCAGGAGATCGAGACCATCCTGGCTAACACGGTGAAACCCAGTCTCTACTAAAAATACAAAAAATTAGCCAGGCATGGTGGCTGGTGCCTGTAGTCCCAGCTGCTTGGAAGGCTGAGGCAGGAGAATGGTGTGAACCCGGGAGGTGGAGCTTGCAGTGAGTCAAGATTGTGCCACTGCACTCCAGCCTGGGTGACAGAGTGAGACTCTACCTCAAAAAAAAAAAAAAAAAAAAAAAAAAAATCAAGTGAGTAGTGGGTAAGGGGAGGGAGAGCACTAGGACAAATACATAATGCACACTGGGCTTAAAACCTAGATAACAGGTGGAGCCAAGATGGCCGAATAGGAACAGCTCCGGTCTCCAGCTCCCAGCCCCAGCGACACAGAAGACGGGTGATTTCTGCATTTCTGCTTGAGGTACTGGTTTCATCTCACTAGGGAGTGCCTAACAGTGGGTGCAGGACAGTCAGTGAAGCGCACTGTGCGTGAGCCGAAGCAGGGCGAGGCATTGACTCACTCGGGAAGCGCAAGGGGTCAGGGAGTTCCCTTTCCTAGTCAAAGAAAGGGGAAGCAGACGGCACCTGGAATATCGGGTCAGTCCCACCCTAACTGCGCTTTTCCAACGGGCCTGGAAAACGGCACACTAGGAGATTGTGTCCCGCACCTGGCTCGGAGGGTCCTATGCCCACGGAGTCTCGCTAATTGCTAGCACAGCAGTCTGAGATCAAGCTGCGAGGCGGCAGCGAGGCTGGGGGAGGGGCGCCCGCCATTGCCCAGGCTTGCTTAGGTAAACAAAGCAGCCAGGAAGCTCGAACTGGGTGGAGCCCACCACAGCTCAAGGAGGCCTCCCTGCCTCTGTAGGCTCCACCTCTGGGGGCAGGGCACAGACAAACAAAAACTCTGCAAGAACTTCCACAGACTTAAATGTCCCTGTCTGACTGACAGCTTTGAAGAGAGTAGTGGTTCTCCCAGCACGCAGCTGGAGATCTGAGAACAGTCAGACTGCCTCCTAAAGTGGGTCCCTCACCCCTGAGCAGCCTAACTGGGAGGCACCCCCCCAGTAGGGACAGACTGACACCTCATTCAACCCGGTACTTCTCTGAGACAAAACTTTCAGAGGAACTATCAGACAGCTGAATTTGTGGTCTCACGAAAATCTGCTGTTCTGCAGCCACCGCTGCTGACACCCAGCCAAACAAGGTCTGGAGTGCACCTCTAGTAAACTCCAACAGACCTGCAGCTGAGGGTCCTGTCTGGTAGAAGGAAAACTAACAAACAGAAAGGACATCCACACCAAAAACCCATCTGTACATCACCATCATCAAAGACAAAAAGTAGATAAAACCACAAAGATGGGGAAAAAACAGACCAAAAAAACTGGAAACTCTAAAAAACAGAGCACCTCTCCTCCTCCAAAGGAACGCAGTTCCTCACCAGCAACGGAACAAAGCTGGATGGAGGATGACTTTGATGAGTTGAGAGAAGAAGGCTTCAGACGATCAAACTACTCTGAGCTACGAGAGGAAATTCAAAACAACAGCAAAGAAGTTAAAAACTTTGAAAAAAAATTAGAAGAATGGATAACTAGAATAACCAATGGAGAGAAGGGCTTCAAGGAGCCGACGGAGCTGAAAGCCAAGTTTCGAGAACTACGCGAAGATTGCAGAAGCCTCAGTAGCAGATGCGATCAACTGGAAGAAAGGGTATCGCTGATGGAAGATGAAATGAATGAAATGAAGAGAGAAGGGAAGTTTAGAGAAAAAAGGATAAAAAGAAATGAACAAAGCCTCCAAGAAATTTGGGACTATGTGAAAAGACCAAACCTACGTCTGATTGGTGTACCTGAAAATGATGGGGAGAATGGAACCAAGTTGGAAAACACTCTGCAAGATATTATCCAGGAGAACTTCCCCAATCTAGCAAGGCAGGCCAGCATTCAGATTCAGGAAATACAGAGAACGCCACAAAGATACTCCTCGAGAAGGGCAACTCCAAGACACATTATTGTCAGATTCACCAAAGTTGAAATGAAAGAAAAAATGTTAAGGGCAGCCAGAGAGAAAGGTCGGGTTACCCACAAAGGGAAGCCCATCAGACTAACAGCTGATCTCTCAGCAGAAACTCTACAAGCCAGAAGAGAGTGGGGGCCGATATTCAACATTCTTAAAGAAAAGAATTTTCAACCCAGAATTTCCTATCCCGCCAAACTAAGCTTCATAAGTGAAGGAGAAATAAAATACTTTACAGACAAGCAAATGCTGAGTGATTTTGTCACCACCAGGCCTGCCCTAAAAGAGCTCCTGAAGGAAGCACTAAACATGGAAAGGAACAACCGGTACCAGCCACTGCAAAAACATGCCAAATTGTAAAGACCATCGAGACTAGGAAGAAACTATAGCAACTAACGAGCAAAATAACCAACTAACATCATAATGACAGGATCAGATTCACACATAACAATATTAACGTTAAATGTAAATGGGCTAAATGCTCCATTCAAAAGACACAGACTGGCAAACTGGATAAGGAGTCAGGACCCATCAGTGTGCTGTATTCAGGAAACCCATCTCACATGCAGAGACACACATAGACTCAAAATAAAGGGATGGAGGAAGATCTATCAAGCAACTGGAAAACAAAAAAAGGCAGGGGTTGCAATCCTAGTCTCTGATAAAATAGACTTTAAACCAACAAAGATCAAAAGAGACAAAGAAGGCCATTACATAATGGTAAAGGGATCAATTCATCAAGAAGAGCTAACTATCCTAAATATATATGCACCCAACACAGGAGCACCCAGATTCATAAAGCAAGTCCTGAGTGACCTACTAAGGGACTTAAACTCCCACACAATAATAATGGGAGATTTTAACACCCCACTGTCAGCATTAGACAGATCAACGAGACAGAAAGTTAACAAGGATATCCAGGAATTGAACTCAGCTCTACATAAAGTGGACCTAATAGACATCTACAGAACTCTCCACCCCAAGTCAACAGAATATACATTTTTTTCAGCACCACACCACACCTATTCCAAAATTGACCACATAGTTGGAAGTAAAGCTCTCCTCAGCAAATGTAAAAGAACAGAAATTATAACAAACTGTCTCTCAGACCACAGTGCAATCAAACTAGAACTCAGGATTAAGAAACTCACTCAAAACCGCTCTACTACATGGAAACTGAACAACCTGCTCCTGAATGACTATTGGGTACATAATGAAATGAAGGCAGAAATAAAGATGTTCTTTGAAACCAACGAGAACAAAGACACAACATACCAGAATCTCTGGGACACATTCAAAGCAGTGTGTAGAGGGAAATTTATAGCACTAAATGCCCACAAGAGAAAGCAGGAAAGATCCAAAATTGACTCCCTAACATCACAATTAAAAGAACTAGAAAAGCAAGAGCAAACACATTCAAAAGCTAGCAGAAGGCTAGAAATAACTAAAATCAGAGCAGAACTGAAGGAAATAGAGACACAAAAAACCCTTCAAAAAATTAATGAATCCAGGAGCTGGTTTTTTGAAAAGATCAACAAAATTGATGGACCGCTAGCAAGACTAATAAAGAAGAAAAGAGAGAAGAATCAAATAGATGCAATAAAAAACGAAAAAGGGGATATCACCACCGATCCCACAGAAATACAATCTACCATCAGAGAATACTACAAACACCTCTATGCAAATAAACTAGAAAATCTAGAAGAAATGGATAAATTCCTCGACAAATACACCCTCCCAAGACTAAACCAGGAAGAAATTGAATCTCTGAATAGACCAATAACAGGTTCTGAAATTGTGGCAATAATCAATAGCTTACCAACCAAAAAGAGTCCAGGACCTGATGGATTCACAGCCGAATTCTACCAGAGGTACAAGGAGGAACTGGTACCATTCCTTCTGAAACTATTCCAATCGATAGAAAAAGAGGGAATCCTCCCTAACACATTTTATGAAGCCAGCATCGTCCTGATACCAAAACCTGGCAGAGACATAACCAAAAAAGAGAATTTCAGACCAATATCCTTGATGAACATTGATGCAAAAATCCTCAATAAAATACTGGCAAACCGAATCCAGCAGCACATCAAAAAGCTTATCCACCATGATCAAGTGGGCTTCATCCCTGGGATGCAAGGCTGGTTCAACATACGCAAATCAATAAATGTAATCCAACATATAAACAGAACCAAAGACAAAAACCACATGATTATCTCAATAGATGCAGAAAAGGCCTTTGACAAAATTCAACAACCCTTCATGCTAAAAACTCTCAATAAATTAGGTATTGATGGGACGTATCTCAAAATAATAAGAGCTATCTACGACAAACCCACAGCCAATATCATACTGAATGGGCAAAAACTGGAAGCATTCCCTCTGAAAACTGGCACAAGACAGGGATGCCCTCTCTCACCGCTCCTGTTCAACATAGTGCTGGAAGTTCTGGCCAGAGCAATCAGGCAGGAGAAGGAAATAAAAGGTATTCAATTAGGAAAAGAGGAAGTCAAATTGTCCCTGTTTGCAGATGACATGATTGTATATCTAGAAAACCCCATTGTCTCAGCCCAAAATCTCCTTAAGCTGATTAGCAACTTCAGCGAAGTCTCAGGATACAAAATTAATGTACAAAAATCACAAGCATTCTTGTACACCAATAACAGACAAACAGAGAGCCAAATCATGAGTGAACTCCCATTCACAATTGCTTCAAAGAGAATAAAATACCTAGGAATCCAACTTACAAGGGATGTGAAGGACCTCTTCAAGGAGAACTACAAACCACTGCTCAATGAAATAAAAGAGGATACAAACAAATGGAAGAACATTCCATGCTCATGGGTTGGAAGAATCAATATTGTGAAAATGGCCATACTGCCCAAGGTAATTTATAGATTCAATGCCATCCCCATCAAGCTACCAATGACTTTCTTCACAGAATTGGAAAAAACTACTTTAAAGTTCATATGGAACCAAAAAAGAGCCCGCATCGCCAAGTCAATCCTAAGCCAAAAGAACAAAGCTGGAGGCATCACGCTACCTGACTTTAAACTATACTACAAGGCTACAGTAACCAAAACAGCATGGTACTGGTACCACAACAGAGACATAGATCAATGGAACAGAACAGAGCCCTCAGAAATGATGCCGCATAGCTACGACTATCTGATCTTTGACAAACCTGACAAAAACAAGAAATGGGGAAAGGATTCCCTATTTAATAAATGGTGCTGGGAAAACTGGCTAGCCATATGTAGAAAGCTGCAACTGGATCCCTTCCTTACACCTTATACAAAAATTAATTCAAGATGGATTAAAGACTTATATGTTAGACCTAAAACCATTAAAATCCTACAAGAAAACCTAGGCAATACCATTCAGGACATAGGCGTGGGCAAGGACTTCATGTCTGAAACACCAAAAGCAATGGCAACAAAAGCCAAAATCGACAAATGGGATCTCATTAAACTAAAGAGCTTCTGCACAGCAAAAGAAACTATCATCAGAATTAACAGGCAACCTACAGAATGGGAGAAAATTTTTGCAACCTACTCATCTGACAAAGGGCTAATATCCAGAATCTATAATGAACTCAAACAAATTTACAAGAAAAAAACAAACAACCCCATCAAAAAGTGGGCAGAGGACATGAACAGACACTTCTCAAAAGAAGACATTTATGCAGCCAGAAAACACATGAAGAAATGCTCATCATCACTGGCCATCAGAGAAATGCAAATCAAAACCACAGTGAGATACCATCTCACACCAGTTAGAATGGCCATCATTAAAAAATCAGGAAACAACAGGTGCTGGAGAGGATGTGGAGAAATAGGAACACTTTTACACTGTTGGTGGGACTGTAAACTAGTTCAACCATTGTGGAAGTCAGTGTGGCGATTCCTCAGGGATCTCGAACTAGAAATACCATTTGACCCAGCCATCCCATTACTGGGTATATACCCAAAGGACTATAAATCATGCTGCTATAAAGACACATGCACACGTATGTTTATTGCGGCACTATTCACAATAGCAAAGAGTTGGAACCAACCCAAATGTCCAACAACGATAGACTGGATTAAGAAAATGTGGCACATATACACCATGGAATACTATGCAGCCATAAAAAATGATGAGTTCGTGTCCTTTGTAGGGACATGGATGAAACTGGAAAACATCATTCTCAGTAAACTATCGCAAGGACAAAAAACCAAACACCGCATGTTCTCACTCATAGGTGGGAATTGAACAATGAGAACTCATGGACACAGGAAGGTGAACATCACACTCCAGGGACTGTTGTGGGGTGGGGGGAGGGGGGAGGGACAGCATTAGGAGATACACCTAATGCTAAATGACGAGTTAATGGGTGCAGGAAATCAACATGGCACATGGATACATATGTAACAAACCTGCACATTGTGCACATGTACCCTAAAACCCTAAAATATAAAAAAAAAAAAAAAAAAAAAAAACCTAGATAACAGGTTGATAGGTGCAGCAAACCACCATGGCACATGTATACCTACGTAACAAACCTGTACATTCTGCACATATATCCCAGAACTCAAGGTAAAATAAAAAAAAACAAATAAGCATCAGACCTGAGCATTGTGAGCACATCAGGCTCCTGAAGCCTGAATCTGCCCTGGTCTGGGTACAGCCATAAAGGAGATTTAGTTCTCCTGGTGAGTGAGGTATCATGCCAGGATAATAGCGCCTCTGAAATGGGGCTGGTTGCAGCTCAGCACTAAAGATGCAAATCTCCAGGGGAATGTTGGGAAAGGAATCACTTTAGGCTGAAACTTCCTTGGGATTTGCTCATTTGGAGCGTCTCTAAAGCTATCCAGGGACAGAGATGGTGATGTTAATGGTATTTGAGGCTGAGATCTCCTGGGTTCTTCTCCCAAGCAAGGCCTGGACTCCACAGACCACCTGAGATTCTTTTGAGACGAAATGTCACTCTGTTGTAGCCCAGGCTGGAGTGCAGTGGCATAATCTCGGCTCACTGAAACCTTTGCTTCCTGGGTTCAAGTGATTCTCCTGCCTCAGCCTCCCGAGTAGCTGGGATTACAGGTACGTGCCACTATGCCCAGCTAATTTTTGTATTTTTAGTACAGACAGGGTTTCACCATGTTGGCCAGGCTGGTCTCGAACTCCTAACCTCAAATGATCCACCTTCTTACAGAGAGCCATACTAGCCTGACCACAGCTTCCTGATGTCCAGCTCAGGCCTCACCTGGCATCCAAGCTCTCTGTGTGACTTTGCAGACAGAGGTGAAAGGATGTGGCCAGTCTCCTAGCTGTGTTCCCGGACATGCTGAGCTGACAATCTGGGCATGACATGGACCTCTCTGTGCTACAGATTGTCTGTAGATTCTCATTCTTCCACAGAACATAGGACTCTAAGTCACAGAAAGGAGATGAGGTTTAACAGGAAAAACTACTGAGCTGGCTCTTCTTTCAGCCAAAAGAATCAGAGACCCTGATCTTGTAGCCAGTTTGGAATTTAGGGGCATTCGGTGACCCAGCATTCAAAACTTCAGGCCAACACTACTTGGCCTAGAATGAAGAAACCCAACCTGCTAGAACTCAGGTCTGGGTCTGACCCTCAGTTTCCTATACCAGGGTCCCAAATGGTTCCACATCTCTAAGGTCCAAGCCCTGACAGCAGGGAGGAGTAGCAGTGATGGCCTCACTTCCTGGTACACTTTTTTTTTTTTCCCCTGAGATGGAGTCTCACTCTGTTGCCCAGGCTGGAGTGTAGTGGTGCAATCTCAGCTCACTGCAACCTCCACCTCCTCGGTTCAAGCAGTTCTCCCACCTCAGCCTCCCGAGTAGCTGAGATTACACATGCATGCCACCAAGCCTGGCTAATTTTTGTATTTTAAGTAGACACAGGGTTTTGCCATGTTGGCCAGGCTGTTCTCAAACTCCTGACCTGAAGTGATCTGCCCACCTAGGCCTCCCAAAGTGCTGGGATTACAGGTGTGAGCCACTGCACCCAGCCCCGGTACACTGTGAAAGATTTTCAGTGCCTGGTCTCTGGTCCCAGTCCAGACCCATTACACCAGGCTCTCAGGGAACAGAGCCTGGGCACCAGCACTATTAAGGCCACGGCTGCTTTTAATGGGCACTTGGGCCTGAGAACCAGCGATGTTCTAGGAAGAAATGGGAGTCTGCTGTTTCTTTTTGATGCTCTCTACTAAGTCAGCAGTCAGCCTACTTACTGGCTTTTTCATTTGTAAAATGAGGAGTTAATAATAGCAACTATCTCTAAAGCTGGTTGCTTTTAGACTTAAAATAGAAAATTTACCTGAAAAGGCTTTATGAGCTATAAAATAGTATGCAAATGCAACTTCTATTACAGTGTTCAAAAATAACATAGCATGCATCTATTCTATCACAGCAAGCTAAAGCATTTGCATGTGTGAGCAACGCTCTGGGCATTCACATGTTTTGATGTTTTGATTGTAAAGTCATTTGCATGTTAGCAATGAGCTACTGGAGGGCATCATTGAGTGTCCTTTGATCCTTGGGTACTCATTTGGGTACTCACTCTCCAAAGGCTGAGAATGGGGAGACAGGGAGACAGTGACAGCCAGACTCTAATGTCACTGTCAAATGACGTTGATGAATAGTCTGTGTTTTTTCTCCTACAGAAGCCTGTTCTGGCTTTAAGAAGGCATCTCCAAGAACTGCCAGTGGCCTGAAACATCAGCCAAAACCTGGGAAGCGTCCCTGCCCCACCAGCCATACCAGGAGCCTGGCAGGGCATGGTTTTGAGCCACACTGGGCCCTGGCAACTGCTGACACTCCTGAATGCTGGGAGTCATTGGGCTGGCGCCCCTCCTTCAGGCCATGCAGCAGGAGACCATGTGAGAAACAAGAGAGATGGAGTCTGTCTCAAGGCTCAAAGCCTGCTTCTCGCTTGGCTGCTTTCTCACTCCGGGCCGTGGCAGGGCAGACGCTGTCTGAAGGAGGACAGGCAGTCCTGGCAAGCCCAGGTTCCATGAGAAAGCACCCATGGGTGTGACATGGGTGCTGCTCAGTGCCCTCCCACCCTCTGCACGTCCCAGAGGGGCAGGGGCAGGGTCCTTCCTTAGGCTGTGCAGGAGAGGCAGACCTTTCACTGTGAGTGGAGGCGCTTGGCTCTCATGAAGGCTTAGGTAAAAGTGTACTGGCCTGTTCTGAGCTTCAGGGACCTAAGTAATGGCTTCTCCATTGTTTTATTTTTACTGTGGTAATGGTGGTGTCTATCATAGAGCCAATCGCAGGCAGTCTGAGATGGGAGTGGGGGCGTCATGTCCAGATCCACTGGGGAAGGGCTAACTGCCGTGGATGCTAGCGAGATGGAAAACTGGTTCTACGCACCATGACCCAAATGGGGAAAAACGATGACCAAGCTGGTTAACAATAAAAGATCATTTTCACTTTGAGAGGAATATTGGGAGCATACGAAGGTCTGAAAAATGAAAGGACAAAGACGTCTGCTTAACAGAGACACACACACACACCACACACAAACACACCGGTACACCTACACACACCACACACACTACACATACACACATACATGCAGATATACACAGGTATACACATGCAGATATGCATACACACAAGTACACAAATACACACCACACACAGATGCACACAGACATATGCCACACAAACACACCACACACACAAATACATACAAACACAGATATATAAACATGCATACATATGTATACACAGACATCCCCACATACCACATGCACACATTACACACATAGACACACATATGCCACACATATACAAACACAGATACACCACACAGAGATACACACATATACACACACCATATATGCATGCAAACATACAGACACACATGGACACACACAGACACCCCCCCCAAACCACATGCGTACATCATGAACGGGCGCACACATACCACAAACAGATGCACACATACACCCCCTCCCACACACACACAGATTCCTTGGGAGGACATTACAAAAGCATACAGGCCCCACTTGCTGACTTTAGACCGTGCATTTTAAAATCCTGACACACAGAAGTACCGACTCTGAACAGGACGAACCCACGGGCCCATTAGGGGAAGCCCTGGTAGCAAATAGAAAAAAAGCATCTTCTAGAAAACTACTATTTAGTGCTCAAGAGTAAAGAACTGGGGCGACGCTGAGAAAAAAATTCATAGCATGAAATTAAGGAATGGATATCTCATTAGTTTTAAAAGAGAAGATTGAATGAACAAGTGTCTAATGTTTTGGCTGCAGAAAAATAAGCCAATTAAAATGGCTGTTTGTTCATGGCTATGCATTAACTGGGCGACATTTTTCTTTTCATGAATCTCTTCTACTTAAATTCTCTCCATCTTGGGAGGTCTGGCTTATTTCCAAGGCGAGCAAATCCTGCTCGGATCCTGGTCCACTGAGGTCTGTCCGAGGAGTCTTTCCTCGCCCCCGTTCTGTTGAGATTTCCTGCCATGCACACAGTAGCGTGAGGTATAAAGCCTTGGTAGTTGGGATTGGCTTGACCAAGCATCTTGTTTTCTTTTTTATTTCGAGGTTGAATAATGAAGGAAGCAAGAAGAGGGGGAAGAGAGGTGATGGATGGAGGTGCATTGGGCAGCTTATGTCCTTAAATTCTGACCGATGCCCCAAGGGACAGCATGCTGCTGTGTAAGTCTGCCCACCTGGATGCCACCGGCTGCAGGTGGTATCCCCGGGAACACATCCAGTGTCCAGAAAGTGTGCTTTACCAGGCGCTTTTGGTATGAGAGGAGCCATTGCTATGGGTGTGACCTTATACCTCCAGGTTCATCAGGAAATGGAAAGGTCATGTCCTGTGCAGTTGGCAAGGCTGACTTGCCTATTCCTATGATGGTCACTTTCTTTCTGGCACAATCCACTTGACAAGGACTCTAGCAAAACCATTTTCTTGATAGTGATGGGCCCTCCATTTCCTAACCTGTTCACTACCCTTGGATGCTGAGGTTTTCCCTCTACTCCTGCTTCAGGGAAGGAAAGAACTAAAGCAGCTGTTCACAAGAAGGGGCGTGTTCACCTCACTGTGTTCCAGCGGGCTTGGTTGACAGAAATTTATGATGTCATTTGATATGAGCTGTGGAGAACAAACAGTATGAGACATTGGCTCTTTATTTTTATGAATAAGGATGAGTTGTTTGCGAACAAAATACATTTTTCACTCATTGTTTCACAGTTTGATGATAGTCGTGGAAAACTGAGTTATTCAAAGACCTTAAAGATTTGCAGATGTTTAAAGTCTTATGACTCATGGCTTTGGTAAAATAATGCTTAACTAATAAGGAAAAATAGCTCCTGGAAACATCCCCAGCTGAGCTGCGTGGGGGCTGTGAGCATCTCTTAGCTGTGTGATGTGACATAAGGGGGCGGTGGCAGCAACAGGCTGTGAGGTAGGGGTTCAGGCAAATGCTGGACATGTGTCATCTGTCAGGATGTGATGGGCATAGCAGTGCAGGCTCGCTGGGTTTGGTGGGTGGGGCTCTGAGAAAGCGTTCTTCCTTTCCCCGCTTAATTTTGCAAAGCTACAAAATAACAAGTGGCCTTAAAAAACACTCTCTAATGAAACATGAAATTATGTACCCTTCTGTAGGGTCCAGCCCTACAGGGCCTGTGGATTTTTTAAAGTCCTGAGGGGGCCAGAGGAATGTTAAAGAAACAGTCTTTAAGCTCAATGATGATAAGTGGCCAATACTCAGGAATCATAATGGGGGATGGCAAGCCAGGTTGCCATAGGTTGAAGGACAGCATTTACTGCCCTAAGATCAGAAAATGTTTTCCACTTACCAGATTTCTTTTGGATAACAAAAACAGGTGAATTCCAAGGAGAAAAAGATTGCTCTATGTGTCCCGATTTTAATTGTTCAAGGACCAAAATATGGAGTGCTGCCAACTTATTTTTAGGGAGTGGTCACTGATTTACCCAAACTGGTTTCTGAGTTTTCCAAGTTAAGGGGATGGGATCTGGAGGCGTGATAGTGACTGCTTCTAAAAAGAATAACCAAGTCCTATTGAGTCAGATTTATGAATAGGTATAATAGGCTCAGTAATTCCTCGTGCTGATTTTTCCAAATCCGCACCTTGAACAAATCCCATTTTTGCCATAATGTCTTTACTTTGTTGGCTGTAATTACCTTGTGGGAAAGAAATCTGTGTCCCCCATTGTTGTAAAAGATCTCTTCCCCAAAGATTAACTGGAATAGGTGTAACAAGGGGGTGAATAGTACCAGTCTGTCCCTCTGGGCCCGCATAGTGTAAAATAGTGGAATTTTCATAAACCTTGAAGCCTGACCAACACCAACAAATGCTATGGACGTGTATTCTTTGGGCCAGTGTCTAGGCCATTGATGTAAGGCTGTAATGGAGATATCAGCGCCCGTGTCAATCATTCCCTCAAACTTCCTTCCTTGAATATGCATGGAGCACGCAGGATGAGTATCAGAAATCTTGCTGGCCCAACAGGCTGTTTTGCCCTGAAAGTCTGTGCTTCTGAAACCTCTGGTTCTCTTACAAGAACTAGATCCTAGTGGAATGTAAGGGAGTGTAAGAAGTTGAGCAATGCGGTCTCCTGCTGCTGCATACCAAGGTACCGCAGAGCTAATGACAATATGAATTTCACCTGAATAATCAGAGTCGATTACACTAGTACGTACTTGAACACCTTTTAAATTTAGGCTTGAGTGACCAAGAAGCAAGCTGACAGTGCCAGGTGGCAAACGGCCACACACCTGTGGGAACAGCAATACGTGGCTCTCTGGGCAAGAGAGAAATATCTCGAGTGCAGCAGAGATCTACAGCGGCTGAGCCTGTGGTGGCAGGGGACAAGCATTGTACTGAGATTTGTGTTGGGGCTGAGTCGTTAGATCCTGTGGTACAAATGGCTGAAGTGGGAACTTGGGGGCAGGCTGAATGGATTGGGCTGGGAAAGTGCTCATCTGGCTGGCAGCCAAAGGCTGTGAGTTGAGGAATGCCCACTGTTTGGAGGGGACTGGGGCCAGCCCTTCTTTCCATTTCCCTGGTTGTTGAATGGCTTTAAAGGGTTATCATCAATGTCAAATTTTGAGTGGCATTGAGCAGCCCAATGATTTTCCTTACGGCATCGTGGGCACAGAGTGGAGGGCAAGATTTGTTGCTGTATAGGGTTTTGTTGTTGGCGTTGAAAAGAATGGTGGCCTGAAAGCTGAGGACCATTTCTTCTACAATGCCCTGATTGGCCGCATTGAAAGCATTTGCCAGAGAATCATCCAGGCATTCTAACAGTGGCCATGGCTTGTGCCATGACCATTGCTGTATGTAGAGTTCCCCCCATGCCTTCACAGACTTTAACGTAGGAGAAGAGTACATCACCTTCTGGTGGAATTTTGCCTTTAATGGGGCAAATAGCTGCCTGACAGTCTGCATTTGTTTGTTCATAAACCATAAGTTCTACAACAAGTTGTTGGCCATGGCTATCAGGGATGGCTTTCTCTGTCACATCTTGAAGACGGGCAATAAAGTCTGGATAGGGTTCCTGTTGTCCCTGTGTAACGGCCGTAAAAGATCAACATACTTTACCATCATTCTGAATCTTATCCCAAGCATCTAGGCAACATTTTCGTAATTGTTCAATAACCTCATCATTTAGTATAGCTTGGTTTCGAATTCCAGCCCATTGTCCCATTCCCAGTAACTGGTCAGCCATAACATTAACAGGAGGATTAGAGCCTGATTAAGACGAATGCATTCCTGGACAGCATTAACCCACCAAGTCCTGAATTGTAAATATTGAGATTTAGATAAGACTGACTTTGCTAGAATTTTCCAGTCATGGGGCACCAAATGTTTACCTTCTGCTAGGGCCTTTAATGTAGAACGAACAAAAGGGGAGTTGGTGCTGTACTGCTTCACTGATGCTTTGAAATCTTTGAGGAATTTAAAAGAAAAACTTTCCCAAGTAGCAGGGCATAGCTGAACCTGGCCTGGATGAAGAGGATCTGGTTGGACTGCTGCCTGGACTGTAGGTATACCTGGAACTGGCTGCGCCATGGCAGCAGGCAGTTGTGGGGGCTGATTATTTGCCTGAGGAGCCTGATTCTCAGGCTGAGGGACCTGATTCTCAGGCTGTAGATCTTGAGGAGTCGCGGGATCAGCCGCCTGCTGAGCAGGGTCAGCTGGCTGTGGATGATTTTGTGCCACAGGGATGGCAGGTATAGGAGGTGGTAAAATTACAGGAAATTGCCAGGCCTCAGGAGCCCCAAATTCTCTTGCCTGAGCAATGGCTCTCATAAGAGGAGTATCATCTTGAGGGATGTATGAAACTTGCTGCTTATGAGCAGCAATGGTGGTGGTGGCAACTGCAGTAGTGACCGGACCAGAAGGAGAAAAGAAGGTAGGGTTTTGAACGGAGGAAGAATTGAGAACCTGTAAGCCAGGTTGGGGTGAGATTACCTGCTGGGCAGGTCTTTCAGGGGCCTGAGGTCCAGGCTGCTGCAGTAACTGCGGGACAGGCTTCAAGGGACCCTGAGGCTTCAAAGGAGCCTGATTTGCTGAAGGAGAAACAGAAGTGAGAGATGGATAACCAGGCTGTGGAGGGATAGGTTTGAGGGCCTCATTGCCAGGCCGAATAGATGGAAAGTTGAGGGCCCTGCAGCAGGGCTGAGCAGAGACAGAGTTGAGAGCCTCATTACTGGGCTGAACAGACAGCAAGTTGAGAGCCTTATGGCAGGGCTGAACAGGGACAGAGTTGAGAGCCTCATTACCGGGCTGAACAGGCAGAAGGTTGAGGGCTCTACAGCAGGGCTGAACAGGGACAGAGTTGAGAGCCTCATTACTGGGCTGCATAGGAAGGTAGTTTAGAGCCTCTTTTGCAGGCTGCACAGTCTCATTTTCGGGCTGCACAGATGGAAGGTCAGGGGCCCTACAGCAGGTCTGAGGAAAGACAGGAGGGTCCAGTCGCAACAGCTGTTGAGAATATATTTCGGTTGGATTTTGTTGGTTTGGGGAAATGAGATCATTTAAATCATGTAAAAGTTCATCATAAAGCGATAATGGGGGTGCGGTAGGCTCTGGTGTAGGTGGCAGGGTCAAAGGAATGTCAGAATGGAGGTCCGTCTGTAAAATGATGGCCTCAATCTGTGCAGTATCCTCAGGGGAAAGAGAACTGAGGACTTCCTCAACCTCCTCAGAGGAGAGGAAAGAGGGGTTAGTCTCCATGTTGTTCTCCTGAGTCTGCAAGGAATCTAGAATAGAGTGAACCAAAGCCCAGATTGACCAAATGGTGGGAGGAATAATATGCCCCCCTTTATGAGCAATTTTGAATTGTTGACCAATCTCATCCCAATCTTCGACTTCTAAAGTTCACTCAGTAGGAAACCAAGGGCAAAGGAGATCTACGACCTCAAACAATTCGATTAACTTATCAGTAGAGACTTTTACACCTCCTTCCTTAAGGAGAGTTTTTATAAAGTTTAAATAAGCCGAGTATTTAGTACTGGCCTGTCCCATGGTGTCCCAGGATACTCTGAGTGCCCAAGCTTACCACCAAGCTTATTGACTGCAATTCTCAGGATATCTGTTGTTGATGCTCTCCACCGTGTTCCATACTCGAAGCACGCCTTCACAAAACGAAGAGAAATCCTCACTGGGCACCAGATGTAGGGTCCAGCCCTACAGGGCCTGTGGGTTTTCTTTTCATGTGTGGAGACAAGAGATTGTAGAAATAAAGACACAAGACAAAGAGACAGAAGAAAAAACAGCTGGGCCCGGGGGACCACTACCACCAAGATGCAGAGACAGGTAGTAGCCCTGAATGCTTGGCCGCACTGCTATTTATTGTATACAAGGCAAGGCGGCAGGGCAAGGAGTGTGAGTCATCTCCAATGATTGATAAGGTCACACAATTCACGTGTCCACCATACAGGGGGCCTTTCCCTTTATGGCAGCTGAGGCGGAGAGAGAGAGGACAGCATACGTCCTACATCATCATTTCTTCTAAGCACTTATCAGAAAGATCAAAGACTTTAATACTTTCACTAATTCTGCTACTGTTATCTAGAAGGAGGAGCCAGGTGTACAGAGTGGAACATGAAAGTGGACCAGGAGTGTGACCGCTGAAGCACAACATCACTGGGAGACGTTCAAGCCTCCGGATGGCTGTGCATGGGCCTGGCTAATGTCAGGCCTCCCACAAGAGGTGATGCAGCAGAGTGTTCTCTAATTCCCCCAGGGAAAGGGAGATTCCCTTTCCCGCTCAACTAACGGTGCCTCCTAGGCACTGGCATTACCACTAGACCAAGGAGCCCTCTAGTTGCCCTTATCTGGGCGTGACAGAGGGCTCATACTCTTGCCTTCTGGTCACTTCTCATCATGTCCCTTCAGCTCCTAACTCCATATGGCCTGGTTTTTCCTAGGTTATAATTCTAGGATGGGGATTATTATAATAACAGAACAAAGAGTAACTCTACAAGCTAATGACTAATAATATTCATATATAAGCATATCTATATTCTATTTCTAGCATAACTATTCTTATTCTTATTATTTTCTTTATTATACTAGAACAGCTTGTGCCTTCAGTCTCTTGCCTCGCCACCTGGGTGTCTTGCCGCCCACACCTTTCTATACCAAAATGTTGTCATCATTTCCTCCTTTTCTTTGGAGGAAAGATTGATTCTATGTGTCCTGGAGAGAGACAGAGAGAGAGAGAGAGAGAGAGAGTGTGTGTGTGTGTGTGTGTGTGTGTATCTGAGAGAGAGAGAGAGTGAAAGAACATAGGATGTGTAAACTAACCTTTGAGAACTGACAGGACAGGGTTGACTTTCCAGTTAATAAGAACACAGATACCTGCTTCCTTGGTGTGATTTCAGGGGACCAAATGACCACTGCGCTTTAGAGATGCCTCCCTAACGCTCCCTAAGCACATTTCCCAGTGAGTGTGGGGGGAACAGCACTCTATCATGCTAATAGGTATTGAGCACCCAGTGGTTGTGGCCAAAGAAGTCAGGAAAATGTTGAGCTAGAAAAGCTCCGTGAAAAGGTCTTGGTTACAGTGCTCTTTAGAGCTATTAGTAGGTTACTGAGCACTGTGAATGTACTTGGCCATGTTTTCTAAGTTATTTAATCAGGGAAACTGTGTGCTGCACAGCATGTCTCCACCTTCCAGACTCATACCCTGGAAGACACTGTGAAATGCCTTTTTTGGGGCTTCTCTTTGGAAATTTCAGGCCATAGGAGACAGAGCATGGAGCAGGAAGGGGTGGGAGGTCCCACAACACAGAGGTGTTGGTCCCTGTTGCAGCCTAACACCAGAGAGGAGGTAATAATTCGGTAGGGTTGCTTGCCCAGAAGCATGGATGAATTTCCACCCTGAGACCACCAGCGAGTAACCAAGAGAAGAAAAGAGACACTGCACTGTTTATCACAAACTAAAAGGTACTTCAAAAACCAAAATCTGCCTTTTTCAAAGTGCTCCCTTCCTCCCTGAAATTAGAACATATTTATTGACCAGTTCTAAAGTCCCTCCTCATCTCCGAAGGACAAGCCCAAGGGTCTTAAACCGCTTCTCTGCTGCAGCTCAGGCTAGTGGTAAAGCCATCTTACACTGCAGTGCAGTGATACATTATCACAAGAGTTTCCCCTTCCCTGGGGTTGAAGCCAAAGGCCAGTGCTTATTTCCAGAGCTGTCCTAGGGCCCACGCCGTCTGCTGCCCACAGCATTCCTCCCAGCAGTTGGCCACTGGCATAAACAGCACAGACCGTGGCATCTGCTGACATTTTGACATTTTTAGAATAAGGCCACTGTGCTGGCACTTACATGTGTCAGTGCAGGCACCCTCAGCTGAAATTGTGGTGCTCAGGGGTTCAGTTTATAGGATGTGCCTAAGGTCAGTGCTGGAGCCCAGTGGTCTGTTGTGTGCTGTGTTCTTCTCTGACTTCAGGGTGCTTCATCACCCCACTGTATTTGGAGCGGCCCCCTGCAGGCCACTGGGCTATCGGGCAGCCTGTGTCCTTCCCATCTCCCAGCTGACCCAGGGAGCCTTGGCCCAGCCAACTTCACTGTTTCCTCCAAACCTAACTTGGCTTGGCAAGAGCAGAGGGAACCCAGGGGAGGCTAGGATGGAAGATTGTGAGGGAGAGTCCCTTAGTGCTTGACCCCAGAGAGGGTGGTGATGAAGATGGATGCAGACATGAGGGTGTGTCCACTGCAGGACCACTGCCTCACATGGATTTTTAAGTGGTTATTTGGAGTAAGGTTCAGTATGTGCGGTGGTGTGTGTGTTTTGTGTGTGTGTGCTTGCGTGGTGTGTGTGTATGGCATAGTGTGTGTATGCGCAGTGCATGTATGTGTGGTGTGTGAAGGTGTATGTGGTGTTTGGTATATGTATGTGTACTGTGTGGTGCATGCATGTTCTGCATATTTGTGTGCATGTGCATGTATGTGTGCCCGTCTCTGCATATGTGTATGTATATGTGTGCATGTGGGTACAGGTGTGAGTACATGTATGCACATGTGTGCACATGTATGAATGTCTGTATGTGTACATTTGTGCATGTGCTTATGTGTGTGGATGCATGTGTACATGTAAATGTGTGCGTTTGTGCCCATGCACGTGTATGTACACGTGTGCATATACATGTATGCGTTGACATATATGCATGTGTGCATATGTACACGTGTGCATGCCTTCTGTGCATGTGTGCATGCATGTGTGCATGTGGATGTATATGTGTGCCTGTGCATGTGTGCAACCTCCTTAGAACAGGCAGAAATTGGGGCTCTGGAATCCTTTCTTTGCCTACCCTAGTTCCCTTTAGGCTGTCTTCATAGAGAAAGGGATAGCTCAAAACCCACAACCCTGCTTTGGCCTGATGGGGGATTTCTGGGTCTCCTCAGTCTTTTATTAGGCAGGCCATGGGCTGTCAGGCCCTGGCTGGGTAGATGCTCTGCTCATGAATAAAAGACAGAGGCAGGGCAGGACAGGGCCCTCCCTGATGGGCCTCCCCCTTCTGTGTGGTGGAATGTCACAGACAACTTTGAGTGACCTGTGCACATCCACTTTTTTTTTTTTTTTGAGATAGGATCTTGCTCTGTCACCCAGACTGGAGTGCAGTGGTGCCATCACAGCTCATTTCAGCCTCGACCTCCCAGGCTCAAGCAATCTTCCTGCATCAGCCTCCTAAGTAGCTGGGACTACAGGTGCATATCACCACACCCGGCTAATGTTTTGATTTCTGCAGAGCTAAAGTTCTTACTGTGTTGTCCAGGTTGGTCTCAAACTCTGGGCTCAAGAGATCCTCCTGCCTTGGGCTCCCAAAGTGTTGGGATTACAGGCGTGAGCCACTGCACCCGGCCAACACATTCACTTTTTTGGGACATGGCAGGGACTTAATGTTTTAAAAAACATTTAGCTACCCCTTTGACAATGCTGCTTGACACTATTTGACAGTGTGACTTACCATATCCTAATAACTTCCGTGAAAATCATCACAAAGCAAATTTTAAATTTTTATTAAAAATCCCAGTTTTTAAAAATGTCCAGTGACACAATGTAGCTCTTCTGAAATGAATGGAAAACACGACACACTGCTAACCAGTGGAGGGAGCCCTCTGCAGGGCTGGGAGGCCTGACAATGCAGCTGTCGCCTCTGCAAGTGAAAATCCAGGCCGACTTGCAGTCGTTGGACTGATGTCCAAGTGCAATCACCATCCAGCAACTACAGGCAGAGCTGGCTGATAGGGAGTATGGGAGAAGGACATGCTCAGATGAAAACATGCATGCAACGATTTTCACCACTGAACGCACTGTTTTCTGTAATAGAAACACTCGGCCCTGCTGGGGGACAAGATATTCATGGCCTCAGTAGCCAATGTGATGCCACTAGGGCAGCCTGTCCATGATGCTCCTTTGTTCCCTGCTAAAGAAGGACCATAAGGTAAAAGGCACCTTACCTTATGGAGTGAGCCCAGACCCCAGGGAAAAGCTTGGGTAGAACAATCCAAGGGGCAGCCTGGGTGTGAGAATCCAGCCCAAGCTAGCTGCTGTAGAAGCCTGGAGGCCTTTCCCAGCTTCCCAAATGTAGCCCTTTTCACATGACCAATCCTTCAATTAAGTTACCTTTCTCTATTTGCCCTCCTTGGTGGCTGCAGGGGGAAGGATAATTATTCCTGACCACAGGACACATTTTCACTAGAAAAGACTTCCTCGTGCTGGCCACAGTGGGAATTCTGCACACAGGTGCCTGCTCCACCAAGCGGAGAGGCTCAGGAGATTGTCCAGGGACAAGGAGACCCGGCCGGACCTCTGCAGGGAGGTGAGGCCCCTGCCCCCATCTTGCCCCATCACATTCTGGATGTTTGGCATCCCCAGGCTCCTGGGAGGGGAGAAGTGCTGATAAAAAGGCCAAAAATCACACAGACAGAAGAGAGAAAACTCCACGCACTTCCTACATAGGTGCTACTGTATTCCTACGAGCATGGGGCCTGTGTTGAAGACTCCCTCTGGAAGTTACAGAAGGAAGCCACCAAGAATTCAGCCTCACAGCCTCTTTCTCAGATGCAGTCACCACTGTACCAAACTTGGCACATCCAACCACTCCTTTCATAATTCTACACCTGTTTGTGGCCTGGCTGACAGATATTTTGTCATTGATCTTTCTAATTTCAGGGATTCTAAATGTGTTTTGAGAATCTGCTCAGAACTCAGGGATTCTGTCTTTAAAAATATGATTAAACCACCAGATAGTGTGATTTCAAAAAGTGTGCGTGGCTTCCAAAAACTTCTAAACACAAGTTATATGAGTGACTCCTGTCTTCTGTGGCTGAGCATGGGTACTGATTGTCTTGCTCCATGCCTTGCATCTCCTGTTAGTGGCGGGCCTGCTGTCCATGGCTGTCCATGCACTTTAAAATGTCTCAGGTTTAGCTGAAGACTGGATGGGTCCAAGTTTATTTATATCTGCTGGCATAAGAATGATGGCTAAATTATCTCTTTAAGTTTTTTTTTATTTTTTATTTTTTTTTGACAGAGTCTCGCTGTGATGCCCAGGCTGGAGTGCAGTGGCGCAATCTCGGCTCACTGCAACCTCCGTTTCTTGGGTTCAAGTGATTCTCCTGCCTCAGCCTCCCGAGTAGTTGGGACTACAGACGCATGCCACCACGCCCAGCTAATTTTTGTATTTTTAGTAGAGATGGGGTTTTACCATATTGGCCAGGCTGGTCTCAAACTCCTTACCTCAAGTGATCCACCCGCCTCGGCCTCCTAAAGTGCTGAGATGTCTCTTTAACTTTCAAGAGGTACAGCAAAACTGAAATCAATGGGTGATGACTTCTTTAAGATCAAACATGAAGACAAGGATTAGTTAAGACCAGAAAATCATTCTCCGGTCTCGTATCTTCAACTCAAATTCACACTCCAAAAGGCCTATTTGTGATGAGGCTCAGGATCTTTGGCTTGTTCTGAATTAATACTTTCTTTGGAAAGTCTTTAGATGGCTTTGATCCCTGTGCTGTCCCCCCATTACAGACACAGAAATTAACAGGGGATTCTGGCAGCACCCTCTCTGTGGAGGAGAGGAAGGTGTGGACCACGTCCAGGGGAAGGCAGCCCGAAGCTGTCCTCAGTGAGACGCTGGGGGACGGGCCTCTTGCCCCTGCTGTGCAGCCTCCATACAGGGCTTTATTTACCAGTCACTAGGTCTTCAAGACAGTCTGCAGGAGAGAGGATTTCAGGGGGAAAGTAAGCCAAGCCAATTCATTCAAATGGTCCCCTTTTATCACAAACATGTAAGCCTTTCATCTCATAACAGAGACAGCAAAAGCAGTATCCAGGCTTTTTTTTTTTTTTTTCTTTCCTTAACTGGCTACATGCTTAGAAACTGCACTGGTCAAACTTGATTTTCTTTTTAAAGCCTCAAAACATTTTTATTGTCAGGAAAGCTTTTCAGTGGCCAGGGATCAGTCTCATGGCCATAGAAGCAGCCAAATTCCTCTGCCTTTGCTTTCCCTTCAGGAGTCACATGCTAAGGCATCCTTGGGCATTTGGAAAAGGCTGCTTGGGGTGAGAGTGCTCTAGGCCACTCTGCAATGTCCCTGGGCCCGATGAGTAACAAATGCACCCCAGGAACCAGAGAAGGGGAAAGACATGAAAGGGATTTGGAAACAGATTGTAAAAATAACTTGTATGAAAATCACACAGACAAGAAAACAAACAAATCCAGCTAGCCCCTTGGATCCTGCCATCCGTCTTTTCTCCCGGGACTGCCTTTGCTTTGTGGAGGGTGAGTCCTGGGACAGGCTTTGGGTGACAAGTCACGGGCATGTTCCATTCAAGGCTGGCTCTCCCGACTGGCAGAGGGAGGTGGCTGACAATCAATTCCTCTGGATACATTTTCCTGTGATTGCTCCTGTGATCAAAGGCAGCCACCGACAGGTGCGGGAGCGGTTAGTTCACCACGTCATAGTAGTAATTGCGCAGCCGCAGTTCCACTGCTACAAATCCGGGCCTGTTCTCCACACTGGAATGGGAAGAGGTGCATTCTTGTTTGTCAATGTGCTTGTGAAAAAATGCTGATCACAAGCGGGGCCTCTTCAGGCTGAGTACCAGTGATGCTGCTCCTTGGTGGCTGACTCTAGGGCCTGCAGCTCACAGCGTGGTCCCTGTGCCCCGGCCCCAGGGTGACCAGAAGGCTGTCAGAAATAGTGTCAGCCTACTGTAGACCTAAATAACCCATATCTGCATTTTTAACAAGACCTCCAGGTGATTCATGTCCACCTTAAAGTAGGAGACTTTTTGCATTAGAATTGGGAGTGTTTTAGCCCCAGGTTCAGATATGCGGCACACAATATGCTTCTGTGCCACAGGCAACACAAAGAGGCTGTCTCTTTGTGATTTTAGCAAAACAGGTGTCTGAAAATACTTGGCAAATGTTCTGCAGATATAGTCAACATCTGACTCGTAATCTTGTTAAGAGAAGAAATAAGAACATAACTTTAATTCTCCCTTTCCACGCTCTAATCGATGGCTCTGGATTTTCTGAAAATGAGCTGTTGATACGGGTTCTTAGGAAAACTCAAAACATGGCATGGCAGAAGCAAAGACCCAGGGCTTGTCTATGATCAGCCTTAATATAGCCAGTCCTTACTGCCACTGCTGGCCAGGGAGGCACTGATGTCAGTAAACTACAGGCAAAAGCGTTAACAATTCGCAGTCTCTAAACAAACATTTACAGACACTTCTGTTTTCTCTTACACAGACATCCTGTACAGATCACTTGGAAGCAAGCACTAAAACCCTGATAATCGATCCTCACTTAGAAGTTATTTTTCTTATTTTGCAAGATTTCTGGATATTGCAAGTGGGTGAAGTTGAAATACAATAAGTGAAAAAGTGAAACAGAATGTGAGATTAAATTGTAGGAAACCGTCCACATTCAGCCATTTTGACCTATGTCAATGGCAATTTCATATGGTTCAATGTTGACACAAGAGAACAGCCATAGAACGTGCATCAGGACCAAGACTCACTCATCATTATAAGAGCAGAGTGGCTTCTACAAATCAAAATGGGTAGCTTTGTCAAATGGCATCAAAATACATGGTTTCACTTATAGCTTTCAGTAGTGAGCAAAATGATAAAACTGCTCAAATTGATCAGTGTGGTCAGCCATCTGTGGTCATGTCTGGGGACACGGGCCTCCCAGGGTGTCACTGAGAGGGGCCTTGTCTCTGGCCACCAAGTGTGTTCCTGGAGGGGATATGGTGGCCAAGCCTCTGTTATAGGAGCATGTGTCCACCCAGAGGGACAGCCTCTGTCTTGCTCCTAAACTTCTACAGTCAAAGAGAACACACTTTAGCATCTTTGCAAAACGGGGCTCTGCTCCAACTGTGGGGATCCAAATGGTACAAAGAGCACCTTTGGATCTTGCTCTGGGGGTTCATCTGCCCAGCAGCCAAGAAGCAAACTAATGCAAGGAAACAGAAATACAGACTCGTCCACAGGAAAAACACCTGGTCAGGTCTCCTAGAAAATTTCTCCTGTACATCTATGGGAGATGCTGCCTCCAGAAAGCTGGGACACAGCTGTGCTTCAGCAGCAGGAGGGTGATGCAGTGCCCTTGCATGCCCAGCTTCCCGCCCTGCCGTGGCCTGCTGCTCTGCTTTCAGGCCAGAGTGCAGATTCTGCTCTGCCCCTTGTACCCAGTGACCCTCCTCCTCTCCCCTCATCCCTACACTCAACCTGGCTTCTTAGCCTGCAGGTCTCAGCTGCAATCCCTAAAGGTGGCCTATCTGGAGCCCCTGTTGGAAGTGTGAGGCTTCCCTCCCCATAATTTTCTGTTCTCTTTTAAAGTTTCCATGTGTGATTTTATATAAAGAGATATATGGTCTTTATCCTGGGTTCCTGGCACAGAGCTCCTAAAACATTTGGAATTTCCTGATTGTTGGGCTGAAAGCAGCATCTTTTGTTACTCATGATAAACCCCCTTCAACCATACCTGGGTTTGTGCTAATGAGACTACTTCTCTCCCTCCCTCCCTCCTTCTCTCCCTTCATCTACCTCCCTCCCGCTCTCTCTGTCTGTCTCTATATATCACCTTGGAGAGGGTGGCTGTTTACAACTGAGGAAAAAATGAAAAAACAAAGCAAAACAAAACAAAACAGAGAATATACTAGGACCACCTGTAGTCCCTTCATTGAATCCACCACATTCTAAAAGCTCCAATATGCTTCTGTGCTGCAGGCAACTGTGAGAAACTACTTCAACACGAGAGGGCTTTAAAAACCCCACACATACATGTGATATCCTCCAGGCCCCTGTGCCCTCCTTGCTTAGAATTCCCACTGGAGTCATCGCTTTCCTAAGACACACCATAGGACACACTTATTTTTAGCTTATTGTTTATTGCCTGTCTGCCCCAGCCCAAACTATAAGGTCTGATAAGGACAGGGTCTGAGGCTTCTGTGAGACTTGCACCTGGGGTGGCAGCCTGCATAGCAGGAGCTCTGGCAGTGGCCACCGACCCTGTGAATGACCCAGGGCTCTCAGAGGATGTGCCCCTCAGAGGAAAGCCTTGGGGCTGAGGCTGTGCAGGGAGCCAGGGGAGATCTCACCAAGGTCCTGGGAATTCATGTTATATCTTGGGCTTCTTGATCTTTAAACAGGAATTTGAGCCGCATCTAGAGCCTCCCTGACTCTCAGAGAACCTTGAGAGCCCAGGAATTTTCTCCATTCGGCAGAGGCCCCCACTGGAGGGCTGGGACTATTAGGAGACTGTTTTTCAGGATCAACAGCACCAACTTCTCTCCATTTGCAAGGGCTTTCCCCATTGGTGTCTTTAATCACCCCAAGCATGACTTGTCTCTGGCAAACACTACAGTGGAAGCCTTCCTGATTCCTGCTTTTCTTAGGGCCAGTGTTTCCTTCCTGGCTTTCACGCTGCCTCCTTGAGTGACCTGCACGGGGCAGGACTCTGATGTTGTGTTTCCTCTTAGGAAAGTGAGAGGGGGAAGGAGTGAAGCATGGGCCATCCCAAAATATGCCAGATTGGGATATTGATTATTTTGAGTTGAAAATATTGGATAAATCATAGTTTCCGAAAGGACGAGCTGATCTGTCTCTTCCTGCCTGCAGCAAGCCATAAAGACTCTTCTGGGAAGGAGATCCTCCCTGTAGCAGGATGAGAAACTGCCCCTTATCATCAGAGACTGGGGATTGGAGTTGCAATGGGCCTAAGTAAACATATTTAACACAGTATCCCTTATCTTCCACTGGTTTTACACCCTCCTCATATCTCCTAGCGCCTTCTCTAGAAAATTTACTCCTTCTAGCCAGATTTTATTTGTCCTGTCATTTCTTCTTAAATGTACGGTTCTTTGTCTAAAAAGTATAAAAGCATCTTGTTTTGGCCACTTCTTTAGACTTCACTCTCTTGTGAGGATCCCCATAAAGATGCAAAACTAGTAAAATTAGTAAGCTTTTCTTTTGTTAATCTGGCCTGCTATCAATTTGGTTTCTAGGTCCAGCTGAAGAGCCCATTAAGACTAAAAAGGAGTTGGAGGTAATCTCTGGCTGTCTTACAAGATTGAGGGATGCTGTCTGCCTTCTCAGGGCTCTGTCATTGAGGCTGGGAAGTCCCTTTGAATTCCCTCCAGGACCACACCTTGGAACTGATGACAAGGCCTGCAGTGAGGGACCCCCTGCATCTTCCAGAGGGCCTCGAGCAATAGCCCGGGTTACCAGGACCAGCCCTTGGCACTTCTGAGTTCTCCTTGTGGCCCTGCTCCAAGGAATCTTTTCCTTTTTTTTCATTCAGCTGCACCTCATTGAATTTCCTATGTTCAGACAAAGTGATACAGAGCTAGAAAGAAATTATTTAGGCAGACAGTGAGGGTAACAGAGTCCTCTGTAAGGTTTCCTTGCAATAAAAAGCAGCTCCTAAATCATGTCTTTTCTAACAAAAAGCAGCCTGAAAAATCAAGCTGCAAGCATAGCTAAGCAAGCTAAAAGCTTGCATAGGTAAATGCCGGCAGCTGTGTCAATAGAAAAGGGATACCTGGAGCCAGGGATATTCAACATGGAGGTTCCCTCTTCCACTTTCCTTGTTGCCACGTGTGCAGTAAAAAAGCAGGCAACAAGGCTGAGGCGGGCGGATCATGAGGTCAGGAGATCGAGACCATCCTGACTAACACGGTGAAACCCTGCCTCCACTAAAAAATACAAAAAAATTAGCTGGGCGTGGTGGCAGGTGCCTGTAGCCCCAGCTACTTGGGAGGCTGAGGCAGGAGAATGGCGTGAACCCAGGAGGCGGAGCTTGCAGTGAGCCGAGATGGTGCCACTGCACTCCAGCTTAGGCTACAGAGTGAGACTCTGTCTCAAAAAAAAAAAAAAAAAAAAAAAAGCAGGTAATGGCCGGGCGTGGTGGCTCACACCTGTAATTCCAGCACTTTAGGAGGCCTAGGCGGGTGGATCACGAGGTCAGGAGATCAAGACCATCCTGGCTAACAAGGTAAAACACTGACTCTACTAAAAATACAAAAAATAAAAATAAAAATAAAAGAAATCAGCCAAGCATGGTGGCAGGTGCCTGTAGTCCCAGCTACTCAGGAGGCTGAGGCAGGAGAATGGCGTGAACCCGGGAGGCAGAGCTTGCAGTGAGCCCAGATCGTGCCACTGCACTCCAGCCTGGGCGACAGAACGAGACTCCGTCTCAAAAAAAAAAAACCGGCAACATGATGTTGTCAGCCAAGTAGAGACCTCATCTGCATAATAAAAGATTAGGGTGGGGCGGCCAGTTTCTTTTCGTGTTATGTAAATGGCCCACCTGGTCCAACCAATCTTTAGGCCCTATGTAAATTAGACTCAAGCTGGTCTATAAAACCCTGTGCATTTCGACACGGAACCGGAAGAACCACTTGGGAGCTCTTATCTCTCTGCAGGAGAGACAGCTTTTCTCTTTTCTCTTGCCTATTAAACCTCTGCTCTTAAACTCACTTCTTGTTTGTCTGCATCTTTGATTTCCTTGGCGTGAGGCAACGAGCTCAGGTATTACCCCAGACAAACACAGCTGCTTCAAAAGTTTCAGAACATCTACCCACCTCCCCCAACCCTGTTTGAGGTCACTACTAGAAACACTGTAACCTTCAGAAATATAGCTTTGTTGGGAAATAAATCAAAGTCTGATAAAGAGCTGTGATTTCTAATCTGGGGCATGGGCCATTGTCATGATTTCCTTTTGACTGGGGCTTGTGCCCTGGAGCTGACTCCTCCAAGCCTGCAGAACTCACTGAAATGCACCCCTGCAGAGAGGACTGGGGTGGGAACCAAGGGGAAAGACATTGCCTGCCTGTAAACCTCACTCAGGTTCCATCTTAAATCTCCAGGCGGGAAAATACGTTTAGAAAGAATACTCTCTTAAGGAAACTGTTCTACTGCTCTACTTTGCGGTAATTCTGGTAAACATCCAGTGAATATTACGTAGACTGCTTTCCCTCCCCGGTCTCCCCCTGGTGGACCATTCTGGAAATAACAGTGCCCACTGTTAGTGCGTCCATGGAGGACAGAGGTCGGCCCAGCAGCCCCCATCCTGATTCCTTGAGTCACAAGAATGCACCACGAGCCCAAAGGGTATTCAGCAGCCTCACTGCACCCACCTGGGAGCCAAGTGGGAGGTGGTGCCCCTGGCTGCAGCACCCTGCCCTCTTCCCACCCACCTTTCACTCCTCACTGTTAAACACACACCACAAAGAAGAATCAGCAGAAGTACATAGATCAGCATCAACGTTAAATGCAAAAAACTCCCCCACTGCGAGTTCATTTTTAATTTGAAGTTTTTGCATTTGTATCACAATGATTTAAACTCTACCCTCCTCACCCTCCTACAGCAAGGGAAGCCTTGCAAAGGGAGCTGCAGGCTGGACCAAAGAACACTTGCAGTAAAGGGTCATAGGCTGCCACGTGCCCAAGGGCTGCCCTCCCCAGGGTCCAGTGCTGCCAGTGCCTACTTGCCAATGGTTCTGACGATTCTAGTTTGGGCATTGGGAGAATTAAGCCAAGACTTAGGAATAAACATCCTCCTAAATCCATGAATAACACTTCCCTCTTGCTGACACTTAGCTCTCCCTGTAGCACTAACACTTGGGGTTGGAGAAGATGCCCTGGGGCCCAGGCCAGGCTCCTCTCCTGAGCCACGGCAGCAGCAGGGGCAGGGAAGCATCTACCCACAATTTGCCTGCTGCCTTTGTGGCTGCCCCCTCGGTGGTTTCTAGATAGAGAATGAGATAATTTCCCTGTCAGTCACAATTGTGGTAGAGTGATACTCCCAGGGTGGGGAGGGGAGGTCTCGGAATCTCAGGTGGCATCTGCAGCATTTGGAATAGCCCTCATCTTTCAGAGGCTCTGGCAATGTCAGCTGTATCTGAAGGCAAACCTGATTCCACAAAGCATCAAATCCATGGCCAGGATTTGTGATGTCCTCCTGATCACAAACCACATCGATTCTAAGCTACATGGGCTCTGTGTGCACAGTTCAGTACCAGGTTGCTGGAGATGGCGGCTTGGGGTCACCATGCTACGCACGCACAAGCAGCCTGCCGAGCCTGGCAAAGCTGTACTCCTAATTTTCAGCGGCAATGCATTTTCCTTCCCTGCTGAGCTGCCCTGAACATCACCTGAGAATAATGCCAGGTGTACTTTAAAAGCATAACAGCATCTGGGATCCACTAAGTGAGACATATGATGGCAGTCAGGGTGGACTGAGGCCACCACTTCAAGGACAAGGTAGATTCTAGGGAAGTGCAACCTTAGCCAATCTATCTGTGAGCTGGCCAGAGTCCGAGGTCACCCCTCACTGCTCATGGTAATCAGGGAGTTAGGAAAGTATAACATCCCCTACCGAGTACTTCTGCCATCCTCTATGCCAAAAATTGCATCCAGCCCCAAACTCTTACAAACACTTTTTTACTTTGACTGCCCTTGCCCCATTTCTCCACCATTATTGACATTTAAATTTGGACACTTGGGTTAAAGTCCCCATCTAAACTTGCTCTTTAGGCTCTACCACATGTAAGTGCATGGGCCAGAAAGCAAGGTCTCTTAAAGCAAGACCAGCCCCCACCATTGTTTGTTTAGAAAGGGGGCACATTCCTGATTCATGAAAAGGTGAACTTTATCCTTTTTTTAGACGCTCAGCCATTTCATCTGTTTCCAGATGAATGAATACATCACAGACAGTGTCAGGTACTCACTCGTACGTCCAGCACAGGTTCATGAGATCGTACATCTCTCTTGGACACCCTGCAGGGCACCCCATCCGCTCTCCTTTCTCTAACATAGCGGTGACTTCACTTCCTTTCATCCCCTACAACATGCAAGATATGCATAAGCTTTTTTTTTTTTTTTTTAAAGGTGTTAGTCAAACAAAACAAAACAGCCACTCTAAGACATGGAGGAGTACATGTTGTATAATTTCAATTATATGAAGTATAAAAACAGAAGCACTTAATCTGTGATGTTGGAGTCAGATGGGTTACCCCTGGGGAAGGCTGTGTGTGCAGAGGAAACAGGCCTCTGGGGTTCTGTTCTTCATTTGGGGGCTGATTTCACAGGTATGTTTCATTTGTGGAAAACCACTGTACTGCATGCTAAGAGTTGTGCCCTTTTTGGTATATATGTTTTAATTAAAAGATCTAAAAAATGTAATTAAGATACTGTAAATAGTCATTATTTCTATTTCAACTCTAAAGAATAATGATCTGGGTTATATTTTGTGTATATTTACATGTGTTGACACACAATGGGAAAAACACACTCTTCAGTGAGCATCAGTTTTTGTTCTCAGTTTGGAATAGACTGAGGGCACATTAACTGCTTACTGGTAAAAGATAATGAGAGACTCAGAGAGGTGCTCAGATTTTAGGATTTTCAGGTTCTTGTAAAGTCAATCTGGTGCTTATCTGTTCTAATGGCCCCACAGTGAGAAAATGAAGCAGGAGTGACTCACTCGATACGGCTTCTGCCCATAGGAGAATGCTTCCCACATCAACACTCCAAAGCTCCAGACATCGCTTTTGCTGGAGAACTTGTAGTAGTTGATGCATTCTGGAGCGTACCACTTGACAGGCCACTTTCCATGGGTCTGGGCCTAAAAGCAAAGCAGAGGGAGAAATTCCATTAAGAATAAAATTGTGGGCCGGGCACAGTGGTTCATGCCTGTAATCCCAGCACTTTGGGAGGCTGAGGAGAGCAGATCACTTGAGATTGGGAGCTCGAGACTAGCCTGGCCAACATGGTGAAACCCCGTCTCCACTAAAAATACAAAAATTAGCCAGGTGTGGTGGCAGGTGCCTGTAATCCCAGCTACTCGGGAGGCTGAGGCAGGTGAATTGCTTGAACCCAGGAGGCGGAGGTTGCAGTGAGCTGAGATCACACCACTGCGCTGCAGCCTGGGTGACACAACGAGAGACTCCATCTCAAAAAAAAAAAAAAAAGCAAAGAAAGAAAAGCATAAAATTGTGTACATTCATGTTCATAGCAGCATTATTCCCAATAGCTAAAACATGAAAGCAACCCAGGTGTCCTTCAGCAGATGAGTGGATAAACAAAACACCCTCTATATAGACGACGGAATAGTATTCAGCCTTCAAAAGGAAGGGAATTCACTACAATATGCATGAGCCTGGAGGACATTATGCTGAGTGAAATTGAGACAGGAGAATAGGGCCTGGAGGCAGGGAACCTAAGGATTTCCTAAAACTAAATCAAATGGAAACACTTCAGCTATGACAGGAAATATCTTCTTCATTTACACAGGGTGTACACTCAGTAAATCACTTTGTAACGTTACTTCATCCTCTTCATTTACAGAGGGTGTACACCAAGTAAATAACTTTGTAACTTCACTTCAGCCTCTTCATTTACGTAGGGTGTACCCCAAGTAACCAGTGAACACCTCTAGAGGGTATTTAAACCCCAGAAAACTCTGTAACTGAGCTCTAGAACCCCTATGCTCAGGCCCACTTTCACCCTGTGGGGTGTACTTTTGTTTTCAATAAATCTCTGCTTTTGTGGTTTCATTGTTTCCTTGCTGTGTTTGTGCGTTTTGTCCAATTCTTTGTTCAAGATGCCAAGAAGCTGGACACCCTCCACCGGTAACAAAATGAGCCAGTCACCAAAGGACAAATACTGTATGGTTCTGGTAAGGTACCAAGAGTAGTTAAACCCATACAGAAAGTACAATGCTGGTTGCCAGGGACTAGTAGGGAGGGGAGAATAGGGAGTCAGTGTTTGATGGGGATAGAGTTTCAGTTTTACAAGATGAAAAGAGTTCTGGATATTGGTTGTATAACAACATGAACGTACTTAGCACTGCTAAAATGTACACACAAAAAATGATTAAGCTGGTAAATTTCATGTTGCATGTATTTTATCACAACTTTAACAAAGAATAAAATCCTGACCCACAAAACACTGTGCGTGTATGTGTGTGTGTCTGTGTGTTTAGTCTGAATTTTAAAGATACTATTAAATCTTAAAAGCTTTAAAATTCTTTTAAAAAATCTAAATATATATATTTTAAGATTCAGGCTAAAATGCTTGCATCTTTTAGTTTTCTCCTCTCATCTTTTCTTTTGGCCACACACAGCTTCATGGGGCATGTAGATGGCAATGTAGGGGTATGTATAAGTCAAACCTGAATATTACTTCATGGTTATGCTCCAAGAAATACTGGGCTGTTCATAAGTATATTTAAGTACTACTGTGCATATGTCCATAGTTTTAAGCCAATGCCAATTATTTCTTTTTTTAATTTTTTAATTGATATAAAATATTTTACATATTTATGGGGTACATGTATTTGTTACATGCATGGAATGTGTAATGATCAAGTCAGGGTATTTGGGGCATCCATCACCTTCAGTACTTAACCATTTCCATGTGTTGGGAGCATTTCAAGCCCTCTCTTCTAGCAACTTTGAAACAAACAATATAATGTTGCTAACTATAGTCACCCCACTCCGCTATCAAATATTGGAGTTCACTTGTTCTGTCTAATTGTATGTTTGTACCCATTAACCAACCTCTTTCATCTCCACTCCCATCCATACACCCTTCCTAGCCTCTGGTATCTATCATTCTATTCTCTATCTCCATGAAATCTTTCTCTCTCTCTTTTTTTTTTTTAGCTTCCACACATGAGTGAGAACATGTGGCATCTGTCTTTCTGTACCTGGCTTATGACCTAACATAATGACCTCCAGTTCCATCCATGTTGCAGTAAATGACATAATTTCATTCTTTTTCAGGCCAAATATTATTCCATTGTGTATATATATATGTATATATGTGTGTGTATATATATATGTGTGTGTGTGTGTGTATATATATATATATATCTCACATTTCTTTACACATTCATCCATCGATGGACACTTAGGTTGATTCTACATCTTTGCTATTGTGAATAGTTCTATGATAAGCATATGAGTGTATGTATCCCTTTGGTACAAGTTTATTTGCCTTTGGATAAATACCTAATAGTAGGATTGCTGGATCATATGGTAATTCTATGTGTAGATTTTTTTGTTTTGTTTTGTTTTGTTTTGAGACGGAGTCTTGCTCTGTTGCCCAGGCTGGAGTGCAGTGGTGCAATCTCGGCTCACTACAAACTCTGCCTCTCGGGTTCACACCATTCTCCTGCCTCAGCCTCCCAAGTAGCTGGGACTACAGGCGCCCATCACCATGTCCAGCTAATTTTTTGTATTTTTAGTAGAGATGGGGTTTCACCGTGTTAGCCAGGATGGTCTCAATCTCCTGACCTCGTGATCCACCTGCCTCGGCCTCCCAAAGTGCTGGGATTACAGGCGTGAGCCACCGTGCCCAGCCTATTTTTGTTTTGAGAAGTCTCTCTACTATTTTCCATAGTGACTACACCAATTTACATTCCCACAAACAGTGTATAAGAGTTCCCTTTTTTACTGCATCTTTGCCAGCATTTTTTAAAAATCTTTTTAATGATAGCCATTCTAGCTGGGGTAAGATGGTATCTCATTGTGTTTGTAACTTGCATTTCCCCGTGTTTGGTGATATTGAGCATTTTTTCATATACCTGTTAGCCATTCGTATATCTTCTTTTGAGAAATGTCTATCTATGTTCTTCATCCACTATTTAACAGGATTATTTGTATGTTTGGTTTACCAGTGAGTTTTATACTTTTGTGTTTTTATGATGATAAATATTGTCCTTTTACTTTCATGTTTAGGATTCCTTTGAGTATTTCTTCTAGGATCAGTCTAGTGGTGATGAGTTCCCTCAGTGTTTGCTTACCTGGGAAAGGCTTTATTTTTCTTTTATTTATGAAGGATAGTTTTGCTGGACATGGTCTCCTTGGGTGGCAGTATTTTTCTTTCAGCACTTTGAAAATGTCGTCCCCTCCTCTCCTGGCCTGTAAGGTGTCTGCTGAGAAATCCACTGTTAGTCTAATGGTGATTCCTTTATGGGTGATTAGAAGCTTTTCTTTTGCTGTTTTTAGTATCTTTGCTTTGGCTTTGACTTTAAGTAGTTTGATTATAACGTGCTGTGGAGAAGATGATTTTGCATTGTATCTGTTTGGGGACCTTTGGTCCTCCTGTATCTGGATGTCTAGGTTTGTTGTTATATTTGGGAAGTTTTGATCTAATATTTCATTAAATAGGATTTCTAATCTTTCATTCTCTCTTCACCCTTGGTGATGATTTGAATATTCAGTTGCTTTACACTGCCCCATATATCATGAAGAGTTTGCTCATTCTTTTTTATTCTTTTCTCTTTACTTTTGTCTGAATAGATTGTTTCAAAAGATCTGTCTTCAAGTTCTGAGATTCTTTCTTTTGCCTGACCTAGTCTATTGGTAAAGTTTGGGATGTATTTTTTTTATTGCATTCAATGAATCTTTAGTCCCAGAATTTGTCTGGTTCTTTTAAAGATATCTATTTCATTCATAAGTTTCTCATTCATATCCCGAACTGTTTTTCTTAATTCTCTCCATTGTTTTTCAGAATTCTCTTATATCTTATTTACCTTCTTTAAAATCAATATTTTGAATTCTTCATCTGGGGTTTTGTGGATTTCTTTTTGATTGGGATTTTTTTTGCTGGAGAATTATGTGTTCCTTTGGAGGTATCATATTTCCTTGCTTTTTCATGTTTCCTGTGTTCTTACATTGATATATGCCCATGTGGTATAACAGTCATTTCTTCCAATTTTTTGAAATTGCTTTTTTAGAGGAGGTCTTTTTCCTGAAGATGTATATATGTTGTTGTGTATATATATGTAGGGCACTTTGGGTTTGATTTGGGGTGAATGCAGTATTTAATCTATGTATAATTTCTTTGGCCATAAACAGCCTCAGTGACATCTGTGATTTTCTCAGTGGCTTAGGGTATGGTTATTAGTGGAGGCTGTTGTGAAGGTGTACCGTGAATAAGATGCTAGGTGGGCCAGTCTTCAGATCCCAGTGGTGACAGCAGTGAGCTGAGTATGCCTGTCCTTGGGCCCTAGGGTGGTATACACTAGCACTGGTGTTAGTAGGTCCAAGCAGGCTGACCCTTGGGCTTTCAGGTAGATTGTCTGGATGCTGCAGTGGCTGGGCATGTGGGCAGGTTCTTGGGTTCCTGGGCAGTGGGTGTGATGTGGGTGATGGCAGTAATAGTGGTAGGGCAACTCACTGGAACCCAAGTTCCATGTTGGTGTTGGCAGTGGCTGCAACAGGATGTCATGCAAGTATTGGGGCATGTGACTAGGCCAATGGACTTGTGCTCAGGCTCTCTGGTAGTGCATTCAGCTGCTGGCTGTGATACGCAGGGAGGAGTGGTCTCTAGGTTGCCAGCAGTGGCTGCCCTGAAGGCCTGCCACCAGAAAGGGTAGGGCCACTCTCAATAGGTGCAGAGTAGGCAGGTAGCTGTGGGATATGCAGTCTCCTTGAGCCTTGGTCCCACAGCAGCCCTCAGCAGTGGTGGTGGGATTTGCTTTTGTGGTATGTGAAAGTGCCTGGCCTCCCTTCTCCCTATGTGGCCCAGCAGTGGCAGCATCAGCCCTGGCCCAAAGAAGGACACAGACCTTTGGAGGCTTGGCTCTCAGAATGGCACTGGCTATGGGCCTGCTCCTGGGGAGGCTGAGGACATTCTCAGGGGGAGCAGTGTAGGCAGCCAGTGATAGGGGGTGTGATTTGCTTGTGTCTCAGTCCCACAGCAGCCTGCAGCAGCAGGGGGATCTGTCCCTGGGGTGTGTGAAGGTGTCCATTCTCCCCTCTGTCCTTGGCCTGGTGGTGGCAGCATCAGCAATAGTCCCAGGGCAAGAAGCAGTCCTTGGGGGGCTTGGTTCTCAGTACGGCACCAAGCTGCAGCTACTCAGAGCTTGGAAGCCTGTTGGACTCAGCGTGAGTTCCCTCTATGGAGCAATGCCTCTGTGTGATCCCTAGGCAGCTCCCTATGTTAGTCTTAAGGCCCACGTGGGTTGAGGTGTTCTTCTGTCGCTAGGACTGTAGAAGTCCTTGGCTGGAATGTGGAGCCCTGGGGATCTCTCACTTATGCTTTCCCCACATCTGGAAGCTTCTCCCAGCTCCCAGTCATTCCTGGCCAAGCAGGCTGCCTTGTTTCCCTGTGCTTTGCTTTTGGTGCTTCCTGTCGCTCCTTGGTTGCATCTGTGTTCTCTCTTAGACCATCTATTGGAAGTGTGAATATGTTCTTGTTATTTTGGTCCCTCTCCATGGAGGAGCATATACTAGTTGCATTTAGTTGTCCACCTTGATCAGTTCTCCACCCAGGTCAATTATTTTAGCATGCACTGTTTGCTAGCATCATTAAAAAAATGATCAAAGCTTTCTAATTTCCTAATTTTAAAAAGCAAGTGTTAGTACAGAGGTCAAAACTGCATAGCGAAACCCTCTCTCTGGGTTTGGGATTCAGGGGGCACACAGCGGAGTCTGGTTATCTTCTGCTGATGTCACCTGTGTGAGGTCTCATTGGGGTGGAGAGAGGGACATGATTTCAGTGAAAACTGATTTCATGACACTACAGTGGATCACAAGGAGACATTCAGGACATCAATCTGGAGACCATAAGGTGCCGTGGCACTTCTCTTCCAAATGATACAACTGATTATACTTCTGTTTCCATCACCTTGTGTGCTATTTTAAAATTTTGATCTTACAAGTTACGAACAATACAGCCATGTATGTTATTTCAAGTTTCTTCTGAATTTTGAACTGATGAAAAAAGTAAACCTTTGACAAATCTTAAATGCAATAAAAGTTAGGCTGTCTTCAGAATAACCTAGATACATGCATAAAAAGGTAGTGTATACTTTTTTCTGGTCATAAAACTAGGGGCATATTCTTTTTGCACGGTACTTTTTAGTTTTTCTACCTAACCATGTATAATAGACATATTTCTAGGTCAGCACATGCAAATAAAGTCACTTTTAAAAGGGTTGCATTGTGAGCTTCCTGCGAATCTGCTATGACTGATTGGACCAAACCCTGCAGAGTAGTCATCAGGCAGTTTCCAGATTTTTGCCGCGGCAGCCTGTGCTAGAGTGCACATTACCAGATGTGTGTGTTTGCTCTCGGAAGGAGCTGCTGGATCAAACAGCACTTGTGTTTTTCAGTCGTAATGCTGCACAAATCTACGCTGCCATGCATGGTTTCCCGAGTGCCAGAGTTCGTTTGCTTCCACAGCTAGCACTTTTCTTTGATCTTGTTTCACGTTTTTTTTTTTTTCTTTTTTTTTTTTTTTGAGATAGAGTCTTGCTCTGTTGGCCAGGCTAGAGTGCAGTGGCACAATCTCAGCTCACTGCAACCTCCACCTCCCGGGCTCAAGCAATTCTCCTGCCTCAGCCACCCGAGTAGCTGGGATTACAGGTGCCTGCCACCATGCCTGGCTAATTTTTGTATTTTTAGTAGATACGGGATTTCACCATGTTGGCCAGGCTAGTCTCGAACTCCTGACCTCAGGTAATCCACCCACCTCGGCCTCCCAAAGTGCTGGGATTACAGGCGTGAGCCACCACACCTGGCCCACTTTTTATTCTTTTCCATTTCACTTTGCTTTGTTTTCATACAGAAATCCTCCACTACCCTGTCTTTTCGGTAGTTTTGTCTCTTTTTGCTGCTTCCAACATGGCTTTTATTTCCCTAGTGGCTTTTTTTCTTCATTGATTGTCCAAAGACAATCTTTGGTTTACTTTTTAGTTTAGTTTACTTTTTAATGGTATGCTGTTTAATATCTACAGCAGTTTTAGAATTGGCCCCATGTTCTTTGACTCTTTGACACTTCTCCTCGCAAGGGTGGTTCTATCTATCCCATCCTTTGAAGCCGGTGGCCTTGGCTGCTCTGACCAATAGGATCAGGTGGAAGTGACCCTGAGGCAGTTTCTGGGCCTGGCTTTACAGGCCTGGCAGCCTCCACTTCCTGCTTCTTGGGTAACTGCTCTCAGCCTGCAGCCTGCAGCTGCCATGCTGTGAGGGGGCCCCAAGGAGAGGCCATGTGCAGGTGAGCTGGCTGGTAGCCCCGCAGAGGTCTCCAGCATGGGCTGTGTCTAACCAGCTGCTCAGTGGCTGAGTAGTGTGAGTGAGCAGAGTGGAAACGGTCCTCCTGTCCCTTGGGCCACCATACAAACCCCTGTGTGAGCAGACACACTGAACCCTGCCTACTTGGCCCTGCCCACACAGCAGGATGGCAAGGAAACCAACACCTGGTGGTGTTTTTGGCACTAAGTTTGGGGTGATTTGTTATACAGCAGTGGATAAGGTGCCCAGCCTTCATGCTTCATTTTCTCTATCTCCTCTGTGTCCTTGTTTCAGACAGGCTGTCTTCTTTTCTCTAATGATCATGATGAGGTACATCCAGCATTACAATAGGCTTCTTTCTCCAGCATGTCCCGTGCTGGTCATCCTAGGCTGCTGTCTCCCTTGCTCCGTTTCCCTGCTGTTTCTATCCAGGCCCATGCTGATGCCCTTCTCACGGTGGTTCACCTCTGAAGGGGCTTCCTTCTGGGAAGCTACTGTATGAAGAATGGGGTGAGGAGGGCCAGCCTGACCCCTGCTGTACTCTCACCTGGCCTTTGTGCTCAAGATGGTGGAGTCTGCCTGCCTGCCTGGGAGCTTGGTTCTTGTGGCTCACCCTTCACGCAGTCCCTTTGCTGGCCGAGGTCCACCATTCCCCATCACCTACTGGTCCATGGACTGCCTCTTAGGGAAAGGTGAGTGGGTGAGTATTGCACTCAGGGTGGGGTCTCTGACCACTGCAGGGCATGAAACACAGGATCCTATCTGCCACCCACTAGGTAGATTTTCAAGGTCTGCCATCTATTTCTGAGCATGCGGACTTCACCAGAGACTAGCAGGGTTGTTAACCTGCCTTCGAGCACCCTCTTTGACTCAGTGGGATTGGTGCCATCACATTTTCCAGTTGGTTAACATAGACCCTAGGTATACACCACAGATGAGTTAATATGAAGATAGAGCTTTCTTATCTTTTCTTCTTTTAGTTGTTATTGGTTCATTTGAGGGTTCAAAGAGGGGTCAAGTCATATTAGCAAGGGGATTGGTCACTGTGAAATTATTTTTTAGGAAGTCCAAACCTGCACCCAGAACTAGTTTCTACTTTATGTTTTGCTGGAAGTCCACCCTTAATTCTTGATAATCTCTGCCTCACCAAACCAAGGGGCATATTTCTTTTAGCTTCAGTCACATAACTATCTAGATCTCTTCTTTCCAGCACTGCATTTATTTTTTGACACTTCAACTCCTCTGGATACCAGTTAAGCCAATAGAACAATTTCTACATATGTAGTGGACATACACAGATGACGAGTTTATCTGATAAATCTTCACTTCCTAACTTTTACATGTATAGGTAGGTGTTCATTAGAAAGTTATTTTGGAATAGCTCCATCCTGCAATATTGGAGCTCCAAGCTGCAGTACTGGAGCTCCAAGCTCCAATAGCTCCATGCTCCAATAGCTCCATGCTGTGGAACAGTGTTCCACCACATGTTATGAAATGTCCTATCAGAAAAGGATGCCATGGATGAATCTGGTTTGAGAAATGCAGTGCAGTAAACCCTCTACTGAGACTCCTAATGTTGAGTAGCATGAAAAGGGCTTTGGGGAAATCCTGCAAGAATCAAGCTGTCCAATCCAAACTTTTCAAATTAACTTAATGAAGGAATCCCATTCTTCTTTTTTCAAAACGAATCATCACTTAATACCTCGATTCCTGATCATTCCATGAAACATAATTTGGAATATACTACTTTGAGTAAATCTCAAGGTGTGATATATTATTTTTATTTTTTAAACAGTAAAATCAAGATTATAAGAACATTTCTTACATAGTTATTTTTAAGTAGCAAAATTGCTTTTTGAAACCATACCAATAATAAAATAAAGAAAACGTACATTTATCTTGTATTTTTTACCACCTGCTGCTCTGAATATTAGCTAAGTTGTACTTACCTTGTAGTAGCTTTCGTCAGCACGCAGTGCTTTGGAAAGTCCGAAATCACTGATCTTGGCATAATGTTGAGTAACTAGCAACACATTTCTTGCAGCCAGATCTCTGTGCACAAAATTGCACTCCTCCAAATACTTCATGCCCATGGAAACCTGATGAACCAGTTCTATGATGTTCTTATCCTTGACATGTCTGAAAGTCATAATGATCTCATCAGCTATAACAGACGGTGACCCATTTCACAACAAACAACCATGCTCCTCACGCAGGCAGTGGGTGAATCTACTCCATCCCTCTTCTTAAACAACAAAACTCACAAGTGGTGACAAATAACTTTGTTAGCATATAGCTCTTCAGGACTCAATGCCATGTTCTCCTGGTGTTCAATGGGATTGAGTTTCCTGGCATGCTTGGAATTTCAAGAAATGCAGTATAACAGAGTAGTCAGGCCTGGCTCACAGACAGCCAGGCACCACCTCAAATCCTTGTTCCAGTATCACACAGGTCACAAAACTAACCCTGAGTCTCAGTTTCTCACCTACAAAGTAAGGGTAAGAACACCTCCCTTCCATGGAGACTAAAGAGACAATCTAAGTACAAACGCAACACAGCAAATGAGCACAGCAAATGAGGCAAGCTCCTCGGTGGCCATCATTTTGTCTTACTCCAAGTAAGACAACAGCTTTAGATGAGAAGAACACGATTATTCCCTTGATGGATGTAATCAATTAGCAGTGATTGGTATTTTCAGAAGTCATTACTCATGAGAACATAAGGTCAGCCAAACAGATAAGACCTAACTGTCACCTCTTAGAAAAGCACTTATTTTAAATGTTTCTTTAAAAAGCAAGTGTTCTTCCCAGTGAGAAAGGAGATTTCATGTCAAGATATTCTGAGCCTGAGTCTATCATTAGGCCAAGACTGAACGAGTACAGGAAGAAAAGAAAGACAAAACTGTCAAATGAGTTCTTCTCTGAACAACTAGAGCTAACAGAGCTGAATCCAAAGACTGTGTCTCCCTCTGTCCCTCTGTCAAGGTCCCTGAGTATGGACCAATAAGGGAAGGCACAGGAGGGTGGGAAGGCTTCCCAAGGAAATCAGGCTGCTCAGCCCATCCAGAGGTGGGCCCTGTCCCTTAGGGGAAAGCTTCCAGGCCTGTGGCGGCACCTGACAATACCTGTTCTGCTGCAAATACTTATTGAGGGGACCAAGTTCTGCCATCTCCATAACCAGCATCCAGGACTCGGCCTCACATATCCCGATCATGCGCACGATATACGGGTTGTCCAGCTGCTGCATGACATTTGCTTCTGCTAATAACTCATTTTTAAGAGCAGGGTCATTGGCCTCATTTTTCAGTATTTTCACAGCCACTGTTTTCACAACTCTGCAAGAGAAATCATAACACACAGGAAACTTTCCAAAATGCCTCACTTCTAGATAATCTTCTCCTGTGAAGCATAATCCCCATGCGGAAACAGTCCCATGGAAATACCTGCCACAGAGTGGCAATGTGTCTTCAGAAGCCTATAATGGATGGCTGGCCTTCCAACCTATATTCCCTTATTTTATAGACAATGAGAGTAATACCCCATTACTAAAAAGAATGGTGGGGGCTGGGCATGGTGGCTCATGCTGATAATCCCAACACTTTGGGTGGTTGAAAGGGGAGGATTGCTTGAGGCCAGAAGTTCAAGGTCAGCCTGGGCAACATAGTGAGACCCCCATCTCTAAAAAAAATCACCCAGGCGTGACAGTGCAAGCCTGTAGTCCCAGCTTCTCGGGAAGCTGAGATGGGAGAATCACTTGGACTCAGGAGTTCAAGGCTGCAGTGAGCTTCTTGCCACTTCACTCCAGCCTGGGTGACACAGTGAAACCCTGTTTCTAAAAAATAAAATAAAATAAAAAGAATGGTGAAGAACAGTACTGAAGAATGTCCCAACCAAGCAAAAACCCTAAACTGTAAAATATTTAAATAACTTGTAAATAAACTTCATCAACGATGACATGCATGAATTCCTGTAACATCTTGGGATTCACCATCTCAGATTACGTGTAATGAATGTGAATATAAAATGCCTTTCATAAACGTTGAAAGTGAATTTCTAGGTGCAGAATTTAAAAGCATACATTTCAATGTAATACATTGAAAAGGTAAACAACTCTCCTGAGAGAGGCTGAAGAAGACCTAGTAAATGGAGAGATGGGCTGTGTTTATAGATTGAAAGACTCAGTATTGTAAAGACATCATTTTGCCCCAAATTGACCGAGAGAGCCTCTCCTCTCTCCAAACTCTCTAGTTGAAATTATGTCCACAGTCATGTCTATGTTAATTCACAAATTTAAGCACAGAATAAAGATCACAACCTAAAGCTCATGATTCATACAGAAACATTTTTACTCATTGTATGAAATGACTGTGATATACAAACATATTTTAAAATAAGTATCACAACCAATTTTGATTGTGTGTGTATATATGTGCGCATGTATATACTTGTAAATGTATGCATGTGTGTATGTTCGTGTGTGCATACATATATGTATGTCTATTTGTGTGTGTATATATGTATATACACACACACACACATGCACAAAAACAAATGGAAGGGACAGATTGGAAAGCAAGCATTTCTTTTTTCTTTCTTTCTCTTTTTTTTTTTGAGACAGAGTTTCACTCTTGTTGCCCAGGCTGGAGTGCAATGGTGTGATCTTGGCTCACTGCAACCTCTTCCTCCCAGGTTCAAGCAATTCTCCTGCCTCAGCCTCCTGAGTAGTTGGGACTACAGGTATGTGCCACCACACCCAGCTAATTTTTTGTATTTTTAGTAGAGACGGGGTTTTACCATGTTGGCAAGGCTGGTCTCCAACTCCAGACCTCAGGTGATCAACCTGCCTTGGCCTCCCAAAGTGCTGGGATTATAGGCGTGAGCCACGGCACCCAGCTGGAAAGCACGCATGTCTATGTATATTCTTGTCTGTATTTTTAACCCTTGAATCATATAAATTACCTACTCATGAAATTTTTTTTTTTACAAAAATCTCTTAAATTTGAAATACCATGAAGCTACTAAATCCAACCACATTTATATTAGTATCATACCAATTCAAACAGAGGGTGTATTTCAAAGGACTTTAGAAACCAGTAGTTTTACTTGTACATTCTGTGTTGGGTACCTTCTAAAGACCAAAAGAAATACAAAGATATTTTCAAAATTTAGCAATTTTAACTGTTGTATAATATGTATTGTTATTTGAAATCATAGGATAAAGCCAATAAATAATTATACTAATCATATTTGGAATCAATAATTTTCATAGTGAGAAAAATGACTATAAAATTAAATACATGTAAAAACTGTATTGTTATAATGGAATGATTTTATTTTAATTAAATAATGTGTGTGTACAAATAAAGATCTAAAAATACAAACAATAAGGTTAGTTAACAGTAGTAACGTTTAGTTAACAGTAGTAGTGTTGGGATGGTATTATAGAAATATGATGTTCTTCTTTTCTTTTCTTTTTTTTTGTTTTGTTTTTTGAAACCAGGCCTTGCTTTGTTACCCAGGCTGGAGTGCAGTGGTGCAATCATGGGTCACTGCAGCCTTGACCTCTTGGCCTCTTGAGTGGATGGAACTATAGGTGTGCACTACCATGCCTGGCTAATTTTTTAATTTTTTTTTTTTTTTTAGAGACAGGGTCTTGCTGTGTTGCCCAGGCTGGTCTTAAACTCCAGGCCTCAAACAATCCTCCCACCCCAGCCTCCCAAATTGCTAAGATTACAGGCATGAGCCACCATGCCAGAGATTGATGTTTTTATTTTCTTATGTTTCTGCTTGTTTCAATTTCCTCATTTTCCATAAGATGCATGTACTATTAGGTTGGTGCAAAAGTAATTGCAGTTTTTGCCATTAAAGGTAATGGATTATTTCATTATAATAGTACCAGAAATTAACAAGAATGGTAGCATTAATAAAAAAAGGGTTTAGTCATGCCAGTTTACATTTTATTATTCTCAGTCGTGTCTAGAACCTGAGCTCATGTGAGGGTGAGACTGGTGGAGCATAGCAACTTACTTTTTCATTTGGTAGTAGCCTTTTTTCACAGTTCCAAAATTACCAGAGCCCAGTTCTTTATCTTCCAGCGTCAGCAGCTTTCGGTCCAGGTAAACCTCCTTGGGCCTGATCTCCTCGGGGTCTGCGTAGGGGCTCTCGTACACCTCTGTGTCCATGGGTAGGGCTTCTCTCTGGGGGCCTGCAATGCAGTCAAGAAACATACAACCCGGTGCTGGACCCCACACCAGGATTCATCCTTCCAAGAACATGATCTTCATGGGAGTGTGAACTCAGAGTAGCATCAATGTTGCAAGGGATGAGAAATTCTGAAGAGCGGCAGGGACATTTCCAACGTCACTGGGTGAGGGAGGTGGGAAAGACCATTTCATTCAATAGCACCACCACTGCTCATGGGCATGTGGTGCCTGCTGCCTGCCACTAGATGTGAGTGTCTCCATGGCTAACTGTGGCTGTATTGCAATCATGGACATGGGGTGGATTCGTGAACCAACTCTACAAACTTACAAGTTACCACGCGCTTTGCTCTGTGAATGCCCCTTGAATGAAAGCAAGTCTCACCTTTTTCTGCAGCCCAGGGTGCAAGTTCTGGCTCATATGGATTGAACGACACGGTACTCTCTTGCTGGTTCCCTTGGGCAGGGGACGGCTAAAGTACAGAAAGGACAACAGGTCATTTTTATTCATCCACACAACTGTTAAGTTGATCTGCATAATTATTTTCATTTTCCAATAATCACAGTTTAACTTTTGCAGGAAAGACAAAGGAAAGAATAATGAAAAACAAGGAAGAAAATAAGGCTGATCTCATTCTTCGGGCAATTATTTGGATCTTGCAAGGGCTAAAGCAAGCTTGTGCTGCTACAACTCAAGGGACCCTGTGAGGTGTTCAGAAGGTGTGGTGAGAGTCAACTCTACTGGCCTGGATAGAGCTGCTTCCTCACTCACCCCCTTGCACATCCTATTCCCACCTACCAAAGATCGCTGATGATTTGCATGTTTGCCTTGGAAGCATTTTCCTCCTTTAACTCATGCTCTTCAATTTCATATTACATGGACATTATTTAAAGAGGAAAATTAGTACTCATCAGCTGCTCCTACCTACTTCCCAACTCCAATGCACGTATGTTTTCCAAGTCTCCACCCAAGTCTTTATCTTCGGTGGAGATGCAGCAGCATTGGGGTGGATGGCAGAGGGTGGCACTGGTCAGTGACTACAGGTCCCAAGGGAAGGCCAGTTGCTGCCACCTAGGCCAGCAATGCTCCAGCTGCCACGGCTAATGCTGGAAATCAGTACCCCTGTGAGACGGGGGCTCCTCTTTGTGCAGCTGAAGGAAGGCAAGTCTTTCTAATGCCCACAGCAGGTAATAGAGGCATATCTGAGACAAAGTTATGCAGCCTGTTAACAGCAACCTTCCCTATTATTTATTTGATCCACATCAGTTTATATCATGAAACAACTGGGGGGGGGGGGGAAATCTACTCATTATCCTAAGGACTTTCCCTTTTGAAAGTCTCTATCTTGAGTTTTCCTGACCCACCCTTTCTTCCAAAGTAAAACAAAATTCTTGCTACTAAATTTAATTCACAGGAGAACCATGATTCAGATGCTTTTTTTTTTTCAGCGTGAGTTGAGTCGCAATTCTATGTATCGATTGACCTTTTCAGTGCCCAAACACTGGCCACGAAGAAATGAGATACTGCCAGATTTTGGAGAAAGTTAAAGAAAGACATTAAGCTTAACGTGACAGTCACTTATCTTGTGACACACACTAAATCCTCATGTGCCTTATTCGTATTACAAGGCGAGAAACCAAAAGCAGAATAATGAGGTCACAATGCACCACTACCGCCACTCAGCCATTGTTTCCAAACACCCGGACTTTCTTCTTTCACACGGTCTGCTGAGCACTTCAGAGGCAGACATTGCTCACCATGGCCCGAGCCCGTTGACGAGGCTAAAGGACATCTGATCTTATCTGTAAAAATGATGTCGATGGGATCCATTTTGTCACAGAGTATCTCAGCACTTTTACTGAACTGAGTAACAGAAGTAACTATGATACATCAAGAATAAAAATAGAATATAAGTTCAAGGAGCGGGAGACATTTATTCACCGCACTCGGAACTGTGCCATGTCCACAGGGACGCTCAATAAAAATGTGTTGAACAAACACATGAATGAATGGATGGGTGAATGAATGAAAATCACTTCTAAAAACTAGGAGATGTGAAGTATAAACTAATGTGCTTTAAAAATTAGCTCTCTCTCAAGCCTGTATGCTAATGAAGAGAAATAAGAATGAATAATTCCAAATGACAATCTATTCTTTTAAACATTTACATATGATTGCAGGACTGTGCTATGGTTTCACTTCTGATTTATAATATAATTATACTGCCTCTGGAAAACTGTCCTGACAGAAACTGGGTGATTCCCTAGGCTTTCCATCCTCCTCTTTTGCCCAGTTCTCTCCCGCAACCAATTCTAGGCTGAAAATAGTTTCTTTTTTTTTTTAAAAGTCTCTTTCAAGGTTAATATTTACTGTCGTTTCAACTCCTTTGATTTTCCCTGCAGGCAGGCACATTCTGAGATCCAAAGACAAAACTTGAACAGACATGGAATTAAAGGATGTCCTCAGACTAGCCATCACTGGTGAGGAGAGGGACCATCACCCCTTCTTGACATAAGACCTCCTGTCCCTCCCACTGAGGACATTGTCCTGGGGTTGCAGCCTCTCTACCCTCACAGAATGTTCTCCAGACCAGGAGGACTTTCAAATGACTTGTTCCAATTAAACCAGAACGCAATTCCCTGACATATGAATCCTGCAAGGAATAATTTTAAAACAGAGACGGGGTTGTCAAAATATGCTGAAAGGGATACTAGGGTGTCAGGAATGAGTAAGAATTAGTAGCGATGGACACACAGAATCTAAACCCCTGGGCACGAATAATTTATACTCTCACTAGCAGGGTGTTGTTCACCCCTAGTCTATCTTGGCTTATGGACAGGGAAACAGATGGGAAGATCTTCCTCAGAAATTAGAACTCCATGTTTATAGCCAAGAAAGCTTGGGGCTTCATTTCCATGCTGCCCAACACAGACCACTATGTGATTATGAGCCTTTTCAGCCAAGCCACAAAGAACCCTCCTGTCTTTCAATAACCCCACATCAACTCTCTCCTACCCAGATCCCTGGGCTCCCTGCCCCTATCTCTTTCTGGTGACTAACAGGACTTGAGCAAAGAAAGATGCCACAATTGGAAAAATGTGGAAGAAATGGGAGGTTTCCTACTGAGTCAGTTAAAAGAACAGTAGTTACTTTATGATAAAGATGAAGATGCAAAATCCATGCTTCATCTGTCCCAAAACACTTGGTGAATATGCCACTCAGTAGAACAATAACCAAAACAACCTCTAAAAGAAAATGCTCAGTTAAAAAGAAAAATTTGAGGAGTTTGTAAAGAATGAGAACAGTGGCATAATGATAAATTGTAAAAATACTATTTTTAAAAAACGTAATGACATTTAATTTTAATAAAAAATATATTTCCGGTCTACATTACTATTAACCTTTTATTCTTTATGTTTGCATTTGAGAGATCCATTCTGTCCCAATCAATAAGTGTCATCTGTCCTGCACAGTGAGCAACAAGGTGTAAATGAAATGTTGACCATTCCATTTTCTTCATTTTTGCCAGTACTCAGAACAGGCCAAACCCGCAGTCCACCACTAGATGGCATTAGCCACCTTAGCTTTCTACCTTCCTAAAGAACAACTGATGACTTTTCTTTAAATTTTATAAATTCAGGTAAGGACATCACTCTGCAATAATAAGTCCAGTTATATATTATTATCCCTGATTTCCTATTGGTAAGGTTTAACTGCGAATAGAAAATGTATTTGACAAGTATTCTTTGAGTGCCTATGTTTAAAAGCTGGGGATCCAAAAGTGAACAAAAGAGGAAAAAATTATTGGTCTATGGAACTGATAGGCCCATTCAGAGTTTCCTGCTTCCAGAGTATTGCCAAGTGTCCTAACATCCATTTACTAGATCTTAATTTTTACTCCCAGATTCTTGGGCCATTTTCAAATTAGGCAACAGCAGTAATGCAGATGACAATACAGTCATTAGTCATCGCAATAATAGTGACAAAAGAGCCAGTTGGCTTTAGAAATATTGGCTGCAATAAACTAGGTGTGGTTTCCTTTTTTTGGTGGAATTACCCTGGTTCAGCAGACCCCCACAGGCGAGGGCAGACTGTTGGCTGGGGAATAGGCTACTATTAGCCTTGCTCTGAGATCAATGAAAATAACACTGGACCTCTGCAATTACTCTTCTCCTACAGCGAAGATCTAAAATCTGTTCCTTTATAATTATATGAAAACACATTTTCTCAAGGATCTGGTCTACTAAGGCATTACCAAACAAAAGGGTATGACTTGAGGATGTTTCTTTCTTTTTTCTCTTCCCACTGAGCCCTGTACTTAAATGTAAGTTTTAAAATATTATAATCACCAATGTATGTGTTGGAATAAAACATGAAAAATGGGTTTTAATTGGAAATTCTGGGACACATTTCAGTTTAATCCTCTTAGGGGATGTGCCTTTGAAATGCAAAGCTGAAAAGTTCCCTGGAAGTCTTTTTAGGGATGTTGCTGTTCAATTTCCACCTATTTTCCATAAAAGAAGGATGAGGTTCTGTGCTTAAAGCAGCAGAGAAAGAAATTCCAGGACTAATACTGGGAGGGGTTTAATTCATTTAAAGACTACTAGTTGTATTCTTAAGTTAATTTTGTTTATATTTTATAAGTATGTTACTAATTTCTTTTTTTTTTTTTTTTTTTTGAGACAGAGTCTCGCTCTGTTGCCCAGGCTGGAGGGCAGTGGCACGATCTCTGCAATCTCCGCCTCCCAGGCTTAAGTGATTTTCCTGCTTCAGCCTCCTGAGTAGCTGGGATTATAAGCATGTGCCACCACACCTGGTTAATTTTTGTATTTTTAATAGAGACGAGTTTTCACCATATTGGCCAGGCTAGTCTCGAACTCCTGACCTCAAGTGATCCACCCGCCTCGGCCTCCCAAAGTGCTGGGATTATAGGCGTGAGCCACTGCGCTTGGCAGTGTGCTACTAATTTCTAAAGACAAATTTAAAATGCATCAGCCTGTTAGTAATTTTATGAAAAATTTAAATTGTCTGATTCATAATCATCTTCAAATTGAAACATACTTTTCATTAACTATCTAGATGCTATAGGTAATTCAAGTTCTAACATGTATTTTTTGTGCCTGAATTATTAAAACAACTATTTATACTGAGCAAATTAACAAGTTCAAGAAAGTTATTTATCTCTTAGCTAACATGATGGGACATTTGACATAATTCTCACAATTCTTTTCTCATGACTGATTACCTAACGGAAAGTTCCCCATGTGTTTGTGAAAATATACATATTAGCTCTAAAATATTTCTGATAAGCAATTAAAATATTTTTAATCTATAGCTTAAACCATACATCCTTGATCTTTTAAAAATTATCTGTCAATATTTTTGGCCTTATATACGTGTCATCATTAGTAATACTTATTCCCAGTTTCTTATTTCTATAAAAAAATTCAATGTATACTTTACAGTTCTTATAAACTTAAATAGAAAGCAAACTTTTTGTTTTTTTGCCAGAAAGGTATTTTCACAATATTAATCAGATTAATTACTCTCTACTATTTAATTTTCTGTTTTAAAATATTGATTAAAATTTTTTAACAGGTCCAAATTTAAAAAGATACAATAGAGTTTACAATGAAAAGTGGGATTTCTTAACATTCCCATCTCTTACTCCAGAGGCAACCAGCATTGCCAGTATCTTCTGTATTTTTCCAGGATACTCTATATGGTATCAACACATTCTGTATATATGTATGTGTATGTGTGTGTGCATGACATTGTCTTTTACAGTTAAAATTATATTTTGAAAACAATTCTAGATCTCAGCTGCCTCCCATAGTAGCAATTTTACTGTAACCAATTTCATTTGTTTTCCATTGATAGGCATTTAAATTATTATCAGACTTTGTCAATTACACAGCTTTGGAAAAAACACCTTCACGTGTACATGATTTCACATAAATGCAAGAATATCTGTACGTACTTAGAAATAAAATTGCAGAGCCTTTCTTACAGATTGCATCATTTCAGACTTCCCCAAGGAAGAGTGAAAGTGCTTATCTACCATGCCTTTACTACAGTGTTATCAAGCTTTTAAAATTTGGATCAGTTTCATAGGTGGACACAGTTAAGCACCATAGTTTTAACTTGCATTTCTCTTCTCATGAAGTAAAACAACATTTCATATGTTTAAGAATTATTTATATTTGCTTTACTATAAACTACTACTGATATTCCCTGCCAATTATCCTAGTAGACAGTTAATATTTTTCTTAATGATTTATAGAATCTCTTTGTATACTAAAGCTATTAACCTATGTGTCAGCATTAGTGCTTCTTACTCTCAGTTTCTCATTTCTCTTTTGATGATGTTATGGTTTTTATCTACACATATATTTGTTTATTTTTAGGTGGTCACTGATATTTTCTTCAACTTTTTTCCAACATGTTCTCCTGTAGTCTAAAGATGCGCTAAAACTTATTTTCTAGGTATTTCTTTAGCCACTGTGAGTAATCTGTGGGGGTGTTTTGCCTTGGATAAACATGAAAAACAGACATAGTTATTTTATTCAAGTGTAAAATATACCTTTTCTTCCTCTCAAACACTGCATTAAATCTTTCTGTTCTATGGTCAACATGATTGAGAACATGATGAGTAAACCTGGAAAATTACTATTAAATAAAATCTCAGGGGTTTTATGTCTTTTATTTCTGTTGTTTCTAGTAAATACTTTAAGCAATCTACTTCATGAGTGGATGCTCAATTGTATGCTAAAATGTCTGTAAAAACACCAATTAATATGAAAATAAAAAGAATTACTGATAAAAGAATCAATTTTACCCCACTGATAATAAAAGTAGAATGAAAAAAAAGCAATTCAAACACATTATATATACATATTTTGGGGGAAGGAATAAATGAGTCATTATAAATAAAAGTCATGAAAAAGAACTTATTTTTATTTTCCCTCAAAATCCAATAATAGAACAAAACATGGAAATCAATGAGATGTCAACATTACTGCCTCAAAAAGAAAACTGGTTTTTCTAGTCCTCAGATTACACCTCTTCTTTACATGTCACATTTGCAGTTCTGTGTTAGACGTCTAAGCCATAATGAAGTTACCATGCACTGCCTGACCTCACTGTGCAGCGCACCTCACAAAACCTTGGCGTTCCCTCCGTCGCAACGTAACTTACATAATCAATTACCAGAACACTGCAACACGTGAGTCTGGCCACCAAAAAGTAAGTGGGCCATCTTTGAAAAGATTTTCCGACATGATAATTAGCTATGACAGATGACGCCAACTGAAATGACTTTAAAATGATGCTTGAGCACAGAAAGCATGCTCACACTGATGGACTTCCAGCTGACAGACTGAGGACCCACATGAAAAGCACATGATGTACCTGGGGCGCGGCTGCCCAGGAATGGCAGGTGTGAGCAAGGGCTAAGAGGCCTGGAAGCAGAGTGGCAAGAGATGGGGGGGGCAGCGCACACGCAGGGCAGGCTGGGCGGGCGGGAGCTGAGTGCGGGTTGGTCCTACCACTTAGTTGGACAGCAAGCAAGGGATGCTTTAGCACCTTTCTGTGGCCAGGCTTTGGGAAGGAGTATGATTTGATTCTTGAGATTATTCCACCCGCTGACCAAGTCTAGAAACCACAATGGCAAAGAGGAACAGTAAATGTTTCAGAAAACAAATACAGGATCCCTTCCATGACATGCTACTTAAACTTGCTTCTATAATCGCACCACTAACCCCCTCCTGCCCCTGCCAATGAAATCTACCAAGGGCAACACCTGATCATTGGGAAGGTTTCTGGAAGGGCCTGCCACTTGGGGAGAAGGATCTAGAAATATATTTGGGAAATATGTTCCACTGAAGGCTACAAAATTAGAGCTGTTACATTCACTAGCTCGTGCTTCATGTGGAATTATTAAGTCGCAAGCTTAAGACAAACCACCCTAAAGAAACTACAAGTAGATCTAAGTGCTCAGTTGTGTTGCTTCTTCATGGTGGATGCTGGATCCATGGTGGAAAACTTTGTGGAAATTAATTGAGTTGTACACGCAGGGCCTCTGCATTTTTTTCGTATGTTTTTTACCAGTCAATTAAAAAGTTATTCCAAAATATCTAACTTCTTGTAGCCATTGGGTGATGATGGCTAAACACAGGGCTTGACATTCTTTTAGGAGTTCTCAGCCCTAAGCCCTCATCCATCTGAAGGGTGTATGGATCTGTCTCATGGAGCCTATAATATTAAGGTAGAGTTGCCAGGCCTGTGAGCCCTGTAAAGGGCAAAATAAAGTCACACTTCCATAAAGGCATTACATTTTGATCCCAAAGTTCACTGGTATTTTAGCAAATTCATGTTCCCTGCATTTGATAACAAGTGCTGCCCCTGGACGACCTCCCCTGTTTCAACCTGGGCTCAGCTCCTGGGCAGCCAATTGTGCCTACTGGAGGCAGGATGTATATATGGCTTTCTGCAGATTTTGTTTTTCAAGGGTTACCAGGCAAAAAGTGAGGTGCAGAAGGCACACTTCACAGATGGCATTAAAGGGCATAAAAAGTCCACATGGGCCGGGCGTGGTGGCTCACGCCTGTAATCCCAACACTTTGGGAGGCCGAGGCGGGTGGATCACAAGGTCAGGAGATCGAGACCATCCTGGCTAACATGGTGAAACCCCGTCTCTACTAAAAATACAAAAAAATTAGCCGGGCGTGGTGGCAGGCACCTGTAGTCCCAGCTACTCGCAAGGCTGAGGCAGGAGAATGGCATGAACCCGGGAGGCGGAGCTTGCAGTGAGCGGAGATTGCGCCACTGCACTCCAGCCTGGGCGACAGAGCAAGACTTCATCTCAAAAAAAAAAAGTCCATATGAAGCCCCAAGAAAAGAGCGGGAAAATAATTCATGCTTAGAGCATAAATCTGTACCTGACCTCCTAACAGGCAGGAGGGAAGAGAGATCTGGGGTCCTGTGAATTACACGTGTGTTAACATAGACGGCTCAAGGATGAAGTTAAAAAATATGTTCCCATTTCTCAAATATTGCAAGAGGCCTACTTCTGATTTAATATTGGGTTTCATTCGCATTGTGTATATTCTCCAAAAATGAAGAGTATTTCATCTACTCAAGAAGTTAAGAGAATGTGGCTAGGCAGGGTGTGGTGGCTCACGCCTGTAATCCCAGCACTTTGGGAGTTTGAAGCAGGAGGATAACTTGAGGCCAGAAATTTGAGACCAGCCTGACAAAAATGGCAAAACCTCATCTCTACTAAAAAATACAAAAATTAGCCAGGTGTGATGGCAGGCACCTGTAATCCCAGCTACTTGGGAGGCTGAGGCATGAGAATGGCTTGAACCTGGGAGGCAGAGGTTGCAGTGAGCCGTGATTGCACCACTGCACTACAGTCAGGGTGACAGAGTGAGACTCCATCTCCAAAAAAAAAAAAAAAAGAAAAAGAAAAAAAGAAAAGAAAATGTGGTTAGTTTATCACTAACAGGAGGCTGATTCTGCCTAACACTCACTAGCAATCCCAGCTCATCACAGAGTATGTTTTGAAGGGCAATCAAAATATCAATGCCCACTACTCCTACTAGCTAAAACATGCTTTTCATTTGTGAAATATGCAACAGCTTCTCATTCAGTGGTATTTCTAGTGACACTTACCGCAGGATGGGAACCTGGAAGTTGTGGACGGCCTCCAAAATTAACATTTCCTGGTTAGAGAGAGCATGGACAATTACTGCTGTATCTGTGGAAACCACTTCCTTCCCCTCCCCACTGCAGATCAATCAATGAGATCAGGATGTGCTGCTGCTTGAGAAGTGAGCACGCTTTCTGCAGGTACTTCTTTCGACCCTCTTTTACTTTTTCCCGCATGCAATGAAGACAAATAAATTACAATTTTTTTAAAGTTAAAGCAACTGGCTATTTTTTGATTCATGATATACAAAATTGGAGTGCTCTGATATCATTATTAATCAACCCATAAAAAGAAGTCCTCATCCAACCCAGATCTGCAATCAGCTAAGTCTAAAAGGAGGCTGATTGTCACTGATACCTCAAACGCTGAGACTCCAGTGTCTCGGGAACTCACCCTGTGTGCCGATTTTTTGACATGGGACAGTAAGAACTCTTAACAAACCATCTGCTTTATAAGAATAATGCTCAACTAGCTGAAAGAGAAAAAAGTAAGAAAGTGGTAAATACCAAGGTCAGGAAATAGACAAGTGACTGAGAGCTGCCGACTGACTATTGGGCTTTCAAAGTGGCCCCAAGACATGTAAATGCTTTTATGTGCTTAAGTCCACTCCACAAGGGTGGCTGGGGAAGTGGCCCTACAGCTAGGGATCCCCCCTCTTGGGCTATGGGCAGCAAATTTTTTCTGTAAAGGGCCAGAAAGTGGTATTTTAGATTTTTGTGGGCCTCATACCGTATCTGTGTCCTTTGTTTATTTATTTATCTAAAACAATACCTTTAACAGCATAGAAACCATTCTCTTCAGGGACTACACAGAAATAGGCTGAGAGCCAGAGTTGGTCTGTGGGTTTGCAGATCCCTGGTCTACAGTAAAGAATATTGAAACAGGGTATTACGGCAATCACCAACTCTCCGTGAAATAGCACTGGGGCCCTGGATTTGGGTAGGGTACAGAAGTACCTTACAATGCTGTCAAGAAAAATCAATGAAATCATGTATGGGAAATTGGAATGTATTGCTGGCATTTTTGACGTAGTTTCCTAAACACAGTGCCTAGAAAATATACAATGAGGAATATTTAATTAGGGATGAATGCTATGATCTACCAGGGGAATCAATAAAAATAGTAAAGATTCTTGGGAAGGACATTCTTAATAATTAGAGATGCTTAACACTGTGGTGAGTGCTCAGCCTTTGAAATGGTGAGAGAACGCCACACACATAAAATGCCCTTTCAGGAGAAGGTGAATGAATGGCTGTTTATAAGTGATGGGGCCTGGGACCTTGGAGCATTAAGCTGGCATAGAGGACTCCAAGTGCCTTTGCATTCCAGAAGGCCACATTCCCTACTCACCTCCCTGATGCGCTTTGGGGCTTTGAGTGTAGAAAGGTTAAATACTGTTTCAAATAAATATTGTTAAAAGAAAGAAGCCTGTGGTTGATGATGAGACATGGCAATGAACCACAAAAGCAAAAGACAATGTAAATGTTGTGACTAACATTTTTTAATATGATCATATCCAGCATTCAGAAAAGGAGTACTTTTTTTTTCCAATTACAGCACTAGAAAGCAAATCACATTTGGAAGTAGTAACTTCAAGTGCTTTAAAGGGGCTAAGGCTCTGCAGTCTCAGTTTTTGAAAAGACAAGATTTTGAGTTGAGTCCTTTCCTCAACATTGACTGCATGTGTGGCCCCAGCTGGGCTTGGGTGAGGACATTTGAACACTCCCTGGTTATGCTCCTCACCCACACGTGTTCAAGGTAGCTGGTGCTGTGGAGCAGTGGGGGGGTGGCAGAGTCGGTTGGCTTTCTCCCTGTTTCTGAACCTACTACAGTTTATAGGATGCTCTGCTAAGATGATGCATGAAGTACTGTTACTGTTATTTCCTTCATCATCAGCCAGTGTAGCTGTGATGCAAAACTAAGACAAGCAATCTGTGCTCACTGCGATTCAGGGAAAGCAGTGATGAGCATTATTTTAGTGCTCATTAGTGCCTAAGGAACTTCCAAATTGTGAGTTGTTTCAGGGTTTGCTAGTAGCTGGGTCAGGAATAAGCACTTTTTAGACCAGGGCTGTGGCAATCAGTATAAGCAGCAGCCTGGAGCCCAGGGAGTATGCTTCCTAAATTTAGGACGTGCTTCCTATAAGGAGGGCACCTGACATTTGCTGTCTAATTCAGCCTCTCACACCACCAACAAAGGCCTGCTTAGCTGTTCCTAGGCTTCCTTCCCCGGGCACCCATTCCTCTATTTTGTGTGTCTTTGTCTGAAAGGCTGTTCTGAGCTCTAGTTAGAATATTCTAGGAAGAAATATTTTCTAGCTCTCCAAAGAGACTGTCTTGTTAAACTCTGAGCACAACCCTGCACATACATCACCTTGTGGCACTGAGAGCTGAATGGCCCTGAACAAGCCATGGAACCTTCGTTCACCTCACATGATGGCCTCTGGACCAGTGCTTCTCAAACACAGAAGCCACCTGGAGGCTGAAAGTGGGGTCTCATGGGCAGGTGGGGCAGGGGCCCAGGTGTGGTCCAGGTGTGTGTTTCTCATGAGCTCCAGGGCTGCTGCTGGCCTGGGGACCACAATGTGGGCAGTGGGTGGTCCAGTTCCTCTCGTGTCTAAGAGTCCATGGGACAAGAAGCCCCACGTGCCCTGTACTCTACCCACAAGGTGGGGAGAGGAGGCCGGGTACCTGCCAGAGCGTGTCGAACTTCTTTCCCTCAGGGATGGAGAGCTTCCCTGTCTTGTCTTTGTCAATGCGATAGTGCAGCACCTTCCCTTCGTGCAGCAGGCAGAGGGCGTAGGAGCCGTTGTTGTCTCTGGCTCGGATCCTAGAAGAAAGGATGGAACTGCATCATCCCCAGGCCTGCCAGTCCCCAGGTGGGACCCTGGGAGGAAGCACCCTGGCCTGAATGGTCAGCAGCTGCTCTCTGGGGCCTGTCACCCGGTAAGGCAGCTGGAGGGCAGAGTCTGGAGCCTCAGGGTCAAGGGCTTTGCTCAACCCGTGAAGGCCCAGTTTACCACTCAGGGATGATGCCAGTGGGCAAGTTTGCAACAAAGAAATGCTAGCAGGTTGGTGATGAATGGACCATGGCTAAGCTCTAGCAGGGCCCAGGAGCTCTGGGTGGTGGTCAGGAGAGCCTGGTGCTCGGTAGCAGTGATGCTGCTCAGGGTGACGAGCACGGGGGCTCCACGGGCCCTGATTACCTGTGGAGCCCTGTGGACTCACCTTTCTTCACCAGAGCCTACATTTGGGTCAGATCCAAGATGGACAGCTCCACCACCTAGCTTGGAGTGTGGGCGGGGGTGTTTGGTGGGCATTTTAACCAGCCATCTTCTGGACCAGAGCTGGAGGGATATGGAAGCTTCCATCCCCCAGGCCTTCCTCAGTCCCTCTCATGCTCCCACTGCAGGAAAGGGAGGCAGGGCTGGACTTCCACGCTCGCAATGCAGGAAAGGGAGGCAGGGCTGGACTTCAAACACTTTCAAATGATGATATTGTCGGGTAATACCCCCAGGAGAAGAAAATGACATCCACTGTGGGGCGAAGAGACAGAGGTGAAACCAGAGCTGTGCTGGCTGTGCTGAGCAGCCAAGGCTCTGTCTTCATGGTCATGCTAGGCGACCCTCAGAACAATCCCCTGCCCTGGGTCCTGGTGAACAGAGACGCAGGAGTCTGATGCCAGGCAGGGAACAACACCCCCACTGCAGTGCATGCCACGTGAGGCTTCTGACTCATGGGGAGGTGAGAGATCCCCTGGAAGACCTGAAGGACTCGGGGTGTTCGAGGTCCTGGTGGAGGCTGAAAAGGCACGAAATGGGTGCAAATCCCCCAGTTTAGCTTCGTAGTCACACACACAGCCCTATTCTCCCCTCTCCACAGCTGCAGCCCTTTGGATCATGACATCTTAGGTTCTGAGGGTGAGTCATGAAGTCCCAGGAAGCCTCTTTGGTCCCTGCGTTTTCTAAAATGTGGAAGCTGAGGTCCAAAATTGTTAAGCTGCGTGCCCAAATGCACTGTACTTGGGGCAGAGTTCAAGTGTGCCCAACTGCCTTGGGACGTCTGGGTACTGGGGAAATTTCTGATGCCTCCTCCTGGTTGCAAGAGGTCAGATACATGGCCACAGGGAGAGTTGAGATGGCCTTCAGAACCGGACATGACCATGCTTTCCTGTCCCTTGCCATGGAGACTCATATCAAAAAGCTAACCCAAGACTTGAAAGCTGAACGATGGCATGGGAGGAGTGAAATTCAGAATAAGTGTCTTTTCTAGTGGTGCTTGGCCATGCACAGCACCCCACAGCTCAGGGCAGCTGGCCAGGGTACAGGACACACATCTAGGTTCTCTGTGGCCTCGGCAGGTAGCTGTGCTGAAACCTCCCCACTGTGAGAACAGCCTCTTCCTCCCAAACCAACCGAGTCGCCAGCGCCCAAGGTGTGAGCTCCCTTTTCACAGCCACACGGCCAATTACAGCCAGCAGTTGGTGACTTTTAAATACAACACAACACAACAAAAAACCACACGGTAATCTTTCCATATAAAGGGAGAACTGAGTCTGTTTTATAGGGAAAGTATCTTATAAAGTGAGACTATTTATGTTTATTCTATACATATCAGTGGCTTATAGTTTGAGGGTATAGACAGCTATCCAAATACCACAGCAGTAAGAGAGGATTCATATGCCTGTAAAAGTTGGCCTTGAAAGAATGGTGACAATATGCCACTCCAAAGTATTTCCTATAATTTAATCTTTTATGTCTGTGACCTCAAGGTCATGGAGATAATACATGGGATCTGAACCAGGTGCAGTGGCACACACCTGTAATCCTAGCACTTTGGGAGGCCTAGGCAGGAGGATTACTTGAGTCCAGGAGGTCAAAGCTACAGCGAGCCAAGACTGCACCACGGCACTCCAGCCTGGGCAATAGAGTGAGATGCCATCTCTACAAAAAAAAAAAAAAAAAAAAAAAAGATAGTAGTAATAAATGGGATCTGAACTCTGGTTTCTGAATCCACGTCCAGTCTGCTGTACTCCATCTTGCCGTATGTCTTGATTGACATTTTCTTGTTAAAAACTGAGACGGACAAGCACAGGTTGCCCTGAGAGATGACTCCATCAGCCTCATTAGGCATCTGGCAAATACGAATGAAGACCACAGGGAAGTACCATTCCACGCTCTTCAGACTGGTGGAAGTTAGAAAGATCATTCTAAGTGCTACTGAGAGTGGGGAGCAGCAGGACCCCTCCTACGTTGCTTGTGGGAGCATAAATGGGCTCACCCACTTTGGAAAACAATTTGGAACAGTCTCCTGAAACTGAACTTATTCATTCACAGACCTCATGAATGAGCAATTCCACCCCTAGGTGTATGAAATGTGTGCACTATGCACCCCAGGGCTACTTACAGCAGCTTCATCTGTGCTTATCAAAAACTGCACACAACCTAAGTATTAACTGATCACAGAGCAAGTGAATTGTAGGAATTCACACAACACAGTATTCTAAAGCAATAAAATGAGCAAATGGTAGCTATACAAAGCACAGATGAGTCTCACAAACATAAAACACACTCCACGCTTCCATATACACAAAGTCCCCAAACAGGCAAAAACCACCTGTTTTATCTAGTAATGTACACCTAGGTGGTAAAACTGAAAAAACAAACAAATGGAAAATAACAACAAAAAAAGCAAGGGCGTGATGAACACAAGAGTTCAGGAGGTGGTGCCTCCCAGGAGGCCAGCTGTACAGATGGGTATGAGTGTGTGAGGGCGGAGGGGTCTCCTGCAATGCTGGGTGCATTTCATTTCTTTACTGGGTTGTGTTTGCTTGATAATCATTCATTAAGTTGTACCTATTTAGTTATGCACTCTTATGTGTTTGCTTTATATTTCACAATAAAAGCAGTATAAAAAGAGAGCTGGTACCAGGAGAAAATAGAGAGCAACCTAGAGGAAACAGAGAGTGCCCTTTGCTTTGGAACAAGCAGTTTCTGCAAAGGCCCCACTTCCTTGAGGCTCTTCAAGAGGACAGGTTCTGCAGGCGATCCCCTCTCTTCCTGTGCTCCACCAAGCAGCCCTGGCCAGTCCCGGCAACAGGTAACTGGAAGGTACAGGTAGTGACCATGGACCTGTGGCCTGGGCAGCCCCCTGTGGCAGGTGGCAGGAAACAAGAGCAGGGAAAGGAAACCCACAGGCCCAGCATCTGTAGGTGGCAAAGACCAGAAGGCTTGCGACATTAACCACCAGCAACTGTGAGGTATCTGCTGGCTGCAGGCAGATCCTGGACTAGGTTATTTTTAATTTAACATAGGAGACAAACTGATTTGGAAGCCTTGCTCCTCCTCTTGGCTGTGTCCTGTTACTGAGAGCTTTGCCCTGGTGGTGGCATCAGCACACCCACCCAGGCTTATGGCTCTACAGACACCCAGAGAGGGCGTGCACACAGGCAAGGCTCCCAGCTCCTCTCTGGTTTGCTGCCTTCTGCCTTCAGGGTCAACTGGCCTCAGGCTGTTCGCAGAAGCCGTTGAATATTTACAAAATATTTTTTCCCAGTAATTGTCTTGGGAGGAGTAAGTTAACAGATTTGTGTTTTGCTATTGCAAAGCCTGAGATTTCCAGGGCTTGAGCTTGAGATGATGCTGAGAAGCTGTCCTAACTGGTCTTGAGATAGTCCTTGGCCTGTGGCATATCTACTTTTCCAGGGTAGGCAGCCTTGGCCTCTGGGGTGAGCAGGCCTTGTGCCTCACAGACACTAGAGCACTATGCAAAGGTGAGGCATGTTGATTCTGCTGGGGCATGGCCTAGAAGGGCTGGACTCCTCTACTCTCCTGCACCCTCCTGGGGGAGAGAGAATATACAGAGGTGATGCCCAGGCACCAAGGGGAAAGTGAGGATCCAAGAAGTAGTGAGACACTCAAGGTGGCCTCCCCAGGGCTACTGGGACACTGCCTGTATCTGCTGTAGACAGAACAGAAAAGCCAGGCACATTCCAGCCCACTAGGTGTTCTCATTCTCCCCTGCCATTTTTTTTTTCCATGGCAGAGTCGAGCATCACTGGGTCCGTTGCCAGACTCATACAAGGGGAAGGAAGATGCCTGGGATTGGCTGTGTGCTTTAGATGTGCAAAGGATGAATGCTCACTGTGGATAAGGTTGGCTGCGCAGAGGGACAGAGGGGGCCTGTGCTGGGTTGGGTGGGCAGTCCTCACTCAGAGCCATCTCCCAGCAATGGTTTCTCAAGGAGAGCTGGGAGAGGGGAACAGGAGGATGTGGGAGCGAATGAGGTCCTGAACAGTGTGTATGTCAGTAAGAGGCAAGAGAAATGCCAGCTTTACTGATCCATGAAAGATATAGATAATGCAACTTCTGAGTGCTTCTGCCTTGCACCATAGCACTACTGAAGCACATGTGCATTCCACACGAACAAGAGCAAGATCAGTACACAATCCCTATCTGAGGCCAAACCAAGCTGTTTTAACACACCTGTCATTTAAAACATTTTATTACAAATGCCCTCTCATTCTCTCCCTCTGCTTTAGTTCCTGAAGGTGGAACTATTTAACACATCTTGTCTTCCAGCTTCAAGGAGACTTTGATCAGCATCAGTGAAGTGATATTGACATCAGCCCACAACTCTCTTTGAACTTTTAACTTCAGAGAGGTCATGACTCTTTATGATGACCTAGGTCTGCAAAACCACACGTGTCAAATAAAATGGCATACTTTGATCAATTACGGCAGCACACGAGAGCGCTGATGGAACAGAGTTTTTGTTGTGGCAAAGGAGGCTCGTGATAGCCTAACACAGTCTCATTCATCAATGAACAAGGAAAAGATTTTTCCTAAGCCGCAAATTCACTTTTGAAATTGAAGTATAGGACAAAAAGTGAGTTGAAACTTGAGCAGCAAAAAGTGAGTGGCAAATGAGAGCAATTAAAGTGGGTTTGGCCAAAGGGCCAATGCCAATATCAGCACAGCAGTGGACAGGGACAGAATCTTAGGCCAGCAGCACAGTGAGCACCTGGATGAGGGATTCCCACCTTAAAGCAAGGACCTGTGAAGAGGAAATCCCCTTCAACTCTGGAGGAAAGCGTTCCCAGCATCGAATACTCAGGATTCCCACAGATTAATGTCAATCAAGCACAAGCTCAGAAAGATCACTGAAAACATAAGGAAGCATGAGTTATGAGAAAAGGGGTAGGGAGGGAAAGAGAGAGGGATTTACATCTTCCAAAAGTTTCAGTAGTAGAATAATCAGATATAGAATATAAACTATGAAATGTTTAACAAAAAAAAATGGAACCATGGAAATTAGCAACCAATAAGATACTCTAAAAATGCCCCAGAAATATTTGAAAAAACAAACAAACTAACAGAACTGCTAGAAATTTTCTAAAAAATGTAATTGAAAAAAAATCAGTGAATGAGCATAAGAGCAGATTGAACACAAATGAAGGAAAAATTAGTGCACTGCAAGACTAATTCAATCATGTTACTCATAGCACAAGACACAGAAAAGGCAACGGAAAATAAAAAATATAAAGGATGAATTGAGAAGGTCAAACTATGTTTAATAGAGTCTCTGAAAGAAGAAATGGTAAGAACAACAGAGAGCAATATTTGAAGAAAAAAATAGCAAGACGTTTTTCAGAACTGATGAAAGAAAATAATTCATGGATGTAGGAAACACAGACTTGAGAACCACTGGCTTAGCTTTATACACATTACTTCATTCATCTCCATAATGACTCAGATAAAACATCAGTTTCCCCATTTTATTACTGAGGAAACAGAGGCTCAGCGAGCAAAATTAAGTTGTCCAAATCACAGAGCTATTAAGTGGCAGGGCCTGTCTGACTCATGGCCTGAATTTCTTTACTATCTAACTTAAGTTTCTACAAATAGAGGCATTTTCAAAGTTAACTTTATCAGAACCAGTCCAAAAATACACTATTTGGGCATTTTGCAGGAATTGCAACTGCAAATATAGACCCTCCAATGAACTATGAAAATCTCAAATGATCATAGTTGTTAATCTAGCCCAGGTAGGTAACAGGTATCTCAAACAGGCTCACACCATATCCCCAGATCAGCAGCATCAGCATCATTTGAGAACTTGGCAGGAATGCAAATGGCTGAGTCCTTACGCAGACCTGTGAATTAAAAACTCAGGGGATGGGATGCAGAAATCTGTGCTTTTGCCAGCCCTCCAGATGGTTCTTTCTTTTTCTCTGTCTCTGTCTCTCTGTCTCTCACTCTCTCTCTGTCTCTCTCTCTCTCTCTCTCTCTCTCACACACACACACACACACACACACCCACACGCTCACTCACTAGCTCATTTATGCATCTTAAGTTACGGGCTCCATGGGTGGCCCTGCAGGATAAACCAATGAACAATAAGAATAGACAGTCCAGAGAAGTTTTGCACCCCATTTTTTTATGCAGCCGGGGATTAGAAGATGCAGTGATTCTGGCTCTCTAAGGAAAAGGTTTGTGTCCACCAGAATCAGGGGTGTGCAAATCAGAGCCATACAGCCCTCGTCCAGGAGCAGGCCCTGGGTGGGACCCAGCTTGGGGACACCAGATAACATACCTGTCACCTTGAACAGGTGAACAACACCTCTCACCAATGCCCATACCCTTCGCCTCCCCTCCCCAGCATGTGGCTTGCATGGCAGGTGACACCTTGCTTTGGAAACAGGTGTTATTAATCCTTTGTAGTGCAAGTGGGACTCAGTATAAGGGAGTCAAAAATTTATTCACATATATCCCATTTCTCTGAGAAATTGAGACAGTTCCTAAGGACATACACTTTAGTATTCTATATGACCAAGAAACAAACCTAAATTAGCATAAACCATGGAGAATAGACGCAGTACTTTAAGTTGGGCTCCACAGGTTGTGTACAGGTCCACAGGAGATGATATGCAACTGTGGTTCTCAAGTGTGTGTGTGTGTGTGTGTGTGTGTGTCTGTGTGTGTGTGTGTGAGAGAGAGAGAGGCGGGGTGGGGGGGAAGAAGTGAGGGGATGGGAGTGTGTGCAGACATGAGGGAAAGGAAGGGGAGAAGAGAGGTAGAGATAACGAGTGTGTCATACTGCACCTGGAACTTGGCTAGTACAAAAGGGATGAGTCAAAGATGACACTGTTTATTTCTTCTCAAAAGGGACAGGGGAAGGAAGGTCAGGTCCTCCCTTCAGCTGAATTTCAGCTGCAGAGCATATAAGAACAAGCCACATGGGGATTTGATGGTGGCATGGGGGCTGAGGAGGGGTGGCTACCAAGGCCTCTGAGGGCAAACTGCACTTGCAGTTGGTCCCTGCTCTGAGGGCTTTCTGCGCTTTTTATCTTGTCGTGCATGCTTGGAACAAGGGCTTCCTGGGGATTGTTTTAACTAATGTACTAGAGAGCTGTCATGGAAAGGAGCACTTCTAGGGTCCTAAGAGATCATGTACAGCAACTGTGGCCTGAGTGGAGTACATCAGGCCCACTTAGCCGCAGGGGACAGTGATGTTCTTGCAACTTTAGGACCCACCAAGCCTGTAGGCTTCCCATCCTCCTCACTCACTCTTCAACATGCCTGCCTCTCAGATCGCTGAGGCTCACAACCTCCTCGGCTTCCTCTCTGACTCAGTTTCTCTCATCTGCAAACTACTGGGCCTGATCACAGCCCAGCTCTCCAGGTGCCTCTCCTGCTGTGAGCTGTCAGAGCAGCCGCCCCTGCTCCATGCTGCACACTCGGGGCAGCTGAGCAGTCAGGGTCTCTCTCAACACCTCATGGTGTGGCCTGGGGCAGCCACATGCCACTCCCTCCACCACCCAGCCAGTCTGCCACCATCCAGGAAAATTCTGCTACCATCCATAGAATCTCAGGGCACCAGAATGGTCTCAGGGCACCACGTGACCATGACATGGCGCTGCCTCCTGGGGCTCAGACTGGGGCTCTGGAGATGCCCAGGCTCCTGCACGCCCATTCGGCATCCACCACTTCACTTCCCTCCCTCTCCTGCAGGCATCCAGGCCTGCCCTGGCCACCACATCCATGCTATCCCCTGAATCTCTTGCTGCCCTGCTCTTTTGTTGCATCTTCCTGGTGAGGTGTCAAGCTCTGCCAAATCCAGTCAGCCCACTTGCTCTGAAGGCCACTTCCCAGTTCCTACAATTAGCAACACACTAGATGATAGTCCAGCCTGGGCATCTGAGACAGGCCCAAGGAACCATACCGTCCCTCCTCCTATCCAAGTAGTGGCCCCCATTTAAGTTAGCAGCCAGAATGTTCCTTTACCCAGAGAGATTTTTCCCACCAAGACAATGTTCTAGGTGCTGGGTTGCACTCGTGAAGGCAACAGCCCAATCTCTGCCTTTGTGCATCCAGAGCAAGTGGGGGTGGGGACAATAAACAAGTAAATGAAAACAAAATCAAGATCATGCTGGGTAGGCCCAGTGTCATGGTGGAGGGGACCTGTTGCCATGCATTGCAGTCTTTGCAGCACGTCAGCTTGCATTTGTCATCTTTCCCCTGCAGTCAAGGCGAGGGCAGGGACTAAGGTCTGACTTATTCCTCATAGTATCCAAGTCCTATCACAATGCCCGCTGCATGTCTGGTTGAAAACATGCCATTTTGTTGAATGAATGACTAATTTTGTAACTTTTTTTTTTTTTAACACAGTACATTTCTAAAGTCAGAAGGCAGAAACTGTAGTTAAAATGGCATTGGTGACTTACTGGTTGGACGACTCCGTCCATAAATCTGAAATACTACCTTTGATTTTTAACAGTAATTGAGCTATTTGGAGAGCAGCCACTTATGTGTCTTAAAGGTCCCTTGAACTTGTTTTTGGCTTTGTAAGATTTACAAGGACTCTTGGCCAAAAACAATAAAATATTTACCTGGATACTAAACACAAAGAAAACAATACTTCCATCTTTAAAATTTTGCTTGGCATGGACTTTTTAGAGCATTTCCATTCTAAGATCATTTATAAGATGAAATGAAGGCCACATCCCATTACATTTTAGCAGAGTAATGTGTGTGGGAGAATTGGCTGTGCACAACGGCAATAAACCACACTGTGTGAACCAAGTGGATGAGGGTCAGAGAAGAGTTGACCACAGCCTCCTCCAGACCAAGAGGAGCCCAGCAATGTGACTGCACGGCCTTAGGTTTTGTACAGATTGTAAAAGATATTTTAGTCACAGCCAGGGAAGATCACTCTGTTCTACTTTAACTTCCCCTCCCAAATTTGACAAGGATTCTAAAAATATACATGATATTACTAATAATGAAGTGTGAACCTAGAGGAAGGAGTGAATAGTCTCTTTTTCTATATATAGACAAATATATTATTAAATTATTGTTGAACTAAGATGCAGTCAAACACAGTGAAGTCAAGGACATGGAGGAAATAAAAGGTGTTATAGAGACATGTCAGGCAGTTCATTAAAATATTACATTATCTTTTCTACATTTTGTATGCTTTTAGTATTGACCAGTCTTTAAAAAATTCTAGTTTATTGAATTTTTTTCCTTAGTCCAAAAAATACATTCTATTGTATGCCTAATTTTATATTTTTTCAAAAATAAGAGGGTCTTCGAATTGTATATGCTTCGGACCCCTCAATCCTGGATCCTCCCTTTTGGGGAAGGGATATATAATTTTTGGAAAGTAAGCTTTGTTTCCTTTTTCTAACAATTCATTTTTCACAGACAGCTGTGACTAGCTTCTCAAAATAGCAAACTGTGCTGTCATACAAGGCCTCTGGGGGCAGGGGATCTCCTTCCCCACTCAGCCCCTCTCCCTTGCCTTGGTCCCTGATGTCACCAACGAGGCAGCACTCTGACCCTCACCCACCAAACGTGAGCTGGAGGACTCCCCCTCCAGTGCTCGCTTCTGGCCAGCTAGACCCCAGACAAGGGCAGGGCTGCTATAGCAAAGGCCAGGTGATGAACATCACCTCCAGAAACGCCACGGGCGGCTGTGAGGGACAACCACTGACCCACACTGCCCAGCCCCTCCACAAAGAGCTTCTGTTTATATTCGTTATTCTTCAAGCACATGTGCAAAGGCCCTGTAACTACCTTATCAAAGTCACTCCTGAATGGTGTGGGTAAGCTGTGTGGACAGGACACAAGAGAGGGGAAAGCTGATGGACGCCTCTGTGTGTTCTGAGATTTCACATGGACATGCCCTGGTGCTGCATCTTGCATGGGGAATAGGGAGGGGCCTGTGGTTGTGGAGGTGGATTTGGTTGCTGGCTGCTGTTTCTGCTTAGCCCCAGACAACATCAGGGACCTGGTTTTGCCTTCCTGCCTTGGACAAGCTCCTCCACACCCGAGTTCTTGTTTGAAAAACAAGAAGTTTAGCCCCCTTAAGTGGTAAATGCCCTCTGGCTCAGGTGTACTGTCACTGCAAGTGGATTTCACATTAGTTCCTGAGGAGAGAAAACTGGGATCTGAGTTGGACAGCATCTTCCAGACGTAATCTGCTTCTATCATCTGCATTTTTAACTGCATTACCAAGGATTTATAATCAGATTTAGATCTCCAAAATATGCTGCCTTACCCTCAGTGTTTTCAAGGTCTGTTTGAGCAAAGGCATTTTGTGATGGCCATGGAGGTGCATGTATTTCAGGAATTCTTTTTTTTTTTCTTTTCACCTTTTAGTCCAATTCTTATCAATGCTGCTTTCCATGTAAAGTGATTCTCAGGCTGAAATGCTGGCATCTGAATGGTGGAGACAGCATATTGGTACTCATGATGAACGCGTGAAGAGTAATCGTTGGGATTTTATTTACCCGTATTATCCACCAAATTAGTAAAATCTTCTTGATTAGTTTATGGCTTGCAACGTAAAAATAAACTTCCAACCCCCTCTATGAAATAATAATAATAATAATAATATATTTTTTTAGATGGAGTCTTGCTCTGTTGCCCAGGCTGGAGTGCAGTGGCACGATCTTGGCTCACTGCAACCTCCACCTCCTGGGTTCAAGCAATTCTCCTGCCTCAGCCTCCCGAGTAGCTGGGACTACAGGCATGTGCCACTACGCTCAGCTAATTTTTGTACTGTTAGTAGAGACGGGGTTTCACCATGTTGGCCAGGATGGTCTTGATCTCTTGACCTTGTGATCGCCTGCCTCAGCCTCCCAAAGTGCTGGGATTACAGGCATGAGCCACCGTGCCCAGCTGAAATAATTATTCTTTATTTAAGTCTGTCACTTCATAAAAGCAAAAGCCTAGCGTGAATCCTTTTATGGCCAGACAGTGACTCTCACTCTATATATTCACAGCCACAGAGTGGAAATAAACACACCTACTGCAGACTGAAGAAGAGAAGGGAAGGATAAGGGGGACCTGCCTGGTTTTCTCACCTGCAGAAGAATGACTCACCTGCAGAGGTCATGGTACACCTGTGATGCAGGGACGGGAAGAGTTTGCATGGAGGACCTGACATTCAGTGTATGTTACTGATGCATCCAAGTGTGGTCCAGGCCACCGCAGGAGGAGAGGGGTGAAGCTGCTTCATTCGGTGCCAAGCACCGTGCAGAGGGCCTTCCGTTTATGATACTCTATAACCCTCAATGACTCTAAGAGTCAGGGATGACATTAAAGCCATTTTACAGACAAAGAAATGAAGGAAACAGACCACTGAGTAACTTGCTCAAGGTCCCATAGCTGGTGATAAGGTGGAGCCAGCATTTGAGGCCAGACAACCTGAATGATATGTTGTTAACAGGCCACACTGCCTCCTACCCAGAGAAAGTGAATCTTACAAACCATGGAGTGCACAGTGTCATGTTTTTATATTTCTATATGTTTTGCTGTGTCCCTGCATCTGTCCATCAGTAATGATTTAAGAGGAGGTAGAAAGAGGTGCAAGAATCCCCATTCCCTCCCCAACATAGACAGGTGTGGAGCTGCCCCCATACAGAACTACAGTGGTATTACTACATGTCAGGAAGTGGAAAGCAAAAACGAGCTGGGAGATGGAGAATGGATCCAAACAATTCATTGATTTAGGCGACAGGCATTCATTGAACACCTCCTAAGGGCCAGCCCACAGGCCTGTACAGAACCCAGGTAAAAGCACGGTGGGTGGGGTGGACAGGAGATCAGAGAGGAGACAAACTGACTGATGCTCAGGCATGAGAAGGTGAAGGCCCTGAAATCACGATAAAAAAATCAACACATTTGGTTTGCAAGTATATGAACAGGCACATCTCCCCACAGCAAACTGATGATGTGGCAGCCAGGCAGAGCCCACTGAATGTCAGCTGGCCCTGGCCCTTTGCTTCCTAAAGACAGCCCCCCAACTCGCCCGAATTAGGGTCCTCCCAGTGCCGTGAGTGCTCTGCAACCTGGCCTTCAACTCCACCCTTCTCCACTCACTCTGTGCCAGTGACACCGGCCTCTGTGGGTGCTCTGCTCCCCAGGCACACTCCTGCCACAGGGCATTCGAATTTGCCATTCCCTGGGTGGAGATGGTTCCTTGCTGCCTTCAGGCCTCTTCTCAGTGGCCTTCCTCACAGCAAGGTCCATCCTCCCCACACAGCAGAAACAAGCCCCAGCATCCCGACCCCAGTGTGCTCTACGCCCTTACTTAAATGCAGTTCTTTCCTATTGTTCTGTGTCCTTTCTCCCATTGAAATGCAGGCTCCATGAGGGCAGGTGCTTGCTGATTGACTTCTCCCTTCCCAAAGTCCAGAATGGTGCCTGGCACTTAGCGCTTCATGCAACTACAGACTCCAGTAATGTTGGTCCATGGATGGATTAGCTGACATGATGACTGGAAAGTAGACATGAGCACATTCTTTGGGAGAATCTGAATGAGGGCCCAAGAAGAACAGTGGGAAAAAAACAGCAGCTGGCTCAGTGAGGACATCCAGCACTGACTGGAATCTAGTTCTGACTCCAAAGGCCTTGTGCTGTGGCTATTCGTTGCAAATAACGGACATTTTATGAAACTATCTGCAAGTAGGGCAGATTTGCATGATTCGAAACCAGGTCTGGGACTTCCTGCAACGTTGGCCCGACCCAACAGGGGAATATAGGACAGACTCCCGCAGTGGATCAGGAGCTGACACATTCACACTGAGAGGGCAGCCACAGGATCTGGTGATGGTTTACAAGAGTTCCCTGGAGACTTTTAGCTCTATTTCCCATGAAAGAAACACACAAAGAAACACTTCTAAAGATGAAAGAATCTGGACCAACATCTAGGCAACCTGGATTTGGGAGACGTTGTATTCAGGGATGCAGACCCTGCCCCGTGCTGGAAGCATGGTAGACTTGGACTGTATCCAGTACACCGGCAAACTCTCCCTGCTCTCCACAAGCATACACAACCATATTCAAACACTCACAGTATAACACGCCCACTACTCTGCAACAAGGAAGGTTTACACACCCAGCAACAGCTAAGAACCCCAGCCAGGTTCTGTAGGAAATGAAAGGTTGCCAAGAGGTGAAATTGCCAGGTGGCAAACCCCTCCAGGGTGTTTCCTCACATTTTCTCTGTAAAAAACACCGTAAGATACCCTGACAAGGAGATTTTCCTGGTGCTCATGATGGAGAAAGAGCACTGAAGACAGAAGAAAAGCTACACCAGTAATGACCATATGTGCTGTGTGGTGTACATGGTGTGTATTTTCATTGAATTCTCAAGACAGTCACAGATCCAGAGGAGCAGAGCCTGGGGAAAGTTCCCCTTAGCCTAAGGTTCTACAACTGTCATGGGAACATGGGTTCTGAAGCTGGGTCTTGCTGCCCAGGCTTAGCTCTGCTCTTCTCTCTCACTAATACCCTGCCTGATGCCAGGCCTGGGCATGGGGTGCTATGCACCATCAGTCCACAGGTGAGCACCGCAGGTGTAGAGGCAGCACGGGAAGGTGGGGGACTGAGGTGTGGACAACACAAGGGAGAAAGCCTTGGAAGCTATTATCTGGGAAGTTGGCAATTATGGGGTGATAACTGGGCAACTGCAATATAAGGTGGAATAAGAACCCAGGAGAAGAGGACAACTAAAGAGGGGGAGCTCGATGAAAACACAGAAGCCCAGGCCCCTTTCTCACAGGCCCATGCCTGGTTAGCTCTGATACCAGCTGAATAGGAAGCATGGCAAGTCTGAGACTGTCTTGTATAAACCATAAGCCTCAGTGTCAGGGGAATGTGCTGTGAGGACACATGAGATGTCAATCTGTACAGGGCAGATAGGGAACAAGGCATGTTTGTCAAACAAGAGCTGCACCTCCCAGCCTTCTGCATGGGGTTTATACACGTCTCCCGGAAAGGAAGGAGAGAGCAGAAGTCATGGCCATGAAGGGTGCAACTACTGTTTTCGGGAATAGACAACTCTGAAAAAAGAAATGGCTTCATGGCCGAAGAGGCTATGAACAGGCTTCTTAACCAGTAGGAAGTTGGCCAGCCTCATCGTGTGGATTATGCTATTTTGGGTTGACTCCACATGCCAAGATGCTACGTGCATGGTCCCATGATATTCATGTTGGAAATTATTGCTGAGAAGATGGTAAGAGGCCAAACCTCAGCAAAAACAGCCATAGGTGCCTCCACTGAGGGGCAATGTCTTCCCTCCCCACCGCATTCTGCTGCTGGTTGGGGCTGCATCCCACTAAAGACCATCACTCTAGGCACTGCTGCATGGCAACCTGGGCCACTCTTCCTTCTTCTTCTTTTTTTTTTTTTAAGAGTATTGTGGTCGATTTCTTTTCTTTTCTTTTTTTCTCTTTTTGAGACAGGGTCTCACTGTGTTGCTCAGGCTGGTCTCAAACCAGCCTCAAACCATAGTGAGATCACAGTGAGGAGGAAGCGATCCTCCTGACAGGAGTAGCTGGGACTACAGGTGCGTGCCACTGCACTCAGCTAAGATCATTTTTAAAATACAAGGTATGACAGTGAAGTCTGAGGAAATTCTTTTGAATAGATGGACATGCAGAGAAAACGCTTCTAAATCTAGGAAAAGTTTACGAAGTTGGCTGGGAATTCACCAATTGCCGAACCATGAGGCTGCATCACTGTTTCTGGTTATGTTTCCAAGGTAAGCATCTCTGTAGGGACACTGAGAGGTGACCAGGGGATCATTTCCCCAAGGGACAACTGCCCCACTGAGCCAGCTTGACCAGACCCCCTCGAAGGAACAAGGTTGACACCTCCCAAAGACAGTTCTTTACCTTCTCTGGACAACTGACTGACCACATTGGCTTGTGTCTCAGAACCTTCTACAATTTAGATTTACACTGAACCACTGAGGATAGCAAACAGAACCCAGGATTCAGACAGACCCTCTAATGATTGTGGGCCTAAGGCTGAAGCCCAGGATTCAGACAGACCCTCTAATGATTGTGGGCCTAAGGCTGAAGCCTGCAAACCTGCACTCACCACTCATGGACGCTACGCCCAGGAAATTTTCCTTAACATCTTTCCTGTTGGCATCTTGTTTCATGTAAAATAGAAGTAAAGTCTGAGATCAAGGGGGTAGTTTGAGTAAAAAAACTGCAGTATTTTAATTTTAGTTGGATAACCAGAGAATGTGCTATGCATCCTATAATTTGCCATTAAAAGGAGAATATGGGGCTGAATCACATTTTCTTTATTATGTCCCTTAGTGCCGAAAAAGAGTGTTCATTTTAGAGTTAGACTGGGCAAAATAAACACTGGGTCACAAGTGATAGCTTTGGTTAGAAATGTCTTTAGGACAGGCCAACATGCATGTTGTCAAATGACAATGCATGGCCTCTTCCCAGGGTCATGTGAGGCCAGTCACAGAGAAGCTGAATTATTCCCAATTGTCCACACAGGCCTGGTGGCAGGAGGTGAGGGGGAAGGCAGGATACTCACAGGAACTTTCCGTTTGTCTTTGATCCTATCAGGACAATTTGCTCAGATTCTTCCCGAGAGATTTTTCCATGGAACCAAGGCATTTTTTCATGGGCTGTGGTGGCGATCAGCTTCTCCAGCTGAGGCTTCTGACTGATGATGGCCTGCTCCAGAGCCTGACCCTGCCATGTGGAAAGCAGAGCAGAGTAAACCATACCGAGGAAAAATGAAAATGATGCAGAAGGCATTTCCAATCTGTCTCGAGTCCTGGCATGATAAAACAGGATCAAACCTTATTCACTCATTCATTCAGTAAATAAAACCAGAAAGACCTTTACACATTTCTTAAGTACTTTCCAGTGCATAAAAATAATATGAATATGAAAAATAATAATGAATAATATGAAAAATAAAAAGAATATGGCCGGGCATGGTGGGTCACGCTTGTAATCCCAGTATTTTGGGAGACCAAGGAGGGTGGTTCACTTGAGGTCAGGAGTTCGAGACCAGCCTGGCCAGCATGGTGAAACCCCATCTCTACTAAAAATACAAAAATTAGCCAGGTGTGGTGGCGCATGCCTGTAGTCCCAGCTACTCGGGAGGCTGAGGCAGGAGAATCACTTGAACCTTGGAGGCAGAGGTTGCATTGAGCTAAGATCATGCCGCTGCACTCCAGCCTGGGTGATGGAGCAAGACTCTGTCTCAAAAAATAAAAAATAAAAAAATAAACATACATAGCCTTTGCTGTGGCAATCCCAACCCTTTCAAAGTTTATCCTGCAGACGTTGCTTACAAGCGTAGTATACGATAGGTCTAGAGCAATGTTGTTAGCAGCGTTTATTCATAAACAGCAAATGTGTCCATCAATAGGTACTAGTTAAATAAATTATGGTGCATAGCAGGTGATACCAGATAGCCAAAGAATGGGTGATGCAACTATATGAGTGTTGACACAGGAAGTTCTGCAAAATATATTAGGAAGCCATAAAATCAAGTGCCTATCAGCGTGTATAGTAGGACCTTGTCAGATAAACAGAAACCAATCAACACCTATCAATGCCTCTCTGAAAAGGCCCTCCATGCACTGGGTAACGGTGGTTCCCTGCTGTGGAGAAACCCACACTGCTGGCACAAAGGGACCCACCCTCTCAGCTGTGGCTGTGAAAGAGGAAAGGCTCTTATTAGAGAGAGGCATTTTTTGGCCAAAATTGATGCTTAAGGAGATGGTTGTGTTATTTGGGCACACAGGACACATAGGCACATGTGTTGCATGTAGCCAGAAAGTCTGTGTGGGGCCACAGGGCCCCCTGGGCCCAGGGAGCAGGACCAGCTGTGGCCCACCTGCAGGTTCCATGTCTGCTTCACATATTCCCTGATGAGGTTTTCCTTCAAGTCCTCAAAGGGCCCAGTCTTGGGCTGCACTCCTTGGGGCCGGTTGAAGGGCTTCTTGAGGAGGCAGACCAGGCCATCAGACTCTTGGGAGTGGTAGTGGCAGAGGTCGGCGGGGCTGGCGTGGGTCCTGCCGCCGGCGATGGCGTAGGTGCCGTTCAGCTCCCGCTCAATGGTGTAGTGGTGTGCTTTCCTCCCGTGGGCCACGGACAGGGCAAAGCCGCCCAGGTAGTTGCGGCTCTGGCGCAGCAAATAGAGCCCATCACTCATGCCCCCTTGGACCAGGTAATCTTCTGCCTCCTCCCGGGTGATGTTGCCAAAAAAGAAGGGCAGGTGGTTGGCGCTGTCAGCCATGCCGCTGCTGGCCATGCTTCAGGGGCCGGGAGGCCACACACCCGCGCAGGTGTCCACCTGGGCAAGACAGAGACAGAGAACTTTGGTGAGGAACCCACGTGGCAGGGAACATTTGCTAAAACCACTCAAACCCTTCCAAAGTGGAGACAAACCCTTCCATCTCTGAACACAGGCACTTCCCTCTTTGGCCCTCCCAACACACAGTTGTCTTTCTGTTTACATCATCATTACAGTTTCCAGCATGCCTTCTAACTAAGCTAAAATCAGAGCATTTGATGGAAGTGACCAAATTAAATAATTCTTTTTTTGAGGGGGTGGGGAAAGACAAAGGATTCTAAAAATAAACATACCACAAAGAGAAGCAAACAGAAGGGCTATTGCAAAACAGGATTCTTGGACTGACCCTCAGGGTCCCAGCGGCACACAGGAGGCAGAATCTACATGAGCACAAACCAACTGCTCCTTCTGAGTCCAGACGATGTTAGAGAAGCCTCGCTCCTCATCACAGTAATATCACCGAGGAGGACGCTACCACCACCTCACCCACTTGAGCTGCGAGATGCTGCCTCGAGCAGTCACACGCTGGTGCTGAGCCCCAGAGGTGAAGTGAGGCCACGTGGAGGGCCCACACGGAACTGAGACTTGTGGTCACCACAAGGCCTTCCCACCTCCAGCCCGAGGCTATGACAGCAGCAAGCCATTGCCTGAGACATGAAGAGTGACACCCTCCCAGCTCCCGAGGCCTGGGGCCCATAGGTTGTCTTCGCGCTTCTCCAGACCACTTCCTGGGCAACGCCACTTCCCATCTGCAGGACCCGTGTTAAAGAGATAGTGCCGGTTCCCAGCCCATGAGGACATCTGACATAGGAGAGACACTGCTTGCAGTAAATAAATACATTTCACAAGCAAAAAGGAAGGCGGCCAATGCATATTTAACATGGAGAGTATTTCCTCTTAATCGTGGTTGTAAATGAGAAGGATACATATTGCCAGCCCCAAAAGTATCCAACGAGGCACATTTTAACCAAAAAGGGCTGGTTGTGAATGGAAAATTATCTAGATGACTCCATCCATTTATCCAGGGAGCAAAGCACATGTCCCTCATGATACACACACACACACACACACACACACACTCCATACCACATGCACACTACAGGCACGCCACACACACTACAAACATATGCCACACCTGCACTACACACACACCATGTACTACATGCACACTATGCACATCACACACACCACACAAACTACATACACACCACACACATGAAACACACTACACACATCGCATGCTACACTACATACACACTACACACACAAAACATACATGAAACACACCACTGCATGCACACTACACACATCACACACACTACACCACACACATACACACAAACTACATACACACCACACACACAAAACACACCACACACACCACATGCTACATTACATACACACAAAACACACATGAAACATACCACACAACTACAGGCATACTACACACAACATACGGTACACCACACACCACACACATCACATACAGTATACCACACACACACACACTCCATATCATATGCACACTACATGCATGCGACACACACTATGAACACATACCACACCTGCACTACACACACACCATTCACTACATGCACACTACACACATCACACACACACCACACACAACACACTAAACACATACACTGCACACACAACACAAACTACATACACACCACATACAACATACTACACACACCACACATTACATACTCCATTTACTACAGGTACACTACGCACATCACACACACCAACTACATACACACCACACACACTACACACATCACACACTGCACACACAACACACAAAAACTACATACACACCACATGCAACACACTACATGAACCACACACTACATACACCATGTACTACACACACACTACACACATCACATACACCACACACAGACAAACTACAGACACACCACAGACACTACACACATATTACACACATATCACACACACTACACACATATCACAAACTACATACACACCATACACACCATACTATACACAACACATGCTACACTACATACACACTACATACACAAAACACACATGAAACACACCACACTACATGCATATTACACACATCACATACACTACACCCCCCACACACGCACCCCCATACTACATGCACACTACATGCATGCCACACATACAGACACATACCACACATGCACTACACACACACCATGCACTACACACACACCACACACACACAAACTACGTACACACTACACATACAAAACACTACACACAACACACACACTGCACACATACCACACACAAACTACACACTACACACACAACACATTACACACATCTCACACACATTGCACACATGCTACACACAAACTACATACACACTGCACATATACTACACACAGTATACACAAACTGCATACACAGTACACACACAACACACTACATGCAACACACAAACTACATACACATTACACATATAACACACTACACATACCACACACACTGCAAACACACCACACACACAAACTACGTACACACTACACACAACACATTACATGCAACACACACTACATACACACTACACATGAGAAACACACACAAACCACACCACACTACATGCACACTACACACATCACACACACTGCACACACCACACACAAACTACATACATGCCACACACACATCATAGTACACACAACACACACTACACTACATACACACTACACACACAAAACACACACATGAAGCACACCACACTACAGACCCTGCACCACGATGATGTGAAGCGGCTTCTTTTCAACATGCACTATCCTACAAGGGGCTATAAAATTTAAGAGCATCAGCCTGACACAGGTGACAGTTTTCCCCAGACAGTATCCTCAAGTCAGTACTCCTGGGTGAGCCCCTAATGAGGCAAGGGTTTTATTATAATTTGAGGGTATTAATCATCATTTCCTGGCTTGCCTCTCACAGCAGTTGACTATCAATGACTTTTCTTTGCCCAACAAGTTTCTAAAAATTCACCTCTTAGCAAGGTATTTTTGTTTTTGTTTTTTAAAGTATATCTACATTTACTTTTGAGTCTAAGAATGCTGTTAACAGAAAGACATCTCTGGAAACACAGTGTGCTGATGAGTCTCTTGGAAGAAATACTTCTCTTCCGACTGCTTTCCCCTTTCTACAATGCTTTTTTTTTTTTTTTTTTTTTTCAGTAGAAACGGGGTTTCACTGTGTTAGCCAGGATGGTCGCGATCTCCTGACCTCGTGATCCGCCCACCTTGGCCAGGTGCGGTGGCTCACGCCTGTAATCTATAATGCTTTTGTTGCAGGCCAGCCACTGCCCCTAGCCTGCCTTTCACCCACTCCACCCTTTTCCTGCAGTGGGTCTTCTTGGGCCTCCAACCTCATTTCTATTGTTTCCCCCGCAGCCCAGCACGTCTCATACTTCCACGTGGCCTGGGGGCTCTGATACACCCAGGGCCTGAGACGCTGCTCTTCCTGCAATCCTGATGATGCGGATGCTGGGTTCTGACGCCATCTGAGACCAGGCTCTCCATCTTCTCTGCCTTCCCTGACCAGGCGGTGCCCCAGCCAGGAACCCAGGAGTCCTCTGCAGGCCTTGCATTCTCTAAGGTTCGTTTTCGAAGCGCCCTTGGTGCATGCTCCTTACTGCCCATATCCATGACCCCTGCTTGGCCTAACCCTGATCTTTCCACTGCTGCCCTTCACTCCTCACCTTCTGCCCTCCTGCTTCCTGACACCTCCCTCTCCAGCTGCCCGGTCCTCCCTCAAAGCACACATCAGCCCTCCCTGCCTCTTCCAACATGCCCAGTCCACAGACCACACTGGACTGCACCGGGATGCTGTGGCTTCCCCTTCTTGTCCTCACCATGTGTGCTTTCTGCTGAGGCGTGCAGCTCTTCCTCCCAGCCATCTCAGTCATCCTTGCAGACCCAGCTCAAATACCCCTGTCGCTCTGTACCTGGCTCTGATGCTCGTGTCCCCTCTGCAGGGCCCAGGTTACTTTTTATGTAGTTGCAGAACAGCAGACTGCACCATCAGCTCCAACTGAGACAGTAATTTTGTAGGAACACAATTTTAAATAAAATGAGAGCAAATACTTTTTAATTTATCTAAATCTTAACATAGCTACTATTTTAAAAATTCATTGGCTTGTCACTAATCATTACATGGGTGCTGGGACTTGGGCCTGAATCCCATATTGAAGTGAATGGAAAGGAAGTGAGACAGGCTGTGGTCAGGTCTTGGGGAGCATCTGCAGACCCGGAGCAGCCTCCAGGCACATGCCAGGGACACTCTGTGTGGCTTTGATGGTACATTGCAGATACGATCCCAAGCAGGCGGCAGAAGAATGTGCTGCACTGTGTCAGTACCGATGTGGCTGATGGCCCTTTTCTCGCCATGTGACTTCCTGTGCTGGAGCTGACCTGGGCGTGTTGGTGGTGATGGTTTGGGCAGAATCACTTGTTCACTGCAAGGACAGCTTTATGGCCCATTTTTGGGGGAATTGGGAGAATAAACAATGTCCACGGTGTTCCTGTGCATACCTTTTCAGGACTGGCACCCACCAGCACCCACCCAGGGCCTTGTCCTGGTCTCCAACCTCCTCTTTCTCAGGCCACCTTGGCAGGAGATGGCCATCTCCATTCCAGCCACTGCCCACAGTGGCCCAGGCTGCTGTTCTCAGCTCCACTTCTCAGATATCAGCTCTCAGTCAGTATGGCAAATCCAGAGAGTCTCACTTTTCACCCAGCCATAGTCTTGGCCACAGCTGTGGCATCTCTGCCACCCCCACCAACTGAGATAGGGACGGAGACTGCGACTTTCCCCTGTACGCATTCCTCCTGCACACACAGACTCAGCCCTTCCCGCCTCATGCTTTTGCCAACTCACAATGCTTAACTCTGACTACAGGAACAGCCCACGGCTCAAATTCTCTTTAGCATTCCCAGGGATCATTTTCTTCTAAATAGTGTTTAGAACTTGCTCCTTATTTTTTCTTAATTCAACATTCCCAGTTATTTTTTTCCACGTGTGACACTACTTCATTCCAAAGCACAAAACTGAGAAACAAACCAGGCCGCTTAGCTCCTCCTTAACTCCACCTGTACCCCTCAGCCTGCTGGGTCTGGCACCTCAGTGAACACCTGGGCAGGTAGCGGTTCAGCAAGGAGGGTCTTCAGGTGTCAGGCGAGCTCCTCAAAACACTGCAAATCCCTTGCTCTTTTGAGACCTTTTTTGTGACACAAGTTAAATGTGCACTTAGTTGTAGAAAAATGTTTTTTGACATGAAACAATCTTTTGTAATGTCCTAGGCCACATACCTCCCTTCCCTGCCTAATTTTTCTCCGCAGCACATCTCCATAAGGTAGCAGCCCTTTAAATCATGATTCACTGTTGAATTTGAGTATTGTCTTGTTCTTCCCACCAGAGGGCCAGCTCTGGGAGGTGAGAATAGGATGACCTTGTTCACTGCCATATCACCATGCCTGGAACAGCTCCTGGTGCAGGATAAGTCATCAAAAATATTTGTTGGTTAATGGGTATTTATTTCTCTCCACTGAGCTCCTGAGCTGCATGTCTGCTTATCTGACGTCCCCCGTTGGATGTGTAACAAAGTTGACCTCCACATACTCCATATGAGGCTTTTGACTCCTCCTGCCATTCCCTCAGCAAACTTCTTCCTCCCTCAGTCTCTCCTAATTGAGGAAATGACACTGAGCACCACAGCTGCTGAGGATGAGACCCTAGCTGCTTTCAGGAGTCTTCCCTCTCACCAAGTCAGAAAGGAATGTGTTTCCTACCAGAAGCATCGGCCACTCACACTGATGCAGGGAAGCCATGAGCTCGTGCAGGAGCTGAGCTCCATCTGATGAGTCACAGAGATGGAGAATCTTGAAGCAGGTTACATGAGCTGGTCTCCAGGGTCCTTTCTGTAGCTTTTCTTTAAAATATATTCCCAAGCCATCATGTCTCCCCATAGCTCCTGATGCTGCCCTTGTGGAAGCCACCGCCATCTCTCAGGTATTGGAAGTCTCACCTGGTCCTTCCTTTCCTTACTGACAATTCCCTACCCTGAAGGTGGAGTGAGGCTCACAAGGAACCTCTCCATCCACATCACATCGCAAATCTTCATCCCTCCTCCACAAGGCTCTCCTTGACCAGGCCCGAGACCTGCAACCTCACCTTGCTCACTATCTCCATCACACTGTGCTTCTGCCTCCAGGTTGAGGCCTCTTCTGCCTCCCGTTTGGCTTCCTCCTTCTCAGGCCTGTACTCAGAGAGTTGCATCATGATGATCCAGTCTCAGGTGCTGCTTCCGCCTACCTCGGCCACCCCTGCAAATAGTTAACTTCTCAAAAGCATCTATTACCTTTGTAGCATCAACACAAACCTGCCCTTTCCCTAAAATGTGAGCTCCAAAGGTGTGGAGATTTCACTGCCTTGCTCAGGCTTCAGGGTTTAACCAGAGGCTGGCAAAATCCTGATCAATGGAAACATGTTGCTCTTTGCTTTTTAGGATTTCCACAGTGAATATACAACTGACCCTTGAACAATGTGGGGATGCTGACCATCCACCATGTAGTAAAAATTCATGTATAACTTTTGACTCCCCCAAAACTTAACTAATAGTCTACTGTTGACCAGAAGGCTTACCTATAACATAAATAATTGATTAACACATATTTTGCATGTTATATGTATCATATACTATATTCTTATAGTGAGGTAAGCTAGAGAAAAAATGTCATTAAGAAAATCATAAAGAATAGAATATATATTTACAATACTGTATTGTATTTATCAATACCATAAATTTATTGTCATGTTTACAAGATGACTCATCCATCTGAAATGGCAGGCAACCACGGCTACAGTCCTCCATCTACAATCCTCATCAAGCAATTCAGCTTTTTCTTATAATGTCATGACTTCTTGAGAGCACTTCCAGCCTCACTGTAACCCTTCATATGGGACCCATGGTGTTATTCAGGTTGTACGGTATTGCACTAAACATGATGAAAAATACTTGAGAACTGCAAGAGATCACTTATTAAAGATCACTTTTTACTGCAATATGCAATTTACTGGAGAGATGAACTGCTCACACAGAGATGATGAGCATCACACAGTGATTTAGGCAGGTACTTGCAACTCTCGAGCTCATCACAATAGCAACAGGAAGTGGCTATGAAATTATTACAGCAGTACAGTGTGTACTGCAGTTAATTTTATGCAATTATGATATAATACTGCATCTTTATATTTATTTACATTTTCCTTGACTGTGAATGGCACCATATATGGTCTATAAGTATCTGTGTGTAAGTTTTGATAAATCTTAATTTTAATAATAGGTTTGTATATATTTTATGGTAGTAAATGAAAAAATAGACTACATATATTTTATGCATTCAATATATACTTAACTTTTTCTTAACATTTTTTTTTTTTTTTTGAAATGAAGTCTTGCTCTGTTGCCCAGGCTGGAGTGCAGTGGTGCAATCTCGGCTCACTGCAAGCTCCGCCTCCCCAGTTCACGCCATTCCCCTGCCTCAGCCTCCCGAGTAGCTGGGACTACAGGTGCCTGCCACCACGCCTGGGTAACTTTTGTATGTTTAGTAGAGACGGGGTTTCACCTTGTTAGCCAGGATGATCTCGATCTCCTGACCTCGTGATCCACCTGCCTCAGCCTCCCAAAGTGCTGGGATTACAGGCGTGAGCTACGGTGCCCGGCCAACATTTTTTATATTTCTGGGCTATGGAGTTCATCTGCAAGTTTTTAAAATTGTCAAAAAGCTTCAAAAGTTTTTTCCAATATTCTTGTTGAAAAAAAATCCACATATAAGTGAACCCACATGGTTCAAACCTGTAACGTTTAAGGGTCAAAATTGTATGTTGCTTTTGTAATAAAAATGCTAAACATGCAATTGCTGTGTGTCCAGATGGAGGCTAACAGGGCCAGAATCAGAGAGCCCTGGCAACTAATCTTCGAGATGCTCCAGCCTTGTGGCTGCTTCAGATGGAGCTTAGTTCCTACATGAGCTCCTGGCCTCTTAAGGGAAGGGAACTCACTCCAATGCGTGCCCGATGCTTCTGTTGGAAAACACTTTCTTATCTGACTCCCCATCTCTCCTTCCCCATCTCTCCTCCTCCATTTCCCATCTTCCAACTGCCCACGGGACAAAGAGAACATAGCCAGTTCTGCTTCCCCAAAACAACCTGCAAATGCTTGCTCTTGGCAGCCACTCCAAGTCAATGCATTCGTCCTGCCTTGACATTATTTCAAGACCTCTCACTCATTTTGTCCAAACAATTTCACATCACCCAAGCCCCTCTTAAAAATGCACCGGCCCCAATGACGCTGCTGAGATTTTCTGGGCCCGTGTTCAGCTGTCCATGAATGCAGCTATGGGTGGCTCCAGCCCTCCAACATCTCCGCTGGGCTTCTGGAGAATGAACAGCTTCCCTTTTCAAAAGCATGTGGTCAAAACACATCCCCCACCCTCAATTTACAAATTAAGACAGTTACCTTTACCCTGTTCCCCCTCCTTATGATGGTCTCACCCATTTCCATCTGGCACCATTCATCACATTAGCTCAGGGTTACTCAACCTTGGCACTCTTGACATTTGGGCTGGATCCTTCTCTGTTATGTGTGTAGGGTCGGGGGCTGTCTTGTCTAGTACAGACTATTGAGCAGCATCCCTGGCCTCTCCCCACTAGATGCCAGTAGCACCCCATTCCCCAATCATGATAGCCAAACATCATCTCCAGATATTGCCAAGTGTTCCCTAAAGGTAACTTACCCCTGACTGGAAACCACTGTGTCAGCTGCTGTGGACACAAATCTGATGTGCCCCTTTTATTGCTCTAGCCCAGGGGTGTCCAATCTTTTGGCTTCCCTGGGCCACACTGATAAAAGAAGGATTGTCTTGGGCCACATATAAAATATACTAATACTAATGATAGCTGATGAACTACAGAAAAGGAGGGAAAGAAATCTCATGATGTTCTAAGAAAGTTTACAAATTTTAGTTGGGCACATTCATAGCTATCTTGGACCACATGTGGCCTATGGGCCATGGGTTGGATAAGCTTGTTCTAGCCTTTTTACCAATAAATTAGATGAACAAATATTCCCCTATTTAATTTGTTAACATCATTGCCAATGAACAAAAGACAAGGCTGGAAAGGAATGGAACCCAGTGGAGGTAGTTCCACTGGGCCAGAGAGCAGGAAACCCAGGGGTACAGAGGTGAGAATCAGGAAGGCTGGCCACCCAGCCCAGCTTTGTGTGACCTGGGCACCATAGCAACAGAGTTCCTCACTGGTGAAAGGGGATGACAGTATACCAAAGCCACTGTAACTAATTGCAGTCATGAGTGGGGAGTGTGGAGGGGTGCCCAGGGCAACTGGACCCTCTCAGGTGGGAACTTTGAATAGAGAAGAAAAGGATAAGTCATGGTGAGATGAAGAAAAGAGAAAAGCATGAGCAGCCAGATCCACACTTCATAAGAAGGCGCATGTGTGTGCACACATGTGTGTGCATGAGGCTGGAAGACAGACAGACATACCCACCCCCACCTGAGGATGGTGGAAAGTCAGTGAGGGCTTGGACTGAACCAAAGACAATGCTTCCTTACCTCAAAATCCTCCCTAGTGCCAGTCAGGCTTCACCTTGCACGTGATACACCATGAGGAGTTAAATCTCGAACGGAGTCAGATTTATTCTACAGGCTTTGATTCTTTCTGCCCCACACCGAAGAAGCCCTGCCAGCCACCCTCCTGGGGCCTGCAGAAATGGATGAGCCCATCATATCCCACTAGCATCCTCATGTCTTCCATGTGTTTTATTTAAATTATACTGCATCCTTTTGCATTTACTGGCATGTTTCAGTCTTCTCTTCCAACTAGACTTCCATAGTTCATTTCCCCTATGCCAGGACTAAGGCTGACTATACAACCTTTGCCCTTTAAAATGCATTTAGTTGGGAAACTATCATTTGTGTAGTTCTACCTCATCAGGCAGCAACTTTATAGATGAAGAACAATAGATTCATGCTTGCCACCATAAGTACAATGTTTCAGATACCCTTTGAGCTAATTAAGAAATGATGTTTCTAGGGCAGTCTGACTGGAAGATTAGGCACAGATGCTCACACCTGAGCAAGCAGCTGAACGAGCTGTCCAGAGCCCATTCCTCTGGCAGAGGAAAATTTCATCCCCTACAGAGGAACAGCCAGCATGAATGCCAACATGATGAAGTGCGGCTGAGCTCTACAGGCCCACTTAGAGTGACACTAACACTCCCAGCTCCCTGTCCCACCTTAGAGTTTTAGTTCTGGTTTTTTTTTTTTTTTTTGGTCTATATTCCCCAAAGCCACTAGAATAGACACTCCATTAGTGTAAGTACGTTTACCATTTTGTTCCCTATTGCCTAGAACAGAGGCTACTTTAAGTATGGGTCTTCAGCCTTCAAATTTTGTTGGAGAGTTAAAATGTATACATGGCAGGCAGCCTCCAAGATGGTGCCCAGTGATCCTCACTTCCTGGTACTCCTATCCCTTGCACACAGAGTGGATGACTGCAGAGTAACAATGTTGGGTCTCTGAAGCTAGCTCATGAAAGCCCTTAACACTTTTCCTCAGCTTTTGGATTGCTCACTCTGGGGAAAGCAGATGCCTCGTTGGAAAGATGCTCAAGTAGCTCTTTGGGGAGGCTCATGTGGTAAGGAACTGAGGCCTCTAGCCAATAGCCAGCACTAAGTGACCAGCCGTATGAGCAACCACCTTGAAAGAGTATCCTCCAGCCTCTATCAAGCCTTCAGATGAGACTGTAGCCCTGGCCCACACCTGACTACAACCCTACAGAGGGCCTGAGCCTACCCAGCTATCTCAAATGCTTGGCCCACAGAAATTATGAGCAATAATAAGTAAGTATTGTTGTTTTAAACCACTAAGTTTAGAGTGATCTGTTATGTAGCAACAGATAACTGATGTAGTATGTGCAATGGAGTTGGGCGAGAGAAGCAACAGTGCTTAATAGATATTTAAATAAATAAATATTTGAAAGAATTGTTGACAAAAAAGGCTGGTGAGTGTATGAGCTAGGTTCTAGGAGCTGGGCTCTGGCAGAATCAGAAGACTTTCTGGTATTGAAGAGGTACGTGGAGCTAAAATAGAGGTTAGGAAGGAAGGAGCTGAGCCCAGTGTGTGCTCCTGGAAGCTGCCTGCCTCACCCTGGCTTCTTTCATGTCCACGTTTACCTGTAGAAAATGGTTAGAGGACTAGCTGCCCAAACCCTGCAAGGGCCACATTATCTGAGCCTGGCACTTAGAGATTATGGGAACCAGGATCAAAGGCAGAGGCCAAAGTTCTGATTAATTTATTATCACTAGTAACATTTTAACTAATAAATCTTCATAGTGTCATTTTCTTTCTCCTCTCTCCATTTCATCAATATCATACTTCTGGTTCTATTCTCTTTCCATCTTATGCATAAAACAAAATACAGTTGCTTCTTGTTATTCACAGTAGTTATGCTCTATAAAGTCACCATGAAAGCTGAATTTGCAAATCCTGAACAATTGCTCCTAGGGAAATACGGTGTTAGGTTTTTGTAATCCTCTGGTTACAACATTTTTGTCAATCAATCAATACAGAACCTTGTTTTATGTGTATTTCTATTTAAAGATATTTATTTCATATATATTGTTGATTCATTAACCTTGAACGCATGGTCAACAGCACAATAACTCATGCCTGAAAGTAGCTTCCCTAACACACGTATTTTCTCTGTAAAGCACATCACAACCTTCTTGCACTTAGAGACACCAGACAGTAAGTACTTTAGCACTGTGTTTGGGGCCATTTTTAAATAGCAAAATCACCCCAAAAAAGCACAAAAATGCAAAAACCATGGACTAAATGGGCCAACAGAAAAGAAAATGTGTTTATAAGAGCTAAAACAAGAAAGCAGAGTGTCACCTTGTGCGACCTCAACATACGTGTTAGGTGACTCAAATTTTTCACTGCTTTGTGCATGTCACAAATGACTGCAAAAGTGCTGTGAGTATTGATTTTGGGGTTGCAAACAGATTTAAATGAGTAGGTGAATGTGGAGATACGGAATCCATGAATCATGAGGACTGATAATAAGTAATTTCCCTTCCGTCTCCCCAACCTTCCCTGAAAAGACCCAACCTCATCCATAAAGATATATAAATTTACCTTGGATGTTTTGGGAAAATAGTTATCTCTATGTAAGACTGTGTTCTTAAATATGTTACTCCTATCTCATAAATCTGTGTTCATTTCAGCATTTTCTAGCTTGGCATCGAACCAGAAGAGGTAGCCTATGTCTCTGTATCCCTTTTTATTAACCCATCTGTCCTAGTTATCGAGGGGCCTCAGCCCTGAGATTCCAAGCTTCTGCTTTTCTTGAGACCCACTGAAGCATGGCTCCTGCAGGTGCTGCCTCCTCCCCTCCAGCCCCCTCAACTTCCTGTAGTGCACATTTCCAGCAGTGCTTAGCGATTGAAGGTGTCTCACTTTCACATCCCTGGGCCATGAGAGCCCTCCTATCATACAGACTGAGGTGACAGTGGGGGAGATAACTGGTTCTCTGGGAAAAGATCACCTGCAAACAATTGCTACCAAATCCATACCATTTGAGGGAACAAAATCAGCACAGTGAAGAAAGATATCCAGGCTTATCACACTCAAACCACACAGCCCCCTCAATGCAAAGCAGCCCTGTTAAGATGCGCCTAGGAATTTCCTCTGCAGCTTGAAGCTGAGAAAATTGTCAAGACTTGGGTGAAAGGAAACTTCATCCGTGGGTTAATTTTCATAAGAAAGAGGAGGCTGGGTGCGGTGGGTCACACCTGTAATCCCAGCACTTTGGAAGGCTGAGATGGGTGGATCACAAGGTCAGGAGATCGAGACCATCCTGGCTAACAGGGTGAAACCTCGTCTCTACTAAAAATACAAAAAATTAGCCAGGAGTGGTGGTGGGCGCCTGTAGTCCCAGCTACTCAGGAGGCTGAGGTAGGAGAATGGCGTGAACCCGGGAGGCGGAGCTTGCAGTGAGCAGAGGTCGTGCCACTGCACTCCAGCCTGGGTGACAGAGCGAGACTCCGTCTCAAAAAAAAAAAAAAAGAGGAATGAGTCCAACCAGAGGGAGAATTGATCTTGCTGGTTTGGTCAGGGACTGGCTGATTAGTTACAGAGAAATGACCAAGGAAGAGGCGATGTGATGGGACCACCCCACCCAGCACCAGGCTCTGCAGACAAGCATGTTTGACTCATCTGCAAAGGGCTGGGGGCACTGCCTTGTGCGGCAGGATCCCACTGTGCAAAAGAAAACATGTAGACACAGACCTGTGGCCTCAACACTGAGGAACAGAACCCAGCTGCAGAGGAGTTGGCCTTGCATCCACTCCACTGGCTTCATCAATAGGTATCACTTGCCCTCCATGGCGCCATCCTGAGGCCTGCCTGTGCATCACACTGCACAGGGTGCCTGGTCTCCAAGGCACAGCCTTACATCATGCACATTCTGCTGAGAGGTTGACTCTCCTGTATTTGCAGGCATGCACAGGGGGCTTCTTAGTATACAGAGATACACATTTCAGAAACACAAAGTGAAGCTAAGGATGGTAGCATAAGGCATGATTTTTACTAATGTTTAGAAATAGAGGGATATTGAAATACTTGAAAACATTATCCAAACCTTCAACACCAAATTCTCTTGCTATGCCTTCAGAACTTAAAAGATTGAAAGTGCATCAAGTAAAGGCTGATCTATCTCAACCAACACAGACATTTTCAAGCTCCGCAAGACACTCAGAAATCTCTTTTCTATGCCCAACTTGCCATAATTAATACAGAAAACAGATATTATGCTTTGGGGTCAACATAAATGTTAACTCTCTGTGTAGTTATAAATAAACAACCAGCCCATCTGGTGCATTTAATTTACAATCTAAATGATTGATTCACTCAATATGCTTGTTGAGCATCTATCACGTGCAAGTCATTATGTCAGGCACCATGTGAGAGAAAAATGAACCTCCTGCCTCCCTGACAACAGGTAGGCAGAAATGGCTCACGAAAGGAAGAGAATAAGGATCTGGTCCGAGAGTTCCACTTTCATCCTGGGGACTGTGTGATTTCCAGGTTCTCTACTATCCTCACCTCTTCTTGCCTCTAAGTGGGACTGACCAAAGCCACCTGCAGATTCTAGTTCTTGGCAGGACTCTGGCTGATGAAAGCCCACATGTCCGGTTCTTCCTGAGTGTGGTCTTCAGGGCACCCCACCCTCAGGCTCCCTTCTGGAAAGCAGAGTCCTGGGCCCACCTCAGACCCAGCAAATAGGGCATACAGATAAGAAGTGTAAATTTTAAACAGCTTCCTAGGTGTTTTTTTTTTTTTTTTTTTTTTTTTTTTTTTTTTTTGAGACAGAGTCTTACTCTGTCGCCCAGGCTGGAGTGCAAGGCATGATCTCCACTCACTGCAACCTCTGCCTCCTGGGTTCGAGCAATTCTCCTGCCTCAGCCTCCCGAGTAGCTGGGACTACAGCGCACACCACCACACCTGGCTAATTTTTTATATTTTTAGTAGAGACAGGGTTTCACTATGTTGGTCAGGCTGGTGTCAAACTCCTGACCTCATGATCCACCCACCTCGGCATCCCAAAATGTTGGGATTACAGGTGTGAGCCTCCACGCCTCGCCTGCTTCCCAGGTGATTTTTAAGCACTCTGATGTCTGAGAACCTCTGCTATAATCTAGTATTGCCCTATTCAAGTGCTACAGTGGGAGAGGGAGGCAAGTTGACCGCGTTCAGTGTGAGCGGAAGCAAGTTGCCACTTGCCATGAGTGGGGAAGGGAGCCAGGGAGGACAGTCCAGTCACTGTGCTGTGCTGTGCCGGGCCAGGCTGCAGGCTCAACCTGGGAGACATCTCTGTAGTTCTTCCTTACAAGGAAGAAGTACATGCCTTATCACACAGGTGTGCTCAGAGGAGGGGGAAGGGACGCACACGCAACTCACACGCAGTTGGTAATTAAAAACAGAGCTAGCCTTTGAGAATAATTAACTGAACACTGGGTTGCAACCAGAGTTGCCACTTAGCAATGTCCCTTGCAAGCTCTTTTGAGCAGAAGAGGACAGGGTGCGGTTGCAGCCAGCAGTCTGGGGCCCATATTGACCCTGAGTGGGGCCAAGGATGTCTCCCCAGTGAACTGAAACATCTACTGTGTCCCAGGGCCACCTCATCACTCAGTCTTCTCTGGGGAAAAATACAACCAACCAACAAGATGCTAGACAAAAGAACTCAGGTTGAATATGCCGATAGATCTTACTGTCTTGTTTTTATCTAGGCAAACCACACATGGATGATGAGAAGGGCAGCACAGCCACAGGCTTTCCTTGATCCTGCTCTGGTACCCATCCCAAGACCCTTTCCTACTCAGTTGTGAAGGCCTGGGGGTGAGGCCACAGCGGACTGCAATGACAACCGCCGGCAGACCTGACATCTCCTGTCTGTGCCTTAGTGCCTTGCTGAAGTTCCCGCTTTCAGACTCTATTTTACTTTTCTATCACTACTTCATGAGCATAATCTTTATGGGGATCCTGCAGCTGCTAGAGAAACCAAAACACCTGACTTAAGCAAAAAGGACACAGTAAATGTGGATTAAGAAATACCTAGAGTTTTACTGAATGCCTATTAAAAAAATCACTAGCATTCTTTTTCCTAGCCAGTTAAAAAATAACTGTGGGTGACTCAGGACTGCAAGATATTACAGGAGCTTATGATGGTCTCCTGAGATTTTATAACTGTCTTTCATAAACCCGAGACATAAATATACCCAATGCTTAAAGCAAGGTGGCATAGGTTATAGGAAGGAGAGAAGGATGGTTTAGCTGTATCATAACTGCAGGCAAGACAAGATGGCAAACCACTAAACCTTCCAGCTCAAGATGGACATGTGCTCAGTGGGAGAATGTTGGCAGCAGAGGAGAGGAAACGCAGACGCAGGCATGAAACCTAAGTATCCCTCCTACAGACACCCACAGATGCACAGAGCCTGAGGTTAGGGTTTCTAAATATGCTTGATTCCCACAAATTTGACCTACCTCCCTTTCCTGGATTCAAATGCAGGTCTGGAATCCCAGGCGCTGGGCAGTATAGAATGTGGGAAGGGAAGAAGCACACAAATCTGAGAGGAGTATCTTAAAAGGAAAACAACTGAAACAGAGAGAAAGCACAAGACAGGCATCAACAAGCCAGAGTGCTTCCTGCTGCTGGACGATGTCTGTAATTAGGGAAGTGGGCTTTTCCTCCAAGAGTCAGCATGCAAAACAAACCAGAAAGCAGAAGTGTGAGATCCCCAGCAGCATGGGGCCTCTTTTAATTGCACATTCAAAATGAAGTAATGCTCTGAGACATGGATCCCTCCAGAACACACACCAGTTGAAGAGGGAGTCAGTGGACAGGGCTGTGCCATTTAGTGCTTAGCCAGCCTGGAAATGCCCTTTCCCAAGTGTTTTTACCAAAATTAACTTGGTCTTGACTTGCTAGGATGGGTATAGCAACGTTTTCCTGATTGTTTTATGTTTTTTAAAAAGTCCTACATCATAACATGTATCAAATTCAACCAGAAGATTGCACTAAATAGGAAGAGCATCCTTGAAAAGATCTTAATGGAGACCTCAAGATGCTAATTCCCAGGCAGGAGACTGAAAAAGTCAAGCAGAGATGGTCTTAATGGCGGAAAGGCCAATGTGTAGGGCAGAGGAAGGAAGAGTGCCAGCTCTCTCTGTCCCTGTTCCCAGGCCTCCTGGTCAGACAGCTGCTCATGGTGCTAGCAACAGATGCAACTTTACAGAGCGCCTCTGAGCAGCTCCCTCAGGGTACTTTTCAAGCATCTACTAACATTCCCTTACTCTGAAGCAAGCAGCTTTTTAATTTCCCACTGCAGTCTGTGACATTCCCCACACTCAAGAAGGGCCAGAAGCTCAGCCAGGGCCCACTCCACAAAAGGCCGTGAAACATCACTGGAAACGCAAGATAAAAAGGAACCCTCTCCAGAGCTGTAGAAGATGGAAGGAGTCATGTTGATGAGTTTACTGGGATGGGGTTAGAAGCCTCGCGAGGGAAGTGTTCAGAAACGCAACAGTGGGCGATCTGCACCTGCACCCCAAACTTGTGAAAATGACAGCTTCATGAAAAACAGGTTCTCATTTTATAGAAGATAAACTTCAGCCACAGAAGAGGTTGGCTGTACTTCTTTAGTGCTGGCCAGAATGACCATGATGATGAAGGTGACGAAGATAATGCAAAACAGCTATTCCGTGAGCACTTGACTCAAAGGGTATCAACTGATCTGCACAACATCCCTAATGGTAAATACTATTGTTATCCTCAATTCACAGACCTGGTCATTGAGGCTCAGGTGGGTTAACTGGCTTGCTGAAGAACACACAGTATGGGGTGGAGCCAATATTTGAAGCCCGCCTCTTCTCTTAGCTACCATCTTCAGGTGACAGTCAAAATGCACTCATAGTCAACCCATCCAAATGTAAGCTTGGGGCTTTCCTGCCTAACTTGGAGCTCCTTCTTGTTCCCTGGAGCTGGGTTCTCAATGTGCGTCTCTGGTCCAGCAATGTCAGCATCGCCAGGAGACATGGAAGATATGAAAAATCTTAGGGTTCCACCCTGACCTGCCAAATCAGAAACTCTGGGGTGAAGCTCTAGGTTCTGTATTTTAAAAGTTTAAGTTTGAGAACTTTGGCTCAAGAGCTCCATCCATTTATGAAGATAAAAATCCAAGCTCTCTTAGATCACTCCTTTCTCTACACTGCTTAAAGTCAACCCTTTGCCAATCCCTCCCATCTCACCTCTCAGCCTCCCACACATGCCCACTTGTCTCCAAAACCACATAACATCCTTTCCCTCCACATCTCTTTTGAGTAGTTCTGGCTGTCAGTGCCCCCACCTTGCTGCCTTCCCACATGTTCTAAGCTGTGGCCCTTTTCTCTGCTAAAAATCCTCCACTGTCCAGGCTACCCTTTGAGCTCAGGATAAACATGTCCCTGTCCCCACAGTCAAAACCAACATGCTTTCCTTTTGTACCGATGACCCCTGTTTTGACTTAATTTACCTTTATTTTCTAGGATGTGAATTTTTGATGAATGTCTGTTTGTCCCATAAGGGCTGAAATTGTATCTGTTTCTAGTAAGACTTGAAATTGAGTAGTGAGAGTCCTCCAACTTTGTCCTTTTTTAATGGGTATTGTGATGGGTATTCTAGGTCTTTTACCTTCCCAAGTAAAGTTTAGAATCATTTTGTCATTATCTACAAAACAGCTTGTTGGGATTTTGATTGGGATTGGGTTGAATCTACAGATCAAGCTTGGCAGAATGAACATTTTAACAACATTGAGTCTTCCAACGTGTGAACATGGACTACTTTTCCATTTATTTACATCTTCTTTGATTTCTTCCATCAGTATTTTGTAGTTTTCTGCATACAGATCCTGTACATATTTTGTTAGATTTATACCTAAGTATTTTTTTGTCTTTTTGTGCTATTATAAATGGTAATTATTCTTATTTCAAATTTCAATAGTTTACTACCGGTATATAGGAAGGCAACTGACTTTTGTATATTGATCTAGCATCCTGCAGACTCACTTATTGGTTATGAGAGTTGTTTTATGGATTCTTTGAAGTTCTTCATATGGACATGCATATTATCTGTGAATAAAGATGTCTTATTTCTTCTTTTCTGATCTGTATAAGTTTTATTTTGTTTTCTTGCACTAGCTAGGGCTCAGTAGGATGTTGAACAGAGTGGTAAGAGAGGACAGTCTTACCTTGTTTTCAGTATCAGAGGGAAAGTGTTCAGTCTCTCGCCGTTAAATATGATGTTACCTGTAGGGTTTTTTTTTAAAGTTTTTTATCAAATTACAAAAGTTTCCCTCTATTCCTAGTTTAAGATTTTTTTTTTTTTTTTTTGCCATGAAAGAGTGTTTTGATTTCATCAAATGCCCTTTCTGCCTCCATTAACATGGTCATATGATTTTTTTTCTTTAGCCCATTGATGTGATGGATCACATTAATTTATTTTCAAATGTTGAACCTGTTTTGCATACCTGGAATAAATTCCACCTGGCTGTGGTACATAGCTCTTTTTATACATTGTTGGGTTTGATTTTCTAATATTTTATTGAGGGTTTTTGTATGTATAAGTAACATTGCTTTGTTTTCTTGTAATGCCTTAATTGGTTTTGGTATTAGGTGAAATATGAACTCATAAAACTAATTAGAAACTGTTTCTTCCATTTCTATTTTCTGGAAGAGATTATGGAAAACTGGTATTCTTTCTTTCTTAAGTGTTTGATAGAATTCACCAGTGGACCCATCTGGGCCTGATGATTTCTGTTTTAAAGGTTATATTAATTTAAATTTTAAAGATATAGGGCTATTCAGGCTACCTATTTCTTCTGTAAGTTTTAGTAGTTTGTGTCACTGAAGCATTAGTTTATTTCACCTAAGTTACCAATTTGTGAGTATAGAGTTGTTCATGATCTTCCTTTATCATCTTTTTATATCCATTAGATCAACAGTGATGACCTTTCCTTCATTTCTGATATTGGTAAATTGCATCTTCTACATTTTTTTCTTTTTTTTTTTGGCTAAAGGTTTATCAATTTGGTTGATAATTTCAAAGAACCAACATTGGTTTTATTGACTTTTCTCTACTGTTTTCAATTTCAATGATTTCTGCTTTAATTTTAATTATTTCTTTTCTTGGCTTGGCTTTCTTTCTTGCTTGGCTTAGGCCTAATTTGCTCTACTTTCTGTAGTTTCGTAAAAGTAGAATCACAAGTAATTTGCTTTATATATTTTTTACCTAATGTGTGCACTTAGTGCTATAAACTTCTCTGTAAGCACTGCCTTTGCTACATCCCAAAATTTTTGATAAATCATATTTTTATTTTTATGCATTTCAAAATATTTTTTTAAATTTTGGAGCCTTCTCTTGGAAACATAGGTTATATAGAAGTCTGTTGTTTAATTTCCAGATATTTGGGAAATTTCCCAAAACCTCCATCTTTTTGTTGTTGATATCTAGTTTAATTATATTGTGTTCTGAGAACATAATTGGTATGACGTTTATTCTTTCAAATGTGTTAACATGTTTTCTAAGAATGTGCTCTATCTTGGTGAATATTCCAAGTGAGCTTGAGAAGAATGTGTATTTTTCTGTTGTTGAAGGGAATATTTTATAAATGTCAATTAGATCAAGTTGACTGACAGTACTGCTCAGGTCATTTTCATCCTATCTATTTGGTCTATCAACTATTGTGAGAAAGAGATTAAAATCTCTAAGACAGGATTTGTCTATTCTCCTTTCAGTCTTACCAGTGTTTGTCTTGCATATTTTGATGATCTGTTGTTATGAGCATACACATTTAGGGTTGTTATATCTTCTTGGATATTCGACCCCTTTACCATTCTGTAACAATTTCCTTGAAGCCCTGACCCCTGTTGACTATGAGTTTTTTGTCCTTTAAGTGATAAAGTGAGGAGGGTGCTGGAACTTGAGGAATTCGCTTGGGAATTCCCAGCTGAGACAAGGCTCTGGCAAAGTGTTTTCCCTTGGAGAGTAACCATTGTCATGGAGAAAGCCTAGGGGTATTTCACAGTTATCGCTCTTCCCCTCCCCTGCCAGGGCCATGAGGAGCTCTTTCTCAGATCTTCATGGTAAGAACCTAGTGAGGCTTGTATTAATCATGGCTTTCAGTTTCTTTTATTTTCTGGTAGCTATGTCTACAGTGTTATTCAAAGAGATGATTAGCTCCAAGTGTGGACCTCAGGGCCTTGTACCTGAGCTGTGTGGACTGCAAGTAAGACTCCCACTGAAGGCAATGCTTGAAGCTGCTGTGCAGTGAGGCAGAGCTTTCTGCCTGATAGCCTCTGAGTGAGCCTGTGCCCAATATGACCTGGGCTCGTCCTGTGGGCCTAAATATTGGGAGCCAGGAGGACCGCCTGGTGGGTGTGCACTATACTAAATCATCACCTGTCTCCAGCTTCTGCAGGTGCAAGTAAATCTGCCATACAATCGGTCTCTGCTAATGAGAAGGACACTTATTATATTTTAGAAATATTGACTATGAAAAATTATTCTTTCATAAGAAAAGTGTGTGATAATTAGCAGATTCTTATTTTGAGAATTCAATGGGCTTGCTACTAAGTTTAAACCGAAATATCACATTGATGAGACTACTTTTAACCCTGAAGGCTATGATCTGTCTACTTCCGGACTTTTTTTGCTGATGCCCTTCTGGTACCAAAACAGTGCCAGTCACATCATAGGAGCCCAATAAAAATCTGCTGACTTAATTAACTAATATAAAATGTAAGGCTAAGAGACTTTCTCTGTATTATAAAACAGTTCAACGGTTTCAAAAACATATCTCTTACAAAACAGTCAAATTTAACTTGCTTTTAAAAATTATTTCCTTGCTTTGTAAAAGAAAGAAGTAGAATATAGTTTATTCTCATTGTTTCAGGTTATATGTTCCATAAAGTCACCCCCAAAACTGAATTATCAAGTAGTAGTCCATTGCTTCTCAGGGGTTATGTGCCTGAGAGCCTGTGGTCACCATATTTTCATCAACTGATCAATGCATCACTTGTTTGATGTGTTTCTGTGTAAAGGCACCTTATTTCATATCTATTGTTAATGCATACCATTGAACTCATGGCCAATGCACTAACTATAACTCATGACTGACAGGCTTCTCTAACCCACATATTTTCTCTATAAGGCACAGCACAGACTTCTTACACCTGGGGACACCAGATAGCACTTCAGCTGGTGGCTACTCTAAACAGCAAAGTCACCACAATTTGAAAAAAGGAACAAAAATGCAAAAAGTATGGCACTAAGTAGAATGGGAAAAAGACACTTACTTATATGAGGTGAAAGGAGGAGTTGGAGTGTCCAGAATATGCATGTGGCTAAAATTTTGTGCCACTCTGATATGGTTTGGCTGTGTCCCCACCCAAATCTCAACTTGAATTGTATCTCCCAGAATTCCCACATGTTGTGGGAGGGACCCAGGGGGAGGTAATTGAATCATTGGGGCTGGTCTTTCCCATGCTATTCTCATAGTAGTGAATAAGTCTCATAAGATCTGATGACTTTATCAGGGGTTTCTGCTTTTGCTTCTTCCTCATTTTCTCTTGCTGCTGCCATGTAAGAAGTGCCTTTCGCCTCCCTCCATGATTCTGAGGCCTCCCCAGCCATGTGGAACTTTAAGTCCAATCAAACCTCTTTTTCTTCCCAGTCTTAGATATGTCTTTATCAGCAGTGTGAAAATAAACAAATACAGTAAATTGGTACCAGAAGAGTGGGGTGTTGCTGAAAAGATACCCCAAAATTTGGAAGCGACTTTGGAACTGGGTAACAGGCAGAGGCTGGAAGAGTTTGGAGGGCTCAGAAGAAGACAGGAAAATGTGGGAAAGTTTGGAACCTCCTAGAGACTTGTTGAATGGTTTTGACAAATATGCTGATAGTGATATTAACAATAAGGTCCAGGCTGAGGTGGTCTCAGATGGAGATGAGAAACTTCTTGGGAACTGGAGTAAAGGTGACTCTTGTTATGTTTTAGCAAAGAGATTGGCAGCATTTTTCCCTTGCCCTAGAGATCTGTGAAACTTTGAACTTGAGAGAGATGATTTAGGGTATCTGGCAGAAGAAATTTTTAAGCAGCAAAGCATTCAAGAGGTGACTTGGGTACTGTTAAAGGCATTCAGTTTTATAAAAAAAGCAGAGCATAAAAGTTTGGAAAATTTGCAGCCTGACTATGTAATAGAAAAGAAATACCCATTTTCTGGGGAGAAATTCAAGTCAGCTGCAGAAATTTTCATAAGCAGCAATGAGCCTAATGTTAATCCCCAAGACCATGGGGAAGATGTCTCCAGGCCATGCCAGAGACCTTCATGGCAGCCCCTCCCATCACAGGCTTGGAGGCCCAGAAGGAAAAAGTTGTTTCGTGGGCCGGGCCCAGGGTCCTCATGCTGTGTGCAGCCTAGGGACTTGGTGCCCTGCGTCCCAGCTACTCCAGCTGTGGCTGAAAGGGGCCACTGTAGAGCTCAGGCTGTGGCTTCAGAGGGTGGAAGCCCCAAGCCTTGGCAGCTTCCACATGGTATTGAGCCTGCGAGTGCACAGAAGTCAAGAATTGAGGTTTGGGAACCTCTGCCTAGACTTCAGAAGATGTATGAAAATGCCCAGATGCCCCGGCAAAAGTTTGCTGTAGGGGCAGGGCCCTCATGAACAACCTCTGCTAAGGCAGCACAGAAGGGAAATGTAGGGTCGGAGCCCCCACACAGAGTCCCTACTGGGGCACTGCCTAGTGGAGCCATGAGTAGAGGGCCACCGTCCTACAGACCTCAGAATGGTAGATCCACTGACAGCTTGCACCACATGCCTGGAAAAGCCACAGACACTCAATGCCAGCCTGTGAAAGCAGCCATGAGGGAGGCTGTTCCCTGCAAAGCCATAGGGATGGAGCTGCCCAAGACCATGGGAACCCATCTCTTGCATCAATGTGACCTGGCTGTGTGACCTGGAGTCAAAGGAGATCATCTTAGAGCTTAAAATTTGACTGCTCCACTGATTTCAGCCTTGCATTGGCCCTATAACCCCTTTGTTTTGGCCAGTTTCTCCCAGTTGGAATGGGTGTATTTACCCAATACCTGCACCCCCATTGTATCTAGGAAGTAACTAGCTTGCTTTTGATTTTACAGGCTCAGAGATGGAAGGGACTTGCCTTGTCTCAGATGAAACTTGGACTATGGACTTTTGGGTTAATGCTGAAATGAGTTAAGACTTTGGGGGACTATTGGGAAGGCATGATTGGTTTTGAAATTTGAGGACATGAGATTTGAAGGGGCCAGGGGTGGGTGATATGGTTTGGCTGTGTCCCCACCCAAATCTAAATTTGAATTGTACCTCCCAGAATTCCCATGTTATGGGAGGGACCCGGCGCAGGGGGGTAATTGAATCATGGGGCCAATCTTTTCCATGCTATTCTTATAATAGTGATTAAGTCTCACAAGATCTCATGGATTTATCAGGGGTTTCCTCTTTTGCTTCTTCCTCATTTTCTCTTGCTGCCACCATGTAAGAAGTGCCTTTCACCTCCTGCCATGATTCTGAGGCCTCCCCAGCCATGTGGAACTGTAAGTCCAATTAAACCTCTTTTTCCTCCTAGTCTTGGGCATGTCTTTATCAGCAGTGGGAAAATGAACTAATACACCGTGTGTATGACCTCAAATGGTCTTGAAAGCATCATGGTTATTGATTTGGGGATTACAGATAAATGACTGTGATTGTGAGTAGGCAAATTCACAAATTCAGAAGCCGTGAATACTGAGGATCAACCATATATTATCTCACATAAGACTGCTACGGGTGACTCACATTCATTCTTTATCCATTTTGAGTGACTTCTAAGATATTCACCAAGGGCCTCAGTGGTCACAAATAAGCTGGATGGGGAAGTACAAATTACTGTAAAAATCAATACACAGATACTAGTACTTAGAAAATTATAATATCAGTCTCAGCTCCTGATAGCCATATCTCCCTGTATTCATTTGGTTTTCTAACAAAATGTTTCCTGCTACTCTCAAAAACATAGGTTTTATTTACATATACCAAAAATCAGCTGACGGCATGAGAAAAATCTGCCTCATTTTCTATTAGAGGGGTTGATATTTGCAGTCTCCAACCTGCACAGCTGAGCCAGCATAATTCCTGCAGGGTAGAGAAGGCCATGCAGCCTAAATAAGGGGCATCAGAGGGGCCTGAGCCAGGCCTGCTGTTCACCAGCTAGCCAGCCTTGAGCAGATTACTCTCCACTTCCTCATCCATAAAAGGTTATAGCTTCTACTTCATTGGGACTGTTCTTCTTTTAGGAAAAATAAAGGCCTAAATGGTAAAATGGCAACATTTATTAAGTTGGGTGGTCCTGCACTGTTCTGTATTTTATAATTTTTTTCCCAAAGAAAAACCCTATGGTTGCTGTCATGAATAAATGAGATTACACATGACCAGGGCCTGATGCTAGGCTCCCATGCTTCCTTATGATCTGGCTGTAAACAACTTGAGTGCAGGGAAGCATCTCAGCTGCTGCGACAGCCCCCATACCTCACCCCGCTCCGGACATGTGGGAGGCACCCCATAACTCAGTGTGCTGAACGGATCACAGCCGACAAAATGACCTGGTTGGCCATCAGAGAGGCTGGCGGAAGCTAAGAGTGCCCCAGGAAGATTTTTGGTCATTCTGAAGTTGTTTCCTGCTTATTTGTTGATTTTTAACCATTGGTTTCAATGCCACATGCTCTAAGTCACTCTGTAAGATAAACATCAAAATATCAGATTGCTTGGGTGTTGGCAGAGATACTGCCCCCTCCTCTCTGAAATGACCCTGCAACAAGAACCAGATAAAGAAATAAAATGGAAGCAGTGGGCACCCCTGATCCTGAGCGATAACATGCCGCAAGTGGAGCCCAATGAAGCTATGTTTGCCCTGGGATCATGAAGACCCTTAGTGGGGACTGGCTGCTGTAGACTTCAGACAAGGCCCAAAGAGTGGAAGGATATACACAGCAATGGAAAGCCAACCATTTCTTATAGTGTTGAAGAGAGGAGACTGAATGGCTGGCAGCCTCACTGGGGAGAAATACATATTAAACCAATTCATTCTCTCTCTTTCACTCTCTGTCTTTCTCTCTCTCTCTCTCTCTCTCTCTCTCTCTCTCTCACACACACACACACACACACAACATTATTGAGAAGGGAGGAAATATTCTGGTAGACTGGAACACATCCGAGGCCCCTCCATGATCTATTGCAAAGATGAGGATCATACCTTGGGTTTGTACAATTATGCTGAAATAATTAAAGAAAAGAAGCAACAGGAGAAACAAATGGCAAAAGACATTCACCAGAAAAATGTCCCAAAAGGCAGATGAAGTTATGTCCACACACACAGGTATGGAATCAAAGAACTTAACAGAATAATCACTTGGTTAAAATAACAGCTCAAAAGGGAGAAAGGGGCAAAAAAAGACAACAACAATAAGCTGGCAGAGATCAGGGGAAAAGGCCAGAAAAGAAATGATGGCTATTACATCAAGCAGGGAAAAATGAATGGATATTAACACTGCAGGCAGCATGGGGGACAGGATCTGTGGAGCTTGAGAAAAATGAAACAGGAATTAACAAAGACTTCAGGAATTCAACAGAAAAATTGAGAAAGATAGGGGAGATCTAAAATATATAAAATTAATGTCCCTGAAATAGAGAATTAAAATAAAGGAGTAGAACACATGTTTAAAGTTATAAAATTTCCAGAAATAAAAAAATGTCTTGTCTACAGGGGTTAAAAGGGCATCTTATCCAGGAACCTCTAGAGCAGGGATGTGCAATCTTTTGGCTTTCCTGGGCCACACTGGAAGAAGAAGAATTGTCTTGAGCCACACATAAAATATACTAACACTAATGACAGCTGATGAGCCAAAAACAAAAAATTGCAAAAAACAAAACAAAACAAAAAAACTCATGTTTTAAGAAAGTTTACAAATCTATGTTGAAAAGATATCTGTACTCCCATGCTTCACTGCAGCACTATTCGCAATAGCCAAGATACAAAATCAACTTAAAAGTCCACCAAGGAATAAACGGCTAAGGAAAATGTGGCACACACACAATGGAATACTATTCAGCCATGAAAAAGAAGGAAACCCTATTGTTTGTGATAACATAGAATAAGCTGGAGAAAGTTATGTAAAGTGAAATAAGTCAAGCACAGAAAAACAAATACCTCATGATCTCACTCATATGTGGAATCTAAAGTGATTCAGCTCATAGAAACAGAGAATAAAATAGTGGTTACCAGGGGCTGGGGAGTGAGAGAATAAGGAGACGACAGTCAAAGACTACAAAGTTGCAGATAGGGAGGAGGATTAATGATAAGCATTTATGATGATGGGTATGTTAATTGGCTTGATTCAACCCTTCCACACTGTACAGCTATAACATCACTGTGTACCCCATAATTATATAAGATAAAATTCGTCCCCCAAAATTTTAAATATTACTGGGCCTCAAGCTTCTCCTTGGAAACACCTCAAGCCAGAAGACAGAAGAGTTACATCCACACAGTTCTCAGAGGTGGCAAACGTGTCCAACCAGAGGCACATAGTCCAGCTAGGCTCAGGGCTGGCAGTGAATGATTTCAGGACTTAGAATAAAATGACTATGGAAGGTTCTGATGTCTCTGTCGAAAATCAGAAGAACAGAAGCACAGCTATCTGCCTTCTAAACACCTGCTTCTCTGTAAGATAAACATCAAAATATCAGATTGCTTGGGACACACCTAGATTTGTCCTAAAACTGCCACTGCCCAGCCCAGCATAGCCCAGTGAACCAGATTGAAAGGGCAGCCTCCGCTGCCTAGGTGGTTCTCACGACCCGCTAAACAGAACAAGCCCCTGCTTCCATTAGTAGCTCAATTCATAAACAAAACAAAATAAACAAACAAAAGCAATGAAAAGCTCCAGCTGAGAACAGTGGCTCTGCATTTTAGCTGCAGGTTAGGATCACACAGAGTGCTCTTTTCCCAGCCCTAACACTCATAATCTCTCTCCTGTAAAGCTCTCTAGAGAGCTTAGCATACAGCCAGGATAGAGCAGCAGTTGCTCTACAATTATCTAGAATTATCACCTCTATGTGGAAGGTTCTGGGTTTCAAAGCTGATTCAAACAGAGCTGACTGCAGAAGTGAGCAGCAGCGCAGGCTCCCAAACAGAGGGGAACAAGCACGGAGCCGAGCACATTCCCCGTTTCACGTGGAACTATAAAGAAGTCACATGAAAGGCATCATTCAGGAAAACATTTTTAGTGAATGAAAGTGTTAACTCAATGTTTAGACATATCAATTTTGTTAAGACAATAATTCAGGAAGAAGAATCTTGATCGCGACTTTTGCAGTAAGTGGAGCCTGAGTGCTGGTGGTGGGGCGAAGCTCCCCTAGGAGGGCAGCACATGACTGCACTTCCTGGAGTCAGGCTGAATCATGAAAGGAAGTCCTATAATTCACGAACCCTTCAAAACGACTTCTCTTGTGGCATTTTATCTCTACTCAAATTAAGCAGCACAGGAACTCCAGAGACAGGCTAGCCACACATCTCTGCCCCAGCGCCCGGAGTGGGGCAAGGTTGGAGCCGAGGCGCCAGTGGCATGACCCCACCTCTGCTCACTGGGGTGTCTCGGAACGCTCCCCTCTCAGCCCGCCTTGAGTACTTACAAAATGAGCAAACGGAAGGCATTCCCAGAAACAAACGCCTTGTTTCTTGGTCTGAAAGTACAAGGGCCACTTGCTTGATATCTCATTTTTTTTGTTTTGCCTTCGTGGGAAACACGTTCCCTCTCTACATCTTCTTTTCAAAATGGACAAAACCTCAGGTTCCAAATGTTTCAAGGAAACTATGTTGGATTTTTTTTTTTAACCGAAGAGAAAGGAACAAGCACTAAGGTTTTCTCCAGTCCCTCAAAACCCTCTTGAGCAAAAACCTGGTTTGTTCTTTCAGAAACTATTCTGAACCAAGTGTGCTTACCCCAAGGACACATGACTTCGTAGCTTTCTCCAAGGCTGTGTTACCTCTTGGAGGGCTGCTGCGAGGAAATAACTGGGAACCATGTCAGTTCCCGGGTGACTGAGAAGTAACATTATTGTGTGTGTGTGTGTGTGTGTGTGCGTGCACGTGTGTTGTGTTGTGCAGGAGAATGTTACAGCCTTGAGGATGAAAAGGGCCAGGCCAGGGCCCCATGGACAAGACTCAAGGTCTCATGTCAAAGGAGAGGGCACTCCTGGTGCCCTCATCAGTTCCCAGGGTCAAATCCTCTTAAGAAAATTGGGAGCTGCAGGTATCAACACATGAAATAGTGGCGAGTGTTACCGTGCACTTAGGCAAGGGGTGGCACTGAGAGCTGGGAAAGGGGAGTGGTGGGTGGAAGTTCATATCCCTCCTGGGCTCCTCAGGGGATGGGCTGAGAGCAGCTTGGTGTCTGGCAGACCTTGCTGCAGCAATGGAAATACCTGTTCTACTCTGCCTGACGCAGACCTACCACCCACGTGTGGCAACTGGCCCCTGAAACATGGCCTGTGTGACTGAGAACTGAATTTTACATTTTAAATGAAATTCAACATTTATTTTAAGTGGTTTTAAGTAATTGAGCGGTCAGTGGCCACATGTGGCCAGTGGCTTCATAATGAACAGCTTTAGCAGGGATGACAGAGACCAACATGATGAGCTGCATCTTATAAACACACCACCAGGACCAGAGTCTGTGTGGTCCTGGTACTTCTCCCTTCCAGAAATTCCTTCTAGTTGGGCCAAACTTGAAGGCTCTGGGTTTTCTTTTGATAATGGGGATGATACATTTTTCTCTAAATATCTAGTTGACTATATCCAAGTCATATCTGATATATTAAAATATGAGAAATTAAGAGTGCCCACAATATGCAAAGAGGGTGCCATGCTGGGAGCAGAGTACACAAAACTCTCCATGCCATGGTCTCCAACTGGACATTTTAAACGAGCAAAGGCCAAAGTCATGCAACAGAGTCTTTTAGAGCTTCTGAGTAAGATGCCCCCGGGGGGAGTGACCTTGTCTAGTGACTGGGGATGTGAGAGTGGAGGACAACGCACCCCCTATGTGTTGCTTATTAAACCCAGCAGACCCCTAAACACATGATTAGAATCTAGACACAGCTTATTTGCTTATGATACTGTTGGGCAAGAGTCACTCTCTTTCTGTGACCCTCTCATAAAATATTTTTGCTTGTAAAAGAACCCTCTCTTCAATTCCCTGGTAACCAGTAGCTATTTATCCTTGACATCCCTCACTCAACCCTGAACATTTGACAGAGGGCCTATTCTTTGTGAGCCAGTCTGATTGGTGCTTTGCATACAGCATCTCTGAGCTTGATAGCAACCCAAGGGTTAGATATTTTTAACCTCATTTTGCAGATAGGGTACTACCAACCCCCAGCAGTTTCAAGTGAAGGATGGAATCTAGACCCTGAGGCCTGGTCTGCTTCTGACAACCACTCTGCCCCCAGAGAGGGCTTTAGAGCCACTTCTTGGAACTGGATGTTTACAGGTCAAAGCCACAATTCTAGAGATTTTATTATAAAGTGTAAACACGGGGGCAGGCGATGAGTCCAGGGGCTCTCCTGGGCGAGTATGGCACAGTGCTGATGGAGGCAGCTGGGGTGGGGAGGTAGCTGTAGCCAGCGAGGCCCAGAAGCCAAGCCACAGACACCAAGAAACTATGGACCAAGCTCTCAACCAGGAGCAAAATTGCTTATGTCCTTCTCATGAGAAAAAAACATTTCACACGAAGCATGCAGATGACAAATGGTATGACAGAATAAAGCATGGTGGACTAAGCATAATGTTAAAAAAAAATCTTAAAGACGAAAACCATTCAAATCATCTTGTGTAGAAAATGTTACAGGTCAGTTTTCCTATCTGACCAGTGTACATATTCTTCCTCTCAGAATTATTTCATGTGCATTCACCTCCTGCAAGTCTTACAGTTGCATGCTGAGAATGCACTGACATTCTCACTCTAAAGCCTTCCTCCAAAAGTTCTGCAGAGTGGCAAACCTTAGGAGAATGTAAGTTTCCGTGGAAAGGACCGTTCGCAACAGAAAAACATGAGCCCTCTCTCTCTCAATCACACACACACACACACACACACATCAAATGGGGAGGGGCCACTCTGGCCTGCCCAGTGTCTTTGCAGTCAAAGGCACACATAGCTGCCATTATACCCAGCATATAAATATATCCCAATTTGGTGGAAACCTCGTCAGCCTTTAAAGATGTGTTTGTGTGCTATGAAATCCTATGAACTAGCTGTCAAATGGTGGTCCTCATTCTTGGCTGCTGCACTGGGTGGGGTGGAGTAGGAGTGGCTTTTAGAAACATCTGAAGGCAGGCTGCACACCAGAGCACCCCGGTGTCCTTGGAGGTGGCCTGGGCTTCAGGACCTGAGTAACAGCAGGGTGCAAGCATGTTTGAGACCACGGCTGTACACCTTTGGGTGAGCTGCTGAACCTCTCAAAACCTCACTCTTCACTGGAGGACAGAATGGTGCCAGCAGTCATGATGCATGATGTGTTTCTAAGTTACTTCTCTTCGTGGTCTCATCCTACTTACCCTTTCCCCCCAAGCAAACCTTATTATTATCATTTTTCTAAATTGAAAAAAGTACACACTCCTGATCGTTGTAAATACTGCAGGCACACTGGCACACTGAAGTAGGCAGAATAAAAATGTAAATTTCACCTTTTTCTCTAAACCAATTCTATTCCCCTCCCCACAAAACTGCTGTTCTTAATTTGGTGCTTACGCTTCCAGATCATGCTACATATTTACATACACATGTGTACACACTGGATACAATATGTATAGGCAGAAATGCATGTATAAGTAGTAAACAACAATCCAATATCATTTAAATTATTATGTGCATGTGTGAGATTTTTAGTTTTTTTTGTTTTTTTTTTTTACTTATTATTATTTTTGAGACAGGGTCTTGCTCTGTCACCCAGGCTGGCGTGCAGTGGCATGATCTCGGCTCACTGCAGCCTTGACCTCTTGGACTCAAGCGATCCCACCTCAGCCCCCCATGTAGCTGGGACTACAGGCGCACACCACCAGTTCAGGCTAATTTTTTTTTTTTTTTTTTTTTGGTATTTGTCATAGAGGTGGGGTTTTGCCATATTGCCCAGGCTGGCTTCAAACTCCTCAAGCAATCCACCCACCTTGGCTTCCCAAAGTGCTGGAATTACAGGTGTGAGTCATTGCACCCAACCCAGCATGAGTTTTTTAAACAAATACAATGATATGTTACATCTTGCTTTTTCACTAGTAGAACTTGGACATTGTTATATTTGGTGTATGAAATAAATTCCACATTTTTTAGAAGACTGCATAGGATTCCAGCATATGAATCAACTGCACTTCCCTTAGTGATTTTTTTTTGCTATTATAAAATAAATTGTTGCAATGAATATTTCTCCACTTTTATCAATTTATATGTGTAATAGATTCCTAAAAGTGAAATTGTTGAGTGAAAGCACCTGTGTTTTAAATTTTAAAAGATGTTACCAAACGGCCCTGTCAGCACCCACCTGTATTTTTTTCTTATTGATTTGAAAAAACTCACTGCATATTAAAGCTATTGATGCTTTACCACAAGCATTGAAATTAAATATATCTTACCATTTTTTTCATTTATTTATATAGTTTTTCATTTTATGGGGATTTGCTTAAGATTTTAGGAAATCATACTTATCAACCTTGTGATGAGTATGAATATAAATTCATATGTTTTATCACATTTAGACAGGCCTCTTCACAATTATTTTAAAACTCACCTAAGTTTTCTTTTAATAGCTTTATTATTTCAATGCTATATTTTTATTCTTTGTTCAGCTTGGAATTTATTTTGATATTAAGAGCAAAGTTTTGTTTTTTTTTCCAAACGATTTGCAGTTTTCCCAAGACCATTCATCCATGGCCCTGCACCTCCCCCGCCTGGTGTGCAAAGCCTCCCTTGGACCCATGCCTGCATACTATCTGGGTCTGGGCTCTACTCCCCATAGCAGCTTCACTTTACAATTTTGTGGAGTTTGTCTCCTTTAACACCTTTATCTTACATTTCTTCCCTGAGTCTTCTCATAAGTCTCTCTCTCTTTAAGTTTTTGCACATCTAAAGTGAAAGAAACACTTTACCGTAAGTATTTTAATGTGCTTAATTGTGTTTGGTCTTCACACTGAGAGAGTTCTGGAATTATCTGTACAGCAGGCTCATTTCAGGGGCCTTAGACATCTCTCCATCTCCATATCTGGAGAGCTCCCTGGTGCTCTTGACGGCATCACAGAAAGGCCATCGTGGGGAGGCGCCAGTCTTCACTCACCCATTTGTTACAGGTTGAATTGTGTCCCCTCAAGTTCAAATGTTGATGTCCTAACTCCCTAAACCCTCTGAGTGTGACTTTATTTAAAGACAGGGTCTTTACAGCTGTGATTATGCCCCATTGAAGTCCTTAGGGTGAGCCCTACTCCAATATGACTGGTGTCCTTACATGAAAAGGAGATCTGGACCCAGAGACAGGCACACAGGGAGCATGCCATGTGGAGCTGGAGATGGTCACCCACAAGCCAAGGAGACGCCGGGAGCACATTCTCCTACCCAGCCCTTGGAAGGAGCCACCCTGGGACATCCTGACCTCAGTCTCTTTGGCTCAGAGTTGGGAGGCGACACATTGGGCTGTTCAAGCCGTTCAGCATGCAGTGCTTTGTTATGAAAGCCTGATCGGACTGAAACTCCATTCCTCCATAACAGACACTGACACAGCTTCCAGAGTCTTCTTAGAAGAAATAAGCTCTGGGGAATACCTTACACATAAGTCTTTGAAGACACTGCTGGCTTCTTCGAGGACATCATCCCTCACAAATACTTGCCTTTCTAGCATGAGTCCTTCTCCCCAGCTGCCAAGCTGCCTTTCCTTGACCAAATCATTGAAGTCGCACCTGCCTCACAAACATTTCTATAACAGGAGGGAAACGGGTCTGAGATCTGTCCACACCTGTCCTCTCCCAACCCTCAAGACAGCAACGCAGGCAGAGAGCAGCAGTTCTGCCCCGTAGCGGGACAGCCACAGACATGGAGGTCTGATGTGGGAAGCACAGAGACACTCACTGCTAGGGGCTCGGCGCTCACTTTCCACGAGGCTCTAGTTTACTCTGGATAGTAAATTTATCTCTGTGGAAGGCAGGCATGCATAAAAGCTTCAGCTCTTCTCACTTGAACCTCTCACTGGTTTGGGATTGTGTCTAATTCCTATTGTATATGCTTAACTTCTCAATGCAAAAGCCACAAAGATCAAAATAAGTTTTGTGTAACCATTGGTGATGAGTAAAATCGGCATGTCTGACACTGAGCCTGTGTCCTCCCTCTGCCTCTCCAGGCTTTCCTGAGCTGCTGACAGGACTCCAAACTTGCCCACCAATTAGGCAGGACAGCAGATCCTCTTTTACGCCTTATTAGAATAGCGGATAGGGATTGATTGGAAACACCTAGTTTTGAGAGTTCTAATCCCAGCAGCATCACTCAGTGATTGGACAAATCCCTTCACCTTTCTGAGCCCGTTTCTAATCGGGTTGAATTAGATGCTCTGCATATTTAAACAGGCTTCTAAGAAATCTATGAATTTGGACTCTCAGTATCCTAATAAGCAGGACAGACTTCATGATAGAGCTACAAGATCACCGGCAGTGATTTGGGGAACCTAACGCCAAGGTCTGCGATGCAGCCTGTTCTAGCCAGGCTCTTCCTCGTCACCCTCACTGTGAGTTCCTTCACATAGCCATGACCATCGGCTGATTGGTGTTGCTAACCAAAAGGAAGCGGTGGCCTTCCACCTCAAGCATATGCACAGCTATAAATGCAGAGAAGGGGAAGAAACATGAAAAACAGTATTACAGAAAATGAAGTCACAGCACGCTGAGGATCTGAGGAGATAGTCCATGAGTAGCTCGGCAATGAATGCTGTCCTTGAAAGGCATGAAGCAAGACAGGCTCACACTGAAGGGGGCAATCACAGTCCCACAGTGCAGGAAGGCAGCAGTGTGGGGGGTGCAAGGTGGGAGAAGACCAAGGGTGGAGTGCCTTAGAAGTGACAGAAACCTGAGGGAGGAACAGGGAGGAGCGGGAGGACAGGGAAGAGTAGATGCTCCCCAGCTCCAAGAAAGCAGCAGAAGCCGCCTCGCAGGAAAAGACGTGTGTGGCTTTGTTTGAATAGGGAAGGCGCGGCCACATCCACAAAGAACAGGGAGTTCCTGCCGCCCACACACCACACAGACCAGTTATGGGCCCATCCTGCCCTGTGCACATCCAGGTCTTGCCCTCCTCCTATCTCATGTGGGACAGGCTGCAAGAATGCAGCCTTAAAAGACTAACGCCTAGGGTACCTAAAAAAAAAAAACCAACACACACGTGGAAATACCCAGCATATCAGGAAAGCTGACAGCAGGAGAGAGAGGCGCCAAGCATGCAAGCAGATGAACTGATGCCCCGGGAGACAGGGGTAATGGTGCACTCAAACAAGTAATAAAATACACAGGAACCTAATACGTCACTTAAAAAAATCCCAAAGAAGTGACTACAATCCTTGGAAATTAACCACCTGCTTGCTAAAATAATCATAGGAAAACTAAGTGGATGGACTGAAGAAAAGGATGGACAGGGATGAAGGGCTTCCTTGAGATAAAGATTAACCTGATGGTTTCATGAAAACACAGTGCAAATAGCAAAGGAGAGGGAAAGAATGAAAAGAAAAAGTGCATTCATCGCAGCACTATTTATAATATCAAAAATCAGAAAAAAAATCGACATGCCTATTCTGGACTGTCATAAAAATTACAATAATCACTGAATATGGAGACCTCCCCGCACCGCAACATATTAATAAAAAGAAAGTTCCAGAGTGAAAACGGTATTAAGAAGATGTACACACCCCACCATTATATCTTCTGAAGACGTGCACACATGCACACATGAATGCACAGGACGAAAGAGGGGAGGTTAGAGCTCCAACTGCTCCCCCACAGTGGGACTGGGGGCAGGGCTAGGACTGAGGGTGGAGGTTAAGAAGGGCTTTTCTGTTGCTCGCTGTATCTGAATCCTGTACTAAAGGATATGTACTCGTGTATCAGTTATGCAATGGACAACTTTTCTAAAAGAAAATATTACAAAGTTTTCCCATCTTGGAGGTCAGAGAAACTAATTTTGGCAATTGTAGTTGCTCATCAAACCTATCTGGACGTGCCTTCCCTCTAAGACTGCAGGGCAGATTCCCAGAGTCAGCCCGCCTGGGAGAGGCTCTGACAGTTATGTCAGTTTTAACCACACACCAGGTACCGAGCACTGCAGGCACGGTCTCCATTAGGTATCACAGCGAAGCTCCCTGTGAATGCTTCATTTACAAAACCTTCAAGAAGATCTTACAAATAAAGAAGGGGGACTTGAACCCAATGGGGCCTCAGACCCTTACTCTAAACCAGTAGCTACAAAAATATTCAATAAATGTCACTTTGAGGCACTGTATCCACCACATAATTCATATATTGTTAGCATTTAAGATGAAAACAACCACAACATTCTGCCTCTACCAAGCAAAGCCTAAGGAGCTTGGTAAGGAGCAGCAAGAGGTCACGCAGTGTTTCCCAAAGAGGCTGTGGCAGAGCCAGCCCTGAAAGCCACTCTAAGAACAAACGCACTGCAGGGTGATGGAAGTGTAGGACCACTGGCTCTCTTGGAGAATCTCTGTGCACGTTACCTGCACAAAGGCTCTGAAGATGCCCATGATATTTATCCCTGCTTGCTGCACTTTATTTCATCCAGCATTTCTCACGCTTACTTGAGCAAGCTTCCCCAGGAATTCCACTTTGCACTGCAGTGTCCACTTCAGGAATCAATCAAGGAAATCGAGGAGAAGGCCAGCAATCTGCTTAAAGTCTCATGGGATGTCCATTTCCACAAAAATAAACATTCTCATCACTCAGATAATAAAATGTTGGTGTTGTATCTAATACAAAAGTGACATTGACACTGATGTAAAACATAGATGCTAACTGTTAAAGTGGAGTTAAAAACCACCTTTCACTAAGCATGATTCAGAATGCACCCTGATGGAAGAAATCATAAAAGTTCTATGCTACAATAAATAAGTAACCATACAATTAAAAAGCTCTGGAGAAATATTTTCAATAATTATGACAGTGGATTTACAACAGGTAAAATGTAGGTGAGTGTTAACAAGAGGCATATTAATGCCACAGATGGTACAACAAAGAGTATGATAAGCAATTTACATAAAACATATTTGGTCAACAAATATTCCCCATTGGGCCGGGCACAGTGGATCATGCCTATAATCCCAGCACTTTGGGAGGCTGAGGCAAGAGGATTGCTTGGGCCCGGGAGTTTGAGACTAGCCTGGGCAACACAGCGAGAGCCCATCTCTACAAAAAAAAAAAAAAAAAAAAAGAAAAATCCTACAACAAATACACCCCAAACATTCTTCAGGTATTACTGTATGTATAGCAAGACTGAAGAGCAACTGTTAGACAAGAAGAAGATGGAGGGTTCCAGAAAAAAAGAAAGAAAAATGGAACCGTGAGATTACTTGGTATATCTGACACTGTAGAAAATTGTGTCAATAGGGCTTTCATCTTTATGTCAGAAAGTTGGGAAGGAAATGATAATAGGCACAGTGCAAACTAAGAAAACACAAAAACAAAGCAAGGGTTTGCCCCAGGAAGAGCAAAAAGGGGTACAAGAAGGAAAATGGAATGATATACCTTGCTTTAGCAGTAAACTATATTTATATAACCATAATAAAATAAACCAAATAACTTCTTAACCTCAAATGAGAGAATAATTGTCCTGGGATGGTGTGAGAAGGAGTGGAAGGTGATGGTGATCTAAAACTCCAAAGTCCTGAATTCTCAGTGTCAACAAACACTGTTTAAAATTAGTACACCAAAAAACTTTGAAAATATGCCAATCATAAGGAAATAGTGAGAATTCTAGAGGAAATAACTCAAAGCAGTACCTAAGGATGGGCAGAATGAAAAGAGGAACTCATTACAAATTAAAATTAAATAAAAAGAGAAATTAACTTAGGTCACACCAAAACATTTTCATGTCAACTCAACAGGAACTGATAGATGTAATATTAATAAACTACCAGGTTGACCAAGGGAAAATAAAGATTTATCAGTTAAGACAAACCAATGGAGGGGAGAAATGAAAGGTCATATGTTGAACATTCAAAAGCTACTTATAGTCAGGCAGAGTATACTTAAGTAAAGCAATATTTAAACTGTGGATATTCCTAAATCTCTGCCCTGGGCCCTCCTTCTGTTGAATTTACATTCTCTCCCCAGTTCACAGTATCCAGGTTGAGAGCCTCCCTCACTGTGCTCCGCAGACCTGCAGCTTGCCTGCAAGGTTTTCACTCGGGTCAAGACATCTCCCAGTCTGCATCCCAGGTTAGAAGCCCACTGTCTCCTCACACCTATGCTCCCTTCCAGCGCTCCAGGACAGCAGTGACTGGAAGCGCCTCCCCAGCTCAGAGCCAGGATCCCAGTTTCAGAGCTAGACGCCTCTGAGCAGAGGACCAGAAAGCTCACAGTACTCCTCAGTAATCCAGTCATCATCAACATTCTTAACTGTCCTCGCTTGCTCCACCACCATCTGCCTTTGGCCAGCTGCCAGAAATCAATACATGGTTTCCCAGAAAGAAAAGAATCAAGGGAGCCATTTGGATTTATTAAATGTACTATAACATAAACAAAATATTCTTTCTTTGTGTATGTTTGGTCTTGGCTAAATTCAACTGTCTTTAAGATTCCAGTTTAACCACCTTTTAAGAGACGTAGGGCAAAACTTGCACAATTGATTCACAAAGGAAAAAACAAAAAACCTCAAATTGATACAAGCTAACATTTGGTCAGATAAAATTATAAGCAAATAGAAAGTTTCCCTGATAACATCATATCAAAATGAATTAACTTTCCTAAAATCCAATCAGATTAGTTCTTAAAACATCTTCCCACAATCCCTCAGTAGAAAACCCTTTTTTCCTGGTGTTCAAATCCAACCTGTTCAAATCTAAGTAGAAGAGGAAGGTGATAAAACAAAAATCAGGCAATCTGATTATCATCTCTCGTTAGGACTCTGCCTTCTGATTTTAGTTGCTTTAGAAGAAAAAGTAATGCTCAATGTGTAGACTTCTAAAACAAAACAAATTCTTCCCCAAAGGCCTAAATTCCTGTTGTTGTTGTTGTTTTCTCCACCCAGTTACAGCTAAACCAATCCAGAAGTAGTGGAAAATGTTAAAACCAGCAAAGCAAGAGTAGAAAAGTCAGGGGGTAGCTGGAAAATCTATACAGGGAAAGTTGAGAAAGTAAAAATTAGCCATCACTTAGGCTTAGATAACTGACACAAACCCAGCTGGTTGCAAAGTTAACAGGAAATACTATTTCTTCCATGGACAGACTGCAGCTGTAAAGGGTGACAGTAACCCCTCCTGTAAGTAACTTCTGCTCTCTTTCTCTAAAATGGTAGACTGTCAGAAACTCTGCTGTTTGAAATTATATTACAAAGATGAGACATCCACTCTTACTTGAAGGACCTCTATTTTGATCGATTTGATTGAAAATTCAGTAAAATCTTGCTATTTAAGACTCCCTAAAGAGAGAGGAACTGCCCTTCTAATTACTGGAAAGTGTGAAGTATTGAGCAATATAAATGCACGTTGCTTTCAAAAGCAAACCATAATTCAATGGAGTCTAATACAGACTCAGTCCCTCAGCTCCACCTCTAAAAAGCTCTGAAAAGCAACACTTTTTTTTTTTTTTTTTGGTAAGTCTTAGAGAAGCTCTTGTAGTGATAACACCTGCTCTAAACGGACACACAGCTATTTATAGTCTTTCTTTATTCCACTTAGTGAGAATATTCATGTTCTTAAATGTAAAAGTGCAGAAATATTAATGCATGGAATTACAGGATTCTCTCCAGACTATATTGGAATGGCATGTAACCAGCACGGTCAACATGTATGTTTACCTTTCTAAATTCTGAGCAATGTCTTTCTCAATTCTGAAATTTAGATTCTAAATTTTAATTCCAAATTCTGAAAAAGCTTGAATTCCAAAATACGTCTTGGCACAAGCATACTGGATTATAACTATGGGCAAACAATGTGCTAAATAAGTGAAGTTCTACTAAGAAGTCTTCCATTAAAAAAAGCAGAGAGATTAGACCTGCATTTAGAATATTAAATAGGGGCCTAACAAAGATCAGAGTGATTCATTTCTAAAGTGCAAATCTAGAAATAAAATAACATTTCTACCAATTTCATCTCTCAGGAAAGATAAAGACCTAAAGTATACACCCCATTTTTATCCTAGCTTAAAACTTTCTAGTTATTAAGACTATTATAAAATCCTATTTTATATTTCACTTCAAATACAGAGGCTTTTAAAAAAAATCTTCCCACAATGCCTCAGTAGAAAAATCTCTTTTTTCCTAGTGTTCAAATCCAACCTGTTCAAATCCAAGGTAGAAGAGTAACAGGATAAGACACAAATCAAGTAATTTGATTATAATCTCTCATTCAAATACACTTTAAAGTGCACTTCAAATACAGGGGGTAATACAAATCAATTTCTGTTTTAATGCAAGAGTTTTCTAAATATGTTAAAACAAAAGTGCCATTCAGAACAAAAATTAGATAAAATAATTTCAACTGACAAAGATTTCTCACTTAAAACACTTAATAATTTACATGTATTTAAACCTTTTTGAGCAAATATAATTCTATCTATGCACTGCTCGGACTTTCACTGGGGAGAAGGAGGACATCAATGTATTTAGTTGCATTTAATTAAAATGCTGCCTGTGTAAAGGCAATGAATTTGTCCCTACGAAGACAAAGAAGTCAGATGCTAGAATCAATTCCATTTCTTCCAGGAACTCTCAGGGATTAAATGGTTCATTTTTTTTATTTTTAATACAAAGAATCAGATATGGCACAACATCTTCAACTCTTTTTTTTTTTTTTTTTTACTACACGCTGCAATGCTTTGAACTCTACTTGAGTTCAACTGAATCTTTGCTAAGTCAGGCAAAACTCATAAAATATTTTGCAACACTGTTTCTAAAGTAAAAGAAGATTCAAACTCTCACTTCTCCAATTGTCTTTCTAGTCCTTGAACATTCAAACAAAAGAATGGCTTGCATTTGTATAGTTTTTAGGTGGGCTTAAAAGTTTTGGACCCACATTGCCAAAAACAGACAAACAGACAAAAAGAAACCCTTAACTAACTCAAATTTACATTTTACTACATAAAACTTTCTTGCTCTCCAAGTTCATTGGCTAAGTAAATTATTTGACAATGAAAATGTATCCACAAGAGTAATTATGCTAAATTTTAGTAGTGGTTCAGAAAGTTTGGTGTTTGAATGCAACTGCTGTTTCTTTCTGTAGTAAAAGATTTGTCTAAGCTCATAAGACGTCTGGACATTTCTACTTTGAGTAACTTCGATAAACACTGCGGCATTTTCCAGTGGATTCGTGTAAATGGCCAAAGGAAAATGTTCTAGCTCCAAGCTCAAATTCCTCGCGCTGTGCCTGATCCCAGTCTCGCGTCTCCCGAGGGCTGGGCCGCAACCGCACTTTCCGCGCTCCCTGAGGGCCTGGCCGCCCTGGGTTGTCCACCTCACTGCCCGCACGGTCTGACCTCTGACCCCTCCGCTGAGGCCCGAGCCCCTCTCTCCCGGCTCAGCTTCTGGATCCTGAGCGCCGGTAAGTTCAGGAGCGAAGCTGGCGGAACCCACCTGTATTTATTCACATGGTTTCAGCACTTTTACCTCGGCCGGTGAAGGCCCTTCGGGCACCTACCCGGTGTGACTGGGTACACAAGAAAGGCAGAACAAGAAAGGGCATGAACGCAGCGCGTCGTCCCGCGTAACCTCCTCTCCTTACCAGAAAGTTCCGGCCGGGGAGGGGAAGCGGCCACACCTACCTGCGCCAGGTGAGGCGAGGGCGGGCGCAGCGCGGGGCAACGCGCTCCTTCTCGCTCTCCCGCCGCCGGGGTGGCCTCAGCCGCCGGGCCCGCGGCTCTTCCTCATTTTGGGCAACTTCCTTAACGCGCCCGGGCAGGCGGCCCGCACTTCCTCCCAGTGTCGCGCCCCGCCGCCCTGGCCCGCCCTGCTGACCGCGCCCATGAGCCTGGAGCTAGGCGGGCACCGGCTGGAGCGCCGGGCGAGGCCCGCGGAATCGGTCCTGGCGGCGGCAGTGCAGAGGAGCCCGGGTGGGGCGCGCCGCTCTCCTCCCGCCGGGAAAGGGCCCTTCGCAGGCAGAGAAGGTGGGACTGCCTGGGACATGGACCGCATCGGTCCCCCTCCTCCCCGCCAGCGCGGTGGCTTCTGTGACTGCCCAGGAGCCACAGACACCCAGCGGCCCTTTCCTTTTGCTGTGTAGTGCTGGGGAAGAGACTCCACTGCAAGGCATATTCCCTGGAGAGTGTATCTGGGTCACCAAGCCAACAAGCTCCAAACTACTGTGCTGGAGCCCTCGGGAGGCCTGGGTAGTGCTGAGAGGGACCCTGTAGGTGAACACCAGACTTCACGGCGCACTAGTGGGCAATGGGGCACGCTGCTTCTGAAGGCTTTAATTATTACAAAAGTCTTTGCTTCCTTCTTACCATGACGGCTCTGATGTCAACAACCAAATAAATTAAACGTATAGTCCTAAAAATGGTTTTGAGATACCTGCCTGATACCCTTCTCCCAACCCATCTCCCTTTCCCTGTTGGACATTCCTCTTTAAAATGTTTCCACAAAACGGTATCCAGACCTTCTTGATAACACTGGTTGGCAGTGCCTGTTTTAAAAAGCTTTACCCTAAGCCAAAATGCGAGAAGCAAAAAATATCTATATATAATGTGCTGGATTGTAACTGCCATGGAGAAAATATAGGCATGGGACTATTTACACTTATTGGAGCCCTCAGCCTTTTCTGCTTCCAGTGTTATTGGATTTTCATTCATTTTTGCCATTATTTTTTCTAAACCTGTTAAAATTTCAGCCGAATTAAATTTAAAGCAGTTTAATTGAGCAATGAATGATTTGCCAATGGGGCAGCTTCCAGAATCACAGTGGATTCAGAGACTCCAGGGATGCCTCATGGTCAGAACAAATTTATAGAAAAAAAAAGGGAAGATATGAACAGAAATCGGAAGTGAGGGAGAGAAACAGCTGGATTGGTTACAAGTTGGTGTTTGCCGTATTTGAACACAGTTTGAACATTCAGCAGTGTGTGAGTGGTTGAAGTATGGCGGCTGGGGTTGGCCAAGACTCAGCTATTGTTACAGGCACATACTCCAAAGTTAGATTTTCAATCTTGTCTGCCTATTAAGCTAGGTTACAGTTCATCCACAAGGACTCAAATTTAGAAGTATGGGGTCCTTCTCAGGCCATACTTAGTTTGCTTTAACAATTCCCCTCTTTTGGTCATTTTCTCAAATGAGAAATTGAGAAATGACCAATTTCTCAATTGAGAATTGGGAAAATGACCAAAACTTTAGTCATTGATGTCACTGTCACCATTGTAAATGCACTTATATGGTCTTGAAACCCACAGGGAAACAGTAGAACAGTGGGTTTTGCAAGGAGGGAACAAGGAGTGGGTAGAGGGTAACTCCTTATGCTGGAATGTCCTGTTTGCTGGTGAAAAACAAAACCTGGTCTGTTCGGGGCACATTTAGCACAAGCGGCTCCAGTTTGGTTCAGTTTGGTCTGTTGGGGCCTAGTGCATGAGCTCAGCCCAAAACAATGGCCTCCCATAATTTTATTTAATAAAATTCCCCCTTTTCGTTCAGGTTCTCACTTCAGTGAGAGTGTGACGAAAACTTAGGCTTAGCACCTCTCTCAGTTTTCATCATTTCAAATTTCCAGTCTCAGCATGTCCTTCATAGGTTATGGTGTCCTCATAGTTGCACATTTCTTTCAGCTTTTGTCATTCCAGTTGAAGAGAGATCATTTTGGCATTCTAGAGATGGCTGTGTGCAAACATTTAAAACCTTTGAGAGAATACAGTGCACCAGGGACACTACTATTGTGACTACCAGGAGGATAATACCAAGTGTTTAGAGTATAGGATGCCCATAAACCAAACCACCTAGAATCAAATAGATCAAAGAATAAGTTAAAGAGTGTACTCACTTAACTAGGTGGTCTTTTCATTTATCCCCTACGACCAAATCTCTATAATACCCGATGTATTTCTTCATAGACCACAAGTGCCAGTAGCTGCGTAGATACTTCTCTGTTTAGCCAATTCTATTATTTAGCACAACTTTCACAAGAGAATTTAAAATATGTTGTGTAACCATAGCTTTTACAGGAGGATCTGCTATAGGGCCTATCATGAGTGATACATTTCTAATCATTGCCTCTTTTACTTCAAACCATGGAAAAAGGACCTAACAAATGATGCTTTTTTTTTTTTTTTTTTTTTTCTTGAGATAGAGTCTTACTCTGTCACCCAGGCTGGAATGCAGTGGTGTGATCTCCACTCACTGCACTCCGCCTCCTGGGTTTAAGCAATTCTCCTGCCTCAGCATCCTGAGTAGCTGGGATTACAGGTGCCCACCACCATGTCCGGGTAATTTTTGTATTTTTAGTAGAGATGGGGTTTCACCATATTGGCCAGGCTGGTCTTGGACTCCTGACCTCAGGTGATCCACCGGCCTCAGCCTCCCAAAGTGCTGGGATTACAGGCGTGAGCCATCGTGCCTGGCCAAATGATGCCTTTTAGAAGAGTGAAGGCCTTCTGGCAATGTTCTCTTTGACCCATGATGTGGGTAAAGAGAAGTGAATCCATGTCCATTTCTGACTGATTATGAGGCGATGTATGTGCCATTAAAGTTTCTCACCAGCAAGAGGCCTTCATCTTTTCTCTATCAAAGTATGAGGTAATCCATGTATAAGCCTGGCTGAAAAAACCTTCACAAATAAAAGTATACCCCATAAGTGCACACAACAGACCCCCTTTTCATTTCTATTATTCATACAGGCATAAATAAGGAAAAATGATTCAAAGATAAGAGTCTCATGATAGTAGAAGCCTTGATCCATGACCTTGGGAAAAGCTGCTCACATCAAGGCTGCCATCTTCTTCTCAGGAGAAATTTCCCTGGTTAGATTTACCTTAAGGGTTCCAGTGGGTGTACAGTTTCAAAAGCATGGAGGGACCCTTCTCAGCTGTGACATTATGAACCTAAAGTTAAAGGTCCCGAAGTTTTGCTGTAGTGTGGATGGCAAGGACAATCTTTCTTTGATGTTCTCAGAAGATTCAATCTTTGAGGTCTAGATTGTGAAATGATCAGTTGTCCTCAGTGAACCATAAAAAGCTTTTTTTTACCTGGTGAAAATACCCTGTAGCATAACAATCTACTGTTATAACATCCGCCCTCTTGCATGGGAGAGCTTTTATACAACCAAAAAACATGCATTGAAAATGACAATTGAATAGAAATCCCTTTATAAAATGTTTAAATGGCCCATCAGGTAACCAAACATACCTGAAGCTTTGATTGTCTTCCCAGGAATATGGATTTAACACACCAAACATTGGTTATAAACTTTATAAGTCACCATACCAATATATTTAATTTGAATTATTTTATCTTTTCCATGATGAGTCATGGAATGCAGAACTTTTAATAACAATAAGGACTCTGGAAGGACAAGGTGGCTGTCCTGGTTCTCCATGAGTCCATGCTTAACATTGAACTCATGTCCTCTCGAATACCAGTTGTTTCTCCAATTTAGGTGCATAACACTGGTAACTGATGGATTATCATAGGTAATTTGACTTAGACCATGGAGTTGATTCAAATTGTATATCTAAACAGTTGTAGTATTCACTCATTTAGCATGAAAATCTGGCAAAGTATTTTCTTGGTATTTAATTAATTTTTGTTCTACTTGGGTTAGCAGTTTTATAAACGAGTCAGTCTTTTTATTAAAGTTTCAGGAATTCTTACCCAGTCCAATTCTTGTGGAATTGGAGAATTCACGTGGAATTCTTACCCATGATATGATATTAATTAGAAACTTGTACTTAAGAGTGATTTTCAGGGTCCTTTCCATCCTTTCATGAACCTCCCAAAAGAAACCATATTCTAGGATTTTGCGTGCTTGTGAGATTTCCAGAAACTGCATCAGCATTATGCAATTAACTGTGGAAATGATTTTAAATAGTCATAGTTAAAGACACAGTTGACAAGGAAATTTGGTCATTTCTGTGGTCTATAATAAATTAACATATTAATAATAACTATAATTATGATTGGTAGCATATACTGAGACATATGAGAATTTTAGGAATCCCATACAATTTTGGAACATATTGATCTCATACACGAAAGTATAACGTGAAGAAGGTTAAATATTATCCTTTATTTTGACAATGCTTCCCATGTAACTGAACATGTCAGACAGCCCTGTTTAGCTCTTTTGGATGCTTCAGGGACCCTCTGTAGCCTCCCAAAGTTACAGGTCAGAAAAGACAATTGTGAAGCTGAAATTTGATTTTGGGAAGCCTATTAAATATGTTAAAGGTTTAAAACATTTGATATTATGAAATAGAATTCCAGGTTACCATGTCATTCATTTAGCCAAAATGATGACTCAAAAATTTTAAAAACGCAAAAACCTTTACTGATTGATGGACGGACGGAAGACTTAGCTTTCCAAGCATCTGTCTCTTATCTTTCCTGACCTTTTTTCAGTAGTTTATTCAAAAGACAAACAAAAATCTGTCATTATTGTTTAATATTATAGGAAAATCATGTTTAAGAGAGAAAGTCAAATTTCACTCTTGCATTAGTGTTCTATTAATGTCAACTCAAATTTTTTGTTTGTTTGTTTTTGAGACAGAGTCTCACTCTGTCACCCAGGCTGGAGTGCAGTGGTATGATCTCGGCTCACTGCAACCTCTGCCTCCTGGGTTCAAGTGATTCTCCTGCCTCAGCCTCCCAGGCAGCTGAGACTACAGATGTGTGCCACCACACCTGGCTAATTTTTGTATTTTTAGTAGAGATGGGGTTTTGTCACGTCAGCCAAGCTGGTCTTGAAATCTTGACCTCAAGTAATCCACCCACCTTGGCCTCCCAAATACAGTTTGTGGAGGGGAAGAGAATAGAATCAACAAACAGTAAAGGTCATGCAGATATCAAACCAGAAAGGACTCATTCCCTAAGCTGGGAGTGAAATCCCAGCTGCCACTGTAAAAGGACAAAACTTTAGCTACTGAGCTATAGCACTGGGCAGTCTCCATTGCCCTTCCCAGGAGTCTAGAGTAGTTAATATTGAGCAAAGGCTTTTAACTACTCAAGATAATTTTTAAAGTTAACTATGACACAAGCCCTAAAATACCTCTTCCCTGGAAGGTGGAGACCAAGAGAAAGTATCACCACGTGGCTACAAGGTCAAGCTCCCAAAGACATAACTGACCAGTTTGCTGGGCCATCTTGAATGGTGGGCTCATAGGTTTCCCTAGGCCTGCATTCTGTCCTAAGGTATCCCTCTTTATGACAGAATGATACAGAAAGACGAATTCATAGCACAAAGTACACTAGATTTGCCGCAGCTTAAGACTAGCCTCAGAATTCTTTTTTGCATTAATCAAAACTTTACAGAGGAGAAAAACAGTTTTTTTTTTTTTGTTGTTGTTGTTGTTGTTGTTTTTTTACCATTCATTCAAATGGTTTGTAGAGAGAGAGATAGAAAGAGGCCAGAAGTCTGCTGATAAGAAATTCTTACCCTTTTGCAGACATGCCAGACTTCTGGGTTCCCTTTCCCTAGTGAGCAACCCTAGTGACCCAGTTTGCCATACCATAGCCCTGGGGGCCAAGTTGCAACACAAAATAAAATATTTTTTTCCTTTTTTTAATGGACTTCAGTGCACTGTTATTCATTTGGAACATTCCCCTATAAGTTATCTTTAGTAACATTTTGCCATTTTTGTGAGACTCACTGTTTCCTGGGCCTAATGTATAAGCTGGAAGGAACTCAGTTTTCCAGGAATTAAGGATCCCATTTTTACCTAAAATATTGGCTTTGCTGTCAGGTTTCCTTGATTACTTTAGCCAAAGATTTTTTCCTGCCTAAGCATGCAAGAAAAATGAAACAAAGGGGTAGAACACAAAAATCCCTGCAAATTTCCAAAAGACAAATTTTACACCCCCTGCAATATTACCATTTACTACCTGTTTCTTTTTGATCCAGTCAGATGTAAGCGGCCTCTAACTGCATCCAAGCCAGTTAATTACCAGATCAAATCCTATCCTAGATCCAGTCCAGTTTCTGTCACGATTTCCAAACCCAGTTTGGAACAGAAATTTGCTTGAAGAAACTTGGAGAGCTCAAAACACAAATCTATGGCACTCCAACATTCGAGAGAGAAATTACTAGGCTCCCTAGCTGATCTGAGAGATCAAGGGACACAAGTGGCTCCTGCAGGTACCTTGCTTGTTCACTCAGTGCTTCTGGGGGTTGTTAGAAGCTCTACTTTGGGCCCCACTTCTGACACCATCTGTTAAAAAAAGAAAAACTTCAGCTGAATTTAATTTTAGGCAGTTTAATTGAGCAATGAATGATTCATGAATTGGGCAGCCCCTAGAATCACAGCAGATTCAGAGACTCCAGGAATGCCTCATGTTCAGAACATATTTATAGACAAAAAAGGGAAGTGACATACAGAAATTGGAGGTAAGGCAGAGAAACAACTGGATTGGTTACAGGTTGGCTTTTGCCTTCTTTGAACACAGTTTGAACACTCAGCAGTGTGTGAGTGGTTGAAGTATGGCCATTGGGATTGGCCAAGACTCAGCTATTGTTACAGGCACATACTCCTAAATTAGGTTTTCAATCTTGTCTGCCTATTAAGCTAGGTTACAGTTCATCTGCAAGGACTCAAATATAGAATATAGAGTCCTTCTCAGATCATACTTAGGTTGCTTTAACAAACCTAAATGGAAGAGTTTGATAATGGTTATATTTGCTTATCATTGGACTTAATTTTGCTTCAACTACCTGACAAAATAGCCATTGTTCCTGAGATGGAGCCTGCAGAATGTCTACAGGTGGTTTTCAGAGTTGTCAGCATTATTGGAGATGAACACTAGGGGACCAGTGTGTACAAAGCAAACCCAGCCTGCGCAAAGATTGCAGTTTTCTCAGGCTTTCACCTGATAGGAATGAGGGGGAAATTCTAGATCCATCTCCAACCTCCTCCCTTTACACTGCTGTGGTCCTTCCCCGCTTTGAGTCACCTTCTGCATTACTTAGTAACATGTAGTAATTTTTTTTTTTGAGACGGAATCTCACTCTGTTGCCCAGGCTGGAGTGCAGTGGCCTGATCATCTCAGCTCACTGCAAGCTCCACCTCCTGGGTTCACGCCATTCTCCTGCCTCAGCCTCCCGAGTAGCTGGGACTACAGGTGCCCACCACCACGCCCGGCTAAATTTTTGTATTTTTAGTAGAGATGGAGTTTCACCGTGTTAGCCAGGATGGTCTCAATCTCCTGACCTCGTGATCCGCCTGCCTCGGCCTCCCAAAGTGCTGGGATTACAGGCGTGAGCCACCATGCCTAGCCTAAAAGATGCTTCACATTATGTATCATCAGGGAAATGCAAATGAAGACAGTAAGATATCAGTATGGCCCAAATCTGGAACACTGACCACAGTGAACACTAGTGAGGATGTGAAGCAATAGAAATACTCATTCATTGCTGTTGTGAATGCAAGATGGTACAGCCACTGTGGAAGACAGTTTGGCAGTTTCTTATGAAACTAAACATCCTCTTACAACATGAGTAATTGTAAGAGGATTGTGCTTCTTGGTATTTACCCAAAGTAGTTGGTATTTACCCAAAGTAGTACCCAGTAACTGTACTTCTTGGTATTTACCCAAAGGAGTTCAAACCTTATGTTCACACAAAAACCTGCACACAAATGTTTACACTAGCTTTATTTACTAAGTTTATTGCCAAAACTTGGACACAAACAAGATGTCATTCAGTAAGTGAATGGATATACAAACTGTTGTACATCAGTGTAATGGAATATTATTCCACACTAAAATGAAATGCACTGCACTAGCAAGTTATGAAAAGAAATGGATGAAATCTAAATGCATATTACTAAGTCAAAGAAGCCCTCTGAAAAGGCTACATGCTATATAATTTCAACAGGTGATATTCTGGAAAGAGCAAAGCTATCTGGATAGTAAAAAGATCAGTGGCTGCCATGGGCTGGTGGGGAGGGCAGGATGAATCGAAGAAGCACAGAGGTTTTTTAGGGCTGTGAAAGTACGCTGTATATTACAATGGTGGATACACAACGTTATACATTTGTTAAACACCATACAATATACAACACCAAGAGGGAACCTCAATGTAAACTTTGGGCTTTGGGTGATTATGATGTGTCAAAGTAGGTTCATCAATTGTAACAAATGTACCAGTCTGGTGGGGCTGTTGATAATGGCAAAGGCTGTGCATGTGTGGGGTCAGTGGGTATATGGGAAACCTCTGTACCTGCCTCTCATTTTTACTGTGAACCTAAAACTGCTCTAAAAAATAGTGTTTAATTTAAAAAAATAGTTTTTTTGGTAACAGTGGCAAGTATTCCTAATAGGCAATCCCTTAAATGAATAAAAGTACAAAGGAAATAGAAACATCCCAAATTCCAGACATAATCATCATTACCATTAGGTGACCATTACAAAATTATCTTTTTCTATATATACACATGGCAATAGATATAAAAATGGGCATCATTTTAAATATAATACATTTATTATACATTTTATCCATATTAAATATGATATTTAATTCTACTTAAATTTAACAGAATAAAAAATTCTGAAATGGGATCTAAAGAATTGCTGATTTTATAGAAATGATTCTTTACCACAAATGTATCATTTCTGGAGTGATCTCACTTTGATTAAAGGAAAAGAAAAGTGACAATAGTAAGTAGTTTAGTCATTTCTTCTAAACCATGAGCTTTAATTTCAGACAGTATCAGTAACTCTGCTATTATACATGAACCAATTACCTCTCTCACTCCACCTCAGCTCACCTCTCACATTTTCCTAGTTATATGAGTTTTACATAGTTAAGTTTAAAAATTTTGATTTTTGTAACCATAAACCCTCAGTGGTCCCTTCTTAGTTCTCCATTTAAAAGGATGCCATATGCACCTCCAGACCTTTCTACCACCATATCTCATTCCTACTTTCTTTGTTGATGAGCTGGATGGACTCTATGAAGATGTGATCCCACATACTGCATCTATCAATGCTCTCCACTTTCAGGATGTTATTCTGTTACTGTTGTATTGCAGTGACATCAAGGTGGGCACATTGTGTCTCCATCCTACTTCCCTTTGGCCTAGACTCAGTTGATTTTCCTCCCTTGCCCTTTTGGCATTGAATGTTGTTTTGGAGAAATGTGAGAATAGCCAGGCCTTTGCCCTCTTTTAGGTGACTTGCTCTTCTTTCCAGGTTGCTGAAGGAACCTTTCTTTAACTGAGATATTAAGAAACTTGACAAGGATATATACTCATACAGATCAACCAGCATCTTTTATTTCTTTTTCTTTTTCATTTTTGGAGATGGAATTTCACTCTTGTTGCCCAGGCTGGTGTGCAATGGTGCAATCTTGGCTCACTGCAACCTCTGCCTCCGGGGTTCAAGCAATTCTCCTGCCTCAGCCTCCTGAGTAGCTGGGATTACAGGTGCCCACCACCACGCCCAACTAATTTTTTGTATTTTTAGTAGAGATAGAGTTTCACCATGTTGGCCAGGCTGGTCTCAAACTCCTGACCTCAGGTGATCATCCTGCCTTGGCCTCCCAAAGTGATGGCATGAGCCACCGCACCCTGCCATCTTTTATTTCTTAAACACAATGCACTCTTTAATGCACCTCATAATTACCCAAAGCCCAAAGTTTATACTGAGGTTCCCTCTTGGTGTTGTATATTGTATGGCATTTAACAAATGTATAATGCTGTGTATCCACCATTGTAATGCACAGATTTAGATCTTCATTCAAAGAATTTTTTCTTGTGTGATTTTAAATACCTTTTTATTTGTTAAGTTCTTCTCTTCAAGGATATTAATTAACTTCTTATCATCTATGTCTATTATCTTTTCTCTGATTATAGTATTCTACTTTTTTTTTTTTCTTCCTGGTTCACAGTGATTTTCTCTCTCTCCCTTTCTTTTTTTTCAGGAACTAAATGTTTAGCTAGGTCTGCTTTATTTCTTGTTATTTCTAATTTACCCGTAGGTAGGTTTATTGGTCCTCAAATTATTTCTGTATCTCTAGTTCTGTCTATCTCACTCTTTTTAGTTATTTTCTCCTGGTTATTCAATCGGTTCTTGAGTTTTTTAAAAAATTGAATTCAGGCTCTTATCAAATTTTGTAGCCTGTGCACTTAAACATTCTTTCAGACTGGATGTTATTTTTAATTTGTGCATGTTATTTTCTTTTAAGGTTTGCATAGCTGCTAGTTTATTGATTTTATCTTGTCCACACTTGGCAGCTTTCTTCAGACTTTCACTTTGCTCTGCCCCTGTGTGTGTGGCAGCTCCTAAATCCTCATGTCAGAGCCTTTTCTTACCCCTTTTCTGGATTACATTTGACGGCTTAATATTCCTTTTGAGCTTGATTTTCTATAGCCTTTGAGTGTGGGAATGGTGGGGGTGGGCTTAGCTGGAGTTGTGTTGCACGAACTGGGCCCCTCCTTCCAATGTGAGACTGTGAGGAACATGCAGGCTTCACACTTCATTGAGGGAGGGAGAAGGCTGAGCTTACTCTGTCCATCGAGGGCAGGGGGCATCTGTGAGTTTCAGCTCATTCCCCCAATTAATGTGGGTCCTTGGAGTCCTAACACTCTGACAAAATCATGCCACATTGCTGCCATTTCCTTTTGCACTAACCTCCACTGCAGCCATTTTCACTACCCCACAGTCAAAAATGAGAAAAACTAAGGATAAACAATGGCCCCTTCTTCTTCTCTCAAGATTTGAGTGAAAATTGTCAGGATTTTGTAGACGCACAATATTTGGTTTCTGGGAGGTTGGAGTGTGGCCTCATTGTGATACTCTCAAACTTCTGGTTTTTATATGAGCCAGTGCTTTTCAAAGTGCATTTTGTTAAGCGGTTCTCCTTTTCTTGTTTGGTTACCACTTGTAACTTTGGCATTTTTGTTTCTTCCTGCTTCCCTTTTTTCTTGAGGTAGAAAGATGAGGAAAGTAAGGATTCTTTTCTTCTAGATAGTGAGGCCTTGATATTCTGTAAATGTTTCACTATGTTCTTTCAGAATGTAATGCCCCACATGTTTTTTACTATAGAATATACACTGTACTTTCTTTTTTGAGACAGAGTCTTATTCTGTCACTCAGACTGGAGTGCAGTGGCGCAATCACAGCTCACTGCAGCCTTGGCTTCCTTGGCTCAAGTGATTCCCCCACCTCAGCCTCCTGAGTAGCTGGGACTTTTTGTATTTTTAGTAGAGATGGGGTTTTACCATGTTGCCAGGCTGGTCTCAAACTCCTGGACTCATGTGATTGCACATTTTAATATTTAGAATGTGAGGTCCTCATTTTTGTCTCTTCCAAATTAAAAAAATACACAAGTTACACATGATATATCTGTTAAGGTGCTTTAGGTTGCAAGTAAAAGAATAACCAACTCCACGTATTGAAATAATACACTTTTATTGACACACAAAGGAGAATATTGCATAGTTAGGACAGCATCAGATGTGTTTTTATGCATATTACATTAAATTGAGATAAAATTCATTATTTTCATATGTAGGTATGCCTTTAAAAAAAAAGTAACAACCCTATTGTGTCCTATGAAAGGAAGTTAATTTTGATAGACCAGCATGATGGAGGTGAGTGGCTTATCTCAGTGATTTTCATCTTCTGATCACATTCATCCAGCTGCCGAAATGACACAGGATGTAGCCAGAAGAACAACTTCCTTCTGCTGGTATTCCCTAGCCAATTCAACCAGATATAAAAGTGGCTTTTCACCTACAAATGGTAAACTTCTTCATTTTTCTTTTGTTAGTAATCTTTTGAACAAACAAAAGAGAAAAGTTACTTGAAGACCAAAGATAGTGTCTGAAGTGTGATCACATGTGTTTAAACCTAGTAGTAGGTGCACTGGCCACGGGTCGGGAAGCATGGCCTATAGTAGTCTCAGCTCTGCTACTTTTGTAGGTGTGCAGCTCTGAGCAAGTCAAGTTTCCTCTGTGTATCTGATTCCTTATTTTTTTGTGAAATTCAAGGCAGCAAACAATTCAATTCAATAATTGAATTAGGGTCCTTTACTTGCCAGACATGACCCAAGCCACTGGAGATTCAAAAGGATGGAAAAAACTTATGCTCAAAAATAACTCCTCCCTTTCATCTATTTCAGTGGGTAGCTAATCATTTGCTTAACAGACTACTCTTTTAAAATATAATTATATAATTGGAAGGTAGTTCAGCTGTTATTTTTCACTGTAGTGAAAATTAGATGGTTTTTCTCATACCAAGAACTTTTCGTTCTTTTTCTTTTTATATTTTTTGAAGTGCAGTTCCATTTTTAAGTTTTCAAAAGATATAATTCACATAATATCCAGTTTACTTGTTGAAAGTATACAATTAAATTGTTTTAAGTGTATTCACAAAGTTGTACAACCATCATCACTATCAATATTAGAACTTTTTTAAACACTTTTTTTCTTTTTTGTGAAGAATGGGTTCTCTTTATATTGCCCAGGCAGGTCTCAAACTCCTGGGCTCACACTATACTCCTGCGTCTGCATCCTTAAGTGCTAGGATTACAGACATGAGCCACTGCACCTGGAAGAAGTTTTTTAAACCACAAAACAAAACCCCATACCCATGTCATTTCTCATGCTTCCCACCCCACACAATCCTTTCCCTCCTCCCCACCCAAGGCCCTAGGAAAACCTCCCATCTACTTTTTGTCTCTGTAGACATGTCTATTCTGGACACTTCATATAAATTGCATGATATAATATGTGCTCTTTGTGACTGGTTTATTTACTTAGCATAATGTTTTCATTCATGTTATAGCATACATCAGTGTTTTACTTTTTTAGTACCAAATAATATTCCATTGTATGGTTATGCCACATTTTATGTATCCACTCATCAGTTTCTGCTCTTTGGCTACTATAAATAATTTTGCATCAACCATTCCTATACAAGTTTTTGTGTGGGTGTATGTTTTCCTTTTTTCTTGAATATATAACTAGGAGTGGAATTGCTGAGTCATATAGTAAATCTATGTTTGTCATTTTGAGGAACTGATAACTATTTTCAAAAGTGGCTTCACCATTTTCAGGTTTCCACCAGCAAAACAGGAGGGTTCCAATTTTTCCACATCTTTGTCAACTCTTGTTATTGTCTGTCGTTTTGATTATAGCCATCCTAGTGGGTGTGAAGTGGTATCTGATGATTTCCATTTTCATTTCATTTATGACTAACAATGCGGAGAATCTTTTCATGTGCTTCTTTGTCATTTGTATATTTTTGGAGAAGTGTCTATTCAGATCATTTGCCCACTTTTCACTTGAGTCACTTATCTGTGTATCATTAAGTTGTAAGAGTTCTTTACGTATTTTGAATGCAAGTCTAGATATAGAATTTACCAATATTTTCTCCTGTTCTGAGAGTTGTCTTTTCCCTTTTGTGATGGTATCATTTGCAGAATAAAGGTTTTTAATTTTGATGAAGTTCAATTTATCAAATTTTTCTTTTGTTGTTTATGTTTTTGGTGACGTATCTAAGAAACTACTACCTAAGGTCATGAAGATTTACTCCTATGATTTCCTCTAGGAATTTTATAGTTTTAACCCTTACATTTATGCCCAACATCCATTTTGAGTTAATTTTCATGTACAATATGAGGCAAAGATCCAATTTCATTTTTTTTGCATGCAGATTTCCAGTTGTACCAGCTCAACAGTAGTTGTTAAAACAATTATTCTGTCCTAATTGAGTTGACACCCTTTTTGAAAATCAATGTAAAGGTTTATTTCCAGACTTCCAATTCTATTTCATTGATCTGTATATTTATCTTTATAAAACCAACTTTTCAAAAATTATAATGGTGGGAAAATTATGACAGTGAAAAGTATCTGATCTAACCAAATTTCATCTTGCCATTAGTCTCCAAACTGCCCTTAATCATTCTTGGGTCTGAGCTAAGTTAACCTGGGGAGACATTTAGTTTATAGTTTAAATGACGATAGTCCTTTCCCCAAACTAAACTACCTTTGTAAAGCTTGTGAAAGGCCACAAGGTTAGGAGGAAGTGAGGAGCCTGAATTCTGCTAAGGTGTAGACATAAATGATGACCAGCTATTATTTAGAGGTCACAAGTTTTACAAGTCTCCCAATTACTCCTACAGATAACATCACCATTGCAGAAACTAAGATTGGCTTTTTGAGACACCTTTTAGGTTTTTGAATTTCTGACAACCAATGGCTTCACCTGGATCCACCAACCCTGCTGACCCTGCTGACCCTGCTGACCCCACTGACCCTGCTGACCTCCCTGACCCAACCAACTCTACTGACCAGTCATGTGGCCCCACCCAGAAACAGACTCCTTAGCCTGCCATACTATCTTTGAAAAATCCTAGCCTCCAAATTTTCCGAGATTGATTTGAGTACTAACTCCATCTCTCATGTGGTGTGGCCGGCCTAGTGTCAATTAAACTCTTTTTTTAATTGCCATGGTGTGGTCTCAGTAAATTGGTTTTGCCTGTGCAGTAAGTGGGAGGAATCCATCAGGCATTTACAAGTACTAAAGAGTTTTTAGTACTGTAGCTTTGTAGTAAGCTTTGAAATTAAGAAGTTTGAGTCCTACAACTTTGTTCCTTTTCAATAGTGTGTTGGCTATTATGGTTCCTTTGCATTTTCATATGAATTTTAGGATCAGCTTGTCCATTTATGTGAAAACAAAAGCTGAGATTTTGATAGGGCTTGTGTTGAATCTCTAGATCAATTTGAGAGTAAATATTAAATATTCTTATCAATGAATGTGGTCCTTTTGTGGATCTTCTTTAGCTTATTTTTTAAAGAATGGTTTTCTTTACTTCTTGGAACATATTATAAACCAAAAGTAAATTCTAAGCCTCCCCTCCTCCAACCATCTGAATGGACCCCCTCCTCTTGGCCAAGGGCATTCCAAAGTTAACCTGAAAAACCCATTCAAGCCATGATAGAAAGGGGGTGCTGAACATATTTTATCATACCCTCCTCCTTTTTGGAATAGTACTAATAGAGAAGACTCTAAGTCTGATAAGAAGCATTAACAATCAATTCTCTCTGAAGCCTGCTACTTGGAGGCTTCATGTACATGATAAAACCTTGGTCTCCATAACCTCTTATCATAACTCAGACATTCCTTTCTATTGATAATAACTCTTTCAACCAACTGTCATCAGTAAAGCTTTGAATTCACCTATGACCTGGAAACTCCCATTTCAGTTGTCCCACCGTTCTAGACCAAAACAATACACATCTTACACATATTGATTGATGTCTTATGTCTCCCTAAAATGTAGAAAACCAAACTGTGGCCCAATCATCTTGGGCACATGTTCTCAGGATCTCCTGAAGGCTGTGGTCACAGGCCATTGATCACTCATATTTGACTCAGAATAAATGTCTTCAAATATTTTATAGAGTTTGACTTTTTTTGTCAATAATATTTATAATAACTTCTTTGAAGTCTGCTAAATGCACCATTTGAGTCCTTATAAAGGCAGTTTCCATTGCCTGTTTTTTATGTCCCAGTGTATAGGTGATGTGTTCTTGATTCTATGAGTGTCTCACTATTTTGTTGTTGAAAACTCAACATTTTAGGCCGGGCATGGTAGCTCATGCCTGTAATCCCAGCACTTTGGGAGGCCAAGGTGGGCAGATCACTTGAGGTCAGGAGTTCAAGACCAGCCTTGCCAACATGGTGAAACCCTGTTTCTACTAAAGATACAAAAAAATTAGCCAGGTGTGGTGGCACACACCTGTAGTCCCAGCTATGTAGGAGGCTGAGGCAGGGGAATTGCTTGAACCCAGGAGGCAGAGGTTGCAGTGAGCCTAGATCACACCACTGCCCCCCAGCCTGGGCAACAGAGTGAGACTCTGTCTAAAAAAAAAAAAAAAAAAGAAAGGAAGAAAAGAAAAGCCAACATTTTTGATAATATATTATAGCACGTCTGATAGTGATTGCCCTCTGAGAGCTTGTTGTTGTTGCTTGCTTGAGCATGTGTTTAGGGTCTTGGCTGGACTCCAGTGAAATCTATTTCCCTGACAATGTGCAGCCTATGATGTTGCTCTTCCATGATTGCCATCTTGGGTGTGGAAACTGTCTCTCTGACCATCAGGATGACTGTGGTCTGAGTGGGGATCGCTTTGGCTCTCTCTGTCTGATTTCCTTGATGAGCTTATGTCTGGTTTGTTATTGGTGTCACAACAGATCTTAGTCTGTTCTAGTGGCCTGCTGGTTTCTCTGTTGTTCTCAACAATGCCCTAAGGTATAAATTCCTCCAGTCAAATCCCATTAAAGTCAGTGCTGTTTGCAGGACAGCTGTTACCAGTCTCTGAGGCTTGCTCCCACATCGGGAGACCTCCAAACTGCCTCTTTTCTTCTGTTAGTGTTCCAGCTGGTCTATGTTTCTCTTGTTGCTCCTGGCATCATTGTTGCTCCTGGCATCTATGTTTTACTTGTTGCTCCTTTTAATTGTTAAGGACCTTCTGGTTTTTGAGAATACTTAGCTGGGACTTTGTCCTCTATTTCAAATAAAGTCAGCCCCCTTAGGGTGAGCTAGGCAGCTCTCTGCTCTTACAACCTGCCTTTCCACTGGGAAGAAACTCTGCTCTCTTGCACCGGAGCTGGGAGTGGAGACAGTGGCCTGCTTCTCCTGGGCTGACACCCTGACTCTACTAGCAGGGCACTGGGTGGGGTCAGTAGCCATCTATGAGTGGAACTTCTGCCTTATGAGGGTGCTAGGGAAGTGGCAATTAGAGTCGCTGGGGTAAAGCATCCACTCTATGAGTGGGGGCTTGGTGGGGGAAGGGAGCCTCGGTTCTCTTGATGCAGTTTCCTGGGATGGAGCTTCTGCAACCAGGAGATGGGGGTCCTGGGATTCTGCAACCAGAAGATGGGGGTGAGGGGATGGGAGAGGCCCATGGCCTGTCCCTGCTGGGGTAAAACTGGAGCTCTAGACTGGAGCTGGGGGAGAGCACACCCATCTTCTTGGCAGCCTCCACCCAGAGTAGAGCTAGCGTCATGCTGAACACCGAGGAGGATATGAGAGCAGGTCCTAGCTCAGATGATGCGGGCTCTCGTGTTCTTACTGATATTTTATCATTTTTCTCAAATAAATAGTTTTCTACTTGCTGTGTGTCTTTAGGACAAGTCCCAGAGATTTTTACATGTTTTATTTTTTATAATTTTTGCCACTCAAATAATTGTTTCATTGGAGAGAGCTTCCACTAAACTATCCACTCTTTCATTCAAGAACTGTTTCTTTTCTTTTTTCCTGAGGCACTGAAGTTAAAGGGTTTTGATTGACGGGGTTGGGGTGGGGAACGCAGTGTGTGCCTCTCTGGGCAGGCAGGACAGGGCATGGAGAATACCAGGTGGAACACCGTGGCTAACCAGATTCCAAGGACCTGAGGAACATGGGCCAGGACACAGGCCTCCTACTGTCAGATTTTTTTGGGGCCGAAGTATTAGTAGCAACCTCCTCATGCCTGACCCAGACAAATAATCTTTGTGCCCTCCTTGGAGCGTATGCTGAAGATTACAGATGCCTATCCCAGACAGTAGAAAATTAATCTTACACAATTGATATTGTGTGACAAATAACTAGTCTTTTTCTTTTAGTTTGATGGTACTCAAATGGATTTGCTTATTGAAGTTCATACACAGTATGACGAGTGATCCACAGGGGAAATTTAGCTAAATATAAAAAAAAAATGAGAAAAATTGTAACATTATTTTGGAGAGTCTTCTAAGATAAAGTATTAAATGTGTGGATGTTAAATTCTGTTACATATTACTACACTGGGAATCATCATCTATTTTAAGTGTACTCGGAAAAAACTGCCTAGAAACAAGGAACAGAGATTGTATTTTCTGACTCATATATGTTTCAGTATGAATAGGCATTTCCTGCTTGTCCATACACATCTGTTTTATTGAAAAATATTTGAAAGAGTTGATTGATTTCAATTTCCGAATTTGATCTAGGGTCGAGGTTGCTACTGTGAAACTAAATTTAAAATGACAAGATTATTATGTATATTTTGTTATTATTAACCTAGGTAGCTGTAAAACTTGATTGCCAAGTAGATATGGAAGAGATGATTGATTGACCAGAATTGTCCACAGTTTTGAACTCTTGGCTACACTTTCACCTCTGGGTCTGTGAGTCCTCAAGATGCAGCTCACTCCTCTCCAAATGGGGTGCTCTGTGATTTGTGTCAAAGACAAAATAGATTACAAGGAAACTCTGGGGGCTTTGAGGCCAGGTAGGGATAAATGAGTGCAGAATTTGTAAGTAGAACAGACTTGATAAGGAACCCTCTGATGTTTCAAAAATAATATATATCTAATAGAAAAATTAATAAAGGGGGTAAAATATAAGACACCCCAAATCCCAATCTTAGAGGCAAATATGCTCCAACTTTTGTTAATATTTTAGTATCTGTCTCTACATACAGAAATGTAAGTGTAAGTGTTGTTACATACGTGATTTAGTAAGCTGACTATTGGATTAGATAGCATATTGTGGAAATACTTCCATACGATCTTCTTATTGACTGTATATCATTCTCTTGAATGCATGGACCATGAGGTTATTAACCAACCCCTGACTGATACACAGTTGTTTCCAGGGTTTTGTTATTATGAACTACTATGCAGGGAACACTCCTGTTTATACATCTTTGATCTTTGATAAATCTCAGTGAAAGATAAATTCCTAGGAGAAATGTTGAGAGTCAGAGGAGATGCTGTTTTATTTATGACATTTGTTGCTAAATTGCACTCAGGAAACATTCAATTCTGGTTTATACTTCCACCTGGTACAGGCTGTGCTCAGCACAGGGGTGCTCTCTGAGTCTGGTGGGGCTGAAACCTAGACCACCCTCTGCTTGACCAGCAGGGAGCTGTATCTGCCCCAAGGAAGGGGTGCCTGTCCCTTCATCATACACAGTTTCTATAGGAACAGGCAAGCTCCTGGTGTCAAGCTGTGAGGGCAGGCATTTCTGCTACCCAGAGTCATTAGTTCCAGGCATTATTAATGTTTTCATTCTGGGGTAAAAGAGATCTCATTTTTGTTTTACCTCTCATCCTAGAGGTAAAACAGATCTCATTTTTGTTTCTAATTTGTATCATTTTAACTATAGAGGTTGAAAACTATTTTATATGTTTGTTGACTATTCATATTTATTTCTTTTGTAAAATCTTATTCATCAAATTTCTCAATATTTTTATGAGATACTAATCTTTATTGATTTACAAAGTTTTAATGGATTATATGTTCATCAGTTATGTTATTAACATTTTCTTGAGTTCATTCTTTAGTTTTCTCTTATTTATTCATTTATTTGTGCCAACAGTATGATTTAAATGTTTTATATGGAAAAAAATCAACTATGATTTGTAGCTTTGATACCTTTGTTATTCCAAATATATAAAAATGTTCACTCCTTTTTTTTTTTTTTTTTTTGAGTCTTGCACTGTCGCCCAGGCCAGAGTGCAATGGTACCATCTCAGCTCACTGCAACCTCCATCTCCTGCGTTTAAGCCATTCTCCTGCCTCAGCTTCCCAAGTAGCTGGGATTACAGACGCCCGCCACCATGCCCGGCTAATTTTTTTGTATTTTTAGTAGAGACAGGGTTTCACTATGTTTGCCAGGCTGGTCTCAAACTCCTGACCTCGTGATCTGCCCACCTCGACCTCCCACAGTGCTGGGATTACAGGCATGAGCCATAGCACCTGGACACCTTTTTACATTTAATTATTTGTAATCCATTTGGGATTTTGTTTGGTCATAAGGAGCAAGATAGAGATTCTATTTCTTTTTCCCTAGTGTTTAGTCAGTTTATCCAACAATCCATCTTCTCCTCACTGATTGGTAATTAAGCTTTATCAAATGCCAGGTTGCTTAAACACTTGGGTTTAGTTCTGGAGTTTCTTTTGTTTTTCATTGATCTATCTAATATCCAATAGGATGTTGCTGCTTTAATTACTACAGCTTTGTAATTTTGCTTTATTATAATTTTTTTTCAGGATTTGAAAAACTCTGAGGGCAAAAGCTTCTCCCCTCACAAGATGAGATTTTAACTTTTATTATCAGTACACATAGAAAATACGTATGTGTATGGATTCATAGACAACAGATTCTCTGATTCAGTTTTGAGAATAACTCAAACCCACAAATCATTGATTGGCACCATGTTGGGGGATTCACACTTCTATTTTGAGAGTGGGATGGACAGCACTCAGCATCTCAGTGTGCGCATCATCACGGTGCACAGGTCCCCTCCAGATGTCAGCTTTGCTCTGGGACCAGTTTGCTCCATCCATGGGGGCAGAGGTACATCCAGCAGTTTTGCTCCTGGTGCCTGTCTCTAGGATAGAAGAGGTTTTGGAATCTCTAAGTTACAGTTTTGGAGAACTCCAATATTTAAAAAGTTCTTTCACACGTTTTACTTCCTAAGACATCTCTCTCTCTCTCTTCGTGTGTGTGTGTGTTAAAGCTGCTTTCTGAAGTTAAGACTTTGTCCTTTATTGTCACACAGTTTAGATGTTTGGAGATTACTATTACCAGCATGGCAAAGTGGCCTACAGCATTGACTGTGGAGCCAGATTTGGTTCGACTCCCAAGTTTATAACCTACTAGCTGTGTGACCTTGTGCAAGTTACTGAGCCTCTCTGGGCCTTGGTTTCCTGATGTGTAATAGACTCTCCCTCTTTTTTTTTTTTTTTAATTTATTTTTTATTTTATTTTATTTTTTTAATTATACTTTAGGTTTTAGGGTACATGTGCACAATGTGCAGGTTTGTTACATATGTATCCATGTGCCATGTTGATTTCCTGCACCCATTAACTCGTCATTTAGCATTAGGTATGTCTCCTAATGCTGTCCCTCCCCCCTCCCCCCACCCCACAACAGTCCCTGGAGTGTGATGTTCCCCTTCCTGTGTCCATGAGTTCTCATTGTTCAATTCCCACCTATGAGTGAGAACATGCGGTGTTTGGTTTTTTGTCCTTGCGATAGTTTACTGAGAATGATGTTTTCCAGTTTCATCCATGTCCCTACAAAGGACACGAACTCATCATTTTTTATGGCTGCATAGTATTCCATGGTGTATATGTGCCACATTTTCTTAATCCGGTCTATCGTTGTTGGACATTTGGGTTGGTTCCAACTCTTTGCTATTGTGAATAGTGCCGCAATAAACATACGTGTGCATGTGTCTTTATAGCAGCATGATTTATAGTCCTTTGGGTATATACCCAGTAATGGGATGGCTGGGTCAAATGGTATTTCTAGTTCGAGATCCCTGAGGAATCGCCACACTGACTTCCACAATGGTTGAACTAGTTTACAGTCCCACCAACAGTGTAAAAATGTTCCTATTTCTCCACATCCTCTCCAGCACACATGAAGAAATGCTCATCATCACTGGCCATCAGAGAAATGCAAATCAAAACCACAGTGAGATATCATCTCACACCAGTTAGAATGGCCATCATTAAAAAAACAGGAGACTCTCCCTCTTGCATCTGGGCTGCCCTATTACTGCTTTCACCAAGAGAGTGTGGCAGAAGTGATGGCATTTTTATTTTAAGCCTAGCCTTTTAGAGGATGGACAGCTTAGGTCTTGGTCTCTTGGAGCCCTGAACTGCCACGTAAGAACTCCAAAGACTGCTGGAGAGGCCAAAAGGTGGGGCAGAGTTGGGGGTGCAAAGCTGAGCCCAGTCTTCCCCAATCTTTCCAAGGCCAGATGTGTTAACAGCCTGAAAGCCAGCTGAGTGCCTAGTTAATGCCATGTGAAGCAGAAGAATCACCTAGCTGAGCTCTGCCTGAGCTTCTGAGTCACAAAATCTTGAGATATTTCAGAATGATTGTTGTTTCTAGGCATCAGGTTTTGGGGTAATATGTTACATAGCTTACCCAGTAATAGCTAACCAGAACAGGTAGTGGTGTGAAGTTGTGCCTAGGGCCAACTTCATAATCTGTGGGGCCCAGTACAAAATGAAAAATGGATCCTTGTTCAAAAAGCAAAATAAAATGGCCATTAAAGGTATTAAAATATAAAACCTTTTTTCTCTTCTGTTGTCTCTTTCAAGATGTCAGTGTTTTTTTAAATTTGCTATTTAATGTCATTCTAAGTAAATAAAAATAGAAATTATAAATTATTAGTACGGACTTTACCATTTTTCTTTATATAGAATTTGTTATGCCAGTTTTAAATGTAAACAGAAAAACATTGGACTTGTATGCAGAATCACTAAAATTACACAATTTGCACTTTGTAGCTCTTATGTGCATATATAGTTCGTTCTTTACCAGAACAGTGATGATGCTGCACAAAACTAACTCAATCATTTCTATTTCACTTCTTGCTATATGCACAAGCACCGGCACCCTCTCAGCACCAGCAGTCTGCAGGCAGAGTCTGCCACTAAAGGGGTCGTGACTACCTTGGGAAATACACTGTGGTCCAGAGCACACCAGGCACCAGGAATCGTGACCTTCTTTTATCTGGATGCAGGAAAGAGAAATGATCTTTGAGGTCCAGGGTGCATACTGGAGTGGCATAATAAGAGCTAGGGGGAGAGAGGTTATCATCCTTCTGTGGGTGTTAAAGAAACAACTAAATTAGGATGACAGTCACATGTATATTTCACATTCCGCAGCTATTTTCATGGCATTACTGGGAAATGTGCCTGGGAATTAGATTTTCTTATGCACTTGTCAAGTCCTGGGAGTGTTATTTGAAAGCGTGCTATTTCTTTATGAAATTTAATACTTTTGTCCTTGGAAAATGTCTGAGATATTGCTGACCAAGGATGTTTTTAGTATACAGCTGATAACACTGTTATCGTTGTACTCTGATACATCTCGATAGCAAGCCAAATTAACATGACATTCTGCACCTTTACGATCTACCATCTAACTTTCCTAGATAAATTCTGAGAAATAAAAATAAAATTCTAAGTCCCCTAACTAACTGAATGGACTCCCCCTTTGTCCAAGGAGCCTCAGAGAAGCCTTAAAAACTGAGTTCCCAGCCATGCCAGGCACATAGGAGGTGGGACACGCCTTGTTATGCCACCTCCCTCACTGCCATCAATCTTCCTTCTCTAACAGTTAGACAGAAACCAGCTATTTTGAAAGACTCGCTTCACCTCTGATTTACACAACAACTGACTGGCATTCCTTCCTGATAAAAGGCCACTGGCTGTAGACTGGCTCTGGCAGGTATTCACAGGCTGCAGACAACATGCCTCTGTGTCCTTGCTTTCACTTTGTGACATACAGAGTGAAATTATAATGCAATTAAACGTAAGTCTCCACCCCAAATGAATATGAGATGTATGTAACATGGATGTTTGCTTGCTATGAATGTGTGTAACCCCCTTCATAATTATTCCTAGCTCTTCCTATAACTATTGAATATGTATACTTAGCCAGCCCATTCATCACAAATTTCTGTCTCACCTTTCCCTCCTTCAAAGTGCCTGCTTTTGGTTTCTACCAGAAGCTATGCTTCCCAGCCTGCACAGTGGGCAGCCTGCTGGCTGCAAGCCTTTATAAGAAATAACACTCTCCTCTCCAAATTTATGAATCTCATGATTCTTCAGTTGACAATTACCCAAGCCAGATACTTCTTAGTTGATGAATATTTCTTAGGTGAAGAGCAGCTGAACTTTAATACAAAATTCACATATTTATTTATCTTTAAAACACTGTGTAATTGGCTGGGTGTGGTGGCTCACACCTGTAATCCCAGCACTTTGGGAGGCTGAGGCGGGCAGATCACCTGAGGTTGAGAGTTTGAGACCAGCCTGACCAACATAGAGAAATCTCGTCTCTACTAAAAGTACAGAATTAGCCGGGTGTGGTGGTACATGCCTGTAATCCCAGCTACTCAGGAGGCTGAGGCAGGAGAATCGCTTGAACCCAGGAGGTGGAGGTTGTGGTGAGCGGAGATCGTGCCATTGCACGCTAGCTGGGCAACAAGAGCGAAACTCCATCTCAAAACAAACAAAAAAACATGGTGTAATCCATTCTATAGCACATTTCTACAATCTTCAAAAATGGAAGCCCAATATGGAGAAACAGAGACATACCTCCAAAGATTTTGGTATACAGTTTTTTCAAGATCTCAGCTTTCTGATATAAAACATACATACTTTATGTTGACAAACCAATGAGAAATTGTCCTTACATCTCTCTGCCAACTGTATCTTCTTCCAACATCTATTATGTATGCAATGTCTACTGAGCATTATGCAGGCCTAAACCCTGGGGGTGCAAGACAGGCAAGGTCTCTATTTTGCAGAAGCAAACAGTTTGGCAGGCAGATAGGCAATCAATGGTAAACTGATAAATATGTGATATGTAAAGGCATGTTTAATAAGAGCCCTTTCTTTTGAAACAGGACACAATTGCAGGTGCTGGTTATTATACCAAGGCTTTGACTAGAATAACATTATTAGGTGAAGCTCCAGCAAAGTCAACTTGAAAAGAGTCTCTATGGCCAACTGTAAAAAGCAAAGTAGAGGTTCCTCTTCAAAGACTTTCCTCCCCATCTAATTAGGAATAAATAGTAACTTCTCTTAGAAGTAAAATTTATTCAAAGACCTGTGCTAACATTCTTAAATGTCTGCTAGCCATAATAAAAAAATCAATATACAATTTATGTTCTTAGCTCCCACAATTTAGCCTAAATATTTGCCCTGGCATGCTTATACTGGTCCAAGTAAGCATTAGGTCGTAGCCTGTTCCTCTTTCTTATTTAAAAGTGTTTTTACCTTTCTCAGCATTCCACTAGTTACTTCCTCCTTCCTTTGTTCCTCTCTACCTTTGCCTCTTTTAAAAAGTTCTAAGTTGCTAGCCAATCAGGACAAATATAGAATGTGAGGTCCCATCCCAGCCAGTGGAAACTGGACACAGCAGTAGAGTGGACACGTCAGGTTATAAATGACCCTGTCTCCTTTGTTCAGTGTACTCTCATGGCAAAACTGCTGGCGAGTGTACCCTTTCTGCAGGAAGTAAAAGTGGCCTTACTAAATAAATTAAATGTATGTTCAAGTGCTATTTCTTTATGGCACCAAAGAACAAGCATTTCAAACACAACTAATTCCTGCTGCATTTTATGTGAATAATCAAGCCAAGTGTAATAAGCCAAAAACTTATTCTGCACACAAATTGGTCTTACTATAATTTCTCTTTAGTAGAAAAGGAGGGCTAGAGAATCGGAGAAAAATTGTTTCAAAGGAAAACTGTAACACCCATTACTGAATTCCAGCCCCGACTTTTGTTTTAGAGTGCAGATCGAATTACATTTCTTCCCCTAATGAAATAGGTTCATTTTTCTGTTCTGACACAGATTCTGTTTTGATTAGCAAGTTATTAATGTTATTTATCTCATATAGTTTTACTTCTGAGAAAATCAGAATCATATATTCATAAGACTAGAGGTAATGACAAAGCCTGTGAATCTTCCTCATTTGGAATCCCACCGGGCCCCATCTGTTTTTCATTGCAAATGCCCTGCTGCTAAAACTATACAAGCACCCTCCCTCTAGGCCCAGGGACTATCACGTAAGAGGTCAGTGTGTGAGATTGCAAGGGCCAGTTTTGTGGGATAGAATTAGTTTAGACCCTCCAAATCACAGATACCTAAACAGCTGGCAAAATAAGGGACTTTGCCTCCTGGGTTATTATGTATGTGGCACCCTTTTATCCATCCTAACCATAAAGAATTTCCTGCTTCCCATAGAATTAAAAGAAAATTACTGAGAGGATATAGATACCTTGTGACAAAGCTTGCTGGGTATAATACTCCCAGTTATGAGATTTATGCATTTATTTATTTATTTATTTATTTATTTATTTATTTATTTATTTTTGAGACAGAGTCTAGCTCTGTCACCTAGGCTGGACTGCAATGGTACAATCTCGGCTCACTGCAACCTCTGCCTCCCGGGTTCAAGCAATTCTCCTCCCAAGTAGCTCGGATTACAGGCACGCACCACCATGCCTGGCTAATTTTTGTATTTTTAGTAGAGATGGGGTTTCACCATGTTGGTCAGGCTGGTCTTGAACTCCTGACCTCGTGATCCACACACCTCCGCCTCCCAAAGTGCTGGGATTACAGGCGTGAGCCACCATGCCCGGCCTATATATATATATATTTAATGTTTATTATCAGCCACCTTGGGACAAATTAGTAAAAGACTGCAAAAATCACCGAGGCACAACAAAAGTCTCTAAATTCCTTAGCTTAAAAGGCTTTAATAGTGCTTATGTTTTGTATAGCTAATTGCATTAAGTCTGTAACTAAAACCAAGATCACAGTAGCTCAACATATAGAATTGAGAGGTAGGTAAGTCAATTTTGTAACCTTGCCTTTGGCTTTTTGTTTGTAGGCTCTTGTATTACTGAAAAAATGTTTCAAGGACTAGTGAACACCTGTCTACATCCATCCCTGTCTGGCCTAGAACATTTAAATTGGCTATGCATGTTTTGGCTCTAAGTCCCTTGGCCATAGGGGTCCCACTGAGGGACAGGAGGGACCCAGAGCAGACAGCCATGCCACTTTGGTAATGCTATGGGACACAATGAAAGTTTGGTGGCCATTGATGTTGCTTCTGGCAAATCTTGGCCAGAAGAGGGAGAATGTATAACAAATACAAAATTCTAAGCCCCCAATCAGGACCCCTTCTCTCAGCCAAGGCATTCTAAAGTTAACCTGAAAAACTAGTTGAGTCCATGATGGAAGTAGGGGTTTGGTGGGAAGAGGGTGTTGAACATGTCTCACAGCTGACCAGAATTAACATCAACACAGAGACCTGAAGACTGGTAGACTCTTTAAGTCTGAGAAGAAACACTTACAATCTATTCTCTTTGAAGCCTGCTACCTGGAGGCTTCATCTGCATGATAAACGTTGGCAATCGCAACCCCTTATCATAACCCAGATTTCTTTCTATTGATTGCAAGTCTTAAGATATTAACTCCCTCAACCATTTGCCAATCAGAAAATCTTTGAATCTGCTTATGACCTGGAAGCCCCTGCTTTTGAGACTGAACCAATATACATCTTAAATGTATTGATTAATGTCTTAGGTCTCCCTAAATGTATAAAACCACCTTGGGCACAAGTCCTCAGGATGTCCTGAGGGCTGTGTCATGGGCCATTGGTTGCCCATATTGAGCTCAGAATAAAATATGAAATATTTTCAGAGTTTGACTCTTTTTGTTTGTATTGGGTAACCATCACTGTGATCAAGACATAGAGAATTTCCATCATCTAAGAAATTGTCCCCATGCAGCCAGTCCCCAATCCCCTAGAGCCTATTAAAAAATACAAAAAAAAAAAAAAAAAAAAAAAAAAAACTTAGCCAAGTGTGGTGGCACACGCCTGTAGTCCCAGCTACTCGGGAGGCTGAAGTGGGAGAATCGCTTGAACCTGGAAGGCAGAGGTTGCAGTGGACTGAGACCATGCCATTGCACTCCAGCCTGGTTGACAGTGAGACTCTGCCTCAAAAAAAAAAAAAATTGATTTCTGTCATCTTAGATTGGTTTTCTCTGTTCTTGAACTCTATTTAAATGAGATCCTTACATTTATGTAGCTTTTTTTTACATCTCCCAAGGCTCTGTCATTCACACATTTATGTACTCTTGTGTGTCCAGTTTCATCTGCTCAACCTCATGGTTTTAAGATTCAACCATGCTGTTTATTTATTTTTTGTTGATTGTGATAACTGTGACTTATAATAAGAAATACACTGTATTTGGTCTTATCCCTGTTTTCTGGCATACAGCTCCTATCTGCCTTGGAATCTCCAAAATGATAAATGCCTTTTTGTATGCTAAGGAGATGACTGATGGGGGATGGGGAGCTCCCAGATAGCCTCAGGATGGGGCTGGTTGCCATGGGAACCAATCATGTGATCAGCAGCTTGGAACTCTCAGCCCCAAGTGGACTTCTGGGGAGAAGAGTGGGGCTGAAGTCTGAGTTGATCACCAAGGGCCCATACATTAATCAATTATGCCTATGTAATGAAACATTCACAAAAACCCAAAAAGACAAGACTTGGAGTTTCTGAATTGGTGAACCATGGAGAGTGGTGCCCCAGGAGTGGCATGGACGCTCTGTACTTCTTCTCACATACATTGCACTATGCATCTCTTCCATCTGAGTATTTATGTGTATCCTTTATAGTATCCTCCATAATAAATGGGTAAATGTGAGTAAAGTGTTCCCCTGAGTTCTGTCAGCTGTCCTAGCAAATTATCTAACCTGAGGAGGGGGAATCCTTATTTATTTATTTATTTATTTATTTTTGAGACGGAGTCTCCCTCTGTCACCAGGCTGGAGTGTAGTGGCGTGATCTTGGCTCACTGCAACCTCTGCCTCCTGGGTTCAAGTGATTCTCCTGCCTCAGCTTCCCAAGTAGCTGGGACTACAGGCATGCGCCACCACTCCTGGCTAATTTTTTTTTTGTGTGTAATTTAGTAGAGACAGGGTTTCACCATGTTGGCCAGGATGGTCTCCATCTCCTGACCTCATGATCTCCCTGCCTCGGCCTCCCAAAGTGCTGGGATTACAGGCATGAGCCACTGCACCCAGCTGAGAATCCTGATTTATAACTGGTTGGCTAGAAGTGCAGGTCACAACCTGGGGCTTGGGTCTGGTATCTAAAGGGGGAAGAGTTTTGTGAGACTAAGCCCTCAACCTCTGTGATCTCCAGGTAGATAGTATCGGATTTGAACTGAGTGGAAGGACATCCCACTGTCCTTTGATGACCAGAAGTGTTCTGTACTGAGTATGGTAGGAGAAAAACAGTTTGTTTGTTTTTTTCTACTGTAATTATACAGAGATATACATTTATTTGTTTGTTGTTCTGTTGATGGATATTTGAGCCATGTCTGTTTTTTTTTCTGTTTTGAATAGGGCTGCTATGAATATTCTTGTATGAGTCTTTTTTGTGGACTTACATTTTAATTCCTCTTGGATAAGTTCCTAAGATCTAGGAGTAGAATTCCTGAGTCATGGAGCAGATGGCTGTCTGGGAAAATGCCAAGAAGGTTCCAAAGGGGTTGTATCATTTTGTGTACAAGATTTGTGCAGTGTATGAGAGCTCCAGTTGCTTCACATCCTTGCCAACACTTGATGTTATCTGACTATCTTTTAGTGAGGGGATGGTGATATCTCACTATGGTCTTAGTTGCCCTGATGACCAATGATGTTGAACATATTCTTATGTGCTTATGAACTCTTTTCTCTTAATTTTTGTGAAGTGTTTGTCCAATATTTTGCCCATTAAAAATTAGATTGTCTTTTGATTATTAATTTGTAGAACTATAAAAGACATATTCTGGATTGAAGTCCTTTGTCCGATACATATTTGGCAAATATTTTCTCCTAGTCTACTGCTACCTTTTTCATTTCTTATCATTGTCTTTTGATAAGCAGAAGTTAATTTTGGTTAAGTGAAATTGAACAATTTTCTTATTTTTGGATGAGTGCTGTTTATTACCAGCCTGAGAACACTTTGCCTACCACATTAGATATTCTCTTATTATTTTGAGACATTTTATTGCTTTTATGTGTAATAGAACTCTGATGCATCTTGAATTAATTTTTGTGTATAGTGTAAAATAGGAGGTGAGTTATTACTTTCCTACACAAATATCCAGTTGTTTCAGCACTATTTCTTGAAAGGACTTTCCTTTTCTCTTTTTCATCGTTTTGATGCCTTTGTCAAAAATCTCTTAATTGTATACATGTGGGTCTACTTCTGGACTTTCTATTCTGTTTAATGATCAATTCATCCTTACACCAATACCATACTGTCTTGATTACCGTACTACATTAAGACTTGAAATTAGGTATTTATTTCCCCATTTTATTTTTCAAGACTGTTTGGGTTATTGTAGGTCTTTTTCATTTCCATATAAATATTAAAAAATTAGCTTGTCAATTTCTACAAACAAGCCTTCTTTGGATTTTGGTTGGTATTGTATTGAATATATAGGTAAATTTGGGGAGAAATGATACTTTAACAATAGTGAATCTTTCAATCTATGAACATAGTATAACTCTCCATTAATTTAGGTCCTTTTTAATTTCTTATAGCAATGTTTTATAGTTTTCAGTGTACAGGTCTTACACATCTTTATTTACTTATTTCTAAGTATTTTATATTGTTATAAAATGGTATGTTTTTTTTGTAAGTTTCATTTAGCATTTTTTATTGATATTATATAAGTATGCAATTGAAATTTATAGATTTGCTTCATATCCTGAGACCTTAGTAAGTTCACTTTTGTGTTATAGTGGTTTCTTTGTAAATTCCTTAGTTTTTTTATGTAAACAGTCATGTCATCTGCAAATGGAGGAAGTTTTTTTTCCTTTTTCAGCTTTATATTTTTTATTTAATTATTTATTTTTCTTGCCTTATAGCAATGCCTAGAAATTCCAGTACAACCTTGAGTAGAACTGGCAGATGTGAACATTTCTACCTCCTTTCTCATCTTAGGGAAAAGTGTTCATGTCACCATCAGTATGACACAGGCTATAAGTTTTCTATAGATGTTCCTTATTGGGTTGATAAAGTATCTTATTTCCTTATTGTTAAGTACAATTTATCCAAGAGTCTTTGCGGTCTCTTTTCAGTTGAAGGACTTTTAAAATGCCAATAAATTCAAAAAGCATTATTTCACAGACAGTGCTAATTATGTTCTGTTCTCTAAGCATCAACTCCTTTAAATCTGAAATAAGGTCAGGGTGCTATTCTTTACATTTTCTGGTAGAGGAAACTGAGGTACAGGTTGGCAGAGAAGGTTCTCAAGATCAGACATCTAGGAAGTGGCAGAGCCAGACAGTCTGGCTCCTGAGATCATAGGCTAGGCTGCCCCTATATCCTTATGCATGTGGTTACTGTAAATCACTTCTGCCATCACTTGACCATCTGAAAGTAGCAGATGCTACTGAAAAACACCTTCTTTTGGGGGTGGGGAAGGGATGACTGCTGAGGGTTTTAGTAGGAGTATATTTCTACAGCATGGTTACAGCATCCTACATTGCAGAAATGTAAGTTGACCTAAACTGCATATTCATACATGTGATTTCTCTTTTATTTCCTCAGAATATTAAAAAAAGATGATACTGATTTTATTCCTCAAAACAAATTTAAGTCTTACTTTTAGTTAGTAGCTACCTCCATAGCTTTCCATAAAATATATATTTTCTTTAACTCAAGAGATAAGAAAGCAACTGTCTTTGTGACCCAAAGCAGTATCTTTTCAAATGTCTTATTTGGCAAGATAAACCTATTTAGTTTTTGTAATCTCTACAGTGTATGTTCTTTGCACTTTTCCAGTATAATACTATATATTTTATATACAGCAACAGAAATTGGCATGCACATTTTTATATGCATCAATATGTGTATGTGAATTTATACATATACTCTGTCCATACGTGTATTTCGTTTAGGTGTGAAATAGTAACAATGGCTGCTATTTCCTCAGTGTCCACTTTGTGTAGGCAACCGGTGGCTTTATATTTACTGTCTTTAATTCTTACAAAAATTTTGCAAAATAATTCTTGTCACTCCCATGATCCAATAAGAATTTGGAGACAGGAAAGATTAATCACTCCATTGAAGGAATACAGGTAGTAAGTAGTGAAGCTGGGATTATTTCTGGAATTTCAATCCAAACCCATTAGTAGTGGCGATTTGAATGATTGTTGTGGAATGGCCCTGGTGCTGTGTGGCTGTTCAGAAAGAAGGACACAGGAAGGACAAGAGCTGGTGTTGAGGCAACGTGTGGGTGACCCTTGCTAGCACATGTGTTGTTTGGTGGCATGAGGTTCTTAGTTAACATGAACCGCACCTGCTCAAGCTTGTTTACTGGAGGCACTGCTCACTCAGCAGGATCTAATGGGAATGCCCTCATTTGGTTTTGGTCACAGTCCTGAGAGTGTGACAAACCACATAAAAGGGGAACCGGGCCTCCTACCAGGTGCCCACGGGTGTTGCAGACCAGGGCCACCTCTTTTCTTCGATGTGAGTGCTGAGAAGACTTGCTTAGCCTGTGCTGCTAAAAAAATACTTGGGAGCGAATGAATAGAAAAATGGACAAATGGACTTTTCTATGGTTCAGTCATTAATAGCCCCTGCCCTCGAGCCTACCGCCCCAGCCCAGCTGCTCGTGGCCTATGGAATTTCCTCCTCACTTTGACAGTTGCACTAGCTTCACATGGCCTTTTGGGAATAGCACCTGTGCTACCCTCCAGGTGAACTGCTCTGTAGGAGGCACATGTGAGCACAGCATTAGGCCCAGCCCACAGGGAACGTTTCCTTGTGTGGGGCAGTGGGGTAGGCCAGGCGCAGCGTCCAGGACACGTGTCCACTGAGATGGGTTGTGACTGGGGGATGGAGCTAAAGATGCTCATGAAAGCCCAGGACGCCTTGGGGAGGGTGGGGGGCTTGGCCTGGGATGACTCCCCTCCTTATCCCTAGGCAGACATGTGACTTTGGGTCCCTATGTCAAGTCCTGAGAGTTTTCAGTTTCTGCATCTGCAAGGAGGAAGTTGGAGCAATAATAACCAACATTTGTTAGAACACAAAGTGTCATATACTGTGCTTACGACTTTATGTGCATTTTGTTCTTTAATCTTTGGATAAGTGGCCCCAGGGATTATCGCATCTCACATATGAGAAACTGAAGCTTAGAGGGGTTGACAACTTGCCCAAGATGGCACAGCTAGTACCAGCAGAGCAGGGCCCAACGTGAGCCTGACTCCAAACCCACACTGCCAATGTGGCCCTCACCATCCCGATAGTTCCAAGTGCACTTCTGACCTCCTAATTTTGCCCCGGAGAGTGAGAGACTTTGCAACTGTAACAACCTCCCTTCACCTTTTATGCAAATCTCATGTATAATTTTCATAAACTTTATTTTTTAAAAACGTAATTCCCCAGAGGCCTTCCCTACCTGACTTGGCCTCGGATGGCCAGCAGAGGGCAATGTAGTCTCAGGGAGGTGCCCTCCCTTCCCCTGGGCCCGGAACTGTGAAAATCTAACCACTGCTAGCAAAAACCAGTCTCAGCTGGAAAGGGCCTAATCTTCTTGGAGAGGATGTTGGAGAATACATAGCAATAGATTTAGATGAAATTCTGTCTCAGTAGGCACACTTAGAATATTGTTCCTTGGATGGCATTAGAAAGGGAATCTATTTTTTTTTTTTGTAATATAGAGTTCTCATTTTATTCCATGCATGAAAAGAAGTGATAAAGGTTTTGTGCTTTTTCTCACCTCTATTAATAGAAGTTATTAACATGCCTATAATAGAAACCATTTCACCTTTGCTAGAACTGATGATGATGCTTTGTGATAGCACAGTGGTGCCCTGTTGCCAAGATATGGTCCAATGTCTCAAAAATTACCAGTCGAAAGGATTGTGAGTGTCACAGGTTGTTTTTAAGATCTTTATAATTATTATTTTTAGACTTATTATCTTTTATATCTGTACACTGCTAGGATTCAGATCTGAAAGTCAGATTGCCCTAATAAACTAGTAGGGGCTCCTTGGGTGACAAAGCCACTCTGATAGTGACCTCATTGGCCACTCATTGGCCACATACCCTCGCCTCGTTCTCTGAAGCCCAGCACAGGATGTGATGAACACTAGTTTTTTTTTTTCTTAGCAATATTTCATTAATTCTTGGTGTGTCGTAGTGAATAAATTATTGTCAACACCTTTTGAGTACCCAGCATGCCAGAGCATTTCTAAACAAAAGCAATTGACAAAAGATGTAGAATACAAATGTTTGAGTGCTTAAGGGCTGGGTGCTTTTTAAGTGCTTTATCTGTATGACTGTGTTAGGTCCTCACAACAGCCGTACAGGTATTATCATCATCCCCATTTTACAGACGGGAAAACTCACCCAGAGGTGCTACGGAACTTGCACATGCTCACAGAGCTATGAGAGCAGAGCAGGGATGCAGCCCCGGATGGGCAGATTTCAGAGTCTGCACTCTCCATTCCCACTCCTTCCTGCTTCTCAGTGTCAGCAAGAGCAAATCTCACGAGCTCTAGAGCATCCTGGCAACCTTCTGGGAGGGATGCTCTTTACCTTGATCTATCTATGTTGGGTTCCAGAATCTTCTCCCTAAATGTAAATGTAACAGGAACTGTTGGTGACTCACTCACACCCCTCTGGCCTGTGGGTTCTAAGTTTCAACTTCTTCTTTGCCTGAAGACATTCTCCTAAGCCTCAGGAGGCCTCTTTGCCCACGTCCAGGGTGGTTTGTGGCTAGGGAATTAATAGCCCTGGCAGCCCTCCACCAATGACTGACAGGTCGGTGTCTGAATGCCCCGGCTCCCTCACTCTTCAGGAAGAAGCACCGGTTGTTCTGCAGTTTCCTTGTGCTCCAGCGGCTCACAGCTGGGCTGCCTTCCCTTCCTGGTCTCACCTTCCCCTCCTGGTCCCATGTCCCTGCTCCCTTGCTGGGCTACCTTGCACCTGCCAAATAAATTCTTTCTACTGGGATCTCAAATCTGCGTCTGCTTCTGAAAAAGCAAAGGTAGAAGGGATGCAAGTGTCCACATTTAACAGTAACTTGGGACTTCCTGAATATATCCAAGGATTTTTTGGGAAAGACTGAATTTACATTTTGAAATGAGAGCTGGCATCAGTTAAACGAACATACTAATTAAAAAGCTCCCCTTGGCAGGGAGCTGGTGCTTCCTTCCTGTCATGATGGTTAGGGGAGTGGGGTCTGGGTTGCCTCTTCTCATGACCTAAGTGCTTTGTGATCACTTACATGGCTTGCCCACTTCCCTCTTCAGTGCCTGGTTCTGGATCCTGGTAGCACCTTCATCTGTGCTTGTGGCCAGGAATGGGCATTGCTGCTACAGCCATGGCCCTGCCCTGCACACATGGATCTACCTTCTCTTCTTTGTGGCCCACCTTCCTGGCTCAGGAAGGCCGCTTCTGCTTGAATTCCAAATGGAAAATAGATGCTGCTCTTGAAGACTGCTTTTCTGTGTAGCAGAGAGCACGTTGTTGATACTAACAGTAAATTCATGGATTCTGTCTTCTAATTACAGGTTGGTTGTTTACTATGTGCCAGGCATTATTAGAATTGCTTTGCTTATATTACTTCGATTGTCATAAAACTCTGTGAAGTATGTGCTATTATTTTCTTCATTTTACAGATAAACTGAGGGACAGAGAATTCAAACCACTTGGCCCAAGCTATACAGTGAGTAAATGGTACTATCTTATGTCAGATCCAGATTTGTAATGGAGGAAACCAAAATATTTCACCTCCAAATATCTTTCTTTGACATATTTTGAGGTGGCTGTTCAGAGGGCCTGCAAACAGAGGTAGCCTTGCAAAGCTATCCTTTGCGGGGAGATTTGCATCTGTACAGAATCAGCATGGTGCAACCAGGTTTTCTCTGAGGCTCACCTTTGTCCAGATCAAGAAAAGATTAACAGAGTCTGACACCTTAAATTTCTGAAATAAACATTTACCATCTATTCTCTCTGAGGACTGTTACCTGTAAGGTTTCACCTGTATAATAAGACCACATTTGCAAGCCAGACCTCCTCTTCTCTTCCTCCCATAACCTGCCTTGACATCGTAACCTGATTTACCACCATGACCAGTTTTTGGCTGTACTCCAAGCCCACAATTTTTCTGTAACCTTAAGCTGTTTATAGGCTGGATGTAGTGACTCCTGCCTGTAATCCCAGCACTTTGGGAGGCCAAGTCAGGAGGATCACTTGAGGCAGAAGTTCAAGTTCAAGGCAACAACATAACCAGACCCCCATCTCTACAAAAAATGAAAAGAATTAGCCGGGCATGGTGGCACAGGCCTATAGTTCCAGCTACTCAGGAGGCTGAGGTGGGATTGCTTGAAGGACTGCTTGAGCCCAGGAGTTTGAGGCTACAGTAAACCATGATCCTGCCATTGCAGTACAGCGTGGGCATGAGAGTGAGACCCTATATCAAAAGGCTTAAAAAAGATAGTGTAAAAGTGTCAACCACCTTACCATTTCTTGGAGATCTTTGTAAGATTCCTGTGCACATTAATAGATATGTGTGCCTTTTCTCCATTTAATGTGTCTCTTGTCAGTTGATTTTCAGTGACCCTTCCAAGGGCAAAGAGGAAGTTTCCCCTTGGCACCCACAGGAGCAACTGCCCCTCACTATCTTCTGCTTCACAGTTTCAAATGACTGGCCACTTGCCAAAAGGCAGAAGAGGTTCATGAGTTCCTCTTTTTCTCATTTGCACTTGACTTCTTTCTCATAACACACATCCAGCCATGTCTTCTACATATATTTTTCCCCAGTGAAACATCTGTGCCTCATAGTTGTAAAAAATCAAATCAAATAGTAAAAATGTTTTAAAAGTACATCTCAGGGCTGCTTCCCTTAGAGGCTGCTGCTGTGCAACACTAAAGGACATGCATGAAGGTGTGAGAGAGCAGCGTGGCATGTGTCCCATGGTCCCCATGGTTTATACGCTTGGTTTTTCAGAAAGCATCTCAGGTCAGCACAGATGCAGAATTTCTGGTTCAGTGCAGTTGGCTGAGCACTTGTGCTTAACGCCCCACCCACAAGAGACCCCACTGAAAATGATTTCGAAAGAGGGAACAAAATGTCACTGCAGACACCACTGGAAGTGAGGTAGCAGGTGGGATTTCACTTCGGGCCAGATTGAAGACTGGTTGAAACAGGGAAGAGGCATGCCCACCAGCACCATGATGGTTTACCACTGCCGTGCCAACACCTGGAAGTTACCACTTCTGTTCTAGAAATTTCTGAGTAGCCCATCCCTTAATTTGCATGTAATTAAAAGTATGTATAAATATAATTTGAGTAGCCTCTGAGCTGCTACTCAAACACACCGCCTTTGAGGTATCCTGGCTCTGCAGGGGCAGTCACAGAGCTGTAACACTGTTGCCTCAATAAAGCCATTTTTTTCTACCACCAGCTCATTCTTGAATCCTTTCCTGAGTGAAGCCAATAACTTTCCCAGGCTAAGCCCCAATTTTGGGGCTGGCCTGCCCTGCATCAAGTGGCATTCCTAGCTGCTCTCCCAGAAGGCCTATGCCCTCCCTGGAGCCTCCTCAGTGCCACCGTTCTGAGGAGGGTCCTGCCAGTTCTCTAACAAAGGATTCCATCCCAAGGTCATCAGGCACCTCTCCCCTTTATCCAGCTAGCTCCAGCCTATACCTCTTACTGCTTAAAAGAGTAAGCCCAACCAATACCTCCAGAAGTGGACCCCACATCAGCCCCTAAAAGTCAAACCTGTGTCCATTGCAGGAAGCAGCTGATGAAAATTGGGGAGCACTTAGAGTACATGTGCTATTTTTCTATGTCTGATTTGGCTGTATTTAACAAAAAAAAATTGGCTAGTTTTCAGAGGATCCAGCAAAGTTTATAGAGGAGTTTTTTAAGTTGACCATGTTCTTTAATTTAACTTGTCAAGACTTGCAAGTATTATCATCTACTTGCTGTGCTGTGGAAGAAATGCAGTGGGAAAAGGGTGTGGGTTAGCCAATCACTTGTGACAAGGTTAGAGAAATAACTCAGGGAAAATATGAAAGTCCAAGTCTGTTTCAGGGTCATTTGGTTGAGGCACTCAAGAAATATACTAACACAAATCCAGAGTCCCCAGAAGAGCAGGCTCTCCTGGGTATGCGTTTTATTACTCAGTCTTCCCCTGACATCAGGAAAATGCTACAAAAAGCAGCAGCAAGGGGGTCTCACACCCCCATAATCCAACTCTTAAACACGGTTTTTGGAGTTTATAACAAAAGTGACAGAGGAAAGAAGAGGCAAAACCATAAGAAATAGCCAAAAAGTGCAATTATTAGCATAAGCTTTAAGCCCCCTTCCTCCTCAGGGTTACCCATCCCAAGAAAGTGTCACAAGATCAGTGTCTGGAATTCCCAGATGAGAGCCCCCAACTGACTGGCCCCTGGGCCAGAATCAATGTGCCTACTATGAACAAAAGGGCCGTTGACAATGAGACTGTCCTAACAGTCCCTGGTGAGAGAGAGAAAAAGCTCCACATCAATTCTAGAGCTAACCTTCTTCCACTAGCCCCAATTAATTGCTTTGCTCAAGTAAGTTTACTAGGGATCTTAGATCCTTTACCTGACCATCAGCTTCCTGCAGTGGCAGACTAGAGGCCACCTGAACATTTTTCTTCAGTGTCCTACTGCTGGGTGAGCTCTCCAGCAGCTCAGAGACTCAGGTCTCCCCTTCAGTAACACAGTTTGCCCCCTCCCTTCCTTATTGGCTGCTACAGGATCCCCTTCCCTGCCTCTTCCTGTCTTCTGTACCTATTGGGGCAAATAAAGTTTGGTCAGGTAGACAGGTCCCAGTTTTGTAAATAACTGGATCCTGTTATTTTGTATAGGCCCTTTGTTTGATGTGTTTTTTGTGTGTATAGACAGGTATTGTGGCGTGTCTTGTGTCTAGCATGCTATCAGATTGGCTTATAAATAAAAGAGCAAGAATAAATTAAACATGTAAGTCTAGTCTGAACTTGTTAGTTTGAAAACAATATAGTGTCTTTTACAATTTAAGGTAAACCACTGTTGTTTGTAGGTTTTGAACTGGTTAAAATGGCTTTAAATAGCAAGCTTTTTGGATTGTGAAATGGTTCTCATCTACAGAATGCCAATGTCTGTTGGGAAGTTCAGGATTTCTTGCCTCCTAGGTTTATATAAAATGTGCCAGGGAATATATATTCTTTATTGGGAAAAGGAGTAATTTTTGTCAAATTCAAAAGTCAGCGAAGGTGAGGTTCAAATATGAAGGAACCAGTGAGTGGAAAAAAAAGAGATATAAGGAAAGCTCTAGATAAAAAATGTATTTGTTTGCAAAGAAGGATATAAAGAAAGAGTAATTTTGTATAGTAAACTCTTGTCCTAGAGTGAAATGACTGGTTATTTAAGAAACAGTCAGTACAGGACAAGTCAAAATGTCCAAGCATGAGGTAGATGGTATATGTAAGTCATGATAAGGTTCATAAAGGGGAATTTATGAAAGGAATTTTGTGTGTGACTAAGCTAGCTGTAATTAAAAGAAAATTGTATATAATAGACTTTCTAAAAATAGTCTCCATATCAAACCAAATTTTCTTACAGTATTAATTTGCTAAATTACCCAAAATTTTGCTTTTTGATTTTATATTCTATTTCTTTTAAAAGCCTCTTGCTTCTCAGAGTCATATAACTGTCTCCTTTAGCCTTTTCATCAGCTCCTGTGACATTTTCTCTTCTGGTTCTGACTGTTATTGTGGCCTGATACTAAAGTGTTTTGTCTTAGAGGTCTATAAAAGCTGTGTTTTTCTCCAGTATAACTTGATTCTATACTTTTGGTTTTTCTTGATGTTTCTAAATTTTCAGTGTAACCAGAAAACTTTCTCAGTTCCCTTGCTACACTCATAATCTTAAATACACTTTTCCTGCATCTGATTAAATTCAAGTATTATGTTTTTCTTCATCAAACTCAACTTTCAGGTTATTTAAGTGGAGTTCCCATATGGAGAGGTAATCACACTGCCAAGGGTATTTAACTTTGGATAAATAAGTAACTATTGCTTACAATAACCTGTAGTTCCACACTGATCAAATATTTTGGGCCTTTAACCCCTTTGACAAATGCCCTCAGAATTGAATCCCAGTTTAAATCTCTTGCTTGGTGCTGGGGTTTATCAAAGCTATAAAAATGAATCACTGCAAGGTTATAAAATCTTTTTACAACTTCTACTCAGGTCATGGACTCCAGTATCACCACCTCCAGCCCTCTGACAAGTTCCTTATCAGGTGCTATTAACTAATCCATGTGCTGTTAAATTACAAGGCTTTGATTCCTGGGTATGAGTAGCTCATCTGGAGATGGCACCAATTCATGCCAGTATCTAACATCAAACTCAAGTTAACCAAAGCCTTGTCTTTAAACCTGGGCAAAGGAGACATTCGAAGTAAATTGCTTTCATGAAACACAGAGAAAAGCTTGTATTCATTTAATAATTTTGCTTCTAACTGAATTAATATAACTTATTCTATGCCTTGATACTAAATAATTTAAATATTTAGCTACCCATGAGCTTTCTTTACTGTCATTCTCAAAACTAGGCAGGGCTTATGAACTTTTTGCTTGAAACATTGCTAATTCTCTGTTTTGTTTTACATCTAGAATTTAAAATGATTTAATTTCTTCAGGCCTGGGAACTATAGTGGAATAAGTGGGCATGCAAGATTGCAAGGGCTGGGTTTTGAGGGGTAAAATTAATTCAGCCCCTCCAAATCAAAAAAAGGCACACAGATGCCTAAACAAAATGCTTGTGTTTAGTATAGCTAATTGCTACAAGTCAAGATTACAGTAGCTCAATGCACAGAATGTATAGATAAGTCAGTTTTATAACCTTATTTTTGGCTTTTAGTTTTTGACTTTTATAGTGCTTAACATGGTTTTAAGCACTAATGAGTACCTGCCTACCTCCATTCCCAACTGGCCTGGAATGTTTAATTGACTACGAGTCTTTTGATTCTAAGTCTGTTGGCCAAAGGAAATCCCCCTTCCACACACACAAGAAAATTCTAAAACAACTAATTCAGTCCATGACACAAAACAGGGGATTGGAGACACCTCACTATGCCCCCTTTACAATTTAGGCCAGGTTTGCAAGACCCTTTAAGAATATAGAAATAAAGTATTGCCTCCTCCCAGAAGACTTAGTCTTACTAAAAACTTATACAGAAAAATCCTCCAAGGGATTACAACCAAAATGGAAGGGTGCTTGTCAAGTGTTGCTGAGTACCCTACTGATGTTAAACTCCAGGGAATAACTAGTTGGGTACATCTGTCCAGGATTAAACCTATTTCTTTTGCATTTTATGCAAGGCATAAAATGAGGACACCACGACTACATCTGTGAACCTTTAAAAGACCTCCACAACTTACTTAAAAGAATCAATACTCAGCTAGAAGTGGTAATGTGATGCTGTGGATGGGAACAGGCATGTTAATTTTTCTCTTTTTCCTAACTGTAATACTTCTTTTCCATTGCTTTGGCCAACCACATCTTCCTGGGAAACACCTCTTTTGTGGTTGCTGGGTGTAGAAGCCACTCTAAGGCCCAACTGGACACAATGCTGTCACTGTTAATTCTGTTGGCTCTCTCAATTATCCTGATCCAGTGTGGGTGGGAACATAACTCTATGGCAAGTATTTCAAAAATTATGGCATCAGGGAATCATCTTTGTGGTTGCTGGATTTTTCATCAACATCCTCCGGATAGAGAGTTCCACTTTCTGGCCTATCTGGAAAATCTCACAGCCATATTCCCAGACCTCCTAACTAATTATATGATCCCAAAGTTCCCAAACCCCTACTTGCTTTGTGGAACTCTCTCCCACCTAATGGATTCCACCTGAACCTCCCCAACCACTATCACCTGCACCTGGGAAGTTGTGGCTCTATATCTCCAGTACACTAATGATTCTATCTTTTGCACCCACTGTTGTGTCAATGACACAAAAATAGAAGTTTCCCTGTGAAGCTCTGGTCCAGCTCTAGTTGCCAAGTTCCCAAGGCTACAGCAAGGTAAACGGAATTCCACTTGTGAGCAAGGAGACCATATATGGTGCCTTAGAACATACAGGGGAAGAGCAACTGCCTAAGCTGGGAAGGTGGGAGTGCTGCCCACTTCTGGAAAACAAAGATTGCTCAACCACCTCCACTGGAACCAGGGAGGAATTTTCCATAGACCCAGTTTGGCAGCAAAGGTTAGGTGTCATACCCTGTAGGGCCTCCATTTGAGCCCCAACGGGGCTCATTTTTGTTCGTGGCCATGAATGGGAAGAAGTCACACCCCATAACCATGCCCGACTCTCCAAGGAGCCACCTGTTATTTTAGGAGTAGCTTTCCCTTGTATATCAAAAGCTTGAAGCAGAGGTGAATGTATGTTGACCACCCTTGCCTCTTCAAGGGTCACAATCTATAACCCCATAAGACCCAGGAATACCAGAAAGAAGCAAGCAAGAGGATTAATTCTGGCAGGATTCAGGGCAGCAATAGGACTAGTGGCATCCAGGGGGGTAGCTTTGCCTACCACGAGTCAACCCTAAAGAACTTTACTGAAATCCTAGAATCCTTAGCCACCAACACAGGACAGGCAGTAAAGGGAATTCAAACGTCCCTAGACTCTTTGGCTAATGTAGTTCTCAATAACAGACTAGTATTGGATTATTTACCAGCTGAACAAAGTGAAGTCTATGCAGTTATTAGTAAAACTTACTGCACACATATTAACAACTCTGGGCATATTGAGGTTAACATTCAAAAGATCTATGAGCAAGCCACCTGATTACATAGATATAACTGGGACAGTGAACCCAACTGTCTCTGGTCCACTATTAAAAGTGCCATCCCAAGTCCACCTGGTTTTTATCAATCCTAGGACCTCTGATAGCTGTCTTGTTATTACTAATCTTTGGCCCTTGCTACTTTAACTTCTTAGTAAACTTTATGTCTTCTAGATTATAACAGTTCCAGGTAAAGACAATGCTGGCACAAGGCTTCAAACACATTCTGTCTACTGATCCAGAGAATAAAAGCATCCTGCCTCTTGGCCCCCTAGATAAGGTATACAGACATTTTTACTCCTCTGATGCTAGGCAGGGCCTATGCCACTAAAATCAGCAGAAAGCAGTTACAGAAAATGGGCCTTCACCCTTCTGCAAGGAGAAGTATCTCATCTCTGAGCAGGGAATGAGGAAAGAAGCAGGACCAGATGAAAGACATCTGGTCTTTCATCCAGACCAGATGAAAGACTGGCTGGAACAGTGGCTGGAACAGCCACTGAAAGCACCTCTTCATAAGACATGCTCACCGGTGCCATGGTGGTTTACCGTTGCAATGGCAACACCTGGAAGTTACTGCCCAAAGAAATTTATGAATAACCCACCCCTGAATTTGCATGTAATTAAAAGCAGGTATAAATATGACTGCAAAACTGCCTCTGAGCTGCTACTCTCCAAACACCACCTATGGGGCAGCCCTGCTTTGCAGGAGCAGTCATGGAGCTGTAACACTGCTACCTCAATTAAGCTGTTTTCTACCACCAGCTCACTCTTGAATTTGTTCGTTAGTGAAGCCAAGAAACTTCTTGGGCTAAGCCCTAATTGTGGGGGCTCACCAGTCCTGCATCAGGGAGGCATCATCAGCTGCCCAGAGAGGTTCTCTGAGAGCAAAACAAAGAAAAGTTTTAGCCAGCAGGGAATCCAAAAGATGACCTCCTCTCTTTGGATGTTTTACTCCAGCAAAATAAAAGTGCAAACAAACAAAAAGAGGGAGAAAGAGAAAGAGAGAGAGAGAGACTTGTATATTGTGTCATAATACACAAAACGTATTTTAATTTGCCAGTGGTTATTTTCATAGCTTTAAATATGTTTGTCCATTTCTTTAGTTCTTCAATTTGTTTCTTTGGATTTCATACATTGACCACACATTAATAAAAATGTTTAGATCACTTTTTTTGCCTCTATTTACCTTGTCCTTGTCTCCTTTCAATTTTTTGATATGAGTTATTTTTGTCTCTCTACTGGTAATCTTGAAACTCCAAACATCATCCCAAGACTCTATTCCTTGTTTGGTCCATTTTGACATATCTCCAATGACCCCTCACACCCCATATCTCATGCGGGAGGAGGGGTTCTCATTTCTAGAATTCTCTCTCAATTCTGGTCATATCTTTTATTTTAACAAGTCTCATTGCATTTGAATTTTGTTTTGGTATCTGTGGCAGACAGAATAATGGCCTCAGCTATGTCCACCTCAATTTCTTGAACCTGTGAATATGTTACCTCATATGGTAAAAGGGGCTTTACAGATTACAGATGTGATTAAGTTAGGGACTTTGAGATGGGAAGATGACCCTGGATTATCTGTGTGGGCCCAAGGCCATCATAAAGATCCTTATGAGGGAAAAGAAGCAGGCAGAAGAGTCAGAGGCAGAGAAGAGGTGATGATGGAAGCTGAGGTTGGAGGGATTTGGGACCAGAACCCAAGGAATGTGGATGGCCTCTAGCAGCTGGAAAAGTGAAGGAAACATTCCTCCCTAGAGGCTCCAGAGGGAATGCAGCCTGTCATCAGGTTGATGTAGGCTGGGGAGAATTTTGTCAGACTTCTGACCTCCAGAATTCTAAGATAACAAAACTGGTGTTGCTATAAGCCACTGGTTTACAACAGCAGTAGGAAACTAAAACGGTACCATAATTCTGGTGTTCTGTCTATGGGTTATGCTGCTATTATGCTTAGGGTGGCTTATGCACATTCTCTTGTTTCATTTTCTCAACCACCCTGTCAACTAGTATACCATGATTTCCATTTTATGGCTGAAAAACCTGAAATTCGAGGTTTAGATACATTGGTAAATGTCATATAAGTAATGAGTGGGTATGGGACATATACCCAGGCCTGTTGAAGATCCTTTTCTGTCCTTAGTGCATAGCCTAGAACTTCCAGAAGTAACAACTGCTAAAAAACATTGGGAAAGTGGATGTCTTTACCTTGTTCCTGATCTTAGGGGAACAGCATGAAATACTTAATCACTAAGTATAATGATATCTGTAGGTATTTTGTAGGTGTTCTTTATCAACTTGAGGAAGTTTTCCTCTATCCCTGTTTTTCTGAAAGTTTTTCCCATGAAATTTATCCAATGCCTTCTCTGTACGTATTGATACAATTATGTAATTTTTCTTGTTAGTGTTTTAATATAGTAGATTACACGGGTTGATCCCATGTCTATCCCATCTTCCCAGAAGGAGAAATCCCCAAGCAGGCAGATTTTGGCAAAATTCTGAGTAAATTTGAAAAATACATTTTCTGATGAGAGATTAAAACTAATCTTACCAATTTCCAAGGAGAACAATAGATGAAGGTGAAAATCTACCTCAGTCTTCAACATCCAAAGGTTCAATCTTCACAAGAAAAATTATTCACAGAAAAATTATTTAAAACTTTAAGGAAATGGTTAATTCTGATAACATTTACATTTTTTGTAAAACGAAAGAATACACAGTTTTTAAACCAAAGTTAAAATATTACCCCATGACACAGATATAATAAAAATAAATATGTGCAAATTACAAATCATTTTCACTATGCGTGTAGCACTTAATCACAATTAACAGATCAAAGAAGAAAAATAATACGATGATTTTAGATGCTTAAAAGATACTGAACAAAATTGCACATTCAGGATAGCAGACAAATAACCACTACCAGCAGAATTTCTGTGAGAAAAGGATGCCCAATATCTTCACTACAAGTTCATATTTTTTCTGGACTAGTTTAAACATTACTATTGTAAAACAACCACCAAAAAAAAAAAAAAAAAAAAAAAAAAAGAAGAAGAAGAAACCAAAGAAATGTATGGAATGGGCAAAGCACATAGAGAAAATGCGGAAACGTGTTAAAAAAAGTTAGGATAACAGAAGGATAAATATGATTTAAAGGTAAAGACATTCTGGAACACTCACAGTCCAGAGGTAAAAGGAGAAACTACTAAGAAACCACGATTCGTTGGAGTCACCATGAAAATTAGCATACACGAAAGCAAAATAGAAGCTGAAAACAGACCTAAAATCAGTGAAATAGTTAAGAACGAAAGAGGGGAGAAAGAAGGAAAGGGGAAAGATATATCACATAGCAATTGGCTAAAAAAAAAAAGCAAAGCAAAAAAAAAAGCACAAAATCTCAGCGACATCTCAAAGTTGCCACCCCACCCCTCACACACACACTATCTGAAAAGCAGGAAGATAGAGCTGCTGTCTAGATGGAAAATAGCTCCAACTAGATGATCTCTGAATTGCTTCCATTAAAAGACAATTCTTTAACTGTGTGTGATATTTTTGGTTTACAGGTGCCTTCATAAGAGTGAGGAAAGATCTAGGGACATATCTGCTCACGTCCATGAGAAGAGTGATCATTGAATTTGTCATCGAAACCAGGACGTTTTTGAGACTGAAAGAGATGAGTATTAACAACTCATCTCCATCATATTCCAGGACAGCAGGTGTAAACCAGAAATGTCTCAGGTAAACGGTTATCTATCTGTGATGATTTAAAAATTTTTCCATTTTGAGAACATTAGCATTAATATGTATTTTAGATATTTTGCAAAAGTCATTAGTATTAGAATTAATATCATAATATCATAATTCAGACAGGGTGGTAGGTAATTTAGATATGAACTGTTTATGAAAATCAGGCTCTTGAATCGTGTGTTTATGATATATAATTTTGTAATGTAAGATTACTATGAACTCCAATTTTAAATTTAATTCATTCTACTTTTATATACTCATTTCTACTTTAGTTCACATTTTAGACAATGTTAGAAAATAATGGAATTAAACAAAAATCAGAGTTAGAAGAGGCATCAAGAAGTGGAATCCTCCAGCCCTAGATTTTGAGTATGAGTCCTATCTGTAGGACATTCTATCAGTGGCTGTCTGGTCTCTGCTCCTTTAGAAGACCATGCTCTGGTCCTCCCCATGGAGTGAGGAGACCAGGCGGAAAGGATGTGGGCCCTCCTGGAACTGGGGAGCCAGCTTGTTGGTCATTGTGTGCACCCTCGGACAGGCAGTGGCCAAAGGGCAGCTATTTATGAGCATTTGGGTGGAGTTTGGATAAGTGGGCTGTGGTCTCCCTGTGGCTGTGAGAGGTCCCCCAGAGCACCACATGCCTGGGGGAGGAAAGAAAAGGACCGGAGTGGGGACAGGGAAGGGTGAATCTCTCTGAGCCACAGAGTTCCAGAATGGAACCCAAAAGAGTATAATAGTCTAAATGTGAATCTGGAAATGTATCTGTCCGGAATTGGTGGGTTCTTGGTCTCACTGACTTCAAAAATGAAGCCGCAGACCCTCACGGTGAGTGTTACAGTTCTTAAAGGCGGCATGTCCGGAGTTTGTTCCTTCTGATGTTCGGATGTATTCAGAGTTTCTTCCTTCTGGTGGGTTCATGGTCTCGCTGGCTTCAGGAGTGAAACTGCAGACCTTTGCAATGAATGTTACAGTTCATAAAGGGAGTGTGGACCCAAAGACTGAGCAGCAGCAAAGTTTATTGCAAAGAGCGAAAGAACAAAGCTTCCATAGTGTGGAAGGGGACCCCAGCGGGTTGCCACTGCTGGCTGGGGCAGCCTGCTTTTATTCCCTTATCTGGCCCCACCCACATCCTGCTGATTGGTCCATTTTACAGAGAGCTGATTGGTCCATTTTAACAGGGTGCTGATTGGCGTGTTTACAATCCCTGAGCTAGACACAAAAGTTCTCCAAGTCCCCACTAGATTAGCTAGACAGAGAGCACTGATTGGTGCATTTACAAGCCTTGAGCTAGACACAGGGTGCTGATTGGTGCATTTACAAACCTTGAGCTAGGTACAGAGTGCTGATTGGTGTATTTACAATCCCTTAGCTAGACATAAAGGTTCTCCAAGTCCCCACTAGACTCAGGAGCCCAGCTGGCTTCACCCAGTGGATCTGGCACAGGGGCTGCAGGTGGAGCTGCCTGCCAGTCCCGCGCTGTGCGCCCGCACTCCTCAGCCCTTGGGCGGTCGATGGGACGGGGCGCCGTGGAGCAGGGGATGGCGCTGGTCAGGGAGGCTCAGACCTCATAGGAGCCCACAGCGGGGTTGGGGGGTTGGGAGGGCGGGAGGGCACAGTGGTGGGGGTGGCGCTCAGGCATGGGGCTGCAGGTCCTGAGCCCTGCCCCACGGGGAGGCAGCTAAGGCCCGGTGAGAAATCGAGCGCAGTGCCGGTGGGCCAGCACTGCTGGGGAACCCTGTACACCCTCCACAGGTGCTGGCCTGGGTGCTAAGCCCCTCACTGCCTGGGCCAGCAGGGGCTGCCGGCCACTCCGAATGCAGGGCTGCCAAGCCCACACCCACCCAGAATTCTAGCTGGCCCACAAGTGCCACACACAGCCCTGGTTCCTGCCTGTGCCTCTCCCTCCACACCTCCCCGCAAGCCGAGGGAGCTGGCTCTGGCCTCTGCTGGCCCAGAGAAGGGCTCCCACAGTGCAGTGGCAGGCTGAAGGTCTCCTCAAGCTTGGCCAGAATGGGCATGGAGGCGTAGGAGGCACCAAGAGTGAGCAAAGGCTGCAAGGGCTGCCAGCGTGCTGTCACCTTTCAGTATTATGAAGGTTTATTTTTCAACGCAGGAGGATAGCACATATCTTATTTAATTGTTTTTAAGCTTGATTTGTATCTTTTAAATATTTAAATACAAAATATGGGATTTGGGCCCGCATTTGTACTCTTGCCCAGAGTGTGCAAATGTGAGGAGCCCGTCTTGAGTGATGGGGAGCTCGAGCTAACCTGAGAAATTCCATTATTGGACACGGCTAGAGGTTAAGAAGCTTTTTTAAAAAAGTAAAGCCAAAACCCACTTTTTATATCCACTCTTCGTATCCCCAAACTATATTTATATAAAACTCTTTAATAATTCCATTTTCCCCTTAGAACATCTTAGCTTTTCTCAACTTCATGTTGATTTATGGTCAAAACGTGTTCCTCTGATTCCTGTAAGAAATCAGAAGGAAAAGAATGCAAGATCTATGAGTAGTAACATGCAAATAAAACCTTACAGTTACAACACATTACAATTAAAAAGCAAATTCCATTACAAAATTTTATTTGCTCATTTCATCAGATGTGAAAGGCAGGTATATTATTACTATTCCTATTTTATAGATAAGAAAAGAGAGGTTTAAATAAAGTAGGTGATTTCCATAAGGTCCCCAAACTGGCAGATCTTCAGTCTGGTTGTACTTTAACAGATGTTTGAGCACAGAAAAGTCACTATTTCTTAATTCCAGTTTCTTCATTTGTAGAAAGCTATGACCTGTTTGCCGAAGCTGCCTCTAAGCTTCACTTGGCCTGTGTGGATGAAATGGGGTCAATTTCTGTATCTGCCATTGATTGCTGCATGACCAAACACCCCACCACTTAGTGCTTCAGACAAAGACACATGCTTTCTCATGAGTCTGAGGGCTCACTGGTCTTTCTTCCAGTGTTCTCAACTGTTCCCTCACGTGGCTGCAGTTGACTGCAGTCTCAGCTGGGACCTAGCTGGGTGGCTGGGCCTAGCTTCCACATGGTCCTCCACTCCAGGCTTTCTCTTGTGTTTCTGGAAGTGTTCCAAGATGCCAAGGTGGAGTGAGCAAGGCCACTGAGGTACCTGGCCTCAGACACTGCACCCAGTCCCTCCCATCAGATGCTGTTGCTGAAGGCAACGGGTAAGGCTAGCGCAAGTTCAGAGGATGTGGATATAGCCTCTTCCTCTTAAAGAAAGCAGCAGCCAAGTCTCCTTGCAAAGAGGTATGGAGGTGAGATTCACTGGGGGCCATCAAGGCAACAATCTACCACCTGCTACATTCTGACCCCAATGACTCGCATGCCTGCACAAGATTCCCAAAGTCTCATCTTATCTCAGCACTGGGTCCCTGCGCATTTCAACAAGCCTGAGATCTGACGTAACATTCTCCCATTTTGTTGTCTGGGTACAGCAATAAAACCCAAGCTCCCCAAGTCTACCAAGGAAGGCTGCTAACTTTGGGAAGGGGTCTAAAAAGAATTGTACAGTTATGCCCAGTGTGTCAATATAGTTAATGCTCACCTTAAATATGTAGTCATGCAGCCAGTTGAAGGCAGCACAGTGACTCACCTTCTCCCATTGCGGCAGGACTTTCCCTGATGAGTGATCAATGCTCTCCATTAAAGGCTTCCTGTTTCCTTCTGACCCTGAAAACTTAGTATGCAAGAGCTATGCATTCTGTGCACAGACAAAGAACAACACTCCATGGTGAATTGCTTTTATAACCCTTGCCATTATTTTCCAGTGAATCGTATCCTGTAAACAGGAACCTCATGAGAAAACATAAATGAGCAATAATCGTTTCCTATATTGGTAATCAGATAAAAGTCGTGATTCAATTTCCAATTGCTTTAACATGCATAAAACTCTCAGTGCATCTATATCAGAAAGGCAATTCCTGGATTCATTTATATATGTGTATACACGCATATACATAAAGATACACACACATAATGATATGTATACATATATACGTGATATACATACATATACATAACGATATACACACATATATACATAATAATATACATGTACACATACACATATAGGTACTTAATGATTCACACATGCACATTATATGTTCATGTATCATATGTACATAATGACATGTATACATGTAATACATATACATATGTATATAATGATATACATACGCATACATGGTTATACACATACATATGCATAATGAGATATACACATATACATACATAATGATACACACGCACACACATATACACACATGATACACACACATGTATATACAGACATCCACAATACGCATATACACAGGTTTTGGGGCTCTAATACTTTTCAATTTTAGCTAGTCACCATTTTTACAGAAACATACACATGCATATTTGGATGGCTCACTTTTAGGGCTTCAGACAAACCACACTTCAAGCTGTCAGCTATGTCTTTCTGAGACGGCCAATGTTTCCTAAGTGGATGCTTGGAGATTGCAACCATTAAAAAAATGGCAGTAAAATAAATGGCAGTAAAAATAAAATGAAAGTAAAAATAAAAAGGAGACACCCTGTGGTGAAATAATTTGGAAGTGAATTCTATAAGCATGGTGCAGATGGTAGGACAGCTTCGTTTCAAAGGAGATGATCAACCTCCATGGAGTCTTACCATTGGTCAGGCGAGGGTGTTTAGTTACTTCATCACTGACACAAAATCCTTTGCAGATTAGGGACTCTCACCTAGTGTAATGGGCTCTCACCTGGGGTGACAAGGCTTGTCCCTGGTGGCCAGTCACTTGCCTAGGGTGACAGGGCTCTCACCTGGTGGTCTCACCTGATGTGACAAGGCTGCCCCTGGTGGTTAAGATCTCACTTGGTGGTCAGTTTTTTTTTCCAGTGTTCCGGTTAATGTTGATCAATGTGAAAAAATTATTCTTATTAAAACTAAAGCTACCTATTGGTTAACATGCTATTAAACTGTAGGGCCTGTAACGTGTAGTATAGGGTGAACCCTATTGTTGGTGCCATGGAGGAAGCAAACATCTTTGAGGTATTTTTCAAATAAATAATTTTTAAAACACTGTAGGCTTTTGGTTCCAATCTATGCAATCAGAATGATTGTCCCTCTAAGGAATGGGTGGTTACCTGGAAAAACATAAAGGGATTTCTAACTGTAAAAGCTACCTTTACATCTTGACAGCTGAGTTTGCAGGCCTGAGAGTAGAGTTTATTTTAAGCCTAAGAAAGAAAGAACTCAGGATATGATGTAAGGGAACTCTTCATGCTACAAGCAGCAGCATAGAGACACTCTGGATTAGAGAGGTGAGAGGAAGGCAAGGAAGTTGGCAGGTGGCATGGGGTAGGGAGGAGAGAGAACTAGGGTGGAAGCAGCCAGATGGCTTCGTGACTGTGTGGGGGCTCTGTGCAGGGTTGTGGAATATGGGGAAATCCCATTGGTGGGTTTGAGGTTTTGGCTCTCACCCTTGGGCTGCAGCGTGGGGCTCTGGGAAAATTCACAAGCCCCTGGGGCCTTGATGCTCTGTGGCTGTGGAGGAGGGTACGCGGTGTGGAGCAGGTGACCACGGCCAAGAGCAGTGAGGAAAGCAGCTCTGAAAGAGGGCTCCTTTCTGGGTATCTTTTGCAGATTCATTGCTGTTTAGCAAATATGAATGCAAATTCAAAAGATTAATGAGTTATGAGAAGACTGCTCTAGGGAATTCTGGAAAATATTGCTGTCTAAGCACCAGTTCCTGCTCCATTTTCCACATGCCCACTTTTTTGTGAAGCAATGCAACAGCAAGGCGGGCGTGCCGGTGCAGCCTGAAGGGAGCCCAGAGCCCCAAATCCTCCCACTGTCTACAGGAAGGAGGGAAAGGCTTTCTTCTCTCTGATGTCGGGAGAGAGCTGGAGAGTCGGAGGTGGCAGAGGGGATGGGCCTCTCTCAAGGCCTGCAAATAAAATCATTCTCCATCCTCACTTGGGGAGGCCCCACAGCACAAGAGGGTGGCCCACCTGCTGTGTGTGTCCCTGCAGAAGCCTTCCTGTCCCTGTCTAATGTTCCTCTAGCGGCCTTCCTTTCATTCCTGTGGCCCTGTCATAGCTACGGTGTGAACCTGGTAGGAGGAGCCCCCTCCTCAACAGAGAGGAACTGCAGGCTTCCCCCGAACCTGTTCTGCTAAGCAGAAACTGCTGCTGTCCGCCACCACTTCCTGGTTTGTCACAGCTGGCGGAAATCTAACTGTCCTAAAGGCCACAGGCAAATAAGAAAAAAAAAAAAAAAAAGAAAGTTAAGGAAGCATCCAGGGGGATTTCTTGGGAGGGCTGGAGGAGAAGATATGCAATGACTGCAATCCTCTCTGGGCTCTGTGCATAGAACAATAACTTTGTTCCCCGTAACTCTCACCCCACACCTTTGCTCCACTCGTAGCAAATCCTCTCCAAAGTGGTGTCTCTACTTGTTGCCATGATTTCTCATCCCCTCTTTTCTCCCTGATCTCCTGCCGTTGAGTTTGGGTCCCCGTTGCTGCTCTGCAAAGGCTCCCATCACATCCTCCACCATGGTCATCTAGTCATGGCAGGGGCCTGAGAAGCAGGGAAGCTGATAGTATAAGTCCCAGTCCGAGCCTGAAGGCTCCAGAAGTGGGGGAGCTGATGTCCAAGAGCAGAAGGTGGATGTCCTGGCTTAACCAGAAGGACAGAATCTGCCTTTTTGTTCTCTTCAGGAACCCAATTGATTGGAGGATGCCCACCAGTACTGGGAAAGGTGGTTAAGTTTACTGAGTCCACTGATTGAAATGCTGATCCTTTCCAGAGACGCCTTCACAGGCACACCCAGAAATAATGGTTTACCTGTGATGTGGGAATCCTTAGCCCAGTCAAGCTGATACCTAAAATTACCCATCACACTCTCAAATGTGCACTCACGGGCAGATGTCTCAGTGATGCATCATCCACAAGGAGCAGTTGTGTGCTATGGAGCCATAAAAATGGTACTTATGAGAAGGCGTTTAATCATGTGAATATTGCTTTAGTAATTGCACAATTGGAAGGCCCAGAACTGTGTATATAATAGGAGTTAAATACAAAGAAGTCCACCAAATATTAGCTCGGCTCATTTCTGGGTTGGAGAGCGATGCCTTTTATATACATAGTACTAACTTTGATTTTGTATATATAAACAGGTAGATAAATAAAGGTGTAAGTTTTGTGGAAACTTCCAAGTAAACTGGTTTCTGGTCCTGCTTTTGAGTCTAACAAGGTGCATGTTAATCTGCGACAGGAGAATCATGTTTCTACACTTCACGCTTGCCCTGCCTTGAACTTTTCATTCTTCTGCTCACCTGAGACAAATGCATATCTGATTGCTTTCTCTGATGTAGAAATGCAGATTCACTGGGCCAGACAAAGGAATAGGTGACTATTACTCTACCCACCTCTCACATGTAAATTATGTATTCCTTGAAAGGCTGAGCAAAGACTCAAAAGAATTCAACCATTTGCTTCTTATGTACCCCCAACTTAAAAAAATTTCTTCCTTTCCCCCCAGTATCCACCCTTTCCCCTTTAAAATACTGAAGTCCTCAAAAACATCTTTGGAGAAAGACATAGATCTACCTCCTGGGCATGCATCCTTAACCTTGGAAAAATAAACTTTCTTAATGGATTGAGACCTGTCTCAGGTACTTTTTGGTTTATAGTCAGTTGTTTAAACATTAGATAGAATTCAGTTGTGAAACAATATGTCTATAGTGTCTTTTTGGGAAATGGCATGCTTCAACCACGTTTCCAATCTTTTATGAAAATTATATTTTCTTCTTCCAATGTACATTTTGATAGGACTTTGTATGTTGTGTTGCCATGGAGTTGTATGTGGCATTCTCTTACAATTCTTTAATCAACTGTATTTATGGCAATGTCTCTCTTTTCATGTCTTAACTTGTGTCATATTTATCCCTTCCTCTTTTCATTCATTGTCTCAGGGGAGTTTTATCTATTTTGTTGGTCTTTTCAAAAACAAAGTTTTGGTCAGGGCTGGTGGCTCACGCCTGTAATCCCAGCACTTTGGGAGGCTGAGGCGGGTGGATCACCTGAGGTCAGGAGTTGGAGACCAGCTTGGCCAACATGGCAAAACCCCATCTCTACTAAAAATACAAAAATTAGCCAGGTGTGGTGGTGGGCACTTGTCATCCCAGCTATTTGGGAGGCTGAGGCAGCAGAATCACTTTAACCTTGGAGGCGGAGGTTGCAGTAAGCTGACATCGTACCACTTCACTCCAGCCTGGGAGAAAGAGCGAAACTCTGTCTCAAAAAACAAAAACAAACAAACTAACACACAACAAAGTTTTGAATTTATTTGTAGCTTTTTAATTTCAAATTTATCAATTTCAGCTTTTATCTTTGAAATTCATCTTACTTTTTTTCTCTTTATTGCTCATTTCTATATTCTTTAGCTAAGTACTGAGTTCTTTTACTTTTAGTCTTTTTTCTAAAGTAATGAAGGTATATAAGATTCCACATTTTACCTTGCGCGCAGTTTTCTCAGGATTTGTTGTGAATTTTTCTCCCTTTATTGCTTTCTGACAGTTTGTGGAACCCAAGCCCTGCTTTGAAAGCCCCTGCATGCATCACATGGACAAGTCATGAAGGTCTGGTCTCAGGAATCAGCAGCAGCCCTGGAGCCAGATGTGCACTGTGGCCCCTGCCTTTGAAAGACACTCATCCACTTGCCTTAAATTACAGCTTTCTGAGCTCAGACAGTTTTATATACAATTCTCACTCTGTCAAGCTTATGCAAGTCATTTGGAAAGAGTATTTGGCAGAAAGCAACGTTCAGAAAGGCAGCCCACAGAGATTGCCTTGAGGGGGAGCAAAGACAAAGAACTTTTAGAAAAACTATGAAAGATATCCCTTAAGTTTTCTGTATTTTGCATTTGCACACCTTGGCAACTGCCACCTGTTTTACTCATATGGGACTGTCTATCAGATATAGATTTCTTTTCTTTTTTTTTTCCCAAAATAGACCAGTTTGTAAACATGGCATTTTTTTCTCTTTTTGAGGTTAATTCTGTATGTTTTTCCCTGAAATTACTGAGCTTCAACAATTCTGCATTTTTAAAACTCCATGGTCTTTACTTCAAGGGAGACATACTGCTTATTCTAACATTCTATATTATTTTTAAAATATTGATGGTAATTAATACCATGTGAGATTTAATGCCACATAGTCCACGACTTACAAAAGTAGCTGTATTTCAAAATCCTGAGCATCAAGAATACATCAAGAGGAGCCCACAAAGAATTGATGCTCTTCCCTCATTTACTGCAGTTTTACTCTCATCTAGCTGTGAAAAATTCAGACTTGACTTGATGTGGCAAACAATAGGGAAAGAAATCTTTAGTTCGCCAATCCTTTTTGTTGAAATAACTAAGTTCAGGCTGCCATTAAAAAGTAATAACAGAACAAAGGAATGATGAATGACTATTACTGTAAAGTTGTGCTCTTTCAAAAGCATGGTCTCAACAAGTTTCTCAATCTTGCATGCAGGAGAAGCTTCTAAAGAACAAAGAAGCAATACAGGATGCCAGAAGACATTTATTTAAATGTCACTTATGCATTGGGTAATGAGAATTGAAGGAGTTCCATTTGAGATAATAAACCAATTTTTTGTGAGAGAAGATGAAGTAATTAATTATTCAAGGGCAGTAACTTCTTCTTGGACTTCATTTTCACAGACCACATTTACCCACATTTACCCTTAGCAGTTGGAATAAAAAACAGATGGTACGCTACAGTCACTTGTACCTACTTAAAAAAGATACCAATTGTAATTCAATTCAGGAACTCTTATTCTGAGTGTCTGTTATTCTCAAAGGATGTTGCCAGGCATGGGGATGACATCTGGGTAAGGTGGGATCCCTGCCCACCCACCATGATAATGGTACTGTTTGAATAGGCTGTGGTTCCAGCAAGGTCAGAGTGACAAACAGAGGAGGGATTCTTCAGATCCCCAGGAAAAGGAAGCTTCCTCTGACTTTCTCTGGGATACTTGGGCTCTGTTATTCTGATGATAGCTCTAGCCCACAGTGGCTTCATGTCTGAAGGGGCTGTGGCATCAGATGGATTCTGTAGCAGGAGGCTGACAAGCCACAGGCCCATCAAAGGGATCCCAGGCTTACTGTGTTTTTTAAAAAACTTTTGTTGCAATAGTTTTGGGAGAACAGGTGGTGTTTTGTTACAAGGGTAAGTTCTTCAGTGGTGATTTCTGAGATGTTGGTGCACCCATCACCCAAGCAGTGTACACTATACCCAATATATAGTCTTTTATCACTCACCCCCTCCCAACCTTCCCCCGAGTCCATGAAGTCCACTATATCATTCGTTTCTTTTATTTTTTTGAGATGGAGTTTTGCTCTTGTTGCCCAGGCTGGAGTGCAATGGTGCTATCTTGGCTCATTGCAACCTCCACCTCCCGGGTTCAAGTGATTCTTCTGCCTCAGCCTCCCAAGTAGCTAGAATTACAGGCATGCACCACGACGCCCGGCGAATTTTTTGTATTTTTAGTAGAGATGGGGTTTCTCCATGGTGGTCAGGCTGGTCTTGAACTCCTGACCTCAGGTGATCCACCCACCTCGGCTTCCCAAAGTGCTGGGATTACGGGTGTGAGCCACCATACCTGGCCCACTGTATCATTCTTATGCCAAGCTTGCTTTCTAATATTCTCCTGAGGAAACTGTTGCTGGAAGGAAGGATTCTTAGAATTGAGAATTGAGTTTGGTCATCATTCATCTTTACTCTTAACAGTATCCTCTTAGGCTTGATGGTTGCTGAGGGAAAGATGTATTAAGGATTTGGAGAAGTTACTTCATATAGAGAGGATGCTGCTGGGCTCTAAGAAGCAAATGATGTCAAGCATGCCCTGCTTTGCCAGTCGAACTTGCCATTGACTTTCTCTAGGGCTTAACATTCTGAGGGAGTTCTACAAGTTGAGTTCTGTGTTCTCTTTTATTTCCAAATACAGGACTTTCAGATGATGTAAAGAGGTAAAGCACAAGACTCCCTTTTAGTTAAACATGAAAGAGTAGACTGCATTTACCTATCTGTTTTTCTCTAGAAAACCTACTGTATTTGTCAAGGTTCTATTTATTTATGTATTATGAGAAATTAGCTCAAATGATTATGAAGACTGACAAGTCCCAATATCCGCAGGGTGGATTGGCAAGCTGGAGGCCCATGAGAGCCAATGGTGCAGTTCCAGCCTGAAGGCTGGCAGGTTTGAGAGTCAGGAAGAACTGATGTTTCAGTTTGAGTGTGAAGGCAGGAAAAAGCTGATGTCCTAGTTCAAAAGAAGCAAGGCAGAATGAATGGCCTCTTATTCAGGGGAAGGCCAGGCTGGTGCTCTATTCAGGCCTTTAGCTGATGGGATGAGACCCATTCACACTGGGAAGGGCCATCTTCTTTCCTCAGTCCACTGATTCAAATGTCAATCTCATCCAAACCACCCTCACAGACACACCCAGAATAATGTGTGACTAAATGTCTGGGCATCCCGTGGCCTAGCCAAGTTGACACATAAAATTTACCATGACACTTACCAGAAGAATAGTTTAAAAGGACAAAAGGAGAGTGGGGAGAATCAGAGAGCTGCAAAAGTGTTGGGTACAGGATGGGGAGACTGGCAAGATTCTAGTGACTTTCTTGATGACCTAAGGCTGATGAAATAGTCATGGTGATGGTAACTACAGATCAGCGCTTCATAGAAGAGACTGGAGTAGTGAGAGAAGTTTCTCTCTGGGTAAAGGGGTGTGCAGAGGAGAAGCCTAAACCAAAATAGTTAATTGAGAAAGATTCTCTGCAGACAGTTGCAAGGGTCAGCTTTCTCCACATTGAGACAGAACAGCCAACTCCAAGAAATAATCACTAAGAAAATGGAATGATCTCCTGGTAGGAAACTGGAGTCAAAAAGTGGGGCTCTGTGCCCCCAAGGAGCCTCCTGCTGGATTTGGCATCTTGTGGGGAGCCCAGTCTGCCCCTGTGGGCCTCGCCCATGTCTCCTACAGGAAAGCCTGGCGGGATACTCGCCCACCCTCATCCACAGAGCCATGGCCAGCTCGTCACCCCTAGAGGAAGCACCCATATTGATTAGCCAACGTTTCCATTCATGGAAACGATGTCTTCAGAAAAAGAAAATGCCTATTGGTCTCTCAGGACTACTAGACACATACACTCCTGTATTTATTCCCCAACAAGGTGAAACCCAATCACACAGGTGAGGTGTAAACCTATCAACCTCTGTCCAAGGTGGCATATGAGTTCTGGGCACTTCTGTTAATTCAAGGGATAAGATCTGTAACAGCATGTAAGATTTTTGGAGTTCAGGCATTTGTAGGAAAGGAAGAAAAATACTTGCTGACTTCCCATGACATTTTAATGAGCTTTTGATGATTTTCTCATTTATTTTGAGACGAGAGCAGACAATCCTTTTCGTTTTACTTATATAAGTTCAACCTCCTTTGCATCCTCTCCTTTCCCACAGAGGTAATTTCTATTCCTGTCTCTAAGACCTTTTGCTTTCTTTTTGCCTTTTTCATCCATTCATGTCATTCTCATTCCTTACAGCACTTTTTCCTGGATGATGTTTCTGACCACGCCAGCCCACAACCACCACTCTTCCCATACTCTGAGCCATCCTTGCCATCCCTGGCACCATGTTTGCATCCAACTGCCCCGCTGGGCAATCCCAGCATCAGTGGCGAGGGAGATGCCTCAGATAATTTGGTGTTCCTCCCAGCACTCTGTGGCATCGTGGTCTCTCTCCCTCAGCCCCTAGGCTGTCTTTTAGCCCAGACTGTGGAAAATGCTTCATGGCAGCAAGACTGGGCTGCTCACTGTCAGACTCTGCTCTCCTGGAGCCTGGACTTCTGTGAGCAGCATGGAAATGCTGTGCCTGTGCTCATCTGCTCTCATGCTGCACCTGAATGTGTTTGTAATTCTCCCACTTTTCTTCATACTTAAACTATGTTAGTTCTCCTAGGATCCTTCCAACATTTTAAAACATTATATAAAATTATCATACCGTGTATGATTTTTGCAACTTCCTTCACTTACAGTTGCATTTGTGAGATTCATCTGCAATGATCTGTAGTTGATTCATTTTTTGCTTCTAAATAGTATTCCTCTCTTCCTAATATTTCAATTGTTGTATTATTACTTTTAGCTATTTCCAGTAATGCCTATGTGAACAATTTTTTACACATCACTTTGTAAATGTGTGTGAGAATCTAGAGTCCATCACAGGTGTGCCTTGCTGGAGAGCACCTCCTCAACCTTATTCAACAGTGCCAAATTGCCTTCTTTCCAAATGGTGGCACCAATTCATGTGCCTGCTGCAGGCATTCATATGCGTTCAAGCTGCTACACATCCTCTTTGACACTTGGGATTCTCTGACTTGTAATTTGTTTTCAGTCTGATGAGCAAGAATTTGTTGTTAAACTTTTCTTTAATTCATTAAATATATTTTCTTCCAGGCTGTCTTTGCATTTTTATTTTATTATTTTTATTTATTTATTTGAGACAGAGTCTTGCTCTGTCACCTAGGCTGATGTGCAGTGGCGAGATCTCAGCTCACTGTAGCCTCTGCCTCTCAGGTTCAAGCAATTGTTGGGCCTCAGCCTCTTAGAAAGCTAGGATTACAGGTGTGCACCACCACACCTGGCTAATCTTTGTATTTTTAGTACAGATGGGGTTTTACAGGTTGGCCAGGCTGGTTTCGATCTCCTGGCCTCAAGCAGTTGGCCCACCTCAGCCTCCCAAAGTGCTAGTATTACAGGCATGAGCTACTACGCCAGGCCTATTTTTATGTTGCTTTTTAAAATAAATTTTATTGGTTTCATGTGGATGAATAAATTTTTTTATTGTTTTCTTTTCTTTCTGTGTCTTTTCAATGAAACTCTACACAACGTTGGAGTTCTCCTGGAAGAATAGTATTCCTCTCTTCCTAATATTCCGATTGTTATATTAATTATTACTTTTAGCTATTTCCAGCAGTGCCGTGTGAACATTTTTTTACACATCACTTTGTAAATGTGTGTGAGAATCTATTGTCCATTGCAAGTGTGACATTGCTGGAGTGCACCTTCTCAGCCTTACACAACAGTGCCAAATCGCCTTCTTTCCAAATGAGAAGGAAGAAAAGAAAGAAGAAAAATATAATTTTTCTCAAAAGAAGAAAAGTATTCCTTTCAGGAATTCTCAAAAGTTGACATTCTCCTGTATTTATTTGTGAGCATTTGTATTAGTTCATTCTTGCAATGCTATAAAAAAAAATACCTGAGACTAGATAAGTTATAAAGAAAAGAGGTTTAATTGGCTCACGGTTCTGCAGGCTATACAAGAAGCATGGCAGCATTTGGTTGGCTTCCAGGGAGACCTCAGGAACTTTCAATCATGGTGGAAGGCAAAGGAGAAGCAGGCACGTCTTACATGGCCAGAGCAGGAGAAAGAGAGTTGGGGAGGTACTGCACACTTTTAAACATCCAGATCTCACAGGAACTCTATCATGAGAGCAGCACGAAAGGGCTGGTTCTAAACCATTCATAAAGGATCCACGGCTGTGATCCAATTGCCTCCCACAGGCCTCACCTCCAACTTTGGGGATTACAATTCAACATGAGATTTGGGCAGGGACACAGATCCAGCTCGCACTAGCATTGGAAATTTTTTCATTCCATATTTGAGTTTGTGATCCATGTTGAATGTCTTTTCATATACTTTTATGAAGATGTCAGTTAGGGATCAAAATGCACTTTTTCTCCATGCAAATAAACAACTATTCTAGCTCTATATTTTACTCATAAGGCCACCTCTTTCATTGATCAAGTTTCTATGTAGGTTTGTGGGTCTATTTACAGACTTTTTGTTTTAGGTCAATTTATTTCCTGAATCAAAGTCCCACTGTATTAATTAATATACCATTATTATTATCTTATTTTTTTTTTGGAGATGGGAGTCTTGCTCTGTTGCCCAGGCTGGAGTGCAGTGGCGTGATCTCAGCTCACTGCAACCTCCACCTCTTGGGTTCAAGTGATTTATGGCTAATTTTAATATTTTTAGTAGAGATGGGGTTTCACCATGTTGGTCAGGCTGGTCTTGAACTCTTGACCTCAAGTGATCTGCCTGCCTCGGCCCCCCAAAGTGCTGGGATTACAGGTGTGAGCCACTGTGCCCGGCTTATTAATATGCTATTATAATATGCTCATATAATATAACATAATAGTTCCATAATATAGTAGGTCTTACTATCTGGCAGGGAAAAGACACCCTATATTTCCCTTATTTTTTTTTTCCCAAAATTATCTATGGCCTTCCTAGCACCTTGTTCTTCCTTATGAATTTTAGAATTTGTCTGTCCTGCTCATAAATGTTTTATCAGGACTTTGTGAACTTGGATTGAATTTATGGATTGATTAGGGAAAAATCAACCTCTGGTGGTGAGTCTTTCTATTTCTGAATATGGTATACTTATTGCTCAAATGATTTAGGTCTTCTGAAATGACTTTTAATAAAGTTTCATAATTTTCTCTGTAGAGGCTTCTTTTTTATTGCTATTGTAAGTAGTAACTTCTTAAATTACAATTTTAGACAGATGCTTACGTATAAGGGTACATTCAATCTAAATTTATTGATTCTGTATTCAGCCAATTTGCTAAACTCTCTTTTAAGTCTGATATTATGCCTGCAAATTCTTTTGGACAGTTTTTGTATATGTAACTAAATGTAATTTTGTTCAATCTTCTCCAATTAATTATTTTTCTTTTCTGACAGGGATCTTAAATAAATTGAAGCATTGAGTCAATTACATTAATTGTGATTATTTTGACAGTGGAATTTAAAAAAATTTTCATTGTACATTCTATATATGCTCTTGCTCTTATTCCTGTGGCAGGCCAGGTCTCCCTAATGGTTGAACAGGCAGGCCTCCATAACAGCTGTTTCAGCACTGACTGAGTGGTTAAGCTACTCAGCTTAAGTGGTTAGGATTAAACAAATTTTATTGGGGATCTGAAGGAACTCCCCAAACCTCCATGATTTAGCAGGAGACAAGATTAGGGTAATCACTGCAGCACCTGGACTCATTTAGATTAAGTAAATTTACTGAGGCTCCAGAGGATGGTCTTGAGGACTCAGATCTTAGTTATAGACTAGAAGAAGTTAATTGCTTATGTATTTAGATGAATGCACATTAACAGATAAACATATAGCTTAGAAGGTATATAAGCTCTGGAAAACTTTGTAATTTTGAGTTGCTCTGGTGATAATTTCCAGGCCTTCTCCCTCTAATTGATTACAGAAATAAACTCCCTCCTTTCCCAGTTCATCTGCATCTTGTTATTGGGCCACAAGAATAAACAGCCTGACCCTTGGTTCTGTCTGAGAACACTTTCTTGAATTTAAAGATCATTTGGAATTACTCTTTTCCCTCATTCCATTTTGCCCCTCTGTTTATTTGGAAGTTTTATGCTACGTTTCTGTGCCTTTAGTGGTTACTCTTGTTTTGTTTCTGTATGTGTGCTTGTGTGTATTTTAATTCTGAGCTCCTTGGTTATGGAGAAGCTCTCAGTAGCACCATGTGAGGTCCTGGGTGTAATTTTATCCTTCAGAGGGTTTGCATTCACTCCTGTGGGTACCATGGTGGTGCTACCTACCAGAATCCACTTTAATTTGTTTACTTAAAGCTTTTGTACCACAAAAATAGTGTGATTCAGTCCAAAAACAGCTTGGGGGTACCTTGGGCTTACAAATTATCAGCGGCAACTTTACTTCCTTCAATTGTCAAGGTGGAGATGATTAAGTTCATCACCAGGCATAGGTGATTTCTTCTTCACCCTCCCTGGGAGCCACATTACTGGGGCCTCCAGCTATCTGTGTGTACTGTTTCCTCTGTTCTACCTCTGCTTTTCCACACACCTGATGCCCTCTGTGTAGAAACTTGAGGTCTCCAGGGAATTGCAGGTGGCCTTGTGGAAGTTTTCTTTGCTGTTCTGTTTTCAGGATTCTTGTCCCCTCATTCCACCTCACCACCCTTCCTTTTTTTTGGCTCTGCAAATTCCCTCTTTTGTGCCTTGAAATTAATTTAAGAAAATGTTTCATAAAGTATGCATTTTATTTTGTATTTAGTTGTTTCATTTGGAGGGTTGTTCATGGCATCCTGCCATAATCCTGAAATTTGAGGGTTGAAACATACATGATGAAAAATGGCAAAATTTGCAGCAGAAAGGCACGGCACGATCAATTTTAATGTGTTGTTTCTTGGCAACATTTGACAACACTCTCCTTTTTTAAGGCAGCAGTGCATCTGGAGCCAGGACATCCTGGCTTGTGTGTTACCTTCACCACTTGCTGGCTCTGTGACCTGGGACAAGTTTCTTCATTCTTGTGTCCTCAGCTTTCTCATCTCATACTTATTATTTATTCCAAGAAACAAAATGCTGTATGAATTTAAACTTTTTCCAGATTTTGGCTTTTACAAAGAGTAAAAACATCATTGTATATGTCTTTTTGTGTACATATGTACACAATTTCACTGGATTTGTAGCTAGGCATTAAACTGCCAGGCTGTGGGATGTACTATGTTCTGCTTTAGCTGGTATCACCAAACAGTTTTCCCAAGGGGTTGTACCAATTTACATTCCCAAGAAAAGTGTCTGAGAGCTCCTACAACCCCACATCTTCACCAACAATTGGTATTGTTGACTTTTAAAGTCATTCTTGTGGACGTATGATGATTACACATTGCAAGTGTAATTTTTATTTCTCTATTTGCGAAGGAAATATGTTTACTGGCCGTTTGGGCAGTCTGTTTTGTGGTGTACTTGTTCAAGCCCCTTGCTTATTTTTCTACTGGTGAAATATATTTTACTTCTTGATTTGTAGGAGCATATTTGTTCTACACAGTCAGGTATAACTGTGGTATAATTTTTAACAGCTTTATTGAAGTATAATTGAGATACAGTGACCTGAACATCTTTAAAGTATACATTATGCTAAGCTTAACATGTATGAACCTATAAAATTTCCACTATAATCAATATAACAAACATATCCATCACCCCACAAGGTATCATCAAGCTCATTAGTAATCTTTCCCTCCCACCACTTTACAGACCACCCCATATTCAGGAAACCACTGATATGCTTTGTGTTGCCAGAAATTAGTTTGCATTTTGTAGCATTTTATGTAAATGAGATCATACAGTGTGTGCTTTTTTTTTTTTACTATTTTACTCAGCATAATTATTCTAGTAAGCATGAGATGCCACAATGTTTGTCAACAATCCTTTCTCCTTTATTGCTGAGTAATAATCCTTTGGATAGGGGATATTCTACAGTTTGTTTACTCTATCATCTGCTGATGAACATTGTATTTATTTCTAGGTTTAGGTATTACAAATAAAGCCGTGATGAACATCTGGGTACAGGTCTCCACATGGATATATGCTTTCATTACTTTTTTGTAATGTTCACTTTCATACATATAGTTGGAATGGCTAGGCCATAGGTGAAGGTTTAAAAAATATTTTTTGTTGTTGTTTAATTATTCTAAGAGATGGGGTCTCACTATGTTGCCCAGGTTAGAGTACAGTAGCTATTCATAGGCACAATCATCACATATTACAGCCTTGAACTCCTGGACTCTAGTGATCCTCTCACTTCAGCCTCCCAAGTAGCTGGGACTACAGGTGTGTGCCATGGCACCCAGCTTAAACTTTTAATGTACCATTTTATGTTCCCTACAGCAGTGTATGAGAGTCCCAGTATTCCCAATCTTCACCAACACTTAAAATGCTCAGTCTTTCAAAATTTTAGTCATTCTATTAAGTCTATAGTGGTATCTCATTGTGATTTTTGTTTTTATTTCCCTAGTGAGGAATGACATTGAGCATCTTTTTGTGATCTTGTTTGTCATTCATACGGCTTCTTTGGTAAAATGTTGGTTGAAGATTTTTGTGAATGATTTACTTGATTGTTCATATTCTTATTATTGACTTTTTTTCCCCTAAACTTTCATTTTGGAATAATTATAGATTTTTGCACATAGAGAGAGCTGATATATTATTCATGCAGTTTCTCCAAATGGCAAAATATTGCATAACTATATTAAAATATCACAACCAGGAAATTGACATAAATACAATTAATTGATCATAATCAGACTTTACCAATTTTACACGTATTCAATGTTTGTGTTTGTGTACATGTTTCTTTAGTTCAACCAGTTTTCTTCTATGTATAGATTCATGTGACTACAGCCACAGTCAAAACACAAAACAGTTCCATCATGAGGAGCCTTCTTCCTTTTTTTTTTTTTTTTGAGATGGAGTTTCACTCTGTCACCCAAGCTGGAGTGCAGTGGCGCGATCTCGGCTCACTGTAAGCTCTGCCTCCCAGGTTCAAGCAATTCTCCTGCCTCAGCCTCCTGAGTAGCTGGGACTACAGGTGCATGCCACCACACTTGGCTAATTTTTTGTATTTTTCATAGAGACGGGATTTCACCATATTAGCCTCGATGGTCTTGATCTCTAGACCTCATGATCCACCTGCCTCAGCCTCCCAAAGTGCTGGGATTGCAGGCCTGAGCCACCACCGTACCCGGCCCCTCCTTCCTTTTTATAGGCACAGCCACCTCCCTACCTTCCTCCCCCAACCTCTGGCAAATATTAATGTGCTCTTTCTTTATAATTTTGTCAGACCAAAAATATTATATAAATGGAATTATACTGCATGTAGCCTTTTCAGATTGAAAAGGCTTTTGATCACTAAACATAATTATTAAGATTCTTCTAAATTGTTTCACTTATCAATAGTTTGTTTCTGTTTAGTGCCGAGTAGTATTCCACAGTATGGATGTGCCAAAATATGTTTATTCACTTGTTAGAGGACATTTGGGTTGTTTCCAATTTGGGGCCATTAAAAATAAAGCTGCTACAAACATTAGTACACAGGTTATAGTGTAAACATTTTTCTGTGTTAAATGCTCAAGTGTACAGTTGCTTGGTTGCATGGAAAGCATATGCTTAATTTTGTAAGAAACTGCCATATGCTTTAACACAGTGGCTGTGCCATTTTACATTCCCACCAGCAAGGTATAGGAAATCCCTTATTCATTCTTTATGTATCCTGGACATAAGCCCTTTAACAAATATGTGATTGGGAGTTTTCTCCTAGCCTGAGGCTTGCCTTTTCATTTGTTTAACACTGCCTTTCAAAGAGCAGAAGTTGTTAAATTTGATGAAGTTTAATTCATCATTTGTTTCTTTCCTGAATTGTGCTTTTGTTGTCACGTCTAATAAATCTTTGCCCCACTCAAAGTCACAAAGATTTTATTTTATTTTCTTCTAGAAGCACAGTTTTAAGTTTTACATTCTGTCTATAATCTGTTTTCACTTAATTTTTGTACATGGTGTAAGATATGGTTCAAATTTCATTATTTACATGTGTACATCTAATTGTTCTAGCACTGTTTGTCGAAAGGTCTAGACTTCTTCCACTAAAATGCATTTGTAACTTTGTCAAAAATCAATTGACCGTATATATGTATGTGGGTCTACTCTCGGTTCTCTATTCTGATCCATGATCTCTGTCTGTTTTGATGCTAGTACCACACTTTCTTGATTATTGTAGCTTCATAATAATTCTTCAAGTCAGGTGGTGTGGCTCCTCCCACTCTGTTCTTTTTCTAAAGCAACTTAGCTATTGTGGGGACTTTGAATTTTCATAAGAATTTTAGAATCAGAATTTTCATAAGAATTTTAGAATCGAAATTTCTAAAAAAAAGAAAGAAAGAACACTTGATGAGATTTTGATTGGGCTGTGTTTAATTTACAGATGAATTTGGAGAGAACTGACCTCAATAACATTGAGTCTTCCAATCCTGAAACATGATCAATCACTCCATTTACTTAGGCCTTTGTTTTCTTTTCTCTGCAATATTTTGTTATTTTCAGTATATAAGTCTTACATATCTTTGCTCGGATTTATCTGTAAATACTTTAAATTTTTGATACAATTGAAGTGGTGTTTTAACAGATATTTTATTTCTGATTGTTGGGTGCTAGTATACAGCAGAAATTTATATACTGATCTTGTATCCGGCTACCTTGTCATGCGCTAGTAGCCTTTTTTGTAGATTACATCAGATTTTTCTGTATAGTCATGTCGACTGCAAATACAGTTTAAATTCTTCCTTCCAGTCTGGGTGCCCTTTTTTTCTTGCTTTTTTTTGCACTAAAATCAAACCTCTAGAACAATGATGAGCAGAAGTGAGGAAGCTAAGCCTCCTTGTCTTGTTTCTGATCTTAGAGGGATAGCATTCAAACTTTTACCTCTATATTTGAAGTTAGCTATAGGTGCTTTGTAGATGCCCTTTTATCTGGTTGAAGAAGTTACCTTGTATTTCTATAATAGTTTGCTAGGTGTGTTTTATCAGGAATGAATGTTGGATTTTATCAAATGATTTTTCTGCTTCTATGAGATGATCACATAGTTTTTCTTTTTTAGTCTGTTAATATGCTGAATTTCCTTTGTTTAATTTTCAAATGCTAAACCTATCTTGCTTTCCTGATATAAAATCCATCTGGTCATATTATATTATTATTTTTGCATATTGTTGGAATTGAACTTGCTAAAAAAATTATTAATTTTCACATCTATATTCATGGAGGATATTGATCTGTTTACATCTTTGTCTGGCTTTAGTGTCAGCACAATGTTGGCCTCATATACTAAGTTAGGAAGTAGTTTTCTTATTCAATTTTGTTGAAGAGTTTGTGTAGAACTGGTGTTATTTCTCCCATAAATGTTTGGTGGAATTATCAAGTGAAGACATTTAGGCCTGTAGTTTTCTTTGGGGAAATTTTTTAAACTATAAATTTCAATTCTTTCATAGATACAGAGCTCTTCAGATTCTCACCTTCTTCTTGAGTGAGCTTTGATAGTTTGTGCCTTTCAAGAAATTTGTTTATTTCATAGAAATTGCCAGATGTATTGGCATAAAGTTGCTCATAATATTCCCTGATATCATTTTGGGAATGTCTAGATTGTCTAGGATTGTCCCTTCTCTAATTTGAATACTGGTATACCCCCCTCAACCACCCTTCCACCACCAATTAGTCTGGTTAGTGGTTTACATTTTATTGATTTTCCATATTTAGTTTCATTAATTTTTCTCTGTTTTCAGTTTCATTGATTTTCACAATGATCATTATTACCTTCCTTCTGCTTGCTTTGAATCTGAATTGATCTCTTTTTTCATTTCTTAAGGTAGAAGCTGAGATCACTGGTTTGAGACATCTTTTTGTCTAATATAGGATTTAGCGTTATAAATTTCTCTGCAACAGTGGCATTCCACACATGTTAAAATGTATTTTTATGGCCAGACGTGGTGGCTCATGCCTGTAATCTCAGCACTTTGGGAGGCTGAGGTGGGCGGATCAAGTCAAGAAATCAAGACCATCCTGGCCAACATGGTGAAACCCTGTCTCTATTAAAAATACAAAAATTAGCTGGGCATGGTGGCATGTGCCTATAGTCCCAGCTACTTGGGAGGCTGAGGCAGGAGAATCACTTGATCCCGGGAGGCAGAGGTTGCAGTGAGCCAAGATTGCACCACTGCACTCTAGCCTGGGTGACAGAGCAAGACTCCATCTCAAAAAAAAAAAAAAATTTATTTTTATTTTCAGTTAATTAGAAATATTTTGTAACTTCCATTTTGATTTCTTACCTTTTTTTTTTTTTTTTTTTTTTTAGACAGAGTCTCCTCTTTTGCCCAGGCTGGTGTGCAGTGGTGTGATTGTAGCTCACTGCAGCCTCGACTTCCTGGGTCCAAGAGATTCTTCTACCTCAGCCACTCTAGTAGTGAGAACCACAGGCATGTGCCACCATGCTTGTCTAATTTTTTTTTATGTGTGTGTGTCTAAAGACAGGGTCCCCCAACTATATTGCCTAGGCTGATCTCGAACTTTTGGGCTCAAGTGATCCTACCACCTTGGCCTTCCAAAGTGCTGGGATTACAAGTGTGAGCCACCATGCCTGCCCTGATTTCTGTTTCTATCCATGGATTTTTGTTTGTTTTTAGAAATGTTTGGGAATTTTCCAAATATCTTGCTTTTATTGATTTTTATTTTAATTTCATTGTATTGGGATAACATTAATATGTATATTTTGAATTATTTTAAAGTTGAGATTATTTTTATGGTCCAGATTATAGTTTATCTAGTTAAACATACTGTGTCTGCTTGATAAGAATGTGTTGATTAGAGTATTCTAGAAATTTAATTAATTAATTGGTTCATAGTGTTGTTAGCCTTTTATATGCTTTTGATTTTTGGACTACTTGTTCTATCAATTACTGAGGGACAGGTGTTGAAATCTCTGACTACAATTATAGATTTGTCTATTTTCCCCTGTAGTTCTATCAGTTCTTGTTCATATATTTGGAGGCTCTGATATTAGTTGCATAAATGTTTAGAATTGTTATGCCCTTTTGAAGAATTGCCTTTTTTTAAATAATCATGAAACATGACCCTTTTATCCATGGTGATATTTCTGGTTTCCAATTTACTTTGACATTAATATAGTCACTCCTACTTTGCTTTAATTACTGTTAACATGGCATATCTTTCTCACAAAGTGATATATACATATGTATATGTATATATGTGTAAATATAAATTATAATTGTGAATTAAAAAGGTGTTTTAAATTTTGATATTAAGTATTTATATTTTAGGCTGATTTCAGATATATGATTGCCTATTTTAATAAAAAGTGAACATTACTGGGTTACCAAAAAGTAGTTATATAAAAAGTATGTTTTCCCTTTTCACTATTTAACACACACATACACGCACACACACTTATTTTGACTTGTAAACTGAGAAAGATGCATAATTGTCTCTCATGAAAATAGTCAAGGAAGGAGGTGGAAGAGATAAAAAAGTTTGAAAATGTTATTCATGGGCTGGAGGGTCCTGGCTATTCCCTTTGTTCTCCTGTTGTTTCACCATCAAAGGCTGGTTGATCCCTCAGCCTTTTGGAAAGCATTCAGAAGGAAGGGAAGCTTACGTTTTTTGTCAAGATTATCATTCATTCCAAATCTGAAGCCTCTTTGGAGGGCCTTGCACTGTTTTGGTTGAAACTTCTCTTTAACAGAGACTCACTGAAAGCTACAGCTTCAGAGAAGGGGCCCTGGGCAGCCACCCTGTGGAGCACTTCTTCATACAAGTTCTCTCTTTCCTTAGGAGCTTTTAATTCAATGCAGTCTCCTTCTCTGAAGACATGCCTTGTTTGGAGATGCTTGGGAGGGTGGCTGCTGGAGTCCTGCTTGGAGACAGTGCTCTGTGCAAACAGGAATTGAAGATGGGAGAGCTAAATTACTTGAAAAGGCTATTTAAGGCCACAAAGACAGAAATAAAACTATGTTTTTAGTCTAAGCTTAGCTTATCTCTTGAGCATGTGTGAATCTCAAAATAAAGGCAGTGGTCTTCTTCATGATGTGGGAAAGTTCTGTTTTTGAGGCTACTGAGTCCTCTTTTCTACCAGGATAGCCTCAACTGATTAGGTAATCTACATCCTTAAACATCTGCATGATAAACGAACAGGAGACACTCATGTCTAGAGTGCTTTGGATATGTCGATTCATTTATTCTTCATAAAAACCTTGAGTGATTATAATTTTGTTTGCACCTAAAAAGTAAAAAGAGAAAGAGTCTGAGGCTCTGGTAGGTGAAGACTACATGCAAATCTCAGTGCTTGTAAGTGTTTAAGCAGGCATTGGAACTTGGATCTGGCTGCCTGCAGGGCTTGGGATGTTTTTACTTTTCTCCTGCAACAGCCATAGGCCTTGCTTTGGGCTGGGGCAAGGACTCTTACAAGACATTTACACAAAGGGCCAGGAGATATTGGCACCTCATAATAAAGCTGATGATGCAGTAAGTTTGTGAGCCTGAGGAAACAAGGACTTTGGCCAACTGGACAGTGGCTGATGGACACCCCAGCCACACAGTTAGCACCTGGGCAGGGAGGATTGTATTGTTTCCACGTGCACTAGAGATTAAAGTGGAGGAGACAAGCACCTCTCTTCCTGAGCACAGGCCTCTGCTGGCCATTGAGGCTCAGAGAACAGCACTGTGTGGCCATGCACTCTTGTGGGTGCCCAGCTTCTCTGATGGTTCATTTGCAGCTCTTTCTGAAAGGATGCATATTCAGTTTGCTAAAATCGAATTCAAGGCCTTGGCTGCTCTATTAGTCCATTCTCATATTGCTATAAAGAAATAACTGAGACTGGGTAATTTACAAAGGAAAGAGGTTTAATTGGCTCACAGTTCCACAGGCTGTACAGGAAGCATGTTGTTGACATCTGCTCAGCTTCTAAGGAGGCCTCAGGAAGCTTCCAATCATGAGAGAAGGGAAAGAGGGAGCAGAAATCTTGGGAAGAGGAGTGAGAGAGACTGAGGGAGAGGTGCCACACACTTCTAAATGACCAGATCTCAGGATAACTCACTATCAGGAGGACAGAACCAAGAAGGCTGATACTAAACCATTCATGAGAAATTCACCCCCATCATCCAATCACTTTGAACCAGGTCCCATGTCCAACATTGGAGATTACAGTTTAATCTGAGATTTGGTGTGGACACAGATCCAAACCATATCAGTCACAAACTTTTGATTCTTTCTGTGGGAAAAGGGAGGTTGCAAGTGACCTGGGATTTGAGAACTTTCGAGCTGTTCCAGGATGGGTGGGCTTGGTTTGGGAGCGGTGGATGTGTGGGGAAGATGGTTTGGGGAGCACCCAAAGGTGATGTGATGGTTTGGGGCCTATTAGCTAAACGGAGTGAGATTGTATACCCCGCTTCAGTTTTTAAAAATTAAACCTCAACATGCACATAGCTTATAGAGTCAAATAGTTCTACTAGATTTGTTAAAAATGCATGGTAGTTTTTTCTCTTCATGTTCCTTTCTTCAGAGGTCAACCCTTCTAATTCTCTCTCTCTCTCTGTTTTTTTTTTTTTTTTTTTTTTTGAAGCAGACTCTTACTCTGTTGCCCAGGCTGGAGTGCAGTGGCACCATCCTGGCTTGCTGCGAACTCCACCTGCCCGATTCAAGCGATTCTCCTACTTCAGCCTCTCAGGTAGCTGGGATTACAGACGTGTACAACCACGCCAAGCTAATTTTTGTGTGTCTTTAGTAGAAACGGAGTTTCACCTGTTGTCTAGGATGGTCTTGAACTCCCGAGCTCAGGTGATTCACCCGCCTCAGCCTCCCAAAATATTGGAATTACAGGCATGAGTCACCACGCCTGGCCTTTCTAATTCTTTTAACTGATGATTTTGTTCTTTATCCCCTTATCTCCAAACACTGCACCTGCTTTGCTGTTTCTTGATTTAATTTCCTCCTACTATGGAAAGCTGAGATTCCGCCTCTGTTTCCTCCTTCCTCCTGTGCTGCACACTGGCCTTCCTCCCAACACAGGCTGCCATATCCAGTGGGCACCACCTTACTGCCAGGGAAACACTGGTCACAAAGTAGCCTCCTCATCAGCATGCATATTTTTCCTTTCCCACTCAACTCTTTGATTTTCCTGGAAAACCTGTCATTAAGTAGGAGCCCCACATGATAAATAATGCTCCTTTCTGTCCAACACGTACCCCCACTACTTGTTGTTTTCCATACAACTATGTTAGTCATCATTAGTCAAGTGATCTAAGAACAGCAAGAGTCTGAGCAGAGCTAGAGATTTAGAAAACCATGGCCCAGGTCTAGCCCATGTTCTCCAGGTGGTGCTATTTGGAGAATGGGCAAAACGGGGCTACAGGACAGGAGATTTGAATGAGGGGTTTGCTTACACCATGAGGAAACTTAAGGGGGAAGCATTCAGATGACACCCCCTACTTGAGGGGCCTGCCCTTATTGAACGTGAAGAACCATCTAACTTAGCTGGAATTTTCTTTTAATTTTTTTTTTCATTGTGGTAAGAACACATAACACAAGACCCACTCTCTTAACAGGTGTGTACATGAACAACACACTCTTATTATCTATAGGCACAACATTGCACAGCAAGTCTTTAGAATTTGTTTATCTTGCACCACTGGATTTTATAACTGTTGACATTGTGCTTTCCCCTAAACCATAGCCTCCCTGGGATCGCCCTGTCCTTGGCTTAGGAATAGGGTATACTTGCAGTTTAAAAAGCTGGTTTTCTTGAGTCTGAGATGGCTGCATAGTAAGTAGAGAGATGGTTCTGCTGCATCCTTTTTAACAACCTGCTCTGCTAAGAAAGGGAGTGATGTGTTTTTTGGCTGCATAAATGTCTTCTTTTGAGAAGTGTCTGTTCATGTCCTTTGCCCACTTTTTGACGGGGTTGTTTGTTTTTTTCTTGTAAATTTGTTTGAGTTCATTGTAGATTCTGGATATTAGCCATTTGTCATATGAGTAGTTGCAAAAATTTTCTCCCATTCTCTAGGTTGCCTGTTCACTCTGATGGTAGTTTCTTTTGCTGTGCAGAAGCCCTTTAGTTTAATTAGATCCCATTTGTCAATTTTGGCTTTTGTTGCCATTGCTTTTGGTGCTTATCATCACTGGCCATTGGAGAAATGCAAATCAAAACCACAATGAGATACCATCTTACACCAGTTAGAATGGCCATCATTAAAAAGTCAGGAAACAACAGGTGCTGGAGAGGATGTGGAGAAATAGGAACACTTTTACACTGTTGGTAGGACTGTAAACTAGTTCAACCATTGTGGAAGTCAGTGTGGCGATTCCTCAGGGATCTAGAACTAGAAATACCATTTGACCCAGCCATCCCATTACTGGGTATATACCCCAAGGACTATAAATCATGCTGCTATAAAGACACATGCACACGTATGTTTGTTGTGGCACTATTCACAATAGCAAAGACTTGGAACCAACCCAAATGTCCAACAACGATAGACTGGAGTAAGAAAATGTGGCACATATACACCATGGAATACTATGCAGCCATAAAAATGATGAGTTCATGTCCTTTGTAGGGACATGGATGAAACTGGAAAACATCATTCTCAGTAAACTATCGCAAGGACAAAAAACCAAACACCGCATGTTCTCACTCATAGGTGGGAATTGAACAATGAGAACTCATGGACACAGGAAGGGGAACATCACACTCCCGGGACTGTTGTGGGGTGGGGGGAGGAGGGAGGGACAGTCAGTGTTAGGAGATATACCTAATGCTAAATGACGAGTTAATGGGTGCAGCAAACCAACACGGCACATGGATACATATGTAACAAACCTGCACATTGTGCACATGTACCCTAAAACCTAAAGTATAATAATAAAAAAAAAAAAAAGAAAGGGAGTGATGACGCTCCCTAGAGGCCACAAGCCACCACAGGCAGCCCACAGCCATGGCCCCAGAGGGAGACGTCTGGGAGTCCAGGAAAGTGAGATGCAATTCCTTTTTCCTCCTGTGATTATTTATTTTTCCAAGCTTTTGTATTTTTTGTTGATATATAATTCATATGTAATAAAGTGGACATGTTTAAAATGCAGAATTTAATAAATGTTGACATATGTGTACTGGTGCAACTGTCAGCACAATCAAGATAATGATGTGTAACTTGCAAGCAAAACTGGCATTGGACACATGTATACTTGTATCTAAGGATGCACATAATATTCCATGTGCACATAATAGGCGGGGAAAAAATCCATTTAAAATTTTAAGTCAGTTTTTCATGGAGGTTGCAGTACTGAGTCTGCCAGGCAGATGCAAAGACTTAAGGATTTGGTAACACATTTGATGATTAGCTTAAAAGTTGACCAATATGACAGAGGCCTGTACCAAGCCAATGGTGCATATTCTCCCCTTCCAGAAACCTTGCACAATTTATGTCCTGTCAATTTTAAACAGAGCAACAAGAAAATAATAACACTTTTGACATCTGGTAATTGGGTGTTCACTCTTCCTCAGGTTAAAATTTGCTCCATTCTTTTCTTTTTTAATTTAACTTTTAAGTTCAGGGGTATATATGCAGGTTTGTAACATAGGTAAACTTGTGTCATGGGGATTTGTTGTACAGATTATTTCATCACCCAGGTATTAAGCCTAGTATCCACTGGTTATTTTTCCCGATCCTTTCCCTTCTCCCAACTCCCACCCTCTGATAGGCCCCCATGTCTTTTGTTCCCCTCTGTGTGTCCATGTGTTCTCATCATTTAGCTCCCACTTATAAGTGACAACATGTGGTATTTGGTTTTCTGTTCCTGTGTTAGTTTGCTGAGAATAATGGCCTCCAGCTGCATCCATGTTCCTGCAAAGGAGATAATCTCATTCTTTTCATGGCTGCATAGCATTCCATGGTATATATGTACCTCATTTTCTTTATCCAGCCCATCACTGATGAGCATTTAGGTTGATTCCATGTCTTTGCTGTTGTGAATAGTGCTGCAATGAACATACATGTTCACGTGTGTTTATAATAGAATGATTTATTTTTATTTGGTTAAATACTCAGTAATGGGATTGCTGGGTCAAATGGTAGTTCTGTTTTTGGGTCTTTGAGGAATTGCCACACTGTCTTCCATAGTGGTTGTACTAATTTACACTCCCAGCAACAGCATATAAGGCTTTCATTCTAAGCCTCATCTCAAGAAATCTTCCTGCAATTTCAGCAGAAGGAATACAGAAGCACAATTCTAAAAACCCAGAGCAACGACTTATATGCCTACTTCATCTGTTGCTGGCCACTGGATTCACTTTGGGGGATTAAAGAAAACCCTGTTATAAATTTTGCTACTTAAAAAAATTAAGCTCAACTCCTGAAGTGTAAAATTTTTTTATTTGTGAAATGAGGAGCTTGAATTACATGACCCCAATGGTCCCTCCAGCTTAGACATTTGGGGGTTTGTGGTTATAGTGCTGGAGTGGGCCCCTTGGTCATGAGATGGAGCAGGGACCCTTCTAAGGACCCTTTTGGGTCCCCCAAGCATGGAAATCAGGGAAAAATCTTGATTCCCTTCAAGGGAAATTCTGGGCATCTAACTAGCCTTGGAAAGTAAATGAGCAGCTTGATAAGCAAGAAGATAGTAATAATAGTCATCCAAGCAAGCCAGAGTCACAAGGTGTTTTGGTTCCCTATAAAAACTAAATAATAACATCTTAATGTATGTGATTGACTTGTTTCTCAGAATCCCCAGCAGGTGGAAAATATTGACCACTATCACATAGACCTCAGAGAAGGGGGAACGGAAGGCTGAACTCGGACCTCCATTTTTTGTTCTACATTTCTTTTTGCCAGGCCTGGAGAGAGTCACATTTACATAGGTGCATAGCCTCCATGTACTGGTTTACAATTTTGCCTGAAATTTGTTTTCCTGAAATGTACTCTTGCCTTTAAAAACTCTTGCCTGTAATCCATTGAGGAATTTGAGTCATAAATGAGGGCTGCCCATACTCATTGCTTGGTGCCATGCAATAAATGCCCCTTTCTCCTGCTGCAAATCTCAGTGTCAGTGTCTGGCTTTACTGTGCTGGATGAGTGGACCCCAATTCAGTTTGGTAACATTCACACAAACCATTCTCTATTACCTCTTCTCGTCATGGTAACTGAACGTGACAGTGTATCATGCAGAAACCTCCATATCAGCACTTTTAAAGAAGCCTCATTCAGCCAGGTGTGGTGGCTCACACCTGTAATCCCAGCACTTTGGGAGGCCGAGGCAGGTGGATCAGCTGAGGTCAGGAGTTCAAGACCAGTTTGGCCAACATAGTGAAACCCCGTCTCTACTAAAAATACAAAAATTAGCCAGGTGTGGTGGTGTGCACCTGTAATCCCAGCTACTCGGGAGGCTGAGGCAGGAGAGTTGCATGAATCCAGCAGGCAGAGGTTGCAGTGAGCTGAGATCGTGCCATTGCATTCCAGTCCAAGTGACAGTGTGAGACTCCGTCTCAAAAAAAAAAAAAAAAAAAAAAAAAAAAAAAAAAAAAAAAAAAAAAAAGGCAGCAGCAGCAGCCTCATTCTCCTTAATTGCTGCAAGGCATTCCACTGTATTGAGGTACTGAGCACCTAATGTTTACAAGAAATTGTACCTGTTGGCTGGGGGAAGGAAAATGAGGAGCTGTTGTTTAATGGGTATGGCATTTCTGTTTGGGAAGATAAAAGTTGTGAGCTGAATGGTAGTGAGGGCTGTACAACAATGTGAATAAACTTACTGCCACTGAACTTTATACTGAAAAATGGTCAAAATGGTAAATTTTATGTTTTATATATTTTACCACGATAAAAAAATTTTCTGCTCCCTCTTTGCCTCAGGAAAGAAATAGTTCCTGTCCTCAAGAACTTTACACTTTAGAAAGATGGGTACAAGTTAGGAAATAAAAATAAAATCCTAAGTCCCCCCACTGACTGAACAGATTCACTCTTGGTCAAGAGGACCCCAGAGAAACCTTGAAAACTGAGTTCCTGGCCATGATGGGACGGGAGGTTGGACACACCTCGTCATATCCCCTCACTTCCTTGCTTACTGGCATTAGGCCTTCTTTCCTAAGAGTTAGACAGAAACTAGCCCTTTTGAAAGACTTGCTCCACTACTGATTTCAACCAACCACCTGACACTGCTTCTCCCTTTTGCAGTTTTGACACAACAACTGAACAGCATTCTTTGTTGATAAGAGACCACAAACCATGGAGTGGTCCTCGCTAGTCTACAGAGCCTGTGCACAGAAGACCTTCTGTTTCACCTTTTGATGTACAGGGCTTGATTGTAATATATTTAAATGTTAACTCTCCACCCAAAAATGAACTTAGGATGCATGTTGCCTGCATGCTAGCCTACAGTAGCCTGCCCATTGTTCCCCTTCATGAATATTCATATCTCCTCCCATAACCTGTTGAATATGTATGTTTGGCCATCCTGTTCAGCATAAATCCCTTTCATTCTTTCCACCTTCTAAGTTCCTGTTTCTGGCTTCTGGCTGGAGGCTGTGCTTCTCAGCATGTCACAATGGCCTGCAGGCTGCAACCCTTTGTGGGAAATAAAGCTCTCCTTTCCAAATGTATGAACCTTGTCATTCTACAGTTGATAAAATGGTATACAGTTATGAGGCAGGATGGGTGTTGAAATGTCCTTTAACCAAGGTATGGATAAAATGCCCTTAGAAAACAATTCTGGCGGGAGATGTGAGAAGACTCCCCATGGCAGGAAGACAGACACAAAGAAAGGAGGCTGACACATCACACACATGCTTAATACTGCCAAAGGCAATGATGGGTGCTGTGCTAGTTGTCAGGCACAAGCTCAGAAAGGACAGGTTAGGATGGTTCTCACCTATGCTTCCAGGTAACAAATAATTCTTTAATACAGTCAGGTCATATATGAAGAATCCACTCCTTAAAATTGACTTCAGATAGTGGTTCTTGTGTCCAGATGTTAGAGGAGGTTTCTAGCCATCTCCAGTTGTATCACTGGCTCATTTTCATACCTCCCTTCCATTTGTAGCTAACACCATGTCTACATGATTCATTTTTACATAGGAAAAAACTCCATACTTGAAAGTGTTGATCTGTTGATAATGCTTCTGCATAAAGTGCACATGCTGTATACTAAACACATGATACTGAAACATCTGGACAGAGGGAGAGTTCATGTTGATTTTTTGGTTTTCCAATAATTTTATAACATTTTTGTAGGATTCAAAGTCTTTGGAATGATTTGGGGTAGATAGAATTGACTTCAGAGTTGGAAGTTATGTACCACTGTCTGCCTGTCTGTTTAGTTATCATCCATCTCTCATCCCTCTCCTTAGAATACTCTTCCCCTAGATATGCATGGCTAGAGCCTTCGCCTTCTCCAAGTCTTGGCTCAAATGTTACTTCAGTGAGACCCACCCTGCCTCCTATTTAAAATTGCAAGCTTCTTCCCTAAACACCTTCTTGTGGATTCCTGATATACTTTCCCATCACCATAATCACCCTCCAATATACTCCATAATTTACCTTTCCTCTTACTGTTGATTGTCTTCCCACACAAGAATACAAGCTCCTGTTCTTTATCATTCCAAAAGTTAAGCCAAGTTCTAAATTAGTGCCTATTACCTAGTGAATTCTTATTAAATATCATGAATTAATCTCTCAAGTTTTATTGATCTACCATCTTTTCTGTGCAGATGGTGTATTTTAATGTTTTGGATCTACCACTGCCAGAAGAGGCAGTTAGCTGCGCTGGTTGATTTTTGCCAAGAGGGTAACTGTGCTGCAAATATTCTAACACAAAAGTGACCACTCCCAGTAAACATTCTCATCAGTGAACTGTTTATCAACATGCTGTATTACCTCTCAATCAAAAAGAAAGTCCTGCATCTACTTTCCTCTTCCAGCTACTACCTTATAGCTCCAATCTTCTTTAAAACCAGAATTCTCAAAACCTTGCCCATTCCCACCATCTCCACTCTCTTGCCTCTCTTCACTGATCGGAAGGTTTAACGTGGCTTTTCCCCACTGCCATGGAACTGGCCTTCCCCAGGTCCATAGGTCAGCTCCCAGCCATCTGCTGCCTGTCTGCAGCGCCCTATCTTCTTCTCTGCCTGACCTCTCCATGGTGAAGCTCCTCAGAGCGGGAGTTCGATCTTCTCTGTTCTCTATTCTGTGGTAATCTTCATGAATTCGAATACCACCCTTATGTTAATGACTCCAAAATTGTATCTGTAGCTCTGAGTTCTCCACTGGAAGCCACACTAGCATACAGTATAAACAAGCTTTACACCTCCATTGGGTTTTTGCAGATAGCTCATTTCTAACTCTTCAACACAGAACCCTTGAGTTTCACCCCCAAATGCCCTTGTCTCATACTGAGATGAGGAGTCTCAGCAAAGGGCACCACCATGCTCTCAGTTCTCAAGCCAAACACCTGGTGTTAATGCTCATCCCTAACAGGTGAATAAAGACCCTCAAGTGCATTTCCCATAGAAGATTGAATCAGCTGCGTCTTCTGGCTCTAGGGCCCCTGGCTGAGCCCGCGTCAGCAGCACCTGTGCTAAGCTCCAGCCCACTCATTAGTGCCCACATTCCACACTTGCCACTCTTCAATTCAAGCTCCACCAAGCTGCAAGAAAGCTTCTTTTCAAGTACAATTCAGGTGATAATCTTTCTGCTTAAAACACTCCTGAGCACCGGAAGGCTGAGGCAGGAGAAAGGCACGAACCTGGGAGGCGGAGCTTGCAGTGAGCCAAGATCGCGCCACTGCACTCCAGCCTGGGCAACAGAGCGAGACCCCGTCTCAAAAACAAACAAACAAAACAAACAGAAAAACCCACTCCTGAGTGCTTCTCAGCAAGCATGGAATAAATTTCACTTTTCATTATGATCTCTGAGGCTCTCCCTCCCCAGAGCCTCTGTGCTACCTTCCTCCCAGATCATCATTCTCCAGATTCAATGTTGGCTCGTAGCTCCTTGAACATCATATGCTCTTTGCCGGCTCGGGGACCTCACGCATGCTCCTCCATCTGTGTGGATCTCTCTGTATGACCAGCTTCTCCGATAGCTTTCCATCTCAGTTTCAATGTCCTGTCTATCTTTGGAGTGCCCTTTTCCTGACCACCTCAGCACACCACTCACTGTGGAGACTTTCTACATCAGTCCTGCATTGTTTCTTTCTAACACATACTATAACTTGCAATTATTCCATTTGTTTACTGGTATTTTATTGTCGGTCTTCACCTCTGGAACACAAATGCGTGTAAGCCTGGAAAGGCTGAGGCAGAGTCTCTGTTCCTTGCTGAATCCCCAGCCCCAAGAGCAGTGTCTGATGTGGACAAGGCACTCACTAGATAGCTGTTAAATGGATAACGTTCCACAAAAGCTTCACTGTCAGAAAATGTAATCAGAGCTCTATACTGAGTTTCACATTTTATAAGCTGTCAGAAATACTTTCATTTAATTTAAATCTTTTAAGAGATGGCTGCAGCAGAAAAGCAGCAATTATAATAACACTCTCAACCCAGAAGGGACACCAAGCTTTTAGATTGTGAGAAATGAGAATAATTTAAAGTTGGAAAGGAAAAAATAAAAGTGTGTGTGTGTGTGTGTGGCGGGGATGGGGACAGCACACACATTTGAGTTCAGTTATTTGTGAAAGGATTTACAATAATTCTATTTGCAACTATCATGACCTCCTTCCTACCCTAGCCATGATTTCGGACATTCCACAATTACATAGATCGTGTTTTATGAAACTTATATGAACACGGAGGTTAAAGTATGTCATGTAAAAGAGATACATTTATAGATCTCTGGTATTTTCCTATGATGGAATGCTTTTCAACCTTAAAAAGGGATGAAATTCTGACCCACTACAAATCAGATGAGCCCTAAGGCCATTATGCTAAGTGAAATAAACCAGTCATGAAAGGGCAAATACTATAAGATTCCACTTATATGAGGTGGCTAGAGTAGTCAAATTCTTAGAGACAGAAAGTAGGATGATGGCTGCCAGGGACTGAGGGGTGGAGAATAGGGAGTTAGTGTTTAATGGGCACAGAGTTTCAGTTTTGCAAGAGGAAGAAGTTGAAGAAATGGATGGTAGTGATAATTGCACAACAGTATGAATGCTCTTAATACTCAATGGTACACTAAAAATAGTTGAGTCAGTAAATGTTATATTATGTGAGTTTCACTGCAACGAAAAAAAGCACCCCCCTCCCACAAACTTCTTACTTCATTCTTTACTTGGTACCCTCATTCTCTCTTATCTCTTTCATTAATTTTACATTTTCTTGCTGCATTGTATACAGTCATTTGACTCTGCTTGAATCTTTTCTGGAACTAAATATAGAATGCATATCTTTTTAAAAAGTTGCACTGAACTGATGTCAGATGTGATGGAGTAGAAAGGACAAATGCCACCTTTATGGATGAAAATTAGCCACTGATTCCACAAAGAGAAGCTTTTACACTTGGGACTCATGTTGGTGACAAAGGATATTTTGCAAAAGTTATCTCTCTTTTTAACCTTTAAGTTCAGGGATACAAGTACAGGTTTGTTACGTAGGTAAACTTGTGTCATGGGAGTTACACAGATTACATTTCATCACCCAGGTATTCAGCCTAGTACCCATTAGTTATTTTTCCTGATCTTCTCCCTCCTTCCACCCTCCACCTTCTGAAAGGCCCCAGTATGTGTCGTTCCCCTCTATGTCTCCATGTGTTCTCGTCATTTAGTTCTTTTTACAAAATGATGAATATACAATCCTACCATGTGAACCAGAAACTGTTGCAGCTGATGACCTCAGAACCAGTTTGAGGGTTGCAGTCTTGGAAAGCCAATGATTACAACTGTCATCATTGTCAGCTGTAATCTGCTGTCAGCTCCTGAGGGGCGAGGGGCCTCAATAAATGCTTGTGGATTGATAAATAGGACTTTGTCTTAATGCCATGCATGATGATTTTGTGATACAGGTGATTAGAGAAAAGATGGTAAGCAATTAATACAGTTGATGGCAACTGGAATTATGTTCCCCTCCTAAGAAACAGTGTGTGGGCAGCCTCTGGTACAAAGAGAGGAACTTTGAGAAAGAGGGTGCAGGCTGCTGTGTTGATGATGTTCAGGGAGCACACAGACCCACCCTCCATGGGATGCCCAGCCAGACATGCTCCTCGACAGGGTCCCCAGCCCTTCCTCTCTGCTCTTGGGACCACGCCCCATCCAGTAGCAGAAAGCTCAACTGTTGCTCCCAATGTCAACATGGCCTCCATGCGTGTGCTGCAAGTCCCTTAGAATTTGGCATCTCTCATATACACCATGGAATACTATGCAGCCATAAAAAATGATGAGTTCGTGTCCTTTGTAGGGACATGGATGAAACTGGAAAACATCATTCTCAGTAAACTATCGCAAGGACAAAAAACCAAACACCGCATGTTCTCACCCATAGGTGGGAATTGAACAATGAGAACTCATGGACACAGGAAGGGGAATATCACATTCCGGGGACTGTTGTGGGGTGGGGGGAGGGGGGAGGGACAGCATTAGGAGATATACCTAATGCTAAATGACGAGTTAATGGGTGCAGGAAATCAACATGGCACATGGATACATATGTAACAAACCTGCACATTGTGCACATGTACCCTAAAACCTAAAGTATAATAATAAAAAAAAAAAGAATTTGGCATCTCTATACCAGTGTGTGCTCCACGGTGACATTGCTCTCTCTCTTCTGGCTTTGAATTACCAAAACAACAACGACAACAACAACAAAAATCCTTTGTATAGTGTTGCTTGAACATATTTACGCATGAAGTCATGTGCATTTCTTATTAGTTTGTAGCAATTAACACTGCATTGCTGACATCAAAATGCAATTATTAAGGAACAGTGTGGGAACTGAAGTTGTTTGGTGGTGCTAGTTAGCTACTTGAGTGATCTATTAGAAGAAGCACATAATGTATGTCTTAGGAAAAAAAAGGGCACACTGGAAATGGCCCAGGTAGAGGATTTTGCTCACGGGTCCAGACGTTTCTGCTGAGCAGTCCCATCCCTCATGACCCAGCAGTGGGAGGGGTGTCCTATGATGGAGGTGACATCCCTGGAGAGGTCACAGCCTGGACTTTATGAAAGGCAAAATTGGGATTTTTCCTTGGTTGAAAATAAAGTGTTATTTTTGATTTTTTTTTAAATCTTACACTGTTTCTGTTGGAGAATTGATTAGAGACCAGTGGCTGTTGGCTCTCTGAACAGTTATTTGAAAGACATCACTGGGATTTCTAAACAGCTCCTTTGATTGGCTTTTTGCCTCCATTTGGCCACGCCATACCTTTTGTGATCCACGTGGTCACAAAAGCTGCTGTTTTTGCTGCTAGCAGAGGATGGGAAGAACGGGCTGACAGCTCTATTTGTGCTTAGGCCTTAAGCCCAAAGTGAGGATGTTCAACTAAGATGTTTTAAAAAGTGTGACATCCTCTTTAAAAATGACTACTATATAGAGAAAATAATGGACATCACAAGAGGAATAACTCAGGGCCGGGGGCATCGTGCTGGCTTAGATTGGAGAGTCATCAGGCATACAGGCAAAGGTGACCTCTGAAAGAGAAGGAGGGCTGTTAGGTTCTGAATGGAACAGAAGGAGGTTAGGGAGTTATAACAGCATGTGCAAAGGCCAGGACTGTGAAGGAAAGGGCTGGGGGCACTGGGGGCAGAGGTGCTAGGAAGTGTGGCTGAGGAGGAAGAGTCCTCGTTCTTAGTTTCTGAGCTCTTACTAGAGGCTTTTCTTATAATTTTCACAAAATTCCTAGAAAATCAAGTATGATTTTTATCCCCATTTTACAGATGGGATAACTCAAGAAGTTAAGCAAATTTCCCAGGTCACACAGCTGGCTAGTGGTGGAGCTGGGCTTTCTCTCCTGGATACTGCAGTGTAGGTGATTAACCACTAGTCCCATGCAGGGATGGTGCAGAGCCTAAGGGAGCACGTCCAAAGGTTTCCATGTGCATTTGTTAGAGGTCACTGTGGCTGCTGAGTAAATAATGGATGAGAGGCAGTGGCTCACGCCTGTAATCCTAATACTTTGGGAGGCTGAGGCAGGTGGATCACCAGAGGTCAGGAGTTCAAGACCAGCCTGGCCAACATGGTGAAACCCCGTCTCTACTAAAAATACAAAAATTAGCCAGGCGTGGTGGCCGGTGCCTGTAATCCCAACTGCTCAGGAGGCTGAGGCAGGAGAATCGCTTGAACCCCGGAGGCGGAAGTTGCAATGAGCCGAGACTGTGCCATTGTACTCTAGCCTGGGTGACAAGAGCGAAACTCCTCAAAATAATAATAACAATAATCATCATCATCATCATCATCATCATAATGGATGAGAGAGGGGTAAGTGGGGCCAGTTGGGGAGTTTTATAAGCCAAGCAGGAGATCACCGGGGGTGGAAACATGGGGGCTGTGACGGGGAGGAGGGAAGTGGGTGTGATCAGCATACACCTGGTGGTAGATGGAGCCCATAGGTGAAGGACAGTGACAGCAGAGATCAGAGGACAGAGGCTGTGGAGGGAAGACAAGTTGCTCTGATTTGAACTTGATGAGTCTGAGATGCCTGAGGGATGTCCACGTGGAGATGCCACCCTCTCTGTAGGTATGTGACAGCCACAAAAAGTGTGGACCTAGGTACGCATTTGGGGAACATCAGCACAGATTCAGGAGTGGCTGAGACCACAGGAGAAAATGTAGAGGCAGAATAGGACACGTGCAGGACTGACACCAGGCAGTGAGCAGAGCTGCCTGGCAAAGTACCTATGGCCAGAGAAAGAGTGGCTTGGGGACATGACCAGGGACTAGCAGCACAGAGACTTTACAGCAGCCTGACTCATGGTGAGAGGCAGCTGACCCTGGTCAGCACCGTGCAAGGTGACCTGACGGGCTCCACCAGAACCTGCACCCACTGGTCCATCTGTCTTTCTCTGACCCAGCACATTCTCAAAGGGCCTGAAAGTGCCTTGCTGTGCTGGGCAATCCCTTCTAGCCAGTGGGCTTTGGCCTGTTTTCTCCTCACCATATGCACCAATATTACCCCATTTTATGGTTGAGGAAATTGGGGCACTAAGAGTCAAATAACTTGCCCACTGTTCTGTGCTGGTGGCCAGCTGGGAGTTGGCCTCAGCTCTCACTGTTCCTACCCAGCACTCTCATGCATGTTGGAACAACACCCTGGACTCCATGCACATGAACTGTCCTTGGAAAGTCCTAGAACTCCTCCAGTTTTCAGCAATTCTGTTTTCCCTTTTGGTCTGTCTCTCTTGTGGGGAATCCTTTACTAATTGCCTGTCTACCTTTTTCCATCTGCCTCTGGGTTTACAGGAGCACCATACACACACACACACACACACACACACACACACCCCACACACATACACATATACCCCACACACAAATCCACACACACAAACACACATACACACACCTATGCACTCAGTCACATTCACAAACACACACACACACATTCACACACATACACTCACACAGTCACATTCACACACATGCACTCAGTCACTTCGCACATATACGCTCACACACATTCAGACACACACATTCACACACATACACCCACACATTTACAGTCACACATACACTCACACACATTCACACACATTCTCACACATACACACTCACATTCACACACATTCTCACACATACACACTCACATTCACACACATACACCCACACACATTCACACAAACTCATACACATTCATACACATACACACACCCACACATTTACAGTCACACATACACACTCACATTCACACACATCCTTACACATACACACTCACATTCACACACATACACCCACACACTCACATTCACACACATTCGCACACATTCACACACATACACACACACCCACACATTTACAGTCACACATACACTCACACTCACATTCACACACATACACTCATATTCAGACACACACACATCACATGTAGCTATGCTCACACACATGCATTTACCCCCCCACACACCACCCATACACACACAGATACTTTGCGTGTGTAGTTTACATACACTTTTTATTATGTTTAGTTACAAATTTCAGAACCCATTTTGTGAGGAGAAAATACACATTCTCCTATCGCCCTTGCTGTAAGTGCTGCCTTATACAGTAAATGGGTCTTGAGAGTTGAGGGAATTCTTCAGACACCCCAATTGATGTGCCGAAGCTCTGCTCTGGTTTGAGAATGTGCTCTGAATAAATTGACAAACTTTGCTTTCTTCACAAAAGACACTTGATTGGTGGCTGCCATCTAATTATTCTGAATATATCATGGGGCTACAAACTTTAGAAGACGCTTCTCTGCCCAGATGACTAAGGTTTTACAACCCTGTCACGTCACCCTGAATAGAAGGAGAATTTTCTTTTATTTAAGGAACTATAGCCAATAACAATAAGTTGATTAATTTAATATAATCCATATTTAAATTGAGCTGGATGATAATTCTTAGTCTTGCAGTATAAAAATGTAACTGAAGGGCGTAGATTACTGTTTAGAAGGGAACTTTATATTACACAGATAAAATAATTTCTTGGTAATTTTAAACACTCATATAAAGGAGATATGAAAAGTACTTTTTGTTGTTTTTTTAAAGACCACACATTCATGCAGTGTGTATGTGTGTGTGCACATGTGTAAAATTCTGGTAGAATAAAATACATATATAAAAATTTCCTTAACAAAATGATAATTCCACCCTATGGAGATCTCTTGTACAGCATGGTGCCTATAGTTAATAATAATGTATCGTACACTTGAAATTTACTCAGAGCAGATCTTAAGTATTATCTCTCTCTCTCTCTCTCTCTTACATACACACACACACACACACACACACACACACACACACACAGAAACTGTAAGGTGATAGGTTAATTAGCTTAATTGCAGTAATCATTTCACAATGTATATCAAACCATCACATTGTACACCTTAAATATACACAACTTTTGTCAATTATACATCAATAAAGCTTGAGAAAATGAAAATCATACCCCAGGTCACTGTTTTTTTTTAACATCACCATTTGCATATGTGATTAGTCCAATTACATAAATTAATTTGATTTGAGTCTTACTTTCACCAAATTAGCTTGATTTAGTGTGAAGACTGACCAATTTTAGTGGTAGTTTGGAAGCTGATAAAAATTACAGGTTTTGGTTTGAGTGTGTGAAAGAAACTTTTGTTTTTCAATATGCTAAATATATTTATTTTTAACTCAGGAAAAAAACCACATTTTTCTTAAGCTTAAGCATGATGTATACTTACGCAGAATTTGATAACCTATTTGGATTCCAACAATGGTTTTAAACCTGAGATTGGTCTCCCCTCATTCTTAGTCAAAAGCATCTATGATGTATAATATCTTTTATTTTTAATTGCATTTTCCTGGTTGCAAGAAAAACAGGAGAAACCAGGAGGTGATCTGCATTCCTCACCAGCCTGCAGTCCCAATTAGGATAAGTGATTGTTCTGTGCCTGGTCCTGAGTTCCAGCTGGCGTGACCGAAGGGAGCTGCTGACTCCATCTTGGGCTTAAGGCACATTGGAGTTTGTGCTTGATGGTTGAAAATGTACTTTTAACATCAAGTAACATTTTCATTTTCAAAAATAAAAATTGTGCTCTTTCCTAGCTGCTCAATTTGCTTTGCAAAGCTAGGGAAACATAAATAGGGAATCATGGCCTGAGCTTTCCAATGTTAGGAACATTTTAACATTATGGCTTGTCTAGGAGACTTTCTTTTAAAGAGAAAAGAATGCGACTGATTAATGAACAAAAATAGCTTATGCTTCACAGAGGTGCCTGTTCTAGAATGTTGTGTTTCTTTCTAAACCCATGCCTGGGGGACATGGTTCCAAGATAGTCATGAAAATGGAGAACTGGATTCTATATACCTATATTTCTACAGTCTTCTAGGTATTCCTAGAGCCTCTTGTTAAGCCTCCATAATATCCTCAATTCTGTTTCCTGATGTTTTTCGCTACACACATTGCCCAGGTCTGCTCATCTGCCTTGGAGCTCATTGGGTGACAGAGGGGATTAGAGAAATTGATGTTTTTGAATGCTGGTTGGGCCAAAATAAGGTCAAATGTGCTTTTTAGTGCAGTAGTAAAGTCCTACATCTTTTGAGCTCGGTGATTTTGGACAAGTTACTTAACCTCTCTGTACCTGGTTTCCACATTATTAAAATGAAAGGATAATGATAGCTTCTTCATAGAGCTGTCGTGGAATTTAAACAAGATCATACAAATGCTTAGAGCAATGCCTCTGCAAAGCAGAAGTTAGTACGATGAGCTTTTTTTCTTTTTGTTTCACTCTTATAGTGCCAAGAAAGATTTTCTGAAGTGGCAACAATTAGCATGAGCCCTGACTCTAGGATCCTCATTTACTGTCCATGGTGCAATGTACTGATACCCAAATCTTGTATGCAATCAAACACAAGGCAGACAGATGCCAGCGAGGTGCCAGGGGATGAGGAGCCAGCCTGCTCTGCAACCCTCCCACACCCTCATCTTTTCCAAGTCAACATTTGCTAAAGGCATCATCACAATGTCAAGGTTTTTGCACTCACTTATATGAGCCAAGACTCTCAAAGCTGCCTATTTAAAAAGGAGATATACTGGGATATAAAAAGCTTCAGAACATAAAATGTTAACTGCAGGGAAATGCCAAATGCTTGTATTCATAAGAGAATCACGTAAAAACAAAAATACAAAAGCTCAGCTTTTGACCGTGTTTCCAGGTCTTGGGACCGCACACTGTTATTATTAGTCAACAACACATTTTTCTGCTAAAGTGACCAACCAACACACCTCTGGGACTGAAAAGCATGCAGTCCACTGGGTTCTGCAATTCAAGTCATTTTATTAATTCAGATTATGAATATTAATCAGCTTTTAAAAAAATGTTTTTCAAAGCAGAGTTTTAAAAAGTGTTAAATCTGGGCTATTATGAGGATGGTGATGAAGCACTCCTTAAAAATCTTTACTTATGCAAAACTATTGACAAAATTATAAAAGAAAAATTAAACAGAGGATGAAGCTTATGGGGCAGGGGACATACGGCAGCCAAGCAGGCTGCAGATGGGCACGATACCAGCAAGCAAAGAAAAGCCAGCTCACACACTTAAGGTACTTGGAGCCAGAAAATTGCTGCTGCACCCAGGGCCAGGACCTGGGACCCAGCTTGCTCTCCAGTTGGCATTCCTTGGTTTCAGATCTGTGATCTTAAAGCAGTAGCAAAGATTACCATAACTGCTGCTTATCCACTGAGATGAGTTTTCTTGTAACAAATGAGATATTATTTAAATTTATTTTAGCTGTTTTGTGGAAATTGCTTTGTAACTCCAAGGTGTCATTATTGGTTCATATAGCAACACAATTGCTGTGTGTATTCTCTGTAAAGAAACTGTGAAGGAAATGGGTACGTGTGTCATGGGCCATTAATAATAAATGAGGCAAAAGCAATTTACTTTGCACATATGCACACAATCATTTATATGCCCTTGCAGCGGGTGTGTGTGTGTGTGTGTCCTCTTGTAATTGTGCTTTTATACTAGAGATTTCTGCATGTGGCTCCTTTCAAACCTGATCCCCAGTACCTGCTTCAGCATAATGATGCAGTGGTTTTGGGCAAAACATTTCTTTTCCTACAGGCCTCAGTTTTCTTATTTGTAAATTCAGAACTAGCTAGATCCTGAGGCCCTTTTGCACCCCTATGCCTGTGTCGTGCAGGCTGTCCTGCCTGCCCACTCAGCTGTGTGAATGCTGGGACTCATTTCCACAGTCACCAGAGGAGAGCTGCAGATTTGGAGCCTGCCTACAATCACAAGGATTTCTATATCCAAATCATAGCTTTAACACATTTTCTCTTAGCCATAGCTTCCTATCCCAGATGGAAATTTCTCTACAAAATTAAAGAAATGATTCCATAATTGAGGTTTTATTAGTAGAAGTGAAGGTGACTAGAGTCTAGATAATGGAACACAATGATTCAAAGCCATAAATGGCAGTTTTCAAGGCAGGACTTTATACCTTGCTCTTGGCTTCAGGTTTCTCACCTGGAAAAGGTGCAGACATGGCCTCCTGACATTAGCCAGTCACCTGAACACTTTTACTCTGAAGGGAGATGAAGTTTGGGGACCGAGACCACACATGCTTTGTGCATGGTGACACAACAGAATTTCTGGCCTCAAGAACTCCTAGCTACAGACTGAAAAAGAGGCCTAACCCCCAGCCTTCTGGTGTAACCGAGTCTGTTTTCCAACCTGCAGCTGTCCACCAACCTTCACATGTGAGTGCCAATGACCAGGCCCTCCTCCTGGAGCCTTTTAGGAGCTGTATGAAGAACCTGTGTTCACCCATTCCCCTCCTGATTTAGAGACCAACTGAAAAACACAGGGATTAGAGATCAAGTCATTAGCTTAACTACTGGACAAAGCTGGCTTGGAAAATGTGGTGAAGATGGGCAGTCTCCATGGCCCTGGGGCTCAGGCCAGAATTAGGCAAGGTGTATGCATACACCAGGACACAACCTCCTGTGTTGCTCAGGGCAAGCAGACCTGAAGGTGTGGGATCAATGATTTCTTCCCAGAGCACTTGCCCAACACATAACTCCTGAGCCCGGCAGGAGAGGCTAGCAGAGTAGGCAGGAGCTTTCCATGAGGAATCCTGAGTCCAGGAAAAAAGAATGAAGTGTCCCTCAGACCTCTCAGCACCATACTGTCTCCTCAAGCCTGCCTTATAGATTTCCTCCATTCTGACCTGGCCACTGCAGACCAGACCTCCTGTGGTCCCAGAGAGGGGATTTGAGCCCCTGCATTAGTAGTTGCCTTGCTGTTTGTGTGAAGCATCAACTCAGATCCTCTGTATTTGGTGCACAAAGATTTCCAGAGAGATGTATCCTCCTCTGTCTTATTTGTCATTCTGCCTTGACCACCATCTGCCTGGGATCCTCTGTGCACACCTCTTCTTTTGTGCATCTCTTTGCTTTGTGCATCTTGGCTCACCCTGGTGCTGTAGATAGCACAAGATTGGTTTGCTTGAGCATTTTTTTTTTTTTTGAGACGGAGTCTCACTCTGTTGCCCAGGCTGGAGTGCAGTGGCCCAATCTCGGCTTACTGAAACCTCTGCCCCCTGAGTTCAAGCAATTCTCTTGCCTCAGCCTCCCTAGTAGCTGGGGTTATAGGCACCCGCCACCACCATGCCTGGCTAATTTTTGTATTTTTAGTAGAGTCGGGTGTTGCCCAGGGTGGTCTTGAACTCCCGACCTCAAGTGATCTGCCTGCCTTGGCCTCCCAAAGAGCTGGGATTATAGGCGTGAGCCACTGTGCCTGGCTTGCCTGAGCAATTTTTAAAAAGGAATGGGTTAATTATCTTTAGATTTCATTTGATCTACTTACATTTTTGGGGTGAAAAGCATGTTTAGTCTTAGAGCTGCCATTGTTATAGTATTTTTGTCTGAAAGCTTACATTTTTGCATTTTGCTGTTTGATCTGTGCTTGTTTTATGTGTAGAGGATTGTAAGTCTGATTTCTTTCAGAAAATTTGGAAGTCATCTATCTACTGAAAAAAAACAAAATATTTTACACCAACATATATTTTTTTGACTTATTTTGAGATGGCTGCCAGAGGGCCAGAAAACAGAAGTGGCTCTGCAAGGCTGTCTTTGGGGGGGGGAAATTTGCATCTCTAAATAAGCTGCATTAATATGGTTGGGCTTTCCCTTGTCTGGATCTAGGAAAGACAAACTGAGTCTAACACCTTAAATATCTGAAATAAACATTTACCTTCTATTCTCTCTGAGGGCTGCTATCTTGAGGCCTTATCGACATAACAAGACCACCTTTACCAGCTAGGCCTCCTTTTCTCCCCCTCCCACACTCTGTCCTGTCACTAAAACCTGATTTACCACCATAACCTGTTTTTGGTTATGCTCTGAGCCTGCGTTGTTTCTCCCAACTCAAGGTAGTATAAAAGCTTCTGAACCCCATTGATGAATTCAGTCTTCATTCTGAAGCCTCCTATACAGACACATTAAATAAATTTGTATGCCTTTTCTCTATTAATCTATCTTTTTGAGTTAATTTTTCAGTGCAACTTCAGGGGTCTAAGGTCTCCACCCTGTTAAAGTGAAACAAGTATGGCTTGAGAAGGACTCTGGTACTTCTATATTTGAGTCCTTGTGGACGAACCGTAACCTCACTTAATAGATAGAAAAGATTGAAAACCTAACTTACAAGTATGTCCTGTAACAATGGCAGAGTATTGACTAATCCCAGCAGCCATACTTGAACCACTCGTAGACTGCCGAGTGTTCAAACTGTGTTCAAATAAGACAAACACCAACCTGTAACCAATCCAGGTGTTTCTGTACATCACTTTCCTTTTTTTGTCTATAAATTTGTTCTGATCATGAGGCATTCCTGGAGTCTCTCTGAATCTGCTGTGATTCTGGAGGCTGCCCGATTCATGAATCTTTATTTTTCTTGCTTAATTATACTTCGTTAAATTTAATTTGTCTGAAGTTTTCTTTTAACAGATCTGGCTTCAGAAGTGGGATTCGAAGTAAAACTCTGGCGACCCCCAGGAACACTAGGTGACCAGGCAAGGTACCTGTGGAGCCCATTGTGCTCACTACTCTCTTGATTGTAACTGGAGGTCGTGGGTGAGTTTTCTCCTGGATTCCGAGCTCCACTAACTTGTGTTTTGAGCTCTCTGAGTTTACTTGAGCAATATTTACATTGGACTGGGTTAAAGATAGAATTGGATTTGATAATTAACTGGATTGGATTCAGTTAGAGGCCTTGGACCTCGGTTAGGTACCTTATTTTTAGAATCGGTTCGTATCAGTTGAAGGAGTCTGGAACTCCACTTTCCGGGACTGTAGCTAATACCACGTATAAAAATTATGGGCCCAGAATGTGTGCGTTTTTAGAAAAATGGGTTAATCTCACTAAAAAAATGCTTAGAATTAAGATGGCCACAATGGGAAGGTTTTAATTTGGATAAAATTATTTGTTTGTGAGGCATATTAGAAAAGGGGGGTCAAAAACCCCACAAACAGTGGGACATATTCTTACATATTCATATTAATGGGTATGCAGAGGCCTCTAAAAGACTAAACATGGCCAGGCTGCTTTTATAAGCAGGTCACTAATCCCATTCCTCATCACCGGCAGTCACTCAGTACAATCAGCCCAGGATTCAGGGTCTGTGCTGTGGGCCCAAGCCAGGAGTTCCCTGTCTGGTGATGAGCAGTGGGGTGTGTGTGGGACCATGGGAAACAGACTAGTGTCCTCTCCTTGGGTCAACTGCACCTTGTTGGAAGTGTGAATAAGGCACTTAGGGTCTTTTCCTGCACATTCCCTCCCCATACATAATATAATACATAATAGCAGCTTCCCCCTGAGCCCACGACTTCTCACATCGCTTTGCCACTTTGCTGGCATGTGTCTGCGTGGGTGGGTTTTGCTTTACTTGCCCCATCAGCATGCAAGAGTGCTCTGTGCCCCACAAACCCCACCAACCACCGTTGCAGATGGAGCCTTGGTGAGTACAGAGCCTGCAAGACCTGCCTATGCCAGCACCCAGCTCTTGTGCTCATGCTGTGCAGAGAACTAGGAATCCTCCCAGGCCCTGAGTAATTACTCCTGCTTGTGGGGCACAGAGAAGGCACCCAGACCTGCACTAGCCAGCACCCCACCCCAATCAACACCACCTCCTGTGCAACAGCACAGTCTCCTCCAGCAGGGGCCCCCGTTCTCCCTGCAACCGCCTTGCCTCTGTCCCTGTGGTGAATGACTGCATGGTGGCAAGCACTACTGCATCTGCTAGCACTCGGCTGCAGCTGCCACACTGTGGTCTCCTCAGTGCAGTAGGTCCAAACCTCAAGGAGCAAGAGAACAAAGTTAGGGCCCAATACAAATTCCCCAGTGTTAGAGCATGCAGTCCAGAAGTTAGGAGCTGTACATTGTCTCCTTAAAATCTTCCAGAAATGAAGCCAGTTGGCTGAATCTACCTTATACCACAATCAAACCCTCAAGGTCATCAAATAGGATAAAAGAAAAAAAACTATTCAAAAGTCAACAGCCTCAAAGACTGAAGGTAGATAAGTACACAAAAATGAGAAAGAATAAGTGTAATAACACTGAAAACTCAAAAAGCCAGAGCACCTTCTTTCCTCCAAATGACTGCATCACCTCTCCAGCAAGGGTTTCAAACTGGGCTGAGGCTGAGATGGCTGAAATGACAGAAGTAGAATTCAGACTATGGATAGAAACAAAGTTCACTGAACTACAAGAGTATATTATAACCTAATGCAAGGAAGCTAAAATTATGATATAATATTGGAGGATCTGACAAACAAAATAGCCAGTATAAAGAAGAACACAACTGACCTGATAGAGCTGAAAAGCACAGTATAAGAATTTCATAATGCAATCACAAGTATTAATAGCAGAATAGACAAAGTGGAGAAAAGAGTCTCAAGCTTGAAGACTGCCTTTCTGAAATAAGACAGGCAGACAATAATACAAAAATAAGAATGAAAAGGAATAAATAAAACCTCCAAGAATTATGGGATTATGTAAAAAGACCAAATCTACAACTGATTGGTATACCTGAAAGAGATAGGGAGAATAGAACTAACTTGTACAACATATTTCAGGATATCGACCATGAAAATTTCCCCAACTTAGCTAGGAAGGCCAACATTCAAATTCAGGAAATGCAGAGAACCCCAGTAAGATACTTTACAATAAGACCATTCTCAAGACGCATAATCATCAGACTCTCCAAGGCTGAAATAAAAGAAAAAATGTTAAAGGCAGCTAGTGAGAAAGATCAGGTTACTTACAAAGGGAAGCCCATCAGACCTTTCAACCCTACAAGCCAGAAGAGACTGAGGGGTCAATATTCAACATTCTTAAAGAAATGAAATTCCCACCCAGAATTTCATATCCAGTCTAACTAAGCTTCATAAATGAAGGAGAAATAAGATCCTTTTCAGACAAGCAAATGCTAAAGGAATTTATTACCACCAGACCTGCCTTAAAAGAACTTCCAAAGGAAGCACTAAATATGGAAAGGAAAGACCATTAACAGCTGTCACAAAAACACACTGAAGTACACAGACCAGCGACACTATAAAGCAACCACATAAACAGGTCTGAGAAATAACCAACCAGCTAACATCACGACAGGATCAAATTCACACATATCAATACTGACCTTAAATATAAATGGGCTGTGCCTCAACTGAAAGGCACAGGGCGGCAAGCTGGTTAAAGAAACAAGACAAATTTGTATGCTGTCTTCAAAAGACCCATCTCACATGCAATGACAAATATAGGCTCAAAATAAAGGGATGGAGAGAAATCTACCAAACAAATGGAAACAGAGAAAGCAAGGGTTGCATTCCTAGTTTCTGACAAAACATACTTTAAACCAACAAAGATCAAAAAAGAAAAAAAAGGGCATTACATAATGGTAAGGGGTTCAATTCAATAAGAAAATCTAACTACCCTAAATATATATGCATTCAGGAGCACCCAGATTCTTAAAGCAAGTTCTCAGAAACCTTCAAAGAAACTTAGACTCCCACACAGTAATAGTTGACTTTAACACCCCACTGACAATATTAGACAGATCACCAAGACAGAAAATTAACAAAGATATTTAGGACCTGAACTAAGCACTGGACCACATGGACCTAATAGATATATACAGAACTCTTCCTGCAAAAACAACAGAATACACATTCTTCTCATCACCACATGGCACATACTTTAAAATTGATCACGTAATCAGAAGTGAAACACTCCTCAGTAAATGCAAAATAACGGAAATAATAACAAACAGTCTCTCAGTCTACAGGACAATCAAATTGGAAATCAAGACTACAAAATTCACTCAAAAGTATAAAATTACATGGAAATTGATTATCTTGCTCCTGAATGACTTTTTGGTAAATAATGAAATTAAGACAGAAATCAAGAAGTTATTTGCAACTAATGAGAACAAAGATACAATGTACCAGAATCTCTGGGACACAGCTAAGGCAATGTTAAGAGGGAAATTTATAGCACTAAATGGCCACATTAAAAAGTTAGAAAGGGCCAGGCACAGTGGCTCACGCCTGTAATTCCAGCATTTTGGGAGGCCAAGGTGGGCGGATCATGAGGTCAGGAGATGGAGACCATCCTGGCTAACACAGTGAAACCCCATCTCTATTAAAAACACAAAAAATTAGCCAGGTGTGGTGGTGGGCGCCTGTAGTCCCAGCTACTTGGGAGGCTGAGGCAGGAGAATGGCGTGAACCCAGGAGACGGAGTTTGTCGTGAGCCGAGTTCACACCACTGCACTCCAGCCTGGGTGACAGAGCAAGACTCCATCTCAAAAAAAAAAAAAAGTTAGAAAGATCTTGAGTTAACAGCCTAACATCACAACTAAAAGAACTATAGAACCAAGAGCAAACAAGGCTCAAAGCTATCAGAAGACAATAAATAATCAAAATCAGAGCTGAGGCCGGGCGCGGTGGCTCACGCTTGTAATCCCAGCACTTTGGGAGGCCGAGGCGGGCGGATCACGAGGTCAGGAGATCGAGACCACGGTGAAACCCCGTCTCTACTAAAAATACAAAAAATTAGCCGGGCGTGGTGGCGGGCGCCTGTAGTCCCAGCTATTCGGAGAGGCTGAGGCAGGAGAATGGCGTGAACCCGGGAGGTGGAGCTTGCAGTGAGCCGAGATCGCGCCACTGCACTCCAGCCTGGGTGAAAGAGCAAGACTCCGTCTCAAAAAAAAAAAAAAAAAAAAAATCAGAGCTGAACTGATAGAAATAGAGACATGACAAACCATTCAAAAAATCAACAATTCCAGGAGCCATTTTTTTCATTATACTTTAAGTTTTAGGGTACATGTGCACAACGTGCAGGTTTGTTACATATGTATCCATGTGCCGTGTTGGTGTGCTACACCCATTAACTCATCATTTAGCATTAGGTATATCTCCTAATGCTATCCCTCCCCGCTCCCCCCAACCCCACAACAGTCCCTGGAGTGTGATGTTCCCCTTCCTGTGTCCATGTGTTCTCATTGTTCAGTTCCCACCTGTGAGTGAGAACATGTGGTGTTTGGTTTTTTGTCCTTGTGATAGTTTGCTGAGAATGATGGTTTCCAGCTTCATCCATGTCCCTACAAAGGACATGAACTCAACATTTTTTATGGCTGCATAGTATTCCATGGTGTGTATGTGCCACATTTTCTTAATCCAGTCTATCATTGTTGGACATTTGGGTTGGTTCCAAGTCTTTGCTATTGTGAATAGTGCCACAATAAACATACGTGTGCATGTGTCTTTATAGCAGCATGATTTATAATCCTTTGGGTATATACCCAGTAATGGGATGGCTGGGTCAAATGGTAATTCTAGTTCTAGATCCCTGAGGAATTGCCACACTGACTTCCACAATGGTTGAACTAGTTTACAGTCCCACCAACAGTGTAAAAGTGTTCCTATTTCTCCACATCCTCTCCAGCACCTGTTGTTTCCTGACTTTTTAATGATCACCATTCTAACTGGTGTGAGATGGTATCTCATTGTGGTTTTGATTTGCATTTCTCTGATGGCCAGTGATGATGAGCATTTTTTCATGTGTCTTTTGGCTGCATAAATGTCTTCTTTTGAGAAGTGTCTGTTCATATCCTTTGCCCACTTTTTGATGGAGTTGTTTTTTTCTTGTAAATTTGTTTGAGTTCATTGTACATTCTAGATATTAGCCCTTTGTCAGATGAGTAGGTTGCAAAAATTTTCTCCCATTCTGTACGTTGCCTGTTCACTCTGATGCTAGTTTCTTTTGCTGTGCAGAAGCTCTTTAGTTTAATTAGATCTCATTTGTCAATTTTGGCTTTTGTTGCCATTGCTTGTGGTGTTTTAGACGTGAAGTCCTTGCCCATGCCTATGTCCTGAATCGTATTGCCTAGGTTTTCTTCTAGGGTTTTTATGGTTTTAGGTCTAACATTTAAGGCTTTAATCCATCTTTAATTAATTTTTGTATAAGGTGTAAGGAAGGGATCCAGTTTCAGCTTTCTACATATGGGTAGCCAGTTTTCCCAGCACCATTTATTAAATAGGGAATCCTTTCCCCATTTCTTGTTTTTGTCAGGTTTGTCAAAGATCAGATAGTTGTAGATATGCGGCATTGTTTCTGAGGGCTCTGTTCTGTTCCATTAGTCTATATCTCTGTTTTGGTACCAGTACCATGCTATTTTGGTTATTGTAGCCTTGTAGTATAGTTTGAAGTCAGGTAGTGTGATGCCTCCAGTTTTGTTCTTTTGGCTTAGGATTGACTTGGCAATGCGGGCTCTTTTTTGGTTCCATATGAACTTTAAAGTAGTTTTTTCCAATTCTGTGAAGAAAGTCATTGATAGCTTGATGGGGTTGGCATTGAATCTATAAATTACCTTGGGCAGTATGGCCATTTTCACGATATTGATTCTTCCTACCCATAAGCATGGAATGTTCTTCCATTTGTTTGTATCCTCTTTTATTTCATTAAGCAGTGGTTTGTAGTTCTTCTTGAAGAGGTCCTTCACATCCCTTATAAGTTGGATTCCTAGGTATTTTATTCTCTTTGAAGCAATTGTGAATGGGAGTTTACTCATGATTTGGCTCTCTGTTTGTCTGTTATTGGTGTATAAGAATGCTTGTGATTTTTGCACATTGATTTTGTATCCTGAGACTTTGCTGAAGTTGCCTATCAGCTTAAGGAGATTTTGGGCTGAGACGATGGGGTTTTCTAAATATACAATCATATCATCTGCAAACAGGGACAATTTGACTTCCTCTTTTCCTAATTGAATATCCTTTATTTCCTTCTCCTGCCTGATTCCCCTGGCCAGAACTTCCAATACTATGTTGAATAGGAGTGGTGAGAGAGGGCATCCCTGTCTCGTGCCAGTTTTCAAAGGGAATGCTTCCAGTTTTTGCCCATTCAGTATGATATTGGCTGTGGGTTTGTCATAGATAGCTCTTATTATTTTGAGATACGTCCCATCAATACCTAATATATTGAGAGTTTTTAGCATGTTGTTGAATTTTGTCAAAGGCCTTTTCTGCATCTATTAGATAATCATGTGGTTTATGTCATTGGTTCTGTTTATATGCTGGATTATGTTTATTGATTTGCATATGTTGAACCAGCCTTGCATCCCAGGGATGAAGCCCACTTGATCATGGTGGATAAACTTTTTGATGTGCTGCTGGATTCGGTTTGCCAGTATTTATTGAGGATTTTTGCCTCCATGTTCATCAGGGATATTGGTTTAAAATTCTCTTTTTTTGTGTGTCTCTGCCAGGCTTTGGTGTCAGGATGATGCTGGCCTAATAAAATGAGTTAGGAAGGATTCCCTCTTTTTCTATTGATTGGAGTAGTTTCAGAAGGAATAGTACCAGCTCCTCCTTGTACCTCTGGTAGAATTCGGCTGTGAATCCATCTGGTCCTGGACTTTTTTTGGTTGGAAAGCTATTAATTATTGCCTCAATTTCAGAGCCTGTTATTGGTCTATTCAGAGATTCAACTTCTTCCTGGTTTAGTCTTTGGAGAGTGTATGTGTCAAAGAATTTATCCATTTCTTCTAGATTTTCTAGTTTATTTGCATAGAGGTGTTTATAGTATTCTCTGATGGTAGTTTGTATTTCTGTGGGATCGGTGGTGATATTCCCTTTATCATTTTTTACTGCGTCTATTTGATTCTTCTCTCTTTTCTTCTTTATTAGGCTTGCTAGTTGTCTATCAGTTTTGTTGATCTAAAAACCAGCTCCTGGATTCATTGATTTTTCGAAGGTTTTTTTGTGTCTCTATGTCCTTCAGTTCTGCTCTGATCTTAGTTATTTCTTGTCTTCTGCTAGCTTTTGAATGTGTTTGCTCTTGCTTCTCTAGTTCTTTTAATTGTGATGTTAGGGTGTCAATTTTAGATCTTCCTGCTTTCTCTTGTGGGAATTTAGTGCTATAAATTTCCCTCTACACACTGCATTGAATGTGTCCCAGAGATTCTCGTATGTTTTGTCTTTGTTCTCATTGATTTCAAAGAACATCTTTATTTCTGCCTTCATTTCGTTATGTACCCAGTAGTCATTCAGGAGCAGGTTGTTCAGTTTCCATGTAGTTGAGCAGTTTTGAGTGAGTTTCTTAATCCTGAGTTCTAGTTTGATTGCACTGTGGTCTGAGAGACAGTTTGTTATAATTTCTGTTCTTTTACATTTGCTGAGGAGAGCTTTACTTCCAACTATGTGGTTAATTTTGGAATAGGTGTGGTGTGGTGCTGAAAAGAATGTAGATTCTGTTGATTTGGGGTGGAGACTTCTGTAGATGTCTATTAGGTCCGCTTGGGGCAGAGCTGGATATACTTGTTAACTTTCTGTCTCACTGATCTGTCTAATGTTGACAGTGGGGTGTTAAAGTCTCCCATTATTATTGTGTGGGAGTCTAAGTCTCTTTGTAGGTCTCTAAGGACTTGCTTCATGAATCTGGGTGCTCCTGTATTGGGTGCATATATATTTAGGATAGTTAGCTCTTCATGTTGAATTGATCCCTTTACCATTGTGTAATGGCCTTCTTTGTCTCTTTTGATCTTTGTTGGTTTAAAGCCTGTTTTATCTGAGACTAGGATTGCAACCCCTGCCTTTTTTTGTTTTCCATTTGCTTGGTAGATCTTCCTCCATCCCTTTATTTTGAGCCTATGTGTGTCCCTGCATGTGAGATGGGTTTCCTGAATACAGCACACTGATGCGTCTTGACTTTTTATCCAATTTGCCAGTCTGTGTCTTTTAATTGGAGCATTTAGCCCATTTACATTTAAGGTTAATATTGTTGTGTGTGAATTTGATCCTGTCATTATGATGTTAGCTGGTTATTTTGCTGGTTAGTTGATGCATTTTCTTCCTAGCCTTGATAGTCTTTACAATTTGGCATGTTTTTGCAGTGGCTGGTACCAGTTGTTCCTTTCCATGTTTAGTGCTTCCTTCAGGGGCTCTTTTAGGGCAGGCCTGGTGGTGACAAAATCTCTAAGCATTTGCTTGTCTGTAAAGTATTTTATTTCTCCTTCAGTTATGAAGCTTAGTTTGTCTGGATATGAAATTCTGGGTTGAAAATTCTTTTCTTTAAGAATGTTGAATATTGGCCGCCACTCTCTTCTGGCTTGTAGAGTTTCTGCCGAGAGATCAGCTGTTAGTCTGATGGGCTTCCCCTTGTGGGTAACCCGACCTTTCTCTCTGGCTGCCCTTAACATTTTTTCCTTCATTTCAACTTTGGTGAATCTGACAATTATGTGTATTGGAGTTGTTCTTCTTGAGGAGTATCTTTGTGGCATTCTCTGTATTTCCTGAATCCGAATGTTGGCCTGCCTTGCTAGATTGGGGAAGTTCTCCTGGATAATATCCTGCGGAGTGTTTTCCAACTTGGTTCCATTCTCCCCGTCACTTTCAGGTACACCAATCAGATGTAGATTTGGTGGTTTCATATAGTCCCATATTTCTTGGAGGCTTTGTTCATTTCTTTTTATTCTTTTTTCTCTAAACTTCTCTTCTCACTTCATTTCATTCATTTGATCTTCCATCACTGATACGCTTTCTTCCAGCTGATCGAATTGGCTACTGAGGCTTGTGCATTCATCACGTAGTTCTCGTGCCGTGGTTTTCAGCTGATCAGGTCCTTTAAGGACTTCTCTGCATTGGTCATTCTAGTTAGCCATTCATCTAATTTTTTTCAAGGTTTTTAACTTCTTTGCCATGGGTTTGAACTTCCTCCTTTAGCTCAGAGTAGTTTGATCATCTGAAGCCTTCTTCTCTCAGCTCGTCAAAGTCATTCTCTGTCTAGCTTTGTTCCATTGCTGGTGAGGAGCTGCGTTCCTTTGGAGGAGGAAAGGTGCTCTGATTTTTACAGTTTCCAGCTTTTCTGCTCTGCTTTTTCCCCATCTTTGTGGTTTTATCTACATTTGGTCTTTGATGATGGTGACGTACACATGGGGTTTTGGTGTGGATGTCCTTTCTGTTTGTTAGTTTTCCTTCTAACAGTCAGGACCCTCAGCTGCAGGTCTGTTGGAGTTTTCTGGAGGTCCACTCCAGACCCTGTTTGCCTGGGTATCAGCAGCAGAAGCTGCAGAACAGCGGATATTGGTGAACAGCAAATGTTGCTGCCTGATCATCCCTCTGGAAGTTTTGTCTCAGAGGAGTACCTGGCCGTGTGAGGTGTCAGACTGCCCCTACTCGGGGGGTGCCTCCCAGTTAGGCTACTCAGATGTCAGGGACCCACTTGAGGAGGCAGTCTGTCCATTCTCAGATCTCAAGCTGCATGCTGGGAGAAGCACTACTCTCTTCAAAGCTGTCAGACAGGGACATTTAAGTCTGCAGAGGTTTCTGCTGCCTTTTTTTTGTCTATGCTCTGCCCCCAGAGGTGGAGTCTACAGAGGCAGGCAGGCCTCCTTGAGCTGTGGTGGGCTCCACCGAGTTAGAGCTTCCTGGCCACTTTGTTTACCTACTGGAGCCTCGGCAATGGCAGGTGCTCCTCCCCCAGCCTTGCTGCTGTCTTGCAGTTTGGTCTCAACTGCTGTGCTAGCAATGAGCGAGGCTCTGTGGGCGTAGGACCCTCCAAGCCAGGCATGGGATATAATCTCCTGGTGTGCCATTTGCTAAGACCGTTGGAAAAGCGGGGTATTAGGGTGGGAGTGACCAGATTTTCCAGGTGCCATCTGTCACCCCTTTCTTTGACTAGGAAAGGAAATTCCCTGACTCCTTGTGCTTCCCAGGTGAGGCGATGCCTCGCCCTTGCTCCGGCTCACGCTTGGTGCACTGCACCCACTGTCCTGCACCCACTGTCCAACACTCCCCAGTGAGATGAACCTGGTACCTCAGTTGGAAATGCAGAAATCACCCGCCTTCTGTGTCGCTCATGCTGGGAGCTGTAGACTGGAGCTGTTCCTACTTGGCCATCTTGGCTCCACTCCCTAGTAGCCATTTTTTTTTGAAAAAAATTAATAAAAGAGACAGATCACTAGCTAGACTAATACGGAAGAAAAGAGAGAAGATTCAAATAAACACAACCAGAAATGACAAAGGGAATACTACCAGTGACCCCACAGAAATACAAACAACTATCAGATAATACTATAAACACCATTATGTACATAAACTAGAAAATATAGAAGAAATGGATAAGTTCCTGGACAAATACACCCTCCCAAGAGTGAACCAGGGAAGAATTGAATCACTGAACAGACCAATAATGAGCTTTGAAATTGAGGCAGTAATAAATAGCCTACCAACCAAAAAAAAGCACAGAACCAGATGATTCACAACTGAATTCTACCATATGTACAAAGAAAAACTGGTACCATTCCTACTGAAACTATTCCACAATATTGAGGAGGAGGGGCTTTCTACAACTCATTTTATGAGGCCAGCATCATCCTCATACTAAAACCAGGCAGAGAAACAACAACAACAAAAAAAGAAAACTTCAGGCCAATATCTGTGATGAACATTGATGCAAAAATTCTTAACAAAACACTGGCAAATCAAATTCAACAGTATATCAAAAAGCTTATCCACCACAATCTAATAGGCTTTATCTCTGGGATGCAAGGTTGGTTCAATATACACAAATCAATAAATGTAATTTATCACATAAACAGAACTGAAGACAAAACCCACATGATTATCTCAATAGATGCCAAAAAGGTTGTTTATAAAATTCAACATCCAATCATGTTAAAAACTGTCAATAAACTAGGTATTAAAGAAACATACCTCAAAATAATAAGAGTCATCTATTACAAACCCACAGCCAGCATCACACAGAATAGGCAAAAGCTGGAACAATTTCCCTTGAAAACCGGCATGAGACAAGGATGCCCTCTCTCACCACTCCTATTCAACATAGTGTTGGAAGTTCTGGCCAGGGCAATCAGGAAAGAGAAAGAAATAAAGGGAATCCAAACAAAAAGTTAAGAAGTCAAACTATCCCTGTTTGCAGATGACATAATCTGTAAATCTTTCTTTCTTTCTTTCTTTCTTTCTTTCTTTCTTTCTTTCTTTCTTTCTTTCTTTCTTCTTTCTTTCTTTCTTTCTTTTTTTCTTTCTTTCTTTCTTTCTTTCTTTCTTTCTTTCTTTCTTTCTTTCTTTCTTTCTTTCTTTCTTCTTCCTTTCTTTCAGCCCAAAAAGCTTCTTAAGCTAATAGACAACTTCAGCAAAGTCTCAGGATACAAAATCAATGTGCAAAACTTCCTAGCATTCCTATACACCAACAACAGTCAAGCCAAGAGCCAAATTAGGAATGAACTCACATTCACAATTGCCACAAAATAATAAAATATCTAGAAATATAGCTAATAAGGAAGGTGAAAGATCCCTACAATAAGAACTACAACCCACTTCTCAAAGACATCAGAGATGATGCAAACAAATTGGAAAACATTCCATGATCGTGGATAGGAAGAATCAATATCATTAAAATGGCCATACTTCTGAAAGCAATTTATGGATTCGGTGCTATGCCTATTAAACTACCATTGACATTCTTCACAGAACTAGAAAAACTATTTTAAAATTCATATGGAAACAAAAGAAGGCCAAATAGCCAAGACAATCCTAAGCAAAAAGAACAAAGCTGGAGGCATCATGTTACTTGATTTCAAACTATACTACAGGACTACAGTATCCAAAACAGCATGATACTGGTACAAAAACAAATACGTAGACCACTGGAACAGCATAGAGAATGAAGAAATCTGACCACAAAGCTATAACTATCTGATCTTTGACAAACCTGACCAAAACAAGCAATGGGGAAAGGATTCCCTATTTAATAAGTGATGTTGAGATAACTAGCTAGCCATATGTAGAAGATTAAAATTGGACCACTTCCTTATGCCTTATACATAAATTAACTCAAGATAGATTACAGACTTAAATGTAAAATCCAAAACTATAGAAAGCCTGAGAAACAACCACAGACAAAGATTTCATAATGAAGATGCCAAAAGCAATTTTAACAAAAGCAAAAATTGACAACTGGGATCTAATTAAACCAGAGAGCTTCTGCACAGAAAAAGAAACTATCAACAGAGAGTAAACAGGCAACCTACAGAATGGGAGAAAATTTTTGCAAACTATGCATCCAACAAATGTCTAATATCCAGCACCTATAAAGAACTTATACAAATTTACAAAAAGTTAACAACCCCATTAAAAAGTAGGCAAAGGACATGAATAGACACTTCTCAAAAGAAGATGTAGATGTGGCCAATAAATATATGAAAGAAGCTCAACATCACTGAGCATTATAGAAATGGAAATCAAAACCACAGTGAGATAACATCTCAGTGAGTCAGAATGAGTCAGAATGGCTATTATTAAAAAGACAAAAAATAACAGATGCTGGACAAGTTGTGAAGAGAAAGAATGCTTATACACTGTCAGTGGGAATGTAAATAAGTTCAGCCATTGTGAAAGACAGTGTGGCAATTCTTCAAAGACCTAAAGACAGAAATACCATTCAACCTGGCAATCCCATTACTGGGTATACACCCAAGGGAATGTAATTTGTTTTATTACAGAGACATGTGCACATGTATGCTCATCACAACACTATTCACAATAGCAAAGACATGGACTCAACCAAATGCCCATCAGTGATTGACTGGATAAAGAAAATGTGGTACATATGCACCATGGAATGCTATGCAGCCATAAAAAGAATGAGATCATGTCCTTTGCGGGGATATGGATGGATTTCGAAGCCATTATTTTTAGCAAACTAACACAGGAACAGAATACCAAATACCACATGTCCTCACTTATAATTGAGCACTAAATAATGAGAACACATGGACACATAGAGGAGAACAATAGACACTGGGGCCTATCAGAGGATGGAGAGTGGGAGGAGGGAAATGATCAGGAAAAATAACTAAAATAACTAAAGGGTACTAGGCTTAATAACTGGGTGATGAAATAATCTGTACAACAAACTGCCAAGACACAAGTTTACCTGTGTCCCAAACCTGCACATGTAGACCTGAACTTAAAATAAAAGTTAAAAAAAGAAAATACACAAAAAGAAAAAAAAGAAGTAAAATGTATCACTACAAAGATTAACTAAACACAAATAAAGGCAGTAATGAAGAGAATGACAGACAAAAGGACTGTAAGACATATTAAAATCAAATAACAAAATGGTAAAATTAAGTTCTTTCTTCCATTAAATATAAATTACTCTCCTCAATCAAAAGGTGTGAATTGGAAAAATAGATGAAAAAAAAGACAAAACCAGATTTCAACCATATGCTCTCTATAAGAAATTTACCTTAGATTTAGGAACACATATAGGTTGAAAGGGAAAGGATAGAAAAAGATATTCCATGCAAATAGCTACCAAAGGAGAGCTGTGGTCACTATATTTATAAGAGAAAAGAGACTTTAGGTATAAAACTGTCGCAAGAGACAAGGAAGGACATCATTTATGGATAAAGTGTTAACACACCAAGAAGATATAACATTTTAAAATATATACGCTCCAAACACCAGAGCTCCAAAATCTATAAAGCAAACATTGACAGAAATAAAGTAGAAATAGATTGTTTCACAATAATGTTTAAAAGTGTCAATACCCTACTTTCAATAATAAATAGAACAACCAAGCAGAAGACCTATGAGAAAATAGATGACTTCAACAACAATATGAACCCTTGGGACCTAATGGACATATATAGGACATTGCCCTTAATAACAGTAGCATACATATTTGTCTCAAGAGCAAATATGTATGCCCTAGGATAGTGCTTAGGTCACAAATATGTGTTAGGTCACAAAACAAGCCTTATTAATTAAAAAATTTATAAGTATATAAAGCATCTTTTCTGATAAAAATGGAGTGAAACTGTAAAACAATAATAGAAGTAAAACTGAAAAATCCATGAATTTGTAAGAACTACACACTCTTACATTGTATCAAAGAAATCAAGAGGTACATTAGAGGGGATTAGGGAAGAAAATGGTAGATAGAAGACACGACTAATATGCAGCTTCCAATTGGACAGACAGACAGCATGTGGAGACTCACATTGTAAACTTTTGCTCCAAGAACCATCATGGGAACATACCAGGAAGGCTGTAAGAATTCACAGATCCTTTGAAAGAAGCAGCTTGCTGCTGCAAACTCCGTGAGATAGCCAAAAAACTGCGAATGCCCTAAGTGTGAGAGGGGGAAATGTATGCCTCTGAACAATATCCACCCTGGGGAATCTGACAATCCAGATTACAGGAGAATGATTTAACCTTACCTAGAGTGGAAACAGAGTTCAGGCATTCAAGACTAGCCTGGCCAACGTGGTGAAACCCCGTCTGTACTAAAAATACAAAATTAGCTGTGTATGATGGCGTGTGCCTGTAATCCCAGCTACTCGAGAGGCTGAGGCACGATAATCACTTGAACCCAGGATGCAGAGGTTGCAGTGAGCCGAGATCACACCATTGCACTCCAGCCTGGGCTTTAAAAAGAGCAAAATGCCATCTAAAAACAAAAACAAAAACAAAAAACAAAACAAAACTCATAGGAGAAAACATAGAAATAAATCCTTGTAATCCTGAATTAGGCAATGATCTCTTAGGTACAACACCAAAACAGGCAACAAAAATGTAGATAAATTGAATTTCATAAAAATGAAAAACTTTTGTTTATCAAAGGCCAGTATCAACAGAGTAAAAAGACAACACACAATGAGAAAACATTTGCAAATCATGCATTTGATAAAGGATAAAAGATGATAACCAGATTATACAAAGAAATCCTACAACTCAATGACAAGAAAATTGTTTATAAATGGGCAAGGAACTTCAACAGACACTTCTACAAGTAAGATATATAAATGGCCGTTAAGCACACGAAAAGATGTTTGACATCACTAATAATTAGGGAAATACAAAACGAAACTGCAATGAGACATCACATTTGTTAGGATGGCTAATATAAAAAACAAAACAGAAAATAATAAGAGATGTCAATGATGTAGAGAACTGTTGGTAGGAATGTCATGGTGCAGCTACTGTGGAAAATAATATGGTAGTTCCTCAAAAAATCAAACAGAATTTCCATATAATCCAGCTTTTGAATATCTACCCAGAAGAATTGAAAGCAGGGGCTTAAAAAAGATACTTGTACACCAATGTTCATAAAAACATGCCTACGAACACAATAGCTATATGTGGAAACAACCCAAATGTTCATTGACAGGTAACTGGATAAGTGAATGGGTTGTATACATATGATGGAATATTACTCAGACGTAAATAATTTTTTTTTTTTTTGAGATGGAGTGTCACTCTGTCACCCAGGCTGGAGTGCAGTGGCGCAATCTCAGCTCACTGCAACCTCCATCTCCCTGGTTCAAGCCATTCCCTTGCCTCAGCCTCCTGAGTAGCTGGGATTACACGTGCACGCCACCATGCCTGGCTAATTTTTTTTGTATTTTTAGTAGAGATATGATTTCACCATGTTGGCCAGACTGGTCTCAAATTCCTGACCTCAGGCAATCTGCCCGCTTCAGCCTCCCAAAGTGCTGGGATTACAGGCGTGAGCCACCGCATCCAGCCAAATAATTCTTACTCATACTATAATATGGATAAATCTTAAAAATGCCTAGCTAATTTTTTGTATTTTTTTGTAGAGGTGGAGTCTCACCATGTTGCCCAGGCTGGTCTTAAACTCCTGGACTCAAGAAATTGGCCTGCTTCTGCTTCACAAAGTGCTAGGATTATGGTAATTAGGTTTTTTGTTTTGTTTTGTTTTGTTTTTAAGAAAATTCCTTAATGTTAAAAAATTATACAGTAGAGAGTGAACATCTAGAGTAACCAAATCCTTCCAACTAGTTTTAGTTGTACCAGGCTCTATCCTGCAAGGCATGAACTTGAGAATACATTTGTGCTGTTCCATCTCTGGCCATCAAACCTTGGACAGTCTACATCCTTAAGTATCAATTCTCCCTAAATTCTGTGCTCTGTCGCTGCCTCAGTTCAGCCCTTCATCTCTCTCCCCTCTGTGATTCCTGATGTCTCACCAGACTTGTCTCTCTGTTTCTAGTCTCTTCCCTTCCTAATCCACTTCAGAGTTCCAGCAAGCCCAGAAAACAATCAGTCCAAATTCGATTAAGTTGCCAGCAGCCTTCCGAAAAGAGATCTTTGAAAAAAATATGTATTTCCATAGCAAGAACGAGTAAAAAGATGGATAAGATATGTTAAAGAAATGTTTCCTTTCACAGAGAGAGAGATGGGAAAAAAGGGTCAATGCAATTAGAATATCTGGGTGGGGTGGAAGCAGGGGTGGAGGGACAGTATTAACAAGGTCATGGTGCAAAACAGAGACAAATTATACCAAATGCAAGAAGACATCAAATGGCACTCTCCTCAATTTCTAGTCTCCCTTTGCTTTGGGTCCAAATTCACCTTGATGTCCCTTGGACTGTGGGAAGCATATGTTTTCTCTTCTACTCCTCCCCACTGAGAGTTTTACGGGGCCAGGTCCCTAGCAAGACACAGCTGGAAGGAGTTCCAAGCAGCCTGTGGTTGGTTCAGTAGTATAACAGTAAGCTCACTTGTCTGAAGATATAAGACATATTTGGTAATACCAGCCTTAAATGATGATAGCGCTATTTTGTTCTCTGCTTCACTTCTGTATATGCTTTTAAAAAATTGTAAAATACACATAACATAAAATTCACTACTTTATGTTTAAATGTACAGTTCAGTGGCATTAAGTACATTAATATTGTTGCACAGCTATTGCCACCATTCATTTCTAGAACTCGTCATCTTGCAAAACTGATACTCTGTCTCCATCAAACTATAACTTTTTGCTCCACCTTCGCCCAACCCCTGGCGACCACAATTCTATTTTCTGTCTTTATGAATTTGACTATTCTAGACACTTCATGCAAGTGGAATCACACAGTGTTTGTGTGACTGGCTTTTGTGATTGGCTTGTTTAACTTACCTTAATGTTCTCAAGACTCATCCATGTTGTAGCATGTGGCAGAATTTCCTCTTTTTGGAAAGATTAGTAATAGTTCATTATATATCTATACCACATTTTGTTTATCCATTCATCTGTCAATGGACATTTGAATTTTTTCCACATTTTGGCTATTGTGAATAATGCTGCTATGGACATTGGTGTACAAATATATGCTCAAGTTGCTGCTTTCAATTTTTTGAGTATATATCCGGAAGTGGAATTGCAAGATCATATGACAAATTTACATTGAAGTTTTTGAGGAACCATCATACTGTTTTCCAGAGTGGCTGCATCATTTTGCATTTCCAGCAACAGTTCCCCACATCCTCACTGATAATTGTTATTTTCTGTTTTCTTTCTTTTTCTTTTCTTTTTTCTTTCTTTTTTTTTTTTTTTTGAGACAGAGTCTCGCCCTGTCACCTAGGCTGAAGTGCAGTGGTGCGATCCCAGCTCACTGCAACCTCCGCCTCCCAGGTTCAGGCTATTCTCCTGCCTCAGCCTCCCGACTAGCTAGGATTACAGGCGCCTGCCACCATGCCCAGCGAGTTTTTGTATTTTTAGTAGAGACGGGGTTTCGCTATGTTGGCTAGCCTGGTCTTGAACTCCTGACCTCAGGTGATCTGCCTGCTTCGGCCTCCCAAATTGCTGGGATTACAGGCATGAGCCACTGCGCCCGGCCCCTTTGTTTTTTTTTTTTGTTGTTGTTGTTGTTTGTTTGTTTTTAAGTTAGCCATCCTAATGGATGTGAAGTGATTTTCATTTCATTTTGATTTGCTTTTCCTTAATGATGAGTGATGTTGAAGATCTTTTCATGTGCTTATTGGCCATTTATATATCTTCCTTGGAGAAATGTCTATTCAAGTTCTTTGCACGTTTCTCCATCATTTGTTGTTATTGTTCAGGTGTATAAGTTCTTTAGATTTTGGATATTAACCCCTTATCAGATGTATGATTTGCAAATATTCTCTCCCATTCTGTGTGTTGCCTTTTTACTCCTTTGATTGTGTCCTGATGCATGGAGGTTTTAGTTCTAATGCAATCCATTTATCTATTTCTCATTTTGTTGCCTGTTCTGTTGATGTCATATATTTTGGTGTCATTGCTAAATTTAATGTCATAACACTTTTCCATAATTTTTTCAAATATTTCTTCTGTTCCTTTCTCTCTTTCTTCTTCTGGTATTCCCATTATGCATAGAGTATTCTTTTTGTGTCATCCTACCATCCTTGGCTATTCAGTTTTGTTTATTTCAGGCTTTGTTTTCTTCACTTTTTCAGTTTGGAAGCTTCTGTTGTCATATCTTCGAGCTCTGGTATTCTGTCCTCAACTGTGTCCTGTCTACTAATGAGCTCATGAATGAGCTCACTCTTTGTTTCTGCTACAGTTTTTTTTAACGTCTAGTATTTTTTTTTTTTTTTTAGTTATGCCTTAGGATTTTCATCTCTCTGCTTATCTTGCCTGTTTTTGTGTGTTGTCTACTTTGCCCATTAGAACCATTAGCATATTAATTATAGTTGTTTTAAATTCCCTGTCTAATAATTCCAACTGAGAAGAATTGGCTCTTAAGTATTTGTTAAGTTTTTGCTTACTGATCAAATCTCCTCATTAGTCATAGGTATATACAGATTTCCTATTTCTTCATGTTTCTGTCTTATTAGGCTGTGTTTCTAGGAACTCATTAATTCATCTTGGTTATCTGATTTCTTGGCATACAGTTGTTCATAGTACATTTTTATAATCCTTTGTATTTCTATAATATTAATAGTAATGTCTTTTCTTTCATTTCTGAATTTAGTAATTTGAGTCTTCTCATTTTTAAAATTTATCAATGTAGTTAAAGGTTTGTCAATTTTGTTTACCTTTTCAGAAAGTCAGCTCTTGATTTTGTTAACTTTCTATTGTTTCTCTCTTCTCTAATTGGTTGATCTCTGCTGTAATTTTTATTACTTCCTTCATTCTGCTAGCTTTGGGTTTAGTGTGTTCTTCTTTTTCTAGTTCTTTAAGGCATGATATGGTTTGGCTGTGTCCTCACCCAAATCTCATCTTGAATTGTAGCTACCATAATTCCCACCTGTTGTGGGAGGGACCTGGTGGAGGTAATTGAATCATGGTGTGAGTGCTGTTCTTGTAATAGTGAATAAGTCTCATGAGATATGATGGTTTTATAAAGGGGAGTTCCCCTGCAAACGCTGTCTTGCTGCCACCATGTAAGATGTGACTTTGCTCCTCATTTGCCTTTGGCCATGATTGTGAGGCCTCCCCAGCCATGTGGAACTGTGAGTCAGTTAAACCTCTTTTCTTTATAAATTACCCAGTTTTGGGCATGTCTTAATTAGCAGTGTGAAAACACACTAATACAAGGCATAAAGTTTAGGTTGTTAATTTGAGATCTTTCTTCACTTTTAATATAAGCATTTACAGCTATAAATTTCCCTTAGCACTGTTTTTACTGCATCTCATAACTTTTGAGATGTTGTGATTTTATTTTCATTTATGTTAGCTATTTTATAATTTCTCTTGTGATTTTTTCTCTGATCCACTGGTTTTTATTTTGGGGATTTTCCAGTTTTCCTTCTGCCATTGATTTCTAGTTTCATTCCTTTGTGAACATGAAAGATACTTTTATGGATTTCAATTAACCTTTTGAAAAAATATTGAGACTCCTTTTATGACCTAATGTATAATCTATTGAGAAATTTGCACGCATACTTTAAATTCTGCTCATGTTGGGTGGAGTGCTGTGTATATGTCTGCTAGTTCCAATAGTTTTACAGTGTGTTCACTCTCTGCTTTTTTATTAATCTTTCATTATTTGTTCTATTTTTTATTTAAAATGGAATATTGAAGTCTCCTATTATTGTAGAGTTGTCTATTTTTCCCTTAATGTTAATATTTGCTTTTTATATTTTGGAGCTCTGATGTTTGCTGCATATATTTTTTTTAATATTATTATACTTTAGGTTTTAGGGTACATATGCACAATGTGCAGGTTTGTTACATATGTATCCATGTGCCATGTTGTTTTGCTGCACCCATTAACTCGTCATTTAGCATTAGGTATATCTCCTAATGCTGTCCCTCCCCCCTCCCCCCAACCCACAACAGTCCCCGGAGTGTGATGTTCCCCTTCCTGTGTCCATGAATTCTCATTGTTCAATTCCCACCTATGAGTGAGAACATGCGGTGTTTGGTTTTTTGTCCTTGCAATAGTTTACTGAGAATGATGTTTTCCAGTTTCATCCATGTCCCTACAAAGGACATGAACTCATCATTTTTTATGGCTGCATAGTATTCCATGGTGTATATGTGCCACATTTTCTTAATCCAGTCTATCGTTGTTGGACATTTGGGTTGGTTCCAAGTCTTTGCTATTGTCAATAGTGCCACAATAAACATACGTGTGCATGTGTCTTTATAGCAGCATGATTTATAGTCCTTGGGGTATATACCCAGTAATGGGATGGCTGGGTCAAATGGTATTTCTAGTTCTAGATCCCTGAGGAATTGCCACACTGACTTCCACAATGGTTGAACTAGTTTACAATCCCACCAACAGTGTAAAAGTGTTCCTATTTCTCCACATCCTCTCCAGCACCTGTTGTTTCCTGACTTTTTAACGATGGCCATTCTAACTGGTGTGAGATGGTATCTCACTGTGGTTTTGATTTGCATTTCTCTGATGGCCAGTGATGATGAGCATTTTTTCATGTGTTTTTTGGCTGCATAAATGTCTTCTTTTGAGAAGTGTCTGGTGCATATATTTTTATAATTGTTATATTTTCTTAATAAATTGAATTTTATCTTTGTATCGTGTATTTATGTCTTATAACAGTCTTTGACTTGAAGTCTATTTTTCTAATTTTAGTATAGCCACCTCTGCTCTCTTGGTTACTATTTTCATGGAACATCTTTTTTCATTATTTCACTTTCAACTTGTGCATGTCCTTAGGCCAGAAGTGAATATTTTGTAGATAGCATATAGTTGTGTCTTATTTTTCTACATATTCTGCCAATCTATGCTTTTTGATTGGAGAGTTTAAAGTAATTATTGATAATATGAAAGTTACTATTACCACTTTATTTTTTTCTGTATGTATGATAGGTTTTTTGGGGGGCCCCCATTTTCTTCCTACTGCCCTCCTTTGTTTTCAGTTGATTTTTTGTAGCAGCATATTTTTATTTTTTTTCATTTTCTTTTGTGCATATTTTACAGATATTTTCTTTATGCTTACCAGGGGATTACATGTAACATCCTAAAGTTATAAAAATCTATTTCAAACTTGTAACAACTTAAATTCAATTGTGTGCAGCAAAAAAAGCCCTCTAGTCATTTGCAGCTCTGCCCTCCCTTTATATTATTAAATGTCCTGAATTACATCTTTATGTATTTTGTATCCATTATATACAGTACTCATTAATATAGATTTGTAATTATTTTATGCTTTTCTCTTTTAAATTATATAAAATAGTAAGGGGAGTCAAGAACCAAAATTACAATAATATTATTAATTTTTTTCCTCAGGTATTTACCTTTACCAAAGATTTCTAAATTTTTGTATGGCTTCAAGTTACTGTCTCGCATACTTTAATTTCAACTTGAAGAATTTCCTTTAGGATTTCTTTTTGGGTATGTCTAGTGATAATAGACTCATTCAATTTTTGTTTACCTTGTAATGTCTTAATTTCTCCCTCATTTTTGAAAGACAGTTTTGGGAGATACAAAGTTTTTGTTGATAGTTGTTTTATGTTTAGGACTTTAAATACATCATCCTACTGCCTCCTGGCCTGCGAAGTTTCTGCTGAGAAGTCTGCTGATAATCTTATTGGGGATCCATTGTACATGATATGTTGCTTTTCTCTTGCTACTTTCAACATTCTTTGTCTTCAACTTTCAACAGTTTAATTATAATGTGTATCAGTTAAGTCTCTTTTGATTTAGTCTACTTGGGGCTCATTGTCATTCTTGCATTTATATATCCATGTCTTTCTTCAAATTTGGGAAGTTAAGTCATTTTTTTTTTTTGCTTCTTTTTTTCTTCTGAAGTTCCTCTAATGTATATATTGGTCTGCTTGATGGTGCCTCATAAATCCCTTAGGCTCTGTTCACTTTTCTTTATTTTTTTTTTCTTTTTGCTCCTGAGATTTGATATCTTAAAATGATCTTTAAGTTTGCTGAATCTTTTTTCCACTTGTTAAAATCTGCTGTTGAAACCTTCTGTTAAATTTTTTAATTCAGTAATTGTATTTTTTTAGCTCCCAAATTTTGATTTGGTTCTTTTTAATAATCTCTTTACTGATATTCTAATTTTTTCATATATCATTTTTTTCTGATTTCCTTTAGTTCTTTGTCCATGTTTTCTTTGGCTCTTTGAGCATATATAGAACAGTCTTTGTCTAGTAAGTTTTTGTCTAGTAAGTTTGAAGCCAGTGTTTATTTAGAATCTGTTTTTATAGATTTATTTTGTTCCTCTCAATGGACCATATTTTCCTGTTTCATTGTATCCTTTGTGAACTTTTGTTGCAAATTGGGCATTTGAATAAAAACAGCCACACTGCAGACTTTGCACACTGCCTCTGTGCACGATAGATCCTTATTAATCAGCTTGGCATGGAGGTTTAAGGTGTTCTGTGGCTCTTCTGGGGATGCATCTTCCCTAGGACTGTGTATGTACCATTTTCCCAGTACCCCTATATACATGACTATTTTTACATGTCTTAATTTTCCTAGGGGTTTCACCCCTTCTTCCCTGGCCTTAGATATCCTATTGTGGTCCTCTGCCTGTAATATCTTCCTTCCAGAGATATCTATGGGTCTGAAGTTCCCCTGTAGTTTTCAGGCATTCCAACACCCACCGCTGCTTTCAATATCCCCTGACCTACTATCCAAACTTCCATCATTCTTGTGTGATTGCTGAGTCAGGAAAGTCAGAAACCCCTTCCTTGGATGGTCCCCAGACAAGCTAGAACACTGCAAACAAGTTCTATTCTTTTACTTCTTTCCCAAGAAAGATACCAGGAATTGAGTGGCTTCTTTTGGCACACTGCTAGGCAGGGAATGAGGCAAGGTGAGCACAAACACAATGCCATTTTCTACTATTTAGAGTTTGCTTTTTCTTGATTGGGCATTCACTTGGTTGCTACAGATCCTTGACTGGTTTCTAGAACTTTCACTGAGCTGTTCAGTCTGTTATTGCTTGATATTTCTACAGGGAACAAGAACCTGGAGTTCCTAGTTTGCCATCTTGCTCAAGTATTTTGATTCCTGTATGTTCTTATGTATATTCTTTATTGCTTTAGAATCTAGGTAGTGAGGGAGGTAGCAATTATGTACATCCTCAATTTTTTTTTTCAACCTGACATGCTGAAGAAATGATGAGAGAGACTCATGGTGTCTAACTTCATATAGCTTATAGAATAAAGGGGAAGACAAAAATAAGCATATAAATGACTAATATACAAAAATAAAGATATCATAACCTAGACTATAAAGGAAGCAGAAACTAGGGACTGAATGATTGAAAGTGTCCTGGGCAGTCCAGGCTGCTATAACAGAATACTATAGACTGTGGATTAAACAACAGAAATTTAATTCTCACATTTCTGGAAGCATGAAACTCCAAGATCAATTTGCCATGAGATCTGGTGTCTGGTGAGGGCTGTCTTCTAGGTTTGCACGTAGCCACTTTCCTGCTGTGTCCTCACGTGGTGGAAAGAGAGTGTGCTGGTGTCTCTCCTGATATGAGGCTCTCCAATCATTATCTAATTCCCTTCCAAAGTCCCTATCTCTAAATACTATCACACTGGGCATTTAGGCTTCAAATATATGAATTTGGGGGAGGGTTACAAATATTTAGTTCATATCAGGAAGTGTATTAATTTGCTAGGGCATCTGTAGCAAAGTACCAAAACTGGATGGTTTAAAAAATATAGAGGTATTGTCTCACAGTTCTAGAAGGTTGAAGTCTAAAACCAAGGTTTCAGCCTTGTTCCTTTTAAAGCCTTGGGGGAAAATCGTTCCTCACTTCTCCCAGCTCCTGGTGTTTGCTGGCAATTTTTGGCATTCTTTGGCTTGTTAGATGCATTGCTCCAGCCTTTACCTCCATTGTCACGTAATGGTTTTCTCTCTGTCTCTTTCTCTCTTCTTATAAGGACATCAGTCATGTGTTCTATAAGGGGTGTTCCCTATAGCGGCCCATCCTACTCTAATATAACCTCTTTTTAACCTATTCTATCTGTAACAGCCCTGTTTCCAAATAATGTCACATTTTGAGTTACTGGGGGTTAGTATTTTACATATCTTTTTTTGGAGAACACAATTCAATCCAAAGCAGAAGGTAATGCAACTTTAAACAAGGTGATCAAAGAATGCCTCTCTGTGGACAGGATTTTTAGGGGTATATTGGAGGCAAGGAATCCAGTGAAACAGCCATGGCCATAACAGCACACAGAGCCAAGTAATGGTATGTGCAGCAGCCCCAGTGGGAGGAGGGGTCAGGGTGAATTTTGAGAATTGAAAGAAAGCCAGGCTCGTTGGCACCTGTGAGTAGGGGAGATGACCTGAGATAAAACTGGAGATGTAGCAAGCAGCTGGATCATGAGAGCTTTATAAGCCAGATGAAGGTTTGGACTTGATTCTCAAAGCTCTAGAATATCCTGCTCTGCTCATCCTGGCTGCTGCGGGAACAGACTGGAGATCACATAGGTCGGGGAGACCACTTAGGAAACTGATACTTACCTGGTAATTCCTTCAATCTTTTTGATTTTTCAGAGGAGACAAATGAGTGAGAGAGACAGAAAATGTTTTTTGCTACCTCTTATACAAATGGAGACGATCTAACAGACAGCGAGAAGTGAGGGTGTGGAAGAGACAGACACTTAGAAGAGATCCTGAGCACAGGGGAGACATAGGCCTGCTGAAGAGGAGGCATAGCTATGGGACTGAACTGGAATTAGGATGCTTGAAACCCATACTCTATTGTGATGCCAGGGAGCAGGATATGACTATTGGCGGGACAGCTGGAGTATGGTGCAGGAAATGTCAATTAGGAAAAGGAGAACCATGACAATAGAGGCCAGAGATGGGGCAAATCTTTCAGGCAGCCAGGTAGAGAGGAAGAGCGCCAGGCCAAAAGGATGGCAGATGCTGACAGGATGAAGGGAAGAGAATGACATCATCCAAAAAGAGGCAAGATTTTGCAGCTGAGAGTGGAAGATATGGACCAGAAAAGATCATATATCCAGAGGAAGAAGAACTTCTGCTTGAGATGTGACCAGAAGCAGGGACCTGGAGAACAGTCCTTCCACAAAAAAGTTTAAATTTCCAAGGAATTTGATGAATAGAACACAGGCATTCCAGAGGATATAGTGGAAGGTTTGGGGAGGAGGGAAGGAGAGGAGTGTGATGGGTTGGATCCAGGAATGCATAGAGCAATGTTAGTGCAAAGAGTTACATTTTATGCATATAATCATCTGTTCGTGTTCACTAATATTTTGAGTAGGCCAAGAAAACTAGGTCAACCTCATATAAGGCAGGGATGAGAAACTCTCTGAGATTACAGAGAACAGATGTCAGCTTTAGCATCTGTGTAGCTCGGGTAAGCTGAAAAGATTAAGAACACATAGAAAGCATGGTGCCTCATTCTTAATGGAGCACACATAGTATCAAAGGAAGGAAGGAAGAAGAATGGTGAAACTTTGTTAAACTTAAGAGCATCTAGTACAGTTGGATGGTATAGCCTGAAGGGATGATTAAAAATAGAGAATCAGGATTGAAACCAATGGAATAACACTAGCTTTATGTGCTGCAAAGAAGACCTACCTCTGAGATTCTTTATTTGCAACAAAATGACACCATCCTCTAAAAGTCACTCTTGGGGACTGTGGGGGATGCCATAGGGCACCACCTTATCCATCACGCAGGACTGAAGTTTTTATTGCACCAGTGGCAATACAATAGAAATACACATTTCAGTCTCACTCTGGACCTACTGATTCAGAAACTCTGAAGGTGCAGCTCAGCAATCTGCTTTTTAGCAAACAATCCAGGTGATTCTGATGCACAGAAGAGTTTGAAACTCATTGTGCTAAAATTAGTTTTTAAAAATATCACACGTCTATAATTTTGGAGTATCACTGCTGAAGGCTCTCAGGTGACTCCCGTCCTTGACATTACCTTCTACCAAAGACAGCCAACTTGCCCACGATTACATTCCTAAGGAGTGAGGAGAGACAGCACACAGACAATGACTGATCCAGGGTGGCTTTCTTGCCTCAATGTGGGCTATCTTTGAAGGACCACCCCAACTTCAGAGCTCTTATGTTTGGACCGGTAAACTCATGGACAAGAATGAAAGGAAAATTTTATTTTCTTCTTCCATTTTGGGGGGAAGCCTTTATGTGCTTCCTTTCTCCAAGATCTGCAGGGCGTTTTGCACTTCAGGGCTGTGACCTTAGTTTCCAGGATTTGGCTCCTCCAGAGATTAGGATGGAGTGACCCTGTTGAGGAGGGCATGGTGAGTGGGGCTTGAGGTACAGAGAGACCTGGGCCAGTCCTGGAGGTGGACATCCTGGCTGGTGACAAGACTGCTGGGAAATGGAGTGTTCTCTGGGCAGCAGAGGCCTGTGCCCCACCCTCGCATGGTAGAACTTCAGAAGGGACAGCTGGGAAGAAACAAATATTGTGATGTCAGGAAAATCTGCTGAGTCTTCACTATCAGAAACTTCACAGAAGATGGAGTGCATTGTTCCCTTGAGCACATTCTACCAGCATGGTAACTTTTCAAGAATTTTAGAGGAGATATGTTGATAGGGCATTTGCTAAATGTATAATTAAAAAAAAAAACAAATTGTGGTGCAATGAGTTTCAAACTCTGTTGTGCACCAGAATCACCTGGAATGTTTGCTGAAAAGCGGATAGCTGGGCTCCACCTTCAGAGTTTCTGAATCAATAGGTCCAGGGTGGAGCTGACATGTGTATTTATAACAACTTCCTAGAGTTGCTGATACTGCTGGTCCCCAGAACCACTGTCTTAGAGAGAACAGGATAAAAGTAAGACAAAGAGACCCATGGAGAACATAGTCCAAAGGCGTGTGTTTTCATTCACTGCATGCTTGCTTGCTCAGCACCTGATCTGTGCATCTACTGCCTTCTCCCTTAGTTTGTGTCCCCAGTGTCAGAATTTGGCTCTTCCTCTTTGTTGGCAGTGTCTGGCACTCTGTGGACCAAGGTCATAAATGGAGCTACGAGCCATCACACAGACCATGCTGGCCTGGTAGGGGAGCAGAGCTGATGTGTACCTTGAGGAATGTGCAGTTTGTGTAATGTACAAGGTGACCAGCAGAGGGTGAGAGTGGCCTGGGGCTCAGCAGGTGCATCCCTCACCCAGCTGGGTATCCAGAGTGTCTGCGCCTGTCCAGGAAGTTCTTTGCACAAAGAGTCTTCTGCCCCTCAAGCCACGCACTGTCTGAGCAGAGGGAAGGGTTGTGTCCACCCAGAGAGGGGCCGTCTTCTCATTTGCACAAGGGCCAAGTGTAAGCCTGCAGAGTCCTAAGCTGTGAGAGCAAAGCAGGAACTCAGTTGAAGAGGCTGTTTTCACAGCCACCCAAAGACCCTGGGGAAAGTGCACCTGTGAGACTGTAAAGAAGGATGGGGCTTCCCCGAAAGGAGTGACACTGGATTGATTTACTTTAGAAAATGGAGGACTGTTATGTTCCTCCCACCTGAGCATTGAACAGCCCACCACCATTTGCTGCTGGTCTCTGCATGACCTGAGTGGCATAGCTCATCTAGATTCCTGCTCTAAGCAGCATCAGCATTACCAGGGAGCCCATCCCGGACCTACAGAATCAGAAAACCAGGGCGTGGCCCAGCTGGAAGTGTTTTAACAAGCCTCCTCCTCCAAGGTGATTCTGATATACTGAAGCATTTGAGGTACTCTGGCTTGGAGCTTTTCCACTTCTAACAAACTTGGGAATCTCCTGGAGATTTTATCAAAGTCAGAATCTGAGATTGAAGTTCTGGAGTGGGGATTAAAAGTCTGTATTCTTAATAAGTTGCTTGGTAATGTGGATGCTGCAGATCCGCGAATTCACATTGAGTAACAAAGGTTTATATTAGATTAATGGTTCTTGACCTTAACCTCTGTTTTACTCTTGGCTGTTATTAAAAAACAAACAAACATAGACGGGGTAGCCTATAAACAACCAAAATTTATAGCTTACAGTTCTGGAGGCTGGAAAGTCCAAGATCAAGGCAGATTTGGTGTCTAATGAGGGTCTGCTTCCTGGTTCATAGATAATACCTTAGCTCTCTGGGCCATCTTTTATAAGGGCACTAATCCCATTCATGAGAGCTCTGTGCAGAGGTGCCACCTCTTCACATTGGTAACTAAAATGTCAGCATATGAATTTTTGGGGGACACAAACAGCAACTTCACATAACACGTTGAAATATATGGATGTTTGAGTCCCATCCACGGAGGTCCTGTGCCAGTTGTGGCATGAGCTGGACTGGAAATTGGACCTTGTTTTAAAATGTATTTATAGCTCCCCTGCTGATTCTAATGTGCAGGCAGATGTCAGGAGCCCCTAGCCTAGAAGCAAATGGGTCAGGCTTTTAGAAGGATACAAGTTAAGGGGAAGTTAAAGGAGGAATTTGGGAGCAATCTGCTCCTTCTGGCTGATGAAAGGCTAGGGATTGTGGGGAATGCCAAAGAGGCCAGAGACATCATTTTAAGTGAGTTGCTCCTTGTTTAAATGAGGCCTTTGGGCCTCTGCTTCACATTCTCAGAAAAAATAATGATGGCATTTGGCAAAAGGCAGGATTCTTCTGCATTGTGGGATATTCAGCATAGAACTGGCTCTCTTTATCAGCTCCTGATTTGCTCTCCCTGCTTGCACGCTAGCACTGGATTTTTGCTTCTTTAATCTTTTTACCCTCCTTTGTTTAGTTATTAAATTCCATTTTGTCATTTAACCTGATAACCTACATTTTGGTTGTCATGGAAAACAACATCCTGACTTGTAAAACTGGAAGGTTGTTTCAGGACCCAGAAACTGCATCAGGCAGTGCTCAGAATCCACTGTCATCATATTTGGAGTCTCCTCTGGGATAGGTTTCTGAGTGGCCATATATTGCTTTGTAATGAAGAGGAGACTGTGGAGGACAGGGTGACCACTCTGCTTTTAGACATCATTAGTGTAGGGGCAGGACTGTTGATAGTAGCCTTAAATGACTTTAGTAAAAACAGTGTATTTTTATTTTTATATTCCAATGGCCATAGGATCAAGGCCAGAATTAGGATGAACTGGGGAATAAGTTTTCTTGACTGTAAGTTGTAAAATGTGTAGTTTTTAAGTATGATTTTAAAAACGCATATTTCCTGTGAATAGCAGGGCAGAATTTTACTTTGGAAATGAACTTCAAAGGTTAACTTGTTTTAATTATTTAGAAAGTGAAGACGGGATTAAAATAGATAAATAGGATTCTACAACACAAATCAAATGTAAAGAACTACAGAATATTAATTTTGCTCGTCTTTTAGCATATTTGGTATTACAAAAGAATGAGTAATATAACCAAGAGAAGAAATCTTCCTTCAGTCTGTAGTTTAAATTTAACATGGATCAATGTTATACTCAAGCACTTTAAAAATGCCTGCACAGAATTGTTAGCCATTAATCTTTTTTCTTGCTTATTCACCTGTTTTTTAATCAATGCGTCTTTGACAAAATTGTTTATCAATGTCAGGAAATAAACGTGGTTATTTCCTTGAAATGCTAATGTGAAACCACTCAGGGAAAAAGCAATTCTAATCCAAGCTTGCCAATGGCGGTGTTGTCATAGGATCCTATTAAATTAGAATATATTAATCTATGCTGTGTGCTTAGCTATGGTATGGGGCAGGGCATTTCGTCTGCCTTTAAATGAGTCGGTTTTTAAAAGTTAAAATCTGGAAATGGAAAAAAAGTCTATATGGTTAGTAGCGATTATAGTTGGCAATGCGAACAAAAGAATCTGGTTCCCTTTCAATGGAATTATTTTAATTCATTAAATTATCAGAAAATTCCAGTCCTCGCCATCTATTCCAAGAGCATGCAGTAGGTGGCACCTAAAAGCTCTTTGGAGGCGAGCAGGCGCCATTTAAGCAAGAGCAGCAGCCTCTGCAGCAGTTGGCACATCTGAGAAGGCAGAGATTGAAGAGAGTAGGAGGAGCGTGCAGCCGCGGTGACAGTGCCAGGCCGGCGCGGCTCAGGCCAGCGCAGGTGCAGCGGCTGCGAGCGGGTGGAGCGCGAGGGCGCTGGGCGCGGGGCGCACGGCCGGCGGGCGGTGCAGGGCGCACGGCGGGCGAGCAGCTGACAGCATCGTCACGGCGGCGGGAGGGAGTGCGCTGCGCCTGCCTCTGGGAGGAGCCGCATCCACACACCCTGCGCTGCCCTGTCCTGCGCGAGCGGAGCTCTGAAGAAGCTCTGAGCGGAGTTGTGTTCTTCCCCAGGTAACCGATTTCCCCCTTCTGCCTTGGCTTCGCTGCGTCCGCACTGGGGCACGGGCGGCTTTGGCATGATTGTTTGCCAGCCCCTGGAAAGGGATTACCCCTCTCAGGGAGGGCGAGTCAGCATGTACTGGAGTTGGTAAGAGGGAAGAAACCTGCATTTCTGTATCCTTGTTAGGGAGGATGAGCATCATGCTACCCTTGTCTAAAACATGTTCTTTTTTAAAAATCTGTATCTTACGTATTATTAGGGATTCCTTCCAAAACAGGATTTACCATTTTGGAAAATTCTACGGTGCAGGTGTTTCTGTTAATGTGGAAGTTTAATGGATTTAGGAAAAGAGTAAGAAGATGTGGTCTAAAGTAAGAAAAAAGCCAAGCACACTAGAGACTGCCGTTTGGTTCGGCATGCTTTCATCCTCGACTGCTTCACTTCATGTGCTTGGCTGAGACCTGTCTAAATCTTTTGTTTGTCTTCTTAAAGAATATGTTTCATGATATCTACATGTGCTCCTTTCCACTCCCTTGTTGTAAGAGCAGAAGATGGGCAAGGGGCTGCATCCAGTCCTTAGTTGTAAGACTGTGTTTTCCCATCAGATGACAATGTCTGCTGACAGCTCCTAGGCTCGCCTGAAAAGCACTGCTGGCTTCTGGCAGTGTGGGAACCTGCCTCTCTCCTTCTCTCTTGAAAAATGCTGTTTTTCCTCTTTAAAACTCCAATTCACATTCTATGTGGGTTTGGGAGACTTTTAAACTAGAAACTCTGTGAATCATCTGTTACATCCATTGAATGTTGGAATACAACATTGTGGTGGAATTCAGTTTCTTCCTACTGTGCAGAGACACAGCTTGCCTTCCCTAGGAATTTATTTTACATATTTGCCCTTGTTATCTTTTAAATGGATCCCTTCAGATGTGAGAAGCTAGTCTAGCATATCAGAACTTTTCTGCTTCAAACTAAAAATTTTCAAAAATATTATTTTTAAGGAAGATTTTCTAGGTAATGCTAAAAGTCTGGAGCATTTTACATTTCAAATCAGTCATAATGTGCTCCATTTCCAGTGGATTTGGATTTGAGGAGGTGGAGTGGGAGGGAGAGAAAAGGGGAGGATAAAATTAGAATAAATTTAACTAATTTGTAGGGGAATCATACTTTTTTTTCTTCTTGGTTGTTGCCTGAAGTTGCAAATTGTCCACAATTTTATCTATCTCTGGAAACGCAGGAGGCTTTGTGGGCTGGGGACAGGAAGACACATAGTTCATTTTATAGAAATAAAAGATACAGGAAACATTTTCATCCCATTTAACATATGGCATTTAATTTGGTAATAGTCCTGGGCAAGCACAGGGAAAGGAAGGAGAAAGGAGAGGGAATTGCTGTCTATACCAAGGCACAGAACTGCTGCTCACACTTCAGTGATCCCTGCAGATGGGAAGTATGTGTTCATGGTTATTGTAGAAACCTCCAGAATCTTTCTTTGTTACAGCTTTAATAGAGTTGTTCCTAAGAGGCAACTCAGAAAACATACAGATTAAATGCCAAGTTGTGGAAGTCACTTTTCAGCTTGTGTCTAACAACCCAGCATTCTTAGCAAAGCAGTTTCCTCATGAGAAGAGTGGAGGAGACCTTTTTCTAGAAAAAGTATTTATTGTATGTTGTTCGTATCCTATACACCACACATGACTTTTACTCTATTGGAAATGTGTTATTTCAGTGGTAAATACTGCATATCTTACTGAAAAATTAAAACCTTTTAAGAAACAACTGCGGTGCTTTTGTCAAAAAGAGAGTGTGCCTGTGATAATAGAAAGTATTGTTCATTCTTCTTCTAATTTGGAGACCAGAGTTGATATGTTGAAAATTAACCTATTTATTTATGCAAAATCATCATTTCCCTATGACAAATGCCGTACATTTTTCCACCAGAGAATTTCTTTGTGAGAGGAGCATTCGGTTGTCTGGGGTGGAGTGGTTGCCTGCCAGCTGTTTTAAGTAAAAAAAAGTGTTTGGTGTTGATCTGCAACTTTCAATTCAGATAAGAATCATCCCCAGTTCTCACTCATATGGTGGATTGGCTCTATCTATCATCAGTCTATCTACCTGGTATGAGTATTGACAGTGGACAGATGTCTTTTTAAGAGCAGAACTGATTTGTGGGACACTGATTTTGGTTATGATTTTTCCAGGAAAACAGCTGCTCAATCAAAAGGGAATATGATGGTTGTTATGTTGTCAAAATTGCTGATGGCTTTTTAAGAGTTAAATTTACTAATTCATGCATACATATTTAAACATGAACTTGAAGTTATTTAACTGGTGTCAAATAGTGCTTTAGTTTTCATTATATGACATGGCTTGCAACTCTCTCCTCACTGACGGGGAAGGGCTCTTTGAAGTACTAAAAACAAATGCTCCCCCATTCTCTCCTTCTTTGCTCTCAGCCACTGGCAAATTTAGGAAAGAGATTCCTTATAGCTGTCTCCTAAATGCAGTGAAGTGTTTTCTTATAAATCAGTACTGTACAATAGAATTGAAATGTGTGAGTCACGTGCACAGTTTAAAATGTCCTAATGGAAAGGTAAAGAGAAACAGCTGAAATTAATTTTAATGATATATTTAAGCCAGCATATAAAAAATGACCATTTAGATATAATCCATACAAAATCCTAATAAGATCTTTTTAAATGCCTGCTGAGGACTTACAAGACATCTCAGTTTGGATTAGCTGTGCTTCCAGTGCTCAATAGCCCATGTAGCTGATGGCTACTGTATTGTCCAGCACAGCTATATATCATTACTCAATTGACAGTAATTTAAAAGCTAAAATGTTCGGCACCATCACCAACTAAGCGCTATCAAAAATAAATATACAAATGATCTCAGACTGCTGTGAGTTATGTGTCCTTCTCTTTCCTGCCATTAACTGTGGTGCTGTCTTGAACCTATTACTTAGTTATTTATCAGAAAGACAAAAGGATTAGATCAAATAATTCCTATGATTCTATGAAAAATAACCAGTGAGTAGATACGGGGGATCCAACCTGCATGCAGCCTAGGGGTTTATTGTGGCAGAAACAAAGGAAACAGGCATGCCTGAAGGGCGTCATCATTTTGCACCACTACTAACTTCTATCCCAAGAAGTACTGCCCCCCTGGGTTTGCTTCAACGTTATTCTTGATTACAGAGTTCAGCAATTAGTCCGCAAGTCCCATTATGGGTCATTCAATTTTCATATAATTTCTTTTACTGAACAAGCAGCAGTAAACCCATTATAAAACTAATGAACAGCTAGTGGGCTATTCTGCACTATGCAATAAAATATATTTCACAGATCTTTTAGTATTATGCTTTACTGGTATGAGTATTTTCAATGTTTGTGTCTATTTGACACCATTAGATAAAGTTTAGGGTGAAATCTCATGCTTTATAATTGACCCATGAATACCGGATTCTTGAAATACAGAAATTAATGACCTTAATGAAAATATGTCCGTTTCTTTATCTAGTCCCTGAATACTTCCATGATCAGTGAGTGCTCGTGGGGTGGGTACAATTTCCATCACATGGTTCTCTGTCTCAGAAATTATGATAGGAGACTTAAAGAGGGCAGCGTTTTGTATAAAAGGATCTGGGGCAATATTTTTCTAAAGCTAATTAATGTCTGCAAAGTGATTATTTTTTCTGAGAAAATAAGAACGCAAGAACTTTCCATTAGGCTTTCCCATAATAAACACACACACGTCCTTACTCCTTTACCATCTTTAGATAATCATCAGAGCTCAGACAAAGGAGCCCGAAGGAGGAAGCTTTCCTTCCTCTGTCATCCTTACATTCTGATTGTTTTATTGGAGCACTTTTGTGCCTTTTGAGTTTGGGAGATTCTCTCTAGAAGATGCTGAACAAAAAGAAAAAGTGATCAGAATCCAGGTTTCTGCATCGAGGGCAAATCCAGGTGGAGTCCACTCAGCTCTCTATTTGCACAAAAAATCCAGCTCAGTGCCATTTTTGTACAAACTTAGACTCATCTCCCCAGCCTTATCACCCAGCTACCTACTACCCCAATTACACACATACACACACACACACACACACACACACACACGATCAATGGAGTATTTCGTTGCCTCCTTGCCTATAAAACAATCATCTGACACTTAAAAAGGGATTGACTAAGCCTTTTGCTTCCTTCTCTTTATCTTTGTGCTTCTCTCTTGGGACCTCTTTGGCCTTCACCGGGTTCTTATTACAGAATGAATGGGAGCAGACCACAAAATGTAAAACTGACATTAGCTTTTGAGTAAGGTCTGTGTAAATGTTTGCAAGCCATGAAGAGATAGAACTACTGGATAATAGAAATGGCTGGGTAACCTAGATTTTGAAAAGAACTTGAATTTCTCTGAATATCATGAAAACCATGTGTTTATCTATTTTTTTAATTTTGCCAGATTTACATATAATGCTTTGTGCCTCTCTTTTTTGTTCTTCCATTCTTTAAATGCTAGTTTAAATTCCTCCACATACACAATAGTTTCAAGATGCAGAAATAAATCAAGTTGTTGTAACAAATATTTAAACATAAAAAATGAAGAGGCAAATATGGGAGAATTTTTAGTAGTTTCAGAGTAGGGGAGGACTTTTTAAGGATGAACTCAAACTGAAATACTAAAAAGGAAAAGTTTGTTAAATTGGATACACAGAAATTTTATATTTCTGTCTAGAAGACAATAAAAAATAGATAACATCAAAGGAAAGACATTTGCAACATATTTCAGATGAGGCCTAATTTTTTAAAATACAGTGGTTCTCAACTTTTGTAAGCATCAGAATCACCTGATGGCCTTGCTAAGCCTGAGATTGCTGACTTCAAACCCATGCGACTCTGATTCAGCTGATCTGACTCAATGGGGACCAGGCATTTCTAACAAGGTCCCAGTGAAGGGGATAGTGCTGATCTTTCAAGCGCAGCTGGAGAGCCATGGCCTTGATCTAAGATAATACCATCCCTGCAAACTACTAAAAACTGAGCAAAGAACAAGAACACACCGGTTTCAAAGATACAAATACCAATTACTTTTAACAGAAAAGATGCTCAATGCCACCCAAATTAAGTAAATGCAATTAATTCAGTAATGAGAAACAGACATCTTGTTTCAATTGAAGGGATCAAAGAGTTTGATAATACACCATACTATGCAAGGTTTGGGGAAATAGCACTCATACACCATCATGGGACAGGTGGTGGAGAACTTGGTAGTAATTTTCAACAGCAACAGGCAATCTCTACCAAATTTGAAGTATACCTACCCTTTGATTCTGCAGTTCCATTTATAGGAGTTTTCTCTACAGATAGACTCAGAAACATGAAATATTTATGTATAAGGCTATTCATTGAGCAAAAGACTGAAAATAGCAAGAAAGTGGTTAATAAATGATAGCTTATCCCTCAGCAGAGTCTTCTGAAGCTGTTAAAAAACACAGTCTGTCTCTATATATACTAATATGAACAAATCTGTAGATGGCTCCTAACTTGCAATGCTTCAATATATGATGTTTTGACTTTACAATGGTGGGACTACTATATACATTCAGTAGAAAGTGTATTTCAATTTTTGGTATTTTCCTGGGCTGGCGATATGCAATGATATATTTTATGATATTCTCTCACTATGCTGGGCAGTGGCAGTGAGCCATAGCTGTTAGTTATCCCCATGATCACCAAGGGAAACAACTGATACTGTATAATTGACTATGTTGCCAGAAGACTTTGCCCAACTGTAGGCTAATGAAGGTGTTCTGTGCACATTTAAGGTAAGCTATGGTATACAGCAGGTTAGTTGTATTAAATGCATTTTTGACATGATATTTTCAACTTATGAGGGGTTTATCAGGACGTAGCCACATGGTAAGTTGAGGAGCAACTGTACATGAAACACTGTGTATACCATACTTCCATGTATTTGTCTATCTCTCTGACTAAATAGCTATCAATTGATATCTACCTCTCTTTGACTATGTACCATTTTGTTAACACTTGATCACAATGCTGCTTCCTTACCAATGACCACTCAAATCATTTAGTCACATGCTAAATGTTCCACTACCATTCAATTTATGCTTTTGACAAGAGACCATTTCTGGTGATTGAGAAAAAAATCATGTTGAGTAAGTTGCCATTGTGAGTTAATGTGAAACAATGAGCCAATTAAGTTAACACATTCTGTAAGAATATTCAGGGCTGGGCACCATAATTGCAAACCATCTTATCCACACACTTGCCTTCCATCCCTACCTCAATGCAGGTAGCTCACGCCTGTAATCCCAGCACTTTGGGAGGCCGAGGCCGGTGGATCACGAGGTCAGGAGATCGAGACCATCCTGGCTAACACCATGAAACCCTGTCTCTACTAAAAAATTACAGAATATTAGCCGGGCATGGTGGCAGGCGCCTGTAGTCCCAGCTACTCGGTAGGCTGAGGCAGGAGAATGCCATGAACCTGGGAGGTGGAGCTTGCAGTGAGCCAAGATCTCACCACTGCACTCCAGCCTGGGCGACAGAGCGAGACTCCGTCTCAAAAAACAACAACAACAAAAAGAATATTCAGTTGTATTCTCTATCCTTTAGGACAATTCCAGATTCCACTGAAGTTGTTCCACTTCCATTATGGAAACAGAAGCTATGTTCAGGGCAGAAGGGTCTTGCCCTGCAATCCTGAGACTGCAGATGGAACCCAGACCTCTTGGTTGTGGCGCTTGTACTAAATAGGAAACTTATACTAATTAGAAACTGTGAGTCTTTTACCCCAGCATTGAAAGACATGTAAATACTAAATATCATCTTATCTTCCATTACCTTCTCTTAAGACTGGCAAAGACTGACAAATGAGACTCCTTATTCTGACTCTATTCTCCCATGGCCTGGGCCTTCTCTGGTCAGGCTTATGAGGACGCTTTTGGCCCTACTGTTAAGGCTACATTCAAATCATGAATTAAATATCCCATGATGTAAGTATAACCCACATTTTCCTCCAAACATGTGTTTTCCTGACCTCGTGGTGTAGATGTTCAGAGTTCAGCTTTTGGTGTGGACCTTATATGAAGCATGTATAACATTTTTGATGTGTCAGAAAACATACACAGTTATCCATTATAAGCTGCCTAACATCATCATTGCATTTTTTAAATGAATATTTTATAAGTTTCAAAGTTGCTTGGCAATATTTTAGGTTAGTCTGAAAGGCTTCCTTCTGCAACAGTTTAGAATCCAGCGCTCCTTGTTCATTTGTTACTAATTTGGGTTGGTTTGAGTGCCTTCTCAGATTAGCTATGATTACTATGCCTAGGTGCACTAAAATGTATATGAAGATTCTGTCCCCAGATACCTGCATGGCGTGAAATGTTCATCCAGAGCTTCCTTGTTTTAACTGAAGCCTAGACCATTTTTCTGGTCCCCTAGGCTCTTGTGATTGTCTGCTCCTCTTCCATGTGTGTTTGGGCTTACCTAAACTTGAGTTCAAATGTGGATTCTGTCACTAGTTGTGCAACAATTCTCTGTGACTTTAACCATCCAGATCCTCAGTTCTCTTATCTGTAAAACGGGGCTACTAAGAGCTAAGTAAGTCAAAAGGTGTCTTAAAGATGAAGCTTGCCTAGAACCTCTGGATTCTAGCTAGGTAATAAGGATTCAGGCTGTTTGGGTGGTTGCTGTATTTGGGTGATGAATATTTGAGTGGTTCCCTTTCTCAGTGTCTCAGGTTTATTCCTCTCTTTTACAACTTGGCACGAAGCCCATTGTCTTAGAGTTGTACTTTATTTCTGGATGGAATTCTGGCTTCAGCTTCAGCCCTTTCTGATTTACCAGAGCTCACATTCTCAAATGAATGTTAAAATGTTCCCTTTTCTCCTATACATCTTTCTGTTTTCATTGGACCAACTGGGACTCTATTTTTTATCTGGTTAAATCCACTTTCCTCCTTTTGCCAATGTTCCTTTCCTCTGTTGACTGCACTCATCTCCCCATAGGAGTTCCTGACTCTGAATTCATACGGTTTTGAATATGAAAGAACATGTCTTGGTTGATATTCTTGTTTTTCTAGCCTTGAGCTGTTCATCTGTGTAAAGATCCTGGGCATCCTGGCCTTGACTGGAAGCCTGCCAAGAGCTCCTCAGGAATTAGGACTGTATGAGGTTATTGATCATTGGATTCTAGACACACTGGTAACTATTCCCTCCTATTGCTAACCTGCCTGGTCACCATGGAGCAGACACAAATAAATTTTCATTGATTAATGGCTCCTAGGTCCTTACTATATGCCCTTGCTCTCTTCTGACCTCCTGGAAATTGTTCTTCACTCAGCAAGGGTGTTGGCCCCTGGTTCATTGTCTTCCTTCTGACCTCATGTTCAGATCTCATCCAGGGTCACTTCACTCTTTTTCCATCACTCTTCTTATGCTCCACAGGCACAGGAGGACCTTTTCAGGACTGGACACTCTTGCATTTCTAGGGGGACCAGAGGGAGCCTCCTCACTCTGACCATAGCACTTCCTTTTGGCCCTCAGCAGGAACTAACATTTGATCTTGCTAGTAAATTCAGCCGTTACCTTCTCTTTAAAATGTGTACATGTCTATATATCTGTATTTGAAAATTAATTTTTAAAAACTTAACAAATCAAAACTGTGTACTGTGTAGCCACCAATTCACAATCTTTCCTCTGATTCACAACCAAAGTCTCAGGAAGTGTTTCTGAGCTGCCTATCTCAGTTTCTACATTTTATGCTCACTTCTCAATCCACTGCAATCTTCTTCTACCCTGTGGTGCCACTGAAATGCCTCTTGCCAGATTCACCAGTGACTTGCATTGCTTTGCATCCAGTGGGCACTCGCCAGTTCTCATTTGACTTCACTTCTTAGTGCCATTTCACAAAAGCAGATCCACTGCTTTTACCAAACATCAAATTATGGAGTCTCTTGAGGCCGTGTCCAAGTCATCAACTCCTTTCTCTTTGTTCTTGCAAACCATCTCATCCACACACTTGGCTTCCATCCCTTCCTCAATGCAGGTAGCTCCCAAATGTGCATTCCTATCCCAGATGCTATAGCTAGCCCTGGGCATGTATCCACCTGTCTACCTGATGTGAGCCCCTGACTGTCCCAAAGGCACTTGGAGGGCTGCATCCTGAAAATTAAGCCAATGATTCCTCCCCTAAAACCTGTCTTTTGTCCAGGATTCTCTCAGCAAATCATCTCATCCTAGCTATGCAGTTCTGTAAGTTGGAAATCTTGAGTTTTCTCTGATGCTTCCTTCTCCTCCACTCTACCTCAACACTTTTTCCCACAGACCCATCACTAGTTGCTGTTGATGTCACCATAATTGTTTTCTGCCTCCTCTGCTCTCACCTTAGCCTAAGCTGCCTTTGTTTTTGACCAAATTGTCCACTTGACAGGGAAGCCAGGGCCCCTTCAGTGGCTGCCCTCTGCCCTCTACAAGCCGCATGTGATGTCAGCATGGCCTCTTTTCCAGACTTGCCTCACATGGCTTTCCCCTGGCGACCCACGGTGGCACTCTCCTTCCAGGAAGTGAAAGGCTCCGTGCTGTCTCCCTCCCCAGGGCCTGCCTGGGGCACATGGTCTGGGTCTGGCCTCATTAATCCATCTACAACAGAGAGCCATGGATATCACCAAGTAGCAGCATTGCCCTGTCAGTGAAATAGCACATGTTCTGCACTAGTGCTCTGTGGTTGCAGCCTGGAAGCCCCATCTGAGATCCTGCCCAGCCCACAGAAACATATGTCACAGCAAAGTAGAGGTGAAGCCAGAGATCTTTGCTTACGTTGTTCTTGCCCGAGGCAAGTTGCTTAGCCTGCCCTTCCCAGTGTGCTCATTAGAAGCAAAATACAGATTCATGCATGCACTGAACAAATGCTTCTTGCACACTTCTTATGGGCCAGGCAGTGTTCAAGCACCGGGAGACAGGAATGAATGGAACAGACAAAAAGCCCTTAAGGAGCTTTTAATATAGTGGAAGTAAACACACATTTTTAAAAAAGGAAATTACATACTATGTTCTAAAGCAAATGTGCGCTGGAGAAGATAAAGTGGGAAGATGCCACAGACTACTGGGTTGAAGATAGGGTTGAAAATTGAGATAGGGTGGTCAGGGAAATTCTCACTGAGCCGGTGATATTTTAACACAGGCCTGTGGGAGGCAAGAAAGTGAGGCCTTTGATTACCTGGGGGAAGAGGGTCTGGGTAGTGGGAGCAGCCAGGGCAAAGGTCCTGAGGCAGAAGCATGCCAGGTGAGTCCAGGAGCAAAGAGGCTAACGTGGCTGGAATTGAGTGAGCTGGGGGATAATGGTGGGAATGAGGGTAAGGTGTGGAGCAGAGCCCCTTAGCTGTTACTCTCAGGGAGATAGGGCCGATGATGGAGGGTTTTGAGCATAGGAATGACATGTCCTGCAGCTTGAGTGGAGAATTGACTGGAGTGGCTCAGGGCCTGAGGCAAACTGATCACCCAGCAGGCTGCTGTAGTCATCCAGGTAAGTGATGATAATGCCTGGAGAGCCTGCTAACAATGGAGAAGGTGATTTATGGTGGGGTCTGGAAGAGTTTGGAAGATATCACTGACAAACCTTGCTGATGGAGTGGACTTGAAGAATAAGAGAACAAGAGGAGGTAAGGAGGACTCCAGGGTTCTTGGCCTGGGTGACTGGAGGGATAATGTTGCTACTGACTGAGGCAAATAAAACTATAGGGGAGCAGTTTCAGGTGTAACAGGGTGTTTAGACTTGCACATGTTCTATTTGGGATGTGTGCATGGCACCCAGGTGGAGATGTTGAGGCAGGAGAGGGGTATATGAGCTGGCAGTTTTAGGGAGAGGTCCTGGCCATGGGTGTGCAGTTGGGGGTGCTGGTATATGAATGATATGGCATCTCAGATGCCCCCACTGACTGAGTGAGTAGAGTAGCAGTGAAGGAAGAGTAGCAAAGATAGGGTGTGGGCTCTCTCACAGACGAGCTAGTTGCAGTGATGGCACTGATCTACCTCTCCTGCTGCCTCTACCCTGGTACAAGCCACCCTTGGCACATATCAAGATTGTTGCTGGAGGCTTCTGACTGGAATCCTGCCTCTACTCCCGACCTTGGCCTGCAGGCCCTCAAAGGGGTACTTTTGCAATGGAGGTTCCACCCTATCGCTTCTCTGCTCAAAACCCTCCAGCTGTCTCCTGTTCTTCTTAGAATAAAAGTTGACCTTTCCCTGTGCTTACCTTTCCCTCTACATGACCTGCCTGTCCCGGCCCCTTTACTTTGCTGACCTCATCTGCTTTTCTCTCTCCATTCAAGAATTTATCCATGTGTCTTGAGCATGTTGGACAAGCGTCTGTGTTTGCACCTGCTGCTCTCTCTGCCAGAAGAACCCCACCACCCACAGCACAGGTTTCCACAGAGTTCATGCCATTACCTGTCTCAAATTTTTGCTAACATATCAACTTTTCAGGGAGTCCTTCCCTGGTCTCTCATCATCTTTGATGCTCACTACATATTTTTGATATGTAATAAAAATATATTTTATTCATGTATTTTTGTCAAATGGTTCCACACTCAAAGAAATCCTGCATTTGGACGGCCTTTAAAATTAATTTTTAAATTTGATTTTCAGGTTCTTAATTGTGCTGATTGGAGAGTTAATTTTAAGGACACATTTACATTGCTTTGGGCTATCTCATGTAAGTGTGGAATCATTTTTATATGTCCCTTTCCAAAATGCTGTCTCTATAGGATGATTAGGTTTCCAAAGCAGGTACTGTGTCTCTCACCTTTAAATTACAGGGATGAAGAAAGTATGCATATTTTTGGAAAATACCTGCTCTGCTATATGGCATGCTACTGAAGACCTACCTAGTAGAAAACATCAATAAACTTAGAACAGTGCTTTTTGTATAAAAGAAAAATATGCACTTTGATATTAGTTCTGCAACTTTTTTTTTTTTTTTTGCTTCAGAGTAACTAGCGAACCATTGTGTGATAGAAAATATTTTCATGGTTGCTGCACATCTCCATGTAAAGTATTGGAAAGATTCTATTGTATTTTCAAAGTCTGATTTTTATAAATGAAAAATAACATATCCAAGTGCATGCTATCCAGTAGCTCCCGCCTACTTTTGGCTTCAAGATCTTTTCTGCAATAGTGTAGTGATAAATGATGCAGTAAACTCACCTCTCGTTCTGCTTCTATCATGTTATCACATATCTTTGCGTAAGTTTTTATTTCAATTGCCATTGCCAACCTTTGAGTGGTTTTAAGTAGAGTTTTTCAAAACACTTTATTTACTTTTTTATTGTTGAATTCTCTTCACTGCTACAACTTTCCTTTGTTGGATCACACACACAAAAATGTATTTCCACAGCAAATAATCAGTATGTGCTGAGTGTTTCTGATGTACCTGACATTGGGCTAGAGGCATGGAAGTGCTGGAGAATGAACCAAAAGTCCCTGCCTTCCTGTTGCTATTGACTGAGACAAAGATATTGATATTCGAGTAGAGAGTAGGAGAGAGAGAGAGAAAAAGAACAGAGATAAGTGCACAAATAAGCACTGAAAGAAGAATATATGTATCAAAGTATCTTATTGTTGAAAGAGAATCATTCTAGCAAATAATAAATGAGCTGAGGTTTATTGGGAACGTTTGTACTTTGGCCCAACTGTTTAGCAAAGCTCTGTGTGTAACTTCTAATAGGTTTGGTCCCTCTGTATCTGTGGCACCCGCATCTGCAGATTCAATCAATTGAAAAAAAATTGGGAATAAAAGATGGTTGTGCCCGTGCTGAACATGTAGACTTTCTTTCTCATGTCATTATTTCCTAAATGATGCAGCATAACAGCTATTTACATAGCATTTAAGTTGTATTAGGTATGATAAGTAACCTAGAAATGATTTAAAGTATCCAAGAGGATGTGCATAGGTTATAGGCAAGTAGTACTCCATTATATATAAGAGACTTGAATGTCACAAAGTTTGGTATTCACAGGTGTCCTGGAAATGATCCCTCGCAGATACAAAGTAACAACTGTATTGGTTTTTTTCACACTGTCAGCATTTTTTTTCTATATGTCTTCCCATGAGATTTTGAGAAAGAAGTGAATTTTAGTTTGTACCATACATTCCGGTGGATTATTGTATATATTTTACCACAGCGGGAAAATAAATGTTTTTCCAGTGGCTCGTGGCTTTTTGCCTTTCACTATTAATAGAAAACCTCAAAAGCGGATTCTAAGCATTTTTTAAAAATCAAGCTTATTTGAATTTTGTAACACATTGGATTAACTATTATGTGTTACTAAACTGTGCTGGAAAAAGTATGGAGATCTGTTTTTATGTTCTCCCGCAGTGCAGACCGTGTGAGCCACATATGTAATTTTGTATTTGTAGTAACTACATTTTAAAAAGTAAAAAGATGAAATTAATTTTAAGTAATATATTTTTGGCTGGGCGCTGTGGCTCACGCCTGTAATCCCAGCACTTTGGGGGGCCGAGGCGGGCAGATCACGAGGTCAGGAGATCGAGACCATCCTGGCTTACATGGTGAAACCCCGTCTCTACTAAAAATACAAAAAATTAGCTGGGCGTGGTGGCGGGCACCTGTAGTCCCAGCTACTCGGGAGGCTGAGGCAGGAGAATGGCGTGAACCTGGGAGGCAGAGCTTGCAGTGAGCCGAGATCATGCCACTGCACTCCAGCCTGGGCGACAGAGCGAGACTCCATCTCAAAAAAAAAAAAAAAAAGTAATATGTTTTTAGGCTGGGCAAGGTGGCTCACGCTTGTAATCCCACCACTTTGGGAGGACAAGGGAAGTGGACTGCTTGAGCCCAGGAGTTCGAGACCAGACTGGGCAACATGATGAAACCCTGTCTCTACAAAAAATACAAAAAGTTAGCCAGGTGTGGTGGCATGAGCCTGTAGTCCCAGCTACTAGGGATGCTAAGGTGGGAGGATCACCTGAGCCTGGAAGATTGAGGCTATAGTGAGCCATGAGTGAGATACTGCACTCCAGCCTAGGCAACTGAGTGAGACCTTGTCTCAAAAAAATATACATATGTGTGTGTGTATATATAAAATATATATAGATATTTTTAATTTTGTTTTATTTTGCATTTCATATATTATTCAGTTTTACATTCTCACAGGATCAGCAATGACAATGGCCACCTAGTCTCCCAAATCTGAAATGGCAAGATGATCACAGCTGTGGCTGACAGTAAAGTACTGATACACTCACAAATCTATGAAAGATGATCATTTCAACTTGTAATCAGTATCAGAATTTATGAACGAGGTTAAAAAAATTTTTTTATCCTGAGTTTTCAAAATCCACAGCAGCACATTTCAGTTCAGCCAGCTGCATTTCAAGGGGCCGATGGCACTGTGTGGGCAGCACAGGTCTAGGGGCTGAGTGTTAGATGCCATGGCTAATAGTGATGGCTTCACACAGTCAGTAACACAGTAGGAACTTAAGGCCAGCATGAAGGTGTGCATTTTAGTTGGTCTTCTCAAGATATTAGTTTTGTTTTGTTCATCTTGTCAGATTAGGTGAGACCCTTGCTGTTTTTTTTTTCTTTTTCTTTTTTTTTTTTTAATTTTACTTTAAGTTCTGGGCTACATATGCAGAATGTGCAGGTTTGCTACATAGGTATACACGTGCCATGGTGGTTTGCTGCACCCATCAACCTGCCATCTGGGTGTTAAGCCCGGCATGCATTAGGTATTTGTCCTAATGCTCTCCCTCCCCTTGCCCCACAACCCCCGATCCTTGCTGTTTTTACTATATAGTGTGGATGAATAAGGAGGAGCTGTCTGCCTAGCAAACACTGCCAATTATGTTCGTTATGGACATTATCTTTAATTCATGGTTCGGTTATTGCTAAAAATGTTTATACATACAGTCCTATCTATTTTTATTATGGTAAAATATATATAACGTACAATTTTCCATTTAAATCATTTTCAAGCATGTAATTAATTCAGTGGCAATAAGTAAATTGACACTGTTATGCAACCATCACCACCATCCATCTCTAAGGATCTTTTCATCTCGCAAAACTCAAACTCCATACTCATAAAACAACAACTCTCCTTCTTCCATTCCCTTAGCCCCTGGCAACTCCCATTCTTATTTCTCTCTGTGAATTTGACTGCACTATGTACCTGCTATAAGTGGAGTCATACAGTATTTGTCTTTTTTGACTGGCTTTTTTCACTTAGCATAATGTCCTCAAGGTTCATCCATGTTGTAGCATGTGTTAGAGTTTCCTTCCCATTTAAGGCTGAATAATATTTCTGTTGCCATAGTCCGTTCTTGCATTGCTATAAAGAAATCCCGGAGACTTCGTAATTTATAAGAAAAGAGGCTTAATTGGTTCATGGTTCTGCAGGCTGTACAGGAGCCATAGTGGCGTCTGCTTCTGGGGAGGCCTCAGGAGGCATACAATCATGGCAGAAGACAAAAAGGGAGCAGGCACTTCACATGGTGAAAGCAAAAGGAATAGAGAGTTGCAGGCTGGGGGTGTGGGGAGGAGGAATGCCACACAATTTTAAATGACCAGATCTTGCGAGAACTTACTCACCTTTGCAAAAGACAGCACCAAGCCATAAGGGATCTCCCCCCATGATCCAAACACCTCCCACCGGGCCCCACCTCCAGCATTGGGGCTTACAATTCAACACAAAATGTGGGCAGGGACAAATATCCAAACTATATCACCTGTCTATGTACACTGCGTTTTGTTTATTCATTCATCTTTTCTATGGACATTTGGGTTGCTTCCACCTTTGGGCTATTGTGAGTAATACTGCTGTGTGAACACAGGCACACAAATATCTATTAGAGTCCCCACTTTCATTTCTTTTCCACCAAAAGTGGAATTGCTGGATCATACAGTAATTCTATCTTTGATTTCTTCCGCAGATTTTGTACCATTTTAGATTACCACCAGCAATGCACAAGGGTTTCAGTTTCTCTCTATCTTTGCTAACACTTTTTATTTTCTGCTTTTTAAAAATAGCCATTCTAGTGGGTGTGAAGTGGTACTTCATTGTGGTACTTCATTAATTTACATTTCCCTAATGACTAATGATGTTGACATCTTTTTATGTGCTTGTTGGCCATTTGTATGTATTCTGTAGAGAAATATCTATTCAAGTTCCTTGTCTTTTTTTTTTCTTAAGAAATGGGGTCTTGCTATGGTGCCCAGGCTGGACATGAACTCCTGGCCCAAACTGCCTCAGTCTCTCTGGTAGTTTGGACTATAGGCATGTTCCACTGCACCCAACTTCTTTGTTCGATTTTTAGTTGGCTTGTTTGTATTTTTGTTGTTCAGTTGTAAGAGTTTCTTTATATATATTCTGTATATTACATCCTCTTCAGATATATGTTCCCTCCCATTCCATAGGAGCTCTCTTTTTTTTTTTTTTCTTTTTGACAGAGTCTCGTGCTGTTACCCAGGCTGGAGTATAGTGGCACAATCTCAGCTCACTGCAACCTCTGCCTCCTGGGTTCAAGCAATTCTCCTGCCTCAGCCTCCTGAGTAGCTGGGATTACAGGCACGTACCACCGCACTGGCTAATTTTTTGTATTTTCAGTAGAGATGGGGTTTCACCATGTTAGCCAGGATGGTCTCGATCTCCTGACTTCATGATCCGCCTACCCCAGTCTTCCAAAGTGCTGGGATTACAGACGTGAGTCACCGTGCCCGGCAAAGAAGGATCTCTTTTAATTTTCTTGGTAATGCCCTTCGTTGTACAAATTTTTAAAATTTTGATGAAGCCTAATTTATCTATTTGTATGGAATTACAAGGGGCCTCATATAGATAAAAAGATCTTGAAAAAGAAGTACAAAGTTGAAGACTCATACTTCTCAATTTCAAAATCTACTACAAAGTTACAGTAAACAAAATTGGGTGGTGCTGGCATATGCACAGACATATAGAGCAATAGGATAGAATTGAGACTCCAGAAAAAACTCACGTTTATAGTTGATTTATTTTTGACAAGGGGGCTTAGACCATTCAATGGGGGAAGAATTATCTCTTCAACAAATGGTGGTGGGATGAATGGATATCTACATGTAAAATAATGAAGTTGGACACCTACCTCTCACCATGTATAAGAATTAACTCAAATAGATCAATGACCTAAACATAAGAATTGAAACCATAAAACTGTTAAGAGAAACATAGGAGTAAATCTTCATGACCTTGGATTCAGTAATGGATTCTCAAATGACACCAAAAGCATGAGAAACAAAATAATTCATGATTGTTTGGAAGAATCATTTTTTGTACCTTGCCAATTTTGTAAACTTTTAGGTGGCTAACACTAGAAATTCACCTAACCAAGAATACATAGGTAGCCACGGGCTGACAGTGAATTAAATAGTCTGAGCTGCACACAGCAGCGCATCAAGCCCTCATAAGTGGCATCAAATACTTTATTTTCCATACACCCAGATTCGTGTGCTCCAGTTGACTTTATCTTTGGGTAACTATTTCCCTGCAGAGGTTAGCATGCTGCATTGGTCATTGGTCACCAGTCCCTTGACCAAGACAACAATCTTGTTTGTTATTCACATGATTTTCCTTTTTGTTTTCCTTATTCACATAGAAAATGAATAAATCAGAAAATGCCCAAAATGTAGTTAGGCTCTGGGCAGTCTTAAAAGAGTCATGAAGCGGCCGGGAGTGGTGGCTCACGCCTGTAATCCCAACACTTTGGGAGGCCGAGGCAGGTGGTGGTGCCCTCCTGTAGTCCCAGCTACTCAGGAGGCTGAGGCAGGAGATTCGCTTGAACCCGGGAGGTCGAAGAGGTTGCAGTGAGCCGAGATCGTGCCATTGCACTCCAGCTTGGTGACAGAGTGAGACTCCGTCTCAAAAAAAAAAAAAAAAAAAGTGTCATTAAGTATGTTTTATTTGGCTCTTTGGAATTTTTGGCCATCATCTGTTCCCCAAATGAAATTGTTCTAGACAAATATAAGTGAAACTTATTTGTATACTTAAGCTGTGGGCTTATTGGCCTCTTGGATATGAAACCTTAATAATAATTTATGCTATCCCCGCCATCCCAAGAAGTGCCCCATTTATCTCCACTGACTTCATTCTTGTAGGTAGTATGCATCTTGAAATGAGCAGCTGAGACCCTCTGGATGTGTCTCTTGCTTCCGTACCTGCCCCACTGCCAGTGAAGATGTCTTTATAACACTACAACACAAGATTCCTGGAAAAGCATTCTGCTTTTCTGGATAAAGTTGAGCCATGGATGTTTAAGTCTCTTTTATGATCAAACATTTCCCACTAACAAATATATCATTTTTTAGATTCAGCTAAGAAGGAATATAAAGTAAACATTTATTTAAATCAAGATTCTAAAAATACATAAAAGTACACTTTCCTACCTAAAGAATTTACATTTTGTTGATTGTTGTTTCTTAATGACCATTATTTACCTTGTATTATTAAGAGTTTTAAGGTGCTCTCACGTACCAACTTCAAATATAAGATTTGTTTAAAGCTAATAACATTTCATGGAAACCAAGTCAGTAATTGAGCAGAGGCAATCTGTATAAACCTTTTAGCTTCGTAAACCTTTTTTTTAGCTTAGGCTGTAGATAGAACATTTAGCACAGAATAGTACACTAAATTATCAACCTTTTCTAAACATTTACTCTTAAAGATCTGAATTCTTCCAATCTATAATTTTCCCTCTAGTTTTGACTGTTTGTTTAGACGGGGTCTCATTGTATCACCCAGGTTGGTCTTGAACACCTGGGTTCAAGCAATCCTCCTGCCTCAGCCTCCCAAGTAGCTGGAGTTACAGATGTGTGTCACCATGCCCAGCTCCATAACTGTGTTTTGAAGCAGGATTAATTTAGGGTAAAATACAGATAAAGGCTGTGGGTTTGTTTTGCCTGAGATCATGCTTCTATCTCATGCACAAGAATTCGAGTTTCTTCTAAAATATTATTGAATGGGAAACTTGTGTCACTCAGCAAATCAAAATGCATCTTCCCTGAATCTAGGCCCTATAGGCCTAATACTGATTTTCACTGCCTAGGAGGTCTCATTTTGAATTCTTGACCTACAGTTTTGTATTTTATGCACTTTGGGATGGATTTTTTTTTTATTTTCTTAATCCTTTCCTTCCTCTGTCTATGTATAAGCTTTTTCGGAGTATAAGGGAGTGTTGAGACAGTTTAGCTCAACCAAGGTCAAGAAAAGGAAAATAACAGGGGTGTGTATTAAGTCATCCCAGCCTTCCCATTCAGGGGATGGCCTATCGATAAACAGAACTGCATATCTTCAAGAGTACTCACACTCCAGCTACCTCTCCCAGCCAATGTGATGATTCTTTCATAAATCAAATGGAAAACCAGAGACCAGCAGACATTTGGGGAAACGAGCAGATGAAAAAGAAGGATTAAAATGAACAAACAAAGACACAGAGAGCTCAGATAAGCGAGGAGAACAGCCACAACCAATGACAATGAGCATTCTCATTGAAATTCAGCATGGTATCACATTTCCTAAGATAAGAAACTACTATGAAAAAGGGAAAATCAGAGTGCAAGAAAGGTTATTAAAAATAGAAGATGCTGGAGAAATCAAGAATAGGTACAATCAATCCATCATCTAATAGAAGCTTCAGAAACAGAAAAGATATAGGGGTTGGAATGTTGTAATTTTTAAAAATAGAAGAAAATGTCCCCAGGCTTTGGGAAAAATTGGGTTTTTATCCCTTCTCTCCCCCTCCAGCCCTCAAAAAGCAATTTCGAATGGATTCTTGTGAATCTTCATAACTCCAAAGTTAAAGAGAAAACTCTAACTCTTCCAAAGAGAAAGGAAAAACACAAATTTCTCACAAAGGAAAGATAATCATACTGGCTTTGGATTTTACATTAACAAGCCTGGATACTAAACTTAAAAATGAAATAACGTCTGAAGAAGAAAGAATTTGAACTTGGGCTGCATTCAGGACTCTATCAATCGAGAGGCCATGAATTCAGAAATTTTAATGCCATCTAAAATAATTTATTAGTATTGTTTATACCAGCACTTGAAATAGCTGAAAGGAGACAAATTGAAATACCAAAATTGGCAGCTAAGAGTTAGAGGAAAAAGAAAAAGCACTCCAGAAAAAAGTAAGATCCAAATGTTACTGACAGAAAATTATTCTTCAATTAGCAAAGTTTGATGAAAGAAGATTATCCTTCTCTCAGTGGGTCCAGTCCTACTACCTACTCCTGCAGTGAAAAATAGTTACAGAATCCTATTAATGTTCTTTATCGATAGGGTATGTATGTATGTATGTATGTATGTATGTATGTATTTGAGACAGGGTCTTGCTCTGCTGCCCAGGCTGGAGTGCAGTGGTATGATCACAGCTCACTGCAACCTCACACTCCTGGGCTGAAGAAATCCTCCTGCCTCAGCCTCCTGAGTAGCTACTATCACAAGTGTGTGCTATCACGCCTAGCTTACTTTTGTATTTTTTGTACATATGGTGTCTTGCTATGTTTCCCAGGCTGATCTCGAACTCCTGACCTCAAGCAATCCTCCTGCCTCAGCCTCCTAAATGCTGGAATTATAGGCATGAACCACTGCACCTGGCCTTTTGGTAGGATTTAGAAACAGGCTGTGGCAAAGCACAGAACACTTATATATTTTGAACAAACTATAAATAACATAGCTGGAAATCTTAAATGCTGATGCATACTTTATTTTTCTTATAACAAAAATCAGGGTAGTGGAGGAAGGAATGTCATTGTGTTAATTTTGTAGATAGATATGGTCGAAAGTCAGTAAGTCAAGACGCGAAGATCTGTTATTCAAACAATAAATGCCTGATTTAAAATTATAATCATGGACATCAGAAGATGATGACTAAGTTCTCATTCTTTTAAATAGTTGTTATTTTTCAAAAGAGAAACTGAGGTGCTCCTGAATGAAGGGGACTGGCTATGCATAAAAGAACATTTTATAATCTCCTTATATTTTTTAACCAAATACATGCATTATGTCAATTTTTTTTGTTTTAAAGTATACTTTTATAAAAATTATTAAAATGCAATCAGGCTTTCTCTTGCTCTGTTTGTGAGTTGAGTGATTTGGCTTGGTCTGGGCAGCTTTAATTTGAGCTTCTGAACTAACACCTGCCCTCTCTTCTCTCTTTCCTCCCCTCCTTGAAGACAGACCTGCCATGTGCATCCTAGACCCCAGTGACTCCTGCTTCCTTGAAGATCTGCTCTATCAGTTATCCATCACCAGATCTATACAGAATCTTTCCTACCGCTCTAACTCTGCATTACCTTATACTAGTCATTCTTTCTCCTTTCCTTAATCTCCACATTTATTTCACGAGAAATCTACATTTCTTGTCTTTCTAGCCATCTCTTCCATTTCCATTATTCCCAGGCCTATTGCAACATAACTTCTATTCTCTTCACACCCCACAATGTCACTTAACTAAAATTTTCTCAGTCTTTATTTAACCTCTGCTTTGTGAAATCAAAGATTTACTTTCTATTTCTATCATACTTGATCTCACAACACTCTTATTCCTCTAACTGGGATCTGAAAATGTATCCTATTGGATTTTTGAGTTTTCAAAGATTTTTTAAATTTGAAATATTTTATTTTCATGATAATTTTAAATGAATAAGATAGGATAATCTAGATAATGGCCATATAACAACAATGTTAACATCTGTGTAACCACCACCCACATCAAGATATGTAATATTTCCAGCACCCAGCAGGCCACCGTCAGGTTCAAAGAGATTGTTGCATATATCATTTTTTGTATTGTTTTCTCTTTTCTTCTTTCCTTTCTTTCTTTTTTTTTTTTTTTGAGACAGCAGAGTCTCACTCTGTCACAGAGGCTGGAGTGCAGTGGCGTGATCTCTGCTCCTGGGTTCAAGCAATCCTCGTGCCTCAGTCACCCGAATAACTGAGATTACAGGCACACACCACCAGGCCTGGGTAATTTTTTGTATTTTTACTAGAGACAGGTTTCACCATGTTGTGTAGGCTGTTCTCGAACTCCTGGTCTCAAGTGATCCACCTGCCTCAGCCTCCCAAAGTGTTGGGATTACAGGCATGAGCCACCGTGCCCGGCCAGTATTGCTTTTTCTTAAGGTATTAATGTGTTCATTTAGGGTACTGTTTTTCATGGTATGAATATTTCAGGGTTTGTTCATCTTCTACTGTGAATAGTTGGGATATTTCAATTATTTGCCTAGTAGGAATAAAGCTGAGGTCTGTTACATTTAACAGGTTATTTCTCATACTGGGGTCTGTGACCTGATGCTCTATATGTGTGAATCATTTTCAGTAGATAATGGACTATATGCAGTGGATTACTGGCCCTCCTGATGTCTATTTTTAAGTAAAAGTGTTATTGAGATATAATTCCCCCTATTAAAGTGTACATTTCAGCAGTTTTTAGCACATTCACAGGGTTTTACAGTACAGCCATTACCACTGTTTTAGAACACTTCATTTCCCCCAAAGAAACCTTGTACCTATTATCAGTTACTTCTTGTTTCCCCCCAGTGCCTACCCCACCCCATCCCTAGGCAACCACAAATACTCTTTTTATATATTTGCAATTCTGAATATTTCATATAATGGAACCATACAGTATGTGTGGTCTTTTTTTACTGGCTTCTTTTACTTACCATAATATTTTCAGGATTCATCCATGTTGCAGTATGTACCAGTTCCTTTTTCTTGATGAATAATATTTCATTGAATGGATAGATCACATTTTACTTATCCGTTCATTAGTTACAAACATTTGTGCTGTTTCCACTTTTTGGCTATTATGCTTAATATTGCTATGAGTATCATTGTATAAATTTTTGTGTGGCTATGTGTTTTTATTTATCATGGGTATATACAAAGGAGGGGAATTGCTGGGTCATATTATAATTCTGTTTAACCTTTTGAGGAACTGCTAGAATTATTTCCAAAATAGCAATATCGTTTTACATTTTGGCCAGCAATGCACAATGCACAAGGGTTCAAATTTTCCTACAGCCTTGCCAACATTTGTTATTTTCTGGGTTTGTTTTTTATTTGTTGTTGATTATAACCATCCAAGTGGGTATGAAGTAGTACTTTATAGTTTTTTTTTGTTTTGGAGATGGAGTTTCGATCTTGTCGCCCAGGCTGGAGTGAAATGGCACAATCTTGGCTTACTGCAACCTCCGCCTCCTGGGTTCAAGGATTCTCCTGCCTCAGCCTCCCGAGTAACTGGGATTACAGGTGCCCGCCACCACACCTGGCTAATTTTTTTGTATTTTCAGTAGAGACGGGGTTTCACCATGTTGGCCAGGCTGGTCTTGAACTCCTGACCTCGGGTGATCCACCTGCTTTGACCTCCCAATATGCTGGGATTACTGGCATGAGCCACCGCCTCCAGCCTTTGTTTTGCTTTTTTGAGACGAGTCAGAGTCTCACTCTGTCGCTAGGCTGGAGTGCAGTGGTGCGATCTTGGCTCACTGCAACCTCTGCCTCCCAGGTTCAAGTGATTTTCCTGCCTCAGCCTCCCGAGTAGCTGGGACTACAAGCATGCGCCACCATGCCCAGCTAATTTTTGTATTTTTAGAGACGAGGTTTCATCATGTTGGCCAGGATGGTCTTGATCTCTTGACCTTGTGATCCTCCTGCCTCGGTCTCCCAAGTGCTGGGATTACAGGCTTGTTATAGTTTTGATTTGCATTTCCCTGGTGACTATTGTATTGAGTATCTTTTCATGTTATTGACTTATTATTGACTATTTGTATACCTTCTTATTGACTATTAAATATAGTCCATATATTCGTATATCTTCTTTTGAGAAATGTCTTTTTAAGTCTTTTGCCCATTTCTAATTGAGTTGTTTTGTTGTTGTTGAATCGTAGAAGTTCTTTGTGTACACTAGAACTAGTACCTTATCAGATAGATGATTTATAACAATACTCACTTACTCTGTGGGTCACTTCTTTCTTGATTGTGTCCTTTAGTTTTGATGAAGTCAGATTTACCTAGTTTTAATCTTGTTGCTCATACTTTTGGTGTCACATCTAAGAAAACACTGTTTACTCCAAGGTCATCAAGGTTTATACCTATGTTTTCTTCTAAGAGTTTTATAGTTTTAGCTCTTATATTTAGGTATTTGATCTATTTTGAGTCAATTTTGTGTATGGTGTGAGGGAGAGGTGCTCCCCTTATTCTTTTACCTGTTTTAGCATCATTTGTTGAAAAGACTATACCTTCTCCCTCTTGAATTGAATTTTATTGGCACTCTTGTCAAAAAACAATTGACGTAAATATGAGGGTTTATTTCTGGACTCGGAATTCTATTCTGTTCATCTGTCTGTGTATCCTGTGTTAGTACCACAGTTTCTTGATGTATTATATCCTTGTCATGAGTTTGAAATCAGGAAGTATGGGTCTGCCAGCTTTTTCATTTTTAATTTTTCAACATTGTTTTGACTATTCTGGGTCTCTTGAATTTTTATATAAATTTTGGGATTGGTTTGTCAGTTTCTGCAGAGTAGCTAGTGGGATGCTTTTAAGAATTGCATTCAATCTGTAGGTGATTCCTGGAAATATTGCTATCTTAGCAGTGTAAGTCCTCTGATACATGACATGGGGTGTTTTTCCATTTATTCATGTCTTCAATTTCTTTCAACCATGTTTGTAATTTCCGGATATGTTTTGCATCTTTTGTCAAATTTATTCCTAAGTATCTTACTCTTTTTGATGCTGTTATAAATTGAGTTATTTTCTTAAATTTTATTTTCAGATTGTTTATTGCAAGTGTATATAAATACAGTTGGTTCTTTATATGAATGTTGTATTCTGAAATCTTGTCAAATGAGTTTAATAGCTAGTTGCCCTCTTGCGAGTTTTTCTCCTTGTCCATCATACTGCTCCTTTATGAACCCCTTATCTGCATAGTCCTTCTTGAACATAGCCAAAAAACTATGTGCTGAGAGCTGTTCAAGTGCTTGATTGCATTGTGTTACTCACTCCCCACATTAGTCTCATAAACAACGTGGCATTATTATATCCATTTCCTAGCTAAGGCAACTCAAATGCAGAAAGTTTAAGGAACTTGCCAAGTTCTCTCAATAGCATATAACAGATTGGGTGTGTGGTATTCTCCTTTCATTCTACATGCTCTCTCCCTGGAGAATTTTTGTTTATTATAGCGCTGTTTGTGTATGAATGGTATCCAGATATTTATCACTAGATGAGACCTCTCTGCTGAGCTTTCACACTAAACCCCAATCACCTACCAGATATCTCCCTCTATTTGTCCCATAAACCTGGCCCAATTACAGCTCCTTTCTCCTTGTTTGCTGTCATTTCTCTAAAGCTGCTTCTCTCTTTCGCCTTTTATCTTGATTGATGGTGAGTGCCACCACTCACTTGCTCCCACAAATTCACTCCTGGATGCCAGTTTACACAAGCTGTCTAACATGGCACGAGCATTAGCTCTAGTTCCTTCATTTATTCCTTCCTATGAGGTTCTTTCTTCTGACTAACATGCCTTTCATCACTTCGCCATCTGGCAAGTTCCAGCCCTCTGTGAAATGCTTCCTGAGGGCTCCAGGCAGAGCTAGATTCCCTACTAGGTTCTTATCCTGCCTTTGTTGATAACTAGATCACAGCATCTGTGAAGAGGGGTGTAATGTGTACTTTCCTATGCTTGTCCCCCCTCTAATGCTATGAGTGCTGTTGGGTAAGCATTGAGTTTACAGAGTATCTAGAAGACATTTTATAAATGCTTGTGAAATACATGAATGGTTCTGACATGGAAGAAAATAGTTTACATTTTTTTTTTTTGAGATAGAGTCTTGCTCTGTCACCCAGGCTGGAGTGCAGTGGCGTGATCTCAGCTCACTGCCACCTCCACCTCCCAGGTTCAAGTGATTCTCTACAGTCTGGGTTTTTGTTAGTGAGTTGAAGATCACTATGGAGTTATTGCCCCAGCCTATCTCATAAATGCACATTGAACTTTATACCCCTTCAACTTTTTGACTCCTGTTCATCTTTCAGATTCATGCTTCCATGCCACCTCCTTAGTGAAATTCTTCCTGATATCTCAAATTTCATTAAATTCCTTCAGACCTCTCTTTTGAAGCACTTGCTATGATATAATTTATTAAATATTTGTGAAGTTATCTTTTGGATTGATGTCTGCTTTACTTGGTTCTGAGTTTCATGAGAATAGAGATCCTTCCTTAAGTCTGCCCTCTGCACAGTTGTTTCCTGGCCCCTTGTCCACAGCCTGGTTTAGTGGAAGCTCAGTGGATATTTCTCTGGGTAAATGAATAATTGTAGCCATGAATACTTTATTTTATGTTTAGCATTTACTTCCTATGAGTTGGTTGCCAGTTTAATAATGGAGACACCTTAACATAGCTGACCACATATTCAGCAAACTCATAAAGAGTATGTGTGCTGTGAACCAAGAGATGTTTGAGATATATTGGGATGCAGAACTTGTTAAGATATGTTCTCTTCCAGCTAGATGCTTATGCTCTAGTCTGGAGCTAAATAACCATACTACAAGGCAAAACAGAGTGAGGAAACTCCCTTCTAAGCAAAAAGAGAGCTTCATTCTGAGGATGTAGAAAGAAGCTTAAGATTAGATTCCACTGGCCATTTTCTATGGTTTAAATGTGTTCCCTAAAAGTGCATGTGTTAGAAATGTAATCCTCAAATGTGTATGTTCACGGTATTTGGAAGTGGGGCTTTTAGGAATAGATGAGGTCATGAGGAGGCTAGGCAATGCCCGTGATGGCATCAGTGGCTTTATAAGACGAGGAGAGAGACCCTAGCTGACATGCTTTCTCTCTCTCATCATGCCATGCCCTCCACTATGTTATGACACAGCAAAAGGCTCTCACCAGATCCAGCTTCTTCATATTGGACTTACCATCCTCCAGAACTGTAAGAAATAGATTGCTTTTAAAATTATTTCATCTGAGGCAGTCTGTTATAGCGGCAGAAAACAAACTAAGACACGATTGAGTTTTTTTTTTTAAATTGTAGAACAATTTATCACAAAGCTTCACCCTTGAATTAATCATAATTATCTCATAAGCATTTAATAAACTTCATCAAATTCCTAAGCAGACTCTTCTGCCATCTTTTGGTGTTAATGAACTTCCTAACAGTCTTTTATATTCTCTGTTAGCACTGATGTTTCCTTAGTTTCTTGGAGGGTTTGGGATTCCAAAGTGCATGTAAGAACAGCCGAGTATTGAATTGAGCAGATTTGTAGGCAGATGCACAAGGCAAAATGAGAAGGAGGGATGCCTCAGTCCAGGGCTTTGACCCGATGTTCTGTCTGTCGGGAGAACATATTCACTGCACAAACACATTTCCTTCCATTGGTAGTTATGTGTAATACTTTTACTGGACTCTAAAACTGATTTTCTTCAGTAAAGCTTTTTACTGTTTTTCCGAAGTTGCCCTAAAACTGGAAAAGTGAAAAGTCAGCACAATGCCTGCTTGCAGAAAAGAATGAGTTCCATGTTTCACATTACCATGTTACTCATCAACTTCAGTCTTAAAAATTTTTCCAAATTTGTGTAATTCTCTGTTTTACTTGGTGTTATCTGTCCTTCTTTACCAAAGAAGGTATAAAATGAAAAAAATTTGATAGGTTGTAAATTAAGAAGGCACATCTACACATCCCCGAATAAAAATAAATATAAGACTAGGGGTGAAGTTTGTGATGAAGAGTTGCTGCGTTCTCCTCATTTTTAATGACGCTTATAAGTAGTTTATGCTACTATCCTGGTAATACCCAATTCCTTATGTTTCTTAAAAATAAAGCTTATATTTCATCTTAATTTTGATGAATGAAATGACTATACACACTTATTAGTTAACTCTTCATGCTTAATGGAGACAATCTATACTGTGGCCTGAGTAATGCCCAAGTCACTGGGACCAGCTCTGTCTACAGACAGCCTATGGGATGGGTATTGACATCCACAATGCTTTGGTTGTATCCTAGCCTTCCCTCTTATTGGCTGTGTAACATCAGAGACATTCCATTCCCAATCTCTTCCTTGTTTCCAGTTTCATCATTGTACAACAGAGCCAATGGCACCAACTTCTGCAGAGTGGTGAGGATTCCATGAGTTAATATAAACACTGAATAAATATTAAGAACATCCTTTTCCCTCACTCATCTTCCTCTCCTAGTATTTGTTCACACACACACACACACACACACACACACACACACACATTATGATGACCAATATATTGGGTACTCAATACTTCAGGTAAAACAGCAAAGATATGCTGCTGTTGATGATGGTGATGTGTGTGTGCATATGTGTGTCTGTGTTTTTTGGGGGTTGGTTAATTTATCTTCTCATTGCCTTTCCTTGGTGCTGCCTCTTGGGCTCACTTTGCATCTTTTCCCTGGGCTTAGGGCCTATGTGGCAGCAAAGATGCTCATCGTCATGGTCCAATAAAGAGAAACAGATGGGCTCCAGTGAGCCCCTGAGTAGGTCGTCTGTCCTTTTGAAAACGGTGGCTTGACCAAATTTATTGGATTTGGAATTGTCGCTATTTTAAATGTTATCACCTCCCATTTTTAAGCTATAAAAAGAGGGTAGAGCCATCCTTATTAGTGTTTTTATATTTTAATTATTAATTCTCTCAAACATCTGGTTCCTTTGCTAGGTGCGTCGTGGCTGAGAGTTGGAGCTCTCCAGCAACATGCCCGAGCAGAGTAACGATTACCGGGTGGCCGTGTTTGGGGCTGGCGGTGTTGGCAAGAGCTCCCTGGTGTTGAGGTTTGTGAAAGGCACATTCCGGGAGAGCTACATCCCGACGGTGGAAGACACCTACCGGCAAGTGATCAGCTGCGACAAGAGCATATGCACACTGCAGATCACCGACACGACGGGGAGCCACCAGTTCCCGGCCATGCAGCGGTTGTCCATCTCCAAAGGGCACGCCTTCATCCTGGTGTACTCCATTACCAGCCGGCAGTCCTTGGAGGAGCTCAAACCCATCTATGAACAAATCTGTGAGATCAAAGGGGACGTGGAGAGCATCCCCATCATGCTGGTGGGGAACAAGTGTGACGAGAGCCCCAGCCGCGAGGTGCAGAGCAGCGAGGCGGAGGCCTTGGCCCGCACATGGAAGTGCGCCTTCATGGAGACCTCAGCCAAGCTCAACCATAACGTGAAGGAGCTTTTCCAGGAGCTGCTCAACCTGGAGAAGCGCAGGACCGTGAGTCTCCAGATCGACGGGAAAAAGAGCAAGCAGCAGAAAAGGAAAGAGAAGCTCAAAGGCAAGTGCGTGATCATGTGAAGGCCCTTCCTGCGGGAGGAGCAGCTGTGTGTCCCCGGCACCTCACTCCCCCGAAATGACACCCACCGTCGTCAGGGTAGCATGTATTATGCCCACGTGTTAAACATTGCATTTAATCGAGATGCGTCCTATTGTCCTTAAGAGGGCGTTTCACACCACCAACAGTAAGCCACCCCCTCTGGAGTCACAGAATCTGCCAGGCGGTTCAAGTGAAAACCAACACGCTCAGCATCCCCGGGAACTGAGAGGTGCCAGCAATTGCTGAAGGTGGCGATGAACACCAGAAGGTGGGAGGGAGGAAGAACTGGTACCTACAAAGCAACATCTACCGAGAGGACTAAATGTCATCTACGTGCATGTGAGAGCGTGTTAACCCAGAGCTACCTGCACCAACCCCAGACAGAAGCCAATTACATCTTTGGGGGAGGGGAGGGGCAGGAAGAGGTGAGATCAGATGGTCCAAAGTGGACCACACTTGGTCCATTTTACACTTTTGTTAAAGGGGATTAAAAAACACAGCCTCTCCCCCAAAGGGTGTTCATTCTTAATTCCCACCTGGCCTGTTAGGAGCCTTGCTACCCTGAGGGGATGTGTTCACCTTACCTAGACCTAGTTAGGAAGTATCATTTTAAGCTATTAGAGTATTTATCTTCATGTGCAGGGATAAGTGCACTAATAGTGTGCTACTCTGTCAGAAGTTCTTCAGTTTTTAAGTGAGGATATCGTGACAGTATTAAAACATCGCAATAATGTTCCTGTGTGTTTTACATCGAGGGTTTTAGAAATGTGATTTTCTTCTTTTGACTTGTGAGGAGTATAACTTCTTTCAGCCCTCAGATTTTAAATACAAGCAAATAAACTCGCTATTTTTAGACGTTTTTTTTCCTCCAAGGTGGTTTTCTTCTCTTAAATAACTCGATCTGTACCCAGCTGGGTAGCAGCCAGCAAAGGCCATCAGACAACCAGAAGCACATCTGTTTTTGTAGTGTCACAAACATGTATATGCCACACTTTGCACCTTAATGAAATACTTTGAAACAGAAGTTATTCACTGTGTTTTTGATGATCTATCTGTATTGGAAATATATTCCTGAAAAATGCATTTAAGTAATAGTAAATTCTCTTGCATGTTCCATTATATGTGTCTTCTAAGAGCTGTTCAATACAGTATTCACTCTAGAAACAATTATCTTTTTCTCCTAATGATTTTGTGTGCATCTTTAATCTTTCAAGCCAAATTACAGCCATTTCAGGTTTCCTGTGTTAGCTTGGGGATAGGATGGTGGCTGGAGACAGGCAGGCTTCTCTGCCCTGGGAAGAGCCCATCAGCTTAATTGCTCTGCCATCGTAGAGCCTGGTTGGACTTGGCTTCCTGAAAACTCCCACTGATAGTGCCTGTTAGATCTCCTGTTTGTTTCAGTTGGCAGAACATTTACTGGCCCCAACTGTGGCATCATCCTCTCAGCAATCTTCCTGTCACCCGCCTGGCAGGCAGAAGAAGCTGCATTCTCACGTGGGCCTGCCTGGGGGTGGGGGCTGCCTGGCTGTTGGGTGGCAGTGTCAGCACAGGTAGGGCTTAAGTTGGGGATGTTTGACCGGGCCACCTCCTGCAACTGCTGTTTCTCCTGTCCCTCCTGTGCAGGGCTTGCAGCAGCAGCAGTGTGGCCATCTCCATCCCCCAAAGCACACTTGCTCTCTCAATATGTCCTAGTTTTCTTTAGCCTTTTCTGGTTCAGTTCCCTTGTCCTGATCTCATCCTCTCTGGTCTCCCAATAACTCACCCTTGGGATGTGTTTAGTGCGTGGGAGGTGCCTTTGAGAACTGCTTGACTCCATGATCTCCTAGAACAAAACTGCCCTGACTTTACAGGGGGAACACTCATGCTGAGCTGAGAAAGCAAAGTGGCATGGGAGCCAGCTGGGGGTGCAGAGCATTTGGGCCAGTCCCGTGGCCCCCTTCAAATTCCTCAAGCAGGATTGTTCTGTTCTAGAAAGCTGTTGCACAGCATTCGCAATGAGATCTTTAGTGGCGGATTTTCTGGAACATTTGTTTTTCAACTTGTCCCGACATTTTCTTTTCTGTTTCTATTCTGAGAGAGAGATGATCAGGTTTTAATTTGGGTATAGGTTAAATGGAAGAAGAAACAGAACTTCATGGCCAAAACAGATGTATAGATTTTGAGTGGGTTCTTTGCTAACAGTAGAATGCGATCTTTGCCACTGACTGTAGTGTTAATAAGGCTTTTAACGTGAGATATTCCTGCAAACCATCCCATTTCTACTGATTGTAAGTCAGAATTTCTTTTATCCCTTTCAAATCAGTTTCTACATGTTTAAGTGTTTAGGGCTTCATCAGCATGAGCAGTTTGTAACTACTGAAAATCTGATTTCATTCAGGACACGTTTTTTTCCTTCATATTTTGCCTGTGAATTTATAGGCTAGGAAGGCTATTGAAGCCTCAATTATGGGTCTTCATTTTGAGATCATTTTCTATGAGCTGAACTGAGGATATCGATGGTTATCTCAAAATCATCTTTTAGGAGCTCCCCAATTGACTCAGGGTTTGAGGAGTTAGTATCACAGAATCAGATTTTTTTAAAGCATTTGTATGTTTCCATTCCCAAATATGTAGCTGTGGTTCTTGAAAACACATCCTACATTGCATATGGGCACAGCAGTTTTTGACCCAGCCAGAATAAGTTAATATTTAATTAAATATTGCTTTGAAGATGGCGCTCTGGGCATGAGCATGGGGCTCCATGACTTCCCTTCTGTCCCCACGAGCCCCTCCTCCATCCAGCAACAAGCCATGGGCATGCATACAATGCAGCAAGACCAACACAAGAGCAATATTGAATTGTTCATTCTATCTAAAATTACATGTATATAAAATATATAATTTATCTTCCTGCATTTTTGAAGTATAAAGTCATAAATTGTACATATCTGTAAGCTAGTATATTTGTTTCACTGTTTGTAATATTTAAGAAATGCGCATTCTTTGTAGAACAAAAATGTATTAAATATTTTAAAAATTGCGCTGTGATAATTTTTTTTCCCAAAATTTGTAATGTGTTGCTTCTACATAAGTTCTCTGGAAATATCTACAACTAATAATAGGACACATGTAAATCCTTGAAGACACATCCTGGAATTCAGTACCCCACAAGGACAGCGTGTATACAAAGTATTTGCAGAGCATGACTTTTATATGTGTGGGATACCAATGTGTATATTTATATTTAAAGTGTATTTATTGTTACAAGTCTATTCTCTATTATATTTTATTTACTCTGCGGTTATAAAAATCACCCTTGCATACAAGTTTCTAGTTGCCAGTGATGTTCTGGAAATAATGGGACATATTACAATAAAGCTACAGTTATGACACCCTGGCTGGAAGGTGGTGCTATTTCTTAAGGGGTTAGCTGGTCTAGGAAGACCTTGACTTGGTGACCCCTCAGTGGCTGTTATGTGCTTATGACCACAATAGGAGAATATCAGGCTCTGTGCAGAACTAGCATAGGTAACAGTAGCTCACCCTGGGGTGTCCCGTGAAACTTTCCCATTGCTCCCTGTCATTGGGTGGAAATGAAGCAGAAGCTCCAGACATGTTAAGGTGAGAGGGAAGGAGTAGGGCAGGGCCCTACTTGTGTCAAAATAGAAGAAGTGAAGACAAACTCCCTTCTCTTTTTTTTAATCCTGCTTTCCTCCACAACCCCAGGCTATTAAATTGTAAACCAAATATAAAATTCTAAGCCCCCCAACTGACTGATGGATGCTTCCCTTGGCCAAGGGCATTCCAAAGTTAACTCGAAAACTAGTTCAAGCCATGATGGGAAGTGGGGATCAGACATGGCTCATTATATCCTCCTCCTCTTGGAATTCAGGCACAACTGACCAGCATTAACATTAAAACATCTGAAGAATGATAGACTGTTTGGGTCTGGTAAGAGGCATTTCCTTCTACTGATTCTTTCTGCATAATAGGAACCTTGGTTTCCATAAGCCCTTACCTTAATCCAGACATTCCCTTCTATTGATTCCAGTCTTTAGATAATAATCTAACTCTTTCAACCAATTGCCAATTAGAAAATTCTTGAATCTACCTATGACTTGCAAGCCCCCACTTTGAGTTATCCCACCTTTCTGGACCAAACCAGTGTATATCTTACATGTATTCATCGATGTCTTATGTCTTGCTAAAATGTATAAAACGAAGCTGTAGCCAGATCACCTTGGGCACATATTCTCAGGATCTCCTGGGGTTGTGTCTAGGGTCATTAGTCACTCGTATTAGGCTCAGAATAAGTGTCTTCAAAAATTTTATAGAGTGATTCTTTTCATTGACAAAATGATAGTGTTAAGTCTGGGACAAGCCAATGCCTGAGACATGGGGTTGCAGCAGAGCACGAGGTTTAATTGTAGGGTCACCCAATGAGGAGATAGGAGGAAACCTCAAATCCATCTCCCAGAGGGCTATGGGGCTAGTTAGTTTAAGGGTTTTGGAGGGGGCCACAGCATGAAGTGTGGAAATCATTGATTGGTCAAAGAGTGCGGGGTGAAGTCGTGGGATGAGGATGAAGAAGCTGCAGTCTCATGCTGATCCCATCCTTCTGTGGGGTCTTCAAATTGGGTGCTGGAATTTGGGGGCTGAAAAAATCTTAAGTGATCCTTAAACAAAAGCCTTATGATTCTAATGTCAGAGGTCCTGTCTATGGGAACAACAGGGATGCAGATCAATTCTTAAACCATCTTATAACCTTAATGCCAGAAATCTTATCTACAGGAACAAAGAGATACAAATGGTCAGGATCTAGTGCTACATGACTTTTAGCAACAAGGAAGTGGGCCAAAGTGCAGCCTGATTAATGCTTAATTATGACTCTATTTCTATCCAGAACCTGGCATGCCATTCTTGTCAACCCTGTGGGGACAGTTTCTGCCCTAGCGTTGTTGCTGAGTACTGCTTCTGTTTGGTCTTTATTTCTCTTTTTCCACGCTAATTGTAAAATAAAGCTTAATTTTGATGATGCAGGAAAAATCCATCAAACACTAAAAACAAAATCCTCACTCTGCAACGGAATAACTAAGTGACACTGGGGAGGTTCTTGCCCTCTTAGTGCTTCTGCAAAATGGGAATGATTAACATCTGCAGGGTGGTGGCCCTGAGGATTAATTTGATGATAAGCACAAAGCACAGAGCTGGCTTGTCACATATTGAGCTTTCAGAGGAAACATACAAAAATCTGCTGATTATGTAGCATTCTATCTGGAAGGTTGGCGGCAATGTGAAAATCAAAGTACCCAAGTACAAAAACCACCAGAAACTTCCGCTTCTTCCAGCCTCTTTATTAACAGCTTTCCAGGTCTTGCTGTCTGCATGCCCCTCCCTACTCCAACCCTCTGCCCAGCTTCAGGTCATTATTGCAACATTAGTCAGGGCTCCCATTTACGGAGATAATGACAATCAGCCGACCCTATTAGGCACCATTAAAGGGTATTCTGGTGCTTATCAAACTTTAATGTGCAAATGAAGTACTTCAGGGTCTTGTGATTCCATAGCCTCTGAGGCAGCGGGGCTGAGTGGGGCCTGGGAGTCTGCATTTCTATCAGGCTTCTAGGTGATGTCCCTGCTTCTGGTCCGAGACCACACTTTGACATGCAAGGCTGTAATCTACTTGCTCTTTAGTTCTGTCGCACATGAGAATCGCTTGGTAAAGGAGTTTTGCAAACTATTGATAACCAGACCACCTACCCCTCACAGAAACTGTGTGTTGGTAGGTAATTTTGATATGGAATCGAATTTAAGAATCACTGCTGTTAGGCAAGTTTAATTGGGAATTCCTGCCAGCTCCCTAAGTCTTGGGGTGGGATGGAGATGGGAGCAGGCTTTGTTAAATCAAGTTCCCCTTTAGTGACTTTTTTCAATCAGTGGTATTGAGGGTCTCGGCTTTCTCTGTGTAGAGCATTTTCCAAGGTTAGCATTGAGAGAAAATTGTAATTCAGGTATAGAGCATCTGCCCACCTGCTCCATCCTGGGGAGTTCCATCAGGGCTACGTGGGCAGTGATGTCCCTGGTTGTGGGTCTGAGCCCCAGCAGCCATCTGGAGCACCCCTCCTTGCCCTCCTGATGTAAGCATGGCACCCTGTCTATTCTTAACAACTCCTCAAGCTTCTTCAATGCCTGCAAATACTGAAGACAGGTGCCCCTAAAACCATCTTTGCAAAAATTATGACAGTGAGAAAAATCTGACATAGGAAAATTATGAGTGAAAGAAATCTGACCTAAGAGACTCCATCTTGCTTCTAACCTCCAAGCTGCCCTTATCTATTCCTGCACTTAGGCCAAATTAACTTTGGGATGAATTTATAGTTTAACTTTGAAACATAGATAATAAGAGTCCCTCCTTGAGCAAACTTCTCCTTGCCTGGAGACCAGACTCTTTTGCAAAACTAACAAATTAGCCACAAGATTAGGAATTATTATTATTATTATTATTATTTGAGACAGAGTCTCTCTCTATTGCCCAGGCTGGAGTGCAATGGCACGATCATGGCTCACTGCAACCTCTGCCTCCCAGGTTCAAGCAATTCTCCTGACTCAGCCTACTGATTAGCTGGGATTGTAGGCATGCACCACCACACCTGGATAATTTTTGTATTTTTAGTAGAGACAGGGTTTCACCATGTTGGGCAGGCTGGTCTTGAACTCCTGACCTCAGGTGATCCACCCATCTCAGCCTCCCAAAGTGCCGGAAGATTAGAAATTATTATGGCTTACAAAAAACACATGAAAAAATGCTCATCATCACTGGCCATCAGAGAAATGCAAATCAAAACCACAGTGAGATACCATCTCACACCAGTTAGAATGGTGATCATTAAAAAGTCAGGAAACAACAGGTGCTGGAGAGGATGTGAAGAAATAGGAACACTTTTACACAGTTGGTGGGACTGTAAACTAGTTCAACCATTGTGGAAGTCAGTGTGGCGATTCCTCAGGGATCTAGAACTAGAAATACCATTTGACCCAGCCATCCCATTATTGGGTATATACCCAAAGGACTATAAATCATGCTGCTATAAAGACACATGCACACGTATGTTTATTGCAGCACTATTCACAATAGCAAAGACTTGGAACCAACCCAAATGTCCAAAAACGATAGATTGGATTAAGAAAATGTGGCACATATACACCATGGAATACTATGCAGCCATAAAAAATGATGAGTTCATGTCCTTTGTAGGGACATGGATGAAACTGGAAATCATCATTCTCAGTAAACTATCATAAGGACAAAAAACCAAACACCGCATGGTCTCACTCATAGGTGGGAATTGAACAATGAGAACACATGGACACAGGAAGGGGAACATCACACTCCGGGGACTGTTGTGGGGTGGGGGGAGGGGGGAGGGATTGCATTAGGAGATATACCTAATGCTAAATGACGAGTTAATGGGTGCAGCACACCAACATGGCACATGTATACATATGTAACAAACCTGCACATTGTGCACATGTACCCTAAAACCTAAAGTATAATAATAAAATAAAATAAATAACTAAAAAAGTATAACTAAATTGTTTGTAACACAAAGGAGAAATGCTTGAGGGGATGACTACCCCTTTTTCCATAGTGTAATTATTACACAATGCCTGCCTATATCAAAATATCTCATATATCCTATAAATATACACACCTACTATGTACCCATTCAAATTAAAAAAATTTTTTTAAAGGTAAAAAAAGAGAAAAAAGAAATTATTATGGCTTAGAAATCATGCAGCCAAAGGCCACAAGATTTCTAACCTCTCCAATTTTTCCTATATATAACAATTCTACTGTAAAACCTAAGATTGATGTTCAAGATATTTTTCGGACCCTGCATTCTCATGGACCAGCTGGTGCCACCCAGACTGGTAAACTGGCTCATCTGGTCTTGTGGCCCCCTCCCAGCGCAAGAGGACAGCCTTGACTCCCTATAATGCCATTCCTAACCCAACCCATGAGTACTTCCCATTCTCCAGCACCCTGTCCACCAAACTACCTTTTAAAAACCATAGCCTCTGAATTTTCAGGGAGGCTCATTTGAGGAATAATAAAACCTCCAGTCTACCACTTAGCCATCTCTATGTGTATTAAGCTCTTTCTCTATTGCAATTGCCCTCTCTTGATAAATTGGCCGTCGCTGGGCAGAGGGCAAGATGAACCTGTCAGGAGGTTATGCCCCCATCAATTCTGCCTTGGCTTTGCCGACTTGCTGTTGCCCCAGATACTGTGAATGTGGGGTCCATGGCCCCAGTTCCTTGCATTCAGCACTCCGTGGCTGCTGCTGCGGCCACATCCACAGGATTCCTTTAACCCAAGGCACTGGCTCTGCCCTGCCAAGGTTGCCGCTTCAGATCTGGGCATAAACTCTCATGCCTTCATCTTTTCACATCTCTGGATTGTCCTCATTCACTTTTCCATTTCCATTTACCTTTCTTAAGTACAAGGGGTCTTTGCCTATCCTAGTCTATCACAAGTCACTGAGGGGCCCAAAGAGGCAGGCATCTGCCTAAGACATTTTAACATAAATTCTATTGTCACAATGATAATAATTATCATTATTGTTGCTATTATTTGTTTGCTCTTTTAACTCCTCACAGTCTGCCTCAAACAACATGGAGTTAGCTTAGGTGTAGGAAAACAGAGGAAACCACCATACTCCAACTTAACTTCTATAAGGAGAGACGGGGAGCTCAGAAAAAAAACCTAGTGGGGATAGAGCTGTTCGTCATGAATGTAAGATGAAAGTTACGCAGTTTCTTTGTTAGGGGGCAACACAGTAGATGTGAAATGTGTTATTTGCCCTTGCCAAAAATCAAGACTATATCTTTTGCAGTCCTTTTAATAAAAAGTACACATTAGCTTTCAAGAAGTACCTCTCCAAGTGTTCACGTGCGCACATGCGCACACACACATTACACGCACACACCCCAACAGAAATAAAGCAGCCCCCAAAGTTAGATACTACGAAATATCTCAAATATCCCCATTTCAATCTCAGCATAAGTATCAAGAACTCAGAGTGGGCTGGAGAATGAGCTTTAAGATATCATTGTCACTATAAAACTGGCAACACAATTACAGAGTGGATGTGTCAAAACGTACTGCTTTGATTATGTTATTTCCTCTGCTTGGAAATCCCTTCTTTCTGTCTCCCTGTCCATCCCTGCATATGAACATCTTTCCTATTCTAAGGCTGCCCTCAAATGGCCCCCTCTATGCTTTTCTCAGTCATTTAAGTCAAAAAAAGGATTTTCTCTCTCTTTGAAATGTTTCTTGGGTCTTGCTTTTTTGACCTTTCTGGCCTGTAGGACTTTTTGTTATACAGAAGTGATTTCTTCATAATCCTGACTTGTTTGAAGTTTAACCCAAGTTCTTTTTTTTTTTTTTTTTTTTTTTTGGGACAGAGTCTCACTCTGTCACCCAGGCTGGAGTGCAGTGGCGCGATCTCGGCTCACTGCAAGCTCCACCTCCTGGGTTCATGCCATTCTCCTGCCTCAGCCTCCCAAGTAGCTGGGACTACAGGCGCCCACCACCATGCCCGGCTAATTTTTTGTGTTTTTAGTGGAGACGGGGTTTCACCGTGTTAGCCAGGATGGTCTCGATCTCCTGACCTCGTGATCTGCCCGCCTCGGCCTCCCAAAGTGCTGGGATTACAGGCGTGAGCCACCGTGCCCAGCCCCCACGTTCATTATTGAACCCTCTCAACAACCTGAACTATGCTTTGGACCAGTTAAGCATCCCATGCACATTTGCTAGATTGAGCAGCAAAACCCACCTGACTGCTGGCGGTGAGAATCACCTGTGCAGTTCTCTGGGTCTTCCCATTCTTCCCCCTTCTGGGCACAGAGTAAGATTGCACTTCCTGGCCCTCTTGTTGGTGAGATCTGACTGTTTCTGCCATGGAGTTGTGAGTGAAGGAGGCCTCTGATCTTAGGCTGGAGTATTTCATTGCCCTCCTCCAAAGGAACAGGCAATGTTCCAGAGAGGGGTTGCTCTCCTGACTTGCTTTTCAGAGTAAGGGCAAGGCTGAGATGGGAGCAGAGGTCCCTGCTGACCTGTGATAGATTTAAAGTTTACGGGAGAAATAAACCTTTGTTGTTTTAAGCCTTCAAGATTTTGGAGTTGTTTGTTACTGGGGTGTAACCTAACCCATCTTGACTAATGTGTTACCTCTGTTTATAGTCTCAGGTATTAGCATTTCCTTCTTGTCAATCTTTTCCTTCTAAGATTCAAATGAGAAGTTGCTAAAATCTGTACAATGTAAATAAATACAGTACAATGGAGGTTGAAGTTCTTAGGAAATTTAAGAAATGCCAGAAACTCATAAAGTGTTTTTTTTCCAATCCTTTTAGCAGGTTATAAAAAAGAATATTGTCAAATTTAGGCTGACTAGTGTTAGCAAGAAATAAATTAGACTACAGAAATTATGCAACAAAGTCAATTGGATAAAAAGTACTCAGGTATTCTACACTTTTTGTCTTTGCCTGGTAACTCAGTATTGTTCAAGATATTCGGCAATTGAGTAGTCTGTAAGGATTTACATAGTTTCCAAGGAAAATGTAGTGAAGTTTCTTTTCCTATAAATTTAAAGATGTGAAATATAAAACTAACCGACATTTATCAAAATTCCATTGAGTTCCTAACAGTAGTGTTGTCAACAGCAGTTGCAGAGACAGTGGGACCTTTGTCATGTCATTGAGGCAGATACTCTATTAACATTGTGCATTTCATCTTGGCTAGTACACGGTAGGCTTACCTGACAGAAATAATTTTTTTTCTTTTTCTTTTTTTTTTTTTTGAGATAGAGTCTTACTCTGTCACCCAGGTTGGAGTGCAGTGGCACAATCTCGGCTCACTGCAGCCTCCATCTCCCAGGTTCAAGCTATTCTCCTGCCTCAGCCTCCCAAGTAGCTGGGATTACAGGCATGTGCCACTATGCCTGGTCATTTTTTGTATTTTTAGTAGAGACAGGGTTTCACTATATTGGCCAGGCTGGGCTCGAACTCCTGACCTCAAATAATCCACCTGCCTCAGCCTCCCAAAGTGCTGGAATTACAGGCCTGAGCCACTGCACCCAGCCTGATGGCAGTAACTTAAGAAATGAAGGTTGCCATGCAGAGGTTGCTGAGGGAAGGTGCCCAGTGAGGGTGCTCAATCAACTGCATGCTTTTTGCTGGTGGTGGTGGTTCTCCTGTTCAGCCCTCCACCACTGGACTGTCCCTGTATTTAAAATTCCCCAAATAAAATCCTATGTCTCATTTGCTGGCTCTAGGTCTCTTTGGTCTCTTGAACCTGGTACTATCCCTACTGAAGTGAGCAGGGGTTTGACATGACGGCTAGTGTATTTTCATGTTTGTTGCATGTACTTTCTTATGTTTGTTAAATTGCATTTTTCCGTTATATTCCTGACTCATGGTTCAGTGAAGCATGAAGGTCGAGATAAAATAGTAGCAAAATACTAAACTTATAATGTCATAAAGCACCGTGAAGCTTTCTGTGCCTACAGTCCATCTGTCAGTCTGTGAGTATGATAATTTTCTAAGTCAAAAAAATGTAAACTAGTACGACCACAGTGGAAAACAGCATGGAGATTCCCTAAAGAACTAAGAGTAGATCTACCATTTCATCCAGCAATACCACTTCTGGGTATCTACCCAGAGGAAAAGAAGTCATTATACCAAAAAGATACCTGCACGTGCATGTTTATAGCAGCACAATTTGCAATTGCAAAAATATGGAACCAGCCCAAATGCTTATCAATCAATTAGTCGATAAAGAAAATGTGGTATGTGTATGTGTGTGTGTGTATATATGTACCATGAAATACTACTCAGACATAAAAAGGAACAAAATAATGGCATCTGCAGCAACCCGGATGGAATTGGAGACCATTACGCTACGTGAAGTAACTTAAGAATGGAAAACCAGACATTGTATGTTCTCACTCATAAGTGGCAGCTAAGCTATGACGACCCAAAAGCATAAGAATGACAAAGTAGAGTTTGGGGACTCGGGGGAAAGGGTGGAAGGGGGTTAAGGGATAAAAGTATATACTGCTTAGGGTGATGGGTATACCAAAATTTCAGAAATTACCACTAAAGAACTTAGTCATCTAACTAAACACCATCTGTTCCCCAAAAAACCTATTGAAATAAAAATTTAAAAAAATTTTAAATGTCCCCCATGCCAAAAAAAAAGTGTGTATAGGAGATAAGACAAAAATATCTGAAGATTTGATATTTTGGGTCTGGATTCCTCATGACAATGCATTGATCTTTATGAAAGTTTATCAATTCATTCAACTTCTACCACCACTGGTACACCAATCAAGATCTTATTTTTTAACAGAACAAATGCAAAGTAATACTGTGCAAAATTTGAAATAAATGAGTTTTTGAAAGAAGATAAATAATCCAAGTTATATATTTTGTAGCAGTGTGAAATAAATGAGTTTTTAAAAGAGAAAAATAACCCAAAGTTATATATTTTGTAGCAGAAAGAGACATAAGTAATATAACAGAGACCTATAAAACTAAACTCAAAGTTTTTTGCAAAATTTCTCAGAGAGAAAGAACAACTGGTCTTTGGTTAAAATTCCTTTACTTATTGTTGGATATCACGTAACATTAAAAGCACACAATGTGGAAAAGCACAGAAACAGGGTGTTAGCTGATTCTGTTTCACGCTTGGATCAGCTCGTCATATGCTGTTGGAACATGTGAGCAGTCAACAGAGAATCCACGCCACATAAGATGTTCTGTTATTGTTACTTGTTTAATTAGTGATTATTTCAAATAGAGGATATAGGCTGTAGAAAGTACACTGGGGTCAGGTTCAGCAGGGACTCATGATGACTGGCATGAAAAGGGAAGATTTTACTTAAATGCCAGATCACATGCTGCTTTATTTTGCAGAGCAATTGGTGGTTAACAATATGCCTCCTGCTCCTGATGTGTTATTTCTTGTTCAAGGAAATAGTGAAAGTTGTGAACATAATTAAATCATGTCTGCCAGCATGTTGTGGTCTGCTATGTTTAGGAAAACAGGGGGAGGGGCAGAGGATTGATTGAGGACCCTGATTTTCAGCACTGAGCATGGGGACCCTTGAAGGGAAAGGCACTTACCATGGTTTTGACATTACAGATGGGTAAAACTGTTTTCTTTTTTATATTGATAATATCAGTAGCATGATCAAATGACATATTTTTGAGACACAGTGAGTACCTTGACAGATATTAGGGTTTTCCTTCCATTAAGGATAGTGTATTATCTGTGATGAAGTCTAGCTGAGTACAACAGAAAAACCTCAAGTAATAGTTACTTAAAAAACAGATTTTCGTTATTTGTTCCATGAAAGGAGTCAATGGCTCCACGAAATCATGAGTTATCCAGATTATTTAGATAATTCATCTTCCCCGTCGTAGATGATTCTAGGATGTCAGTGTGGGCTGCATCCTAATGGCCCATGATGACCACTGGAACCCCAGCCATCAAATCCTCTGCAGCTAGAGGAGGCACTCAGAAGAAAGCATGCATCCTCCACAGCACTTTGGAGAGCCCTCTAAGCAAGCAGCTGACCTGATTCACACAGCCACTGCTAATAGCCAGGGAGAATCAGCAAAGGCTCAGTCTTTTTTTATCTTGGAGGCCATATGCTTATCTAGAAGTTGGGGATTTTTTATTAAGAAGAGAAAAATGGGTACTGAGAGGAACTGGCTGTTTTAAAATGTAGGTTTTATTATTATTCAGGTATGGTGAAACCACCAGATCAGGAGAGGGCTACCTTTGAGAAGTTAGCTGTTACAGTTCTTAAGAGGAGGGGGCATGCAATGCCAAGTGGAGCCACACGGGGAAGTACCAGGCTCAGTGAGGAGGCTGAGAGAGGAGGGGTGAAACCTGCACAAGGGCCTTTATCATGTGGCTTCTGCAGGAAAGGCAAGGCAAGGCAGGGCAAGCAGGTTTAGGATTGGCTAGCTTGGATAATTTCAGCAGGCTCTGGGACAGGAGGGCTATCTCTCGACATCTGGTGCCTGGCCCTGGAATGATTAGGGAAGGAAGATGGTGGCCTAGATGGTGAGAACCTGAGAGAGAAGGTGGGGGAGGAGGTGGGCGCTGGGTTGGTTGGTTTGCATACATGAGGTGTGCTCATAGGGAGTCATTTACTGCTTTTAAAAGTTGGCTAATCCAGATAGGCTGCCTCCAGGGTCATCCAGATATCAGAGCATCAGAAATACAGAAAATAAAAAAGCATGATTAATAAACTGCCAATCTCTGTCTTGGATAGGACATCAAGATTTCACGAGAAGGTAAAATGGTCCAATCATCAGCATTTCCCTAATATTTTATGATTTTTCCAAATTTGTTAGAGAAATAAAGCAATGCCATATTATGAATAATTTAAGAGTGTATCCAAATGCTGGGAAAAAGAGCATGAGAAGACACTTTCTAAAGTGAAATGAAATAAGTGACTACAGTAAGAATCCATTTGCTGCCATCTTTTCGTTGAAATTTTAACCTCTAGCTTTTGGGTATGTCGTGCTCTTTGGCTACCATTAGGTAAAACACTGAAAATAGGGTCCACTGAGAAGTCTTTCCCCCTTTCTGGGTCCATTTTTAATCATAGTGCCCAGAACTGCCTGCCAAAATAATCAACCACTGACTGTCACGCATAATGAGCCATTATTCCTTTGACTTAGGAGTTTTTAATTTGGTAGGCATATATTAATATGACCAATAAAAGACTGTGCATGGCAGTGAGATGTGACGACCTTATGAAAAGATGAGAGTGCATGCTGGTGCCTGGGGACACTGCTTCCCCCAAGCATACGACATTTTCCTGTGGGGTCTGTTCAATTGTCCCATGGTTGAGAGACCACAAGGGCATCCAGGTCCCCAGACCTCTGTTTAGGGGCCTTTAAGTGTCCAGACTGTTGCATGGTACGAGTGGAGGATGGCAGCACACCACATCCAAGGATGCATATTTCACTGTCCCTCCCAGTGGTCTCCTGGTCCCTTGCAGTCAGTGTGTTCTAGAGGACAGTTCCTACTGGGTCACAAACCCGAATGTATGCAGTTTTTCAACTGCATCCAGTGACTTGAAATGGGCTGTAGCAGGACTATTTCCACCTTGGCCAACGCTACAAATCAGGGTTCCCCTTTTCTTCTCTGGAGAACTGGTTGTTAAGATTTTACCAGCACACCGTTGCTTGCAATGAACAAAGCTTGTAACTTCTCCCCTTTGAGATGTCGTCATTCTTCATATCCTTCCTCTCCTGGTTCAGTGCTCTCCGTCTTCATCATCCTCTCACCAGAACCTTCCTTGCTGATCTCCCAGCTTGTCAGTTACCAGTTGATGGTTAAATTCATCCTTAGGAACTACATTTGAAGAGTTTTAAAGAATTATAACCTGGAAGCAGTGTGGTAAAAATTTGTGCAGCATTTTGGGAACATTTTTGGAAGCATTAAAAAAAATTATAACCCTGTTGGCCCAGCATCCACCTTAGGCATATCTGAAACTAATATGAAATATAAAAGAAATAATCTTATACTCAAGGATGCTCTTTGTAGCCTTAATTAGTAGAAGAGTGGAAAAAACCTAACAGTCGGATACAGCACAGAGTGGTGAGAAGTGATTGTCAATATAGCCATCCTGAGGCATTGTCAGTGACTTAATTATCAAAAAAAGTTTAAATCGGGTTCACTAAGTCAAGAAAGTGTGTTTTATATACTTTAAAACAATGTGTTTTAATGGGATTTTTTTTTCCAGTTAGTGCTCAGTTAAGCCAGGAAATTACATTACTCGGAACACTCAATTAATTGAAGACTCCTCTAATTGAGATTTTTACAATCGCATTTAAAACAAAAAGCCTTGTAGTGTCTTTAGAGTAGGGCTGTTTGTTTCTGCTGCAGGCGATGTAGCTTTTTTAGGTAGATAAAAAATAGCAATGTCGAAAGTCATCGAGACCTATGATTGGGGGCAGATCCACAACCCAGTTTCCTCAACTGTAACTGGGAATTACGGTAATATCTCTTAAGGTTAAATGAAACCACACACAGGTAAAAGACTTAGCACATTGTGGTCAATGGTAAACACTCATGTGTAACAAACATGATTATATTCACTCAGTAAGAGCTGTTCCCAGGCAGGATGCACAAGATAGTATCCAACACCTTACCTGATTCTAACCTGAGCACTATTTCTTTATGTCTTTATTTATTTTTCTGATTGTAACATCATGCTTTCTAACAATCAACGAGAATTGAAATATGTAGTTTAGAATGACTTTGCTATAGTTTTTCTTCTTTAGGTTACGTTTTCATTGTTTCTGTTCACATTCTCTTTTAAAATCTGCCGTTACTTTCTTTCACCCAGAACTCAAACTGGTGCTAAATATAGGTAATTTGAAATAGCTATTTTTGCCCTTTCCTTTAAGGTTCCCTTTCCTTCTGAGTTCTTTGAAAAGAGGTTTGTGGTGGGCTCCTGCTCACTCTTCCTGATGGAGACCCAGGTGGCACCTCCTGAGGCCCTCCTTCCTCCTTCTCTGCTGTGGGACTGGCCAGGGGCTCATGGTCACCTTGCTTTGGGCCAAGGTCTTCATGATAGGGCCTGTCCTCCCCATGACGCAGCACCTGATGAGTGTGATGTGTGACAAGCTGGGGTGCCCTTCTCCTGAAGGCTTGTGCTCAGTTGCATCTGAAAGAAACCCCCAATGACAGTGGCTTGAGCACAGTTTTCCTCTTGAGTCATAAGGAAGTCTGCAGGAAGCATCCAGGGGTCCTCAGGATTTCTCTAGGCTTCTCCATCCTGGTTACTTGCAAATGGCTGCAGCAGCACCAATTGCTATGCCATATTCTAGGTGGCCAGCGGGAGGAAATGCAAAGGGGAAAAGAGATCCTGCCAGCCAAGTCAAACTTCTCTGATTTCTGGAGCTTTCTGGAAGCCCCACCTAACAATCTCCACTCATCCTTCACTGCCCAGCACTGTCTCACAGGGCCACCCACCTACAGGTCTATTTATAAGACTATAAATAATCTTATACTCAGAGATACTCTTTGTAGCCTTAATTAGTAGAGGAAGGTCAGCTGTGAGCTGGGCACGTTGCCACAGCTTGTGAAATTGGTATTCTGGTAGGAAAGGGGAAGGGGCCACCACTGCCTTGTCCCTTCATTGTTGACATCATCTCTGACACAACTGCATGTTTTGATTCCATATCAGACATTATTGAACAGTTGGGGCAACTAAAGGAGATTGTTTCATAGAAAGAGTCCTTATTTCCTAGCCTGGCTTGGTTGCTGCCTTTGTCAGAATGTCTCCATCAACTCTTTATGAAGCCCGACCCCATCCACAGAAGGGGGCTTGCCTCTGGATTTCACCCCCTTATTCCCTTACCCTCAGCGGCTGCCCAGTATCTTAAATATTTCCTCCCAAACAGCACTTCTCTACTTTGAGCAATGAACTGGTAACTTTGGAAAAAAAAAAAAAAAGATTGTGAACCTTGGGTGGAGATCTATACTATGTGTACTTAATGTTACTTAACATGTCCAAATGCAGCACTTGCTGAAATTCTTAAGCTTATAGTTTTATGCAACTTTAACACAAAAACAAAATTCCACAGAAGCTTCAAGTAAAACCATTCAATCAATTAATACCAAATTAGCATAATTAGTCTAGTGGGAAATAGATTTTTTTCCCTCCATGGCCGCTCTTGGTCAAATACAGCGCCGATGGGTCTGATTCTGCAATTGGGCCGTGGCTATAGCAGATTATGCTATGTGCTAGCTCAATTATTCCAGCATATTTCTGTCTGCAAGTCACTGCAAAAAACACTATTGCAAAGTGTATCAGATGCCATTTGGGCCCCATCCCTTTATCACTCATGATAAAGAAAGTTAGTTTTCCTTGGTTCCAAGGGTATCATAGACACAAGGAAGCTTCAAGGTGGGATGCCACATTAGGTGATCCTCCAGTCCTGGCCAACTGTGCTCAACGCCTCCTGTCTTCCCTCCAAATACCCACCAACATTAGAAACTTCCTAAGTACATGAAAACCTGGGAAAATTTAAAACTCTTGATTTGATTAGGCTCTCAGTTAAGCCCATCATCTACCAAGAATGGGGATGAAGTAGGGAAGTAGGGGGGTTGGGGAGGCCTTAGAGATTAGCAGCTACATGTCACTCATATTTTTGAGAATAAAACAACTCAATTTGGGTATCCCAGTGCCTTGGGCCTTGGACGTTAATTTATCACTGTGATGGTTAATACTGAGAGTCAACTTCATTGGATTGAAAGATACAAAGTATTGATCCTGAGTGTGTCTGTGAGGGTGTTGCCAGAAGAGATTAACATTTCAGTTAGTGGGCTGGGAAAGGCAGACCCACCCTTAATCTGGGTGGGCACCATCTAATCAGCTGCCAGCAAGGCTAGAATATAAGTGGGCAGAAAAACTTGAAAAGAGAGACTGGCCTAGCCTCCCAGCCTGCATCTTTCTCCCGTGCTGGGTGCTTCCTGCACTTGAACATCGGATGTCAAGTTCTTCGGTTTTGGAACTCAGACTGGCTTTCCTTGCTCCTCAGCCTGCAGATGGCCTATTGCAAGACCTTGAGATTATGTGACTTAACACTTAATAAACTCCCCTTTATATACATACATGTATATATATTCCATTAGTTCTGTCCCTCTATAAACCCTAACTGATTCATCATCTTAATTGTGTATGAAGTATGAGCAAAGCATGGCATAAGTGATCTGAGAAGGAAAAAAAAGCCTATTTGCTTATCTAGAGCAAAGTCTCAGGAGAGGTTAGGAGAGTTTAGCATGCTGGAAAATCTGACCCTATGTATGGCAGTAAGGAACTTATCAGTCTCTTAGTAGAAGTACATTTTTACTATTTTGCTATATAATTTAACAACAAAATTTATTGACTCAAGTGGAGAAAATAATGGCCACACAGCATCCCAGCATTCTATCTGGGTTTATAGTCTCCGTTAAGCAGCAACAGGGGAAGGCAGGGGAAATGTTGTAGGTGTTGTTTCAGAATTATCTGTGCCATTTTTTGGTCAAATTGAATAGATTCCATTTGAATTCTGATAGGAATCAACCTTCTCTCATCCTCCAGGAAGAAATGAGACCCTAGCTGAAGATCACTGGACCCATGAGTGCCATGAGCCACAAGGCATTGTTTAGGCCTTGGCTGCCCCACTTCATGTCCCTGTAATGTGGAGTTGCTCTTGCCTTTGAATGTGACTTGGATGAATTTCTTCTCCTGGCCTCCCCTCTGCTCATTAAATGTAACTAACTCTGCCTAGTGTCAGAAAATAATTCTGGAAGTAAGTCTGGAAATAGTTCTGAAGAACTGAACTTCCTAACCATACCAGTCAGCATAGGCTATGTTATATGGTGATAACAAACAGCCCCAAATATCAGTGCCTAAAAACAACAAAGTTTCATTTCTTGTCCTGCTGCTTTTCCTCTGTTCCTTAGCTGGGGCACTCCTCCCACAGGATCTAAGATGTTAATGTAGCCTTTATTATCTGGAATGAAATGACACACACTATTTCTGTACGTAAGTAATTGGCCGGAATTAGTCATATGTCTTTGCCCAAGCTCAAAGGAGCCAGAAAATACAGTCCCACCATGTTTCTAGAGGAACGAAGCCAGTGAAGAAGGAAATAGCTGTGATTAGCACTAATGATCACTCATCTATCCAGCATTCTAGCTGGGTGCAGGGTCTCCATTGAAAGGCAGTGAAAATACAATGGGAAACTGGAATTAATCCTTCTACTGGTGGATTCTATCCTCATAGAATTCATAGTTTTTACTGAGAATATGCGCTTTCAAAGCAGGACAAAAAACCTCTCTACTGAGAGTAGGAAATGAGACCATGTACCATTTGGGGAAGATGCTGTCTGCAGAGCCAATCACCCCTGCCATTTTGGTCTACATTCACCAGTTATTTTGTTCAATTATGTTCAATTTCATGCAACATCCAACTGGCTGTGTATTTAGATAAGATCATAATCAAAGTCTCATCAGAAGAACTTGCTGAAGGAAGTCCCATTGCATAAGATTTTGGAGGCAGAAATATCTCTATATGAGTTAGATAGAGGAAAGATATTTTAATTTCCTGTTAATAAAAGCACCAGCTAAGGTGGGAAAGGTGAGGCAAGGGTAGGTGGTTTTAATGAGGTCCCAGGGTGCATCCAAGGCTGGAGCAGCATCCAGGCGGAGAGTGAATTCTAGATATTGGAACTTGTTGCCATGGTGATTGGTTGGTGAAAGGTGGGACCATTTTTAAGAAAAGGAATTCTAGATCATCTGAATGAAAAGAGATGCACTTAGCCTCCACATTGTCTAATTCTATGGGGAAATATAACTAGATGGCATTTGAAATTATGTACATCACATATACCTTATTATGTAGTATCAAGAAAAAGACATGAATGCAGTTAGCAGCCATGGAAACCCTGGCAAAATTTGACAATACTTGTATTTCTACCTCTTGCAACCTCCGAAACAAGGAAACAAAAAAATAAAAAGTGGGAACTGGAAACCAGTCAGAAATCAAGTACAGGGAAAAAGAAACTTGATTTAAAAAGAGAAAGGTACTAGTGATACATTGTATCGCATACAGCCATGCTCTGCAAGCTGCAAAAACACGCTCAACCATGGCGATAGTACTCACACTTCTTCATAAACGCAAGTTCCACCTATGTGGAAAAAACAGGTAGATAGGTGCACCAAAATACCAAAATAATCCACCCAGTTTGAAAGATATTAACATGGTGGACTGATAGTACCAGGACTATCTGACTGGAAATTCCCTATTAATATTAGTTTCTTATAGAATGTAGTCAATAAATGTGATAGGAGTTGGTGAGCTCCTTGAGAAATATGATACGGCTGCAAAGGTGAAAAGCAAGCTTCAGCTATAGTAGTTAGGAAGTTTCAATGGCATGTGAAAACCACCTTTGAGTTTTATAGAAAATGAATTTTTCTTTTTACATCACTCAAAATGAGTCTCTTCACTTTCTGTTTCTAAGAAGTTACTAGTAAATACAAATAATAATAATAATAAAGGAACAATAACAGGTAAGCAACAGAGGAACCTAGAGAAAATAGGAGTTGTTTGTGAACTTTGAATCTTTGCCTCTCCAAATTCTGTGGAACTAGTTAAGAAATGGGAAGCTTATGGGCATCTGTCCCATTCTATGCACAGTTTACATGGAGGAACCCCCAGGGTTAAAGTGGATGATGCCTGTGTTATGAATGAAAGGCAAGAAGATTGAGTCTTGGTTGGGCATGGAGACTCATCCGTGTAATGCCAACACTATGAGAGGCAGAGGCAGGTGGATAGCTTGAGCTCAGGAGTTTGAGATAAGTCTGGGCAACATAGTGACGCTCCATCTCTACAAAAAATGCAAAACTTAGCTGGGCGTGTTGATGCATGCCTGTAGTCCCAGCTACTCAGGAGGCCGAGATGGGAGGATCGCTTGAGCCAGGGAGGTTGAGGCTGCAGTGAGCCGTGTTCATGCCACTGCACTACAGTCTGGGTGACAAAGTGAGACCCTGTCTCAAAAAAAATAAAAATAAAAATAAAAAATAGAAGACTGAGTCTGGGCTCCTGTGGTTAGAGGGGATGAAAGAGGGTGCTGGGTGAGATGGTGGCACTGAGGCATAACCAGGGTGTAAAGGCTAAGAATTACCATAGTTTCTGGTCCTATAAACAGGGTTCCCCCATGAGCACTGGTGAAGCCCAGCTTAAAAAGATAGGTGCCATCCAGACTTTGTTTCCAGCCATTTTTAAAAAACAAGAGCAAAAAGATGAGTCTCATTTATTTCCCCAGGGGAAATCCATCAGATTGAACCTGATGGAGTCAGGATGCATTGAGTAATGGGACCCTCCACAGACCTGAGGTTACCTGCAGGAAAGAAGGCTTACAGTCTCACAAAATATGAGAGCATCTTCTTTGTGTCAAGCTGAGACTGATGGGCTTTTCAGCCTTATTTCTGAAAGCACATATGCAGCAATCCTTATTTCAACAAGGAGAAGACTCCTTCCTCTCTTTCTTTCCCTGACCTCCCACCAACACCAAACACCTTGTTAGAAGGGAGGGGAGGCCGGGCGTGGTGGCTCACGCTTGTAATCCCAGCACTTTGGGAGGCCGAGGTGGGCGGATCACGAGGTCAGGAAATCAAGACCATGGTGAAACCCCGTCTCTACTAAAAATACAAAAAAATTAGCCGGGCATGGTGGCGGGCGCCTGTAATCCCAGCTACTCAGAGAGGCTGAGGCAGGAGAATGGCGTGAACCCGGGAGGCGGAGCTTGCAGTGAGCCAAGATTGCACCACTGCACCCCAGCCTGGGCGGCAGAGGGAGACTCCGTCTCAAAAAAAAAAAAAAAAAAAAAAAAAAAAGAAGGGAGGGAAAGACCCTCTCTGTAAAGTCTATGGATGTGGATAAAAACCTCATACCTTATGCAGAGGTGCCAACTTGCATCCTAAAACAAAGATATTTCTTTATTGCATCTTTTTAAGTTTACCTTGTGAAGACCTGGTGCCAGCAACATATATGAAATTTTTTATAGCTAAAGAATATGAAATAGACTTCCCCTAAGACCCAGCAATTGCACTTTTGGGAATTTATCCCAGAGAATTGAAAACTTACTTTTATGCAGACACGTGTACACAAATATACAAAACAGCTCTATTTGTAATAGCCCCACACCGAAAATTACTCAAATGTCCTTCAGGGGATAAATGGTTAAACAAAATGTGCTACTGAGTTGCTGCAAAAGTAATTGCTGTTTTCATGACTTGCAATGGCAAAAATTGCAATTACTTTTGCACCAACCTAATATATCTACACCAATAAATACTACCCAGCAATAGAAAGAAACAGGTAAATGATACAACAGCTGAGATGGACCTCGAGGAAATTCTGCTAAGTGATGAAAGCCAACCTCAAAAGGATATACAGAGGTGATTCCTTTTAGATAACATTCATCACATAACCCTGGACATTGAGAATAGATTGGTGGCAGCCCGATATTAGAGATGGAGAGGAGGGGTTGGTGTGGCTATCAGATTGAGTATATTGTTTGTGGTGGTAGTTACGTTAATCTACATGTGTTGATAACATTGCACAAAGCTACACACACACCCAGACTCATGTGGTGGTGCATGTATACTTTGTGAAATCTGAATAAATGCCGAGGATTGTACCAATGTCAACTTCTCAGCTTTAGTATTGTATTATAATTGCAAAAGATGGGGGAGCCTGGGTGAAGAGTGTTCAGAATGCCTTGGCATATTTCTTTGCAACTTCCCTTGTAACTATAATTATGTTTTTAAAAAATGTTAAAGGCAGTGTGAAGCTAACTAATCGAATTGCTGCTGCTCATTTGGTGCTATTTTTCCATGAAGATATCTGAGGAGCCTCAAATTCCTGTCATTTTAAAATGTAATAGGGATAATATTTTAGAACACCATGTGAATAAATAACATTAAAATTTACAATAGAAAATTTAACAGATATTCAAATATTAAACAATCACTATTATTGAAACTATTGGTGAACCACTAGCCCTTGTCCAACAGACTCAGCTTCAAAATGAAATAAAAATTGTGCCCAGTATACATTAAAATAAGAACATCTATGATTCAAATAATTATAAAGACTTTAGGACATGATGTGATGTATTGTAAACCTTCTGAAATGTTTCTTACCTTAATTCTTTAAGAACAGTAGTCATAACACTCCAGTGAACTTGACAATACAGCTTGGTCCAAAAGTGCAGACTGTGTTGCAGGGGGCAATGGGGAGCAGGTGCAGTTTCATGTTTAAGGTTTTTCTGAGGATGTTGGTGCCATCTCTTTCAATACCAGAGCACAGTGTACGTCCACGAAATATTCTGGGTGTTAATCTACTGAAGAGAGAGAAATGAATTCAATAACTTTTTAAGAATGCTAGAGACAGAAGCAAAATTTCTCAAGAACCACCATATATCCCAGATACAAAAGAAAAATGAGAATAAAAGTATTATTCCTGCAAATATAAAACATGACTATTTATCTTTAGTGTTGAACAGAAAGGAAGAAATATAAAAATTTACATTTGACTTTGGAAAATGGCAAATTCTTTTTTTACATTCTATTTTTATAGTCTTTCATATTTGACATCTTTAATGGAAATTACTATATTTTACTAATTAAAAGGATATGCTTTCATCATATAACAGAATTTTATTGATATGCTTGTCTCAGAAAGAAGTTAAAATTTGTTCTGTATTCTGAACTGGTTCCCAAATGACCTACTCTATTTTAGCATTAAAAACTGTTACTTTGGTGGAATTCACTAAATTAAGAATTATGCCTCTAGCATGATATAGGCAATTTAGAAAGCTGTAACAAATCAGGAAAAGGCACAAGAGACTCTATGTTATTTTAGATAAAAATTTTCTTTTTGTCTAAGGACCACGCTTTGAATCCATGTTCATGAATATTTATTCGTTGATATCTTGATGTGCCACACTGTGCACATGAGTTTCTGCACCATCATTCCCTTCCCACTGTAACTCAGCCTCCTGCCACGTCATTATTCTCTTGCTACCAGTGCCTCTTTGTACCAAACATTTTCCTTCCTTCATTCTACTTTGCACATCACAGTGGGCAAAACTTTATTTCATATTGGGTAAGTCTTTGGTAGTTGTGTTTTTGAGGAACTGTTCAATTTGGACTAAGTTTAATTTACATCTGTAGGGTTGTTATGGTGTTCGTTTATTATTCTTTCAATGTCTGTGGGGTCTGTAGTGATATCCACTCGTTCCTTCTTGTGCTGGTAATTTGTGTCTTCTCTCTCTCTTTCTCATCAGCTCTTCCAGAGATTTACCAGTTTTATAGTTGCGAAGATCACTGTTTGGTTCAATTAATTTTCCCTATATCTGATTTTGATTTTCAATGATTTCTGCTTTGATCTTCATTAATTTCTTCCTTCTTCTTCACTGGGGTATTTGGGTTTATTTCTCTCTTGCTTTTCTGTTTCATAAGGTGGAAGCTTATTATTGACTTGATGCGTTTCTTCTTTTGTAACGTAAGCCTTATGTTTATAAATGTCTTTCTAAACACTGCTCTTGCTACATCTCACAAATTTTGATGTTGTATTTTCACATTCATTTTATTCAAAATATTATCTTATTTCTCCCTTTAAACATTTTCATAAGGATTGGAAAACTCACTTGGCAACCATGGTAGGCTGAATAATGGCCCCCAAAGAGGTCCACATCCTAATCCCTGGAATCTGTGAATGTTAGTTTACATTGTAAAAGGGACTTTGCAGTTGTGCTTAAGATGCGGAGGTTATCCTGGATTATCCAGTCGGGCCCAGGGTAAACACAGGGTTGTTGGAAGAGACAGACAAACAGGAGTTGTGATGAGGAAGGGGTGACAAGCAAGGAGAAGCAGGAAACTGCGAGAAGATGGATCTCTCCTTGAGCCTCCAGAAGGAGGGCAGCTCTGCCAACACCTTAGTCTTAGCCCGTAAAACCCATTTGAACTTCTGATCTCCAGAACTGTAAGACAATGAATGTGTTGTTTTAAGCCACTTCGTTTGTGGTAGTGTGTTACAGTAGTCATAGGAAGTGAATATACCAACTTTTATTTTGAAAAATGTCAAGTCTCCTGATTAGCTGCAAGAATAGTATAATGCACACCCATGGGCCCTTCCCCTGCATTAACGTCCTGCTGGGTTTGAACCCCTCCATACACGTGCGTTCTGCTGGATCATTTGGACATGAGTTGTAGACATCATCATGTTGACCCTATTTCAGCATGAATTGAAGAACAATCACCTCTCCTTTATAAACAGTAAACTGATGACATTCAGGTGATTTAAAGTTGCTGTATACTTTACCTAACACAGAGTTCATGTCCACATTTCCCTTTTTATGCCAACAATGTCTCTTACTGCCAGGCTTTTCCCCAAATACAAGACCCATCAAGCATCTCACATTGCATGCAGTGTCATGTCTCCATATTTAGTCTCCTAAATCGGATAGTTCTCAGCCTATTTGTTTATTTCCCTCCAATGGTATTGATGATTTTGCAGAATCTGGACTGGTTGTTTTGTAGAATGTCTTGCAATTTGGGCTGTTTCCTCATGACTAGATTTGTGCTCAACATTTTTTGGAAGGTTTATTACATAATGATATTATGAACTTTTCAGGGTCTTACTTCAGGAGACATTGATACTTTTTTATGTATGTGACTTTACATTTTATTTTTCAAAATGTATCATGTAGTGACTTTTTTGGCATATAGTTCTATGAATTTGAACACATGCATAGATTCCTGTAATCCCCATAACAATTGAGACACAGAATAGTTCCATCCCCACAAAATCTCCCAGGCCCCACTCTGGACCTACTTTGCCAGAATCTGCGCCTTAACAGGATCCCTAGGGGATTCTCAAGCACAACAAGTCTAAGAAGCACTAGTTTAGAGGACCTGAGATAATGTTTGCAAGTTTCATGGCATATAGCAGACTATCCATTAATTATGGCTATTTTAAATTATTCTCTTTTATGATTAGAAGCCTTCCAAGCTCATACATTCATGTTCCATTATGTGAGAAAAATCAACAAATTTATGGTTTCAATAAAGAAAATTACACTGTGGTCAAAGCCAGGCATAGTCTTGCTGTAATCACAGTACTATATCACTTTAGTGGTCATTAAATTGTCTCCTCTCCACTGTGGTAACTTCAGAAAACTTTCATGAGTTGAGATTGTTGACACCTGCTCCCTATGTGCATGTGGTTGTGCACTAGACCCACAAACCCATGCACACACGCAGACATTCACACCTTAACTAAGGTTACTAGAAATAGCCTTTAGCTTTTCCTTATGGAAGATGCTGCTGTAAAACTTAATTCTCCACTTGAGCCTTTTACTGAGAAGAGCATTCTGCTGAAACTGAGGAGGCTGCGTGGAATGTCCTGGGTCCTCTACCCATCATTACTTCTCCTGTAGGTGATTTTAAAAGGATGGTGCAAAAATGGCCTGCTGAGGGTGGGCTGGACAGGACTAGGTCATGGTTCATGTCACTAGTCTTTGCATACTCATTTAGAGCCCAGTGTACTTGACTTACTCTTTCCTAAATCTTGCTCAATTAGGGACTAAGACTTCCATGTCTTGAGAGGGCCTTGAAAAACGTAGGGCATATAGGATTCATGGTCCCTCTAATGTCATTTTTTTTTTTTTTTTTGAGACGGGGTCTCGCTCTTTCGCCCAGCCCGGAGTGCAGTGGCGCAATCTTGGCTCACGGCAAGCTCCGCCTCCCAGGTTCACGCCATTCTCCTGCCTCAGCCCCCCCGAGTAGCTGGAACTACAGGCGCCCGCCCACCACTGCGCCCGGCTAATTTTTTGTATTTTTAGTAGAGACGGGGTTTCACCGTGTTAACCAGGATGGTCTCAATCTCCTGACCTCGTGATCCACCCGCCTCGGCCTCCCAAAGTGCTGGGATTACAGGTGTGAGCCACCGCGACCGACCCCTCTAATGTCATATTAATGACCAATTTCAAGATCATTTTAATATGTCAGTCCATTAAACCAAAGTGAGTATTCACGTATTTGTGTGCTGTCATATTAATGGTAGGGTTCACAGTCCTCAAATGTCAGCTGTCCAGTCCCCAGAACAGACCACTCTCAAAATTCCTGTTGATCAAGCAAAGCTAATTTTGTCAGATTTATTGCAGTATGGGAAACCACCACCCCGAGAGTCACAGTGTCTCCGAAGGGGGAAGTAGGGGAAAGAGGTTTATCGAGTTTTACAGACTGGGATGGGTGACTTAAAGGCAGTATTTCAGAAGAGGAACTGGTTGGGGTTGAACAGAGGTTATGACCAATAACTTGGATTGGTGTGCATAGCCAGGTAAGGGTCCAGAAGAAAGTATTGATATTATAAGAGGCTGGTATTGATAGTTAACTATTTCATCAGTCAAGCAACTATTTTGTACAGCAAGTAGCCATGTTATTTTTGCCAGACCCCGTATTATTTAGCACAGAAATGAGAAAGTATCTTTGTGCTAGAAATGTTTAGCACAAAAACAAGAAAATATGTTTGATCCAAAATTATACAGGAACATGAAGAGGAAAGTTGTTGGTTTCAATACTAGCAAGCAACCTCTTGCATCCTGGATCAGTATGGGGCAGTCCTGGGCCTCTGCAGTCATCTAAGATCTGAGAGTGATGGGACACTACTCATGTTCTGCCATCCTGCTGAGATGTACACATGTACATCTGTCACGGGTGTGTGGATGCCAGGCCAAACAGGGGCGTCCCTCTCAATGCTATCCTCTGTCCTCTCTCATCTGTGCTTTGCTACTTAAGATCCTTAGTGCTACTCAGCATCTTGCTTCTAAAGGTTCTCTTATGGAGCCACTGGTGACCTTTGCTTGCTAGTGATGCTCAAATGTGTGACCACTGAGTACTTTTAACACTTAACAAATACTCTAGTCCTTCAGAAACCCATTTTAGTAAATGCTGAGCCATATTGATTGTGGAAAGTAGACAAAACTATCTTTGTAGACCAGAAAGACAGTGAAAAGAGAAAAAAGGTAAAAAATGAAAGGGAAATGGACATGATGATGAGGCAACAAATGAGGACTTGTGAATAACTTTGACATTTAGGAATCAGGTTTCCAGCACCACAAGGGTCCTTTCGCTTTACTTTATTTTTTTATATTCAATAAACTTTATTTGAAAAATAGTACCTAAAATAGTACAATTCTAACACTATCTATCAAACTTCAATAAGAGCAATTTCAGCGTCAACTAATGAACAGTAGCTAAACTAACAATAGGTCAATCAAAAGTGCTTTAAAGGGGGCAGCACCAGCTGATGTTCTGCAGTGTCTGTGGGCGTTCAGGACCTGGCTGCAGGGAAAAGAGAATCAAACAGACAGGTGCTCTGGACCCAAGCCCTCCCACCATGACCTGCCTCGTTCCTGGGGCTCCTGGCAGCCCACAGTCCCCCTGGCACTTCTGGGCCCCTGCGGGCTGTGGACAGAACCTTGGGAGCCAAAGGACCTTTCAGGAAAGGTTGGAACTTGGCCTCACAGTCAGCTGGCTTCAGCCTGTTGGGGTAATTTTCTTTCTAGAGCACCTGGAGTGATCTTTCAGGGGATGTGGGCACCATCCATCCTTCCTGGGCCCTTTTCTCTTGGAAGAGGATCACCTTCTGAAAACTACAAGTGTCTTTCTTTGATTACCTGGGCCAGGTTTTGGGCCATCTTCTTGTAGCAGTTGTGAGTCTTGACATATGCAGTTCAAGTACCCGCGCACCTTGGGAAGTCTTTGCTTGAGGTCCAGGCAGTAGGCGTCCTCCCACTGAGGCCCCATCATGCATTCTCAGTGCAGTTCAGGCAGAGCGGGAAGCCTCAGCTGCAGCTTCGGGAGCTCCCTCCGTGGCTGTGCCCTTGTCCTGTAGAGAGGCCTGCTCCGGTCAGACTTTGGGCTTGTGTTAGGCGTTCTTTACTCCTTGGAGATTCTTCCCACAATTGCATGTCTGCTGTTCCAATCTCCCCTTCAGGACATTTGAAGGATGCACCTAAGTCACCTAAGTCACCATTGTCATCCACACTCTTCAGAGGGACTTGTGGCCGGGATGCTGGGGAACCTGTTTTCCTGTTCCCCTCCACTGCTAAGTCCTCATCCTCCATGTGGTCTCTTCTGCTCTGGAGCAGATGCAGGACGCTCATCGGGGTGTGGGCTGGGGAAGTCAGTTACCTTACTGCAACATTTGTGGCCTGTTTGATTCCTGCTTTGCCCTGCTCTGGCCTTTCCGCCTTCTCCTTCTTTGACTGCAAGCGTTGCTTCAGTGTCGCTATTTCTTGGTTGAGCAGCTCTGCAGGTTACTGACAGTCAGTGTGGTCATTCAGATCATTTGTTCTTTGCTCCTAAAGATCTCCACCGTGTGGTGAAGGGTGTAGGATGTGCCTTGCATCAGTCGCGCATGGGAGTTCAGGAGGCCTGCTTTTTCATGCTCTCTTCAGAAGCTCTCCTAGATGGGAAGATCATCTTATTGGGATGGGAAGACCTGCTTATTTCCCTTAGAACCCTCAAGCAGAGGGTTTGGGGTGATCAACGACTGGCTTCTAGCCCGGGTGACATGAGGCCAGTGCTGGCCTCGGGTGCTGGCTGCATCTTGGCTCTGGTCTTTTCATGGACCTCACCCTGGGCTGAATCCCTTTGTGCTGGCTCCTACCTTATTCTCACTGAGTGTCCTCTCCTGACCACAAAGGCCACCAGAGCAGTGCATGCCTGGACCACCCAGGGTATCCACAGGGTCACTGGCACTAGTCCCAGGATTCTGTACAACACTATCACTGCCGCCCACAGGGGGGCCAGCAGCAGCTGAACAGGCATTGTGTGGTGGGCAGCAGGCCCTCTGTGGCTCCCAAGGGCTCCGCAGCACTGCCTCCACTTGCTAGTGGCCTGTGGGCCACAACTGACCACATGGAACCCTGCGGAGTATTCCGTGCCTAACAGAAACAACGGCCCACCAACAGGGCAGATCCTCAGTTGGGCTGGGGAAAGGGGAGGCATCCCGTGTGTTAGAAAAGTGTGTCCCTGATTTCGGTGTGCAAATTGAAAGTGGCATTACTTTTGCAGGGCCTTAGGGGGGTGAAAAGAGCTCCTGGCAGCCCCTAGCTCAGACCACTCCAGGCCCCACCTGGCTCTACAGCACAGCTGAGGGATCAAAGCAGCGCCATATCTAGCCCTAAGTCCACACACGATCCTCTCAGGGCAGCGTGGTGGCCCATCCCTGGTAGGGCTCATTACCCCAATTTTAAGTTTCCTTCTGCAGCAGGGAAGCCTGGTCCTGCCTGCAAAGAGTTTGTCTCCCTGCTAGATGGAGCTCCTCGAAGAAGGGGCTGTTTTCTTCATCTACTCTGACTTGGGACTTGTCACTTTCCCCTCTTGACCTCCATATTCAGATCCGTGAATAGGAGTAAGTGGGTAAAGGCCCCTCTAGCTTTAAAACCCCTGCAATACAGAGAGAACTCTGAAACCAGAACCAGAAGCTGAGGCGTGGTGAATGGAGCATTTTGCCTGGCATGATGGATGGGACCTACGGATCTGGCTATGAAGGCAGTATCTTGTCACTGGAATGCCTCTGCAGACTCGGACCCTTGCAACACACAGTTTGCAAACCCATTGCAAACCCATAGTTTGCAAATCAGACTCAAGAATGATCTTCAGTATTGGTGGTTTTGTGTGGGTTTTGTGTGTTATTTTTGTTTATTTGTTTTTGAGACTTCGTTATTGGCACACCAGCTTCTGGAAATCTGTTTCACGGAGAGTATGGGGGCTTCTTTGGCCAAATGGAGAGGGTGCTTATGAGTTCGGTCAGTGCCTGAGGGAGCACTCACTTCCTTGCCTGGTCATATTTTCATTGGTGCAGGCTCTGTCTGCTTGGCAGCCACTGTTTGGACCACAGCCTGTCCGCAGGGTCCTGCTCCTCTCTAATTTGTTCAGACATTGTGGTGTGTCTGGCCATGTCATTTGTCACAGGTGTAAAAACAATCACAACCAAAGCCTAAAGCTGTTGGGATGAGCGGCTGCCTGGGAATCACGCTCCTTCCTGCTCTTTCCAAAAAGCCAGGCGTGGCCGGCCAGCATCCCGCTCCCTCTGACCCGCAGTCTGTGTGGGCAGTAGGCCCGGAGTGGTGCCAGCAGGAGGTGGCCTTAGAAAGGCGGAGACCCAGCAAGCAGAGTGAGTCGGCCTCCGGCTCCACCTGAAAGCGCCATCTTGTCGCCGCTTCGCTCAGGAGCAGGCGAGCTCTTCCCCAGGACCCGCTTCGCGGCTTCCCTTCCCCCCAAGTACCACCGGGCAGAGGCGGCGGCCTCTCTGGCCCTGCAGGGGACAGGGCCCAGGGAGGGGAACCGCAGCCTACTGGCCTGAGGCGGGCAGACGGCCTGCGGCCTCTATTTTTCTTCAGTCTTACAAGAGATAAAGAAAAAACAGTAATTCATTAAAATCTTAAATTGCCTTTCTCTAATTTAATGAGATCTTTGGTCAGCTGGTATATTTCATTTTATGATGTAAGTTGTTATTCTGAAAAGTATTTTATCAATATTGCTATTTTGAGTCATAATATTGAGATGTTCTCTCTATGTTTATGATTGACTTTTGTCATTGAGTGACTTATTTTAAACAGTACTTCACTGTTATTTTCCATCAGGAACAGAAAAGAAAGAAGTCAGTTTTGCTGTATTTGATTGAGTGTGAGGATGATGATGGTCTGTAAGGAGGACACTGGTATAAGGAACCTCAAGAAGTTTTTACTAAATGCTATGGCTTGAGTGTTTGTTCCCTCCAAAACTCATGTTGAAATTTAATTGCCATTTTAATAGTATTAAGAGATGATGCCCCTAAAAGGTGATTAGGTCAAGAGGGGTGCAGTCCCACAGGTGGAATTAATTCCATTGTAAAAGGGTGCATTCAGGCCTTTCTTGCCTCAGCCATGAGATGACATAGCATAAAGGTCCTTGCCAGATGCCAGCCCCTCAATCTTGAACTTCCCAGCTTCCAAAACTATGAGTCAATACATTTCTATTTATTATAAATTACCCAGTCACAGGCATTTTGTTATTGCAGCAAAAACAAACTAAGGCACCCAATTTGAGAATTTTATTTCTTTTCTTTCTTCTTTTATAGAGACAGAGTGTTGCTCTGTCACCCAGACTGGAGTGTGGTGGTATGATAGTAGCGCACTATAGCTCACTGCAGCCTCATACTCCTGGGGTCAAGGGATCCCCCCACCTCAGCCTCCCAGGCATGTGCCACCATGCCTGGCTAATTTTTAAATTTTTTTTGTGGAGATAGGGTCCCACTATGTAGCCCAGGATGGTCTCAAATTCCTGGCCTCATGTGATCCTCTCACCTTTGCTGCCCAAAGCACTGGGATTAAAGGTGTGAGCCACCACACCCAGCCTAAGAATTTTATTTCTTCATAATGTGCCTGTTTTTCATTATGTTAAGCTCTAGTTGGCAGCCTCTAGAATGGCTCCCAGTGATCTCCACTTCCCAGTACTCACACTCTGTGTGATCCTCACCCCGAGTGAGGACTGGATCATGTGACTTGCTTCTGACTCATAGAATATGGCCAAAATGATAGGAAGCCACTTCTGACAGCAGCAGCAGGAGACTCTAACCTCTGTCTTGCTCAGATGCTCTCCATGGCTCTTTTCTCTTGCCCACACTGATGAGCCCCAGGCTGCTGGTGTGACTGTCCTAAAGAGAGGCCCATGTGGCAAGGAACTGAGGGATGCTTCTAGCCAACAGCAAGTGAGAAACCAAGGCCATTAATCCAACAGCCTGAAAGGCATGAATCCTGTGAACAACTGGGCCAGAGATTTTAGAAACAGAACCTGAGATGGCCACAGCCCCAACCAACACCTTGGCTGCAGCTCCCCAAGGAGCCCTGAGACAGAGCAAGTCATGATTGGGTTTTTGACCCATAGAAACTGGGAGATAATAAATATTATAATCCACTCAATTTTGGAGAACGTGGTTATGTAGCAACAGATAATTAAATACTGGCTAATTGTCCACTGATTGCATATTCTACAATGTGTAGATCTCTCTTTAGTTCACATGTGCTTTTTCCAAACAGTAGAGTTGTTTTCTTTTCTTTTTTTTTTCTTTCTTGTCAAAAAAGAAAGTCCAATTTGGGTCTGACAGTATTTTTGACATGGGGAAAATGGTACAGATGCAAAAGCATCTCTTTGCGCTTTACTACTTGAGATGCTCTGTATACAATTATTAGCTTTGAAAAGACAGGCCTGTGGTTTATCTCTGTGATTCTGAGAACTTTTAGTTCTGGTTGCCCTAGTCAGATTAATGTAGTTAAAGGCCATGTGCGGTAGTCACAAAAGTGGCAGGAAAGGCCCTGTACCCTCTGGCTTTAAAAATAGAGCCTAAAACCACTATCCCTAGAACAAGTAATTTAAATTACTCCAAGCTAAAAATGATTGATAGCGGAAAATTTGTGAGAATGAATGTGGTAGAAGGAGACTCTGTGGATGCTCTAGATTCTAGAAAAAGAGGCAGAAAAGAAGGGCAGGAGAGTTGAGTAAAGAAATCGCCTTAATGAAAACCGGCTGCTCTTCAAAATTGTCTCAGGCTTGGGCTGCTGGGTTTGGCAGGGCTATTGTTTAGGGGATCACCTTAGCTGTGTGTCTAGACAAAATGATTTTTCATTTTGTGCTGGGGTCTTGAGCTTCAGAATCCAAGACCAGCTCCTTGAATAAGCTTAGCAGTGCTAAGTGAGCCTTTCCCTTAAAACACACAATTGCTTCTGACAGCAAAAGTCCAATTACAAACAAAAGGGGACATTATGTGAGAATGTTTAGGAATCTTAAGTGATTTGCTTTTCATGATAATAACTACCTTGTATATTGCAAAATGTCCCCTGGACCCCATGAGGGCTCTACAGAAAATATTGTAGAAAACCTAAGCATCATGTCCAATGCTTACAGTGGGGTATAACCAACTATCAATTTAGTTACAACTTTATTACTTACTATTCAATTTGGTTCCTACAGAGTGTATGTTCCTTCCGGGAATACAAAAAAATTATGTTCTAATTAAAGTATAATTATCCATCCAGTGCGGAAGGGCAGGTGTCACAATCTCTCTGCATCCTCATTACATCTTAGTATTCATGAAGATACCTCACATTTACACTCAGGCCCCATCACCGGACATTACATGTGGTATTTCTAGGAAATACAAGGCTTTAACCAAACTCTTTTATTTCAAGTTAAAGAGAGTACAATTAAAAAAAAAAGTATAATGAAATAGGATAAGCTTTACAGTGACTTCAAACCCTTTACATTTTTCATTGAAATGCATAATTTCTAGGTTAACATATATTAATTGGTACAATCCTGAAATCAGTGTAATGCAGTTGATAAGATCCAGAATTTATTGCCAACACACACAGGTATCGTTTTCACCTTTTTGTTTCCTAGTGTCCAAACTATTTTTAACGATGAGCATGTCTCGGACTTTCTGTATTCCCTATGCCCTGCTTCACTCTCCCATTTCCTAACCGGTCCTAAGAATCATGGACATATTTTTATCTTATTGAGTGGTGTCTCTATAGTTTATTCTTTTGTTTTGTTTTTGGTTCTGTGTTTTCACTTGGTGTTTGGTAGCTAATAAACAGGTGGATTGAGATTCACAGGCAGATTTTTGGTGTCAAGAATGTGACAAGGTGACATTGCTTGTGAGTTCAGTCAGTGCCTGAGGGAGCACTCACTTCCTTGCCTGGTCGTATTTTCATTGGTTATATGTGCTAGAGCTAAGCTTACTTTCTAATTCATTTTTAATTGAAGTGAAAATCACCACCAATTGCCTGGACATTAAAGTGTTAAAGTGTGAGGAAACAGGATGCAACTCTGTGAAAGAGAAAATGCCTTACAGTGCACAGGTTTCCCGCAGGTCTGTGTCTACTCGGGGAAGTATGAAAATACAAATGACTGCTGCCACATCCTGAAGTATGTTAGTGGAAATGAGGCGTCTACAAATATTTCTGCTGTTTCACTCATTTTTCACCTGATAGTCACGCCGAGAAATATTCTGTTTTTCTCTTGTGTTTAGGAGTTTTAGAACACAACGGACGATGGCCCCTTAAATAGTCTCCAGGGGCTGGATTTGGGGAAAGAGCAGGTTTGCAGATTGTACACAGTGTCTGTGGGGCAGAGATTCCACCCTTAGAGACTGACTCTAATGAGCACAGAAAGAGTGGAGTTAAAGGAGGAAGAGAAGAGCAAATCCAAAAACAGGAAAAAAAAAAAATGCCCTCAGGGTGTTCCGTCCTTCCCTCTGTCAAGCTTCTGAGCTCTTCCCCTGGGCACGGCAGTGCAGAGGCCATGCATGAAACAGAGGGGAGGCACAGAAAGAAGAACATGTTTCAGGGGTGCCAGTCTAGGATATGAGATGAATCTCAGAGGTAGAAACCTGAATATTTATAGCAAAAGCAATGCTAAATGAATTATAGGCCTAGTTTAAAGAAAGAGGCAAAACTATAGATCTAAATGTAGGCTGAATTCTAGGCAAAATTAATTAACTATAAATGAACACAGAAAACTTGAATGGATTTTTCTTTCAAGAATAAAAAATACATTAACAAGCAAAAAAGGTTTTCTCTAAAGAAACGGATATCAGGTTTGTCTCAGAATTTTATTGTATGAATTTTAGTGTATAGAAATAAAAATGAAATACCTAACTCATGTAAGTTCTATTATTTACATCCTTCAATAGTGTATTCTAGTTAGTACTCTGCTGGTCAGTAAATAATGCTAATAGAAAAATCAAGAATGGTGAAGATGAAGCTAAACGAACTGATGACAAGTAGGAATAAAGCTCAATAGATACTATTTCATTTCTTTTATTTTTAATAGAAAAACTCTACAAAAATTTTTTTGTTTGTTTGTTTGTTTGTTTGTTTTTTTTTGAGACAGAGTCTCGCTCTGTCACCCAGGCTGGAGTGCAGTGGCGCGATCTCAGCTCACTGCAAGCTCCTCCTCCCAGATTCATGCCGTTCTCCTGCCTCAGCCTCCCAAGTAGCTGGGATTACAGGCGCCCGCCACCACTCCCAGCTATTTTTTTTTTTTTTTTTTTTTTTCAGTAGAGGCGGGGTTTCACAGTGTTAGCCAGGATGGTCTTGATCTCCTGACCTTGTGATCTGCCTGCCTCGGCCTCCCAAAGTGCTGGGATTACAAGCGTGAGCCACCGCGCCCAGCTTACAAAAATGTTTATGTTTAAAAAAAGAGACTCAAAAAATCAATGGTAATTAAAGTAGCTTCTCATTTATGAGAATAAACCACAAATCATCAGACATTTAAGGAAATAAAAGATTTATGAAAAATTAACAAAATAAAGCAAACAAAACCCAACTTTTGCTGGAGGAATAATCCAGAAAAAAAAGAAAAAAAAATTTAACTAATTTGAATTAGCATCTTCACAGAGATTTAAGAGGTCTGGTATTATTATTAAAATAATACAAGGTTGCCATGGAAAGAGAACAGTAGGAGAATAGATAGTAAAGTCTGTTTGGAGATTAAAATATTGCCAGACTGAAAATGTTTGTAAAGGGGCTGCATGACTAAGAGAAAACAGCCAGAGATAGAATCAATGACTGGGAAGATGTTGAGAAGCTCTTCAAAGGTGTTAAAGGAAAAAGGAAGAATGAGACAGTAAGGGTGAAAAGCTTAGGAATGTAGATACCCTCATCCAGGAATCCCGGAGTTTATCTAAGAGGATTTCTAGATGGAGAAAACAAAACAAAACAAAAATGAAAGAAAAATTGTAAGAATAATAACAATGTCAAATATAATAAAGTAAAACATTATCTAATATGTAAAAAGTAACTGTTTACCTGTGACCCTTTTATGAATTAAAAATTGTTGAGACAGCATTAAGGTTAAAACAAGGAGAGAGAGACAATATAAACAATATAACAGTGTAAAAGATTTAGTTAAGAAGTGAAATAAAGCTAAAAAGAACTTTTTAAGGATTTATTTTAATTAGGAAAGAGACAAAACATTGTTTCCTTTCATATCCCTCAAACAATACTAAGTAGTTCTACATAAATATTTCTACAGTGTTAATATTGTGATTGCCATGTTTTAGTTTTTCATTCTTATAACTAATCTATAGGCAAATTTTTAAAGAAATAAGTATAGTTTCAAAATGGAATGTGTATGTTGGAAACTTTAAAACATAGTAAACAATAAAAGCAACAAAAATTGGGATGGCAGGAGAGAGAAACGGAAAAAACAGTCAAATATGGTAGAAGGAAATGATGTAATCACATTAGAAAGCTAATAAGTCAGTAAATATAGCTATATATAAAATGGATATATACATATCTGTATACATATATTTTTTAAATAAAAATTTTAATAAACATCATCTCAAGGGTACATATTATCAACACGTCATCACTGTTGATGTTCACTTTGACCACGTGGCTGAGTAGCATTGGTAAGGTTTCTCCACTCTAAAGTTATGTTGTTTTTTTTTCTCTCCATTTTCCATATTGTACCCTTTGGAAGGGAGTGACTGTATGCTGCCCACACTTAAATGCTTTATTACCCTAGGGGTGGCTTATCTATATATATTATTTGAAATTCTTTTGCATAGAATATTTATCTATTCTGCATTCATTTATTATCCCATCATTTATTCATATTAGAATGAACATGTGGATATTTATTTTATACATTGTGCTGTAAGCCAACATCACTTTATTTACTTATTTTTGCTCAAATTGTTCCAGTTTTGGCCACTGGGAGCTTTCAGTTGACTTTAATATTCATGGACATACTCCTGTCATTTTGTTTTGTTTTTGAGCACTTTCTTACTTGTTGGTACTACAAGATGCTCCAGGCTTGTCTTGTATATTTTCTGTCCTAGTCCTAGGATCAGCCATTTCTCCAAGGATCCCTATTTTCTTTTATTGAGAATGGTATTAGAAACCAAGATCTGGGCACTATATGTATTCATTGCTACTGGAGTTTGTTGCTTCTAGGCCCTCTCAGCTGAAAAAGCAAGGAAATACATGTGTGTGTATGATCCAATGTATATATACACGTCTGTGAATATTTCTATTTGTAATCATCTGTATTTATGTTAGGCAGAACATTAATTTATGCTATGTCCACAACTCTAATGCATTGCCAAGGAAACGTCATTCTAGCCTCCTTCTCTTACTTATCTGTAACTCATGGCCCCCAACTGTGAGCAACCTGGCTCCATCTGTCTTCCATCCGTCTTCCGTCCATTTGCTTAATTGTCCCATTCCAGCACACACGTATAGTAGTATCAGCATTGATAATCTGTATCTGTGTGAGAAAAAACTTTTATCAGCCACAGTACAGTGTTATGCACAGTGTTTTTTTCCTTTAGTCTTACAGACTCTATTTTTTTTCCCCGAAGTTACTTAGGTTAACGCTTTTCCCCTAATTTCCTTCAGTGACATTTCCTCGTATATTTGTGATAGACTTAGATTCTGGGGGGTCAGATTCTGTATTCTCTCCAGGATCAGATTGAATAAAATTTTAAATTCATAAATCCACTCAGAAGAAACACTAAAAATAAGAATAATATTACCATACAAAACAATGAGAGTGTCTGGGAAGAAGAGAAATGATGAAGTAGTAGATAAGCTAAATTTCTTTTTGGTTAGTTATTATTTCTCTTGTTTTATTATTTTATTGCATATTATTAATTATATATGTTTCAAACAGGAAAATACAAAAAAAGTATTTTGATAAGCACTATTACCCACCACTTATTAAAAATTGTTAACCTTTAGATATACTTTCTTTAAAACTTTAAAAATTCTTATTACAGAAAAATTTAAACATATAAAATAGAAAGCTTCCATATACTCATCACCCACCTTCAAAAATTATCAATTCATGGACAATGTTACTTCATCTATATTCCCACCTATTTCTCCTACCCTGTATTATTTTGAAACAAATTCAAGGTATCATGTCATTTCAGGTATAACTACCTCCAAACATTTCAAGATAAGGATGGCTAAAAACATAGTGAAAATAATATGATCACAACAAAAAGTGAAGAATAATTTATTAATATGATTAAAATTCAATTTGCATTCACATTTTCTATTCTTTCATAAATGTCATCATTATCTAGATTTTTCTCACCATGTTTGAGTCAGGATCCAAATAAAATGCACCCATTGGTCTTGATGATAGGCCCCTTACATATTTTTTAACCTTGATCTTTTTCTCATTTTCTCCCCCTTCCAACTCGTTGTTGAACAAATCTGCTCGTTTGTTCAATACCTTCCCACGTTCTGGATTCTGATTATTGTCTTCGGGTGGTGTCAAATTTAACATTTTTCCTGTCCTCTCTACTTATAAATTGTAGTTGGATCTAGAGACTTGAAAAGATTGAGATTATTTATTTTGACAGACTACTTTACAGTTGCCGATGGACTTTTACATCAGAAGGCACATACTCTCTGATTGTCTTCTTTTGTGATATTGGCTGTTCTGATGTTTAATGTCTAAATAATTATTAGGATTATAAAATGGCACCATTCTAATTCTATCTTCCCTTCTCACTCATTAGCTGGAATATACATGTAAGGAGAAACTCTGACTCATCTACTCTTTGGCTAGCCAGCGGTAGACTCCGTACAGGAGATGCAGGATTTTTCCCCTTTATTTACCAGTTTTCAAAATAGTGACTGAATTTATTTATATGCCACATGTCTTATCCTTCATAATAGCCCTGTCTGAAGTTTAAACAATAAATAACAGAATGTGTATGTTGTATTTTATTGAGTTATAGGGATCAACACCAAAAAACTGAAGATAGAAAATGTTGATAGTGGTTGTCTCTGGAGACAGAGGTTGTGGATGGCAGGAAAAAGGCTATTACTTTTTATTCGGGTCCTTTTTTAACATGTGTGTTTTTAAAAGCATATGCAAATTTTACTACTACTACTATTGTTAATAATAATGACAATCATACTTTTATCAGGAATTTTTAATTATGTGGGAAAATGCTCATTTATACTATTTAAATGAAAAAGATATATATAATATATAAACTCACCTAACTGCATTAAGCTAGGCAATGAATCCAGCTCAACAGAGAAAAAAGAGACAGTTAGAAGGTAATTATAACAAAATTAATGGCCAAGAGCTTTGAGCACAAGATTGAGTTCAGGTCTTACAACAGCTCTATAGCTTAGTATTATAAAAACACTCTCAGGAGTTTAATAATTTGCCCAATATCACCTAGTCTGGCTCAACTTTTAATCTGTATACTCTTGCTACTTGTACAAAGTGTGGGCCGCGGACCAGCAGTGACAGCATCACCTAGGAGCCTGTTGGAAATGCAGAACCTTGGGCCTGCCCTAGACCTGCTCACTCAGAATCTGATTTCTAACATAATCCCTCATTAATTCATAAGCACATCAAAGCTTGACAAGCTCTGCTTCATAGTCTACTTATTAGTGAGTAGGGTGAAGGTTGGGAGGGGCGGGACCCTAATTGTCTGTTTCTCTGTCTGTGTATCTATCTATCTATCATCTATCTATCTATCATCTATCTATCTATCTATCTATCATCATCTCCTTTTATCTGTATCTGTGCATCCATCCACCCAGTGTTCAAATTGTAAAGTGTCTTACAAATGTGGTTCTCTTACAGTTTGATTCTTTGAAATGGGATCCAAACAATGTCCATTGCAGCTTCCTCCTCCAGTTTTTATTTCTTGTATCTTTTGATATTTATGTGTGAATGAATCTGGATTGTTTCCTGATTGTCCGGGATATCATTTAACTGTTTCTCTGTCCTATGCATTTCCTGCATTAGGTAATTGAGTATGGAGGCTAGATCAGATGCGTGTTTGGTTTTCTCAGAAAGACTATTTCCTAGCGAGTGGTGTTTGCTCTCTCCTCTCTTCCTCCCTTCCTCTTTATGTATGTACATATCTTGTTCCAGTATCTACCTAATGAAATAATGGCTCTATTTCAAAAGGTTAATAATAGGTATTACAAGAAACACTTTCAAATTGTTTTCCTAAAAATAAATAAAATTTAAAAAGCACTGGTTCAGTGCATGTTAATATAATATTTGAAGAATCACTTTCATAGTAATGTGAGCAATAGAGCAAGGAGGTCATGTTAGGATAAGAAACTGAAAAAATAAGGCCACAGATTGCTCCCGGCAGCTTTACCTCAGGAAAGCTTCACATAGTTCATAAGAGCCTCTTCTCCTCTCTAACGAAAGATCGAAGAATCATTTATTTAAATGACACGTGACAGAAAATGGACACCATTTAAACCAACAAAGCAACAACAGCATTAACCCCGGAGTGGAAGAGGCTGAGGATGGTGACGCACACCTCCCTGGCCTTCAGCACACCTCACAGAGGAACGCAGAGCAGGGACACAGAGATGGTGTGGCCTGTGCCCTGACCTGAAGACCCACTGGGATCACTGGTGTGTGTGTGTTTACGAGAAGCTAGGGCAATGTTTACGCAGCTTTCTACATATTAGCCAGGGGGCACATTTTCTTCCAAGTTGTAGAGGAAACTTGTGAAGTTAAATGTAGCATGACCTCATTATCGTGAGGCAGAAATTCTAATGACTGAAGTGTGGGTGAGCCGAATTCTCCTCTCTCCTATGTTTGTTTTCTATTGTTGCTGTAACAAATTGCCACAAACTTAGTAGCTTAAAACAATATAAATTTATTCTTGTTCTGTTCTGGAGATCAGAAATCCAAAATGAGCTTCAATGGGCTGAAATCGGCAAGGCTGGTGCATTCTGGAGGCCATGAGGGGAGAATCTCTTTCCCTGCCTCTTTCAGCTGCAAGAGGCCACCTGCGTTCCTTGGCTTGAGACCCCTTCCTCTCATCACAACAGCTCTTTCTTCGGTTGTCGCATTTCCTAGTAATCACTCTGATCCCATGTGTCCTTTCTATAAGGACTCTTGTGATTACATCAGGCCTAACTGCATAATCCAGGATAGCCTCCCCATATCAAACTCTTTTATTTGAATCACACTTGTAAGTCTGGTCCTTCATTCATCCCACGTGGCTGTGCCAGCTGACCTGTTTCCTGTGGGCACTGCGAGATGAAAAGGAGTATGCTCACTGACAAACTGCTTTCATGGCAGGGAAAGCGTGAAAGAGGATTGATACCCATCAATAGTGGAATGGGTAGATACAATGTGCTGTACTCCTATGATGTGATAGGATAGAGTAGTTAAAAGGAATAAATTATACAAATGCATAAGGATAAATACATAGAACTCAAAAACCACGATACATAAAAAAGTAAGTTGCAGAACAGTATTAGTTATGTATATTATCTTATAACAAAAACATACATATCTTCATATATATGCAGACATAATAATATCATAATAGATGAGGAGTATGCATAATAAACTCATATTAGTGCTTGCCTGTGTGGAGTGAGGGAGATGGATCTGGGAAGACTTGATAAAGGATACAACAGCATTATTTATCATATTTTATTACCTTTAAAAAATGTCAGATATGTGGAAGAACAACATCTCTATAAAACAGATACAATTCATTAAATGTATTGCTCAATGGATTATCACAAAATTAACCTAACTGGTTACAACCAGATCAAGAAATAGAACATTTTTAGACTCCAGAAGCCTTCATCTTACTCTTTCTAATCATGACCCCTTCCTCCTGCTCTGTAATGCCAGGAATTTGATTTGCCTAATTTTGAACAATGTATAAATGGAAATAGAGTCATAGGATATATATAGCCTTTTACATCAGGCTTCTGTCAGTTAACATTATGTCTGTGAGACTCATCCCTGCTATTCCTCTTAACAGTATTCCTTAATTTTCAGTGCTGAGTAGTATTTCTGTACATAAATATCTCACAAACTATTTATTCATTTGTTCTCATAGCCATGTGCTGCTTCCAGATTTTGGCTACTAGGAAGATTTTTGTATGCACCTTTTGGTGCACACATGTATACATTTCTTTTAGATATGTGCTTAAAAATGGAATTTCTGGATTATAGGGTATGCATATGTTTGGTGTCAGTTATTTCCAACATTGTTGTACCAGCTATCATGCTCGCTAGTAATGTGTGTGTGCATATAAATACATATATACATTTTTTTTCTTAAAGTGAAACAATAAAGAGTGGATACAATGGAGGCAGAAAATTCCTTTGAGAAATGTTGCTGAAATTGGGAACAGATAATTTTTCATCAGGGAAATAATGAATGGATAACATTTCTCTGCTGAGAGAAATGATACAATAAAGGGAGAGAGATGACAATGCAGGCAGAAAGGCCATCTACAGTAAAATGTCCTTCAACAGTTAGAGACAGGACCCACAACACAACTGGTGGAAGTTCGCTCTGATGGGAGGAGGGACACTTTCATCACTTCACAAGTGGTTAGCCCTAAAACATGTGTTCAGATTTGGTGAGGTGGAGGGGTTGACTTGCTGGCTCCTGCTTCTCTTTCCTCAACGAATTAAGAAAGGAAGTTGAGGAAAAGGTGGTGTTGGCTTGAGGCCAATGGGGAAGACACTTGATTTAATTAAAGTAACACCAGCTGCTGTGACAAAAATGAATGCAATGAGAAAATACATAATTTCCCTTGTAACAAGAAGTTAGGCAATACACGTTTATATTTTGTTCAGAATTAATACGCCTGTTTCTGGGGAGGCTCTGCTCCACACAGGGATTCAGGGACCCAGGTTCTTATGCTTTACTGACCTACAATCCTAAGCACATGTCCTGTCAGGTCAGTGAAGAAGAAGAAGTATGGTATCCCACACATGGGGGCTTGGGAAGCATGAGCCTCTGTTCACATTCACAGGGCATCTCCTGATACCAAAGGAAGTGCAGTGTGAACTCGGTAAAGTGGAAAGAGATGCAGTTGAGCAGATCAGGCTCAACTTCAGCTGTGTCTTCCGGTTTTCCTCCACACATACACACACTCGCCCCTCTCCAAAGTCAAGGGCCAACAGCCCCTTTCTGCTTTCATTTCAGGTTTGCAGCCTAATTCCTGCTTGTACAATTTGAGAAGTCTAAGAGGTGTTTTAAAGCTTGAATGATCAAAGACTTCAACAGTCAAATGCTTTTTACATTTTGGCTCCTTTTTCAAAATTTAATTTCCTCTGGAACCAAATAGGCCTTTGAGGTATGTTTTTTTGGGCAGAATTATATATCATACATATCAATAGGTTTCCTAAGCATAATTCTCAGGTCTCTTTTATTTTTCTGTTTCCTCAGCCCTGCATCCTTTTTTTCCAAACTAACAGCAGCTACCTGGAGGACGTCCAAAACAATGAGCTTGAGTAGGATGAGAGCCTCTTAATTGGGTCTTTGTCACAAAGTGGAATTGCTTTATATAACGGAAGAATCATAATGGGCCTGTTTTGTTCAGTGCATTTTACAGTCTACTTTTTGAAATTTGAGTTGAAAAAATAGTTTATTCTCCCTGCGTTTCAAGGACCTAGCTTTCTGGATTCTTTCTATTACAAACTGAATAATCCTTTCCTAAGTTCATTTCTTCCTCATTGTAAATTGCTAAATGCAGAAAGTAAAAGTTAATGCATTTGGTCGGTGTGACACTTCCAAACATGTTGCTGAAGGTCCGAGCTTGATGGATGGCTTTTTAGGAACCATGCCTGAAAGGCGTGCACATCACCTGCTCATGTTCAATTTGCAGAAGCTCAACCACACGGTTGCATCTAAGTGCAAACCCTTCAGCCTTACAAACGCAGAATTTCAGGGTTGCTGGCATGAAAATGAGGCTGCTCTTTGGGTGGGAGAGGTCTGGGGGTGATAATGGGGGATGGGAGATGGGTTCTGCTCTCAGTTTCCCTATAAGCAGTAGCTTCTGACCATTGACCTCCTTATTAATTACCTAAGAAGCAAGCAGTTTTTCTAAGTGGGCATTACTTTTTCCCAGGGAAAGCACAGCTTAGTTGTATATGTGGAAAACATTTTCTTGTTTATATAACTTTGAACTTGCTTCTTGTGAAAAAAGGAACTCTGGCATTATTATTATTACTATCATTAATTATTTGAGACAGGGTCCTACTCTGTTGCCCAGGCTGGAGTGCAGTGTTGCAGTCATATCTCAGTGCAGCTTTGACCTCCCTGGCTTAAGCAATCCTCCTGCCTCAGCATCCTAAGTAGCTACGAAAGTTAGTCTGACTCTCTTCTCAAAAGAAGGAATGTATGCTGTGCACCTCAATCCTGTTTGTGCCACGGTATTATCTCAGCAAGAAGGAAGGCAGGTTTACAGAGAAACATGGTAAATAGTCATGCGGTATTGGGAGCTCCTTTGAGATTTGTGTTTGGGGGATTCAAAGTGGTTGTGTGATTTTCTTTCCAACTTTTCTGTTGTTGGGTTTCAGGCATGGAGAAAGTAGAGAGTTAAGTGTAACCAGTGTTGGGATCTTGGCCAAATGAGTCTAACAAGGTTTCAAGATGGCAGTGATGTTGAGTGTCTTTGATTGGTGAGTATACTGATGAATGGAGGAATCCAAGTAGAGAAAGGAGTGAAATGAAGGCGGGAAAGGTGAATAGATTGTGAGTAGACAGTGTGGTTAACCAACTGGGAATATTAACGTGGTTGAAGAATTATTGCGTGGAGCACGTGACCAGGGAGTACAGGCAGTGGTGGTTTGCAAGTTCTGAGTTGTTGCAGCCACGATGGACCATAGGGAAGGGACTGAAGTACAGGTTTGTTTTGTTGCAAGTAAGATAGGAAATAGAGAGGCTATGATATCAAATGCACCCTCCACATGGAAGCTAAATATCCAAGTTTGTTGGGGTTGAGAGGATTCCTGTGAGCCTGGTAGGAGCAGGAAAGAGTGGTCATATGAAATTCTGTTGACACCTATGACCAGGAGGAGGGGACAATGTTATTTCCAGTGAAACGGGCTTCCAATACGCAGGCAGGTTTGTTGTTTAGTTGTTATTGTTGTTTTGTTTTCAGGAAGAAGAAGAGATTTTGGAGTAGCAATGGAATAATGACTGGAAACTGCAAGAGGTAAACTGAAGGGAGCTAACAAGAAACAGGACATGGCGGGTGTGGTGGCTTACACCTGTAATCCCAGCACTTTGGGAGGCCGAGGTGGGTGGATTACCTGAGCTCAGGAGTTCGAGACCAGCCTACCCAATATGGTGAAACCCTGTCTCTACTGAAAATACAAAAGATTAGCCAGGCGTGATGGTGGGTGCCTGTAATCCCAGCTACTCGAGAGGCTGAGGCAGGAGAATCGCTTGAACCCAGGAGGCGGAGGTTGCACTGAGCTGAGATTGTGCCACTGCACTCAAGCCTGGGTGACAAGAGCAAAACTTCATCTCAAAAAAAAAAAAAAAAAAAAAAAGCAGGACAGCAGATCTTAGCCAAAAGAAGGAGAGGGCCACTTTCTGAGAAGGCGTTGAAGACACAGGCTCATTTCTTAAACATAGACTGCAAATTCCAATGTGGACAGCAGAAAGAGAGGTGAGTGAAGGGAGGAGGCCTGGGTGGGGTGAGGTGCTGGCTCGGTGGGTAGGCAGAGCCCAGATTATGCTGGAGGGGGTCAGGCCTGGAAAACTGGTAGTTACTCATGCAGCTGAGTATTATTCCCGAGGTTCTCTTCCCAGTGGGTGGGTAAATGTTCCAGCATATTTCTGCAGCATTATCTTTAAGCCACCTTATCTGAAGTACCATCATGTTCTCTTGGGAAGCTTTCCCTTCCTGCTAGAAGAAGTTCTACTCTTTAGCTTTATAAGCAGGAGATTTCACGGTTGCTAGCTTGAGAATGAGGCTGATCTCTGGGTGAGAGAGTTTTGGGGGTGGTGATGGGGGAGGGGAGATGGGTTCTGCTCTCAGTTTCCCTATAAGCAGCAGCTTCTGACCGTTGACTTCCTCGTTAATTACCTAAGAAGCAAGCAGTTTTTCTAAGTGGGCATTACTTTTTCCCAGGGAAAACACAGCTTAGTTGTATATGTGGAAAACATTCTTGTTCATGTGACTTCAAACTTGCTTCTTGTGAAAAAAAAAATAACTCTGACATTATAGTTATTATTATTATTGGAGACAGTGTCCCACTCTGTTTCCCAGGCTGGAGTGTAGTGTTGCAATCATAGCTCACTGCAGCCTTGACCTCCCTGACTCAAGTAATCCTCCCACCTTGGCCTCTTAAGTAGCTGGGGCTACAGACACGGACCACCACATTCAGTTAACTTTCTTAAAATTTTTGTAGAGATGAGGTCTCATTATGTTGCCCAGGCTGGTCTCCAACTCCTGGGCTCAAGCAAACTCTGACATTATTATGTCATGAAATGTTTTATTTTTCTTCAGCTTAATTCAAATTACGAGAAAAAAGTATGCACTCCTACCCACTCTTTTTGACCCATCTTGGATGAGTGATACCAAGCTGAACTAAATTCTTATTCTTAAATTGCACCTGTGGTAGGTAGCTTCTGAAATGGCCCTCAATGGTCCTCACCTCCTGGTATTCCCATACTGTATAATCCTGTATAATAAGGGTTGGCCTTGGTGACTTGATTGTGATGGACAGTAGTGATGGGACGTCGCTTTGAGATTAGAGTATAAAAGACTGGCTCCGTCTGTGGTTCTTTCTGTGGAAGCCAGCTGCCATGTCATGTGGCTATCCTGGGAGAGGCCCATGTGGCTTATGACTGAGGCTGGCCTACTGGGTGCAAGTCAGCCAGGAGATGGCTGTTTATGACAGCTGCACCACACCATCAGGAGAAACCCTGGGGCAGAGGCGTCCAGCTGGGCCATGGCCAGATTCCTGACTTATGGAAGCAGACAGATAATGAATAACCATTCAATATTACTTTGCTGAGTGCTAGGTAATTTGCTTTGTCCCAAAAGAGAATTAATATACCATATCTGATGCAAAGGGATTCGGTGTAGTAGGGAAGGGGAGAAGGAGGAGGGAGGGGAGTGGCACATACCATAACAATACTAAGAAAGTTAAATGATAAGTGAAATGCTGGTCAAAGCTTAACTTTTAGTATATAATCAGAGGGCCACATGACTGGAAGTTTCCCCATGGTCGTAATACTAAAGGATTATTTATGCAGAGTAAAAGGATGCTCCAGGAAGTCTCCATGGAACACAGAGGTTTACTTTGACCCTAATTCAGACCTTTGCTGTTTCCTGCCATTGTAAAGAACTGTTTTTTTTCCAAAAAATATTTGGAGCACCTATATTGTGCACGTACTGTGCTAAATTCTAGTTACCAAAAAAAAAAAAAAAAATTTGGTATGGACACTTTCTATGGAGAACTAAAGATCTAGTTTGAAAGATGGAAATTAATTAAACAAACCCCAAATTAAATGTAAAATTACAACTATATGCTGTGTTAGAAAGGAGAGAGCCATGGCATTCCTAAGAGCTTGAAATGAGGGGAGCTGGGGGAATGGAGCATGTGCAAAGGCCCTGAGATAGCTGTATGGCATGGAAGGAAATGACGGCATGCAACAATGACACAGAGAAGAAAATAATTAATTAAACAGAAGGGGCCTGAGAATTGGAGGGGGCATGCAATTTGAGGTCTTGTGGCTTACAGTATGGGATATAGGTTTATCTGAGTTTTTTATTCCATTGCAGATTAAACAGCCTTTGGAAAAGTATAACAGTAAGATAAATCTGACACAGCTGACTCCATCTTGCCTTTAGCCTCACAGGCTGGCTGTCTTTGCTCATTTCTGAGCATTGACCAAGCTCACTTTGGGAAAAGTTTAGTTTATGGTTTAAATGATAATAGCTCTTCCCCAAACCTAAACTGCTCTTGTAGAACTAATGAAAGACCATCAAGTAAGGAGGATGAGAGGGGCATGAGCTCTAAATAATTACCAGCCATTTTTCCAGAGGTAATAACATTTGCAACTTCCCCAATCACTCTTGCAGATAACATTACTATTATAGAACCTAAGATTGGCCTTTTGAGATGTCTTTTCAGGTTTTTGCATTTCCGACAACCAGATGACCCCACCTGGACCCACCAACCAGTCCTGTCATCCCCATCCAGGAACTGACTTAGCACAAGAAGACAGCTTCAATTCCCTATAATTTCATCTCTGATCCAACAATTCAGCATGCCTCCTACCTTAGCCCCCTGCCCTCCAAACTATCTTTGAAGAACCCCTAACCTGCAAATCTTCAGAAAGACTGATCTGAGTAATAATTCTGTCTCGTATGTGGCATGGCAGGCCTCGCATCAGTTAAACTCTTTCTTTACTGCAATGCCATGGTCTTGGTGAGTTGATTTTTTTGTTCGTGCAGTGGACAGAAAGAACCTATTGGGTGGATGGTTACACAAAGGTGGGAGCAGGGAGTGACTTGGCCAGATTTGCATTTCAGAAATACTTCTGACAGCAATATGGAGAATGCATTTGAGAGGGGATAATCAATGCCTGTGGGCGAGTTGCATCATAAAGCACTCAACTCTCTGGTAGCACAAAGCAGCAACAGTTTTCTTATGTCCATGCATTCCCTGGGTCAGGAATTCAGATAAGGCAGAGTGGGCATGGTTCATTCTATCTGTCCCCCGTAGGTGGTTGGAGATGGAGATAAGGGTGGTTTGGGTATAGGACTACAAAAATAAAATAGTTGGAATAGGTAATGGATTTGCTGTGAAGGGGCATGGAGGGAGATTGAGAGATTGCTGGTTTGCATGGCTGGATGATTGGTGGTAACATTCATTAGGATGTAGAACACTAGAGAACAGGGTTTTAGTAGGAATGGAGGATGGTTATCAAGAGTTTGGTTTTGGGTAAATTTTAGCTATCCAAGTTGGCAGAGAATGATAGCTAAATGGCTGACCCCCTGGGTTTTGAGCTTGTAGATTGTCTGAATTTAAATATAGCATTGTGGTTCATTTACGTTAAGATGAAAACTGCAGTTATGAGTGTGAATATGATTGACCAAGAAAGTAGAGTAGGATAAGAAGCCAAGAGATTCATGGGCCTATTACTGGGAAAATCCAGTATTTAGTAGATGGGTAAATAATGAGCCTGGGAAGGTACGTCCAGAGTGTCAGGAGGAAAACCAGGGTAGCATAAATCACAGATGCCAAAATAAGAGAGGCTTACTCAAAGGAGGACGTGGTCAACTATGCTGCCATTTTATAAAAGCACAGAGAAGGTGACCTTTGAAACAAGGAAAGTTAGGCTTACCAGTGTTGTTTCATCGGCCTGGTGGAGGCAAGTGAGATTGCAGATGGTGGAGGAGTGCATGTGAGGGGAGGAGCTGGAGGCACTGAGTATGAACACTCAGGAGAAATTTGGTGCAAAGGGAAAGGGGGTAGGCTGGCAGAAAAAGAGAATCGAGAGATTTTATTCTAGATGTTTGTTGTCTAAAAATTCAACACGAATCTTTATTTAAAAGCCATTTTAAATTTTTGGGAAAATATATTGCAAATATTAGAGAGAAACAAGACAATGATAAAATGATAGTTGAGAAGGGAGGGAGAGAAGAAGGAGGAGAGGAAGGAGAAGGAGGAGAGGAAGGAGAAGGAGGAGAGGAAGGAGAAGGAGGAGGGGAAGGAGAAAGAGAGAAAGATGGGCCTTATATAGAAAGGAGCAGCTGCTGCAAAATTAAAGAGGTGGGGAGGACTGGATGGGGTTGAGGGCAGTGTGAGTGACAGCAGGCTCTGGAGGCCTTGCCTTGAACACTTTCTTGGGCACTGAAGGCAGTGATACCCACTCATTACTGATAGTACAGCCACCTGCCCCCACTGAAAATGTCAGGTCCTTTAGGTGTGGCCTCAGTGTCCCATTGTCATGATCCCTCACCTCTGGCAGTTGACCAGTCATGTGCTGCTGTGGCCAAATATTTGGAAATATTTGTTAGGCAGAGAATGATTCACCTGGCAAATCCAGTCCGAGCAAGAATAAACTTTGATTAATAATGCTTTAATTAGATGCGGCAAACTCTGAAAGGAGCAGCAAAGATGGTTAGAAAAGCAGATGCTGGGTCCATGTACTAAACAGGGAAACTGTTTTGATCTTTATCTGAAAGTAATGCATCTGAAATATCATTTTGCAAGCAGTATGGAGGATTGATCAGCTGGCCATGGCATCCTAAACCTGAGACAATATATAATACGAAAGGAATATATGATGTAAATGGGAAAGCTGTGAGGCCTTGAAATTAAGAGATAAGAATCATCGTTGAGCAAGTATTATTTGTAAAGAAGTAGAATATATTATATATATGTATATATATGTACATATATGTATATATATATGCGTACATATATGTGTATATATATATGTATATCTATATATATATATAATCATGTGGAGGGTGAGTAAAAGGAGAGAGTTTGAATGAGCTAATTGATCTGGCGAACACACAGGTGCGTAGCCTTCACAGTGATGGGGAATGTAGGTAAGGCGGTAGGTTTGGAGGGGGAAGGATGAAAGGACTTAGGTTTTAGGTGCGTTGGATGTGATCTCCTTGAAGTCTTCCACGATAGACTGGGCAGTTTGTTCTGTGGATCTAGGGCTTTGTGGTAAGATCTGTGCTAGAGGTACATCAAGGGTTATGGACAGTGGGTGTGTTCATTTCCTATTACTACCGTAAAAAAATACCACAACATTAATGGCTTAAAAACAAGACACATTTATTCTCTTGCAGCTCTGGAGGTGGAAGTCCAAAATGGGTTTCACTAGGCTAACATCAACATGTTAGCAACATTGGGTTCCTTCTGGAAGCTACAGGAAACAATCCATTTCCTTGCCTTTCCCGGCTTCTAGAGGGTGTCCATGTGCCTTGGCTCATGGTGCCCCATCACTGTGTCTCCAATTCTATTGCCACGTGTCCTTCTCCAGCCACTCTGACCCTCTTACTTCTCTCCTATAAGTACGTCTGTGATGACATTAATACTCTCCCAACCTCAAGGTTCTTATCTTGATCTGCAAAATTTTCTTCTACCATGTAAACTAACATATTGCCAGTTACTAAAAATTAGGATGAGGACGCCTTTGGAGACCATTATTTTGCTTGGGATTCAGCACTACAAGATGTGCATTTTATGCCTGATACACTGTAACACTGAGTGATCCTTATCTTCAGTTAGCCTCCAGTTTTTCATCTGCAAGATAGAGATGACATTTATATTTGTTACACTTCTTTCGACAGGTCGAAAGGACCTAATGAAATGTTTGTGGAACCTGTGTAAAACATGCTGCACAAAGATGTAAATAAATAAACCCATGAACTCCTAGTACCCTGACCACAGTGTATGTGAGATCCATAAATAGCTGTTGTCATGAATGCCACCTGTCAAGAGTTGAATCTAACATTCAGGTGAAACAGATCACATGATACAAGGTAGTTTCTTGAAGCCAGCACTTGGCATCAAATTAAGGAAAATGGATGTGATGACACAGAGCCTCTGAGGCTATGTCCCTATTTGCTGGTGATTTTCTGCCATCAACACTGAGGAGTTGGGTGCACATTTGCCTGTGAAGAGCCTCGTGTGACAACTTGCATCCTTTCCTCTTCTTCTAAGTAGAAAATGTCTCCATGTCCAAATGCACATGTCATCTTATCCTCAATGAAAAGAAAAGAAAAGTATGCTGGAGGCCCAACCACAAGCCAAGCATGGAGACAACGTGGCAAGAGAGGATGCACTGACCATCCTGGGGTGGACACGTGCAGAGATGGGTGTGGACACGTGCAGGCCTTATTATGTTTCTGGAGACACATTGAGATTCTTTCTCCTTGTCCCTTTCGACCCTCTAAAAAAGCAGAGCCATATCAGGAAGAAATTTTTTTTAGAAAAGACCCACCACTACTTTATTTTATTTTTATTTCAATAGTTTTGGGGGAACAGGTGGTGTTTGGTTGCATGGATAAGTTCTTTACTGTGATTTCTGAGATTTTGGTGCACCCGTCATGTGAGCAGTGTGACCTGTACCCAGTGTGTAGTCTTTTATCCCTCACCCACTTCCCACCCTTTCCCCCGAGTCCCTAAAGTCCATTATATCATTCTTATGCCTTTCTAGGAAAGACATTTTTGATGCAATTTCTTTTAGATTTTTACCAAAATCACAATCCTAACAGTTTGAATTCTTACTCATTTGGGAACTGTGATAGGCAGATAATGGCCCCTAAAGATGTCCGTATCATCATGTCTGGAAGCTGTGAATATGTGACCTTGCATGGTAAAGGACTTTGGGGATGTGATTAAGGTAGGAGCCTGGAGATGGGGAGAGGATCCTGGCTTATCCAGGTGGGCCCAATCCAATTATAAGTGTCCTTAAAAGAGGAGAACATTTCCTGGCTGTGGTCAGAAAGAGACGTGACTGTGAAAGAACAGTGAGAAGGAGATGCAACATTGCTGGCTTTGAAGACAAAGGACCAGGCCATGAGCCAAGGAATGCTGGGGCCTCTGGCTGCAGGAAATGGATTTTCCCCTAGAGCCTTGGGAAAGTACGAAGACCTGTTGAACCTTGATTTTAGCCCAGTGGGAGCCTTGTCAGACGCCTAATCTATAAAACTGTAAGATAATAAATGTGTGTGGTTTTAAGCACTAAGTTCGTGGTAACATGTTACAGCATCAATAGAGAAGATATGCTGGATGAACAGCTCTGCCCATCCCTGCTCTGGGTGGGGCCTCTGACCACCTCCCTGAAGTCCATGCCCGAGCTTTAGCAGTGAAGCCTGAGTTCAGCTTTACCTTAGCATTTCTCAGTCGTATTTCTCAACACTTAGGACTCTCGGTGAGGCGTCACCTCTCATCTTAATAGCTCTCCATCCTGATTCTCTGTTTGAGTGCTTTCTTTTCATTTCATTAAAATGCTCTCTGAGAGAAATATACTTCCATGCTTTCACTCCATTACCCAGTGTTTGTCTCCTCTGCCTTGTGGACCTCCCAACTAAAGGACATGTTCAGCAGGGCAAGGCCACGGGGGAGGGGGTCCTGGTCCAATAGGAATGCAGGCCAGGTCTTGGTGGGCAGAGATCCCAACTGTGTGCAGCACTGTAGGGGAGGTGGCAGGGTAAGCGGTCTTCTGGCTAGCGCTGACATGCACAGGGTTGGTGGAGGGCCCTACCCCGCCACCACCTGCAGGTTCACTCACTGTGAAACGGTGGAGAATGCCAGCTCACCTAGTCTAGCTCAGGTTTTCCATTCCAGGAGCCCTCCTTCCAGCTCCAGCCAGTCTCCTGTGGGCAAGAGCAGCCCCCTGACTCCCAGCCACCCTCTTCACTTACAATTCCTTAAGCAGGGCCCTCCCACAGCCCACCCCTGGACCATGCCCGGTCAGGGGACCTGGGACCCCATGCACATCCATGGTTTTCCTATGCTCTTTCCTTTCAGAGTCATGCACAACCCATCACAACCATCTGCACGCTTCCCCTTCAGATTTCACAGCCATTCCTCCTTTCCTCTTCCCATCCGGTCAGGATGGCCACACTCCCCTAGGTGGGATTTATAACCAGAATGCAGCAGAGCATGTTCAAATTCATAACATTTAAAAAGTTTTCTCTGAAAACTATCAAAGTGATGAAAGAGTCTGCAGTTTCATCTTTGCCGCCCCCATCTCTGTCTTCTGATGTTGATCTAGGGTGTTCCTGAATCCAAAATTAGTTGGGGAGAGATAGGAGTTTCAACCACACTAAACAAACTTAGCTAAAATCTTGAAGTGAGAAACTTGCAGCACTGAGTGCATCCGGAGGGAATAAACTAACTTACTCTGTCATCTTGCCAGCTTTTTTTTATCACTCCTCTGTCAAAATACTGCAATTATTGCCAGAGTAGAATGAAATAAAACTGAAAATCTCATAAGAAAACTCTGCAACAAGAAATTATATTCATGGTGCTATTATTCATGTTAACTAATAAAATGACTCTAAATTACCTAAAAAATAAAATATTCTCTGCGATATATGACAACCTTTTGCTAGAACCAAATAGATACCCAGAATCTATCCAGGCCCTGCACTGCATTCTGCCCAGCAAAGTAAATGGATGTGACAATTTTTAGAATTTATTTCTATTCCATCTAGTTTTATTGCCAAATGGATGTACAGTAGTTATTTCTCTCTCTTTCCACCTCTCTCTCTCTCTCTCTCTCTCTCTCTATATATATATATATATATATATATATACACATTCACAAGTCGTACTCACATAAAAAAAGCAAAAGGACACTCAATCATACAATATCATCCATAAAGATGTGTGACTTCCAATGGGATATCTTTAATATCTAGATGTTTTTTTAGCAATTATTATTCCACATTATAAGCTTATTTGTGTCACTAAAGGTTTAAAAAATAAAAATGAGATCTCTGTGGAAATCACATGTTTGAAAACTGTGCTGAAATTGGTATTGGAACTTCTAGATTCCTGTCACGAGGAAGAGGTAAAGTCAATTACCTTTATTAAGGTTAGGATGATGCAAAGATGAGCAGCCTGGAGTAGGGAATTTGTGCTGTAAAGTGAAAGCTGGGACATTTGATTGGAGTAATTTTACAGAACCTAGGCTTTTTTTTCTGTGAAAATGGAAAGGCATTAGAGGTAGTTGGGAAAATAATGTGACATAATTATTGTGAAGGTTTAGGAACATTAAATTGACGATCTCAAGCACGATAAAATAGTTAGTTGCTCTATCTGTCAATGTTTATTTGGAAAATGTGGTTGACTCATTTGAGTAACCAACAATGGAAAGGTATGGAGAGATTCTAAAAGAAGCCTTTACTGAACTATGCCTAAAACAATTTTAGTACCACAATCAGCTAAGCAAACTGTCCCATCTTTGCTGATTAATAGTCTCATGACCTTGGGAAGGTTAATTAACCTCTCTGAATCAATCTAGAATCGCCCCTGGCACATAGCAGACTTTCAATAAATTGAACTCCTTTCCCTCATCTTCTTCATGAATTCATAAAAATTTTCCATTCCCTTAGAGTATTAAGCAACTCGATCTATGTCAAAGATGGCAAACCGTCTTTAACTTACAAGGCAGCTTCACTGTGAACCAGTTCATAATGGACCAAGGTGGCAAAAATGACGTGCTAGAAACATCATTTTTATCTGCTATCCGTATTTGTTCAAGGAGAGAAGATGGGCTTGCTTTACCTATGCTTTCAGTGCATTTAGCCTTAATAGTGCTTCCTGTAGCTCCTTCCTGTAGCATTGATGAAGTGTCCCTGAATACCTGGACCCCTGTATACTCAGTATAACTCACAATATTGTGCATAGATCATGTTCATTGTAGCAGTAAAACAATACAATGACTGTAGGAAAGAAATGTAGAGACCCACAGAAAGGTTAAGCAATTTGACATTAGGATTTTATTTCACAAAATTATTTTTCCCTGATTCCTGTGAAAACATCTCCTTTTAATTCATATGGCTGAAAAAAGTTTCTCAAACGGATTGAGTTTTATGTTAGCAATGTTAAATTTTTTCATGGTAAAAAATATATTTGTTTTTAATTTTAGAAAAAAGGAAGTATAAAGGAATGTTTAATTCAGTGAATAGTTATAGGTTACCCAGTACGTGCTAAGGCCTGTGTCCAAGACCCGTGCTCTTTCTGCCCCTCTCTAGACACAGTGGATGGTGGGTGAAGATGGTGGCTACTTTACCAGGTAGAAGGGTTTGCTAGGCCAAGTACAAGCTTCTGGAAGTGCAGAGGGAAGGTGTGGAGGTTGGATGGTGACTGTTCTAAGGGCTGATACCTGAGTCTAGCTGAAGTTCAGCCAGATGTAACATTGGCTTTAGGACAGGTGTTCCAGAAAGAAGGATCTACATCATCCATCTTCTAGAGATGTGAAACATGGCAATAATTCATGGAAACACACTATTTTCATAGACACGTAAGGCAGTGGGACTATGGGGCAAATATGCCATCAGAAGCCAAGACCAATAATAGAGCCTTAGTTGACACAGTATGGACTTTAGCTATTAATGGATTTTAAGCAAGATTAAGAGTTGAATTTTAGATTGGTTACTCCTCAGGAGACAGGAGAGGATTTTAGGCTGGGCAAGACTGGATTCAGAGATCTGGGCAAGGGTCTGGACTAGCACGGTAGATAGAAAAGGAAGAGATAGCTTCAAGAAGCCTTTGGAAGAACGATTTACAGGATTTAGTGATTGATTAGTGATGTGGAGGGTGTGGCAGTGAGGAAGAAGCTGGAGTTCAGAGATTGGGTGTGTGACACACTCTGAGTTCAGTTTTGGACACGGAGATGGTGAGGTGCCAATGGTGAAGTCTCAGAAGCAGCCTGCTTTGATGCTTTGCCCTCGAATGGGTGGTCTCAGTGGTTGTTTACTTTTGTTGATGTTGCTTTAGTTTGAGTATCTAGAGCTATATATGTTCAAATGTTAAAATTTTCTTCCACTCAATCCTAGTTCCCAGGTGTAATGATTAATTTTATGTGTCAACTTGGCTGGGCAGCAGTGCCCAGACATTTTGATCAAACACTATTTTGGATGTTTCTGTGTTGGTTCAGAATTTGCTAACTCGGTGTCTATGGAAATTTTATAGAACACAACTATTGCAGATAGTAAGAATCAAGAGTACTATATTTATTTAGTGATTTACTTATGGTCATATATTTAAAAGATTTCTCTGTAACAAAGCAAACATCTTTGTACATTTATTATTGCACAGTTGAGCAAATATTTCTGTTGGTTACATTCCCGGGAGTGGAACTACTTGGTCAAAGCATGTGTGGATATTGAACTGTCATGAATGTTGACAAATGACTGTCCAACCAGGTTGTACTTCATTGTTTGACAAACTTCCAAGGATCCTCGGGCCTTGAGTTCCAGCCACGCTGTGTTCACTGGGCCATGGCCACACCTGGGAAATCTCTCCACACTCTCCTTTAGTTTGACGGCGGCTCATTTGTGTTGCAGTTCACATTTCACAGTGACAAATATTACCATAACCCTTACACCTCCATGACAAAAGAAGAGAAATAACGATGCCTCCTGGTGCACTTAGGGAATGAAGGCACAAAGTGATGGACCTCAACCCTGGCCTCCTGCCATGCTCTCTCATAATAAGAGTTTACTTGTGCAACCCTCTTCATAACTAAGATACACAATAGTCCCATGATGCCAAAATAGTCAGTCATATTACCTCTTTGGGGTCATATCATCCCCTCACTTCTAACCCCTGGCGACCACTGATTTATTTTCTGTCAGTATAATTTTGTCTTTTCCACAATGTCATATATTTAACCATAGGCAATGTATTGCTTTTCTGTCTGCATTCAAGTTTTTTCTTGTCTTTAGTTTCCAGCAGTTTGAACATAATGTGTCTGAAATGGAAGTATTTCAAATTTGCTGAGCTGAATTCCTTAAGTGTGTGTCTTTTAGCCAAGTGCTCACTATTGCCCATTTCTTAACCTGTGCATTGTCTTGACCAAGCTTTAGCAAGGCTTTTTTCTTTCCTACCGGCCCAGGAACTCTTCTTGCACTCAAGCCTGAGCAAGCACAAAAAAGTGTGATTTGACACCCCTGCCCCATTAGTTTCTCTTGGGAATCAGCTGACTACAGTGAGACCCTTCTCCTGTCAGACTCAACTTTCCCTGCAAAGATGCTGCTTATCTCTACCCACATACTCCTTTACCTATAAAAGAAGAATTTTTTTCCCACAGGATTTTGAGATATCACAGATTTTTGAGCTTGGAGTGTTCTTCCTATTGAACTAGTCTTACTTTCTAATTAAAGGCTCTCCTTATGTAAGTCCAGCTTGCTTTCATTTGACACTTTTGACAAATTTTTTGGGGGGGAGTTCAGTTACTACTTCTTCAAATTTTAATTTTCTACATTGCATTCTTTCTCCTCTGCTGTTGCACTCCTTCTCCTCTCCTTTGCCCTGGCTTGGTTCTTACACTTAAGTCTTACTTTTAGGTTTCTGACAGCCTCAAGAGAAGCAATGGGAATGTGAATCTCATTGTCTAGAAATATTTTGACAGTTCTATCAAAATACTTTGCATCAAAAACATTGCAAAATTAAAGGTTATACAGCCTTATATATTTTTTCAATCTTATATAGATACATAGGTAGATGGGAGAACTTGGAGGCAGCACAGCTTGACATGAATGTTAAACCTCTTGGTATTTCTAAACAGATATCTAAGAATCTGTTTAGTTCGCTCTTTAAATCTTTTCTCTTTCTTTTGCACAATTGGTTAATTTCTATCTTCACATGTATTGACTCTTTCCTCTGCCATCTTCATCTGCTGCTGTTGAACCTGTCTAGTAAATTTTTAATTTTGATATCATTTTTCAACTTTAAAATTTTCATTTTTTATTGTATTTTCAATTTTTCCTGTTATTTTCTAACTTTCTATTCATTTCAATAGTATTTGCCCTTACACCTTGAAGCATATTTATAACAGTTGTTTTGAAGTTCAGTTTTCAAGTGTTTGCAGTGTTCTTGGGATAAGTCCCACTCTTGGACCACCCGGCTAGTTGACAGTCTGGAGCAGCATTGAACCTTGTAGCTCAGTTCTCAAACTCAGGGGTGAGACCAATATTTTATATGTGGTATTATGGGATCACTCTCTCAATCTCCCTTCTCTCTGTGACCTATCTGACAGTTTCCTGTTTCCAGGAACCTTCTTTCCCTGTTTCCTCACCAGAAGTTTTGGGTTTTATTTTTCTCATTCTTCCATACAATTGCTGTGACTGTCTGTAGTCTGGGTCAAGCAATTAGAGGACCAAGAGAGAAAAACGAGCAACAGGGCCTCGTCCCATATTCTTGAGATCTTAAGTCCCCAGTTGCAGGAAAATTTATCCTCCCTTAAAGTTTTAGGGACATGCCTGGCTGCCCTTGCTGTTGTCATGCTGCTACAGCAGCTATGGTATTGCCTGAGAGTAGGGTTGGGAGGCAGAAGAGAAAGGAACAAAGGCAAAAAAACCCTGAAGGATTTTTTCACTCTCTGACCATTAGATGTCCCCTCTCCCACTCCTTAGACAAAAAAGAGAGGGCTTCTCATGGAGCTCATCTGCCCACATCCAATCCATACTATTGGCATTCCGTCTGAGTCCAGATCATGTTATCTTGGAAGAAAAGAAAATGATAAAAATACTCCTCAGTTTGGTGATGTTTTTAACCTCACTTTCCTTCCTCAATTAACCTGTGACCATTTATTTTTCAGAGTTTTCAAATAGCTGTCCTATGCATTCTGTCTAGGATGGAAGTGATACATCCTGGACAGAATGCATAGGACAGCTATCTGAAAACTCTACATGAGAGAGACAGGGTAGATTGTGGTTTTTCCATGTTTCCTGGAATTGCCACCAGACTTCGTTATTTGTGAAGTATTTGTTCAAGTCTTTTGAGTATTTTTTTCTATCAGATAATATTTCTCACTCAGTTTTTCCTTTTCACTTAAAAATAGCTCCAAAATTAGGTGAGTCACTTTAACTTCTCAGGGTGCTTTTGAATCCCATATTTCTCAGACAGAGTCAGATTAACATTGTCAGGATTTTTTCCTTCTACTATGGATTCTTTTCCACTTTTAAATAAATTATTTTCAACACATACCTTATTTTCAAAAAATAAAAATTAGATATTCTCTAACTAACATTAAAACAGAAAAATGAGTCCCCTAGAGGGAGACTCGAGATAATAGCACCAAGAGACTGATACTGGCTTGTTTGCTGTACTTAAACCTTACTTGTATGTTTCTGACAGCCTCAAAGACAGCAATGGGAATGTGAATCGCATTGGCTAGAGATATTTCTACCATGTCAGGCTGGTCTTGAACTCATGACCTCATGATCCACCTGCCTCAGTCTCCCAAAGTGCTGGGATTACAGGCATGTAATATCTGAATATTTGTCATCAAAACATTGTGAAATTAAAGTTTGTACATTACAAATGTACCCTTGTACATTTTTCCAATCTTACACAATTACATACATAGATGGAAAAACCTGTAGTCAATACAGCTTGAAAAAATCGTTTAAAATAGCTCTGACCTTCAATAGGAAGGCAATGTATATTGTAATGCCCTTTAATGTTATTGAGAAGTGAAGTGGATTATTATTTACTTCTCTAATATTTGTTTCTGAGATTGTTATTCTTAGCAAGTGTTAGACATATTAACAAATGGACATATTTCTTATTCAATATCTTCTCCAGTGGATTCAATATATCTTTTCTGTATTATTGCTCCAGGGAAACTCTAAAAATTGCAGTGGCTTCTCTTCTTATTTGAAGGATATTAGAATCTTATAAGCATCATTTTTTGTGTGTGTAGTACTCATCATAAACTTCCTTTATTTGGAATTACATGTGTGATCAAGTCCATTAACTGTGGTAATACCTCAAGATATTAAATATGTAGTGAAGGGTATTATTTTTAGTTATCAGTATTCTTATGTAAATATGTACAGTTTTATAGCAGTACATATCATATAATTATAGTTTATTGGTTATGATGTCAATACTCTCTTATTTACTTTAGAGTATTTTAATTCAGGCCAAAATTGCAGATCTTTTCCTTCCTAATCTGCTTAAAGTGGACATAGCAATTATGATGTATGATAGAATTCTCCACCTGGCAACTGTCGTTGCCATGGTGATGACCATGTGGGCAAGAAGCACGGTGACTCACTGTGTTTTCTCTGCTTGACTTCATCATCTCCAAAGGGGAAGAATGTGCATCTGCCCGAGGATTGCTTTTTAGGCCCTTTTGTTATCTTTTGAGCTGCCAGTTAGGAGGGGAAAATGGACAGTGTGGAGTTGCCTTATTAAAAACGGTTTCTCCCCATAAAAGGATGGGTAATCTGTTTTGCTAAAACCCAATCTGCAACAAAACAAAAAATCTGATTTTAATATTATGGAGACAACATGATAATTGGGGTATAGCTACTGATGCATGATTAATACTATGTTGTTGATGATAAACTAAAAACAAAAGTGCATGATTTATGTTCTGTGCCATGTTTTGGCCACTACAGCAATTGCAAAAAGAAAGAAAAATATATTATTGATAAATTTCAAGTGTACTTTGATTCTCTAGCTATGTTTGAAATATATGTTTTTTTAAAATATCCTTATCAGCTCAGAGAAGATGTGCATTTAATTTAAAGTTAGGATTTAGGGCAGAAGGATGGTTACTAGGGGCTGGGAAGGGTAGTGGGATGGTTAATGGGTACAAAAAAAATAGTTATAATGAATAAGACCTAGTATTTGATAGCACAGCATGGTGACTGTAGTCAATGATAATTTAATTGTACATTTTAAAATAACTAAAAGTATAATTGGATTTTTTTGTAACACAAATGATAAATACTTGAGGGGATGGATACCCATTCTCCCTGATGTGATTATTACACATTACATGTCTGTATCAAAACAATTCATGTGCCCCATAAATATATATACCTAGTATGTATCCACAAAAATCATAATACAAAATTAAAAAAAATAGAGGATTTAATGTCTGCATCCTCCACCTAACAGCTCTGAGACCTTCAAAATGTTATTCAACCTCTTCTGGCTTGGTTCTCTCATATGTAAAAAGAAACAAATTATAGTAGATTGGAATGTGGACTTTATGTGAAAGTATGTTAGTATACTTAAATTAGTTTCTGAGACAATATTCATAAAGTGAATATTTATCATTTTCACTGTTATTAAGTACCATAGTTCCTTGAGGGTTAGAATGCCTATATTTCTCTGGGTTCCCTGAGGAGCGATTTCCACTAAATATGAAATCTCCTGACCCATGTCTTAACTCTCCCCTTGACATTGGATTGAGATACAGACAGATAAGACAGCTGTTGTTCCCAGTTTCTCACTTAGATGGAGCTTATCTGCCAATAACACTGAATTGGGGGTTTTCTCCTCTAATGGTGGGAGGAAGAAACATGGTAGGTGTATCTCTCCTATTGCCTGGAGCTTTCTCCTTCTGAGAAACTGTTCCAAGATCCACCTTGGAGAGAATACTAGCCAGCCCATTGATCTTAAACTAAGGTGCTCTGCTACCCAGATTAATCAGTAATATGGAGGTCATTTGGCTTTGCTCTTTTAGTTTTTATGAAAGGCAGTGCTCGGGTGGAAAGATAACTATTTATTGGACCCTTTCAAAAACCTACCCTTGTTTAAAGCTTAATTGACTATTGAATTCAGATGCAAATTTATCAGGACAGGCTATAGAAATTCAGAGTTCGCTCTACAAAATTATACAGAAGACTTTTTCGTAATGAAATTATGTTATTTTATTTTGTAGAGGTATTTTAGAATTTTAGGCATTGAATTTTATTTTTCCATTTATCATATAGTTCAAGACAGTCAAGGACTCTCTGAATCATACGAGTTTATTTAGTGATTGAGTTATATCTTAATGGCCCCAGGGAATTTATCTTATGTTGTAATAAGAGAGGATAAAGCATTTAGTTCAGTTACTGGGTATGTGCATCAAAGAAGAGAGATGCAATTGCAGGAACACGGTGTTTAAACTGCCATAGACTGTCTGGGAAATTTAGAAAGGCTCTTATATAAAGCCTATAAGGTGAATTGAATCCAATGATCCTAACTTCTATGGATTCTAGAAAAAGAGAATTTATCAAGGATTGATCATGCTTAAAAAGGAAAATGAAAGCTCGATATATATATATATATATATTTTTTTTTTTTTTGAGACGGAGTCTCGCTCTGTCGCCCAGGCTGGAGTGCAGTGGCGCAATCTTGGCTCACTGCAAGCTCCGCCTCCCGGGTTCACGCCATTCTCCTGCCTCAGCCTCTCCGAGTAGCTGGGACCACAGGCGCCCGCCACCACGCCCGGCCAATTTTTTTGTATTTTTAGTAGAGACGGGGTTTCACCATGGTCTCGATCTCCGGACCTCGTGATCCGCCCGCCTCGGCCTCCCAAAGTGCTGGGATTACAAGCGTGAGCCACTGCGCCCGGCCTGAAAGCTCGATATATTTTTTTATCCCCTATGCTTTCTTCATTAAGCTGATGATTAGATTAATTTCATATCCTCCTAAAATGATCACAAATGTTCAGTGTTCTTAATTTCTTTTCTTCTTAATCTCTTTGGTAGGCACCAGTCTAATATGTTTGATATTTATCATTGAATTGCATACACTTTATACAATATATTACTTTGATAACATATACATTTAAAATTTTTTTCTAGTTGGTAACTTTTTACCATTTTTTTGTTTGAAATATATTTGTTACTACATGTATATTTAGTTGAAGAGGTCTCAAACTATTTGATGTCTTAAAAATTTTAACATTCTCTTAAAAATTATTGAGGATTCCAAAGAGCTGCTTTTCTTTTACTGTTGTATTACATCTATCCATAGTTATCACATTCTTAATTAAAATTGAGAACTTAAAAAACTATTAATTTATTTGAAATGACAATAATAAATCCACCACACATTAACACATATGTTTAATAATGTATAATATATATATTTGAAGGTATTTCCTGAAAAACTTAGAAGAGTGGCATTCTTTTTCATTTTTGCAAATCTCTTTAATGTTGAGCTTAATAAAAGACACTTGGATTCTCACATCTATTTCTGCATTCAATTTGTTGCAATATGTTGTCTTATTTGAAGAATATGGAGATATTCTGGCCTCAATTAGCTATATAACTGGACAAAAGACGAGTATTCTAATAGCCTTGTCAGCTAATTGTGAATATTCTAACAAAGCTTGACAGTAGTAGTTTCTTAAAGGTTAATTTCAATATGGAATCGGAAACCATATCAGTCAACCTTTTGTACTTATTTATATCAAAATCCATTGGTCCATCTTGGGCTTTGAATGGATCATTTGCCCAAGGGTGATATTGTAACATCACACATTGGTCACTTAACTAAACACCGATTCACTGACTAATGCAGGTCTTCCAAATGGTGACACATTTAGTTCTATAATATCACAAATTATATCCATTGATATCTCACTACAAAGCTCATCAGAAAAGACTTTAAGTTTGGGGAAGCTGTCAAGCTCACAATGGCAGATATAAGTATTCAAAAATTCTAATTTTCATTTTAAAGCTCAAATCTCATTATTGGCAACAAATGTCAGCTATTTTCCCTGAATTGACAGGCTTACTTTGTTAATTTTTGAGAACATGTCTGCAAAAATCTAAGCCTGAATAACCATAACTTGTCTTTCAGTTGTTCTATCAAGTATACAAATAGCATTCCAAGAAAAATGTGACTATGTCTTTCACCTCACAACTCAAGTAACTGTGCAGGTGATTTCCTGGAGACACCTCTCATGCCACGGTGTGCAGCAGACCAGTTCTATGAGCACTTCCCATTTCGTCAGACACAACAGACACAATATTAAAGAGATGTGTACCTATAGGTCAAGATTGTATAAAATTATCACCCAAGATTGTATAAAATTATCATCTTTTCCTTTTATTAAGGCCATTCTTTTTTTTTTTTTTGGAGATGGAGTCTTGCTCTGTTGCCCAGGCTGGAGTGCAATGTGCAATCTTGGCTCACTGCAACCTCCACCTCCTGGGTTCAAGCGATTCTCCTGCATCAGCCTCCCAAGTAGGTGGGACTACAGGTGCACACCACCATGCCTGGCTAATTTTTTGTATTTTAGTAGAGATGGGGTTTCACCATGTTGCCCAGGCTGGTCTTGAACTCCTAAGCTCAGGCAATCCGCCCACCTCGACCTCCCGAAGTGCTAGGATTACAGGTGTGAGCCACTGTACCTGGCCTATTAAGGTCATTCTTAAGCAACACTGGCACTTATTTCAATGTGAGTACACGGTAGTGGTGAATGTAATCACCACTCATACAGTTTGGTGCCACTGCTTGATTTAGTAAATCAAGTAAAGTAAAACTTGATTTAGCATTTTTACCTCACACTACATCACACCACTGTTGCAGATATCCATGCAGTGAGAAGAGCACCTAATACCATCACATTATTATGAAAATAGTTTCGACACCATGAACTTTTGGAAAGGGTCTCTGGAAATCCCTAGGTCTTCACTGAGAACTGGTGATTTATTCCACCTACTTAATATTATTAATACTTTGACTACATAGTTAAACCAATCCACTTCTATAAAGGTGATATTATTAGATGAAGTCAAGAGATCTTAGCATATCATCATAGTTCTGGGGTGCCTAGTAAAAATTAGATTATTTTACAATAAATAAAATAAGTAAATGTTACTTCCAATAAACAGATACACAGACGAGCCATATAAATTAACAATGAACCGTTTATATCAAAAAAAGTAGGATGTCTTAGGATGACTAGAATAAATGACCAAAATTCATGTTATGTGACACAGAATAACAATGAATATGACCAGAAAGGACCCCCACCCTACATTTGCTTCCTATTGTATTATTAGTATGTTCAAGGTAAAGATCTTTAATATCCAATTTGACAAATTATATTTTCAAAACCTCTGTGCCATCAGTCTTCACATTATTGAAAGGCTTTCCATTAAATGTGTGGCTTATGATTGCAATGATAACTTTAAGTCTCTCAGGCAGAATCAAAGAATTTGGGCTGATAGTCATTTTTTGTTTTTAACCAATGGCCTTATCTAGTTATCCTGGTATCATAAAATTACTTGAGCAGCTCATCCTTTTTCTCTTTCCTGGAACAACCTGTACATTAGAGGAATTACCTATTTCTTCAAAGCCTGACAGAACTCATCTGTGAGCTTCCAGGACCTGGGCCTTGGAATATCCTCAATGAATCTCAATTTCTTTAAATACTATTGGCCTATATTAGTTCTATGAAATTTCATTCTGTGACAATTTTGTCTTTTTACATTTTCCCAGAAAGTTATCAATGTCTTCAAGGTTTAATGGATACTTATTCACAACATTAAAACAATTATATATCTGTTATCTCCTCTTTCATTTTATAGTATGTTTGTTTGTTTCCAATACGTTTGTTTGAATTTTTAACATCAATTAAAGGTAATGTACTTTCTTTTTAATGGATCAGTGTTGTTAGGGCTTTGTGTTGTTGATATTTTCAAAGAAACAGTTTCAGGTTCTAGTAATATTTTTATTATATGGTTGTTCTTTAATCCATTGATTTCTTTTTTTTTCTATATTTTCTCATTTTATGGTATTTATGTGGGGTTATTTTCCAACTTTTTGAGTTGAATTTTTGCTACTCAACATTTCTGCTTTTCTGAGTTGAAAGTTTTCTTTTACTATTGCCTTAGCAAACCTCACTGCTCTTGATTCTTCACATCCTTATTGTCATTGAGTTGTAGGCATTTCATAAGGTCTCTGTTAATTTTCCACCCAAAGGGTCATGTGTATTTAGTTAATTTTCACACACATATTCACACATACACAGAAATACAGTGCCAGTGCTTTTTTTTTTTTTTTGTCTTATTGAAGGAAGCTATACCTACCTTAAGGTCATGAAGATATCCTATATTCTGCAAGCTTGACAGTTTTGTAGATTTTTTTCTTTGTGCCTTTAATCTATTTGGAGTTAGTTTTATGTGTGCTTTGAGGTATGAATCATTTTATTTATTTCCCTATGGATACATACTTGTCCCAGTACCATTTATTGAAGAGTCTTTGGCCCCAACAAATCAACATGGCATGCCATTATACATGAGGTCTGTTTCTATGACATTTATTCTGATTGGTCTGTTTGACTCCCCCCTGCACAAATACCACACACTCCTAATTACTGCAATTTAAAAATAAGTTTTGATATGTGTTAGAATAAGTCCTCTCAGCTTTTGTTAAGCGTATCTTGACTGTTCTTGGCCTTTCATATTTTTATTTCATAAATTTCAGAATCAGCTTATGAAATCTCACACACAAAAAAATAGAGATTTTCATTGGGAGTGCAATTTGAGGGAAATTGATATATTTAAATATGGAGTAATCCAATCCATGAACTTTTTATATCTTCTCACTTATTTAGTCTTACTATTTCTCAATAAGATACAGACAGCTATGAGACTCCTACTCCTAGAGAGTAAGATATTCTAGTCCTTCTTGATCCAATAATTTTCTATCATATTCTCATTTCACAAAGCCAACCATTGCTAAACTACATCATTGTCTGCAGTAAAAAGGCATTGTCCATGGTTCAAGACTTCAGAACATTCAGCATTTTTTGACTTCCAGTACCATATTATAATGAAACTCTTTGGGCTGGAACTCTCCACCAAGGAAGCTGCATATCTCTGAGGCATCGGTTGTTCATTACTCCAATGAAGCATTTACAGAACTGTTCATAAATTTGCCAAGAAATCCCAGAGATTATGGCATAAATGATGAAATTTTACCCTTATTTTCTATGATCCTTTGCAGCATTTTTCTAAACACCATTTACTCTGAACAGTGATACCCCTGTGTGTGCACTGGTTAAGACTTGTGGTCTGTGCTTATTATCTAAACCTAGAAGAACAATTCAACACTTGCTCTGAGTTGCAAATCCTAGATTAGTGGGCACTAGGGGTATCATCTTGTACTGGTAGTCAGGTGAGACATTGCTTGGAACCTTCAAACCATTATCAAACAAGGGTATAGGATATCAACTTATAAAGAGTACCTTTGATTGGAATGAATCCTGCATTTATTTTTTTGCTGATTGTTATTATGATATACATGATACATTACACATTCAGGGTTATTACAGAGATGGTTGGAATTATGAAACTGAGTTTTATATTTAAAACAAAACATAAAGGACAGTTTTGCATACCAACCTCTAATTGGACTTATAGACCTTTTTCACGCAAAATACTGAAGGCAAATAAACTGATGTGGTATTACCATATTTGTCAGTATTTTTTCCCCAGAGTGACTCATTGACATGAGAAATACATTTTTTAATGCCATCTGGTTATGAACATTTTGGCAACATTTTCCTAAACACTCAACAAAGCCACTGTGAAGGAAAGGCACTGTTGTTGGCTTCTGACAGCATTGCTGAAGTGGGTCATCTCCTATTTACCAGTCCTGCCATTCCTACTTCCTCTTTTAAAGAGGCAACTCTTTAAAAGGGAATTTGGTCACTATTTAAATTTATTAGTTCAGGGCTTATGAGAAAAGTTCTGTTTGTAGGGTACTATGTTTTGTGGGGCAACATCTGGGACTTATTGACTTAGTGACTTTGTTCGATTTTTACAGTTGGGAAATGTTTTACAATTATAAAGACGATTGTTTGATGACCTGCTTATTCTTTGATGAGATGGTACTATTATTGCTTCTTTCCACTTTTATTCCAGACACAGAAGCTATGTGCAGAACATAAAGTACAATGAAAGAATCATCTCCTTGCTTGGGGAAAGTGGTAGAAAGATAACAAATGACAAAAAGAAAGAAGACGCTCTTAAATTCATTTTCCTTTCATATAAGAGTGAATGCACATTTTATTTGCATGCTGTAAGCAAAAGAAATATTTCCCTAATACGTGAATAGACTTTGTATATGATAGAAAACTAAATGGGTCAGAGCCTCAGGTCAAGATTGTTTTACTTTGGAAAAACCATAGACATTCAAAGCTCCTGAAATCAACAAGATCACACCGAGAGCAAAAAATAAATTTTCCTGGCTGAGCTGACATTTACAGAAGATTTCCCTCATGGCTGCAACAGAAATTGACCAAGCCCAGTGCCCAAATCCAGAGTGAATGCTTTGGGCCCTTTCCTGTTTTCTAGTCTTAAATTCTCTTCTAGGGCTGGAGCTATATTACTATCAAGGTAGATTTCAAAGTAAGGAATAGACCAGGAATAAAGAAAGTCATTTCATGGTGATAAGGGAGCCAATTCACTAAAACACATAACCATCTGTATTAGTCCATTCTTACACTGCTATGAAGGAAGACCTGAGACTGGGTAATTTATAAGGGAAAGAGGTTTAATTGACTCACTGTTCTGCATGGCTGAGGAGGTCTCAGGAAACTTACAATTGTGACAGAGGGCAAAGAAGCAGCAGGCACTTTCTTCACAGGATGGAGTGAGTGCAGGTAGGGGAAATGCCAGATGTTTATAAAATCATCAGATCTCGTGAGACTCTCATTGTCATGAGAACAGCATTGGGAAAACTGCCCCCATGATCTAATTACCTCCACCTGGTCCTGCCCTTGACACATGAAGATTATGAGTATTACAGTTTAAGATGAGATTTTGGGTTGGGACAGAGTCAAACCATATCACTACCCTAAATATTTATCAATGTAGTAACAGTGCCTCTAAATACATGAAGTAAGAACTGATAGAACTGCAAAGAGAAATAGACAAACCCACAAATACAGTCAGAGATTTAAAAACCTCCACAGAAGATGTGAAATATCTTTACATTGAATACCAATGTAAAAAATTTGTTGAAAAAAATTAAAGATGACATAAAATGAGAGATGCACTTTGCAAAAAAAAAATCTCCTTCCCTAAAAACACCAATCTTGCTTTTACCCATTTGTAATTCAAGTGTCATTAAGAGAAAATCTAGAAATAAAAATTGATAATAATAATAATGGCTGAGACTTATTGAATAGTTAATATATGTGTTTCAGGATCAAACAGGATAATTTATGAGATGGCTTGAAATATAGCATCTCGCATATATTTAGTGATAAATAAACATTAGTTCTTACTGTGCTTCTTAGCTTTTGTTTACAAACAACCTACTTGATAAAGTTAAAAATGAGCTTACCTTGGTATTCAGGACACAATAAAGTCTCTCTTTGCCTGTCACATTTTATCACCTTTATTTTACCTCTTTTAAAATTGACTTCAGATTGGGGCCCTCCTGCATGTTCACACTATGACATTCTTGTTTCTATATCGAGCTACACACAGACACTCTCTCCCTCAATTTCTACTCCCGGAATTGGATCCATTCTGAGTACTTCTCCACCTTAATCTGGTGCTTCCTGTTCCTGTTGCTTTATTTCCTGGCTTTACCTGACCCATGGCGTCTGCACCTTTAGTGGTCCTGACTTTCCTTGTGTCCATTTCACGTGTGCACACTCTGTAAGACTGAAGTCCCTTGAAGCAATATGATTTATTTTTCTTTTTCATGCAGGCTATAGCTTAGCAAAAAGTCAGATATGTAATTTATGATAAAAATCACTGAGTTTAATTTTTTAATGGATTCCTTTTTAGATCATAATTATGTAATTCACAACTATTTTTAAATTTTCAGTCTTTAGGATAATGATATTTTATTTCACAGACTTCTTTGGAACAACTTCTCTGTTGTGTTTTCTTTAGGCAGGATTTATGTTTGCATTTGTTTATTCAGTCAGCCATTCTGAAAAACAGTGTCTGACTCACAGAGAGGTGTTTAGTTGATTTTGTTTTAGAATAAAAAGAAACAGGGCAAAGATTCATTTTGGGGACCTTAAAGTAAAGATGCATGCTCATCCAGCTCTATCCTTCATCCTAAGAGCCTTCTATTCATAGAAACAAGCACATTCATGACAGACACAGTGCACTACCAGCTTAGTTTTCAATTCTGGGAGACAACTTATCAGACTCTTCATATTTTAATCATTATATGCCTCATTAGCTAGCAGAACAAGCAACTATCACATGCTAGCCATCAAAAAAGATGCCAACACATCTAGAAAGATTATATCTATCACTAAATACAATATGTTAGATTCGAGTTCCCAAAGAAACTTGAATTTTATTTTTGTATTGTAAACCTCCAGTTTTGCAGTAAAACTTTAAGGACTATTAACACAGTAGCTTCTGGGCTCAGTCCTCATGTCCGGAATTTCTTACTCACCCTGGATCGATTCTTTTGAATTCTAGAGCCAGCTGGAAGTTGCCTAAATGTTGAAGCTATATTGAAGAGATAATCTACAGAGAAACACTTTAAAAGCTATAAGCTGTGAAGTTCCAGATAGATATCAGACTTTTTTAAAACTGTCTTTTTTAAGGTCCCATGCACCTTCATAACTTCATACATAGGTAAGAAATGAAAATCATGATTTACAAGAACCTTGAATAATTGAGTTTTTGTTGTTAAATAGTGTGAATCAGAGAGAGATATATATTTTCCATATTTAAGATAACATAAAAATATAGATCCACAGTTGCTTCTTTCTATGGGAAAGCACTTGGAATATGATTTTTATGACCAGGAGCAGTGGTTCACACCTGTAATTCCAGTACTTTGAGAGGCTGAGGTGGGCAGATCACCTGAGGTCAGGAGTTTGAGACCAGCCTGGCCAACATGTTGAAACCCTGTCTCTACTAAAAATACAAAAATTTAGCTGGGTGTTGTGGCATGCACCTGTAGTCCCAGCTGCTTGGGAGGCTGAGGCAGGAGAATTGCTTGAAGCCAGGAAGTGGCAGTTGAAGTGAGCCAAAATCACGCCACTGCACTCCAGCTTGGCAGTGCAGTGCCTGGCTTTTTGAGACCCTGCCTCAAAAAAGAAAAAAAAAAGAAAATGATTTTTATTTTCCTTATTCATATATATAAAGCCAGGAATCTAAAAATCTGCACTCCATAGATGTTTTTGTTTTTATAAGTTGTAATCATAGACGCTAAAGAAATTTGTAAAAATTTAGCATCATAATAAAGGTAAATACCTTTTATTGAGAACAAAGTATGTAACAGGCACTATGCATACACTCAGCACAAACTCATGAGCTAACCGCACTTTTTCATTCCCATTTTTATAAGGAAAAAATGACTGCTCAGTTAGGTTAGGGATATTGCTCAACATCATGCAGCAGATGAAAGTGTCTGTGCAGCAGAGACCCTGCTCTGACCTCCTGTCTACTGAGAAGACCAGAAAGTGAGTTGGGTGTCTTTATGTCTTTCTCCAGATATTTCCTTCTCCTTCTTTTACCTGTGCCTCTTGGGCTTCTAGTTGAGTTTAGTCAGTGAATTCTGTTGCGGGAAGTCAGGAACCCTGAATAGAGGGACCGGCTGAAGCCATGGCAGAAGAACATAAATTGTGAAGATTTCATGGACATTTATTAGTTTCCCAAATTAATACTTTTATAATTTCTTACACCTGTCTTTACTGCAGTCTCCGAACATAAATTGTGAAGATTTCATGGACATTTATCACTTCCCCAATCAATACTCTTGTGATTCCCTATGCCTGTCTTTACTTTAATCTCTTAATTTCGTCATCTTCATAAGCTGAGGATGAATGTCGGCTCAGGACCCTGTGATGATTAAGTTACCTGCACAAATTGTTTAAACAGTATGAAATCTGGGCACCTTGAAAAAAGAACAGGATAACAGCAATGTTCAGGGAACAAGGGAGATAACCTTAAAGTCTGGCTGCCTGTGGGCTGGGTGGAACAGAGCCATATTTCTCTTCTTTCAAAAGCAAATAGGAGAAATATTTCTTCTTTTATTATTTTCCTTCTGTTTAGAGAGCTTCTTCTAGTCATTTTTTGTGGATGTATACATGTGTAATATGTCAAAACGTATCAAAGTGTACACTTTAAATAGGTGCAGTCTATTGTATGTTAATTGTACCTCAATAACTTTGTCCAAAAGAATATATTTGAAATGGCATCATAGAGGCCTAGGGATAAATTTAATGAAATATGTGCATGATTGCCACCATTGCTGGTAGTGATAGTTATTAAAGTAGAAGTAAATGAATGGAAAACATATCACAGTCATGGATATGATGTCAGTGTCAGTTCTCCCAAAATTGATCTATTGCTGCAGGCAGTCTTACTCAGAATTACTATGAGACTTAAAGAACATGGATAAATTGATTTTAAAATGTATATGAATATTCAAAGGCTAGGGTCATCAAAACTTCGAAGAAGAAAGCAAGAGAGCTCACTCTACTAGATATCAAAACTAATAATAAAGTTCCAGTAATAGAGTATGATATTAGTGCATATATAGACAAACAGGATGGAAATTCTAGAAATAGATAATACGTAACATGGATAGGTAATTTATGACACAGTTGTTGCTGCAGAGCCACGGGACAAGAATGACCTTTTAGTAGTGGTGCTGATTCTTATACACAAAACCAAAACCAAGTTGTATGTAGATCAAAATATTAAAGGAAAACTTTGAGATCTTTGAAGATAATATAGGGTAATATCTTCTCAATCTAGGGTGGATAAATATTTAAAAAACAAAACACAAAATTAACTACCCATAAAAATTGATACGCTGAACACAAAAAGATTTCAATAAGACAAGAAAATCACTAACTATAAGGGAAGTGTGAGAAATTAAACTGTATTAAATTTAGAAATCTTGATCCATTAAAGATTGTTTAATCTGAAGATGAAGAGGCAAAGGTTGAAGTGAAGTGCTAAACAATACTAGTTTTGATATGATTTGTATGTTGAAAATAGTTGTTACCCTATTTTCAGATGGCCTATGACAATAGAAAATCTGTTTCTGAAACTGTAGTAGGAGACACTGGATAAAATCTTAGGTGAACTTATTAAAAGACTCCAGAAAACTTACCCAAATATTTTTCAAGGTTAAAAACCAAACCAAGTAAAATGACAATTTACTTCTCTGGAGCAGTTCAAATGACTAAACCCACGATAGCCTGTTACTGCTAAAAACAAATAAATTCATTTGAAGTAATGGGTTTTTCACTGATCTCCTGATACATTCTCTAAGCTGTTGCCAATGTTAATCAGACATTTTAAAATTCACATCCATACTCCTAACAGAATAATAAACCTAATAGCATTTTCTATCAAATGACTACGGTTGAGACAGTACTCTAATCCAGTTTCCCAATGAGTCTCAAATTGGAGAAGACAGCAATGGGAAAGTGACCCATAGAAATGTAGTGGCATTAGGGAGTCATGCATTTTTGCCAAACATTTGTTTGAGTTAGGAAACATTGACAGCATGGGAGTTCAGCTTTCAGTCGAGAAGAAGTAACCATGAAACCAGAAGAAATATGTGAAGTAATGCCTTTTCAGAATGGATAATGGAAAAGAGACACAGAAGGTGAGATCCAGAATGAATAACGGAAAAGAGACACAAAAGGTGAGATTCCCGCTCACTTCTCGGAGGCACCATGAGACTGTAGGAGAAGATGGAGCCCAAACAGCAAATGGTGGTCTCGCTCAACTGAGGAGGTAAAGATTGAAATTTGGGATGGCTGAGGTAGCTGGCAATAGTCGCACAGGGAAGTGGAGAAGGAGCTGTTTAGAAGCCCTTACATGAGTCCTCAGAATAAGTTCTTTCACGCCTGTAATCTTAGCACTTTGGGAGGCCGAGGCGGGCAGATCACGAGGTCAGGAGATCGAGACCATCCTGGCCAACATGGTGAAACCCCGTCTATACTAAAAATACAAAAATTAGCTAGGCATGGTGGCACATGCCTGTAATCCCAGCTACTCGGGAGGCTGAGGCAGGAGAATTGCTCGAATCAGGGAGTCAGAGGTTGCAGTGGGCTGAGATTGGGCCACTGCACTCCAGTCTGGTGACAGAGTGAGACTCCATCTCAAAAAAAAAAAAAAAAAAAAAAAAAGAATAAGTTCTTGAGGCCAGGCGCAGTGGCTCAGGCCTGTAATCCTAGCACTTTGGGAGGCCGATGCAGGCAGACCACCTGAGGTTGTGAATTCGAGACCAGCCTAGCCAACATGGTGACACCCCATTTCTACCAAAAATACAAAAATTAGCTGGGCATGGTGGCGGGCAGCTATTTGGGAGGCTGAGGCAGGAGAATCGTTTGAATCGGGGAGATGGAGGTTGCAGCAAGCCGAGATCGCGCCACTGTGCTCCAGCCTGGGTGTTAAGAACAAAACTCCATCTCAAAAAAAAAAAGTTCCTGAGTGAAGGCTTGGATGCATATGTGTAGGGTAAGACTCTGACCCCTAAGGGTCTCAGAGAAATATTAAATTTAGTTAAATTAAGATATTAAATGGAATATTAAATTTTGTTGGATAATAATATTCAATTAAAAGAGGAGGAACAGGAGGAAAAACAATGGAAGGAAAACAATAGCAAGAAATTTGGTATAGTCTCAACTACATCAATAATAACATTATAGTAATATAAGCTAACCCCTCCAAATAAGAAGTCATATATATATAAAGCCAGGAATCTAAAAACCTGCACTCAATAGAAGTTTTTGTTTTTATAAGTTGTAATCATAGACACTAAACAAATTTGTAAAAATTAGCATCATAATAAAGAATAGATGGAAATAATGATACCTAATTTTGTGCTGTCTATAGCAGATGCGTTTTAACTCTAAAGACACAGACAAAAAATGATGGAAAAAATTTTATGCAATGGTAAGTGTAAAATTGCTGCTATGATCTTATAAAAATCAGATATGAATTTCAAGACAAGCAATATGACCAGTGATGAAAAGGTGTCAATTTATCATGAAGATATAAAAATCTTAAATGTTTATGCACATTTAACTTCTAAATACATGAAGCAAATCCTGGTAGAACTAAAGAAGAAATAGAAAATCCATATTAAGAAATCGAGATTTCAATACCCTTTTGTCAGTAATAGGCGAATCAATTTGAAAAAAAAAGAGTAAAGTTTATATCATGTAACCCACACAATGAGCAAACTAGACCTAACTGACATTTGTGAAATATTTTATCCAAGAGTAGTGAATATACACTCTTTTCAAAAGCACATGTTATATTCACCAGATCGGCTATATGTTGGGTCATAAAGTAAGTGTTATTACATCTCAAGATTGATATTACTGAATATATTCTCTGACTGCAGTTGTATTAAATTAAAAGTCAGTGGCAATGAGATATCCAGAATATTATATAATATTTGGAAATTCAGTAACACACTTATAAAGAACAAATTAATCAAATAAGAAATCCCAAGGTAAATTAGAAAATGTATTGAAGTGAATGAAAATGAAAACAAAACATATAAACTTATGAGATACAATTCAATCAATACTTAGAAAAAAATGTATAACTTTAAAAGCCTGTGTTAGAAAGCAGAAAAACTGAAAATTAATAACCTAGGTTTCTAATTTAATACAAGAGTCTGTTCATGTCTTTGCCCATTTTTTAATAGGCTTATTTGATTTTTGTTTATTCAATTGTTTAAGTTCCCTATAGATTCTGGATATTAGACCTTTGTCAGATGCATAGTTGTGAGTAGTTTCTCCCATTCTGTAGGTTGTCTTTTTACTCTGAAAATAGTTTATTTTGCTGTGCAGAAGCTCATTAGTTTAATTAGGTTCCACTTAGCAATTTTTGTTTTTGTTGTAATGGCTTTTGGGGACTTAGTCATAAATTCCCAAGGCTGATGTCCAGAATTATGTTTCCTACATTTCTTCTAGGATTCCTCTAGTTTGAGGTTGTACATTTAAATATTTAATTCATCCTGAGTTAACTTTTGTTTATGGTAAAATGTAGGGGTCTACTTTCAGTCTCTTGCTTGTGGCTAGCCAGCTATCTCAGCATCATTTATTAAATAAGGAATTTTTCCCCTATTGCTTATTTTTTTCAACTGTGTTGAAGATCAGATAGTTGTAGGTGTATGGCTTTATTTCTGGGTTCTCAATTCTGTTCTATTGGTCTATGTGTCTGTTTTTGTTCTAGTATCATGCTGTTTTGTTTATTGTAGTCTTATAGTATAGTTGGGTGATGTGATACCTCCAGCTTTGTTCTTTTGCTTAGGATTGCTTTGACTGTTGGAGCTCTTTTTGGATTCCATATAAATTTTAGAATAGTTTTTTTTTTTTTTTTAGTTCTGTAGTAAATGACATAATGACATTGGTAGTTAGATAGGAATGGCATTAAATCTGTAGATTGCTTTGGGCAGTATGGCCATTTTAACGTTATTAATTCTTCCATTCCATGAGCATGGAATATTTTATCTATTTGTTCATGTCATCTATAATTTCTTTCAGTGTGTTTTGTAGTTCTTCTTACAGAGAATGTTTACCTCCTTGGTTAGATGTATTCCTAGGTATTCTATCTTTTTGCAGCCATTGTAAATTGGATTGTCTTCTTAATGTGGCTCTCAGCTCAAACATTATTGGTGTATAGAAATACTACTGATTTTTGCACATTGATCTTGTAATCCCAAAACTTTACTCAAGTTGTTTGTCAGTTCTAGGAGCCTTTTGGCAGAATCTTTAGCATTTTGTAGGTATAGAATCATATTTGTGGAGTGAGGTATTTTGACTTCTTCTTTTCCTGTTTGTATGCCTTTTTTAAAAATCAGAAAAATGCACATCAAAATCACAATGCAATACCATCTCATATGAGTCAGAATGGCTATTACTAAAAAGTCAAAAATGGTGGTGAGATGCTGGTGAGGCTGTGGAGAAAATGGAACACTTATACACTGTTGGTGGCAATGTAAATTAGTTCAGCCACTGTGGAAAGCAGTCTGAATATTTTTCAACGATCTTAAAACAGAGCTACCACTAGATCCAATAATCCCACAACTGAGTATATACGCAAAAGAAAATAAATCATTCTATCATATATCATCTATCAAAAGGATGCCTGAACTGATATGTTCATCACTGCCCTATTAGCAATAACAAAGATGTGGAATCAACCAAGGTGTTCATCAATGGTAGACTGGATAAAGAAAATGTGGCACATACACACAATGGAATACTATGCAGCCATAAGAAAGAACAAAATCATGCCCTTTGTAGCAACATGGATTCAGCTGGAGGCTATGATCCTAAGTGAACTAATACAGGAACAGAAAACCAAATACCACATGTCCTCACTTCTAAGTGGAAGCTAAACATTGGGTACTCATGGGCATAAAGATGGCAACAATAGACACTGGGGACTTCTAGAGTAGTGAGAGAGGGAGGAGAGAAAAAGACTGAAAAACTAATTACTGGGTAGTATGCTCAGTACCTGGGTGATGGGATCAATCGTATCCAAACCTCAGAAGCATGCGATATGTTCAGGTAACAAAACCTGCACATGTATCCCCTGAATCTAAAATAAAAGTTGAAATTATAAAAAAAAGAAAAATTAGAATAAATTGTCTCAAAGAATTATTTCAAAGTAATAAAAAGAAAGATACATAAATATAGAGCAAAAAACTATGATTTTGAAAGCCCAACATAATACAAATTATTAATATGAGGAACGAAAGAAGGAATATCATAACAGATCCAATAGAACATTGAATTTAACAGAAACATTGAATTGTGCACTTATGTCTTGTCCATTTCCCTATGCCTAAATGCTCCCTTGATAAAATTATTAAAAACTACATGAGCTGACATATGTGAAAGACATGCCTGTTACATGTCACATAGCAGATACATAAATGGTGAGTAGAGAATGCACAAGTTTTACACAGAAGATGTGCATGAGAAGTTAGGTTCTACCCTCCATTCCTAGTTCACCTCACAGAATCATGACAACAATCGAATCATCTCTAGTGGTAAAAAGTAATTTAATAATAATCACATAGTGCAAAAGTTAAGGACATAATTATACAAATATATAATGGCCCAAGCAAAATATCAATCTATTTTTCACTCACATAATTTCCAAAGTGGTACTCTTGATTGGCAGGTGCATCCCCTCTAAGTGGTCAGTCAAGGACCCAGGGTCCTTCCACCTTTAGCTCTGCCATTTTTCAGCACACAGCTTCCAAGGTTATATTCCATATTGTCTCTATGCCAGTCAGCTGGAAAGGAAAACAGCTTGGAGGATCATGCCTGACAAGCTTTAAAGTGCCAGGCTAGCAGGAGTACATAACACTTCTATTCACATTCCATTTGCTGGGACACAGCCCAATGGCCACATCTAATTGCAAAGGAAGAATGAAAATACAGTCTAACTATATTATCAGAGAGAAAGTAAGGCTGGTAAGCAGTCTCTATCACATCTGTGAAGAGCTTGGATAGTAAGAGGGGATTTCTCTTTCTTTCTTTCTTCCTTTCTTTCTTTTTCTTTCTTTGCTCTCCTTCTCTCTCTCTCTTTCTTTCTCTTTCTCTCTCTCTCTCTCCCTACCTCCCTCCCTCCCTCTCTCTTTCTTTCTCTCTTTCTTCTTTCTTTCTCTTTCTTTCTTTCTTTCTTTCTTTCTTTCTTTCTTTCTTTCTTTCTTTTCTTTTCTTTATTTTCTCCTTTCTTTTTTAGCCTTTACTGAGGAAAATGTGCAAACTGTCCCTTGTATAAACATGAATGCTGACTGCTATTTATTCTTAAGTAATATGCTGAAAGCCAAATTGTGAGGCATATGCATGAAACCGTCACATGTTGTGTTTTCTGGGAACAAGAGCCCAAGAGAAAGATCTCCCCAGTATGACCCAGTGACCCAGAGAGCCCTGGGATCCTCAGAAAAATTTTTAAAATATTCATGAATCTACATGAAATCGAAGTAATCATTGTCTGCAGAGTATTTAAATGACATGTTTTACACATTCAGGCCCGATATTTTAAGAAATAGTAGCACATCCTAATTAATGTCTTAGTGAAATCAAAGTAGTTTTTTTTTTTTGGTCACTATACATTCTTTCAACTGCTTTTTTTCCACTTTAGAATGAGGTTCTTAAATAAAGATGTTTGTAAATCACATTTTTCTAGACGATTAGCAGTTGTCCTCATTTTGAGGCCAAAACAACAGAGTGTTTCAAGACACAAGTTAATTCAGATTTTTAAAAAGTCAATCACATTAGTTCCCAGTATTAAAATATTTTGAATTCTTAAGCTCTGAAAAATTATTTTTTTCTGGATTTTTTAGTTTCAAGAATTAAAAGGCATCAAAGGAAAGTTCCTTTTGGAAAACATCTAACCATCTGAGAACATCATACCAAGACCTTTGACTTGTTGTTATAATTGCAAATTTACTCTCTGGCCAGGTCTCCTCAGGGACTATGCCTCTCTATCACTCACCATTCTTTTTAGTTCTTTCTTGAGCTCTGAGATAAGTATTGCACTGTGCATCCAACCTCTGAGTCTTCTCAAATTGACCTTCATACCAATAAAATCATCTCACAATCTGATATTCACGATTCTATCTGCTATTTACACGACACCAACCCACCAACTCTCACGTCTTTACAATTGCCATGTACAGTTATGTTAGTTATATTATTAACCCTGTATAAAAATACAACTTCCCTGAACTCACATTCACATCTCTACTTGCGGGGAGGAAACATTGCCTTCTACACGTGATTAGTAGGCAAAACTGGGAATCCAGAAAGTTATGGCACCTTTGGCTTCTCATCCAGCAGCTAGCATTTCCTGGAAGACTGAGAAATTAGGATCTGGCTTTGAAGACAGTAGGCATGGAAGATATTTCCAAAATACCAGGATTTTTTAAAAAAATCTTTCTCCTTTTGTACCTGGAGTAAAGTAAAGACAAATTGCTATTTAGTTGTAAATGAGTGCAAGATTAGTGTTTTGGCATCTTCATTAATAAAGGAACCAGTTGATGCAGGCAGAATACAAGATGTCATGAAGCCGGTAAATGGAACTGAGGAGAAACATTTCAAGACCTTCAATGCCAGGCACCGGAAGTGCAGACTCTTCTCATGACAAGTGTATGATGTTCAGAGAGGGATGGCAGTATTTGAACAAAAGAGAGCAAGGTAAGTATTAAATGAACTAACAGAGAGTCATCCTGAGTTACTTCATTATTAAATAATGAGCTCAAACCTCCATTAAAACATAACAAAAACAGGGGTTTCTAAACAGCTCCTATCTAGTATTAGATAGGTAGTTTAATAGATACCAAGTTTGTTTTTATGAAGTTCAAAATGCAGTATATTTAAAAAATCACAAAATAGTTCACGACCACCAGACATGAACTCCCTTAAAAAAGTTGAAAATTTAAAAAATCTTCCAACTCCAACTCCTCCAGGAGCCACGGCTGCCGATATCACTAACTTGTCCGCTTGACTCTCAGTGAATTACTCTGGCATGAAAGCTGATTTTGTTGCCTGAGTGGAAATGAGAAAATGCAAAATCATCAATGACAACTCTTAATAACAAAATGCTAAAATGCAATGTCTCCTAACACCCTCACTAAATTACCTCTTCAAAGTCATTACAAGTATTCTCCTCTTCCAAGTGCTGGGTTCCCTTTTGTGTCTCCAAATAGATTTTGGGGGAAAAAAATCTGCCAGCATTGCTGTCACTGTTAATTAGTGTCTCCTGAGCAGGGCTTCCTGCCTGAGGTGCTCACCAGACCTTGCCAAGCCCTACAGGGACTTCCAGAAAAACCTTGTTTATGACCCAGCCCCAGCGTGCCTCTCCTGCTTGTAATATTTTATGGCATTATAGAGAAGGACTCATCAACAGTCTCTCTGTAGGAGTGGAAGTCAATTTTATATGAGGTGAGAACTTCACCTAAGCTAATCTTGGCATGATGAGTCCTCAGCTGAACATAAAATTTTACCAAAAAAACCCCCTGTGAGGTGAATTACTAAGCAACATGAGTTAGAAGCAGTGAAAACCATTCTACTGAGTTATCTTCATAAATCTATTTTTATTCAATGTCATCTCACACATTATTTTTATTTGTTTTCACTTTCTCAAATATCGGATTGCTGCTCATGAGAATAATGGCTGAGCGAGCTGGTACGGCAGTCTTCTTAGGCTCCCTAGAAAGCTAAATTTATGGTTATAATTATTGAAATTCTTTCCCAGGTTGCTTGTAAACTCAGACACATACTACAGTAATAAGCCACAAGTAAAGTCAGACATATACTATAGTAATAAGCCACATTGATCCATGTTTTCCACCCAGGGTGTTTGAAAGTGTCTATTGTTTGTGTGTTCTCTCCATTCCATTTTTCCTTCCCTTGGTAACTGGATTCACCCCCAGACATGGGTGTGAGACCCATCAAGGCCAGGGCTTTTCCAGCTGCAGTGGGGAGGGAGGAAGCATGTTTATCTTCTGGTTTCAAACCTGAGATGCGGGGAGCTGAGGGCTGCCCAGTCACAGTCCCTCCTGAAGCAGACACGATGTTAACCAGGGAAGAGGCTCAGATGGAACCAGGGAAGAGGCTGGGCTCGGATGGTTCACCATTGTGGGTAAGGCAGAAATTCCCCTTCTAAAAGTACCATTATATCAGGTGCTGATCCCTTCTTTTTATTTAAGAATATTTGAAGTGGGTGTTCTACAAGCTGCCCTGTTCAGCCTGAAAACCCAGTGACTTTCAGGGATTTGGAGATGAAAACTCCCTACCTAGTCTTTGTGGAGTCCACCTTTCAGTTCCTATCCCTACCTGCTTAATAACTATTAGAAATAGATCATTGCTTATATTGATTGAATACTTGCTATACTGGCGTGAGAAAGAAAATAAAATTTTTGTTGAGGAATGCGAGCCCCTTTAAATTATCAGGCACAGTGAGGGACTGAAATGTGACAGCAGTCACGTCACTCTCCCTTGAGCTGGGGCATTACCTCTTGAAGCTACTTGCTATGTGAGGTCTAGACTCTAAGCCAATTGCCATAAGTTGCTGTATGCTGGATGCCATAACTCACAGTTCGACGATGCACAGCCTATCGCAAATCAATGTTATCCTTGTAAATCAATGGGAATCCCTGTCAAACAACTCTGTATCGATCAGCCCACTCCTTGTCCTTTTTACCTTTAAAAACCTGCATGGAACAAAGGCCACAGGGAGCGCTCCCCAAGGCAACTTGCAAGTATGTCCTGGGCAGCTGTCTTCACTTTGACTCAAGTGGACTCTTTAAAATTGTATTTTGTGCCCCAGCATCTTCCTTTAGGTCACCAGTAGTCACTGTGCTAAGTACTTTACAGGCATCATCACATTTAATTCTTACATTTAATTCATTCACTTTTCAGAGATGAAGTTACACAAGGCACACTACCAGGAGGTGGCTAAGCCTTATTCAAACCCAGGCGACCAGGTGCCAGAGTCTGCGTTTCTAATTTCCCCATTGAGTAAGCCTGGAAATCTCAACTGAAGGCTGGGATAGTGAGGAGTTCTCCAAAAAGAAGAGCAGAAGGGCATGCGGCATTCCTTATTCATCTCATGCTCTGTGTTCTCTGATTTCATTGAGACCAAACCACTGTCAGGGTGGGTGGCCTCTGACTTATTTCCATGGCTTTCTTATTCACAAAATGTAATTTGAAATCTTTTCTTATGTTATACCTAGAAAAAATAAAATTCAATTTTTTGAGGACCAACTACAGATTTTTCTTAGAAAACTGAATATTTATTGCTTTGCAGAATGATAGGTTTATAGTTTCCTGTATGCTCAATATTTCTGGGAATTGACATAAAGAAGTGATTTCTCAAACACCCACGGACGCTATGTGCACAGTGATATTTACGACATTACTAACATTCACACTCTCTCCCACTTCCTGAGAAGGAGGAATGAGAAGCCTGGTGCATCAGTGTTAATAATTGAAATGACTTGAGATTTTCCTTTTGAGATCTCTGGGTGCTTTGTTTGGAGTCCATAATTCAGAAATTTGTTTTGCCAGATTAGCAAATTTCAGTACTTTTTCTGAGCCTTTGTTTCTCTACCCGTAAAATGGAGAAAATAATGAGTATTCACATTGCATGGTTGTTGTGAGGATTAAAGAGTGACATCAAACATGCAATAACAGGTGTCTGGCACATTAGTAAAATACATAAAAGCCACTGTTGCTATTGTATTATTAGCTTCCTCGGTTTAGGCTTACAGATCTTGTGCTGGAGGATCGGTGATGGCCTGTGGACACTTTGCCCCACCAGCTCAACAGTGAGGAGCTATGGCTTTCAGGGAGATAGATAGCTGGAGAAGAACACAAGAACAGAGCTTTGTGCTTAGGTCCTAGGAAGAGTAACTGAGAGCTAGTTCAGAGAAGGGAGTAGGAGGAGGTCTCCAAGGTGGGACGTACCTGCTCCTAGAGAGGGCTGCATGAATTGTCTATGAAGTTATCCAAGCAGTGTGGACAGTTGGAACTCATCTGAGACATTGCATTGCCAACTCTTTCTACAACATCAACAAATAGTTTGGGCCAAGAGCAGTGGGTCACACCTGTAATCCCAGTATTTTGGGAGGCTGAGGTGGGAGGATCACTTGAGCCCCAGAGTTCGAGGCTGCAGTGAGCCATTATTGTGCCACTGCACTCCAGCCTGGGAGGGAGAGCAAGACCCGGTCTCTCTAAAAAAGTAAGTAAATAAATAAGTAATATAAAAAATAAGTAAATAGTTTGCAGCTCCCAGCACTAAGCACTTGGAAGTCATGCCATGTCTGGAAGACTCAGGGGGCCTGGCATGGCATGGTGGCCAGAAGGGTCTCTGAGAGAACTCAGAAAAGGAATGACTTAAGGGAATGAATTCAAAGATCGAGATGGAGTCAGATTTTTCAGAAAATAATGTAACCAAAATTAACTCAAGGAGTAGAGAATTTTAATAGAAATTGTAAAAGTAGTCCAGGAGCTCTGCAAATGCACCAGGTGCAGCTGAACAGGTGAGTGTTATGACCTTTTTAAGAAAGAGTGTCGTCCAATGTCATGAAGCTGTTCTATAGTATGGCAGAAAAAAAATGAATTGACTCAGCTGACTAAGTTTGCCCCAAAATGATAATAAATCTATACTATGTAAAAAAAGTGATGTATCTTTTAATGATACAAAAATACAAAGACAGAAAAATAAGGGTCTTACTTCTGAGAGGTACATTCAAAACTGGCAATTCTCAAACTGTTACATTTAATGTAATCCTAATCAAAATTCCAAGAATATTTTTACAGAACTTGACAAGTTCATTTTAAAGTTTCATGTTAAGGAGAAAATATAGAAGATTAGCTAAATAAGTGTTGAGAAGAGAAGAATGAGGGGTACCAGCTCCAGAAAATATCACAACATATCATGAAACACATAAATAAACAGGCCTAAAAATATATGGATGATAAGAGTAAATAAATAATTTGGAGAACTGAATAGAGAATTCAGACAGACACACACATACATGGTCATATTGCAAACATGAATTTCGTGGTGTTCAGAGTGAGTGGTGATTATGGAAGTATGGTAAGATGCACCTGTCACCTGATGTCAGCCATCCTTTGGGGGAGGGTATGAGATTGGGGGACAGTACGAAAATGTCCCCATGCACTTCTAAGTGTTTGAATCTTTCATACCAAGAAATATTATTTAATCAATTATATAATTTTAAATATTCTTTTAAAACTTTCTGAGATTTTGTGTATTTTCTGTTTCATTCACTTGTTTTGCCATTAAGTTCATTTTGTAAAATAGAACAAAGAACTTTAAGAGCAAAGACTTTCCCTATGTCGAAACTGCCTAGGTTTAAATCCTGGCTGTAGGATTTTCTAGTTGTGAAATCCTGGGTAAGTTGTTTAATCTCTTTCTGACTCAGGTCCCTCACCTGTAAAATGCAGCTATAATGCTTTATGTGGCTGTTAGAGAGGTAAAGGAGATAAGATAAGCTATGTGCTTAAAATAGCTTGTTCATGAAGCTCCTTGGGATGTTAGCATGATGCAGAAAGAAGACAGGCACAGCTGGAAGGTATGGAGTTTGTGAGGGTAATGCCAAGAGAAATGTTTCAAATTTTAGAATTATTCTTAAAGGCAATGGGAAGCATTGAGATATTTCTATGCAATACAACCATACTATCAGCTTTGTTCTTTATAAAGATTTCCTTCGCAGATGAAGTTACTACATTATAACTTATTTTATATCTTAATTCTGAACTATGTAATTAAATTTACTGCATACTACACACCAAAAACCTTAGTTTATAGTCACTAGGAGCACTGACATGTGAAATAATATATGTTTTTGAAAACTTATTAAGTATAACTGTGATCATGACCTCTCCCAGGAATACATTTTGGGGTTCACTCAGCCAGTCTGAAGGTCTTGAGGCCCACCTGATTGTTTGTGATCAGGAACAGGACATTTATGCTACTGGTGAACTGTGGGAAGATCACCTTCTCAGGCAGCTCAAGAAAAGTCTCCAGAACTCAAGTTTATGACTTTGTGATGCTTTAGTCTTGAAACAGAGTATACATTTTGTACTTTGTTATTCTAATTTTTAATTTTGTTCTTTTTATTTTTCTAATTAATTATTTCAAGCAGCATCTATTTAAAACATATCAAATACACATACGTGAATATTTACTTAGATATGTTAGGACAGACCTAGTTCTCTGAATAGATACTATAATAAGTTGCTATGGAATAATTTTATATTATCAGAAAGTTTATAGAGAATTTTAATGTGCATTCAAGGTTTTGATAGCATATAATTGAATACTGTAGATATTGTTGGTCTCTGAATGCAGCATAAAAGCTTTAAAAAGACAACATTACTAATATGTTTCTTTTTCACTTATCCTAAATAAACATATGTACGTCTTACATCATGGAGGGTATTGAATGAGGCTGTGTTTGTTTCCAGTGACTCCTGTTCCCTCTGCCTTTGACATTTTAATCTTTCCAAACATTTGTGCGATTGGCAGAGAAAAACAATTCCCTCTCATAGTCCTAGGAAGAGGGGAAGAAAATCTCCTGAATAAAAGTCTTGATGTAATGGGTATTTGTCTACAGAATGTAAAGAGAGAAATATTAATGTAACTATTGAACTAAGGGAACAGATAGGGTGAGGTAGGCTGAGTACTTTGTTCATAGTTTTGATGTTAAGATAAAGATAGATGCATGTAACAGAGCATTCAATTAAAGGTTCAAAAATACATTTTCCAGTTGTTTTTAAGAAGAGCAAGGGGATTATAAGGCATATCATTTCTACATTTATGTTAGATGACACAAATATTTTGTCTTACATTAGAATTCAAATGTTCATTAAGATTCAGAGCTCTGTTTTTCTGAGATAAATTATGGTCTTAAGTGTGAAGTCTCTCCAGTCAGAGTCCTGGAAGAAGAAATTGCTTCTGCCTAGGCAAAGATGCAAATGCAACCTTCGTTTAAGTTTTGTGAAATCGAATGAAATAGAATGACATGAAAAATAGTTCACTAAATTCAATCATTGAGGCTTTTCATTTCTGTGAAGTACTGGTCTTTGACTGCCAACATTACTAGTCATTGGAAGATCAAGTAATTTTTTAAATTTTATTATAATTTTGAATATTTTTAGCCTTATTAATGCACCTTAAGTACAGACATTTAAAAATTTATAAAGGCATATTTGCTAGTTTACATTTAATATATAAAATTTCAAAGGAAAATCAGAGCCTAACCAAATCCCAGTAGCACCCATGGTTCCGCTTGCCGGCCTCTATTCACTAACTCTCCAGAGAAGAGCCACTGGGAACATCATGAAGCAGTTTTACCTGTTTTCAGTCTTCATATCTGCTTCAGCCAATGAGAGGTACATAGGATAAGACAGAAGAAGAGGACCGTGGCTATTGATTTGGACCTCAGGTCCAGTGTCAGACAAGAATGATAGCATCTGTGTCTGTCATCTTCTCCTCACATGCGTGGAGGATCCTCATGACGGCTGAGTGTCCAGGCATTTGGTGAGAAGGTGTCCAGTAGACCTTTCCTGTCAGTGGTTACGTTAGCCAAGGACGTTCATGTGCTCCCTGCTTGGTCCTGACAGTATCTGAGAGTGGAGGCGCAGGAGGAGGAGCTGGACCTTTGTCCAGTTGCCCCTCAGTCCACTCTCCACCACACTTCTCCATCCCGCTCCCTGTCACAGGGGCTGATTTTACGAGTGGACCTCATCAGCAGGCTGCCACTCTGGCTCCCATGTATGTTTGCCTAGTGGGAAGGGCTGATGGGAGACTAGGAGGCAGAAGGACAGAGAAGTCAGTTATTGATTCCCTGAGAACTTTCTCTGCAGAGATGCTGTTAAAGAAAAAATTCTTCAAGCACTTGTTAAGATGGTAAAGAAGATTTTATTCAGTGCTATATCAATAGGTATCCAGGCTATGCCAGTAGCAGAGAGAAATTGGGCTCAATGCCAAAGGGAGCAAAGACTGCTAGATATTTATAGCTAAGGAACAGAATAAAGTTTGCGGATTCTGGTGAAACTGGTCTATCAGGATTTTCAAAGCAGGCCAGAGTGATCAGATATCACCTGCAGGATGGTGGAGGATGAGGAATTCCATGGATTTGGGCTGGAAGGAGGTGATCAGATATCAAGGGTGGTGGGAGGATTCTCTAAATTGACTTAGCAGGATTCTTGTTAACACTGGACTCTGCAAGGACAGGCATGCAAGCCCAAGGTCAAGACCTGGTTGGGAAGAGGCCCTGGGGAGCCCGTCCAAACCTTGGTTAAGGAGGGTCTCTGTTCATGACACCAAGGGCCTTATCTTCAAGCTACTGCCTAACCCCCCAGGCCTGGGATTCAAGGTGGCTTCCTGCTATTGCACAGTTCCGCTGTGTAGCTTTTCTTGTTTGTCCACAACTTTGTAAATAGTGTCTAAAAAGTCACCACTTACTCCACTGAGTGTGCTGTTGGTTTCCTGTTGAGACAATAATGTGGTTGTTTGATACCATTGCTCCTCCATCTCTCTTTCTCCCTCTGTTTTTTTCTCTCTTTCTTTACCCCTCCCAGACTCCCTCCTCTCATCGCCCCTTCTCTTTCTCTTTCTGTACCCCACTTTACCCCCAGTATCTCTTTTTCCTCTCCCTACTTATCTCCCTTCCCCAAGCTCCAACCAGCAACCTTTCTGTGCTAGAACATACACCCCATTCATGGCTTGCATTTCCTCTGACCTGAAGCTATATCCCCTTCTTCCCCGCACTGCTTTCTTCTTTTCACTCAGGTCTTAACTCTAGTATCACCTTCTTCTACTTGATATTATCACCTAGTATCAAAATATTGAGGATTTTGCCCCCAAATATTTTCTTCAACCACACTTTGTCCCAATATCATACTTTATTTTCTTTTTTGCACTGATAACAATCTGAAATTTTATTCTTTAGATATTTATTTACTGCATTGGTTAGGGTTAAATTGTAGACAACACAGTGCACTTTATCATTTTCAAGCAGCAAAAGAGTTTTTTTTTTTTAACATTGTGTGATTTTGCTTATATAATATCAGAGTTCTAAGAAACAAAGTTTGGTTATTACACATAGAAGAAATCTATGTAGAAGCCTGCTTTAATGTGGACCTGTCAGAGTGAAAATCCTCCTGCTGCTGCCAGACAGGAAAGCCAGAGCCCAGATTCACGGTTTTCCACTAGAGTCACAGCAATGAAAAACGAAAACCTCCAGGCTTGTTTTTCCTGAAAAAGCACAAGGCCCTGGCTTCCAACATTCATTGCACATCTCACATCTTGCACAGTGAAGAGCCTAGCTGCAAGGGAATCTGGGGAGTGAGCTATGTAAGAGACTGCCTTAGCAAAAATTATAAAAGTGAGAGAAACCTCACATAGCTGACTCCATCTAGTTTCTAACCTCATAAGCTGTCTTTGCTTTTTCCTGGGCATAGGCCAAGCTAACTATGGGAGGAATTCAGTTACTACTTTTACCTTAAAGCAAGGATGGTAATAGCCCCTTCTCCAAACTGCCCCCCTCCAGCCTGTGTAAAACTTTTGAAAGGCCACAAGGTGAACATTATGGGAGGGGCTTGAGTTCTGCTAACACCTATGCATAAATGATAATTAGTCATCGTTTACTGCTCAGGATTCATGTAGGGGAGGTCACAAGATTTGTAATTTCCCTAATTGCCCCTATAGGAAACATTGGTGTTGTAAAACCTAACACTGCTGTTTGAAGTGCCTTTCAGGCCTTGCATTCTAATGAAACCACTGACACCACCTGGACTGGTGACCCTCACCCAGGAACTGACTCAGTGCAAGACGGAAGCTTTAACACCCTGTGATTTCATCCACAACCCAATCAATCAGCACTCCCCATTCCCTAGCCCCCTGTCCACCAAACTATACTTGAAAAATCCTAACCTCTGAATACCTGGAGAGGTGGATTTGAGCAATAACTCCTGTCTAGTCATTTGGCTGACCCTGTGATTATTAAACTCTTTCTTTCATGCAATACCTGCTGTCCCCAGTGCATTAGTTTTTCTGGGCAGTGGGCAAGAAGAACCCATTGGGTAATTACATCTGGATCCCTAGCCCCTGGCCCTAGGGAGGCCTATGCAGGGGGTCCGGATGGCATTGAGAACTGGCTGTAAGTTTCTGCCCCACTCCTGCCTGTGAAATCTAAGCTCCCCAGAAAAGCAGCCATGTAGGTGGTTTATACCACTGAGTGTGCAGAGCCTAGAATGATACTTGCTATACTGCGAGTGTGCAGTGAGTTTTGTGTAATAAATAAATTTTTAAAATATATTTAATTTTTTATTTACACAAATGACTCTACCATACATTCTGTACTTTTCTTTTTCTTTAATAATATATCTTAAAAGTTTTCTTATATCAGCATAGATAGATTTATCATATTATTTTTAATGTGGCACAGAGTAATCATTATAAAATTGTACCCTATTTTTTCAAACCAGTTTCGTTTTGTTAATTTGTCTCCAATTTCTTTTTAATGCTGAAGTAATAATTTTTTTGTGTGTGTGACAGGGTCTTGTTCTGTCACTTAGGCTGGAGTGCAGTGGCATGATTACAGTTCACTGCAGCCTTGACCTCCTAGGCTCCAGTGATCCTCCCATGACAACCTCCAGTGTAGCTGGGATCACAGGCATGTACCATTATGCTAGGCTAAGTTTTTGTTGTTGTTATTGTTGGGGTTTTTTTTTGTTGTTATTGTGGTTGTTTTTTATTTTTTTTGAGATGCAGTTTCACTATTGTCACCCAGGCTGGAGTGCAGTGGCACCACCTTGGCTCACTGCAAGCTCTGCCTCCCGGATTCAAGCAATTCTCCTGCCTCAGCCTCCTGAGTAGCTGGGGTTACAGGCATGCGCCACCATGCCCAGCTAATTATGCTAGGCTAAGCTTTTAATTTTTTTTGTAGATACAAGGTCTCCCTTTATTACCCAGGTTGGTCTTGAACTCCTGAGCTCAAGTGGTCTTCCTACTTCAGCTTCCCAAAGTGCTGGGATTACAGGAATGAGCCAAAATGTTCAGCCTGAATTAAACATTTATTTAAAAAAACACGAATAAATACTTTTGAAATATATCCTTAAAGTTCTACTAAATTTATGTCTGTGAAATTGATGTCTGAAAGTATGTGTATAAATAAAAATATAATAGTATCATCTACTCTCTTTTAAAGAAACTGAGCTCTCACTGAAAGTAACTGAGAGGGCCTAGTTCCCCCACATTCTTTTTTCTTATTATTGGAACATGCACAAAGTATAAAGTTTACCACTGTAAACATTTTATGCTTGAACAGTCTGTGGCATTAAGTACATTAACAATGTTGTGCAACTAACTATCACCTAGTTGTAAAATATTTTCATCACCCACAGTGGAAACCTGACACCCATTAAGCAGTCACCCCTCATTCCTTCCTCCCTCCAGCCTTTGGCAACCACAAATCAGCTCAACAAATTATCATGAAAAGAATACATCTATGCAAACAGCTCCAGATAGATTCTAATTTTCTCACATCAGGCATCCTCTTCTCTTCTCTCACAGTCATTTGTCAGATATATGCATTGTAAATATCTTCTACTCCATGGCCTTACTTTTCACTGTTGTTGTAGCATTTTCTTTTTTGACATGATCTTTGAGCTTACTATAGTCCAATTTACCAACTCTTGCCTTTATGGTCAATATTTTTTGTATCCTTATTAAGAAAAAAGTGATTTTTTTTTGCCTGTCGTATGGATTATCATATGAATTGAGATCAGCAATCCATTTGGAATTGGTTTTTCTTTATGGTGTGAGGATGGGGTCAAGGTGTAATATTTTCATATGGCTATCTAAATGGCCCAGCACCATTTATTAAAAAGGCCATTCTTCTCCACACCATTATGTGCCATAAATGCGAGTCTGCTCCTGGATTCCATTCTGTCCTTTTCATCAGCTTGTGAATCCTTGCACTAATACCACACTCTTATTACTTACTTCAACTTTATAATATTTAATTTGCTTTATAAAGGATCTTGAGTAATTATAGCACAACAATAGCATGCATTGTTTTTCTTTAAGTAGAAATGCAGCAGAATCTCTAAGCAAACATAATTAGTGACTTTAGCAATGTTAAATATAAGATTGTTTTGTTTTATATCAGCAACCAACAAATGAAAAACAAAATTAAAAAATATTTCGGTATGCCAGTTTCAGTACGGTGATTTAAAAATTCATCAAATACATAGGAGTAAATCTAACAAAGGGCATGTAATTTCAATACGATGAAAATTTTAAAATATTGAGAGAAATTAAAGAAAACATACATATGGAAGAAAGTACCATGTTGATGGATATAAAGGCTCAAACTGTAAACATGTCTATTCTCCCAAATTAATAAATTAAGTTCAATTCTAATAAAATTCCAAAATGGGTGGGTGTATGTGAGTGTACAGCCTGCATACATGGAAATTTACAAGCTAATTCTAAAATTTATATGAAAATGCAAAGGGCCAAGAATAATTAAAACAATTTAATCCTTATACTTTTAAAATTATTGCTTTTTAAAGTTTATACTTATTTTATATTTTATTTCCTATTTTCTTTGTTTTTGTCCATTTTCTTGTTTTAGTATTGTAAAAATATTTTACACAATGACATTAGTACAAGTGTCTATATCTTGAAAAGTTGAAAGACTTCAGTAAAATTATCTGGGTCTGGTACCTCCTTTTATTTTTTACCAGGAGGTATCTCTTTGATGATTATCTCCAAGTCTCAAATTATTGTTTTGTCTTTTGAGATTTTATAACTCTTCTGGGGATGATTGTGTTAACATTGTTTTTCCTAGAAAATTATCAATTTATCCAGATTTTTAAAAAGTGTTTACATCAAGATTTATTAATTAAATTATTCTGATTCTTTAATTTTACCTGTCCCTAAGGTTGTTCTTTAATTTTATAAATTCCAATTTGGGGGATTTTCATTTCCTCTTTAATTAGGTAAACTGTAATTATTTTAAAAAAACGATTACTCTCAAGACATAAGTTCTGGTGTAAGTGACCAATTTTACCATGAGGGGAAATTCTCCATGCATTTCTCTGATTCACAGGCCACATTGGCAAGGCTTGGACTGCCACTGTTTTAAGTCTGGTTGGAACATTTTGTGATCCTAGGAGAACATAAGAGCATGAGAGTCTTGTAAGTTGCCCCTACAAGACGATTTCTCACTTGTTTTCCTACCTGACAAGGAGACTGGCATAAAACAGTTTCTTACTGTCACTTAATATGGTTCTGATGAGATATCAGGCTTTCTGCCTTGCCCACCTTAGGGTACAGACACAGGCAATCAAACTGCGTAGCAAAGCACGGGGTTGGTAGTGCCATGTAACAAGGTGTGACAGAGTAACCGGTAACTGGTAAACCGTCTTATCATTCATGTAGCCTTGTCTGTGTTTCCACGTTGTCCTGTGTAAGGGCCAGGGAGCTGGCACTGTGGCTTTTACTGTCTCATAAGTAATAAACTACCTGCATTTGAAAAGGGCTCGCATTTCCTTATTGGGAGAATCTATTGAGCTTGGCCTTGCCTTGTGCTTGACATATTTTGCTCTTTTAAAATATATTTTTGCTTTGTTCTTATTACTTACTTTTAAAGTTTTGAATTCTACTGAAGGTTTAATTTTATTCATCTGTCTCATTTCATGAGGAAGCAGTTAGTCATGGAAGTGGTTTTAAAAATTTTCTTCTGGTCACAGTTTTAGCATGTCTTATACAACAATTTAACATGTCCTTTTCATAAATGTTTTCTAGATTTTGATTTCTTCCTTGACCTGTTATTTACATATTTTTTAAAATTCTAAATATTTTTTGTTCATTCTTTTGTGATTACTTTTTTCTTTTTTTTGAGACAGAGTTTCGCTGTTGTTACCCAGGCTGGAGTGCAATGGCACGATCTCGGCTCACCACAACCTCCACCTCCCGGGTTCAAACCATTCTCCTGGCTCAGTCTCCTAAGTAGCTGGGATTACATGCACCTGGCACCATGCCCGGCTAATTTTTGTATTTTTAGTAGAGACAGGGTTTCATCATGTTGGCCAGGCTGGTCTCAAACTCCTTACCTCAAGTGATCTGCCGGCCTCGACCTCCCAAAGTGCTGGGATTACAGGCATGAGCCACCCAGCCCCTTGTGATTACTTTTTAATTGTCTCATACTATGATTAGAGAATTTTTTTTGTTGTTATATTTTATTGAGAGTTTTTTGACTATTTTGTGGATGATTGAAACACACACAGTATTGTGCTCCAATCTCTGGCTTCTTGTCTGTGTCTATCTGACATAGGCTGACAAAGGTGACTTCCACTCTCTACTATTGTGTTTCTATCCATTACCCCATGAATCTCTTGTGTCTGATTTTTATTTTCAAGTGCAACTTTTATCATGATCCTTTCCTCCTCTTTGTCTTGTTTAACAACCTTTGACCTTAGTTCAAGCTTATCTGGTATTACTGTGAACCCTATTTCTTTTTAGTTGGAATTTATCCTGTATTTCTTTGTAGATCCATTTAGTTATAAATATTGTTAAAACTGTCTGTTAGAAAGAACTCACTGTTGAGTATTGATTTTTTGTTTCATCTGCAGTTTTAACTGGGCTCACTTTTACTTACATAGACACACACATATATGATTTTACATGCAGGAATACATTTTATAAACCACTGTTGTTTATTAGTCTCTCCCCAACTTCTTATTTTTAGTATGCCTCTCTCTCTTTTCCCTACTCTTTTTCTTCTGTCCAAATCAGGTCCCTTTTCTTCTTTTTTTTTTTTTTTTGAGACACAGTCTCACTCTGTTGCCCAGGCTGGAGTGCAGTGATGCGATCTCAGCTCAGCTCACTGCAACCTCCACCTCTCCGGTTCAAGCAATTCTCCTGCCTCAGCCTCCAGAGTAGTTGGGATTACAGGTGCATGCCACCACTCCCTGCTAATTTTTGTAGTTTTAGTAGAGATGGGTTTCACCATGTTGGCCAGGATGGTCTCAATTTCCTGACCTCGTGATCCGCCTGCCTCGGCCTTCCAAAATGCTGGAATTACAAGCATGAGCCACTGCGTCCGACCTTAATTTTTTTCTTTTTTTTAAATGGATGAGAGGTTTTTATGTTGCCCAGGTTTGCCTCAAACATGTAGCCTCGCCTTCTTATGCACCAGGACAACCGGCCTGAGCCACCGCAGCTCCCCAAATTAGGTCCCTTTTCTTATGCAGAGAACCCATGATGTAACCCAATATTTATGTTCCAGACTTTTCCCGTGCCGTACACTCACAAATATCACATGTGCATTTATCTGTATCCATGTCTGTGTGTATATCTATGTCCACGACTCTCCCCATAACCATCTCAACGTGTATATCTGCCTTAGAACCCATACAACTTGTGCAGACCAGTACCTCAGGTATCTGCGTTGACACCTCTGAACTCCATGTCCCTTCAGCTGTTCCTCTTCAATTTCTTAAGTTCGGGGAATGTCAATCCTTTTAAGACAATTCAAAAAAAAAATCATATCCACTTTTGCCGGGCGTGGTGGCTCATGCTTGTAATCCCAGCATTTTGGGAGGCCGAGGTGGGCGGATCACGAGGTCAGGAGATCGAGACCACGGTGAAACCCCGTCTCTACTAAAAATACAAAAAAATTAGCCGGGCGTGGTGGCGGGCGCCTGTAGTCCCAGCTACTCAGAGAGGCTGAGGCAGGAGAATGGCGTGAACCCGGGAGGCGGAGCTTGCGGTGAGCCGAGATTGCGCCACTGCACTCCAGCCTGGGTGACAGAGCCAGACTCCGTCTCAAAAAAAAAAAAAAAATAAAAATCTACTTTTAAAAATTGGCTTTAATTGAAGGGTTGTTCTAAATAATTTAGTCTACCATTACTGGAAACCAGGCGCTCCAGTTTGGAATTTAATTCATGTTATATTAATTTTGTAAGATCAACATGTTTATGAAAACAAGCCTTTTGGTCTTCCACTTGCTCATTTCTTATTCTATGCCCTTCCATAATATTGTATAGTTTCAAAAAGATACATAGGCCTTGCAGCATCCTTCTTAAATGTATTCTTACACATTTTAAAAAGATTTTCTTGTTCTTGAGAATGGACTGTATATTCACATCTTCTTTTCTAGTTGCTTGTTAGAAAAAAGCACTGTGATCTTGTGCTTTTTATAATAAGAAATATGTATTTGGCCTTTGTTCTGTTTTCCTGACACAGAGCTCCTAAAAGCCTCGGAATTTCCTGAGTGATGGGGTAAGAGCAGTGTCTTTTGTTTTTCATAAGCCCCTTTCAACCATGCTTGGGTTTATGCTAATGAGGTGGTTCTTGGTGGGCCCCAGGATAGCTTTAGAATGGGGCTGGTTCCCAGAAGAACTAGCCAGGGATTAGAGGGCTGGAACTTTCAGCCCCAACACTGACCTCTGGGAATGGGAGAGGGGCTGGAGACAATCACCAACGACCATTTATCAATCATGCCTAAGTAACGGAGCCTCCATAAAATCCTTAAACAATGGGGTTCAGGGAGCTTCTAGGCTGGTGCACACATCCACATGCTGGCAGGGTGGCACACCCCATCTCCGTAGGGACAGAAGCTCCTGTGCTTGGGATCCCTCTGGACCTCACCCTATGTTCCTCCTTATCTGGCTTCATCTGTATCCTGCATAATATCCTTTATAATAAACCAGTAAATGTAACTATAGTGTTTCCCTGAGTTCTGTAAGCTAATTTACATGTTCATGTTATAGAACATGACGAGTGGGTCCTGAGAACCCCCAATGTGTAGCCAAGTTGGACAGAAGCTGTGGGTAACCTGAGGACCTACTAATTCTGACTGGTGTCTGAAATGGGGGCAATGTAAGACTCAGCCCTTAACCCATGGGGTCTGCTGACTCTGGGTAGTGTCAGAATGGAATTGACAGGCCTGGGATTACAGGTGCAAATAACAGTTGGTATCGGCAGAGGACGAGAGAATTGCGCAGCAAGTGGAAAAGCCACACATTTGATGTCAGAAGTGTTCTGTGGATAGAAATGGATGACAGTAGTAGAGTAGTAAGCAAGTAAGCACTTACTAATTTTCATTTATGTCCAGCTAATTCACCGAATTCTCACTTGGAGTGTCTTGGCTTATCTAAGATACTCTCATATCATCAGCAAAGAGGAATAGTTTTACCTCCTGTATTCCAATAGGTATATAATTTTTGTCAGATTCATTAAAACTGACCAGATAATGTTGCAAACTAATGGACAGAGTGACCTTATACATCAGTTATTTTCCATTATTTAGGTGTACTATTTACTTTTGATTTTTAATATTTATCATTGTCATATTTAAGAAGTTTTTTTTTTCTGTTCTCAGTGCTAACATATTCTTTAGAATTTTTACATCTATGCTCTTTTTTTCTCCTGTACTACCTTTATATTTTGGGCTTAGAATTATACTAACCTTGTCAAATAAATCTGAGGCCTTCTTTCCTTTCCCCTGTCTTGTCTGTGGAAATATACACAAAGATGAGAGGAGATCTATAGGCCTTATTTGTTTGTAAAGAGTTGTCTTCATTTTTTTTCCTTCCATGAAAATTGGTCTTCCTCTTGGGTCAATTTGAGTATTTTATATTTTGCTAGAAAATCACCTACTTCTTTCAAGTTTTTAGATTGATTGCAGAAAGTTGCCTGCAGAATAATTCATTTATAACTCTACTGACCACCTTGCCCGTCTCCCCCTTATTTAAGGTAAAGGCTCTTATATCATTCCTAATTTTGCACAGTTTTTGCTAATGTTCTTTTTTTCTTAGTTGGGCTCATGTAGGGTTAGTCTCTCCTATTTGACTTTGTAATTTTTTTCATTTTATAGATGAGATTATCCTATTTTACAACATCGATGTAACATATGTTTGGTCTTAATTTATCACCTGATTCTAAGCTTCCTTTTATTTCTGTCTCTTGCTGTTGACCTATCTTTACTATCTCAGGGTTGTTTTGTGTATGAATATGTGTACATGTATGTCTGCCTCTTGGTAATTTGGAAGTCATATATTTTGTTTTTTGGTTTTTGTAGTCATTCTTTTTATAATCCTTTATATTATACTTAACCCTCTGTTTCTGAATTTAGCACTCTTACAGAGCATCTGTTGACTCTGTTATGACTAAGAGAAAATTACTGCTCTTGCACTTCCTCTCTCTTCCCCCTCCACCTCCAGACTTTTCTTGGTTTCCTTCTTATTTTAGTTCTTCTGGTGGTTCCCTTTACAGCTCCAAGTAGTCCTCACAAGGCTCGGTTCTTGACTTTCCCGCTCACCCTGTGATAGATGAGGAAATTATAGCCCTCACATGGCTTCTTCCTCCCTTGACTCTGGTTTGTTTGATAATGAGTTTTACCTTCCTGAGGTTCATAAAATGTACCTCCTGGAATCAAACTGCCTTTGGAAATTTTGTCTGGATTTTGTGTTTTAATGTTTTTCTGTTTGCTACCACTCCTTTTACTGGCACTTCTTCTGTTACTGAATATCCAGATTCAAGCTTTTCTTTTTACAAACAGCACGCAGTGGTAATTGCTATGGTCTGAATGTTTATGTGTTTTCCAAAATTCATATGTTGAAACCTCACTTCCAAGGTAATGGTACTGGGAGATGGGACCTTTGGGAGGTGATTAGGTCATGAGGGCCAAGTCCTCATGAATGGAATTAGTGCCTTTATAAAAGAGGCCTGAGGGAGCCTGTTTAACCCTTTCACCATTTGAGGACACATACAAGGCACCCTCATGACAATAAATATGCCAGTGCCTTGACCTTCGTCTTCCCAGCCTCCAGAATTGTGAGAAATGAATTTCTGTTGTTTAAAAGCCACCCAGCCTGTAGTATTTTGTGATCACAGCCTGAACAGTCTAAGAGAGTCATAATTCTTAAGACGGGAATTACTTCCTGTGTGAGCTGACCCACATTGTGACTTATCCTTAAATGACAAATTGCCTGCATGTGGCACCCCGGATCTCAGCTTCCCCCCTGCAGCATGCAGAAAAAGCTGCTGCATTATTTTCTGGGAGAGACTATTTTTTGGTCCCTGCTTTTACCAGTTATTTTGTTTTGTCCTACCAAGAGGACTGAATTGTTGTATTTTAAAAATTACATTTGAAAACCTAACTAGTCCTTGTGCTTTTGTAGATAATTTTGTGCTGACTTGGGAGGGTTATGGTTTGCTGTTTAGATTTGCAGACTCTCTTCTTCCTCAGATCTAGGAGAAACTTTTTCCATCGTATCTTTGAACATATCCATGTTCCCTACACTGGGTCCCCATGCATGGACAACAATGACCTTTGTATTAGATGTGCCAGCTCTCCATTCATGTTAGCTTCTCTCCAATTGCATTTGTCAACTGGGCTTTTTCCTTCTGTATTCATGGGGAAAGCCTCATACCTTTCCTGTTCGTAAACAACTTGGCTTTGCAGCAAACCTATTATACTCCTTACTGTTTCATTAATCAAGCATACTTTGGGGATGTTTTGATTCAAACTTTTTATCTCAGCTGCCTCTTTCCTTCTGGAATAGATCGTTACATATGCAATATTATATTTTCTTCGCATCACTTTTTTTTCTTTTAATCATTTATGTGGCACTATAACTGTGTAAATTCCATCATTTTTTGCATATTGCCCATGCTTAATGTGGGTAGTTCTGTCTCAGTAAATTTTTCCGTCCAGATTCAGTGTAGATGGGTTTTCCCACGCGCCTTCGCTACCCTCTCTGAGACCTAGCTGTCCTCCTCTTTGAATTTTAGGGTTTCTCTGAGATTTCCCTGGCCTTTCTGGGTTTTCTGAGGTCTCTGCATCAGAAAAGTGCCAGTGTGGATGGCCGGGCTGGGCTGGCTTTGGGTTTTCTGCATCAGGAGGGTGCAGGGGTGGATGGCTGGAGGGTGCAGGGGAGGATGGCTGGGCTGTGCTAGCTTTCCTGAGGCTTCCTTCACTGTCTCGCATCCAGCTTCCTGCAGCCTGCTGGGGTCAGAAATATCATCAGCACCTCTCTTCTGGTACAGGATACCTTCAGCTTCTGATGGTTCTTTCTACCCAACCCCAATTGTCTTTAGGGAGAGCGAGGTTGCTGGGCGTGTTTCCCTACCTAGCTTCTCTCACCTCTCTCCAGCATGACCTTAGATCTACTTGGAGCAGAAGACTGGAAAGGCTTATGGAAGTAGACTGGGGACCCAGTGGTACGCCCGCAGAGACTGCAGGGGTTTTACTTGCTTCTTTCCTGGTCTTATTCTCCCATTTCCTGCTGACAGAGAATTTTCCTGTACATTTTCTCTCTGACTAATTGCTATTTAATTTTAGGAGATAATTATCTCTGCTTTTGTGGCCTTCCTTTCTGCTTGTACTCCTCTGCTCTGATGGGAAATGACAAGGATTGGAGAAGTTTGCCCTGTGTGGACATTTTCTAGTGAGTTCTCCGTCCTGCCCGAGCCACACCTACATGGCATTTCTCCAAGTTGGGGGTTATTTATGATTTTCCACCCCCCCAGAATTTTGCTTCTAACCTCTCCTTTGTAGTGGTCCCTTCAAATACAGAGTTGAGGCTGTGGTAAGACGTTAAACCAACCGGAGGGAATGCCTCAAAATTTCTGCCTTTCTACATGGAGGCACAGATGCCCTTTCTTTTGTTGAGTTGCTATTGTTGGGACTGGCTTTTGATTTTTTCTTACTTGCCATTCTTTGTTTTAGGTTTTGTGAGAGGTAGATTTAGATTTCTCACTTCAGTCCATCATCTTAAACTTGAAGTCCCTAAATTTGGCTTTTTGGAGAGTCACAAGAGGACATTCTCCCCCATGACGTTAGGCATCTCGAGATTGCAACTCTCCCCATGTCTCCATTATGGGACTTTATACCGAGGAGATTCAGCAGAAAACGCAACCCAACAGACACCTCTCAAAGCAAGTGCAATTTTAGAGACACCATTGAACAGATTTATTACTCACACCTTGTTATGTTCTCTTATTACAACCCGTGCTGTTGTTAAATTGTCAAAAAATCAAAATTCTTAAATTATGTATTTTTAAAGGAATTGAGTAAAGTTAAATAATTCTTTAAAAGAATAGACAAGATGGTGCAGATTCCAGAAACAATGCTGCAGAAGACCAAGGGGTCACCAACCCAAATGCCTGGAAGGGTCAGTAGACCAATTGACACTTGTAAGTGACCAGGTACAAGGCAAAAAGTAGGGGTAGGGAAGTGCAATGAATTGCAGTGCACATGCTGCCCCTAAAAGCATTCATACTAAACAAGCTCATTTCTAATCACCAGTGTGGATTAAGGTTTGATGAGCCAACTTCATGCCTTGGGTAAGGCTCCCACAATCATGTGGTTGATAGTTTTGACAATATATCTCTCAAAATTTCTTGTATAACTAGCTAGATGATATGATCATGTATTATACACATGCATTTTAACCACAAATTTGTTGAAAAAAATCACTTTTTATCCATAAATCATTTTCTTAGGCTTTGTATTTATTAATTGATTTAATATCAACAACTAATTTTTCAGCTGCTCCTTGGAAGAGGTGTTGTTTCCCCTTTGTTTTGAAAATGCTATTGCGGATAAGTGGAGGTTTTGGAAATGACACACTGAGAAGCTTCTGACTCTATCATCTCCCTGGTGGTAAAGGCTTCACTTGTCATGTCACCAAGGAGGCTGGTAATATGGTCAAAGTAGTTCCTTGTCCACAGAGATTCCCATATAGACATTCACCAAAGGGATTGTTAACAGATGTGCAAATAAAATTTAAAATATAAAAGGAAAAAAATGGGCCTAGAGGGAGAAGAGAAGAGAGAATTTTCTTTAGGGAAGAATTTCTTTAAAGAAATTCATTAAAGAATTTTCTTTAAACCTGGAAACCCCTTTGGTTCACCAGGTTGGTTTTGTCTTCTGCAAACAAAATACAACGAAATAGCTATTATCCTTTGTTAGGTATGAATAGTGGGCCTGTTTGTCAACATTGTGTTAGTCTGTTCTCACATTGCTATAAAGAAGTACCTCATTAGCCAAGCTGGTGGCACATACCTGTAGTCCCAGCTACTTGGGAGGCTGACGTGGGAGGATTGTTTGAGCCTGGGAGGCAGAAGTTACAGTGAGCTGAGATCATGCCACTACACTCCAGCCTAGGCGACAGAGCCAGACCCTGTCTCCAACAACAATAACAACAACAAAACAAACAAACAAACAAACACTACCTGAGACTGAGTAATCTATAAAGAAAAGAAGCTTAATTGACTCACAGTTGTACAGGCTATGCGGGAAGCATGGCTGGAGAGGCCTCAGGAAACTTACAATCATGGAGAAAGGTGAAGGGAAAGCAGGCACATCATACATGGCCAGAGAAGGAAGAATAGAACAAAGGAAGAGGTGCTACACACTTTTATAAATAACCAGATCTCATGAGAACTCACTCACTATTATGAGAACAGCAGGGGGGAAATCCACCCCCATGATCCAATCACCTGCCACAAGGCCCCTCTTCTAACACTAGGGATTACAATTTGAGATTTGTGCAGGGACACAGACCCAAACCATATCACGCATTAATCATTTTATTTAATGCTTATCTTCAACCAGAAGATGAGGAGTTGGGATCTTCATTGCACACAGGGCAACTGAAGCTGAAGCATAGTAAGTTCATTCCTTCACTCTGTGCCAGTCACCGGCCACTATGTACTGGGGTGCCTCTAATACCTAGCTGGGTCTAACACTGATTTGATCCTTTAATTAAAATTTTTGGTTGATGAAGAATATAGCTAATAAGCAGCAGAGGCACTATTCAAACATAGGACAGTCTGACTCCCAAAATAGTGATCAGTCGGATGTGGTGGTTCACGTCTGTAATCTCAGCATTTTGGAAAGCTCAAGCAGGAGGATTGCTTGAGCCCAGGAGTTCAATATCAGCCTGGGCAGCACAGTGAGACCCCCATCTCTACAAAATCTACAAAAAATTAGTCAAGCATAGTAGTACATGCCTGTAGTCCCAGCTACTTGAGAGGCTGAGTTGGGAGGATCCCTTGAGCCCAGGAGATTTTGTTACAGAAAGAAAGCAACTCATCTAAGAACATTTTCACAAAACAACCTGGTAATTTGCTGGGAAGGAGAGGTCCAGGTCTATTGGCATCTGTATGATTATGATGACCTGTCGTTATGCAACATTGGAGCCTAAAGAAAAAATTCATGGAGACAATCTGTAAAGAATTTGGGAGAAACATCCACGCCACTATACTCCAGCTTAGGGCACAGAGTGAGATCCTGTCTCAAAACAAAAAGAGAAACAAAAACAAAACTGTGATCTTAATGATAGTGCCTGGATGTTTCTCCCAAATTCTTTACAGATTGTCTCCATGAATTTTTTCTTTAGGCTCCAATGTTGGATAACGACAGGTCATCATAATCATACAGATGCCAATAGACCTGGACCTCTCCTTCCCAGCAAATTACCAGGTTGTTTTGTGAAAATGTTCGTAGATGAGTTGCTTTCTTTCTGTAACAAAATATACTTATGTATAAGGTTTATTTATAAAGGACTTAGCCTAATGGTCAAACATGTTTGATTTTCAAACAAATCTCAGAGTGTATTTTCTGTGTTGTTTGCAAAATCCACTTCTGCAATAAAAGACAAGTGGCCAGTGAGATGGGCAACCTGTACCATAAGCAAAGCCTAGACAAATGAGTGAGTCATCTGTGATGCACATCTGACAATGCTAGCGGAAAACATGCGTGACTGTGAGCACAGAGGTGGCAGGACCCCAGGCAGTACATATTCATGGTACACTAAATATAGGCAGTGCATGCAGCACTGAATATTCATGAGATTTTAAACCAACCACTCCTTGGTGACACCTACTGTGTCCTCAGGTGTTCTTGGAAAGGAGTGCAAATAAAACCCAGAGCTGCTTGTTGGATTAAATGGAAGCTACAACTCTGGCCAGGAGTTCTTGCCCTGTCTCTTGCTGGTGGAGTGAGTGTGTGTGTTCGCTCCAGGCACCCCCCCATCTGTTTGCCCCTTGGTTCAAATCTCAACTTTGGTCCTTGTAAACACATCATATAACGAGAAGGCTGATGCTTTAGAGAGAAAGGGAGAGAGGAAAAGAGGGAGAGAGAAAAAGAGAAGAGGGAGCATATGGTTATTGCATAACCCAGGATTGAGAAAGTGTGGCTGTTCCCCACTCTTTGCATTCCATCCGTGGTGTTAAGCTCCCTGTCACTTGCCCCTGGCATCTCACTGTATGTTTTCAGTGGATTGGACAGCCGTGGGATTTGAGCACCGTAATTTTATCTCCGAGTCACTGGCTCTGTGACCCTTGGGAGATCCTGCCTGGTGATGCACTTAGAGAATTTCATGACATCCACGTAATTTCTTAGACAGCAAACCCAGCATTTGCTCCATGCCTTTCAAATATGCCAAATGAAACTCTTCTATTTCTGCTGAGCATCAGTGAATCAATGACCGTTGAATATTACATCTCTCTTTCCCTGCAACCAGACATCTTTAGCTTTAAACTATTTGTTGAGCTCGTCATACGTATGAGATTGTGCTGGATTCTGGAAATGAGCAGGGCACATTTCCCAGAGCTTATGACCAAATGGTGGAGAAAAATAAGACCTTCTTATCATGCTTGAAGTAAACTCCAAACTCCTCCTATGATGATCTGGCCCTGCTCCTCTGACTCCAGCTTCTCCTGCCCTGAATCTCACTCACCTGGCCCTATCCCGAAGGCTGCTTCTCTTCCTCCTTTGTGCTGTTCCTACAAGCTGCTTTCTGCCACAGGACTTTGGGTTGAGACTTCCTCTCCCTGTGATGCTCTGACTGGGATCTTCTCATGGCCCACAAGTTTATTCTTCAGGTGTTGTCACTAAGCAATGGGCTTGCTGCCCAATATGCATAGAAGCTAGTACTATGGCACTGGCTTTTGAGAAAAGAAAGGGCTTTATTGCTAGTCACCTGGTGAAGAGATAGGAGGCAATGCTCAAATCTCTTCCTGAGCTAAGGTCTGGGGACAGGTTTTATAGGCAGAGGGTTGCTATGCAGGAGACAGGGAAATACAATGAGGCATGATCTGATTGGCTCATGCAAGGAGGTGATGCCAAGTCCGTGGCTGGGTCGTGAGTCTGTAATGCAACAAAACAGGGTACCTCTCATTTCTTGATTTTGTTCACATTTCTTGATCTGAGCAGTTTGGTTTGGCCTGTGGTTGACCTTTTCATTCCTGCTGGCTCTGAGGCCACGAATTGGGCACGCTTGGTTTATACGAGCATGCTCAGCTTATATGGCCTGCAACCTGGGGCACCGTTGCACTTATTATTTTGTTGTTTTATTACTAACAAAGTAGAACCCAATAGAACTGATTCTGTGGTTGCATGTGGGATCAAATTCTTCACTCAAGAAGTCATTCCCTGACTACTGCAGCTAAGATAGCCTCTTGTTCCATCTTTTTCCTCCATTTACCTGTTTTGCTATTTTCATGGAATTTTATGATCTGAAATGATGGTACTTCTTCATCTGTTTACCTCTTTCTTCTCACATAAGTTTACCTTCTTGGGGCAGGCACTGTCTTGCTCGCCATGTAGTTCCTATACTGGAATGACCACCATAAAAAGAGCACTTGATGTCCAATTGACCAATGGGATGAATAAATAACAGTGCTACTTAGAAATGCATTTATCTGCAAGTTCCAGAAAACACTTTCACAGAGACTAAAACAAATATGGGTATATTTTTCTTCGAATAATAAAAATTTAGAGAGAGGTTTTTGTGACATGGGTCAGTTCAGTGGCTGAATAATATAATTTCTGATTTTTTGCCAGTCTTCCAGTTTTCCTCTTACAATCTCAATATGTAGAGTTGTACCTGTTATCTATTTCTGCATGACAACCACTCCAAAAGTTGGTGGCTGAATTCAGATTTCCTCTGCGCATGGAAAGATCTTCAGGGTTGTCTTATGACTCCTCATAAATTGTGCAAGATTTTAACAGCTATGGTCTAAGATTGAGCACAACAATTTATTAGTCACTGGGATAAGTGACTTCCAATGTATGCGTTATCTTGACTACAACTTTGTTAACAGTTTTCAAGGGTGTTTAAAATTCAACCTCTAAAGTTTGAGAGCTATTCCACATTTGTCAAGTTGACTGTTGGCTTTGCCAATGGATGATCGAGGCTCAAGATTAGAGCTATAAATACCAATATTGCAAACAAACTTTTAAAAAGAAGAAAAAATGGTTTAACACAATGATTTATCTTCCTAGTTCTTTGGGTTGACTTCAGCTGGGCTGCTTTACCTTGGAATCTCTCATGCAGTTGCAGTATTTAGAAGAAATATATTTGAATATAGGAAGACACAACTGAAGAAGTTGAAAGGGTTTGCTCTAGTTCTTTGATATGTTGAAATAGCATAACTTATGGTATGCAATTATAAAATATCTCCCCTTTTAAAATTTATTTTCTGGAACAAGTTTTTCTCCGGCCTTTGATGAAAACTTGAGCAGGCCCACAAATTTGTTCTTTCTTGGGTAACATGAAATCCTCTGATCAATAATTAACATTGTCAGTAACATGTAACTAAAGCATTGAATGCCTGCTGGTGATAGAGCAATCCAGTCTTTCTGGGAATGAGGTTGGGTTCATTCTCTCTGTGACAATTTACAGCTTCTACTTCTCTTTGGAGGTGGGAAAGAGCAAGAGAAATTTTCACCTAATTGGTCTTGTTATTATCTGGGCTCAGGCCTTGTGTCTGGCAGATGTTTTAAATTAACTTAATCTCTAATGAGTGTTTTTAATGGTTCTTTAAAGTGACTTGTTCGATATGTAACAAAACATCTCAGAATATAACTGCTTAAAATAACCATAATTTTATTATATCTCATAGTTTGTGGGCCAGGAATTTGGGCAGTATATGCTGTGATGACTCCTCAGCTCATGTGGCATGGATTGGGGTCAATCTGTATTTGCCAGATCACAGGTACTCAATCTCAGGTCTCTGTTTGAGAGATGCACACTCCTACCACTCTTCACTTCCTCCTGCCCCATGCTCTAGACATCCTGCAGTATCTCTCTGCTGAAATCTGACTTCCCTTTCCTCTGACCCTCATGAGGTGGACCTATGATGATCCGAGCTGGTGCTCTCTTCCATCTGGACAGTCCAGAGGAAACATTCATGCAACTTTTGCCTGGCAGTTTTCCCAATGCAACTGTTACAAGAAAGGGGTCTCGATCTAGACCTGAAGAGAGGGCTCTTAGATCTTGTGCAAGAAAGAATTCAGGGCGAGTCCATAGTAAAGTGAAAGCAAGTTTACTACGAAAGTAAAAGAATAAAAGAATGGCTACTCCATAGACAGAGCTGCACTGAGGGCTGCTGGTTGTCCATTTTAATGGTTATTTGTTGATTATATGCTAAACAAGGGGTGGATTATTCATGCCTCCTTTTTTTAGACCATATAGGGTAACTTCCTGGCATTGCCATGGCATTTGTAAACTATCATGGCGTTGGTGGGAGTGTAGCAGTGAGGACGACCGAAGGTCACTCTCGTGGCCATCTTGGTTTTGGTGGGTTTTAACTGGCTTCTTTACTCCAACCTGTTTTATCAGCAAAGTCTTTATGACTGGTGTCTTGTGCCGACTTCCTATCTCATCCTGTAACTTAGAATGCCTTAACCATTTGGGAATGCAGCCCAGTAAGTCTCAGCCTAATTTTACCCAGCCCCTACTCAAGATGGAGTCGCTCTGGTTCAAATGCCTCTGACACAACCACTTCCCCTTGGCTCATCCATTGGCTATTCTCCAGACCTTCTCTAACTCTTTAGATTTTCCAAGCTGGAGTCAGACACCAACCGCAAAACATTGTTAAGCCAGAAGGCAAAGGCAAGCCCCCACTCCATATCTGAACTGGGAGGAGGGGAATCCCCAGCCCTGCTCTAAAATTCTTCTCCTCTGAATTCTTTCTTTTTGCAGCATGCCCAGCCTCTTGCGTAGGAAGAAATGGTAAGCTAAGGAGAGAAAGGCATGGTTCCTAGCACACCAATTTTGCAACTTTTTCATCTTGGCCCTGCTTTAAAATGATGCATCTACTGTCTTCATGCCTCAACACAGCAGAGGTAAGAAAATTCCCATTCGGTTTTTATTAGTGTTTTTTTTAAAAAATTGTGTGCATGGTTGCTTCAATAAAATTTGAACTAATAAGAAAAAAGCATAGCTTTGTTTTATAGCCATGGCTTGGTTAACACAAGAGCATTTGGGCCACATAAATGCATAACACTTTTTATAACCTCCTTAGTTCACATTTAACACACACGTTGGGGCTGCACTGTCCATAAATAAACAGCACATTGTAAGTTCGAGATGCAGCCTTTGAAGCAACACATACCAGGACTGGATTATCATGTCTGACACTGCCGGCTTTGTGATCCCAGATCCTACAATTCCTTCTAACTTTCTCAGCCTCACTTATCTCACATGTAAATTGAAAAAGTAACATATGCTTAAGGATTAAATGAGGCAGATATGAAAAATACTCTTGTGCTTGATGCTTTCTTCTAAATGGGGCAATAATGATAATTAGTGATTAAATTTAATTAACTTTTCACACATTATGCTTTTAAAATCTTTCTTTGGAAATTATCTTGTTTCCAATGCAGTGATATGTCATTTTATCATATTTCACATGAAACTTCATTGTTGGCAATTAATTAGGTGTTTTGTGTTGAGTTGCCCACCCTGTCTATCAAGTTGATTTAATTTATATTGTATCAGTATCATTTTCCTAGTAAAAGGAAGAGGAACTTGTTTTTGAGGGGAATTATGCAGTTTTTAAACATTAAAAGTTCACATTAGCAAAATTAGTTCAACCTCAACCTGTTTAATTTTTCAAACCTCACAGCCAAAAAAAATCACAATTCTGCAATATCACTGTGACTCATTATCAGTTCACAAAATACAAGGAAGCAATAAAGAGTCGTGCAGTTAAAATAGTAGTGACTTTTGTATCCAGTGGCTTTAAGTCCATCCAAGAGATCATGCTGAAATATGGTCACTGTAGTGTGGACAAGACTTCCCATATTAGAAAGTGCAATAGTCTGTGTGGGCCTCAATTTCCTTCCCTTCAAGGAGCGGTTGGGATGGCAAAAGATCTTTAAGACCAAATGATGAGTCTATTTATTAATTTTTGATTCACCTATTTATTTAATCAAAATTTATATATTTAAATAAATAAACATCAATTTATTTATTTAAATAAAGATCAATTTATTTAAATAAAGATCAATTTATTTATTTAAATAAATAATAAAGATCACTTTATTTAAATAAATAAAGATCACTTTAAGTAAATAAAGATCACTTTATTTAAATAAAGATCAATCTATTTAAATAAATAAAGATCAATTTATTTAAATAAATAAAGATCAATTTATTTATATAAAGATCAATTTATTTATTTAAATAAAGATCAATTTATTTATTTAAATAAAGTTCAATTTATTTATTTAAATAAAGTTCAATTTATTTATTTAAATAAAGTTCAATTTATTTATTTAAATAAAGTTCAATTTATTTATTTAAATAAAGTTCAATTTATTTATTTAAATAAATAAATTTCAATTTATTTATTTTTTTTTTTTTTTTTTTTTTTTTTTTTTTTTTTTTTTTTTTTTTTTTTTTTAATAAGTTCAATTTATTTATTTAAATAAAGTTCAATTTATTTATTTAAATAAAGTTCAATTTATTTAAATAAATAAAGTTCAATTTATTTATTTAAATAAAGTTCAATTTATTTATTTAAATAAAGTTCAATTTATTTAAATAAATAAAGTTCAATTTATTTAAATAAATAAAGTTCAATTTATTTAAATAAATAAAGTTCAATTTATTTATTTAAATAAATAAAGTTCAATTTATTTATTTAAATAAATAAAGTTCAATTTATTTATTTAAATAAATAAAAGTTCAATTTATTTATTTAAATAAATAAAAGTTCAATTTATTTATTTAAATAAATAAAAGTTCAATTTATTTATTTAACCTGCACCAGCCGGTTCCAGTGGAAAAGTCTTGGCTCTGAAGTACATAGACCTGAATTTTAATTCCATCTCTGCTGTATATTAGATGTGTAACCATAACAGGGCATTTTTTTCCCCATTCTGAATCTCAGTTTTCTTTTTGTAAACTGGAGCACTGTTACTCTGAGGTTGCAAAGATATCAGTGGTTGTGAGGTATCAGTGGTTCCCATAGGAGGTAATACCTCCTCTTCAGGGAATTTTGGAAATTTTCTGAGCATTTAGAGAATGAGGACTGGGACTTTAGTCAGTCCACATCTAGAATTCTCCAAAATCTAGATATACCTTTCGGTACCCTAGAAAACCATGCTGTGTTCCAGTTTACTTTGAACGTTTCAGTGAAAATGATGAAGCTGAAAAAATGATGGAGCCCCATTTTACGTGTAAGTATGATGCTTTCACACAATTGTGATATGTGTTGAACTTCACACAAATGGATCTACCATATAAATTAAGGCAAAATTACGTACTGCTTTATTTAGCACTTTACCAAGATTTGCCCGTTATTTTGGAAAAGCATGCTGTCATCAAGAATTTTATTCCTGGTATTTGATTTACTGATAAAGCATACTTTATCAATTTGCATTTGTAACTCTCCTGATTACAGTGATCTACCTATACAGGAAAATACGCAAATTTAGATTTTATTTAAAATATTAAGTATAAGAATAAATTACCAAATAACATTGTTAGATTCTGAGTAGTGATTTTGTTTCAAAACTTATTTTGAAAAAACAAAATAAAACCATAAATTAGGGAAACATTTTCCAAAAATACGTCGATAAAGAGAGATGTCAAATATCTATTGAACTTACAAGCTGTGGAGACATGATTTTGTCTGAGACATTGGAACCAGAGCAACTCTATTTTGAATAGGAGCTGGGTAAAATAAGGCTGAGACCTATGGGGCTGCATTCCCAGAAGGTTAAGGCATTCTAAGTCACAGGATGAGATAGGAGCACAAGATATAGGTCATAAAGACCTTGCTGATGAAGCAGGTCGCAGTAAAGAAGCCGGCTAACCCCCACCAAAACCAAGATGGTGATGAGAGTGAGCTCTTGTCCTCACTGCTACATTCCCACTAGCATCATGACAGTTTACCAATGCCATGGCAATGCCACGAAGTTACCCTATACGGTCTAAACATGGGAGGCATGAATAATCCACCCCCTGTTTAGGATATAATAAGAAATAACCATAAAAATGGGCAATGCAGCCCTCGGGGCTGCTCTTTCTATGGAGTAGCGATTCTTTTATTCTTTTGCTTTCCTAATAAAGTTGCTTTCACTTTACTGTATGGACTTGCCCTGAATTCTTTCTTGTGTGAGATCCAGAAACCCTCTCTTGGGGTCTGGACCAGGACCCCTTTCCTGTAACAATTTGACAAGAATAATAATGTAACTAAAATATTGAAGGCATTTTTGGATCAGAAAGAAAATATTTCATTGCTTCTTAGGTAAAACTAATGTAAAAAATTAATGTAAAATATGGCAAACTATATAATACTAGAGAAAAGTTATCATATTAGCTGTATGAATGATTATTAATACTAAATGGAAATAAATTCCAAAAAGATAATTGTTTTCTTTTTCAACAAGTAACTTTCATGCTTCAAAAAAATTTTGAGGTGGGGAAAGATTTAAATACCACTTTATAATGTACTGCAGTTTAGTAAATTTGCATTGTAAGTGAAGAAAAAGAAACACTTCAGGTGTTAATGAAGGTTTACTGCTTGCATATGTCAAATTTGTAAGGGATGAAAAGCCACAGAAGAAGTGTTACTTTCAAAATTACTGACAATGAATATAGACACATTTCCATTGCCTGAAACTCTTAAAATTTATTAAAAGAGTGCATTTCTCAGAGTTATTGCCTCTGCTGCAGATGGAAGAGCAGCCATGGAGAATGAGGTGAGTGGATTGCAGGAGGACTTTAAAATACTGCACCAGGTTTTTAAGCAATTGCTTATCTTATGCTCATCAACACGTAGGTGTCAAGAATCCTAGTGAAAGGTCACAGGAATCTCCAGCGTTGCTAGTGCACCCAGTAGCATGGAAAATGCACCTCCGAATGACAGATTATTTTATGAACTTGAAGTGACAATGAAGACGTATTTGGATGTCTTATTCTGTGTAGCAAAGGAAGTAGCTCTGCTAAGGAGAATGTTTAAAAAATGGATCTTGGCTGGGCGCAGTGGCTCATGCCTGTAATCCCAACACTTTGGGAGGCCGAGATGGGCGGATCACGAGGTCAAGAGATCGAAACCATCCTGGCCAATATGGTGAAACCTCGTCTCTACTAAAAATAGAGATGGCAGGCGCCTGTAGTTCCAGCTACTCAGGAGGCTGAGGCAGGAGAATCGCTTGAATCGGGAGGTGAAGGTTGCAGTGAGTCAAAAAAGCACCACTGCACTCCAGCCTGGAGACAGAGTGAGACTCCATTTCAAAAAAAAAAAAAAAAAAAAAAAGATCTTATTCACTTTTTGTTGCTTTTGAATAACTTTTACATTTGTTCTAAAAATTATATGTTAAAGCTGAATTATTGAGAAAATATGGGACATGTTTCTCAGGCATATTTAAAATGTTAAATAGATCCTTCCCAAGTTCTAAGGAAATTAGATAATTCAAACAGGACTATCAATATGTGTATTGTACATAACCTTGTTCACTGAGAATTGCATGAAGATACACTTAATGGTTTTTATTTGGAAATATATTGGTTATAATATTACTTAAAATGTATAATAATTGATTTAAATATTTCTATTAGGTTAATATACTAGACATGATTATTAATTCATTTAAAATGGCCAAAGAATGTGTTAATGATTTACAGGAAGTTAAATAAGTGACTTTGAGACCAAAATATCTTTCAACTAGTATAGTTAGAAAAGATTTTGCATTTAAGATCTTCACACCTACTCATTTGGAAAGAAGCTAAATTACTTATTTAGCCCTATTTCCAACTCTGTATTTTGCTAAAGATGGTTTCAGTGCAGTAGGGAGGTTACTAAAAAAAGTGATGGAACCAATTGCATGAGCTGAGAGAAGATTCGAGACTTCTTTTAACAAATGGAGAGTCAAGCGTTACCAAGCTACTGGGAACACATGAAACATAGGGATATTAGTGGATTCCATCAATGCAGCTTGCTTTAAAGGTTTTCACATTATTTCTGTCATGTATATGTAATAGAGATACACACAGCTGTATAGCACAACAATAACAAATACATGTTTTGAAAAGTGAGTAGTGGATTAGGTTAAAAGTTGTGCTACTTGTCAGTCCTTCTCTGACTTGTTCTCCATGTCTTTCGCACCATCTTTCCATATACTCTTGTTTAACTATTTCTCTGTCCTGTATTCCCTGTTACTCATTGAAGGATATGGGCCCCAAAATATAAGCACCAAGCAGGATAAATAAAAACAACACATCTAGGCCTATCTTAGTCAAACTGCAGAAAACCAAAGACAAAATCTTGAAGGAAAAATACATATTATATATAGTGAAACAAGAATAAGAATTACAGCAGAGTTCTCATCAAGGTCCATGCAAGCATGAATAGAGTAGAATGAACCACACAAAGGTTTGAAATCTTTTTTTCAGCAGCCTGAAATTCTACATCCTAGAATTCCATATTCTAGATTCTATATCCAAAAAGTAATTTTTTTTTCAAAAGTGAAAGAGAGAGTGTCATCAGCAATATGGTGGAAGAGGAAGTCCCCACTCCTAGTCCCCTCACAGAAACACCAACTTAGCAACTACCTATAGATGGGAATGCCTTTGTGAGAATCCAGGAGCCCAGTAGAAAGGCAGTAGCATGCCAGTGGAGCCCAAAAACGGCATCGAGTAGGGTAAGATAAGCAGATTTACTTTGTCTGTGTTGCCTCTCCCCCAGGATGACACAGCCACACACTAAGAAAGACTCCCTTGACCCTTGATTTATCAAGTGGGAGAAAGAGAGACTAAGGCCTATGTTCAATTCTCCTAGCATTTGGGGGCACTAAGAGGCGCAACTCTGACTTGCCTCATGTGAAACACTGGGAGAATTGGCATGACTAGAGTGTGGGGTTAGCTACAAATGGGGAAAGAGGCAAGGACTCATAGGACTGCAGGTCTTAGCAGTCACCCTGCACCCCCATCAGCAGCCTTACGCATACAGGACCTTCTCTAAAGGCCTTGCTAGACTGAGGAGACAACCTAACCAACCCAAACTGACCATGGAGTATGGAAAGTGGGGAAAAGTAGGTTTACAGTGGAGAAATCTGACAAACACTTTGTTGGACAGGTCAACATCAACAGTATGTCATGTTGATAGCATGTATTCTTGATATGATGTATTGAGAATAGCAATTTACCTCCGTGGTTTTCCTTTAAAAACTTCATAACCCCAGTCTAATTATTTTAAAAATGAGATAAATTACAATTGAGAGACATTTTCCAAAATATCTGACTAGTATTCCTCAAAACTGTCAAGGTTATCAAAAACAAAGAAAGTCTAAGAAATTATCATAGCCAAGCAGGGCCTAAGGAGATAGGACAACTGCATGTAACATGAAATTTATTTTATTTATCTATTTATTTTTGAGACAGAGTCTTGCACTGTCGCTCTGGCTGGAGTGCAGTAGCGCGATCCTGGCTCACTGCAACCTCTGCCTCCCAGGTTCAAGCGATTCTCCTGCCTTAGCCTCCCAAGTAGCTGGGATTACAGGCACCTGCCACCATGCCCAGCTAATTTTTTGTATTTTTAGTAGAGACGGGGTTTCACCATGTTGGCCAGGCTTGTCTCGAACTCCTGACCTTGTGATTCACCCTCCTTGGTCTCCCAAAGTGCTGGGATTACAGGCATGAGCCACTGCGCCTGGCCGTAACATGCAGTTTTTGAATGGAATTCTGGAACAAAAAAGGTGAATTAGATGAAAAAGTAAAGAAAGCTGAATATAGTATAAACTTTAGTTAATAATCACAAATCAGCATCGCTTCATTAGTTGTGAGAAACCGACCTTTCTAATGGAAGATATCAACAACAGTAAACTGGGCATGGGGTATTTCCTATCAGGGATGGCCAGGTTATTCAGTTAAACACTAACCTGCTTCTTCTGTGAAGGTAGTTTGTAAATGTGGTCAACATCTACAATCTGTTGACTTTAAGCAAAGAAGATTATTTCCTATTATGTGGGTAGGACTTATTCAATCAATTGGAAGGCCTTAAAAGCAACGCTGATATTTTCCTGAAAATATTTGCATTGAGACTGCAGCATAAATTCCTGCCTGGGAGTATCCAGCCTACTTATCTGCAGTACAGATTTTGGACTTGCCAGTCCCCACAATAAGGTGAGCCAATGACTTCAAATAAATCTCTTTATAGGTAGACAGACAGATGATGATAGCTGATAGAGATAGATAGGTAGATAGATAAATAATACTGATTCTGTTTTTCTGAAGAAGCCTGATTGGTACACTATCTTCATAACTTTTCTGTAAATCCCAAACTATTGTAAAACAAAAAGTATATTTTAAAAATTTATCATTAAAAATAATATTTACAAAATCTTATTGATTACCATTAAGATATTAACTCTAAGCATTTAAAAATAATTAGAAAGAATTAAACATTTATTTTATCTTTCCGAGTAGCCAATTGTAACATAACAAAAGGTTCTCTTTATTCAAAATTCCAAGTAATAAATACAGAAGAAATAATGGAATTAGAAAGCCACACTTTGCAAAGGCTGGTTGATGTAAAAATTTATATTGGAAAGATCAGGCTGATACCATCTAAATGTTCTCTTTAATCTTAGCATAATTAGAAGGGATAATATAAATTTAAAATTTTCATAATGCAATAGGAAATCTATAACATCACCTGTGAAGTGTTGTTGAAAAATACTGACTTAAATGAACTTTAAGTCTGAGTTTCACCACCAGTTTATAGAACACACATTGAGAAAGAGGAACATGTAAAATAGTGCCACAAAAAAGCACTGAACCAAATGCACATGCGAGGAATGAACAGCATGAATGATTCAGATTCTCCTCCGATCTCCCAAAAAAGGCAGCAGAAAAAAACTAAACAGATAGAACAAATATGATTTATGGATATTGCTTGAATTCTAATTTAAACAATTTCACTGTGAAATACATTAATACAATAATCAGAGAAATTTTAGTATGACCTATGTTTTAAGTGATATGAAGCAATATTTTTATTTTATTTTATTTTGAGACGCAGTTTCGCTTTTGTTCTTCCAGCTGGAGTGCCGTGGGGTGATCTTGGCTCACTGTAACCTCCGCCTCCCAGGTTCAAGTGATTCTCCTGCCTCAGCCTGCTGAGTAGCTGGGATTACAGGGGCCTGCCATCATGCCTGGCTAATTTTTTGTATTTTCAATAAAAACGGTGTTTCACCATGTTGGCCAGGCTAGTTTCCAACTTCCGACATCAGGTTATCTGCCTACCTCAGCCTCCCAAAGTGCTGGGATTACAAGCGTGAGCCACCGCGCCTGGCTGGAATATTTTAATTTTGGTACAATATTTTAAATTTGGTACAAATCTACGCTGAGTGGTGGCAGGGACAGCTTCATGGGCTTACAAACTGTGCAAGCATCATAGGCTTGCAACAGGGTCCTGCTCTCGGGAGTGTCCCCGTGTTGGTTTAATGATTTGCTGAGATGCTTTGGAACTAACTTAAACTTTTACCTTTAAACTCATGTTTTTTAAGTGAGGCATGGACATTGGAGAACACACAAGTGAAAAGCTCTGCTTGGGGACATCGCTTCCACACACAGGCTCAGGCTTAGGAACATGGCTGCAGCGTGTGCAACAAGCAGTTGCCTTGGGCACACCTGGGGCAGTCTGGGGAATGGTGGGGCCTCAAAAGCACAGGCCGGGCTGGGATCTGGGTCCACACTGCTGGTGGGTACTGTGGCAGTAGTCAGAGGAGGAATTCTTCATCGGCAGCAGTGGACTCAGAGCAGGAACCTCCGGAGCTCCTGATGTCAATTTTGTCAGCAAATTGTTACCAAAAAGTGCACATATGGGCATTGCAATAATGCATATCAGAAAGTTATGAGGTTCCTTGTAAGGACTTAGAATCCATAGTTTTAAAAATTGCTGCAATATTGCAAAGCAAATACTCATAGTATTAGAAATAAAAATTACATTTAAAGTTTATCACATTGAACAGAAAAAGCCACATTTCCATAAGGGGCTGCTGATGAATCCATTATGAAGAAGAGGACAATGTTGGAATTAATTTTTCCCTGTAATTGAAGTTGCAAGGATAACTTGCAAAACAGGCCTTTGAGTTATACACAAATCACAAAGCCACTTAGCGCTTCTTGTACACCCTCCACAAGCTATCAGGGAATGTTGCCATTGCATTTACACTTGAAGTTAAATTCAGAATTGCATGAAACCTGTTTGTGTCAAGAGTTAAACCATTTTAGAAAATTTGTTCTGTAGGAATCGTCAACTCCAGACGGCGTAAAATTAATATATTGATATCAGTTATAAGAAATTTATCCCAACATTTTATAGAAAATTTCCACAATTCCCATAAACATGCTTAACAGCCTCACTAACATTTTCATTAGCATAAAGGTCCTTCTCACTTTAAGCCATGAGTAAAAATTATTTGCAACCTTGTATTTGCCAACAGTGACTGACATTGCTTTCAGTTACAGCAATCATAAACAAGTTGTAAAAGTAAAAATTTTGGTGAGATAATAAATGAATTTCAGAATAACAGGCCAGGAAAATCTTACAATCAATCAAAATCTCACATTAATAAAGTATTATTTATTATATTATATTAAATTATGGCACTATTATATATAATTGTTTTTCATATGTATATATGTATGCATATATATACTCATGTGTATGTATGGATTTGCAAGTGAATTTTGTTGTTAGGTAGAACTATTACCCCTTGTGAAGGTTAATTTTATGTTACAACCCAACTGTGCTGCAAGGTGCCAGGATATTTGGTTAAACATTATTTCTGGGTGTGTCTGTGGGGGTGTTTCTGGATAAGATCAGCATTGGAATTAGCAGATGACCCTCCCAGGTGCGGGTGAGCATCATCCAACCTATTGAAGGTCTGAATAGAACAAAAAAGGTGGAGTGACAGAATTTGCTTTCTTTGCCTGTCTTTAGGCTGGGAGATCGGTCTCCTGACCTCAAACTCAAACTTGGACTGGAACTTACATTGTCAGCTCTCCTGGGTCTCTAACTGCTGACTGCAGATCTTGCAACTTCCGAGCCTCCAAAATTGTGTGAACCAATTCCTTATTGTGTATCTCTCCTCTTCCTCTTACTATTTATCTGTATTACTTCGTTCTCACACTGCTATAAAGAGCTGCCCGACACTGGGTAATTTATACAGCAAAGACGTTTAATTGACTCACGGGGCTGGGGAGACCTCAGGAAACTTATAATCATGGCAGAAGGGAAAACAAACACATCTTTCTTCATGTGGTGGCAGGAAGGAGAAGTGCCAAAGCAAAGGGAGAAAAGTCCCTTATAAAACCATCAGATCTCATGAGAACTCACTCACTGTCATGAGAACAGCATGGAGTTAACCGCCCCATGATTCAATTACCTCCCACTGGGTCCCTCTCATGACACATGGGGATTCTGGGAACTACAATTCAAGAAGAGATTTTGGTGGGGACACAGCCAAACCATATCATCATCTATCTTCTATCTATCTGTCTACCTATTTATTATCTATCTATCTGTCTATCATCTACCTATTAACCTACTGGTTCTGTTTCTCTGTAGTATCTTGATTAATCACCCTCAAGTTTTATCAGTAATAAAATAGTTTTAAAAGGAAATGCTTTACATTTTAATACCTTTAATTATACCTTTTTCTACTTTGTGAATGAGGAGCCCCACATTTTCTTGCATGGAATCCCCAGTCATGTAGCAAGCCCCTGGTGGAAGTTTGAGAATGGCTTCTCAACACTAACCCATATTCCGCTTTGTTCAGTTGCTTGTCTGGGTGGGCTGGGATGGAAGGCAGGGCACTTCGTATTCTGAGGCTGTTGGAATAAAGAAAGAGGTTCTTGGTTTTGCTCGGGATTAAAGCAGATTGTCTAAAAGATTTCACAGGACTAGGATTAAATTCTTAAAGATCCTGTGTCTATTCTGATAAAAGTATCTGTCTCCTTCTCTGCGTTGAGTTGCATCATAGAAGGGCCCTCTCTCCTATTTCCACCAAATGCATCTCATTTCATCATGACTGTCTCCCCAGATCTTCTCCTGGGTCTAAATAGATCTAGGTGAAGAATACAAACCCCTAGAATGATTTTCCTACAATCTCTGTGCTAGGCTGGAAGGCTTTTTTCTGGACATGTACAGTAATCATTGCAGCAAATACATTTTGTTGCTTTTAAGTCAAGCTTTGCAGACAAATGACAATGGGGGTTATTTTTCTGGATTTTCTGGTCTGAATCAACTTGGCATGGGTGGATTTTGTGAGAAGCACTTTCCACCAAATACAGAAGGTGCAGGGAGTCAAGTTTGTTTTCTTTTCTATCTAGCTTCTATTCCTAAAGAACTATATCCCATTTATCTTTAACATCAGTCCTTTTTATTTTCTAAATTAATTAGTACTGTGGGGTGTTATTTCTCAGGCAGCATCCACTATTTCCAGAGCAGGTGCTGCAGTAATCTCCATAGCATTCCCTTATTATCAGTGTTTTCTGTGGGCAGAAGCTTAATGACTGGGGAGGTAGTCTGGCTTCATCCTCTTCAAGAGCTATCTGTCTATCACACCTCTGGTCCATGGCAACAGCAATGGACTCAGTGTGATGGATCCAAGGCCAACATCTGAATAGCCTCTGGGGAGGGCCCAGGCTCTGGAATTGCCCTGGGTCAAGGTGGCCCCTCTCATTGCTCAGCAATATTCATGCCAGCCTTTAGGGGGACGTGCATGGGGAGCTTGCCATCTTACATGACTCTTCTGTTATCTGAGTCATTTTCAGTGCTAATGTATCTACTTTATGAGAGAGAAGCGTTGGGCCTCTCTGTTAGACAGGCCCCCCCAAGTGGCCAAAGGCTTTTGCTCTTATGCGTTCTTACGACACATGTCAATGATTCTCCAAGTATGGTCCCCAGACCAGCGACATCCACGTCACCTGGAGCTAGTTAGAAAAGCAATCACTTGGGCCCTCCTCAGGACTTCTGAGTCAGAACCTCTGCAGGTGGGCCTCAGCAAGTATGTTTTCACAAAGCTTCCAGATCATGCTGCCACACAATGAGGTATGAGAACCACTGAACCACTCAATGCCCACACACCTTCCATCTATCACTTTGTACCTGAAGAACTGGAGTCACGTGTCAGCTCTGCAGCTGTCAAAACAATTTCCCATGATGTCAGCTCCCTGGCATCCTCTGACCTTTCCCCAGATGAAGTCAGGGCTGGTAGGATCAGCTCTCCTCAAGATCCCAGTTCATCTGAGGCCAAGCCCCAAACCCCTGAAGGGTTGCTCTATCAACCAACAAGCTGCCCTTCCACATATCAGTAGCAGGTTTTCCTGTCTGCTGTGTTTACTCTGCAAAATGATGGCCTGGATTAATGAGCGATTCCTATCCAAAAGTCTAGGATAGACTAAGGACCCAGGGCATTGGTGTGCTATGTGCGGTTGGTTCACAGTCTGACATTCCACACTCATCACACTTGTTAATGTGTCCTGCCACAGGCCCCTTACTGAGATGTGGTTGGAGTTTTCTGATGTGATTTTTCGATGTGTCTATTTAAGACAGCAGACTTCATAGGAGGCTCCCTAAAGCACTGCTCATGAAGGAAGAACCTTCGGGTCATCGTATGTCGTTTTCTTTTCATCTCTCCTTTCATTTCTCAGACTTCAGGAAGCATGAAACTTCTGATGACTTCTCCCTCCAGATACCCTTTGCTGAAGAGTCATGAACAGCCCATGGGGTGAGCAGGCCTCCCTCTGATGGGTGCACTCACATGGATGCCTGTGTTAGTAGGAAAGGGCCAGTATTACCCCCAGCAACCCCAAGAGGGGATCCCCAAAAAGTCCTTGCTCCAGTCTGGCAACAACGTCCAGAAACACCACGAGAGCAGAGGCTCGGGCTTCTTCAGACATTACAGGGTTACCTCAAGGCATCCCAACATGGTAACTCTGTACCGAAGCCACACAGAGACCCCTTGTGAGTTTACAGAGGGTGAGGATCACAAGTTGCCCCATGGACTGGCTGAAAATTGGCAATGATATGAGTTTCCAGTTTTTAGCATCCTGGGGGGAGGCTCCTCCTTAATCTTAGCTGGCGTGTGTCCCTGGGGCCTCACCAATCCCTGTGTCAAGAGAGCTGGGAGCTATTCGTGACCATTGGGTTTGGGGGTTGACACCTGGACAGGGTTAAGCCCAGGTCAGTTGGGGGCAAGCTCTCCTGTCTGAAGCCCCAAACCCTTTCCCTGGCAGGTCCTAGCACATCTGAATTTCTATCCAGGAGGAATTATCCCACTGAGGACAGAAGTGTGAGTCAGTAGGGTGCACACGGCTCATCCCCTGGAGAGGGTGGGGACTTGGGGAAATGCAGTGTCCCTTGTCTGAGAGCATGCTCCTTCTTCTCACCGTGGCTCTCTGGTGACCCTGCACTGCCCATCACTGTGGCAGATGGCAGCCCAGCTGCACATGACATCTGTATAACGTTAGCACCACTAGTTTTCTCCTCTTTCCCTCAGCCACAAAGGCCAGAAAAATTCCGAGGGTTCTAAAGGAGATAGCATGCAGCCAAGAAAGCTGGGTGGGAAATCACCCCCGGGCAAAATGATCTGGGAGCATAATCAGGGATTGTGAGTGGTGCTCTCCACTGCCTTGGCCTGTAGCTACCAGGTGGCCAAGGATTCAGCAAACGCTTTTTGGACATCCTGTGCCCTCACCAAGTCTTACTCTAGAAATAAGAACCATCATGCATCCAACAGGTGCTTCCTTCCTAACTTTCAACCTTCATCCCATGCAGCTCTGAAGCATTCTGCCTTGCTCCTCAGCCTCTGACCTTCCTCCTCCATTCTGGGCTGAACTCCCAACTTCAAGTACCCCAGTGGAACTCACATAACCATCTCAGGCCTTTGGTACTTGACAGCACTCAGCAAGGGATGCCTCCCCAGACTTATTGCCAACCCAGGTCCTCAGGCCATGGTTTTTGAGAAGCCACCATTGAATCCAATATCTGCCTGAGTCCTTCTGCCAGTGGTTCAAGGATATGGCTTACCATGGACCTTCTCTTTCAACACCACATTCTCTAAACCATTTTCATAGGTCACTGTGGGATTATAAGCTGTGTGCTGAGGCTCCCCTCCTACTTGCTCATGGGATCTCATATGGAAATTGACCCAGTAAACAAACATCTTGCTCAGCTGTAAAAACACCTTCTCTACTATCCACTGTATCCAGTGGCTCTTGCATGGGCCATACATCTCTTCTTGATCCTCTTCACGTCATCAGTCCAGCACTAAGGGAAAATCTAAGCCTCATTATTTCTCTTCTGTGGACATGGTCACTTCTCTTCTTAACTGTGTAGACATCCTGCATCTAAATATTCCTTGACTTATCTCTAGAAACTCTTCTTTGGTCCTCTAGCAGGTAGTCTTGCAATCAGTAGTCCTATCCTAGATGAAAGCCTCATATCTCTCCTCAACAGAACCCAGCACAGAGGTCAGGATCTTCAAGGGAGGCGAGACCCCTGAGCACTGGCCTCAAAGTGGATTATTTCAGACAGAGCCAACCTTTTCACACTTCCCAAATTAAACACTGTTTAGTCTCTTTTGTTCATTTTTCTGCAAAATAATGTATCTCTTTCCCTGCCTCAAGTTGTATTGCTGAAGAACCCTTCTGTCGGCCGGGTGCAGTGGCTCATGCCTGTAATCCCAGCACTTTGGGAGGCCGAGGCAGGAGGACCACAAGGTCAGGAGATTGAGACCATCCCGACTGACATGGTGAAACCCCGTCTCTACTAAAAATACGAAAAATTAGCCAAGCGTGGTGGCTGGCGCCTGTAGTTCCAGCTACTCGGGAAGCTGAGGCAGGAGAATGGCATGAATCTGGGAGGCGGAGCTTGCAGTGAGCTGAGATCATGCCACTGCACTCCATCCTGGGTGACAGAGCAAGACTCCGTCTCAAAAAAGAACCCTTCTGTCATCTGCCTGTGCTGTGTACAAGGCCAAGGGGTGGGAGGGGAGCTTTCCGTCTCACAGACAATGGACATGTGTTTAACAAAAAGGAGACAGATGCTAAGTCAGAAAGCTATAAAGATAATTAGGTCCTCCAGGCCAGGGTCACAGAGCTGCTGCTATGATTCATAGGTCACTTGGGAATGTTCTCAATAAAAGCCTGATGCATTTCTGACCTGAGAAAGCAAAACAGCCTGTGCCCCATTGGCATTTTATATGATTTAGGGCAAGAAAGGAGATTCAAATACCATCACCAGTGCAGCTCAACTATAGTCAAATTAATTAACATGACTGCGAGAACGTGAGGTGACATGAAACGTATTTGTAGGAGAGCCACTTTTTAGTGATAATTAAGTGAGAGGAATTTAACACATTACAAATCAGAGACGAAAAATGCCAGAGCATAGCTTGCTGATTCCTGGAGAGAACTCGTTTGCAGGCACCTGGTGAAAGGCCTGATGATCCTGTACAGAACAGGAGAACCAGAGTGAGATCTTCTCATAACGTGGGCATTATTGTCATGATGTGATTTTCTGTGTCACTACTTTAGTCATTCCATGTGGCCTATCAGTGTTTCCTGGTGGGTTATATTGCTTGATTTTTATAACGTTTAAAGTAAATGAATGCTCTTCCCTTTAGATGAATTCTTACAAGGTTGAGTGTCTCTATATAAAGACACAAAACAGAATTGCTGCCAGAAGGAAACGGGGTTGGGGAAGGAGGACCCAATCTGCCCTGGACCCATGGAGTAGCCCCTAAGACAAAAGAGGTAGGGGCTGGGCATGGTAGCTCATGCCTGTAATCTCAGCACTTTAGGAGACAGAGGTGGGTGGATCACCTGAGGTCAGGAGTTCGAGACCAGCCTGGCTAACATGGTGAAACCCCATCTCTTCTAAAAATACAAAACTTAGCTGTGCATGGTGGCACGCACCTGTAATCCCAGCTACTTGGGAGTTTGAGGCAGAAGAATTGCTTGAACCCAGGAGACGGAGGTTGCCGTGAGCCAAGATCATGCCATTGCACTCCATCTCAAAAAAAAAAAAAAAAAGAGAGTGAGATGTGTGTGTGCATGCTCAGGTAGGGTTGCGTGCATGAACATATGTGTGTATGTAAATTCCAAAGCAGAACTGCATTAGCTGCAAAACTTAATAAAAATTTCTACCTGGAGTGAAGTCATGTCTTCCTGGAGCTCGGCCTCAGAGGCTGCACAAGGGAAAAGGTGTAGAATTTAAGTGAATAGGCAGGTGATTAGATGCTTGGGAAAAGGGCGGATCCTAGGTTGAGATAAGCTCTCTCTGGTCTGCAAAGCTGTCTTCCTCCTTCCTGTGTTTGAACAGATCATTGTTTCCCCCTTGAATATCAGCAGTCAGTGGGTATGTTTTTAGGCGCCATGTGGAAAGAAAATTGTGTATCTTCAAATCCTCTATTCATATATAACAGAGAAGTTTATGCTGAAATCCTGTAAGATGCACGGGAACTCCACATCTGGCTTCTCACAATCCTTCTGGGCAGACATACTCTGGGTGGGATGGGGCAGAGCAAACCTGCCATGTTGCTTCCCACTGCCCAGGGGTTTAGCGATTGTGTCGCTTCAGTGGAATTCACAAATGCTGAATCCACATAGGGATCCACTGTGCGAATCAGTGGCGTGCCCTGACTGCTTTGGGGACTCTATTCATCTAATTCTTTATTTCAGAAAGTGACTGGGTCCACAAAAGTTCTACTCCGCAGCTTCTGGGCATAAAATGGAATTTTAGAAACTTGAAAAAGAGCTGATTTATGGTGTCTTGCAGTCTGTTTCTTTCAAATGTGCATAGCTTATACTAAGGAGCATGCTCACAAACTACAACAAAAAATCTGATTCAACACTTCTGAATAAACATTAATCCAAGAGCCTTTCAAAGGCAGTTTTGAATCTGCAAGTCTTTCTCTGTCTTCCTTATTTATCACACAGCTCCAGTGGGGACCCTAAGACTAGAGGCTGGGGCGGTCGAGGAGTTGACATTCTGCCGAGCATCCTAAGAAGATCAAAAGAGAGGCTCAGGAGCAGTTCAACAGCTGATGATCTCAGTAGCATCTTTGGCTTTTTCATTTGCTGAGTGTCTGATAAGCAGAATGGATAGCAGAGTGTTGATCTTCTCTCTGCATTTACAAAGCAGATAAGGTGTTATGCTTCCACAAGTTAATGAAAATTATGCCCGACAAACTTATCTTCAGGTTCTCCGGCACTAAAGAATCTGGTTCAGAGCTGCGCCTTCTCCATATAAGTAGTGATGTTTGGAGCCTCGCAAAGTCCATTGGCAAAAAACAAACCTTGAAAAGGTGTCAAATGCATCGGGGGATTTGTAGCTTCCTTGAAAAATAGGCCGCTGACTTCCATGACACTGATGCACACACAACACTGTCCTGTAGACCCAGCTTTCACAACGTTCACCAAACTCCTTAACACAACCAAGCAAGCACCCTCATCTTACTAATCCTGACACCCGCCTTGCAGCTCTCCTCTCTATCTGGGGCAGCACCTGGCCTCAGGTGTGCCCCACCTGCACACAGACTCTACCTGCATGGAACTCTAGAGTTACATGGTGCCCCTGCTTGCCATCACTAAATTTCACTAACACTGCTTGGAACAGCTAAAGCCTCTGGGATGCCCTCGGGTTGTAAAGCGGAGGCTACCATATTCTCAATCTCAATTGAGCAAATATCCTGTGGTCACACATGGAAGCTGGACCAAGAAGAAGTATATGTTTTCCATCAACAAAAGCTGATTTGTCTGCCATATGCATGTCCAAACATATGCTGAGAAACTGGAGACATCAAATTTGCTTTAAATATCCATTCTGATTTTCCCCAATATTAGCACCATGTTTCCAGAGGTGCCAGGCTTTGTTACTTGTTGCCTTAAGAACCTTGGCCTGGAGAGAGCACAACAGCGTTTGGAAGCCTACGTTGGCCATAAGGTTCAGGTCCAGAGGAGATCATACATACAAGGACCTCTAGATGGGAAAGGCGGAGCTCCGGAGCTAAGGTCAAGAAGCAGAGAGGGGCCTGGGGAACTCCAGCAACAACAGCACTTGCAGTTACTTCTGCTTCTCTTGGTCGAGGTTAGATCTCAGAGAAGATGCTGCTGTTGTGATGGTTCTACAGGAGTCAGAGCACTAAGAGTGGGATTTCCTGGCTCATAAAAGATTACTAAAAACAACAAACAAACAAAATAACACAAAAAACATATTTCCAGCCAGATTGAGTGGAGAAATGGTGTGTTGTCCTTGAATCGAGTAGGCATCTAGAGGTGGTCTCTCCATGTCATGGGTGGCGTTTGGGTAGCCTGCAGCTTCGCCGATCTGTCGGTGCCCAAATACACACACACACACACACACACACACACACACACACACTCTTCTGGGATGTAACAGACCACACAAGGTTTTTGCGGTGCTGATGCCAGTAGCAACCAGGATAGACTGGAGGATGGAAGCCTTCTCTCTTCATTTGCAGGGACCAAGGAAGCCTCCAGGATCTCATGCATCTCCTGGGAGAGAACCTGGGGACAGATCCCAATTGTTATGGGCATAGAATCTTCTCATGAGGCTGCTGAGACTTGGCATCAGAATATAAGCTGATTTAAGTGATCGAAAGAAGAGGATATTTCTTGCCTACTGAGTTAAGAGTTAATCGTGCCTGGCTCATCATCTTTTTTAAGAGCTGATCTTTTTAAAGTCAGATAGCTAACTATAATCTCATCATTTCCAAAAGTTCTGTTCACAGGTTTAGCACCAGGAATGGCTTTTGGTAGATGTTGTCAGGTATTTTCTAACTTTAGTTGGTTCTCTTTCTAAATCAGGGTGGTGTTAAATTGCTCTCAGATTAGAAACAAAGCCAAAGAGTGAAGACCCAGACAGGAACACACTTAAAATAACCAAAAGCCTGTTTGATGTTACAGCAACACAGTTTGCCTCAGGCACTGGGGGTGCGTAGCTTGGACTTTTGCTTTTCCAAAGGATAATTTGATTCCAAAAGGGTCTTAGTTTAATCTCAAATTCTTTTGATAAACACCTATGTGGAGGGAAAATGTTAAATGATGGGGTGGCAGTTGGTAGACAGAGCTTCCTATTTTCTAACAGGGCAGGAGGAAAAGAAAAGAACGTAAGGAAGGATATGGGAAGTATATTCCCTGGACATGAGGCTGGGAAGCCAAGCTTCACTCTAATAAAAGAAAGGGGAGAACAGTCCACAGTATCCTTATGTCCTCATTTGGAGCAACCAACACGCCACTACATTTTGCTAAAGAAAAACCAGAGCTAGACAGTAAAGTGGTGAGAAAGAATTATTCAGGAACTATTGCAGTAGGAGAAAAGACACCTCAGTGAAAAACTGGGCTTAATTCCAAATACAAGGAAAAGTGAGAATTTATAGCTGAGAAGCAGGATGGAGGGGTCGGGGGATGAAAAATTACTAAGAGGAAACAGCAGGGGTAGGAAGAATTCTATTCACTAAAAAGATCTAACAGGATTCTTGCTGAGGACAGGCTGGGGTCACCAGACATCACCTGGGGGAGGGGGAGGATGAGGAAGCTGATGAGCTATGGAGGGTGGGGGGTTCTCACTGCACTGACTTGGCAAGATGTCTGTTGTAACTGAGTGACTCAGTCTTGACAAAGACGCACACCATGGTAGAAGCCTGCAGTGCTTAGAGGATGCTGACTAAAGTTAAGTCAAGAGGGTGAGGGGTCTTGTTGATTAATTTTTTGTTTGTAGACTATAGTCATCTACTCTGGTTAATTATTACAAAATAGGTATGTGCCAAAAATATCAGAGATACCTCACAGAATGAGCAACAATCTGGAAATCCACCCTGGCAGAACACAGGGCAGTGCCAGGGGTGTAAGTGGCAGGTGCCAACACTTGGCCATCTCCTCACAGCTCATTTGACAATTGCATGAGCATTACCTCTTGTGCTTGTGTCAATCCATTCAGCATCTGAGGGCCTCACCCAGCCCTTTGCTAAGAGAGAAGAGGGCATCTTAATTACAGCCCCACCAGACAGTGCACACTGGGAGGAGGTGATCCCACAAGTTTTCTGAAAAATGACGAAACACTCGTCCTGGAAATGGGCAAAGGGGTGCTATAAATAAAATAAAATAAAATTAAGTCTCTGAATGAAGCCTTTAAATCGTGACTTCTCTGCAGAGTAGTCTAATTTTTAGGGGCTAGACAAAGACCCAGATTCCTGAACCCTCAGGTAACTATTTATAATGTGGATAATAGAATCAGCTACAGCCAACATTAACTGAGATATGCACACTACTGGCTTTTGCTAATTGCATTTAACTTTTTTTTTCTACAAACTAGTAAAAGAGAATTATCAGCAGAACTTTAAAGATGCAGACTTGAGCTTGAATCTCAGCTCCATCATATACAATTTTTTGTGAGTTTAGGCAAGTTAATTAGAAATTTTGAGACTCAGTTTGTTCTTCTGCATAACATGGGGTGATACAGTCCTGCCCCAGAATCATGGGGATTAAACGTAATAATGCATGTGCACTGCTGTATGTCTGGCACCTGGTAACAAATCGATACATGTTAAAGGTTATTAAGGTTATTTTCCCCTCTTTTGTAATTGTTTGTCAATAATATGGTTTAAATGTGCCCCCTCCAAAATCCAGTTGTTGCCAATGTGGTGATATGAAGAGGTGGGACCTTGAAGAGGTGATTTGGCTATGAGGGCTCCTCCCATGTGAATTGAATTAGGGCTTGATAAAGGGAGTCCATCTCACCTTTCTGTCTGCTATCATGCAAGGACACAGCGTCCCTCCCCATTGGAGGACTCAGCATTCTAGACACCATCTTGGAAGCAGAGAGTAAAGTTTCTGCAGACCAACGAACATGCTGGTGCTTTGATCTTGAGCTTCTAGCCTCCAGAATTGTGAGAAATATATTTCTGTTCTTTATAAATTACCGTCTGACATCCATCATCCCAAGACTGAACCAGGATGAAGTCGAATCCCTGAACAGGCCAATAACAAGTTCTGAAATTAAGGCAGTAATAAATAGCCTACTAACCCAAAACAGCCCAAGACCAGATGGATTTACAGCTGAATTTTACCAGCGGTACAAAGAAGAGGTGGTACCATTTTTTTTCTGAAACTATTCCAAACAATTGAAAAGGAGGAACCCGTCCCTAACTCATTTTATGAGGCCAGCTTCATCCTGATACCAAAACCTGGTAGAGATACAACAAAAAAGAAAACTTCAGACCAATATCCCTAATGAACATTGATGTAAAAATCATCAATAAAATACCAGCAAACTGAATTCAGCAGCACATCAAAAAGCTTATCCACCACGATCAAGCTGGCTTCATCCCCAGGATTCAAGGCTGGTTCAACATACACAAATCAATAAACATAATTCATCACATAAACAGAACTAAACACAAAAACCACATGATTATCTCAATAGATGCAGAAAAGGCCTTCCTATGTTGAATAAAATTCAACATCCCTTTATGTTAAAAACTCTCAATAAACTACATATTGATGAAACGTACCTCAAAATAATAAGAACCATTTATGAAAAACCCACAGCCAATATCATACTGAATGGGCAAAAGCTGGAAGCATTTCCCCTGAAAACTGGCACAAGACAAGGATGCCCGTCTCTCACCATTCCTAGTCAACATGGTATTTGAAGTTCTGGCCAGGGCAATCAGGCAAGAGAAAGACATAAAGGGTATTCAAACAGGAAGAGAGGAAGTCAAATTGTTTGCAGATGACATAAACCTATGTCTATATAACCCCATAGTCTCAGCCCAAAAGCTTCTTAAGCTGATAAGCAACTTCAGTAGTGTCAGGATACAAAAATCAGTGTGCAAAAATCACAAGCATTCCTATACACCAAAAGCAGACAAGCAGAGAGTCAGATCATGAATGACCTCCCATTCACAATTGAAACAAAGAGAATAAAATACCTAGAAATACAGATAACAAGGGAAATAAATGACCTCTTCAAGAAGAACTACAAATCACTGCTCAAGGAAATCAGAGAGAACACAAACAAATGGAAAAACATTCCATGCTTATGGATAGAAAGAATCAATATTATGAAAATGGCCATACTGCCCAAAGTAATTTATAGATTCAATGCTATTCCCATTAAACTACCATCAACATTCTTCACAGAATTAGGAAAAACTATTTTAAAATTCATATAGAACCAAAAAAGAGCTTGTATAGCCAAGACAATCCTAAGCAAAAACAACGAAGCTAGAGCCATCATACTACTTGACTTTAAACTATACTACAATGCTACAGCAACCAAAACAGCATGGTACTGGTACAAAAACAGACATATAGACCAATGGAGCAGAATAGATACCTCAGAAATAAGACCACACACCTACAACCATCTGATCTTCAACAAAGCAAGCAATGGGGAAAGGATTCCTTATTTAATAAATGGTGCTGGGAGAACTGGCTAATCAAATGCAGAAAATTGAAACTGGATCCCTTCCTTATACCTCATACAAAAATTGATTCAAGATGGATTAAAGACTTCAATGTAAAACCCCAAAACTATAAAAACTGTAGAAGAAAATCTAGCAATACCATTCAGGACACAGGCACAGGCAAAGATTTTATGATAAAAATGTCAAAAGCAAAAATTGACAAATGGGATTGAATCAAACTGAAGATCTTTTGCACAGCCAAAGAAACCATCATCAGAATGAACAGACAACCTACAGAATGGGAGAAAATTTTTGCAAACTATGTGTCTGACAAAGGTCTAATATCCAAAATCTACAAGGAACTTAAACAAATTTACAAGAAAAAAACAAACAACCCCATTAAAAAGTGGGCAAAGGACATGAACAGGTACTTCTCAAAAGAAGACATTTATGTGGCCAACAAACATATGAAGAAAGCTCAATATCCTTGATGTGTTTTCATGTACCCTCTTCCACCCACCGCTTCAAGACCTATCTGTTTTTCATGTCTGTGCAGGGGAAAGCTGGGGGAAGCAATAGAGTGCTGATTAACTTGCAAACGGGAGAACACCAAAGAGTCAAGAGGTGTTCACTGCAAAGAGAGGACGGTGCTAAGAGAAGGAGGCATCCATCACTAATTTGGAAAAATCCTCAGCCATTATAAATTCAAATATTTTTTCTGTTCCATTCTTTGTTATTTTTTCTTTTATTCCAAGGAGGCATATGTTATACTCATGTCTTTGGAAAATGTCCCACAGCTATTGAATATCTGTTATTTTACTGTTTCATTCTTCTTTCATTTTGCATTTTAGTTTGGGGGAGGTCTCTGTACTATCTTCTTTAATTTCAAAATATAAAGTTATATAAAATAGACTCAGTTTGAACCACAAAGTGCCAATATAAAAAGAAACAAATGAAATGATGAAAGATGTAAAAATCTTTTGAGAAGGTGACATAATTGAATGTAGGCAAGTAAGATGTAACATAGACATAATAAGAATCCTTTAAGAAAAAATAGAAGCAGGAACAGAACAAATAGTAAACACTATATTTTAAGACATTTTTAAAAATTGAAAACAAAATGATTTTAACCTAAATAATGAAATACTATATATCTGCAAATATTGACCCAGAATAACCAACATAAAAAGATTCTAGTAAACAACTAAAATTTAGAAGCTTCAAGTCACAAAGGGTCTGTGACTTAGAAGAAAATGTATTAGGCTACCATCAGGCTTATGGACAAGAATGCCAGAATAAGACGGACTAACATAGTCAGGATGGTCAGGGAAAGAGAAAACCGAGCTTCCAGTGTCAAAGGCACAAATTATAATCAACATATAAGAATCTGGGGAATATTATTTCTGTGAGCCTTTCCTGAGAATTCTACTAGAGAAAGAACTTTAGAAAACCTGTGTAAGAGTGTTAATGGTGGTAAACATTGAACATGTAATTATTTGTGGACATCTAAATGAAGGTTAAAAGTGAGTGATTAGATGCCCAATGAGACTGTGATGTGACAATGCAGATTTAATATAGCCATTTAAAAATTATGGAAAATGGAGATATCTATTAAAAATCAATGTCTTCCAGTGATTATAATCAGTAGTGGGAGAATTAGCAGTGTTATTTTGAGTTTATTATATGTGTAATGTAGAATTACAAACGGTAATTATGAGATATTCTAATTCTGTTGTCCCCTGTGTCTTTGGACACCAAGGTTTTCAGTGCGGAAGAAAAGAAATGTTAATATAATATTAAAAAGGCCAAATAAAATCCTGCAGTCCTGAATTTGAATTAGGAATGGTAGTAGGAATTTACAAATTGTTTCAGCTTTATATATAACAACAATAGATTAAACAGTCAAAAACTTAAGTCCACGATACATAATGATATTCCAAAATATAATTGATGACTTCCTGAAGATGGTAAGGAATCAATTCACTAGGTTGAAAATGGGGAAATGAAAGGATCTGCCTTCATCCTCTCTTTCCTAATGAGCTGTGCTATTGATTAAGTGAAGTATACAAGAGGGGCAGCAAGCCCTAATAATGTCATTCATAAGGCTTCTGATGAAATGAAACACCACCAACCCTGATACTCTGAGCATCGTCTTCCTAAACAGGTCCATCCCAAGTCTATTTGAGCCTCCAGATCTAGAGGTCAATGTGCAAGGAATACAGAGGGCAAAGGAAATGCTGAACTCAATTTGAGTTTGAATTAACAAAGCCAGACTGTGGGAGAGTACAGGTTAAGTAACGTGGGTTTTCCAACACATAAATTATAAGAGTGAGAATAGATTGAAAGGCTCAAGAAAAAAAGAAGACATTTTAAAAATCAACTAAGCCATAGAGTGTACAGATGCACACCAAAGTGAAAAAACTGGGAATGGACACACTAACTGTGAAATTCTTATCCTTGAAGTTCACATGAGCTCAATTTGGCCAGTGGAAGTATCTGCCAGTAGCTCCTGAGCCCTCCTGACATGAGCTTGTGACCACTTTCTTGCATTCTTATAAGACAAGATGCTCCAGGTTCAACTTGTAGAGTTCCTGGTGTAGACCTAGAATCAGCCAGGTCTCCAAAGAGCCTGGGTGCCGTTGGGTTGGCAATACTAGTTTAAAATCACAAGCTGGGTGCTAGTTTTCTAGTCCTTTTCTGTGACGAGGGCTAGGGCTTTTTAGAGAAAAATACATCATGAGTTTATACTAGTACTTTCAATTCAAATTCAGGACTATAGGTTTTTTATATAACGTCTTCTGTCTTATATTTTTATCTGCTTTCTCCCATGCTGAGTACCTTATCAAGACCTATTTAGATGCTAATGGGCCTTGTCTGATACAGACAGGAACAACAGTGTGGAGGTTAAATTCAGAGGCTTTGGATTCAGAATGAACTGCATTCAAATACTCCACTTAATTTGGGCAAGTTACCGAAGTATTTTAAAGGATTCAGTGTTCTGATCCATAAACAATAATACTTCTATCATAGCATTGTTATGAAAATTATAATTAACCTGGAAGATAAATACCTCCTTTTAGGGCGTCTTGAAGGATCAGGCAGCTGGATCTAATGATTGCATTCAAATTATTGCTTGGACCGTATGGCTCTTCCCATTTTAAAACGTCCGTAGGAGGTTACCAATGATTTCCTAGCAAGCAGACAATCTTGGGTTAAGTTTGAACTTCTGATATGAGAGAACATAATTCCAATTAGCTAACTCCTAATTTTTCTATTCCACTAACTTCAAAATTCCAGCTAAATTGAAACAAAATAAAATTGCACACTTAAAATTTGTTAAAATGTTCCATTTTATATTATGTATATTTACCACAATAAAAAATATGTACGATAAATATTTAAGTGATTGGAAAGTAAATATCTTTAAAAAGTGAAATAAATGATTAAATTTTCTTTTTGAAAAATTTAATTATTGGATGCAAAAGTTAGGGATCGGATCTATATTAAATACTATAAATATAGCCATTGTTAAGACAAGATAAATAATCAGATTTAAGATAGTAATGATTGGGTTATATGCTAGAATTGCAATTATTCATCCTATAAGAAAGAAAATAGTGCAAATAAATTAAATTTTTAACGTGCAAAGTATTGCCATTGGGCAACTTCTGCCTCCATCTTTTCCTTGTGTGAAACATAGCTGATAGTATTTTCTGTTTTTTGTTTTTTATTTTTCTGGTGGCCTTTCTCTAGATGGGGGATGTTAATGGGAAAGCCTGTTGAGGAAAAGCCAGAATGTAGTTTACGTGCCTGCAGATAGGAAAAATAACTGCTGCCCTATGCGCTCCCCATTCCCGGGAGAGCAGTTGAGTATTTGCAGAGACTCAGGACCATTCTCCTCCACCCCGCTGTCTCTGCGGGGACTCATACATTCCAGGGAGGAGAATAGTGGCCTCACATTAAACCCAAGAAACTCCCCTGTGAAAGCAAAGCATATCTTCTTGATTTCCAGAAGGCAAGCACAAACTTAGCCTTGGGAAAGAGTTCTGCAAGATGCTCCCTTTTTGAGGACTGGGAAATTCATGTGTGGGCATAGGGGAGAACAGGACACTAGGTGCTGCTTGATCAAGATGGCAGTAAACAGATCATCAGAAGTGAGATTTTCTTTTTCCATTTTAAGGAGTTTCATGTATGTTATCTTTCAATAGCTCTCAATTCCGGGATGCTCTGCTGCTCAGGGAGCACATCAAATTTTTGGTTATCTCAGTGACTGGAGAGAAATTCCTGGCATATGCTGAGCAAGATGCTTGCTAATAAGACTTCAGCATGCAAAAATAGTCCTGCCACAGAAAGACTACTGCTGCCCAAAATGTTTCCCTTGACAAACTCTGATAGATGAACAAAATTTAATTTCTTTTAATTGCTTGGCATAAACCTTGATCTTTTAATGGTCCTTCCTGCTGTCAATTTTTTTGAAATAACGGAAGACTGAGAGTATTTGTAGAAATATTTAGTTTTATGCAGGTCAGAAGCACTGTGCTATGCCAGGAATCAGTGATAAACGAGAGAAGTACAAAGCCTGGTGCTTTTGCTGTCCAACACAGGTCCTCAGCTGAAGCATGAAATTATCAAAATTGTTTTTTTCCTCTTTCATCTTCATTTATTTACATCTTCAGAGAATAGAGACAGTTTTTGAAATTTTCTTGTGAATACCAAAATTTTATGTTAATAAATAAATAATATGCAAATAAATAATATCCATAGTAACCATGCATATGGCAAATTGATTAGTAACTGTTTTCACATTGAAACCAGCTATAATGAAGGAACTGATTATCATTAAGTATTCAATTGCTTTTAGTATTTGAGATACCAGATGTTAGAACTAAGCTTAGAAATCTAGTTTGGTAAAGATGAATCATTGTATATTTATTCTTTCACTTGCTGTTTTCCCTGTTTATAACAATTTATTTTCCTATTCTTAATGTTCTTGTATGTCTATGATCTCTTGTTAGTGTGTTGAAAATTTTTAAGAGTGTAAAGAATACAATCTCATATTCTAAGGAAACGAGGAATTGTGTAAAATTGGTTTTAAAAATTCATTGGCCTTTCAAATTATTTTTGAGCTCAGAAGTAGAATTGGCTATAAACATACACTCCTTTTGGTCCATTACTGAACCACAGTGATGACTTGTGCAATCGAATTTTAGTTCCAGGATGACCGTTTGAAATGATTTTACCCATCTCCCTCATCGCATGTGTGGTATCATTCGTTCTACATGGAAAGTTGTGTCTAATCAAACTATCGGATTTCTACTTTCCTAATTGGTAACTCCAGGGAAGAGATTTCCCATGGAGCTGGGTGGAAGTGAGGATGGGGGGATGTTTTCAGGATGAAACTGTTCCACCTCAGATCATCAAGCATTAGATGATTCTTATCAGGAGCACGCAACCTAGATCCCTCACGTGTGCAGTTCACAGCGGGGCACGGCTCCCATGAGAATGGAATGCCTCTGCTGTTCTGACAGGAGGCAGAGCTGGGCGGTAATGCTGGCTCGGCTGGGCTGCTCACCTCCGGCTGTGCCGCCCGGTTCCTAACAGGCCACAGACGGGCCCGGGGTGGGGGGGGAGGGGGATCCCTGCTTTAGTTGAAAAGAGGTGAGTCCTTATATAAATAGAAACTAACAAGAAGAATCTTCAGAAGCGGGAAAGCCAGTGAAGCTCGGCAAATGACGTCGGGGAAAACGTCAGCATTCCTCAAAGCCCCTCTCAGCACAGTAGGGCACTCCCAGCTCCCTGAGGGCCTGGCCCTAAGTCTGAGGAAACACACTCTCTCTCGAACTTGAACTTGCCAGACCGAACTCAGGCACTGACTGTGACGACGCGGGTGGGGAGAGACTGTGCACCTACACGTGTCACTTCACAAAGGCCTCCAGGTAACAAGCACAAACCTGAGTCCCAGGAGGAAGAACGGCCCTTGGGTTTTTTCGTTTGTTTATTTGTTGTTGTTGTTGTTTGCTAAAGAGTATATGATTTGTGAATTGGCAGTAAGAGAGACGGAGGATTTCATTTGGGAGTTCACACTGAATACAGTCCTCTCAAACCATGACTTAGACTGCTGCTGTGAGAGCTCGAATTTAATCACAGCCTCTGTCATCCTACTCCACCTTCAGGAGGAGACCAGGTCCTTCTGAGCACACGCAGTGCTGTGCATGTGTGTGCGTATGTGTGTCTAAGTCATACAGGCATAAGTCAAGGGATAACATCACTCCTAATCTGCACGTACACCTCTGCCCGCCTCCTGACCAGTGTGGTCTGTTTTGCTAGTTTAAATATCCACAAAGAAAACTGGTTCACGAGGAAGAATATCTGTTTAAGGCAAACCCCTCTCCACCCCCATACCAACCCACTCAGCTTCTCTGCTTTATGGATAAAAACTTAAAATGGAGGCTTTCTGTTAACTGCTTTCAGTCTTAAGGCAGAAACACCTCCATTTCATACATTTGGAATTTGGCACTAGCATCAAAACTGGGTAAGGGAATTCGAGCCTAAAGCAAGGACTCAGCTCGGAAGCTTAATTTTAATAAATCCAGATTGTGGGAATAAATATCAATGTGTATTCACTCAAAGGTAGGTGTCTCTTTATAATTAAAAAATATCAACTTGTCACAGTACATAGTGTTGTTTGATTTGCTATAGGTATGTTTGTATTTAGGAAAATTATAAAGTCGTGGACAAAAAGAATCCTAGCCAATCTGTGATATTTATTACATCTCGAGGGAATGGGGAGTGTTCACCTAGTTTTTAATTTTGAGAGGATTTCTCAAACCCTGTTATTGATGCACCAGATCTTTGTCTAATGCAGGTATTACATGACCTGATTACATTACTACTAGTATTACATTAATTTGGGAAAGAGAAAATAGACATCAGATTTTTGTCTAATCATCACCTAGAAGAAACTTTAATACCATGAGTACACTGTATATCTGCTTATCTAGTGTACATGTCTGTGCTTCATACAAAAAAAAAGACTAAGTACAAACCTTACTAATTTTATTCATTGCCAGGTTAAGAACGACTAAATAAAATGTTTAAGGTAAAACTTAAAATTAAAAGCTGTAACATTTAACTTTATCTTTTTAGCCTAATAACTATTAATGTAATTTATTTTGCTTTATACAAATTGCAATGGATCACATTATTTATAAATATATAATAATAGCAATGTAATATACATTTTAAACATCATTCATAACTGCTTTTTCCCATCAAAGGTGAATAATTAAAAAATTAATTTCTTCAAAAATTTAGTGAAGTTAACTTTTGCTTGATAAGAAGATAATTTTTAACTATAATTCATTACCGCTATTTTTTTATTTTTAGCACTTGACATAGTCAACCATGAGTTGAATAACATTTTTATAATTAAATGATAAAATACAAACAATTACATTTAATTCCCAAAGCCTTAGTCACACATAAAATCACTGAGATCATATGAGAAGCAATGCTTACAAGGTGACCAGGGCAGCCAACAGCACAGGCCAGCTCTCCTCATGTGACTTTGAAATGGAGCAAGGGATGGAGAAGAAGCCCCCTACTCACGGCCATTTGCCACAGTTTTGTAATATGACCTTGGATACGTTTTGGGTCTCTGCCAGGAACTCAGTGTCCATGCTGCTTTTGTGATGTCTGAGAAAACTCAATAGGAGAAATTAAATACTAGAGAATAAGGTCGATTTTCCTGCCTCAGTCTCCTGAGTAGCTGGGACTACAGGCGCCTACCACCACGCCCAGCTAATTCTTGTATTTTTAGTAGAGACAGGGTTTCACAAAGTTGGTCAGGCTGGTCTCCAACTCTGATCTCAAGTGATCCACCTGCCTTGGCCTCCCAAAGTGCTAGGATTACAGGTGGGAGCCACTGCGCCCTGCCAGAGAAAATAAGGTTTTGTTGGGTAAGGTTGAGCTTTGGAGAGCCACAAATAAATATCATATCTAATATTTTTTTTGTTTCAGGTATTTTTACCTCCTAGGGAGTGATATTGCCTCTATTGAAAATACATGCTCTAGTTATATTTATATTATAAAATTGGAGTATTTTGATTTCCTTCTTATATTTATCACATAATTATATTACCAGTATTCTTAGATCAAAAGGAAGATTACTTGAATCTTCTATACTTTTCTACCTCAAAAAATGAAGCAAACAAACAAATTAGATCTGTTTACTTAAAAAATACTGTTTGGGACCTTGAATTCTGTCTTTTTCTGAATTATGGTCCACTGATTTAAAGTACAAATTTTCACCTTTACTTTGGAGTTGCCAACTACTCCCTAAGTATTCTGGAGCATCTCATCAAACCATTCCATTTCCTGAACTATTAAAATCCAGTGCCTCTCCTAGAATACAAACCCTCAGTTTTCTAACCTTAAGCTCACTTATTCTCCCTGTCCTTTTGTTCAGAAGGTCCTGGGCAGCCACATTTCCTTCATGCCCTGATCCCCTTAGTTTAACACTGGACCTGACTGTTCCCAGAATCCTTAACTCCCTCAGCACCTTATTTCTGTACCATGCTCAATTCTACAAATCCTGATTTCATACCAGTTCTATCATCTGTTGTTTCATGGCAGTTAATCCCCAGAGAAAATTCTACAACTCTGCTAAAAATTTACGTTTGTAGACTTGGGTGGGGCCTCAAACTACTAGTCCATCTCTTTACTTGTCCATTATTCTAAAGCTTTTTTACTCTAAAACCATCCTATTATAAATGGACACATGTATAAATTTATTAGATTCTCACTACAATTGTTGAGACAGATGCATTTTAATTGCATTTTACAATTTTTATGCGGAAGCTGGAGCACAGAAGGTGTGATTTACCCAAGGTCACACAGCAAGTGACTGCCTGAGTGAGACTGGACTCCAGGCAGTCTAATCCCAGAGTCTATGCACTTAACTGCATTGCCTGTCTAGCTACTGTTTGCCCGGCTTTTAAGTAAATAGATCAACATATGCAAGAATTTACTCCTCACAGGATTTATAGTCATCTGCAGCTTGAAAGTTTAGGCAATGGAAAACTTATAAGGGGAACTAGGACTTTTGAGTTATGCTGGTTTTGATTCCTAACTTTTTTATCTCTCTTCCTTAAAAAGCTATTATTGGCTTTTAAAATCTTGTATTTTCATGGAACCTAGATTCTGTATAGGAATTTTGGAAAATAAAAGCAACAAAAGTCTTTGCGTGGAAATTTAGCCTAGACATTCCATCTGGGTGAAGTGGCATATATTCTCTGACATACTCATTTCCAATTATGAGATGAAAATAGGGAAAAGGGGGATCTGGTCAGGCAATGACATCCTTATTGGAATAGAGGGAGACCCTTTCTTCACCTCTTTCCTTAGGAATCTTTGGTTTCTGATATTGAGAGGCTTGCATCTCCACTGGCATAAAGCATGGTTGAGGTTTCGTTTTTCAGATAACGAATTGCAGCCCTCTAGCCTTCCAAGAGACTTAACTATTAGCTTGATAAATTGCCCCATATGCTGCGTAACATAAAGAAAGAATGTTTGGCTGAACTGTGAATAGATTTTTTTCACCATTATTCAGAAAGTGCATATTGAGCAGAGAAAAGTAGCTAGTGGTGGAGCGAAGTCTCCGTGATGGTCCACTGATACCATATGGGAAGCCTAGGACCTAAACTGTGTGTGGGTCAAAGGACAGCATCACACAGGGACACTGTCACAGGACAGGAGATTGGAGTTGGATCTGTAATCCAACTGTCTTCAAATGGTATAACAAAAACTCTCCCAGGTATGAAACAGGCATTGGGGACTGCATAGGTGAAAGACTTCCCTGCAAAATGTGGAGAGTTTGAATGAAATGGTCAGTGATTCAAAGAAATCCATATGCAACTGGATTGGTAGATTTTCTTCTACTTTATAACCTTTATTCCTCCCTCCAGAGAAGTCCCTAAGTCCGCTGTAGGCACATTTTATTCATATATACATTAAACATATATAACTATATACATCTATGTGCAAATAGATGTATATACACACATAATGTAAACATGTATACATTGTCTCAGCTGGATTGAAAGGCAGGAAGAAGAGAGGTCATTATAATAAAACAGGCCAAGGGTAAAAATTGAATACAATTTTTCTACACCTGTGAAAACAAAGTATTGCAGAATTCTATTTTCGAATAGTCTTAGTTCTCTTCTGAGAAGACTCCGGGAACCCAGGCTGGCTTCCCCATGTGAAGAGCTCACCTTTGGCTTCGGTCTGGTGTCCAGCTCTCAGATTCAGAACTTGGCTTGGACCAGGATGATGAGAACAGAGGCATTTTGCAGAGAATACTTTGTCATAACTAAATAAAAGAGACCAAGATATGATGTCAGAATAGCAAGCGACATCTTAGGAGATGCGGAATCCTCTCAGCAGGCTGGCTGGTATAGCTTCAGGGTGACCCCAATCCTCCATCTGCAGAGATGTCGGGGGCTGCCCGTGGAGCATGGGCTAAGAGTGGGAGTAGTTAGTTGCACAGGCCCAGCGTCTAAGGGCCTCACACCGAGGGGACAGCTGCAGCCACTGCATTCCAGGCTGGCTTTCCTTGCCACTACTGCTCCGGGAATGAGGTCTAACCAAGTGACGGAGCTGTTTGCTGCTGTTCCTCACTTTTTCCTGGCTTCCAAACCTGGCCAGACACTTGACTGACACACATACTCTTCAGGAAATCCGGGGTGAGCGACCAGTCAGCAGCTCAGCCTGCGGGTCTGTCTGTCTTCAAGGCGCCCTCGAGGTTTTTCCTTCACCTTGCCTGATCTTTAGGAACTTTAAGAGGCTCATCTGATGTCCTTTCTTTTCAAGTCTTTGGGAAAAGCCTGTCTATAGTCCAAGTGCAAACACCACAAATTAGTTACTAGTAGATCATGTGCTAAATTATTCAAGTAATTTAATTACTTAATGGGAGGAATAACACCCTCCCCCTCTTTTGGGAAGGAGTAGGCCTTGAGGAGGTCAGCACATACCCAAGTCTGATACATTTTTAATGTGAGAGGTGTGTTAGTAGTGAGAGGTGAAGCCAGCTGGACTTCGTGGGTCGAGTGGGGACTTGGAGAACTTTCCTGTCTCACAAGAGGATTGTAAAAGGCACCGATCAGTGCTCTGTAGCTAGCAAGAGGTTTGTAAAATGCACCAATCAGCGCTCTGTAAAAATGCACCATTCAGTGCTCTGCAGCGAGCTCAAGGTTTGTAAAATGGACCAATCAGTGCTCTGTAAAATGGACCTATCAGCACTCTGTAAAATGGACCAATCAGCACTCTGTAAAATGGACCAATCAGCACTCTGTAAAATGGACCAATCAGCACTCTGTAAAATGGACCAATCGGCAGGACATGGGCAGGGACAAATAAGGGAATAAAAGCTGGCCACCCCAGCTGGCACTGGCAATCCGGGTCTCTTTGCACGTTGTGGAAGTTTTGTTCTTTTATTCTTCGCAATAAATCTTGCTGCTGCTCACTGTTTGGGTCAGGGCCGTCTTTAAGAGCTGAAACACTCACCGCCAAAGTCCGCAGCTCCATTCTTGAAGTCAGCCAGACCACGAATCCACCGGAAAGAACCAACTCTGGACACAATAGGTAGAGAAGAATTCTTACCACTGTATGTTTATAAGAATGCATTTAATTTTTTAAAACATTTTTCTTCTGTCTCTTCCTTACTGTTATTGCTAATGTTCCTTCCTGTGGGCTTTTTCTCAAGCCTTTCTAGGTTTTCAATATTCACATGACTACTCCCAGAAAAAATATTCCCACTCCCTGAAAAAAAAAAAGCAGGACTATCTCAGAGCAGTTCCCCTAGCAGGTGTGCAGTCTACGGCGAGGCTGGGCCGCGGGCCAGTGGAGTAGCCATGTTTATGACATGGTTTCACTTCTTACACCATCAGGCTCTCTTGTCCCTGCGTGTCTTCTGCTTTTTAATCTGTGGAGACAAGTGATCTCTATGTTCTCATGCCTTGCCATGCCCCACACAGAGCCTACCATGGAAACAGATCATCCTGGTTCACGTAACTACTAAACATCAGTGTTTTCTTAATTAGCGCAGCTATAAAGATTTATCATCTTTTGGGAGAGTAAGAGTGAGTCTGATTAAATAGTTCTTTGCAGAACAGCCACATATGACAACTGAGCTTTTGAAAATGTGTCTAGTGCCACAATTGAAAATGCTATTACATTGAATATATTGGGACAAATGAAATAGCTTGTAAAAATTAATTTTACTTGGTTAATTTTACTTTATTTTTTAAAAATTGGGTCACTAGAAAGTTTTAAATTGCACAGGTGGTTCAGAGTGTATTTCTTTGGATGGCCCTGCCTTAGAGGGTTGTAGTTAATTCTACCTTTGGAATTTACTGGTGAAATTCATTTGGTTACGGGACGAGACCACTGAGATGGGTTCTTGTGAAGCACCCTTACTGGTACTACTCCTTGCTCTGATCTCAATGTTCTGGCTGAGTGTTTGTTTCCCAGGGCTACCTGGTTAATTGACAGTTCTCAGTCATTGTTTATTCTTGCTCACATAGAAACTAGTACAAAATAAATTCCTTACACTCAGACATATACTAACTAGATGCAACCAAAAACGCACATGCACAAATAACTCTGTAACTTACTAAAATCAATAATGAATTAAAAGTGTCTATCATATTCATCTTTTTTATTATAATTATCTATTTCCTTTTTTCTTTTTTTGCGATAGAGTCTTACTCTGTCACCCAGGCTGGAGTGCAGTGGTACGATCTCAGCCCACTGCAACCTCTGCCTGCCAGGTTCAAGTGATTCTCCTGCCTCAGCCTCCTGAGTAGCTGGGATTACAGGCACCCGCCACCATGCCTGGCTAATTTTTTTTTCTTTGTATTTTTAGTAGAGACGGGGTTTCACCATGCTGGCCAGGCTGATCTCGAATTCCTGACCTCAAAGTCCTGAGATTACAGGTGTGAGCCACCATGTCAGGTATCTCTTTACACTTTTTAATCAATAGTTCTCTTTTGTCATTATGAGCTCATGCCTCATCAATTTAATCAATATAAGTTTATATGCCATTAACTATTATTATTTTGATGATTCCTCAAATTGTCCAAATTTGGCTGTCTACTTTTAGCTCTTCCAGTAATAGTCTTAAAGGGTGGAAGCTCCAGATTTTCTGGAAACCTCTTAAATTTTTACATGAATTACGTAATTATGAATTATGAGATAAATACCCATCAGGAAGTCCTGATCTCTTCCAGGGGAGGAGAGGATTAGAGATCAATATCTGGACTCATGAGAGCTGGTATTGGGCAGAGAGCTGTCCTTGCTGCAGCTGCTATATTTGGAATATTTATTTTGTGTTAATGACTTGGAAAAGACCATTTCTTTTCTTTTTTTTTTTTTTTTTTGAGACGGAGTCTCGCTCTGTCACCCAGGCTGGAGTGCAGTGACGCAATCTCGGCTCACTGCAAGCTCCGCCTCCTGGGTTCACGCCATTCTCCTGCCTCAGCCTCTCCGAGTAGCTGGGACTACAGGCGCCCGCCACCACGCCCGGCTAATTTTTTTTGTATTTTTAGTAGAGACTGGGTTTCACCGTGGTCTCGATCTCCTGACCTCGTGATCCGCCCACCTCGGCCTCTCACAGTGCTGGGATTACAAGCGTGAGCCACCGCGCCCGGCCGTTAAGACTATTTCTTTTATGTTTTTATTTCACATTGATTTTCCAGTTTAATACGATATATCCATTTGTTAGAGAATAAATGGTTTCATCTGTAGAAAAGACTGTGTTCTCTACTAATTCATATGATGACATTGCTCTCTTCTCCATATTTAAGTATAGAGGGAAAATGGAGAGGCAGAGAGTTGAGAACACACACACTCACACATGCTCACACTCATACACATGAATGCTTATGCGACTCCACTGCCCCAACAAGCAGGATCCAGGTCTTTCAAACACCTGTAAGCAAAGCCTCAGCAACTTGAATTTACATTTAAGATTCAGTAGATCAAGATTTTCACAAGTCAGGTAGGTGCTGCCTGACTACAGAGTGATAGTCACGTGAGTAGTTCCTATTATTTCTTCAGTCGTGATTAGGAGCACTTCCTGGGATGTGTCTAATTTTACCACAGATCACCTCCTGCCACACAGATTATATAAAACTTCCAGGATTTAGCTGGGACTTGGGGAAATGTATCTCGTTGTGGACGAGAAAATGACTTCTGTATTTTACATACATATATCTCTTTTCTCTCCATTTCTGTCATATTGAATCTTTGAATCTGTATAACAAAATGCAATTTCCATACTTTATTTCCTTTAATTTTCTTGACTCTCCTCTGAGCCAGATATTGCCCTCTCTGTTTTGTGTGTGAGAAAGCTGGGGCCCGGATCAGTTAAGGACTTGCTCAAGAACTTACAAAGAAGTATCAGTTATCTTTGAAGTCTCCTCATCATCCTAATGTTTTAAGAAAAACCATAGAACCTACCAGAAAACTACTAGATCTTGACTGGTTCATACCTCCAGAGTTTGAACCCTAGCCAATTGCTCCTTCTGAAAATTGACAGAATCATTTCCAAATGATTCACAACACGCCTGTAAAAGAAAGGGCACACACAAAAGGGTTTCTGGACACAGCCCAGAAAATGTGACTACAGCAAATTTTTCAGCCATCTACTTAGGCTACTTGATTAGCTTGGCTTGGAGTGAAGTACTAAGAATCAGATATGTTGGAACTCAATTTTGCTGCCTGATAGTCTAGCAAAAAAAGGTGTGTTGATCCCAAGAAGATGGAATTCCCAGATGAAGATGGTTAAAAGCATCTCATCTGCCCAGAACAAGTGTGCTTGTGGATGGGTTTCAAGTTGTTTCTGACATTAGCAATTTTTTCAAGGACTGCACTTTATTTTTAGTTCTTCTCCATTATATTTGCTAGTATTATTTCATTTTTCAACTCATGATTTTCTTTTCTCAATGGTAAATCTGAAGTAGCTGTCACTCCAAACATTGTTAGATTTCTTCCATTAAAGGATATTAATAAAGAATTAGAGATAGTGTAGAAGTGAAAACAATGTAGATTCAGAATTATACATTTATTCATTCATTTGGCAAATATTTCTTGAGTCCCTGCTATGAGCCGGTTATTATTTTCGATGATGCACACAGCAATAAATAATGAGACAAAAATCTTGTCTTTATGGGGTTGTCATTCTGATAGGGAAAGTGGACAAAAATGAGATAAATGGGTAAAAGATGTAATAAGTGAAGTTGAGTAAAAGTAAAGCAGTGGGAGTTCAAGGGCGTTGAGTGAGTGGCTGCAGTTGTGAAAGTTAGCCACAGGAGAGGCCTGTTGTGAACATGATGCTCAGACAAAGGTCGGAATGGTGAAAGGGAGCCCCGCACATACACGGGGGAAAAGCTCAGGCAGGGGGAACAGCAAATGCACTCTCAAGGCAAGCGACTGCCTGTTAGGTTTAAGGGTTAGCAAAGAAACCAGTGTTGCTGGAGCAAAGCAAGCAAGTAGAAGAGAAAGTAAAAGAGCTAATGTGTGTGAGTGTGCAGTGAAGGGGGAAGAGGGAGCCATAAGTCTTCCATATTTACTTTGAATGGGGTAGGAAGGCCATGGGATGCTTAAGCAGAGAAGAGAGTGTTGAGTCAGGAACTGTGAAGGATCTGAACTTTGACCCTACTCACCCGCCACAATGTTTTACATGTATGCTGACCAAAGACGTGCACCGTTAATTACTCAGAGCAAAGTCAGCAGCTGCAGAAACATCTTGCCCTGGTTCCTATGCCCCAAGCTCTGCAAGGAGTGTAGTGAGGACGTCAAATCACTCGTATGGGTGGTGGGGTCTACCACAGGGCGTTACAGCAGAGGAACCACACAGTTAGGAGGCTGTGAGCTTTTATGGCACTGCTATGTTTGCTTTTTTGCCTTTCCTCTTCTCTGAAGAGAGATGACTTACTACCCTGGAATGTAAGCGGATATCTACGGCAGGAAAAGAAGAGAGCTTTATCTTTACTACTGTGGATGTCTCTGGGGTGGTAGGTTCTTAAATTTCTCTACAGGGATACACCACCTCTAGCTTCCAAAGCTGTCTGCTATTTAAACATGTCTTTGCTCAGAAGGCCCAGTCTTTGCAGGAACAACAGCGATCCATGGAATTGTCTCCCAACAGTCAACTCTCTCAGCACAACATGACAAGTTTTCAATAGCAAGCTCAGTGCTGGATTGAGAACAGACTGAAAGTGGCAGAGGTGAGACCGAGTGGAGAGGGGAGACCAGTTAGGAGGCTATTATAAGGACTCAGAGCAGGGATGATGGTTTCTTTCAACTTCTCTGTCTACTGTTCATGTGAGATTGGCCAAGTGTCTTAAGCTCTTTGACTCTCAGTTTCCTTATGTGTACCATGTGGACAAGAGTACTTTCTAGGGCTGTTGTAGTTTATAAAGTAATGGACATAAAGTAATCCTGCATCTAAAACTTAGTATTTCTGTCCTTATTCATTTAAAGTAGCACCACTCATATTTCACTTTGGAAAACAAGCTACATGAAAAATGTTTGAATTGAAAATTAATACTTATTCTGGTAACACAAGCATTGCATTAAATAAACAATACTAGACTTACCCATAATTACTTGATAAATCTTTACCACAATTATGATTCTCTGTGAAATCATAATTAATCTATGAATTTTTATAATATAAATTTCATAATTAATCTATGAGTTCTATGAATGAATCTATGAATTTATATGAATCTATGAAATTCTATAAATGAATCTATGAAATCTATGAATTTCATAATTTATGAATTTTAAATTCATAGATCTCTACAAAGAGTAAATTAAGGAATTTTCTTTGCAAAAATAATTTCATTTGCATCTTTCTTTATCAGGGAAATGTTCAAGAAAGATAAACCAAAATATTTTGGTGTATCTTTTAAAAAGAAATGTTTGAACATTTCTTTTGAGGTAATTATTATATTTCCAAGTTTAAAATATATGATATTTTGAAGGTTTATTTAAGATGGAGGAGTGGAAATGATTCATCTACCCTACTTCTGGAAAGCCACAAGTAACAAACAGAAAATATAAAAGCAGAGGAGACATATTTCAAAAAGCAGGAAACAGGCACAGCACAACACCAAATATGAATAATGAAGAGTGCCTGCCAACTGTATGCAATTTGGACCAAATTTATGGTATTTTCTCCTACCAGATGCATTGCGATATACCAGAAATAATGGCGGGTACAGATCTGAACACCCCACAGTGCTTCCCTGGTGGCCAGTGGACCTGCTACTTGCTCATAAAGGATGAACTACTAAGAGTTTGAAATGCTGAGGACAAAAGGTATGCCTAGATGTGCCTCGGACATCATGCACAGCACAGTGGACCAGGAAATGATCAGATGTAACAGCATTTCATTGAGATGGCTGATACACCTTGTCATTCCCTTGACACTTATTTTTCACTCTGTTTTCTGAAAATGCAGGTCCAGAAAGAAAAATTTTTCCTCTATGATGAGTACCAGACAGAAGAGTGCCACTAGGAGATAGGAGTTTACATGCTGATCCATTAACACAGACGAAAAGCAAGAAGCTAATGCCCAAGTAAAATTCCTGCAAGGAAAAATGATTAAGGAACACAGTGCCTCATTCCAGAAGAGATGACTGCCAAGCATTTGGCCCTCTCTGCCTTGACAAATAGAAACAAAGTCCAGTGATTATTGAGACCATCTGGCATTGGCACTCTTGCACACCCATGCAGAGCTCTTGATGGGACCCGTCTCTCTACTTTTGAGTGGGGCCCCCACCAACTCAGTTTCCTGGAGACCTTCAACTGGCCACCAAGCCCACCCTCCCCGTGAGCCCCCACTTTACCATTTGAGTTACAGGTCTTGGTAACATCCTTCCCGACTCCCCATTTGCCAATTAGACCTTATGGCAAAATGCACGACCACTGGCCAGAGGACCCTGCTGCACTTTGAGACCCATAAGCTCCCAGCATTGGCTAAAAATTATACACCCTTTCAGAGAAAATTACTGTCCTGTTGGGCTTTTGTAAATATTGAACACGTAATCCATGGTTGTAAAATAATCTTAAAATTCCAAATCCGTATTATATTGTGGGTCTAAAAAAAGCCTCAAAATACTAAGTGGGAGCAACTCAGGTATCTTCTATAGTAAAACAAAAATGATACCCACAAGAGCAGGCATGACTCAGGCTAGCTGGGATACTGCAACTTCATGGAAAGATCTCAGGAGTGTCCCTTCACCTCCACTGCACATCACCTAAGGAGATGCTGTCTCCACTGACTCAGATATAGAGACCTCCCTTACCACACGTGGGCCTGCTTCACTGACGGCTCCTCCCAGGTAACCTTTGCTGGGCTGGAACAGGGTGTGCCGGTCATCCAGCCTAAGAGAGGCTTGTTTCTTACAGAGCATGGTAAGGGATATTCAGCTCCATGGCAGAGCTTCGTGGGGTTCTGATGGCTATACAAGCCACCCACAAAGGAGCCCTGTTGTGGTTTCATGGACTCATGGGCTGTGGCTCAGCCCCAGAGTGACATCAAACAAGCCACCCTGTGGGGATGAGACATTTACATATAAAAATTAGCTCCACTCCTAATAAACGTTTTGTTGCCAATGTAAATAGTCTCTAAAAAGGCTGCTGAGCCAACAAGAGAAAACATAATCAGTGAGCAGACTGCTTGTCAAGGAAATGAGGAGACTGAAGTTTCTGCCCCAGAGTGAGCAGATGTGTGACTGTTCACCTCCTGGATCCACAGGAAGGTGGCCCAGGCAAATCCAGACACTTGCTAGACTGAGCATCCAGCCATAATGGCCACTGTCCTCAGAAGCTGCCAGATCAGTATAGAAAAGCCATACTCCTTGCCAGACTCTGGTCTAGGCTACAAACACGGCCCAGGCATTCTTGGCAGGTGGATCCCACTGGGCCCCTCTTCCCACCCTTGGGGCTCCTCTGGATGCTGACTGTGGTTGACACTTTCTCCAAGTTCAGCTTCACTATCTCCATACGTTTCAGTGGCCTGGGTCACACTATTCAGGCCCTACAAGATCATGTTTGTTCCCTGATCAGGTTTCCTCAACACATTGCATCTGATGATAGCCAGTCATGGGGCATGGAGTGGACTCTCTTCGCTCCACATCACTCCCAAGTTGCAGAGATGATGAAACATTTTAATAAATGATTTACAAACAGGCTTAAGTGGCTGGTAAGAGGAGACTAACCCCAACCTGCAGTACACATCTCAGGTGAGCAGTGCCCCAAGAGGGCACTTCTCATCTGTGGCACGCAGTTGGATGGGCCTGGCTGCCCATCCTTTACCTGTGTGCCCTCCTACAGTCACTGGCCCTGTGGTTTCCGTGGAAGACCCAGCAGGGGCCTTCTATCCCCTTTGACCCATTTCTAAAGACTTATACAAATTTTTTTAAAATGTTCTTTAAATAACAAAGAGTGAGAGGTTATGGAAACTCATTTAAAATTTTTTTAAAAAGTGAAACCTCTGTGCTAGCCAATTCTTAAACAGGGTATGTTTTCCTATTTAAGTTATATAGAAATAGTTTTCCTGTGAAAATACTTTGTCCCTATGACAATTCTTCCAAACAAAAAAATCTAAATAAAAATTAAAAAATAATTTTAAAGAATATGAAGTTTTGGTTAAAGAAGACACACTAATGACAGCAACAACCAACACCAAAGGAAACACAAAACCCCAACTCCTAGAAAGGTACGGGGGAGAGAAAAAGAGGTTAATAATCCTCGTTTTGTCAAACTACATGCCCTGTAAAGCTTTCTCCTCATTCCCATGCCTCCAAAACAAACAAAAACCAGAAACCTTGCCACACTGCCTCTCCCAGCAGCGGTGAGTGCTGTGGGTTCAGACAGACTGCTGAGCCTATACCCACGCCTGCAACCCTGACCCTGAGAGACAGTCTCAGCTGCCATGCAAAACACCTCCAAATGACATCTACCCTCCCAAGGCTGATAAACTGATGTCACAGACAAACAAAACTGTGAAACCTACTGCCTCAGGCAATTCCTCTAAAGCCAGAGACTAAATTATTCAGATGAAACTAAAAAGCCCAGGATAAGGGGTCCCGTGATAAAAGGCTCCATTCAAAACCCTGTTAACTACTTCATTAATAAATGTCCTACTTGGGGTGCCATGACACTACAAACTCTTTATTTCCAAGCAGAGGAACCATGTGTGCCCTCTGGGATTACACTTCTCCTGTATGAATCTGATTTTCATGACGCTTCAGCCCTGGGAGACATACATGACAGCTTCATCTTACTGGTCAGAGCTCACTTGCCTCAGGCCAAGCAAAAAAGGTTCATATAAAAACTTTTTTTTAAAGCTCTTAACTCTCTAAAGTAGAGCCAGATAGTCCAGGAGACATCTTTCCTGGTTTGGTAGACACTGTATTGAGACACAGAGCTCATACTGAGACCCAGTCCTCCAGGTGGGCCTCATCATCCTACGTAGAGTGACTGTGATCCCAGTCTGGGTCTTTGGTCCCCTGTTGGCTCTAATTACCCAGCCCTTGACAGAGCCCCTCAAAGTCTAACCTATTCCGGTCCATGATAAAATAGCCCATGCTTCTCACTTCAGTCCTAAAAAATCCAGTAGAGTGGAAGAGGTGAGGCCAGAACTCTCTGTGTCATCTTTCAGGTCCCACGTGGGCAATCACAGAGGCACTGCACAGCAGACTTGGGGGACCTGCCCTACCCTGCCCACATCAGACTGGGGGACCTGCCAGGGCATGGCAGGCTCTGCAGGGAGCTGCAGTCAAGGACTCAGGCCTCCTGCCCAGCCATGCTGTCATGCATAGCTATATTTCCAGCCGGAGTGGCCATATATGGAGGCCAGCTGCAGAGGCATCCTCAGGCACTTTGAACAAGACCTTCTTCCGAGGGGAGGGGTGACCTCAAAGACACTTGCCCTACTCCTAATTAGAACTCAGTGCTCTTCTACTCCTAGGCTTCCCCCAATCCCTGCTGTCAGCCCCCAGGGCCCACAAAACTGCAGAAGCCTTTTGTGTGGGGCTCCCTCCAAAGTGACATGAGTCCCTAGACCCTCACGTCTGGGCTGGTTCACCTGACCCTCTATCCACAAGCTGTTCTATGGGAGATAAAGAGAACGAGGGGAGGATCAATGCCTTCCCTGATTTAGCCTCTTGCATGGAAAATTCCAGAGTCTTAAAAAAACTCAGTTGAAAGATGCAAAGTCAACATACAAAAACCAGTCATCTTTGTATATACTAGCAGTGGAAAATTGGAAACCAAAATTAAAGCATCATACCATTTACAGATACTAAAAAACCCAAAAAGGACATAGCTAAAATATATATTCTAACAAAGCCTTCTCAGATTCTGTTTAGTGAAGACTACAAAATATAAATGAAACAAATCAAAGAGTAACTAAATGGACAAACATACTGTGTTTATCTTCATAGTAAAGGTGTCAGTATTTCCCAAATCTGTAAGTCTAATGTAATTCTTACCCAAATCCCAACAGAATTATTTGTAGATACAGAAAAGCTGATTAGAAAATTTATGTGGAGAAGCAAATGAGAGAGATCAAATAGTTTCAGAAAAGACTAATGCAGGAAGGATAACACTATGCAATTTTTTTATTGTGGTAAAATATATGTAACATAAAATTTGCCATTTTTAACTATTTTAAATGTATAACTCAGTGACATCAATTATATTCTCAGTGTTGTACATTTATCAACACTATCTACAGTTCTTTCAAAACACTTTCATCACTCTAACAGAAACTTTACACCTATTAAGTGATAAATCTCCGTTCCTCCCTATCGCAGCCCCTAGCAATCTATAATCTGCTTTCTTTATCTATGAATTTGCCTATTCTAGGTACCTTATATAAGTGAAATCATATAATATTTCTTCTTTTCTATTTGGCTTTTTAAACTTAGAATAACATTTTCAAGGTTTATCTATGTTGTAGCATGTGTTAGCATATTTCATTCCTTTTTAAGGCTGAGTACTATTCCATTGCATAAATAGATTGCATTTTGTTTATCTATAAATCTGGTAATGGACACTTGGGTTCTTTTCGCATTTTGACTATTATGAATAATGCTGCTATGAACGTGGTGTACAAGTATCCATTTGAGTCTCTATTTTCTGATCTTTTGGTTATATTACTAGGCAAGGAATTGGTAGGTCACATGGTAATTCTATGTTTAACTTTTTGAGAAACTGCCAAATTGTTTTCCACAGTGCCTGTACCACTTTACATTTTAATCAGAAATGTATAAGAACTTCAATTTTATTGTATCTTTGTCAACGCTTGTTATTTTCTGTTTTTGCTTTGTTTTATTATAGTTGTCCTAGTAGTTGTGAAGTGGTATTTCATGATTTTAATTTGTATTTTCCTAATGGCTAATGAAATTGGCAATCTTTCATTTGCTTATAAGCCATTTATTTCTTCTTTGGAGAAATTCTATTCAAGTCCTTTGCCCAATTTTTAATTGAACTGTTTGCTTTTTGGCTGTTGAGTAGTAAGAGATTTTATATATTTTTGGTATTAGGTCCTTATCAGACATGTGGTTTGCAAACAGTTTTTTTCCATTCTATGGTTTGTCTTTTCACTTTCTTCATAGTGTCCTTTGAATCACATAGATTTTTAATTTTAATGAAGTTTCATTTATCTTTTTTTTTCTTTCGTTGTCTATGCCTTTGATGTCATATTTAAGAAAATGTTGCCAAATCCAAGGTCATGAAGGTTTGTCCTTGTTTTATTCAAAGAGTTTTATAATTTTAGCTCTTGAATTGAGGTCTTTTTATTTCATTTTGAGCTAATTTTTGTATATAGTTTAAGGTAAAGTCAAACTTTATACTTTTGCATGTGGATATCCATTTTTCCAGAATTATTTCTAGAGGACACTGCTCTTTCTCCATTGAATGGTTTTGGTGTACTTGTCAAAAGTCAATTGTACTTTTTTTTTTCTTTTTTAAGACAAGGTTTCATTCTGTCAACTCAGGCTGGAGTGCAGTGGCATGATCACAGCTCACTGCAGCCTCTGGTTCCTGGGTTCAAACAATCCTCCTTCCTCAGCCTCCCAAGTATCTGGGACTACAGGCGCGGGCCACCAAGCCTGACTAATTTTCGTATTTTATTTCTTTTTTTTTAATTGTATTTTCTTTCTTTCTTTTTTTTTTAAGTTGTAGCATGTTGCCCAGGCTGGTCTCAAGCCCCTGGGCTCACAAGATTTGCCCTCCTTGGTCCCTCAAAGTGCTGGGATTACAGGTGTAAGCCACTGCACCCAGCCTGAACATCTTTAATGATCATTATCGCTAAGTTTTGTCAATTTTATTGATCTTTTCAAAGTACTAATTTCTAGTATTGTTTATTGTATGTATTGTTTTCCTACTCTTTGTATCATTTCTACTATAATCTGTATTATTTCCTTTCTTTTATTTTGATTTAAGTTTGTATTTATTTTTCTACTTAAGGTGACAATCTAGACGACTGATTTGAGATCTTTCTTCTTTTCTTAATATAAGTGCTTTGGGCTATACATTTCTCTCTAAGCACTGCTTTAGCTGCACTCCAAAATAAGGATTAACTGCTTTCACTTACATCCCAATTTTTGGCATTTTGTGTTTTTCATTCATATCAAAGTATTTTCTAAGTTTTTTTTTTAAACTTCCTTCTTAACCATGGGTTATTTAGTAGTGGGTTTTTAATTTTCACATATTTGTAATTTTAAAAAATTTCCTTCTGCTGTTTATTTCCAGCTTTATTCCACATGATCAGAGGAGACACTTTACATAATTTCAGCCTTTTTAAATTTATTGAGACTTGTTTTGTGGCCTAGCACATGGTCTATTCTGGAAAATGCTCCATGCACACTGAGGAGAATATCTATTTTGTTGTTCTTAGGTAGACAGTTTTAAAAATGTCTGTTAAATGTTGTTGGTACTCGGCGTTGTTCAAGTCTTCTATTTTCTTCTATTTCTGTCAAATTATTCTATCTATTATTAAAAATATGGTATTGAAGTTACTAACTAGTATTGTTGAATTGTCTATTTCTCTCTTCAACTCTATCATTTTTCTCTGTGTATTATGGGGCTCTATTTAAAGGTTCGTATATACTTATAATTGCTATAATTTCTTGATGGACAAATACTTTTATTATAAACTACCTCTCTTTATGTCTATTGACATCTTTTGTGTAAACCCTTGTCTGATATGTATAGCTATTCCAGCATTCTTATAAAGTTTGCATAATGTATTTTTCCACTTTTTTACTTTCAACTTGTATGTCTTTGAATCTAATCTATGTCTCTTATAGACAACTTGTAGTTGGATCATTTTTGTTTTGTTCTATTTTATCTAATCTTCTCATCTCTGACCATTTAGACTTAATGTAACTTTTAAAGTATGTTTTGTGCCTGTCGTTGTGTCATTTAGTTTCTCTGTGTAATATGTAATTTTTGTTCATTTAATACTCCATTACTATATTCTTTTGTATTAAATCAATATTTTCTACTGCATCATTTTAATTCTTCTGGTTTTTCTTTTACATTTTTCAACTTATATTCTTAGTGGTTGCCTTGGTGATCACAATTAACATCTTAATTTATAACATTTTGTTTTCATTAATGCTGACATAATATTATTGGTATATAGCAGCTTTGCTCTTATGAAGCAAAGCTGTGGCGCCATTACCATACAAATGACCTCTTTATACATGATAGGTCCATCAACATAGTTTTGTAATTATTACTTTATTCAGTTGTTTTTTAAATCAGGTAGAAAAAGAAAAGTTACAAAGAAAAACAAAAATCTATTTATACCATCTTTTGTACTTACCTATATAGTTACCTTTACCAGTATTCTTTATTTTTTTAATGTGGCTTTGAGTTACTGACTAGTGTTTTTTCTTTTGAGCTAGAAGGACTCTCCAGTATTCTTGTAAAGCAGGTGGTCTAATGATAAATTCTCCAGTGTTTGTTTATCTGAGACTATCTTAATCTATCTTGTGTGTTTTTTTTTTTGTTTGTTTGTTTTTTTTTGAGGCGGAGTCTCGCTCTGTCACCCAGGCTGGAGTGCAGCGACGCAATCTCGGCTCACTGCAAGCTCCACCTCCTGGGTTCACGCCATTCTCCTGCCTCAGCCTCTCCGAGTAGCTGGGACTACAGGCGCCCGCCACCACGCCCGGCTAATTTTTTTTGTATTTTTAGTAGAGACGGGGTTTCACTGTGGTCTCGATCTCCTGACCTCGTGATCCACCCGCCTCGGCCTCCCACAGTGCTGGGATTACAAGCGTGAGCCACGGCGCCTGGCCCTATCTTGTGTTTTTGAAAGGTTTTTTTGATGAATATAGAATTGTTGTTGATAGTGTTTTTCTTTTAGTGCTTTCACTATGTCATCTACTGCTTTTTGGACTCTATAATTTTGAATGCATAGTCAGCTGTTAATCTCATTAAGGAGCCTCATGGTGCTACTTTGTTCTCCTCAGTTTACCTGTTGCCACAGGGGCTCCCTCTAGTTACTAATGGTCTTGCCTAAGGGGCCATATGGGATTTCCCCTGGCTAGGCCACCAGTGTCTTTCTGTGAGGGAGGGAAATCTTAGGCCTATGGAGATAGAGACTTCCCTAACTTGGGGCTTGCTGTGGTAGGATCCTCTTTGTCTGTGGGGCATGGAGAATGCATCTGTGCTCTTGTGCTTGTTCTGGCAAGCTTGTTCCTGTGCTTGTTCTTGCTCTTGTGCTTGTTCTGTGCTTGTTCTTGTGCTTGTCCCTGGTGGTGCCCCTTGGCCACTCTGATGTCTCTGGGTGGTGGAATGGCATCTCAGGCCTGTGAATACAAAGCAGCTTCTGGGCTAGGCACTTGTAGTGTGGTTTCTCTTTCTAGTGCCATCTGGGCACACTGTATCTCTCAGTGGTAGAGGGGAGTCCCAGGTTCAATGGTAAAAAACACTACCCCTGGCTGCTTAATGTTAGCAGTGGTGCTGGACTGACTTGCCATTGCATTCAGGACTCTCACTCAGTTTTGGGAGAAATATGCAAATAGGGGCTACCTTCATAGTGGTAAGAAACACCGGGGTTGGACACCCTTTGTTCTTGTGTTGGGTGACGAGATGAGAGACCCCAGTTGTCATGTTTCTCCTTCAGTCCTGGCATTCAAAGCAGTTCACCTTCCTCTTTCTACCCCTCAGAAATCACATGTAGTCACTTCTTGCATTATTTCCAAGGTATACAGTTGTAACTGCTGGAGAGAAGAGAGTAAAGGACTCTTCAGAATCTTAACTGGACTGGAAGTACCCCAGCTGATTATTGACACTGGTGCAAAAGCAATTCAATAAAGAAAGGGATGCTTACTCAACAAATGATATTAGAGCAATAGGACCCATAGGTATAAAAAGGAAACCTCCAACTAAACTTTGCATCCTATATAAGTATTAACTCACTATGGATCACAGACTAAAATTCAAATATAAAACTCTCAGCTTTGCAAAACAGATAAAAGAAAATTTGGGGAATTTGTAAAAATAAACGAAGAGTACTTGAACTTGACTCCATATGGGTGATTCATACAAAAATATGACAAATTGATCTCATCTAAATTAATAACTTTTGCTCAGTGATAGCCAATGTTAAAAGCATGAAGAGACAAATTACAGATAGAAAATACTTGTAAGCCACATATCTGACTAAGAACTAATATATAAAATACATATAGATGTATTTTATACATTTTATACAAACTGCACTCTTTGGCATTTATTCCTGAGTAATGAAACTTTATGTCTACACAAAACCTGTGCATGACTTCTTGAAGAAGCTTTATGCAAAATAGCCATATCCAGAAACAACCTGAATGTCATCAGTAGATGAATGATCAAACCATGATTCATGTATACCTTGGGATAGTCAACAATAAAAAGGAACAAATTATGGATACACAACTTGGAATAATCTTCAGGAAATTATGCTTTGTAAAGAAAGCCAATCCCAAGAGGTTACATACTGTATGATTTCATGTATTTAGCATTTTTGAAGTGATAAAATGTTATAATTGGAGAAGAGATCAATGGCTTCTAGGATTTAGGGGTGGGTGGGGGTGGGGGTGGACATGAGGGAGGTAAGCATTATTATCCAAAGGCAACACAAGAAATCCTTGTGTTGCTGAAACTTTATCATGACTGTAGTGGTGGACACACAGACCTACACATATAATAAAATTGTGTAGAAGTAAACACATATGCATATGCACACGGGTAGTATGAATAATACTAGGAAAATCTGACTAATACAGATGTTTTGTGTATTTTCACCTAACTCTTCTAGTTGCTCTCAGTGAAAGTATTGGTCTACTATAAGTTACTCTATTATAGTCCTGTTCGATTGATTTTTGCAAGATGATTAAAATAGAAAACTTTAAAAAATGACACTGTTTAAATGAAAATCTATGTTTTTGCAAAATGGCTAATTGTCTAAGAAGTAAAGCTACCTGGTTTCATTATCCTCATCTACCCATAAAATTTGAGGTTTTATAACACAGATGAAATAAGGCATAGGGATTATAAACATTATTTTATCTTTGCCTAATTATGTTCAAACTTCAAGCACACAAAGGACACACCACACCACTTAAATGAGATCATTTCCAAAGTCCCTTGGAATCTTGTTCCAGTTTACAATGGGATAAGATCAAACTGGCCTTCGCATGATTGATTTTAGTTTTTTTCCGTAAAAACAATAATCAAAGTAACTACTCTTTAAAACACACACACATGCAGGCATGCACACACAATTTACCCACTGACAAATATTTTTATGTGAATAACTTGTTATTGTAGTTGTTTCAAATGACACATTCAGCAACCATATTTAAGCAAATGCAGAAGACTTAATTTAACTGCACCATCTGTCCATACAACTTTAAATCAATTTCATTTATTCAAAATATCTTTAAATATAGATTATTTTAAACATAGATTATTTGTCAGGATTCACCCATTCCTCTGGTCTTTCTGCTCACATAAATTAAAATTTCTCGCACATTCTCTTGTAATATTTTTGAGAAGAAGTATAATTTACCTCCTGTTGTTTGACAGCCTCCTTCCCCCAAATGCTAACTAGATGGAGGTCAGAGTGAACACATCCTATTTGTACTCATGGGCAATCTATCCTACAAGTTTCACTTCACAAAACCCTGCATAGAATCATCCAGCAAAGGCAGAGAGTTAAAAAGATCTGATTGTCACAATAAGTCTAGGAAGATTGGCCAAGAAAATTTGGGTTAGGCTATTATGAAAGTGTACCATAGAGTTCTCTTATGTACAAGAGAGTATTAAAAGCAAAACTTACCATTTTCTTCCTTGCGCATAAAGCTGGGTATTTAAACAAAGCAGTGGGAGGGGATTCCAAATATATTCTACTTGAGTTAATTGTTTAATAATGGGCCAAGAAGTACTCTATCTTGCTTCCAAATATTTAAATTAGAAAAAAAATTCCTCTCAGCTATTTAACAAACATTTCACTAAGAATAGTATGTAATTCAAACTATGATGAATTGAAACAGCTCTATGGAGCCAGATAACAATAGCAACAACAATGAAGGGTGAATGAATGCGCTGCATGAATCAGTACCAAGTAGCATTTGGGGAAGCAAAATGTATTCAAAGAGCATGCACTTCCTAAAATAAAAGGATGTTTCACGGAAACATAGCAGCTGATCTATCTATACCATATAATCTGTTTAACATCAGTGCATGACTTCTGCAACCACTAATGTTTAAGGGTCTCTAAAATAGCCAATGAACTGTTCGCATTGGGAAAACATAGTGTATTGATCCAGGGCTTGGCGTTTCTGCTCAGACCTCCTGGGTCCAAGTGCTGTCACTAACATGGTTTCCTTGCAAGAAGGGCTGCTTCTCTGCCTGACCCGTAGATTCCCTATCTGTAAGACGAGGAATCTTATGAAATCTTTATGAAAAGTAACTGAGACACTGTAAACAAAGTGCTTGTCACAGAGCCTGGCAAAGTGGGGCAAGATGGCCCCACAAAATTTGGCAAATATCAAGTTATTTTGGTATCGGTAGGTGTCATCATATAGACGTTCTATCTCTACAGCCTTGGCTGCCAAGAAGTAAGTCACAGTGGAAGCAGGTTTTGGTGCACTTCTGCCAAACACACACGTGCAGTAGCAAGCACGTGTAGGAGCCATGCCCACTGCCGTCAGAACCTCAGAGGCACTTGGCATGAAAGGCTCTTCCCAGAGAAAATGTCCTAGATGCTAATGTCAAGCTCAGCAGGCAGGACTACCCCTGGGTCTGGTGGCAAAATGCAAACTGAAGTGGAAGCAGCAGGGTCAGCCCAGGACCCTTGTTTCTTAGGTCCTATGTATGCGAAGGTGACAAGCTCTGCCATACCACTCTTTCCAATCACAGATGCAAAAGAACAGCAATTGCACCAACTAAGAAATTAGTTTGGGCACCCCTATGTGAATTATCTAAGCTTAAGGTATTGATTCAGAGAAAGGATACTTCATAAATGGATTAACCACCACTAAAGTGTTTATTAGAATGCCCTTACACACATGCATTACAGAGTGTTTTCAAGTAATTTACTCCACAACAAATAGTAATATAATGGAGGGTAACAGAAGGAACATTCAAGTGCTTACTATGTACAGGGAATCTTCTAAAAGTTTAACATGAACTACTTTATTCAAGCCTCACCATCCCCTACTGTGCTAGATATGTTTATTCACATTTTACCGATGAGGAAAGTGAGGCTAAGAAATTAACAACTTTGCAAAGTCGCGAGGCTAGCGAATGACAGAGTCAGGGTTTAAATGCAGACAGCTTTAATTACATCTCTCCAAATGACTTTCTACTTTACTAAACAAATAGCAATTTTATCACACCGAATCATATATCAAAGTAGCCTGAAAGCTATAACTGTTATATGCACACAAATTGTATGTATTGTTGTTATTATTAATTTTACTATTATGGACATCATTTTATTGCCATAATATAGTGTCAATTAATAAATGGTAGCTATTTATAGTTTCATCAATCTAATTTGTGCTCCAAATCTCAAAAGGCAGAAAATATCCAAATATAAAACAAATAAAAAAGAAAAAAAAGCTACTAGTTTGGCCCAAATACTTGTGGAATACTCTGTACTTTTATCTTCCAAATGGACAACTTGAAGTTATTACCTAATGATAGAAAAACACAATGGAAAATTTATCCCACCGCTAACATGGGCCTCATCAAATGACTGCCACATTAATTGCACTTGCTTGGAAATGTGTATATATAAAAACAGTGAACAAACCCAATTTATGTAAAATTATGTTCTTAATAGTGAAATTAATGATAATAACACATACAGTTTGTATTCATATAACAATTATAGCTTTTAGGCTATTTTGATACATGATTTAGTGTGATAAAATTACTTCTTTGGTAAAGTAGCAAGAGTGAGTCATTTGCAGAGATATGCTTAGAAAGCAGTCTCATACCTGCTAGCCAAATTCCCTTTCTACTGTTATTACTAGTAGGTTAAATACATTTTCAAACAAAATTGTGGTCATATACAATGAGCAAACCAAAGCTAAATACATAGTTTTGGTTATGTGATTCAGCTTACCAGTAGAATAACTTAAACATTATTATAGTTGGCTGGGTGCAGTGGCTCACACCTGTAATCCCAGCACTTTGGGAGGCCAAGGCAGGCGGGTCACTTGAGGTCAGGAGTTCGAGACCAGCCTGGCCAATACAGTGAAACCTCATCTCTACTAAAAATACAAAAATTAGCTGGGCATGGTGGTGCACACCTGTAGTCCCAGCTACTTGGGAAGCTGAGGCAGGAGAATCACTTGAACCCCAGAAGCAGAGTTTGCAGTGAGCCTAGATCACACCACTGCATTCCAGCCTGGGCGTCACAGCAAGACTCTGACTCAAATATATGTCTATATATCTATATCTATCTATATAATAGTTGCCATTTAAAATTTTAATATAAATTTAATGTCGTGCACATCTTATTTAACTTAACTTTCCATATTCATACCATTTAATACAGCAGAGTTATCATTTTTGTGGTGAGAACATATTACACCCCTCTCATGGCATTTTTCAACAATACAATCTATGGTTAACTAACTATAGTCAGCATATTGTACAATAGTTCTCTTAAATTTATTCCTCTTATCTAAGTAAAATTTTGTATTCTTTGGCGAACATTTCCTCATCTCTCTGCCCCCAACACCAACCACTATCATCGAACACCCCAGATCCTGGTATCACCATTCTAATCTCTACTTGTATGAGATCAATTGTTTTAGATTCCGCATATAAGTGAGATCATGCAATATTTGTCTTTCTGTGCCTGGCTTATTTCACTTAACCTGATATCCTCTGGGTTCATTTATGTTATCAAAAACAACAGGATTTCTTTCCTTTTGGTGACTGGATAGTATTCCACTGTGTATATATACCAAAATTTCTTTTTTTCTTTTTTTTTTTTTGAGATGGAATCTTACTCTGTCACCAGGCTGGAGTGCAGTGGTGCAGTCTCAACTCACTGCAACCTCTGCCTCCCGGGTTCAAGCGATTCTCCTCCCTCAGCCTCCTGAGTAGCTAGGATTACAGGCATGCACCACCACACCCAGCTAATTTTGTATTTTCACTAGAGACAGGGTTTCACCATGTTGGTCAGGATGGTCTTGATCTCTTGACCTCATGATCCACCTGCCTCAGCCTCCCAAAGTGCTAGGATTACAGGTGTGAGCCACCGTGCCCAGCCCACAATTTCTTTATCCCTTCATCCATTGAAGGGCACTTAGGTTGACTCCGTCTCTTGCCTTTTGTGAATAGTGCTGCAAAGATATGGGAGTGCAGATACCACTTTTATGTACTGATTTCCTTTCCTTTGAGTATATACCCAGTAGGGGAATTTCTGGATTATATGGTAGTTCTGTTTTTAATTTTTTTGAGGAACCTCCATACTATTTTTCATAACGAGTATACTAATTTAGATGCCCACCAACAGTGTGCGAGGCTTCCCATTATTTTTGGTTTAAATAATTGCCTTAACAGAGATTTTAAAATGAGAAAAAAATTGTGTATTTAACCATATACTTGTGATTTCTGATTTTGTTCATTCTGTCTATTATAATGTCTAGTGACTTTGAAGGGCTTCCTTTAATATTTCTTGTACTGCAGGTATGCTAGCCATTAGTTCTCTCAGATTTTGTATGTCTCAAAAAGGTTTTATTTTGCCTTTGTGTTTTAAAAATATTTTTCTAGGTATGGAATTTAAAGATCATTTTCTTCCTTTGTTACTTTTAAAAGTTGCTTCATTTTCTTCTGCTTTACATTTTTTTCTAATGAGACATTTTTATTTCCTGTTATATAAAAAATCTTTTTGCCTGTTTATGTAATATGTCGTTTTTCTACAGCTGCTTTTAATATTTTCTTTTTTTAAACCAAGTTTTCAACAATTTTATTATGAGGTTCCTGGTATAACTTTCTTCTTGTGTCTTCTGCTTGGATGCTTTTGGGTATCTTGGAACTTTGGGTTTTAACAGTTTTCATCATATTTATAAAAATAATTGGCCATTATTTCTTTAAATATCCTGCCCCCAACCTTGTCCAGACTCTAGTTACTCACATGCTTTGTCACTTGTGCTGTCCCACTGCTCACTGATATGCTTTCTGATCTTTTATTGATCTCTGTGTGTCACTTTGTGTAGTTTTTATTCCTATGTCTCCAGGTTCACTCATCTTTTTGTCTATAATATCTCACGCTGTTTATTCCACCAAGTATACTTTTCATTTTGGATATTGTATTTCATCTCTGGAAGTTTGTTTGGGGCTTATTTTACATGTACCGTTCCTTTCCTCATGGTGCTCATATTTTCCAACCTTTTTGATCGTATGGAACACATTTCTATCTGTTAATGTCCTGACATGCTAAGTGTATTGTTTGAATCACTTTGAGATCTATTTCTACTGATTGATTTTCTCAAATGTATGAGTCCTATCTTTCTAATATTTGATTAGTTGTTGAACATGATGAATGTGTGCTGTTGAGTGGCTGGTGTTGTTGTTTATAAAAATATTTTTGAACTTTGTTCTGGGATGCAGTTAAGTTACACTTTTTAAGTGGCAATCGCTTTGTCCTTTTTAAGATTTACTTTAAATTCTACCTTTTCTATAGACGGAATTTAATGTCATTACTGACTCACATATTCACATCGCTAATACTTTCTGTACATAGCTAAATTCCATTTCATTTTCCTGAGTTTTGCTTTTTTAATAAATTTTCTTTTCTTTTCTTTTTTCTTTTCTTTTTGTTTTGTTTTGTTTTGGTCATTCTGTCGCCTGGGCTGGAGTGCAGTGGCTTGAACCTGCCTCCTGGGTTCAAGCCATTCTCCTGCCTCAGCCTCCCAATGAGCTGGGATTACAGGCGCCTGCCACTATGCCCAGATAATTTTTTGTATTTTAAGTAGAGACGGGTTTTCGCCATGTTGGTCAGCACACTCCAGCTGGTGAGCGGCAAGCTCCTTCTAGCCCTCTCTTTACCTGTTTGACTGTTTGTCTCAAAGGGGATGAACATGAAACTTTACTTTCAGAAACGATAAACATTAACCAAATTTGTTCCACTTTTTAAATTTTATGCTCTCATAATGGTATGGGAACTCTGTTGTCCTCACCCAAATCTCACCTTGAATTATAATCCCAAGTGCCAAGGGTGGGACCAGGTGGAGATAATTGAATCATGGGGGCGGTTTCCCCCATGCTGTTCTCGTGATAATGAGCAAGTTCTTACAAGATCTGATGGTTTTATAAGTGTCTGACGTTTCTCCTGATGGTTCTCTTTTTCTCTCCTGCTGCCCTGTGAAGAGGGGCCTTCTGCTAGGATTTTAAGTTTCCTGAGGCCTCCCCAGCCGTGTGTAACTGTGAGTCAATTAGACCTCTTTTCTTTGTAAATTACTCAGCCTCCAGTATGTCTTTATAGCAGTGTCAGAACGGACTCATACACATAAGGAAATTAAAAGAACATTAGAGTTTCATGCTTAACATCGATGCTGGTTGGAAAATCAAATTTTCATTCAGGTAGAAATAGAGGATATAGAACTTGGGATTCACTGAGTTAAACAGAATTGCAAAAAGTAACTAAGTTAATCATTCAAGGTCCAGATATTTCCTTGTTTGCAAGATAGTTTTTATTTTTATCTTATAACTTGACCATTTCAGGCTTCTCAAGGAATTTTTATGATAAGCATTCATTTACACAAGCATAAATAGTATATAATGAATAGCATAGAATTATACAAGTATAAATGCTGTTGATGCGAACATGAATAGAAAAAAATAAACTTATATCTACATACCACCAAACTACAAGATCTTAATATAAAATTGTATTTGTTTTGTTTTTAGATTTTACAAATATTAAAACTAGATATAAAATTGAGGCTCACAGTGTTTCTGTCAGAGATCCAGTTCTGTTTATTCTATCCCCATGTATAACTTCATGCATATGTTTATATACTTTTTACATCTATAGGCATACACACATACATGCACATATATATGTATATGTATACAAGAATGCACTGCATTCTTTTGCAGGCCTTTATCTTTTACATAAATAATATCATACAGTGTGGACATTTACAACTTGCTCTTTTCTCTTAAAATTGTTTTTGAAATTTGTACATGTTGATCCAGGAATCTCTAGCTTATTCATTTTAACTGCTCAGTTAAGTTTCATTTTAAGAATATTTTGCCAATATTTATAAAAAATCTTTACATACTTAAAATATTATATATTTTCATTTATTAGAGTACTTTGTGATGCACATTTTCATCAAACCAAAATTACTGATTCTGCTATCCCAACAGTCTATAGTATTTCCAGTGTATTCTGCTTTTTCTACCCATTTCTGAAATTAGTCCATTAAAAATCTCCTATTATGATTATGGATTTGTCCATTTCTCCTTAAATTTCTGGCAGGTTTTGCTGTATGTATTTAAAGGTCGTGAATATTAAGTGCATATAAATGTGACTAACATGGATACTGGGCGGATTTTTCCATGTATTAATAGGTAGTGATTGTTACTGCTTTTTGACATAAAATCTATTTTGTCTGTTATTAACATTACCATACTGGCTTTTTGGTCAATACTGATATGGTATTTTTTATTCCACTACTTTATTATTTTTTTCTCTGTGTGTATATATAACAGGGCTCCTTCAATCAGCTTATAGCTACAATTAATATATCCAGTAAAATGCTTTCTCTCTTTTAATAGATGACCTTGAGTGCATTTCTATTTATGGTGATTCCAATATACCCCAACTTAACTATCATGTATGGTGGTTTTCTTTTAATATCCTTTTTCCTCTTCCCCATTGCATTGTTTGTTTGTTTTCTCTTTCCATATCTTCTTTTGGATAAAGTTTCCTTTCTTCCTTTTTTCTTGCACATTCCATAGTTTACTCAGTAAGCATTAAACCAGAAGTCACCTCTTATTCTAGAATAGTCTGATTGTTCCATATCTAGGTTACCCTTGCACTTTAAAAAAAATTGACAGATAACATTGTACATTTTTATCATGTACAAGATGATGCTTTGAAGCACGTATACATTGTGGAATGGTTAAATCTGATCATCAACAAATACATTACCACACATGGTTATTATGTTTGTGGTGACAGCACATGACATCCACTCTCTTCACATTTTTCAAGCATACATTATATCATCATTAACTTTAGTCACCTTATGGTACAGCCTATCTGTTGAAATGTATTCCTCCTATCTGTGATCATATATCCTTTGACCAACGTCTCCCCATCCTCTGCTCCCTGCTAATAACCCCAGCTTCTGGTAAGCACTGTTCTACTCTCTACTATGTGCTCAACTTTCTCCGTATTCCTCTGAAGTCTTCGTATGTCTGAAAATGTTCTTTTTTTTCTCTTGCTCTTTTTAAATTCTAGGCTAACAGTTATTTTCCTCAGCAATTTAAAGATTTTTGAACTATTGAAATTTTCCTCCATTGTTGTTGAGAAGGCAGTCAGCTGTCTGTCCAGTTAATGGCCCTTTGTACATAATTGGCTCATTCATTTTGATGTTCTACAGTTTTGCTTCAACATGTCTAGGTATGGACTTAGTATTATTTATTCTGTTTGAGGCTTGACATACCTTTTTAAAACCAAGGATTCATGTTATTAGTTCTGGAACATTCTCAGATACTATTGCTTAAAATACTGTTTTTTTCTTAATTAGAGTTATGTTGTATTTTCTCATTTTATCCTCCATACTTCCTACCCTTTCTTCTTTTTTTCTTCAATTTGTTGTCTCTGTGATGAACCTCAAGTAGTTCAGACTGTTTCATTTTTATTCCACCACTTCTCCCTTCAGAGATATCTAAGCTGTTATTTAATGTACCCATTTACCATTTGGATGTCATTATCTATATTTTTCTGGCCAGAAGTGGCAGCCTCTTCAGGCATTCCTCATCCCCAGCAGGTCTCAGCTGCACTTGGGACCTAGGCCAGGAGCACCATGATCCTCTAAGAATAAACAGAGCCAATGAGAAGAAATCCAAAATAAAATAAACAGAAAAAAGTAGAATAAAAACTTCATATAGATGAAGACCCAAAATGATGAAATTGTGTAGAAAATAGTGGTAATTTTATTTAAAAATATGAAGTTACTTATATTTTGGTTATTTATATTGCTTGAAATAATCAATTAAGGAGAGAAAACCTTTGACAAGCCATTTAAAATGAAAGAAAAACCACACTTCAGAAATAATAAAGGTCATATATTAATATCTGTAGCAATAATAGAATTATTAGGTTGATACAAAATGTAATACTTTTATTACATTGAAAGTAATGGCAAAGCCACAATTACTTTTGCACCTACCTAATAAAAAACAATAAGGTTTTTTTGTATAACCCTATAGGAATAAACTGGCAAGTCTGCATAAAACTAATGGTTTTGAAGAAGATGTGCTGTCAAAATTAACTCAGAGATAAGAAAAAAAGTGAATAATAACTGCATGAGTAATAGAATTTATGTTAATACAAAATAGTAAATGTAGTAAAAGTTTCAGATGCAATACAAGAAAGAAACTTGTGGCGGGGGGCATTTCCTGACGAGAGGGGGACAATATGGCAAAGCATTGGCCGGTTCTTGCTGCGGGAGGGCTGAGGCTGTGGTGTCAGAGCCTTTTTTTTTTGGTTGTCACACTACTGCTAACTCCACTCAGAGTTTTTTTTAAAAGCCACATGAGTTCCTACAGATTTGCAAAAACAGTTGGTAAACTTCTACGTACCTTCATGACTAACAGTTATCATGCTGGTATCAGAAAGGTACATTTTAAAGAAGCGTGCCAACAGCTTTGTCCTGATAGGCAAACATTAGACATATTCCCAGCAAAATAAGAGACAAAGTGGCTAACATCACCAATCCAATTGTGACTTTTATTTATTTTTTGTAAAGGCTCCACATCACCCTTGGTTCGAAAGAATCCTGCTGCAACTTTCCTGAAAATGATTTTACTGGAACGCCACAGAATCTACACAATTCAAGAGCAGCACTATTTAAAACCTGGCAGAGAACATCCATTTAAGTTTCCTTTTCTCCTTTATGTGGAAATGATTTTCTGGGAATTACTGATAATTCATATTAATGAATTTTTCTCAAAATTGTTGCCCCCAGCAGGCCCCTGAGCTCTGGCTGTCTGGTGTTCCCAGAGCCACCTGGGCCCAACCTTCTACATTCCTGGAAATTGGGGCTCTGACAGGGCCAGTGTCAATATGGAGTGAGTATATTGGTGCCATCCTGATCTCTTTCAGGGCAGTTTTATATTATCCACCATGAGACCAACTGCAGCCCTTTAAGGGAGTGTGGGTGGTGGATACAGTCTTCAGTGGGAGCGTTGACTTGCCTAGCATCTCAGGTGGGAGGGAAGAGCTGTAAGCAGAACCCAGGTCTCTGACCAGCCATGCCTGCTCCATGGGGCCTCCTTCCACTCGTGTTGAAGCCCGCCTGGAAAGGAGGAGCAAATGCAGCCAGCAAGCTGCTTGGTGCCGGCCCCTTCACCCAAGTCTACCCTGCAGTGCTCCGTGTACTGCTACCTCTGGTCCTCTGGACACTATGTCACTGTTTGCCATGTGGCTCCATCAAGACTGTTCTCTCCTGCTTTAATGATTTTCCTGATAGCTATGATTCTTCTGTCATACAATGAGGCTGATGATAAAAACACATGATTGCAACAAGTATGAGTTATTAGTAACAGCTATGATTCAAAGATAAAAATAAAACTAAGAACAAGGAGAGTTTCCACAGTTTTCTAATGATTAAAATAATTCTGCATTGATGGATTCTTTGTCATTGTTATGACTAGTGTTAGAGTTAGAGAATAATTTTATGTGAACAAACTCATGAATGAGTCCAGTCAATGTGAAAGTTGTCAAAGGGCATGGCTTTCTGAAAGGATTTCGTAACAACAACAACAAACCAGCAGCAGAAAAGACAACCATTATTTATTTAATGTGTGCAGTTTGCTAGGAAGGCAAAGTGTTAAGTGTTTTACTTTAAAATCTCACAAAAATACGTGAAAAGTTGATTTTATTGTTCCCATTCCACAGATGGAATGGATTCTCTGTTTCTTCTACTAAAGAAACAAAGCTCTGATATAATATAGTGTAACAGCAACTGCGTATGGGGCTTTGGAAAGTTCAAAAGCTTTGTGTTAGAAATGGAGGGATTTTAAAGTGAGATATGTCTTGGAAAGGGCATTTCTTTAATTTACAGCCCATGTTATTTCTGCTCTGCCATACGTATGACAAAAGCCAGCTAATGCGGAGTCTGCCAACATATGTGAACTAAATTGTGTCCACATGCGGAGCTGAGTCTGTGCAATTAGCAGTGACACTTTGTGATTAGTTAGGATGCAGAAGTGGAAATTCTGGGTCTGTTGCATATTAGAATGGAAAATTGTTTTTTCTAACACAAGTTCAAAAATAGCTATTCAGGTGGTAGCTTATGCTGAGGAGGAATCATATAATTCCAAATTTTAAACACAAATATCATTGCAAGTATTTTGAGACAATGTCTAATTATCCTACAGTAATCAAGATGTTTTAAAAGACTCTATGTCATGCCTAAGGGTTCCTTATTCACTTCTCCCTCCACCCAGATTCCAACAAGTTGACAAATGGTGCAAATGTCAGAGATTAAAATATCTCCTTCATTGCTGATAATGCTGAGTTGTAGAATTCTTCTTGGATCCAATACAAAAATGAGATTGTTTCCATTTCCCACCTGAATTAAACTTATAGGGCAGAGGTGACCTGCTTAGTGAGCAGGCCACGTTCAGCAATAGCAGATCAAAGACCCGTATGTCTTGTGATCTTCAAGAAGTGGCTGGCAAGGCCAGAGATTCCGATCCCATCACTGCGTGTTAATCTCCTGTCAAGAGAAATAAGGAGCTACGGAGAGAAAAGCAGATCCCGACTCCCCTCTACTTGTGGGTGACTACAAAATCCTATTTTGTGGCATGAGGCAGGAGCCTAGAGAGGTGGAGGAAAAAGCTGCTCCTCTAGAATATGAAAATACAGTTTAAAGGGAAAGAGATTAATTAGTGATTCATCGCATTCAGTGCGGTCTCTCCTCCTATTTATCTGGCTGCCTCTTGTCTGCATGGCCTCCTGCTACTCATTGTGGGTAACATTGGAGACTTTCGTCTACAGGAAGATAGAAAAAGGTACATGCACACAAACATTGAATTCAGTACTCAAATAATAACACAACAAGCATATCACAACACACCAGATGCTTTTGAAAAGCAGAAATTTCATTGTATCCATATAGATGAGAAGCTTATGAATTCTGATGAGGACAAGATCATTACTGACTGAGTCATGAGGGGGATTTCCATGGGGCTGGTGCTTCCTTAGAAAAATGTGTTCTTGAAGGGCAGGCAAGGTTGTGTAAGAGAGGCTTGTAGCAGAGAGGTTGTATGGAGTGCAAAACTAAGGAGTCTTTGGGGATCACTGATGAGAATGAAACGTTTTAAAGTTTCAGGCAATGCCTTAGGAAAACCTGAGGAGCCTGTGCCTTGTTCACTGGGAGAGGTAACTTGGGCAAAGAGGACTTTGGGAGGGGTTGAAAACAATAGCCTATGCAGGGGGTCAAATCCTAAATTAGAGTAGGAGAAAGGGGAATGGAATTAAAAGGGTGTTGGATGTGGGGATTGTTACACAGGTGGCTTCTATGTGATTCCACTCTCTTCAGATTTGTGATGCAAAGACTATTAACAATACAGTATCAGGGACAGAAAAGTGTCCAAAGTACTTGCTGAGAAAGATAACTGGGAGACACAGTGGGTCACAGCTTCTCTGTACCATAGAGGGAATTGCCTTGGAGCCTTGCAGATCATGGCCACACTCACGCTGTCTATATTGGTTGGGGTTTGGTCTGTGTTCTGATGACTTGAATCAGTTTGGGACAACTTAATCTCACCTGGCTCATCTGCCATCTATTTGTCCTTCCTCAAGGAAGACAGCACAGAACTGCACCTCACACAAAATGGGCATTGTCCACACAAATAGTGGACTCTGGATGTATGTAATGGCAGGGATTGGTTGAGACATCAGAGAATTCTGGGGACAAATCCTGGCTTTAACACTTCCTAGAGAGGTCACCATACATAGACAAATACAATTTCTGTGAGTTCTTGAAATAGTGAAAATAATACCTCTCTCAATGACTTGTCTTAAAAAATAAATAATGTAATGGAAAGTGCCTGGGACAAAGCGTCACTGAATTGTTGTTCAGAAAATGCCAATTTACCTCTGAATTCCTTTTCTACATATTCCGTGATTTGTTGCTACTTGTGGCCTCCGTGACCTTGAACAATCTCATCTATAAAATCCCTTCATCTCTGTGCTTTTCAGTTCTGTTTAGATAACTATGTACTTTCAGTGAATTCTCTTAATATGCCAGACGCAGCACTAGGTCCCGAATACACAGAGCACAGTAAAATATGGTCTCTCCTTTACAGGGGCTTATGATCAGGCAGAGGAGACACCAGGAAAGAGAAGCAGAGTGGCCAGGGCAGTGCACTGCAGATGCACGGACGAAAGCTCGCAGCAGCACAGGCAGGCATGGGGTGTCTAATCAGGGATGAGTGTGAGCAGCAGAATGAGGAGCACGCTTTCCCAGAGGAAGAGAGGAAGCCGCTGGAGAAGACGAAGGATGCCTTGGACAGATAAAACAGTGTGGAGCGGCATTTGTTGCCCACCACCACTTTCATATTCTATGCTTATAGAGGGAGTTGCTTTGGAGCCTTGCAGATCATGGCCACACTCAAGCTGTTGATCTTGGTTGGGGTTTGGTCTGTGTTCTGATGGCTTGAATCAGTTTGAGACAACTTAATCTCACCTGGCTCATCTGCCCTCTACTTGTCAAACAAACATTTTGCAGCAACTCTATATTCTGCTACTTTTTTTCTCCTATGCTTGGTGCCCACAGAAAGCGACCATAGTAACAAACATAAAGGCAAACAAATATCAGTATATTGAGCATTAACTGGGTCACCCACTGTTTTAGATACTTCATGTATACTCTTATTTAATTTTCACATTTTGGTACAAAAATTGGTTCAGAGAGGAAAAGCGAGTTAGACAATGTTATACGTAGTAAATATAGAACAAGTATTTTGGTTCACACATTAGGATTCCAAGTTCAGTGTTCTTTCCACGGTGTTATATCTCATCTTTACTGTGTTCCAATGAGGACATTTCTGTGAGATGGTGCAAAGCTATAATGTATCTTGTGTATGTGTGTGTAACACATGAGTTTTGCCTAGCTAATGTATTTAAATTTAAACAATTTCCATATAAAAAATTACCCATTGTAAGTGTGCAATTCAGTGACTTTGGTTACTGTAAGTTGTTTAGTCATCATCACAGTCCAGTTTGAGGCATTGCCTCACTCTGAAAGTGGCCCCTGCTCATTTGCAGTCAGTTTCTGCTTCCACACCTAGTCCCGTGCAGACACTGATCTGCTTTCTTTATATATAAATTTGACTGTTACAGATATTTCATATATATGGAACGTATAATAAGTAATCTTCCTTCCTTCCTTTTTTTTTTCTGAGACAGAATCTCTCTCTGTTTCCCAGTCTGGAGTACAATGGCGCAATCCTGGCTCACTGCAGTCTCCAATTCTGGAGGTCACGTGATCTACCCACTTGAGCCTCCTGAGTAGCTGGGACTACAGGCACATGCCTCCAAATCGCACTAATTTTTATTTTTAATTTTTAGTTTTTTTAGAGATGGGGTCTTACTATCTGGCTAATTTTTATTTTTAATTTTTAGTTTTTTTAGAGATGGGGTCTTACTATCTGGCTAATTTTTATTTTTAATTTTTAATTTTTTTAGAGATGGGGTCTTACTTACTATGTTGCCCAGACTAGTCTTGAACTCCTGGGCTCAAATGATCCTCCTACCTCAGCCTTCCAAAGTGCTAGGATTACAGGCGTGAGCCACTGCACTATGTCTGTAGTCTTTTTTATACAGCTTTTTCTCGCTGCAGTTAATGGAGCTTCCTGTATGTGTAGATTAATTCATTCATCAAATTTGTGAAGTCTTCAGCCATTATTTCTTCAAATAACTTTTCCTCCTGTTAGCCTTCTTTTCCTGGGACTCTCATATGCTTACGTGGGTATACCCTGCCTCTCTAAAGTCCCTTCCCCAGAGGACAACTTGGCAGGGGGCATCACTGCTGCTTCACATCAAGTGGACTTCCTTCCATCATGGCAGAAGACAGAGAGCCCAGTCCTAGCAGAATCTCCATAGTGACTGATCCGGGGCTGAGTCCCCCAGGCCAGAATGCTGCACATTACCACTGTTCTTATTCAAAATTGAGTAGTTCGCCAATTTCCAGAGCAACAAATGGTGGTTATTGAAGATTTTTTTCACCTTATGTTCACTTTTTGGGGAGAGAATTCACTGATCTTTTCTCTTGGCCATGGCCACTCTCCTTACTATTTTTGCAACTGCTCTGGACATCTAAAATTATCACAGATAAAAAGTTTAGGCCAGGCGCAGTGGCTCATGCCTGTAATCCCAACACTTTGGGAGGCCAAGGCAGATGGATCACAAGGTCAGGAGATCGAGACCATCCTGGCTAACACGGTGAAACCCCGTCTCTACTAAAAATACAAAAAATTAGCCAGGCGTGGTGGCATGTGCCTGTAGTCCCAGCTGCTCAGGAGGCTAAGGCAGGAGAATCACTTGAACCCGGGAGGCAGAGGTTGCAGTGAGCTGAGATCATGCCACTGCACTCCAGCCTTGGCGACAGAGTGAGACTCCATCTCAAAAAAAAAAAGTTCGATTAATTATGACATTTCTTCCTTCCTTTCTACTTTTTTTTTGTCTTGAAATCCTGGAATGAAGGAGGCAGAAGTGGGTTAATAATTCTGTATAATGCATCCTCCACAAGTATGAATCTGGTAGAATTCTCTGGAACACTGACTTTGCTAACCATTAAGAGTCCTGGGCCCTGTCCCATCGGCTGGGGGTGGGGAAGTTGGAAGGTGGGAAATATCTGCTGGAGCCCTTTCCCCACAGCAGAGGTAGATTAGTAAGATGAACCTTTTGGTCAAAAATTTGGGACATCCTTCAGCATGTCTAGCAAAATAGTTTAAATAGGGGAGATAAGGTAAAAAGTTAATAAAAGTTCTTATTTGGGGGATTATAACAAATGGGTGGATATACAAAAAGGCTGCCACATTCTGCAGATAAATGTCCAACCTTAGGGACACCCAGAATTCAGTAACATGAAATGAAAAAAAGTATCTGAAATGTATAAAGCAATGATAAACCGCACAGAATCACTTACTGTCTCCTAGGAGATGAGTCCTGGTCCAGCCTGTAATAAGATGGAAATGAAGAGAGCTGCCGAATAATGAAAAATCACTCAAAAGGGGCAGATTCTGATGATGGCACAGGGGCCACCAAAGACTGTGGAGATATGAAGAGTGGCTGTGAGCGTCAGGGAAAGGGGGGTGTGTCTGAGAGCTCCGTTCATCTCCTTGCTCGCCAGGGCTCCACTATCTTGACTGCTGGGTTTGAATCCCAGCTTCGCCCCTCTACTGGCTATGTGATTATAAACAAGCCACCTAAGTCCTCAGTCTAATCTTCCATGAAAATGGGGATTAAATGGTACTTTTCTCAGGGGCGAGGGAGTTTTGTGCAAATTGATGATTTAATACATGTAGTGCTTTGAGGTACAGCATGGTGCTTAATACATGTTCAGCAGCATTTGCCATTTTGTGATGAGCCAGGCTCTGTCCTGTGTGTTACCCAAAGAGTCCCTATCCTCAATCACAGCTTACACTTGAGTCACGACCACCAACCAGGCACACCCAGAATGTAATTAATTTAAGGTAGTTGACATGCTGCAGGGAGGGCTGCCATAATAAGGTCCAAAAGCTGGCTGGCTTAAAGCAACATAAATATATTGTTTCACAGTTCTGGAAATTGGAAGTCTGAAATCAAGGTGCTGGCAGGGCTGTGCTTCCTCTGAAAGCTTCCTTGCCTCCTCCTAGCTTCTGGTGGCCGGCCAGCCATGTTTTGGTGGTCCTGGCTCACAGTTGCTTGGAGGTACTCTGCCTTCCTGGTCACAGGGCAGTCTCTGAGTGTGTCTGTCTTCACATGGCTGTGTTCTAATAATTCCAGTTACATCGGATTAGGGGACCCCATTACAATATGACCTCTTTTAAACTAATTATATCTGCAGTGACCCTATTTTCAAATAAAGTCGCATTCTGAAGTACTAGGGGTTAGGACTTCAACATTGATTTGTGGGGGCACACAATTCAATTCATAACGACTAACAACGATTACAGCAGATGTAGAAAGAGATCTTAACTGCCCCAGAGAATTCAGCTGCCATAAAGCCCGAACCCAGGGTTTCCAGTCAGGGAGACAAATGAGTACTTTAACATCATGACATTTCAAGTCAATGGTGTTGGTGTCAGCAAACCTCATCAGAACCTTCCATTCTTTCCCTAACCCTCCCTGCCCTCCCTTCTTTAATCAAGCTCCTATGTAAGCAACAGCCCCTAGCTGTTCAGAGATGCACTTCTTTGGTGTGCTGCTACATGTGTGCAGAGAAGTTTTGTCTTTTCTGCTGTTAATCTGTTCATTGCCATTTAATTCACAGGCTCCTGACCGCTGGGGTCTAAATTGATAGAGGAAGAGCTCCTTCCCAACATGGTAAAGAGAGAGCCAAAGGGGACATTTGAGCAGAGGCCTGAAACAGGGACAGCTGGGCATCAAGAAGTATTCACCTGGTGCTAGGAGCCTTGTGCCTAGACTTGTGATTCATCCCAGGTTTCCTAGGTTACAAAAATACATACTAGTGGGACTAATGTGGAGATTAAATTGAGGGAATTTTATTTTTTTTTGACATGGAGGCTCGTTCTGTTGCCTAGACTGGAGTTCAGTGGCACGATCTTGGCTCGGAGCAACCTCTGCCTCCTGGATTCAAGCGATTCTCCTGTCTCAGCCTCCTGAGTAGCTGGGATTACAGGTGCGCACCACCATGCCCGGCTAATTTTGTATTTTTAGAAGAGATGGGTTTCATCAGGTTGGCCAGGCTGGTCTTGAACTCCTGACCCCAAGAGATCCACCTGCCTTGGCCTCCTGAAGTGCTGGGATTACAGGCGTAAGCCACTGTGCCCAGCCCACTAAATTGCAGGAATCTAATCCATGAGTTGCAAGAATCTGATTATCTCAAATGCAGAAATTTAAGTTGCTGTAAACATCTTGCTTTGTACCTAGCTTGCTGAAAGATGCTGATCAAGAACAATTATGAAAATGCAGAGTGTGAAGTATTTAATCCCTCTCATCATTTCATAATTATGTGTCAGTTAGGTTTTATTGCACAACAAACCATCTCAAAATTTATAAGGTGTGAAACAATATATTTTTATGATTGGTCATGGGGCTATGGGCAGTGAAGTAGTTCCTCTGCTGTGGAGCTACTGGGGTAGTTAGCTGTGGGTCTGGTAAGTTGGGTAGAGGGTAGGTCTGCTGAAATGGCTTAGACTCTGTTGTGTGTTTGGGGGTCATTTTTAAACAGGCTGGGTCTCAACTCTCCTTTTCTTACCTTCCAGCAGGCTAGCCTGGGCTTGTTCTTATGAGATGCAAGAAAAGGAGCCAAAATATGCAAAACCTCTTCAAGTGTAGGCTTAGAACAGGTATGCCATTATTGCACCACATTCTATGGGCTAAAAAAATAAAAATAAAAAGCACAAGGACAGCCAAATGTAAGGGCTTGGGAAATAGACTCTACTTCTTGATGGAAGAGTTACAAATTCACTTTGTAAAGAGCATAAATATAGGAAAGAAAGGTGAGCTCTCTTTGCAGTCATTTTATACCAGCGATTATAGCTCCAAGTGTACATCAGGAGTTGACAAGTGTTTTGTGAAAGGGCTAGAAAATAAGCATTTTAGGATTTGAGGGCATATATGTTCTTGGCTGCTTATTATTATTATATTTCTGCTTTCTCTCCTTCTCCTTTTTTTTTTCTTCCACTTCTTTACCCTTTAAACATGTAAAAACATTCTTTGCTCAATGGCTGTACAAGAACAGGCTGTAGGCCAATTTTGGCCTGTAGACACTCGTTTAGAAACCATTGTAGACAATTAAAAAGGCAACTGGCAAGGCAAAGTTTAGTTCTCTATGTATTTAGGAATGGTGAGTTGAAACTGGTACAATTTGAAGCAAGAATTTTTAAAAATTTTATTCTAAATATGTGCTTATATTCAGCACTGAGAGAAGATGCTTATGTGAATAAACACACAGTGTAATTTCACCATGTGGGATGTCCATTTGCAAGTCTTTAGTTGAAAAATTGTTGCATGGATAACACCTGAGGAAGAACACTGACAGGTCTTTGTTCTGAAAAAATCCATTGGTGTTATGCAAAGAAGCACTTTGATTTCTGTAGCTTTGTAACAGGTTTTGAAATTTGGAAGTATGAGTTTTCCACATTTGTTCTTTTTTCAAGATCGTATTGGCTATTACAGATCCCTTGGATTTCCATATAAATTTGAGGATAGATCTTGTCAATTTCTGCAAAGACTCCAGCTGGGATTTTGTTAGTGTTGGTGTGAAATGTGTGTATCAGGGCAGTATTGCATAGAAGTGCCAAGAGTGGACCGCCCTGCCTTGTTTTTAACCTTAATAGGAAATCCTTCCATCTTTCACCATTAAATATAATGTTAGTTGTGGGTTTTTCATTGATGCCCTTTTTAAGGTGGAAAAAGTTCCCTTTAATTCTTAAGTTGTTGGGTAAAGTCTTATCAAGAAAAGGTGTTGGATGTTTTAAAGTGCTGTTTCTTTGTCTGTTGGGATGATCATGTCGTTTTTGTTCTTTATTCAGTTAATTGATTTCTGAATGTTAAAATCGTCTGACATTCCTAGGATTAATTCCACTTGGCCATGGTGTATGTTGCTGGATTCTATTTAAAATTATTTCTGGAGAATTGTTGTCTGTATTTGTAAAATACATTAGGCTGTAGTTTTGTTCTCTTGTGAGGTCTCCATTTGATTTTGTATCTAAATAATACTGGTCTCAAACAATGAGTCAGAAAGTGTTTCCACCTCTTATGTTTTAGAAGGTTTTGTAAAAAAAAAAAAAATTGGTACTAATCATTTTTTAAGTGTTTGGTAGAATTCATCAGTAAATTCATCCTAGGCTGGGCTTTTCTTTGTAGGAAGTTTAAAAATTACAAATTCAATCTCTTTACATGTTATGGTTCTGACTGAGTTGGTTTTGGTAGTTTGTATGTTTCTAGGAATTTGTGTAAGGCATCTAAGTTATCTAATTTGTTGTCATTCAGTGTTTCATAGTATTTTCTTATAATTCTTTTACTTCCATAAAGTCAATATAATGTCCCTTCTTTTGTTCCTAACTTTAGTAATTTGAGTCTTTTTTCTTTTTCTCTTGATCATTATTGCTGAAGGTTTGCCAAATGTGTTGAACTTGTCATTGGTTTTTTCTACTATTTCCTCATTTCAATTTTATTACTTTCCACTCTAATCTTTATTATTGTCTTCATTTTGTGTGCTTTAGATTTAGTTTACTCTTGCTTATCCAGTGACTTTGCAGGAAAATTATGTCATTCATTTGAGATCTTTATTTTTCTTTAGCAGAGGCATTTACAGCTGTTAAATTTCCTCCAAATTCTGCTTTAGCTGTATCTCATATATTTTCATATGTTGTCTTCATTTAATTTATTTTAAAGTATTTTCATCAAGACCAGCCTGGCCAACATGGTGAAACCTCGTCTCTACTAAAAACACAAAATTAGCTGGGCATAGTGGCAGGTGCCTATAGTCCCAGCTACTTAGGAGGCTGAGGCAGGGGAATCACTTGAACCCGGGAGGGGGAGGTTGTGGTGAGCCAAGATCATACCACTGCACTCCAGCCTGGGTGACAGAGCGAGTCTCTGACTCAAACAAACAAACAAACAAAATATATATATATATATATATGTATATATATTCAAATTTCCATTGTGATTTTTTTTCTGATTCTTTGTTTAGCAGTATCTCATTTAACACATACGTGTGGATTGCTCAAATTTGCTTTTGTTATCGATTTATTTAATTCCATTTTCATCAGTACACTTTTCATTATTTTAATTCTTTTTCATATATTGAGGCCTGATTTTTAGCCTATTGTATGGTTCGTCTTGGAGAATGTTCCATATGCTATTGAGAAGAATGTATGTTGTGCTGTTGGTGGGTGATGTGTTTCACAGATATCTCTTAGGTCTACTTGCTTCGTGGTGCAATTCAATTACTCTGTACCCTTTTTGATACTTTCTTAGTTGTCCTGTTCATTGCTGAAAGTGGGATATTGAAGTCTGCAATGATTATTATTGAATTGTCTATTTTCCCTTCATTTCCGTCAGATTTTTTCATGTATTTTGGAGCTCTGTTATTAGGGTACATATATGTCTATAATTGATATTTCTTCTTGATTGATTCATTCTTTTATTATTACTACATGTTCCTTTTCATTTCTAAACACAGTTTTGGTCTGTTTTAAAGTCTGTTTTGTCTGATGTTAGTACCACCATTGCAGCTTTCTTATCTTATCGATGTTTGGCATGACATATTACTTTCATTCTTTTACATTTTTTTTTTTTTGAGATGGAGTTTCACTCTTGTTGCCCAGACTGTAGTGCAATGGTGCAATCTCGGCTCACTGCAAGCTCCACCTCCTGGGTTCAAGCGAGTCTCCTGTCTCAGCCTCCCATGTAGCTGGAGTCACAGGTGCATGCCACCATGCCTGGCTAATTTTTGTAATTTTATTAGAGTTGGGGTTTCATCATATTGGTCAGGCTGGCCTCGAACTCCTGATTTCAGGTTATCTGCCTGCCTCAGCCTCCCAAAGGGCTGCCATTCTTTTACTTTCAACCAAAAATAAAAAGATAAAATGTGTCTTCTATAGACAGCACATAATTGGATTTTTAAAATCAAGTCTCACAACAGTGTCTTTTCGTTGGGTTTTAAAATCCATTTAATGTTCTTTATATGCTTGCATTTACACCTGCCATTTTACTTTTTGTTTTATATATATATATATATTTGCTCCACTATTCCTCCTTTCCAGGTTTTCTTTTGCATAAAGTGAATATTTTCTAGTGTAATATTTTAATATCTTTAACCATTTTTTTCACTATGTTTTCGTTACTATCTTATTTATAGCTCTAGGATATACCAAATCCTTCTTAAATAATCAGAATGTATTTTAGATTTATACTAACTTGATTCCAGTGAAATACAGAAATACTACTCTTCTGTAGTTTTCATGTCTCTTAACCATCCTTTGTGTTGTCATTATATGTATTACATTTATATTTTTTGCAAACCCCAGAATACATTTTTCTAATTATTATTTTCTTACTTTTACAATTTTATGGCTTTTAAATAAAACTATGAGAAGGAAGATAAGTAATACATAGTTAGATAGTTTGATGTATTGACTTTCTTACTTTCCATTTCTGGTTCTCTTCATTTGTTCCTTTGGATTCCAGTAACTATTTGGTGTCACTTCCTTACCCCAGTTCAACTTTAGTGCCACTAATGTCCTCTGTGTTGACACTGCAAGGTACACATACATACCCAGAGATATTGTAGGTTTGGTTTCAGACCATTGCAATAAAGCAATATTGCCATAAGGCAAGTAACACACTTTTTATTTTATCTCCCAGTGCATATAAAAGTTACCTTTAAACTACACTGTAGTCTATTAAAGTATGCAATAGTATTATGACAAAAAATGTGTGTACCTTAATTTTAAAATACTTTATTGCTAAAAAATGCTAGTGATCATCAAAGCCTTTAGTGAGTCTTAATCTTTCTGTGGGTGGAGGATCTTGCCTTGATGTTGATGGCTGCTGACTGATCAGGGTGGTGATTGCTGAAGGGTGAGATGGCTGTGGAAGTTTCTTAAAATAAGACAACAATGAAATTTATCCCATCAGTTGACTCTCCCTTTCACGAAAGACTTCTCTGTAGTATGCAATGCTGTTTGATAGTTTTACATATAGTAGAACTTCTTTGAAATTGAGGTCCATCCTTTCAAACCCTGCCACTGTCTTATCAATTAGCTTTATGTAATATCCTAATCTCATTATTGTCACTTCAACAATGTTCACAGCATCTTTACCAGGAGTAGACTCCATCTCAGGAAACCACTTTCTGTGCTCATCCCTGAGAAGCAACTCCTCATGTGCTCAAGTTTCATCATGAGACTTAGCAATTCAGTCATATCTTCAGGCTATACTTCTAATTCAAGTTCTCTTGCTATTTCTACCACATCTGCAGTCACTTCTGCTGAAGTCTTCACTTCCTCCAAGTTATCCATGAGGGTTGGAATCAACTTATTTCAAACTCCTATTAATACTGATATTTTTACCTCCTTCCATGAATCATGAATGTTCTTAATGGCATCTAAAATGATGAATCCATTCCAGAAGATTTCCAATTTACTTTGCCCAGATCCATCAGATGAATCACTATCTATGGCAACTATAACCTTACAACATGTATTTCTTAAATAATAAGACTTGAAAGTCAAAATCAGTTCTTGATCTATGGGTTGCAGAATGGATGTGTCATAAGGCATGAAAACATTAATCTCTTTGTACATGTCCATCAGAGCTCTTAGGTGAGACTAGGTGCATTGTCAATGAACAGCAATATTGTGAAAAAATATCTTCTTTTCTGAGCAATAGGTTTCAATACAAGGCTTAAAATATTCAAGGAACCATATTATAAATAGATGTTTTGTCATCTAGGCTCTGTCGTTTCATTTATAAAGCACAGACAGAATAGATTTACCATAAATTTTAAAGATCCTAGGATTTTTAGGATGATAAATGAGCATTGGTTTCAACTTAAAATTACCAGCTGTATTAGCCCCCATCAAGAGAGTTAGCCTGTCATTTGAAGCTTTGTAGCCAGTCGTTTACTTCTCTCTAGCTATGAAAGCCCGAGATGACAATAGCATATATAAGGCTGTTTTGCCTACGTGAAAAACCTATCATTTAATGTAGCCACCTTCATCAATTATCTTAGCTAGATACTCTGGATAACTTCCTGCAGCTTCTCCAGCAGTGCTTGTGGCTTCACCTTGTGCTTTTATGTTATAGAGGCAGCTTCTTTTATATTAAACCTCATGAACTAACCTCTGCTAGATTTAAATTTTTCTCCTGCTGCTTCCTCAACTCTCTTGGCCTCTATAGAATTGAAGAGAGTTAGGACTCTGTGTGAGACTTTGGCTTAGGGGAATGTTGTGCCTGGTTTGATCTTCTATGCAGATCCCCAAAACTTTGTCCATATCAGCAATGAGGCTGCTTTGCTTTCTCATCATTCATGTGCTCACTAGAGTAGCACTTTTCATATTCTTCAAGAACTTTCCCTTTGCATTCAGAACTTGGCTAACTGGCACAAGAAACATAGTCTTCAGCCTGTCTTGACTTTAAATGTGCCTTATTCACTAAGCCTACTTATTTTCTTATTAAAGTGAGATATGTGTGACTCTTCCTTTCATATGAACACTTAGAGGCCGTTGTAGTGTTAATTGGACTAATTTCAATCTTACTGTGTTTTAGGGAATAGGGAGACCCAAGGAGAAGGGAGATGGGAACGGCTTTTTGGTAGAGCAGTCAGAATATACACAACATTTACTGATTAAGTTTGCAGTCTTATATGGGGGCAATTTGTGGCACTCCAAAGCAATTACAATAGTAACATCAAAGGTGACTGACCATAGATCACTATAACAGATATAATAATAATGAAAAAAATTTGAAAGTTTGCAAGAATTACCAAAATGTGACACAAACACAAAGCGAGCACATTCTGTTGGAAAAATAGCAATGATAGATTTGTTCAACTCCGGCTTGCCACCAGACTTCAATGTGTAAATACCAAGATATCTGCGAAGTGCAACGAAGTGAAACTCAACAAAATAAAGTATGCCTGTATTACATTTCTCTATATTGTAGACCTAATGATGAAATTATAAACATATTGTTTTATACAACTGCTTTATAAATAAGAGAATGAAAGAAAAGAAATATGCACTTATACTGCTTTTCATTATTACATTTATTGGTGCTCTGTGTGTGTGTGTATGCATGTGTGAGCACATGTGTGAGTTTATGTTACTACCTGGAGTCACTTGCTTTCAGATTGCAGGACTTCCTTTAGGATTTCTTGTAAGGCAGGTCGTATAGTTACATATTCCTTAAGTTTTGTTTAACTGAGAATGTCTTTATTTCACAGCGATTGTAGAAACTTACTCTCATTTTCATGTAAGAGTCTTGATTAAAAAGACTTTGTATGTAATGAGTTCCTTATCTTTTTCTGCTTTAAATATTTTTCTTTAAAAAAAAGTTTGGGTGTGAAATCATTACATTTCTCTTACTTGGAGTTTGTTGAGCTTCTCGAATGTGTAGATTCATGTTGTACATCAAATTTCAGAAAATGTTAGCTATTTTTTTTTGAATATTTTTTCTGTTCCTTTTTCTCTTTCCTTCCTTTCGGGTAATCTCATTAAATGTTTGGTCATCTGCTTAAGGGTATCCCACATTTTTCTGAGGCTTTAGTTCTTTCTTTCATTCTTTTTATTCTCTGTTCTTTGGATTTTATAGTCTTTATTTATCTATTTTCAAGTTTATTGATTTTTACTTCTGCCAGCTAAATGCTGCTTTTGAGCCACTGTAGTGATTTTTTAAAATTTCAGTTATATTTTTCTATTTTTAAATTTCTATTTTGTTATTTTTTATATTTTCTATCATTGCATTATCTTCTATTTGATGAGACATTAGCATTATACTTTTGTTTACTCCTTTGAGAATAATTTCCTTTAATTTTTAAATTATATTTATAATGACTGCTTTGAAAACTTATAGTAAATCTGTCATTTGGCTCTCTCATGGGAAGTTTCTGTTTCCTGCTTCTTCTTCCTGTATGAGTGACATTTTTCTATTTTAAAAATATTTCATATTTTTTGTTTAAAACTGGGAATTTTAGGTAATTCACTGTAGCAATTTTGGATATTTATCATACCACATCTTCTAGGACTTGCTCTTGATGGCTTCTGCTTGTGTATTGTTTAGCAACTTGGTGGAATTATTTTAGTGATGTCTACTGATCTCATTATGTGGAGAATCTGATGTCCCTTCTCCAAGAGCATACACAACCGTGGACATGAACGCAGCTGCCCTAGGATGGCAGTGTATGGATGTGGGCTCTTTCTGAGCATCGCTTTCCTTTGTCCCTCTGTCAAGCTGCCTGCCTCTACTGGTTTTGAGCCCAGGTTTACTAATTATCAAGTGGTTACTCTATTTTGTTTTTTTGACAATTCCCTGGAACATAATTTTCTCTATAACCTGAGTCAATTAAATATTGTCTCTTTTTAGGGATAGTTTTTGAGACCAGTCTTTGAGGTTTGTTCTTAAAGGACAGTAGGGAAAACAGGAGGGCTCTTCTTAGCTGTGTCATTCTCTGGTTCTCCCGAGTAAATTAAGGAGCTTATAGTTTAGCTCATTGCTCTCCTGGAGAGAACAGCCTCCTCTTCATTGCTTGACAACAAAATCACCTTTGGTTTTAAGAGAACACTTAGGCATGAATTTCTCCATATTCTTTTCTAAATAAAGTTGGTCTCTTTGTGGAAAGCTTCAGAACTCTGTTCTTATGACCTGCCTCTCCACTTGGGCTGTTTCTGAGCCCCTGCTCAGGGAGTGAGCCACTTTTCTCAGAGTGGCCACTGCTTTGAGTTGTGTGCTGGACTGTGGTGACAGTCTCTGGTCCTCTTGGATTAACTCTACCAGCAAAAAATGTTTGCTCTGTGACTGAAATGTACCAAGGATGATCAGGGCCCTAATATTCTTGGCCTGTCATGCTCTTGGCAGAACCTTCACACTCTGGGTGGGGTCTAGGAGTAAGAGGGAAGCCCCAACCCTCTCAGTCATGCTTGCTTGAAATTTAGCCTCTACAGCATAGAGCTGGGGGTAGGGATGAGTAATGTTGTCAGACTCCCCTTCCAAGGAGGAGACCGTAGCCCTCAACTTGGAGCCTGCAGGAGAGGGAGTCCCATCTCCTTGGCCATGCCAACTTGTGGTGGAATTTCCATTATGCTAAGTTGGAAGATGAATGAGTCAAGAGGTGGGCAAGTCTCAAGAACCACAGGAATCTGCTGTTCCTACTTAGATTTGGTAGATTTTATAGAATAAATGTGTTATTTTCACTCGGTGTTGATCTGAGAACAATTCCCAGAGATTCGAAATAGTTAAAAAACATATTTTCCTCTGGTGATAGTTGATTTGATTGGAAGAGGGTTCATGCAGTTCCTCATGCTGTCATTCTAAGTCTTGTTCTGTAAATAAGCATTTTAAAACTACAAAGAAGAGAGAGAGGAAATCAATAGTTTGACATTTATTTGCTTGTAGCTACAGTTGATTTAGTTATTTGTCTTTATCCCCTTGATCTCTAAAATTCTTCAACAAAAGGCTCTTTTATACCTGAGTACCAAATATAATTAAGAAATTATTGTAATTGATGCTTGGCTTAATAAGCACTTACTAAATGAGAAGCCATCCTCTTAGACAATGCAAATCCACACATGAGTGTAGGTGAAGAGTGACAGGTACATTCTGTAAACAGTGGGAGTGAATAATTTAGCCAGAATCTGCATGCTTTATGGGAACCTGAAGCTGGCAGTTCTTTTTAAGAAATATCAGGCTAAGAATTCTAGAAGAGATAAGCAGCGTTATTAAGAACCTTGTAACAGTTGAAGCTGTGCCACGTATTTGCATTTCAATGATGTCAGCCCCTGGCTCACATTCCTATTTCATATTCACCTGCCTACTTTCTTTTAATATTCTCATATTTTAGTCAAAATCCACTGTAGTCTTTGATTTGGAATTTTTCTTTAGAAATACCTTAAAGTACAGACAATATTATAACAATCATCCTTATACCTCCACCCAGAATAATTTGTTTTAGATCTTTATTTTTAAAAAGGGATATTAGCTTATATATACTTTAAGATGCCTTTGTTTTTGTCTCCACTTCAATTTCCCTCTTCAGAAAAAAGGTCAATATCATAAATTTGATGTGTATTCTTTCTATATATATCTACATACATACATATGCACAAGTAAGCATGTGCATACACACACATGCATGCACATAGTGTTACCTGTTTATAAATGTGCTTACCAAATTTCTGTCCACAGTCTAATGTCTTCATTTCTTTCTAAATGAATGAAAATTTAAAGTTAATGCCTGGAATTTGGCATGCGTGACAAGGATATGGTAATTCCACTGCTGTGAAAGGAGAGAGTAACAGGCAGACATATTTAGAAGGAAGATATTAAGCCTGGGTTTTTGTGTTTAAAGTGCTTCTGAGACATTCAGCAGGTAATCTATAAACATATGCACATATGTAAATCTGGGAAAAGAGGTCTCTCTAAAAAATCTCAATTTTGGAGACAAAAAATAAGTAATTATGAAAATAATTAGTGTGAATGAAAACACAAATGGGTGAAAACTTTTCTAAACCTCAAAAATGCTTGTACCAAACACCTCTAGCAAATGAAGTATTAATCATATATCATTTAAAATACCGTATTAAAAAATCAAAATGAACAAGTGAGGTATGGTCTCTATCCCAGCTAATGGTCAACATATACCCCACTGAAGAAGGTAACCATGACAGTGTGACAAGAAATGCCAGCAGAAGAGTAAATATTGCATGAAAGAGACAACACTATCATTATTCATAGATAATGCAACATTCTATGAGAATAACCTCCAAAAAACGAAAAAGTATTAGTCAATAGGATAATTAGTAATCCCAGCTTCTCGGCAGGCTTAGGCAGGAGAATCGCTTGAACCCAGGAAGTGGAGGTTGCAGTGAGCTGAGATTGCACCACTGCACTCCAGCTGGGTGACAGAGCAAGACTCCATCTCAAAAAAAAAAAAAAGAAAAAAAAGAAATATGCGACATCCCAGATTCCTGTAACTCAAGAGCAACACGTTTGAAAATTGACAATGTGACAAATGAACCATACTTAAAATAGAACAAAATGTCTAAAGTACCTAGAAATATGCTTAACCATAAATTTTAAAAATTGTAGGGAGCAAATTATGAAATTACACTGAAAGACAGAAAATAGGATTTAAATAAATCTAGAGACATAAGCGTACCCTTGTTTTGGGAGGTGACAGTTCTCCTCAAATTGACTTACTAAGTCAATTAAGTATAATTCCAATAAAAGTCCCAACAGGGACTTATTCATGGATCTTAAAAAACTTTTCAGAAAATTAACAAAGGAAATATACACACTTTTATTTAAAACAATTTTATAAAAGTAATCAAGAAGGCAAGTATATTTGCTTTTTTAGATAGCAAAGTTTACTGAAAACAATTGTAAGTAGACCACTGTGGGTATTGGTGACAACACTTTACAAATAGAGAAAAGAATAGCTGGGACTACAGGCGTGTGCCACCACTAGTTTTTTGTATTTTTAGTAGAGACGGGGTTTCACTGTGTTAGCCAGGATGGTCTTGATTTCCTGACCTCGTGATCTGCCCGCTTCGGCCTCCCGAAGTGCTGGGATTACAGGCGTGACCCACCGCACCTGGCCACAGATTCTTAAAAGGAAAATTGCTCTTGCTTTGATAACAGTGTGTGGAAATGGCTTTTCCAATTAACAATGCTTTCGGGAAAAACAAACTACACATGATTAGGAAGCTTACTGACAGAACATTTCTTTGTTTTGGAACCGGTATGTTTTTTGCACTTTCTCATGAAATGCAAGTGTAGTACACCTCTCTTTATTTTCTTTAAAAAAAAAAAAATACATTTTTTTAATTAGAAAGATTACCCTCAGATGTTACCATTTTAACACAATATTTGTCCCCAAATTTTTCATTCTTTTATCTATATGGATGTTTTTCTAGCTACTTGAAAGGAAAATAATTGGGAATGTAGAAACAATGCAAACAGTCTGCAGATAATGACCCACAGAGAATCTTAATAAACTAGATAGCATCATGAAATGTAATTTCCAGCAATAATATAATGATCATGTAAACTATAAAAATAATATCATGTTCTAAAATGATACTGATAAATTTTGAGTTGAAAAGCATAAATAGGATAGCAATAAAGTGGATATCATGACATCTTATTGGGAATATGAAAATTATTCTATTGCTTAACCTAATTGCATTTTGGTGGTGTGCCAGGAAAAGCTGAGTTTCTGTAAACATCCCTGGGCTAATATGAGTTCAGGATTCTTTCACTGCATTCAGCACTGTAGCATAAGGGCACTAGATAGCCTTGCCCCCACAGGCGCTGAAGGAGGCTTGTCTGTCTGTGACAACACCTCTTTCATCTATAGACACATGGTCTTCGTAAATTTTCCCCAGGAGAGTTCAGCATTAATGCACTTGGGCCACTCTATTTCCACAAGGTCATGTAAATTATTTAAAAAAGAAAAAGGTGGGAACGGGATGGTCTTGGGCAGCTGATTAGCATTTTATGCATAATAAAGAATTTCGCATGTTTGCGGCCAGGCACAGTGGCTCACACCTGTAATCCCAGCACTTTGGGAGGCTGAAGGGGGTGGATTACGAGGTCAGGAGTTCAAGACCAACCTGGCTAAGATGGTGAAACCCTGTCTCTACTAAATATACAAAAATTAGCCAGGCGTGGTGGCATGCACCTGTAATCCCAGCTACTCAGGAGGCTAAGGCAGAGAATTGCTTGAATCTGGGAGGCAAAGGTTGCAGTAAGCCAAGATTGTGCCACTGCATTTCAGCCTGGGCTACAGAGCGAGACTCTGTCTCAAGAAAAAAAAAATTGATTAAATAGGATGCTGAGTATCTTAATATAATGTCCAAAATGTGAAATATATAATACAACAAACACTCATAATACCAAGAACTAGGAAAATCAGAACATGATCAAGAAAAGACAGCCTTACAAAAACAACATTGAGATGAATTAGAAGCTGAAATTATCTGAAAATGATTTTAAAGCCACCATTATAAAAATTATTTCATAAGCAATTATGACTTCTCCTGAAACAATTTGAAAAGTAGGAAATTTCAGCAAAGAAATAAAAACTAAAGAGAAGATCCAGTTGGAAAGTATAGAACTGAAAAATTCAATCACCAAAACAAAATAACCAAACAAAAAGCTCACTGAATAATTGTAATATAAGGTGAAGAGTTGACAGAAGATAGAATCAGTGAACATGAGAACACATGAGTAGAATTTGCCCAATTTAAACAATAGAAAAAAACTGAAAAAAATTATAAAGTATCAAGTACCTGAAGTACTATAATGAAAAAGCTAACCTTTGTATTATCAGAGACTGAGAAGGAGAGAAAAAAGAATGAGACTGAAAAACTTCATCCTAAAAAGTAATGGCTATAATTTCCCCAAATTTGAAGACATAAACTAATAAATTCAAGAGGCAAATACACCGCAATGGATATACCCAAAGAATCACATAAAAAGATATCATCATTAAGATGCTGAAAATTAAAGGCAAAAAGAAAATCTTAGAAGCAATCAGAGAAGTAACATATTACCTATATGGGTATGCCAATTCAAATGTCAGTAAACTCATTTGAAATTTGGATGCCAGAAGAAAATGGCACATTTTTCAAGTCCTGAAGGACAGGGAGTGTCAATTGTGAATTCTATATCTGGTTAAAGTATACTTACTTCAGGAATAAAATAAAAATAAACACATTGTCAGATGAAAATAAACTAAGAGAGTTTGTTGCTGGCCAACCTACCTGTAAAGAATGGCTAGAAAAAAAATGATAACAGAATAAATCATATAACTTCAGAAAGAAAATAATAAAATTTGCATGTATAAAAATAGAAATAAATATACAAGAATGTGAGTTTTTAAATCATATTTTATGGTTGAAGTAAAAGTTATAATATCAGCTAATGTGGTTCTCAATGACTGTAGATGAAATACTTAAGATAATTACATTTAAACATGGTACAAAGTAGAGGGATTTAAATGGAAGTAAGCTTTCTATGCCTTGCTCAAAGTCTATAATGTTCATACCTGTCTCTCTCTCTCTGTGTGTGTGTGTGTGTGGTATATACATAGATACAAATATAGGGTGATAATTAATAATCTGTACAAAAACTCTCCAAACAGATATACATAAAATCATTATAAATAAATGAAGATTGAATCAATTAAAAAGTTTAAATAAACAACAGAAGGGCAAGAAAAGAGAAACAAAGAGGCTATCAACAGAAAACACATAAAATGGCAAACTAAAACCATCAATAATTACTCTTTGTGTGTGTGTATTAGTCTGTTTTCACAATGCTATAAAGAGCTACCTGAGACTGAGTAATTTATAAAGAAAAGAGGTTTAATTGGCCGGTGGTTCCTACAATCATGGCAGAAGGCGAAGAGGAAAAAAGCATGTCTTACATGGCCAGAGAAAAAGAAAGATAGAAGGGTGGGTGCTACATACTTTCAATCAGACAGATCTCGTGAGAATTCACTCACTATCATGAGAACAGCAAGGGGGAAATCCACCTCCATGATCTAATCACCTCCCAGAAGGCCCCTCCACTAACACTGGATATTACAATTTGACGTGAGATTTGGATGGGGACAAAAATCCAAACCATATCAGTGTGAATGGGATAAATACACCAATTAAAAGACAGAGATTGAGTGCATAAAAAAAAGATGCAACAATACATTGTCTACAAAATAACTCACTTCAAATACAATGACATGGTTATATTGAGTAAAAGAATAGAGTAAAAGAATAAAAAAAGATATGCCGTGTGTATTATTCAGGGTTCTCTAGAGAAACAGAACCAATAACATAGGTATGTATATTGGCTCAAGTGATTATGGAGGCTGACACATTCCAAAATCTGCAGTTGGTGAGCTGAAGACCCAGGAGAGCCAATGGTGTCATTCTAGCTCAAGTCTGAAGGCCTGAGATGTAAGAGAGCTGATGATAGTTCCAGTCCAAATACCAGCAGGCTTGAGATCCAGAAAAAGCTGATATTTCAGTTTGAGTCTGAAGAAGGGAAAAAACTGAAGTCCCAGAATGAAGCAGTCCGGCAGGAGGAGTTCCTTCTTACTTGTGGGAGGCTCAGCTTTCTGTTCTTTTAAAATTTCCAACTGATTGAATAAGACCCAACTACTTCAGGGAGGACAGTCTGCTTTACTTGATTTACTGATTCAACTGTTAATCTAATTTAGATGTACTCTTACGGAAACACCCAGAATAAGCTTGTCCAAATGTATCGTCACCCCAGTTAAGTAGATACCTAAAAATAATCATTACACCGTGGATACTTTAAACAAAAAACATAAAAGCGGTTATGTTAATATCAAACAAGATAGATTTCAGTGCAAAACAAAAACGTACTAGAGACAAAGAGGTACATTATGTAAAAAAAAAAAAAAGATACATCTATGTGAATCCTAAATGTGTAGGTGCTAAACAACAAAGCCTTAAAATATAAGAAGCAAATACCGAGGGCTGAAAGGAACAATAAACACATCTACAATGATGGGTGGAGGCTTCTGCAATCCACTCATGTCAATTAAGATATACATTGAACAGAAACGATGAGGAGCTAAACAACACATTCAGCCAAAAGGATCTAATTCCATATATAGAACACTCCTCTTAATAGTAGCAGAGCCTACAGTTGACTCTCCAACAACACGGGTTTGAACTGTTTGGGTCCACTTATGCATGGATTAAAAGTGACATTGAGTGTGCTTGCTTCTCCTGCCTCTCTTTCTACTTGCTCCATCTCTTCTGTCTCTGCCACCCCTGAGACAGCAAGACCAACCCCTCCTCCTACTCAGTCTACCCCACATGAAGATGAGGATAAATACCTTTATGATAATCCACTTCCCCTTAATGAATAGTAAGTAGATTTTCTATCCCTTATGATTTTTAATAACATTTTTTCTCTAGCTTACTTTATTAAAAGAATACAGTATATAATATATATGACATATACAATATTTGTTAATTGACTATGTTATTGATAAGGCTTCTGATCAACAGTAGACTGTTAGTAAAGATTTTGTGGACTCAAAATTTCACGTGAATTTTCTACTGAATGGGGAGTTGATGCCTCTGAACTTTGCATGGTTCAAGGATCAACTATATGTATATTTTCAAGTGCCCATGTAACTCTCACTAGATAACTAATAGCCTTGGAAATAAAATGAACTACATAAATCTAAAAAATATGAAATCATGCATTGTATGGAGTGTGTCCTATGGTTATATCTGAATCAAATTAGAAATCAATAACATAAAAGGAACAAAACTCTAACACTTAGAAATTGAACACATTTGTAAATAATACATGAGCCCAAGAGAGAAAGTCCCAGGGGAGATAAAAATGAAAACATAAAACTAAATAAAAATGGAAATATTACATTTCAACATACGTGGGTACAGCTAAAGCAAGGCTGAGAGGAAAATGCATAGTACTACTTGCTTGTATTAGAAAAAAGGACAGGTCACCAATCAGTCATCTAAGTTTCTAGCTCAAGAAACTAGAAAAATAATAGCAAAGTAAACCCAATGCAAGTATAAGGGAGAAAATAATAAAAATAATTACATAAATCCATGCATTTGAAAATATGAAACAGTAAATCAATAAAACTAGAAGCTGGTTCTTTAAAAATCAACAAAATGCACAAGCCTCTAGCAAAACTGACAAAGAAAAAAGAAGGCACAATTACTAATATCAGAGATAAAAAAGGAAATATCACCACAGGCATATATCAAAAATATAAGAGAATACTACCAATTACTCAGCACATATAAATTTGGCAACTTTCGTAAAATGGAACAATTCCTCAAAAGGTACAAACTTCTACAACTCACCAAATATGAAAAAGATTTGGACAGCCCCAAAACTATTAAGGAAATTAAACTTCTAGTTAAAATACTTCTTCAAAAGAAATCTTCAGACCCAGGTGATTTCACTGAAGAATTCTATCAAACATTACATGGTTCAACATTTAAAAATCAATCAGTGCAATCCACAAGATCAACAGACACCGAATACAAATTAATCATATACATAAACACAGAAGAAAATTTGACAAAATCTATGGTAAAAAATTCTCAACAACTTAAGAACAAATTTACAGAGTTCCTAAAGCACCTTGCAGTAGCATCATTCTTTAAAGCTTTTTCACTAAGATTAGAAATAAAAAGAATTTTAATTCTCACTGCCCTTATTAAGCATAGTACTAGAAATTCTAAAAAGCCCATTAAGACAAGAAAGGAGAAAGAAGGAAAACAAATTGGGAAAGAAAAAATAAAACTTTTCCTATTTTCAAGTGGGCATGATTGGTGCACAAAATTTCGATGAATCTCCAAAAAAAATTCTCCTAGAACCAATAAGTGAGTCCAGCAAGGTCACAGGATACACTATCAGCATACAAAAATCAATGACATTTCTTTATACACAATGAACATGTGAAAACTTAAATTGAAAACACAATACCATTTAAAATTCCTTCAAAGATAACAAAATATTTAGGCATACACAACAAAAGAAGTACAAAATCTGCATTTTAAATATGAAAAAACTAATGAAAGAAATCAAAAAATACCTAAATAAATGGCGAGACATACTATGTTCATAGGTTAGAAGACTAAATATAGTGACAATGTTGATTCTCCTTAAATTGATCTAAGATTTGATGCAATTATATCAAAATTCCAAAAATGATTTTTGTAAACACAGACAAGCTTATTATGAAATTTATATGGAAAAGTACAGATCTTAGAATAGCTAAAACAATCTTGAAAATGAGGAATGAGGTGGGAGTGTATCCTCCAAAAGATATATACAGATGGCAAATAGCATCTGGAAAGATGATCAATTTTATTAGCTATCGGGAAAATGCAAATTTAAACCACCATGAGATATCACTATACACTTATTAGAATGGATAACATTTTAAAAATAGGGAAAACATCAAATGCTGGCAAGGATGCAGAGAAACCGGACCACTGACACATTGCTGATAAGAATGTAAAACCATACAGCCACTCTGGAAAATGGTTTGTCATTTTCTTATAAAACTAAATATGCACTTATCTGGTAAACCAGCAATTTCATATTGGAGCATTTATCCCAGAAAAGCAAAGATTAATAGTCACTGAAGAATTTCTACAGAAAGATTCATAATAGCTTTTGATTCATAACCCTCATAAACTGGAAACATTCCAAATGTCATTCAATAAATGAATGGTTAAACAGACTGTCATGCATGTACACCATGGAACACCTCTTGTCATTAAAGAAGGAATTATTGACACGTGATAATTTGGATAAGCCTCAGAGAAATACAATAAATGAAAAAAGCCATTTCAAAAAGGTTATATAGTGAATGATTCAACTTACATTATATTTTTGAAATGACAGAATCTAGAAATAGAGTATAGATTAGTGGTTTCCAGGATCAGGGATGGCTTGGAGGTGGTTGGCTATAAAAGAGCAACACAACAGATCCTTCTGTGGATGGCAATGTCCGTACCTTTACTCTGAACGTCAATATCATGGTTGTTATACTGTGGTATAGTTTTGCAAGATGTTATCATTTGTGTAAACAGTGCATAGGATTTCTGTATATTTTTTACAACTGCATGCAAATTTACATTTACCTAAAAACAAAGTTTGATTTTAAAAAGGAAATTTGAAACAAAACAAACATAACCTCTTTCCTGGGGATTTTGTTCCTGTCAAGCAGCAGGATTTTTTTTTTTTTTTTTTTTTTTGGTCAGGGGCCACTTTCATTGCCAATGACAACTACATGCTCATCCTTGTATCCTTCCCAGGATATTTTGAATAATTGGGTCTGGGCTGGTACAGGACCACATTGTTGGTTATGACAGCTGCTAAAATGGGACTACCGCAGCATGGACACAAAAGATTCTAGTGATGGGCACCATCACATCCACAATGAACACTGATTGAGTATTGGATTAAAAAGAACATACATGTCATGAAATTCGGTAAGGACATTAAAGATCATTTTGTCTTTCCCTTTAATATTGCAGAAGATTAAACGGAGGCCTAGATTATCTCATCCAAGATTAAAGCACTAGGAATTGGCAAACTCACAACGAAAAGCAAAGTTCAGGAATCTTAATGTTCCTATCTTTAAACCAGAAAAAGATGAATTTCTTTGCTCTCTCTCTTTCCCATCATCAGTGCATTCTCGTTTTGATAAAGAGATCTAAGGATCTGTAAAGTTTCCCTCTCATCACTATATATTTACAATAAGGATCCACTTTGTTGTGTTTTCATCTGTAAGTTTTATACATGCTACAAAACTATAATTTTGAAACACATAGCATAATGCATTGTAAATTGTTTACAGAGATAAATGGAACAAATATTTGTTCAATGATTGAATTATCTTCAGAGTTCATCTATCCTTTGCTCTACTGTCATGTCTTTTTACTATGTCTTGGCTGCTTTTCTAATTTTTCAATTTAAATGAATTTTACTATTTCTTGTGCGTCTATCTCATCACTATCTTGAAGTTAACTTTGAACCAGCCAAATGCATTTTCTATGTCATTATCTAGATCACTAAATGAAAGGAACATGAATCGATCTTTCAGTATTCTTAGGATCACTATGATCCAGACTAGTCTCTGAACCATCTAGGATGCACTGTTTTCAGTCTAGAAGTTTCTTTCCATGAGTATATTTTTCAAGGAAAGAGTAAGGAATACTTCCTGGTTGTATACAGGGAGATGAATTAATGATGGTTTTTGTAAAGACTGCTTGACTGTAAGTTCTGACTTTGATGAACTATAAAAAATGAAATCATCCGATACTAAAATAGGACAATTAATCTTTTTGTATCTGTGATATTTTAACACCTTTATGAAGTGTAAATCCTAGCTTTACTTTTTGCTTTAAAAATAATTTAAAAGAGATTCTTAGGTCCATCCTAACTAAAATAGTTACAAATGACAAATAAAGATAAGTGTATTATTTTGTTTTTTAAAAAAGGTCTGGCAGATGGAGTGAAAAAGGATAGAAGTTCTCATTTTCTCACTTACCTCCTTCCCCTTCACTCCTACTTCACCTCCTACTTCTCATGCATAGATATTCATAGACATTTAGCAGAAAACTAACACGCATTCTAGGCTTTCTTCCTAATTCAAGCAATGCCATCTGTACAATACATACAGAGGTATAGGTATCTTCAAAATGAAATTTGTCCTTATTTTCATGAGCCAGGGACACAACAGTTTTTTTATGACTGCTTAATACAATACAATTTAATTTGTTGAAAACAAGAATGTTGTGGATACATAGATTCAAACAGACAAACATTTTTTGCACCCCTTTGCAATCAACCCCTCTCTCCACTCCCGGCCCCTCTCCACACCGCTCTGTTTTCTATCTCTATAGTTCTGCCTTTTTTGCAATGTCATATAAATACAATCAATTTGAGCTTCATCTATGAAGTTGTGTATCAGTAGTTTGCTTATTTTAATGCTAAGTAGCATTCCTTTGCATGGATATGCAACAGCTTATTCTCTAGTTGAAAGATAGTTTCAGTGTTTCCAGCTTTTGGTAAGATGCATAATGCCAATAGAACTATCATACAGGTTTTTTAGTTAATATAAGTTTTTGTCTTGGGAAAATATTTAAGAGTAGGACTGCTGGGTCATATGGTAAGTGTGTGTTTAGCTTTATAAAAAAAATTGCCAGGCTGTTTGCAAAGTAGCTGTGCCATTTTGGATTCACACCAGAAATGTATGAGAGTTCCAGTTGCTCTACCTGTTTCTTGTCAACATTTGCAACACTTGATAGTGTCAGTTATTTTTTGCCATTACACAACATGTACAATACTTGTTTTTTAAATTTGCATATTCTTCATGCAAATTTAAATGAAAATATTTTTGGGTACTTATTTGACATCCATTTATCTTCTTTCAAAGATACTTTCTTTCAAAGTGTCTGTTCAAAACCTTTGCACATTTTATAATTGGAATGTTTGTCTCATAGTATTGAATTGGAGTTATTCATATATTCTGGATACAAGTCTTGTATATTTGGCAGATATTTTTGCTTAGTCTTTGCCATTTTTTATTCTGTTAACAATGTCTTTCAAAGGGAAAAAGATTTAAATTTTAACCATTTAACATTTTTTTCTCTTCTAAATAATGCTTTTGATATATGTCAGAGAAATCAAAAATATGTTCTCTGTTTTCTTTTAGAAGTGTTATTGTTTTAAGTTTTACATTTAAGTCTGTAATCTACTTTGAGTTAATTTTTGCATATAGTGTGAGGTGTGGTTCAAGGTTTGTTTTTATAATTACATGGAACTTTTCCATCACCATTTTTTGAAAAGATTATTTTTTATAAATTATGTTTTCAATTTGTTTAATACCAATTAACCACCTATGTGTAGATCTTATAGACTCTCTATTCAGTTCTATTTATCTGCTTGCCTCTACCCTTTCAAAAGTACCAACTGTCATAATTAGTGCATCTTAGTATGTCTTAAAATTAGGTACTGTGAATTCTTCAACGTGGTTCATTGTAAAAATTATTTTGGCTTTTTTAGTTCCTTGCGTTTTCATATGAGTTTTAGAATAAGCTTATTGATTGTTACCACATTTTCTACTGAAAATTTGTTTTGTGGGTTAGTTTGTAGCTTGATTTGGGATAACTGACATTTTAACAATGTTGAGATTTCCATTCCATTTACATGGTGCATTTCTCAACTTTAGGTCTTCTGTGATTTCTTTCATCAATGTTTTGTAGTTTCTAGTATTTTGCACGTATTTTATTAGATTTATATTTAAGTATTTCATTTTTTGTGCTAATGTAGATGATAATTTTAAAAAATTAACTGTCCATTACTAGAATATAGATATGCAATTTATTTGTATATATTGACATTACATCTTGCAAACCTACTAAGCTCACTTATTACTTGCAGTAGCTTTAGAGAAAGATTTCATGGGATTTTCTCCATGATAATTATATCTTATATAAATACAAAAATTTTTATTTCTCTGCTTCCAATCTATATTTATGTTATTTCTTTTTCTTCTCTTATTGCACTGGTTAGGACCTCCAGTATAATGTTGAATAAGAGTGCTAAGAGCAAGCATGTTCCCCAATCTTAGCTGAAAAGCATACAGGTTTTTATTAATGGTCATATTATATATAAGTCTGTGTAGATATTCCTTATCAGGTTAAGGAAATTTCCTTCTACTCCCAGTTTGCTGAGAGCTTTTATCATGCATACACAAAGGATTTAGTAACGTGCTTTTTTGGCATTTACTGAGATAATCATATTTTTTTCTTCTTCTTTAGTCTATAGATACAGTAACTGACATTTTTTTTTTATTGTCAAACAGGCCTTGCATTCCACGGATAAATTGTGTCATAATGTATTGCCATTTTTATACATCACTGAGGTTAATTTGCTAATATTTACTGAGGAATTTTCATCCATGTTTATGAAAGCTATTGGTCTGCATTTTTCTTTTCTTATCATTTCTGTTCTAGTTTTGGTGTTAAGATAATATTGGTCTCTGTAGATGATTTAGATGCGTTAACTCTGTTTTCTCAAGGATATATGTATAATTGGTAATATTTCTTCCTTAAATATTTTGTAGAATTTGTCAGTGAAACCACCTAGACTTGGAACTTTTTGTTTTTGTTGTTGAGAGGTTTTAAATTATGAATTCAATGTCTTTAACAGATGCACAAATATTCAAAATACATATTTCTTTAGTAGTCTTTAATAGTAGGTAATTTCGAAGAAAATTATTATATTTAAGTTGTAGAATTGAGAGATATAAAGTTGTTCTTAATATATCCTTATTATTTTAAATTTTATCTAGAGTAGTGATGAGGTCTCTTTGTTATCCTTGTATGGGTAATCTCTCTCTCTTTCTCTTTTTCTCTCCTCTTTTCCCTCCTTCTCTTTCTCTCTTATTTTTAAGGTCTGGCTAGATGTTTTTCAATTTCATTAACTTTTTTCAATGCATCAGCTATTGGCATTATTTATTTTCTCTATTGTTTTTTTCTGTCTCCAGTTTTGCTTTTTTGATTGTTATCTTCATTATACATTTCCTTCCTCTTCTTTTGATTTTAATTTGTTTTCCTTTCCTAGTTGTTTATGGTGGAAGCTTATATCATTGTTTTACTATCTGTGTGCCTTTTAAATTTAAGCATTTAACGCTATACGAGTCCCTCTAAGCATTGCTGTAGTAATATTTAACATGTATTGCTAGGTTAAGTTTTCATTTTTATTTCATTAAGAACATTTTCCAATTTCCACTGTTTGTTCTTTGACTCCTATTTAAATGTGCTATTTTCAATTTCTCAATATTTAGGTATTATCTTCATATAATTTTTATTCCTTTTTAAATTTTCTTATGATCAGAGAATCATATTTTTGCAATTCTCTTTTTAATTTGTTAAAATCGGTTTTGTGTTCATAACATGTTCTAACTTAGAAAATATTCTATATGCACTTCAAAAGAATGTGTACTCAGTGGTTGTTAGAGTGTTCTATAAATGTTAGTTAAATCCAGATAGTTGATGAAGTTGTTCAGTTCTTCCATATCCTTACTGACTTGCTGTGTATTTGTTTTACCTATTACTAAAAGAGATAGATAAAACATCCAAGAATTTCCAAGTACACAAATTTAGGATTGATATCTGTCTATTGCATTGACCTCTATTATTAGATAATGTCTCCTTTCATCTCTGGAAATGTTCTTGTTTTGAATTCTACTTGTATGATATTAATATAGCCATTCTAACTTTATTTTAATTCATCTGTATGGCATACGTTTTTCTATTCTTTTATACTTATGTTTTTCTCTTCTTTAAAGTTAGTTTGTTGTAGTTAAATATTGCTTTTTGTCCATCCTGACAATTTCTGTCTTTTAATGAATACATTCAGACCATTCCCATTATTACTGATATAGCTAAATTAAAATCAACCATCATGGTTTTTTTAAAATTTCTGTTTAGTCTAAACAGATTCCTTTGTACCTGCTTTTCTGCCTGTTTCATATTTTTAAATTCTAATTTGACTTTAGTATTGGTTTATTATGTATAATTGTATAAAAGTACTTTATTAATTGCTGTGGCATTTGAAATATATATTTTAATTAATCATGATCTAGCTTCAAATAGCATTGTAGTTTCACCTGCAATATTAGAACAATATAACTGCACACAACTATTTCCTCCTTCATGTCCTGTGTGCTCCTTATCATACATTTTGCTTTTACATATGCTATAAACCCACAATCCATTGCTATTAATTTTCCTTCAAATAGTCAATTAACTTTTAGAGCCATTAAATGTATGGCTGTAAATTTGTTTATACTTTATACTTACTCTCATTTTAATGAGTTCTGGATATCTTCATTTATTTGTGTTGATCAAAGTTTTGATCTGATGCCCTATTACTTCTGCCTGAGGAACTTTTTAACATTTCAGGTAGTGTAGGTTTGTTGGTAATGTGTTTTAAAGTTTTGTTTGTCTGAAAACATATTCACTTTGAAAGATATTTTCACAGTGTAGAATTCTGTTGACATAACAACTTTGTTCTCACTGACTGTCACTTTAAAAATGTTGTTTCACTCTTTTTTTAACTTTCATTTTAGGTTCAAGGGTACGGCAGGTTTGTTATGTAGGTAAATTGCTTGTCACGGGGGTTTGGTGTAAAGATTATTTTGTCACCCAGGAAATAAGCATAGTACCTGATAGGTAGTTTTTCAATCCCCTCCCTACTCCCACCCTGCAGCTTCAAGTAGGCCTCAGTGTCTATTGTTCCCCTCTTTGTGTCAATACATACTCAAAGCTCAGCTCCCACTTATAAGTGAGAACATGTGGTATTTGGTTTTCTGTTCCTATGTTAGTTTGCTTAGGATAATGGCCTCCAGCTCCATCTATGTTGCTGCAAATAATATGATCTCACTCTTTTTATGGCTGCATAGTATCCCATGGTGTATATGTACCACATTTTTTAATCCAGTCTACCATTGATGGGCATTTAGGCTGATTCCATCTTTTGCTATTGGGAAGAGTGCAGTGATGAGCATACATGTGCATGTGTCTTTTTAACAGAACAATTTATATTCCTATGGGTATATACCCAATAATGGGATTGCTGGATGAAATGGTAATTATGTTTTAAGTTCCTTGAGAAATTGTCAAACTGATCTACAAAATGGCTGAACTAATTTACATTCCCACCAGCAGTGTGTAAGTCTTCTCTTTCCTCTACAACCTCACCAGCATCTGTTTTTTGAGTTTTTAATAGTAGCCATTCTGACTGCTCATTATGGTTTTGATCTGTATTTCTCTAATGATTAGTGATGATGAGCCTATTTTCATATTCTTGCTGGGCACATGTATGTCTTCTTTTGAAAAGTGTCTGTTCATGCTCTTTACCCATTTTTTAATGGGGTTGTTTGATTTTTGCTTGTGAATTTGTTTAACATCCTTATAGTTTCTGCATATTAGACCTTTGTCAGATGCATAGTTTGCAAATATTTTCTCCCATTCTGTAGGCTGTCTATTTAGCCTGTTGACAGTTTCTTTTGCTGTGTAGGAGCTCTTTAATTAGGTCCCATTTGTCAATTTTTGTTTTTGCTGCAATTGCTTTTGGTATCTTCATCATGAAATCTTTGCCAGGTCCTATGTCTGAAATATTTCTTGGGTTATCTTCCAGGATGTTGACAGTTTTAGATTTTACATTCAAATCTTTAATCCATCTTGAGTTGATTTTTGTATATAGTTTAATGAAGGAGTCCAATTTCAATCTTCTGCATATGGCTAGCCAGTTATACGATTTATTGAATAGAAAGTCATTTCTCCATTGCTTGTTTTTGTTGATTTTGTCAAAGATCAGATGGTTGTAGATGTCCAGCCTCATTTCTGAGCTGTCTGTTCTGTTTCGTTGGTCTGTATGTCTGTTTTTGTATTAGTACCATGCTGCTTGGTTACTGCAGCCTTGTAGTATAGTTTGAAGTCAGGAATGTGATGCCTCCAGCTTTGCTCTTTTTGCTTAATTTGCTTATGATTGCCTTGGCTATTTAGGCTCTTTTTTGGCTCCATATGAATTTTAAAATAGTTTTTCTAGTTCTGTGAAGAATTTCATTCATTGTTCAACAGGAACAGCATTGAATCTGTAGATTGCTTTGGGCAGCATGGCCATTTTAATGATATTGATTCTTTCTATCCACAAGCATGAAAAGTTTTCCTATTTGTTAGTGTCATCTGATTTATTTTAGCAGTGTTTTTAAATTCTCATTGTAGATGTTTTTCACCTCCTTGGTTAGCTATATTTCTAGGTATTTTACTGTTTTTTGGCAATTGTGAATGGGATTGTGTTCTTAATTTGGCTCTCAGCTTGGATGTTGTTGGTGCATAGGAATGTTACTGATTTTTGTACATTGACTTTGTATCCTAAAATTTTGCTGAAATTGTTGATCAGATCAAGGAGCTTTTGGGCAGAGGATATGGGGTTTTCTAAATACAGAATCATGTTGTCTATAAACAGATATAGTTTAACTTCCTCTCTTCCTGTTTGGATGCCTTTTCTCTCTTTCTCTTGCCTGATTGTTCTGAATAGAATTTCTAGTATTATGCTGAATAGGAGTGGTGAGAGTGGGCATCCTTGTCTTCTGCTGGTTTTCAAGAAAAATGCTTCCAGATTTTCTGCATTCAGTATGATCTTGGTTGTGAGTTTTTCATAGATGGCTCTTATTATTATGAGGTGTAGTCCTTCAATCCCTAGATTGTTGAGAGGTTTTAATATGAAAGTATGTTGAATTTTATCAAAAGTCTTTTATGCATCTATTGAGATGATGATGTGGTTTTGGTTTTAGTTCTGTTTATATGGTGAATCACACATACTGATTTGCATATGTTGAACCAACCTTGCATCCCAGGGATAAAGCGTACTTCATTGTGGCAGATAAGACTTTTGCAGCTGGATTCTGTTTGCTAGAATTTTATTGAGTATTTTTGCATCTATGTTCATCAAGGATATTGGCCTGAAGTTTTCTTTTTTTCTTGCATCTCTGCAAGATTTTGGCATCAGGATGAATAAGTTAGGAAGGAATCCCTCCTCTTCAATTTTTTGAATAATTTCAGCAAGAGTGGTACCAGTTCTTCATACATCTGGTAGAATTCAGCTATGAATCTGTCTGGTCTTGGGCCTTTTCAGTTTGGTAGGCTTTTTATTATTAATTCAATTTTGGAACTCATTATTGGTCTAATCAGGGATTCAGTAACTTCCTGGTTCAATTTTGGGAGGTTACATGTTTCCAGAAATTTATCCATTTTTCTGGGTTTTCTAGCTTGTGTGCATAGAGGTATTCATAATAGTCTCTGAGTGTTTTTTGTGTTTCTGTGGGATCAGTGGTAACATCCCCTTTGTCATTTCTAATTGTGTTTATTTTTATCTTCTCTCTTTTATTTCCTTTATTAGTCTGGGTAGCAGTCTGTTGATCTTACTAATTCTTTCAAAGAATTAGCTCCTGAATTTATTAACTTGTTGTATAGTGTTTTTGCCTCAATTTCCTTCAGTTCTGCTCTGATTTTGACTATTTCTTACCTTCTACTAGTCTTGGAGTTGGCTTGCTCTTGTTTCTCTAGTTCTCTAATTGTGATATTAGGTTGCTAATTAAAGCTCTCTGTAACATTTTGATGTGGGCATTTAGTGCTATAAACTTTGCTCTTGACACTGCTTTGCCTGTGTCACAAGGATTCTGATATGTTGTATCCTTTTTCTTATTAGTTTCAAGGAATTTCTTGATTTCTGCCTTAATTTCAGTATTTACCAAAAGTTATTCAGGAGCACGTTGTTTAATTTCTACATAACTTTATGGTTTTGAGTGGTTTTCTTAACATTGATTTCTATTTTTATTGTGCTGTGGTCTGAGAGTGTGGTTGGTATGATTTTGATTTTTTCAAATTTGCTGAGGATTATTTTATGCCTGATTGTGTGGTTAATTTCAGAGCATGTGCCACATGCAGATGAGAAGACTATATATTCTGTTGGTTCCTTCAGCCTTTGAAGTTGCTGTCCTTTGGATGTGTTTTTTTGCTTTTTTTTCATCTTTGATGCCCTTGGTGGTTTGATTATGGTATAAGGTGAGTTTGATTGGCTGACTTTGATTCTAGTCTGCTCCTAAGTCTTGGAGGAACGATCTCTGATTAGTCTCCATGCCCACGTTTCTTTTGTTGGGTGTTCTGGTCCATGGGGTCCCTCAGGCAGGGGTCTCAGTTAGCAGACAAGTCACATGCTTGCTAGGTTGGCCCTAATCTGCTGTCTGTGTGTTTCCTGGGGAAACATTGAGTTGTGCCTGCCTGCAGAGTTCAGGCAGAAGCAAGGCCACTTGGTTGGAAGCTGTAGCAGGTATGGCCCATCTGGCTGTGAGGGGTGGCAGTGAGTGGAGTTGCCTGTCCTGCCATCCAGGTGTTTCCATGGCAACAGGCAGCTGCACCCCTTAGGAAATTTAGGCAGAAGAAGGACCACTGTGCCTAGCAGGCATGGCTCACCTGGCTACCAGCAGTAGAGGTGGGTGAGGATGCCTGCCCTGCCATCTGGGTATTTACTGGGACAACGGGAAGCTGTGACCTCTAGTGGAGTTCACATATAAGTGGGGCCATTGAGCCCGAAGCTCTAGCGGGAGCTGCCTGCCTTCCTGCCTGTCAGTGGTGGGAATGGGTAGGGTCATGCGCCCTGTTGTCCAGGTGTTTTCTGGGACAACAGGAGGCTGTGCCCACCAGTTGAGTTCCCATAGAAGCAGAACAACTGGGCTGAGAGCTCTAGCAGGTGTTGCCTGCCTGGCCATCAGCAGCAGGTGTGGGTGAGGTTGCTGGCTCTGCCATCCAGGTGCTTCCTGGGACAACAGGAGACTGTATCCACCAGCTGAGTTCAGACAGAAGTGGGGACCACAGGAACAGAAGCTCTAGTAGGTGTTGCTCGCCTGGATACCAGTGGCAGGAGTGGGTGGAGTGGCTGGCCAAGTTCAGGCCAAAGAGAGACCATTGGGCCAGAAGCTGGCACCATTCTCCATCTGGCCGGGATGGGTAGAGCAAGCTTGCTGCTCACAGGCACCACAACTGCAGCCTCTATTGGGGATATGGCTCCTGTGATGGTCTGCTCTGGGTCGTGAGGCTTATAGAGGTCCCCTTGGACTCGAGAGTTGCCTCTGCAAAACAAATGGGTGGCTCTCTGCCTCAGTCTATAAGTCTGCTGGGGAGGGGTTCTGGGGAGGGGTGGCCAGGGAAATTCTCCCATTTCTAATCTTGCACAGGTGGAGAGCATGAATCCCCTGAGGGCTCTCACTCACTCAGTATTTCCCATGTTAGAGAGGTCCTCCTGGCTCTGTGTTGAGCCTAGACAGGCTGATGTCCAGCTTCTCTCCTCTCTGCTCTCTGTGTCTGCCTGCTGTCTTGATGTATCCCAGTGTGGTTTCTCAGCTGATTGACCTGCAGAGTCACTGCTCACTAGCACTTTTGCTTCCTCTCTCTGAGAGTGGTGCACATGAGCTGCTTCTAGTCTGCCATCTTGGCGTTGCCCCCTCCACTTTGTTCTGGATTGCATGGTTTTTTATTAAAAGTCTACTATAATGCTTATCATTGTTCCTCTGTATGTCATGTGTTAACATTTCTCCAGCTGTCTTCAATAATTTCTCTTCATCTTTTTTTAACAGTTTAAATATATTTATATTCCTCCTTTCCCCTTGGATATTTATGTTACTTTACATTCTCTGAGCTCCTTGGGTCTATGTCAACATGGCTAATATATCTTTAAATATTTCTTATATTTTTTTCTCTCTGCTTCTCCTGAAAGTCCTATTACACATAGGTTAAATTATTTGGTGTTATCCCATAGCTCTTGAGTGCTTTGTTCTAGATTTCTTTAAACGTGTATTTTTCTCTTTGTATTTCAGTCTTGGTAATTTCAATTGACATATCTTTCTGTTCACAGATGTTTTCCTCAGCTGTTTCATGTCCACTGATGACCTTCTCAACAGAATTCTTACTGGTTTTTATTTCTAGAATTTCTGTTTGATTCTTGCTTTTAGTTTCTATCTTTCTGATAATACTCTACAACTGTTCATGTATGTTTTTCACTACAGCCTTTAACATATTACCTGTAGATTTCTTAAAAATTCCCTGGTTGATGGTTTAAACATGAGGTTTGTACTTGAATTTAGTTTCATTGATTGATTTGTCTGTCAACAGTAGCATTGACAATGGTTTATTTGTTCATGCTATTTTGTGTGTCTTATAATTTTTGGTTGAAGGCTGGACATTGAGCATAAAATAGTAGGAAATGAGGTAAATAGCATTTATGCCTGAAAATTGGCATAGCTTTTCTTCTTCTTGGTTTTAATATTGGGAGTGGAAAAGAGATTGAATCAAATTATCACAACTTTAACTGGGTTACATATTTTGTTCTTATGGTTACCATCAAACTATCACTGGATTCACATTCCTTTAGTGTTAACTCAAGCTTAGCATGGGAGCCAGTTTATCACCTTCAGGTTTAGAACTTCCTCAAGTACCTGATCCTCAAGGGGAATCTCTCTCCACAGTCTCACCCTCTCCTCTGACTGTGGAGTGCTATATTGTCGGTCCAGAATGTGTTAGGCAAGTCCTCTATCTCTGGGTCATAGTGGTGGAGCTTTGTCAGTAGCCCTGCCCTTCTGCCAGCAGTAGGCAATCTCTAATTCCCTGACCCCAGGATGGTTTCCTACCTCTCCCCAGAATTAAAAGGTTTCATTTTTTCCTACTTTCAACCTTCAGCAAATTTTCACCTTTGTTTTGGGGGCAACATGTTTTTCCTGCTCTTTGACCAGTGGCCTAAGGCTTTTGCACTGTAGGGATGATTGATACAGGTGAGGCTATCTGCATTTCCTGCAGTAGCAGATCCTCCCTTTTTTTCAGACCTATACCTCCAAGGGAATCTCCCTCTGGTTTCCTGCTTGACTCAAATTGGTTTTTTTGAGGACCATGGAGAAGAGCCTGCAAGTGAGTGTCTGAGACTCTTAAGGTCCTATACTCTCATGTTGATCTGCTGTTGGCCTTTAACAATTCATTAAAAATGTTGGTTGCCATCTTACCTGCTTACATACATGGCTTGCATATATGGCTTGCATGGCAGTCCTGTCTACCTCTGCCTCAAGTCAATGCTCACATATCATCAATCCTTGGAAGTGCTTCTCTTTCCTTATATCTCAGGCTGCTTGATTGCTCTGCCACCTCAGCTCTCTGATTGATTCTAAAAACATTGATTTTGTCAATATCTAGATTTTCGTTGCTGTTAGAGTAGAAGTGTAACATGGTTTCCATTTATTTTACATCCTCAAATAAGCCTGTATTCTCTCACTATATTTTAATAGAAAGTAAAATTTCAATTGTCAGATCTCTTACTTAAAAGTTGTGTATAAGACTTTGAAATATATTTAGGTCAGCTATATAATGGCATACAAAATATTATCAGTCTCAGAAAGAAACATTGTAATCATGTCTAATAATATTTACCAAAAAAAAGAAAGAAAAAAATAAAGAAAACTTAAAACTTAAATAGAACAGCCATACCAGCTTGCAACAATTTGTGAGAAGCCATGTTCACACCTCGGGCTAGAGTATAAATTTAGAATATTCCTAATGTCTCTTTGCCTGTTCATCAAGTTCAACAAAATTAGATCTATGTAAGTGACACATTTGTTGAGCATCATAAAAAATGTGCCTCGCAATAGTCATTCATTCCTTCATGTGACAGGAGGGAATGCAAAAGAAGTTCAGCAGAGTCAAGATATGTTTACTCAATTGTACTTTCTGCAGCCTACCAAAACTCATAAGGCAAAAATAAAAATAAGAAAAGGAATACTAATTTCCAATATTATTTGCCAAGAATCATATCTCCAAGCTTAAGACTCTAAAAAATATCTGCCAAATATAGAGGCTCCTCAACATGTGGAATTTCCACTAACAAACTCTCACAAATATGCACTGTACCAACTCTGCAGTTTACTGATAGTTGGAAACAACCTTCTCACCATTGCTCAGAGTGTTCAGAAATTTTGCTCTCTGTGTGCCTTTTGGTCTCACAAATCAAAAAGCAATGGGAATGTTAAAAGGAGAAGAGGGACATGATTAAAATTAACATGAAAATAGATCTACATAGAAATTTAAAAGAGAAAGGAAATAAGAATTATTTGATGTATTTATGGAATTAATTATTTAAAAGTAGAAACAATTCAGAGGTCAGAATGATTCAGATACCACATGAAAACGATTGTTAATGTGCACTCAGAAGAATTACAAAATACAAAACAAACTGACCAACAAAATGAATGTCAAAAATTTAAATATATTTTCAGATCTTTGGTTAGTCTAGCAACCAGGGTTTGTTGGATGTCTTTTGGCCTAATATTAATTGAAGAGTTTATACTTTTAAAGATGGGCTTTCAGTGAGCCTTTCAGAACTTACTTTTTTTTTTCTTTTTGGTAAGAAGATGCTCTTCCACATAGTTAAATTTTGAGCCATAGTGGTGGGGTTGCTGAGAGACAAAGTGCAGCCTTCCAAAATGTGAGCAGGATGCAGCAGATATATACACATATGTTACACTACCAGGTAAGCCTCAAACAGCAGTCCTTCCTGAATACAGTGAGATACAGCAACGTGAGTGGGGGGCCTGAGAACATCCCCCTAAGTATTGAGCTAAATACCGCAGAATGGCAGAGGAAATGGGGTCACAATTATAAATTCTGCAGATAAGCAACATTTTAACTTCCTGTGACCTGACTTCCTTACCTGTAGAAGTGGATTAAACAGTGGTGAAAAGAAGAGGGGAAGAAATCAAATGGATACAAGTACATGCTGCTATTTAGAATCAGACAAGCAGAAAAAGCAAGTACTCAATCACCCAACAGAGACCTGGGCTGCAGGGGTATGACTATGGATCGTGTCAATCTCATCTCACTGCCAAGCATGGATGGGAATTGTGAGGTGGAGTGAGTGCCCTGGGCTGTGCTCGCATCACATGGGGAGAAAAATGAATCAAGCACAATGGAAGTCGCCACTGATTCTGTTCATTTTGTCTCCCTCCCCATCCATACCACACATGGTTACCTTAGAGACAACAGCCAATGTCAGAGAAGCAAAGGCAGGCACACAGTGACCTTCTGTAAACCAGTGTAAACATGTACCAGTGTAAGCATGCACACATACAAACACACACAAGAAGAAAGAAAGAAAGGTGTAAAAACAATAGTAGAAGCCCAGCACGGTGGCTCACGCCTGTAATCCCAGCACTTTGGGAGGCCAAGGCGGGAAGATCATGAGGTCAGGAGTTTGAGACCAGCCTGACCAACATGGTGAAACCCCGTCTCTACTGAAAATACAAAAATTAGCCACGCATGGTGGCGGGCACCTGTAATCCCAGCTACTCAGGAAGCTGACGCAGGAGAATCACTTGAACTCAGGAGGCGGAGGTTGCAATGAGCTGAGATCGCACCACTATACTCCAGCCTGGGTGACAGCGAGACTCCATCTCAAAAAAAAAAAAAAAAAAAAAAAAAAGTAGAATATGATTCTGAAGAATCACAATAGGAAACAGAGATTTTGAAATAAATATCCCTTCCCTTTAGGCAATTAAAGTAAACATGAACTGTGTGAAAAAATATGACAAATATATAAAATCAAAAAAGAAAATGTGGGCAATTGAAGATAATATGCAAGCTAGGAGAAAGAAATGTAAAATAAAACTAAAAGCATTACAGAAATGAATTGCACTGAAGACTCAGTCAGGGTCAGGGAGACTAGACTTAGGTGAATTGCAGAGGAAGAACTAGAAAATGGGAAAAAACGAAGGGAGAAAATATTGCAGAGAAGTTGATTGATATGTGAGTCTGGCAAAAAAAAAAAAAGCCAGTTCCATATAACTAGTATTTTCAGAATGAAGAAACAGAAAATATATTCCTTGTTCTAAAAATAAACTACAATTTCTTTAGTTAAAAAAAATCACTTCAGTCTTGGTTATTTACAAGTAACAATAGATCTGGATAATCAACATTAAGTCATATCCCCATGAAGTTACTGAATTGGAAAGATTAAATAAATAAAAACAAAAATTCTTTGATCCTTTTAGCTAAAATCTCAGTCATCTCTAAGAAGAAAATATAACTGACCTCATACTTTTCCACAGAATTTCTTAATAACCGAGTGAGGACGGTGATATCTCCACAGGGGGTAGGGAAAGAATATACAAGGAAAGAACATTCTTTGAATTCCTCAGTTCACTGGCCAGATATGTTCTTTTTATTTTCCAGTCTGACTCTTCTGTTTGTGGGAGAAATCAGAAGATGTAGGAGGTGTCAAAACTAGTTTTCTGGGCAGGACACAGCATGAATCAGTGAAACAAAAGAAAGCAGAATTGTTTCAAAGCAACCCATGGTAACAACAGCAAAAAGTGTTTTTGGGGTTGGAACAGAGATCATTTGCATAGAAGCAGCACACTCTGTGGCCTTTCCACTTATCTGACTTATGCTTTGCCTGGGAGATGGACTCAGCCAAGCACCCATTTAAACAACTAACATCATTCATGAGGCTCTGATGGAATTAAGTGACCATATCTCCTCTTGAGCTGCTCTGTCCTAGGAAAATAGAACTTGGCCAATCCTTCCCCAAATGGATCTGCTGAGGAATGATGATGGGGAGAAAGTGAAAAGGATGTAGCAGAATTTGTCCATGGATTAAAATTTAAAATTGGAATTTTATTTTACATAAATGGAAAATAATGAATCAGCTGGGAAAAATAAGAGTCTGTTGAACAACTGCTTTTCTTTAAAAAATGTATTATGGAGCTTAGGAGTTGGATTGATTGGAGTTGGAGGGAGGACAGAGAAGAGTAAAAGAGACAGAGATAAAGGCTAAGAACAAAGAGGCAGAAAGGTCAGTACATTGGACAGCAACAAAGGAGTGTTAAGGGCAGATGTTTGAAGGCGAATGGAGCCAGAGTTGGTAACCAGTTTAATGATCAGTGAAGACAAAAGCTAGTGTCTGCAGAGAAACTTAGTAATGACACTTAAGCTAATTAGGCCTGTAGATTCTTTGAAATGGTCAGAGGTTTGGCTTAGGCTCACAGAGGGCTGAGTTGAGAAATTGGACTGAAAGCAAATACTAATGACTTGATTGAAAGTCAGTGAATTAAAATGGCATCTCTCTACACTACTACCCCATTGCCATCCTGGGAAGGAGGCTGCAGCTGGCCTGGTTTCCGATGTTTAGAAAATGAGTTGGGCCAGGCGCAGTGGCTCACGGCTGTAATCCCAGCACTTTGGGAGGCTGAGGCGGGTGAATCACCTGAGACCAGGAGTTCAAGACCAGCCTGGCCAACATGGTAAAACCTCATCTCTACTAAAAATACAAAAATTAACCTCATCTCTACTAAAAATACAAAAACGTGGCAGGCACTTGTAATCCCAGCTACTAGGGAGGCTGAGGTGGGAAGATCATTTGAACCTGGTAGGCAGAGGTTGCAGTGAGCTGAGATTGTGCCACTGCACTGCACCCTGGGTGACAGAGTGAGACTCTGTTTGGAAGAAAGAAAACAAGTCAGGGAAGGGGAACATGAGGACCAATTACTTCCTAGGTAGACCTGTATTGAACTATCTTATTTTCAGCCCTGTGCCTCACTTCTGCTCTCTGCCACAAATAGTGTCCTCATGTCCCCACACTTCTCTTTCCCATATCTTCATAGATCAACCTCCATATTCTGCCCAACTCAGAGAACATTACTGGGGGGGCTTTAGACTCAAACAGAATATGGAAGAGAGTTCTCTGCTATAACTGAACGGCTTCTCAGAATAGACTTCCATATCCCGATATTGGAGCATTCTGCAAAGAAAAAGTTGACTCCTCTTCCGATACTTCTAGAATGAATCTTAAAAGTTAATTAAATGTTTCAACATATTGACAAACAGAATATAGAAGAGTGTTCTCTGTTATAACTCAATGGCTTCTCAGAATAGACTTTCATATCCCGATATTGGAGCATTCCACAAAGAGTTGACTCCTCTTCCAATACTTCTAGAATGAATCTTAAAAATTAATTAAATGTTTCAACATATTGACACACTTTCTGTTTCATTCTTTAATGTCTTACTCTTAAATATGTAAAGACAGCTGAAGATAGCCTCATGTATTAGGTTTGGTTTCCCAAGAAACAGATGGAGATCTACATGCAGAGAGTTGATTGAAGAGTTCCCTTGCAGTCCACAACTGTAGGAGGAACAGGAGGGAAACATTGGGCAGAGAGATCAGTCAGACTCCCATACATGGTATAGGGTACTCTCAGATGATCCCACAGAGAGCTCTGGGCTAGGGAATCTTTAGAGTCATTCCAAGTGGAGAAAAGAGGGGCAGACTTTTGACCCCATTTCCAGTGATTGGAGGTCAATTGCCCTGGAGTGGAAGTATAACTTTGGATGATGTGGGTCCCTTCAGGCGTGTCCACAGAAGTCAGAATTCATCTCCTCCCAAAAAGATCCAAGGTTATGTTGGACAAGTTGAATCAGCTGTCAACACCATACAAAGATGTTCTTCGATTGGTGTAGTTCTTAAGTTATCTATGCCTTCTCACTGAGGCTCCTTGGTCCCAGGAATGCCACTACATCACATTCCCATCTTGCTGAGGCTTCTAACCCCAGATTTGCCGTGATTTTGACAAGTGTACAAGTCCCATGATTTTGAGGTGTGTACTTGCATTATGCATCTTGATTGGTACCTCAGTTTCTCAATTTTGATGGAGACCACAGAGGATTTCTAAGCATGCAATCTCCTGAACATTGTTGCTCAATCAGTGTTTTCTGAGTGCAAGGGCAGTCACTCAGTGCCATTACCAGAAAATCTTCCTGTGCTGCAGTGATAAACTCCATTTAGTTTTCTCCTTTTCTTGCTCCCATCCAAAAGTTAATGAATCAGACCATGGTGTACTTTAAAAAGTTGGAATTATTTGGTACTGCTGGCAAGGGAAACCCACTAAGGGGATTGCTTGTATTCATTTAAGCCTCTAAGAATTACCTTCTAATTTGGAATTTTAAGTCATCCCCACTGGATGATATACTTTGATTCCTTGGCTCCTCAGTAAATAGGTGCTTTATCTCTTTTATTTATACAAGCTCTCTTTAGAGTATACAGGAGGAAAAACAGATGGCAGAAACTCCAGACATTTGGGGTTGAAGAGTAACATTTTGGGACTCTCTCAGACGAGTTGCAGCAACTAGTAGCAAGAATGCTTGCAGGAAAGCAAGTTAAAGTAAATGTCACATCTGTTTTCACATCTTTTTCCTTCATAGAAGTGCTTTCCTGTAATATTTCTCTCAAATAGTCATATGCAAAAGTATAGGAATTATGTAACAGGAAACTTGAGAATAGTCTAAATATGCAGGACAGCCAATAAAAATGTTACTCTGGGTATGTATTTACTGGAGTAGAACAATGTTCATATAAGGTTCAGTGAATAAAGGAGGTTTAAAGAAGAGGAATTAATGAATGCTGAATAAAGATTTGCATTGTCTTCTTAGATTCAAAAAAGAGTATTTCTGAGATAGAAAAAAAAATAAGCTTTCACCTGTCAGAATCCTGCAGCAAGTATTTCAGAGGGAATGAAACCTCCAAGATTAAAACTCAATATTTTAGAATGACATTTAACCTTCCAAAATGGTATTATGAGTACAAGCTTAAATTCTTATAACTCTTGCAAAGTGAGGCATTTACAACCCTGTTAGAGATCCTAATGAAATTTTGACTACATCTTCATTTCAAGATATGGTGTAGACTCTGGGGCCAGACTGCCTGGCTTCAAAACTGGGCTCCTGCACTAGCTGCTTATGTGCCACTGGGCATTTTCTTAATTTATAAAAGAACAAAAATAACAGTTGCACCAGATGTTATTGGCAGCCTGCTTGTATTGCATCAGCCTCTCTGAATGCCCCCCATCCTGTCCCCTCTTCCTATATTACTCTGCCTGAAAGTATTCTCTGGCCACAGGCCGTGCTTGCCCTCTCTCTAGGCAGGCAGAAGTGCAGGAATCAGTGCCTCGAGAACACCATCAATCAACGAGAGCTGGAGTTTCAGCAGGGAGACCCCCTGTCTTAATGGAGGAGGTGTGAGCTGTGTTTCAAACAGTCTTACAGAGGGTCCTCGAAGGATTTGGGCCCCCATCGCTCACAGCGGTATTATGCTCATTATTGCACTTTTCCCTTCTTTTTCCTGTTTCACTTATAATTCTTCTTCTCATCACTTTTCAAATAATCTTTTTGCATCCAAAGCTCTTCTCCAAGGGGAATCCAATCTAAACCTTATGGAGTTGTGGTGAAAACTACACGAAATGAAGCACATTTAGAAATAAGCATGGTGCCTATCCAAAGCGAGTGGCCAATAAATATTGACTATAATTATCACTATAAATATTATACAATCAATATTACACTGGAATATCTAACATAAACAACTATATGAAAGAATTTTGTAAAAATATGCATCCAGGCTGGCCGTGGTGGCTCACACCTGTAATCCCAGCACTTTGGGAGGCCAATTGGATGGATCACTTGAGGTCGGGGGTTCAAGGCCAGCCTGGCCAACATGGCGAAACCTCATCTCTACTAAAAATCCAAAAAATAAAAAATAGCTGAGCATGGTAGCAGGCACCTGTAATCCCAGCTACTTGGGAGGCTGAGGCACAAGAATCGCTTGAACCCGGGAGGTGGAGGTTGCAGTGAGCTGAGATTGCACCACTGCACTCCAGCCTGGGAAACAGAGAGAGACTCCATCTCAGAAAAAAAAAAAAATGCAACCATTATAAAACAATTTTAAATGTATTTACTAACAATTTTAAAATGCAAAATTATTCAAATTCCTACATGGCTGTAGATGAGATGAAATATAAACACACTTATCCTTTAAATTATATTAAGTTTTTAGACTCCAATTTTTACAACCACGAAACCAATCCCTGTACTTCAAACTTCATCTACTTCAGTCTACTGATTTTACAGATCAAAATCCTGAGGCAAAGAAATGAGCTATAGTTTGGGTATTTGACTCCTCCAAATGTCATGTTAAAATGTGATCCCCAATGTTGGATGTGGGGCCTGATGGGAAATGTTGGGTCATTGCAGTGGATCCCTCATGAATGTCTTGGTGCTGTCCTCACAGTGATGAGTTCTCACTCTGTTTGTTCCAATGAGAGCTGATTGTTTAAAAAAGCCTGGCACCTCCAGCCCTCTGGCCCCATCATATGATCTTTGCACATGCTAGCTCCCCTTCCCCTTCCAGCATGAATGGAAAGAGCCTGAATTGATCACCAGATGCAGATGCTGGTACCATGCTGCTTATACAGCCTGCAGAACCATGAGCCAAAAAACCTCTTTTCTTTATAAATTACCCAGCCTCAGGTAGTCCTTTGTAGCAAAACAAATGAGCCAAGATAGGGTGTTACATAGTTACTTGTCCTAGACCACACTCCTAACTGGGTTTTCCAACTTTCAGCTCCTGGTCAAGTGTCCTTGCCATCATGCCACATCCCATACACTTTATTAAAAAGATAACCAAGAAAGATAAAAACATCAAATAACCAGGTCATGCTGATCCTGGTGTGGATGAAGGGGTAGGGGGATAAGCTCTTGATTGATATTGGTTCATGGACAGTAGCTGTTTTAGTTCATTTATGCTGCTATAGTAGAATACCTGAGGCTGCATAGTTAAAAGAATCGAAATTTATTTCTCACCATTCCAGAGCTGAGAAGTCCAGTGTCAAGGTGCTGCATCCTCTGGAGAGGAGAAATATCATGTCCTCACATAGAAGAAGAGCAGAAGAGAGACAGAGCCCAGTCTTGCATGCCCTTTTTATAGGGGCACTAACCCTTTCATGAAGGCTGTGCCCTAAACACCTCCCATTAGGCCCCACTTTCCCAAGTCTTGCGTTGGGGATTAAATTTCTATCATGTGAACTTTGGGGGGACACATTCAGACCATAGCAGTAGTTATTCATTTGATCAATTGTTTTAGGTCTTAGAAATAGCATAATTAGAGTATTTGTAATAAAGAGGCCTGGGGAAGAAATGGGTGGACAGATTCTTGGGAGGGACACCAATTGTGAAGATACCCATTTCAGAGGAGGCACCAGATAAGTAGAGGAGGCATCAGATGATGAACCTGATTCTGTGATGAATAGTAGTCATCTTCTTTCCTTATCCACCCCCGCACCTGCTCAATGGGTTCTTTGGCAGGAGGATAGAGGTTATACATGGAAATAACTCCCTTCCCAAGGCTGATATAGCCGCCATTACCATGGAAATCAGTGCTGAGCTCCTTTGATGGTGCTGGTTCCTTGGGGGTACCACAAGTGAGTAGCAAGTTGGTTATATGGGATTCCACCTGTCCTATGTGGATAATACATGTGTAGTGATATCTAATTGTTGTTTAAACTTGCAATTCCCTAATGACAAATCATGTTGGCCATATGCTTATTTGCCTTCTGTATATTTTCTTTCTTCGGTGAGGTGTGCCTGTTCAGATCTTTTGCTCATTTTTTACTTGGGATTTTTTTTTTATTCTTAAGAGCTTTTGCATATTTTAGATATATGTCCTTTATCAGAAATATGTTTTGCAAATATTTTTCCCAGTCTGGGTTTGCCTTTTGACTCCCTTAAAAGTGACTTTCACAGAAAAGAAGTTTTCTATTTTAAGAAAAATTATCAAATCTAACTTTCCTGGATTGGTGGAGTATCTAAAAACTCATCACCAAACCCAAATTCACCTAGATTTTCTCTGCTGTTTTCAAAGTTTTGTAATTTTGCATTTGACATTTAAGTTCATTATATCTTTTGAATTAATTTTTGTGAAAAGGGAAAAGTCTGTCTGGGGTTTTATTGTTTGTTCATATAAATATCCAACTGTTTTAGCCTCATTTGTTGAAAAGAGAATCCTTTCTTTGTTGAATAGTTCCAGAGTCTTTGTCATAGATAAGGTGACTAGTCTGTTCCTTTGATCTGTCTATTCCTTTGCTAATATCATGTTGTCTTGATGCTTGGAGCTTTATAACAACCTTGAAATTGGGTTGTATGCATCTTCAACTTATATTACTTCTTCAGTATTGTGTTAGCTATTCTAGGGTTTTTTGCCTTTATGTATACTTTAGAATTAGTTTGTCGATACATATAAAATGGTTTGTTGAAATTTTCCTTAGGATCGTGTTGAATTTATTAAAATTGAGAATAATTGACATTTTAATTTGAGCTTCAGATTAAGAAATGTGAACTATCTTTGCATTTATTTAGAACTTTCTTGATTCCTTTCATCAGTTTTATTTTTGTATATAGACCCTATACATATTTTATTAGGCTTATATCTTAAGTATTCCATGATTTTTGGTGCTATTGTAAGTGGTATTTTTAAAAAGTAATTCTAATTCCAATTATTTATTGGTGGTATATAGAAGTGCAGTTGCCTTTACTATATTAACATTACAGTCCACAACCTTGCTACAGTTACTTATAAATTCCAGAAGTATTTTTGTTGAATCTTTAAGATTGTCAACACATATAATTGTTATCTGTGAGCAAAAGTAGTTTTCCTTCCCAATCTGTATGGCTTTTATCTTCTTGTTTTGCTCCCTTCACTAGGTCTTCCAGTGGCAGGCAGAATAGGAGAAATGGAAGTGGACATCCTGCCAGTTCCCAATATTTGGGGGAAAACAACCAGTTTCTCACCATTAAATATAATGCTAGAAGTAGAATACTTATGAGTATTCTTTACCAGGATGAGAAAGTTCCCTCTGTTTCTAGTGTGCTGACTTTTTTTTTTAATCCTAAATAGGTATTAGATTTTGTCAAATGCTTTTTTTGCATCTACAGATATAATAATACATTTTTTCCTTTAAGCATGTTGATGTAAAAGATTAAATATACTGATTTTCAAATGATAAAATAGCCCTGCATACCTAGAATAAATTCCTCTTGGTCATGATGAATAGATTTTTTGATACACTGCTGGATTTGATTTGCTTATATTTTGTTGAGAATGTTTGTGCCTGTGTTCATTGAAGATATTGATGTGTAGTTTTCTTTTTTGGATGTGCCTTGGTCTGATTTTGGAATCAAGGTAATCCCAGACTTATAAAATAAATTAGGAAGTATTACCTGTGCTTCCATTTTCTGGAAGAAGTTGTAAAAAATTAAAGTCATTTGCTCCTTAATTCAATGGTAAAATTTACCATTGAAACCATCTGGGCATGGTACTTTTCTTTTTTGGAAGATTACTAATTATTTATCCAATTTCTTTAACAGATACAGGGCTGTTCAAATGTTCTGTTTCTCCTTGTGTGATTTTGGTATTTTCTGGTCTTTTTTTGGTATTGGTCATATATAAAAACTATCAATTTTTGGACATAAAGTTGTTCATAGTGTTATTTTATTCTCCTTTTAATATCCATGTTAGAAGCAGTAATGACCACGCCTGCATTTCTTGTGCCGTCTCTCTCTGTCTTTCTATGCTAGGCTAGCTAGATTTTATCAAGTGCATCTGTCTTTTTAAAGAACTATCTTTTGGTTAGTTTGATTTTCTTCTTTTTTCACCTTTTTGATTTCTACTTTAATTTTTGTTATCTTATTTACTTCCTTCAGATATAAATTGTACTTCTTTCTCTTATTACTAAGGTGGAAGCTTATATTATTGCTTTTAGTTCTTTATTGATTTGTAACATATGCATTCTAAGCACTCCTTTCTCTACGTCTCTCAAATTTTGAGAAGTTGTATTTTCAATTAGGTCAAAATACTTTCTAGTTTATCTTCAGACTACTTATTTGGCATGTATCATTTACCAGGATATATTTACATTTTTTAATATTCGTGGCTTTTCTAGCTATCTTTCTGGTATGTATTTTTAGTTTAATTCCATTTTGGTCTGGGAACATACTTTGTATGATTCTAATTATTTTAAACTTCTTATGATGGGTTTTAGGACCCAGAGTATTATTTATCTTGATGAATATTCGACATAAGCTTAAGATGAATGTGTATGCTGCTGTTGTTGGATGGAATATTCTATAAATGTCCATTTGACTAAGTTAATTGATAGTGCTGTGCAGGTCAACTACATCCTGAGTGATTTTCTGCCTGCTTGACCTATCAATCAATTGCAAAAACAGGCATGTTGAAATCTCCAACTGTGACAGTGCATTTGACTATTTTTGTTTTCAGTCCTATTAGTTTTTGCTTTATGTATTTTGATGCTCTATTGTTAAGTCACACATACTTAGATTGTTACATGTTTTTGGAAAATTGACCTTTTGTTAGTATGTAATACCTCTCTCTATCTCTAATAACTTGTCTTGCTCTGAAGTCTTGTTTAATATTAATATACGTATTCCAGCTTTCTTTTGGTTAGATTTACCATGGTAAAATTTTCTTTACCTTTTTACTTGCAACCTATCTGAGTTGTTATATTTAAAGTAGATTTATTTTAAACAATGTAATTTTATTTTTTATTCATGATGACAATTTTTATTGGTTTATTATGAGTATGATTGAATCAGTTTCTATCATTTTTATAGCTAGTCTCTATTCACTACATTTGTTCTTTGTTTTCTTCCCCTCTTCTTATGCTTTATCTGGCTTTAATTGAACATTTTTATGATTCCATTTTATCATCTCTCTTGCCATATCAATTATACTTTTTAAAAAAATATTAGTTGTTTCACTAGAAGTGCAATATATGTTTTTAACTAATATAAGTCCACCTAAATTATCACTATGCTGCTTCGAATGTAGTTCAAATGTAACAGAGTTTTCACAATTGCTTCTTCTTATCTAGTACAGCATTGCTGTCCTTTTGCTTAGCCCTTGGCAGTAATAGCCCAATACATTGTTGCTACTATTACCTTAAACAAAAACATATATATTAATACATTAATTGTATTAATACATTTGTATGTGCTAATACATTTGTATTAGTTAATACAATTGTACAATTATGCAATTAATCATTAATTGTAATAAATTAATGTATTAATTGATACATTAATACATACATTAATATGAATAAGAGAAACAAAAGATTTATTCTCATATGTTATTTAAGTGATGATCTTCCTTCCTTTATATAGATCAGAATTTCTGAACTATATAATTTTTCTTTTCCCTGAAGAACTTCTGTCAGCACTTCTTGAAGGGCTGGTCTACTAGTGAGGAATTCCCTGAGTTTTTGTTTGTCTGAGACTGTTTTTATTTCTCCCTCACTTTTGAAGGATAATTTTTCTGGGCGTAGACATTCTTTTTTTTTTTTATTATACTATAGGTTTTAGGGTACATGTGCACAATGTGCAGGTTTGTTACATATGTATCCATGTGCCATGTTGTTTTGCTGCACCCATTAACTCGTCATTTAGCATTAGGTATATCTCCTAATGCTGTCCCTCCCCCCTCCCACCACCCCACAACGGTCCCCGGAGTGTGATGTTCCCCTTCCTGTGTCCATGAGCTCTCATTGTTCAATTCCCACCTATGAGTGAGAACATGGGCATAGACATTCTAAGTTGGTGATTTTTTTTCATCTAGTATGTAAAATATTCACTCCACTCTCCCTTGCTTGCATGGTTTCTGATGAGAAGTAAACTGTAATATTTATTTTGTTCCTCTACTTGTAAGGGGTTTTATTTCTCTAGTATTGTTTCAAGATTTTCTCAGGTTTCAAATTTTTTTTTTAATTTATTATGCTCAGTGTTTTCTGAATTCTCTACAGCTGTGTTTTGGTGTCTGTCACTAATTTCTGGAAATTCTCAGCCATTATTTCTTCAAATATGTTTTCTGCTTTTTTCTCACTTTCTCCTGCCATTCATGGTGCATGGTTTATGTCTTTTCAAGTTGTTTAACAATTCTTGGATCTTTTGTATCTTTTTTTTTTTTCACATTTTTTCTCTTTACATTTCAGTTTGGGAATTTTTTATAGACTCTATCTTTAAATTCCTTTCTTGGCTGTTTTCAGTATGCCAATGAGTGCATCAAAAGCATTCTTTATTTCTTTTGATTCATAGCATTTCCTTTTGATTCTTTTATGTATCTTTTGTCTCTGCTTACATTATATATCTCTATATGGTATCTATTTTTTTATTAGCATCTTTAACATATTAATCATAGTTTTTAAATTCCCTGTCAGATAATCTATTATCTGTATCATATCTAAGTCTGGTTCTGATGCTTGCTTTGTCTCTCGGACTGTGTTTCTCTTGTCTTTTAGCATGCTTTGTACATTTTTATGAAAATATGAACACAATGTACTAGGGAATAGAAACTGAGATAAATAGGCCTTTCCTGTGAAGTTTTATGATAATCTGACAAAGAGTTGGGCTATGTTTAATGTTTGCTGTAGCTGTGGGTGCCAGACCCTTCACATTCCTTCAGGGTTCTTGTCATTGACTGCACTGTTAACTTTGAGCTTCCTTGCATACTTCTCAAGGAGAACTTTTATCTTGCAGCTCTTTTTGCTGTAACCCACTGTTACTGGACTGGAGCCCTGTTGGTGAGATGGTAAAAAGTCACTGTATAATCTTGTGATTAAATCCTACTCTTTTAGTGGCCTTCCTGGTATGTGGCCTCCTTGGTATGCAGCCTCCATAAATATTTTCTAGTTTTGTTTTGTTTTGTTTTTGTTTTGCTTTGTTTTTCTCTCTCAGATGACACAAGAAAGCTAGAGGGGTCTGGAGTCAGAAAAATATCCTCCCCTCAAGTGGGATAATACTCGGTTATCCTTCACTATGGAGAGCAGGCCTTTGCTAGGGAGAAAGTTCTAGGAGTATTTCACAGTGGTGACTCTTCTCCCCCTGCCAGAATCTAGAAGGGAATTTTCTTCACCTTTCTCTGTTGAGAATTTCTTGCTACAGTTTATGCAGCATTTCTAGGTGTTTTTTAAGAAAGATTTTTAGATTATCTGATCTGTAATTATGCTAGAAATGGAAGCTTCTCAGTTCTTTCTCTAACACATATGTATTGAGCATAAGCTCTGTGCCAGTCATTGTGTTAAGCTGTGAGAAAAAATTAAAAAATAACTTAGATATATATTTTGCTTTTCCAAAATCTATAGTCTTAATTAAAAAAAAAGATCTTGCACAAAAACTATAATGGGGGAAAATAAATGTTTATTGGATAAGCATCCTTTTGTGGCCATCTCCTAATGTAATCACAGTAGGTCCATTTTTCAATACATACAGCAAGTCAGGATGCTGAGACACCGAGTTGCCACAGAGAAAGAGGTTTAACATAAGGTTGCCAAATGAGAAGATAAGAGGAAATCTCAAAAATGTCTCCCCCAGGAGTTGGGGCTAGGATTTTAAGGATTTTGGAGTGGGCTGAAATGTGGAAATTATTGATCAGTCAGAGTGCAGGGTGGAGTCATGGGACAGGGAAATAAACTCCACTCTCATGCTGATTCTATTTTTCTGTGGATGTTTTCAAACTGGTTTGCATCAGCTGTTTCACTGGAATTCAGAATCAGAAAAACAACTTAAGCAATCTTTAAACAAAAGCTTCAGGATTCTAATGTCAGGTATTTTATCTATAGGGGCAATAGGCATGCAAATCAATTTTTAAACAGAAGTCTTATGATCCTAACATCAGAAAGCCTGTCCAGAGAATCAGTGAGGAGAGAGGCGGTCTGCATCGAGTGCTACCCAACTTTCGGTAACAAGGAAGTGAGCCAAGTGCAGCCTGATTAATGCTTAATTAGAGCTATATTTCTGTCCAGAACCCAGCACGCAATTCTTGATAACGCTGTGGGGATGGTTTTACTAACAGGCTCTATATTCTTTAATGGCATTTGCTACTTACTCAGAGTACTCAAGTTACTTACATATCCCAGGTCATTTTCACTCAGCTATGTTAGCTCATGTCGACAAAAAGAGTCAAACTCTGTAAAATATATTAAGAGATTTATTTTGAGCGAAATGTCAGTGACCAGGGCCCATGACACAGCCCTCAGGAGATCCTGAGAACATGTGCCCAAGGTGGTCGGGGTACAGCTTGGTTTTACACATTTTAGGGAGGCATGAGGCATCAATAAAATACATTTAAGAAATGTAGTGGTTTGGTCCAGAAAGGCGGGACAACTCAAAGCAGGGGCTTCTGGGCTATAGGTAAATTTAAACATTTTCTGGTTGACAATTTGTTGAGTTTATCAGAAGACCTGGGATCAGTGGAAAGGAATGTTCAGGTTAAGATAAAGGGTTGTGGAGGCCAACTTTTATTGTGCAGAGGAATCTCTCAGATAGCTGACTTCAGAGAGACAGCAGGTTGTAAAATGTTTCTTATCAGACCTTAAAAGGGTGCCTGGCTCTTAGCTGATTATTTTCTGGATCTGGAAAGAAAGGCAAAAAAAAAAAAAAAAAAAAAAAAAAAAAAAACCAAGGGGGAAAGGGGGTTATCTATAGGATGTGGATTTTTCCCACAAGAGACTTTGCCAGGCAGTTTCAAAGTATGGCAAGGAAATATATTTTGGGGTTAAATATTTTTTCCTTGTCTCGCAATGTTATTCCAGAGTCAGATTGAAAAGTAAGTCACGATACATAGGGTCAAACAAAACCCATCTGATGAGAATTTCTGGTTTGTAGGGCATGACTTCCTAGACCCCTTAAATAGGAATTTGGGCAAAATAAAAAATCAGAGCTTAGTCCTCACTTGGAAATTTCAAAGATTCTTTCCAGTTCTCAATCTCCTGACAGGTATCCTCTATCTTCCTGCCACTTCCTAGGCTTCATAGGCTTAGCCCCTTTTATGTGTAGATTTAAGGCTTTTGATTAATTAAAAATAAACTTTATAAATCATAATTCATTTGGATATCAGTTTTTCTATTTATGCTATATGTCATAAAGTAATATATATTTATGATATATATGATAAATTTAAATTTTTTCTCACATACATATTTGTTTATATTGAGAAATGAGTTTAAAAATAAAATGAAACTTTTGTATAAATTGTATTCTCTCCAGTTATCAGAAATATAGTCTGGTATATGACAAATATATTCCAGAATACTTTTTTTTGCAGCTACTCATTACATCTCCTGACAATCTGAGCTGATTTTTACATATCAAAGGGATTTTCTTTTTTACAATAATAAATTCAGATATACAAAGAAAATTAAGAATCGAGAGTTTGTCTCTTTTATTCAGAAAATTACTCTACTTTTCAGCCTTCCTTTAATTAGTAGAAAATTATATTCTTTCCATTTTATGCATTTTACTAAATTAAGTGAGCAAAGTGATAAAAAGAAGCCAACTAAAAGCTTTGGTTCCAGTTCATCAAATTTAATTTTAATTATGAGTGGTTAATCAAGATAAGGCCCTGGAGGGAAGGCTCAAGCAACTGGGATTGCTTAGACAGAAAATAGAAGCCTCGGGAAGGTGTGGGGACAGAGGATGATGACAAGGCCATCACCGCCTCTGCGGGAAGAGTGGACTGGAGCCAGAGCAGCAGAGATTTTAGATTAGAGTTATAAATGGTTTATCTGATGTTCTTACTGAATTATAAAATGAACGTATTGGTCAGAAAGTTGCTTTAAGTTTCTTACAAGAACTCTGTAAGGTGAGTGTTTTTACCTTGTAAAGGCAAGAAAAGCAGAGAAAGTTTCCAAAACTCACACAGCTACTCTATAACTTGGCCAGGATTTTTACCTGGATTTTCTCATTCCAAGACCTAAGGTCAGTGGGTCTTACTAAACTTCCCACCCTCATTCTGCCCAAGGGCCGGTGAATAAACTCGTGGACTTACCCAGTGCACTAGACTCTGTTCATTGATGAGAGTCCACCAAAACCATCCCCAGGAACCTTTGTGCAGTTCACATGGTTCTGGAAAGTTGATGGGATTGGGGACCCATTTTCACCCCCACATTTATAACCCTTTGTGAAAAGACTGGTGGATGTTCTCATGGATCATGGAAACCCTCAAGAAAAAAAAGTGAAAATCTGCATATTTCATAAAGTTTCTGACCTCTTTATAATGCAGAGTGATCCATTTCTAGAGTAATAGTCAAAGGATGAAAACACCATTTAACACCCAGTATCAGATTTTCAGGGTAAAATTATCGCCAACTGATTAATAGAAATAAAAGAAATGGCCTGTAATCCCAGCACTTTGGGAGGCCGAGGCGGGCAGATCACCTGAGGTCGGGAGTTTGAGACCAGCCTGACCAACATGGACAAACCCTGTCTCTACTAAAAATACAAAAAATTAGCTGGGTGTGGTGGTGCATGCCTGTAATCCCAGCTACTCAGGAGGCTGAGGCAGGAGAATTGCTTGAACCTGGGAGGTGGAGGTTGCAGTGAGCTGAGATCGTGCCACTGCAATGGAACCCAGGTGACAGAGTAAGACTGTCAAAACAACAACAAAACAAAACAAAAACAAACCTCAAAAAAGTCATTTTTTACGTTTATAAGATTCTTCAAAACTGTAACATCATCTATCTTATAATTAAATATTTATTGAGTGTTGACAGTAAATACTAAAGAGTAAATTTCAGAGTGTTCTATTTTCCTCAGTAGGTGACCTGCCTTCCTAAATTTCACAGTGAAAATAGGATCTGTGTAGCAAATGAGGGTTTGGTTTAGTTTTATCATGGTATATTTAGGCCATAGCAGTAATGAAGTGGAGGTTCTCTCTGTCAGTTTTATATGGCAGTCATTAATTCCAGGACACAATATGTGAGTGGTCTGAAGATGGAGAGAAAGAAGCACTATTCTTTCCTGCAGGTCATGAAGAAATGCCAAGTTGGGGACACAGGCACACAGCTGCTGCCAGGAAACTGCTCTGATGTTAGTAGCATGGCATCATTCACTCAGCAAATATCAGCTATAATTCAACAAATTTCTTTTGAAGCCCTGCCATCTTCTAGATATTGGGATATAACAGCAAAGAAAGCCAGGAAGGTCACTGCCCTCATAGAGCACACATCCTGGTATGGGAAAGGGAAGACAAAACAGATTTAGAAAAGCAATGCAGACAGCAATGGCACTATAAAGAAAACAGAATAAAGTAATGACCTCTGTGCATCGGATTTGGGAAAACCTCTCTGGGGGGTGACAGATAACTGAGTCCTGAGCAGTTCGAAGAAGCCATGGAGAGATCTTGGGAAAAGAGCCTCCCAGACAGAAGGCATAGCAATGGCACAGGCCCGCAGTCAGAACCACGCTCAGGACAAACCACAAGTAGCAAAAGGTCAAATAGCTCCATAGTGTTGAAGTAGAGACTGAGTGCCGGGAGACTGAGTTGGCGAAGCAGACAGCAGCCATTCTAGATGCAGCTTTGCAAACCAGAGCCAAGAGACTTCATGCAGGAAGTCACTCTGGCTGCTATGTTCAGAATAAATTGTAGGTGAGCAAAATTGGAAGCAGGGCAACTTCTAGTGACTCAAACCCCTTAAGGAACACAGAAAAAGGCACCAGTCACCACCTTTTTGGGATCTTTTGTCTTCCTGTGGAGTCTGAAGAGTTATGGACAGGTCTTCTCAAGTCTAAAACTCTTGCTTTCTTTTGTATTGCATTACCTGATCTCTTTGGCTTTTGGCGGTACCTGAGATTGCAATTAAAACCGGTGAAATCTGCATAAAGTCAGTAGGCTGTACCCATATCAATTTCCTAGTCTGATGTTGTAGTAGAGTTACATAAGATGTTACCATTGGTGAAACCTGGGCAAAAAGTACAGGACATCACACTGTACTATTTTTGAAACATCTGTTATTTATGGTTGTATCAACATTAAAATGTTTTAAATGTCATAGAGGCACTGAAATAAACACTGTATAATGTGTATATTCATTGGCCTGCCTTTAGTAAATCTACCAGTTGATAATGCCTACATAAGGTAACCAAATTATATGTTCACTGCTAGCATACTGAATAGTGTATTCTTGGCCTTGGGGTAGTTTTTAGAATAGGGATGATGGATAGCAATATTGGTGGTACTGGTATGAGAGTCCATGAATCCATGATAATGGAACTGAGAGTGGTGGCCTAGGCCCTTGGGCAGCCCCAGGGACAAGTTGAACAATTGGGAGACTCTGGGGATGGTGGTGTTAATAAGAAAGGTGATTGTGTCTTAAACAGTGGCATCTTTAGAGATGAGCTAAATCCATGGGGCACAGGTGGCTGTGAAACAGCCTCACAGATTGCGGTGGTCTAGGCGCTGGCTGTAGCAGACAGAGAGATGCTATTGAAGGTGGTAGTTGTTGTAGTATGAAGGGAAAAATACAAACTATAGCCTCATTAAAAATTCCTTTCATGTAAAATAAAACAATTTTTTTAAATGTCTTACCTAGAGGTTGGCTAGTTTGTGAAAGCCAAAAATTAACCAAAACCATATGTTAGAAAGAAGACAAACACTTCAGGCTTAAACTATGATTCTTGGAAAATAACGCATATTTTTAAAAGTGCAGATGAAAAGGCAATCTGGAGAATGGAAAAATATTTTAAATAATATTCCTGAAAAGGGTCTAGTATAAATAATATATAAAGAACTCTTACAATTAAAACGACAAATAATCCAATTAAATATATAGGCAAAGAATTTGAATGAGTATTGCTTCAAAAAAAGATACACAAGTGGTCAATAAGTGCATTAAAAGGTGCTCAACATCATCAGTTATCAGGCAGATGCAGACCAAACCCACATCAGATAGCACTTCACATCCACTAGGATAGGTATGATTATAATGTTAAAAAGAAACAATGAGTGATAGCGAGGATGCTCTAAAAATGGAATTTTGAAAAATAGATTGGTGGTGGGAATGTGAAATGGCACAGCCACTTTGGCAGTTCCTCACACAGTTAAACATAGAATTTTATATTCTAAACATAGAAATAAAAGTTTAAAATAGAATTACCATATAATCCAGCAATTCTGCTCCTAGATATATGTCCAAAGTACTGAAATATATGTTCTTACCAAAATTTCTACATGATTGTTTGTAGCAATTACTTATAATCACCAAAAGTGGAAACATTCCAAATGACCATCAGCTGATGAATAACAAAAAATGTGATAAATCTACATGAAGGAGTATTATTCATCCATAAAATAAAGTACTGTTACATATTGATCCTTGGATACAACATCAGTGAACCTTAAAAGCAATATTCTAAGTGAATGAATAAAGACAAAACAGCCACATACTCTATGATTCCACTTATATGAAATGTCCAGAAAAGGCACATCAATGGAAAGTAAATTAGAGCTTGTTAGAGGATGAGAAGTGAGGTGTCTTTTGAGGTGCTGAACATATTCTGGAATTAGAAAGTGGGATAATTGTATAATGAATATACTACAACTCTTAAGATGAATACTTTAAGGGTATAAAATTTATGATATATGAATAATATCTCAATAAACTACAACGGTTCATTTGTTTTTACTAAATGGATGCTAAAGTTAAGAAATATGAAGTCACATTAGTAAATAGCTAAGTCAGCTACGGGAGAAAAGTAAGACAATTTAACATTGTCTTTTGCTTACTTGGTTTTTTTAAGCCAAGTTGTACTTTTCTAAAGAATACAGTACATTGGCTGGCGCGGTGGCTCACGCCTGTAATCCCAGCACTTTGGGATGCCAAGGCGGGCAGATCAGGAGGTCAGGAATTCAAGACCAGCCTGACTAACCTGGTGAAACCCTGTCTCTACTAAAAATACAAAAATTAGCCGGGTGTGGTGATACATGCATGTAGTCCCAGCTACTTGGGAGGCTGAGGCAGGAGAATTGCTTGAACCCGGGAGGCAGAGGTTGCAGTGAGCCAAGATTGAGCCACAGCACTCCAGCCTGGGCGGCAGAGCAAGATTCCATTTCAAAAAAAAAAAAAGAAAAAAAGAATATAGTACATTCTTAAATATTTCATGGTTTATCCACTTTGGGGATTTTTTGAAGTCTTTATTTTTCTTCTCACTATGTCTCAGTTGTATAGTAAAAGAATCGTGCCAGAGGACAGACAGCAGACCATGAACATCAAATCAATTAATTTGGCTTTTAAGTGTTGTCATAAAAAATTCAACAGTGGAAACTCAAGTTGACATATTTTGGAGAAATTTGTGCTTCTCTATTCGTGCAAGCTTTAGTCATTGTGATAGATTATATACAATTACACTGGACATTTGGCATCTTGCCTTGTTAAAACATGAATCCCCCAGGTGCTATATAAAGGACCTCCGATACTGTTAGTTCCATTAGGAAGCCATGAAATGAAAACACTGAACTACTGACTGATCCCACACTAAATGTGCTGAGTCACAGTGTTTTCATTTTTCATTTTTTCTCCAAATGTAAGGACTTATGGGCTAAGATGTTGGCTTGACAACTCTATCAGAGAAGTCCATCCTAAGTTACGAATAAAAGATCTGTGGAAGTACATTTTTAAAAAACCTTCACAACTGCATTCAAACAAGGAAAACTAAATATCATATGCTACAATCAGTGAATAATTTCTATAGACTTTAGCAAAAGGAAAAAAAGCCTTGAGGAATGTCACTGTGGACTACGCATGTTCCTCCTGGGACCCAAATGATCCTTCCAGCTGACGTTGTGTAAATACAGATGCACTGGGCTAGACTTACCCCGGGAAAGGCATCACATTCCTCAGTTGCAATATTTTCTGAAGGAGTATTTGGATGGAAATACGTGTGTGTGTGTGTGTGTGTGTGTGTGCATGTGTGTGTGTGTGTGTCCTACTAATGCTTTCATACTAGTAGATTTTGTACAGAGGCCATAGAATGCTGAGAAACTGAAGTTAGAGACTCAAACACAGTTTATACTGGGGATATACTATAAATCAAAACAAAGCATTAGCTGAAAAGCAGTAAAGATTTCGGGTAGAACAGATAAAGTTATCTTCTTTTTTAATCAGAATCTCATAGGAAAGGCAGAAAGTGTCTAAGATAGGGAATAGATTTATAACAACTTGAAAAATATTTTAAAAAATCATCAGTAGCCGCCGGGCGTGGTGGCTCATGCCTGTAATCCCAGCCCTTTGGGAGGCCGAGGTGGGTGGATCACGATGTCAGGAGTTCAAGAACAGCCTGGCCAACATAGTGAAACTCCGTCTCTACTAAAAATACAAAAATTAGCTGGGCACAGTGGCGTGTGCCTGGAGTCCCAGCTACTCGGGAGGCTGAGGCAGGAGAATCACTTCAACCTGGGAGGCGGAGGTTGTAGTGAGCCGAGATCACGCCACTGCACTCTAGCTTAGGCAAGAGATTGAGACTTTGTCAAAAAAAAAAAAAAAAAAATCGTCAGCAGCATTTTTAGGATTTTTAAAAAATATGGGATGAAATAGAAACTGAGAAAATAAAACATTACTGAAAACATATATGAGCCTACCAATTTTATCAGCAAAGCCCAGGAAAAAGTCCAAGATAAAAATTACCAGTATCATGGGAAAATTACACTATTTTTCAACAAATGATGTTTGGAGAACTAGATATACACATGCAAATAAGAAAAGATAAAAATAGGCTGGGCACGGTGGTTCAGGCTTGCAGTGCCAGCACTGCGGAAGGCTGAGGTGGGATGATAACCTGAGGTCAGGAGTTCGAGACCAGCCTGGTCAACATGGTGAAACCCTGTCTCTATTAAAAATACAAAAATTAGCCGGGTGTGGTGGCACGAGCCTGTAATCCCAGCTACTTGGGAGGCTGAGGAAGGAGAATCACTTGAATCCTTGAATCCGGGGGGTGGAGGTTGCAGTGAGCCAAGATCGCACCACTGCACTCCAGCCTGGGTGACAGAGTGAGACTCCGTCTCAAAAAAAAAAACAAAAACAGAGAGAGAGAGATAAAAATATACCTTTATTTTATACCATACACAAAAATTAAATCAAAATAAACTGAAGCCCTAAATGTAAGAGGTAAAGCTATAAAACTTTTAGAGGAAACCTCGGAGAAATCTTTGTCTTTAGATTAGCCAAACATTTCTTAGATATGACACCAAAAATAATACATAAAAATATGATAAACTTGATCAAAATTAAAAATATTTTCTCCTGGACAACTGTTAAAATAATTACAAGATAAGCCACAGACCGGGAGCAAGTATTTACAAATCACATGTCTGACCAAGGACTCATATCTACAATATATAAATACCTCTGAAAAACCCAAAATAAGAAACCAAACAACCCAACTTTCAAAATTGGGCAAAAGATCTGAACACATACTTCACCACAAAAGATATATGGATGGCAAATAAATACATAAAACACTCAATGGCCAGGCGCAGTGGCCCATGCCTGTAATCCCAGCACTTTGGGAGGCCAAGGCGGGTGGATCACAATGTCAGGAGTTCAAGACCAGCCTGGCCAAGATGGTGAAACCCCATCTCTACTGAAAATACAAAAAATTAGCCGGGTGTGGTTGTGGGCACCTGTAATCTCAGCTACTCAGGAGGCTGAGGCAAAGAATTGCTTGAACCCAGGAGGCAGAGGTTGCAGTGAGCTGAGATCATGCCACTGCACTCCAGCCTGGGCGACAGAGTGAGACTCCGTCTCAAAAAGAAAAAAAAAAAAACCCTCAATATAATTTGTCATTAGGGAAACACAAATTAGTAAATACCTTGGTGATACATCACTACACTTGTCGGAATAGCTAAAATCCAAAAGAAGAACTGATGACACCAAATGCTGGCAAGAATGTGGAGCAATAAGATTGCTCATGGGGCTGCAAGATGATACATTGCCTTTGGAAGACAGTGTGACTGTTTCTTACAAAGTTAAATATGTAGTTACCGTAGAATTTGCCAACTGAAATCCAAGATATTTACTACAGCAAATCAAAAACTTAAATTGGCACAAGCTCTATATTTGAATATGTATAGCAGCTTTATTTGTAATTACTAAAAACTGGAGAAAAAATCAACAAGATACTGTTCAACCGAGGAATTGATAAAGTGTGATACATGCATAAAATGGAATATTATTCCATGATGTAAGAGAGAACAATGATTGATTCATTCAACAACATGAATGAAACAAACATATTTTGCTAAGTGAAAGAAACCAGCCACAAAAGGCGATATATAGTAAGATTTTATTCATATGATATTTGGGAAAACAGAAAAACTATAGGATGAAAAATATATTGCTCATTGCCATTGGTTGTGGGAGGAGAGGATGGCTGACTACAAAGGAATTGAACAGGAGGAAATTTCAGGGTGACATAACTGTTCTGTATGGTACTAGGGTAGGATACATGACTCTATGCATTGAACACAAAAGTGAACTTTAACGTACGCATATTTGAAAAAAATCAACCAGGATGTTCGGGGATACCAGGATGAAAATCAGACCGTGGCAGATGAATCTAGCTACATTACAAATGTATGGCACAACTTAACTTCAGGAGAGAGTGGAAAATGGAACTTTGGAAAATAGTGTTTTGACTGGAAACTACATAACTAAAGACAAAAAGAACTGTACATAAGCAATATGCTGTAGCTGATGAATATTATTTCATATAAATGCAAAGATCTAGCCAAACAATCCTGAAAAAGAAAGAAGCTGGAGGACTCATATTTCCAAACTTCAGAAGTTATGACAAAGCTACAGTAATCAAAAGAGTGTGATACTGACATAGAACAGTTGTATAAAACAAAGGAATCAAATAAAGAATTCAGAAATAAACCCATACATTTATGACCAATTGATTTTTCATAAGAATATTATTTAATGGGGAAAGAATAGTATTTCTAAGAAATAATGCAGGGACAACTAAATATCTGCATACAAAAGAATGAAATTAGACTCCTGCCTCACACTGTATACAAAAACTAACTCAAAAGGGATCAAGACCTAAATGTAAGAAGGAAAACTATAAAACTATTAGAAAGAAACATAAGTCTTTGTGACCTTAGGTTGGGAAATATTTCTTATTTACAACACCAAACACAATGCACTGAAGAAAAAAAAATCTATTTCATCACAATTTTTCAAAAATTGCTTCAAAAGACATCCTTAAGAAAATAAAAAGACAAGCCATACACCAGGAGAAAATATTTTATTTTCTGATACTATATGTGATGAAAGACATGTCCAGAATATATACAGAATTCTTATAACTCAATAACAAAAATCAAAAGGGCTAATGAAAAGGGGCAAAAGATTTGAATAGATATGCCAGCTAAGAATATGTACAAGTTGCCAAAAGGCACACGAGAAGATGTTCAACATCATGAGTCATTCAGGGAAGGCAGATTAAACTGCCATGAAGTACAGCCTGCAACCTCTAGAATAACTATAATCAAAAAGACAGATGGGAACAAGTGTTAGCAAGGGCATAGGGAAAATGGAACTGTCATACATGCTATTAGGAATGTGAAATGGAAAACAGTTTGGTAGTTTCTTAAAAGGTTAAGCATAAATTAACTCCACAAACCAGTGAATCCATTCCTAAAAATCTACACAAGAAAAATGAAAGTATATGTTCACACACAGATTTACAAATGACTGTTCCTAGCAGAATTATTTATATTAGTCCTAACTTGAAAAAAACCAAATGTCTATCAACTGCTGAATGGAGAAAATACATCCATTTGGTATATCTATATGATGAAATATTATTCAGCAATTTAAAAATGCACAAAATAGTGGCATATACTCAAACATGGAAGAACCTCGAAATCATTATACTAAGTTAAGGAAGGTGGACATAAAAACTTACATATTATACGATTTCATTTATATGTACAGAAAAAGCAAATCTATAGACACAGAAAATGGATGAGTGATTGTCTGGGCCTGGGGCAGGATGGGAGGTTTGGGGAGCGACTGCTAATGGGTAGAGACGGGGTTTCACCATGTTGGCCGGGCTGGCCTTGAACTCCTGACCTCAGGTGATCCGCCCACCTTGGCCTCCCAAACTGCTGGGATTACAGGCATGAGCCACCACGCCCAGCCCTTTTGTCAAATTTTTAATGGAAATGTTTGCCTTTTTAACATTGAGCTGTGAGAGTTCTTTATACACTCCAGGTATGAGCCTCTGTCAGATGTGTGATACGCAAATATTTTCTCCCACTCTATAGCCTGTCTTTTCATCCTCTTCACAGGGTCTTTCTCAGAGAGGAACATTTTGATTGTGATGAGGTCCAATGTGTTGAGTTTTTAATAGATCATGCTCTTTTAGTGTCATGTCTACACTTTATCAAGCCCTAGGTCTGGAAGATCTATGTTATCTTTAAAAAATTTATAGCTAATTCTTTAAATCTGTGATCAACTTTGAGTTCATTTTCTTTTTTTAAAGTTATGAGCTTTATGTCAGGGCTGCTTTTTTTATTGCCTATCTATATCCAATTGCTCCAACATGATTTGTTGAAAATACTATCCTTCCTCTTTGCAACTCTGTCAGAAACCAATTAGCCTGGTGCGGTGGCTCATACCTGTAATCCTAGCACTGCGGGAGGTCAAGGCGGGTGGATCACCTGAGGTCAGGAGTTTGAGACCAGCCTGGACAACCTGGTGGAACCCCATGTCTACTAAAAATACAAAAATTAGCTGGGTGTGGTGGCAGGCACCTGTAATCCCAGCTACTTGGGAGGCTGAGGCAGGAGAATTGCTTGAACCTGGAAGGCAAAGGTTGCAGTGAGCCAAGATTGCACCACTGCACTCCAGGCTGGGTGACAAGAGCAAAACTCCATCTCAAAAGACCAGTTAGTCATATTTGAGTTACTCAATTTCTAGGTTCTTTATAATGTCCTGTTGATCTCTGAGTAGCTTTCTCCACCGATACTATACACTCCTGGTTACTGCAGTGACAAAACGTCTTGAAATTGGTAGACTGATTCCTCACATTTTATTCTTTATTCTTTTTTTTTCTCAGGATCTAATTTCTTTGCCTTTTCATGTAACTTTTATTTCCTTTTAATATTTTGTATTTGCCTTTTGATATTCCTGAAATACCACCATGTAACTTTTAAAATAATCTTGTCTATATCTACAAAATACATTTTTGAGATTTTGATAGAAATTCTGTTAAATTGTATACTAATTTGGAGAGAATTGACATCTGTACCATATTGATTCTTCCAGTCCATGAAGACAAAATGTCTTTCTGTTTATTTAAATATTTGATTTTTTTGTCAGCACTTTGAGTTTTTAGTGTTCAGATCCTGCACATCTTTTATTAGATTTGCAACTATTTTTTAATGTTGTCTGCCATCACAATTATATATGCTATTGGTATGTTTAATTTCAGTTTCCACATGTTCATTGCTAGTGCATTCATCTCATATATAGATCATGTATCTTATAAAATTACAGAACTCATTTGTTGTAGGAGACTTTTTTTTGTAGATTCCTTGTAATTTTCTATGTACATCATTATACTGTTTGCAAATAGGCTGTTTTATTTATTACCTGTAAGTAGAAAAAGTTATAGGTCATTCATTTATTACCTAATCACCTCCTAAAGGCCCCACCTATTAATATTATTGCACTGGGGTCTGGACATCAACATGTAAATTCTTCAGGAACACATTCAGACCATAACACAGTTAAAAAAAGAGAGACATCAATTTAAAAATTCTTCATAATAGAAGATTGAAGAGATATTATTTAACTTTGAAAAGGAGTAATTCCACGTCTGCCAATATTTTAATGAGGTTCACCAATTGTCTCATCCTTGGTTCCAGGTCAGAGGTAGGAGCTATTGGTCCAGTTTCAATTGTGTGAAATTGGCCAACTACTTTCACTTTCTGGGCCTTAGATTTTTTTATCTGTAAGTTTCTCTAAGATTGTAAGAAGGTATTTTTTGAGATTATAATTGGAATGTGTAAATTACAAAGAAAACATAAAGCAAGTTTATGTTACACCAGCAGCTTCTCTTTGGTAAAAAAGAACGTTTTGATCAAGCTGTAAATACTATGATTTCTCTATTCCTAAATTTGTTTCATAAGTTTGCATTTTACTGTAAATTTATTGTATAGGTTTGCATTGGCAAAGTGTAGGCTAGTGACAAATTCCAGTGTACTTTCCAGGATAATGAAAGCTGTCATTTGTTGACGGAAGCCAAAATAAAAAAGGTTAAGCAGGGATTTTCGAGGTCATTCTATTCTTTTCTTGTTGAGATTGATTCTAATTTTAATGCATTCTCTGCCCAGCTTTAAATATGGAAAGGGATTAAACAAAGTAATATTGATTGTCGCATCTGTGTCCAGGACTTTTGCACTGAATGTCCTGGAACCATGAAAACCAACTTGGGTTAGGACAGCTCACCAGGGACAACCTCTCTTCTGTGTATGATTATTTTATCTTTTGAGATGACTCTAATTTTTTTTTTTTACGACAGAGTAATAACAATAGCAGGGACCTGTGGCAAAACTGCATGGGCGGGCGACCAGGGCCCCACTGACAGTGATATTTTGTTGGACCCAGATGGTTTGTAGCCACTGTGATATGGCCTTGCTTTGTTTTACGAGCGTGGAGCTCAGCGCCTCACCCTCCCTGATGCTACCCACCTCTGCTTCCTAATCACAGATATGCCTCCTCACCTCTCCCTACATAGAGTATCTTAAGGCTGAGTTTGCTTTGATTAAGTCATGCTTATAATTGAGCAGACACAGCCTATGTTCTAATAGGGTGGCCCTTCAACTTTAAAGATTTCTGAGTCACTGCTATTCCTCGGCTCAGATCAAAATGAGTAAACTCAGCCGGTCAGCAAGGAGTTTAGAGTCTGATGGTGAAGAAGCAAGTGTTCAGGGCATGAAAGAGTCAGAAACAAAGGCGAGGACTCTGCCAGAAGGCCCACAGCACACTTGCCCAGTCTCTCTGCCACTGCTGGCCTCCAGGCAAGGGAACTCTGACTGGAGTTTCTTGGATGCTACTTGAATGTGGATTTGGCACCTTTAATTCAGAGCAGCCTCTGCTTACATGCTCAGCTCCACACTCCACCATCCACCTTCCAAATTCTTTTTTTTTTTTTTTTGAGACGGAGTCTTGCTCTGTCCCCCAGGCTGGAGTACAGTGGCGCAATCTCGGCTCACTGCAGTCTCTGCCTCCTGGGTTCCAGTGATTTTCCAGCCTCAGCCTCCCAGGTAGCTGGGATTACAGGCACATGCCACCACGCTTGGCTAATTTTTGTATTTTTAGTAGAGATAGGGTTTCACCATGTTGGCCAGGCTGGTCTCGAACTCCTGACCTCAGGTGATCTGCCCTGATGGACCTCATTTATTAGCTTCTGATCACTGGGCACCCCCTGCTGGAGGCAGTCAGGACCATCCTTCACACCCTGGCAGCTGGGAAACAGCTTCCATCCTCCAGCAGCCAGTAAGGACCTTAGTCGTGGGAAGCCCAACAGGTATGTTAAATTCTGCACTCTGTCCTGATCCCAATTATCCAATTGTATCTACTCCAGATGAAGAGACAATGTTTTTACCCAAAAGACAAGGGCACTGGCACTTTACAATGTTTCTAGAAAAATAATTAACACTCAAACCAGTTATGCAATTTCTTAAAACTTACATTAAATTTACAACTGATGAAGCTCATTGCATTTCCTGGAATGTTTTCGCTCATTTTAAATTCTAATATTTAAGCTATGACAGATGATTTTATGAAGAGCTGAGTGAGCTTACATATTTGGAGAATCAAGATCTTTCCTCATCTAAGATCTGGTAGCAAAAGAAAAAAAATAAAGTAAACATGCACAGCATCCATTTGTTAATGCAGGCTCTATGGTCCTTGTAGCAGGAGAGGATGTTATGGGAGCTCTTTTGTTTGTTTCACAGGTGAGTCCTATGGATGTGGCAGAGCTATAGTCTAGCCAGAAGCAAAATTGTTCCTACACCATTACATTCTTCCTACATAGTTTTAATCTATGTTGATTCTACAAAGCACATGTTTCCTAAAAAAAATTCTACCATATTTTGAATAGTTATTTCTTTGTTTCTCCTACTGCACTGGGCTATGTTATGAGGCTCATTTTCTCTGGGAATATGTGAACCCACCTTATTTCAGCATGTGAAATGCACAAATATAAAGGTTGTTCATCTCTGACAGCCAGTTGGTCAACTAGCGCTGGGTGCTGGAAGTTCTGTGTATCACCTGCTGCATCCCCACGAGGATTTTGACACTGAAGCAGGTAAATGGGTACCAGCCAACATGTGAGGAGTCTTGCCATAATCATCAGCCGCAAGGAATTTATGTCTGAAATCACTGGGCTAATGTGTCTTAGATAACTTACAGAAGGCTTTCTTGGAGCATTTCTCTGGGATCTATGCATGCAGGGGCATTCGTGATGCAAATGATACATTCCCAAATACATGAGAATTTGTGTGCAAGTTAAGAAACCTCAGTCAAAATCACTTCCTTGCAGATGGTTTAAGTCGAGAGTAGAAAAAGAATGAAGAGGAAATGAAGGTAGAGAGGCCTGCATTTTGTCTGGGAATGGGGAGCAGCTTTTGTGGAGGAGGTTTTGTGGTGGGAGAACACCCTGGAGCCCAAAGGCGAGGGAAAGAGACCCATCTGACTGGCAGATGGAGCAGAAGTTATGGAAAAGGTTGAATCTCACCTGCAGGTGCAGAAGAGGAACCAAGATAGTTGATCCCTTGATGAACTAGAAATAAAAGACAGACATGGGAAAAATGAGACTGTGTTAGAAGCGAACAGAAAACCCCCAGGCTCCTCATTTGAGCTGTGACAGAATTCACTGTAGGGGATTTATAGCAGCTGAAGTTGCAGAGATGCTGCCTGTGTTGGGTACAGAAAAGGACTGATTCCTTTTTATTTATTTATTTATTTTATTTTTATTTTTTTAGAGACGGAGTCTCTTTCTGTTGCCAGGCTGGAGTGCAGTGGCACGATCTCATCTCACTGCAACCTCCGCCTCCTGGGTTCAAGCAATTCTTCTGCCTCAGCCTACTGAGTAGCTGGGACTACAGGCGCACGCCACCACGCCCAGCTAATTTTTTGTATTTTAGTAGAGACAGGGTTTCACCATGTTGCCCAGGCTGGTCTCAAACCCCTGAGCTGAGGCAATCTGCCCTCCTCGGCCGCCCAAAGTGTTAGGATTACAGGAGTGAGCCACCACACCCGGCCTGATTCCTTTTTAAATGGTGAGAAAATAATTATGATTGAATGATGTGATTGACAGTCTGCTGATAAAATTGGCTCCCTGCCCGGGCGTGATGGCTCACGCCTGTAATCCCAGCACTTTGGGAGGCCGAGGCAGGCGGATCACGAGGTCGGGAGTTCGAGACCAGCCTGACCAACATGGTGAAACCCCATCTCTACTAAAAATACAAAAATTAGCTGGGCATGGTAGCAGGCACCTGTAATCCCAGCTACTCAGGAGGCTGAGACAGGAGAATCGCTTGAACCTGGGAGGCGGAGGTTGCAGTGAGCCAAGATTGTGCTATTGTACTCCAGCCTGGGCCACAGAGCAAGACTCCATCTTAAAAATAAAATAAAATAAAATAGGCTCCCAAGTCTACCAGGTTGTCTGTGAAGACAATAATGCCTCGAATCTTATTTTCAGTCATTTAAATATAAAATGGGCATAGTAGAAGAGTCACGAAGCTTTATTATTTAGGGTAATTTAAAAAATGTTGCTATTCTAATTGTGACATCCCTTTTGGATTTGTCCTTTTAGATTAAAATACAAAGCATCTAAATTTTGCAAAAGTAACAATGCAATCACCTTAGAGACAGAAGAATGAATTGATAAGACCTCTGATTAAACATGGCAGATTGGGCTTCCAAACCTAAATCTGCTTAGATCAAGTAAGGAGGGGAATGTGTAATGCCCACAAAGACAAAGAGCAGGAGAGGAGACTACCCCGGGAAGGCGTTCAGAAATTAGAAATCAGAGGGCAGAATGGTTACTATCCTACCTGACAGACAGGACTTGCAGAGAGAAGCCCTAAAGAAAGCTGACTCCAGGGACGGTTGCAGTGGCTCACGCCTGTAAGCCCAGCACTTTGGGAGGCCGAGGTGGGCGGATCACGAGGTCAAGAGATCGAGACCATCCTGGCCAACATGGTGAAACCCCATCTCTACTAAAAATACAAAAATTAGCTGGGGGTGGTGACACAAGCCTGTAGTCCCAGCTACTCGGGAGGCTGAGGCAGGAGAATCCCTTGAACCTGGGAGGCAGAGGTTGCAGTGGCTGAGGCAGGAGTATCGCTTGAACCTGGGAGGCAGAGGTTGCAGTGAGCTGAGATCCTGCCACTGCATTCCAGCCTGGGCGACAGAGCGAGACTCCGTCTCAAAAAAAAAAAAAAAAAAAAAAAAGAAAGTTGTCTCTATGAAAGAAAGTTGACTCCAACCATGGGGCTGGAGATGCCCAGCAAGGAAAGCAACACTTCCCGTGCCTTGCATTTAACCAGGGAGATAACCAGAGATCAGCAGGCATTTGAGGAAGAAAGACCAGCTGAAAGGACCAGAGTGGAGAAACTCAGAGGAAACAAACTGCATGAAACAGAACAAAATGACTTTTTAAAACTGTAACTAATATTCTCAATAAGAACAGATTGAATGCATGAACCAAGAACATGTAGCTATAAAAATATGCAAAAAATACATATTCGTTTTTTAAAACCCATAAATTAAAATAAAACCTAATTGAATAATTGCAAGCTAAAGTTAAGGAAATCTACCAGAAGTCAGGGCTTAAAGAAACAGACATGGAAAATATGAGAAAAGCAATAATATTAGATAATAAATACTTCTAAGTGGTTCAACTAAACACTCAGTATTTCATAATGTTAAAAACAACAAAAAAGGAAAAATAGAAAAGCAAACATTAAAGAAAATTCTCCACAATAAAAGCATATGAGTTTCCAGATTTAAAAGGATCCCTGAGGCTGGGCGTGGTGGCTCATATTTGTAATCCCAGCACTTTGGGAGGCCGAGGTGGGAGGATTGCTTGAGCTCAGGAGTTTGAGACCAGCCTGGGTAACATGGCCAAACCTCGTCTGTACAAAAAATACAAACATTAGCCAGGCGTGGTGGCAAGTACCTTTAGTCCCAGCTACTTGGGAGGCTGAGGTGGGAGGATCGCTTGAGCCTAGGAGGTCAAAGCTGCAGTGAGCTGAAATCACGCCACTGCACTGCTGCCTGGGCGAGAGAAAGACTGTGTCTCAAAAAATAAATAAATAAAAATAATAAATAATAAATAAAAGGACGCTGAAAAAGACAGAACAAAAAGTCTAAAATTATTCCATACAAAGTACCCCATGTGTAATTTCAGACCATTAGTGATAATGACTGGATCATAAAATCTTCCAAAGAAAAGGAAAAGAAAGGCTCACATAGATAACTTTGTAAGAATCTGAATGACATAGGACTTCTCAATTGCAACTAAAAAAGACAATAGTTCAACATAACTATATATAGGTCATTAATTAGCTCAGTTGTAAATAATATTTACAAAGCCTCTGTACTATAAACCTTGAATATTTACCTAGCAACAACCAAAGTATATATAATGTTGTATTAGTCCATTTTCATAGTGCTATAAAGAACTGCCAAAGACTGGGTAATTTGTAAAGGAAAGAGGTTTAATTGACTCACAGTTCCACATGGCTGGGGAGGCCTCAGGAAACTTAGAATCATGTGGGAAGAGGAAGCAGGCACTCTTACATGGCAGCAGGTGAGAGAGAGCATGTGAGGGAGGAACCATCAAACTCTTACAAAACCATCAGATCTCATGAGAACTCACTCACTATCGTGAGAACAGCATGGGAGAAACCCTCCTCCCAATGAGCCAGTCACCTCCTACCAGGTCCCTCCCTCGATACATGGGGATTATGGGAATTACAAATCAAGATGAGGTTTGGGTGGAGACCCAGAGCCAAATCATATCAAATGGGTTGCTAACTTAGGACCTTAGAACTAAGACATACAAGAAATAAGTTTTTGGAGATGTATTTAGAGGACTGGAGTATGTTCACCTCTCACAGGGAGGAAGTAGAATGTCATATCCACTTGGCTCAGCTTAGAGAGACCTGAAGTCTGATCAGAGAGATCTGAGTGGCTTCCTTGAATCTAAATGGAAGCAATTGGCCAGTGTTGAGCTTATACTTGAAAAAATTTCAGAGTGAGAAGTTGTGCACATTCAGAGAAAAGAAGCACTTTATATGGGATGTGTATACTTATAGATGCAGGTGATAGAATATAATTTTTAAATGGTCCGAAGCATGACTTCCATAGAAACACATAGATGAACGTACATCAGAGATTTGATTCAACTCAGTAATCTGTGAAGGAGCCAGTGAGATGATAAGGCTGGCACAAAGAACATTTAAGGAGTGGAGTGTACCTAGAAAGCATGATAAATGAGCATGTGGATAAGATGACTGGGTGCACTGAGGCTCGTTTGACATTGACAGAACATGCTACCCACTTAAATCTAATTTCTATATTATTAGTAGAGATGGGGTTTCACCATGTTGGCCAGGCATGTCTCTAACTCCTGACCTCAGGTGATCCACCTGCCTCAGCCTCCCAAAGTGCTGAGATTACAGGCTTGAGCCACTGCGCCAGGCCTACTAAAAATACAAAAAAATTAGCTGGACATGGTGGCACATGCCTGTAGTCGCAGCTACTCAGGAGACTGAGGCAAGAGAATCACTTGAACCCAGAAGGCGCAAGTTGCAGTGAGCCAAGATGGCACCATTGCACTCCAGCCTTGGCAACAAGAGTGAATCCATTTCAAAAAAAAAAAAAAGTCTTATTTCTAAGTGTAAAACTGTTTTTTAAAGAGACAGAGTCTCCCTCTGTTTCCCAGGCTACAGTGCAGTGGAGAAATCATAGCTCACTGTAGCCTCCAACTGCTGGGCACAAGCGATCCTCCCACCTCAGCCTCCTGAGTAGCTGGGACTACAGGTGGGCACCACCATACCTGGCTAATTTTTAATTTTTTGTAGAGATGGAGTCTCCTTTTGTTGTCCAGGCTGGTATCAAGCTCCCGGGATCAAGCAATCCTCCTGTCTTGGCCTCTCAAAGTGGTGGGATTATAGGCATGTGCTATCACACCTGGCTTATTTTCTTAACATAAATGTACATTTCCAATGGACTAGATATGAGCTACTCAAGAAGAAGGAAGTCTAATGATGGTTTCAAGTGGGACTCACCCAAGAAGAAAGTTATTTTAGCAGAAGAAGCTGAGGGCATTAAATGTGGGTGAAAGGAGCTCTGAGCACGAAGCACCACCCAGGTCAAGGGGTTGAGTCAGTTATTTTCAATGGGAAAATCCATGAAGAAGTCACCAGAGGGACTGACAGAGACAGGGAGAGAGACAAAGACAGAGACAGAGACACCTGCCAAGCTTGGAAATCAGCTGACCAGTTCTAGCAATGGCAGTACAGCAAGACCCTCATCTATCAATTAACCTTCTTCAAATGATTAATAATGTTTTACTCTGCAGAGGAGCTGTATTTTTTCCTGGTTGGAGGGAGAGGGGCAGAAAAAGGAAAGAAAAGGACAAAGAGAGAAAGTGAGGGGTCAGACCCTGTTTTCCTTTCCTACTGCAGTCTGGCTGTCCTGGAAGAGGAGGCATGGCTTAACTCTGTTGAAGTTCTGACTACTATAGTGAACTAAACATTTTCATCGTGAAATTTATTGGGTGACACAGAGTAACCAGAATTCTTTTTGTTACCTAAAAATGATGTGAAATATTTTGCGGTTGCTCTAGAGTCCAAGGAGGAGTAAATAGGAGCAAATTGCAGCGTGGGTTGAAGGAGCAGTGAGGGAGTATAAAGTAATTTCCTCCTGCCTTCCCCGGATGGAGGCCCACTCATTCCATACAACTCCCCTTCTTATGCCATAGAAATGAGAAGGTTGTGGGCAAAGGAAGAGTGAGGGTTTAGGGGTACAATGGGGTGAACAGTATCAGACAGCAAAATATTCATCTTTAATGTAAGGAAGTCAGCTGATAATATCTACAACGAAAAGATAGGAAATGGTGAAATCAGAGAAGCAAATAGCAGAGGAAACACTCAAGATTATTTCTGGAAAGGGAGGGTGGCAGTGGAGGTGAGAGGAACCTCTTTCTCCTTGTAGACTCATTTGACTCACTTAACCAAACGGTCACTGCATGTGTTTCAGCTGAAGAATGTCACATTTAGCACATAGAACACCTGCAGGAGGAGGGGTGCGGGGCGTGGGGGAAACAATTTCTAATATAAATGATTTTTTTTTTTTTTAAGATGGAGTCTCACTCTGTCATCCAGGCTGGAGTGCAGGGGCACGATCTTGGCTCACTGCAACCTCCGCCTCCTGGGTTCAAGCAATTGTCCTGCTTCAGCCTCCCGAGTAGCTGGGACTACAGGCGCGTGCCACCACACCTGGCTAATTTTTTGTATTTTTAATAGAGACGGGGTTTCACCGTGTTAGCCAGGATAGTCTCGATCTCCTGACCTCGTGATCCGCCCGCCTCGGCCTCCCCAAGTGCTGGGATTACAGGCATGAGCCACCGTGCTCGGCCTAGAAATGATATTCTTCTATCAGTAAGTTTTAAGATGTTAACTAAACGTCAAACTCTTGGTTTAGCTCCATCATCTAAATCACATAAGTTTAAGGAAGAAGGGAAAAGAAAGTGTCATAGTATGGGAGGGGCAGGCTCTTGGATTTTGTTTGAACAGTCAACTTTTTAATTCGTGAACAAAACAAGTTAGATGCAGACATAAATTTACTAATGTAATGTGACATTAGAAAATCGCTTAACACCTATTAACAAAGTACCATAGACATTAGCTAAACTATTTACCATTTCATTTCGTGCTTTGACTTCTAAAATCTAAATCAAATTTTATGAAACATTTTGAGTAAACCTCCTCAACTCATCCACGAAGGTTTGGTATGCCAGGCAGCTTTTCAATGTAAATGATTTTAACATTTCCAGGAAAGATTTTTTTAAAAAATTTTTTAAACTATCAGTCTTTCTTCTCTTCAGTCTTATAATGAGGTAGAACAATTTATTCAAAAGTACAGATATGGCTTTGTATAATGTTAATAATTCAGAAAGAAATTACCCAATTCATTCTTTCCAGTGCTGGACAAAGTTTAACAGGAAATAAACAGGGTATCATAAACTGTAACAGTGGATTCTAGAACTGTATGGCAGAAAATAATATGTTTCTGCCCCAAATGGGCTGTGTTCTCCATTCAGGTGAAAGTGGAAAATAGCTAGTTTGTAGGGGGAATTTGAATGCCAAATCTGTTACTTATGACACAAGTTCTCACTCATTGTCTTCTGCTCAAGCACAGCTTAGGCCTTGTAGATGAGGTTACATTACATGCAGAGGCTGCCCACTGTAGATGGTGAAGCCGCCATCACCAAGCCGTGTGTGCACAGCTGACTATGACCTGCTGAAATCGGTCACATCAGCCACTTCTCCCATTACAGTGGATACAAGAGCTTTGCCATGATCTGTTCTGCTGCTGTGAACGGTCGTGGGCTCCCTGTTATGGGCTGTTTATGGCTTAATTCTATGAGTGCTTTGGCTCTGAGGTTCTGTTAATGATTATGGTTCTATTCCTTTCTCATGAGTAAATGTGACCCAGCCCTTTGGAGACATGTAATGGAGCTGAAAAGATGCTGAAGATAGTATTTTCACCACTTTCCTCAATCCATGGAAATCAAAATAAAGCATTAAACATTTACTAGCTGAAGGGTAGATTCTACCCCCACCAAGGTATTGAGGGAATCAACAGCTGCAGCACCAACAACACGGCTACTGTTCAAAGAGCTTTCTCTGTGCTACACGTCGCGTTGGTGTTTTATATATATTACTTCCTCTAGTGCTCATAACCACACTGTTAGTTTAGCCTCATCAGCTCCAACAAACAGAAATTAAGAATTGCCAAAGTGACACAATTAATTGAGGGCAGAACCTGGATTTTTATTTACATCTGTATGAAATCATGAGAATGTATGGCTTATACACAGTGCTATGGAGCCCCTGGAAATCGCACGTCAAGACACTCCATTTCAAAGAGCTAACCATTACTTCACGTTCCCATAGGAGGTCTACATTTGCACCAGGACTTCTAGACATAAAGATTACAAGAGTAAAAGGGGGCCAGGCGTGGTGGCTGACACCTGTAATCCCAGCACTTTGGGAGGCCGAGGCGGGTGGATCACCTGAGGTTGGGAGTTCAAGTCCAGCCTGACCAACATGGAGAAACCCTGTCTCTACTAAAAATACAAAATTAGCTGGGCATTGTGGTGTATGCCTGTAATCCCAGCTATTTGGGAAGCTGAGGCAGGAGGATCACTTGAACATGGGAGGCAGAGGCTGTGGTGAGCCAAGATTGCACCATTACACTCCAGCCTGGGCAGCAACAGCAGCAAAACTCCTTCTCGGAAAAAAAAAAAAGTAAAAGGGAAAAGATAGCTGTAGCTGTAGCTCAAAAAAATATATACATCATACACAGTGGATATTTCTTGCTATGCCTAGCAGTCAGGGTTCAACCAGAGAAGAGGAACCTGCAGGGTATATGTATTTATGTACATGTGTATGGTAAAACATTAAGGAACTTATTACATCAACGGATTGATGACCAGAAATGAAATGATGCAGTTGTGGTCCCAGGACAGGCAAGGAGGGAATGCCATCAGCAATCTACACCCTGACAGGCAGGTGCTAAGCGTGTTGTCCACAGGCAGCAGTCAGCAAGGAGAATATGGAAGGATGGAAGAGCAATTTCAGATGCAGCTGCTTTTCAGAGTTGCTAGATCAAGGAGCTTAAACTCTCTTTTAAAGACTCCAACTGATTCTGTCAAGCCACTTGGATGATCTCACTTTGGATTAACCTTTGGTCAAGCCATGAGGGATTTAATGGCACTTGCGGAGTCCCTTCACAGCAGCACCTAGGTTCATGTTTGATTGAATGCCTGGGAGAAGATGCCTGCAGGCTACACGATGGGCTGCTTCCTCCAGGTCTCACAAGGGAATATCCCTTGGAGCCTGCCTTAACCAGAAACATACTAGGAAGGGAGTTCTGGGACTGTATTGTAGCTACGCCAGGATGATACACCAAAAAGCCTGTGCATGATGTGCTTAGAGCTGTGTTTTGCACAGCTCACGTGTGACCTAATGTTAACCTCAGGACAATCCATGAAGTAGGAGCTATACGCTCATTCACTTTACAGGGGAGGAAACTGAGGGCTGGAATGATTAAACAGTTTGTCCAAACTTCCACCAATTTGAAATGATTAAGCCGGGAATAGAACAGAGCTGTGAACTCTGCTGGACAGGGATTGGCTTCTCAAGACCTGTCTAAGATTGACCATTGGTCTGTCTTCAATATCAGATTCCTTTCAAGGCTACACACAATACCTACCTGGTCTCTATTTTCAGACCACCACTTTGAAAAAAGATGTACAGCCTTCATATAAAGAAAATAAAGATTTCTGGGATTTACAAAGAGGGAAATAATCTAGATACACATGTTGGAGTTTAAATTACTTTTTTCTAACTCTTGGAAAAGGATCAAAGAAAAAACGTTTTCCACCTATTTCCATCCATTACTAGTCATTTTCTGTTTGTTTCAAAAAAGCATTTCTTTTACCTGAGCATGGTTTTGTTTCTAGTAAACACTGTGTGTGGGAGTAAGGGCTCTGCAGAAAGACATGCTTTACAGACTGAATTCCAAGGCCTGTTCCCTGCCTGCACTTCATTTTATAGCTCTGTATCTGTACTAATAGTTTTGTTCTGAGTGTAACTCGTGAGTGGAGAGTCAGGCAGCCCACTCATAATACACACTGTCAGCCTCCTGTCAGAACACTACTACATTTTATTTTTTATTAGCCACCAGCTTGACTTTTTCAAGTCCTGATATATATTTTTTAAAATTCTGTAGATGGTCAAAGCCTGCAGCAACCATTTGGGAGTCCAAGTGTGAGGTTTTTATTTTTTTTAATGAGGGGTTTAGGGTAGAGCATCCTTCACTGAGGCTGTTAGTAACAGGGATGATGAGAGATCATTTTCACCATGGAGGTTTTACCTGGCAGTTTCCTCAGCGGCTCCTATAGCCTGGGGTTGAACAAATGTCCTCAAGGCAAAAATGTCAGTGGCCTTGTCAGCATCTCTCGGCTATGTGTCCTGGTGACATGCAGCCTCCAGGCTGTGTTTGTTGATCTCGGGTGCTGAAGAAGCACTGATTCTAGGAAGCAAAGCTCTTTTCTAGGATGTATTCTAACTTCAGTGTTCTGCAATGTGCTGCCTGCAGCTCCATTTATTGATGACTGTACAGACCCTGCTGTGTGCGATTCAGAGCAGTCCCTTGTAATCGCAGGAGAAGAGGCTAAATGGAAAAATGTCTGTATACCCCACCCCAAGCTGTCACTTCAACATTTTCCTAAGTGGTTCCTAATGGCTTCTCCCTCCAGCAAATCAGCTACATGGAGCTGAGCCAGGGCTACTGCTTTGTCTGCAGCTGTTTGGGGTAATGCAGAGGTCACCACAGAGAGGGGATGTGAGAGGCAGCCAAGCACCAACGTGCATAGGTCAGACCTGGGAAGCAGAAAGCAGCCCCAATTCTCCAGTCCCCTTGGCACAGAGAAATCCTGATGCCCCCTAGGCATCACCATTGGACCTGAGGACCTGCAGGCAGAGCTACAGCAGGAGACAAAGAATAGAACATTGGGGATGGCTATGTTGATTGGCAGATTTCATCATTTCACAATGCATGTATACATCAAAGCATCATGTTGTATGCCAAAATGTATACATTTTAAAAATTTGTCGGCCGGGCGCGGTGGCTCACGCTTGTAATCCCAGCACTTTGGGAGGCCGAGGTGGGCGGATCACGAGGTCAGGAGATCGAGACCACGGTGAAACCCTGTCTCTACTAAAAATACAAAAAATTAGCCGGGCGTGGTGGCGGGCGCCTGTAGTCCCAGCTACTCGGAGAGGCTGAGGCAGGAGAATGGCGTGAACCCGGGAGGCGGAGCTTGCAGTGAGCCGAGATCGCGCCACTGCACTCCAGCCTGGGTGAGAGCGTGAGACTCCGTCTCAAAAAAAAAATTTGTCAACTATACCTTACTTAATAAAGCTAAAAATAAGGAAATGGAATCCACAGTGCTTGCAAATGGAGTGGCTGTGAAGGGTGTAGTGAAGGAGAAATCGACGTTGACCTCTTGGCTCCTGCAATCTGATCTGTCTTTCCTGAGCCTCCCTCATCTCTTACAGGGACTGCTCTTCAAAAATTCCAAGCTGGCCAGGCACGGTGGCTCACGCCTGTAATCCCAGCACTTTGGGAGACCGAGGTGGATGGATCACGAGGTCAGGTGTTCAAGACCAGCCTGGCCAACATGGTGAAACCTGTCTCTACCAAAAATACAAAAATTAGCCAGGCTTGGTGGTGGGTGCCTGTAATCCCAGCTACTCCTCCTACTGGGGAGGCTGAGGCAGATAATTGCTTGAACCCGGAAGGCAGAGGTTACAGTGAGCCGAGATCGCGCCACTGCACTCCAACCTAGGTGAAAGAGCGAGACTTTGTCTCAAAAAAAAAAATACAAACTCCAAGCTGGTCCTGTCTTCTGTCATTTGTTTCTCTATAATTCAGTTCCCACAGAGAAGCTAGGGCTATTGCTTACAATGAACACCCAATCCTGTCATGGACTTGCTGAAAATCCTGCAATGGCACATCCCCTGCAGCCCCGCCCCCTCGCCCCCTCACATTTGACACACGCTCCCTCCGCCCAGCCATGCGGCTTCCCTGGCTCCACAGGCTGTCCCCAGAGCAGCATGGGGCTTAGCTGTGGGAGCCTCCAGCCAAGAGGAGACCACTGTTTTTGGCAGCCAGGGGACCAAGGAGAGAAGGGTTCTGTGCTTGCTGCCCACCAATATTCATGCCAGGTGACACGGTGCCCAGGGAGTGTCCAGGAGAAAATCAAGGAAGAAGTGAAGAAAAGAGTGGCCAGAACCTGAAGCAGCATTGTTTGAGGGTGAGGAAGAAACTGGAAAAAAAATTGAACTCAACCTTGTGTCCGCTCCTGGAAGTAGGTGGGAAGGGAGGTCAGGCCAGCTTCTGCCTGAGAAGGCTGCAAAGAGATGGGTCCTCAGAGGAGAGTTAGGACCCGTGAGGGCCAGGAGGTAAAGCCTGGGAAGGGTTGGGACATTGGGGAGTTTGCTAATGACAGGAGTTCAGAGGTCCTGGTGCAACAATCTGGGAGTCACTGGATAGCAAGTGCATTGCTGTGTGTGAAGAGGGAGGGCCTGTCACCTCCAATTCTACCTCAGGCAGGAAAGGAAGTTACAGAGACCCCATGAGAGCCATTTCTGCCCGGAGCAAGGACAGCACGAAGGGCATCTGCTCCACTCTCAGGGTCGGAGTCCACTCGATGTCACAGTGTCTGTGAGCTATACCTGAGGGTTGTGACAATGTGGCTTCAGCAGCATCCGTGCAGACCACTGGGAGACATGTCACCCTGAGCACCAGGATTCTTATCTCCGCTGTTCCAGGGAGCTGTGTTAGGTGACATTTTTGGTTTGGTGAGCCTTGCAGTTCCTCTGTTTCAATGAGTTAAAATAATAGAAAATCAGTCGCCAACTCTCAAAATAAAGTAGATATTGGTGTAGCAGGAAGTATGCTTTCTGAAATGTGTCAGCCGTGTTTTCATGTCCTGTGAATATTATTTTCCTGAGGTGGGTTCCCACCAATGGAACCATGGCCTTCATTTGGGAAAAGCTGGATACCAATGAGAGTAACAGAGCCATTCCCCAAGCTTGAGGGATGGAGAATTTTGAGTGTCTAGCAGGACAGTGAATTAAAAATCAGCCAGGATTTGAAGTAAAAAGGAATTCTACATGTCCAAACTCGGCCTTCACATACCAAAAACAAAGCTTTCACGTTGGAGCAATATGTGCTGGATGTGCAGTGGGTAGGGGGATTCAGGATTTGATGTGAATGAGGAAGAGGAAAGTGGATACTTGGCAGGGAGCACATAGCGGATACATGTGTCCTGGGCACCACTCTCTGGGGCAGACCCTGGATCCAAGAAGTAACAGAAACATCAAGGGAGGCTTGAAGGAATCCGGAGCTTCAGGATCAAGGCCATGTTTCTGCCTGCACGGCCTGGGCAGGCTTGGTGTTTCTCAGTGGGTACCTTCACCCAGTGCCTCCATTTTCTGCCTATCCAGGAGCTGTAGTAATGGTGGAGGAGCAATGTCCCTAGAGAGACCGACAACTGGGCTGGCTCCCTGCACATGGTGTCCCAGGTACCCAGAGGTTTCTGTGTACCACCTGAGGGATGTGCTAGTTATCAACGTTGTATAACTGCCTCCAAACTTAATGAGCTAAAAAGACAACTGAACTTCTTTTTCTCATAAATCTGCAATCCGGAAAGAGCTTGGTGGGGACCGCTCATCTCTGCTGTGGTGGCTGGACTGTTCTGGAAACTCCCTTGCTCATTCATGGGGAGCAGTGGGGCTGGGTCAGTGGGTACCTTGGGTGCCCCTCCTGTCTCCATGTGGTCTCTCCTGCCTGGTGGCTCCAGGGTGGCTGGACTTCTCACATGCCAGCTCAGGTCATCCAAGGCACATTTCCCGAGAGAGAACCAGGTGAAAGCAGTCTTACCTTGGTTGGCCTAGCCTCTGAGGTCACATCATGTCGTCCCCTGCACATTCTGTTGGATGAGGCACTTATAAGGTGCACCAGCCCAAGGGGAGGAACACAGACCTCATCTCTCAATGGAGGAGTGCCACAGGCTCTTCATCAACAAAGAGCTGTGGGCTGGGATATATACGGACGTGACCTTTTTGGGAAAATACAACCTGGCACAGAGTGGTGGGGTGGGATGTTATGGTGTTGGCACAGGCAATGGACAAGACAGGTCTGGGGTTAAACTGACAAGTTATAGGCAGGGCAGAGCTGTGACAACTGGAGGCAAATGACCAGACCATGAATTTCAGCAGAAGATGCGAACCACAAAAGCCAGTCCCTCAGGGGACATTCACCCAGTGACAGACCAGCGGAGCCTTCCTGGCTCTCCATAGGAGCCAGGCCCAAAGTGAACTCCCTCATCTTCCCAGAGACGATAAAGGGAATGCATGAAAACACTTTGAAAAATAGAATTGTTACCTTAAGATGAGGCACCTTTACTTGAAAGACCTTGGCACGGGAGCAAGCTTGATGCGGCAAGTGCAGTTTCCTGCTTCCTGTGGCTGTGAAGGAGCACATAGGTCCAAAGGCTAATAGTGACTGCCTATAACAAAGTACAGATCAGAAATAAAAAATAAAGGGTTACACTTTCCCGAGCACTTGGATGTGGGTGGGAATCACAATTTTGATATATGGCAGGAAGAACTGATATCTCTCTCCCACCCACAATTGAAAGATACAAAAAATCAAAATAGGTTAGTGAAGACTGTCCCCATAACCCTGGCCACAAAGAGAGGGTCTTTAGAGGCCATGTGGTTTCAGGTGGCTGTCACATTCAGGTGGTCCCTCGGCAGGGGATAAGGACCCACTGCCTTAGCACAAATGGAAGCTCCACTGTTCCTCGAGGTCAGGACAGAGATGGAAAATAAAACACTGTTCCTTCTTCAACACAGAAATAGTTTTGATCGTGCCTGTTAACAACAAAATTCATAAACCAATAGAAAATAATCAGATACAAGAGTGTCATGGTTGGGAAGAGAACCAGCTGGAGAGACAAGAGTTAATTTCAAGAACATCTGAGGCACAGGACAGGATAGGAAGGTCCTAAATAAGAATGTGAAGTTACTTAAGAGACTGGTTTAACTTCTGCAGGACACCGACCCCATAGCAACCTTAGGGACCCCGTCTCCACTAGCCTGTGAAAGGGTAATGACTCACCAGCCTCTGCATCCACCTCTGCCCTGATGGGCCTGTAAAGCAATTGTGCTTTCTGGTTGTTAATAGTTAGTCAAATACACTTATAGTTCAATTGTCTGTTCCTCAAAATCCTACCACTAAGTCAAAAGCTGTATGAAAAAATAGGTCCACTCATTTTAATGGGAAAAATTATGAGATATCCTAAACTATTTCACGTAGAGGAAACATACATTGATTGGCAATGGAAAGACATTCACAGACATAGTAGACTCCAGTTACAAGTACTAAACAGCAACATAGAGTCTGTTCAGTGCTGTAATTGAATGACGGTTGATCGTATTCTACACAGGAAGAAGGCATGATGGTGAGTGGGGCATGGTGGAGAAGGGCATGGGGAATTTTACCCTTTGGAAGGTAAATACTTCTTTTTGCACCATTTCTTCAATAATTTCCCATCTCCATGCAGTTTATGGTTGTCTTACACCCAGACAGCATTTAAAACTAAAGTTAGAGCAAAGAAAAACGTCTTCAGTGCCTGGAAACATGCAAAGAACACACTTCGTACACATACTGGAAATTGTAGCAGATCCTCCTCCTCCATCACTGTCTGGGCTCACGTAGGCAGAGCAAAACACCTTGTGTTCATCATGTCATCACACATGGCACAAATGCAACCATGTGATGCTCTCTGGCCAGAAAATGCTGGGTGGAGTAAATTCATAAGTGTGTCCTTGCCTGAAACTGTCATGTTGAAATAGCACTTTTTATAGAGTATTCATTTAGTGTGTTTTTGTATGAAAATGCCATTATATTATCCAAAAAGTAGTCTTCCAGAAAGTGGCATAATTTTTCAAGAGCTGCTATGCTAAAATGTGGTTATGTAAGCTGGTCTTTACTTAAAGGCTATTGTGTGCCCTGACAGCAGAGACATTCCCTAGGGGTGTTCAGTGAGAGTCAACCAGGCTTAATGAAAAATCATGGAATACTATACAGCCACAAAAAAGAATGAGATCATGTCCTTTGCAGGGATGTGGATGAAGCTGGAATCCATTATCCTCAGCAAACTAACACAGGAACAGAAAACCAAACACCTCATCTTCTCACTCATAACTGGGAGTTGAACAATGAGAAAACATGGACATAGAGAGGGAACATCACACACCGGCACCTGTCGGGGGGTGGGGAGCAAAGGGAGGGAGAGCATTAGGACAAACTCCTAAAGCGCTGGGGGCCTAAATCCTATGTGACAGGTTGATAGGTGCAGCAAACCACCATGGCACATGTATAACTATGTAACAAACCTGCACAATCTGCACATGTATCCTGGAACTTAAAGTAAAATAAAATATAAAATAATTTAAAAAAGAAAGAAAAATGCCCCCATGGTAGGGGTCCCGGTTTTGCTCAAGAGGAGGATGGACGTCTGACTGAGGAACATCCAGAAGGGGTCCTGACTAAGGCTCAGACTTTGAAGGGTCGTGCAGTGGTGGAGGCAAAAAAAAAAAAAATGTGCCTTTGCTAGAACTTCAAACTTTCTTCTTTATGCCCATAGGAGGTGGTGTCTCTGGAGCCGCCAAGCAGCAGCCTCATTGCTCAGAAGATGAAGATGCTGACAAAGACCCAGACAGGAAAAAAGGAAGAAAAAGCATCCTGATTGTTCCATTAGCAAAGCCACAGTCCCGGAGAGCAAGGGGAGGGGCACAGCAGGCACCGCACCCATGGGATGCATCTGCCGCTTGTGAGCAATGCATGAGAGATGAATCACACAACAGCAATGCCTTCAGCTTCCGTGTGCTACGGCTCAATCAGCACCAGCTCTGCAGGCTGCATAAGCCAGAAGTCAGTCTCTGCCTTTAGACTTGCTCACTTTTAGGAACGGAGATATCCTCTGATCCCTTGTCCTACAACCTCGATTAATGTCTTTGCAACAGCCATCTGCCAAACTCAAGAAGAACTTGGAACAACCTAATTGGAAAAGTTTCCCTCTTATCCCTTGGAAAACTGTAGAAAAGCAGTGTCACACAAATGTTTAATTTCTGATTTCTACAATTTCAGATACCAGAGTTTATCTGTTACCATGACAACTAAGAGCTTTATAAATGTTTTCTAGCCTCGGCTATTTTCTGGAACTTATCTACATTTCAGTATTTGCTTAATAATTTTGAGCTGACACTAGTAACATAATTGTGTCTGGATTGTTTATGCCTTGTGTGTGCTGGCAGGGGGTGGGTATAACCTATGTCAATGTTTTTCAATGTGAGCAAATTTTAATAAACTTTTATATCTAATGTGAACATTAAATGTCACATTCCCTCTGCCTGGATTCTAGTTAATTCATTGCCTGCCCGTTTATTATTCCCTCCAAGCTGAGAAATCATCACTAATGTGATTGTTCACTCCAGGCATTATTAGGCCACGGACACTTGTGGGGAGAGGCATTGTCAAAACGACTACCAAACTGAGTTTATCAACACTAGCTGGGTTAATGACAACTTGTGGGAGACAGTACAAGCAGCGCTTTAGGTGAAATTTACAGCCTTAAGTATTTATAGTAAGCAGTAGTAAAGCTAAAAATTGATGGGCAAAATGACTAAACTAGTAATGAAAAGCAAAATAAACTCAAAGCAAAAAGGAGGAGGTAAAATTGTGAAAATAAAAAGCTATAATAGAAAATCAACAATCAACTTTCAAAAAAGTAATTGTCTGTTCTGACTTGCCCAGGATAGCCCCAGTTTCCCTGCCATCTGGTGTCATGTTCCAATTAGCTTACCTTGTGGATTGTTATTGAAATATTATTAATAGTTGAATTCTACTTATCCAGGCTGAATTTGATAAACCTCTCTTTTGTATTTCTAGCGTGTTTCGTGGTCTCATCTCGCAGTGTGTGCAATTAAGCAGAAATCTCATTGTAACATGTGTTCTTAAGTCTGAGAGATGACCTGTGATAAACTGCCTCTCTTTTTATAATCGTTTCCAGAGGGGACATGACTAGCACCTCCCCCAGAGGAACAGCATGCATGCATGCAGGGTTAGCCGATCAATTGTGTGTGCCGAGACACAAACAGTTAGGGACAGATAACTTCTGATGGTGGGGACATGCTTGGCCCTGCCACTTTTGCCACACATTTGGTGTACCAGCTAGTTGGTATACCAGGCTGCTTCCTAGTGAGGACAATCATTAAACATGGGAAATTAAGGGTCAGGTGTATGTGAAATATACATGGGAAATGGAAGTAGACCAATTCTTTTATAGAGTATAAATAGCCTGAACATGCTTGTTATGGCATTCTTCTCATCTTATGTAGGGTAAATCTATAATTATTTATTATATTGTTTGGCAACACTATCTCCTTTTGCAATTAAGTACTTTGTTTTGCAACAATGAGCTAACAACTCCAAATATTTATGTTCAATTAAAAAATATATACAGAAATTCTATTCCTCAAGAAGATTGATGATGGATAGTTAGTTACCTTGCACAGAATATTCAGTGGCACAGACCTCCCGCCATGGGGTTCATGGTGAACACACGGAAATGAGAAGTGACAACATGGGAATCAGAAGACATAAATAATTCAAAGGTTAAGAGTTATTACAAGAAGACCATACCTGAAAGTGAAAATTGAACATATCTTCAGAAATGTGTTAATATAGCATGCTATGAAGGAAGGCTTTTCATTTAGATCAGATAGCTGTTTTCACTCTCATGTTGAAATTTTCATAGCATCTATAAAAAGTGAAGCTATAGCTGTAAATGTTTTGTCTTCTTCTTTTTATTTTTTATTTTTATTTTGTTGTTGTTGTTGTTGAGATGGAGTTTCACTCTTGTTGCCCAAGCTGGAGTGCAATGGCACAATCTTGGCTCACTGCAACCTCCGCCTCCCGAATTAAAGCGATTCTCCTGCCTCAGCCTTCCAAGTAGCTGGGATTAGAGGTGCCCACCACCACATCTGGCTAATTTTTTGTATTTTTAGAAGAAACAGGGTTTCACCATGTTAGCCAGGCTGGTCTCGACCTCCTGACCTCAGGTGATCCACCCACCTCGGCCTCCCAAAGTGCTGGGATTACAGGTATGAGCCATCACGTCTGGCTATGTTTTGTCTTCTGTTAGCAGAAGAACATGGTCAACAATTGAATAATGCTAGATTTCTATCGATGAATTGGATTCCTCAAACAGATCATGTATTTCATTCCAATACTGGCTTTATTGTTTAATCTATGGAATCAAAGTAGGTCTTTGGAATTTTATTTTGTTAAAGGTGAAACATCTGATATTATGTGAATGTTATCAGGACTTTAGTTAAAAAGTTCAATCATGAATATGAAAGTAGTTGTATCCGTGATAATAATAGAATTTTGCTGGTGCCAACGTTCATGAAAAAAACAATTTGTTGAGTTAAATCTTACAGCAGAAATACACTAGAAAGTGATTGTAGACACAAAATTCATAATTTGTTCCAAATAAATTGCAGTGTTCTGCCAACTGGAATAAAAATATAGTTCACAAAATTTACAAATATTTTATATATCCACAGCTCAGAAGCTGAACAACAAAATGTGTGAAGAAGCTGACAATTATATTAAAAATAGCATAATGGAATGTGCTTTATTCCTCTTTTTCACTCAACACAAATCTTATTTTAAATCATTGAACCTTTGAAGTAACAATTTTATGGAGTAATCCAAGTAATCAACAATGATATTTAATTTTTATAAATGAGTCTTTCAAGTTTAGTTTTGTATTTTATTCCAAATGAGTGAAAAATCTTAAAACACAAGAACATCTACAAAAAATACTCAAAGAAAATGGTTTGACTGACAATTTTGCAGCATCTAAATTTGGCAAAATATTCCCAAAAATGTATAGAGACAGTTTGATAAGTTTATCTTGTAAGATATTTGTCAATGAAATATATTCTGAGGGAAGGCACATTGTAGTACCGTACCTAGAAAAATACTTGAACTAAAATATTTACATTTTAATTTAAAAATTGGAACTGTGAATAACTCCTGCCAAACTCTGCTGACACTTTAATTTCAGCCTGTGAGACCCTGAACAGCGAACCCAGTCATGCTCTGCCGGATTCTGACCCACAGAAACACAGATGAGACATCTGTGATGTTCTAAGCTGCTGAGTTTGTAGTAATTTGTCATGCAGCAAATTAAGCAATAAAATTACATGATTAAAAAAACCCCTAGAAATAAATACTTAACAAAATACTCCCAAAGACAAAAATGGCATTTCATAAGGAAAAAGACATACATGGCCAATAAATATATGAAAGATATATTTAAATTTAACCTCTAACAAGCAGTGCAAGTGAAGCTATGATGAAATAATATTTTATATCTATTAAATTGCCATTACTTGAGAAAACCATCAATACCAAGATTTGCAGATGATATAAATCAAGAATCTTGTATATATTGTGCATAGAAATGTAAATTAATATAACTACTTTGGTAAATTATGTAGCATTATACAGTAAAGTAGAATATTTGCGTATCTTATTATGACTAGGAAATTCTCTTCCTGGGAACATTCCCAAGAATGTTGCAAGTGTGCATTAGGAATGATGTATAAGTTCAGAACAGCACTGTTTTTGTTAGACATACCTTGGAAATAACCAAACTGGCTGTTAGTGGAAGAATGGATAAATTAACTGTGGCACAGTCACACATGAAATATTATGTAGTAGTCAACATGGCAGCCACACAGAGCCATACGGTTCAATCTTAGCAATATACGGTAATAAAATGCAGCACATTTCCGAAGGTTAAATATAGCAGGATGTCATTTTGATAAAGTTAGGAAATTAATTATCATAAGAACCTTTAAAAAGGTTTCTAGAAACTTTCATGCTAAAATAGTATTTTGCAAAAGCATCAGAATGATAAACACAAATTTCAGGAGAGTCGTTACCTCAGATGGCAAACAGCAGGAGTTTGGGTAGCGAAGGAACACAGTGGAAGACGTAAGTAGCAATTGGATGTAAAATTAATGTGGCCTCTGGGAAATTTCTAGTAAATAGAATATTCAATTTAGCTTTCATTTTTTTCTATCTAATTTGCTTATAGTTCATATATAGCAATATAAAAACTTTCAAGGAAATAAAAAACTAGTTATCCCACTATGAAACAAAATACTTCATTTTCTTAATTTTTCCATGTTTTTTTCATTATGTCCATCATATGTCAATAGATATTTTTTAACAGTTTAATTATGTCAGTAATTTATTGCACATTTTCTCTCTCTTTATAATTGGCTTTTGGATATAAACTGAGCGCCACAACCTCTGATGATTTATAGTCACAGATGCTCTAGAGGATTAATGCAGTATCATGCTGTGCGTCAAATTTCTTGGAAGAAATCTACGAGGAAATCACTGAGTATTATTAGGGGATCAATCATGGGACTGAGTCTAGCTTTTAGCACACTGTTACTGCATCAGTCAATTGAAGAAATAAAACTAGTACATCACATCTGTGTTTGCAAAGACGTTGGATTTGTCTGTACTGTGCGTGGCTCAAAATACTGGGGAAAACCTGCCTGCAGTCGTCTGCAGCGACCCAGCTGCGTGCACTGAGACTGACCACATGTCCTCCAGGGCAAGGGCTTCCTTATGGATGAAATGAGAAACTGGATTTGATGAGCGCTCATCTCCTTCTAACATCTCAGGTTTTGTAAACCTCAGAATGAAAAAGAACACTTCCAAGCAAGTTAATGCAAACACTGTCACTTGGAGATGTTTTTACTTTTGTGGTTAAATTTTTGTTGCTAGAAAAACAACACACAATTCTAACTCATTGCATTTTGGAGGCACAGAATATTAAACATTGATAGTAAATGGAAGCCTCTGTTACTAGCTCTTAAAAATGAAAGAAGGAAAGGCTAAGACAACATTGGCAAACTGGACAGTTACAGAAGGAGTGTTTAGCCACTAAGACAAAAATATGAGGACATTATGTGAATGAGGGAACTGGGTGTGCTCCTGAAAAAGAACCGGTGGTTGGGGCAGAGACGTACAGAGTCTGCCTTCAAACATTTGAAATATTGTCCATAACTAAGCAGGATTAAACCTTCCCTATGCAATTACAGAGACAGAATTAACACAAATAAATAGAATCAGACAGGCAAATAACAAATATCCAAATAAAAAATAATCTTTTAAATATTAAACTTATTCAAAAACGAATTAGTTTCTCATGAAGCAATGTAATTAGTTGCATAATTATCAGAATTTATGGAGAAATATTCTAAAATTGGCTTAGAAGTTTAATGACCCTGAATTCCTTCCAATGTTAAGATTCTTTATATTATTTTGATATTAGAACGTTATAAAACAGTACATAATCTTTTAACTCTCTTTATTTTTGCATATGAAACTTAAGCAAACACATCTTTTATGTAATCTCACAGACAACATTTATATTTTGTGTTTGAATTTTGAATGCCGACCTATTTTCTGGAAAAAAAAATCTGAAAGGGTAAACATTTCCCTTCAATGTAACACTGAAGCAGAGTTAGTATGTTAAACAAACGTGTGTTCATTTGGTTCGAGATATTTTCTAATTTTCCTTGTGACCTCCTCCTTAACCCATTATTTAACAGTGTGTTACTTTCCACATATTTGTGTTTTTTTCAGTTTTCCTTTTGCTATTGATTTCTAGTTTTATTCCGTTGTGGTCAGAAAAGATACTCAGCATGATTTTAACCTTTGTAAATTTGTCAAGACATGTTTTATGGACTAAGATGTGGATAATCTTGTAGACTTATTTGGAAACTACAAAAAACTCTTACAACTTAATAATATAAGGACATATAACCCAATTAAAATGGGGCAAATAATCTAAATAGATATTTCTTTAAAGAAAATATACAGTGGGCCAATAAACCCATCAAAAGGTGCTCAACATCATTAGTCGTCAGACAAAAGCAAATCAGAAACACAGTTCTATACCACCTCACTCCTACTAGGCTAAATATTAAGAAAAAAAAATTAAAAGTGTTGAGAGGAAGTGAAGAAATTGGAATCCTCATACGTTGGTGGTGGGAATATAAAATCGTGCAGCCACTTTGGAACACAGTTTGGCATTTCCTCAAAAAGTTCAATGAAATTTAGTAGAATTCTAGAAATTCTACTCTTAGGTTTACACCCCAATAGAAAAAAACTTGAAGATATATGCCCCCACAAACACTTGTGCATGAATGTTCATAGCAACATTACTCTTAATAGTCAAAAATTAGAAGCAACCCAAATTTCCATCAATGAATGAATTGGTAAAAGGTGGCATATTTATATAATTAAATATTATTCAACAATAAAAAGGAATGATATGCTGATAAATGCCACAATATGGACGAACCTTGAAAACATAATGCTAAGGAAAAGGATGCAAGCCAAAAAAAAAAAAAAAGACAAGCTATATACGGTATGATTCAATATATAAAAAATATCCAGGATAGACAGATCTATTAATGGCCGCTTAGCACCGAGGAGAGGGGTTGAGGAAAATGAGGAGTAACTGCTAAATTGTTACTAAGTTTCTCTTTGGAATGATGAAAACGTTTGAAAATTGATCATGGTAATGGTTGCAAAACTGTGGATATCCTAAAAACCATTGAATTAACAATTTGAATGGGCAATTTATATATGAATTATATATCAGTAAAACTGTTACATAAATATTATGTACAAAAATACTCATGGGCATTCAGAAAAAAATGAAAAATCAATAAAAATGTCCATTAGTGACAACTACATTGAAGAGCATCTTTTTAATGGAATATTATGTAGTCTCCCAAAAGAATATGGCAGAGAATACACCCACTGATGTATTCTGAGTACACTCACTGATGAGAAGAAGCAAGCTCTGTGCAATGAAAGCCAGTTTTCTAAAAATGTATGCATACCATATTCCAATTTTTAATTTAAAGTGTATATATTTAGGCCAGGCGCGGTGGCTCATGCCTGTAATCCCAACAGTTTGGGAGGTCGAGGCAGGCAGATCACCTGAGGTCAGCAGTTCGAGACCAAGCTGGTCAACATGGTGAAACCCCATCTCTACAAAAATACAAAAATTAGTTGAGCGTGGTGGAGCAGGCCTGTAATCCCAGCTACTTGAGAGGCTGAGGCAGGAGAATTGCTTGAACCCGGGAGGCAGTTTGTGGTGAGCCCAGATCACACCATGGCACTCCAGCCTGGGCAACAGAGGGAGGCTCCATCTCAAAAATAAAAATAAGTAAAGTGTTTATTAACTATTTGTGTAAGAGCACTACAGAATAAACAAAAGACAGATCTATTTGCCAAAATCATCTTTGGAAAGTATGGTGAAGAAGAAGAAAAGAAGAAAATATGAGAATGGGAGGCCATCTGAACCTTTTGTTTATTTTACATACTCTGAAATTGCTGAAATGCTTGAGGATGAGAATGTATTTTTGTATGATGTGGATAATGAGTTATAAACAGATAAACAAATAGTTAAATAGAAACACTGAGTGTGTGGAAATTAAGAGTTCGACAAAGGCTTACCATTCGTTCAGTGTCCTCTGACCCAGCCAAGCAGGGCCACTGCTGCCGGTACAAATGGCTTCTGCCAGGGACTGTACCTGCAGGCTAGTCAGAATCATGGTTTTGAGGAGGACAAAGTTTTTATTCTGAGAAAAGAAAAGAGGTGCTATCCCAAGATTTTGTGTTATTTTGTTCTCTTTACATTTTATTGAATTATTTTCTTCTTCCTTTCCATTTTTTTCATTTCTTGTCATTCATTTCTAATTTCTATTTTCATAGTTCATTTCTATTTCTTGTGATTTATTTCTGTTTTTTGTTTTTGTTTCTGTTTTTTTGTTTTGTTTTTGTTTTTTGTTTTTTTTAAGACGGAGTCTCGCTCTGTTGCCCAGGCTGGAGTGCAGTGCAGCAATCTCGGCTCACTGCAACCTCTGCCTCCTGGGTTTGTTTCTCCTGCCTCAGCCTCCCAAGTAGCTGGGTTTACAGGTGTGCGCTACTACACCTGGCTAATTTTTGTATTTTTAGTAGAGATGGGGTTTCACCATGTTGGTCAGGCTGATCTCAAACCCCTGACCTCATGATCCATCCGCCTCAGCCTCCCAAAGTGCTGGGATTACAGGTGTGAGCCACCATGCCTGGCTCTATTTCTGTTTTTAATTGTTTATACCTATTGATAAAAGAGAACATACCAAAGTCTATTAGTCAGGTGCCAAATTAGAATTAGTTAAGGAGGATTTATTCCTAAAGAGAGCCTTTGATGTATGCAAGAAGATTACAGGGTTGCCTCAGGGATAGTGAAGCTGTACTGTATATCAATATGTACATTTATCTATGTAAGTTTATTTTACTATATTGGCTTACTTGACTACGATGGCTGAGAAGTTCCATGATCTACCATCTGCAAGCTGGAGACCCAGGAAAGCTGGTGGTGTAGTTTGAAGGCCTGAGAGCCTCAGAGCAGATGGTATAGATCCCAGTCCAGGTCTGAAGGCCAGAGAAACAGCTGAGTGCAGGACAAGATCAATATTCCAGCTCAAGCAATCAGGCAGAGAGTTAATTCAACCATCCTCTGCCTTTTTGTTCTATCCACACCCTCAACGGATTGGTGATACCTATGCAAATTGGGGAGGGCCATCTGCTTTACTCCAACCACCAATTAAAACGCCAATCTCTTCCAGGAACACCCTCCCAGACACAGCCAGAAATCCTGTTTAAGCAGCTATCTGGGCATCCTGTGGCCCAATCAAGTTGACTCATAAAGGCAACCATCACAGCAGTGTGAGAGCTATGACCACCCTTAGATCTAACAGGACTCAAGGAAGAGCTGGTTCAGAAACTGAAATGAGAGTTTGAGGAACAGTGGTGTTCAGCAGAGGAATCCATCCTTCAAAGGTTACCTCACTTTGTGAACACCAGAGAAGCACCTGACCTCTCTCTGCTCTCCCTACAATCTCTTGCCAGAGGTCCCCACTGGGAAATTCATGGGAATCCCACAGACATTGGCCTAGCCTCCTGGGGCAGAGAATAGGATAAGAAGAGTCTGAATTTGGAAAATAGTGTAAAGATCTGGATAGAACATTTTGACCTCTATTTGCTGTACAGTGTACCAACTTGCTGTGTGAACTTGACATTTCTTGCAATTCTTCTGAATTGCAGTCTATTCTGATTGGCACTTTAAATGTCAAGAATAGCCTTAAAACAGATTCAGCCCAATTGCTCCACAATAGAAAGTTGTATTTAGTTTAGGCAAGGTCTCTTGTGACTACAATTTGCACAGTACTTTCTTATCCAAAACTGCTTTTGAGAGAACTCGTGTAGGCTTAATTTAACCTTTATCTCAATAGTTTTAGAAATGAAGCACTCTTTTTCAAATACTGCCCACAATTCATTTTTAATTGCTCTTTCAAAAGCAATACTTGAAAATATTCCCACAGCAAAGACCAAATCACTTTTTTTTTTCCTTCTCAGAAGATGGAGAAGGGAGGAGTCCATTGGCAGAAGGGACATATTCCGTCAGCCACGTGATTGTGAGTCTTCAGGGAGACCTTGCTGTAGCTCTGTCTTTCCAAACCAAGCATGTTCCTTCTGGTGGGCAAAACAGGGCTGTGCTTTAGCCCACATGGAAAATAAACATCCTCCTCATGGCCTCCACACGAGTGATACAAGAACGGTTTACGTCATCTACTTCATGTCCATGTGAGGTATAGGTGCAAATCTAATTAATTTTGATTAGATTGTTCTGATCTTTTTAGATTTGAATAGCTGGTTTCATTATGCCCATTCACCAATGCCAGCCATACCCAGGCTATCTATGCATATATCATTGCCTCACATATAAGTAAATTTTAGGAAAATGCATATCTCTTTAGAACCAGCATGTAACTCATGTGGTCAAGATAATGCTTGACTGGGATTCAAGTTATGTGGGTCACATACAGTGTCTTTTTATGTTGCCATAAACATTGAAATCCACTGCAGAGTCCCTTAAGGCAGGCTTTTCCAAAGCAGAGGACTTGTCAGAATCACCTGAGAACCAGATTTACTCCAGGCTGATTGAGCCAAAATGAACCTAGAATCTATCTTTTTAAAGAGCTTGTCATTTGATTCCAATGTGCAGCATGTTTGGAACCCTGCAGTATAGAACACTTTTTTTAATCAGTAAAGATGACATTCTATTTTCTACATGATAAGTACCATGGAAGTATATGTGTGCATACACACACACACTTACAGGTGTTATGTCGGGGCAGTAATTGGTGAGGCTTCTGTTAGGAAAACTTTGGAGGGTATTTTTCTGGTGCTTCCTCACATAATGACCTAAGGCAGGGAGAGAGATGACTGGCAGTAGGTGGGTAACTGAAGAATAATTTTTAATATTATTTGTTAAATGACTAATTTTAATTTCAGGAACCTGAAGAAAATGTGTTGACCCTATTTAAGTCCTCAAACTTTTTCTCTGGTAATTAATCATAACTTCCAATTTTATTTGAAATCAATTTACATTTTGCCCCCAAGATGATAATAGTACCCAGAGAATATAAAACAGGTAGGGCAGGATGGTAGATGTAACCCCCAAATAGATCACTAATTTCATTAGCCCTAAAGAGGATAATCTATTATATTAAGTGAAAAGTGAATACTCCAACTAAAACTAGAAGATTTTCAAACTAGATTTTTTAAAGTATCTAGTTATATATGGCTTACAGAACATATGCTTTAAATATAAGGCTGTATGCAGTACCTGTTAATGGGATGCCACATTTATAAACTAAAGGGTTTTCTCCAGATGAAATGGGAGTGTTCCATTATCCCCCCTCACAGGGCATGTGGCAGGAGTATGGCTTGCTTCTTTAGTGCCCTGCTGCTCAGACCCCTAGGGGGAGCATGCAGACAGGCAGGTCTTGGGGAGCATGGGCTCCGACCCCACGGCAGCATCTAGGGTTGAGTGTTTACAGCTCCTGGAGCCCCAGTGGGTGTGTTACAGTGCACTCTTACAGCTTTGCTGTCTGCAGGTGGCTTGTGTTAATCTGCTTAATTAGACCCTCTGCCTTATCACAAAGACAGAGGGCTTTCTATATCCTGCATTCTTGCCCTAGTGTACAAGAAAAATTGGATCATATGTGGGCTTGGAGGATGGGTGCAAGGTTTTATTGAGTGGTGGAGGTTGCTTTCAGTAAGGTGGATGGGGTGCCAGAAGGGGGATGCAGTGGGAAGGTGGTCTCCTCCTGAAGCTGAGCCACCCAGTGGCCAGAATCTCCTCCAACCGCCCCTGACTGAATTCCACATCGTCCTGCCGTTGATGGCCTGCCAGTGTGTGCTGGTGTCTGTTGGTGTGTTGTTCTGCCCCTCTTGACATCCAGCCACTTGTGTCTGTGCCCACTAGGGTCTTCGGATTTTATGGGCACACAATGCGGGGTGTGGTGGGCCAGAGTGGTCTTGGAAAATGCAACATTTGTGAAAACAGGAGTGTCTGTTCTCACTTAGGTCTGCGGGCACAGGTCCAAGGGTGGAGTCCTTGCCATGGACCCTGCCCTTCTCTATGCAGCACTTCCCTGCCTTCCTGCCGTATCAAAAATATGTAGATTTCTAGTTTAGTTTAAAATTTCTAGTTTTAACAAACTAGAAATAGCAGGAAACTTTCTTAATGGGATACAGGAGATCTAAAAAGCAAACAAAAATTAAAGCAAACATAATTAGAAGGTTTAAAACTTTTCCTGTAAGATCAGAAACAAGATAAAAATGCCTGCTATTTCCATTTTTATTCAGTTCTGTAGTGGAGATACCAGCAAGTACAATAAGAGACATAGGAAAATAAAAAAGAAATAAAAAGAAAATAAAAATTGAAAAGGAATAAATAGAATTGTCATTATTCTGTATGTGGATTACTCCATGCAGAAAGTTCAAAATAATCTATAGTCTACTCAAATTAATAAGCAAATCTGTTAAGGTTATAATATGAATATATGCAAATCTACTGTGTTTCTATATACTAGCAACAAATCATTAGAAAATAAAATTTAATGCAAAGATACCATTTATAAAATTATCAAAAACTTGAAATACAGGAATAAGTCTAAAGGAAGCCTCGCTAGTGAACTCAACTCAGGTGGTGAGAAGCTGTGTTTGTAATCCCTTAGCCTGGGCTGCCTCCAAAAAGGAACAAGCTCACATAGGCGCCTCCAGTGGTGTTTCTTTGCTGGATCCCATCACTAAAGCCTCTTAAACTGGTGCTATGGACTTAGTGAGCCTATTTTCTCCCCTGCTGCAAATCCCCAAAACACAATAACCAATTGACTTTCGCCTAGCTAGGACAGCAGTTTGCTTTTCTCATATCATTTTCAAGGATATGTCGCCTCTTTAGCTTGGTGTGATCTTGATTACGTCATCCCAGTTTATCATGTTCGTATGCTACACTGATAAAATTGAAGATTTTTTTTAAGAGGGAGCATCTAAATCACACGAAAAGAGTTAGTGAGTTTATTGGGAGTCCTGTGGTCTGGGACTTATACCAATATCCTCTGCAAAGGTAAGAATCTTGTATGCTTTCTGCCACAGAGAAGGTAGCCTGATACAAGAGGGCCTCTGGATTTACTAGGCAGCCAATTCCACATTTGCAGGCTGCGCTGTGGTCTGGCTGGCTGAAGGGTTTGAGCGTCTCCCTGGGTAAGAAAGAGCTCCCCAGCTGGTCAGACTGCAGTGCCACTCAGCCCTGTCACTTGGCCCAAGCAGACCCCGAGGGAAAGAGTTCCAGTAGAATAGGATGCTGTCTCTGTGGCTGGGGCAGGCTCTAATGGGAAAGCACAGTGGAGGGCCCCAGAATGTTTTTTTTAACAAAACTCATTGTTATGGCTATTTTCCTTCTGAGAAACGCCTCCTAACTTATCTAGTGGAGAGTGTGTGTTTAACTATGACACGCGAGGTGACCAGGGGCCCCAAGAGGCCCTTCACGAACTGCATTCTGCCTGACTCAGCTGCCATAACGTCAGTAGGCTCAGAAGCATTCCAGTGTCAGGTGGAGGTGTCTATTGTGCAGGGGACCTGCCTCAGGCTGGCCCTGAAGCACTAGCATGATGTCCTTACAGCACTGCAGGCTGCCCTCAGCCCACCCCTGAGCCTCCTGCAGATTCCCTATGATGGCTTCACAGAGAAACTGAAACTTCGGGTCTCTTTTACAAATGGCTCAGGTCGATATCCAGAGCAGCTGGAGAGCATCCTGATTCTGTAGCCTTCCCATTTCAACTCAATGTCACCTTCTCGGAGACACCCCCTTTTCTTAACTTTTCTGTCCAAAGAAGCACCAACCCCATACCTTTCCGTCATACCACACAGTTTTATTCTCATCATACAACTTAGTATATTAAATGGTCTAGCTTGTTAATTTCCTTTGTTTTTGTCTGTTTCCTTTGTTTAGAATATAAAACACCTAAATGTAGGGAGCTTATTTGTCCAGACACATAGAAAAGTGTTTGAATTCACACTGTTCAACCCCAGATATGTAATTTTAAGGTTCCTACAAAATATTTTTTAAAGTTTTTTAAAAATCAAATTATTTAAATAACATATCTTATTTAACCTAATATATATCAAAATATTATCATTTTAACATGTAATCAATATTAACATTTCTTTAAATGAGATCCAATGTGTATTTTACACTTACAGCTTATCTCGATTTGGACTCTGTACATTTCTGGAACTCAAACGCTGCAGGTGACCTGTGGCCGCTGTAATGCACAGGGCTGATCATCGATACTCAGTAAAACATGCTGAATGCATTAAGGCATAAAGCATTCAGCACTGTAACCCGAATCAGAAGAAGCCTTGAGGCAATGTGACAACTGATACCCTTAGTTGGTCCATATGATTCTATAACAACAGTTATGCTTTGTTTCCCTTTTTTCTCCCATGCCCTATTTTTGCTGGGTTCATTGTGTTTCTTTTCCCTCCTCCTTTATATTTTGAGTCTAACTCTGCTTTTCAGTTCCACCAGCGTTAATATTTTCATTCTTGGCCGGGCCCAGTGCCTCACATCTGTAATCCCATCACTTTGGGAGGCCGAGGCGGGCAGATCACGAGGTCCGGAGTTTGAGACCAGCCTGGCCAACATGGTGAAACCCCGTCTCTACTAAAAATACAAAAATTAGCCAGGCATGGTGGCAGGTGCCTGCAATCCCAGCTACTCGGGAGGCTGAGGCAGAAGAATCACTTGAACCCAGGAGACGGAGGCTGCAGTGAGCAGAGATCGTGCCACTGCACTCCAGCCTGGGACAAAGCAAGACTCTGTCTTAAAAAAAAAAAAAAATTCTTTACAGTCAATTTCTTTATAATCATATAAAATTAAATAATTATCAGACCACTCACTAAGATGCCTTATTACACATTTCTGTTTCCACCAAAAGGCAGCATTCAAACTCTATCCCTTATCTATTCTTCCCCACACAAGAACTCTGATTAGGAGCCCTCCCTTATTCCACCATGAACATTTGTAAATCTTGAGATTGGTTGAAGAGGTATATTTTTGTGTCAAGCCACTATTCAGATTCTTTTATCATGTAATATGTTTCACTTCAGAAATCCACCATGAACCTATCCCCCTCAATCCCAGCCTCATCATCACCATCTACTAACTATACCTATTGTAACAGTCTGTGCTCATCACTGCTTGCTAATTAACCACTGCTGTTTTGACATATTTGTTCTGCTCCAGTTAACATTTGGGTTAAGAGCTTCAAGCATCTTTCTCAGATAAGATTCACAAACTGAATTCTCTCTGAATCCCTACATTAATAAAAATGCCTTCATTTTGTCCTGACAGCTAAATGATATCTTTTTTTAAAAGCTTCATTGAGTTATAATTAACATAATATAAAATTCATCCTTAAAATTACAATTAAATTGATTTCATTATATTCACTGAGTTATACAACCACTACCCAATCAATTTTAGATCATTTTTGTCACCTCAAAAAGAAACACTTTATTTATTACCGGTCAATCTCCATTTCCTCAGGCAAACATTAATCTACATTCTGTCTTAGTAGATTCGTCTATTCTGGAAATTTCATATAACTGCAATTATACAATATGGTGTTTTTTGTGACTGGCTTCCCTACATGGCACATTTTTCAGATTCACCCATGTTGTAGCTTGTATCAGTACTTTTTCAAATTGATGAATAATGTCCATTGCATGAATATACCACATTTTCTTTAGTCATTCCTCAGTTGGTAAATGTTTCAGTGGTTTTCTACTTTGAGTTATTATGAATAATGCTACCTTGAACATCTGTGCATAAGTTTTTGTGTGGACATAAATACATTTTCCTTTCTCTTAGGGATATACCTAGGAGTGGAATTGCTGGGTCATGTGGTAACTCTATGTTTAACCTTTTGAGAAAACACCAAACTGTTTTCCAAAGTGTTTGCACTATTTTACATTATAAGAGGATTCCAGTTTCTCCAAATCCTAACCAATCCTGGGCAACAGAGTGAGGCCTTGTCACACAGACAGACACACACACAGACAGACAGACACACACACACACACACGCAAACCTCATTATGGTTTTAATTTTCATCTCCCTGATAGCCAATGATTTGAGCATATTTTTGTTGTATATATAGGTCATTTATATACCGTCTTTGAAAAAAAAGTGTCTATTCGAGTCCTCTGCCCATTTTAAATTATTTACAGTTTAGCATTGACTTGTAAAAATTCTTTATATATTCTCGATTATAAGCACCTTATCAGATATATGATTTGCAAAAATTTTATTCCACTCTATCAATAATTTTTTCACTTTCTTAATGGTATCATTTGCAGCACAATTTTTAAAATTTTGATAAATTTAATGTACGTAATTTTTTTCTGTTAATGCTTACGCTTTTTATGTCATATATTGCCTAAACCTAAGTTATTAAAATTTGCACCTAAATTTTCCTCTGAGAGTTTTACATGTTTAGTTTCTGCATTTAAGTCTAGGATCTACTTTGAGTAAATTTTTGCATATGATGTGAAAGAAGAGTCCCAAATCTTTTTTGTGCATGTGGATATCCAGTTGTTCCAGCACCATTTGTTGAGAAGACTATTTTTTCCCCATTGAATTTTCTTGGCATGATTGTCAAAAATCAATCGCCAGGCCGGGCACAGTGGCTCATGCCTGTAATCCCAGTACTTTGGGAGGCCAAGGAGGGCAGATTGCTTGAGGTCAGGAGTTCGAGACCAGCCTGGCCAAAATGGTGAAATCCCATCTCTGCTAAAAATACAAAAATTAGCAGGGTATGGTGGTGCGTGCCTGTTATTCCAGCTACTCGGAAGGCAGAGGCAGGAGAATCGCTTGAACCTGGGAGGCAGAGATTGCAGTGAGCCGAGATTGCACCACTGCACTGCATCCTGGGAGACAGACGCAGACTATGCCCCCAAAAAAACAAAAACAAAAACAAAAAAACCCAAAATCAATCTCCCATAAGTGTACTGCTTGATTTCTAGGGCTTCTCTCAGTTCAATGATATATGTGCCCATTCTTATACTATAGTCTTGCTGACTGTAGCTTTGTAGTACATTTTAAAATTGGAAAGTATGATTTCTCTAGCTGTTTTTTTTTAATTTTCAAAATTGTTTTGGCTATAAGTGCATCTAGCATTTTCATGCGATTTCAAGTGCATCTAGCATTATTATTAGCTCATCAATTTCTTCAACAAATATTAGCTGACTGGAATTTTTATAAGGATTGTGATAAATCTGTAGAAGAAGTTGAGGAATAGTACTACATTAACAATTTTTTTCAATCCATGAATTTAGAATATCTTTCCCATTTATTTAGATCATATTTAATTCTTTTAACAATGTTTTGCAGTTTTCAGTGTATGTTGGGCCCTTCCCTTTTTAATTTGTTTCTAAGTACTTTGTTCTTTTTGATGCTACTGTGAATTAAATTGTTTTCTTAGTTTTACTTTCAGATTTTTAAAAATTGTACAAAAATATAATTGAATTCTATAAGCTGATTTTATCCTACAACATTTATAACTAATTTACTCACTATAATATTTTTTGGTGGATTCCTTAGGATTTTCTGTATACAAGATGTCTTGTATACATCTTGTATACATCTGCAATTAAACATAATTTTACCTATTATTTTCCAGTCTAAATACAGTTTTTTCTTGCCTAATTGCCCTGAATAGAAATTTCAGTATAATGTTGAATAAAAGTGGCAAGAGGGCACATCCTTGTGTTTTTCTTCAGAGTAAAGGAAAAGTATTCAGTTATTCACCAAAAGCATGGTGTTGTCTGTAAGTTTTTCATAAATATACTTTATCAGGTTAAAGAAGTTTATTTTTAATCCTAGACTGTTGAGGGCTTTTACCTTGAAAATATGTTGAATTTTGTCAGATCCTTTTTCTGCATCTACTGAGTTGATGTGGCTGTTTTCTTTTATTCTATCAACATGACATATTTTACTACTTATTTTTAATTGTGATAACACACATAAATGTATTATTTATAGATTTTTTAAGTGTAGAGTTCAGTAGTGTTTTTTCACATTGTTGTGCAACCAATCTGTAGATCTTTTTTATCTTGCAAAACTGAAACTCTGTACCCATGAAGCAACAATCCCCCAATTCCTCCTCCCTGAGCCCCCTGCCACCATCATTCTACTTTTGATTTTTATGAACCTGACTCCTCTAGATACTGCATATGAGTGGAATCATGCATTATTTATCTTTTTGCAATTGGCTTATTTCACTAAGCATAATATCCTCAAGATTTATCCATGTTGTTGCATGTATCAGGATTTCTTTAGGTATATTCACATTTTGTTTACTCATTCATCTGTTGATGGATACGTGAAGCCTTCTGTTTCTTGGCTATTGTGAATAATGCCGGTATGAAACTGGGTGTACAAACACCTCTTCAGAGCCCTGTTTTCAATTCTTTTTTATATGTACCCAGAAGTGGGATTGCTGGATTATATAAGCTTAATTTTTTGAGGAATCACTATACTGTTTCCCACAGTTGTACACCATTTTACTTTTCACCAACAGTGCACAAGTTTCCAATTTCTATGCATTCTCACCACCACTTGTTATTTTCAGAGTTTTTTGGTGTGTGTGTGTGTGTGGTTTTGTTTGTTTGTTTGAGACAGAGTATTGCTCTGTTGCCCAGGCTGGAGTGCAGTGGCGCAATCTTGGCTCCGCCATCCAGGTTCAAGCAATTCTCCTGTCTTGGCCTCCTGAGTAGCTGGGATTACAGGCATGCACCACCACACCCATCTAATTTTTGTATTTTTAGTAGAGACAGGGTTTCACCATGTTGGCCAAGCTGGTCTCGAATTCCTGACCTCAAATGATCTGCCCGCCTTGGCCTCCCAAAGTGTTAGGATTATAGGCATGAGCCACTGCACCAGGCCAAGTTTCTGGTTTTTTGATAGTAGCCATTTTAATGAGTCTGAGGTGATATCTCATTGTGGTTTTAATTTACATTTCTCTAATAATTAGTGATGATAATCTTTTCATATGTCTATCGGCCATTTGTATATCTTCTTTGGAGAAATATCTATTCAAGCTCTTTGCCCATTTTTAAAATCAGGTTATTTGCTTGTTTGTTTTATTGTTGTTTAGTTGAAGTTCTTTAGACATTCTGGATATTAACCCCTTATCTGACATACAGTTTGCAAATATTTTCTTCCAGGCCACAGGTTGCCTTTTCAGTTTACTGAATGAGTCCTTTGATGCATAGAAGTTTTTAATTTTGATGTAGTCCAGTTTATCTATTTTTAGTTTCTTTGTCTGTGCTTTTGGCCAAAAAAATTATTGCTAAATTCAATGTCATGTTACTTTCCCCCTATGCTTTCTTCTGAGTTTTATAGTTTTAGTCTTATGCTTAGGTCCTTGATCTATTTGAATTCGTTTTTGTATATGATCTAAGATAAGGGTCCAGCTTCATTTGTTTACCTATGAATATCCAGGTTTCTCAACACCATTTCTTGAGGAGACTCTCTTTTCCTATTGAATGATCTTGGGACCCTTATGGAATAGCATTTGACTATTTAAGTGAGGCTGTACTCTGGGCTCTCTATTCTACTCCACTTGTCTATATGACTCTTCAGGATAGTACTGCACTGTTTTGATTATTGTGGCTTTGTAATAAGTTTTGAAATCAGGAAAGCTGCACATTTTTTCCTTTTTCAAGATTGTTTTGGGAGTTCAAGATATTGTGGAATCCTTCAGATTCCTTAAGAATTTTTTGATGATTTTTTTTCTTTCTTCAAAACACCTCTGGGATGTTAACAGGGATTGCTTTGAATCTGCAGATCACTTTGGGTGGTATTGCCATGTTAACAAAATTATGTCTTCTATTCCATAAATACAGAATGTCTTTCCACTTATTTGTGTCTTCTTTAATTTCATCAGCAATGTTGTATAGTTTTCAGTGTACAACTCTGTAGCTACCTTAGAGTTCATTCTATTTTTATGTTGCTGTAAACAGAATCATTTTCTTAATTTTCTTTTCTGTTCCTTGTTAGTATATTGAAGCAAAACTACTTTTATGTGTTGATTTTATATCCTGTAGCTCTGATGATCCTGTTTATTAGTTTCAACAAGTCTTTTGTGGAATTTTTAGGGTTTTCTATATGTAAGATCATGTCATCTGCAAACAGAGATAATGTTACTGTTTCTGGCTAGGACTTACAGTACTGTGTTGAATACAAGTGCTAAAAGCAGGCATCCTCATCTTGTTTCTGATCTTAGAGGAAAGACTTTCAGTTCTTCACAACTGAGTATGATGCTAGCTGTGGGTTTTTTTGCATAGCCTTTATTATGCTGAGATAGGTTCCTTTTATTCCTAGTTTCTTAAGTTTTTTCGTCATTAAAGGATGTTGAATGTTGACAAATACTTTTTCCGTATCAATTTAGGTGATCATGTGTTTTGTTTTGTTTTGTTTTTCTCCTTGACTCTGTTTTTCTACTTGATTCTGTATTATGTTGATTAATTTTCATATGTTAAACCATTTTTGCATTCCAGAAATAAATCCCACTTAGTTATTTTGTATAATTCTTTTATACATTGCTAGATTCAGTTTGTTAATATTTTATTGATAATTTTTGCATTTACATTCATGATATTGACCTGTAATTTTCCTTTCTTGAGCTGTGTATCTAGTCTTGGTACTAAGGTGCCCCCTACAATGTGCTAGGAAGTTCCTCTCTACTTCTATTTTCTGGAAAATATTGTAGATAATTTGGTGTTTTTTTTTAAGTAAATGTTTGGTAGAATTTACCAGTAAAACCATTGGAACTGGTGCTTTCTTTTCTGAAGTGCTATTAATTATTGACTCATTTCTTAAACAGATATAGGCTTACTATGATTATCTATTTCTCCTTGTATCAGTTTAAGTGCATTGCATTTTTCATGGAATTGCATCTTTTATCTAAGGGTTGTGGGCATAGTGTTGTTCATGACATTTTTATTATCCTTTTAACAGTTATGGGATCTGTAGTAAGGGTCCCTCTTGTATTTATGATATTAGTTATTTGAGTCTTCTATTTTTTTTTTCTTGTTAGCCTAACTAGAGCTTTATCAATTTTATTTATCTTTGCAAAGAACAAGCTTTTAGGCTGGGCGCGGTGGCTCGAGCCGGTAATCCCAGCACTTTGGGAGGCTGAGGCGGGTGGATCACAAGGTCAGGAGATCAAGACCATCCTGGCGAACATGGTGAAACCCTGTCTCTACTAAAAATACAAAAAAATTAGCCGGGTGTGGTGGCTTGTGCCTGTAGTCCCAGCTACTCGGGAGGCTGAGGCAGGAGAATGGCGTGAACCCGGGAGGCAAAGCTTGCAGTGAGCCGAGATCGCGCCACTGCACTCCTGCCTGGGCGACAGAGAGAGACTCCGTCTCAAAAAAAAAGAACAAGCTTTTAGGTTCATTGGTTTTCTCTATTGTTTACCTCTTTCTATTTCATTGATTTCAGCTCCATTTATATTATTTATATTCTTCTTGCTTGCTTTAGGTTTATATTATTTGTCTTCCTCTAGGTTCCAAAGTCTGAAGCTTAATTTATCAATTTTGAAATTATTCTTTTTTTTTTGGAGATGGAGTCTCACTTTGTCGCTCAGGCTGGAGTGCAATGGCACAATCTCGGCTCGCTGCAACCTCCACCTCCTGAGTTCAAGCAAGTCTCCTGCCTCAGCCTCCTGAGTAGCTAGGGCTACAGGTGTGCACCACCGCACCTGGCTAATTTTTGAAGTTTTAGTAGAGATGGGGCTTCACCACCTTGGCCAGGCTGGTCTTGACCTCCTGACCTCAGGTGATCCACCCACCTTGGCCTCCCAAAGTGCTAGGATTACAGGTGTGAGCCATTGTGCCCGGACTAAAATTATTTTTCTTTTCTGATGTATGCATTCAATGGTATGTTTCCCTCCAAACACTGCTTTCTGTGATGCAAAATTTTGACAAATTGTATTTTCACTTTCATTTAGTTTAAAATATTTTTTAAAAATTCTCCTGCCACTACTTGACTGTGTGCTATTTACTAGTGTACTATTTAATCTCTAAATATTTTTTAAATTTTTCTCTAATTATTTTTTAATTTTTCAGCTATCTTTCTATTACTAATAGAAAGATTTTTCTATTTTTGCCATTGTGGCCATCCTGCATTCATAACCAGTGGGCCTTTCGAAACAAAAAGAAATAATGTGGTAGCAGCTCAACCTGCAGTGGTGATGAATCTGCATCTCATACCAAGCAGCAGAAGCCAAGTGAACTATGCTAAATTTCTCTTGTTTTTCTACACTATGCTGCAGCAGAACAGAAAGCTTGGGTTTGCGAATTACTCTCAGTTCCTCGGTTACATAACTCACTTGAATAAGGTAATGTAGGCAGAATAATTGTCTCTTTAACATTAAATACTTTCTTAATGCATTTTTAGTGTCAGCATGGACCAGCTTTTCCCCCACAAGGATGCAGGGAAGAGGGACAGAGGTGTGCGTGAGGCTGGGATTCCCCACTGATGACATGGAATACCTCACCAGCAGTGCAGGGACTGTCCTCATACAGTTCCACTGGGATGCTTCCCTCCACTTTCCTCTCACATCCACTCCATCTCATCTATGTTGAACGTGTCTTCCAGGAAGCATACTCAAGACAAAGTCACACACACACACCACACACACACACACACGACTGGTAAAGGGTAGGGTGTGGGAGAGGCAGGGAGAGCCATTGGCATGATGTGGGTTGGACAGCCCTGAAAGGAGAGTGGGAAGGAAAGAAGATGGGAAAAGCCTCAGCCCACAGCGGAGCTCTGAGAAAGTCCTGGCCGGCTCAGTGGTGAGCTCCAATGCAAAGGTTGTCTAGAGAAGAATCCCACATTGCATAGAAATAACCAGACCCAAGGACACAGCCATGCTAAGTCACCAGTAGTACAGTATGTTCTCAGCTCCAATGCTGCAGCCAACAGCTCTCCAAACAGCTGAATGGCAGGTCATTTCTTGATGGTGAACCCACATGGCACATGCCTGGGGCTGCACAGCCTCCTGTGGAATCCCTCGTGGAGTGAATACAGCACTTTCTACCCACTTCCTGCTTCCCAGAGCACCTAGGATTCTCTAAGATACTATGCATTTAAAGTGTTTGTTGTTTTTGCCCCTTTCCTTCACAAACACTAGAACAGCAGTTCCATGAAGGAAGAATTTTTTTCGGGGTTACACTTTCCCCTGCATCAAGAACTGTTCTTGGCAAACAGTAGGTGCTCAAGAATTACTTGTTAAATAAATACAGAGAAAATGCCTGTTACTCAGTTCCTACAAGGTTCCTGGGCACGTGTTAGATTCTCCATACACATTTCTTATGATCACAAGTACTATGCAAGGAAAGCATTGTATCCATGAAACAGAGGAAAAGAGGAGGTCATAGAGTTTAAGTCCTCTGCCCGAGGCCACGCAGTCCCGGATCACAGGTGAACACTGCCTCTGAGGCTGGCACATTTCCCATATTCCAGGCTGGCACACCATCAATCTGCTTCAAGACAGCAATTTGGGAAGAGATTTTTCTCTTAATGGCACATTTCTTTGGGAGAGAAGCTATGTTATGTATTCCTCACATCACACATTGAGGAAGCACTCAGTTATTTTCTTTTAATTTTACAGGCTAGTGTTTGCTCTCAATATATTCAGAAGCCACGGAAGCAGTTTGCCTGCTGAATCCAGAATGCTGTCTTATGTTGTTATTTACTTGCCAATGGTCTAAGAACTACACTTAAGCAGTTTAATTTTCTGCCACAGTTTTACTTTGCCTCTGGGTAAATCCTCTGGATTCTAAACATGAAGAGTTTTCCAATTTTCAGACCTGTCAAATCCACATGACTTATTTTCTCATCTAGACAATTGCTGATTTAAATAATGTTTCAAGCTACAAACAAGATAAAAAATGTATTTAATATCGATTTAAAACTTCAAATCTAAAACGCTTGTGTCAGTACCTACCTAAAGAGATTTTTCCTTAAACATATAACCATGCTCCACAGTTTCATAATAAAATGAACTTAAGAAGTAATTCAAGGCTAGTTACAGATATTAGCCGATATTTGACCACAAAAGGCGAATGTGACTATATTCCAGCAAGTGTAATAATCATGAATCATCACCATGGTCTATGAGGGGCAATCTGGCATCAAGGAATATATTTAGATATACTCGGAAGGAATCATTTGTTTTCTCTCAAGTCTTTTAGTAAAAAATTTTCAGTTAATGATTCCTCATCTTATTTCCTGCTTTCCCACATAAATTTCAATCTCCAGCGCCCCAAATATTTTTACCACCTTCTAGCAGCTTTTAAAGGTCTCTTCACAAAGAGGGAACACTAGCCACCTGCTGGAGGGTGGAGGTTGGAAGGAGGGAGAGGATGGAAAAACTATCTATTGGGTACTATGCTTATTACCTGGGTGACAAAATAACCTGTACACCAAACCCCCATGACACATAATTTACCCATGTCACAAACCTGCACATGTACCCTCGAACCTCAAATAAAAGTTAAAAACAAATAAAGATCTCTTTATCACTATTCCTCAGATAACCAGCCCTTAGGGGCCCCTTGCTTCTATCAGACATTGGTCTGTTCGGCAGTAAGAGCCTGAATGAATATGTGCCCATGCTATGACTTAGCATGCGCATCAACCATAAATCATAACAACACACGTTAGCCATAGTAGCCCAAAACTCAAAACCACTCAAATGTCAAACAAACAAACAAACAAACAAACAAAAACTAGGCAATAGACTATGAGGTGTTCATACCATGGAATTCTATTCTGCAATGAAAACCAACAAGCCACTGCTGATACCACAACACAGATGAATACAAAAAACACTGAGTGAGCAAAGGCAGACCAGAAGAATGCATATTTTAGGATATCATTACAAAGTGTGTAAGAAGACAAAACTAAAATGCAATGTTTGAAAATGCATGAATGGTACAAAAACTGTTGGTTTTAAAATGTGATCATTAATAGCAAAACAGAGAGTAGTCACCTTAGGAAAGAATAGTCCTTTTTGTGTTGCTACAGAGGAATACCTAAGACTCAGTGATTTATAAAGAAAAAAGTTTTACTTGGCTCACAATTCTGATATCTGGAAAATTTCAAGATTGGGTGTCTGGTGAGGGCCTCGGGCTGCTTCCACTCCTGATGGGAAGCCAAGGAGAGTCAGCATGTGCAGAGATCACACAGCAAGTGAGGAAGCCAGAGAGAGGGGAGGTGCCAGGCTTTTGTCTTTTGTCTTAAAAAGCTAGCCCTCATGGAAACTGAGTGAGAACTCACTGACCTCAAGAAAGATCATCAATCTATTCATAAAAGATATGTCCCATGACCTAAACGCCTCACATTAGGCCCAACTTCCCACATTGGGGATTGAATTTCAATAGGAGATTGGTGGAAGCAATATCCAAACCATATCCAAACTATAGTAGGGAGCAAGAGTGGCTTCTTCTGCAAGGCTGATGAAGCTTATTTCTGGACCAGAGGCTGTGGCTACATGTGCACATTCACTCTGTGATAACTTGTGGAGGTGCACATTGGCAGTTTGTGCAGTTTTAGGTATGCATATTTTACTTTCTGTATGCAGAGTTTTACAAACTCTGACACTTGCAAACTCCACTGTGCTTACTCTCTCACTCTCCCTCCCTCCCCTCCCCTCCCCTCCCTCTCCCTCCCCAGTTGTTTCTGTAACAATTTCCTCATCACGACATAAAGGAGGTGGATTAGATGATTTCTAAACCCAACTTCAGTTTTAGCATTTTGTGATTCCAATATGCTGACGATTATTTGTAAGATATTATTCTGCAAGAAAACTGCATCTGTTTCCTAATAGACACTTAAACTTTTCTGGGGATTTATTTTCTTGATTTTTGTCATGATGCTGCTGAGGCAGTTTTCAACTGCTCTTTCAGCTTGTTTGACAATTGGTGAGATCATGCACAAAGGTGGTGGTGGCAAGGGAGAAAAGCTATTTACTTCATTTTCTTCTAAAAAAAATGTCAATTGAGACAAACCGGTGGTGAAGAGAAAGTAAGAGGGTGCTCTCTCCTTTCAGTATCTCAAGTGAACCAGGACTGTTGGGAGAGGGAGCAGGAACAAGGGTCAAGTTCAAAAGGTGTCCTGAAGAAAGTAGCTAACAAAAAACAGATGGGAAAGTAGTTTTAAATTCTGCTTTGTTCTTTAATTCATTCATTTATTTATTTTGAGTTGAAGAAAGGCTCTAGTTTTATTAAGGAAAGAGTCTGCTGCCATTTGATGAAGACAGAGAAAGGAATAGACTAGGGGCCATCAGGAAGGTCTGAGGGTGCTGAGGCTGAGGCTCCTTGGGAGGAGCCACAGTGCAGGGTCCCAACCTTAGACTTGGTGGTTCAGCACCGATGGTCTGCCTGGCTCCATCTCCAACAGTGGACTCACACTAACATGGCTTTCAGAGGCTGACATGGCAAAACCAGAAACCTTCCCTCCCTTTCCAGTGAGAACTGCAAGTTGTCAAATGGACTGAATGGCCACATCTACAGATGCCACGTGGAAAATCCAATATCAGCACATTAGAGCACAGGGATTCAGGGAGACATCAGAAGTTTTTCTCAGTTGTGCTACTTGGAGGCCCTGCAGTGACCTTGGAGGCAGATAGGCAAGCTATTTAGGGAGGTGTCAGCTTTGTTGAGGGGCTTGCTTCTGAGACATTCTTGATTCTCTGCATCTCCTTCTCTTGACTCTCTCTTCCCAAACAAGGATAGTGCAATTGATCAGGCCTCCACTAAATCACAGCCAGATTCTGGTCTTGGCCCCTCAGCCTCCTCATTGGCATGATTGGACTTTGGGTCCCACCTTATAGTAGTGCCTTAGCTTGGGCTACCAAAAGAAAATATCTTAGACTGGGTGGATTACACTACACACAATTTTTTTTTTCCCACAACTCTGGAAGCTAGAATCTGACGTTAGTTTCTGGTGAGAGCCCTCTCTGGCTTATAGACAGCTTCCTTCTTGCTGTGTGCTCACATGACAGAGAAAGAAGGAGCAAGTCTTTCCTGTCTCTTTTCATAAGGGCACTAATCCGATCATATCAGCCCCACCCTCACAACTTCCTCTAAACCCATTGCCTCCCAAAATCTTTGTCTCCAAATACCATCCCACTGGGGATTAGGGCTTCAATACAGGAATCTGGAGGGGTGGATACAACTCAGTCCTTAACAAGTAGTTTATTTTTCAGAAGGCCCTGGAAAGGAGAGTGGGAGGCATCTCGCTGGCCAGTTCCAGCCCCCATCTTCCTGACCCTGAGCTGGTCTTTGCAGACAGCTTGAGGAGAATGCTGGGGATGCTGTCCTGACCCAAGGAGATGGGTCCAAGGGCTCGTGCTGACGTTTTAAAAAGGGATGGCCCTTCATGGAGAGAAGCCAGGGCTGACTTCTTTCTCTCAGCCAGAGATGCCAACGGGGTCCTGGTCTACCAGCCTGCCTGGGGGCCTCTCCTGAGGAGGACTCCCAGGGTCTTTCTCAGCTCATGCCTGAGGACAAGTCCAATGAACAGGCACCTTGTCCAGTGAAGAGGCTGCCCCACCATTGTCCTAGGCCTGCTGGAGAGCAGCCAGTGCAGCCACTGAGGTTGTCTGTGGTCTCCTACAAGAGGAGGGAGAGCAGGAGTGGGGAGAAAAAGCACCGATGAGGAATTTCTTTTATGTTTTTCTATAAGTTTTACAGTTTTGTGTTTCATATTTAAGCCCTTGATTCGTTTTGAGATTTTGTGTGTGTGTGTGTGTGTGTGTGTAAGGTGTGAGAATTAAGTGAAGGTGTTTGCTCTGCTTGTTTTTTTGCCTGAGTATGTCCACTTCCTCCAGCACCATTTGTCAGCAATGTTATCTTTTCCTCTGTGAATTCCCCTATCAATTCACGTGTACCTCTGTCAAAAATCAGTTGCCTACATTACTGACTACCCTAACTCTACCCTAAATCCTATTTCTGGATTTTCTTTTCTGTCCTTTTGGTCTATGTGTCTCTCACTCTTCTTTTTTTCCATTATTTTTTATTATACTCCAAGTACCCACAAAAGGGAAGCCCAGCAGACTAACAGTGGGTCTCTCTGCAGAAACCCTACAAGCCAGAAGAGAGTGGGAGGCAATTTCAGCTTTCTCAAAGAAAGAATTTTCAACCCAGAATTTCATATCCAGCCAAACTAAGCTTCATAAGCAAAGGAGAAATAAAATCCTTTACAGACAAGCAAATGCTGAGGGATTTTGTCACCACCAGACCTGCCTTACAAGAGCTCCTGAAGGAAGCACTAAACATGGAAAGGAACAACCGGTACCAGACACTGCAAAAACTCTCACTCTTCTAATAGCCACACCTTCTTGGTTGCTGTAGTTAAATAATAAGTGCTGACATTGCATTGACTGGTTTCTTCCACTTTATTCTTCTTCAAAAACATGCTTTAGCTATTCCAAGTCCTCTGCCTTTCTATGTAAATTTTAGAATAATCTTGTCTATATCTACAGAAAATTTTGCAGGCTTGTGTATAAGAATTACATGAAATCTATTTATCTATTTGAGGGAACTGGCATTAGAGGAGAGTCACTATGTTGACTTCCAATGCATGAACACTTATTTCAGCCTCCTCTGATACAGCTCCAGTGGGAGTATTAGGCACTTCTTTCCGGCCTGGAAAGGCTGAAAATCTCTTTGCTGGGGCAGGTGGCATTGGGGGCCATAGATTATACATTATTTTGTGTTGTATTTGGCTGGAGTAGAGTGATTACCATATAAAAGTGTTCTGTCTTGCTGGGCTGCCCCTTTCCTGGTCCTTTGGCTAGAGAGAGAGAGCGGGCTTTTCTTGCCTGCACCTGGTAACATTTCTAGGTTGCTGGATTCTCTATTATCCAATCTAGAACATATGAAGCAAAAGAAAAAGAAAAGGAAGGAAGGAAGGAAAAATGGAGGGAAGGAGGGAGGGAATGAGGGAAGGAGGAAAAGAAGGAAAGAAGGAGGAAAGGAAGGAAGGAGGAAGGAAGGAAGAAAGAAGGAAAGGAAGGAGGGAGGCAGGAAGGAAGGAAGGAAGGAAAGAAAAAAGGAAGGAAGGAAAGGATGGAGGGAGGGGAGAAGGAGGGAGGGGAGAAGGGACGGAATGAGGGAAGGCAGGCGAGGCAAGGCGAGGCGAGGCGAGGCGAGGCGAGGCGACCCAGTGAACTTACCACCAAGTCATTCCTCAGGTCCCAATGTCCTTAGCTGGTCTGCCATCTTCTCTCCACCTTTCAGAGTCTTCTTAAGTTGATTAAAATACCCAGGCTATTTATATGTACTTAGTAGGAGCATGAGGGAAAAGTACATCTACCTCATCTTCCTGCGTAGTTAAACTTTATTGTTTAAATGGGATGTATATGATTCAGCTAAAAGACAGAGACTGAAATAAAACTTGCTTAAGATAGGCAAAGATGTACAGAAAGAACTGCAAATAATGTATCCAAATTAACAGGCAATCATAATGCATATTAAAATCTATGATAACTTTCTCTGGTCTGAGTCACTTTTCTCCTTGAATGTGCTTGATGTTTCCTACTCTAATGAATTTGACAACTGTAAATCCCTAACTGGATATGATATACACTGTTGAAAAATCACACAATGAAAACCTGATCACAATTGTGTTTTAAATGGAATGCAACTGGCTTCACCACTAATACGTTTTGTTTAGAAAAGGACATTTACAAACAGAAATATGAACTTGAAAGCAAACCTGTCTTGAAATCAAGATTGTGTTCATTTAAAAGCTATGGTTTATGTGTTCAGAGGCAAGTTTTATTACAAGCCAAGAATGGAGAATGTGGCATGAGGAACATTTCCACCACACAGGAAGAGGGGACACAAAGGATAGAATCGCATGGGGGATATTTGGAGGATTATCAGGGTAAGGATGGAAACTGGATCCCTGAAAAGGGATCACAGACTCAGTCATCCTCCAGATTTTATTGAAAGCAGAGGTGATGAAAAGCAAAAGCTCTGATAGAAACCTCAGAGAGATTAAAAAAGAACCCAAGAATCCTGGCCAAAGGATTGTGCTTCATTGCTATATCTAGCCTGAAGCAGGAATAAGACAGTAAATAAGGGAAAAGCTAGTTCCTGCTGTCATGAAACTCATGTTCTAGTGAGGAGCGAATCCACAAATGACTAATAATAGATGTATAACATTTTAAGACACATGATAACATACACTACCGAAAAAAAAAATTATAATGATTAGAAGGTAATGAGGAGTGTGGTGGGGGGAACAGGTCAAATTTGAGCAAAAGACCTGACAAAAGTGTATAAATAAGCTAAGTGAAGACCCACAGGAAGTACAGCAATTGTAAAGGTGCTGTGGTAGGAACATTCTTAGACATTGGAGGAATAGCAAAAAGACCAAGGTAATGGGTGCAGTATAAGTGATGGGAAGAAGGACAGGAGATGGGGCTGGAAAGATAAGCAGGCTAAGTCACATCGGGCTGAGTGGATCGCAGTGAGAAAGAAGGCTGATGATTTTTGTTTCACTATAATGGGAAATAATTGCAAGGTTTTGAGGGGAGGAAGTGGATAATCATATTTGCTCTTTTAAAAGGCCACTCTTTCAAGAATATAGAGTGAATCAAAAGGTGTAAGGAAGGCCGGGCGTGGTGGCTCACGCCTGTAATCCCAGCACTTTGGGAGGCCGAGGTGGGCAGATCACGAGGTCAGGAGATCGAGACCATCCTGGCTAACATGGTGAAACCCCGTCTCTACTAAAAAATACAAAAAATTAGACAGGCATGGTGGCGGGTGCCTGTAGTCCCAGCTACTTGGGAGGCTGAGGCAGGAGAATGATGTGAACCTGGGAGGCGGAGCTTGCAGTGAGCCGAGATCACACCACTGCACTCCAGCCTGGGTGACAGAGCGAGACTCCATCTCAAAAAAAAAAAAAAACAACAAAAAAAACAAATAAAACGTGTAAGGAGTGCCCTTTGGAGACTATTTCCAAGCCCAAGTGAGACAAAATGTAGGCTGGTTAGGTGAGAACGGTAAAGTTGGTGAATGGTAGTTGGGTTTGAGACATATTTTGAAAGTGGAGCTACTAAGTCTTGCTGTTGGATTGGGTGGGTGTGAGCCTGGATAGCCAAGTGAAAATGATGCCATTAACCAAGATATAAAGAAATGGGGTGTGGATAAACCAAGAAACCATCTAGATGGAGCTGTTGAGTGGTCACTTGGCAAAATGAGGAGAGGTAGGGAGGTGATAAAATTTGGGAGTCATTAGGGCATTGTTGGTTTTTAAAGGCATGAGACTGCATAAGATCAACCAGGGAATGTATGTCAAGGAAAAGAGAAGAAGACAAAGGGCTGCGCCCTGGGGCCCTCCAACATTCAGATGTCAGATGAGGAAATGTGTATGCAGCAAAAGAAGCTGCTAAGGAGTTCTATTTCAGAAGCCAAGAGCGAAAATATGTCCAGGAGAAAAGCATGATCCATTTGCTCCAGGTCTCATGGTACAGCTTATGTAAGGTGAGACCTAACAACTCACCACCCAGGAGTCATGGGCCACTGGCAAGGGGTGATTTCCGTGATCTGGTGGGAATTCCTTACTGGAGTGAATTTAACAGAGACTGAGAGCAGACAATGGGTATGTAGAAAAACGGACAACTCCTTTGAGAAGTTTTGTTGTAAATATGAGTATAAAGAAAGTGTGGTGGCCAGGAGGAGATATGGAAATCGAGGAAAAGTTTGAGAGAACTACTGCATGGGAGAACTACTGCATATTTTTTGTTAAAGTCTCCAGTGGAGACTGAATAACTTATTTCAAGTGAATAAGGAGAAGATGCAAGAGCAGAGGGTCCTTGAGAAGGCAGGAGGGGTTAGAGCCATTCCCATTGGTAATGGGGCTGGCCTCAGGCCTAGGGTTTATCTGTCTGCATGGGAGGAGAGGTGGCACATAGGAGTGCAAATGGAGAGGAAATGTGAGAATGAGAGATGATTCTGCTCTGATTGCTCCATATTTCTCAGCAGAGATGAGGGGAGCAGTCATTGGAGATGTGAGCAAAGGAGAGAAGGTATGAAATAATTATTTTAGCGGGATAGCGGGGAGAGGAAAATGTTTAGGGAAATGTAAGTCTGTTGCTGACAGCACCATGCTTTCTTAACAGAATGTGAATTTGATCAGCATGGGGTTTTTGCTTGTCTTTCATTATATTCACTTGCCTGAGTGTAGACTAAAGTGGGTGGGAAATTGCATCTAATCAGGGTTGAAGTTATGTCAGGGAAGTTTAATAGAGGTTTGGAGGATCTTGAGATTTGAGAGTATATTTAAAGGAATGATTAGCAAAATAGATAAAAGAATCTCCTGTGGTTAAAAAATTGAAGGTGTAGTGGCAGAGATGAACAGTCAAAAAGTAGAAGGAGGCCTATGAATTGGAAGTCTAAGTGTTTTTGAAAATTGTTGGAGTAGAGGTTTTGTAAACAGTGAACTTGAATACATTGAGATTTTTGAGGCGATTAGATGATTGTAATGACAAGTTTTTGTGGCATTTCTAAGGGAGTGGATGGTTAAGGTGGTGTAGAGGGGAAAATTATTAAAAATAAAGAAATCAAAGTGTTTGGTGAATTGTCCATTGGATTTTTAAGGCACCAAAAATGATTTTCAAGAAGAGGCCCGACCATGATGATATTTTTATAGATGACTCGTGAAATAGCAAATATTTATAAAATAATTTGCAAAGTATTAATTATATAGTATTGGAGCTTTCTTACACTTGCCATTTAATAAAATGCTTCTATCATTTTGGATAACATAATTGCCCCAAGTGAAACCACCTTTGCAAAATTACAACAGTGAGAGAAATCTAACATAAATGACTCCATTTTGCTTCTAGCCTCACAAGCTAACTGTACTTGCTCATTCTTGGGCATAGGCAACCTAACTATGGGAGACATTTTGTTCATAGTTTAACTCTAAAGCAAGGATGATAATAGATTTTCCTGAAATTCACACCCTCCTTGTTTGGGGACAGAAACTACCTTTGTAAAACAAGTGAAAGACCAGAAGGTTAGAAATATGGCAGGGGCCTGAGTTCTGCTAAGATATAGGCATAGTTGAGTAATAACCAGCCATTGTTTCCTAGCTTGCTTTTCTATAATCACTTACCGCTCAGGAGTCATGTACCTGGAAGTCACAAGATTTGTAACTTCCCCTATTGTTCCTATAGGTAACATCAGTACTGTGAAACCTAAGATTGGTCTTTGAGCTATTTTTCAGACTACTGCATTCTGGCAGACCAACAGACAGCACCCAGGCCTGTGACTCATACTGAGCAACAGACTCAGCCCATCCTGTGCCCCACCACACCCCACCTAGAAACTGACTCAGCACACAAAGACAATTTAGACACTCGTATGATTTCATCCCCAACCAATCAGCAGCACCTATTACCTAGTCCCTGCCTTAGCTTCCAAGCTCTTAGAGGGGTGGATTTGAGAAATATCTCCTGCAGTTCTACTTAGCTCCCTTGTGATAATTAAACTCTTTATCTGTTGCAACACTGCTGCCTCAGTGTATTAGCTTTTCTGTGCAGCAGGCAAGAAGAACCTGTTAGGCTGTAACGCAAGTAAATACTGAAACCATAGGTCATGTTTTATTTTTATTTCCAGTCAATCTTCTCTATGATCCCAAAAAAGAGTTTCTTATATAAAATTAAGAAGGATATAAACACATAAATTATTCACTAGTATTCTGACAAGAGCCACAATATTGATATTATTGAGCATCCTTTCATCATCATAACCAGCGTGGGCTCACATAGGAGAGATTCTCCATAGAAGACAAATGCTAAAACACCACTGAGATGTTCAAAACTGAACGAAGTGGATATAGAAAGATTTCTTGAGAAGGGATCATATGAAGACCTTTCTCAGGGGCTAGAAAAAAGCCAAAAAAGAGGGAAGAAGAGAAACAACAAAGTTGAAGATTCTATAAAACCACTGCCAAAAACCCCCTGAATGTTGGCAAAGGCACCTTCTTGTTCTCAGTACTTTCATATTTCCTTTTGTGGATTTATGGGTAGATTTTTGTTACCCTTATTTTCTTGCTCTATGGAATGTCTTCTGTGTTCAGGAACTACGTCCAGCTATACAGAGAGCATGTGGGTGCTGTCCAGATTTCTATAGATGTGGAATAAATGTTATAGAGTGATAACATCTCACATCCTGTGCACCCAGTTCCTGGACAGTAGTTCACAATCTCCTTCTTCTGGAATGCTGGCCTCATGGGCTAGAAACACCTAACTGAGAAAAGAGGCAGAGATGGTTAGCATAACAAAAGACCTCAGTCGTGTGAGAACAGGGAACCCTGGCGATAGAAAGGTACCATTGTCTTTTAGCTTCTCCACTTTGAAGCTGGCCTTGAAAGGACTACTTCCTTTATCCCTTATGCACTGGACTTCAGGACTCATCTTTCCTACACCTCCAATCCTTACTTCATTAAGGAGCAAACCATGCACCTAAATGATCTTGTTTCTCTCTACTTTTCCAGGTAGCCAATGCTGACCTTCAATTTCCTAGAACAGGTCAAGTTATTTGCCACTTTTGGGCCTTTGCTGATTTTCTTTCCTCTTCCTAAAACATTCTTCCTGGTGCTCTTTGCTTATCCTCCAGCTTCTTCTCACTTTCTGATCTCATTCTCAATCTCAGCTTCCATGTCGCTTCTTAGAGGAGTCTTCCCTCACCCCCCAGTGTAATGAAGATAGCCCTGTGTTTGCCTTTTCTCCAGCACACAGTTTGTTTCCCTCATTGTCACTGACTGCTTCTGCAATTGTTTCCTTGTGTATAGTCCTTCTAACCAACTGGAATACCATAGCCATGAGGGTCAGGCTCACATCTGTTTTGCTCATGTTAGGATCTCACTTGAAACAGAGCCTGTCACACAAAGTCAATGGTTGATAAATATGAATAAGTTATAGGTTTCTAAAAGAAGCTCCTTCTTTTAGTGATATTATACACACATGCTAACTCAGTTTTTCCAATGCAGAAACCTTTTCCTCCCCAAGCCACTTCACTTTATTTATAGCTGAATTCTATAGTCCACAACAAATCTTGGTAACTTACAGTGTGACTTCCTAATCTGTCCGATCCTTCACAGTCTTCTTTCATTTCACATCACATACATCCACACCCAGAGAAATCCTAAAATATCAAGAAAGCTACATGCTGTATACTTTAGACTTAAAACCCATGTCTGTGATGACAATGGCCGTAGAAGTGCATGCTTTGGATAAGTGCCTTGCATGGTTAGTGATCAACGCCGGTATGGCTTTAAATGTGTTTCTCTATGTCACACCCCTGTGAAGAAACAAATGAAAGAGAATGCAAAAATCAGAAGCTTTCCCTTTCCAGATGTTCAAGAACTACTTTTTGTTCTCTTTCGATTCGAGACAGAAACTGCGTTTTAAAAATACTCTTTATTACTCTCTATTTCAATGCTCTCTGTTCTTCACATGATTCTTAGAATAAGCCAGTGTCGTACATAAAATTATCCTGTTTTTGGCAGGAAGGAAACTAAAACTCATAAGTTAAGTAAATTACTCAAGATCAGAAAACCAGTAAGTGACACAAGATTTGAAACACAGCCCATCTGATTCTAGTTTTGAGACTCTAAACCTGGAATGCACTTTGTTTTAGTCACTTCATCTGTCCCATATTGCCTGCCCCTAGTACTTTAGGCTCTTTTGTATGAATTACCCCATCATATTATTTACACCAATAATGTTCAGGAAGATCATGTCTAACACTTATGAAAATCCCAACCACCAATGTCAAAGCTTACTGCTTTTGCTCTCCTAATCATCTAGTTTGGAATCATCTTGACAAAAAGTCAAGATGCTCAATGCGAGTCACTTTTGGGGTCAGGTGAAAGGAGACATTCCCGTAAGCCAGTGCACATCACAGTCTCTCTGCTCACGAGTGTGCATGTGATCTCTGACATCTTCCAAGCCCACATGGTATATTTCAAAAATGGTTAGTTCAGTGAGGGCTTACTCCCTCTGTTCCAAACTGGAGCACAGAAACCTTTAGCTCAAGCTCCTTGACAATGATGTTTAAAGGGTTCAGCCCTTCCTGGGCAGCTCACACAACTATCCTTCCATCCAGATTGCTGGGAGGCAATGATGCTGAGGTCTAAACTTTTCTGGTCTTGAGCAGGCAGCACACCCCCTTACCATACATTGGGCCATTGCCATCTCTTATCCTCTAAACATTTACATCTATCACATTCTCATTTGGAATGATCCATTAAATTTTTCCCAGGAGAATGGGATGCAAAAAGCTAAAAGGGGAGGAACATAAAGAATTCCAATATTTTCAGGCGTGGCACGGTGGCTCACACCTCCAATCCCAGCGCTTTGGCAGGCTGAGGCAAACAGATAACAAGGTCAGGGGATTGAGACCATCCTGGCTAACATGGTGAAACCCTGTCTCTACTAAAAAATACAAAAAATTAGCCAGGTGTGGTGGCTCGCACCTGTAGTCCCAGCTACTCAGGAGGCGGAGGCAGGAGAATTGCTTGAACCCAGGAGGTGGAGGTTACAGTGAGCCAAGATCGCACCACTGCACTCCAGCCTGGGCGACAGAGTGAGTCTCTGTAAAAAAAAAAAAAAAAAAAAAAAAAAAAAACTCCAATATTTTCAAGGAATGTAGGTGTTCTATTCTGGAAAAAGTGTGGGAAAAGAAGACATGCTTTATTTTGACATAATAAAGACATAGTATTAAAACTTACAGTAGCAACAGCAAAGATCTCAGATTACCACAATAAGTACGATAATGATGAAAAAGTTTAAAATATTGCCCAAATTACCAAAATTGTGACACAGAGACAATGTGAGCACATGCTTTTGGAAAATGGTGCTGATAGACTTGCTTGACACAGGATTGCCACAAACCTTCAATTTGTAAAAAACAGCATCTTCAAAGTGCAATAAAGTGAAGTGCAATAAAACAAGATATGTCTGTATCTGCCCAAAGTTCCTGTACTTCTTTTCCTTTTAATCATTTCTCACCTTGCCCCAAGTAAGTTTCTGTTTCCACTGCTCAACCTAGAAGAAATTACTCTTGTCTGAAGAATGTGTCTGTGTCACAAATGATGTCCATGCAGCTAAGCACAATGGTCCTTTCTTCATTGTTATTTTATTTGACCCTCAGAAACATTTGTCACGCTGACTACTCCCTCCTTATTAAACTTTCATTATATCCCCAGGAAGCTACCAATTCAAAGGTGTCTGATTTCCCCAGCTCCCTTGATTTTGTCAGGTTTGTCAAAGATCAGATAGTTGTAGATATGTGGCATTATTTCTGAGGGCTCTGCTCTGTTCCATTGGTCTATATCTCTGTTTTGGTACTAGTACCACCCTGTTTTGCCTTGTAGTATAGTTTGAAGTCAGATAGCGTGATGCCTCCAGCTTTGTTCTTTTGGCTTAGGATTGACTTGGCAATGCGGGCTCTTTTTTGGTTCCATATGAACTTTAAAGTAGTTTTTTCCAATTCTGTGAAGAAAGTCTTTGGTAGCTTGATGGGAATGGCATTGAATCTATAAATTACCTTGGGCAGTATGGCCATTTTCACGATACTGATTCTTCCTACCCATGAGCATGGAATGTTCTTCCATTTGTTTGTATCCTCTTTTATTTCATTGAGCAGTGGTTTCTAGTTCTCCTTGAAGAGGTCATTTATATCCCTTGTGAGTTGGATTCCTAGGTATTTTATTCTCTTTGAAGAAATAGTGAATGGGAGTTCACTCATGATTTGGCTCTCTGTCTGTTACTGGTGTATAAGAATGCTTGTGATTTTTGTACATTGATTTTGTATCCTGAGACTTTGCTGAAGTTGCTTATCAGCTTGAGGAGATTTTGGGCTGAGACAATGGGGTTTTGTAGATATACAATCATGTCATCTGCAAACAGGGACAATTTGACTTCCTCTTTCCTAATTGAATGACCTTTATTTCCTTCTCCTGCCTGATTACCCTGTCCAGAACTTCCAACACTATGTTGAATAGGAGTGGTGAGAGAGGGCATCCCTGTCTTGTGCCAGTTTTCAAAGGGAATGCTTCCAGTTTTTGCCCATTCAGTATGATATTGGCTGTGGGTTTGTCATAGATAGCTTTTATTATTTTGAGATAACGTCCCATCAATACCTAATTTATTAAGAGTTTTTAGCATGAAGGGCTGTTGAATTTTGTCAAAGGCCTTTTCTGCATCTATTGAGATAATCATGTGGTTTTTGTCATTGGTTCTGTTTATACACTGGATTATGTTTATTGATTTGCGTATGTTGAACCAGCCTTGTGTCCCAGGGATGAAGCCCACTTGATCATGGTGGATAAGCTTTTTGATGTGCTGCTGGATTCAGTTTGCCAGTATTTTATTGAGGATTTTTGCATCGATGTTCATCAGAGATATTGGTCTAAAATTCTCTTTTTTTGTTGTGTCTCTGCCAGGCTTTGGTATCAGGATGTTGCTGGCCTCATAAACTGAGTTAGGGAGGATTCCCTCTTTTTCTATTGATTGGAATAGTTTCAGAACGAATGGTACCAGCTCCTCCTTGTACCTCTGGTAGAATTCGGCTGTGAATCCATCTGGTCCTGGACTTTTTTTGGTTGGTAAGGTATTAACTATTGCCTCAATTTCAGAGCCTGTTATTGGTGTATTCAGAGATTCAGCTTCTTCCTGGTTTAGTCTTGGGAGGGTGTATGTGTCCAGGAATTTATCCATTTCTTCTAGATTTTCTAGTTTATTTGCATAGAGGTGTTTATAGTATTCTCTGATGGTCGTTTGTGTTTCTGTGGGATCGGTGGTGATATCCCCTTTATCATTTTTTATTGCGTCTATTTGATTCTTCTCTCTTTTCTTCTTTATTAATCTTGCTAGTGGTCAATCAATTTTGTTGATCTTTTCAAAAAACCAGCTCCTGGATTCATTGATTTTTTGAAGGGTTTTTTGTGTCTCTATTTCCTTCGGTTCTGCTCTGATCTTAGTTATTTCTTGTCTTCTGCTAGCTTTTGAATGTGTTTGCTCTTGCTTTTCTAGTTCTTTTAATTGCGATGTTAGGGTGTCAATTTTAGATCTTCCTGCTTTCTCTTGTGGGCATTTAGTGCTATAAATTTCCCTCTACACACTGCTTTGAATGTGTCCCAGGGATTCTGGTACGTTGTGTCTTTGTTCTCATTGATTTCAAAGAACATCTTTATTTCTGCCTTCATTTCGTTATGTACCCAGTAGTCATTCAGGAGCAGGTTGTTCAGTTTCCATGTAGTTGAGCGGTTTTGAGTGAGTTTCTTAATCCTGAGTTCTAGTGTGATTGCACTGTGGTCTGAGAGACAGTTTGTTATAATTTCTATTCTTTTACATTTGCTGAGGAGAGCTTTACTTCCAACTATGTGGCCAATTTTGGAATAGGTGTGGTGCTGAGAAGAATGTATATTCTGTTGATTTGGGGTGGAGAGTTCTGTAGATGTCTATTAGGTCCGCTTGGTGCAGAGCTGAGTTCAACTCCTGGATATCCTTGTTAACTTTCTGTCTCGTTGATCTGTCTAATGTTGACAGTGGGGTGTTAAAGTTTCCCATTATTATTGTGTGGGAATCTAAGTCTCTTTGTAGGTCTCTAAGGACTTGCTTTATGAATCTGGGTGCTCCTGTGTTGGGTGCATATATATTTAGGATAGTTAGCTCTTCTTGTTGAATTGATCCCTTTACCATTATGTAATGGCCTTCTTCGTCTCCCTTGATTTAATATGTAAAGCTGTATCATTAGAACTTACTATGTATGTGAGTTTGAAAAATACTTCTCCATGCTTCTTAAAACAGAGAGATTTTATTTTTCTATTGTTTTATGTTATGGTGAGCATATCACTAACTTGAGAGGACTTTTGGCCATAAATACTACCCTTGTAACATATATTTCTTGACCATCTTAAGGAAAACCTTATTACACATCCGTAGATGCCCAGCTCTAGTCTGGGTTCAAATCCCAGGCCTACACCACTTTTTCCTCATGTGTGAAATAATAGTAATAATAATCTACATCTTAAGGCTGTTTGAAAATGGAATGCATCCACACAGATGAGGATCTGAAATGATGCGTTACTAAATATGAGCTCTATAGTTACTATCAGTTTTCCTTGGCAATTTTATTACAGTAATTGATTTTGTACCCGTGTCTCTTGATTTCATTATTATATGAGGAATGTATAACCATAGTTTTCTCCATTGGAACCAGGTTCTCATAACTTAAAAAAAAAAGGAGATTATGGTGAACTCCAATTTCCTCAGTTAGTAAAATGATAAATCAAAGAAGAGATTAAAAGTGCTTGCCAGTATTGTTACGTGGGTATCACAAGTCACCTTTATTTGTGCACATTTACTACCAGGCAGTGTTGACTTTTTGGTGTTTAAAGAGGCCTTTAGATAAAGCAGCACAGAAATCAAGATCATCAAAGAAACTGGGTGTGGTGGCTCACGCCTGTAACCCCAGCACTTTGGGAGGCCAAGGAGGGAGGATCACCTGAGGTTAGGAGTTCGAGACCAGCCTGGCCAACATGGTGAAACTCCATCTCTACTAAAAATACAAAAATTAGCCAGGCATGGTGGCATGAGCCTGTAATCTCAGCTACTCAGTAGGCTGAGGCAAGGGAGTTGCCTGAACCAATAAGGTGGAGGTTGCGTGAGCCGAGATCATACCACTGCACTCCAGCCTGGGCAACAGAGCAAGACTCTGTCAAAAAAAAAAAAAAATCAAAGACTCTCTTCCATACATAACAATATGTCCGTTGATACATCATATATTAGGTGTACAGCTGCATCAAAGAGAAAATCTAATTGCTGCATATATAAAGTTTTAATGTAGCCATAAAAAGGAAATGTGTATCTTCTTATATTTTGATGATAATAAAACAATAAAAGGCTGGGTGCAGTGGCTCAAACCTGTAATCTCAGCACTTTGGGAGGCCAAGGCAGGCAGACCCCCTGAGGTCGGGAGTTCGAGACCAGCCTGACCAACATGGAGAAACCCCATCTTTACTAAAAATACAAAATTAGCCAGGCATGGTGGCACATATCTGTAATCCTAGCTACTTGGGAGGCTGAGGCAGAATTGCTTGAACCTGGGAGGTGGAGGTTGCAGTGAGCTGAGATTGCGCCATTGCACTCCAGCCTGGGCAACAAGAGCAAAACTCCGTCTCAAAAAAAAAAATAAAATAAAATAAAATATACTGAATACTGTCTGCATAAATAATACGGAGAAATGAGCTGATGAGAAGCAAATGCTGGCAGAGTGGGCTGTAACATATATTACACATCAGTGGGTTATCTACTGTTGGTGTCAAGTTAAGAATTCTGCAATAAGTATGAAACAGCAGAAGATGTCTCACAGGCCCATAAGCCTCCAGGCTGCACTGCACTGTTTCTGGTGGGAAGTCTGAGTTAGTGTTTGCTGTGGAAACAGATGCCTGAGCTCTGCCCTCCTCCTCCTTCACCTCCTCTTCACTATTTCACCATGTTCTGCTTGTCAATGTGCTTCTCTCAGATAAATGAAGCTGCAGAAAATACAGAGGGCACAATTTCTTGCTTGACATTGAGAAAGCAATCTTCCTCATGATTAAATAATAAAGGCTTTAATTGTAAAGCTAAATGAAAATAACAACTCTTGGGACAGAAAACCCAAAGTGCATTTCTTAACTTATAGGTGGCCAGATTCAAAACAACAAACATTTCAGACTGGGCGCTGTGGCTCACGCCTGGAATCCCAGCACTCTGGGAGGCTGAGGCAGGTGGATCACTTGAGGTCAGGAGTTTGACACCAATCTAGCCAACATGGTGAAACCCCATCTCTACTAAAAATACAAAAAAATAGCCAGGCGCGGTGGCACATGCCTGTAATCCCAGCTACTTGGGAGGCTGAGGTGGGAGAATCACCGGAAACCTGGAGGCGGAGGTTGCAGTGAGCCAAGATCGCACCACTGCACTCCAGCCTGGGTGACAGAGCAAGACTCTATCTCAAAACAAAAACATTTCAAGTCACTTTTTTTTTTTTTTTTTGCCATGAACACACATTTTTTTAAACAAGAGGGAACACTTTGCTTCTTCCCCTCAGAAGCTGCAATGTGTGAGGACCGCGACCTGAAAGTCCACCACCAGCTACCTATTTAGCAATGGGATAAACGGTGACCCAGTTCCTTCCTGTGTGACACCCTTTGAGGAAGAAAGTCAAGTTAAAGTAAGGTACTAGTTAAAGTAAGGACTAGCTGAGACTGTGCATTATTAATGCTAATAAATTTTAGACCCCACAAAGTCTGGAGCCATCCCTACTGAAAACACGCTTCTCAACAACCACATGAAAGTTCAAATGCCATTGAAATGTCTTTGACATTGAAGACATTATGCTCCACATAAGAACTGTGCCCCTTGCGTATCTATCTATAAGTAAATTTAAGTATTGTTTGTATACAATAAAAAAGAGATAATGATATCTAATCCATGGAAATTAAAAGTACAGAACTAAGCACTGGAAAATAGTATGCATGTGAGGAAATAGTTGGAATCAAATTTTTTTCTAATTTTCTAGTGCTTTAGGGCAGGGTTTATGGTACTGATTAATTTTAGAATAGCTGAGAATGCCTCATATAATTTGAAAGATAAGCACTAAAGAATATAAATAATATTGGGTTAACTTCCAAATAAGAAAAGGGAAAATAAACTAAAACACAATTCTAGTTGTATTAAAGACTTAATGGTTAAAATTTTTAAGCTTGCCAATATTTAGTGGAAAGCATAGGGGAATATGATAGTGGGGTAAGGAAGAATTTCTTAAATAAAATACCAATAATAAAAACAATTTATAAAGTTGATTGAATTCAATTTAAAACTTATCTTCTTAAAAGACAGAATGTGCTGGGCGCGGTGGCTCATGCCTATAATCCCAGCACTTTGGGGGGCCGAGGCTGGTGGATCATCTGAGGTCAGGAGTTCAAGACCAGCCTGGCCAAGATGGTGAAACCCCATCTCTACTAAAAATACAAAACTTAGCCGGGCGTGTTGGTGGGCACCTGTAATCCCAGTTACTCGCGAGGCTGAGGCAGAGAATCACTTGAACCCGGGAGGCAGAGGTTGCAGTGAGCCAAGATTGCGCCACTGCGCTCCAGCATGGGTGACAGAGTGAGACTGTCAAAAAAAAAAAAAAAAGAAAAAAGAAAGAATACGAAAAAGAAAAGTCACAAATAGTGATATGTTTGCAACATAATTCAAAAAGAACGTTTTAAAAAGTTTACGACTCAATAAGGAAAAGAGAAACCCAATAAAAATTGCACAACCCACGAACAGTGATATAAATGATAAAGAAACATATCAAAAAATGCCTAGCCTCGTTTTTACTCAAAGTCTTACTAATGTAAATTACTGTGAGATGCCATTTCTCATCTATCAGAGCAGCTGGATTGAAAGGCCAGTTAATAAACCTGAGAACGATAATGAAGCAATAGAAAACCTTGGGCCTAGGTGGTAGATGTAAAAAGGCCTGATCCCTTTGGAAAACAATTTGCATTGCATAATCATCCCACTCCTGAGTTTTTGTCTTGGCAAACTCTTGCACATTCCCACTAAGATTAAGAACAAAAATGCTCGTATATCTGCATATCTTCTGAAGAAAAACAGAATCTGCTCTGGGTAATTTTGACTGAAGGAAGATAAATCACAGAATATTTCGAAGCTCGGTGAACCTAGGAAAGGCCTTCAGAAGCAGACTAAATCAAACTTCCAAAAATGTTGGAGAGAGACATACTGCAGAAACAGTCTGCGAAACCAGCCAAGGCAGAAGCTGAACCGGCTGCCACAAGCTCCAGAAACCCACAGCAAATGGCCTGGGGAAGGGCTGCTGCAACCTGCGCTCCGCTCCAACAGTGACAGCAGAAATTGCTACCTCCTGCAGAACCTGCACCTTTCTGAGCTCACTTCCTCACGGAAAACTGCATGGATGCCTTCTTGACCTGAATTGTAGCTGCAAGACATATTTGCGGAAAACAAAGCTAGCAACATGAGAAATTTCCAAAATATGAAAAAGGGAGAATGTTATTAACAACATTAACAAAATGAGAAAAAAATCATATGATCATCTTAATAGATGGAAGGAAACATTTGACATAATCCAATACCCATTTATGATAAAAATTTTCAGCAAAGTAGGACTAGAAGGGAACTCTACCTGAAAAAGGGCATCTACATGAAAAGCCCAGAGCTAAAAATCATACTTAAAAGTAAAAGGGTGAATGCCTGCCCCTTGGGATTGAGGCATGGATATTGGCTGCCACTGCTTTTATTCAGTGTCAATGAAAAGAGTCAAACTCTGTAAAATATTTGAAGAGATTTATCCTAAGCCAAATATGAATGGCTGATGGCCTGTAGCACAGCCCCAGGAGACCCTGAGAACATGGACCCAAGGTGGGCAGGCCACAGCTTGGTTTTATACATTTTAGGGAGATATAAGACATCAATCAATACATGTAAGATGTACATTGGTTCGGTCCAGAAAGGCAGGACAACTCAAAGCAGTGATGAGGGGGCTTCCAGGTCATAGATGGATTCAATAATTTTCTAATTGGCAATTGGTTGAAAGAGTTAAGTTATATGGACCTAGAATCAACAGACGGGAATGTCTCGGCTAAGATAAGGGGTTGGGGAGGCCAAGGTTCCCATTATGCAGATAGAATCAATAGAAGGGAATGTTTCTTATCAGACTTAAAGAATCTTCAGATCTTCAGATCTCCATTTTAAATGTTAATGCTAGCCACTTGTGCCTAAATTTCAAAGGAAGGTGGGTATAATGAGGCATGTCTGACCCTCACTTCCCATCATGACCTGAACTAGTTTATCAGGTTAACTTTAGAATGTCCTTGGCCAAGGGGCGGGTCCATCAGTTGGTTGGGGTGCTTAGAATTGTATTTTTGGTTTTTATCAGTATTGTGCTGGAAGTTCTAGCCACTGCAATAAAGCAAGAAAAAAAAAGACAAAAAGATTGAAAAGGATAAGTTAAAATGTTTCTATTTGTGAATGGCTTAATTGAGTGCATAGAAAACTCTAAGGACTCTTTGAGGCAGCTACTAGAACAAATATGCAAATGTATCAGGGTTACAGGATACCAAATATACATACAAATAATTATATTTCTACCTACTAGCAACAATGAACAGAAATTGAAATTGTAAGAAATACCATTTACAATAACAACAACAACAATAAAAGCCCTAGGATTGAACTTAACAAAACATTTGCAAGACCTGTAAAATAAACACCACAAAGTATTGTTCAGAGACATTAAAGATACATAAATGGAAAGATATAGTATGTTTCTAGTTTGGAAGATACAACATTATTAACAGGGGTTTCAATGATGATTGGGGTTTCAATCACCCCAAATTAATCTATAGATTCTTCACAGTAGGCATTTTTTGGTAGAAATTGGCAAATTGATATACAAATTTGTTTGCAAATGACCTAGAATAGCCAAGACAATCTTGAAAAATAAGAACAAAGTTAGAGAATATGCAGTACGTGATTTCAGACTTACTGTAATGATAAAGCAACCATGACAGTGTGGCATTGGTGAAAGGATAGGCAAGTAGGTCAATAGAATAGAATAGAAAGTTGAGATATACAGGATAGCATGCAAGTCTTGGAAAAATAAGTAAACATATAATAAATCAGTACTCTATAACTATACATGATAAAATAATTATACATGTCAAAATTTTACAGAAACCCTATGAGTCTACGCATGTGCAATGACTAGATTTTCAACAAATATGACAAGCTAGCTAACTAAAAGAGAAAAATATTTTCAAAAACTCATGCTGGAATAATCAGATATCCACAAGGAACAAAAGAACCTTAAACTAAAGACCAAAGATAACTTCAGGTCAATCATAGATGAGTTAATGGGTGCAGCACACCAACTTGGCACATGTATACATATGTAACAAACCTGCACGTTGTGCACATGTACCCTAAAACTTAAAGTATAATAATAATAATAAAGAAAAAAATGTTAAATCAAAAAATATACAGTTGTTAAAAAATAGAAAATATAACTTTGTAATCTTTTATGAAGTAAAGATTTCTCAGATGAGAAAACACTAATCATAACATTAAAAATAGAATTTAAAATATAACTTTGCAATCTTTTATGAATTAAGGATTTCTCAGATGATAAAAAACACTAATCATAACACTAAAAATAATAGAATTTAATAAAATTAAAAATTACTGCTCATTGAAAAAAATCATCATTGAAAGAATTAAAATACAAACCAAAGAGTTGGAGAAAATACTTGCAATACATACATGCACTAGGAATTGTATCCAGAAAATATATTCTTATAAAGCAATAATCAAATGAAAAACAACCCAACTGAAAAAAAAAAAAAAACGGCAGGGGAAAGTGTGGGCAAAAACTTAAACAGACATTTCACAATATAATCAACATCATTAGTCATCAGTAAGACAACAATTAACATTACAATGAATAACCACTTCAAAGGTACTAGAATGGCTCAAATTTGAGAGATGGATAATCCAAGGTATTAACATGCAAGACAGAATTTTCATGTAAACTCATGGGATTCATACACCGCTGGTAGATTCTACAACTGCTTTGTAAAACTACTAGCAGTTTTTTTTTATAAAGTTAAACATATACTGATCTTTGAGTTAGAAATTTCACTCTTGGATAAAGCATGTGTTCACAAAATAGTTTGTATAGACATTTATAACGGTCCACAACTGGAAACCACCCAAATGTCCATTATATTCCATTATATGGGATTGAAAAAAGCCACTAAAAAGATAAAAAGATATTTCGTATTGATAAAAAGCTACACTCTACTAGTAGATATAGGAGCTATAAATATATCTGCACCTAATACATAGCTTTAGAATATATTTAAAAAATTAAGTTCAGAGTGAAAATAAAAAATGTGTAATTCTAGTGAGATAACCCTTTTAGTCTGAAATGAACAGACGAGATAAACAAAGTCATTATAAAGTATAGAGATGTCAATAACACAATTAAAATACTTGATCATAAGTACTGTTTTGATAAACCATATGCATACTTATAGTCATCAATCAACTGGAATACACATTATTTTCAAACACAAAATTACATGCTAGGTTGCAAATTTAAAAATCAAAAAATTATGTAATATAAATTGTGGCAAAAGCAATGCTTTGCATCAATGTCAACTATGTAGATGATTAATGAGTTAGTGTCAATTTCATGCTCATGCAGGGGAAGAGTTATATTCCTACATTATACTCTGTACAAAATTAAAATCAAATGGAAATAGAGTAAAATGTAAAAATATGGTATTAGTAGAAAATACAAGAAAAATTTTATGGTCTTGGTGTAAGAAATGCCTTCTTAAGCAAGACACACACATACAACAACACAAGTAGTTAATGGAAAGATTTAAATTCAAAACTCCCTTATGGAAAGACATGATATACATAAGAATAAAAGAAGAGCCACATGTCACAGACATTAAAATGTTTACAACAAATAAACTATCAAAATATGAACACTGAAAATTTGTTTAAAATTTCATTCATTCAACAAATAGTAGGAGATTTCCATATGCAAAGCAATGTCTGAGGAGCTAAGCATTAGTAGTCAATGGGAAAGCAAACTTGTTTTACTGCACCTTTCATGCAAGTGGGAGAAATAAGAACCAAACAGAAAAGCAAATTATTATAGTATATTATTAGGAAGTTGTGAGTGATATAAAAGTAATAAAATGGCTGGGCACAGTGGCTCTCACGCCTGTAATCCCAGCACTTTGGGAGGCCGAGGCAGGTGGATCACCTGAGGTCAGGAGTTCACGACCAGCCTGGCCAACATGGTGAAACCCTGTCTCTGCTAAAAATACAAAAATTTAGCTGGGTGTGGTGGTGGGCACCTGTAATCCCAGCTACTTAGGAGGCTGAGGCAGGAGAATCTCTTGAACCTGGGAGTTGGAGGTTGCAGTGAGCCAAGATCACGCCATTGCACTCCAGCCTGGGCAACAAGAGCAAAAATCTGTCTCAAAAAAAAAAATAAAAAAGAAAGAAAAAGAAAAAAGTAATAAAGTAGGGCAGGACAAGACAACAGCAAGTGAGAAGAGATACAATTTTAGATAAAATGCATCTCTAAGTATTGATTAAAAAAATTAAAAAAGCAGAGCCACCGAATGATTTGTAGTAAGAGGCCTTTATAGGATTGGACCCTGTGCAATTGTGCAAGCTGGAGGAGAAGTCTAGACAAGACCTGTGGCTCTGGTGTCAGGACTAAAATCACCAGAGGTCAGTTGGGGTAACCTGGACATGGAGTGGGAGAGGACAAGGATAGACTAGAATCCCTGAGGACAAAGTGAGACCCAGGAGGACAAAGCAAGTTTCATTACCCCCAACTTCAATGAGGCAGATGGCTTGCAGGAGAAGCTGAAGCTCCTCACCGTATAACTGCAGAGTTACAAAGCGCAGGAACTGCAAGAACTAAAGCACCGGCAGTGTGGACACTGCCTCACCAATGACATCAGACATAATGTGCAAAACCTGCAGCAGCACCTGGGGTCTTACCCCAATCTTTAGAGCATTGAAATGGCCTCTGCTTCCCTTCGGCCTTCCACACTTCGCATACATTTCTAATGTATGTAACCACAGCCTGGAAGGATACAGGGAAGAGAATCTGGAGAATATAGCTCCCGCTTATCTAAGGTGACACAGTGCACGGTCACCGTGCAGAGTACCTTCCTTCCTGGGAAATCTGATATGCAAGCAGAAACCTGGATGAACAGAGAGTAATTCATTCTGAGGTCTGAGAGAAGAGAGCAGACAGAGGGTGAAGGCCTGAGATGAGGCATGCTGATAAAGTATCCAGGACAGGAAGGAGGCCAGTGTAGCGGCAGTAGGATGAGTGGGAGAGAAAGATGTCATCAAAAAGGTGCCCCGGGGATCAATTATTTGGAAACTTTGATCGACATCAAACTCCAGTTTCTGTGCATAGAAGACATCCAATAAATACATGTAAGTAACTAATATATAACTAAATATTTTTCTTCAATAACATTGGGAGCTAAAGAAATTCAGTTGGTTTAGAGCAAAGCTCTAATGTAGAATATTCGAGTTCTTGAATTGTGACTTCAGGTGTTTGTATGTGGCAGCTACAATATCTTTATATTGTATATATCTTTATCATTGTAATATGAGGGTTGCCTTATTTGTTTTTCCACAAAACTTAGAGAGACAAGGGTGCAGATGACAGGGCCAACTTCTGTACAGTAATCCTATCCAAGACCAACATCTTAGATGATATAGACAAGGACTATATGAGAAGGGTTAATTGAATCTATATGATAGATTCAATTTAGACCTAATGCAAATCCCAGGTAGTTTCTGAGATGAATATTTACAGGATGGAGAAGCAGAAGTTAGCCCCAGACAACAGCTCAATGGCTAAACCATGAGAAGACTATAAAGAAGCAAAATAACCTATGTAGTTAAGAATGAGAGCAAGGGCCTATACTGATTCACATACAGAATATAAATAATTATCTGACTTATGTGTGGGTGATATTCTTGTTAGAACCCATATAAAGGCAGCACTTTTCCAGGAAAGAGCTACACCAGTTGGGGAACCCAAGACTGCCATTAAATAAACTACTCGAAGCAGTCGAAACCCTAGGGGAATGTTCATTACATAGAAAATATAAATTAAAAGTACAGGTGAGGCTGGGTGTGATGGCTCATGCTGGAATCCCAGCACTTTGGGAGGCCGAGGCGAGCAGATCACCTGAGGTCAGAAGTTCAAGACCACTCTAGCCAACATGGTGAAACCCCATCTCTACTAAAAATACAAAAAATTAGCCGGGTGTGGTGGCGGGCGCCTGTAGTCTTAGCTACTCAGGAGGCTGAGGCAGGAGAATAGCTTGAACCCAGGAGGTGGTGGTTGCAGTGAGCCGACATCATGCCACTGCACTCCAGCCTGGGTGACAGAGCGAGACTACTTCTCAAAAAAAAAAAAAAAAAAAAAAAAAAGTAAAGGTGGGAAACTATCATATTCCAAGCACTGTAAACCAGAATAAATTTCTACTTTTAGCACCTTAAAAACCTGATCCTAAATGGCTGAGGATTCAGTGAGCTGCAGGGAAAGCTCTTCACTGATAAAATAAGTGATAAAATAAGCTCTTCGCTGATAAAATAAGTGAATAAGTAGGATAGCCCGCTACCCTTATTTGAACAATGGAAACACCTGCCATGGGACAGGTAAGCCCCGTAAGACAGAACCACAGACTACACCTGGATAAATAGCACAATTCAGGTCACACACTAAGTAACCTCCAAAACAGAGGCAAAGGGAGGAAAAGAGACTCTGTTCACCAAAGAGAAATTTCCCAGGCAGGTAACTGAGAACCTAGGACTTTGGATGAGCAGGTAGATGGCAGATATCCTTGATGGACTGAGGAGAGCAGGCAAGTCAGTTATGTCAAAAGTAACACAACCAAGAAAGAGGCATCACATGCAGAAAGGCACTCTGAAATTATCAATTCTTGTTCGCGTGAACAACATTCAATGCCCTAACAATTTGGTCCTCAAAGTGAAAAATAAATAATAGGCTAATGGACAACCAATGTGGAAAAGGCTAACAGGAGCAGAAATACACCAAATAGAACCAAGTAACCTACCAATCAGACATGTTCCAATGCCCCAGAAAGATGACTCAAAAATCAAAATAAAGAACTAATGAAACTAACTAGAATTATAATATAAATTAACCAATTGGTAGAAATACTAACTAGATAGGTCCATCCAAAATTGGACATTTGCAACAAACTTACCAATTGCATGGTCAAGGGAGAGAAGTATTCATAACAACAAAGCATGTCATAGAAACAGTGTGAGATATATCCAGTATCCAAGGAATATCTAATAGAAAAGGTACCACAAGGAAGATACACTGGGGAAATATGACAGACAGACTAATTTTAACCTGTGATTGAATCACAAAGACAAAAGTATATGCTATGACTTAAGACTAGGATTTGCACACCTGATTGCACCCCAAAACACTATAGTCATTGCTTAGAACATCAAAGAAGCCGACCAGGAAACATTTTTATAGCTAGGGAAATGGAGGAATGAGCTCATTAGACGGTATATTATGGAAATTTCATAGTCTTTAATCCAGCTACTAAAGAATAAATAATTGAAAGGTTTAATGGCTATAAAAGAAACAACTACCAAAAAACCAGGAATTGAAATAAATGGAAAATGGAACAGTGCCAGAGCCTCTCCACAATCATAAAACTATTAACACAGTCAAAAATATAGTCCCATACCTTTGTTGTATGACATAAAAATTGTTTATAAAGGTAAAAGGGTAGGGATTCATTAACCCAAGCAAAGTTCAAAAAAGGGGCAGAAATGTATAGAAATGAGGGATAAAATTTTCTTGTTACCTCACAAATATCTCAAACTAAAGAGACTTGGAGGAGAATGATAATGCATGCAGTGACAAATTGTTAGCAACTATCTTGACTTATATAATCAATTTTTATTGTAAATTGAATTTAAAAAACATAGTATGGAAAGGAAGTTTAGTGCTATGACCCACTCTCTTGACAGTAGAGGACACCATGAGGATTATGGGGACCCAGCTATCCTGATATGGCAGGTCACTGCACTAGCAGTAGACCCAATAAGAATGATAAGACCTTTTAAAGTCCCAAGGACATGAAAGTCCCGCTAAAGCAACATTGCTGAGAGCCATTGTAAAAGCAGAAGAAAAGAACAGAGGTAACAAAGAATATCTAAATCTTCATAAACATTGAACATGGACTCATCAAGCTGACAAGACACTTGGAATGATTGAAACAGAGATGCAATGTATAAAGTTAATGCATTTTTTCAGGTTTAGGGACTGGGTTGGGTATATATGGGTCTCTTTTCTCTTCTCCTTCCCTCCCCTCCCCTCTTCTCATCTTCTTTTCTCTTCTCTTCTCTTCTCTTCTCTTCTCTCTCTTTTCTTTGAGACAGAATCTTGCTCTGTCGCCCAAGCTGGAGTGCAGTGGCACAATCTTGGCTCACTGTAGCCTCCGCCTCTAGGGTTCAAGCAATTCTCCTGCCTCAGCCTCCCAAGTAACTGGGATTATAGGCACATGCCACCATGCCCGGCTAATTTTTATTATTTTTAGTAGAGATGGGGTTTTACCATATTGGCCAGGCTGGTCTCGAACTTCTGGCCTCAAGTGATCCACCCATCTTGGCCTCCCAAAATGCTGGGACTACAGGCGTGAGCCACCAAGGCCTGCCCCATATGGGTCTCTTAACAGGAATTGAGTTGAGTCCCTGGACAGGTTAGAAAATTAGACACACCTAAAAAGTATGTGATTATGACAATATGGATTTGGGTCTAGGGTATGGCATAGCATACTGGATTGACTTCGAGGCAGGACTGAGTTTTAGATTGAGTTTTAATTGTGAGTCTGAGTCCCAGTGTTTGGCAGCCACAATACTTTCTCAGCATCAACATGTGGGAGCTGTCTAATTTTTATTTCTGTAAAAGCTAAAGCCAGTTCGGTGAGAGAGGCAGAACTTTTTCTATTTTTTCTATTTTTATAGACAGGGTCTCTCTCTGTTGCCCAGGCTGGAAAACACTGATGTGGCCATAGCTCACAGCAGCCTATATTTTTTAAAAAAGCTTTTTTTTTTTTTTTTGTAGAGATAGGGTTTCACTATTTTGCCCAGGCTAGTCTTGAACTCCTGGCCTCAAGCAATCCTCCTGCCTCAGCCTCCTGAATAGCTGGGATTACAAGCCCAAGCCACTATGCCCAACCTTTTCCCTAGAGACTTGTTCATGGGTGGATTTGCATCACCCACCACAAATTGCCAGGATGTCGTATTTTATTGATGTTACAACTTCAATATATTAGAGATTGGCTGCATTTCATGAGTCTGGACTAGTACTTTGCCAGTTATGCTTTTTGACTCTCTCCTTTTTTCCCTGATGTAAAAAGCAAGTTGTATGGCATCCATGCAGACAAAAAGTAAGGTTAACTTTTCCAGGGAGCTCACTGAATGGTTCTTAAGAAGCTTCTGGAATGGCTTATAGGTGTGCTGAGCTCTTACCACCCCTGATAGCTACATAGCATATGCCACTGAATACTTGGCATCTGCTGTTTGGAGATGGCCGGTAGTTGAAATGTTATCCATTACCAGTCAACAAAGCCAATATAAAAACTCACAGAGATTGTGTAGTTTTGCCTGCCATACAGGTGTGCTGTTTGTCAGCAGCTGTCTGAGAGAATGTATATAAGTACTAAAAAATAAACAAAAACACAGCTGGTTATATACGAAAAAATATATATAAGAATCAACAAAACTATCAGCCTCCCTCCTGCTTATCCTGCCTCCCCTTGGAATCCTGCTACTGTTCACTTGCATCATTAGATAAAAATCAACCTTTAAGTAATGAGATTTTCTGCTGCTTCCCTATGTATCTATGGTTATATTACTTTCCCTTGGGGCATGGATTTTGTTTTACATCTTCTTGATGGCAAAAGTTTCTGCTAAGGAGTATTCCAGGAGGCTGACAGGCATCTTTTCTTTTTGAGTCAATACCTTGGTCATGTATGTAATGATGAGAACCCTAGAGATTCAGCAGATGGTGTGTTTAATTTGCACTTATTTGCATATCTGTTTTGTGATCATAAAGTTCTAATGACATAGTCATGACAACCCAAAATGGAAGCACGTTTGTGTGTTGGTAAATTTGGACGGGGTGCTGAGAGATGCATGGGTGTGTCTGAGGTGAGAGTAGATTGGTTCAGATGGCCAGAGCCATACCATTATGAGGGCAAACGTATGAATCCTAATTCTGGGTTTCTGGTATATGTGTTAGGAGCGTCAGATATCAGAGATCTAGGTATATAAGAGGAACAAATCAAAGAAATGCTTTAAGTCACGGATCAGGAAGTATCTGAACCAAGGTGAGGGAAGCAGGGGCAGCATTTTAGGAGACTGAAGACTTAATGGGCAAGGCACATGCAAAGGGAAACCCTAGGGAAGATTTCCAAACATATAAGGAAGTGTTCAGCCCTCTCTCTCCCAGATGGCCAGCCTGGGCTGACGGCTTGTAGGTGTTCTTTTGTCCACGAAGACTGAGCACTCTTGACTGAGGGAAGGGGTATGCTCTGGAGGCCTATTTTGTGTCACTCACCACAAAGAACTGATGTCGTCCTGGGAGGAGGTCCCAACAGGATAGCAGAAAGAGCCCCCCACTGCTGAGTGTCTCCAAGTGCTCTTCAGCTATAATCAGAAACAACTGAGAAGCTCATTGCAGATGCGAATTCCTAGGATCTCATCCTTGACTAACTGGATGCAACTCTCCAGGGCTGTGCTTGGGGTGACTGTCGGTTGCACATAAGTTTGCAAACCACTGAGCTCTGTGTGGATGTTGCACTCAGCTTCCTATCTAACCCACTATTTGACATTGTGCTGCAGTTGCATCTCCAGTCAAACAAGGATGATAATGTATATTCCAGCTACTGGTTAAAATAACAGGAAATTCTTTTTTAAATTTGAAAATCCTACCCAGAGATGATTATTCTATTTTTTTACTGAACCAAGGGAAGCTTGTTTCTGGCCTCCAGCTGGGAATGTCATCAACATCAGTATTCTTCAATGTATGGCAGATATGTCAAAAAATGGCTTCATAAGAGTTTTGGGTTCATTCTCTCCACCACCACCATCACTACTACCACAAATTATGGAGTATATTCTTATGTTATTCACTATGCAGGATCAACATGTGAACAAAATGCACTTCTCCAGAAATGTCTGTCTAAGATCTCTTAAAGCACACCATATAATTGCAAGCAGGGTGTGTTCATGGACAGAACATAGGCTTTGAACAATACAAGACAAAGAGAGCACCTCTGTGACAAAGGAAGTCAGGAAGGCTCCACAAAAGAGACAGGGATGGGCTGGGCCTTTCATGGTATTCAAACATGTGGAGTGGAGGCAGGAGCAAAAGGCCTTCTGGGATGGTGTACCTAAAGGCTTGCTAGTAGGAAGAAGCAGATATGTGTTCCAATTATTCATAATGTCCAATGCGACAGTTATATTAAGTGCAGGGTGGCTGGTAAGACGATGCTATGGTTTAAATATGGTTGGTTTGATTTGGCCAAGTCTCATGTTGACACATATTCCTAATGTTGCAGGTGGGACCTACTGAGAAGTGTTTGGGTCATGGGCCGGATCCCTCATGAATGGCTTGGTACCATCCTCATGGTAATGATTCTTGCTGTATTCGTTCCTGCAAGAGCTGATGGCTAAAAAGAGCCTGACACCTCCCACCATCCCCTCTTGCCTCTTCTCTCATGTGATCTGCATGCTGGCTCCTCTTTACCTTTCACCATGAGTAGAAGCTTCCTGAAGCTCTCAACAGAAGTAGATGCCAGTGCCATGCTCCTCGTACAGCTTACAGAACTGTGAGCCAAATAAACCTCTTTTCTTTGTAAATTACCCAGTCTCAGATACCCCTTTATGGCAACACAAACGGACTAAGACAGATGAAGCTACTTTCCTCACACATAAAAAATAAGAAGTTTGTTTTTTGAATAGCCTTTCTTTGAAGAAAGGTGAGCATACCATATACTTTTACAATTCATAACTGTTTTACATTTAATTATAGCTCAGTTTATTAAATCAAAATAAACTAAGTCAAATAAGATATAAACAGAAAACATTGCAGATTCTTTTTATGTGAACAGAACTTCAAATAAGTTATCTGTGCTTGGGTTTTCCACAAGACTGACAAGATTGCACTTAGTCAAATGCAGGAGTTCAGTCCCATTCCTGGGTGCTTCCCTGAACCAGCCCACACTGGCCTCAACAACAGAACATATGCTCAATACACATCATACACGACTATGCCAGAGAATAAGCAGGTAGCCGTGGCAAAGCAGACCAGCACTCATAACTGCTCATGGGACCACTGCAACCTCCAGAGAGAACAGCTTCTCACACCCTCCTCACCTGCAAGGGACGCCCACATTCACCACCCACCACATGACCAGAAAACCCCCAAGCCAATCTTAGGAGACTAACAGCAGAATCTGCCCCCAGCTACAGGATCTGGATTTTGAGTTACATTTTTCTAAAAAGAAAAGCCAAGCTATACAGATGGTTTCAGGTTCTATTTATTTTCATGGGAACATCTCCAAGGCAACAAACTATTGGTTGCACCCAATTTGTAAATCGTATTTTAATAACTCATTGGAGAATTAATCTTATACACACTCTGCGTTTGTCCTTAAAATCCTGGAAAGAGAATAGAGAGCGAAGGTGGAGGTAGAATACAAGCAGAAAAATTGTTAAGAGAGAACACAGTCTTAGTCTCCTGCCAATGAGGCCTCACATTCCAGAAGAGCTTCAGCCACAAGCCTGATTGGTCCTGAGGAGTATTTCCCCAACTCAAGGCAAGGTTTCTTTCCTTCCTCAGCCTGGGATTCTGAGACCAGAGTCTCTGCACTGTTTACCCACCCACACTCGTCCGCCCCACCCACCAGACTCACCCATCTCCCCATCCCCCAGACACTCCCAACTCCCACCCTCCAGATACACCCAATCCCTATCTTCCAAGGCTCATCCAACCCCAACCTTCAGGCACAGCCACCCCATCCCCCAACCCAAGTGCAGATGGTTGAAGTAAGATTGAGGGATGATTAGTGTAGGTATCATTGAATAAGCAATGCAGAGCTGTGGGAAGTTTGCTGCCCCATCCTCCTACTTGTGGTTAGAAAGAACAGGGCATGTGGAAGGTGCTGGAGCTGAGCTGGGGACACTGCCAGGGTCAGCAGAGAGAAAGAGCAGCAAGGAGAGGAAAGGAGCTTCCTACTGTAGGAGAGGTGGCCCGTCCTATACTGATAATCCAAAGAGAGAAATTCTTTTTTTTTTTTTTTTTTTTGAGACATAGTCTCGCTCTGTTGCCCAGGCTGGCATGCAGTGGCAGGATCTTGGCTCACTGCAAGCTCCACCTGCCGGGTTCACACCATTCTCCTGCCTCAGCCTCCTGAGTAGCTGGGACTAGAGGCACCCGCCACCACGCTCAGCTAATTTTTTTTTGTATTTTTAGTATAGACGGGGTTTCACCGTGTTAGCCAGGATGGTCTCGATCTCCTGACCTCGCGACCTGCCCACCTCGGCCTTCCAATGTGCTGGGATTACAGGCATGAGCCACCGTGCCCGGCCTCCAAGGAGAGAAATTCTAATGAAGACTTTGCTTTAATAAAAATTGCATTAACTTTAGCAGCTGTCCAGCATGGGTTGGTAATAGAAAAATAAATTAGAAGGAAGTTATGTACCTGATGAAGTGATTTTTACATCTGTAGCATATTTCAGGTTTCCTGACTTTTTATGCATCCACACACCCCTGATACATTCACCCAGTGTGGACTATCAGCAATCCTGAAACCGAGAGCCATAAATGTAATACCTCATGCCATCAGGCTGACAAGTGAGTACAGGCTCTGCCTAGTTTCTCTTTGGTTGGTGAGCACCTTCAGAAGGAAGTAGGAGGTGGAGGCTGGGCGCAGTGGCTCACGCTTGTAATTGCAGCACTTTGGGAGGCCGAGGCGGGCAGATCACCTGAGGTCAGGAGTTCAAGACCAGCCTGGCCAACACGGCGAAACTCCGTATCTACTAAAAATAAAAAAATTAGCCAGGTGTGGTGGCGCATGCCTGTAACCCCAGCTACTCAGGAGGCTGAGGCAGGAGAATTGCTTGAACCCAGGAGGCAGAAGTTGCAGTGAGCCAAGACCATGCCACTGCACTCCAGCCTGGGCAACAGAGCAAGACTCTGTCTCAAAAAAAAAGAAAAAAAAAAAGAAAAAGAAAGAAGTAGGAGGTGGTGCTGGCAACTGCCTGGAAGTGCCTGCATCTTGACATCCTTCAGCTCCAGTTCCTCTATGCACAGGGGTAAACCCACCTCTGGACAGAAGCTGTAGTCTGTAGAAATGACAAACGATATGCATATACTATTCCACTTCTTCCAGGAATTAAATGACTGTCTCTGCAAACCTCACTTAAAAGTGTGTGCATCAAAAACTTGCAGAGAACAGATGTCTGATGTCTGAATACAGCCAGCCCACCTCTCTGCCCACTCCACTACCCACCAAGCAAGGAACTCTGGGAGGACTCTGGAGGCCAGCTTCACGGCCACGATGAATCTTCTACATAGCAATAAGGATACACTGGCGGCCGGGCGTGGTGGCTCACACCTGTAAACCCAGCACTTTGGGAGGCAGAGGTAGGTGAATCACCTGAGGTAAGGAGTTCGAGACCAGCCTGGCCAACATGGTGAAACCCTGTCTCTACTAAAAATACAAAAAAAATTAGCTGGGCATGGTGGAAGCACCTGAAATCCCAGCTACTCGGGAGGCTGAGGCAGGAGAATCACTTGAACCTGGAAGGCAGAGGTTGCAGTGAGCTGAGATGGTGTCACTGCACTCCAGCCTACACAACAGAGTGAGACTGTGCCTCAAAAATAAAAACAAAAACAAAAATAAAACAAGAGAATACACTGGCTTCTCTTCATACCATATTCTACATCACATATAGCCATTATTCTCTAAAGTTCTAATTAGAACAAGTTTCTAAAGGAATTTTCTCATCCATGAATGAACTGAAAAGTAAAGTGGCAAAGAAAACCATTTATGCTGAAGGAGGGTTTAACTTATTTTCTCCTGGATCCAGTACCTAAAGTTTTATAAGGCAGTCTCTGTGTTCTGAGACTTCTCTGAAAAAAAAAAAAAAAAAAAAAAATTGGATCTCCCCTACATACTTCTTTGAATTTCATGTTTGCTTTTATAATCAGATTTTAGATGTTTCTTTTCTCCTTTGAAGGTATTTCTCTATGAAAGTCTTAAAGGCAATTGAACAAGATTGAACATATCAAATTAACCAATACCTGCGTGATTGATCAGCCATCTGGAACAACTAAGTAGGCCCTTCAGAGAATAATCTTCCAGTGGAAACATCAGGCCTGATCTGTGCTCCTAAATGCTGCATTTATCTAGGCTACTTTGAAGCCTGGATAGCTCTTGTCAAGGATGCATCTTCTATACAACCATTTTAATCCAATATCTGAGTGCACAGTATTAGGGCAAGAAATCAGCAATAAACGTTTCTTCTTAGTTAAACAAATGCCCTTTTCATTCACAGACAGAAAAATTTTTTAAAGATTTTTTTTTTTTAATATTCATGACCTGAGGATAACATATCTAGGTCATTACACTAAATATGTTAATCATGTTATTATTTGGCATTTTTGTAAAATTGAAGGTCAGGCTAAAAGGAGTGCTCTATGGTTGTATTTATCACTGGATGTCTAACCCCAGGCAGGACACAGATGGGGCTCAAAAAGTATTTGTTTGCTAATCGGTAAAGTTACATGAGACTCTGAGAGTCCTAAGCCCCATCCTGAAGCTTGCTGCCAGGTAATAAAAGAGCAAAGTCTGGAACTGGAATCCCATTACTCTTTGCCAGGTTTGACTTAATGGCTCCATAAGCCTAGCCCAGTAGACTAGAAAGCCTACCAGGACCCAAGCTACCCTGCCTGTCTTTGAATCAACATGATTGTTTACTGACCATATGGATACATTGTTTTATTTTACTGATTCCTCAAAGTAATTTTTGTCCAAGTATATTTGTCATTTCTTTCTTTGATTTTCATTGAAGACCTAACCACTATTTTTTAAATGTTAGCCTTGTATTTGAAGAGTAGCTTCAATTTTTTTTAACTGCATTAAGACAAGACCTTCCCCAGGTATTTGCTGAGGTCCATACCTCTCTTACCTCACTCAGGATCCATGTTTCTTTCTATTTCAAAGTATAAGGAAGTGTCACCATGTCAGCTTAGACTCCATTCTTTCTTCTGCCCACCAAAAGATTGAGGAATACATTGCCCTGACCAAAGACAGTCTTCTACTCTACCAGAGTGTCTTCTAAAATGTTGGCAGCCAGACTTATTATCAGTTTTACCCCTACATACAAAAACACACTCCAAGAAAAAGTGATGAAACAACGAAAAGAAATCCCTGCAGATTAAAAAATCTGACCTGTCTCATTACTGCCACGCACAAAAGTTCTGCAATGACAAACTCACCCATGCCCATGGAGTTAAGGATTGATGTTTTAGTGCCTTACCCTTAAATAAAAACAAATAAGAGTCACCAGAACTTGAGGAGAACCTTTAACAAAACCTCTAACAAAAAATATGGAAATGAAAACAAACAGAAAAAAAAATAGAAAACTCAGAAGACAGATATTGTAGGGAGCCAAAGAAACCTTCAAATTAACAATAATTCTACTCCCAAGCAAGGCAAAATAAGACAATGTGTCCCTGGAAAAAGAAAGATAAAGACATGGGTTTTGGGAACCAGGATCCAATGTAGGAGAGCGGAAAAGGGAATTCCCAGGACGAAACTGGGATGTCCAGGATTGAATCTGTGCAGTAGGCCTGTGACATCAGAGAAGGGAAGAGGGGCTTTTGAAGAAATGTCTCCAAGGGCCAAAAGTAATCGGACAGCTTAATTAATACGTTTGACTTTATTTGAAGGAGGTTTTCAGTTTAATCAGAGGGTTTAGGAATGATAGACACATTGGGATTCATAGTCTGTAAGTGTTTCTGTTATCTACAGTTGTGTAACAAACCCCAAAGCTCAGTGGTTTAAAATCATAACTTATTGTTACCTCTCAAGCTCCTGTGGGTTGACAGGGCTCAGCAGGGCTCACTTGAGGGCCTCTCCTGTGATTATAGGCAGATATTGCTGAGGCTGGAGTCACCTAAAAAGTCAATGGCTTAAGGTACCAAATGATTCACTCACATGTCTGTGCCTGGGTGCTTCCTGGAACAGCCAGAGAATGGCCAGTCTTCTGTTTCTGTTCACACAACCTCTCCACATGCTGACTTAGGCTTCCTCACAGCATGGCTGCCAGGCATCTCTTTCTGTGCACACAGTCTCTGGACATGGTAACTTAGGCTACCTTCCACTATAGTCATAGGTGGGAGGGTAGTCTCAAGGTAGTCATAATCCATCGCAGCAGCTTCCTCCAGAGTATTCAAGGCACCTGCAAAGTGCCTTGTGATGTAGCCTCCGAAGGCCCGGAAGGTCACCTCCACTACACTCTTTGGTCAAAATCTAGCTCTGATTCAAGAGGCAGACTACACAAAGGCAAGAAAACTGAAAGGTGTAGTTCATTGGAGGCCATATTTGTAAATAAGCTCCAGTATTAACTGAATAATCAAATAATACAATTACCCCAAAAAATGTAATGTTAATGTGAAAGCATATGTACACATGATTGCATAGATTAGAACAATTTTTACAGGAACTAAGTAAACACTAAATATTGATTTAACTTAAAAAAATGCTGTGGTTATACTGACAGAATGGGGTTAAGGATGGCACCTGTGAGGGAGGGGAGGTGGAGTGCAGCATAGAGGACCCAGAGAGGATGATGCCAGGGAGACCAGCAGGGCCCAGAATTGAGGGGGCTCATTCTCAGGTTCACACAGGGGCAGGGCTAGCACCGAGTGACCCCTCCTTCCATTCTGCTCCCTCAACACTGTATCTGCCCCGTACTAGTCCCTGCCTAAGAAGCAAGAGAGGAGTTTATTCCTGATTTTCACCTTCCATGTAAGAAATCAGTAGGCCATAATAAAATTTAAAAATTAAGGAATATAGGTAGAGGGTTTCAGTTTTAGAAGATGAAAACGTCCTGGAGATGGAGGGTGGTGATGGCTGCACAACATGTGAATGTACTTAATGACAATAGGCTGTACACTTGAAAATGGTTAAAGTGACCAATTTTATAGTATGCATATTTCACTCTATATATAAATAGCATCTTATCTAGAATTAAGTAAAATATTAGTATATTTAAATTAATCTATTTGAATATTTTTAATGGTTTTAAAAGCTTCCAACAGAAATAAAGATACCATGGTGAGAGGAAAATCAAGGAATATCTAATAAGGTATGTTATCTAAGTAAAAGAAAAAAAGGTAAATAGCTAAAATGGTTGAAAATTGCCTTCTCTAGAAAGAGAGAATCGGTAGTATGGCAAGAGATTACTGTTTCTTGTTCCAACATTTGTGGCACTGTTTAAGAATTTAATCCATTTTCATGTATTACTTTGATAAAAACAAGAACTTACAATGAAAGTTAAAACTAAATCATTTGAATAGTAGGATAAATCATCCTGGTTTCTATACTTTATCTCTAGGAAAAACAAATGACCTGGATAATCTAGAAAGGGTTAATTTAAACTTTTGACTCCATTATCTCTGCTATTTACTTTCACTTACATGGATGCTACTTCAAGGGCCTACTCCAGAACAATGACCTTCAGTCTCTGGAAGACACACCTTGGTAGATGTATAATAATTCACAGAAACAAGCAAGTTGAAGAGCACAGTACACGATTCATAAGAGCAATGGGCAGCACTTAGAAAAATAAATAAATACTTCATGGTAAAATAAGATGCTTTTCCTCATGAATTTCAAGTTTTTTTTTAATGACAGTTATAGTGGATACATGCATTTTACTAAGAAAAAAAGATAAAGCTTCATAAGCTTGCTGAAGGAGACACCAATTATTGTGAACAGTCGTATGCCAAGAATCAATCCCTAAATATCATAAATCCACTCAATAAAATGGAAGTTTACCCTAATCTAGTTCGATTTTACAACATTTGCGTGGCTTGGGGAATTATACCCGAAAGAACTGTGGAGGGTTTTATTACTAACAATGTTTCTAAGTGTCACACTGGGGAAGAGCACATTCTTTCTAGAGTTGATTTACCTCATAAAAGTCTATTATCTGGGAAGAGGACTGTCAATCACAAGTTGCACTTTATTAATTACTAAGTCAAACGGAAACTATTCACTTAACGTGGTCACAAAAACATATTGCTACCTGAAATTGAAAGGATTTAAACAAAATATAGCATCCAAATATATACATTTTATAATAGTCTATTACTATTTATCATTGTCAAAAGAACATATTTCCAGGGAAACATATAAACAAATGGTACTAAACTAAGTTATATTTGCCTGGCTTGAGTATCTGTATAATCTATTTACAAGCCTGTGTAAATTTTCAATTCCAAGAGCTATATGGTTTTGATTAATAAAGGGAAATTCTATTCTTTTTTTCACAAATTTTAACTAGTAAATCTCAGTACTGTTCTTCCCCTGATTAAAATGGGACAAACACATTCCAATCTCTCTCCCACTGAATACAGTATTGACAATAGCAAAGAGGAAGAAGCAACTCAAATGTCCATCCAGGGATGAATGTATTGCAAATGTGGTATAAACATGCAACGGAATGGTATTCAAAAAGAAAATCCTATTAACTTTCTCCAAAATGAAGTAACCTGGAGGACATTATACTAAGGAAAAAGTACCAATCACAAAAAAGCAAATACTATGTGATTCTACTTATACAGAGTATCTAAAGTAGTCACATTTCTAAAGACAGAAAGTAGAATGGTCATTTCCAGAGGATGGAGAGAGGGATGAATGGGGAGTTGGTGTTTAATGGGTACAGAGCCCTAGATTTGCAAGATGAAAAATTCTGGATATTGTTGCATACTTATGTGAAGATACTTAACACTGCTTAACTATACACTTTATTATGTATGGTTAAGATGATAAATTTGATGTAATGCGTTTTTAACTAAAATAAATAAGTAGTAAAGGGTAGCTGGCAGATTGAGAAAGTAGACCAAAATTCCAAGTACCACAAAGCTGGTGGAGAGTTTCCCATTTTTTCTCTAATATTCCCCAGCCTAAACTCAAGGGATCCATAAGCTCAGAAGTGGGAGCTAGAGCATGGAAACAACGAGCTCCAGGAAATGCACAGCAGAGTGGTATAACTGACACTCCAGTTTCTGGCTAGGGTGCAAGAGGACTGTTGCAAAACCAGAAATTACCAGGGAGATTGTGGAGAGGAAGTAGCATGAGAAAGGATTCCATAAACTTGTTTATGAACTCTTGGCCGCATCCTCAGGAATTGCACAAATGTGGATCTGATCCTAACTGGCAGAACAAAGCCTTTGAGAACTAAACTACAGGATAAAACAACACACAGGTCCTCAGCTGGTCCCTGGGTGGTGCATGCACAGGAAATGTCTGAATGTAATGCAAAGTCTCTGATAACTGGACTGGCATAGGAATCAAAACCCAGAGGAGACCAGTAGGAACCTGCAGCCTGAACCCAAACATGTGTGATGTCTACTAGAACACATATATGAACAATCCTGATAAGATATAAACAAGATCCAGAGTTTCATAACATAATACCCTGAATGTCCAGGATACAATAAAAACTTACATTGCCTAAAAAGAGTCAAGAAAATCTCAACTTGCATGAGAAAAAGCAATCAACAGATATTCACGTCAACATAACATAAACATTGAAATTATCTGGCAGTTACTTTAAAACCACTAATACAAATGTTCCAATAAGAAAAGGTGAACATTCTTGAAACAAATGGAAAGGGAAAATGGCCCAGCAAAGGAATAGAAGATATAAAGAAGAACCAAATGTAAATTTTAGAACTGAAACATATGATAACCAAACTTTAAAAATATATTGGATGTCAAACAACATGGAAGTCAGAAAGAAGTTGATGAACTTGAAGACAGAGCAAGAAAATTACAAATCTTAACACCACCAAGAAAAAAGATGGAAAAAAATAATAGAGCTTCAAAAACTTACGGGACTGAAGTAGGCCAGCCCCTCCGCACCTGTGGGTATTTCTCGTCAGGTGGGACGAGAGACTGAGAGAAGAAATGAGACACAGAGACAAAGTACAGAGAAAGAACAGTGGGCCCAGGGGACCGGCGCCCAGCATACAGAGGACCCGTACCGGCGCCAGCCTCTGAGTTCCCTCAGTATTTACTGATCATTATTTTTACTATCTTAGTGAGGGGAGTGTAGCAGGGTTTGTTGATCATTATTTTTACTGTCTTAGTGAGGGGAGAGTAGCAGGGCAACAGGTGGGGAGAAGGTCAGCAGGGAAACATGTGAGCAAAGGAATCTATATCATGCATAAGTTCAAGGAAAGGTACTGTGCCTGGATGTGCACGTAGGCTAGATTTATGTTTCTCTTTACCCAAACATCTCAGTGTAGCAAAGAGCAACAGAGCAGTATTGCTGCCAGCATATCTTGCCTGCAGCCACAGGGCAGTTTTCTCCTATCTCAGAATAGAAAGAATGGGAATGGTCAGCTTTACATGGAGACATTCCATTCCCAGGGACAAGCAGGAGACAGAAGCCTTCCTCTTACCTCAACTGCAAAGAGGCCTCCCTCTTTCACTACTCCTCAGCACAGACCCTTTACAGGTGTCAGGCTGGGGGATGGTAAAGTCTTTCCTTTCTCATAAGCCATATCCCAGGCTGTCTCAGTGGGGGGAAAACCTTGGACAATACTCAGGCTTTCTTGGGCAGAGGTCCCTGCGGCTTTCCGCAGTGCATCGTGTCCCTGGTTAATCGAGAATGGAGAATGGTGATGACTTTTACCAAGCATACTGCCTGCAAACATATTGCTAACAAGGCACATCCTGCACAGCCCTAAATCCATTAAACTTTGATTCAATACAGCACGTTTCTGTGAGCACAGAGTTGGGGCTAAAGTGACAGATTAACAGCATCTCAAAGCAGAACAATTTTTCTTACTACAGATCAAAATGAAGTTTCTTATGTCTTCCTTTTCTACATAGACACAGTAACAATCTGATCTCTCTTTTCCCCACATGGGACAACAATCTAAAAATGGAGTCACTGAAGTCCTACAAGAAAAAAAGTGGAGTGAAGAAAATAATATTTGAAGAGATAATGATTAAAAATCTCCCAAATTGAGCCAAAGGTTTGAAAATTACAGGTAAAAGCCCAGCAAACACCAAACCAGATGAACTCAAATAGTTCCACATCTAGACACATCATAAAAAACTACTGAAAAATAAACACAGAGGAAATGGTCCTAAAAGCAGCCAGAGACAAATAATGCATTATTATTTTGTTTGTATGACCTTGGATTTCACACCAAAAACCAGGAAGGCCAGAGGAAAGAGGAACAGTTTTTGTTAAATGTGTTGAAGGAAAATGTGTGTGTGGTGTATACGTTTGTGTTGTGTATGTGCTGTGTGTTGTGGCGTGTATTTCTGTGTGTATGGTGTGAATGTGTGGCATGTACGGTGTGGTGTATGTGGTATGTGTGTTTGTGGTGTATATGTTATGCTTGTGTGTGGTGTGGGTGTTGTGTGTATAGTGTAGTGTGTGTGGTGTGTTTGTGTACATGTGTGGTATGTGGTATATATGTGTGTTGTGTGTATTGTATGTGGTGTGTTGTGTGTAGTATGTATGTGTGGGGTGTGTGGTCTGTGCATGTGCGTTGTATGGTGTGTGTGTTGTGTGTGATATGTTGTACGTAGTGTGTATATGTGCATGGTGTTTGTGTGTGGTGTGTGGTATATGTGTGTGTGGTTTGTGCATGTGTTGTGTGGTGAGTGTATGTGGTATGTGTTTGTGTGTACAGGATGCTCCTGTAGAGGAAGAGTTGGACCCATGAACTCTGGGGATAATCCTCTAGCTCATGGATGGCTTTTTGTTGTGCTTTGCCGTGTATTTCCCTTCCACTGATGCCAAAGACCCCTTAATGTTTTTGATCACGCTTTCGGTCAGGTGTTAGTATACAGTGGAGGGCTCAGGAAGGGGCCTGTGTCTACTACTGATGTGGTGCAGGAGGCTTCCTTACATCTGACACCCTCCTCTACAGCCAGTGTAGGAAGCCATGAAGTGAAGGAAACATTTGCAAGGCGACGATGCTCCAGGTGTCTCACGACTCCCATCAAGACTGAGGAGAGGGCCAGGGTGCACGCCGTGGTTTGGGCAGCTGGAGGAAATGCATGACTTCCTTCCATGCCCACCTCAGATACAAGAAGGAGGAAGCAGCTGGCCAGATCGGAGACAGGCTGTAAGGTCCAGCCAGCCGACTATGAGCTGCCCACACGGGAAAACAGCAGTTCGGAGGTGGTTAAACGTACCTGGGTTCCAGTGCCTGTCTTTGCTACTTAGTAGCTAAACGATCTTGGCCAAGTCAACTACTACTCTGTGCTTCAATATATTCATTTGTAAACAGAGATGGTAATGAGGGCCCACTACCTTTTTAGGTAGTTATGAAAAATAAGTGGGTTAACTGCAGCAAATGGGTCAGAAGAGTCCTGACACTCTATTACTTGTATTATTGTTTTGCAATCATCACTCTGATTTTAAATCTTTTTTTTTTTTTTTTTTTTTGAGCCAGAGTCTTGCTCTGTGGCCCAGGCTGGAGTGGAATGGCGCAATCTCGGCTCACTGCAACCTCCGCCTCCCACGTTCAGACACTTCTCCTGCCTCATCCTCCCAAGTATCTGGGATTACAGGTATGTACCGCCACGCCTGGCTAATTTTTTGTATTTTTACTAGGGACGGGGTTTCACCGTGTTGCCCAGGCTGGTGTCCAACTTCTGAGCTCGGGCAATCGGCCACCTCAGCCATCCAAAGTTCTGGTGTGTCCAGAGTTTGTTCCTTCTGGTGGGTTCATGGTCTCGCTGACTTCAAGAATGAAGTGCTACAGCTCTTAAAGATGGCACGGAACCAAAGAGTTGGCAGCAGCAAGATTTATTGTGAACAGCAAAAGAACAAACCTTCCACAGCAAGGAAGAGGACCTGAGCTGGTTGTCAGTGCTGGCTGGGGTGGCCAGCTTTTATTCCCTTATTTGTCCCCGCCCATGTCCTGCTGATTGGTCAATTTTATGGAGTGCTAATTGGTCCATTTTACAGAGCACTGATTGGTCCATTCTATGGAGCGCCAATTGGTCCATTTTACAAACCTCTAGCTAGCTACAGAGTGCTGATTGGTGCGTTTTACAATCCTAGCTACAGAGTGCTGATTGGTGCATTTTACAATGCTCTTGTAAGACAGAAAAGTTCTCTAAGTCCCCACTAGACCCAGGAAGTCCAGCTGGCTTCACCTCTCAATGGGATTACATTAACTCTTTATTTATACTCAGTTTCTCAGTCTCCCCTTACTAACTTGTGAGCTCCTTAGAGGAGGAAACAATGTGTTCTTTTTCTTTGTGTGTCCAGACTTTTAATTATTGCAAGCATTTGGAAGGTGATGAGTAGAAATGGACTAAGTGTCAATTGTATTATTGTAATATGCATTGTACGGGCATCTACGTATATGTGTAATGTGTGATGTGTACATATTACATATATGGAATATGCATTGACTGTTATATTTCAATAAGGGATGATTGTCAACAGATTAATCTCACACTGCCTTTGTCTTTTTAAATGACGGGCTCTGAGTTAGCCAGTGCGGTGGAAACATACCCCCACCTCCAACATCCTGCTGTCACAGGGGTGTTCACTTTCTGAGATAGGATGGGCTGGTCTGGCCTACCAGTTTCCCATGAATGATGAAAGCTGTGGATCCTTCATTGACATTTTCTATGTTCCAACCCAAGATTGTTATCTCTCGTGCACTGCAGTTCATCCCTCATTTATCAGAACAGCAAGGACTAAACCAGGAGGAAGCAAAGACAATGAGATAGGCAATTCTCTCTCTCTATGAGATGATGCTAGAACCTTGGGTGCAGAGTGCACATTTATTAATAATATTTAAATGTCTGTATGTGTGCAGCTGTTTTTTCTTACAAAAATGGGAATGAGATTTAGAGCTTGCCACTGAAATGCAGCTGTCCTCGTTGTTCCCTTAGCTCTTTGTAGACTCCCATGTTTTAAAGTCAGCCTCATTGACTTTTCCTTGCCTACCACCTGCTAACAAATTCTCTAGGAGAACTAAGAATCCGTTGTTGTACTGCCTTGGAAATCAATCCAATTAGATCATTCAGCAACTCTCAGAGAATAAAATACTGAATGCTTTTTTAAAATTTATTTTGAATAAACAAAGGTTTTATATCTTTATGGTATACAATATGATGTCTTGATAGATGTATACCTTGTGGAGTGGCTAAATCAAGCTTATTAACATATGTGGCTCATATATTTATCTTTTCCTTTTGTGGTGGGAACACTTAAAATTACTCTCAACCATTTTCAAAAAATATAATTTTTATTAACTATAGTCACCATAATGTACAGTAGATCTCTTAAACCTTACTAAAAATGTGTTATCTTTTGACCATCTCCCCAATCCCCCCAGCCCTCAGAATTTTTGCAATTCACATTGTTCATTACTACTTTTTCTTTTCCTATGCAATAAAGTGATTACAGATTTTTAGACAATCATGCACGTGTGCATTTGGCTCTAGTTCTTACAGAACTAAAAAAAATCAGAATCTCTGAGGATAGAACCGAAGGTGGATGGATAGACAGATAGATGGATGATAGATAGACAGGTAGGTAGGTAGGTAGATAGATAGATAGATAGATAGATAGTACGCTCATTAAGTGAGTGACTTGCCTTAAAGTCTGGGAAGGAAAAGAGGGAATTCATGTGTTGAAAAGACTCTTGGAGTCCCTCATGTGGAATTTAAAATTAATTTCCTACATAGATACTTTTCCTCATGGAAACAGTTTTTTTCATAAGTCTCTCAGGTCAACTTAAAAATCTTGTTTTTCTATTCATAAAACTAATAACTGTTTAAAATAATAGTGATTTATTTTTCTGACTAATTAATTTATATAGCTATTTAAGAAATTAAGTTCCCCTAAACAAGTAACCTTATGAAAGTTTTTAATTAAATTTTCTTAAAATATTAAAACCATATGGACGAGTATTTTGACCCTGTAATGGTAGACCCAGATAGTTCATTACTGATATCTTGGTATGGCATCCATGGTTTTTCTGTCATTTGGGGGTCTTAGAGATGTCATTGTATAATATAAGATTCAGTTCTGACCATTTCTAAGCCACCACGCTGCTCTTCTATTTCATTTCAGACTCTTTCCCCAACCCCTCACTGGTGTGGATGGGGTAGGGTTGCTCTGAAGTGGCCATTCCTTCTCCCTCTAGGTGCCTGCTCCTCCAGGCCGGGAGCAGGGAGGAGGGCTCTGGAAGGAGGCAGTGAGTGCCTCACATGGCTGCTCACCTGCTAGGGGATGGAGGTAGTCCTAGTCCTTCTCTGTTTCCTACTGGGTCTGTGTGATGCCACAAGCGTCTGCTGATGTGCAGTCTGACAGCCCAGTGCTGACCCCCTCCCCACTAGGATGCCCTCCAGAGAGGCAGTCATGGCTCTCTTTGGCCTGACCAGAGCATACATACCCCAACTCTTTCTCCTAGTTGGATACCCCATTTGTGTGTTCAGTTCTGAGTTTCTCTTCTGCACTCTCCTCTGCTTTTGTAGAACTGGGAAGGGGAGGAGTGATACCCCCATCTTCTTCCCTGGCACATGTTTGTCATCCTTCAGACCCTTCTAACACAGCCTCCTCCAGAACACTCTGACCTTCAGCAGTCTTGAGACAGTGCATTGTCAGTAGCCTTAGTGTTTGTGTTGAATGCTTGGTGAGGCCCTAAGCGATGCAGGTGAAGCTCTCCCATGAACTCCATCACTGGGCTACTTCATGTCTTGGCACCAGAGACTTACAGATCCTAGAAGTCAGCAAGAACTCAGCTGAGGATGGAGGTGCCAGTCTCTGCTTCTTGCAGAACACTCCAATGTTGACAAGTGATTTTCTCAATGTTCCAACAGGGGCCACAGGGAGAAAACACTTCCCTTCCTTCCATGACATGGAGAGGAACAGGAATGGCCTCCAACTGTGAACACAGCATTCCCCTCACTGTAGCCCACTTCCCAGTCTCCCTTTTATTTCGTCTAGAAGCCAGGCATGAAGCTCTGATCTATAATCTGTGAATAAACTCTCAGGAAAGCGGCTGCTTCCATGCACTGGCTGTCCTTGTGAAATACAGAGTGGTTTGTGCCTTTAGCCTCAGCCTTACCTATCATTTCAAGACAACATGAGAAATCCCAGTAGACGTTATGCTAACAAATTGAGTCAAATTCTTTTATAGCTTTCAAACCGATATCGCAAATCTAATATCAATTACATAGTTTACATTTAAGTCACAATTCTAATTTGACAGATTATCCAGTAGCTTTGATACATTCAAATAATGTAAGTAACAATTACACAGATAGTATCCCAATGGAGATCATTCCTGCCCCTAAAGTTAACACAGTGGAAACAATGCCTTTAATTGGAATAACTTCATCAGTTCCACATTCTTATGCCTTCTGAGAGTTATAAACTAAAAAGAGACTTGCCATCTTATGTGGGCTGAGGTTCCTACTCCACGGGGTGATGATAAGGTTATTTACAGACAGATTTTGTGCTGCGATGAACTTGGAAGCTTCTCACTCTCAGTATAATTCTTCCTAAGCTGCAGATGGACGTGCCCCTTCTTATAGCTCACCCTTCTGTTCTGTCAAAGGGAAACCCTCAGCCCATGCCTTTACTCAGGATTTAATTTCACAACCCAATGCATTTTGTACACCAGGTAACATTCTCAACTTCGTGCTTATCCAGTTTTTATTGTAATCTCTCCTGAATTTGGTTAGATAAAAACATGCACCTCTATCTAAGGTGCAGTTATCCTCCATGACTCGATGCAATTCAACTGACCTCTTTACTGCAGTAATTACAGGTTGCATTCTTCTTTCTAATTTCTTGTCTAGTATCATTCGTTGTCATCTTGTCTATTGCTTGCACACCACAGTTTGATAGAAATCACATTAGATATTTTGTGTACCTATTTAGGTAGTGGCAATCTGAAAATATCAGTAGCCCTTGGTTCACCTTCTTATCCAAATTAATTCTATTTAGTCAGAGTGTGATGCTAATAGAGACAGGCCCATGGCCAGATCTCGCTGCTACACACAGCTTCCTCTTGAAGAAAATAGTATCATAGTTCAGTCATCAATCTAGCCTGTAAACATGTTTTCTTTCACCCAACTAGTGCTTTAAACATGTCTAAATTGGACCCCAGGTGACCACAGTTCCCTTCATGGCATTTTTGACTCTTTTAAGTGTCTGGCAGCCTGCTATTTACAGGAATTTCACTTTGTGACTCTCTGATTATGACGGAAAGTAGACATTACTGGTTTTCACACTTCAATGTATTTAAGAATGACTTTGAAGAGCTCTTCATATATAAATTTTCTGAATTCTAAGGCAGTAGATTTGGAGTGGGGCTTGGAAACACATTTTTAAACTAAAATATCAGGAGATTCTGATGCCAGTTGTCAACAGAGCAAACTGCAGAAAAATTCTGCAGCACAGGCTTTGGACTTGAACAGATCTGATTAGAATTTTTATCTTCTGAATTATTTGCTTATTGTCTTAGTGTCCTTGCGTGTATTATTTCAACATGAAACAGAAGCCACTAATTTCTTTGGAAGCATGTAGGGCAACATGACCTCTCCATCCTCATTTTAAGAGGATGATGCTTGCCATTTTACAAAGTAGGAACAATTTTAGGAAATTTTCTACCTCCTCCCCATCGTACCCACTGTTTTCTGCTGCCTTAGAATTAAACTCCTGAAAGACTTAACTATAAATGCAGTCTTGCTTTCCTCTCCTTCTATTCTCTCCTAAACCCACCATGATCATGTTTATTTGACAATGGCATCAGTAAAAATCTAAAGAATGGTTTTTAGTATTCTTTTACTGTTTTTAAGCAGTATTTGACACATTTAATCATTTCATTCTATTTTTAAGTATAATTTGGAGATATATATAAGTATATATGTCAATATAATACACACACATACATATATCTTTCCTAGAGACATATATTTTTTACATAAACATGTTTTAAAGTATGAAAGAATGTATAAAACACAACAATTACCTTGGTTTTCTTTTAGGAGTGGTTAGCATTGACAATTTGGGAAAAAGGCACTTTGGCTTATCTGTAACTTTACTTCGATAAAGAGAATAGGTTCATACATTATTTCTGCAATTAAAAATGCTTTTGATGCTGAGAAACGCAAAGCTTTCCCACTAAGATCAGAAACAAGGCAAGGATACCCCCTTTCACCACTGCTTCTCAATATCATACCAAAAGTCCTAGCTAATGCAATAAAACAAGAAAGGGGATAAAAGATATACTGATTGAAAAGAAAGAAAGAAAACCCTCTTTGTTTGCAGATGACATAATCATTTATGCAGAAAATCTGAAAGAATCAACAACAACAAAAAGCCTGGCAATAAGAAGCAATTATAGTAAGGTGCAAGATTACTATACAAAAGTCAATCACTTTTCTGTGTATCAGCAATAAATACATAAAATTTGAAATTAAAAACATATTACTATGTACATTTGTACCCCTAATAATGAAATTCCTAGGTATAAGCTGTAAAAAATATGTATAAGATCTATATGAGAAAGACTACAAAAAGATGATAAAAGAAACCACAGAATGACTAAATTAATGAAGAGATATTCTGTGTTCATGGAAAGAAAGAGTCAATATTGTCAAGATGTCAGTTCTTCCCAACTTCTTTCTAGAGACATATTTTGTACATAAACATGTTTTAAAGTATGAAAGACCATATCAAACACAACAATTACCTTGGTTTTCTTTTAGGAGTGGTTAGCATTGACAATTTGGGAAAAAAGGCACTTTGGCTTATCTGTAACTTTACTTTGATAAACAGAATAGGCTCATACATTATTTCTGCAATTAAAAATGCTTTCTATAGATTCAATGCAATTTTCATCAAAGTCACAGAAAGTAATTTTGTGAATATCAGCAAATTAATTTTAAAGTTTATTTGCTTTAAATTTTAATTTTAAAGTGTATATGCTTTAAATTTTAATTTTAAATTTTATATGTTAAATTTTAAAGTTTATAAAGTTTATATAAAAAGGAAAAGTACTCAGAATATTGAAGGAGGAGAATAAAGTTGTGGGACTGGCACTGCACAACTTCAGGACTTACACTGATCAAGACCATGTGGTACCGACAAAAGAAGATCCAAATAGATCAATGGAACAGAATAATAACAAGCCCAGAAACAAACCCACACAAATGCAGTCAAATGATCTTTCACAAAGGGGCAAATATAATAAAGCAATGGAAAAAACACAGTCTTTTCAACAATTGGTGCTGGAACACTTGGACATTTACATGCAAAAAAATGAATAATGAGTCTTGACACAGACACCCTTCACAAAATTAACTCAAAATGAATCACAGAAATAAGTATAAAAGACAAGACTATAACACTTCTCAAGGGTAACTTAGAAGAAAATCTAGATGACTTTAATTTTTGTGATAACTTTTTAGATAAACCACCAAAAGCATAATCCATGGAAGAATTTGTAAGCTGACTTCATTAAAATAAACAAAGTCTACTCTGTAAAATACACTGTCAAGAGAATAAAAAGACAAGCCACACACTGGGAGATAATACTTGTAAAAGAGACATCTAATAAAGGAGTGTTATCCAAATGTACAAAGAATTTTTAAAACTCAACAATAAGAAAACAAACCTGGTTTAAAAATGGGCCAAAGACCTTAACAGACACCTCATCAAAGAAGAAATAGAGATGGTACATAAGCATATGAAAAGATGCTTCACGTCATATGTCATTGTGAAAATGCAAATTAAAACAACAATGAGGTATCATTATACACATATTAAAATAGTTAAAATCCAGAACAGTGACAGCAAATGATAATGAGGATGTGCAACAACAAGAATTCTCATTGGTGGTGGGAAGGCAAGACAGTATAGCCACTTTGAAAGATAGTTTGGCAGTTTCTTACAAAACTATATACACACTTACCATAAAATCCAACAACCATGCTCCTTGATATTTTACCAAATGGTCTGAAAACTTACATCGACACAAAAACCTTCACACAAACGTTTATGGAAACTTTACTCAGAATTACCAAAACTTGGACACAACAAGATGTCCTTCAGCAGATGAATAGATAAATAACCTGTGGTATATCTAGACAATGGAATATTATTCAGCACTGAAAATAAATAAGCTATCAAGCAATAAAAATACATTGCAAAACCTTAAATACATATTACTAAATGAAACAATCCAATCTGAAAAGGCTACATGCTGTATGATTTTAACTGTATGGCATTCTGGAAAAGGCAAAACTACAGAGACTATAAAAAGATCAATGCTTGCTAGGGTTGTGGGAAAGGAGGGATGAATCTGCAGAGCACAGGAGATTTTTAGGGCAGTGGAACTACTCTGCCTCTTAATGGTGAATAAATGTAATTATACACGTGTCAAAACTCAAATATACAATACCAAGAGTGAACTCGAATGTAAACTATGGATTTCAGGTGATAATGATGTGTCACTGTAGATTAACCCATAGTAACAAATATTACACTCTTGGTGCAGGATATTGATAGTGGGATATTGATACAAATATGTGGGGAGGGGTACATGTGAAATCTCTGTATCTTTTGCTCAATTTTGCTGTGAACCTAATCTGCTGTAAAAATAAAGTCTATTTAAAAAATATATATGGAGAAACCTTAAAAACATATGCTAAGTGAACAAAATCCCATGTAAAAAGACAATGCACTGTATAATTCCAACTATATGACATTCTGGAAAAGGCAAAACTATGAGAGTTAAAAAAAAAAAAAGTTCAGCCTTTGCCAGAGGCTCGTGAGAGATATAAATAGTGAAGCACAGGGAATGTTTAGGGCACTGAAACTGTTCTATCTGATACTGCAATGATGCACACATGTCACTGCATGTTTGTCAAAGCCTATCGAATACACAACACAAAGAGTAAACCCTAATGTCATCTATTTACACTATTTAATAATGTATCAATATTAACTCATCAATTATTTTAAAAAGTACCACACTAATACAAACTGTAAATAATAGAGAAAACTGAGTGTGGGAGGGGATTAGGAACTTTCTAGACATTCTACTTATTTTTCTATAAACTTAAAACTTCTCAAAAAATTAAAGTCTCTTAAAATTATCTATAAAAATAAAAATAAGGATAGAAAGAAGCAGATAAGCATGACAGATAATGAAGAGAAAAATCAACCAATCAAAACTGATGCAGGTATTAGAATTAGTAGACAAGGACATTGAAACACTTATTATAAATGGATTGTACACATTCAAAATGTTACAAACATGAAAGACACAAGAATCACCCAATCAAACTTCTAGAGATGAAAACAGCATTGTGTAACGAAATTGTACTGAATTAGGCTAATGTGGATTAGATGTTGCAGAAGATTGACAGGTGAACTTGAAGAAATGAAAACAGAAATCAGGCCAGGTGTGGTGGCTCATGCCTGTAATCCCAACCCTTTGGAAGGCCGAGGCAGGTGGATGACCTGAGGTCAAGAGTTCAAGACTAGCCTGGTCAACATGGTGAAACCCCATCTCTACTAAAAATACAAAATTAGTTGGGCACAGTGGCACATGCCTGTAATCCAGGCTACTCGGGAGGCTGAGGTGGGAGAATCACTAGAACCTGGGAAGTGGAGGTTGTAGTGAGCAGAGATCATGCCACTGCACTCCAGCCTGAGTGACAACAGGGAAACTCCATTTTGAAGGAAAGAGAGAGAGAGAGAAAGAGAGAGAGAGAGAGAGAAAGAAAGAAAGAAAGAAAGAAATCATACAAAATAAAACACAAAATGAAAGAAAAAAATAAAAAATATATAAAGCATCTATCAGCTATAAGAGTGTCAAGTAGCCTAGTATGCATGTAATTGGGTCCCACGAATGACAGAATAAATTGCAGAAAGAGACAAAAATATTGTTTAAAAATCCCTTAAAATCTTACATATATATACATATATATGATAAAAACTAAAATTCCACAGAAGCAAACAAACTTCAAAAACAAGATATGAAGAAAATAATAGGAGTTTCATTTCTTTGACACCTTTTTTGAGAGGCCTGAAGGCCATTTCCCAAGGAAGGAACTCAGATAAAACAAATAAAAGTTTCAAGCTTTAAGATCAGGGAATCAATTTCTATGATAAAATAAACAAACAAAAACTACCTATGGGATATTGGGTTGGGTTTCAAAATCAAGGCAAGACAGGCGTGTCCACATTCATAACTTCTATTCAACATTATACTTGAGGTATACTTGAGGTTTCAGCCAGCGTAGTAAGATAAGAAAAATAAATAAAATGCATTTATATTGGAAAGAAAAACATAAAACTATCATTATTCACAGAAGTATGATTATCTATGTTAAAAAAGGTAATGAAATATACAATTCTAAGAAAGTAATAAGTGATTTAACAAGATTCAGGATACAAGATACAAAAATCAATTGTCTGGAAATACAAAGAACCCAGACCATCCAAAACAACCTGAAAAAAGAATAAAGACAGAAGAATCACAATATAGAATTCAAAGAATTATTATAAAACTGCAGTAATCAAGACAGTGTGGTTTCAGCGAAAACATGAATAGTCTTTTCAGAAAATCATGTTGGAATAATTTTATATCCATACACAGGAAAGAAAAATTGGCCCATACTTTCCTCCATAAAAAAAGAACTCAAAATTGTTAATAGACCAAAACTGTAAACCTAAAACTATAGAACATTTTAGAGAAAAAATAGGAGAAAACCTTGTGACTTTGGCTTAGACAAAGATTTCTTAAATATGACACCAAAAACAACATCCATAAAAGAACAACTTGATAAATTTGTTTTCATCACAATTGAAACTGTCTGTTCTTCAAAGGATACTCTTATAGATACTGTGAAGAGAATGAAATGACAAACCATAGACTAAGATAATACATTTTCAAAACATATATATAATAAAGAAGTTTACTCAGTAAATATAAAAAACTCTCAAAGCCAATACTAAAAAACAAACTAATTTTTTTAACGGGCAGAAGATTTAAACAGATACTTCACCAAAAAAGATGCATGTTTTGCAACCAAGCAAATGAAATATCATTAGTCATAGGAAAAATCAAATTAAAACCACAATGAGAGGCTACCATGCACCTAATACAATGGCTCAGAGTAAAATCAGTGGCCACCACACGTATTGGAAGAGGTAATGGAGCTGGAACTCTCCTGCTGGTAGAAATGTGAAATAGTGTAACTGCCATCAGAAACTTTCTGTTGATTTATGAAAAGGTTAAATGTTTCACATTGTTAAAAAGATTCTACATGTAAGTGAGATGTAATGTTTTTCTTTCTATATAAAAAAATGCAAGTATACAGAGACAGAGAACAAAATAGTGGTTACCAGGGGCGATGGGTGGGGGGCAGGGAGATATGGGGGTGGGGGGAGTGGTAATGGGGAGATGTAGGTCAGAGGATACAAAGTAGCAGGTATGTAGAATGAACAAGTCTAGGGATCTAAGGTAGAACATGAGAACTATAGGTAATAAAATCGTGCTATATATGGAATTCATGCTAAATGAGTAGATTTTAGTTGTTCTTGCCATGCACACACAAAAAAATGGGTAACTATGTGAGATGATGGACATGTTACTTTGCTTCAGTACAGTACCCTTTTTACTGAATATATGTGCCCCACAATGTCATGTATATCTTAAATATACACAATAAAATTTATTTTTAAAAAAGTTGAATGTGCACTTAATGTATGATCCCACTCCAAAGCCTTTCCCTCAAGGGCAAAAAAAAAAAAAAAATGAGTATGTACAAAGACTTTCACACAAATACTTATGACAGCTTTTTGTAAATGCTAAAAACATTAGAAGCTATCTAAATGTTCATCAAAAAGTGAAAGGATAAACAAAATGTGCTCTATCACACAATGACACAAAGGAATGAAATATTAATACATGCAACCATAAATGAATCTCAAAAGCGGAAGAAGACAGACATAAAAGTATATATGTAAAATTCTAGAAGAGCAAAATTAACTCATAATGAAAGAAAACAGATCAGTAGTTCCTTGGCCATGGAAGTAGGAGAAAGGAGGGAGGTACAAGGGGTACAAAGAGGTACAAGGAAAAGTTTTTGGGGTGTAGTTATGTTAGCAGTCTTGATTATGGCGATTGATTTATAGGTGTGTACTTCTGTCAAGACTTTTTAAATTGTACACTTTAAATATATGCAGTCTCTTGCATATCAATTATACCTCAAAAAATTATAAAACCATAAAAAAGCACTGGGAAATTTTCATTTGCTAGTTTGTAATAATCACATTTTGAAGGCAAGGGTGCTCACCAACAGGGATTTTGTAAAACAGCCACAAAAGAGAGCACTATGAAGCTTTAAAGAATGATAAATATCTCTAGACTTCCACTTGTAACTGTTATAAAATAGGTTTATCAGATCACCATTGCCACCAGGAACAACCAGAAAACCTAGAATGAATATGTGTGGTTCATATATCACACAGATGTTGATATATAGATTCTATCCATCTATCTCTATATATCTATCTCTAGACAATGATGATCTGATAAAACTTATTTTATCATGGTTACTAGTGAAAGTCTAGAGCTATTCATCATTTTTAAAGCTCCATAGTGCTCCTTTATTGGATCCTACCATACCTTTAAGAAGGGAAATTGTCATTTTAATACCTGTACTACAGAGAAGACATATTGCAAACACAGATCTTAGATTTTCTACTTAGTATATGTGTAAGCCCTGGGGTCATGGTAGGAGGAACAATGCCTCACAAAAGACAGAAAATATGAGGTTGAGGAGGCCTGACTAGGAATAAAGACCTCGACTCATCATTGCTCTCGGGTCCTCACTAGGAAAGCATTCAAACTCCTACCTAAGCCGGCAAACATAAACATAGCACAGCCAGTGTTAAATTTTGAACATTTTCAACTTTCTGTACTTCCATGGATGGATTCCTGCTAAACCATTGCATTTTCTTAACTCTGAGCATTGGCTGTTTTTATTCTTAACAACTTCCTTACAGCATACGTATGTCATATTCAACCACTGCTTAGAGAGAAATCATGGCAAGAAAAATCAACAGTTCATCTACCTCTGTTTTATTCTAGGGCGCCATCTGCTGGCCAATACCTTTCTTCTTACTTTTAAAAATTGTTCTGATTAATGACACTGGGCAAATTCATAATGAAGAAAAATTAGTTTGGTTGAGTACATCAGCGTCCATCCAGGAATCTGGACAAGCTGTTTTATCATTATACGTTTGGAAGTAAAGTCAGAAGACTAAGACTCCTTAACAAGAAAAAGACACTGATCTAGATTTGGCGAGGGTGGCAGGGAGAAGAGGGGTGGGAATGAGAAGCAGGGACCTCTCAGATATAGCTGTGACAAGCAGGTACGTGCTTCATCCATTCTGTAAACAATGCGACAGATCACGAGTCCTAAAAATGTCCATTCCTTTTGATCCTCAAGTAAAATTCTGTGAATCTGTCTTTCAAAGGGCCAGAGATGTGGGCAAACAGGTATATGTATGACTATAAATGGCTTATTTATAAAACCTTCACTATATCTATGAAGATATAGAGGCATATACAATATACATCAATTATAATTTTATATTACAATTTTAAATTCTTGAGAATAATGTAGAAAAATGTCTAAGATACAGTGGTAGGTAAAATAAATTAGGGAACTAAATGATTTTTTAAGTATGATGCCAATTAACTACAAAATATATGAATTTAAAATAAATTGCAGAGAAAGAGTGGCTAGCTATGAATGTGGTATAGGCACTACAGTTTAATTTTAGTTTCTTTTTCTCACTTTTGATATTTCCAAAAGGATATATAATAAATATCTTCCACTTTTGTAATAACTCATATATTTAATGTGCGCCCGTTTACATTTGAAACGCGTTGCAATGGTATGGGAAAAATAAAATTACATACTTTACTTCCACCTAGTGGATTTAGGAGAAGTTGCAATCAGAAACCCAACGCTTTCTTTAAAAGGTAAAACATTTAAAAACAAAACCAAATGTAAGAGCAGAGAGGAGAGGAGTGCAGAAAAGGGGAGAGGAGGGGAGGGAAGGGGAAAGGAGACTCAAGGTGGGCAGGAGAGGGGAGGGGAACAAAAAAGGTCATGTGCGCAGCAGCTGTATAGAAACATGCAAAATCTAAAAACATTAACATTTTAAGCAAAATGTCACCACTAATATTTATACAGATTAAACAAGCTCTGTTTAAATAAAAAGTCTCAATACATCTTCTTTAATATGATACTAGATTACCTCTACTTGTTCCATCCGCAACCCCCCAGCCCCCACTATCCAGCAACTGCTCCCTACTGGCTGCCCCAGTTTGCCCAGGCCTAAACAACAACGCCCTGCTGCCTCTGTCCTGACCTGTCACTTTTTGCTGGGGTGCCTGGCCTTCTTCACATCTCCTTTAAATATCCTGCTGCCCGAATGAGTTTTCTTTTGAGAGTTCTCTGCGCCCTTAAAAAGATTAAATCTATATTCTAACACGAATCCTTTCAAGTCGTTCCCTTGTTTAAAAATCCTCAAATGGTTCTTGTCACTGAAACTAACATTTAAATTCCTTAGAGTACCACAGGGGCACGGGATGACCTCAGCCTTGTCTCCGTTTGCAGATCCATCTCCCTTTACCCACAGTCCCCATCACAGCAGGCTCTCTCCGGCTTCAGGCGCTTGCATGCGCTGTGCACTTTGCCTGGAATGCCTTCTCGCTTTACCAACTTGTCATATCCCTGTGCACAGGCACCTGCTCCTTTGTGAAAACGAGTTACCTGGAGAATTGTAGATGTATCTATAACGATGGAACCCTAAGAAATGATCTTTCCAATGACGGGTACTAAGGGAAATTTTATGCGCATGTCTGTATCTAAAGATCTATATCTAGATCTAAATGTATACTGACAGAACTAACTTTGGAATTAGAAGCTATGCTGCTAACAGCATACCAGGTTACATATTTCTGGAAAGTTATTTGCTAATTAGTGCCAGATATGATGTTAAAATATCTGACAAAAAATAGTGGTTTTTTTTTCTTTATACCTGTAGGTCTTACACGTGGCTTAGAGATGAAAGCCAAGGATATAAATTTGAGTTATGAGTACTTGACTGGGGAGAAAAACACAGATGTGTTCAGAGAAGAAGGATGAAAACCAGGAGCTCGAGAGTCCTGAGAACCAGGAAAGGGTTCCATTAAGCGGAGAGGAAGTGGTGATCCATGACAAAGCCAGGGCCCAGGAGGTAGGGCTGAGAACTCTGCACTGGGCAGCTGGTGGCACGCACAGAAAGATGAACCTGGCAGAGAGATCGAGGCAGGCGCAGATTCGGCAGGATAGGAGAGCAGCAGCTGAGGAAACCAAGGCAGCCAACGTGGGTCCCTCGCTCAAGAAGCAGGGTGGAAGGAAACACAGTTCCCTTCCAGCCTGAAAGGACTATCTGAAAGATCAGGGAGAGGAGCAGTCTCTGGCCCGACTCCACTCCTCTGTCAGGGTGGGAGGTGCAGAGCTCAGTGTCCCCCAGCCCTGGCTTGCAGGGGCAGGGGCTGTGCCAAGGTCGGGGCCACAGTGAGTGGAGGCAGCTCCAGAGTCCAGCAGCCCCAGCCAGCTGGGCCTCAGCCCTCTGCCCAGACCCAAGCACGGCCCATAACTTCCTTGAGATTTAAAAAAATAAAAGGCCCCTGAGGGACACACAGAGTGTGTGAGGTACACTTACTACCACCACCAAGGAAAATCAGTGAAAGAAAAAAAATACTTTTACCTCTCTACCCCAAAAATGTCTTCCTTCCTTAGTATTCTCCAATCTTCACTCCCTTCACCGCTGAATAAGAGGAGTGCAGACAGCCCCAAGAAGCTGCACATAATCTGTTTAAACAAGAGCTCGCTTGAAATTCAGAAAGAAGCCAATGGCCTTTAAAAAGCCAAACAACCGGCCAGGCTCCGTGGCTCATGCCTGTAATCCCAGCACTTTGGGAGGCCGAGGCGGGTGAATCACCTGAGGTTGGGAGTTTGAGACCAGCCTGACCAACATGGAGAAACCCCGTCTCTGCTAAAAATACAAAAATTAGCTGGACATGGTGGTGCATGCCTGTAATCCCAGCTACTCGGGAGGCTGAGGCAGGAGAACTGCTTGAACCCAGGAGGCAGAGGTTGCGATGAGCTGAGATCATGCCATTGCACTCAGCCTGGGCAACAAGAGTGAAACTCCATCTCAAAAAAAACAAAAAACCAAAAAATCGAACAACTAAAGCACCCTATCCTGTCCCTTCTTACCTGAGCTACCTCCCTGTATTAAGCAACCACATACTTTGAAAATAATGGCTTAGGAGGAAAGGAAGAAAAGAGCAACCCACGTTTCTTTTCCTTGAGTGCTTTCTCACTCATTAGTCAGCCAAAGGTAGAGAGTTGGTAAAATGTGTGCATATCATGAAGTGAAATAAAAGCAATTGACTTCATTTTGTGCAGCATTTCCACCATTCTGGTAAGAATGAAATACGTATGCATGTATGAGCTACAAAATGCAACTGCCAATTTTATGTAAAGATGAATGGTAAAATGCATGCTAATAATTAATAATGGTAATTTGTCTTTACTTATTATGACATTAAATAGCACATTTGAAAACATGATAAGTCAAGAGAAAGACTATGGAAAAAATGTAAAAACATGATATGTTAGCACCTTTAATGGCACTTTTATTCATGTATTTTGTAAAAGTGTTCATATTTTCATTTTGCTCTGAATAAATTATGCATTCGGTTCTGTCCACAATCAGCTTCTTACCAAAGCCACCAGAAGCCGTACTAGGTTCTTTTACGGAAACAAACACAGAGCATTACAGACAAATCCTTACTCTTGCCACATGAAATATTGGCCACAAATCCCTATCTGTTCTCTTGACTGTGGATGAAGCTGCACTATGGGTGACTTTGAGAAACTCTTAGATTAAGGCCCGCATTAAAACATTCGTGCATGCAGCCTGCTGCTTGCTACTTTATATGGAGCTCCACCGTTCCCACTTAGCTTCCAAAAGGTGAGGGCATCTTGAAGATGAGAGGCATCTCCAGGCCCCATTTTATCACTCAGCTGCAAAGATGGCAGGACACACTTCAGTACCCAAATGACAACCCAAGAAAGAAGTTGCCCTTGACCATTTCTATTTACAATCTCTTTTCTCTGTCCACTAAAATTACCACCACCTGCCACATCAGCTACATTATATATCCTTTTTAAATATTAATGTTATGTATTTTGGAACAGATAATATATAAGCATGATTCAAAAGTACTGACTTTAGTGGAAATTTTCTCTGACCACAGTAAAAGTAAGGTAGAAATCACTAATTTCAAAAAAACCTGAGTTTCTTTATAATTGGAAATTAAGTAATACAATAGTTATATTTTGAATTCCCCCAAAAGCAGATCTGGAGATAAGAGCATAGTATAGATAGTCTATTTGGAAGGTGCTCTCCGGAAGCAGCAATGAGAGAATGGAAAAATCCAGACAAGGAAGCTGGGAAAGCCAATGATGTAAAGTATCTGGTTCGTCCGATGATGACTTGATTGCTTAGGGACCTGTGACAGGCATAAAGCACCCCAGAACCTACCAGTGAAGGAGAGGAGGCTGAGACATTTATATACCAGCTCCAGTTGACCATGGATTGAGTAGCCTTGGAGGTCAATTTCCCTCCATGGAAATTTGAAAAAGGTAAACTCCTCCAAGGAGTTTGAAAAAGGTAGATAGAAATTGACTTCCCTGTATTGGAGAACTGGATTTGTGCACAAGTCAAGCAGCCTCCCAGAGAATCTGAGTTGTCCTGGAGCAGAAGTAGAGAGTTACACGGATCACACTTGAGGTGGGAGGCTGTCAACAAGAAAGGAGCTCACTGCAGCTGCAGCTGAAACCAGAGCAGACTGGGAGATGAAATGTTGGCACCAGAAGCATCAGATACAGCTTCTAAATCATCTACTGGTCAGAGAAAACAGTAACAAAGGAAACTAGAAATGCTTTCAACTGAATGGTGATAAAAATACAGTGTAGAGCTTGTGAGACACAGCTAAAGCTGTATTCACATGCATATATTATAAAATTAGAAATTTTAGAAATTAAGGAGTTTAATATCTAACACTGAAAGTTATAAAGTGAAGATCAAATTAAATCAACGATAGTAGAATAGAAGGGAGGAATTAATAAAGATGCAAACTTACACTCTGGTTTCTCTCCAGATCGTATAAATTTCTCGCCTTTTCTAAAGATGCAAACAAAAAATAACAACATAGAAAATAACTGCAATAAAATAGAAAATAACTACAAACAAATTCAAGAAGAGAAAGAATGTACAAATTACCAATTTGGGGATTAAAAATTGAATACTACTACAGACCCTACATACATTTAAAAGACAAAAGGATTGTATGCAAAACTTTATACCAATGAGTTTGAAAAAGGCAGATAGAAATTGACTAATGTCCAGAAAGCCTAAATTATAAAATTAACACAAGAAACATAAAAACTCTGAATAGTACTAAATCTATGAGAGAAAATTTATCAACAATTAAACATTTTTTTCCACAGCAAAAGAAATTCAGGCCTAAATGCTTTCACCAGTAAATTTACTAAAATTTTAAGATAGAAATGATACCAAATTATTCTCTATTTCTTTTATGCAAAACATAACTTGATATCAAATCTGACAAGTGCATTACAAGACGGTGAAATCACAGATCAATCTTCTTCATAAACATAAATGCAAAATGCAAAAATCTTAAAATATTGGCATCATATAGACATCATAAGAAAGCTGAGTTTATTTCTAAGACTGCAATAATGGTTGAACATTGCTAATCAGTCAATGTAATTCATTAATGGAATGACAGAGATAATTCATCATAATTATTAGATGCAGAAAATACATTTGAAAAAATTCAACATCTGTTCATCATTTTTAAATTAATAAAAAATAACCTAGCAGACTGGTAATAGAAAAGAATGCCCATAATCTGATAAATGGTATCTACATAAACCTACAACAAACATCATACTTAAGTATAAAAAGTTGAAAGCTTGCTCATTTGAAATAAAGAGGAGACAAAGATTACTTTAATTTGACATTATCTTTGAGGCTTTAACTGGTGCAATATGGCCAGGAAAAGAAATCAAAATTGCAAGAATTAGAAAAGAAGAAACACAACCGTCATTATTTGCAGACAATATGTTTGGGTATGTAGAAAACAAAAGTGACTCTACAAGCAAATTATTAGAATTTACAAGTATATTTAGCAAGGATGCTGAATACAAGAATAATTAGCAAATATCAATTGCATTACTATATACTAACAAAAACATTAGAAATTAAAGTAAGCTATTACTTATAAACCATCCTACACTTGCAAACAGATCCAGTGAAGCAAAATTGCCTCACAAGCTATAAGGTATTAGTTGTAATACCTTACTTAAGTAAATGGCAGGCTATACCATATTAATGGATTTGATGATTCAATTCTATATAGAGGCCAGTGGTCCCCCCAAATTATTTATAGATTCAACACCATCCAAATTATAATATCACCATCCAAATTATAATATTAATAAATTATAATATAATATAGTATTATATTATTATAATATAATAACATTATAGTATTATATTATATAATATATAATATATATAATATAATATATAATATATAATATATATAATATAATATATAATATATAATATATATAATATAATTATATAATATAATATATAAATATATTATATATTATATATTATAATAATATAATACTATGTTATTATATTATAATACTATAATATTATATAATATAATACTATAATAACATTATATTATAATATAATACTATAATAACATTATATTATAATATAATACTATAATATTATATTATAATATAATACTACAATAATATATTATAATATAATACTATAATAATTAAATAATATAATAATATAAAATACTTGCTGATATTATATTTAAAAATATAAATATATATTTTTATAGATATTATCTAGCTGATTCTAAAATTTGTATGTATATAAAGTGTCAAGAATAGCCAAGGAAATATTGAAAAATAATAAAGTTGGAAAGTTTCTTCAAATATCAAAATGCATAATAAATTTACCTTAGTTAAGAAAGTATAGAAATTGGCACCAGAAAAACCAAATAGATGAATGGAAGAGACCAGGGAGTATAGAAACACATCTGCGCATATGTAAACTTAATTTACTTATAAAAAAAAGAAACTGCAATTCAGTAAAGGGATGATATGTTTTCAGTAAATTTAATGAGTCATATGGTTATCTGCACAGAAAAAAAAGAAAACATGACCCACCTCATACCATTCAAAAATCAAAATCAACTCCAGTTAATTTGCAGGTCTAAATGTAAAATGTAAAAAAAATGAAAGTTCTGAAACACAACATGGAGAAATATCTTCACAATATTGTTATGAGGAAATGTTTTAACCTGACAGGAAGCAGTGAACGTAAAGGAAAAGATCAATAAATTGGATTACTTTGAAGATTAAAAAGTTCGGCTCATCAATTAAGAGAACGAAAAGGCAGGTCACCAAATGGGAAAAGATATCAGCAACATATAATACCAAAAAAGACTGGTATCCAAACTACATAAATTGTTTATAAATCAATAAAAATACAACTAAATAGATAAATAGGCAAGAAATTTGAACAGGCACATGACAAAAGTGAATATTCAAATGTCCCCAACAAACCTTGTTAATCTGTAAGGAAATGAAAACTAAAACCACAATGAGATACTGCTACATACCTAAGGCAAAGTTTAAAATTATAAAGACTGAAAATTGTCAAGGATGTAAAGCAACCAAAACTCCCATAAACCTCTGGTGGTAATGTAAATCTGTTTAACCACTGGAATTGTTGGAAAAAAATGGAATTACCTTGTAAATTTGAATACCTTAAGCCACAGCAATTTTATTGCTTGTAATATACCTTAATGCTAATTGAATGCCTAATATATGCCAGAAATTCAGTTAGAGTTTCATAAATGTATACTCATTTATACATCCTAAGAACGCTTTACCATGTATGAAGCAGCTAAATAGCTTGTTTAATGTCACACTGCTAGTACCAATAGGAGAGAAATTCCAACTAAAATCTGTCCAACTTCAAAGCTCAAGCATTACCCTGCATTCGCTCCATGTGTGAATTAAATTATATGAAACAAGCATTTTCTTAATATGTTATGTGTAACAGGAAGCTATGATGCTCACCTATATCCCCGCTCTACTCCACCTCGAGCCTCTGCAGCTCCACCCCTGAGGGCTTCCTCTTGGCCTTCAGGCAGAGCACAGCAGAAGAGCCACAGAGCTGAAGCCTTGCCAGCAGCCCGCAGCCAGTGGTATGGGAGTTGGAGGATGATCTTCCTGCTTCCTTGTCCCAGGGGTGGGTCACGTCAGGTGTGCTCCACAGTCTCCCTGAAGTACCTAACAAGAAAGAGCCCAGGCCGGCGCAGGCCACGCTGACCACACTCAGAGGCCGAGGCGGGTGGATCACGAGGTCAGGAGATGGAGACCATCCTGGCTAACACGGTGAAACCCTGTCTCTACTAAAAATACAAAAAATTAGCCGGGCGTGGTGGCGGGCGTCTGTAGTCTCAGCTACTCTGGAGGCTGACGCAGGAGAATGACGTGAACCCAGGAGGCGGAGCTTGCAGTGAGTCGAGATCGCGGCACTGCACTCCAGCCTTGGGCAACAGAGGGAGACTCCGTCTCACGAAAAAAAAAAAATGGAAGAGAAAGAGCCCGGGTTACCTGCTTCCCTCCCATCCTTGTCTCACCCCTCCCCTACTGCACTTTCCGGGTATCACCTACCAAATCAAACCCTTGACTGGAATTATTGTCTCAAAGCCTGTGTAGGAACCCAAGCCAAGAAAACAATCTGACTTAAGGATAGTAACCAACTCTTTAGATTAACACGTTAAGTATTTTAAAATGCTGTACACCATTTTGTATTAACGGATATCAAGACCACATTACTCATTATACATTGAAAGAATAAGAGTAATCTGTGAATTATCTCCCTTTGTTCCTGTAATAGCTCCTCCAGAAGTTTGTCAACATGCCTAAAATTTCAACGAAAATGTATGATGTTGGCTGGGCACCATGGCTCACACCTGTAATCCCAGCACTTTGGGAGGCCAGGGCAGGTGGATCACGAGGTCAGGAGATTGAGACCATCCTGGCCAAAATGGTGAAACCACATCTCTACTAAAAATACAAAAATTAGCTGGGCATGGTGGTGCATGCTTGTAATCCCAGCTACTCGGGAGGCTGAGGCAGGAGAATCGCTTGAATCAGGGAGTCGGAGGTTGCAATGAGCCAAGATCGCACCACTGCACTCCAGCCTGGGTGACAGAGCAAGACTCCGTCTCAAAAAAAAAAAAAAAAAAAAAGCCGGGCGTGGTGGCTCACGCTTGTAATCCCAACACTTTGGGAGGCCGAGGCGGGCGGATCACGAGGTCAGGAGATCGAGACCACGGTGAAACCCCGTCTCTACTAAAAATACAAAAAATTAGCCGGGCGTGGTGCCGGGCGCCTGTAGTCGCAGCTACTCAGAGAGGCTGAGGCAGGAGAATGGCGTGAACCCGGGAGGCGGAGCTTGCAGTGAGCCGAGATTGCGCCACTGCACTCCAGCCTGGGTGACAGAGCGAGACTCCGTCTCAAAAAAGAAAAGAAAAGATGAAAAAGTAAATGTATGATGTTGCCCTTAAAGAAGTAGTTTTTAAAGTTTTTCAAAGTAACACAGACCTTTTAAAAAATGTAAGCAAGGCCGGGCACGGTGGCTCAAGCCTGTAATCCCAGCACTTTGGGAGGCCGAGGCGGGCGGATCACGTGGTCAGGAGATCGAGACCATCCTGGCTAACACGGTGAAACCCCGTCTCTACTAAAAATACAGAAAAATTAGCCGGGCGTGGTGGCGGGCGCCTGTAGTCCCAGCTACACGGGAGGCTGAGGCAGGAGAATGGCGTGAACCCGGGAGGCGGAGCTTGCAGTGAGCCGAGATCGCGCCACTGCGCTCCAGCCTGGGTGACAAGAGCCAGACTCCGTCTCAAACAAACAAACAAACAAACAAAAATGTAAGCAAAACCTCGATATATAATTCATAGAAAAGCAGTGATTGTTTCTTTTTTAGAAAAGAAAGTGAGGGCTCAGCATTTCAACCACTAAAGCCTCATTCTCTTAAAACTCCTCTATTCCAGGGTATAAAGTCAGAACACCTCTGTGCTTTGGGATTACATGACCAAGAAACTTTTAATGTGATACTTCCGGAAGAGTTAATGCCTTTATCTGTTAAAATGTAAAACTCCAAAGGAAAGAGAGAGAACACTGACCACTGTGCTGGTGGAATTACTACCAGAATCTTTGTTCTTTTGCACGTAAAAACTCTGCAGGATTAAAATTATCATTAAATAGTTACAGATAAGAAACAAGTCTGGGAGGGATTAAGAAACATGCCCAAGATAACACGGATGATAAAGTGAGAGTGAGACTTGGATTCTATTCTTTGCAGTTTCAAAGCTTATCTGCTTGATATCACACCACAAGAAAGCTAACTATTGTATTAGCAAAAACATGGGGAAAAGAGACCATTAGACTTAACTTGTTATTGGGGTGATTGAGCAAACATGGAGCCAGAATTGAGCCGAAATGAGAAAGCTGAGAAAGGAAAAGCTGAGAAGGCTGGACATCAAGAGTTCTATTTTGTCTAGATGCCCCCAGGCAGACACATGAGATGCGGGATAGGCTGTTGGCAGCAGCTGTGGAGGAAGAAGGGGTCAAGGAAGATTTGTTGTTACAATGAACAATACTTAACCCAGTAGAGGAGCAGAAATGGATGATGTAGGGCAAACAGCAGATAATTGTTTGTAGAGTCTCACTTGAGAAGCTGAGGATGTAGGGCAGCCAAGATGTAAGTGTGCGTTCAGAAAGGAGCAGAGATGGATCCATCATCACAGGAAATAAGTGAGAAGGCATGGCAGGCACTGATGCAGATAGGTTGGTGGATGAACAGTGCAAGTAGAGGGAGTTTTATCTTATTGCTTCATATTTCTCCTACATAAATAAGGCAAAGTTATCAGCCCAGAATCAGCAGCGGAAGGAAGGTGGTGTTGAAGGATAGAGGAACAGAGGGGTGTGGAAAGTTGTTTTGGAAACTGGGTGAATGAGCACCCTAGGGTTTGTAGCAGAATGGCTTGGCAGTCTGAGAACTTACTTAAATTTGAAGTAAAAAATTTGAAAATCAAACCATCGACTACTGATTTATTTTTTCCCAAAAAGTCCGGGTCGTTGGGTGTATATCTGCAATAGTTAGTCAACAAATATGACAGAAGGAGAGTGGAGGGAGGAGGTTAAAGGAGTTTTTCAGGAGTAGATTAAGGACAGTACCATAGACTGATCTGAGTAAGGAAGAAGTGAATATCTTGATGAGGCTAGAGATAATAAAGCCTAGCCATCATCCCACTTAGATCTCCATCTCCAAGGGCTGGAGATGGAAATGAGGTCTGGGAACTGCTGGTGGAAGTATGAGGGAAAGTGAGCTGGAGACTAGGAGAAAAGGTAACAGAAGGGGATTGGAGCTCTGATCTCAGGAGTGGTGATGTGATGGTGTGAGTTGTCATACTGGAGTGAGGAACTGATGTGGGCCGGGGAAGAAGCACTGGGAAATTATTGTGTGGGTGACTGAAGCCTGGGGACACTGAGCTTATGAAGCATGGTGGCCACAGCTGAACAGAGAGGAAGACGCTGATTCCAACGTCTTCCTTGTGTGGTGAGCAGTGACCGGGCTGTGTGTGCGTGAGGAAAGAGAGTGGGAGGGGATGTGTGTGTCAAGGAAGCTGTCATGTGAAGGGGTGCGGAGGAGGAAATTGTGGACACTTACCTGCCTCTGTGACTGGAGGGATGTGGGGTGGAATAGCAAAAAATATCTCCACTTGCTTGAGGGGACGCTACAGTTTCAGCTGACGTGAAAAGGAAAATCTGAAAAGAAACTGAGGATACCAGATAGCCGTTGTGGACCACGTGGAATTCCAGGCTGTACAGCAGCATAGCAGGTGGCAGGGAAGGGTGGGGCATGAAGTCTGATGACCGTATTTCAGAATAGAGTAGGTTAAGTTCTCAGTGGTGATAAAGGTGACCCCCAAGGTTTAGATTTGTGGTGGGGACTGAGGTGAAAGATGCAATTAGTCTCAGAAGCCTCATTTTGAGAAGGTGGAAGTCTGAGGTTGGAGCAGCGAGGTCTTCTCACTGGGATGGCCCTCCTCTCCTCCTTAGGCAGACCAGGGAGGCAACTGGGAGCAGGAGGGCTGCCGTGGACACTTGCATCCTGCAGAGAAGAGTTAATGGCTCTCAAGAGCCACCACCCTGGAATGAAGCAATTTTGATACCTCACCTACATTGTACAATGTGACAGCCACTCACTACATTTGTTTTTTTACTTTTTTTTTCCTTTTCTTTTTTTTTTTTGAGACAAGTTCTAGCTCTGTCATCCAGGCAGGAGTGAAGTGACACAATCTCGGCTCACTGCAGCCTTGACCTCCCATACTCATGCAATCCTCCCACCTCAGCCTCCTGGGTGACTGGGACTATAAATGCATGCCACCACACTCGGCTAATTTTGGTCATTTTGTAGAGACAGGGTCTCACTATGCTGCCCAAGCTGGGCTTGAACTCCTGGATTCAAGCAATCTTTCCACCTCGGCCTCCCAAAACACTGGGATTGCAGGCATAAACCACCTCACATTTAAAATAATTTCAATCCTCTGTCTCACTAGCCTCATGTTGAGCACTCACTAGCAGCACACGGTGCTAGTGGCTACCACACTGGGCAGTGCAGAAGGGACATTTCCATCACCCCACAAAGTTACACTGGATAGCACTGCTGTAAATCTGTGGGCTTCTTTATCATTCCAGGGATGTTCAGAAGTCACCTAGCTGTCCTCATTTCTCTTTTCTAATTTAAAACTGCCTATGTGCACTGTGGAATACTGTACAGCCATAAAAAGGATGAGTTCATGTCCTTTGCAGGGACATGGATGAAGCTGGAAACCATCATTCTCAGCAAACTAACACAGGAACAGAAAACCAAATACCACATGTTCTCACTCATAAGTGGGAGTTGAACAATGAGAACACATGGAAACAGGGAGGGGAGCATCACACACCAGGGCCTGTCGGGGGTGGGGGAGCTAGAGGAGGGATAGCATTAGGAGAAATACCTAATGTAGATGACAGGTTGATGGGTGCAGCAAACTACCATGGCACGTGTATACCTATGTAACAAACCTGCACGTTCTGCACATGTACCCCAGAACTTAAAGTATAAAAATAATAATAATAAAACTACTTTGCACTCATTCATTTGTTTTTCATCCCCCCTTGCTTTTCCAAGGTTGGCATACATGCTCATGCTACTTATTTCTGGCCTCTCAATCCTGGGTGCTAATGTGTCAGGCCAGGCTGCCTCCCTTTCCTCTCTTCCTTCATATGTTATCTTCATCTTGGGTTTCTCCTTCTCCATTGTGCATTGGTGTCTCCTGTGTAAATTATGCTTAGGACTGTTCTAAAAGGCCATGAAAGCTGTGCTAAAGTGAACATTTTTCACGTCCTGGTGCCTGTCTCCTGACAGCTTCCTGGCCTCTCCTTCCTGTCCAAATATTAAAGTAATTATCTGCATTCATTTCAGCTTCCTCCCAATCTGTCCTCCAGCTCTGCAGTTTGATTGAAATTCTTCTTCCAGAATTGGGCAGAAACCTCAACAAGGGCAGAACTTTCCCAGCCCTCCTGCTCCTTCCCTCCTTTGGTGACTAGGCACACACGCAGCCTCCACAGATCTCTGTTTTGTGGGTTCTCCTCCATTCTTTCTGCCTCCTTTCTTGACCTGCTGCCTCTTTTGGTCTTCTTATTGCATGGTCCCCAAAGCCTCTTTCCCTCATTTCCTGAATATTCTCTAATGGAATCCTGCCAAATCCCTGCCTTTCCCTGGATTTCACTCCTGAGCACCCAGCCAGAACGTTCCTGTTGGTTTAATCATCTGGATGTGCCAGAGTGCCACCAGCTCACACACCCTCCTCTCCATGAATCCACCTTGCATTGAATGGGCCACTCCCCAGCAATGCCAGCCTCTTTTCTCTCAGCAAACATGCCCTCTGCTCTTCTGTTTCCAGAGGTGAGCCATCTGTCCTTCAGATATGGAAGCCAGAAGATCACTTCCATTGGCACAATGTCCACTTTACTGCTGACCATAAGACGAATGGTCTCTGTGTTTGCTAATCTGTGTTATCAAGCTGTTCATGCATAAGGACCTCCATGATACTAGATTCCATCCATTTGCACACAGTTTACCACTCCCTTACTAGTTATTACTGCAGAAAGAACTTGGTCCAGGTTCTATTCCATCTGGAGCATAACTTTGAAAGACCTTCATATTCCCAGAAAATCAGTCCTGAGGAATGAACAAATACATGCCCTCTATGGCCTGAGATGGCCACTAATAAGGGTCAACCCCACATGGCTGGCCCCTAGCTACAAAAGAAGTCACACTAATCAAGGCCAGGTAGTGGTCAGACGGGAGGGGTCCAGCCCTTCTTGCAGAAGGACATGCAGACCTCTGGAATTAGGTCAGAGTGAGAGAACTAGATTGTGGGTTGTTATACAACCACAAATAAAGAAGAACGATTCCTAACCTGTCATAAATAGCAACTGAAAACAAATATGTCAACTTCAATTTCCTGGGAAATACTGTCCTTTTTATCTGCTGTTTATTGTGTGCTCCAAAACGCAGCACGCCTGAAGACATTTTTAAAGGGATGTTTTTAGAGTACTGTAATCGATGTAAAACTGAATACATTCTATTTTTTCAATCCCTATGCCAATCTTCAATAGGAAAAAGCTTTTGGGTTAATCAGCAGGAATGTTCCCGATTCAACAAGCGATTCAGTGACTGTTTATGTGGGTTGCTTTTTATAGCACACGGCTTACTATGTACATGGGCAGTGGGAACAGCAGTCAATACCAGGGACAGAGCATCCTGTGGCTGGCACTGAGGAGCCTCCTCCAGGAGAGGAGAAGGGCTGCCTTCCCACCTAGCTCTTCATGCCTTAGGGCAGGATGTAGGATTTGAGTTGCTTCTCCATTTATGGAGACAGGTCACACCAAACTTTGTGCACCCTCTTGCCCTGTCCTGTTTGTGATTGAGGCACTGACCGGAATCATGTACTTCATCACACCCAAACCCTTGGCACTGAGGAGCTAAGGGACCCTCTGGGCCCCCTCCTTTCATGTGTGCTGGGCGATGGGGAGGCTGCTAAACTCATTCAGAATAGAGAGGCTGAAAACCTCCCAGAATGGCACTGTGAGATCCCTCACCCACATAGAAATCATAGGTAACACAAAAAATAAGGTAAAAACAGGCACACACAGTTTCATGGATCAGAAATGGGTCAGAAACACAGAGGGAAGCTTGAGGCCTGAGACTGCAAGCTGCAGCCTCATAGCCTTCAGAAGTGGAAAGAGACAGAGGTGTGATCTCTTACACTCCCGAGAGACAGCCACACTGAAAGCACACTGTGTGGAGGATGAGAACCAGGCATACTGCATAAGGCTGCAGAAGCTAGCACTGGTGACATGGGCCATACCCGAGGGTCAGAGGGCACAGGCTGCTCAACAGACACATGCATAGTGCCAGGACCTGGCCAAGCCATTGCTGCCTCAAGAACTTGATCTCAGATGTACTGAGTGTCACTCCAGGACAGGAAGCTCAGGCTGTCCATACAGGAACTGTGGCCTTTATGAAGCCATAAGGATAAGGTGATGAGAGCAATAACTAAGCTTTTAAAACATCTGGGGTGATTATAGAGAAAAAAACTAAAACTTCTTCTTCAAGATGCATTTGCAAAATAAAATTCTGACCACACAGCAGAAACCAATACTAAGCAGGCAGCAAATACAGGAAAGTATTCACTCAGGACTAGTGAAGTAGCCCAACACAGCTGTAATATAATTTTTTCATATCTTCTGAAAGACAAAAGAAGGATATATCTGCATTGAAAAACGTTATGAAGGAAAGCAAGGGGAACATGTATACCTAAAAAGTAATCAATTAGAAATGTTAGAAATGGCAAATAGAGTCGATGAAATTTAAAAAACTCTTGAAAGACAGTATAAACATTATCTATCATTTTTCTCTTTAAAAGAGAATATTCAGGCCAGGTGCAGTGGCTTACTCCTGTAATCCCAGCACTTTGGGAGGCCAAGGTGGGCGGATCACGAGGTCAGGAGATCGAGACCTTCCTGGCTAACATGGTGAAACCCCGTCTCTACTAAAAATTCAAAAAATTAGCTGGGCATGGTGGCGGGCACCTGTAGTCCCAGCTACTCGGAGGCTGAAGCAGGAGAATGGCCTGAATCCAGGAGGTGGAGCTTACAGTGAGCCGAGATCGGGCCACTGAACTCCAGCCTGGGCAACAGAGAGAGACTCCATCTGAGGGAAAGAAAGAGAGAGAGAGAGAGAGAAAGAGAGAGAGAGAGGAAGGAAGGAAGGAAAGAAGGAAGGAAGGAAGGAAGGAAGGAAGGAAGGAAGGAAGGAAGGAAGGAAGGAAGGGAATATTCAGTAAATAAGAAGATAAACTAAATAATTTCTACCTAGAACACAGCACAGAAAGAGAAAACAGTTGAAGATGTAAACTCATGTTTGAAAAACTCACTGACAATTTTTCACACTGGAGGAAGAAATGAATAACAAGATAAAGAAAAATTAGCCTAGTCATATTGGGGTAAAGCAAAAGACTAATAAAGAAAAAAAAAGTTTTTAAAACTACCAGAGAAAAAAGACCCACAAAGGACTGACAATTAGCAGATTTGTCATTAGTGGCAACAGATCCCAGAAAACGATAAAATCATTTCAGTCTTTAAATCACCACTTCCAATCTAGAATTCTGTATGTCGAATAGAAAGCATTAACCAGAGAAAAATCTGTTGAACAGGAGAAGGGAAAATGCATCAGCATTAGAGAAGAGAAACTGAGAATTAAAATACATAAATTCAAGAGAAGCTAATCTAGGAAAGGGAGAAAAAAACAAGGAGGGAAAATAGGCGAAACTGGAGTGTGCCTCTCATTCTTTCCATCACTATAGTGATGGCCCCCAACAGCATACAGCATCTCATGAAGCTTTATTACATATTCATGCGCCTTTTGACTTTGTAGCTTGACCCTGCACCTTACTATAAAAGCATTATAATAATAATATATCCACATGAAAATGAACCAAACAATACTTGGGAATTAAGCAGCACTCTGGAAAAAGGTCTAATTTGGAAGACGTTCATATCGTAAACCCAGAAGGAGATCATAAGGAAATGATATAATGTATGTGGCAAAAGGGGTAATTGATTCTCAGTGCTTGCTCACCTGCTTCATGTTTAGACAGAAACTTCAGGGCTCAGGGATAGGAAAATTCAGCTGCTTCTCTCCTGGGGCTTTGTGGAGGATTCAGAACAATGCAAGTAGCCTGTTGTTTGAATTGTATCCTAGGGTCAGGGTTTGTCAAGAAATACAGACATAGAGAGTGTCATTGTTAACCCTATACCTACTTAAACTATCTTTCAAGAATGAGGATGAAGTAGAAACATTTTCAAACATAGAAAGATACAAAGTAGATTAACATCCAGAAAACCTTCCTAAAGAGAGCATAGACAGTTCCAGAGAAATGAGTGAAATATAGGTAACATAAGAAAGAAAATATTTTGTAAACCTTTTTATAACATCTAATGAGCTCATCATAGTTTAAAAAAATAGTAATAACAGCAATTTTGTTTTGAAGAAACAGTAAAATTAAAATTTTATGAAGTAATAAGAAAGATGGGAACAGAAGATTCAGTGGATAGTAAAAGCACATAAAGTTCCTTGTTTGTTCAGAAGAAGGATCAAGGATCTAAAATAAAAATATGTTTCCCCATTTAGGCATGCCTTAAAATCTCATCAGTGACTGTTTTCTAGGTAGAATATTTAAATTTAATAGAATGAATATCTAACTGTATCTATACAGATATATATCTCATACTTTGGTTAATGTTTATATGAATAAAACTTGTATTTAGATTCCCTAAATTCAACAGAGTATATTAACCAAAATGATATATAGCAAAAGCATGGGTTCCCTTCCAAATACAGTTGGTCTAACATGATAGTCATCTTTAGCCGTTTTAAAAACCCTTCAATGTGCACTAGAGATGTTGCAAATGCCAAGCAAAGACATAATGCTGAATTCAAAGCAACTGTTTGCTAATTATCATATTAATTAGCAATCCAAAAGCAATACTTTAACAATTTTGCATCTTAACACCAACTTCATTATTTATTGGATGTGTGTGTGTGTGTGTGTTTGTGTGTGCACTTTGCTTTAGGACACTCACTAGTGGTTTTAGTTGAAGTGTAACATCTTATACTTTTACCGAATGGAAATAATGAAAAGGAAAATTTGGAGAAGATGGAAGAGTAGGAAGTGCCAGAAATCTGTCTTCTCACTAGACAACAATTTCACTGGCAGAATCTGTCTGATGTAACTATCTTGCAACTCTGGAATCAATTAGAGGCTTGCAGCTTCCAGGGGAAGGCTTGGATGGTAACTTGCAGTTAATTTATGTCAACTGTAGCTCTTAGCACTGTAGCAGCTGCCCATCCTCCACCCCACAGCTGTCCAAGTGTTTCTCTACCAATTTGCACACAGCTTGCAGAAGCCAGTGTGGCCAAAAAGGACCCTGTCCTCCAAATAATAAGATTAAGAATCTATGATCTGATCACTAGTTGCTGCTTCTGATTACCAAAGTGCAGACAAAGAGTCCAGTGGCCATGGTTGTTGCACCTTCATGATTTGGGTCATTTTTCTCTATGGCTGAAGTGACTTTCTGGGAATTTAAAAGACCAAGTCCCCTTGTACCTCTTTATTTCCTCTTTTGGTAGACAGATACTGAAGATTAGGAAATTAAAAAGTCTCCGATTATATGAGGGAAATTAGGGAATCACCACAAATCTCCAGAGGAAGATGAAAGCTCAGAAAAGACCCAAGAAGACCTTAAGTTGATATGTCAAGATAATCCTTAGCAAAGACACAAGCTACACCAATTTTTTAAAGTAGCAAAGCCTGCGGAAGGGTGAGAATCTGATTTTCAGAGTTAACACATTATTAGATTCAAATATGCAATTTTGACAAAAAAATCACAAAGTATACAAAGAAGCAGGATAATATGGTCCACTCAAAGATTAAAAAAAAGTGAGCCAACAGAAATTGTCCCTGAGAAAGACCTGATGGCAGAGCTACAAGAAAAACTTCAAAACATTTGTACTAGAGAGTCTCAAAGAACTAAAGTAGGACATATGATGGTCAAGAAAACAATGTATGAGCAAAATGGAAATATTAATACAGAGATTGAAAACCTAAAAAGAAGCCAAAAAGAAATTCGGAGCTGAAAAGTGTAATAACTCAAATAAAACATTTACTAGAGGGCAGATTTGAGCAGGTAGGGAAAGAATCTGTGAACATAAAGACAGAACAATGGAAATTATCCAGTCTGAGGAACAGAAAGAGAATATTCAAGAAAAGTGAATGAAGCCTAAAGAACCTGTAGGATACCATCAAGCAGACCACATATGCATTGTGGGAAGCCTAGAAGGGGAAAAGAGAGAGAAACGGTCAGAGAGAAAGGGTCAGAGAGAATATTTGAAAAAATAATGGTCCACAGCTTTCCATATTTGATGAAACACATTAATATAAATATCTAAGAAGCTCAGAAAACACAAATTGGATGAACTCGAAGAACCCCCAAGACACATTGTAATCAAATCATCAGAAGACAAAGACAAAGAGAATTTTGAAAGTGGCAAGAAAGGTGACTAATTATATATAAGGGGACCTCAATAAAACCATCATATTTTACATCAGAAACTTTGGTAGACAGAAAACAATGGGCTAGTATATTTAAAGTGCTTGAAATGAACAATGGCAACAACCCCCACAAAAAAGCTGTCAACTAGAAATTGTATATCCAGAAAAATTGTCCTTCAAAAATAAAGGAAAAACTGGTCGGGTGCAGTGGCTCATGCCTGTAATTCCAGCATTTGGGGAGGCAGAGGCAGGTGGATCACCTGAGGCCAGGAGTTCAAGATCAGCCTGGCCAACATGGTGAAACTCCGTCTCTACTAAAAATACAAAAATTAGCTGGGTGTGGTGGTGTGCACCTGTAGTCTCAGCTACTCGGGAGGCTGAGGTGTGAGAATCACTTGAACCTGGGAGGTGGAAGTTGCAGTGAGCTGAGATTGCACCACTGAACTCCAGCCTGGGTGACACAGCAAGACTCTTACACAAAAAATAGAAACAAAATAAAACAAGAAGAATAAGAATAATGGAAAAATTAAGAAGTTGCAAAAAAAACAAAAGCTGAGAGAGTTTGTTATGACTATACCACCTCTAAAAGAAATGATAGAGGGAGTCCCAGAGGCTGAAATGAAAGCACACTGAATAGTAGCTCAAAGCCATATAAAGAAACAAAGTTCTCAGTTGGGCACAGTGGCTCACGCCTGTAATCCCGGCACTTTGGGAGGCCAAGTTGGGCAGATCATGCAGTCAGGAGATCAAGACCATCCTGGCTAATATGGTGAAACCCTGTCTCTACTAAAAATACAAAAAATTAGCCGGGCATGGTGGAAGGCACCCGTAGTCCCAGCTACTCCAGAGGCTGAGGCAGGAGAATGGCAAGAACCCGGGAGGCCAAGCTTGCAATGAGTCAAGATCGTGCCACTGCACTCCAGCCTGGGTGACAGAGCGAGTCTCCATCTCAAAATAAATAAATAAATAAAGATCTCAGTAAAAGTAAGTGCAAGAGCAATTACAAAAGCTAGTTATTTAACTCCACTTTTTGTTTTCTACATGATTTAGAAGACTAATACATTTAAAAAATAATTATTATCCTAAAAGATAGTATTATGGTCGCCTTGATTTGTAACTTCACATAGTTTTCTAAATAATTTCAGAAAGTAATGCATACAAATTATTAGTTTATGTTTTTGGACAATGTATAAAGTAATAATTTTGTGACATTAACAACTAAAAAGAGTGTAGACAAAGCTGTTAAAAGAACATATTTTTGTACATTATTTAACTTAAGATAGTATAAGTTCGAATTAGAGTATTACAACTTTAGGATGTTAAATGTAGTCACATGATAACTGAAAAATTGTTTAAAGAATATACACAAAAGCAAACGAGAAGTAAATTTAATTCACTACAAGAAAATATGTAGCTAAACACAAAAGAAGACAGTAGTGCAGGAAAGGAAGGAAGAAGAAGCCATGAGCCAGGGCACGTGGGTGGCCTCTAGAAGCTGGAAAAGTCAAGAAAACATTCTCTTCCAGGGCCTCTAGAAGGAAACACAGTCCTGTCAACGCCTTGGATTTAACCCACTGAAACTCATTTTATACTGCTGCATTCCAGACTGTAAGATGGTAAATTTATATTATTTAAGCCACCAAGTTTGTAATAATCTGTTACAAAAGCAAATAGAAAACTAGTATAATGTGTCAATGATCAGAAAAGTAATGGAACTAGGTTCATAGTCAGCATTTTCATGAAGTACATTTGGTTTTTGGCTTACTAATATGAGTGGGTAATGCCCATACAAAGTAGTCTCAGCTACTTGGGAGGCTGAGCCATGAGAATCACTTGAACCTGGGAGGGGAAGTTGCCATGAGCTGAGGTCACACCACTGAACTCCAGCCTGGGTGTTGGAGTGCAAGTTAAAATTTTAAAGATAATCACACATACGCAAGAAGTATATTTGATAACTTCCAAACCAGAATGAAAAAAAAAAAAAAACAGAATAAAGAAGACTTTAAATATCCAATGGAAGGCAAGGAAGAAAATGAAGAAAAGCAAAACAATAGTGAAAAAGTTTTAAAATATAAAAATATTATCAGTGATCACAATAAAGCTAAGAAGACTAGGTTAATCTACTTTAAGACAGGACAGTTACTCTTAGACTGGATATAGTGACACAGATAACTGAAGTTTTTTTTTTTTTTTTGAGATGGAGTCTCGCTCTGTCGCCCAGGCTGGAGTGCAGTGGGATGATCTTGGCTCACTACAAGCCCCGGGTTCACACCATTCTCCTGCCTCAGCCACCCGAGTAGCTGGGACTACAGGCACATGCCACCATGCCCGACTAATTTTTTTCTATTTTTTTAGTAGAGACGGGGTTTCACCGTGTTAGCAAGGATGGTCTCAATCTCCTGACCTCGTTATCTGCCCGCCTCAGCCTCCCAAAGGGCTGGGATTACAGGCCTGAGCCATTGCACCCGGCCCAGATAATTGAATATTTTAAAAAAAGCAAAATGTCAGCAAATTCTTATAGAAATAAAGCTGTTGTGCATCTATTTATATCAGACAATACAAAATTAAAGGCCCAAATTATTAAAAAGGGACAGTACACAAAAGCAAACAAAAATAAATTCATCAAAATATACCAAGAAGAACTGGTATGCATCAAAGTTTCAAAATACAAAAAGAAAAATAGAACTGCAAGGTGAATTTAATAAATCCACAGTCATCAAAGGAGAGGTTAGTTCAAATAAATCATAAGCTGATAGATCAAATACACTATATTTTATAAAGAGGTAAGCTATATCAACACAAATAATGAATCTGATATATATTCATGGAGAATATATAAACTTGTAGAAACCTGCCCTTATCTCATGGAGAATACTTATCTTTTCAACATGAAATATTTGCCAAAAGTGGCCATGTACTAGTTTACAAAGGAAATTTCACTAAATTTCAAAGAATTGATATCTTTCGTATTATAATGCAATTAAATCAGAAATTAACAATACAAAAATAGCCTTTTAAAAATCTATATTTAGATAATAAGATAAGTGTTTAAGGGAATCAGGAAATAAAAAGGAAATTGCAACAGAAATTATAGAGTATTTAGAAATAAATGATATCAAAATTGAGCTTCCTATACTTGTTCATTTATTTTCTCAAAAAATATTTATTATCTACTGTCAACTAGGCACAGTAAATACTGGTATAAACAAATCAAAGATTGTTTTCATGGAGTTTATATTCTCACATATTTGAAAGTCAGCTGATAAACGATAAATAAGTAAATATTTATTATAATTTCTAATGGTGATAAACATTACATGGTGAGGGAAGCAGAGTAAGAGGATGGTAGGTGAAGGTTGTGCAAATTTTGGACAAGGAAGTTAGGGGAAGCTTTAGAGGTGACACTTGAACAGGCGTAGATGACACAAAGCTGTAAACCAAGTGGGTGTCTGGGAGAAGAACAGTTTGAGTGCAGAAAACAGCAAGGATAAAGACTTTGAGGAAGAAGCAGGTTTGCGATGTTCATACAACAACAGTTAGTCACCAGCACCCCAGCAAGGTAAGCCAGAAATTGATAGTAGATGAGGTCAGACAGGGAGGCAGAGGCTAGATGTGGGGCCTTGCAGGCTCTGGAGGAAGTGTGGATGGTATTTTGGATGGTATTTCAATGGATTTTTACCTATACACACATCTCAAGTCAACATATAAGATGTCCCTAACATCTCTGAGATTCCCTGAGCAACTACAACTCAGGGAGGCAACTACAATTTAGACCTTTGTCACCATCAACGAATTCTGCTTGTTCTGGAACTTCATAGAAATGGAGCCATAAATATGTGACTTTGATTTCCCACTCCTCATTATGTCTGTGGGGCTCATTCATGCTATTGTACATATCAACAGTCCATTCCTTTTATTACTCTGTAGTATTACATTGTAATATGCCACAACTAATTTATCCATTCTAATATAAATAGACATTCATGTTGTTTCTGGTTTTCAGCTATCATAAATAAAACTGCTATGAACAGACTTGGACATTTTGTGTGTATGAAGATATGCACTAATTTATCTTGGTTACCTAGAAGTAGCATTGCTGGAATTAAGAGAAATTAAGTGAGTAAAAAAGGCAAGCTACAGAGTGGGAGAGGATATTAAGGATATATGTATCTGACAAATAATTTATACAGAATATATTTTTAAGCTCTCAAAAATCAATACACAAAAGACAAGCTACCCTCCAAAATTGGCAAAAGCCTAAAAAGACACTTTTAAAAGAGAATATTTAAATAGTTGGCTGAATGTGGTGACTCACACCTGTAATCCCAGCACTTTGGGAGGCCAAGGCTGGCAGATCACCAGGTCAGGAGATCAAGACCACCCTGGCTAACATGGTGAAACCCCGTCTCTACTAAAAATACAAAAAATTAGCCTGGCTTGGTGGCGGGTGCCTGTAATCCCAGCTACTCTGGAGGCTGAGGCAGGAGAATGGCGTGAACCGGGGAGGTGGAGCTTGCAGTGAGCCAAGATGGCGCCACTGCACTCCAGCCTGGGCAACAGAGCAAGACTCCGTCTCAAAAAAAAAAAAATAGTTAAGCAAAGGAAAACATACTTAACACCACGGTTATTAGACAAACGCAAATTAAAACCACAGTAAGATACTATTATCCACTCAGCAGAATGGCCAAAATTTTTAAAAAGAAAAAAACTGTCCAACAACTGGAAATCTCAAGAATTTCTGGCGGGAGAGGAAACTATTAAAAACACTTTGAGACACTGTCAATAGCTATCAAGCGAAACTTATGTCTACCTTATGACCTAGAAATGTCTTTGTAGGGAATGTATATTTTTAAAGATCACTCTACTAGGTAGAAAATAGATTATACTAGAGCAATAATCAGAGCTGGAACCTGTTAGAAAGTAACAAAATAACTATGTAGCTGAGAAATGATATCGACTAGGAGGGGTGCAAAAGATGATACGAAATGGATAGATTTTTTTCATATATTCTGAAAGTGAAGTCAGTAGAATATTCTGATAGTAGATTTTAAGGTGAGGAAAAGAGAAGAATAAAAATTAATCCTATGTTTTTGTCTGGACAATGCAATAAATGGTAGAGTCATTTACTGAGATGGAGAAGGAGTGAATTAAGAGTGGGAAGGGTCAAGAAATCTGCTTTTAACATGTTAAGTTTGACATATCTGTTAGTGTTTAACAGACCTCCAGGTGGATTTGTCAAATAGGCGGATCTATGTGTGTGTCTGGAACTCACGAAAGAGTTCCAGGAAAAGCTAGGACTCAAGATACAAATTTGGGAAGAGCTGGGTAGAGGACAAGATATCAAGAACCACAAAAAGATGATAGGTACGGTGACCACATCTCCCATCTTGTTTAGCATTGAACTCATCTCTTTCAATTTCAAAAATGTCCCTGTATTAAATGATACATTCCTATAATTGCCTACATAATAAGTTTGAGAAATATTGATGACTTTAACCTCTGTGGCTGCTAGATGAAGCCTATGACTGCAGGAGACCCTTGGCCAGTTGACTCCACTGAATGCATCTTTGACCATTTTTTCACAGTGTGTCATAAACGTACCATTACTTTATGTAAGTGTTGTGTTACAAAAAGTTGGAAAACAAATATTCTAGAGAATGAGTGAAAATAGAGATGAGGAAAAGGCTAAAATCCAAGCTCAGGGAACTCCAAAATTTGGAAGATTCCAAAAGGAGAAATTAGCACAAGAGACTGGAAAGGCTTTTTCAGGAATGCAGGAGCAAATCCAGGAAGGTGAGGACCTCAGACTGCAGCATTTCATAAAGGAGCGGTTGACCAGATGAGCCAAATGTTGCTAAGAGATCATCAGGTGATGACTGAACAAAAACCTTTGGAATTCATAATGTGGGAACTAGATTGTTGTGAACTTAACAAAAGCAATTCTTATGGGATGGTGATTTAACAAACAAGTCTGATTGTATTGGGTTAAAAAAAGAACGACTTTTTCTACTTCATTTTTATAATCAAGATTTGGTAACTGGAGAAGTAGCTAGGAGAGAGAAAGGACATTGGGCTTTCTGGGGGTCTATATTTATTAATTAATTTGATAGGATATATTACAACATGTTTCTGTGTCCAAAAGTAGATATGATTTTACTTCATTTTTTAGAGATAAAGTAAGGAAACTTAGAGAGAGCAGGAAGGGGAGTGTTCTCATCTGTTTTGTGCTCTTTAACAAAATACCTAAGACTGAATAATTTAAAAATAACAGAAATCTATTTTCTCACAGTTCTGGAGGGTGAGAAGTCCACAGTCAAGGTGCTGGCATCTTGCGTGGGCCTTCTTGCTGCATTCTTACATAGTAGAAGGTGACAAGGTCCAAGAGCAGACAAAATCCCTCACTGAAGCCCTTTTATAAGGGCACCTAATCCATTATTAGGGAGGAGCCCTCATGGTGTAATCATCTCTTAAAGGCCCTTTCTCTTAATACTATCACATTGTCAATACCTGAGTTTTGGAGGGGACATATTCAAACCATACCAGAGAGTTTTGAAGATCTGGGGAGTAAGAAGGATGAGTTGTCTGAGAGACAGAGAAGACAGATAAAGAATTTCAGGCAGCCTAGCCAGGCAGTGCTGAGAAATCTGCTTGATGTTGGTGAACACGAAGTTAAAATGTGGCTAAATGTCATGGCTGTGTGCTGGCTACTATCATGTTCATCTCATGGGATCCTGTCACAGATTAAGCAGATTGTTTAACCAGTGCTGGGGATTTCATGGGCAAGTATACCACAGGGAGAAAGAGGCAAGAGCATTCAGATTATTTTCAAAGGAATGATTATTGGGTGGCACCAGAACATTTAGTCAGGAAAGTGTATACGTGAGCAAGATAATAGATCAATAATGGTCAATGGCTTGGTGGGTTCCATGGGGAAAAATTGTTTGCAGTGGTTGAACTAGAGAAAGTGGTCTGGAAAACTGAGAGGTTGTGGTCAAAGAGTAAGAAGCTTACATTTAATAGTTTGGAGGAAATGCTGCTATTGACAATAATCAGGTCTCGAATTTAACCATGGGACTGTGTTTCTGAGATGAGGTGGCAGGAAAGAGCATCACAAGGGAGAAGATGCAGAAATGAAGGGGTGTGAGTGTAAGACGCTTTTGTCTACATGAATGCTGAAGTTGCCAATTATAATGACCGCATGATAGAGAGAAGACAGAAAGCCAGATACTAAGCTCTTTAAGGAATAACAGGGAGCAATATGCTAATAATTACCAAAATAAGGGCCAGAGGCTCTGGGCTTCAAAGTCAGAGGGTGGGTAGTGAGGGAGGAGTGATGATAGTCATGGAGTCTTAATAAAGAAGAATAGACATATTTTCCACTTCTGGGCCCAGGGAAAAAGAAGTGTGAGGCAAATAACCACCACTTGAGATGACCACAGGAAAAGCAAAGCCCGTAAGGAAGAAACAGTTTTCAGTTAGTTAGTTAGTGAGAGACCCATTTAGAGCAGAGGTTGCAGCTTCACTTCTGTGGTTTCTGCAGACATGGAAGAGTCTGGGGAATGAGTGAGGCCCCTGACCATTGCAATGTTGGTCTAGGGATGGTGGCTGAGATGTCCAGGGCTGCAAAGCATCACGGAACTAATAAGACTAATCTGTTGGGTGTATGTGGACCAGCAGTTCTAACTGTGGCTTCTTTTGTGAAATTAGACCATATGGTGGGCAGTATTGTGGCCAGAGGAGGAACTGGGAATGAATGACAACCAAGGTGGAGGCTATGTTGGGAAGGTAAAGAGAGAACATTCAGCAATGTTTCTAAACTGGGTCCTACGCCTCTAGACTGGGTCCTAAGCTAAAGGGACCAAGGGTGGCCTGGGGTCCACAGAAACTCCAGTTCAGCTGACTCAGTGAGTAGAAATGCCCAGCTTGTGATATAAAGCATGCATTTGCTTGGTGCATTGTCTATGATATATCTTCCTTAGAGTCTAATGTAAAGTCTCCGAGTGTCAAATATTTGGAATTTGCAATGGGGCAATCCTTCTTCCCCCTGGGAGACACAACTAGCCCTGAGGTCTTCTGTCCTCTGCTCTCCTTTAAAGTGTATCATCAGAGCCAAGAATCATGCTCTAGCCACCCCAAAGTCATCTTAATGCCAGTGGCTCTCTCTTAAGCCGAAACCCCTCTCAATCACTCTTAGGACATGATGGTTGACCAGAATTAATGGGAACCCCAAGATAATCCTGGCTGAACCCATACGCATGCAATGCCTGCAATGTCTGGACTTTAAATTAAACTCAAGGCCAACAAATGAACAATTCAGGGAATGAATAAGAGGGTAGGTTTGGCCAAGTTTCAAATAGCCAAGCTAAGGGACACTTGCTGGTGGAACACTCAGTACCACGATTGTACTTCAGACTACATTTTGAACCACTGATCTAAACTACTTATGCACAAGAAATCATGCACACATTTATCGATTCAGCCTTCTGTAAACATGTATTTTCTGTTCTAGGAAACTGGTAAGTCAAAAAGTATAACACAGTATTCCCCCTTTATACATGAGGGATCTGTTCCAAGATACTCAGTAAGTGCCTGAAACCTAGGATAGTGCTGACCCATGTACGTGTGTATGTATGTATGTGTGTGTGTGTCTGTGTGTGTATATATATATATATATATATATAATGTTTCTTTGATCTGATAACTGAGATAGCTACAAAGTGACTAATGGGTGTATTATACAGACAGCATTGGAACACTTCACAAAGGGATGATTCATGTCCTAGGCAGGATGGAGCAGGTTAATGTGAAATTCATCATGCTGCTCAGAACAACATTCAATTTAAAACTTATAAATTGTTCATTTCTGGAATTTTCTATTTCATGTTTCTGGACTTCAGTTGACTGCTGGTAACTGAAACCACAGAAAGCGAAACCATGGACAAGGGAGGACCAGTCGTCCAATCTCTTTTCCAATGCTAAAATAAATAAATAAATAAATCGGGGCCTTTGCAGTGATCTCTGAAAACAAAGTGCTAATTGTTCCAAGACTGCTTGGCCAAAGGCAATACGTCAATGTTAATTGTCCATTTTAAAGGCCTCATTCCCCATTCCCAGTTGAGTCAGCTAACAGGGAACGTCTCTACTACTTTCTACTTTCTCTGTGCTTATCAATGATGTCAAAGTTCACTTAGAAGCTGTCCTTTCTGAGACCTGCACATACAGAGAGCAGGTCCAACCATTGACAGTGTTCCAGGCATGTCTGCTGGCCTAGTGGAAGTGCTTGTGATTCTCTTAACTGGGATGGCAAGCAAAACTTACGCCCAGTGATTGTTAACTGTTATTTTGCTCATTCCCTGAAAACACTGCAAATGCATAACAAATCAATGGGGTTGCTGAACATTTGCTGGATTTATCTTGCTTCCAGTTTGAATCTTTATTTAGAAAGACATATGTCAACCTTCTTATTCTTTGTTCTCCCACAAGTATCTTACAGTGTTTATGCTTTCTTGTCTAATGCTTTCACTGGATTTAGGGAGGTGTCATTTATTTAGTGGAAATGCTAATAATTATCTTGGATGATGTAGATTCATGAGGTGTTAAAGCTTCTCTTTAATCTGTTAGCATCAGTCTCTCCGATCTTGATGTCAGCTTCAGTAGGTGGCATTCAAGGAATATGTATATAGAAATTTCTCTCTCCCTCTCTCTTTCTTTCTTTTAACATACCCACATGCATGCATACGTCATGCATGCAGACTAACATAAGCATGGGTGTATTCTTGGTGATCGATGGTTATACCAGAAACTATGCAAGTCTCTTTTGGCACCAGGTGACAAAGGAAACAATTGAGAATGTGTCAGAGAAAGGGATGTTGCTGTCTGTATCTGTTAGGGTTTAGGCTGAAAAGAGGTGGCATTCTCAAGCAGTAATTTTTAAAAATTTGATGAAGTGCTTTCGACAAATATGCAGGCTTGATTTTGAAAAATCAGCACAGAAGAGTGGAGCACCCTTGGGCTATCAGCCCCAGCCTAAAGAGGCAACAGGAGGGAGTAGCTACCATCACCTGGTACCCCAATGACGGTGGCTGTTTGGAGAAGACTATCAGACAGGGCTTGTGGCTTCCAGGAGTGGGAATTGCCAGCCTGCAGCAACCCAGCAGTGAAAAACTCAGCTCCAGCCATTGGAGTTTCTCAGAGCAACTCCCCATGGCCACAGCTGACTGGAGCCAGAAGACGGAGGAGACCCTGGTACTCAGAGAGAGTGGAAAAGGGTCTACAGTGACAGAGGGGATATTCAACACGTGTTTCTCTGCTCCAGGATGGTATTCTATAAGACTGGTTAGTTACTTGCTGTATTACTCTGAGATGGCTTCAAAACTATGCTGGACTGGGGCATTCAGATAAAATAACACACGGGATCACTCTCATTTGCAACAGCAAGTTCAGAAAAGAGAATTCCCGCCTCCTTTTGCTATACTCAGGAGGTTGGATCTGTAAATAATAACAAGATGACTCAACAGCATAAAAGTCCTAATAGCCAACGAAGGGTGTTAATTTCTTGGCCAAGCATCTGAGATGTCCAAACTCAGGATAGAAATGATATCTCCAATGTAGCATTCTCTTGTTTCTAACTGTGTTGCTTAGCACAAAGGCATCTCATCTGGATGCTAACACACACACTCAAGGTCTCATCACTTATGTTATTTCCATGATGACTAAGACTTAGAGCACCGAACACTTTACAGTGATTGGAGAAACACTGAGCACATGCCGAAGCTCTACCTCAGCTTTATAGAGACATATACTGTCTGGAAAGCCACTTCTTCTGCACTTGGAAATTAGTCCAAACCTGATGAGAAGACCATGAAAGTAATGTCTCTCTTTGTAACTAAACAAATATGCAATTCCTAGAAGTAATTTGCATGAAATTTAACGGATGATATATACATAGGAGTTTTGTTTGTTTGCTTGCTGTTTTTATTTTCGGCAAAAAAAAAATATATTTGTTGCCAGTACATTTAGATCTCACTTTGGATCAAAACAGCAAAAGCTACCGAGGACAAAAATGTCCTAGCTGCAGCCAGGTCTGGAGGCACAGCGAAGAGATGGGGAACCTTCTCTTAGGTCATTTATTCTCCTAAGACAGCTTTACTGTGTTTCCTGACAGAGAACGGGGAGAAGATGGAGACCTTGGGAGGGTCCTTCTGGCAGAATCAAGAGGAGTAATTCTAAAAGTAGGTTCCTCTCCCCTGAGTGATGTCAGTAGATGTTACCAAGAAAAGTGTGCAATGGTTAGACAGGTTGAGAAATGTCAAGTTCCATGAAGTTAAAATAGATTGCTTCATTGAGAACTTTGTGAATCTCCAACAGATTGACATGGTAAATACAAAATTATCCAAATTCACTTAGCTATGGAGACCTTTTATTTAATTTTTAAATGAAGCATCTAGAAGAGAATAAGGCTCCCTAAAACATGGTTTGAAAAAGACAAATCTGAATTTTCTCAAGACTCTGATAATAACAGCCTGCCCAACAAACACAACCAAGATAAGGAAAGAAGCAATTACTGTTTGTGGAAGCAAAAGAGCTGTCAGAATCGACTTCTCGAAATAGCTAAGATACAAGCATTTTAAAAGAAGTTACTCATGAAACAAGGGCAAAAACATGGGACGTGTGTTATACTTTTTAAATGGATGGATTAAAATATTGACATTCTAAGGCAAGTCTGTACCAGCCTTGTAAAAGGCACCTGGAAACACCTGTGTGTCCACACAGCAGCCCTGTGTAGTTCTGGGGTGGCCATTTAGATTCTCATTGAGCTCTTCTAGGCATAGTTGAGATCCCCCTGCACCTGGCCCCCCAAAAAGAATTCTCAGCCTGATGTGTGACTTCAGCTTCAGCAGAGAGGAGGCCACATCCCCTCAGAGCCTGGCCCCATCCCTGTTCTCCCAGCCCCGTCTCAGCCTTGTGGCCATTGCATCACATGTGGCCCAGTCTCAAGCCCTAGTAAACCAGTGGTCCCTCCAGACACAAGGAGAGAATTAAGGGCACTGCATAGTGTTTTTAATTTTAGAAAAATAAAAAAAATTAGAGTGAGCTTTAGTGTTTATTGTTTATGAGTATCTGAGGATTTGGTAGTAAAAAGTGTGTGCTGAAAGAGAGAGACTCCTTCTCAAAAAAAAAAAAAAAAAAAAGAGAAAATTCTTTCCTGAAGCCAGGAGCCTTTCACTCATGGACGAACCTTGAGGAAATTCTCTGTATAGTCCTGAAAGACTATCTTTCCTTCTCTTCAGCACATTGACCAGCTGCTGGGAATGAGAAAGGAACATCAAAAGTCTGGTTCTTGTATAAACAGCAGATGATAAGAACACGGAATATTTGCAAATTCTCTGCTAGAAGCTCCGCTTTCTCTTGAAATGATGCTTGCTTGCTTTTACATGTTTTCATAAAGCCAATTCTTAGAGTCCTCAATGAGATTGGAGTGTTAAGACTTTTAGCATAGGCTCTGTCATCTACCCTTGGTCCCTTCTTGCTGTTATAACAAAAACACCTTAGATGGGATAATTTATAAACAATAGATTGATTTCTCAGTTCTGGAGGCTGGGGAGTCCAAGATCAAGATACCAGCAGTTTGATATCTGCTGAGGGATACTACTTCAAGATGGTGCCTAGTTGCTGTGTCCTCCCCTGGTGGAAGGACAGATCAAGAAAAGGGACAAATACTCTCTCTCAAGCCCTTTTATAAGGGCACTATTCCCATCCACAAGGGTGGAGCCCTCAGGGTCTTATCACCTCCAAGGGCCCCACCTATTAATATTGCCAACTTGGGAATTAAGTTCCAACATATGAATTTTGGAGATACATGCATTGAAGCCATAACATATCCCCAAAGTAGTAAAGACAGCCAGATCAAGGGCCTGGAGCCATTGGACAATTGATAATCCTCGCCTTTTGGCAAGGGTTGTAACCAAAAATCAGGCAATGTTTGCATATAATCTGGCAATGTTTGCAGGCAATAAAGAGACAATATTTAAAAATACATAATAGTGATTTTTGTCTCTTGGTGCCCAAACTTATATCTTTTTACAATAAAAATAATCAGAGTAAGGTGCAGAGAGAGGCAAATTATTGCAGATTTTAAGACAGAAGTGAATCTCTGGAAAGTGTAAAAAAATGTATATTTGATTTTAGAGATTCTTTCATTTGCCCAGAATTTATATGTCACTTACCATGTGCCAGGCTCTTTTGGGCGCAAAGGAAAAGAATTAGACAATTGCTGTCCTTCATGGAACTTCCAGTCCTAGAAAGGAGAAAAATATGTTGTAATAAATCACAACATATTAAGTGATGGTATACAGAAAATGCTGTGAGAATACAGACAAAGGAGTGGGAAAGCCAGCATCAAGTAACAGATAAGACTTCCTAAAGATGTCACACTTTTAGATACAATTTGAAAGCTCTCTAGCAGTTTTTCAGGCCAAGAAGAATGGAGCAACATTCTAGGCAGACGGAAAGGAGGGCATGACTCAGTTTGTACTCCCTAGAAACAGATTCCAGTACAAGGATGTGCAAGTAGTTTATATGGGACTGTAGGGAACACAGGTAGGTAAATGAGAAAATGTCGAAGAAAAGAAAGGCAACTGGAGAAAATATACAGCATAAAGTTAGCAAGCAAAGTGAGCATTTGGAACCTAATTTCACAGGGAAATTGGGAAATGGTGAAGAGCACACACCTAGAGGAGAGGGAGCTGGGGTATTTATACAGTTATATACTGCAGCCCATTGGTGTTGGTCATACCTGGCCTTTCATTAGAAGGGCAGTGTAGTTTTGACTTGGCTTTGGAGAATTCCTAAAGGCCCAAATACACAGATACTGGCGGTCAGAAGTCACTAGAGCATTCTAAATAATGCTTGAAAAATTTGGGCAGGGCAAGAGCAGATTCTGCTACAAAACGTGAGCCACTGAGGTGCAAACAAGGCAAGTGTGTTCACAGATCATTCTCTGGGGTTGGTCAGAGCAGCCTAAGATAAACTTGGAAATGCTGTTGTTTATTTTCTTCTTTATCATACTTCGACAGGTGGGAACTGCTATGGTTTGAATGTGTTCCCCAAAAGCTCATGTGTTGGAAATTTAATTCACAATGCAACAGTGTTGGGAGATGGGGCCTAATCAGAGGTGATTGGGTTATGAGGGCTCTGCTCTCATGGATGGTTAATCTTGGGAGTGGTTAGTCAAGAGTGGGTTGTTATCAAGTGAGTCTGGCCTGGTTCTCTTTTGCAAGTGCTCACTTGCCCATCCACCCTTCCACCATGGCATACCATGGGATAATGCAGCAAGAAGGCCCTCAGCAGATGCAGCTGCCCAATCTTGGACTTTCCAGCCACCAGAATTATGAGCTAAGTGAACCTCTATTCTTTATAAATTCCCCTGTGTGTGGCATTCTGTTATAGCAATACAAAATGGACTAAGATAGGGGCTCATGACTGGGGAGAGACTGCGGCTCCCAGGACCAACCAGTTCTCACAGACAGCAGACTCTCCTGGAAATGGGCTTTTTATACACAAACCAATGAACCCAGAGCCCACATTCCATACCACCTCTTCTGTCTGACTGTTACACTACAGGAAGCAATGTTCCTCTTCCCTAGTCATCCCAGGGCCAGCAGCAGACAACTAGAGACATCTCTTATGCTCAGAGTTCATGGGAATTAAGCTAGAAAATTCTAGGCTGCTTATTCTGCCTTGCCCATTTCTTCCTGTGAAAACCACAATAAAAGCACTTTCCCATGTTTTTCCCTCTATCCTCTCTGCCTCCTGGCCAAGCCTCGTGCCTCCCCATGTGGCCCTGCATAGAGTGCTTCCTGTTTCTAGGGAACTATGAGCAAAAACTTCTTCGTCCGTATCAGTCATTTCTGTGTTGTTTGCCCTACCATACCTGCTTAAGACAAATTTCAGGTACATTTTAACACAGAAGATACAGTGCAAAGAGCCATAGGGGGCCAGGGCAAGAGACCCGGAATGTCTCCTCTGTGTCCCTGGAGATTTTATTCTTGGTAAGTACACACACTTGCATAGTAATTACCCTTACTAAGTTGAAAGACGAGTTTGCTCAAGTGGATACAGTCTCTGATGACAATTTTCTTGGATGTCTTCCCTCTCTAATAGCCATAGGACTCTATTTTCTTTCTGGCATTCGAGTTCCTTTGATGTGTCTAAATGCAGCCTGTTTCCTCCAACCAGCCTGTGTTTATGCTGGAAATACAGATCTGGGGGACATGGGGGTTAGGGCTGACATTTGCTGTGTCCAGGATCCTGGTCCCATATGCTGCAGTGTGAAGTTTTCACGAAGACAGTGGCTTCCCTAGATGGACTTCCTGCCTGAGCAAAAATGGGTCATCATCAATAACAACAACAAAAATCAGCAAAGTAATCATATACACATAACAGTTTTCCTGAGTAGAAGATCAGTTGGAAGAAGGATAAGCAAAGACTCTCCTGGGAGTGGGTTTTTTATACACAAACCAACCAACCCAGAGTCCATGTTCCGAGGGCTGAGTCACTGCAGTAGGTTGTTGTAATTGTCCAGTGAGAGAGGGCGTAGCCTCTAGTGGGATGGCAGGCCTGGGAAAGGGAGGCAGGGAAACCAATGCCAAAGGGTTTAGGAGGTGTCTGCATGGAAGAGTGCAACTAGTGGGCATGTGGAAATGAGAATGACAAGGAGGAAGAGGAAGAAAGGATGATTATTAAAAGTCTTGCTTAATTAGGTAGTGCTATTTCTAACCAAACTAGAGACTATGGAGAAAGAAGTAAGTTTAAAGAAATAAAAAAAAATTAAGTTTTGGACATAGGCATCTGTGTTAAAACTAAATGGTTATGTCTGGTAAGCTACCTGAATTATGAAATACGCATAAATATCCACACTTTGGCTGGAGATTAAATTTGGAAATATCCCATGGTAACTGAAATCCTGGCTATGTACAAAGTCCCAGAGTCTGAAATGAGAAAAGAAGAAGAAAGCAAAAGGTATTCACATTGACAGCTCTGTTGTCAAATGTAAATCTGTTATTACAGCTCCTTGCCTGAGTATAGAGATGTTTAACATGTTAACTGGAAAAAATAAGTATGGTGTATCAGACTAGCCAGTGCTATCATGGAAATCTTTGTCATGTTGGTTGAGAATGAAGTTATTCTTACTTCAAGAGAAACAGAGGCCTGAGGAGCACTACTTTTAAATTTGTTTTCTAGGAGACCCATGCTATGTTGCTAATAAACAGTTTTGTTTTGACAGCTTCCATTTGCTATAAATATAGTTCCAAGGAGAGTGTCCAATATTTCCTGATTCGAATCCAGCCGGAGCAGGTGTGTTCATTGCATGAGTCATGCCATTAGCTGCCAGGACTGTGACTTGGCCACAAAGGCACTTAACGGAATAAAAGCAAGCTGGGAAGAGAACAAGGCTTCTGGGATCACCTTTGCTTGGAATTTGGAGATTCTCTGATAGGTTTGCTTCTTTCTTTTCATTACTGTTAAAAGCAATAGCACCAACCAGGGTTCCAAGGAGAATTTCTATATTAATGGATAAAGATTTGATCAAACACAAGACCTTTCTTATTTCCTTTTTAATTCATAGTGTTAGTGCATTTGCACTGACATGCTGCTCATGCCAGTTATGCCACTCAAAGTACCCACTTTACCAAAAGTAGGTAACTTCCTCAGAGGAAGCTCTCTTTTTTTTTTTTTTTTTTTCGAGACAGAGTCTTGCTGTGTTGCCCAGGCTGGAGTGCAGTGGCCTGATCTTGGCTCACTGCAAGCTCCGCTTCCCAGGTTCATGCCATTCTCCTGCCTCAGCCTCCTGATTAGCTGGGACTACAGGTGCCCACCACCACGCCTGGTTAATTTTTTGTATTTTTAGTAGAAATGGGTTTTTACCATGTTAGCCAAAATGGTCTCGATCTCCTGACCTCGTGATCCGCCCACCTTGGCCTCCCAAAGTGCTGGGATTACAGGCGTGAGCCACCTCGCCCGGCCCAGAGGAAGCTCTTTAATGAAGAAGTAACATATTAAATATAACTACATTAAGAACCTTTCACTTTATTCTACATAAATATATTCACAATTTAGTCATTGAAATGAGGAATCACATGCAATGCATTTCAGTTGAAGGTGTCATACAAAGGAATGTTTAGACACAAAATCTAGACAGTGAAAACAGAGATGCTGCAGTAGCAGGCCTAGAAGAGAAGGAGGAATTTGCGGTCCTTTTTCAAATTACCTTTTCATAAATGAAAACAAACTCATACAACAACAAAATAGGGCATGCATTCTGATTCAGGATGCTGTTTTAAAGTTCTATTCAGCAGTTTACATGGACTTTGATATCATAACACTCTGATTCAAGTGCTAAATATAAATAGGGTAAATATTTCTTTGCATCCAGTGGGGTAATGGTAAACCCAAATTAGAGGCAGCACCATGGTAAAGAGCTATGTTGGATGAAATCCTGAACCACATTTGTGGGAAAGATACAGGGCTGGCCCAGTGAAGTCACTCTTCCAGTGAAACAGCAGAGCTAACATCATCCTTCCAGGAATCCTGCAAAAGAAGCCACCTGGGATGCAGTAAGATGACAGTAGCTTTCTGGAGCTAAGATGACAGACAGTTTTTTCTTTGGCCACACGTTCTGATTATAAATCAGAAAGCAAATTTGTTCACACAGATGAAATAAGGGTATAGAAAAGGATGATAATTTGTCCCATTTATTCCAGCCCTTTTTACTGGCTTTTTACTGGCTTTTACAGCCCTTTTTACGCGGCTTTCATTCATTCTTCTTTCTGCCTGTGAAGTTACCCTAGAGAGAATTTCTGAGAATAAATGAAGCATAGTGAAACTTCTAGAAAATAGTGTAAAATGCTAACATTGTTATTATTGCCAAGTCATGTTTATCAATATGTGGATCATTGATGATAACTGAACTATTCAAGAAAAGTTGTTAACTAAATGGCTGTATGACTTTTGGCTGGAGATTGTATCGTAACTCAGGAAAAATTTATTCCCCTTGCGGTACCCACACCCCCACCCCCAGGAGGAATGTACATCCCTGTCCCAGAAGCAATGGGCTTGGTGACTTGCTTTGGTGTGTTGGAATGTGAGTCGTTGTGGATTTGCCTGTCCAAGCTAAGAGCCAAACACACATGGTGCATTGGGCTCACTCTGTGTGCTCTTATCTCATCAGAGCCATGCGTCCCAGAGAGTGGTTGTGCCTTCCGCCTGGAAATTCAGGAGAATCAGATCTCTGCCCTTCCCACCTGCGGCCTGCAGTAGAACTGCCACAGCCCACCTGCAAACTCAAGAGTGAGAAATAAAGAAATGCTGGCAATTTCACACCTCACTGACAGATGAGTCCCCACGCACAAAGGAGCCTCAGTAAGCCTAATGGCTGACTGTGCATAACTGCGGAGGTGAGCTGGCATACTCAGAGTGTGGAAAGAAAGAAAAAACTGTCAATGGCGAATTCTACATCCAGCAAATCCATCCTTCAAAGGAGAAAGTAAGACATGCTATAATTTTAAAAAGAAAAGGTGAGCTGAGAGAATTTGTCACTAGCTGACCTTCTCCCAAGAAATGCTAAAGGGAACACGTCATGTTGAAATGGAAGGAAATTAGGTAGTAAATCAAATCCACACTAACAAATAAAAGGCCCTGTTAATGTAACAACATAGGTAAAAGTAAAAAACAGTATAAATACACTTTTTGTTCATAACTTCTTTCTTTTTTCCTTTTTTTTTTTTTAGATGGAATCTTGCTCTGTTACCCAGGCTGGAGTGCAGTGGTGTGATCTTGGCTCACTGCAACCTCTGCCTCCTGGGTTCAAGCGATTCTTCTGGCCTCAGCCTCCTGAGTAGCTGGGATTACAGGCGCACACCAGTGTGCCCAGGTAGTTTTTGTATTTTTAGTAGAGACAGGGTTTCGCCATGTTAGCCAGGCTGGCCTTGATCTCCTGGCCTCAGGTGATCCACCCACCTCGGCCTCCGAAAGTGCTGGGATTATAGGCGTGAGCCACCACGCCCAGCCATTTCTTTCTTTTTTTGTGTCTGATTTAAAAGACCACTACATAAAACGGTAATTATAAATCTTGAGTGATGGGCACACAATGTATAAAGATGTAATCTGTAACAATAGCAGCATGAAGGTGGGAGGGAGGACCAAAGATCATAGAAGCAAAATTTTTGTATACCTGTGAAATTAATTTGGCGTTAACTCAAACTAGACTGTCATAAACTAAGTTGTTTCTTAATGGGAGAAGCAGGGAGGAAAGAGGACCAGAGATTCTGGTCTACATGGTCTATGCTGAAGTCTCAGTTGTATTCATTTCCTGTTGCCACTGTAACAAATTATCATAAACTTAGTGGTTTAAAATAACAGATTTATGATCTTGCGGTTCTGAAGGTCAGAAGTTCAAAATTAGTTTCAGTGGACTAAAATCAAAGTGTTGGCAGGCTGCATTACTTCTGGAGGATCTAGAGGAGAATCAATGTCTTTGCTTTTCTCAGTTTTTAGAGGTCATCTACATTCCTTGACTCAGACCTCACATGACTCTGATCTCTGCTTCCATCTTCACATCTTCTCTGGCTCTTAACTGCCTGCCTCCCTCTTATAAGCAATCCTTGTGATTTCATTTAGTACCCACCAGGTGATCAGGATAACCTCCCCATCACAAGATCCTTAACCAAATCACATCTGCAAAGTTCTTTTCACCATGTAATTATCTTAATCCATTTGGGCTGTTACAACAAACGATCATAAGCTGGGTGCTTATAAAAAACACTTTCAGCCAGGTGCGGTGGCTCATGCCTATAATCCCAGCACTTTGGGAGGCCAAGGTGGGTGGATCACTTGAGGCCAGGATTTCGAGACCAGCGTGGCCATCATGGCGAAACCCCATCTCTACTAAAAATACAAAAATTAGCCAGGCATGGTGGCACGTGCCTGTAGTCCCAGCTACTGAGGAGGCTGAGGCATGAGGATTGCCTGAACCTGGGGTGGGGGCAGGGAAAGGGGGTAGTGGGGAGGGGTGTGGGCAGAGGTTGCAGTAGGCTGAGATGGCTCCACTGCTTTCCAGCCTGGGCGACAGAGCAAGACTTTGTCTTATACACACAAACACAAACACACACACACACACACACACAATTATTTCTCACAGTTCTTGAAGCTAGGAAGTCCAAAATCAAGGTACCTGGAGATTTGGTGTCTGCTCAGGACCCACCTCCTGGTTCATAGACTGTGCTTTCTTCCTGCACCTTCACATGGTGGAAGGAGCAAGGCAACTCTCTGGGGCCTCTCTAACAATGGTACACACCCCATTCATGAGGAAAGAGTCTGCCTGAATTACCTCCCAAAGACCCCACCTCCTGATACCACGACACTGGTGATTAGGACTACTGGCAGGCGCCTGTAGTCCCAGCTACTCGGGAGGCTGAGGCAGGAGAATGGCATGAACCCGGGAGGTGGAGCTTGCAGTGAGCCGAGATCGGGCCACTGCACTCCAGCCTGGGCGACAGAGCGAGACTCACTCTCAAAAAAAAAAAAAAAAATTTATTGAGATAAACAGGGAAAACTATATTTTAAAGATCATCTACTTATTTCCACATTTTTGAGTTGGATATATGAAATGTGCAATTAACTATCATCATAAGAAGTTGACTAAGATACTCAAAACTGAAAATCCTAAAATACCTACAGAAATAAATGAAACTAACATGGTTCTTAAGCCCCAAACTTAAGCAAGCACTCACATATTTGTCTCTGGCAGCCTGGCATATCAGCCACGTCTGAACACCACTAAATTTGATTCTCACTTTACCTACAGGCAAATAGCAGCATGTGACTGTCTCTACAACATTCTTGACCTATAAATCTTCAAAGCAACAATGCTCTATTACAAAAGGAAAAAAAAAAAACAAGACCACGAGTAACCCATCTTCAAACTGTCACTCTAATCCCTTCTCTGGCTGTCAGATTAAAGGTTGCTGCTGTCTGGAGGTCTATGGCTTCAAATTAGAGATGAGATCATCAAAAAAGCTTGAATTCAAACTTCAGATTGCTGGCTTCACTATGCTCCTTGGTGAAAATAATAAATACGTAAATAGTTACCCAGTAGACATGCTATCAAGAATAAGAATGAATCCTATGTACGTGTAAAATATCAATAAGATATCAATAAACTTATTGACAATATTACAGGACACTCATGTCCAGTGGTGGTTAAAAATCCTGCCTGACCTTACAGTAGACATTGAGCTACATGCCAGTCCGTGATCAAGATCAAGGGAGGCAAGCTCTAGCCCCCACATCCAAATCCAACACAGCCTACTTGTGTATACAGCCTGTGAGCCAAGATGCTCTCTGGACTTTCAGTGAATGAAAACACATGAAAAGAACAAATATACTTTATGACGAATGAAAAATAAATGACATTCAAATTTCAGTATCCTTAAAGTTTTGTTGGGACTCAGTCATGTTTATATCTTTGCAGATTATCTATGGCTGGTTTCAGGCTGTAAGGGCAGAGTAGCGTAGTTGTGATAGAGACCATATGGCCTACCAACCTGAAGATATTTGCTATCTGAGCTTTTACGGAAAAACATTGGTTGACCCCTGTTATAGACCGTGGGCTTCAACCCTGGCTGGACAATGCAATCGTTCTGAGAGTATTTAAAAGAACTGATGGGCAGGCCTTTCAGAGAAGGCTTTATACTAATTGGTCAGTTTTGATCTGGAAGCCCATGAAAGTTGATCGATTGCCCTGTGGAGGGCAGCACTGGCCTGCAGATGGATCTAAGCAGCCCAGCAGAACAGGCTACTTGTCGGGAGAACCAGATGAGTAAGTGTTAACTTCAAGTTGCCCAGCCCTCCTCTTGGCCCTCTTCCCACCACCCTTGGCTTCTGAATATTTCCTTTGTGGGATTCTTACTACAACAATGCCTTCCCAGGGAACACCCTTTGCTGCCTACCCTCCTCCGACAGATGTGCAAAGATGTGCACACTCAAAACACACCATCTCTCAAACATGCACGTGTACACACACGTGTACATATAAACCTGCAAACACACATGCATATATATTTACACACACACCGCTTGTGTGATCTCTGAAGCTCAAAAAAGTGGAAAGAGGATTCTATTAATTTAAGATCATGAGCTTCTTACCTAAATTACACACATCTCCTTCCCCTCATTGAATCCTCCTGGGCCCTTGAGCTTAAAAAATAAGCAGTTGTTCCTTGACCCAGATCATATTTATTTTAACATCTAAAGCAGGGGTGTGCAATCTTTTGGCATCTCTGGACCACATTTGAAGAATTGTCTTGGGCCACACATAAAATACACTAACACTAATGACAGCTGGTGAGTTATAAAAAAATCGCAAAAGAATTTCATAAAGTTTAAAGAAAGTGTATGGATTTGTGTTGGGCCACATTCAAAGTCAGACAAGCTCGGTCTGAGTTGTTTTCCTTTGAACTGGCTCTCTCACATTTGAACCCTTAGGTGGCAGTGGAAACTCACAGTTCAAATGCTGCTCTTTAAATGAGTGGTTTGTGGTGTGTGCTGTGTTGTGTGTGTGGTGTGTGTGTATCTGTGTGGTGTGTGTAGTGCAGTACGTCATGTGTGCGTGTGCGTGCTCTGTGTTTTGGTGTGTGTGTGGTACCTATATGTATGGTGTGATGTGTTTGATGTGTGTGGTGTGTGTTGTTTGTGTGGTATATGGTGCATGTATGTGGTGTATGTGGTGCATGTGTGTGATGTGATGTGTTTGGCGTGTGTTGTGTGCAAGTATGTATACACCACATACAAGTGTATGTGTGTATGCCAAGTATGTATGTGGTGTATACATACACATACATACTTGCACACAACAGTGTGTGGTGTGTTATGTGTGTTGTGTTGTGTGTGGCGTGGTTTGTGTGTGTGGTATGGTATGGTGTATGATGGTATGTGATGTGTATGTGGTGTGTGGGGTGTAGGGTGTGTATGTGGTGTGTGCTGTGATGTGGTGTGTGTGTGGTGGGTGGTGTGATGTGTGTGTGGTGCACATATATATGGGGGGTGTGTGGTGTGATATGATATGTGTGATGTGATGTGTGTGGTTCATGTATGTGGGGTGTGTGGTGTGATGTGGTATGTGTGCTGCATGTATGTGGGGTGTGTGGTGTGATGTGGTGTGTGAGTGTGGTGTGTGGTGTGATGTGGGATGTGTGGTGTATGGTGTGATGTGGGGTATGTGGTGTGATGTGAGGTGTGTGTGGTGTGTGGTGTAATGTGATGTGTGCTGTGTGTGATGTGGTGTGTGTGGGTGAAGCACAGGTGTTCTAGGGAGCCCTTGCCTCACAGACACCACAGGGAGGAGAGGAGCGGCTGGATTAGGAAGCAGTGCCTGCCTGGCCTCAGCACTCAAGCGAGAACAGCAGACTCAGCCCTCAGTGAGTCCGGCCCCTGGAGACCAGGGCCCATGCTTCTCAGCAACAGCACGGAGAGGCCCGAACCCTGGGCAGCGACAGTTGTCTGGCATCATCGCCGCCCAGCCTTTCACTTCCAACCTTCCCATCTGGGTCACCATCAAATGGAGAGGAGCTGGGCTGGTGTGGGTTTCTATGGAAGCTCCTCGCAGGGCTGGAGGGCCTTTCTCCTCTAAGCTCCTGTGCTTTCTGTCATTGTCACTGGCCAGCGAGAAAGCAATGTGTCTTGCCTTTAAGTCTGTTTTTATGAACTCCCACTGACTGGGGAAAGCTAGCTGAGTATGTGGCACCGCTCTCCGCTCTCACCTGTGGACAGGTTAATGTGCAGCCGCACTCTTTCAGGGTTCTACTGCCAGCTGCCCTGATGTAACCTCTCTGCTGGTGGTGGCGGGTAATTATTACTGTGCTGATCTTCTTTGGAAAGGACAATGGAAAAATCTGGCCCCAATCCTTTAGCCTGGGGCATCTGATAAGAAGGTTCTGGGACAGGTTGATAATGAAGTTCTTCCAGATATAAATGTGATTTGGTTTACAGAAAAACAAGGCATTGGAAGAAAGGAAGGATACACCCACAAACACCTAGGTGCCTTTGTGGCCTGGAGGGGTTACAATGCCCAAGAACACATTTTGCTTATTGCTGTATGGGTCTCTGGGAGCCCCACTTCCTCCTCTATAAAGTGGCCACATTGCCTTACCTACCCCAAGAGCATGAGGAGAATTGAGTGAGATCATGTGCCTGGGAAGGCTTTCTAAGCTAAAGCAGTGTCTGCTGATGCTGCCGGCATGGACAGTGTTTTCTGGGAACCGCTGTTGCTCCAGCACCCCCTCATCCGGGCTGATGCCTACTCTTTCCTCCTCACCTTCCAATAGCCTGTCAGAGCTATTGGACAGCCTGCAACCCAGGGAATCTGGCATTTCTGCCAGTTGGAGGGCACAGTGCATGAGGGCCCACCCCCCGCCAGCCCCCTATGCCAACGGCCCCCCATTCCATCGTCCAGTCTTGCAGGAGTTACTCTGCAGGCTCCTGGCTGCTGGCATGGCCCCTTGGTCTTGTGGAAAGTGAGACAGCATAAGCCATGGCAGCTCTGCAGAGCTGGGGTGTCAACACTTAACTGTTCTAATAGGAACACTGAGAAACTTGCCCCTGAGTGGCCTCTCAGTTCCATCCCTGGTGTGCATTTGTTTATTTTGGAGCCTGGGAGACAGCAAGCGCTGTGCTCGTTCACCCATATTCTGGGCCTGGGCACATTGTGCCAATGTTACCCTTTACCTCGGAACAAGCCTGCTGGTGCCATTGTTCCTTTCGTTTAGCCCCGGGGGACGCAGCATGTCCCCATTAGCTGGACACAAAACCAAGACTTGAAAGAAGGGACTGCCTTACTCTGCAAGGCTTCTTGGCTGCTCCCAAGTGACCCTGGCCTTTTTCCTTACTTATTTGTGTCACAGTCCATACATATCCGGTTTCCTCTTACTCCAGGGTCAGGCCGCAGGTGAGATGCCCTGGCTTGGACACATATAGATACACTGAACACGTTTGTTAGACTCTAGACACTATTTATCACGGAAGGGAACTTGTTCTCCCAGAAAGGCAGCTCTTGACTTCTCGCTGCCCTCTGAGGGGCTGCCAAGCATGCCAAGACATTCAGGTCTGCCGCCAAGGTTTCTTTTCAAGACAGACACCTGTCTACAGAACTGTGGTTACTCAACTTCTCCACCCCATCAGGAGCCAAAGAGCAGTTCCCATAACTTCAAGTTCCGGAGACCAACAGGGCATCTAGAAAAACTACCTGGGTATGCATCATTGGAGGGATTCACGTCTCCTTCAAGGTGCTATCTTCAACCATACAACTCTCGAGCACAGACCATGCCCTCTTCCCTGCTCAACCAGGCAAAAGCAATCGTCTGGAAGGCACTGGACCTGCTTGGAGCCATGGTTGATATAAAATGAGGTGCAGGAGAATTTCACTCCTCTGAGGTGTCTTGCCTGGGGTGTAGGTAACTGTGTGGCCCCAGTGCACACACAGGCCTGTTTGTAAACCATGTGAGCTCTTTTGGACAAATCACACTGAACTTGTTTGCATATTGAACAGAAAAAGATAATTTTCTTCCCCTCTCATTCAGCTTTTTTCCCACACATTCAAACGATAATAATATATTAATAACAGTAGTGTTTGTGTGACCTAACTCCAGCAAAGAAACTCAAGCAAAAGGGAGAAAGGTGGACAGGTGTACCCCAAGCTCGCCAGCCGAGCAACTGCTGCCTTCCCCAAGGCTGCTCCAGGATGTCCTCTGATTCTGCGAGGTGGCAGCGTCCTGAGTCACAGCCCCCCTGGGGGCCTCGCACCTATCCAGGGCTTGGAGGGCATCTGCAGGTTTGACTTTTTCTGAGACACCCCTGTTCAATGTTAAATAGGCTCTACATAAGAAAATCAACAGTGTGCAGGATGTAGTCCTCATTGTCACCAATAATTGCTACCAAAACAGAGAGACGTGTCAGTGCCAAATTTCCTGAGAGTTATACTAAGATCAGAAGTGTCTTTGTGAAACACTTCTTTGCAAGTGTCCACAGGCAGTGGGACACAGCTAGGGAGGAAGAGGACCTCGGGGCAGGTGCTGGGTAGCACCTGTCAGACTTGTGTCTCAGCAGCGACAGAGCGGCAGCCGGCGCGGTTTACTGTCGCGGGCAGAGAGGAGCTGTTCACGGCTGCTAGCTTAGTAATTTGTAGATAATGAGCTCCTGGTAGAAGCCTGTGGGTTTCAGAGCATATGCTTCAACAGATGGGCTGGCCTCGGCAAGGGTGGGGGTGCACTTGGACCTGTCAATCACTGGCTTCCAGCTTCCGGGAGGGAACAAGCCCGGGAGAAGGCAAGGTTAGCTGCAGAAGCACAGTTCCACACAGGCTGGCCGTGGCCCACAGTGATCCCCTCACCTTGCAGGAGCGCCTGGAGCCCCGGGCTCAGCTTCAGATCAGTCCTAAGTCATTTCATGAGGGGAAAACTCTTCACTAGATCTATGGTTCTCCAAGTGGGTCCCCAGATGGGGAGCAGCCCCAGGAAACCTGTCAGATGTGTGAATTCCAGCCACTCCACACCTGGTGGGTGGGAAACTCGGGTGGATCCCTCAATCTGTGTTGGAACAAACCTCTCAGAGGATTCCCAGATGAGCTGAGGTTTGAGAAGCACTGAACAAGCTCATTATCCACTTAAGGACCAGAAGTGTGTGATCTCCTCCTTTCCACCCTGATTTCTTAGGCCCAGTGTATTGTTGGACACAAAATGTGATCCAAGTGGAATTTTTAGAGGGGCTGTAGAAGGAAAGGGACTCTGCGAAATAATTTCAGCTTCACTCCTCAAACTTATTTCAGATTGTATTAAATCCTCAAACATTGTATTAAATCCCAGAAAGAGAACATCTGGTAGCGGAGGTTATTTTCCACACTCAGCAGCAGGACCAGCGCCTGCCCCTGCAAGACCCCTAGAACAGCAAACTCTGGAAAGAAGTAAAGGACTCACTTCAGCTCAGTCTTGAATTTGGGAATATTCCTTTTATTAATAAAACAAGATTAAACCTACAGTGCTATGGATCTTGCTAATTAGAAAAGTGGAGCAAAGAAAAAAAACACCAGAAAGCCAGCAAATAAAAACCCCAAATAGTTACTGAAGAAATTGTTGCAGAATCAGTGCTCTAGGTTGGATTGGTGAGACTTTCATCACCAGCCCTGCAGCATCGGAGTCCTGCTGCAGAGGCTGCAGGCCGTTCTCAGGCACAGGCTTTGGTTTAGCCCTGGGGACGCAGCATGTCCCCATTAGCTGGACACAAAACCAAGGCTTGAAAGAGGGGACTGCCTTACTCTGCAATGCTTCTTGGCTGCTCCCAAGTGAACCTGACCTTTTTTCTTACTTATGTAAGGGTCCAGTGGAGGCCCTGAGCTGACCCAGCGTCAGGAAGCTCCTGCTACCCGCTCCCCGCCCCCCGGCCCCGCTGCCCCACAACCCCACCCCAAGCAGGGGACATGCCCACTGCCTTGGAAGTCGAGAGAGGGACAAGAATGACATGGCGCTATATGCCAAATTGGCTTTTATTAGGTGAAGTGTTTCTCCTAGTCGGTTATACTGACTGAGCTTTTAGGTTCTTCATCTGTAAAATGGAGCTATTAATACCGCTTTCAAATACATTTTGCGGGCGTTAAATGAGACGTGCTGCAGGTAGCATCTGGCCCAGGCTGATGCTGCGGTTTTGAGAATGTGGGTTGCCACCCATTAGTGGAAAGGAAAATCAATCCAGTAGGTCATGGTTCAAATTGATTTGTTGTTGTTGATTCTAAATGATTTACTGGGGGTTTGTATTTAAATCTTCTGTGTCATATTTGATGTTAACTTTGTTATGGTTTTTCTTTATCATACATAGTGAAGCTAAGCTTTTCATGATACTTTTGTTTCCGTTGTATCTCATACACAAATGTAGTTCTTACTTGGGGCTGTAGACCCCAAAAATGGAAAAATATTGCATTAGGTGGACAATAAATATTTGTCTCTTTCCTTCTTTGTCCTTTCATCTGTCCCTCAGAAACTCAGGGTGACCACCTCTGTCCCTCTGGCATCAGTGTTAACGGTAGGTACAGTGAAACGGAGGGAGGAGTCATCTTCATTGGGTCAGGGTGTAGATCATTACCTCGGCATGCAGAGTGGCTGTTTCTCGGCTCTGTGGAAAAGAAGTCATGGGCCGGCACACCACATGTACCCAGTCAGCCCCTGAAGGGCCGGTGGGACCACAGGGGGCCCCAGAGCGAGGAACTGGGAGTGCTAGTGGGCAGCTTATGGATAAAGAAGAGGGAATGGGGTACCCGCCTTACTTACCTTCTTGCCATAGCATCCTACCATGCAGGTAGTTAGAAAAGAGTCCAAAACTCAGAGGACATCGGGAGGTAATGTTGTATGAGAGAGAGAGAGAGAGAGTGTGTGTGTGTGTGTGTGAGAGAGAGACAGAGAGACATGTGAGAGGTGTGAGTGTACGTGAAGGAGGCCAGGGAATTCTTAGCTAGGGCTGCATGGGGAATTCCAACTAGTGCTGCATCACCTGTCTTAGTGTTCGAAGAAAAAGCAAATATGAGTGGCCTGAACAGACAAAAAATGGAATGGATGGATGGGTGACAGCCTGAGATGAAGGGTCACTGGGCTGCAGGGGCATGAGTCCATCTAATTAACTAAAGACCCTGTGTTGCCAACACTCTCAGAAATAGTGACTGCCCCTGGGCGGTGGCTTCAGCCCCTCCCCCCACCCCAGCCCTGCACAGCTGGGGATGCAGGCTCAGCTGTCACAGCACACTGGCCTTCATTCCACTGAACAATGACCTTGACTCCTGGGAGCAGGAGCCACAAGGATTTAATACATGTCCCACTCTCCTCTTGGTGGGCCAGCAGCCATCCAGCGTGGACATACTGCTGGAGCTGCCGCTCTGCCACTCCCTTCCCTTCACTTCCAGGGAAGTCGTCCCTCTCCTGTTGGTACAGTGGAGTCAGCTGGGCTTGGAGCCATGGAACAGACCATGGTCATTTGGGCAGAAGCTTCCTCCCTCCTCCTCTGCTGCTGGTCCATGGTGCAACTCCCCAGGCCTTATTCCTAAGAACTATGACCATCTATCTGGCCTGAGATGCTGGAAGGGAAGCCTGCTTTCCAGAGAATGCAGCTGATACCCGACCTTGGCCAGCTCCCCTAGGCTGGGCTGCTGGGCAGGACAGCATCCAGGTGAGCAGCTAAGCAGCTGCTTCTGTAGCACCTTGCTCACAGCTCAGGGCAAGCTGTGTTTTACGACTGCTGCGGAAACCTAGCACCTTGAAGATGGTGGCAGGAGACCTGCTAAGATGTTCCTCCCCACTCCAGGGTGATGCTTTTCAGGGGTTTGAGGTTTCTCCCTTTGTGGTTTCTACCAGAAGCCTGGGGGAAGCAGGATGTCTAGACAGAGGGGGAAATACATATCTTGTTTTCCTTTTATTCATTTTTATTTCCTTTCTATTCTTTTTTTTTCTTTTGGCAGTTGGAGTTCAAAAGAAATAAATTGATATTTATCTGAAGACAAAAGATCTTACTCAATATATTTTCATTGCAAAGGCATTCTGAGAAATATTTTGGGGAGAAACTTACTAAACTGTGATGGACTTACATTAAGCATTTTAAAAATGATCTGAATAAGTTAAAGTCACATCTTAGAACTTGCATTTTCCTTTTCTCATCCCATCAGAGTGTATGTTAGCTAAACTGGCAATTGACTTAGACTTTGAGATGGGAGTTAAGCTAAAACCAGACTTTGCTTTCGGGGCTGCAGGTGACACACTGGTATTACAACTACTTTCTGAAACCCCATCGTCAAAATCCCTTCAGTTTTAACATCCAACTCCACTTTTTTTCTTAAAAAATGAATCTGAATTTTTTTGCATGGCGCCCAAGAATACTTTATGAATCCATCCATTCAATAATATGAATGGAGTGGTGTTAACCCTTGTAATTCCAGCAACCTCCCTCATTAGCAGTGTGATGAAAACATTAGGACATCGGCTTACAACCTTGGTGGTACGTCAGAACCACATAGAAAGCCACCTAAAATTCCCAATGTTTAGGTAATCTTACCTCTGGGTATTGCCCTAAATAATTTTTTTTTTTGAGATGGAGTTTTGCACATGTCGCCCAGGCTGGAGCGCAATGGCGCGATCTCAGCTCACTGCAACCTCTGCCTCCCAGGTTCTAGTGATTCTCCTGCCTCAACCTCCTGAGTATCTGAGATTACAGGCAACCACCATCACGGGTGGCTAACTTTTGTATTTTTAGTAGAGATGGGGTTGCACCACCGTTGGCCAGGCTGGTCTCAAACTCCTGACCTTAGGTGATCTGCCGGCCTCGGCCTCCCAAAGTGCTGAGATTACAGGCATGAGCCACTGCGCCTGGCCTGCCCTTAACAATTGAAAGCAGGGACTTGAACAAATATTTGTACACCCATGTTCATAGCAGCATTATCTACAATGAATAAAAGGTGAATGCAACTCAGGTGTCCATAGATCAATGAAGGGATAAACAAAATGTAGTCTGTTCATACGATGAAATGTTATTCAACCTTAAAAAGGAAGGAAATTCTGACACATCCTACAACATGGATGATCCTTGAGGACATTATGTTAAATGAAATAAACCAGTCACAAAGAGACGAATATTATATGATTTTACTCATATGAGATACCTAGAGTAATCAAATTTATAGAGAGAGAAAGTATAATGGAGGTTGCCAGAGTCTAGGGGGAGAGGAGGATCAGGATTTGTTATTTAATGGATATAGAGTTTCCAATGGGTATAGAGTTTAGTTTTGCAAGATAAAAATTGTTCCAGACACGGATTGTGGTGACAGTTTCACAACAATGTGAATGCACTTAATGTCACTGAACTGTACACCTAAAAATAGTTAAAATGGCAAATTTTATGTTTTGTGTATTTTACCACAATTTTTGAAAACCTAATGTTTAGTCCCTACCCCAGATTAATTTGATTCCTGGAAACAGATCCCAGGTACCAGGCTCCAATGTACAGCCCAGATGGGGAGCTCGTGCCTCAGGTGATTTCACAGCTATGAGAGGTCAGCGGGTTTCCTCGGGGCTGCAGTGGAGTTCAGGAGGCCTGCCTTGAAGAAGCTGATATGCTGCAAATAGGTAAAACAGAGGAATTCTGACCAGATCCCCAGATTACTTGTGGAAGTATTAAGGTCTTCTTTGGGGGTCCACTTCTGAATTTACATGGATATTCACCCTCAGCTACCTATGGTCACTTGATTTAATGAACGTGTGTTGAGGACCATAATGTTCCCACAAAGACCCTTGCCTGCATCCTCATCAGGGAGACAGACAGAGTTTAATATCTATGCAAATTTACACAGTACACTAAAAGGTGGTAACTTTAATGAAAAACATTGAGCAAGTTAAAGGGAATTAGGAATGGGAAGATAAGGTGGTAGAATGAGGCAGTTATTTGGAGGTTGTTATTTTTAAAGGGAAAATTTTGACTGGATACTGTAAGGCTAAAGACAAGAAGTTTTAATTACATAAGGACTGTACTTTAGTGAATACATTTGTTTCTCACAGGAGTAGAGATTAGCAATTCTGAAACGACTTTACCTGTGTACTAGAATTAAACAGGTGAGTAAATAAATTATAGATCATGAGACCCAGGATTCTTACCCACAGAGAAAGAAGTTACAAGTAAGCAAGAGGGGGAACAATGCTAGGATAAACTCTATTCTTCTGGTTTGCAGTTGGAGATATTAATATGAATTCTGTTTATTTTAATGTGTCTACAAATGAATATACAGAAATAAATACATATGTATGTTTACACATGGGTTAATATACACACACTTTTTTTTTTCTATTTCTGCCTGCTGAGAGGATTTAGAAACTGTGACATCCTAGTAGCAATAAGCACACACAAGCACCTAGAATTTGGTGTCTAAAATCATTCTCCAATAAAAAGAACCAGGACTCCACAGACAATGTCTGATGCTAGGGCTAGGGAAGGGAAAATAGAAGGTGAGCTTGGAGCATCTTATTGTACCAGAAAGTGAGCAAGTGATTTAAAACAGTTGGAGGTTGGAGGTGGTCATAGGAGTATTTCAAAAGGAACAAACCTGAAGGAGCTACCAATGGTCATAGCTGCAACAATTTTAGCAAGAAAAAGAAATGATTATTGTATTTGACTGTAACCCAAAGAATAAAATAAATAGCCATGAGTTCATGTTGATATAAATAAATGACTACATAAATAAGATGGGAGAGAAGAAACACATTTTTCCTATTGAATAATTCCAATTAATAAATGCAAGAGGATTGAGAGAAATGGAAATCACCATGAGAATCCCACAGCAATAATTGCAGCAGGGAAGACCCACTGATGAATGCTTGATATTTCCACAGGCTCATAGTATTTACCCCCAAATATTTCCTAATTACTGTGGTAGTTTAAAAATATCTCCACAAATACTTTAGCATTCTTCTTTTCTGGAACTGAAACTTAGTTTCCCTCCCCTAAGGAACAAAGCATGGTAAGGGAAAAATAGTGACTTTTCAGTGGAGAATAGTGACTTTTAAGTGGCTGACACCACCTTAACCAAGTGATAAGGGTGAACAGGCAAACAAGTGAAGGGGTGAACATGATATTAACATCACAGGTGGTTGATATCATTCCCCCCTTCATCTATGATGAGATGAGGCAGACAGATACAGCCCCCCTATGGAATTCTCCCTCAAGATTCACGACTTCTGTGGCACCACGAGAAAACAACAGACAACCCCAATATGAGGGAAAGTCTACAAAATACTTGATGAGCATTATTCAAAAGTATCAAGGTCATAAAAAACCCTGAGGAACTGTCACCAATTCCAAGTGACTGAAGAGACATGACGACTAAATGTGGTATAATATTCTGGATGGGACCCAGGAAGAGGAAAAGGCCAGAGCGAAAATCTGGTGAAATCTGAATAGTCTGTAGTTTAGTGAATTGTGTTGTACCAATGATAAGTGCACCGTGGTTTTGTGAGATGTTGACATTAGAGGGAGCTTGGGAAGGACCAGAAATTCTCAGCACTATCTTGTAACCCTTTTGTAAATTTGAAATTATTTCAAAACAAAAAAGCTACATAAAAAGAGAAGGAACCACTGGCCTTATGGAGGTTTTGACAAGTAATAAAAAGTAATTGCCTGCATGAGGCCAGACTTCCGCATGAGAAAGCCCAAAGGCTGGTTCCAGATGCTCCTCTGTGAGACCAGGTAGGCCTGACCCCTTTTGTGTGGCTCTGTGGCAAAGGCTGACAACTGTGCCTCTGGTGATGGGTGAGAGAAAATGAAGGTGGAGGGACAGGTTTCTGTCCACCACAAAGCTGAATCAGGGCTGGACCACGGCCCCCTCCACAGCAGTGAGTTCCAACAGCACAAATGCAATCTGTAGACATTTTCTTGGCTGGAAAAGAATCAGGTCCAACTGGAGGCACCTGTCAACTTGAGCTGATTACAGATCAAAACAGGATGGTTGTGGACTCCTGAAACTGCTGTTGGGGTTTTCAGTTTAGTCTTGGTGTCTTCATGTTTTTTTCCTTCTGATTTCATCTCCACATCTCAGTCAAAGCAATCCATCCACAGCAAGGAGCAGATGCACCCTGCCGGCTAGTAGAGAGACGCCCTCACTCATCAAGATAAAAACCAAACTGCAGGAGAGGACTGCTGCCATCTTGACATAAGCGTTGCTTCAAGTTTGACCATCAGTTTCATCTATATGAATTTCATGTAGAAATAACCTTGTAGAAGACTACGGGGGCAGAGGAGGGCAGTCAGGGTTGGGGGAGGGAAGAGACAGCTCGGATGACCTGGAAAAGCATTCATTGGTAAGCTGGGCATGGTGGCTCACGCCTGTAATCCCAGCACTCCGGGAGGCCGAGGTGGGCAGATCACGAGGTCAGGAGATGGAGATCATCCTGGTTAACATGGTGAAACCCCGTGTCTACTAAAAAGACAAAAAATAAGCCAGGCGTGGTGGCAAATGCCTGTAGTCCTAGCTACTTGGGAGGCTGAGGCACGAGAATCGCTTGAACCCAGGAGGCAAAGGTTGCAGGGAGCCGAGATCTCGCCACTGCACTCCAGCCTGGGCAACAGAGTGAGACTCCGTCTCAAAATAAATAAATAAATAAAATTAAAGTTTCATTGGTGATTCTAGGATTTATCAAGATACTGTCTTTCCTCTTCCTCCCCAAAAGATTACTGAGTGTAGACAGTCATTGACATCATATCTATAATGGAAAGGATACAGGAACACAGGAGACCTGGCTCTAGTTTGAGCTTTACTGCAAACTGTGTCTCTGGATAAAGACCTCAACTTTTCTAGGTGTCATTTTCTCACTATTAGCCAGCAGGGTTGAATAATGGTAACTTCTGGGGCCTTTCTCCTGGTATCTCAGGTATAATTTTAGGAACCCGTGATGGGACTCAGTGGAGTTATAAGCAGAAAATTAATGGGTATTACAGAGTCTATCTAGCCCATTCTATCTAAAGTGGTTCACACACACTGCACACTACACACAAAAATAGAGATGAGTTAATGCAAGCACTTTCTTTAGAATTTCTCAGTAAGCCCAAGACGAAAGTTGGCAGAACATTTATAAAATTTTTCCATATTATGCCTACAGCCCTTCCTTCTTTCCTTCCTTCCCTCCTTCCTTCCTTCCTTTTCTTTCTTTTTCCTTCCTTTCTTCCTTCCTTTCTTCCTTCCTTTCTTCCTTCCTTCCTTCCCTCCTTTTCTCTCTCCTTCCTTCCTTCCTCCTTCCATCCCTCCCTCCCTCTTTCCCTCCCTCCCTCTCTCCCTCTCTCTTTCTCTCTCTCTCCCTTTTCCTTCCTTCCTTCCTTCTCTTCTTTCTTTCTTTCTTTCTTCTTTCTTTCTTTCTCTCTTTCTTTCTTTCTTTCCTTCCTTCTTTCTTTCTTTCTCTTTCCTTTTCTTTCTCTTTCTTTTTTTTTGAGATGCAGTCTTGCTCTGTTGCCCAGGATGGAGGGCTGCGGCTCAGTCTTGCCTCATTGCAACCTCTGCCTCCTGAGTTCAAACAATTCTCGTGCCTCAGCCTCTTGAGTAGCTAGGATTGCAGGCTTGCCCCACCATGTCCCACTAATTTTTGCATTTTTAGTAGAAATGGGGTGGGGTTTCATCATGTTGCCAAGGCTGGTCTTGATCTCCTGGCTTCATGTGGTCTACCTGCCTCCACCTACCAAACTGCTGGGATTACAGGTGTGAGCCATCATGCCCAGCCAGTCTTTCCTTTCCTAACAATGAAATTTGTGGTGTGTGTCTGTGTGAGTGTGTTAATCAAGTAAGTCAGTTTATTGCTGTCTGACAACCTCCTAGAACTGACTCTTACATAAGCAATGTTGAATCCTTTGGGTTCAAAGAACATGATTCTAAATCTGAATGATTAGTTTTGGCCTCCTTTCTTTTCTAAGACAAGAGACAGCCCTCTAATTATAGCATACCACAATAAGAAAATCAGCCTAATTAATTTAGTTGAAAATTAATTACCTTTCTTTACCCAGGACAGGGAGTGAAAGGCTTTGCTCTCAAAAGACCACCCCTCCCACCCTGACTGAGGACTCTAGGGACAGGATGAGGAGGCACACCCCCGCTGGGCCAGGCTGCCACCCCAGTACCATATGGGCTAGAATGACTTATGGGGTAAAGAGAGATGAAGCACAGGAGCCCATCACAGAATGCATGGCTGGGCCCTGCTGGGCCGTTGAGCAATATTGTGCTTGCTGTGTGTGCAAAGCAGCAAGGCAAGAGGAAGCTTGGCTGAAATCAGTGCAAAATGCAAAAACACTTCCTTAGTGACCTGGCTTACCCTCATCAACATGTGAATTCTTATTGTTAGCAAAGGGTTCCAGGGTGCTCTCAAACATCAAACACTGCACAGATACCAAACTCACACTTTGACAAATGTTAAGGAGAAACAAACCAAAACCATTTGCTCATAAAACACAGATGGATTGAAAAGACTAAGAGGAAAATAATCTGGGCAAAATACAATTGGAGTTAGTGAACACAGCACATGCAAAAACTGTTTGAGACATTGGGAACAAAAAGACTAGGGTCAGATCACCCAGCCCTGTTGTTAAACCTCTTTATCTCCACCACGAATAGCCAATGGCAGTGCAAATCCCACGTAAGGCAGGGTGCATTGCCCATTCAATAAAGGAAAGCCCAGGACGTGGGCCACTGTGGGACAGGAAGACCCTTCAGAAGCACAGTGCATGCACACAAGGTACTTCCAGTATGCAAGGGTCGGCTGTTTCCAGCCCACCATGCCTGCAACTCATTTGTGTCCACTGTATTCCTATCAACTTATGGCGTTTATAACTAGACCAGAGGAGGGTCTAATAAACTTCAGTCTGAAAAGAGAGTCATGTGAAACAGTTACGAGAATTGCTAGATTTGGAGATCATTCTTCAAATATATCTCTTTCAAAATATTTGCGGTATTCTTAAGCATTGGGCAATGTTTTAACATTTGAGTCTCAACTTTACAACTCGCTTATTGGGAGGTCCTTGCATTTACCAATATTTTAGCCATTATGAAAATAGAGTCTGGAGGGCATTTTCCTTAATATCCTTCAAGATATATGCTATTTTATCAATTATTTACTCAGAGTAATTACACCAAGAAATCATTGCCCTTCATCATTTTAATCCTAAATAATAACAAATGCATGGATTCACTTTGGAAGAATGTCTCAAATTTTATAGTGAAAAAACTCCAAACATACAGTCAGTAGGAATGCTAATATTTACCCTCAGCAAACCGTTTGACATTCCAGATTAACCAAAATAAGACGGTGGCTTAAAGTTGTAAATAATTTGATTATTTAGTGACTGTTTTCCTGCAACAAAAATAAACTTAGGTATCAAAATTGATGTACATTTTCTCATCAATAGTCTGAGAGCTATTTTGAAAATGAGCTACATGCAACTCACTGTACTTGCTATACACAACTGTACTTGCTACAAACTGCCCTCGTTACCACTTGTTCTGTAATCTAAACTGCTCTGTCACCATCTGTCGGCAATGAGGTGGCTTGTTGAGGTTATAAAGCAGCAGGAGGCAGGACAGTGCTTAAGATAGTCAGAACCTGCCCGGCGCAGTGGCTCATGCCTGTAATCCCAGCACTTTGGGAGGCCAAGGTGGGTGGATCACTTGAGGTCAGGAGTTCAAGACCAGCCTGCCCAACATGGTAAAACCCTGTCTCTACAAAAATACAAAAATTAGCCGGGTGTGGTGGCGCTGTAATCCCAGCTACTCGGGAGGCTGAGGCAGGAGAATCGCTTGAACCCGGGAGGCAGAGGTTGCAGTGAGCCGAGGTTGTGCCATCGCACTGGGCGACAGAGTGAGACTCTGTCTCAAAAAAACAACAACAACAAAAAAAAATAATAATAATAATAATTAGAACCTCCAACCCCACACCCAAAACACATTATTTTATTTCTATTCTTCCTAATAAGTCTTAGATATTTATCCTACTGTATGGTCTAAAATCATCCGTCCTCAGAGCTGCCCCATCTCCTTGGAAAAGAAATGTAACCAGAGACTGGGGTTCTGATTGAACTTGCACTTGATCCTGAGGAATCCCATAAGAAAATGGATGCTACAATCCCACATTTAGGTTGATATTGTTATCTGTTTGATCTCTCTTTACAAATGCTACTTCCCACCATGCTCCTTCCTCCATTATTTGACACATATTTCTTATACTTCAAGAGGCAGCTCAATATTCAGTTCTAGGATAAATGTTCACGGTTCTATTATCTCATTCTAAGTTAGAATGTTTCTCATGTGCTTATATAAGGTGTGGTGCTTACCTCTATCTCAATACTTAACTTATCATTTTGGAAATGGCTAATTGTTGATTTTACCCACTAATTTCAGTGGAAGTCCAAAGCTAAATCCTTTATTTCTGGAACTTTATGCATAAATAGCACTGAGCATGGACTGAAAGCCTTGTGAAGGCAGCCATGCTGAGCGCCTCACTCCTGCAATATCCCTATGTCTGGTCTATTCCTTGTCATTTGCCAGACACTGAACACATTTTTATCCAATGAATTAATGAAGTTGCACTTAGTATAAAAAGCATAATATACTTTATAATTGATGCAGGCATAATTGCACAAATCTCTTGTAGGAAAAGCTATCCTGCAGCAGAGGTTGGCAAACTATAGCGCAATTGCCTGCTTTTGTATCCTCTCCAGCGAACAACCATTTGTGCATTTTCAAATGGTTTTTTTAAAAAAATCAAAATGAGAATAACATTTTATGACATGTGAGAATTACGTGGAATTCAAATTTGGTGAACGATAAGTAAAGTTTTATTGGCACACAGAGCCTTGTTCATTCACTTGTGTACTGTTCATGGCTGCTCGCCCAGGGCAATGCGAACAACAGGGCTGAGCAGCTGTGGCCAAGACCAGGTGTGCATTCTCCTTGCCTTGCACTCTGGTGCACTACAAATTGCAGTGACGGCCTTCCAGCGCTGCATGCAATGCCATACTATGGCATTTTATTCATTTAATTTCAGTGCATCTTCTTACATTTGCCAAGAGAGGAGGAGAAAAGCGGACTCCAAAAGTCACACTTTCAAGGCAGAATGGAGTGTAGATCATTTTGTTATGAGATTAGAAGGCAAAGTATGTCTTTGTTACGCAATAATCTTATAGCTGTGCTAAAGAGTATAATATACATTGACTTTACCAGGCAGAGTACTCAGCATGGTATTCCCAACTGCAGGCAGAAAAACTGATAAAATTTAAAATGGAATAATACCTTTTCCAGAAACAACACTTGTTTGAAGAGTTGAGAACATTGAAAGGAGCCTCGAACATTAACTAAAAAGCAAGGTAAAAAAAGTATAAAAGTATTGTAAGCAATTATAACAGGCAAAATTATAAACTATTAGATGATGATGGAAGTTATCTGTAACAGCTTGGGGATGAGAAAGCTCTTTATACCAGACTCAAATTTTACAAACTCATAAAAATATTTAAAATGTTCTACTTCATTAAATGAAGAACTTAGATTGTTCAGAAAATACTAGAATATCATTATGAAAGAATGCAAATTAAAATTATACCTGTTAGACTGGCAAAAATTCAAAATTTCATACCTCACTAATAGGTCAAGACTGGGAAGAAACAGGTCCTTTTTTTCACTATTGATGGGAAAATAAATTGGTCTAGCCAAGTCACTTTACAAAGTGAATTTCAAGATGTTTTCTTGCATTGTCAGTACCCGTCACTGCTCCAAGTTATGGGAGTGGGAAATCACACTGACCCCTACTGAGCCAGGCTGGGCGGGGCCAGAGGGAGCCACACGGGGGCTGCCCCCTGTCCTGAGCCCACCTGCCCACCTGTCACCCTGCCTCTGCCTCCTGGTTCCCACCAGTCCGTCCACCTCTTTGGGACCACTGGGTATTAGCCAAGGAGGAAGCATGCTGGCCATCCGCTGAGTGCTGCTGGCCACACTGTGGGCAGTGCTAGCACAGGAGGCTGCCCTACGCTGAAGGTAGTGAGTGATGTGCTGACCAGGATACTGCATTCCCCTGACCTGTCCAGAGGGAGAACCTGAAAATCATGCCACTGTCCACTGGTTGCACAGGACTCCCGGTGTAGGCTCATGCCCCAGCAGATGGGCTGATGTGGGAAGGAGGCTGCTTCTGAGATCCATGCAGCTCTGCGACTCTGGAAACTATTCTTGCTGCCGGGCTGGCAGCCCAGCAGGTCTGTGCTTTGCTGGTGGATGTTTCTCCTGAGGAGCCCCAGCTCTCCTGCTTCTGGAAGAGCCCCCTCAGTGACATTGGTTGTGAATAGAGTCCTCGGAGTCAAGGTTCTGAGTCAAAGCTGTGCTATTGGCGAGGAAGTTTCAGAACTGTCAGGCAGAACTCTTCCAGGAGCCATGCCAGTATTCTCAGGAGTCCCAGAAGTTCTGCCAGTTGGCAGTGCCAGAGGGAGATTACTCTTTCTACACAGTGTCCCTGTGTGTTACCAACAGTGTTGGGAGCAAGTTCAGCAAAGCCCAAATATTGGAGGGTTATGGAATCCTGCAGTACGACCCACCTGTCAACATCACAGTCATTGCTGTGGCCAGAAAGCCCTGCTGGCTCAACGTCACCTAGCAAGACCCCCACTCCTGGAACTTATATTTCTACAGACTATGGTTTGAGCTTTGATACCTGGCTAAATAGCAAAGATGTTCATAACATGGATGGCCAAGGATCTCCAACATCACCTGGAAAGGCATGAGGCATCAGACACAGCTTCAGGCCCAGGAGGAGCTGGGGCAAGGCTTGTGAAGTAAATAGACCCCAGAGGTCATGGGCACCCTTTGGGCAGACTCCAGGAGTCCTCCAGCTGAGACCACCTCCATGCAAATACCTACTACTAATAAAGATGATGATAATATTCTCCCCAGAGATTCTGCAAATGCAACAAGCTTCCTGGGTTAAAGAAGACATGGAAGTTGCAGGGTCTGAAAGAAGATAAGATCAGCATGCACTGGTTGTGTTCTCTGGGGTGGCTGGTCACAGAGAGACCTAGACCCACCCCAGTGCTTGTTCCTCTCGTCTCCCTTCAGTGTCCCCCAGCAGCCTTGGAATGGGCACCACTCCCAGCCACGGCCAACCAGATGCCAGGGACCCGTGGAGGCCTTATGACATCAGCAATAGAGACTACTTCTTCCCCATATAGCAGGCCAGGTGGCACCTGGCAGGTTGGGTGTGTAAACAAAAAAGCATCTGAGACAGCTCCCCATCAGTTTAAAAGTGTATTTTGCCAATGTTAAGAACACGCCTGGAAGAAACAAACACGGAATCATAGAAACAGTTTGGTCTATGTCTTTTTCCAAAGATGCTTTTGTGGGCTTTTGAGTATTTAAAGGGGACAAGCAGGCTGGAGGGGGAAGAGGGAGGGTATGGTCACATAACAGAATTCACATGTGGCAAGAGAAAAGGAGCAGGCAGAGGAATAGTCCATGACATGTTAATCTTGGGCTCAGTAAGTCAGCACTTTACATAAGATATGGTGAACATAGAGCAGCTACCTGTGGAGATGTTTCACCTTGATCTGTAGCTGTCTGCTGAGGAACAAAAGGAAAGGCAGCTTCTTGCATGCCTCAGCTTTCTGCTCATGTTTTTCCTTTTGGCATTGCGAACTGGGGTCCTGAGCTCTTATTTTCCTTTCACAGGTGTCAGGCATGCTGCACCGTGTGGATGACGGAGTGCAAACAGGCTCAGCAGAAGCTGCCTCTCACTGCCCTGCCAGCTTATCTCGGAGCATGAGGCCTTTGGCTTCACTGCTGTGGAAAAGCCTGGCAGAATGTTCTAGGCCAGATGAAAATCGGGCTGCTGCAGCCATTCAGAAGGAAGAAGTGGTTGAGTTTTTAAACCTGCTTTCCCAAATGCCCTGCTCAAGAGGGTTAGAGTGAGCTCAGGCCACCATGAAAAGAGTTGTATCAACGCGCTGTTGGACACTCAGGCAGGCAGAGCCAGGCAGCTGGGAGGTGGGGGCCTCTGTGTGAAGAAGAAGCTGCTGGCTGCCCACCCCCGACACTTGTGCACAAGCCGCACCATTGGGCAGGTGGGATGCATTTCCAGTCACCTTGCTCCTGGCCCCCTGTGTGGTTACATCTTCCAGCTCAAATTCTGAAACCTAAGTGCCTTTGCAATTCTGTTTTTCTGGGCCTGAGGATGGCTTTTACTTAAGCCACTTAGACCAGAGAAGTACCTCTTTCTGCCTTTCTTCCTCACACTTAAAAAACAACTGGGGGGTGGGTGAGTGAATAATACAGTCTCTTGTGGTCTGATGGTTTTAAATGTGGAATTATAATTAGGTCCTCATTAGCATTTTGCTAAATGTAAATGATAATCCTAGGCATTTGCTGAATACAGAAGCAAATGTATTGGCTTTGGGTTTCAGGACTTCAGGAGGAGAGAAGGAGGGGAATAGGGGACAGGGTCTTCATGGACCCCCTGTAGTAGGGGAGCTGAGAGGGACTCCAGCCTCTGAAAACCAATGTTCTCTGTCTCCCACCTTCCCCAAAGGAGAGCTGGCAGTAGGGAGGGCTTCCGCCAACACTGAGATCAAAACTATTGTACTTCAGCTTTGTTTTCAACTGAATCTGAGTAGCTGGGGAAGATATTCTAATATTAGGGAAAATGATGTGGAAAAATAAAAGAACCTGGCAAGAATGCATTTTTATTTGCCTTTTTAAAAGACCACCAATTTCCTTCATCTTTCTCTTGGGAAGGTGGAAGATCCAGTATTCACTGTGTCAGTACAGAAATAACTTGGTGGGGGAAGAACAGGAACCTTGTTTAGCCCAAAAGCAAGTCAAGTGAAAAAGGAGGAGGAGAAAAAATAATTTTCCCTATTAGAGAAAACATTCTGGTTTCATTCTGTTTTTATAGTCTGCCTCTTCTCTAGGGGAAAAGCAGTTGTGAACTCCCCAAGGTGGTTATGAAGGAAGAGTGTCCCACTCCCTGTCCTAGTGCTGAGAAGTCTTCCCCCTCTACCAGGCAGGGTCCTAGAAATTCCCCACCCTGAAATCTGTGAGCCCTTGGCTGTCAAAGGGGAAGTTCATTAAAAAAAAAAAGGCCCTTACTTCTGTGCCCTCCCCTTTTGGTTAGGTCTTTGACTTGAATTCAGCTCAGCTAGAATGAAGCACCCATTAACTGTCCAGCCATGATACGGTGACTAACCACTTCAGCTGAGTTTTCTGTCCAGGATTTGAAGATTCAGTGATATTACTGGGTACCCAGACAGTTAACCCTCAGGTATTGGGGTATCCCAGAGTAGAGATGTGATTAAAATCAGTCATGTAACCACAGACCCAAAATTTACCAGACCGCAGAAACTTTGGAGTACTATACCCTTTTAGAAAACTAACCACCACCACCAGACAGGTGTAAAAGGGTGAAAATGGCCCAGTCTTATTTACCGTTTGCCAGGTTCAAGCTGTTACAATCTTCCTCATCAGTGATTTTCATTGCTGGGTTTGTCTGTACATTTTAGACTCTGTTGCTGCTTGAGGCAACTTATCAAGTTAACAAAATTCAAGCAAGCGTGAGCTGTTTTTTTTAAAGCTAAATGAAAAATGAAGATTGGCTGGGTGAGATGGCTCACGTCTGTCATCCCAGCACTTTGGGAGGCTGAGGTGGGAGGATCACTTGAGGACAGGAGTTCGAAACTAGCCTGATTGATATAGTGAGACCTCATCTCTACAAAAAGAAAAATGTTTACAGATTAACTGGGCATGGTGGTGTGCACTTGTAATCCCAGTTACTCTGAGGCTGAGATGGGAGAATCTGTTGAGCCCAGGAGCTCAAGGCTACAGTGAGTCATGATTATGTTCTTACATTCCAATCAAGGCAACAGAATGAGACCTTGTCTCAAAAAAATAAATAAGTAAATAAATACATGAATAAACATAAACTCCCTGTTTCTAAACTCCTAAGAGATTGTTTTCTTTACTCATCTGCATTAAGAAAACTGAAGGAATTTGCTTTGAGGGATACAAAATCTTTAGAAACTGTTGGTCTCCATTTATAAAGATGAGGAGATAATCATATTATTTAGGTCCCTGGAACCAGATGTTTAACACTCTTCCCAAAATTACATGAGAACTTGTTAGGGTAATTGTGGGTTTAATATAAGCTGATATCAAAGGGATGTAGCTATTACACATGAGCAAACATTCATGACAATAACAACAACACAGCAATGCAGCTAACATGTATTGGACTGTTACCCAATGCCTCTCCCGTGGTGAAGCACTTCATAGTCTGGGGAGAAGTGATTGGCTATGATTTCTTGATGCCCAAGGCTCTCCTCTGTAGGCACAACCACCCCATCCTGCAACCTTTCAGCTTGGTAGGATTGACACAGATGGTATTTGGCCTTCCTTCATCTTTATAAACTGACAGTAGTGTATCCCCACCCCCATCATGGGGTGGGGAGGGGGTGATCAGTGCATAAGCCAAGATAAAAAAAAACATGAGAAGAGCGTGAAAATATTGAAACAGACAAGCTGACAATTTTACATTAGCCTAATTTAATGCTCCAAATTATCCTCTAAAATCAGTACTGCTGTTAGCCTCACTGGCAGTCAAACATTAGGTATTGACTCCCTCCTATGGCTCATGCTAGCACTTCTCAGTGCTGGTTCCTTTTCCTGGCATTCAGCACAGGACTTTCTTTTCTTTTCTTTCTGTCCTTTTTTTTTTTTTGTAATTTTTGAGATGGTTTCACTCTTCTCACCCAGGCTGGAGTGCAATGGCACTATCTCAGCTCACTGCAACCTCTGCCTCCTGGGTTCAAGCAATTCTCCTGCCTTGGCCTCCTGAGTAGCTGGGATTACAGGTGCCCACCACCACACCTGGCTAATTTTTTATATTTTTAGTAGAGACAGGGTTTCACCATGTTGACCAGGCTGGTCTCAAACTCTGACCTCAAATGATCCACCCGCCTTGGCCTCCCAAAATGCTGGGATTACAGGTGTGAGCCACCGCGCCCAGCCAGGACTTTCTTAAAGCAGCACCTTCAATGTATGTGAAGTTCTCCAGAACAGGTTCTGCATCTGTTCTCCCCACTAGAGCAGTCCCACTTTCCCCTCAAGCCATGTCAGTAATTACACAGAACAACAGAAGACACACAACTCCAAGACCTCCAGCATGTGAGATAAGATGCTTCAGATCAACGTTTAAGATGGTGCTTTTTCTCCAGCAATAAATTTAAGTCATTGCACATTAAGAAAGTATTACACTGTCTCCATGTTATCTGTTAAGAACAAAATAACCCTTCTTTAAAGTAGTCCTCAAAATTAGGTCTGCCACTTCCATTAAGGGTATAATCTTGGTATTTTATTGCCTTTTAAAGTTGCTTGTTATTTGAACTCCACCATTTTACAATTCGAAGTTGCTTCTATGAAACCAAAGGTTATCATAGGAGAGGCTTTGTGAAAAGCCTCCAAAGGAGCCTGACTTGTGGTTCCCTCCCTATCAGGGAAAACATCAAACCTGAAAGGACACTGTGAGAATCCCTTGAGGTGACAGGTTCTGTCTTCAGCTTGCTTGCACAGGGCTGGTGACTTTGGCAGCCAGACCCTCATAGGAGGGAAACATAAAAAAGGGATCTTTGAAGTTTTCCTCCTGGAACTCGGCACATCTGCCCTGGGGCACAGTGCCTGTGGGGCTCTGGACCCCAGCACCAGATGTCCTTCTGAGAAAAGCCCAGTGGCGGAGAGAAGTTCCAGAGGAGGGGAAGGATGGAGCCAAGAGAAGAGCCGGGGAGATAATGGAGGAGGCAGCTCCAGAAGTGATTCAGAGCAGAGGCCCCTGCTGTAAGGGTGCGTTAGGGACATTTTAGCCAGCATATTTTCCCTTTTATGTGTGTATGACCATACCATTGCACCAGAACTCTACACATCTAAAGAAGACTAAGTAAGAGATCTCTATCAACTATGTTAAAGTAAATATTCTAAATGATCAAAATGCATTTGTTATAGGTAAACTGGCAGCCAGCAACTTTTATTATTTCTTTGCAATTCATAAAATAATTATATGTCTTTTAATCAAGAGCAACTTAGATTTCAGTAAATCTAATCTCTCTCTCAACACACGCACACATTATATTACAGATACATAATGTTTACAAATTTGGGGAAGGATATTGAAGTGTTTGCCAACATATTTGAAAACTGAAATGGAATGAGTTATTTCCTAAAGATGGTTAAATTGGCAATGTTAGCATTAAGAAGTTATAGAAAGCTAGAGAGGATTTTTAAGATAGAAAAATGAAAAAGAAGAGAGTCATGTGAAAGGTCTGTTTTTTAAAAGAGATCCAGCACACATGATTTTAATGTTGGCTTCTGTTTCTTCCAGATTTTCTCCAGAGCGAGGAAAGACTTCAAGTTCATTATTCTATGAGGCTATCATAATTTGGATATCAAAAGTAGATGAGAATAGCACACAAAACAAAACGTACAGAAAAACTCTACTTCTTAAAATAGATGCAATAATGCTACCACAGATGCAACTACAAGCAAAAAACAGCAGCATAGTGAAACAATCATATCTCATGACCTAAAGGACTATCTTGGGAATAGAAAGTGGCTCATTATTAGAAATTTTATTGATAAAATCCACTATATTAAGCAATTAGAACATCTTAATAAATCTCCTGAAAAGAAAGCAATGGGTAAAATTTGACATTGATTCTCATTGTTATACAATCAAACAAGGAAATTTAGGATAAAATAAAACCTCTGAACCCAATAAAATATATATACCAAAATCTGCAGCAGATATCAAATTTAATAATTATTTAAAAAATATTTACCACAAGTGTTTAATCTAGAAATGGGATCATATCTGTAAATTAAGAAGCAGTTATGTTTGTTGGAAAGAACAAGACTACATATCCTGATTTGCCCCCAAGATTTTACTTTAACAGTTCAAGAGAATCAATTGAATACATCTTAGAATAATTTACTAAGAATGTCTCATTCGTGATAGCAAGTAGCAAAAATCCTATCAAATACTTAGTAAGAACACAATAGCACATGTACAAGGACCTATTATGAGAAAAAATAGAACTTTTTTGACAGAACAGAGGGGAGAAAGTATATCCTTTCGGTATATTTCGGTATAAAGCATATTTTGGTATAAAGCTTCCAGTTTAAAAAAAGAAATCTCTAGTAATGACTTCGTTTTCTGACAAAATGGCAGAGAAAAAAAAACTCCCTTCTACTTCATTAGTTCATGCTTTCACTCTCTCTAATGGCTGTTAAACTCACCCACTAATTTCTTTCAGTTTCAGCTGCTGTATTTTTTATTTCCAGTATGTGTACTCTATTTTTTTATATTTTGTCCTCTGCTAAAGCATTCAATCCTGTCTTTTAATGCCTCCAACATATTAATTGTATTTGTTTTAATGTCCCTGCTTGATAACTTCATCATTTGAATGTTCTGTGGATCTCTTTTCATTGTTTCTTTTCTTTTCTTGTTGGGTCAGATTTTCTCTCCTTGAATGCCCAATTATTTTTGATTGAGTGAGAAACACGTGATAGAAAATTGTAGTGCTCATTCTGGTCTCTAGAGGATAAAATCTTCCTGCAGGAAGATATTGCTTCTGTCAGGAAGCTAGAAAAAGAAGCATTAGCACTCCTGCATTACCTTCATCCAATTAGAGAACCAGGAATTCAGGAACCTGAACCTTTGGAGAGGGCTGTTTCCAGGGCATTCTCACTCCTAAGGTGGAGACTTCTGAGTTCCAACCAAAACCTAGGGTGTTTACCAAGGTCCTTCCTGGTTGTAAGTTCCTGAAACTTGTAAGCATCTATAGAAGTTCAACTTGGTGCTACAACATCATGATGTCAGCACAGGGAGTAGTTTAGAAATTACTGATGGATTTTTTTTTTTTTGAGACATTATCTCTCTCTGCCACCCAGGCTGGAGTGCAATGGTGCAATCTCGGCTCACTGCAACCTCAGCCTCCTGGGTTCAAGCGATTCTCCTGCCTCAGCCTCCTGAGTAGCTGGGATTACAGGCGCCTGCCTCCATGCCCAGCTATCTTTTGTATTTTTTTTTTAGTAGAGACAGGGTTTCGCCATGTTGGTCAGGCTGGTCTCAAACTCCTGACCTCATAAGCCGCCTGCCTTGGCTTCCCAAAGTGCTTGGATTACAGGCATGAGCTACCACATCCAGCCTACTAACGGATATTTTAATCAGATAGGCTGAACTAGTCCCCTGATCCTCAAGGTGGTTGGGTGATAAAATTTCCTGTTTAAATGGGACTCTGGCTGGATCTGATAAAGCAGTTGCCCACACAATACAAGTATAAACACACCACGTAGGTAGTTTCAAATTTCCTAGTGGTCATATTTTAAAAATATAGACACAAACTGGTGAAAGTAATCTTAATGCTATATTTTATTTAATCTAATATATGCAAAGTGTTATTATTTTAACACAAAACCAATCTAAAATGTATTGATGATTTTTTTTACATTTTTATCTTACCAAATTATTACAATTGGTATTTTCTAAATGACAGCACAGCTCAGTTAGGACTAACCGCATGTTAAGTTTTGAAAAGCCACATGTGGCTAGTGGTACCACAGTAGTCATCACAGTCTAGAACATTGAAATCAATGCCAAACACTAAAGCAAGGAGTTACATTAACTGTGGACAGCCAGCTAAGGTTTGTGAATTTGAAACTAAGATAGTCAGGATTGGCCGGTCACCCACTTGCAGGGTGTAAATGATGAAAAAGGCTGGCATAGTCAGGCATAATTCTTCAGAAGCTGTCGCTGTGCCACTATGCCCTCTCCATAAGGATGAGGAGGGTGCTCGCATCACCCTTCCCATCAAGCTAGGGGGCTTCCAGACACCACTGAGAGACACTGGCTGTCCCTCCTGGAACTTGAGAGCCACGAGACCTGGTTTCTGAGACTTGTCTGGAAAAAGCACAGAGGTCAGAAATTGTGGCTGATTATGCCCAGCACACAAGGGTAAAGACAGCAATCTTTGGAGCAAACTGCTCCTTTTCTGATTTCGGGCCTCACTAGCCTGCAGGAGACAGTGCATGGAGAAAAAGGACCGACCCACACTTGTCTCAATTCCCTTGCAACTTTTTAGTCCTGAAACAAGCCCAAGCTGGCAAAGAAAACTTTCTTTTTTTTTGACTCGCTCTGTTGCCCAGGCTTGAGTGCAGTGGCAAGATCTCGGCTCACTGCAGCCTCTACCTCCTGGATTCAAGCAATTCTCCTGCCTCAGCCTCCTGAGTAGCTGGAACTACAGGTGTACACCACCACTCCCGGCTAATTTTTGTATTTTTAGTAGAGACAGGGTTTCGCCATGTTGGCCAGGATGGTCTTGATCTGCTGACCTCGTGTCCGCCCACCTCGGCCTCCCAAAGTTCTGGGATTACAGGCGTGAGCCACCCCATGCCCAGCCAGAAATCAATTTTAATGTAATAATAATTGGAGTTTGATCATTACATTGGATTGACCAACACAATGACTGAGATGAGACTGTTCCTATAACCAAAGGCACCAGAAAGCCACGGTACCTATCCAAGATGTTAATTGAGAGGTAAGCAGAAAAGAAACAGGTTCACAGAGTGAATTTTGCATGCAGGGATTAGACACAATAAAGCTTCTCTGGTATTTTCCTGATCTGAGTCCTCTTCATTCAATAAACTGGTTACCTGAGGGGTTTTTTGTTTCACCTCTTGTGGTAGTAGGTAGGGGACCAGAAAGAGCTAAGAGAACCTGAGAATCACGTGAGATTGGGGCTCATGCTGCACAGTGGAGGATGCTTCCCCAGAGTCACACCCTTCATCAGTGGGACCAGCACAGCATCAAGAGGGGCAGATGATCTTATCACACTTCAGTGGTCTGGTCCATGCTGCCCAGGGACCAGACCATCAGCTCTACCAGGCCAGAACCCTGGTGTCATCCAGAAGCTCCTGTCATTCAGGGCTCACTTTCTGGGCTGTGGAATCTTCTCTTGCCACTTCGGAAGGTGGAAGGAGACGGGAAACTTGGAGAGAAGCAATCAATAGCTTTGACAAGCAAGTTAAAATTGTATGTTTCTATTTATTGGTGAGAGACTAGTTAAACTGGAAGATATTCGAATTTTGGGTAAAAAACAAGTTTTTGTTTTTACTATTAACCAAAAAAAAAAGCATGCTCTTTCCTTTAACCCAAATGCCATCACCATGAGTCCAGAGAAAGATCATACCAGCTGCATAAAATAAACGGTGCTGCACACATAGGCACAAGCTGTATTACATTTTATAAAGGAAATCAACAATTTCCTTGAGAGCATGATATTTGAGTGGTGTCAAAAGAAAGCATAAAGGTTAATTTTTGTGGCAGGAGGATGAAGGAAGCAGAGAATTATAGGGAAATATAGCATGAGCTATGGGAGAAGAAGTCGAGCTGTTGGAGGCAGGAAGCTATAATTTTGGAGACAGCAGGGCTCATGGTAATTGCCCAGGCACCTTTTATTTTGTAGACAAGAAAATTCTGTCAAATGATTGCAGAATGTCTCACAATTAGTAGTCAAGCTGGTGGAATCCAGTGAAACTTAATTCAGAGATTTTCTTCCCCCACCAAAGCATGCTCTAACTTTTCCCCAGGTAACTGTTCTTCATTGACTGCATTTTTCTTTTTGTAATTCAAAGGTAATTCAGCACTATATATTTGCTGTGGTTTGAATGTCTCCTCCAAAATTCATGTTGAAACTTTATCCCCAGTGTGGCAGTACTGAGCGGTGGGACATTTAGGAGGTGATTGGGTCATGAGAGCTCTTCCCTCATGAAAGAATTATTCCATTCATGGGTTAATAGGTCAATGGGTTATGGTGGGAGGGGAACTGGCAGATTTATAAGAAGAGGAAGAGAGACCTCAGCTGGCACACTCCGCCCCCTCACCATGTGATGCCTGCACTGCCTCAGGACTCTGCAGAGAGACATTACCAGCAAAAAGTCTCTCACCAGATGCTCCCTCTTGATCTTGGACTTCCAAGCTTCCATAAGAAGCAAATGCCTTTTCGGTATAAACCACCAATTTCAGGTATCCAGTTATAAGCAAGAGAAAATGGACTAATGCATTATTCTATAAGATTTTGCCTTTGGGAAGCTGAGGTGGGTGGATCACAAGGTCAGGAGTTCAAGACTAGTCTGGCCAAGATGGTGAAACCCTGTCTCTACTAAAAATACAAAAAATTAGCCAGGCATTGTGGCGGGCACCTGTAATCCCAGCTACTCAGGAGGCTGAGGCAGAGAATTGCTTGAACCCAGGAGGTGGAGGTTGCAGTGAGATGAGATCGTGCCACTGCACTCCAGCCTGGGAGCCAGCACAAGACTCTGTCTCAAAAAAAAAAAAAAAAGAAAAGATTTTTGGCCCTTTCTTCTCCTTCTTCTTCTTCTCCTTTTTACTTTTAATGGCACTGGCTTGGGAAGACTGTATTTATCAATGACAGACCCAACAATATCCCGTTATGATGGAACATTTGGGTCCCCTGAAATTAATATGCCAGAGCCCTAATTTCCAATGTGGTTTTATTTGGAGATGGGGCCTCAAGTAATTAAGGCTAAATGAGGAAATGAGATCATAAAAATGGACCCCTGATGTGATAGAATTGGTGTCCTTCTTATAAGAAGAGGAAAATCTCTCTCCTCTCCATTGCCACCCCATGTAAGGATACAGCGAGAAGACAGCCGCCTGCAAACGAACAAGAGAGCCCTTCCTAGAAACCAAATTGGCCAGAACCTTGATCTTGGACCTCCAACCTCCAGAACTGTGAAAATAAATTTCTGTTGTTTAAGCTACCAACTCAACAGTATTTTGTTATGGCAGCCCAAGTAGATTTATACACATCTCATCCTCCATGCTCTTCTTCAATGTGGCCATCCTAGTCCCCACTAAAGCCACCCTGCTGAAGCTGGGCTGGCCTCAGGAACTTGGTCAGAAAGCATGGACCTCAGCCCAGTTCTCTTGGGACACTTGCTGTCTGGACGAACCCTTTTGAAACTCTCCTTTTCAGAGCTCAGCCTCCAGGCTGTGAGAAGCTCAAGCCACATGGAGATGCCATGTGCAGGCACAGAGCCCCAGCTGATTCCAACCTTTGAATCATTGCATTCTGGGCACCAGACATGTGAGTGAGAAAGCTTCCAGATGGTTCCAGCCTCTAGCTGGCCAAGCAAACCACAAAGTTCCAGGTTGTCCCAGCTGAAGCCCTAGACATCGTGGAACAGAGACGAGCTATCTCTGCAGCACGTGTCTGAACTCCCAACCACAGAATCTGCAAGTATAGTCAAATGGTCATTTATGCCATCAAGTAGGGGCATTTTGTGTGTGCATCCATGGTAACTGAAACCTGACATTTCTCTCAGGGAAATTTCCTCAGTGGGTGTTGTCTGGCCAACCCTATCGATTCCACCCTGTCTGACTTGTGAGATGTAGGGAGAGCAGAGATGAACATGGGAGAGAAAACCTCTTGGGGGTGAGCTAATGACAGCTTGTAGAATAGTTCACAGTGTTTCTTATTTATGTTCTTTCTCCCCATTTTATTATTTTTATTATGAGATGGGGACTTGCTCTGTTGCCGGGGCTGTAGTGCAGCAGTGCAATCATAGCTCACTGCAGCCTCGAATTCCTGTGCTCAAGTGATCCTTCTGCCCCACCCTTCCAAGTAGCTGGGACTACAGGTGTAAGCCACCATACCTGGCTAATTTTTAAAAATTCTTTTAAAAATTTATTTATTTATCTCTCTATTTGTTTGCTTACAAGTTCTCACTAAGTTGCCCAGGCTTGTATTGAACTCCTGGCCTCCTGTCTCAGCCTCCAGAGAAGCTGGGATTACAGGCGTGCACCACCACGCCTGGCTAATTTTTTATTTTTAATAGAAACGTGATTTCACCATGTTGGCCAGGATAGTCTTGAACTCCTGACCTCAGGTGATCCACCTGCCTCGGCCTCCCAAAGTGCCAGGATTACAGGCATGAACCACCATGCCTGTCCGATTATCCTTGTTTCTTCTGGGATCAATTCCGTTCATTCCCTCCTAGACCCGGTTTTTTTCTTTCTTTTTCCTTTGATTTTTTTTTCTTGGAGTATGAGTTTATAAATAAATCATACGGATGATTTATTCAGAGAGTTCACAAGGTTTTCTTCTACCATTACTCTTATTTTTTGGTCTTTTTCCAGGGTCTGAGGGCTTCTTGCAAGGACTGAGTACAGGTAAGATACATCATCACCTAGTGACTTCTTTAAGGGTATAAATAATGATAAGGGAAATTGGCAGGCCTACTCAAGCATCAGATACCAAACTGCGCCCTATCTCAGGGCCTCTATTGTTTTAGGAGCCCTAGCTTCTCTCCTAAGCAGGCATTTCTGCCTTTAGTCTGGGAGTAAATACTGGCTGTAGGAACAAAAGGGGAAAAGCCTACCATGACTCCAATTCTATTTTTAGATTGCTCCAAACTTATTCTGTTTATATAGTTCAATCCCAGGATCATGACCCAAATAAACTACATGCATTGAATCTGCTCTCAGGTCTGGTTCTGGAGGAACACAAAGATATTCTCCTGAATTCAACACTTGCCTGCAGAATCCAGAGATTTCCTTTCTTCAATTCACCAGGTAAGGTTTTGTAAATATATTACATATCACTTTGTATTTTTACAGAAAAATAGTGTATATAAACTTCAAAGCTGCCAGAATCACCGCTGTCCATTTTATGACACTGTAAAATGAGGAAGGCTTTTGCATAGATTGCACTGCCCTGTCTTTCTTGAATCTTTCATGCACTAACCCTGGCCTTGCCTTCTACAGCAGACCAGAAGAAACATAATTCTATAATCTAATAGGGTCCACTTACTTTTGACTTCTGGACAACTCTGGTTTTTATGAAAGATTTCCCTCCTGTGCTTTAATAATTATTAGGTTGGTGCAAAAGTAATTGCGGATTTTGCCATTAATGGTAAATGGCAAAACCTGCAATTACTTTTGCACCAATGTAATAGCTAATAAAATAATGCACTGCATTGTATCTATTCATCAAGTTAGTTAAATAATGAGTGACTGATCACCTATTTGGTGCCAGGCCTTTTAGGAGATATAAAGTCCATCATCACAGCCCATCACAAAATTTATACTCTAGTGAGAAAGACACAAATGATCATTATGATGCATGAGATAAGGGCCATGAAAGAAGAATGTTCAGCACTGTGACAGCCCAGGAGGGTTGCGGGTCCCTGACTTCAGCAGCAAAGAAGCTTCCCAGGATGAAGTGAACTGAAGGGTGAAGAATAGAGCTTTGCTCATCAGAAGGACCAGGTGTCTCGAGCAGAGAAAGCGGCACTTGTGAAATACACCCGTTTATCTGCTAGATCAGTGATTTTTCAAATTTTTTTTTAAAGAAACAGAACAGGCCAGGCCTGGTGGCTCACATCCGTAATCCCAGAACTTTGGGAGGCCCAGGCGGATGGATCACTTGAGCCCAAGAGTTCAAGACCAGCCTGGACAACTTCGCAAAAACCCATCTCTACTAAAAAATACAAAAAAACAGCCTGGCATGGTGGCGCGCACCTGTAGTCCCAGCTACTTGGGAGGCCTAGGTGGGAGAATCACCTGAGCCCAGGGAAGTCGAGGCTGTAGTGAGCCGTGATCAAGCCATTGCACTCTAGCTTGGGCAAGGGGAGTGAGACCCCGTCTCAAAATAAATAAATAAAATAAAGAAACAAAACAACTGCTTCAAACACAAGTTTCTTGGAATGCCCAGTAAGTACAACTGAGAGGCTCTGGGAATTTGAGGAGTGGAGATGAAGAACACCGTCCTTCCCTTTGGAATAATCTCCTTGTCAAACTCACAGTCTCAGTTCAAAGTTTTCTCCCAAATCTGGCAGCATCACGTCCTCTTTTGTCCAAGGCAGCCCCAGTGCAAGGGCATCCCCTTGTGCTATGAGACATACACTCTCTTCACTGTGAGTCTACGTGACTTAGATACCGCTCCATAAATTAAAGAAAATTACTCCTACCACCAGCTATCCTGAGAAGGACCACTCCAAAACAATGTAGGAGGAACATTAAGAGCTGGATCAAAATGCCTTTTTGGAAGGGGCTCCATTTCCACAGCTAGTGACTCTGACTCATATGCACAGCTAGTGAGTCAGAGAGGGAACGAGTCAGCAAGAAATGGGAAAGCAAAGGGAGGAATTACTCTCCTTAGGAACATGAGATTTTAAAAAAATGTATGTTCAATTTTATTTATTACTTCTTAGATGTTGGGAACTGAGAAGTCAGAAATGGAGCAGAAAGATAGGACATTGCCCTGGAGGCCAAAGCTCCAGCTGGCTGAAGAGGCAACAGGTCATTAGTTGTTAAGGGGCACACATGTGTAATATTTAGTTTTAAGTTTTTTGTAAGGCATCCTGGTTGGGGCAGTGGAGCCTGGAGTCAGCGTGTACTGGGTCACAAGAGCCAATTTTAAATTGTCAGGAATTTTACAGGGGAGTCGTTAAACCTAGCAATTATTCAAGGTTAAACAACATACATTTTAAATTAAATAAACCACATTTTTAAGAAGATAAATACTAAAAACATATCAGTTTCTAATAATTTCACTACATTGTAAACCTATGCTTTTGAGATTACTGAAGTCTATACTGTATGTCCCGGGGAAACACTGTACAATATGATAATAAAGTATTATATAGTAACATTACGCACTCTAATTCCTCCCGGACTCTGCTCAGTGATGTCATATTGGTAGCCTGAAGGATTTATATCACGGGATTTGGCAAATGCTTCAAACCAGAGCGTTTTTGTTTGGAGAGCGGGTCATTAAACTTCTACCAGTGAGCCAGTGGGTCAAGGGCACAGTGTCTGGAAGCAGCCACTTGAAGGTCTAGCTCAGTCAGTTGCTGGCTGTGTGACCTGAGCAAGTCATTTCATCTTCTTCTGCCTCACTTTTCCCATATGGTTATTTTGAGGACTACATCAATCAAAAATTGTAAAACACTTAGAACATTACCTGGCACAGAGTACCTACTATATTATTGTTACCCGTTATTGGTGCTGTTGTTGTTAGATTTATTTACGTAATAATAGTAATACACCTCTTATAAATGTCTGACACCTTCCTGAACCCTCACAAACACACACAAAAGCCTGGCTTTCCCAGTATCCATCCACCGAGTCTACAGAGTTACAGGATCCCCACCTATTACCTGAGAACACAGCGCCTATCACGCGGGCAGTCTTCCCTGCTTCCTTTGACAGAGCTGAGCAAAGTTTTTGAAACCCTATGTGTCAAGGAACAGCTACCTATAGCCTTTCTTAAGAGACATCTGAGTGGCCGCCTTGCCTCTGCCTCTTCACCCCTCTTCCTCTCTGCAGGCTGGATCCCACAATGGTGGGATCCCCAGCAGCCATTTTGTACTCTGAGGTGACTTTGGGAATGCAGGCTCCATGATGGAGCAACAATATGGAAGTCACCTAGGTCCCCAAGGACTCCGCACCAGGCCTTTCCTGGGAAACAGAACTGAGTGTCTGTGCTGTTGATGCCCTTATAGTGTGATCCTTGACTGAGCAGATGCTTTCAGGTTTCAGAATCTCACTCTTCCTCAAGTCTGCTGAGGTGCACAGTAATAAAATCTGCATTTAACACAATCATGGGGTGTTTCCTGTGCACATTAAAGTCTGAGAAGCCCTGGTTTAAGCTGCTATAATGTTGGCCATTCTAATTCTCAGCTGAGCTCTGTCCTAACTGCTTTAGCCCTGCTGGGATCGAATCTGTGCATAGCAACCAATAGAAGGAGTGGTGCACACCGGGGTTCTCAGGATGAGACGGAACAAGACATGGCATGGTAAAGACAACTTATCAGAGGCAGGAACCTGGAGCCAGTGCCTCAGCAGAGAAAAAGTTCTTGGTGGGGAAAAAGAGGAGTGACTGGCTTTTGTAAAAATCTTGAAATACAAAGTTATACCAGTCTCCCCATTAGTCTGGCCCACGTGGCATCTGGATAACAGATTTAACATCTAATTCCCTGTTAGTCAACAAGCCACTCCTCTAGGAGCCTGGATCTTGGAAATCCAACTCCCAAGGCCGAGCCACTGTTTCTGGCACCACATTCTGACATTATCAGATTACAGTAAGTTATTTGCTCATTTCTCTCTCCCCTCTCAAGCCTGATGAATGGACTTTCTGGGGAGCTTCTCATTTTATGTCTTGAGTGTAAGTTGAATTAATTTTTCTCGTCTTATTAATTTTAGTTTCTACCTAGCAACAAACTGTGGGTTTCATCACCCTTCTCTCTCTTCAGGCATCTTCATGACAGGAGAATGCTGCCATCTTTTTGACCGTCTGGCCTTCCTCCACAGCTCTCTGTCTTCCTTAGCCACTGTGCCCATCAGCTTCCTTTCCTATTTTGGGTGGAGGATTGCACAGACATAAAGGCAAGACACTTTCCCTGGTAAAGAGAAATCCTAAAGCTAGCTTGGGAAGTGTTTTAAAACGCAGGTTTTTTTATGATTCAGGTAAAGCGAGGCCAACAGATGTAGAGATGACTTCCATTAAAAAGATAGTATTTTGTACTTACAAATCCCAAGTGGGGGCACGCCACACCACTAGGGCCACATGGGGAAGCATGGGGTCCGTCAGGAGACAGAGAGAGTGAGGAGAAAAGGTGGGTACGAGCTTTTATTGTGGTTGTTGTGGAAAGAAATGGACAAGGCAGAGTAAGCAGGCTAAGCTGTTTCAGGTACAGGCTTCGCCTTGAGTTGTCTGGTCCCTGGTCTTCAGGTAATTAAGGCAGAAGAAGATTGGCTAGAGTGTATGAACAAGATTGGGCTCTGCGTTAGTTCCCTTTGCATACGAAAGGCACACTCTTGGGAAGTGTTTGCTACCTGTAGGAATTAGCTGACTCTAGAAATTCTCTCCACAGTCAGGAGGACCCCCTGAATCCAGAGTATTAAGACTACAGAAAATAAGAGACTGTAATGAATACAGGAAGGCTTAGCAGAGACAATGATTTGGCCTTGAAGGAGGAGTATGTGGCCTAGAAAGGTAAAGAGATGATTCTACATCAAGTAAAAGTACAAAAGGCCTGTCTGAGAAAGATGACAGTGAGTGCAGGATAGGGAAGAGGTAGGTGGCAGGAACTGTCAGCTGCTTGCTAACAGCTGTGCAGCCACTCTTGTGGTGGCCAGCTACGGCAGACAATGACAGAAGGTGGAGCCAAGGACCTTCAATCCATTGTTGAATTCCCAAAAGAAATGTGTACCTTCTCATTCCAGACTCCAAGTTCTATGACATAGCAAGCTGCCCTCTTACTGAAGGCAGTTAGTTCCAAGCTTCTCTGACACTTGAGCCAAAAGCATTGCAGACTGATACAAAGCTGGTATAATGAAGGCAGAGTGCTGGCCAGACTGGCCACATCTACCAGAATACCAAGGTGAAGGGCAACAGGAAGAACCATGATCATAACATTTTAAAGAGATGACTTAAGATATTGCATAATTTAAAATATGCATATATTTAATAATTCTTATAAAATATATAATAATATATTGCATACATAACAATGCATAAAAAGGACTCAAGAGGAAATATAATCAAGGAAAATTACAAATAGAAAGTAACTAAACTCATGAATCGATGAGCATCCAGATAGTGAAAATAAAGAAGAAAAGAGAAGTCTAAGAATGTTTTAATAGAGTGGCCACTGCACTTGGCAACATTGGATGCAGCAGTGAGAAGGTAAGCTAATTGGAACTCCCATGACCAGGACAGTAATGGTGCCTTACAGAGAGAGTTGTTAATAAAACAGGCATGGCAGAGCCATCCAGACCCCGGCAAGCATGTGCAGCCCATGACTCAAGTCTTTGTGCAAGCTGCCAAACTGCTGCTCACAGACAGAAGTCTGAATATTACGTGCCATAACAGATGAAACAAATCTTTCACTCATGGAAAAAAAAAAGAAGAGACTATTTTTGAGATTTGAGGACAAATGTATTTTTGAGGTAAGGAACTTGGGTTTCTAGAGCTGTGATAATGCCATCAGATATTTTTTCTTACCATAGCCGTGTTTGATTATTATTATTCTTCACAACTTAATTATGAAGAAATGAAGGCTTAAAAAGTTCAAGTACAATTTACTTGTGTTCACACAACTGGAAGTTATAGAGCTGGTAGCTACAAACACATGTTTACTATAAAGAAAAACAAGCGGGGGTTCAGGTGATGTTTTAAACTAAAAGTCTTTTTATTTATTTAATCTGGCCTCAAAATCTTCACCTACTATTTAAATAATCTTAAAAGCTCCGCCTGAATTAGCCAGTAACTAATTTTACTCCAGTATTTATAAATAGATCTGACAATTTTTACTAGTTTGGAAAATAGAACAGAACAGATAATCTCTATAAACACAGGGATCAACTTTTTTTTTTTAAATCTTTACTGTAGGACCTGGATCAAAAGTTCTCATGAACTTAGGGTACTACATTTCAGAAAAAGTTGGAAAAGAGCAGTTTGCAAAAATGGGGGCGATATGGATGTCAACAGGCAGGTATGGAACGTGGATTTATTGGCTGTTGCTCGCCTTAAGACTCCCAGAGTGGAATGTGAACCAAACTCACACAGCGGTCAGGTTAGTGACACTGGCAAACAGCCCTGACCCCACCCATGGCACACAGCACTGAGGGTTTTCTCCACGTGGATCCATGCCTGGATGGGACCAGAGACTGTCATTCACTTCATCTAGATCGGCCATCTCCCGAAGCTCTGTTCAAGGTAAGCAGCGTGTCACGTTGGGCAAGACCAGCTCATCTTCTTTGCTCCTTTCTGGTGGTGCAAGGGATCTCCTGCCTGGGCAGAAAGGGGCTCTGTCTTCACTGTGCATCATATATGATCCTTGCTCAGGTATGGGTCCTGGTAAAACACCAAGGAGAAGGCATCCAATGGAGTTCTGTGATCAACATTCTTCGAGTGTGGGCCACTGACCACTAATATCTAGCAACTAAAATGCAGGGCACGAAACCCTGAGTGAACAAAAGACAGAACACCTTTTTATAAGGAAAGATGATTCAAAGGCCCTTTTCTAGATTAACCATGTTAAATCAGTATATGTCCTTCAGAATATAAAACAGATGGCTCTGAACATTGATTTTTAAAATATCATCCTCCAAGCAGCTTTTCAAGGTGGCTGGCCTCACTCTCTGCCTTGTTTCTAATTGTGCAATGTCCTCATTCCCAGAGCTGCCCCAGGGAACCTCTGCTCCTCCCCACTCCAGTGCATTGCTTGAAGGCTTCCATAGCACTTGACAGAAAGAACATCCCCCTCCCCACCCAAGACCCTCTCCTAGTGGGCTCCTATAATCCCCCAGTGGCTCCAGCCTTAAGCAACCCGAGACGTTGCCTGATCCCTGGCTCCAGCAAAGCCACACGGGACCAGTACCACAGAAGACTCTGTTTTCCTGAACCCAGAGGAGTGTTCTGCCATAAGACCCAGATGGTCGCTGCAGCCTCCTGCCTGGCTTGTGGGTCAGATCCTGCCTGAGATAATGTGTCTAAATCAAAGCTTAGTTCCCAGGTGCCTGCTATCAGATTTGCCCATTTTAGTCCTACGTTTTCTGGGTCAGCCGGATAATGGACCTCATTTACCAGTTGGTTATTATCGCTTGGCTTCAACAGGCCATTTATTTGCTTCCTGTGACTGCTGTAGCACCTTACCACAAACTGGGCGACTTCACCGAAATGCGCTCTGTCATACTCTGGAAGCCAGAAGTCTGCAGTCAAGATGTCAGCAGGATTATGCGCCCCTTAAGGCTCTGGGGACGACCCTTCCCTGCCTCTCCCAGCCCCTCCATGCTCCCTGTGTCAGCATCATCCCCTCTCTGCCTATCTTCACATGGCCATCTCCTCCCGTGTGTCTGAGTCTTCAAGTCTCTCCTTGTAAAGACAGCCATCACTGGAGGCAGAGCCTGCTGTAATCCAGTATGACTTCATCTTAACTTGGTTACATCTATGAAGACCCCGTTTCTAAGTCAAGTCACATTCACAGGTACTGGGAGTTAGGACTTGAACCTACATTTTTGGGGAACTCAGTTCAGCCCACTGCAGGCTACATGCCCCTGGCCTGGCTTAGGGAGCTGGAACCACTGTTTGCTGTGTGCTATGTAAAGCCATCTGCTAGCGTATCAGAGATCCATGCAGCCCTCTCCGCCAACAAATCAGGAGGGGCTATGTGGATGGGACAGATTTTGTCACTGATTTTTTTTGTTGTTGCTTATTTCATTCCACTCCCTGTTTTTATTTTTTTAGAGGGAGGAATGGGAGGAGGTGGAGGTGGGGATGACCTCTCCAGGCTAACCCGGGCTGCCCTTGTGTCCTTCGGTTCCAAGGACCCAGTGTGGAACCCCTGATAGCTGTGGCTGGAAATCCAGGCTGGTCGTGGGCCTGAACCCCACCCCTGGGTAGATCATAGCCATGGTCCCTGCAGCCACTATCTGCCACCTTCACTCTAGGGACGAAGTGCAGATTCCAGGATGGGAGCCGGCCCTCACTATGACCACCATCATGGACTATCTAGGCCCTCAGCCCTGGAGCAGTTTCTCCCAAACTTTCAGATAATAAAAATCCACTGTGGGACTCAAACAAACAAACAAGCAAACAAACAGAATAGGATGTCATGACTCATAACCTCCCAGAAGGAGCTGGGTGCTGTTTATGTTGGCATTTCTTCTCGTGATTCTCCTCATCCATGATGTTGGGAACCACTCTTAGAGGTGCCTTGCACCATCTGATATGGTTTGGATGTCCCACCCAAATCTGATGTTGAATTGTAATCCCCAGCGCTGGAGGTGGGCCCTGGTGGGAGGTGTGTGAGTCATGGGGTTGGATCTCTTATGGCTTGGTACTGAGTTCCCGATAGTGAGTTCTCGAAAGATCTGATCATTTAAAAGCATGTGGCCTCTCCCCACTCCCTCTTGTTCCTGCCTTCCTGATGTGATGTGCAAGCTCTCACTTTGCCTTCTGCCATGGGTAAAAGCTCCCTGAGGTCTCCCAAGAAGCGATGCCTGTGCTATGCTTCCAGTGCAGCCTGCAGAACCATGAGCCAATTAAACCTCTTTTCTTATAAATTACCCAGTCTCAGATATTTCTTTGTAGCAATGCAAGAATGGCCTAATACACTATCCTAAGGCCTGGGCTTCTGTTCGGTGTCACCCAGCCAAACTTTGTTCCTAAGTGATTGGAGTTTAGTCACAGTAACAGCGGCGCCCTCTCCAATAGACCATTCCTGCTGCCCAGGGCCTGTCCTGGTGCCCAACTATGGCTCTGATTTTGTGAGTGGGCCTAGGGCTTCTAATGACTGTTGAGCTCAGAATTTAAAGTGGAGTCTGGGGTGTGTGTCTGCATGCGTGTGTACGTGTGCATGTTTGTGCATTCAAGGGTGTGTGTGTGCATTCACAGGTGTTTCATTAATGACCCTGTCTGACATGAGACGGGGGAGATGAAGACTGAAACAAAAGTAAGACAACCATAGTCACCCACTGCAGGGTGCCGGGGAAAGGGTGATATATCTCCAGGTTACTTGTCCTGTTGTAAAATAACATCCCATTTGGGGGGTTTTGGAGACCCCTGAGGCCCTGGTCTGGAAGGAGAAATGGACTGACATGGAGAGTTAAACTCTTGTGCCCAAGAGGTTAATGGTAACATAGGAACCTCTGGAGCAGAGAAGAGAGCCGCAGGGTTTATGTGCAGTGGAGACTGTCCCATCAGCAGTCTGCTGGAGGACTGGGACCAGAGACACCATGTTGGCCCTCCTTGCAGGGAAGAGTAAATGCTGGTCTCCTAAGAGTGGAGAAAGCCGGTCCGTGTGCCTCTGGGGAGGGTTGCCTTGTCAAACACAGATGTCCTTGCCTTGTGAAGCCTCCATTTAAGATTTTTAGACTTTAGGTGGTGTGAAGACAACATGGCATTCCATAGAAAACATTCTTTGAGTGCTCATACAAACATTCTGTTTTTCACTTTCAGCTTAGTATTCAATAAATTACATGAGATACCGACACTTTATTATCATATAGCCTTTGTGTTAGGTGATTGCCCATGGTAGGCTAATGTAAGTGTTCTGAGAACATTTAAGGTTGGCCAGGCTAAGCTAGGATGGCTGGTAAGGTAGGTATATTGAATGCACTTTCCACTTATGATATTTTCAACTTATGATGGGTTTATCAGGAAGTGACACCATTGTAATTACTACGTCAAGCAGTGCATATTGGAATTTTGCGTGGAACACACCTATACGAAGACATTATGCCTTATCTATCTGGAATTCACATATGTGCCCACCCTATCTGTGAGGCCCCCAGGACATGTCAAAGGCAGCCTGTGGGTGGGTACAGCCCATTCTCCTCCTCCCGCTCCAGCATCCACGGAGATCACCAGTTTGGTGTGGGAACCAATTCCATTAGACTCTCCAGACACCCAGAGCTTCAACACATTTAGTATTAATAGGGGGAGAACAAAGGAGGGAGAGAAAACAAACCCTGTCCAGTACCAGGCATCTCACTAAGTGAGACACCCAGCATCTCATGAAGTCCTCCCTCGGAAGACCCCTAAGCAGAAGTGGGGAAATGAAACCTCCGTGGTAGGAGGGGATTAAGTTATTTGTCAAAGCTCACATCATTAGGAAGCAACACAGGTGAGGAAGGGGCTCAGGGTGTCTCACCTCAATTGTTTTACTCCATGACCAACCTCAGTTGTCTACCACATTTCTTCTTGAGTTGCCAGCACAATGTTCTCACTCTCCAAGTGGCCCAGGTTGAAGGCTAGCTGAGGTCCTAGCTCTTGCTGTCCCCTGTCCATCATCCATTGCTGACCAGCATCCCAGGCATAGACATAGTGGAGAGAGACTCTGTCTTCAGCGGGGGGAGAAGCAGTGCATGTTGGAAGGGTGCTTTAATGGGAATATACAGAATTACTGGATGGGAACAGGACAAGCAACTAACAGTGTTGTAGGAAGGCATGATGGAAGGATTTTCTGAAGATCTGATGTTTATGCTGAGCCTCAAAATTGACTAGGAGTTACTTGGGCCAACACCCGAGGGAAGGGGCGTGGGAAGCCTGAGATATAAGGAGCAGCAGGTGCAAAGGCTTGACAGGGGTAGGGGAGCCACGGTATAATCCAAGAGCAAGGCCAAGGTGGCTGAGACAAGGAGGGAGGACCAAGTGGCCAGGGATGAATTAGAGCCTCAGGGTTGAGGTTCCTGATGCTGGATTTTATTCCTAGTAGAATAGAGCCCAGAAAGCTTATAGTTGCCCTCTAGTGCCAAGGCAGGCTGCCTGGGTTGGCTGCATTTTCAGAGCTTCCGTATTAGTCTGTTTCACGCTGCTGATGAAGACATACCTGAGACTGGGTAATTTATAAAGAAAAATAGATTTGATGGACTCACAGTTCCACATGACTGGGGAGGCCTCACAATCATGGCAGAAGGCGAGGGAAGAACAAAATCACATTTTACATGGTGGCAGGCAAAGAGAGAGATGAGAACCAAGCAAAAGGGGAAACCCCTTATAAAACCATCAGATCTCGTGAGATGTATTCACTACCATGAGAACAGTGTGGCGGAAACTGTCCCCATGATACAGTTATCTCCCACCAGGTCCCTCCCACAACATGTGGGAATTATGGGAGCTACAATTCAAGATGAGATTTGGGCGGCGACATAGCCAAACCATATCAGCTTCCCAACTTCCCATGTCTTCCTCCAGGGCCACCTGACAGGGTCTCCCAGCTGTGACCTCCCACATGCCTTAGAGCTCCTGGCAGAGGGTCTTGGGCTGGCCTCTGACAGAGTCCCTGGAGCCCATCCCCATAACCTGTCCTGCCCCAGTGAGCAGGCATCTGCCCCATGCTGGGTCACTGTCTCCTACAGGTTCTGAGACGTATTCCTACCTTGCGCCTAGGCCTAATGTCTGATTGACCCACCCTCCTTCTGGAAAGCATCTCTAAGACCCACAGAATATCTGTCAATTTTGCATTTTTCAGGACAGAGAAGAGGAGAAAAGTAAAGAGAATTCCCCAGCTGGTTCAACATGATTCCTGGCAGAGCAGTCTTTCTAAGGAGGACAGATAGGACCATGGGCCACATAGTTGCTTTTGGAAAGAACTGTCATTGCCTGGAAGCTGGTGGCAGGATGGACTCAAAATCCCAGCAATACCATTTGCTTGTTGGATGATTTCCCAGAAATTATTTATTTTCTCTGTGGCTCATTTCCCCACCTGTAAGACAAGGTCAACTACAAGCCTACTGCACAGGGCTGTTTTGAGGACTGAGGGCACTAAGCCAAGTGTAGCCTTCAGCACAGTCCTGGCCTGTGGTCTGCACCCATTAGACATTAACCTGGTTTGAACTGGGGGCTGGCTCTACCTTGAGCCTCGCATGAGGGTGAAAGAGAGTAGAACAGGGGCTCCAACACTTCTACATTGTCTTGGTCATCAAATGGAGTGGAATGTACATCCTTCAGGAGAAGGCTGCAGTGGAGAACAGAACAGTGGGAGGTTGGGTCTTAGAAGAAGGGGAGATGAGAACTGCCATGCAGGGGCAAGAAAGCAGGACATTGGAGAAAAGAGATGTTGGATGTGTGAAACCTTAGCCCCTCAATTAAAAAACAAGAATCACAGAAGTGTGAAGGAAAGTGAAGAGGCTGAGTTCTGGATCCTGGCTATTCAGTCCATGATATTGCAAGCAGAGATGAGACGCTCACCTTCCTCACCAGGGGGTGTGTGTGGGCATGAACTGACTACTCTCTTACCTAAACACCACCCAGACCCTGCCTCCAAAGTGCACTTTCTTCCTTGAGGAACACTATTATTTAGCTATGTGTGGAGGAAGGGAAGACAGCCAGAACAATTGACCATGGCTTGTGTCCTGTTGCATTTTTCCAGAAGCAGAAAGTTGGGGCTGCACCGAAGATGCAAATATTTATTGTAACATATTCTGTGCCAGCACTTTGCCCTAAAGCATCTAGGGATAAAAAGACCATAGAAGAAGACACAGGCACTCCCTCATGTTGCTCGCAGTGTCATGGGGGAGACACATTACTAAACTCATCAGAAGAAAGACTGTTTCAGAAATCAAAAGGAATTTGAGGCGGGCAGGGTGGTTGCCCATTTACCTGTGACCAATATGTGGACCTGGCTGCAGGAAGCTGATGCAATTAATCCCAAGAAGAAAAGGTAAAACTAGTGTGATGTGAGCAATACACCTGAACCAAAAGCACAGAGTTGGGAGGCTGGAGATGGACTGCAGGCTTCCATTAGTCCCTCTTGTTCAGGGCTCAGCAGCTCAAAGTGCACATCAGACCTGGCTGGAGAGGAGGTGGGAAGGTGTGGAGAGGGGTCAAGCAGGCTTTGCACCCTGAGATGGGCACAGCCCCCACCAAAGAGTGAAGCCACATGCCACATTGGCATTCTTTAGAGAGACCCTGACCACAGTTGTAACAATGTATGAATCTTTACAAAATGATACAGACATCTATCATCTGGCAAAGATGGGGACTTGGAAAGGGTGAAGGGCCCAAGCACTTCGATGAGGAAAGGTTCAGAGATGGTGGGAAGGCCAGGGGCAGGCATGGCCACCAGTGCCCAAGGGGAGCAAGAAGGTGATGCCAGGTGCTGACGGTGGCCCCATGTGTGTTAACCCCCTGTTATAGGCTAATTGCAGCCTCCAAAGTTCATCTGTTGAAGTCCTAATTCTCAGTGCTTCAGAATGTGACCTTATTTGAGGATAGGGCTTTTACAGAGGTAATTATAAAGTTAAATAAGGCCATATGGGTGGGCCCTAATCCAATCTGACTGATGTCCTATAAGAAGAGGAGATGAGGACACAGAAACACACAGAAGGATGACCATGTGAAGACACAGGGAGAAGACGCCATCTGCAAGCCAAGAGAGAGGCCACAGGAGAAATCAACCTTGCTGACACCTTGATCTTGGACTTCCAGCCTCAAGGACCGTGAGGCAATGAACATCTGCTGCTTGAGCGCCCCCATCTGTCACGCTTGTTATGGCAGCCTGAACTGAGGAGCACAGGCTCCTTCCAAACAGCCAAGGGCCAGGGTTCCCAAGACACCACACTAGAATCATGAAAGTACATGTTTAAGATTTTATTTTAGCTCAGAATATCAGCTCTTTATCTGACTAATAAAACAAATAGTTGTTTAATCATATGTTACATAAACTATCCATATTGATTAAATAAAAGTAAATAAATATATAAAACTCCCAGAACATATTGTCCAGATGAAGGAAATAATAAAACTCTCCTTGGGGGTAAAAGAAGAAGTAGAAGCTGGAAATAATTCACTTATTTGGGGACATTACCTTAAACAGATTAAGCTCTTTTAAAGATTAGAATCTCTTCTCCAAAACAATTTAATTTATGCTGTTGGTTCTACTCATCACACTTAATTCGCATAAGGAGATAGCCCAGTCTTCAGGTTTGCTCATTCCTTTTCCTTTTCCCTATAGTGATGTCCAGAAGCAGTGCCAGAAGCAGATGCAAATGGAATGTATTACTGTATTGGGTTTTGCTATGCTAGGGAATTTTTGCCATCTCCCGGTTTCATCTGCTCTGTGCCATCTTCTGAAACTTCCCCTTTGAAAAACTGTATAGTCCCAGCATTGCATGGCTTTTGCTTGGCTTCAGAATAAGCTTATTTGACTTCTGCTTCTGTGGAGATGGAATAGATAGATGTACATTTCCCTATTCCTCTCACTAAGTACAACTAAAAACCTTGCATGTTATGTTAAAAAAAACAAAACCTAACAAGAATATGAAAAGTGAAGAGAAGACGGCAGGCCAGCTATGGACCTTGGGAAAGGAAGATCAACATGGTGACATTTGTAGGTCTTCTTTTTGCCTCATATAACTCTGAGTTGGAGCGGAAGAAGGCATCGATAAAAACAATACCTTAGCAGAAGCCTGCCGTCTCTAGCCGAAGGACAAGGAGAGACACAACCTAGCCAAAAAGAACATTTTAGACAATAAATGCTCAACTCTTAGCCAAATTCTACCAAAAAGCTGTGGCACAAACCCCACCCATGCCAGCAAAAAATAAATAAGAAGTGTAGACTTCCAGCCCCTCTGGGAAAAAAGAGGCACCCCAAAATTCCCTACCTCGGCCTTTTCCCGCTAGAGTGGTGTAATAAAAAGACAACTAACACAGAAAGCTTAAGTAAGATTCAACTTCTCATACCACAAAGCCCACATTTCCAGTTTTCAATAAAAAATCACTCATCATACCAAGCACCAGGAAAATTTCAAACTAAATCAAAAGGACAAACAAAAGATTCCAATGACAAGATGACAGAAATGTTAGAATTCTCTGACACATACTTAAAAGCAGTCATCATAAAAATGCTTCAATGAATGATTATGAACATGCTTAAAAACCATGAAACAATAGAAAGTCTCAGCAAAGAACTAAGAGATGTAAAAAAGAATCAAATGGAAATTTTAGAACTGAAAAACACAGGTAACCATAAAAAAATAAATAAATGGAAGAACTCAACAGCAGATGGAGGGAGCACAGTAAAGAATCAGTAAAGTAGAAGAAAGAATGATGGAAATGACCCAATCTCAGAAACAAAGAAAGAAGACTTAAAAAAAAAAAATGAACAGAGTTTCAGGGACAAATGATAACCCTGCAGATTTGAGAGGCTGATTAAATCCCAAACAAAATAAACTCAAATAAATCTAGACCAAGACACATCATAGTCCAACATCTGAAAACTGAAGATAAAGAATATATCTTGAAAGCAATGACAGAGAAATGAAACCTATCCATAGGTGAAAATATAGCAGCTTCTAAAATATTCTTATGACGATGGACTTTTCATTAGAAACCATGGAAGCCAGAGGAAGTAGGACTGTGTTTTTCAAGTGCTGAAAGAAAAGAATTGTGAACCCAGAATCTTATGCTTTCTATGTAAATTGTATAAATGAATGGATTCTATACATGGTTGGAGAGAAAGTCAAGACATCCTTAAAAGAAGGAAACTAAGCTTATTTGTTGCAACCAGACATACACCAAAAGAAAGACTAAGGGAAGTTCTCCATACAGGAAGGAAACAATGAAAGAACTCTGGAACATCATGAAAGAAGGAAGGAAACAATGAGCAAAAATATGGCAAAATAAAATAGGCTGCCTTCCTTTTCTTATGTTTTCTAAATTATGTTTGACAATTCAAGCAGAACTTATAACCCTGTTTGATATGGTTCTAAGTAAATATAGAGGAAATATTTAAGACAATCATAAGAAAGTGGTGAAGAGTTTGTAAGATTTCTAAACTTCCTTTGAACTGATAAAAAGGCAACACCAGCAGACTCTGATAAGGTATATGTGTATAATGTAAACCTAGAGCAATTACTAAAAGAGGCATATCAAGAGATAAACTAAAAAGCACAATAATTAAGTGAAAACAAAATATTTTTAAAAATGTTTGAGTGCTTCGCAGAAAGGCAGGGAAAAACAAGAGAAAGGAACTGAGGATAAACAGAGAAAAAATAAAATGATAGACTTAAATCCCTAACATGACAATGATTACTTTAATTATCAATGGTCTAAATACATCAATTAAAAGGCAAAGAATGATGAGATGGATTAATGGCATTACCAATTTATGCTATATAGATGAAGTTGTGTGCACTTTAAATAGATAATATAGACATACTGAAAATAAAAGAATAGAATAGCTTACATTTTGCAAATATTAAAGAAATCAGTAGTGGTTACATTAATATCATATAAAACAGACTTCTGGGAAAAAAACATTATTAGACATAGAGAGGGTCATTATATAATTAAAAAAATTGGCCGGGCGCGATGGCTCACCCCTGTAATACCAGCACTTTGGGAGGCCAAGGGGGGCAGATCACTTGAGGCCAGGAGTTCGAGACCAGCCTGGCCAACATGGTAAAACCCCATCTCTACTAAAAATACAAAAATTGGCAGGGCATAGTCTCAGGAACCTGTAATTCTAGCTACTTGGGAGGTTGAGACAGGAGAATCCCTTGAACCCAGGAGGCAGAGGTTGCAGAGAGCTAAGATCTCACCATTGCACTCCACTTTGGGCAACAAGAGCGAAACTCCATCTTTTAAAAAAAATGATAAAAAAATCAATCTACCATAAAATATAGCAATCTGAAATTTATGTGCACCCAACAACAGTATGGCAATATATGTGAAGCAAACCCTAACTGAATCGAAAAGAGAAGTCCACCATCACAATTAGTGATTTCAACACCCTTCTCTCAGCATTTGAGAAAACTAAACAGAAAATCAGTGTGAACACAGAAGACCTCAATAGCACCATCATCTCAGTTCAATTTGTGCTTTTAAAATAAAATTCCACAGATTGGATATTTTATTTAAGAAATTATTTTGTCACAGTTCTGCAGCCTGGGAAGTCCAAGATCAAGGCATCAACATTTTGCAAGGGCCTACTTGCTGAATCATCACATGGGAGAAGGGCAGAGACAAAAGAAGGCTGGACTTGCCCTTTTATAGTGGCATTAATCCTGCCCATAAAGGTGGAGCCCTCATGGCCCTATCACCTCCCCAAAGCCTCAGTTTCCAACACCACCACAATGGCAACCAAATTTAAACGTGAGGTTTAGAGGGGATAAACATTCAAACCATAGAAACCATCAATCAACAAGTGCTAATCCATATTTACAGAATACTCCATCCAACAACAATAGAATACAAATTCTTTTCAAGTGCTCACATGATGTATATCAAGACAGATATCCCGGGCCAAAAAACAAACCTTAGAAAATTTAAAAGACTTAAAATCAGGTAAGGTATATTCTCTTAAAAGAATTAAAATCAGATTAAGTATGATTCCCACAATGGAATCAAATAAGAAATCAATAACAGAACAATAATGGAAAATCTTGATGTACTTACAAACTAAATAACACACTTCTTAATAATCTATGGGTCAAAGAGGAAATCTCAAGGGAAATAAGATGCACAGACTTGAATGAAAATGAAAATACAACATAACAAACTTTATTAAACATCACAAAAGCAGCGGTGAGAGGGAAAATTGTAGCACTACATGAATAGATAAGAAAAAATAAAAAGTCTCAAATCACTCATCTAAGCTTTCACTCCAAGATCCTAGACAAACAAGAGAAAAATAAACCCAAAGAATGCAGATGGAAGAAAATAATAAAGATAAAAGCAGAAATCTGTCAAATAAAAAGCAGGAAAGCAATAGAGACAAGGAATGAAACAAAGAACTGGATCATTGAAAAGATCAATAAAATTGAGAAACTTCTAGCAAGACTGACCAAAAAAAGATAATAAAATTTATAAATAAAAATAATGAAGCCAAGGATATCGCTACAGACCCTACAGATGTCCAAAGGATAAGAGGATACTGTGAATAACTACACACATAAATTTGACAACTTAGATGAAATGGATCAATACTTTGAAAAACACAAACCACTGGAGTTCACAAAATATGAAATAGAGAATTAGAACACTCTTTAGGAAATTGAATTAATAATGTTAAAACTCCCTCCTAAAAGAAATCTTTGAGTCCAGATGGTTTTACTGAAGAATTCTGCCAAATATTTCAAGAATTAACACTAATTATACAGTCTCTTCCCCAAAATAGAAAGAATGGAAACACTTCCCAATGAATTTTATAAATCCAGCATTATAGTGATACAAAATTAGACCAAAAGTATACCAAAAGGAAAACTACAGACTAATATTTGCCATAAGTATAGATGCAAAAAATTTTAACAAAATAACAAATAGAATTTAGCAATACATAAAAATAATTGTACATCACAACCAAGTGGATTTTGTTCCTGAAATTCAAAGCGAGTTCAATATTCAAAAATCAATTACAGATACTTTTCAGCTTACCATGAAGTTATGGTCCAATAAACCCATTCATAAGTTGAAAATATCGTTAAGTCAGCAATGCAGTTAATATGCCTAACCTACCAAACCTCATAGCTTAGACTCGCCTACCTTAATTGTGCTCAGAATATTTCCATTAGCCTACAGTTGGGAAAAATCATCAAACACAAAGCTTATTTTATAATAAAGTATAAAATGTCTCACATAATTTACTGAATACCATACTGAAAATGAAAAACAGAATGGTTACATGGTTTTGTACTATTGTAGAGTCAAAAAACTGAAAAATTTTAAGTCACACTACTGCAAGTCAGGAACTGTCTGTGTAGTAATTGACCACATTTACAAGCTAAAGAAGAAAAATCACCTGATGATATCAACTGATGTAGAGAAAAGCATTTGGCAAAATGCAACACTGATTCATTTAAAAAAAGAGAGAGGGAGAAACAAAGAAGAAAACTTTTAGAAAATAGTAATAATAGTAATAAAGGAGAAACTTCCTCAACTTCACAGAAAGCATCTGTAAAACCACAGCTCGCTTTACACTGCATGGTGTGAATGCTTTCCCCCTAAGATTTGCAGCCAGGCAGGGATGTCTGTTCTCATCATTCTTAGTGAATACAGTGCTAGAAGTTTTAACCAGTTCATTAAGGCAAAAAAAAAAAAAAAAAAAAAAGTAAATAAAAAACAGAATGCAATGAAAGAAATAAAACTGTCCCTACTTGTAGTTGGCTTGATTGTCTACTCACAAAATCCTAGAGAATCTACAAAAGCACACCTAGAAGTCCAGCTGTGGTGGCTCACGCCTGTAATCCCAGCACTTTGGGAGACTGAGGTGGGCAGATCACGAGGTCAGCAGATTGAGACCATCCTGGCTAACACGGTGAAACCCCGTCTCTACTAAAAATACAAAAAATTAGCCAGGCATGGTGGTGCACACCTGTAATCGCAGCTACTCAGGAGGCTGAGGCAGGAGAATCACTTGAACTGAGATGGCATCATTGCACTCCAGCCTGGGCAACAGAGTGAGACTCTGTCTCAAAAAAAAAAAAAAAAAAGAAAGAAAGAAAGAAAAAAGCACACCTAGAACTAATAAGTGGGCTCAGCAATATTTCAGGATAAAAGAGAAACATGCAAAACTCAGCTGTGTTTCTACACTTTAGAAGAGAACATGCAGTCACAGAAATTAAAATATGATACCATTGGCCGGGCGCGGTGGCTCACGCTTGTAATCCCAGCACTCTGGGAGGCCGAGGCGGGCGGATCACGAGGTCAGGAGATCGAGACCACGGTGAAACCCCGTCTCTACTAAAAAAAATACAAAAAATTAGCCGGGCTTGGTGGCGGGCGCCTGTAGTCCCAGCTACTCGGCGAGGCTGAGGCAGGAGAATGGCGTGAACCCGGGAGGTGGAGTTTGCAGTGAGCCAAGATCGCGCCACTGCACTCCAGCCTGGGTGACAGAGCAAGACTCCGTTTCATAAAAAAAAAAAAAATATATGATACCATTTACAATAGCTAAAAGAAATGAAATACTAAGATATAAATCTAACAAAGTGTAAACAGAAGTTGTACTACAGAAGGCTGATAAAAGAACTCAAAGATCTATAAAAGTGAATAGAAATACCATCATAGATTTAAATAATAGATTTAATCATTGATTCAAAGACATAAGAGAGTGAGGATGTCAATTCTTCTCAAATTGATCTATAGGTTTAAACAATTTCTTTCATACTCTCAGTAAGACTTTTGTAGATTTAGACATTATTCTAAAATGTGTGGAAAGGCAAAAAAAAAAAAGCAACTAGTATAGCTAAAAGAACTTTGAAAAATAATAACTTAGAAGTAATTAGTCATCAAGACCAGTATGGAAATCTGGATTTGGCCACCCACCGGCCCCATGTGCTGCAGCAGATAGCTCAATCTCACAATCTCAGTTTCCCCAGATTTAAAACTGGAGGCAGGACAGTAACCTCTCTAGCGTGCTCTTTGGGGGGTGAAGTGAAGTGATGCACGCAGAGCCCCTGCAGCGTGCGTGGCCCACAGGGAGCATTCCACAGCTGCTGCCTCTTCATAAAGCATCATGTGCAGGCAGCCACTGCCCCTGGCTGTGCCCACCAGGTTACAGAACATGAGAGCACGGGCACCTCACTCAGATACACCACCCTAAGGATGGTGGGCTGTGGACATCCCTTCTCCACTTGTCTCCCTCACACATTTCCCCAGAAGTGCTCGGGGCCAACATCAGAAACCAGGATTCCAGCTCCTGATGGAGATGAAGACCTGCATCTGATTGCTGCTCCCTGCAGAAAGGACAGGGCTGCCTCAGTAGGACCATGCTGACATGAGCCTTGATCTGCCCCTGCTCCCTCCCTCCTTCCACCTATTAAAGAGGTGATGTCACATTCATGAAGAGGATTCTTGTCAGAAAAGAAGGAAGCCAAGTCCCAAAGCACTTTCCAACTTGCTCTATCTCCCTGTGACCCTGTTTCCAATGATTTGGGGCTAGTGCATTTCTTCTCATAATTGTAGTAGAAAGCTTCTAGAAGGACCCCAGCACCTTTGGTGTTCACACCCTTTGTAATACCTTCTTCTTGAGTGAGGGTGGGACCCAGTGACTTGCTTCTAACAGAGACAATATGGCAAAAGTGATGGGATTTCACATCTATGATGAGGTTACCGAAAGACTGCATTCTGGCTTGCTCATCCTCTCTTGTCTTATGCTCATAACTGCAGAAATGCAGCTGCCACAGTGTGAGCTGCACTCACAGTACAGACACACTTTGCCAAGGGACACACAGCTCCAGCAGACAGACCATGAAGATCTGAGACCCTCCATCCAACATCTGCGAAGAATGGCATCCTGCTCCTACCCAGGTGAGTGAGCTCAGCAGCAGATCTGACCCTTTCCTCAAATCTCAAGATGGACGCAGACCCACAAACATGCAGACTGCAACTCTGAGACCCTGACCCAAACCACCCAGTGAAGCCACACGTGGATTCCTGACACTCAGAAACTGAGATATATAAACGTTTGTTGTTTCAAACCACTAAGATTTGTTATGTGGCAGTACATCACTAATATCATTCTGTTAGGTCTTAAATCATCCTAAAAAGCTTCTTAGGTGAATCCTTTATTTCTACTGAAATACTCCCGTTATCACAAATAAAGGGATGATGAGAAATTGACATGAAATTCCTAATGCCTATACAGTAATCTTAAGTGTTCAACACTAGACCTGTATTATATACCAAATACTGTATGCATTTCATACACGGCCCATGAGACACCCTATTGCTTCCTTAATCTACTTTTCTACTTCTGATTTATTTTTTAAATGGAGCTAGGCTCTAAAAAAATATATTGAGTGGCCCCATCTACAAATTGCCAGCTATCCATAAATTGTTCCAGTGCGGATACATGGATGCATGCATGCCCCTAGGACGCTGCAGCCTGTGGTGAGTCACTCTGTTGCCTTCCTCTAAAGCGTCCAGGACAACTGTTCCAGCCTGAGATGAATTGATCATCATCCAGGCACACAGGGCAGAGGGAGGCCCTTGTCTTCACTGGCCCGGCACACCAGGAACAGTTACGGTTTTTCTTTCATTGTATTCCCCTGACTTTGGAGCTCCAATTTACCTTTTCATGAGTTTTTCATTCCATTGTTTGCTGTCATTTCTGTCACTTCCTCCTAGTTGTTGTAGCACAAATGGAAACGCACCAGTCACCTGCTCTCACTTCATGTCCCCTGCCTCCTGGAGTGCACAGCTAACAGACTTTAAATGACTAATTTTCTGTTTACAATCGCAAAAGAGGACAGGAAGAGAGCACTTAGTCACCTCCTTGTAAAACAGTTTCAAAATATTGTTTCCATAGACATTTTATTTCTTTTAAATTGTGATGAAGTACACATAACATAAAATTTACCTTCTTAACCGTTTTAAAGTGTACAGTTTAGCAGTATTAGGTACATTCACAGTTGTACAACCATCATCGTTAATCATTTCCAGAACTTTTTTTATCATCCCAAACAAAAACTCAGTACTCTTTAAACACTCACTCCCCATTCCTCCTCCCCCCAGGCCCTGGAAACCATCATTCCACTTTCTGTCTCCATGACTTGAACTTCTCCAGGGGCCTCCCATGAGTAGAATCAGACAGCATTTGTCCGTTTGTGCCTGGTTTGTTCCACTTAGCATAATGTCCATGACGCTTATTTATGTTGCAGCTTGTGACATGATTTCCTTCATTTTTAAGGCTGAATATTCTCTTCCTCCTTCTCTTCCTTGTCTTCTTTCTTTTTTCCATCATGCAGGTCCAAGACACTTAGCTGGGAACCAAGGGGCACAGAGATGAACACACAGCATCTGTGTCATGTGCTCCTGGGTCAGGAGGAGATCACCCCTACACACACACGCACACACACACACACACACACACAAATGGTGGTAGGACTTATAGTTGCATGGTTGCTGGGTTGAGCTCTATGGAAGAGGAATGGGCCAGCTGGGGGCACGAAGAGACTGATCAGTAACCAGAAGATGTGGGCAAGTATGGCCTAGGACCTTGACAGGAAATGAGGCCAAGACTGATGGATTTGGAATCAATGTGGGCGAGGTGGAAAAGGATAATATGGCATCCACACGATGAAGCATTGCATCCCAAGTGGCTGAAACGTCAAGAAGGTGGGTAGAGAAAGGGAGGAAGACAAATCTAGTTAGACAGGGAGAATTGAGCACATCAAGATGGACTCTAAGTGTCTTGCAAAAATATCTCACTTAGACAGCAATAAAGTCTTAAAAACATTTTTTACTTTATTGCAAACTTACATCAAAGTAAAAATGAAAGTCCTTAAGGCAAAGAGGCAACTACAATAGTGTAGCCCAATTAAGTGTTAAAAAGCCATCCTAACATGACTACACAACAAGCCATCAGTATCATGACACCATAACAGAGCAGGCAGTGGTGCCCTGGACTGGATCCTGGAACTAAAACAGGACGTAATTTAAAAAAACTGATGAAATCCAATAAAATCTACAGTTTAGTCAGTAGTAATGTAACAATATCAATGTCTTAGTTTTCACAAAAGCACCGTGATATTAATGATGGGGAAAATTCAGTAAAGGGTATATGAGAAGTCTCTGTAATATCTTTGTAACTTATCTATTAAATCTAAAATTATTCCAAAATAAAATTTATTTTAAAATATTGAAGCCCTAAAAGTCCACAATGATATCCTTTAATCAAATCAATGTTTTTCCTCTTCCTGTGCTTGCCTGTAAATACGGTGTATATTCATTTTCATGTATGTGCAGAAAGATACTAAATAGATATTATAATTGGCTGTTTTACTTAACATTTATTAATATTTTATGTATTGCTTCCTTCTTCCCTCATCCTTCTAACACAACCATGGAACCAGTATTGAGGGCCTGGCGTGTATGTTACACAACTTCTGCACGGCCAGGCCCTCAGATACAAACATGCACACACATACCCGTGGATCACAAATGTCTCCCCTTCTTCATCGTGTTATTTATTTATTTTTATGTTTATGTTTTTCTGAGACAGAGTTTCATTCTTGTCACCCAGGCTAGAGTGCAGTGGCATGATCTCGGCTCATGGCAGGCTCCGCCTCCTGGGTTCAAGCAATTCTTCTGCCTCAGCCTCCTAAGTAGCTGGGATTACAGGTACCTGCTACCACGCCCGGCTAATTTTTGTATTTTTGGTAGAGATGGGATTTCACCATATTGGCCAGGTTGGTCTCAAACTCCTCACCTCAAGTGATCCGCCCGCCTCAGCCTCCCAAAGTGCTGGGATTGCAGACATGAGCCACCGTGCCCAGCTCATTGTTATATTTATATATCTGTCCAACTTATTTCCTTACTTCATGGCATGGGCGGGATATAATTCGATGAATGTGAATCTAACTCAACATGCTTAATATCTGAATGATACTCTATATTAGGTGTGTAGTCAACTTATTTAAGCATTTTCCTGTTGGTGGACTTGCAATTTTGTGCTGGAATGTGTCTCATTGTACCTATGACATGCACAAATGACTTCATTTCTGCAGACTAGATGAGCAGAAATGGAACAGACAGATGTGTGTGCATGTGTGCGTGTGTGGGGATGGGAAAATATAATAAACAACATATAAAATGCTCTCTCCTTTACCTCCTCACCAACGTGGATAATATTAATATGATGGTTTTTCCAATATGATAAACCAAGATAGATGTAATTATTTATTTTCATTTATTTTTCGATGCTTCCATATATGACTTGATATTTTTTAAAATATGCTTATCAACCATTTGCATTCACCTCTCTGTGAATTGCCTATGAATAGGATTCACTCACTTTTTTCTGTGTTATTTCACTTTTATTATAAGTTTTTAAAAGTTATTGATATGTTGTCCATATTAACTCTGTTATAGCTTGAGTAATGTTTTTCCCAGTATCCTTGCCTTTGTTTTGTTTGGGGTATCCTTTGTTGTAATTTAAAAAAAATCCTATAGTCAAGCATGTGTAACTTATTGAACAAATGGGACTTGGAGGGCAGAATTATGAAATAGACTTTTTCCCTTACGCAGCACATGTCAAATGTTTCTTCCTTCTCAGGTTCCAGAAGGCATCTCAGGCACTATCAGGATCAACCATTATGGTCATCTCCGGTTATCATTCCCCAGTCTGATGATCAGATATTGAATGTCCAGCCTAATCTAAACCTAAGTCTCCCACTCTCATCTGGGGCAGGGCTCCCCCAGGCATGGTGAGAAGTGGTGCCTGCTGGACAGTAGATGCCAACACTTGGATTCTCTTTCTTTTTAAAATTGTGATAAAATATACATAACATAAAATTGACCATCTTAGCCACATTAAGTTACAGTTGAATGGCATTAAGTGCATTCACATTTTTGCAAAACTGATACCACCGTCCATCCCCAGAAATTCTTCATCTTCCCAAATGGAAACTCTGTACACATCAAACACCTCCCTGTTCCCCTTTCTCCCTCTAGCCCCTGGTGACCACCATTCTACTTTCTGTCTTGGTGAGCTTATCTGACTCTCTTTTCCTATTTGGAGCTCCTGCAGGTTCTCAGAAGGCAGTCCTTGTGGCCCTGTGTCCTCTAACCCTAGCAGAGTCAGGCACGACCTGGGGCTATCCCAGGCCCTGCTGGTGGTAAGGTTCCCAGGGTCCTCTGTGATCCATGCCTGAGATGTCCATCTGCTCTCAGGACACAAGTCGCTCTGTCTCTCCCACTCTGTCCTCCCAGGAAGCTCTGGGCAGCTTCTGACACTGTAAATTTCACCAAGCCAGGGTCAGCTTTTCAGGGAGTTCTCTCCAATCATCCTCATTTGGCATGAGCTGGGGAAAACATGCCCATCCCCACAGGGAAAGGTGACAGGTGAAGTATCTTCACAGCTTCTTCAAAGAGACCTCCTTGCACCCTCCTCATAGTCCTCCTTTAGGGCCCAGAAGGCAGAACAAGTTTGGGGCTTCCCTTCACAAGTCTTGCTGGGAAAGCTGCTCACTCTGGTAGGATGTGTGATCCTTTGCTCTTGGATGCAGCTTGAAATCAGAAGAGCCCCTGTGACTCCCTGCTGCACAGGCTATCCTATCCTTTATGGATTAAAAAATGAGATTTTGAGAATCAAGTCAGAGGGGGGTTCCGGGAGTCCCAGTAGGGATGTGACAAAGAATGTCTCCTCAACCCAACTCTACTCAGGCCTTCCTGAGCTCTTTTCCGACTATGTCTGACTTTGCAACCCCCATGTTCGTGTCTGCATTGTCCAGTTTTAGCAAGAATCCTGCTAAGTCAGTTTAGCCAGGAACCCCACCCTCAGTATCTGATCAGGTTCCTTATCCCCCACCACTCCCAGTTGATGTCTGGTCACCCTGGTTTGTCTTCAGCAATAATCCTCTCAGGTCAGTTAAGCCAGAATCCCCCCAGAGCCCTGATGTTTCTTCTGAGTAATTTTCCATCCACTGACACCTGTCCTACTCCTTGGTGATAAATTCCTATTTTTCCTTGTTGCATTCAGAGCTGAGCCCAGTATCTCTCCCCCACAGCAAGACCCCATCACAGTGGTGCCTGTACCTATCATAATGATCCTAAATAAAGTCTGCCTTATCATGCTTTAATGAGAGAATGAATAACTTTGTCTTGAATAAATGTTCCAGATCTCTCTTCTCTTGCACAAGCAGGCCTCATGGTGTGGGTGTGAGGGTGCCTTCTGGGCAGGGAGCCCCAGCAGGAGAGCAGTGAGGAGGCTATTGCAATAACCCAGGCAAGAGGCTGGGAGCTGTGGCTCATGCCTGTAATCCCAGCACTTTGGGAGGCCAAGGAGGGCAGATCATTTGAGGTCAGGAGTTTGAGACCAGCCTGACCAACATGGTGAAACCCCATCTCTACTAAAAAATACAAAAAATTAGCCAGGCATGGTGGTGCTTGCCTGTTGTCCCAGCTACTTGGGAGGCTGAGGCATGAGAATCACTTGAACCTGGGAGGCAGAGGTGGCAGTGAGCGGAGATCGCGCCATTGCACTCCAGCCTGGGTAACACAGCGAGACTCTATCTCAAAAAAATAAATAAATAAAATAAATAAAAACAACCCAGGCAAGAAATAACTAGGCTTGTGGGAATCGTGTTACCCTATTCCAGAAAATCATTATTTAATCCATAAATCATATTATAGTTCCTTCAGAATCATTTTCGAATTCAAGAACCCATCAAGTCATCCTGGAAAGCGCTAGTTATGAGGACATAAAAGACGAAGTCCCTGCCTTCTCCGGAGGAGGCAGCTGGACCAAAACAAGGAGATGGACAGTCAGGGCGTGGGCGGGCCTGCCTAGCTCAGCCCTGCTCCGGAGCCTTTGACTACTGGATCCACAGCTCAGCTCAGAGCCATGCCCCTCCCCTTGGCATTTCCAGGTCCAGTGTTGTGTGGGTGATGCTCTCTGGGGGTGATGCGCGCTGCATTCCACAAACCAACCATGCTGGTTCCTCGTAAACACAGGAGGCCAAAGAGAGTGAATTAAGGAGGCTTGTTAAATGGGGCATGATAAATATCATTTAGCTGGAGCATTCAAGGTCTGGCGCCATCCAATGAATGCATCAATTGTCTGCTTGAGGCTGTTAATTTGCTAACACCTGGAATCACAGGCCATCAACCATTTCTACCACAGACTCGGCACGCCATGAGAAGTGAGCACACCGGTGCTTGGCGGCTCTAGTAAGCTACTAAAATGCGTCAAAACCTCACTACATGCCCCATAAATATGTACAATTTAATTATATGTAAATTTACAAATAAAATTACATTAATAAAATTTAAAATAAAAAATAAATAATTTTATACAGGCATTCCCGGGAGATATTGCAGGTTAAGTTCTAGACCACCAGAATAAAGTGAATATTGCAATAAAGCAAATAAAAAATAATTCCAGAATTCTCACTTGCAGCTATGTACACATATGTATATGTGTGTTTATATGTATGTATATCTATCTCTCTGTCTATCTATCTATGTCTGATTTTTGCACTGCTTACTGACACAAAGCAAACTCCACTTCTTTTCTTATAGAAGCTGGCATAAAAAGGCCTGGTTCACTCATCCCCACCAGGATCTCACTTCTTCAGTTTTAATTACCCCACAAAACAAATGTTATAAAATGTAGTCACAGTTTATATATTCCTATGATGATGCAGGACTATATAATCATGTGGCCAGGTTGAATAGATAGAAGTGTTCCACTGTGGGGAACATGCTCAGGTTTCATTTGCACATATCAAGCATCCCCAAAAGAAAACAAACCAACAGGGAGACAGAATTGGTGAGTTGTTCTAGAATAGCTGCTGTTCCCTGACTTCAACTGAGTTAGGCATCCAGGCCTCCCTTCTACAGATGAGGAAGTGGAGTGTGGAGATGCTGCCATGCCCTTTCACCTCTGGGCTCACTCTCAGCTCTGTCTGAATCCCTTTCTCAGCCATCCCAACACCTGGACTTGAACCCCGTCTCTGCTATCAGTTTGGCGTGGGATCAATATTCTGGGATCCACAACATCCTCTTGAGCATTGAATGCTTTTGCTCTTTTATGTTGCTCATCAATGATGTTTTCTTCCTGCATCTCAGATGCCGCCTCCAGCATTACTCTCATAAGAACACATGACTGCCACACAGCAGAACATTGGCTGTGCAAATCCTGATGCCATTGGGAATTCTGGTAAGGCCAGCAGCAGCAGGAAGAATGAGGCAGGACTGAATCTCCCAGGGTCCTGTCCTGTGTATGAAGAAGGGAAGGGCTGGCCCAGCCTTCCACAGGGAAGGGCAGAGCATGCTCTGAGCATCCTGAGGAATTCGTGAATGAGCCGCACCATTCGGTCCCGGTAGCAGGCAAGGAAGAAATGAGATGAGATTCCAGTCTACACAGTACCTCGGAATCAGTCCTCTTCCTGAGCGAGAAAAGGGTTCCTGGATCACAGTGGCAAACAGATGAATACAAAACTCCTCTCTTGCAAAACCCACAGTAGGGGGCAAGCAGCTGTCAGCACACCACGCTTTGGTAGAGGCAAAGCAGCTCAGAATGCTTAATGTCCCCTAAGGATCAGCAGTGCACATGGAGCCTGCTTCTGTGAAAGGGCTGGAGGACTCCACTGCTCCATGACTAATTAAAATGCACCAGAGCTTAGGTACCATGCAAGTTGTCTAAGGGTTTGCTCACATTCCTCCCCATGGGCAGCCCCAACAGAAGTTGGAGGAGGCAAAGCCACATCCACAGTGGAGGTGGCCTCCTGCTGCCTACACAGGCCAATCCAGGGATGAGCCAGGGAGTGGTGCAGGAGCCAGAAGGTACTGGGACACAGCTTATTCTGCAGGTTCCAGGTGGAACTTCCAGAACACCAGGAAGGTTTTTGGGAGATTGGGGACGATGTTGATTAATAATAATTGTTAATTAACAATGTATATTTCTCATTCTCTCATATTTCTAAAAGATGAGTGAGGCAATTGCTCTATGGGAAAATCTAATCATTTACTGACAGTATATTGACTGTCAATCATTAATTGCCTCCATGAAAAACCTCTGCAAATCTCCTATAGCAATTTCTTCTGGAGCACTTAAAATATCATCAGATTAAAGAACTGTTTCTATACTATTTCACATTCAGGAATATATCTGCTTCTCCCAGGAGGTGTAGCAGTCCATACAGATATAATCTCTACCCACAGTAGTAAACAAAATTAAAAATGTCCCGTTTAGCCTAAGTGAGAGAAGGGCAGGTTCCCTGGCCCCAGCATTACTGAGGGCTGGTTGACTTACACATAATGTCCATTTCCATCTAGGAAAGTGGGAATAATAACAACTGTTTTCTCCCAGGTAAAGCAACACAAGATATGCTCAGCAAAGTGTTTAGAGTTCTTCAGAAAAAAGCTACAATAAAATAATATAGTTCTTAGTCCTTCAGCTGTTTTCAGCCCAGTGCTTGTAGACTGACTTAACCACATCTGAGCTACCACACAGTTTAGGAGATGAAAAACAGCAGTCCTACTCAAGCATTTTAGGTGAACATTTATTTCAGGAATTTAACAGATAAAAGAAAAGGATTTAAAGAGTTAAGAGAAACTGGTTGTGTTTGTGTGTGTGCATGTGTGTATATGTTCATATTTGGGCATATGTCTGTGAGTACATGCATGTGTGTGTGTGCCTGTGTGTATAGTTATATCTCTGTACATGAGTGTATGTGTGCGTTCATGTATGCATGCACACATGTGTGTGTGTCTGCATTTTTTTTTTTTCTCCAGCAGTGATCATTTCTGGTCCAGTGTCTTGACTGGAACCAAGTCAAACATTGCCCTCCACATCATCAGCTGCAGGCCAGATAATCTAAGGTGAGAACTGATCTTAGATTTCATTTACTTTCTGGACAAGTCTCTTGTGTCCTTTATTATTTTAAAAAGACTATTCCTTAGATTTAGCTTATTGTGTCATATGCAAGAGTACTCTTTGTTACTGATGTTGCTGACTCAGCTCTGCAAAATGCCTGGAGTCAAGAGCCTTAACAGAAGACTTTCTCCCAAGCCCCATATCTATCTTGCAGTTTACACAGTGAACACCTTGTATACGGAATGCTGGAAGCTTCAGCACATGACTGGCTGTCCACAAATGCTACCAGCTTACTGGGCCTGCCAGAAGCCCCTTGTCCTGCCCAATCCACTTCATTCCAGTGTCAGTTATAGACAGTGGGTTCTTAGCTGGTGAGAGCTTCCACACTGGCCTTCCTCGTTTTGCTAAAGACCAGGTGGAGGCACTGGCGTGGAGGACAGTGGATGAGAGGTCTTCTATAATAATAAAATTGTGAAGCCTGGGGACAGCACCCTAGTTATGGACTTCAGCACTGTAGTGAGAGAAATGCACTCTGTACTTAGGAATGATGTATTGCTCTGTATTTCAACCAGATATATGGAATTAACTGAGTCCTATCCAACAGAGGCCACTTTATAACACAGAAGCCAAGTTAAACCCTTTAGATGAATGTCAATCCCATTAAACCCAATAAGAGGAGGGAGGTTTAGTTGAATGTTAAGGAAACTGATAGGGGCTTTTCTGCAAAGAAAAGACGTAAGAAAGCTGTTCTTTGTCATGCATAGTTATAAAGAGTGAGCCCAGGAAGAACTTTATCTTTATAATTAATAAAAGGCATGTTAAATAAGTGTCACTGGGCCTTCAAATAAATTGCTTAAAATGCAAATATTGCTCTTAAATGAATAAATGGCCATAAAGACCTTCAGTAATCCAAAGGAATGGAGACTAGGGCTGATACGGATCACAGAACACTAACAATCTTTATTCAAATAGTAGTTTAAAATAGAAATGTTTTGCTAGCTGTATTGTAAAATCTTTAGCTTCAGATATTCTCAATAACTGCATTATTTATTTCAACGTGCTTATTTGATTTGTCACTTAAAACTGTTACAAATGCATATTTTAAAGGCATAGGACATGATGGAGTGAGTAGGGACATAAGACTGAACACTTGGCTCATGAGCCCACAGGCTCGTGACCCTGAAAACAACTTTATTTCTCTGAGCACGAGGATACCTTTCAATAAACAAAAATACTGGCCTCATTGAGTTTTCAGGTGTCTCAATGAGGTAAGAAATGTGAAAATATCATGTGCTGTGAATGTTATTAGTCAGAGTTAATATTAATCATTATATTTTAAACATGATATATTTAACTCCCGCTCCAAACTGCCAACCACAATGGTAAACATGCTAAAGTATCTACGCATGGAAAAACAAAACCAATCCTACATTTGGCTCTGAAGTTAGCACTTTCTTTTGAAGCATTGACATGCTGATAACAATCAGTTCAGTCAATTTGCAGGAAAAAAACATTCGGACATGATGTTTTGATTGACGAAGACAAAACAACAGGTCACCTGTCTGAATCAGACACTGTTCAGTGGGGCAGTTTTATGTCTTCTTATTTTAGATGCAGTTTTGGAACGAATCAAAGCATTAGAGACATAACTGCTTTTCTGGGGGCATAATATTTCCAACTGTGAAGATCCACAGGTCTCAGTAGCTGTTGACTCCTGTGAAGTGAAGGAGGAAGGGGCTTCGCTACTCAGCCCATTCACATTGACACAGGGCACTGACAATTGAATCATCTCAGCGATTTCATTTGTTCACGGGCTTTGCAGGCTATTGGAGTATGTAGGGCCATGTGTTCAGATTCCAGATGATTCAACTGAGGCCTGGCGAGTAAAATGAGGCCATGGAGCCTCAGAGCCAATAAGGATCCAGAATCCAGTCACTAACTTTTAGCCCAGGACACTTGTCTGCAGCCCTGTGTGCCGAGTCTCTGCCTTGATGCAGTGAATGTGCAGTCAATACAAGGCCAGTACTTGAATTTTTAAAAAAGAGATAAAAGGCCAGACGCGGTGGCTCACACCTGTAATCCCAGCACATTGGGAGGCTGAGGCGGGTGGATCACCTGAGGTTAGGAGTTCGAGACCAGCCTGACCAACATGGTGAAACCCCATGTCTACTAAAAATACAAAAATTAGCCAGACGTGGTGACAGTCACCTGTAGTCCCAGCTACTCAGGAGGGTGAGGCAGGATAATTGCTTGTACCCATGAGGTGGAGGTTGCAGTGAGTCAAGATTACACCACTGCACTCCAGCCTGGGTGAGACAGCGAGACTCTATAAAAAAAAAAACAACACAAAAACAAAAACAAAAAGAAAAGACAAACGAAAACAGAAACAAGAAAAACCTGGAAGACGAGCCATATACACTTAGGACAGAAGTGGTAAGGATGGTAGACAGGTACAGGGCTTACTGTGCAATGCTTGCTCTAATACCAAGCCTTCCCAGAGATGGACTGAGAATAGAGAACTATTGTTGACAGTCAGACACAGCATGCTCCCAGTGTCTGCAGAAGCTGGGTTCCTGGCTGTTGGGCCAGTGAGACTCCTCACACCACCTCTCAGGAAAGTCACAGGGAGAGTATTGGCAGCTAGGCTTAGGGCCACACAGGGCTGGGTGGATTGGCCTTTTAGGGAAAGGGCCAACAAGTGACATGCTAACAACACCAGTATCCCACAGAGGAAAACAACACATATCTTGAATTTCAAATCTGGGTCTCATTGAGCAAACTGCAACCTCCAGTTGGCTCTAGGGGGAGGTGACTATGATGGAGAAATGCAATATGGTATTGGGCCCAGCGGTGGTGTGATGTCACCAGCAGGTCACTATCACAAGAGAGGAGCTGGGCCTGCCACCACCAGGAGGTAAGCTGGGGGCATGGGCCCAGTTACCCACCACCACAGCGTCACATGGGAGTGCCTCATGCTTCCCGCCTCATTTCCCCACTCTGCAGCTTTCAGTGGATTCCCCTTGCAGCTCTGTAGGTAAATGAGTTAGTGGATTCCTCTATGAGTTATTTTGTTGTTGTTGCTGTTTGGAAAGACAAAACTTTTCTTTGCTCTTCTCACCAAAAAAAAAAACTGGGTTCCCATCTATCAAAAGGCATATGTCTATAAAGCTACGAGTCAATTAAATTACAAATCAAAGACTATTTCTGATTGAGTCATGTTGATGCCTTATAAGAACTTAGAGTAGGTCCCCAGGAAGTTCCTTTCTCAGGGAAAGAACTGCTTCTAGTCAATCCATGTTTCTGAAAGTTAGCTTTCTGTATATTGAATTATCCTGAAGCAGGGAATCCCTGGAACTGAATATTTTGTCTGAATTTGCACCCTGTAGTGGGAAGGTGGGCAGTGCCCTGCACAAGGAGCTCTGCCTTTTGGTTCGGCAAAAGGAGGGCAATTCAGGCCAGGGAGCAACGTCCTCATGTGGGGGCGGTGTGGCCTCAACAACCCCAAACAGACGGGCTGCCTAAACTACACAAACACTCACCTGCATGGCACAAAGCAGGAGATTTCTATCTCTTATGAAAACAGGCAAACAGCCAATCACCCTCCATGCTTCATGTTAGCAAGATCACCATCCCAGCAGGTGGTTAATTGGCATGCTGTGGCATTCCTCCATGGTCCAACCTACCATAACAAACCAGGTTGTGGGTGACCCCAGGGGAGGCTGGCTGCCTGGAAAGGGAAGAAGGTGCACCGTGGACTCTTTCTCACTCCAGACGAGAGTCATTGGGTTTACTCCCTGCAGTGGTTTTCATTGTCATTAAAAATAATAACAATAATAACAAACATAAATTAAAAATAAAGCTCACAGCACCACAGCCATTGGTGCAGCATTGTGCAGTGGCGCAATGTTAGCAACCAAGCGCTATTTATCCTCTGACTCTTTCAATCTATGTGCATTTCACAAATATTTACAAAGTATCATGGATACACAGATAGAAAGAGGTGATTCCCTACCCTTGAGGAGCAAGCAGCCTAATGAGGAGACAGATGCATAAACAGACAATTTCAGCAGGATGTCAAGGCACTATAATAAACACATAGACAAGGCTCAGTGAGAATGCAGGGAGGGACCCCCTGAGACTATGCATGGGCAGGTGCCTCGGGGAAGGCTGGTCAGAGGAGGGGAGAGGAAACGTGGCTTTTGTGGGGAACAGGAGGTCCCAGAAGCGTTCATGCTGGAAGGATTCCATGCAGTGGAACAGCTCATTCAGTGTCTCATGGGAACCACAGACCTGTAATGTTTGGGCAACCAGGCATAAAGGTGGCTGGGACATGGGGAAGGTGTGTCAAGCAAGTGGGAATAAGCTAGACAATGGGGGAGTCTCATACAGACCTTGATCAGGGGATGCCAATACCATACAAGCCAGGGTCCTCTGGTCCGGTGGGTTGGTGAGATTGGCAATTGCAGCCTCAGAAGCAGAATGCCCAAGAGGGTGGTAATTCCAAGCAACACAGCCAAGCTTCAAACCAGGGCCCCCATTCCATCCGGGGCAGCCTTGAAAGACAGACATAGAACACGAGAGACATCTGCAATTGTACATTTTCTAGAAGCCACATTTTCAAAAAGTCTAAAGAAGCAGGTAAAATTAATTTTTATACTAAAAATGATTTTGCCCACTATATCTAAAATATTATCTTTTCAACATGAATCAGTTCCCAAAAAGTATTAATATATTATTTTTCTTTGTATTTTCCGTTGTAAGTCTTCAAAACTCAGTGTGTATTTTACACATACAGCACATCTCAGTTCAGAGCAGCCACATTTCAACAGCTCCATAGCCAGACGTGGCTGATAGTGGCCATGTGGGCCAGCACAGGTCTAGAGTCTGAAGTGTCCAAGGCACATGTTCTCCATTCAGGCCATAATTAGACTGGACACCATAATTGCTGGTATTTCTTTTCCAAAAGGTACATAGAAATGAAACAGGTCCCCCTGCCAAAAGACATATAGTCATCCAACATTTCAACTGCAAGCTATAGGACTAAGTTGGTGGGAAAAGTTGTCTTAAAATAAACATGTACTGCATACTTCTCTTTGATTTCCAGAGCTTGAAGAGTAGAGGGTGGCATAGGATAATTTGCATTTTAATAAACACAACCTCTTGCAAAACAATCCTCAACATTCTTGATAAGCGCCTCCCAATAACAATAATTACCATCAGAAGATGCCATGCCAGCGTTCTCTAATGACTGTCTCCCAAAGCAGGCCATGTTTTGATTGACTTAAGGCAAAGCGGTTAAGTAACTTGCATGGGGCCATCCAGGGAGTTGGGTTTATGAAACTTGTTTCCCAGGAGGAAAGCAGTTTAATTTCCCTGAATCGGGCCACAATAGAGTTGGCTTTAGAAGTAGGACTATAGCATGGGAATGTGTACACAATTTTTCAGTACTTAGGACCTCAGAGGGGCCCTAATTGTCCTTTTTTAAAGCACAGGGTAGTCAGTGGTGATGTCACCAGCCCCATGTATTGTGTCAACTCTGCCATATTGCCCCATCCCATGCTGGATGGCTCCACTCTACTCAACTGAGGATGGGTGTACGTTTGGTTGAAGATTTAGCCACATCCGAGGGTCTGTTGGGTCCTACAGGCTTTCACAGCTGAATCCCTCACGTTCTCAGGCAGGCTTGTACCTGGCTTGCAGAATTCCCACCCCAAGCGCTCTGTGGTCTTGGGCTCCTTTCCAATTCTCAATTTTGACAACAGCATTGTGGTGTTTGTAAGCACAAGATAACCCCACACACCCTGCCAGGGCCTTATAGCAACTTTGTAGAAAAGCACTCACAAGAGATGCTCACTCACTCTGAGTCACCATGTACCAAGCACTGAACCAAAAGCTGTGTCGGGATGAGATCAGTAAATCTTCTGCACCACTCCATGAAATGGGTCTGGTCATGATCCACATCATACAAACGGGGAACCCAGGAAGGTTGTGTAACTTGCTTTTGTAGCTCAGTAAGACCTGCCAAAGCCAATTGATTCCGGGGGCAAAGATTTAAGCTACTAGACATGGCATGCTTTATTTGGCTGTGGTTAATTTCTTGTCTTGTATGGTTATAAAATAGAAACACCATGGCAGGCAGAATTCTACAGTGACTCCCAAGATTTCCACCCTCTCACATCCATGCCCTGTGGAATCCCCTACCTTAGGTGAGGGAGAAACCCATGAATACGACGGAACAGCACTTTCATAATTAGATCAAAACTTGGCTGACTTTGAATTGATTAAAAGAGACTATCCAGGAAGGCCTGACCTAGTCAGGTAAGATTCTTTTGTTTGTTTGTTTGTTTGTTTGTTTTAATTTTTTAATTTTTTTATTTATTTTTATTTTTTATTATTATACTTTGGGTTTTAGGGTACATGTGCACAATGTGCAGGTTTGTTACATAGGTATCCATGTGCCATGTTGTTTTGCTGCACCCATTAACTCGTCATTTAGCATTAGGTATATCTCCTAATGCTGTCCCTCCCCCTCCCCCCACCCCACAACAGTCCCCGGAGTGTGATGTTCCCCTTCCTGTGTATTGAACAGGTAAGATTCTTAAAGGCCCTTTCTGAAGAAAGAAAGATTCTAAGCATGAGAGAAGCTGTGGATGGGGCCAAGTAGCAAGGAACCCCAGAAACCTCCAGGAGCTGAAAGCAGCCCCCGGCAAGCAGCCAGCAGAGAATGAGAACTTCAGTCCTACAACTTTCAGGAACTAAAGAGGACCCTGAGCTGCAGGAATGAATGCAGGCCTGCTAACACCCTAATTGTAGCCATCGGAAACCCTGCACAGAGAATCCAGCCCGGATTCCTGACCCATAGAAACGGTGACGTAATAAATATATGTTGTTTTAAGCCACTGAGTCTGGGGTAATTTTTTACATAGCAAAGGACAACGAATCCACATACTTTTCCATCTGCAGGTGGACTTATCTGATTATCAATACTTGCAAAAGGGGCATTAGAAATACCTTCCTTCAATTGGTTGCTCCATTTCTGCAGGCTCTTCCTCATTGGCAATATTACTATTTTAAAAATAATTAATAAACTTTATTTTTAGAGGAGTTTTAGGTTCACAGCAAAATTGAATGAAAAGTACAGAGATTTCCCATTTACCCTCTGCCCCCACACATCCACAGCCTTCCCTGTTATCATATCTCCCCTCCAGAGAAGTCCATTTGTTACAATGGGTGAATCTACATTGGCATATCATTGTCACCCAGAGTCCATAGTTGACATCGGGATTCACTTTTGGGGCAGTACCGTCTATGGGTTTTGACAAATGTATAATGACATGTATCCACCAGTATAATACCGTATAAGGTAATTATTTTCATGCCCTAAAAATCTTCTGTGCTCAACCTATTCATCCCTCTCTCCCTTCTAACTCCTGGCAACCACTGACCTTTTACTGTCTCTATAGTTTTTCTTTTCCAGAATGTCATATAATTAGAACATATAGTAAGTAGCCATTTCAGGTTGACTTCTTTCACTTAGTAATATGCATTTAAGGATCCCCCATGTCTTTTCATGGCCTGATAGTTCCTTTCTTTTCAGGGTGGAATAACATTCCATTGTATGAATGTACCACATTTTATTTATCTGTTCACCTACTGAAGGACATCTTGGTTGCTTCCAAGTTTTGGCAATGATGAATATAGCTACTATAATCATCTATATGCAGTTTTTTTGTGTGTGGACATAGTTTCCAACTCCTTTGAGTAAATAACAAGGAGCATGATTGCTGGATCTTATGTTTAGTTTTGTAAGAAACTGATAAACTGCCTTCCAAAGTGGCTGTACATTTTGCATCCCCATCAGCGTTGAACAAGAGTTCTTGTTGCTCCATGTCCTCACCAGGATTTAGTGTTGTCAGAGTTCTGGGTTTTGGTGTGTGGTGGTATCTCATTGTGTCAATTTGCAGTTCCCTAATGACAATGATGTGGGGCATCTTTTCACATGCTTACTTTGCAGCTGTACCTCCTCTTTAGCAAGATTTCTATTAAAGTCTTTCACTCATTTTTTAATCTAGTTGTTTGGCTTCTCATTCTCTTGATGTTGTCTTTTGCTGAGCAAAAATGTTTTATTTTACTGAAATCCAGTTATCAATGATTTATTTCATGGATTGAGCCTTAGCTGTTGTATCTAAAAAGTCATCACCATACCCAAGGTCATCTAGGTATTCTCCTATGTCATCTTCTAGGGGTTTTGTTTTACATTTTAGACTCAAGTTTATTGCCTACTTTAGTTAATTTTGTGAAGAGTACAAGATCTGTATCTAGAACTTTTTTTTTTTTTTTGCATGTGGGTGTCCAGTTGTTTCAGCCCCACTTGTTAAAAAGACATTTCTCCATTATATTGCCTTTGTCTTAGTCAAAGTTCAGTTGACTATATTTATGTGGACCTATTGGGCTCTCTACACTGTTCTGTTGAGATGCTTGTCCATTCTTTCACTGATACCGCACTGTGTCAATTACTATATGCCAAGGACATATTTGTATCCCTCCAAAATCCATATGTTGAAACCCTAATCCCCAGTGTGAAAGCATTTGGTGATGGGGTCTTTGAGAGGCAAATAGGTCACAGAGTGAAACCCTTATGGCGGGATTAGTACCTTTGTAAGAACTGACATGACAAAGCTTGTCTTTTCTCCCTCTGCTCTCCACTGTGAGATGACTAAAAGATGACTATCTGTGAATGAGAAAGAGGGCCCTTACCAAGACCTTGACCATACTGGTACCCTGATCTTGACTTCTAGCCTTCAGGACTGTGAGAAATAAATGTTTATTGTTTAAGCCACCCAGTCTATGGTGTTCTGCTATGGCAACCCCACTAGGTTACATATGAAGCTGGTGTCCTGGCTGCCCCTTGTAGGGCTCAAAGTTTGGACCACAGATTTGATCGGTGTGAGTCAGTAACGTGTCCTTGTTCCACAGTATGCGTTTAATTCTACAAGGAATACTTTAAAAACTCACTAAAGTCTTCCATCCCTTCTTTCACACAAACCAAAGCAGCATTTTCAGCACGGCCATATGTGATGAAAATGTGGCACCTCCAGGGGCAAAGGAATCCTTTGTGCAAATGCAGATGAAACATCAGCTGTGATCTGCAGGACATAGAAGGGCCTGGATCTCAAAGATTGCTTGTTTCTTTTGCAAACTACAGAGTAAATTCTGTATCCCCTAACTGCTACCTTCTGACTTCTGTTCACAAACACTGGGCCAAGAGAGGCCTGAGGTCAGTATACATGCCTGCACGTGGCCTTCTTGAAGGCTTGTTTGCTTCATTTTTAAGCCTACGAGGTTGATATTGAATTGAGTTGTCCTCTGCACGGTTGCTGAATCATGATATATCATTTAGTAATGAGAAAATTGTGACCAGGCTCTACAACACAGTTAAGGGATAGTGAAGTTTGTGAGATATTATTTATGAACACAGTTAAGGGTGGATGGACACACTGGAGAATTTGCAGAAATAGGCTGGTCAAGGAAGGCATCGGAATCTACCCATGGACTTTTATAACTAAAAGATCGAAATTGACTCTCACCTGTACCACCCCACCCCTTCCTCACCTCAACTCCCCTACACCATTGGAGGGTTACAGGAAGCAAAATAGAATGTTCCAGGTTGATCTACCTGATACCTTGAGGAAAAGGCACTGGTAGGTTCTCACTAGAAGAAATATCAACAGACCACAGATCCTATTCTTCCCACCCACATTTCCCTTTTAAAAGTGTAAATTTTGGAGTTAGCTCTGGGTCTGAATCCCAGCCTGTCACAGTAGGGACAAGTTACCTATATGCTCAGAGCCTCTGTTTCCTTGTCAACTAAATCATAATAATATAGTTGTCTCTAAAGATGAACTTGAGATGTTGAAATAATATAGATACAGAGCCTGACAAATAAGATGCCTTCAAATCATTTCTCTGATTTGGGCAATTTTCATTGAGTTATTTTATTTAGTATCTGCGTGGGCCTGTCTGTGTGCTTGGAACTTTCATGCCATCATCTTGTAAGGTTAGTGAGCCCCCAAAACTTAAAGAAAGGGAGGCTATGTCTGCACCAAGAAAGCTAGGAGGCAATTTAAAATACCTATAAACTGGAAAACTACAGCTCCTTTTTCTTTGTTCACCTGTTTTCTTTTGTTTCCACCCAGATGGTACCAAGCAATCACTGCAGATGAATTTGCTGCATGGAGCCGTCTGGGATGCCTCACACCGGCCAGCGGTAGAACTGCCTGCCTCGCTTCCTCTTGCTTACTCATAGCTCTAAGTCTCAACTTGGCTGCAGCTGTCCTGAACAGCCCGGGAGGAGCCTAGGCAGGAGGAGGCTTCTCTCCTATGCAATTTGGCTAAATTTTAGTTACTCAGAAGAGCAAAGGAAGCACTTCTGAAGGTTCGTCAGGCGCCAACCACCTTAGCTTGCTCCCTGATGGGTTTTGTTCAGCCCTTGCCTTACTGTTGTCAGCTTGGACTGTCTTCTGGGCTTGGGTTCACCACGTTTTTGGACCAGGCGGGTGTCTCTAGGTGTCTCCCTTCCTGTGCATTTCTCCTGGGCATAGACACCCATCCTGTGGAACACTAGGAGGAGGGTGCAAGAACCCACTGCCCCCAGGCTTGGTTCCCCTCGGGTGCAGCAGCCTCATCCCCTGGCGAGCCTTCCTCCCACTCCTCCCAGAAGGCTCTGCTTCCTCCAGCTTGCTCCTTTCCTAGGTGTGAGCCAGCAGGGTTTGGTCACCCAGATATGAAGTATTAATGTTGGACTCCTGTCTGGAGTCGGGAGTCTATTAAGGAAGACGTGTGGGTGAGGCCTGTGTTCAAGGCCCTTAGAACCATTCTGCATGAGCCATCGGCTCCTTAAAAAGAAATCACCAAAGATCCCAAACAATGGCAGACTCCTCCTCCCACCCTTCGGGCTGCTTGGTAAATAGGCCCACCAATTCTATCTCCAAAATATCTCCCATCAGGACCATGTGGATATTGACATCTTTATCTTCCATCAGGTCAGGGTTGCCACAAAAGCCTCCATCCAAGTTTCCCTGAAAAAGCCCAGTTTCTCTAAACGTGTGCATGAACCCAGTGCTGGGCATGGCCCCCTCCTCTCAGCCCTTCTGCGACGCCCAGCACCTTCACAGCCAAGACCAGACTTCTAGTGGAAGAGCAAAGTCCCTCCTGACGCCGCTTCTGCCTGCATCTGCAGCCCCACTTCCCCCACACCACGCTGCACCCCGAGCTCCTCACAGACAGCCACCGTGTTTCACACCTGCCGTGCTCTGGGCCAGGTCGCTGGGCTTGCTAGTCCTTAGACTTGGAGCGCCTGATACTGTTTGCCCATCTGTCTCCTTGTCAGCCTTTGAGAATTGGATCTGGCAACCCTTCCCCAGGAAGCCCATGAAAGCCTCCGCCCCGCACTCACACAGACCCTGAGCTAGGTGGCCCCTGCCTGTGCCCCTCAGCTCCCAGCCCAGCTTCTATGCAGCTTTAGCACAGTTTACCAGCACCATCAAGACCCCTCTGGGAGGACAGAGAGCTTTGAAGGACAGAACACACGTGCCTTTCTGGTTGTTCCTCTGAAGCCTAACACAACACTGACATGTGAGAAATACTGGCTGAATAAAAGGTGGAAGTGAAAAAGAAAGACAAGAAAGGAGGATAGAAGGAAGCAAGGAGGTTGGGAGGAAGGGAGGGGGGAATAGCTTTACAAGGAAAAATGATGGATGGTATGAGGATGAAGGGGAGATGCCTATTTCCTACCGAAAATTTCTAGTGTCTTTAATAATGGCTTTTGGCATCACTCTTTTGTTTCTCATTTTCTAGACTCCACATTTAAGGCCTATCTAGGTGCAAATCGAGGGGAGAAAATGTACCAGTTCAATTGCCAAGCAAACTTAACATATAAGTTAGTCGCAGATCTGGACTGGAACACAGATCTTTCTCTTATTTTTGAAGCAATCAAGGTTGGGACTTTGACTATCAAACTTGGCTTCTTAAATAAGGTGATGCTTACCTGGGTTTCTTCCAAATCATCACACCCTCACTCAAACTGTGTTTAGAAAAGAAAGGGGAAATTAGCTGCTCGTTGCTCAAATATTAAGAGCTCCTTCCTGCAGATTGATGCTACTTTGTAGATCAGGCCACGCCTGGCAAAATTCTTGGCAGTGTTGTGTCTACACAGGAGAACACACTCCTAATGGGCCGTGGGTTTACATTTCCTGTAGAGAGATGTGACTGCTATGCCTGATACCCTGAAAAAGTGATGCTGTAGGGCCAGCTACCTGACAATGCAGACTGTGTCCCTTCGCAGCTGAGGAGTGGGAAGTGCTGGTCCCACACTGAGGACTGAAGGATTCTCTGCTTTCTTGCTTGAACGGCAAAGGAGGCCTTGCCTTTGGGCTCCCAGGATGGGGACTGTGTGCTGGCTTTCACCTCGCCAATTGGCAAAGTTGGCTTGGCCAACCTGATGGACCAAACACACCCGGGGTCAAAACAGAATCTCTAGCTCTATCCTCAGCCCTCAGTCCCATAGCCACATGAACAGTCTGAGCAGTGTATTTGCTGGTATGAACTGAAATAGGAGGACAAGGAGAGAGGAAACGAGGGAGGGATTTGAGCAGAGAGGAACACAGCCCTTGGCCCCATGGTGGGCTGTCACCAAGGTGAAGGGAGGGGGCAGTACCAATCTGAATCCCACCAAAATAGGTGGTAGAGGGCTGCCCTCCTTCCTTCCCTCACCTCTGACCCCACTCTTAGAAGCCCTGGTCCTGTCAAGGCACCTATCCCATGGCCCAAGTGGCAGTAGCTTGTTCCCAGCAACCACTCAGCTCTCCACTGAATGGAAGCAGATAGTGAGTTGAGGCATCACTTACTGAAGGCAGAATCTTCCAGAACCTTCTAGACTCAAATGAGTGAAGTGGTTAAAGAGAGAAGAGAAATCACTGCGAGCAAGGTCTCTAGATGGGGTTTTCTTCCCTCTGTCCCCACAACTCCCATGGCATAAGTGGCCATTTTATAAACTTGCTGCTGGGACAGCTTCATTCCAAAGACTTTGTGGTTGGGCTGTGAACCCAGGAGGTTTACATGATCAACTTTTACCCAAAGGATTGTCACATGACCCCCAATGCTGGGATTACACAGAAATACAATCTGTCAAATTTATATGAATCCAAAGGGAAATGAAACATGTAAAACTGAGACTACAACCCAGTTTTTTGTTATGGCTTCAACAAAGCAATGCCAAGTCAGCCTGTCTGAGCATAGCACATTGTCCTCATGTTGATGTGCAAGATTCCCTACAGACTGCGGACCAGGGCTCAGCAAGAACATGGAAGGAAAATGTCCCACAGCAAAAGGAGAAACAAATACAGATTAGAGTGTTTAACAGGGCCAGGCACACAGCAAGTCATCACTGGATGGCAAATCTAAACACAGCAGGTCATTACTGCATGGTAAATCTAAGTTCTTACAGTTATCACTAGTACTGCAGACACCTAGTGGAGAGGTGTGCTAACTCATGCAGTGTGTGAGTAAGCTCAGGCTGCCAGCACAAAATGCCATGGACTGGGTGGTGTAGACACCGCAGTGTATTTCCCACAGTTCTAGAGGCTGGACATCCAAGATCAAGGTGCCAGCAAGGTAGATCTCATTCTGAGATTTCTGCCCTTGGCTTATAGGTGGCCACGGTCTCCCTGTGTGCTCATGTGATCTCTTCTTTGTGTATGGAGGGAGAGGTGGGGGAAGCCTTCTGGTGTCTCTTACAAGGACACTAATCCTATTGGATCAGGGCCTCACCCTTATAACCTCATTTAACCTTAATTACTTCTGTAAAGGCCCTGCATCCAAATACAGCCACACTGGGGGTTCGAGCTTCCACATATGAATTTTGGGAAGATACAACATTCAGTCTATGAGATGGAGGCACAGTCTGGTAGCACTACTCTGAAGTTATCCGATGCTGGGCATCTTTATCTATATGATGACACTTAATTCACAATTTATCCCCTGGACTCAGACCAGCTAGGCAGGCATTATTAAGGAAAAGTCTGTCTGGTTCAGTAAAATCTTAGGATAGAATTCTACTAAGCCTATCAATTGGCTTTTGATTCCAGAACCATCTTGGAAATTTGTAAAAGGTTGTAGGGAAAAATATGTGGGGGAAAAAACATTTAAATGAAATCATGGTCTCCTTTGGAAATCCAGGTTACAGAACATGGTGTGCAGGCGTGAGGGTCACCAGGTCTTTCTGGATTGCAGATACTCATGGTGGGAAGACAGGAGTTTAAGGGGCAGTGGGTCTGCCCACATGTCCCAGCGCTGAGCCGTTGCTGACTCAGAACCTGGTCATCCAGGTGCTGTGTCCCCCACTCGTTTACTGTAACTGAGAAGTTTCCCAGGCAAGACGGAGCTGAAGCCTAAATATATCTTCAAGCCCTCATGCCTGTCTGCTTGACAATATTTCACCCTTGCTTCTTGGCTATTTCCATCAATGTTATTTTGTTCTGAGAGTGAATGCCCAGAGAGAGACATTCTGTACTTAACCAGTTTGTGTTTTGTGTTTTTTGTGCTGATACTAGCTCTTTCAGCACACTGAAACTTTAAACGAGTAACTCTCTCTGCTTACCAGGCACTGTGAATTTCCTGCCCACGAGGAAGGAAGCAGCTCATTCAATTTTCACCCCAAAAGAACCCCTGCATGCAGGTTTAGGTCAGCACTAGCTGCCAGCAGGATGGAGACCCAGCAGCATGGGGCACACGGGAGTCTCGCCGCGGGTCCTTGATAGAAGAGTAACAAGACTTTTCTTAAAATAATGTCCTGAAATGAGATCTGAGAAGAACCTGTTATGCACCCTAGAACACAGTGCATTTGCAAGTCATAAGATGTTAGCACCGATCATGGAGACTTGTGTGTTCTTAGGGGCTATTTCCATGACCTCGTCGGGGGTTCAATGAGCAGCTTCGACAGAAAACTGGATTTCCTCTTCCCCCAAGGCTGTCTTATTTCCAGATTACTCTGGACCTAATTTTAATCGTGTACACCTACCATGGCAGGCTGCTTTCCCGTCCTCCCAATGACCTCCATACAATCTCACTGCTCGGTAGCACCTCCATTCCATTGCTTACCTAAGCCATTAAAACCTGCAACAACTCACGAAACCACAAAAAGCAACAGAAAATATCAGAAGATAATCAAATGAATCAAGACCTCCAGAAAACTGTGCATAATATAATTCAGTTTTTATTTCATTTAGTGATAATATCCACAGTTAATCAGGCATTCTTTATCATTTGGATCTACATGTTGAATAAACACAATATCCCTAGACCTTTGAGGGTTTTCTAAATAATCTGCTGTTGATTTTCTTAGGTACTGACCTGATTACTATGAATATTCCTGATAGAATATGCTGACAAGAAACAAACAGGACAAGCCTAAAATAGAGGCTCTGGTAAACATTCAGGGAAAAGTTTATTACTGACATGTGAGAGCTCGGTTTTCAAGGTTAATAAAATAAAGTTGACAGAAGTCGTGAGGCCTCATGTGACTCAGACCCATTTCTCCTTTCCCTCGTAGCAGATACCAGCAGGCAAACATTTTAATGAACTATCTTTGAATTCTGATTCCTGACTCAGAAAGAGAAACAAACCCCTAGAGCAGAAAACTTGTGCAGTGACAGGAAGTGCTCCATACATGTTTGTGTAACAGTGGAATTCTTCTAATCGCATGAGGACATGACAGCTGGCATGCTGGGTGCTGCAGTGAGTACCACAGGAACAGCCTGCACCAGCCCACGTGCAAATAAGAAGGAAATACAACCTTCATTCTAAGAGGTTCTCTGAGGTCATGCAGGTAGCTTCTCCTAGGCTGTTTGTGAAATATGGAGGGAAGATGCTCTCGGAGGACCCAAGCAAAGAAGCCTATTTATTCCTGTTATTCAGCGTGATCTAATGTATTTGACCACACATACTTACCTTTTACTTTTCTAAAACTCCTGCTACATCCTCTGAACTAGAGTTTCAGAGTGCACAGTGTGGGGATTTTGCTGCACCATAAGCAACAGCCACTCCTCCAGCTTTGTGCTTTTAAAATTCTATGATGATACTAAAGTTCTCATTGAGAACTTTATCTTGTTAAAGTTCTTCAAGAAGCCCCAAGTCCTGAATTCTTTTTTTCTTTTTAATTTTTTAAAGAAAAGCATTAAATATTTGAGGTTTATTCTTACACAGGGTGACTCTAACCTTGAGAAGTTTAAATATGCACACACGTACATGTTTTGGTTCGCATGCACGGGGGCCTGGCAGATGCGAGCCTCATGGTAGACACTGACCAGCAGCAGCTGCTCTGTTCCTCTGGGAGGCAGGTGCCCAGGATGGCATGCAATGCATTCCCCTGCTCAGTGCCACAGAAGATCCAGAAGAGCCGACACGGTCCATCCCACTCCCATGATGCTGCAGCTCTGGGGACGTCGCTGGAGAGGTCAATGTGCTGGTCACAGACTTCCCAACATTCCGGCAGATAGCAGCAGGAAAATTCACTTTCGTTGTGGGTCATTGATTAAGGGATGGGCATAGGGCCCAATTCGATCCCATGAGTTGCAGGGAGACTCCCCTTGGAGATTTTTTTCTGGAGGGATTTATGGCTTCAGTTGAGTTCCCTGGAAATGATTTATGAGGGTGTCCTCTTGGGAACAACAACCATAAGTCAGGAAAGCAGGATTGGGCAGAGGCAGTTCAGATGGAATGTGGTCTCCACAAGGACCTCTGTTCCCCAAAGGCAGCAGTGGATCTGAGATAGCCCTTCAGAGGCCATCACAGATAGAAGCCAGGCAGTGGGCATTTTCCTCCTGTGTCTAGTCACTGGTGCAGGCTGTCCCTGGAGAGTGGGCATCACCTGGGCTATGTGTCCCCTTTTCTTAGACAATCTCAGCTGTGAGCCTTCAGCAGCTGGTACTGCCTGCAGTGGGAGAAGGTGTAGCTACATCCTGATGAGGTTTCCTGGGTGCTGCATCACCATCCACTACAGATCCCTGCCCTGCTGGGACTCCCTTGCTTTGTATGGCAAGTCCACTCCATCTGGGAGCAGCTCCTCTGGTGTTTTTGTTTATCTTCTTCCTGAGGAAACAACCAAGAGATTTAGTGGAAAGAATCATAGCTGCAGCCACTGCAACTCCTCTCCCCACTGATGCTTCTCAGCTCCCTCATCCACTAGCTATTGTAGGTTCTTCTTGCTCTTGGTCTGCTGACAGCTGGTCCCTGTGGCCCTCCTAATGTGGTGACCCACACCCTCTTTCCTGAAGTCTGAGGTTCTATTTACCAAGCCCTTCTCAGACTCTGGCTGCAGTGCTTGTTTATTTGCCATCAAAATGAAGCAAGGGAACACCAAGTGGTGCCTGGGGATCCCCTGAGTGCCAAACATTTTCCTCCCTGCCCCTGTCGTGTGAAGCAGCCCTCCCTCCTCCGGCAGTCAGAGCCTGTGGCCCCCTCCAGGAAACGGACTCCTCTTCTGCCTCCTACTTTTTAGATGAAAACCTCAGAAGTTTAAGCAAAGTTTAAGCTTCACAGATTCTTGCTGTGACCCCTGATGGAACCATTCTCCCTTTGGGAAGAACATCTCTAGATCCACAGAACCTTAAATTGCTGGGAGGGGAAACAGAACTTATTCCACAAATAGGTCTGGGGAGGGATGTAAGCAGACCCATGCCTACTTCCACTTCTTGGATCCTAGACCTGCGTCCTGCTACTCAGGGTTGGGGGATGCAGCTCCATAAAATGATGCTGGATGCGGGATGTATTCTGCATTCTGAAGGGTGGTGCCTTGGCCTTGCCCAGGCTCATCTCCAAGCTGGCACTGCTCTGGGCCTCCTCTGTATAACTGGGCCTTCATGTCAGCAGCTTCTGGGCAACATGGGAGGTGAGGACCAGAGGACCTAGGTGTGTGTGTCTGCTGCTGTACCACTTTTGCTATAAGGGGATCACTTGGTCTGACAGGATGCTGCATAGTGTTTCCTGTAGGTCATCAGATTTTCATTCTGGCAAAGGTTCACATGCAGGAACATCAAACCCATAACTAGAATATAAATCAATTTCAGTCAAGAAATATCTCTTTTCTTCTAGGAAAGGGATCCAAATGTAAACAACTTGACACCCCATGATTGGTTGGCCTACTTGAGGGACAGTGCCATGTTCCAGCATCAGGAGGGTGTTTCACAGAGACAGGAGCTGGTCAGCCCTGGGGAGTGGATGCCAATTCCACAAGGCTAGCACATAAGCCCCGTCCCTAGCACCATGGTTACTACCTGCATGTACCTTGCCTGCCAGCAATGGGGTCACAAGTATCAGAGGCTGGCTGATGCCACTTTGCTCGTCCTTCTGTCCAGCTGGTTGTTTGGTTCCTCCTACATGGCAATTGCTCTCTGGTGGGTGTTAGCACAAGATACAGAGGTTTTCACACTTCATGCCCACCCCCGTAGACCCATCCATGCCTTCTCCCCCGACCACCTCTTTCCCACTCTCCTAACACATCTCCCTTGAGACTCCCAAGCCAAATCACAGATTACCCATAAATTCAAGTGTATTCTTACATTGAACTCCTTCTTTCTTCACACAAAGATTTCCAAGTGAGCTACTCAAAACTCCAACCACTGGTAGAATCTCTGCCCACCAGTGTTGATAGGGCCCCCCCCAGGAAGGATGTAAGCAGATTCATGCCTACTTCCACCTCTTGGTTCCCCAAAATATGTTCTACTACTTGGGAAGTAGAGGGCAGGTCTATAAGATGATTCTGGAGGAAGGGTGTATACTGCATCCTGGAGGACGGTGCCCCAGCCTTGCTCAGGGTCATCTCCAAGTTGGCACTGTGGAGGCTACAAGGTCCTTTTTAGATCAGTCTGAATTGGTTTTGTCTTCCTTAAAGATGATAGCATTGTGACTGATACACATTATTTCAAAATTGAACTTAGAGAAAGCTCAGTGAACGGATGGAAAAAACAAAAGAGAGAATTAACAAGACAGATTGAAATTTTTTCTGACCTTAGTCTCGTTTTAAAAAAAAAAATGTAGAGAGGCTATAATGAAATGGGAACAATATTGTTGAAATATATTGATGTCCTTTTCTCTTTTGCATTTGTTTATACTGTCCTTCCTCTTACTGTGTTGGTGGCATTCAACTGCTTCAGGGATATTTAGGTTTGCTACTCTGTGAATATGAAGAAAGATTCCATATTATATTCTGACATCTGGAACATGATTTTTAAATCTGCAGCAAGACGTTTGTTTTATAAGTCAAGGATTTTCTTTTTTTTTTTTTCTATTTCTGTTAAGATCCAGGCCTGGACAATAAGACATTAAGTTTAGCATTATCCAGGGCTGGAGAGAGAAGGACATGATAGAATCTATCCTTTCAGATCTCCATGAAGCGAGAGCGAGAGAAAGAGAGAGAAAGGAAATCAAGCAGAGAGCCATATGTGCCCTGCCATTCCTCCATGTGGTGAAGTCGGGGATATGAGAAGGCACAGCAGACACTGAAACAGAAAGCCCAAAACAAAGGAACTGTCTCCCATTCCCATGTGGAACCCTAAGGTGCCGTTCGGTCAGCTATGAATGACACAAGGAGCCAAGGGAGCTTGTGGGTATAGACACCAGATGTCAGAGAGTGACACTCAAGGCCCCCAGTGGGAAGTATGAACACAACCCCCGCAGGAAGCCTGTTGGATTGCATCACACTTCACCAGATACAAGCCATGGATCAGCCACAGAAGAGAGACAAGATCTGACGCCCATTCCTCTCCCACTAGGAAGCTAAGAAAGCTCCTCTGGTGGCTTGCTGTCATATTGGACAGGGGAAAGGGGACGAAGGGAATCTAAAAGGCAGAGCACTGCCAAAACAGAGACCATACCACCAAAACAATAGGATTCAAATCTAAAGAGACAGCGACATGTTAAACATGCAACGTGATGTCTGAATGTAGCTGACTCTGCAGCAGTCTGCTCAGATCATCTTAGATCCTCTTCCACTCCTAACCAGAGCCCACTCCAGCCATGTGTGGAGCAGGTCAGAAAGTACCAGAAAATCAACACCCTACGGGTGCAGCCCTCGGCTACTGACAGTGGGAGGGTGGGATGGGTGTATTCATACCCCAGCTCCTCACCTCAGGAAGGATCATTCTAAGGCATGCTCTATACTGGCTTCCAGAGCTCCCCAGTGGGGTTGGGCTCCAGTTGCCCACGGTGCTTAAAGTTCTTGCTAACACATATTTTACTGCCTGTCTTCCCATCGCAGCTTCCCAGGATGACCTTGCAAAGAAACTACTTGCACTCACAATCTTGTTATTGAGCCTTTTTCTGAAGAACCTGAACTGAGAGGATAGACTCCTGTCTCCTCTTTACCTATGATGAGATGGGAGTCAACGAAGAAGATGAAATCTCCTATTTTAAAAAGAAGCTGTATTGGATCTACACAGCCAAGGCAATGAAAGTAAACATTCACACCATTATAATTAATACAAGTTTTTGAAAGCTGGAAGCATCATTCACTTGGGCGACAAATATTTATCCACTTAAAATTGTGCACAAGGTGTGATTTATAGGCTAGCTTGAAATGTGTTTTGGTAATATGAGATTTAAAAGCACAAATAATCTCAGGGCCACATTCAAACAGCAGCTCCCATTGTCTTCCCCATCAATTCTCTTCTGAACTAACCAGTCTGGGTCATCTCCTTTTGGGTTTCCTGTTAACTTCTGGCAAAGGCACCACGTTGTTCAATCTTAAACGACTAAAACAAACAAAGGAAGAAAGGCAAAAGTATTGAGGGGCACTGATTAATTTATACTATCATGCATTGCACACCATGTATCTAAGACCTACCATGAGACAGTCTCTGCAGTGGCCTGGAAATAGAAAAGTGAATAGTAGGGTCTCTCTCCTCACAGAGCTCCATCCTAGAAGATAGGCTCATGCCTTAACTGTAAATGGAACACACTGTGATGAGCACCCACAGCAGACAGAGCACCCTTCCCCTCAGGACATGAAGGGTTATTTTATTTTTTATTTTTTATTTTTTTGAGATGGAGTCTCACTCTGCTGCCCAGGCTGTAGTGCAGCGGCACAATCTGGGCTCACTGCAAACTCCGCCTCCCAGGTTCAAGCAATTCTTTGTGCCTCAGCCTCCCGAGTAGCTGGGATTACAGGCATGCACCACCATGCCTAGCTACTTTTTTTGTATTTTTAGTAGAGACGGGGTTTCACCATGTTGCCCAGGCTGGTCTCAAACCCCTGACCTCAAGTGATCCGCCCACCTTGGCCTCGAAAAGTGCTGAGATTACAGGCGTTAGCCACTGCGCCTGGCCAACATGAAGGGTTATTAAGGAGAAGAAGCATATCAGTGAGCTAGTTCTACAATAGTGTTATGGATAAATCACCCCAAAAGTAAGTGGCCTACAACAATAAGCATTTATATTCCTCTCTCACAGGTAAGTAAGCTGTGGTGTGCTGGCTGTGCCTTGAGGCTATGGTATGTGCCCAGGTGTGTTCTGTGTGCCTCACACTCCTTGGATCAGTGACTCAATGAGGTACCCTTCCACTGTGAAGGCATAGTATAATATGCCAAAGGGCAAGCCAGAACCTGCAATGCCTCTTCAGGTGTCAGCGTAGGACAGGCAGGCTGCCATTTTGGCCCACATTTCATTGGCCAAAGCAGACACATGGCCAATCCGAAAGACTCTGCATTAGGAATGTGAACTCCACACTGACGACCAGGAGACTGGGTGTCTGTGTGCCATGATCCCATCTATCCCAAGGAGTGAAGGAAGGAGAGGACACCCCAGGTAGAAGCAGCAGCAAAATGTGATCACCCTTGATGGTTCAAGTCACATGCTTAGTAGAAACATAAGGTAGGCGTGTGTAAGCAACGCTTCAGTGTTTTTAATCACTGCATACCCACAGTTGTCACCCCTAGTAGACCCCAGAAGGTTTTTAAGCAGCTTCAAATGGTCATCTTAAAGGTCAGAGTGGCAGAAAGGTGGACCCGATGCAACAGTCCTGTTAACTCAACAAGGGGCATTTCTGTATCAGAGACCTTGAGGGCTGCGGTACTTACACAGAAGGGCACTGTCTGAGGGTGAAGGTTCATTCGAATTGGAATCATGAGAGAAGTGGGGAAGTGGTGCTGTGGGCCCCTGGATGCAGACAGCTCATGATGCTAACCTTCTGTTTTCTTCCAAGGGAGATGCCACCAGCCAAGCAGCCAAATTCTGTGCCTGGGGCACTAACACGGGGGCATATAGCCAAGACTGTGGAAGCGAACACCATCAATGGACAGAGGGTTTTCTCCGGAATTGCTTAGGATCTGAAATGTCACCTTCCTGATGTTCCCTACCCCTTGTGCACCTATAGCCACCTGTCACCTCGCAGAAGGGAAGAGGCTACAAATTCAAAGGAGGTAAAGCGGAGAGTCGGTGAGTCCAGGAGACGGGGCCATGCTATGGCTCACCAGGTATAAAACCACCTAGGCTTGGCTGCATCATTTCAACACTCCATCACGGGAAACTTTGAAGAGTAAGTCACTCAACTTCTAATGTGTTTTAAGTAACGGAGCTCTTATTCTCAGACCAGACTTCATGAAGGATCTTCAAACAGATAACAAATGAAAACTTAGCTGCTTTAATTTGAGGAGGATTTGGGAATGTTAAAGCTCTGACTAATTCATTCCACCCCTTCCCTTGGAGGTCATGCATATGGAATTCCAGAATCCTGGGATTGGAAAAGCACAAGCAGAAATGGATGGGAGAGATAGCATTTTAGCCCCTTCCTGCTCCTACTCCATGACAGTCTGAATGTGGAGTTCCACGTTCTGCCAGGAGTTCCAAGTGATAGAAGTTAGAAAGGCTGGGCATGAGGAAATGTACACTTTCAGTTTTCAGGGGCTTCCTGCCCTTTTGTATTATGGCAGCAGGCCATGGAAGCAGGCTGCAATTTATTAACTAATCACACACCAAAGCAATGCCATTATTCCTCTTAAAACATTGCTTATTTCCCGACTTATGCCATTCAGGCTGTTGTGGCAAAATACTGTACACTGCAAGGAATAACAAACATTTTTCACAGTTCTGGAGGCTGAAAGTCCACAATCTAGGCTCTGGCAAATTTGGTGTCTCGTGAGAGCCTGCTTCCGGGTTCACAGACAGTGCCTTCTGTGCTAGCCACCTCATCCGGGATACCCGGGCTCCCGGGACACTCATGGGCTGGCGTCCAACCAGACATCAGGGTGCAGAGTGTGGCTGCATGGACCCCTCGTCTTATAATGATGGCCCTTGATTTGGGGTGCTTACAACCTCCAGGGGCACACCAGAACACTGCGTGTTTGCTTCTCTAGTCTACAAGGATTCTGTGTTCATTCCATACCACAGAGGCTCTGGATCTTCCCCCGTCCCTCTGACGCTGGGCCCTCCCGCTGTGGTGCCGGGCTCTCTCTTCCTTGCGCTTCCTCACACCAGGCCTGCATTCTCTGTGTACTTCAGAGCGAGACTTCAATGAGGCCACTAGACTGGTTTTCAGGTTGCATTTCTGTCCTTGGTGCCACCTACTGGGTTGTCCCTCAGCCCTGTGCCTTTAATCTCACAAATCCACCCTGCCTAACCCACCCCTAGATTCCAGATGTGTGCCGCAGACTCTCTTTACCTGCTGGAGTCTTCAGACCTTGATGGGCTAACCATGGCCACCAAATGTGTTTCTGCAACCATCCTGTCTTCTGTAAGGGCCAGACAGCTCAGCCTTCACAGTGGAAAACATGTTTTCTAGCTGCTGTCCTTCAGCTTGTTTTAACCCATGGCCCCTTTGGTAATTACAAAATATCATGCCTTTCACGAATTTCCTTTGACACTTTAAAATTAATTAAATACAGGTTGCAGTGAGCCAAGATCGCACCACTGCACTCCAGCCTGGTGACAGAGCAAGGTTGGGTCTCAAAACAAAACAAAACAAAAAAGCCAGTCGCGGTGGCTCATGCCTGTAATCCCAGCACTTTGGGAGGCTGAGGTGGGCAGATCACGAGGTCAGAAGTTCAAGACCAGCCTGGCCAACATGGTGAAACCCCGTCTCTACTAAAAATATAAAAATTAGCTGGGCGTGGTGGCGCGTGTCTGTAATCCCAGCTACTCAGGAGGCTGACGCAGGAGAATAGCTTGAACCTTGGAGTTGGAGGTTGCAGTGAGTCAAGATCACACCACTGCACTCCAGCCTAGTGGACAGAGCGAGGCTCCATCAAAAAAAAAAAATTAAATTAAATTAATTAAATACTACAATGAAAAACAAACGTAACTGATGTCTGCAACTTACTCCAAAATACAATGCATAAGAGGAATTCATGGGTGGATACAGGCATGGGTAGCAGCACAGATGTGTGATAAAGCAACTACTATGTAGCAAAGGGGTGATTTAGGGTGTGGGTAAATGGCGTTCACTGTAAAATGATTTCAATTTTTTGATATATTTCAAACTTTTCACAATAAAAGGTTGGGCACAAGCTCAAATAATGATAATTCTACACTATTTTTTATCAACTGACACAGAGCACCCATTATGCTCACAGACAGAGGTGTGGGTTCCAGGGAGGTGGGACTGTGGGTGCCTGTCCAGCCAGGAGGAACTGCTTCTGCTGTTTAAGTCTCTGTGGGTACTATGGGACTTCGTGCAAACTGCTGTTTGGGGAAGTGTTGCACCTGCCCCAGCTGAAGCCCTGTGAGCCATTCCAGCTCATCGGTGGGGTAGGAGGCCAACACACATGTTCTGCCAGGTCTGACCTCTGCAGACTGAGATCTGAGCTGTGCTCAGCTAGCCCAGCTTGCCTGGCTGCCATTCACGCCCCCACATCTCATTGTCTCTGAGCCTATCCTTCCAGACCCCACCTGGATCATGCACTAGGTCCCACGGGAAGAAAAGATTGTTGTTCCATGGGACGCTTTCCCAATCCAGTTTCCATCTGTTTGCCCCTGGAAGGGAGAGCAGAGTCAACATCACATCCAGAGGAAAGGTGGGCTCCTCCATGATGAATTTGCTTAGGAAGCAAATTGTGCCCAATCTACACCTTGTTTAATATTGGTATGCTAGAAAAATGTGCATATAGAAGGGCTACAAGAGCTGCTCAAACAATTCCTGCTGTTACTCCCTTCTGAAAGAAGAGATAGAAGACTTACGGTGGGATGTATGGGGAGGGGAAGGCCCAGGAGAGGAGAATGCAGGGAACCTGCCCTTCGACGGAAGCATTGGTGATCCTTAAAATCACAGGTTTGGTGTTGTAGGGGTCCTTCTGAATTCAAGAGAACTCCTAGAACTGCAAGAGGTCACTGTATTCTCAAAAGTAACAAATGCATTTCCACAAAAAATGGCTATAGGCAGCAACTGCCTAAGTCTATTTTAAGGGAAACAAAAGGTCTTAAAGGCCCACCTCCATACCCCCAGATTAAAAGCAGCTAGGTGTGGAGTGACAAATAGCCAAGAAAGCTGAGGGCGCATCAGGCTCACCAGGAATGTGTACAGAATAATGGCTATAAGGCTGGTGCCCCATATGGCTTTGAATATCTAACCAGCTTTGTATTCAATTAATACTTAACTCTATGGCCAAAAAAAGTCACTAAATAATTTTGAACCGTAGAGTATCAAAGTGATGCTCTAGAATCTAGAGGGAAAGAGTTTGTAAGTGAGGTATGGTGGTTCGTTTTATGTATCAACTTGACAGGATCATGGGGTGCCCAGATATTTGCTTAAACATTATTTCTGGGTGTATCTGTGAAGGTGTTTCTGGAAGAGATTAACATTTGAATTGGCAGAATGACTTAAGAACATGGCCCTTCCCAAGGTGGAGGGGCCTCAGCCAATTGATTGAGGGGCTGAGAAGAGCAAAAAAGCAGAAAAAGGAGGAACTTACCCTGTGTGCTTCCTGTCTGCCTGCTTGAACTGGGACATCTCATCTCACCTTCTCTGACCCTCGGGCAAGGATTCATATAATCGGCTGCCCTTGTTCTCAGGCCTTTAGAAACAGATTGAATCACACCACGGGCTTTCCTGGCTCTCCAGCTTGCAGACCCAGGGACTTCTCAGAATCCATGATTTGTGTAAGCCAATTCCTCATCATAAATCTCTCTCGCTCTCTTTACACACATACACACACACACACACACACACACATACTCTCTCTCCTCTCTCTCTCTCTCATCCTCATGAAACCTTTGCTGGTTACTTATCATTAACCCTAGTTTACAAAACAAAATGAGTTCATCAAAAATATGTATGGGGTGTGTGTGTGTGTGTGTGTGTGTGTGTGAGACAGAGAGAGAGAGAGAGAGAGAGAGATCCGGTTGCTTCTGTTTCTGTTTCTGTTTCTGTGGAGAACCCTGACTAATACATGAGGAATTATTGGCTTCTAGGGCTTCTCTATGACCAGAAAACACCATAGCCTGTGTGGATCCCCAGCCCAGCTTGACTGGTAAATGCTGACCACAAGGAACACTTCATCTGACAAATGGTGGGACCAGAAACCAGTGTGGGGATCCAGCCAGCAGGCCCTGGTCTCTGGAGGGATCATAGCAGAAATCCTCTATCAAACATGAGAGGAAAACAGGCAGCAGCAAGACTCCACAGCGGCTGCTCTCTGGTTAGCTCCAGTGAAGTCATCAGCACCAGGAAACCAGGGGAACTAGCTTAGGAATTCACCAAAACCCAGCTCCAGGCCTTGCAGCCTCACAGTAGAGAGAACAACTGTGGCTCCACCTGGCCCTGCCCGCAGAAGCAGTGGAATGTGTGAGTATTTTGTTTAATACACCACGTGGTTGCTCTCTGCCTCCCAAAACGGATTTAAGATGGCTTACAAACACGGCCACAACATTGGCAATGAGAATAAAATAAAAATAGACGATATAAGCAAAGCAGAAGGAAAATCAGGCAGGGGTGTAAGACGAAGTGAGGAATGAAGTCAGCATCTGAAGCAGCCAGATTTAACTGTATGGAAGCACATGAGATATTTGTTACAAATTCAGTATCCTGGGGAAGTGGCACCCCAGTGTCCCAGTCATCCTAACATCTGAGAATTATTTAACTGGACACGTGAAAGAAGGAAACATGAACTTACTTAGCTGTGGGTTCTTAATGCAGAATTTGAATCTTCTGAAAAGAAATGAGATGCCTGTGTTCACATGCACTTTTCTTTTCTACTCAGATCATGTAAATGCTCATCAAATTATCAGAGGACTCCAGGAGCCAAAACCCATTCACCATTAGTACCACTGCTAACCTTTCCAGAAAGCCATGGAACGATGGAACCATGATCAGGGGATACTAGATGTGATATTTTTAACCACACTAGATACTTACTAACGATCAGCATCTGGGCTAAGCGTATCCCATGCACTATCTCACTTTAGTCCTGGAAGCAAGCACTATAATCACTGCCATTTTATAGATAAGGAAGGAAAAACTTGGAGGTTAATTTCCCCATGGTTATCAGTTGGTCAATGTCAAGATTAATTTCCAGGCAGTCTAGCTTCTAAGCAGCAGGTATAACTGCCATAAATCCAACTCACCACATTGCAGGAAAGAAAGTTTCCTGATGCAGAACACACCAGGGTGTTAGGGGGAAGCTCCACTGTTCCTTACTCTGAAACCAAAAAAAGACACTGTGAACCATTGTCAAGTAAACTATTACTCTTAACTTCTGATTTGTGTTGTATAATTCTTTGAATGAAATGGACTCTATTCTGTAGTTTTCTGGCAGTTGGCATATTTTTGTCATTTCTTAAAAATCGTCTTCAAGGTAGAGCTCATTCTCAGAAGAGCTCATTCAAGGAAATATCTAAATCCCATCTCTGCCACTTATTGACAGTCTGACTTTGGGCAAGTTACTTAGTTAGCTTTGTTATTCTTTTTCTTATTCTTTGTGTTATTATTATCATTCCAGTAGTCTGTGTATGTATTTTTCCACAATATAAAGTAAATAAAATCAACTAACTTTATTTTATGAAGCATGTAATACTCAGAAACTAAAATAATTTTTTAACAGGAAGAGAAATATAAACCTTTTTAATAAAGAACATAAATGTAAAAATTTTCCCCAAAAAGATAGAGGTGGGAGAGCGAATTATGTAGCTGATTATCAAAGTAACTCCTGAGCTAGAGTAGAGAAGAGGCCCAGAACAGAACATATTTGTATTCCAAATAATAGCTGGGGACAAAATAATGGTCCTCTGCATGACATTACTCTTTAGTATGACTCCAAATGCCCTGGGCAACACCATGACAGGTAAAGCTAAGTGGTGATTCTAACTGTTACACAGGGGGATAGAATGCCGTCCTGTTTTCAGTCAATGTGTCCACTTAGAAAACCCAAGAGAGGTAAACAAAAATCTATTGGAATGAATAGAACATAGAGAATTCTATACAATAGACAAACTTAAGGAAAGTATACTAAACATAGGTTTAAAGTATAACTGATCAAGATATCTATTGAGAGAAAAAAATTCTGTTAAATATAGCATCAAAATATAAACTATTCCAGAATTACTCTTAACACAAAAGTCATAATACTTACATAAAGAAAAGTACAAAATAACCGAATGCCTACTAGAGCCCTGTGAGTGTGCAGCCCCTTCCCCTGTCTTAGTTTTCTTCGGAGAATGGAGCCCCTGAGGTGCCCTGGGCTTGCATGAGGGTCTCCATTGCCTGTCTCAGCTCTGTGGGTGGGTGCTCCACTAGCCCAGGCTCCTCTGTGGGTTGCTCAATGGTGTAACTCCAGGCTAGAGCAGACCTGACACACAGAGAAGTGTCACTACAGTGCCCACAGCCCTACTCGTTCCAGGCACTGCTCTGTCCTAATCCACTCAGGAGAAGGAGAGGTCAGGGTTTCCATTTTGCAGAAGAGGAGGTAGAGGCACTGCCTAAGGGTTCACAGATGGTGACCATGGAGGTGTGACCTGAACCAGGCAGTCTAGCCTCAGATTTCATGGCCACCATCATACTCCATAGCTTCCTTTTTATAGGGGGAATGAAAAATGATGACAATTATGTTAAAACTGTATATACATATAAAAGTACACAAACGTCAGGATAATTTATTGGGTTATTAATCTGTAGTGTTTTTTGACTGTTCCTCATTGCATATTTTCCTCCCTGGCATCAGGTTCGTGAATGTATGAGCTGTGCTGTCATACGATGTCTCTCACCTGGTTTAATACATTCCTAATGCTGTCCTGGAATTCTTAATACCTTTTCTTTTTCAAAAAAGGTCTTGCAAATTATATGGCAGTTCTTTCTCTCCCCCATATCAAGCCAGCATTCTGGACTCCCTCACCTAAGGGATAGTCAGGTTACAGGAAAATAGTAGAAGTTTTCAGAAGGTTATAGCACATTCTGTCTCTGGAGGGAGACAAAAATGGGAAGGAGGGAGAATAGAAAAATGAGGTGAGAAGCTGAGACTTAGGAGAGACCCCTTCCAGCTAGGGAAGGCAGGGAGGATAGGGGTTCTGCCAAAGCACCACCTCTTCCACCACCACAGTATCTCACAGGAGCTTCTGGTCCCTAGTGGACAATGGCTTAGTGTCTGCAGTTTGTGTGTGTGCTTAGCCTGTCTCCCCGACACTGAAAATCTTCCAGGGGCATAGGCTCGTTCTACATTTTGTTCAACACTGCGTCTCTAATATCTAGGGAAGAGTAGCCCCTGGGCCCAGAAATCTCACCAGGAAAATCTTTCCTGTAACTAAAATCAGCATAGATGGAGGACTTCAAGGCCCCCGTGGGCAGAGTCAGGGATCACTCAGGGACCTCAGTGTGAGCCTAGGACCTGGAGCCCCCCAAATACATTGTTCTGTTCAAGAACCCTGAGAAATATGTGCAGAGAGAGACACTCCAGAATTGATTGAGATTTAATTCAGAACAGGGATCTAATTTTACTTAAGATGTAAATAAGGCCATAGGACATTTTTTGCTCACTCACATGTGTAGCTAAGATTTATACACCTGTCCTATTGGTAGCCCAAGGTGCCACTCCTCCTGTCCGTGTGAGGGAGCCCCTGACAGGCGAGGGGAGACAGGGAGGTCATGTGAGCTTTCTCCCTCATGGCTGGGCATGAGATCACTGCAGCTGGTGGTCTTGAATGCACAGAGTCCTCCAGCCACGCCCCCAGCTGTCTGGGAGCTGGGGAGAGTCATCCCTGTTTATTCTCACAGAGTGCCTGCCCTCCCAGTCCTCATCTCACAAAACGCGCACCCGATTGCCTTACTGGGGGAGACAGCATGTTTCTGATGGAACTCAGAAAGCTATTGAGCTCCAAAGGGGAAGGGTGAGATCTGGGAGAGATGGAGGCATGGAGGTTCCAGCCCCCTGGGGATGAGCTGTGCCTCCCAGGCAGGCTCTCGTGGTGGCTTTCCTAGGCTCCTTTGATCAAAGCATGCTCTTCCAGCACATGCACGGCCTTATCCTGCTGCCTGTGAAATGTCCAGCTAAGCCGTCCTCTCTCCTTCTGACCCTGGTTGTCACTACAACTCAGATGGGGACCCAGCTTCCAGAAAGTTCTTCTGGACCCCTAGATCTTTTCCCTGGGAAAAGACTACATCTAAAAATAGGTAAAATCATCAGTTTTCGATGGGGAGATAATATACCAATTAAGCATATTTTTACTTAATTACTTTTGTGTGCTTTCCTGGTTTTCCAAAAGTTCGTGTCCATTTTACTTTTGAAAAAGGAAAATATATATTTTGGCATCATCCTTGAATGGCATGAACAATCCCTGTGAAGAAGCCCCAGTGCCCTCCCATGAGTCCGGACCACCACCAGCACCAAAGACCGTGCTGGAGAATCTGGGCTTCGAGTCAGCTGAAATGTTAAGTGGGCCTTTTTGCTATGAAAACATGCCCCCACTTTGACTTAAATATAGTGATGAGTACCACTGGAATGAGGTTTTTGTTCACCAAAAGTTTCTCCCAGAATAGAAACTGCCCCCAGTATTTTTCTCGGGAAGTACATCTATCTGGCAATGGTCACTGTTAACATTTTAAGCTAATGCACTCTGCTATGCAAAGTTGAGCCCAAAAAGCAAAGAGCTGTTTGCCATTTTGTGTTTGTTTTTTTTTTACCCAAACTCTGCCAGCTGGGGTAAAGACACCCTTACTGGTCAAATGCGCTCAGCACTTGGACTCTTTGCTTGTAAATTCCTGACACTCCAGGCACTGCCCAGGTTGGTTTGGCATCGTGGCCTTCAAGCTGGGGCAAGTGGCCCAAAGCCTTTCTTATCCTTCTCTCTGGCACTTGTGGCCTCCAGCAAAAGAAAAATTAGGACAGTGTTCTTTGCATGAGGATAGAGTTTCACATGCTCTGGTCTCTTCAGAGGGGCACCACTGCACAGATGAAAAACAGCCAGGCAAAAATTAAGCAGCTGGCCCCTCTGTCAATCCAGGTTCTGGGGTCTGAGTCTTAAAACACAGCACCTGTTGCAAGTAAGCAGTTGCAATGGTCCTGCAGCTGTGGGTGCTGTTATGCAGCCAGCTCGTAGCAACAACACAGCAGTCCTTGTCAGTCTGACACGTGAGGATGGCATAATAAACGCATTTTGTCACAGCTCCTGCTGCCCTCCAGAAAGAAACCCTGCACAATTTAACAGGATCACTACAAGTCATCATAGAGAAACACTCATTTGACTGGGTCGGTTAGCCTCTTGGACACCTTTCTACTAGGTTTCTATGGTTACCATGTTCATTATTTTTGTAGAACAAAACACCAATTCACAATCGGCAAACCACAATCTCCATCAGATGCTGCAAACCCAAACCCCAACCCTTCCTGCTTTCCTCTGGCATCAGTAACGAGGATGATAGGAAAGTGCCCTGGAATGAAATCACTAAGCATTTAGGCACTTCACATTCTCTGTCCCTACCGGGGAGAAGCCTGCAAGCACAGACACAGGCAGGGATCCCAGGATCAAGGGGGCTGGAGAGGGGCAAGGGGTCGATATCACACCCAAATCCAAGGTAATACTCATATGTTCATCTTGGCTTGGGATCCAGAGTAATTATTTTTTATCCTATCTACCTCTGTTGACACTTTGGCTAGATTGCTTTTCAGATGAAAAAGTTTTATTAAAGAATTGCTTCTAGAAAATAATTTTCAAACCAGTTCTGTGCATGTCGTGATCAAATTCAGGATAACATTGCAAACAGAGACTGTGAATTCCTGAACAGATTTGGAGCCTGTATTATTATCCGTGTCTCATCTGCCACTTGAATGCAGACGCGGAAAATCTTGGGCAGTGGCCCTTTTGTCAGAAGCAACGTGCTGAAATGATCCTGGCCGCAGCCCCCCAGGCTCACGGCTAATTCAAAACACCAAATGACACCCCCGCATCCAGAATGGCAGGGCCTCTGCTCTGCTGCCTGGGCCCTCCACCAGGTGCCCCCTTCTGTGGCCTCCGCTTTGTCAGAGACATGCTGTGTGGAGCAGGGAACAGGCAGCCTTGACATCCGTACAAAGCACTCTCCTTGTTATTGTTCCTCTTATTTTATTAATATAAACTCTCACGCTTGTAATCCCAGCACTTTGGGAGGCAGAGACAGGCGGATCACGAGGTCAAGAGCTCAAGACCATCCTGGCCAACATGGTAAAACCCTTTCTTTAATAAAAATACAAAAAAATTAGCCGGGTGTGGTGGCACGTGCCTGTAGTCCCAGCTACTCAGGAGGCTGAGGCAGAAGAATCACTTGAACTCGGGAGGCGGAGGTTGCAGTGAGCCCAGATCACACCACTGCACTTCAGCCTGATGACAGAGCAAAAAAAAAAAAAAAAAAAAAAAAAATGAGACACTAAAAGGGCGCTGTCTTTTTAATTAAGTTGTTCTCTCTCCCCTGTGTCTTTAGTTCTATATAGAAAAAATGGCATATTTTATTATGCTCTGAAGTCTCTGTTTTAGTTTACCTGACAAAGCTGTTGCTCAGAGTAAAAGTCAGCAAGTCACCCAGCCATAACACACATTGTCTATACCAGCAGGACAAAGGTGAAATAGTCCAGGGATTGTCCCCAACTCTCTTCTGACATGATGGATGGTTGGCCCAGGGCCTGATGATAACAGGAGCTACCACAAGCAGGAGTATTACAAGATGAAGGGAGATTTGGGACGATGTTTGATCTTTGAAGGTCAGCCTTCCTGCGTACGAGGCAGAAGTCAAGCTGACGTCTCTAAGCTCCTCTCCTGGTTTTGAGCAAGAATGTTCCAGGAAGCTGATTTGTTATTTTGGCAAGTGACTCTTTATCATGATGCGTTTCAGGGGAGTTGGGGGTCAGGTTTCCTGTTGCAGGGAGTTCTGATAGTTCCTGATATTTACATAAATAGGCCTTCAACTATTGATGAAAAATGTAATGTGGGAAGGTGAATTTCAACCCTATGTGGTTGAAACTCAACAAAAAGAATATATAGAGATAAAAAGCTGGGGAGAATGCAGTCTGTCTATTATGAGGATTCTTTGAATCCATGCATAGAAATTTGTTGTCTCCATTTTTCTTCCACACAGAACACTTAAAGTTCAAAAGTCAGGAGAGGCAACTTTGATGCTGAGCAATGAGCTCTCCATGACATCTCACTGAAATAGTTCGGATTTATCCTGCAGCCGCAAATCAGAGTCATGCATTACTTCTTTCTGAAAAACAAATTTAAAACCACCTGTCATTCCTCATCATTTGTACAAAAATCCTTATGAAAATGATTAAAGAAGGTAATGGAAGCACAACTCCCGTGTTGGTAAGGACAGAGCAAAGACGTTCCATAAAAGCCAGTTCCCTTCTCCTCCTTTTGAAAACCAAACCAAACAAAAATATCTGGCTGAAACAACAGTGAAACAGCAGAAAATTATTTACCTTCAAAATTGCAGACAAAATAACCCCCCCACACACAGTTCAAAGAAATGAACTTGTAAATATTGTGACTTATTAAAACAACAAGGCTATAATTCACTTCACCTCCAGAAAAAAATCAAAACAGCACTTGCTTAACCTCCACAAGAACCCTGAGAAGTTGGCAATGCAAAGGACAGCTCTTTTTGCAGGAGCAGCAGGGAGAGGGAGACTTCGCCTCATGCATGTTTACACAAGGCTTAAAATAGATTTTGAGTGCCTAACGCTGCCCAGCGCCTTAGTGTAACTCCAATGCCAGCCTTCCCAGCAGCCAGTGGACTCCGACCTTGATCCCTGCACCAGTGCCAGGCAGGCCCCGGGAGCATGTGCTACGGAGCCAGTCCACAGAGCTCCCTCCTCCGGGACCCGACACCAGACCTGGACCTTCATCTGGCTGTCCCCAGTCACTCCCAGCCCCTTCTCAGGCATTTTCACTTTCTGGGCAGAAGGACAGGTGGGCTGTCTCTTCAGTCTCAGCACCCAGCTGTCCCAGCCAGGCATGGAAAGTGAAAGCTTGCTGCTGAGAACCACCCCGACTTACAGGAAGGAGCCCTGAGGTTTCTGTGACCCCAGGCCCTTGACTGGAAAGTGGCTACTGAGGCTGAGTGTCTCCTACCTCTGCCCTGGTGTGTGCCTCCCTGGGGCAGACGGGGCATCTCAGTCATGCCCCTCTTCTTGGGAGGGGGAGGGCCCCGCATGGCCCAGAGGTACTGGGGGACCAGCTCAAGCTCCTTTTGCCACGACACTTTTCACCAGAAAACTCTAAGCCTGCAGGGGCTGCCCCTCAGCCAGCTCCTGTGCACAGGTCAGGAAATCAGAGCCACCGTCAGGCAGGGCAGGCCTCAAGTCCGTGAGCACTTTCCAGGTCAGAGCCTTCTCAGAGCTGTGGCCTGCTAAACCCTACCTGCTAAACCTGCATGGAACCCTGGGCTGATCCCCCTTCTGAGGGAGAGGGGAGGAGAAGGGCTGCTCACCCTAGGTCCATTTAAAACCTGGAGCTCTATGACCGACCAGTTCTAACCCAGGCAGCACCTGCCAGCCGTCACAGAACAGCTCAGCACAGCCTGGCAAGGCCAGCAAGCCACTGGGCAAACCAGTTATCTCAGCGGGGCTCAGCAACAAAACTTTCTGCCAACTCAGGTGAAACAGAGCGACTACGTGTCTGTAATGTCTCTGTGTATGTGTGTGTGCATACAACACATACAGACATATATATACATATATATTGAGGTGTATCTGCACATATATATGAAAGTATATATTTAACAGTAAATGTCCCACAGGTACAGGAAGCTGCATAAAGCAAACATGAAGTTTAATGAAGTCCTATAAGGCGAACATGCTTGTAACCCCCAGTGCCCACTCTAGAGCCTTCCCACCCCCCTATAGAACCCCACTCCCAAGTCTCTCCTCCCTCCTGGGGCACAGCTGGGCTGAGTCTTATGGTCATTAGTTCTCTAGTTTTCCTTGTCATTTTATTACCCAAGTGAGATTCATCCTCAATGGAGCATAGTGTTGCCTTTTATCTTTGGCTATGCCTTATAAGTCAGTAAGTGCCCACGCCTGATGTAGACATGGATATACATATATGCATGTGTGCATATGCATGAGTATGCAAGCAGATGCTGTAACATGCTTAGAACAGAATCCATACTCCTCTCCCCTTCAGGCTAGTGCCCTGCTATTTGGAATGCCATTTATTGGATAAACAACAGACAAGTATAAATTAATACCATACTTTAAAAAAAGAAATCTGCACGTGGTGCCTCAAGCCTGAGCCCTTAGAACAATTTCCCGAGTGAGTGTGAAGCTTCTCCCACAGCCAGGAGGCTTCCATGTGTATCTCTCCTGCTCCCTCTGCAGCCCCATGGGGGATGAGCCTAGGGACCCCAGTGAAACCGTCTCCAGCTCCTACCAGATTCCCAGCTTCTTGAGGAAAGAGGCCAGCAGGCCTCAGTACATTGGCCACAGAGCGCAGCCAGAGAAGGAATGCAGGGTGGTCTAGGCCAACCCGTACCCCCTTGATGGGGTCGATTGCCAAATGTCTGTGAATTTTGGGACCAGTTGTTACACACAGCTATTATTAAAAATTAAAATGAATAGATTTGCAATGAAATAAATTATATTGAAATTCAAGATAATAACCCCCCACGTTGTGTTATTATCACTGTTCTCTAGGCTGTGTGTCTGTTTATCTGTCTGGTGATATATGTACATCACCATACTTAAGGTAGTGGCTGTGCACACCCTTTCCAACTCCGTTTTTGGTGACATGGCATTAGCTTTCCATTGGATGTCATGGGAGGGTTTATACCACAGACAATGACAAATGTTAAAAACCAGGTGTCCCACACATACACACAATATACATCCATCCATACGCATATACAAGCACACATATACATACATGCCACACTTATATGCATGTACCACACAACACAGATACACCACACTACACACAATACACTGTTGGTTCCTCCCCCAAATCCTCAAAGATTAAGAACTGGAAACCAAGCATCTTTTAAGGTGGGCTTCCCAACCTGTGACCTTGGGTGGCCTCCCAAATCTGAGAGAAGTTGGGATGTCTCATCCCCACCACAGGGAGGTGGCTCTGGGCAGGCCCAGAACCTGATGTGGGGCTAGTGGAGGCTGCAATGTAGCCAGGGCTGGCCTGAGAGGGCTCAGGGCCCTCTGAGCAGAGCCCTGCTCACACCCAGGGTCCTTCAGTCAGGCAACAGTAGCCCAAGGTTTTCTGGGGCGATCTGTGTCCCTGGTAGCATCTGCTCCCTTGGAATTGCAGGTGGTCTGCAGCACCTCCCCACTTGGAACCCCACGATGAGCCTTGCCTCTGCCTTCACAGCCTGTTTTATGAGGAGGACAAGGGGGCTCTGCCTGGTGCTGGGGGTAGATCAGGAAAATGCCCCTGCTCATCCATCTACCTCCTGATCTCTTTCCATCCCAGGCTGGCACACAGTTCCTGGAACACTGGGAGTTTGCTGTCTTCTGTGTGCTAATGAGACGGCTGGTGGCTGAACTCTAGACAGTTTCAGGATGGCAGCTAGTGGCCAAAAAGACCAACCATGATGCCACTTCATACCCAACCCAGGGTGGGGGGGAGGGGCTGGAGACTGAGTCAGTCACTAATGGCTAATGATGTATCAATCACACCTACATCATGGAACCTCCACAAAATCCCCAAACAATGGGGTTTGAGGAGCTTCCAGGGTGGTAGAAGCATCCACATGAAGCAGGGAGCTCTGCACTGAGAGGACAGGGAAACTCCACACTTGTTCCCCCAATACCTTCTCCTATGCTTCTCTTCCATTTGGCCACTCCTGAGTTGTATCTTTCATAACAAAACCATAATTGTAAGTAGAGTGCTGCCCTGCATTCTGTGACTCATTCTAGCAAGGTATTAAGCCTGGGAGAAGGTCATAGTAGCCCCTGATTTCATAGCCGGATGACCCTTGGGCCTTGTGGCTGGTGTCTGCTGTGGGGCAGAGTCATAGGACAGAGCCCTTCACCTCGAGTGTTGATGGCATGAACTTGTTGGACACCCAGGTGGCACTGGAGAACTGGAGAACTGAGAGTTGAGAATTGAAAATTGCCACTTGAAATGACACCAGACAAGTGCAAAGTCAGACAAAGTCCTGTGTCCTCTCTAAGAAGGCCAATGCCACTAGTTATTCTTTAAGCCTGAATTCAAGGGTCTCTACTATGTCTCCTTCTTGGCTGTGGAAGACAGCCCCCTCCACCCTCCCATCCCACTACCTGGCAGTCCCCAGAACCTTTCCATGGCATTTATCACTACAGAGAGGCTTGGATAGGTCTAGGAAGTTAAGACCTCCACAGGCCAGGTGGATCTGGGCTCACCCATCCTCTTCCTGCCACCTGTGCCCCACCCACATCTCCAGAGCCCAGACCCCAACTCTGGAGCCTCTTCTCACAAATACACCATGCCCAGCTCACACCTGGGACCCCACGGTGCTGTATGTTTCCTGCTGTGTCTCCCAGCAGACTCTGCTCCACCACTGCCACCTGGGCAATTCGCAGGAAGTGCATCCAGACCACAGGCATTGGCAGCAGGGAGGCAGGCCCGGGGCAGAGACTACAGCCAAATCCTGATGTTGACATGCAAAGGATGCCACACCTCCAGGGACATCCAGCAGGCAGCCATTCCAGCCAGTTCCAGCCAGTTCCAGGGGATGAAAATGCAGAGATCCTTTACCCGCCTCCACCCCCTCTCTAAGCAAAATTGCCCAGTGCTCCTTTGAAGAGTCCAAGGTTGCATCTAAAATGCTTCTGGAAATTACTGTTTGAGGTGTCACCCACCTCCCACATCCAGCCCCTCATAGGCACCTCAGTTGTGCAGGAAGGAGGAAGAGCTGGAGGAAAGATTAAATAGAAGGTGTTGGCGGGAGTATGGGGAAGACGAAATGACAGGAAGATAAACGGGGTCCTACACCAACAAGACCCAGAGTTGGGGCTGGGTGACCATAGCCAGCCACTTGATGTCTCCGGCTCTCTTTAAAATAGAGACAGAGTGAAATCTTTCTTGTTGTGGCAACAAAGCGAGGGAGGCATGAAGAACCTCTGTGAATGTGATGAGCCCACTGAGGAGAGGCGAGACCACAGGGCAGGCAGGGCTGTCCTCACCAACTGGCCCCCGTGGGCCCAACACGCCCCTGCCTGCCCTTCGGCCCCTGCCTGAGGGAAAGAGGAGACCCCAAGAGCAGCCAAAGACGCTGGAAATGAAACAAAAAAATCAAGACCAAAGCAGAATGGAGCAGTGGTGTGTGAGTCTACAGGGCCATCCTGAAAGGTGAGGCGGTCACTGACAGCGGGGGCACGGAGGCACAGCCGCAGTGTCAGATATCTGTGCCTTTGCCTCATCCTCTGTGAAGTGCCGATAAAACACATATTCAAAATGTGACTTCTGCCCTGTCAGTGACTCCCTAACCTGGGGAGGCAGGCTTCAAGATGCTTTCAGTCCCTGGGGATGTTTGCAGACAGAAGCAGAGAGACATTGTCCCTGGAAAGCCATAATCATCTAGTATTTGAATGTTTCCAAAAAGGCTTGTTTTCGTCTGAAATGACATAGCTGCCCCTATTGGTTTTGTCCACCCTGTATGTCCTGTTCCTTTCACTCTGGAAACACAACAAACGGTGCGTAAACAAACGTGGGCAGCTCTCTACGCAGTGTTCTTTGAGCCTGGTCCACACTGAGCGGCTCCCACAACTGATGCAGGGTCCGTCACTATGGATCCTGGACAACAGGTCACACGTTCCAGGAGGATTCTAGCAAGGTCTCCCCATACCCAAGCAGCCTGTGAGGCTAATGTTCAGATGAGAGGGCTCTGTGGGAGGCCACAGCCGGTGCTGGGTGCTGTGGGAGACCTTTCCCAGGCACGCAGGGCAGGACGGATCCATGGAGCCCACCATGTATGTTTCTTAGTATTCCAACCAGATCCCTCAGAAGTCAGATGCAGAGAACACAGAAATCAGCCTGTTTCACAGCACACTGATCCAGCTCTCTGCATAAGGCGGTGGTTTTCAGACAGGTGCATAAAGGGCTGTGGGAGTGGTTGCTAGAATGCAGATTCCCGGCCCCTCCCCCAGAGATTCAGACTTGGCGACTTTGGAGTGGGGCCGTCCTCATTCATTCCCGGCTCCACCACTGACCTGCGTGTTTCTGTGTAACCTCTGTGCACCTGAGGTCATCTGAATGAGGGGCACTGACTGAATATGAAGATACTAAGGGCCTTTTAAAAATCTATTTTCCAGGTGCTGCGATGATTCAGTAATGTAGTATCTCAGGCCTGGTGCACAGTAGGTGGTCAGGGTGCATTGCTTTTGTTAGCAAGATGAGGTGTCACATGCTTCTTGGATTCCAGGGATTCTTTCCTCTATCTGTCTACAACCGTCGTCCTTACCCTGGTTATTGGATTGATCCCATACATGGATTTTGGGAGAAATCCTGTTGAGACAGTGTCCTTGCAGTTTCTGTCTCTTAGCAACAAGCCTGGCCCTCTGCCCCTCCCCCACAGCGATGAGACCTAATCTGCCCTTTGCCCTGTCAGGCCACCATCAGGAAATAATTTCACAATTCTAGTGGGACAGCAGAGGCCCCTTCACAAGACAGTTATGTAATAGAGCTCGTATTTGCAAACAGCCTGCCTCCCTAGCTGACTTAAGCAGGAAAGGAATTTATAAAATGACATTAGAAAGCTTCTATCTCAGGAGGGCTCCAGGATCACATGAAGATGCTCTGGGCCTTGGTGACACAGGTGGCTCAAGTAAGGGACACTCCCCTTTGGCCTCTGCCACTGCTGCCCTTGAATTTCCTGCTCCCCTGCAGGAGTCAGGACTCTGCCTCCCAGGGTGTCAGGCAATCTGGACTGGCAGCTTTCAGGGGTCACGTGGGGTATGTACCCCAAGAAAAGTGGGGTGCTATTCCTAAAGAAAGGAGGCAGAGGTGCTGAGGCCACACACACATACATATTTGCACACTCTCATACACATGCATGCACACACACACCCAATCATACACTCCCAATCACAGACACACTCATACACTCATGCACATACTCATATACACACAATCGCTCACTCATACTCACACACATACCCATACACACTCATGCACATACTCTCACACATTCATGGTCATACTCACATATAAATACTCTTTTACATACGTTCACACACTCCCTTACACACTCACACACACACCTACACACCCATATTCATACACATGCATGCACACAGCCATATACAATCATACACACACTCATGGGCACATACTCATACTCACACAATCCCACATGCACACAAACATATATACAACATACCCATACACAAGAATGCATATGCTCTAACACTCATGCTCACACTCACATACACACTCACATATACACAATGACACACACACACCCATATACACATTCCTCATACACACTAATACACACACCCTTATGTACCCTCACACACAATCACATATACACAAGCACACACACACACACACGCCACACACATATATACCCTTATACACACACACATACACTTCCTCATAACTCACACATACCTGCTCACACACAGTCACAGATACATACACAGACACACCCCTGCACATATATACACACGCTCACACTCACGCCCTCTCCAGCCCTTGCTGTGCTCCAGCCCTGGGCACGGCTCAGGTGCAGGCTGCAGTGGAGCTCCATGCCTGGAAGCCAGTGGCTGAGGGCTGCATGGAGCTGACAGCGAGGCAGCCGCTAGAGCTGAGTGTGGCCCTTGTGAGGACCAGAGGTGCCACTCGTTTCCAGGGAAGGAGAAACAGAGAGTGGAGCAGGATGGATCTGTACCACCTGCTGGCTTTCAGTAGACAAAGTAGGTCACACGACTGAGAGACTGTTGAAAGTCCCTCTGGGAAGACAACAGTCGGAGATAGCACTTAACGGAGGAGGGGCCCTTGGGGCCCTGAGTGAGGGAGGAATTGCTGAGCAGGGAGGAAGCAGAGAGCCCAGCCCGCTTGGGACATTTGCAGGATTTTTGTAAGCTGGTTGCGAAAGTTGTCTATTGTTGAAAATTAAATTATACAAACTTACAACTAAACACATTATATTAAAACTTCCAGCTTGGTGCTGACCTTGACCCAGTGTGACATGTCAGCATCACTGCTCCTCCTCCCGACTCTGCCGTCAGTGAGGGGACTGGAATCATGAAAGTCAGCAAAGGCTACAAATTAGGACTTCTGTGCTCTTCTGGAGAGCCAGTGAGACTCCTCGATCAGCACAGCCCTGGCTGGAAGGCATATTATTGCAGGTTACCTTCAGCTGTTCCAGTCATTCCCATGGCCGGCTGGGGACCTAGGCTTTGTACTCCCAGCTCCCATCTCATCACTCATGGGCTGGATGGAGCCTGTTCTCATGTGGGATGGGGACACTGACTCCCCTGCACTTCAGGCCTTCTCTGTGCAGGATCTGAGGGCTCCAGCATCCAGAGAAACCCCTCAGGCCAAGAGTCAGAGGCTATGGGTAGGGTACGGGCAGCTTCAGCTAAAAGGACCTTCTCCAGTTCAGCCTCCACCTTTCAATGCGCTTTCCCCCTTTTATCCCTTCTGTGTTCCTCCTGTGACCTGACACCATCCACAGGTACCATCCATTTACAGGGCTGTTCACATCCACTCACCCCTACTTCACACATGTGACCCAACTGCCCATTGGCTCGGCTCCCTCCTGGCTGCCTCCTGCAGAACCCTTTTCACGAAGGGAAATCTGTGCCCTGTGGTCACAGCAAAGCCAGACATCAGATGGTGCAGGTGGGATGGAAAGCATTGAGCTCAGAATTCTCTGGGGGGTTTACGGATCACAGTAGACCTAAGCACAAAGAAGCCAGCACTTTTCATCAACTTCGTATGCTTTCATGTCAAAATGGGCTCCAGCTGAGCACACTCCCACACTTCACTTACAGACACACCAGCATTGTAAGAAGACAGCAGACAGCTAGTGACAGGCCGGGTGAAGGTGACACTCCTGGCAGCTCCAGCACTCCATGGCCACATCATGCCTCCTCTCATTGTCTCAGGACAAGCAGGGACCTGGCCAGGCTCAGTCTGCAGAGGTCAAGCACATCCTCTTTCAATGTATTTCTCTCTCATCTAAGAGCACAAGCTTAAGATCATTATTTGATTCAACCATGACTTTTCTTGCAGCCCGAGTGCAATGTGTTAACAAGCTCATTCCATTAACTTATTTTCTTCTTTTTACAAAGAAGTAAGTAGCCTAGGGAGAAAGAAAAAAAAAAGGATGCAGCACTTGACTCAGAGGAGCCACGCCGGGCTTTCTTCCAATGTAACTGCAGGTAGCACTTCGAGAAAATAAGTCCTTTAGAGAAATTTGCCTGAAACAAGTGATTCCAACTTCCCCTATTACAGACGTGGTTCTTGACTCTCTTGGCAGGTGAGTGAGTCAGATGGGCAAATTAATCAGATGGTGAACGCCCAAGACCCAGCTCCAAATTCAACAACACCAGTTGCCCTGAAACTATCATTACATGCCACAAACCCAAACAGGCCTGAACTCCATAACCCATTCCCTGGGCAGGCACCAGTGCCAGGCGGAAAGTTTCAGGGAGTCAGCCCGTCAGAATGTGACCTCCCTGAGTCCACACACACCCAGGCGCCTCAGACACAATCATCATTATTATAACAGCAGCAGCAACAAAGCCTGCCTCTATAGGCTCTCTCCCTCCTCCAAGCTTGGACACACATTAAATTATTAATGCTAATGAGGCCTCCCATGTTGCAGATGAGAAAACAGAGACGTGGTGTTTTCTGAAGATCAAATTGTCGATTGCATTACAATGATTAGAAATTGAGGCTGATATACCCTGTAATTAGACTCTGCAGTGATTTTAATATTTGAAGAGTTAAATGTCTTAATTTCAAGTTAGAGGCCACTGCTAAAATTCTATAAGGACTTACATGCATGTATTACTCACTATCAAACTCCACTTGGTCCCTGATTTCAGATTGCAAGAGATCAGACGTCCGTTTAAGTGATACATCTGCTTTTTTATAGCATTGTGATATGGCAAAATCTGTAGTAATTTTAATTTATTGATATAAAGGGCAAATAATCACTAGTGATTTCATTTTGACCGTGACTCTTATCAGTCATGCTGTTGTTGCCAAATATACCCAGGCATTGGCTATGCGCCTCTCCAATCAGTACTCATTTCCTTTCTTCTCCCACATTCAGATCCAATCTTTCCATTTTCTACTTTGCCTTTCATTCTGTCTTTGTTTTGTCTTTTGACTTTCTAAGCTTGTATCCCTTAAAACCATTCTATATTCCATGGAAACAAGAACAGGTCTAAGCAGGAGATGCTGATGTGGGAATTCTGAAAGAGACTTTTAAGCCTCTTCCACACTCTATCTTCTTGGTTCACAGAAACCTTTGTGAGTCTGGAAAGTGGTCACCGTCTCCCACAGGAAAACACTTACACACAAGGTCAGTGCTGGAACTCATAGGTCGAGGTCAGTGCTGGAACTCATAGGTCGAGGTCAGTGCTGGAACTCATAAGACCTCAAGGGGAGAGACATGGCTGCCTCGTACACCCAGAGGGCTGGATTGGGCTGCCCAGGCTGCAGACCCAGCCAAAGACTTCCATGCCCACATCAAACCCGGAAGCTCTGTCTCCCTCTGCATGGGCATCTTAGCAGCCATCCTGATGGGCCAAATACCATAGGCCCTTACTGTGTTTTCTGGGCACTGTGTCAGGCCCAGAGGTACAAATGGGAGCCAGCTGCACATGCTGAGACTGAATTTCTTACCAGCCAGCTTAGTAGGACTTAGAAATTTGTTTGTCATTTAGAAAAATAATGTGACATTTCTTGCATTTGAGTACAATGGAATGTATTAACTAGGATCAAATTCAACTGCATAGAAATAGAGTGACCTGATAGCAGCTTAAAGAAGAGAGGGATTATTTTTGTCTCATATAAAGAAGTCCAGGCCTGGTAGCTCAAGCCTGTAATCCCAGCACTTTGGGAGGCTGAGGGGAGTGGATCACATAAGGTCAGGAGTTCAAGACCAGCCTGGCCAACATGGTGAAACTCTGTCTCTACTAATAATACAAAAAAGTTAGCCAGGTGTGGTGGCGGGTGCCTGTAATCCCAGCTACTTGGGAGGCTGAGGCAGGAGAATCACTTGAATCTGGGACGCAGAGATTGCAGTGAACCGAGATTGCACCATTGCATTCCAGCCTGGGCGACAAGAGCTAAACTCCGTCTCCAAAAAAAAAAAAAAAAAAAAAAAAAAAAAAAACAGAAAGAAAGAAGGAAATCCAAAGAAGGAAGTCCCAGGTTCCTTCTAAAGTTCTGTTTCACCATCCTCAGCGAGTTGCTTCTGACCTCAAGGCTACTTCATGGACTGCGAAGCCTAAGCCATCATGTCTGCATTCCAGGCAGGAAGAAAGATAAAGGTGAGAGGACTAAGGGGAATGTGCTAGTTGCCCTTCCCTCTTTTAAGGTACTTTCCTAGAAGCCTCAGCCAACATCTGCTACCTAGATCTCAGTGGCCAGAATTTAGCACAGCCACAAGTGTCTGCAATGGGAGATGAGAAATTTGAATTTTGTAGCTGGACTCATTGTTATTTCAATAAAACAAGGGTTCTGTGACTAAGGAAGAAAAAAGAGATAGGTACTAGATGGACAAATGACACTCTGCCCACAAAAAGTAAAATTAATGATTCATATGTGTACGTAGAAGTCTATTTGCCTCAGAAGAAAACCTCCTGACTTAGTGATGGATAGTTCTTCATTACCTTACTTTATTTTTATTTCAGAACTACTTGAATTATGGTGGTATTACAGAAAAGATTCATAACATTTACTTAGCTATTGATAGTGGAAATGACTTACACTACTCATCAAAAATATCTCCAGGATTCTATGTTCTCCTCAGTGAAGAGAAGTTGTCCTCTAAACTAGCACAGGGCCAGCAGCAGACAGCAAGACCAGGATACATTTTGTATCAAATATAAAAAAGAAGATGCTTTCTATTCCTGACATGCTTTGAAGTTGTGTGTCAGTCCTATACTTAAACCATGATAGGAGTAATATTCTGATTAAAAAATAGAATTGAGAAAAGGAAGTGAGGTTTTACTCAAGTAGTTAGATAAGATTTCAAAGAGAAAAAAATGAGAAGAAAAATATTAAAGAGAATATTTTTGCCCAAGTGAATATTTAGAAGTGAAGTTAGTTTAACTATGACAGAGTAACAGGGGCTCAGTCATTGTGTCCTTGAGGGGGAAGGGAGCAGGGAGGTTGGGGGAAGCCCCCAGGCAGAGTGCTCCCCAGAGGGTTGGTGGTGGAAGGGAGCAGGAGGTGGTGTGAGCCACTGGGAATGCTTGGCTGCCACCCTCTCACCTGGGAACAGCCAACCTTTACTGGTGCTCCTAGAAAACAAAAGCCACAATCTCTTCCCATTTACAGAAAGGAAAAATCCAGGTGAGTTTGTATTCAACCAAATGCCTTTTTGCCAACATAAGCTCTTTGCATTAATTTTCTGGCATCTGATATGCCTTTGAAAATTCCCAAATACATTCAAGGAGAAGCTGTTTCTTCTCCTTGAGAAATTGTCCCCTGTACTCACACAAGAGTAGCTGTAGCTGAGGGCCTCTTCTTTGTCACTGGGGGCCATGGAAAGTATCTCCTCCTCACCCCCCATCACATAAGATCAGTAGGTGATTGGACATTGCCTGGGGGCAGACATAGAAATTCACTTGCACAGCAGGCATGAGCGGCTGCCACGTAAGACGCAAGAGCCTCATTCCCATGTCTCACCCCATTAGCTGCTGCACCTAAAACCACCTTTCCTCTTGCATCGTGAGACTATCATTGCGACTTGGAGGTGGATTTGGGGGACTTGTTCTATTGGTTCACTAAAAGTCGTTTTATTGGGACAAACGCATACTCCCATGGAAACATCTTATTACTTCAGCACAAAACAGGAGAGTGGAAGAATAATGATATCAGAACAGAACAGGAGCAGCTAAAACTATGCTGAAGGGCCAGGAAGGATCAACTTCCTTTCAGATAAGTTTGTACTTATCTTTAAAAAATCCTCATGTCATAATACAGAAGTGCAGCAGGTGGGGAAAGACGTTGCCCGTAGCAAGTTCTACTCCTACCCAACCCTGATTAAGAGGCAAATGGTGCCCACACCATAGGTCCAAATATTTTAAAGTTATCGATCAAACTTACAAACTGCTAAATAGAATCTGTCCTTTTCTTCCACCTTGACAAATATGCCTTCCTAATGACTTGGACACCCAGAACTGAATCTAGAATTTTCTTTTCCACTGGAGGTGTCAGCATGGGAAGATCCAGTCCTCAGCTCTCTGGAGGGGACAGTTTGGTGAGGAAGAATGGTCTAGAAGGTGACTGCAGGTTCTTCATAGGCCTCTTCCTTGGGTTCCATGGATGCCTCACTCAGTGGTCTCTCTTGCCGAGGTCTAGGGATGATACTGGCCTGGAAGATAGGATAATTGCAAGAAAGCCTGTGAGTAGCTGCCCAACCTGTTGTATATGCAAAAAATTGAATTCAGCGCACTCACCCATATCACCAAGGTTGGAGGAATCTCAAAACCCTCCACAAAAGTGATTTAGCTAGATGTTAAAGGATGGATAGACCTGAGAAGGAAGGCTTAGACCCCCCAGGCAGGGAAGTGTTCGAGCAATCTGGCTACCACAGGCGTGGTGGGAAAGCATATTGGAATTCAGACTATAAGATGGAAAAGGAAAGTTGGAAAACCTGGTGGAGAGCCTGGGTTGCTCAACTGTGGGAGTGTTTTGAGCTGAGCTGCACCTCCTCCTAAGATACATATGTTAAAGTCCTAACCCCTAGTGCCTCAGAATGTAACCTTATTGGGAAATAGGGTTTTGCCAATGCAGTCAATTTAGAATGAGGTCCTTGGCAAGTGGGTTTGTCGGCGGCAGGGGCGGGGAGGGGGTGGGTGGTTAATCAAATATTACTAGTGTCTTTGTAAAAAATGGGAAATTCAGACACAAGGACAGACACAAACACGGAGAATGCCAAAGATAGAGGCAGAGGTCAAGGGGATGCGTTCACATGCCAAGGAACCCACAGGCTGCCAGCAAACCCCCAGAAGAGAGACCTGCGCAGGTTCTCTCTCACAGCCTCAGAAGGGACCCACCCTACCAATACCTTGATCTTAGACTTGCAGCTTCCAGAGCTGTGAGATGATGAATCTCCGTGGTTTAAACCACCAGGCTGTGGCGCTCTGTCACAGCAACCCTAGCTGACTGACACAGGGAGTTTGCCTGTGCTCCCAACGCATGGAGAGCCATGAGAGGAACACAGAGGCGACATGTGGAAGTCATTTTCTGGGATGATTCGTGTGGCAGGTGTGAACAAGTGGAGGGAGCATGGGTGGAGTCAGCAATGGTGTCTGGCTGGTCTCCTAGCGTCAGCAGTGGAAGGGTCCGTGGCTCCCTGCAGGTGGAGGGATGTGAAGGCCAGCCATGGCTGGGGTGGTTCCTGTCTGCTCATTGCCCTCCACCATGACCATTAGCACCCTGGCAAAGGGCAGAGCTGGCAATGATGGTGTTTATAGCAAGCATAAGGCCTTGGCAATGCAGAGTGGCTCACTGCAGCAGCAGCAGTGTCACAGCCCCTGATCCCTTAGCCTACAATTGCCTTCTCTGTGGATGTGGTGATGGGAGTACCAAAAATCCTTCCATAAAGCAGGCCATTTAGGAGGGCCTCACATCTTCAATAGCACAAGATTAAGGGCTGTCTCACTGCAAGGTCAGTGCAATGAGAATGGAGTCTGGCAGAGAAGGGAGACACCACAATGACATCTTACCTAGACTTGCACTGTCACAGGCTTACCATGAGGGTTAAGGCTACTTGCCTCCACCCAATAAGCAAATAACTTGGGTTGACTCCCAGTGCCTGTTGGAAAATCAACTTGGTTCTCTGTCTTCACATGAATGTGGGTCCATCAAAGACTTTAAGAGGAGGGGGTTATGTGAGGATGGTTGGTATGAGGAGTTTGCAACACTCTCCTAAATCCAGGGAAGAATCAGTAAGAATGGATTTCACAGCAAGAGCAACAGCAGCATTTGTTACGTCCCTGCCTAATGAGCGTCTCTGACCTCCATCACTGTAACAGGCATCTGATATGACAGAAATTTGATAATGCCTTGGGAACATAGGACTGAACATCTCAGGGTTTGGAACAACCAAAATTTAATTCCAGCCCATGGAACATGACAATGCACGTCGGCAAGGCTCCCTGCTCATCCCTGCTGCTCAGAGGCCAGGCCAAAAGGCACCAGTTTGAATGCTGGCCATGTGGCAAGCCAAAGAGCTCTGTGTGACCTCACACTGAAAATCAAATGCACATCCTTGAGGTGCTCTCTGCTCCTAACTCATGACCACAATGAGTCTTGTGGCACCCCAACACCCCAACAAAGCCAGAAATAGCTAGTCTTTGAGTCTTCCTCATGGAGAACAGAGGTCAGCAAGGTTTGGTGATCAACATGGAAAACGTCCCCATAATCCTGCAAGATTGGCATTATCCTCTTATTTCACACATGAGGCTCAGAGGAGCTACGTGACTTGCTTGAGTAAACATTTAAACTCAGGCCAATGGATTTTTTCAAGTGTATCTTTTCATTCTAATTTGCTTCTCTCTCTCTCTCTCTATCTATCTATCTCTTTCTCTCTCTCTCTCTCTCACACACACACACACACACACTTCATACATATACCCATATATTCTCATTTCCTTTCCTTTTCATTGTGTTTGGGCAAAACAGGATTCCTAAGCTTTAGATGGGTCTCATTCCTCTGGAGGTTGCTCTGTACTGAGATGTGCATCCTTACAAATTGAAACTGATCTTGAAATACTCAAAATACTGAACTCAAAATAGCTCAGTTCAAAGCTCTGTCAACATAAGAAAAAATAAGAAGACTCTAATTTTGCCCCATATCTGGGAGTGCCATAATTTTGTGTAGCATCAAAAAAATTCAGAGTGAAAATAGAACAAGTCTTAACCCTTGCAAATGTTCACTCTTTGTACAGTAAAAAGCTTGTGGCTTGGTTCTTTGGGCAATTATGTCATTCCCCACAGGACTGACTGTCTGGTTCAAGTGCTGTTTTAAAACTGAGCCTTTAGTAGATGTAAGCAGGTTTTAATTTCAAGGTAGCAAATTGTTAGGAATGATGAAATCCAAGCTCGCGTATGAAATATTAGGAGTATTTGTGCTTTAACGTGTATAGCTCCATTGTCAAGGAACCAAAGGCAGTGAGGGAGGATGACTCAGAAAATACATATTCTGAATAATCCTGACATCAGAGAGAGCTGACAGGAAAATGCCTTTGATTACTCAAAGACAATTTGGGAAAATATCAGCTGTCTATTCTTGCCAGAATTGCAAAGGACTTTGAAAAGATCCTTTTGGGTGGAGTGGTATGAAGGGAAACAAAATCAGGGTGGGATGGTGAGTGAAGCTCTTCTAAGAAGCATTGCTGCAAAATGTCAGAGAGATGAAAAAGTAGTGAAGGGGAAGGTGGGGTTGAGACAGGAGGTTTTCTTTTGTTGTTGTTGTTGTTGTTGTTTTTTAATGAGTAATATTAGATCTTCTATTTTATGACTTCAAGTGAAATGTGGAAACCTAACTTCCATTTAGGCCTCTTTATGGTCCCATTTTAAAATATCATCTTGAGTATCAGATAGTGTTATGTTGGTTTGACTCATTAAATATGGTATATAAAACTCACAGACAAAAGCCTAGTCTCGTTTGTGTCTCCGTCTACCTGCCTTTTCCATCGTTCCTTCCTCCTTTCCGAAAACTCCAAGATTCTTCCTTTCAGGTTTTCCTTTCTGTTTGAAGAGCTACCTTTAGCAATCATTTGGGGTAGGTCTTTTAGGGACAATTTTTTTTAGTTGTCCTTTATAGGAAAACGTCTTCATTTTCCTGAAGGATAATTTCAGTGGGTTTAGATTTCATTGTTGACAATCCTTTTCTTTCAGCCCTTGAAAAATGCTGTACCACTTTCTTCTGGCCTCTGTGGTTTCTGATGAGAAATCTGCTGTCATTTGAGTGGGTGTTTTCCTACAAGTGATGTGTCATTTCTCTCTCTCTCTGCTTTTAAGAGTTTCTTCTGTGTCTTTGGATTTCAAAAGTGTAATTATGACATGTCTTGGCATGGATTTCTTTAGGGTATTCTATTTGGGATTTGTTCAAAAAGCTGAACAAAATATGTAAACAAAGAAAGAGTATTCAAAGACATAACAGCAGAAAACTCCCCAAATTTGGCAAAATATATAAACCTTTGTTTATATAAACAAAATATATAAACCTTATGTCTCTGAATACTCTTTCAGCCTCATGGTCTCCTCTCCTTCTGAGACTCCCAAAATATGAATGTTGGATCTTCTGTCAGAAACCCACAGCTTCCTGAGGCTCTCTTCGTTTTCTTTGTTTTAATCTATTTTCTTTCTGTCGTTCAGATGAAGTAAGTTCTATTTCTCTGTCTTCAAGACCGCTGCCTGACACACTGGCAGACTGCAATTGGGGGAACCTGAATAGGATTGGTCTGTAGAATCACTGCTCATTTGAGGTTTATAGTCATGATTTAAAATGAAACCAGTCAGTCTGGTTGAGTGATTGATAGTTTTAAAATCAAGTTCTGCTTGGACACAGACAGAAGGAAGAAAGGTACTTACACTAAAGCAGGTTAGGGTTTGGCAGGGAATTCTACTCGAGTAGAGGGCATCAGGAAGTTGATTATAATGACAGTCCACAGAGGGAGTGAAGGGATTGTCAAATGGAAGATCTCAGTGAAGTTCAAATTGCCTTGGAATTGAAAGAATAGGAGGCGACACTCATGTTTTCAATGCTCAGAGTTCAGATCTTATATATCAGTGAGCCTAAGATCCCAGATATGATGGAGGAGTGACTGGTGGAAGTGGGAGGGAGGGGAACATAGATGAAGAGAAAGCAGTGGCAGAGGAGTAGATATCTGGCCGACCACAAGACCACCAATATAATTTATCTTCCAAATGGGGAGGCCTGAGAATGAAAGTGGTGCCAAGGATAATTACTGCAGGACAATAGGCCTAAGCCAGGACACTCCAAGAGAAACCATGACATATGGCCACCCTAGGCATCCATGAGGTTGGAAACAACAGTATAGATTATGATCAGAATGTAGATCATGATCACGATGGAGTGTGCACAAAGCTGTGGCTGGATCTAGTGTCTGAAATGACTGAGAAGGAACAAGTAAGGAGACAGTGGCAATGACCAGGGCAGGGGACGGCAGAGGCCAGTGAGACACATCCTTGAGCATCAGAGACTTCTGGTTAGGAGAGAGGGAGAATAAAGGTTTGGAAGGAACATAAGAAAGAGGAGAAACCAACTCCACTTCCTGATCCTGATATAGGCAGTGTGTGAGAAAAAAACCCTGCGTCTGCAGTGACAGGGTGTTCCCAGAGAACAGCCAGGTGTCAAAAGGTGAGAGCAAAGATCAGAGAAGAACTTGATGGGACACAGGGCAGAATCCTGGAGACATGCACTGTACTCAGGCTGGCCAGAAGATGGAGGTGGAGGGGAGGGATGCACCATAGGATCAGATGAGAACTTGCACAGGACTTGGGGGCATGACATTTGGAGTAGCACCCTCGGATGTCTACTGGGGATGGATGTCGACGGGGATAAGGCATGTGGGCCACAGACGGGATTGATCAGTCTGAATGCTGAGCTCAGTCATGTGGCTCCTATCACGCTGAGGAGGAGCAAGGTGGTGTCCACCAGGAGAGCCCATGCTGTTGTGAAGGCTCAGGGTGATGGGTTCCAGAGTAATCCTGGCCTTCTTCGTGCCATCTATTAACTCAGCATTTTTCCTTAAATCCTAAAGGGAAGCTACTTGGGAGTCTGAGGAGGGAGGAACACTTGTGTCCAGGAGGTTGAGGCTGATGTGAACACTGATAGCGCCAGTATACTCCAGCCTGGGCGACACAGCAAAACCTTGTCTCAATAATAATAATAATAATAATTCTAAGGTAATGCTCAGTTTCTGTTTTGTTCTCTAGGCATATTTTGGTTTACCTTTAAGTGAGCTATGGTATCAAACACGTCCTCCTTGCCCTCAGGCTTAATTTTCTTAGAATTTGGGGATTTAAGACTCACCTGTTACAGCAATATAACCAAAAAACAAACTTTAAGTAAGTCTACAGGATGCTATTTGTCTGGCTGGCTGAATAAACCTAAGTGTTCTGAGAAACCTTTCTATCACCAGCAAGCATGGAACTGCTACGGAGAAACTGCAAGATGGGAAAGTGTTCATTAACAAGAATTTAGCATGTCGGGCTGCACGATATAAAGGAATATTGATGTCTTCCGTCGAGTGCATCTCCCAAGAGAAATCAGAATAAATAAAACCGTCTCTTACTGGCTCCAGATAAAAATTTCCTGATTTCCCAAATCACATTTGAAGGGAACAAGGCAGGGTAAATTCTGTTGGTCCCCATAATGTGGTCAGGACTTGGTGAGCAGACGGAAGGAAGGGGATGCAGTTTCCAGGAGCTGCTCCTCCCTGGCGTCTGGCCTGTGTGAATGGCAGCCTCTCAGACAATGGTTGTGAATGAACCTAGTTTAGGATGCTGGTCTCAAAACAAATCACTTTCTACCTGCCCGTGCTTCCTAAGTCATTGAAGACAGTTATTATTACACAGATTCCTAAATCCTGAGTGTTCTTCTTCTAACCTTGTGGAAAAAGTTATAAAACTGGAAACTCTAAATATTTAAGAACAACAAGAGTTATTTTAGCTGACTGTTTGAATTTTTCTTCGTGTTTATTTAATTTTTAAAAAGCCCTCCATCGTTGCCCTGTTAGTTGCTCCTACCTCCTAAGCCTGCTCAGTCTTTGTGACAGCTGATGATGCATTGTCCCTACAGACAGTTTAGTTAGCAATTGCAGCTTGTAAATGGCACTCATTCTTCCAAATACTTCAGTCGTCTAGCCATATACACCAGCATCATTCTACAGCACATGAATGAAGTCATGGCAATTCTAAAGGTGCCTGTTACCTGGGCATCCACTTCAACACCCACGTGATCCTAATGCTCTGCGGTGTCAGGCACTGGGAATTCAGAGATGGAATACACAGCCTCCATTCCCACCATCTGGTGAAGGCGCACACCTGCTTTGTGGTCCCTGTCCTTAGTGTCTTTCTGGGACCCAATTTTAATGACCACATGAAATCTCATAGCTTGTCTATCTAATTTCCAATGTTCCCCTATTTAAGCTGTAGTCTAGCTACACTTATCTGCGTATATGGCTCCATCTCTGTTGTATTTCATCTATCCAACCCTTTTGTATAAGAAGGCAGGATATGAATGAATTCAATGTAAACAGATACTTCCAATACAACTTGATAGCTGCTATAATAAATGAATGCCTGGAGAGATTTCAGAATCCTGGGGACTTGCACTGGACTCAGGCTGGAGATAAGGGAATGTCTTCCCTAAGGATTTATATAAATGAAGAATAGGGTGTAAAGGGTCAGCTCTTGAAGACATGCTTTCATGTTGCAGTAGCTGGGAGCACTTCTGTATGGGTCATGCATACGGCCGAGGTAAGCAAATGGCAAGGTGGGAGTCTGGATTGGAGGACGGATCTCTGATCACAATCAGCCCTAAATGCCATTGCTAGAAAATATAAATATTGTCCAAGGGTGGAGGGCAGTCATTGAAAAGATGCCATGCAGAAGGGTGGCATCATCAGATCTGCACCTTGGGAAGATCCTTGACGTCGAAGGTGAAAGGAAAAAGAGAACGATTCATTTGCTATTGCAGAAATCACTTAAGAATTCATGCTGTACTTCCGCTGCAGGTAGTGGTAGGGTAGGTAATTGGGACCATCCCCAGTTGGGATTGGGATCCCACTCCAAGGAATGCACCCTAGGTTTCTCAGACACATACCAGGGAGTGGAACTGCAGTGCGTCCTGAAGGCAGTGGTGTTATGATCCACTTTTAACTAGGAACCACCTAGTGTCCCCCAAGTGACAAATGGGAAAAAAGCATGCTCTGTATTAATGCCATGGAACCCTACACAACAACAACTGTGCTTTGCTGCATAGATGAATCTCAAACTCATAACTGTGAATGAAAAAATAAAATGAAATGAAAATCAAGGACGAGAATACATACAGAGAGGGAAATTCAGGGCACATGTGTGAGAGAGGAAACTAGGAGAAAAGTAAGGAAGTGATCACTCTTAACCTGGTCTAGGGATTGCCTTCATAAGGAGGAAGAGGATGTTACCCAGAAGAGAAAACTCTGAACCTTCCAGAATTCGAGGAACGTTCTTTTGCTTGACCTGAGGACTGGTTACTTGGCTGTTTCTGATATACTATGAGGTTGGTGCAAAAAACAAAAACAAACAAACAAACAAAAAACATGATTACATTTGCACCAACCTAATATATATGTGAATTTTATGCTATTTTCTTGAGTGGTGTATGTCATGATTATTGTAAATGGTTTTTTAAAATGTGAATGGTAAGAAAGGGTGGGAACCTGTAATAAAGTAATAAAGTGAGATATTTTAGAAGAGAATCCGTAGGGTTGGATGAGTGACTGATGGAATCGAGAGGCACCTAGAATCACCCCGATGTGTGTTGTTGGACAGCAGGTGGGATGGTGGCTTTCCTCACCACATATGAGTTATGTGTGTAAAGGGTCAGTTTTAGGAGCAAGTCTAGTGGACTCAAACAGAGGAAATCATGAGTTAGGTTTTAGACTTGTCTAGATCCAGATGCTCAGGTCTACTAAGAAATTGGATACTGGCCTAGGGCTTGAAACAAAAGTATGGCTATGAATTTTCGATTTGAGGGGCATCAGCATTGGCAGTCAACATAAGACATCAAGAATGCAAATGGCTAAAAAGTGTGTGTGTGTGTGTCTAGATTTATTAATAGAAAAAATACATAAAATCAACATAAAAAGCTCTTGAAGAACTTCTGGAGTCTAAACTTCTAGTTTGTAGTGGAATGGTGGAGACAAAAATCAGTATATTACAGAGCTAGAAATAAAGGATCAGAGTGAAAGAGGAGAACAAAATAGCTGCTTTTAAAGGTCCCTAAACAGAAGGACAGGGGAGGGGAGGTACCTATGAAGGGACATGAGTTCTCAGGAGAGTTCTTTCTGGTCTGTCTTTAGCTATGGCAGATGCTGTTACTACTGGGCAGAGAAGATAATGATGCAGAAGGGGCAGGAAAAGATGGAATCCAAACCTCAAGTGTTGGCGCTCCTCTTGAATAGGGAGAGAAACACCCTCTTACTGCAGAGAGAGGAACAGCAGCTGGGACAGCCCATGTAAGAACAGGAAATGGATCCTAAATCTTTCTGGCTGATTTTAGATGGCTGCAGAAGCACAGAACGTAGAAGTCCTAGGAGATACAATCAACAACTTAAACGACCTTGAGCAACTTCACCCCCTTCCAATCTCAAGTCTGTGTACTTCCAACATTACAATTTATGCGAATTGCCACTTTGTAAGGGAAATGAATATTTGGGAAAAGAAATAGTGTAGCATCCATGGCGACCTAATTGGTGTTTCTAAAATCCAAATAATTTAAGTTTCGCAAAACACTAGTGTGGTCAAAGAACAAGTATGCACAGTAAAAAGCAGCAGATTTCATTTTAAATGTGAAATATTGAAAGAAGAAATGAGCAGCATTGCATCTGCTCTTTCTTTTTTTGTTTCTCCTTCCTTCCTTCCTTCTTTCCTTCCTTCCTTCCTTCCTTCCTCCCTCCCTTCCTTCCTCCCTTCCTCCCTCCCTTCCTTCTTCCCTTCCTTCTTTTGTCTTCCTTTCTTCATTTTTCATTTCTTTTCTTTTTTTATTTAGAAAGCATGCATTGTTCCAAATTTTCCCTTGAAGTCTATTCTCAGGTTTGCAGTTGACATGTACAGAAAAAGGAATTGATAACCTCATGAGAAAATGGAAAAAGAAAACAGATGCTTATTACTGTCTCACAGCATTGCTGTCCCCAAATTAATTAGACCAGGAAGCTTGTAGGCTGACAGCTTATCTACCTTTTAATTCTGACCCGAGCAAGACTGAAATTCCTTTGAGACAACAGGGGCGAAGTTGCCACTGAATGTATTACGAATGACCCGCCATTTGATGTGTTACCAAAATCACTGTCAATTTTTTATTCACCTTGGATGAATTGTATTGCAGACAAGACACATACATTTAATTACTGGAAGTTTGGAATCTAGGGATAAATTTTCATGCATTCATTTGCCATGATTTTGAAAAACAAAAACAAAGCAAAAACTCTAGTACTAAAAACAGTTTAGAAACCAAAATGAATCACATTTTCAGAAAACAGACCCACTGGATGGTAGAATTAAAGGTAATTTAAATTTGCTTCTTTATGCTTTTGATTATTATATGATTTTCTTTTTCAGCAAGTATCATTACTTCTATAATGGAAAGAAAGGAAAAGAAAGCAGCTACAGTAGCCACGTTCTGGATTGCCTTCCACTCAACCGACCCAGTCAGATGCCCCACTGGTCCTCTGAGATGCTTGCGCACCTGTGTTCCAGCTAGCTGGGCTGCTGTTGTCCTATCCTCGTAGAGCTCCAGGATGCTGACATGCACCTACTTTGTTGGACTCACAGGCATGGACTTCAGCAGCTGAATGGTGTGCTTAGTGTGAAGGATATTAGCACAGAGGTGCACAGCAGGCAGAAGGGCCCTGCACACAGCCAGATCCTCCTGCCAGCTGAGGACACCAGACGAGTTGGCAAGAAAGCCCACGCCACATCTAAAGCCGTAATAGTGCCAGGACGATGTTCCCCAGGACTCGCCAGCTGCCTTTCCTACATCTGGCTGGAGCATCGCAAACACTTATCTGAACATATCCAGCTTACGTGGGTGAAGGACTTGAAGGACCATGCTAACAGCGCTTACAGTCTGGGTATATTTCCACATCAATACCCAGGAAGCCCCCAATTTAGGCTTCCCAAGAGCTGGTTGTGCTTTTGCTAAACGCACTTATGCTGCTTCTACTTGATATTGGTATTAATTCAGATAAGCCAATAATAGTGGTAATAAATACTGAATGAGTGCTTACGGCATGCAAGGCTAGCAAAATTCATTTAATGCTCATAACAATTCTACTATGTATGTACTATTATTGCTTTTTTTTCAGATGTAGCACATCTGAAAGTAACATGCCTAAATTCCCATGCAGTGCCAGGTTCAGAACCCAAGTGATCTGGTTTGAGTTTCCCCCTGAAACACCATGAAGAACAGAATTAAAGCAGTTGGGCTGTGTTGTATTTTTCCTTCTATTATGGGAGGGTGAAGGGATGGTCCTAGAGGAAATAAATTAAGGCATAATTCTGGGCTTTGGGGCAAAAAGACTAATAATATTTGCTTGGAGAATATCTATCTGTGGAGTACTTCAAGCAAGATATCCATGACTTACAACTGCTTGTGCAATCAATTTACATCCGTGCAGTATGTAAATTGCTCCTGGGCAGAAGTCACACAGGACTCCCTTCTAGAGAGTATCCAATGAACTCATAACTTACTTTTCTCCCCGTTATGTACTACAATTGTTTTTGCATCTCCTGCAGCTTCCTGTTAATTCTCTTAGTCTTCTCACCATTCAGGTGAACAGTTCGGCAAATGCCTGTCTTCACTGCCCCCCTCCTTCCCACCCTGCTCTCTGCAAATCCTGTCCCCATCCCCTGTCCCCATCCCCCCAGTCCTTAGGTCCAAAGTCCGTTTTTAGGTCTGTGAGATTTCTGAATGCTCTGCTGGCTTCTGGGCCTCTCCACAGCCTGCTTCTGTCCAAGATGGTGATGTTCTCGGCCTCTTGCCCCATCTGCCAAAATGGGCAGATGTTCCAAAGTAACAAGCAGCCCATTGAAGCTCCTGTTCATGCCATGCACTCCTCTCGGCTGTGGGCTCTGAGGAAGTGGCTCCTGTGAGCTGCCTCTGTGGCTCTTCAGGGCATTTCAACAGCTTCTTACAGTTTATCTGGCTTTTTCAGTGGCTCTGGGCAAGAACATTGGTCTGCTACAAACTAGTTCATGGCATTCAGAAGCAGAACTCCTATATTTCAGTTTGGAAAAACAAAAATAAAAAAGAAGTGACTTATCTACTGTAGTACTTCTACATGTTTTAGGTTCCACAAACGCAAATGCATTTCATTTTCAGTTTGAGTTTTTTGTTGATACAAGGTTATTGTTCTTGTTTTGAAAAACTCACACTCTCCGCAAGGGCCAAGGGCCTGGTTAGGAAGGTGGCCGCAGCGGAAAGAGAAGGAATTGCTTGGGAATTCTGCCAGCAAAACCATTCAGAGTGGTTTTGTCAGAGACAGCTTTGAGTTACTGGGGCTAGAGGTGGGGAGGTGAGGAGGAGGCAGACACGGGGATATTAACGGGGCACCCTCTCAGCCCTGCTACAGACAGAGGCCAATAGCCTGGGAGCAGCTCTTTAGAGGGGATCTATCAACAGCTTTGGCCAGGGTTTCAGTCCATAGCTCAGATACAGGTGGTGAGAGATCAGTACGAGCAAAATCCCATCAAACTTGCTCAGAAGTTATATTAAAGCAGAGCCAAATCAAGGCTTAAGTGTGAGAGTACACTTACAGCTTGTACATTACAGAGGCATAATCATTAACTGGTCAGACATTATCCTCTTTTCTGAGACAGTCTCCCTCTGTCACCCAGGCTGGAGTGCAGTGGCGCAATCACGACTCACTGCAGCCTCGACCTCCCGGGCTCAAGTGATCCTCCCACTTCAGCCTTCTGAGTAGCTGAGACTATAGGCATGTGCCACCACGCCCAACTAGACAATATTTTATGTGTAGGAAAAGGCAAGGCCTAGGATCATGTGTGTTTTGACTATAGGAATGTAGGGACTCAGGTGAGAGACACGGAGGGGCTCTGTGCTCTATTCTGTTTTGTCTTCAAAGCATCCCACCAGAGAGCTCCACGTTGTCACAGTGTCAGGGGCTTTGTGGAATCATGCTGGCCAGCAGAAATGAGCAAATGTGGCTTCTCACCTCTGCTACTGTGTCTCGCAGTGAACAAGGTGGCCATGTCCCTCTCTGAAGCCTGCCCGGATGGACTCCACACCTGACCGGACTCCAAGCCTGACCAGCGCCTAGAGATTGGGGGCAGCTGCTGGGGTTCGCCACTCCAGGGCTCAGTTCTCTTTATGCTTTTACTGCTGGGCTCTTGTGTGTATTTTTGAGGCATCACATTTTATCCACATCTTCACGAATTTCTCATAGGAGGAGGAAGGCTCATATGAGCTCCTAGTGCCCTGTGGTTACTGGAAAGTGAAGCCCTAACAGCCACCTTCCTCTGCCTCCACCTATTTGAGATCTCAGTAAGATTGGCAGTGTCTCTACACTGGGAACCTCACCTTCCATTCGATTGATATTTTTGAAGGATAAAGAGAAAAGGAGAAGATTGTAATACATGAGTGAGGATGTGTGCATATGTGTGTGTGTGAGAGAGAGAGAGACTAACTAAATCCTAAGTGTCCAGGGAAAAGCCTAATGCTGGAAAAACAGAGTAATGAAGCTGAGTTCCCCCTCTTTCTCAGCAGCTTTATTGATTTACAGTTGACATACCATAAAGTTCACCTTTGTAAAGTGTATGGTTCAACCGTTTTGAGTATATTTACAAAGCTGTGCAATTATCACTGCTCTCTAATTTTAGAACAATTTCATTACCTTGTACCCAGAAGAAACCTCGTACCCATTAGCAGTGGCTCCTCCTTCCTCTGCACTTTGCCTCCTCCAGCCCCAGCAATGCCTACTCCACTGTCTGTGAATTTGACTCCCCTTGTACCTCATAGAAGTGGCTTTTGTGACTAGCTTCTCTCACTTTTTGGCTATGATGACTAATGTTTCTATTAATATCCATTTACAGGTTTTTGCATGGATGTGTGTTTTAATTTCTCTTGCATGTATACCTAGCAGTGGAATTGCTGAGTCATATGGTTACTGTGTTTAACACTGTGAGGATCTAACCAACTGTTTTCTAAACAAAGTGGCTTTTTTAAAAAAAATTAATTTTATTTTATTTTTATTTTAAGTTCTGGGATACATGTGCAGGACGTGCAGCTTTGTTACACAGGTAAACGTGTGCCATGGTGTTTTGCTGCACCTATCAACCCATCACCTAGGTATTAAGCCCAGCATGCATTAGCCATTTATCCTGATTCTCTTCCTCCACCTGCCCCTAACCACAGACCCCAGTGTGTGTTGTTCCCCTCCCTGTGTCCGTGTGTTCTCATTGTTCAGCTCTCAGTTATAAGTGAGAATATGCTATGTTTGGTTTTCTGTTCCCGTGTTAATTTGTTGAGAATGGCTTCCAGCTCCATCCATGTCCTTGCAAAGGACATGATCTCGTTCCTTTTTATGGCTGCATAGTATTTCATGGTGTATATGTACTAGCTTTGTATTTTAAGGACTGTTTGAGATTGCACCCCTCATGCACTGCTGGTGCATGTGAATGTGAAGTAATACAGCTGCTTTAGAAAACAGCCTACCAGCTCCTCAAATGGTTAGACATAGAGTTACCACATGACCAAGCAATGCTACACCTATGTATATACCCAGGAGAAGTTAGAACGCGTATCCCCACAAAAATGTGTGCACAAAAGTTCAAAGGGATATTGTTCACAATTGTGAACAAGTAGAAAGCATCCAATGTTCATCAACTGATGAATGAATAAGTAAAAGGTGATAGATCCACACAATGGGATATTATTTGGCAAGAAAAAGGGGTGAAGATGCTACAGCATGGATGATCCTTAAAAACATTCTGCTAAGTTGAAGAAGCCAGTCATCAAAGACCACATGCTGTATGAAACTATTTCAGGAAAATCTCCAGAAGAGGCAAATTCCTAGAATCCAAAGGTGGAAGAGTGATTGTCTAGGGCTGAGGTGGGAAAGAGGGGGAGGATTCTTTGTTTTGACATAATGCAAATGTTCTCAAGTGAACTGTAATGATGGACACACAACTCTATGAATACATTAAAAGCCATTAAATTGCACACTTGAAATGAGTGAATTGTATGGTGCGTAAATTATATCATAAACACACGGAAAAAAAAAAAAAACAACAACAAAAAACCCTCCTGTTCAGTACCCTATGTCCTGAATGCTGTCACGCTTATGTGAATGAACCATCCTGGATGGAAACATTCTCTCTTCCCTCTTTCACACGGGTTGAGTCACATGGGGAACTTGATTTCTCTACCCTAGCAGAGAATTGCTTTTCAACCAGCATTTAGCATTGCTGGCTAACTTTGAAGATAAATCCAATTTATCCTGTATGTAAGAAAAATTGACTATTGCCAAGGCCAAGTTTGAGAGAACAAAACTATTTCTGACTGAAGCCCTCTCAAGGATATGCCAGCCCAGCTCTACTGGGGGCCTGCCTTAATCTTCCCCACTGTGAGGCAGACAGTGTGAATACCTGTGCCTGCCTGTAGGTGGCTGGCTGAGATGGCGCAAAGGAATGGGAGGAAACTCCAGGGTGATGGACCACTAGGGCCCTCACTGCCGCAACACAGGACATCAAGTTCCTGTCACTGCCAGGTGCAAGAATGAAAGCCGAGTGGAGGAGCTGATGGAAAGGAGGTGTTGGCTGGGTGCTTCTTGGTTCTCTGCTTACTGCTGCAACACAAAATTCTGGAGATGAAGACACTCCCATTCTCAGCCACTGACTTTGCTAATGAAGTAATCAAGGCCCTGAGAGTTGACCTGAGGTCCCAGGTGGTCATACGACTGACACTCACAATGTGCTGTATTCCAAAGAGCGGGTGACAAAGTGGGTGTCCTGAAACACCAGCAAGGTTCCCAAGGGTTTCTTTTTAACTCTGAACATAAGAGGTCTATATCTTTCTCTCCAGATTAAAGGGATATAATAGAGAGTTCAGAAATAAACTCATCCACCTATGGTTAATTGATTTTCAACAAGGATGCCAAGCGCATCCTTATTCAATGAATAAAGAATATTCTCTTCAAGAGATGGTGCTGGGACAACAGATAATCCACATGCAGAAGATGTACAAAAATTAACTCCAAATGAATCAGCAGCCTAAACAGAACAGCTAAAACCATAAAACTCTTAGAAGAAAACATAAACATAGGATGATTATTTTTGCTAAATATCTCTACAAGGAAGTCATGAAATCTGAAATGACTGAGAGTTAGTGGCCAGGCCAGATCAAAAATAATTTTTAACAGCTTTGTTGAGATATAATTCACATACCAAACAGTTCAACCAGGTAAAGTGTCAGTCAGTGGTTTTGGTATAGTACATTATTAATTTTCAAAACTGTGATAAAATAAAATATAACATTTGCCATTTTTAGCCATTGTAAGTGTACAAGTCAGTGACATTAATTATATGCCCACCATTGTGCAATCCTCACCACTGTCTATTTCCAAAACTTTTTCATCACTCCAAACAGAAACTCTGTACCCATGAAGCAATAACTCCCCATTCTCTCCTCTTCTCAGCCCCTAGTAACCTCGAATCTAATTTCTGTCTCTATGAATTTGCCTATTCTAGATAGTCCATATAAATGAAATCATATCATCCTTTTTTTCTTTTGTGTCTGGCTTATTTCACTTGATGTTATGTGTTCAAGTTTCAATCATGTTGCTGAATGTATCAGAAAGGCATTTCCTTTGTTTCTGGATAATAGTTATATGTTTTTGTTTATCCAAGTATTTTCTCCCATTTTGTAAGTTTTATTTTCACTATCTTGATTACGTCCTTTGATGCCCAAAAGTTTTTAATTTTGATGAAGTCTAATTAATCTATTTTTTTCTTTTGTCATTCATGCTTTTGGTGACATATCTAAGAAGCCATTGCTAAATCTTAGATCTTGAAGATGTACTCTTGTGTTTTCTTCTGTTTTATGGTTTTAGCCCTTCTGTTTTGGCTGCTAATTGATTTTGAGTTGATTTTTGCACATCTTTTGCATGTGGATACCCTGTTGTCCCAGCACCATCGTTTAAAGAAAATATTCTTTCCCCATTGAACACATTTGACATCCTTGTTGAAAATCAATTACCATAAATATGAGTTTATTTCCGAACTCTCAATTATATTCCATCAATCTTGATGTCTATTTTGGCTATCATATATTTTTAAATCAGGAAGTGTGAGTTTGCCAACTCTGTTTTTCCCTTTTAAGATTTTTTTTGGCTACTCAGTTTCCTCTGGGAATTCCATATTAATTTAAGGATCAGTTTTTCCAATTCTGCAAAATGGCCGTTGGAATGTTGATAGGGATCTGTAGGTCTATGGATCGCTTTAGGTGCCTGGGACAATGTTGAGTATTTCTAACTATGGCATGGAATTTCTTTCCATTTATTTAGGTCTTCTTTAATTTCTAACAACTATTTTTTAAACTTTTATGAGCCCATGTGGGATCAGAGAAAATAGAAGGAACAGCGCCTGTCTTCTAGAATGCCTCCAGGAACAGGAGAGACCATGTTATTTCCTGTTTAGAAGTTAAAGCCAATGTTTGCCTCAGTGCTTTTTGGCAAGTCTTTTACTTCATATGAGCAGCCAGTAATCACTAAAGAGCAAAGTACTGAGATGTTAGCTTCCAAATGGTTATTCTGGCATTGGAGGAGCATAAACAGGACAAGACAAGAACCCTAAAAGCAAGTTCCCCCATTGTTAAAAGAAGAACCCTTAGGCAAAGCCAATATGGGACAGATGAAAACATGAGACCATGTGAAAAAAATTGAGGTCTGTATAGGGGAGCAAAGTTGCAAAAAAAAACAGTGGTCTGTAAAAAAAAAAAAAAAAACAACAACAACAACAACAAAAAACTGACATATTTGACAAGTAGCTATTGTTTTCCCCAAGGTGATTACACAAATCCCTGAGACAAAGATGAACAACCACAAAGAAAATTGAGTGGAGGCTGTTTGCAAATGACATGTAAAATTGGCTAATAAACAAATAAAGATGTTCTAAACCTCATTATAATTCAATACATGTACATCTTAACAACAAAATACCGTATTTTACCTATCAGATGGGCCTTGATTAAAAAGTTGACTAATGCGTGTTATATGGGTGATGCTGTAAGGAATGAGCGACTCATAATCTGTTTATGGGAATATAAATTGGTGCAACTCTGGAAAGTGATTTGGCAACACACATTTTTTAAAAAAAATATCCTTTGACTCAGCAATTTCTCTGTTAGGAAGTGATCCTACAGGTATGCTCACAAAACTATGCCAAGGTACCTGTGGAAGGATGCTGTTTTCGGTATTGTTTGTAATGGCACAACTAGAGCAAATTAGAGAGAGAACCTAAGTACCCATCAATGAGGAACTCTCAAATGTTATACTGTATCCATTCTAACCGGATCTGGGGTAGAGAAAACAAGTCTTTCATGTGACTTAACCCATGTGAAAGAGGGAAGAGAGATTGTTTCTGCCCAGGGTGGTTCATCTGCATAAGGGTCACAGCTTTCAGGAGGTAGGGTAATTAACAGCAGAGTTCTGTTTTGTTTTGTTTGTTTGTTTTTTAACAGAGTCTTGCTCCTGTTGCCAGGCTGGAGTGCGGTGGTGCAATCTCGGCTCACCGCAACCTCTGATTCCCTGGTTCAAGCGATTCTCCTGCCTCTGCCTCCCAACTAGCTGGGATTACAGGCACGTGCCACCATGCCCAGCTAATTTTTGTATTTTTAGTAGAGACGGGGTTTCATCATGTTGGCCAGGATGGTCTTGATCTCCTGACCCCATGATTGCCCGCCTCCGCCTCCCAAAGTGCTGGGATTACAGGCGTGAGCCACTGCACCCAGCCAGAATTTTGCTTTTTTGACCATGTGTTTGAGATATAATTTACATGTGCAGGAAATATTGCACATTTTAAACATGATGACAATTCGGTTATTTATTAACATATTTATTGAACACTTTGGTTGATATGTATGTTATGAATGTAGATGAAACTCAAAGCTCAATTATGAAGTATAAAAAGCAAGTGGCTAAACGTTGTGAATAATGGTGTAAAATCATTCAGTGAGTGTGGATTTTTGCAGCATAGACACACGTGGGCATATGTATAACATTTCTCTGGAAGTTTACATAGGAGGCTGCTAAGTAATGTCTCCCTTTGAGTGGTGGGACCAGAGTTGAGAGTGGAGGGAAGTTTATGAGAGAAACTTTTCTATGTTACTTCATTTCCTTCTGTACTCTCTGAATTTTTACCATGTAAGCCTATGATACTTACATTAAATAAAACTTTGTAAAACAGTCAGAAAACTAGCTAAAAATGACTACTTTCCAAATTTATGCAAAATAATCATACCTTTGGGCTAATTAGTTGACTTTTTAACATGCAAAAGTTTATGACAGGATTAAGACCTATTCATGTGATTAATTTAAATTATTAAAAGGCACACACATGTGCACATACACACACACACACACATTCATTGTTCTCTAGTTATGTTTGATCTATGACTAGAAGAATGCTGTGTGTGTATGCGTGTGTGTGTATGTGTGTGGGGTATGCATATGTTTGGGGATACATGTGGGGTGTGTGTGGAGGTGTGGTGTGTGGTATGTGTGTAGTGTGTTCAAGCGCCTGTGTGTGTGCATGTAGTATGTGTGGTGTATGTGTACACACGTGTGTGCACATGCAGGTGCATGTGGTATGTAAGTGGAATGCATGTGTGTAGGGGGGCTGTGTTTGTAGATAAGCATAACTGGGGGGCTTCAGGGCGAAGAGTAGGGTTACCAGCAGTCCAGGGAAAGGGGCTCCCAGGCAGAGGGAGTGACCAGGGAGGAAAGGGAGGGTGCCTGGAAACGAGCACTTACCCTGTGGCTGGGCCTGGGGACCCTGGCACTGCCACCCTTGTGCTCACCGCTAAAATTGAGCGCCACATGATCATCGGCCCTTGGTGTGGACGTCAGATTCACAGTGTAGGTGGCTGTGGTGCAGGAGCATGGCGTGATGGTGCATAGCCATGCCACGAAAGACAAAGGAGTTATCTTGCATGTGCCTGTTCTTCCCTCTACCAACACAAAGAAATGCAACAAAAGAAAGGAGGCAGCCATGGACAAGCTGCTGCCAGTACCAATTTAGTCAGAGTTCCATGATGCTTTCAACCCTTTTGTTAAATGAGAAGTTGTACCAGATGGTTTCTCAAGCCCCTTTGAACTCCAAGGATAGAGAGGCAACCTAGGACTCTTAAGGAGCATAGTGACCATTTCACCATCAGTGAAAGGGAGGAGAACAGTGGCAGAGGGTGGCCCTGCTGCAGCACTGGGGCCTGTTGGGCAACACATTGATTGAGAAACTCAGCCCCAGGCCCCACTGGAGCCCTGATAGAAGCTGCAGCCACCCTGAGCCACTAAGGCGGCCCCAGCTAGGGGACAGCAGACCCTCGTCTTGTGAGTGCTAGCAGCCCCAGAGCACAGGACAGCCTTGTGACATGTGGCCAAAGACCTCAGACAAGTCCCCGAGCCTCTCGGCCCTTTACCTTGCCTTCAACAAGCTGAGGTCAGTGCAGAAGCTCCCTGGGAGTACTCCGTCAACTCTGTAGTGACACTACAAATTGGTGTCATTTGTCCCTCTTGACTTGGCCTGTCACATCCATCCAGTGGTGTGGACGTGGCCTTGGGCACTGATATGATGTAGCTGGGACCCTGAAATCTGGGGACCTCTCCTCCATACCCCCAAATCCAAACAGGAACACTGAATGTCCCATCTTAAGGCTGTAAATGTTTTCGGCAAGAAGTTAGGAGAAATGAACGACAAGTTTCACTTCCAGATATCTGTGAAGACAGGACCTCTTGGTAAACTCCCAGCAACAGCTGCAGTGGTGGACACACAATTAAGTGCTTACTGATGAGAATGGAATCCTATTTCCAGTCAGCTGCTTGGCTCTGTACATGTGTTTCTTACGGTTTATTCTGCATAATTTCCAATCTAGCTGCCTGTTTCGAAGAAAGGGAAAAAGTCAGATCTAGAATGTTATCCAAGGAGTACTTTCACTTTTACTGTGGTTTAGTCACTTAGCTCTAAACAAAGTAAGCCCACAGCACGTTGTTCAAACGGGTGGTGGGATCCTGGAGTGGGACACACCACACATGCTTGCATTGGATGGCTGCAGTCCAGCCCTGAGTCCAGATGCGCTGGCCTGGGAGCCCACAGCCTGGCCTGCATGCCATCCTTGGAGTAGCCTTGGGACCTTTAGGGCAGCCCTGGACCTTTGAGCATTTGAGGGAGAAGCAAATGTGACAAGCTTATTTCTAGACCCTGTTTCAAAGACACAGGAAGCTGTGATTCAGTCAGAGGATGGCCCTGCTGACCTACATGTGCCAAATGAAATCTCCTTACTTAGAAGACGGCCCTTGCCCCTCTCCTTCTCTTCACCTTGGTGAGAAAGAGTCCAGAGCCTCCTGGGTCCACAAGATCTGTTCTCTCTCTGCCCTGGATTGGTTCCATGGGCCTTGGCCTCAAGGTTGGGGAAAACACAAAATAAATCCCCCATTATCTTTCAGGCCTCAGAGCAGCCAGCAGCATAGGGATGTCAGACAACCCAAACAGAAGGAACCTCACATCTACCTGGGAAGAGGGTTTCCAGTGTTTACTTCATGTTGGCCCTGTCCATGCAGAGATCCCTGAGAGGCACACAGTGGCACCAACATGACCTGCACCATACCCACTTAGTCTCCAGGCATCCACCATGACCCCGGACAGTATAAGTTCCAACTCCAGGAGTTTACCGGATCCTGAACAGTCTCTCCTCTCTCCTGTCACGCCCTCCATTCCTGTCTCCAGGCATCCACTGTGACCCTGAGTGGGCCCCACCCCAACTCTGGACATCCGTGTTGACCCCGTATGGTCTCCACCCCATCCCTAGGCATCCAGTGGACTTTTCTAGCATAGCCTGACAATAAGGCTGTTACCAGGAGGACTGCAATTTGGTCCTCAAGAAGGGAGATAGGTTATTGACCTCCATATGCAAGTCCCAGGAGGGCAATGGCCCTGCTCTCCCAAAGGTTCTGTGTCTACAGAATGGAGCTGCAGGCCGTCTGTGGTCCAGGGAGGGAAGAGATGGGTCAGGACACACTTGAGGAAACAGCTCATCTGCTCAAGGACTGGAGAAAATTCCACATCTCAACTTCCTCGTATAAATTCACATTTTAAGAATGCACTTAAACCAATACACCTTCTGTTAATTCTTTTGTTTTGATTCTTTTTTCCTTTCTGGAGAAATTTCTAAGAACCCTGAGATAAATGCCAGGATGAAAAACTTGTACATTCCCACGCAACAACTTAAATTAGCTCTGAGGTTTGGCTGTGGAGAAAGAACCAGTAACTGGTTGTATTTGAACTATGTGGCCACTGTTAGTCCAGTATCTCTAGGTGTTTGTATAGGAAGACCGGTTAAGGAGAGCTAGGGACACTGATGGGAAGGTGTTTCTGTTCTTCCGTTTTCTTTGGGCCTCTCCTCACCCCACTTCCAAATTGGAGACAAGCTAATTTTGTTTTACCCTTTAGTTCATTTTCCACATTAAAAAAAATGCTGTCCCAACAATGCGACCCACCTGAAATTTCTATTGTCACCTGGAGCAGTTGGTGAAGCCCAGCTCATGGAAGCCAGGACATCCTAGAACCTGTGTGTAGTGTGACATCAGCGAGCCACAGGGGCAGCACAGAGGCCCTGACTCAGCTGTGCACACTGGACAGGTAGGTCACACCTGCATGGGTCCATGTTCTCCTCCATAAAATAAAATCGAGATGACAGTAAAGGTCACTTAAGACACTTATTCTGCGGTTCATACAAATAGAGGGATAGGCTGGAAGCCGACAGATGTGAACCCCAAAGCATTTTAATTTCCCAATCACATGGCTGTGTTATACATTCAGAACACAAGTAAATAGAAATAAAGTAATACATTTGTAAAAGATAAGCCACGGCCAGAGAGATTTGCAACATTGATCATGGACAGAGCAGTCATATAGAGAGTTAATCAATAATTCCCACAAGCCCATATTAAAGATATGAACAGTGAATAGGAAAATGGGCAACAGACATGAACATGAAATTTGTCAAAGAAAAAACTTTCGGCCGGGCGCTGTGGCTCACGCTTGTAATCCCAGCACTTTGAGAGGCCGAGGCGGGCGGATCACGAGGTCAGGAGATCGAGACCACGGTGAAACCCCGTCTCTACTAAAAATACAAAAAAATTAGCCGGGCGTGGTGGCGGGCGCCTGTAGTCCCAGCTACTCGGAGTGGCTGAGGCAAGAGAATGGCATGAACCCGGGAGGCGGAGCTTGCAGTGAGCCGAGATCGCGCCACTGCGCTCCAGCCTGGGCGACAGAGCGAGACTCCGTCTCAAAAAAAAAAAAAAAAGAAAAAACTTTCATGTTCAATAAAATATTTGAAAAGATGTTTAACAGGCTCGCCCACCCCTAGCCACGCCCCTAGAGAGAAGGCTCCCTGCTGCTGTGGGGTAGGCCTGGGCCAGTGCTCTCCAAGGTCTGTGGCAGAGTGTGAGACCCGTCGCTGCTCACCCATCCTCACATTTTTATTTTTATTTTTTATTTATGTTTATGGTTTTTTTTTTGAGACGTGGCACCACCGTGGCTCACTGCATCCTCAACCTCCTGGGTTCAAGTGATCCTCCCACCTCAACCTATGAAAGTGCTGGAATTATATTCATAAGCCATCACACTAGGCATTCCCACATTTTAAAGAGATTCATTCAAGCATTGTTGTTAACAATAAAAATTTTCGAAACATTTAAACATCTGTTAATAGAGAAATCAATGAATACAGCTTTTATACTTGTATGATAGAATATTTGCATCAGTAAAAATAAATAATTGTGTAGCAACATGGATAAGTCTCTAAAACATTGTGCTCAGAGGAGAAAGCAAGTGGAAGAATGATACAGTTAATGCCATTTCTGTAACTTTTTAAAATGTGCAATTATTATGGACTATATTTTCTGTGACATTTTAATAATATGCTATAGTTCCATTATAAGTAGGAAACATATTAAACCATTGGAAGAGGACTTTGTACCAGTGGAGAGAAAATGAGGTCGTCATTCAGGAGTTATTAAAAGAACTTCGGGCCGGGCGCAGTGGCCCTCACCTGTAATCCTAGCACTTAGGGAGGCCGAGGTGGGCAGATCACCTGAGGTCTGGAGTTTGAGACGAGCCTAGCCAACATGGTGAAATCCCCTTTCTACTAAAAATACAAAAATTAGCCAGGTGTGGCGGCGCATGCCTGTAATCCCAGCTACCTGGGAGGCTGAGGCAGGAGAATCACTGGAACCCAGGAGGCAGAGGTTGCAGTGAGCCAAGATCACGCCACTGCACTCCAGCCTGGGTGACACAGCGAGACTCTATCTAAAAATTAAAAAAACAAAAAACACACAAAAAAAACTTCAGTTCTGCATGCCATGATTCATTTCTTGGAAGGAAAACATCTGAAAACAAATATGGCAAAATATGAACTCATGTGAAGCCAGGTGGTATGCATAGGCACGTTGGCTCTATTCTTTCTGTTTTCGTAATAAACTTTTAAAGGGACGGTGGCATCAGGACTTGGAGATGTTTGTGAACCTGCAATCCAGATGTGGGAATAGCTGCAGGCTTCCAGATCCAGGGGAGCAGAAGGGCTTCACCTGACCCTGGGGGCTCTTCGTTTATGTCTTTGAACAACTGTTCTCCCCTAGTCCCCCCAAGGGATGCAGCCTGTGCATAACCATGCCTCCTTAGAGCTATGAGTTCATTGGGGATGGGGATAAACTCAGAACTCGCCCCCCTTCCCCTGCCACACACATATACACACACACACACGCACACGCGATGTTCCAGCATCCCAAATTTCCAGTAACACATGCATCTCGTTCTGACTCTGTCCCTTTGATCCAGGGCTCCCCTGCCTGGCACAACCTGTTTGCTTTTCAGCTGAGCCCCTGTTCACATGACTCTAGCTAATTCTTACCAATGGTAAGAGTTAAACCAGATGCCACATCCTCCGGGAAGGCTGCTTGGCTTCCAAAGTGGGGTTTGTTGTAAGGTGTTACCCCATTGTTGATAATGGCCTGTTAATGTATTTGTCACCTCCAGTGGGTGGGTGTTCCCTGAAGACAGACCTGTCTAAGTCACCATTGTACCCCAAATCCTAGCAAAGGGCCCAATGTAGTAAGCAGATTCAATGTGTATTTCTCAAATGCATGTACCAACCTTTTTCAACCTCCCGCTCCAAACATCTGCAACAGGAATACCTGTCTACCTGTCAGCACATTTAAGATAAATTGATGGTCTGTAGTGAGCGAGAGCTGAAATCATCCCCAAGTGTGTACAAAATGTCACCTTCTTCTCCATGGTGGCAGCCTTTAGGAGAAGCTGTACAGTAGAATCTAACAAATCTCTGGGCCTACAGGCAGCTTCACACTAGAAGTCCTTACTCTGGCCTGGGAAACTGATGCTCTGCTGTTATGTCTCATCACCTGGGACACCATTCAGAAAGAGTAGGAGCCCCTCTCTGCCTGCAGCCCCCAGGAGCCTCCCACTTTCATGCTAGCCTACCCTTGGGCTCTAGCAACTCATCAAAATTTCTAGTTTCATGTCTCTGCTGGCTTATAGGGTGACTTCTACTCAGGTACGCAAATATCTGGCTCCTGTGTCCCTTGCTGGCCCCTGTCACTCTTCACAATGGCCGTTTGTCATGTGATCTCAGTTCTCTGACAGGTTTATGGAAAGCTGTAAATTTTCTACCTATCTAGCTTTTTCCCTGTGGTAAGGATAGAACTCACTACATGTGGAATTGGACTCTACCTAGAGCCAATTATCTGTGCGAAAGTCCTTTGGCCACTACAGCACTCCCAATAAGTATGATATTACAGTGGTATATGGAGGAACGAAAGGGCATCCCTGGTGCCCCATCACCCACTCCCTCAAGCCTGTGTTTACAACTTCTCACACCAGCTGTCAGAACACCATGGGTGGCAAAGTCAGACGTCAACAGGTGCCTGGCCCTGGACATGCAATTCACCTGCTTTGGAAAACAATTTGGCAGTTTCTTAACAAGTTAAACATACACCTATCATGTAACCCAGCAGTTCCTCTCCTAAATATTTACTCCAAAGAACTGGAAGCGTGAAAGAGTTGTGCAGGAATGTTCTCAGCGACTTTACTGGAACAGCCCAAACTGGAAGCAACTCAAATATCCCCCAACAGGGAGTTAATAAACACACTGTGGTGTCTCCAAACCATGGAAAACTCAACAGCACTAAAAAGGTATAAACTGGAAATACACACAAAAATGGATACATCTCAAAGTAATTATGCGGAGTGAAAGAAGTCTAAACAAAAATATACCAGGCGTGATTTTTCTTTATATAAATTATAGAAAGTCACACTTACCTGCAGTGTTGGAAAGTAAACCAGAAGGTGGCTGGGAGTGGAGAAGGGGATAGGAATGGGCCCGGGGCATTTTGGGGGGTGATGAATATGAATATGCTCATTACCTTTGTTGGTGTGACGATTTCACAATCGTGTACATCCATCAAACTCATCGTATTGTATACTTTGAATATGTGCGATTATTTGTATGTGATTATAGCTCTATAAACCTAAAAGAAAAAGTGCCAGCAGGGAAAATATTTAGGTGGATGGAGGTAGAGAGGAAGGGGGTACACTGGTCAAATGGAGCCCTGCAACTGAGTCCCAGCTAATTGTTACCATACAAGACAATGGACGTAATATTGTTCATGACCTATTTTCCAAGAAAACCTAGAAGATAAAATAAATTTATGTATGCCTCTTTAAAATTATTGCTAATTCTGCCCCTAAAAAAACACTGCAGGCCTAAAAAATAAAAAGATAAAATAAAATAAAACATTAGAAGTCAGCAGGCCACCTGTTTGTGCCTTCTAATATAAATATTAATGCATGTAAAACACACTAACTTCTCTTCTAATATAAATATTAATGCATGTAAAACATTAACTTCTCTTCTAATATATATATTAATGCATGTAAAACACACTAACTTCTCACCTTGCAGAGACAGGGGCACACATATTGAAATATATTTCTAAGAAGTCAATATCTACCAAAGATTTAAGAGGCAGAAGATTCAGGCAAGAGAGCAGAGTGGACAAGCATGTAAGCTCCAGGGTCTAAATGCCTGGATTCAAACTTCAGTTCTGCTTCTCACTTGCTGTGTGACCTCAAGCAAGTTACTTAACCTCTCTGTGTTTCACTTTTCTCCTCTGTAAAATGGAGATAATAACCATATCGACCTCCATAGAGTTATAGTCAGTTTAGAATGCATTAATACAGCTCTATTATTTGAAGATGTGCCTGAAATATTCCACATGCTCCATAATTGTTATTGCATTTTGTTATATTATTGTTGTTGTTATTTCTTCCTACAGGCCTAGCTCCTATATTTCTCTTCAAGAAATGATATGCTCTCCTTTCCCCCTACTCCAACGTGTAGCAGTGTGTTCAGATATTTGGAGTTTAAATTCTTGCACCAAAACTGTGAACTTAAATGAGATGTAAAATGCCCTTCTGATAAGTTTGAGCCATGTCTCTTGTTGGGTATGACATCGGCCAAGTGTGAGATGGGAGAAGTGGGCTTGCTTTTTGATGGTTGCTTCATATTTTGACCCCTCATTCCTGTAATCTCCACTGCAAGAGTGAGGAAAGAAGGTTCAGGGCTGAGTGCTTCTTGTAAACCAGTACCCTGGGGAAGGTCTTGCCCTCAGCCCACTCCATTCATCTGTTAAGAAATACTATTTGGCATTGGCTGGGCCCCCACTCAGCTCAGACATTGGCAAGGGCACATTCTCTGACCATCAAACGTCTATCTCCATTTTGCCTCGGGTTTTTAGGGCCCCTCCTCCGCTGTGTCCTTATGATAGAGACAGCTGAGCACGTTGCTCCCGCTATAGTGGCCTCGCAAGTTCCAGAAACTCATCCCCCTGACTCAGGTCTGCAGGCGGGTAAGCCTGCTCCTCCCTATCCATTGGCTGCTGTCTGGATCCGCACTCCCCAGTAGAGCTCTCTGCATGGATGAACCTGTTCTCTATCTATCATACCTGTCATATTACTTGCTGCCACATGTGACTATTGAGCATGGAGGTATCAATGTTTACACTTATTTCACTTTGTCAAATGTAAATAGCCACCTGTGACTAGTGACCCTGGCATCGAACCCATAGATGCTGAGCAAAAGCTCTTCCTCCTAGCACAGGTATTTAAAGATGGCTCACATCGAGTGCTGAGATGTGCAGTTGCAGGCCCCTGGGTGTGCAGTTTTGCCCCAGTAACTAAGAGAAGCTGATGATGTCTGGAGTGGCACCCACTACGGCTGAGGTCTGTTCCAAGCATTTTCAGTAACTCACCTGGTTCTCCTGACAGTCCTATAGGTTATCATCTACATTTGCTGAGAGAGGAAACAGAGACAGAATGAGATTAGGCCATTCTCCCATCATCAGGCAGTTATGATGGTGGAGTGGGGTCCCATACAGACAGTCCAGCCGTGCTGATTTCACTGCGGCTGCAGCTCGCTTGGCATGCAGCCAGCAGGCTTCCCATTTCCTTCCCAGGCATCTGTCCTTATGTGAAGCTGTGCTCTCTCTGAACTGGCCTTCCCTGGGCATGGCCCAGGCTTATCTGGGCAGCATCTGGACTCTTCTTTTCAGGTCCCTTTGTCCCCTGGAGAACATGGCTTCCACCCAGAAAGCCCCAGCGGCACTTTTGCAGGACACATGTTTGGCTCCCGGTGTGGCCTCTGGGGTGTTCAGGGCCCTGAGAGAGACAGCCAGAGCGCTGGCAGCCAGAAGCGTCTGGAAGCCTCCTTTCTTCTATTGTCGAGAAAAATAAGGAGGGGGGGGCCTGCCAGTGCCATGGGTCTGACCCAGAGGATTCTAGAGGGAGCAGATGTCCAATCTGGGGCTTCCCAATAAGCCCCCCTTTGGCTTGGCACCTGTGCCCTGCTCGAAGGGCCTGATTAAGCAGCAGTGCCACCGAGCAGATGGACACAGTTCAAGGCAGGCCAGCAATTGCACCGTGTGACTAAACGCGTGTGCTGTGGGCACCACTCCCAGTTGGCAGGGCTGTGCAGCTGCGGGCCCCTTGCCCTGCTGACCCTCTGCTTCAGATCATGGCAGACCCTGCCTGGTGTAGGTGGTTTTGGCAGTCACTGCTGAAACCATGTTTTCTTTTTCCAAAAGGCTTTTACTTTAGATTGTTTGTGTGTTTGGGCTTCTTTTGCTTTTCTTTTCTTATCAGGCTTATTGACACATCCAAATTGTGGGTGCTTTCTAGATGTGGGAGCTTGGGTTGATGAATCAGAAACAGCCAGTTGTCACCAGTACCTGTGCTGTCCTTTCTCTTGGCACATACCTGCATGGCGTTTGCCAGTGTTTTAGTCCATTTTTGTTGCTACAGTGGAATACCTGAGGCTGGGAAGTCTATAAAGATAAGAGGTGTGTTTGGCTCAGGGTTCTGAAGGCCATATAAGAAGCATGGCATCAGCATCTGCTTCTGGTGAGGGAGGCCTCAGGCTGCTTCCACTCATAACAGAAAGGGAAGGGGGAGCAGACATCTCACAACAAGAGAAAAAGGGAGGGGAGGGAGGTGCCAGGCTCTTTTTAACAATCAGTTCCCTGGAAACTAATAGAGAAAGAACTCACTCATCACCAGGACAGCACCAAGCCATTCATGAGGGATCCACCTCCCGGACCCAAACACCTCCCAACAGGCACCACCTCCCACATTTGGGATCAAATTTCAACATGAGATTTGGAGGGCCAAGCATCCAAACTATACCAACCAGCTTCCCTTGGGGTTGAGTGAGGCCATGTGCCGTGAGTTCTGCCCGAAGGAGTGTGAGCAGTAGTGTGCCCCACCTCCGATACCTACCCATGAAATCCCTCACATGTAATCCCTGCTCTCTTTTCCCATCTGCCAGGTGAATGGAGAGAATTCCAGGAACCAAGAGGAAGGCCAAGTCACAGATAAAAGAAGCCTAAATTCCTGAATGACTATGCGCAGCAGAGAATCCTCTCCAATCCACCTAGCACTGTGTTGTGAGTACAAATTACATTTTTATTTCATTAAGTCCCTGCAATGCACTTTTGACTCATCTGTTGTAGCAGTTAGTCCACTCTCACTAATACTCCTAAAATCACTAATCTTGCTATGTTTTATTCACTGTTTCTTTCTATAGAATGCTTAGAAATGAGCTTATTACAATAAGACAAACTATGTCAGCTTCAGAATAGTGCTAGCCAAATTTTGCTTTTCTTAGACCAAGTTTATTTACGTATGATCTTAACAGCAGCCAGGATGTAAGGGAACTATAAAGCACCTTACTGGTTAGTAATAAAGGAAGCAATTGAATCTTCACAAGAGGAGAGATATGTGCTTCTGACCCTCAATCCTGCCACTGCTCAGTCTCTGGCAAAAGACCAAATAAATTTCTACTGACATGGTTTTGGGAAAACACTATGGATATATAACATAAATGATATATTAATATAAATGATACATAAATATAAGTGAATATAATATAAATGAGTTTGGAGTGGCCTTCCCCTTTGCAAGGATGTCATAGTTATTACAGAAACAAGAGAAATCATATTTCTGCAGAGCAAATATATGCAAGGTCCCTAATGTAGAAATGAGTTTGGAGTCTTCAAGCCATCCTGAGAGGGCCAGCAGCTGAAATGTGATAGATATAAGAAAGAGGTGCAGGGTAGAGGTAGAGGTGGCAAGGAATATGTCGTGCTGAGCCTCGGAGGTCATTTGTAGGAGTTCACATTGTTTTTCTGAAGCACAAGGAAGAACCATGGGAAGGTTTTAAACATGACTGGATTTATGATTGCAAAAGTCCGGCTGGTAGCCCAGGTATGGAATAATTTGCTGTGAGCATGAATGTAGCCCAAGCAAGAGGCAACTTGGGTTGGGACAGAGCAGCTGGAGAAGCTGGAGAATGGGGAATATTGTTGTCTTTTAGGGCTAGGGGGTACTAAAGCATGCTTAAGGGGTTGAAAATGAGCCCATAGCAAGAGAAGATCTATAATTCCTGGAAAAGCATGAAAAGAAAGGACCCAGGGTGCATGCTGAGAAATAGCATTTTTGGTAAGAGAGAGGGAAAGTTAGTCGCAGCCAGAAGAGAAAAAGAGATGATGCAGATAAATTCAGCTTTAAGCATCTGATGACGAGGAGGTCATCAGAAAGAACACTGGCTAAGGGTGCAGAGAGGTAGTTTGAGGGGAAAAAACACAAAATAATTCAATAAGGGACCAGGAAATCTACTAGGTAATTTAGCAAGGCTCACACAGTGTTGCTGTAACAGACCAATAGGTATAGTGTCCCCTTTCATCCAGTACTCGGTTCATGCCCAGGCTCCTGGTGTAGCCCCAGCACCAGCATCTGAGTCTGTTTGCTGGGGAGCTGCCTACAGGCTGCTGGAGCCCACCCTCCCCACTCTTGGGAGCTGGAAGTGCCTGAAGAATTTGATCTTTCTCCCTGTGTCAATGCCCCACCTGCCAGGTTTCCTTGTTTCCTGATGGTGACAACTCTGAGATGTGACTCACAGAGCTCTGTGTGGGGCTTGTTTGATTTGTCATCCAACTTGATATCCTCACCTTCCTGGTCCTGCATCCTCAGTTTTCCCACAGGTGAGCCTCTTACAGGAATATCAAAACACCGAAGTTGAATTTTCTCCTGGCTTTAACCTTATTAAAAAGAACGATGAGTTGCCAGTTGGTATACAGAAAACCATCCAGAGATGGATATGATTTACACAGGTCATACAATCCTGAGTTTGCCAAGGAATTATGCCAGAGTCCTTGTAGGAAAAAGAAACTTACGTTCTGCAAATAATTTCACAAGATCCCTAAACACTCTCAATAACATGCTGAGAAACCTAGAACACATATGAGGAATCCAGTCTCCCCTGTACTCATGTAGCTATTGCAATGGAGAATCATTTTCTTGAACCATCTCTTGCATTCATAGCAAAGAGTCCCAACACCAGGAGAGAGAGGACCAGAAATCCATACAGATCATTCCTGGGAGCCAACAGTCAGAGTGACAGAGCTCCACAAATGTTGGGAGACCCTGGCTCCAACTCTCTAAAATGTGACTAAAAAGGGCATTTTATGCAACTATCATCTATATATTAATTGTGTCCCACACTCAGAGAGCACATGAATCTGTACATCCACTTTACAGATATGCAAAGTAGAGGAATTTTCTCAAAATCAAGACAGGCCTCATTAGAGCAGCCAGAGGCAGAACAATCCTCTTGTTCTCACCATCATAGATCATTTATACCTCCACCCTGCAAATCACCTATGATCTTCTTAGAGCAGGGACCATTTCCATCCATCTCGCCGCCCCAGGATCTAATCTGAAAAGCAGGAAGAACTCACTAAGAGTGTCTGGGGAGGTTGTGTCTCCATAGTGGCCTTTGTCACACAGTCCTCCTGGATGTTCCATCACCAAGCCCCTCCACCACACTCCGGATGTGGTATCATTGCACGAATCACTTCATGTTTAATTATGAAGTGCCTTGGCATGAACTTCTTTGGATTTATCCTATTTGCCAGATTTGGGGAGTTTTCAACTATTCTTTCTTCAGTTACTGTTTCAATCTCACTCTCTTGTCTCTCCTTCCAGAGCTCTGATTATGTCAATGTTAGTTCTTTCGTTATTGCCCCACAGATTCCTGAGATAATTTTTGTCTTTTCCCCCAATAGTCTATTTTCTTCTCATTGTTGAGATGGAGTAGATCCTATTAATCTGCTGTCAGATTCACTGACTCTGTCTCTGCTATCTCTCTTCTTCTACTGAGCCCATTCAGCAAGTTTGTTTTTGTTTTGTGTGTTTGTTTGAGGACAGGAGGGGTTGGTGATAGTATTTCTTCAGTTATATAATTTTCATATGATTATTTTTATATTACCTTTTTTTTGCTAGCATTTCCAATTTTTTAATTTGTTTCAAGATAAGTTGCAGTTGCTTGTTGAAGAGTTTCTATGGTGGGTGCTCAGATATTTCTAGCATCTGATTCATCTTCGTAATTCATCTGTTGGTTGTCATTTCTCATTCAATTTGTAGTTTTCCTTGTTCTTGTTATGGTGAGTGACAAATTAATGATAACCTCTGCCTTTGGGTTCAGACTCTGGATTTTACTGAGTCTTCTTTTATTAGCAGGTAGTCCCCCTGCTAACGTGCAGAGTAAGGGCCAGGTACGTAAATGCAGCTTCCCTCTGGGTGTTCTCTTTGTTCATAGGTGGAAAGGAAACTCAGCTCTCTCTACACTCCACCAATGCTTTCCTGAGAAGTGGAGACCAATTCACACTGTCACATTGCCTCTGAGTGAGAATGTAAGTTCAACCACCCACTGGGTGCTGCTGATAACAGAAGGGGAGGGGAAACAAAAGCCAATCAGTCCCACCTCCCTCGAACCTATTCCGCTTCATTGATGTTGAGTGGGAGTGAAGGGTCAGCTCTCCTGAGTTATGTGTGGTTCACAGATGAGCAGTGGTGGCATGGCCTTGTTAGAAATGCAGAATCTCAGGACCTGCCCAGGCCTAGGGAATGGGACTACATTTTGACAGCATTCCCAGATGATTCATGTGCGTATTAAAGTTAGAAAGCACTGATCTAAATACTTACAACTGTAAGTGAGAAGCAATCACCTATCTAAAACTTCTGCAACTACATTTATTTTTCTGCAAACAGTTCAAGGAATCTCCAGGCCACAGACACTGCCTTGCCTAAAGAAATTCTGTATTCAGCTGAAGATGTCCAGAGACTGGCCTCCAGTTGTTGTTGCCTTTTGGGTATTATAGAAGTTAGCAAACCTCTGCTCTCATTCACTCATTGATTTCAAATGACAGTGTTACTAAAGGCCAAATTTCTGCAAGAATACTCTCTTCGAGGTGTAATTTTTACTTTTTAAAAAATCTCCCAATCTAACAACAAAAGAAAAAAGTCCTTGAACATAATGTGAACCAGAATTTTTTAGACCCAGACCTTGAGGCATGGGTTATTGTCTGCCTCACCATTAGTCATTTGTGGCTGATATGGTTTGTTTCTGTCTCCCCACCCAAATCTCATGTTGAATTGTAATTTCCAGTGTTGGACATGGAGCCTTGTGAGAGGTGATTGGATCATGGGGGTGGTTTCCAATGATTTAGCACCATCCCCCAGTGCTGTCTCATGATAGAGTTCTCATGAGATCTGGTTGTTTGAAAGTACGTAGCACCTCCCTCTTCACTCACTTGCATGCTCTCTCTCGCTCCCTTTTTCATTTTTTTATGATACTTTAAGTTCTAGGGTACATGTGCACAACATGCAGGTTTGTTACATATGTATACATGTGCCATGTTGGTGTGCTGCACCCATTAACTTGTCATTTACATTAGGTATATCTCGTATTGCTATCCCTCCCCTCTCCTCTCTCCTCCCACCCCACGACAGGCCCCAGTGTGTGATGTTCCCCTTCCTGTGTCCAAGTGTTCTCATTGTTCAATTCCCACCTGTGAGTGAGAACATGCGGTGTTTGGTTTTTTTTTTCTCTCTCTCTCTCTCCTGCCCCACCATGTGAAGAAGGTGCTTGCTTCCCCTTTGCCCTTCCGCCATGATTATAAGTTTCCTGAAGCCTCCCCAACAATGCTTCCTGTACAACCAGCAGAACTGAGTCAGTTAAACCTCTTTTCTTCATAAATTACCCAGTCTCAGGTAGTTCTTTATTGCAGTGTGAGAATGGACTAATAGAGTGGCTTTTCATGTACAGTGTGAAGGGGAATTACTCACATCCCCTGATGGCTTCATGATCCTTTCCCACATCCACACAGCAATTTTCTCACACATGTTTGAAGTGCTCCAGAATCCAGCATTAATTATTAATGTAAGGAAAAATACAAGACTTTGGAGTAAGCAAAAATTTTACTGGGCATCCTCTCAATGGATGAGGGTGTCCCTCAGATGATCTGGACCTTAGGGATCAGAGACTTTTCTCCGAGCTGTTTAACACTGCTGTAGAGATTTTGGTTAACATGTGGAAAACCGACAGTAATGCAAATAATTGTTCATAGACATGCAAATCAATTCTATCCCAAAAAGAAACAATGACTTTCACTCCAAGCCAGTTTTGCTTCCATTTACAAATTTGTTTCAATATTCTTAATCCATAAATCATTATTGGATTCTCCTTTGAAACTTTTGTTGACATTTTACTAGCTTCTTCACTTCAAAATGAGTTAAATAATTTGCACAGGTCTTGATGATGTTATTACAGCTCATGTTTGATTTTGTCCCTGATTGTTAAGTGCTTCGTAGGCACTCTAAGAGAGAAAGCGGTGCTATCTAGATGTAAACTCTTTGACGGCAAGAATGGGGTCTTTATGCCTACAAATGTCACCCTAAGAATGTTGAATACAGAGGTAGACTCACCTGACCTTTCAGGTAAAATCTTACCAGTGAAAATCCCCAAAGCCCCATCGTTCACACTTGCCCTCCTTACAACCTGTGCCTGGGATCACAAGCCTGTCCAGACATCATCACTTGTTCTCTTAACCTTTGCAAGTCCTTTGGAGGGAAATCTAGATAAGCACAACACACATTTTTGATGACCTAAGGATGACACCTTTGACAAATTTGTTTCGCCCCTTGAATCACAGTATCTGACAACTCTTGTCAAAATTTGAGTTCTTGGCCTGCTGCCGATTGTTTTTGATAGCCTCTGTAGTCTTGGATTTAAGAGCTACTGTCAAGCAGTGTCCTTCCTGTCTTTGTTACACAAAGAAATCTGCTTTGCATTAAACTCTCTTTGAAAAAGTGTTTTGAAATATCATTAAAAAATGCTTTGTGGTTGTACAGAGAACAGACTGCAAAGGACAGAAACGACTCTGTTCTGGCATACCTAATTCCTCTTTGCTCTTGCATATTGAAAACATGACTGCAGGTGTCTGGATGCAGCAGCCAAATGATTCAGGTCAGCAAAATTCACCCTTGAAAATCCTCATAAGCCAATTATTTTCACCCTTCTCTCTTTCCTACTCAAATGTTGGAAGCACTGTTGGGTAAAACTCAGTGTTCAGAGAGCTATGAAAGCAGAACAGGGCCTTGAGTGTTCATTGGTGAGACTTTTAGAGCCAGACTGGTAGATATGTAAGTGTCACTTTGCAACCACTGCTTGCAGCTGCACCTCCCCAGGGATCTGACAGAAAAGAGATCTGAACAGCAGAACTAGTAATAAAACCAAAGTCTTAGCATGGTTGGGGTAAGTTTGCATGTACAAGCAGCTTTCTCCTAAAAATGACAGGAGATCCACATGGAGGAACTTCTGCCACAACGTTGAGGCCAGAGCAGCAACGGGTCACTTGTTTCATCTCCTCTCTATTAGCCCATCCCTGCCTAACAGGTGGCCCTCTTGTCCATGAGCCTCTGGGAAAGACAGCCTGACAGCCTCCCCTAGAAAACCCTCGGTAGGTTCTCCAACACCCATGTCCTATTTTGTTTGTTTGATTTTTGTTTTTCTTTCCTGGTACCAAACTCTAATCATTCTGCAGCAATTTAGAGTCATTTCCTTTTGTTCATTCTTCTGTGGCATCCAATCTTGCACTGCCCTCTGTGTGGATGATTTTAGTCCACTTGAGGATCATACAAGTAGACTCATTTCAACTTTGCATTTGAGGCAGACAACCTCACTTCTCTTAGTGTTCTGTTTGTTTTGCAGAAAACAAGGACACATTTAGCATCTTGGGGTGTCAAGTCCTCACACTGGCCTATGCTCCCAGCTCTCTCTTGGGGTGCAAGTGCAATATTTACCTTTGAGGGTCTAGTTTTCTATTTGTGAGATGGTGTCATCTACACTGTCATACCTCACAGAGCTGGTCTGTGTTTTCAAACAAAAGTAGAAAATGGGATCTGGGTCCTAGGGCGGCTTGTCCAAGTGATGGAACTGGATACAGGTGGAAGAGTCTTCAAGGAGGCAGCTGGGCCCTACTTCATTAGGAAGAGAAAGAAGAAAACTGAACCACAGGGGTCTCTGGTGTGGCCTTGTTATCTTCTTTGTGTTCAGGGGTAGTTTTTTCAGGAAGATGCCAGGCTATCCCTCCACTTCCTGTGCACTCATGAGCTTTTGGGGCATGCATATCTGGGTGATCATAGTAGCCACCTCTGGGTGAAGGCCTACTGTGGGCTTGTTCTCCCTCTATCCGCACAGGACCATCATGAGCCAGGCATCACCCCCACCACTCCTGATGGTGAAGATGAGGGGAGAATGGGAGTGAGCTAGCAGCATCTGCATCTCCATGAGTAGTAGAGCTGGATGAGGCCTAGGGAGAAGAGGTGAGACCAGGCATGGTGACTGGGCAACAGGGCATGAGAAGCTGAGGCTCCGACCGCAGTCAGACATGCCACTGACCACTGGGGGAAGCAGGGTCTTGTGCGTTTCCAGACCATGCTCTGCAGAGCAGAGGAGACCCTCAAACCTTTGGAAAGGTGAATGGGGAAGAGGAAGGCTGAGGACCCCCACCTTTCTTTCCAACTGAGCCCCTTGGCCTCCGGTTCACGCCTTGGGCTTGAGTTCATGTTTCACCTAAAACAAAGTTCCAGTGACTTAAAAACAAAAAACAAAAAACACAAAAACAAAACAGTCTAAAGCACTGGGCACGGTGGCTCATGCCTTTAATCCCAGTACTTTGGGAGGCTGAGGCAGGCAGATCACCTGAGGTCTGGAGTTTGAGACCAGCCTGGCCAATATGGTGCAACCCTGTCTCTACTAAGAATACAAAAATTATTCATGCGTGGTTGCAGGTGCCTATAATCCCGGCTACTCCGGAGTCTGAGGCAGGAGAATTGCTTAAGCCCAGGAGGCAGATGTTGTAGTGAGCTGAGATCATGCCGTTGCATTCCAGTCTGGGTGACAAGAGTGAGACTGTCAAAAAAAAAAAAAAAAAAAAAAAATGTGCCTGGCCTGAAGGATAAAATCCAAAGTCCCAGGGTAGCAATGCCTGGCATGCCTGGCACCCGCGCCTTAGCTGGCCCCTTCCTCTCCCTCCACCCCCTTGGGCCTTTGCAGAGGGGTCCCTGTTCCCTGCCTTTGCACCTCTGTGCATGCCCTTCCTTCTCCCCTCCCCTGTGACGTCATTCTTGGGAGGCACTCTCCAGCCTGCCTAGGATGAGGTAGCACTTCTCCCTTTGCTGCCTCCGTAGTCCTCTGCAGCTTCACGGTAGAATAGTGGCTTCTCTGTTGTCTGGAGTGTGAGCCCTCTGTATTCCCACTCCCGGCATGGGCCTGGGACCTGGCACAAAGGAACAACCCGTAGTTGGCTGTGCATGGATGTAAGAACCGAAGGTGGGTGCATGGACTTGAAAGGGATGACACATAGACTTGCAATGGTCTGCAATGGTCCAGATGCTATTCAGGAACCAGAAAAGCAGCCCAAACATAGTCTTTTCTGAACAGAGCTCACGAAAGAGGTTACTCACCACAACACTCGGTAAGCTTTGAGTGACTTGCCTGATTTGATTAAATGCCTATGCTTTAATGTTATTTCTTTCTAAACATACTTGATTTATTCAGAAGGAGGAGCTGAAATCATAGAAAAAAACATTTTGTCCTACAAGGATTTTTTCAATGTCATAAATAAAATTCATTTACAATACTTCAACCTTTAGATGCTTGGGAAAACAGAACCCCGGGTGACAAAAAGAGTTGTAGCACATGAGTATCAGTTTGTGTTACAAGCCAAATATTAAATAAAGGTAAGGAGTCATAAAATAAAAATGTTTACAGCCCTTGGCTGAGTCTGTGAATTTCACACACCTAATAGATCATCTGAAACACTCCAGAGGAAGACGAGACCCAGAGAGCAGACCTGATCAACCCAAGCCAGCAGAAAACACAGTCAAGGGTACCAGATGCTATAAGGAAACCGAGTCACCATTTGGGCTATTGGAACCTCTGCTTCTCCCCATAGCCTGCTTTCTCTAGCAAATGCCCTTGAAAGCTAATCAATAAAGAAAGTCATATATGTTATTCCTCCTGAAAAAAAGTAGCAGCAATAACTCCAATGCTTGGGGAGGGAAAGGGGTGCAAGGTCCCCCTAAAGGCAGGGCAGGGAGGGGGACATGATCAGAGAATCAGAATCATGTCCCCAAGATCGAAGGCATCCTCTGGAGCCCTGACTGCAGGTGGGAGGGTACAGCAGGAGCCCCTGTGAGTTGTGCTCTCATAACCACCACGGGCGCAAAGGATTTCCAGCTAGGATGAATGCTTAAAGGCACAGCCCCAAAGGCGGGTCCCACCCAAGGAGTCTGTGCCCCTTTTCTTTTTCTCAATCCAGGTCCAGTGCATTAGAGTTGGTGCAGGGGTACACAAGACAATGCTGGGATTCCTTAGGGGGTGTTTACTTTGCAAAGGAGGGTAGGTAACCTGACTCAGGAGGTCTTCAGGGTGCAGACACATGGAAATGCTATTTTAAGTCTAGCAGGTGGTGGAAACCACATATAGTAGGAACAACTTCAGGGCTCTACAGACAGCCACCGTCTTACTCAGTGGCCCATTATTCTCACCTGGCCTGTTCTAACTGCTCATGTCATACCCCTGGATCCCTTCTCACACATGCCCACTGAAATCTATCGTCACCACAGGCTCCTCCTAGAACATCTGGACTTTTTTCGCTCTACCGCTCTAAAGCTGCTGCAGCACACACAATGTCAAAGAGACATAGCCCTCCTCCTAACCTGCAGGACGTTGCACAAAAATGTCCAGTTGCTGAGCTTGGGGGAGGCTGGTTCGCACCCCGTAATTCAAGACCCTCCTCTTCAACTTCCATCTATCCACAGCCAGCCCCGCTGCGCTTCCTCAGCTCCCACACTCCAGCCTTGTGCCTCAGAGTCTGGCCCCTTCCTTCTTTCCTCCCTCGTCTTTCTCTCACAGCGTCTCTCACTTTTCTGGATTTCTGAGTCTTTGTGTCAGCCCAGGCTGCAGTCATCTCGAGACTTGCCTTGGGGAAGATCCCTCCTGAGGTCATGCATGTGGCTGCTGGCAGGTGCTCAGGTTCTTATGGCTGTTGACAAAAGACATCAGCCCCTTTCCACATGGGCAACTCACAACATGGCAGTGTGATTCAGTAGAGCAGGCGAGCTGTGAAGACTTGGCAGGAGAGCTGGGTGCAGAGAGGGAGAGGCAGAGGAAAGTCACAGTCTTTCAATCACCTACTCTTAGATGTGACCTCTCTTCCCCTTTTCCATATTCTATGTTAGAGTTAAACCATAGGTCCTGCCCACCCCCATGGGGAGGGAACCCCAGGAGTGTGAGCATCGGCTTAGCTTTCCCTGTCATTCCCTCCAAGTGAGGTGTAGCGGTCTCCTTCACAGCCAAGCACATCCTGTGTCATGCTATCTTTCACTCTCCAGTCCTTTCTGCATCTCCTTCCTGATTTCTCTGGGGCTAAATACCTTTCTTTATTTTTCCTTTATTTCTGAGTTTCTGGCTTCTGCCCTGCTCAGAACCCCTAGGTCTGCTAGAAAGCTGCCTTCCAGACGGCTGGGGTGATGATAATACTATCGTGAATGTATCTGGTTTATTTCTTTTAGAAGCTCCCATACATTCCATATGTGTGATCTCATTAGCCTCCTAGCATCTCTGCAAACCAGAAGAGTGACAGGTGTTTACAAGGAGGGCATGGGCCTTAAGTAATCTCTTCAAAATTATAGGGTGAGTCACAGGGAGCACAAGGACTTAAATAGAATCTGCTTGGCTTGCAATGCGGTCCTTTTTCCACTCAGTTGATTGGCAAAGAGTTATTGCTTTTTTTCCACCAAGAAATGAGTGTTTACACCACCCAGATAAGCATGTTCCAAAATCTCCAGCACTCACCGATTGGGGCCAAGACAAAATCACCATTTTTTAGCCTGGCATAGTAGGTTCCCTATGCAGTAGGTCTTCATCCATGACAGGCCTCCCCACTTTTATCAGTCCCTTACCCACTATTTGAACTCCATACTACAGCTGAATTGCTGTAGCTCTTAGGGATGGTTGCTGCACCTGGACTGCCTCCCAAGACCCAGGAGCATGGCAAACTGCACTCTTCCTCCAACCTTCAGCTCAGATGCTAAGCCCTTTCTCTTCCAGGACCAGTTGTAATGATTTCTGTCCATGATTTTAGTCATGAAACTGAGAGCAAAGAATGTGCCTTTTAATCTGCAATTTCAGCTTAAGCAGTGTTCTGCTTATAGCTGTGGAACAAAGTACCCCAACACTAGTTGTTTAAAACCACCATTTTATGTTGCTAATTTGTTGTTTTTTGTTGTTGTTTTTGTTGTTGTTGTTGTTGTTTGTTGTTTGTTTGTTTGTTTGTTTTTTGAGACAGGGTCTCACTCTGTCACCCAGACAGGAGTGCAGTGGCATGATCTCAGCTTACTGCAACCTCTGCCTCCCAGCCTCAAGCGATTCTCCTGCCTCAGCCTCCTGAGTAGCTGGTGCGCACCACTACAGTCCAGCTAATTTTTTGTATTTTTGGTAGAGATGGGGTTTCACCATTTTGGTCAGACTCATCTTGAACTCCTGACCTCAAATGATCCACCCACCTCGGCCTCCCAAAGTGCTGGGATTACGGGCGTGAGCCACCCTGCCCGGCCTATTTTGCTCATTTGTGAGTCAGGAATTTGAAAAGAGCTGGCTGGGAAGCTTTAGCTTAGAGCCTCTCGTGGGTGACCATCAGATGTCATCCAAAGGCTTGGTGGGCTGGCCTTGCACGATGTCTTGCTCACATGGCCGGCAGGTGCACAGGCTACTGGGTGCAGCTGGACTGGGGCTCTCAACTACAGTGTGTACCCGTGGCATGGTGATCTTAAGGTAATCATACTTCCTACATGGAGCGTGGCTTGTCTTGGTCTTCAGAGAACCAGGCAGAAGCATGGCTTTCCTGACTGAGCCACGAAAGTCATTCAGCACCAATTCCACTGCATTCTGTTAGTCACAAGGGAGTCACAAGGCCAGTCCAGATTCAAGGAGATGAGAACAAGGCTTCACCTCTTGATGAGGAATGTCAAGGTCACCTTGCAGAAGAGCACATGAGACAAGAGAAATTGTTGCAGACTTCTTTGGAAAATATAATCTATGATGAGTGGCATGGTACTTTTGCTTAGTAATTACTTTATAAATATTGAATGACCATAAATGAAGCTTTTCTCTACCCTAGCCACTTGGTGAAAATGAACTGCGACAGAGTGTGGTGGTTCCAGCCATTCTAGATAGGCTTTCTCTGTGCTTGCTGCTGAACCACCATCAGAAGTCCCAGATGCTGCTTAAAAAGGCAGATTTCTGGGCACCACTCCAGACTCATCAGCTGGCGCCTCCGAGGGTATTGTCAAATGTGTGTATTTTAACCAATCTCCTGCCCCGGGACAATTCTAACATGCTACCCAGAGGAGATGGAGGAAAGATTCCACATGAGGTTGTATTAGTTACCTATCGCTGGGTGGAACATGCCTCCAGGACTTAGCGATTTAAATCAGCAAGCACCTATTATCTCCTGATTTCTGTGGGTCAGGAGTCTGGGCGTGGCTTAGCTGGGTGTCTCTGACCCTGGGTCACTCACAGGGCCACAGTCAAGGTGTGGGCCCAGGCTGCAGTCATCTCGAGGCTTTTCCTCAGGAGGATCTGCTCCCAAGGTCACGCATGTGGCTGCTGGCAGGTGCTCAGGTTCTCACGGCTGTTGGCAAAAGACATCAGCCCCTTTCCGCATAGGCAACTCATAACATGGTAGTGTGATTCAGTAGAGCAGGTGAGCTGTGAAGACTTTGGGGGAGAGGTAGGTGCAGAGAGGGAGAGACAGAGGAAAGTCACAGTCTTTCTATAATCTAATAGCAGATGTGACATCTCTTCCCTTTTACCATATTCTGTTAATGCTAAGTCATAGGTCCTGCCCACCCTCGTGAGGAAGGAACCCCAGGAGTCTGAGCATCCGGAGTTGAGGATGACTGGGCCACGCCAGAGGCTGCCTGTCAAAGGGTTACAGAAGCGTAGGACTGGGTGCAGACCACCAAGGAGTTGGCTGAAGGAAACTAGAGACGAGCACAGCCAGGCATAGCTGAGGGCAGACTTGATTGATTCTGAGAACAAAGGGCCAAAAGGGTCTGGACACAGGAGAACCAGAGAAACTGCAGCGTCTGAGACATTCCTGAAGCTTCCGGTTGCAGGGGAAGTCTTGACTGCACTTTTTGAACAGGACAGGACTTGACTAGGCCGAGAGGAGAGAGAAGGAAAGGACAAGTCTCATTGATTTTATGAGGACTGCTTTCCAGATCCTGGGGGCGAATGTTAGAAACTCTGTTTTGGCATGTTAGAAGCATGACCCAGCAGTTTCTGTGTCAGAAGAAGCCCAGTGTATCATAATAAAGTTTGTGGTCCGAGTACCCCTTCCTCTACATTCTAAAATAGATCCCATCAGTAATTTGTTCTTGTGAGATAAGAATATAAGAAACCCGACCTCCTAAGCTAATGCTATGAAAAACAAATGACTTCAGAAAGGGAAGGACGAGGCAGAGATGGAGAGAAAGGGGACAACGGAGCAAAAAGAACGGGGGTTTCCAAAGACCTGCCCGGGTTTGGTTTGTGAAATTCAAGGCAACTTTCCACTTTGTGAATCAACAACATCGTGAAAAATAATATTTTCATTCCCAGTGTGGGGAGAAGCAGCTCCAACACACCATTTATTCAAGCTTTCTGCAGGAAAGGACAGAGGAAAGTAAGAAAGGGCAAAGAAAGAGAAAAAACTGTGAATACCAAAACAATCTAATCTGGAAAATAAAACACAAACTGAAAACAAGAAGTTTCCTCGAGCGTTCTGAACTGCAGGGTAAAAAAAATAAAGGAATGTGAATTTAGTTATTAATAGAAGTTTCACATAAGGGATTTCTTTTTAAAAGAAGTGAGAATTTGGAAATAAGACACCAAATTGAGGCTTAAGCCACCATTTACAGAGTTAATAAATTAATTAAGAGCAACAGTACATAATGTACACAAGTAAAAAAAGAAAATCACGTTATATTAACTGTAAAAAAAACTTGTTAACCTTCTTATTTACTCTCTCATTTTTGGGTAATGGAAGACCAGGTAATTTAGACCAATGCTTCTGTTGGAAAGAACCCGAAAATGCCAATCTATGTCTCATCCATCAATATCTATATGTAAATACATATGTCCACATCTATATCCATAAGTATTTATCTCTATCAATCTCTATCTCTCTATAAAGGCTTAAAGGCAGTAAACAGCTAAGCAGATGGTGAGAAATTAGCCGACTGAAATCCAGGAAAGTTCTGGAATCTAGCAAATTGAGTCAAGCACTTGAAGCTAGTTTTTGTCCTGGGGAAATTTCAAAATCTGGAAGCAAGAGTTTAGAATCTGAGTTATATTCTTGCTGACCTCATGACATTAGAGAGACAAAGTTGCACAGAGGTGCCCAGGGACCTGGTAAAATAACCCCTCAAAATGACACTGAAAAGCACCAGGAAAAGGTACTTTTCGTGGTGTCAAAGGATTATTTACCCCTTCCCAAAATCACCAAGATTACCCAGTGTCACAGATGAATTTTTTTAATGTTTGAAGTAACAGAATATTTTGGTGCATTTAAACTATTTCAGAAAGCATAGCAAAAATAAGAAAGTTGACACAATTTTTTTTACAGTCAGTGTAACACAATTTTTCTTTTGTAATTAATTAGCCTTGTCAGGGCAGTAAGACCATAGCTCACTTTTGTTGTTTTCTTCTTTTTATTTTTCTGTATTAGACAATTCTACTAAGTGATTAAAACTACATTAAATATGCCTAACATGGAAGATCAAGGTAATGAATAAGTTTACAAAGTGGTAGGATAGGCAAGATTATCTATTCAATTTCCAAATACGGTCAAAAAGTCATAAACTTTTGAACCACACAAATTCAAAGTATGTGGAAAATCAGATCTTAAAATCCAAAAGCATGTGTGTAGAAGGTGCAAATAGGGAGGATAAAGCAAAATACAAGAGCCTGGGAGAGTGAATGGCCTGGTTGGGAGACCAGGCAGAGGTCACTCTTAGCTAAAAGCCCTGTGTGTCTGCCCAACTCCTCCACCCCACCAGACACAGAAGATTCATAAACCAGATAGTGCCTTAAAAAAGAGTGATGATTCTGCCACGGCTCTTTGACATACTTCTGGACCATTTTTTGTCCTCCTCTTGTGCAAATATTAAGCTCCTTCTTCTTTCAGATAAATAATTCAGTACTTTTAAATGTCCTAAAATGTTTTCATGTTAAGTCTGTTTTAAACAGCAAAACAAGTATTTGGTGAACACGCACCTTGCACCAGGAATATGCTAACCATTTAGCTAAGAACTGGTACAAGAGGGACATAGGATCACAGTTTTAAAAATCATGGGAGCAAGGCCCACTTGACCTGTCTACCAAGGAGGGCTGTGAGGGAGCAAAGCCTGGCTGCCAAACACCCTTCACCCACTTCTTAAGCTCACTCAGGTGCTTGAAAAGAAGAAAACTACTCTATGACCGCCCCTCTGTAGTAAGAACAAATTGTGAGAGGAATCCAGAAGCTCTATGATTATAGCTGCTTCACATAAAGATCCATCTCAGAGACTTGGGATCCTTGGCACGTTGACCTTAGGAAGAACCAGTGAGAAAATGTAAGGCAGTGACATTGACCTAACTAACCTTACTAGTTCTTTTTTTTTTTTTTTTTTTCCTTTTTTGAGACAGTCTTGCTCTGTCCCCAGGCTGGAGTACAGTGGTGCGATCTTGGCTCACTGCAACCTCTGCCTCCCAGGTTCAAGTGATTCTCTTGCCTCAGCCTCCTGAGTAGCTGGGACTACAGGCACATGCCACCATGCCCAACTAATTTTTGTTATTTTTAGTAGAGATGGGGTTTCACCATGTTGGCCAGAATGGTCTCGATCTCTTGACTTCATGATCTGCCCTCCTCAGCCTCCCAAAGTGCTGGGATTACAGGTGTGAGCCACCGCACCTGGGCCTAACCTTACTAATTCTTAAGAATAATAACCTCTCATCAACAAAAGAGAGACCTTTTCTCTCAGCCTGCATTTTCCAGCAAAGCTCCCACAGTTCTGGAAGATCTGGAAAATCTGCAATCTTCTGAAGCATTCTCAATCAATATCCAATATTTGGATCATTCAAGGGCCCCAGTACGTTCTTATGGTGTGCCTTCCTCCCAGCAGGAGAGTCAGCTCAGAATGGACAGAGTTGTCCACCCCCTTCTTTCTCTTATGGCCTGAGTTGTTTGCACTAGGCTGAGAGGGCAGCCTCTTCAACAGATGAACAAGGAACACAGGAGAGCTGCCGGGTGCTTTCTCAGGAGGGAGCAGGTTCTTGATCCCCTTGTCTGTTATACTCCTCTGTCCTCTGAATCCAGCCCAGCTGCTTTCGTAAAAGCCTGAAAGCATCCTTCTATGTCTTCGCCTATTTTGTGATAAATTATGCTCAATTTCCATTTCTTCTTTTCATCAGAGCACTTGACTTCCTCCAAATATAGAACCCAAGGTCATTTCAGTTTTAGGCTGATAAAAAGTTAGTTTCATGTGTGCATTCTGCTTTATCCACAAGCCTCAACCCAAGGTTTAGGAATAAGGTTTCCACCCTGAGTGAAAGTAGGTCAATTGAGAATTGTTCCCTGGCTCACTGACAGTGTTGATTTATCCAGTGGATGCCTTTCTGCTAGTTCAAACGAGAAGCTGATTCAGAGGCTAGTAAACTGTGTGTAGATTCTGATGCCCAGGAATGGAGAGAACGCCTGTTTCTTAAACTCGTATTCCCAATACACACATTGCTGCAGGCATTACGGCATCCAACAGGGTTAGTGGTGCCATAGCATTGAGCCACCAGGAAGCAAGAATTAAGGAAACAGAACACATCAATCATGCAAACATTTTAGGGACCTGTCCCATGTTCTTTGTCATTCCCAGTATGAGATGTAGACAGTTTATAACACCCTCAGTCACTCTGAAGACAAGAAATAGGAAGAAATAGACTTGGAGTAGAACACACTGCCAACCAGGGTAGGAATGTGGGTGCATATCCTGGGCTGGTTTTTGTGACTTTGATGATTAGGTGGGATGATTGGGTGAATGTACTTGGGAAGTGATGAAGCACCAGAGAAATAGGAGCCAAGGTGGAAATTCAGCAACCGGGTTTCAGAAGAGCTGGGCTCAAGTCCAAGTTCTGCCCAGTCCATGTGATCTTAGGCAGGCAAGATGCAGTCTGCATGGCCTGCAGTGTTCTCAACACTTCATTTTCCTGGCTTCACAATGTCTACCAAGACTAGTGCCTGAAGTGGGCTCTCCATTCCTCTTGGCTTTGACACTCCAGTTCTGAACTGTCCCCCATTTCCCAGCTACAGAGTTTATACAAACAAGTGGTGCTCATCCGAGAACCTCTCCGAGTGCTTGGGCTGACAAAGCAAAGCACAGCCAGAATGCAGGCAGCTCCAGCCTCCAGCACCCTTGACCAACTTCACAAAGGACTGTAGAGGAAGCCACATCAAAGAAAGGGGCCATTGTGAAAGCTTTTCTATTGATTGTAACTGTCCCTTTGAGTTAGAAACAGACTTTGAAAGTGGGGCCATTGTCTGACCAGGCTCCCTGTTAGTGCACATTTTACCTGGACGCAATAGGTCTCTTGTCTCCTACAACAGATGTTGTGCCATACTGGGCAGCTGCCAACTCAAAGCACATGCCTTCCTGCCAGATGTGATCAGGTACGGTCCATATTTATGTCGAGAGATGGAGAAGGGAACAGTCACCCTCCGCCTGGATTCCAACCAGTGTGCCTGGCACCCTATGCAAGAAAGAAGGGCTTGCTGTCCAGGGTCATCATGGCCAAAAGGGCAGCTGGGGCCGGGGTATTCCCAGAGTGGGCTGAGCCCCTGGGAGGGCTGAGCAGAGGACGGCCCCATGACATGCAAGCTGACAAAGTCAGGGTTCAGGTTGTGGGTTCTAAACTCTTGACCACGGATGACATGGTGATATGACCTTGAATCTGGAGTCTGGAGAAAGTTATTCCCAAGATACCTCATGGAAACGCATCAGCAGCCAACCTCATATTGCTGTCACTTTCCCCCACCCTCTCCCTCTCCTTCCCTCCCTTCAAATGTGTCTTATTCTTCTTATGCTCAAGGAATCAAGGCTTTCTTAACAATAAGGGTTGGAGCAAAAAAGCAAGAGGCATTTAGAGCTAAAATAGCCGGTGATGACAGGGAGACAGACAAGGCTGGGAAGATGCAGTCACTAATGCAGAGCACAGCAGGGCTAATGAGCACTTTTGGGTGGAAGTCAGGCTGCCCTGGAGCACCCTTCACCTGGTCCCTCCTCCTGGGGCCAAGTTACATGGAGGAGAACACACTGTCCAGAAAGTGGCCTGCAGAAGGATCGCCTTCTCTCTGAGTCTGCACACCTGCATTTCAATCTGTCATCTGAGGTTCTGAGATTGAAGAAGGAGCTGTGCATATCCATTACCAACCAAATTATGTCTAACAGCAGGGCCCCACCTGTCTGTATGTGGTTATGGCCAGACCCAGACCACTCAAGGGGGAGAATAGGAATGTGACTCATTCATCCCAAGTTTCACGGGGAAAGGACCAGAAACATTTCCCCCTCCCAAAACACCCTTTTTGGAAACACTTCATACCTGGCCACTTGTCAGCAGCAGAAAGTGACCTTCAATCTCCAACAAGAATGCTGTGTGAATTCCAAAGTCTTTTAATATTCTGGCAATAAAAAAATAACAAAAATAACAAGTACTGTAAGTGCATTTAAGCTGGCACAAGCACAAGCATTTGTGGCCAATGACCCATGTTGCTAGCAAAACAGAAACATTTTGTACCAGCATGTGCTAAGGCCAGCTCAGTCTACTCTTTTGTTTTGAGGACAACTTGGTCAGAGAGCAAACCCCTGGGTTCTGTTGGTGCTGCCTCACTAGAAACGTGCCATGGCTCGAAATCAAGGAGAAGGTTTGGGCAAAACCATCTGCCTCACAACTGTGCTTGTCACAGCTCTGCAAAGCATGGGCAAGAAAAGAAACGTCCTTACTTGGAATGCAATGTCCTTTCCCTTCTCCATGTGTGCTTGCACTCCTCGTGAGTAAACTACTCTGTACTGCAGGCACTTCTCTCCTCTGTGGACTTTCTCTCCTCTTCCCTATCTCACATCAGCTGTTCCCTGAGGACCCACTTACCCTTTACCTACTTCCAGGACCTGTAGATGCTTGGGTTCCTTGCCCGTAGCCCTGTATCCAGAGATGGAGTTGGCATTCTCCTTGCAGAAGCTTCATTGCTCCTCCAGATGCTTAGTTACGCCTCAGCCTCTCTAGGAAGCCTTCGACGCCCATTCCACTGGACCTTTGATTTCCATCCCATTCATCCCTACCACCCTCTTCGCCTCCTGCTGGGGGCAGAGGCCCATCCTTTCCTGGGCTTGCCCACCCCCTCAGGATGAGGAAACCTGCCTCAGAGTCCTTTTCTCCCACCATTGTCTCACATAAACTCAGCACCCCTACTGCCACCCGTCTCTTGGTGCCCTTGTATTTATCTCCAAAGACTTTATCTTCCACTCCAGAGAAGCTTCAGTTCGTCATCCTGCTCCATCATCCTGCTCAGCCATAAGAAGCAGCTTCTCATCCTTTCAGGTTTGGTCATGAGGTTGTAGCAATTCAGTCCCATCTTCAGGCTCCACCTCTTTGGTTTTGTTTTGTTTGTTTTTGAGATGGAGTTTCGCTCTTGTTGCCCAGGTGGGAGTACAATGACGCCATCTTGGCTCACGGCAACTTCCACCTCCCGGTTTCAAGCGATTTTCCTGCCTCAGCCTCCCGAGTAGCTGGGATTACAGGCATGTGCCACCACAACAGGCTAATTTTGTATTTTTAGTAGAGACAGGGTTTCTCCATGTTGGTCAGGCTGGTCTCAAACTTCCAGCCTCAGGTGATCCTCCCACCTCAGCCTCCCAGTGTGCTGGGATTACAGGCTTTCTCTTGCTATTTCCACCACTTTTGTAGTGCATTCCTCCCCCGAAGTCCTGAACCTCTCAAAGTCATTTATGAGGGTTGAAATCAGCTTCTTCCAAACTCATATTTATGATACTTTGACCTCCTCCCATGAATCATGAATGTTCTTAATGGCGTCTAAATGATGAATTCTTTCCAGAAGGTTACCACTTTTTATCTTGAAAGATGCTATTTCTAAGTTGTAATTAAATCAAGTTTTGACCATTTCTAGCTAGAAATCCTTTCCTTGCTGTGTTCCCCGAGAAGTTCTGTGGGTTGCATTGTTGGAAGAGGAGGAAAGCTTTGCTTCAGAAAGACGACCACTTCCTTTGCCTGTTTGGAAATGGGCAATGGCTCTGTTTGAACTTCTTTTCATGAGACTTGAATCTGTAACCTCTGGATCCTGCATCAACAAAGACTTCTGCAGCCTGGAGGCCCCTGGAGGGTCAGAGGAGAGAAGCAAGGTAGGGGCTCAGTCCCCCAGCTCCAGAGCAGGCCACCCCACCCGAGCCTTGTTCCAGCACAGCCCCTGGCACAGCAGGCTCTAGGCCTCTGCTGTATCCACAGACCCATGCAGGTCATGCTGTCTTCCTCACTCAGGATGGTTCCCCCTGTTCACACACCTGTGCAACACAAGTCTTCCCGCAGAGACTCCCAATGTTGTCTTGTGGGAAAAAAAATTGTGCTGAAGTGTTTTGTGTGTACATATATATATGGAAAAGTATAACTGAATTTTCACAAACTAACCCCACATGTGAAACCTGCACCAGAGGAAACAGGACATTTACAGCTCCCAGAAGCCCCTCACGGCCCCTTCTCATCACTAACCCAAGGAGAACTGCTCTTCAAACTTTCAACAGCAGGATTCGCTCGGCCTGTGTGTGCTACAACAAGGCAATCATGCAGTAGGTGCTGTTTCACTCACAGCTGCCTTCCAAAAAGTACCTTTTAATACAATCCATGCTGTTCCTTCTTAAGGCAACCCAAGTTTTAATTCCAAGAGCAGTCATGCCAAAAGCTGCTGTGCAGGGGATTCTCCCTCCCACGTAGGCAAAATTTGAATTTACCTGCACTGTGGTCTTTCTGCCTGTCCTCAGAGGAGGGTCGTGCAGGTGATAGCGCTCTTGCTCACAAAACAGACAAACCAAGGTAGATTCTCGGAGTTGGTGCGGGCTTCACTGGTATTCCAGACCCAAAACCCAGGTGAGACTTTAGGGCCTTGTGGAGACTAGAACCCCTCGAGAGGAAATGAGAGTGATAGAAAATGTAGGGATACCCCAAACAGGAAGCCTGAGCTTCATGATGACTCCCCTCTTTCTTCCCTTCCCCTCTCACCCCATGTCTGCACTCTCCCCATGCTATGCAGCTCTGTCCTCTCTCCTTCCTGGACCTTTTCCTGCTGCCATCTCTCCACCCCATTGCCCGGCCTCTGTCCCCGCCCAGGTTTCACCTGATGCCAGGGACCCCTCTGGCAGCCTGTTTACCGCTGGGCCGCCTCACCCCAGACCTGCCGCTCTCTAGTCCATGCTCCATGGTGTGCACAGAGGGATTTTTCTAACACAGAACCTTACCGTGTCACCAGGCCATTACAGACATTAATAGCTCCACATGCCCCTAGCACGGCTTCTTCCTCCCCAGGCCAGCCACTCATATTCCATGCTCAGCCACATTCTGCTCCTTGGCCTGTGGAGAGGCCATTTCCTCTGCCCAGCATAGTCTCCCTCCCTCAGGTCCCTTCTTCTCTCAGTCCACACATGGGTGCTGCAGCTTTCTCTCCACGGAGCCTCTGCTTCCTATGGGCCCCAGCCTTATGCTCACGAAGTGGCATTGTAACTGCTGGCCTCACCAACTCTCTGCACACCACCTAAGGGCTGGGATTAGGTTTCTGTGCTTTGTTGCTTTTTCCTCCACAAAAAGTCCTGAGAAAGAAAGACTAATGGAATGAATGAATGAGTGAATGAATGAATGAATGAATGTACTGTCAACAGCCCATCGAAGCAGGTCAGTGCAAATCTATGCCCAGCTCTCCATTACCTGCCCAATCAGACCTTACTCCACAGGCCCTATACCTGAAGAAAGATGCACCAATTTTACCAAAAGTTGTCAGAGTGAAACCAGGGCCTTTGTCAATAACATGGAAAAAGTAGTAGCCTCAGGGTGGCTGCTGGTTTCTAAGAGGCAGAGGAAGCACCCTGGTGCTGAGACAGACGGAGGAGGATCTGTGTGATGATTTCCAGCCGGTGTCCTTCCCGCTGCTCTCTGTGCCATACCCTTTAGGGGCTAAGGCTCCACGAATGCAGACAACAAGGAAATCACAAAGGATGACTGCCAGGAACAGGAAGTGGGTATAAAAATAGCTTCAATGGGACACAGCTGCCCCTAGACTGTGCAGCAGTAGGGGAGGAAGGGGGAGCAGACAGACATGTGTGTATATCCTGTGTGTTGTGACCAGCTGTAAATATCTGGCCCTATTTTTTTCCTATAGTGTCTCCTTTTCCGTTTGGCAACGAGGAACTTGTGGCCAGAGGTGGGAGGCACCTGGGCATCAGCTTCCACCAAGAATAACATCAAAGACGTTACTGTTTCAGCAAATAAATTAACATCATCATGAATTTGTGATTCATTATTATGAATCACAAATGTTGCAAATTCGTGACCATATTCAGAGATTGAGTGTCTCAGAGGGAATATTGCAGAAATCGCAGCCAGGCTGTGCAAAATTGAGGGATGGCTGAGCAGTGGACTTGGGCTCTAAAACAGCCCTTCTCCCTTCCTCTGCCCCTGCTCCCTTCCCCAGCCCCTGCTCAGGTTGGATTTCCATTGACACTTCAGGCCTGGATGTAATAAATCAACTGCTGGTATAGGTAACAATCTGGAAGCCTTTGCTTGTGATCAAAGCAGGAGCTAGACCATTGACCTCCCCAGCATAACAAATTACCCGTAAGGCCTGAAGGCTGAAGTTTACAGCAAACCTCTGTTCCTCATTCCCCTGAGACTGTCTTTAATAAGTAGCAAGACCCCTGACCCCATACTGCAGCCTGGCGTATGAACGCTTACAGCTTGTCCTGTCTCTCCTAAGTGAAAGAGGTTGGACAGCATTCCACAGGCTGGGCCAGGGCACTGGTGGCTTGCTTTGTTTGATTGGGTTTCTGTCTGAAGACCCACTTTTTAGAGCCTTTGAGTCCTTGCTGACACTTTCACCATGACCACGCTAGAAGTGCCTGTGTCATCCAATGCATGGAGATGCACAGGAGAAGACCACCTATCACTTTTGCCTCAAATCTTCAGAGAGACAACTCAAAGGGTTATTCAGGAATAGTGGGCTACATGGTGGAAAGGTCTGGGAAGGCTTCTGGGAGGCTGGAATTTGAATGTCTGCCCCTGTCTGCTTTGTGAAAAAGACATTTAGCTGAGACTCAAAAGCTCTTTGTCAGTCTAGAACTATCTAGGACAAGCATGGAGATGACCTGGCTCATGAGGACAGCTGGGCTGGATGCCAGAATCAGCCCCTTACTGCAGAGGGCCATGGTTCTGGACTGCGCCATTCTATGCTCAGTTTGGTTGAGCTGAAAACTGGTCTCCTGGAATCCTTTCCTGCAGGGATTGGGGACAGAGTTGGCCAAAAGTGGACACTGGCCTAAGGTCTGGAAGCAGGGTGGGGCAGCGTGTGTCTCTGGTGGACAGGTGTGGAGGGGCTGGTGGGTGCAGCTCGCCATTGCACTCCTTTCCTCTGTATCTGGTTCTTCCCACCTCCTGGCAGCTCCAGGCCACCCACAAACATCTACTGCCCAGTAGTGGTAGCTGCAGAGGCAATTGCTCTCCGTAGACTCCTCCACCAGCACCGCTTGGTGGTCTCACTCCTGCCTCTGGGCACACCCAGCTTCCCAGATTTCCCTGCAAGCTCTGACTCGGCCACCCATGCCAGTGGTTCACGAGGTCTGCTTGGCGACTCTCCTAATTCTCCAACATTCTCTTCATGCCTTCACTTCCCTAGCTTCTGCCCCAAGTGTAGGGTTCCTGGTACCTATAAGAAACCCTTATTCCATGACCATTATTGGGGCTTTGCTCCCTTGATTAAGCCCTGACTGATGTGACTCCAAGCTCTCCAATGAATTGGTGAAGAAGAGACCGTGTGGGACTGTTGGGATCTCCCAAACCAGCCCCCTAAGTGTGAACATTCCCTGCCATCCCTCCCAGGCTCATGCTGCCCCACAGTTCTTAAAGCAAGTGTCTGAAACTGCAGGCTCCTTGAAGTTGGGTCCCCTGATTTGGACTCCTCTTTCCCAGATGGTTGTGTGGCTTGCACTCCCACATTGCTCGGTCTCTACCCAGATACAGTTGCTTCCAGCTGGCCCAGAGATGTCTTTGGTTTTCCAAGTCCTGAGGGTCTAGGAGAGCACAAAGCTGCCCATGCTGCCAACCAGGAGAGGCCCCCGGAAACCCATGTCTAGAACTCTACCCACTGGGCAGCTCCTATGCCTTCCAGCATCTCTCTTTTTTTGTGCAGTCCATCTTTGCCAATCTGCTGAAGCTACCAACTCCATGGTTTCCTTGGGGTCTTTTAAAAAGGCTTCATTTTATTAATTTTTCAAAATAGGCTTGAATTTGAAAAATGTCGAGTGTTTCAAAGGTCTGGGTTTCACCTCATTTGATGTGGTGTAGTCTCTGAAAGGACATCCAAAGGACTGTTTGCTTTGGCTAAAGGATGCTTCATTTAGTGTTATCCTAAGGCTTTGCTGCAACACTAGCTAGGCAAAATCAAAATATATCCACTGTTACTCTGAAAAGAAGAAGAGATGACCAGGATCCAGAATTCCCAAACCCTGAAAGAGCAAGAGAACAAAGATCTCCATGAATCACACTGCTGCCTAAAAAGGCACCATGATTCTTTGTCTTCTAACTGGATTCATCTAAGTGAATGTCAGGCACAAAATCTGCTCTGCATCTGCACAACTCCCCCATTCTGGGGCAAATCTCCAGTCCAGCCACTCCAATCAACCAGCAGTGACATTCATGCTGTCTTCACCCTTTCTCCCCAAGCCAACCCCCTGCGTGTCAATGGTCTACAGTGGCCCTACTTTCCACAGTGAGTTTGGAAAAGGGAAGTTGGCAGGCTAGTAAGTGGACACCCCATGTCTCCATAAAATCCCTCTGGCCCTGACTAATGTTGTCTGTCCTCGGTGGGGAGGACAGTCGGATGACATCCTGATTGAGAATACCAGACAGGAGGGCTTGAAGACATCCATTCCAGGAAGGCTGACGGGTGATTAAAGTGTGGAGCCTAGACACACTGGTGAGTAAATGCAGACGGGAGAGAGGAAGAGTGATGGAACCATAAGATTCACAGTAGACACTGAAATTTACAAGTTGTCCCTTATCCTAGAAGCTAAAGCCTTATAACAGCTGCTGTCAATTAAGTAGCATAGTAGAGAGCTGCAGCTCAATCAAAAGCATCAGAGAAACGCCGTTTCCTTTCTCACCCATTGACAGGTGCTCCCAGCACCCCTGCGCTGCCTCCTCTGCAGGGAGGAGCATAGCTGTCACTCACCCACCTCCCACCTCCGGAACCAGGAGGGCAAGGCGTTAGTGCCCTAAGCTTCCTGCTACAAAGATAATTCCAAGATGATGCTGACAGTTGGAGAGGTAGGGCTCCAAGGAGCAGGAAGATTTCCTCCCAGTTCTGAGCATACAGGAAAAACTCCATGGGCTGATCACACTCACAAAAAGTCAACACAAAATCCTGCCAGAAGGACTTTCCCTTTTTGTGAGCCTCCGCAAGCTTGTGTGAGCACATTTTTCTCCCCGCCTTTCTGCTGTAAAGTTATGCTTCTATATTTAGCAAAGTACATCCACACAGTGAAAGCAAAGGGTTCTAAGTAGCTGATGTTAAAAAAGTGTTCGGCCCAGTGCCCAAACCTTCCCTGCTTCATAGAGGAAAGCGCTTTCAACTTTTAAAGATGTATTTTCCCTGGTATTTATTTCTGCATATCTCTATAATATACTATTCTGCTATTTCTTGATTATTCAATATTTTAGAGTATCTTATTGGTTTTCTGTTAAGAAAGGTGCAAAGTCAGTTCTTTTACATCACTCCAACCCCCACCTCTTTGCCTCCCCTCCCCGCAGGCAGAGTTTACGTTACTAATGTGAGGTGCTGATCCTACCCCACTGAGGCCAGTGGCCTGCTATGAGCATGCCTCCTCTCTCACACCACTCTATGTTTGTTTTTCCGGGAGTTAAAAATTGCCTTGGGCTTTTGTTTGCTCAGTTTTCCACGTGCATCTTGCTAACATTTCTAAAAATTTTAACACATCTGTTAAATGCCTAAACACATTTCCAAGCACTCAAATACAGTAGCTTTTTTTTTTCTTAGAGACTTTTGAGCCTTCCTCATCTCTCTCTTGTATTGGGTCTTCTGTTTCCAGAATTCCATGTTATCTAGTTTTCTCCCTTATTTTACTGAAGTGCATTATCCAGTAGTTTTCAGAGAAAGTACTCAGGCAAAAAGACAGATGGATAGATAGTGATGAATGAATATGTATATAAGTAGATGGTAGATAGAGGATTAATAAATAGATAAATGATCATAGGTAGATAGATGATTGACAGATAAATCTTGTTTTCGTATTTAAAAATATCCATATTCTCTCCAACCCTCTAGACCAATACTTAGTAATTTTATTTAGTACATTTTTCCTTCTCTACAGATGCAATACCATCTTTGATATCTGAGAACACGAAATATTGTTTTTCGATTATTTAGCCCTCTGGTTATTTTTGTTTCTTTTGCATACCTGCTTTGCGATTTTACCCCTTAGTGTCTGTCTTTCATGTAAAGACTTTCTCTACAGCTTCTGGTGACCTTCGGCTGCCCACTCATATTGCAGAATGGGACATTAAAGTAGGTGTGGATTGGAGTTTGGGTGGGGAGGTAGAAATAGCAGAGGGCTTGCAGACTGGTGCAATGCAAGCTAGTCTCAAGCCAGGACCCATCCAGTGCCAACTCCTGCCAATGTTTTCTCTGGGAGTTTTTCACTTTCTCCAAGGAGAAGTCCTCCACACTTCTCCCCAGGTGAGGGCAGGGTAGACCTGTGGAAGCAGAGTGGGAAGAGGAGCTGAGGGTCCCAGGTTCAGGAGGCTGGCTTGCATGTAATCTGTCTTTTTAGCCCCAAAGCTCCCCCCAGCCCTCTCTGGGTCTACCATTCCCAGGCTAGTGGGACTGTCTCTTCCTTCAGCAAGTAAACGTCCCACCTAGTTATAGGTTGAATTACGTTCCCTCCAAAATTCACAGGTTGAAGTCCTAACCCCCAAGTCCCTCCGAGTGTGTGACTAGATCTGGAGATAGGGCTGTTACAAAGGTAATTATTTAAGATAGGATTGCTAGGGTGGGCCCTAATCCAGTATGATTCATATCCTTATGTAAAGGGGGAATTTGGACATAGGTGCATTTGTACACGTAGAGAATGCCATGTGAAGATTGGAGCTCTGCTGCCACAAGCCAAGGAACTAACAGAAGGTAGGAGAGAGGCCTTGGGCAGAGAGAGGCCTGGTGCCTTCACACTTACAAAATGTGTTGTGATGCTTTACCCTTGGTTATCCCTGCTGTCTTTCTCTCTATAAGTTAATAAGGTTTTTGTCCCTTTCTTGTCATTTTAGAGAGGCTGGGAGACAGAGGGGCGGCACCTGAGTGTAGCGAGTCTGCTCTCTCTAACTGGAGTCTCGCCTGGTCTCTGTAGAGCAAGCATCCACGGCACTAGTCAGAAGCCCCTCACCCAGAGGGTGCAGGTATCTTCACTGAGTCTTCACTGAGACTGCCAAGGTGGTACGGGGGACAAGGTGTTATGGGTGAAAATGCCATCTTCCCACAGAGGGGAAAGGAAGCCTCATAACTAGCTCAATAATAATGATCAAAAGCATAATGTGAGCATTTCCTGATTACTAGGGTGGTTTTAACGTACCTCACAAATTGGGGGTGTAGTTTCATTTCCCGTCCCTTGAGTGTGGGCAGGACTTTCAGAAACATAAAAAAAGGAAAAGAAAAAAATAGTCACTAGACAGTGGAAAAACCTGGCAGATGTCGCCCAGACCAAAAGGTGAAGGTCAGCCTCCTAGGAATGAGTCACGTGGGTGTCATGCCTGCTTTGATGTGGAGTGATAAGTGGGACCGTTCACCTCTGTGCTGTTCCTCCGAAAACCAGTAACTGTGATCCAATCAGAGAAAACCTCAAGCCAACTCAGCCGGAGGAAAATCCTGCGCAAGAGCTGGCCAGTACTCGTCAAAAGTATCAAGGTTAGAAAAGACAAAGGAAGACAAGACGGAGGAGCTGTCGCAGGCTGGAGGAGAGTCGGGAGTCCTGACGAGTTAGTGCAATGTAGGCTCCTGGTCTGGATCCTGGAGCAGAAAAAGGGAGTGAGTGGAAAGATAGGGAAACTCAAACAAAGTCTACCGTTTGGCTAATCATATTTTACCCACGATAATTCCTCAGATTTGACCAATGGGCCGTGTTGATACAAGATCTTGACATGAAAAAAGCGTGTATGGAAACTCTATCCTTGTAACTTTTCTGTCTGTCTAACATTATTTCAACACAGAAAGTTAGAAAAATGACCTTAAGCTCAAGCTCTCCATTTTTCTTTATTTTTTTCTTTCATCTAACTGAGCTGGTTCCAGTGCAAGCCCTGCATCGTCTCCTCTCTGGCTTCCCCTTCCAATCTTCTTCCTCACCCACCATGGGCATTTCGGCCTGTATCTGGGGCTCTGTGAGCACTAATCTTCCATGCATGTAGAGCTTCCAATTCCCTCCACACCCCCTGCACAACCCATCTCCACAATGGCGGAAGGAATACTGACTAGATACAACCTCTAGAGTCTTCCTCTCACTGCATGAACCGCCCTCCCCAGTTGCTGGGCTTCACTCTGGACACTCTGGCTGTGCCCCAGGGCCTTCCTGGCTGCTCCTTTGCTCCTCCTGGACAGTCTTTGGCATCAGCTCTGGGTTCCAGGGCCTCTTTCTGCAGGCTCCTTGATGCTCTTTCCCTCCTGTAATTCCTGGTCATCATGTTCACAGATATGTTCATTTCTTATTCCTGCGTCCCACCCAAACCCCCAAGCTTTATGACTCCAAGTTGATGCCCATCCTGGAAGGACCTGGAAGAGTGCTTGGCACAACAGGGACACTCACAAGTGTGCTGAGAGGATGAATGGCAGCATGTAGGGCTGGGGAGGAGGCTGGCGCGCTCTCACAGTCTCTCTCCTGCAGAAAGTGGGTGCTTCCTGGGAGGAGCCTTCCAGGCTTTGCTGCAAGAATTCCTTTGATGGTGAGGACCAGGGAAGCAGCCAAGAAAAGTGGAGAAAATGTGTGTGGGGGGTGTATAATGTGTGTGTGTGGTGCGTATGCATATGCTTGTGTATAGGTGTGCATAGTATTGTGTGGTACATGTATGATGTGTGTAGTGTGGTGTGTGTGCATGTGTGTGCATGTATGTGTGTGGCGTGTGTAGCGCAGTATGTGTGCATGCGTGTGGTGTGTGTGTATGTGTGTGTATAGGTGTGTGTAGCATTGTGTAGTGTGTGTATGATGTGTGTAGTGTAGTGTGTGTGCATATCCGTGCATATATGTGTGTGGTGGTGTGTGGTGTGTGTGTGCATATGTGTGTGTGGTATGTGGCATGTGTGCATATCCATGGGTAGTGTGAGTGTGTGGTGTGTGTGATACAGTGTGTGTACATATGCACGCATGCACACACACTACACACACAAGTCTTTGACTTGGAATCAGTCAAAGAAGAGTTAATAAGAGAAATTCAAAGAGCTATGGCCTCCCCCAGCCCCCTGAGACCTCTAATAAAAGGCCAGGCTGGCCTTGCAGGTGAGCAAACAGACACCACCAAGCTCCAGCGAGGCAGGCATTTTGGTGCCCCGCTTCCAGCTGGACCTGATGTCACTCAGCCAGGGGTGAGGCACTCAGGCATGGCCCGAAGCGAGGGCAGGAGAGGATAAACAGGCCAGCCATCTGCACCATTCAAAGGAGCACTCACCACACATCCTGTTTGGAGGGGAAAGGGCTGAGGACATCCAGATACAATCGCTTTTCTCAGGCACACTGATAAACTGTGTCCTGCTCATTAATTGCAAACTGACTTCGTGGAATGCACTGGATAGTTGAGCACTTGGGTTAATCAAAAGATAACACAGCTACCGAATGTGTTGGCCACTTTTACAAGTTTAGAAAAGTAAAATGATGTTTATACTGAGCAATATCTTGGTGATAACTCAACCACTTTGTCATTTAGAAGTGTGCCCACACCTTGTAGTGGCAGAAGTGCATTATTTTGAATGTCATGCACAAAGACTAGCAAAAACTTCAGGGTAGGTGGGAGGGCACAATACTTTAGCTATGAAGTACCCAGAAGAGCAATGCTTTAGCAAAACAAGTTAAAAGAGTACACTTTATTACTTGCAAATAAAATATTGCTTTGATATTACCTCCTTCAAAGCAGAAAGCCCAATTCTCAAGAAGAACAAGTATTTTTCCATTTTAAAAGCAGAATTCAAAAAATAGAAGGGTGTTGTGTTTCCATATTTGAAAGTTCTTGCACCCATTTCAGAAATAAGTGTATCTTGTTCTTCCTACTCTAATTGAAACAGCTTTTTAAAGAAAAATAGTATGAAGGAGACAAACACAGTCAAATCTCTGAATGACTCCCTTCATTTTAATGAGGACCCCTGAAGATGGCTCCCCAGGGGCCCCCGCCTTGCCTGCCCCATGTTCCTATGATAACCTGGGCTTTGTGTTATTGAAACCTTGGACCCTTGGGACGTTAGTTTTGATGGTGGTATTTCTGTTGCCATTAGCAAGGGAATTTAGAAATCCATGAACACGATGCAAGAATGAGAGCGCCAGCACACGCGGAGCTCCGCTGCTGCCTCTGAGAGAGGCCGGTGTTTCAGAAAGAACTCAGACTCATACCCCTTTACCCCCATCTTCCAACACGAGGATCCCTCTGCACACTCACCCTGCTGTCTAAAGGTAGCGCCCTCAAATACTGTACATGCACACCTGCTGAGAAGGCCAAGTACCCCTTTTGTTTCTGTCTTGCTTTGCAAGGATTGAAAATTCTCCCTCCCTGAGCAATACAGCAGTCATCTTCAAAAGTAGGACAGATCTCAGTTGGGAAGCTCTGTTTCTGGGACACTGCCTTGAGGGTGTTTGTGAATGTGGTCGCCCTGTGAGGAGAGCTGCAGCCGCCAGCAGGGACAGCTTCAGCGGATGCAGTCTGGACTCACAAGACGGGGGCCTTTTCTTTTTATACCACTTGCCTGGCATCAGTTCACAAAAGATGTTTCATGAATGAATGTTAGAACAGTGGGAGTTCAAAATAAGAGGCCCTATACCATCTTCGCCCCAGGGACACTCCCAACATTCCAGGAAGGAGGCTGTATTTGTCTTCTTGGGCTCCCGGAACAAAACAGCATAGACTGCATGGCTTAAATGACAGACATTATTTTCTCACAGTTCTGGAGGCTGGAGGTCCCAGATCAGAGTGCCAGCATGGTGGGGTTCTGGTGAGGTCTCTCTTTCTGGCTTACAGATGGCTGTCTTCTTGCTTATCCTCAAGTGGTGAAGCGGGGAAGTGGGGTAAAAGGGAGGGGATAGAGAAAGAGAGGGAGAGAAAGCTCGCAGCTCTCTTATAAGGACACTAACCCCATGACAACAGCCCACTCTTACAACCTCATTTAGCCTTAATTACCTCCTAAAACCCTATGTCAAGATACAGCCACATTGGGAGTTAGGACTTCAACATATGAATTTGGGAGTGACACAATTCAGTCCATAGCAAAAGTCTTATGACGTCTGCTCCATTTGACACTATTCAATGCACACCCTTTCCCTCCTCATCCCCCAACTTAGGCTTCTCAGACAACACTCCCTGGGTCTCCTTCCTGCCTTTCCAGCCTCTCCTACATTTCCATCCTGGCCACCACCGCCCCCCCACCTGGCCTGCCAGCTGCCTTCTCTCCTCCTACTGCCCTCCACCCCAGGCGAGCTCGTTCTAACACATGGCTTTCTTGATGTTGTCTGTGGTATCAAGGAACAACATGACGAGCTAGAGTCAGACCAACCTAAGCATGAATCCCAGCTCTGCCACTTTCTAGCTATGTGATCTCGGCCACATTAGCATCCCTACATCCCAGTTTCTGTGCCAGTACAGTGGGTAGAGTTCACTCCCCATTCACCCAATCCGGCATTTATCCCCTGCTGTCCACCCAAACTCCACCTTGCCACATTCCTTGGCCTCTTGTCTCTTCCCATTTTATTTTTCAAATGTTTATTTTGTCACCATTTCCTTGCTTTTCTAATCTTTATTACATGCATATACATCCCTCAAAATATATATTGTTTAGGTTTGCATGCTTTGAACTTAAAGAATGGTGTTGCAAAGTACACATTGTTCCGTGATACTGTTGATTGGCCCGTTAATGTGTGTTTTTAAATCTTATTCCCACGTATAAATATGTTGTTATCACCGTCTATAGATATAGCAAGCCTTTTAACACAAAATGGAAGACAATTTTACAAAGATCTTGGTGCTTTTTCTCTACATGCCCATGGTAAGTCTGGCTGCCTAGGGAAACCAGGGCTGCCCTAGAGACAACGCCTTCCTGGATGAGCAGCCCTGGCCTTTCCTTCAGCATTGCCTGGGGAACGCAGTGCTGGGGACTTGGCCTCCACAGCAGCATGCCATGGAGTAGGAGGAACGAAAAGGTGGCGATTGTGAGTCAGGGTTATGGGAGGCTATATTAAGGGACCTTGAGAGGCCAACATAAGGACATCCCAGCTCTGTCTCTACAGGTCTGGGGTGGAGGGACGGGGTGCCCAAGCAGGAACAGGAAGAGAGGAGGGGATGTGAAGTAGGGAGAGGACTGCACAGGTGGAGAGAGCGTGCATCAGAGCCTGTGAACTGTGAGCCGAGGGCACCAACCCAGCTGTCTGGATTTGGGATGGAGTTGAGGAGGCAGCACCCAGGAGAAGCACAGCGCCATCCTATGGAGGCTTTGGGAACATCCTCTGCACTCTGACTGCTGTGTGAGGCATAGGCTGGGCGGGAGGCTGGGGTGAAAGAAGGAAAGCCATCCCGGGCATGAGGAAGCACTCTTGCCCTGGGCAGATACCTGCTGCTCACTATTGAGTTCTCCCATGTGCCAGCCACATGCCCGCACCAACTGTCTTTTCTATTCCTCTCAGAAAGCCTCCACAGTAACTACGGAATTACTTTCTTCCCACGTTAAGGAGGAAGAAACCGTGGCTGAAAGTTGTTCCATCTGTTACTCACCGTCCCATAACTGGCCAAGGGTAGAACTAGGAACTGATTCTGTAGCTTGGGTTCCAAACCTGTCGTGAAGATGCCCTGCTGGTTATGGAAAGAGGGATTGATATGTGAGATGTCAAGGGGTGATACAGACCTGGCTTGATAACCAATGGAAAAGAAAGACGGGGGAGGTGGGGCTGACCCTCATGCCTGGGTGAACCATCGTGTTATTTCTCAGGAGAGGAAAAAGGCAATAAAAAGGGAAGGTGGGGCATTTGAGGGACTGAAGGACTTCTCTGTTAAAATCTCTCTAAAGGGGCTGGGCGCGGTGGCTCATGCCTATAATCCCAGCACTTTGGGAGGCCGAGGCAGGCTGATCACCTGAGGTCAGCGGTTCGAGACCAGCCTGGCCAACATGGTGAAACCCCGTCTCTACTAAAAATACAAAAATTAGCCAGGCGTAGTGGTGGGCGCCTGTAATCCTAGCTACTCAGGAGGCTGAGACAGGAGAATTGCTTGAACCCAGGAGGCGGAGGTTGCAGTGAGCCAAGATCACGCCATTGCACTCCAGCCTGGGCAACTAGAGCGAAACAACATCTCAAGAGAAAAAAAATGTGTTTGAAGGAACACAAAAGGGATTCTAGAGTTCTAGGGAGAGTCGGAGGTGAGCTATGAGAGACTTTGACGACTCCTCCCCCACCACTCACATAGTACTCACTGTTGCCAGGGAGAGCACTGGATGCCCAGATGTGACCTTGAAGGACCCCACACTCCTATGAGATAGGCTTTGTCCCCCATTCATTCCTTCCACAGTGTATGTTGGCCACTGCCCTGGCCAGGTGCTTCTCTGGGATGGGGCCATGGCAGCCGGTGAGGCAGGCCCAGTGTGTTCACCTTGTGAGGGTGAGCAGAGAGCACAGAAACTTCCTGCAGAATCATCAGGACAGGCCCCTCTGAAGCAGCGACTGAGTGAAGGGAAGAAGCCAGCCATGGAGGACACTGTGGTGTGGGCCATGTCCCTGAGGCCGGCGCCATCTTGCAGAGCCCAGGAACAGAAGGAAGCCTGTGAACGTGGAGGGATCAGGCAAGCCTGGGTAGGGAATAGGATGTGTGGAGAGGTAACTGGGCTGGCTGGTGGGGTTTTTGTAGTTTGAATTTATTCCAGTGTGTTGGAAAGCCATGAGAAAGTTTATGCAACAGAGACGTGATTGTAGAGATACAGTAAGAGACCAGTTATTTAGCAGACCAGTGGGTAGTCCAGGCAAAAAATGATAATTGCTGAAACTAGAATGGCAGCATTGAAAATGAGGAAGGTGGATGGATTTGGGAGGTAGTTCAGAAGAAGGTCGGGATGGGAGTGTGATGTTAGAATAACGAGATGGAAGAGCCCAGAGGAGGTTCCTTGGCTTGGGTCATGGCATATTTATGGTATTAGTCTTATCTTATACCTCAGCAGTGATGTTTCTATAAGATCTGTAACCATAACATAGCTACGTTGGCATGTTACGCTTACACATTCATAGCGTGTAAGAATATTTTTACAGTAGTTGGAACAAATTGAATACTTCACAATTGCATTTTTAAGAAATTTAAGGTATGACAGAAACTACAAAGTGTTTATGGTGGTTACCTGACTTGAAAACTAGTTGGGGCAAAAATTGAGTGAAGAAGGAAAAAAAATGACACAATGAAAGCTAAGTCCATAAATCATGGCTAGTGTCAGTGATCCTGCTGCAGTTGATTGACAGCACGCTGTCTGAGGATCCTACAGAGAGGCTCTGAGTCAACAGCCAGAATGGAGCTGTGCCCTGCTCTGACCAAGCCAATCCTCTACCTGGCCATTGTAGAAGAATTTCTAAAGGCTAGCTTGTTACTGTAGATCATATCACAGCAGGTTAAGGGGATATTTTAATTTTAAAAATCTGAACTATTGATAAAGTTTTTCCAACCACAGATGGTGGGGAATAGTGAAGGTTTTCTAAAGCTGTGCATGTTATCTTACAAGAAAAACACTGATAAATCCCTGCCCTTCCTGACAAATCCCCTTTGTCTTTAGGATCAGGGCCAGGAGTGGAGGGGTGGTGCAACGGTGGATAATTCTGGCATGATGGGAGAGCTGATGTGGAAGGGACCTCGAGTCATCCAATCCAATCCTGTCATTTTACATGAAATGAAAAGGGGCTCAGACACCACTGTAAACCTTTTATTTAGTAGAGGATATTTGTGGCAGAATGCAAGAGGAATCCGGAACTTGAATTCATGTTATCAACAAGTCCACACTACTACCAAATAAAAGAGAAATGGGAAAGAATTAATTCACAGATTATGTGAGACCTCCCCTGGATTAATCATTCTGGTATTTTCTCCTTATTTAGAAAAAAAAAAAAACCAGATTGTTTTCCCAAAAATGTCCATGAATTTTCCAAGCAGCCTTAGTACAGGAACCTGCTCCATGAATTTTTTTATTTATGCAAACCCTAGAAGAATTCAACAGTGGAAAAGAGCAGCCACACCCAGGAACTTGGTCCTGTGGAAAGAAAATTCAAAAGAAATGAGGTCACTCCTGATTGCGGGGGAGGGGGCTACAGTGAGAACAATCATCCAGGACCCCGCCCTTCAGAGTCCTGCTGTCCTTGTGCAGACACACGTAGATGTCACGGAGACACAGGGGAGCTAGGAGTGACAATCTACATTTTTAAAATACACCGTAACGGTGTGTGATGTTGTGATCTATATGAGAAGCATATATTTCGTCTCTGCCCTGGTTTCTGGCACAGGCTCCTAAAACCTTTGGAATCTCCAGAGTGATAACAATGTCTTTTGTGTGTTAATGAGAACACTGGTAGCTGGGGGCCCCTAGATAGCTTCAGGATGAGGCTGCTCCTGAGAAAGGAGAAAGACCAAGCCATCATTAGAGAATTGGGACCTTCAGTCTCACCCAACCTCTGAGTGAAGGTTGAGTTTATCACCTATGACTAGTGGTTTAATCCAAGCTTGTCCACCCCATGGGCCAAATGTGGCCCAGGATAGCTTTGAATGCAGCCCAACACAAATTCATAAACTTTTTTATGAGTTTTTGTTTGTTTGTTTGTTTTTTAGCTCATCAGCTATCATTAGTGTTAGTGTATTTTATGTGTGGCCTAAGACAGTTCTTCCAGTGTGGCCCAGGGAAGCCAAAAGTTTGGATACCCTTAAGGAATCATGCCTATGTAATGAAGCCTCAAAGGACAGGGCTCAGAGAGCTTGTGGCTAGCAGAACACACAGAGGTTCCTCGGGGTGGCACCTGGAAAGGGCGCAGAAACTCCACACTCTTTCCCATGCCTCAGCCCGTGCATCTCTTCATCTGTATCCTTTTTACTATCTCTATAATAAACGAGTAAATGTAGGTAGTTCCGTGAGCTGCTCTAGCAAATTAATGGAGCCCAAGGAGGACGCGATTGTGCGAACCCCGATTTATAGCCAGTCATTCAGTATAGGCTGGGATCTGAAGCGAGGGGAGTCTTGTGGGACTGAGCCATCATTATCTCCAGGCAGGTCATGTCAGAACTGAATTATAGAACACCCAGCTGGTGCCCGCTAGAAAACTGGTTGGTGGGAAATCCCCCACCCAACATCTGAGGTCAGAAATGAGTGGTGAGTGGTGTGGGACAACAGAGAGAAAAAACAGTCAGAGGGGACCTTCATAAACATGACTGGAAACCCATAAACCATGTAGGAAATAATCGACAATATTTTACATTTAAAATTTTAACATTTTAAATAATTTAAAATACATTTAAAATGTTTCAAATTTAATAATTATTAACATCAAAACACAATGAAATTTATATTAAAAAGCTAGACTGGGCCAAGCACGGTGGCTCATGCCTATAATCCCAGCACTCTGGGAGGCCAAGGTGGGCAGATCACGAGGTCAGGAGTTCGAGACCAGTCTGGCCAACGTGGTGAAGCCCCGTCTCTACTAAAAATACAAAAATTAGCTGGGCATGGTGGCATGCACCTGTAATCCCAGCTACTCAGGAGGCTGAGGTAGGAGAATCACTTGAACCCGGGAGGTGGAGGTTGTAGTGAGCCAAGATCACGCCACTGCACTCCAGCCTGGGGGGACAGCAAGACTCTTATCTCCAAAAAAAAAAAAAAGAGCTAGACTGAAAAATAATATTCTTACACATTTAGTAGAGCGATTTGGTGGGCTTAATACATATACTCCTGTAAATTAATAAGGAAAGGCAGTCAGAGGAGAGTGACATGCAAATTCACAGATAATAGACAGGCTGATGACCAATTAACCTGTGCAAGGAAATTCAAAATAAAACAGCAACCGCACATCATTTTTTGTTAATCAGTGCATAAAAAAATTTTCAATATTTTAACAACCTATGGTTGGTGGGAGTGTGGGAAAACAGGTCTCTCACATTATTACGGGAAAGACAATTATTGTAACTTTTCAGGAATTAGACAGAATTTAATAGTCAGAAGACCTAGCAGTCCTACCTCTAGAAAGTTCTGCTACAGAAATACAAGTGGCTATTTATAATAAATAAATAAGAATGTTCATTTCATTAATGCTGTTGATAGCAAGACCCTGGCAGCAACTAAGTGCCCGCCCCCTACAGAAGACAGCTGAGTGAATTATGACATGCCCAATCTATGTCACAAGAGATTACATAATTAGTAAAAAAAAAAAAAATAAAAGTAAAGAAGGCTTATATGGATTGAATTAGAAATATTTCCCCAGGCTGGGCGCGGTGATTCACGCCTGTAATCCCAGCACTTTGGGAGGCCGAGGTGGGCTGATCACCTAAGGTCAGGAGTTCAAGACCAACCTGGCCAACATGGTAAAACCCCATCTCTACTAAAAATATAAATATTAGCTGGGTATGGTGGTGGGTGCCTGTAATCCCAGCTACTAGGGAGTATGAGGCAGGAGAGTTGCTTGAACCTGGGAGGCAGAGCTGCAGTGAGTGCAGATCATACTATTGCACTCCAGCCTGGGTGAAAAGGGCAAAACTCTGTCTCAAAAAAAAAGGAAAAAAAATTTCAGCAATATTTTTTAAATGGGAAAAATGTCTTAGAACAATGTATATCAAAAGCCTCTATTTTGTGAAAAAATAAGCAGACATCTCTAATATCTCTGTGTGAATCTACATGCAACACGTATAGAGAGATAGAAATGCTTTCTTTGGGGTAAGAATAGAAGATCTGTGGAAGGTTCACACCAACCTGTTGACTTTGGTACCCTTAGCAAGTTTGAAATACAGTATATTAATATTCATTAATGCTCCCTTATATCCCTGTATCATTTACACTATTTCCACAGCTGTATGTTAGTTTTATAATTCAAAATATAAAAGAAAATATATCTTGGGCAAAAGCAATCACTGATATATATGCATAGAAAAACTAGACGGTTGGATTATATTGCTATTTTCTCTTTTTGGCCTGTATGTATTTATAAAAACATAGCTGCAATAAAAATATATTACTTTTGGAAAAAGAAAGCAATTAGTATAAGTGTATACCACCCAAAACAAAGGACTCATTTCTACACTGGAAGGTGCCTGCTACTTTTTGGTGCTGGTGAACAGAGGACATTACTCTCCCATGACCAGGTGTGAACTGCAAACACCTCCCAATTTTTAGTGGGATGAGAGTAGTGAAAGGGCAGGTATCCTTATTCATGTCACTCACTTTTTCTGCATGAAACTTCTTCAGACACCATGCTGGTCACCTTGAGGCTGTGGAGTGGCAAGTGTGTCCTCAGCGTACTGTACAGCTAGCCCTGCCACTGAGCAGCTGACCAAACACAGCCCCTTCCAGTTGCTTCTGAGTTTTTTTGTTTGTCACCCAGGCTGGAGTGCAGTGGCATGATCTCGGCTCACTGCAACCTCTGCCTCCAGGGTTCAAGCTATTCTTGTGCCTCAGCCTCCCAAGAAGCTTAGATTACATGCACCCGCCACCATGCCTGGCTGATTTTTGTATTTTTAGTAGAGATGGGATTTCACCACATTGGCCATGCTGGTCTCGAACTCCTGACGTCAGGTGATCCACCCACCTCAGCCTCCCAAAGTTCTGGGATTACAGGTGTGAGCCACCATGCCTGGCCGTGAGTTTCTTTACTATTAGGGACAATGTAGTCATGCTTCTTTCAGATGCTCCTCGCTTATGGGAGCATGTTCAGGCTGCTGTGATTCTGAGGCCACCCTGGATTAATAAACCTGGTCTGTGACTTTTGAAGAGCAATTCTGCCATGCAAGAATGAGCACTTACAGACAGAGGAATCTGGAAGGATCCAGAGGGCTCTCCAGTCCACTCTTGGAAGCCCAGGAAATAAGGCATGGCAAGGTAACACAGCCCAAATACAGGAGCTGAACCAGAATTAACCCACATCTTCCGAATCTACATAGGACAAGGCACTATTCATCAGATCAATTGCCCTTCTCCTGGATGCAGAGCTGGCCACCCTCCCTGCTTCCTCTGCAGGCTGGAATGTGCATGATTGTGATGCTGGCCACCCTGAGGACCAGTCCTTCCAGAGCCTCCACACAGAGCCTCCTGCCCTTTGCTCCTCACGTGTCCTCAAAAAGCAGGTGTGAAAGATGGCGGGCCAGAGCTTGTGGGGAGGGAGCAATCACCACCGGCCCTCGGGAGTCCTTCAGCAGTTAGTGCTCTTGACTAACAGCAAATGTCTCAGCATTTCCTCAGACTACACAATCGCCTTCCCAGTACTGCATGAGAATGAGGTCAGAATTCACTTACTTTACTCCAATACATTCTTTCCACATGACCCATTTGGCCACACAATATGGGATGACAAGAAGTCTTGATGTGTTTGCAGAAATGATTCTGACTGTAGAACCAAACGAAGCTAACTCAGCCGTCGCAGGACGAGCAGTGGTATCAGACACTGGACAGCCATGCAGCCACCAGCCTAGTGGGCCACTATCTACAGAATGAAGGCGTGTGGAGTGGGGTGGGCCAGACTGAGACCATGCAAGTATAAAGATAAGGAAAGAATGTGCTGGGGGAATAGGAAACAGAGCAAGAAAAATCATCACCCAGAAATGATGAATATGAGAATAAATACCTTAGCACACAAGATTACAAAACAAGCAACACAGTCCCGTCATCTTGGAGGCACCTACAGTACTTGGTTACAAGCCCTTGCGGGAGGTGGAAAAGAGGGCAAAGGAGTGAAGTGGTCCAGCTCCCCCAGCAGTCAGGAGGGCAGGTTGACAGCAGGCTGGAGCCCTGGCAGGCAGCTCACCTCCTCCCCTTTCCATGGAGGACCCCGGGAGGGGGATTTTAGCCCTTCTGTTCTCCTCCATGGCACCCTCAGCTCCCCCTGCCATGGGGCCCTTCTGACTCCCAGCCACGACTGTCTCTCACTCTCTTCCTTCCCAACAGAATGTAAAATGAGAGCCGATTCGCTGAGAAAAGGATTATGCTTAGAGCTGATAAAGCAAAGATAAAGGAAAACTGGATATCTATACGCAGAAGAATATGCAGATAGACCCCTCTCTCTCACTATATACAAAGATCAAATCAAAATGGATTCGACTTACATCTAAGACCTGAAACTATGAAACTTCTGAGACAAAACATTGAGGAAATACTCCAGAACATTTGTCTGAGCAAAGATTTCTTGGGTAAGACTTCAAAAGCATAGGCAACCAAAGATAAAAAGAACAAATGGGGATCACATCAAGTTAAAATGCTTTTGCACAGCAAAGGACACAATCAACAAAATGAAGAGACAATGCACAATGCCTGGAAGAAAATGCCTGCAAACTACCCATCTGACAAGGAATTCATAACCAGAGTATATAAGGAGCTCAAACAACTCTTAGGAAAAAAACAAGTAACCCAATTTAAAAATGGACAAAAGATCTGAATAGACATACAACTGGCCAGCAGGTAAATGAAAAAATATTCAACATTACTAATCATCAGAGAAATGCAAATCAATACTACAATGAGTTATCATCTCACTCCAGTAAAAATGGCTTTTATTCAAAAGACAGCCAATAACAGATGCTGGCAAGGGTGTGGAGAAAGGGAAACCCTTGTACACTGTTGGTGGGAATGAAAATCAGTGCAGCCACTCTGGAGAATAGCATGGAGTTCCTCAAAAATGTAAAAAGAGAGCTACTGCGTGATCCATTAGTCCTACTGCTGGGTATACAGCCAAAAGAAAGGAAATCAGTATATCAGAGAAATATCTGCACTCCCCTATTCATTGCAGGACTATTCACAGTAGCCAAGATATGGAATCAACCTAACTACCCATCAATGAATGAACAGATAAAGAAAATGTGGTATGTATACACAATGGAATATTGGCCATATAAAATGGAATTCTATCAAATCCTATCATTTGCAACAACATAATGAAACTGGAGGTCATTATGTTAAGTGAAATAAGCTAAGCATAGAAGACAAATATTGCATGTCCTCACTCATATGTGGGAGCTAAAAAAATATAAACTCCTAGAGATAGCAGAATGATTGTTACTAGAGGCTGGAAAGGGTAGTGGGGAGGGGGAAAAGAGGGTATGGTTAATGGGTGCTGAGATACAGTTAAATAGAATGAATAAATAGTTCTGCCCTGGCCAGAACTTCCAACACTATGTTGAATAGGAGTGGTGAGAGAGGGCATCCCTGTCTTGTGCCGGTTTTCAAAGGAATGCTTCCAGTTTTTGCCCATTCAGTATCATATTGGCTGTGGGTTTGTCATAAATAGCTTTTATTATTTTGAGATACATTCCATCTAGTTTATTGAGAGTTTTTAGCATGAAGGCTGTTGAATTTTGTTGAAGGCCTTTTCTGCATCTATTGAGATAACCATGTGGTTTTTGTCGTTGGTTCTGTTTATGTGATGGATTACATTTATTGATTTGCATACATTGAACCAGCGTTGCATCCCAGGGATGAAGCTGACTTGATCGTGATGGATAAGCTTTTTGATGTGCTGCTGGATTCTGTTTACCAGTATTTTATCGAGGATTTTCGCATCAATGTTCATCAGGGATATTGGTCTAAAATTCTCTTTTTTTTGTTGTGTCTCTACCAGGCTTTGGTATCAGGATGATGTGGGCCTCATAAAACGACTTAGGGAAAATTCTCTCTTTTTCTATTGATTGGAATAATTTCAGAAGGGATGGTACCATCTCCTCTTTGTACCTCTGGTAGAATTCGGCTGTGAATCCGTCTGGTTCTGGACTTTTTTTGGTTGGTAGGCTATTAATTATTGCCTCAATTTCAGAGCCTTTATTGATCTATTCAGAGATTCAACTTCTTCCTGGTTTAGTCTTGGGAGGGTGTATGTGTCCAGGAATTTATCCATTTCTTCTAGATTTTCTAGTTTATTTGCGTAGAGGTGTTTATAGCATTCTCTAATGGTAGTTTGTATTTCTGTGGGATTGGTGGTGATATCCCCTTTATCATTTTTTATTGCATCTATTTGATTCTTCTCTCCTTTTTTCTTTATTAGTCTTGCTAGCAGTCTATCAATTTTGTTGATCTTTTCAAAAACCAGATCCTAGATTCATTGATTTTTTGAAGCCTTTTTTTGTGGCTCTATCTCTTTCAGTTCTGCTCTGATCTTAGTTATTTCTTGTCTTCTGCTAGCTTTTCAATGTGTTTGCTCTTGTTTCTCTAGTTCTTTTAATTGTGATGTTAGGGTGTCGATTTTAGATCTTCCTGCTTTCTCTTGTGGGCATTTAGTGCTATAGATTTCCCACTACACACTGCTTTGAATGTGTCCCAGAGATTCTGGTACATTGTGTCTTTGTTCTCATTGGTTTCAAAGAACATCTTTATTTCTTTTTTCATTTCATTATTTACCCAGTAGTCATTCAGGAGAAAATTGTTCAGTTTCCATGTAGTTGTGCAGTTTTGAGTGAGTTTCTTAATCCTGAGTTCTAATTTGATTGCACTGTGGTCTGAGAGAAAGTTTGTTGTGATTTCTGTTCTTTTACATTTGCTGAGGAGTACTTTACTTCCGATTATGTGGTCAATTTTAGACTAAGTGCGATGTGGTGCTGAGAAGAATGTATATTCTGCTGATTTGGGGTGGAGAGATCTGTAGATGTCTATTAGGTCTGCTTGTTGCAGAGCTGAGTTCAAGTCCTGGATATCCTTGTTAACCTTCTGTCTCATCGATCTGTCTAATATTGACAGTGGGGCGTTAAAGTCTCCCATTATTATTGTGTGGGAGTCCAGTCTCTGTGTAGGTCTCTAAGGACTTGCTTTATAAATCTAGGTGCTCCTGTATTGGGTGCATATATATTTAGGATAGTTAGCTTTTCTTGTTGAATTGATCCCTTTACCATTATGTAATGGCCTTCTTTGTCTCTTTTGATCTTTGTTGGTTTAAAGTCTGTTTTATCAGTGACTAGGATTGCAGCCCCTGCATGTTTTTGCTTTCCATTTGCTTGGTAGATATTCCTCCATCCCTTTATTTTGAGTCTATGTGCATCTTTGCACATAAGATGGGTCTCCTGAATACAGCACACTGATGGGGCTTGACTCTTGATCCAATTTGCTAGTCTGTGCCTTTTAATTGGGGCATTTAGCCCATTTACATTTAAGGTTAGTACTATTATGTGTGAATTTGATCCTGTCATTATGATGTTTTCTGGTTATTTTGCCCATTAATTGATGCAGTTTCTTCATAGCATCAATGGTCTTTAAAAATTTGGCCTGTTTTTGCAGTGGCTGGTACGGTTTGTTCCTTTCCATGTTTATTGCTTCCTTTAGGAGGTCTTGTAAGGCAGGCCTGGTGGTGACAAAATCTCTCAGCATTTGCTGGTCTGTAAAGGATTGTATTTCTCCTTCACTTATGAAGCTTAGTTTCTCTGGATATCAAATTCTGGGCTGAAAATTCTTTTCTTTAAGAATGTTGAATATTGGCCCCCACTCTCTTCTTGTTTGTAGGGTTTCTGCTGAAAGATCTGCTGTTAGTCTGATGGGCTTCCCTTTGTGGGTAACTTGACCTTTCTCTCTGGCTGCCCTTAACATTTTTTCCTTCATTTCAACCTTCATGAATGTGACAATTAAGTGTCTTGGGGTTGCTCTTCTCAAGGAGTATCTTTGTGGTGTTCTCTGTATTTCCTGAATTTGAATGTTGGCCTGCCTTGCTATGTTGGGGAAGTTCTCCTGGATAATATCCTGAAGAGTGTTTTTCATCTTGGTTCCATTCTCCCCATCACTTTCAAGTACACCAATCAAACATAGATTTGGTCTTTTCACATAGTCCCATATTTCTTGGAGGATTTGTTCATTTCTTTTTACTCTTTTTTCTCTAACTTTCTCACTTTATTTCATTAATTTGATCTTTAATCGCTGATACCCTTTCCGATCGAATCGGCTATTGAAACTTGTGCATGCTTCACAAAGTTCTCATGCCATTGTTTTCAGCTGTCAGGTCATTTAAGGTCTTCTCTATGCTGTTTATTCTAGTTAGCCATTCATCTAATCTTTTTTCAAGGTTTTTAGCTTCTTTGTAATGGGTTCAAACATCCTCTTTTAGCTCAAAGAAGTTTGTTGTTACCGACCTTCTGAAGCCTACTTCTGTCAACTCATCAAAGTCATTCTCTGTCCAGCTTTTTTCTGTTGCTGGCAAGGAGATGCAATCCGCTGGAGAAGGGACACTCTGATTTTTAGAATTTTCAGCTTTTCTGCTCTGGTTTCTCCCCATCTTTATGGTTTTATCTACCTTTGGTCTTTGATGCTGGTGATCTACAGATGGGGTTTTGGTGTAGATGATCTTTTTGTTGATGTTGATGCTATTCCTTACTGTTTGTTACTTTTCCTTCTAACAGTCAGGTCCCCCAGCTTCAGGTCTGTTGGAGTTTGCTGGAGTTCCACTCCAGACCCCGTTTGCCTGAGTATCACCAGTGGAGCCTGCAGAACAGCAAATATTGCAGAACAGCAAATATTGCTGCCTGATCCTTCCTCTGGAAGCTTCGTCCCAGAGGGGTAGCCACCTATATGAGGTGTCTGTCGGCCCCTACTGGGAGGTATCTCCCAGTTAGGCTACACGGGGGTCAGGGACCCACTTAAGAAGGCAGTCTGTCCATTCTCAGAGCTCAAACGCTGTGCTGGGAGAACCACTGCTCTCTTCAGAGCTGAGTTGGAAGTGCAGAAATCACCCATCTTCTGCGTCGATCATGCTGGGAGCTGTAGACTGGAACTGTTCCTATTCGGTCATCTTGGAACACCCTCATTGGAATTGGAATGTTCTTAACACAAAGAAATGATAAATATTTGAGGTGATGGATATCTCAATTACACTGAACTGATTCCTACACATTATATGCTTGTATTAAAATATTGCATGTCCCCATAAATATGTACAACTATTAGTTATCCATAATAACTAAAAATTAAAGAAATTAAAACTTCAAAGCAGGAACTAATAAAAGTGCTAAAATGACCCCAAAAGGAAGAAATATTGGAATGGACAGAAAAGGGGTAAACCTCAGAAAAGGGGAGCCTGCTGAACTGGCGCCTGTTCCAACCTGAGAAGGGGACAGGTCTCCTGGGGATTTCTGCCACATGGCCGTTCCCATCAGACATGTGGGTGTAACTTCCTAGTGCAGTGCAGGTTACATGGAGGCATAGAATTTGCAAGTCTCCTCTTGGGAGCCTGGGCCCCCAGGGCAGAGTCTGCCCACTGTCACAAGCTCTGCAGGAACAATGACCTAGCTCTTGCCTTTTGAGCTGCATGGTGGATAGCAGCAGATAGAAGTGCTAAAGCAGCTAAAGCTTGTCCCCAAAGCAATATTAACCCTCCAGTGGCTACAAAGTCAGTCTTCTTCCTCTAGGTCCCTGTCCCGTCATCCCCTCCCCACCTTCCCCAGAGTGGGCAGGAGGACTCTGAGAAAGGCTTTCCCAGCATTGAGATAACAGCTGTTTCTTCCTCCAGTTCCCCCCCTTCCTCCTACCCTCCTAAATGGCTCTAGGGAAGACTATGAAGAGACATTGGGAGATCCAACGGGGGGATATCCCTGGGATCTTCCACCCTGAGCAGCTGGGAAGTGTCGGATAACAGGGTCTCCAGCATGACTCAGACCACCTCTCTACTCCTTAGAGCCTGGTATCAGCATCCCACTCGCATAAGAAACCAATTGCACACCATTCATCACTCTCTTATTGAGCAAGTTTTCTGATGTTCCAAGAATATGTGTTCCTAAAATCATACTGAAAATCCCAGGCAGACATTGAAGTAGACGAGACAGATGTGCTTGAATTGACTGGGAATATAGTCAAGGTACTTTGTTCATTGAAAGAAACAGGTTGTCATACAACATGTGTAGTATCATCCCATTACAGCATAGATGATGATGATGAAGATAGGTGGATAGATGAATAGATAGATATTTAATGTGCATACAAAAAAGGTGTGGAAGAAAAACACATTAAAACTTCAGAGTGGGCAGCTACAATGACAATGGGTATGGAGTGAAAACTCCACTTATATTGATCATTTCCATACAGTTTATATTTTTCCTACTATTTTTGCTATTACTGATTTTAAAAGTTGTAAATACTTGTCAAAAATTGAAAAAGTGCAGAATATTGTGAAGTGAAAGACAAAATTATCTTTTCCTCACATGTGAAAGTGTCATTAACATTTTCTTATGTGTCTTTTTATAAAATACACAATTATACAAACCCTTACATATACATATTCTTTATAGAATTAAATAAGTACGTGCTCATATATAATCCATACTATCCAGCTTTCTAATTTAATTGATAATATATCTTAAGTATTTTCCAAATGAGTACAAATAGATCTGTATACCTTTTTTTTAAAATGTGGCCTAACATTTAATTTTTATGGATATAAAAATGTATTTAATCAGACTCTTAGAGATGGACATTTATATTGTTTCTATAATTTTAATTTTCAAACAATGATGCAAAGTACATACTCATACTTAAATATATGATTTTAGGGGGAGAGGGATTTGGCCAAGTCAAATATATTTCAAGTATATCTAAAATCATCAAATCTGCAGAATTAAAGTTGTATGCATTCTTAACTTTGATAGCTATTGAAGAATGCTTTTCCAAAAATGTCCTGAACTGTATCCCACCCACACTATATCACGTGTCCTTAATTTCCAATTGTTGAAATTTTAAAGTGGATCCTCATCTTTTTAGATATTCAATGACTATGTGCATTTCTCTATAAACAATATTTTGGCACCCTTAAAAAGAAAATCTGGGTGGGATGTAATTCAGCATTGCATACTATATGTGTGTGTGTCTGGGTGTTTCCTCAGTTTTCTTTCTCATAGCCACTTTTATAACTATAAGTAATCTACTGTAAACTATTTTTGATTTGTAAAATTTAGACAATCTCATCTCTATCATTTTTTATTATCAAATATGAGTCCATCAGATCATTTCTGAGCCTATCCCATCCTCCCCATCCCTAATATCTAAATTGGGCGACTTACATTAGACCATTTTACACCGTCCACGTGCATGACACTGACATTCTGCTGAGGGCAGGAAAACTGACCTCTAGTTGATGTGTCTGCATCAGACTCACTAAGGACTAATGTGGGACATTATCAAGTGGCTTAACCACTCTATGCCTCAGTTTCTCCTGACCTGCAAAATGGGGATAAACCAACTGCACAGATTTATTGCAACACTAAATTTGCGGGCTGCTTGGTAAATCTTCAAACAGAATCTTAGTCCCAATGATTTAAACTTAGTTCTTTCTATGTGAAGTAAATTGCCACCAGCCCACACCTATCCCATCCCTTCATACAAACTCTACGATTGCCGAGTTTATTATTTTCATTAAGCTCTCAACTCCATTTTTCATTCCAGTAGTATTTTCAAAAAGGCTCATTCATGTGACTTACATATTGGAAAATGTCAAACAGCACCATATGCTTGCTGACCAAGCACAGAATCCCTGATTCCATTTCTAACACCTCTTTAAAGAGAAGTTTTCTTAAGGAACCTGAAATCAGACTCACTTTTCCAACTTTTGGTGACTTTGGTTTTCTCTCTGGAAGCCAAGCCATTTCTTCTCATCCTCGACATTGACCAACTTCACAGGAGGGTCTTAGAGTTGACTGTTTTCAGTTATCATTTCTAGCACATGGCCATCCCTTCAACTTGTGGTCTATTTCTTGAACGTTAATCAAATTGCACAGCAAATATTAATGAATTCTATGTAATGAAGCAAAATAACTTTAAACAGCTAAATCTCAGCCTCTCTTTTCTCATGAACACTCAACATTTCCCATTGCCTCCCAAATTAAATAATAGTAACATATATTTATAAAGCATTATCTACTTTCCAGGCATCACCAAGTTGTAAACTCTTATTTTATTCAAGCTCCCAACAGCCCTATGAGACATGTCTTACTAATTAAGGAACAGAGGCCGCTGCCCTGTGCTTCTGAAAGCTGGTTGCTCTTCTGGTAGCTCATCTCATGGTGCAGGCCAGCAGCTGGATAGGCTCTAGGCTCCTCCAGTTGCTGCCTGACTCCCGAGTTTCTCTGGGTCCTGGGCCAGGTTAGCAGGCTGGCCCTTGGCCAAGCACTCCACTTTCTTCTGCAGGTCTCTGGATCCGATGCAGTAAGAGAGAAGTGTGGGTGTCCACTTTGCCTTTGTGGGTCCCAGAGTGTTCTTGGGAGCCCCCAAGTTTTCCCCCCTCAAGGGCTCCTTGTTCTCCATTCTGCAAATGGTCTGACGGTGACTTCAGGCCTAACTCCAGCAACCGAGCAACCCAGAGTATGGACTTCTTCCCCATAAGTCTGCTCTGCTCTAATTGTCTGAGAGCAATTCTCTGCTCTAATTGTCTGAGCCTCCAACCAAACCCTCCCAGACCAATTGTTCAAAGTCCAATTCTCGACAGAAAAAAAGGAAAGAAAAGAAAAAACCAAACCCTAATTCCACAGGACTCCAGGCAGTTCTGTTTTCCTGATCAAATCTATTAATAACAAAGATCATGTATTATTAATCACAAAAATACATCACATTAAATTACAAAACTTTACCCATCTTCTTCCTTACAATGCCTTCCTTCTTATATTGTGTAAGGCAAAGGATGTATTTACAACAGCCACAGGAATGCCCATGTCCCTTCCCACTGTGCAGGAAAGATGGATGACTTCCCACAGCAGAGAGCCCACCAGCACGTCCCCTGGAGCGAAGGGACCAGGCAGTGTGTGGAGTGTGTTGAGGCGGAGATGAGTCAATTCTGTGCTCTCCACCTCCTCCTCCCACTACTCTCTTAAGGGAAGCTGCTCCTTGCATGCTCATCTACATCACCTGGAACTCGAGGAGAGCTCTCCATCCACAGGTGGGTAGGAAGAATGTGAAAAATCAGCCCTGCTATAATGAGGATTGGACTCCAGGGCTGATAGCTAGTTCTGGGCAACACCAATTTCTGCTCTCTTTTTCTTTTTTTTCTTTTTTTGTTTTTCATTAATTCTCAAGGCTGCAAACATTTAGTGAGGAAATAAAAGTGAAGCAGGAAGGATGAGCAGAGAGAGAAATCGACATCAGAGTGGGGTCATGGCTGGGTGGCGATCGTCACCCACAGGCCACTTTCCTGCAGGCCTTAGGCTACTCACAAGAACATGTTTCAGGCTATCAGTTTCCTTGAATTGTAACTTTGGTCGTGGACCTCAAGTAGGAAATGTTACCGCAGCCCTTAAAACATGCAAGGGATCAGGTACAGCCTGGAGGAGCTCTGGAAGGAGGAAACCAACTCTGCTTTTCTGCTTCCTAAATGTTAAGGATGAAGATAATCCCATTAAACAGCCATTTCTGGAGGAATGTTTAATGGTGCTGGAAAGTAGACACCATATATTAAGTTTTAAAAACAAGATACAAGTGTTATAAAAATTATAAATGATGAGCACAAAGGTTTGTAAGACATCAAATATTACTATTCATTATTTCTGAGTAGTCAGATTTTGAGTTATTTTTTACTTTTTCACATTTTTAAATGTTTTACGATAAATATGTATTACTTCTATAATTAGAAAAAGTACTAAATGCTATTTTGTAAAAGAGAAAGAGAGAGATTTTTAACTTTGGAGAAATAAGACTTTACCCCTAAGTTGGGACTTAGTGCCATGGAAATGTATAATTCACAAAAGATCCAGAGGGTATTTACTTTTAACTCAACTTGTCTAAAGTTAAACTTATGATATTTTCTCCTAAACTTGGTCCTCTTCCATCTTTTATGTATTAGTGGTTATCCTTCCAGTCATTGAGTTTCACAAGCCAAAATACCTCCCTCTTCCTTACAGCCCCTTAACCAATGCAGCATTATCCTGAAAGTTGACATCTTAAAGTACCTCTCAACTCCGTTTCCTTCTCTTTTTACCTCCAGCCATCATTCCCACCCACCCACACCCTACATCCAACCTGGCATCATTTCTATTGCAAGAGCTCAAGATCCACTTTCTCCACTTTCCTCTGGTCAATTTCACCCCAGAGCCATTCCACATCCCATATTGCTGCTGGTGCTGATGCCAGTTCTGTACTGAACATCTGCCTCCAGTCAGATGTCATACCTGTTCCTTCCCTGCCTGGCCTTTACTATCTCAGAAAATTATAACATAATTCAATTAAATCATCAGCAAACTCTGGAGAGACCCAGTTCATATGTCTATGGAAAGGCTTGTCAACCACAACTCCAAAATATATCCTAACTCTATCTAGTTTGTTCCATCTCCATTGTTACCACCAGAATCCCAGCCAACATTATCTCTTGTCTACATGCAGTAGTAACCTCCTAACTGGTCACCTGTCTTTCATTCTTCACCCTACAATCTGCATATGACCCAGGGATATATTAAAAGCAAAGTAGAACAAAAACATGGTTAAAACCCTCCAGTGAACGTTTATTGTACTTGTGGAAAAAACAATGTACTTCTTTTCTTGCACAATTTGTTGCTGCTCACTTTTCAGATGTCACCTCTTACCCCTTACCCCTTTACTCACCTGGTTCCAAACACGCTGATCCCTTTCTGTTGCTGAAACAGACCAATGCTGATCACAGCTAGGGAACTTGGTGCTCACTGTTTCCTCTGCCAGGAAGTTTTCCCTCTGGCTTTTTGTATGACCTGTCCTTCTTTATCTTACAAAGGTCAGAGCATACATAACTTCCTAAAAGAGGCTTTCCTGTCCTGCCTTCTTATAGAAAGGACAAACCCCCAGTCCTGTATCCCTCCCAATCATGTGATCTACTTTTATTTCCTCCTTTGCATTTATCACCATTTAAATTAGTCATCTTAATCAAGGGTCTGTGATATTACTATCAGTCTCCTCCTACTGGAAAGTAAACCTCATTCTCTGTTTATTTCACTATTGTTTCCCAGGGTCTAACAAAGTGCCTGTGCTTATCAAATTTTTGTTTAATGAATAAATGAATGAATAAATTTGCCTGCCATAGATTTCATAGTTCAAATTTGGATTAATGGATATGAGCTGAATACCTTACCACATTTTCCAAAGATCAAATGGCCACCTTGCAGTGAGAGCTGGTGAAGACATTGGCCCCATTCACAAAAGCATGCTCAGGCTCCCTGTATTAGTTCATTTTCATGCAACTGACAAAGACATACCTGAGACTGGGAAGAAAAAGAGGTTTAATGGGACTTACAGTTCCACAAGGCTGGGGAGGCCTCAGAATCATGGCGGGAGGTGAAAGGCACTTCATACATGGCGGCGGCAAAAGAAAATGAGGAAGAAGCAAAAGCGGAATCCCCTGATAAACCCATCAGATCTCATGAGACTTATTCACTATCTCAAGAATAGCATGGGAAAGACTGGCCCCTGTGATTCAATTACCTTCCCCTGGGTTCCTCTCAGAACAAATGGGAATTCTGGGAGATACAATTCAAGTTGAGATTTGGGTGGGGACACAGCTAAACCATATCACTCCCTGAGCACCACATCTGGGAATCCACAGCTCCAAGTGGCCTGAAGACGCCATTTGCTGCTCTCTGGCATCTGTGGCATCTGCTGGAGGAAGCAAGCAGCTGTCACATGATAAAGCAAAGCAAACAGGAAAGGCTTTGCTTTTTGCTAGTGTGCTTCTGCCCTGATCTGAGAGAGATTCTTTGTCCTTCAGAGACGAAAAAGTTAAAAGCATTCCAGAATATGAGGGGAAAGCATAGGTAGGTGGGAGTGGGGGTACGATGATGTGGTTTCTTTCCTATGTGCTCTGTCCTCACATGCCAATCCGTAGAGTGTTCTTACCAGTTCTAGCATTGTGCCTGGTGGGACAACTCTGGGTTGACTGGATAAGAGGTGCATAACCAGGACCCAGGGACACTGGCTTCCCATGTCCTGTCCATTCTCAGAAAGCAGCCCTTAGGGAGGTATTTTTGAGAGGAATGACCGTTGTCAAACTACAGCAGATTTCATCAGTGTGGCCAGTCATGAGTCAAACAGTCCAGATCAACAAAGCCCATAATCTCATCATTTTGCTTCTATATCTTAAAGTGTATTTTGGACACATAGGTGTTCAGGGCATGGTGTATGAGAACAGAACATCCATGGCAGAGAACCAGACCCTAGGGTCAGAGAATAATCTGGGCCTCTTTGTTCAGAGTGAATTAAATCTTGGCTTATTCATGCTGTGAATCAAAAAAGTAATAGCTCCAGGTGCACACCCCTGAAGAGGGGAAGGTATCACTAAAGCAGGGGCAGTGTGCTATGGAGTGACCTCCCGTCCCACCTGGTATACTCCAAGAGTTATAAGGTCACAATCAAAACAGAAGGAAAACCACCTGGAAGAAGCAGATCCGGGCGCATGAGTAGAAGCAGGTTTTCTAGATGGGTGGGGTAACATAAAACTCAAGTCCACAGCTGAACACCAGGGCCTTTCCACCCAGTAGCATGTTAGCCCCTTTCTAAAATCACCAGAACGGGCAAAATCGAGACCCTGGCTCTAGCCCATTCAGCTCCTTCTTCTAGACAAATATTATTAGTCAGGGTAGTTGGCTTGTTAAAATTTGAGCTCACAAGATAGGGGAGATGAGGCAACCGAGGAGAATAACCAATATTATAAAAGATAATACAGGTCGGAAGTGATGGCTCACACTTGTAATCCCAGCACTCTGGGAGGCTGAGATGAAAGGATCACTCGAGGTGAGGAGTTTAAGACTAACCTAGGCAACAAAGTGAGACCTGTCTTTACAAAAAAAAAAATGTAAAATTTAGCTGGGTATTGTGGCACATACCCGTGGTTACAACCGCTTGGGAGGCTGGGGCAGGAGGATTGCTTGAGCCCTGAATTTTGAGGCTGCAGTGAGCTATGATTGCACCACTGCACACCAGCCTGGGTGACAGAGTGAGACCCCACCTCCTAAAAAATATATAAGTAAATAAAAATTTTTAAAAGATAATACATTGGATAATTGGCATCAGATGAAGAGGAGCAAATGGACTGAGACAGAGAACTTAAATATAACAAACATTCTTGAAGAGGGAAGAGAGGATATTGATGACATGACAAAGGGGCAGAAGTATTTCTAAAGAACAGCCAAGTAAAAATGCCAGGCTTCAAAAGTATGAGTACAATATATAGGATTAATTGTTGAATGAATGTAGCTAGAGCAGGAATGTATGAGTTGAAACATTAGGTGAAGAACTCCTTTTAGAAGGCATCATGGAGTAGCAAAAAGACAAGAGATGTAAATGAAAAGGAATAAGTGTTATAGATTCCAATGTTCATGTCCTATTCATATACTATACAATATTTATATACTATTGAATATCATATATACATTATATATACTACTACATATATTAGAGAGGAAAAATTATTGAAAGAAATAAAGAATGAAACTTTACTGACTTAAAGAAAAATGAAAGTTCTCAAGGTCTGACCACATACCACATACACATGGAAAAATCCATACTAGAAACAGACAATATATTTTCTATGTCTGTGATATTGTTATCACAGACATAGAAAAACTCCAAAAGTGTTTGATGAGAGGGGTTAATCACTTCCAAAAACACTCAGAATCTGAATGTCATCAATCTTTCAACAATAGCATGGAGAATAAGAAGATGATAGAGTAATGCTCAAATACGTGAAATAAAATAATTCAAAATGAGAATTATGAATTTGGCTACACTCTCATTTAGATGAAAAGGCAAAAACAATGGTCTTAGGATTATGTTCCTCCTGGATAAAGGACGAGGAAAAGAGTGGCTTTACAATAGAAAGTCTTTTTGACAATATAAAGTACCAAATATTCGCAATTTTGACCATGCTGGCCAAACATCAACAGGAAAAACCCACATCCTACTCTCCTGCCCCTGCCACACTGCGATTTCGGTGGACCAAGCTGAGAGCTGATCTTCCACTCCACATCATGTATATCTTACAGCAACATGAAGTCTCCCTTCAGTTTCCCTCTCTTCGGTTCCCCTGCTCAGGAGTGTCCGAGGGACACCAGGAAAATGGGAATAACCACCAATTTTCACCTTCTGCTTGGCAGAGGCAGGTCATGGTAGTGGTGCTTTGATTCCCCTACATGGGTAGCATCGGCAGGACGGAGCAGGCAGCTGATCTTCCATCTCCCCCCAGACAGGGGCAGGTGGTGTTCTAACTCCCTCACCAAGGCAGTGTCCAGGTGGCAGGTGACAGCCAGTCCCACAAGCTGAGTCCCCTCCAATATCAACTAGATAAAATAAGGCGGTCTGAGTGGGGCCTGGACAGCACACCATTTTCACCCAACGTTGGTATCAGTAGGGCCAGATGTAGAACCCAACATCTGCCCTCATCCAGCATCAGTGAGGCGGAATGAAGTGGTGGGAAGGGAGGCTAGTTGTCACTCCACTTCTCCCCTCTCCTGGTGTCAGCAGAGACCAGCAGGGAGCTAAGGTTTGCCCTACTGTGTAGCAACAAAGTGGTATAAGTCAGCCCTCCACTTACCCTCCGCCTGGTTACAGGGTCCAATGGTGTATTAGTCAGAGTAGCAGATATTCAACTGTTAGGAGTACCTGCTACAAATGGGGAGCTGAGCTTACACCTCTCCACTCAGAGGCAATGAGGTAACATGAGCCAATGTCCCACATTTTGGGGAAAGGTGTCAGTGAGGCCGATGGGGAAGCAGAACTTCCACCTCACCTTATCTGCAAAGATGCAGCTTTATTAAACAGTTCGTTTTTGCTACAAGGATGTCACAGAGCCAGGAGAAAGCTGAGCATGCACACCCAACCAGCCCTGATGCTATACCTCAACACAATGCTACCTCGTAAAATAACTACACTAATAAAAGACTGTGTAGATTTCTGAGTTTCATAATTCAATTTCCAAAATGCCCAGGATACAACTTAAAATCATCAAATTATGAACAGGAAAATCATCACTTGAAAGAGAAAAAAACAGGCGACTGACATGAGCACCAAGATGAATCTGGTGTTGAAATCATCTCATAACGATTTTAAACCAGCCACCATAAAAATGCTTCAACAAGCAATTATGAATTACTTTGTAACAAATGAAAAAAATAGAAAAATTAGTAAAACAACTGGTGGTATATAAAAGAACCAAAGGAAATTACAGAACTAAAAACGCAATCACCAAAATACAATTTAAAGAAACCTCGGTGGATGGACTTACTGGAAATGAGATAGGATGCAATCAGGAAACTCGAGGACAGATAAATAGAATGGGTCCAATCTGCACAACAAAAATAAAATAGACTGAAAAAAATCAATGAGGCCTCAGAAAACTGGGGGGCAATAACAATAGAAGTTACAATAACATCATCAAAGTTTCTGAAGGAGAGGAGAGACAGAATGGAACTGAAAGGGTATTTGAAAAAATAATGGTTAAAAATGTCTCATTTCGGTGAAACGTATGTCAACAGATTCAAGAGGCTGAGAAAATCTCAAATAAGATAAATGTAAAGAAATTCACACTAAAGGCACATCATAATTAAACTTTGTGCAACTAAAAACACAGAAAAATTCTTTAAAGCAGCCAGAGAAAAACAGTATTCCTTATAAGAAAACTTGAGTTAAAAGACAGTAGATTTCTCATTGGAAACATAGAGGCAAGAAAGAAGCAGAGCCACATTTTTCAGGAACTAAAAGAAAAGAACTGTCAACCCCAAATTCTAAGTCTGATGAAAACATCTTACAGTAATGAAGGGTAATCTCAGACAAGAAAACTAAAAGAATATATTACAGCAAATCTGCCCTTAAAGAATGGCTAGAGAAATTTCATTAGCACAAAAGAAATAATAACAGAATAAATGTCAGAAAGAAAGAAAAAGACCATCAGAATGGGTCAAAACAGGGTTAAATATGATACACAGTTTTTCTTATGAGTTTTAAAAATTAAATTTGATGGTTGAATCAAATATAACACAATATAGTGAGGTGCTCATTGTACATGTTACATAAGATGATTATATTTTTAATAGACAGATTAAAGGAACCCAAATGGAAATAAATTTTCTGTACTTAATATAAAGTAGTAAAACATCCATACCAGCACATTATAAATTAAGTACATATATTATAGTAGCTGGAGTAACCACTCAGAAAACAATACTCAAAAACACTACAAATAAATCAAGAGTATATCCTAAAAAATGTTTAAGCAACCCAAAGGAAAGTAACAAAAGAAAAATAAATGAAGGAGAAACTGAGGAAGCAAACAGAAAACAAGCAACAAAATAAAATAGAAGCCCTAACATATCAATAATTACCTTAAGTATAAATAATCTAAATATAACAATAGAAAGACAGATTGGCATAGTGGAAATATATATATATATATATCACCTCAAATACAAACATATAAGTAGGTTGAAAAGAAAAGAGTGGAGAAAGATATACCATGAAAACAATGAGAAAACAAGAGTGACTATAATCACATTAGATGAAGTAGTACCAAATAAAATTACTAGAGATAAATGGAGACATTATAAAAATGATAAGAGAATCAACACGCTGAAAAGACTTAAACAATTCTAAATAGGTACGCACCAAATAGCAGAGCTTCAAAATACACGAAGCAGAAACTCATATTAGCATTAGCCATTAGAGAAATGTAAATTAATGCCCTTATAAAATATCACTACACATTTGTCAACATAGCTAAAATTTAAAAAAAAAATAGTGAAGGCACCAAACACTGGTGAGGATGTGGAGAAACCGAATCATTCATTCATACATGGCTGGTGGGAAAAAAAGTGATGCAGCCATTCTGCAAAACAGTTTGACAGATTCTTAAAATACAGAAGATGCAACTACCCTACAATGCAGCAATTACACCCCTGGGCCATTATCTCAGAGAAATGAAAATGTATGTTCACCCAAAAACGTGTACCAGAATCTTTGCTTTATTTGTAATCATCCAGAAACAATCTGGATGTTCTTCAGTGAGTGGGTGGTTAAATCATGGTCCATCTATACCATGGAATACTAATGAGCAATAAGAGGCAACGAACTATTCATATACAAAATAACTTGATGAGTCTCAAGGGAATTATGTTGAGTGAAAAAGCCAATCTTTGGTTACATACTGTATGATTCCATTTATGTAACATTCTTGAACTGACAAAATTGTAGAGATGGAGAACAGATGAGTGGCTGCCAGAGGCTGGGCGGAGGTGGGAAAGGAGGAAGGGCTGTAACAGAGTAGTATGAGGAACTCCTGTGGGGATGGGACTGTTTTGTACTTTGATTGTGGGGTGGTCACACAAATCTGCACATGTGATAAAATTGCATAGAACTAACACACACGTACACATACAACTGGTGAAATCTGAATAAAGTCAATGGATTGTTTCAATGTAAATTTCCTGGTTGTGATATTGTACTAAAGTTATGCAAGATGTAACTATTAGAGAACTTGAGTGTAGGGTATGTAGAATCTGTATTAATTCTTAAAACTGCATGCCAATCTGCAATTATTATCTCAAAATAAAATGTGAAAGAATTAAGTATGTAGAGATCTGGTGATACAGCCTCAAACCTACATGGCTATCTAGTAAAATTAATATAACACCCCTCTCAAAACAGATAGAATGAGGATTCATAAAATAAGCAAAGATATATGAATTGAATAATGTGATGACTAAGCTCACACTAATAGTTACACATCAAATGTGTATCACCAACAACAGAAATGGAGACCTTTTCTTTGCTCCTGTTATGAACCTCATATGCAGTGTTTTAACAGAATTCTCACATTCATTCAAACTGTTTTTCTGTGGAAAACAGACAGCAGAAGATATATGTAATATGTAAAACTGACTGGGTACACCTGGGATGTACAAGGAGTGTCTACAAATGACCAAAAGATACCAATAAGCAATTCAGAAGTGAAGACGCCCAAATCACCAACAAGTATACTCAGAGATGTTCAAAATCACTGTTAATAGGAGACATGTGAATTATGAGAGCAGGGAGATAGCACTTTGGACCTATACACACCTCAGATTGGCAAAGCCACGAATACACTCTGTGTTACTAATAAAAGATTAGTGAACATGCAAGTTGCCGTACTCATGAACAAAGCCACAAACATTGCTGCAAGCAGCCAGGCATTGCTTAGGAAACCAATCATGTTTAGCACTGAGCCAGCAACTCCACTTCTGGGGTGGCTTCCTCTTCCGGAGCCTTCACCAACAGGTCCACATGAGACATCTTTGCAGACTTTCATGACTGCACTGTCAGTGGCGGTGGAGGGGAATAGATTAGCAAAGTGTGGGTGACGCAGACTAAGTCAGAAGCAACAGCTAGATGTACAGACAGCCAACAGTGACATACACACACACACAAACACACACACACGGTGACTACGTACACAGGAAGGAGCAGAAAAAGAAGCATAGTGCTTATATTCTACATGGATTAAAAAGCAATGTAGGCCAGGCGCGGTGGCTCACGCCTGTAATCCAACACTTTGGGCGGCCGAGGCAGATGGATCAACTGAGGTCGGGAGTTCGAGATCAGCCTGACCAATACGGAGAAACCCCGTCTCTACTAAGAATACAAAATTAGCCGGGCGTGGTAGTGCATGCCTGTAATCCCAGCTACTCGGGAGGCTGAGGCAGGAGAATCGCTTGAACCCGGGAGGCGGAGGTTGCAGTGAGCCGAGATGGTGCCATTGCACTCCAGCCTGGGCAACAAGAGCAAAACTCTGTCTAAAAAAAAAACGCAATGTAAATGTACAAAACACCACTTAGCAAGGATACTTACACATTTATAGTGCATAGCATATAAGCATGAGTGCTTCTGGAAAATGGAGTTGAAACAGGAAAAGGGCATTGGAAATAAATGGGACTTTGCATGGATTGATGCTGCTGTCTTAAACTATAAATAAAGGGAAAATAACACAAGACTATTATATAGAGGTAGAGCGGGGGAAGAAATAAAACCAGGACTCTTTCCAAGCGCTTGCCTCTGGGTGGTTTCCCAAGCATGATTTCATAATTCCCAAGTATAATGTCCTCAGACACTCTCCGAATGCCACTCACTCTCTGGGGCTTAGAGAACACTCTCACCAGGACAAGAGCCAAGTCTGGGATAAAGAGAAACTCGGGGGACAGGGTTGGGGGCTTGGGGCAGAGACAAGCTTGCAGGGCAGGTAGGAGCAGGCAAGCCTGCTTCACGTCTTGGGTGTTTTCTCTTTTTCTTGCAGTGACAGGGTGACGGAGGCGCAGCCCCGGTGTGGGCCGGAGTCCACCCTGGGATAGGAGGCCCTGCCAAGGCAAAGTGGCCTGGTAACTTGGCGCTGTTTCCCGGGGAAAATGCAACCATTGTTTTAACACAAAACATGCCTCTGTCCCTGGCCAAGGCCCATCTGTAAAAAGTTATTTTCTTCAAAAGCCTGAAGGAAAAGGCTGCAAGAAGTGTGCTCTGGCTTCAGTCTCCCTATACACAGTTCCAGGTCAAGTACAGTAAGGCCAGCCAAGCAGGGTGACCCCGACTGTGGAGGCAGGGCCAAGGCCCCCAGCAAACAGGAGCAGCCTGACACACCAGGGATCTTAGCCTGAGCTTGGCTGCAGACCCACTCAAAGCCTTGGCTACTTGCTGTCCTCTGAGTTTTACTTTTCCCTACAAGCCAGAATATCACAGTCAAATGGTTGGAGGCCATGGGCCCTGTGAACACCTTCTCCAGAGATTGCCATGGTCCTGGAATGCCTATCTTCCCTGTCCTGCCCCAAACCTCCCACAAGCTGATAGAACAGACCATGGCCTCCACCACATCATCCCCAGACAAGAGCCGGGTGAGCCCTGTGGCCAGCCTCCCTCCTCCTGGCCAGCCCCTCCAGGTCCAGCCAGGTATGAGGCTCCCACCCACCTGTCCTCCCTGTCCCTGCGGGAGGGCACTGGAACTGGGCCTCCCAGCCAGGCTAGAATTGTGAGCAATCAGATACGGAAATACTCCTACGACCACCAGGGCACAACCAGTGGATATCCTGAGTTCTGGAAATGACTTTTAGTTACAATATTAAATTTTAAATGAAGAAAATTTACATTTTAATTCTCAGTAAGATATCTGGATAACGCCGAGTTGCATTTTGTAAAGGACTGTGCTGTTCAAAATCTTTCCTTAGCACCGCCCAAGACACCCCACACTGTGTAGGTCAAGGTGCCGGTAGAACTGGCACCTGAGCCTGGAGGAGGGTCCCTCATGTACCAATGGGCTCTGAGTCCACTGTCATGCCCAGTGAGCCACTCAACCAGGAGCCAAGGGGCTCAGGGGCATCAGAATGTGTGACAACACCTCCAGTGGAGCAAGCCTGTGGGCAAACACCCCGACATCCTCCCTGAAGGCAGCAAAGTCAAGCGCAGTGGCTTGTCCTCCCAAGTTCCACGGTCAGCTTGGGGGGCATTCACGCCATCCCGCCTGCTCTCCTGGGCACCTAGCACAACACTGCGGTCAAGTTTGGCCTGAGCTGGTGCAGGGCCAGTATGTGGGGAAGGGCCCTGCCCGTGGCCCCGGGTGCAGGAGAACCCTGAGGATGAGGTGGAGCAACCTCAGAGGCAGATGCCAGAGAAGGGCTCCCCAGCACTGGAGCAGGGCCTTCCAGGGGCTCCCAATTCCCAGCTTACCTATTAAAAGCTTCATAACCCTGGCACAGGAGGTTTGCTTGTTTACTTTGGAAATAGCCATGCCACCCGGGCTGGAAGCCCACACTGCAGAAGCCTCCATGGCTGGCCATTTGCTCTTCTAATGACTCCAGAGTTTGGACAATCAGAGTTTCTGATGCTGACACCAGCTGAAGTGTCTCCGGCAGGACACCTGCCTCTGGAGGCCATGCCTAAGCCCGCATCTGTCCAGGGCACTCCTTGAGCAAGTAGGTCCAGTGAACAAGGGAAGCACCTCCTTCCATCCAGAAGTTAATGCTATTGTCCACCTCATTAGAGGCTAGGAAGGAAGACATCTTCCTTCAGCCTCATCTCTACAAACTGTCTCTCTTTCTCTAAATTATTTCCTCTTCCACCTCCACTGGGTCACCTCCCCAGGAATGGAGGAGCTGTCAGGGCTACTGCCCATCTGAGGGCCTTGGAGGGAACCAAGAGTGGGAGGAAGGAAGGTGAGGGTTATTCACAGTGCTGGGGGAAGAGCCTGGCCATAAGGGAGGGGCCCTGCCTTATTCCACCCCGCCATCCGCACTTGGGGCAGGGAAGGTCTAACAGTCAGCCTGGGCTGCTATATACAAAGCACCACGGAGCTGGGGGGTGAAACTACCAGCATTTATCCTCTCAGGCCTGGAGGCTGGAAGTACCAGAACAAGGTGTCAGCAGGGCTGGTTTCTCCAGAGGCCTCACTCCTTGGCTTGTAGATGGCATCTTCTTCCTGCATCCTCACATGGTCGTCCCTCTGTGGGTATCTGTGTCCTCATCTCCCCTTCTTATAGGACAGTGGCTATATTGGATTAGGCTTCGAAAAGGAAAATTAAAATTTGGGTCCCCAATTTACTGTGCCAAAAGAAAAAAAAATCAAGCTGAAAGCTGAGTCGTGCAAGAAGTTGCCTTTCCTTTTGTTCCTAAGCAGATAGCTACAGATAAGAGGTTAAGTATCTCCACAGGTAGCTGCTCTATTTTCACCTTATCTTACATAAAGTGCTGATTTACTGAGTGCAAGATGTGTACATAATTGACTATACCCCCACCGGCTCCTTTTCTCTTGCAACATGTGGGTTCAGTAATGTGACCATACCCTCCCTCCTTCCCCTCCAGCCTGCTTTTCCCCTTTAAATATTGAAGCCCTCAAAATCATCTTTGGAGAAAGACACAGACCTGTCTCCTGAGTTATCAGGAGTTATGGGCATGAGTTATCAACCTTGGCAAAATACACTTCTAAATTGATTGAAAGCTGTCTTAGATATTTTTTGGTTACAGGTCCACCCATACGAACTCACTCTAACTTAATTACCTCTTTAAAGATCTTGTCTCCAAATACAGTCACATTCTGAGATATGGGGGTTGGAATTTCAACACAGGAATTTGTGGGGGACACAGCTCAGCCCATTGGTGGAGGATGTCTGCTAGCAGCACGTTCTGCAGGCCGGCTTCACCTGCAAAGCATGGTCAAGGTGACAAGCAGAAGCTGGCCTGGGGCAAGGTACTCTAAGATCAGCCTTAAGGGTAGAGATGTTCTGCAAAGGGATTGAAAACATAATAACCTTGGCAGAACTTGAACCTAGAGCATCTTTTCCCATCTTGTACACTAGAGCAAAGATCAGCAAATACTGCCCAGGCCAAATTCTACGGATCAGCAAATACTACCCAGGCCAAATTCTACAGACCAGATGAGCCACCTGTTTTAGGTAAGGTACTGGAGCACCGCCACACCTCTTCATTAACCTGTCATCTGTGGCTGCTTTTGCCAAGTTGAGGAGCTGTGGCAGAGACCACACAACCCCTGAAGCCTAAAACATTTGCAGAAAACATGCCAACCTTTGCACCGGAAGCTCAGCTCCCTATGGGCAGGGATTTTTGTCTGTCTGACCACAGCTGTGCCCCCAGCATTTACAACTCTGTGTGGCAAGTACTAGGGGCGTCATTTTATCTACATGGAACTGAAGGTGTGGTGAGGTCATGGCCCAGGAAACCCCCTGAATTGTCCAACCCAAGTCTCTTGCCTTGGTGATAGCAACCACTTGCATCTGATCAGTGTTCTGTAGTGTCCCCACAAGACACAACAAGCACGAAAGGCCCTTTCTACCTGGAAGGGCCTGGCCATTTCCTTTCTTCCCCTGTGACTGCCCCTACTGACCCTTGGGGCTTTTGCACACAGGGTCTGGAGGTTGAAATTCCATTGCCCCACTGCTTACAGAAGACCCACTGCCACTGCAATCATGAGCACCCCTCCAACACCTTCTGGCCCCTGGAACCCAGTAATGTCACCTGCACTTGATATTCTCTAAGACTCCACTTAGAGCCCAAACCAAGTATGAAAGGTGTTGGCCAAATCATTGGCTAGATCAGGTACTTCTAAACAAGGAGCCTAAACAACTTAGCCTGTGTTGAAGTTCTAACCCCATATCTCAGAATGTGACTGTATTTGGAGACAAGTGGAGACAAGGTCTTTTAGGGGGTAATTAAGTTAAAGTGAGAATTCTGTCCTTCCACTCAGAATCCACACTTGGACACGAGGAGGAAAACCTTCCTTGCTTCCTTCCCAGATTCCAGTCTTAGGGTGTCCTTAGGACTTTTCATTACCACAAAGAAATCCAGGGGCTTGGAGACACAGTGCTCCTCCCTCCCTGACCCATAGCTGTGGTTATGCTTGAGTGGTTCTGACCCCGCCTTGATCCCAGATAGGCTCAGAGTCCTCAAAGATGGACCTTGATTTTTCAGGAGCAAAGGCTCCTGCAGGTAACTGGGGCCACCTCACTGCAATGACAACAGTCCTCCTTCCAGGCTGGGTCACTGGCTGGGAGGACAGATGCAAATCAATTCCCAGGAATGACCTAGAGCATCCTACAGTTCTTCAAGGTGTAATTGCAAAATAAACTCTCAAGTGCCCTGGTTCCAGGAGCCTTTGGACATGCTCTGGAGCTTGAGAGATGAGAGGAAGAGCCAAAAGGAGGTGGAAGACGCAGTGCCCTGGGTGGTGTTGACATTCAGTCTCCTGGAAGTGGCCTTGGATGCCAGCCCAAAGGAGCCTCCAGGACCCCTGCAGGGCCTCCCACCCCACTTCACTAGAAAGGCCTTGCAGAAGCAAGATCGAGAGTGTCCTTCCAGAGGCAGAGGGACCCAAGCTGAACACTGGTTCTCCTGCTTCTTGGTTATGGAACTGGGGGAAGCCTCACTTTATTTGTAAAGTGAAGTTGCTAACATAGGCCTTGAAGGACTTCTGAGAGAATTATGGTAAGTAGCCAATGTGAGCACTTACCACAGACACTGGCCTACAGAGGAGGTTCATAAAGGCTTAATAGATGCAAAACCTGAACACAGCACGAGAGGGGCAAACAAACAATCCTGAAAAATAAAGGAATGGGAAAGGTAGGATATTTTCTACATATCTTAAATTTTTTTTTCAAAAGCTTTATCAGGACAAAGTGGAAGCAACTAGTTGATTTTTGTCCCCCAGGCCAACACTTACACACACACGCACACACACACACACGCACACACACATGCCTGCAGCTCTGCACAGGGGGCTGATCATCCTCGTAGCAATGTGGTTCTGACAATTCCCTTATGGAGATGCTCCCCGCCTTGGTATTCTACTGTTATAGTCTGCACATCTCTCGCACTGAGAGGTCAGCCTGAGAAGTATTTTCTCCCTTCACTGCTCCTCCTTAGCAAAGAGAGCCCCACAGTAAGCTTATTTTAAGACAGTTTTTGGCCCATGACAAGTGGGACCAAATAGCTGGCTCTGGCAAGGGTGTGCCAGGGCACCTTGCAGACATTCCTCGATGCCTCTGTTTATGCCTTGGCTCCTCCACAGGTAAAAATACTTCATCTTCCAAGACCACTGTGACTGCATTAGTTAAGTTTAGCAGTGTGCTGTGTGAATGTGCAGTGCTTCTATTATTAAGCTGACACAAGAGAGGTAAATATTTCCCCGGTGACATGCAGCAGCCCTGGCATCCAGGGACTCGTTTCCCAAAAGCCTTTCCAAATAGGGAAGCCTGTAGCCCTCTAAAAATGAATCAGGGGACCCCAAAGAATTTGTGGATTTGAAAATATTCAACACATGCTCAAAATACCTTTCCTGTGAGGTATTCAGAAAGAACTGAAGTCTGAATAGGAAGATCTTATGATCACAGAAAGTACAAAGGGCCGGCTGCACCGCCAGCCCCTCGGTTCCCTGGACAGGCACGTAAGGAAACTGCATTGCACCTGCGTCCACTAGGGTGTCCTCTGGGCACTGGCATTATCAGTTTCAGATTCAAAAGTCTCATGATGCTAGCTCAGGAACTCCAACTCACTGGGAAACACAAGAAGCATTTCTCTTCCAAAAAGCCTTCAAAAATCTCAAAAGTAATGAATGGCCTGAACATTCAGAGAAAATAAAAGAGTATAATACCTAATATTTATTGAGCATTCACTATGTTCTGGGCACTGGGCTTAAATTGTCTTATTTGATCTCACCACCATTCAATGACATAAGGATAGTTACCAATTTCTTTCTTTCTTTTTTTTTTGAGACAGAATCTCGCTTTGTCTCCCAGGCTGCAATGCAGTGGTGCGATCTCGGCTCATTGCAACATCCACCTCCGGGGTTCTTGTGCCTCAGCCACCACACCTGGCTAATTTTTGTATTCTTAGTAGAGATGGGGTTAGTCCATGTTGACCAGGCTGGTCTTGAACTCCTGGCCTCAAGTGATCTGCCTGCCTCGGCCCTCTCAAAGTGCTGGGATTGCAGGTGTGAGCCACCGCACCCAGCCCCAATGTCGGTTTTCGTTCATCCCTTCAATAATAACAAATACTTATTGAGTGCCTACTGTGTATAGCATGGTTCTAGCTGCCAGGCACCTTGCAGAGAGTGAGATGATGTTCATCCCACAGTGGAGTTGATAATCTAAGGGAAGGAGACAGACCACAGCAAAAGGCACAGTGTGATGATACTGTGTCGAGTGGTGGTAAGCATCTCAGAGAAAAAGGAAGCAGACTTTGGGGTACAGGCAAAGAGAGCAGGGGCAGGAAGGACTTCTGGGAGGAGAGGGCATCTGAGCATGGGCCTAAGAAAGGGAGGCACAGCCAGTCTGGATGTGGGAAAAGCTCGCCTTCTTTGGGGACAGTAGTACCCAAGCCCAGAGGCAGGAGGGTACAGAGGACTCGGGTGGAGGGCAGTGAATGAGGGCCGAGGGCCAGGTGGACATTGGGGAAGCAGCTAGGGCCTGACCGTCAGGGCTCATGGGGATGCATGACATCTTGGACTTTACGGGGCTTAGAGCATTCATAATTTTCAGTTCCACACTATCTCACTCTTTAAAAAAAATGCTGATCACCCTCTACAGAGCTGACTTTATGACCAAACATACCATCGGAAAGCCACACTCTTGCGGGGAACCCTTGCTCCTGAATTATCCTTATCAAAATCTAGACATTAGAAAAGAGATCTAGCAAGTTTGTTCTTTGTACAGAGGCAGAAGAATTGGCTGCAAAATGATCTTGTAAATGGAACCGAATAATGACCCCTTGATATTTTACCTTCTAGGCCTGTCGTCTTATAACTAAGGTAGTCTACGTGGCTCGAATGCCCATGAATGGCAACTGTAGGGACTGTCAGGTTTGCCAAGAAGCCATGAGCTGTCAGACCCACCCTGTCCCTTGCAGGCAGCTGACTGCCCCAGCCCTTGTGTCAGCTCCATGATCGCAATGCCAGGCATTTGTTGGCACCAGCCCACAATAACGGGGCAGAGGAATTTAGATCTACACATGCTCTTACAGGGGAAAAGGCTCCCTCGAGTCCTACATCTCCAATTCTGGTTGGGTTTATGGCAGCTCTTCTTATCTCAAACTGGCATTCCTCTCTGTGCCTGCTAATCACAGAATTCCTGGGTATTAAAAGAATATGGAGAGTCACATCCTGGAACCCTGTGCTGCCATGGAGGGTCACGCCTGAATTCCCCAGAGCAGACGAACACAGATTGCCTCCAGACAGGGTCACGCAGCACCCACCAACCCACTTGGCCCCGGGTGTCACCACCCTGTCATAAAATCCTTCCTCGAAATGGAAGCCGGTTCTGCTATTTCCCTGTTACATCTAGGCCCACCTTTGAAAAACAGAACATCGTCAGCTCCCATCCTCACCTTTCCAAAACCACACAGTCTTCATTTCTCATGATTGACAGCACGGAAGATTTGAATTTGCGCACAAAGACCTGTGGATCCAGCCCTGGAGGCTCATGTGGCCCTTGAAGGTCCACTGAGCCAGGGCCTTCCCAGACCTGGGGCTAGAGGCCTCAGCTTCCAGCTGGGACCTGGGACAGGCCAGGTAGCAGCTGCTGGCAGGACAGCCTCTCCTTCAGGTTGCCTGCCAGGAGGTGAGCTGGCTCCACGCTGACCTGGGAACACCTTGTCCACTTCGATGCTTTTGGACAGGACTTTTGTCAGAAACCACCCAGCCGCTACCCAGTCCCCAATCACCCTGCTGCGGGTTTAGGCCCACCTCCTCCAGCATCCTCCTGCAGTGGGCATCCGTCTCCCTGCAGGAGGCTGTGTCTTAGCAATTCATGGGGAACGAAATGAAATGTCCTGGAGTACATCTCGGCCTTATGAGTGTCACTTGGCAGTGGTTGACTTCAGCCCACCGGAGAGTCCCAGGGCTATGATGGCTTCCAGGGACAGCTGAGGAGCTGTGCACGGTGATAAGCAGAGGTGCTGCGGCTGCTCTCCAGGTGTCCTGTTCTCCCTACAGCCCCACTGTGCCTTTCTGATCCACTCCATGTGCAAAGACATGGTGAACCACAAACCATGACCACCCTGCCACATATGTGACCCAACAGCACATCTGTTGGTGTTCGGTTGGGGCCCTGAGTAAAAGGGCAGGAGCTCACACTGCTTACTATGGCAGGGCAGTGGAGGGAGGCTGCAGGCGGCAGGGCAGGGAGGTGGAGGGAGGCGCTGCTCGGAGGGCGACCGTGGGGAAAGGCAGAGGTGAGCAACAGGGGCCTGCTTTGCAGCTGGAGACTTGGAAGCCACTGGGCTGCAGAGAGCAGACCCACGGAGAGGACTCCCTTCCCACATCTGTGGGCGTTTTGCTTCTCTTTGCTTTTGTGATGTTGCTCAGGGCCTGCAAAGTTCTTTTTTAAGAATTCTCTTTCTGTCTGCTTGCTTTTTCTCTGCTTATTGAATACGTTGATGCATTGAGGTGACTGAGCTATGAGCAGTTTCTCACTGGATACCAAAATGTACACATACTACAGACAGTGCAGACTGAATTTCCCATGGCCGCTAAGTGTGTGTGCTGCAAATGTGGGTTCAGACACATGGGCCCAAAGTGTCTCTGAGTGTACATTTTTCACACTGCCCGCACATATGCAGAGGAGATGCCAGAGAGAATTTTTGTGTGTTATCTCTGTCTCCAACGCCTCATGTTCTAGAAAAGTGTCCTGTGAGCCTGTGAGAAGGTGTGCATGTGTGCAGTGTGGAATGTGTGTAGGGGTAAGCTGTGGGTGTGCATTGTGTAGGGTGTGTGGCGTGTTGTGTGTGTGATGTATCTGGTGTGTGTGTGGTACGCCGTGGTGTGTGCGTAGCGTGGTATATGTGTGGTAAGGTGTGTTGTATGTGTGTGTGGTATGTGTAGTATGTGTGGTGTGTGTGGTTTGTAGTGTGTGGTAAGTGCTGTGGTATGCAGTGTGTGGTGTGTGGGAGTGTGTGGTGTGGGGTGTGGTATATGGGGTATACGCATATGTGTGTGTGTGCATGTGATATGTAGTATGTGCATGGTGTGTGTATGTGGTATGTGATGTGTATGTGGTGTGTGTGTGTGTAGTATGAGGTGTCTATTGTGTGTATGTGGTATGTAGCATATGTGTGCTCTGTGTGTGTTATGGAGTGTGTGGTGTGTGTGGTATGTGGGTGTGGTGTGTGGTACGTGTAGCATATGGTGTGTATGTGATATGTGGTATGTGGTATGTGGGTGTGGTGTGTGGTGTTTGTGTGGTGTGTGGGGGGTATGTGGTGTGTGTGGTGTGTGGTGTGTGTGTAGGTGGCATGTTGTATGTGTGTGGTGCGTGTGTGGTATGGTTGTATGTGTGTGGTATGTGTGGTGTGTGGTGTGTGTGCTGTGTGTGTGGTATGGAGTTTGAAGTGTGTGGTTGTGTGTGTGGTATATGGTGTGTGTGGTGCATGTGTGGTGTGTGTGTGGTGTGTGGTGTGTGCGCTGTGTGTGTGTGTGGTATGGGGTATGTGTGGTGTGTGTTTGCATGTGGTATGTGTATGTATGTGGTAGCTGTGTATGTGGTATGTGCTGTATGGTGTGTGTGGCATGTGGTATATGTGATGTGTGGTGTGTGTGCTGTGCGTGTGGTATGGGGTATGGTGTGTGTGTGTGGTGTTTGTGTGGTGTGTGGGGGGTATGTGGTGTGTGTGGTGTGTGGTGTGTGTGTAGGTGGCATGTTGTATGTGTGTGGTATGGTTGTATGTGTGTGGTGTGTGTGGTGCGGTGTGTGTGCTCTGTGTGTGGTACGGAGTCTGTGGTGTGTGGTTATGTGTGTGTGATGTATGGTGTGGATGGTGTATGTGTGGTGTGTGTGCTGTGTGTGGTATGGGGTATGTGTGGTGTGTGTTTTTATGTGGTATGTGTGTGTATGTGGTATGTGCTGTATGGTGTGTGTGTGGTATGTGGTATATGTGGTGTGTGGTGTGTGTGCCGTGCGTGTGGTATGGAGTGTGGTGTGTGTGTGTGGAATGTGGTATGTGTGGTGTGTGTGTGTGGTATGGAATACGTGGTATGTGTGGTGTTTAGTGTGTGTGGTATGTGATATGTCCGTGGTATGTGTGTGCTGTGTGTGGTATGGGGTGTGTGCTGTGTGTGTGTGTGGTATGTGCTGTGTGTGGTGTTGTGTGTGTGTGGTATGGGGTGTGTGGTGTGTGTGTGTGGTATGTGTGATGTGTGGTGTGTGTGCTGTGTGTGTGTTATGGTGTGTGGGGGGATGTGTGGTGTGTGACGTGTGTGAGTGGTGGTATATGTGGTGTGTGGTATGTGTGGTGTGTGTGTGAGGTTTGGGATGTGTGGTGTGTGTGTGTGTGTGGTATGTGCTATGTGTAGTGTGCTGTGTGTGTGTGTGGTATGGGGTGTGTGGTGTGTGTGGTATGTTGTGTGCATTAATAAATTCCTAGGCTGTCTTCCAGGGGTCACTGGGTGACCCAGGCAGTCCTGGAGCTGGACGTGTCCACTGAGGGCTGGAGTGGCCTAGCACTTCCTCCCATCCTCTGAACAGTCCCCTTCACTGTCCAAGATGGTGCCTTCCTCCAGCAGACACATGCCAGGCTCTGCAGGCCGGAACACACATCCCTTTCACAGCCCTGTTCAGTGGCACTCTGCAAACCTCGGTTTTATGATCCTTGTGTCAAGCGCATGGCAACTGGTCATAGCACCAAAAAATTTCTGCTGTGAGATAGATTTCTTCTGTTCAAGACGGCACTTTAAACTCCTTCCTCGACTGCAGCCACACTGTGGGCACACTGTTTAAAAAGAGTGCACACACATCTGCACGCACACATGTGTGTACAACACACTCACACATCTCTAGGGTGCAGAGGGGCTCACTGCGCCTGGGCCTCCTCACACCAACGTGTGAATGATTATGAGCTTCAAAAGCTTCCCAGGAAGCTGTGTTTTTGAGCATGTCTCTGACTTGCTCAGTATGGTGAGGTGAAGTCAGAACTCCCAGGTGACTCTCCCCACCAGGACCTCCCGGGGGCCCTACACTGCTGCTTCTCCACGGTGGCCCGCTGACCACACGCATCACCAGGGCCGCTTGCCACGTGACACTGCCCCAGCCCAGGCCACACCCTCCAAAGCAGACTCTCTGTGGACAGGACCCTGATCTGAGTTCCAACAAGCTCCCACAGGCGAGCTTGAGCTCCTGCACAATGGGCAGAAGCAAGAGAATCATGGCCTGGAAGCCTGGCACGTGGAGATGGGGGAGAGTGCTGCTTCTCATTTTCCTTAAACAGAAGGAAGCGCGGCTTCTATTGGGGTCCCATGCTTCAGAAGGCCCCATGCACGTTCCCCTCGCCACCGAGAGCCCATACCCCATCCTTCCAGGAAAGGACCCCCCAGTTCTCTGCACAAATACTCTGGCCACTTCTGTGGCCTGCTCAGGCCTTTCCGGTTCAGACACATCTTGCACAGTTGTATGCTCATTGAGTGGTCAGGAGGCAGCTGTGTCCCGGGGTGCACACAGAGCTTGGATGTGAGTGGCCGGAAGGCCTGGCCAAAGTGTTGCATGGCAGGGAGAATTGGCCGGCTTTCTTGCGGGTCCCACCCTGCCCCAGGCTGAACTGTGCATGTGGGCTGGACTCCCCGCTGCTCTGTTGTGGATTGAGGGAACTTCACCCTACGCACACGTCGATTTCTGATATCTGCCTTCCAGAACTGGGAAAGAATAAATTTCTGTTGCTTTAAGCCACCCAGAATGGGATGTTTTGTTACAGAAGCCCTAGGAAATGAATGCAGAGGCCTGTTTTGGTATTTGCACATGATTTGTCCTGCTGTATGCAGTGGTTGTCAAAAGCATGGTCCCCAGACCAGCACCATCAACATCCCCTGGGATCCTGTTGACAAAACAAGTGCCAGCCCCAGCCAAAGCTATTACATAAGAAAATTGGGGTGTGGGGACAGCGATTTGTGTTTTACGGAGCCCTCCAGGGGATTCTGATGCTGCTCCAATCACCACCGCTGGAGAGGAGGCAGGATGTCAAGGAAAGGGCAGGATAGGGACCAGAGGATGGGCCTGTAGGGACCTGCGGCTGCTTCCGGTGGCATCCCTGGACAGTTGTGCTGGGCCTGTTGGCAGGAGGGAAGGCAGTCAGGCCTGAGAGGGTGGGTGTGCATACCCCACAAGGTGTCATCAGCTCCCAAAACTTGAGAGACCTAAGAACGCACCATCACACCTGTGTGTGGCCACACATTTTGTTCTGCAGAACTCCTAGTGCTCTCTATCTTGGGCCTTATAGAATAATCACAGCCCACGGCCACTTTGCATAGACAGTGGAAACAGTGCCAGTGGGGTGCTGTCACAGCCACGGATGGCCATGCCCTTCCCAACTGGCTCCTAAAGGACACATCCCCAGAGTTTCTGCAGCTCCAATGGAGCGGCATGGCAGGCATGGCCCCAGCTGGCTCCCAGCTGCGCCAGGCCCCCTTGGCTCTGTGCCTCTGCACACGGTGTCCCTGTGTGCCGGACTGTTCTGTCTCCACTGAGTCATCTTGTAAAGCGGCTCTCCCGTGTCACCTCCCCTCGGCTGTTCTCTGTGCCCACTGCCTCCACTGCTCACTCTATCGCAGCATGCAGCGAGGCCCTCAAGAGATCCACCCACACAGCCACCTCTTTCCCGACTGTCATCCTCCCAGCTGCCCCACTTTGTTCTCCTGGTGGCCCTCTCCCTCCCCGAATCACCACTTCTGTTCACTATACTACTTAATCATTGGTTTTCAGGATGCACTTATTATATACACGCACAGCCAGAAGGAAAGCTGACTCTTCCTCTTAGAAGCCCAGGCTGGCCATTCTAAAGTGGTAACAATCTCCAAATAATTCCTCAAACCCGGATTCCTTCACTGCTGTGGACACACAACCCTGCGGAGATCATATTCCTTGTTTTAACTACCAATTAGCAGAAAAATAGAAGGTGACAGGTCGTTTGGGTTATGGATGTGGTAACTTTTGAATACAAGGTCACCTCCCTGGTCCCATGACAGTCCCAAAGCCAGGTCCACCTCAAACTGGAGCAGAACCAGCCTCCTCCTTCTCCCCGCCTTCTCTGGGCAGAGACACACACTGGTACCTTGGGGCACTGGGCATAGGACTATTGGCAAGGACTCTGAGGCCGCTTCTGCAAAGCACAGAGCCAGGACCTGCAGAAATGGCCAAAGGAGGGTACTTTTCCTTCATCCCCTTGTCATGCACACTCATTGGAAAGTTTCTTGGGCTCCTTCCAAAATAATTGATGTTTTAGGAAGGAATAGACAGATTAACAATCTGGGCTGGATGCTGAGTTGGGTCCTGAGACTGGGGGCCTGGAGACGTGCTCCCTGAGGAATCTTGATGGCAAATATAACAAGGCCAGCCTCAGGTGTGGGGTTGGGAGGCGAGATGGGGCACTTCTCCCTGGAAAGCAGCTGCTGCCTGCTCAGACCTGGGGAGGAAATGAAGCTTTCTGCTCATTCACTCACCTGCCAGTATGCACAGAAGGCAAACGGGGAGAGAGTTTTACTGAGAGAACCATCTGTGTGGGTCAGCTCAGGCCACGGTAATAACGTGCCACAGACCTGGCAGCTTAAACAGCAGAACTGTATCGTCTCACAACTCTGGAGGCTGAATGTCCAAGACGAGGCTGTTAGCAGGGCTGGTTCCTTCTGAGGTCTCTCCTCGCCTTGCCGATGGTGTCTTCTCTCTGCACGCTCACATGGTCGTCCCTCTGTGTGTATCTAATCTCTTCTTCCCAGGATACCAGTCCAATTGAATCAGGGCCCACTGTAATGACCTTATTTTACCTGACTCACCTCTTTAATGGCCCTGTCTCCAAATACACTCACATTCTGGGGTCCTGGGTTCAACTCCAATATACGAATTTGGGGGAACAGAGTTCAGCCCATCCCATCACCCCAACCCTCAGCTGGAGGGCAGCATGTCTACCCATCTAGGAGGTCACCCTGTTTCTATGTGTAAGAAGCCCAGGTGGTTTTGGGGAAACGCCATAGCTCCAGCCTGCAGTGGTGCATGGAGCAGGGGCCAAGGCTGCTAATACCCTGGGCTGGCCCCGTCTTCAACTTTAAAGCAACATGTTAACAGGCTCTCTGAACTGTACACCATGTTCTTGGCCACCTGACAAGGGGAGAAATAGGACAAAATGTTGTGTGATGAGGCAGAGGATCTTCACACGCACGGGGCAAGAGCGCAGTGGGATGGGGAACTGAGCTGATCCCAGGAGGGCAAGAGGGAGTGTCACACCCTCCAGACCCTGCGCACCATCCTCAGCCTGCTGGGATGGCCTCCTCCCCTCTGGAGCTAACCTATCCTGCACCACCTTCTGGGCACATCTATGCTCATGGGGAAAAGGAGCAGATTCTCTGGCCCTTAGGATACCTGAGCTGGTCCTGAGCAGCCAATTTGGACCTGCACAAGCCTGATTGACTTCAGGATGTAGCCAGACCACAGATGGTGGCCTTCCTTCTTCGCTCTATGTCCTTTCTTATGCATATGGATCTGAAGCCCTTTGCAGCAATTTTTAAAAGGAAAAAAATAATTTTTAAAAAAATGGCATGGAGCATCTGGGTGCAGTGGCTCACACCTGTAATCCCAGCACTTTGGGAGGCCGAAGCGGGTGGATCACAAGGTCAGGAGATAGAGACCATCCTGGCTAACACGGTGAAACCCCGTCTCTACTAAAAGTACAAAAAATTAGCCAGACATGGTGGCGGGTGCCTGTAATCCCAGCTACTCGGGAGGGTGAGGCAGGAGAATGGTGTGAGCCCTGGAGGCGGAGCTTGCAGTGAGCCGAGATCGCACCACTGCACTCCAGCCTGGGCGACAGAGGGATACTCTGTCTCACACACACAAAAAAATGGCATGGAACAATTGACAAGTCAGGCTGAGAAGCTGAGAAAGTGTGGGGTGGGGAAGAGAGACGGGGTAGGGCCCTGCAGAGGGTGAGGCACCCCTAGAAAAAGAGGGTGGCCCTTGTGAGTTAAACCCATGTGTCCAGGGACAGGGCTGAGCTGGGAGGGGCGGGGCTCACCCATTTTATTTATTTACTTACTTATTTCATCTTTTTTAAATTTTACTTTTTTATAAAATGTTTTTAACTTTTTTCTTTCCTTCCTTCCTTCCTTCCTTCTTTCTTTCTTTCTTTTTCTTTCTTTCTTCTTTCTTTTTCTTTCTTTCTTTCTCTCTCTCTCTTTCTTTCTCTCTCTCTCTCTTTCTTTCTCTTTCTTTCTTTCTTTCTTTCTTTCTTTCTTTCTTTCTTTCTTTCTTTCTTTCTTCTTTCTTTCTCTCTTTCTTTCTTTTTTAAGAGACAGTTTCCCTCCATGTTGCTCCTCCTGGCCTCAGGTGATCCTCCCACCTCTGCCTCCTGGGTAGCTCGGCTTACAGGCATGAGCCACCGCACTTGACTAAGGAGGAGTCTTTAGGCCTTGGGGAGCTGTTGTCCCCCATAGTCCTGTGGACTTGTGCAGATGATGAAGTAGCCAGCTGGAAGGCTTTAAGATAAGAGTTGAGCATGTGCCTGCCCTTCTGCCACCAAAGGCAGGTGTGGTGGGGGCCCCAGAGGATTCGTTAAACTTCAGCTCCACAGATGGGGGCGGGGTGCATGGATGCCCTCGTGAGCTGCCAGAGCTGCCTTCTCCTGCCCTCAGCACCCTTGGGACCTGCACAGCTGGCACCCTGGGGGGGCCTGCCGAGCAGTAAGGAGGAATCAGCTTTTGAATAAAGAGGAGAAGGCCAGCTGGCTGCAGTTCCTAAACACGCACCGAGGGCCTCTCAGACCAAGGCAGGAGAATTTCACAGTGTAACTCACATGGCTGCTGACTGCTTTCTGACAGGAAAAGAGTAGAAGAAAAAAAATTAAAGTGAAGAAATAAAGGACAGAGAAAGAGATCAGCGCGGAAGCTGCCAGGCAGTTTTTCTCTCTGTTCGCAGTTTCTAAGAAGCAGCAGAATTGCAGGGCACACACAGGACTTCTTGGTTGCTGTGGGCACAGACAATCAGCAGGAGCCAGTGAGGAGCTGGCCAGGCCTCGGGGAGCTGCGTGGACGCCCGGGGAGCTGGCAAGCCCATGTCCCTCTGGACACAGTGACAGGCCCCTCCAGGAGGCCCCCATCTAGATGTTCCTCAGAGTTCAACCCCAGAGTAAACGCAAACAAGGCAGGGGTTGAAGGAGGTCACATCCAAGCCCTAACAGAAACTTGGCAGTCAGCTGTCAGGGAGCGTTTGGCCATGCAAACCAGACTCATGGATTTACACAACAAACAGGACGTGCCCAAGCCTGGTTGTTTAGATTGTTTCTGCATTTAGGTTTTAATTGTAGAATTCAGGCCTCCTCCCTAGATGCCCTGAACACAGCCCAGCCTGGGCTGGCTCACACTGCGGGAGCAGATCCTATCACCTTCCTCAGGCTGGGCCTTTGTTAACCGGTTTTGTAAGCAGCCTGCTTTAGCATCCAAGAGGCACTCAAGGGTCTGCCCAGAGCAGGAGGATGTGCAGTAGGGCTGCTGCTCGCCCAGCCCCGTCGCTCAGACCTCTCCACCAGGTGCTTCCCAGAGGGAAGTGGAGTGTTCCTGAGAGACCTGGGCAGAAGGAGGCAGAGCTAGTTAGGGCCTGTGTCCCTGTGTCTGGACAGAGGGCTGTGCCACACCTGTCCTTTGTGCACTCTGTTCATTAATAACTGCTTGCCGAGCATCTGGGACTGCAGGGGATGTGCCTGTGAGAGGCACAGTCCTGGCTCTCTTGATGTTTGCAGTGGGGCAGAGAGGAGCCCAGTGCCAGGCCGGAAATGTCATATTCAGAGAAATGGTGACAGTGGCCGTGGAAAGTCCAGAGGAGGCCATGCTGAATGGAGCCGTCCCCCGTGTGGATGAGATCCTCCCAAACTGTGCGCCTCTGGGCAGCTTTCAGCCCAATTGGTAGAGTTTATTTCCAGTTCAGTGGGGTGCCCCGGTTAACCCACTTTGGGAAGAATCTCCTTGTGTTTGGAAAGAGCTGTGCTCATACCTTGAAAGGGGGATTGGACTTCACGAGCTTTCGTGAGAGTGCGGGGTCTTCAGGTCCCCCAAAATTCTCCGGACACTTGCTTAATTTACTACCTCAAGGGGCCTCTGAGCAGCATTCGGAGAACTGAGGAGGATTCTCCCATTTCACAGATGGAAACGAAGGCTGGGCCCGTCCAGGGATGGCCCAGGGCACAGGTGAGCTGGGAGAGACAAGATCCTTGGGGCCCATGCTCAGCTCAGCACTGCCCTGAGGAGTCAGGACAGGGCTCCAGAGAGCACACTGGCAGGTCCTCAGCCCGACCCATGATGCCACATCCACGACAGTCAGACCTCCCGACGGCGACGTGCTGGAGAAGAAATAACCTTTTTTACTAGTCTACTTTATGCCTGAGGCTTTATGTGCATTAACTTATTCAATGGGTAAGGTTAACCTTGGGAAACTGAGCTTTCTAGGAATTAGTAACCTGCTGTCATCCCATGGAAAATGACAAATAAGAGAAGGGAACTCAGCCCTCCCTGGGCCCACAGTCCACCCTCCACCCTCATACTGCCTGATGGTGCTCAGAGAACTCTGGCAGGGTTTGGGGCGATGAGAGGGAGGCCTGACACCCCTCCAAGGACTTTTGAGATTCTCAAGTGCAGGCCCCCAGACCTGCAGCATCAGGACAGAAATCCAAGACTACAGTGTAAGCCCACAGCCCCCCAGGTGAGAAGAGCTGGGAGAGACGGCCCAGGCCAGCAGATGGAAGCCCTGTGGGGGCAGTCCATCCCCTGGGGAGTGCAGAGCGCTGTTGACAGATTGACCTGGCCAGAGCAGGCCCCACACAAGCCACATCCCCCTTCTGCCTCCCACAACTTTGCTCTGGGCTGTGGATAGAGCCAAGTGGGTCTGGGACCCACTGCAGGAGCCACATGTCCAGAGCAAGTGCAGGCAGGCCGGGTCAGCACAGGCGGGCAGGAGAAACTGATAACCAGGGCCTGCCTCAGGCCTGGCCACTGGGGTGGGCTCCGAAACACTCCGTCCGGGCAAAGAGGGACAGACGCCAGGCACCTGACCCCAAATGGGGGACATCTTATCACCTCTGCTCTGTACAGTACACAGAGTAGAATGTGGGACAGATAATTCCAGGGAGCTGCCCTTTCTAATTAGGTGGTGAAGTCAGCATGAACTTCAAACAGGGCAAAAATAGGATCCTAAAAATAGCCCTGGGGGAACTGTGAGGGGAGCTGGAGGTGCTGCCTGGAAAGTTCCGGGGCCTGGGCAGGACAGTTCCCACGTGGCCTCCAAACCAAGAGGCAGCCTCAGCTGACCCCAGCAGACCTCCAGATGCAGTGAGAGCCCAGAAAGTCAGGGTGTGGGGTGGGTCATGTGATGAGAAAATTCCTCAGGGCTTCAGGGGTGCAAGCCGGCACATTTGTGGCCCAGAGAGTCTTTCTCACGGTGCTATTTGCTTGATGGCTCTTTAAATCTTGCACGGGGGTGCACACATGCTCCTGTATGCATGGGCTTGCTCCTGCAGGTATAAGTGTATGTGTTTATCATTGTTTAGCAGGGACGTGATGGCTCGCCAGGCCTTCCAGACACTCCCTACGCAGAGTGCAGTCCCTGCACCAGAGCGGTGGCAGTACCCAAGAAAAAACCACAGGCTCCAGCCTGCCCCAGACCCTCTGAGTCAATACTCGCATTTCCACAGGGTCCAGGGGTGACTCGGTGTTCAGGAAAGTGTGAGAAGCCTGGCTCCTGGTGTTCAGAGGCATGCCCCAAAGCACAGGGATGGGGCTGAGGGTCTCACGGGGTTTTCCTGGGGGTCCAGGCCCCAGCACACAGGGGCTGCTACAGGCAGGGGGTGGGGGATAGGGACCTGAGGTGTGGCTGTTGGCTGAGCAAGGCCTGGAAGCTGGCCACCTCTGGAATGAGAATGCTCAGAGTCTGGTCCAGGCGCTGGCCCAGGGCTCTTGTTGGCAAGCAGGTAGGTGCTGAGCAGCGCAGGGGATGCCTGCCAGGGCTGTCTGGGACGCCTAATGTCACTGTAACACACAGAAGCACTCCTGAGTTCCCAGCTCATGCACACTGAGAGAGTCCCAGCTCCATAGGACCTTCCAAAACACTTACCAAAGCTCCTACTACACCACAGGATGGGCCCCCGCCGGGACTGAGACTAGTAGGCTCCTTCACTCAAGGGCTCCCAGGCCTGCTGGAGGACAGATGCGCAAAGCAGATAATGGCAGAATACCACGGAGGCTGAGGGACCGAGCTTCAGCTCCGGAGTTGCCAGACCACAGAGAGCCACTAGCCAGGTAGCCAACCCTAGTGTGGGTGTCCAGCCAGCCTGGAATCAGTGACTCCTTGTACAATGGTTTGTGCTTTTCTTTCTCTAACTGTGTCTTTCGCTTCGTGTGAAACTGTTGTTTTAATGAAATATAATTTACATCCAACACAGAGCACCCATCTTTAGAATACAGTTTGATTTGTCTTGACATTGTATACACCCAGGTCACAGCCCCCACATCAACATATAGAACACGTCACTGTCCCAGACAATGCCCTCTGGAGACCACCACTATTCTGACTTCTCCCACCATAGCTAGGTGTGCTTTTGATATTCATGTACACTGACTGAATTCTGAGTGTGGCACTCTGCGTCTGGCTTCATTTGCTTAGCCTGAGGTTTTGAGATTGATTCAGAATTGGGTATATCAAGGGAGGCCAAGCTCACTTGTTTTTATTGCTGCATAGAATTCTAGCATGTGGATAAATCACTTTTTTTTTTATTCATTCTGTGACCAATGGACATTTGGGTCTTTCCCAGTTTGGGGCTATTATGAATAAAGCTACTATGGTCATTTATTTTTCTTTTTAAAGTATTTTAAAATTTATCCAGGTGAAAATCATATAACATAAAATCAACCATTTTAAAGTGAACAATTCAAGGTCACTTAGTACATTCACAATGTTGTGCAATCACAAGTTGTATCTAATTCCAAAACATTTTCCACACTCCAAAATAAAACCCCATAAAGCAGCATCTCCTCATTTTCCCCAACACCCAAACCCCAGGCAATCACTAATCTGCTTTCTATCTCTTTGAATTTACATATTCTAGATATTTTCTATGAAAGGAATCAGATAACATGTGACCTTCTGTGTCTGGCTTCTTTTACTCAGCATAACATTTTTAAGATTCAGCCCTCGCCGGGCGCGGTGGCTCATGCCTGTAATCCCAGCACTTCAGGAGGCTGAAGTGGGCAGATCATGAGGTCAGGAGATCGAGGCCATCCTGGCTAACACGGTGAAACCCCATCTCTACTAAAAATACAAAAAAATTAGCCGGGCATGGTGGCAGGCACCTGTAGTCCCGGCTATTCGGGAGGCTGAGGCAGGAGAACGGCGTGAACCCAGGAGGCGGAGCTTGCAGTGAGCCAGGATCGCGCCACTGCACTCCAGCCTGGGCGACAGAGCAAGACTCTGTCTCAAAAAAAAAAAAAAAAAAAAAAAAGATTCAGCCCTGTCATAGTGTGAGTTAGTGCTTCATTCCTTTTTAGAGTTGAGTAATATTTCATTAGATGGGTAAACTATGGAGTCCTAGTTGGAGAAAAGGAATCAGGCTGGTGGGACCAGGAGAAAGTAAGAAAAAGCAGTTAAGCTCTAAGTCTGCCTTTCTTCATGGTCCAGGACTCACAGCCCTCCCGCGCAAATAACTCATAATCTTCCTGCGCCCAGCTATCACCAGAACCTCGGCTGATAGAAAAGTGCAAGTTAGCTCACTGCAGCCTTGGTGTTGTCAGTACTGCAGTCACCCTCTCCAGCACAAGCATCATCCTATAAAATCCCCACCAAGCCTTTGTCTCCTTGCAGTCAACTCCTCCCTTGCTGATTTGCCCATTCTTTTCTTGCAATGTATTTTCCTACTTTCTCTAATAAATCAGCCTTTCTCTACCTACAACTGTCTTGGTAAATTATTTTTACTGCCCATGCGACACTGGCCCCAGACAGCCACTACCCGTGATATAAGCCACAATTTGTTTATGCTGCAGCATCTTTGTGCATATTTTTGGCACATATATGCACTCATTTGCCTTGAGTATATTTCAAGAAGTGGGGTTGCTGGGTCATGGAGCATTTGTGGTAGGTGTTTGGTGAGCCTTAGTGGACACTGCCAAACAGCTTTGCCCCAAGGAGTGCTCAGTCACTGGGGCCCTAACCAATCAGGAACACTAGGGGCAGTACTTTGATGGTCAGTCAGCTCTGCTGGACAAAGTAGACATCCTCCTCTGTTGTCCAAGCCTGCGTTGGGACAGCTGTGGGCCCAGCCTGGTAAGCCTGGGGTCCAACCTCTTAAAGCCCCATGAGCCAATGACTCTCTGAAACCCTGCCGCCTCCCAGGACCCCTTGACTGTAAGCCCCTGTAACCCATAAGACCCTAAAGGTAACCCTTCCATCCTGGGCTCTCTCCCTGTCCCCTTGGTTATCCCCAATCCACCCCCAACCAGAGGTGTTGTCTCTCTATTCTGCCCTGCTCTCTCAGGGTGAACCCACATAACTCCTCAGGGAGTTTAGAATTGTGCAAATAAAGCTTAGGACAGGGCTGCTGTTGGGATCAGTAACACAAACCTCAGGGAAACCAAAAAGTGCAAAGGCCTGGCTTCTGTGTTGCAGTGTGTTGTGTTGCAGTGTGCTGTGTTCTGTTCTGTTGTGCTGGGCTGTACCATATTGTACCGCATTGTGTTGTATTGTGTCATACTGCATTGCATTGTGTTGTAATTTATTGTGTTGTATTGTATTGTATTGTATTGTGTTGTGTTATATCTTTAATGAGAAAAGACATGAGAAAGAATTCAACTTAACATACGCACAAACCACCCTGGCACATCATCACCCCTTGGGTGTTCTTAGTGGCCAGTCAGAAGTAGATTTACCTGGTTCCAAGAAGACCAAGAAGGGCCCTCCAAAGATCTGGCCTGGGGGTCTTCAACCAGAGAGGGACTTATGCACATCATCTCCATCCACTAGAAGCCACCAGGCAGTGGTCTTCAAGTCTGGAGACACTTGGAAATCACCCTGAAAATTTAAACAAAGTGACATCCAGGGCCCAGCCCAGAGGTTCAAATTAATGGGTGGTAAGGGCTCAGAACCACCACCTTCCCACATCTGTCTCATCTGTTCACCATCTTCTGTAAGCCCCACGTCGTTGGTGCGGTCACGAACAGAACCTTGTGTGAATGCATTCAACTGAATGCTAGTCCCTCTACCTGGTAATGAAAGGGCTGTCACCAGGCTTGCAGCTGCCTGAGGCCTTAAGGAATCAATGCTTAATCCCTCAACATCAGCCCAGCGTTCACCTTCCAGGCCCCATGAGTCCAATAAGGGGCCCTCTTTTTGGCCACAGCAACTTGTAGCAGAGGACCATTCACAGGGAAAAGGTAATTAAAAGGTGGCCCAGCCCCTCAGCTGTTCTTCCAAGGAAAGATAGCTTATTGTTTTCTGTTGTATTTCCCTGATTGTGCACAGCTTTTTGGGGCAACTCTGTGCCAGGTGGTAGAGACTCAGGTTGAGCACCCACACAGTGCTGCACTGGGGACTTTCAGAAGCGTGTGCTCAGGTGAGTGGGCACGGGGGTCCTCACTGAGCAAGTTCTACGGCCGCAAGAGCACCCATGTCCACTGTGCAGGCGGGGATGCACGCATTGCTGTTCACCTCCCCCTGCGTTTCCTAAGGGCCCCGTGCACTGATTTCCTTTCCATAGAACATATATCCCAAGGAGATAGACACACCAAGCACACACAATCACATATCATGTGAGATGTTCTCAGTCTCTCTTAAGTAAATACATTAGCAGCCTCTGGTGTACTTTCCACTGTGAGAGCAAATAGTCGAGTACATACAGCATGTGCCATAAGGACACAGGTACAGGAAAGAGGCCGGAGCATCCCTGGATACAGTTTTCTGCCAAGCCTCAGCCATTTGTCACTGAGGTTCCAGTTCTGAAACAAACAAAGTGGGCTAGGGCCTAAATGTAAAATCATCAAGACATGGTGTGGTCTTCAAGGGCATTTGAAGAGCTGTTTTCTCCTTTGCCTTGATGTTTTTGTGCATGTTGGGCCATGGCTACATTCACAGAAAACACAGCACAAAGACAGCAGAGTCTCTGGGGCTGGGCTGTCACCTACAGAAAGGTACAGGATTGGCTCCAGAGGGCAAGGCAGGGAGCAGGCAGGGTGACCCAGGCTGGCTCCCACCGTCCATTCCTAAGAAGCAGGCATAGGATCTGTTTAGAAAAAGGTATTTGGCCAACTTTCTTGATCATCTATGGGACACACAGCAGGGAATTTGGTGCCATGACCCATGTTCTCTATCTCTTCAAAATAAATTGAAGTCAAAGAAAAACCAATTTACTTACTGTTTTTTAGTCATCTAAAGGATTATAAAGCTTGCTTCAAAAAAATGTGCCTGCTTACTTAGTATAATCTAACTTTTAATGAATCCTTTCAACCATGCAATGTCTGGGCTAGCTACCTACTTAACAGGGCTAGAGAAGAAGGGATGGGGAAGGGGCCAGTTTTTAAAATCTTATGTGTGCAGCTCAGAAGTCTTTGGACCAAATGTCACAGAGAGTACTGGACATTACATGACTGGTAGAGAAGGTTTTTCTGAAATGCAATTATCAAAAGAAATGTGAGGGCGGGTGCAGTGGCTCACGCCTATAATCCCAACACTTTGGGAGGCCGAGGCGGGCGGATCACCTGAGGTCAGGAGTTTGAGATCAGCCTGGCTAGCATGGTGAAACCCTGTCTCTACTAAAAATACAAAAATTAGCCAGGCGTGGTGGTGCATGCCTATAATCCCAGCTACTTGGGAGGCTGAGGCAGAAGAATCGCTTGAACCCAGGAGGTGGAGGTTGCAGTGAGCCGAGATTGCACCACTGCACTCCAGCCTGGGCAACAGAGCGAGACTCTGTCTCAAAAAAAAGAAAGAAAGAAGCAAAAGAAATGTGAAACACCTTTTCAAATAGCTTAATGTATGAATATTTTCTACAGGCAGACACTTTACCATAATCATATGTTGAAATGACAACTTTTCTGAAAGGGCACTTTTCGTCCAGCCATCCCCACAAGGCCTAGCATCTCCTAAGTTTCTGTTAATGGCTCTGCAAGCTACCACTAGCTCTGCAGGCATCTTTATGTTTTTGCTGTTTCCCTTTGCCTGTGATCTCCATGCCAGCAGCTAGTCACTGGCTGCAAATCGGTAGTGATTTAAGTGACCAGAAATGCGTTTACAGCTAACATGGGTCTGTGTGGACAGCAAAGTTTATTTAGGAGCCTCAGCAAGGCCTGCAAGGGAAGGAGGAGGAGGAAGACAGAGAAGGAAGAGAAGCCTCAGGCAGATCCGAGTCCCAAGTCCTGAGCAGTCTTCAGGACCCCAGGGGCGGGCAGTTCCTGGAAAAGCTGCCGGGCATCAGGCTCCTCTCAGAACCGGCACTCAGCGTCAACACACCCCACACTGTCGCACACTCTTAACAGGCCAGGGTTATATGGAAGCCACAGGACTTCCCACCTGCATTTCCACCACAGCACTAATGATGACACCAACATACACTCTTTTGGGCCCCTCTTCATCACAACTGGCTTTCCCTTTTGGTCCATTACAAAGTCCTCATGAGTTTTCAAAATAGTCCTTTTGGCCATGACAAGCCCCACACTGCAGAAGGAGCAGGCGGGGAGCACACGGGGCTTGTTCTGTCCTGGACAGCTTCCCCACATCCTCCACAGGCTCAGGCACCGCAGCTCTGATCCGGGCAGTGCTTGGCAGATGCCCTCTTGGCCGGGGAGCAGCATTGCTGGAAGTGGGCGGGATGGCTCTGACTTCGCTGGCTGCTCTGTGAGGTAAGGCAGTCCTTATGTTAATGGGGGGTAGAGGTGGGGTACACATGGAGTGGAGAAGAGCAGGGCTGGGGAGGCTACCAGGAAACCGTGGAATGGAAACACCCTGGCCACAGAAAAGCATCTCTGCCGGAGTTGAGCTCCTTACACGCATCTTGGTCTTCCTCACCAGGGTCCCTCTGATGCACCAATGCCCTGCTCCTGCACCACTCTCCATGTCACTCAGCCACCCTGGGAAGAGGAATAAAGCCCATTTGTCTCAGGTGGGAGCTTCTGTTTCTAGCAAACTGTACATCCTCTCTGGGATGAGCTTCCGAGTGAGGGATGAGAGACAGCCGCCAGTCCTTTGACATAGGCCCCTACCGAGGGCATGTTGATGTGCCCTCCCCTTAATCTGCATGACTCGGGGTTTACTTTGACCAGTAAAGTCTGGCAAAAGCACCAAGACATGAAGCCAGGTTCTGGGCCAAGGCGTTAGGAAATAGCCATGTCCTCTTCACTCTCGGGGAATCCTGAGCCACCATCAGGAAGTGGGCCACCCCCAGAGGCTGTGCTGAAGCTCTCTGAGCCATGGCCCTAGCTGATCCCCACCTCCCACCACCCCATCAACACAGCAGGCATGAAAATAAAGACAGTTTAGATACCCAGACACTCATTTTCTGGCAGAATGCCAGCATGCTGGCTCAGCCATGCTACCTGAAGTTGAAGAATTGCCCAGCCATGCCCTGCCCTAATCCCTGACCCACGAAAATCAGTCTCAGGGCACTGAGTTCTGAGGTTCTGCTACCCAGTGGGTACCCTGATGCCCTGCTCCAGTGTCCTCCTAATGTAGCTGTTATTTCCAGGCTCCCACTGGGCTGACCATGAGGTCTCCCTTGACCATGTTAGACAAGAGCAGAAGACCCCTCATGCTGACCTGGTGTAGACCCACACACCCAGTGTGTGTGTGGCACTCTCTGGGTTTGGGGTTTGGGGTCCAGTCTTTGAGGGCATCAGGAGTTGCAAGAGGAAGGGAGGGAGCTATGACCAGGACAAATGCCTGCCCCCTCCCTGAGTGGGATGCCAGGAGTTCTCCTCCTTAGATCCTTTGGCTTGAGGCCTGGCCACGTGGAAAGTCGCCCTGTCCACAATGTAGGACCAGCTCTCAGTTGCTGTGGGATAGGATTTCTCAACCTTGGCACCATGGGCATTTGGGACCAGATAATTGCCGGGGAATCGCCCTGTGCGCTGCAGGGCATTAGCAGCTTGTCTGGGCTCTACTCCTCCTCCCAGTTGTGACCACACAAAGTGTCTCCAGACATCATCAAATGTCTCCTGGGAGCACAACTGCCACTCCCTCCGTGGTTGAGAATTTCTGTCCTCGTGTGTTTTGGCCTTGTCAGAAAGAAACAATTCCTAGCACCACTAGAAGTGGCGATGAATGCTAGCAGGCCATATTTTGCAAAATTTATTCCTTCAAATTCAGCTTTTGGAATCCTTTGTCTTTTCTGGATTTTCTGGCCAATCCGCCTTGCCTTACCCCTCTGTGTGTGTGGTCCTGAGGGGATAGGAACTCCCTGTGACCTTCCCTGAAGAAGCCAGAGGGGTTGGAGGTGGCAAAGCTCACTCACTCACTCCAGGCTTCCCGCCTGAGCCTCTGAGCTGGGAGGACACTGATGTGGGAAGAGGAGGAGACTGGGAACCAGCCCCAGCTCCAGCTGCTCCCTGCCAGCAGCTCCACATCTCAAGCACCTGCCCCCTTCTAGGCCTGGCCTTCCGGTCCAGCAACTCTGCAAGCCCAGGTACTTCTGGCTGAGGTGAGGCTCAGCCTGCAGCATTCCCTCCCAACAAATCTACCTTCCTCGGAAGGGAAAACCGAGGAAAAGGACTGCAGATGAGGCCCAGCTCTTGCCGTGCAAATTGGCAGCAGCAATAATCAATACCCTACTCCACCCTGGATAAATACTTCCCACTCCCCACGACAAAAGTAAAATTCCTCTCCTGTGGGAGAGGAATTCACCCCTGGTCACAATGATTCAATTGCCTGGCAACTATTTAACAGCTGCATGTTTTGCTCTGGGGAAGTGGCCCAAAAGTCCCTTAGAGAAACTTTGTGGTGAAGAAACCGGGAGCCGGGGAGGTCATGTGCTGGAGGTGCCTGTTTAGATGTCAGTGTGCACTGGGTACATCATCTCCAGGGAGACGGGGGCGGGGCTGAGTTTGGAGTGGGCAGAAGAGGAGAAGGGAGATGAGAAAATGGGAGCAAAGCAAGGCCATTCTATCCAGGATCTTAGGAGATCCAGGAACCAAAGGGAGATGGGAGCCATGTCAGGCCAGTGGGGTGAAGAGAAGTTTGCTTCAGGTTTTTTTTTTTTTTTTGAGACAGAGTCTCAATCTGTCACCCAGGCTGCAGTGCAGTGGTGCAACCGCGGCTCATTGCAACCGCCGCCTTCCAAGTTCAAGCGATTCTTATGCCTCAGTCTCCCAAGTAGCTATGACTACAGGCATGTACCACCATGCCCGGCTAATATTTTTTGTATTTTTTTTTTCTAGTAGAGATGGGGTTTCGCTGTTTTGGCCAGGCTGGTCTCGATCTCCTGACCTCAAGTGATCTGCCCACCTCGGCCTTCCAAAGTGGCTTCATTTTTTTTTTTTTTTAACAGCAGATGCATCCTATTTGAAAGGGGCAGGAGGGGAGTGTGGAATGTCCTGGGGAGAGGAGGGGCTGTGGGAAATGGAGAAGCGCTGCAGAGGTGAGAAGCATGGATGGAAAGCCTGGTGTCGAAGCTGCTGCAGCAGGGCCCACCCACCTCCTCCCAGAAACTGCCTGGGATCCAAGCTCAGGTGGCATCTCCACTCTCCTGGCTGAAGGCACAAGGGACCGAGCCTCCCCTACTGCCATGGGAGCCAACACCAGGGATATCACCCCCCTCAAACCACAGTGATGCCCTTTACTTGCCTCTGGATGGTGGAAGCGAAAACTTAGGAACATCTCTTTCATCTAGTGTTTCTTCTTCACCTGAAACTCAAGGGCCCGAGCAGAGGAGCCTTGCTAACTCTGGCTGAAGGTAGGGGCGCTCATATTATTATTGTTATTATCCATGAAACACACTGGCCCGAGAGGAGCTGCAGAAGGCTTCCTGCTGAACTTGTGTGAGCTAGAAGAAATGAACCTTGAGTGTTGGTGCTGCAGGGACACACTGGTGACCAGGATGCACCCCCGCTGATGGCCAAGTGAATGCAGAGAAGTAAACAAGAAATCACAAGATGCCCTATGCTAAGCCTGGCTGTGGAGGGTTCTTGGAGGGTTCTGTGGAGGGACTTGGGAGTATAACCTGGGCCTCCTATTGTTGTCTGGGAAGTGAGGGAGACTTCTGGAGAAACGACATCTAAGCTGAGTATCTAAAGGACTGCAGGAAGTGGCCAGCTGAGGCAGGAGGGGCATCACTCCTGCCTCTCCCTGCTTCACACCTATCGCTCTGTTCTTGCTGGGCTTCCAAGGAAGGAGACACACACCCCTTTACCACCGGCTCCTGCCCAGCCGGTCTTAGAACATCCTTGTCAAAAAGCTTTTAATAGCCAGACTGGATTCTTCCTGTTGAACTCTACGGCTATTTCCTCTCAGTCTGTTTATCTTAATGTCTCTTATCTGCCATTGGCAGCACAGGACTTGATCACTTACTTGGGGACATTACTTAAGGGGGTAACTTGTTAACCCTTATAACACCACGTAAGACAGTGTCATGGTTTTGTAAATAGCAAGTTCTCCAGACAGAGGCATCTAATAGAAACATGTGACCTGATGCCTTTCGCTTCTATTCAAAGGAGTTACTATTCTTTCCGAAATAAATGCATAGCCAATTTCAAAATCCAAAATGTACTTACGAAGCAGTTCTTAAAATGACTCAACATAAACTGGAAAATCGCAAATGAAAACAGTGCATTGATCAGTCCCTAAAAGCATTGGCAGAATTTTTTATGGCTTCATATTTATAATACTGATGATATTCTCCATAGATGAAAGTATATTGCATGCATTCAGAATTCAGACACAGAGCATTCCCAAGCTATATGCTTGTTGAAAATACCTTTCTACACATGTTTAAATGTTTACATAGACATGCACTTAAATGTCATCCCTGGTTATTCAATTTCCTTTCTTTACAGAAATATGAAGCTGAGATTAAAATGTGGACGTTTTATATTCCAAGTACATAGTTTCTATCCTAATGAAGACAAAAGCCTTCTAGTACTTGATAGTGTAGTAGGGAAATTATAGTTAGCAATCACTCACCATATATTCCAAAGTAGCTGGAAAAGAAGATTTGTAACATACCCAACACACACAAAAAAATACATGATTGAGGTGATGAAGATGTTAATTTCCTTGATTTGATCATTACATGTTTCATACAGGTATCAAAGTATCACATGTATCCCCAAAGTATATACAACTATGATATATCATAAATAAATAATAATAAAAGACAGAAGCCTGACCATGCTATGTTCAATCCACAGCCACGCCCCTCACTGTGCACCTGATCTCCCCATCCCACACCAGCTCCTGAGAGACAGGACAGAGAACAGGGGCTGGGCTCCCCTGTCCTAACCATTGGTCCTCAGTTAGTTATCCTGGCAATACTTCCCAGGCGCTCTGCCCTGGTGCCCCCCACACTTGAGATAGCCCCGTCCTATCCCCCCATGCTGCAGGTGGGTCTGTGCAGAGGTGAGGTCACTGCTCCAAACCTCAATGGAGGGCACTGGGGCAGGTGTGCGCCATTCATCACTGCCCCCAAGGCCGTACACCACGCAAGCAGTCCTTCTCCCTTTTCCACGTGGAGGCTTGTGCATCTGGGGACAGATTTCATAATTTAGGATACCCTAGTCCCCTCTTCAGGGCTTTGTCACCCACCTTTCACGTCCATAAAGCAGCAGAGCTTCTGTGGCCATGTCTCAGTACATTTGATCCAGCATCAGCAAAGAAAGCCCATTCTTTTGAAAGCCAGTGGTTGCAGTAGGCTCATCCTCTCCAAGCCTACGCTCCCCAAGGTAGAGGTTAACTATTTCTTGCCAAGTAAGAATGCTGATTTCCAATGGCCATTAGGGAATAGAAGCCCCCCACCCCAGGGAAGCAAAGCCACCCTCTTCCTCCTCCCCCTCACTCAGTTCCCATTACTGGCCTGCCTAAGGAGCACCTCTGGGCTCTCCTAAAAGAAGAAAAGCCACTGTGTCCTTGCAAGTCACACCTTTGTCCCTTAGTTCCACGAAGAGCTGCTACATGCTTACAGTGTGCCAAGCACTGGAGCTCTCCCTGTGGCACCTCGTCACACCCTAGAGGGCAGGTGCTGTTCAGAAATTTCTGGTGCTGTTGGTGTCCTGCACTCAAGATGCTTCCCAAAGCCAGATTCCACTCACCAGCAGCCTCGCTGGGAGCACAGAGGGTTTTCTGATGCTCACACTCCACAGAGAAACAGGTTGGAGACGTGTCCCTCAGGACGAGAAGGTGGCCATTGGGAATAGGAAGGACATTCCACCTGAGCCATGGCACAGGGGGAGGCAGCCATGGGGAGAGGACAGAGCAGGGAGAACAAGAAGGAACCCGGGAAGGAAGGTCTCTTGGGCCCCTGGAAGCTCCAGGCTAGGGCACAGGGATCAAGCGGCACTCACTGGCCAGAGCTGAGAAGCATCTGCTCCAGTCTCTGGATGCCTGCCTATCCACCACCAGCTGCTGGCGAGATGTTCTTGTTTGAGGGTGGATTTTATCTGCACAAGCTCCCCAGTGGCGAGGGTCCCAGGAAATGAGTGCTACACAGACATTCATAAGGCAAAAAGCCTATCCCCACTCCCACCCCACGTTATAGATGCTCAGAGGAGACTGGTGTGACCAAGTTACCAGGTCCCAGGTGGGGCCGGACTGGCCCTAACAACCTGGGCATTCCAATATCCTGTCCAGTGTGTGCTCTGAGGTTGGAAGACCCCAGAGCACAGTCTGCTATCTTCTCAGCAGCTGCAGAGGTCATTGGAATCGTAACATTTCTCCAGGATGGGAAAGGAGGAAGCAGCAGTCGCCTACATCTCCCGGAAACCCTGCCAGGGACCAGATGTCGCACCGGCTTCCCGGCACGCTTTGTGGAATCATCCAATCTGAAGTCAGGCCTCCCCAGGGTGCAAATCCTGGCTTCTGCCTTGGAGAATTATTAACTCTGGGTTTCTTAAGGCAGCCGCTTACATTCAGCTCTCAAAAGCATCAAAGGCATGAAGTACATAGGGTGCAGACCGCTATCATGCCAGGTCACATGATAGACGAGAAAGCAATCCCTGAGGTCAGAGTTGCTCCCACCAGGCCCATAAAAGAGGTTAATAAAGCATAAGGAAGCCTCTCAGAGAGGCCAGGTGGTGGAAGTTTTGCTGAACCTGAGGTGTCCAGGAAATGGATCATTTGGGGTTGTTTATGGATTGATGTCGCTCTGGTGAGTGGGTAGTAAGTATATCCACCTCATATGGCTTCTTGTCAACCTTGAAGCTCACTAGTATAAACAGACCAGGCCAGATGTCCAAGTCCCCGGGAATGGTCAGGGGCATGACCCTTCTGCCCCTGGGCTGGCTGCCCTATTTGCTTGCAGCACCTCTTGATAACCCCCTTCCTTTCCCTAGACCAATAGTTCCCAAACTGGGGTGCCTAGGCCAGCAGCATCAGCATCGCCTGGGAGCTTGTTAGAATCGTGCATTCCCAGGTCCTCCCTAGAACCACTGAATGCAAGTCCCTGGGGCACCTATACCTGCATCTAACAAGCTCCCCAGCCATCCTGGTGCATCTGAATGTTTGAGAACCACTGACCTCTAGGCTAACTCCTACTGGGCTCCCTGCTCCCAGGGGTTTCTTCCTCCAAGTCATGTTTTCTACACACGCAGAATTGCCATTTCAAATCCCCTATGGCCATGTCACACTCTCCCTTATGTCTGGAGACCTCTCCACTGCCTTTTGAATAAATTCTTAACATTTTCAAGGCTCTTCACTTTTTAAAAATTGTGGTAAAATACACATAACATGAAATTTACCATTTTATTTATTCTCTATATAGAGGTCAGTGGCATAAGCACACTCACATTGTGGTACAACCATGACTACTTTCCATCTCCAGTACTCTTTTTATCTTGTAAAACTGAAACTCTGTCCCCGTTACACACTAACTCCCCGTTTCCCTTTTCCCCAGCCCCTAGCAACCACCATCGTGAGCTCTGTTTCTGTGAATTTGACTACTGAAGAGATCTTGTGTAAGTGGAATCACAAAAAGGTATTCGTCCTTTTGTGACTGGCGTATTTCACTTAACATAATACCTTTAAGGTTCACCTATGTTGTAGCATGTCAGAATATCCTTTCTTTCTAAAGCTGAATAATATTTCATAAAACGTATATGCCGCCTTTTGTTTATTCATTCATTTATCAGTGGGCACTTGGGTAACTTTTTTAAATTGTGGTAAAATATACGTAACACTAAATTTATCATCTTATCCATTCCCAATATAGAGTTCATTGGCCTAAGTACATTCACATTGTTGTGCAACCATAACTACCTTCCATCTCCAGAATTCTTTTTATCTTGTAAAACTGAAACTCTGTCCTCATTACACACTAACTCCCCCATTTCTACCACCTAACTGGTGGAAATGGCCTTCTGGCTATTTATTGTAACAAAAAAAAATGCTGCTACGAACTTAGGTGTACAAATATCTCTTCTCGACACCCTGCTTTCAATTCTCTCATGGAGTTCTCATCCAGGAATGAAATTGCTGGATCACATGCTAATTTTATTTTTAATTGCTGAGGAACTGCCATACCGTTTTCCATAAGGAGTGCCATGGAAACTATCCTTGTATTCCAGGAACAAATCCTACCTGGTCATGGTCTATGATCCTTTCAATGTGCCGTTGAATTGTTTGCTAGTATTTTGTTGAGGATTTTCACATCAATATTCATCAGGGATATCAGTCTGTAGTTTTCTTTTGCTGTAGTGTCTTTGTCTGGCATTGGTATCAGGGTAATTCTGGCCTCATAGAATGAGTTTGAAAGTGGTCCTTCTTCTTCAATGTCTTGGAAAAGTTTGAGAAGGATTAGTATTATATTTTTTAAAAATATTTGGTAGAATTCACCAGTAAAACCATTAGGTCCTAGGTTTTCTTTGTTGGGAGATTTTTGATTACTACTCCAATCTTCTTTTGATTACTGATTTAATCTTCTTATTGGTCTGTTCAAATTTTGTGTTTCTTCATAATTCAGTCTTAGTAGGTTGTATGTTTCTAGAAATTTATCCATTTCTTCTATGTTATTCAATTCATTGGCATGTCATTGTTTATAATTTTCACTTATCATACTTTGCATTTATATGGTATCAGTTGTAGTGTCCCCTCTTTCATTTCTGATTTTATTTATTTGAGACTTCTATCATGGTTAGTCTAGCTAAAGGTGTTTCAATTTTGTTTATCTTTTCAAAAACCCAACTCTCAGTTGCTTTAATCTTTTGTATTATTTTTCTAGTCTTTATTCCATTTATTTCTGCTCTGATCTTTGTTTTTGTCTTTCTTCTGCTAACCTTGGGCCTAGTTTGTTCTTTTTCTGGTTTCTTGGGATGTAAAGTCAAGTTGTTTATTTCTGACCTTTCTTTATTCTTAATGTAGACATTTATCAATATAAACTTTCCTCTGGGAAATGGTTTCACTGCATCCCATAAACTTTGATGTGTGATATTTCCATTTTTACTTGTTTCCATATATTTTTTGAATTCCCTTTTGATTTCTTCTTTGACTCACTGGTTATTCAGGAGCTTGTTGCTTCATTTCCACTTTTGTGAATTTTTCAGTTTCCTCCTTTGATTGATTTCTAGTTTCATAACATTGTGGCTGGAAAAGATCCTTGATGTGATATCAATCTTCTTGAATTTGTTAAGACTAGTTTTATGGCCTAACATATGATCTCTCCTGGAAAACATTCCCTGTGAGCCCTTGAGAAGAATATCCCATCTGCTGCTGTTGGATGCAATGTTCTGTATATGACTGTTAGGTCCATTTAGTGGAAAGTATAGTTCAAGCCCAGTGTTTCCTCTTGATTTTCTGTCTGGACAATCAGTCCATTATTGAGAGTGGGGTACTGAAGTTCCCTACTGCTGTTGTAGGGAATTTTTCCCTACTGTCAATTTTTCCCTTCAGGGTTGCTAACATTCACTTTATATATTCAGGTGCTCAGTGGTGGGCATAGATTTTTATATGCTGTATATCTGGGAATGTTTGAATTTCTCCCTCATTTTTGCGTCTGTTGAAGGCCTTCGACTTTCTGCTTTATTTCTTCTCCCTGATCCTCGTGCGGGTGCCCCCTGCAGCTCTGACGTACGGCAGCAGTCAGTACTGCCCCCAGGGTCTCCATCCTGATATCCCAAGCAGGCTGCCCTTGCCATCGATACTCCAAGATGCGTGGGACAGAAACCAGTTCCACAGGCAGCCCGCAGACAAGCCAGAACTCTGTAAATATGTTTCGGTCTTTCCCTTGTGTCCCAAGGGAGGCACCAGGAGTAGGGTGGCCTCCTCCTGACTGTGCTGGGGAGGAGGTGGGGCAGAGGCGAGCCAAATGCCACAAAATTTCCTGCTGCTTTGAGTGTGGTTTTGTCCTCATTGGGAGTTTGCATGATTGCTACAGATCCTTAACCAGTTCCTGGAGTTCCCACAAGGTGACCTGGAGCCATGCATTGCCCCTCGCCTGGTGCTTCCACAGAGGAGCAAGGGTCTGCAGCACCCTTGGCCACCGTCCTGCTGACATCACTCTTGCACAGCCTTTCCCTTTCACTAAATCACATCAATACTGCCTTTCCTCTGATGAGGCCTCCCAACCTTTGTCTGGCCTCTAGGGCCCTGTGCACACGTCTTTTTTTATAACATGTGCCCCATTCTGTTCCAGCAGAATTGCTCTCCTTCTCCAAGCATGAGAATCCCTGGCGACTTGCTTGAGCCAGAGTCCCAGGATCATCTCCCTGTGAATCCAGGCAGAACATCTGGGCTAGAACCCAGAAATCCACATCTCTAGCAACTGCCCCTGGTGATTCTTAACAAGGAGACTGTGGAAAAATATAGTCTTACTGAGCAATGTCATCTCCCAAACTCAGTGAAATTCTACCAGATAAAGGGTGATTGCCAATATCTTTGCCCACTTACTGCATGCAGACACTGCTCTACACACTAGATGCATGTTAGCTCAGTTAATCTTTCAGTAACCTGTGCAATCAGTCCTATTATCATCCCATTTTACAGATGAGAAAACTGAGGCACAAAATGCTTCAGCAATTTCTCCAGGTGACCTAGCTGGTAAGTAGAGGATTTCAGCTTGAGCCCAGGCCTTTGTCTCCGTGCTCACGGTCTTCATAGCTCTGCTATCCGTGTTTAATTACTCAAGGCCGTCTTCTCAGAGATGTCATGATACTGTAGCATGCCAACAGGCCGCAGCCACTTGCACACCATAAAGGCCTCATCTCTGGCTATGCCCACAGCAAAAAAAAAAAAAGTAAAAATAAAATAATGACTACTCCCACTAGGATATCTCTTCATGTAGACCAAGGGCCCTTTTTAAGCTCCTCACTCATTCTGCCCAGGCAGCATTTGGTACTATTGACTACAGGCTTCTGCAACAGCTCTTTTGCCTGTGTTCTGATGAAGTATTCTCCAGCTTCTCTCACTGCACTGTTTTTGTGGGTGCTCTCCTCTGCCCTTCCATGAAGTGCTGGTGTGCATGGGGGCTTGTATCTAAACCCTCTTCTCCTGGACAACCTCACCATTCACATACCGGCAACTCCCACCCCTGGGTGTTCTTCCCAGACCTGTCTTCTGCATCCCAGACCCAGATCCCTGCTCTTTGCTTCTCTGTGGACAGGACTTTAGCCTACCCAGCTCAGCATGTGCGACGCTAAGCTCAGGGCCCACCTCCCAGGTATGCCTTCCCTCCCGCTCCCTGCCCATTACCCAGGCAGCTGTCGAACCAGACGTGTTTGGGTTCTGAGATGTGGTCTTGGACACATCGATCCTCATAAGTGTTCCATATGTGTTGTAATCCATCAGGCTGAGCTCACTTTTCCACTAAATCATGCCTAACTGACAGTGGCTGAACACAACCGGAGTTCATTTCGTCTTCACACAACATTACGAGGTGGCTGCTTCTCCTGGCTGGGCAGTGACTCAACAAAGAACCAGTGGTCCCAGCCCTACCTCTTACAACCCTTCCCTCCACCCTGCCCTGGATCTTCTGGGTCACTTCTCATCATGCTGCAAAGCTCTGCTCAGACCTTCCCTCATCCAGAGACTGCTGCATGGCCTCTGCATCAAAATGGTGAGCTGTGGGACGGGACCACAGGGGCCCCTTTGCAGAGCTGGTAGGAAGTTGAAGGAGCGCCTGGCTACACACCCCTCTCAGGATGCTGGTGTGTGGTACAGGCTCAGAAATGGGCCTCTCCTTTTTCTCTGCACCACCAGTACGACTGCTTCCCATTCACAGCCCTTTCCACACAGGGACAGCCCGTGTGTTCCCTGCTCTCCCAAACACTGTGGGGCTGTGAGGACAGGGAGTTTTTCTCCCGCCTGTGTCTCCCTGCAGCCCAGCACAGAGCCGCTCTCATGGTGGACATCAATAAATATACACCCAAGGATTAACTGGAGAGAAAGGGATGACAATAAGAGAAGCAGCTCTAGGTAAGTGGTTCCCAAGCTTTAGTGTGCGTCACAATGCCCTGGGCTGTTTGCTTAAATGCAGATTTCTGACTCTGTAGGTCCAGGTGGGGCCAGAGGCTACCACTGCTGGCCCTGCCACCCTTCCCTGGGAGCCCCTGTGTGATAGATGCTGAAATGGAGAGTATGAGATGTTGAGAAACCTTCCCCAAACCGTGGAGGCTGACCCTTCAGGTTCCAAAAGTCACTTTCTGCCAGTCCACCTCCAACTTCAGCCACAGCTGCTGTGGACACTCTGGACAGCTCAGAGCCTCCTGGTGCAGCATGGCCCTGCCCAAGCTCAGTGCACCTGTCAGCATCCTGTTTCTAGGGCACTCTGATGCCAGGGAAGCCTTCCAGGTCCTACAAGCACAGCCCAGAGTGCAGGGGGCTCACAGCCGGTGGAGCAGCAGAAAAACCTCCACTCCCACCCCTCAGGAGAGTGAGACCACCAGGCATGGGGCATTGGAAATAATCTTCCACGGGCTGCCATGGTCCCCCCTTGATAATATGCCCCTCCTCCAGTCCCTTCTTTTCCCCACCCCTATAATCCTGCAATCACTTCCCAAATAAACTCCTTGCAAACAAACTCTTGTTTCAGGCTCTGTTTTAGGAAAAGCCTAAACCAAGCCAAGTGCACAGTTAGTAGAGGAAGCACAGTGCCCAGCACACTGCCCTGGGATCCTCCAGCCATGGCTGGTCATAGTCACTGTTTTCTACAGGGATCAACCACACCTATACCAACAACCCAACTTGGAAGAATGGAGATCCAAGCAGAGGTTCTCTATTTCCCAGAACAAAGATGAGACCCTGGATTGGTTTGGTGTTTGACTAACAGATATTTACTGGGTGCCTTCTGTGTACAAGCAGTGGACCATGAATTGAGGGTCTATAGTAGTGCATGATGCTCTGAGGGGACCCCTGCAGTCTACAAGGGAAGGAGAACATGAGGAGCAGAGGGTTAAGGTGCAAGAGTACCTTAAGTTAAGGAGTAGGAAATTATAATTTGATTCCACAAAGAGGTGAAGGGAGAGATGCCTTCCAGCCCTGGCCAAGAGGCATGGGGATGCTGGTGATGCTAGCTTCAAAGATGCGAAACCAACCACAGCTCAACCCCATCCCACCTCATGACACCTGGCTGCCAGCAGCCTGGCTCCAGGCCCAGAGGGGATGCCTCTGTCCATTCGCTTTGCTGTCTTCTCAAAGATAGAATTCTCTTGGAAGGACTGATAGGACAAGAGTACTGCCATCTTAATGAGATTCCAACATCTTAAAGTATCAAGCTTTTATTTCTTGGAGCTGTCCGTTGCTACCTGACCAAACCGTAAATATCAGGCTGGCCCATTTCTTCAACAGAATATAAGGACCGTAATCACAGCGAAGTTTATTGAAGTCCATTCAGCACTCTCCCAACACCTCCCCGACAGGAACCTCTCTTAGAGGACACTTCCCCCACCAGGCCCTTTTAAAAAGCCAGGGCGTGGTGGTGCGCGCCTGTAATCCCAGCTACTCCGGAGGCTGAAGCGGGAGAATCACTTGAATCCTGGAGGCAGAGGTTGCAGTGAGCCGAGATGGCACCGCTGCACTCCAGCCTCGGTGACAAGAGTGAAACTTCGTCTCAAAATAAATTAAAATAAAATAAAATAAGCGGTAGGCTATACGTTAGCTCCTAACCCTGCCTGCCAGAAGGGCTTCTGACTCTCGAGCCACCTTCTCGTCTCTCCGTTCCTTTCATCTCTCTACTGTAACAGGGACCAGCTAGACTTTGGGATTTGAATAAAAATATTTTTTAAAGCCAGGAAGGTGAATTTCCTGTTTCCTATCTGTCTTAAAATGTCTTGCGTTGGCATTTCTCCCTTGCCTCTTCTTTAGTGAAAACACATTGGCAGAGAGACTGCGAGGTTTCAGAGCCACACTGTTTCATACTACCAGCTGATGTCCAAGAGTTTTTCAGCTTTCCCTCTGAGGGGTGCCTCCCGCTGACTCCCTAGTGGACCCATGTTAATGAAACGTGGTCATTGGCTGGACCATGGGGCTGAGTGATTTGGCTCTATTCACCTGCTCCCAATCTGGCCTGCACATTCAAATCACCTGCCCCAGTTTGTAAGCCTCTAACACCCAGGCCTTACTCAAACCACTGAAATCTGCATCGCTAGGGTTAGCACCAAGACTTTGGTAATCTGGACACTCTTCAGGTATTGATTATATGCAAGCAAGGTCAGGAGCAGGGGCTGTTTCCCAGTGATGGCCACTATCTTTAATGTGTGCAGCTGATCCCAACAGGAACAGGACGGGAGACATCCCTCAGCCAAATCCTGTCCTCTTGCCACACACAGAGTCTAACGGGGCCATCGTTGTGTACCCACAACAGCATTTTTCAGCAGGGCACTAAAACAGTTTTGTCAAAACTGAACAAATTATACATCTCTTTTAAAGAAAAAAGAATGCATCATAGATCTCCTGCATTAATTCTCATTGCAATGTGACTTAAATCTGAAACATCATGAAATTAGGCATACATTTCATACATTTTATAGCTTTTATATAACTATAAACCAAAATAATTTTTAAATTCAGTACTATAAAACTATAAACCCAATAAAAGACAAATAAAGCACATTAATTTAATGTGACAGGTGATGTCGTTTTCAAGAAACTAATTTACCGATATTAGGTTTAGAGCCTATGCTTTTGCTTCAGGGCTAGTTTTATAGACAACGTTTCTGGATTTTAATTTCCATAAAACAAATACAGAGAATGCCTGTCTCATAACTATGCTGTTCCAAGGATGTTAATAACTACAAGGCTTTGTTTCCTGGCTAAGGATAATCCATCCTTCCAACCTGGGTTAATCTCTCTGTAGATGCTTCTCTTTCAGGTCCTCGGTCAACAGTCTAGGTGTGGCCTGGGTTCTTCTCCATCCATAGTTGAACCCTTTGACAAGTCTTGTCAGCTCCTCTGCAGTCCCCCCAGGGCCACCCTCTCCTGTCTCCTACCCTCAGCTGTCTGCCATCCATTTTCCACCCAACGTAAATCAAACTATTAGATGTGTTATCCGATAGCTTCATCTGTTATTAGATTCCCATTGCATTTTGAATATAATTCACCTTTTTCTTCGTCCCACCACACCCCCCATGATCTGCCCACTGCCTGCTTCTCCAACATCTCACATGCTGCTTCACTGGTCTTCTTTCTGCTTTCCCGGCGCTCAGGCGCCGTATACCTTGGCTCTTTGTGCAGACGTATCTCCCTTCACTGCTCCTGTGATCTTTCCTAGAGTCAGCTTCATGCCACCTTGTCAAAGAGGCTGCAGCCACCTCTGAGCAGCAGTGACTCTGCCCTGCCCCTTGGGTCTATGGAGCACCTGGCATGATCTGATCTGCTACTTTTGTCTTTATTTCCTTGTTTGTCTCTAGTATTGGTTTAGCTACTAAAAGTTGCTGTATCAGATAAATCCCCAGAATCTCATGGTTTAACAAGATATAATTCAAGTTTACTTTGCACTCATGTAAAATAAAAAATGATTGCTCCTGGTTGGCAAGTGGCTCTCCTCCAAGCAGTGACTCAGGGACTCTGGCTCTTACTACTTGGGGCCCCTCCACCTTCATGACACAGCTCCCAGCCATGCCAGAGAGACAGGAAGTGGACACAGCCTCAATTATCAGGAAACATTCTCTGACTTAGGCATGCACGATTCACTGAGTGTGGTAGAGAAGTCTATTCCCCAATGCTCTCTTTACTCCAATTTCTGGGTACCAGAATTTATTCGCTTGGCCTTTTCAACTTCATTGAGTGGGAACAATGCCATAAGTAAACATGCAAACATAGCATGGACGTCATTGCCCATGTGTGATGGACACCCAGATCGTCCCTGATATGCTTGTGTTAATATTGAAAATCATTATCCAAACACAAGCCCAAAATGACTGCATGTGCTTCTATAAATGTACAAATATAGTGGAAATAATGAAATCTACCCAGATGTGAACAAAGACAGACAATTTATTCAGAGCTTGCTACAGCAGGACAGTCGACCACTGTCACTTGTGTTTGCAGTGGCTCCCAGGCAGGCTGAGGGGTGGGGAAGCTTCATTGCGGGTAAAGCGAAGGCCCAAGTGGGCCCTATTGCAGGCTGTCAGCCTGGGGAAGCTGGAGAGGCCTGCTAGAAGAGGGGGACGTCCCATGGGATTGAGGAAGGTTGCCTGCTTGACATTCTCTTTTTGGTTCTGAGTTAGAAGCAACAACTCAAAAAATGGGAAGCTGGCAGTTTTGGGCTGAGTCCTGATTATTCTGGGCCAACAGCTGCAGAGACTGTGAGCTAGACTTTTATTGCCATATGTGGTCTGCCATTGTCTGTCTTTCTGTTCAGTGTAACTGTCTATCTACTATCATCTATCATCTGTCTAATATCTATCTATTGTCCATATTATGCATTATCTATTTCTCTATTATCTATTATCCATCTATCTATCTATCTATCTATCTATCTATCTATCTATCTATTGTCTATCTATCTATCTGTCTACCTACCCTGATCTTCCACTGAAGGGCTCTCCATTTGAAAATGTTTGTGTATATAATGGGTGCAGCACACCAACATGGCACATGTATACATATGTAACAAACCTGCACATTGTGCACATGTACCCTAAAACTTAAAGTATAATAATAATAAACTAAAATAAAAAGAAAACTTTTGTATAGAAAAAAGTCATATTGCAGCAACATGAATGATCATGGAGGATATTGTGCTAAGTGAGATAAGCCAGGCACAGAAAGAAAAATACTGCACGATCCCATCACTTACATGTGGAATCTGCAAAAGCCAGAGTCACAGCAGCAGACAGTAGAATGGCGGCTACTGGGAGCTGAAGGGCAGCAGGGCTGGGGAAGATGTTGGTCAAACAGTACAAAATCTCAGAAGGAGGGGTATTAATAGCAATTAATACTCAATTAATATGAGTATTAATAAAATCAAGAGATCTATTGTACAGCATGATGATTATAGTTAATAACAATGTATTGTGTACTTGAAAATTATTAAAAGCATTCATTTTAAGTATCCTCACCACAACAAGTAAGTATATGAGGGAATGCATATGTTAATTAGCTTGATTTAGCCCTTCCGCAATGTATACATATATCAAAGCATCATGTTGTACGCCATAACTATACACATATGTGCACAGGCACACACTCTCACACACCCACACAAACACACATAAGCACTCACACACTCAACACCCCCCACACACACCCACACACACTAACACACACAGGCACATACGCACTTGACATACACACTTGGCACACTCACGCAAACATACACACATCCACTCACACTAATACACATATACACATGCACACGTACAAATGTTCACAAGCACTCCCACACATCCACACCCACTGCCACATGCAGGTAGATTCACACACACATACACACAGCACATTCACATGTCACATGCACTCACACTCACACACATTCCCATGTTCACACACAGCACAGCCACACATACATACACTCACACTCACACACACCCGCATGCACCTGTTCGTACCACTCATGTGCTCACATGCGCACCTGCACTTGCAGTGCTTCTGGCGTGACGGCCACAGTGGAGAAAGCTGCTGCAGGAGGAAGGCAGAGCTGTGGGTCCCTTGGTGCCTGACACACCATGGCGTCTGTCTGAGGTTGGGCGCAGCTGAGACATCCTTGTTCCCTTCCTTTGAGGCCTCTCCTGCCACCCTCAGGAGCTGCCCCTCACTGAGGCACATCCTGGAGAATCCCCTCCCTGGGCTCTTTTCCTGGGCTTGCAGCCTGAGACATGCTCCTTGCTCCTAAGGGACCAGAATGCCTGCCAGAGCCCTGGCCACGGAGCACTCATCACCCCATCCCGCCCCGCTCACTGCTCACCACCTGGCTGGCCATGTCTCCAGCAGCCACAGGCTTCCCCATACTGCAGCATGATCCTTGCTTTGCCTGGTCAACTCCTCATGCCTCAGCCTCTAGCTCGGCCCCCACCCCTCTGAGGACGCCCCAGACCCCTTCCTTGGCCTCATGGCCCTTTGCCACATAATACTGTCCTCGGCTGCCACGCGCTGTGCATGTGACTCTCACTCTCTATTGGACTCTCATGGATGTGGAGCCGGGTCTATTTCGCTCATCCTTGACTTCCCAGGGCCTAAAGTACCATGCTGAGCATATAGTAGGCATTCAGTGAATTTTTGTGGGAGGAATAAATGAATTTCACATAAAGTTATCAAATCAGTTAACAAAAGCAACAGCAGCCACCGATGTCTAATCGAAGCCCTGCAATGAATAATATAATTTACTGACTCATCAAAACAAAACAACTTCATCAGCCATCTTCACACCTACTTACATAGCTGCAGTTCAGCAGTATCTCAGACAATGTTAACAGAATATTCTACAAGGTGGTCAACAACTCTAAGAACCGACATGAATGTATATTCATTTTGTTTTTTAATACGGGGTCTCACTCTGTCACCCATGCTGGAGTGCAGTGGTGCAATCTTGGCTCACTGCAGCCTCAACCTCCCAGGCTCAAGCGATCCTCCCACCTCAGCCCCCCAAGTAGTTGGGACTACAAGCATGTGCCACCACATCTGGCTAAATTTTTGTATTTTCGAGAGACAGGGTTTCACCTTGTTGCCCAGGCTATTCTCTAACTCCTGAGCTTAAGCGATCTAGCCAGATTCCCAAAGTGCTGAGATTATAGGCATGAGCCACTGTGCCCAGCCTTAATGTTTGATTTATGTCCCATTCCAAGGTAAAGTAATATTATCATTATTTCCAGACTTTCTGACCACCCTGTAAATAGCCACATAAAAAGGCAAATTTAGATGCTAGTTCTGGGTCCATCCCAAACAAAAATCAGCTAAGATCCTCTTGTTTTGTTAAGGAAAAGGATTTCATTATGTAATAATAACTAAGTGTCACAATCAACCTGGGTGAATGAAGGACAGGGTATAAAATGGCTTAGAAACATGAATTCAATGGGAACACACAGTTCCATGTTCATCCTATGTGATTAGATCATTGCAGGTTTAATGTGCAGGACATCTCAGCTCCCATAGTTGTGGCAACAAATTAGCACAAATGTATTGGCTTCAGACAACAAGAACTTACTATCCTGTGGCTCTGGAGGTCAGAAGTCCTAGATTTCTCTCATCAGGCTAAAATCAAGATATTTGCTGGCCAGAGTTACTACTAGAAGCTCCAAGGAAAGATACACTCCCTGGCCTTTTCCCACATTCCTTGGCTCATGGCCGCTTCCTTCATCTTCAAGGGGCATCATTCCAGTCTCTCCTTCTGTCCTTTCATCTTTTCTCCCTTTTTTTTTTTTTTTTTTTTTTTGAGACGGAGTCTCGTTCTGTCACCCAGGCTGGAGTGCGGTGGCGCGATCTTGGCTCACTGCAAGCTCCACCTCCCGGGTTCACACTATTCTCCTGCCTCAGCCTCTCCGAGTAGCTGGGACTACAGGCATCCACCACCACGCCCAGCTAATTTTTTTATATTTTTAGTAGAGACGGGGTTTCACCGTGGTCTCGATCTCCTGACCTCATGATCCGCCCGCCTCGGCCTCCCAAAGTGCTGGGATTACAAGCGTGAGCCACCGCACCCAGCCCATCTTTTCTCTCTTAACTCCATCTCTAACTTGTCTGCCTTTCTCTTATGAAGATCCTGGCTATATATGGGGCCCACCCAGATAATCCAGGAGAGTTTTTCCATCTCAGGATCCTTAAATTAGTTCCATCTGCAAAGGAACTTTTGCCAAATAAGGTCATACATTCACAGACTCCAGATATTAGAATGTGGACATCTTTGGGGAGACTATTTAGCTGACCACTCCAGATAAATATCAAATAAAATGAAGGTGGTTTGGATAAATTTGTGCATTTATCAGGGAACATCATTTCCCTGAAAACCCTTGAGGGACTCCTGATGGAGTTAAAGATGAATATTTTAATCTCCTGGCAATTTTATATTCCACAGGGAGTAACAGCAAGAAGGGTTGGAAAAAGGCTCAAAGTAGGTCTACAGAGCATTCATCTACTGGATCAGAGCTGAGCTGGCTGGCCAGGCGCCATGAAAACACATTTTCTTTCTCTCTCAGCTGCTTCTATTGCACCTGCCCAGTGGATTAAAGAGTGACTAGATTTTCCTGAAAGCTTCTCAAGTCTTGCTTAAAATAGATGTTTCCAGAAAAGTCAAGTGGAAAAAAAAAGTGTACATCTATTAATACTTTATAATGGACTTAAGAAATAAGCCACTGTTTGACTGAATCTGTGCAGAAGAACAAGAAGAGACAGCACAAAGGTGAAACCAGTAACATGAGGTACTGTTTTCCTTCCTTCCATTGGACCTTCTTCCCACTACCTCACCACCAGCCTCTATGCCAGCGAATTTAAAACTCAAGTCTCTAATCCTCAAAGGCAGCCCCTGTAATCATGATTTACACGACTTCAAGCCACCAGTTAATGTCTTAGAGGCACTTGTGGTCATTGTTCACAAAAATAACTACCTAAAGTCCAATGGTCCACATGGCTCCAACACAGGAATTTGCAAAACTCCAATGCCAGATTCATCCTCGGCTCTTACCTTTTCCTTTTCCATATGCAGAAGTGACAAGCAAAGCCTGCCAGCTCCTCCTCTTGAACCATGTCTCTGCTGCAGGCTTTCCAGGACACTTGCTAATGCCTGGTCCCAGCTGCAGTGCCTCAACCTGGGCCTACTGTGGCATCCCGATGGCTTTCCCACTCTCAGCCCCTTCTCCATCAACCCCACCCTACAGGGCTTCCCGTTTCTCTCCCCTTACACACCTCCTGCCCTCCATGCCACAATCTTTGGCTTTCTTTTGTTTCCTAACACACACGGTGCCTTCTTTCACATTTTGAGGACTGGGCCATGTTGTTCCCTCGGCCCAAACACCTTCCCTCTTGCTGTTAGCCACAATGCTGCTCCCACGCATCAGCCTGAATGCCACCTCCTTGCGTCACATCGAGCATGGGTTCTCCAACTCTGGCCCTCCTGCACTGCACCAATGTTTCCTTTGGGCTGTTGTCACACTCTGTAATTGTTTACCCTTTTACTGGGTTAAACTCTATTTCCTGGATTGGACTGCACAGGGAAGGAGATGCTGTTGCCTTCTTCCTGGGGTTTCCATCCATGTCCATCAGGCTGACACTTCTGGACACTCTCCAACTCTCCTTCCTCTCCCAGGGGAGAACAAGGGACTTTCTGAAGAGAGGAGCAAGAATACTTCTTGCCAGCAGTCCACTGGTCTACACAGGGCTGGGATGTGATCTGCCCCCTGCAGCAGTGTTGTGGGGACAGCCCTTGTGCTGGGAGGCCTGGGCTGCCTGACCTTGCCTGGCCACAGGCCAGGTGAACCCATGCTCCCGGGTGTCCAGTGCTGGCATCTCTTGCCCCAGATATGACTTAGACTTATCACTTTCGACATTGACATCCTGACTGCCATGTGCTCGGTTTAGGGGTTCAACATATGAACTTGGGGAGACACAATTCAGTCCATAGCACCATGGGAGATCTCCTCACTACCTGCCTTCCACCCAAATCAGGTGGAGTGAGGCCCACTAATGTCTACATTTCACCTCTAGAATGTGATAACAAAGGAGAGCACTTTCTCCAGAACCCAACCATCACATGCTCTGGAGATGACATTTCAGGTACCTTGTGACTGTCCTGATACTTTTCCTGGAGGCCCACTTGAACGGAAATTGAAAAATAGGCCCATCTGCTCCTCCCTTCATTTCTTTGTCTGGTCTAATTTCACTGTGATGATCCAGGGAGCTTCCATCAAAAACTAGATGGATGATGATTTGTTCTGAAATACCACATCCTCAAAGAAAAATCCAATTTAAAATGGAGAGCAACAAACAGCTGTAGGATCAGGAATTGGGAATTGATTCTGGTGATTATAGCTTTTTCCAATTATTGTTTGGCTCTGAAACCTGTGCCTCTGATGCACATGCCTGAACATATCCTACAAATACCCATCCCGGCCAAACAGAAGAGGAGCTGTTCCCAGAGCCAGGATGTCATGACCTGCGTCCCTAGGCTGGTATAATAACACTTCAGTGTGAATGCCGACAGGTTAGGCGGCCTCCCCTTTAAGGGCTCCTGTGAGTGTGCCAGGCATAAACACTTCTCACTCTCAACCAGTTTCCCTAAGCAAACCAATTCCAGGAAGCAAGAGAAGAAAAAACATTTCAACAGAACAGTTCCACCTATATGGAGCAGGAAGTAGCAGATCCTGGATGCTCTAAGAAAAAAGAAAAATGCATTTAAATTTCTAGAACTCTGTTTAAATATTTGAGGATATGAAATAACACCATGTGACTTTGAGACACTTACATAGAGATAAGCCTGTTCCTCAGTTTTTACCCAGGAATCGATTGATGTTTGCATTGGAAACATTTTTAAAATATGGTTGAATACTTTCCCATCAGAATGGAACCACAGGCAGGCTCTTAAGCTTTAGAATCAGACAGCGTGTCATGATACTCATGGCCTAGTACAAATCTCCCCTGCCAGGCTGTCCACAGTGTGATGTCAACAGGCCAGACTGCTACCCAATATCTGCACAGGGGCCACCACACCCCTCCGAACCCTCAGCCTGGCCTCCCTCCACCCCACTTACCACACTCCAGAGCCCCCGAGCCTCTGTTTCTCCAACATTCTGAGTGAGTTTCCACCTCACGGCCTTTGCCTTGGCTGTTGCCCTGGCCCGGAGGACCCTTTCCCCAGGAGCCTACCTGGCTGTCTCATTCACTATGCTTACAGTCTCCGCTCGAATATCCCCCTATTTGAGAGTTTGGCTTATTTAAAGCCAGGCTTCCCTGGTCACACTTTAATCTCTTTCTCCTTTTTTCCTGGTACTTAGCACTGATTGTCCCCATCCCACCCAGAAAGGAAGAGCTTGCCTGACATGGACTTCATTCAATAGCTTCTGCTCCCTGCTGTGTCCCAGGGGCCTAGAATAGAGCTGCATGCAGCAGGTGCTCAGTAAATGCTGATTGGGTGAATGAGCAGACACAGCACACACCCCATCATATCATGAACTCCCAGAGAGCAGGTTCTGTCTTGTTCATATTCACGTTGGCAGCCTGTTGGTGGGCATTCAACAAAGGCAGGGGTTTGACAGAATGCAGCTCTTCCATAGCTGTGCAAGCAGCTGCTGTGGGGTGCTTCTCTTTTCTCAGCTGGAGGCAGGGCTGGACTCTACCTCACCCCTCTGGGAAGGGACACTTGGAGACAAATATCCAATGTTGTTGAATCTCTACTGCCTTAGAAGACACATCCAGAATGTTCGGAAACTCAGAATCTTTGTTTTCTATCTTTGTCTTTTTATCTTTCTCTCCCACACATGCGGGAGAGAAGAGTGGGGGGGGTGGTGAGAGGGCTTCTATTTTCTATATTGGAATCATACAAGGAATTTGCCCTATTTTTCTGAAAAACCCAGTTAAGTGTTCTATCAGGCCTGGCAGACAGTTATAGTGTGTGGTAACAACCCCAAATCACAGTGACTTAGCACAGCCAGAGTTTGTGTTTCACATGTCCCAAGCTTGTCCTGGGCCCAGGCATTTCTTGGCATGTGGGACTGGCATTCAATGCCACCCATGGTATTTCCATATCAATACACATTTCCCCAATCAGGGAGGCAGGGGAAGAAAGAGAGAGGCAAGTATTGGTAATAAAATACATCCAGGCCACTGACCAAAGCAAGTCAGGTAGTCCCAGCCAATTCAAGGGGAGCAAGAAGTACTGTTTGCTCAAGGGAGAAGAACAGGGGGCCGTGTTGGTGAACAGTAGTAATATGGGCCACAGGGTCAGTCCATTGCTTTCTAACTCTAGAGAGACCACCCCGCGGGGTGGGGGGCATCTCATTCTGATCTCCTCTGGAGAAAGAGCCTCACTCTTCTGAACCCCAAAGCAATTACCTAGAGATGTATGAACCTTAGCAGACCCCTGTTGGACCTGCCTGAGGCCCGGATAGACACGTACCCCTCAAAGCCACAGAGCTGCATCAGGAGATCTAGGAAGAAGCTGTAGACAGAAAAGAAGAGGAAAAACCCACACCCTGCAGAGCTGCAGCGTGCAGAGCCTGGGATGGTGAGAAGTCCAGCAAAGGCACTGAGGACAGGCAGCTGGGGAGCTGGGGAATGAGGACAGCCCTGTCCAGGAAGTGCTCAGAAAGAAGAGTGGTGCAGTGTGCCAGGTGCTCCTCCATGTGGCCTTGCCACTCACTCCCTCATCAAGAGGTGGGCTGCATTTCTCCCCCACCCGCCCCCACTCCTTGAAACTAGATGGGCCCGGGAACTGCTGTGACCAACAGAACGAAGCAGAATGAGCCTGCACTGGCTCCCAGCAGAGCCCCTGAGTGTCCCGGCAGCTTCTGCTTCTCATTTCCTGGAACGCTTGCCCTTGGAATACTCCTTCACGGAACCTGACTGTCACGATCTGAGAGGCCAGCGTCACGAGAGGCCACATGAGGGTTCTCTGGTCAAAGGTCCCTGGTGCAGTTGCAGCCAATAGGCAACACCAGTGGCCCGCCACCTGTGTGCCAGTGGAGCCTTCAGGTGACTCCAGCCCAGCTGCCATTCGACTGCCACCACAGGGAAATCCAATCTAGAAGCACCCCGCTGAGCCCAGTCAACAGAGGAAGTTCTCATTCATAAGAACAGATTGCTGGTTAAGTTTGGGGGTGCTTTGTTATACAGCAAAAGGTAACTGGAGTCAGGGCTGAAGACTGACCATTGGATCTAGCCATGTCAAGACCATCGATGACCTTGGGAGGGGGAACGTCAACCTGACTGCAATCGATTCAAGGGAGAATTGGAGGAGAAATAAAGACTGGAAATCAGCCCGGGATGGGGTTTGCTGCAAAGAGGAGTAGAGAAATGAGGCAGCAGCTGGAATGGGTAAAAGAAGCGGTTTTCTTTTAAGATAGGAGAATTATTACAGTATGTTCGTGTGCTGATGGGAATGATTCGGTAGAGACACAAAAATTGATGGTGGAAGACAGCAGGGGAAATTGCTACAGCCAAATTCTGGAATGAGCAAAAAGCTCTAGAAAATGATAGTGGTGCTGGCCTTCTGCAGGAGCAGCAAATGCTTGTCCCCGTTGATGAAGCCTGTCCTGATCGGAGAAGGCTGAGAGCCACCCAGGGAGAGGGCTGAGGAGGCTGAGAGCCACCTGGGGAGAGGGCGGTGTCCACAGCTACCTGGAGGCTGATGGGCATGGCAAGGAGCTTGTGCTGGTTCCCACTGGCTTTCTCTGTGGAAAATATGTCACGCCTTTAGAAAAGAGTGAGGAGGAGGAAGGAAGGGTGGAGGGGAGGAGAGAGAAGTGCTGATATGGAAACCTCAGAGTGCAAAACAGGGACACGGAGGGGATTGAAGTCAGCCTCGTATGTGCACAAGGACTGTGTTCTCATAAGCTGGGGCCTGTTGGGGGAGAAAGCAGCATGGAGCAGAGACCCTCCCAGAAAACAGAGACCGATTACAGTGCAGTGTGGCCACCACAGCGTGGTATAGGAGGTGAGGCAAGAACCTTCTGCCCGGAGGATACAAGAGGGCTTCATGGAGGAGGTGACATTTAAAGGGGCTGGTAAAAGGTGAGGAGGAACTTGCTAAATGGAGGGTGAGTGTCAGATATGAGCAAACAGCATGTGGAAAAGCAGGGAAAGAAGGAGAAATTAATGTGCCGTAATGCAGAACCCCATAAGATCAGTGTGTGCAGGGCCTGGAGTGCACAGGCAGGAATCTATGAGAGCCAGTCTCTATGAAATAGATAGGATTCACACCAATCCAGAGGACAGACCTTGGTGTTAAGTGCATTGCACTAAATCTACTCTTTTGGATATACAACAAATTTTAGTAAACCAGGGTATTTATGCACTCATCCAACAAATAATTATTGTTTGTGGTAGTAGTTAAAATTAGTTTGGGCTTTACATAGAAATGAAATATAATATCAGCTTAAACAAAATAGAATTTTATTTCCCTTTCATTTAAAAGACATCACTACAACTAACAGACATCTAGAGGTTAACTTCAACATGTGTCAGGATCAGAGGCTTTGTTCTAGATCCCACTCCATCATTTTTAGCTTTTTGCCCTCTCCCTTGAGCTTCCAAAATAGCTACCAGAGCTCCAACCATCACATCTATATTCCAGGGCACATCTCCTCTTTTAAGAAGACATACCCGGCCGGGCACGATGGCTCACACTTGTAATCCCAGCACTTTGGGAGGCCGAGGTGGGCGGATCACGAGGTCAGGAGATCGAGACCACGGTGAAACCCCGTCTCTACTAAAAATACAAAAAATTAGCCGGGCGTGGTGGCAGGCGCCTGTAGTCCAGCTACTCGGAGAGGCTGAGGCAGGAGAATGGCGTGAACCCGGGAGGCGGAGCTTGCAGTGAGCCGAGATCACGCCACTGCACTCCAGCCTGGGCGACAGAGCAAGACTCCGTCTCAAAAAAAAAAAAAAGAAGACATACCCACCCCAGCTTTTGCTTTACCCCAGATTTGCTAGGGCTTAGCAGCATGTTTAAGAGCTGCCTCAGCTGTCTCTGAGGTGAGGACAGGCTTCATCCTAGCCTCTAATGCTCCCACCACAGCAGAAAGTAGCAATGCTGGTGTCCACACAGGCTCTGACACTTCACTTCTGGTCTCAGAGGAAGGCCTATGCCACAGGGTGCCAAAACTGGCCTTCTTCAAGGCTACCCCACGGTCTGAGATACAACCAGGAAGCAGGGTGTGGACTTAATATATCAGAGGTCAAACTTGGACCGACAAGAAGCTTGAGGCAGGACACTGGTAGATAAACTGCCCTCTCCTCTTCAAGTGGCCTGTTCCTGTCTGAGAGCAGCCCCATGTGACTAGCGACCTGCCCTGCTTCCCTGCAATGCTGAGGCAGCTCTGTGAGGCACCACCTCGTGCTGGCCCTCTGACCCTCCCGCCTCTTAGTCCCTTTTCCTCACGTTTGCTGCCCCAGGATTACATTTCCCGAGAAAGTCTTAGTACTTAAGCCTTGCCTGGGGCCTCTTTTCTAAAGATCCTGGACTGAGCCAGGGACTTCCCCACAGTCCACACAATATCCTGCTTCATATCACCTGGAGGAAAACGTGCTCAGGTGGCCAAACCTAGCTGCAAAGAAAGGTGGGAAAGGTGGTATTTCCATTCTTGTAGTACTGAGCCCAGCCAAAACTTGGTGCTCTAATGAAGGGCTTATTAGGAAGGAAGAGGGGAATGGATGTTGGGGTAGGCAGCCGGCAGGCTCCAGCACAGGGCCTACAATGGGCAAGGTGCATGTCTATTTAGTTAGAATGCATCATCCAGCAGTTTAAGAAACTGAGGAGTTTCTGATGCATATTCGCACATGAGACAATGAGCTCATGCCAATATGCATGTAACTGGGCTCTAAATTCAGACCATCCTTTACAAAGCAGTGCTAAGCAAATCTTCCTGGTAGCCCTGGTGATTTCTGAGGAACCAGCGAAGGAGAAAGAACTATAAACAGATGCAGCTCCACACCCATCCTGGGAGTGACACGTTTCCACGGAAAGCATGAGGCACGGATTCCTCCTATCTGCAAGCAGTTAACCCACTCTGGTATCGATCCCCTTGGTGCAAAAAGTGCAGGAGGAGTGTTCCGCAGCTCACACGCCAGACAAATGCGCAGTGCTGAGAGGCAGCCTGGCCTTACAGGAGCACTGGAGACAGCCGAGGCTCTTAGGGAGAAATAAATGTCCTGGGAAAAAGCCAACTGACATGCACGTAGAAGAAGGAAAGAGGAATAGATTAAGACATTAACAGGCATTTTCATTCCTTCTTTGTTTACTTGATGGTGTGTATATTTGCATACAAACTGTCAGCCTTCTAGAATAACATGCTGCTGTGCTGTGTTTGTGATTTAACTGTTTCTGAATTTGAAGCTAAAACCCCTTGACAGTCTTCATTAAGTCTTTGGTTTGGGAACTGGAAATTTTCTGGTGAAATGAAATCAATACATGGAAGTTTCCATTAGTGTAGAACGTGAAGCCTATGAATGGAAATGAAATAAAATTTCTTTAAGTATTCCAGGACCTAAACTGCAGAAGAAAAGACGTAAGATGGGCCAAGTTTTTTGTTCTATAGGAAATGATATTTCAGTGACCCTGGGCAACTGCAATAAAATGAATCTACCTGGTATCAATCAGAGAGCGTGGAAGGGGGCGAGGAGGCACAGATAAGCAGCGCTCATCAAGTGATCCAGCAGATGCTGGCTGGCTGTTTACAGCCATCACTTCAGTAAACCCAATAGGCAGCCTTTTCAGGGACGGATTTTCATCCCCAACCTACAGACGAGGAAGTCCAGGCTTGGTAAACATAAGGGGCTTTCCCAGGCCAACACTTAATAAGAATTTACCACTTTGTCACTTTGTATGGGTCCAAATCAGCTGCTCTTTCCACCAGAATCTAAAAACCAGCTCACCTCAAAATAAATTCACTTGCATCCATCCCTTCTGGAAGGGATCCCTGCTAGAGAGGTTGGATCTTTTTTTTTTTTTTCTGCTCACCTCTCATTTTCCACACCAGAAAAAGGGCCCATCAAATAATAAGTGGTCAGTAGGGTATTCGGTATTCCTTACTATCCAAACTTCAGCATCTGAAGCAGGAACCAAGTGGCTTTGGCTCCTGCAGGAGACATTTATCTATGTTGAATAAAACGCGTATGTGTGCACGCTAAGGAAGGAAGACAAATAATTTCTATCCAGAGAGGTGTCTAGTCACTCACCTTCATTGATTGATAGATGATCAGTGTCAGCACACCATGGGTGATACTAAACAGAAAGTGACAATTCTGGACTGGTCATTGTCTTATTTTGCATCAAGCCCTCTGTTCATCCATGAGCAAGCTTTCAGTGAGAACCTACCAGGAGCCACACAGGATGCCAGGCAGTGGGGACAAGGAGGTGAACCAGAAAGAGCCCCTGCACCTAGGAGCTTGCAGTCCAGGGGAGGGCACCACGCAGGCACACATACATGGAACTTCAGGGACCGGGGAGCTGTCAGTGACGGAGCGCGTCTTCTCCAGGCCATGTGGGGACATCGCCCTGCTGGGCGCTCTGTACTGAAGGCCTGAAGCACTATGTGCTGCCCTATCGCCATGTCCCCCATCTTGTGGCACCATCTGATCTATAAAGTAGGCATATGGCTCTCCCGATGCAGCCTGCTGAGCAGACAAGGTTACCAGGTGTTAAAGCACCTAAGCAGTGTTGCATTCTTTCACCTCCATTTTCTGTCTCCAGGCCTAGCGTTTGTTCCGCGTCACCAATGCCCTTTCCTGAATTATAGGTTTTGTGAGCAGTCACTAAGCAACAGACTAGGTCAGAAAATGGTTTGCTTTTTCTTGCAAATGTACCATTTACATATACTGTGACCGGCGCACTACCAGCTGGCTCCTTAGAAATCATACACATGTGTGGCCTCAGGCAACATCAGCATCCTCTAGAGGTTATGTATATTTTGCTGTTACATTATACCTACTTTGGAGAAATTCCTTTTATTAGCAAAATTAAGAGAGAAACATAATATTCCAGAGTCCCACGGAAACAAGCCTTGCTCCCGAAAAGGAAGCAAGGACCTGATCGAAGATTTTGAGTGAGTCCTCTATGATCTCTGACTTCTTAGGTTTTGGTGGGGTTAGGAGAAGAGGAGGGACAAAATAGAAAGCCTTGACATTTACATGCAGCAACTTTTAATAAAGAGCCATCGGGCAACAGCAGTCCCCAGTCAGCAACAAGACGTGTCAGAAGAAACAACATACATTAGAAGGAGGAGACACAGGCCTCTGTGTTCTTCCTCTTGGGAAGAGTTCCCGGGCAAGCCTCATTGCCTCACACACCCGGGCTTGCCTGTGAGCCAAAGGTTCTTATCCCAAATCACCCCAGGTGCCGCTTGGCACCGGTGTTTCCGAAGACCGCATCTGTCTGTGTTTCCTTCTCCAGAAAATAATTTGTTGATAAAAAAAAAAGGATGAGGTACTTGACAGTAAGGTTCCTACAGTGTCTTTTTTTAAAGTGGTCTGGTAAACAATGGGAAGACGACAGGGGAGGCCCCATGAGTGACAAGGAGGTGGCACAGCCTAGCAGAAGCCCGTAGACATGAGGAGGGGACAGCAGCACCCACCCACCCCACAGGAGGCAGGATCAGGCCTGCTTGCCTAATCTGGCAAAATGTCACAAACATCATCCCCTACATGCTTGGAGAGAATCGGACGGTGAGGAAGCAGCTGAGGAGAAAGACATGATCCACACTCCCCACTATCATGGACAGATAGCATCCCATTAGAAGTGAAAAAAGCTTACAGAACATTTATAGATGGTTGTTGATTTGATTAAAAGGTAGAAGAGCAGACAGCTTAAAAAATACCGACTTTAAAAACCTCTAGTGGCTGAGCGCAGTGGTTCATGCCTGTAATCCCAGCACTTTGGGAGGCTGAGGTGGGTGGATCATTTGAGGTCGGGAATTCAAGACCAGCCTGGCCAACGTGGTGAAACCCCGTCTCTGCTAAAGATACAAAAATTAGCTGGGCATGGTGGTGCATGCCTGTAATCCCAGCTACTCAGGAGGCTGAGGCAAGAGAATTGCTTGAACCCAAGGGGCAGAGGTTGCAGTGAGCCGAGATTGTGCCACTGCACTTCATCCTGGGTGGCAGAGCAAGACTCCATCTCAAAAAAAACAAAAACAAAAAACAACAGCAAAACACAAACAAACAAAAAAACCACCTATAGCCAAGCTCAGAAGAGAGAAAGGTAGGGCTTAGGTGCCAGAAATGAAGCAGAGGCTCAAAGAAAGCAGAAGCGTACTCTTCTATGCCAGGACACCTAGACATGGGTGAACAGCGCTGGCCACTTTTGGTCAGAAACCGAATTGTGGACCCGCCCAGAGAAGTGAGACTCAGCATTGAGCTGGGAGAATGGAAAGACCATCCTGCCTTGAAAAAAAAAAAAAAGAGAGAGTAGAGAAATTCCAGCTGCCAGACCAGGAAGGTGTCAAGAAATAATGTCATCTGCCTGGGGCTCTTCATGGGAAGGAAACGGATTCCCATGAGAAATCAGAACCTCAAGCTGTACCACCTGCATGTAAGGGCTCCAATTTGCACTTTTCATGTGGTTCAGGGAATCCTGAGCCAAGAAATGAATGCAAAAACTTGTCCTGAATGGGTGAAAGGGCCCCCAGCAAAAGGCAAACAAAGCCATTTTGTGGGAACATTTTCGCAACCCGGGGCCTCCAGGACGGCTCAGTCTTGGTCTCCCACATGCCACATCCATTTCCTGCTGAAACTCTGCTGCACACGCAGATCCCAATCTCTACATTTCCCACTGAACGGAATCAGAGCTCCTTAAGGAGGGGCTGACTCCAGGCCGAGGGCAGCAAGACTATCAGATGCACTTGGGATACTTTTTTTCTTTTCTGAAATAAGGAAGCTACTAAAACTATTAGGATCATGTCAAAGGAATTAGGGCCATAAATAGGACAATAAGAGCAACCGCAAAGATAATAGGGCAAGGGATTAAAAACAACAATACGTTTCAATCTTGAGTATATAATGGTGCCTAATTTAAAAAAAAATTCATTACAGAAATTAACTCATTATTTTGAAAACTGGTAAAGAATCAAAAATTTATCCTGCTATTTTAATTTAAGATCCTTAAGATGGAGAGCACTACTGATCTTTGAAAGATCAGTAGAGACACAAGATAGAAATAAAGATGTAAAAAGTTACAGACCCTGGGGAGTACATGGCACCCCTGGGCACCACACACACAGGGAGGTCAAGAAGCACAGAGAGAGAGAGAGAGAGAGTGAGAAGGGGACACATGGGAAACACCTTTACTAGGCCCAGGGCATTATTCAAATAGTATTCCCACAGGGAGTTTTACTTGGTGGGTCTAAAGCAAGCAGACATGAGTTTCACAGGTCACGCAGTGTCTGAGAGGTAGTCACTGCTGCCCATCTACAGTCCATGCAGGGTGTGAGGGTCAGTTGCCAGTCAAGCAGGGGGAAGTGATCACCTAAACAGTTGTATACGAAGATATCTGGATGGATCCACCATGTTGAAGAGCCAGGGGGAATGGGTATAGAACTGGAAGTTGTGTCAAGGGTGACTAGGCCCCAGTTTTGGTATGAGAAAGTCCAACTTATATTTAAAATGGATACTGAGGCAAAATAAAACTATAACCATTCATATACTGCCTTTCCTAGGTAAACTCTTCCGCTGTGTATCAAATAGCTAATGAGGGAAAGTTTCTTCTTTATAGAAATTCCATCCCATAAATGATAAAGGAATACTAGAAGTAGAACATCCTAATTTCGCTCCTCTAAATAAGTTAATATGTGAAGGCAGTGAGCATCAATGGTTTCTTACACCTCAAAGAGAGGGATTACGATCGGCCTCACATGCTACCTGACGGAAGTTCACAACATCATCTGTGCACCCAACAGATCAATCAATTAGCGAAATCTAAGTGTGAATAAACCTCTGAGTCCAATTACCAATTTATAGGAAACACAAAGAATAGAAAAGCAAGTTAAATAAAAATATGAGGAGGAAATTAGCAAAATCCAGACTATTGTGAAGTCTGTAAGGCAGATTATTTGAGAGAACAAGAAAGAGAGGTAAGGAGGGAAGTTACAGATTAAAAGAAAATTATAATATGTGGCAAAATCTCCTAATGTAAGGATCTTATACGAATAGTCACTTAAAAATAGATTTAAAAAGTATACACCACAACCAAGTGAGGTTTGCAACACGAGCAAGACCACTTTGATATTTGAAAATCAATTAATGTAATCTGTGACATCAACAGCCTAAAGAAAAAAATTATATGATCATATTAATTGATTCAGAAAAAGTGCTAACAAACACAACAGCTACACATGATTTTTTAAAAATCTTTCTATCATGTATAGTAGGAATGGAGGGGAACTTCCTGGACTTGATAAAGAACATTTTAAAAATCTGTACAGCTAACATCATAGTTAATGATAGGGAACTGATTCTTTCCCTCTAAGTTTAGGGAGAAGACAAAGATATCTTGTCTCATCACATTTACTCAACATTGTATTGGAAACCCTAGCTAGTGCAATAGGACAAGAAGAGGAAATAAAAGATACACAGATTGGGAAGGAAGAAATAAAGCTATCTTTGTTCACAGATGACATGATTGTCTATATAGAGAAGCCTAAAGAATGAACAACAAACAAAACCTCTTAGAATTAATCATCAAGCATAGTAAATTTGCAGGATACACAGCATACAAAAGTCAATCACTTTCTTGTACATAGCAATGAGAATTTGAAATTCTCATTTCAAACAATGAGAATTTGAAATTAAAAACACAATAGCATTTACCAAACTCTGAATGGTACCAAACTCTGAAATGTTTAGGTATAAATATAATTTTTAAATGTACAGGATTTATATATAGAAAACTACAAACTATCAGGAAGGAAATCAAAGCTCATGGCTGAAAGAATCGATTATTAGCTCTTTCCATTTTGATCTGTAGATTCAATGAAGTCCCAATAAAATCTGAGCAAACTGTATTTTCTGATTCTAACATATATATGGAAAGGCAAAAGACCAAGAATAGCCAACACAATACTGAAGAAAAGAGAAAAAGAAGGAAAAGTAGGAGAAGTAGTAGTGGAGACAGAGGAAGAGGAAGAGGAGGAGGAAGCGGGAGGAGAAGAGAAACAACAAAGTCATAGGACCCCACAGTACTGATTTTGAGACTTACTATTCTAAAGTTACAGCAATCAAGACAGCATGGTACTGACAAAAGAATAGACATGAGGTCAGCAGAACAGAAAAGACAGCCAGAAACAGACCAACACAAATATATGGAGTCAACTGGTCTTTGATAAAGAAGCAATGATGATTCAATGGAGAAACAATAATCTGTTTAACAAATGATGCTGGAAGAATTGAATGTTCGTAATTGAAAGATAACACAAAAAGATGAGCCTAACGCAGACCTCATACCTTTCACAAAAATAACACAAAATTGATTATAGACCTAAATGTATGATTATAAAATTTCTAGAAGAAAACGTAGGAGAAATTCTACATTTTGAGTTTGGCCATTAGATTTTTTTAACTTTTATTTTAAAAGCTTTCGGGGTACAAGTGGGTTTTTTCTTTACATGGATGAATTATATAGTAGTGAATTCTGAGATTTTAGTGCACCCATCACCCAAGTAGTGTGCATAGTACCTAATACACAGATTTTTTTCATCCCTACCCCTTCTCCCACCCTTCCCCTTCTGAGTTTCTAAAGTCCATTATATTACTCTGTATGCCTTTGTGTATTCATAGCTTAGCTCCCACTTATAAGTGAGAACATATGGTTTTTGATTTTCCCCTCCTGTGTTACTTCACTTAGAACAATGGCCTCCAGCTCCATCCAAGTTGCCACAAAAGAAGTTATTCTGTTCCTTTTTATGGCTGACTAGTGTTCCATGGTGTATACAGGCCACATTTTTTTGTCCACTCATTAGTCAATGGGCACTTAGGTTGGTTCCACATCTTTTGTGATTGTGAATTTTGCTGCAAGTGTCTTTTTCGTATAATGACTTCTGTTCCTCTCAGTAGATACCCAAGTAGTGGGATTGCTGGATTGAATGGTAGATCTACTTTTAGCTCTTTAAGGAATCTCCATACTGTTTCCCACGGAAGTTGTACTAATTTACATTCCCATCAGCAGTGTATAAGCTATCCCTTTTCCCCACATCCTTGCCAACATCTATTATTTTTTGACGTTTTAATAATGGCCATTCTTGCAGGAGAAAGGTGGTATTTATCTCACTGGGGTTTTCAATTACTGAGCATTTTTTTACCAGTGTGTTGGCCATTTGTATATCTTCTTTTGAGAAATATTCATTCATATCTTTTGCCCGCTTTTTGATGGAATTGTTTATTTTTTTCTTGCTGATTTGCTTGAGTTCCTTGTAGATTCTGGATACTAGTTCTTTGTCATATGTGTAGTTTCCAAATATTTCCTCCCGTTCTGTGGGCTATCTGTTTACTCTGAGTATTATTTCTTTTGCTGTGCAGAAGCTTTTTGGTTTAATTAGGTTCCCCATGAGCTTTTAAAAGTACCAGAAACATAATCAATGAAAGAAAAAAGATAGATTATATTAAAATTTAAAACTTCTCTGTGAGACACTGCCAACAACAACAAAAAATAAGCCATGAATTAAAAGAAAACATTAGTGAAATATGTCTTGTGAAAGCCTCATATCCAAAAATAGTTTAAAAGCTCTTAAAATTCAGCAATAAAGAAAAACAAACTACCCATTTAAAAATCAGTAAAAAATCTGAAGAGAAGTCTCATCAAAGAAGATATGCAAGTGGCAAATAAGCCTATGGAAAAATTATAAACATAACTTGTTATCAGGGAATTAATTGCAAAATAAAACAACAATAAGATACTACCACATACCTATTAGAATAGCTAAAATCCAGAAAACTATCAGTACCACACACTGGTGACAATGTGGAGCAACAGGAACTCTCATTCATTGCTGCTGGGAATACAAAATGGTATAGCCATTCTGGAAGACAGTTTGACAATCTCTACAAAGCTAAACATAGTTTTATTAGTCTATTCAGGCTACCATAACAAAATACCACTGACTTAAATAACAGAAATTTATTTTTTCATGGTACCAGAGATTGGAAGTCTCAAAGATGAATGGTCTGGTATGGCCCCTCTTTCTAGCTTACAGACAAACATGCACTCACATGGCCTTTTCTCTGTGTGTGATTGAAGACAGATCTCTGGTGTCTCTTCCTCTACTTATAAGGACACTAGTCTTATCAGATTAGGACACACATTTAACCCTAATTACCCTCCTACAGGCCCTCTCTCTAAATACAGTCACATTAGAGGTTAGGACTTCAACATATACATTTGGGGAGAAAGTAATTCAGTCTATAATAATAGTCTGAAGATGTAATCCAATAATCACATATCTAAGTATTTTCTTATATAAATACAAAAACCTGCACATGAATGTTTATAGCAGCTTTATTCATAATCACCAAAACTGAAAGCCACCAAGATGTCCTTCAATAGCTGAGTCGATAAATAAACTGTGGTACATCTGTACAATGAAATACTATTTAGTGACAAAAAGACACAACCCATCAAGCCAAGAGAAGACATGGATAAATCTTAAATGCATATTGCTAAGTGAAAGAAGCCAATCTGAAAAAGTTACATAATGTATTACTGCATTACATGATGTTTTGGAAAAGGTAAAAACTATAGCAACAATTACAAGATCAGTGGTTGCCAGGGGCTGAGAAGGAGGGGAGGAGGGTTCACTAGGTGAACACAAGGTATCTTTTAGCATGCTAAAACTATTTTGTATGGTATTGGAGTAATTGTAGAGACATGACGCTAAGCATTTGTGGAAATCCATAGCTTTTTTATGGCAAAAAAAAGTGAATCTTAATGTAGGAAAATATTTTTTTAATCATATAGCAAGTTGGGGTTTCCAGGATAAAATGCAGAATGTGACAAAATAATCAAACTCTGTCAAAAATGTATAAAATAACCTCACTTAACTAGACAGAGGGGAAAGGTGCTGACCTAAGTAACTTTGGAAATGAGTGGAGTGTATACAACTAGAGGCAAAGAAGCTGTACATAAGCACTGTATGCTAGTTGATAGAGTTTTCACCATGGGAGGGATTGAACACTTCTAATCCTGCTATCCATTTGTACTGGAACTGAACCACTAAGTAGATGGATGGAGGATGATGAAAGCCACATTTCTTAGTGTTGGAGTGGGCATTTACACAAAGCAAGGGGAGGAGGCTAGAATAGTCCATGTGGTGGCAGATCAGAGACAGAAGCATCAGTATGACAATTTCAGTAATAGGGCTCTAGTTGCAAGTGCCAGAAACCAACTATAGCTGATTTAAAGCAACAATCTCTACTTTCCACCCCATCACCCCCACAACAAAACCTAGCAACTTATAGACATTGGATAGTGATATAGTTTTGCTATGTCCCCACCCAAATCTCATCTTGAATTGTAGCTCCCATAATCCCCACATGTTGTGGGAGGGACCCAGTGGGAGGTAATTGAATCATGGGAATGGTTTTTCCCATGCTGTTCTCGTGACAGTGAATAAGTCTCATGCGATCTGATGGTTTTATAAAGGGCAGTTCCCCTGCACATGCTCTCTTGCCTGCCTCTATGTAAGACATGCCTTTCTCCTCCTTTGCCTTCTGCCATGATTGTGAGGCCTCCCCAGCCATGTGAACTGTGAATCCATTAAACCTCTTTTTCTTTATACATTACCCAGGCTCAGGTATTTCTTCATAGCAGTATGAAGATGGACTAATAGAGATAGCTAATAGTATTTCTGAAAAATCTGGAGAACTTGGATGAACTGAATTAGCAGAAAGGAAGGAAGTCGGGGCAGTGCTCACCACAGCCAAAAGTAACTCCTGAGGAAAGTTGGCGAGAGAACACAGCTGCTGTCACTGTTAAAGTCTGGATGCTGCTTTTGTGATCCTGCCTCTGTCGGCTGAGCTCCTGCTGCCTCTGGACTTGGGCATGGCTCCTACTGCTGCTGGGGTAGATCCCTATTCTCTCTGCTTCTTAACATCGCCAGCTCCCCATTCAAACCCTAGGAGTATCTTACCTTTGGCCAATACTTTAGCAGCAAGATAAGCTGGAAAATTGATTATACTTTTCAGTACCTACACTGGGTGGGAGAATCTGCCTCCCACTAAGGATTATACAGTGGAAAATGCCTCAAACATACAGAAGTGATGCAATGCGGGAGCCAAGAGCCTGATGAATGTCCACTACCTTAGCAAATACTCACCAAATCAAAGCTAGCAGAGTAATTTTACTCTCAGACACAATAGACATCGAAGCAAAGGAGTGATAAGAAATCACTACTTAATGATTAAAAGAAAATTTCCAGGAGTGTTTAATACTCCTCCTTTTGTGAATAGCTAACAGCATACTGTCCCTCTCCAAATTAACATAATTTCAAAAAGAAGGTAAAAATTAGGCAATAATATCAAGAGATTGTATTAGATGCAGAATAAAGTAGACCAAAAAAAAAATAGTTGAGATTCAGTTTTGAACACCATAACATATGTTGGTCTAGCAGACATATGCAGAACTCTGAACCTAACAAGTTGGAAACGCATGTTCTTGTCAAATGTACATGGAATGTTTTCTAAAACAGACCATCCACTAGGCCACAAAAGAAGTCTCAACCCATACTCCATAGTCAATACCATGAAGATCATATTCTCTGCCTACAAGACAATGAAATTAGAAATCAATAACAATAAAATAACCAAAAATAGGCCTTATATCTGGAAATTTTTCAAAGAAATATGTGTATTACCAGGCCACCTTGCCTTTTGCTGAGGCAGCCCATTGCAGGCCTGCTGATTTCCAACTTAAGCAGCTCCCTTCTCCATTCCCAAGTAGAAACATGGAGAAACTTCCACAGCTCACACCTGAAGCTGGGACCAAGGGTACAGTGGAGTGGAGGATGCAGCCCATGCCATCTCTCTAGGTGTAAACAAGCCACACTGTCATTTCCCACTTACTCAATCTTCCCCAGCTGTATGCAAGTCCCTTCTTAGGTGGTCACCTCCCAGAGGCCTAAAGGAAATTGTGGTCTACACTTCCGGAGCCTCCACTTTCATTTACCCTTACCTACAGTATTTTTTTTTTTTTTTTTTTTTTGAGACAGAAAGTCTCGCTCTGTCACCCAGGCTGGAGTGCAGCGGCATAATCTCGGCTCACTGCATCCTTCACCTCCCGTGTTCAAGTGATTCTCCTGCCTCAGCCTCCTGAGTAGCTGGGATTATAGGCACCCGCCATCACACCAGGCTAATTTTTGTATTTTTAGTAGAGACGGGGTTTCACCATGTTGGTCAGGCTGGTCTCGAACTCCTGACCTCGTGATCCACCCGCTTTGGCCTCCCAAAGTGCTGGGATTACAGGCGTGAGCCACCACACCCGGCCACCTACAGTATTTTTATCCAGAGACAACAGAGCCAGGAAACACACCTCTGACCACTGGCTCTTCTTCCTTCTCCTCAGGCTGTCCTTCTGGAATCAGGCCTGTCTGATTCTTCCTTTTACCAAGTGGAAGCTTCTTTACATCATGGCCTTCCTCTCTCTTCAGTGACTTTGCATGAAACTATTCTCTGCTTCCCCAGTAAATAACTTACAACTAAATTTTAACGTGTAAGGGCTGCAAGAATATATGATTAATGATAGGAATAAAAAATATTCATGTTGTCAAAATGTATCTACATTACACATATCTATGCTAGACAGGGACAAAAGTCAACACATGAAAATGGAGGAGCAAAAGATGAGAGGAAGCAAAGGTAAACTAATTTGCTCATTCTTTTTAGTGGGAATTTAATGAATACTGTTATTGTGGGTAACAATGATAATTCAAAATTTAAACACTTAGACGTCATTTAAATATGTAAGGATGACAAAAGTAAAAAATAAAGTCTCCTAAATCACCAAAAGGAAACGAAAGTGAATGTTAAAAAAAAAAAACACATAACAAAAGACAGAAATCAGAGAAAGTTGCTAAAAAGACATTTTAAAATAAACAATGAGTATAAGATAAAATTAAGACCAAATTGTTGTCAATAAATGCGAAATAAATTCATTTGCTTAAAGTAAAAGATGCTCGGATTTGATTAATAAACAAAGCTCAGCTACATGTTACAAAAAGAAACATATATAAAACAATGTTAAGAGAAAAAAATGTATTAGTCATTCACATTTGTATTACCAAACAAAAATTAATAATTTTTATACGATTGATCAATCATTCTTCCCCAGAATAGAATACTACTTAGGTACACATATATTTTACGTATTGACCTCAAAAGAAATAGAAAACTTAATAAATCAATAACCATGGATGAAATTGAAGACGCTTTTAAAAAGCTACTCTGACTCAAAGACACCTTATTCAGATAGTTTTATGTACAAAATTTTGAAAACATTCAGGGAAGAAATAATTCCAACATATAAACTTTTCTAGAACACAATGAAGAAAGAAAGCTTTTAGATGATTTTTTGAAGGCCAGCACAACACAGAGACTAAAATTTAACTAACATGAAACAGAAATCAGATCAGCCTTACATAAGAAAGTAATAAGATCTTAATTATATTTGCTAATATAATTATATATATAATATAATATACAGCTAATATATTAGCAAATATAATTCAGCAGTGTGTAAGAAGGAGAATACACTATGACCAAGCTGAGTTCATTCCAGAAATGCAAAAGTGGTTCCATGTTAAGAAGTCTGTTTATGTAATGCATTGTATTGGTCAGGGTTCAGCTACAAAAAAACAAAGCCTTCTCTAGCTAGCTTAGGGCATGATGGGATTAATGACAGGGTGTTGAGGGTTCACAGAAGCAGAGGCAGGACTGGAGAAACAGATGCTGGGATGAGGTTTGGGGAACAGCTCCCAAAGCCATATCTCTGAATCGGGCCAGCAAGGGTGCTCCTGCCCCCTCTGCAGCCAGAAAGCCTCTGGCCCCAGCAGCACACTGCCACCACAGAGACGGAGACACTGCCACCACCAAGATGGAGACACTGCCACCAAGAAGCTGCCTCCAGCAGAAAGCCACAAGGATCAGAACATAGTCTGACAGGACAGACACTGTGCTCCACGGTCCCATCCCCTCATTGAGACCAAGTGAAGGGGTGCTCTGCATGCTGCTTGTGAGTATTTGGGGCACCGTAGACTGGACGCTGCTCTGATCGTCCCTTTACAGGTAAGCAACACCTCCACCACCTTGCTTGTCGAAGCACCAGCAGATACAGCGGGAGTGCGGCCTTCCAGCACTCTGCCTTCCAAATCTCAGGCTGTGGCATCTCCGATGGTCCAAACTTAAATCAAATCCAGAAGCCTCACTAGAAAGGACTCTCAGAGGCGTGTGTTTTGTCTTTCCCATCTCTGGTATAGAGGAGGGTAGCGTGGATGCTGAGCACTGAGTTATTACATCCGTTCCCAGCTACCCTGCAGCTTCTCCCAATGCTCATATCCCATTCCCCCGACAATCACACTTCCGAACAACAGCAACAGCAGTCTGCTCCTCCTACCTGAATGTGATTCTCTTCATATGAAAGAAAACACACTCCCTGTGAAGTTTGTGTCTGTGTCCCCACCCAAATCTCATGTTGAATTGTAATCCTCAATGTTGAAGGTGGGGCCTGGTAAGAAGTGACTGGATCATGGGAGCGGTTTGTCATTGTTTCACACCATTCCCCTTAGCGTTGTCATGGCAATAGTGAGTGAGAGAGTTATCCCAATATCTCATTGTTTAAAAGGGTGTAGTACCTCCCCTGTCTCTCTCTTCCTTTGGCTCGGGCCACATAAGATGAACCTGCCTCCCCTTCACCTTCCACCATGATTGTAAGTTTCCTGAGCCCTACCCCCACCACCAGCCATACAGCGTGTAGAACTGTGAGCCAATTAAACATTTTTCTTTATAAATTATCCAGTCTCAGGTATTTCTTTACAGCAGTATGACAACAGATTAACACACCCACCCCCTCCACAGAAGAGAAGACCCAAGTTCCATCATTTAGAACATCTATCTCAGAGTGATGCTCCTATCTCACCTAGCTCCATAAAAATTCAAAACTGAAGTCCTGCACTGATCTAAAGGCTAAATTATAATGACAGCCATCAATAGCATACCCTAAATTTTTTTAAAAATATAGGAGGAAATTTGGTTAGCAGATATAAATATAAACCATATAACAAGGGAATGTGTATATGAAACAGTCCTAATTTCCACAATTGGTCATGAGGCCAACATCGTGATATATATACGTATGTGAGCACACGCACGCGCGCATGCGTGTAGCAAGAGAGAGGGAATAAGTTGATATATTTATTAGTTTATATATATCATGTGAAGCCTCTAATATTGCTCCACAGAGAGCTCAGTCACACATGCACATGACACTCATGGTCATATGCACAGTAACTCTGCAGTTACTGTGTTTTCTTGTTGTTGTTGGTGGTGGTGGTGGTGGTGGTGGAGTCTCATTTTATTGCCCAGGCTGGCGTGCAGTGGTGCAATCTTGGCTCACTGCAACCTCTGCCTTCTGGGTTCAAGCGATTCTCCTACCTCAGCCTCCTAAGTAGCTGGGATTACAGGCATGTGCCACCACGCCTGGCCATTTTTTTGTATTTTTAGTAGAGACGGGGTTTCACCATGTTAGCCAATCTGGTCTCGAACTCCTGACCTTAAGTGATCTGCCCGCCTCAGCCTCCCAAAGTGCTGGGATTACAGGCATGAGCCGCCGCGCCCAGCCGACAATGTTTTTAAAAAACTTTCTTGGAATATCTTTTTCCCTGAGCTCTGTGTTAAGCTGTATGCCTTTGTTGACATCACATGCAGGTCTTAAGAGTCCATTAATTACCAGTTGATTGCTGTATTGTTTTTGACAATGCTTTGGTGGCATGAATTGTCTCACAATCTGGTCTAATTAAATTTAGGATCCTTTGTGGGCCAGTCTCTGGGGTACGTTCTGGCTGAAAGAGGGTTCCTCTTAGCTGTCTACTTTTCTCGTAAACTAGTTGGCCTATAATTCAGTTTCTTATTCCTCTGGCCCTTCTAGCCTCCTCTTAATTTCTTACCACCAAAATCTCCACTGTTTTCAAGAGCACTCTTAAATTCGAAACTTTTCACACTGTTCTAAAGTCAGTTTCTTCTGGAAGAGCTTTAGAGTTCTCTCTATTGATTGCCTCTCTCTCTGGGCAAAATCTCTGGGTAGCCACTGCCCCAGGTGAGAGGTGGGGACAGTGGCCCACTTCTCTTGTAGCCACACCCTGCTGCACAAGCCAGGTGCTGGGTAGGAGCTTCTGGTCTGCTGGGCTTGCTTCTCTTGGGGTGGAACTTCCACCCTGCCAGCGAGGCATGGTGAGGGGGGGTTGCCATCCGAGTATTCACAGCCTCCCATGCCTGAGGTGGAGACTTTTCCCTGTAAGTAGGGGCTAGGTGTAAGAAGGGACCTCCCCGCCCCCACTTCTCAGCTGCACTCACTCGGAAGTTAGCCTCTACAACATGGATTTGAGGGAGAATGAGAAATGCTAATAGCCTCTTTCTCCTGGGGATATATCTTAGTTCTTGACTTGGCACTAGGGAGAGAGGGAGCCCCATCTTCCATCTCACAGCTACCAGGAGTGAACCATCCATCACCCTGAGCAAAAGGCAGGAGGGAGAGGAGGAAGTCATGGTACTAGTGCCCCAGACTCTCAACATTCTGACCAAGACTAGATTTTTTGTATTCCATTAGACAATTTCCAGAGACTTAAATTGGGAGCTGCTTTTAAAAAATCATTCTTAACAGTATTAGTTGTTTATCTGGAAAAAGGAGCATAAAGTTTCACACTGCCATTTGATAGTAGCAGGTTTCATGCAGTTCCCATTGTTGGTGTTTATACCTTCCTTTTTCCATTACGTAGTCTGTGGTCCCTTTATACCTACCCAGTTCCTCAGCTGGTCAGTATTCTTCTCCTGTGGTAGAAAACTTTTATTTCTAATGGCTTCAAGCCCTTGAAAGTCCTACCTATTTTGATTTTCTGCAGTCTCCCATTGACCTTGATCACTAGAGTTGGCAGTAAAAGGAGAGGTTCCCCTGATCACGTCTGCCTGCCACCATTGTGTAGTAGCAATCCAATTTACGTTTCATTCAGAGGATCCGTCACTCTAGCCAAAAGAGTAACCACCTGCCTTTTACGTTTTGATTCAATTGAATGAGAAACCCAAAATGTCAGGCTCAACTTCCAGTTCAGTGGAACCATTGTTTTTTTCCCTGGTGGAATAATTTCTCTTTTTCATACCAAGGTTACTTAAGCGAACAGGCCCCAGAAGTAAAAAAAAAAAAACACTGGGAGTGGGTTATTAGGCGTAATGGTGAATGATGCCACTCCCACTTCCTCCCCTTGGCTACAGGAGAAGTCATTCTGGTTACAAGAGAGCCAGGCCCATATGCTGGTTGCCGGTACTAAGCACATTCCCTTCCTACTGGACAGTATCTCAGTATAGCGTGGTGTTACTATCCAGACGATGTTGTCGTGAATCCTCAGTGGACCACTTGGCTACTCTATAGAGCCAGATGTTTCTGGTTTATGGGTATATTGTAAGATCAGATAATAGAAATTGCCTCACCTCTTTTACTTTAAAATTTGTCTCTTAGCCATAAACAATATTGCATGGAACAACATGACCATGAAAAAAGTATTCTGTTAGTCCATGCATGGTTCTTGTGGCAGAAACAAAGCAGACACTGTAGGAAATTCCATAAAAGAAATAAATAATTCCATAAAATAAATAAAATGAAAGAAATGGGCATCACCAAGTTGCCCATGATGGACAGAGTCTAATATAATTGACCTACCATTATGTGGTTGGTAGGTTTTCTAGGGAACGAAGCCATACTGGGGACTCAGCATAGTTGCTGCTGGTAGAAGAGTCATTGCCCAAGAGTGGAAGAAATTAGAAAAGCGCTACTACTGGGAGGTTCACATTACTGAGCTTACGCCACGGAAGTATTTGTGTTCATAAGCCTCCTATGACTGGGGAAAGGAACCAACTCCCATGTTCAGAATAGGGTAGGCTTTGCACTTATCCTTCAAGTCTTTCTAGGCTCTAATTGACTGAATGTTAGCATCACATGGGAAGATTTAAGGAGCGGCCAATGCCCAGGTCACAGCTCAGACTGACTATATAAGAATTTCTGGGCCAGGTGCAGTGGCTCACATCTGTAATCCCCACACTTTGGGAGGCTGAGGCAGGTGGATCACCTGAGGTCAGGAGTTTGAGACCAGCCTGGCTAACATGGTGAAACCCCGTCTCTACTAAAAACACAAAAATTAGCTGGGCTTCTTGGTGGGTGGCTGTAATCCCAGCTACTTGGGAGTCTGAGGCAGGAGAATTGCTTGAACCCAGGATGCAGAAGTTGCAGTGAGATAAGATCACACCATTGCACTCCAGCCTGGGTGACAAGAGCAAAATTCAGTCTCAAAAAAAAAAAAAAAAAAAAGGATTTCTGGGGATGGGGCCCAGGCAGCAGTCATGTTTAAAACCTTTCAGGTGATCCCAATACACAGCCAGAGTTGCAGAAACACAGGGTTAGCTGTGGACATAGAGAGCATGAGAGGTTGTCAGGGTCAGGTAGAAACTACCCCAAGAAAGTGATTACAGGGTGCAAGAGGTGCAGATCCGTGAGAGCTGAGGCCTCCAAAGTCAGCAGGGCTCTGTCCATGCTTGGGGGTTCCAACAACGGTAGCACATCGAAGTCCACTCCATTCTCAGGGTGCTGCTTTTTCCAAAGGAGTAGAATAGACAGCCCAGAAACAAAATAAAAAGTGGAGGAAGACTGCGTGCTTGGGGAACCATGGGAAGACGGACTGCGAACCTTCTCACAACACCTGTTCAACCACATCGAAGAAAATAAACTTGTCTCCTCATGCGCTTTCATTTACCAAAATAAACTCCAATTAAAACAAAGATTTGTAAGTAAAAGCAATAAATGTAGTAGATTAAAATACCAGTGTTGTTTTATTTTTATTTTGTAATCATGGAGTGGAGAATATGTTTAGAATTATAAACTGAAACCCAGAATCCACAAAGGGAAATATTTGTGAATTTAATAACATGGATATTAAAGACCTTTGTATGCCCAAAATATCACCATAAACAAAGATTAAAAGTAAAACAGATTGTTTAAAAATATTTGTACTCATTTAACAAAGTATTAATTTCCTTGACAAAGAAATTACCATGAATCAGGAGAATTAAAATACTGACTGTTTTTAATAAGGAAATTAGCAAAGAATTTTGACAAACAAATCATGGGAAAAAGTCAGATGGTCAATACATAGATGAAGATGTTATTTGGCATCAACTGTTGGCTAGGCGAGCACTGTCCGTCTCACATTCCATGCAGAGCAGTGGTTGCAGCCACAGGTCTTGGAGAGAACGTGCCTGGGTGTGAACCGCGGCTCCGCCGTTGTGATGGCAAACATCCTGAGCTGCAAACAGTCCTGCCATGAAAAGAAGAAGCACTCTCAGTGGTGAGATGGAGACCGCCTGCCCCAGAAACACTGTGCTCATGAGGGGCCTGGGCAGGAAAGACAAGTCCTCACATTTCCTGACAAGAAGTGACCCATCTCTCAGGAAGACTTGAGTTTCTCCTCCCAGGACAGCCACTTCAGTTACAAGGATTGAACAGTATGTAAGATCGATAAGAAAATGAATGCAAGGCCATTCCACTTGTAGGAAAAAAGGGCTCCAAGGCCAGAAGATTGCCCAAGAGGGCCTGGAGGTCCTTTCCCAGGGGGAGATTTTTCTTTCTTAAAGGAAGCCCACTCTACCTAGGCAAGGTCTGCCCACAACCCAGGCTCCCAGACATGCTTTCCTCCTCCCCCAAACCATGAGCTCGTGTGTGGAGATGCTTTTGGAGAAGGACCAGCACATTAATTAGAGTTGTTCAGCCTGGTGAGAATGCCAGCACAAACTCTTCCTGGAAATAGATTTTATTTAGGGAAAATGAACTCAGAAATGACATCAAGATGGTAAAATGAGCATATTGACCTCCTTTCCTTCCATATCCCTTAAAGTGACGAACACATCGCACACCCGCACACACATGCTCACACCTACACACACATTAATGCATCACATACTCCTACACACACCCACATATACTCACACCTACACACATCACACACTGCTTCACATATACTCACACCTACACACATCACACACTGCTTCACATACAATCACACCTACACACATCACACACTGCTTCACATATACTCACACCTACACACATCACACACTGCTTCACATATACTCACGCCTACACACATCACACACTGCTTCACATATACTCACACCTACACACACTGTCTCACATTCACACATACACACACACTCCTAATACATACTCATACACACCTATGCACATTCACACATGCCTGCCTGCATACACACACACTCACATGCGCATACACTCACGTCCATACAGTCATAGCTAAATATCTTGGGTGGCTTCTCCCACAGAAATTGTTAAGCTTTTCCAGCAAGTTTTCTTTATCTAAACACTTCTTTAATATTTTTACTTTATTTTATGAAGTTTATATATATACATGGTATTTTTTTAAAAACGGGAAAGCTCTAACATATTGCTGAGAGGAATTAAAGACCAGAATAAATGGAAGAATATACCCAGATTCTTGGGACAGAAGATTTAATATGTTAACATGACAATTCTCCCAAAATCAAACTGTGTGGCTTCAACACAATCCCAATGAAAATCCCAACAGGCTATATTGTAGAAATTGGCAAGCTGATTCTAAAATGTATATGGAAATGCAAATTGTCTAAATTAGCCGATCAGGTATGAAGAAAAAGAACAAAGTTGGAGAACTAATATTATCTGGTTTTAAGACTTATTATACAGCGACAGTAATCAAGACAGTGTGATATTGGCATCAAAGCAGACAGACCAATGCAACAGAACAGAGTTCAGAAGGAAATTCACACACACACAGACAACTAAGCCTCAACAACAGCAACTGCAAAGCAGGTCATTGGAGAAAGGATAGTTTTCAACAAATGGTGCTGGAACAATTGAATATCTATCTGTGTGTGTGCACACACACTCAAATGAGCTTCTATCTGCCCTATACCCAGAACCACATGAAAAAATCAGCTCAAAATGAGTGGCAGACCTAAGTTTAAAACCTAAAACGATAACACTTCTAGGAGAAAACATTTGTGACCTTGGATATCGGGTTAACAAATTGGATTTCATCAGAATTAAAACTCTCTTTTTCAAAAGACACTGTTAAAAGAATGACAGTGAAATGATGAACTCAGAACTCGATAACAAGAAAAACAAACAGCTCCACAAAAAATATGGTCAAAATTCCATAAACCACAGTATGGGAATGGAAGGGGGTCAATAGCTTTACAGTGGAGTAAGCTGACAAATACTATCTCACCAGGAGATGAAGGTCAACATCAGCAGAGATAAGTCGTGTTGATAGTATGTGACCTTGATGTTATGTGATGAGAATGGCACTTTATCTCTGTGGTCTCCTCCCCAAAACCCATAACCTCTAGTCTATTTGATACAACCCTCCATCAGAGTTGGGCAGGCATCTGGAAGCTTCAGAGGGAGAAGCAAGTGACACCTACAGATGGCTGTAGGCCTTTTAAAACTCCACCAAAGACAAGAAGAAAATATACTTGAAAAATACATCGGTCGGGCATGGTGGCTCATGCCTGTAATCCCAGCACTTTGGGAGGCTGAAGTGGGTGTATCACCTGAGGTCAGGAGTTCGAGACCAGCTTGGCCAACCTGGTGAAACCCCTTCTCTACTAAAAATACAAAAATTAGCCAGGCGTGGTGGTGCGTGCCTATAATCTCAGCTACTTGAGAGGCTGGGAGGCAGAGATTGCAGTGAGCTGAGATCTCACCACTCCACTCCAGCTTGGGTGACAAAAGTGAGACCCAGGAAAGAAAAGAAAAAGAAAGAAAGAGAAAGAAAGAAAGAAAGAAAGAAAGAAAGAAGAGAGAGGGAGGGAGGGAGGAAGAGGGGGGAGGGAGGGAAGGAAGGAAGGAAAGAAAGGAAGAAAGAAGGGAGGAAGAAAGATACATCAAGAAGGGGTTAGCTGAAACATAAAATATTTTTCACCATCACTGCAGCTTACAAGATTCTCATGGCGGGGTGCAGTGGCTCACGCCTGTAATCCCAGCACTTTGGGAGGCCAAGGAGGGCGGATCACTAGGTCAGGAGATCGAGACCATCCTGGCTAATTCGGTGAAACCCCATCTCTACTAAAAAAATAAAAATAAAAAAATTAGCCAGGCGTGGTGGTGGGCGCCTATAGTCCCAGCTACTCGGGAGGCTGAGGCAGGAGAATCGCTTGAACCTGGGAGGCAGAGGTTGCAGTGAGGGGAGATCATGCCACTGCACTCCAGCCTGGGCAACAGAGCAAGACTCCGTCTCAAAAACAAACAAACAAAAAAGATTGTCATCACGTAACATCAAGGGCACATACTGTCCACATGACTTATCTCTGTTGATGTTGACCTTCATCTTCTGGGTGAGGAAGTTGGTTAACCTATGAAATTTACTAAAGCATAGCCTCCCAATTTGGCCAATCCTATCTAAGAGCAGAAGAGAAGAGCAGCAGTCTTCTTAGAGTCCCATCTATGTCTAAATCCCATGGCAGTCTAAATGTATGAAAATCAGGAAAGGCCTCCTAGGAGGCGTGGCCAGGTGTTCCTGGAGATTGAAAAGGGCTGTGGATTTGCAGGTCCATATGCATCTGAAGGGTTGCTAGAGAATCTATATTTTGGAGAGATTGTAAAAAAGAAGTTTTAGAAATATAGTGAAAAAAATTAGAAATTCAACTACCAGCTCTATGCAAGACATTTCAGACTTTTCCATTATTAGTCTTGATTTCTTCTTGTGATTCAAAACCAAATTTCTGATGTCTGCAGGCAGCTGACACTGGGATGGCCCACCCTCGTCTCAAGCATGTGTTCCACCTCAACGTTGGCTCTAGCCCCACCGGCCAGCCACCCCTCCCCTGTGTCATCCCTCTAGGTTCTTGCTCAGGAAAAGCCTGCTATCTCTAAAGCCAGCTCCTCCTCCTTCCGTTTCCACACGAAGCTCTGGCCTTGATTTCTTTGGAAGGTATCCCCAGATCACCCTCCCTCTGCATTCCCAAGCATCATCAAGGCCACCCCTGCCAGACTGCATGCTTTTAAAGCCTTGCTCTGAAGAGCCCCCACTGCTCCTGGCAGACCCCACCTCCTGTGTGCCTGCCATGTCGCTTTCAGGGACCTCCGCTGTGTGCCACCATCAAGTCGAGCACTACGTACGTACAGACCCAGTGTCCACTCTGAATGGTGTCTCCCCAGACTCCCCTCCCGGGCACCCTGTCCAGAAATCCTGGCATCCTGATTGCTGCCACTTCTGCCCACAGCACGTTTTGGCCCACGTGACTGCTTGCTGATGATCCTCCTGTCTGCTCTGTTTTTCCTCCTCCCTGCTCCCCTTATTTAACCTTCCTCAGCCTGCGGGGCCCAGCTCGGATTTCAGCCTAGGCATCTTCCCATTCCTGGAAGCCTAACACAGTTTCACCCGAGCTCAGAATTTGGTAGTAGGGGCCTTTAAATGCCATTGTTTTGACATAAGTTTGTGCTTACATTTCATGATGGACAAGGAAGGGAAATATTTTTACTACCCTGTTTTACAGAAGAGGAAACCGAGACTCAGAGTGGTTCAGTGACTTGCTCAAGGGGCACCTCAGAAGCTGTGGATTAAGGATTCCAACCCCGATCTCTGAGCTTGTACGTTCATAACTTTTCATCAACCTAGTGTTTGTGCCTACAGTTCCCTGGGGGTCGTAGTAGAAGAAAGAAGCCGGAAAGGAGGCAGGCCACCCTTTGCTCCACGCTCCCAACCTTGCCTGTCTGTTTAATGTTGACCTTTCATGATGTTGTTTGAACAGAGACAAGCTTAAAACCTATGGCTGTGGGCCCGGCTACTGAATGATGTGGGGGTCGGGACCACATCTGTCTCCTAATCTCAAAGTGCAAAGCGCTGCCCAGAGTACAAAGTGGGTACCACGTACCTGCTCATAGGGTTGTCATTTAAGCTGAAAACTGGGCAGAGAAAGGATGACATCCTCAGGAACTCACACCTAAAAACCTAGTCAGTGATATGGAGTGGTTTTAAACATGCCCCGAATTCCCTGGCTCTCACTCGTGAGAGGTGCAGTCTATCTCCCCGCTGCTACTTGCATCTGGGCTCCATGACTTGTCTACAAATAGAACACGGTGAGGGCGGGGCACCATGCCAATTTCTGAGCAGGTCCAGACTTTAGGAAAGAACAGCTTCCACATCCTGTCTCCTAGATGTGCTCTTGGAGCCCAGCTTCATGCTGAGGGGAATCCACATCTCCCACCAATCCCACCACAGAGAGCAGCAGCTTGCTCGCACCATCCTGGAAGTGGATCTGCCCATCCCGTCTGGCGGACACAGCAGGCAAGGGGCTAGCAGGGAGAGCTGTTCAAGCTGAGTCCTGCCCCAGTTGCAGATTCCTGGGCAAAATAACTGATTAATATGGTTTTAAGCCACTAAATTTTGGGGTGGTTTGTCACATAGCCATAGATCATCAGAGCAGATGTCACTGGCAACAGAACAGAGAAGTGAGAGGAAAGAAAGGCCAGAGAATTTCCAGCTGTGTTGGTCGGCTCGGCTGCCAGACTCATCACCAGGGACTGGGTGGCTTCGATGGCAGGCAGTCACTTCTCATAGTGCAGGAGGCCAGGGGGCCAGGGTGGGTACCAGCAGATCTGGTGTGTGGTGGGGACTGGCTTCCTAGCTTGGAGATGGCCATCTCCTCCCAATACCCCTCTGTACCTGTCTATGACCAAATCTCCCCTTCCTACAGGCAGTACAGCCAGATTGGCTTAGAGCCCACTCTAACAGTCTCGTTTTAACTCAGTTACCTGTGCTAAGACCCTATTTCCAAATAGGGTCACATTCTGGGGTGCTGGAGGTTAGGACTTCAGCAGATCCTTTCTGAGAGGGCACTGTTTGGCCTATACCACTGGGATGGATGAGGAGTGAGAGCAGCTTTTAGCACTCTCATATGAACGCATAAATAAAGCACCTCCTAATGTGGCAGGTGCCCCTCTAGGGAGGGGATTTACGAGCTCAGCTTGGCTTGTTTTCTACAGCCACCTCTCTGAGGGCAGCTCAGACAGGCCTGGGATCTCCATGGACACGAAGGTGCCCAAGACTGTGACCTCCCTGAGAAGAAACAGGCCCTGCCACTTACCCTGTTGGCATTCTGACATCACAAGACAGCTGACCATTTTATTGAGCACTTAATACATAGTACATTTTATTGAGCACTTAATACATAGTACATTTTAATGAGCACTTAATACATAGTACATGCCGCAGTGGCTTTACATAGATGCCTGCATAATCCTTGCAGCAACACTGGACAGAGGGATGAGATTTGATTCCCATTCTGCCAGCAGGGAGACAGGCACAGTAGGGTCCTCTGGCTAATGAGGGACAGGGCCAGGCTGCAAGCCCAGAGGCAGCACAGCTTAGAGACCCTGCCCTTAGCAGCCACACGGTGCTGCCCATGGGGCCTGTCTCAGTGCCAAGCACTGAGGGTGGAAAGGAAGAAGAAAAGGGGAACCATTCTCTGAAGCAGTTTTCATCTCCAAATTCTGAATGAGAACATTCAGACCTGAGAAATAAAGAAAGTGACCTTACATATTGATATTAAAAAACATGCATTAGGCCGGGTGCGGTGGCTCACATCTGTAATCCCAACACTTTGGGAGGCCGAGGCTGGCGGATCACAAGGTCAGGAGATTGAGACCATCTGGCTAACACAGTGAAACCCTGTCTCTACTAAAAAAAAAAAACAAAAAAATTATCCGGGCGTGGTGGCGGGCGCCTGTAGTCTATAGTCGCAGCTACTCGGGAGGCTAAGGCAGGAGAATGGCGTGAACCCGGGAGGTGGAGTTCACAATGAGCCGAGATGGCGCCACTGCACTCCAGCCTGGGTGACAGAGCGAGACTCCATCTCAAAAACTAAAATTAAAAAATAAAAAAAACACATGCATTAAACCCTTAAATTGTGCCTGGCAGGCTTTGAGGTGCTCATTACCATGGGTGACCTGGAGACACTGGCCTATGCCCTTCCAGCAGATGATTTTATGGGTGAGAAACAATGAAGAAGTTAACATAGAAAATGTAGGTAATTTGCAATAAATCCTAGTGAAGAAATAAAGAGTGTGGCAAAGGACTACAAGGCAGAGGAGATCATTAGATAGAGTCATTGGGCAGGGGGTTGTGTGTGAAGGCAAGAGAGGTGTGCACTGGGCCAAGCTCTCATCCTTGAGTCCGCTGCTCTGTTAATTCCATCAGTGGTCCTCATCCAGCCTCAAGCATCGAAATCTCCTGGAGGAGCTTGTGAAACACAGACTGCAGGGGCTTCACCCAGAGTTTCTGACTCAGCAAATGGGTGGGGCCCGAGAATGTGCATTTCTAACAGTGCTGATGTTCCTGATCCAGGGACCCCAGTTAGAACCAGTTGTAAACCCCCATTAAAGTCTCCTTTCTCCATTCTGTCATGTTCAGGATGTCATTCTTAAATATCACAACAAGGAAAGCAGGGAAAGAGGACTTTAGGTAAGTCAGCCTCTTCCCAACGCAGTGCTCCCAGGCCTTGTCTCCAGGTGGCCGGATGGGTGGCTTCCGTGGACACAGGAGCACTCACAGTGAATAACGGCCCCCGCAGAGCAGCAGCTTCCTGAGACTGATGATCTCATCAGCCCAGACATGAAGGGCTGCCCCAGCTTTCCAGGAACTGCTCTTTTCTGCTCACATAAAAATAGCCATTTCTCATAAACTATTCAGTGGGGCTCGGATCACATCGGGAACCATTAGCCACATGAAATGGGAGCTTTGTTGTTGGTTAGAGGAAGTAGATGGAAGGGAGGAATCAAAGCCAAAGTCACATTTCCCTCATTATATTTCAGGGAAAAGAGGCATATTGGCTCTTCATCAGCCAGTGTGAACTAAGCGCCCAGCTGGGAGCAGAGAGGATGAGCTGAGTGCAGGGCTGGCTTCTGCCCCTAGCTGGCTGACACCGGGCTGCAGGCGGGGCCTGGAGTGCACAGTACTCCATTCCCCATCACCCCATCAGGCTGAGATGAGCCTGTTCTCTGCCTTCCCTCTGAAATTCTACATTGCAAACTGGCGATTCTCTGCTCAATTTAGCCTGGCTGTGGTATCGCCACAACACCAGTGAGTTTCCCATTTCTGCATCCTGTCCTACACAGTGTTCTAAAAGCACTCTGAAAAAAAAAAAAAAAAAAAAGCCCGATCCGCAGCATCGGATTTGCAAGGGGAGATCCCTAGAAGCTCCAGGACTTGGCAGCATTGTGTGCTTGCAAATTTGGAAGGTTTTTTTAGAAATTAAATGTGGACATAAATTGCATAAACAGGCTATGTGTGTGTGTGCGTGCACACGCCTCTTACGTGGCTTCTTTTGAAAGGGTTTTCGAGCATTCTTTCCAAATGTTAATGCTGCTGTGTCCACTACTCCCAGGCCCCAGCATTCAGGTTTAAAAAATGGATTTCCATTGTTTTTTTTTGTTTATTTAGACAGGTCTTTTTGTTTCACACTCACACTATGCATGAGCGCCTCTTAAATATAAAAATTTAGTCCACCTCAATCTTTCCCTTTTTTTTTTTCTTCAGGTCCCCAGGAAACAACGTTGCTGAGATCGTCCAGGACTCAAATCAGGTAAGGGGTAAAAGGACTCTCAGCTCTCCATCTAAAATACATCTAAACTTCTTTATTAGGTGATGATATTTGAGGCTTCTTCCAAGAACTTTGAACTAATCTTACGTGTCATCAAAGAATGTGGACATCTTTGCTGAGATGTGAAATGTATGCAAGCCCTTAAACCCACAGTGGTTCCTGCCACGTGGTACCTCCCTGTTCACTAAGTCTGCAGCAGCCTCCCCTGTAAAGCTGGTGCCTGTTATCAGGTGCTGTGGCAGTTCAAGGAGAGGACCGCCCTTGTGCACCATCACATCCTGATGCATTAACGCAGATGGCAGTTCTGCCTTTTCATCTAAAGTCCAAGCAGGAAGGAGGCATGAGGGCCATGCCTCTCGATGGCAGAGAATACTGAGTGTATTCTTTAGGGTCCACCAGAGAAACAGAACCAGTGGGTGTGTAAACATAGGGAAAGAAGAGCTGGCTCACATGAGTAGGAAGGCTGACACATCCCCAGATCTGCTGTTTTCAAGGTGGAAATCCCTTCAAACTTCCAGACTGAAGTCTGGCAAGCTTGAGACTCAAACTAATGTTCAGTTTGAGTCTGAAGACAGGAGAAGACCCATGTCTCAGATCATGCAGTCAGGTGGATATTCCCTCTTACTCAGCCATTTTGCTCTCTGTAGGACTTCTGTGAGCTGGATGAGGTCTCCTCCTTGGGGAGGCCCCCTCCTTTACAAAGTCCACCAATTCAAATGCCAGTGTCATCCGGAAACACCCTACACACATGCCCAGAATAATGTTTGGCCAAATATCTGGGTACCCTGCGGCCCAGCCAAGTTGAAACATGAAATTAACCATCATACGAGGTATGCGAGAGGTCATGGGATGCCCCCAGATGCAATGCCCTGGGCAGGTCTGTCGGGTTCACTGGACGTCTGAGTGGCAGCAGGATCTACAGGTGCTATACACTCTGCTAAGGGAGCAGCTTCACCTGCCAAAGCTCCTGGCCCCAGACAGTGCCCAGGAGCTGCGGTCATACCACCATGGTCACCTCACCCCGGCACAGCCACATGCATTCAAACTTTCCAGACCATTCCCTCAAGACTGCCCTGGAGCTTGTGTGACCAGGTACTGCTCTGAGCTGTGTTTTCACCTGATGTAGCTGTGGTTCAAGGCAGTGTTGGCTAGTGGGGCTCAGCCACACCTTGGAGGTCAGAGGTCAGCTCCACCAGCCACCTGGCCACCTGCCATCCACATGCCAGGGTAGTTGTACCCCCGTAACCCACATGCTCAGCAGCCACTTCTCCAAATGTGCCAGTCTTAATGGAGCACAAAACACTGATGGCCTGGATTGGGCTTGGGAGACATCTCTGCAACTCTGCATAAATGTATTCCAGCCTCTTACAGGATTTGGAAGGCTTGAGGTTCAAAACATTTTCTCCCTAGTTCTTTCTCAGCACTAACTTTTCAGGGCCCTTCCCTACATTTCGCCTGGACCCTGAGGAAGTCAGCACCCCAGGCCACGTGAGGCTTCAACCTCCTGTCCAGCTGTGGAGCAGAATGTACCCCGCAAAGGGGACATCTGTATCTGGAAGGTCCCGTGGCTTCCCCAGGCTTGAGTAGCTTCATCTCCAGTGGAGATGGTTGAGAGAGGTAGTGACGGGCCTCCTTCAGGCTTTGTGTGCAGCGAAAGCCTCTCATCCACCAAGATGAACGTTCGGACGGGTTACACCATCTGCAGCAAGCCTGTTGCAAGAAAGCATCCGTCTGGCTCCTGCAGCGCACATAGCAGTCTGCATAGTGAGCCTGGGTGCAGGTGGGCATGGGGACTGCAGTGCTGAGCCCAGCCTCCATTCCCCTCCTACAGCTGGGCTCCTGGAGGTGGGGGCACCTTCCTCCCACACAGCAGAGTCTCAGGGTGTGTGTTTGATTTCCACCCCTTGTTATCTGAAGGGTTTTATGTCTACTTTCTCTGTGGGGGTTTCTCCTCAGCATTAGAGACAAAAGCAAAAGTAGCCACACCTCGTGGCTGGAAAGAGACGGAGATTGTCAAGCCTGGCCCAGGGCTCCCCACCTGGGACTCCACAGGTTCCCCATCCCCGGCCCTCCTCCCCACCCCACCATCTCTTCCTCATTCTACCTTCCTCACCCCCATCCCCTCCTCCTCCCCACCCCAGCTCACCTCCCCTACCTCCCCCTCTCTTTGCTCCCAGCCCTCCTCCCTGGCCCCGACTCCCCTATCCCACCCTGCACCTGGAGAGGAAGGTGGCTCTGTGCCCACACCTCATACCTGGGGAGGGGATCCCTCGCTGTTGCCAGGCCAGCCTTGCCCGCACTCTGGAAAGGGGCAATCCAGCATGTTTTCTGCAGCTGCCTGGACATGTCTGCTATCTGTGGTCCATTACCCTGGTGAGATGGCCACCCAGCTTCTGCACTGACGGCCCCTGACTGCCCTCCCACATGAAGCCCTCTTCCCCTGCCAGGGCTGCGGCTCCCTCGAAGCCTAGAACTGTCCCTCCCCATGTCTGTACTTCCAGCCCGCAGACCTGAAACCAACCTTGAAGTTCCTCCCTGGGTCAGCTCCTCCTCACTGCTGGTCACCATCCCAGGGGCACCGGCCACTTTCCTGAGGCCAAGCCTCTGTGCTGCCACCCCCAACTTCACCTTTTGCCGCTGAGAGGTGCTTCCCCAAAAAAAAGGAATGGTCAGGCTCCAGGACAAATTCCAGTTCCCACCCTAGAAGATGGACAAACAAGGGCTCCTTGAAATGTTTTAGGTGGCAGTCCATCCAGATGAAAAACAAACTCAACCTCCAAACTTCACTGAGCCCCTCTGATAAGGCCCAGTGCCAGAAAGGAGCAAAAGTGTGTTCAAGACCACACCTATGAAGCACGGGGTGGCACCAGGCTCCGGATTCCTGCATCCAGACATCTCTGTTACTTTCTAACAAAGCAACAGGTCTCCATAGGATTCAAACTCGGGTCTGCAGCTACAGCAAGCAGGGAGCCCCTCATTTGGCAGGAGATGCTCAATGTGACTGAATGGATGAACTTCCTTCTCTGGATCACCCAGGGACGGCCCCACGCATTTGTGGATTTAGCTTCCAGACTCCTGCTGTCCTGCCCTCATGCATGGCTGATGATCTGAGCTACTGATTAATACTTTTTAAAGTCAAATTTCTCAGCACATGTCAGGGTGGGAAATTCTATCTGTCCTCCATATGCCGGGCATCATTCCACAGCAGCTGGATGGGAAGGAAAGCTTAATCTCTCAGAACCTGCATAATATCTTTATAAAGGTACAGCTGGGCGAATGTCATAAAAATGTTCAGTTGTGGGTGCTGGGATGTCAGATGCCTTGCGTGCCTCTTCACTGCCAGGACACACTCCAGGAAAACCCCTGGTGTGCTTGAGGCCACATGACACACGGAGAATGCAGGCAGCAACGCCTTGCCTTGGAAAGCTGAAGCATTTTCTATCTTAATCCTGGAAAAAAAAATTAAAAAACAACTGCCTTGAGAATGTGATGTATACTGCCCCTACACCTGGGTGTTGAGCCGAGATTTATTTAGAGCTTAGGAAAAGTCACTTGAATGATGAGGGCTTTTGTTCATCCTTTCGTTTCTCTGAATGACTATGGAACTCATATATCTGTGTTTTCCCACTAGGGTTGTCTACCCCTGCCATTTGTTTTCTCTTTGTTATTTCTACAGAGGCAGAGCCGACTGCTGCCTTAAACACTTTTGACAAATATCCCTGGAGCTAAAACCAGCAGCGCAAAAGCCACACCCAGGAACCAAGCTCCTGCTGCCTGCTTGGGTAACCATCAAGTTCATTTTGCTCCCTGAATTTCTGCCATGCACTGGGTTCATGCATTGTTCTTTGCAAACATTTGAGATGGGGTTATGCTCAGGCACATGGGCAATCAGCACCCACTAGATATGACAGGTGAATCTATTATCTGCTCCGCATAACACATTCCCCAACACTCATAGCTTAAAACAATAATCTTTTATCACCTCTCACAGTTCCTATGGGTCAGGAATTCGGACAGGGAGTGGCAGGATGGCCTGTCTTTGCCCCGTGGTATGTGGTCCCTCCACTGGGGGACTCGAAGCAGAGACAGGGACCATCTGAAGGATGTTTCCTTGTAGATCTGGTGGCCCATGCTGGTTGTCAGTTTTTGGCTGGAATGCCCACATGTGGCCTCTCCTTGTGCCCTGGGCTTCCTCAGAAGATAGTAGCTGGGTTTTAAGAGCAAGTGTCTTAAGAGTGAGAGAGACAAGAGACCAAAGCAGAAACTGTAATGACTTTGATGATCTGGTTACAAAAAGCACACACCACCACCTCTGCCATATTGTATTGACTCAAACAATTACAAAGGCCTGCCTAGGTCCAAAAAAAGGGAACACAGCACCCTGCACCCAGTGGAGGATGGGCTTTGGATAGGTATGATCATCTTTGGAAAGTACAGTCTACCACAATGGCAGACAAGCAGAGCTGACGGTCCAATCCATCTCCTGCAATCAACACTATGCAGCTGCAGTGTCCGTCACCCTTGCTTAATGTCTCTCCAAAGTCCAGTTCTATGTCAAGACAGTCTCTGTGATTCTATTCAGTAAAGACTGCTTCACCTGAGTCCTCTCCTGGGATTGCTTTTGTGCTTCTCTAAGATTAATATCCGGAATTCAAAAAAAGGAAGAAAAATAGCCAGTGCCTTCAAGATCTCCCTTCTCTGAATCACTACCGATTGGGCTAATGACTGCTAATAGTAAATTGGAATTCCTCTGAGCTGATGGTGAGCCCTGTACTGAATAATTGCTGGCATATTGTTTCACTATGCTCAAGGTCTGTGTGGTGGAAATGGCTCATCACAAAGACGCATCACCCATGGAGAGAGGCCGCACTGCACAACGGCCTACCTGGGGTGGCTCCCTCTGCAGCCAATGGGAGCTCGACCTGGAGCTGAGCTGCTCCCAATGACCATCCTCCGTGTTTCTCCAGACATTCTGATGGTAGCTGTCTCAGTGGGGCATGTACTGGGTATGGGGTATGGGGTAAGTGGGCTGCTGTGATCTAAGCCCCTAGTCATGCCTCTGCAATGTTCCCTGCATGATGGGCATGGCCCAACCAATCCAAAAAAACCAGGCCCTGGGTGATGAGGCTCTTCTGTCTACCCACTAATTACAGTTTTTACTGAGCTGTGTCTGGCCACAATTTCAAAATTCCATTCTGACAGCCTACACTATGGTCTCCAGCATGGGAGTCCTTTACCGTGCATCAGTGTGCGGGATCAGGTAACACAGACAGATAGACCAAGGCTGTTGACAGTCTTTAATGAAGTGGCAGGGGCTGGAGCCGGACGGCTCGTCTCCAGGTCTTTGTCTTGCATGGTGCAGGCTGCACTGAAGACGCAGTTGGTGGATCACAGAGGCATAACCCTGGGCACACAAACACTCAAATGACCTGACTCTCCTGGTTCTACAGAAGCAAACCTGAGAGACTCACGGCTGACAGCACAGTGCGAGGGAGGATTTATGACTTCTTTCCGGCAGATTCTAATTTGCCTTGAAGAATCCAACAGAGGGCCGCTGCCTGGAGGAACCCACACGCTGTCAGGCATTAATCAACTGCAGAAAACCCACCAAGGACACTCTGTTGCAAGGGAACAGCTTTGAACTCCAGCTGCCACAGCTGGGGGAACATTTGATAGTGGAAAACAATAAACAGCAGGGGAGGGAAGGTCATCTGGCTGAGAATATTTAAGAATGTTCCCCTAGAGGCAGTAGCAGAAAACGTATTTACATCTGATTGTCTCCTTCCTGAATGGTCAGTTTCTGCCTGATGCTGACTAGGAACGGAAATACAGGCAAGCAGAATCCAGAACCCCAGGTTGGGCAAAAACACTCTGTTTTTTAAAGGACTTTGAACAACAACGAGAAACGAAGAATTCCCCATGGCTATTCTGCCAGGAAGTGACCCACCAGTGAAGGCTGCGGAAAAAAAACATCCAGGGCTCAAGACCACAGAGGGAGATTGTCAGGTCCTGAGCCTCACTTGCTTCAGGTTTACTGATGCTCTTGAGGCTGGGGGAATGCTGAGGTCATCCAGGGGTAACTGGATTGAACCACCACTCTGTGCACACATTAAGGTAGTGAACTGCACAGTGCCATTTCTACCAGGTGGTACTGGCTTTTTTTTCTCTGGCCATACTGCTTTCTTGGGGGAGTCTTCACCAAACCACCCCTTCCTAAATCCAATTCACTAAATGTTGCAAGGGGTATAAACATAAAGACCTGCCCTCTGCTGCCCACAAAAGCAGTCCATAAGAGAAGAAGGATGTGCATTTACTTGTGACTAGTGTTCTAACACAGATGTAAACACAGTTCAGAAGAAACTTGCAGAGAAGAAAATAAATTCCACGGCGGGCAGACAAGGCCACACTAAACTCTGTGCCAAATGCCACATGGTCCCTGATCCTAGAATGCTGGGCTCATCAAGATCTTATAGATAGATGACTATCAGTGACAGTGTTTTCTCTTAACGTTAGTATTTAGTGTCACTATCAAATATTTTAACCTTGGAAGACCTGTAAGTGACCTGACAAAGGGCATTTGAAGGTATACTTTATGACCAAGGGTGCTTGACCCAGAGGAAGCCCCTGCACGAGGCTGCATCTCCTCACTCAGGCTTCCCATGGGTTCTGACTCAATGCCTGAGACATGGTCACATTGAGGCCAAAAGGATGCCATGCCACCCTGACACTGCCATGCAGACTTTAGGTCCAATTCTCGGCTTAAGACTCACTTCACAAGTGCTTCTCACTTCAGACACCAGCCACAAGCTCGGGGTCCACAGACCGCCCACATTTCTGCCCGGCTAGTAACAAATTCCCATCAGGGTTAATCATATACTGGGTTCCCATCAGGTTTAATCACATACTGGAATGACTCACAGAAGTCAGGAGAACTCTATACTCACAATTCTAAGGGATACATCTCGGGACCATGCAAATGTGAGACACAGAGGGTGAGATTTAGGAGGGTTCCAAATATGGATGAAGCTTGCATGTCCTCAGGATATGTCACTGTCCTGGCACATGGATGTATGACCAACCAGGGAAGCTCACCTGAGCTTCAGGTGTCCAGAATGCCTACTGGGGTCTCAGTATGTAGGCTTCATTGATTAAATGGCTATGTGATTGAACTCAATCTCCAGCCACATCCCCTCCCCGAGGCCAGACTTACAGGGGCTCAGAGCCCCAACTCTGTAGTCACATGTTGATCTTTCTGGTGTGACCAGCCCCCATCCCGAGTCTTCCTGTTCGCATGAATTCTGGTGTGGTCACAGGGGCCTACCATGAGTAACAAAGACATTCTATCACTCAGGAAATACCAAGGATTTAGAGGGTCCTTCCCAGGAACTGGAGACAAAGGCCAGCCAAACGCTCTATTGAACAACAAAGTTCGAGTCTCAACCTCAGAGTCTCTCACATGAAAGTCTTCTGTCACTCCCTCTGGCTCTTTACTCTCCTGAGACCAAGAAGAAGGAAGAGCACAGTCTGGGTTTCCCAGGCTCCCCCAGAACCCACCCATCTTCCGACTCCCCGGCAATCCAGACACCTTCATCTGCAGTGTCACCCCAGTCTCTGGGTTCCTTATTCTTTGCACAGTCATGACCTGAGCTCCCACGTCATTCCTCAGAGCCAGACTTGCCGCTTCCTACACAACTGTGCCGGACTCATGCACCTCAGTTTCCAAAACTGGGTTTTGTTCCCAAAGCCTTTTGACAGGCTGCTCCCCTTCCACTCCTTCTCTGGTGCTGACTCCCAGAGCCCCTACCTTAGTCATCTTGCAGTCCCATGGTCAGCCATGACCCCACTCGCTTATGCATTTGTCACTTTCCCTTCCTCAGTCTTTCTTCCTGGAAAGGCTTTCTCTGGTCATCTGAGTCCCACCCAGTCTCCCAAGGCTTTCTCAGCTGCTGTTTACCTCTTGGTGAATTTCGCGGCCTCCCTCACCCTGCCACTGAAGCAGGTGTCCTCGCCCACTTGGCAGTCTGCTTTCAAGATCTGGACTTGACATCACACTACTGAGCTGCACAAATTAACTTCTGCCAGCATGGGGCCAGTCTTGGAAGAGCTGGGTGGTATTTTCATGTGTGCTGGCAGTCTCAGCTCTTAGGGAAGCAGCTCCCACACTGGTGGTGCCCAGGAGTGATTCTCAGTGGATTTGCAGCTGGTTTTACACGGTAGACAATCTCCTTTTTTATTCTGATAAAACTCTTGGCTTTTCTTGAACTCTGTTAATATTTCTGCCTAAAAGTAAATGCAAAATAACTAAATTTGCAATCATCTCCAAAAAATAAACTACAATAAAAACTTGACTTTTCCTCTAAGATTTAACATAAGGTTTGAGTTATGTGTCTTCTTCAAGAGTCCACTGATGGAGGTATTGATTAATCTATTCTCAATTGCCTGTGATTCTGACATATGCCAGAGTTAAACATCTCCAAATGACAAGGAAACAGAACTTCAGCATGCTAATGAAATAACCAAAAGATGTGACTAAACAGAACTGAAGACATGATTGTAAGCTCAGTCAGCATTTTCTTCTAATGGCACCAAGTAGCCCACAGTATTACCTGTGCAAGCCTCATTATCTAGGCCAGGATAAAAGGATATTCACAATCTCTGGAGTGTTGAATTTCTCTTAATATTCACTTTGGTGGATGTTTCAGCTCCTTTTATTTTTTGATACTTACTTGTCTTCTAGAAACATCTTTTTAACTTATTTCGTCCCAAGAATCTTTGACACGAAATAAGAAAAAAAAAATGTTCCAACATCTCTAGTGAGTCACCATCAACCAGAAATGAGATATTGCTTTATAAATTCTGCACCAGGTCTTTGCATCAGAGCCAGCTTCGGCTACCAGGGCACCCATAGTGCATCTGTCTGGTGAGCCGGGTATCCGTGACACAGAGCAAGCCTGGGGAATGTTCACCTGCCCTGGCAGGCCAGACACAGGGGTACTGTATTCTGGGCTCACGGGAAACTGCAGCATCTTCACAGCCACACTACTTTTTGGAAAAGGTGATACTCAAAATTATCTGCACTTCCCTCCTATGCTTCCTTCCAGAAAGCCCATTCCCTGAGAACAGTTGCAAACCACTAATGACTCTGATCAATGCGTTGTCTTTTTCATTGAAAATTATGCAGAAACCCCTCGCATTTTAATGCCTTTTGTTGAAAGTAACTCAAAAATACGCCATTGGAAGAATATCGTGAGTGTAAACACAGCAAAGACTTCCCAGGAGCTCCTGGAATCCTCATTGAAATAACAAGTCTCCATTTTGTGATCCTAACACCACCAGATGGGATCAGGGTAGGTGTGCAAGACCTTGGATGTCCCTGGAAGTTCTTCTCCATGCTTAGTAAATCCCTTGGACCACCTTTCTCATTGCCATTCACTTATTTCCAAATATTAGGGGAGCACCACAGGTCATCTCTATTCACAGGGAGTTCTAGGTGGCTGGTTTGTGCTGTCCGTGCTGCTGGGATCACAGGTGTGCCTTGAAGTGTCCCTGAATAGTCAAAGTATCACATGAGCAGGAAGGAGGCTTGAGCTTTCCTTTTGGTTACAGGGCATATGCATAAAGGCTACTCAGAATTTAGGAGTTATATCTCTTTTCTTAGTCCCAGCCTGTGATGTGTGAAATGTGACCTGGATTGTAATCCAGATTCTTCCAGTAACTCGTGGTGAGAAAGACCTCCAATGAGCTGTATATCTCTCTGTGTCTCAGTTTGCTTATCCATTAAATGGGTTTACGAAGAATACCTACTGCATAGGGCAGTTGTGTGATTAAGAGGGGTAATTATAAAACTGCTTGCCCCAGTGTAAAGATAAAGAAACAATAACTGTTGATAAAGACAATGTCTATTCTTTAATGCTTGTTTTCTAGTGAAAACAACTGGCTTCTCTTCCAATCATTTTGGCAGCCGACACCAAATTCACCAAGTCAGACATTGAAATGGATGGAATAGAGAAATGAAAGCAATGGGTTCAGGGGTCAAAAGTGCTGCTGTACACTGGGTGAGGACAGACAGCTCTACAGCCACAGGGAGACTTTGGACCTGCCATGGTCCCCAAGGAGCCAGGAGTGTGACTGGGCTCTCTTTCCTTGGTGTTGTATCACCTGGACAGCACCTGACGTAGTCTGGGGCTAGGGCCCCGTGGCCCCTTTTGAAAAGAAGATGTAGCCATATTAGTTAGACCTGCTTATAATTTAAGAAAGCCCCTATAGCCACATGGCATTGCTCAACTATGGCCACAGTATGGGCAGAGTCCGCATCCATCCACCGCATCTAGGAAGTGCTTCTGCATGGCCTTTCCTGTCCCCAGGCTCCTGTGCTCTTACTCCTAATTGCCTCATCCACTCGGCAACCCACAGAGAACCTGATGCTGGTCAGTTGAGGCTCCCCTTCCTGAACCATCACGTCAAACACGCAGCAGTCTTGTGACTGCCTTAGAGGGTACAACCTCCTGGACAGGTTGGTGACATTCTACAAGTTCACTGGCTATCTTCATTTGGGCACAACCTTTTCTCTGATGCAAACTGGGCACGAACTTAAAAGAATATTGACTCAAAAGCCACCAGTATGCACTTTTCCCCTGGAACCTAACCCCCTTGGAGTGTCCCATGCTTACCTCGTGCCCCAAAACATGATGCAACCCATGGGAAATCAAGTCACTTGCCAGTCACATGAAGGTCCCCTTGCTATTCAGCCAGCACAAAGGTCTTTGTGCTGGTCAATCCAGCTGCAGGATTCTAGCTTTCCAAGAAGAAGCAAGTTGATGGGAGCAAACACTGAAAGTAGAAACAGGCAGAAGCTTGTAGTGAGTATTTTCACACAGGGAAGATGGGGCTAGAGTGTTTAGGATGCCAAGGTAAGCAGACACACAAGCAGCCTGCTCATGCATGCACTCCTCACTTCATCAGCGCCTCAGGGAGAGGGAAAGGGGAGCTGGGCCCTGGGCCAGGGAACCAGAGCCGAGTTTCCGTCACTCACGTGGAGCCAGCTCAACTCAAAGCTCCAGCTGCAGACAGCTTCCCAGGACAGCCCAACCTCAGGGCAGCGGAGAAGCTGGGTGGTGAGAAGCAGGCAGAAGGGAAGAGCAGAGTAACATTCATCAGCTTAAAGAGGAATCCATGACCACCATCTTCCTGGATCATCTTTTCCAAAACTTAGAAACAATGCAACACAAACCCTGGGGTTGCTAATATTTCAGGAGTCTGTATTTGATTTCCTCCACTTTTGTAAAGCAACATCAAAGTACTAAAATTGACCTTCCTACTCCTCCCAGAACAGGGTGTACTCCCCACCATTCAGAGGCAGAGCCAAAACTGAGAATGAAAAACAGCATCCCATCGTCTGGTCCTGCCCAGAAACTTTATCCCAAGCTCAGTGAGATGCTGTCCCCAGAGCTGCAGCCAGGGAGACTCCTCCAGTTTCACAAGCACACCCTCTTGTAATTTCCACCTCTTTGGAGTAGCAACTTGGATAAATTGAAAATGGCACATGAAACACCTCTGTGCCTTTCAAAGTGAGGGAGCATCTCTAATGAGCTTTTGAAAGAAAGCACAGCATCGCCCAGGGGAAAGAAATGTGTAGTGACCACCCAGGTTTGCAGACAAGGCTCTACGATCAAGTGTGGATACTAATTCCTGATTCCACCCAGTCTCACATTAATTCTCAGGGGTCAGGAGACCTACAAATGCACTCAGGACATCCAGACAGAGGCAGAATGCTGCTGGATTGGGCGCAAAGGACCTGGTCTCTAATTCTAGTGCCACTTATTTCCTTCTTCCCCCAGGTCCATGACTCTGGCTTTGAGGCAGCTGCTTTCCCAACTCTCATTCATGGGAAACCCACCCTAGCTGAGCTTCCCACCTCAGAGCAAACTGGAGAGAACCCATGCCAAGTGCTTCAGCGGCCGCAGGGATGAGAGTCCTACGCAAATATGAAATGTGGCATGCCGTCTCACAGAAGAACATGTTCCCACCAAGGACTGTTACAGAGAGCTGCCTTGTTCAAAGGTCCAAAACAGCTTTGGCAAAGGGTATCTCTCTTTCCATATTTGGCCACAAATATGAGTTGACAGCAAATGCTATGATTTTGAAATACATGGCATATTATTTTTGTGAGATAGTCTATCTTTGGTGGTATATTCCACAGCTGATATCCAATACTGTTAAATGTTGAAGTCAGAAGATTTTAAGCCAAAATAGGAGATAGCAATTAAGTAATGCTGTGCCCAATCTGTTGCCGTTGGAGGCTGGTGCATTATCACTGGTTAAAGAGCAAGTGGGGAATTCATAACAAATATTAGTCACGAGGCTAACCCACCAGGCTCACATGGGAGAAGGAAAAAGGAAGAGGCTATAGGATCAGGATGTCTCTCTCCCCTGTCTGCAGATGTTATAAGTGGATCTGGCCCTAAGAAACAACTTCTTGTTTTAAGACGTTCTAGGGTGGCCTTGGCAGGTGAGTGGAGATTTAAAGTCAAGAAACATAGAATTTTGTGCATTATTTGACACATTTTTTGACCATGTCTGAATTCAAAATGGCCCCAGTTAGATTGGTGCTTTGGAAGTCCATTTTGTTTACGATGAGGATATTGAAAGAAATTCACAGGCACAATTTTCTCAAGTCAAAAATATAACCTGATGAGTAGCAACTATATGGGAGGAAAGTGGGGTGAACACAGAGTGGTCTTCATAGTGCTGAGATCTGACCTCACCCCCACCCCACACTCTGTGGGGCAGCTCTGGACTGCAATTCTGCCTGCTTGCCACTGAGGCATGGCCAGCATCTGTAGAAGGCAAAAAGTATCTGCAAAATGAAAGAGCCACTGTGACAATGTGGCTCTGTCATTTTGCAGACACTTTTTGACACAGAAAAAGCTCTGGCTGCAGATTGAACATGAACAACCAGAGGCCAGCAGGGTCAGCACCACCTCCACTCCAGTCTGGTCTGAGTGGTCATGGGGGCTGAGGCTATGACAGCTGACTCTTCATGAAAGCATCTATCGGGGGGACAGTGGGGATTTTGCTAGATTGACATCTGATCAAGGGTCTCCATGCTGTTGGATGAATTATACTTTCATTTTGTGTGGGTTTTTCTTTTTTTCTGGACAAAAAGATATCACACAGAGTTTTGGAACAATCCTAACACACCTTTGGACTTCTGGATGAATACAGTTCTCTACCTACAAGTCAGCATAGCACAATGAAAGCAGTAAGGAAGCCTTGAGTTTCCATCGTTGGATTCAGACTTCATGGTGAAATGCAAGTAGGTCACTTGCCTAAGTATAAATATGTGATCTCAATGTTGGCCAAAAAATGGGCAAAACTTCCTTAGGAAGCAAGGCTGAGAGGAATGGGGTCTGAGAGCTAATCCAGAAGCCCAGAATTCAGCCCAGGATTGCAGGGGACCCCAGGCCTTTGAAAATGACTGGACTTCTCAAGGCTTCCAGGTCCTGGCCAGGTTGAAATCCCTGAGGACCATGGCTGCAGAAGAGTACAATGATGGGATGGCATAGGGTAGGTCACTGGCAGAAACCAATTGATATTTGTTTCTTTATAATGTAGAATATCAAGATTTGGAGCAGAGATTCTCAAGCTTGGCTCACACTAGAATTCCCTGGGCAGCTCTGAAAGGTCCCCAAGCCCAGGTGTCCCATCAGACCCACGGAGCCGGAATATGGAGGGGCCCAGGCATTAGACCTACCTTTCTCACCTACCATGAGATTTCACAGGGATAAAAACAACCTGTGTATGTATAAGCAGGTTAACTCTCATCAGGTTAAATCAAGCCTAGAGGAAGCAAATGACAGACATTTCCTGACCTACAACCCCCAGGCACTTTTCTTCAGATGATAATGAGTCATTGCCGAGCAAGTGGCACTTCATTCCCCACTCACCTTCCCACAGGGACACAGATGCAGTCAGCCCTGTCCTCCTGTGCCATGTGGGTGTGGGGTGGGGAGGTGGAGATCACTTCTCCCCTGGCCTGCTTCTCATCTGTTCTATGGAGGACCCTATGTCCTCAGACACATATGAAAGACCCTCCTGAGAACAATGCCAGGCTGCACAAAGCAAATTCAGCAGCTGAAACAAGGCTCTACCATCATGCTTAGGAAGCACTTAATCAAACGTCTACACCTCTGCTCCATGCTTTTCAGGGAGCCCACACGTACATTGCACAACAATGGGAGGATGAGGGGTAGGTAGCCATTTGATCACTTCTGTGCCAGAAAGGAGGCACCATGCTTTCACACAGAAGATCCAGAGGAGGGGGGACCCTTGTCCTCCACCACTGCCAATCAAAGAAATGTGGAGGAGTGGAGATTGGTGAGTGCTGGGAGTGGGATTTGAAGTTGGACCTGCTGACGCCACCCCAGCATTCCCTCCACCGATTCTCAGAGCCACCCTGAGGCTAGTGCCCTAGGCCCCGACCTCTGAGAAGATACTTCCAAGGGCCGGCTGATCTCATCTGAGTGAAAACATTTTTCAGGAGTTCACAAACTCCTTATCTGGCTGGGCTGCCTTTCCATAGGGCCAAGCATGAGAAACGCCAACCCTGGTGGTGGGTTTTGCCGTGCGATTAATCCAAATAACAAAATAAGTGCCCTGCAGTCACGAGACCTGGCCTCTAGTCAGGAAGCTGAGATTCTAATCCTGATTCAGGACACGTCAGTCTTTTAAATCTCAGATGACTAGAGACAGGGCCTGCATGTCCCAAAGACCCTGGGGTTGCTCAGAGGAGTTAGCACCCTAGAGGACGATCCTTGTGAGATCCTCTGGCAGGCCTAATACCTGGAGCCTGCCTCCCTCACACCACACACCTGCACTTTCCTTCCCAGCATCTCTCCTGTCCCTCACACCCACTTTCCAGCCAAGCCCCCAGCACCCTACTGTGGCCTGCAGGGCTCCACCAAAACTGCCAGCTCAGGCAGATCCTTCCATGTGGAAACTTCCCTTTCCAGCCCTCCTTAACTTCTGAGCAGCAGTCCCAAGTCCCACCCCTAGAAAGTGATGTGATGGGCTGCTTTGCACTGAGGTGTTAATGACTGACACCAGAGATTAGAGTTACAGAGGAACACAGTTGTCAAATGGGCCCTCTCTAATTACAGCGAAGGAAACTGAATGCCCACACACAAAGAGCCCTGTCCCTAGTCACACATCCAGCTGGAGCCAGAAGAACCTCTTCAAGGAGCTCTCAAATCTCAGGCCCCCATTCCTTCTATAGATAAGCCTGCCAGCTGGTGCAGCCCCTTTACCCAGCCTCCCACCCAAATGCAAAACGGTGAGCTGAGGATTCTGCAGCGCTTTTTCCACCAAGGCAAAGACAGACAACTTTCCCCTCTGCAGCCTCCGTGTCAGGAGATGAAACCAGACTTGGACCTCAGCATCTGGGTTCCTGATACCAGCTGGGGAAACACCGTGCAGAATGTACATAAAAACTCCAGAGGCCCAGAGGAGCTGACCCTGGTTTCACGCCGAACCCCTTACCAGGCATGACGAGTGTATGGACCTTTGGGGGCCCATCTGCATGAGCAGCATTTGCTCTGCAAACAGCAGAGAAGCCTTGCCCGTTTGCAAGCATGTGGTGCACACGTGTTTGCTGGCAGGGGTGTCTGCACATGGCCTGCTGAACAAACACATCTTAAGACTTTAAAAAAAAAAAACTGGAAACTGTCATTAATAATCTGATTTTTATCTTTATAGGGCTTTGGCCCCAAAGGTATCAGGCTTCCCTATTATCACATTTCAGTCAAGCTCGCAGCTCGCACTTGACATGATGTTTAATCTTGGCACATCAAAGGGAGGGCTCTGCTACATTTGTTGCTATTGTTACCAGTGCCTGAATCCATCTGCACTCCACCCAGAAACCTACTGCTCCAGACACAGGAATTCCACCCGCTTCCCACCTCAAGGCTCTCAGATACTTCAAAGCCATTTCCTCAAATAAATAAATAAATAAGAGAAAAGGGAAGAGAACAAGGGTAAAGTTTTTATTGTTTGTTTTCTGAAATGTTTCACTTCATTAAAATTGTAGAAGTCAGATCCGATATGCCTTGGGGTGTCCACATATGAAAATGGCCATCCTATTTTACTCTTACAATAAAAACAGAGCACTGTATGTTTATGTGAACTTTCAGAAGCTCAGAATATTCTGGAAACTTCTAAATGACAGAAAAGCTCAAAGCCCTGTGAGCACAGTGATGGTCATATGCCATCACTCTATTAGGAACGTGTGGCTCAGAATTGGCGCAGAGTAAGACAAGCCTGTCTCCTGACCCACTGCACTCAGTGTGAGGTCACCTTGTGTGAGACGCTGTCACCATCTGCAGTGACCCCAGCAGGAGGCAACAAGGCCACAGGGGCAGGCCCTGGCCCCGTGCACTCCTCGATGGTTCTCAGTTCTTGCATGGCGACCCACCAATCCCTCCTCACGCACCATGGGAGGTCATGCTATGTCCATCTCCAAGGCCTGCCAGGATTCCCTTGGCCCCAGCTGGGAGAATCTCCCCTGTCATTGTCCATACTGCTTCAGGCCACTGTCCACCCTGGATCATGTGCCTTTGCATATAGTCCTGTCTCCCTCTGAAAACAATAGGATGTCAAGACCTAAGTGTCCAACTCATGCCTTAAAAGACAACAGCTGTGAAACACCTGGGTCAGAAGAGCACTCAAAGGAAACGGGGTGGAGCCGCTCACAGCCATCACTCTGAGCACCTAAGGATTTGGTCAGGATCGCTTCAGCCCAGCCCCCATGGCAGAAGGTGACACTGCCCAACCCCAGGCCAAGAGGGATGGGGGCCTCCATGAGACCACTCTGGGAACATGACACATGTCCCTTACAGCGTGAGGACCTGGTGGCCAGGGGTCTAATGATGCCCCTCACCTCCCACCAGGGAAATGGGTAGGGCGAGAGTCAGAGGAGCTATCTTCCAGTTCCTATATGGAAGGGCCTGCAATCCCACAAGTCAACTGAACCTCGGGGGCCGTAGAGGGGTCCCAAGGGACCAGAATCAAGACACACCACCTTGAAGAGCTCCAGAAAGGCTGGATGGGGACTGCAGACACCACCAAAGCCCTGTGAGCACATGGCCTCCTCACAGCAGCACCAGTTCAAGGAAGACTTATGTTTCACATGCATTTGCTCCCTTCAACCACCCTGAACTCTCCAGAAAACTTGGGGGCTGGGGAGGATGAAGAGCAGCCCATGAGAAAAAATAGAAAAAGTGGTCCCTGCCCAGATTCCAACTCCTGACTTCCACCCTGAAAATAAAGATGAACTGTTCTTGTGGCTGAAAGTGACCGAGGACTGTTCATAACCTAAGAGGGAAAAGATGGCTCAAGGGGCCCGCTGCTCTTCATTCCTGCGGGAAAGCCACCTTCTCCCCTCCTGAAGAAGTTTAAATGGCTGTGGACAAAATGCAAAGTTGTATCTTCATTACAATTTACTCAACATACAAGTTACATTTATTTCAGGCACAGTGACCAGGACATTTTGCTCATGGCTAAATTTCAGTAAATATTGTTGAAGGAACAGGTTTAGTCTCGCAAAAATGAAACATCTAGGTTAGATCATGGGCAAAACACCACCTTCAGGGTATGCAGTTCTGAGGGTATCATAGCCGTAAAATGCTGCCCACTTGGTCCCCTCCTCTGGGACAAGCTCCTTGTCATCCTTCAGGGTCAGACTCCAGGCTTAACTGCCAATGCCCTCAAAGGCAGGCCAGGCTTCTCCTCCCCGAGGCATAACAACAACAATAATCCCAGCAAGAGCTGTAGCCACAGCCTTCCTGTGCTCAGGGCTCTGAGTTCAGCCTCCAGGTGGAGACTTCCTGGATGCCTAGCCTGGGAGGGAGATGCCATCAGCCCATTTCACAGTTGAGGATATGGGCACACAAGAGAGCAGAACATGTTTACAAACTCTGTCCATTATGATAAAAATGTCCAAAGTAGTTATGAAATGAAACAAATGCATTTCATGCATGGACTGAAACTGACACTTACCACACAAAAATATCCCCCCACTGAGAGTTTGCCTGTCGTCAGCCCAAGTGTCCACAGGACAGAACCGCAGAAACTCGAGCTGTTTCTTTGCCTCAATAACCACTGTGTTATCATTGTTTGTTCAAAACAAATGTTAAACACAGGGACGCCAGGGACGTGTACGACCCCAGGGCGGTGTGGGGAGGGGAATCGCAGGCCACACCTGCAATGAACTGAGAGGGTCCTAGGCTGTTATTAACTCCCACTGGAAACAAACTCGTGTGTCTGAACAACTGTATAACTGGGAGTTCTTCAAATTTACTTCCCTGCAGAATACATTTATTAAAGTGTAGGTTGAATAAGGTGCCAGTTTGAGGCTTACATATATATTATTACAATTCAACAGTAACCACTGGAGCCCTTGTTTGGAACACAAATGTTTTTCCAGGGAGAAGTATTTTATCACTGGCATCACTCAGAATCGCTGGTGCATGGTGATGATAAACAGAAGACAGAAGACAAACTGGTTGGCCTTATTTTTGTTTTGGGATTCTCTAAAGACAATGAGCACCCTCATTGCCCACAGGGAGGAGGAGAGGAGGAGACCACGCCCCTACTCCACCCTGCCCTTAGCATGCCACTGCCCAAGGTCACCGGGAGCAGGAGCAGAGCCAGGATGGAGCCCAGTGGTGTAACTGGGACTGTGTGTGCCACGCCCAGTCCACGTGGCCTTCCCTAGGAGCCTCCTTCCACCACAGCTCACAGTCCTTTCCGGGGTCACATCCCAAAAACCTCCCTGCACCCAAGTCACGGCCCTGGGTCTGCTTCTGTGGAAAATCCAAACCAGGACAAATGGATTTCTCCTGTCGATGTCCATGAATGCTCTGATCTGGAGAGGTCTTCACGAAAACCCACAGGCACCTGCTGTTCTTCGTGAAGACCTCTCCACATCAGAGCATTCATTTTTATTTGCTTTCCTATGGCAATCTTTTTAAAAATTACTAAAAGCACACTCTGTAACCACATGATCCAGCAATTCCACTCCTCAGCACATGCCCAAAAGAAGTGAAAGCAGGGACTCAGACACATATTTTTACACCCATGTGCATAGGAACATTAATCACAATAGCCAAGATATGGAAACAAGGCCGGGCATGGTGGCTTATGCCTGTAACCCCAGCACTTTGGAAGGCCCAGGCAGGTGGATAACCTGAGGTCGGGAGTTTGAGACCCAGCTGGCCAAGGTGACGAAACCCCGTCTCTACTAAAAATACAAAAATTAGCCGGGTATGGTGGTGCATGCCTGTAGTCCCAGCTACTCAGGAGGCTGAGGCAGGAGAATCACTTGAACCCAGGAAGTGGAGGTTGCACTGAGCCGATATCATGCCACTGCACTCCAGCCTGGGTGACAGTGCAAGATTCTGTCTTTAAAAAAAAAAAATACATATGGAAACAACTCAAGTGTCCATTGAGGGATGGGTGGAGAAACTAAATGTGGTACATCCATACAATGAAATATTGTTCTGCCTTAAAAAGGAAAAAAAAATCCTGTGATAGGCTATGTGACTGAAGCTTGAGGACTTATGCCAAGTGAAATAAGCCAGTCACCAAGAGGACAAATACTGTGTGGTTCCACTCCTGCGAGGAACCTAAAGTAGTCACATTCGTGAACCAGAAAGTAAAATGGTGGTTGCCAGGAGCTCAAGGAGGGTAATGGGGCTCTGTTGCCTAATGAGTAAGGAGTTTTAGTTTTGGAAGATGAGAAAGTCCTGGACATGGGGGTTGGTGATGGTAGCACAACAGTGTGAATGAAATTAATGCCACTGAGCTAGCTGTGCACTTGAAAATACTTACAATGGCAAATTTTAGGTTATATGCATTTTACCACAATTTTTTTAACTAAAAAGAAAAAAAAAACTTTATAAAGAAAAAATGTAAAAAGCCCATTTTGGATCATGTGATGTAAGTAAGCAGCCCTGGGCACTGTCCATGACCTAAGAGCATGACTCGGGGTCACAGTCGATAGGATCACTCAGAGGCAAAGGTCAGTGCTCAAGCCAAAGGACACTGCTGATTAGTGGTGGGAATGCATCTTCCCCAGGGTTCAAAGCCGAGGTCCGGCCCTGCCAGCTCAAGACAGCCAAGCACACAGTGGGACCGCGGCCTCTCTGCAGCTGACACCGAGTGCCTACATACGACTCGTCTGTCACAATCAATTAATGCTGCTGATTTGACTTTCTTTGGTTTTAAGGTCTGTTTGCTATTAACTTGTAGAAGTGTTTGCTTTTGTAACTGTAAATGCTACAAGCCTATCATAGAATTCATAGAAGTATGCAAAAACTTCTGCTTTACACATATATCTTAGTTTGGGCTCCCCCAAAACCTCTGAGACAGGATTCTAGATGCGGGGAAGAGAGGCAGTCCTGACCATGAGCTCCTGGGTGGAAGGGGTCCACGCTGCTTTAAGGAGCCATTTCTGGGTGAATCCAGAGCCCTCCCTGACCCTCACAGAGCTGCTCCTGGGGAAAGGAAGGGAGATCCTGCACTGTGCCTGGGTCCCTCCCCACAGGCCTGCAGGTTGACATCCACTGGGGCAAACATTGAGGTTCTGGTGGAAGCCAGCAGTTCTCAAACAGGAGAGGGCATCCAAACCCCCAAGAAGGTCTACTCCCACATGAATTATGAGCCCTGCCCAGGAGTCTCCAGTTGAGTCGGGGGCAAGAGAGACTGAGGGTCTAAAATGCTGGCAAATTCTCGAGTGAAGCTGCTGCTCTTCCCAGGACGTTCCCTTGAGAACCCCTGGACTGGGTCAGCTGAAGCCCTCTGCCTGGCAACCTCTGCACTGAACTCAGTCCCTTGGCCAATCCCGAGTCGTTTGCTGCCATCCCAGACACGTGTCTTCACCTGCACTCTGCCCTGTGTCCTTGTAAATGGGAAGACCTTACAGCGTGGCTTTGAGAACTGAATTAAATTCAAGAGTGTTTGGAAGGGACCTGCTCCCTGTAGCAGCTCAGTGCATAGCACGGTGACACCAGTTGGTACTGATGCCACCCCCGGGACAGAAAGAGGGCCCCTCCACAGTGGCCAGGAAAGTGACGTCAGCTTGGCCGAGAGGGTGCTGCCCTCCTGATGCCACATGGATAGGCGTGCCCCATGGCAAACCAACTTATTTTCATAAGAAAACAAACAGGCCTGCATTATTGACTAGAGTGCTGAAAATGTGCCCACATTTTGAAGATGAACAAAACTTCAAGAAAATAAAAGATTTCTGCTTGTGGCTGGCCTCTTGGGAGTATGCCCCATATCCCAGTCTCTGTTTTGTGACTGGTGAGGTCTGAGGACTGTGGCCAGGAGGCTGGAGGAGAAGGGAATTGTGTTCTGTAACTGGACTACCAGGCTGAGTCCCTCTGGCCCTGTCAGGAGATGCTGATCCCGGTAGGGAGGGAGAGTCCAGCGGGGCTGGGAACCAGCAGGCTGGGGTCAGCTGAGCTCCCCACACCCACTCAGCTCATCGGTTGGCAGAGGAGTGCTCCACCCAAATCCTCCTACCCCGATGTCAAACCTTGGTGGTGCTCAAACTGTAGCTCCCTCCAGGTCCTTGGAGGGCTGTTAAAGGACGCGCCCCACCAGCTTCTGCTCAGCCCAGGTCAAGGTGAGACCCCTGACTCCAAATTTCCAACCGTTTCCATGGAGGTCGATGCTCCTGGCCCAGGGCCCACACTTTGGGAACCACTGGTCTGACCTAAAGGCTTCACCAACCGCACTCCAGCTGCTTAAGAAGAGCTTCCAGTCCCCCGGGCAACTGTTCCAGGGTGGCAAAGAGTAGAGGGAGTTCTGGGCCTTCCTCCCTGGTCCCACCTGCTCCCAGCCTGCTCACAGCCTGTGTGGAAGCTCAAGGGACCAGATGGGAAGCCTGACACTGCCTGGGGCCTGGGCTGGGAGCAGCCATTGCAGCCCTTCCCAGTACCAGGTGTCCTATTGCCCGGGGCATCCCAGGCAGCCTGCTCCCTTCCCTGGGCCTGGCCGCCCTGCTCCCCAAGCCACATCAAACAGAAACGGGGTCCCGCCAAGCTGCACGCACTGCTTATCTCTTGGCCTCTCGCTCACCTGACTGACTCCCAGTCCATGGATTTTCCCTCTTAAATATTCTGTGTTTTTTTGAGGGGAGGAAGGTAAGTATGCTTGGGAGGGGATATGACCTGGGATTTGGTCTTGGCCTGGTGGGCAGAACCCCTCCAGACCCCCATACAAAATAAACCAGCACATGATCCTAAAAACGTAAGTATTCTAATAGGGAAAAAAGTCCTACCTAGTTCCCTGAGAGGAGTATTAAGCCCCACAACCTGCATCTTCCCCCGCAGGCGAATGCCCCTTCAGATGAAGCAGTCCCAGGAGAGCCAGGCCCTAAATTGCCTGGGATGCCCCGGGCAATAGGACACCTGGTACTGGGAAGGGCTGCAATGGCTGCTCCCAGCCCAGGCCCCAGGCAGTGTCAGGCTTCCCATCTGGTCCCTTGAGCTTCCACACAGGCTGTGAGCAGGCTGGGAGCAGGTGGGACCAGGGAGGAAGGCCCAGAACTCCCTCTACTCTTTGCCACCCTGGAACAGTTGCCCGGGGGACTGGAAGCTCTTCTTAAGCAGCTGGAGTGCGGTTGGTGAAGCCTTTAGGTCAGACCAGTGGTTCCCAAAGTGTGGGCCCTGGGCCAGGCCCTAAATTCAGGTCCTACCAGATCCCTGGGGTGCAGTCAGTGAGGCCTCAGCTACTCACCAGATTCCAGGTTCTCCTCCCTGAAACCCAGGAGATCTGGACACTTCAAAGCACACACACTCCTACATAAGCGGCTCTGGTTACAGGGGATGCAGGTGTGACCTGACACTAGCACAAAAGCTCTGCAGAGCAGTGGGCTCACCCACCCTGCCCTGCCCCACTCCACCTCACTCACCGGGGAAGTCACCTGGACCTCCAAAGAAGCTGGAGCTGGGTAACCTGACCTTTAAGCCCACTTTCTTATCAATTAGGCACCAGTTGGCACTTCCTCCTGCTCCTGCTCTTTGCTGGTTCTGCAGAAACAACGCACAGAGGTCTCAAGTCCAGCCCACTTTGTGAAGGCAAAGACAACTTTTACATGCACACATTCACACACACACACATGCACACACACAGGCACACACATACACAGGCACACATGCACACACACAGAGGCACACACACATCCCATACAGACACATACACAGGAACACATGAGCACACGCACACACATGCACACAGAGACACACACAGACACACATGCACACACAGGCTCACATGCACACACACAGGGGAGAAGCTGCACAGCAATTGCGTAGGCAGGTAAACATGTTCAAACAGGCAAGGCACTAGAGCACAGGGCAGGAAGCACCACAGTGACTTAGACCAAGCTCTGGCTCTCCCAGGCTCTGTGACCTTAAGCAAGTCACCTGAAGTGTCTGCATCTCAGTTTCCCAGCAAACACTATTGAAACAGAATGTTCAGAAATCAGATTCCTCCTGCAAGAGCCATTCTCAGGTAACTATTATCAAAAAGTCAACTCAGACTTCTGAGGCCTAAGGAATCAGAACTGAGCTGGAGGAGGTAGGGGGCTCACAGCCCTGCCCCCACTCCCCAGGGATCCCTCCTGGCTGCCTTTGATTGGAGGCCTCTGAAAATCTGTAAGAAAACTTTAGTTTTCAGAGGAACCATCTGAAAAAGTTATTTTGACCAAACCGTGTGTGTGAGAAAGAGAGCCATGATCTGCTCCAGACCCCACCGCAGGCTGTCCTCATGAAGGATGGAAGACCCCAGCTTTACAGAGCTCAGCCATTCACGGCTTACAAGGAGCAGTGCATATGGGGCCATGAGGTTCCAGAAGCAGGACCTCCCAGGGCTGGAGCTGGATCAGAAGAGGCATCATCCATGAGATGGGATGACCCTGCACCCTGGGTGGGGGTCAACCAAGCAGACAGGATCCCCATGCAGTGTGGATGTGGTGTCGGAGGCAGGCAGCCTGGCTTGAGCCCTGCCCAGGCACTGGCCCGTGATCGATCTCTTCATCAGCAGAATCTCTTGTCCCTTGCCCTTAGTCCCAGAGCTCTGATTTTGTTCTGAGCATTGCTGTGTCTCTAAGCCTCACTTGCCAACTCAGTGCAGCCTCCTGACAACATCACAGCCAATGGGATCAAAACCAAAGTGTTGAGGGAACTTCTAGGAAGTCTCCTGAAAAAAGAAGGGATGCTCCTTGTTCCTCTCTTTGTCCTTCCTGCTGTCTGAAATGCAAACAAAAGGGCTGGGGCATCAGAAGTCATCTTGGCCCACGAGGTGACAAAGCAGGAGGGTGTCCTGGGTGAGGACAGACCCTGGCTGTGTCCCCCACTGAAGGGAGGCACAGGCAATGGGCTTGAGGTCAGTGGCAGGGACAAGAATTTGGATGCTTCTCCTGAGCCTCAGCTCTATGGGATTCTCTCTGCCCAAGCTCCCCACTGGGTCCCAAGCCCAACCTGCAGAAGCGGTCCCTGTGCCTTCTGCCTAGACCGCTGCTTCCCTTGTGTGCGCTGGTGAACTCCCACCCAGGCTCCTAGTCACTACTGTGCTGCCGTCACTGATACCCCATATCCTGTTCTTTTATATGCATTTGATGATTTTCTGTTAATATGTTTCATCAGTTACCAAGAGAGAAGTGCTACGTGTCCACCTCTAATTGTGAATTTGTTCATTTCTCCTTTCAGTGCCATCAATATTGCTTCATGTATTTTGAAGCTCTATTGTTATGTGCCTACACACTCAGGATTGTCATGGCTTCTTGAGGAATTGATCTTTTTTTTGCTTTTAAATTTAACAGAGTTTAAGTGAGCAAAGAATGATTCCAAAATCGGGCACCACCCTAACCAGAATGGGTTCAGAGAGACTCCAGGGCTGCCACATGGTCAGATAACATTTATGCACAGAAAAAGGAAAGTTTTTTTATCATTATGTAGTGTCTCTCTTTATCCCTGTTAATTACCATACTCTGACTTTTCATTTGTCTAACATTAATATTGCCGTTCCAGCTTTCTATTGATTAGTGTTTACCTGCGATATCTTTTTTCTTTCTTTTACTTTTAATTTACCTGTACCACTGTACGTTAAATGGATTTCTTGTAGCCCACAGTTGGTTGAATCTTTCTTTAATCGATGTGTTTAAGTCATATACATTTAATATCATTATTGATATGTTTGGATTTAGGGCTACCACTTTCTTATTGTTTCCTGCTCGTTCCATTTGGGTTTTACTCTTCTGTTTCTCCTTTTCTATCTTCTTTTGAATTATTTGAGTATTTTTTATGATTCAATCATAATTAACTTATCTATTGGGCTTTGGACTGTATCTCCTCCTATAGTCTTTGGTGGTTGCTCTAGGGATTACAATATGCATGCCAATTGTTCATAGTCCACTTAGAATTAATATTCTACCACTTAGAGTGGAAATGCAGAAATCTCATCACCACATACATCCTCATACCCTCCCCACTTTCCACTGTAGTTGTCACATGTATCTATAGCCACTGAAAACTCTCATCAGACAATGTTAAAGCTTTTACTTTCAGCCATTATACATATTTTAAAGAACTTAAAAGGTGAAAAATGGACTACTGTATTGACTTCGATGTTTATGATTTTATGACCCTTCTTTTTACTTCTAAAGTTCCATGCTTCCCTCTGTCATCATTTCCCTTCCAAGAGAACAAGTACCTTTATATTTCTTTCAAGGAAGTGATTCTCAATTGAGTGCCATTTCACCTCACAAAGTGCAATGTCTGCAGACATTTTTTATTGTCACAACTTGGTGAGAAGGATGCTGCTAACCATCCTATACTATATGGAGCAGCCCACCACAATAAGGCATTATCCAATCTCAAATATCAACAGGTTGTTTTAGAGCAAGTCTGCTGGTAACAAACTATCTTAGTTTTTCTTCACCTGGCAATGTCTTTATTTTGCCTTTATTTCTGAAGAATAATTTGTCAGATATAATACTCTGAGTTGACAGGCTTTTTTTTTCTTTCAGTAACTTTAAAAATGTTGTTCCATTGCCTTTTGGTCTGATAAAAAGTTTGCAATCTTTCTGATAGTTTTTCCCTCATATATAATGTGTTGTTTTTCTTTGGCTTCTCTCAGTATTTTTTATCTCTAGATTTAAAGTTTGATTATGATGTATCTGGGAGTGGATTTCCTTATTTTATCCTGTTTAAGGTTCGCTCCATTTCTTGAATTTGTGTGTCTTTCACGAAAATTGGATGTTTTTACCTATGATTTCATCAAATGAAAAAAAAAGTCTATGGGGCATTTTTCTTCTCTCCATTTGGGACTCTGGCGTAAATAGTGAACCTTTTAACCTTGCTCCACAGTCCTCTGAGGATCTTCTTTTCTGCTCTGTTGTTTATAAAGGATAATTTCTATTGTTCTGTCTTCAAATCAGCTCCTCTATCATCTCTTTTGCTATTGAGTCCATCAATGGATTTTTAAAATTTCTGTTATTGTATTTTTCAGTTCTAAAATTTCCAATTTGTTCTCTTTTTTATAACTTCTGTTTTTCTGTGAGACTCTTTATATTTTTGCTTCTTCCAAGAATGTTTGCTCTACTTCTTGAAGCATGTTATCATGGCTACTTTAAATCTCTCTGATCATTCAAACATCTGGATATCTTGGGTTTGGTGTATGTTCATTGTTCCTCCCAATGAGAATTTGCCAGGCTTCCCTGATTTTCCGTATGTTGAGTAATTTTGGGCTGTATGCTGAACATTTTGAATATTGTTATAAAGTTATGAGCCTTCGTACAACCTATGAAGAATGTTGGGGTTTTGCTGTTTGCTTTTGTGGGCAACTAATGAATGTGATTTCAAGATGTATGTTCTAATATGCTTTGTATAAGCTATGGTTCTAATGTCAGTTTAGTTTTCAAAGACTTTCCATTGTTCTTTAGATCAGTTTTATGTGTGCACCACTCATTGCAAAGACTGAATCCCAGGAAGTGGTCTACTCCATAGTTCTCAAAACCTTTAGCATGCTGTTTAGGGTCAGATCCATGCATACTCAGCTTGAAGCAAGCCCAAGAGTTCATATACAATTGGTGGGTCACTTTCTTGAGCTTCCCCTTTCTACAGTTCCTCCTCACTCTCTTGCTTCCAGGGATCTGCTTTCTTGGCCCTCTGCCTAGAAATGTGAGCAGTTTAGTTTCCTGGTTCTGCAATACACTTACTGCAAGTGTATATGTGCAGTCAAGCAGCAGGAAGCTAGAGAGACAAAAAAAAAATGCAACAGAGATTCCACCACACTCTTCAGACATATTCCTCTGATGAAAAGGATTCTCCTTCCTCAGAGTTTTGGGTGCCTACCCAAATCCACTGTCACCACTGTGACAACTGCAGCTGCAGGCATGGGTTTCCTGGGGGGGACAAAGGATGTCTTCTACTCTCTCTGCTCCTTTCTACTCCTCAGGTCAGAAAGTCAATCCTTTCTTTGAAGCTCTTCCTGTTCTTGCCTAGTGCATTATTCCAGGACCCATGCTGCCCTGGGGTGCACGCTGGTAGAAAAAAAACAAAACAAAACAAGAAACTCCCCACTAGATTTATCATACTTCGAACTATCTGATTTTCTTCCCCAGTATGCCTGCTACCATTTGCTTTTCAGACTCTTTAGAGAGCCGCACCATTTACCTTCCAGATTCCTCAAATAGTTGTCCCATGGATTCTCTCCAAGATTTTAGTTGTATTTTGTGGGCAAGAAAGAGTGGAGTATGTTTTCTCCATCTTAAAGAACCAGGATTGCCCTATTGCTGTCTTTTGACTATGAAAGTTTTTAAAGTACTAATTCCAGAAATAATCTTAGAGAAAATATACTACACTCTTTATGCAAATTATCAAAAGAAAAAATAGTTTCTAATATCATTTCAACATCAGAGATCCACATATAGAATGTTAGACCCGAGAGGCACCTTGCATTCATCCATTCTGTCCCTCATAGGTCCTTTTTCTCTTTGCCTTCTCAAATAGGAGATATTTGAGGTATGTGTGTATGGTGGGGGTGTTGTGTATTTACTGGAAGAACAAAATTTGCAGATGTACAAACTATACTTGGTAACTTTTGTTTTGTTTTGAGATAGAGTCTTACTGTTTTACCCAGGTGGGAGTACAGTGGCGTGATCTGGGCTCACTGCAACCTCCCACTCCCAAGTTCAAGTGATTTTCCCACCTCAGCCTCCCAAGTAGCTGGGACTACAGGCATGCACCACCATACCCAGCTAATTTTTGTATTGTTAGTAGAGATGGGGTTTCACCATGTTGGCCAGGTTGGTCTCGAACTCCTGACCTCAAGTGATCCGTCCATCTCGGCCTCCCAAAGTGCTGGGATTACAGGCGTAAGCCACCACCCCCAGCCAATACTTGGTAACATTTATGTAATGAGTGCCACATTTTGCATTCTCAATCCTGGTTAACTGTATAATTATCCAGAAAGTTGCACAAATTCCAAAATCTCCACCACTATAAACTCTCACCTCAGCATCAGCTCATGCCCAGCCAGCCACAAGTATATTTTATCCACTTGCAGAAATGCCAGCTCTCCTGCTCACTCCACCACTTAACCAGCCTCATAGCCTCCCATATTCCAACTTCCCTCCCAATGAGTTTTCCACACTGTCATCAAAGTCCTGTCTCTAACAAAACTATGGACATGCATTAAATCACCTCTAATTAAAAGTCAGTGTTTTTCCCTTGCTTGCTTGCAACTCTCATAAATGTGCATACTCCTTTTAAGAGAAAAAATAATGTTCTTAAATCTTTAGTGTTGCCTCAAATTATATCATACCATTAGTGTTATTCTTATTTGTATTTACATTCAAATGAAAACTGTATATAAGCACATTATTCTTATACTCTTACTTAGCTATAAAAGCAAATATAATTTCATACAAATACAAACAAACTATAAACCCAATAATACCATATTAAAGTCGTTTATTTAATGTGAATAATGATATTGTTTATTCTGACTAAATGACTGATAATAAGGATAAAAATGCGACTTCAGGTCCAATTCTATATTTAATGTTTAGCTTTATTTGTTAATAATACCATTAAGAATGCTTGGTTAATGAAAGAATAATAAGCTCTTGAAGGCTTTGTTCATTAGTTTTCAACAATCACATCTCATAGTTAACCAAAAATGCCAGCCACCCATCCTCAAAAATCACTTTTATTGAAATGTTACTTGATAAATTAGTCAAGTTGACTTGTTCACTTGAAAATACAATAGCTGTTTTGCTGTTACTTAAATCTACATTAGATTTCTAAGATAATTATTTCTGCAAGTAAAATAAAAAATTATTCAATAGTTTCTCCAACACTTTCTGCTAATAAACCATTATGAGGTAACGAGACAGGCTGTGCCAAGAACTTCCATTCACAACGAGACTGCGACATGACAAATGAGACGAGTTCTATGGATGCTGACAGCTTGATTACCTTGTTCAAGGTGACGACTTTATTTTCACCCTCCTCTTCTCCTTTCAAACTACTGTGAAACCTCTTCATGACATCACTGTGCCTTCTTTAGTGTGGAAGCAATCCTCGATAGAAAATGCCTATGGCACTGGAATCAAGCGAGTGTGGTCTCTGTCCCCTTGGTCTGAGCTGGCTCTCCAGATGATCCAGAATAGACTTGTAATATTTCATTTTAAAATATCACCAGTATGAAAAACTGGAAAGAACACACAGATTTCTGAGAGTAGATCCATGGGTGGTCTCCAGTATTCCACACAGCTCAGTTTGAGAAACGCTGATTTACAGGACAAATTCTGAGCCCCTGAGTGCACTGGACATGGCCCATCTCAAATCAGGATGAATTATCTATTCTTTTTCTCATCTCCTCCATCTTCCTGAGCATTCCACTGCTCCTAACACATTGCCTTTCTCACTGGACACCAAATGCCAGTTCCTTTGTAAATGCTGTTGGTTTAAACGTCCTTCCACTTCCTTTGCCCAAACACATTTACTCACCCACTGAGATGCTTCAGACCCACTCAGTGATGCTCCCTGTCTCCCCCACACCCCAAAGCAGCACCAGCGATTCCATCCAAGTGTCCACATCACCATTCCAGTATCTGGCAGGTGATATCATGCCAATCAAGTCTCCAGTCTTTCATTTCATTAGAATGCTAGCTATTACAAAGATGAAACTGTGTCTTAATCAGTTTTCGTTTCAGAGTGCCTAATACAGTTCCTGGCAATGGTAGGAAATATACATGTGTAATCAATGGAAAATAATGAAGGCGTAAAAGCACTGGAGCTGGAGTATGCAAATGGAGGGCTGGGATCTGGCTTATGTTTCTCAGTTGTTAGAACAGTAAGCAAGTTCTTTAACATGCATGAGTCTCAGCTGCAAAGCAAGAATGGCAGTGCCAAGCTTTCCCATGTCACAACGATGCTGCAAGAAGCAGAGTCAACTACAAGTTGTGCATGTGAAAGCATTCCTAAAGCTAACTGTAGAGTGCTAAACATAAAAAGAAAAGAAAAAGATTATTGTAACCAAAGCACTATAGGGCTTCTCAAGCACATTTGCATCTGAGCATCAGGTTTAAATTTGGACTGAGATGAACGGTGGCACTTGAAAACAATTTTCAACTTTTTTTTCAGATAATTTAAAAATCAGATAGTTTCCAGCTAAAAATCCTAACCCATCTATAGCTTTGTATCAGAATATACCTCCATACTGATGTATGTTCTATACGTGGTACAAATAATTTTTCATTTCAATTGATGTAATTCTGGATAGGACCCAAGAACACTCACAGCCATGTGATTCTACTAACAAAACACACCCAGCACACAGATAATAGAGTGAAGCCCATGGTGTCAATTGAGAGATGAAGTGGCAAAAGAGGTCAGTGGACCCAGACATGAGTTTCAGGTCTGGCTCTGCCACGTTTTCACTGTGTAACTTCAGGTGCATTAATTAATGTCTCTGAGCCTCAGCTTTCTCATCTATGTCAGCCTTGCTGGGCTATCGTGACAATTACAAGAGGCAGTGCATATTGTCTATTTCAATAAAATGTCTATTTCAGTGAGATGATATATCAGATACAGGAGGATAATCTCATTCAATTAGCGGGGACCTGTCTTCCCGGACAAGTTCTTTGGAAAGCCAGTGGAAGAGGAAAGACCCCTATGGGGCAGGGCTTCTGTGAGTGTGCTGTGTCTTGCTAAGTGGAGTACCAAGCTAAAGGCAGGGGTTGGACATTAGCTGGATAATAGGGAAAATCTTGAGAAATTGGTCCAGTGAAGGAAAGGAAACAATTTGGCTAACAAGACAGCAGAATTCTTTATTAAGAAATAGAAATATTTGGCTGGGTGCGGTGGCTCATGCCTGTAATCCCAGAACTTTGGGAGGCTGAGATGGGTGGATCACCTGAGGTCAGGAGTTCGAGACCAGCCTGGCCAACGTAGTGAAACCTCGTCTCTACTGAAAATACAAAAATTAGCCAGGTGTGGCGGCGGGCACCTGTAATCCCAGCTACTCGAGAGGCTGAGGCAAGGAGAATCACTTGAACTCAGGAAGTGGAGGTTGCAGTAAGCCGAGATTGTGCCACCACACTCCAGCCTGGGTGACAGACAGAGACTCCGTCTCAGAAATAAATAAATAAAATAAAATAAAGAAAGAAATAGAAGTATTTAACCACAATCTTTACGAGGTGTTATTGTCGATGAGTAATATAAACTCTCTCTTTGGCTTTCCCAAAAATTGTTAGGAGAAGTTTGTACCCCCTTCTTCTGAAATAGCATTTGGAAAGGCTGAAGGTAGGGCTCACTACCAGAAATTAGACTTCAAGCCCATCCCACCTGTGCACAGGATGAACAAGTGAGACCTACCTGGTTTTATTCTTTCCCATCAAATAATCAGGATAAAATTTTTCTCCAGTGGGCAGTTGGGTGTCCCTTCTGCCTCCAGCCTCCTCTCTTCTCTACTTCCAAGAGACCATCTCAACCTGCTCCTACCACCCCCATTCCCACCCTGAGTTTTTCAGCACTGAAGTCAACTTTAGGTGGATACTTTCCATTTGGGGCCATCTGCTAAACAAACAGGTCTTCAGCTAGGAAGAGTGGCTGCTTCCTATGGCCTAACTTTGATGGGTTAATATGTTACCTGTCTCAAGACCCTTTCAAGAGGAGGAGAGAAAGGGCAGGAGGAGAAAGAAAAGTCCTTCCTACTAGCGATGCATCTCTCTCTTTTTTTTCTTTTCTTTTCTTTTTTTTTTTTTTTTTTTTTTTTTGGAGATGGAGTTTCGCTCTTGTTGCCCAGGCTATACGGCAGTGGCGCAATCTCGGCTCACCACAACCTCTGCCTCCCGGGTTCAAGCGATTCTCCTGCCTCCTCAGTAGCTGGGATTACAGGCATGCGCCACTATGCCTGGCTAATTTTATATTTTTAGTAGAGAGACAAGATTTCTCCATGTTAGTCAGGCTGGTCTCGAACTCCTGACCTCAGGTGATCCTGACCTTGGCCTCCCAAAGTGCTGGGATTACAGGACTGAGCCACCGCGCCCAGCTTGTGATGCATCTCTTACTAATGCTGTGCAGGTTTGTGGTCATCTAGGAAATTCCCTGGTAGGCCTGGAGCTATAGCAAGGGCTGCATTGCGATGCCCTCACAGGCTAGAGGCCACTATTACTATTGTTTTATCAGTGCTATAACTCTGCTGATAATGGTACAATGAACCTACAGCTTGGAAGTGGCCCTTTTTCCTTAGAGTCCCAGTCTTGAAGTTGTCCTGGGAAGGTATCAGGGCCCCCAGCGTCTGTCCATCAGCCTCCCAGCTGGCAGGCCTAAGAGCTGCTTTGAGGATCAAAGAAATTCTGGAATGATACAAGACTCACAGATCAAGGAGACTCACCTGTTCTTTCAAAGGGTCTGAAAGAATGCCCTGTTCAGGGAGGCACTGAGGCTATCAATGTAAGCCCAAGGGAGTGTTCCATTTCAAGATAAATGATGCAAACTGACACAGCACACACATGACCACGGATCCAGAGATGACCATGGTGCTTGGGAGGCAGCCCAGAGGGGCCCAGGGGCAAGGGCTCTGGGGCCAAGGCGGTTGTAAGGTGTTACTACAACACAGTGAGACTGTGGAAAGATGAAAAGGTGAGCAGCAGGAGAGAAGGAAGAGGGCAAAGGCAGAAAATACAGCAGCGTCCTTTGGGGATAGAAAACAATGCCCTATAAATCACATGTCTTAATGGATGCCATTCTGTCCTCTGCAGGAAAGGCAGGCTTAGCTCAGAGAAACCGCTGACTACATACAGGGAAATAACTACATCTCTTTGCCATGAATTCACACACCCTTTAACATGGAAATGCAAAATGGGGTCAGGGGATCTTGTGCCCTTTATTCCCAAGGAGCACAGGGCTCACTGAGGCCAATAGCTTTCAAAACTCGAAAATTGTCTGTGCCACCCAACTCTCCCAGGCTGTGACTTCCTCTTTTCAGCAACCACTGTGCCCAGATGGAGGGAAGCAGTGAGTTCACACAGTCCGTTGCCTCTCTCTAAGCCAGGCAAGGGGGTATTTCATTTTGACCCAGATCTATTTGTAAACACATCATACGGGGTGTGACTCAGCTGCTCTGCTAGCCTGGCCTAGGATCCTCCAAACATCAGCCCAGCTTGGTTTTTAGACAGTCTCAGGGCGAAGGTGCATTTCCCTCCCGAGGAGAGCTGCTGTGGCAATGCCATGAGGACCAAGGTCCCAGACTTTCACCCCGTACTCGGCTCTCCCAAAGCCCAGGCCTCTCTCCTCGCCTCATGTTCCCAGGGTGCTGCTGCAGTGCCTGACCGCCAAGCTCTTTTCCCATCGAAAGACAGAAGGAGGGAAAGAAGGAAAAGGTAATGTGCCCTCCCTTAAAGCCATCTTTCTCTTCGGGCCTGGCTGGTGGCAAGGAGGCTCGGGAACGCCACCCCTTCATGGGCACGTGGCCACATGGAATGACACCAGGCTCTGTTCCCAGAGAAGAAGAGAAGTGTGGATACGGGGCGGTGGCTCCTCTCCCTCTTCCTTTCCCTGCCCTTCCTCTAGGGAACTGAAGTCATTTATCAGTGAACTAGAAAGTTTGGCTACAGGACGCATTTATTGAATGCATGCATTGGCTGAAACATCCAGGTAAGCCATTGAGCCTACTGTCATGAAAAGAAATACCATATCTTTTCTAAGGCAAATCAGATCGTCCCCAAGCCCCCATGTACTAAGTGAGAAAACCAGCATCAGTCACATCTCATGGCTCCTTCCCCATCCCTTGAGTTGTTTGATGCTTACACTGTCCAGGGAAATGAGCAAGAAGCCACACTCTGTTTCCCTTCAAAGCAGCAGCACCCCAGTTCTCCCGGCAAGCTAGCCAGCAAGTCAGAATTGGCTGGCCTCCTGGAGCTCTTCCCAATTCTGTGTAGGGTCTTTCCCTAGATTCCTGGCAACCTCTCTTTCTGTTCAGCCCTAAACACAACAAGCCGTTAGTTGCTTTTTGGGCAAAGGAGCCCAGAGCACGGACACAGACTCCCCTGCCCCTCCTGAGTGGAAAAGAGACGTTACCTTTCACTCTCTTAGCAGGGAGACCCTGCAGTAGCAGGAACATAAACCTCAATTCGTTTCCCAGAAAATTCATTCTACTATAGACATTTCTACTTAATTCTGTGGTACTTTTTTTTTTCTTTGAGATGGAGTCTCACTCTGTGGCCCAGGCTGGAGTGCAATGGTGTGATCTCGGCTCACTGCAACCTCTGCCTCCCGGGTTCAAACAATTCTCCTGCCTCAGCCTCCCAAGTAGCTGGGATTACAGGCAGGCGCCACCACACCTGACTAATTTTTGTAGTTTTAATAGAGACAGGGTTTCACCATGCTGGCCAGGCTGGTCTCGATCTCCTGACCTCAGGTGATCCACCCACCTCAGCCTCCCAAAGTGCTGGGATTACAGGCATGAGCCGCTGCACCCAGCCTGTGGTATTTTTAAATACACATTTTGACAATCTACAAACAGCTTTTAGGGTAAATAAGATTGCTCTTGAATTTTCCAAAAGCAGTGATATTTAAGTCATTCACTCTCAAAATGACGAATTTCTTGTTTCCCTCTCCCAATTCAGGAAACGCATAGTTGAACCTCTCAGGTTTGCTTTGCACAGTCCTAAATCAAAGATGTGGACCAGCAAAATCCCACAGGAGTGTGCAGGGCTGGCTTCTAGGACTCTTTCACGCTTAGGGAGAGTGGCTCTAGTGGACTGAAGTATGAATGTTTGAAAATAAAAAGGACACACAGACCTACTCCAGGACAAATGCCTTGCTCAGTCTTTCCAATTCCTTATGGCTGAGCTGTAGAAGGAAGGCCCAGAATATTCCAGAAAAGTTCTGCACAGAGAATAAAGAAAAGGATGGTCATTGCCATTTCTTGGTGCTGAGGCAAAGAGATTGGCTATTTCTGTCTGCAGATTTCCTCACCCCCAACCGGGGTTTGATTTGAAAAAGATACATTGTCGAACTTTTATGTGGAAATAGAAGCATTCTTGTGCTGCTTAAACCCCACCAGTCTCCCTGTGGGATGTTTTGTCATGAAGCCTTAGATCAAGCATGACTAATCTCTAGCAATTTTGGTTAGTTAAGTTACTCCTGGTTACCTCTCCTTTCAGACACCTGGGACTGAGAGGCGCTTCCTGGCTGAACCAAGCCCTACGCTTCCAATCCAATGGTGGGCAGGCGAGTGGCCTTGGTGGGGTAGTGGAGAGTGTGGCTGCCTTCTGCAAAGAGTGCCAGGCAGATACTGTCACGTGCTGGCTGTGATGTTTTTTGATATTCTCTGGCTGTGTCTTTGTATTAAGTATTTAGACATTTAATATATTACAAGAAGCAGTACTTTGAGTCATCCTCATCGGATGGGAATCGTTATTTGGCAACCGGATCTCATCCACATCTTTGTAATGACTAACACATATGTATTCCAAATAAATCATTTAGCAGATGTAAGGCAGTTCTGGTAAGTTTCTGTTAAGATCCACATTGCAGAAATCAGCCCATTTGCACTGGAAGAAGCCTGGCTGGCTAGTGAAGGCAGACACTCTTAAGTGACGAAAATAGCCTCATTCAAAATTTAAGAACAATGAAGTTCATTTCTAAAATACTTTGAGTTTTAACTTCAAACAAGAGCAAGTGCATGAAGCAATTACATGGCTTAAAAACACACACACACAATTGAAGTTTAAGTAACTGTTTTTAACTCAGTGTATCTTCCTACTAAACACAATTTGAAGTATCCCTAATTCATTTTCTCCCAACAGAGAACAAAATCACACACCCTTTTTAAATCTTGAATCTAGAGGAAGTAGGCTGGATCTCTTCGGCCAACTGGCAAATGGGGCCTTTCTTCCTGGTGGGCCTTTGTAGCCACCCTGTCCCTTCCCCTGGGAGACGCCTTGGCCGTCACCGCTATTGGTTAAATGCACTGGCTACTGCAGACCTCTGCTCCCTCTTCATCAGAAGCAGCCCTTGATCCTGGACAACTTAAAGAGAGTCTTAGGTTTATGGCAGCATGGAGAGAAATGCCTCCCAGGTCAGAGCTGCTCTTTCCTGCATTAACCCAGGGGCTGCACTGCTCTGCTCTGTGCACAAGGCAGGCAAGCGGGACTGGCTGAAGCTTTCGTCGCAGTAAGTAGGAGGCCGTTCAGAGCCCGCTTCTGCTGTGCTCAAATCAACAGTCCCCCTGTTGCCTTGGCTCTACCACCCACCCAGCAAATAGCTAAGAAGGCAGCAGCATGTGCTCAAAAACATTCAGGATGTTAAAAAAAAAAAAAAAAAGTTTAAAACTCATTCACAGGGGAGGTTTTGCTACGTTACACGGGCCAATGTTTCATATTAACTTCATGCTCTCTGAGGTTGCGTTTGGGGTGACTAAGCCTCCTGATCTGGTTTAAATCCAAAGTCCGAGGTAAGTGTTTTCCCCTTATCTGTGATCATGAGTGAAGCCAGTGGAGGGTGATGGGCATACGCACACACATGCACGCTCCCATCACAGAATGAAAGGAACGTGATTCTCCACCCTGATAACACTCAGGGGCTCTGCCAGCTTTGAGATGCTCTCATTTGGCACTTAGGAAGGTTTTCAGACCACCAAGGCATTCTTTTAAAGTAAACAGACAGTAAAGGCAGCCCGGTGAGTGAGTTGGCCAGCAGCCCCCTCTCGCCCGCGTCGGTTCAGAGGCTCGTCATCCACTCTCAGCCTCATTCAAAGACTCCAAGCACAGAAAGCTTTCTGAGGTGCTGGAGACATAATAGTCAATAAAACAGAGTCTGGAACCGCAAAACCATCCAGGCTAACGGAGAGACTAGCAAACTAACTTTAATGCAGTATGACAATTGCTAAAAGACAGATAAGATAAGCAAGCTGCCTGATGAATGACACAAGGAACCCTTTCTGAGTAGCTGGAGATGGAACCTCAGAGCCCTTAATGTCCCCAACACCCCCAGGGCCCAGAGCTGGCAATCCCAGCTACTCCCAGGAAAATAGACATCCACAGTATGACCATTCAGTGCGAAAGCTCAGGCTCCTTCTGCTCTCTGGCAAAGCTGCTCTCTCTCTCTTGTGCTGCAATGCAGAAGGGCAGCCCAAGCTGGGTGGCCCTGCAGAGAGCATGCCCAGCTTGTCTAGCTGCACCTGGCCCAGAAGTCCGGGGGTGGGGCCCATGCATCTGTCCTGAAGTCCCCCCACCATGCATGGCACTCCAGGATGCCACAGCACAACTAAGAGGTCTGCCTGCCCTGCCAGGATCAAAGACATCCCCACTTCAGAAGCAGTGATGCCTATGCTAAGACAGGCAAGCTAGAAGGAGCTCATTAGGTCAGGGGATATGCCAGCTGAGAACACCCCAGGCAGAAGGGGGTCAGGCTGGTGTGTGGGGCGCAAGGCTCATTGAATACAGTGAACACATCCTAGGGGAGGTAAACGGAGAAAGACGCAGCTGCAGACACAAGCACAAGACAGACACAAGGAAGCCATAGGGAAGAGCATGGAATACACCAACTAGGAACCAGGCACTGTCCCAGCTCTGGAAAAGGCTCTCAAAAAAGGAGCTGACGTCTCTGCATTCTGGAGGAGCCAGGCCCACGGCAAACTGTCAACTAATAAACTGCTGACATGGAACTTAGGTAGGCTGCCATGGGGTATGAGGAGACATTGAAACAGAGTCCCTGATGGAGAGTGAGCTGAGAGCTGAAGGTGGGAAGGAGACAACCAGGCTGGATGATGAGAGAAAATGAGCTTGTGGCTCTTATTCCTAAGTATTAGTGGCTTTGTTATTTTTGTTCTTTTTAAAGTAAACACTATATTTAAATTCCCTTATCTGGGTTTTTCTTCCAGCATCCCTTTACTCCCACTCCGGGAATTGAGGAAACAGCCCCTGGCTCGCTGCTCCCTGCCCTGCTCCTGTCTCTCATCACGCGGCCAAGGTTGTGAGCATTCTGTTCCTCTCCGTCACCAGGGTAAGCCCTCGGTGCGTTGTCCAGAGCTTGATTGCAACGTGGAAAACAGAACAGGGGCCCGCCGTGATGATGACCACCTATGTTGGGCACCGCAGGCCAAGGGGCTCACCAGGGTGGATTCTTCTTCTGCAAGTCCCGTGTGTCAAACCCATCTCCTGGGCATCGGTTGCCCAAAATCGCACCCCGCACTTGGACCATTTGTAATTTTTCATAGTTTCTGGATGCTTGGTTCGTTTTCAAAGTACTTGGAGAGCAAGAACTCTGGAGCTCTGGGACTCAACTTTGGCTCATTCCGTTGCACAGAAATCCCCTCTCCATGTGAGTGCTGGTGCCACATAAGTTCTGGAAACTGCGCTTGTGGGTGCAGGGTCCAGCTCCCCCATCTGCCCCATTGCCCCACAGAATCACCAGCTGGTTGGCCACACATCCTCACTTCTCCACTTGGTATTGGCTTATTCCCTAAGAAGTCAACCTCACACCTATGGTTTCCTAAGAGGAAAGCCAGGACTCAGCAACAGCCTGTGTCCTGGGAAAGCTGCAGCCTACCCTCAGCCCAGGTTGAGCTGCGGGGTCTCATCACCAGCCCTTTCCTGCACATTGTGCCAGCTGAGTGATGGCTGCTGTCTGTGAGCAGGGGTCAGCAGATTTCTAGTAGGGAGTGCGGCTGACCTTACAACTACCTACACACACACACACACACACACACACACACACATTAATGCAGAGACACAGTCCTGGGGACTGAGTCCTATGCACAGAGGGAGACTCAGGTCTCTGGACTCCAAGTAGAAGCAGACCACATGACCTTGAAGAGCCACAAGAGACCTGCAACTCCTCTGCTCCTTTCAAATGCAGCCTTATGATTGGATTGGTTTCAGAAACCCCCGTGTCTGAAGGACATCGTCTCCGAGTGAGTACCTGACTACCTGAGCCGCCATGCTGCCTGGCATGGTGGTGCAGGTCCCACGCAGGCTGTGGTTGTGAGCTGTTTCCAGCAACTTGGGGACAGCTCTGGGAGCTGGGATATCCTTGAGCATAGCTCCTCGGGAGCAGGGAGGCAGATCAGTCTCACACGTTGCTAAGGAGCAGCTCACGAGCAGCTTGACTCCCCTGAGATCATGAGTCCCAGACGATGATGGTGACAGGAAGGAGTCGCAGTCAGGTCCGTGCAAGGGACTGGCTTCTCAGTCGGCTCTGGTACCAGGTGGGAGGGGAGAGAAGAAAGGACAGTTGGCAGTCTCAGCCTGAAAGATGCCTCCCTGTGAGCCAGACTGTAAGCATCATGACACCCTTCCAGGAGGGCACCCCTGGGAACATGCTCTAGCTTTTAGCACCCTTGAGAAGGCACTGCTATTATTCTTGTACCCATGACCAGACAGAAGGTGAAAGAGTTAAGAAAAGTCAGGGCCAGCTGTGGTGCTTTACACCTATAATCTCAGCACAAGAGGATTGCTTGAGGCTAGGAGTTTGAGACCACCCTGGGCAACATAGTGAGACCGCATTTCCACCAAAAAAAAGTTGCATTAAAAATTAGCTGGGCGTGGCAGTATATGCCTGTAGTCCCAACTACTCAGGAGGCTGAAATGGGAGGATGACTTGAGCCCAGGAGCTTGAGGCTGCAGTGAGCTGTGAACCCAGGGCTCATGTTCCTCGCCTCTTCCCCGGACCATTTCATGACTACATTCCTGCAACTGGCTTCACTGGCCCCAATGAGCATCTCAAACTGGGTTGCTGGTGTTCATTGGAATTCAGATACTGGGTGGGGGGAGTCCCTCTGGGACCTGGCTGCACCCTCTTTGTGGGAGCTGGCAGTTTGGGGGACCTTTGGCAGCTTCCTTGTGGGAGCAGAGGACCAGGTGGAAGACTGCCTCTTAAGGAAGGATGCTGTTCCAGGCCCCGAGGGTGCTAGGAATGAGGAGTGACTGATTTGCAAGAGCTGGAAGGGCCTCCAGAGCAGGATTCCCTGGACTGGATTCCAGGGTGACCAGAAGAGAAAGGGGTGGGAGTCCTGACTCCACACTTTCCCAATAGATCCAGTGGGGTTCAGCCTTGATTCTTTGGTTACAATGGGACAATCTTGCCAACACCGTGCTCCACATTGTAAGTGGGAGTTTTCTTCCAGTCACACACCTGGGACTCTGCCCACCCCTGGAAAGCCCTTTCCCAAAGGCACTTATGTTTCTGGCAAATAGCGAGCCGCCACAAGATTTCACCCCCACCCTGCTGTACCCCTGCTTTCATGCCTGGAATCTTGAAACTTGACTTCCCTTTGTCATAAAGCCACAGTCTGGAGGCTGCAACATCGCCCACTCCCCTCTGCGGCCTCTCACCTAGGCCTGCCATGGACTCATCCAAGGCTTCCTTGTAACCCCTATATCAGGCGAGACAGGGCCCTGCATGACTGTGTTTTTTAAACCTAGTAAAAATGTGAGCACAGATTTCAATAATGCTATACCTACGATTGCTCAACCCAGCCAGTTTGGATACCCATAACATCCAGAAAAGGAAAAGCAACTGAGACTAATGAACCATCTTGTCTACCCACCCATGTCTTTTAAACATGGAAATTTATAGGCAAAATCAGAATGAAAGCTCTCCAAATAACCAGAGCAGTCCATGTTAGGAAGGAGACAAGAGCTGGAAGCATGGCGCACAAGGGGATTCCAGTATGATGTTTGGGTAGTGCTTGCTGGGAATGGAAGCAGCTAGAGAACCAGAATTTGAGGTATTTGGTGAGGACTTATATCTCCAGACGGAGCAACAGGGCTGGGCCAACTGCAGAATGTGGCCACAGAAGGGCATGAGGCCCTCCCCTATCGGATGTCCTTTGTGTGCCCCTCAAGCTGCATGTTCCTTTGAAAAGAATGTCTTTTCCCAATAAACCAAGCCATTTTTCCTTAAGGAATCTCACAGGGACTCCCAGAACTAAGATCCAAATATGTTTTCTATAATGCTTATCATGTTAGAATCACTCCCATAGGCTAGGGAGTGATACTACACATAATTAGTAGCCCATGGAATGAATCTCTGCCCTACAAGGCTGAGATTACAGCACCATTAGTCCTGCCCCCTTCAGCATGGAAACCCTTTAAGCACATTAAGAGAAGGAACTTACTCATAATAAAGCAGAATTCCTTAGGCCACCAGGATTAAGCCAAGAAGAAATCTACTCTTTGATGCTTGAATAAGTTTAGAGAAAAATTTAACGTCGTAGAATAAACAGTTATTTTAAATAAGACTATTTGTATTAACTGAGAGGGCCCTTGATGTATGAGCGGTAATATGTAAGCTGGATGTCTGGAGGTAGAAATTTGAGTAGTTTCCTCTTCCAACTCTTCCCAGCCATGTAAGCTTGAGCACAACTTAGTTGATCTAAGTCTCAGTTTTCTTATCTGTAAACTGGGGATATCAGTAATTAAAGTGGGTTGTTGAGGGGCATTATATACTATGCCCTGCACAGTCCCCTGCATGTTTTTGCCTCTAACTTGGACTAAACAGAATATACTGAGCAGTGACCTCATCATAACATATTTTTGGATGTTTCACTTTTCAGGACTTGTCTTTGATTGCTTTGAAGACCACAGGTTGACAGAGTACAAATTTTGTTTCACTGATGTCAGCACTAAGGGAAGTAATGATGTCCCCTTTTGTCAGGGCCCTGTGGCTGTGGCCGGCCTCTTGTACAATGGGCGGCTTGCACTTGTGGGTCGTAGCTCATAGGAATCAAGTGACTGAATGGCTGGATGTGGATCCTCCTTGCTGTTGTTTCAGTTGCTTGCTCCTGCATAACAAGCCATCCCAAAATGGAGCCACTTAAAGTAGCAGCGATCTCTTGGCTCTCCACACTGTGTCTCAGAAAAGCACATGAGGCTTGGTTAGACAGCTGTTTCTGATTCACGTGGCACCGGCTAGGGCCACTCAGCCCCACTGGAGGATTCAAGGTTGTCTGGACTTTGCCTCTGGTTCTTGGGTGGCATGTCTCTTTTCTCCTCCAAGTGGTTACTGCCTCCAGTAGGGCAGGACCCCAAAGATATAGACTTGACCTGCCAAGACCTCCTAAGGCCTAGCCTAGAAGAGGTAGGACCTCACCTCAGCCTGGGCCAGTCACAGTCAGGATTCAAGGATGCAGAAATGGGCTCCACTCACTGCCTGAAGGATTCAGCAGCACAGGACACGGACAAAGGCCAGGGAGGGCACTGAGTCATCTTCAGGAGCAATATACCTAAACGACAGGTTGGTGCCTCCGCACCTAGAACCCAGCTGCCTTCCTCCAGAGCTGGGCATGACCAGACCTCCCCTTGCTCACCCAAAGTGAGGAGAAAGCAGAAGTCCCCACACTTATTTTGGGCACAGGTGCAGGAAAGGGATCAAGAAATCCCAGCAAAGGAGACAGAAGATGGCTCCAGGGAGTGCAGAGAACAGGAAAGTGGAGGGCCAGGAAGTGAGAGAGACTTTGAAGAAGGAGGGAATGACCACCAGGAGAACTGAACGGTGAATTATAAGAAACTGTGAAAAGCAGTTACCCTTGGCAAGGGTCTGCACACTAGTGAGGGCTCCCACTTGTCCTAATTGCCTGGATCCAGGCCTTCTAACCTTGCCCCTGGATCACAGTTTGTTCCCCCCAGAACTATCTGGGTGGTGGACTTGCGATCATTCATTTTAAGTCTTTTTTGAAAGGTTTCTTTCCCACCCACCACCGTCCCCCCCAACCTGAAATTAGAGAATGAGAAACCCCACGACGGCACACGCCACTTAATGACCCCAAGAGCTCTTTGGCACTCTTATTCTTGAATGTCACGGATGATCAAAAAACATGGGCAGGGATCTCTAATATCAAAGATCAGTGATATTTTTAGAATTTCAATAAGATTTTGGGGTCTCTGAAAACAAGGTGCTCATGGTGCAGTCAGCTGTGTTTGAATGTGGAGGAGGGATATTGGACTGTTTGAAGGAATATGGTATTTGAGGCTGTGATGATCCTCCACATGTACCTATTTGTTTGCTAAAGAGGATGGTGCAGACCTTGGCACAGCCTCCCTCTAAAGTGGAATATGGAGGTTGGTGCCTCGAGACTGTCAAATCCAGGCTTTCTGTCCTTGGATCCAGAATCCCTGAGTGACAGTCCATGGATCCAGTGAGGTACAGCAGGCCTGACTCTGATTCCCCTCTGGCCCTGGCATCCTGCATTCTCCCAGCACCCCCTAAGCATTGGAAGGTCCCAGAGCAAGGCTAGGTCCTGAACACCTTCCCTCAGCAGTGTGTAGCCCCATCTTCCACCCTCAGCCTAATCTTCACATGCCCTACTCCCTGTCCTCTACCTGCCGTCACCCCAGGGACCCATCAGCAGGCCTGCAGATGCTGTGTCCAGGGACCTGGTAGGCTTGCAGTCTCTGATACTCAGCCAGCCCTGATTGAGACACACACATGTGTATGCACATACACAAGTATGCATGCAGGTATATGAATGCATACCATATACACACACAGACACACTAACACACAAGTGTCACACATGCACACACTTGTAGATACTCACAGACATACACTGGAACCACCCTCAGGCCCAGCAGCCAGCACAGGAAAGCAAAGCCTGCCGTAAACAAGCCTGGCACACACCCTTTCCCATGGTACTGGTCCCATTTGGACATACCGAAGGTTTCCAAATTGCCCACCACAGATAAGAGAGGTCAAGTTGTCATCGCAAAGAACACCCGGACCCTTCCCACCCAGCCCACCACGTTCAGCTGCCTGGACATTTTCACACACAAGAGAATTATCATGCCTGCAATTATTTGGTGTCCTAGGCACCTTGCCAGGTATCTGACACACCTCACTCCCTTTATTCTCACAGCCACCCTAGGAGAGGGGCTGCCAACAGTAGTATTGCTGCCCTGCTCATTAACACAGCACAAGTGGCCTCCCTGCCAGGTGCCCTGGACACAGATGGCCCCAAATGGAACCCACACTCTGGACATGTCACAGAATGTCAGCCTCTGCAGGTGCAGTCAGGGATCATGGGCAGCCAGCCGCTGCAAAGCCCGGGGCTGGTCACCCTTACCTGCTGCAGCTACAGCCGATGTGCTCCTTGGACTCCTTCCCACCCACCACCATCAAAGCTGAAAAGGATGCTACCAGCTACTTTCACTTCCTTTACTGGAGCATTTCAAAAAATCATTCTGGTTAGCTAACGGGAACTGCTGGAGATTTAGTGACATCTTCCTCTTGTAACTCCCCCATCCCAGCCTCAGTTTTGGAGGACTTGTGCCTAAGCATCCTGCCAAATTTTTACCTCTGGGAAGAGTGTCTGACAATAATCCACGTCCTTTCATAACAATCTCCATTAGAAAACAGTAAGTTACCTGATGTGCTTGCCTGTGTGCTGGGCTTAAGGATCTAAAAGGTTTTCAGAGCCACTGAGGCCAGAGCCCAAGTGTGATTGCTCCCTGGCATACACTGTGTGGGGCAGACATTTGGGGAAGAATTCCTGAGAATCTGATGTTTCCTTAACCCCAAAAGAAGGAAATTTCTTAATGCATTACTGTTGTGAAATTAAAGAATGTCAGGCTCCCCTAGTTACTTGTCACCCCAATCATTACTGCCAAAATTTCTATTCAATACATAAAGGGTAGTCAAAATAACCCTTGCCCCCCAAGGATTAAATTTGAATACTTGTAGTAATAAACACACACTATAGGAAGGAAACAGTAAGAAGAAGAATACAATTGAAAATTGAAGGCTCACTTAAAATCTATCCTAACCCAGTTCCTCAAAGAATTAAAAATACAATTAATATATGACCAGCAATCCCATTTCTTGGCATATACTCAAAAGAAGTGAAAGCAGGGACTCAAGCAGACGTTGTACACCAAGATTTATAGCAGTATTATTCACAATAACCAAAAGGTGGAAGAAGTCCACATGTCTGTTGAGGAATGAATGGTTAAACAAAATGTGATGTATACAAATGGACTGCAAAATGTTCATGAAAAAGTAGAATTAGAAGATACAAATTAAAAATATGAACTTCATTTCTCAATATAAGCTCCATCAATGTCAAGACACTTTTGTAAGTGATGATACAATTTTGTAAGTGATTTAGTTCATTCCTAAGGAACTGAGGGTCCTAGAAATGTAACCACGTCAATGCAGTCTTTTTTACATTATTAACTGAAGAAAAATGAGTGCCCTTTATAGGTGTTTTAAGAATAGAAAACAGGACAGGCTCAGTGGCTCATGCCTGTAATCCCAGCACTTTGGGAGGCCAAGGCGGGTGGATCACGAGGTCAGGAGATCGAGACCACCTTGGCTAACACGGTGAAACCCTGTCTCTACTAAAAATACAAAAAATTAGCCGGGCACGGTGGCGGGTGCCTGTAGTCCCAGCTACTGAGGAGGCTGAGGCAGGAGAATGGTGTGAACCCGGGAGGCGGAGCTTGCAGTGAGCCGAGATAGCACCACTGCAGTCTGGCCTGGGTGAAAGAGCAGGACTCCGTCTCAAAAAAAAAAGAATAGGAAACAAAAAAGTCAAAAGTAGTCTTCATTAGTCTGCTCTCATGCTGCTAATAAAGACATACCCAAGATAGGGTAATTTTTAAAGGAAAGAGACTTAATGGACTCACAGTTCCACATGGCTGGGGAGGCCTCACAATCATGGTGGAAGGCGAATGAGGAGAAAGTCATGTCTTACATAGCGGCAGGCAAGAGAGCATGTGCCAGGGAACTCCCCTTCATAAAACCATCTGATCTCATGAGACTTATTCACTGTCATGAGAACAGCACGGGAAAACCCAGCCCCGTGATTCAATTATCTCCCACCGGGTCACTCCCACAACACATGAGGATTATGGGAGCTACAATTCAAGAAGAGATTCGGGTGGGGATGCAGCCAAACCATATTAGAGCCAAATCAGACTGCAGGGTGGATGGCTGATGATCTCCCATGGAAACTCTGACAAAATCGCCCTTGTTTGATGAAAGGAGTGGGCAGGAGCATTGCCATGATGGAGAATAACCCTCAGCATAGCTTTTCCAGGTGTTTTTCTGCTAAAGCTTTAGCTAACTTTCCCAAAACACTCTCATAATAAGCAGATGTTATTGTTCTTTGACCCTCCAGTAAGTCAGTGAACAAAATGCCTTGAGCATCCCAAAGAAACTGCTGCCAAGACCTCTGTTCTAGACCAGTCTGCTTTTGCTCTGATTGGACCACCTCTCCACTTCTCAATAGCCATTGCTTTAGCTGTGCTTTGTCTTCAGGATCGTACTGGGAAAGCCATGTTTCATGTCCTGTTACAATTCTTCAAAGAAACGCTTCAGGATCTTGATCCCATTTGTTTAAAAAATCTATTGAGAGCTTGGCTCTTATCAGCTGCTGATCTGGGTGCAATCATTTTGGCACCCATCAAGTAGAAAGTTTGCTCAACATTAATTTTTCAGTCGAAATCGTGTAAGCTGAACCAGCTGGGTTGTCTGTGTTGTTGGCTATTGTTTTGGCTGCTAATCCTCAGTCCTCTTCAACTAAGGCACAATCAAGATGAATTTTTTTTTCTTGAAAATTGATGTGGATGGTCGGCCGCTTTGGGCTTCATCTTCAACTTCATATCATCCCTTCTTCAAATTATCCACTTGTAAACTGCTGATTTCTTTGGGGCATTGTCCCCATAAGCTTTTTATAAAACATCAGTGATTTCACCATTCTTCCACATAAGCTTCACCCTAAATTTAAGGTTTGCTCTTGCTTCAATTTTAGCAGAATTCATGGGGCTCCGGTGGGTGCTCTTTCCAAACCAATGTCTCATCCTTCTTAGTGCCTCAAACTAGACCCTGCTCAGACATGTCCCAACAAGTCAGTACAAGTTGATTTTGTCACAAAAACAATTTTGAAATCCGTACATAGTATTTTCATAATATGCGTACACAATAAACTTTTTAAAGATCCTTTGTACTTACAACAGAGTATTATTCAGCCTTAAAAAGGAAGGAAATTCTGACGCATGCTACAACATAGGTGAATCTGGAAGACATCTTGCTCAGTGGAATAAGCCATCACAAAAGATAAATACTATATGATTCCGCTTATATGAGGTATCTAGAGTAGTCAAATTCATAGAGATGGAAGGTTGAGTTGAGGGGCTTAGGGAGGAGAAAATAGGAGTTGTTTAATGGGAATAGGATTTTAGTTTTGCAAGATAAAAAAGTTCTGGAGATGCATTACACAACGATGGGAATGTAATTAATGTCATAAAACTGTATACTGAAAATGGTTACGATGGTAAATTTTATGCCATGTTTATTTTACTACTATTTAAAGATACATATTTCTCCACTTAAAAAAATCCATTCTAACCAACCTATCAGCTATGATTTTCTGGCTATTACACTGCATGTTGCTATTCTCTTGGGGAGGTTTGACTGCACATACAAAACATCTTCAGGAAGAATGGCAATAACTAGCCCCAAGATCAAAAGAACAAATACAAGACTGAGTTCTAGTATTTCCAGTTTAGCCATCAGCACTTAGATAGTCTAACAGCCTGCAATGAGGAATGCAGCCACAGATAAGTAACTGAGCCACAAAGTAGAAACATACATATCAGATGAACAATGCCCCATGTTTTACAGTAGCCTGAAAATGAAATCAACACAACTGTTCATCAATAAACAACCGGATAAACAAAATTTGATATATGCATTCAATGGAATGCTATTCAGTCATAAAAAGGGGTGAAGCGGTAAAGCGTGCTACAACACAGATGAACCTTGAAAACATTACGCCCAATGAAAGAAGCCACTCACAAAAGGTCATATATGTTGTTCAATTCCAATTATAAGAAATTTCCAGAAAAAAAAAATCCATAGAGACAGAAAGTAAATTAGTGGTTTCCTGGGGCTAGGGGTAGAAATGGAGATTACCTGCAAATTGGCAGGAGTGATCTTTTTGGGGTGGGGTGGCAGAAATGGACTAAAACTGGGTTATGGTGGTGTGTAAACAACCCTGGAAATTTACTAAAAATCTTTGAATTTATACTTATAATGGGTGCATGTTATGGTAGGTAAACTATACTTCAATATAGCTGTTAAAAATTTAAGTTAAATGTCGGGCGCGGTGGCTCACACCTGTAATCCCAGCACTTTGGGAGGCCGAGGTGGGCGGATCACAAGGTCAGGAGATCGAGACCATCTGGCTAACACAGTGAACACCATGTTAGCCAGCTGGCACTTGTTGTATTATTGGGCAGAAAATTTTGCCTGAAGAAAAGATTTTGTTAACAAGAATAGAAAAACCACCATTCAATTGCTTCATTGGGAAATTAGATCATTTTAAAATATTTATAATTAAGCTGTGAAGGTGGGAAAGATAGAATCCAGGTCTCTGCGATCCAGGCTGGCCCATGTCACTGTGCCCTTCCTTTCCTTACTCCCTCCTCCCCGACCAAGCACCAGCATTCCAGGCCAGCACAAGACTTGAGCCCTCTGCTGACCTGCTTTTTGGAGCAAGCTGACAGTCCAGGTATACCAGGTCAGCTGGTGACTGGGACAGTACCAAGGACTCAGGCCAGTCTGTGACAAAATAAATGACAGTAAAGGCATCATTTCTCAAATGTCAAGTGAGTGTCAAGAATAACCTTCTGGGGCTAGGGGCAGAAGTGGGGGTTGCCTGCAAACAGGCATAAGTGGTCTTTTTGGGGTGGGGTGGCAGAAATGCACTGAAGCTAGCTTATGGTGATGTGTGAACAACTCTGTAAATTTACTAATAATCTTTGAATTTGCACTTAAAACAGGTGCATGTTATGGTGGTAAATTATACTTCAATATAGCTGTTAAAATTTTTTTTGAGACAGAGTCTTGCTCTGTTGCCCAGACTGGAGTGCAGTGGCACAATCTCAGCTCACTGCAACATCTGCTTCCCAGGCTCAAGCGATTCTCCTCCCACAGCCTCCCAAGAAGCTAGGATTACAGGCGTGCACCACCAGATTGGGCTAATTTTTTTCTGTTTTTTATTTTTATTTTTTTAGTAGAGATGGGGTTTCGCCACGTTGGCAGGGCTGGTCTTTAACTCCTGACCTCAGGTGATCTGCCCAACTCAGTCTCCCAAAGTGCTGGGATTACAGGTGATAGCCACTGCATCCAGCCAGCTGTTAAATTTAAATTTTTAAGTTAACTATATAGAGAGGCATATGCAAAAACACACACATATTAAATATATAGGATATATAATATATAATATATGTAGTATATATAATATTTTGATTTATAAATATGACCATGACATATATATGACATATATATATATATATATATATATATATATATATAACTGTGCCTCTATCGAGATATACATCTATCAACACAGGCATAACAAGGAGAGTGAGGCAGGGGAAATAGGAGCAACTGAGGAAGCTTCAGGACGTCCTGCAGTCACCAAGGGGGATCCTCGGGCATGTCACTGTGGGCTGGCTTTGACCAGCAATGTGGGAGTGAAGCTGGCGCTGCTGCCTTGGCCCTGTGGGAGGCCCAAGCTGACAGGTCAGAAGTCTAACCGTCCTCCCAGAGAGGCCATGTGGAGAGGCTCTGAGACTCCATGGACAGAGAAAGGCCTAATTCCCCCATCCCAGCCAAGCTCAGCCTCCAGCTGTCCCCACAAATGTAGCAGATATGGTCGAAAGCCATGCCAGGTGTTCCATCCACTGTTACCAGCAACTGCCCATCAGGACCAGTCACAGAGAGCCCATTAGGACCAGCCGAGGAGCCGCCCAGCTCTGCCTAGCCAATCCAGAGTTTTTGCTGCTTTAAGCCACTATATTTTGGGTGTCTTTTTTTCTTTAGTGCATCAATAAATAACAGGATATCCATATCAGATCTCTTGATTTTCATTGCCAAATCTGTTTCAGTTAGGGATGACCTGATCTGATTTGTGTGTGTTTATTTATTTATTTATTTTTTTTTTTTTTTTTTTTTTTTTTTTTTGAGACGGAGTCTTGCTCTGTCGCCCAGGCTGGAGTGCAGTGGCGCAATCTCGGCTCACTGCAAGCTCCGCCTCCCAGGTTCACGCCATTCTCCTGCCTCAGCCTCTCCGAGTAGCTGGGACTACAGGCGCCCGCCACCACGCCCGGATAATTTTTTGTATTTTTAGTAGAGACGGGGTTTCACCGTGGTCTCGATCTCCTGACCTCGTGATCCGCCCGCCTCGGCCTCCCAAAGTGCTGGGATTACAAGCGTGAGCCACCGCGCCCGGCCTATTTATTTATTTTTACAGATAGGGTCTCACCATGTTGCCCAGGCTGGTCTCTAACTTCTGGCCTCAAGAAATCTTCCCACCTTTAGCTTCCCTAGTAGCTGGGATTATAGTTGTGAGCCACCATATTGGGCTCTGATTTGCATTTTAAGAAAATCACTAGCTGTCTGGTGGAGAGTTGATTGAGGAACAGAGAGTAGAAAGGAGAGAGAACAATTAAGAAATTTCACTATTTCAAGGGAAATGGCTGCTGGAGAAGAGCAACGGTGATGCGGTGTACTTCTCTCTCTGTGTGTGTGTGTGTGTGTGTGTGTGTGTGTGTGTGTGTGTATGTGTTGGGCAGATAAGAGAATTGCGGAGAGAGGGAGGAGTCTAGGTTCCAGGCCTGATGAACTGGGAGAATACTGGTTTCATTTCCTGAGATGAGGATCTGGTCATCCCTACCTGAAATCCAGCAATGGCTTTTTCTTTATCTTAACTAAAACCCAAGCTCCTTATCATGGCCCCTAAGTCCCTGCATGCTGGAGCCACTCCCCTGCCCTTCACCCTCCACTGGTACCATTTCTGGCACTTCCCTCCTTCCACCCTGGACTTTTTGGTCCTCAATGGCACCCACTGCTTCACCACCACAGGATTCGTGTATTTGCTGTTCTTTCTGCTTAGAACATTGCTCCCACAATTGACATCTCAATTTTGATGGCCCCTCCTCAGCGAGGCCTTTGCTGATTCAGTCAACAACAGCAGACTCCCACTCCATCATGTCCCCGTTAGGATGTGGCTCAGCTCATGGGTCATGTCCATCTTAATACATATTTAAATATAACAGTTGTTGGCGATGCTGTTGCTTCTTTTATTTTATTTTATTTTATTATATTTTGAGACAGAGTCTCGCTCTGTCACCTACGCTGGAGTGCAGTGGCGCCATCTCAGCTCACTGAAACCTCTGCCTCCCAGATTCAAGCGATTCCCCTGCCTCAGCCTCCTGATTAGCTGGGACTACAGGTGCCTGCCACCATGCCAGGATATTTTTTTTTTATTTTAGTAGAGACGGGGTTTCACCATGTTGGCCAGGATGGTCTCCATCTCCTGACCTCGTGATCCGCCCACCTCAGGCTCCCAAAGTGCTGGGATTACAAGGGTGAGCCACCACACCCAGCCTGCTTCTTCTAATATATCCTCTCCACAGACTTTAAGACCCACAAGCACACTGATGTGTCTGCATAGGCACACAGCTGCAACCCCAGTGTCTGCGACATCCCTGGCATTCAGTAGGCACTCAGTGTTTGTTGAGTGAATGAATGGGCCTAAGACCTTATTGGTGCATGTTGAGAGTGAATAAAAACAAAGACCAATTGGCCTCCCTGGTTAGAAATGGATTTTTAGCACCAAGTAAAGGCCTGGGCATTGGCCCTTGTCATACGGGCAATCTGTCATAAGACTTTCAGAAATAGAGGATTGTCATCTGAGCTTCTGGGAGCAGTAGAAAGAAGAAATACAGCCTCATGTCCAAATATCTCAACAGCTTCTGATCCACATCTAGAAAGGAGAGGTAAGAGGCAGGGATGGGATGAGCCAGTATGGAAACTGCTTTCTGCCATTTCAAAAATTCAAACTTCATTCCTCTGAGAAGCCCCAAAAGACCCTTCCTAAATACAAACATGTACTGATTTTGGTGAAAGGCACTGACAGCTTGCCCAATCTGAAGGCTCAGTGCTCTGCCCTTTATGGGACAATGATGAAGGGCAAGAGGGACAGGAACAAAAATGCCTCCACAAAGTAGGCATACTCTTTACATAAGACTGCCTTCTCCTGGCTGGACGTGGTGGCTTACTCCTATAATCCCAGCACTTTGGGAGGCTTGAGGCGGGTGGATCACCTGAGGTCAGGAGTTTGAGACCAGCCTGACCAACATGGAGAAACCCCGTCTCTACTAAAAATACAAAATTAGCCGGGTGTGGTGGTGCATGCCTGTAATCACAGCTACTCGGGAAGCTGAGGCAGGAGAATCACTTGAACCCGGGAGGCAGAGGTTGCCGTGAGCCAAGACCGCGCCATTGCACTCCAGCCTGGGCGACAAGAGCCAAACTCCATCTCAAAAACAAACAAACAAAAAAAGACTGCCTTGTCCATGAAATCGATATTTTCCTCATATAAGACTTATTTAAGGAGCTGTTCGTGGTCAATTTATAAAAATTAGAAAGGCAAAGTTCGTGAAATGTGTGCAGACCACCCCTGCTCGATGAGAACATGGATGTGTGATCCTGAGCTTGTCTTCCCCGCACCTTCGAATTCTCAGCTATGTTAGAAAGTAGGAGGGTTTAGAACAAAAATAAAAACATTCTTATGGAGTTATCATGATGACAGACTGAGATAAATGTGCAATACGTGGTCATTTATGAAGAGTTATGCATATATTTGTAACAGGTCTCAGCTGAAACCAAACTGGGATTTCCACTCTGGCCAATGAAGGAGGGAGTGAGCAGGCGTCCCTGAGTAGGGTTTGGTTTTGTTTATTGCCTGGCGGAAAGGAGAAGGGATTTTGTAGCAAGTACCTGGAGGAGAAAGATGTCAAAAAGAGGGCATAGCTCCTGACCTCTGCAGGGAGGATGAGCAGGGGTCCAGAGCAACAGCAACATTCTCTATGAAAATGTCTGGCAGCTCTGGGGACCAGGTAACAATACAGACAAGTGTAGTGGAAAAGGCACTCCCCATATCCTCCATTTCAGCCAGAATTTCTACATTAGGTCAGAGGCATGCAGGGGATCCTGGGACCTGAAAGGTCTGCTGCTTAGGGACACCAGGGAAGGAGCAGGAATGGGGCCTATGGACACCCGCGGGTGGGAATGCTGATGGAGGTGAGGCTGGCAGGAGACAGGCCAAGTGCGCCCCTAAAGCGCAGTGAGACAGCATCCAATGAAGCTGCAGAACTGGGAGTTTCATGTTATTTATGTTTTGTAAGCATAGAGAAAGCTGCTTTGGGGAAGAAACAAAACACTCCTTAACCTGAATCCTGGCTAATCCAAAATCAATACATGTTACACTATTACCCAACTCCAGATGACCCAGCAGCCTCACAGCCTTATTGTTATTGCCTCAGTGATAAAAGTGACCAGTAAAGCATGGTCCTCATTACCTTGTCAATAGTACCCCCTCCCAATCCAATGCCCCAGGTCATTCAGGCATGTGCTCCCCACTCTCGAACCCATGACAGACCCCCATGGTGAGCTTCCCCAACCTCAGATGCCACTGCTCCCAGAGACTTGCCCAGCCATCTCCAGCTGGGGAGCCATTTCTCCAGAAATATGTTGGCTCTTTGAATTCAACATGAAACAACTGGATATCTATAAAGCCTCATGCATTCAGGCATAAATGGGACTTTATTTCCTGAGGGACTCTATGGCAATGGAACTACTTATGGTTCTCTGTCAATGGTTGTCCACCACTGTTCTCCTATGTCCGTCCTGTCTGTCATTTCAGCGACTGGCTCCTGGAGCAATGGTAATCTGAGACACAGCTCCTGGTCCCTCTTCCAGCGTCATCATAGCCTGGGGGCGCAGGAAGGATAAATAATAATTACAGCGCCACTATGTCAACAGGACGGTATTTTGTCTTGCTTGGTTTGTGTTTTGCTCATTTGCTGCTGAACCATCATTGGTTACTTGGGTACACAAGGGAATGGAGGAACTGATGAACAGGAAAACAGGAACTGTCACTCAAGCAAAGCCCTCTGTGCTGCTCTAAGAGCTGGAAACCCAAGGGAAGGCTTTGAGGGTAGAGAATCAAGAGTTGGATTTTTAACTAATGTCAGACATCAGCCCCAACCGAAAATTGACCAGGATCTTGCAAAGAGTGTGCATGATCTTAGGACAGATTTCAAGGCCAATGAGTTACAGAAAGGATCTCGAGGCCACAAAGCATCCCAAAGGGTCCTTTGTACTTCTGGGTAACAGGTATGAATATCTTCCAAATGAAATAAAATCCTCTAGATTTGTGACAGCTAATAAATGAATATTTCTAACATTTCTCAGTATTTCCATTGATTATGAAGCAAAATAGCTTATTTGCAATTATTAACATTTTATTCATTCAAGAAAATGTTTTTGTGCTATGATTGCACTTTATTCTGCCCATATTTTTCATTATTTACCATGTTGGATAAATTACTGATTTTCAGTTAATAAAAACTTCCCTAGACCTTCTGTAAAGCATAAAAGAATCTCTGATTCCTAAATGCTTTGGGTATCAAAGCAGCCAGAACTCATCCTCCCTAGGAGACGTGGTGATGACAGAGGACGCTTCTGTTTCTGCCCTTGCCCTCATGGCCTGATGAGAATTTCCTTCCATTCTTAGTAGCCCGTTGGGTATGCACAACCCATGCCTGCTGCTCATCCTCATCCCCCCAAGCCTTTCCTCAGATCTGACACAGCCTTACTGAGCTAGACTCTCTCCCAGGAAAGGGCCCCATCTCCTCTTCCCCTTCCCTGGTCATATGGAGACCTGAAGTCCCAGACTTCCAATGAGAGTAGTCCTGACTTGATGCAATATTATTTTTTCACTAAAAATGAGTTTTGGCTGGGCGTGGTGGTGGCTCACGCCTGTAATCCCAGCATTTTGGGAGGCTGAGGCTGGCAGATCACCTGAGGTCAGGAGTTCGAGACCAGCCTGACCAACATGGAGAAACCCCATCTCTACTAAAAATATAAAATTAGCTGGGCATGGTGGTGCATGCCTGTAATCCCAGCTACTCGGGAGGCTGAGACAGGAGAATCTCTTGAACCTGGGAGGCAGAGGTTGCGGTGAGCCGAGATGGCGCCATTGCACTCCAGCCTGGGCAACAAGAGTGAAACTCAGCCTCAGGAAAAAAAAAAAAAAAAAAATGAGTTTTAATCCTATTTTTTGAAAGCTGCACTAGGGACATTGCATATAAGAAAGAGCTCCATTGTGAAAATGTCCTATCACCTCGTAGCCTTGGCAAGCACACACTCCTACAGTCCTTCCTGTGGAAACGCAGGGGACATGGCACGGAGCCCTGGCTGGCTGCTCAGCTCAAGTGTCCCAGCCCAACCCCACCACACAGCAACTCTGCCAGCCACTCCCCAGGAAGCTCTCCAGGTATGACTGTTGGCTGTGCAGCACCACGTGGGAGAAAATACCTTACATGTATAACCAAGTGAGAATTAATTTTAGAATTATTTAAGAATGTTTACATTGGAAACAGTTGTATCTTGACCTAGGAACTGGAAAATGAGGCTATTGTTGTCAGGGCCCATATACCCCTCCACAAGCAGTGTCACCTGCAAGGGTGTGGATGCATCTGGCTCACTAGATCATCAGCCACCTATGGCCAAGAGACGGGTCTAACCTTCCCCACGTGTGGCCAAGACGATGTCACATGTCCCTCCAGCCCTGGAGACCACATTTCCCAGCCTCGTGGGCCGCTGGGGTTGGGGGGATCCTGAGAAAGCTCTGGGAAATTGAATGTGAGCAGAAGTGATGCGCATCTTACTCAGGCTTGGCCCTGAAGCCTCCCATGGGATCCTCCACGCTGTTTTTCTCCTCATCCGCCTCCTGGATTCACAGAATCCAGCTGAGAAACCCAGGGCCCAGGAGGATGGCAGGGCCATCTGATGGAAGGGCCGCAGATCTCTGAGTGATGGTGTAGGGTACAGCACCCCACCTTGACCTGCAGCCAGCCCTCATGGATGGGGATGCCAGCAAGAAAGAGATTTGGGGCTTCGGATGGAAGCCAATTCCCTGGACCAATACATCATAGCATCTGCCAAGCCCCTGCCAGGGACTCCAAAACCTGTGTTGAATGGACAAAATCAGCAAGTGAGGAAAACGCGGAAAGATTTCTTGACGAAAGAGTTGAGAACGAAATGGCTCTGTGCCCAGATGTGGGTCCATAGGGCAAATGGCCCCACTTAAGGTGTCAGGTATCCAGCTCAGTTCCTGAAGCTGGATTGGTGACCAGGCACCCAGCTGCATTCCCAGCAGGAGCTGCTTCCACTAATCCCAGGCACAAGAGACCTGGGGGACATTCTCAACCTTAAGGAAGCAGTGAAGCGGCCTGGAACCATGTGCCCAGTTCTGTGCTCACTCCACCCCACCCGACCAAGGGGAGACGCAGACAGGAAGGCACAGACTCACCTGTGGTCTTGTAAAAGCCAACCATAGGCTCTTTCCTCAGGGAACAGGGCCCAGCAAGGGCGTGGCACTAAGCTTGCTCTAGTTGGCAAAACTCCACCAACCTCCAACACACGCTGTCCTCACCTCACCTCCAGCCCAGTCAGCATAACCTTTAGACCACAAACTTTGTCAAAGGTTACACACACAGCGCACAGACCTGGCTTGCCAGGGAGGGACAGGCAGCAAGCCAGTGGCTTTTGCCAGCAGTCCCAGCCAAACCTTTGTGACAGGACACTGTAGAAAGTGACTCCTGGAACAGAATAGATAGTGTGGTGAGGGTACACGTGAATTGATGCATTCAAGGGCTGTTTTGAGTCCTGGGGGTGCAGAGATGGAGAGACTCCCTGAGGAGCTTGCAGCTGAGAGGGAAAACCTCACCAACAGGCCACTGCAACTGGCACAAGCGAGCACCGCAGGCATTCATGTGCCCTGTTACATCAGAGCACAGAGGAAAGAATACGCATAAGGTGGTCAGGGGAGGCTTCTGGAGAAGGTGTGGTTTGCATTGTGGGTGCCCTGCTAGCCTGACCTTGGGTCTCTGTTTTCCCACACAGCTGCAGGCCCTACTGCAATGCCGGGCTCTGCCTGAGGACGCTCACTGCACACTCCACTCAGCCTAATCTCGGGGTGGGTTTGGGAATTGATTGAGAGCCTGCCTGGGCAACAGAGCTAGTGATGGGGGGCACTGCAGAAGTCAGAGGGTAATCTCCCCAGCTTCTTAGCCTCCAGAGGAGACAACACCAAAGCCAGTTCTGCGCTTGCCCTTGAGGTCTCCAGGGACCGTGCCCATTACGGAGGAGGGAACACCCAGAAGAGAGTGAGAGTGTCAGAGGGTGGGGCCCCAGCTCACACAGTCCTCGCATATGGAACAGCATCTGGTATACGAGAAACAGCTCAGGGCTTCTCTGCAGCCAGGGCTGTGTGGCTGAGAAGTAGGCAAGGGGCATGTCACAAAGAGGCTGGTGTGCACACTGCCATTTCACCCATGTGTATTACGAAAGCATCCATCCAAAGATGTGTGCAAGGAGGCACATAGCAGCTTTGTTACTCACTATTGCCAGCTGGAAAGCATCCAAGCATCCATCAACAGTGCAGCACTACCTCTGTATGCTGGAACACTCTTCAGCAATTAAAAGGAGCCAACTGCAGATGCATGCAATCGGCCACACAGATGAAACAAAAAACCGGAAGTGTGTATACTCCACGATTCCATTTATATGAATTTCCAGAAAAGGCAAAGCTAAGCTATGTTGATAAAATGCTGCCAGTGTTACCTTTGGGGAGTTGAAGGTGGGGATTGGCTGGGAAGGGGCAGAAGGGAACTTTCTAGGGCAATGGTGATGCTCTATATCTCTATAGAATCTGGATTATGGAAGCAGATTCATTTGTCTAAATACATCAGATTGTGCTGTTAATATATGTTCATGTCATTGAATGAAAATCTGACCCCTTCCCCCCAAAAGAGAACTGCTAACAAATACTGAAATCTAGTCAATAACATTCATGCTAAAGTGTTAGGGTGGCATGTATTGATGTCTGAAACTTCCATGCAGTGCATTAAAAAGATTAGATGGACATGGGTGATAGGGCGGAGAGATGGAGACACATGGTAGAGCAAAGATAGTAAAAGGTTAATAATGGGATCCAGTTGTCAGGAGGATGGGTGTTCACTGTACAATTATGTCAGATTTTCTGCATGTTGTAAAGTGTTTATAATAAAATGTTAAGAGAATAAAGGAACTAAGATGCCATGTCAATATCAAGACTGACACACATTGCAGCAGAGGTATGGGGGCTCCTAAGGGTGGGTGACACCATCACACTGATGTTGAGAAGGGCTAGGGAGGAACCAGATTGGTGTCATGCAAAATGGTTGTGAATACAACAGTTAGCAAGCTGTCTTGAGCTTCACTGAGGAGGAGCATCAGTGAGATAGGAGTGGCTTCTGGAGACTCCCAAAATGCAGGGGTGCCAGGACCCAGGGGCAAGAAGTCAGGATGACACCTGGTTCCTGGCTTGAGTTGCTCGTGGATGTGGCCTAGATCCTGAGCTTTAGATGGGACAGCTCTGGGCGTCTACAGGACAGGGTGGCCTGCCCCTGAGCCTTCAGCCTCTGTTAGTGACTGTCCACTGGAAGCACTTAAATACTCCGAACTTCAGAACTTCAATACCCAACGCTCAGAGCCAAGTGCGTGTCTTTTCCCTGACAGTCCCAGGAATTGCCTGGTGAGAAGGAGGTGGGGAGAGGGAGAACTGGCTGCCTACCTGTTGTACTGAGCTTGCCTTGCCCAGAGCTCCTCTGCAATGCCCTTGCCCTCCCACCAGCAGCACCCACTCTTCCTACACACCAGCTTCAACTGAGGATTCTTGCAAGTCTCGTGTCCACCCTCTGTGCTCTCCTTTCCTGTGGGCGGTGATTCCCTGAGGATGGGATGCTGCCCATCCTCAGTTGGGCCTGCATTACTTCAGGGGAGTCAGGCAGGCCACCAGCCATGGCTCATTCCAATGGGAGAACCTGGCCACCTACCCAAAGGTGCACACACTAGCAGGCGGGCAGGCTGGAATCCAAGGCCAGTGTAGGTGGACTCTAGAACTTGGACTTTTTCTGCTACTTCCGTGTGATGGCAAGCAGTGGGAAGAAGAGGAAATACACAGCAATTTATTATTTGCAAATGAGAACTTCCCCAGGATACTGAAACCCAGGACAAGGGAGCGGTTTCAGATGCTCTGGGCATTTTGTCCTCTGTGTGATTTTTCCCTTTCACTGAGAAAGGTGAGAATGTGTAAATCAATTATATAATGCAAAAAAGAGTTACCAAGCAAGTATTCACTGGGAGAACAAGACCCATTTAAAAAACAATGGGTTGGCATACTGGCATGATTTTCCAAAGTGGTATATTCAATTCTTTTAAAATAAATGTTTTTCCAGCTCTCCGTATGGAGGGCACCAGCTGCCCACGACCACAGTGACTTCCCAAGTATACTCTGGTGAAATGCATGCTGGACTCTGCCGTCCCAGCTGACCCACACTGGAGCCTCAGCCCTGGCCAGCTGAACGAATGTGCTGGAAGGAGCCATCAGACCCACCTACAGAACAGCTTGAGCCTACAGACTACATGTAGCAGGGGTTATGGAAATCCCCAGCTTTAACAAAAGAAACTGAACACAGTGACCTACTCCAGGGCCCTGCAGAGGGACCACAGGATGTGTCTGAAGGCGGATATGCCTGAAAGGACCCTGGATGTCCCCATTCTGCTCAAGGAGACAACATGGCCCAGAGCATGGATGCCTGGCTTCTGAAGCCAGACACTGTGGGTCCAGGTTTCAGTTCCCTGCCGTTACCAGCTTTGTGAGCATACCTCAGTTAACTCATCTGTGTTGTAGGGATAGTAACTGCACTCCCCTGTGTGGTGGTAGAGACCCAGTGGACCCTACACATAAAGTGTCCTGCACGCAGCCTACTCCTAGACAGCCCCCAACGCGTGCCGGTACCACTGTCCATGTTCCCACTGATGAGAAGCCATAGAGTCACAAAGCCAACAGGAATCCTACCCAAGTCTCTGGGGATATCCAAGCCTACAATTGTTCCAGCTTCATAATTGTCCAGACTGTTCCCATCCACTTTCTCTACTGCCTGTGAAGGAAGTCCCAGGGCAGCTATAAATATTGGCAGAAAAAAAAACCACATCACTAATTATAATCCTAATGGCTTCTCTAAATAAATGAGAGGCTCAACAATCCAGGGGTTGCAACGCAGGTGTCCGAAAGAATGCAACCTTTGATTTTCACAGACGTGATGCTGTAATCAAGGAGCCAGACTCAAACAAATGCACCCTGCGTGTTGCAATGATATACCTTCTAAGATAGATGAAAGTCAGCTACAATTTCAGAGATAAGGATGGTGACCAGGCTTGGAGGATTAGCACTCAGAGGGAGCTTTTGGGGGCTGATATTGTCCTTTCTCGGGCTGACAATACATGTGGGTTCACCTTGGGAAAATTCACCATGTTCAATCCTGGTGTGTGCCCTTTTCTATGTGGAAGAGATACTTCAATAAAAAGAGTTCCCCTAAAACGCAATGATCCCCCCATCGTCACCTGGATAAATATCCAGGAATGATCAGAGAGTAGAAACAGTATTACAAACAACAAGAAAAACATAATTAATGCAAAAATTCTGTGGGCCAGCGCTGGAACAGCTATGAGTATCATTTCAAATATCATTTCAAACATCAAGACTGGTCGCAGTGGCTCATGCCTGTAATCCCAGCACTTTGGGAGGCCGCGGGGAGTGGATCATCCAAGGTCAGGAGTTCGAGACCAGCCTGGCCAACATGGTGAAACCCCCCTCTCTACTAAAAAATACAAAAATTAGCCGGGCGTGGTGGCAGGCGCCTTAATCCCAGCTACTTGGGAGGCCAAAAAAAAGTTTTCTTTTATAATAAAAAAAATTAATTAAAAAATTTTTTAAAAAATCAAAGAGCAGTGGGAAATGGTTCTCTGTCACTTTTATTAGGTAGGCTTACACACTCCCAAGCTGGCTCCCAATGCCCCTGTCCCGGTCCCAGGCCCCTTCTCTGGGTCACCAGCCCACATACTCTTTTCCCACCCTCATCCCTCTACCCAAAAAAGGGGACACGTGGCCCAGCCCCCTCAGTGCCTAGACTGCCTCCATGCCCATGTGACTGGTGCCCCGCCTTGATGGTGGCAATATTTTTAAAAGAATTTAAAAGATTAAAATCTAGGTTTTGAAAACAAACAAACAATTCACATGAAGCTATTAACTGTGGTTGCCACCAGGGTCAGCCTGGTGGAGATAAGAAGGAATGTTGACTTCTTCAATTAAAAAAAAAAAAGAGCAGAGGCGGGTGGATCACCTGAGGTTGGGAGTGCGCAACTAGCCTGACCAACATAGAGAAACCCCATCTCTACTAAAAATACAAAATTAGCCGGGCATGGTGGTGCACGCCTATAATCCCAGCTACTCAGGAGGCCGAGGCAGGAGAATCGCTTGAACCCGGGAGGTGGAGGTTGTGGTGAGCCGAGATCGTGCCATTGCACTCCAGCCTGGGCAACAGGAGCAAAAACTCCTATCCAAAAAAACAAAAGAAAGAAAGTTTTTTTTTACTTTTATGTTGTTTTTGCTGTTTTTTTAATTATAGAAGAATAACTCATTACTTTAAATCATATATACAGTGTGGATACATTTAAAAACTCAATGGTAACAGACTAATCAGAGCAACTCTGGAGAAATAGCTGGTTGTCCCAGCTTTTCAGTCAAGGACAAAACTTCTCCCATGGATCCTGGAGGGGCCACTCAGGGCAGAGCTCCAGGCACTGTACAATTTCATAATTGAGCTCATCTTACATTAGTGCAATTCTCTTTGTCTCAAAATGTTATGCGGGTGTTTCGGCATATTTGTTTATGTTTACATGGTCTTCCTCCAACTTGTTTGTAAGTTCCAGAGGCCAGATCCCAGGAGATGCTCTTTCCTAAGGGGTCTCTGCTCTCTTGGATTCTCCCAACTTGTGACTGCATTTCAGAGGGACCTTTAGCAAGAGTATTGTAAGACTGAGGCCCTAAACAAAGCTCTGTCTCTCCATAAAACTCACAGGAACACTGGGGAGGCTGCTATTTTTCAGAGATGGCCATGCCTGTGTGTATATGTCTGGGTATATGTGCGTATCTTATACCACATGCTCCCCTCACAATGTGATCAGCACTCCTCCCCCTAGGGGGTCTTTGTCCTCACCCTTAAATCTGGGTAGTATATATGCATGAGGAGAGCCTGGCAGCGAGGATGCTGTGGGGCGGCCAAGGTAAGGTCATAAATAGCATTTAGCTTCCTTTGGGCTCTTTGAGGACTCATCCTGGGAACCCAGTCACCATGCTGTGAGGAAGTCCACATAGCCATCCGGAGAGGAACTGAGGACCCAGTTGACAACCCACACACCTGTCAAGATGTAAGAATGAATTATCACCAGTCAGATGTCCCAGCTTGGGCCTCAGACATGGTAGAGCAGAGAGGAGCCGTCCCCACCGTGCAGTCTCCAAATTCCTGACCCACAGGACCCACTAGTTGTTTCTCACACTAAGTTTCCACGTAGCTCACCAACAACCCAGTTACCGACAGCTCTTGTCACAGAAGGGAGGCAGCAGAGAGACGGCATCCTTGGAAAGACCTGTTTTTGACATTGACAGGCCTGGAACTTCCTCCCCGCACCCCAGCAATCCCTACTGGTGAGCAACGTTGTGAAATTCAGGCAAATTTCAGCCAGTAGCTTTGATAACCTCTGGTTTACCCCACTAGTTCCTGAGAGCTGTGCTGAAGTGTGATGGAAATTTGTTGCATCCTCAGTCCTCACAACCACCCCGAGAGCTGAGTACAACTCTCTCTGAAGAGGAGAACAGAGTCCTAGAGAGTCCAGGTGGCTGGTCCGCAATTACCAGCTCCCCTGGCAGAGGCCAGCTTCTGGGACTGCGGCATCAGCATAATCCCTCCTCCCAGAGCCTAGCTGGCTTCTTTAATGACTCTCTGCTGCCAGCTACCACACACAATCCTATTGTGGCCCAGGGGCCAGGCAGCCCGGCCAGCTGAGAGCGGCAGCTGTTTCCCAGCTGTGGGCAGTAATGAAGTGTTGTATAACCTACATCTCCCCACTCCATAAAGCACATCTGGGGCCCACGCTTCTTTCAGGGACCCCCCCCCTTGACACAGCTGCCTGGGAATTGAGGTCCAGCCACCCTGCCTGAGCAGATGGCCACAAGACGGGTGACGGGAAGGCTCTTTCCCAGAGCTGGTCTGGGTGGGCTCAGTCTTGTGCTTCAGCATCCCATGGGACTCTGGAGCTCAGATGGGGCCATGAGCTGTGCAGGTCACTCTGTACCACACAGCTTTGTCCAGGCCACGCCCATCTAAGCTCATGTCCTCCTTGTCCTCAGCACACTGGGTTTAGCAGTCCCCTGGGCCAGGGGCAGGATCTTGGGGAGGATGCAGGCTTTGAAGCCTGATCACCTGGTTTGGAGTCCTGGATGCCATCCTCACTGTGTGACCTCAGGTAAAACAACCTCACCGAGCTTCATTTTCCTATAAAGTGTAGCCAGTCTGTTCACCTGTGAGATGGAGCTTCTGGAGCCTACCCATGGGGCCACCAGAAGATTTAAGGGAACATTTATGTGGATTGCCCAGCACCCTTTCCAGTCTCAGGATGAGCACATGTGTGCATGTCTGTGGTTATGTGTGTGTGTGTGTGCATGCCTGTGGTTTTGTGTGTGTGTGCATGTCTGTGGTTTTGTGTGTGTGTATGCTTGCCTGTGGTTTTGTGTGTGTGTGTGCATGCCTATGGTTTTGTGTGTGTGTATATTTGTGTATGTGTGTTTGTGTGAGTTTATGTGTGTGCGTGTGCATGACTGTGGTATGTGTGTGTGTTTGACATGTGTGTGTCAAACGGACCTGGTTTGTGTGTGTGTGCATGCCCGTGGTTTTGTGTGTGCATGCCTGTGGTTGTGTGCGTGTGTTTGTATGTGTGTTTGTGTGTGTGTGTGTGTGTGCTGTGTGCACATGCACACACTGGGAGAGATGTGCTGCTACGGCTAGGTGCCAATCATGAGCGTGGGCCTCTGCAAGGCAGGGGTCCCCAGGTCCTGCTGCCCCATGCTGGGCCCCAGGACACCCAGTGCTCTTTCCTACCCAGCCTCAGGAAAACCATCAGCCACATGGTTGGGCAGGGACTTTTAATGACTCCCTGTTTGAAGGAGCTTTCCAGAGTCCCTCCTGACCTCCCCAGTAGCTAGGGGCCAAGAGACCAGAGCTCCCAGTGACAAGGCGTAGGCCTAGCCCATGTGGCCATAAGCCTCTGACTCTCTAGGGACCAAGGGGCTCTCCAGGGGATAGTGTCAACACCAGACTTGACTGTGAAGGTTTTCTTGGAGGCTGGGGCAGAGGAACAACCCTGGCATCTGAAGTTTGAGATGTGCCTCTCTGAGTTTCCTGCAGCTGAAATTGCCATCTGTTCTCTGCTCAAGCCAATGGGGGAGGCCTGGGGAGATGGCACCATACCTCCCAGGACTATAGGTCGTTTCCTTTCTAGAGTGCAACTCTCAGCCGTAGCACAGGTTTGCAGAGTGAGCAGTGGGGAATGGCTCTCTGTCACTTTAATTAGGCAGTCTTTGAGACTTTTTATTTCCTTCCTGTAGTTTCTTTTTCCTTTGTGCAGCTTTTTAAATACCCACTTTTCTTTTAAAACAGGATCTCTGAACCCTGGAAACTGTAGAGATGGTTCTAAGTGTCAACAACACCTGGGAGGTGGCACGACATCATTTGCACATGTGTAAATGTGCATGTGTGCAGTTTGTGTGTGCATGTGCATGTGTCCACGTGTGTGCATGTGTGTGCATTTGTGTGCATGTGTGTACACATGTGCATAAACACATGTGTGTGCCTGTGTGTGGTTTTCTTGTGTATGTACACACAAGCATGTGTATATGTCCTGTGTTAATGGCATGCATTTGTACATTTGTGCATGTGTGCGCATGTGCCCAGTGGTTGCACATGTATGAACATGTGTAATTGTTCATTCATGCATGTATGCTTGTGTATGTGTTTACAGTTGTCCATGTGTTTATGTTTGCACACCCACGTGCATCTCCTGGGAATAGAGCCCACAGCTTTCGTCACTTTCTCAAAGGAGTCATGACCTTAGAGAAGGTTCTGCCCACTCTTCAAGAGTTGTTTACCTCAGTTGATTATCTCTCTGTTCATCTTTTTACTTTTCCATGGGAAACAGGCAGCCCTGTGCCTTCAACAAAAATGACGCCGTTCAACTCCCTTCTTCCCCTCCAGACCCTTCCAAGACCCTTCTGGCCTTTGTCCTGGTTTAGCAGAGTCCCGGATTCCAAGGTGGCCAGCAGAAGCAGGTCAGCTGCTTCCGCCACCAACGCCTTCCGGAAAGCAACAAGCAGTGCCCTGAAGGCTGCCCTAGAAACCAGCTGGGGGCCCCCGCATCCCTGCTGTCTTCAGGACAATCCCACACAATGCTCTGGAGGCAGCCAACCTTCTGTCCCATGCTGCCATGGCTGCTGAGGAGCCCATGCCGGCACGTCTCCAGCTCTGGCCCCTGGGGGCTCAGCTCTGCACAGAACACCCTCCACAGAGGTGTGGAGAAAGGCTCCACAGAGGCCAGCAGCAAATGGCCGGGACAGCAAAGACACACCCAGTGTTTCTGGCCATGGTAGAAAACTGTGTTCTCAAACTATCTGTAGCGAAGGACTGGGAACTTTTTGTCATTCTAGCCAATTCATTGCCAATGGACACTTTTGTGAGATACATTTGGTGAAATGAATTGCTAGAAAAATGACCACGAGCTTGGATGTTGCTTCTATAACCTAGTGCTGTTATAACCTAGTTGCTTCTATAACCTAGTGCTATGCTCACTCTCAATTTCTGTGCTTACCTCTCCATGGCCCAGTAACAGTGGGCAGCCCTGCACCCACCCACACGCCAGGCTTTGTGGAGTCCTGGTGTGAAACTCATGTGCCTCCCCGACCCTGGGACTGGTGGAGTTGGGGTATTCATACTCCACTCTGAGAAGGATCAGTTGAATAATTCCTGAGTTAACTCCTGGCACTTCTGCCTGTTGTGGGCTCAAACTAAGCAAGTGTGATGGTGAATTTTGTCAACTTGCCTGTGCTAAGGAATGTCCATATAGCTGGTAAAACAGTATTTCTAGGTGTGTCTGTTTGAAAATTTGCAGAAGAGATTAGCATTTGAATCAGTAGACTAACTAAAGAAGTGGACCAATGCAGGTGGGCACCACCCAGTCCATGGAAGGCCCAGACAGAACAAAAGGCAGAGTACACTTAATGTGCTCTCTCTGCTTAAGCTGGGATATGCATCTTCTCCTGCCCTCCAACGCCAGCACTGCCGGTTCTCAGGCCTGCAAACTTAGACTGGGATTACATCATCAGCTGGCCTGGGTCTCTGGCTTGCAGATGGCAGATTGTGAGACTTCTCAGCCTCTATAATCACATAAGCCAATTCCCATGAGAAATCTCTGTATGTACGCACACACGGACATCAGATGGCCAAGGCCCACAGTGGGGGAGCAGGGCCCTGCCCAGTATCTGAGCCAGCAATGAGCCCTCCTAGGACAGGCTTCGGGGAGGGATTGCTCTGGTGTTTTGGTGGAGAAACGGTTTGTTGGTGGGAATTCCAGGAGTCAGCACATGCAGAGACCTGGAGGTACAAAAGGTCAAATCGTGTTAGGAAAGGCCAGGGGCCCAACACTGGTGCATCTCATGTGCGGTGCAGAGAAGGATTCTGGAGGTCCAGCGGGCAGCACAGCAGCCCCTTGGGCTTGGAGTGAGTGGACAGTCTGTTCTCTGCTCCCTCCAGCAGCAGGAGAGGCGCGTGCTGTCAGCCCCTGCCTGTCAGCTCTCTGCTTAAGACTGGGAAAGCAGATGATACCTAACTTACAATCCTGCCCTCTGAAGGGTCCCAGCCTCCCTCAGTTATTGGATGAGGGGCCTGAGGCTGGCTGGCAAAACCCTGCCTTGCCTTCTCCCAGAGCTGCCTTTCCCAGTGCCTGTGGCATCCACAACCCCTCCCCAAGCAAACCACCGAGAAAACAATAAAGTCACATTGGCATTGGAAGTGGGCCAGACATCTGATTGCACAGGAGGCACCCTCTCCCACTTGTAGCTGCAGATTCTCTATCTGTCAGGCCGGACCTGGGGAGGGCTGGCGGCTGGGCTGACCATGGTGGACAGCTAGCCCTCCTCATGCGGCACCAAGACCGGGCCCTGCATCCCTTTAGCACTGAGTCTCTCTGATCAGTCCCTGGGACTTCTTTGAGGCAATTGCCAAGCCTGCAGACAGGCATTGGTTCTCCATCCTTGGGAGCCAGGTTGCTCCTCTGGCTGTGGCGTCCAGGCAGCGTGCCCCTTGCTCCATGATGGAGCCATCTCTTTGGGTGCATGCCGCCCTCCCATTCTCTCCTCTCTGTCATCCAGAGAAGTCTCACTGCCACCCTCCCCTGCTCTCATGGTGAAGCACCACAAGGACCAGACAAATCCTAGAGCTATGTCCTTGGCCCAGGGCCATACAGCCCATTGGCTTGGCAGGGCCAGGGCTGGGGCCTCACCCGTGTTGAGAACAGCTGTTTCTCTATCCCAGCTGAAAGAGCCCAGGCTGACATTCACGTCACAGTTGAATGAAGCCTAGAGTGACTCTCCCCAGCAGCAACTTTCCATCGGTGCAGCCAGCTCCACCCAGGCCCCCCACAATCCTCACACCTAGATCAGGAGCAGTTTCTGCAGGAGTTGTGGGCATGAGGCAGAGGTTGCCGAGAGCCCCCGTGTCCCCCAGGGGAGTGGACTGGTGTGAGACAGGCCTCACCTCCTCCCTAAGCACTTTCTCTGCAGGCAGCACATTAAACTACCATGATAGCACCCTCACTACTAAGATAAGGAAACTGAGGCTGAGCATGTCTGTGGCCTACCACACTTCGTTAACTTCCCGAGGTTCTGACACCAGGACTCAGGTTTCTTGATTTGCATTTAAGTTGTCTATCCACAACTCAAGGGTCTATTTCGAGGAATAAAAATAAAACAAATATAAATGTTTTCCTCATGGGATAAGCGCACATGTCAATGTGGTGTTTGGCCCTCCCCCACTGAGAGTGGGGTCTATGGGCTTTCCCTGGAATCTGGGATGGCCTGCTGCTTCCACCAAGGGCATATGATAGAAGCAATCCTTGGGGATTGGCCAAGGTAGAAAGGTAGAAGCTGGGCTTTTGTGCGGTGTCCCAGGGGCCACACAGCTTCTAACTTTTCCACCAACACCCATTCTGAAGTGCTGGGCCTCCATAGAAGTCTGCCCTGAGGCCACCATGCTGTAAGGAAGCTCAAGCCACACAGAAGTGCTCCAGGCAGCTGCCCAGCTAAGCCCAGCCTTGCAGAGCTTCCAGCCCAGCCCTGAGCCCACAGATAGAACACACCCAGGTATTTGCATGCCCCAGCTATGGAGTCACCCCTCTGGGTGAGCTTTCTAGCAGCCCTGCCTGAAGACCTGACCCACAGAACACATGAGCCCAGGGAAATGGGCATTGCTTTATGCCATGAAGCATGGGCTAGGTAGTGACCCTGGAATAGTGGATCCATCTGCAGCAGGAAGATCCAGGCCTGCATTTCTCCAGCAGGCGTGATCCACCATCACACACTCTCAGCAGCCAGGCCTAAGCTGAGGTGTGTAAGGGACTGCCCTGGGTGATGACTGAGGAGTGAGGGGATGATTCCAAACCCACCTCACTTCCTGCGAGGAGGCTAGAGCCGAGAAGATTGAAATAAATCGATAAATCCCGTCACCCCATCAGAGCCCCCAACCATGAAACTTTGGAATGAGACACATAGGTGGTGATCCTCACATGCCCAGGACCAGGCTGGCCATGGTCAGTGAACTTAGCCCCCGGCCAGCCCATACCCTGGCCCCACCCCATGGTGGATGCCCGGAGCCTAGAGCGGGAGTCAAAGACACCATAAAAGCAGAGCTGGCGGCATTCCCGGGACAGGAGTAGGGCTGTCTGTGGTGAGTCCCACAAATCGTGGTCCCCCTGAGGCTCTTAGACCACAGCAGACATAGAAGCCCTGCCAGGCCACTCTCTCCAAGGACACCAAAATTATCCTGCCACTCTTGGAGCTGCTGTAAACATTGTGAACCAGGGGAGAATCTCTTTGAAGTTCAAACCTTGCCTACCCACAGAAAGGGACTCTCCAGCCAGGCAGCTCTTCACAGGGCAATTAAGATGTTGTCTCCAGGTATTGGGGCAATTTGCAGGGTTCGCTGTGGCTTTTCTGGCAGTGAGCTCTCTGGCCCCTGCCAGAAGGCTAGGTACAGACAGGCAGTAGCCAGGAGGCCCAGGGCAGGGGCTGCAGCCAGGGAAGTCTGGGACCCCTGGGGCAGCAGGGCCAGTTTGGAGGCTGCAGACACTCCCTCCCACCACAGGGCTGTCTCAGGCCAGCCAGGGCACACCTGAGCTCTGTGCTTTGATGTCCTGTCTTTGCAGACAGCTTTCTTAGCTCTCACTGAAACTGTTAGAAGTGATTCTTAGCATGCCTTTTATCAGAGACCAGAAGAAGGAGTTGAAAGTGGGACTCTGGGGTTTTCAAAAGAATCTGCAAGACTGGGGAGGGGAAGAAAAACCGCCTCAAGCCCTGAAAGGAAGCAAACAAATGTCTATAGTCTCCCCAAGCCTGGAGGCCACGGTCCCAGGCCTGTGATGTGGGTGAGGGGAGGAGTGTGCTCAGAAAAGCTGCTGGGTTCACAGCTTAGGGTTTGGGTTGTGGTTTCACTTGGATCCTGTTAGAAATCTAATTATAAAAACCAAAGGGGCAGGTTCTCAAATCCCAGGCAATGGGGCGCCCACCACCCTAAGCCAGCTCTTCTGCTTGGGACCTCCCAGAGAGTGCCGCCTCCTGGGCTCGCAGGTGAGGTGGGGAGGCCTCCAGATGAACAAAAATGCAAAATGAGAGCAGACAGCGGCAGTGATACCAACCCACAGCTGGGACTGAGTCCCACCAAACAAGCAGAGGCCTGGACTCCCTGAGGCCACAACGACCCGGCCGCGGTTTCTCAGGCAGAAGCTGCTGCCACAACCCTTGTAGGCCCAGCTGTTTTCACGGTGCTATTTGCCATAAAGGCTGTCTTTCTTCTGGTTTGGTAAGAGAGAGACCTTCTCAGCAGCCATCAGGATCACAGCAAAGCCCCTGGTCACCAAGCAAGCCAAGCTCCCAAGGCCAAAGACATGTGAGGATGACGTGATACCTGGCCAAGAATGAGGTATCCCAGGCCAGGTGCCTGCAGGTGTGGGGCAGATGAAGGGGACTGCACCCCGCCCTCAGGAGCCACCACCCACGGCGCTGATGGACATGCTGGCCGGCAGCCTAGCTGGTTTTTATTGTGGTAAAATATGCACAACATAAAATTTACTGTCTTCATTCATTTTTCAGCGTACAGTTCAGTGGCATTAAGAACATTCACACTGTTGTGCAACTATCACCACCCTCCATCTTCAAAACGTTTGCATCTTGCAAAACTGAAACTGTCCCCATTAGACAACTCCTCAGCCCCCAATCCCAGCCCCTGGCAACCACCATCCTACTTTCTGCTTCTACGAATTTGATTGTAGCTGGGACACTAGCTACCTCAAATAAGTGGAATCATAGAGTTTTTATCCTTTAGGCATTTGACTAAAGGTAAAGGTATTTTTAAAGACATTTCAAGACTGGGTGCAGTGGCTCACGCCTGTAATCCCAGCATTTTGGGAGGCCGAGGCGGGCAGATCACCCGAGGTCAGGAGTTTGAAACTAGCCTGGCCAATGTGGTGATACCTCATCTCTACTAAAAATAGAAAAATTAGCTGGGTGTGGTGGCACGCACTTGTAGTTCCAGCTACTCGGGAGGCTGAGGCTAGAGAATCGTTTGAATCTGGGAGGCAGAAGTTGCAGTGAGCCAAGATCTCACCACTGCACTCCAGCCTTGTAGAGCAATTCTCCATCTCAAATAAATAAATAAATAAATATAAAAATAAAAATAATGACATATCAATTGAATTGATACGGTCATTTTACCTTTGTCCATTATTTTTCAATTAATAAATAATAAAAATAACTATTTCAGTGTACTGTTCTATGAGCTTTAAGACATGTACAGATTGTGTAACCACTACCACAACTGGGATGCAGAGATGTTCTATCCCCCAAGAAAACTCCCTGTACTTCCCCTTTATATTCACAACCTCCCACCATCCCAACCACTTACAACTACCAATCTACTCTTTGTCCCTAGGTCACCTTTTCAGGAATGTCATATACATGGATGCAGTGGCCTTTTGAGATTGCCTTCTTTCACCCTAATGCCTTGGAGGCTCATTCAAGTTGTCGCAGGGATCAATAGCTTGTTCTTTCTTATCACTCAGTTGTGTGCCACGGTATGTAGGAGCATTTGGGGGCCTGGCTTGTTTCACTTAACATAACGTCCTTAAGATTCATCCATGTTGTGGCCAGGCACCGTGGCTCACGCCTGTAATCTCAGCACTTTGGGAGGCTAAGGCGGGTGTATCACATCAGGAGATCGAGACCATCTTGGCTAACATGGTGAAACCCCATCTCTACTAAAAATACAAAAAATTATTGTATAATAATCAGGCGCAGTGGCATGCACCTGTAATCCCAGCTGCTCAGGAAGCTAAGGCAGGAAAATCGCTTGAACCCAGGAGGCAGAGGTTGCAGTGAGCCGAGATCGCGCCACTGCACTCCAGCCTGGCAAAAGAGCAAGACTCCATCACAAAAAAAAAAAAAAAAAATTCATCCATGTTGTAGCATGGGACAGGATTTCATTACTTCTTATGGCTGAATTACACTCCATGTATGTTGTTTTAAAATGTGCTGGGGATTTGTTTTAATCAGGTGTAGTAAGAAATTCAGACACAGAAAAGACTGTTAGGAAGGAGAAAGTTAATATTCACAGACTCTGGACACAGGAGGCAGGGCACGCCACGCCCCGGGCCGCACAAGGAAGCACCAGGGTGGGTCAGGGGACGGGGGCGGGGACAGGGGCAGGGGGTGCAGATGTAGGCAGGAGCCTTTATTGGGGTTTCCGCAGGAAGGAACAAGCGAGGCAGGGTAAGCAGGCTTAGGGTTGGCTAGTTTGCATGATTTCAGCAGGCTCTAGGGTGCAGGGGCTGTCCCTAGGTGTCTCATACGTGCCCTGGGGTGATGAGTGCAGGGAGATAGTGCCCTGGAGTGTGACAGCCCCATAGAGGAGGTAGTTGGGTGGCTTGGGACTGGCTGGTTTGCTTATGAAAGGCATGTTTGCAGGGGAACTTCACTGGAAATCAGCTAGTCCCTAGAACGAGCAGTCCCTCCAGGGTCAGCAAGGCCCCAGATGTCACAGCATCAGGAAATGGCAAAAATTGAAAACCTAATTAATACATATGTATAGACCACATGTTGTTTATCTGCTCAGCCATCGATTGCCTCTTGGGTTGTTTCTAACTGTTGGCTATTGCAAATAACGCTGCTAGCAACATCGACATAGCAGTGTCTGTCCAAGCCCCAAGCAGCCTAAATATATTTAAAGTGCAGTTAGAACCTTTTTTTTCCCCCCAGAAAATAAGGAAGGAGGTAGCACCAAAATCAAGGGTTGAAATACTAAATAGTCTTATCTCAATTAAGATGTTTAGGGCTAAGTTCTCACCCCCAGCCCCATTTTTTCCATCATTCTTGGCCGAAAGAGTCAGAAACCCTGTTTCTAGACTGATAGCCCCTATCCAGCCATTGCTTCTTTCCTGAAACAGAAAATGACCCAGGTCCAGCAGTGTGGCTCTGATGACAGACAGAGAGTGAGCCACAGCAGGTGCACTGAGAGCCCTTTGCCAACACAAAAAGCTACTCACAAGCCCAAAATACTGAGGCACAGTGACCTCTGAGGCCGGGTCCCCTTTGCTGCTCCACCACTGAGCCCCTGCCTGTCTGACCACCAGGGCCAGCACGTGGATCCCTGCCTCCAAGGTAAGGACAGCACCCCCGTGGCCCTTCTGGGCTTGTTGGAGATATTAACGATGCAGTATCATCAGAAGTCAGAGAAACAAGGACATAGGTAATGACTAGGTCTTTCAAGGAAAGAAAATACTGGTCATTACTAGAACCCTTGATGACCAGTTTTTCAGATTTTTTCATTGTACTCTTTCTTGGGTTATTTTCAAAAACAGTCAACCCATGCACCACAATGCATGTGATAACCATCTTCTAGCATTAAGGAGGAAAGGCACCTCTGACTCAAAATCAGCCCAAAGATCACTAAACCCTGCAGTTGCTGAGGTCAGCTGGAAGCTCTTCCTCCTCTAAGCCCCAGCTTCTCCTCGCTCAGACGCTAACAGTGACTCTTGTGAATTTCTCAAGTGGCTTGGAGAAAATGAGAGAAAGAAAGGATGTGGGTGCCACTTTGGAGATGATCAAGGAAAACTGAAAGACGAGTTAAGTGCTTGGACAGTGCCCTCCAGCCTAAGGGAAGCTCTCCTGCAAGTGGCCACTGTGGCTGGTAGTCCATGGAGCCATTTGGCGTCCACTTCCTCTCTGACTTTTCTGCATCCCTCCTTAAACTTGGACTGTTTTGTTCTGTGTTGTTTTGTTTTTGTTTTTGTTTTGCCCCTTGCCAGGGCTTGCCAGCAAGAACAGCAAAAAGAGAAAGGGCAGTCTCAAATTCAGAGAAATTGAGCTAAGTTGAGGAACATGGGTCTTGATAGTGTTCTCATTTATGTTTCCAACTCATTGGTTTCAGTCACTGTAATACTTGACATCATGGAGCCAAACAGAAACATTCCTCATTCATTCACTGGGCAAGTATGTATTGAGCATCTACAAGGAGGCACACTACTCCAGGTGGTAAGGATTCATCAGTGAGCAAGACAGAAAGGTTCCTGCTCTTCCTGAGCTTATCTACAGGGAAACAGGAGTGCACCGAATGATGGAGTTTCAGGGAGGACTGTGAACTTCAAAGAATGATAAAGCAGGAGCGGGGTATATGAGGTGGAGGCAGGACCTCCGTGAAATCCTGCAGCTTAGGCATAGGATGCTCCCCACTGAGGGAACCTCAAAAGGAGGCTCAAGTAGGGGAGCTGTCTGACAGTTCATCTAGGGCAGCCTCTGAGGCACAGAGCAAGGTGAGAGCAGGGAAGAGTATCCTGGAAGGACATCGGCAAGATCCCCAGCAGGGCATGTGACAAGGTCTCCAAGAGAGGGAGGCATCCTCAGAGCTGGGCCAGGCTGAGGCTGCAGAGACGGTGCCGGGAAAGCTGCTCCCCGGTAGCTGGCGTGTCCCTTTCAAGGGCTTCGTCTGACACCAGTCCCATCCTTGCTGCTCTCGGTGACCCATGCACACACACATTCTGCTGCCTGCTGGACACGACTGGAAGGGACCAAGCTGGGAAAGCCACAAATGAGAGATCAAGTTAGAAGACAAAATGGATGGATTAAAGTGTGAACAAGGCCAAACCCTCCCTCCCAGCCATGCAAACTCCACTTGGTTTTACCTCAAGGAGAAGGGTTTTGAAATAATGTGCAGATAGAGAGGGGTGTGTGTTCATAAGGAGATCTGTAACTTTAAATGCAAAGCAACATTTAAAAACATGTAGTAGGTTATCTTTTTCTCATGCAAAGTTCAAGTTGACAAAGACCTTTGGGGATGGAACAGTTGCATAAGTGTGGGATTAGCTGTACTTGATGATAAATAAATGAATGACAACGAGTGAGGCAAGCCTAATATATACCGAGCAGCTACCAGCACCCCTATGCTTAAGACTTAGCTGAAACCCAGCTTTTGGGTTTTATTTGAGTCTTTCTTGATTTTCTGTCACTCCCACTACACACCTGGGTCTTCTGCCACCCATGGTCCATGAGTCTTCTGGCCTACCCTCTGGGGCACCTTGGCATTCCAATCTTCTGTTTCCATGCCTGGCTTCCCCACACAGCTCAGCTCCCCTGGCTCTTCATCATAGCCTGGACCTAGCTTGGAACAAGAAGCACATAATGGCTCAATAAATATTTGCTGAATAAGTGAATAAGTGGCAGGCTTCACCAGCGCTCTCTGGATTAATGCTCACAGCCACCCTGACTGTGGGCATCATTATTGTTTCCACATTTACAGATGAGTAAATGGTGACCCAGGGAGGTCAGATCACTTCCCCTGGGCCAAACATCTGGCTAGTGACAAAAATAGGATTTAAACCTCAGTGAGACCAAATCCAGAGTCTATGCGTTTGGCTCAGTCTATGCCTTTGCCTCCTGTTCCTCTGAGAAAAACCTTGACTAAGTCTTAGCAGATTCAGAAAGATCCAGAGAGAGCCCGGGGAGCAAGTTGCTCTCATTGTTCAGTGCTAATGAAGGCTCTTTCCTTTTAGAAGTGGCCAAGAGTAACAATGTTAGGGCCAAAGTTTTTATTCAATGGATAATCAGTGAGACCCGAGTTTTATTCCATCCCTATCACTCACATCTTTGTGTCTCTGAGCAAGTAAATCACTTCATTTTTCAGGTTCTCCTTTTCCTTCATTCAGTCATTCAACAAACACTTACCAAGTGCCCATCATGCACCAAGTAATGCATTGGGTGCCAGAGATGCAAAGATAAACATCCCTGTCTGCCTGTCTTCAGAAAGCTCACTAGCTAGCTAGGAGACAGGCCTGCAAATCAGCAATTATAACGGAGGTTTGTACAAATTCTACACAAGGTGCAAAGGAACGCAGGAAAGAGGACATAAGGCTGCAGAGGATCAAGGGGTGAGGAAGAAAGGCTTTATGGAGGAGGGAGCCTCTGAGTTCTCTAGCAAAGTCCAAGGCCTGGAAGCTCCCTTCCAGCTGATGGCACAGGAATTCTGGATGCTGAAGTGCCATAAATGGAGGACTTGGGGGAAGGGGGACTTCTCCCTGAGCCTTTTGTGCTTTGGGGGGTGCCACAGCTACTGGTCATCAGGGGGGCTTTGAAGCCAGCCTGGGTGGCCACTTCTCCCCAGTGTGACCCTCCCTACACTTCATCTTCGCATGGGAAATGCAGTTTCCCTAGCAAGTGCTTCACTGCAAACAGCAAAACCCTAAAGAAGGTGGAGAACCATGTCCTGAAACAGGCAGGGACCGGCAGGGACCAGCAGTGACTTCCTGCCATGGGATGATGGGATGAGGACACAGCCCCCAGGTCTGAGTATCCTGGACGCTGGCCCCCTGCATCCAGCATGACTCACTCAGACACAGACCTACTAAGAGTGGTGGACACTAGCGGGGACAAGAGACCACCACGGTGCTCAGTGCTCTCACAATGATGGGAGCCAATGGAAGAGTTTCTGCAAGGCTGCTGCCCTTGCCTCTAGTATAGGGCCTAGTGTTGCTATCGGTGAATAGCTCAGTGGGAGCTGAGAGGGGACTGGCACACAGTGCACACCCAGCACCCTCCACCAGCCTCAAGTGCAAAGGGCTCAGGCTTCACTGCTGCCACCCAAATCTTGTATGTGGCACCCAGGCCTGGGACCCCTCAATAATTCGTGCCTCCTTGGGCCCATGTCTTTGTGGGCCTCTTTCCCTGCGGGCAGGCAGAACCTGAGATCTGCATCTAACCAATAGCATATGGCAACCATTAAGGCAGTCCTCAGTTGTCATGAAAGTCCCAAATCAGCTGGTTTTGAGTTATCAAAAAGGAGATTATTCTGGGAGGGCCTGACTTCATAGATGAACGTGCTCAAGAGGAGGATCAGGGCCCTTTCTGACATGAGAGACCTTCTCCCCATCGCTGGCTTTGCAGAAAGAGAGGCCATGATGTGAGAGGGCCATGGGACAAGGACCTGAGGAGACCTAAGGAACTGAGAGCAGCCCCTGCTGATAGCCAGCAAGAGTGTGGGGACCTCAGTCTGGCAGCAAGAGGAGGTGAACTCTGTCAATCACCTGAGTGAGCTTGGGAGCAGATTCTTTCCCAGTTGAACCTCTAGCCTCCAGATGAGACCTCAGCCCTGTGACACCTGTTTTGCAGCCTTGGGAGACCCTGAGCAGAAGACCGAGTCAAGCCGTGCCTGGGCTCTTGACCTGTAGAAACTGTGGGTGCTATTTAACCCTATTAAGTTTGTCTTGCAGCAGTAGAAAACTAATATCCCAGGGCCTTCTGGAAAAATGTCATTGCAGCCTAGCTAGATTGGTATCATCCTGCACCACACCCAGCCTCTTTCTAGTTCATGTAACCCCTAAAACCTCCAGGTCCCAGTAAAGACTGGGAGTTTTCAGGGATCTCTCCGGAATGTGCAGGGCCTCTGAAGATACCTAGATACCAACCTGGCCAACCCACACCTTGCCAGCCACTGCCATTGTACTGCCCAGTGTCACAGCAGATATGGCCCAAGTTGCATTCAGGCTTTTCCTAGTGGTTTGCAGTCTTGCTAGACTGTGCTGGACCAGAACGGATATTCCCACAACCCCAAGCCTAGCTGGGTGTTCCTACCACATCCTTCTCCATCCCTGCGTGTCCCACTTAAAAGGGTTGCCAGGACCCCAGAGTCAGACCCAAGCCCTGCCCTCTCCTTTCTTCCCTGTTTTTGGTCTGTAAGGAGCTGCCTCATCCCACAGGATCTTTAGGTCCATTTCACTATAGTCAGAAATGTCTCTGAAGCACAAAGAAAGGCTGAATATCCACTAAACTGAATACAAGTTTTGTCTTTTGAGCACAAGCAACGTGGATCTTAGCGTGTTAAAACGGACACCTATGAATGCTTCTGGGCCCCTGCTGGGCTCACAGGTGGAGCCTTGACCACAAAAGCTGGGCCAGATAATTATCCAGAATGTCTAAACAGATCACCAAAGACAAGACCATCTCCAAAAGGAAAAGTAAGAAAGTTGACTCTGAGCAGCAGCGCTAAAGCCCAGGCCAATGCCACTGACACGGTGACAGAGCGCTTCAGTGCCCACGCTGGCCTGTTATTGGGCATATGCAGTTTAAGAAACCCTTACTTGTTTGCTATGCCTCCAAAGAAGCTATCAGGCTTAGAAAATCACAAAAGGGAACCAAAGGAAAAATAGGAAACTAACAAAATTGACAGCATTTGCCAACGGCTTCCCAACACCGGCTTTGCATCAGCCACGGAGGTTGTTAATAGGTGGAGCTGCTTCTGCTCTTGCTGTTTCCATGAAAGTGTCTGGTGTTTCTGTATTGCACATTCTGATTATGAAATTTTAAAACCGTATTAATGTCTAAAGTGACTGTGACTAGAAGTGTTCTTCTTTACGGAAACTAAAATCACAACTGTCAAGGAAACAGGTATGCCTGGGAATGCCGACTTCCCCAGGGCCCTTGCCGGGGCGCTTGCAGCCCTCTCCACTGCTCCTGGCAGCCACGCAGCAATGACCTCATGTGCATTTGCCCTCCAGGTCCACCAGCTGCAGTGACCTCATCACAGGAATGCTGCACCACTCTGATCATTCAGCAGCCATCAATATCCGGGCAAGACCCTCCCCAGCAAAGAGATTACAACTCACTAAAGGCTCAGATAATCATTAGCATTTTTTAACAATAAAATATTTTTTATTCAGCTATGTGTTTTTTTAGACTTAATACCATTCCACATTTAGTAGACTACAGAATAGTGTAAACAAACATTTTTTTTTCTTTTTTTCTTTTTTTTTGAGACGGATTCTTGCTGCAACGCCCAGGCTGGAGTGCAATGGTGTGATCTCGGCTCACTGCAACTTCCACCTCCCAGGTTCAAGCGATTCTCCTGCCTCAGCCTCCCGAGCGGCTGGGATTACAGGTGCCTGCCACCATGCTTGGTTAATTTTTGTATTTTTAGTAGATATGCGGTTTCACCATGCTGGCCATGCTGGTCTTGAACTCCTGACCTCAAGTGATCCACCCGCCTCAGCCTCTGGGAGTGCTGGGATTACAGACGTGAGCCACTGCACCTGGCAAACATAACTTTTATACGCACTAGAAAACCAAAAAAATCCATGTGACCCACTCTATTGCAATATTCATTTTCTCACGGTGGTCTGGAACCAAACTCACAATGTGTCCAAGGTATGCCTGTACAGTAAACTTGCACTATAAAAAATGTTTCTTAAAACTTTGATATGTTCTTCTTCATTAAGACACTAAATAGCAGTAATCTATACCCTACCCTATTGAAGGAGTGCTGAGCAGACATAAACTATCAAGACTTTTGCAACAACCACCCTGAAAGAACATTAACTCTGCTTCTATCAGAGGTCAGAGGTGCCATCAATAGAGGGGACGGAAATGCTGAAGTGCAGTTAGATGTTAGCGAAAACCAAGATAGAATCTTTCCTCATATATGTTCACAAACCCCCTGGATTTTATCCGTGGTCTTGCAAGACCACGTGGTGTCTTTTTCCATGTCCCCAAGCAGGATGACATAGTCTGCAGCATTTGCTTCTGGGCCTGGTTCCCTGGAGACACCCAAGGCTGGGAATCCCATTGTGTGCATGCACCTTTGTCTGGATACGAGAAAGAAGAGGAAGAGGAGGAAAAGGAAGGAAATAAAGAGGGAAGAAGGAAAGAAGGGAAGAAAGAGGGAGAGTGATAGAAGACAGAAGAGACTGTGGGGTCCTCCCCTCTTCACTTCATCAGCAAGGGCCCAGGAGGCAAGGACGGTAGGTTCAACTTGTCCGTGACCTTCAGACCCAGACAGACCGCAAGTCCAGGGGCATCCCCGCACAGGCCATTAGGACCCGACCTCCACCAAAGTTTTGGAAGGAAACTTCACAAAGCTCCTCCGCAGCCAGACATTCCTTTCCAAGCCCACCCGACAGTCTCTGCCCCAGGGTCAGCTCCTGACATGGAGTGTCCTTGGTATGAGGCCCGCAGCCCCATCTGAGACCACCTCCAAGCCTCCTCTGCTCTGTGTAGAGCCAGTGAAAGTGAACCTGAACAGAATGTGGACCACAGCCAGGGGAGGAGAGAAAAGCCCTTGGAAAGCACTAAATCACTCTCCTTGTTCCAAAAACCCCAAGGGCAGCAGAATTATCTGGAAAATGAATTCCCAAAAAATGATTCATGGAGGGGAAAAAGAATGTGTCCTATGATTCTTCCTTCAATTTAAAATGTCTAAGCAAGTACACATTGCAGCCACATAATACACCCTTTCCCCATTAATAATCATGATTTTCAGAAGAGAGGGTCATTTTTCCTGTTATTGTTGGTCACACCTGCCAGTAAACAAGCTGTGTGTGCTGTGTGGGGGTCAAGGCAGAGCATTCAGACTCTAAAAGCTAGACCCCACATGTCCATGACCTTGGGCTTGCCCAGCTGAACGGGTTTCCATGCACTCCACATCTGGATTCCAAGAACAGACTGACATACAATGTTCCAGAACAGATCGATGTGGATGAGGATGCCCCGTCAGAGAAAACATGGCCCATTCTCTCCCAAAGGCTACATTTTTTAAAAAGAGGATAAATAATTACAAGCTACTTTTGCAATGTTTCTATAACCAAAGTGGGATTTGTAAATCTCTGAATTGTTCGAGGAGGCTTGTCCGCAACCCCCCTGAGTCATGACAGGAAAGGAATTATTTATAGCCCAGGACAGTTTGTTTACATGCTTACCTAGTTCCTGGGCAGAGTCCTTCCACCACCTGCACAGTAAAAGTTGCTCATCAAAAATAGAAAATCATTGCTTCCTTTTCAACTTTCCCTGAAAGCACTGAGAAGAGGAAGGGGGAACACAAAATAGATTTTTACTAAAGGGTTCTTTCCTCTCCAACTAAAATCTTATCCAAATGTTGCTTCCTTAATCCCCAGAAGGAAACCAAATCCTGAGCCCTTTTGTAGAATGATTAGAGACAAAGTCCTGAGACTCCACACCTGATTGTCCCCAAGGCCCAGGGGGGTTTCTGAAACTACCTGGGAGATGCTATGGGGGGCTGTGAGAATGTAAAGGAGCCCATCACCCAAGCTGGGGACCTTGAGACCGGCCTCTTTTTCATCCAGACCAGTGCTGCCTTTATCTGTTGTGCACAATGGCATTTAGACTGCTTCTGCTGGTAAACCAGAGTTTGAAAGTGACAGAAATGGTTGATCAGGCAGGCCCTTGGGGCTCTCAGATGAATGCACCATTCTGTCACTTTGTCCTGTATGGTTGCCATCCATACAGAGAGCGCTGGGCTGAGCAGCCTCCTGCCCAGGTTGCTGGAGATGCCGTATCCACGTTAGGGTGAGACCTAGAGGCACTAGAGGCAGCAGGAGGGAAGGGGGAAACCTGTCAGTTCCTTCCTGAAAGTTGTAATCTCCTTATATAGAGAGATGACCCAGAGAGGGAGCTGGCGGGGTGGCATGCAGCTATGAAGATGCTGAGCTGGCAAGAAAGCAGCCACGCGAAAGGTGGCACGGAGGTCAGGGAGCCTCAGCAACACAGAATAGGCGAAAGCCAGGACAGCTCCTCCGGGACCAGGGCAACTGGACATGCTCCAGGTAATGCAGGTAACGCAGGTAACGCAGGTAACGCAGCTGAGCGGGCACCAAAAGGCAAGAGCCGTGTTAGGGAAGAGATCAGGTTGGTCAGATACACCACAGGCTGCTAAAAAGGGAGCTCTATTACTGAGCGTTAATCATAAGATTGGAGAGATTGTTGAGAAGTACTTCACACTTGAAGAAGACATCTTCAGGAGAAAATGAAAGGAAAACGTAGGTGGGGAGAAAGATCAGGTTATTCTATTTATTTCCAACTGGGTAACATGGTATATATGACACATATACAGATAGATAGTTGGGTGAATATATATATGTCATCACAAAAAAGATCGTCTCTCATATGAAGGTCTTGAACCAGGACCCACATGCACCACACTCAAATATTATACCATGAATTTCCACAGACCAAAATCTTTAAAGCACCTACAACTGGAACTTTCTTAGACTAAAATAATTTGGCTACATAACAGAATTCAGCTACTTGCAAGAGTCAAAGGCAGACACGTTGTTTTATAAATTAACTAGAAACATTTCTTGAGCCAAACTAGACATGGAGTTATTGACACAACCGGAGGGCAGAGCTCACCAACGGCACCGAGACTGGCCGCTACTCAGCTCACCTAAGACCTCCCACACTGCCCACAGGCCACACCACAGAGCGGCAGGAGACACGTGTTCCAATGTTGACCGAAAGGCAGGTGGAGGCCAGAAAGCATGCTGCCCACTGAAACTGGGCCCCAGCCACAGAGGCGGGACAGAGCCACCAGCTCCACCACTCCACCACCCCCAGCTCGCTGGGTAAACACACTCGAGCTGGAAGCCTGGGGTCCTGGCCTTCTCACGAGACTGCAGGAAGCAGGATGGACGAAGTTTACTAAAATCTAACATCCTATGGTACGTGGGATTTATTTTTTTTAAATACTATCCAGGCTGGTTTTGTTCTCCCCACTGTTTAACTGTATTGAGTATACAACCTGCAAATAAAAATATACGTGGGCTAGCCCTGATCCAGGGTTTGGAGGCAGTATGATCTCTGCAACATCTTCAGCAAAACCACTGGGGAATCATGAAGATTCCTGGCTCCTCCCTGCCCTGCATACACACTCACACACACACACACCCCATTCACACACCATACACACATCTTACATACCATACACATACAAACCACACACACTGTAAACCCACATGCAACACACACAGCACACACCCCATTCACATACCAGACACACACCATACACACATCATACACATACATACCATGCACACTGTAAACCCACACGCACCCCACACAGCACACACTCCACCTACACACACCACACACACCACTCACTATACATCTCACACATACTGTATGCCACCCGTACATGTCCCCCCACAGCACATACCACACACACCATACACACCACATATGCCCACACAAGCACACACCACACACGGCACAAATTACACACACCACACACACACACGTACAAACACACACCCCATTCACATACCAGACACACACCATACATACATCATACACATACAAACCACACGCACTGTAAACCCACACAGACCACACACAGCACACACCCCGCCTACACACACCACACACACACCACTCACTATACATCTCACACACACTATATGCCATCCTTACATGCCCCCACAGCACATACCACACACACACCACACTACACAAACCCACACAAGCACACACCACACACACATACACACACCACACATATACACATACACACATAGCACAAATTACACACACCACACACACACGTACACACACACACACCCCATTCACACACCAGACACACACCATACACACATCATACACATACCATACACATCAAAACCACGCACACTGTAAGCCCACACACACCACACACAGCACACACCCCTACACACACCACACACACCACTCACTGTACATCTCACACAACTGTATGCCACCCACACATGCCCCCCCACACCATATACCACACACACACCATACACACCACACAAACCCACACAAGTACACGCCACACACACACATACACACACCATATATATACACACACACATACACACAGCACAAATTACACACACACCACACACACATACACACACACTATACACCACACACAGTATACACCCCACACACATACACACAGCACAAACTACGAACACACACTCACAACTACACACATTACACACACCACAAAAACTATACACCCCACACAGTATACATACCCCACACACACATACACACCACACAAACTACACACACACCACAGAAACACAAAAACACACATTATATGCACCATACAAGCTATATACCCCACACACAGCACACATTATACACCCTCTCCACCACACACACACACACACACACGCACACACGAGTCCTCTATTAGAATTGTTAGGAAGTGGCACATAGTAACCTGCATTTTAACAACCAATCCTGAAGTTTGAGAGTCACAGCTTTTACATGAGCCAGGCTTCAAACCTTTAAACCCCTTTGATTGGTGGGCAGGCAGAGGGGAGCTTTAGTGGATAACAGCAAAGTGTGTCGTGCACAGCACCCCATGTGGGTCAGCATCCCATGCCATTTTCACGACAGCCCTAGAAGCTGGGGATTGTCACTGTGAGTCTCAAACCCTGCAGGTTTGCAAATGTACAGAATCCTCCTATCTCAGGAATGCCTGTGGTTCCTGAAGAAAAAAATATATACATGTAGCTAATCTTGGCAATTCCAGAGGCCCCCAAAAAAAAACAATGTCCTGCAGTCATGAGGTCATGGCCCTTCTTGTGGTGAGCTCATCGGTCCCAAGTGCCAGGAGGGCTCTCCAGGCACTATCTGAGCCTCACAACACCCTTGGGCAGCCCCACCTGGCCCTGCACTGCCTCCTTCCCTTCTTGCAACAAAAAATTCAATGTCAAGGCAAAGACTGATAACGAGGGTGATGTAATTACAACTCCCCAGGACCAGACTCTCCACCCTGACTTTTCAAAAGGTCTATTCATCCCATCAATATCTTAGAAGGATGGGCCACATTCCTCCCTCACAGTCTGCGGAAGCTATGGGGACAGGCCCAGGGGTGAGCTGCGAGCTCCCTCATGCCATGGAATGGGCCCCTGCTCCGTTCCCCTCCTCTGAAGATTTCTTCGGAGACAGAGGCTGTTCTTCCTTTGAAGGGAGGAGGCTTAGTGAGACTGGGATGAGGAGGGGTCTTCCAGGGACAAAGCTTTGCTGTGGTCCAGGAATTGTGGGGAACCAACATGTCCTGTTTCCCTAAATTATTGCCGGAAGGGGCTGCAGGGCCCCAGGAGACACCAGCACCCTCCTACAGCCTTCCCTAGCAGCTCCAAGGCAATTTCCTCTCCCTTCTTCCCCTCCTTGGCCTTCCGGAGGGGTTTGAAGAGTCCTTCACCATGTCCTCTGGGGAGCACATGAAGACGATGACTTTTTTAGGCAGTGTCTCTTCTATTCACCTTGACTTTGGCAGCACTGATTTTTCAAAACCCATCTCAGTGTATATACACCTTCTTGTTTAATTTAATAAAAATTAGCTCACCAAACTCCACCCTGGAGAAATTCACCAAAGTCACAAATTGACTTGAAAGAATTTATCCAAGGGGTCTGTGGATGGAAGTCAAAGAGTCTGAGAACTTGAATGGGGAAAGAATTCCATCTTTATTTCCAACCAACCTCTAATTGGAATTGAGCCTTGTCTTCACTGTGAGTGTAAGTACCTTCACAGTAGGATTTGGGATAGCTGTGATTTTGTCACCACAGAAGCCACAATTATTTGAGCAGCTCATTAAAATTGTTGCAGATGTCATAAAACTTTGTTTATGTATTTATATATTTATTTAGAGACCGGGTCTTTCTTTGTCACCTGGGCTGAGGACAGTGGTGCAATCTCAGTTTACTGCAGCCTCTGCCTCCTGGGTTCAAGAATTCTACTGCCTCAGCCACCTGAGTAGCTGGGACCAGAGGCACGGGCTACCATGCCTGGCTAATTTTTATTTTTTATATTTTGTAGAGATGGGGTTTTTCCATGTTGCCCAGGCTGGTCTAGAACTCCTGGGCTCAAGAGATCCACCTGCCTCCTAAAGGCTGGGATTATAGGCATGAGCCGCCACATCCAGCCAAAATTTTGTATACTCTACCAATCCTTATAGATGTGCATCTTTAGCTATAAATAAAATAAAATAAAATAAAATATTAAAAAGACAATAATTCTGGTTTTTCCTCTTGGAAAAAATCAGTAGAAAAATCTATGTGTGTGTATGGTAGAAGCATCAGGAAGACGAGGCTTTGCTGACACTGCTTCATTGATTACTGTGTTCCCAGCATCTAGACTAGTACTGTGCATGGTAGGTGTTTAACAAACACGGTACTTACTGAATTTAAAACACTAGGTAAACTCGTAAGTGCTTACAAATCTATGGATTTTATTGACTTTTTAAACTGCAAAAGTTATGCATGCTTGTAAAACATCGAATGTTAAATTTATACAGCAAAAAAGATGTCTCCCTTATAATCACCCACCTCCCCTCCACACCCCCTCTGCCAGCCTGTGGTCACTCCTGGTAGCACTCTGGTGTGAATCCTCTCAGATCTTTTCCCACTTATTTAAAATGTATGGGTTGAGGATGGTGGCTTTTTTGGTTTTTGTTAATAAATATATAACAAGGTGACTGACTGAATATGTAATTTGTATTTTGCCTTTCTTTTTTCCTGCTTTTAGCAAGAGAAACCCTGGAGTTTTCAAGCAAAAGCTTTTCATGACTTGGGTGGAGGTATGAGAATAAAATATATAGCCACACACTTGTTCCAGCTTTTTGTGCTTAAGACCTCCAAAAGAAAGAAATTGCCAGGAGATGGGGCTGGCCTGAAAGCAGTGTATAATATAAATGGGTTTTCATGTCCTGAAGATTCAGCCCATGATGGGAATGAAGTTACATGTCTCAGACAAGGAGAGAAACTAGAGTCTGGGTCCCATGGCCGAGAGGTGGAGAGCAGGGAGAGCCTTAGGCTGTGTGCCCTGGTTTGGGTCACCAGGGAGAAGAGGTGGGGATATGAGAGGAAAGAACCCCCTCCCCTACAACATTCAAGTGGCAGGAACCTGGAAGCCCCAAGAGTCAAATAGCCTAACCTAGTCCCAAGCCTGCAGATGAGCCTATTGATATGGTTTGGCTGTGTCCCCACCCAAAACTCACCTTCAGTGGTAATAATCCCCACATGTCAAGGGTGGGGCCAAGTAGAGGTGATTGAATCATAGGGGCGGTTTCCCCCATACTGTTCTGGGTAGTGAATAAGCCTCACCAGATCTGATGGTTTTATAAATGGGAGTTCCCCTGCACAAGCTCTCTTGCCTGCCGCCATCTAAGATGTAACTTTGCTCCTCATTCACCTTCCACCATGATTGCGAGGCTTCCCCAGCAATGTGGAACTGTGAGTCAATTAAACCTCTTTCCTTTATAAATTACCTATTCTTGCCGGGCATGGTGGTTCACACCTGTAATCCCAGCACTTTGGGAGGCCGAGATGGGCAGATCACGAGGTCAGGAGATCGAGACCATCCTGGCTAACATGGTAAAACCCCGTCTCTACTAAAAATACAAAAAATTAGCTGTGCGTGGTAGCAGGCGCCTGTAGTCCCAGCTACCCAGGAGGCTGAGGTGGGAGAATGGTGTGAACCAGGGAGGTGGAGCCTGCAGTGAGCCAAGATCACCCCACTGCATTCCAGCCTGGGCAACAGAGTGAGACTCTGTCTCAATAAATAAATAAATAAATAAATAACCTATTCTTGGGTATGTCTGTATTGGCAGTGTGAGAACAGACTAATTAATACACCTATTAAGGAGAAGTGGAGTCACAAGGCCTTCCCAGAATGTCTGGGGCAGGAAGCCAGGCAAGGCAAACATAGTCCCTGACACCAAGCTTGCCAGGCTGCAGGAGACAGCTGCAAGGGAACAGACACGGGATCCACCCCTGCCTGGCAGTGGAAAGGCAGAGAATCTCTTGTTTGGATTGCATAATCCCTGAGGGTGTTTGGGTGATTGGGGAGTAAGGAAACATCTTGAGAAGGATACAGGACCTCCCATTAGTCTGTATCTGGGGACTCAAGCTGATGCTCTAAAAAAATCATAGCAGCATTTGTATTCCAACATACCTAATTTTATCACTTAAAAATTTAGCTTAGGCTAGGCGCGGTAGGGATTAGCCCTGTAATCCCAGCACTTTGGGAAGCCGAGGCTGGCAGACCACTTGATGTAAGGAGTTTGAGACCAGCCTGGCCAACATGATGAAACCCTGTCTCTACTAAAAATACAAAAATTAGCTAGGCATGGTGGCACATGCCTGTAGTCCGAGCTACTCGGGAGACTGAGGCAGGAGAATCGCTTGAACCCAGGAGGCAGAGGATGCAGTGAGCCGAGATCATACCACTGCACTTCAGCCTGGGCAACAGAGCAAGTCTCTATCTCAAAAAAAAAAAAAAAAAAGTTTATCCTAGCTATCTTCCCACACCATCACATATACAGACACTTCAATACTCTAACCAATGAATAGAATTCTAGACTTTGTATATACCGTAATTTATTTACCAATCCTTCACTGACACTCAGTTATGGATTTTCCCCAATTATTTCCCATTATAGACCAAGTTCATTTCTTGAACTTGAGTTTTTACAATCAGATGCAATTCTTTCTAAAAGCTGGAATTCTGAGTGGAATGACAGGCAAACAAGGTGGGCAAAGTTCCAAATGTGTTGACTCTTGACAAATTGCCCTCTGCAAAAAGTATGTGAAAGTGACCACTTCAGCAAGCATTCTGTTATTGCAGTGATGTTGTAGATTAACTTGGGGGAATGTGGTATATGAACAGTTTTAGCCTTTTACTGAAGAGTCTCCTGCATTTCCCTTTGTTCAAGTCTTCTTTTAGATCTTTCAGTAAAGGTTTTTGGTGTCCTATATATAGGTGTATTCGTTTCACTAGGGGTACCATAGCAAAGTCCCACAGACTGGGTGGCTTAAACAGAAGAAATGTATGGTCTCACGGTTCTGGAAGCCAGAAGTCTGAGATCCAGGTATCAGGAGGGCTGACTCCTCCCCAGGCTATGAGGGAGAAGCGGTCCCAGGCCTCTCTCTCAGCTTCTGGAGGTTTGCGGGAGTCTCTGGCATTCCTTGGCTTGTAGAAGAATCACCCAAGGTCTACCTTTATCTCTACGTGGGTTTCTCCCTCTGTGCTGGTTTGTGTCCAAGTTTCCCCCTTTTATAAGGTTACCAGCCATGTTGGGCTACGGGGCCCTCCCTACTCCAGTATGACCTCATCCTAACTTAGCTAATTAAATACAACTGACAGGACTCCACTTCCACAGTCTGAGGTATTGGGGACTAGGATTTCAACATCTGTATGTGGTGGAGGCACAATTCAATCCATAATAATACGTATCACATGTGTCTTTTTTTTTTTTTTTTTTTGAGACGGAGTCTCTGTCGCCCAGGCTGGAGTGCAGTGGCGTGATCTCAGCTCACTGCAAACTCTGCCTCCCGGGTTCAAGTGATCCTCCTGCCTCAGCCTCCAGAGTAGCTGGGATTATAGGCATGTGCCACCACGCCTGGCTAATTTTTGTATTTTTAGTAGAGACAGGGTTTCACCATGTTGGTCAGGCTGGTCTCGAACTCCTGACCTCAGATCTGCATGCCTCATCCTCCCAAAGTGCTGGGATTACAGGCATGCGCTACCGCGCCCAGCCTCACATGTGTCTTTTTATATGTATTACAAAATATTGTAAGTTTTCAATAATAATATGAATAGGATTGTTCTTAAAATTATATCTCCTTGTTGCTGGCATTTAGAAAAATGCTTACATTTTGTAAATTTACTTTGGATCTGACTACAAAATTATGTCATATTAATTCAAATAAATTGATTATCTTGTATTTTCTACATGCAAATAAATAATTAAAATTGTGTCTCTTACTTTTAAATATTTATGTCTTTTTCCCTATTCTTGCAGTGATCTTGACAATGTAAAATATCTAAATTTGTTGTCAGTATCAGTATTTTTTCTGACAATAAGACAAATGCTTCCCAAATGTCATTATTAAATACGATACTTACTATATGTCTATTTTATGTACTTTTTAAAATATTTACATTTCAAAGTTTATACACACAGAGATTAGAAACTGTGTGTGTGTGTGTGTGTGTGGTGTTTAGCTTCTAAACAGATGGAATTCTAAGTAATCTATCAAGGACCTGGCTATTCCATTGGAGGCCCACCACGTCAGAGTCTCTGGGGTGTGTTTCCTCTTGGATGAGATTCTTCAGATAAGAATTCTCCAGTCTCTTTCAAGCGGGCAGGTACATGCCTAGCCCCGTGTATGGGAGCCAAGCAGAATGGAGAAGATCTCTCCCTGTACTGGGCGGACTCTCCTCTCACTTTCCCCAGCTGGGTCTGGGGTTTCCCAGTACCGAGTCTTGTCATTCCATTTCTGCTGAGAATACATCTCCGACTCCTGCCGGTGTGGCTGGGATGGTTGCATGGCCATATTCATGAGTAAGATTAGGAAATACTGTTCTTTTTTGTTCTATTCAATCTTACTCTTAAGTGTGTTTCTCCCTTTGTGGAAGTACATGCAAAGGTTTTTGGGGTTTTGTTTTGTTTTGCTTTTTCCTTTTAATCCCCTGAAAAATGCTTTAAATATTGTGGAAATTGGCCACCCCTTCATTAGTCTATAAAACTCTGTGTGATGCCTTTTATGGAAGTAGAACTTTGACATTTTTATTTCTTCTGTAATGTTTGGCACACTCGGAACTCTTCTCATTCTTGAGGCAGTGTGATTGTGTTTTCTGAGAAAATCAATTCTATGTGGATCTCCAAATTTATTGATTTAAAAAGGACATCTTAACCTCTTATAACTGGACTCCTTTTTTTTTTTTTTTTTTTTTTTTTTTGAGACAGAGTCTGGCTCTTGTCACCTAGGCTGGAGTGCAGTGGCACTATCTCAGCTCACTGCAACCTCCACCTCCCGGGTTCAAGCAATTTTTCTGCCTCAGCCTCCTGAGTAGCTGGGATTACAGGCACCCACCACCACACCTGGCTAATTTTTGTACTTTTAGTAGAGACAGGGTTTCGCCATGTTGGCAGGGCTGGTCTTGAACTCCTGACCTCAGGTGATCCTCTCGCCTCGGCCTCCCAAAGTGCTGGGATTACAGGCGTGAGCCACCGCACCTGGCCTATAATTGGACTCTTTCCACCTCCAAGGCTGTATTGTCCCTTTCCTACTTGATCAGGCTTATGAGATAGGTCTTGTGTGCTTGTGTGATTGCTGGGAGAGGGAGGGGTTACCAGACTGAGGATTCATGGACCTTATCTACTGGGTTTCTTTTACACTTACATGACATTTCAAAGACTACTGCATTTGTTTTTCTTGCTTCTTTCCTTTTCTTTAGGCTTACTTTGCTTTTTATCTAGCTTCATGGGTTAAGTACTTCATTCAAATCCTTTGAATCATCTATGTTTTCTATGAAACGATTTTAGGTTATACATTTTTCTCCCAGAGTCACCTGGCTGTATACAATCATCTCAGATTGTTCTGCCCTTCCTATTCACATCAAAACACCGTGACTTTAGCTTTGATTTCCTCTCCTATACAAAAGTAACCTCGAATCTTGTGCAAATCCAACTGGAGGAAAACTAAGCCAGGATTGTGGCGCCTCTGGGCTGTCTTCTCTCGCTTAAACCAGTTTAAATCCAGAGCAATACTCATAGAAGAGGACATCAGGAACACAAAGACAGCCTCAGGGGGCCCTGGTGCCTGTGCCTGGTTTAGGGTGCTTAACTCAAAGGCACCAGGCAGAGGACCAAACCAGGCCAAATCAAGGCAAAGCCAGACAGCCCTTGACAGTGGCTCTCGGCCACTCGGTAGGGAAAAGCCCTCCCTGGGCAGCAGAATCAGCACCTTTCTGGCAGGCTGGGGGCAGAGCACGCTGAGTGAGAGTGGAGTGAGGGTCACCCGGCGGAGCAAGGAAGCAGTGGGAGCCGGCAGCCAGGGCAGCTGCCCGCTGCTTGCAGGCCCTGCAGCACAGGGCCCCTGGAGTGGACTGGCTGAGAACCACAACCATCTTCCTTGACCTCATGAGAGGCCCTCTAGTTCAGATAACTCAGACAACATCTCTGAATTGTTTAATGTTGTGTTGGGGCTACAGATGGTTTCCAGGGCACTTCCGAACACGTAATTTGAGATTGATTCAGGAGCTAAAAAATATGGTATGGAAAATGCAATCACACTCTTCTCCCTTCCCCCCTGGTCTTTGCATCCTAACACCTCTTAAACCCCCAAATTTATGACGCCACCATCATCTCACTGGCTTATCATGACAGTCATTCTGCAATCAGGCCTTTCTTTATTTCTCCTCTGGAAGGAACTCCTGGGGGCTATCGTGCGTTTAATGCCCAGACAGTTCTGCAGGTCTGAAAGTCACCTTTGGGCCCTGTTCCACCACTTCCCCAGCCCACCCCACCTCACCCCATCTGTCTTGCAAGCCCCATCAGCCTATCAAATTTTACGACCCGTGCTTCACTCTGCTTAGTATCTGTTGACCCAGGTTGCTAAACAATTTTACACAGCTGTGCAGCCAGACCAGAAGTCGGCAGTTTCATATCTGTCTGCAATAAAGTTGGCTTGATGAAGTGGTTTCTTGGATTGCTCCATTTAGGATTTCTTAAATCAGCTGGGTTTGACACTGCAGATTTAGTAGACATCCAAGGGGAGGCCAGAGCAGTGAGCCTCATGTTGCCCTTACACACACTGGCCCTGGACACCCTCAGACTCCACCTGGCCAGGGAAACCCGAAACTCCCTTTTTGCAACAGGTGGGACCACAACCATGGCTGTCAGGAAACTAGTTAGGAGTAATTCATGGACTGTATCTAGTGGCCCTTGGGCTTCTAAATGTGAGGAAATCTGATAGCTGCTGGAACCAGCGTCTGCCCAGGTTGCTCCAGCATGCCCTACCAAGGGAGGCCAGAGGCCTTGTGCACATCTGTCCTGCCAGGAAACTCCTGAGGAGGGCCGAGGGCTAGGGGCCTACAGTGCCCTTAGTCGGCCCAGAGGGAAGGGGCCATCCCCAGAGACCTACAGACCACAAAAAATGCATTGCATGTGTGCACCCATGCTCACAGCAGTGTAACTCACAGTGGATGACAGGTGGAAGACACACAGGTGTCCATCAGCTGATGAATGGACGAACAAAATGTGGTCTAGCCACACCATCGAGTATTACTCCATCCCAAAAGGAAAGAAATTCTGACACATGCTACCACAAGGGTGAACCCTGAGGACATGACGCTCAGTGAAACAAGCAGATCGCAAAAAGTCAAATACTCTATGACTCTACTTACTGGAGGCACCTAGGGGAGTCAGATTCACAGAGATGGGAAATGGAAAGTGGAATGGTGGTTTCCAAAAATGGAACAGGGGTAGCTGTTTAGTAGGTATAGAGTTTCAGATTTGTAAGACAAAAAAGTTCTGGAGATCGGCCTCACAACAATGTGAATATCCTTCACAGTACTGAACTGTACACTTAAAAATGGTTACGATAGTAAATTTTATGTCGTGTGCTTTTCATTACAATTTAAAAAAGAAAAAATACATTGCAAATGTATGATATGATCCATAGTATACTTGCCATCAACAGTGCTTGAAGTCCTTCAGCTCTTGGACGGCATGGCACACACCAAGAATTCCACCTTGATAAGTCCGTGTACTGCTGGTGTGGAATTCAGCAACACAGAACGCCTTTCAGCTGATATTTGCAGGTGTCTGTCCCTGAACTTGCAGGTGACAGTGATTCAAGACCTGAGCTCTGTCTCCCACAGGGGGCTGAGATGCATCAGCCCAAAGCCCTGTAGCCAGGAAGGGAAGAGCTGCAACAATGAATCCCCACACTGAGCCCCGTCCCTGCATTACTCCTGAGCCCCGTCCCTGCTTTCCTCCTGCACCCTTGTGAAGATGAAAATACTTGTAAGATGCTCGGGGTCAGGGCAGGAAGATAATACTGCCTTCCAAGCCCAGGCATTTGCTTTAGCGGCCCCGTAGTGTGGTGAGATGCCCTTAGCCACCTCCTTTCCTCTAATGATGTGGGTTCAGTGCACTGAGCTAAGCAGCTCCAGTGACGGCCAGGGAGCAGCGGTGAACCAAGCACCAGAAATACCAGCACTTAGCACCAGGCAGCCCTCAGAACCTGCTTCAGGCTCCAGCTTCATGAGGGTGGGTGGGATGAACGTTAGGCAGCAGACCTGGCTAGAGTAAGGGGCACATGGCTCACCTCCTCATTGTACTTTTCTTCTTGACAAGGACCCTAAAAGCACAAGACTAGGGGCCTATTGCTAGAGAAAAACCACCCCCAAACACCTAGAGATCCAAAATGTAGTGTCTTAAAATAACCACCATTTTTATTTTGTTCATACATCTGCAATTTAAGCAGCGCCCAGCAAGGACAGCTTGCCTCCGCTCTCAGAGCATCAGCTGCGGTGGCTAGGAGATGGGAGGCTCTGCAGGATCACTCACTGATGTGTTGGGCAGTTGATGCTGGCTTGGCTGGGACCTCGGCTGTCATGGTCTCTCCGTGTGGCTGCTGGGCTTTCTCCCAGCATGGCAGCTAAGGTCCAAGAATAAGGGTCATGAGAGTCAGGCAGAAGCTGTGTCATCTTTTCTAATCAAACCTCAAACTCACACATTGTCATTTCCACCATTGAAGCCAGCTCGTATTCAAGGGAGGAGGGTTAGACTCCATTTCTGGATGATAAGAGTGTCCAAGAATTTGCAGATATGCTTTTAAACCACCGCTCTTGGCAAGTTACTCATCACTGACTATGAGCTGGTCTCTGTGTGCCTTAGTTTCCCTGGGTGCAGGTCATCCTGAGGCTTACACAGCTGATGTAGGCAAGCCTCTCAGTACCATGCTTATCCATCAGGGGATATTTGCTATGGATCATCCAGCCCTGCCGATAGAGAGGCTGGTTAGCATGATTGTCATTTTATAAACGAGGAAGATAGAGCACAGTGAGATGTTGAGAGTTGTTTGAACACACCAAGCTTGTTAGGGAAAAGATCAAAACCAGAAAATATTCTCCCCAGCCAGTCGAAGGAGTTTCCCAAAGTTCTCGAAAGCAAATAAAGGCTTTTGCTCTTTTTGTGGAGAAAACCATTGCTAAGAGGGTACCGCAGAAAAGTCACAGCAGGAGGCCTGTGCTGGAGCAGAGGGTCTGAGCGCCAGGAAGCCAGGGGGCAGGGCAGTCAGCTGGGAGATATTAGGAAATATGAAATATGAAGGAGCCAATATGAAATGCTGAGGAGGCCATTTTTTGCAACCTATTACATTTTGTTAATGATTTACACACCAGGCAGTGACCCTAATGCCCCTGAGGATTTGGAGAGGGCCAGAGAGTGATAGCCAGCCCTGAAGTTGCAGATGAGGAATGTGGGAGGAAAGCAGCCCTTCTGCTGCTCTCAACTCAGGCCCCATACCCCGGCTCCAGCTGGTCTCACGATGTCCACCGTTGCCTCCCAGGCCTTCAGGGACCACCCAGCACAGCTTTCTCCCTGCTAGAATCTGCAAACCACCTTCAAGGAACATGGCCCCTGTCATGCTCAGAAACAACCTAGAGACAGGACTCTCTTCCCTACTAGCTAATGGAATGTCCATAAAGCCCAATACAATGGCCTCAGCTGTGTGCCCCAGGGCCTTGGCCTCAGAGAGGTCTCAGGGCTCCTGTCTTCAGCGAGGGTGCAGCCTTGGCACCTCTGGAAGTGGAGGAGACCAGGATCACTCTGGTGGCTCTGCCCAGTGACTCACCCCGATGTCCTGGTGTCCCCTGAGGACACCTCTCCACTTGTCAATCACTGCCCTGAACACCCTGGCTGAAGGCAAGTCTCAGAGGTGAGTCAGTTACCTTCACTGAAGTGGAGTGAGTGTGGCCACATGCTGACCAAACTCTTTCTGATTTTTCTGTGTCCCTAAAAGAATTGCCCACAACACTTCCCCAGGGCCAGACCCCTGCCCTTAGAGGCCTTCCTGAGTCCAAGTCCCCAACCCACCTAGTAGGTTGTACATGTGTTCTTTGGGAGGGAAAGTAATGAGTTACTGGCTCACTCTTTTGGGGGGATTACGTCATTCCATTAGCTAGTAGGGAAGAGTGTATTCCCCACCGGGTCTTGGCAGCCTGCCCTACGTCAGATGCTCTTCTGACTGTGAACTTGCCACTCACCCTTCAAGAGGGAGAACTCAGGTCCTGCTGCCAACCTGAGGGAACCTCTGTGCCTGCCTCCCTCAACAGGGTTCAGCAGACATGGCCTGCCATGCCTGCCAAGGCATTAGCCTGGCTCACTCCCTCAAAACGCTTGCTCTGAGAGAACAGCTGCCATGTTGTGAGGAAGCCCAGGGCTCACAGAGGCACAGGGAGGGGCTTTCTGTGGCGCAACCCTGGCTGAGCTCCCAGCCATGGCCAGCACCAACTTACAGCCAGGAGAGGGTGCCCTCTTGGATGTGAAGCCTTGTGAAGCCTCCACAGCTACTGCCACAGGTGTGGGGAAAGCTCCATTCCCCCAAATAAATGGAACAAAGAAGTATAGGCTTCCTGCCCCAAAAACTGCAGAGGAGGGGTCTCCATGGGGACCTCTTAAGTCTTAGGCCCTGTGGCAGTTTCTGAAATGGCTCACAATGATTCCTAGCTCCAAGAATTCATACCTTCCCCATATATGAATGCATCTAGGCATATTTTGTGTGACCATGTGTGTGGGGGAGGTATATATGTGTGTATGTATGTGTGTGTGTATATATGTGTGTGTGTGTGTGTGGGTCTATGTGTATGTGAGTAGGTATGTAAGTGTATAATTATGCATGTGTGGGTGTGTGGGTGTCTATGTGTGTAAGAATGTGTGTGATATGTGTATATGTGTATGGATGTACATGGGAATGTGCATATATATGTATGTGTATGACTGTATGTGTGAGACTATATGTCTGTGTGTGTGAGTATATGTATGTGGGTATGTGTGCATGTATGTGTGTAGATGAGTATATGTGTGTATATGAATGAGTGTGTATGCAAATTATGTGTATGGGTGTATGAGTGTATGTGTTTGTGAGAGTGTGTGTATGAATGCATATGAGTGTATGTGTGTGCAGGTATGTATATGTGTGTATGTGTGAGTGTATGTATGTGTGTTTGTGTGTGGGCATGTATGTGTGTGCACATAAGCTGGACCTAGTGAATGACAAATAAATAAAATGAATAAACGTTAATAAAATATGATGAAGCTGGCAGGATGTCATTTCCAATGTCACCTTGTAAAAGACTGAGTTTAATCTTGCTTTCACTGTCTTTTGCCTTCTCAGCTTGCTCATTTTGATGAAGCAAGCTGTCATGCTGGAGGGTCCCATGTGGCAAGGAACTGAAACCCTCTGTTCAACAGCCTATGAGCCAGAAGCCACGTGAGTTTGGAAGCAGATCCCTCCTCAGTTGAGCCTTGAGATGACAGAGCTGTGACTGATACCTTGGCTGTAGCCTGTTCCAGACCCTGAAGCAGAGGATCCAGTTAAGTTTTGCTCAGATTCCTGAGCTACAGACATTGAGATAATAGATATGATTGTTTTAAGATATAGTGTTCTGGGTTAATATGTTATATAGCAGTAGATAATAAAGACAGATTTTAGTATCAATGTAATGTTGCAGTAAAAAATGCCTGAGGCCGGGCACGGTGGCTCACACCTGTAATCCCAGCACTTCAGGAGGCCAAGGCGTGCAGATCACGAGGTCAGGAGTTTGAGACCAGCATGACCAACATGGTGAAACCCCTTCCTACTAAAAATACAAAAATCAGCTAGGTGTGGTGGTGCGCACTTGTAATCCCAGCTACTCAGGAGGCTGAGATAGGAAAATCGCTTGAACTAGGGAGGCAGAGGTTGCAGTGAGCCAAGTTTGTGCCATTGCACTCCAGCCTGGGCAAAAGAGAGAGACTCTGTCTCAAAAAAAAAAAAAAATGCCCGAAAATGCAGATGTGGCTGCAAACTGGACAGTGGATGAAAGTGAATGGATTTTCAGGTGTGTGATACAGAAAGCCTAAATTGCTTTTGACAAATTGTTAGCAGAAATCTCAGCTTTTTCTTCACACTGCCAGTGAAGGTTCAAGAGGAAGTGAGGGACATGTTATAGGAAATTGGAGGAAGGGGATTCTCATCCCATAGTGGCAAAAGGTTTAGCTACACTGCTGCTTGCAGTTATGTGGAGTGCAGAACTTGGACCCAGCAAACTGTGTAGTCTAGATAAGAACTTCAAGGAAAATGTTGAAGGCATTACCTGGTTCTTCTTGCTGCTTATAATAAAATGTGAGAGGGGAAAGCGAAACTGAAGAAAGAACTATTAGAAAGACTTGATGACAGAAAATTCTTATCCTTTGCAAATAGTAAAAGATACTAAAATTAAGAATATCTAAGCAACATTCAAAATTATCTAGAAATAAAGGCAATATGTAATTGTGCAATCTTTTGTTAAAATCTCAGAACAGTCATAATATTAGAGACACATGACAGGCCCTTTTAAAAAATTGTGTACCCACAATTCCTCTCAATTGAGTCATGGGGTCTGTAAAAAGTATAAGGGTGTTGTCCCTAACCTTTCTCAGCAGAAGTCCAAAGTAGAGAAGAACATATCTCAAAGAGATAGGTAACTGTGGCTTTGAAGCCACAGTTTAATTTATCTAATGAAGTGGGTTCCAGTGAGATTCATAGAAAACCCACAAATTGTTTGAAAAAAACTACATCAGCAAAAATACTTCCAGCTTGAACTAAAAGGGACAGAGCCAGGGCAAAATGAAAGAGGCAATTGGACCTCAATGTTTGACTGGCATGAAGGAAGCTGAGAGAACTGCTCAGAGGCAAACACATTTTGTTTTTCATAAAAAAGTAAGTATACTAAAAGGACAAAAGTAAGAGCCCAGAGGGTGGAGCCAAGAGCCACAGAGAATGATTCCCAGGCCTTGAAACCTAATCAAAAAAATTCCAATGTTTGCCCAGCTGTACTTCAGAATTGCTATGGATCAGTGCCTCCTGGGTGCCTCCCATTTCCCCTTTTATGAACAGAAAAAAATTATACTGTTTATCCCATGCCTGTCCCTCCATTGCATGTAAAGTGAGTGAGGGGAAGATAACTTTTGTCTTGAGTTCATGAGTATAAGACTGAAAAGTGCTGTACTTGAGGATCTGTACTTAGGCAACCTCATCTAAGGAGCCTCACTCATCCCCTGGACTTGATTTAAATGACGAGATGTTTGACTTTGAGCTGGTGCTGTAATGTAATGAGATGTGGGGGGACCTTGTAGGACATAAATTAAGAGCCAGGAACAGCCTAAGTTAGGCAGTGCCCGAAATGGTTCCCAGTGGTCTCCACCTCTTAGAGTTTACACTCTAATGATCCTTTCTCTTTGGGGAGGTAGGAAGCTGAACCTGGTGAGTAGCTTCTAATGAACAAAATACAGCAAAGGTGATGGGAGGCCACTTTCAAGACAAGGCTATGAAACACTGTGACTTTCCTCATGCTTGAGCTTGCTCTCCTTCACATGCTCACTTTGTTGAAGTAAGCTGTCATGCTGAAGAAATCCACAGGGCAAGAAGCCAAGGACAGCTTCCAACCAAGAGCCAATGAGGAGCCAAGGCCCTCGGTCCAACAGGCTGGGAGGAACTGAACCTGCTTGTAAGGATGCAGTATGCAATGGACTGAATGTTTGCATTCCCCAAAATTCAGACATTGAAATCTTAATGTCAATGTGATCGTTTTAGGAGGTAGAGCCTTTGGGAAGTGATTAGGTCATATGGGGGGAGTCTTTATGAATGGGATTAAGTGTCTTTATGAAAGAGGCCTCAGAAAGCTTTCTCATTTCTTCTGTCATGAGAGGACACAGAGACAACATGGCCGTCTACGAACCAGGAAGCAGGGCCTCAACATGCGCTGAATCTGCCAGCACCATGATCTTAGACTTCCAGCCTCCAGAACTGTAAGAAATAAATGTCTATTTTTTAAGCCACCAAGTCTATGCTATGTTTTGTTATGGCAGCCTGAACTGACTGAGATACAGAGCTTCCTCCATTCAAGCTTTAAAATGACTACAACAGGCCAGGCACGGTGGCTCGCACCTGCAATCCCAGCACTTTGGGAGGCCAAAGCAAGCGGATCACCTGAGGTCGGGAGTTCGAGACCAGCCTGACCAACATGGAGAAACCCCATCTCTACTGAAAATGCAAAATTAACTGGGCGTGGTGGTGCATGCCTGTAATCCCAGCTACTCAGTAGGCTGAGGCAGTATAATCGCCTGAACCAAGGAGGCAGAGGTTGTGGTGAGCTGAGATCACGCCATTGCACTCCAGCTTGGGCGACAAGAGCAAAACTCCATCTCAAAAAAAAAAAAAAAAAAAAAAAAAAGACTACAACAGTCCCAGTCAACACCACAAGGGACCCTGAAGCAGGGGACCCAGGTAAGCCTGTGCACCATTGTATATGCCCAGATCCCTGACTTGCAGAAACTGGGTGGTAATAAGTGCTACTGTTTCAAACCATTGTGTTTTGGGGTATAATTAGTTAAGCAGAAATAGGTGACTAAAACATCCCACTTTCCAGGGGAATAGGGGATTACCTGGGTACAAGTAATGACCTTGGACCAGTCTCACCTGTGACCCCCAAGAATCCACATCACTGGAAATGCTTATTTGAAATGAGGTTCAAGGGGTGGTCCTGACCTTCCCAGACTAGGACCAAGATGGTTCTTATGGACACTGCTGCTTGTGAATGCAGGTGAGGGCAATGGCTTCTGATTCTCCATAGCTCCCCATCGCTCCCATGAGGGCTTCTGTTACCATGACACCTTGGATCTATACCTGTGCCATGCCTCCCTGGTCCCTGAGAGCAATGTCCCTGTCATTAGGGATCTCAGAGCCCATTCATGTGTCCACTAGCAGAGAGGGGCCACCGCATCTGAACACTGACCCCTCAGCCAGATTGAACCCAGCAGGCTCTGGCTTCCCCAGGGTGAGTGTAGGACAATTAATGCTATGGGGGTCTTGATGAAGTGAGAGATGCTTGGTAGGGAATTCCCTCCCTCCCCTGCCCCACTGCTGGGCTGTTCTGAAGCCCAGTTGTTCTCTTGGCCTATCTGAAATGCCCCACAAGAGGCACAGGTGCCTGTGGCCATGTGGCTGCTTGTCCTCCTAGGACACCCCACCCTGCTCCCGCCCCTCACCCTGCTTTCCTGGGCTTCCACTCCCTGCAGTCATCACAGGAGCCTTTGCCTCAGGCTCTGTTTTCAAGCTGAAGATGGCACTTCAAAAAAGCCAGATGAGACTCTAGACCAGGCCAGGTTGGAGGACTACAGCACCAACTGTGATCCGGCAGCGGGAGCAGCCACCAGAATTTCTCCCCCTGCATGAGGCTCCTGAAATGCCCCAGCAGGAGTAAAGTGCCTGCATTCCCTAGACAGGGGTGGAGCAAAGGGGCTTTTCTCAGTGCTCAATGTGAGTCCCCAGCAACCAGCAAAGAGGTGATGGCCATGTGGCAAGAACTGACAGAGGGGACCCAATGTCCAGGGCCACCCAGGGAACCCTCAAGTTCTCCGAAGAGCTGCCTGCTCACCTTCTGTGAGGCACAGGCATGGAGCTGTGCTTCTGCCCCACGTGTGCTCCAACAGTAGATCTGGCCAGGGAGGGAGGAGGGAGCCCAGGGACTTTGTGACACTGTTTTTCACCGTAAGCTTCCTTAAACAAACAACATTGCCACAAGCCAGCATTAATTGAACCCGCATGCCAGTGTTCTGAATGGCTGCCTCTATGTGTATGTGTGTATAGAGATATGTAGGTGTGCATGTGTGTGCAGATATATATGTACTGTGTCCTTGTATATCGTGTGTACATGTGCGTTCTGTGGTGTGCTTGTATATGCATGCGTGTATGAGTGTATATGCGTTGTGTGCATGTATGTGTATGTGTACGTGTAGTGTATGTGCATGCATGTATATATGTGGGTATGTACATAGGTATGTGTGGATGTGGCTGAATGTGTGTACGTATGAGGGTGTGTGAATGGGTGTGTAGGTGCATGCATGTATGTGGGGGTTGTGCCTGTATGTGGGTGTGTAGTGTGTGTGGATGTGCATACATATGCATATGTGGGGTGTATTGTGGATGTACGTGTGTGTGCATGCATGTGTGCATGGGGGGTATGTACATGGGTGTGTAGTGAGTGGCGTGTGTGCGCATATATGTGTGTGTGTGTACAGAGGTGTTGGTCTAGTCCTCCCCAGCATGCTGAGCCATCGCTCAGGGCTAGCAGTCACTGCTGGGCTATGTGTTCTGCACTGAATCCTCACAAACAAACAATGCTCCCAATTTACAGATGAGAAATCCAAGGCACAAGGAGGTGAAGCCCCTCACCCAGGCCATGGGGATGGCTATACAGCTTGTGTGGTGACACAGACCTGTGTTGAGATCCCTGGCCTGCCACAGCCTGGCCAAATGGCTCGCCTTTCCTCTACCCCTCCTTGGTAATGTGAGGACAAACTGCTCACCTACAGGACCTGTGGGGAATCCGAGAGCTCTCATGCAGGGAGAAGCTTGCCTGGTGTCGGAGAGAGCAAGTGTCCCTCCTCGTTCACTCACGGGCACTTCCTGCACGCCTACTCTGTGCCTGGCCTCACGCTGGTGCCATAAATCCAGCTCCTGGAAGCAGAGCTCAAGCATGGATTCATGTGATTTCTAAAGGGTTTGCTCCTGGATAGCACAAATGGAGGGAGAGGTGCGGGGCAGGGAAGGGGAAGAGGCCAGGGTGCAAGTTCAGTAAGAGCCCCAGCCCCTACCTGATCTCACCTGCAGCATTGATCAACAATGAATGTTTAAGCTGTGACGTGGTTGTTTAAGCTGTCTTGAAAGATCCGTGGTGCTCATTGCAGAGGCCGTAACAGATGAAGACAACCCCAGGCCCCCAGAGCAAAGGGAAAGCAAGGCCTCTCACCCTCCCTGCCTGGACTCCCCCAACCGGGCACTCCATCTCCCCAGGAAGGAGTGTGGGGAAACAGCCCTGTCTACATGGGGGAGAACCCACTTCCAGAAGCCCCTGTCCTATACTTTTACCCTTGATTTTTCAGCCCAGAGCATTTTATAGGAAATATAATCCACATGGCATTGAGTCACTGGGCCTGAGCTCAGCAAAAGTTGTTTTGTAAGAAATGTTTTCTATCCACCAGAGGCCTCTTTTCTTAGAAACAGGAAGTCATTTTTAGCCAAGAATAAACAAGCTCGACACTAAGCAGGTTAGTTTTTCACATAAAGCCCCTGACGGACTTTGTGGACTTCTTAGTCATAGGTCGGATTTCCTTTTCGGACTCTTTTCTGTTGACTCTTGACTGTTGAAATAAGATGAGTTCGCACTGGACCTACTGTCCACGGAACCCCCACCAAGCCACCATGCGAACATGGCGTGCATGGCCCAGGGTAGCAGCAGAGGCCACGTGACTTCAGCAGGCCCAATAACACTAACAGCTACCATTGACGGGGGTACCAGTATTTGGTGGCAGCATGTTGTAATCATAAAGAAAACGAGCTGTAGATTTCTGAGCGCATCACTCAACCTATCTAAAGGTCATGATTCATGTCTATAAAGACATGTTGACAACCAACTGACAAGCTTGTTGTCAGAATTTAAAAAACCAGTGTCAATGTGCATGCCCATCTCAGTGCAATGCCTGGCATGGAGCACATGCTTGATAAAGGGTAAGTAATGTCACTACTGGAGGTCACATGAGATTCACCAACAGAGAGAATGGGGGAGGGAAGGGGGGGTCTTTCACATTTGTTTTAATCCCTAGAACCCAGTGCTGTTACTGGCATGTAGTAGGAATGTCATTTACTATGTGTTGAGTGAAAAGAATGAATGAGGATACAGATGCACTGTGCTCCTAAATATTTAACAACAATCCCGGCTACTTAGGCTTCTCCTTCCAAACATATTGCTTCTTCAGCTAAGACAGCAGAAGAGGTGATTTAGTCCATGGTTGTTACACTCGGCCACAAGTGAACAAAGAAATAGTCCAGAGTGTCACAGGTCCAGGGCAAAGGACTAACATGGGCAGTTATGGACATGAGCAAGGTGGGTCTCAGAGGTGGTCTCGGCAATCAGATGGTGATGAAGTTCTAGATGCATTGAAATAAGCTCTAGACAGTAGCATGCAGTCCAACAACTTGTACCAGCATCCCCAGCCTCTGGCATTCAGGTTTCTGCTCCTGGCACCTCCACAGGTGCAACAACCTAGCGGTTTACTTGGACCTCTGCCTCATCTTTCTTCCTTTGAGCTTCAGTCTGTGCATTCGCTTCTTTCTCCACTCAGCTCTCGCGGTGCAGAGGTTTCCAAGAAGATGGCACTAAGGCCGAGAGAAGTATTGCTTTGATATTAATCAGATAGACTTTATATCCCTGTCAAACTCAACAGGAAAGTTTCATGATTTTTTTTTCCACTTTAGCATGGATGTTCCAGGTGACGGAACCCAACTGTGGGTTATTTAGACAAGGCCCTTGCTTCCAATCCACTGGAGTGGGCAAAAAAAGAAAGAAGGAAGGAAGGAAGGAAGGAAGGAGAGAGAAAGAAAGAAAGATGAAAAGAAAGAAAGAAGGAAAGAAAGCAAGAAAGCAGGAAAGCAAGAAAGCAGAAAGAAAGAAAGAAAGAAAGAAAGAAAGAAAGAAAGAGAAAGAAAGAAAGAAAGAAAGAAAGAAAAGAAAGAGAAAGAAAGAAAGGAAGGAAGGAAGGAAGGAAGGAAGGAAGAAAGAAAGAAAGAAAGAAAGAAAGAAAGAAAGAAAGAAAGAAAGAAAGAAAGAAAGAGAGAAAGAAAGAAAGGGAAGCAATGACCTCAGGTGAACCTGAAGCAGCAGGTTGCATTTTCTGAAGACGGCTGAACAACATCTAGCATCCCACTGTCCCTTCCATGGTGTGGCCTTGCCAGTCCCTGTCAAGGGCCTCATCTCTCCCACTTGAATCTGGGCCAACCTCTGTGACTTCATCAACCAATACAAGTTCTGATTCTTCCAAGCCCAGGCTATCCAGAGGCCTTGCAGCTCCTTGTCAACTCTTGGGACCTGGCCCTTGGGATGCTCCCTCTTGGGACCCAGCCACTATGCTGGGAGAGACTGAGTGGAGAGGGCTCATATGGGCACTCCTGAGATCCCAGGCTGAGAGGACAGCTGAAAGCCAACTTCTTTGGCCAGGCACGTAGATGAAGGTACCATCTTGGACATCCGCTCAGCAGAGGCTTCAGAGACTCCAGGTCTGGGCACTGTCTGATTGGATCTGAAGCCTCACCATTGAGAGGATGGTGTGGCCAAGCCCAACCTACCCACAGCACCGTGGGAGAGAATAACAAATTGTTGTTCTAAGCCACTGAGCTTTGAGGTGCTTTTAAATGCAGCCATAGTCAGCCAGAACAGTGAAGAGGGTGTCAACAGGACAACAAGTCAGTGAGAGGACAGGACTTCAGGAGTGATGGGAGGAGGGAAGAACTCTAAAGAGGCACCGTGTAGTTGAAATGCAGGTGACCAGGAGCCGGGCATGCAAAGGTGAGGAGAAGCATGCAGAAGCAGTGTGGCAGAGCTGCTCAGGCGGCATGAGCTGGCCTGGGGTCGGGTGGGCAGCTGGGGAGACAGTGAGCAGGTCAGAAGGGGCCAGGGGAGCTGGCCATGTGGACAGCAGCAAGGAGTTCACGAGGAGGCATTAGAAGCAGTGGCGAGCCTGCAAAAGGCTTTAAGCAGGAGGCCTTGTGGCCTGACACACCCAGTGGGGAATGGATTAGGCCTGGAGGGTAAAGAAGGAGGTGGGAGCTGGGAGGCCACCCAGGTGCAGAGTGGGGAAGTGGTGGTGGCACCTCATCTCCTCAATCACCAATGTCCCCTGAACTGGCTGCTCAGAGGCTGATCTCTCTTGATGACAGGCCTCTGGGTGGGGGGGCGCTGGGTGGGTACCCATACTGTTCACCATGCAGGGCTGACCCCACCAGTCTGTGCCAGCCTATGGTGACTGCTTCCCTGGGAGGAAAGACAGAGTTGTGTTCCTTGATCAGCACCAAGCAATGATGTTCTGGCTCATTTTAAGAGAACCCAAACGGCTCACTGGTGAGGCTCTTCCATGGAGGGGAGCAAAGCACAGAGGCTTCCAGAATGATGAAGCTGAGCTCTCACTGGTGGCCTGACTACCAAACGCTGCTAACACTGACTTCAAACTTGTAATCGCTTCAGTAAAATGCCAGGGAGAACTCTTTCTAGAACAGTGGCTTTCGAACTTCTCTCTGGCCCCATAAAGAAATGCATCTTACGTCGGGAGGCCGAGGTGGGCAGATCACCAGGTCAGGAGTTCAAGACCAGCCTGGCCAACATGGTGAAACTCCATCTCTACTAAAGACACAAAAATTAGCTGGAAATGGTGGCGCGAGTCTGTAATCCCAGCTATTTGGGAGGCAGAGACAAGAGAATTGCTTGACCCGGGACCCGGGATGCAGAGGTTGCAGTGAGCCGAGATCGTGCCACTGCAGTCCAGCCTGACGACAGAGTGTGAGTCTCAGGTGAGTCTGAAGTTTGACTCTGTCAAAAAAAAAAAAGAAAGGAAGGAAGGAGGGAGGGAGGAAGAAAGGAAAGAAAGAAAGAGAGAGAGAGAGAGAAAGGAAGGAAGGAAGGAAGGAAGAAAGAAAGAAAAAGAAAGGAAGGAAGGAAGGAAGGAAGGAAGGAAGGAAGGAAGAAAGAAAGAAGAAAGAAAGAAAGAAAGAAAGAAAGAAAGAAAGAAAGAAAGAAAGAAAGAAAGAAAGAGCAAGAAAGAAAGAAAGAAGAAAGAGAGAAAGGAAGGAAGGGCCGGGCACGCTGGCTCACGCCTTTGGGAGGCCGAGGGGGCAGATCACGAGGTCAGGAGATAGAGACCATCCTGGCTAACACGGTGAAACCCCGTCTCTACTAAAAATACAAAAAAAATAGCGGGGCATGGTGGCGGGAGCCTGTAGTCCCAGCTACTCGGGAGACTGAGGCAGGAGAATGGCGGGAACCCGGGAGGCGGAGCTTGCAGTGAGCCGAGATCGCACCACTGCACTCCAGCCTGGGCGACAAAGTGAGACTCTGTCTCAAAAAAAAAAAAAAAAAAAAGAAAGAAAGGAAGGAAGGAAGAAAGAAAAGAAAGAGAAAGAAAGAAAGAGAAAGAAAGAAAAAGAAAGAAAGAAAGAAAGAAAGAAGAAAGAAAGAAAAAAGAAAGAAAGAAAGAAAGAAAGAAAGAAAGAAAGAAAGAAAGAAAGAAAGAAAGAAAGAAAGAAAGAAAGAAAGAAAAGGAAGGAAGGAAGGAAGGAAGGAAGGAAGGAAGGAAGGAAGGAAGGAAGAAAGGCAGGCATGTTGCCTGTCAGCCGGCACCTCCAGACATGGCCGCCTGCCAAGGACAGAAGGCTCAAAACACGGACTTCCCACAAGCAGAATGCACTGGTGTTTCCTCTGCTCTGCTCTCCCACACATTAAAAAAACAAAAACCAAAACACTGGTCACTTCCCACTAATGGCTCCAAACCAAAAGTTTAAAACTCTGTTTCTGAAGCCCCCAGTGATGAGAAGGTTGGAAGACCTGGCCTTCAGGGAGGCATCTGGTCCACGCTCCAGCCCTCACCTCCCTCTGTGCCTGTGCCTCACCATCGGGCCAGATAAGCACCCCCTGGTTTGGGCCCCGGGAAGAATAAGGAGATGGAGATGTTCTTCCTCCAGTGATTAAGCTAGTGTCCTCTAACCCAAAGAGGAGAAGCAGGAGAGTGGGACTTCCAGAGACCAGCCCCAGCCCCCAGCCCTCCGTCACAGAACTGGCACCAGGTAGAACCCCCAAAACAATCCACACCTCTCCCAGCTCTGCCTTTCAAGATTCAACCCTTCCCTGGGGAACTTTAACATAGGAAAATGGGCATTTCACTGCACACAATCCAGATGCAAATACAAGGGGGCACTGAAAACAAATTTTCAATGTAGCAACTGGGGCTAAATTTGTCAACAGAAACTAACTGCAGCCTAGATTTATAGTCAGTGCTTTCCCTGAGATCTTCCCTGGGGACCATTCAGCAAATACATGTCCGCCAAATGCTTTTCAAATCTTCTCCAAGATGTAATGTTCTGTTGCTCCTCAGATGACTTTTTAAAAAATTTTAAAACAATGCAATGTCTTGCCACCAAACCTTATTTAAGAATGATTTTTTTAATTTCAAAAATAATCGATTTATATCTCTGAAAACTCTATTTCATTTTACAAGGAAGGAAAAATCTTTTTAGCAACATAACACACGCATATATGTTACATTTTTCAAACACTCCTTTCCAAGTTGTTTGGCTTACATATTTTCATTTACACAACTAACCTATTTTCACAATTATTAACACTCATGATAGCCTTTAGTGAGTGGAAAGAACCCAGAGAATCAAGACATTTATGATTACAGGAAATCTATCCCAAAAACCATACTATACACACTGAGCTCAGCTCCTCTTCCCACGTAGGGGCAAAATGAAGAACTGTTCAAAGAATCTTCCTAACTTCACAGGAGACATTTGAAGTTGTTTTCAAAGTTTTGCTTTACACACAAAGTGACGTCACTGAAGACTAAACGCTGACTGTTTTTCTTCCTTTGCCCAAATTCCTACTTAAGGGGCCTGGAGAGTCACACTCTACAAACCGTAAAGTCTCATCAGAGGGATTTTATTTAACCCTATATAACATGGTGGCTTACTTTCCAACCTGACTCTGGCATAACATCACATAACAAGGAAGGAAACCAAAATATTTTAACCCCAAATATATTTTCTTGCCATATCAATTTTTTTTTTTTTTTTTTTTTTTTTTTTGAGACGGAGTCTCGCTCTGTCGCCCAGGCTGGAGTGCAGTGGCGCGATCTCGGCTCACTGCAAGCTCCGCCTCCCGGGTTCACGCCATTCTCCTGCCTCAGCCTCTCCGAGTAGCTGGGACTACAGGCGCCCGCCACCACGCCCGGCTAATTTTTTGTATTTTTTTTAGTAGAGACGGGGTTTCACCGTGGTCTCGATCTCTTGACCTCGTGATCCGCCCACCTCGGCCTCCCAAAGTGCTGGGATTACAAGCGTGAGCCACCGCGCCCGGCCTTCTTGCCATATCTTGAAATTGCCCTGCTAAGTCATCTCTTGTGGGGAAGAAATCTACGTTCTATAAAGAATGCCCTTTCCCTTTTCCAGACCTTTTCCCTGATCCAAGAGAGAGTCAACTAAGAGTCTGGCACCTTTTTAAGTCTGATAAGAAATATTCACAATCTATTCTCTCTGAAGCCTCCTACCTATGCAGATTTCATCTGCATAATAAGAACCTTGGTCTCCACAATCCCTTATCTTAACCCAGACAATTCCTTTCTATTGATTCCAGGTCTTTAGATAAACTCTTTCAACCAATTGATAATTAGAAAACTTTTAAATCTACCTGTAACTGGAAGGGCTCCCCACTTCCCCCAACCCCTTCAAGTTGTCTCACCTTTCTAGACCAAATCAATGTACATCTCAAATGCATTTGATTGACGTCTCATGTCTCTCAAAAATGTGTAAAACCGGCTGGCACACTGGCTCACACCTGTCATCCCAGCACTTTGGGAGGCTGAGGTGGGCAGATCACCTGAGGCTGGGAGTTGGAGACCAGCCTGACCAACACGGAGAAATCCCGTCTCTACTGAAAATGCAAAATTAGCCAGGTATGGTAGCACATGCCTGTATCCCAGCTTCTACAGAGGCTGAGGCAGGAGAATAGCTTGAACCCAGGAGGCGGAAGTTGCAGTGAGCCAAGATTGCACCATTGCACTCCAGCCTGGGCAATAAAAGCGAAGCTCAGTCTAAAAAAAAAAATGTAAAACCAAGCTGTGCCCTGACTACCTTGGGCACAAGTTCTCAGGATCTCCTGAGGGCCATGTCACAGGCCACAGTCACTCATATTTGGCTCAGAATAAATCTCTTCAAATATTTTATGGAGTTGGACTCTTTTCCTCAACATCATTTTGTGCAAATTTCTCTAGAGGTAACTAGGGGTCGAACTGCATTTGTTAGTTTGATGGAGAATGCCAAATGACCTTTCTCAGATGGTGCATCATTTTAAACTCTCATTTTAAGCATTAGTGGGTAGTGACCAGTGTTTTTGTTTAAACTATTTATACTAAGCAATATATGAGAATGCCTATTTCCCTACACTAGTGTTATCACATTTTTAAAACATTTCTGGAACTTCTGCAAAGTTTGATTTTTTTTCATTACTCTTTTTTTTTAAAACTTTTTATTAAAGTATATCCCACATACTGAGGCATGCACAAAGTGAACCCATTCACGTAACATTCTTGATTCCTTCCAGACACTGTTTCTCCTAGTCACAGGGCAGGTGTGTGCTCAGCTTTAGTGGAAACTGCCAAACAGCCCTGAGGTTGGCTGCACCAGTGCGTACCCTCCACCAGTAGTGGATGGATGTTGGCTGCTCCACACCCTCACCAACACTGGTCCTTGTCAGTTTTAGGATTTTTTTCACTTTGGCCAATTTTGTGGCTGTACATGAGGATATCACCTTGTGGTTTTCCCCAGTGACTAATGAAGCTGAACACCTCTTTTTGCTCACTGACATTTGGATTTCCTTTTCTGGGCAGTGCCAATGCTTCACATTGATTTTTTTTTTTTGTCTTGTCCTATTGATTTGTAAGAGCTCTCTGTATATTTTGATTAAGAGTTCTTTGTCAGATTTATGTATTGCAAATATTTCCTTCCATTCTGAGGTTGCCTTTTAAATCTGTAATGTTATCCTCAGAGGAACAGAAATGATCAATATTAATAGAGTCCTACTTATCAACATTTCCCCTTTTTGCACCTTTTGTGACCTGATTAAGAAATGTTTGCCTGCTCCAAGGTCATAAAAATATTCTATTTTTCAAAGTCTTATTGTTTGTGCCTTTTGCATTTAGAACTGCAATTCATTCTGAGTTTGAACGGAGGTGGGAGTCAGATGAACTATTTTCTATACAGATAGAAATTTTATTCCTCATTTATTGAGGGAAGAAAATGTTCCCTCTGTACTATAGTATCTTTTTTGCGTAAATCAAGTATCCATACAAATAACCATACATAACTGTTCCTAGACCCTATATTTTGTGAACTAAAAATACAATTCTAAACCCCTTAATGATTGAACAAACCTCCTCTTGGTCAAGGAGACCCCAGAAACACCTTAAAAACTAAGTTCCATGATGGGACAGGTGGTCAGACATGCCTCATTAAACTCTCTTCCTTTTGGGGTTTAGACACAAAAACTGACCAGCACTAATGTTAAAATAGAGATCATAAGACTCACAGAACAGACTGTTTGTGGCAATAAAATACCAAATTATAAACAGGACCTAAGGCCATGCCAGGCAAGCGTTAAGTCACATACCTGCTCCACTTAAAGAACGAACTGGCCGGGCACGGTGGCTGACGCCTGTAATCCCAGCACTTTGGGAGGCCAAGGCGGGTGGATCACTAGGTCAGCAGATTGAGACCATGCTGGCTAACACGGTGAAACCCTGTCTCTATTAAAAATACAAATAATTAGGCTGGCAAAGTGTCTGGGCGCCTGTAGTCCCAGCTACTTGAGAGGCTGAGGCAGGAGAATTGCTTGAACTGGGGAGGCGGAGGTTGCAGTGAGCCAAGATGCACCACTGCACACTCCAGCCTGGGCGACAGAGCGAGACTCCATCAAAAAAAAAAAAGAAGGAAGGAAGAAGGAAGGAAGGAAGGAAGGAAGGAAGGAAGGAAGGAAGGAAGGAAGGTAGGACTATGTTGTAACTGCCACAAGGTTTTTCTCTTTCTCTAGCAGCTAAAGAAGCTCCAGCCTTGAGATAAGCAATATTAAAGCAATTACAACCCATCCAGCTCACGGAGGCTGAATAACTGAACGCCTGTTCCACCAGGCACAACTACAGCACTGGCTCCAGCTGGTTTACGGAGGCTGCACACTTGAATCCCTTCATGTCCTGAAAATACCTTTTGACGTATAGGGCCTGATTGTAATACATTTAAATGTTCAGTCTCCACCCCAAGGTAGACATAAGTTGTATGTTACATACATGTGGGTTCAGCACACACGCATCAGGATCACCTCATGAATACTCCTAGCTCCTCCTATAACCTGTTGAATATGCATGTTTATCCAACCCATTGAGCACAAAGCTCCTGGCCTAATCTCTCCTTCAGAGTGCCTGTCTCTGGCTTTGGCCAAAGGCAAGCTTCTGGCCTAAGGGATGGCCACGCTGACGGCTGTAACCATCAAGTCTCCTTTTCCAAACTTATAGATTATGTGATTTTTAAGTTAGCAATGTCTTTTTTTACATTGATCTGTCCATTCGTGTGCAAACATCACACCGTCTTAATTCCTCTAGCTTTCCAACAGATCTTTCCTTTGGACAGAGTGAGTCGTCCAGTTTTATTCTTCTTCCACTAAGAGCTTGGGCCTTTGGATTTCCTACATTAACAAAAAACCCTGCTCTTAGCTGGGAGTGGTGGTGGGCGCCTGTGATCCCAGCTACTCAGGAGGCTGAGGCAGGAGAATTGCTTGAATCTGGGAGGTGGAGGTTGTAGTGAGCTGAGAGATCGCGGCACTGTACTCCAGCCTGGGCCACAGAATGAAACTCTATCTCAAAAAAAAAAAAAAAAAAAAAAAAAAACCCTGTTTTTAAAAATTTCAGTATAGCTCTTACATACTTCATGTGCTTAAAAGCTGTTTGTATTCCCTTGTCTGAAAACTTTTATTAATATATTTTAATCCTTTTGGACTATTGGCCTTTTTGTTATTGATTTGTAGGAGTTCTTTATAAATTAAGAAAATTAGCTCCTTGTCTGTGATATGAGCTGCAGATGTTTTCCCACATTTCCATTTGTCTTTAGACTTGGAAATACATTGCCCACATTATTTTATTTTTATGTGTGTCAATCTTTTCCAGGTTTTTGTGTCTTTCTTAGAAAGGCCTTCCTCACTCTAAGGTTATCATTACAACTGTTTAAAAACATGCATTCGTACTGAGAAGAGAGCAGCTGTTTTGCCAGAATGATGGAATGTGGGAAGATCCCTTCTGTTACGTATTTCCTCTAGTATTGCTATCACATATGGGGATACTATTTTAAAATAAATGCCATGGCCAAAGCATGGTGTTGGTGCTTCTGAAATGTTCTAGAACCATGTTGCTAGCTATGACATGGACCCCCCCATGCCTTGATGATGACTAGGCCTAAAGACCCTTCACCTACACAGGCCACTGTGTATTGCAGTGCCTTAGCAACAGATAATCATTATTATGCCTTTTCTTAAATTTGACAAAGTAAGGGATTTGAACTGCAGTGGGTTCAAACTGCCATCAGTTCACATTCTACCCCCCTCCTAGAGGTGGGGGCGGGGGAGAATGTAAATTGTGTTGTAATTCTGTGTTCTTTCTCATAGCAGGCACCCCAGCATCAGGCCCACAAAACCTGGACTTACTACAGTATCTACCTAGGAAGCACCAAATAGCATCTTGCACTGACACCATGCTCTTAGAAGAGTCCATCTGCTGGACGCAACCTGGAGAGGGACCGTAGAGAAGGTAAGGCTGGAGTGGGAAGGAAGAAGAGGGAGTGAGGGTTTGGAATGGGATGATGCTGGAGGCAATTAGGTAATAACTTAGCTGAGGACAACTTGAACCTAAAGCACTGTCTTTCAGAAGTCTACCAGGTCAGCCCAAATCCAAAATCACTCCTGTAGCAGGCAGCAGAACCAGGGAATGGAAATTAGCAGAAAATGGGGCCAATTCTAGCTCAACACCTGGACCAATTCGATCTGAGTGGTCAATCTGGAGAGAAGCCCTTACTGGCCTCCACTGCCTGGGGGCCCAGCAGGACCTCCAAACTGGCTCATGCAGATGGAGGTGTCCTCAGCCACAGGGCATCAGCAGCCAGGCCTGGATGCCCCCACACGGAGCAGCCCTGAGCTCACCCACACCAGGCACTGGGCACTCAGACTGCCCTGGGGACTGTAGAGTCAAGCTCCCCTATCCACACCCAGCCCCACATGGTCCCTCACAGGCCATCAGGGACTCTCCCAACCTTTGTGTAGCAGGGTTATCAGGGGTTTTCCAAGAAAGGCTCCTTCAGCCTTGCCTGGGGAAATCACAGAGCAGTGGGTGGGAGGTGGAGGGGGGCCACCGCCAAACAGCTTTGAGTGTTCTGCTACAAGCCTCTCACCGCTTCCTGCCTTTCTCAGCATTACAGAAAATGCCTCTCTAATTTTTGCCGTGGCTCCAACAGTAACTCAGAAAGAAGGCAAGACACTGGACAAGTAGCTGCAGCGCTCTTAGAGGTGTGCTCGCCATTTACAAATTCCTATTTAAAAAGAATTTGCATGTGAATGAGGTTCAGGGCAGATACAAATCAACCTTAAAATATTTCAGGGCCACTAGCTCAGGGCTCCAAGCCACCAGGCTGATAGAAATACTCAGCCCCCTCCATCCCTGGAGGTTCCTAATGAAACTCAAGAATTCTAGGTCTTTCTTGCTCCGTTTCAAGTGATGTGAAAAGCCTCACAACATTGGAGAGTCCCTAAGGCTAGCAAATGTGAATGTCAGTGTAAACTGCAGGTGTTAAGTTTATCTCAGTTTATCCTGTACCATCTGCAAGCCTGGTTTCTAAAAGTCACTTCTGTGACAAAGGAGGTGAGTCTTTGTTTTCTAACCAGAGACATTCAATGAATTCTTTTTTAAGTTCTCTTGCCCATTTAACATGCAAATGCTACAGAATAATTGTGCCATATTGTAAATTGCGATGTAGGGGCAAGAAGCAGGGATTATTTCTGGATCAAGGGATTGTCGCAGTCTCTGTCAATGAAGAGGTGCCGCATGGATCAACACACACTCCCATCCCTGTATTTTGTTTATTTTATTTTATTATTTTTAAATTTAATTTTATATTTTTGAGACAGGGTCTTGCTCTGTCGCCCAGGATGAAGTGCAGTGCCATGATCTCGGCTCACTGTGACCTCCGCCTCCCAGGTTCAAGTGATTCTCGTGTCCCAGCCTCCCGAGTAGCTGGGATTACAGGCACGTGCTACCACACCTGGCTAATTTTTGTGTTTTTAGTAGAGATGAGGTTTCGCCATGTTGCCCAGGCTGGTCTCGAATGCCTGAGCTCAAGCAATCCTCCCACCTCGGCCTCCCAAAGTGCTGGGATTACAGCCATGAGCCACTGTGCCCGGCCCCTGTATTTTGTTTCTTTAAGAGACAAGAAAGAGCTAGAGGTGGACACTCAGACCTTACATGGCAATTCTCCTGGCCTCACATGTGCAAATCACCAGACAGAACTCTCTGGAGAGGGATGTGGGCGCACCAGGGCCCTTCCAGCTAATAAAGAAAGCCAAAAATAAGACATGTGAACAAATACGCTAGAGAAAATGGTGTAATGTGAAGACACCCCGGCTGCAACTGAAGAAGGTGATGTATGTCCATGGGAGGACAGAGAAGGGAAGCAGCTGAACGTCCCCTGGAAAGGTCTGTGGAGTAGGTGAGGCTGGAGTGGGATTGGGAGAAGGGGAGTGAGGGTTGAAGGTTTGGAAATGGTCGGCCCTGGAGGGAATTGGGTAGCAAGATGAACTGAACCCAAAGCATTGAATGTGCCAGAGAAAGAGGAAGACTGAGTGAATTCAAATCAGGCAAAGTGAGCACATCAAAGTGAAAAGAGGTGACTCTGAACACAGCTCGAGTCCCAGCGGCCAAGGGGTCACCATCCTACTGGGACTGGATTGTCACTGAGAGAGGAGAGAAAGTATGGACTTGGGACTATGACCCTTGGCTTCCATCAGGAATGAGCATCTGAAGCAATCGATGCCTCTAATGGAGATGGTAGCCACGAAGTTGGTGACATGTTCCGCGTCAGACTAGGAGAGCCTGGTGGGCAGGCCTGAGAAATTCAAGCTGGTAAGTAACCAGGCAGACATTCTAAGAATCCAGGGCCTGTCGCTGGAATGAGTTGGAAATCTCTCATGAGACCGACATGCAAAGGTTGACCTCCTCTTTTACCAAACTGGAAAATGTGCCTTGCTCCTATAAATGCTTTAGCGGGAGACATCACTGACCTTTTTCATTCAGCCAATCAAGAGTTCATGACACAGGGACATTTTTGCCAAGCGCTGCTGAAGCCACGCATACATATGGCCCCTAACAGTACAGAGTTTGCCATTAAGAGATGAAAATCAGTGCCAATGGAAGTTAGAAAACAAGGAGAGACTTTCCCTACTCCAATGTCCCTCCTCCAGGATTACAAAGCTGGCTTTTGTCTCTATCAAGAGGAGCATCCATGGAGACTAGAACCCTGCTACTCAAAGTGTGGCCTGTAGACCAGCAACCTCTCCCAGGAGCTGGGCAGCAAGCCAAACCGTCAGACCCTACCCCAGACCTGCTGCGACAGAGTCCTCATTCTTGCCAGCTCCCCAAAAGACTATAGCATCCCCATTTAATCCTGAACATAATCGACCCATAGCGATACCCAAGCTCCTCCTGCCTGGGAACAGAGCAGGAATCAAACAGGGGGTTTTAATCCCGGTCTGCACCCCTCCTGAGTCCCTCATAGCATGGCATGAGCAGCCCAGCCTTGCCCATCCCCAGGAGCCTCCACAGAGCCTCTGAGCTGGGCAGCCACTGACCAAGGCTGTGTCCATCAACTGTCCCAGGGCCTTTCCCAACAATGGGCTCAGTTAAAAACCCTGAAGTCAAGGGAGCTGCCCTGGGCTGAGGTCCTTGGACTGACACGGGCTCTCTGCCCACACCCGCTCACTGCCCCTCTCCTCACTGTGGAGGCCGGCAGCTGCCCAGGCTCACCCGCGTCTGAGTCGGCCATGGGCTTGGATGGGACTGGGGTCACTTGCTGCAGCTCAGCACTCTAGTCCTGCCTTTGGTGTGGAGAAGTAGAGAAGTTACTAATGTAAGATGATGGCTCATCTGGGCTGTGAAGGGCAGGTGGTCGCAGGCAGCTGTGTGGGTTACCCTTGTGTCTGCAGTGCCATTGCTGCCTATGTTCTGGACACAGAGGAGAGAAGGAGCTCATCAGTCATTCCTTGGTGACCCAGTCCCCTGTGATAGGAATCCCACAGCAGCAGGCACAGCTAACGCCCCACCCTTAGGGTGCAGAACATGGCTCCTGATGCCCTGTGGAATTTGACGAAGGCACCTTAAAATAAAATGTGTCATCTCAAAAGAATTTTCTCCCAAATTTGGGACCATAGGCCCTGGCTCTCAATCTCCAAAGAGTCTGAAGATTCAGACTAGCCTCTTTGATTTTCTTCCCTTTTTGAGATAATAGAATCCAGATTGGAAAACCTCTTAAACCGCCAGCCACGATTTTTGATCAGAGTTTTAAAATACACTCAATTATTCTAAAAAGTACCAAACATAAAAATTTTTAAGTCTTCAAAGTCCAATTAAACTTCACTCACCTGACTGTTTAGAATGTGAGCCATCAGTGCGCATGGCAGGGTGAGAATCTATTACAGCTTCTCCTGCCTGCATTCGGGAAATGCAGCTATGCTAAGCAAACACGGCAACGGGCCTCTGCGTGGGCATGGACTCAGGTCCCGAATGCTGCAATCCATGAAGATCTGTGCTGTAAGCAGGGAGAGACCATGACAAGCTTGATTAGGGTGGGTCTGTGGGTACCAAGTTCTTCCTTTATAGTCTCCCTGAACTCACCACTCCTGCAAATGAGTTCAGGGATACCTGGGAGCTGCGTCCACACCAAATAATCCCAATGAGACTGCTAGCCCTCCCACAGCAGGAACAGTTCTCAGAGCATATGGGTCAGTAAGCACAGTAGCCACGGTTTATCAGATGCTTAGAGCAGGTCAGTCATTGTTCCGGACTGTCATTGACAGAAGTCGTTTTCAAAGCACCACCCAGGAACATGTAAAAATGCAAATTCCAGGCCCCATCCCAGACCTGCTGAATCAGGATCTCCTGGGTTGAGACCCAGCAATCTGAGTTTTAAGAAACCTCTGAATGGTTGTGGTTCTTGCTAAAGTTTAAAGACCACCAGCCTTCATCATCCCTTTTCTATGATTCAAGGGTGATTTATTGCAGAGCACAGAAAAGTGGGAGAACCAAAAAGTCAAAAAGCTCAGTGCAACTGTATGAGTCAGGGCTCTCCAGAGGAAAATAGCCAGCAAAGTGTGTATAGAGAGAGTAAGTCTAGGGGACTTTGCTCACATGAATGCAGAGACTGGCAAGTTCCAAACTTTGAATGGTGGGCCACAGGCTGGAGCCCCAGGAGAGCTGACACTGCAGGCATCTGAAGGCTGTCTGCTGATGGTGCAGAGAAGTCCAAAGGCAACGCTCTCCTCCCGGGCAAGATCAGCCTTTTGCTCTCTTCAGGTCTTCAATGAACTGATGAGGCCCACCCATATTAGGGAGGACAATCTGCTTTCCTTACAGTTCACTGATTTAAAGTTACCTTCACAGAAACACCCAGGAGATCGTTTGACCAAATATCTTGGCACCCCATGGCCCAGCCAAGTTGGCACATACAATCCACCATCACACAGGTCCACATACCCGGCCAGTGGGGAAGCCAGGATGGCAAGCCAGCCCGGCCTGGTAGCCTAGCAGCTGCTGCCAGTGACACCACCAGCTCATCCAAGCGGGCCTTTCATGTCCAGGTCACTGTGGTGGTGAGGAAGGCACAGCAGAGTGGAAAAGGCCCAAGCTTTGCCCACAGTAGAACCTGGACTTTAGCCCTCTCTGCCACATGCCATCGGTATGATCAAGCATACTGGCTATTCTCTGAGCATCAGTCTTCCCCACTGTGAAATGGGCCTGCACCCTCTGCACCTAGAGGAAGGGGAGATGTCAGCATCTTTCATCAGCACCCAGGAAGTGGAGGTGAGTTTCTTTCCCTCCTAGTTTTCTGCACTGAATGCTCCCTTTTCACAGGAGCAGCTGGTAGGTTAGAGAAATGACTGCCTTGCTGGCACCATTAGGGAGGGCGCAGGCATTGCCAAACTAAGTGACATGCAGATTTCACCAGGGACTTCGTGGGGTGGCCAGGCTTTCCAGAATTTAAAATATAGCCACTTTATCAGGTCTTCTTTTAGTAGAACCTAGAACTGGAGACCATCTAAAGGTATGGCACTTGCCTCAGGGCTACAGCCTGCCAAGGTCCCAGGTGTCATTTTTAAAAGTGACAGAGAGGGCCGAGTGCAGTGGCTTATGCCTGTAATCCCAGCACTTTGGGAGTGACGGATCATGAAGTGAAGAGATCGAGACCATCCTGGCCAACATGGTGAAACCCCATCTCTACTAAAACTACAAAAAATTAGCTGGGCATGGTGGTATGCACCTGTAGTCCCAGCTACTCAGGAGGCTGAGGCAGGAAGATCACTTGAACCTGGGAGGTGGAGGTTGCAGTGAGCCAAGATTGCACCACTGCACTCCAGGCTGGCAACAGAGTGAGACTCCGTCTCAAAAAACAACAAAAAACCAAAAGTGACAGAGACTATTGGTCACACCGGATCAAAATAGGACTGAACGTCCAAATGGAACTAAAACCTGGTGAATTCTTTTTTAAGTCAATTAAGTTGCAATTAATTTAATTTTTCAGCGCCCTGTTACAGTTAGTTATAAATTCAAATTAGCTTCAACCAGGTCAAAATACTTGCAGACAATTTAACAACTAGCAGAGGTTTGAGAAACTATAGCATTTACCCTCAGGGGCGAGATGTTCATAAGGCAGTCCTGCTATCCTCAGCCCGGAAACCCAATCCCACTATAGCCAAGAACAAAAGGGATCTGGACTCTGAGCCACTCTGAATTGCTTCTCGTTTGCATAAATTTTCATATCGCCTTCCAGCAGCTCCCACCCCAGCTGAATCAAAGGAACCATGGAGTGCCGCATTCTTAAAATTAAGCTGCAGGCTGTGTCTCTGGCATATGTCTGCAGATTTTCAGGTTGATTACGTTGATCACATCACAGTTTAGCAAAGTGGACACGGTGGGGAGACAATATCTTTAATGGGAGCTGCAGACCTTCCAGGGCTGTCCTGCAGCAGGGAGCAGCTGCAGGCCGGGTGGGCTTCGGCCCCTTCAGGGCAGAACTGGCTCCACAGCCGGCTCCTGATCCCACCCTTTGGGGCCTCTATCCCCTCCAATACCCCCTTGTAACTGGAATGGGTCATCTCATTGGCTGCAGCGCCTGGAGATTTACATAAGAACACCTTATTCCAAAGCCGTCATTCGCCCTACCATCTGAATCCTAACATCTCAGAGACACTTAGCAAAATCAAGCTTTCCTAAAAATAGATGCTCCATATTAGATGGCATATATTAGCCCTCATTAAGCCTCTTACTGAGAAAGCCCTTAAACCTTTTTATACGAGTTCCGCCTAATCCAACTTGCCTTTCACTGTTCGAGCCTGAGCCAATAGACCTGAAATCGCTTTTCCTATTCCCTGTCTCTGCAGCTCCCAGATGCCCCGGTGTGAGGCGGGACACACAAGGAGGGCGGCGGGGACAGGGAGAACATACTAGAGCTTCTCTTAATATTTTTTTCATCTCTTACATGGATGAGAGGTGTGTTCAAAACAAGGTTTACAGAGGGGGTACACGATCCAATGGAGACAAACTGGGGAGCCTGTGCAAGGTGTGGCACCTCAGTGCCTCAGCCTCCACACCTGCTGCCTCGGCAGAACCTTCCAGCCGTGGCTCCTTAGCATCGCTGACTTTCCACAATACATTCCATTGCTCATCTTCAGCAAGGTTCATCTTCCTCAAAGTGTGATGGTGCTTTCCATTCACTCCAGCCGCTCTCCTTGTTTGCATTAAACTGGGAGAGGGGGTGGTTTGTTCCTGGGTAGGCCCTGCAGAACCAAGGGCTAGAGCCCTGTGTCCAGCTACATGCCTGGTGGTGAGACCCTGAGCAGGAGCTCAGACTCTAGTGCATCACTGCCCAAGCGAGACCATGGAGCAACTTACGGTTTCTACCTAAAGGGGTATTGTGCCAATTAAATGTGAAGTACTCAACATAATGTCCAAGTAGGCACTCAGTGACCACTGGATGTTATCAAGATCACCTTACAGAAAAATGTGCTTTCAAAATGTGTGCCCCACTAGGTTCCAGGTATGAATGTGCCCATCTATGCATCCATTGATGAATACGTCAATAGATCTATGTATTTGTCTAAATACATAGATCAATTGATCTATATATTTGGCCATGTGAGAGCCCTTTCTTATTTGTTCCATAGGGATGTCTAGCTACGACTTAGGAGGAAGGTCAGGGGACTGTTGCCTGCTGGATGCCCATGTGTAGGTAGGGCACTCCTCACTGCCCCATGATCCACAATAAAGGGCTTTCTGACTTCTCCCCTCTTCATCCAGTTTCCGCATTGGTAGGTAGGTTTCCTCTGTGTGAGCTCACAAGGGACACCAAAAAAGACTTGAGCAGTTCTTCATCCAAGGTTGTCATTTGGCAAATTCCCCCCACATAGCAGCGCATCCCATCAGCAGCCCTGTGCCCTTGTAAGGACTGGCCATCCTCTGAGCACGCCCCTGTGGTGAGCCTTTCATACCTCGGGCTGGCAGACAGCCCAATGGAGGCGTCCGCTTCTTCCCCACCCCAGAATACTCTCCTTCCAGCCTCCCTTTAGGAGTCCCCTTCTCTCTCATGCTGCTTCCCTGGACATAGACTTCCTGCCTAAGTAAACATCATTGCCCAAGCCCTGTCATGCAATGGTAGAGAAAGGATGGAAAGGCATTCTCCACTCTCAGAAATAGTTCACCCTTCTACCTCCAAGCACATGAAGGAAAATGTGCTTGGACTGATGTACCTACTACGGCTATGTCAGATGGTTAGTTTTCTACCCCAAATTCACACCAGAGTGCACCCAGCTATCTTATGCCCCTACTAGCACAGCTTTAGTCTCCCAACTGGGGGTACACCATATGAGCACTGTGCCTAGCACACATCTCTGTCCTCTGCATTTTCATGCTGGCCCCTTGGAGGCTGGGGAGGAGGAGAGAGAGCCAGAGAGATGGAGGTACAGCAGTAGCCACGAGCCTGCTTCAGTGCGCATGTGCCACTGCGGCTGCCGGTCCCTCTCTTTTTCTTACTCCATCTTTCTCTCTCTACACAGTCTTTATTGTCCCTAAGTTCTCCATTCATCTCCAAAGCACATTCTTGGCCTTGTACTCCCCTCGTCTGCTCTAGCTTCATGTCCCCACCCAAATTTCTTCTATCTTATCATCTCCATCTTACTCAACCTCACATTGTTTTTTGTTTCTACATTTTCTCTCATTTTAAAAAATCCAACCACCTTTAATATTTACTCACCCCCCAAAGATTTTCAGTGTTGCCCACTCTCCATTAATTGTAGGCCATCATCTTGTACCACCATCTATTTTATTCCTCTATTTTTTTCCCGCTGTGTTGACTACCACTTGCCAAAGAACACCACCTCCATATGAAGATGGCCCAGCAGACATCCTGGATGATTTTCAAGCATTTTTTTTTTTTTTAATGTACAGAGCTGACCCAGTAACTTCACCATACTTCACCTCTGACATTCTAGTCTTCCATGTTTTGTTTTGTTTTGTTTTGTTTTTTGAGATGGAGTCTCACTCTTGTTGCCCAGGCTGGAGTGCAATGGCGCGATCTCAGCTCACTGCAAGCTCTGCCTCCCAGGTTCAAGCAATTCTCCTGCCTCAGCCTCCCGAGTAGCTGAGATTGCAGGCACAAGCCACCATGCCCAGCTAATTCTGTATTTTTAGTAGAGACGGGGTTTTACCATGTTGGTCAGGCTGGTCTCGAACTCCTGACCTCAGGTGATTCACCCTCTTCGGCCTCCCAAATTGCTGGGATTACAGGTGTGAGCCACTGCTCCCGGCCAAGTCTTCATGTTTTAATGATTAAAATGGCATCATGGATAAATAGGTCGAATTAATGTGAATTATTTTTTAGTCAGTATTCTCTGATAGGTGTTATATCTCAGTCTTTCCTCCTGGCAATCGAGACAAGAAGGAACTGTAGGTGTAGTGTGAGACACAAATTTCACTTTATTCTTCAACTCAAAAAGCCCCCATGATGTCCCTTGGACCCCAGAGTAAAAAAGTTACAAACTCCCTGGGGCTCAGTTCTTGGCACTTCATCCTAATCATGGCCTATGATCCTCAAAGTGGAGGTCGAATAAGTGATGATCTACTATTATTATTAATTTGCATTTTTATGAAGCTCTTTTATAAGGACACCCTGTCGCTTCAGTGAGCTTGAAGATCCCAGCCTCCAGGCCTATAGCTTCATTCATGGTGTATGTTTCGAGGTGCCCTGTGGAATTAGGTACTGAGTTTATAAATATTTGATGAGCCTGGCCAACTTCAGAGGACAGTCCAAGAAGATTCATAACGTAACTGTAAAGCCAGGCCTTGGCAGCATCCTCTCTTGATATGTTATTTTGTTGAGAGAATCACAAAACCAAAAAGTAATTAACAACCCAGAGGAACTGATAATGGTGCAGATGCTCCCTTCTCGAGACAGGAAGAAAGCCTCTGTTTCAGCAAAGCTGTCACCAACACAAGAGAGAGATCACAACCAGAGCACCCACAAAAAGTTTGAAAAGACACTACAGTTTAAGATGGATTCCCTCTCAGTTATTTGCACTTTTTCAAATTCTAACCTGCACAGTGACTGGAAGCTTCTAGAGGCCTTCGAATTCTCTATAAAAGCACCTCTCTGCCCCACGCGGAACAAAATGGATTTGGTCTAGAGGTCCTCTTAAACTTCTGGTATCTGAATTTTATCTTTTGTCATTTTCTGCTTTCTTCACTCTAGATAAAAAATATCTAATTTTCTCAGAAATTGGGGAGTATTTCTGAGCCTCCCCACAAACACTGTCTGTGTCCTTGTGTCCTTGGATTACTTGAGGTATATTTTGTGTGGCTGCTTTTGAAGTCAAAATGCCCCATAGAGCTTCAGTTTCGTAGGAGTCAATCGTGGTAAAGTTCTGATCTTTTGAGGCACTGAAAGGGATTGCTGCAGTAGTTTTTGTTGTTGTTGTTGTCTGTTTTCTGGTTTTTTTGTTTTTCTGTTTTTTGAGGTAGGGTCTCACTCTGTCACCCAGGCTGGAGTGCAGAAGAACAATCTCAACTCACTGCAACCTCCGCCTCCCAGGCTCAAGCGATCCTCCCACCTCAGCCTCCTAAGTAGCTGAGACCACAAGCACCTACCACCATGCCTGGCTAATTTTTGTATTTTTTTGTAGAGACAAGGGTTTCTCCAAGTTGCCCAGGCGGGTCTTGAACTCCTGGGTTTAAGAGATCCTCCTGCCTTGGCCTCCCAAAGTGCTGGGATTGCAGGCGTGAGCTACCACACCTGGCCTGCAGTAGTACTTTGAAGAAGCCTTTTAAAATCTTGATGAGACTTTGGGAGGCCAAGGCGGGTGGATCACAAGGTCAGGTGTTCAATACCAGTGTGGCCAAGATGGTGAAACCCCGTCTCTACTAAAAATACAAAAATTAGCCAGGGGCGGTGGCAGTTGCCTGTAATCCCAGCTACTCAGAAGGTTGAGGCAGGAGAATCGCTTGAACCCAGGGGGCAGAGGTTGCAATGAGCCGAGACTGCGCCACTGCACTCCAGCCTGGGCAACAGAGTGAGACAGCATCTCAAAAAAAAAAAAAAATCTTGGTGGGATAGACAGACGGATGAAAGGATGGAGGGATAGTGGGAAAGGAAAGGAGGAGAGGAGAGAAGGAGAGGAGAGGAAAGGGGAGGGGAGGGAAGGAGAGGGGACAGAGGGGAGGGGAGGGGACAGAAGGGAAGGGAGGGGACAGAGGGGAAGGGAGGGGAGGGGAGGAAGATATCAGCTGGTAAAGTTTGAGGTTGATCTTGGTTGACTTTGACTCATTAGTCTTCGCACAGTCAGCAATACTTCCCTCCTGCTCTCAGCACGATAGTCAACCCTATACTCAGTTCTTAGAGTTGCTATTTTCAGGACTCATTAGTGGTTTGAATTCACAAATCCTGTGGTTTTACACCTAGCTACAGAGGTCAATATTTACAGTGTGCTACCAACACCACATAATAATGGAATTTCTCCCAGATAAATAGCAAATCTCTGATAATTACATGTTAACTTTCAGTATAACCTATAGGTCCAAAGGATAAAAACCATGACAAAGCGTAGACCAGTAGACCTTCAAAGAAAAGGAAATTAAGTGGAGTCTTACTGAAAGCATTCTTGCAACATAGAGCTTTAAACATCTTTATACATATTGACCCTGTAATCCTCTAAGAATATATCCTAAGGAAACCTTTAAGAATACTAAGATTTATGTTTAAAAAAAGCTCACCTTGGAATTTGTCATAATAACATATACTGCAAACAACCCAAATATCCCATATTAGGGGAATTATTATATGTTGTGGTGCATAAGGTGATGGAGGATAATATGTAAATATTAATACATAATATTTAAAACTTCATTTTCAAAGAAATCTAAATTTATCACACGCTCCTGTTGCCCGGGTGCAGTGGCTCACGCCTGAAATCCCAGCACTGGCAGAGGCCTAGGCAAGTGGATTGCCTGAGTTCAGGAGTTCGAGACCAGCTTGACCAACATGTAGAAACCCCATCTCTACTAAAAATACAAAATTAGCCAGGCGTGGTGGTGCATGCCTGTAGTCCCAGCTACTTGGGAGGCTGAGGCAGGAGAATCTCTTGAACCCGGGAGGCAGAGGTTGTGGTAAGCAGAGATGGTGCCATTGCACTCCAGCCTGGGCAACAAGAGCGAAACTCCATCTCAAAAGAAAAGAAAAGAAAAGAAAATATCAAAAAATATATACACAATAATTATTTAAGAAAAATGACCATAATGGAATATGAAATCTACCAACAATAAGAATCCTAACTGGTTTTCCCTGATTGCCAGTAATTTTACTTTTCTCTATTTGCTTTTCTATATTTTCCAAGTTTTCTGCAAAGACATATTGCTTTTTAAAAATTTTTATTTGTACCATGTAATACCTCACCTGATAGCCAAAGGGGGGAAAAAAACCCAACAACAAAAGAGCTTATGACGCAAGGCAAAGGTCTTCCACTCTCCCCTCTCCACCTCTCCAGGGAAAATCTGATAGCTGTTCCTGGATTCAGTCATCTGTGATTGCCTGTGATAGATGCCTCTGTTCTGACAAGTTATCAGCTGTGGGAAACACCAATTGACTTTCCAGCTGAAAAGTGAGTATCTTGTGGCCAGGCACGGTGGCTCGCACCTGTAATCTCAGCACTTTGGGAGGCCGAGGTGGGCGGATCACGAGGTCAGGAGTCCAAGACAAGACTGGCCAACATGGTGAAACTCCGTCTCTACTAAAACTACAAAAATAACTGGTGGAGTGTGCCTATGCTACTCGGGAGGCTGAGGCAGGAAAATTGCTTGAACCGGGATCTGGGAGGCGGAGGTTGCAGTGAGCCGAGATCATGCCATTGCAGTTCAGCCTGGGCTACAGAGCGAGACTCTGTCTCAAAAAAAAAAAAAAAAAAAAAAAGGAAAGTGAATATTTTGCTAACTTATATTTATACTACCCTCTTTTCCCAATGTCTGGCATGTATATTTATGATATTAGCTAGTTTATTTGTTACCTTCAGAACTCTAAGAATATCTTTCAGTATCTGTTTTATCAGCTTTCAGGAGTCATTCCCGACACCTTATTTTCTAAGATGAAAGAATAGCAATGAGAATAGCAATTCTCTCACCTTTGTTTGACTTTCCTACCTTTTTCTAAACGTCCCTTTTTCCCCTGCCTTTTACTTTTGACCATCTTCACTTTGGTGACAAACACGCAGCATGTGCTCTGTTTATAAATGATTTCTAACAATTAAAAACAAATGAACATGATTCACATTTTTTGTTCCAGAGACAGAGTCTTGCTCTGTCGCCCAGGCTGGAGTGCAGTGACACCATCTCGGCTCACTGCAACCTCTGCCTCCCAGGTTCAAGCAATTCTCCTGCCTCAGCCTCTCAAGTAGCTGGAACTACAGGCATGCACCACCACACCCAGGTAATTTTTTTGTATTTTTGATAGAGACAGGGTTTCATCATGTTGGCCAGGCTGGTCTTGAACTCCTGACCTCAGGTGATCCGCCCACCTTGGCCTTCCAAAGTGCCAGGACTACATTCACATTATTATAACTATAAACTCTTGTTCAATTCTGACCCAAGTGGAGCCACCCTAGGAATGAGCTTCCTTCTCTGCAGAGCCATTCTCCCATCCTGCAGGCCAGGAACAATATTCCCGGCATGAAGATCAACTAATTCCTCCTGTCTTATAGCTCCTCATGGCTTCATTTCATAACATCTTTTTATTGGTTTCATATTTGCACTACAACTCTCTTAGGGTGCTTATCATTTTACCCTGTTTTTAGTTACCTTGTTTTTGTGGGTTTTTTCCTTCTGCATTTGGCTTGATTACAGTCTTAAAATTGTTCCAGGCCCTGAATCACAATTTCTTTCCTATTGGGTTCTTTTCCCCTGGATATCTCTTTTCCAGGCCTTGTCAATAAGGATCTGTCAGAATATAGGGCAGCCGAGCTTTAGTTGGGCCATGCTGTGCCCTCGGCCTTGAGCTCTAAGAAAGGCAGCTGCTTTTAGGGAAACTTGAGGGGGCAGTACTACAGCTCCTGAGGCTCTCCCGCCCAGTTTCTGTGTGAGGACCGGGAACGTGTACATCCTTGCATGGTTTGAATGTTCCCTCCAAAGCTCGTGTTGAAACGAAATCCCCAATGTAGCAATATCGAGACTCAGGTGGGGCCTAACAGAGGTGATTGGATCATGAGTGTTCTGCCTTTAGGAATAGATTAATCTCTTCATTGATCAACAGATTAAAGGGTTATCTCAGTGGCTTTATGAGCAAAGGAAAGCATGCTCAGCCCCCTTAGCACGTGATGCCTTGCTGAACATGTTCGTCAGTCCCCACCAGCAAGGAGGCCCTCCCCAGAGGCATGCCCTTGACCCTGGACTTCCCAGCCTCCAGAACTGTAAGAAATTCCCTTTCTTTATACATTACCCAGTTTCAGGTATTCTGTTACAAGCAATGGGAAATGGACTAAGACAGCCCTCTAGGTCATGTGGCTCTGATAAAAGTCAGAGGGGAGACTCTAAGCCCATCTGATTCCCAGTCCTGTGCTCCCAGGACACAAGTGGCTCTGAGCACCTCCTGCCCCTCCTGACAGGTTTCAGGAGGTGGATGCTGTGATGGGCCTGGCCCACCAGTAGGCACGTGTTTACATTGTGCATGTAGGTAAGTAATAAACCAGGAGCAAAAATTACAGACATACAGGATGGGCAGGTGGAGCCCTGAAGCCTCCTTGAGAGCATGCAAGACATACTGAACAGGGGCTAATGTCATTCTGTCCTCTGACACTGAACCCAAGAAATAAAATGCCCTACAGAGGGGAGGGCCTAGAACTCTACACCAGTGTTCTCATTGTATAAACCACAAGGAAATACAGTTTTCCGCAGGCCTCCCTGGCTTCTGTCGGAAGCACTGGCTCTCTGGCCTCCTGTTTGCTGTCCCAATGAATATGCAGAGAGAGGCTGGGGCAGAGCTGCAGGTCAGCCATGCTGTGCCTCACCTATTGAAAGAGGGAGCTGGAAGTAAACTCTCAGGCCCCCCAGCTTTGACATCTGTGCCCATCCTGGCCGACTCTCACAGAGCTGGTATGCAGGGTTGGATGAAGGAGCACCCTGGGATCCATAGCGCAGGGCAGGGTACATGACAGCAAGATGCAGGCTCCCTGCCAGCCTGGGCTGGCCCCAAGGGGGCTGTAGGTCTGGGATACCACTGAAGATTTGCCCCTGTTAGGCAGCTGCCGGCCCTGTGCGACTGCCTCCTGGGCTGCACCCCAGCGCTGGAGGTGGCCACCTGGAATGGGTGCAGTGGCTCAGGAAGCTGAGGTGACCCTGAGCCTGGAGGGAGGCCAGCTGGGGGCTGTCTGCTGACCACATCCCTGCAGCTGGGCAGCAAGGTCTTCCTGGAAGGGAGTCTGGAGTGCATAGCAGGGTCCACCAATGCTTCTAGGAAGCTGCACATCATCAGTATCATAGTCATCAGTGTCCTTTGTAGAGGGGCTTCTAGGCATCCTACCTCTGATATCTCACTTACCAAGGGGGAAACTCAGGCATAAGGAAACTGAGTGATCTGCCTATAAAGGAGAAGGAAATAGTTTTATAAAAAGAGAAGGCATATAGTCACCAAGAGGAGAATGGGAATGGTAGAATTTGGCAGAGCTGCTCTTGGGAGCTGCCTGGGCATGTTGTTCAGAACCACGTGAGAGCATTGCTGACTCTGACCTTGATGCTCCCTGAGGATGAGGACCGAGCCTGGAGCAACACAGGTGGCAGGGCAGGAAGAGCAGGCGGGCTCCCTGGGGGTGGGAACCAGCAGGGAGGCTGCAGCTCCAGGCAGGAGTGACCAGGTAATGTTGGAACATCTGTCTGGACGTCCTGCAAGAGGCTGAGTCAGCAGCCAGCTAGGTGTGATTTAACCGGAGTGCATAGAGCTAGATGGTAAGACAAAAGAGCATTTTTAATGTCCTGTCAGAAAATAATAATGCTTTTATGGCCAGCGTGGATCTCAGGTGAGCAGAAAATTGCACATTCTTCATTTCCCTACATATCAAAAGCTGGATCCCCCACACCACATGGGTGGGAATTTCCACCTGGGTAGTTCCTGGGCCTCTCCCCACACTGCCCCAGAGTTTGTCCAAGTTGTCCAGGTTTACACAGGGCCAAGCCACTGGCGAGCCTCCCAATGCACACGGACCCTGCCCTGGGTCCAATCTTCTGCCCAAATGGGCGCAGCCTCTGTGAGGATGCTGGAAGCCGGAGGTGGAGCATCTATGCCCACCAGATCCCCAGCTCCCCCAAAGAACAGGACACAGCCCTTCTGCTGGAGGGACACCCAGAGAGCCCTTGCAGATGTCCCACATCCAGGGAAATCTGTGTCCCCTGTGCCATTCCTCTCTGTGGGTACACGCTGGAGTGGAGGAGTAAGACAAAGCAGACAGAGAGCAGTTCAATTCCATGATGGCAACCCCAGGACGACAAGGGAGGCTGTGCCAGATAACTGACGCTGTGCCCGCTCCCATGCTCTGGAGTCAGGCCTGACAAGGAAGATTTATTTTTGGTACAGGCAATAAGGCATAAAAGCCCGCGCACTGCACATGCCTGTGTTTTGTGTGGCATGAATACATGTTAGCCGTGACCAACAAGAACGCAAAGCCATTACTCGGTGCCTGCAGAGGGAGGTCTGGCCAGTTCCTATAGCAGGACAGCAGCCCAAGCTGTCTCAAGGGAGAACCTCCAGCCCGCAGCTTGATTCACACAGCACAGATCCAAAGCACCACCTGTGCCTATTCAGATTGTCTCATGCTCCAGAGAAGTCCGTGGAGTGTCGTCCAGATATTCCAGCCCAACAAACCTCCTAAGGCAGAAGCAGGTGCTGACTGGCCCTCACGGTCCCCTGGCTCTCCGCCGGAGCCAGAGTTCCCGACAGGACTTGTGGAACAGAATGTCAGCATTTGCTTTGTCTGGAAAGCTCAAGAGCATGTGGATCTGGCCTCAATCAACGGCCCAGAAAATCTGCCCCTGGCATTGGTGGGACATCACCCTGTTCCTGCTAAAAGCACAGCAAGGGCTGCCGATGTCCACAAGGGACCTGCCCGCCAAGGCAGATTCTGTCTCCCAGGTCTTCTGAATTCTGTCCAGCTGCCAACAGATAGGCTGTGCTCAGAGGAGGACAAAACATTTTGCCCAAGGACTTTATTATGCAATGACACGAAAAATTACCACGTGAAAGAGACTTTTATTCTTCCGAAAACACATTTTGTTGGAAACATTAAATGTTATGTTATTTCCTATGCTGTATATCTAAATATTTTTCTGGGCAAAAATGCCAGGAAAATAACTTGCCTCTCTGGAGGAACTACTCACCTTTCTTTAATTTTTTTTTTAAGAACCGGTACTTAAAAAAAAAAAAAAAACCCTTAGCTGTCAAGAAATGAGAGTTAAATATTAACTCCATGCCAGCATCCACTTTATCTTAGATTCCTGATGTATTCATTTCTCTTCCCCACTTTTCTACTAAAGTCTGCCAATGTCCTTGATTTCATTTTAACTTCTTGTGGGAGCATGCCAAGGCACCTGCAAGCCCTTTGAAAGAAGGGGAGGAATTAAAAGTAAATTAGCAGAGGCACTTGTAAGTAAGCAAGCATAGGGCTTGGCATTTGTGCCTCGTAATCTGAAGCAGCCTTTTTGAGGGCCGAGGGCTGGAAATGGCAGGAGAAGAACCCTTGGGCTGTCTCTCTAAGAATCCATGGGCTGTCCAGGAAGCACGGGGTTTCCCAGTCTGGAGCGAGAAGGGTAATAGCAGGGAGCATCAGGTATCCTCATTGTCTACTGCTGTGTAACAAATCATCCCAAACTGAGTGTCTTAAAACAACCACAGTTATTTTATGCTCACTCCTGGTGTCAGGAAGGCTCAGCTGGGTGGCTCTGGCTTAGGGCTTTCTGCAGTGTAGTCAGACAGTGACAGGAGCTGTCAGGGGCTGGCCGGGCATCTCATCACACGGCCTCAATCCTTCCCATGTGCTCTCTCGCCATGGAATATTTTGTGCTTCCTGGCAGTATGGCGGCCACAGGTGGCAGGACTTGTTGGGTGTTATTAACACTCAGAGCTCCAGCGAGAACCTCCCAGTGGCACTCAGTGTAGAAGCTACAGTGCCTTTGAGGGCTCATCCTCAGGGGTCAGACACCATCCCCTTCTGCTGGACACTGTGGATCCGCCAGTCCTGAAGACGAGCCTGGGTCCCAGGGGAGGAGGCAGACCTCACCCCTCAGGGGTAGGGGTGCTGAAGAATGTGTGGGTGCATCTCAAAACTGCCATCCACAGTATGCAGCAGTCGCTGGCCCCAACCCCAACTGGAAGGTAAAGAGGGATAGGACGGGTGGACTTCTTCTCACTTAGTCCAAGGAGGTGATGACAAAGAATGCTGAAGCTTCTGCTGCTGGCCAGGTGTGTCTCTATAGAGAAGCAGTGCTGGAGAAGAAAAACACACTTCATTCTGAGAACAATCCACCACTCAGCCTGTGCCACACAGACCCTCTCCCACAGCCCTGCCAGCCCCTCACCGTGGGCCAAGTATATGCCTGGATCTGGCTAGGATCACTGCATCACCAAGAAAGGGGCAGCCTGCAGGCCCTGCTACTGCCGGTGCCTGCCAGGGGCACACTTAGCTTTTGCTTTAGGGGACAATGAGGACACTAGAGTCTAATGGCCCTCTGGCTCTGGGGCTAAGAGACAAAACAATATGTGCCTTCACATTTTAAAAAATTAAATTAAAAAAATTCATAGCTAAATTTCTACTCTGAAGCCTATCTCTTTTGCTAAATTATCTGGAAATCGTACCTTCAGATGCCCCATGTTTTTGTTGTTTTTTTTTAGACGGAGTCTTGCTCTGTCACCCAGGCTAGAGTGCAATGGCACAGTCTAGGCTCACTGCAACCTCTGCCTCCCAGGTTCGAGGGATTCTCCTGCCTCAGCCTCCCGAGTAGCTGGGATTACAGGCCCATGCCACCACACCCGACTAATTTTTGTATTTTTGATAGAGACAGCGTTTCACCATGTTGGCCAGGCTGGTCTCAAACCCCTGACCTCGTGATCCGCCCACCTCGCCCTCCCAAAATGCTGGAATTACAGGCGTGAGCCACTGTACCCAGCCTGCCCGGTGGTTTTTGAAAACTTTAACATGCTATGGCAGATAAAGGTAGATTTGCAAGTCACTTGGGCCTTGGAAAAGATGCCAGTTTGAAAGAGGCAAGCCTAGGCACCTCCTCCAGAGCCTGGTGAGGCTAGCTGCCGAGGGCTCTGTGCTCTCTCTGGGGGTGTCTGTGGCCTCTCCCTCTGCCTCCAAGGGCTTGTGTTCCAAGACGTCATGAGGCCCCGCACTAGAGGGAGTGTGCCTGTCCCCAAGCAGGACTTCCACGGCACTTGAAACCCGTGGCAAGGAGTCTGACTTTTGTAGCTCCGAATCTCTGCAGAAGCAGAGGTAAAACCCAGGAGCAAGCAAGCTACAGCTGACCTTTCTGCAGTGCCTTCCCCAAGACGTCACTGCCCACAAGACTCTGTGTGGCAACGACACTTTGCCAAATCGACTCTCTACTAGTGTGTCTGGAATTGGCGGGTTCTTGGTCTCACTGACTTCAAGAATGAAGCCGCGGACCCTCGCGGTGAGTGTCACAGTTCTTAAAGGCAGCGTGTCCGGAGTTTGTTCCTTCTGATGTCCCAGTGAGTTCAGAGTTTCTTCCTTCTGGTGAGTTCGTGGTCTCGCTGGCTCAGGAGTAAAGCTGCAGACCTTCGCAGTGAGTGTTATAGCTCTTAAGGTGGTGCATCTGGAGTTGTTCGTTCCTCCTGGTGGGTTCATGGTCTCGCTGGCTTCAGCAGTGAAGCTGCAGACATTTGCGGCGAGTGTTACAGCTCATAAAGGCAGTGTGGACCCAAAGAGTGACTGGTAGCAAGATTTATTGCAAAGAGCTAAAGAACAACGCTTCCACAGTGTGGAAGGAGACCCCAGTGGGTTGCCACTTTTATTCTCTTATCTGGCTCGGGCAGCCTGCTTTTATTATTTTATCTGGCCCCACCCACATCCTGCTGATTGGTCCATTTTACAGAGAGCCAACTGGTCTGTTTTACAGAGAGCTGATTGGTCCGTTTTGACAGGGTGCTGATTGGTGCATTTACAATCCCTGAGCTAGACATAAAGGTTCTCCAAGTCCCCACCAGATTAACTAAATACAAAGTGTCCATTGGTGTATTTACAAACCCTGAGCTAGACACAGAGTGCTGATTGGTGCATTTACAAACCTTGAGCTAGATACAGAGTGCTGATTGGTGTATTTACAATCCCTTAGCTAGATATAAAGATTCTCCAAGTCCCCACCAGACTCAGGAGCCCAGCTGGCTTCACCCAGTGCGTCTCGCACTGGGGCCGCAGGTGGAGCTGCCTGCCAGTCCCGCACCATCTGCCCGCACTCCTCGGCCCTTGGGTGGTTGATGGGATTGGGCACAGTGGAGCAGGGGGTGGTGCTCTTTGGGGAGGCTCAGGCCATCCAGGAGCCCATGGGGGGGTGGGGAGTGGGGAGACTCAGGCATGGCAGGCTGCAGGTCCTGAGCCCTGCCCTGTGGGGAGGCAGCTAAGGCCTGGCAAGAAATTGAGCACAGCGTGGGTGGGACAGCACTGCTGGGGGACCCGGCACACCCTCCGCAGCTGCTGGCTGGGGTGCTAAGCCCCTCACTGCCCTGGGCCGGCAGGGCTGGCCAGCGGCTCCGAGTGCGGGGCACCAAGCCCATGCCCACCCGGAACTCTAGCTGGCCCGCAAGCGCCGCCCGAGCAGCCCGGGTTCCCACCTGTGCTTCTCCCTCCACACCTCCCTGCAAGCCGAGGGAGCCAGCTCCGGCCTCGGCCAGCCCAGAGAAGGGCTACCACAGTGCAGTGGCCGGCTGAAGGGCTCCTCAAGCACAGCCAGAGTGGGCACTGAGGCTGAGGAGGCGCCAAGAGCGAGGGAGGGCTGTGAGGGCTGCCAGCACTCTGTCACCTCTCACTAGCACCTTCCGACCTTGGGAAGGTTGGAAGTAGGAGGAAAACAGGTGATTTGGGCCACAAGCAAGCCACACAGGAGTCAACTGAGTTCGGGTGTGTGTGATAGTGTGCCCTGAGAACATGCTATTTTTTTTTTAGCTTACTTTCAGTTTCTTTCCCCAGTTTCCTGAACACAGGTCATATGCATGGACACGAGCATATCCCTGGCATGTTGCAATGTGCTGAGTGAAGATTGTTCTGAACAGCAATGATTTCTTTCAGATCTTTTTCTTATACTCAGCAGACAAGCATGTGCAGCCACGAGGAGCCATGCATGGTTCCAGGCACCCTGCAGGTGCTCACACATGGTGGTGAGGCTATTCCTGCTCACAGATGAGGACACTGAAGCTCAGAGAGGGCATGTAACTTAAGGTAACCCTCCCTGCTTTGGGCCACCCTGCTCACTGACTTTGCAGGACAGTGTGCCACTTCTGAATTCTGCCTTTTTTCAGTTCTGCTTTTTATTTTTATATTGAGCATGCAGACTCACTCCAGGGTTACTAGCACAAAATCAGACAGTACGCAACCAAGCTTTCAGGCGGCACGAATATCGTGGGACAGAGAGAAAGTTTGGATTCAGATGGAGAATGAAATGGGGGAATCCACCTACGGAGCGACCCTTTTACTACGAAGAAGCTGTTGCTGAGAGCGCAGGTCGCTGCACACGTCCTTGAGCCACATCTGGACTGGAAGCAGCTACTCTGTCAGGGGGCCCCCCTATGGCTGGGGCACCCTGCGATGGTTGGGGGTGAACAAGCTTCGGGTCAGCCTTTCTCACCTGCCTCCCAAGACGCCAGAAGCCACAGCGTCACAAACAAGCCTCCAGCCGGCCGTGTTGTCCCCAGCAGCTGGGCCTTTGTGCTGGAGGCCCCTGGTGTCCTGTGATCTGCAAAAACCCCTGACCCCCTGCTGCCCTCTCCCAGCCCACGAGGCGGATGCCAGCCCCAAGCGACCAGGATGGTCACTGACTGCTACCTGCTGCCCTGAAACCTGCTTCTCACCAAAGCCAGCCCTCCGTGGAGGCATGGTGGAGGGCTGGCTGGGGAAAGACATTGTCTGCATTAGCTCTTCCCATTCTTTTCTTCTTCAAAATTATTTTATTATCATTATTATTTTTTAAAATAGAGAGCAGGTCTCACTGTGTTGCCCAGGCTGGTCTTGAGCTCCTGGGGTCCAGCCATCCTCTCCACTCAGCCTCCCAAAGTTCTGAAATTGCAGGTGGGAGCCACTGTGCCCAGCCATCTTTTCTCTTTTAAAAATTTATTTATTTATTGAAATTGATAAGTAAAAATTGAATCTATTTATAGCTTACAAGGTGATGTATAGCTTTGATATATGGATACATTGTGGACTAGCTAAATCAAGCTATTTAACATATCCATTACCTCACATAATTGTTTTTTTGTGGTGAGACACTTGAAACTACTCCTAGCAATTTTCAAGTATGCAATACATTGTTATGAACTTGAGTCACGATGATATACAATGGATCTCCTGCACTTAATTCCTCCTGTCTAAGCACAGTGTTATATCCTTTGACCAGCATCTCCCTGTTCTCCTGGCCCCAGCACCTGAGAACCATCATTCTACCCTACTTCTGCAAGTCCCACTTCTCCACTCTATCTGCAAGTGAGATCATGCAGCATTTATCTTTGTGTGCCTGGTTATTTCACTTAATATAATGTCCTCTAGGTTCATCCAAGTTGTCACAAATGACAGGCTTTCCCGCTTTTTTAAGGCTGAATCGTCACACTGGGCACATAGCTCCTCCCGGCAGTTCAAGCAGTATTTCAGCAAGAAAGGAATTTCAGAGAGACCAGGGCTGGCCATCGAACCAAGAAAAACTTCAATGCCATGTATTCTATGACACCAAAAGCCTTCAGAGAAATCGAAATGACATTATCAAAGAGCAGCAAAATAATTTTCTCCTGGTTGATAACTTTTCTTAACTTTTTTTCAGTTTGGTAGCAAACAGCTCCAACGACTTTTTCCCACATCTCCTGTACTTGACGTTCAGCTCCACTGGCCCTTGGAAGGCCAAGTTCCAGTGTTGCCTTCTGGAGCTTACACTGGAACCAGTGGGCTGCTGTGGGCACATGTGGCCAGGCAGGCCGTCTTCTCCAGGTTTCTGCTCTCCGCCTGCCTCTTCATATATATAAATATGTAAGTTTAATCATATCATAGATATCATATATATACATATATATCATACAATACATATGCATATACTATCATATCATATATATATGGTACAATATATCATATATATAATTAAGCTTCTTTGCATGAAGAGCAGTTGGGAACCCATCCAGCAAGCCCCTTTCATCGTTTGGGTCCAAGGCTGAGTCAAGGGACCTTATTTGTTGTTCGATGCTCTTCTCAACAGCCATGCTTCTTCATCTTCCTGCAGACAGAGCACATTTCCATGAATTCTGGAACCAGAGACAGACCAGTTCCCCTAGAGGAGGCACAGAGCTTATGCAGATGCCTTCAGATATGTTCCTTTCTAAATAAATGACTCCAAGGCAGTGTCCTTACAGCCCCTCCAGACACACCTGGGTGACCCCCCAGTCCCCAGAAAGCTGGGAGCATGCACTTGTTGTTGCCACTAACATTAGCCGAGTAATTGGCAGGACATCTCAAGTCTCCTGAGTTCCAGTCTATGCTTTGGAAACAGCCCTGCTGCATCTGACATTGTGTAAAAACACATATGGCAAGTGGTAGGTTTTTATGCAGCCTGCACGTTCTGAACAGAAAGCAAAGATGGCACACGTATACCCCAGAAGTACTGAAAGGAAGTGATTGAAACTTGACTGCTGAAATAACTGTGGCCAGCCCTTTCAATTGAGAGCACAGGTCCGTGAAGCATTCCTGTGGCTCTAGATCTATGCCAGCCCTACCTATGGGACCCTGATGAGTGTTCACGGGAGTTGTGGGACATCTCTAGGTTTTGCACCTTCATGATCTAAGAAGACACTCACCTTCCTGCCATGGATGTCTTGTCCATGTGCTTTCCCCCTTTGCTGCTTGCAATGCAAGCTCCATGGTCTTTATGCAATCCTTGGCCCTGGCCAGCCGCCAGGGTTGGAATAGAGACCTTGAAATAACACCAGCCTCTCGACAGCCGAGGTGGGCGCATTGTCTCCTGAAGCCACAGGTCAGCATATCCCCATGCCTGACTCTGGCCCCCAGGACCTCTCTGGCAGCAAGGTCCATGTGCAGGTAGCTGTATCCACACTCTTCTTTTTTTTTTTTTTTTTTTTGAGACAGAGTCTTGCTCTGTCGCCCAGGCTGGAGTGCAGTGGTGCAATCTCGGCTCACTGCAAGCTCCGCCTCCTGGGTTCACACCATTCCTCTGCCTCAGCCTCCTGAGTAGCTGAGACTACAGGCACGCACCACCACGCCTGGCTAATTTTTTGTATTTTAGTAGAGATGGGGTTTCACCACATTGGCCAGGATGGTCTCAATCTCCTGACCTCGTGATTTGCCCACCTCAGCCTCCCAAAATGCTGGGATTACAGGTGTGAGCCACCATGCCCGGCCCACACTCTTCTTGAGAACATAGCTAGGTCCTTGAGTCCAACCTACCAGGCAGCCCTTCGTAATGCTGAAAACACACTCAAAATCCCTATCATGATTTTTCACAGCACAATAAAACTCAGCTTCCACCTTTTCCCCATCCCCAGGGATTCTCATACAGCTATCTGGGGACGGATGAGGCCTGGGCAACTCTTAATAACTTCTCCAGGTGATACAAATGTGTAGGCAAGAGGGAGGGCCAAAAGAGAAAAATATCAGCTAATACCTAGCAGGGGAAGCAGTCAATTTAATGCAATGATCCAGTTATCACTCAGTGTATGAAAAGAGCAGCTCATCTTAAAAAAAAAACAGCATGTTAGAGGTGGCCACCACCACAGTGCTGGGGGCATCTCTGGGATTTGGGCCTCCTTTCTCCTGTTTGTTGGCTGTGCCCCTTGTTCTTCTGCCACTACAACCAGGTCAGCTGTAGACTTGTCCTCTTGGCCCCAGGGAAACCTTCCCACCTGGTGACTCGACAGCCTCCCACAGCCAGAGCAGAGACTCAGATCTCTCCAACTGAGTCAACTTTGGGAGGACACTCTATCCTTCAGGCTGGCCCAGGAGAGTGTTCGTGCCCAAAACAGCAGCCCTGTCTCCTCCTCCACACACTCAACTCTGCACAACATAATCCCAGGTGGCAGGCATTGTCCGTCACAGATGTACTAGGAGCTGATAAGAACACCAGGCCTGGGCCAGGGCCGCTCTGGGCCCAGGGGATTGCTGGGCGAGGTGCCAAAATGCCCAGGAACTAACGACTTCCAGATGTGTCTCTACCTGGGAGGGGAACCGGGATGACCACACAGGTGGTCTACACCTCCACTGCCCCATTTGGCCCTTTTAACATTTGTATTTTGACATAATTTCAGACTTAGAAAAAAGGTTGCAAGAATAGTACAAAGAACGGCCATAATCTTCACCCGGATTTCCCAAATGTTGACGTTTTACCATTTTTGCCTTCTCTCTTCCTCCACTACCCCTTAATGTAGATATATGTAGAGAGAGAGAGTTGTAATTTTTTTTCTGAACCATATGGGAGTCAGTTGTAGGCATGATGCTTCTTTACTTCTGAATATTTACTGTTTATTTCCTAAAAAAAATCAGTAATATTCTATTATGTAACCATGGTACAGTCCTAAAACCCTGGAAATGAACATGGATGCAATTGTATTGTCTAATCTGCAGAACTGATTCCAATTTTGCCGGTTGTTCGACAATGCCTTTTACCACAGAAGAGCATCCCAAGTGTGTGCTGCTCGCAGCTGGCCTGCCTCTCTGTCTCCAAAATTTCTGTCTTCCAGGACCCTGCATCCATCGGAGCAGAGGTCATGTAGGTTTGTCAGATGTTTTCTCAAGGTTACTTCAGGTCATGCATTTTTGTCAGGAATATTTCTAGAATCGAGGCCTCACTGCCCTCTGGGCACCCTTGCAAACCCACGAAGCTGCCGAGGGACCCCACCAGGCACATGGGAAGTTCCTGAGGTGTGGCAGGTGCTTTTCCTACTAAGATGGCTATTGCTGTCCTCCTTCTGTGCTGCCTGATTTGGGGGACTGACTTCCAACCCTGTGTTTGCTCGTGGTTAAAACCCTTTTTGTCACACACAGTGAAGTGCAGACCAGGGGTCCTCCTCCAATGTTCTCAGCAGGGGCCAAGAAGAAACAGCAAGTCTGGAAAGTCAGACATCCTGCCAAGGGACAACAACCACACCGGCGTGCTGTCTGCCAGCCTGCTTCCTGCTGCAGTCACCATGCCGCTTCACGGCTATAAGTGTATTTAATTTACCCAGCACATAAATTAATATCCGCAGACGCTGTAGCAAAGACGTCCTGTGGAGTCCCAGCTTGAACTGCACTGATCGAATTCCAGGGTGCCAGTGTCCTTGCTGGACATTTAGGGGTCCTGGGCTTCTGCACCACGGCAGTGGGCATGATTGTTATGTAAACACAGAGTGCAGCTCCAGGGTGGCTGGCCCATCTGCTCCTCTGCACACTTCTTGCCTACACTAATCATTTTCCATCCTCTTAGGTGAAAACTTGGAAAATGTAAGGGCTCCCAATCTCCTTTTCATTTGCAAACGAGCCATTTCAGCTAAGCGTGGCCCCCTATTCTTCTCAGGCATTTGTGTTTGTGAAAAGACCCGTCTCAAATTTCTGGGGCAGGAGCAGCTGCTGCGAGGCCTCTTTTCACTTGGCCTGGCTCCCCCAGCCCTCTGCCTCCCGCCCCCTCCCTCCTTTTGTCTCTGTCAAAGCCAGCTCCCCTCTTTGACCCCTGGCCAACTCGGAGCCTCCTCCTTTGTCAGTCTCCCCAGACAAGTTTCACCCTAAATCAAGCATTGTTTGGGCTCCTGAGGCCAGCACGTGCCCATATCCCCTAATCTTTTAATTTCACCCCAGGAAAAAGCAGCTGTTAGTGATACACGCAATGCACAGCTGTTGGCCGGGCCTGCTGCCTGCTCCAGAGAACAATGAAGAAGAAAGGGCACTTGCAGGGCTGCAGGAATATGTACATCTCCCTCTCTCTTTCTTCTTCTTAGGATTTTTTTTCTTTTTGCAACAGTTGGCAGCACGTGCTGTGAAATGCTGCCCTGCTAGAAAAACCACCTCCCCCACCACGATTTTTGTCCCCACCCATTCAGCACTCTGCACACCATTTGGTTTGCAGTTGGGCTCATTTAAGAACCAAACTTTCAGTTTCAAAGATCCCTGGCGTGTGGCATGATCCTTTTGTTACAAACATGCATCTGATGAATTACAGGGGACCCAGACAGGCAGACAGAGGCTTCACACTCACCGGCACATGCCCACGTGGGCCTGCCGGAGCCCCCAACGCTGACATTCATGAGGGCAGGGCAGGGGGGCTGTTTAGGAACATCCATGCTTTTTGGGACTCTGGCGTGCATGACCAGAGGACAAGAGGATCTCGTGGAAATACACATTACCGAAGCCAACCAAAGTTGGCCTGACACCTGGGAAGGGGCTCCATGAAGGTGTTTGGGGGACACCTCATTTTTGCATGCTGAGTCTTTGCTGAAAGGCACGTGGTAGCTTGATTTTCTGGAGCCTTTCTCTCGGCACACCTGTGCCCCCAGCAGCCTAAGGCATTAGGGAATGAGAATCGAATAGCACAATTCTGCCCTGCACTGCCAGTGTGCCACCTTCTTAGGGAGGGAGGACAAGGGGCTGAAAGGACTCTCCACAGCACACTGCTCCGTGGAACTTTCTGCAATAATGAAAAGGTTTTCTGAACAGGGTCTGCACTGTTCAGCACAACCACTGAGCACTTGAAATGCAGCTTGCACATGTAACAGACTAACTTTTAAAAATGCTAATACATTTAAATTAAGATAGCCACATCTGGCTGGTGGCTATTGCATTAGACAGCGCAGCTCTAAATGATGGGTTTTCAAACTTTGAATCACATGAGAAACAAAAAATTCAGATGCCTGGGTTCTACTTCCAGAGTGTCTGATTTAACTGCTCTGATAGCAGCCTGAGCATGGGGATTTTTAAGGCTCCCCAGGTGGCCATGACGGGGAGAAAAGTTGGGGCCCTGTCTTAGGCCTCCAACTCCAAATCTGGGCTCTGCAGAGACAGACAGTGCATTTGGAAGGTACATGTCTAATTTAGCCATAAACGTTCCCTGTTTCTAAAATGCAGGGGATTTTTAAAGCAATTATCCACCTTGACATTTGTCCCTCCTCTGCCTGCCCTGCCCAGGTTTCAGGGCTGTCCCTACCCAGAAGTGGCCTGTGCAGCCACAGGTTGGCACGGGCCCCTTTCCACTCACTTTATCTCACCTGGTGGGTCACTGAAAGATGCTGGCAGAAACCCGACACTCAGCAGAGCATATGGCGAGCTGCACACCTGCCTCGCGGGCACCTGCTGGGCCTCCCAGGGGTGTGGGGCAGCAGTCTAGGGCACTCCAGGCCAGTGCAAAGCGTCCGACTCATTTGCATGCTGGACGCCTGCCACGTGCCTGGACTATGGCAGATCTGACACGGCATGTCATTGCTTTGAAGACCAGCCAATCTGGAGAAGCCTGCGCCTCCAACAACAAAGCCGGCAGCCCGTCTGAGACGCGTGCCGGGGCCCTGCACAGGAGCAGGCACACATGTGCACACACGAGCGACAGACACTGCCACCCGCAGACTGTTTTCTGTGACTCAGGGCCTTCAGAAGGTTGTAGCTTAGCAGTGGCCAGGGGATCAGCCCCCTGAGCTGTGTCCAGTAGTCCCCTAAAGATGCTGCCCAGGAAAGCTGGACACTTTATAAAAGCCCCCACTTTTATAAATCAGACCCTGATAGCATCTGTTCTTTGACATTTCCTTTTCAAACAAGGAATCACTCTATGTTTTCATCATCTCTAAAGCTAAACAAAAAGGAAATGAGTGGCCATGTTTTAATAACGCTGTCATACGCTGCTTCATCCTAATGCTGATGGTTGCATTAAGTGAAAGCCCACTACGGTTGAGCTTTCAAATGCCTCCAAAAGAAGAGAATTATCTTTTTGCCAGATGCAGTGTAAGTAACTGGAGACATTTGGCTCCCCCTTTTTGCTGCACACGTGGATAATAATGAGGGCGAGTGTGAAGGGCTCATCCAATTTGGATGAATTCTTTCCCCCAAGGATATAGCCCTTCGCTCTGGAAAGGGTTAAAAGTCAATGCAGCCACTGCTGCCCTGTCCCCTCTGCCCTTGCAGGGTGACGACTGGATAATCACAGTGAATGAGCTCCTGCCAGGGCCAGAGGCCAGCAGCCTCCAGCCCACCTCAGCCATCTGTCCAGACACAGGGATAGCCACGCTCTCAATGGAGGCAGGGCTTGGAAAGCACAGAAGCTGGGCCATGTGGCAACCCGGCCAGTTCACCAAGGGCGGGGAGAGGCGTCCCATAAAATATTGTGACACTTGAGGCCTGGCTAATGGCTGCAGCTGAAGGCTGGGTGGCCGGCTTACATCCCTGTGCCCAGGCTGGCATTCCTACCACCCGCCCAGGCCAGGATGGAGTGGAGGAGGCCTCTCAAATTGGAGGAGATGAGGCTTTCCTCCAGCAGCCGGCAGGGCTAGGGAAGGTAACAGGCAGGCACGTTTTAAGGCCATTAGCAAAGAACAATGGGAAGCTGAAAGGTAATCCCAGTGAATAGAAGACACAAAGTGGGCTTGTGCCAGCAGCCTCGGGGTCAGCTCATTATCCCAGACGGCAGATGGAGGGGGCCTGGTTGCTGGGCAGAACTCCGAGCTGCCTGCTGGGCGGGGAAGGCAGGCGCTGCGAGCCCAGGACTCCTCCCATCAGCAGCATGAACAGCACTGCCCTGTCCCCGAAGCCCTGCGCAATGAACTCACCAGATTAGCTGAGCCAGAGTGAGGGAAGCGCTGCCTTCTCGGTCCACACAGGAGCCCTCACTGATGGAGCACCTTCACTCAGCTGAGACTCCCTCAGCCCTGTCCAGCAGCCTTCGCCAGTCTACGCACTCTGACCCCGGGGACTAGAAGGTGCTTGAGAGCGGGGGCCATGTGCCCGGCATTGTGTCCTTATCATCATCTCAGCACAGGCAGCTTCTGACTCTGCTGCATTGTCCTCATGTGCCTACATAGGCTGAGCCTGCAGAGATGCCTTGGACAAGGCTGGCCCGGGGCTGTGGACACTGGAGCATGTGAACACTGAGGGAAGGATTGCTCACTGGGAGCTGTGCACACCAGGTGTATTGGATGTACACACTGGGGTGTAAATGCTAAGAAAGGGTACACTAGGAGGATATGCACACTGGGGGGCACGCACTCTAGGCGTATGTACCTTGGGAGGATGTGCATCCTAGGGGAGGTGCACTAGGAGATGTGCACACTGGGGGCATGAACACTGGGCTAATGTGCACACTGGGGGCATGTGTACACTTGGGGGAGTGCATATTAGAAGGGCATGCACACTGGAAGAATGTGTACACTAAGGGAATGTGTACACTGCAGGGTGTGCACACCGAGGGAATGTGTACCCTGGGGGCATCTGTACACTTGGGGTGTGCATACTGGGGGTCATGCACACTGGAGGGATGTGCACAACGGGAAGGTGTGCACACAGAGGGGATGTGCACACTGGGGGGATGTACACACTGGGGGGATGTGTGCACTGGGGGGATGTGTGCACTGGAGGGATGTGCACACTGGAGGGATGTGCACACTGGGAAAATGTGCACACAGAGGGGATGTGCACACTGGGTAGATGTACACACTGGGGGATTTGTGCACTGGGGGGATGTGTGCACTTGGGGGTTTATACACTGGGGGGATGTGTACACAGGGATGTGTACACTGGGGGATGTGTACACTGGGGGATGTCTACACTGGGGGATGTGTACACTGGGGGATGTGTACACTGGGGGATGTCTACACTGGGGGATGTGTACACTGGGGGATGTGTATATTGGGGGGATATGCACACTGGGGGGATGTGTACACTGGGGGAATGTGTACACTGGGAGGATGTACACACTGGGGGGATGTGTACACACTGGGGTGATGTGCGCACTGGGCGGATGTGCACACTGGGGGAATGTGTACACTGGGGGAATGTGTACACTGGGGGAATGTGTACACTGGCGGAATGTGTACACTGGCGGAATGTGCACACTAAGGGAATATGCACACTGGGGGGATGTTCATACTGGGGGGATGTGTACACTGGGGGGAATGTGCACACTGTGGGGATGTGCACACTGGAGGAACCAGGAGTATGTACATGTTGGGGACATGAACATTCAGTTAATCACACTTAGGGTGTGCACACTGGCCAAGGCACTTACACTCACTATGACACCCACAGAGCAATGGCATTAGCAGACCTCAATCACCCTCCATGGAAGGGCACCCTTCAAATCTGCATACCTGGAAAGCCACCGTCGGTTGTGGGGTGGTGAGATTGCTGAACCACAGAGGCTGGCTGTCCTTCTCCTCAGCCTGCTTTGAAATCTCTATTACGTCTTTCCTGCTGCCCCTGCTGCCAGATGATCCCAGCAGAATCTTGTACTTTTTAGAATTTGAGTGTTTTGTTTTGCACAGTTGAGTTTTCATTCTGCTGCAGCCTCTTCAGGCAAAAGTGAACCTAGCCTGGGGCATGCTCTCAGCAAAGCCTCAATGACCAAAATCCACACTGGAGTGCATTTTGCCCCTCTGCTTCTGGGCAGTCAGCGCTCCAGCCACGGCTGCCTCACCATCTTCTGTTCTCCTTGCTAGAAAAACAGTATTTCAAGAAAACTTCTCGGTGAACTTTCCAATTTTAATTCAGCCTGCTGCTTAACAAGCAGTCACATAGAATAAATACCAGTGCTGAACACATGCTGAGGCTGCCATAAAGCACGCATAGAGAATTGACATTGTTCTTCTAAAGTTAAAAACCACAATTTTATTCAAGGGAGATCTTGATAAGCCATTCATCCAGTAGAGCTTGCTATTAGGTGCATACAGCAATACATCCATAAATTTTGTGGAGCAGCTTCTTGACAGAAATGCAATGCTGGCAGCAGCCTGCTTCTGTTCCTTCAATGTCTTAATTCCTACAGTAAAGCAACAGGAAGTAGTGGCCTTTGTGCAGCATCTGTATTCAAGAGCCACTGCATGCCACAGACAGAATTATATGGACTCTGCCCACACTGGCCATCATCAAATTCTACCTAAAGTCTTTTCTTCTAGATTTCCCTTTTGTAACACTGAGTGCCAAAGTAGTATAAATCTTTTAAGAAAAGTTTAATAGCACATAAAATTTTTTTTTTGAGACAGAGGCTTGCTCTGTCACCAGGCTGGAGTGCAGTGGCACGATCTCGGCTCACTGCAAGCTCTGCCTTACAGGTTCAGGCAATTCCCCTGCCTCAGCTTCCCAAGTAGTTGGGACTACAGGTGCGCACCACCACACCCGGCTAATTTTTTTGTATTTTAGTAGAGATGGGGTTTCATCATGTTGGCCAGGATGGTCTCGATCTCCTGACCTTGTGATCTGCCCGCCTTGGCCTCCTTAAGTTCTGGGATTACAGGTGTGAGCCACCGCACCCAGGCCCACATAAAATGATATTTTAAAAAATCAATCTCTTGACAATGGTAGGAACCTTTCCATTTGAGAGGAATTCTCTTTCTGTGCTTTTTGTGTCCATTTGCTAGGGCTGCCATAACAAACTTTCACAGACTGAGTGGCTTATACAGGGGAAGGTTATTCCAGAAGCCAGAAGTCTGAGATCAAGGCATTGGCAGGGCTGATTTCTGAGGCTGAGAGGGAGAATCTGACCCAGGTCTCTTTCCAAGCGTCTGGTGGTTTCCTGGCCATCATTAGTGTTCCTTGGCTTGTAGATCTCTGCCTGCATGTTTGAATGAAATTCTTCCTGTGTGCCTGTGTCTCAAAATTGCCTTTTTTATAAGGACATCTGAACCAGTCATTTAGGATTAGGGTGTACCTTCATGGTCTCATTTTAACTTGACTGTGTCTGCAAAGACTGTTTCCAAATAAGCACCCAAGGAGTTGTCATCAACATCACCACCACCACCACCATCATCACCATCATCACCACCATCACCATCATCACCACCATCTCCATCACCACCACCATCTCCATCACCACCACCACCACCACCACCATCACCACCATCATCACCACTATCACCATCATCACCACCTCCATCACCACCACCACCATCACCACCAACACCACCACCACCATCACCACCAACCATCACCATCATCACCACCATCTCCATCACCACCACCATCTCCATCACCACCATCATTACCACCATCATCATCATCATCACAACCATCTCCATCACCACCACCATCACCACCATCATTACCACCATCTCCACCACCACCACCACTGTCTCCATCATCATCACCACCACCACCATCACCACCATCATCACCACCATCACCATCATCACCACCATCTCCACCACCACCACCATCACCACCAACACCACCACCACCATCATCACCACCATCACCACCATCTCCATCACCACCACCACCACCACCACCATCACCACCATCACCATCATCACCGTCTCCATCACCACCACCACCACCATCACCAACAACACCACCACCACCATCATCATTATCACCACCATCTCCATCACCACCACCACCACCACCATCATCACCACCACCACCATCACCACCATCACCACCACCATCACCATCATCACCATCTCCTTCACCACCACCACCACCATCACCACCACCACCACCACCATCATCACCACCATCACCATCATCACTACTATCTCCATCACCACCACCACCATCACCACCATCATGACTACCACCATTAATATCATTATATCTAACCTTTAAACTGATCCTGTGTGAGGTACCATGTTAAATGCTTTACCTGAATACACTCTCTTAGTTCTCCTTACAGCCCGCTGGTGCATGTAGTATTATTGTCTTCATTTTAAAAAGGATGACCCTTGACCACAGAGGGCCACACAGGCAGGTGCTGGGAGGCAGAATTTGAATCACAGCCATCACACTTAGGGACCTGTGCCCTTAAGGGAATATTCAGATGGGCATTGTTTGCAGTAGCAAAAGCCCAAAACCAGGCGAATAATTCCTACAAGGGAGCACTGTGAAATGATTGACCAGCAGGTATATGCCTCAACATGCATGCAACTCGTGAGCAGAAAAAAGCAAGTCACCAAATTTATACTGTATAACTTTATTTACAAATGTTCAAAAACAGATAAAATTTAGCCATCTATTGCTTGACGACTCACACATTTACAGTAAAACTTTAAACAAGACAAGGTAATGATTAACACATAATCCGGGCCAGTGGTTATTGCAATGAAAGTGGAAAAAAAAAAGAAGAATGTTATGGGACCATTTAGAGGTCTGGGTAACGTTCAAACTGCTAATCTGGGTGTGTCTTCATTTATTATTGCTATTTTCTATGTATATGTAAGTTACAGATACTCTTTTGTGTGTATAGTTCATTTCAGAATTATTTTTCAAGTTTTTTTTTTTTTTAAATCTCCAACTAGAAAAAACAAATCCCAGAAGGGATGATGAGGAGCATCTCTAGAGGCTACTCTGGCCAGGGGCTCCTGCCTGTGGCCATCTACTCTCCACATGTCTGACCCTAGGTGCCTCTGTCTCTCCAGAAGGGCCAAGGTGGTAGACATAGGGAGTATAAATCTTAGGCCAAACACATCACATTTTGTTATTCCTGTTTAATTTGATTTAAAGCTAAATCTAGGGCTCTTTCTTCTGGGTAGATAGGAAACCCAATCTCAGATTTAGGAGGGCTTTGAGCAGCCCTAAACCTGGAGGCTCCCCTCAGGACTGTAGGTGGGACAATGGATCCCCACAGCCCCACACACAAGATGCAGGATAGCTGGCGCCAGTGTTCTCAGTGACGGGACTCACGTCTGTGGCCTCCTTACCTGCCAGGGCGCTGTGGAGGGAAGCTTCCCTTCTTGCCTTCCCCCTTTGCCCCGACCCTGAGCATGGGCTGCTTGGCCCAGGTCCAGCCTCTGCTGGGTCCACTGGGGCAAAGGGCAGCGTGACAAGGGACAAAGGAGCCACCCCCTCTTACCCCAGAGCACTTACGGGGCCAACCAGATGAACTCTTACGTACTTGGTGCCTACATCAGAGCCATTTTTTTTTTTTTTTTTGAGACAGAGTCTTGTTCTGTCGCCCAGGCTGGAGTGCAATGGCACGATCTTCGCTCACTGCAACCTCCTCCTCCCAGGTTCAAGCAATTCTCCTGCCTCAGCCTTCTGAGTAGCTGGGATTACAGGCGCATGCCACCATGCCTGGCTAATTTTTGTAATTTTTTAGTAGAGACAGGGGTTTCACCATGTTGGCCAGGCTGGTCTCGAACTCCTGACCTTGTGATCTGCCCACCTTGGCCTCCCAAAGTGCTGGGATTACATGCATAAGCCACCGTGCCCAGCCCGCGGCTCTGATCAATCCCTTGGCCATCCTGGCTGTTGCCCCTACCCAACCTTCCTGGGAGCTCCAGACTATCCAAGGGGTGATTCACCTCAGCAGAGGCTGGACCTGGGCCAAGCAGCTCGTCCTCAGATCCCTCCCACCCCAGGTCTCTTCCCAGTAGCATCTACCTCTGGTGCTGGCCTTTAGGTCCCCTACCCAGCCCCTGCTTGAGGGCACAGGGCCTATCTGCAAGCAGAGCCAAGCCCCATGGCCAAGAAGGGGCCTGACTTTTGGGTCAACTGGGTTTGTTCGGTCAACTGAGTTTGTTGACTTTTGCAGGTCAGCAATTGCTAAGCAGTCACTTAAAACCCAATAAACTTTGAGAACTGACCATTGTTCCATAACTCATTTGGAGGCCAAGCTTGACCTGAATGCCCGTGAGTCTTTATTTACCTGATTTGGTTTCGCTACGAAACACTAACCCATTTGCTTACAGGGTGCTCCCCACACCTCAAGGGGTGGTGTAGGGTATGTGGTATCCACACCATAATCCAAAAAATTCCCAGGCCCAAATGCTGTTTGGCTCCAAAGGTGCAGGTGAAGGTCCATGGGCACAGAAAGTGGGCACAGCACCATCTTCAAGGAAGACTGGGGTCTCCATGAGGCCCCACTGCTCAGCCACCATTGCTGGGGTCTGCTTGTCACTGGATGATGCAAGGAGTTGCAAACACACACAGGAACACATCAAGTCTCATTTGCTCCCATCTCTCTCAAACTGGAATAGATGTGTCCACAGCTTAACGAAGCTCCTAGAAGACCCAGAGGGAGGCCTCCATATGCCTCTCAGAGGTAGGCTAGGTCCTGTGAATCCTGCCTGCTCACTGCCTGCTGCAAAGGGCTTCCAGGGGCCTGTCTGTCCTCTTCCTACCCCTTTGATGACCCTCCCCAGGCACAGGCACAGGCATGTGCACCCATGCAACACAAACACACAGTTGTACACACATGCTCACAACACACGTACACATGTGGGCACACATACACACAGCACTTAGGCACACATGCACACATGCACCCTCCCTATCCGAGTTTTTCTCAGGACAACAGTCCATGGGACTCCATAGCCACCAGCTGCAGCATGCACTCATGGTTTCCAACTCAGAATAATCCAGAATGTGCACATGGTGTGACCCTAAGCCTGGTGTCTCCCCACGAAACCACCAGAACTTGCACAACCAAAATCACGTTGCCTGGGGAGGGCCGTCCACTTCTTTCCAGGATTTTATTCCAGATAGCTTTGGATCCCCTCTTCTAGAATTCTTCTCAAAGCTAAATTCAGAATCAACAAAGAAACATGACCCATTGCACACCTGCCATGAGGAAACTGAAGCAGTTGCCAAAGTCAAACGACTACTTCAGATCAGTCCGCTCTCTGGTGCACATCAAAGGCTTTGCCTCTCAAACGGGGATCCCCACACCCGACTCAGCTGCCACATGGAAAGGTGACAGCCATGCAGCCTCTGTGAGAAGGTGGGAGGGCATCCTAGTAGATGGAGGCAGAAGGGCTTCAGGAAAATGTGTTTAAGTCTTCTATACCTGGAAAAGGGAAATTAGGAATTTACCCTTGTCATATTCAAAGAGTTCATAGATGAGTGTTGGTGCCTATTTCATATGGACAGTTTCCAGAGCCCTCGAGAAGTGGCTCTGGGCTCCTTTATGTTTTCCTCCCACAATATTGAGATGAACCCGAAGAATTGACCCCAATCTTGGGATCCACAGGCCTCCCGGCTGCCTGCTGGGCAGTGGCAGTCTTCCTTCCTCTCTTCCCATCTGACCTTCTTATCTCCTGTGTCAACACACATTTCCCAGTACTACTGAATGTCCTGAAAGCAAACACTCAGCCACCTCCGGGAACTGGCTGGGTGTGATGCTCCGAAGGCAGCAGGTGCCTCAGCCAGGACAGACTCAGCAACAAACTGCCAGGCAAGTTTGACAGGGGGAGAGACACAGCCAGGGCTCGCTGGCCTGGGGGATCCGGCCCAGCCCCTGCAGAGCAGAGCAGCAAGGGCATGGCGAGCCTCAGACAGACCATCTTTCCAAAGGCAGGGGCTCTGTGGAGGGAGGCTGGGCTCTAGGGCCATTCCATCAGCAACTTTTATGTGAATGCTAGAATCAAACAGCCCCTTTGATCATGAATAATTTTAACATTCTCTGTACTATCCTGAAATGAAACTTTTGGATAATATAATGTGTCTATAAGTGATAGATAGACGATGTTACAGATGGATAGATAGATGATAGAGAAATAAAGATGATATAGATTAGATAGATAGATGATAGATGATATAACAGATAGATGATAGATAAATATATAGATCATATGTGTAATGCTTTAATGGTAATACAAAAAAACTGACATAGATATAATATACGATAACATCTATTCTGATAGTAAATGTTTAGGCACAACTACCGTAGATGACGAATCAAGTCCTCAGATGCGTGCATTCAGGTAAAATTTCTGAGGATTCTGCCAGACAGTGGACCTTGCTTTGGTAATTCCAGCGTTCACTAGGGCTGTGGTTTTCTGAAATTAGGAACAAAGCTTGGCAAAGCTTGGAGCAAATCAAAGTTTGGATCCTCCCTGAGTCTATGCCATAGTTGCAGTGTTGGGAAATCCAGTGTCTATCACGAGAGAAGTGGGTGGTGTTGACAGAACACAGGCACAGGACCAGACCAGATCCCCAAACACAGATCTGCCACCCAAATGACAAGCCGAGGGAGCGACACTAGCCACAGTTCCGTCTGTCTGTGTGGGGCTTTCTCTACTTTGCAGAACCTCGAGCGTCCTCAGCCCTGGACCACAAAGCCAGTAGTCCCTATGGTCACTGTTTCCACCAAAAAAGGCCCCCACAAATTTCCAGCCTGCCCCTTTGAGACCCACTCCCACGGTGAGCGCTGACGCAGGCAACAGAACCCAGCCCTGCAGTGAGGGTAAGCAGGGGCCAGCCCTTTGCCACTGTCCATGCCCAGCCATGATTCCTAAACTCCATCCTTAGCACAGGCATAGAGCCTTTAGTGGCCCCTCCGGGTCCCCTTTGTCAGCCCCTGGACTGTGTGGCCAAACCTGTGCAGAAGCACAAAACCCAGACCATGCACAAAAAAAGGTCAGTCCTGTTCTGAGTGCCTGGGGGTCCAAGCAGACAGCTGGTTAGCTCTGCCTCTGACACGCCGGCCTCCCACAGCCGGCAGCGTGGGCCCCAGGCCAGCTCAAAAGCACTGGAGAGTCCCTCACATGTTGGCCCAAACCTGTAAATTACCCATCAACCCTGCGTCCACGTGTTTTGGATTCTAAAGAGTTGCACTTGGATGACCGGGTTCTAAAGCAAGAAGCCTCCTCCCCGGCCAGTGGCCCCAGCCCTGCTCCCTGCACATTGCACCTTTTTTTCTCATTTCTTGCCCACTTTGCTTAGTACTGAACATCTTTGTTCTAGAGGCCCCTTGACTTCCAGAATATGAGTATGCAAATGGTATACTGTGCCCCTGCCCTGTCGGTAATCAACCAACCCACTCTTGCTCCTCTCTTCAGGTGTTCCTCTAAGTCCCACAGAGAAGACCACAGTTGTGTAGGAAGGTTAGGTGAAGCTATGGGGCCAATGGTCTTGTGGACAACCAAAGTCAGCACCTTTGCAAACCAGGATTCATAACTAAATATGCTGAGATTTCTGGCTTTATTCAAACCGCTTCCCAACTAAGATCGGCACATAGACAGAATATCACATTCTGGACATAAACGTGGGTCTCCTTCCAAACATGAAACAAGCTAATGAACCAGCAAGAGCCGCAATCTCTGACTGGCTCATGAACTCAGTATTTAAAACAGTAACACTAGGCTTTTGTGGGAACTATTGATGCACATTTAAGTCTTTTAATAAGGGTAAGTAAGAAGAACTCATTCTAAAAATGACTCTGGGGATGTTTTTTGGGCTAGTACTCAAGCACATGACCAGAGCTTGCTAACTCGATGCCCAAATCTGGTGTCTGCTGACAGCTATCCTCAATAGTGAGCAAATTTCTTGGGATCTGGTTTTCTCAATCTTTAAATGAAGCTGGGTGTGGTGGTGCACGCCTGTAATCCCGCACTTTGGGAGGCTGAGGGAGGCAGATCACTTGAGCTCAGGCATTCAAGACTAGCCTTGGGCAACATGGAGAAACCCCATCTCTACCAAAAATGCAAACAATTAGCTGGTCATGGTGGTGTGCACCTGTGGTCCCAGCTACTCAGGAGGCTGAGGTGGAAGGATCACTTGAGCCCCAGGAGGCGGAGGTTGCAGTAAGCCGATATGGTGCCACTGCACTCCAGCCTGGGTGACAGAGCAAGACCCTGTCTCAAAAATAAATAAATAAATGAGGCTAGGAATTGTGTGGACATACCCACCCGGGAGAGATGAGGATAGTGATGGTAAAGGGCCAGGTGACGTGACAGCAGGAGGCTCCAGAGCTTCTGGGAGCCCCTCGGGCTGGGAGGCACCATGGGTACAGCAGCCCAGATGCTGCCACAGGGCCACTCCAGTGTGCTGTGCTGGGCAGGGCCCTCCCAGGTCTCTGCAGCAGGGAGGAAGCAAGGTGTTCCTGGGTCAGCTCTGTTCTCCTGAGCCGGGCTGGCTCCTGTCATCTGGACCTAAAGTGGCCAAACAGGTTTTCCAGGTGGCAGCTGAGCTCCTGCAGCACTGGGAACACTTTGTTCCTAGTAGTGTCCCGGAGGGCTGGGTTCACAAGCCAGGTTCAACGTGCGATGGGAGCCTGACAGGGAGGGCGTATCCTTCATGTGTCCCCAAGCGTGACCCAGAGCACTCCAGAGAAGAAAGTCACCCTCTGTCGGGTTAAACAGGGCTGTGTTTTTAGAGCAAAGGACAGAGGGAAAGGCCAGAGGCTCTCTCTTTCGTGCCCTTCTCAGGAGGACCTGAGCTCCCACCAGAGAAGAGGCCTAGACAGGTGACACATCTCTAGCAGGACCCCAGAAAATTACATTTTGGAGAAAAGAATGCCTTACCTCATTCTTTGCTTAATTGTCTATGGTAGTGATTCCAAATCTGGGGAGGTATTTTTATACAGATTCCCAGGCTCCAACCCAACTAGAATCTCTGCAAGGGGAACTCGGGAATCCATGATTCTGATGTTACAGATGTAAAGGACTAACGTTCCGGTGCTGTGACCCACACTCCCAAGATTTCTGGGATACTCACTCCCCAGAGCTGAGATGATAAAGCCTGAGGCATTTCTAAAAATATCAGTCAACTGGTTGAATTTCATTTCTGGTCATGACCATTAAAATTCAACTGAGTCCTAGAGAAAAATTCACAGCGCATTGTTCATTGTTTTCTTGCCAGAAACCTTGGCTCCGTATTCCTATGCCATCCATTACCATTAGCTGTGTGCTTGCCTGCCAGGGCCAGCCCTGCATTCGGGGAGCTCACCCACCCTCCAGCTCTGGACTTCCGTGCCTGGCTGGGGCACCTATAGCCAATAAGCCACTCGCATTGGTAAACCTGGTTTAACTCAACTCTCCTGGTTTCTGTGTTTCAAAATAAAAAATTGGCCAAATGGCACTCTCCACCTGGACGGCCAGCTCTGGAATAAGGGCTGTCAGGTCTGGATGTCTGCAGCTCAGCTCAGCACCCGAGGGTGCAAGGAAGAAGCCAGTGGGTACCTGAAGGACAGATTTTCTCTTTCTTACTGCTAGCTCTCAGCCAATATCAGAGGATTATCATAGCCTCTACTGCCTCTCCTCTTCTAGGTCCCCACTCCCTCTCCCCTTCTCCAAGCTGCCATTCCTGAAAGCTGCTTTCATCTGCCCTCCTTCTTCAATAAGGGAGAAAGGAACTAATAGCAATTGAATTTTACTGTGCCCAGTGCTTTCATTCTATGTTATCTCTGAAAGCATCCCATTTCTCAAGCAGCCTTTTGTAATATTATCCCGATGAGAAAGTAAGGCCCAGAGAACTTAAGGACTTTTTGCAAGGTCACACAGCTGGTAGCAGCGCAAGCATTCAGGCTCCAGCCTGCATAAGGCAAAGTTGACCCTGGAGCCAAGCTCCTTGGAATTCAGAGGAAATGCTCTTGTTTCAGAAATTGTCATCTCTACAGGGCCAGGTGCCACGAGGTAGAAGAACAGCCCTGTGCCCATCAAGGCCCACACACAGAGCCCAGGGCGAGAAACCCACACAGGAGAGCCACGGTACCCACAGAAACCACTCCCATCAGCCCTGCAGGACCCCGAGGATGCCTGGCCACTGCTCTTCCCTCCAGCCCCGCCCTGGGGAGCCAGTGGGATAGAACATTCAGGGAGAAAGGGTTGCTGATGGGGATCCCTGGGACTTCCCCAAGGTGCCCTAGATGGCCCACAGAAGCACCAGGAGGGTGAGCCACAGCAATTGCTGGTGACCAGCAAGGAGACAGTGAGGATGTCAGAGCCCAGTTCTGGGGATTCTTGGGCCCATTTTCTTTGTGCATCATCTGGGGGTGGTGGAGGGGTCAGTTCCTCTTAGATCCTTTCAAAAGTCTTCTCAAGAACCCCGTCCGAGTATTGTTCCCCTTCCCATCCCCCACTCCCAACACCCCACGTGACACCTCAGGGGGATGTTTGTGCTTGGACTTGTAGTCTTAGTCCAAGCAATGGTTAACCTCCCACTGGGCATCTCAAGCATCAGCCGCAGCACTGAAAGTGTGTGCTTTGCTGCACAGGGGCAGATCCCTGGGGTCCTGCTGTCACTACATGGTCAGCTGAAGAACGGTGTGGGAGCACGGAGCAGGAAGCAACTCCGGCAGCCTCCATCCAAAAACTGTGCTGTGAGCTCTGCCAGCAGAAGCAAGACAAAGGGGAGGGTCTGGCTGACCCGGTCACAATGCAGCCCACCGGACACTTTGCTTAACTGCATCGCACAGAAAAGCAGCCGCTGCTGCCCTTCATCACAGCCTCGGCCACAGGCCAGGGCAGCCATGGGCAGGGCGAGAATCGGCAACCACCCAGCTGCTCTCCCATCTGTAAAATGAGAGAGAACGTGCGGCTGAAACTATAGGACGCAGCACAGACGCCTGCCCGGTAGAGTACCCCAGCTGGCTGCTAATCACTGCATGCTGACCGTCCCCCCCAACACCACCATGCGCCCTTCGCAGATGGAGAAACTGAGGCTGGCAGCAGCGGTGACATTGTTGGTGTCTGGATAGCACCCCCAAGGCTGGCGTACACACCCCGAGCGCTCGGCCCCTGAGGGTGGCTTCCAGATGGCCTGAGAGTCAGCTGCCTCTGTTTTCTTAGGAATCTTCAGCAAAGGGGACAGATGACCTGCTTGTGTTGTGCAATTTGTGTGGTGCTCTGGACCTCCCTCTCTGGGGTCACTGTCTGCTGCCGTGGCCAAAACAGCATGTGCTGATTTGTAAATAAACACAGTAAGGAGCCCCCTGAGCCCGCAGGAGATGATGATGGCGCTGGGGGCTGAATTTCACAACTGCGTCCCTTTTTGTTTTCAATTAGCTGGGGAGGTGGCTGCCTGCAGGAGGGCAGGAGGCGAGGGGGAGAGGCTGTTTTGCCTCTTGTTCTGGGGGTTGCCCCAGGAAGAAGCCATTCCACAGACAGGCAGGGCGTCCCTCCACTAAGATCTCGCTCCTCCTGAGCTGCCCTCCGGATTGGTGGATCAGTAGATTGGTCGCTCCAGGCCCAGCCCAGCCGCACTTGGCAGGAGTCCAGCAAGAAGCGTTGTCCTAGAGCCAGGCAGAAGCAGGTTCCTCTGTTGAATGCAAAGGGCAGCTCTGCATTAGCAGGCTATTCAGACGTGCAGATGCAATTTTAAGAGCCCTTTAGTAATGACAAACACTGTATTTAGCACAACGAAGGATAAACAGGGATTATGACAGGGAGAGGCCCTTAGATCTCAGTGTTCTACCCTCTAGAGCAGGAGTGGCCCAGCCCAGACTGAAGGCGGCAGCCACTGAGTCCTATTGCAGGGCTGGTGTGTAGAGAAAAAGAGAATGGCGGAAAGGAAGATGACTTCTTTCCGCACTATGGGCCGTCTCCCCAAGAGGTGGCCTGTCTTTGCATGCTCGCCCTGAACAGCACGCTGCACAAGTCTTCTGCCTGTCACATGTCCACCTGGGGTGTGTCCCCTAGTCCCCGCTATCTATGGAATGCTGTGTGCAAAGCTCCCTGGCATGCACCAGGGAGAAGAGCATTTGGTGGCCATACCAGAGTGGCAGATGCTCGCAGAAGACAAAAGGCATGCAGGATCTGTTCTCCACAGCCATGAAGGCCTGAACAAAGCTGCGCAGAGAGGGCTTGGCTGGTGAGAAATCAGTCAGCCTCCTGCAGGCTCCTCAGCTTCCTTCTTTCTGCCCCTCCCCCGTGCATGGGCAGAGCATGGCCTCTCTTGCTAAAGGAGAAAAGTATTACCTCTCGGAAGTTTTTCTTATTGCAAATTCAAATTAACTATGTACTTTGATTCCCAAATGTCATCACTAAACACTACAGCAAGTTTTAAGAAAACAATGCAGAGAGAGCTCTAATGCACCCAAAATTGTCCTTCTAGAGAGCAGAAGGCTTTGCTGAGACATGATGCTTCTTCAGTGATATCCCATCATTTTTGGATGATTCCATTCAAGAATAAGCAACAGGGTTTTTCTAAACCCCTGGTGGACATGTGACAGAGTTGTCTATCAAATACATTAACGAGTCTGGGGGCCACACGTGTCTTGGTACAAGAGGATCAAGTATGCAAAGCATTCTAGTAATTGCACCTTCAGCTTCTTGTCCTTGAGGCTTGGCTTCTCCCATCCCGACATGGCACTCACGGGCTCCCCTCTCCCTCTGGAGGTCACCCAGTTTTCTCCTCCCTGTGCCCAGCACCTCAAGAGCATGGAGGGCCTAAAGGACAAAGGAAGGACACAGACTGCACCCCACAATCCCCGCCCCTACCCTGCTGAGGAGCACAGAGGATTTGAAAGAGGCAGAGATGGTGAACTCATGGCACCGATACCAATAGGACTCTGAATTTGGCCAGAAGGGCCTCAAGGAGGCCTAGAGGCATGCCGGGGACCCAGTCTTTTAGCAAAGGAAGAGACAACAGCCCTGAGTATGGCCATGAGGAGTTCCTGTTCTCAGGAAGTGGCCAGTCCCATGTGGGTGGCAGGCCAGAGTTGCCCGGTTGGGGCAGAGAGACCCCTTGCCCACCAGCCTCATGTGGCCTCAGATGTCTTTTCCAGTGTTAGGAGAATGACATAGCATGAGGCCAAAGCTTCTCTGCTACATTTTCACGGTGGAGTTCTACATGGAGCTGCCTGGGGATGTGGTGTCAAGGGCAGAGCAGCCTCCAGGGTGAGCAATGGCCCTTTATTTGTCAGATATTTGGAGAAGTAGAAACTGCTAAGAAGAGGAACAAAAGCCTTTCAATGTCATGGCCTGAAGAGAAGAGACACTTATAGGGATGGCATAGATGGAGGCAGCAAGGCCAGCCATGTCCACTGGCTCCTGGGCCATGCAGCCTTGGATCAGGGCACTGTCAGAGAAGGTGCCCTCAGGTAGAACCAGTCGATACAAGCGATTTATTCACTTCCAAGAAGGAAGCCTGAGCTTCCCCTAGAAGGAAGTGGTTCTGCATCTGTTCTCACTACAAAGCCACTTTTCCTGCTTCTTAGCTTCCCTTCCTTCACCGTGATGCCTCTGAATTAGACCCACTGGCCCCAGGGCTCGCCTCCCCTGCCCCCTGCACCTCACTTCAGGATTGCAGACTAAGGAGGTCCAAGTCAGCCCTTCACCTTGCGTGGCCGGCTGCAGTGAGGGGAGGGGAGCAGGGATGGGTTCATGTGAACGTCCTGGTGTAAAGGTCAGAGCAGCAGCAGAAACCTGGAGGGGTGTCTGCAGACATGAGGAGCAGGAGGAGCTGCAAGAAAGAATGCTCATTCCTTCCTTCTTGGTTCATCTTCCCACCCCTGGGTTTCCCCACATTACAGGACACTCCCCAGCCTGCCTCTTCCGTCCCGCATCTCCGCATCCATCAGGGTCTCAGTGAGGAGCTCAGTGGGCACAACCTGGCCCGGGACTCACTGGAGCTCCAAACCAGCCTCATCTCCCCTGGGCCAGCCAAGGGCTCTGGGCACAAGACGTAACACCCCCGTCTCCATTTCCTCACTGTACACTTGAGGTGCTCAAAGCCACATGAGCCTGCTGGCAGGCTGCAGTGAAGATCAAATCAGAAGCATCAGTGCCGCCCTCTGAATACAGGCATGATGGAACCTGGGCACCTCGAACCCTCCCCAAACATGGCGTGCATTCAGCCTCACCACCCTCACCACCCACACCCAACATAGGACTCAGAATTCTGTGTTTTTCTTCAAGAAAATATGAGTGCAAGCCCCTTGAGCCTGGACCCTCTCACCCACCCTCCTGAAGCAACAGGACCACAGAGGGGAGCTGGCATTTATTAACCATCAACAGTATGCTGAAGTCTCCTCTTCTGTGGGCTGCCCAGTGGAATCTCTTTCTGCAGATAGCAGGCATCTTGAGTGGGGTGGGGAGCACATCTCACATGTGGAGTGTCTGGTGCAGGACCTACTGCCCACCGGCCACACCCCATGCCATGCCTCCCAAGGTGGATGGAAAGTGCCCATCACACCCATCGGCCACACTCTGTGCCACACCTCCCAAGATGGATGGAGGGTGCCCAATGCACTGAGGAGACAAGCTGAGCAGAATGCCTCACGCTACCTGGGCAGCAGGGCAGATGTGTGATCTCCCGCTGGAGATCAGGGGTAATCTTGTGCCTGGTATCTGTAAGATGGAGCAAACACTTCTGCATAATTGTCAATTCCAAAATGGCCTTGATAACCCCTTAGACATTCTGAAGAAGGAAAATCTTCCAAGTTACTTTTTAGCCTGTGTCATTTTATTACTAATTGATCATATAATTTTTGTCATTTTTATTGTAAAGATATGATTTTTTTTTGAATGTGCCATCAGGGTCAGGCCCATGTTGAAAACAGATGGCATGGGCACAGGGTCAACAGAAGAGGGATTCATGAAAGGATGTGTCCACAAGGGCAGTGCAGCAGGCATGGCCTGAGGGGCAAGGGTGAGGAGCAAGGGAGAGGAAGATGCTGTTGCTAAGGGCCAGCCTTAAGGGGTAAGGAGTTGGCAGAGAGGCCATGGAGCAATGCAGAGGGGACTGGCAGAGAAGCAAGCACGCAGGCTCAGCAGAGCCTCCTCAGCGGGGAGGGCTGGTTCTCCCTTCTCCACGGCACACTGCATTCATCTCAGGGCCCGTCAGTCTGTACAGATGAAGGGTAGCTGCAAAGCCTCTGCTCCTGCTCCCACAGAGAAGTGGAGTCAGTTCCCAGTCCCATGAATCTGGGCTAGCTCCATTCACTTTTCCAGGGGACATACCAGGAGAGACACACATTGGAGGCTCACTCACAGAAACCTGGCAGCTTCCACCTCCTCTCTTGCAAGCTTCTCCCTCTGGGAGAAAGTCCACAGACCCCAAGACAATCAAGATGGAGACACGTGTGGGTGCTCTGGTCAATGGCCCCTGCCAAGTTCAGCCTCTTGGCCACCCCCATAAAGGCCCCAGCATGGGGATGAATCTGTCTTGGACTTCCCCAAACAACCCACATGCCAGATGTGGTATCACAAGTAACCTCCATCAGCTCTGTGGGGAAGAGAACAACGGTTCAAATTCCTGACCCACACAATTAGGTGATACAATAAAATGATGGTTGTTCTCAATGTCTACATGGGGATGGTGTGTATGCAGCAACATCACCAGGACCTGAGTCTCTGTTTCACTTTCAGTCCCCTCTATGAGCTCATTCCACATCTCCAGCAGCACCAAGCTGTCACAGCAGTGACACGGCATGGGCATGGGCTCTCTGTGCTGCATCCTGGTGCATGCAACCTTGTCAAAGCAATGCTACCCGGTTTTGACAGTAGTAACATATTGGTGTGCAAATGCACTTTCACACACACCTCAACACATGCAGGACTCATGCTAGGGCTAATGTGCCTGGGCAAAGAGGCATTATTAGCAAAGACCGGCATTTAACTGAGTTTTAAAAATTTCAGTGAATACCTACTGAGGCTTTAATAGATCCCAGGTACTGTTTCTGGGATGCCGGTGATGGAAAACTGCTTTCCACTCAAGGAGATCCTCTGTCTTCATTACAGGAACTGCATGTGGATGCCTGGAAACCTGATCTCCCTCAGCTTGGTCCCAAGAGTGTGAGATTCTGACAGCAGAAATGCTTTGTCAGCCCCATGGGCGATGGAGTCCGTGACTGATACTCTACCACTCTGGTTCTGATGGAAATAGCCCTGCTTCTGCTTGTATCACCAACTGTGGACACCTGAGCCAGCCTCAGTGTTTTCAGGTGGAAGCAGGCACAGCATCACCAGTGTGGGCTTCTCCCTGGGGGCTGGAGGACCACATGGGGAATGCACATGATCACACACATAGTGTGCTATGTGCTGTGGGCAAAAGCAGCTCGTCACAGCCATGCTTGTTAGAACCTGTAACATCAACCACATACACAATCCCTAAGAGGGAGCCTCAGAATGTGGTGTCCTCAAGGAGCGCAAGTGCTCCCCACCACTCCACAGGGCCCAGTGGCCCGCAAGGCGTGCCTTGGAATGGCATGCTGGACGCAGATAGGGTGTCACTCACCTTCTCTGTGCTTCTGTGTCCTCATCCTCTGTATTAGTTCATTCTCACATGGCTATAAAGAAACACCCGAAACTAGGTAATTGATAAAGAGAGGAGGTTGAATTGGTTCATGGTTCCACGGGCTGCACAGGAAGCATGGGGAGGCCTCAGGAAGCTTTTGGTCATGGCGGAAGGCAAGGGGCAAGCGAGCAGGAGGAAGAAAGGGTGGGGGCAGGGGTTACACAGTTTTAAACAACCAGATCTCCTGAGCACTCACTATCACAAGAGAGCACCAAGAAGCACTATCACGAGAAGCACTAGCATGATCCAGTCGCCTCCTACCAGGTCCCACCTTCAATATTGGGGATTACAGTGCGACATGGGATTTGGGTGGAGAGACAGATCCAAACCATGTCATCCGCCAAAGAAGAGAGTTGAACTAGAAGCCCCACGGTGCCCCTGACCCCGTTGCCAACCATCCGTGATGATCACTGTGGACATGGTCAGGGTTTTCCCTCGAGCTACAACAGCCACCTTCAAAGGTGTCTCATCACTGCCCCAGCAGCGTGCATGGTCTGCAGTGCTCATTTCACACGGTGGTTCTCCTCCAGTGTTGAGAAGGATTCTGAGGCTGTGTTCAGACACAGCCTGTCAGGTGAGTTCGTGGTGGCTGCCCAAGAGGAAGGAAGTGGTGGCAACTTACATGTTGATGCTTTGCCAACCCAGGTTTATAGGAAGTCCGGTGGGGAGAGGACTGCATGTCATGTAGATGGACTGACAGAGAAGGGACAGCTAAACTCTCCTCATCAGGGGCAGGGCCTGCACCCCACTGCTAGCCAGCCACTGAGGCTGAAAAACAGCTGGTCCTCCTCAGTCACTCCATGCTGAGAGGACGAAAGGCCAAGGTGACCCAGCCTGTGACTGGACCTGAGCTCCAGCCAGGTCAGAGTATGTGCTTCGACCCAGCAGCCAGCCCTCCGGATGACTCCACGCTCAGGGCCTGGAAAGCAAAACCTCTTGCTGAAGGCAGTGGAGGTGCAGCATAACTTTCACTCCAGGGGCTTAGGGAAAAGCATCCAGCGGTGTGTGTGCTCGCACAGGCAGGGCCCGCCTGACCCCGCAGGAGATACCAGTCCCAAGACGTCTTCGCAATCATCACTCCCTCTGAGGGGTCTCGGGGGCCTTGTGCACAGCAGGGTAGTTCTAGGAGTTGTCGCTTTTGCAGGGCTGGGTGAGGCTTTGGAATTTGAAGAACAAAATGTGTGCTTTTAAAAAGAAGTTTCGAGCAAGCTGGGCAGGCTTCCAGCGGTGGACCCTCCTTGTTGTGATGCTGCAGCTGAATGGACAGACAGGGCAGTGCAGGCCTGAGCTCCCACAGCAATGCCTGGGGTGATTGGCTACTTATTCATGCTGCCAAGGCCCACCTGACCTATACAGGGACAGCCCCTGCCCTCCTCGCCTTCTAAGACTGTCTGTTTCGCAGGTTTATTCTTATCAAGGCCTCACCACTGTGAGGCACCAGGCACTGGGAGCCGAGGGCAGGAGGACTGGGGCTCTGGCCTCCGGGAGCTCAAGGCCTCATCGACAATTGACAGTGAGCTGGCACACCAGAGTCCCAGGCCAAGCTTGGCCTGTGCAGGCTCTGCTGGATTGTGAGGCGGCAGGGAGGAAGGCCCAGTCACTTGGCAGGTCAGGGGATATTGCAGAGGGTGTAGATTAAACTGGGCTGTCAAGGAAACAGGAATTTGCCAGACAGGGAGCTGGAGGAAGAGTTCTACACAGAAGACATGGCCCCTGCAAAGCCATGGAGCTATGAGGCGTCAGGCTGCGGGAAGCCCGGGCAGCTCTGTGGTCTGGAGCAGGAGTCCTTGAGTAGGAGGAAGCTGGAAGGTCACTGCAAACAAGATCTAGGCTGGGAGGAGGGATCGGCTGGGTCAGCCATATGGCCAGAGTGGAGGGGACCTGTCGTGATGGGAGGGGAAGTCAGAAGTGCCTAGGGTCTGTCGGTGAGGGGACGAGAAAGACGCAGGTGTCCAGAAAGGGAAGGTTTGCGGGCACCTGCAGGGGGCTAGCCAGTAGCATACAGACCACGGTGGCTGGCAGGAGACAGAGGCATGAAGCAGGCTCTGGGGCTCCCAGGGAGGGCTCTCCAGCTAGGCTGGAGGAAGGGTAATGTGGCAGGAGGGGGCCAAGGAGGATCTCGGAAGGAGCAGTTGCAGCAGAAGGATGGAAATCAGGGTCGGGGGCCTCTGTTGAAGCCCAGGAAGGAGCTGCGAGAAAGGAGTGAGCATCACAGCCAGCAGCCATGCAGGGCAAGGCAAGGGCAGCAGGAAACACGACCCTGGGATCCGGTTTCTCAGAGGCCAGCAGTGTCCCAATGACAAGGGATTCAGCAGGGTGAAAAGAGTTGCCTTGAAAACCCCACACTCTCACAATGTACACGGAAACAGATGACAGTTGGGTTAAATATATCAATATGCTTTAAAAACTATCAACTTAAGAGAAACATGTGGAAAGAGATGTCATAACCTTGGCACAGGACAACCGCCCTAAGCAAAACATGAAAATCCAGAAGCTCTCAGAATATTGCTACCTGGAAACACATAAAGCCAAAACATGTGTGTAGGGTCAAAGGGAACACAGAGTTTTAAAACAAACAATAAAGTGGGAGGAAACATTTAAGCCCTCCATGACAAAACTGAGGGTTATGGTCCATAATACGTCAAAAGCCTTTACAGATTAGTAAAAAAAAAAAAAAAAAAAAAAAAAAAAAAAAAAAAGACAAACCAATAAAAACATTGGCACAGCAAAACTTTGTCAAACATTGCCAAACTTTGCAAAACTTTGCAAAACAAAGACAAACTTTGGTGACAGCAAGAGTTTCCCAACCTCCCTGGCAGGGGACAGACCCACCATTCTGGCCAAGGAGACAGGGCATCAGGTGACGAGAACCCCTGCAGAGCTGAGGCAGCATTGGCTCCCGTGCCCCTCCCTTCCCTGCTGCAGCCGCCTGGAGTCCAAGGGCAAGGCTTTAGGAAGGAGAAGACAGAGTGAGCAGGAAAATACAACCTGATCATGTTAGCTCATTCGATCATGGAGTCTGTCTATTGTAAGAGTTAGCATTAATTTGGGTTGAATTAAGTTGGGTTAAATGTATGAGGATTAATTTTTTTTTTTTTTTTTTTTTTTTTTGAGATAGAGTCTCGCTCTTTCACCCAGGCCAGACTGCAGTGGTGCTATCTCGGCTCCCTGCAAGCTCCGCCTCCCGGGTTCACACCATTCTCCTGCCTCAGCCTCCCAAGTAGCTGGGACTACAGGCGCCTGCCACCATGCCCAGCTAATTTTTTTGGGTACTTTTAGTAGAGACGGAGTTTCACCGTGTTAGCCAGGATGATCTTGATCTCCTGACCTCGTGATCCACGCGCCTCGGCCTCCCAAAGTGCTGGGATTATAGGCGTGAGCCACCACGCCCAGCCATGAGGATTAAATTTAAAGCAACTTTGAACTACTGTACTACTTTTGACCCATCCTCAATACTTTTAAAATACTGCTAACATCCAGCATTGGAGAAGGCATGAGGAAAGAGGCATTCCAGTACTCTGTTAGTGGAAGTATACATTCGTACAATGTTGTTGGAGAATAGCTTGGCAGCAACCATAGAACATTTAAAATACATACTTAGCAATTCTACTTCTAAGAATCTATTCTACAAACATATTGCTAGTGATGTAAATATATATGTATACATTTCTACTGATTTCTCTATATATTTATATATATTTCATTGCAGCACTGTTTGTATAAGCAAAAAAAAGTTCAAACAACTTAAATAGCCACCAAAAAGGCATGAAGTTAATAAAAGAGGACCCATTCTAAGGAATATAATGGAACTGAAAAAAATCAGTGGAAAAAAAAATCTCTATGTGTTAACATGGAGGATGTCCATAATTTATCACATAAGAAGCCAAATACTGATTGAGCATCCTAAATCTAAAAATCCAAAATGCTCCAAAATCCAAAACTTTTTGAGTGCTGACATGATGCTCAAAGGAAATGCTCATTGGAGCATTTTGGATTTTGGATTTTTCAGATTAGGGATGCTCAATCACTGAGTATAATATCAATATTCCAAAATCCAAAAGAATTCAAAATCTGAAATCCTTCTGGTCTCAAGCATTTCATATAAGGGATACTCAACCTATAGCAGGATATTTATACAGGATTATTCAAAATATGGGTTTTACTTAAAACACATTTATAAGCAATCTTATAGTTATAAGATTGCTTATATGCAGTTATTTTATATGTATACATCAACCCACACACACACACGCACACACACACAGAGATACACACACACACACACACACACAGAGATACACACACTTAATTTAAAAATACCTGGAGGATAAATCAGAATACCTGAGGGAGAATAATCCAGTAATATAGGGATAAATGGGGACTTTCTCTTTGATTCTATTTTTCTGCATTATATTACTTTTGTAATACAAAAGAAAAAATAAGAAAAAGGTAGTTAATAAAATGGAATACGACAGAACATGTAAAAAATAGGTGTGAGAAGAGAAAAAGCAGGTGGCCCGTGTACCTGTGGACCTTCCAGGTTAACTGGAAAATCTCACATGTGTATGCATACATGCATTTTCTTTTCTAAAAGATATTCTGTCACTTTTATCAATTCTTAATAGCGATCCACGAGAGGCAGTGGCTCACATCTGTAATCCCAGCACTTTGAGAGGCCGAGGCAGGTGGATCACAAGATCAGGAGTTCAACACCAGCCTGGTGAAACCCCATCTCTACTAAAATTACAAAAATTAGCTGGGCGTGGTGGCACACACCAGTAGTCCCAGCTACCTTGGAGGCTGAGGCAGAAGAATCACTTGAACTCAGGAGGCGGAGGTTGCAGTGAGCTATGATCCCGCCATTACACTCCAGCCTGGGTGACAGTGCTAGACTACATCCAAAAAAAAAAAAAAAGAGGTCCAAAAAAGTTAGAAGCACCGATGTATACTATGTTTTCAAGAAGTTTGACCATAAAGGAAAACAGACATGGAAGCCACTTGAAGGGAAAAGCATGTCAGGAAGGTACCTGTAAATTTGGGATAAACACCGTACCAGATGAAGCTGCAGATCTTTCAGAATCTTCTTAAAGATTCTGTATTAATCTAAACCAAGGAAAATGTAGGCACTTTCCTAGGCAAGCAGTCAAGCTTTCTAGCAGCAAATTTACCCATTAAGCTTTGCACCTTACTGAAAGTTTATCTGAGTATGAAATTCTAGGATGCAAATCATTTCCCCTCAGGTTGTGGAATGCATCCTTCCACTAGCATTGGATTCCCGTGGCTACTGAGCAGGAGTCTGAGGTCAAGTTCATCTTAAATCCTTTGCATATGACCTATTCTCTCTCACTGTCTCTCAGTCTCTCTCTGTCTCTGCCTCCCTGCCTTTTCCCACTCCCCACCAACATGCCTTTAATATCTTCTCATTATCCCTGGTGTCCTGAGTTTCACCATGATATGCATTGATGTGGGGGGTTTTTTGTCCACCATTGCACTAAGCACTTCATGTTTCTTCCAGCCTAAAAAATTCCCCTCCTTCCATTTTGGTAAACGTTTGTGATGATTTCCTCTCTCTCTTTTTTCTATTTCTGGAACTCCTCTTTTGTCAGATGTATCTCCTTGATTAGTCCTTGAATTTTCTTCTTTTATATCTCTTTGTTTTTCTGTTCCATTTCTGGAAGATTTCCTCAACACCATTTCCCAAACTCCTACTGTGTTTTTACTTCTGCCACATATTTTTCTTTTCTAACAGCTCTTTCACATACCCTACAAGTTCTCTTTTTAACATCTCACCATTGGCTATTTCTTTGTTTTTTGCATTTTCTTTGAGTTGTCTTTGTTTTTCTAATGCATTGTATTGCTTTCCCTGAGTTCCTTTTTTCTGTTTGTTGCTGTTTTGTTTGTTTGTGTGTTTGTGTCTTCCCAACAAAGTCTTTCCTCAGCTGCTCAGGTGTTTAGGGCCATCTCTTTCACTAATTAAGGCCCCAGTCGGCTGGCTGGAAGCTCAGTGTGGATGAGCGGAGGTTGTCATAGGACCACTTCACTGTAGGTTTATCAGGTGTGTACATGGTGGTCTTATGTCAATTAATAGGTCATTTTTCTTTGGTTTCTCAGTTTCACCAAAGAAGAATCCTTTGACATTCTGGGTAAGGGGCATAATCCTGGTGGCAACATTCCCAAAACTGAGTGGAGGGCTGAGTGGGAGGGGTCTGACTATTCAGAAAGCAGGTTTTCACTTAATTCACCTGCTCTCCATCTGGGTTCTGTGTCCTCAACTCTGACTGGAATCTCCAAGTTCAGAGCCTCACTTGTCGGTGTCTCCAAGGAGTAACTCTCCTGCCTTCTGCAGGGTGGCTGTGCCACACCCTGGCCTTTGGTGCTTCTGACTGCAAGTCTGCTGGGGTTCTGTGTGACCATTGTTGCAGTTGTAAAACATGGTTCCACAGTTCTTGATGCTCTCCTGTTGAGAGGTAGGGGTCTATGGACCCTTCAATCTGGCAGGCTTGTGACTGCTTCAAACAACAGATTATGGTTAAAAGAAGGGCAATGTGACATCTGCAGCTAGGTCAGAAAAGGCCAAGCAGCTGTCACCTTGGAATGTTCCCTTGGAATGTTCCCTTTGTGCACTTAGCCACCATGCTGTGAGGAAGCCCCGCCACGTGAAGAGGCCACGTGGAGATGCTCCGTTGACAGTTCTAGCTGAGTCTAGCTTTTGAGTATTCCCAGCAGGGACTCCTGACACAGTGGATCAGACATAAGGTAGCCCTGCTCTGCTCTGTCTGAATTCCTGACCCACGGAATCTGTGGGGATGATAAAATGATCTTTGTGTATTCTCATTTGGGTTAGTTTGTTGTGCACCAACAGTAACTGGAACAACCATAGGTTTTCTTCTTTGTTATACCAGTACCCCTCTCTCTCTCACACACACACACGTGCACACACACACACACACACAAACTTGCTGGTACATAGGTTTTAGTTAATACCTGTGTATTAACTAAATACACAGGTATTAACTAAGCTAAGCCATGTACTTTCCATTTTCCAAAATTGTGTTGACATGTCTGATCTGCTGGTATCCACATCCCTTTGGATTGTTATCTTTTCCTACTCATTTACTATAATTTTGTGATGATTCAGAGGGAATGTAGAAAAACACACATAATCGATGTGCCAATTATAACCAGAAATTGCAGCAAACCTTTCCTTAGTGCTTCTAAATGAGTAAACCCAGAGCCAAATTAAAATCACTTCAGGTAAACTGAGGCAGTAACTCGGGAAACATTTGTGCCCCAGGGTCTCCCTCAGCCACAGCAAAATCACTGCCATATCTGTACAGTCATTCTGAGCCCAGGCAGGCTTCACCTTCCATTGCTTTGTCTACATGTAAAATATCAAGAACAAAGGGGGAAGCTTCCTGCATTGATCTCCACAATGCTTAGAGCTCACCACTAATTTAAAATAAAAGCTTGATCCAAAACGAGGCAAGAAATTTCCCCAAAGAAAAAATATCTCTCAATGGAAAGTAGCTGAATGTCCTGTGAGTTGGGCTGGGTCTTGCTGTAGAAGAGGAATGGCTGGGGCCCCACGGAAACGCAGGCTCGACATTGGAAACAGTGAGCTCAGGTCCCCTGGGCCACTGGAGCAGTCACAGTGCAACCCCCACTCCCCCAAGGAGTGTGTGGCTTTGACAGTGACTTAACCACAAATGGTAAATCTGGTCAACTGACTTTAATTGTGAGCTCCAGCTAGGAACAGGTGGAGTCTCAGGTTTAATACTACTTAGATCAGTAACTTTAGATTTAAAAACATCGTTCCAAGGTCACAGGCTGCATCCATAAACCTGGCAGCCCTATCAGATACTTCTCTGTTGTGAGTGAATCAGCAAGACCTGTCACGGTGCCTGGAAAAACAACTCCAAACACACGCTGCCCCGCCTCCCCCATAGTTCCGTGAACTTGAAGAGAGAAAGCACCATCATGGTGATTTTCAGTACATTCAGTGGTACCCAGAGCAGAGAATTGCTACAATGCCCTAAATGACTGGCTCAAGCACCATTTGGTTTTATAAGAAGAAAGAGAATGAACAAAAAGTCCAGCCAGGGGCTCAGGCTCCCAGGCTCTACGTTGCGGCGGCCACTCCCATGCTGTGTACCCTCCCCAGGGCAGGCTGCCCTCTCTGGGCCTTCCAGGTCTAGACTAGCGGTTGTCAACCTGGGGTGGCACCGCCTCATCTGCCCTGTCTGGCCCTGTCTCAGTGACTGAGGGCTTCTCCCAGGAGTCAGTGCCTGGGGGCCAGGGCTGCTGACTGCCCTGTGGGAGGCAGCCCTTCCTCCACCACAGGGTGTCCTTCCCGAGAATACACACCATGCACCTTCCAAAGGGCAGGTGTCCCATCTCCAATACTGTGCTCTGACAGCACACTCAGTGCAGAATGGAGACATGAGTGGGTGACCCTAAGGGGCCTCACGGCTCTGAGATCTCCCAGTATTTCACTGTGAACATTTCTAATATCTAGAAAAGTGGAAAGAATTGCATCCTGAACCCCACAGCGTGCATGCACCAGGAATATTTTGCCATACCTGCTTTCTCTCAAATCTGTCCACCCACTCATCAGTCCATCGTGCTGTGTACCTACTTCAAAGGCAAGGACAGGCATCCGGACCTTTGACCTAAGCACATGGGCCTAAGTGTCATGAACTCAGCTCCATGTTTGTTTGATTTCTTTTTTTTTTTTTTTTGTAACATGTGGGTATTGCAGCAGGAACATGTGCTCCTCCGTTCCTAGACAGAGAAGGGAAACATCCGGCCAGACTCATTTTGGAAGGAGTGATTAGCTCACCATACAAAGAATTTTGTTAAAAGTTTGCTTCAAGGAGATGCTCCGGGCACTGGGTCCCACACAGCAAGGAAAGTAGCCCCCAGCGCTGACTGTCCCAAAACTGTCCCTCCAGCTCTCCACAGCCCCCCTCCACCACCCAGACAGTTTCACACCAGCAACTGCACTCACAAAGGTGCAGCATGAGGGACCCACAGCACAGACATGGGGGGGTCCAGCGATGGAAAGTGGAGCCTCCCGGGTGCTTCTATCAGGAAGTCTTACCCAGCAAGAGCTCCGTTCCCAGCCCTGTGTCTGCACAGGACAGTCCGTCCTGCTCTGGCCTCACACCCAAGCTCTGCCTGACTGGACGCCTTCTCAGACTCAGGGCTATGACAGGTCACTTCCCTGTGACTGGAATTGAGTCTCCTGGTTTCTCTCACGTGTGGGGACAGTTTGCTTGCTTCTTCCAAACAGACAGCCTTGCTCTCCATGTTACCATATCCCATGAAAGCAGGCACTGAGCTGGAGGCCACCCAGAGCCCTGAACTCGGTGCCTTTCTTTTTCTTAGAGGAAGCTCCAAAGCCCCCACCCCTGCAGCCACTCCGTGTTTCACAGCCTGCAACAGCAGCAGTGGCCCCGGGCTTGCATCGCAAACACAGAGTCACACGTTCCCAAGCAAAAGGCATTTGTCAGACCACCTCCTTACACAAGAGACTTGTGATGAGCTTCCAGGAGCTGAGCCACCCAGGAAAAGAAAACACTGCGGGGTGTGCAGCTCCGTCTGTCTGTGTTGTCCACAAGCACAGGTGGAAGGAGTCCTAGGTGGGGACGCTAGGCTGGGTCTGGGGTGGGCAGCTCTCTCCTCAGTGCCCTCTCCTCCTGACTTTCCATGTCTCTTCCCTCCCTCATCTGAGAACCGTCCACCTGACCTTTATACCCCTAATGACAGAATAGAAGCCTCGGCCTCCCAGCAGGACAAGGCTTTAACCAAGGAGATGATCCCGGGTCAGAGCCACGAGAGCCATGGACCAAGCCGGGCTTCAGCCCACCCTCCCTGTGCTCGGCTGCTGTGGAGTCAGGGGGTTACCAACTGCGAAGGGCTTGGAGGAGGGGACCCCATCTCTCAACTGGAGGAGTATCACAGAATTCAGGCTACGTTTTAAAGCCATAACCCACCACACGTGTCCCTGAAATCAGTCCACGTGGGTGCCCACCCCAATGACGTCTCAGGACCTCTGCTCTGAGGCATCTTGCCTAGGCGGTGAGGTTTTGCATTTTTACTCAGTTTAACTCAGGTTTTATGACTCCCACATCTTGGGAGGAGAGAGGGAGGAGGAAAAGTTGGGGCAACACAACCTCTCCAGCATCATCACCACTACCCCCGCCTCCCAAAACCTCAGAAAAACAAGTCTATCCACCAGAAAGGGCAAAGCATTCTCCCACAGGCAAATCTGCCGCACGAATGCGGAAGGCACTAATAAACATGATCATAAACTTGGAATCCACAATCCACAACATGTCAAAGGATTTGGAAGAAAACCTTAGCTCCTGTGAACTACATTAAATTCTAATCTCCTAGACACTAAGAATGAAAATGCAGCTTGCTACAGCTGGGCCCCCGCTGTGTCCTTTGCAGACTCAAACATCCACAGCATGGTGTTTGTGCAATAAAAACTTTAAGTCAAAGCCTGTACACTGAACAGATAGAAGGACATGCCCAAGATTGTCCTGGTAGCTCAAAATAAATACACATGCATGCTTTTGGATTCCATCTGTAGGGGATTTTAGCCCTATTTTTCAAAGAGCCTCCTAATCTACTCATGAAAATTGGGTGTTTGTAGCCACCAAATCTAGCAAAATCCATCTAAGGGTAGGCAGGTACAAATGTGCTGACCACAGCACATAGCCAGGTCTACAATGAAGGAAAATGTAATAACATATGGAAATAATTGAGCCTATCAATGTCTCCATTTAAAACTCCTCTTTGACATGAAGATCCATAATAAAGTTATTTAAGGAGTTGAAAATCTACTTGTTATGTTCTAATAAGAAACACATGAGTTTCTAAAAACATATTCCAGTCCTTGTGTACTATGCGGCATTTTGCATGTTTCTCTTCCTATATTTTTTCAGTAAAGCATGGTGGTTGTTGGCTGTCAATGAAAGCCACCTGTGATGTGTGGAGTTGAATACGGAGGATGTTCGTGGGTTGTCTGATTCTAAGCAGGCTCATGCAGCCTGGAGGTGAAAGTACCTGGAGTTACACTTTTATGCATGGAGGAGGGACAATTTAGTACCTTTATGGAAATACACACACAAAATATTCAATGATATGTGATGTGGTTTGACTGTGTCCCCATCCAAATCTCTTCGTGAATTTTAGCTCCCATAATTCCCAAGTGTCGTGAGAGGGACGTTGACTCATGGGAGGTAATTAAATCATGAGGGCAGGTCTTTCCCTTGCTATTCTTGTGATAGTGAGTAAGTCTCATGAGATCTGGTGGTTTTATTAAGGGGAGTTTCCCTGCGCACGCTTTCTTGCCTGCTGCTATGTAAGATGTGACTGCTCCTCATTCACCTTCTGCCATGATTGTGAGGCCTCTCCAGCCATGTGGAACTGTGAGTCAATTAAACCACTTTCCTTTATAAATTACCCAGTCTTGGGTATGTCTTTATTAGTAGTGTGAGAACAGACTAATACAATATGCTTGTGTTCACTTCAAGTTTTCAAATTTAACGCTAATGTGGAATCTCATTTTGACCTAGGCTCTTTCCCAGTGTGATAGGATTTTTGTCTGCAATTCTGAACAACCAGAGTTGCCAAGAACACAGTCAACTAAAGAACATTATTATATAAAACTTTCTGACTTAGTTATTCTTTTCCTACTAAATATGATTATTTATGAAAACAATTAGGCATAAATGTTAAGATGATATCACTCTGACCATCAGATGCAGCTACAGGATAGGTTTGAAGAAGGGCAAACACAAGGAAAACAAGTTCGTGTTCTCTTGGTCCCTCCAGGGCAATGCTGGCATCAATAACTCTTGATGACTTTATTCTTCTGTAAATGAGTAAGAAGATGCCAAGAGCTAGGAAGTCTCCATTTTTCTATTTAGAGTGCTGTATTAGTCCATTTCGGCTGCTATTACAAAATACCATAGACTAGGTGGTTCTTAAAAAACAAATGTATTTCTCACAGTTCTGGAGCCTGGGAAGTCCCACAGCAAGGCACTGGTAGATTCAGTGACTGGCAAGGGCCCCTTCTTCATAGGCCATAACTTCTCACTGTGTCTTCACATGGTAGAGGGGGGACGGCAGCAGTGCGGCCTCTTCCACAAGGGCACTAATCCCATAAATAAGGGCTTCATCCCCCATGACTTCCTCACCTCTGAAATGCCCTACCTCCTAGCACCATCACTTTGGTGATTAGAATTTCATCATATGAATTTTAATATGAATTTTAGGGGGGACACCATCAGACCATACCAGTGTTTGACTTCAGCACTTTCTTTTTCCATTATCTTGTGAAAACAAAAAGAAAGAAAAGCAGAGCACCATGCTGCCCCAAGTAAAGACACATTTATCTCTCACTCATTCATTCTGTAAACATCTTTGTGCCCATTACCAGCTAGACTCTGCAAAGATAAGGAACACTAACAAGTGCCCCTGTCCCCAAGGTGTTTGTAGGTATATTAGCCAAGATGAGTTAACACCTATGAAAACAACTCCTAACTCTCAATGATCTAACAAGCTATAAATTTGTTTATCCCTTTGTCCCAGTCTACCATAGGTTGGGGGAAAGAGTGATCCACACAAACCTTCAGGGACTCAGACTTTCCCTCCTCAGTGGCCCTGTCACCACCATATCCTCGGAGGTCTCCAGGCCCTCTTTGTCAGTCCAGCAAATGAGAGGAGAGAACCTGAAGGAAGACACAGAGAATTTAAAAAGCTGCCACATCCGCCCATATCCTCTGTGCAGAATTCCGTCCCAGGGCCACGGTGGCCTGTGGCAGAGGCTGGAAACCCATGAAGAAGAGGGTAAAGAGTGAACACATGCACTGTTAATATGGATGAACACACACTCACAATGGCCTAGTCACCCCAATCAGGTAATAGAAGTCCCTTTTCCACCTGCACTTAGCACCAAACTCCTTTCTGCCCAGAGATGTGCACGCAACTAGAAGTTTGCATCCGGCACTTACGTTCTTTCATTGGAACTCCAAATCCAAGGACATCCTTCCATTTCAACCCCTTCATTTTCTTCTGAAAGTTTCCTTTAATAAGCACAAGTGTTCCTTTCTAACACATTTAACCAGAACAGAGCAAAGTTTAAAGTGGAAATACAAAATACTTTCTCAGCAGAGAATAATTGTTTTTATACTTTCTCAGCAGAGAATAATTGTTTTTTACTCTAGTGAACCTAATCATTTAATAATTGAAGCTCTCCCTAGCAAATGTGTAATCTCCTATAGACCTAGTGTAAATATTTAAAATTATTTTCCAAATGTCCAGGCAACCCTGTGGGTCCTCAGTCCCTTTCTTCTTGTTTACAGAGCTTTCTGGTTGGAAGGGGAGAGAAATAAATAAGAAGTCCAGGTGCCCAGGTATGCTGAAGAGTAGGTAAAGAGCCATGTTTTTTGTCACAGTTTTACTTCCAATGATAGCAGAGCCAGGAGAGCCACATTCAAAAACCTTAGAAGTTCAGCCTGGCCAACATGGTGGAACCCCATCTCTACTAAAAATGCAAAAATTAACCAGACATGGTAGTGCTGCCTGTAATCTCAGCTACTCAGGAGGCTGAGGCAGGAGAGCTGCTTGAACCCAAGAGGCAGAGGTTGCAGTGAGCTATGATCAAGACACTGCACTCCAGCCTGGGTGACAGAGCAAGACTCGGTCTCAGAAGAAAACAAAACAAGAAAAAACCCTTAGAAGTTGATACCTAAATGGTCAATGGGCACAACAGAAATTTTATTTGTAAATTAAAACACGAGGCTCGGCAATTGAGCTAGGAAGTTTCTGTCTGCCTATAATCTAAAATTCATTAAGGCAATAATGATCTCTTCTTATTGCCATGGACCTGTTCAGGGCATCATGCTAAGTAAAAAAAAAAAAAAAAAAAAAAAACAATGAAATTCAGTGGCTGAAGACAACAGCAATGACTTATCATTTCTGTGGTTTCTGTGGGTCTTGGCTCACTCAGGCATTTCTGACTGGAATCCCCTGAGGGCTGGGCTGCAGTCCCTCATACTGGCTGTCGGCCACTCCTCATGGCTGCTTGAGTGTCCTTGCAATATGTCAGCTGGCTTCCCACAGAGTGAGCAAACCAAGAGACTGCAGGCCAGGCGCCATCTGCGATCTGTATCACTTTTTATGACACAGCTTCGAGTCACATAACGTGACCTCCATCACAGTCTACTGAGGGAAGCAGGTCTCAGCCAAGGGAACAGAGAGCTCACCTCTCAGTGGAGGGATGTCAAGCCATACTGCAAGAAAAGCTGATGAGAGAGTTTGTAGGTTGATGCGACTGCCTTTTGAAAATGCAATCTTTTTTAGGGCCTAGCATGCAAATCTTGGCTTCTAAAACTAACCCTGAGATAATTTTATCTAGCTAAACTCACACAGCCAGGAAGTGAGGGAGGGGAGTGAATAGAGCCTATGGACTCCGAAGCCCCTTCCCCAGCACTCTGAGAGGTATCCACCAAGCGGGAGATTTTGTTTTTTGTTTGGAGACAGAGTCTTACTCTATCGCCTAGGCTGGAGTACGGTAGCACAATCATGGGTCATGGCAGTCTCGGCTTCTTGTGGCTCAAACGATTCTCCCACCACAGCATTTTGAGTAGGTGAACTACAGGCATGTGCCACCATGCCTGGCTAATTTTTTTTTTTTTTTTTTGGTAGAGGCAGGGTGCCACTATGTTGCCCAGGCTGGTCTTAAACTGAGCTCATGTGAGCCTCCCACCTCAGCTTCCCAAAATTCTGGAATTACAAGCATGAGCCATAGTGCCTGGCCAAGATATGATTTAATACAGCACTGTCGCTGGATACTCAATGTTAGCCCTCACTGAGCAGGTGGTGGACAATCCCAGCCCTATTAGAGTAACAAGAAAGGAGATAAACTCTGTGAAAGCCTTCAGGGCAAGGCTGTTATCTGTAGCATCAATAACAATGATAAATCCTGACCTGGCCTGAGCTCCTCCCAGGACCCACCAAATGCCCTCCATCCCACATCCAGCCAGGTCAAACACCCGAGGCATAATGCTGAGTGCCCTTTTGGGTGCCATTAAAGGAAGAGAAAAAATTAACTGTGAGGGTTTTAGAGACTTAAAACTCTAAAACTCTAAATTTGCAGGGCAGAAGCTGCAAAATGACAGCAGGCCCAGCGCCAACAGGAAGTAAGTATGACTTTCCAGGGGCCCACAAGCAGCTCTGAGGTCCTGAGCCTGGCTGCTCTGAGACTGTGAAACAGTAAGATTCAGGGTTCCAGGAGTGTGATGGCCAAGAACCCACACCACCCCTGCCCCAGGCAAAGGACTCAGCTTTCAGCTGCAAGAACTCCACAGAAGCTTATATAGGGTCTTGGAAGACAGCAGAGTGTCTGCCAACAGAGTCCCGTCTCTCTCTTCTCCTCCCCCTCACTCCTCTCTCCACTGCTTCACTGGACTTTGAAAAATATCATGGACGGGGCCATTGGGTCTAGGGCCAAGAAAGGGGCTAAAAACCTCTAGCCTGGGTAACTGTCATTAACACTAAGATCATGAAAGTCAAGATAAGCCCTCTTCTCTTTGATCCCCACCCCATCACGAGATTTGCAGGGCAAGTCTGGGAGGGAAAAGAACCAAGTCCTGATAAATGTAAATTGACAGGCACCCCTGTTCACAATCTGTTCTAGGTGCAATTCCCCGAAGACAAAGATGTTCCCCTTTGACGGTGCTGTTGTCTTGGGGAGAGGCGCAGGCACATTCTGACTGGCCAGTTCTTGCTCCCTAAAATAGCCTGTGGACTATGCCCTCCTCGGGGTCGGGAGGCGGGACAAACAGCTCCTCTCCAGCCCACCCTCATGCTCCCGCTCTGTTCTCCTCGCTGACTTGGCCACAGACTCTTCCACCCCAAAGGAACCCATAGTATCTGAGGAGCTCTGCCCTGAGCAGTCCCCTACTAGGGAGGGCTGGGAAACAGGCCCTCACCGCCAGAGCATGCGACACAGCCTGCGAGATGGTGACAGTGGGTCCGGCTTTTTCACTCAAGTTGACCAGAGCTTATGCTCCTGCAATGCCAGGTCAGAAGCACAGCCACCAAGTTCTCCTCCAAAGGCCCGACTCCTTTGGAACTCACTTCCTGGGGAGGGTCAGAACAGAGTGTACCCCTACCCCAAGTCCTGGCACAGGGACACGGCCATATAACCTGGAGACTCTTCCTGCTACAGCCAGGAAGGCACCTCCTGCCACCAGGGCTGGAGAGGGCCGGGCTGCCTGCCTGGCTCACACAGGGAGTGGTGTGGCTAGGATGGAAGAGGGGAATCTCAGGCCTGTCTGGAGCACCTTGGGGATGGAGTCATAGGGGAGGGTCTAGACAGTGGCTATTCATTGCTTCTCCTTCTGGCGCTGCAGAAACTTCCTCCTCAGTCTGAGTTGGGCAGGGCCCACTTGAGTCCGCCTTCAAATCCCTTTCCTGCTGGTCAAAGGCAACCCCTCTGACTCTACCAGAGAGGGCCGGAAATCCAGCTGCCCACAACATATCCTGCCATGGCCTCACACAGAGGGCATGGGGCCCGGGGAGGCTGAACAGGAAAGGCAGAAGTGGGATCCCATCCCACCAGGACAGCAGATTCAGTGCCTTGCATGACGGCAGCTGACTATGGTGGGTGCTGTCATTTCAGGGGCCCACAATGGGCCTTTGGTGCCTCCCAGGAGCCCGAGGTGGCAGTGACTGCACACAGCCAGCTAGGAACGTGTCTGTCCGTGATGTGGTCCCCACCGGGCAGGGATCTGGGGCTGAGGCACAGTCCCTGCTCCTTTGTGCAGGGGTGGGACTGCCTCATAGATGTGTTTTTCCCACTGCACCCACTCTCGCCAACAGCCCGGAGAAGGGGAAGTTTGACATCACTCATCCCCCACGGATGGCAGTAGCCAGAAGGCAGGGGCCCTGGAGCCACCAGAGGCAAAAGCCCACCAATGGGCCTTTGGTTATGATGAGGGTCGAGTGGAGTGCATCTTACCAGTGTGTCCCAGAGACCCACGCTCCTCCCCAGATAACACCCAGACAGAGCGCCCACTTCACCTACCCCAGCTTCTCTCAGGGACTCCAATCTGGGGCTCTTAGGGTTGGGAGGCTGCATCCTCTGTTGTGGTGGGCCCAGGCTTGGGTCTCACAGGTGCTCCAGACCCATTCTCCTTCCCCACAGAGGCAGGATGGGGATCCAAAAAGCCAGGAAAGCCGGGATAGCAGGAACAGGGAAGCCACCGGGAGGAGGAAGGAAAGACAGAGGGGCGGAGACCAGCAGCTGCTCTTTGAATGAAGAGAAAGCATTTCAGGCAGCCAAACAGAATGTCAGCAAACCTCAGAAGTAATTCGCTCCCCCACGCCCAGACTTATGGGGTTCCCACTGGTGCACCAGGCGCGGGCCAGGCCGACCCGGAACATTCAGTACAAATGCTGGGCTGCCAGCCCGTCCCTAAAATAAGACTCCAGCTGTTGGCCACGGAACTGCTTGGAAAGTAGAGCTCCCTGGGACAGGAAAGGAGCCCTGCAGGGCAGAGAAGCAAAGCTGGGGGAAGCGAGGCCTGCTTCCCTGTGGCCGAGGTTGGATGAGAGAGCTGTGTAACTGCTGCCAAGAGCTGCTGGGGTGCGGTCCCAGGGGAGCTGCAGGAAGGCACACCAACGCTGGAGCCATCCTGCCATTCCCACAACAGTTTCTTCTGAAATCGACATCCTTCTTTTCCTGCACTTTGACCCCCACCTGATCTTGGCAAGGGTCTTTGGGCCACACAGGGCAGGCTAGTGTAGGGGTCCCTTTCCCCATTCTTCAACATCCTGGCCCTTGAAGGAGTGAAGCTGGGGCCCTAGGAGCCACACTGCAGGGACAAGTCCCTAAGTGGCAGGCAGGCTAATTCACATGGGCTGCAGAGGAAGGAGAGGGAGGCAAGGAGCAGGCCCAGATTCCTCAGCAGGGCTGAAAATACCTGTTAGTGACGCTGCTGCAGGGAGAACCAAGCTCACACTTCCGGGCAAGTATGAGTGCAGAGGTATTAAATGACACGAGACGCTTTGAAACGAAAAACAAGTTAACTTGAGACTTCCGCCTCTGTGTTGCCATCCATGTACAGAGGAAGTAAGACACTAGCAGGTCCTCCAAGAGGGTATCCACCTGTACATCATTCCTCCACCCCACACTATTGGGTGAATATGTAACAAGTGCACTTCTTGCTCTCATCAATGAAACAATGAATATTTGTGAGTCTTTCCTACAAGGCCAGCACTGTCCTAAGCACTTTCTCTGCATTTCCTTCTTTAAACCACATGGTAATCCTAAGAGGTAAGCACTGATATTATCCTCGCTGTGCAGATGAAGAAACTGAGGCAGGGAGAAGTGACATAGCTAGTCCCAGGCCAGGCAGCTGGTGATAGAGGCCTGGCTGGAGACTCTGTGTCCTCTGCCTTGCCCATGCTACCCCAGGTGGTGGCAGCTGCTCAGAGCCGTCCACACGGTGCACACTTGCCGGTTCATTCTATGGAGCCCACACTTCTCCACGAGGAATGAAGAGGGATGCTGCAAGGAGGAGCAGGGGGAGGTCATAACTGGGATGGTTGAGCCTTCAGAAAGTCCCTGGGTACATCCCAGGCTACCTGCTCCTCCTCTTCCAGGGTCAATGTGTGGTCTCGGACAGGTTGGCAAGAGCTCAGGGCTTGGGGCTCCTCGCCTTTAAGATGGAGCAAGGTGGCTATGACTTGTGTTGAATTCACTCCTACAGGACAAAACAAGAGCCTGCCCCTGGAGTCTACATTTTAGCAGAGCGGGGAGTGCTGGATCACCAGGACACCATACAGAAGTGAGTCCTGCAGAGATGCAGTCTGGAGCAAGGCTGTAAAGAGCCAGCAAGCCCAGTGGTGTCCAGAGTGGATGCCAGGTCTCAGGGGGACCCTGCCCAGAGGTCCTGAGGAGCTGAGTAGCAGACAGGGAGGCAGGAAGCGGAGCAGAGGAGCGGGTCTTGATCACGGAGCTCCAGGCCCTCTGAGGGGTTGGGTGAGTCACCCGAGGCTGGATTTCCACACACAGAGCTCGGCCAGTGAGGCACAGCCCACAGGAAGAGACACAAAGGGAAGCCCCACCTGGTGCACACGCTTGTATGGACAAGGCTGCTTATCCCACACCCCAGAGCCCCCCTGGTACCTGCCCATCCATGGGCCATGGTTCTGGACTGACTTGGATTCATGACGCCCACCTAGTTCAGATTTAGAGGATGGCACGTCCTAACACCTTCCCTGGCTGGGCCCAAAGGCGTGAATCCCATGTGGACAATAGGGAGGGGTGGGGTGCTTGGAAAACTGGAAGCTGTGGGCCCAAAAGAAGACAGGTTTGAAACACAGGCATCTGTTATTAAACTTGTCTGGGACCTGAGTCCTGACCCCCAGCCCCTGGTGAAGCTTCCAGCTTCGTGGAAGATCAATTTTAACCCAGTTCAAACCACCTCTACTGAGATAACTGAAAAAAGACTTGAGGCAGTGACAGGCCAGGGACAGGATGCATGTGGAGATGGACTTCTGGTGCAGATGATGGGCCTGGCCACTGAGAGGAGTCCTGCCAGGCTTCTGCTAACCTGGGAGAGGATGAGGTAAACACCTGCTCCAAATGAAAAGACATCCAGACACACAGGCCCAGACACATAGCTCTATAGACACACAGCCCCCAGACACACAGCCCCCAGACAAACAGCCCCTAGAACATGTGGTGCTCAGCGGTGAGAGACAGGGAAGGAAGCCCGCAGCTGGCTCTCGGAAAATCACTCATTTGGGATAGTCATTAAAATCTTCTGAAACCTCCCCTCTTCTTAGGGCTGCTGCAAAGTACAACAGAGCCCACATGTGATAGAGAACAAGCACCTGCAAGTGCAGAACTGACTTCCTTTAATTTCCTTAAACTCAGGTCAATTATTTTTAGTGTATTTTGTTTTTGATGGAGTCTTGCACTGTTACCTAGGCTGGAGTGCAACGGTGTGATCTTGGCTCACTGCAGTCTCCACCTCCTGGGTTCAAGTGATGCTTCTGCCTCAGCCTCCCAGGTAGCTGGGATTACACGTGTCCACCACCATGCCCCGTTAATCTTTTTTGTTTTGTTTTGTATTTTTAGTAGGGACAGGGTTTCACAACGTTGGCCAGGCTGGTCTCAAACTCCTGGTCTCAAGAGATTCGCCCACCTCGGCCTCCCAAAGTGCTGGGATTACAGGCGTGAGCCACGGTGCCCAGCCTATTTTTTTAGTGTATTTTTAAATTTGTGGAAAAGGTCTATGTTTTCTTTAATGATGAGTATTTGTCACAAACTGGGGATTAAAAAAATAAATCTATCTCAGGGAATTATTTCTATTAGGAAGCTAATCAGCATAAAAGTAGCAGCTAGATACCTGACCATAAGGCAAAGGCATCCTATAACTCAGTGAAGAGATCCTTGATTCCAGGAACCTACGCTTGGGGTGGGCCTACTGCATCTCTCCTGAGGGAACGGGGGCCTCCTGGAGCTCTGGAGAGGTGGGCTCCCAGAAGGCAGGCAAGACGGACCCTCAGCCCTTTGCTCAGGAGGGTTTTGGCAAATGTCTGTGGAATGGGAGATTCTTACATGTGGCAAAGATGGTAGCAGATGTGGCACCATTTCTGGAAGATCCAGTCCCTGCTAGGTGGGTTTTCGAGCTCCGATAAGGTGTTAGGGCTCCGTCAAGCGAGGCATGACTGCCAAGACCGGACGGCCAGGTGCAAAGGAATCTATCAGCATCTTATAATTTGTATTTCTTTCATTCTTATTCCCAAATGTGTACTACTTGTTATCTACAGTCATCAGAGTTTAGTTTGTGGTTGATTCTCAAGGGAGGCTATACAAGAATGGAGAAGCATGGTGAATTCCTCTACCTTGGTGAGTCAGATGAAAAAAATCTGAGTGGACCCTGGGCCATGCATCCAGGAACCATGGCTCACCCTTGAGCAGCCTGAGTGAATTTCCAGCATATCTCTGCAGCTGCTAGCGGGAGAGCAATCTGTGTGAAGCACTGGCCGTGCATATCTACCGTCTCTACATGAATGGCAGCTGGCATGGTTGGAGGACTGCCCTGGTTCTTACATGAGGCAGCTGGAGCTGTCTACAGAGCCACCCAAGGTGAACAGTGGTTGGCCAATGTTAGCAACCCAGCCACGATGGGCTTTTGGAGCTTCTCTGGGCACACGTGATTAGCACCTCTAATGGCTTAGCAGAATGAGGGTGCTGTGGGGGGCCTTGAGCCATGGCCTGGGGACCCTGAAATGCATGGCACTGACCAAAATCCCAGAACCTTCCTGACTGTGTTTTTCTCAAAAGATGCCACCCACAGACACTAGGTCCTTCCACCCTCAGGTGATCTGTTGGGCTGGCTGCTGTTCAAGTGGCACCCTGGGCTGACTGCCGGGGAAAAGCAATGCTGAGCACCCCTGGCCACCTGGTGACACTCTCAGTCTGGCTTAAGCCACCTGCCTTTATCTTACCTAAATGGCAGGTAGACTAGATGGCTGGGTACAACCCAGGCTATGGGTTGGTGTGTCTGAGCTGGCTTGTTCAAAGCCATTTGGACTGCCACTCCCTAGCTAACCCAGGACGGCAACGATCCTCCAGCTCCTGCAGAGGGCTCTGGGTGGCTCCGGTCCTGCTTCTCCACACAAAGTTGCCCTTGCAGGGTTGCCTTCTGAAGAACGTTCTATCTGTTTTCAACTAGGTACTATCTAAAGACTGACCACAGCAACTCCTCCCACACACCTCCTTTCCACAACAAACAGTAACAAAGGAAAAAATTCTCTTCTGAGCTGACTATGGAAAAGAAAGATTTTGCCTCCTGCACTCGTTTAAATTGACTCACTCTGTTCTATTCAGAACATGCCAAGTGACTAATGGACACGGCAGAGGCACAGCTTTAATGGGAAAAAAGGTGGGGCAGGAGAGTTTCTCAACCATAATTGTGGGATTTAGGTGTTACACTGCTTTTAAAGAAACTGGGGTTACTGGAAAGTGTGTTGCTATTTTGGTAGGTGGCTTCATGGCCTGGCTTTCACTATGGAATACTGCTCACACCCACTGTGCATATCATTCCCAAGTTTGCCCAGGAACACCCTGGGCTTTGTCCTCCCACTTTTTAGCATTCGATCAAAGTAATCCTTGACTTTGAGTTTACAAACCCGTTGTTAATATTAGAGCTCAGCTTTAGGTTCTGTCTTTGGAAACTTTCCCCAGAGATACGGATATAAACAAATTTATTGTTTTGTTTTGCTGCTGGTACATTTTAATTTATGTATGATTCAACCCATTTTTTTCCTACTGGAAATGTTGTAAAAGATGAATCTGGAAATGTGTGCAATGCCTACTTATCTTGATGAGCAGAGTGTAGGAGCCAAGAGATTGGATACTAGAGCATTTAATTTTGTCTTAAATATATTTTTTTAATCTTGTGTATTCACAGAGAAAGCAAAAGGAGGGCATAAACGTAAACTGGGTAAATCACACTGCATACAAGACTGTGCAGTCCTGGGCAGTTCTACGAATCTGTCACTAAACTGCCCCTGAGCCTCCGTTTCTTCTTCTGCAAGGTGGGGACGATGATGCTGCCCAGCCTGTCATTGTGAAGATGAGCTAAGTGATGCAAGTGGCTGGGCCACGTGGAGAGAAAGCACTCGGCATCTGGGTTTAACTTCATCGAGTGACCCGCCAAGCACAGGAAGAGAAGTGCTGATAGGGTGGCCGTGACAGCAGGTATAACCGTGGCCCAGGAGAGCACAAGGACGTGTCATATCATGGGGTGTGTGTGGTTTGCTAGGGCTGCCATAACAAAGTATCACATACGGGGCAGCTCAAACAACAGAAACGGATTGTCTCATGGGCCTGGAGTCAGAAACTCGGGGGTCCGCGGGGCCACACTCCCTCTGAGACTTCGCGTGGGACCCTTCTGTGCCTCCTCCTAGCTCCTGCCCGTGTCAGCTGTCCCTGGCATTCCTTGGCTTGTCCATGTACCCTCCAGTCTCTGGCCCATCTGCACTTGGCTGTTTTCCCTGTACATCTGTCTGTTTGTTTTCTTATAAGGATACCAATCATTAGATCAGGGCCCACCTTAATGACCTCTAATTACATCTGCTAAGACCCTATTTCCAAATTAGGTCAGCTTCACTAGGACTGGATCTCAACATGTCTTTGCAGGGAGGGGATGCAGAATTCATAGCAACAGGGAGCACCTGGCACTGACTGGCCAAGGAGTCGATTGGCTTCCAAGACCCCTCAGCTGGCCTGGATCCACACCAGCCTCTGAGACTGAGGATGTGATGGAAAGCAGGCATCAAAGTGTCCCACCAAAGGTGTCTCAGCCCTGTCCCATGGATGCAGCTCCATGCAGAAGGGAAGCTGGTCAAAATCACCCTCACCTGTCATCCCATGGAGGGTCCCCACGGCTGAGCCTGCTCCAAGGCCTCCCAGGGAATCAGGTGTGACCCTGGAGAGGTGGGGTGGCCCCATCCTCATGGCTATCCTGGGCACCTTCACCCCCAGATCAGAGGAGGGGAGAAAGCTGATTAGGGACATGCTATCGAGTGCCTGGAACTGTGGGCAACTGGAGCTCCAGCCTTGAGGAGCTCGGGGGTGGGGATGTAGACCCAGTGTCATGTCATGGAGGGGTGAGACGAGGGGATTTATGCAACAACCCTGAGCTCTCCTGGACTGAAACTGTTCTCAAGGGCATGACTCCCATGGCCAGGCATGGCCAAGTTGGGCCAGGACGTTTCTGCCAGAGACAGAGAGCTGCAGAGGTGGCAGGTGGACCCCCAGGAGGCATGGGTAAGGAGGTCTTGCCTGGTCCCTTACCGCACCCCAAAGCAACATCGCATTACTGGGATGCGAATGTTCCAGGCAAGCCCAGGTTACAGGTTGATTTGGAGTGCAGCCAAGCACCTCCAAGAGCCCCCTTAAGGAATAGAGGACTTACACCCCAGGGACTGGAACCACTCCCTGGCCCTCCAGGGACAGCCTCGCTGAAGCGCGCTGCCCCACTTCTCCCAGGCAGCCTGCTCCTGGGACCGGCCCACCTTGGGGTATAAAGGCCTGTCCTCTCGGCCTGACTCAGGACACCTCTGCAGGACCACCCGAGCGAAGGTTCCAGTGCCCTTGCAGGTTCACCTGAAACTCCCCATCTCCTTCCTTCTACAGGCATTAATCCCAAGAGTGCCCCAGAAGTCTCCTCCTCAGTAAGTGTCCCTGGGAAGGCCATCCGCAAGACGCTGCTGTATTTGTCCTCCAAGCCAGAGTACTCTTCAAAAGTTTTACTTCTTAGGATCTCTGATAAGAGCTGGAGCTGGATCTGGAGCCTCTCACCGCCCCCAGCCCTTTCCGTGATGGCAGAGTTTACACGAATCTTTAAACAGACTTTGGCGGGGTCAACATGGTCGGAATGCTTTCAACATCTGCCGGCGTCCCACATGCCAGTCCTGAAAGATTTCTAGCAGCAGACATCCCATTTCCTTGTAAAACAGAAAGATTTCCCTCTCTACGAGCTGCTAATAAGCAGATGCAGACCTGCATGTCAGCCCAGGAAGCTCAGGAGAACAGAGGCTCCCAGCTGGGCTTTGGACACTGGCATGCTCTGCATGGCTCCCAAGCTTGGACTCGTAAAGACCTTAAAAGAAAATGCCAACACTATCGCTTAAAACCAGCGGTCACATCCTGACAGAACAAGGAGTCCAGACTGCCCAAAGGTTGCATGTCCAATCAGGCCCCATGCCAGATGCACTGGGCAGCAGATCTGTGAGGGGTCACCCACTACAAGTCAGGCACTGCCCTATTGAAACTTGACTCCTCTGTGCCAATCCAGGAGACACTTTCAGAGGCAAGCCTCCAGGAAGTTCCAGCCATGGGCCACATGACCCAGCAGCCTCACCTGGGAACTTGGAGATTCTGGCATATTAACTATGCCCCAATCCCCTCCAGAGGGTGGTGATCCAGGGACCCCAGAGACAGGAGGTCAGGCCATCAGCTGTACCCATTAAAGTGGGTCACATCAGAGTGTGGCCTGCAGCAGCTCAGAGAAAGCCGTCATCGTTCCCTTAGTTCAAGCTCACTTATATTGGGTCCACAACAAACGTTGGCTACAAAGTTCCAGGTTTGATACCCTGTTTATTTTTAAAGGTAAAGACAAGGAGCATGCAGAAGGAGCCCAGCCATTCAGGGAATAACCCTACCCCTCAGTGCAATTTGTATTTATCCATTTTGGGGTGAATGTTCCCCAAATTTATAAAGATGTTAAAATTAAAAGATACAGTACTTAGGGGGAAAGGCAATACCAAGGGACCATTCACGTGGCCTATCACGCTTTTAGCAGGCTGCTGAAATACCCACGCCTCACTTAGCATCACCCTGACAGCCCAGCAACATTGTAAACACCAAAAGGACAGCTGAAGGCAGCTCCTCCTGCCACGACTCAGAGCCGTGGCTCATTTCCCAGAGCCAATAGACATATGGAGCTATTGAGAGGAACACTCACTCAGAGGCCGAAGTACACGGTAGAGGGCATGTGCTCCTGGCCAGGCACCTCCTCCCTGTCCTGCAGATAGCTGGGCAATTAGTCCTTACCTCAGAAGAGCCAAAGGGTCCTAGTGGACCAGAGCAATGTTGTTTCCAAGATCTAGCACATAGGGTGGGGATCTTCACAGAACACTATCAGGAGCCGCATTTTATATCCAGTTTGGAGTTTGGAGTTTGCCAGGCCAACACTTCAGAGACATTTCTCTTTCCAGTAAGACACTGTCTGTAACTTGGGACAGTACCACCAAACCAATGGCCATTTCTGCAGACCAGGCACAGGATCCAGCAAGTTAGAGCTTTTGCAAAGGGTCCCACACAACCTGGCTGCCCAAGGATGCTCTGAATAGGGAAAGTGCTGAGTATAAATAGCAATGCCTCAACACTGCCATTTGCTGGAAGGAAAGTCACCATGGGTCCATTTCACACCTTGCTTATTGTCTTGGTCCATTAATACAGATACAACACAATCGCATAGACTAGGTAGCTTATATACAACAGAAATGTATTTCTCACAGTTCTAAAGGCTGGAAAATTGAAGATCAAGGCTCTGGCGGGTTCTGTGTCTGGAGGGCTGCGCTCTGCTTCCGAGATGGCTCCCTGTTGCTGCATCCTCTGGAGGAGACAGAGAGGCTATGTGAATCTTCTTTTATAAAGACCTAATCCCATTCATGAAGGAGGCACCCTCATGATTTCCTCGCCTCCGAAAGGCCCCACCTGTTAATACTATTGCATTGAGATTTAGAATTCAACGTGAATGTGGGAAGGGAAACAAACATTCAGACTATAGCATTCCACTAGGGAATGCCTTGCAGAGCCATGGAGTCAGGGCTACAGCAGAGTTCTCATTAGGGCAATGTTTGGTGCAGCCCTGAAGGCAGGGCCACCTTCAAAACCCCAAAACTATGAGAAAATAAATGTGTGTTCTAAATTACTCAGTCTCCAGTACTTTCTCATAGCAGCATAATCGGACTAAGATACTCACCAAACATCCATTGTTTTCAGCCATTGTCTGGTCTCACCCTGTATTTGTCCGGGCCTCAGGAAAGCTTTTACCCCGAGATTTTTTCAACCTGGTAAAATTTACCTGCTTGTAGCTACTGACTGGGAAAGTGGGAAATTCTGCCTTGGGCCCTCCTGCTCTGAGCGCAAGGAACCACTGGGTCCCTAATCTCTGCTCACCAATACCAGAAACTGGAGCTTGTCTGCAAGAATGTGACTGCTTCTGGAAAAGGAGGAGGGATGGGTTCCATGCACAGAATAGTGACTTTTTGTTCTCCTTTGCCAAAGAGGAACGTTAGAGCTTTCTTCCTTTCTTCTACAATCTGGCTTAGAAGAATATTGTTATAAACAAACAAAACAAAAAACAAACAAAAATACACACACAAAGGACTCAAAAGATGAAATTGCATGCTAGCCAACATCAGCAGGCACACCACTCTTTCCAAATGGACAGTGCCATTGTTTTTGAGGAATTGAGACTTCAAAACATGATTTTGTAGAAGGAAACTTTTTAAACTACTAGATGGTTGGTGATTTTTCTAGAACTGGGAGCTTGGAGGGAACAAAATAGAAATGGAGGCAAATGCAAGAGCAACTGCAGCAAGAGGCATGTCAGAGGCTCACCGAAGGCACGTTGCCTGCAACCAGCTGGGTTTTATTGTTGACTCTTTTAATACTGCAAAAATAGTTCATGTTGCTGTAACAAGTGGCATAGTGTGCTTGCATGAGGGAGCACTTCTGAGTCCCCTGCTCACCCCCTGCCCCACCTCCAAGACCCAAAGCCATGGCCCTGACCTGTCCTGCAGCACCCCGCCTTCCTGTACCATGTGCACACACACAAACATGAGCCCCACTCGGGGCAGGCCACCCTGGGCGCTGAGTGGACACTTGCTGCTTTTCTGTAATTTAATATTTCCTGGGCATTCCTCCAGATTAATACTCACAGATCTATCTTGTTCCTCTTGAAAGCTACCTAATATTCCACTGAATGGATGTCCCATCATTTATCCATCTAGTCTGTCCCCAGGAACATTCAAGCTGTCCTGTTTTGTGCTATCTTTGTATAAAGCTGCAGTACACACCCTGTGCATATATTCTTACACATCAGTTCACTTACTTCTGAAGGGTAACTTCCTAAAAAGGAGATTGCTGAGTCAAAGTATCCAGGCGTTTTACAGTGTAACGAAAACCACCATGGTGGCTTCTCTTGCCTTCGCTGTGGTTCACCATCCCAGCAATAATGTAAGGAAGTGTGCCCATTTCCTTGCAACCGGCCACCATTGAGGTTGTCCATTTTTAAACATTGTGTCAACCTTAGAGGTGGAAAATATACATCATTGTGACTTTTATCTTCATTTTGCTGATTACTAGTGAAATTGAACATCTTTTTATGTAATCTTGGCAACTAAGATGGCCTCTTCTTCCATTTTTATATCTTTGCCTGTTTTTTGTTTGTGTTTATTTGTAAAGCTCTTTGCATATTGTGGACACTAACCTTTTATCTTTCACAGAAATTGCCAAACATTTTCCCCGGTTTTTCTTAGTCATTTTACTTCTTGCCAAACAGAAATGTTTAACTTTTATGCAGCAAGTTTATCCTTTGCAAGATCAAATCTGTCCGTCTTTAGGATGTCCTTTCTATTTTCTGGTCCTGCATATTTTAAAGGGCAACTCCCTACCCCAAACCAGACAAATGTATGCCTAAAATTGCATCTGTCACTGTCAGAGCTGCATGTTTTCACAAGTGGTTCCCCAGGCTTTCTAAGACTTTCTGCCCCGCTGGAAGCAGTTGCCACATGATTGTCCATAGGAAAGCTTTCAGACCACCAGGGCGCCCAGGCCAGGGACTCAGCATTTTCCTTTTTCCTGGTGTTAATTACCATGCACAGAGAACACTCTATCTGAGACCAAGGATTGCTAGGGATACCTCTTTTATTTCTGGACAATTTCAGAGTTTTCCAGAAAGAAACTGTTTGAAAGCATGAAGCTAAGCCTGGGGACACTCAGTCACCAAGGAAAGCTGCCAGGGACATTGGGGAAGTCACGGTGCTGGTGAGTGCCTGCATGGGTGATTTGGTACATGCCCCACGCAGCTTGACCCCACCCAGTGCTCCCAAAGACCCCACAGGACACCCCACAGGAGAGCAGCTCTGCAGGGTGCAGAACAGGGACCAGGGGGGCAGAATGAAGTTCGCATACACTGTGCTCCATCTGTGCCATGGCATGGGCCACAGTAAGATGTCCCACTGGTGGCTCATGCCAGTAATCTCAGCACTTTGGGAGGCCGAGGCAGGTGGATCATGAGGTCAGGAGTTCAAGACCAGCCTGGCCAACATGGTGAAACCCCGTCTCTAGTAAAAATACAAAAATTCGCTGGGTGTGGTGACTGGCACCTATAATCCCAGCTACTCAGGAGGCTGAGGCAGGAGAATTGTTTGAACCTGGGAGGCAGAAGTTGCAGTGAGCCAAGATCGTGCCACTGCACTATAGCCTGGGCGAAAAGAGCGAAACTCCATCTCAAAACAACAACAACAACAAAAAAAAAAAGACGTTCCACTGGGTTGTTCTCAGAATAGCCCAATATTCAAGTGACTTTGCCCCAATGTCACAAGTGAGAACCAGGGTTCGTAAGCTCACCTAGCTGGTTAGCAGGATGATAGAGACCCCAGGTTTACCCTGACCCCAAGGTCCTGGTACTTGGCCTCTCACACCCCAGCCCCCTGCCCTGGTCTTTACCTCACCCTAGTGCACTGGGTGTCATTTAGACCCATGGAAGGACTCGCCCAGGCCGGTGAGCTCAGAGGAGCATAGAGGAACCCTTGTCCAATGCCTGCCCCCAGGGAAGGCAGAGCAGGGCCAGTGGGGCAGGTGCCACACAGTGAGCTGTGCCTATGGCCAGCCGGCCCAGCGCTCCTTCCTGGGTTTCTTACTGTGCCGAGGTGCGGGGTGCAAAGGCTGATCCTCTCCCAGCTCTGAGTCTCCTTCAGGACAGCTCACTCCAGGGAGCTCAGCACATGTCACCGAAACCTTCCATCTGATGGCATCTCAGGGCCTCATGGCAGTGGAGCCCTCAGCCTGCCTCAGAGCAACTGAATGTAGGTTCCTAAGTGCATCCCCTCCCAGACTGAGCTCAATGCCCCCTCCTTAGGGAAGCTGTTCGTGCCTCTGAGGGTGTGTTCTTGCACCACTGTTGGGCTTTCTTTCCCACACTCCTCACACTTTGTCATTGCGTGCTTACTTCTGTGATTACTGGCTGGGGCGCTGTTCTCCACCCACAGGTCCATCTGCCCGAGGGCAGGCTCTGCCCCCTACAGTGGGCACATGAAACATGGTGGGTGAATAGCATAACACCAGGAACCCCTTCACTGAAACTCCAGCCTGCACCATCTCCCAGCCCCGCGCTATTCACACCAAGGTCAGCAGGACCTTAAACAGCCAACGCCCCGGCCTGACATAGCACTGGGCACTCATTGGATCCCCTGTCCATGCTGAGAAATGATGGGAAGGAGGACAGTTTCCCTTTCAGGGTTCCAAGGCCTGCAGTTGATCTGGAAAAATAACGCTGGGAGCTGTGTTCACTCCCTGAGGCGTGTCAAAGCTCTCTTTATCTCCCCCTGGAAGTTCCGACATCAGGCAGTTCTCGGGTCCCAGCCAGAGCGGGGACACAAGCTCTGCTTCTCCTGCTCCTCAGAGAGGTTTTGTTGGGCTGTAGGTCACACCCTGTGGCCACAGGCAACTCCACACCCACCTGAGTGGAATGTTCCCTGATTTTCACAAGAAATGTGAGCAAGCTGAGCACTCAGCTTGGCGGTGCAACTCCGATTTGCATTCACCCCCAGATCACACAGGTATCTGGGGACTCCCTGCCTGCAGTGAGTTCCAGCCCACTGAGTTAGGCTGTGGGAAGAGCCTTTGCAAGACAGGAGCCCCTCGTGTGAGCAGAAATGCCCCAGCAGGGCAGGGACGAGGTCAGTGGGGGAGTGAGTGGCTGCAGCCTGCCTGCTGCTGACCTCTCAGGGTCATCGGCCTCACAGGGTTCCTGTTTCCTTGAGCCAGGGGACTCTCTGACTCAGATTGCACCCATCTCTTGGGTGCTTGGCAGTTCCATAGCATGACATCAGCGGGGTCGCACACTTCCCAGATCCAGCCGGGCTCTGCTTGAAGCCAGGAGGGGCTGCAGCCAAACATTTAAGAAACGTGTGCTAGCAAAAAGCTGCCTGTTTTTTTTAAGAACGAAGAAAAACTTAGTGTCCCAGTGGAAAGGATTAGCAGAAAAACTAACATTTTGCTTTAAGCTAAAACAACACCTATTACTGACAACCTTACAAAGGTCAAATGTATTATCCTACTGCTCTGGGCCCCTGTTTCAACAACAGTGGAAAATGCCTGGAAAAGGGAGAAAGCCCATAGAATCCACATTGCTCAGTGCTCTGTGGCATCACTGCAGACTCACTGGGCACCAAGGGAGGTGGTCTCATCCCTGCCTCCACAGTGAGGGGGAACCCACGGCCATTTTACACACAGATTGCCTCTACCTGCAGGCCTGGTTATAGTGGCCACGTGACTGCCTCAGCTCAAATGACCATGAAGTGAGCACTGCAGCAGGCCCCCTTCCATGCACCCACCCTAGTAGAGTGGCCTGCTGCAGACGGCCGGCGGTTGTTGTTCTGGAGCAGAGTCTGCAGCCAACCACATGCAAGCCATGACCCTGCACGCTGCCTGTGGGAGTACGTGATACCCTCCTCTCCATCCTGGACCACCAGCTTACCTGGATTCTTGGTTCCCTCAGGGTGGAAGTCCTGGCCAGCCCATCTGAGACCCTACACTGCCCCGCCATCTCTTACGCATAACGAGAGCTCCCTAACCATCTGCATAGTGACTGCATCAGCCCCTCTGCGGCCATCAGAGGGACCCCCAGAAAACAAGTCTGAGTCAACCTCGAGAATAATCAGAAGCCAAGAGCCAGACAGTGAGGCCTCTTCTGTGCACCCCAGAGTGTTGCATGGATGCTGTCCCTGTTCCCAGCCACTATAAAGGGAAGGCCTGGCTGGGCACAGTGGCTCACACCTGTAATCCCAGCACTTTGGGAGGCTGAAGTGGGAGGATGGTTTGAGGCCAGGATTTCAAGACTAGCCTGGGCAACATAATGAGAAAAAAAGAAACAAAATTATTCAGGCACTGTGGCATGCGCCCACAGTTCCAGGTACTCAGGAGGCTGAGGGGGAGGATCACTTGAGCCTGAGAGGTCGAGGCTACAGTGAGCCATGATGGTGCTACTGCACCCCAGCCTGGGTGACAGAGCGAAACTGTCAAAAAAAAAAAAAAAGCCTTCTGAATGACTGCAAATGAGCACAGATGCACACAAGTCCAACAGCACCTCCTGGAAACAGGCTTGCTGCACCCAAGGGTGTGGTCCACAAGGGGCAGGGCGGAGTGCTCCGGCCCCATGTCCCAGCCACTGCCCCCTGCCTCTGCTCTCCTTGGGCATAACTCCTCCAGCAGAGGCACTAGGGGAGGTGACACTCAGATGCATCCTTTTCAGTCTGGGAAACATTCACTACATCCAAGAGACAAAAAGTTAGAATGAGATTTCTACATTGCCCCTTTGGGGTTTTTTATTTGCCTCCATAAATATGTTGGGGACTGAGTTCTGAACTCACCTCCACAGAGTATGTCACATGGAATAGGGCATAGCCATGACCCACGGGGGTTCACAATCCCAGATGAAGAAATGCCAGGGGCCGTCAGGACCCAGGTTATGAAAGACACCAGGTGGGTTGTCTCAAAGTGCCCATTCAGAAGTCACAGGAAATGAGAGCTGAACGCTGGAGATCCTGAGGCTATGGTTGCTGCGCTGGGTAGAGATGGGGGCCAGGTAAGCTCTGAGGGCCACTCTGAACCCCAAATCCACAGTCCTTAGGAGCCTTGCCCATGAGGTGATCTGTGCCCCTACAACTGACAGCAATTTTGAGCCTTGAGCAAGGCACCTGGGGCCTCGGGACAAACCCAGAGTGAGTCTCACCATGCTCAGCTCCTTTCCGCCAAACTGCTGATCCCAGCCGCTTCCTCCCTGGCATAGTCAGCCCCCAAACCCAGGTCTCCCAAGAAAGTAAAATGCCCTCCAATAATCAACGTCACTAGCAGGGCAGCAGCCCAGAGGAAGCTCCCGCCAGCCATGGACTGAGCGCTGCCTTGCTGGGAGAGGCGCCCTCTCACTTTACTTTTCTGGAGGGTGGGCAGGGCACCCAGAGAAGGGGAAGCTGGTAGACAGAGCTGCCCTTAAAACTGCCACAGGCTGCCGGCAGCACACTTTGTTCAGGAGTAATAACAGCTATTAGGCTGCAAAATTAACCCGCAGAGGGAAGTCATCACCACCATGAAACAAAGGGCACTCAGTGCTCCTGGCCGCAGACCAGCTGGCTGGGGGCGCCAGGGCCTCCTCACCTCAAACAGCAGCAGCCCTCAGTGGGGGTTGCTGGCCTGCCCCCCTCCTGGGTTCCCGGGTGTTGGGCTGTGCACACTCTCCCTTGCTGAGCAGAGCCGAGCCACTCTGGAGACGCAGGCTGAGGAGCTAAGAGCCCAAGAGCCTCACTTGGTTTTCTTGCACTTTCTCAATGCAGCCCATGGCTGCAAAGAGCCTGCTGGTGTTCCTGAGCCTGCTAGAAAGATCTGAAACGTAGGCAGGTGTACGTCTTAAATGCCAAGGAAGGAGGCAGCAAGGGAAGCCCACAAGCTGTGTTTATGGGAAACCAGAACAAAAAGGTAAACTCCAGCCCAGCACAGAGATAAAAATAACAGCAGTACAGGAGGTCCTGCCAGAAGCAGGCTGTGCTCACAGCTCCTCGTTGCCGCTGGGCCTGGGGCCGGGACCCGAACAGCGAGGACAGCGGGCAGTTCACCCCCAGCAGCCATAGGGGCTGGCTCTCTCCTTGTTCTAGCTTGTACAATTTATCTCCCTCTCACTGGCTCCCTGCTTCTGCAGACATCTGAGAAGCTCAGTCGGGATACCCAACTCCTAGCAGAGCTTTCAACCAGGCCTTGTAAACAGTTCCCAGACGGGCTTCAGGACGGCTGCAAAGCACTCCCCTGGGCATGTTCCCAATGCCCGGAGTCATCTACTCGCTGGTGACCTTGAGCTGATCACTTCACTGCAGGCGCCTCAGGGGTCTCCCCTTCCCAGGATGGAAAATGATACCCAGTCTTTGAGGTCATGGCAAGCGAGGACCGTCAACGGCAGGGCTTTAAATGCTGAGCTCTGCTTACTGAGAAGCCCTTTGTTTACAGAGGCGCTCAGGGTGCGAGGCTCAGCCTAATCCCCATCTGCACAGTTCAGAACATCCCACCCCAGCCAGGGAGTGTGTCCTGGTGTGGACCTCCCCTGCTAATGCCAGTGCCATTGCAAAAGCTAGGTCAGCTGCCCTTGGGCGATGCTGAGCCTGGGCCATGATTTCTTGATCTAGTTGCCAGCGTTGGTTCTATCTGAGGACTTAGCAGAAGTATGATACATAAACACCTACACAGGCACACACATATACATATATACATATAGTTGCTTTCTGGTTTATGATACACAGGCTTTGCAAACATATTTGTAACCAACTGAAGAGCAATTTCATTCGCATGTCTGCATGACGTTCACTCTGCCAGAATAATAGCCAGGGAGGCCCCATGGCTACCTGGGGGATCTTCTCTCCTTCTGTTTTTCAGTTGGAAAAAAAGAAATGGTACCTTGCCATGCACCAGAAAAGCTTTAATCTCACAAAAGATGGAGCTTCACTTATCCCTGGCTGAAGCTGGCCACAGCTCTGCTTCCTTGCTTACCGCACCACGCTGATCCTGGGGTTGCTTTGGTGCACCCTGAGTTCATTCACTGTGCTTCCTGGAAACCCCAACAAACATTCCTCTCCTGAAACTTCCAGGGTGACTGTATTTAGAAATGCATGTTCCTCTGAAAGCAAGTAAAGAAATAGGGGACAAGAACAGTTTCCCAGATCTCCACCTCCTTGCATCGCAGGCCCTGGGGTGGTCAGTATGCATGAATAGGAAAGAAAACCCAAGGCCAGACAGCCTCAAGGGGGCCGTCAACCTCTGTGGCTTGTAGAGAACACAGACAGGAACCCCACAGGGGATGAAAAGGGGAAATCTTTGGGTGAAGCTGCAGCTGCAGGCACAGTTGCATGGTGGGAAAAAGAAAGTGGTTCACATTCCAAGTGCAGGGAGGAAACTCACTTTCACTATGCATCCACTCCAGGCAAGGCCCTCTCCTGGGCACACAACTTTCATGCGTCTTGTCTCAGTCTTTGCGACACTGATAGCAAATGGTCTGAGTAGAGTTATTGGACAGAAGAAGAGACTGGGAGAGCCTGGGACCACATTAGTGGGCAGGATAGGGTGTGGAGGTGCCGGGGATCTGCCTTCCAGCAGGTGTGAACCAGAGAGCCGGTCCCTTCTCCACCAGGCCAGACCCCAGCCAGAGAGGTTTCCTCCTGCCCAACTCCTGGCAGATACGCTCATGGCAGCGTTGATGCTGAGGCCCAGAGCTTTGTCAGCCAGGGAACAGAACCTCTCAGAATCTGCTCTCTGCTGCCAAATCAGGGCCCTGGGACAAACAAGACAGGCTCCAGGAGAACCCTGCAAGCTGAAGTTGTACTTCACTAATTGCTAAACTGTGCAAGACCAAGCGAGAGAATCAAAGCAACCAACTTCCAGCTCAGAACAGAACATACTGTGCACTGGCTGCTTGTCCATCACCTCACCCGGGGATTCCACAAGGTGCAATGTTCCCATAACATGATTGTTTAATAGAAACCAAGCGTTCTGGCCATTGCTTTTTCTGTGCTAGCTTGTTTATTTGAAGTAATTTGCAGCCCTGAAAAAAATAAATAAATAAATAAATAAATAAATAAATAAATAAATAGGGTAAGTGCTAAGGAGAGAGGACACTTGTAGAAAAAATGATTTTGTTCAATTTTACCCCTGGAAAAAGGCAAAAAGGATCATTCAGCTTTGAAAGAGGGCCTTCTCCTTTCATGTTTATGAGACAGATGTCAGGCTCCATGGAAAGGAGCAGAAGCAAGCAAATGAGGCCACAGCCTCATCCAGCACATGGCTGGATGGTGACAATGTCAAAACCACAGCGAAAAGGCAGAGCCTACCTGCACCGGGTAACACCCAGGCATCCCCACAGACCCTCAGGTGGCCTCAAGAAAGAACCCGGGAGAATGAAAAACATCAAGAGAATCACTGTCTGTTTATTTTCTAGTGCTCACTCTTTAAGAACGAGCTGCCAGGCCCATGCAGGAGGCTCACAGGGCATGGTGCAGGCCATTTAGCACGGCATGCTGGCCCTCCTCACCAGCACCTTTGCCACTCTCTGCAGGGGCAAAGCAGCTCTTACTTTTCACTCATCCTTGACCATCTGAGGTTGGTAAAGCTAATGCTGCTGACCTAATTTAATAGCTGGGGAGTCCAACAAGATTGAATGATTTCATTTCACAATAGATAGGTCTGGACTATGGGCACATGTGCCTGTGTATGTGCGTGTGTGTGTGTGCATGTGTGGGAGGAAGCAGCTAACAGAACAGGTGATTATGGAACCTGGGGAAATTGGTGTCCTGTAACTGGGAGAGCCTTTAAGAGCCCATTGGCTTTAATCCTTAGTTCACAAGCAGAGAGGCCTCTGGCCATCTCTGAAGATACTGAGCACTGAGAGAGGGAAGGCCAGCAACCTGCCCCAAGGTCAGATCCCGAGTCAATTGGTGCATTGGGCACCTCTGAGCACACAGGTACTGTGTGAGGTCAGACGTCTTAAAAATGTGGACATTAAAGCTCAGAGAGGTACCAAAGAGTCTGAAGTCACAGCTGGGAAGCTGGGAAGATCAGGAATTCAAAATGCAGTCCCCAGCCCCACGTTGGCTCCTAGCCCAGAGCTCTGGCCCCGTGGCCAATAAGGGCCAAGGCAGTACAGCGTCCTGTCTCATCGTGTGGCGGCACAGCACTCCTCCCATTTCTCCAATGCTGCATGGGATCAGATCAGCAGAGGACAGCCCCCTATCCCAGGATCATCCTGGAACTGGAGCTTGAGCTCCCGTTCAAGTTCAATGTCGGTTCAGGCTTGGCCCCCATTGAGCCAGAAATTTCTCCACAGAGTTCCACCTGGGTGGAAATGCAAATCCACCCCATGGAGTGGAGGGCTCCTCTGTCCTCTCGATGCCCAGAGTGTGCTCGGTGAACCAGTAGCACTTTCCCCAGAAGCGTTTTTGGAAAAACTGCCCTCTTGAGTGTGCAGGAGATCCCAGGGGACTGACAGGCAAGTTAGAGACCAAGACAGGCTGCTCTTCCCAAACCCGAGGAGACCCTGAGGTCAAGGAGCAGCCAGCCAGAGCCCGGAGGAAGCCAGCCAGCACATCCCCTAGGGAAGCTGGCCTACCTCAGAGTGTCCTGGCTTTCTCTCTGGCAAGTTCTTCCCCAGCCCCTGAAGGAATCCCTAGCAGACTGGCCTGGCCTCATCCCCGGCCACAGTTGGCCCTGGTCTCACCCGGTGAAGCTGCCATGCTGCAGTGAAAGGCACCTTCCAGCACCCCTGCAGGGAAGGAAAGCTCTCTCTGGTCTGGACAGCAGCCTGGCTGGCTGCAGAGAACCACTCCTTGCAGGTGGCCTGAGCCTTGGGGCTCATGTGGCTTTTATAGCTTGTTACTTACTGTCCAACACCTCAACTCTTGATAGAGGGGGTACGTAGCAGGGGCTCCCTAACTCTTCAGTTGTATTCCTTTGGAGAAAGGGAGAATTACCTTCCCTTCCCTTAAAAACTCCAAACAGAAGCTAGGCAACACTGGCCAGCACTCACTGCACCTTCTCTTGTGCAGTCATTGTTCTGAGCATTTTTTTTTTTTTTTTTTGAGACAGAGTCTTGCTCTGTCACCCAGGCTGGAGTGCAATGGCATAGTCTCAGCTCACTGCAACCTCCGGAGACCTCCCAGATTCAAGCGATTCTCTTGCCTCAGCCTGAGTAGCTGGGACTACAGGTATATGCCACCATACCAGACTAATTTTTGGATTTTTAGTAGAGACGGGGTTTCACTATGTTGGCCAGGCTAGTCTCGAACCCCTGACCTCATGATCCACCCGCCTCGGCATTTTTTTATGTCTTTGTCTCACAAGCACCTGATGAGATAAGGCCTGCCTTCCAGATGGAAGCAGCTTGAAACAAGTTATGCAGCTAGTGGGGGATGGGATTCTCCCCAGCCCCATCTCCAAGGAAAGCTCCCAGCAGGCAGATGCTGCCCTCCTCCCTGCTGGTGCAGTCCCTGCTTCCTCCAGCAGCGGTGAGGGGTTTAGTCATTGTTATTTACCATGGTCTTCTATGGCTGTGTCACACTTTCCCACAGAACAAATGGTATGCACCACAAGATGCACCGTAAGTCTTATTTTCATTTGGGGATATTGGATTTTGTCTTAGCTCATTTGGGCTGGTACCACAGAATACCACATACAGAGTGGCTTATAAATAACAAACATTTATGTCTCACAGTTTTGGAGACTGAGAAATAGAAGATCAAGGCACCAGCAGATTCGGTAGGTATCTGGTGAGGGCTTCCTGGTTCATACGCGGTGCCTCTCCACTGTGTCCCCACGTGGTGGAAGGGGCAGTGGGTCTTTCTGGGGGTGTCTTTTATAGGAGCACTAATCCCAGTCATGAGAGCCCCACTCCTATGACCTAATGACCTCCCAAAGACCCCACCTCCTAGCACCGTCACCTTGGGGGTTAGGATTTCAACAGATGTATTTGGGGCAGGCCACAAACAGTCAAACCACAGCAGATTTACTTTCTAGCAATAGAAGGAAGGCAGGATTTTAAGTCAGACAGGCCTCCCTTTGGGTCTTGGCTTCTCCCATTGCTGGCTTTGTAACTCTGAAACAGTTTCTGCCTCAGACTGGGTTCCGTAGAGTCTGGGATGGGGACCTCTGTTCCAGTGATGGATGGGGATGCTCTCAAGAGAAGGGGTGCGAGGAGGGAAAGCTCAGCCAGGACGTTGGCCTGGGCCTGAGCCTCCAGGATCTCTGGAGTGTGAACTATACCCAGAGCTGGTCCCACTTGGAGGCAGCAGGCTGGCCTTTCCTATCTCCTTTGCCCGCTGGTTTTTGGCTGGGGTCTGGAGAGGGAAAGCCCCCACAGCTCCCTGCGTGCAACTCTCCAGAGAAGGAGGGGCAGGAATTGGTTAGCAGTGACGCTCTCAGGGGCTGAAGGATGGGCACACCTGTTTCCAAAAGGAGTCTGAGCGGGCACCCATGTCACTGGCAGCCAGGCCTCAGTGTGGGTCCTGGCACCACTCATAAACCTCCTGCTCCCCTCCTTCCAGGCACCTGGGGGTTGTGCTGCTCTGCTTTCTGATTAGGCACAACCCCAAGCCTTGCTTTGGCCAGCGATGTGGGAGAGGCAGGGACAGGTACGTGGGACTGAAGCCAAGTGCTCTGCCAAGAGCAAGCCGGCCCCAGGCCTGACCTGTTCAGGGTCATGGTTCCACTCAAGTCCTTCCGCATGCACACCAGCCAGGGCCAAGCAGAAGGAGGTGTCGCCCCAAGTTCCCACACAGAAAGAAAGGTTCACATTCTCAGATGTGTGGTGGCTCAGAGAGCCGAGAGGATGGAGCTGATGTATTCCCGGGGACCGGGGGACTGTCACTAGCCCTGGGCTGAGGGCTGAGGACAGGAGATACCCCACACCAGAGCCATGGGGCAGGGGCTCCTGGCAGGAGGTAAAGTGCAGAGGGACAAGGTACCCCTGGGGACTCGGCCGAAAGCCGGAGTGAGAGGGAAGACACAGCCCTACCTCCCTCCCCACAACCCTCTCATCTCCCACCAACACCTCTCATTGGCCAAATCCAATAAGAAGCCAGCGGGCAGGGGCCCATGCCATGTCCTCCTGGGACACGCAGTCCTGGGCACAGACAGGCCACATAGAAGGCATGGGGGAAGAGGGACACATGTTGGAGAATGATGAGTGGAACTTGGACCTCTATGCTAGATTCCAGAGTTTATAGCTCAGTGTATTAATTGATATTTTCATTATTCAAACTTAAATCATAGCATGAAATGATATTGTTATTTTTCCCACAGATAAGGGAAGAGTGGTGAGTTAACAGGGGAAGCCTGGACTTGATTTGAAACCCCTTCCTCACAGGCACCAGGCCCACCCCCCACTCCACCCCACCCAGCTGATTTACTCCCTGGAGGTGAGTGAGGGTCCCCCGGCCCTGCTGAGAAGCTCCTCTTTGCAAAAAGAACTTCCACAACACATCTACCCACCCTGTGGTATAACAGATGCTCCCACCTTCCAGATGTTTCAGATGAAGTGGAGAATATCTGATGGGGTGGGGGCACAGGGAAATCGAGTCCCAGGGGTCTTACTTCCCAGGAAGCAGAAAGCTGAGACTGGGTGGAGGATGTGCCGAGACACAGCCTTGTCCCCATCGGCTCTGAGAAGAAGGAGTGGGTGCAGGCCCAGTTACAAGAGGAGGCAGACACCACAGTGCGCAGGCAGCAGTGTTCTTGTGTGGAGCCTGGTACCGTCAGGTGCCAGTGGAGGGTCCAGGGGCTGATGATGTGCCCTCACTAAGTTGCTGAATTAACCCTTGTGCATGAGCATCTCTGCCTTGGAATTCATCTCCACAATTCCTCTTGTCTCTAAAAACCCGCTAAAGCCTTTTCCTAGCAGAGAGCAGTAACTCTTCCCCAAAACTGCAATGGCACAGATGATAACATTTTGTACTTTGAAGTTATTTCCCCTTGCAATGAATTATGTAAGCTAAATGAGCCTCACACCTGATTCAGGAAAATGAGTCACAGCAAATCTCCAAAGACGGCCCCGTGGCCACCCTCCCAGGATCTCCGCTCTCAGGTGGTCTTCTCTCCTGGGTAACCCAGGCCAGTGGCTCCCATTCACCCACAAAATGCAGTGGGAGTGGAACATCCCTGTGCAGGATGCTCTGGAGAGAGACCCCTTGACAAGGCCGTGTGGACAGGCCCCACGGGGAGGGGACAGCAGGGATGTCTAGCTTCCTGGTGAAGACCAGCCTCGCAGCCCCACCCTGTGCCTTCCATGGCACTTCCTGAGCTTCTCAGCCAGTCCAGCCCCCACATGACCACCAGGCAGCCTTGGGCAGCCTCAGGTAGAGCAAGGGAACTGCTGAGCCCAGGCCAGCTGGTCACTGGAGCTGAGAAACATCCCAACACATGTGTGGGGGTGGTTTGTTATGCAGAGCGACACAGAGAGAAGTGCCGGATTCCCTCAAGAAGCTGAGCAATTCCTGTCCCCACCTTCAGGTCAATAGATACTGCCAGGTCACCCCAGGGCCCTACGTGTCTCGGACACAGTGGGACTGTTAGAAGCCCACCTTGCCCCCACGGGCAGCCCACATCTAACACAGACCCCACTCCCTGGGCTACCATGCTCTCCACCGTGAGCCATCCTACTCCTGCTTAGGCTCTGAGAACCTCTTTCCCTCTCTCTCTCTCCCCTTCCACACACACACACCTTCCCTCTCTCCCTCTCCATTCACCCATAGAAAAAGTGTACCCTTGGGTCCTTGAATCTCTCCTACTGCAAGAGTGTGAGCCCAGGCCCCTGAGCTGGGAAAAGCAAAGGCAACACAAGCAAGCCCAGCATCTGCTCTCCAAGCATGGGCTCCTGCAGACCCAGGCTTAGGACAGGACTGAGGGGGTGCCCGGGAGCAAACCTAGAAGATGTCCCCAGGGCAGTGACCGTCCTCAATTCTGTGCATGAGCTCCGCCTGCCTGCGTTCTGCTTCACTTTTAAAGCTCTGCCCCAGCCCGTCACCCCCACCTGGGCTGTCCCCCAGGACACTCAAGCCCCTAAACACTAAGCACGGTGTGTACATCTGTTCATTCTGTTATAACCAAATACCTGAGACTGGGTAATTTATTTAAAAAAATAGAAATTTATTTCTGGAAGTTCTGGAGGCTGGAAATCCAAGATCAGGGCACCAGCAGGTTCAATGTCTGGTGAGGGCTGCTCTCTGCTTCCAAAATGGCAACTCTTTGCTGAATTTTCTGGGGCAAGGAACACAGCGTCCTCACATGGGAAGAGGGCTAGAGGGATGAAAAGGAACAAAATTCCCTCCATCAAGCTCTTTTATAGGGCACTAATCCTTTCACCAAGGCAGAGCCCTCATGCCCTAAACTCTTCCCATTAGGCCCACCTCCCAACACCATTGCACTGGGGATTATGTTTCCAACACATAAATTTTAGAGGACACATTCAGACTGTGGCACATGGCCTCATCTAGTGGGCTTCAGCAGCTGTCCTCTGAGACTGCAGTGACCACTGAGAAGTGCCTATGACGATAGTCCCTTGGAGGATGCAGCTGGGGGTGTACCCCTGGGCTCCTAGTTTAATCCCTGTAACCTCTACCTGATATCATTTGGGCCTCATGCCACATTGTTGACCTCGTATGGGCACTGCAGGAGCCTGGTGACCAGAGGAAGCCAGCAAGGTCTGCTCAGGCCTCACTTTAGTTGCTGGGGCCCCCTTGGGGGGCTCTGAAGGTGGAATGGCCCATTTGCCTTGGAATGGGCTTCCCAGTTGTGGGGTGGTCTGCTTCTCTATCAACATAATCAAGATCAAGTCCAGGGAACCCAGCATGGACAGGCAGCTCCAGATGGCTAAGCTCCTTCCCCAGCAGAGACTGCTGCCCAGGGACCCCCAGCTCCTGCAGCCCCTCTGAGTGGGCAGTTGTTTCTCCTGAGTCTTCTCCAAGCTCTTGGAGAGACTGAGCTTACCCAGGGGCCTAGGGGCCACATAGAAGGAGAGCAGCTGCTTGCCCCTGCTCATGACAGTGAAAGCAGAAACCAACTCACTCTCCCCTGCATGGGGACCATGGGCATCCACACAGCCTGGCAGGACCCCAAACCCTCAGTCAGCCCAGGTGGATCATTTGGTGACATGCGGGCCACCTACCAACTCCCTGGACTTTACCTTGGTCATTGTTTTGGCCTTGCAGGGCTAGAACTTGAGTGATTTGCAGATATGTGAAGACACCGTGGTTTTAACTGGTCTTATGAAAGCTGAGTCTAACCTGCAGTTGCATCCTCCTTCCTGGAATGTTAGCATCAAATTCTTACTCAATGCGGGAGTTCCATGAATTGCTTTGCTGCCGTGAATCACTCTAGGGAATTTTTTTTTTTTTTTTTTGAGACGGAGTCTCGCTCTGTCGCCCAGGCTGGAGTGCAGTGGCGCGATCTCGGCTCACTGCAAGCTCCGCCTCCCGGGTTCACGCCATTCTCCTGCCTCAGCCTCTCCGAGTAGCTGGGACTACAGGCGCCCGCCACCACGCCCGGCTAATTTTTTGTATTTTTAGTAGAGACGGGGTTTCACCGTGGTCTCGATCTCCTGACCTCGTGATCCGCCCGCCTCGGCCTCCCAAAGTGCTGGGATTACAAGCGTGAGCCACCGCTCCCGGCCGGGAAATTTAATCTTGCTGCAAAAAAGGATACTTTCTCCAGAGTGTATCTGTTCCTTTCCTTTCAATTTTGCTTTTTACTGTTGTTTCACTGTTGTTCCTTAGAATTCTATTGGTCTGAACTTTATCATAATGAAAACGCAACACATCTTAATTATTCTCTGGAATTTTCCCACTTGCAGAAGATAGGCTGTAAATGAGTGACCCCAATCCGCCACTGCAGGGTAGGCATAGCACAAGTGTCAAAAATCAGAATCAATTCTACTGACCATGTTTCATCACTGACAGGCATGTAAACCTCAAACCAAAGCAAACTCTGAAAGCTGAAAAATGAATCATGAAACTCAGTAGCAAATCCCACCTCCCCTGGAGGTGAAGTAAAACCACATCAATGGCTCAGTATGAGATCAAGATGGTCGGTGGTTATAGGACGAGAGACCCACTTTGAGGGAGAAAAATAAAAGCTTTGACATCCTTTTAACAAGTGTTCCCATAACTGAGTCACTTTGTTCTGTCAGTCTCAGCTTTCACACAGCAAGACACAAACTTTTCCTGGATCTCATTGATCTGCCTGTCCCACATCCAGAGGCTAGACAGACAGACAAATGCGTCAACTCCTAATAATGGGAAGCCACAAGCAACAATAACAAAATGAGAGATGCTTTAACCAAAAGACTGTAGTACAAGTAAATTAGGCCGGGCAGGTGGAGACCCCACTTTCCTATCTGCTTCCCTCTCTGGAGAACCGTGAATTCCATAGCCATCCTGCTTATGTTTGGCCCATCATCTAGGCCTTGGATGGCAGCCCAGAGGGGATGCTAAAAGGCATTGTTTCAACTTTGGACCAAAAGAACCTGGGTCAAAAAAGCCCAGACCTGATGAGGAGACCTGGACCTCCCTCCAACTATGAGCTCACCTCTCTGAGCCCATTTCTTTGTCTGTGAAATGAAGAATAAATAACTACGCTTCCCTCCAACACTAAGAATCTGTGATTTGACAGCACTTGGGAAACTTCATATAAGGGAAAGGATTTGGGGATGAAAATCTATGATTCAGTGGCCCTTGGGTCTTTTAATCCCCAGCTGCAGGTGAGCGATAGAGGATTGCCAATATTCTGTAGGAATGAGCGTGCTCCAGTCAGAGCCAGAGACTGGACCACAGGCACAGGCCTGCCCACCAATCCCATGGTGACCTTGGAAGGAGCCCCCTGTCCCGACAATGCCACCTGCTCTGTATAGACCACCTCCTTAAATGCTAAGGTGGAACCCAGCTCTGGTAGGGCCCAGGGCCCACAGGCTGACTCCTCTGTTACCTCCATGCCCAGCCCCCACATATCCTCTCTAGGCAGATGCCCATGCACTCCATGCATTCCACCTGCAAGCAGAGCCTCTGTTCAAGAAAACATGCAGTTCACGCAGCTGGACAAGCACGTCAAAGGCCCCAGGGTATGAAAGGGCATGATATGTCTGGAGAGAGGGAGGAGCCCTGTGGGACACAGGGAGAGGCGAGAGTGGGGGAGGTGGTGCAGGACAGGAGTACAAAAACTGTAAGACGAGGTCCAGGTAGACCCAATAGGAGCATGAGAGGTGGGGGGAGGGAAGGAGGAGACCCTGATGTTCCTGGGATGTATTCGTTCCCTATTGCTGAGTAACAAATTAGCACAAACAGCAATTTGAAACAGTCCCTATTTATGGGCTCACAGTTCCATGGATCTGAAGTCAGACAGGCTCAACTTGCTTTTCTGCTCAGGGTCTCACAAGGCTTGAACCAAGCTGTCAGCCAGACTACGGTCATCCCTAAGGCTCTGGGGAAAAGTTTGCTTCCAGCTCATCCATGTTGTTGACAGAATTCAGTTCCATGCATCTGTAGGAATCAGGTCCCCATTCTCTTGCTAGCTGTCAGCCAAGCACCACTCTCAGTTTCGAGAGGCCACCCTCAAATCTTGCTCCATGACCCCCTCCCTCTTCAAAGCCAGCAATGGTGTGTCCAATTCTTCAAACATCTGCAAAGTCTCTGGCTGTCTCTTCTCCAACCAGCCAGCCTCTGCTTTTAACATATTCACGTATTAGGTTTGGCCCATACAGAACATCTCTCTGTTTTCAGGTCATCTGATTAGTAACCTTAATTACATCTGCAACATTCCTTAATCCCACAACTGTGGGAATAACACCAGGAGGCAGTGGTTGGGGGTTTGTGGTAGAATTCTGCCTTCTGATGAGATATCATCTGGGATATCACTAAGATAAGTAAGACAGTTTCATCTGTCAGTCACTGGGCATCCGGGTGAGAAGCAGGTGGATGGCAGCAGGGGCAAGTCTGAGCAGCTCCCCATGGGCTGTACTCAGAGGGAGTTGCTTGTGCTGGATCTGGATGGGAAAGGGACTCGGGGGCTTTGGGGGGTCCTTCTGAGACATTTACTGAACTTCTATGAACAGAAAATTGCTCATCTCTGGCAGGTTTTGTGGAATCCCATGCTCCCCAGTAGCCAACCCTTCATGTGACCTTCGCTGATTTGCAGCCTGACACTGTCAGCTCAGTCTCAAGGGGTCACCCATCCCTTCTTTCTGCTCCGAAGGCAGGTCTGCTGGATGAGCCTGTACTCCATGAGAGGCATAGAAAACACGCAGGATATCTCCTTTCCACAGCACCTTCTTCCACCCATTTTGATCTGGTTGTATTTCCTAGGAAGATGCCACGTCTAAGATGTCAATTCTAATGCATTTTCCCCATGTGACAAAGAGCCGAGGAGGGCTCGGCCCACTTTATTCTCCCAGAAACACTGTTCTGAAGCTCAGAGGGGAGTCTGCAGGACAATTGTCTTATTGATTGTTATCAGGCTGTGCTTTCAGGCTTGCACAGTCATCCACCATCCTTCTGCCTGCGCCACTTGCCTGATCGTGGTCTCAGGGATGGTGGCAGGTGGCCCTCATCCTCGCCCAGCCTTGCATCTCCACCATCCCCAACAAGCTACCCAGCCCCCAGACTTTCTTCCCTTCCACCCAAGATGAACAAGCTTCTGGACTCTGTCAGATGCTCTGAGGGATTTAGGGAGAGTCAGGAAGATGGAAAAGGAAGCCCAGGTGAGCTCCCTCCGGCCACGGCCCAGGACACAGCTGCAGATTGGGCCAGACCCAAAGGAGTCACATAGTCTCCACTATACCAGGGGCTCCTCTGACCAGGAGCCTTCCTGCTACCCCCAAGCCTACACCAGCATCCCTAGAAGTATGGGACTCAGGTAGGTGACAGTAAAGAGCTGGACCCTGAGGACACGGATGGAAGGGACAGAAGCAGAGCATGGACAGAGCATGGAGAAACCTAGGAGACAGAGTGCTGCATCCTGGGCACAATGGGATACGTGCAGCCCACCCATGTTTGCACAGGCTGTGACACTCTCTTCACCGGGAAACTCCATCTCCTCGTCACTGTCATCATAGCCCCAGTCATCCATCCACAAGCCCACCTCAAAGATCAAGACCTTGGCCCCCAGGGAAGGGCATGGAACAAGCAAAGGTGTGCATGGTTCTTTGCACTGGGCAAGGCCCTGGGCAGAGACTGACTTTGGGCTCAGTCAGACAAGGTGTCCACTGGACTTCCACACAGGGTCAAGGCCTAGCAAGTTTGAGGGGATGGATCTGGGACACTGAGTGGATGGAAGGGAACTGGAGACAGCCCCAGGCCAGGCCAGAGAGCTGGCGCCAGGCCCAGCTCCTGGGAGCAGAGGCTGCTCGTTTCTCGTCTGAGTCCCCAGGGCCTGGTTCACAGCAGGAGCTCCATAATGGAAGTGAAGGTGGAGGGGGAAGGGGGAAAGAAAGGGAGAGGAAGGGAAGGATGGGGGGAAAAATGGACGAGAGGGAAGAGTGGAGGTGGAGATAGAGGCAAAAAAAGGAAGAAGGAGAGAAGGTTGTGGGGAGGGAGGTAGAATTGGAAGGCAGTCTTTGGAAGCCACTAGCAGTGCTCAGTAGGGAAGCACAAGTCACAGCTTGGGAAGGCTTGGACTGGAGAAAAATCGAAGGAATAGAAAGAAAAGGGAGATGGTGAGAAGGAAAGAAGCCGAGGGTGCTTTTGATGCAAAAAGGTCACGGAATGCCAACTGTGACATATTTTTTATTTGGCCAGTGAGAGTCTCATAAAATTAGCAATTGGTATGGGAAATGGTATTCCCACATTCATCTTTCTCATTCCTGTCCTCACTGTGTTTTCTAGGCAGGATGAATAAGAGACGGATGGGCTTGGGAATGCGGAGCCATGGGCTCAACTCAATGCTGTCAGGACCTCCCAGGCAGGCAAGGATCAGTGGGGAGATCATGCCTAGCACTGTGCCTGGCACAGCCCGTGTGCTCGGGAAATGCCAGCTAAATTAATGAGGGGATGAATGAATGAATGCTTGAACCACACGGTGGACAGCCTATGTCCCACCCTTGAAGCCCAGCAGCCCAAGGCAATGCCTGTCTTACCCAGCACGAGGAGCTCACAGAGGTTTTAAAGGCCTCTGCTGCATCAGTGGGCAAGAAGCCATGCATCTTGGTGGTGCGGCCACCTGCTCTCAGTATCTAGACTCTGCCACCCTGTGTGGGTGAACTTTACTCACACACTATTAGTTGATGAAAGGAGTGAAATTATTTGGCAATTATATTCTAGTTGATAAAGGGAAGTTTGAGCTAGACCTAAAAACCAAATATAAGTTTACGCTACGACAGAATTCAAAGCCGTGTAGTCATTCCAGGCACCCCGAGGCTTCCAGCTGGCCCTGCACACTAACTTGGCCACTCCTCCGGTGGCGGCTCGCGGCAGCTCGGGTGCACCATGCAGGATCATGTCTCATTGCCCCCAGTTAAGTCATAAAGTCTCTCCATTGTGACCATGGAAAGACAATTCACTTTTGACGTTGTGGAGGGCATACTCAAATGAGAAGTACAGGAGTTGGCATCTTAGGAAAGCAACTGAAAAACACAAGAATCTCAAAAAAGCAAAATTGAGTATCTGTTTACTGAGCTGACCCTACACGCCTTGCTTTGTTTGCCAACATCCTTGCTTTTCCTCTGAAAAGATTCATTTTTTATTTTTTCTCAAGTGGCTTCAAAACCAATACACATTGTACTTTTGAGGCTAATGGTTTAATAAAATATATAACACAGAGAATTAGAGCCCTTAAAAATAAAATAAATCTCAGAGATCATTTTGTCCTATCATCTTGCCAGGAGAGGAACAAGGAGACCTCAGCTGCCTATGTGGGCAATGCTGGGTGTGGGCAAGGAATGCCTGACTCTCCAAGCTGCTCCTGTTGTCATTCTGTATCCATTTCATCTTCACAACAGGTGCTTTGCCAGCGCCAATTTTTACAGTGACCATGTGCAAAACTTAAAAAAATTAAAAATAAGAATGCTTTACTTTCATTGCTCTGAGGGTGGCAAAGGTTTGTTTTAGACGTGTGATACTTAAAATCCTGCAAACAGCAGTCATGTTTCTAGTTTAGTGAGGGCTGCAAGGTAAAGAAGATGCCCCAGCTGGATCCCAGGCTGGAATGTGTATTTTCACCCAGGCACTGGAGCCTGCTAAAGCAGAGACAAGCCCTGTCCCAAGGTCATGTGGATATATGGGAGCTGTAATAGCATGTAATGAAAAGGAGACGGTAACTAAATCCAATGCAGACTAAGCCAAATGCAGCTTCTTAAAAACTGTTGGGTGTGCTTATGTATGTTACAGAATATGTAAGATGAAAAATAGAAGTTCAGAAGGAAATATTAATACATCAAAACTTGCTGATGGTCAGTTACAGGCACCTTTACTTATTTCTTTAATGTTTATGTATTTTACAATTTTTCTGCAATGAATACATATAACTTATAAAGGTAGAAAGTTATCTAATGAAAATAGCCTTCTTTCCAAAATAAGCCTGCTGCAAGTGCTCCAGCACCCAGAAATTCATGGCAGCAATGTGTTGGTCCTGAAACCAGACGGCTGGTCCAAAACCCACTGGTTCACTTGGAGTTCTGTGGTCTGGGACAAATGTCTTCATTAGCTTTTAAGAATTATTGTCATTAACATTCATTCAGTGCTTTCTAGATGCCAGGCATTGTGCTTGTCTTTATGGGTTACCCCAACACATATGTTGTAATAATTACCATGCACTGAGGGCTTACATATGCATTATCACATAGGGTTGTTGGAAGTACTAAATGTAATTATGTGTTTATAAACAATGGACATTTTATTATCTGCCCTCTGGGTTAGTTCATGTTAATAGCATTAAACACCTGTTCATCAAAAAAAAAAAAAAAAAAAGTTTAGCACAACTTTTGGGCATGGCACTGTGTCCCATCATGCATTTTTTCCCCTGCAAATTCTACTGGCCCTTTGGGGCTCCAACAGGTGGCCTCATAGCAAGCTCTAATCAAAAAGCCAAGGGCTTACAACCTCATGTTCTACAAGTATCGCTTGGCCAACAGGAGGGTCTGCCTACCTGCTCTGTGCAATGTTCTGCTGAATTTACTCATTTAAGGGTCCATTTTAAAGTAATCAAGTCCCCTTTGTGTTTACAATAGCATGTTCTGGTCATTTTGCTGGAACACAGACTGGTAGACAGGCCCACCCTAAGACTACCTCAATAAGAAAACCGTAAGATTTCATGCAGCAAATAGGTAAAATAGTAATGAAAATTGGGCACAAATACAACTGAATTTTTTATCTAGGCTTCTGTCCCATTGAGGAGTAGATGTTTTTAGGAGCTGATAAATGGAAAACAAGGATGCTTTCATTACAAGAAGAGTAATTCAGCACAGTTTTCCTGTTGCCTCAAGAATGCTCCCGTAATCTGGAGAGAATTTTAGGATGTGGCGCTCAACGAGGTAAATCAGCCACCCCAAAGACTGAAGACAGCACATCACGCATCCTTTGCCCAGAAGGCTCAGCCTGCTTGGCAGCCTAGCTGACAGCACAAGGGTCCCACATGTATTTCCCCTGCTGAAAGTAGCTAGTTAGACACAGAACAAACTCAAGGCCTATTGGTCTCATAAAAAAGATTGATTCGATCAGGACATTTCCCCCTAGTTCCTTCTTAAAGAAAGTCTTGGCTTAAAATATTTAATTTTTTTTCCCATGAGTCTTTAAACGGAATTGTGAATAGCAGCAATCCTCGTAACTCTGATGTGGGCAGAGAACACTGAAAATAGTAGATAGCAGATGCCAGGCCCCCTCAGAATTGCTCATGCCTATTTATATAGATGCTGCCTTCCAATTTTTTCTCAGATCTTCCAAGTTCTATCACAGCCATGACAAAGTAATGACTCATACTTAAATGCAGTCATCAATGTCAAATTTGGTATTAGTACCTTTGTAGCATTGCTTTGTGTCAGAGCATTTAAGAGGAAAAAGTCCCCAAGAGCAGGAGCAGCCTGCCACCGTCCTCAGGGACCACAAAGGGCAGGGCCTGCAGAAGGCAATGCTCATTGTGCAGGAAAGCCTGAGGCCTCCTGCAAGCTGTTCAGATAAGCAGCTGTGGGAGGGAGGGAGAGGAGGGCCAAGGAGGGGGAGGGGAGGCAGAGGTCACTGTTATCGCCTTGGAAGGCAAGACTTCAGCTGCTGCACTGTCTTATCTCAAGTATGCTCCTGTTTTGCAAGTTTAAAATCTTACTAAAAGGAGAAAAAAGTAGGAGCCAGGCTCAAGTTCTACCCTAGCACTGGGCAGCATGCCCTCCCTCTGCCAGAGCGGAGGAGCCTGTCATTCTTGCCCGGCAGGAAGACGGAACAGGTGCCATCGGTTCCACGGAGTTCCAGCAATCCTCTGAAACCCTGCACACCACCTCCCCCGACACAGAGATCCCCTACCCTCAATAAAGAGCGTAAGTTTGTTTCAAAAAGTTTATTGTAAAATTCAAAGCTTCAATAGCAGCATCCTTTAGAAAACGAAGCATTGCCCGGATCCGTTTTGAAAAAGCAGCGCAGTCGGCTAAGTCCTTCACGCTCCTGCAACTGTACCAAGTCCAGGGCGCCGCTCCTTCCTGACGAGAGCAGGCTGCTGAGTCACGCCTGCCTGGCCAGTCTGTCCTTCCTGGCCCTGAGGCCAACATCCTAGCCTAGGCCTTCCTGGGCGAGCAGCCGCTCCAGACACTTGCAGAGTCCTCAGCTCGGGCCAGCCTGGCCCTGCCGCCACCGGGCCCCTCCTCAGGAGGCCGCGCCTCCTCGCTCTCCAGGCGCCCCCCCCGCCTGCCAGTCTCCACGCCGCACTCGGGCACCCTCGGAGGGCCCCTCCACAGAGCCAGCCGCGTTCTAGGCGCCCCGGGGCGTCACCACGTCGATCAGACCAAGGTCCCCGCCGGGCTGTCACTCGGGGAGGGTGATGCTGGGCACCCAGTCGTTAACGCTGCGGCTCTCCTCGCAAAACAGGCTGAGCTTCTCCAAGGCGGGATCCTTCCAGGCGTCCTCGTTGGGGTTCTGCGGAGAGAGAGCAGGGTCAGCCTGGCTGGCCGCGGGCCGAGGCGGGAACGACACCGGGGCGGGGACAGGACGGGACTGTACTCACCGAAATGAGAATGCAGTGCAGGTCGCCCGGCGCACCCGCCTCCTCGCCGGCGCCCACGATAGCCGCCAGCCGCTGCACATCGCCCACGCGCACTATGTCGATGTCGTTCTCGCAGCAGAAAGCCTGGATCAGCGTAAAATGGATCTGCAGCGCGATGTCGCCCTCGTCCTCCTCATCGGCAGCCAGCACACAGAAGGTCACATTGTCGGGGTCCCTGCGAGGGCAAGGCGGGGACCAAGGTCAGAACCGGCGAGCCGAGTTCTCTCGCCGCCACCCCTCCCATCCGCCCGTCTCCTGGCCATTCACCCCCGCCCCTGTCTCCCAGCCTGGGCCGTGTCTACACTTACACGTTCAGGACTTTGGCTGACTCGTAGACGCCGGCAGTGAGGCAGCCCTGACGCTGCGCCGATAGCAGCAACTCGTGCAGCGCTTTCCCGGCACCCTGCATCCTGCGGAGGAGCCAGCGCAGTGAGCGGGAGCCGGCCCGGGGGCGCGGTGGACCCCCAGCCCCGGCCACCGGGACGCACCCTTGGCTCCCCAACTCCAACCACACTCCAATCCTGGCTCAGCGCCTGCACCCCCGCTCTCCAACCCGGATCTGGCGCCTGCACCCCCGCGCTCCGCTCCTACCCCGCAGATTCCCACCCTGGAGAACCCTGACGGTCGCCGACCGACCAGCGGCTTTTTCAGCGCCCTGAAACCCACCTGGCTGTGCTTTCCGGAACTGTGTCCTGGCCGCGGACTTCTTCCAGAGTCATAGTGCGATCAACCAGCAGCAAGTTATCCACAAGCGGAGAGCGCGGAGGGGACGCGGGCGAACACACTGAGATCCAAAGCTCAGCACGGCGCGCCCACCGCCAGCGAGTGCGCCTCGGCTACGCTGCGCGCCCTTATATAGGCTGGTGGGTGCGGCGCCGCCAGCTGGCGCGAGGCTGCGCGCCTATTGGCCGGCACCCGCTTTCTGATGTAAATGAGGCGGCGAGCCAGCGGCTCGTGCCAGAAGGCCACGTGGGGAGGGGTGCGGGGGATGACAATGCCTCAAATCTGCCGCTTTTGTTGGGGTGTTACCAGGCAGACTGGAGCCTGCAGATTTCATCTCGCCTGGCTTTTTTTTTTTTTTTTTTTGAAGTCCTTAAAAGGAAAAAGTAAAAAAAAAAAAAAAAAAAAACCCAACCCACAAAAACCTTGTTTGCTAATATGATGCTGCAATTTGCGAAAAGCACCTTTATAGAAGCAAAAGGAATTTTTTTGCATTTTTTATTGCTACCTTTCTATTTGTTTCTTTTCTTTAATTTGAAGTTTATGAGGCTGTTGCTTTGGAGCTGGAAATTAAGGTAAAAACAGGTAGCGCCAGTTAGAGGCTTGCAAAAGGCAGTGGGCACAACACCCTGCAGCTGACCACTAGCGTCCCGAGTGCGCTGGTGATGCCTGCCAGGCATACTCAATGTGTACATTGAGCCGTCTCTGGAAGATCCTACTCCACCTCCCCGCCCTTGGCGGAGCGCGGCGGGGCGCCGGAGAGGGGGGCGGGCGGGGGCGAGCAGATTGCGGCCGGCGCACGCCGCTCGTTTGCATTTCTATGGAGGGCGCACAATAGCAGAGGTCTGGCGTGTGGCGGTTTGCAGTAGGGACAATCGAGGCTTTCTCTTCATAGCAACACAGTCCACCTGCCGCCGGGTGGGGTGGGCAGGCCCCCGCCGCGCGTGGGGGTCGCCGGGCTGCCTGGAGCGTGGGGTCGAGGCTGAGTGCCACTCCGTGGTCCCTGAGTGCGCGCCCCCAGTACTGGCCCTGCTACATGTAATTCCCTTCCATCCGTTCCTCGCACGGGTGCCGAGCAGCCGCGCGAGTTGGGAAGGACGGAGAGCTGCTGTGCAGTCTTCGCGGCTGGACGCCCTCTGACTGGGACCCCGCGACTGCAGCCCCTGGAGCTTAGGGAATGCAGCTCGGAATCTCTTTCCCGGGGCGCCATCTACAGGCAGGTTAAAAAGATCCTGAACCCCTTTTCTTCTCCCCTCCCCCCAACACACACACCCTTGCATTGGCCTGGCTCGGGGGAAGGGCGGTGGAGGGGGGCGGCCACGGAGCTGCCCGGCCGGGCCCACTGAGCCCTGTCCAAGCTGTGCATAAATAGAACCCGAGTAAGGGCTGCAAAACGCATTCAGGTGGGGCTGCAGTTACCCTGGGGAGTAGAGGGCAAAAGAAGATTCCCATCCAGTACTGATGGAGTAAGAGCCCCTACGTCTTATGCCATGTTGAAATATTTTAATTACTTAAATCCGCCTATGTAAAAAGCCTTTTTTCCGGCAATAGAATAAGTCTGGAAGAGATCTTGGGAGAGCTTAATAGGCTAGAGGTTGCTGCACGCTGGCACTTTCAGAGGATTCACCCACTGAGCACCTTCTGTGCTACGTGGAAAGGCGCGCTGGGGGACACCTCATTGCTTCCTTTTTTTGGGTGAGGCCTTGGAGACTGGCCGGGACAGCAGCGGGCCGGGTGGATTGGATGGAAACCCGAGCCCTGCCGCAAGACTGAGGCGATAATGGGAAAGTAAACAACGCCGTGGCTTTGTTCCTTTCATTCAGGCCTTCTTCAGGTGAGTGGTGAATATACAAGGTACTTCTGAATTCGTTATGGGGAAGTTTTCATTTGCGCTTGCAGGTAGGCACTTCTGCCAAAGTGAGAAGCTGGCGTCTTGCGCCCCCCAGCGGCTTCCTGGCAGAGGAGAGCTGCAAAAGCCCGGCCCTTCCTGGATTCTAAGAATGAAGAGCTTGCTCTCCTAGCATTTCTGAACCCCAGAGGTGTCTCCTAAGGACGCGGGGAGGGGGTAGGGGGAAGCGGGGCCAGGCGGCATTATGCCCCGTTTGTTCGCTAGTTTCTTTTCTTTCTTTCTTGATGTATAAAATGATGATATGCCTTGATTGGATAAAATATGTTAATTTTAAGTGATTGGAATATAGGTATTACTCTTTTAAAACTATTAAACTTTTCTTTTCTTTTCTTTTTTGAGATGGATTCTCGCTCTGTTGCCCAGGTGGAGTGCAGTGGCACGATCTCGGCTCACTGCAACCTCCACCTCCCGGGTTCAAGCGATCCTTCTGCTTCAGCTTCCCGAGTAGCTGGGACTACAGGTACGCCACCACGCCGGGCTAATTTTTGTATTTTTAGTAGAGACGGAGTTTCACCATGTTGGCCAGGCTGGTCTCAAACTCCTGACCTCGTGATCCACCCACCTCGGCCTCCCAAAGTTCTGGGATTACAGGCATGAGCAACCGCACCGGGCCTACTATTAAACATTTCTTAAAATGTATTAGTTCTAGGTCCCCAGGAAATGCTGGAAATAAGATTTACTTAACATGCTAGCACCCCACCTCTCCAATTTATGACACTAAAAATCTGCCCACATGCCAGGCCAGAGAAAACAAAGGCTAGGCCTGAAGCCTCAGCCCCTCCTCCCAGAGGAAGGCCACTAATGAATACTCCCGGCTTCGGGTTGGGGGTGGGTGCATTTCCAGTCCCTCCTCAGCTAGCCTGGACCAGGAGGGATGATTGACGACCCCTGGGGCTGTTCTACTCTGCTCACATTTTTAAAGTATTCAATTTCAGGAAACTGCCTTTTTGACATATGATACAGCCTCACTTTGCTTTATTAGGTCAGTCCCAATGGCCCCAAAGCCCCCATCTCAATTAGGGAAGAACCATTTTGTCTGCAGGCAAAGGTGGCCTTCCAGCAGACCCACCACCACCCTTCAGTTCAGACACATGCTGAAGCTTCTGGGCCTGGGATGCCCCTGTGTTGAGGAGGGGGCAATGCCCACTAGAAGAAGTTTGAGGATCCAGAATATCCCACTACACGGCTTTGTGGCCACAGCTCTCCCAAATTGCGTGCAGCAAGGGACTTGGCCTGCTCTGTGCTTCAGGTCACAGGTGGCTGAGATGTTGTCCTGAGCTTCCTGTGACTGCACCCCTAAACCTTCCCCTAAATCTCAGTAATGCAGGTGATGGTGACTTACTTAAAGGGATATCCTCAGAGATGCTCTATTTTAAAACCTTTTTGGAAATGTTTATAGTTGAACTGTTTTTATTAACACATTCTCTGAAATGTGCTTCTCATTCTTTCATGGCTTGACTAGGTCATTGATGGGCAGATGTCTTTCATTTGGGTACAGAAGGAAATGAGCTTTAAGTAAGCAGTAAACTTTATGAGATATTCTTTGTTGTATTTTCACAAGTTACTTATGAGTGGAGAGTGCACAACATTGTTATTAAATAGCAGATGTATGCCCTTATCCTACCCAAGCAATGTGCCAGAATCCACGACCAGGCAGCCAGAGGCTGTGGGATGCAAAGCTGGCTGCACACCAGCCCCATGCGGACTGCAGGTGGGATTTCTTTGGCCTATGAGGTGTCTTAGGCAAAGTCAAATTCACTGCCACTTTTCAAAGTTAGCTGCATTCATATAAATATCTGGATTTCTAGCTTTTCTTGGAAAATGAGTAGATTTGGCCATGATGTGCCTAGAGTCCCCTCCCCACCTTGGTAACCTTCAGCAAGGGTCTGGGGCACTAGGATCCCGCATTGGGCCCTGCCCTCCCATTCACCACAATCCCCACCAGACCCCAGCTGAGGACACCTGGCTGCTTTTTTCATTTACATCACCTTCCTGTCACCTGCAGACATTTGCACTTGCAATCAAGAAACTGAAGTTTGAAGCACAAAATAAAGGGGCCAAGTTCCTAAAGATGAAGCCAAAAAGGTTAAGCATCATTTGTGTCTCAGCTTGTGCAGGACAGTGTCCTATGTCAGCACAGGGCTCTTGGAGCACTCTGGGCTGGCCCCTTTCCGAAAGGTTTCATGTTGCCCTCACTATTCCCCCTCATCCAGCCCCTTCTCGGGCCAGAACGAGTCTCCTCGGGGGTCCTCTGTTGGGTTTTCTTTGGTCCAAAAAAGCTCTTGAATGATAGGGGGCAGCAGCGACTCAGTGACAATACTACATTAACTCAAAAGGAAGCCAAGTTTTCATTCAGGACACAAAAACTATTACTTAAAACCCAGCAGGTGCATCTCAGATGCCTTCCAGCATGTGAAGGACACCATTGCATTGGCTCTCACCACCACCATGCCCTCCTCTTTACCCAGGGTGAAGCGTGGATCTGCACATGGGGAGGCTTCAGATGACAACTGAGACAAGAAACAGGAAGCTGAGAAAGGAGGACACCTCCCACATACACACCTAGCAAAAGCTGGACATTTCTGGTCAGTCATCCTTATGCAAAGACTTTCTGGAAGGAGCAGTTATTCTTGGGTGAGCACTTACACAGCATGAAAGAGGTTAACATTAGCCCAGGGAAATCCTTCAAAGTAATTGATGGGGAAGGATACATTATTTATGCATTTGTTCCCTTCTCCATCGACAGTAAGAAATGATTCATGGCACCTGTCACAGTCCTAGGTAGTGACAGACACCAGCCTGCACTGTAGCTGAAAACCCCCGAGAAGCCACAGATGTGCAGTCTTCCCAGCTTGACTACATGCCCAAGTCTTCTGAACCTCAGTTTCCCAATCTAGGAAATAAAAATTATGCCCTTTACCCCTCATGAACCTTATTAGGGTCTTATAAGATTGCTCCTGGTTGCCATTTGGCCCACAGATGGGTTTAGTTTGGTGGACAGTGTCCCGAAAGACTTACACATTCAGATTTGACTTGTTCATTTGTGTAGGGGAGAGGTGATGGCACACATCCTCTCTGTCACTGTAAGCATGTTCCAAATGTCACATTAGGCCCGCTGGCACGTGTACGCCCTGTCTGGCATTTGCCTGGTCCCTGCAGACATTTGGGTTGGCAGTAAACTTTCTTTTCTAACAGATTTCTGGAAATGTTTACATGTAGCATATAAAAGAATAATAGAACCACAGAACTTCCACAGTAAAGCCTTCCTTCTTTTATGTTCCAAAAGCTAAAAGGTACTAACAACCTCCAAAAGACACTATGACATTGGAGTTTAAACTTTGTGGAGCAGGACTCAAAGGTGGGCTTAGCTGCTTGCTAACTTTGACCTTGAGCAAAGAGTTAGCAGATGATTTAAAGTGTAAGGTAAAAAGAATGCATGCTTGTTAGCCCATTAAATACCTGGTAATTAAGCTCTCCAAAAAAGCCATTCAAAAATGTATATGGCAATCAAATATTTATTGCAATATTTCTTAAAGTAGTGAATAATTAGAAAACATTATAGGGGGCTAGTGTTAAATCATGGTGTAACCAGAAATGAAACATTATGCAACCATCAAAAGGAGTTCTGAAGAGTAGCTCCTAGCATGATATAATATGAAAAAAGCAAAATACGAAATTGTGCGATTCTAATTTTGCAAAAACTTTCGGTGTACACGACTATCACTGTATAAAGTCACAAAGTAGAAATGGTGATTGTATCTTGGAGTGATGAGATTATAAGTGAGTTTTAATTTTCTTCACTATGCTTTTCTGCAATTAAACATTCTGCAATTCAATTTTATTTAACACAAATATATAAAACTTCTCAAATGGAGTTATTTCAGCACCAGACATCCTCAACCTGACTGTGTGGAGGTTATTGTGCAGAGCAATCTTTGACCATATGTTCACAGATCCAGAAGCCAGACGTCTGTGGGGCTTTGCTCCTGAGACTGTGACCTTTGATTCCTGCACTCCTCCTCTTGCCATCTGACGCCGGTCTGCGCCTGTGACTGAGTGAAAATCGTCATAACTGTACTCGGAGGTTAACTCTGGCATGACTGGGATGGAATCCCAGGCAACATGCTGGAGGCAGGAAAGAAAGCCAGCCGGCGAGTCAGAACCAAACACCCTGGATGGCACCTTTCCTTACACATGCGGTTCACAGGACCCTTGGGAATCCTCTGCGCACACCGAGGCAAGCAGCAATGGAAGAAATTATCTTCCACTCCCTTCTTGGTGAAAATGTCTATTTTCCAGAAATGAATTACAGTAATAAATTGTGAAAATTTGTTTCCATTGCCTACATAACACAGCAGGGAATTCTAAAATTTCAAAACATGTAATATGCTCAACCTGTGCTTGAGACTGTAGGGTATGATTTAATTTTTCAGTGTTTGAATTTTGTCTGTTTGAGAAGGGTGGGGCACTCCTTGAGTACACTATTAGTAGTATTGTTATTATTTTATTTACTAGGCTTTTCCAGGACTTGCTGTGCACCAAGCACTGTTCCAAGCACTTTGAAAACATCATTTAATTCTCATAACAAACTCGTTATGTAGGTGCTATTATCACCATTTTAGGCATGAGGAATCTTGGGCACAGAGAGGTTGAACAACTTGCTCAAGGTCACACAGCCGGGAGGTGGCAAAGCTGGGTGTTCAGAGCTCCTCTCCGAAGCAAGAGGGAACAGATGAACTTCACTGTGAAACCTTTTCTCGAGCCTTTAGAACAAACCATTTGGCCACCAAGGACAAGGAGAGCATCCAGGTGAAAATGAGGTTTCAAAATCATTTTTGGTTCTCCTCAGGAACCCTGAACCCAACAGTGCCTGTCCCAATGTCATGGTTGCAGGGTGACATCTTGTGGTCAAAGAAAGTATCGCTTCCAGCCCTAAAAAGTAGCCTCTACAGGAGAAAGGCGTGAACCGGGGAGGCGGAGCCTGCAGTGAGCAGAGATAGCGCCACTGCACTCCGGCCTGGGAGCGAGACTCCGTCTCAAAAAAAAAAAAAAAAAAAAAAAAAAAAAAAAGTAGCCTCTAACACTTCAGCTGGCCTAAACCCTTCCAGGCCTGCAAGCGCTGCCCCTTAAGCGTGTTTCTGGTAAGCCCATGGGCTCTCATGACACATTAATGTTAATATCCAGATGCAGCAGACCCTGGTGACAGTGGGCTCGAACCCCATTGTGCCACTGCTGGGCAGCCCCTGAGAAGTCAGGCCAGCTCAGAGGATGGTGCAGTAGGGTTTGGTTGTCACAGAGCAGTGTGAACCACCACCAACAAGGAAAACAAATTCAAACACCGTCAGGGAGCATTCCTGTGTCAGCTGTAATACCCATGCCCACTTCACAGATAGGAGTACTCAGTTTCAGGGAGATTAAAGACGTGTCCAAGGTCACACAGCCAGTGGTGGAGCTGGGATTCTAGCCAGCATGTGCCAGGCCTCCAGCCTCAGGTTCATTGGGCCACACCACAAGCAGAACGTTGGCTTACAGCTGAACAGCTACCCTGGGGCACAGCCTCCCGTGCAACTCAGCTGTGCTTGGGAGGATCAGTCAGGGTGTATACCCTGCTTTTCTTACAAAATCAGGAATTCTCTGAATCTCCCGTGGTCTTCAGTTCTGAATTCCCCTCATCAGCCACACAATGTGAAGTATATAGGTTATTTTTTCTCACTCACAAACCCACAGGCAAATTTAAACTTGGGAGGGACCTACAAGGTGACTTCTTCCAAAACTGCCTAATTTCCCAATCTCTTCAGCAACACCTGACATGAACAGCCTGCCATGGGTGAAATCCCATATGCGGCATGACATCCACCCCAGGGAAGGTGAGTCCCACTTGCTGGTGCATTTCCCATGCACCCAACACCTCCCAGCGTTGCCCTCTCAAAAGGAATAGGAGTCGCAGCTCCTTCATCTCCAAAGCACGCAGGTGCACCCTGAAGATGCCCATAGACCTCTGCTGCCCAGTGCATCCAGGGCCAGCAGCCTCAGCTTCCCCTGGGAGCTAATTAGCCTCACGGAATCAGAATCTGCCTTTTAACAAGATCCCAGGGTAATGCATGCATGCATGCACATAAGTATGTGGTCGTTTGCTCGCCAAAAGGTGCAAGGTATAGGGTGGATGGGAGGCGCTGTTTCAGAATCTAAGAGGCAGGATGGTGTGAGGCCCCAAGGGAAGCCGCTGTCAGGCAAGGAAGCTGTGAGAAATATAGACTAGTTGTAGAACCTTAAGGCTTATCACGGTCATGGCCACTCTTCAGATTACCTCTGAATCTGAGAACCGGTGAGGGGGCAGACTGCTCACGAGCCCCCGGGTCTGCTCTCTGATGATCCACAGTAATGGCATTTTGACTTTGCACAGGGACTCCCAGCCAGAGACTGCATTCCCAGTCTCCCTTGCTGCATGGGGTGGTCTTGGGCCCCAGTTGATCTACATCTCTTGCTCAAACAGAAGTTTGTAGCTGGCCAACTAGGTTCCTTCTCCTCCTTGCTGTTGTGATTCAATCATGCAGTCACAAGGGAAGGGGTCTGGGGTCCTGCATGGCTGTGTGGAGCCGAGTCTCCTTGCTAGCCTGTACACTCCACACTATTGTGTTCAGTAGACAAGACACAATCTTGTATCTTAAGCCTCTGTATTTTGGAGGTATTTTTAATTTTTTTTAATTTTGACAAAGTTTCAAACATAGGAAAATTGAAGAAATAGTAAAACAAAGTATTCCCATGTACCTTTCACCCAGATTCCCCCATTTTACTATATTTGTTTCAGCTTTGTCTCTCTCCTTCAAGTATATATATTATTTTCTGAACCATTTGAGAGTAAGATAAACACATGATGCCTCTTTTCCATTAAATGCTTCAATGTGTATTTCCTGAAAACACGAATATTATCCTAAATCTATAAACTGTAGTAAAATGATGAAATTCAGGAAATTAATATTGATATAATTACCTAATCTACAAACCATACTTAGATTTTTGTCAGTTTTTTCAGTGATGTCATCTGTAGCAAAAGAAAGTCCAGGATCACAGGTCCATTCAGTAGTCACGTCTCTGTCATCTCCCTGAATCCAAAACCGTTCCTGAGTTTTGCTTTGTGACAGTAATATTTCATGGCATTGATATCTTTTTAAGATTTCAGGCCTGTTATGTTACAGACTCCTCTCCACCTCCACCCCGCACACTGCTGGGGTTTGGCTAGCTTGTCTGCTGTTTCCTCCTGATTCAATTCAGGTGATAAACCATTAACTGGACCGTCACAGTGGTGATGCTGTGTCCTTCTTGGTGTGTCATATCAGGATCATGTGCTTTGATTTGTCCTCTGGTTCTTGATTGTCATGGGGTGTCCTCTGGTTATTGATTGCCATGGGATGATGATCATTTGACCAAGATGGTGTCTGCCAGGTTTTTCCAGCCTAAAGTCGCTATTCTGCCCTTTGGAATCAGTGAGTGTGTTTTGCAGGAGGATGTCGGAGGTCATCGGAGCAGGGTGGCTGTGGTCACTAGTGTATGTGCTTGGTTAGCATTGGAGAAAACTCAGCAGCAAACCCAGGCTCTTTCACTTATCAGGAGCTGTTGAGCATATACATTCATATTCTTCCCTGATATTTTGAATAGATGGGAAATTTTTACTAGTTCCCCTGAATCCACATTAAACTGTAATATTAATTTTTTTAAAAACAGCCTGGAAGAGAACCTAGATGGTGCATTTCCATTTTACTGAAGAGACTACCGCAAGAAATAGTTCATGACCAAGAGGACAGTGGGCTGCTCTATTCACTCTCGGTTTCCATGACAGATGACCCAGCTCAGGGTGGCTGAACCAGACAGCTCCACCCAGCATTCCCCTTGTCTTTTCAGGCTGGATCCCACTGCTCTTGCTCTTCTCCAGCATAATTGATTTAAGTAGCCATCCTACCTGGAGAGACTCACCCTCCTCATGGAGGTATGTACGTCCCGGCCCCTGCCTTGCTCTAGGATGCAACAGGCACTCAGTTCAATGAGGAAGAGGATGGCAACCCTGTCGGAGCAGGTGTCATGGACCCATGCAGCTCCCCCATCCTCTCCTTTGCCCAGCTCCATCCATCTCTGCTATTTTCCAGCTCGCCTCTGCTCCTGCTGGCCCCTGGCTTTGAGCAACTCCCTGCCCCACCCTTCAGCACCTACCAGGAGGCCACCACCAGGCCGCCTAAGGCCAATATGCCCTAAGGGGAGAGTCTTGGATCACCGTGGTGCTTCCTGCCTCTTTCCTCTCCTGTACAGTGGTGGTAACAACCTTCATCACAAGGATGTCCTGCCAGGCCTTTGAGTTGCTCACAGGGCCTTGGATCAGCCCCTTACACTGTCCCCATGAGAAGGGGGCTGGATGAGCAAGGACAGCGTCTGCCTCATTCCAGCTAGGAATGAATCCCCTCTGTACAAAGAGACAAAGATCCCTGCTTCAAGGGTCTGGGAACCACTAGCAAATGACAGGCCAGACACAGGAAAGGGAAGGAGGAAAGATGGAAAGAGGTGGATGCAGCAAGGAGAGGGACCTGCTGGCCCACGGCGGGGGGTGGACCTGGCCACACCAGCACTATGTCAGGCTCTCAGCTGGTGCCAGGCAGTCTCTAAATAAGAGAGTGGGTAAACAGAATGAATTCTAGCAGGGAAGGAGGTAGAATATTTTCTCCAACATATGTCGTAAATATGCAATGTGACAAGACTTCCTCACTCCGTTTATGTCAGAAAATGTATATGGACATCTCCCTTTACAACTAATATGGAGCAATGCAGAGAGACCTACTGCTCTCCCTGATGGGTACTGCTCACTCCAGCACCTGCTGACAGAAAGGGGACCAGAGCTAGTAAAAGTGGTCCCAGCATTGTTAGGACACCGCTTAGCAGGCCACTCTTACACAGACATGGCCAAAGGTGCCAATTCCCTAACTATTAGTCTATGTAGACTATCCCAAATGAAGCCTCTTCTCAAAATTCTACAGAAACAGGTCACATCATCTAGGGATTCCTTGAAATGTAAACTGGATTTTTCACCCAGCACTTTGCACTGAGCGCTTTACAAACAACAGGCCTGGACCTCATCATTTCACCCACAAACTCTGGCAGGGGAGAAGTGGTCACTCTGGACACAGGCTCTGGACAGCAGGCAAGACCCAAGGCCTCAAGCAGAAGCCTCTCTTCCCTCCAAAGCCACCCTAGAAAGAAACAATGCTCCACCTGCCAACCTCCATCCCCTCCAGGGCACAAGACCAGTCCCGTGAGCTACTCCCCCTGCTGGTGATGTTTGTGTGCTGCTGCAGCAATGCAGAGCATGTCAGCCTGGCGGGAGACCTGGGCCACTCCAGCCCTCACAACACAGCATGTCCAGGCTCAAGGAGCTGGCTACTGCTCTGCTCCACGCCCCGCTGGCTCGGCAGTACAGAGACACATTTGCCCTCCAGAGCACAGTCTCATCTGAGACCCGCCCCTCATAACCCAGAAGCCCGGGGAGTCTGCAGAGATCCATGTGTCCAGGAGCCTGCTGAGAGCCAGCCTCCGAAAAAGTTCAATGTTCACTGAATCGCGGCCCCTGCAGGGCCTCGGCCCCTCCCAAGGTCACAGCTTCCAGGATCACAGCTCTCCCCTGCTTCCAGGATATAAGAGTACTGGGCTCCTGGAAGACTCAATTTCTGAGCACGTCTGCCCCAGCTGAACTCTGCACACATCCCAGGAGCGTTGTGTGCCCCTGAGCAGTCCTCGCTGGTTTTCACTAAGGGCCAGCTCTCATGTATTTGTGGCAAAGAAGGACAAGCTGAGTCAATGCAGTTCAACCTCTGCCACAAACATTAATTGAGCACCTGCTGTGTGCCAGACAGTGAGCAGGGGCTGAGGATCGAGCAGTGGACTGGGTTCTGACCTCGGGAAGCTCATAGTCTGGTGGGGGCATCTCCCAGCCTGGCCGGACATGAGGTGTCGTGTTCTCCCTCTTCATGTGTACCCCTGACAGGAGTGCTGCAGAGCCCCAGAGACAAAGCCACAGAAGGGAGTGGGGAAGAGTCTGGAAGATGCCTAAGGCATTGGGTGAGAGACAGCCCACAGCTCATGCACACACAAGCTCACAAAACCTGAGATGTGACCTCGTCGGGTCTCGTAGGGAATGCAAGAGTGAAGAAGGCTGGTCTCGCCTGCAAACTCTAACAACCACAAGAGGGCGGGGGACAGATGCAGTCCTGGAGCAGCTTCTCAGACTGATGCCTGGTAGAGCCCCACTCCAGGGCAGAAGGGATGAAGCCAAAGAGTGTTTCATTTTTAAATAGATCTGGAAAATGCTGGATTGAAAGACATCTAATTCATTACCGCAGGACTTACCAAGGCTTCCATTATATCCGAGTATGCCTTGAATCCCCAAGAGCGAGGTTTGGGCCTGCCACAGACATCAAACATTTGACCACAAAACTCTTTGTTGGGGACCATAAAAGGAGGATTCTACGGAACACAGTTGGGGACACAGCTCCCAAGTAGCTCCCAGCCCTAGCACTGCATCGGGGTTGGGTTCACATAGAACAGTTGTTCTCAAAGTATGGTCCCCTCACCTGGGAACTCCCTAGAAATGCACATTCTTAGCCCCACTCGACCACCCGAACCCTGGGACCCAGCGATCTGTATTATAGCAAACTCTGCAGGCCGGAGGCCCACTGCAATGGGGTAACAGGACACCAGCTATGACACCTGACCCCTTTCCCACTTCACCCTGGGTGCAATTCTACTCTTTCATGACCCAACTCCACTCCTGCCTGAGCAGTGAAGCTTCTCTGCCTGACGCCCCCTCCTTCCACACTCCAGCAGGAAGACTGCCTCTCCCAGTTTCCAAGACTCTCACATGTACCTATTATCATCCTCTTGCCACGCTTTTATTATTTGGTGATTGTTTGCCTTCTGTCATAGAGCAGGGTGGGGTCCTCAATCCTTGACTCTGAACACTGTCATGCACATGGAGCATCAGGGCCACCATGCCGGGCATGGAAGCAGTCTCCATGTCTCTTGGCAAGGGTGGGACAGTGGAAGGATGACATTAGCATAGGCATCCCCCAGAATGAGAACAGAGAGCAGAGCTCAACCATGGGGGTGTGGGACACGGAGAAGGAAGAGGCAAATTCCAAGTAGGCAGCCTGGAGGAGGATGTAGAGAGAAGGTGTACAGGCAGGATCTCGAAGGAGGAAGAAGAGCTTAAGGAACAAATGTGAACCAGCAAGTATGCACCCATGCTGCCATGTGCTGGGCCTGCTGCACAGCTGACCAGGGCCCTGTAGGGGACAGACACACAGGGCCAGAGGGGAGACCTATAGGGTGCCATGGAGGCAAAGAAACAAGGCCACCCAGGATGGCTCCCAGAGAAAGGACCTCATAACAGTAATTGGGGAAAGACAGCGTTCTCCAAAAACAACAACAAAAAAAGAGAAAACAGAACATTAGAGGAGCTTTCCTAGAGCCACTGGTTGCATCCCTAGCCTTGCTGGAGTGCAGGCCAAGGGGTTGTGCAGCCAGGTGTCTGGATGCCAGGTCTCCAATGCCACTTCCTTCCCTCACCCTGTTCACCCCCACCAGTAGGGCCCTTCACTCTCTGGGGGAGGCCTGCCTAAGGACAGAGGCTTCCCTCTGGTGTCAGGATAACTGAGGTCAGCTGAGCAGATGGGCTCAGCTAGCCCACACTGCAGCTGGACCTAAGGACAAGATGGGTCTGTGGCAGAGGCTTGTGCTGGAGTCAGAGCCCAGAGCAGAGCCGGCTTTGTCCTAGCCCACAGGGGACACAGATGTCACCCCCTGCATGTCTGGGCACACACGCCGATGGAACTTGTATTGCTGGAAATTGGGCCAAACTAAGCATAAATAATGCGATGACCCCTGGCAGGCTGCTTTTGTGGCAGCTGCTCGGGTCATGCCGAGGCAACAATCTGAGGCTAAGGCCGAGGCCAGCTGCTGCCCAGTGCAGCCCCTGCCCCCTGGCTTGTAATCACCCCTGGGCTCAGCTAACAGGGGCAGTGAGAGGGGAGAGGGGGTTACATTTTACAGGCTTCATGGATGTTAGAGTCCTGTTTGGCACCTTCTTGATGGTTTCTTTTTTTGTTGTTTTGTTTTGAGACGGAGTCTCGCTCTGTCACCCAGGCTGGAGTACTGCAACCTCCACCTCCCGGGTTCAAGTGATTGTTCTGCCTCAGCCTCCCAAGTAGCAGGGACTACAGGCACCCGCCACCACACCTGGCTAATTTTTGTATTTTTAGTAGAGACAAGGTTCCACCATATTGGCCAGGCTGTCTGGAACTCCTCACCTTGCAATCCGCCCCCCTCGGCCTCCCAAAGTGCTGGGGATTATGGGCCTGAGCCACCGCACCCAGCCCTGATGGTTTCTTAAATACTAGAAGGTTTCAACTGGGGACAAGGGGTCTTCTCACCCTGGAATTGTGTGGCTCATTTAGGAAGTCTCCTTGTAACTCAAGAAGTACAATATTTCTAAAAAGTCTTCCATGATTTTGAATATGCACATATACAATTTCAAACAGTAGCATTAAGTCAAAATTCCAGAAGGACATTGGAAGAACCAATTTCTACCCCGATGCCCACAGACTTACTTGGACTGGCCATGCCCGTCTGTTTGCATCAAGGCAGAGAAAAGAAATAAAGAAGGAGTGGGAAGTCTCACCCCAACCTGCGCAGAGGCCTCTGCGGCCAGCACCTTCCACTCAGCTACCAGCTCAGCTTGGGTGGATCTTAGGATCCAGTCCAAGTTAGCAGACGAAGCCTCTCTAGCAATGGTACAACTATCCACCCAAGCAGGATTTAGGATGCGTATAGACATAACAGCCTATATTTCTGGGAACTACAGAAAAGATAAGAGATCAATTTTGAAGTGCACATTCTAGGTCATCTTTGTAAAAACATGGAAACACTCCAGAAGCAGCAAAACAGTTTTCACCATGCATGAACCACACACACCTGACTCTAGTATCTACGTGTCCTTAATTCAATTTCCCCCAACCCTACCACTAAGGTCATCCTACCCCTTGGGGGCCAGAAATAGCTGCTAGCCAGGGAACCCACCTCCTGATCAGTCTATGGTTTGTGGCCAGACCAGGTGGGTTTGGCCTCATCTCCTTGGTGGTGGGCACCTGGACCTCTCATTTTGTCAACTGTCCCATGAATAGCACCCAGCTGTGGCTGCATACAAAAACTGTACATCACATCACAGGATCCATACTACTGGACTAACTACTGAAAAGTGACATCACGTCGCACCTTCTTCCTTGAACCACTAAAAGGTTTGTGATTGTTCACCTGAATCCGTTCTGGAACAAAGGTCCCCCTGAGTTGAAAAGGCCCTTTTGTGATGCTGTTTCCTTTCTGAGTACCACTGAAAACACTAAAACATTTAATAATAAAAATAACATCAACTGAACACTTTTGTATCAGGCACTGTGCAGACACTTCACTTCCTTACTCTCATTTAATTTTCACAGCAGCCCTATGGGGCAGCACTCCTATCATTACCACTCCAGCTAATGGGAACACAGGTTTCCAGAGGTTAGGTTAGGTAATTTGCCCAAGGTCCCAGCAAGTATGAGTCAGGACAGAACCCTGGTGTTTTGACTGCTGAGTCTACACTCTTAATCACGTTGGAGTATTGCCAAATACTCCAAAATCTTAAATTCTTTTTTTTTTTTTTTTTTTTTTTTTGAGACACAGTGTTGCTCTGTCACCAGGCTGGAGTGCAGTGGTGCGATCTCGGCTCACTGCAACCTCTGCCTCCCGTGTTCAAGCGATTCCCCTCCCTCAGCCTCCCGAGTAGCTGGGACTACAGGCATGCGCCACCATGCCCTGCTAATTGTTTTATGTTTTCGTAGAGACAGGGTTTCACCATGTTGGCCAGGATGGTCTCGATCTCCTGACCTCCCAAAGTGTTGGGATTACAGGCATGAGCCACGGTGCCCAGCCAATCTTAAATTCTTAAAGGTAGAAGGAGCCTTCTGAATATGTAGCAAAAAAATGGTGTTCCTTCTTTCCTTCACCAAACAAGTGTGCGATGCCAATCAGCTGCCTGCATCAGTGAGAGGAAAGGACTTTCTGCTGGAACAAGCTGAGCTAACACCACAGTGGCCTGAAGACAACGGGGTTTGTTTCTCTCACCACAGTTCTGAGGCCAGCAGTCCAGGTGGGCCTGTGCAGGTGCCCAGATACAGAGCCCATCCTGGCTCATTGTCCTTCATTCCCAGTTTGAGATACTTTGTTACAGCAGCCTTGAGAGACCCTACAGGACTTAATGGTCACTTTAAAACACATCCAGAATTTCTTGACATGGTTTCCAATGAAAGAGGGAGCCAAGTTCCTCTCCCCTTAAATGCATGACTTGCATCTGAGAATGCAGTGAGAGTGATGCCACCTGCTCTCTGAGGCCAGGTCGTACAGGAGACATCCTGGCTCTCTCAGGATCTTGCCTAGGATCCAGCCACCATGTTCTGAGGAAGCCCAGGCTACATGTTCTGGCCAATGGGTCAGCTCAAGTCCCAGCTGAAAGCCAGCTTCAACCACCAGACGTGAATGTAGAGAAGCCTGGAGATGACTCGGCCATGGTGTTGGCTGCACAGGAGGGATTCTAAGAGGGAGCTGCCCAGCAAAGCCCAGAGCTGGCAGAGGTCCTAAGCAAATCACAGCTGTAGGCGTGGGGATGTCTGTCATGCAGCAGTGGAGAGCTGAAACCCCCTGGGAAGAGACTGTGGAAGTAAGACAGAAGTACCTGCTAGTCACAATGGGTGATGCAACTTCAAAATTAAAAATAACAAAAATAATAATTAATAATTAAATTAACCAAATAAGAATCGTGATTTAAAATAAAATTTTTTAAATAAAAAATCTTTAAGTATTTGGTGGAATTCCCCAGTGAAGCCACATGGACCTTTAGTTTTCTTGCTGGAAAGGTTTTTAACTCCAAATTCCACATTTTTCATCAATATGGAGTGATTCAGTTATCTATTTCCCCTTCAGTAAGATTCAGTCATTGTGTCCTTTAGGAAATTGTCCATTGTTTTAAGTTGTGAGGTTTATGGACTAAATTTGTTCATCATATTTTGTTGGTGCCCTTTTAACATCTGTACAATCAATAGTGATGTCATCTCTGTCCTTCTGGATGTGATCACTGGTAGGTTTTATTCATGGTCAATCTGGCTAGAGGTTTATCAATTTTACTTCTCTCTTCAAAGAATCAGCTTCTAGCTGGGCATGATGGTGTGTACCTATAGTCCCAGATATAGAGGAGGCTGAGGCAGGAGGATGGCTCGAGCCCAGGAGTTCAAATCTAGCCTGGAAAACAGATCAAGACCCCATTTCAAATAAATCAATTGATTGTCCCTATGATCATCTCCCTATTTCATTTATTCATCCTATTATCTTTATTCTTTCCTTTCTTCTTCATATTTGGGATCTTTTCTGTTCTCTCTCTCTTTTTTTTTTTTTTTTTTTTGAGACAGTCTTGCTCTGACACCAGGTGGAGTACAGTGGCATGATCTCGGCTCACTGCAATCTCCGCCTCCCGGGTTCAAGTGATTCTCCTGCCTCAGACTCCCGAGTAGCTGGGACTACAGGCGCCCGCCACCACGCCTGGCTAATTTTTGTATTTTTAGGAGAGACGGGGTTTCACCATGTTGGCCAAGATAGTCTTGATCTCTTGACCTTGTGATCCACCCGCCTCAGCCTCCCAAAGTGCTGGGATTACAGGCGTGAGCCACTGCGCCTGGGCTATTTTTTCTTTTCTTAATGTGAAAGCTGAGATCATCAACTTGAAACTTTTGTTTTCTAATATATGTGTTTAGTGATACAATTTCTCTGTGAGCACTGTTTTAGCAGCACGCCACAAATTTTGATATTTCTTTTCATTCAGTCCAAAATGATTCCTAATTTCCCTTTTGATTTCTTCTTCAGCCCATGAGGCGTATAGAAGTATTCATTTCCAAATATTTAGAGATTTTGTCTACAGCCATATCACCCTGAGTGTGCTGCATCTCGCCCCAAATATTTAGAGACTTCCCAGAGATCTCTCATTATTGTTTTCTAATTTAATCCCATTGTGGCTAAAGAACATTTTACGGTTTGAATCCCTTTAAATGTATTGACACTTGTTGTATGGTCAGAACTATGGTCTGTCTTGGTAAATTTTCCATATGAACTTGAAAAGAATGTATTCGCCGGGCACAGTGGCTCACGCCTGTAATCCCAGCACTTTGAGAGGCCGAGGCAGGCGGATCATGAGGTCAGGAGTCCAAGACCAGCCTGGCCAACATAGTGAAACCCTGTCTCTACTAAAAATACAAAAAATTAGCCGTGCATGGTGGCAGGTGCCCGTAATCCCAGCTATGTGGGAAGCTGAGGCAGGAGAATCGCTTGAACCCCGGAGGCAGAGGTTGCAGTGAGCAGAGATCGCGCCGTTGCACTCCAGCCCGGGAGGCAACAGTGCGAGACTCTGACTCAAAAAAAAAAAAAAAAAAAAATGTGTTCTGCTGTCATTGGGTGGATGTTCTGTCAATTAAAGCAAATTGGTTGATAGTACTGTTCAAATCTCCTGTATCTTCACTGAACTTCTGCCTAATTATCCTATCAATCATTTGAAAGAGGTTATTGAATTCTTCAAATCCAATTGTGGATTTGCTTATGTCTCCATGAAGTTCTTCAGGTTTTTGCTTCTTATATTTTGAAGCTCTATTATTATACACAAAAATGTTTAGGATTGTTGTGTCTCCTTGGTGATAGACCCCTTTTTCACTGTGAAATTTTTCCTGGCCACATGCCTTGCTCTGAAAGCTATGTTTTTGTTAACAGAGACACTCCAGCTTTGTTTTGATTAGTGTAAACACAGTATATCTTTCCTTGTCTTTTACATTTAAAACATTTATGTTTATATATTTAAAGTATGTTTCTTTTAGGCAGAAAATAGCCTTGGGTCTTGTTTTTTTTAAATCCAATCTGACAATCTGCCTTTTCTTTTTCTTTTATTTTTTCTTTTATTTTAGATTCAGGGGTACATGTACAGGTTTGTTACCTGGGTATATTTCATGATGCTGAGGTTTGGGGTATGAATGACACCATCACCAAGACACTGAACACAGTAACCAATAGTTAGTTTTTCAACCTTTGCCCCCCTCCCACCCTCTAGTAGTCCCCATTGCCTATTTTTCCCATCTTTATGTCCACAAGTACCCAATATTTAGCTTCCACTTCTAAGTGAGAACATGCAATCTTTGGTTTTGTTTCTGTATTAATTTGCTTAGGATAACGGCCTCCAGCTGCATCCATGTTTCTGCAAAGGACATGATATTGTTCTGTTTCACAGCTGCATAGTATTCCATGGTGTATACATACTACATTTTATTTATTCAGTCCACCATTGATGAGCACCTGTGTTGATTCCATGTCTTTGCTATTGGGAATAGTGCTGAGATGAACATGCAAACACATGTGTCTTTTTAGTAGAATGATTTATTTTCTTTTGGATATATATCCAGTAACAGGATTGCTGGGCCAAATGGTAGTTCTGCTTTCTTTGGGGAGAAATCTCCAAACTTCTTTTCACAGTGACTGAACTACTTTACATTCCTACCAACAGGTATAAGAATGCCCTTTACTCTGCAGCCTCCACAGCATCTGTGATTTTTTTGACTTTTTAACAGTAGCCATTCTGACTGGTATGAGATGGTATCTGATTGTGGTTTTGATTTGCATTTCTCTGATGATTAGTGATGTGGCTGGGCCACTTATCTGTCTTCTTTGGAGAAGTGTCTGTTAATGTCTTTGCCCATTTTTTAGTGAGGTTATTTGGGTTTTGCTTGTTGAATTAAGTTCCTTATAGATTCTGGATATTAGACCATGGTTGGATGCATAGTTTGGGAATTTTGTCTCCCATTCCATAGATTGTCTGTTTATTCTGTTGATAATTTCTTTTTCTTTTTCTCTCTCTTTTTTTTTTTGTTTTTTTGTTTTTTTGAGACAGAGTCCTGCACTGTCACCCAGGCTGGAGTGCAGTGGTGCAATCTTGGCTCACTGCAGCCTCCGCCTCCCAGGTTCAAGCGATTCTCCTGCTTCAGCCTCTTGAGTAGCTGGGATTACAGGCACCTGCCACCATGCCTGGCTAATTATTTTTTTTCTTTTTGTATTTTTAGTAGAGACGGTGTTTCACTATGTTGGCCAGGCTGGTCTTGAACTCCTGACCTCACTATCCACCCACCTCAGCCTCCCACAGTGCTGGGATTACAGGCATGAGCCACCACAACTGGCAGATAATTTCTTTTGCTGTGCAGAAGCTCTTTAGTTTGATTAGGTCCCCCTTGTCAGTTTTTGGTTTTGTTGCAATTGCTTTTGGGGACTTAGTCATAAATTCTTTGTCAGACAGTATTTCCTAGGTTGAGAAGGGTATTTTCCAGGTTTTCTTCTAGGATTTTTATAGTTTGAGGCCTTACATCTAAATCTTTAATCCATCTGGTGTTAATTTTTGTATATGGTGAAAGTTAGCTTTGTATATTTTATATAGGGGTCCAGTTTCATTCTGCATATTTTATACAGGAGTCCAGTTTCTTTCTTTATATAGGGGTCCAGTTTCATTCTCTGCATTCTTCCAGTACCATGCTGCGTTGGTAACTCTAGCCTTGTAGTATAGTTTGAAGTTGGGTAATGTGATGCCTCTGGCTTTGTTCTTTTTGCTTTGGATTGCTGTAGCTATTCAGGCTCTTTTGGGGTTCCATGTGAATTTTAGAAGAGTTTTTTCTAGTTCTATGAAAAATGATGTTGGTTTGATAGGAATAGCATTGAATCTGTAGATTGCTTTGGGCAGTGTAGCCATTTACATGATATTGATTCTTCCAATCCACAAGCATGAGCACGGAATGTTTTTCCATTTGTTTGTGTCATCTGTGGTTTCTTTCTGCAGTGTTTTGTAGTTCTCCTTGTAGAGATCTTTCACCTCCTTGGTTAGATATATTCGTGAGAATTTTTTATTTGTGTGCCTATTGTAAATAGAATTGCACTCTTGATTTTGCTCTCAACTTGAATGTTACTGGTTTATAGAAATGCTATTGATTTTTGTACATTAATTTTGTATCCTGAAACTTTGCATAAGTCATTTATCAGCTTTAGCAGCCTTTTGCTGGAGTCTAGGGTTTTCTAGGTGCAGAATTATATAACCCATGAAGAGAGATAGTTTGACTTCTTCTTTTCCTATTTGGATGCCTTTTATTTCTTTCTCTTGCCTGATTGCTCTTGCTACTGTTTCTAGTACTATGATAAATAGGATCTGCCTTTTCATTGGCTTGTTTAGACCACATACATTTAATGGGGTTATTGCTATGATTAGGTTTAAATTTTTTGTGTACTATTTGTTTTCTATTTGCCCCAAGTTCTTTATTTCCATTTTCACTTTTTGCTGCCTTCTTCTGGATTAATTAGTTGGATTCCCTTCTTTTTCAGCTTTGTTGTTTTTGTTGTGTTGTAGTGTTGTTGTTGTCATTATTGTTTTAGTGATTGCCATAGGGTTTATAGTATCTGTCTTCAACCTATTAGTCTTTCTTCAAGTGATATTATACCACTGCATGTATTCTGTAAGAGCCATAAGATAGTATACTTCCATTTCTCTCATCCAGGGCTTTATGCTATATTTGTCACACATTTTACTCATACATACATTATAAATCCCACACTGCCCTATCATTTTTGTTTATACAATTACTTTTAAGGAAATTTAAATCATAGGAAAAAGTCTTAGAGTTGCTATAAAGTTACCTTAGCTCTTCAGTTCTTAGATCCAGTTTCCCATCTGGGGTCATTTTCCTTCTGCCTCAAAGACTTCTTTTAATGTTTTTGGCAGTGTCATTCTGCTGGTCAGAACTGTCTTGCTTTTGTATGTCTGATAACGTGCGTATTTCACCTTCAGTTTTGAAGGATGTTTTCTCTGGGCATGGAATGCTAGGTTGATGGTTTGGGTTTTGCTCTGCGCTTTAAAGGGGCAGCTCTGCCATGTTCTCTCTTGTCCTTCTCAGTAAGAAATCTGCTCTCGTTCTGCATCTGTTCCTTTGTGTTGCTTCTCTGGTTGCTTTTAAGATTAGATTATGATGTGCCTTGATTCATTTTCTTCATTTTTCTTGTGTTTGTGTTTTATTGAACTTTATGGAGTGGTAGATTTATACTCTTCATCAAATTTGGATATTTTTCAGTCATAATCTCTTTGGAAAGTCTGTCCATCTACATGGATGTCTTTAGATAGTCTGTCCATCTACTACAGTCACGATACAGACTATACATGGAAATCATGTATAGTCGTCCCATAGTCCAGCGATGCTTTTTAGTTTTTTACCAAAATTTTAGTCTTTTTCTTTCTTCCTCTAGCTTTTTGAACATAAGAAATACAATTATAATAACCATCCTAATGCTCTTATCTGCTGATTCCAACATCAGCATCAGTTCTGGGTCAGAGTCAGTTGATTGATTATTCTCTTGATTTGGGGTTAAGTTTCACAGGCCTGGTGATTTTCTATTCAATGTCAAAAATTTCCAGCTGGGTGCAATGGCTCACGCCTGTAATTCAAGCACTTTGGGAGGTTGAGGTGGGTGGATCACAAAGTCAGGAGTTCAAGACCAGCCTGGCCAAAATGGTGAAACCCCATCTCTACTAAAAATACAAAAATTAGCCGGGTGTGGTGGCTGGCACCTGTAATCCCAGCTACTCAGGAGGCTGAGGCAGAGAATTGCTTGAACCCGGGAGGCAGAGGTTGCAGGGAGCCAACCGACTGCACTCCAGCTTGGGTGACAAAGCAAGACTCCATCTCGAAAAAAAAAATCCATTTTACCTCATTGGATACTAGATTATTTCTGTATTCCTATAAATATTTTTTTAACTTTGCTCTAGGAGGGCAGTTAAGATTCTTAGAAACAGTTCAATGCTTTCAGGTCTTGTTTTAAGATTTGTTATTTGAAACCAGAGCAGATTGAAGTCCAGGGCTAACAATCCCCCACCACTGGGGCAAGGCCCTTCTGCGTACTATCCCCGGTGCCCCACGGATTCTGTCTTTTTCCAGCCTGGCTGGTGGGAGCAGGCACTATTCCCGGCCCTGTGTGAGTTCCCAGTACTGCTCCCTCTAATCCTTTGTGTAGGTTTCTCCCCAGCCCTGGGTAGCTTCCACGTACACATTCACTGATCAACACTCTACTGAATACTGAAGGGGGCCCTCCGAAGATCTCTGGGCTTCTCTGTCTGCACAGCTCTCTCTGCGGTGGTGCCCTGCCCTGGGAAGACCAGCTGCCTTGGACTTCCCAGATGCCCAGCTCCCCTTTCTCAGCCCCAGCAGTGTGCCAGGTTCCAACGTGAGCCTCCCTTTATGCCGGAGCCTGGCAACTCTCTCCAGGCAGCCTGTTGGGAAACTGCGGGACTATTCTCATTTGTTTCTTGGCTCTCTCAGGGATCACCGTCCTTCCCTGTCTCATGTCCAACATCATGAAAACTATTATTTCATATATAGTTGTCTGGTTTTTTTAGTTATTTCAAGTGGAAGGGTAAATATCATCTGTTACCCCTTCTTGGCAAAAAGCAAGAGTTTTGGACAAGTGCTTACTTTTAATCATCCTTTTCTAGCACATATATTTCAGAAGCACAAATGAAGTGTCTCCTTCATCTTCGTACCTCCCAGAGTCTAATTCAATGCCTTGTACATAGGATGTGATCAGCAAGTGCTGCTGATTGATTAATTGAGAAGAAATGGTGTTTCTTTGTTGCAGGCAGGGGAAATGATGAAGATGAACCATTTTCCAGCTTTTCCAGAAGTAGATCATTAAAATATGGTTTCTGACTCTAAAACAGCACATAATTTTGTTTTACAGCTTTTTTATTTAGCTATGAATGCATATAAACATTTTTTAAAAGGCAAAGGTTATCTGGCCACTTTTTGGATTATGCTATAGGACTAGATGGATCAAATTACTAAAATTGCTATAATCTACTTCAACCTAGGAATTTGTTTCTAAGGAAATGGGATGTTGTATTTATAAGTAAATTTGTATGTTTATTTGGCAAACATTGGGCATCCTATGGGGCCTTGGGGCCTGGTGCAGCAGCTCAGCAGAGAGCTCCAGCACTGCAGCCTGGACAGCCCTTCATTGGTGGGTGGGCTGACTGTGTAGGGCCTGTCAGACACCCAGCCCCAAGTGAGACGCTCCATGGAGAAGAGAAGCCGTAGAACAACAGTCATGACAAGTGCAAAGAAGGAAAAATACAAATGACTAGGGGGAGCTTAGGCAGCGTCAGGGAAGGCTTCCAGCCAACACCCCATGCACCAATATCCAATGCACGTAAACACAGAATCAAAGAGCGACCTTCATTCTCAGAAATCCTGCCACCTAAATTCAAAGGAAGAAAGTGTCTTCCTGGTGGCTCCAGTAACATAGAAGGCTCCTCTCTCACAAGGGAGTCAGAAAGTCACCTTCCCACCAAAAAAAGGAATGAAGCTCCATCCCAGGCATCTCTTCCTTGATGATTAAAAAGACCAGGCTGGACCAGGAGACAGTCAGGTGCTTGGCCAAGGCTCCGCTTCCCCTAGGTCCTGCCTTGTGAAGGGCAGCCTTCCTCTTCTTCAGTTGACTTTGGAAGTGGAGAGCGCAAGTGATGGCTGCTCATTCCAGAGGTTTGGTTGTGAAAGAGAAGGCTGCAGCAGCAAACTCAGGGGAGGCAGGACTCTGGTGGGAGGTCAAGGACAGTAATGAGCATGAACTTGTCTCCAAGACCGGCGGAAGAAGCCAGCAGACGGCTACTCAAACGCCATCAAGAGAGGAGGTAGCAGGATGGCTTGGGAAGGCCCGAGAGGTAGGCCTTGTTGGCAGCCAGGGCACAGGGGAAGGCGTTGCCTCCAAGTGAGGCAGAAGCATGTCTTCTGCTGCACTGGGAAGAACGGATGGTATGGCTACGCAGAGTCACCCAGTGTGCCATAGACGAGGGCTTTGATGCTCACTCTCTGAAAAGGAAATGTCACCTCTGTGACCCAAAGCAGACGTGGCCAGCACTGCTGGGCTCTACTGCTAGAGGCTAGGGGTCCGGAAGTTCCTGTTGCATCAGTCATTGTGGTTGCGGGTTCTTCTTTGACCCAACAGCAATCTCTGCCCATGTTCACATACAGGAAGCAGATAGTCACGTGGATAGATTTTGGGTGGGGTTTCCCATGAGAGGGGGCAGCTAGTGAAGGAGTAGAGGATCTGCACATGACAGATGATCAGGTGGAAGCTGGATAAGGGGGAAACCGGAACACAAGAGGGAAGTTGCTAGCAGGTCAGGGGCCAAGAGATTGGAAACGCCTACAAAGATAAACTCACACAGGTAGACACAGTCACCTCTATGCCCAGGTCCTCCCATACACATACACACACTGTCACACACACACACCTGCCAATGCACATTTATACATACACACATCCATGCATACATATGTCCATGCACACATGTCCACACGTGCCCACGCACACACACATATCCACACACATCTGCTCACACACATGCACACATACAGCTGCCATCACCAGCCCTGGCAGAATAAGTTGGAAGAGTGAAATGTTTACATTTAATGTTTTGAATTTGGTGCCTGGGTTCATCCTAACCCAGGAATATCCTTCTCTCCAAAATATTGCTCATTGTGAGTGGAGAACAACAGCTTAGAGCATCTCCCCTCCCAGGGGCCTGCGTTCAGAGCCAAGGCTTCCATGGCACAGCAGACATCAGGGTGATCTTGGCTCCCTGCAACCTCCGCCTCCCAGGTTTAAGTGATTCTCCTGCCTCAGCTTCCCGAGTAGCTGGGATTATAGGCATGCACCAACACGCCGGACTAATTTTGTATTTGATTGCTATGACATGTTGAATGTGCTGTTCCTCAATAGTAATTCATAGTTCCCATGGTTTGTGTGTGTTTGCTTCCCCTTCCGCCATGATTGTAAGTTTCCTGAGGCTTCCCCAGCCATGCTGAACTGTGAGTCAATTAAATCTCTTTCCTTTCCCCAGTCTTGGGTATGTCCTTATTAGCAGAATGAGAACGGACTAATCCTCCACCTTCAAAGCCAGCAACAGCAGATCAAGTCCTTCTCACATCTGTCAGGCTGATGTCCTCTCTGCCAACCTCTTCCACTTACAAGGATCTTCAAGGTTACATTGGGTCCCACATGGATATTCCGGAATAATCTCTTAAAATCAGATAATTAACAACTACAATTCTATCTGAAACCTTAATTCCCCTTTGCCCTGTCAGGTAACATGTTCTCAGGATCTGGGGATTCAGATATAGACATCATTGGGGCATTATTCTGCCAACCACAGAGGTCCTTGTGAGAAAAATAAAATAAAATCATATGATTAGAAAGGAAGAAATAAAACTGGATTTATTCACAGATATAATAGTCTACATGGAAAAATCTCAGGAATGTACAGAAAGCCACTAGAACTAATGAGTGAATTTGGCAAGATTGTAGGATACAATTTCAATTTTTAGAAATTCGATGGATTTCTATATACTAGAAGTATACTGAAAGGTGGAAATGTTCAAAACACAATAAAATATTGGAAATTAGCAACATTTACAATGACATTGTAACATTTACAGTGACATCAAAGAATATGAAATACTTAGGAATAAATTAAACAAAAGATGCACAAACTACAAAACAATCCTGAGGAAAATTAAAGAAGGTCTAAATAAATGGAGAGGTATACCATGTTCATGAATCAATATTGTTATGATGTCAATTCTCCCCAAACTGATTTAGAGATTTGGTGAAATCTCAAGTAAAATCTCAGGAGGTTTCTTCTTTTGTGCAGAAATTGGGAAGCTAATTATAACATTTACATGGAATGCAAAGGACCTAAAACAATTTTGTTTGCTTGTGGCCAACACAATTCTGAAAAAGGAGAATGAGGTTTGAAGACTAACACTGCTCATTTCAAGAGTTACTATAAATCACAGTTATCAAGACATTGTGGCGTTAGTCTAACGGAAAAAAAAAACATGTAGTTCAATGGAACGGAATAGTGGGTTCAGAAATAGATCCACTCACATAGAATCAATTAAATTTTGACAAAGTCGCCAAGGCAATTCAATGAAGAAATGATAATTTTTTCAACAACTGGTACTGAAACAACTGGATGCAAATTTGTTCCATGCAAAAACAAAACAATTAAATGCAACCCCTACATCACACTGTAGAAGAAGACTAATTTGAAATGGGTCATAGATCTTAATGTAAAAGCTAAACTATGAAACTTCTAGGAGAAAACATAAGAGAAAATCTTGGTCATCTGGGGTTAGGCAAAGATTTCTTGAACTGGACCCAAAAAACAAGAACTATATATTAAAAATTTAATAAATTGAACTTTATCAAAATTAAGAACATATGCTCTTCAAAAGTCACTGTTAAATGAAAAGGCAAGCTATAGACTGTGAGAAAATATTTGCAAATAATAGGAAAGACTTCTATCCAAAATATATAAAGAGCTGTTACAATGCAAAATGAGAAGATAAACAAGGTAATTTTAAAAAATAATCAAAAGATCTAAGCAGACAGTTCACCAAGAAGATATCGGATGGCAAATAAGCACATGAACAGATGCTTATTATCATCATTAGACATTAGGGAAATGCAGTCAAAACACAATCAAGTGTAACTACACACTCACCAAAATTAAAAAGACTGGTAATGACAAGTGCTGGCAAAGACTTGCAGAGACTGAACTCTCACACATGGCAGGGGAGAGCATAAAATGCTGCGACCACCTCAGAAAACCGTTTGGAAAACAATTTCTTAGAAAGTTAAAACATATATTCATCCCATGACACAGCAATGCCACTGCTTGGTATTTACCAAGAGATGAAAATATACATCAACAGAAAGACCTATGTGTAAATGTTTGTAACAGTTTTATTCATAATATCCTAAAGCTAAAAGCACCCCAAATGTTCATTGTGGTTGGATGAGTAAACGAACTGTTGTAAAGCCATTCAATGGAACACTAGTCCATAATAAAAAGGAGAAAGTTACTGAATCACTTAACAACATGGATGAATCCTAAAAGCAAGGGGCTGTGGAAAAGAAGCCACCTACATCAGGCTATATACTGTATGAGTCCACTAATATGAAATTCTAGAAAAGGTCAAGTGACAAAAGCCCATCAGTAGTTTTCAGGGGCTGGCAGGCAGGGAAGGTACGAGGGAAGTGACTGGATTGATGCCAGTGTTCTCTATTACAAGTGTGGTGGTGGAAACAAGACTGAACTCGTTTGTTACAACTCTCTGTACTGTATCCTTAAAATTGTTGAATGTTATTGTGGTATAAATTATACCCCAATAAAACTAAATACAGGAGAGACAAGAAGTATTTTTAAGCATATTCCTAATTTAAGATCACTAAATTGAAAGTTGAAAGGAAGACGATAATTTGTGGATTATGTTAATTTAAAACAAGCTTGTCCAACCCTCGGCTGGCAGACCGCATGAGGCCCAAGGCAGTTTTGAATGTAAACCAACACAAATTTGTAAACTTTCCTAAAACATCATGAGGTGTTTTTTTTTTTCTTGCTTTTCAACTCTCATTAGTGTTAATGGATTTTATGTGTAGCCCAAGGGAATTCTTCTACCAATGTGGCCCAGGGACGCCAAAAGATTGGACACAACTATTTAAAAGGTTTAAATTTTAACAATAAGCAATTTAAGGGTCCCAAAGCAAAAAAATGGGTACACACCGCCATCTAGTGGTCTAATTCCGCAATTACACTATCATTCTAGCTTACCACAGTTAAAAGATAATGCAATACGTGAATTTGAAAAAGTTCAGTAAAAAATTCATTTATTTCCCAAAGGTAATTTTATAACATTTAATATCTATTAGTAATAAGAAAAGTTGGAAACTCTAAGAAGGAGATTATTACCTACCTTTGAGCGACAACAAAAATCTACTTTAAAGACATTCCCATTTCTATTAGGGAGAAAAAATTACCTGTTGTTAAAATTATGATTTACCATTTATCCAGAATTTTCAGTCAATGCAAAATATTTAAAAATAAATAAAACAGGAACAAGATCTGTAATTATGTAAAAGAAGGAAATAAAATTACCACAACTGGAGGATAGTGGAATAATATACAAAACACAGCTAATCATCTTAAAATTCATATATGCATTAAGTGATTATGCATAAGATTAAATGTTACAAAATTAATAGCTTTTCTTTTCTTTTCTTTTTTCTGAGACAGAGTCTTGCTGTGTCCCCCAGGTTTGAGTGCAACGGTGAGATCTCGGCTCACTGCAACCTCTGCCTCCCAGGTTCAAGCAATTCTCCTGCCTCAGCCTCCGGAGTAGCTGGGATTACAGGCACAAGCCACCACACCTGGCTAATTTTTGCATTTTTAGTAGAGATGGGGTTTCACCATGTTGATCAGGCTGTTATCGAACTCCTGAACTCATGATCTGCCTGCCTCAGCCTCCCAAAGTGCTGGGATTACAGGCGTGAGCCACCCCTCCTGGCCCATTAATAACTTTTCTATAACACAGCAATCACAGTATATAAGCTATAATGGGGGGAGATATTCCATTAATAATAGCAGAAACAAAAATACATTAAATGCCTATGATCTTTAAAGCAATATAGACAAACTAAGGAAGAAAACCATCAAAATTTACTGATTGAGGTGCAAAAAAGTTTTCTTTGGTGAGATATATATTATTTCTTAATGGAAAAACTGCATTTATCTTAGATGTTTTATGAAACTCCAGTCAAAAATTAGTACAGTATCTTTTTGGAACTTGTTCATATAATTGAAGTTAATCTAAATACTACAAATGTATACATGCATTACTAATAGAATACATTGTGGTGCATGCCTTTTTTTTTTTTTTTTACTTTGTATACTTGACATCATATGGAATGCATCTTTTTTTGTGTTTGAGACAGAGTCTGGCTCTGTCACACAGGCTGGAGTGCAGTGGTGCAATCTCAGCTCACTGCAACCTCTGCCTCCAGGGTTCAAGCGATGCTCATGCCTCGGGCTCCAGAGTAGCTGGGACTACAGGCATGCACGACCACATCCAGCTAATTTTTGTATTTTTAGTAGAGGCAGGGTTTCACCATGTTGGCCAGGCTGGTCTTGAACTCCCTATCTCAGGTGATCCACCCACCTCGGCCTCTCATAGTGCTAGGATTGCAGGCATGAGCCACTGCGCCCAGCCAGAAGACATTATTTTGCAACTTGCCTTCTTACAAAGAACATTACCATTTTTAGATGCATTTGTGTAACCGCCTAAAGTATTCTGCTGTAGACACATATCCTAAATTGTTCATTCTTCTGTGAATGGATATTTACATTATCCACTTTTTTACAATACAACTAGTGCAAATGTAACCATTCTTTTTGTCTCTCGTGCACAGGTGCACATGTCTGAGCACAGACTTGCTAGGTCACAGGGCATGCATACATTGAGCTTTCCAAAGAGGCAGCGCCCAACCCCCAGCCATAGAATTATCTCCTATTGAAAGACTAGATATTAATATATGCTACCGATTAATTGTGCCTTCCTCTTCATTCTAATGTCAAAGCTCCACCCCTAGCAGGATGGTATTTGAAGTGGAGCCTTTGGGAGTGATGAAGGTTGGATGAGGTCACAATGGTGGGGCCCTCATGACAGGATCAGTGCCCTTATAAGAAGATGAAGAGACTTCCCCCCACCCCTGGGCATGGCGAGAAGGCAGCCTCTGCAACCCAGGAAGTGGGCCCTCACCAGGAACCAACCCTGCCAGCACCTTGATCTTGGACTTACAATTTCCAGAAGTGAGAAAATACATTTCTGTTGTTTAAGGCACTCCGTCTATGGTATTTTGTTATGGTGTGTGGTATTTTGTTATGAGTGTGAGCAGGCTAATACAATATACCTCTGCTATGAAACTGTATTTCATTGGTGATAACTAAAATTGTACTATCTTAAATCAGAAATTTTCCCCAAAATATGTTGCAGGTTCAGATGCTATTTTCCATTTTTTAAATTTGTATTACCAATAATTTTCTGTAAGTTTTCCCCCAAGAGTATATGTCAAATGCTTTATTACATCTGGCTCATAATGTTGTTTTATGTTTTCTCATTGATTATAATTTTTTTTGTCTTTGAACTGTGAACATTATCAGGATAAAATATGTATTCAATGCTTTCAACATTTAATGACTGGCATGGTTTGAATATTTGTCTCCTCCAAAACTCATGTTGAAATTGAATCCTGGCTGTGTGAGGTGGCTCACACCTGTAATCCCAACACTTTGGAAGGCCAAGGCAGGTGGATCACCTGAGGTCAGGAGTTTGAGACCATCCTGGCCAACATGGCGAAACCCTGTCTCTACTAAAAACACAAACATTAGCCGAGCGTGGTGGTGCGTGCCTGTAGTCCCAGCTACTCGGCAGGATGAGGCACAAGCATGGCTTGAACCCGGGAAGTAGAGGTTGCAATGAGCCAAGATCACACCACTGCACTCCAGCCTGAGCAACAGAGGGAGACTCCATCTCCAAAAAAAGAGTAAGAAAGAAATTTAATCCCTAATAGAGAGCTGGGGGCTTTAAAAGGTGATTGGGTCATGAGGGCAGGATTAATCTATTCATGGATTCATGGATTAATAGGTTAATGGATTAATGGGTTATGATGGGAGTGGATCTGGTAGTTTTATAAGAAGACAGACCTGAGCTGGCACACTCAGCCCCCTCACCATGTGATGTCCTGTGCCACCTCAGGAATCTGCAGATTCCCCACCCGCAAAAAGGCTCTCACCAGACATGGCGCCTTGAGCTTCATCCTTCTCAGCCTCTATAAATATAAGCAATCCGTTCTTTTTCTTTATATATTGCCCAGTTTCAGGTATTCTGTTATAAGCAACAGAAAATGGACTAAGACAATGACTTCCAAGTAACATTTGCATCGAACATTTATGTCATTAACAACAAAAATGAGCCACTCATTTTTCTTGAAATTAGCAATCTATTTCATTCCAGAAATAGATATCTGTTCTATTGTAAAGGTACTACAGGTTATCCATTTTTTTGTACCTGTTGAAAATTCATTCCAAAAATTCTTCATCAGAAATATAAATCTCTTCTCAATACATTCAAAAAACATCATGTATTCCATCAGTGGCATTTGTTCCTAGGAAATAGACCTTCCTAGGAATCTTGTTCTTCAAGTTGCTGCCCCCTGTAACCTCAGGGTGCCAGGTGGTCGGGAACGTGCCTTTGACCCTGATCTTGGATCCTTTGCTTCTTAATTTATTTTTATTTTGTTGGAGGGCTTCCAATAGCAGCTTCCTCAGAAAAGGTATCTACAAAGTGCGCTCCTCGGAAACTCGCATGACTGAAAATGTCATTTTTCCATCCCCCTGGAGCACTCACCCTTCAGGGTCTAGGGTCTAAGTGGAATGCTGTTTCCCTGGATTCGGGAAGTCATATTCTCACTGCATTCCAGCTTCCCGTGTTGCTGTTGGGAAGACAATTAGTCCTTAGCTTGGGTCCCATTTTTCTCACTGTGAGGCTTGATCTCAGTGTTTTGACGTTTCAGGATTTGTGTTTTACCGAAGGTCTTTTTCCTTTCATTTTGCAGGGGAGTCAGTGAGTTTTTTCAAACTGGAAACTCAAGTCCTTCTGTTCTAGGAGTTTTTCTGTTTTTTGTTTTTTGAGACGGAGTCTCCCTCTGTCGCCCAGGCTGGAGTGCAGTGGCGCAATCTCCGCTCACTGCAAGCTCCGCCTCCCGGGTTCACACCATTCTCCTGCCTCAGCCTCTCCGAGTAGCTGGGACTACAGGCGCCCGCCACCACGCCTGGCTAATTTTTTGTATTTTTAGTAGAGACGGGGTTTCACCGTGTTAGCCAGGATGGTCTCGATTTCCTGACCTCGTGATCCGCCCGCCTCAGCCTCCCAAAGTGCTGGGATTACAAGCGTGAGCCACTGCGCCCAGCCAAAATCCAAGATTTTTACAATAACTTAATGGTTTCATGGTGTTATATCTGAAAGGTATCATATTTTACTATCAGTGGACATAAAACATGGTTCCAATAAGAAATATTTACATACAGAAGTTATTTAGTTTTGTCTACATGGTGCAGTGTAATATTATAGAGAAAACATGGCTTTCCAGCCAGAAGGTAGAAAAAACTAGATTGGCTTAATTTGTTACCAGCCACAACACTGGATTTTTTTATCTCTGAAAACTGCAATAAAAATGATAAATCATCTCATATTATGTTTTGTCTCGATAAACTTTATGTTTTCAATCAAATATCAAATCATCCTCAGAGAGGATTAAGTAATATGTGTAGAAAAGGGAAATTAAAATAATGAAAAATTGAAAGCTATTTAGGCTCCAGGATATGGCTGCAGACAGCTTGGGAACTTCCCTGGGCTTTTCAGTTTCACCTCAGTAGAAACTGTGAAGCAGAAGTCATTAAACATTCGAAAATGAAAACTTTTCTAGAGATTTGGCTTTATTTGAAGAAAGTTTCCATTGTTAAAGATGATAATAGATTAATATGAGGAATGGTAAAAAGTGACTGAACATATAAAACAAAATGAAAATATTCATGAAAACAGAGCAGACTCTGTCACAGTACGGAAGGACTCTGATATTCCAGTTGAAACAAAACAAATGGAAATATCAATTCTGAGAGAAAATCTATTAGGTTGTCTGAATACATTTTACAAAAATTTGTGTGTTGTATGATGATAAGAGTGGAGAATTCATTGAATTTTTTTTTTTAAGAGATAGGGTTGCCGAGGCTGGACTTGAACTCCTGAGCTCAGGGGATCCTCCTGCCTCAACCTCCAGAGTTGTTGGGATTACAGGTTCACACCATCATGCCCAGCAAGAATACATTGAACCAAAAGTTCTCTCAAGTTACTGAAACATAAAATTTGGCTGAATGACAGATTGTGGGTTAAATGTGAGTTAATAAAATAACGCCAACTGAATAAATCTTTCATACCAGTAAGCAATTTTCACGTACTTAATATGGTCTTCTCTGAACACCGTTAGAGGAGCTAAGCTCTGTTGAATTCACTGCAGCTAGTTCAGCAGAATCTGAGCAAGGTTCCCTCTCATGAGAAATGCTGTGGAGATCAGAAGACCATCCAGGAGCAAGCCCTCATCTACATAACGCGATGGTCATGAGAAGGCTCAGTGCAGCTTCGTACATTCAATCAAGGTTCAGACATGGGCCCCATTTAGTGACATCTGGAAGCAAACCAAGGATTGTGCCAATCATTTCAAAACTACGTCAGATAATTAAAACATTCTTAGAATGTTTTGCTAAATGATTTGCACTACCGATTTCATCACTTGACACAGTTTTTATATACAGTTCAGTTTATTTAGAAAATAAAAGAGAATGTATTTTTACTTTTGAGTTTATATATCAATCTATGCATCCTTTTGCATTGTCAAATTTAATAAAATCCATGCTTTTTCAGTCCCATGTCCTGCCGGCCCCTCTTGAAGTCAGGCCTGACCAAAACCCATCTCAAGAGTCATTGCTTCCTTCATACATCATCTGGGAGAAAATGCTATTAAGCAGGAAATGCCTGTCAGTATGGCTCTTCCCTAGCCAGCAAGCTAGGGAAACTGAATCTGGTGAACTTAAGACAAAAAGTATTGGAAGGCTATTCGGTAGGTCGTTGTAATGGAAAACCTTGGCAGCCAGGCTATATTAGTCTATCCTCACACTGCTAGTAAAGACACATCTGAGACAGGATAACTTATAAAGGAAAGAGGTTTAATTACTCACAGTTCAGCATGGCTGGAGAGGCCTCAGGGAACTTACAATCATGGTGGAAGGGGAAGCAAACATGTCCTTTTTCACATGGCAGCAGCAAGGAGAACTGCTGAGCAAAACGGGGCAAAGCCCCTTATAAAACCATCAGGTCTCATCACTCACTATCATGAGAACAGCATGAGGGTAATCATCCCCATGATTAAATTATCTCCCAGCAGGTCTCATGACACGTGGGGATTATGGGAGCTAGAATTCAAGATGAGATTTGGGTGTGGACAGAACCAAACCATATCACAGGTCTTGAGAAGTTTGGGGTCCTCAGCAGAAGGGCCCCATCAGTCAGCTCTTGGTAACTTTCTACAGGAGGGTTCACTTCCCACCCCTGTCCATTTTTGTGTGTCTCAGTTCAAGATGCAAATTTCTAAGAACCAGACTGGCCAGCTGTGGTTCCATGCTCACTCCTTTAGTTAGGGTGATCTGTGTGCTCTGACCCTGAACTGGGGACAGGGCACTTCTCTTGCCCAAGGAAAAGTAAAGGGATGCTGAGCTCACTGTTCCAGGGAGGGCTGGGTTTTAGTGGTCCTGTGGGGACATAGCAAGGGCTTGGTCCATAGATGTCGGAAAATTGTGACTGGAGTCATCATATAAAGCCCAGGACCCTAGAAGGACTACACACTCAGTGGCAGAAGATACTAGAAAAAAAATACACCCACTGGTAAAGGGAGACAGGAAGAAAACATTTCTTTTTTGGTCTCAACTCTCAGATGGAAATATTCCTTCTGGAAAGTTTATCATCTAAGATTTTAATATGGGTTTGGCCTTTGAATATGTACTACCCACATGATCCAGAAAACCTCAAGCCAAGAAATGAATGTCCCTGGTTTGGTGGCTCCCAAGAAACATGACAGAAGCAAACTCATAATGTCTCTGAAAGAAAGCACCTCAATCCAGGCCCCAGAGAGTTCCCAGAATAAAGTCCCACCAAATATGAGTTCACAATCCAAAATTACAAAACAGGTGATCCACGAACTCCACGGGCAAGAGACCACAGAAATGACAAACAGCAGAGGCCATCTCCCCCAAACTGCAGATCTTGGAACTACTAGATCCAGAATATAAGGTAAGTTTGGGGAAAGAGATCAAAGAAGGAATTGAAACATGAAAAAGGAACAAAATGCTATGAAGAAAGTAATGACTATTCAGGTCAGGTATCAAATTCTTTTTCCGCTTAGCTGCTTTTATGTTCTTTGTGCCAAAAAACTTGAAGGCACATCTATAGAGTTATAAGTTGGTAATGCATTAAAATTATTTTTGACAATAGATCACTATGTGTTTATTTGACGTGTCACAGAAGTAGTACAAAAATGTAGTGAATTACCTATATTTTACAAATCTATACTTATCCGTATATACTTATATATATGAACAAAGTGTCTTAGTGTGTATAGAGAAAGAGACAGAGACAGAGATAGAGACAGCTAGAGATGGAGATAGAGATCCAAAATAAGGTTACAAACAACAGTAAACTCTATTATACTTCAGCAATAAGTGCTCTTCTATTACAGATATCTGAACTAATTGAACTAAAAAAAAGCCCCGGCCAGGCATGGTGGCTCACGCCTGTAACCCCAGCACTTTGGGAGGCCGAGGTGGGCAGATCACAAGGTCAAGAGATCAAGACCATCTGGCCAATATGGTGAAACCCCATCTCTACTAAAAATACCAAAATTATCTGGGCGCGGGGTATGTGCCTGTAGTCCCAGCTACTCGGGAGACTGAGGCAGGAGAATCACTTGAACGCGGGAGGCAGAGCTCGCAGTGAGCCGAGATTGTGCCACTGTACTCCAGCCTGGCAACAGAGTGAGACTTCATCTCAAAAAATAAATAAATAAAGCCCCATCCGTGTCAAAAGAAATTAATTTTTAAAAATCTTTACTACTTGTGTTTAAAATTATTTCTCAAAATGTGTAATACATTTTTATTGCTTTGCTCTAATAATTGTACTACCAACTGAATCCAGGAAAAAATATCTATATTTTTAATTTTGGAACCTACAATCATGAGGAATTTTATTTCAATTTCTATTGAACTATTGCATATATTCCTGTATTAGTTTCTTAGGGCTGCCATACCAAATTACCACAAAATTTGTGGCTTAAAACAACAGAAATTTATCTGCCCAAAGTTCTAGAGACCATAAGTCTGAAATCAAGATGGCAGCAGGGCCACTTGATTTCACTCCTCCGAAGGCTCCAGGGGAGAACCTTCCCTTGGCTCTTCCAGCCTCCGGTGGCTGAGGCATTCCTTGGCTCATGGCCACATCATTCCACTCCCTGCCTCTGTCTTGTTGTGTCTGTCCTCCCTCAGCGTATGCCTCTGTTTCTCAACTCTCCCTCTCTTTTCTCTTATAAGGACACTAGTTATTGAATTAAGGGCTCCCCCTAATCCAGTATGATCTCATCTTGCGAGCCTTAACTTAATTACATCTGCAAAGACTCTATTTCTAAATATGATCACATTCACTGGTACCAGGGGTTAGGACTTGAACGTGTCTTTTGGTGGGACACAATTCAACCCACTATAGTTTCCAAGCATAAAAAATACGCCATTTAAGACACAATTTTGTGAGAAAATCAGGATAGAAATATGAGTTCAAGAAGGAAATTAATGACGCAAATATGTAAAATTTGTACACATGTAAAAATTTTAAATATGTAAAACGATGTAAAATTTCTGACTATTAATTTTATGGATTTTTTTTGGTCAGGTCCAGTGGCTCATACCTGTAATCCCAACACTTTGAGAGGCCAAAGCAGGAGGATTGCTTGAGACCAGGATTTGGACACCAGCCTGGGCAACATAGTGAGACCCCATCTCTACAAAAAAAAGTTTTAACTAGGCAGGCCCTGGTGGTGTGCACCTGTAGTCCCAGCTACTTGGGAGGCCAAAGCAGGAGGCTAACTTGAGCCCAGGAGGTTGAAGTTACAGTGAGCTGTGATTGCGCCACTACACTCCAACCTGGACAACAGAGTGAGACCTGGTCTCTTAAATAAATAAATAAATAAATAAATAAATAAATAAATAAAAATAATGTATGACTTTTTAAAGGGAAGATGATGAAGGTCAACTTTACTCCATACTGGAAATTACATTCTTCATAACTATATAAGCTTATGAGGACATTTGTAGTTATTCATTTTATAATATACAATGAAGTACATAATTTTTCACAATTCTTATAGGGAATATGAAAGAAAACAAGTCTTGAGGGTTTTTTGTTTGTTTGTTTTTTTGAGACAGAGTTTCGCTCTTGTTGCCCAGGCTGGAGTGCAGTGGCGCCATCTCAGCTCACTGCAACCTCTGTCTCCCAGGTTCAAGTGATCCTCCTTCCTCAGCCTCCCAAGTAGCTGGGATTACAGGCACCTGCCGCCACCCCTGGCTAATTTTTGTATTTTTAGTAGAGATGGGGTTTCACTGCATTGGCCAGGCTGGTCTCGAACTCCTGACCTCAGGTGATCCACCCACCTCGGCCTCCCAAAGTGCTGGGATGACAGGCGTGAGCCACCGCGCTGGCCTTAAAGAAAAAACTCTTTCCTGCCATGGGAAGTCTGGGGCCTCCAAAGGTGGGTCAGGAGTCCCTGTGTGAGGAGGGGGAAGCACCTGGGCTCAGGGTGAAATGTCTCGGGGAGAAAGAAGTCCCGCCCAGGACCCTGACGCACCCATTCTCCAGCCTCGGGGGACTGCACCCTAAATAGGGGCTGGTGGTGGAAGGGGACACCAATATGCCAGTCTCTGGCCTCAACCAAAAAAGGATTTGTTTTGCTTTTTGTTTTTAACCAACATTTGTATCCCCCTCTCCTATGCTTCATCCTCCTGTGCGTGGCTCTGTCCCAGCCTCCAAACAAAGCTGGCTCTGCAGGCTCCAGGCCGGCTGCGATGGGCTGACATCATGGAGCAGAAAATTACCGCCGAGAGCTTTGTGACATCACTATCAGGGCCTCAGACCAACAGAGCCAGCTGTCAGCCACCAGAGGCTAGCTGGAGGCTTGTCCCTGCCATCACCGAGAGCTCCCTCTAGCCACAGTATCAAAAATAGCAGGTGAGAAGCCCTCTCCTTTGCCGTCTTGTGAATGGCTGGCTGTCAGTATTTACCACTTTCTCTTCCCTCGGCCTCCGAGACACCCCACTTCTCAGAGGCCACGGTTCCCGGTGATCAATCACCCAGTCAGTGCAGTGTGGAGCCGCATACTGGTGCCTGCTTAGGACGAGAGTCCTGTGGGGACCTGTAACAGCCCCGGCCACCTGAGACAGACTGAGGCTACTTTGCCAGTGGCCTCTCCTCCGTTCTGGTCGTTCTGGTCGTTTTCCCGGGTGTCCTCTGCAGTCCTGGGGCGGTTCTCCACATTAGAGATGCAAAAATGCCAAAAGAGACGCACATGCAGGGCCTATGCTGACCAAGATCAGAGAGATCATTCCCTTATTCCCCATTCAACAAAAATTAGGGTGAACCACATGAACCACTGTGCAGGGGACAACAAAAGATCAGATATTGGCAATCTTCAATCTAGTCGTATTTATTGAGCCCCTCCATGTCCCTGCATGTTTCCAGTGCCGAACATTGTGAAAGGAAATTAAATCTTGAGACCCCAAACTCATTAAGCCAAAGGGAGAAGTCAAGCTGGGACCTGGATCACGCAAACCTCCCTCCCCCTTTTGGCTCCTAAATAAGATGGCTACCAGGTGAAAAGCTACACGCCTCCCCCGTGTTTTGCCCACAAAGAAATTCTTAGTGAGCTGCAAGATCTTTTAAGGTGTTTCTGTTAAAATTTCACCATGGCAATGTAAACTGATAGTTTATCTCTATAGGTACAGTCACCCCTGGCCCACCAGACACAAATGCATATGGGAATGTTTCGCTGCCCCATTTTGTCCAAGTTATCTTATGTAAAATGCAGATTCCCTGCATTTTTCCCCTGCCCCATTTGTCAATGTCATCTTATGTAAAAAATGCAGATTCGCTGAGCCAGACAAAGTCATGAATGACTATTTTTCCCTACCCACCTCTTACATGAAAATGGTGTGCTTCTCAATATCCCACCCTTTCCCCTTTAAATTTGGAGCCCTCAAAATCATCTTCGGAGCAAAGTATAGACCTGTCTCCCTGGCGTGTCCTTAACTTTGGCAAATAAACCGCCTAAAATGATTGAGACTTCTCTCGTCATTTTTCTCAATTGACAACACAAAGCAGCGAACCCAGGTCCCTGACCTCTTGCAGGTTCTTCAGCCCCAGGGGCACGGGCAGTGGCCTGATGTGAAGTCATTTTGTTCATGGTGGAAAAGCTATTCTCTTCCCAGCTCTCAGGCTGTGGGACAATGTCGTAAGAACAGCCCATTCAAATTTGCTTGGGGTGTGTGTTTGCGCGTGCGCATGCATAGGTGTGCTGAGGGTCTGGGGTGTGGGTGGTGGTGGTCTTGCCCTTGGGATACTAACGTCCCGTCACACTAATACTCTGACAGCTACATCTTGTCATCTTCAATGCTTGTCCCTAACCTTTCTGTCACTGAGATGCAATGTGACCAACATACATTGAATCAGGACTGACAATGTCAGAAAAAGACAAGTTAGACCATACATATGTAACACTTCTAATAATTAAACTATTCACTTTGGGAGAAATAAAAACCTAATTACATATATTAAAAGAAAGGCAAGCCAGCCCAGGAATAATGTAAAACAGTCATTTGTTAATGGTAGGTTTCACTGGCGAGGTGACAGATTCCCTAATTGTCTTGTTTAGCCTCATAACTAATATTTTAACGCTTTTTAAAATTTTTGATTATTGTGACAACCCCTAAGCAAGTAACTACAGAGGAAAGAAATTGTCACAGAAGAGGTCATGAAAAATATGAGTAAGTTAATCTGGAATCTAAATATTGTGGGCAGACCACAACGTGGTTAATCTTTAGCCTGACCTCCTCTCTAGGGAACCAAACAGAATGTAGTGAAGTGGAAAAGACAATTGCTTAAACTGATAACTGTGGCCTTAAAGAATTCTGTAGCTATGACACCCAAGTCATACCCAGTCTTTTTTAAAGCCTTTCTCCAGCTCCTGGGGCCCTTTGCAAATTGCTCATTAACTCCCCAGGGTTGCACAGTGCTGGAAGGAACAAGAGCTATTATAGCACGTCAGCATCTGAGGCTGGCCAACTTACAGGACTTGGAGAGCCCGAATTGCATCAGGAAGGGAGGGGGCCATTCTCCTGCCTCAGCCTCCCAAGTAGTTGGGATTACAGGCGCCCGCCACCATGCCCAGCTAATTTTTGTATTTTTAGTAGAGACAGAGTTTCACCATGTTGGCCATGATGGTCTCGATCTCTTGATATCGTGATCCACCCGCCTCACCCTCCCAAAGTGCTGGGGTTACAGGCGTGAGCCACAGCGCCCAGCCTTGACAATTTTATATACATTTATACTTACATACACATGAACTGAACAGTTTGGGAAGAACTCCAGCAAAATATCATAGTAGGTTAAAACTGTTATGGGGCTATAAAGTTTTTTGCTTTTTATGCTTTTCTCTATTTTCCACGTATACTACAATAAGCATAATAAACATTCTTCATAAAATAATAAACATCTTTATTTTTCTGAAATTATACTGCCCACTTTTAAAAGCATTTAATTACAACCATCAAAAACATGAAAACAACCCAAATGTCCAGCTACCTGTAAATGAATAAACAAATTGTGGCACATCCATAAACAAAAGACCACCCGGCAGTGAAAATAAACAGATCACTGGCACACACAACATGGGTGAGTTTCAGAAACATCACACTAATGCATCATTTACATGAACTCTTCCTGGAAATGTGTGCATGAGCAAGTCAAGAGTTTTGGTCTTGTCTTTTTTAAGAACATCTAATAGGACTCGTACATCTGATTGCAACTATCTGAGCACATTGCCAATTTTGAACAGGAATCCAAAAAAAAAAATAGAAAGTTTGGGTTTTACTGAGCATTTTTCTTTTTTATTTTATTTATATATTTTTTTGAGACAGGGTCTTGCTCTGTCACCCAGGCTGGAGTGCAGTGGTGCAATCTCAGCTCACTGCGAACTTCGCCTCTGGGACTCAAGTGATCCTTCCACCTCAGCCTCCTGAATAGCTAGGACCACAAGTGCACACCACCATGACCAGCTAATTTTTGTATTTTTTTGTAGAGATAGGTTTTCACCATGTTGCCCAGGCTGGTCTTGTACTCCTGAACTCAAGTGATCCTCCTGCCTCAGCCTCCCAAAGTGCTGGAATTACAGATGTGAGCTACCACGCCCTGCCTAGGCATTTTTCTTTCATGTTCATGTTGCATTTTCATACTGATGGATCACAGGTGAAATTCCTCCTAACTTTCTTAGAAATTCCGGCAGCCCAGGCCTTTCCTTGGAGCCCTGCAGCTGCACATCTAGACAGCCTGTTCCTCCTGAGCACTGGGCAGCCACTCTGAAAGGGACAGGGAACCCCACCAACCTTGTCCTTCTCATGTCAGCAGCCTGAGAAGGAGTACTGCCAGCTCCCCTCCCTGACCACTGTCAGAGGCCACCACTACTCTGACTCCCAAAGATCTCTTGAATCTTTCCGAGATCAAGCAGCCATTATTCACCCCCAGCATCACTGTGGCAACATCTCCACAGGTCCTTACACTGTCCGCATGGAGCCACAGTGAGTGATAAATAACAGTAACAAATGCAGATCCGATGGTGTCATCTTCCCGGTCTACATTCTTGGTGGCCTGCCATTGTGCTACAGCTGTGAGGCCCAACTTGGCAGCCACAAGTTGCATATGCTATTGAAATTTTATTTAATTAAAATTTAAAATTCAGTTTCTTGGTCACACTAACCACATTTCCACGGCTCAGTAGTTACATGGGGCTACCACACTGGTCACTACAGATACAGAGGTTTTCTCTCTGTGCAGCAAGTTCTGCTGGAGGATGCTGAATCAAAACATAAAGCAAGACCTTGAACTGGCCCTCGAGGCCCAGCAGCACCCCCAGCCTCACCTTGCACAATGTTCCCTCACACGCCACCCTCCCACTGCTCCAGTCCTGGCATCCCAGAGTCCCTTCCACCTTGGGCTCCTGCACCGGGAGCCCCACCTCTGCCCTCTGCCCCCACGCACCTACCTCATCTAGCTGATTCCTCTCCTCTGGTAGAATTCAGAATTCACTAGTCAAAGATTTCCCTGCCTTCTCAGGTGAGGTCAAATCCCCCTGTAGAGCAATCTAATGGCTCCCGTACTTATCGTTTAAAGCACTTTAATGATGACAGCATTGTTGTAGTTTAAATAGTGAAGGGTATCATTCATTGCTTAGTGTCTCTTTTCCTAACAAGAATGGAAGCTCTAGGATAGCAGATGTCTCATCTGTCCGGGACAACACGAAAACCAGTGCAGTACCTGGGACATAGTAGGAGGTAAATACATATTTGTTGAATAAATGAATGAGTCTAGAGGCTGATTCAAACAACATGAGTATCACAAGAGTATTAACACCTAACAAAGAAGGGTTTCCTCCATTCTAAACTCAAAATAGTTGAGGCTGAATTAAATAATGTTTTGACTATCTGCTGTCCACTTCGTGTGGGATTTACTGCAAGGACAGGGGAGGGGCCAGAGATAACAGCTTAGGTGGAGAGAACCTGCTGAGCAGCTGCCTGTGAATTGGAGAATGTAGCCAGTCCAACGCTTTCCCCAAAAGCCTGGGTAGTGAGGGACGTTTGACTGTTAACACCAGAGGCAAGAGCAAGCCTCTGCTAAGGGCAGGCTATGATCACAGGCCTTTAATAGGCATTGCATTCAATAGAATCTTACACTTTCATACGTTAGTGCAAAAGACTGAATGTGCCTCCTCTCCCCAAACCATATGTTGAAACCCTAACCTGAAATGTGATAGTATTAGGAAGCAGAGCCTCTGGGTGGTGATTGGGTCATGAAGGTGGAGCCCTCATGAACGGGATTAGTGCCCTTATAAAAGAGGCCCCAGAGAATTCACTAGCTCTCTACTCTCCATCACGTGAGGACACAGCAAGAAGGCATCATGGTAAACCAGACGCAGCCCTCACCAGACACCACACCTGCTGGCACCTTGATCTTGGACTTCCCAGCCTCCAGAACTGTGAGAAATACATTTCTGTTGTTTATCAGCCACTCAGCCTATAGTATGTTATAGCATCCTGAACTAACACAGCAATACATACTGTACTGATTTCAGAGGAAATGATAGACTGTCTTGGATTTGCTTCAATGTGAACAGATATCTACAGGAAAAAAATAAACTTCATCTGCTGCCTACACATACACAAAGAGAAGTATGGGATGGATTACAAACCCAAAATGAAAACTAAAGCTATAAATCTTCTAGAAGAGAACATGGACCAGCTTCACAGGAAAAAGCAAAAACTACAAGAGAAACTATTGGTAAGGTACTTTCATGAAAATATAAAACTATTATTCATTAAAATACACCATTTAGAAAACGAGGAGGCAAGCCACTTATCAGGAGAAGACGTGCAACTCGTCCAGGGTTGATTCTCATTACTGGTGGTAGTTATGATCCGTGAAGTGCCTCAGCACCAATTTAGGGAACACCGAACCACGGTTCTTAGGGAAAGTAAGGTTCCTATGAGCCTCTGGTGATAGCACTGTCATCAATCTATCAATGCATAACCTTGTTTGATGTGTGTTTCTATTGAAAGATGCTTTATTTGATCAGCGCTGTTGATTCATTTACATTGAACTTGCAGCCAACACACTGGAACGAAGCTTCTCTAACACACCAGTTTTCTCCATAAGACACAGCGCAGCCTTTTGCCACTTCGGAGCACCAGACAGCAGTTCAGCACCATGCCTGGGCTGTTGCAAACTGAGACCCCCAACAAAATGCACAGAAACATGAAAAAATGGGCACTAAATGGACCGTAAAAAGGACACTCGCCGTCCCTGTGGGAGCCACAGCAAGAAGGTGGGGAGTTGCCCTGTCCATCCCGGCTGGGGCCATGCACGTCAGACAACTCCAATGTCTCAGGGCTCTGCGTGTGCCCACGAATGGCCACAAAATTGTCCACAGTATTGACTTAGGGGTTACAAGTACATTTTATCAAGTAAATGAATTCGGAAATATGGAATCCACGAAGAATAAGGATGAACTATGACAAAGAATTGGCATCAAAAATATATAAAGCCTGGGTGTGGTGACTCATGCCTGTAATCCCAGCACTTTGAGAGGCCGAGGCAGGTGGATCACGAGGTCAGGAGTTTGTGACCAGGCTGACCAACATGGCGAAACCCCATCTCTACTAAAAAATACAAAAATTAGCCAGGCGTGGTGGTGGGTGCCTGTAATCCCAGCTACTCTGGAGGCTGAGGCAGAAGAATACCTTGAACCCAGGAGGCAGAGGTTGCAGTGAGCCAAGACAGTGCCATTGCACTCCAGCCTGGGTGACAGAGTGAGACTCCATCTCAAAAAGCAACAACAAATTTATATATATATATAATATATATATAAAATATATATTATATATTATATATTATATATTTTATATATAATATATATATATAATATATATATAATATATAATATATATTATATACTATATATAAAATATATAATATATATTATATATTATATATTTTATATATAATATATATTATATATTATATATTTTATATATAATATATAATATATAAAATACATTATATATTATATATTTTATATATAATATATTATATATTTTATATATAATATATAATATATAAAATACATTATATATTATATATTTTATATATAATATATTATATATTTTATATATAATATATATTATATATAAAATATATAATATATAATATATAATATATAATATATATAATATATTATATATAAAATATATAATATGTAATATATAAAATATAATATATATAATATATAATATATATTATATATAATATATAATATATAATATATATAATATATAATATATAATATATATTATATATAATATATAATATATATAATATATAATATATAATATAAAAAATATAAAATATATATAATATATAAAATATATATAATATATTATATATATGTATATGTGTTCGTGTGTGTGTGTGTATATATACATATGTTATACAACTCAATAACAAAAAGACCAACAACGAATTTTTTTTAATGAGCAAAAGATTTGAACACATTCTTCACAAAGGAATGAACACCCTTGGCCAATAAGCACATGAAGAAAGGCTTAGCACGGTTCACCTACAGGAACGTGCAGATTCAAACCACATGAAGGTGCCATGGCACACCCACGAGAGTGACCAGAGTGTGAATGTGCGACAGCGCTAGGCGTCGATGAGGTTGTGGTGGATTGGTGTAGGACCCCCACAAGCGGTTATCGGGAATGGGAAATTGTCACTGCTCTCAAGAGACCTCCCAGCAATTTCCTGTACAAGTAAACATTAGTCACGTCTGATTGAGCAAGTCCACTCCTAGTGCTTACCCAAGAGTAATGGAAGTCCTCTCTCTCTCTCTCTCACACACACACACACACACACACACACACGCACAGAGAGAGAGAGAGACTTGTACACAAAGTTTCATAGCAGCTTTGTTCCCAGTAGCCCCACACTGGAAACAGCCCAGGTCCAGAGCAGTCTATGGTCTATGATCCCCTCCCCCGGGCCACTGCAACCTGTGTGTAGCCCAGCTCACCCACAAAGAAGTGCTGGGCGCTGCAGGTGATATCACAACAGAGTCTGAGCTGGGGATAACACACCCCTCTGCAGAGTCAGAACACCCCCGCCGGGCCAGCCCACACCTTCCATGCCAGAAAGCACTCCGCCTCCACCACCTCCCAGCTAACCTTCCCAGGTGAGCGATGCCAGGCTGACCCCTGGTCCTGGAGCTGTCCACCCTTGTGCCTTATTCAAATCCCATCTGTCCTTCCAGGACCACCTCGTCCAGGAAGTCGACTCGCTGACCCCAAGCCACCTCTGACCCGCCCCTAGCAGGCATGCCTGCTCCCTCCTAATCGTGTCTGTCCTGCACAGCTGGGGTTGCCTTGGTTTCATTTTAACTAACATTAACTGACCATATCTTAGGCCCCAGACTCTAAGCTAAACACTTGAAGTGCATTTCCTTATTTAACCCTCCCACAACCTGCCACATGGTATTGGGGTCCTTATCTTACAGAGGAGGAAACTGAGGTGAAGGGAGGCAAGGCACACGTGTCCCTAGTCAACCAGCTGTTTCATCAAGATTCAAACCCAAGTCATGGAGGGAGGAGGAGCAGGTGCCCCAAGGGAAGGTGGAAGCTGCTGCCAGAACTGGGGTACGGGCAGAAGCAGGTGGCATCAGGGGCTCTCAGCTGAACTCAGCTCCCCAGGGGGACAGAGGCACACCCGGAGGGCTTGGCGGGAACATCAGTAGCATGCCCAAGGGCAACCACTTCCCAGGGCTACTCCTGCATGGGCAGGGCACGCCAGCAACAGCAGCCTGGAGGAGTGGGGACCAGAGACCCTTCTTCAAATTGCCAGGCCTCAGTGTTCCTCGAAAACCCCAGAGGGGCCTGTGGTCGTCCTGGAAAGCCAAGAGCTGCTGGGCCAAACTTACTTGATCTCAAAAAGAGAAGAAATGTGTAATTTCCAGCCCTGAAAGGTTGTGGAGCACACCCACGGACACCTGTCATAGCTGTGCGAGTATCTTTACTTTTCAGGCATGCATGGTCCACTTCGTTTCTTCACTGAGACTTGACGGAGGGCTTTGGTATGTCAGGAACATCTCTAGTGTCTGGGGAACAGAGGTGAAAAAGACATATGAGGTGCCCACTTGTGCAACTGACACACAATAAACACAAACAAGAGAAATATCAGGGAGTAGCCACTGAAATGCAGAAAGTTAGGGAGTGATTATCCTCAGGACACACCAGCTCCTATGGGTGGAACAGTCCCCAGGGTGTCTTGGGGTTTCCATGTGAAGGAGCAGGGAAGTGCTCGGCGAGGTCCCTCAGGCTAGCAGGGCCTGTCCTGGGAAGTAGGAGGGCAGGGGCCTGGGGAGGAGGCCGGAGGAGAAGCCGGCAGATGCAGATGGCCTTGGAGTCCATTTCCAGCACCTTGGCAGGCTATCAGAGGGTTTTAGCAGGAGAATGGTAAGACTTGACTTGGGTTTTTCAAAAATCCCTGAGCATCTTCAAGAACGCCTGAGCTGTTTTAGAGACTGGATTTGAGAGTGGGGAGCCGGAGTGGACTCAAGGGCCAGGTGGGGCCTCCTACAGTGTCCGGGGAGACAGAGGGTGGTGGCCCAGGGAGGTGTGGGGACAGATGGGGTCAGGACACATTTCAGAGTTAGGGAACAAGATATACTGATGGATTGGAGAGAGGAATCAAGGATGACTCCTGGGCAGAGGCGGAGTGGACGCCCACTCACCAGCGACTCAGGCTGAGTGGGGCTCTGCCCTCCTCGCCTCCTGCAGCTTCTGGGTGGAGAGGCTCTTTCTCCCTGCTCTCCCCCTCTTTCCACTCTTCTGAAAACACCGCTCAGCTTGCATCTGGTTGCATGCAACAGAAATGGATTCTGGCCCACTTCCAGAAGAAAAGGGTGTGATAGAAAGAAGTGGGTTAGGGGCAGGCTCAGAAACCCCAAGAGAAGCTCCTGGGGAAGGGAGGGGCTGGGGCTTCTGGGGTCCCTGAAGCAGTTGCTGATGCAGGGTCCCTTCTGCTGTGGAGGGAAATCTCCAAGAAAGGTCTAAAGTCCTCAAATGGCTTACTGGAAATCCACACTTCCCAGAAAGTCCAACTGGCCAAGCAGGATGTCCTGTTGTGACAGGACATTTCACCCACAGTCTCACTCACCAAGATTGATGGTGAGAAGCGTCCTGTGCGAGAAGTCAGAAGAGGGAGCGGAGGCTGGGCCACCAAAGCTGGCAGTACGACCCACTCTCGGCTCTATTTTCAGATGTTTTGGGTGTGAGTCCTAGCTCCAGAGCTGTGTGATGTGGCCAGATTACTTATCTTCCCTGTGCCTCAGTCCCCCATCTGGGAACATGGAGCTAACAGCAATGTCTACTTGATAGAGATGTTATAAGAATTGAGTGTAAAATAGAAGAGTTTCTGGTATCAGATCAATGCTCAATACGTGTCCTTGTTATTACTAATTATTGTATAACTATGATTCCTCTTGGACAAGCACAGAAAGAGGATCTTAGGGGAAGGAAGCCAAGTAGGGGAGTCAGAGGCCACGTGAATTCCCTCAATGCAGAGGGTCCACCATGTGCCTGCTCAATGGGGAACTGACCCGTGACTGTCTTTAGGGATGGGTGGGAACCTAGAATGCAAGTTCTCACTGAAACCATCTCTGGGCCAGTGAGTTTCTGGAGCAGCCAGCACACGCCTGCCTAATTCGTGTTAGAGCTAAGCTCTACTTATTACAGCCCATTTCTGTGGCCAGTGTTCTCAGGTGCTTCTGTGGCAAGATGCTCGCTCAGCACCTGCCACACAGTGGCAGAGAAGGTAAGAAACCTGGACTCGCACCACCCCCCAGAGCAGAAACAAGGCTCCCTGCCTCTCTGGTATCCCAGGGCTCCAAGCAGGAGTGCAGGGCTGGAGGAGGAGTGAGCAGGTCCCAAGGCTAGGGTGAAGAGGGCTTCTGGAGGAGTGGGCAGCAGGGTAGGGGCTGCAGGAAGGACACACGGCTGAGAGGGTGGCTGCAAGACAGTGCAGGGCAGTGCAGAGGAGGAAACGGAGGCTGCCTGGGCTCCCTGGGAGGGAAGGAGATGGTGGGGCGGGTGGGGGGCCTGGGGGCAGCTGCAGCCCTGTCACACCTGTAGAGGTGAACAAAGAAACCACTTTCGTCTGTTAATGTTTGAAGGCATCCTCAAGATGAAAAAGAGTTAAGAGTTACTATTAAATACTGTAATTACGTGTTTCAAACAACCCTCAGAATAGGGAATGAGGAAAGCAGCTCTACACATCACTGAGCATCTGCGTGCAGGTTAATGCCTACTGACAAGGACATTTCCGCTCCTCATCTGGGAGCAGGCCTTGACTATAGTCATCCAGGTTCCCGGCTCACCTGGGCATATTAGCATATTAACCTAGGAGAGAGAAGAGACAGGGCTGGGGCCCCTTCTGGTGCGAGACGGAGAGATCCTTCTACAGCCTGCACCCTCATCTCAGAGGGACACCCGGTCACCTTTGCCCTGCAGGAGGAACTCACACAGCCAGCAGGGGACAGACCCTGGCCTGATCCCACCCCCTGCCCACTCTACCTGCCCCCTTTCCAGACCACCCCAGCTGAGAACATCTGCACTAAGGCCATGGCTTTAGTACACATTGAAGAACACCCAGGGGGAATACATTTCCAGAATACATTTCCTAAGAGATTGCACAGGTTACATACATCCCGTTGCAGTGACACAAAGTCCCGAGGTGGCAGGGTCCTGACTGTTCCCTGGACTCATGGCAGGTGACCCCCAATGGCCCACACTTTGTGTCATTCCCTTCCTTTCCATGTCAGCAGAACCTGCGGCTCACTTGTAACTGATAAAGCAGTGCAGAGGGGACGGGCTGTCCCTCTGAGATTAGGTGCGGGATGTAGAAGGCTCCCTCCGGCTTGCATCATCAGGAAGCTCCTCCAGGTGGCCTTGCAGAATGAGCTGTGCAGTGAACTGTCCACAGAGAAGACAGCCTGGCAGAGCGGCCTCCGGCCCACAACCAGTGAGAAGTTGATAAAAAGATCTTTCAAACAGCTTTATTCCCATGAATTTGAAGTCATAGATAAAAGGCACAATCTTGGCCGGGCGCAGTGGCTCATGCCTGTAATCCCAGCACTTTGGGAGGCCAAGGAGGGTGGATCACAAGGTCAGGAGTTCAAGACCAGCCTGGCTAACACAGGGAAACCCTATCTCTTCTAAAAATACAAAAAAAAAAAAAAAAAAAAAAAAAAAGAATTAGCTGGGTGTGGTGGCAGATGCCTGTAATCCCAGCTACTCAGGAGGCTGAGGCAGAGAATTGCTTGAACCCCGAAGGCGAAGTTTTTAGTGAGCGGAGATCACACCACTACTCCAGCCTGGGCGACAGAGCAAGATTCTGTCTCAAAAAAAAAAAAAAAAAAAAAAAAAACCAGTCCTAGGAGAAACAAAATCTACCAAAACTGACCCACACACACAAATAGAATACATGAATAGGCCTTTACCTGATAAAGAAATGAAATATATAATTCAAAACCCTCCCACAAAGATTACTCCTTAAGAGATAAATTCTTCCAGAAAGTGGTAATAGAGGAAACAGTTCCCACTCAGTTCATACGGCCTGTGGGATTGTGATCCCTGAACCCAATGAGAATGTGAGGAGAAAGGAAAATTGCAGGCTGATCTCTCTTACAAACAAAGGCATAAAATCCCCAATAACATATTAGCAACCTGAATCCAGCAATTTATAAAACAGGGATAACATATCATAACTAAATTGAACTTATTCCAAGAATGCAAAGTTGGTTGAATATTGAAAAATCAAAGTATATTGTCATATTAAAAAGATAAAGAATTTTTAATTTTACAAAATCATTTTAATAAAGGCAGAAAAGTATTTGATAAAGTTCCACCTATTCATTGAGAAATAAAAATAAAATCCTAAGCCCCACAACTGAGTGGATGGACCCCTTCTTGGCCAAGGGGACCCCAGGGTTAAAAACTTCAGTGTTATAAAGATGTCAATTATCTAGAAGTTGATCTGTAAATTCAATGTGATTCCAGTCAAATTTCCTGTGTGTGCATGGGGTGGGGGGTGGGGGGAACAGGTTGTGTGTGTGTGTGTGTGTGTGTGTGTAAAAACTGAGTTTCCAGGCCAGGCGCGGTGGCTCACACCTGTAATCCCATCACTTTGAGAGGCTGAGACCAGTAGATCTTGAGGTCAGGAGATCGAGACCATCCTGGCTAACATGGTGAAACTCTGTCTCTACTAAAAATACAAAAAATCAGCTGGGCGTGGTGGTGGGCGCCTGTAGTCCCAGCTACTCAGGAGGCTGAGGCAGGAGAATGGCGTGAACCTGGGAGGCAGAGCTTGCAGTGAGCCAAGATCACGCCACTGCACTCCAGTCTAGGCGACAGAGCGAGACTCTGTTTCAAAAAAAAAAAAAACTGAGTTTCCAGCCATGACAGGATGAGAGATCAGACCCACCTCAGTATGCCTCCTTCCTTATTAATCTTTAACCAGAATTATTTCCTAAGGAATAAGCAGAAACCAGCTCTGGAAAACAAGAAACAGACAATCATTAGCCAATCACCTCAGGCCTCAACCAAATGATCTCTTCCTTTTGCGCATTCGACACAGCTGACAAACATCCCTTCCTGAAAACTGACCACCATCTCTTGACTAATTTGGGTCAATTTACAGAGAATTCTCCTTGAGAGTTTTTTTGTTCTCCATTTCACCTTTAGACGTCAGAGGACCTAAAACTCCATCCTTGGATGGTGCTAACACTGCCCATTTTAAATATGTGCCCAGTGAAGAGGTGTGAAGCTCAACTGTGTATGTTTTACCTCTCATGAATATTCGTGACTCCTCCCATAGTGTGTTGAATATGCATACTTAGCCAGCCTGTTCAGCATGAATTCCTGACTTACTCTTCCCGGACTCCAAGCGCTTGCTCTTGGTGTGAAGGCTGTGCTTCCCAGCCTGCAGGATGGCCGATCTACGGGCTGCAACCCTTTATGAGAAATAAAGCTCTCCTCTCCAAATTGATGAACCTTGTGATTCTCTTCAGTTTGCATCATGATTTTTTTTTTTTTTCAGAAAATGTAGAAAAGTGGAAGTAGAACAGGTCCGTTAACTGATAAAGGGTAACCATAAATGTTTATTTAATGGTAAAATGTTGAAATCCTTTCCTCTGGGATTGGGAGGAAGACGGATGCCACTCCTGGCACTGCTGATCAGCACTGTGCAGAAGCCCGTAGCCAGAGAAGGGCAAGAAAAGGAATAAAGGGTGCAAGGATTGGAAAAGAAGAAATGAAACAATCAGTAACGTGAGTAGTATGATTGCCTAGGACGAAAATCCAAGAGGGTCGACAGGAAAATTGTTAGAATTAAAAAGTATGTGTAGCAAGTTTCCCAGATAAAGATCAAAATTCAGAAATCAGTTATACATCTTCACACTAGCAACGAAGAATTGTTTTTAAATATATCATTTATGATTATACCAAAAATATCAAATGCTTGGGAATAAATTTGATGAAAAATGTGCAAGAGTCTATATAGCAAAACATAAAAAGCAATAAGAAATTTTTAAAAGACCTAAATAAATGAAAAGCTATACCATGTCTGTGGATGAAAAACTTCAATGTTATAAACATGTCAATTCTCTAGAAGTTCATTCATAAATTCGGTGGGATTCCAGTTAAATTTCCATTATTTTTGTGTGTGTGTGTGTGTGTGTGTGTGTCGTGTGTGTGTGTGAAACTTGACAAGCTGATTCTAAAATACATGAAAATGGAAGAGCCAGGACATTCAACAAGGTTTGAGGACTTGTTCTAGGGGACATCAATTTATGATAAAGGCTCAAGAATTAAGCCAATGTGATATTGGCTCAAGGATAAAAAAGAAAATCAGCCAATGGAACAGAGTAGAACACCCAGAATGATATCACAAAAAATTTGATAGTTGATTTCCGAGGAAGGTGGTCCCACAAAGTGGTGGGGTCTTTCCAAGGAGTCCTGTGGAAACATTGAGATCAGATATGACCCTTGGCCACTGCCTCCCACAATTCCAGGTACACTGAGAATCTATTTGTAAAAGGCAAAACCCTAGAGCTTTGGGTTACTTTTAGAAAGTAATGTAGAATGTCTTTGAGACCTTGGGGTCGGCAAAGACTTCTTAATCTGGATGTAAAAAATTCTAACCATCAAAGAAAATACTGAGAAATAAATATTTCTCATAAATACTACATTGAAATGAAAAGTCGTATGTATCGAAAAAGACTATGAAGACAGAAAAATGGGCAAAACTAAATGGTAGTGTTTAGAGATGGTGCTGAGAGGGTAGGGTAATAAGGGAAGTGGGAGGGGATGACCATGACCAGCTGAGCAGCTGGAGGGGGATGAGGAGTTCGACAGGCAGGGGGCACCAGAGAGCAGGAGAGCTCTCGAGGCTGGCCACATGCAATTTCTTGAACTGAGTGGTGTTTATATGAAGGTTTGGTTTATAACAATTAATTAAGCCATAACTCATATGTTTTCTGAGCTTTTCTGAATAGGTAGCATATTTCACAACAGAAAGAAGTAAAAATACCTACATAAATATTCAATTATTTTAGAAATCCACTTGGACAGTTTAAGTGGATTGGTTTTTTCAAATGGATGGTAATGATATGTGAGCTGTGTATTTTTTTATTCACTATTTTTTGTGAGGAGACAGGGTTTCACTCTGTCACCCAGGCTGGAGGGCAATGCCATGATCTCGGCTCACTGCAGCCTCCAAGTTCAAGTGATTCTCCTGCCTCAGCCTCCTGAGTAGCTGGGACTACAGGCATGCACCACCCCATACCCAGCTAATTTTTCTGCTTTTAGTAGAGACAAGGTTTTTGCCATGTTGGCCAGGCTGGTCTCAAACTCCTGGCCTCAAGTGATCTGCCCGCCTCAGCTTCCCAAGGTGCAGGGATTATAGGCGTGAGCCACTGCACCTAGCCTGTGAGCTGTATTTTTTAAAAAAGAAAAGGCTCTGCAGGAGCTCACGGAGGAGAATGTGCTGTTTCTTCAGGCCACCCTATTACACTCGGGAAAGGTGCTCATGCAGCAACTCAGATTCAGCACCTGCAGTTAAAAGCCTCTTGCCTCATTTATGTCTGTCTGCCTGGTCTCTGCAATGACTTTGCCAAAATAAATGTCAGCTCATAAAGTCAAACATGCCTATTCATGACTGCTCCACCCTGCACTGTGCAGACCGCAATGAGACGCCCATGTGTCCTGGAGACACAGCTCAGCAAGACACAGTGACAGGGAAAGTCATCTGACCAGGGGAGTTCTTTTCCTTCATGTCTAATTCTTCCAGTCAGGTGGCAAAATAGTCAGTGAAGAGGAACAACACAAAATGAAAAATTCCATTCTGCACAGTGGAAAAACGCAGTGTTTTCAAGGACACTGTGACCAAGCAGGCCAAAGGGTGCTGAGCAGAAGCAGAAGAGCCCATGGGAGCTGGGAATTGCCAGGTTGGTGAACCAGCGGACACCCACGTCTCTGCATGGAGACCAGCCTTCTAGGAACTGGTCCTGTTGTTTACCGTTTGGGACAGTCAGATGTCCCTGAAAGTAACTCTAAGCTGGGATAAAGGTCCCACAGCAAAGTACTCAGTGAAGAACCCCCTGAAAAATTAACACGGAGAACAGCCTTGCTCAGCCCACTATGTGCAAAATGACTTGTTGAGCTTCAAGAGCAAGGGGTTGCAAGGACTCGGCTGATGGTTCCATGATACTTTCATCATCTCCAAAAGCCCAATGGCACACACAACCACAAGCCTCAAAGAACAAAGCCAACATTTACTTGGCTCTGAGTTCACATTATTTTCCAAGCATTGGGCAAGGGATGGAAAATAAATATTTAATTTTCCTTTATATTTTAAGGAAAATAAGCATTCATGAAAGTTACTAGAACCTGAGATAAGAATGCATTACGGGCCAGGCGCAGTGGTTCATGCCCGTAATTCCAGCACCTTAGGAGGTCAAGGCAAGTGGATCACCTGAGATCAAGAGTTTGAGACCAGCCTGACCAACATGGTGAAACCCCATATCTACTAAAAATGCAAAAAAATTAGTTGGGCATGGTGGCAGGTGCCTGTAATCCCAGCTACTCAGGAGGCTGAGGCAGGAGAATCACTTGAACCTGGGAGGTGGAGGTTGCAGTGAGCCAAGATTGCGCCATTGCACTCCAGCCTGAGCAACAAGAGCAAAACTCCATCTCAAAAAAAAAAAAAAAAATGCATTACATAGGGAAATCGTTGTTTAGATTTCCCTTGCTATAGAAGAAACTGACATCATAGTTCCTTTAAAGTATAACCCTGGAAAAGACTGGCATCTATAACAATTTAAAATATAAAAAAGAAACATATGTAACTTTTTAAAAAAGACATACAATAACAAGTGTTGGTGAGGATACAGGGCAACTAGAAACATCATACATTGCTGATGAGAATGCAAATTGGTGCAGCCACTTTGGAAAACAGTTTAGTAGTTTCTCTAAAAAGTTAAATATAAACTTACCGTATGAGCCAGAAATTTCACTCCTGGGAATCTATCCCAAAAAAACAAAAACATTCATCCACACAAATATTTGTACATGAATGTTCATGGCTTCATTATTCATAATATTCATAATATCCAAAAGGTAGAAACAATCCAATGTCTATCAGCTGATGAATGGATAAATAAAATCTGGATATCCATAACACAGAACATTGTTCAGCAATAAAAAGGAATAAGACTGCTGAACACATGCTGCACCATAGATGAAGCTCAAAAACATGCTCAGTGAAAGAAGCTGGAGACAAAAGAACATGTATTGTGTCATTGCATTAATATGAAATGCCCAGAAAGATCAAATCCATAGAGACAGAAGCAGATCAGTGGTTGCCCAGGCCTGGGGACCAGGGAGGCAGTGAGGATGGAGGGCAAATTCTCCAAAGTTGTTTTGGGGGGTGATGAAAATGTTCTAAACCTGGATTGTAGTGATGGTTGTGTAACCCCATATATTTACTAAAATTTATTGGATTGTGCACTTAAAGTGGGTGAATTTTATGGTATGTAAAGTAAAACTCAATAAAGCTGTATTTTGGGGAAAAAGAAGCAGAATACACAAATGAATAAGGAATGGATTATTCAGCAAGAAGTGCTGGAGATATTGACTAAGTATTTGGGGGAAAAATCAACTTACGTTCTGACTCATATTGCACACACTAAAATAAGCCAAGTTTTATATTAGCCAAACCAGAAAAAATGATTAGATGAGAAATATGGCTAATAGGTGACTAATTCCAGTGTGGGGAAGGCTCTTTAGGTATCAAATCAGTGGAAAAAAGCATGAAGGAAAAGATATGCTGATATTTGACTGTGAAAAAGCCAAATATCAGCATATCTGTATAAAAATATATATAATATATAAATATATAATATATATTTATTATATACAAATATAAATATATATTTGTATATAATAAATATATATTTGTGTATAAAATAAAGTTACAAGATAAAGAATGAACCAAAAATATATGTTTGCTACAAATATGACAGGGTTCAGGTCTTTGATGTTTACATATAGAAATTAAAAAGAAAAATACTAACACTGACGATTCTCAGAAGAAAGTTTCCCAATGCAGACTCATGCCCGAAGAGCAAGCTCACTTCTCCAGCCCAGCATCTCTGTCTTCTCCGCGACTTCCAAACTGCATGCACACGTATTTGTTCTGACCCAGCCTCATGGGAAGGCAGAGTTGGTGGGGCATAGGGGCTCTGACCACATCAAATCCTCAGTTGCAAATAGCCGGTCGGCGCCCTGTCCTCCAAGCTCTGACTTGGCTGGTGGCACCAGCCTCACTCCTCTTCCCACAGACCACCTGCTCCGAAGGAAGGGTTCTGCCCATCAACATGCAGAAACCACCCCTTGATAAAAGAGCTGTCTCGACCGGGCACGGTGGCTCACGCCTGTAATCCCAGCACTTTGGGAGGCAAAGGCAGGTGGGTCACGAGGTCAGGAGATCGAGACCATCCTGGCTAACATGGTGAAACCCTATCTCTACTAAAAATACAAAAAATTAGCCGGGCATGGTGGGGGGCGCCTGTAGTCCCAACTACTCTGGAGGCTGAAGCAGGAGAATGGCGTGAGCCCGGGAGGCGGAGCTTGCAGTGAGCCGAGATAGTGCCACTGCACTCCAGCCTGGGAGACAGAGCAAGACTCCGTCTCAAAAAAAAAAAAAAAAAAAAAAAAAAAAAAAGAGCTGTCAGTTCTCACATTAGCTTGAATGTGTCTATAATATTCTTCCTATCTAAAAGCAGGGAGAAAGCAATGCAACATGCTGGGCATTCACCCAGAATACCTCATTTGGGTGGAGAGAAGCAAGGATCATCTCGCGTGGCTAATGAGGAAGGCAGGAGGCCTGAGACAGCAACCCTGGCTGGCATGAAGCCTGCGTTCACTGTTTTAGACATGCAAGAAAGCTCAGATTTCTTTATTTTCTCCAGATTACCTTCAATCTGGCTGTGAGGAAATTCAGTCTTCCTCCCCCTGCCACACTGGGAGTGTGGATGCCTCAGTGACTCACAGGCACGGTGTCCCTACCTACCCCAGCACCCGAGACCCTGCTCCAGGGGCCAGCGTCCTGTGAGGCAGAAGCCAATTCTTGCTGCAGCACCGGGCCGTCATTCCCCTCAGAGAGCTGGTCACGCCCCAGGGTTCTGTTGGGCCCCGGGCATAGTCCCCACTAACCCATGGCGCCCCACAATCTCCCTACCTCGCTCCGTCCCTGGAACTGCTCTCCTCCTATCAGTACACCCAGCATCATGTCTTCAATGAGCTCAGGACTGAAAACACGCACACCACACACACACCATACACACCGTGGACACATCACACACGCCACACAGCACACACACATATACACACCACACACACACACACACCATGCACACATACCACACACACCGTGGACACATCACACATGCCACACAGCACACATATATACACATACACTGCACACACACATACACATACACATACCCCCCACACACACACCACACACACACACCACATGCAATGCGGACACATCACACACGCCACACAGCACACACACATACACATACACCACGCACACACACATACAAATACCACACACACACATATACCACACACACACACACACCACATGAACCGTGGACACATCACACACGCCACACAGCACACACACATACACATACACATACCACACATACACACCACACACACACACACACACCATGCACACACACCACACACACCGTGGACACATCACACATGCCACACAGCACACACACATACACATACACATACCACACACACATATATACCACACACACACCCCACACGCACCGTGGACACATCACACATGCCACACAGCACACACACACACACACACACCACACACACATCACATGCACCGTGGACACATCACACACGCCACACAGCGCACACACACACACACACCACACACACACATACAGCATACACATACACACCACACACACACACACCACACATACACACATACGCACCCACACTGTGGACACATCACATACACCGCACAGCACACACACATATACATACACCACACACACATACACAAACACCACACACACACCCCACACATGTCACACACCACACTAAACACACCACACACACAGACACACACACACACATGCTAACCCATTGACTTAGCAGTGCCTGCTTTCCATCTCACAAAAGCTGATAAGGAAGCACATGGACTTGGTGCTCTGTTTAGAACCCTGGGAGGGAAGTGTGGAATGAATGAAAATGAAGCCCCAGGTGCAGTGGCTCATGCCTGCAATCCCAGCACTTTGGGTGACTGAGGCGGGTGGATCACCTGAGGTCAGGAGTACGGGACCAGCATGGCCAACATGGCGAAACCCTGTCTCTACTAAAAGTACAAAAATTAGCTGGATGTGGTGGTAGGCACCTGTAATCCCAGCTACTCAGGTGGCTGAGGCAGGAGAATCACTTGAACCCAAGAGGTGGAGGTTGTCATGAGACCAGATCATGCCACTGCACTGCAGCCTGGGCAACAGAGCGAGACTGTATAAAAAAGAAAGGAGGAAGGAAGGAAGGAAGGAAGGAAGGAAGGAAGGAAGGGAGGGAGGGAGGGAGGGAGGGAGGGGAGGGAGGGAGGGAGGGAGGGGAGGGAGGGAGGGAGGAGGAAGGAAGGAAGGAAGGAAGGAAGGGAGGGAGGGAGGGGAGGGAGGGAGGAAGGAAGGGAAGGAAGGAAGGAAGGGAAGGGAGGGAGGGAGGGAGGGAGGGAGGGAGGGAAAGGAAGGAAGGAAGGAAGGAAGGAAGGAAGGGAGGGAGGGAGGGGGGAGGGAGGGAAGGAAGGAAGGAAGGAAGGAAGGAAGGAAGGAAGGAAGGGAGGGAGGGAGGGAGGAAGGAAGGAAGGAAGGAAGGAAGGAAGGGAGGGAGGGAGGGAGGGAGGGAGGGAGGGAGGGAGGGAAAGGAAGGAAGGAAGGAAGGAAGGAAGGAAGAAAGAGAGAGAGAGAGAAAGAAAGAAGGAAAGAAAGAAAGAAAGAAGAAGAAGAAGGAAAGAAAGAAGAAAGAAAAGAAAGAAAGAAAGAAAGAAAGAAAGAAAGAAAGAAAGAAAGAAAGAAAGAAAGAAAGAAAAAAAGAAAAAAAGAAAGAAAATGCAGCTGGACTTGATGATCCTGGCACCTGCGTTGCCCTTACTCATAGCAGATTTCAGCCACGGAGCTCCATTTCCCAAACCTGGAGAGGAGACAGTGGACATGTTTGATGACTCCATCCTGGACTTTATTTTATTTTATTTATTTATTTATTTATTTTTGAGATGGAGTGTCACTCTGTCGCCCAGGCTGGAGTGCAGTGGTGCAGTCTCAGCTCACTGTAACCTCTGCCTTCCAGGTTCAAGCCATTCTCCTGTCTCAGCCTCCTGAGTAGCTGGGATTACAGGCGTGCACCACCACGCCCAGCTAATTTTTTTGTATTTTTAGTAGATATGGGGTTTCACCATGTTGGTCAGGCTGGTTTTGAACTCCTGACCTCGTGATCCACCCACCTCGACCTCCCAAAATGCTGGGGTTACAGGCATGAGCCACCATGCCCAGCCTCATCCTGGACTTTAAAACAGAAAGGAAGACAGAAGGACTGGAGAACAAAGGTTTAGAAAAGCTCCAGACCAGTGTTGGCAGACTCCTTAAGGTCCAAAACATTTGTGCATTTAGAAAAATGCCCAGGACTCTGGAACTTTGTCTAATATTCAATTTCCTTGCCTTAAGTGATTAAGATTCCCCCTAGAGAGCACTGGTTCTCAAATAAGCACTCTTGGGAAACTCTTGGGCACCTCTTGGGCAGTTCATTAAGACACATTTGCTGGCCAGGCGCAGTGGTTGACGCCTGTAATCCCAGCACTTTGGGAGGCAGAGGCAGGCGGATCACAAGGTCGGGAGATTGGGACCATCCTGGCTAACACAGTGAAACCCCATCTCTACTAAAAATACAAAAAATTAGCCAGGCATGGTGGCGGGCGCCTGTAGTCCCAGCTACTCAGGAGGCTGAGGCAGAAGAATTGCTTGAACCTGGGAGGCAGAGCTTGCAGTGAGCCGAGATCACGCCACTGCACTCCAGCCTGGGCAACAGAGCAAGACTCCATCTCAAAAAAAAAGTACGCTTTTGCTGGGCCCATCCCTAGAGTTCCCTCTCAGCAGGTCTGGGGTGGAAACTGAGAATGTACATTTATAATGAGTCCCCAGGCTGTGCTGCTGTGCGGGCCAGACTGAGAACCGCTGCTCTAATCACACTACTCTCACAGCTGGTAAATCAAAAATGTTCTAAATTCAACCAGATGCCCTTACTTAGAAACATAGATTGCCAGCTCAAAACTCTTCTAAAGATTTCATTAAAATTACAAGAGTAATAGATCAGTTGTTCTTGAATGTTTTAAGCACTTCAAACAGCAGGTGAACACTTCTACGCATTATAATTATTACAAATATAATCAGTACATGCAAAGTAAACATTTACAGAAGTGGCAATATTGTGGATCATAAATGGCTTTTTCAAGATCTCTATTTCAATTCTGATTTCTGTTTCTGTTATCTTCATTCCCCATGTTCTCCCAAGGACACAATGTCACTCCCCTAATTAGAGAGATGGGTCACAGTCTCAGAGGCGGAGGCTGACAGAGGTTTCAGTTATTGCCTGAAACTCAGTGACTCAAGACCAGGGATATACGCCTTGGGTGCACCTTGCTGGGCGATTCCCCCTGAATCATTTCCCAGCTGGCAAGCCCCTTTTAGTAGTTCTACTTTGTGTGTTACAGCAGAAACTATCCAAACGATAAACCTTCACCAGCTGGATTGGCGTAGGATTTTGTAACATAGTCTTTTATTCAGCATATACTTGGTCTGAGCAACTTGTCCAACTGTGTGCTGAAAGAAACACATACTGGTTTACAAGAGTATTGTTGAATTTTTAGGAATCTCACAAGCTGATTATTAAACACAGCCATTATTACGTTAAATTATGTAAACTTAGAATTAAATGCGTTATATTAAGAACAAAGGGGCTGGGCGCGGTGGCTCACACCTGTAATCCCAGCACTTTGGGAGGTTGAGGCAGGTGGATCACCTGAGGTCAGGAGTTCGAGACCAGCCTGGCCAAGATGACAAAACTCCTTCTCTACTATAAATACAAAATTAGCCGGGAGTGGTGGCGTGCACCTGTAGTCCCAGCTGCTCGGGAGGCTGAGGCAGGAGAATCACTTGAACCTGGGAGGCGGAGGTTGCAGTAAGCCGAGATCGTGCCACTGCACTCCAGCCTGGGAGACAGAGTGAGATTCCATCTCAAAAAAAAAGAACAAAAAGAACAAAGGTAATAAATACTCAAAACTTGTCACTTCCTATTTATTTTACTAACATCTATGCCCTTGACAATATTTACATCTAACATATCTGCATGATAGAAACACTATACCTTAACCAGTTCCTGTCCATCTCTTCCCAGCTCTAGGAATGTTCAGTGGTGGTAGCTTGACATCAGCCATGGTGGGAGTATTCATTCCACAGAAATCAGCATGCCCTACAAATCAGTGCCCCCTGACCCAGGCAATTATTAAACAACTCACATTGATGCTACCTTCACAAAAGAATGTGGCAATAAGTGTACTTTAAAACTACACGTCCTGAGAGTCTTTTGTGCAAAACATCGACAAGTATCAATCCTTTTTGGCAAATGCTTGCTCTCGATGGGAACTGCCTTGTTCTGGATGGGTCAGTTACAGTTATAGCCTGGGATTAGTCTGATTCCCTGAAACTTGGACTTTTCTTCCTCATCAACCATAAAGACCTGTAGGAGAGACAGAGAAGAGGTGCAGAGCCTTCCATCCCATGCCACTGCTGAGCTGCGGGGCAGCCCTGAGCACAGCCTCTTCCTGTCTATAAACCTCAACTTTCTCATCTGTACAATAGAGATAATGACACCTATCTCATAATATACTTGTCAAGTCCAAGCAAAGGAAGGCATGTGCAAATTATAAGATGATTATAATTATAAATTATAAAGTGATTACGATCTATTTAAAATATACTTTTTAACAAGGATACAAACATGGAAAGGGAAACTCCCCATTGATTATAACTGAAGTGATACCCAAGAAGGAGGTGCTCTGTGAATACGGATGGCAAAATCATATTTAGGAATATCAAAATGTGATTTAGAAAATCAGACAGGAAGTATACTGGAGAAGAGTTAAAATAAGTAAGCAACCATCTCTCTGGGGATAAATAATCTGAAAGCTGGTATTTCATGGAAATGCTTGGGAACTTGTCTGGCCAATAAAATCCTGAGACAGCAATGGCTGTGGTGACACGACTGACCATGTTTTCTAGGAAATAAAGAAGAGTAGACTGAAATATTAGGAAGGGAGAAGGAGTAAAGAAAAGAAAGAAAAGACAGGTTTAAAAAGAGAGAAAGAAAGGAGAGGAACGGGCGCAGTGACTCACACCTGTAATCCTGGGACTTTGGGGGACTGAGGCAGGAAGATCACTTGAGGCCAGGAGTCTGAGACCATTTTGGACACAAGGACAAGACCCTATCCCTTCAAACATAAAATAAAATAGCCAGGAGCAATGGAGTGTGCCTGTGGTGCCAGCTACTCAGGAGGCTAAGGCAAGAGGACTGCTTAAGTCCAGAAGTTTGAGGCTGCAGTGAACTGTGATTGCACCACTGCACTCCAGCCTGGGCAACAACGCAAGACACTGTCTCTTAAAAAATAAATAAATAAGAAGCAGAAGGGGAAAATGAAAAAAGAAAAATAAAATAAACCCTCTACAGAAGTTTGCAACAGCAAAATAAGTGATTGCAATAGCATAAGAGACAGCAGGGTTAAGGTAGATGGAATGATACTATATTCACATCTTATACTTTATGTGATGTGGCACACCATCACTTTATGTAGACTGTCTCTCCAGGATGCCATGTACAGGCATGCAAAGCCCTTGGTTGAAGGTAAGGATGCATATTCTAATTCTAAGGTCTATATCCCCTGTAGGTCTATTTCTGTATTGGGTTGTTTCTGCTTGTTCTTATTAATGTTACCTTGTCTCCTCCTGTGTTTGACTAATTTCTATTCCAGACATTGTATTTGAAGTTATTTGTAGAAATACTTTGAGGCCTAAAAAATTTTCATGACTTCTATAAGGCTCCTGGCCAAGAAGCAATCTGGAATTACCTAATTTTTTTTTTCAAAACTTGAGAGTTTCCGAGCCCCCGGATGTTTCAACACCAGGCCACAGTCCATTCAAAGTGGGCTTTGTTTTTGTTTTGTCTTTACCTCTGATTCAATGTTACTCCAACAGTGTAGCCTTTTGGGGTTCCAGTCCAAAGCACAGGAGATCACCATGGGCACCCCCAGGCTCTGGCACTCCAAATTTCCCCCACATTCTTCTAGGATGTCAAATGCATTGCTGGAGCACTCAGCCATCTCCATAGCAAAAGTGACCCAAATTCCAGGCTCATGTCTCTGAACTTCTGTCTTCTCTTGCATCTCAGTCTTGGAATTCGTCACATCCCGGCTAGCTTTCTGATGCTTTCAAGCAAACTTTAAAACATACCTTTTCCAGCTTTCCTATTTGCCTTCAGCAGAAGAACTGGGTTGAATTACTTAGTTTAACATTGTCAGAAAGTCTGCAAATCAAATCTTAATGTTTTAAATATTGGGAGTCTGTTATGGCGGAAAAACACCCACATGAAGAGATAATAGAGTTTAATTAGTAAATATAGATTAATAATATGTTTTAATATATATAAGTGTAAGTTAGTAAATATGTAAAATGTAGGTTGATGGTGCAGATGTATTTATTCATTGATTCATTCATTTATTCAACCTCTCACTATAAGCCAGGTAAAGTTCAAGGGATTTAGAGCATATCAGTGAACAAAACAGTTGAGGACGCTCTCAGGACTGCATGTTACTGGGACAGGACATAACCTGTATAATCGCCTTTAAAATGTACTTTGGATGTGTTCTCCAAGACACAGACTCACATGCATGCTTCCTAAGGTGCACTACAGCTATGACCAGAGCGCAGGTGTTTCCAGCTGTGTGATCTGGAGAGGGAGGCAGGTAGGGAGGGGGAAGGGCTGGGGGCAGGCTAGGCTCTGTCCCTGCAGCTGTGGCAATCCCTTCTGCACTGGTGAGGAGCAGCCTGGCCCTGTCTCTTTTCCCTCCTTGGTTAATATGTTAATGTGTCCAGGTGCGCTGGGAGCATGGATGGCTTAGGAGGTTGGCAAACCCTGTCGAATGCCTGCCCTCACAGGCTCCATGAGAACTCCCGGTGCTTTCAGCAGGAAGTGTTACTCTACACTCAGGTGCCAAGGGGCCACCCTCTCCAACTCATCAACTCGCTCTCCCTTGGGTTTTTTGGAACACAGGTATTGCCTTCAGCAGCAACCCTGAGCTTTCTCCATCTTGAAAATGCCTTCAAATGTTCATAGGCTGTAGCAGTTCTGTTGTTCATGCTCTCTTCGGTGAGAGCAAAGGGCATATGATCAGCCAGAAGTGGGGAAAGAAGCTCTCAGTCCATGAGGAGCTCCAGGTGGCTGACTGCCCTCAATGTCCCCATGTGCCACGGCCCAGCCAAGAGCATGTTCTCTTGGTGATATCAGTTGAGTCCACGGGCGGGCCGCCTGCTGCCTCCTCTGCAGCCCCCTCCCATCCTGTCCTCCAGGAATCTCCCCCTCAGTCCCGCCTACTGTGCCTGCGTATCTTTAACTGTGCCCTGGGTATTATTTGAAAACCTGCTTGTAGACACGCTTAGAGGCCGAAGATAATAACACTTTCCCGAAGAGAGGACTTGTCTGTGCCTCTGTGCTGGCCTTGGTTCAGTTTCAGGGACTGTGATGGTCTGGGCCGTGCAGGCAACAGAGAGCTGGGTTGCAGGCATGGAGGGGGCCCTTGACTTAGTGAACTTTTGGAGTTCTTTTTCTGCACCCACCAGCCTTTGACCAGGTCTGGTTACTGCTGACTCCAGGATTCAAGGCCACAGCGGAAAAGCAGATCCTAGGGCTATATGAGCTTCCTGGGTTCCAACCTTCTTCCAGACCTTGGCTGGGTAATTTTTCACCAACCTGTTCACTTTCTGATGCCCTTGAGCAGCACACTGTATTTTATATTGTGTGAGCTTTTCTAGTTCTCCTCTCTAGGACAGTTGATCTAAATTACCGCATCCACCACTATCAGAGGCAGAAGCTCTATGTTCTTTATGGAGAAAGCTTTCAAATAATGCAGAAGTGTGCCCACAGGGAAAGCGAACATTGGCCCTTCCGGCTCACTGCCAACCCATTTCTATGGGGAGCAGCTGCTGCAGTTGGTATGGAGTCTCTGTGCATGTATACATCCATAGGTTTTTATTCCTCCACTGCAGGATCTCCTCACCATGGGAGGACCAGGGGGCGTGATGACTCCACTCTGGGAGTTGCTGCTCCCTGACGACCATCAGCACTCCCAGCCTCTCTCAGGACCGTCCCGTGTGGCTCGCCATCCCAGGTGGCCATGCCCCCACCCCTTCTCCAGAGGGTCTGGCCGCTGTATTTTCATTCCAAGGTACCTGACCTAGAAGTGCATTGGCCGCATGTTGGCATCTGTCCTGACACAGGGAAATCTGTTGGGGGAGAAACAGACTTGTCCACACTGCATGATCATCCTCTGTGTTGTGCCATTTTGGTTGCTGAGTACAGGAAGGCAGGCAAACGTGCTGCCTCCACAAAGATTTATTATAGCAAGGCCTGAGGGCTCCAATGCCTCTTCGGCTGGCTGAGGCATGCAGAGGGATTTCCAGGCACAGTGTATTTTCCAGTGCATGAACAGGAGCAAGTGCTGCCTCAGATGGGCGGCCAGCAATGGTGGGAGCCTGTCATGCCCTGTGCACCTGCCTCCTGTCTGGTCCCCGTTTTAACAAGCACAGGTATTAATGGCTTGGCCTTAGCAGGTGCCCTGGGAGGCTGGGGCAGGTTGAGGTCTGGGCAGTGCAGCCAGCCTGTCACCTGACTCAACTCACAGCCCCCATCAGTTCTGCTTTCAGAGCAGGGGCAGTGGCTGTCACACACATCGCAGAGCAGGGGCCAGCACTGTCTTGGTCTTGGGGCCCTCAAGGTTTACACCAACAATAGAATTGTCGCTTCACTTAGGATGGATTTGTGCCCGTTTCTCTCTCCATCGTCAGACACGCTGGAAACACACACATCAAACGGGGCCAACTGAGCCTTCTGTCCCCATCTTCACTACTGAAAGAGCTTTTCAGCTGATTTTTTTAAAAAATGCTTCATTACCACACACATGCATTCACACATTTTTTGCGGATCTGGAGAAGTGTTGGCCGTATGTAGCTGTAATTTGAGAGAAGGATATCAAAACACAAGTCCATGGTTTTCTCCATATTGCCTCATGACAAATTATGTGTTACACATGTTTTGTGAACTTCCTTAAATCCTTCCTGGAACGAAACAGGTGTCTTAGTCTGCACTCCTCCAAAAGCAGGCCCTGATGCAGGTAGCTTTTTGGAAGGTGGGTCCAAGAAGCACAAGTGAGGGATTAGGGGGCTGAGCCAGGGAGAGGTGAATAGCTTCCAGGATGCATTCATGGGCAGGTGACTGTGGGTGATTGGACTCAGTCCCACCACAGATGCTCTGAGGACCTGCATGGAGAACTCCACTGAATTGTCCCTGTGGGTGACAAGCAGCCTGCCCAGGGTAGCCAACTGCCCTGCACTTCTCTGTCACACCAGCCTGCATGGGACGTCCCCGGGGGCCAGAAAAGCTCTCAAGCAAAGAGACTGCCGCAGTGCTGAGATGCGATGCTGCCTACCTGCTGAAGCTGCAGAACCCAGGCAGGGTGCAGGGATTTGGGGAGGGGCACCAGCAACATTGGTTTGCTGGGTTGTATAGAAAGAAATGAGACCACAAATCAATGAGCCTTTGAAATGACCTGTTTGTTTAAGTATGTGAGTAAGTAATTGACTCTAGTCTTGTCTCCGGGCCACAGTACGGGCATTCAGGAAGTCCCTCCTCACATTCACACCATCGGGTGAGAAGGAGGCAGGGCTCGCCTCCAGCAGGGTCTGCTGTCAAGCAGGGGGTCTTCAGGTGTCTGGGAAGATAGGCTCCAGGGGCAAAGGCAGCAGCCACCCCCTGCACAGTGAGAGATGGGAAAGGGTAAGATGACCTCCCCCGAGAGAAGCAAGACAACTCTAGCCAAGAAAGAAAGCCACAGCCTCTCCCTTCTGTGGTGTCAAGGTTGGCAGGTGTGAAGGGGGGCTCTCAAAATATTAGAGTGTTAAGACAGACTTCCAGTTAAAAAGCCATAGGATAACCATGGGCTCCCTCTCCAAATGTCCCTAAAATAAGCATACAGGACAAAAAGATAAAAACCTACCTATACCCAACCAAGCACATGGATTCAAATATGTGAAGAACTCCCGCAAGTCAGTAAGAAAAGGGCAAATGTTCCAATAGAAAAATGGGCAAAATATTTGGATAGTGCAATGGGTATTTTTATGGATCCACTTGACTGAACCTCAGGGTGCCCAGATATGTGGTCAGGCATTATTTCCAGGTGTGTCTGTGAGGGTGTCTGGAAGAGTATTTAAATTGGTGGACTGAGGAAAGCAGGTGGCCCTCCCCAGTGTAGGTGGGCAGCATCCAATCCATTGAAAGCCCAAATGGAACAAAAAGGTGGAGGAAGGTTGAATTTGCTCTGCCTGCTTGAGCTGGGACATCGATCTTCTCCTGTTCTCAGTGCTCCTGGTTCTCAGGCCTTCAGAATCTTCTGAAATTCTTCTGAAATTCCTTCTGGAATCTAAACCATCAGCTCTCAGGCCCTCAAACCATACCATCAGCTTTCCTGGGTCACCAGCTTGCGGATGACAGATTGTGGGATTTATCAACCCCCATAATTGTGCAAGCCAGTTCCTCATAATAAATTTCTTGTAAAAGACTTGTATGAGGCTGTTCAGAGTACAACTGCACATAATCGCTACAAACCGAAGCAATTCAAATTCCACCCTCAGTAGAATAGATAAGATATACTGAAATACATAATTAAATATAATCACACATTAGGTAAATTATATATTACAAATTATATGTAAACCATGTATATAAATTATGCACAATATATGCATGAATAAATTACATATTCCATAGAACATATGATATATTACACAGCTATATCATTACATTGTGTTGTACAATACATAAATATATTATTACACATATCTATATATTTAAGTGACACTTATATCATGCACATGGCATATTACAGAATGGAATCCGATGTGGCTATAAGAATGGGTGGACCATGCTCATGAGCACCTGGGCGAATCTTACAGCATGGACATAGCATGGTGTTGGGGGTGAATCAGACACAGAAGAGACACTGTGATCCAGAGACAGAATCAGAGACCAGCCACACTAAGCTCGGTGGCCACACTCTGCCACCCTGAGAGTGTCTTCAGGCTCATTCTCAGGAGGAGTTAAACTGCAGGAATGGGCCAGGGCCTGCTTGTTCTCCTCCCAAGTCTCTGATTCTATTTGGCTTTTTCAGCTCTGTGCATCCATTACCTTGGTGAAAATAAACATTAGTTTAAAAAAAAAAAAAAAAAAAGGAAATCAACTCAGGCAGTGCAGGATGCCCAAGGAGCATTTGAGCAGAGCTGTCTGTGTGTCAGGCAGCCCCAGGGAAGACCCAGGGAAAGCAGCCCTCGTGGGCAGAGCTGGGGCAGAGGACACCCTCCCAGGCACCCACGCTGCAGGGGCTGTGGGTGCTGCCACTGCCCTCATGTGGGTCCCATCCTTTAAACCTAATTTTCAGAGGTCAAATGAGGGTGCCTGGCAAGACGTACCTAGAAATGCACATGTCAGCCAAGGGGCCACTCTGGGAAATCAGTCTCCTGGGAGGATTGAGGACACGAAGTTTATGTTTTCACAGAAAAAGGAGAATCAAGCTCTTCCCCAACAGACACAGGCACACATATGCAAGCACACACATCCACAGACATGCACACACACACACATACATCCAGAGGCATGTGGACACACACGTATGCATGCATGTGAGCACACATGGATGCAGGCCCACATGTGTGCATGCTCATACACACATGCATAAACTCAGATACACAGCACATGCAGGCACACACACATGCCCATGTGCACACATGCTGGCTGCACCATGCATGTACTCTAAGGGGCAACGTGGTGGTGAGGCATTGCAGTGACCATGGCAGAGCAAAGAGGAGGGAGAGAAACTGGTGAGCCAGGTCCTGAGCAGGGCGGGGGTGCTGTGTGGCACTGCCCTTCCCTCTAAGACATCATCCTTTCTGGTTCACTGAGGGGGCAATGGAGGCCCCTCAAAGTGACCTCAGGCCTTAGCTCAACTCCAACAGCTAAGAGGACTGGGGAGCAACACAGTACTTTCTCATCTTTCTCCCCCTGCACGCTGTCTAACCAGACTCTGTCCCCATGACACCAGCTCCCGCATGCCGACGCCCACCCCTGTGGTCCACCAGAGCAAGGAGAGGCAGCCAGGGAAGGAAAGGGGTAGGTGACAAGGACAGGCAGCTGCCTGGTGTTAGCAGGCAAGACAGGGGCAGGAGCCACCCTGCCCACCCACCTGGCTTTTATTACCAGGTAAACATCTGCCTCACTTGACACCCCACTTCAACCCCAGCAGCTGTGAGGCACTGAGAACCTTAGAAAGCCAGGGCCCTGCCAGCAAAAAGGGCTTGTCATTACAGAGCCCCTCCTTCTGCTGGTGACCTGCAGACTCCAGGTGGTCCCTGCACCTTCCCTGCTCGCTCGGGGAAGCCCTCACCCCCATGCCCATCACCCCGCTGCACACGCTGAGGCTTAGGCTCCCCAACAGGCATGTGAGGGAGCACCCCAGTTGGTGGAACCAAGCCTAAAAGAGTCCCCACCCGGTCACTCAGCCATCTCTGACCACAGCTCCCCACCACAGGACCCCATCCCCTAAGGCTTTCCCTGCCACCAGGGCCCTGTTCTTCTTGGGGCCCCACACTCACCCTTTGGAATGTAGAAGGGACCAGCAAACCTAAGTGGGAGAGTCTGCATAGAGGGAGCCCCGCTGGACATAGGCCCCCATATGCATCTGGACATAGGCCCACCTTTGCGTCTGGACAGAGGCCCACGTATGCACCTGAACACAGGCCCAAGTATGCACCTGAACACAGGCCCATGCCTGCATCTGGGCCCTCCTTGAGGCAAATATAGCATCATTGCCATTTAAGGATGAAAGAACTGGAAATGACAATTGTTCAGGAATTTGCCAAGAGACTGGAAAGGAGATCAAGGCTCAGCTCTGCCTGCAAAGCCCATTACCCCAAGGATGAGGAAGGCAGTGCTGCAGGCTTGCCGGTGGGTCTCAGGACACTTTTCCTTTATTTTACAGGTGACTCTACTCGGGAGGCTACTGCCAGACGCTCAGTGTTACATCAATGCTGTGTAATAATACTAAGCCAGGAGAGACCAGACTCACTGTGCCTGCAGGCTGGGCCCAACAAACAGGCTCATGGGGCCATGGAGCGGGGATTGCTTTATAAGGAGCAGTGTGTACAGGGAGCGGGGATACTGAGGGTGTTTTTGCACACCTACTACACTCAGGAAAGTGTCTTGTGGGATGAGACAGGAAAATCTAAGACCTCTGCCTCCAAAGAGCTTCACGTCTAAGAGAAGGCAAGGCCCTTAGGCACGAGATAACAGCAGCAGCCACCTGAGCCCAACCTGGCAGCTCCTGGTTATGTGAGGAGTCCCAGCTCCCTTTGGCTCACAATGGCTGCAGGCGAGGGGCTGCTCCTGTCAGGTCCCTGCAGCTACCTGCACAAGGTCCTGTGCATCTTGGTGCTTGGTGTTGGCTGAATTTAGCAAGATAGTCTCACTTGGTTCCAAATGGTCCATCCTTATTAATGACCACCCCCCAGAAGGCTCTGAGATGCCACTACTAACTATGAAATTCATAGTTCAAGGGCAAAAACAGGTGTCTATGTGGAACGCTCTGAGCATGAGGGTTGAGAGCCAGTTTCCATCTTGGTCATGAGCCACTGCAGTGTTAGGGACCAAGTAAAAAGGTATGCCCAAGTTATTTCTCCTGCCATCGATTGTAAATGACATTAGGGCATAGAAACACATTCTGTGCTTTTAGAAGAGCAGGAATTGCATTTTCTTCCCCCTCAACATGATGAATCCCATAATAAAGAACAGCTGGCCCTGTGTAACAGCCTGGAGGAATCTGGTTGCCAGGCATAACCCAACGACATGTGTCTTTCTGGTCTTGATCAAATGTCACTTATTTACAACAAAAGTACCCGGGCTTCTCCTGGGCTCTGAAGACAGGAAGCCAAGGGAGCGCCTGGATTATGGCTCAGCACTCTGCAAAGGCCTGTTCTGCCCTTGACATAGCAGCAACTCTAAAGAGCTTTCTCCTGGTTGGGGACCTCACTGGGAACAGTCCCCAAACGCCCTTCTAGCAAACACACTGAGCCAAGGCAAAGGCCCAGCAGCCATCAGCGTCACCTTCCTGCATCGAAGATCTCACTGGTCACTTGCTGATGTTCTCTACGGAGACTCCATGAGCCTTCTGAAGCCCACATGGGGAGGCACAGCCTGCAGGGCACTCGGCTTCCAGATTAATTGGAAATCAGGCAGGCCAAGGCGCAGAAATGATCACAGAACCGAGATGAGCTCTCCCCACTGTACTGGGTCAGGGTGGAAAGGCTGGCAGGCTGCACCCTGCCTTCATAGCGGAGGGGCAGTGAAACCAGCACAACCCGACCAGGAGAGGAGGCCCGCCACCTACACGCTGGCTTCATGGGGACAGACAGCTCAAGCCTCTGAGCCTCAGCCTACACACTGATAAGAATAGTTACCAGTTTTCAGAGAACTGTTGAACACATTAGATAAGGTAACTGATACGGCCCTGGACCATGCGTAAGTCAACATACAGTAGACTTTTCCCAAATGTCTTTTCTTATATTGCTTTCCTTATTTAAAACATGCATATACACGTATGTATATATGTGTGGTTTTACATATGTATATTCATTGTAAAAAAAAAAAAAAGTAAAAGGCAAACACATAGAAGCAAAAACAAAAGAGAAAGAAGAGAGAGAAAAAAAAGGAGACCACTTTGTGTTCCCACCTCCCACATCTAACCATTTCTAGCAAGTTTGTCCACTTCCTTCCTGTCTTTTCTCTGCACATAGACACACCTACATATGTGAGGGGCGATGTGTGCTCCACCTTCCATATTTTCATGTAATATAATGCCATGGATAGCTTTGGATGCCATTATGTCTTACTCTCCAGTGTTATGTTAAATGCCTGTATTTTAAATCCATTTTCTACGGATGCACCCAAGCAACTTAGCTCACGCCAGTGCTGGGATCCCCTTTTCTTTTCCTGTTTGTTCACTCTGAGACCCATCTTTCAAAATCACCTTCTATCTGATGAAATCACACCGTGCGCTCAGGACTTTACTCAGATGGTTGAGTAGTTTGTTTTATTTTGCATGTGATTTTTTAATTCCTTCTTCTGAAATTGTAACACCAAATGGGATAAATAATAATGTCTTGGAAATTGTATATGGATTCCTCCACAACTGAGAGCACTCTCCTTCCTGTACGCTTATCAGGCCTGCTTCATGGGGTCCCAAGGATATCTCCCAGACCTGCTATCTCCAACCCTCTCCCCCTTCCTCTTGGCCCCACTTGGGACCTCAGACCTCCTCAAGACCCTGCACCTGTCTTTGGGTTCTTTAAAGTCAACCACTTTATGACATCCTCAGCCCCTGGAGGTGGTGCCCTCCTTCAAGGACTTTCCTTCCTGGTGGCTGAGGGACAATTGGTGCCTCTCCTCACCTGCTGGCCATTTGTGACCCCCCCCTGGCAGGTGTGGGTGTCCACAGAGCTGGGACAACCAGGGGTCCCTGGGGGCTCAGAGGGTGCGAAGCAGGGCAAGGTCTCCTCGCTGCCATGGGGCACCATGAGCACATTCTATACCTGAGGGCAAGGTGAGGCAAGGCCAGAATGCCAGCACAGCCCCAAGTGTGCCAGGTGGAACTTGACAGCTGTCAACAGAACAACAGTTGCGTGGAAACTGGGACATTTATCACATTTCCACTTGCCTGACAAGGTAAAGACTGCAATTTTTCATCTAAAAAGGAAACTAGAACTCACTGCCTTGATTAAATATTCTGCACTTATTTCCACCCACAACCCCAATAAAACTCAGACACATACAGAGTCCTACACACACACACAGCTTTACACACTTGTACACACACAGCCCTAAACACACACCAAACATACAGCCCTACACACATGCGCACACACACAGGCCTATACACATACACACACACAGAGTTCTACACACACACACACACCACCCTACACACACACAGCCCTACACACATACACACACACAGCCCTACACACGCACACACACAACCCTACACATACAAGCCTACACACGCACACACACAGCCCTACACATACACACACAGCCCTACACACATACACACAGCCCTACATACGTGTACACACAGTCTCACACACAGCTCCCCATGTGCAGGTATGCGTGTACACCCTGGAACTGTGTGAGCGGGAGTGTGGTGCGCAAAAGGCAATGGTTTTTCCATCTCCCATGTCCTTTTTAGTGCTGTCCGTTTCAGCTGTCATAAATTATGACCTGAGCTAACGCATGCAAAGTTATTAGGTTACCAGTGTTCATATATGTCCTGTGAGAGCCAGAGCCATCCAGCCCCCACCACACAGACACCCCCACACCCTCATCTGCAGGCAGGACTGGCTCTCCGCCCCCTGCTGTTAGCATCTCAGCTCCTTCCACAGACTCTGGTGCAAGCAAGCAGCTTAATTATTTATGACAGGAGATTCCCGAAAGAGCCATCAACCCTTCCATGGAAAACCTCCACAGACGGCTGGCCCCTGGGAGGCTGCGCATCCCTCACCTCAACTCTTCACCTGGCTGCCCCATCAGCCCAGACAGTGACCCCATCCTCGCTAAGCCCCACCTCAAATCAGATATAAGGCCTCCTGGACTCCTCCCTTGCTGCTCCCACCCCACATACTCTGGGCCCCCCTTCCTACATGAGCAGGAAATGCAGCTTTTAGTATCCTGGCGGTGGAGGGTGGAGTGGGGTCAAGATCTGGGGGTCTGGCGTTCGACACCTGGATGGAAATGATGAGTGATTCTGATTATTCCTCTATGAGTTTCTTATTTTCTAATTGACAAATATTATTTTTAAAATTATTAAACTACAATGGATAAATATTACTTTATTAATCATAAGACCATCACCTGATGAAAATTAGGCAAGAAAGGGAAATTGAGTTCTGGAAATCATTCAAGAAGAGAGCTAAAAAACAGAGACTAATCTAGCTATTGCATCAAAAATAGGACACAGTTAACTGGTAGAAGGCATTTCTGACAAGTAGCTCCGAATGCACAGTGCACAAGGGGGCACGTGGCAGCTGGTAAGAATCTCACTGGACTGGGTCACTCCCAAGGTCCATGCTGTTCTCCAAGGCAATTTACATTCCTCTCCATCATCAGCCATGTGGATTTTTCATTAAAACAATGGCTACTGTTCCTGGCTGACATGTTACAAACCATAATCAATCAACCTCCTCCCTAATGTCACAAACTGCCACCAGGCAGTGTCACTGCCCCCGCATTACACACGCCAGGAGAGATGCCAGGTTTGACTGGCACAGCTCTGGGCAAAGGTATCTGCTTGGCCCAGGAAAATCCTCTCCAGCCCTGCACAACCCTCTCCTCAAGCCCACCCTTCCCAGCACCGAGCCATAGACACTGAATCAGAGGGACATCAGCCTGCAGCATGCTGTCCCAGACTCCATGTCTTGCCAACCACCTGAAATACCACCACGATTTTGACTGTCACCATGGCAACTGGAAAGTTCCAGGGAAGTTGGCCCGAAGGCATCTCCCAGGATGCACCCCCAGCCTCCTGATGTGCAGCGCTGTCTCCTGTGTCTGTTCAGGCTGAGGACTGGGTGCAGGGACGAAGATGCCCATGCTGGAGTCCACCAGCCTCGTGGGAAGCAGCGTGCCCTCCAGCTGTGAAGCCGTGGGTGAGTTTCCCTAGGGGTGAAGACTAGATAATGTCCCTATGTCAGGAGTGAGGAGCACGCCTGGGAGATTATAAGAAAGGCTTTGTATTAGTTGGGGTTCTGGAGGGACAGAATCAGCAGGATAGATGTATGTATATATGGGAGTTTATTAGGGAGAATTGGCTCACACAGTTACAAAGACCAAGTCCCAAGCTGGGCCATCTGCAGGCTGGGTTATGAAAAAAGTCAGTCCAAGTCTGAAGGGCTCAAAGCCAGGGAAGCCAACAGTGCAGCCCCCAGTCCTAGGTCAAAGGTCTGAGAGCAACCAGGAGGCTGCTAATGCAAATCCCGGAGTCCAAAGGACAAAGGACCTGGAGTCTGATGTCCAAGGACAGGAAGAGAAAAAGCCTCCTGTTCGAGAAGGGAGAGGGGGAGAGAGAGAGAGGGAGAGTGCTGGGTATCATCCTCCTTCTTCCACCTGCCTTGTCACCTGTTCACCCCCAGCTGACAGAAGGGCGCCCGTCCACACTGAGAGGGGGTCTTCCTCTCAGTCCTCTGACTCACAGACACACCCAGAAACTGCTTCACTAGCCATCCAGGCATCCCTCAATCCAGTCAAGTTGACCCCTTTTAACCATCACAACCTTTATGCCATCATTGTGAACTGCTGGGCCCGGAGCCATAGTCTGCCCAACACCACGGTGACTCCATCCCTATGCAGTATGGTGAGGGACAGAGCCACCTGGGAGTGATAAAGCAGCTCTCATCAAACAGGAACTATTGACTCACTGGCACTCCCAGGGCCTTTCAAGCCAGAGAGCCGACGGTGGCAATGACAGAGTGTGGACTGCACCCAGCACTTATGAAGGGACTGTTGTGTGCTGAACAGAAACCTTTGTCAGGAATTCCAATTATAAATGGCAACCTTTGTCACTAGCATCATTACAAGCCATCCTTGTTCCACTGGAGTTCTCCTCACACATGGAGCTGGGCAGCTGCATTCCCCTGCACAACACAAGGGGCAGGTGGGCCAAGACCCCAGCCACTCAGCTGGAAGGTTCTCTCCCATCTTGCATATTGCCACATGGATAGCTCAGAGAGGCAGCATTGTCCTTCCCATTCTACAGACTACAAAACTAAGCCTCAGAGAGCTCAGGCAGCTCTCAGGTCACTAGATAGCAGAACTCAGATTCAAAGCCCTTGTTATTAGTGTTGTTGAATAAAATACAGACGGCCCAGTTAAATTTGCATTTCAGATAAACAGCAAATAAACTTTAGTATAACTATATCCCCAATATTGCATAGGACAATATTTTTGTTGGCTAAGCCTGGCAACCCTGTTGCAACTGATGTGTGCTCCCATCACACCGAAAGCAGGTGGCCACTCATTGGCTAGGATGCCCATGCTGGTTGCTGGCTGGGACTGAGCCACGGAGATGTGGAGGCCCCAAATCCTGGCCATTTCAGGCCATCTGCACCACCGTGGAAAATCTGCCAGCTTTGGGAGAGATGGCACTTAGCAGAGAGGCTGTGAGCCTGCCACATGAATGGCCACCCCTCCTGGGCACCAGGTCCTGCTGTACTCCAAGTGGGGACCATGGAAGCAGTTCATGATGCCTGCAGAGACTCCAGGCCCCAGAGGGATGCAGGCTGACTCTCACCACTCAGGAACAGTGCTGTTCTCATAGCTAAATTGGAGGATGATTCTTCTTCTGACTCAAGTCTGGTCCAGGCAGGTTCAGACACCTAAGCCCACCATGTCCAGCAGAAAGCATGGCCCCAGAGATAAATGGGATTGAACCCCTGGCTCTGTGTGCACCCATTTTTGTCTTTCAGGCCCTGACAGTAGAAGCCTCCTGGACCCATGAGGGAAGGATGGCTCCCAGCTAGGAGCAGAGATCCGCCCATGGGCCCCCAGAGTTGCTTTTCTTGTTTCATGGATTCCTGGTTCAGTTCTATTCCTGGCAGGATAAAGTGTTTTTTTCTTTGTTTTTTGTTTTTTGTTTTTGAGATGGAGTCTTGCTCAGTCACCCAGGCTGGAGTGCAATGGTGCGATCTCAGCTCACTGCAACCTCTGCTCCTGGGTTCAAGCCATTCTCCTGTCTCAGCCTCCTGAGTAGCTGGGATTACAGGCATCTGCCATCATGCCCAGCTAATTTTTTGTATTTTTTTAGAGACGGGGTTTCATCATGCTTAGGAGATTGGTCAGAGTGGTGGGAGAAACTACAGGGAAAGGAGCAGGCCTTCTGAAAGGTCAGAAGGCTCTGCATAGTTTCGGGGGAGAATAGCTGAAGACAGCTGTTCTCTAACCCTGAGGCAGAGGGCAAGGAGTAGGTACAAGAGAGTGTAGGGGAATTTATCTTAAACAGGCTTGTTTACTTACGTTGGCCAGTAGCTGGCCTTTGATTATCTGCCATAAGTTCCATAAGTTCCCTGAAAGGGGAACAATAAATGTTAATTACCCACAGATTGTGTATTGCTTCAGGCTTTTAGCATTGTGCCTGCACTCCATAATTAAGCAAGCAGCTCCAGCTTCTTGAGGATGCTGCACTTTGGCCACTAGAGCCTGGCAGTCCCCTAGCTGCTCTTCCACTGCATACCTGTGTCTGAGTACCCCGTTCATCCGTCAGTTGGCCAGGGTCTGTGGGACAGACCCAGCAAGCATGTTGGCCATGCTGGTCTTGAAGTTCTGACCTCAGGTGATCTGCCTGCCTCAGCCTCCCAAAGTGCTGGGATTACAGGCATGAGCCACTGTGCCCAGCCCAGACAAAGTTTTTAAGAGCAGTTATTGAAAGTTTTTCATTGTGTTGCCTGCTAATGAGAAAACTTCCATTCCACAAAGACCTCCAAGCATAGAGATTAGTAGACAAAAAGCTAACTCTCCAGGACAATCTATTCGGCACAGAAAACAGCATAGAGCTGGCTTTCAGGGCCAGTGATACAGGAATGGCCTCACCGGCTGCATCTCAAGCACTATGTGATTGTAGCTGCCCTCAACCTGTGCTCTGGAGGAGGTGATAAAGAGCAGTTGTCTCTGTGGACCAGCAAGAGATTAGACAGTTATCCACCTGGTCATTCAACCTAACGCCTGAGACAGAATAGTCACCCAAACAGGGCATCTCATTTTCTGAACTACCTCACTGTTAATTGTAAAAAGTCGATATACATATATCTGTGCATATTTATTATATACACATAACTACTGTATTTATGTATTATACACATTACAAAGCATGCACCAAAACTTTTAAAAGATAAGATAAACCTGAAAGACTATTTCCAAATGTTCTGCTAAAAATGCTAGCTTAACTATTTACAATAGCCAAGAGATGAAATCAACCTGTGTCCATCAAGGACACATAGGATAAAGAAAATGTGGTACATATCCGCAATGGGGTACTATTCAGCCATGAAAAAAGAATGAAATCCTGTCATTTGCAGCAACATGGATGAGCCTGGAGGATGTTATATAAAGCAAAATAAGCCAGGCACAGAAAGGGAAATACTGCATGATCTCACTCATATGTGGGAGTTAAAAGAAAGTTGAGCTCATAGGAGTGGAGAATAGAATTGTGGTTACCAGAGGACAGGAAGGCTAGCAGGGAGAGGAGGATGGGGAGATGTTGGTTAACGGGTACAAAGATACAGTTAAAAGGAAGAATAAGCTCTGGTGTCTACTGCACAGTAGGGTGACTGTAGCTAACAATAAGTTCTTGTATATCTCCAAATAGCTAGAAGAGAGGCATTGTGAACGTTCCCACCACAAAGAAGTAATGAAGTTGTAATGGTTATGCTAATTACCCTGATTTGATCATTACACAATATATGCATGTAATGAAATATCACATTGTATCCCATAAATACGTACAACTATTATGTGTCAATTAAAATAAAAAAATAAGTTTTTTTTAAATGCTGGCTTAATACTGCATTAGCTAACACTCCATGAGCAGCATACCCAGGGCATGGTCTGTGTTGACAATGCTGGTGTCAGTCTCTCTTTCAAACAGTTTCTTGCTCTTGTCATGTGTGTGGGGCTCCAGTGAGATCTACAGTGTCGGCTCTGCCAGCTCTGCCGTTGCCTCATTGCCAGAGAAATGATTAATAGAATCTTTATTCTGCAGTCTCTTGGCAGGAGTATTATTAAGCTATCTGTCCCTTACATGATGGGGAGAGTAGTCACAGGACTTGGGAAGCAAACAGGGACTGCCGGAGGGCAGGTGCACACTCAGTGTCAGCACAGGGCAGGGTTCCTGGTTTTTAGAGAGAAAATGAAAATGCTGACGTTTTCTCCTGTGCACCACCCCGAAACCCGGGGATCACGAACCCTTCACTTGGGAGTCCTTGGACACAGCAGGTAGCAGGTACCTGAATCTCCAAAGCCTAGAGGACGACCCACTCAGACATGAGTGCAAGTCTAAAGAAGGAGCAGCCTCTTTCTCCTTCCACATGATACCTGAGCATGAGACCCACCATCCCCATCACAAGTACACCATTGGTTTCTGCTCCAGCTCCCTGGAGACAAAGGGAGGATCAATTCCTGAATCACTCAGCAGTCTGTGGGCTTGCTGTCCTGGTCATCTCTGTGCTGGGCTCCTGCTTCTGCAATACCATCTCTGGCCTTCACTGAGCAGCCCTGAGGCTCACTCTGTCACCATGTCCACAAATGTCCACCACAGCCTTGCTGACCTCTGCAACCCTCCTTGTGGCTCCTCTCCCTGTGTGACTTCACTCAGTGGACAAAAGCCTGCAACACTGCTCCCATTAAGAGCAGCTGAGCCTGTTCTTCACTTTGTTTATTTTGCTCAAATCTTTCCGTTTCCATGCCCCACCCTGAGCCTTGGATCAAGGTGTTTTTCTATTGTGACCTCCCTATGGTAGCCAGCCTCTCCCTCTTCATGTTCTGTGTAGTCCTGTCCCACATTGAGTAGGGCTGACCAGTGTCATCAACAGACATCACAAACATGATTGTGCCTGACTTCCAAGGCTAGCTCATAAAACATTGAGTCTTCTGCCTTGCTCTCTCTGGGATTCCTCACTCTGGAGGAAGCCAGTTGCCATGCCATAAGGATGTTCAAGCAGCCCTGCAGAGAGGTCTGCATGCCTCCCACACACAAGCAGCACCAACGGCCCAGCTGTATGAGGAACTGCTTGGGAGGTGGAACCTCCAGCCCCATTCATACCTTTAGATGAGACAGAGGCCCCAACCACCCAGCTAATTGCTTTCAAATTCCTGACCCACGCAACTGTGAGAGATCAGAAATGCTTATTGTTTATGATTCTAAGTTTTGGAATAGTTTGTTATGCAGACACATTGAAGAATTCTGACTACCCCAATTAAGAGAATGAAAAGTGCATATGGCAACATACATCCATAACTGCATACACTCATACACAGATTTTAGATTTTTGAATCAGATTATACTAAACCATATATACTATTGAAGGCATACTAGCTGCTGTAATAACCAAATCCTAGCCTTCACAGCTAAACAAAATAAAAGTTTATCTCTTGCACGTATCTCCATCCATGTGGGTGCTCCTGTTTGAGTGATTCACCTCCCAGCAGGGATTCCTGGACCCACTCACTGGGCAGCTCCACATCTTCAATGGTGACTCTCTTCAATTCAATGGGCAGATGGCAAAAGAGACTGTGGGGAGTCACATCCACTTCTTAATCCTCTGGACCAGAAGTGACACTTGCCCCACCCACTCATGTTCCATTGGTGAGAACCAGACACTTGGTCCTCCCTAGATCACAGTCCATGGGTGCTGAGGAATGGGGTCCTGGCTGGAAGCCACTCCCAGCAATAAGTCAATGCTGTAGAATCTTTTGTAGTTAGCTACCCATCCCTTCTATGTTCTGATTCATTTGCCTTTTATTAATTAAAAATATATTCTGGATATATTATGGACAGCCCTTAAGATGGTCACCTCCCCCATGATCCCTGCCTCCTAATATGCACTCCCTTGCATAATCTCTTCCCCTGGAACACAGACTTGCTTCTAACCCATAGAAAGTGACAAAGGTGATGGGACGTACATGATTATGCTCCATAAGATGATCACATCAGTCTTGTTAGGAGACACATTCCCTAGCTAGTTTGGAGGAAGCAAGTGGCCACATGAAGAGGGCCCCTGTGACAAAGAGTTGAGGGCAGCCTCTGGCCAACAGCCAGCAGGAAATAAGGCCCTCAGTCCCACAGCACACAAGGAACTGAATGTGCTGACAGCTATGTGAGTGAGGAAGCAGGTCCTTCCTCATTCGAGCCTCAAATGTGACTGCAGCCCCAGCCCACACCTTGGTTGTGGAGGACCAGCTAAGCTGTACCTGGACTCCTGACCCACAGAAACTGTGGGCTGGTTGTTTCAAGTTGCTTAGCTTACAGTTATATTGTTATATAGCCTTCGATTACTAATTTAGGCATCTTCCCATATCTGGGCATACTTACCCACTTCTCTTTAAAGCTACATGTATCCCAGTGTGGCTGGGCCATGCTGCATTTAACTTGGGACATGCAGATGGCCTTCTTTATTTTCTACCATTGTATACAGCATGCAGGCACATTCGTGGATCTTGCACTCCTGTAAATGACTCATAAATGTTCTCAGCTAATGGGACTGCACCTGTAAAATTGTGACACACTTGTTGCCAAATTGCCCCCCAAAAGGAATATCATGGTGGTAGGTTCAGTTTTAACCAGAAAAAAATGCTGAGCAGAACATTCCAGTTGGAGGAGAGTGACTGGGCCCCAACAGATGCCTGGAAACACCCAGGGCCCCTCTGGGAGAAGGAACCACTCAGGCTGCCTCAGAGAGAGAGCAAAGAGGAGGGAAAGGGCCTAAATGGTTTCACCCAGGAGCTCTTGAAAACAGGGTGAGAAGTTGGAAAATAAAAGTGGGGGCCATGAGGGACTGGTGAAAGATTTCCTCAAAGTTGGAAAATTAAGAGTTGATGCCTTTGCCCCTCACTCTCACCAGGTGCAGATCCCTGTCCCTGGAGCTGGCAATGAGGGTGGAAGCGCTCCACTGGACCTTCTGATTTGTTTTCCTTTTATGCTGTCTCTGGGGGGGTCATCTGGGTGTAGGAAAATGAACTTATTGGTTCAAAAATCATATAAACTTTGAGTAGCACATCCATACAAATATATTCAAGAAGTTTCGTGGAAGGCTTTGGAATCTCAAAATTCCAGTTTTTCTTCTTGGTTAAATCCTCCCGCGAAGTCAACCAGTTCTGGGTCGTGGACTTTGAAACTCAGGGCAAACCAGCAGCATTGGAAGCAGGCACTCTGCTCCCGCCTTTGTACTTCCCACCCTAGCTGGGTGAGGCGCCACCTGGGGCTCTGGGCCTGGCTGGTCCCCTTCGCCGTGCGCCCGGCTTTGCTCTCCCCACTGCACAGCCCGGGGACCTGCTGTCTTGCCATCTCCTCCATGTCCTCTCCTCTTCCTCATGATTCGTGAAGTCATGAACACTGAGAAATGGAAGCAATGGCTAAATCTTTGGAACCAATTACTTCCGCTTTTGTCTTTGTCTCCTCAGAAATTATAGATAACAATTCATAAGGCAAATGTGTCCTTAAAGGAAATGGCCACAGGAACCCAAACCGCTGTGAACTCAAGTCACCAGTCACACTCACACTGTCTGGGGCTTAATGGCCCCACTTTCCACAGGGACGTTCACATCTAAGCTTTGAAGTCACCCTTCCACCTGGACAAATGGGAAGGCGCCTGTTTGTCTACCACCCTGTGCTCTGGAAGGCGTGTTCAGAGCAGGCCTTCTGAAGAGAGCCATTTTTCAAAAACACAAGTGACAGTTTGCGCCTCCAGCAGCGCTCCTCCTCCAGTCTTCACACCTGCATCCCCCATCTTCTCCACTTTCCAGTGTCTCTCATGGCTTTCTCCTTCCATCTGTCCTTAGCCTTCCTGTCAGTCTCCCCACAGCAGCGAAACCCAGGCTCAGAAGGAAGGCACTGAATTTTAGGAGGCTCCGGCGTTTTCCCCCTAAGGCAAAAAGACAGCCTAGCTTCCTGGATACATGCCAGCCTTTTGCCGATGTTAAGGGGATTGCTTGAGTCTTCAATATCTTAAAACTTCAGTAGCTGGAATGCAGATTTTGGGGACACAAGTGGAAAGGCCAAACACACAGCAGCAGCGCATGTCACACACGCAGTCATAGTTGGATGGCCAGACCCTGAATCCCACTCAAATGAGGCTGTCTTTGTCTCTCTAGTGACTCCAGGTAACCATGGAGACATCAGCAACCCAATCAGCCTGAGCTCTTCCATTCCCAGAATGAATCTGACCCTGCCAGAGTCTCCATCCGACCAGGCGGAGCTCATCCAGGCTTTCTCTCAGGGGACCGCAGCCAAGACTGAGGCTGGGCGGGGGCCATCTCAGTGACCTCTTCACTCACAGGTCCAGCCGCAGGCGGTGGGGACAGGACAGCTGAGCCAGCTCCCTCCCTCTCTCCTACCTCTCTCTCCCTCTGTGTGTCTCTCTTTTCTCTCTGTATGTGTCTGTCTCTGTCTCTCTCTTTTTCTATCTCTTTCTGTCTCTCTCTGCCTCACTCTGTATCTCTCTGTCTCTTACTTTCACTCTTTCCTTTCTCTGTGTCTCTGTCTCTGTTTGTCTCTCTCTCCCCTCTGTCTCCTCTCTCTCTCCAACTCTGTCTCTCCTTTCTCTCTGTGTGTGTCTCTGTTTCTCTGTCTCTCTTCTCTCTCCTGTCTATCTCTCTCTTCTCCCTCTCTCTGTCTCTCTCTCTGGGTCTGTCTGTCTCTTTCCCCTCTGTCTGTCTGTCTGTCTCTCTCTCTGGTCTTTCCATGTGGTTTCTCCACTTGGAGTCCTCTGAGTTCTGACTTTTTACATGGAGGCTCCCAGAGCAAGTGTTCCAAGGGCATTGGACACAGAAGTATGGCCTCTTTTATCTGAGCCTCAGAACTCACACAAAGGTCCATCCGGGTTCAAGGACAGGAACACAGGCTGCACTTCTTGGCCAAAGGACTATCAAAGAATTTGCAAACATGTTTTAGAAGCACCACGCTGCCCACCCTCCCAGCGAGCCTGAGGAGTAGTGGGGGTCCCCAGAGAGGAGGTATCTTTCTGAGACCCAAGATGTTGACTGTCCAAAAGCCTCCCTACCCTCTGCTCTTGGCTGACACGGGAAGACCCTCAGCCCAGGATGCAGCCCAGAAGGAGAGGGCAGAACAAGCTGCTTCCCCATATCCTTCCTTCTAGCACACCTCCCTCTGCAACCCACAGAGCCCAACGGGTGGCTTTCAACCTCCAATCTGTCTGTCTGGGACCTATGTGGAGGTGATACCCTCCAGCTGCCCTTCCTGTCTCTGCTGACAGATGAGATCGTTAGTGAAAGGAAAGAAAACATGGGTTTAGGTTCGTTGAAAAGGAATAAATATGTCTGTGTAAAGTATCACTTAGGCTGATTTTTGTAAAAATAATTCCATAAAAGTGATTTGGGCAACAAATATGAGAATGCCCATCTCAGAGGGGCTTAAATAATTGTGACACTGATGGATGTCACAGTAGCCTGTACATGGAAAGTCAGAGCTGGCGCCATTGCTCAATGATGTCCTCCAAGCCAGGTATGGCCTGTCCTTCAGTTTTCACTCTCAGCACAAGAGCTTTAGGACAACACACTGCTTACCTCCTGGTTACAAAATAGCTACGAGAGCTCCAGGCATCACGTGAGCATCCCAAACCAGAAGGAAGCCATAGGGAAAAAGACGTGGAGGCTTCAACTGACTTCTGTTTACCTCTCCATGTGCAGAATAGGGTTCGGTGCCACCTCATAACAATTGGTAGCAAAGGGAATGGGGTTGCTACAGATAAATAGCTTAAACCAAAGGGACTGCAGGAAGCCTAGTTTCTCTGAGATGGAGGGCTGTTTGCCTGCAACTGTAATGCAAAATTGGATTCTTTTGGCAAGAAAGGAAATGAGGAAATTTCATTAAGTAGGAAAAGGACAGTGTCTTCCATGAGTCTAATCAGGGGATTCCAGATGTTAGACTGGCTTCCAATTTCAGGCAGGGTCTGTGTTTGGAGTTCTAAATAAAGTCAAGTCACAATTATCTCTGGAATCAAGACAAAGAAAGAGCGTGAATAAATGACCGGTAGAGCTAATTGTACCCCAACATTCCAACCCCTTATCCCATTATTCCATTGGCATCCCCATCCCTTATTATATATTTTTTTGAAATCTAAAAACAAAGAAAAATGATCTGATGAATATCTACCCAGGATCCTGCTGAGTCACTGACCACCTCCATGTCCTCACCTGCTATCATGCTAGAGTGAGGATGATCAGGTGGATGGACCCGAGGTCAGCAGCAGGACGAGGGGCAAACAAGCCAAGGCCTGAGTGATCGACTAGCTACGCTAAGAGCTCCAACAGTTCAGAGAAGTAGTTCCAGTCACTGCAGGTGGTCAAAAGTTTTCCTCACTGAATCTATGAGTTTCACAGGCCTTGGATTTCTTTTGACAACGGGGAGAATTGCACAACATCCGTAGGCTGCAGACTTTCTTCCTTTCCTCGCGTGACCATCCTGTGAAAGCTTGCTGGCCTGCACTTGCGTTTCACAGCACTTCTCAGATGGCCCTGCGGTGAGGTGTTTGTATCCATGCCCTGCTAAACATTGACCCCTGGGAAGGGCCTGTACACATCAGTGTGCTCCACACACCGGACATGAATGGGACACACGTCTACCCCTCTGAAGCCGCTCCGTTAACTGGCTCGAAGCCTGCAGACTTTCTTTCCAAGCCATATGGTTTTACGCCAGGTGCAGGATGAGTAGTTCTTGCAGGCCTCTGACTCTTCTACAAAGAGGAAATGCCTAAGCTGGGGCAAAGGCAAACCACTTCCTGCACCTGAAAAGCTCTGCCACGAAACAGCACCGAGGTCACCAGAGAAGTCACCAAGTCTAAAACACTCTTTTCTACTCCCACCCTGTAAATGTCTCCACGATTCCTGCCACTCCCCTCCTCTCTCTCTGACCCCTTCAACCCTAGGGCTCAACAAAGACTACTGAGTGCCTGCCATGCATAAGACACTGAATTCAGTCTGAGCAGGAGGCAGACGAGGGTGAGAAACACCCGCCTGTCTCCCATAGGCCACACCCCCTGCAGACTGAGGCATCACTTTGGGCTCAGTCTCAGCTACTTTTTCTTTGAAAATGTTGTTATTTTCCAGATCATTGTTCCTTTTATCCCCAGTAGTTAGAATCATGGAACATCTTTCAGCCAAAATATTGGACACCTCAGCAACACATCCAGAATTTCTATAAGGTTTTTTGTTGTTGTTGTTGTTGTTGTTTTTAGATAGAGTCTTGCTCTGTCACCCAGGCTAGAGTGCAATGGCGTGATTACAGCTCACTGCAAGCTCCACCTCCCAGGTTCAAGTGATTCTCCTGCCTCAGCCTCCCGAGTAGCTGGGATTACAGGCATGCACCACCACGCCTGGCTAATTTTGTATTTTAGTAGAGATGGGGTTTCACCAGGTTGGTCAGGCTGGCCTCGAACTCCTGACCTCAGGTCACCCACCCACCTCGGCCTCCCAAAGTGCTGGGATTACAGGCATGAGCCACCGCACCCGGCCTATAAGTTTCTCTTTTACAATTTTTATTTCTTTATTAATATCCTCCATTCAGTGAGACATTATTTTATACTTTGCTTTGGTTCTTTAAACATATATACACATATATATATACATGTATATATACACGTATGTATATATATATGGGTTTTGTTTTTTTGTTTTTTGAGACAGGGTCTTGGTCTGTCACCCAGGCTAGAGTGCTGTGGTGTGATTGTAGCTCACTGCAGCCTCGAAGTCTTAGGCACAAGCAATCACAAAATTCAGGGCCTGCCCCAGCCTCCTGAGTAGCTGGGACTACAGGCACACACCACACCCGGCGCATTTTTAAGTATTTTGTAGAGATGAGGTCTTGCTATGTTGCCTAGGCAGATCTTGAACTCCTGGGCTCAAGCAATCCTCCTGACTCAGCCTCCCAAAGTGCTGGGATTACAGTAAACATATTTTAAATAGCTGACCTAAAATCTTTGTCTAGTAAGTTTGGCCAATACCTGGGCTTCCCCAGGAATAGTTTCTACTGTCTGCTTTATTCCCTGTGTCTGACAATGGTAATTTTTTCTTGTTTCTTTGCATATTTCTTAACTTTTTGCTGAAAATTGGCATTTTAAATAATGAAATGTGGCAACTTTGGAAATCTGAACTTTGTTCAGAGACCTTTCTGAGTTAATTGTGTGAAGCCTGCACTCTTTGTCATGTGTAGCCACTGAAGTTTCTGCTCAGTTAGCACGGCAGTCAGCTAGCAACTGGACAGAGATTTCCTTAAATGCCTGTATGATGGTTAATTTTCAGTAACAACTTGGCCAGCTAAGGGATGCCCAAAAAGCTGGTAAAACCTTATTTCTGGGTGTGTCTATGAGAACATTTCCAGGAGAAATTCGCATTTGAATCAGTAGACTGAGTAAAGAAGTTCAACCTTGCTGTGGTTTAAATGTGTCCCCCCAAAAATCATACATTAGACATTTAAGCCTCAGTGCACTCCAGTGTTGAGAGGTGGGATCTTTACAGGGTGATTAGACCATGAGGGCTCTGTTCTCATGGATGGATTAATTTGGTTATCATAGGAGTGGGGTCCTGATAAAAGGATTCTCTCTCTTGCCTGCTCTTGCCATTCCGTCCTCTGGCATGGGATGACACAGCAGGAAGACCCTCACCAGAGGTGGGCCCCTTGACCCTGAATCTCCCAGTCTCCAGAACAGTAGAAAGTAAATGTCTGTTCTTTATTAATTACTCAGTTGCAGGTATTCTGTTGTATAGCAACACAAAACAGACTAAGACAAGCTTTCATCAATGTGTGTGGGCACCATCTAATCTACTGACGGTGATTTTTGTCCAGACAGAACAAAAAAGCGAGGAAGGGTAAATTTGCTCCCTCTGCATGAGCTGAAACATCCATCTCTTCCTGCCCGCGAACATCAGCACTCCCAGTTTTTGGAGCTATGGACTTGGAGTGGGACTGACAGCACTGGCTTCCTGAGTTCTCAGGCCTTTGGATTTGGACTGAATGATGCTGTGGAATTACACCACTGGCTGGCTCTCCAGCTTGCAGACAGTAGATCATGGAACTTTTTAGCTTCCATAATTGAGTGAACCAATCTATCATCTATCTATCTATCTATCTATCTATCTATCTATCTATCTATCTATCTATCTATCCTATTGGTTCTGTTTCTCTGGAAAATCCTGACTAATGCAGCCTGAAGCCAGTATGTCCCCGATCTTTGCCACAGGGCTCTGTGTATGTGTGTCTGGCATGCCTTCAACATTCAGCCAGCCAGTTAATTGCAAACTCTTCTTTGGCCTTCACTTCCTGCTGGCACAGGGCCTCAAGGTCAGCCAGAGGTGACAGCTCTGGGCCTTCTTAGGTCTTTCCTGAGCCTGTACACACCTCTGAGCGTGTGCACAGCCTTATGCATGCATGCTAGTAGCTTAAGACAACACCATTGTATCATATGACATTTCACAATTGTAGGATCAGGAATGTGGGGAGGACTCGGCTGTCTGAGTTGCTGTATGGGGTCTTTCATGTGGTGATAGTCAGATATCAGGGGGCTGGAGTCATCAGAAGGCTTGACTGTGCCAGCCATCCAGGTGACTCACCCACCTGCGTGGACACTGATGTTGGCTGCCAGCTGGTAGCCCGGGGTAGTTGAATACATCCTCTCCATGTGGCCTTTTGCTGCAGACTGGGCTTCCCATGGCATGGTGGGCTCAGGAGGCTCAGGCTTCTTATTTGGAGGCTCAGATCTCCAAGAATGAGGGCTTCAGCAAGCCCAGCAGGAGGGTGCTGTCAGCCTTTGATGATCTGTCCTTTGAAGGCACAGGAACCATTTGGTTGTACTCTTTGTTGGTTGGAACTCTTGGTTAAAGCAGTCTGAAAACCTCCTTTTGCTTCTCATGCCACCCTGGGGGCTTTCCTGGGACATGTCCCGGCTGCGTGAGGACTGGACCATCCACTCGTGAGAAGTGAAGATTTCAGTCCAGGAGGGCAGGGCCTTCTAGAGTTTGCTTCTTGACCTGCTGCAGACCACACAGTTGAGCCTTCCCAGATCTGGGGAAGGGAACAAAACTCACTCCCTTCCCGAGTTCCTGTTCTGACCTGGTTTCTCTGCATCCCTGAGGCTACAGTTTCTAAGAAGGCCAATTCTTTCCAAAACCAGACTCAAGGCTGCATTTAACGCCAAGGGCTTTCAGTTATTTCTGTGCATCTGACAATCTGGGGACCCCTTCCTTCCCCCTCCCCAGAAAGGACTTGGGTTAAGATTTGCCAAGACTCAACCAAGCACAAAAAGGAAGTGATTTCTCTGTGAAAGGTCTCACTCGGGTGCCGGGCTGTACCATCTCCCAGTTCCAGGCCCACCCTCATGTACAGACAATCAGGGACGGGAGAGTGGCTGTGCCTCACACTAAGGACAGATGTGCTAGGGCCTCACCTGTCACCCTCCTGGCAGGGGTCACCAGGCTTTCTTGAAGTCTCCTCAAGCTGAGATTCACACTCATTTTCCAAAGGTCTAGCAGCAGATATGCAAAGATCAACTACGTGCTTGTCAGGAACAGGTAGCACTTTCTGCTGTCGAGGGCAAAAAGACACTATCCCGAGGGCTGGTATCCAGGAGGCAGAGGATCCAAGATACATCCATCTCTCCTTCCTCCAAGCCTGTGGCAGGTGGCTTAGTGTGTGTTGTGCCCTTACCTGGGTGGCATGGAGGCAGTCTCTGACCTCCCCTACCCTCCCTGCCCCTCTTCAGGTTTCCTTCCCAGGCACTCGATCACAGGCATGGAGGCTAAAGGCCCTTAATGGACATCAGTGAGCCTTCAGCACCGTGAACACAGTCTGTTAGCACGGTGATGCGTCTGCAGCCCCCCTGGGGTGTCAAGGGCACTGGGGCCACAGACAGCAGCCCTGCAAGGTGTGTAGGCTGCTGTTCCTGCCCAGGACAAAGAGACAGCCTCCAGGCCCCCAACCTTCTGTTCATGGAGATGATCTACTTTGCTTGTTTTAGATGCTGGGACACACATATGTTTTGTTTGTAAAAAAAAAAAAAAAAAAAAAAAGCCTGGCTAAAAAAGGCTTAAAGACATATATGTGGCCCATAAGCGTATGAAAAGATGCTCAATATCACTAATCATTAAGAAAATGCATGAGATATCATCTCACACCAGTCAGAATGATTACTATTAAAAAGTCAGAAAATAACAGATACTGGTGAGGTTGTGGAGAAAAGGAAAGGCTTACACACTGCTGTTAAGAATGTAGATTAGTTCAGCCACTGTGGAAAGCAGTCTGGTGCATTCTCAAAGAACCTACAATAGAAGTATCATTTGACCCAGCAATTCCATTACTGAGTACATACCCAAAGGACCATAAATGGTTCTGCCATGAAGACACATGCACCTGTATGTTCATTGCAGCACTATTCACAATAACAAAGACATGGAATCAACCTAGATGCTCATCAGTGGTGGACTGGATAAAGCAAATGTACATACACATAATACTACACAGCTATAAAAAAAAAACACACACAAACGAGATCATGGCTTTTGCAGCAACATGGATAGAACTGGAGGCCATTATCCTAAGCGAATTAACACAAGAAAATAAATTCAAATACCACATGTTCTCACTTATAAGCAGGGGCAGGCACATCAGCTCACACCTGTAATCCCAGCATTTCCATAGGCCAAGGCAGGCAGATCACTTGAGCTCAGAAGTTCAAGACCAGCCTAGGCAACATGGAAAAATGCTGTGTCTACAAAAATTATGAAAATTAGCCAGGCTGGATGGCCTGCTCCTGTAGTTCTAGCAACTTGGGAAGCTGCAGTGGGAGGATGGCTTGAACCCGGGAGGTGGATGTTGCAGTGAGTCGAGATTGTGCCACTGCATTTCAGCCTGGGCAACAAAGCCAGACCCTGTCTCAATGAATAAATAAATAAATAAATGGAAGATAAACATTGAGTACACATGGGCACAAAGAAGGGAACAATAGACACTGGGGCCTATTTGAGGGTGGAGGGTGGAAGGAGGGTCTGGACTGAAAAATTACCTATCCGGTACTATGCTTATTACCTGGGTGGCAAAATAATCCATACACCAAACCCTCATGACACGTAATTCACCCATGTCACATACCCACACATGTACCCCCGAACCTAAAATAAAAATTGGAAAGAAACAAGTTAAATTAAAACTTTTTAAAAAAACAATAAAATTAAAAATTAAAAAATTGAAAGGAAAATATATCCCAGATAACAAGCATGCATCCTAGTGGACCCCCAGGGGCACGATTCCTTAATCAAGGTTTGGCCTCACTGACGGGGCTTTCTTTCTTCCAGTGCTTGGGGTTCCTGTGGGGAAGACAGTTGTAGGTGAGGGTCCATGCCCAACCCCGCAGTCAGCTCTGGGCTTCTCAAGGTGCCTTCTCCACTACCACAGCCTCTATCTCCTCTCCTCTCCTCTCCTCATCCCACTCTTTCATCCCTGAAAGTGTCAAAGACTCTTAGGGCATTTGGTCCAGAGAAGCTGAGAGCAGCCCAAGGGCTGGGATGAGGGTGGAGATGAAGACCCAGAGCTGAGTGGGAGCCCCAGGCCAGGCCACCTAGAGTCCCATCTCTCCTGCTCCTTCCTCTCTGGCTGGTGAGATGCAAGCCAGAAACCAACAGACTAGATGCTTACCTCCTTCTGTCCAGCCATCCCCCGCCCCTGGTGCTCCTAGAACATCCGTCAGCCCTACTCTGTTCCCAAACATCCTTCTTCTCTCATTTGGCCACCAGCTACATCCAAAGACAGTGGTAGTAAGATTCAAGCTCAGATACTTTTAGAAGTACCAGCACTATTGAACACCTGAGCCCTAAAGAAATTAGAAATTCTCATGGTGGAGTGGCAGGCACCGTGGTGGGGAAGAGCCCTTCCTGGTGCCCCTAAAATTTGCTGCTCCAAAGCCAGTTCTGTCATTGAGACCAATTGCTACTCCATGGGTCCACTGGCGCTGAGCCACTTGGGCAGAAGTTTCCCTGGCAGCCTCCCGCCAAGGTTTCTCAGCTCCAGTCAGTGATGAGGATTAAGAGGAAATGTTTTTCCAGATCAAGGATTTTGTATTATGATATTAGAAAGAGTAAGTTACCAGCCTGGTGCAGTGGCTCACACCTATAATCCTATTGCTTTTGGAGGCCAAGGCAGATGGATCACTTGAACACAGAAGTTCAAGATCAGCCTGGGCAACATAGCAAGACCTCATCATTACAAAAAAATTAAAAAATCAGCCAGGCATACTGGCTTGTGCCTGTAGTCCCAGCTACTTGGGAGGCTGAGGTAGGAGGATCACTTGGGCCCAGAGGTGGAGGCTGTAATGAGCTGTGATCACGCCACTGCACTGCAGCCTGGGTGACAGAATGGGACCCTGTCTCTAAAAACAAAAACAAAAAGAAAGAGTAAGTCACAAGCAGCACAAGCAGTGGGCCATTTACAGGGCAGCCACGGCCCTTCATCACGGTCTGTCACTCATCCAGCCTTTTAGGAACAGCAGATGCCTTTGGATATCCGAGGGGGAGGGGCAGGGAGAACCAAGAGACATGACTGTAACGTGGGCTAGCTGCCGTTTCACACAATGTAATGAAAGTGAGAGTCGATAATTGCACAAGGAAAATAAAAGTGTAAAACATATGAATACGTTCACAAAAAAAGCATGCTTTTTACAAACCACCAGTGAATCTATTTTCTGCTCTGAAAGGCAAAGCAATAAATTACTTCAAGTTGACACTGACAAAGGGGACCAGCACCACATGTGGTAGCATCATGGGGATCCTCTCTGCCTGAGGCCTGAAGTGAGGTTGTGGGGGCGGGCAGCACAAAAACCTGACCCCAATATGGGGGCATCCTGGAGTGGGGCCAGTATGCAATCCCACAACGGAGGCTCACCCTTTGTCTCTCCTGGAAAATACATTTTGACTGATGGTTTCTGTCTTTCTCTCTCAACTGGGTTTTTCCAGCACAATCTTTTGCTGCATTCTGTATCTGCTGCAGTGAATAGAGACACCACTGCATCCCTAATAAAAAAAATACCAGTAGGCTTTGTCAAGGCCCCCTTTTTCCTGGCTCCACTTCACTCTCCAACCTTGAGCTGCCAATGGTCCCTCGGTCTTAATACCATTAGCACATGGCTACGATGCTGGAGCTTTGCAAACCACTTTACTTAATGAAGAAGGAACCACAGCTTTCTGCTTAGCAGGAGCAGCGTAGCATGGAATGAGTCCACTCTGCCCACGTGAAATGCTTTCAAGAAGAGGACTTTTTCCTTCCAATTCACTTAGAGCCTTTGAAATGAAATATGGGGACTTCAATTTTCCCTCTGAGCTGAGAGTATTTGTAGTTGAAGAGGAATGCGCTGGGCCTGGGGAGCTTGTTTATTAAATATTGTTATATTATGGGGCAAGAATATTGTGAGGGTTTCCTGCTTGTGCCTTACCATTGCTTTTGTGTTACCCACTGCTGGCACCAGAGAAAATAGCCATTTTTCTGAACTTGACATTATATAAGAAGATTTCAAATATCATATTCCACACCAAAACCCTGTCCATATTAAGTCTGGCTGAAGCACATTCGTCTCTCTTTTGGCTGATACAATTTCCTGCAGGTTCACCGAGTGTGATGGTTTGAACAGATTGTGGCAACAGATGGAAAAAATAACCATCTGATTTTGACATAACGCTGAGAAATAGATTTGATGAGCAATAATTAGAAGAAGCCATACACAGTCAGAGAAGACAATGTCAAAACAGTGAGATTTACTATAGGTCAGAAGAGGTTTAAACACAGAACGGGAAGAAAAAAAAATTCCTATAAGAGAGTGTGGAAAATGAATTCTGAAATAGAGAAAACACCTATTTCCAAGCCTGTGCTGTCTTTCTAGGAGATTGTGTGCTAATTTGTAACTCTCTGGCTCCCAAGAAATCCTTGAGCTAGGCATATTAACCATTTTCATAAAGTTAAAGTCTGTAAAATGAGACAGGGAAATGCCTCAAGGTACATACGTGTGTGGTTACAATGATGACATAGCAACACAAGAGACTAAGAAACACTCACTTCTGTGCGGTAGCCTGTCAGGGCGAGCGGAGGCTGAGCTGGCAGTGGCTGCAGGAGGCTGCTCTGCGCTGGTCATCTCTGTCCTTCAGGCGGGTGTTTGCTGTATTCATTTTCAGTTCTTTTCAACACACCATGAAAAAGTTTCAATATTTAAACATGGTGTTGAACCCAGTGTAGGGCCCACAGTAAGCACTTAGTCGGAACACTGTGTCTTTAGACATCGTTAGGTGTCTGCGGTGAGATGATTGTCCTGGTAACCTGTAAATGAATGGATGTTTGAAGCCTCCTAAACTCTTCCAGACTCTTAAGAAGACCTTGTTTCAGTGCCCGTGGCTCCAGGATCTGGACTGAGCCTGGACGCAGCCAAGCTGGGAGAAGGAAGGAGCTGAGATGCACCCAAAGGCACAGAGGAAGAATGTCTCCATGTACAGGAGTCTCTTGATTTATATGAGCTTGGAGCCCAAGGATCCTATTTTTAAAGTATGTTGGAGGGTGACAACTATTATAACTAAACAAATAGATCACCATTTTCACTTGGCAGGCAAATGCTTCCAGTCATTAAACAATATTAGGTATACTGAATTTAATTATAAACACAATGACACCATCTATATTATGTCTAAAGAAGAATACACAGAAACCATGAACATAAGTACCAGTACCCCTATTTTAAAAACTTTTAAACTTCCTAAGTGGTCCAGTTGCTCTAGTGGGTGTGTGAGGGCTAGCATGAGCTCCATCAGGGACCCAGAACCACGAGGCGTGATGCCTACAGCAGTTCTGAGCCTGTGGAAGGCTACTGTCTCAGAAGCCCGGGGCAGTGTCAGGAAGGGGACATGGGTATAAAGAGGAGTGAGGACAAGTCATGTCCCCAGGGTGGGCTGGTTCACAGCTTATGCTCCTTAGCTCTGAGCCGCCAACCTCGATGATGATCCGTGTGTCCTGGGGGAGAAGGGGACACCCTTATCTCAGAATGAATTATGCACCTGGCCTACAGGAAGGAGAAGCTTGGGGTGGAGGGATCTGGCTATTTCTGGAGCAGCCACAGGCCCAGCCACTGCCCACCCCAGCCTGTGCACCAGCAGACCAGCCAAGACACGGGAGCTGCAGTAGCATCTAGGGGACCCGGCCCTGCCTTCCAAGCATAAAAGAAACATTTCTGTGCTTCCCTTCTGCCTTCCAAACAGCATGGTCCATGCTAACTCTGAACAACATGGTGAAGCTTCACTAAGGTGATTCCATAGCAGTCCACCAAATTGCTCCATTCCACAGTTTGCTGGTGCCCAGCCCAACAGCCATCTCCTCCACCACCCCCATACCTGCACCCAACCCGCAGCCCTCAACCTGCACCACACTCCCTCATACACCTAGTTCTAGGAGCTGTTTCCTATGGCGAGCAGACCTACAAGCCCAAAGGCCGAGGGAGGCTGTCTGGGACCATTCCTGCCACCATAATAAACACCTGAGAATGGGGAATGTATAAAAGAATAGAAATTTATTTCTCAAAGTTCTGGAGGCTGGGAAGTCCCAGATCAAGGTGCTGGCGGGCTGGGCATCTGTGAGGGTTGTTCTCTGCTTTCTAGAGGGCACCTCATTGCTGCATCCTCACAAAGGCAAAAGGGAGGAACGCTTGTCCTCACATGGCAGAGAGATGGAAGAGGGTGAACCCAATCCCTCAAGCCCTTTTAGAAGGGCCCTGGTCCCATCCAAGTGGGCTCGGCCCTCACAACTTCATCACCTCTCAAAGGATCCACTTCTTAATACCACAACGTTGGCAGTAAAGTTTCAACATAGGAATTTGGGGGGACATTTTCAGACCATAGCATAGGCCAACCCAGCCACCCAAATCAGCCAATCCAGGTCTTTATTCTTAAACATCAACAGATAACCAAGAATTACTGGACACTTGGGAAAACTCATAAGGAGAGAGAGGAACTTGCCAAAGGGGCAGAATAGCCGACCAGGAAGAAACTCTTGATAACTGCAGGAACAGAAGAGTAATTCATGTAATTCCAACTAGTTTCCTCAGACATCAGGGAAAGAGTTGAAACAATAAAGAGAACCAATACCATTTAAAGTATTAAGTCTTAAAGGAGAAGTGTCTTGATGTCTGCAGTAGGACTATATTTTTTAAAATGAGATGGACTAATGGTTGGGAGCATAGATCGCCAGGTGCACAGATGGGGGATAAAGCAAGTGTAGCCACCTGCTAATTGGGGAATTAGTGGTGGGTATCCAGGCATTCACCATCCAATCGTTGCACCATTTCTGTTTGGAAATTTCCCTAGTAAAATGTGTGTGGAAGGGAATGAGCACTCTGGAGAATGGGAGAAGAGATGACAGTAGTTGAGAGATGTCAACACAATTTTGGAAATTATAAAGCAGATGGATATGTGGTTCTGACTTAGCAGACCAGAGACAGCTAAGTGCCTGGAGGGCAAAAGCCAAGAATCCAGACAGTCTTGCGCAGGACTCAGAGAATGCTCAGGAATTGGAGGTCTCTGAAGGTGGAGATGAGGTGGAGACCAAAAGTGAGAAAACTGGGTGAAAAGCTAAGCATCAAAGAGACTTCCTCGTCCATTTCCCATTGTGTGCAGCCAGGTACAAGCTGTTACTTTCTGTCTTCATAGATGCCAGGGGCAGGGGAGGGCAGAGGCCTGGCAGTGAAAATGTATCACGGTAGACAAGGAAACCCTCCAGCCCCATGCTCAACTCGGCCTGAGAACACAGCAGCCAGGCAGATCCCCACCCCTCCCTTACCCCTCTCTAGACAGGACAGTGGAGGATTCTTTCCCAGGGAAATGTACAGCCAGAGAGAAAAGATTTATTGATACAGAAAGTCAGGTGCCAAAGAAGTATCTGGTCCCTGCCCAAACACTCTGAAGTTCTCAATGAACGATCAGTAATCAGCAGCTCCTACTTGCTTTTGAGTGTGTAGCCAGGATCACCATGGGGGAAGCCTCACAACCAGAAGACAGAAATGAACACATTGACCCACCCAGGAGAAGGAACTCAAAGGAAGCAGAGGAAATGGAAGAGAATTCAAAATTCCCCCCCAGATTAAAAGTAAGATCATCAGTGAAAACAGATAATATTATTTCCATTAAATAAAAACAACATACTACCAAAAAGTAACCTTTTTAAAATAAAAAATAGCTCTTGGAAATTAAAATTTAGATTGCAGAATTAAAAACGTAATAGAATTAGAAGAGAAAGTGATGGGATTCTAAAAGTAGAAGAAAAAGACCAAAATGGCCAGGTGCTGTGGCTCATGCCTGTAATCCCAACACTTTGGGAAGCTAAGACAAGAGGATAGATTGAGTCCAGGAGTTCGATACCAGCCTGGGCAACACAGCGAGACCCCATCTCTACAAAAAGTTTAAAAACTAGCTAGGCAAGGTGAAAGGTGATGCACGTCTGTAGTCCCAGCTACTTGGGAGGTTGAGGCGGGAGGATTACTTGAGCCTGACAGTTCGAGGGTGCTGTGAGCCGTGATTACACCACTACATTCCAGTCTGGGCGACAGAGTGAGACCCTGCCTAAAACAAAACAAAAGATGGATAGCGGCTAAGAAAAAAGTTAAGGAAATTAAAGCATCAATTCACGAAGACCAACATCTGAATGTCAGGAGCTACAGAAAGAAAAAAAAAATCAGAGAAAAGAAAATTGTTAAAGTAGTCCATAAAGTTTTCTTAGAGAAAGGAAACAATGATGAAAAAATAAGTTAGCTGGGCGTGCTGGCGGGCTCCTGTAGTCCCAGCTATTCGGGAGGCTGAGGCAGGAGGATGGCGTGAACCCAGGAGGCGGAGCTTGCAGTGAGCCGAGATCACGCCACTGCACTCCAGTCTGGGCAACAGAGCAAGACTCCATCTCAAAAAAAAAAAAAAAAAAAAGAAAAAAGAAAAAACACCCACATTAAGGTATATCACAAAACTTTAGAACACCAGAGATGAAGAGAAGATTCCAAAAGTTCCAGAGAGAAAAACAGGTCACTAGCCAAGGTCTGAGAATCAGAATGGTCATGAGCCTCTCAACAGTAACACTGTCAGAAAGAGAAGCCATGCCTTGTACACAGCCAACCTGGAGTCCTACTTGGACCATGCACCTTGTTGGGGGCCAATGAGGGATGTGCTCCATCAAAATGATGGTGTCAATAGTAAGGGCAAGATGTAGATCTAGAGAACAGGGCATCTAAGCAGAAGAGGAAGTTGGGACATGGACAGGAGGATAACAGGCCTCAGAGTCCTGCTTCCATGTCTGAATGAAGCAGGAAGGCAGTCAGCACTGAGAAGCACACCTTCAAGAAGACATGGGGTTCCAAGCCATGAAAGGCATCCAACTAACAGGACAGAAAACCTCAGTGTTACAATGGAGGTGTGTGTTAAGGAAAATGCATCAGAAGTCTCAGAAAAACAAACATGAAAATAGCGAAGCTGTGGCCCAATGGCAAAGCAAACTAAACGGTGGCGTGATTTTGGGGAACTGATAAAAGATAAGAGCAGAGTTTGCTTGTCCTTCACACAGGGAGCGTTCTCCTTGAAGGGCACCAAATCGGTGACTCAGAATGCCACGTCCTTCCCTAGGACCTGGTTCAGTCGCCAGGTCCTTCATTCTGCAGGGAATGTTAGTTGTGAAATTATAGACATGCAAATATTCTTTGAGGTTGTTCTGTATTGAAAATCAACCTATATAGAGGACAATACAGAAAATTCAAAATGTAAAAAAAGAATGCCACGACAGGGGGATGAAGGAAAAAGGGAGGTGGACTAGCGGCAGGAAGGGCAGGATGCACAAGGATGGGTTTCTCCTCCCACTTAGGGGGTGTGAGGGTAACTCCATGTGTCCACTTGACTGGGCCTTGGGGTGCCCAGATTGAACAGGTATGTCTGTGAGGGTGCTTCTGGAGGAGACTGGCATCATGAATTGGTGGACTCAGTAATGCAGTTCCCCTCCCCAGAGTGCCTGGGCCTCCTCCAACCCATCAAGGGCCTGAATAGACCAAACAGAGGAAGAAGGGAGGATGTGTCCCCTTCCTGCCTGCCTACTTGTGTTGGGGCATTGGCTTTGTCTTGCCCTTGGACTGGGACTTACCCCACTGTGTCCCCTGGTTCTCAAGCATTCAGACTTGAATGAATTACACCACTTGCTTTTCTGGGTCTCCAGCTTGCAGAAAGCAGGCCGTGGGACTTCTCTGCCTCCATGATTACTGAAGCCAATCCCTTATAATAAATCTCTCTATAGGAAGGTAGGTAGGTAGATTGATATAGAGACGTATCACCTATTGGTTCTATTCTCTGGAGATCACTAATACAGCAGAGAGTCAAATGAAGCTGCCTAAAATTGCCTACAGTAAGTGGGAAAAATAAACCCTCAAGTTTAGTATTTGACGATATATAGGAGACAAACAGGAAACCTAGTAATACTACAATTGACCCTTGAACAACAAGAATTTGAACTGCATGGGCCCATCTATACATGGAATTTTTTCAACAAAACACAGATGGAAAATACAGTATTCACTGAACGCAAAACCCTAATGTAGAGAGGGGCCGACTTTTCCTACATGTGGGTTCTGTGGGCTGACTTCCAGACTTGAGTATGCATGGATTTTGGCATACCCAGGAGTCCAGGAACCAATCCCCCATGTATAGCAAGGGATAACTACATTAGTATTTTCAAGAATTTAGAAGGTGTAAACCAAAAATAAAGTTTGAAGGACCCCTCCCCCTACAACCACCTGAATGAACTTCCTCCTCTGCTAGGGCACTCTAAAATCTAACCCGAAAGACTGGTTCAGGCTGGGACAGGAAATGGGGGTTGGACATGCCTCATTATACCCCTCCAGCATCAACATCAACACAGACCTTAAGTCTGTTAAGAAACATTTACAATCTATTTTTTCTGAAGCCTGCTACCTGGAGGCTCCATCTGCATAATAAGAACCCTGGTCTCTACAACCCCTTAACCCATACATTCCCTTCTACTGATAATAACTTTTTCATCCAATTGCCAATTGGAATATGTTTAAATCTACCCATGACCTGGAAGCCCCCACTCCCACTTCAAGTTGCCCCGCCCTTCCAGATGGAACCAAGGTACAGCTTACATGTATTGATTGACATATTATGTCTTCCTAAAATGTATAAAAGCAAGCTGTAGCTTAACCACCTGTTGTCACGACCTCCTAAGGCTGTGTCACATGGGCATGTCCTTAACCTTGGCAAAATAAACTTCCTTTTTGTTGTTGTTGTTTTTTTGTTTGAGACAGAGTCTCACTCTGTCACTAGGCTGGAGTGCAGTGGCACGATCTCGGCTCACTGCAATCTCTGCCTCCCGGGTTCAAGCGATTCTCCTGCCTCAGCCTCCCAAGTAGCTGGGACTACAGGCACATGCCACCACGCCCAGCTAATTTTTGTAGTTTTATTAGAGACAGGGTTTCATCATGTTGGCCAAGCTGGTCTCAAACTCCTGACCTCAGGTGATCCTCGCCTCCCAAAGTGCTGGGATTACAGGCGTGATCCACTAAACCCAGCCTGACAAAATAAACTTTCTAAATTGACTGAGACCTGTCTCAAGATATTTTGGGTTCACAAAGGGACCAGGAGATGTGGGGCCAAGTCGATGCCATATCCTCATTTCTCATCCCAACAAGTTGTTAGCTACTATCTAATGCTGATAAATCAGGAAACAGAGTACCTTATTTTAGAATTACAGAGGTAATTACCAGAATCAAAAAATGCTTTCTCTTGAGATTAGGATAGGAGATAGGGTGGGAAATAAATGTTTAATGTGCTTCTAGACTGTTGGGTTTGTCTTTACTTTGTGCATGTGTTACTTTGATACTAGTTTTAAATTGTCTTTAAATGAATGAAGTAGAGCTGTATAGATGCATACTGAAGGGTGTTCCTGAGATTGCAAAACGAAATTTAAATCGTGCACACTTTTAAAATAAATAACAGAGATAGAGAGACTGAGTGATTGCAACCAGGCCTTTTAAGAGAGTACCTGCATATTTATGTATTTGAGGGGCACAAGGCCTGGAATAAAGCATATCCAACACTAGGACTGATTGTCCCAGAAGTGGAGGAGGAAGAAGAGTTGTCATCTTTTCTTTTGTTTACTTCGGTTTTATGTGGCTACTTTTGATATGTAACATAAATTGATAAATGTCTACACTTACCAATTTTCTGTTGAAACTAAGGTTTTCACTAATATCTAATATTTTTCCAATATCTTATTTTTACACTTATATTTTGCCTCAATCACAGAAAATTCTACCTTTATTTTGATTACAGCTCAATCTTCGCAAACAGACTCTCTTCCCAAATGATTCTGGTTCTGTTGAATAAAGTAACAGTCGAGTGCTTCCCAGGCAGGCATGAAATGCTGGCCTTGAAGAGGGCTGTCTGGCTCTGGAGGCGTGGTCAGGAAAGCAGCAGGTCTGGGCGTCTGATTATGCTTGGACAATGGCCTGATTTGAACATACTTTTAATTTCTGCTGGCAAGTCCAGAGTTCTTAGAGCAGAATCTTTCCATTTGGCTACTCCATACAATGGCTTTTCCAAACTGAATGCTAACCAGGTGGGGCTATTGTTGTTTGCGGGCAGGCGGTGCCTTCATTCAAAGCCTACAATTTCCTCCTCTGTGCCAGGGAAATACACAGCATGAGAACACTCTGTGTCCAGTCAGTGCCTCCAATCCAATGTGATGAAGGGTCCCGAGTAAAGCAGAAGGCAGATGCAGAGACTCGTGGAACAGAGAGTAGGCAAAACTCAGTGCCACGAGGAGATGGCTATCAGCCACCTGACAGTCATAGACAGAGAAAGGAGAAAACCATGGGGTCATAAGAATAGCAATGAGGCTCTCAATGTTTCTCTTTGAAAAATCCAATTCTTTGTGCTCTCCAAATTCCCGAATAATCAAAAGGGAATCAGAACCATTGAGTTCTCCCATGCCCAGGTTCACAGCACCTTTCCTAACAACAAATAACTGGGTGAGAGGCAGGCGTGAGGTGCCCTTTCCCTTTTGAGGGGCCGGCCTGCACTTCCTTGGGCATGGGCTACTCCTGCACCTGCTCAGCATCACTGCCTGGTCTGCGCACAGCACTGGTGGTGGCCTCTTACTGCCTGTTGGAAGTTGTAACACACATTAAAATGTGTGTAGAGACTCTATTGGAAGGTCCAAACACGAGGTCAAAATCGTGCCCAGAAAGGGCACATCCAGTGAAGAATTAACTTCACTGACCTGCCCTGTTTCCTCCTCCATAAAATGAGGACAGCATGGCCTGACCTGCATCTTTCTATGAGAAACTCAAGCTCTGGTGTTGTCAAGGACAGAAGTCAGCCTGCAGGCAGCATCTTCCCCTCAGGAATGCTCCACCAGGACTTTTGCTATGTTTGATATTCAGTGTAGAGAGCAGGGTGGGGGATGGCTCTCCCAAGCCAGAGCAGGGGCCCTACTGAAAGTTGAACACACCATCGTTTTTAGTTACAGACACTTCCCTTTACTTCTTTGCATTTTAAAATTTTCTATTGAGGATAAATTCTAAACATTAAAGTGCAGAGCTCAGTGAATTTTGACATATGTATACATTCAGGTAACCACCACCCAGGTCCAGATACTCAACACTTTCAGCCTCCCACTGTGCCTTCTCTAATTCAGAACCTACCTAAGAGTAACTGCTATTCTGACATTGATCCCTTTATTATGTTTGCTGTTCTAGAACTTCTTATGGACAGAATTATACGGTAGCGGCTCTTTTGTGTATGTCTGACTTCTTTCAGAATTACGTCTAAGAGACTCATCTTTTTGCTACGTGGAGTTCTTTCCCTTTTTCATTACTTTGTAGTATTCCATAGAGTGACTATACCACCATTTATTTGTCTTTCTACTACTGATAGACATGGGTTGTTTCTAGTTTGGAGTCACAACAAATGAAGTTATCATGAGCATTCTTATATATGTGTTTTGGTAAACATATGCATTTAATTTTGTGCGTTCTATCCAGAAGAGGAATTGCTGGGTTATAGAGCATATGAGTATTTAGCTTTAGCAGTACTGCTCTGTATTTTCCAAAGTGGCCATACTATTTTACACTCCCAGCAAAGATGTATGAGAATTCTAGCTGCTCCACATCCTTGCCAACACTTGCTATTTTCAATTTTAGACATTCTAGTAGGTGAGCAATTTTCCACTTAAATGTATAATAGCACTAATTACACTACAGTGAGTATGGCACTCACCTGGTTGTCCATGAATATCTGTTTTTCCGTTCCTTAATATATTAATTACAGACTTTTAGCTGGTTGCATAGTCACTCAACTAGCAGCTACATTTCCAACTCCGCCTTGCAGCTACATGTGGGCCCAGGACTAAGTTCTGGTTAATGGTATGTGACAGAAGTGATGTGTGCTACTTCCTGGTATTGCACTGAAATCTACTGATCACACTCGTCCTGGCCTATGAAATCTATTGATCATACTCTCCCTCTTTCCAGCTAGATGGATGGTAACATCCAAATGGGAGACAGCAAAGCTCCCCACCAGTCCTGGTCCACATGTCTACCTCTGATAATGTTATATAAGAAATGAATAAACTTCTGTCTTGGTCAAACCACTGGATTTTTATCATAGCAGGGAATCGTGCATCCAAATAAACACTCTGTGATTGCTCATTTGCCCTCTGGCTTGAACACACCTGGGCACATGTTGTTTCTGTTTGCTTAGCACTCACCTGTGCATTAGGGAACTGCTCCCCCACAGCCCTACAGTTCTGTGAGATTGTGAACTGTACCTGCTGCAGGCATATGCATGTGGCCCAGGTCTGTCCGATTGTGGTTTCTCATCCTTGTCTGGAATTTTGGGTAAATGGGATTGGCATGACAGCCAACAGAGCCAATCAAAGTTCTTCCATGAGATTTGCGATATAAAGAGAAAGAGTCTTTGTCAACATTTTAGAGTCTGGTGGCCAGGAGCCTTGTGAGAGGAGAGGATAAAACCAACACCCAAACAGAGCTAGGGCCAATCAGAGAGAAAGAGGGAAAGAGTCAGAGAGCCGAGGGAAGAGGGATATTTAATAATGGCATCCGAGTCCCTGGATCTAACTGTACCTGGAGCACCTTTAGACGCAAGTAAGCCAATAGTATGAGCTGAATTTCTGTCATTTACAACCAAGAGTCTTGTCTCCTTCATTAATGCTATAAACATGTTTGATGGCAATTTTATAAAGCACTATGCAAGATGCTGGAGATACAAGGTCCCTTTCCTTTAAAATAGTAATTCTTAGTTTGATCAACTTTGAAGGGTCCATCCAGATGGAATGGATGATAAGAAAAGAATTACATTTTTTTCCCCACTAACCTCTAACTAAAAGGAAGCATTTCCTTCGGGTGTATATGTAGGCAACAAACACAGCCACATCAGCAGTATGTAAGGACTTCTCCCCAGCAGAAATCACAGCGATTCTCACATCACATCATGCTCATCACAGACCTTAAAATATCGGCTGACTTATCATGACTTGGAAACTACAGCTATCAGATCTGCTGCTAGAGCATATTATTTAAAAAAAAGCAAGTAGATCACATTTTAAAGTATTTTGGTAGCTGGATTTCAGTATAATTCATTTTCTTTTGAATCCTGTATTTGACTTTACGCATTTAAACACATTACTCTGAAAAGAGTTCTGTAGACCTCACCACTCTGTGAAGTTCAAAATGTAGACCGGAGAAGAAAGAAAACTTATCAACAAACAATTATAATGGAAGCTGGTGCAGGCACCAAGGAAGGGATGTGTAAGGTGACATTAGAGCTGCGGAGCAGGGTGGGGGATATTAGCTCTGCCCGGGGTGCATGGGTTTGTGTGGAAATGATGCCGGGGCAGAACCTTGACATATAAGTGGGTGTCTGCCAGCCAGCCAGGGATGCGAGGAGGTCCATGGTCTGGCAGTTGGTGACAGCAGTCACCTTAAAGTTCAGAAAGGCATTGCTGGGGCAAGTTCGTCCAGCAGACACCAGCACTGATTAGATCAATAGTCAATGGGGCCACACCAGCACCCTCTACACTCCCCAGTATGATGAAGGATGGCTTGGTAACCCATTCTGCATGTTCAGTGACGTGGGAAGTGCTACCATGAGTGAGTGTACCAAAAGTGGATTACACCCCTTCACCAGATTTATCTAGCACTTAGTGGTTTGACAGTTGAACGCTGTGCAGGAGCACAGAGCAATGATAACATCTCAGCATGACCTTCATTTCTATGCTTCTGCTGGTGTGATCCCACGTTTCCAAGTGTGGCTTTAACAAAAAGAGCTCTGTGGGTCCTGTGGGGGTCACAGTGGCGGTAAGGACATAGGAGGGTGCTAGAGGTGCCTGGGGATCGCAGAGCCTTCAAAATCCCTTTCGGCTTCCTTCATTGACATGTTCTAACAATCAGGGTGCCTGACAGAGACTGGTGTGGACTCTCTATTTTGGAGAGGCTGGCCAGGAAGGCCACACTCTTACCAGCCTTTTCTGGGGTGGGGGGAGGGACAGAGATAGGAGTAGGAGTCACAGCATGGTCTCGGCAGCCACTGCATGGTAACAGCGGAGGTGTGGCTCACCCACGTCTCTGCACAGTGTGGTCACATTCAAGGGACATCTCCCCAGACTTTTCTGGAAGCTGCTGACAGGCCCCAGACCCAACCTTCCCACAGTCCCTCAGAGGACCCCGTTTCTCCACTTGCTTTGCTGACTCTCTCTCTAAGCTTAGCCTGGGCACTCTGCCTGCCACTACAGGTGAGAGGCGGCAGGCCTACTCTTTCTGAAGACACCTCCTCCACTGCATAAGGCTCCGCACTGGGCGATCTGGAAACGGCTCCCAGCCCACTACGTGCCTGTTCCCTCCTGCACTGCAAAGTGGAAGCAGAGGAGCCTCTCTCCTCATATCCACCTGGGCCGTAATGGAAGCTGAGTATTATTTGTGCTGCCATACTTGAGTTTTTTTTTCATATGGGACTTAACTATTATCGATCCAGTTACTGTGCTCATCTGCATATAGATGGTGTCAACATTCTGGCTGGGAAATGCAGAGAAACTATCCAAAGCATGGTCTCAGTATCCGAACACTTGGCATTTCTGGGGAAACTAGGAAATAGATTGGTTAATATGATCTTTGATATGCTTGAAATTAATATTGGAGGGGAAAGTAAGGGGGTCAGAGGTAAGGCAAGATTGGAGTTCATTTAGCTACTTTTATTTTTATTTTTTGAGACTGAGTTTTGCTCTGTCGCCCAAGCTGGAGTACAATGGTATGATCTTGGCTCACTGCAACCTCTGCCTCCCAGGTTCAAGTGATTCTCCTGCCTCAGCCTCCTGAGTAGCTGGGATTACAGGTGTGTGCCACCATGCCCACCTAATTTTTGTATTTTTAGTAGAGACAGGGTTTCACCATGTTGGCGAGGCTGGTCTCGAACTCCTGACCTCAGGTGATCAGCCTGCCTCAGCCTCCCAAAGTGCTGGGATTACAGGCGTGAGCCACCGCGCCCAGCCTGCTACTTTTATATCTATGTTTGAAATGTCTCATGACAAAGTGTAAAACAAGAATAAAAAGGCAAGCTTGGTCACTTTGGGAGACATGGGCAATCATGCTGAGAGAAGGGAACAGGGAAGAGGGTCAGAGAGGAGGGAAGAGGAAGACCTAATAATGGCATCCAAGTCCCGGTTCTAATGGTACCTGGGGCATCTTTGGATGCAAGTGAGCCAATAGTACGAGCTGAAGTTCTGTCACTTACAACCAAGAGTCCTGTCTCCTTCATGAATGCAATAAACATGTTTGGGAGCAATTTTATATAAGCACTGTGCAAAGAAGCCCTTGTGTTCGCAGCCTGGGCATTGTAGAAAGCTTTTTAGAGTTTTTACTGAATTCTCTCACGTTCTTCTGTATGCATTAGGAAACAGGCTAGAGAGGACAGGATTCTGGAAGGTCATGACGCCAGAAGTGTGGGCCCCAGGACAGCCATGCAAAGTCTCTTCTTTGCCCTGGGCTGCCCTCTATCAGATTCTGAGCATGTAGGTCTAAAAGCCAGGAGAGGATTCAGCAGTTGTTGAGAAGCACACCCCTCTGCTGCTGGTCCCCTCCCTGCAGTGTGTTCCCAAGGTGGCCCCAGGCCTGTCTAGACGCTGGCTCTGAAGGGCACGCTCCTGGAGGGGCAGCCGGCTCCTCCGCAGTGAGGTCTGTCACAATGCGCCCACGATGGGCAGGAATCCACTTTCTCATCTAATTTCCACCCATCTGTCCTCATTCTGCCCTTCAAAACACCACAGAGTAATCCTTCTTCCCAGGACAGTTTTGCAAATATTGGGGTTCTTCTGTCTTGTGCTCCAGACATTGATTTTCTAGGCTGAAGACTCCCGGTGCATCAACTCCCCTCCCACGGGATACTGCTGGCTGCCTTAGACACCAAGCAAGGGCATGGTATTCTAGATGTGTCTGACTAGTGAGGAATAAAAGAGAGTCCCCCACCACCCCCATCTGTGCAATACTTGCATGTGTAGATCCTAAGCGTGCATCCCTCCTTGGGCATAGAATGCTGTTAAACCAGTTCTGTCCTAATCTGTTCCCGTTATGTTTCAATCCAAATGGGATGTGGAACATGGATTCGTGGACCCCTACAATTGGAAAAGAGCTTGGAAAAGACTTCTCCTCTAGTTTTTTCCTGTAATAGTCACCAGCACTGAACCCGAGCACACAGTGCAGCGGGCTTTCCCTGCCATTCTCTCTCCATGCTCCCCAAATCCTCCAGGATGACCACACTGTACTCAGGTTGCGGGGTACAGAGGGCTGAGGCCCGAGGTTATTTGGAAACTGCAGAGCTGTGAGTCAAGGGAGTCTCTCAGATTCCAGCTCCGGATTCTTCAGTAGGAGGGTGGTGGCTGCCATGCCGCAGAGGGAGGAGGGGGTGCGTGCTCCACCCCACCCTGCTTGACACCAGCTTTGCCATCTTAGCCTTTGCTGGGCCCAAGCCCTTATTCTCAGAGCTCCGGCGCTGAACCACAGAAACCACAGGAGGCCCCAGAAGGGAACTCTGTGACTGTTGGGCCTGGGACTGGCTTCATTTGTAAACTCTGGCTCTCAGAGCCAGTGCTCAACAGGAAAACAGCCTCAGGGCCCCTGCCCCTCAACAGTAGTCTGTAGTCCAGGGAGCTATCACCTGGCCTGGAGAGGGGCTCCCCAACTCCTCACATTTAGGGGAAATCCTAGCTGGTTCCATTAGAAACTGTGTCCCTTTCTCAGGACTGTGTTCCTCGATAGGCCTGCCAGCCTGGCCAGTCACTGTACGAGCCCTGTCACCTCTCCTGGGGGCAGAGGGAAGAGGTCTGGATGGAGCAGCACCATCTCTGAGGGCCCCCAGATCCCCAAACCCATGGGCTAGTCACAAATATGTCTCACCAGCAGCCTCACAGGAGGACCATTTGCCATCTAGAGTGGAAAATGATGAACGTTTGGCAAAAGGCTAGCACGGGGGTTCAGGGAAACCAAGACTCCAGGTGGTGCCAGCCCCTCCCCTGGGGAATGGGAGCAGCCTGGTGTGAAATATTCTTGCCCAAAGTCAGCAGCCAAGTGTTCTGGGTGCCACGTGCCTCACCCACACTGCAGGTCAGGTTCTCAGAAGAGCTGGCCCAGGGTCTGGGGGTGAAAAAAACTGGGGGATTTGGGGGAGGCCTGGAAAGGGTGGGGTTCATCCAGGACCCCAGAAGGGGCAAGCTTGTCTATTAAGAGCTGGTGAGGAAGAGGGTGACAGGGCACTTCTTGGTCCTGGGAATGGGTGCTTGACTCAGCAGAGACCAAGCCAGGGCTGAGGGACAACCCTCTGGGCCTGGCGGGGAGGCAAGAGAGATGGGAGGTGAGAAGGAAGGAGTGGGGAGCAAAAGTGGGGAGAAGGGGAGAGAGGTGGAAGAGTGTTGCGAAGGTGAAGAAAGAGGAGGAAAAAGAGAAGGGAGGAAAAGAAAGGTTGGGGGAGGGGAAGGAGGGAGGTGAGCAGGGGCGAGGAGGAGGGAGGAGGAAGAAAGGGGCGGGGCCAGGGGAGGGAAGAGAAGAAGGGGGAGGGGAAGGGAAAGGGGAGGAGGCGGGAAGGGAGGGGGAGTGGAGGAGGGGCCTGCGCGCCCGCCCCGCGCCCTCCGTCCCCGCGCCGGCCTCAGCGCCCTCGCGCGCCGCAGCATCCCAGCCGCAGCCGCCGCCGCCGCCGCCGCCGCCGCCGCCGCCGGGCCTCCCCGCCACCCCCTCCCCGGCCCGGCCGCCTCCCGCTGCCGCCGCCGCCGCCATTCCTGGCGCCCGAACTCGCCCGGCCGGGAGCCGCCGCGGGCAGGACGCGCGCTCCAGGTAAGCGGCCGGGCTGGCGCGGGAGGGAGGGCGCGCGGGGCCGGGCAGGTGCGCTGGGGGCGGCCTGGACCCTCCGCGGAGCCCCCACTCTACACCCCTAGGCTCCTCACCGGACCCTCGGGGCCCTCCCCGAACCCCTGCAGGAGCCTCCTTCTGGGATCCGCCGGACCCCTGGACTCCTTCCTGGATCCCCCCCGGGACGCCTCCCAGAGACACCTACCCGGACCCCTCCCTGGACCCCTCCGACCCCCTGGACCCCTCTGCGATCCCTCCCCGGCCTTCTCCCCTTCCCGGTTGCCTCCGCAGTCCCTGCGCGCAGGTGGCTCCTCTGGGCGCGGGGCAGCGGGGGCGCGCTGCAGACCCGGGCCAGGGAGGGGGCGGCGCGCTCGGCCAGGCCCCGTCGCGCCCTGGCCCGCCCGGTCCGGCCCCGCCAGGTGAGGCCCCACTCCGGCCAGCCAGGCTCTGGCCGGGCCCCCGCGGGCTTCTATTTTGGTCGCGGAGGCCGCGGCCCCTGTGCACTGGACCCGGCGCCGCGCACTCAGACAGGTGGGGCAGGTTGGGCCGCAGTGGTCAGGTCGCCGCCTTGGCGGTGAGTGCTGCAGGCCTCGGTTTCCTTTCGGGTTTTGGCTGCATTATTCTAGAACAGCCCAGGAGAACCACAAGCCTTAGCTTGGGCTGCACCTGTTGCAGCCGCCTAGTGAGCTGCAAGGGGCCGGCTCTGCTGGGGTTATGCCAGTAAAAACGTGTAAAGGAGAGTTGAACTCGTGGTTGTCCTCTTTATTTATCTGGCTTAGTATTTTGGGGGGTAGGTGGGGGAGTGGGTGAATGGGAGTCTGTAGGTGGGCAGTTTGCGTCAAGTGAGGCCTGGTGTCGAGGGCTGGGTCCTGCTTTCCGGAACGTTTTCCACATGAAGTTGCTTTGCTTTTGTTTTGAAAACCTCACTCTGTGTTGAGCACATCCCAGGCTCGTGGGTGGCCAGGCCCCCGAAGGCCAAGCTGGACGTGGGGCCTGGGGCCAAGCATCTCACCCTGCTGTTCTGAGTCTTTTCAAATCCACCAGGCGCCACGGAACGGAAGTTTCCTTTCCTGGGGGTGACGTGACACCAGTGGCCTGTTTCCTCATATGTGTCCTAGGCCTGGGGCCTGCCTGCTGGCTGCCCAGGCGAGGTTATTTGGGAATGTTTAGTGTGTCCCAGAAACAGGCAGCTCTGGCCAGTGCAGGGGCAGGGTTCTGGTAGAGATGATAATGCCCTGATTGTCATTTTGACAGTTGGTGTCTGTGTATATCATGTCTTGGTAGTCGTCAGCCAGAAGAAGAAAGTAGGCGGGCTCAGCATACCCACCAGGGAGGCTGGGGTGGGAGGATGAGGGATGCACTGGCCTGTTTCTATGAGCAAAGACTGCTGTCCCAGAAGGCCAGACCTTCAGACTAAGAAAAGTGTACGTGGTACACTCAGCGAGTCAAACAAAGAAATAAAAACACATCACTGGTGCCAGGAGCAGCCCTGGGGTACCAGGAGGGTGGGCCACTTAGGAGTTGGTAGACAGAGGAACTCAGTGGCTGTATTTCAGAGTGCAGACAAGCAAAAGGCCACCGTGGGGATGCAGAGTCCCAGCTGCCATGCCAGCCCAAGGTCTTGCAGCACAGTGCAAGGGAGGGACTCCCTGGGAGGGGGCCCACCTCCTGACAAGCACACCCAGAGTCTGTTGAAAATGCAGCCTTGCACAGACCCCTCCCTGAGTGCCTGGGGTCCTGGGCTGAGGTTTGGAGTGCAAGACCAGCGACCATGTTGCACTTGATGTCCAGTGGATCTGGGGCCAGGGAGATGCCCTTGGTGACATCATCCACTTGTGGACAGTCCTCTCCATGTGGACCGATGGAGGCAGATGTTATCTAGAGCCGCTTTCCTCACACCAAGTGGGTGTGTCTAGGCCAAAGCTTGGGAGTGCACGCTAATGGTCGGCTTTGACTGAGGAGGGAGGGAACGGCCGCTGCTGCCAGCACAACAGCAAAATCAATAATGCATTGCAAACATCAGTGGTTTTCTCTATCTTCTGTGCTTCTGGATTGAGCCTGTTCAGGCTTCTGCCTCTCTTGGTTCCATTTCTGGTGGGGAGGGAGGGATGGGCGGGTCCAGGAGGGTGGTGGCAGATTCTCCTCCTGACCCCTGGAGCCAGAGCTCCGGGGTTGGAGCTAGGACCCATGGGGATGAAACTTGCCATGTGAAAATATAGACATAAACGTGCTATCGGCTGACTATTGAGCTTAGTTGCTGAGAGAAAGGCTGCTGCCTGCTGTTCCCAACCAGGGCAGTTATTTCTTCTTTGAACTTGGACAATAACAGGAAGAAGACTAGAAGGTGAGAAGGGAGGTGGCAGAGGCACCTGGGTTGGGTCCTCTCTTCCCTGGGCCAGGGTCCACCCTGGGCTTGGCAGGTGCAGCTCCTCAGCCCTGCCCATTGCATCCCCATCCCCATCACCATTGCCATCCAGGGTCCAGGGCTGCTGGAGGAGATAGCTGCTGATTCACTCAGGTGGAGAGGGTGTGCCAGGGCCTTCCCTGGAAGCTGGTTGGTGTTTTCAGCCCACTAGTTAAGGCGATCCTTGGGATAAGCAAATTGCTTTGCTGCTTGTGGCTCACTTTCCAGCTTCTGTGACCCTCCCTGAGTGAATTTGCCTTTACCTGGGGGTGTCACAGCAAGGGTCCCAGCTTTCTACTGCCCTGCTGCTACCCCTGGGGCATCAGCAGCCACCTTCCCACAGCACCTGGGCAAGCCTCAGTGGGGGGCAGGCAGGGTCCTGTTATTTGGTCCAGAAGTTTCAGATGCTGCCCATGAAAGCAATGACTGCATCCCTTCCCTGGATCACATCTAAGTGTCACCCCAAGATTTCTGGCTTTGATCAAAGCCTGATCCAGAGCTGTCACTCGGATCAGCATTTGATCCAAGCATCACTCCTTTGAGAACTGGGCTATTGATGTGTCTCATGGACATTTGTGGAGTGAATAATGATTTTAAGGAATTCCTTAATCACAGCATTGTGGTTATGTTAGAATAAACTTCACCCTTTAGCGATAGATACTGAGTGTTGGTAGATGAAATGATGTTTGGGATCTGCCTCAGATTAGTGTGGGGTGGGGAAGCAGAGGGGATGAGGAGGGGCGAGATGGTCTGAGTGGACAGTTTGGGGTCTGGATGAGAGTACCTGGGTTCTTTGTTCTGTTCTGGCTGCTTCCGTGCACTTTGAAAAGTCTCCATCATGAAAAGTTAATAATAATCGGAGATCTCCAATTCCTCCATGTAAAACATGCCATTGGATTCTTTACTTCATGATGGCATCATTCAAAGGTTTACTTTAAAAGATGTGCCAATCTATTAAGTAGAAACGTCACTCGTTAGTGTAGACTATAGAGAATGTGCCCTCTCCATGCACAAGTGCAGGCACTCAGCACGGAAGCCCATCTGGAAGGACACACACCTGGTATTCAGCAGATCGTTACGGAGCCGCCTGTGTGGACCTGGTGCCAGGCGCTGCCCCAGGCTCTAGGGACTCAGCCCTGACTGAAAGCAGCACTCCAGTTAGCAAAGGGTGGGGCGTGTGTGAATGTAAGTGAGTGTGTGTTGGGGGAGGAGAGGGAAGAGGAAGAGGGAACCTGTACTTTGTCTCCTTTTTGTACTTATATATGGTTTGTTTCTGTTACAAAGAATTATTTTTGGAATTACGAAATGAATTTGCCAACACTGGTCTTCATTAGGTCATATACTTTCCTCTGGCGTTTTAAATAGGATTTGATTTGTGGAAGTTCATGTTTCTACACATCTTAATAACAGATGAATTGGCTTCCATGAGGCAATCAATGAATCAGTAGTTATTGACCCTCTGAGTATGTGCTTTGTGGGCTATGAAGGATAGAAATCAATATGCTACTATCAGCATTAGGGGAGACAAGACGAAGACCCTGACAATTAAATAATAGTACAGTCCAGCCACAGAAGGGTCATCCTTACACCAGTACAGAAACGAAGGCCAAGTCTGGTCTGGAGCCTGTGCCAGAGGGGTCCCCATTGCCGGTTGGCTAATCTGGACTTGGGGCTTGTTCCAGCATTTCCTGCGGTGCCTTTGTTTTCTTCTTCCATTTAGTAGAGGATATGTTAAGTAACCTAAAGCTATAGCAAAAACGTAAGTGGTGCATGCTGCATAGAAGTCTACAAAGTAAAAAGTAGAAGTTGCTTAGAATTGTAACAGTTTTTGTATTTTCCTGATCTGTTGCAAGAAATTAGAGTTGCTTGAGCAGCCAGAACGTAATTTGCCTTGATGTAGAATTTGGGTGTTTGTTGGGCCTTCTGATTTGTATGTGTGTTTTGATTTTGTTTGGAAGGACAGAAAGTTTCCCGTTAGGCCTGCAATTGGCCCACTTGGTTCTCACTGTGAGTTTAGGAGCTTTTGTTTGTTGTTGTTCCTGACCGGTGTGTCCCATGTGCTGTGAGGGCACAGCCGGGTGCTGCAGCAGGGTTGTGGTGGGGCTCTGAGCCCTGGGCCATCTTTGAGGGCTGAGGGTCTTGGCACACATTCATTGTCATGCTGCCAGGAGCCGCCTGCCTTCGCGCCTGCACAGAACCACCCAGTGGGTGGACGCACATTCTTTTTCCCCATCTGGATCACACTTATCCTGTAGAGCCCCCTCCTTCTCAGGGCCCACAAGGAGCTGAGCCATCTGGGCGGGTCACAGTGCCGGCAACTTTGGTCCCTGGTGGGTGATGCTCCTGTGTCTTAGGTTCTCCACGTGAAGGAACTGCTTACCTTTCAGGGCCCTCCCAACTCTTGCACTTGTCAGCTTGATGAAGTTTCACTGCTTCTCCAGAAAACATGTATTGAATGTCAGTCGTGGCTGGGGATGCCGGGGAATATGGTCAAGTGGAGGGAGATGGGAGGCTAATGAGACGGGAGAGATAGTTCCAGGTCCAGCTGCTTAAGGGGCCAGTGGTTTGTTGAGAGGGTGGTTGTGATTTAAAATCAGGTGGCCCCTGTGCCTTGCTGAGCCCTAGATGTAGGGGAGGTGAGGAGTGGTGAGGGGACACTTAGGCACACATGAGCAATGACAGGAGGGCGGTGCGGGGCGGGCCTTGCAGGAGCTTGGGCAGCCTCCTCAGGTGGGAGGCAGGCTGATTTCAGGTGTTCTGCGAAGACGGAGCCAACAGGACTGTGATGGATCCCATGAGGGCTGTTGCAGCAAGCAAGGGATCCAGGATGACCCAAGAGTCTTGGATCGGGTGTTGGAAGGATAGAGTTGCCATCACTCTTGAGACTGAGGTCTGCAGGGGAGCAGTTGTGAGGATTCAGAGGGATGGTGTGGCTCAAGATAGTGCAGGTGAGAGCCCTACTGAAGTGTCCCAGTGGAGGTGGGGAGGAGGAAGTTGGAGGAAGGGATCTGGAGTTTGGGGGAGTGTTCTGAGCTGGGACGCTAATCTTGGCATTATATTATAGCTATACAGATGACATTTTGAAAGGGAATTTGGATGAGACCACTAGGGAGTTGAGGTAGATGGAGAAGAGCAGAGGTCCGAGGACTGAGCCTGGAACAAGAAACCAAGAAGGTGCGGCCAGCGAGGTAGGGGATAACCAGAGGGGCCTGAGGGCATCCTGGAGGCCACGTGCAGCTTGTGTGAGAGGGAGGGTGACAGCGGAGGTCAAGAAGGTGAGAACCGAAGACAACCTTGGGTTTATCCACGTGGTCTGGGATGGTGGGCTGAAGTATGGGGTGAGTTTCTTGAGAGAAGGAAGGAGGGGAATTTGGGACAGCAGGACCCTATCGCTTTTTCAAGAATTTTGCTGCTGTGAAGGGCAGTGGGGAAGTGGAGGGGGGTCATGGGCAGATAGGGCTGAGGGAGGCCCGCTTGGAAGGTTTGCATCCTGAAGAGAAGGATGGAGCAGAGCAGGAGGAAGCCGTGAGGTGGGTGGGAGGGACAGAGACTGGCTGGGGCCGCCCCGTCAGTGGAGGGTCCCCATGAGCTGCTGTTGACTCTCGGTGTGTGCTGTGCCTCCTCTTGGCCCCGGGGCCCACAGATGCATGGGGCTGTCCCGTCGCTGGTGGACTGTGAGCATTTGCCTCATCACCTTAGTGAGTGCTGGCATTGTCTCCAGGCTGGGCAGGGATGGCCTGCATTTTGCCTGCAACACTGACTCTCAGTTCCACGTGGACTGAACGCTGGAGGAATGGGAGTGTGCTTCTCTGAGAGTGGTCCCCGCACCAGCGGCATTGCACCCCTAGGAAATGCAGAGTCTCCCTGGCGTCTGGAACTGTGGGGTGGGACCAGCCATCTGTTTGTTGTTGTTGTTGTTGTTTTTGAGACAAAGTCTTGCTCTGTCGCAAGGCTGGCGTGCAGTGGTGTGATCTTGGCTCACTGCAACCTCTGCCTCCTGGGTTCAAGCCATTCCCCTGCCTCAGCCTCCTGAGTAGCTGAGACTACAGGCACACGCCACCATGCCCGGCTAATTTTTTGTATTTTAGTAGAGACAGCGTTTCACCATGTCGGCCAGGATGGTCTCGATCTCCTGAGCTCAGGTGATCCACCCTCCTCGGCCTCCCAAAGTGCTGGGATTACAGGTGTGAGCCACGGTGCCCAGCCTCAGCCATCTGTTTTAACAGGCTCCCCAGAGACATTTGAACTGCTTCCCTAAGACAGGCCCACACTTGGGAGTGGGTGGGACAGGCCTATGGGGAGAAAGTAGTGGTCCCCAGGTTGGATGCACCTTAGACTTGGCGTGCTTTCCACATGGAGTCCCACTAGAGGCAATGCTGTCTTACTCAGTTTTATTGACATGAATTATGACAAAATATATTCACTTCAAACACACAGTTTAACTGAGTTTTGACACATGTAGATAGCCATGTGGCTGACACCATAATCAGGATATAGACCAGGATTTGGTAAGCTTAGGCCTGCAGGTCAAGTGTGCTGGGTCAGTTTATTTCAGAATCATCTATGGCTGCTTTTATGCTATTGCAGCAGAGGTGAGCAGTTGCCACAGAGACCATATGGCCCTGAGAATCCCCCTAAATTTCCCTGTTGCCCCTTTTCACTCAACTCCCTCTTCCTGGCAATTACTGATCTGCATAGATTAGATTATTATAGATTGGATTTATTTCTTCAATACTTTCAAAGTGGGAGCATATATTTGACAGTTGCTCCTAGATTTGTGATGGGATTACATCCTAATCATAAATCCATCATTAAGTTGAAGATATCCTAAGTCAAAAATGTGTCTGATACACCTGACCCGCCCAAAAGCATACCTTAGGCTAGCCCACCTTCAACGTGCACAGAACACTTATATTAGCCTACAGCTGGGCAGAGTCATCTAACACAAAGCCTTTTTTATAATAAAGTGTTGAATATAATTTACTGAATGCTGCACTGACAGTGAAAAGCAGAATGGTTGTGTGGATACTCGCAGTATCGTTTCTACTGGATTCGAATGGCTTTCACACCATTGTAAAGCCAAAAAATGATAAATGAAACCATTGTAATTGGGGAACCATCTGCATACTCTTTGTGTCTAGCTCCTTTCACTCTGCATAATGTTTTTGAGATTCTTACATGTTGCTGTGCATACCAGCACTTCATGTCTTTTTATTGCTGAATAGTTGGTGGACGTTTGGATTGTTTCCTCTTATGGGTTATTGTGAATCAAAGTGCTGGGAGCTACAACTCAACCACAAAGACTGCCAGTTAAAACGTGGGTAAATGTGTCAGTAAAGGTGATATACAAACGGCCAATAAACATGTGAGAAGGTGCTTAACATCATTAGTTGTTAGGGAAATGTGAATGAAAGCCACAGTGAGATGCCACAGTGAGATTCCACCTCGCACCTTAGTAGCTTTCATTAAAAAAAAAAAAAAAAAAAGAGGGGAGGGAAATAACATAAGCATAGGTGAGGTTATGGAGAAATTAGAACCCTCATACACTCCGGATAGAAATGTAAAATGGTGTAGCTGTTTTGGAAAAAAGTTTGGAGATTCCTCAAAAAGTTAAATGCAGAATTACCATATGACCTAGCACTCCCACTCCTAGGTATATACCTAAAGGAATTGAAAGCAAGGACTCACACAAAAACTTATACGTGGCTGTTCACAGTGGCACTATTCCAGTAGCCAAAGGACGGAAACCCAGATGTCCAGCAGTGGATAAATGGGTAAGCTAAATGTGGTATATTCATACATGGCCTATGATTCAGTCATAAAAAGGAATGAAGCACTGATACATGCTACAATGTGAATTAACCTCAAAAACATTATTCTAAGTGAAGGTAGCCAGGCACAGATTAATAGCTGCATATTGTATTATTTCATTGATATGAAATGTTCAGAATGGGCAGATCTTTCCAGACAGAAAACACATTAGTGGTTGCCAGGGGCTGGGGAGGTGGGGGAATGGGAAGTGAACACTTAATATGCATTGGGGTTTCTTTTGAGGTCCTGGAACTAGATAGTGGTGATGGTTACATAACATTGCGAATGTACTAAATGCCACTGGATTATACGCTTTAAAATGGTAAATTTTATCTTACGAGTATTTTACCACAATAAAAGATGATATAAGACATGCTGTGAGCATTCGTGGGCAAATCTTAGCATGGACGTATGTTTTTATTTCTCCTGCATAACTACCTACAAGTGGAATTACAGGGTTTCATGGTAAGTAGATGTTTAACTTGATTAAAAATCTGGCAAACTGCTTTGCAAAGCCGTTGTATCATTTTACGTTCCCACTGCTAACGCATGAGAGTTGCAGTTGGTTTACGTCCGTGCCAACACTTGCTGTTGTCAGTCTTATTAATTTTAGCTATTCTAGTAGAAATGTGGTAGTGCTGTATCTGTGCAGTTTTAGTTGAGTGTCTTTTCATGTGCTTATTAGCTGTTTGTGTATATTCTTTTGTGAAGTGTCTGTTCAGATCCTTTGATCACTTTTTAATTGGGTTGTCTTCTTACATGTGAGTTGTAAGTGTTCTTTACATATTCTCGACTCAAACCCTTTGTCAGATATTTGTATTGCAAATATTTTCTCTCAATCTATGGCTTGCCTTTTTATCAGTTATATCTTTCAATGGGCAGACTTTTTGGTTTTAAGTTGTTTTAACGGTTTGTGCTTTTTGTACCCTATTTGAGAAATCTTTGTCTAACCCATAGTGATAAAGATTTTCTGTGTTTTCTTCTGAAAATGTGGTAATTGTAGCTTTTATGTTTAGATCTGAGATCCATTTCGGCTGGGCGTGGTGGCTCACGCCTGTAATCCCAACAGTTCAGGAGGCTAAGGTGAGTGGAACACCTGAGGTCAGGAGTTTGAGACCAGCCTGGCCAACATGGTGAAACCCTGTCTCTACTAAAAGTACAAAAATTAGCTGGGTGTGATGGTGCACGTATGTAATCCCAGCTTCTCGGGAGCCTGAGGCAGGAGAATCACTTGAACCTGGGAGGCGGAGGTTGCAATGAGCCGAGATCGCACCATTGCACTCCAGCCTGGGTGACAGAGCGAGACTCTGTTCTCAAAAAAAAAAAAAAAAAAAAAAAAAAAAAAAGATCTGCGATCCATTTTGAGTTACTTTTTAATGGAAAGAGCTAAGGATTGAGGTTCATTGTTTTACATGTAGACATCCAATTGTTCTCACATCATTTGTTTTAAAGTAAACAACAACAACAAGCCTATTCTTTCTCCAGTGAATTATGTTGGTCCCATGTTTGTAAAGTAATTGACCTTATCTGTGTGCCTTTGTTTCTGGATTCTGTTCTGTTCCATTATGGCTTATTCCTCATAGGTCCCAGTATCACACTGTCTCTGTAGTAACTCCTGAAGTCAGGTAACGTGACAATTTTGCTTCATTTTCAAAATTGTAGTGTCGGTTCTAGATCCTTTGCATTTTCTTATATACTTAAGATCAGTTTGTCAGTTTCTACAGCAAGCCTGCTTGGATTTTGCCTGGAATTGTATTAACTCCTTAGATCAATTTGGGAAGAAACGTTGTAACAATATTTGGTCTCTTGAACAATGAGCATGGAATCTCCCTCTATCTATTTTCATCTTCCTTTATTTCTTTCAGCAGTGTTTTGTAGTTTTGAGTGTACAGGTCTTGCACATGTTTTATCAGATTTACTCATAAGTATTTCGTATTATTATACATGGATTTTAAAAAATTTATTTTCCAGTTGTTAATTGCGATATATAGAAATACAATTGATTTTTTATATTTTTTGTTTATCCTGTGAACTTTGCTAAGTCGCTATTTAAGTAGCTTTTTTTGTAGTCGCTCAAGATCTTTCATATAGATAATTCTGATGATTATGAATAAAGACCAGTTTCTTTCCAGTTAGAATGCCTTTTACTTCTTTTTCTTCTTTTCTTTCACTTCTAGGACTTTCAGTACAATGATTAATGAAGTGGTAAAAGTGGACATTCTTGCCTGTTCAATCTTAGGAAGAATTTCAAGTTTTGTTGTTGTTGTTGTTAAGTGTGATGTTAGGTAAAGATATGAAGTGCCTTTTACGAGGTGGTGGAAGTTTTTTGATTTGTTGAGAGCTTTTATCATGAGTAGGTGTTGAATTTCCTCATACACCTTTTCTGTATCTGTTGAGATGATCATAGGGTTTTTCATTTTTTGTTTGTAAATATGGTGAATTACACTGGTTAACTTTTGAATATTAAATCATTCTTGCATTTCTGGCACAAATCCCACTTAGTCATTATGTATCTTTTTTATATATTTATTTTATATATTATATATATATTTATATATTGCTGGATTTGATTTGCTGCAATTTTATTAAGGATATTTGTGGCTATGTCATGAAGGATATCGTTTTCTTTTCTGGTACTATCTTTTATATTGGTATCAAAGTAAAGTTTGCCCCACACAATGATTTGAGAAGTGGTTTCTCTTACTATTTTTGAATAGTCTGTGTAGAATTGGGCTTCTCTTGCTCTCCCCTCTCCTCCCCTCCCCTCCCCTTCCCTTCCCTTCCCTTTTTGGAGACAAGGTCTTACTATGTTGTCCAGGCTGGAGTGCAGTGGTACAATCATAGCTCAATCATAGCTCACTGCAGCCTTGACTTCCTGGGCTCAAGTGATCTTCCTGCCTTAGCCTCCAGAGTAGCTGGGACTACAAGCATGCACCAGTATGCCTGGCTAATTTTTTTGAATTTTAGCAGAGACAGAGTTTCACTATGATTCCCAGGCTGGCCTCGAACTCCTAACCTCAATCCATCTTCCCGCTTTGGCCTTCTGAAGTGCTGAGCTTACAGGTGTGAGCCACTGTGCACAGCCTATCTGGGCTTTTCTTTATGGAGAGGCTCTTAATTATGAATTCAATTCCTTAACATAGGACTATGAAGATTTTCTGTTTCTGTTTGAGTCAGTTCTGGTTATTTGTGTGATTTATTGAGCTATAATTTTATATAGAGTGAAATCTTTCCTGTTAAATGTACCATTCTGTGAGTTTTGGTTAATGCATGTGGTTTTGGTAAATATAACCATCACCAAATCAAGGTGTGGAAAATTTTCGTAACTCCAAAAATTCCGTCTTGTGCCCCTTGTAGTCAGTTTCCTTTCCCCAGACCTAGCAACCACTGACCTGTTTTCCATCCCTCTAGGCTTTTCCAGAATTTCATATAGAAGGAATTATACAGATTGTAGCCTTTGAGTCTGGCTTTTTTCACTCAGCATAATTGTGCAGGTATTTGAGCAGTAAATAAAGCAATCAGATCAATGTCTCAGGGGTAACTCTGGCATTTCGAAGTGATGAATTGGAAAGACAAAGATTGGAGACAAGGGAAAGAAGTTATGGGACAAGAATGCTAGATGATGTTCATGGTGACCTTGTTATAAATGATATGCCAAATGCTTTCTATCCGTCTCATGGAATTCTGACCACAGTCCTGTAAGACTGGGTCAGTTCTTCCCTCTCGTTTATAGGTGAGAACAGAGAGAATAAGAATGTTATTCTTGAAGCCGCTCAGCCAAGAAGTGGTGAAGCCAGGAGTTGTGATTCGATGCTCTGTACTGAGGTCCAGCATCTAATGCATGCACTAGGAGGTGGCAGTTGGTTAGTGTTTTTTTTTTTTTTTTTTTTTTCTGAGATGGAGTTTTGCTCTTGTTGCCCAGGCTGGAGTGCAATGGTGCGATCTCGGCTCACTGCAACCTCTGCCTCCCAGGTTCAAGCGATTCTCCTGCCTCAGCCTCCTGAGTAGCTGGGATTACAGGCATGCGCCACCATGCCTGGCTAATTTTGTATTTTTAGTAGAGATGGGGTTTCTCCATGTTGGTCAGGCTGGTCTTGAACTCCCGACCTCAGGTGATCCTCCTGTCTTGGCCTCCCAAAGTGCTGGGATTACAGGCGTGAGCCACCGTGCCCGGCCCGGTTAATGTTTTAAAGATTTTAAAGGCGCATGTACCCTTTGGCCATTGGAGTCTGAATGAGTTAGACATTTAGTTTATTTATAGAATCATGAATGTTAAGAAGCATTTATTGAAAAGGGTGTTTCTCAGTGTTTATAAATAGAAAATCCAGATATAACCTGGGCAGCTACTGACAGTGAAATAGTTAGGCAGGAGGTGCCATAGTAACATTGGTCACTCTTTAAAAATCTAGTGTAAAATATGCCTAATGAGATGAGAAGTCAGCATAATACATCATGTGTTAAGAACAGTTCTTGAACCAACATGCACGGCAAGGGCTTACAATTGCCTAGAAAGCACTAGACCATGTCCAAAATGCGAGTCGAATGTTTAGTTGATGACGTGCCTTCTGTTTTCTCCTTGGTGCTTGTCTGCATTTCTCTGATTTTCTGCAACAATACTTGTTATGGAAATCACAAAGGAGAAATACAAAGGAAAAGGTTGAAAAACGTAGCTCTAGAACACACACACACACACAACATACTACACACATATCCCTCCACCACACACCCAGTACACACACACCAAACAACACACACATACACATCACACCACACACCCCATACCACACACTACACACATACCCCCCACACCACAAACACCCAGTATACACACATTACACACACACCACACAATACATCCACACACCACGCACCACACCACACATTCCCCATACCACACACTTCACACATTCCTGCCACACCACACACACATAACACACAACACATCCATACACATCACATACCACACACACACCCACCACACTACATACATACACCACACCACACACACACTACATATATACTGCATACATACACTACACATCACACCACGAACACCCCATACTACACACATACCCCACCATGTATACACACACCATACATGTACCTCCCCACCCCACACACCCAGTCCATACACACCACAAACACTACACACACCCACCACGTGGTACATACACATACCATGCCACACACACACACAAAACACAACACATACTGTACACATACACACCACACACACCACACATCAAACCCCACACATAACACCACACAGTCATATGCTGCACGTGCCACAGCACACACAGCACACACACACCCCATATGCATCGGAGTCTTGAGAGCTTTGCACACTTTTCCTAGACTGGTCATGCGTGCCTTGTTCCCAAAGCAGTTGGGTGTTTTGCAGCTTGTTCTGCTCCTAAAGGGCACGCAGGCAGTGAAGCCGGCCGGCCCCTCGCTTGCCTCTCCCAGACGAAGCCCAGCTGCAGGTGGGCCTGCAGGGCGGGGTGGCCGCAGTGTCCTCTTTAAGGCTCCAGTTCCTGGGGGAGCCTGGAAGCCCTTCTGTGCCTGTCACCTTGTGCGCAGCCTCAGTGGGGCCCGCCCCCTTCCTTAGTGGGGTTGTCCCTCAGTGGTTGTTGGGGGACTGTAGGATTATTAAATGAGATGACTCCTGTAATATCCCTTCTTGCGCATGTTTGAACTGAGACGCATGTGGAATTCAGTGTCACGTTTGAAACCAACCCTCAGAGAGGTTTCAGTGCATGGACCATATTGCTAAAACATTTTTTATTACAATACAAAAGCTTCTTGACCATCAGGAAGCCTGGCTGTGTGGGTGGGTGTCTCATGCCTGGCTGGCTTCAGACGCTGACAGTGACCCACATGCATTTTATATTGTGAGGCAGCACACACACACACGCACACACACACAGCACACATGCCACTAAGTTTTGCTCACAACAGCCACCCTTAACTATCTATGACACCCCCTGATATTTTTATTTAATTGTATTTGTTGAAAAACTGTATTTGCAACCCCCAGATTGAGAACTACTGACCCCCATGTGACATCTGGCCCTATGTGTAACTGCATGGAAATGTAAAAATTTTAGCATGAAGTCAATGTGTGTACACTATTTCTCACGTTGGCTGACTTTGACCATGTACTCCTCTACCGCTTGATTTTCCTCTCAGTGAGGCTAATCCCCTCATTTCTGGGGCTGGGCATGCCTTAGAGTCTTCAGCACAGTGCCTACCCCAGCGGCTGGTGTTGGACTGCAAGCCCAAGAACAACAGGGAAGGAAAACTGGGTCAAAGCAAAGCTCTTGAGCAGGCGGAATTGGATATCTGGCTTGTCTTTGAATGCTGAGGGCAGTGGCTTGGGTTTCAAATACGGAATCCTGCGAAGCCGCCCAGCTCCCTTGGTCTCGCCTGTAAGCAGCAGCTGTGTCCTGCATGTTCTGTGGGGCTGAGGTCTCTCCGTGCAGGGACCTGCCTTCCTCATGTTCCAGTTCCTTCCGCAAGAGCATGGTTGGAGCAGGGCTTGGTTTTTGCCAGCTTGGCAAAACCAGAGAGGTGGTGAGAAGGCGATTTTTAAAATAGACATCAGTCGCCGCAGGACCCAGAAACAAGCCTTTGGGGAGATACAGACTCCATTTATTTCCAAGTAACCGCTCTGTAACTCCAGCCAGTGGGCACAGGTTTTATTTCAACTGGAAGAGAGTGTCATTTAATAATTAGCACATTTAGAGCTGCAGAAAGGATAGATGGCTTAGCACAGACGTCTGGCGGTGGAAATGAAGGAGCCCTGAGAATGCAGACACGCTCTCTCCCCTTTCTCTTTTCTCAGCGAGGAGACCATGCTCAGGCCACAGTGGCATTCTCTAAATAAGTGATGGTGTCATCTAGAGACTTCCACTGAGACATTTTGTGTCAGGACTACTCTGAAGCCTTTTCAAGCACTTACGTTGTAGTTGCTACAGACAGGAAAACACTTTGCCAAGCACAGCCTTATTCATGAATTGTGTCAGGCCGGGAGTCCGTTCCTGCTGGTGTCACCCTCCCCAAACTGCTGGGCTGGGGGCCCTCTCCTTGCTGCTGGAGGAGGCAGAGCGTGCCTCCTGCTGCACAGGAGACATCTGCTACAGTGCAGTTATCCTGAGCTTTGAGGGGCCTTCTGCTGCTGGGGCTAAGAATGGCTGGGAGGCTTCCCTGAGGATCGGAGCTGTTGCTGATGCCTGTGTAAACCCTAACGAGTGTTTGGTGTTTGCGTGCTGTTCTTTGTGTTGTGACTCTTCCAAGTGCCTGTCTGATCAGAGCTGACGTGAAGAGCAGATTCCATGGTCTGAGACTCTGGCCTCATGGTCCTCAGAGTGATCCAGGTGTGGCCTGCTTGCTGGCCTTGCTGGTGCACATTCTCTGTGGATGTGTCCCAGGAGGGCAGCAGGATACAGCCAGCCAGTGGGTGGTGGACATTGCAAGTGCTCTGACTGCTGTGAGCTGGTTGGTCCACAGCTGGCTTTGCTGCCTTCTTCTTGGAGCAGCTAGGTCGGCCCCATGGCCCACGTCTGGGCGGTGACCCCTCTCCCAGCCTCCTTTCCCCTCTTGGAGTCAAGGGAAGGTCATCGACAGGAAGCAGCAGTGGCGAAGCCCTCTCGCTGGGTTTGCTGTTTCCATTTTTCCATCTCCTCCTTCCTTCTGCAGTGAGATATTTGCAAAATTTACTGTGAAGCACACCTAGCCTCAGTGTGCGGCCCTTGAATCTTCACAAATGGAGCCAGTCCTGCGATGCCCGGGAAGAGGAGCAGAGCACAGGGCCTTGGGCCCCGCTGCTTGCCACTCCCCAGCTGATCACAGCACAGGTTAATCTTGGCTGGCTTGACTCTGTGTGCCTTGGATTCTGCAGCACATCCTCGTGCGTGTCACTCAGCGTCCGTCTGTGACATTTGGCTTGAGCTCACCCAGGGTCTTCTTCTCTTGCCTTGTCACCTCATATTCCGGTGTATGTGTCTGTCACAATTTAGGCACATTTATATCCGCCACGGGTGTGTGCTGCCCACTCGGCTTCCAGTTTGAGGCTGTTAGGAATGAGATTTTGAACGTCCTTGCACACGGGCTGTGTTTTAGCCTTTTATTCTCCTTTCAGGACACCAGGGGCCCTCCAGTTCTTAGGGCTCCACTTCCTGGGGCAGGTCTTGTCTCCGTGGTGGCACCTGTGGTTTAATTTTGTCTCAGACCTCCCACGTAGCACCCTGTTTCCAGCCCTGCTGTGAACCTTCTCCTCTGAGAAGGGGCCCCTGAACCAGCTCCTGCTGCTTGCTGATGGGCCCCGCCTCCCTCGCTGGACCCTCGGGGGTCTCTCCAGCTACACCCTATGTGCATCCTGCCCCACCGCCACCTGCTCACCCAGGCCAGATGGGCACATCCCTGTCATTCCTAACATGGTGTTTCTCAGCTTCACAGTTTCTGTCTCTGGCTGCACAGGGTCCACTCAATCTGCTGCCATCTACCCCTCGGAGAGCATGCAGTGCCTGCCTAGTGTGTCCCAGGTTCTGGGATGGCAGTGAGAGGTTGGGGGTTGGAGGATAATGGACAAGACGTGTTACTTTTAGCAGGAGAAGGATGTGTGGATGTACTGATAGGGGATACAGGGGCTTTGAGGGGATATTGAGGGTGAGGCTGTCCAACGATGATGGGGCTGAGGTGTTGAAGTCACAAACACTGAGTTAGAACTCAGAGCAAATCGGAAACAGCTGGTGGCTGAGCTGGGCGAAAAGCTGTAGTTGTTTTTAAAACGTGGTGGCAAATCTCTCCATTGCTGTCACTGAGATGCAGGGTGTCTGTCCCCTTGCTGTGGATCTGGGTTACCTCCTAACTGCCATGATTGGTGGAATGTGGTGGATGTGAGGCTGAGTGACCCCCATTGTGGCTTCCCCATTGTTCACCAGAATGCTGGCTCTGGGAGCCCTGTGATGCCAAGGAAGGAGTTGGCCCTTTGGCAGCCATGCTGTGAGGAAGCCCAAGCTCCATGGGCAGCCATGGGAGCTCCAGTGGGCAGCCCTGGTATTCAGTCCCCTCCACTCAGGGCCCTAATAAGTGAGGGGACAGGCCTTCCAAGGACTGTAGCCCTTGGTTATTAGGTGTGTCAGCTTTGGTGTCCTTGGACATTGGAGCAGAGATGAGCTGACTGTGGCTGGGGCCCGCTGAGGCTCCTCACCTACAGAATTGGGAGTGTAGTAACATGTTGCAGGCTGCTGAGTTCAGGGTAACATGCAACACAGCAGCAGTGACAGGAACAAAAGCGGTGGCGTCCCAAGGAGGGGGAAGGAAGGGCCTTGGGGTGGGATGGGGGATGAGGGGGCCTAGGACTCAGGTTTTGGGTGAGAGAGTGGAGTGTGAACAAGAGGAAGACCCCTAACAAGGGTGCAGTGAGGATGATTCATTTCATCTCATCCCACACATTTTCAGTCCGTGTATTGGGGGCTTTCTTGCTTTCTCTGTAAATGAACCATGAAGGAAACAATCCCTTTTCATAGGTGCACAGGGGACACAGGGATGAATGTCTTGTAGCTGCCATAAAAAGTACCACACACTGGGTGGTTGCCAACAACAGAAATTTATTCTCCCAGTTCTGGGGGTCAGAAGTAAAAATCAAGGTGTCAGCAGGGCCACGCTCCCCTGAGGCTCTAGGGGGACCTCCGTCCTGCCTCTTCCTTCTTGTGTGGCCCCAGTGTCCCTTGGCTTGTGACACATTGCTCCAGTTTCTGCTCCAACATCACATGGCATCTGTGTCTTTCTTTCCCTCTGAGTGTATCTATAAGGACACTTGTCCATGGATTTAGGGCCCACTCGGATAACCCAGGGAGATCTCATCCCGAGATTCTTACTTACGTCTAGAAAGACCCTTTTTGCAAACAAGATCGCATCTCTTCAACCTGTTACAGCACACAAGAAGGCAATTGAAATACTGTGCTGGCTGGGCTGGTGGCCCTGGTGGGCGGAGACGGGGCTGGCAGGCTTTCACCTTCTCCAGGATATATTTCAGGAGGGCTTTATCAGCAGGAAAATGGAAACCACGGCTGCCTTTTGCCTCTGTGGGAAGCTGTAGAAATAAGAGTACAGTGGAAACTCTCTGCTTTGTAAAATAACTTCATGTTGACTCAGAGGGGAAACAGGAAAGGTGCCTTCTATCTTTTTTATGCGAGTTTTTCTCTCTGTCTGTGGGGCCTTTGCTTTTAAGGAGTGTTTCTACAAGAATACTTGTTGGATATTTTGTGTGAACAGGAAGTAAGATGTGCTGACTAACTTTTCCATTATTTTAATGGCATTTTTATTGCTTAGAAAACGAAGACAGAAAGCGAAGAGTGAAAGCTTTCATTGTGCTGGGTAAACGCCATTAACAACCTGCCTTTCTGAGGTTTTTTCTCTGCGATTTTCAGATGTACACACATGCGTGCATGCATAAGTACACACACATCTATATAGGGGGTGTTTCCCCAAAGCCGCGGTCATGCCACACAGAGGTATGCACCTTGCTTTATTCGCTCACCACTGTGTCATAGATATGTATGTTCTGCAGTGTGCTATGAAGCCATGTGTGCCCTTGTGTGTGCCGTGTGTCACTGGGGCCTTCAGTGGAAGTCTCTCCCGTCTGCCACACCCTTGACTGTATTCCTCGGTGTACATTACTCTTGTCAAGGCATTGATTAGCAGGACATGTGATGGCCCCTGTGAATGGTGGAGCCCAGAAAAAGAAATTGGCAGTGTTTGTAGTAGGCTGTGTGTGTGTGGGGGGTGCATACATGTGTGTATGTGAATGTGTGTGGGCATTTGTGTGTGTACGTACATGTACCTTGTGCGTGTATGCATGTGTGTGTGAGTGCCTGCCTGCACATGTGTGCTCATAGGTTCCAGAATGGTAGTGCACAGCATGCTGGAAGTCTGCATTCTGGGAGAGTTTCTTGGATTTAGGAGTCTCTTCTCATTAGGATGCTTACTGAACTTATTTTATGGAAGTCTTAGTTGTATTTTTAGCCAAAAGATAAAACTCACCCCACTCTCCTCCATGCCTCCAGCTTGTCTAAAGTGAAATGGCCTGGGGAGAATTTGACATGGTAGTACAGTGGTGTGGTGTGTTTCTCTGGGGTCAGATATGTCGGCTCTCCTATCCCTGGACAAGTCAGCCAGATACTGTGTATGTGCCTAGATCCTTCACAGGCATGACTTTTTGTTGGTGCCATGTGGTCATGGGGGCTTCCTTCCGCAGTCAGGTTCTGCTCTGAAGTGGGGATTGGGGGCATCTCTAGAGCCTGGCGTGATACCTTTGCCATGTCCCTGATTGATTGTGTCGGTCAGGGTCCTCCAGAGAAATGAAACTAATGGGTATGTGCGTGTGTATGCGTGTGTAGGCATTACAAGGAATTGGCTCACCTGACTGTGGAGATGCCACGTGTCTAAAATATACAGCAGGCTGGAGACCCAGAGAAGAATTGCAGCTCAATGGAAGGCTGTCTGGAGGCAGAACTTTCTGCTCTTCTCCTTGGGGGAGGTCAGCCTGTGCTATTCATGCCTTCAGCTGATTGGATGAGGCCCACCCTCATTACAGAAGGTCATTTGCTTTACTCAAAGCCTCTGCTTTAAATGCTGATCTCATTAAAAAAAAGTAATACCTCCACAGAAGTATCAAGAATAATGATCGGCCAGATATCTGGGTACTGTGGCCCAGCCAAGTTGACACGTGACATCAGCCATCACACTGGTCAGTGCTCCCCAGTGCACGGGCCCTGTGGCATGCTGTGTTTTATAAACCAGTGCGGGCCCTAGGTAAGGTGTGTGAGCTTGCTCAAGGTGTATTGTATGAAGGTGTTGCCCTGCTCCCAGAAGCCTGCCCCACAGCAGGCAGGGCTTGTTATTCTTGCCCAGAGATCATCAGGCCAGCATGAGGTGGCCGAAGGTTGGCACTTCTCACGTTCTAATGGCACCAGGAGCAAGGTCTGGGGCCTTGTGCAAGCTGCACTCACACCTCAGCCGACCTTCTGCTTCTTAGGACGATTGCTTAATTCCGGTCACCACTGGCCCCATATTTAAGCATCAGTAATACCTTAGGTGCCTCTGGGGACCATTCCTGTTGTCCTTCCAAAAACTGCTTCATTTTCCTTCAAAATGTGACATGGCTTGGACATGCTGGAGGCATTTGTTAGCAGAAAGCCTGGGAGCTCTGCCTCCATGATATTTTCTTTTTCTGGGAAAAAAAATATTTGTGCAAGCCATGGTCATATCATTGTTTCGCACTCTCTGTGAGCCTGCTGACATTGGCCTCCAGTGTGCCTGGCGTGCTCTTATCAGACCTGTGTGCCATCCTGTGAATTCTGCTGTAAACAGTCACAGTGAGGCAGGAGAAACACAGCCTGGTGGTCCAGAGCAGGCTTGGTCTGGACTGGATGGGAGCTGCCTGATGGATCAGTAGGGGAACGCAGAGGGGTGCCAGCTCCAGGACTGGTAAAGGTGGCTCTTCTCTTCCTTTTCCATCAGGTGCAATGTTGGAGTGAATGAATGATTAATGGGTGAACAAGTGAGGGAGTGGAGCTGGTCACAGAGGTAGGAGGGACTCAGGTCACTGGCCATGTGGTGGGAGTGGGGAGCTGAGCCCATGCCAAGGCTGTGACCCACGGACCGGTCCTGGTGTGGTTGGGCTGGCAGGAGTGGGTGTTTTTCCTGGGACTGGTGGTCAGCGTGTGTCCCCTTCCCTGCTTCTCACTGGCTGAGGCTCAGAGAGGCGACACCACCAGGATCTGGGGACCCAGCAGGCCCCTTCTGGCTCCCAGGTGGGTGGAGGCATGGGTCTCAGTCCCACCTGCTTTCAGGCCCTTGGGGCTTCCTGCCCAGCCTCTGTGACACTGGTTCTCACAAAGCTAGCTCATTCCTGGCAGCCCAGGATGGCCTCCAGGTTGTGGCTGGTCTGTCCTCCGGCTGCAGGTTGTGCAGGTTCTTTCTTATCCTGCACCTCGACCCTTTTCCCCAGGAGAGCCTCCTCCGGGGTGGGCCCGGAGCTGGGGAGGAAGAGGGGTCTGGTGACCACATGGTGCCGGCAGGGCAGCTGTGAAACCCTCCCTGTAGCCCCAGGCACCCTCCTCAGGTTCTAAAGCCGAGCCGCTGCTCTCAGAAGTGCTTTCTGGAACTTTTCAGGGTGGGACACCAGGGGCCTCTGCAGCAGGGACCCCTATTGCAGGAGCTGACAGTCACAGACTTGAGAGCAGAGTCTCCGGTCTTGAACTGAGCTTGGCCTTTCTCTACAGAAAGCCTTGGCCAGGCAGAATGTGGTGGTGTGGGAAGAATCCGTCTGGCTTTTTTCTCTTCTCTGAGGGACATATGTGTGTCAGGCAGAAGCTGACATGTGTCTGTCAAGCTACATGTGTCTGTAGCTTGGGGGAGAGTAGCTTAATATTTCTTGTTTTAGCCCTTGTCCTCTTCCAGGGTGGGCTTGAAAACGATAATGAAGTGTACACACTGAAAAAACAAAAATCACCCACGGGTTCTGAAGCTCAGTTGAGTTCTGCAGGTGAGTTTTAGTGCTTCTAGTCATAGAGAGAGAAACTCATGTAAACGCAGTTTACACAGGCTATTTAGTTGCTGCTTTCATCTGTGTATACAAAGGAACATAGCTAGTAATTAAGAACATGGAGGCATTTGGATCTGTTTATGTTTTATTTGTCCACTGTAATCTTTGTGATGTTCTTATTTGGATTCGAATGCTGGTGATTTCTAAACTCAAGCACAAACACAGGGTTTAAGCGAAGGTTAATTATGGCTAAAATGCTTGCGATGCACAGGGCTGGGTAAATGAGTCAGGCTGTGTTTATCTTCGGGGTTTATTGGTGCCAGGTGTCTAGAAGCAGCAGTTTGGATTTGGACATCTTTGGAGGGAGGTTTCTTGGCAACCAAAGGGGAAGGTGGGAGGACTTGAGCCTGGAACTTGGTGCCATGCATCAGCAGAGTGGCTGGAACTCCTTTGGGCTGGGATGGGGACCGTGAAGGCAGCCCTTGGGGGACCCAGAGTGCTGCTGTGGGCATGGTACCCTCCTCTCTGCCCTACTTCTCTGGGGGATGCCTGGGAGGACCTGAGAAAGGGGACTCAAATTTCTGTCACTGATTGATCAGCCTGGGGTCTCTCTAGCCCTCTGTCTGCCTTCGCTTCTTTCTTTTTGTTTTTTTTTTTTGTTTGTTTTGTTTTGTTTTTTGAGATGGAGTGCATTGTCCAGGCTGGAGTGCAGTGGCGCAATCTCGGCTCACTGCAACCTCTGCTTCCAAGGTTCAAGCGATTCTCCTGCCTCAGCCTCCCAAGTAGCTGGGATTACAGTCATGTGCCACCATGCCCGGCTAATTTTCGTATTTTTAGTAGAGACGGGGTTTCACCATGTTGGGCAGGCTGGTCTCCAACTCCTGACCTCAGATGATCCACCTGCCTTGGCCTCCCAGTGTACTGGGATTACAGGCGTGAGGCACCGTGCCTGGCCGTTTGTTTTTGAGACAGGGTCTCTTTCTGTCACCCAGACTGACTCCCTGCAACCTTGAACTTCAGTCCTCCCATGTCAGCCTCCTGAGTAGCTGGGACCACAGGTGTGCACCACCATGCCTGGCTAGTTTTTAAATTTTTAGTCTACTAAAACCTCATCTAGACATCTAGATGAAGTCTTGCTGTGTTGCTTAGGATGGTCTCAAACTCTGTGGCTGAAGCAGTCCTCCTGCCTTGGCCTCCTAAAGTGCTGGGATTACAGGCGTGAGCCGCTGTGCCCGGCCTTTGCATCTTTTTAAGGTTCAGGTCAGCTCCGAATGGAGCACTGCTTGCTCAGGCCTAGGATGTTTTGTTGTTGTTGTTGTTGTTATAGCACAACTTATATATTTCAAAATGTAGTATCATTTACAATATCTTAGGAAAAGTGGCAGATATCTTACAGTATCTTAAGATAAGTTGAATGAGTGCTTCCTTTCCAGTACTTTATTTGTTGAGACACAGTCTTGCTCTGTTGCCCAGGCCAGAGTGCAGTGTCGGCTTACTGCAACTTCAACCTCCTGGGCTCAAGCGATCCTCCCACCTCAGCCTCCTGAGTAGCTGGGACCACAGGCGTGTGCCACCATGCCTGGCTAATTTTTTAAAATTTTTTATAGAGATGGGGTCTCACTATGTTGCCCAGGCTGGTCTCAAACCCCTGGGCTCAAGCACTCCTCTCACCTCAGCCTCTCAAAATGCTGGGATTACAGATGTGAGCCACCATGCCCGGCCCTCTCCAGTACTTTGAGGTCTACAAGATGTATCTAGAAAATTTACTACTGTGGGAAATGAAGACTACTTAAGTTGAATGGGGGGAAAGGGGAAGGGCCTGGGGTTTTTCCTTTTGATTAACTGTTGTAACATTGGCCTTCACGCAGCTGAGGAAGTTTCATATATTCCATGGACATCATTAAGCACCGACATCATTAGGCCCAAAGCTCTTGCAGGACATCTTTGAATGCTGTATGAATTCTGCCATTTTGCTATTGGTGATTCGGCTCTTGGGTCCACCATGCCATTAGGACTGTTGACTCCACTCAAATTAATTTTTGTTATAAATCTTACAAAAGGGGGTGCTTCTCGGTGTTTAGGTCCACATTCTATTTTAAGGCTGTGTATTTGGCTTTCATAAATTGTTCTTGGACGCCCAGTGATCATTCCTGTCCATCTTGTAAGTGTCTTGTCTCCATCATCTTCTCAATCCCAGCTAACTTTGCCATATCCCCCTCCTTTCTGGCCTTCATCGAGTTCTTACAACAGTCAGAAATTGCAAAGCCCTTGGTGGCTGCCATCTTGTGTTCTTTACCTCCTACCAGTGACTTCACCCTTGGGATGTGTTTCACTTACTTTTCAGTTGCCTCTTGTGGGAAGCAAAGAGCATGACTCTTTTAAAGTCAAAAGGATTGTACAAATTGACCCAGGACCTCGGTTTCACATTTAATCACAGAATTAGAAGCCCCTATTTCTGTGTGCACCTAAGCGGCCATGCACCTGAGCTGGCGTGCACCTCAGCCTGTATGCAGCTGAGCTGGCATGCACCTCAGCCTGTATGCACCTGAGCCAGCATGCACCCTAGCTGGCGTGCACCTCAGCCTATATGCACCTGAGTTGGTGTGCACCTGAGCTGGCATGCACCTCAGCCTGTATGCTGCTGAGCTAGCATGCACCTCAGCCTGTATGCAGCCGAGCGGGCGTGCACCTGAGCTGGCGTGCACCTGAGCTGGCATGCACCTCAGCCTGTATGCACCTGAGCCAGCATGCACCCTAGCTGGCGTGCACCTCAGCCTATATGCACCTGAGTTGGTGTGCACCTGAGCTGGCGTGCACCTCAGCCTGTATGCAGATGAGCTGGCATGCACCTCAGCCTGTATGCGGATGAGCTGGCATGCACCTCAGCCTGTATGCAGCCGAGCTGGCGTGCACCCGAGCTGGCATGCACCTCAGCCTGTATGCAGCTGAGCTGGCGTGCACCTCAGCCTGTATGCAGCTGAGCTGGCGTGCACCTGAGCTGGCATGCACCTCAGCCTGTATGCACCTGAGCCAGCGTGCACCCTATCTGGTGTGCACCTCAGCCTATATGCACCTGAGTTGGTGTGCACCTGAGCTGGCATGCGCCTCAGCCTGTATTCAGCTGAGCTGGCGTGCACCTGAGCTGGCATGCATCTGAGCCAGTGTGTATGATAAAGATTGTGAACATCTGACTTGAAGCACAGCAAGCTGTTGACAGTGATGTTATCTGGAGAGTGTGGTGGGGAAAGACTTTAGCTTTTTGCTTTTCGAACTTCTTTTATTGTTTTATTTTTATACAAATACAACTTTCTAAATCTATTCTTGTAGAAGAACATGAGTTTTTAAAATTGTGATAAAATAAACATAAAATTGATCATTTTAACCATGTTTAAGGGTATAGTTTAGTGGCATTAAGTACATCCATATTGTTGGGCAGCCATCACCACCCTCCATCTCCTGAGGTTTTTCATCATCCCAAACGGAAACTCTGTACCCATTAAATAATAACTCCCTAGCCCTGATTCCCCTTTCTGTTGCTGTGACTGACTACTCTAGGGACCTCCTGTAAGTGGAATCACGCAGTATTTGTCCTTTTGTGTCTGGCTAAAAATAAAGGTATTTTAAAAGACATTTCAATCAAATTGGTGCAGTCATTTTATTTTTTTTCCTTTTCCTTTTAAAATTAATACATAGTAAGAATGATTATCTCAGTGTGCATTTCTGTGAGTTTTAAGACATGTGCAGATGGTGTAACCACCAGCACAATTAGAATACAGAGAAATTCTATCCTCCAAGAAAACTCCCTGTACCATCCCTTTATATTCACCCCCCTCCCAATCACTTATAACTGCTGAGCTACTCTTTGTTCCTATAGTATACCTTTTCAAGAATGTCATATAATGGAACCACGCAGTACATAGCCTTTTGAGATTGGCTTCTTTCACTCACCACAGTGCCGTTGAGGCTCATTCCAGCTGTTGCAGGTATCAATAGTTTGGTTTTTTTTGTCCCTCAGTAAGTCCATTGTTTGTTTGAACAGAGCTGCTGTAAACATTTGCGTATGAGCTTTTCTATGAACATGCGGTTTCATTTCCTTTTGATAAATGTCCAGAAGTGGGATTGCTGGGTCATGTGGTCCGTGTGTGTTTATCCTTATAAGAAACTGCCCAAATCTTTTCTAGTGTGGCAGTACCATATTGCAGTCTCACTAGCCACGTCACTGTGTACCCTTACCAGCACCTGGTATTGTTAAGTTTTTTTCTTAAGCCATTCTAATGTGTATATAATGTGCTCATTGTGGTTTTAATTGCATTTCCTAGTGGCTAATGATGTAAAACATCTTTTCATGTGCTAATTTGCCATCTGTGTATCCTCTTTGGTGAAGTATCTGTTGAAGTGTTGCTCATATTTTAATTGAGTTGTTTATTTTCTTGATACTGAGTTTTGAGACTTCTTTATATATTCTAAATACAAGTTATTTGTCAGATATGTGATTTGCAAATATTTTCTCTCAATCTTTAGCTTGCCTTTTAATTCTTTTAACAGCATCTTTCACAGCGCCAAACATTTTAATTTTGATGCAGTTCACTTTATCAATTTCCCAAATGTTGATAGAATCCGTAGAAATATGATCACTTTTATGTTGTTGATCTTGGACTCTCTGACTTTGCTTAACCTCACTTATTAGTTCTAAGAGCTTTTTTGTACAAAAAGAAATCCTTGGAATTTTCTACATAGGCAGTCATTCTGTCTGTGAATAGCCCATTTTATTTCATTCTTTTCAATTTGTGTGCCTTTCCTTTCTTTTTCTTGCCCTGTTTCTTTAGCCAAGACTTCTGGTGCAATGTTGAGAAGTAGTGAGAGCACATCCTTGCCTTGCTTCCGACTTTCGATGAAGGCATCTGTCTGTCACCATGAAGTATGATGTTAGCTGTGAGTTTTCCATAGATGCCCTTTGTCAGGCTGAGAGAGTTCCCTTCTAGGTTTAGTTTGCTGAAAGCTTTTATCATGAATGGATGTTGAATTTTTTAAATGCATTTTCTATATAAATTGATACGCCTGTGTGCTTTTTCTTCTGTGAGTAGGTGGCTTGCATTTATTGATTTTTGAACACTGAGTCAATCTTGTGTTTTGGAATCAACTCCCTTGGGCTGTGGTGCATTATTTTTACATATTACTGGATTCAGTTTGCTAATATTTGGTTGAGGATTTTTGCATCTGTGTTCATGAAGGGTATTGTCCTATAGTCTTCTTGTACTGTCTTTTTCTGGATTTGCTATCAGGGTAGTGCTGGCCTCATTTAAGTTGGGAAATGTTTTTTCCTCCTCTATTTTCTGGAAGAGAGTGTATGTAATTGTTGTTAGGTTCCTTACATGTTTGGTAGAATTTGCCAGTAAAACTATCTCTGAGCCTTTTCAGATGTCTTTTTCAGAAGGTATTTAACTACATATTCTATTTCTTTCCTGTTCACAGTATTGCTCAGGTATCTATTTGATCTTGTGTGAATTTTGGTGGTTGGTTGTTATTGAGAAATTTGATCATTTCCTCTAAGTTGTTGACTCTTTGTGCACGGAGTTGTTTGCAGTGTTCCTTTTTAATGTCTGTGGGGTCTGTAGTGATAACATTTCCTTCTTCCCTGATATTGGGAATTGGGAATGTATTAACATATGAGGACCTCAGAGCTAGTGTTTTAAATGCAGCCTCTGTGTGGAACCAGTCTAATCAGGACTGTAGTCTGTAGTCCTAGGTATTACCAGATTCTTATGGGGCTGGATTCCCTTTGGTTACATCGTACCCCTTGGGGAGCACCAAATGAGGTGCCTTGGGAGGGACATTAAGGCTCTTAAGCCCTGGGGTAGCCTTTGGTGCCTGAGTGGTAAGTTAATAGGAGTTACCCCAGTGACCTGCAGGACTTCAGTGTCTCTAGAAGTTTCAGATCGCTGCCCCCAAGCATTACACAAGCATTACACGCCAGGAGAATCTGGGCAGCCTTATACCAGAGAAGAAACCCGCAGCCACTACTTAGAGGGGGGATGAGATTTTCACCACTTTTCCAGGGTATTTGAGGTGATTATTCTGAGTGGCGTGTTAATAGGTACTGATTTATTTATGTTTTTGTTTATTTCCAATAAAGGCCACAAATTAGCCTGTTTGAAAAACCCAAGAAAAATAAGGCCAAATGGAGTGGTATGTTTTAGTGTGATGTTTAAGCAGAGATTCCTTTGCCGTCACTTTTCATTTGGCGGGTCAGGGACTGAAGATGGTTGACGGTGTGTCCTTCTGAACGCTCTGTTGTCAGCTTTCATCTTAGGTCATAAAGTAGACATTTTTTCATTGATGGACTTTGGGGAATTCAGTTCCTGACCCTGATATTGTAGCATCTTCCTATGTGAGGGAAACGGTCACAGTTTTATAGTGATTCTTCAAGTGAGATTAATTTTGCTTCACTTAATTAAAAAATCTATGTCATGCTGGGGTTTAAAATAGAGTGATTTATGAGCAGTAAAAAGAAAATAGGTTTCTGTAAATGCAGAGGGTTTGGAAATACCTGTTGCAGGTGGAGTGGAGTGGGGTTCTGTGCAACCCCTGGAGCCATCCTACGGCGCTGAGTTTTCTCAGTGATCAAAGTCGTTTGGATGAGCAGGCCTGACACCACGACTACCCTAGTCTCTCGGTGTCTTCTCGCAAATGATTCTCTTTGGACAGGCTGGCTCTCTTTCTGCTGCAGGGATGTGTAATGTAGGCATAAATGGCTGGCTAAGCACCTCCAGTCCTGGGAGAGCCCTTGGGGCTGGGAGGGCTGCTTTCCAAGCCTGAGGCTGTGGGATGTGCCACTGCCAGCTCTCCCTGCTTCTGCTGTGGGCATATCCTTGCAGCAATTTATAAGAATCATGAGGCCAGGTGCAGTGGCTCACGCTTGTAATCCCAGCACTTTGGGAGGCCGAGGCGGGCAGATCACAAGGTCAGGAGTTTGAGACCAGCCTGACCAACATGGTGACATCCTGTGTCTACTAAAAATACAAAAATTAGCTGGGCGTGATGGTGCACACCTGTAATCCCAGCTACTCAGGAGGCTGAGGCAAGAGAATCTCTTGAACCTGGGAGGCAGAGGTTGCAGTAAGCTGAGATCGTGCCACTGCACTCCAACCTGGGCAACACAGTGAGATCCTGTCTCAAAAAAAAAAACAAAAAAACATGCGCTCCCAGGTGTGGTTCCCCCTCCCCCACCCCCACCCCCCGTATTAAACAAATAACACATTTACTGTAAAAAGTTCAGGTAACTCAAAGGAGGAGAATGAAATCAACTCCTCCACCATGTATGTCCTTATGTAACTGATGGCCCTAGTTTCCTTTGGGGCTGAATTGTAGGAACCGGATGGCTGTAAGCTCAAAGGATGCTGTGGTATAGGGACCTTGGAGGGAGCAACAGATGTGTGTGTTTTCACAAGGTCATCCAGGTTCTGCCGTGTGAGGAGCCAGGAAGCTGGGGACGTGAGGACATGCGGAGAAGGGTGGGCACGTGCTCATACCAGGGCAAGGGCCGTGTACCCATGTCCTTGTGTGGCCACCAGGAAGGAGGCAGGCATGATACACAAGCTGGGACAGGAGTGCCCACATCTAGTCATGGAAACTTTTCAGCCTGAACAACAAGGGGGACAACCCGCATTAACTTCACACATGGGGCTGTGAATGCTGCAGATGAATAATTCAGTTTCTTTCTGGGAGGTTGGTGACATTTTCGTTTCTGCTCTGGTTGCTTATAAAAGAGTAACAGGGCCCTTTTTGGGCCTTGCCTTCTGGAGCTGGTGGCTCAGAAACTTCTAGTTATAGAGTAACAAGACCACTGTGGGGAGGGAGCAGCATCCTTGAAGGAGGCTCCGATAATGACATCAGGCTCGTATTGGTCATCGTCATGTGCGCTCCGAGGTGAATGCTTGTGACCTGGTAGCCGCCTCCCTGCTACACACAAGGACAGAACTCACCGGAAACACAGTCCATGTAGGCTGCAGACCATGTTTCCATGTGCTGGGTTTGGGTAATAATTACTGTGTACTAATTGCAGTGGAAAAGTGGAATTGGCTGTGCCTTGAGAGTGTGCACATGCGGGTGAGTGATGCTTCTGGAGCATGACCTTGTGCACATGGGGGCTGCGTGCTCCCTCGATGATGCACCGCGTATGGTCTGGACGGAAAGGTCACTCACAGAGGTCATGGCAGCCCTCGGTACATATGGAGAGCAGTCAAGCTTGCGTTCACCTGGCCTGTGTTAGCGTGTCCCAGGTGTTGTAGGTGTGGGTGCCTGGGGAAAGCCGGAAGGGAAAGGCCCCAGGCAGCCCTCTGTCTAAGGTTGTGGATTCTTAGAGGTGTTCGAGGAGCCCGGAAAGAATTCCAGATTGGCAGAAAGAAAAGGCGTTTCTGAAAATGAGTCTGCATCACTGCATGGAAACTCAGAGCGGAGTGATCACCCTATTTTTTGTACAAGTCAGGGGAAATTATATTTGTGTGTGTCATTGAGCATTTCGTGTGCCTGGTCCCTTGGTGTGTGCCCCAGTAGCTGCGGCACTGTGCTACAGAAGCCCTAGCCAGCCCAGGGCTGCAAACTGCCCAGCACGCACCCTGTGTGGCCCTGCCCCTCCATGGTGCCTTGGACACCTCAGCTTCTCACTCTGTCACATGGTGGACCATCTCCTCAAGCCCCAGTGCTCCAGTGAGCCCACCTTCCCCCCTGCCTCCAAGAAATGCAGGAGTCACTCCTGACACCATCTCCAGACACTCCTTATTCCGCAGCATCACCTTTGCCATCGGCTAAAGCTGGTTTCCTCTTAAACCTGTGGACTCCATCTTCTCCTCATTCCACGTTGGACTTAGGCATAAGCAGCCTTTGAATGGAGCACTGGGGCCACCCAGGGCTCACCTGTCTTTGTACAGCTCTGTAAGTCATAGATATCTGAAGGCAATGCAAATAATCCTTGTCCCTAGATGTGCAAATGGGTTCAGCCTCCTGGAGAGACAATTGACTCCCCATGGAAAAAGCTGGTATTGTGTCCGTTGGAAATCCATGTCAATATTCTTTTACTCTGTATTACTTTTTTCTTGAGGTGAAATTCACATAACATAAAGTTAATCGTATTAAAGTGAATAGTTCCATGGCACTTTGTACATTTGCAATGTTGTGCAACCTCTAGCTCCAAGACATTTCCAGCACCCCAAAAGGAAGCCCCCTAATTATCAATCCATCATGGCCCAATCCATCCCCATTCCCCCAGCCAACTCCATGTCTTTTTGTGATTCTTTGACTTCTCCTCTGAAGGGATTGTGACATCTCCTTGGTTCTCTTGTGAGTGATGATTTAATAATGTTTTTAACGCATGGTCATTTTTTTAAAATGACCCGTTAGCAGCCATCACCCCTGGGCTGAGTGGTCAGCAATCTCACCAGATGGATGGTGCTGGTTTCCTGGGGACTTAGGCCCCTCTTCTCTGTTCTCCGCAGGATGCACCAGACTAAGGGCTCTTTTTAAAGTGAGAATCTGGTCATGGAGGGCAAGAAGGAACATTCCGTGGGTGGATCTTCCTAGTCTTGTCTGTGGGTCTGAGCCAGCATGAGAGGTTCTTGGGTGATATGTGGAGATGTGCCCCCTTCCTGGGCTGGCCCTCTTTGTCCCTGACAGGTTGGTCAGTGAGTATTGGTTAATTACTGTGTGCTCAGTGCTTTGTAAAGCATTCGAGATGTTTACAGCTATAGAGAGGACATGGTGTCAAAAACAGAGATGCATCCAAATAAAGCAAGCAAGCTAATATAATTTAGAGCCAGCATATGCTTGCATTCGAGATGTCACCATGGGCTGAGCAGAGAGCAGGACCCTGGCCCTGGGGGTGCTCTCTGTACCCTCCCCACACACCCCGTGGTAACTCAGGCTTATCCAGCCCTCTCCAGGAGTCTGAGGACCCCCGCAACCCCGCCCATTTCCTAATGGACCCAAAGTATGAGGATGTGGTTTTTGTCTAGCGCTTACCTCTCTGATGGTTGACCTCCGTGACTACCTGAGTTGCTGTCAGATTCCCCTGGGGGTGCTTCACTCTGGGGAGACCAGTGTGTTTTGAACCCTGTCCTCAGTATCCCTGTCCTCTCCTTTGTTCCCATGATCTTGCAGGGAGAGGACCTGTTGCTGCCCTTCCTAGCTGGGGTGTTGCGCCCCACATCTGAGGGGTCTCTCCTTATTGATGAACTCCTGTCTTTTCCTGTCCAGATCCTGGGCATTGGGGAGGTGGCCAGAGGCAGCCTGGCCGCACCCTGCTGCTGGACTTGTAATGTGTTATCCCCCCACCCCCAACTGTGGCTGCCTTGCCCCTGAGGTCCTCAGCCCCACCCCAGCTGTTTATAATCATCCGAAACCCAGGTCAGAAGGCAGGATTTCCAGCCATTCCTTTTTTCTTTTTTCTCACAGGTAGCATCTTGGTGAAATAATTCAATTTATAATTAAGTATTTTTATTTTACATCTTCAACATGATTAGAACAAACTGTTGTTGGTCCCTGAGAGCGTAGTGCATCTGAGAGAAGAGAGGAAGAAACAGGCTCACAGTGCGGTTTTGTAGCAGTTTTCTTGTGGGTGGGGGAAGGTGAGTCACACTCTCCATCTTTGGTGTTCTGATTCTGAAATTTAAGAAAAGCACATAGAACCCCAAAAGCACATGTCTAAGGTGGAAAGTGGAGAAAGTGCCCCCATGACTGCAAGGGTTGAAGTTAAGCCTTTGGCTCTAGTTGGCACCATTTGGTTCTTTTTTTCTTTTTTTTTTTTTTTGAGACGGAGTCTTGCTCTGTCACCCAGGCTGGAGTGCAGTGGCGCAATCTTGGCTCACCACAACCTCCACCTCCTGGGTTCAAGCAAGCCTCCTGCCTCAGCCTCCCCAGTAGCTGGATTTACAGGTGCCTGCTGCCACACCCTGCTAATTTTTGTGTTTTTAGTAGAGATGGGGTTTCACCATGTTGGCCAGGCTGATCTTGAACTCCTGACCTCGTGATCTGCCCACCTTGGCCTCCCAAAGTGCTGGGATTACAGGCGTGAGCCACCATGCCTGGCGCACCATTTGGTTCTTTAAACACAACATAGAGACCTTGTGTTGTGAATACACTTTGGAGACTGGTTGACGCTAATTAGTTTTGTACCTCCCCACCTCTGCTGCAAAAATGAAAAAGCAGCAGCAAAAAAGGGCTGGTCATGACCTGGATGAGAAAGAGCGAGGCTGGGACTTGATCATGAAAAGCCCCCAAGTAGCCCTGCTGAACAGATTTAGCACCTGGGAATGGACCCCTGTCTACGAAGAGGACCAGATGGATCATGCAAAAGAGGCTGGTGTGAGCCTCAAGTAGATTTTTAGTTCAGAAATGAATGGGCTTGGTTGATAAGATGGGTTAACCATGTTCCACTGTGGCTTTCCCACTGCGAATGCAGGGAGCAGCTACTCAAAGATTCTGAAAAGAATATAGTAGCAGGTGGTTTGGGGAGGAAGATTAGAATTGCAAGTATTCCTCAACTGGGCATGAGTCTACCATTTTTCCCCATCTGGTATTCCCCAATCTGAACTCAACACATTGGAAACCTGGAAGTGGGTACTGGGATGCAGAGACGAGAGTGCCAGAAGCCTTCTAGTTTGGCTTAAGGAGTAGAAAGGAACATTCTAGTGTTCAGGGTACAGACCCTTTTGTTCTGTTTCCCTTTTCTGTGTTCTCTTACATGCCTCTCTTTCTCTCTCACTCTCTCTCTCTCCTCCCTCCCTCCCTCCCCCGCTTCCTTTCCTTTTCCTTCCTTCCTTCCTTCCTTCCTTCCTTCCTTCCTTCCTTCCTTCCTTCCTTCCCTCGCTCTTTCCCTTCCTTCCTTCCCTCCCTCCCTTTCTCTCTCTCTCGCTTTCTTCTCTCCTCCCCTCCCCTCCTTTCTTTCCAGCACAGTCTTGTTCTTTTTCCCAGCTGGAGTGCAGTGACATGATCACAGCTCTCTGCAGCCTCAAACTCCCAGGCTCATGCGATCCTCCTGCCTCACCCTCCCAAGCAGCTGGGACTACAGGTGCATGTCACCACACCCAGCTAATTATTTTTTATTTGTAGAGACAGGCTCTCACTTTGTTGCTTTGGCTGGTCTTGAACTCCTGGCTTCAAGTGATCCTCCTGCCTTGGCCTCCCACAGTACTGAGATTACAGGCATGAGCCACTGCATCTGGCTGGGACAGCTTTAAATAGGAGGTGTTGTTGGCTTGTTGTTGTTTTGAGTTGTTTGCCGTAGACTGGTATTGGGGGATTTTTACTCCTTCAAATTGAAAACATTCCATCATTTTGCTAAAAACAACCCCACCTATTTTGTAAAGAAAACACAGCTCTCCTTATGTGGGTATGCCACAGGGAAAAAACATTTCCACATTTTATCAGCCCGTTGCCTGCTGCTGCTCACATCAATGTTGTTATGAAGGAAGAGCATTGGTGGCCACTTCCCTTGGAGCCTGCTTCTCTGCAGAAGCTAGCCTTACAGGCTTTTGTGCCGTACGTTAATGTACCGATAATAATCTTAGTTACTGTGAATTGTAATAGCACCATATTTAAATTTTGGATTGAGTTAGCCAGATGATCTATACCTGTGAGAAATCAAGTTTCAAGAATTTGCAACGCACTCACGCCAAGCGATTTCTGGCATTTCTTTCTGGGTGTGCAGACCACCCTGGGCAGAGAGGGAGTGATTTTAGCCTCATATGCTTCAGTTAGGGATTTAGCAAAGTCTGAGAATTTCCTTTCTTAACCCAAACCACGTTTAATGAATCACTAGAAAAAGCAGTTTGGTAAAACTCATCCTAGCCTTCTTAAAATTACCCATTTGTTGTTCAAGAAATATGTATCAGGCCAGGCACTGTTGCTCATGCCTGTAATCCCAGCACTTTGGGAGGCCGAGGCGGGCAGATCATGAGGTCAGGGGTTCGAGACCAGCCTGACCAACATGGTGAAACCCCGTCTCTACTAAAAATACAAAAATTAGCTGGGCATACTGGCGCACACCTGTAATCCCAGCTACTCAGGAGGCTGAGGCAGGAGAATCGCTTGAACCCGGGAGGTTCCAGTGAGCCGAGATCACGCCACTGCACTCCAGCCTGGGAGGGAGAGCGAGACTCTGTCTCAAAAAAAAAAGAAAAGAAAAAAGAAATACACATAGGCCCTAGGATTCAGGCTTCCCAGGACTCTGGGGGTTTATGATGTCCAGGACACCATGATTTCTATTCATATGCTACTCTTCTAGTATAGGAGAAAAATGTTTGGAGGTTTATTCTGGCAGCCTTCCTGTGGTGCCCACACCTGTCCTGGGAGGGCAATGAGTCACCATTGCCTCCTCAGTTGTCAGGACTCAGAACTGAAGCCATTTGCTCACAGCCATCCATGTGAAAGACGCAAACATACAATTTGGAGCCAGACTGCTGCTTTATCTATTGACGTGCTCCTCTCTGTGGGGGGCTTTTCAGTTTCACAGAGTCAAGAGTATATGGGGTGAAACATTTTGTTGGGATTACCGGTCCCAATTTCTGCTTGTTGCCCATAGCTAAGAGGTACCCTTGTAAGGTTCCTGATATCCCTGGCATGCTGCTTGCTAGAAAAGTCATTGACAGCAGGGAGGGGCTCACACTTCCACACCACCTTAAGCCTTGTAATTATTTTATCTGGTCGTTTTGTAGGGAGAGAGTGGCGTCTTGCTTTAATCTGCATTTTTCTGACCTCCGGTGAGATGCACATTTTCTTTCGTGTGTTCAGTTGCAGTTTGCAGTAATCTTAGAAAAGAGACCTTGGGGCTTCATGAGTGTGCTGAGGGGCCCAGCAGAGCCCCCGAGCGTGACTGTAGGATTAGGTGGTGGGGTCATCTGCCCTGGGAGCCCTCTCTGCTGCAGCGCGTGTGGGACAGCAGGTCGCCTGCTCCTTCCTCCCCCTCAGCATGTGGGGTGGCCACATATGAGGCTGGGTGTCATTTTCAGCTGGCCTTGCTAAGCCCTGCCTGTCTGCAGGAGGAGGGCAGCTTGTACAAAATGCCCAGTGTGCTGAGTTCCACGCTGGAGGGCATGGGTTCTCCCGGGCGTGTAGGATGCCCGTGTCTGTGAGGGGTGTGGTTCACCTTCAGTGTTGCTTCTCCCCTTTTTCCTTGCTCTGCGGCCTCCTGGACCAGCTGTGCATGTGAGGCTAGGGTATATTCCTGAGCCATCTCATGAGCTGTGGGTCTGAACTGGCGGAACCTCGGTTAAACATGTGAGTACCGGTCTTCTAGGAGGCAGAAATCGAAGCTGTCACCTGTGCATCCATTGCATGAGTGTGTGACACGTTTTGGAGTTTCAAGTTGTTTGTAATCAGTAAGCAGTTGTCAAATAAAAAACAAATCCAGACTTAGTAAGAAGAGGCTTTCTTAGGAGTATGCAAAGGAAGGAATGGACTATCACAGTAGGGGCCAGGGCCTGGCCACACGCTGACCATGAGATCACACGTGTCTCAAAGGTTAGGCCAAAGGGCTTTTCTTTGTAGGGTGGTGTAGATGAGGCTTAGAAGAACCAGAGGTGGGATATAGGATGAGGGTGGCGGGGTCAGAGGATGCCTTACCCAAGGCCAGTTGTTTCTCAGGAGGGGCTGCTCTGGCTCTGTGGGGCCCAAGGGGCCTGGAGAAGGACAGAAGTGAAGCGAGGTTTGGTTAGGACTAGCATTTTGTTGTGAGTGATCGGGAGCGGGCGGGGGATGCATCGTGCCACTGGCCATGGAGAGGCGCAGAGCAGGCGTTGGTGGGTTTCTGTGTCTGGCCTTATCCTGGGTGGGTGGCAGCATCGTGAGCCTTGGCTCAGTCCTGTGGGGAAGGGGCTTTTTTTGTAGTGGTTGTTTCTGGAACACAGAGGGCAGGGGATTTCTTACCTTCTGCTGTTTTCTAGGAGCACTTGGTATTGTTGCAGTTGTCACCCAGAGTTTTACACAGAATAGGGTGTGTTATTTAGTAACTGGATGCTGGCCTGGGCTCCCTCGTGTTAGCCACATGGGCCCTCAAATCTTAGCCTAGGTCTTGTGGTGTGTGGGCCTTTCTGACCAGCTGAGGACCTTGGTCCCTGCTTCTAGGTAGGTGGCATTTGAGCCAGGTGGAGACAGGAAGGAAGGTGCCTGCCACACACAGAGGCAGCCCCCAAGGCTTGCAGGGAGGATGAGGGTGAGCCCCCTTTGGGACCCAGGGCTGAGCAGGGACAGCTGCAGGGAAGAGGCTGTGGGTCTGCAGGGGGATTCTCATCTCTCCAGGAGGATAAGACCCTCAGGAGTGTTAATAAGACTCCCCCCCAACACCCTTGTAGGCTGTTGCTCACATTGACGTGCTCCTGCCTTATCAGCGTCTCACTCCCTGAAATGACTTTCTCCAGTTGTTTCTTTGCGTCCTCAGGAGAGCCAGGGACTTTTGATGCAGCTTGGCACACAAAAGGAGCAAAAAGCATTCACTGACAGAATGAATGAGCCACATCCAAACCCTGACTCCCTTAAGCTGCCCCAGGGACCAGAGGCTGTTCACTGGAACTACAGCAGTATCACCTGAGGGCCCGTTAGAAATGCATGTTCGTGGGCGCCCCCCCCCCCAGAGCACTACGGACTGGGGCTCCAACTGGGGCCCATTCAGATCCTTGCCAGGGGCTCTGCTGCAGGCCACAGTATGAGAACCACTGACCACAGGCACATGGGGTCTCCAGGAGGCTGCGATGGCTCAGAACCTGCCTCTGAGCTGCTGAGGAGGGAGGTGATTCTTTCCCCAGCATGTGAATGGGTGGGAATGCTGGGCTGCAGCTCCCTTGGGAAGAGGGTAAGGACCATGCACAGTGTGTGAGTGTGCATGTGTGTGTAAGCACATGTGTAGGTAGGTGTGTATATGAGTACATGTGGGTGTGTGCAGTATATCTGTATATGAGTGTGCGTGTAGGTATATATGTTTGTGCATGTGTTTCTGTGTATGTGTATCCATGTGGGCATATGTATCCATGTGTGTATATGAGTGTGTGTTTAGGTGTATAGGTGTGTATGTGAATGTGGCATGTGAGTATGTATGTGCATATATGTATATGCATGTGTGTGTGCATGAGTGTGTATGGATGTGCGTGTTTGGATGTATATGTGTGCATGTGTACGTATGTGTGTCTCTGTAGGTTTGTGTGTGATTTTGTATGTGAATATATGTGTGTGCTTACATGGGTATGTGGGTGTGGTGTACCTGTGTGCATAGGTTTATACGTGTGTGCCTGTATGTGTGGGTGGGTGTGTGTCTGCTTGGATGGGTGTGTGCACGTATGCATGCATGTGATGCATGTTTGTGGCATGTGTGTGGCATGTGTGTGGCAGGCAGTCTTTTAGGTGGGCCCAGGAAGGGAACTGTGTGACCAGCCATGGGTTGGCCTTCCTTAGGATGTATGCACCATGTGGAATTTGTAGTTTCCACTAAAGAAAAGGGGTGGTGCTATGTGGGCAACTGTGGTACATATCTGTTGCAGTGTGCAGGGTAAAAACAGCACTAATACAGAAGCTCAGAAATGCAGGGACCAAGTTGCCTTCGGATCCCCAGGCCACTCCACAGCATGAACAACCTGTTTCTGCTCTCTAGACTGTCCTTCCAAAGGCCCATGTTTCCTGTGCAGCCACTCAAACGTATATGTAAGGCCCCGTGGAGTGGTGGGCTTGCCCTGGCTGCCCCTCCACAGCCTGCCTTTTTATTCTGTCTTAGGCAGTTCCCTTTCCACCCAAGGTGACCTCCTCAGGGTTTGTTTTTTGTTGTTTGTTGTTTGTTTGTTTGTTTGTTTGAGACCCAGTCTCGCTCTGTCGACCAGGCTGGAGTGCAGTGGCATGATCTTGCCTCACTGCAACCTCCGGCTCCTGGGTTCTAGTGATTCTCCTGTCTCAGCCTCCTAAGTAGCTGGGACTACAGGCGTGTACCACCATGCCCGGCTAATTTTTTGTATTTTTAGTAGAGATGGGGTTTCACCATTGTTAGCCAGGATGGTCTCGATCTCCTGACCTTGTGATCCACCCGCCTCGGCCTCCCAAAGGGCTGGGATTACAGGCATGAGCCACCGCGCCTGGCCTGTTTTTTGTTTATTTGCTTTTTTGAGACAGGGCCTCACTCTGATGCACAGACTGGAGTGCAGTGGCACAGTCATAGCTCACTGCTTGACAACCTGGGCTTAAGCAATCCTCCCACCTCAGCTTCTCGAGTAGCCGGGATTACAGGCATGTGTCACCATGCCTGGCTAACTTAATGTTTTGTAGAGATGGGGTCTCACTGTGTTGTCCAGGCTGGTCTTAAACTTCTGGGCCCAAGCGATCCTCCCATGTCGGCCTCCCAAAGTGCTGGGATTACAGGCGTGAGCCACGTGCCCGGCTGACTTCCTTGTTCTTTGTGATGGGTGCATACGCTTCAGTGTTTGGATAGACCATTTGTTTGATTCTGGTCAGCCACTGATGGACTTTGAAGGTTTCCATGGCTTTGCTATGATGCAGGAGGCACCCTCGTGGTGTAGCTTTGTGTCCGAGTGGAATGTGATTCAAGAGCATTCTAAGTGTCACAGTTGGGTGCACTGGGTCTGCTCCCCCACTGTCAGGCGCTGGTTTCCCCGCCCCATCACAGGCGCTGGTTGCTCAGCTTTGTAGGTTACTGCTCATCAGAAAGATGAAAGCGACCATCCTGCTTCAGTTTGTTTCTTTCATCGTTAATGACATTGAACAGCTTGTCCCTTCACTTGCCATTTGCGGCTCTGTGCCTTGTGGGAGGGGACTTTGCGATGCTCACTCCCTGTTCCAGGAGGCCAGTGAGGAAGGAAGGAGCCCTTTGCATTTTCTCAGTGTTGATTCATGTTTGTCCTTTATGCAGGGGCATTAGTAAGCCTTCCCCTACTTCTAACATTATTTTAAAAAATCCCTCCCAGCTGGACGTGGTGGCTCACGCCTGTAATCCCAGCACTGAGGGCTGAGGCGGGCAGATCACTTTAGGTCAGGAGTTCAAGACCAGCGTGGCTAACCTGGTGAAACCCCATCTCTACTAAAAAAAATACAAAAATCAGCCGGGTGTGGTGGCATGTGCCTTTAAGCTCAGCTACTCAGGAGGCTGAGGCAGAAGAATTGCTTGAACCTGGAAGATGGAGGTTGCAGTGAGCTGAGATCACGCCACTGCCCTCCAGCCTGGAGACAGAGCAAGACTGTCTCAAAGAGAAAAACCCTCCCAAATTCTGGTTCCTGTTTGGATTCTTCTTTTCTTCTCTCTTTCTTCCTTGCCCTCCTTCTCCTCCCCTTCTTCTTCTCCTGATTTTGTTTTTTAAGTATGTAATTAATTTTAAAACTTAAAAAGTGTTGGACTATTGAGTGCTAGCACTGACATTGTCTTCGTATGTGATTTTAAATTAGGGACTGTTTTGGAGCTTTGTGCTACAGTGTCCTTCTTAACTACACCTTCATTGTGGGTCACAGGGTTTCTGGGTAAGGCCTTGGCCCACCCTGGCTGCCTCCTGCACTAGAGCTCACGCTCAGCGATTGTGTACTGCGCCAAGGAGAGGCTCTCTGCTAAGTTGGTGCCTGGCCGGGAGCAGAGGGGAGGAGAGAGATGGGTAGGGCGAAGGAAGGTGCAGATGATGCCTCCCTCCCAGTTCTTGCTAATCCTTGTCCATTAGCTCTGATGCCTCCTCTGGTCTCACCTGGCCAGGTAAGCTGTACCTTGTGACTGACGGTTCTCTAGGACTCTTGCAGTCCTAGATGCTCTTGCAGTCCCTGGGGGACATTTTTGGCACAGGGTTGGGGTATGGAATTGTGTGTACGTATATTGTAAGGGAATCTGGTAGTTTATCCTGCTAAAATGCGCCCTTTTCTAACTCTGTTTCAGACTCTGATAACACCAGATAGTAGTAAGAAAACCATGTGCTGAAATGTTTGACGACACCGATGGTTTGGTAAGTGATGGCGTCTGCCTGAGTGCCATGGTTCCTTTTGGAACTGGCTCTTCAGAAGGTCTTGTCCCCGTGTTCCATCCATCTGTGAGCAGCAATGCCCGTTCACTGTGTGACCTGCCTGGCAGGTGTCTGGAGAGTGAGGGAGGAAGGCCTGTCTCTGAAAGCTCAGGTGGTTCTGCCTGGAGTGGAAAGGGTCCATTTAGGGGATGTGGCTGTAAAGGAAGTCAGAGTGGGTGGGGCAGGTGGGGAGGCAATGAGCAAGGCAATGCTGGGTGTGGCTCGTTTGGTGGTGAGCCCAGTACCCAGCCTCAGCACCAGCTTCCCTGGCAGGAAGGGAAGGGCCCCGGCTGAGGAGGTGCCCGTGCCTGGACTGTCCCCTGAGGACTGGTGCGCCTAGGAGTTCATGCTGGGTTGTTGAAGGTGGTCTTTCACCCGACCCTAGGGGTCTTCAGGAGCCGATATGGGCAGTTGCTTCTTTTCTGTCTACTAACTCACACCCCCTGTGCCCCATGTTCAGGGAGGTCTGGGGAAGGCAGTGGCTTGGGCTGGGGTGAGGTGGAGAGGGGACAGCCCCCCGGGCTGCCGCACCCTTGCTCCCACCCCTGTCCTTCAAGTGTGCAGAGTGGAAGAAGGGGCTGCTTGTTGTCTGAGATTCCAGAGCACCAGGCCACACAGGCCCTGCCACAGACGGCATGTGGGTGCGAGTCCACATGTCATGGCAGCCCTAGAGGGCACTGGGCCCTCCCTGTCATGGATAAGGCCACGGAGGCACAGCGTGATGAAGTGATGTTGTTGTAGGCTATGACCCAGGCCACTCATTTTCTCTGGCCCTGTCCCCACCCCCTCCCAACTGTTGGGATCGGGCTGCGCGCCCTGCAGGGCTGCTGGGCCACAGGCTGGCCCGTCACTTCATGGGTTCAGTTTCCTTCTCTGTAAAAGTGAAGAGGCAGAGCAACCCCGGGCAGCTTCCTCGAGGGGCGGGGCTTCCTCATCCGTGCTAGGCACACGCCTGGGTGGAGTCCTGTGCCAGGGCCCCACTGGGTCAGCTCGGGGCTGGGAGTGCCATGGCGTGGCTGCGCCTCTGCCATCCCGAGGGTGGCCTGGGCTGGCACAGGACATGTCCTTGTGCTGTGCAGGATTGTAGGCTCCGGGGGACTCACCCTGTGCAGAATGCTGCCCTCACACCCTGCCATCACCGTGGGACACTGACTGCGGTTTGACAGTCTCACTGGGTGCGGGAGGTGCCCTCGGTAGCCCCGGGAGGGACCGTCTTCAGCTCAGCAGCCACCTGTGCAGGTCTCTCGTTTCCGGCTTGTTTACGTGCTTGGATGGAACCAGAAGAGGTCGTCAGAAGAAGCTGCTCTGTTCGATTTGGTGGAGGCCCCACCTGTCTAAGTCCCGCAAGGCCCACTCCTGCTAGATCTGGTGTGGAAATAGAGGAGGGAGTGAAAATCTGGGGGGACTGACCCTGTCAGCCACACCAAGCTAGGGCAGCCTCAGCCATGTCCACACCACCTTCTGTGGCCACTCCTGGAGACATGGATTAGAGGTTGATGCAGGTGTGTCTGTGTTAGAAGGCGTTTCAAGATGTGACTTTAGCTGTAAGAAGCAGGATATGTAAGTCCTTGCATCCCCTTTAGAAAGCTGGGTTGTGACTCCTACTGCCTCAGGGGTGCCTTGGCCCTCCTGGTCTTGCCCAGGCTGGGATCTTCCTGGATGCAGCTTTCACATCATAGATAGTCTGCATACACAAGACCATTTGCAAAGGACATACTGAAGATTAAGTCATATATTCTTTTTTTTTTGTGAGATGGAGTCTTGCTCTGTCGCCCAGGCTGGGGTGCAGTGGTGCGATCTCGGCTCACTGCAAGCTCTGCCTCCCAGGTTCATGCCGTTCTCCTGCCTCAGTCTCCCGAGTAGCTGGGACTACAGGCACCCACCACCACGCCTGGCTAATTTTTTGTATTTTTAGTAGAGACAGGGTTTCATTGTGTTAGCCGGGATGGTCTTAATCTCCTGACCTCGTGATCCACCTGCCTCAGCCTCCCAAAGTGCTAGGATTACAGGTGTGAGCCACCGCGCCCGGCCTAAGTCGTATATTCTATCGAGACCATCCTGGCTAACACAGTGAAACCCCGTCTCTACTAAAAATACAAAAAATTAGCCAGGCGTGGTGGCGGGTGCCTGTAGTCCCAGCTACTCAGGAGGCTGAGGCAGGAGAATGGCGTGAACCCGGGAGGCGGAGCTTGCAGTGAGCTGAGATCGCACCACTGCACTCCAGCCTGGGCAACAGAGCAAGACTCTGTCTCAAAAAGAAAAAAAACAAAACAAAACAAAACAAAAGACATATATTGTAGAACTTGGGTTGAAGTAGAAGCAAAAATAACTTTTAAGGGACTTTCCCAGCATGAAGTGGCCCATATAAGCAGCTTTGCCAGCCTTTGGGTGACAAAGCAGGCATTGTGGTTCCCAGTGTCACTGTGGGCCAGGCCCTGTGATGCTGGGTCCTGGAGACAGGACGATCTCCACAGGAACCTGACTGTCAGGGCTGTGTGTCCACCCAGCGAGGGCCAGGACCAGATGGTTCCGGGAGGCCTGGCTTAGGTTGGTCTGGGGTGCTGGGGTCTTTACTGCAGGCCTGTTAGACATGGCTGGGAACACGGCCTGGGGGCCATCGCCTTCCAGCAGCTTCCCCCAGAAGCGTGGGATAAGACAGGCAGCAAAGGGCTCTGCGTCCTCAGAGGAGGGAGCACAGGTTGGCTTGGACATCTGTCTGGGGGAGCCAGAGAGCCACAGGATACAATGCTATGTCTTGCGTGTGATTTCTTAAGCCCATACTCTTACACTTGCATGTGCTTATGGGGAGTTGGGTGCAGAAAGTGAATTCCTTTGAGTTTGGTTGTTGTTTTGATACCGCCTGCATTTAAGCTCTTCCTTCTTAATTTAAAACAACCCTGTAGTCTTCATAAAGTGCACTGTGTGGGTGCTGCCCAGCCTCCCTAGGGTCTGAGTGTGCCCCACTGCTTGGAGGCAGGGCTGCTTCACCTGCACTGGGATGGAGCCCTGTTCATGGGAGCTGGGCTTTATTTTTAGCAGGTACAGTTCCATGTCTCACAGAGCTGAGAGCAGGAAGACTGTAGATTTAATTAAATGACACTGAAAGGGGAGGTAATTACTTCTGCATGTTTCAGGAAGCCCAGGAGGGTGTCCCAGGTCCTCTGCTGCAGCCCTGTGAGGCTGTTACCTGGAAAACGCCCAAGATCCCATCCCTGATGGGCACTCAGGGTCCTGTGGCATCACTCTGACTAATGATGAACAATGTGAGCTTTCCTCTCCGAAGCCTGGCTTTGGAGATAAGCCATGCAGTCTAGAGATAGTGCAGCAGGTCACTTCAGAGGAAGCATGGTCAAGCCGTGCATCCCAAAGCTGCTTTAACAGGACGGGACACCCAGCGTGGTGGCTCACGCCTGTAATCCCAGCACTTTGGGAGGCCGAGGCGGGTGGATCATCTGAGGTCGGGAGTTCAAGACCAATCTGGCCAAATTGGCGAAACCCCCGTCTCTACTCAAAATACGAAAATTAACCGGGCGTGGTGGCTCATGCCTGTAATCCCAGCCACTCTGGAGGCTGAGATAGGAGAATCGCTTGAAGCCAGGAGGCAGAGGTTGCAGTGAGCTGAGTTCGCACCATTGCACTCCAGCCTGGGCGACAGAGTGAAAAGGCTGGGTGTGGTGGCTCACACCTGTAATTCTAGCACTTTGGGAGGCTGAGGCTGGTGGATCACAAGGTCAGGAGATTGAGACCATCCTGGCTAACACAGTGAAACCTCGTCTCTACTAAAAATACAAAAAATTAGCCGGGCGTTGTGGTGGGCGCCTGTAGTCCCAGCTACTCGGTAGGCTGAGGCAGGAGAATGGCGTGAACCTGGGAGGCAGAGCTTGCAGTGAGCTGAGACTATGCCACTGCACTCCAGCCTGGGTGACAGAGTGAGACTCCATCTCAAAAACAAACAAACAAACAAACAAACAAAAAACCAGGACAGGACATATAGGGTAATAGCACCATCAGCTGCCTCTCGCACACAGGAGGGGCCAGCGGCCAAGGGTTCATTTATAGTAACCAGAAGCGTCCACATCCTCGACACACTCAGATGCATAGCACCTCCCTCATAGGGCTGTGTGGGTGGTACTGCCTCCTTATGCCTCATAGGGTCCCTGCTTAGTACCCTAGCTGGACACCACACCTGATACGGAGCACCAGAAGTGTGCTGATCAGAGCCGAGGTGCCTCGAGCAGTTACAAAGAGTTGGCACACAGAAGGCAAGATGCACTACCTTGTTCGTGACCTGCGTGCATGACATGCAGAAGGATTGTATTTTGGATGTGTATTGGGTTAGATAAAATATATTACTGAAGCAAACTTAGTCTATTTTTTTAATGAGCAAATCCAAATTTATTTTAATGTCATGTCATTTTCAATGTGTTTAAAAACCTCATAAGTTAGTGGGAGCCCTAGTTTCCTGGAACAGCATGCCAGAGGTACTGAAATTTGTCACCTTTCTCTACAAAGCCCCAGCAATCCAATCCAAGTCCATAGCTTCAGAAAGCCAGGATTTTTATTTTCAGTCAGTCTACTCCTCTGGTTCTTGGTTTTTCTTTCAAGGGAGGGAGATCACAATATTTCAAACAGGGAACAAAACCAGTCGAGCTTCCAGCTCAGGTTTGTGTAAGATGGAGCGAGGGAAGACTGCATTGACTCCAGAGAAAAGGGTGAGGTTGAGATGGATTATTTCTTTATAGCTTTGTGAAAATGGAAGAAAAAAGATTGACAAATGAGGATCCTTTTCATAGATGGGAATCGCTTCATAAGTGAAGGCTCCAGCTCCTAAAATGGGAGGGGTCTGACTGACAGCCTGAATCAGATGAGGAGTCGGCCACATCGAATAAAAAACAATCTGAAAAATAATCCTCCTAATTTTGAAGCCAGATAAAATACTTGAGGAGAATGGAAAAAAGAGGAAAAAGCCCCAAACAGATGAAAAATGCTAACATCAGAATGGTATAAAAAAATTCGGCTGAGTTTCAGCGGTGGTCGCTAATTTAGCTCTGTTGTATTGTAGGGTTACATGCCTTGACCCAAGCAGAGAGTAAAAGAAAAGGCTAGAAAGAGGGGCTTGAAGATGATGAATTTTGACTCCTGATTTTATTATTTAATTTCTTTTGTTCATTTAAAGTCTTGTGTGGTTGGGAAGCCTCGCCTCCCAAGACCAGAGTCAGATGGAGCTGGTTGTTGTTGGAAGGGTTGCAAAACTGGGGTGGGGGCAGGGACACCCCCACTCTGCTGGCAGCCCTAGGTGGAGAAGAACTGCACTTCACAGAGTCTGGGGTGTGGTGGGAAGGGGATGAGGCAGGAGCAGCAAGCTGGGGAGATGGGACCCACCTTGGTCCCCAGCTTCATTTTCTTCTAATGTTTCCCCATTGGTGGCATTCTCTGCAGTCTTGAAGGCCTTCTTTTTTTTTCTTTTTCTGGGTTTTTCAACTTGCAGAACTCTGGAGGAGGGTCTTTACCTCTGCATCCTGGACCTCCATCTCAGATTTATAGAGGTCAGGCTGGAAGGGACCACTGGTTATCCACATGGGGCCACTGGGCATGAGCAGAACTGTAAATTTAAACTGGGCAACAAATTCACCCTCCTTCTCATAGAGAACATTAAATGGTTGCAGCAGTTCATGTTTGGCACACTCCACCACACCCATCTGAGCCTTCTTCTCATCTTCTCATGCTCTTAAAGTAAACGGCATGGCATCAAAACATCTTTTCATCTCACTGAGGAAGGCACGTCAAGTTTTCATTTTCAGTCCATACTGTTTGGAGGGGTCTCGTTTGTAAATAGTGGTTCTCTCTCCTGCATCCTTGGCCTTGCCCTCTCCTAAGCTGACGAGAACATCCACAGCATATACTTCATGTACCTCAAATTCAGCTTTTTCATGGTCCTTCTTCTGCTGGTCTGTGGGATTCTGGGTAATGGTTTTTTCTCCATCGATGACATGCTGCTTCAGCTGGTGTGACAGGCATACCATCTATTGGCGTGCAGTTAAATGAGTGGGCAACTTTGTTCCAGGCTTCTGTCACTTGTGTGTTCTGATTTCCAGGTGTGACCAGGCGTAGGGCAGCTTCAGCACAAAGGTGAGCTGCCTTAATAACATCTGCTTTCCTTCCTGTTACCTGGGTCTCCTGAGCTACATCAGCCACAAAAGTATGAGCTACATTAGTGATGAAGCCATCCACATGGACCCCAAGGTCAATTTTTACCAAGTCACCTTCCTTGAGAATGTAATCCTGGTCTCTCTTCAAAGGGGAGAAGTGACATACACAGTTATTTACCGAAATGCTGGTGGGAAAAGCAATACCTCTCTTCATCTCTTTTTCTTTCTTGAAGATTTTCCCAGTTTCTTGCATAATCATGGCATCACCTTTCTCACACAGGCTCAGTACTGACACACCTGAGCTAGATGCGTCCACCAAGGACCGAAGTATCCCGTTGGCAATGTCGCGCCCCATCTTATACTTGGTCACGACCAGGTCCTCGGCGATAGTTTGCTCCTGCTGCTCGTCTTTGCCTGACATCTTCCTACCACCACCACTGCAGCCTCGTTTCCCCTGAGCTGCCGCTCTGCCTCCCTTCCCAGTCACAGTCTGTGGTCAGAGCTCCCTTGATCCTCGAGGAGAGGATGAGCGAAAGCCGCGAACTTAGTCTTTTAGCGTGACTTCTAGGAACATCTGAAATTATACCTGTGGCTCGCCTGGTAGGTGTAGGATCTAAACTGCTCTTTGGTGCCCTTGGATTTGACTTCCTCTCCTGCTCAGGCCCTGCCCCTGTAGTTGGGAGCTAGTGACTTGTACCAACCATATCAGGCTTTGAGAGTGTTTTTAGCCAGCTTTAAGTGCTATTATTTTGCATATATGCAGACAATTACAAAATAGCCTGCTGGGCCTTAGCAAATAGCCAGGTTTCACCACTGAGATTGTACGTCTGCCAGGCTCCCGGGCCTGTGCTTTCAGTGAGCATACCCCTCCCCAAAAGGCCCCGCGCTATTCGGGCTTGTGTCTCCCTTGTTTTCTGTGTGTAAGACTTACACAGTGTATTTGCCACTGATTTTCGTGTCCCAGCTGTACCCTGAATGCATCAATGGGCGTGCTCAGCCTGCGGGTCAGTGATGGTTTGTGATGAGCCCCATCCTGCCTTCCTGTGGGAGGAGGGTCCCAACGTAACCCTTTCAGGCCCTGACCTTCACTTGCTTTGGCAGCCTCTGGGGTCCCACTGAGGGGCTGCTATCTATGCAGCTACAGGACACACATTGGAGTCCTGGGAAAAGCCCCTCAGGCACTTCCACATCTGGCTGGGCTATTTATATCCCTCAAAATGGCCCATTTTTCTTTGTAGAGAGTGAACATGTGGGTGATGCTGTCATGCCCTCCAGTGGAGCCCATGAAACAAGCCCTTTCATTGAGTAGCTTTCTGGGTGCATCTGACACATTCTCCTCTATGTGCAGAGGCCTCGCGGTTTTACGCCTTCTCTGCTGCCGTTGTGTGGATCGCTGCTCCTCAGAGTGTAGGTGGGCTGTGGCCCCCACAGCAGCCTGTTCCTGGTGCTCGGGTGGTCCGGCTGGTCTGGGTAGGCATACCTTGCCTCCCTGTCTCTATCCCACATCGCCTAGGAGAGGGTGGGTCCTCCATGGCCTGTCATGCACAGTTCACTGAGATCCTGCCCTGGGTCCCATATGCCTGGGCAGTGGGGCATCAGCAGAGGAAATAGTATTTACCATTGGGGCAGACAGACCCCAAAGGAGATCAATAGGTCAGGTGTGATTGGAGTTACAAGGGGGAGAAATAAAGTGGAAAAAGGTGCCAGGGGCAATGGCTTACTCTTGTAATCCCAGCACTTTGATAGGCCGAGATGGGAGGATCACTTGAGGCCAGGAGTTTGAGACAAGCCTGGGCAACATAGTGAGACCTTCATTTCTATAAAAATATAGAAAATCAGCCAGGCATGGTGAAATGCACCTGTAGTCCCAGTTACTCAGGAGGCTGACGTGGGAGCATGACTTAAGCCCAGGAATTCGAGGCTGCAGTGAGCTATGATCACACCACTGCACCCCAGCCTGGGTGACAGAGCAAGACCCTATGCAAATAAATACATTAAAAAAAATACAAATAAATAAATACAGCAGAGAAGATGAGACGGGTTCTATAAAGGGAGCTGGGCTGATTGATGGAGGCAAGGCTGGCGCCATGCCTATGCCTGGGGAGGAGCACCGTATGCATGGGGGAACAAAGGAGCAAAGGCCCCGAGACAGATGGGAGTGAGTCTTGGGTGTCCAGGGAGCACTGAAATGGGGGTAGGGGGCAGTGGGCCGAGGCAGAGTCAGGAAGGGCAGGGGCAGGAGAGGAGGTGGTGGGTTGGGGAGCTTGAGGGGGTTGGGGAAGACCCCTGGCTTCTGGGGAAAATGGGCCATGGTGGGGGTGCCCGGCACCCGGTTAGGAGGCCGTGAGGTGGTCTGGGAGAGCGGTGCTGGTGCGGGCACGATGTAGCAGTGTCGATGAGGAGTGGCTCCCTTCGATGCTTATTTGGAGGTGGACCCAGAGGACTTGCTGCCAGCTTGGATCTGGGGTGGGTCATGGTGGGAGTCAGGGAGCACAGAACGCCCTGGATTTTGGCCTGAGCCATTGAAAAGATGGAGGTTCCACGTGGGCTTCCACCTGGGCTGTCTCGGAGGCGTCTCAGCTTTGGGGAGGTGAGGAGCGTGGCTTGGGGACACGGGAAGCTTGAGGTGCTTATTAGTGGGGAGGAGGCTGTGGGGTACCTAAGCCTGGAGTTGAGGAAACATCTGAGGACTAGCCGGAGGGTTAGTCCTGACTGGAGCTGGGGCATGGAGGTCTCCCAGGGCAGGCCCCCTCAGAATGCCCTTGCTCCTTCGCTGTCAGGTAGAGACATGTCGGAACCTGCTCCTGCTCCATGCTGGCCTGCAAGGGTCACAAGGAGAGACCAGCCTTTGGGGGCCTCCATCGAGATTGGAAGGACAGACAGGCAGCGTGCGAGGGAGGGTCAGGGTTCGGACTGGCTGCTGGGCTGCGGTGGGAGAGATGGTTTGGGCCTGGAAGGTGAGATGGACAGACCCACAAGGATAGGACACATGGCAGGGTTCGGAAGGGAAGGCATCTGGGGAATTGAGGGTCTCCTCTTATTTCCTGCAGTCTTTGGGGGCAGCACCTATCCCACAGGGGCACGCCAGCTGAGACTTTGAGTCCTCTGAGCTGGATGCAGTGTGGGCAGGGAGCCCACCTGAGGCCTGGGTGCAGCGTGGCGTGGGGAGTGGAAGGCGCGTCCCGAGGGGAGGTGCTTTCCTTCCCTGCCAGCATGCCTGGCACATAACCCCCCTCTCACGCCTCAGTCTCCTCCTGCTGCTGTCTTGTTTTAGAAGATGTGGCCGCCAGGGTCCAGGATGGCCCACACCCCTGCCGAGGGGAAGCGGCTGCTCCTTTGTGCAGGGAGCCTCGAAGCCCTGGAGAAGTCCTGGGAGGCAGCCTCCCCTCTCTGCCCTCCTTGGTGGCCCGAGAGAGGCCCTGTGGTGCTCATCATGGAGACGGGATCGTGTGTCTTGTTTTCTTTAGCCCGTGTTGGGCTGGGTGGGGTCATGGCCTTGGAGCAGGCCCTGTTCAGAGCCACTCAGTCAGTCTCAGGGTTTTTTTGTTCTTTGGTTTTGCCCCTTGTGGTAGGCCAAATGATGGCCCCCGAAAATACCAGGTTCTAACCCTTGGAGCCTGAGAGGGTGACTTTATATAGAGTTAGAGTCTGCAGCTGGGACTAAGTTGAGGATCTTGAGGTGGGAAGATGATTCTGGACTATCTGGTGGGCCCCAAATGCACTCACAAGTGTTCTTCTCAGAGGCAGCAGAAGGAGCTTGGGCACAGAGGGCACAGAGGCTGGAGTAGTGGTGGGTGTGGGGTGGATTTTATCTGCCAATTGGGCTGGGCCTTGGGGTGCCCAGATAAGTGGTCAGGTGCTATTCTGGGTGTCTGTGTGGGTGTTCTTGGGTGAGGTTGACATGAGAATCGGTAGACTAAGGATAGCTGTTGCCCGGGAAGTAGGATGGACAGACCCACAGGGATAGAACACATGGCAGGGCCTGGAAGGGAGGGGTTCCGGGACATGAGGGTCTCGTCTCATCTCCTGCTGGGGGTGCAGTGCTTGTCCTGCATGGCACCCCCAGCTGAGCCTGCAGAGACCTCTAAGGTGGACACAGAAGCTGGGAGCATGGGTAGGGAACGTGCCTGAGGCCTGGGTACAGCATGCGAAGTAGAAGGTGGGGTAGGAGGTGGCCCTCCCCAGAGTGAGTCAGCCTCACCCAATCTGTCGAAGGCCTTAATAGAACAAAAAGACCCGGCTTCCCAAGTCAGAGGGGACTTCAGCTCCCTGACTGCCTGTGAACGGAAGCTTCACAGGGTCTCCAGCTTGCGGATGACAGATCCATAATCACGTGAGCCGAGCACATAATAAATCTCTCTCTCTCTCCCTGTGCACATCCTGTTGGTTCTGCTTCTCTGGAGAACCCTGACTAACCAAGGAACCACAAAGCAAGGAACGCTGCTGCCACCAGAAGCTGGAAGAGGCCAGGAAGGGAGTCTTCCCTGGGGCCTCCAGAGCAAGCATGGCCCTGCTGACACCCTGATTTTGGTCAGTGAAACTGATCTCAGAATTCTGGCCTGCAGAACTGTGAGGGAATACACTTCTGTTGTTGTAAGCCACCCAGTTTGTGGTCACTGGTGAGAGCTGCCGCCTGAAAACCATACAGGCAGTGTGAACAGTGCTTCCGTGAATACCCTGGCCATGCTCTGGAGCTGTCATTCACTGCATAGGTTTCAGGGAGCAGCACTCATGGTCCAAAGAGCGTGTATCTCTTCCTTGTAATAGATCTTGCAAGATCCGTTTCTGAAAAGATCCAACAGTTCATCCTTTCCCTGTGAGCACAGGGAGCTCCCTGTTCCAGCACCTTCTTTCGGTGGTGGCATGAAACACTATAGACTGACTGTCAGTCTTCAGGGGCAGAGTGACAGCTTTGTGGCCTTGATGGCGTCCCCCCAGATCCTGGTGAGTGTCCTTGTTGGATGTTCTGTGGCCGTTTGGATCTTCTGTGAATCGCCTGTTGTGTGTTGTGACCCTGTTCTATCGGGACGTTCAGGCCTCTTTTGCCAATCTGTAGGAGCTCTGGATTTGTTATAGATATGATCTTCTTTTTTCTGCTTGGAAAACATTTATTCCTAATTCCTTCTTTGCCAGTTTCTTTTATTAATGTATCATTTGCTGTCCAGATTAACTCATTTTATGGTCGAATATGTCTCTCTTTTCCCTTAGGGCTCGTGGGTACCAGCGTTTGTTAAGAAGATTACATGGGTTGTCTGAGGATTTTCTGGCAGGAGTTTTCTTGTTTTGTGTGTTTGAATTAAACTCTTGAACGTGTCTAGAATGCTTTTAACATGAAATAATATGCTTGGGGTGGGGGAGGGCAATTTTGTTTCCTTCCAGTGTGCCAGCACTAATTAGTCAATAATCCGTCCTTTGACCAATGAATTGAACGACAGCTCTGTGGTCTGTTAGGGTCTCATGTAAACTGGGTTCCATCTGGGGATCCTCCATCCCACTTGCTGGCCTGCTTGTCTCTTCACGTGCCCACATCCCATCAGTAGCGGCTGCTGCAGAGCAAGCGCTGATAGCTGAGAGGAGTCCCCTCGTGTGCTCCGCGGCTGCTGCAGAGCAAGTGCTGATAGCCCAGAGGAGTCCCCTCGTGTGCTCCGTTTGTGACAACGTGCTTTGTGAGCCGTGATGGCAGGAGTGCTCCTGTGTATGCCTGTATGTGTTTGCCTGTGTTTCTCCTTATGATTCCTGGGCAGAGCATGATAAGGGCGGGTACACTGTAGCTGTGCTAGAGGGGCAGCCAGGGAGGAGGCCGTGGAGGTGGGGAGGGAGGCCAAGGTGAAGCAGGAAAACAGACCACCAGGTGGACGCAGAATTATGTCTATGGTAGGTAGGTATAATTTCTAAAAGGCAAGGTGTCCAGGACAATAAATGTAAAGCAGGTTTATTATGGGGTGAGCAGTGAAAAGAGAACCCTTCATGTCAGGGACCCACCCACTGCTTGGATTTCCTTTGGGCATGAGTGCCCTGACTGCCCGTGGTGGGAGGATGCATGGGCATGCAGTGGGGTGACCGTGTCACTGCAGCTTAGGTGCCTGTGCCTGGCTCAGGGCTGCCTGACCCGGGGCCCCTGAGGATGCCCATGCCCAGGCACCTCTGGCAGCTGGCACCTCACGGTCTCCAAACGCTCTCTGTGCTCCATCTTCTGTGGCACTGCTCTAGCAGGGCAGGCCACACCCATGCAGGGAGCCCAGGAGGTCAGGGCCTGTAGTTACCCACTGGTGACCCCAGCCCCACCCATGCTGTGGAGGGAGGGTAGAGAGTTTCAGGTGCCAGCCCATAGAGGACTCAGCCAGGATAGGAGGCAGCCAGGTCCTGGCCACCAGCTTGGAGGCAGGCGTGGGGTGGGGTGCGGCTGAGGCCTGCAGGGCCAGGGCCGTCTGCCACCCGCCTACCCCAGGCAGTTCCTCCTCTGGCGGCGGCTGCTGGCCGGACCTGCTTCCCGGGTGGCTATTATGGGCGGGTGGAGTCCACGCTGCGCTTTACTGGGAGGGCTCATTTTCTGTCAGACAGCTGAAGGCTCCACTGTGCAGGGACAACAGGACCGTGGTACACCCGCTTCGAGGTCAGTGAGAAGGTGGACAGGGCAGCCAGGTCCTGTGGGAAGGTGGCTGGAGACTGGGCCCATAGGCATCCCAGTGGCCCTGTTTAAGCTCCTTGTTCAGCCCACACATGGCTTGTGGCTGGAGTGTGTGTCCAGTTGAGCACTGGCATCCGTTATTCTCCAGAGCACCTCGAGACCTGGCCTCCGTCCAGGGGGTAGTGTGGGTGGTCATAATCATGCCACTGACAGGGAAGTCTCACTCTTGAAGCTGTGGAGAAGTCCCCAGGGGACCTGATGGGGCTGGGCTCTGTCTGGACTGTGAGTCACCTCCTGGGGAGAAGAGCCACCTTCCTCCTGGGCAGCTTCAGTCCCAGGTCAGGCAGAGGCTGTGCAGGCATGCTGTAGGGGTGCAGGGGGCCCTCCTGCTGAGCACAGTCCCGGTGGGCATCCGAGGTTGCTCTAGCCCCAGTGAAGACCCTGAAAGTCTTACAGGCTGTGTGATGACAGGCTTGTCCCAGCCCAGGCCCAGGGCCCAGGTTTGCAGACGACACTGGCACATGCGTGAACCAGGGTCCCCAGCATTGACTCACATCTGCCCGGGTCTGGTGTTTCCTCGCTGGGAAATGGTGAGAAGGATGGGGAGGGCTGCAGCCATACCAGACACGGTCTGGTGCTGATCCTTCTCTGGGACAGATGCAGTTATGAACCCCAGGAACCCTCCCCTCCCCATGCATGTGTCCTGACAGCTCAGGGTGAGTAGGTCTGATTCTTTGCCAGCTGTTGGGGCCTGTGGAAGTGAAACTCATTGTCTTTTCCATTTTTACCTTGAACTCTGTGTTTCTGGCAAGTAGAGGAAGAGGACCCTGGCCAGGCAGATGGTTTATTTTTATGCATGGTTTCAGATGGCGCCCACCCCTCCTCCCCTCCTTGCTGCTGACCATCTCGCTCTTTTGAGATGTTGCTGCTGCATGGTTTTCTTATAATTTTTTCTATTCTACTGCATTTTAACTAATGAGGTCCGTATTCTTCCTGCAAAGCCACCATGTTTAACAGAGGACTCTTGGAGCCTGGCAAGCTTGGAAAGAGCAGGTAGCTCCCTCCTCTTCTGACAGGCGGGCCAGTGGGGCTGGAGTGGAGGGCTCCAGCAGCCCCTACCACCCTTGGGTCCGCTGTGGTTCCCAGGGCCGACCCACTGAGCCCCTCCCAGTGCTTTGGCCAGTGACCTTGACCCGGGCCATACGGCGCAGCAAACCATGTCTCTGGCCCGAAGATGTGGCCTGGGCCAGGGGAAAAGGGAAGGAAACAGCCCCAGCTCACCGAGTGCTGATGATGGGGAGGGGTGATCAGGAACATGCTGAGCTCACCAGCCTGGCCATTGCTGGTCTACACATCCACAAACTGTGCAAGATTTCAGGCACGTTAAATAACAGCCTTACAGTCTGATTAGGAAGAGAAATGTTTCAACACAGCCATGGGTTGGGTGCCTGGTGAGGTACTGTCAAAGGTGGACATGGCCGTGAACCCCTCTTGCCAGCCTCTAGCCGTCTGTCCACACGGTGGGGCCTGGAGTTGCTGGGCTTCCCTTTCACTTAGATCAGAAGCTGAAGTTTAACAGTGTGGGGTGGGATGGGAGTGTGGGAGAGGGGTTAGGGCCCAGGCAGGAAAGCTGGACGCAGAGTGGTTAGACAGATATTAGGGGCTGAAATGACAAAGAGGGTACTGAGGACACTCAGGAACAAAGCAGCCACAGCCTCCAGGCAGGTCCCAGGAGCCCTGAGGAGGAGCCATGGGGTGGTGGGGAATTGGTCCCCTCCCTACCTGCTGCCTCCAGGCTGCCCTCGCTTCCTTCCCATGGTCTGGGGCATTCTGATCCTGACACAGTGATGTAGGGGTGGTCCATCATGTGGGAACGGGGGTCTGGCCGGTACAGACATCTCCAGCCAGAGCTCAGGGTTGCCTCTGCCATCATCACCTCGGCCACATCCCCTTTCCCTCTGATCCCAGACACACTGGGCTTTGTCTTGCCTGCTGTTTTGTCTCCCTGGGAAGCTAATGTTGTTGGTGCCAAATTCCTGAAGAATCCTCCCTGATGGCCCGTCCACCACGTGAAGCCGTGGAAATTGCCCGCTGCTGGGAGGAACAGTGCCGCCCGGCCGAGTCCTGTGCGTGTGTGGAAGCGGAGGCCAAGGGTTGGTATTTGTAAAGTCTGGGAGTTTGGTTTAAGGCAGATCTTTCAATGTGGGTGGCTGGTCTGATTTGGATTGGGACATGTTTACAATGTGTAATAAGACTTTAAGATCAGTGGACGCAGCAGAGGGCGTGAAGCCAGCCTGATGGTGGTTTGCTGAGGGAGCGGCTTGCCCAGGGGAGTGGCTTCTTGTTCTTAGAAGGACTCCCTGGGTGAGCAGGTCAAACGACTTTCAGGAGCTCTCATCAGTCAAGTTGCATGCTGCTTTGCCCTCTTGGGTGGAAATTTGCTGCAGTAGTCCAGTTAAAGTGTACTTGTGCATTTCTGACACCTCACCCTTCAGGTCCAACTCAGCTTCCTCAACAGGCCAGCCTGTCTCCTGTAGTTCTCTTAACACCCTGTGTGTTCCTACTCGGGACTTGTCACAGTGTGTCATCATACACATGCAAGCACACGCCGTGGGACATTGATGTCTTGCCCACTGGGTGGGTTCCATAGGGTGGAGCCAGCCCCACTTTGCTCTGCTCGCACTTAGCACAGTGCCTGGCACGTAGCAGGTAGTTAGGAAATATTTGCAGAGGAACATGAATAAGTCTTGCACGAGGTGCCAGGGAGCTCAGAGGAGGAAGTGGCCTCCCTTTTTTCCAGGAGACCAGGGGACACTTTACCCAGAAGGGCCCTGCTGCTGTGGAGGGCGCAGCCTCTCTGGGGGCTGAGTGTGGAGGGCAAGCGGAGGGTAGGGCTCAGGGGCCAGGGTGATGGGTGTGGGTGGGAGGTGGATCAGACAGCATTGTGGGGGTAAAGGGTTGGGATTTTGGGATTTTAAGCAAAAAGCAGCAGAGAGCTGTTGAAGGCTTTTTGGCAGAGGCATGTCAAGATCAGATTTGGAGTTTCGAGATACTCATGCAGCTGTACCGTGGGGGTGGGTGCAAGTGTGAGTGGGAGAAGGCGCAAGGGCTGGAGAGAAATGAGAGGGAAGGCGGTGTGGTCACTGCTTCCTGGCAGAGGCGGGGAGGGAGCCTCAACTGGGTCTGCGGGGCAGAGGAGCCAGCACCACTCCAGGGCTTGTCCTGGGTGGGTGTGGATGGAGATGCCGCAGCCCAGGTGGCTCCCAGGGTGAGTCAGGCTCACAGGGAGGACAGCAGGCCACTTATCGTGGCTCCATTCTTTGTGGACTGCTCTTGGTGGGACTAAGAGCAGGCAGGTCTCCTTGTGTCCTGGACACTGCTCCTGACCCAGCAGGTGTGTCCACTTTTCGGCTGTGGTGAGGGTGATTGAGGGGCAGCGTGCCAATGTAGGATGACTATATGGCATATTCGTGGGCTAAAGTGAGTGAATGCTTAAATTGACACTAAGATGTGGTGAGCTTGATGGTGGGTTGGCCGATTTCCATTCAGCTAAAACTTGTGCAGTAGGGGCATCACTGACTTTTTTTGTAAAGAGAAAATGACCTGTAAATAGGCTTTTAAAAATAGACACTTGCTCTTGCTTTTTTTGTAAATCAGATTGACCTGTCAGTGCACTCTGGGGTCCGGCCAGCTGCGATGATCTTTAGACCAGTCAGCCGCTGGCTGAGCTAACACCTTTTAGATGGAAATGGAGTAAATGCTTCACCACATTGTTTGTGTGGGTGGTGAATGCAGGTATTTGAAACCATTAGCTTCTTTGCATGATTAAAAACCTTAATTTTTTGTGAAATCTTTAATCACAGAAGAAATGCTTCTTTCCAATTCGAGTGTTTCTCTTAATATTACCATTGCTTTAAGACAATTACCTTCAGGGCTCATTACTTTCCTGGACAGTTTACAGGCCAGAGTGGTCTCCACTCAGCCACTAGATCTTAGAGGATTCTAAGAAACCCTATTCATTAAGCCAGGTAACTCATATATTCTGAATCTATAAACATGTCCGAAAATTGTGAAACATACTGTAGAGTTTATAGAAGTTCTTAAAATACATACATTGTGCCGGGTGAGGTGGCTCATGCCTGTAATCCCAGCACTTTGGGAAGCCGAGGTGGGCGGATCACGAGGTTAGGAGTTTGAGACCAGCCTGGCCAACATGGTGAAACCGTGTCTCTAATAAAAATACAAAAATTAGCCGGGCGTAGTGGTGGGTGCTTGTAATCCCAGCTACTCAGGAGGCGGAGGCAGGAGGATCGCTGGAATCCGGGAGGCAGAGGTTGCAGTGAGCGGAGATCAAGCCATTGCATTCCAGCCTGGGCGACAGAGCGAGACTCCGTCTTAAAAAAAAAGAAGGCCGGGCGCAGTGGCTCACACCTATAATACCAGCACTTTGGGAGGCCGAGGCGGGTGGATCACGACGTCAGGAGATTGAGACTATCCTGGCTAACACGGTGGAAACCCCGTCTCTACTAAAAATACAAAAAATTAGCCGGGCGTGGTAGTGGGCGCCTGTAGTCCCAGCTACTTGGGAGACTGAGGCAGGAGAATGGCCTGAACCCGGGAGGCAGAGCTTGCAGTGAGCCGAGATTGCGCCACTGCATTCCAGCCTGGGCGACAGAGCGAGACTCCGTCTCCAAAAAAAAGAAAAGAAAAAACATACATTGTATTTGATTCTAGTCAAAGAATATAAAGAATACTTCGATTTATTGCCTCAAATATCCCTAACACTAGAAATGTTGTTTTTCTCAGGAACGACAGAATAAAGTGCTTCATAATGTGGGTTTGACTGGCATAGCTTTCGGCCCGTGATGTACTGGATTAATATTTTATCTAATTGCATGACCCCCAGCTCTGTCGTGAACAGGAGTTGCAGTCACCAGGCTCCCGCAGTGAATGTCGTCCTGCTCACCTTCTTGTTCCATTCTGTGATGCAGTCATCACGAGCTGCCGTGGGAGGTGCTCCACCCTGAAAGCTCTCTCCAGGCCAGCCTGAGTGTGGCGTCCACATGAGCACAAGTCCAGCACCAGCTGAGGCCCCCAGCCCTTCATTCTTCACCCTTCCTTGGTCTCCAGTTTCTCATCTCCAAACTTAAAACTTGCGTTCATGGTCACAAAAGGCTCCCAGGAGAGAAGGAGGGCACTTGGCCTGAGTATTCTCTACAGTGCGCCTTTGTTGCTTCCCTCTTCCCTCTTCCACACTCAGCTCCCGGGGAGGCTGCTTCCTCCACAGCATCTGGGCACCCTACTGGGTAAAGTGTCCTCTGGTTCCTCTCTGCATCTTGCTGAGATGGCCCTGCCCCTCTATCCCTACTCCTGTAGGTTATTAGAAATCTCCCAGCGAGAAGGGCGCGGAGCCTGGTGCCGGATGGCACTGTGCGTGTTAGCAGGTTGGATGGCTCATCCTTGGGACTGAGTTGCTCAATTTAAGGAATTTTAGACTTGGCATCTGGGTTCAAGCATGTTCCTGTCCTGGCTGTGTCCCGAGCTGCGGGCCAGGGCAGAGCACCACATCTTTCATACAGTGTCCCTGTCTTGTTCATCTTCGAGGCTCAGAGACCTAATTTGTGTGGCTGTCACCTGTGCCTGCTCAAGTCACGTTGCTACCTTCCTTTAGCACCTGGACACATCAGCCAGACCTCCCTTCCTGGGACCCCTTGACCAGAGGCAGCACCGGGAACCTGTGCCCCTTGCTGCTGGCACACATGGGCAGGTGCCCATGTCACTTATCCTAGCCATGCGCCAGGCCTGCACCTTCCCCTCTTAGGGCGCACTGCAGCAGTGGGAGTGCCTGTCACTGCTGCCTGCTAGGGTTGGTGCTGGGTGGGAGTGGGTGCAGAGGCTGGGATCTGGAGGCCACACATACAGTGTCAGAGACTCAGGGGGAGCCTCACACCTGCCCTGCTGCTTGTCTTGTGGTTGTTTGCTTATTCAAGACCAAGTGTGGGCGACCAAGATTGGGCAATACTCACTGCATTGCGCTTCCTTACAGGCTGAGGGCAGGTACCTGCCGCTGTGGGAGGAAAACCTGGCCTGCAGAAAAATAAAAACTGCCAGAGCTGCACGAGCCACTCTTCACTGCACTGTGCAATGCCCACTAGTATCAGGCCACTCATAGGGGTGGGCATGATGGCCCGCAGAGCAGCCAGGGCCCTGCAGCCCCTAACAGAAGAGGCCATGTGCTTACCGGTTTAGGGTCGTCTGCCCAGCTGGGAGCAGGCCATCTCGCTGCAACACTGTCCAGCAGCTCTGTGCATGCTCACATCCCAAGTTTGCCCTCATTGCTACCTCTTGACTGAGCTGCCTTCGTGATTCCTGAGTCCGAGGCTGGACATGAGAGCTCAGAGGGCCGGAGTGACTTGCCCAGGGCTACATCTGCTTCCTTGGGCCTTCACCTCTAGCCCCATTGTCCCGTGGTCCTAGGCAGCTCACCCATCCTGCCATGGAGCCCCCAGATGACTGCTGTAGTGGCCAGGCCTGCACGGTCCTCAGGCACCCAGGAGCTTGCCCTTGCCAGGCGCCCTGCCGCTCCATGGGTGGACACTGGTTGCATGGCTTGGGTGCTGGGCCACAACCCCCTACACCCTCCTCTAAGGCAGCCTTTCTCCTCCTTCCTCTGCCCTGGGACTGGGCCCTGCCCCACGAGCCCCTGAATTAGCCCACACAGGAAAACAATCGGGCCCACATCGCTGAACAGCCCCGCTGTTTAAAAGGAAGAGAATGGGACAGGCTTGTTCCACAACCTGCGGAGAAGGCTCACCATGGGACCTTGTCCCTGCGCTGAAGGGTGCCTTGTTGTGGCTGGAGCAGTCCTGGCCTGAGCCCCAACTAATAACAGAGCCCTTGAAACCCCTGCAGTCAGGACAGACGTCCCAGGCGAGCAGAGGCCCTGCGTGAGGATGGGGCAGCGGGGCCAGATGGTGTCCTGAGTATCCATCCTCCCTGGCGGCTGGGGACACACTGACCAGCGTGGGGTCAGGAGCATGGCCCCCGGAGAGGTGAGGCCAGCTGGGCAGGGGCAGGGGCTTGGGTTTTCTTTGTCATTTGGTAAATGGTCTTGTGTTCCCATTTCTCACCCCTCACTGGGGTTGAGTGAGAATGAGCTGAGTAAGTGGCCTTCCTTCTAATGTGAGGGGACCAAGTGACCAGCTGCCCTTCTGGACAACCAGAGGAAAAACACACCTGATTGGACCTTACAGGCTTCACCCCAGAGCTTTGCACTTCTGTGCTTTGAAGACAACGGAAGTGCAGGATGTTGTCTGAGATGTCTGTCATTCTGTAGCTGGCCAGAGAGCAGCCACGGCTGAGGCTGTGATTTGGGGGCGGGGGGCGGCGGGGGCGCTTCCTTGGCCTGGGGCTATCCCTGCTTTCTCTTACTGGGCAGCCGATTCAGCATGCATTGGGATGCGGCACAGCAGATATGGACACTGGGCAGTGTTCATGCCCTTCCTTTATTTAAATTTCATTTGTCTCTAAGTTTCTCTGTTTTGCACAGCCTCTGTAAGGAAAGGCCAGACATGCAACCTGTAGGCGTGGCCCTGGGAGGGGAGGGGTGCACCCAGACCTGGTTGTCCAGGAGCAGGCAGCAGGCTGGGCAGAGCCGGGTGGGGCGTAGGTGGAGCCTGTAGGACTTGCTCTGCATAAAGCCGTGGGTGTGGCTGCTGTTCAGGATCTTTGCTGACACACAGACCTGGGTGGCCTTGTTGTCCCTGGGTTCTGTAAATCAAAGTACATGCCCGGCACTGTGTCTAGTGTGGTCCAGGTGTGTGAAAGTCAGAGAGCCCTGGGAGTCTGCCATCTCTGCGAGTTGGGGAAAGGAGGAGGGGCCAGAAATAAACCAGAAACTCCACAGCTCTTGCTTAGGAGCCTCAAGGAAAGAAACAGGGCAAAGCAGCCAGAAGGCTGGGAACTGGAGGGCCAGTCCTCGGACTAGAATTTACATAGGAATGGGGGCTGTGAATGGGGATGCTTGTAATCCTTCCAGAATTGGGGTAAAATTTGCATCTGAATGACTCATCAAGTCAAGATTCCCATGGAATGTACTGCTTTTCTGGTTATTTTCCAGGTCCTGTTAATGGTCATTTGCATGTTTACTCAACCAGCATTCTTAAAATTAATATTACCTTATGACCACCTTTATCATGACTCTCTTAGTGGGGATTTCTGTCCTCCACATGCCCTGGGGGATGTGCAGCCCCCGTGTACTCACTGCCTTGGCCGGCCCCTTCCCCCATGCTCAGGTAGACTGAGCTCTTAGACCAGCAACTCAGCCCTCAGATGTGTTTAAAAATATATAGATTAATTACCTTGCAGCATTCGAAGGCTTCACCTAAAAATTCAGGTTTTTTTCTTTCAGGAGAAAAAAATCAAGAACTATTGCCCAGACTAGGCCATGTTGCAGAAGGCTGGGAGGTGCAGTGGCCCCTTTAGACAGGGCCTGGCCCAGCTGCCCTGCCTCCCCTTTACATTCCCTGACAGGGCCCTGGAGACTTCACTCAAAGGTTCATGGCTGCACATGCCAGGGGTCTGCAGGAGGATGAATGATGCCACAGTACCTTGGGGCATCCCTCATCCCTGGAACCTGTGAACATTTCCTTACGTGGTAAAGAGATTTTGCAGATAGGATTCACTTAAGAAGCTTGAGATAGGGAAATTCTCCTGGATTTTCCAGGGTGATCCCTAAATGTAATCACAAAATTTCTTATGAGAGAGAGGCAGGAGGGCAGAGAGGAGAGAAGGTGCTACGCTGGTGGTGGAGGGAAGAAAAACTTTCACTCTACTCTCTTAGGTGCTATTTCTAGGGCCTGCAAATTAAACTGACGAAAGACGTTAACAGGAGAAAAGACAGACTAAGATTTTTACATGCATGAAGCTTCATGAGAGAAAGTGAAAACCAAAGAATCAATAGATTTGGGGGCCTGCATACCGTTTTGACAAAGGTCTCAGTGGAGATTGAGAAGGCGCCCAACGCCATTGTGCTGACGTCTTCCCTTCTAGAGGTTTCTAGGGGCCTGGCTGGCTCCTAGACTAAGATCCCTCCCTCCTCTACCTACACGCATGCTGGATGGGGGCAGCATGCATCGTGGAGACAGGTGGATGGGCCCCACCTGGCTGGTGGCGGGTGACTGGGTAGACCTTGTTGCACGTTACTGCTGCTCCAGGGCCGAGGTCTGGCTGGTCTTAAAACATGAACAGCTGGAGACAATGTGGTATGCGTGGTCCACGTCACTCGGCATTCCTGGTGTGCTCCATGTGTCACGGCATCTCTCCCCAGAGAGGGGCAGTCCGTGCATGCCAAGTTCTGTGTGTGAGTCATGCACAGATTCCTGCCCACATCTGCATGGGGGCTTCTGCAGCTCATCATAGCATCCATGTCACCCAGTCCAGAGGGGAGTGGTGGCACTCTGTCTGGAGGTGCCCAGTGTGACCCACACTTAGTGTGGAGCTGCTGGTACCAGCATCCAGAGGCTTTGAGAGATACTGTCTCAGCCCTGGGACAATCTGCACCTAGGGCCATGCTCTTGTGTGTAGTGGGACAGCAGAGGGCTTTGTGTCTCCCTGTTGCCCCCAGACGCTGTGACCCTCTGGGCTTCTGCCCTGGGTGGTGTCCACCCTGTACTTGGGCAGACCCTGATTGCTTCTATCAGAAGCCTGTGCTTGGCCACATGCAGGGGCGGGAGGCCCCTCCCAGAGGGAGTTAAGCAAAATGCCAAGAGTTGGATGCATCTGACCTACTGTGCCTGTGCACAGTCCCTATCCAGGACACACACTGTGGGCTCAGAAGGCCGTAGCATGTGGCACCAGCTGTGTTTACAGTCTGCAGTGGCTGCTGGTTGGACAGAGGTCATGGGAGCCCCTCTCTGCTGATTGGAGACCCCTCCCCACTATCAAGGACTCTGTCAGTGCTGACCATGCTGCAGTGGCCCGCTGGCCGCCTGGTCCCCCTGGAAGTGGGCAAGTCCCCTGGTGGCCCCACCCTCAGTCCATCTGCTGCCGGCTGCTGTCTCTGCAGTTGCACTCATGGGGACTTGTGGCAGCCTCAGGGGGTCACTGCTACATCCATGCCCCTATAGCAGGGGCATGCACACATCTGTGCTCCAGCCTGCTGGACACAGTGAGGTGAGGCAGTGAGGTGAGAAGTCCCTGTGAAGAGCTGGCTTTCGCCCTGTGCCCAGGATGCACCAGCAGCACTTGGCAAGTCCTAGAGCCAGCTCTGCCATGTTCCCAACCATTGTGCACACCAGACGACGCTCCTGTGTTCGCACTATGGTAACAGAGGTCCCCTTCAGGTTGTCCTTACAAAGGTGGGGTCACTTTGAGGACATGACTGGCTGCAGAAGAGATTTCTGGCCCTTGTGAATAGTGCTGTCGCGAACACGAGTGTACACGTCTCTTTGAGACTTCTTTGTGTACATATCCAGAGTGGAATCTCAGGAACACATGGTTATTCTAATGTTTTAAGGGACCGTCATGATTCCCACAGTGGCTACACTATATTGCATTCCCACAGCAAAGTGCAAGAGTTCCAGTTTCTCCACATCCTCACCAACACTAGTTGTATTCCATTTTTCTTTTGTTGTTTTTTGTTTGTTTGTTTGTTTTTTTGGTAGTGGCCACCCTGATTGGTGTGAGGCAGTTGGGAGGTTGTTTTTGCTTTTTAACCTCATTTTCACATGGGTATTAAGTATCATTTGTCTGCAGCACCAAATCTATTTTTATCATTGAGGGCCTGCAAATCCTCACAGGGTGTGCCCCGCTGCACTGGTGACCAGAGTTAGAGGCAGGGCACTCAGCGGAGGAAGAGCCGTGTAGCCAGTGGTCTTACTGCTGCCCTTACAACAGAATGCTGGAGGGCGCCCCTCACACTAGCCCCAGGCAGTTTTAGGACCTAACTGTGGCCGCCCTGATCATCCTGAATTTTCAGATCTCGGCTCCCAACTCCCCAGGGTCCTGTCCCCAGATCTCTAGGCTTAGTCAGGGTTACAGTTCCACTATCTAGTAAAAATGACCCAATCCATTCCGTGGTAGTACACTTACGTAATACTACTTATATTAGTGGTTAACATTTATTGTGCCAAGCAGTGTTATAAGTAATCCAAGTACCTTTTGTGGCCAACTCTGTCTTATGGATGGAAGCCAAGGGGCGGAGGGCTGAGTGGCCATTCCAGGGCTGCACAGCTGGTAAGGGTGGGCCCAGAGGGTGCAGCTGGGCCACCAGGCTCCTGTGCCATGTAAATATGCCTCTCCTGGGGGAACAGATGGACAGGTCAGGGCTTGTCATGGCAGAGCAGCATAGAAGGGAAGGTGCACTGAGGTATGGACACAGAGAGACGAGGACAGCATAGATGAACCAGAGCTCATGTTGGGGCCTTGACTGTACGGATCCTAGTCTGGCCAAGGGAGGGGCTGGGAACGTGTCCTTGAGGAGGCGGGAATGTGCTCTGGGGGCTTTAGGGCCACCTTCTTTTTTGCTGAGGTGAAACCATCAAAAGAGAGAATCTTTCTGGGTACAGTGGCTCACACCTGTAATCACAGGGCTTTGGGAGGCCAAGGTGGGAGGATCACTTGAGCCTAGGAATTCAAGGCCAGCCTGGGCGACATAGCAAGACCCCATCTCTAAAAAAAAAAAAAAATAGCTAGGCATGATGGCTCACACCTGTAGTCCTAGCCACTCAGGAGGCTGAGGTGGGAGGATCACTTGAGCCCAGGAGCTCAAGGTTGCAGTGAGCTATGATTGCACCGTTGCATTGCAGCCTTAGTGACAGGGTGAGACCCTGTCTCCAAAAAACAAAGAGAATCTAGGGAAAGTGCTCTTGTTTGGGAGAACAGTACTGTAAAATGCCTCCAGTAAAAAAATTTCGAAGATACAGGAAAGCTCAAAGAAGACATTTAAAATGCCCCTAAAATTCCAACTCCCAAAATTAGTTCTGGCATTTTGGTGTCCCTCCTCCTGGAGGTTGCTCTACCTGCATTTGCTGGTGGTGTTCTAGCCAGCCCTGGGTGTGCCCCGGTTGGCTTACCCGCAGGAGCAGGAGCAGGAGCCGCCGGGGTTAGGAGTCAGCCTGGGAGTGAGCTTGGAACGTGCCAGCCAGGCCATTCCCTGGGTGTGACCTTTTATGACTGGGTTTTTTACATGAGTAAGCTTGCACTTAAGTGCTGTTTTATCTTCTCCTCTTTGCATTTAATAGAATCTTTATCTGTACTTGTCAATAAACATCGACTTGCGTGGATTGTACTGCCGGCATAGCATGCTATAATATTATTATTAATTTAACCTGTTTCTGATGGGTGCCTATTTGTTTTTTGGTATTTTTTCCCCCGAGATGGAGTCTCGCTCTGTCGCCCAGGCTGGAGCGCAGTGACATGATCTTGGCTCACTGCAGCCTCCGCCTCCCGGGTTCAAGCTATTCTCCTGCCTCAGCCTTTTGAGTAGCTGGGATTACAGGCGTGAGCCACCACACCCAGCTAATTTTTGTATTTTTAGTAGAGATGGGGTTTTGCCATGTAGGCCATCCTGATCTTGAACTCCTGACCTCACGTGATCTGCCCGCCTCGGCCTCCCAAAGTGCTGGGATTACAGGCTTGGGCCACCGCACTCGACCCATCTGATGGTGCATATTTGGATGACAGATTTTTACTGATAAGGCACCATGGAGATAAACATCCCTGGGCAGGGCATCTCTCTGAGCTTGCGGGGTTGCTGAGGCCCTGGAAATACACCTGTTAGACTCTGTAGACATCAGAGGCCAGTTTCCCCTTCCCCAGTGACTGTGGCTGGTCCTGTTCCCTGCCTGGGAAGATGTTGGCTGTTCGTCTTCCCAGCCTGCCTGCTGCCCCTGTGCGGGCTCCTGCCCTGGGTGGGTTTTGCAGCTGGACAGTAGCCACCCCTAGAGAGGCAGTCACAGTCAGTTGTCTCCCACCGAAGCTTGGAGGGCATCTAACTCACCCAGTAAGTGGGGTCCAGGCCCCTCGACACAGTGGGTGTGTGGTTGGGGGGCTGTCTGGAGGGTTTGCTCTTCGGCTGCTGGGGGGCAGGGACGGATGCCTGGAGTTTCTGGCCCCAAGTGGGAGAGTATTGCTGAAAACTTCCTCCTAGTTCTGAAATTTTGTGGTGTATATTCTGACCGTCCAGTAATTCCCTTCCCTGTGTGAAATATTTCCAGAACTTTCTGTCATTTGCAGATGCTTTGGGCATGACTTACCATCCCAGCCCGAGGCCTGTCCTCCTCAGCCGGGCTGGTGACCGCTCCCACCCACAGAGCTGCCCGTCAGGGTTAAGCAGCAGCTTTGGAGGCTTTGATACATGTTTTAGGGTTACAGAGTTTTTAATGAGGTTTTCTTGTTATGTACATTTTCAGAGTGCTACTGTTTGGCACAGCTTGACCCCAAACAGAAACCCACAGCTGCATTCTTCTGAGCAGGTAACTGGCCACACCTCATCCACCATGTAGACTTCAGCTTGCAAACCGCTTAATTTCTTTCTTGTGCTTCTTTTTAAAGCTAGCAAAAAATTATTGCACCGTGCGCTCTGGAATGGGCTGTTAGCAGTGTGCACTTCTCTGGAACAGCATGCTTCCCAGGCTTCTGGAGGTCGGGTACGTCCCTCGGCCGCTGTCACCCGGCTGGGACCCAGGAACCTGCTCTTCATGAAGTGCTCACCAGGCTCCAAGCCTGAGGTGAACTTGAGATTCTGTTAAGAAACCAGTTTGAATGAGCACAGCTCAGCCCAGGTGTGCTCAGGAACTTGGTTTGTCTCTGATGCAGGGCGGGGAACTTTGCTTTCCATGCCTGTAGTGTCAGACACTGCCCCCTACCCCTCAACACTGATATGACTTCTGGAAGTTTCCAAGCCTTGCTTTCTTAGCTGCAAAAGAGGGATGGTGACAGTGTCGCTGGGTGACCTGAGTTACTGTCTTCACAGCCCCCTCTCCTGGCCCCAAGAAGGCACTCACCCTGATGGGGATGTCGACGCTCCCCTAGACGTCGTCTACTTTGGGTGAAGCTAGGATTAGAGGCTTCTTGGCATCCAGAGTCAGCCGAGGTGGCTGCCGGCCTGGTACAACTCCTGGTGGTGGGTCTGGGAGGGCTGACTGGGCAGGGAGGATAGGAGAGCCAGGCCACATGCCACTTCTGTCCAGTGCCCATGCCCAGGCTGCCCCATAGGTAACCTGCATTTGGGGAAGGAGCTCGGGGCTGTGCTTGACTCTTCGTACTCTTGGACGAACCGCTTAGTGGGCCTGTGACCCAAGGCCAAGAGTGAACATGGAAGGGGAGACCCCCCCCAGGGACCTGCGTCCATCCTCTCTGTCTTCTGGACCTCTGGAGCAGTCATGCGGAGCCTGCAGTGGTGTGGTTGGCAGGTTCCAGGGGCCCTGAGGGACCCAGGGGGCAGAGCCCTAGAGAAGCCTTGTGCTGGCTGCTGACAAGGTGGAGATGGGGACCTAGTGGCTGCTTTCTTGCATATTTCCCTGTGGCCAGCCCATACTGGGATCTGGTTTTTTGCTCTTCTGGGGGGAGTCTGTCACCCTGCCCCTGGAGGTGGGTTGGCCGTGTGCACCATGGTCCTGTAGGTGGGGCCGGGGGCCATTGCCCTGGTGCAGGAGAAAGCGCTGTCTTGGAGATGGTGGGCCAGGCCGTGTGCAGAATGGCTGGGAGCTGGCCTGCGCTGTGTGACCTTGAGCTGGCTCTGTGCCTGTGCCTCGTTCTCCTACCTGTGATGAAGGGGCCGGTTCCTCGTGGTTCTGAGTTCCTGCGACTGGCTATCTGTAGTCCTGAGATCCACGCTGGCTGCAGTGGAGGATGTGTGCCTCCCCTCTGCTGCCCGCCTGGCACCCTCTCTGGTGGCTGGGGCGTGGCACTGGGCTCTTGGCAGGTCATACGGGTCTTGCCCTCGTCCCTCCGGTTCAGGTTCCCCTGCAGGGCCAAGGACTGTGTTTGGGCGGTGCTCGGCAGCATCGAATGTGAGGCCCAGAAGGAAGCTGCATGGGCCGTGGCGGGGGCCGGCTGGAGCTGGTGGCCAGTGGTGGTCCTCAACTTGTGACCACTGAGATGGTTGGGAAGAGCCTGCCTAGGAAATTGTTCAGTGTGGGGGCCGTATCCCTCCATGACAGGTCAGCTGTGGTCAGACGGACAGCAGCAGGCCCTCAGTGACACATGCAGGTGAGAAGGGCCTGGGTGTTGGAGCCAGCCTCTCATGTCAGCCCTAAGCCACCCATGCCTACAGGGCAGAGCCCACCCCTCAGGGCCAGGCGGGCCCTCCACAGGTCGTCACCCTAGTGGTGAGTGCATCCCTGGGGGAAACACACCTCCTTCCTGGGCCCTACAAGAGACAGAGCAATGGCCAGGTAGCCCCCGCCTCCTGGAGCTCTCAGACCTGGAAGGTGACTGTGTGGGGGGTAGTGAGTGACGATGACTCACCAGCTCCTCCCCATGTGTGACCTGCCACGTCTCACACATTCTGAATCATCTGGAAGGTGACACACTGCTCGGAAAATGAGAACCCCCACATGCTGTGGAGCTGGCTGCTTGCTGGAAGGACAGACACCGGGATGGGGCTTTGCGGGGCCGTAGACCCTTAGGCTTGGGCGCTTTGAAGTCAGCCCCACTAAATGCCACTTGCAGGTGCTGCTGACCGGGGGTGGAGAGGGGGTTCCAGGGTAATAGGACCAGATTCCTGTTAGCAGTGCAGTGAAACGTGAGTGAGGTCTGTTCCCATTTGGGGGCTGCAGAGTGAATCCTGAAATTGGGGGTTTGCTTGACTACTTCAGGGAGGAATTCCTACCTGGGCTCCTTTCACGCTGAGAGGACAGCAGAGGTCACTCCCCAGGTCCCAGCTGTCTCGGGGAGGCAGGGACTGTGGTTTTCTGATACAGGCATCTCACCGGGGTCACACTGCTTCCTTAGTCCATATGCACTTGACCCTCTTCCAGCATCTACGGCAATTTGGGGTTGGATGGACCTGAGTGACTGCATCATTTTAGGCTGCCCCCCTCTTCTGACTCCCCAGGAAGGGAATTGAGGAACTGCCTCACTTGAGCTGGAAGCATCTGGAAGAGAGGAGAAGAAATATCATTTCCCTTGCACTGCAAGGGAGGCCGGATTTAGTGAGTTGAATGTGGGGATTGACTAGAATTCATTAGAGTAGAGTGTATCAACCTCTGATGCAATACTGGGCTTGTGACATTCAGCTAGAGGGTCATTTGGTGATTTGGAAATAGAAATTGATTGAAATTCTGGCCATCCACATGGGCAGTAATTGTCTTAGTGGCAAAGGGGGAACTTGTTGGGGACAGACTTAGGGCACAGGTGTGGTTTGCAGTGTTTGCTCCTTACCATCATAGCCAGGTGTTGTGGTTGTCACATGGTCTATTTTTAGCACTTCTGTGTTGCTGGTCACCTGCCCACAGTGACCACTTGGTCCACTGTTGATGGGAAGTGAGTTGGTTTGGTTTGAATATGGTTAAGAAGTTGCAGAGTCTTAAAATAATTATGAGCTTAGTTGAAGTTGCTTCCTCTGATACTGAGGTCGAGGGAGGTTCTTGTAGCCTCTGAGGGGCTTTGGGGCCTGGTGGATCAGGTCGAGGCTGCGTGCACCTGGTGTCTGCACACGATGGTAAGATAGCATTTAATGTCAGTACTGAGACGGGAACTGAGAGCCCCAGATGATGAAATGGCGAACGTCCTTTTGTTTCCCACCTGGAGTGAGGCAAAGCTGGGGCCTTCGCAGAGCTCTGGCTGGAGCTTGTGGTTCTCTGGTGGGTTTGCCACGCTGGAGCTAAGGCTGGCAAAAGCCATGTCCTGGGGAGGAGGCCCGGATAGTGAGGGAGAGCCTCCTGTTGACTAGGTTCCCTGTTGACTCTATTCTGGTTACAAGCTGTGGTCATGCCGGTCTAACTTTGTAATTGTAGTGTATATATTTAAAGAATCACTAAAGATGAAAGCAAGGAAAGTGGCATTTTGTGGTTTTGAGACTTAAAAAAGAAGTTCCCACTTGGACTGGGGCCTGTCCGGAGGCTCCTGGGCCTATCCCCTCATGCCGTGCCTGCACCGTGGCAGAGGGGGCAGGCCTCTGGCGCCTTTGCAGCTGGGCTGAGTCTGGGGGCAGCAGGGGAGGAGGATCCTGGTCTGGAGGAGGTCCAGTCCCCTGGAGAAACTGCATGCCCTCCCCCTGCGGACACTTGGTGGGGACTAGGGATGCCTCTGAGTGCAGGGCACCTCCCCAGGCTGCCTATAGTCCTGAACCAGTTCAGGGTTCTGAATGGTTCCGGCAGATTCTGTGATGCCTTCACCGCTGGCAGATGGCAAAGAGAAGGAGCCATTGTTTCTGAAGGGCCTGTTTCTGTCCTGGTGTCGCTGGAGGATGAAGCTGTTGGCTCAGGGCAGGTGGAACCTCAGCACAGCTGGAGAGCACTGTGCCAGTCATGGTCGTGGGGTCACTGCAGGACCCGGGAGGGCATCTCACCCCTCCCAGTGGCTCTAGATGGTTGTTGCATTTTTCTGAGCCTGTTTTTCCTCTTCCCAGCAGTGCTGTAAAACCTGTCTCCAGTGGGGCACACTGGGGGAGGGGGTGGATGTACAGCCAGTGGGGCCACAGGGTCAGGCTTTCAGGACTCCTGCCCCCGATGTCAAAGCAGCAGGCTTGTAGGCTGTCCTTGCCCAGGCCTCTTGAATACTGGGATTCAGTCAGATGTCAGATATGAGGGTTAGTGAGGAGCCTGCCAGGGAGCTGTGAACATGGGAGATGTGAGCAGCCCCTTCCCAGGTGTCAGGGCTATGTGCTGCTTCCAGGTGACTGACAGCCTGACCCTTGCAGAACCCAGTAGAACAGTCACTTCCTCACCCTTGCCTTATGGCGGGTGTTAGTTATTCTTCCTGCTTACATTTTCCCCCGGGAGACCCTGTGAGTGAAGACCAGCTGAGGGGAGGCATCTGTTCCCAGAGGGCAGGTCCGAGGTTGCCCTGGCCTTCGAGCTGAGCCACAGTGGACAGCCAGGATTTCAGTGGGCGGGTGTCAGGGATGGACTGAGGACATACCTGGGGGAAGGTGGCAAGGCCTGGGTAACACTGGGAAAGGCAGGAAATCTGGTGGATGCAGGCCAGTTCTCAGTCCTGGCTGCCGGTTACATGGGCTGCTGTAAAACCGGACAGACCCTGGCCTCACTAGGGAGCTGCTAAATCAGAATATTTGGGGGGCTTGGTCTAGATAGGTGGTGTATTCTCAATGTTCCACAGAAAAGGGGGAAAATGCACACCTTGCAAGTTGTAGGGCTTCCTTTGGGGACACTAGATTGGGGGCTGGGACCTGCCTCTGCAAGCCCTGGAGAGAAACAGGAGGCTTTGGAGCAAGAGAATAGTGTGATGCGAGCTGCCTTGTAAGAAATAAGCATGGCAGCTGGTGTGTAGGGGGACCGAGGGCTGAGGGCACAGGGGCCTTAAGAAGGTGGAGCTCTTAGAATGTGGTGTCATTCCCTTACAGGTAGCGGGAGCCAGGTGGAGGCCTCACAGGAGGGATGGTGGTATGAACCATGGGTGTGAGGGAAGTGGGGGACATTGGGCAGAGGTTGGGGGAGGACAAGAACAGGGTGCCTGGGGGGCCAAAGCTGGGCAGGACACAGTGAGGAAGGCAATTAGTAGGGTTCGAGAAGGGTCCTGGTCAGAGAAAGGAAACACTTTCCGGGCAGGACACAGTGAGGAAGGCAATTAGTAGGGTTCGAGAAGGGTCCTGGTCAGAGAAAGGAATTAAGGGTGCAGGGTTCTGAAAAAAAAAAAAGAGCTTGAAGGAATTTGGAGTCAGGGGACGGAAGCATCTTGGATTTAAATCATTTCAGACTCATTGAGCTGAGGTTAGTAGTAAAAGCTAATGTGGTGGTTGTGGGCTTTAGAAAGAAACTTCAATTTAGGAATAAATCACAGAGTAAACCATCATGGTTTAATGGAGACTGATGTTGGTCTAGGAAAACCTGTTTGCCCCTGCACTGCTCATTTCTGTGGGGTTCTGATTGGACCTTTCCCCACCTTGGTGTGGGCTGCCATTGTGGGGATAGTGCCATTTTGTTGGTTGTTTGTAACATTGTGTTTAACGTCCATGCCTTAAAGTCCTCATTTGTGCAGTCTCATCTCTGGTGGTAGGGCTGTGTCTTATCCTCTCCCAGGGAAGTAGCTGGGGGGAGGAGGAGGTGCTGAGGGAGTAGTGGAGGAAGGGGAGTTGCTGAGGGAGTAGCTGGGGAAGGTGAAGTAATGAGGGAGTAGCTAAGAAAGGAGAGGTGCTGAGGGAGTAGTGAGGGAGGAGAGGTACTGAGGGAGTAGGGAGGGAGGGAAGGTGCTGAGGAAGTAGCTGAGGGGGTGAAGGTACTGAGGGAGTGGAGGTGCTGAGGGAGTAGTGGAGGGAAGGGAGGTGCTGAGGGAGTAGTGGAGGGAAGGGAGGTGCTGAGGGAGTAGCTGAGGGAGGGGAGGTGCTGAGGGAGTGGAGGTGCTGAGGGAGTAGCCGAGGGAGTGGAGGCGCTGAGGGAGTAGCTGAGGGAGTAGCTGGGGGAGGTGAAGTACTGAGGGAGTAGCAGAGGGAGGGGAGGTGCTGAGGAAGTAGCTGAGGGATAGGAAGGGGCAGAGGCCTGTTCTAGGTCACACAGCTGGGTTGTGGCAGCATGGGAATCTGAACCAGGCAGGCTGGCCTCACAGCCGTCACTGCAGCTATCACAATATGCTTCCTCCATAGTTGAGGGAGAAATTAAGAAACAATTAAGGTTTCTAATAGACTTGAAAGAAGCATAAAAAATGTTTGAGCTGGCCGGGCACAGTGGCTCATGCCTGTAATCCCAGCACTTTGAGAGGCCGAGGCGGATGGATCACCCGAGGTTGGGAGTTTGAGACCAGCCTGACCAACATGGAGAAACCCTGTGTGTTCTAAAAATACAAAATTAGCCAGGCATGGTGGCGCATGCCTGTAATCCCAACTACTTGGGAGGCTGAGGCAGGAGAATCACTTGAACCTGGAAGGTGGAGGTTGCAGTGAGCCAAGATCACGCCATTGCACTCCAGCCTGGGCAACAAGAGTGAAACTCCATCTCAATTAAAAAAAAAAAAAAAGCTTGAGCTAGGTGACTTGTATTTTATAGCAAAGATCGTATTACTTTGCAAAAATGACTTCAGCTCAACTAACTGAAAGTTTTAGAAGAGAGTCAAATGAAAATAAATCATGGAAATTATGTGTGATTATTTCCCAATAAAAGGAAGCAACCTCTCAGCCTGATCACTAGAAGCCCTGAGCCTCTGTTTAAGAAAGGCAAGAGAAGAACACGTTGCTGACACATTGCTGACAGTCTCTAAAATGGTTATACAGGTTGTAACAACTATTAAAGTAAGATCCCAGCACCTGTGTCTTCTGTACTAACTTTATTAAGAGATTTCATCACAATGGAGATTTTCAAGAACAGCAGACAGACATGATGGAACCATGGAATCTCCCCTGAGCCCGTCTCCCAGTGCCCTCTGTGTGGTGCCTAGACCTCTGTAACATCACTGTGAACATTCCAGACAGAAAAGATTCTTGGCCAGGTACTGCTGGTGGTTAAAGAAAAATGAATTGTAAGTGGAAAGTTGGAAAGGATCTGAATGTCCCACATTATGATATTTAATTATGGAATATTGCACAGCCGTGACAGGCTGCTGAGGGCACCATGTAATAAACGGCATGGGGATATGCACGCATGGTGTTCGGGGCAGGGACACACAGGACCGGGACATGACCCATACGGGCCCTCTCTCTCCACCAGCTGGTAGGCTCCAGCCTCTCTCTTGGACTTCAGGTCTCCTCTTGCATGGCTGCCAGCCTGCCTGTCCCACTTCCCGTGTTACAGAGCCAGCAGGGCCCCCCCGCCGTCCTGTGCAGTTGCTGTGGCCTGCCCTCCCCAAGCCAGAAACCAGGGGCTGGGAGTCTACGGTCTTTATCTGACTTACACCTTCACCCCACGCCCTCCAGTAGTGACTGGTTGAGTGAATGAGTCAGAGTTTCTTAGAATGAGGAATTCAACAAAATGCCAGAAAGACCAGAAACGTATGTCATGTCTGTCTGCTGTTCTTAAAAATTTCCATTTTGATGAAATCTTCCTCTTAGTAAAGTTAGTACAGAAGACACCCGAGCTGGGATCTTACTTTAACCAGCATTATAACCGGTATAACCTTTTTAGAGATTGTCAGGAATGTGTTCTCTTGCCTTTCTTGAATTTTTCAAATTTTCTACAATTACTGTATTTTACTTTTGATATCAGATTTAAAATATTTTAGTTAGAAAACCAGATGATTAAGGAAAGAATTCGAATAGTTCTAAAGAATCCAAATCGTGAAAAATGAAGCATACTCCTTTTGCAGATCAAATTCTCTCTATAGGCATTGCTGCTAGCAAGTTCTTGATTAAATTGTGATCTCTTGAATCATCCTTCTGATGATCCTGTGTGCACACCCATTCACACACACACACACACGCACACGGTCACACACCATGTGCCTGCACAGATGGAAACATAATACACACATTTTTGGGAACCTTACTTTTTACTGAACAATGCCCTTTCATACAATTGCAGCTTTATTCTTTTTAACAGTTGCATAGTATTCCATCCTCTGGAATGTGCTATAATTTGTATAGAAAACGTTCTATGCTATATCTGTGTGTACCCATGTACATAGACACACACACACTGGTGGACTTCTTGGTGTCTTTGGAGTTTACCTATTGAATAGCCTCGTTCCAGTCATCTTGCACACATGGGGGCATATCCACACTGAATTATTGGTGGAGAACTGCTGGGTCAGAGGTTCTGGATGTAGCTTCTTGGCAGATGTTGCCCAGTAGGGCACGGGAACCTGTCCTCCTAGGCCCTCTCTGTGTACTTTGTAGCCAGCCTTTCTCATGGGTGCCCTGCTCAGCAGAGTGTAATGGTATTGTGTTGTAATATGCATGCCTACCCCATCGAGCTGCGTGCTGGAGTGCCAATTTCAGTGGAAGGTCCCCCATTGCTCTCTGTCCCTGGAACTTCCTTACTTGCTTCTGGGCCAGGATGAGGAGATTGAGCAGAAGGGGCTCATGGCCCCCTCCCCATCCACAGCCACAGCAGCGCTGCCTGTCACAGTGTTCCTAAGCCCTGCTCCCAGGAGTCTATGTGACCCTGGGGAAGCCCCGATCCCCCGTGTGTGCAGGAGGAGGCTGATGGAGCCCACAGTCCCTGGCAGTAGGGGGTGTTAGATGTGCTAACAGCCGCACCCTGCTTGCTATATCTCTCTGAGTCTTCTTAGCTAGGCAGGGATGGCTTCATTTCACAGGTGCTAAGAATGATAGTTAATGCCTCCCAGTGCTTAAACAGTATTGGGCACCTAGGAAAGCACTAGGAAGCATTAAGTATGATTAGTCATGGATCCTCATAACAACCAAATGAGACAGGCACTATTAGTATGCCCACTTTTTGGATGAGGAAACAGAGGCCCAGAGAGGCTCAGTAACTTCCCCCAGGAACACACAGCTTGGAGAAGCCAGGACTGGAACCCAGGTTCTTCCGATTGCAGAGCCCCTTGCTCTTGCTTCATCCCACTTGTCTTCTCTGTGTGCTGAAGAACACCAGGTCCCTGCTTAGGGAGGACGCCCAGAAGGCAAGGTCATGTCTGCAGGATGGAGGCCAGACAAAGGCATTGCCCATGGCTCTGTCCTTCTGCCATCAGTGACCACTAAATAGCTGTTCACAAGGCCTGGGCTTTGCTGGAGCCCCACACTCTCCTGCACTATAGGGGGTGCACCAGGAGAGGATGTGAAGGCCATGAGAGGGAAATGCTTCCCTCTCTTCTAATTAATTTCATTGCTTTTTGGTGAACAGGCCATTGGATTCTTTTTACCTGTGCTGTCAGGAGTTGGGAGGTATGAGTTAAAACAGCACGGTGAGTAATTACATGAGAAGTGTGGCTTTGCATTTTTAAGCTGGGTGACTCATAACTGTGGGGTTGCACGCTGAGGAAGAAGAAACAAACCCTGTATGTGTAGGGTGAAGGCAACGTGGGGTTGGGGCCTGGGCAATTCACTAAGAAAGGAAGTGTGTTCCCACTCAGGAACCTTGGGGCTGGCAGCTGTTTTTGGAGGCTAGATATGAACCCCCAGCTGGGAGGCAGGACATGAGGATGCTGGTGTTCAGGTGGAGTTGTTGGAGGCGATTGAGGTGAGACCCCAGACCTGCTGACGTTTGTTGTTAGATGCCACAAAATTACCGTGAATATGATACATGTCTTAAACCACAGGATGAGCAGTTGTGGGTCTTTATTAAAGTGACAAAGGCTTATTTCATTTCTAGAAAACAGAAGTTTTTCAGGGTTTTTTTTGTTTTGTTTTGTTTTTTTGAGACAGAGTCTTTTTCTGTCACCCAGTCCAGAGTGCAATGGCATGATCTCGGCTCACTCCAACCTCCACCTCCTGGGTTCAAGCGATTCTCCTGCCTCAGCCTCCCAAGTAGCTGGGTTTACAGGTGTGCACCGCCACACCCGACTAACTTTTGTATTTTTTTTTTAAATAGAGATGGGGTTTTGCCATGTTGGTCAAGCCGGTCTTGAACTCCTGACCTCAAGTGATCCACCTGCCTCGGCCTCCCAGAGTGTCAGGATTACAGGCCTAAGCCACAGCGCCTGGCCAGTTTTTCAGTTTTAAAATCCTTGATATTCACATTATTTACCTAAACCTCTTATTTATGTATGAATCCCTGCCTTTGTTGCCTTCAACTGTTTTTTGGCACAGTCTCCAGGCGGCCACTGTCCCCTTTCCCTCCCGTGTGACAGGAAAGCCTCATGGAAACAAGTGATGTGGCACTTTGCAGGTGCCCACAGCAGCGTGGACTTTCCCTCTTTGCTTGTCCAGCAGTTGTGCCCAAATGCCCAGCCCTGCCCTAGGAGTTTCAACAGGAAATGTCAGTGTCAGGTGCTGGGTGGAGGTGGCCTTTTCCAGGATTCTCGTAGCTGCTCATGTGAACCTACTTTTGCTTATAAAATTGGCCGTAAGAGCCATCCACTGCTGGAGGGAAGACCCCAGTATCAGTCTCTGGAAGCTCCGCTATGGTGGGACCTGATGAATCGTGATCGTTTCTGATCACTGCCCTCATGGTTCATTTGCTAACCTCGGATGCCTGCTCAGGGTTCAGAGGATGTGTCGGCCCCGAGGGGCAGGGGGACCGGATGTTGTGTGCCTGGATGGCTGTGTCTAAGGTTCTGCTCCCTGGGGAGGGGTGTGCAGGGCGTCTGTAGAGGAGGGAGCCATCCAGTGAGGGGCCTGGGTGGGAGGGACGGGGGCTTTACACCTGCGTTTCCAGGGAGAGCCGCCTCCTTCCCAGCTGGCTTCAAAAAAAGAGCCATGATCATATAAGCTCTGAAAGCAAAAGGCAAACAAAAAAGAAACCCTCCTCACCACAGAATATGCTGGAGTCTGATTCCGAGGTTTAACAATTACGTGGCTCCTGTATTAATAGAATCATGGGGGGGATCAGCGTCGGCTCCTGAGCGTCTGCAGTCCTGCACGTGGCTCTGGTTTTGCGACTCTGATTCTCTTGATCTAATTGTTGGTGCTGCTACTGTGCCCCACGATCCCTGTCTTGAGGTTGATCTCCCACACTGCAAAGGAGTGACAGCCATGCTATGGAACCTTGCCACGCCACAGTGGACATTGTTCTGTTGGGCTGAAAACCAGCCATCCAAAAATAAAGGAAGATGAACAGCTCTTTAGTTATTTGTGCTATATGTGTTTTATTATGCTATATGTGTTTCTGACTTTTCCTTCTTTGCCTCATGAAGATGAATTTTAAAGGATACATATCTAGAGCTAATAGACAATTAGATAGTACTTTTTTGGTTCACGGACTCTGCTAACTGGAATGGCTTATTTTGCAAGGAAGTCCACCTGGTCAGGTCCTGGGGCTCATCTCCAGCACCGGGTGCCCTTCCCCTCTGTTCGTGGGTGGGCGGTTACACAGCCCCTCCCTCCTGTCTGCCCCAGCGCTGTCTTCCCCAGCACATACAAGGCAAGCTGATCCTGCATCTAAGGAAGTCCAGAACATTTAAACTCACAATAATTTGTTTTCAGTGCCTTTCTAGGAGTGTTGCCGAGTTTAAGTGGATGGACAATTTAAGGGCTTAAATAGCCTTGTTTCCCATTATTTTCACAGCAAAGATTTCTGAAGACTTCTTTCTAGAAATGACTGGAAAGTTTCAAGAGGCATAAGATACAGGTAAAACCACTTTATTCATGATCTGTAATTTCAGTTGAGCAGAGTTGATGATGTGTAGAGGCCTCAGTTGGATCTGGCAGGTGGTTGGTTGCTTGGTCCCTTGGTCCCTGATATCCCGTGGGGCAAAGCTTCAGACTTGGCTGCCATCCCTTGGGCCCAGCATGGGGAGGTGGGCGCTGGGCACCCACAGTGATGGTCTGTCTCTGTTCTTGCTCTGCCACTGCTTGTCTCGGCTCCCCCTATTCTTCCCCACTCTCTCGGCCTCTCCTCCCGCTGGGTCTTGGGCTTGTGGCAGCTCCACGGCTGATGGCCCCTGATCCCTGCACCAGAAAGCTTACTTTCTTCTTTTGGAGGGTGCAGGGAGTTGGCTGGTAAGGTGTGGTGTAATAAGAGGGCTCTCCAGGTCACCCTTCTCAGATTTGGGCCATTTTGTGTTTAATCTTAATTTTGGTCCATTCCAAGCCATGCATTTTCAGTTTCAGAGGAGAGAGAAATAACCAGCTTAATTTGTAAAAACAAAAAGTAAAACCCCATCTTTCCTTCATCATTTTCATATTACTCAAGTATCATGAATGGGCCTCCACAAGGTTTTTTATTCTACTGGCTTTTAAAGAGTCCTGCTGCCAGCGTAGACTTTCATGGTTCCTATGCATGGGACCGTGGTGAGAGCACATCTTGCCAATTAGATAGGGCAGCTTTAATTAGCACGGCATCACTGCCAGGGAGACAGCACTTTCTGTGCTTATTGGCTAGATATATTATCTGGTTCATTGGGGTGGGAGCTCTGTTTTCTTACATTTGTTAAATCACTTTATTTATTAGGAATTGGCACTTGTCTTACAAGTATTTTTTGCTAGCTTCTTTTTCCTCCCTTAAGTCATTTGTCTTTGAGTTTTGCTTTTTGTCGGTCTCTTCATAAAAAAAATATTTTGGAATCTTTAGCTATAAGGTAATTGAAAGCAGGGACAATTTTATCCACTCTTTGCTGTATTAAGCAGCAAGAGAATTCCATTGTGAGAGCCCAGGAGGACTGGCTCCTTGTGTTATTTTTTACTTTGCTGTCACAAAAAGCATGAAGTATATATGGGGAAAGGAAGCCACTTCTCATTTTTTTATGTAAATAAAAAAAGGGTCAAAGGTATGGCAAGAAATAGTCACCTAAGCCAAGAAATGGATTAGCATGTGAAAAATTGCATTAAACACAGCTACACACACTAATGTGGTGGGTTTCAATTTTTGGTCCTACTGACTTGAGTGTAGCATGGCTGAAACATAGTCTCTTCATGAATTAAATTTTTTTACAGAAGCAATATAAAAATGTGATTCATTTTTTAGAAAACTTGAGTTCCTGGCTGTTCTCCTCCTCCTCCTCCTTATAAGCGACCACTGTTAACAGTTGGCTGTCCACGTTCATGTGTGTGCATGTGTGTCTGGTATCTGTGTGTCTCTGTGTGTGGGAGTGTATGTTCTTGTGAGTCTGTGCCTGGTGTTTGTGCATGTCCATGTGTGTCCGTGGCTGTGTGTGTGTGTGTGTTGTGTGTAGACTGATGCATCCTCTGTTGACAGAGGTGGGTCGCGCCTCACGTGTTGTTGCTCTGCACCTGTCTTTGGTGTGATGTGCTCACAGACAGTTCGTGTAGACCAGCTTTGGCCTTTGTAATGGTGCTGTCTTCCTTGCCTGACTGTTAACCAGCCCCTCATTGAGGAGCATCCCCTTTGCTTGCACATTTTACTGTCACGGCACATCAGGGTGGTCCTCCCACACATCGCTTTGCACGCCTGCACGCATAGTTTGCTGCCCAAAAGTTGCCAGGGGATCAGAGTGTGCAGACATCTGGATAGTTCAGAATTGCACCCAGAATTCCTTTACCCCACACCTTCCCAGCACTGAGTAGCAGCAGACTTTTAAATTTCAGCCTGCTTTGTGGACAATAATGGGTATTTTATTTTAATTTGCATTTGGTTTGTGGAGTTAAGCACCCTTGGAATTATTTTTCAAGGTAGGACAGTTTTATAAGAGGTGGAAAATTAAGAGTACAAATAAAGTCCACTTAAAGCAAAACTTTTCTATATAATGTCTTTTATGTAATTTTGCCCTCCCTGCAGGTCAAGCTCTGGGGGACCAAAGCACCAGTTTTAGTGTCATATCAAATGCTCTACCAGTGTAAATGGTGACCTTTGGCATTCTGGAAGCATCTCTGCCGGCTGGGTTCTATCTGGTGCTGAGCTCTGCTGGGTGCCAGCAGCTCCTGAATTGTCACTGTCTCAGTCAGCTCAGGCTGCTCAAACAAAATGCCACAGACTGGGTGATATAAAAACAGACATTTATTTATCCATTCTGGAGGCTGGGAAGTCCAAGATCAAGGCGCTGGCAGATTTGGTGTCTGGTGAAGGCCCTCCTCCTGGTTCATAGACAGCATCTTCTCACGTGGTTGAGGGGTGAGGGAGCTCTCTGGGACTCCTTTTATAGGGGCACTACTTCCATTCATGAAGATTCTGCCCTCCTGACCCAGTCACCTCCCAAAGGCTCCCTCTCCAGAAACCATCACATTGGTGGTTAGGGTTTCAACATCTGAATTTGGGCGTAATCCAGACATTCAGACCATAGTATCACCTTTGAAAGACATGACACCAGGCATCCCTTTAGGGCCGCAGGGTTAACACAGTCCTCCGTGAGGGGCTGGCCAGCCACTTCCCAGAACAACCGCACACTGTCCCTGGGAGCCAGTGTCCAGTAGGGAGACCATTGGCCCACCTGGAGGTGGCAGCAGGTCAACATTAGGCCAGTGGAAGATGATTATTTTTGCTAGCACTAACTTGCTTGGGCCCAAGGATGCATGCACACACCACACACCCTCCAGAAAAGACAGTATTGTCTGTATCCAAGTCTGAAGAGTAGAGTGATGTCACACAAATGGCATGACAGTCTGCATCTCTGCCATGCTGGCTGCTGCTTAGAGGGGTCCCCACTCTTCCTCTGAAGGGCCCTGCTCCTGCCACCACTCTGCATGCATCCTCATAGTGTTTGCCCTGCTGACAATGCTGATAGATGGATGCATGTGTCCCTCACTCCCACCGCCCTCCTTCTCTCTCCCTGGGCTTCCCATTCTGTACCTGCTGCACCCAGGGGTTTGGGAAGTGGGTGAGGGTTAGAGCATGTCTGAGATATCCTGGCTGTGGCTCACTTGCCCCTGCAGGGATGTGGCTTGAGGGTGAAGAAGACTGGTCCTGGCAGCTGCCCTGCTGGGTGAGTCCAGCCCAACACAGGTCCAGGGCTAGGCATGTCCCTGCAGAGCTGGAGCGCTGGTCTCCAGGGATCCATTTTAAATTCTAGGAAAACTGAAGTTGGAACAATAAGCTGTTTATTATGCTTGTGACCTAGACAGCTCCTGAAACCCATTCCTGATTCCTGATGGGATAAGGCCATTTTATCCTCAGTTTGCAAGGCAGTGACATCAGCACCCTAACCGGAGGTGGGAGAGGGGTTTCTGGGGGCAGAGGACATCCCAGGGTGGGGATACTAGGTGGCCAGGCACTGGCAGGGCATGGTTGGTGAGGGCTGCGGTGTCTTCTGTTTCCCAGCACCTGGCTGCCTGCTTCCAGCTGGGAGGGAAGATGTGGTGAGTGCGTGACCTCCACTGTCCTGGTTGCAGGGCCTGGAGAGACTCTAAGCTTCACCTGCCCCATCTGGGCAAACTCCTGAGATAAGAAATAAGCCAGAACACGCTCCCCCATGCAGTGGTTTGCAGTGAGGTCAAGGGTCCAGGTAATGACTGCCTATGTTAGATTGGCCAGTCCACAGCTGTCACAAGAGATCCCCTTTCAGTTTCCCTGGGATGCTAGCCAGGGCATTTTAATGCCAGTGTTGCATCCTGTTGCTGGCAGAAGCACTGACACCTTCCATGTGGTAGTGACTGGTGTCCCCTCTGTAATCTCCCCTAGCTGCCAGACAGCTGATCCCAGGAAGGGGCCGAGACACGGGTGGCTGGACAGTCCCCAGATGGCATTTTGGTCCATGGTTCCTGCCTTACAGGACACTTGCCAGCAGTCACTATTCACATCTAAGATGCAACACTAGATCAGAATGTATGTTCTGCAACAGAGTGACACATGCACAGATGCACATATACACACATGCACACACAGATGCACACATACATGTCTGCATACACATACACAGATGCATGCACGTGTGTGCGCATATAGCTGTGCACACATGTATATGCATACACAGATACCTATGTATGGATATATATACACAGGCAAACATGCACAGGTACACACATACATTATACACACACATACACAGATGCCCATGCATACACATATGTATACACATGCAGAGATCCAAGCAGATGCACATACACATACACAGGTGTACATATGTATGCACACAGACATACACATGCATGTGCAGACATGCAGACATACACATGTACACAACACACCGGTACAGAGGTGTACAAATGTACAAACGTGGATAGGTGCACATATCTATGTGGGTTCACGTGCACAGATACAGAAATACAGATGCACATGCATGCACATACACAGATGCATACACACAGATGTACATGCGTCCATATATATATACATACACGCAGACATATATGCACAGTGGTTGCTGGGTACTCCCATTTTCTCTGCTGTGACCTCCTGCCTTGATTTGAAGACCCCTGGGGGTGGGAGAGCTGCCTTCTGACAAGTACTGACAGGCAGAAGAGTGTGGGGCTCAGAGCCCCCTCGGAGTTCCATTCTGCTGACATTTAAAATGGGCTCGTGCACCCTCATGAACAGCCCCAATTACGTGTAAGTAATGGGAGTGACATTTCATAACCCTGTCTTTCTAATGGGCTCCTGTGTCAAGTCATTCTTTCTGAATGCAAAGGGCAGCAATTTCACACTGTCAGGGCAAAATGCACGTGCATACAGCTCAGCTCCCAGCGGGATACCTTTGCTTCTCAGAAATGGCGAAGAAAGCCAGCAAAATGGGCTTTTTCTCCTTTTGTTTTAATTTAGCTATTTAGAGTGAGGTCCTTAATGTAACGCCCATCAATGATTATGGAGCCACTATTCTGAAAGAACTCGCGGGGCCGGCAGATCTGTGTGAGTGTAGTGTGTGCTTTGTTTAAAGCAACTTTAAAATTATATGAAACAATGCATTCTTGTTGAAAAAGGAAAAAAAAAACCCTCCAATGTCACAAAGAAAATGTGCAGCCCCTCCCCCTCCCTGGGAGGAGCAGTGTGTGGCATGGGCCTTCTGTCCTGACCTTTGGCTACTCATGTGGACTGTTTTAAAGGCCATTTGAGAAGAGCAGCAGGGCCTGATTTATGCCATCGAGAATCTGGTGTCTGCTGATGAGGTCAGTACACTGCAGACCTGGATATAAATCCATGCCGGGAAGCCTGGTGGTCAATCATTGTTCTCAAGGCAGGGCCTGGAAGCCAGGTGGGTGTGCCCGTGCCCTGCTGAGCTCTACATGGCAGTGTCTGGATTGGTCCAAGGTAAAAGCAATTAAGAAAAAGGTTTCTTTTCAACGTAACCAGTTTGAGTAACCGCATAAATAGCACCAGTCCTGACGGTCCTTCGTAACCATTTAAAGCCACCCAGGAGAACCTGCTGGCTTCCCCCTGGGCACCTGCTGACACTCCTGGGAATACCTTCTCTCAGCCACATTCGTTCGGGGATGGCTTTGCCATCCCTGGGTTTGGTTGTGGATACTATTACAAGATTTGTTTTCAATCTCTTTTCACTGGAGATTTTGTTTTGTGGAACTTTCCACTCTTGGCACCTTACCTTTGTCCTCTCCAGGTCTGGCCCGAATCTTCTCACTGGGATGTTTGTGTTTCTCCTGTTCTGCCTCAACTAAGTCATGGAGGCATTTTCAGGTCCTTAGGCCAAGTGCTATGAAAACAATACTGCAGAGGGGGATGGAGTGTGGAGGTCAGGGGAGGCAAAGAGTGACTGTGGGCTGGAGCCAGCCACCAGCAGCTCCTGGGGGAAGAACAGTCTGGAAGAGGGAGCAGCAAGTGCCAAGTCTGCGAGGCAGCCTGGGAGGGGTGGGGTGCATCGGAGGGAGGGGGCAGGAGTGGAGTGGAAGAGGCTGACCACATTAGGAGCCAGCATTCTGCATTAAATCCTGTGCCACTGCCCAGCGCTTCGGCTTTGCGGTGAACAATCCTATTTTTACAGCGGGTTTGAGCCCCCAAATGTGGCTGCCCTAGGGACCCAGGCTCTGCACAGAGGCAGCTCACTCTTGCTGTCCTTGGGAGCCTCCCATCAGGGGGTTGTGTCTTCTGCTTCTGGATCCACTGCGCTGCTTTCCCCAGGCTGTAAGGAACCAGAACATGGATGTCTTTTTTTTTTTTTTTTTTAAGGTTAATTCATTTTATGAAAGTAATTAATGCAGGTAATTTTAAAGTAAAATAGTTCTTATTTAACTTGAGAGAGGAAGCAGCACTTGCTTGCCTTGTCTCTTTGTCCCTTCCCTGCTGCCCTGAGACAGTGAGTTTCAACTATTTTAGCCATTTTGGTATTTTCCTTCAAATTAGATACACCTACATTTCCTGACTTTTCCATCTTAGGTGTTGTATTATGATGGAAGACAGGATTGTGTTCTCCGACTCTTGTCCCCTCCCCTTCCCTCTCTTTCTTCCCCCAGATCCCCAGTGGAGTTAGTTGTAATTTTTGTCATGAGGGGCTGTGCAACTGGGCAGTGATAAGTACACTCTGGTTACATTTCCATTCATGGGTCACTCTTGCTTCCCCTAGGGTTAATAACTTCATTTTCTAATCTGTGTATCTGTTCTAATTCATCTTCAGACTCTTTGCCAGAGCCTTAAAATGCATTTCTGAGAACAAAGCCACAGATGCAATCAGTAATCCACTGTGCCTTCTCCTGCCCCGCCCCATTGGAGCCTCTGCCTGCTCCCCAGCTCCCCGCTCTCTCTGCCTCTCCTCCACTCGCTTCCTAAGAAAGAAGACCTGGGAAGCAGCTCCCTTGTTTTGGTGGAGCAAATCCTGCAGTAACTTTCTGAGAAAGAAGCTGAGGGAGGTAAAACATTTGAGAACTTGTAGGTTTGAAGCAATGTTCTGTACTGCACTCATACTGATTGATAATTTGACTAGACGGGGAATTCTAGGTATGAAGTCATCTTCCCTGGGATTCAAAGGTGTTGCTTCGCTGCCTCCAGTGGGGCACTCAGAGGTAATTTCTTTGTGGCCAGTTTCTTTCTGGAAGCCTCATGTAACCCTCATTTCAGGATGATGTGTCTGGTGTGGGCGGGTTCCTTTCATTCACTGTGCTCCTGGGCACTGTTATTCCAAAAGCCCAAGTCCTTCTGTTCTAGTTATTTTCTTTTTATTACTGCTTTAATAATTCCTCATTTTTTTTTCCGGAGCTCCTGCCAGTTCCATGTGGGACTACTGAATGGATCCTCCAGTCGTCTGTTCCCCCTTTTTTCATCTCTGCTGCATGTGTAACTTCTAGGAAACCTCTTTAGTTTACTTTCCAGCCTTTCATTTCTTTCACTACATTTTACTTTTAAGGTTGCTTCCATTTTCCAGGTTGTGTTTCTTTGTGACTTCTTCCAGGCCCTGGCTCAACTCTGGTCTGAAATTCAAATCAGTCAGCTCTGGTGGTGTGTGACGGGGTTGGTGGTAAACACAGCCACTGTTAAAAATTAAATATATGGACTTAAAATGAAACAAATTATATTTTAAAAGGTAAAATACTCAGAACTTATTCCTTTCTAGTATCATGTGCATTCTACTGTTATCTGTGTGGTTGCAGTTACTCGCCTCTTGTATCTGAGGTGGCAGTGCCGTGTGCTGGGTGCTGCTGTGCACCTCTCCCCAGTTCAGCGGCATCATTCTGGGAGCTCGAAAGCAGCATTTACACCACAGAAATCAGCGTGTGCTGCAAGCTGGGCACCCCCCACCTTACCCCCACCACCCACCCCCACTGCCCACCCCGTGGAGAGCCAGTTGTTACAGCTTGCCAGCACACCACTGGTTACTGCTCACCTACTAATAGATTCCAAAGTCACCTCCCTCCTCCATTTTTATCCTTAAAGTTCATATCCTTTTAGAGTCATTTCATTGGGTTTCCAGAGACAGTTGAGATAAATCTCTGTGTTCTCCCATCTCCTGGCTCTGGACTCTTAGCCTGGCCTGACCCCAGCATGCTATTGGGATACACAGAGGACTGACTGCAGTCGGGGGACCTAGATAGGAATTAGATCCCATGCAAACCATATCTCTCCAACAGTGACGCAGCATCTTTGGTATTTGACCCGAAATGAACTGGGCCCTGTGGGCCTTGCGTCTCTGCTCCTAGCCCTCTGGTGTGGACACTCACCTCCTTAACGTGTTCAGGCCATGAACCCTCACAGAGGCTTCTTTTGTGACTGGCAAGGAACTCCTAGGCCTGTTCTTTGTTGTTACTGATTTTAATAGACTTTATTTTTTAGATCAGTTTTAGGTTCATAGAAAAATTGAGAAGGTGGTAGAGAGATTTCCCATACACTCCTTCCCCACACATGCACAGCCCCCTCACTTTCAGAATCCCCCCCAGAGTGGTGCCTTTGCTACAGTCAGTGAACCCACATAGGTACCTTATCACCCAACATCTGTACCTGGACATTAGGGTTGCCAGTTGGTGTTGTACGTTCTGTAGGCTTGGACAAATGCATACTGACCTGTGTCCTCCATGGTAGTATCCGTGCCTGCGTAGTTTCCCTGCCCTAAAAACCCTCTGTCTCCCCAATCCCTGGGAACCACTGATCTTTTTACTGTCTTCATGGTTTTGCTTTTCCCAGAATGTCCTATAATTGGGATCACGCAGTATGTACTTCTGCAGGTTGGCTTCTTTCTCTTTAATGATAAGCTTTTAAAGTTCCTCTGTGTCTTTTCATGGCCTAATGGCTCATTTATTTTTAATGTTGAGTAACGTTCCCCCGTCTGGATGTAGCGGTTTGTATACCCACTCGCCTGCCCCTGGGCTGTCCCCACTGCTGGCTTCCTGTGTGGTTGTCACGCCTTACCTCTACAGGCTCCGCATCCGTCTTCAGAGCGCCTTCTCCCATCCCATGGCAGCTCATTGCTGTTTCTTTTGTGTGTATGGACCTTTGCCCAGCTGGGGGAACATGCCTCGAGGGGGATTGTTTCTGCTTTATCCTTGCTGTGAACAGCTTTGCATTGGCTGGGACCTCGGGCTGGGTGTGGCTTGGAGGAGCCACTGTCAGTTCATTGGGTTTCACTGGGCTGGGACTGCAGCACATGGACCAGGCCACTGGTGTCCTTGCTGCATGCATGATAAGAACCCTCTCCAAGGCCCTGCCTGCCACAGGCCTACTTCCTCCTCCTCCTCTGGTGGCACGGGAGTCAGCGTGAAGTCTCTCATGATGCAAGTGTGCAGTCCTCTTCTGCTTTAAGGGATGGGGCAGCCTGGCCATATTGTCACTTCTGGCTCTCACTGGCTGTGTGACGTTTGTCACATGGAACGGGAGAAAGGACGCATCCTTAAAATGCCAGGGGATCATTGCTTCAAAAGGAGGGGTAGATGGTTTTTAATGAGAGCTTTTCTCTTGAGGGACTGTGGACAGCTTGTCACCACTGTTACCATCCTTTCCCAGGTCTGTCATCGCATGCAATGAGGACTGAGAAGAGCAAGGGCAGCAGGACCCTGGAGGAGCATGGGATGTCTCTGTGTGCTAGGCCCTGGGCTGGTTGCTTCCATGCAGCCCCACTCCAGGGTGTGGGTTCTGTGGGGCCAGGACTGGCCGAGCCCTGTGTGTTCAGGTGTAGCCAGGACAGTGCAGCGGAGGGAGTGTGGATGAGGAGCAGTTGGATGGAGGTGGAGTAGGATTGTCCATGACCTTGCTGGCCATGATGAAAATATGGGGCCTTATTCTGAGTGATGAGAAGGTGTTGAAACATTTCACATGGGGAAAGGATATGATCTGATTTATGATAAGAGCATGACTTTGGCCACTGCTACTTTGTGGCAGTGGATTGGAGGGAGGTTGTGTCAGTTTGGAATCTGCAAGCAAGTAATGTAAAGATTTTAACAATTTTATTAGCAAGGCTGCATAGACTTGCTAATAAATAGCAGAAAGCAAGCGCAAAGTCTCCATTATGTTATCAGGGTCTCACAGGCTCTTGTGGGTTTCACTTGGCCATTCTTAGAATGAGACTTTTATCTTCATGTTCACAGCATGGCTGCCAGAACTCCAGCCATCACATTCTAGTTCCAGGCAGCAGCAGGAAGAAGGACTGAGGGAATTGCTAGCTGAATCAGCCTCCTTTAAAGAGCTTTCCTGGAATTGCCATCTAATAAATTCCATGTATAGTTTTTTTGGCTAGAACTATCACCAGAGAAGCTGGGAGAGACAGTGAGCTGGGCACACTGCCAACCCAAGTAACCTCGGGATTCTGTTAGCGAGAGTGCAGGAACATGGATGCTGGGGCAGGAAGCCAGTGATCTCTACCACGGAAGCAAGAGCGGAAGCGAGGTAAGGGAGTAAGAGGCCAGGATGAGAGGTGAGCATTGCTCAGATGAGTGATGGTGGTGGAGATGGACAGGAGGAGACAAGCCCCAGATGTGTTTGGGGCTGAGCAGCAGCACCATCTATGGATTGGGGGTGGGGGTGGGGGTAGAGGTAGCTGGGGTCGGCCCCTGACTGCTGGTGCTTTTTTTTAGGTGGGGACATGGACTGTAGGAATTGGCTGGAAGCAGAGTGAGGTTCCTTTTCGGCTGTGTCTGGCTGGGTGTGGAAGGCGGCATGTGGAGGTGGTGGGGAAGAGTGGGGTTCTGGAGTCTGGAGCTCGGGTGTGGTTGTTCCATGACCCTCACAGGACTCCTGGATAGAAGGGGGAGCAAGGGACTCAGGGATCCCAGGTTGCTGTTTTGAGTGAACTGTTTACAGAAGTGTAATGTGAAAGTGCCCAATCACTGGGTGCCCAGCTCAGGACATTCTCATAGAGTGAACCCAGGGGTGCAGCTGGCCCCAGATCAAGGTGCTAGACCCCCTTGGGCCAGTCCTGTGGCGGGTTAGGCTGTGGGGCCCAGCAAAGGTACACCAGGACAGTAGTCATGCAGTCATCAGAGAATGTTGGGGACATGAGAGATGGGGCCCGGAGGCCTATGCACATCTCTCCCACCACCAGCCCCACAATTTCACTAAGCAGCATTAAGCCTGTTCTTTTACTAAGGGCTACTTCTTACTAGGCAAATCAGAGTGAGTTACCACTGTTTCTATGGTGCACAGACTTCTTTAAGTGCGACTGGAAGAGTTAGCAGGGTCCCATTTGGGGCAGGAGGTCAGACACTCCTGCGTGGTGAGGCCTCACGTGCGTGTGTTTGTTCAGGTGTACATCTGTGTATGTGAGTGCGCATATGTTGTGTGTGTGCATGCGTGTGCACTCACATGTACATCTTAGCTCTCTCTGCAGCCTCTGGTTTTTCTGGCCGTTTCCTCACTGAGCGTTACAAAGGCAGAGTCTCTAAGGGAAACTGAAACCCGAGTTCTCTTCCTTCATTTTCATTTCATTACCAGCTGGACACAGCAGCCACACAGGAAGGAAGCTGGGCAGCCAGCCGGCCATGTGTGTCTGCCGGGTGCCCCACACCAGGTCCCCTCCATGTGTCTGTCCTGCATTCTGGGCTGGGAGCTGGAGGAGCGGGAAGCACTGACTCCTGAAGACCCTGGCTTCGCTTTCCTGTGTCCGTGTGGGCTGTCCACTTCTAAGACTCTCTTTGTCCCCCGCTGCCTTCCGTGTTCCTCAGCAGATGGACCCGGGTGAGGACCCAGGGCAAGCAGAGGGGCTACAGAGCGGTGAGAAGCAGGTCATCACTCACCACGGGTCCTGCCTCTTCTTTCTCATGTCCTTCCAGCATTTCTTCTGAGGCCCTGAAGAAGTATCAAGTGGGCTTTGACATTGCGGTGGTGACAGCGACCCCTCCTCACCTGGAGAACTGGGAAATGTGGATTCTCAGGGACCGCGCTGTTCACCAGCTCCAGGCTGTGCTGCTGGCCCTGGTCCTGGGACACTGAGCCGCATCTGCAATAGCACACTTGCCTGGCCACCTGCTGCCGTGAGCCTTTGCTGCTGAAGCCCCTGGGGTCACCTCTACCTGATGAGGATGTGCACCCCCATTAGGGGGCTGCTTATGGCCCTTGCAGTGATGTTTGGGACAGCGATGGCGTTTGCACCCATACCCCGGATCACCTGGGAGCACAGAGGTGAGTGATGAAGCCTGCAGGGGTGCTGATGGCCTGGGATGGGGACCTCACTGCCTGGGATGCTGAGGTGGGTGGCTGGGGATGGGACAGGGACCCCACTTCCTGGGATGCTGAGGCAGGTGGCTGGGGACGGGACAGGGACTCCACTTCCTGAGATGCTGAGGTAAGTGGCTGAGGATGGGATGGGGACCCCACTTCCTGGGATGCTGAGGCAGGTGGCTGGGGACGGGATGGGGACCCCAATTCCTGGGATGCTGAGGCGGGTGGCTGAGGACGGGATGGGGACTCCACTTCCTGGGATGCTGAGGTGAGTGGCTGAGGACGGGATGGGGACCCCATTTCCTGGGATGCTGAGGTGGGTGGCTGGGGACGGGTTGGGGACTCCACTTCCTGGGATGCTGAGGTGGGTGGTTGAGGACAGGACAGGGACCCCACTTCCTGGGATGCTGAGGTGGGTGGCTGGGGACGGGACAGGGACCCCACTTCCTGGGATCCTGAGGCAGGTGGCTGGGGACAGGACAGGGACTCTACTTCCTGGGATCCTGAGGCGGGTGGCTGGGGACGGGATGGGGACCCCACTTCCTGGGATGCTCAGGCAGGTGGCTGAGGATGCTGGCATGTGATCTGTTGGATTCTCTGCTCTGAGAACTTTTGTCTGAGCAGACAGGCCTACGCAGCTGATCTAAGGGAGAGGCTGTGACAACTGTAGATACTCAGCAAGGCTCGTGCAGACCTCCTGATTTGGTTTCTGAATTTGGGGACCCCTGACAGGAAGCTTCCCTCCCTCGTACCTCGTAATGTTTGCGGTGTGCTGCCAAAGCACCCGCCCCGCTGAGCATCTGCCCCAGGCGCCTGAGAAGAACAGTGAGGCATCATGAGGATGCTGGTCCTACGTGCAGCTGAGCCTCATGCCAGCTACTTTCCTTTCCTGCTGTTTAGTTTTTGTTTCAGTTATTTCTTCTCTTGGAGGATGTGTCTGGGGACCTGGGTTTCTGACTCAGTGGATTGACAGCTTACACCCTGGGTCCTGAGCAAGGTGTTGCTTGCAGGTGGCTGAGAGCTGTCAGCAATATAGGCCATTGTTGTGCTGAGAGAGGACCTGCTGCCTGTGTGCATCTCTCTTCCACATGGGAAAATTAGAACAGAAAGCATGAACACCTGACTCTCTTTGTTTTTTCTCGAAGTCAGGGTCTGGCTCTGTTGCCCAGGCTAGAGTGCAGTGGGACAATCATAGCTTACTGCAGCCTCGATCTCCTGGACGCAAGCAGTCGTCCCACCTTGGCCTCCCAAAGTACTGGGGTTACAGGCGCCCACCACCACACCTGGCCCACCTGACTCTTAAATAAAGCAGACTCTTGGTAATATGTAAAAAGCCAAGGTCAAAATGCTCAAATCGTTGTCAGGACAGTTGAAGAAACAGGTCCTAAAAAAAATAATGCTGATACATTTATATTATTCTTAAGCAGCTATTGCTCAAATCTTCATTTTCCTAAGTAGCTATTGATACAGTAACCTAATAAGCAAAGAGATGTCACTTGTTTCTCTGTCTATAAGTTTGTGGTGGTGATCACTGAGAATTGCGTGGGTTGATGGATATATTCTCCAAAATAAATTTTGTAAAGATTTTGAAGTGAAACATTCTTTTCCTGAATAAGAAAATCCTAAATCATTGTATTCCTGTACACCTAATCTGTGGATGACAAGGCATGTAGACCAGAGTTGGGTGGGCAGAGGGTGGGAGCCATCACAGGCAGCATCTGGCAGAGCAGGGTTTGGGACTCTGGGATCTGAGGGAGCAGGAAGGGATGTCCGACTCACAGCCTCAAAGTGAGCACACTAGCTCCAGGCTCGAGCTCTAGGGCCGTAAGTGGTTCCCGTGCACACACCTGATGGCTACACTGTGGGTCTGGCGTTGACTGAGGCCGCCTCCACTGCAACAGTGCCTGTTGCAGCAACACATGGCCCTCGAGACATGACTGCACCCAGACGTGCTCATTGTCACTGAGACAGAGACCTAGGATGTGCCCAGGTTTAAAAATGCTTCCATCGCTCTCTTCTTCCTCCCACCCTGACCCTGCCCTTGCATCCCACAGAGGTGCGCCTGGTGCAGTTTCATGAGCCGGACATCTACAACTACTCAGCCTTGCTGCTGAGCGAGGACAAGGACACCTTGTACATAGGTGCCCGGGAGGCGGTCTTCGCTGTGAACGCACTCAACATCTCCGAGAAGCAGCATGAGGTACGTCCTGGGCTCCCCTGCATGTCCACACAGCCCAGCTTGAGTGGGCAGCCTCTCCTGGCCCCACTGTGGGGCTGGGGGCTGACTTATCTGGAGCCTCCATCCTGTAGCTGTGACCATGCAGCCCCATCTTTGGGTGTCCACCAGCAGTTCACCCAGGGACCACCCTCTTTGCTTTTTTTGTTTTTGAACTTTTTATTAGGAAAAAAGTCTCGAACATACCTATGAGCAGAGACAGCTATGCCATGAGCCCTGTGCCCACTGCAGCTTATGCAAGGCCAGCCGTTCAGTCCTGCCCACAGTGCCCTCCACCTCCTGGGGCATTGAGGCAGATCCCGACACCACATTCTTCATCTGGGTATCTCTTATTGGAAAGCGCCCCTTGTCGTGCAAATAACCAAAAATAGCTTCTCCAAAATTTACGTCTTCATACACTCAGCCAGTGTTGATATTTCACCGACTCTCTCGTGGATGATGCTTGTTTAGTTGGTTCGAACGTTTAGTTTGAATCAGGTTGCAACCATGCTGTCCCAATCCATTGCAGCTGGTCACCCAGTCCATTCAGTCTCCGCTTCTAGGAGCCAGCCTCGGTTTCCTTCCTGAGAAAGCTACTCTGCACAGCCCATCCCATGTCCCACCCTTCACGTTGCTCCTGAGTCTTCAGTGTCTTTAAACATTTTTAAAAATCAGACCGAATTTAAAATTTGATCATAGCTCACTGCAGCCTCAAACTCCTGGGCTCAAGTGATCCTCTTGCCTCAGCCTCCTGAGTAGCTGGGACTATAAGTATGTGCCACCACACCCAGCTCCACTCATGGTGTCTTTAGCATGCAGCTCTGTCTTCACATCCCCAGCTGGGTGTCAGGTCCAGGCTCACCCCACTCGGGGCCGTGAGAGGCGGGCTTCTCCATGGAGGCAGGTGTTCCTCCTCCTGAGTCTTGATGGCCTTTCACCATCCTCTTCTCATCAAAGATTGCAAAACGCAATGTTCTGATTCTACCTCTCCTTCTCCACTTGTTAGCTGGAAATCATATAAAGGGGGAAGTGCCCATCACCAGCTATTTTGGTCCTAGTTCCTTGGGGAAATGCAGAATCGATGCTTGGAATCTTTGCCCTTTATTTACCAGTTTTCAGAATAATGAGTTAATGAGTCAGTTTCCCCTCTGAAGGGCAAGAGTGAGTTTTTTGATTGATTTTTAGTGTCACAGTGAAGTCATAGATTTAAAGATATTTGCTCTTCTTTGACCCATCACAGTGAAACCCCTACCGCATGCTCAAATTGTCGCATCCATGGTCAACAGCAGCCTGTTTGGGTTGGCTCCTGAGACCTCGCGGTGTGGGGTAGTTTTCTTGCTCTCTGGAATCTGTTCTAGGTTCACGCTGGACATTTTCTGCCCAGATCTCTTTTTGTTTTCATCTCTAGGGTCTAGCTTATTTCTCAATTTCTGTTTGACACATAAATGAGCTCTGAGCATTATGCTCTGAAAACAAGTATTTGGCTGGGTGCTGTGGCTCACACATGTAATCCTAACACTGTGGGAGGTCGAAGTAGGCAGATTACCTGAGCTCAAGAGTTCGAGACCAGCCTGGGCAACATGGCGAAACCCTGTCTCTACAAAAACTGCAAAAATAGCCAGGTGTGGCGGCTCAGGTCTTGGGAGTCTGAGGTGCTTGGGAGTCTGAAGAGGGAGGATCACTTGAGCCCAGGAGGTCGAGGCTGCAGTGAGCTGAGATCATGCCACTGCAGTCCAGCCTGGGCAACAGAGCGAGACCCTGTCTCAAAAAAACAAAAACAAAGTATTCAGCACTGTGAGGCACTCTGAGCAGAAGGATGTGGTGGTCTCACCTCGCTCAACTCTTACTCTTCGCGTGTCTGTTAAATTCTCTTCCTCTGAGCGCCTTCCTGACCACACAGGCTCACACTCGGTCTTGGGGGAATTGTGGACAGTGTGTTTGTGCTGGCCCCACAGGTGTTCAGTGAGAGCCAGATATTGCTCTGTTAATGACAACATGGTGGTCCGTCGGGGTTGGGGAGAGGCTTGGGGACCTCTTATACTTAAAAGAAAAAAATAAAGAGACCCCCGCCAAGCATCAGTGAAAATCCCTGCAAACGTGATCAAGAGTCTGTTGAAGTATATGTTCCCTTGTCCTTATGCATTTCATGCGAGTTGATTAAATCAGCTGTACTTTAAATGCTGAAGGAAGTTGCTATTTTAAATGAGATTCTGTTCCACTTTTGTGTGCCCCTATCAGGACTTCCATTTCTATGAAACGACACTCCCTTAGTACTGTGTCTGCAGCCTGGGTGCTGTGCAGGAACCCACTGAGTTAGTTAGAAACCTAAAGTGGGGTTCCTCTCCTCACACTCCCCTCCTAGAAGCCCTGTGTGCTTCCTAACCTCTGAGTCCTGACACCCGCTACAAGCCTTTTGGTAGAGAAAAATGTATTGTTACTGGTTTCTTTTGCATCAGTTATGGAACATCACAGAGAGAGGGGGCATTTTGGGGAAGGTGAGACAGGGATAGATATAGAAGCCTCTGTTCTTTCCCTTTTGTCTTATGTTACTTTCTATCCTGTGGGGGCTTTGGAGGGCAAGGGGCTAAGGCCCCCACCCCCTGGCAGTTTCTGATCATGAATTGTCCCTGGTTTGAAAGAAGAGGTGGTAGGAACGTGGATCTTACTAAGATGGTGCCTGAGCTGAGCTGGTGGTGTTAGTTCATCACTTCCTCCTGCTGCCGACATGCAAGTTTAAGGAATCATAAATCTCCCTTTCTACTGATACAGTGAATATTGAAGCTTTTTTTTTTGACTGGACTGTAGAGTCACTTTTTTTTTTTTTGAGATGGAGTCTCACTCTGTTGCCCAGGCACATGAGGCTAGAGTGCAGTGGTGCGATCTCAGCTCACTGCAACCTTCGCTTCCCGGGTTCAAGAGATTCTCGTGCCTCAGCCTCCCGAGTAGCTGGGATTACAGGCGCCCGCCACCACTCCCAGATAATTTTTGTATTTTTAGTAAAGACGGAGTTTCACCATGTTGGCCAGGCTGGTCTGGAACTCCTGACTTCAGGTGATCCGCCTGCCTCAGCCTCCCAAAGTGCTGGGCTCACAGGTATGAGCCACTGCGCCCGGCCTGTAGAGTCACTTTGAATGGATAGAAAAAAGCCCACTTTGGTGTTTGAAAATACTTATGGTTTAGGTTTTTGACAAATAATTGAATTTTCTCCACTTTCACTAGTTTGATTTTTGCTGCTATTTTATGGTGAGTGATGGAAATTTTGGAGCTGGTCTTCCAGACTCCACTGGTTTCAGGGTAAGGATCACAGTGAGGATGTTCATGAAGGCCCCAGGCTGCTCCCCTGCTCTCTGAACCTCCCTTGCAGTCTGAGAATTGATCATCTCAGGAGAAACCTCTAAGCTCTAAACTCTATCATGTGCTTTTAAAATTGTGCATTTTTATACTAGTATCTCTTTGAAAGAATATGCACTGATACGGACTCTATCCCAACAGGTGTATTGGAAGGTCTCAGAAGACAAAAAAGCAAAATGTGCAGAAAAGGGGAAATCAAAACAGGTAAATTTCTTTTGCAAGCTACAAAGAATCCCATTCAAGTATTTCTTGGTTGTTTTAATCTACTGAATGCCAGCATTCCTGTGGTGCAGGCCAGCCTTTTCTCCAGGCTCTGTTCATTCTGCTGGGCTTGGTTTTGTTGTGATGCGTCTTGGAGCTCATCCCTCTATTCCTGAATATCGGGTTTGGGTTTCTCAAAGCAGGTGCCAAACATAGTTGGCCTTTGAGAAATACTTTTCTAAAGTTTATATGAATTGAATTTATTCAGATGGCCTGAAACTTGGACTATAGAACACGACTTCTGAAGCCCACTGGTGAATGGTGCAGAAATTCAGGGTTTGTTCTGCTTCCTTGCACCCAGAGGCCTTAGGCTTGGAGGAGTTGCTAGTCATGCAGTTTTTCTCAACCCGTTCATTGGACTTGCGACAGAGATGCCCCATTTATTCGGCCTGCTGTGCTCAACCTCTTGCAGGAGGGAGCACATGAATGAGCGAGTGTGGGATCTGGCCAGCTGTTTTGGGTGCCAGCAGGAGCAGGCTTTGTGTGGGCCCTGTGGTGGTGCCCAGGTTGGGGTGCCTGTGACCCCTGCAGCCCCAGAGGGTGTGTTACAGTGCTCTCTTATGTCTGCTGTCCATGGACAGCGGTGTGTTATAAGCTCAGTGGGCCCCTTTTCTCATTGCATGGGACAGCTGTCCTCTGCCAGTGAGGGCAAAGGGCCAGTATGACAGCCTTTTTTGGGTACACACACTTGGGGTCCTGAGCTCTTGTCCGGCATCCAAGAAGAATGAGGTTGCATGGACACTTAAAGGATAGTGGAGTCAGAGAATTTTGTTTAGCGATGGAAGTGGCTCTCAGCGGAGATGGGAGCTTGAGAGGGAACGAGACGAGCAAATAATCTTCCCTGAAGTCTGGCCAGCTCTGGCCGGCTCTTCTCCAAAGTTAAGCCATTTAAGCCATTTCTCCAAAGTCCAGCCATCCCTCTGAAGTCAAGTCGCCTCTCTCTGGTCCAGCACCTTCTCTTCTCTATCAGCTGAGTCTGGGCTCTTTATAGGCACAGGATGAGGGGCAGGGTGGGCTGTAGGTAGTTTCAGAAAAGGCAACATCTGATTGTAAAAAGATGTTGTTCAGAAAGAACCAATCGGGAGACAGCGGGCAAACGGATAGAAGTTCTCGCTCTGGGCCGCGGGTTTTAGGCTTTTTGGCTCACACGTGGGGTTTTGTCAGGGACCTGCCCCTGTCTGCCTAGACTTTCTCTGGCTCCTTTCTCTATCACTGGGACTTTTGGATTCTTGGCACACGTCCGTCCCTTTGGTCCCTCAGGCCCCTCAATGTGGTGCTCATTCAGGGAGCCCTGGGCCGAGTACTCATTCCCGTCTGCAGCTCTAGGTTACCCTCACCACCCTCTGAGCCATCATGTCCGTACCTGGCACTGGGCATTCTTCCTCAATGGTGGTCAAGACAAGCTGAGTTAACGGCAAAAAAAGAAAGAAAACCTAAGGAAGTCTATGCTAAACTTTCTTAGCAAAATGCTAAACTCTTGCACTGAAGTCTTTGTCTCTAAATCCAAAGTTAGATTAGGAAATGAGAGGAAAAGCAGGCGGTGCAGTGTAGCTCCCGTTTCCGGGGATGTGCAGGTGGGTTGGGGTGATTAGTGAATTACTTCCAACCAGTCTAAAAACAGTCAAGCAAAAAGAGAACTCTCCTAATGTGGGATGATTTCAGACTATAGCACATGTAATGCAAGTACTTTTAGCCTGAAATAGTGGGTTCTGAAATGGTATCTTTGTTTTCCTGCTTGGGCCTTTCTGATGCCAAGCCGGGCTCCAGGCTCTCCTAGTGCAGCCTCTCCCATGGGGGCTGGACTGGGACCCTGGGTTGGGTAGACCTAGTATCGCTGTTCCTAGTTCTGTGCAAGTGGGAGGCAGGGTGGGGTCTCCAGAAACAAAGAGGAAATTCTGTAGGGTGGACACTTCTCCAGGCCTGGCAACAGAACAAGTGGTCCACGTACTTAGCAAGAGTAAAATATATTGCTTTCAACAGCGGGTGTCCCAGTAAGATTTGAGGTAAGCATTCATTGAGTTTTTTTTTAGTCACCACATCTTTGCTGAGTATCAATTAGGGACTGAAACAAAATCCGTTTGGCACCTGAATAGCATGTGGGCACTGCAGAGACACAGTTACTCAGGCCAGTTTCAGCTTTAGGTTTGCCTAAGGGTGGGGTTGGGGTCTCAGTGAACCTCCCACTGTACGAGAACAGGCCAGTGTGTGAAGAGGAGTTGCAGAGGGTCTAGATGACAAGACAAGGCTGAGAATGCACACCTGCCTCGTTGGCCTGGGGCCACGTGTGAGCTGGTGTTGGTGAATGTGGGTCTGTGCCCCTGAGATGAACAGCGTGAGCAGTTTGAATAGTGGAGGGCGTCTGGGCTGGACGGTTGCTAATGGTGCATTTCTCTTCCCTGCAGACAGAGTGCCTCAACTACATCCGGGTGCTGCAGCCACTCAGCGCCACTTCCCTTTACGTGTGTGGGACCAACGCATTCCAGCCGGCCTGTGACCACCTGGTAAGGCTGATGGGCACCTCCCTGTGCTCACGCCAGCCTGGTCAGCAGTTAAAGTAGAAGGGGGCTCAAAGCAGATGTAAAGCTGTCTCCACCCTAAAAAATAGGATTTTCTCAGATCCAGCTGCAGAAAACGGGGGCAGCTTGTGGCTCCTCTGAAAGTCTTACATGGCTGCTGTCAGGGGCACACAGCCCACTTGGCTCCTCTAAGTTTCGGTGTCCATGGCCAAGGGTGAGGCCTGGGGTGCAGCTCAAGGTGCTGGGAGCCCTTGGTGCTAGTGCAGAGCATGCCACGGAGGGGCGTGCTGTAAAGTACAGACAGCCTGAACATGGCATTGGGGGCGTGCTGGGAAGGACAGATAGCCTGAACATGCCATGGGGTGGGGGCGCGTGCTGGAAAGGACAGACAGCCTGGCAGCTCTGGGCATCTGGGTCAGGTGGAAAAGTCAGGACTTGCTCCTGACTTGTGTGTTCTTGGTTGGTGCATCTGTGCTCTGGCTGTGGGACCCATCCTTCGGGTCGGCTGTGGTGTGCAGCTTTCTCACTGAACCACTCCTGGGTCCGTCCACTCAGGGGCAGCAGGTCAAGTGTGCTGAGCTCCTTGAGAAGCAAGTCCGGCCTCTGTCCCTCACCGGGTCACATCCTTGACTGCCCAGCCTGGTGTCTGGCACCTCCCCCTGTGTGAGGGTCCTTTCTATCCAGATAATCTGGTGAGCAATGTGATGATCATCAGAAAGAGAGGGAGAAGTAGCATTTTAAATAAGTCCATGGGAACATGGAAAATGAAGCACATTTTCTACAGTGTGTCCCTGGATTTTAATGAGTCCTGATAAATGTAAAATATGCCACAGTGAAAAGCATCATGTGCTAGAACCCTAAATTAATTGGAATTAAAATATTTTCCAATCTTGAGTCAGAGATAAATGACAAGACAACGTATGGCCTTATTAGAGACTTGATGAGGAAGCCTGGTATTTGCACACAGACGTCTGGAGTGAGATTCATAGTAGGGGTCTACCCAACTGCCTGTACCATAGATGCTGGCAACGAAAGCTGATAGGGGGTGGGGGTGCTTTGGGGATAGTAAGACCCTCAGTCTTCAAAGACAGTCGTTTGTATTTACTTTTGTGCAGAAAGTACAGTTGGACCAGAAACATTTTGCACAACAAAGGATTTTTCTGGCTAAACTCAATCAGGAGCTTAAAGTTCTGTCATTTAAACTTACATTCTGTAGATAGGTTAGCTGTTGAGGTTAGATACTGTATTTGGTCTAAATTTAGACCTATAATTTTTCCTTTTTTTTTTTTTTTTTGAGACGGAGTTTCACTCTTGTTGCCCAGGCTGGAGTACAATGACACAATCTCGGCTCACTGCAACCTCCGTCTCCTGGGTTCAAGCGATTCTCCTGCCTCAGCCTCCCGAGTAACTGGATTACAGGCATGTGCCAACACGCCTGGCTAATTTTGTATTTTTAGTAGAGATGGGGTTTCTCCATGTTGGTCAGGCTGGTCTTGAACTCCTGACCTGAGGTGATCCACCCGCCTCAGCCTCCCAAAGTGCTGGGATTACAGGCATGAGCCACCACACCCCGTCAATTTTTCCTGATATTTTTAATAAAAGTTTTCGCAGCTGCAGAAAAGATGTATCACTTGTATATCCTGGCAACCTAGATTGCACAATTGGGAGTGTGTGTTCACGTGTCTGTGTGCCTGTGCATGTCTCTGTCCACATATGTGTCTGTGTACATGTGTGCTTGCTGAACTATGACCCATGACTCCCAAATGCCTTCACAGGCATCTCCTAAGAATAGTAACATTTTCCTATGTAACTTCAGTTTTATCATTATCTAAGAAAACGTTCCCCAGCATCATCCAGTCTCCAGTCCCCGTTCAGATTTCCCCAACAGCCCCCAAACCTCCTTTCAAGGTATGATAAATGGTCACATCCAGTGGGGTTCATATTCCCTAACCTAACAGGTGAAGAGCCGTGTGCTGCTTTAACCGGCCTTTCAGGGGTGTCAGCTGCGGCCTTCCACGTGGTCTGAGCCTTCCTGCTCTGCTTCTGAGAGCGTGTTTCCAGCCAGCCTCCTGCGGCAGAGGTGCTGGGTACCCTCAACCCGCCGTGGGCCCTGCCCGTCTTCTTCAGCATGCCCAGGCTGTTGGCTGCCAAGCAGCATCCCCATGCGTGTTCTGTGTGCTCTCTGGTTCCTGGCAGGCTCAGCCCCTCTCTCGTCTGTGCTGTCCAGATGGGTTTCTTCTGTCGCTTGCTGGGTTTTGCCTGTTTTTCTCCTGGATGCCCTTTCTCACTCATTTGTCCACACTTCTCACATGTTCAGGGATGGAGACACCTCATCTGCCATTCTGTAGGCATTTCCCCCAGTTTGTCACGTATTTAACCTTGCCGTGTTATTTCCCTGAGTGGAACTTTCCAGTTCTCTCTGTGGTTGGATCTGTGTATTTTTTTCCTCATGTGGCTGTGGGCACTCTGGCCAGGTAACGAGATGACCCCCAGATGGAAATGCCAGCCCCTGCTTTGTTTTAGTACAGTGCAGTTCTGTTTTTAGTATTCAGATTGTTGATCCATCTGGAATGTGTTTTGGTGGGTGGAGTGACGTAGGGATTCTGCCTGTTTATGTTTTTCTGTTTCCTATTTATTGGGTCACCTAGCTGCTTAGAATGCTGTCTTATTGATGTTAAAATTCTGCTTATGGGCTTCCGATCACATACTGAGCATGTCCTGTATTGGGTTTGTCCTGGTGGCTTTCCAGCCCTAGAGCCATCAGCATTGCCATTTCCATTTTGCAGATGAGTAAATTGAGGGTCTGAGATCTTGAGAAGCTTGGCCAGGGCATCGGAGCAAGGGCACCAAGGTGCCGATGTCTAGGCCTGTGCTGAGCAACACAAGCCCTGGCCCTGATGGGTGGGACTCCCGTAGCTCCACACCCATCTGCTCGGCCCTGTTGGTCTTCCGAGAAGAGCAAATTTGTAAAGTGAAGTGGTACAAAGACACATTGTTACTACAGAAATTCAGCCATCTGATGATGTGCTCTCTTTTTATTCAATTGTAGAACTTAACATCCTTTAAGTTTCTGGGGAAAAATGAAGATGGCAAAGGAAGATGTCCCTTTGACCCAGCACACAGCTACACATCCGTCATGGTTGGTGAGTCCTGCCCCTCCAGTTCCTTCACCCTGAGGATTACAGTGGCTTGTTAATTACCAAACAGGATATTTGGATCTTCTCTGAAGTGCTGTCTTCCTTGGCTTTGTTTAAATGGGAGCTATCCTTACAAAAGGCACATGTGACTGCATAGACCCTTTAACTTTTGAATTCATTGTTTGCAAGGATAATAGCCGCCATGGTAAACGTCACTTTGTATCCATTGCTTCCATTGCTGGCTCATGTCATTTGGATAATCCCCGTGTGTGGAGCAGATGCTCCTGTTTGAGAGTAAGGTTTTGACTGAGCCACATGCTGTCTGCAGTGGTCTCACACCCCTGAGCAAGTGGTCATAGCCTGGTGTGCACCCACTGTTGCATCTGCCAGCATTTTCCCGGATGCGGGAATTCCTTGCTCTTGTTTACTTATTGCCCCATGACTCTTAAAATGTAGCTGAACATGGAGCATTAAGTTATCCCCAGCAAAGCGAGAGCACGCCTGTGGTCCTAGCTACTCGGGAGGCTCAGGCGGGAGGACAGGAATTTGAGACCAGCCTGGGAAACAGCAAGAACTCATCTCAAGCCAGGCGCAGTGGCTCATGCCTGCATCACTTAGGTCAGGAGTTCGAGACCAGCTGGCCAACAGGGTGAAACCCCATCTCTACCAAAAAATATAAAAATTAGCCAGACGTGGTGGCACACACCTGTAGTCCAAGCTGCTTGGGAGGCTGAGGCAGGAGAATCGCTTGAACCGGGAGGTGGAGGTGGCAGTGAGCCGAGATCACACCACTGTACTCCAGCCTGGGTGACAGAGTGAGACTCTGTCTCAAAACAAAACAAAACAAAAAAACCTCATCTCGAAAAAGAAAGAACTAGAAGACACAGGACACCCCAACAGTTGAGGAGACTGTCTTTTCCTTTCCCCAGGCAGGGACTTAATTGGTTATAAAGGAAAACACTGTGTTGAATGTTTGTCCCAGTGTTGGTGCCGTAGCCTGAGAGGTTGGTTCCCTTTTCCTCTTTTCTTCTGGGCCCCTGCAGATGGAGAACTTTATTCGGGGACGTCGTATAATTTTTTGGGAAGTGAACCCATCATCTCCCGAAATTCTTCCCACAGTCCTCTGAGGACGGAATACGCAATCCCTTGGCTGAACGGTAAGGAAGAGCAGTGCACCTTAGTGGGAGGTGCACGTCTCCTCATGAGCGCACACCCGTTGATCTCTCCTTTTGCTGTCTCTGAGCCCTGGGGGCCCCCAAGCTTGTGTTAGCCCCTGTTTGTGGGGGACACTTCCCAAACTGTCCAGCAATGGCCAGAGTCCCAGGGCACCTTGTTGGGTGTTTTCACTGGTAACAGAGTACTGTCTTAAGACAGCTCCCCACTAACCCCCCAAAAATGGATTTGGGAGACTCTCATAAAATTGAGAATCTGATAGTAAATGGTAAACTGAGACTAATCAGATGGGGACATGGTGTAATTTCCAGAATGATATTAAAGTGTGGCACCAACACTGGTGTGGGACCTGCCTCCAGGCCCAGCCTCTAGCGCTTGGTCAGATGGGCTCTGGGTGCCTTGTTGCTGCCAGCAGCACATGTCCGATGTCCATCTTCAATGTGCAGGAAGAAGCTGGTGGCTGTTCATGGGGGCTTTTCTTGTGGGTGCCAGCCAGTAAAGCCCTGGGTTTTGAACCTCTTGACCTTAGGGCAGATCCCCAGACCCAAGATTCAGGGACACTCGGCCATTCCTCGGGGTGGGGCAGGATCTGGTGGTTAGAGTTTATTTGAAGCATGTGTTGTTTAAACCAGCAAATGCATGCCTTACATAGGTCTCTGATGCTGGTACGATCTGGCTCCCTACCTTCAAGTCAGGAGGCCCAGCGTCAGTTCTTGGGGTGGACCTGGGTGGGATGCGCTGCAGAACCACCGTCAGGGGCACCTCTCTGAGGCCGAGGAGGTGGGGGTAGGGCACCATCTGGGCTCAGGGCTGTCATCATCCCCGGACCCTGGAGTTTCTGCTTGGATTGTGGCATGTGCACACTCCAGACATCCTTGCAGGGAAGCCCTCAGGCCCCCAAGGCAGTGCCGGCCAGCCTCGTGACCTCGTGGGTGCAGGCAGTCCCCCAGCTCTGCGTTCTGGGATAATCACTGTCCTCTCTCTGCAGAGCCTAGTTTCGTGTTTGCCGACGTGATCCGAAAAAGCCAAGACAGCCCCGACAGCGAGGATGACAGGGTCTACTTCTTCTTCACGGAGGTGTCTGTGGAGTACGAGTTTGTGTTCAGGGTGCTGATCCCACGGATAGCAAGAGTGTGCAAGGTGAGTGCCAGGCACTCTGGCTTCACTTGGCCCCTGCCATTGCAATAGTGTGCCTGGATGATGGGTGGCTCCTGACCTTCGTCTCAAATGTCACTTTCCCTAGCACTTTATTCCCTTGGGTCTCAGATGCGGCTCTCAATGGATCTTATTTCTGGGGGTTGTGGGGACCGAGGGAGTGCTGGCCCGCATGTGTGACCCATTAGCCTCCTGTTCTCAGGAGGTTCTTTCTTTTAATGCACCCTCTTCAAACCTCTCTAGCTTATAAAAAGCAAGGCTTTGTGGAATGTATTCACCAGAGTCTGTTGGAATTTCACCTTTGGGTCTTAATCTACCTAAGAGTGAAACATTAACCGACAGCTTAAGATTAAGAAGAGAGAACCAATATAGAAGTTTGTCAAAACACAAATCTTTAAGTACATAAAAAGTGGGGGGAGTGGTGCCTTTAAAATGACACACTGTAGGCACAGTGCTCCGCACAAGAGAACGGCCTATGGGCTTGATTACAGGAAATCTCAAGGTTGCTCAGTGGCAGTTTCCAGGAGGTGGATTGTCAGGCCTCAGGGGAGCTGGGGGAAACCACATGAGACACAGCCACCATGTCCCTGGCCAGGCGCTCATCTCGGAGCAGGTAGCCATTCGTCTCTAGTGGAAATTGGTAGACAGTTCCTGCATGGCCCTTTCTCATGTAGTCATGACCATCAGGACATCAGAGAAACAGGGTTCCTTTCGTGCCTATGGCGCATGAAAGTGGATGCCTTTGACACCATTCCCTTAACAGCCCCTTGCATAAGGAAGAAGGTTGGGTGATGCGCACACCTGAGTATCCACCTGGTGCTTTGCTACCTGCCCAGGCCTTCTGTAGCCAGGGCTCACTGACCAGATCCTCCAGCTACCCCCCAGCCGTGGCTGCCATGCTCCTGTCTTGCAGACCAGGAAACCATCCTATCAACAGTATGAGTGTGGGGGACAAGCCAGTGCCCTTGAGATGGGGAGGGTGCTGCAGGGCCAGGGCTCCTGGCAGGCGTGCACAGTGCTCAGAATGCCGTCAGAGCAGCACTGGCCAGGGGACTCGAGCCCTCCCCTGCCATCGGAAAGCCAAGGATCAGACTTGCCTTGACCTTGACTTATTACCCAGCACTGAGGGTTTGCAGCAGGATCAGTGAGCAGATCCAGTGATGCACAGAACAGCCACCCCCATCCCCCACAAGTCTCTGCAAGTCGTAGGCACACTGCTGTTGTCCCCTCTGTTCCCATTTTTTTCCCCATACTTGTTTGAACTCCTGGACTGGGGTGGTTTGAGCTTAGCCCCCACAGCTCCTGCCTACCACCCAGGCACACATGAACCCTTCACCTGCTGCCCGTGACCTGAAAGCCAAATGAGACCCGTGATGAAAAATGTGCTAGAAATTATTCTTTGCTAAAACATCAAGGAGGAAAATGAAGTCCTTTTATCAAAAAGAGAATTTGGGCTCCTGTAATCACACAGCAGAGATGAAGGGGGAACATATTCCCTGTGTCCAAAATAAGTAAGGCTGCTTCTATTTCATATTCCTCTGCACTCAGGTTTTGTGGTTTCAGTATTTCTCTCCAGACCACACACAGTCATGCGTAGTTTATAATTGTGTCTTGGTCATCGGATCCCTGAAAAGCGTTTATAAAGAACTTAGTAGGTTCAAAGCACTTTAGCAGATACCTTGGGTAGAAAGGAAGTGAAGGATCTATTCCCTCAAAGGGAGGAAGGTTCACACATTTGCCCAAGACAGGCTGCTGGACCGGTGGCTGTCCCCTGGAAGGAGGCTGCCGCCACTTGCCCCACGCAGAGCATGTTCATTGATGGGTCCTATGTCAGGAAAGTCACACAATGCCAGGGGCCTTGGCATTTGGAAGTGTGTGAACACGGCAGCACCTCTGCGGTTGCAGGACTGAATGCTGGTCACAGGCAGGCATGGATGATCAAATGAGCTTTCAGTGAGAGGGCTTTTGTCTGTTTTGTTTTGTGTGTTAACCCAGGAGCGTTCTGGGATCCAAGCTGGAACCTGGACGCAGTGCTGCGGGCCACACACATAATTGCGGCCTCTGTCCCCTGTTGCCCAAGCTTTGTTTCAGTCAGGCACAGCTGCACTGTGCTGCGCCATGGAGGGGTGCACCTCTGACCTTAGTGCCTGCTCACAGGGGATCCGCTCTCGGCCCACCATGTCTTGTTGGGGTTTTAGGGGGACCAGGGCGGCCTGAGGACCTTGCAGAAGAAATGGACCTCCTTCCTGAAAGCCCGACTCATCTGCTCCCGGCCAGACAGCGGCTTGGTCTTCAATGTGCTGCGGGATGTCTTCGTGCTCAGGTCCCCGGGCCTGAAGGTGCCTGTGTTCTACGCAGTCTTCACCCCACAGCTGTAAGTGCCCTGGGTGGAGTCCCCCCCCTTGCTCCCTCGATGCCGCCAGGCGGTCCTGTCACCTCTTTCCCCTCCCCAGGAACAACGTGGGGCTGTCAGCAGTGTGCGCCTACAACCTGTCCACAGCCGAGGAGGTCTTCTCCCATGGGAAGTACATGCAGAGCGCCACAGTGGAGCAGTCCCACACCAAGTGGGTGCGCTATAATGGCCCGGTACCCAAGCCGCGGCCTGGAGCGGTGAGCTGGGACATTGGGGGCGGGCCGTGCTTTCCCTTCAAGGCCCAGGGCATGAAATCCAGTACAGGCACCGGGGCCTGCTCATGGGCTGGGTACCTGGCCACGCCAAGGCTCTCTGCATTGGGACAGGGACGGCCGATGAGCACAGCTCATCCTTCTTCCCTTTTGCATGTTATGTAACAGCCATTGCTACACTATTGCACAAACAAGAAGGCTGGGGCAGCTGTTTTGCACAGTTAACATTGCATAACAATTAGGTCTGTTTCATTTTCAGTTTCTTACAGAGAAACATCATTTCTTGGCAGAGGCCTCTGCACTGTCCACTAGTCAACAGGAGTCACATTTTTTCCTCCTAAATATAGTGAACTTTATGTAGAAATTGGGAATTTCCAGGCCAATTCCCTCCCTCACATGGTGAAATGGGTGTGACAGGCCTGTGCACAGCCCTCTGTGGGGCCGTGACCTACATGGGGTGTCCTGGCCCTCAGAGCTCACTGCAGCACCAGCTGCCTCCCAAGGGCAGCTGTCCCTGACACCATCATGGCTCCTTCTGTGCATAGCTTAGTAAAATGTGTTCACTCGTGGTCACAGATTTTGGTTTACACACATCAGGGAGCTAGAACGGGAAAAAAGAATCCCTCAGGCTCTTATGCTGTTTAAAATTGTCCTGGTTTTAGCCATGTTTAGCATTCTTTTCATGAGAAAGCTGCAAATCAATGTTCTGTTTTTCAATTTCGAAAGCTCAATAAGTGTTTTTCACTTACAAATAGATACAAATTCCTTCCCTGAGTATGTATCGTGAATGCAATTCTGTCTTGCAGATGTGTTTTATAACTGTGTCTTCTGCTGGCTGGGGAGAGGCCACCTTTCTGCATAGTAAAGTTATTCACTGCTACCCTCATTTCAAGGCATGCATTGTGTGGTTTCCAGGTTTTGCAGCTCCCCCCTGCATTGGCTGCCTGTGTGGAAGCACCTGTTGGGTGGTGGGAGCACGAGCACGTTAACAGCGGGGATTTTCTCCCTGCAGTGCATCGACAACGAGGCACGGGCCGCCAACTACACCAGCTCCTTGAATTTGCCAGACAAGACGCTGCAGTTCGTTAAAGACCACCCTTTGATGGATGACTCGGTAACCCCAATAGACAACAGGCCCAGGTTAATCAAGAAAGATGTGAACTACACCCAGATCGTGGTGGACCGGACCCAGGCCCTGGATGGGACTGTCTATGACGTCATGTTTGTCAGCACAGGTGGGTTCCAAGCGCTTGGCAGGCTTGACAGTGACAGCACATCTGTGTCCTTTGGTAGGAAAACTGGGAAATCCAATTACTCTTTTGTGAGTAGTTCCATTGCCTCCCTCGAGGTGACCCAGGAGGTTTGTGGGAACGTAAAAAGATTTCTGAGAAGTCACCACACCAGGTGGCTTTCAATTCTGGGACCACCAGGCTACTGGGGGTACTTGTTAAAAATAAAAAAACAAGTCCTGGCCTGTGGCTGGGCTGGGCTGGTGCAGAGGAGTACTAGCCGCTGAGGAGTTGGGGCGATGCCCATGCGGGGGGGCAGGTGTGAGCCACCTGGGAGGAGGCGTCAGCCTGGCATTTCCTAACTGCTGGCAGAAGACCACGTCCCTGCTTCCTGGCGGAGGAGCCAGGTTTTAGATGTGCCTTGGCATGTGGACTCTGTAATAAGCACTTCTGGAACAGGGACAGGGGCCAGGAGCCACAGTGGCTGGCAGCGCATTGTGGCCTGCCCTTGGAGCCTCCCAGCCGACCTCACATGCCCCCTGTCCTCACCGCCTGCCTAGGGCCCTTACCAGTGACACCCCAAGGGCTGGTGGAGCGTGGGAGCCCCCTCATGTGGCACTCAGCCTCAAATGTAATGTCGACTGTTATGAGGATTCTTGGGGTCAACAATGGAACAGTTTATTTTCCTTGGAAAAAAACTGGAATAACCCATAACACTTGGGTTTCCAGTTGTTTATTTTGCCAAAGGCTTTTCCTTCTTTTGTTTCTAATGAGAAATCATCATTGTTTTCTAAGTATCTTGTGGAGGGAATGACTTGAGAGTGAAAAGTGTGAAGTTTGCCGCTGTGGTCACTGTCCTTGGTTTCTGTGTCTGGGTTAGTGTCACTGACCTGTACCTTTGGCCCTGCAGACCGGGGAGCTCTGCACAAAGCCATCAGCCTCGAGCATGCTGTTCACATCATCGAGGAGACCCAGCTCTTCCAGGACTTTGAGCCAGTCCAGACCCTGCTGTTGTCTTCAAAGAAGGTAAAGTGACACAGGCAGCTGGACCGGGGGCTTCCCCGCTCGGTGGCTTTGATTCTAGGTGACAGGAGAGTTGGCAAGCTGGAGTCGGGCTCCTGGGCAGGCCCCTCTGTCTGTCTGCCCTGGGTGAGCCAACCTTCAGACTTTGACACAGAGCCATTCCGTGAGCTGTAGGATCTGAATTGGGGAAGGCAGGAAGGCAGGAAGGCAGACCTGGGGAGACGGGACTTCCCCTTCGAAGTTGCTGGAATGTCATTGAGTTGTTGGTGCAGGTTTACAGGCTGTGGAGAGGTGGGCACTGCTCCATGAAGACACCTTTTTATGCCCTGAGCTTGGGGGTGGTGTGCAGACTGCATCTGTGGGATATGATAGTGATACAGCTGACTCGTCACCATGGAAAATCCACAAGAGAAGTGGTTCGTCTCATCTGTAAAGCTGTCTCCACCTGTGGCTGAGACTCTCTGGTCTGGCCTGCAATACTCCCAAGCAGCCCTTGGCAGGGGTGGGTGGGCATCCACACTGGCCTTTAGGGGGCTGCCTCCCTGGCCCTAGCTCCTAACAGGACCTCCATCCACCTTGTGGGGTCCAGGCCCAGTCAGTCCTCTCCTCCCTCAGCTGGGAGCAACAGGCAGAGGAAGGGGGCCCCTGTCTGGCCGGGTAAGATACCTACCCTTGGCAGGTGCATATTTGCAAACACTCCTCCAGGTCTTCTGTCCTCTTCCCTCCCCTGTATCCACAAAGCTTGGGAGCCTGGGTCCTTTTACGTGGTCACCTCCCCTCTGCTAATGGAGAGTTCTCCTTCAGATCTGAAAGGAAAAGAGAACGAAATAGCCTGAGCAAGTTATAAGCCACCGGGTACTGGCATCTGTTCACCAGCCTCTCGGTCTCCAGGACACACAGGGAGCCCTGGAGATTTGAAGGGTCGATGCTTTAGCCACTGGCCCCCTGGGGCCTCACCCCAGCCTCATTGTTGAAAGAAGGGGACCTAGAAGCTCTTCTGGGGCCATCGTGCTGTTCAGTGGCCTCAGCCAGACTGGGCAGGCACCTATAACATCTCTAAAATGTGGACTTCTCATTAGAATAAAGATTGGGCCGCTGGTATGGACATTCGTGAGAATGACACTCTGTTCCAAGGGTCACTTATAGATCCAGGCTGGCAGAGGCTTCCAGGGCACATGGGCACTGATCCTCAAAGGCAGAAGAGGGTAGGAAGAGGAGGGCTGCATAGAGAGGGTTATGGGTCCGTGCCCACCTGCCATCTCCCAGAACTCGGTCACATGGCCACACCAGGGCAGCTGGCCACACAGGGAGCCTCGCACCCAGGAGGAGGAGCCAGTGGGTTTGGGGAAGCGCTTGCTGGTCCTACTGGACCACCCGACCCACCTGTCTCTGTAGGAGCCTCCATTCGTGGGGATGTGGCTTAGTTGCCTGGACAGGTGGAAATGCATCCTGCCTGCCATGGGGTCCTGTGCCTTCTCCTTGGGCCCCAGTAGGCTCCAGATGGGGGTGGAAGGCCCGGCTCCATGGCCATGGCAGCAGGAAGTGGCTGTTCAGTGGCAAAAAGACTGTGCCCCCTGACCCCATCAGGCTCTCTCAGGGTGATCAGCAAATGGAGAAACGGCCAGTACCACGCCCTCCCCCTGTCCTACAGCTGGGGAGGTGCGTTGTTCCTCCACCCTCACCTCCTCTCCCCTGATGACAAGCATGGCGTTTTGCTTTTTATTTTGGTAAATACACATCAGATGAAATTTGCCGTCTTAACCATTTTTCATTGTGCACATCAGTGGCATTAAGAACATTCACGTTGTTTTGCAGCCATTACCACTGTCTGTCTGCAGGGCGCTTTTCATCTTCCCAAACAGAAGCTTTTTACCTGTGAAATCCAAACTCTTCATTCTCCCCTCCTCCAGCCCTGGGCAGCCGCCATTCTGCTTTCTGTTTCTGTCTGGGTACCTCATATAAGTGGAATCACATGGTATTTATCCTTTTGTAACTGGCTTATTTCATTTAACATAATGTCCTCAAGGTTCCTCCCTGCTGTAGCAGGGGTCAGGGTTTTCCAAGGCTACATACTCCTCTGTCGTATGTGAATACCGCATTTTGTGTATGCGTTCATCCTTTGATGGACATGGTTGCTCCCACCTTCTGGCTCCTGTGAACAGTGCTGCTGTGAACATGGGTGTACAGATACCTCAAGTCCTTGCTTTCCATTCCTTGGGCGCACACAGCAGATGCAGTTTGCTCGGCCCTCTCTGAGCCCACCGAGTAGGCTTTTTCTGTATTTTCACCAGGACTCCTTGGGATGCTGAGCTACAGCTAGCGTAGCAGAGGGCAAGGAAGGCACTTGGACAGCTCAATTGCCTCTGATCACGTCCACTGTCACTCCAACCTGCCCTCAGGGTCCGACGCGCACACACAGCAGCAGAGACAGAGATGGGAGCATGAGAGCTGCCTGCAAGGGGACAATCCTCAGGTCCAGGGAAGGGGGAGACAGGGGGCGTTGAGGGGCAGGAGTGCACAGGACAGGCTTGCTCTCAGCGGGCCTCACTCATGCTGCCAGGTGCCTGGTCAGGTTTTTTTTCTTTTCCTTTAAAAATTTTGTCTTGAAATAATTTTAAATTTACAGAAGAGTTTTGATGATTGCACAGAAGGATCTTGAGCGCCCCCACCTAGCTCTGCATGTCCGATGTCTCACATAGCCAGTGTGCATTTATCTGAGCCAAGGTGCTGTCATGGTGCAGTGCGTTACCTGAACCCCAGACCGTGGACCTCTTACCTCCCACCCACCACATTCCTGGCTCAGCACCTCGGGTTGCACTGGACACTGCATCTCCTTGGCTGCTGCTCTGTTCCTGCCTCCCTGACCTCAGCACTCCTGGAGAGGAGTGGTCTGGTGTTTTGTGGTGTGTCTGGTATATTCTTGTGATTATCTTGGGGTCGTGGTTTTAGGGGGAGCACCAAAGAGGGAGCTTTCTGGGAATGTGGCATCTGTATGACACACCAGCGTGATGACCTTAGTCATTCTGTCCAAGTCACCGCCGTCTTTTTCCATGCCGAGTGTGTCGGGGCATGTAGTCCACACTGAGGGTGGGGGAGAGTGAGCCCCACCTCCCAGGGGAGTCATGTGGGAAACCCCCGCAGTCATTCATGCTTATTTGCAGGGACAGACTTGGAGGCTACAGAAATGCCCTGTTCTCCCGCCCACTGACATCCACATCCACCAGTGGGTCCTGCCTGCAGCAGTTACAGCTGGCTGTCCTGATGGCCAGTTTCTCCTTCCCTGTCCCTTCTTCCCTTCCACAGTCATCCTTGGTCTCCATGTGGCGTCGTTTAGTTTTTACAGCTCAGTTTCATTTGGGCTCCAGCCCAGCCCCATCCGGGAGAAGCGGAAGCTGGGGCTGAGTCTCCTGCAGGGTGCAGGAGGTGGTCTGGATCCCCTTGGGACGGGCCTTGCCCCCCACAGCCCACCTCACCCTCCACAGCTACCCTCAAGCCTCTCTTTGGGGTGAGGAGTCAGGCAGGCCCCACTTGGCCACCCAGGGCACCCTGCTGTGCACTGCATGGTGTTCACGCCACCTCGCAGGTGCCCCCCGCGGGACCCAGCAGGACCAGCTGTCCCTTGGAAGTTACCTAGCTTGGCTTTGCTGCCAGAGAATGTTTCCGCCACCTCCACAAGCTGCGCGATGCCCGAACTGTGATCCAGGATGTCATCCTCAATCCTTCCCACAAACGTGGCTCACACGTGGCCTCATCTGCCCAGGTCTCTGCTGCTGCTGCTGCTGTGAGGCCAGCGGCAGGCCATGTTCCCTCTGCTGTGTATTGTCACAGTTTCCTTCCTTGGGGGCTTTCCCTTTCTCTCGTGGGTCTGTGTCCGCACAGCTGGGTGTGTGGCCTGGGGCTTCCTGTATTGGCATCAGGGCCTGTGATCTTCCAGCCACGCTCTGAAGTTGATTCCGAGTGTATCCTCTGAGGATGAAGGTCATGTTTCATTTGATTGTAAACCACTAAGTCGTGTGTAAATTTGGGAATCTTGTATTGTTAACCAAAAGGTGTTCCCAGGCTGTTGAGGCAGATGCCCTGGGCAGAGGCTAGAGAGCGCGCTCCACGGGCCACCTCCAGGTCTGCTGCACGCCCCCGAGCTTCAGGTGGGTGCAGTGTGGGGCCCCCCCTTCCAGCTGAGTTCCGTTCAAAAGCAGTCAGCAGCCCTGGATGCCTGTGTGCTGGGCACTGCTGGTGCCAGGTGGGCTGATAGGATGGACCTGAAGCTGGTGTCACTGGGAACCAAGTGTCCCAGAAGGTGGGAGAGTCTCACCTACCTTCTGCTGTGGGTGTGGCTGCTCTGGAGCTTGGAGGTTGATTTCCCGTCTGTGAGCTCTTCCCTTTTATATATAGACACGTGAAAAGCAAAAGGCATTGTTCCTTTTTTTATGTTATGTATCGCGATCTGCTCATCCTTTGCATGTCGTCCGTTTGGCATCCCCGTTATGTTAGGCCCCTGCTGGATCCATACCCTCACGAGAGGCTCCCCGCCCACAGGTGCCCACATTCTGGCTCAGGGGACAAGGTTGGGCTTCGAGGTGGTGTGCTTCAGCCTCTGGCTGCAGCCCCTTCTCACTTGTAGCGAGGCCGGGAAGATGACTGGGAGTGCCAGGCTTATGCATCCCCGTCTGCAGGGAGGAGATCTGGAGGTGGGGACTGAACAGCCTCCCCACTGGCTGAGAGAAACACATGCAGAGAAGCGCTCTGTTGGAGGGCAGGACCCGGGCAGTGGGTGACCAGACAGGGGAGAGAGGGATTTGGACCTAAGGCCCAGTGAGTCCTGACATAGCATGTGGATTCTGCCGGAAGGTCACAGACCTGCCTTGTTTGCCTCTGGTTCTGAGTACCTCTTCTCCTTACTGCAACGTCCCCTGAAGGTACACTCTGGCTGCTTCCCACACACTGGTGCAGAAGCAGAGGCCATGCTCCTGGATGCCTGCTTGCCTGATGCTAGTTCTCCTCTGTCTCACACATGCAGGGCAAGAGGTTCGTCTATGCTGGCTCTAACTCGGGCGTGGTCCAGGCCCCGCTGGCCTTCTGTGGGAAGCACGGCACCTGTGAGGACTGTGTGCTGGCACGGGACCCCTACTGTGCCTGGAGCCCGCTCACAGCGACCTGCGTGGCTCTGCACCAGACTGAGAGCCCCAGCAGGTATGGGGCGGGATGCACTGCCCGGGGATGTTCCCTGTGTGTGTGTGTGGGTGAGTAACACGTGCCGGTTGTTTTGCAGGGGTTTGATTCAGGAGATGAGCGGTGATGCTTCTGTGTGCCCGGGTGAGTGACTCCTCGACATGCCATTTCCTTTGGGAGTGGCGAGGTCTTGTAACCATTTCACGGTGCTTCGGTTCTGTGGCATTTGTGTGTGTTTTGTTTTTCTTTCTCCACTTGGAACAGAGGTGAAGTGTCCTGTAGCAGACTCGTGGTCTTCTCTGTCTTTTTTTCTTGCCAAAAGAGTATTTGAAGCCACTTAGAGTGTATCTGTTTACTGGGAAGCAGTCTCCTTCCAAAACCATCCTGTTTTCTTTCTGCTTAGCTTGGGGCTTATTAAACAAAACCTAAGCCTGTTATAAATGGGGAGAAAGGAGCCCATGAGTGATTAATCCTCAGGCAGTGGAAGGGCTGGGGTGGTGTTTCCCCTGGGGCTCCCACTTGGGATTCACCCGCCTGTGGATGTCTGAAATAGCGCCACACCCAGAGGGAGGGGTGGCATGAGGCCAGGATGCCCCTTCCCCAGCAGCCACCTTCCAGGGTGCTAAAGGCAGACTTGACCCTCAGTTCTGTGTCCTCCTGACCCTGACAAGACAGCTGTCATCAGACTAAGAAAAGTTTAGGCAGCTGGGCATGGTGGTACACGCTTGTAGTCCCAGCTACTAGGGAGGCTGAGGCAGGAGGATTGCTTGCGCCCAGGGGTTCAAGGCTGCAGTGAGCTTATCATGCCACTGCACTCCAGCCTGGGGTGACAAAGTGAGACCCAGACTCTAAAAAGAAAACAAAAGCTGGCTGAGCACAGTGGCTCACGCCTGTAATCCCAGCATTTTGGGAGCCTGAGGCAGGAGGACCACTTGAGCTCAGGAGTTCAAGACCACCCTGGGCAACGTGGTGAGACCCTGTCTCTACAAAAAATACAAAAATTAGCCAGGCCTGGAGGTGGACACCTGTAGTCCCAGCTACTCTGGAGACTGAGGTGGGAAGATCCCTTGAGCTGGGGGCGTTGAAGCTGCAGTGAGCTGTGATTGCACCACTGCACTCTAGCCTGGGCACCAGAGCCAGACCCTGTTTCAAAAAAAAAAGAGAAAGAAAAAGAAAAGAAAAAAAAGAAAAGTTTAGGCAGGAGGAGAGTGCTGAGATGCACTGAAAGGCCAGCCTTCCTTGTAGTCATTAGCAGAAGCATCTCGTGTCTGATTCAAAGAGCTGACACTAGGCACAGAACTGGCCTCTGCTCAGCTTCCCCAGCCTGACACGTTTTCTTCTGGGACACGGGTGAGAAATGGGATTTCTGCTGCTCAGAGCTGCCTCCAATTTCTTTGTCCCCATGGGCTGTCATCCAGGGCTCATCTTTGCTTTTTGGTCACGCATGTCTTTATCTCCTTAGTTGTTCTGGAAGATTCCGTGTTGCTCCAGTGGGTGAAACTCTTGCGTCATCTTGTGGGTATTTTAAAGAAGTTGTTAAATAGCAAATGGGGATTGTTGACGCTGTGCACGTTTATTTTGATGTTCCAGATAAAAGTAAAGGAAGTTACCGGCAGCATTTTTTCAAGCACGGTGGCACAGCGGAACTGAAATGCTCCCAAAAATCCAACCTGGCCCGGGTCTTTTGGAAGTTCCAGAATGGCGTGTTGAAGGCCGAGAGCCCCAAGTACGGTCTTATGGGCAGAAAAAACTTGCTCATCTTCAACTTGTCAGAAGGAGACAGTGGGGTGTACCAGTGCCTGTCAGAGGAGAGGGTTAAGAACAAGACGGTCTTCCAAGTGGTTGCCAAGCACGTCCTGGAAGTGAAGGTGGTTCCAAAGCCCGTGGTGGCCCCCACCTTGTCAGTTGTTCAGACAGAAGGTAGTAGGATTGCCACCAAAGTGTTGGTGGCATCCACCCAAGGGTCTTCTCCCCCGACCCCAGCCGTGCAGGCCACCTCCTCCGGGGCCATCACCCTTCCTCCCAAGCCTGCGCCCACCGGCACATCCTGCGAACCAAAGATCGTCATCAACACGGTCCCCCAGCTCCACTCGGAGAAAACCATGTATCTTAAGTCCAGCGACAACCGCCTCCTCATGTCCCTCTTCCTCTTCTTCTTTGTTCTCTTCCTCTGCCTCTTTTTCTACAACTGCTATAAGGGATACCTGCCCAGACAGTGCTTGAAATTCCGCTCAGCCCTGCTGATTGGGAAGAAGAAGCCCAAGTCAGATTTTTGTGACCGTGAGCAGAGCCTGAAGGAGACGTTAGTGGAGCCAGGGAGCTTCTCCCAGCAGAATGGGGAGCACCCCAAGCCAGCCCTGGACACCGGCTATGAGACCGAGCAAGACACCATCACCAGCAAAGTCCCCACGGATAGGGAGGACTCACAAAGGATCGACGACCTTTCCGCCAGGGACAAGCCCTTCGACGTCAAGTGTGAGCTGAAGTTCGCTGACTCAGACGCAGATGGAGACTGAGGCTGGCTGTGTGTCCCCGCCGGCGCCTCGGCTGCGACGTGTCCAGGCGTGGAGAGTTTTGTGTTTCTCCTGTTCAGTATCCGAGTCTCGTGCAGTGCTGTGTAGGTTAGCCCGCATCGTGCAGACAACCTCAGTCCTCTTGTCTATTTTCTCTTGGGTTGAGCCTGTGACTTGGTTTCTCTTTGTCCTTTCGGAAAAATGACAAGCATTGCATCCCGGTCTTGTGTTCCGAACTCAGTCGGAGTACTTGAAGAAGGCCCACGGGCGGCGCAGAGTTCCTGAGCCCTTTCTGTAGTGGGGGAAAGGTGGCTGGACCTCTGTTGGCTGAGAAGAGCATCCCTTCGGCTTCCCCTCCCCGTAGCAGCCACTAAAAAATTATTTAATTCCAGATTGGAAATGACGTTTTAGTTTATCAGATTGGTAACTTATCGCCTGTTGTCCAGATTGGCACGAACCTTTTCTTCCACTTAATTATTTTTTTAGGATTTTGCTTTGATTGTGTTTATGTCATGGGTCATTTTTTTTTTTTTAATTACAGAAGCAGATGTTTTAATATTTAGAAGAAGATGTATATCTTCCAGATTTTGTTATATATTTGGCATAAAATATGGCTTACGTTGCTTAAGATTCTCAGGGATAAACTTCCTTTTGCTAAATGCATTCTTTCTGCTTTTAGAAATGTAGACATAAACACTCCCCGGAGCCCACTCACCTTTTTCTTTTTCTTTTTTTTTAACTTTATTCCTTGAGGGAAGCATTGTTTTTGGAGAGATTTTCTTTCTGTACTTCGTTTTACTTTTTCTTTTTTTTAACTTTTACTCTCTCGAAGAGGAGGACCTTCCCACGTCCGTGAGGTGGGTTTTGAGCAAGGGAAGGTGGCCTGGATGAGCTGAGTGGAGCCAGGCTGGCCCAGAGCTGAGATGGGAGCGCGGTACAATCTGGAGCCCACAGCTGTCGGTCAGAACCTCCTGTGAGACAGATGGAACCTTCACAAGGGCGCCTTTGGTTCTCTGAACATCTCCTTTCTCTTCTTGCCTCAATTTCATACCCACTGCCTGCCCAGACTTTCCATCCAGCCTCACTGAGCTGCCCACCACTGGAAGGGAACTGGCCTCGGTGGCCAGGGCCGCGAGCTGTGACCACAGCACCCTCAAGCGCACGGCGCTGTTCCTGCCACTGTCCTGAAGATGTGAATGGGTGGTACGATTTCAACACTGGTTAATTTCACACTCCATCTCCCTGCTTTGTAAATACCCATCGGGAAGAGACTCTTTTTCCATGGTGAAGAGCAATAAACTCTGGATGTTTGTGTGCGTATGTGGACAGTCTCATCTTCCAGCATGATAGGATTTGACCATTTTGGTGTAAACATTTGTGTTTTATAAGATTTACCTTGTTTTTATTTTTCTACTTTGAATTGTATACATTTGGAAAGTACCCAAATAAATGAGAAGCTTCTATCCTTGATTTGGGGAAGACGTTCCTTAGCGGAGGCTGTGCAGCCCCCCGCCCCTGCATGGCCCAGGCGGGACAGCTGGGCTCACTCTTTTCTGTCCGTTTCCTGCTGTGTTTTGCTCTCTCTGGCCTGTGACGTGCTCCTGGCGACTTCTTCCTCAGTGCCCTCTCTTTTCTGTCCTCTCTGTCTCACAGCCTCGTCTCCTAAGCCCCTCCCTCCTCCTGGCTCCTCTTCCCTGTCCTGTCTGGGCCATGCGGGGGACAGGAGGCCTTCCTCTCCCTGGACCCCCTGGCCGGCCTCGGGTGCGGGGCCCGACAGCAGCTCGAGGGTCTCCTTGCTGCCGCCCTTCCTGAGTGACCAGGCACAGCACGTGCACGCCCTGGGGACCTTCCATCTCTTCTGCCAGGCCACAGGTGAGTTGGGCCCTCTCTGTCCCCTGTGCCCTGTCCATCTGTCTCCTCCCGCAGGTGGGGGGCGGGCGGGGGCATCCTCCGCATCCTTCCATGTGTTCCTTTACCTTCTTTATCTGTCCTGGCTGCATCCCTCGGGTTGAGCCATTTCACGCTTTCATTGTGGGTCCATCCCGAGGGAAATTGTGGACAGTGTGAAGCGACTTCTAGTATACAGGGGTCAACCAGTGTTTTCTGTAAAGGGCTAGATATTTAGGCCTTGTGGACCGCAGGCTCTGTCACAGCCACTCAGCTCTGCTGTTGTATTGTAAAACAAGCCATAGTCAATACACAATGAGTGGGCAGGGCTGTGTGCCAATAAAACTTTATTTATAAAAATCCACGGTGGGCCAGATTTACCCCAAAGGCCCCAGTTTCCCAACCTATGGTAAGGATTGCTTCTCCCTTAAAAAAAAAAAAAAAAAAATTTCAAGAGACAGGGTCTCCCTCTGTCACCAAGGCTGGAGTGCAGTGACACAATCATAGCTCACTGCAGCCCCTGCCTCCTGGGCTTAAGCCATCCTCCTGCTTCAGCCTCCAGAGCCAGAGTGCTTCTATTTCTGCTAACAATTTGGAGGTTGATATATGTTTAAAATTTGGAAATTTTAAAAAATTAAGAGCTTCCAGAATGGGAGTTGTTTTAATGACTTGCTTTGTGGTATTTAAAAGCAGAAAAGATTGGCGGGCATAATTCCCCTGCTTTGGGAGGCCAAAGCAGGAGGATCGCTTGAAGCCAGGAGTTTCACACCAGCTTGAGCAACATAGCGAGACCTGATCTCTACCAAAAAATTTGAAAAAAACTAACCAGGCTTGGTGGCATATGCCTTGAGGATTGTTTGAGCCCAGGAGTTTGAGGTTACAGTAAGGTGTGATGGTGCCACTGCACTCCAGCCTGGGCCACAGAGCAAGACCCTGATTCAAAAATAATCATCATCATTATGAAATAAAAACAGAAAAGACTGAGAGTCTAGTGTACTCCTCTGGGATCCTGGAGGAATTTGCCCTGGAATGGAAAATATTCGGATGGGATATCTGCTTTTGAAAGATAATAGATGTCCAGAACCACACTTCAAAGATGTACCCTGTGCTTCAGGCAGTGCGTGGTAGCCCTGGTGGCCCCTGTGTTGTCATCTGACTGATCAGTAGATACAGAAAGAAAGGAAGTGGGCTATTAAAGCCTGCCCGAGGGGAGGAATGAAGTTAATGAAGAGGAAAAGCAAACCCAATTGCTCTCTTTTTAAACATGTTAAACACACTGTCAGTAGCACCTGAGAGTTTTAAGGTGCTGCCCTCTCCTGTTAAACAAGCTCTGAGAGCCCCAGGTGGCCCATGTCTGCTGAGCCCAGAATGTCCCTTGGCAGCCAGCACTGGACAGGAGAAGCTGCCGGTGAGCGTGGAGCACTGTGGAGACGGAGCTTTGCTGGGCCGGCTTGTGTGGTTCCTGCCCTCCACTGAGTGCTACGGACCAAGCCTGTGCTGAGCCACCTGTGGCCGCTCTCACAGCTGAATGGTGCTCAGCCAGGTGGTTTGCCTTGGTGCAGGCATCCCGGAGGACTTCATGTCTCCATGGAGCCTGTGTCCTGTCGCAGCACTGAAGTCCTTCAGGCAGACCCAGGAAGCTCTTCCTTGGTGGGGAGGCTGGGAAGCGGGCAGTGGGTCTCTGAACTGGCCGTGGACCCAGGGCTCCCTTGCCGGCAGATGCAGGCAGGCCGTGTGGTCAGGAGATGTTATTTGTTTGTTTGTTTATTTATTTATTTTTGAGGCGGAGTCTTGCTCTGTTGCCCAGGCTGGAGTGCAGTGGCACAATCTTGGCTCACTGCAAGCTCCGCCTCCCAGGATCAAGCGATCCTCCTGCCTCAGCCCCCCTAGTAGCTGGGATTACAGGCACGCCTCACCATGCCCGGCTAATTTTTGTATTTTTAGTAGAGACAGGGTTTCGCCATCTTGGCCAGGCTGGTCTCAAACTACTGACCTCAGGGGATCCACCTGCCTCGGCCTCCCAAAGTGCTGGGATTACAGGCATGAGCCACCATGCCCGGCTGCTGTTATTAAATGTGAGGCTCCAGGTGTACCTCCTGTAGCTAGGCGGGCGTACACACAAGCCCCTGGGGTCAGCAGGTAATGAAAAATGGGTGCCCAGGGAGAAGGGACATCACTGTTACAGCAACAGAAACCACCCCAGGTATTTCAACCACAGAGAATTTAACACAGGGAATTGGTTACAAAGGTGATAAAAGGGCTGAGAACAAAGTGGGAAGGTGAGGTTTCCATTACCAGCCATGGGCAGAAAGAGCGAAATGTCAAACACTCAGTCTCACTTGCTGTGCCACCGAGGCTGTGGCCGTGTGATCTGTAGCCTCTCCCTGCCTGCCACACTCCCTTCACTGCTGGAGGTCCTACTTGAAGCCACAAAAATGTTTCTTCCTTCCAACTTCCTGTCTCCTGTCAATGACTCCCATGGCCAGGCCTAACAGAAAGCTGGCGGTCATAGATGGATATGGGGGATGTGGCCGTGGGCTTGCAGCAGCGTGGCCAGGAGCAGTGTGTAGAGGGTAGGGGAGCTGAGGGAGGAGCGCGGTCCTTTGCCAGTGCTCAGGATGGACTGAAGAGGTTGGGAACTGAGGCCCCCAGCCCTCCGCCACCGCCTTTTCATGTGGTCTTTTACTTTCTCTCCAGAGGCATTTGGCGCCATCTGGGACATTCCCGTTCCCTTGTTCCACTGAGGCCACAGCCTGCGAGGGCTGTGAGACCTCCCCAGGGAGGACCAGCTTAGGAGGGAGTGGCTTCAGCCTTTTCAAGGGTGGGCCGAGGCCAGGGCATCATGGGCATGCCGTGAACTCATGGTTGTGAATTTCCTGAGTAGGCTCCAGGGTTCTGTTGGGGTCTGTAGATGCTTCCTGCGGCAGAGGCCACAGCGTGGCTTGCAAGTCCCAGAGACTTTCCTGAGGAGAGTGAGTGCCATTTGCTGCCTTGTGGGCCAGGAATGAGCCATTCTGGGTGAGGCCCAGGGCCTGGAGATTGCAATACAGTGCAGTCAGGGCACAGGCCTACCGCTTCCTGCTGTGTCCTCCCCCAGCCACCCAGGGCAGGGCTACTTTGGAACTTGGCTAGGTTTTTCTTTGCTATAATGGCTGTTTTCGTGGTAGCTGTCACAGTGGTTTGGGGGCTGTCTGATTAAAGGGCTAGCAAAATGTCTTTAGAATATGAAACTTAGAGAACATTCGTGGCATCTTCAGTTCCCCATGCTGCGTCCTGGTGCCTGTAGCTCTGCTGGGTGACCCTGTGTCTTGGGGAGCGTCTCACCCCCCAGAGAGGGCTGACTGAAGGTCAGTTGGTCAGGGTCGCACTTGGGGACTGGGTCTGCCCCAGAGCTGCTGGAGGCCCATGTGTCACCCTGGAGATGTCCCCACCTGCCCCAACACTTGGCCAGTGCTCAGAAAGTGGCCCCAGGGACTCGGCCATCCAGGAGAGGTGAGGGCCCTCTGAGGCCAAAGCACTCCCTGAAAGGGGATCGGGATGGGTCCCCACAAAGGAAAACATAGCTCGTGGTGTATGCAGAGGCTGCCAGGGCACAAGGGCCCAATGTGGGGTGTGGTGGAGGTGATGTGGCCATGTGGGCAGAGTAGGGCAGAGAGGCCTGTGTCCTGGGGATGGGAGAGCTTGAGGCCCGGTGGTGGGGTGGAGCCCCACCCTTGTCCTGCACCCAGGGGCCTCGCTGCCCATCCAAGGGAGGGACAGGGCCACACCTGTGGGCCCATGTCAGGAGCTGGGGTGGGAGATTGGCCACCAGTGCCCCTCTCCACCTAGACACGTTTCGTCCCTTCTCCACCACAGTTCTCGCTCTAGGAAGCTCCCTCCTCTAGTATAACTAGGAATTGTCAGTGGAAGATGATATGGAAAGATCCACTGATGGCCCTGGCACAGGCCAGCCTTGTCCCTGGGGCAGGATGGGACGGTCCTGAGAAGGGAGGTTATGACACCCCTGGGGTGTCATGGTGGGAACCATGCCTTTGCAGTGCCCAGGTGAGACAGCACAGGGTGTCACCCCAAGCATGGTACCCCGGGCTCAGTGACAAGAGGGGTGGGCAGGTCAGGACTGCACTTCCTTGGGGCCCATGCCCTGGGAGCCGCTAGCCCTATGATCCTGAGTCCTGGGGGACTGAGTGCATCGGCAGGGCCTGGAGCAGTTGGGAGCTGGCAGCTGCCTCAGTGTGCACTGTGGCCGCACGGGAGGGACAGTGGCCTTGAGAGTGTTCACAGCTGTTGCACAGCCATCCTGTACCGTGCTGGCCCTGGGATGGACTGCCGTCTAAGCTTTGTCATGTGACTAGCAATGCACATTTACTATAGTCAGTCACCCTGGTACCAGCCGTGAAAGACGGGCAGGGACACACACACTACACCCCAGACACACACACACCACACCCCAGACACACACCACACCCCACCCCAGATACACACCACCCCCCACACACACACCTCAGACACACACCCACCCCACACACACCACACCCCAGACACACCCCCCAACACACACCACACCCCCTCCACACACCACACCCCACACAAACCCCTGACACACACCACACCCAGACACACCCCTGACACACACCACACCCCAGACATACACACCCCGACACACCACACCCCAGACACTACATCCCAGACACACACTACACCCCAGACACACACACACCACACCCCAGACACACACCACACCCCACCCCAGATACACACCACCCCCCCCACACACCACACCTCAGACACACACCCCACCCCACACACCCACACCCAGACACACCCCCAACACACACCACACCCCCTCCACACACCACACCCCACACAAACCCCTGACACACACCACACCCCAGACACACCCCTGCACACACCACACCCCAGACATACCACCCCCGACACACCACACCCCAGACACTACATCCCAGACACACACACACCCCAGACACACACACACCACACCCCAGACACACACCACACCCCCCCAACACACCCCCCCCACACACACCACACCCAGACACACACCCCCCCCACCCCACCCCACACCACCCCCACACACCACACCCCCCCACACCACACCCCACACAACCCCGACACACACCACACCCCACACACCCCTGACACACACCACACCCCAGACATACACACCCCGACACACCACACCCCAGACACACATCCCAGACACACACACCACACCCCCCACACACACACCCCAGACACCACACCCCCGACACACACCACACCCCAGACACCACATCCCAGACACACACACCACACCCCCCCCACACACACCCCAGACACCACACCCCCGACACACACCACACCCCAGACACACCACACCCCACACACATGCCACACCTCAGACACACACACCCCGACACACCCACACCCCACACACCCACACCCCAGACACCACACCCACACACATGCCACACCCCACCCCAGATACCACCCCCACACATACACCCCACCCCACACACACCACATCACACCCCTCACAACCACACCCCGCACACACACCACACCCCACACACTAGCCACATAGACTATGCCAGCCACACACCACACACCACACACCACACATGAGCATGACATATACTGCACACACGCCATGCACCGTACCCCCCACCACATCCCAGACACACATACCACACACACTACACAGACCACACAGCAGACATACCACACACCAGCACCACACTCCCTCACACCACATGCCACATACACCACACACCAGCATCACACACACTACACCATACCCCCTTCATACACACCACACACACAAACCAGACACACACCTACATACCACACACACCACACACCAGCCACACACACCACAAACACACCACACACACCACACGCCACACATACATCAGATACACCACAATATACACCACACGTGACACATGTACAACACACACACCACACGACATAACACCCACACCACATCACAAACACAATCATGTCCACCAAACACACACATACCATGTGCATGCACACAATAAATGCACAGCACAAAACATCACACCAAATCACACACACCACACACACATCAAACACCATACACAGACCGTGAACACTCACTGCACATGTGCACACATACCAACACACACGACACACACACTGTACACACCTAAAACACAACCACCCCCATACACACTGTACCAAACACAACCACTCATACGCACCACACACAGCACAGCATACAACACACATCACACAAACACCAATCATACCACTGTTGACACGCACACACCACCACACACACTGCACACACCAAAGCACATACACACCACATAGACACATGCACGCTACCCACACCACACCACACACACAGTCACGTCCACACATACACAACCATACACACACACACATTGTTGACTTAGGATCGTTTCAACTCAGTGGGTTTATTGGGATGCAACCCCGTGGCAAGTGGAGGAGCATGTGTATTGACAAGGAGAGGAAAGTGGTCTGGAGCTGGTGAAGTAAAGTTAGCATGCAGCCGAGCTCTGCTCATCTGAACTGATGAACCGAAGTTCCTCATGGATCACTCAGAATACAGATGGGTGAAAAAATAACCCCACCACCTGTGTGCCAGCACACAGCGCATCTGGCATACAAACATAAGGATTGATAGCGATGAATGGCGGATGGGTTGTGTCTACATGCAGATACAAATCATGCACTTGTACATTAGTGTGCACACACAGAAATAGATTGATATAATTTTTTAACCAAAGTGCAGTCTTCACCCTGTCAGGGCCCTGCCTTCACCCCTGCCAGGACTATCTTCCATGTCAAGTTTAGACCCGTGTCATTTTCAAAGCTAATAATGGTTCCCCCATACTTTAGGCAGCATTTGGATATTTGGATTTGCGATGGCCTTTTATGTTTTAACTACAGTGTTAGAAATCAGAGCCCTTGGAACCACTGGGATCAGAGGGCAGCAGCAGAAGGTGCCCTTGGGCCTCTCTGAGGGGCCCCCGTTCCTAGCAGCCACAGTGGCCTGTTGGCACACGTGTGTGTTCCAGCTGCTCTGTGACATTTCCCTTTGTTTCAGACTCTCTTGAAAGGCCACAGCCATCTTGGATTCCCAAGGCAGACCTTGTGTGTTGGGCCACCCTTGCTGGACAGGACAAGGTGGTGCTATCAACTCCCTGTGCTCTGAGGTCCTTAGCATGTTAGATGGGGCAGCTTCACCAGAAGCTGTCCATGTCTCTTCTGTTATCTATGATAATTCCACGTGCCTTTACAACACAGCTGTCTGGTTACCTGGGGTCTGGAAATGCCCTTGGTGCCTCAGTGGTGCCTTCCCACAGGCCCCCCATGGAGCCAGGCAATGCCTACAGATGCCTCAGTGGTACCTGCTCCGGTCCCTTTGCAGAGAAGAGGTTCAAAATTCCTGCCCACATTGATAAGGCAGCTTGGCCAGTAAGTGGCAGGCATGAACAGGTGCATTCCAGAAGCGCTGGGGCTGGTCCAGTGCCCTGAGTGGTCAGAGCATACCTGAGTGAAACGTTAGGCTGCGTCGGCCTGGTGACTGTCAGGGAGATTGAGGACTCAGAGAAGGGAGCTGTCAGAATTGCTACCTGTGTGGCAGGGGTCTCACTCTCTCCTTCCTCATCTCAGGGCCCCTGGCTACTTTGTGACTTCAACAGAGGACAGAAAGGATGACCAATAGGGCCTCAGGGCATACCCCCAGCTGCACCTGTCCTTGTCCCCAGAAGGGTCCCCAGAGTCTGGGAGGGAGGAGGGGCCAGGGCCAGGATTAGAAAAGACCCTGCCCCAAGGAGAGAGCACAGAGATGGGCCAGGGAAGCAGCAGGATCCTCGGGAAAAGAGGCTGGGAGCGGGTGTCCGGGTGAGGCCCGGGCAGCAGGTATGGGCAGGGACAAGCCAGGAGTCCCATCATGGAAGACATGATGGCCAGCGGCCAGCACTGTGTGCAGAGAATGGCCCCTCTGGAGATGTGCCCGGCTGCCCCATTAGTTGCAGGAAGGCCACCTGGATGTGAGTTTGGGAGATGGGCTGGCCCCGAGGCAGCCAGCCCTGAGGTCAGAGTGGGCCATATGCATGGGGATGTGGGGAGGACACAGAGGAGTGCTGCAGGAGATGGCAGTGGGGGCACTTTCCAGGATGAGCCAGGGCAACTCAGTCACTGGGTAGATGCCTCACCACCCCTCCAGGCCTTCCTCAGGGCGAGTCCACTGCCCAGAGGGCACCTGGTTTGTCGCAGAGTAGAATCAGCTCCACATTTTGTGATCACATCCACAAAGCTCTGAAGCCATGGTGGTCCTGGCACCAGCTGGCTCCGTTAGAGGCTTGGGGTGGGGGTGAGCAGGTGGGAGGTGAGTGCTGGAGCCCAGGCTGCCGGCAGCCTCCCTGGACTCCTGAGTAGATGTAATAAACCCAGCCCTGGTGGATAAACCTGGCCCTTGCTTATACCAAGGTGATCAGTCTTCTCACGACAGTCCTAGCTGTAGGAGAAAGGTCATTACCTACGGCATCTGCCACAGCAGTTAAAGTTTATTTGCCTCCAACTTAAGCTAGCTGCAGTGACAGGAAGGGCCAGGGGGAAGCATCTGTCATCAGGACCTCTACCCTAGATCCTTCTAAGCCACGACAACTTCCCTTCTTTGAGGGTGCGACCAGTGTCACCTGGCTCGCCACTGGGAAGAGCCAAGGCACATCCAGGTTGGTGGCTGCTGAGCCCCACAGCATCAGACCAGCCTCTTGTCCCCACCCCACAGAGGCCAAGGGGGTGATCTGGGAGTAGCACTCCAGCCTGGCCACTCTCTTGAGGTAACGGGGTTGGATGGTTAGGGGGCTTGGAACACTGGCCCAGGCAAGAAACCAGTGGTGTTTTCAGGAGGCCCTGCTGGGAGATGGAAGACAGCTCCTCACTGGGGGCCCAGGATTCCAGGAGCTCCCCAGCAGGCCTCCGTGGGACAGACTTGGGTTTGCAGCTGCTGCCCCGTCCCGCTGAGGGTGTGGTGCTGATGGGGTGGCCCTGCACACTGATGGTAACTCTCACTTTCCCTCTCTCTCATGCATTCAGAAAGAGTTGGATAGTTTAAAAAGGAATACATGGAACGTAAGTACTTCTAACATCTTTAATGTCTTATGATGATCAAGCACATATTTAAATAGCTAACATGAGGCTAAATGATGCCTCATGTTAGCGGTGGTAAGCACATGTGTCTGTTTCTGCTCACGCCCCAAGAGTGTAGAGCTTTGAGGGTTTTGCAGTCAGTGGTCCCATGATGGGGCGTTGGGTGATGAATCCAATCCCGCTTAGGCCACCCAGATTCTTAGTCTCAAGGGCTTGGTCATGAGAACCTTCCAGAGGCTCCTGTGACTCAGTGACTCCAGTTCCCTGGATGGTTCTTGGTGCAGGTCACATGAGGGAGGAGACTGGGCTTTTATAGAACTCACTTCACTGTCTGTTCAAAGAAAAGTGTTACTTGATCATAACAGCTCAAAAAAGATCTGTTTCTTAAAATGAGATTTTACCTGGATGCCCATCAGCTGGGAAAGGGTATATATATTCCCCAGTTGATGGGCACCTAGATGTACATAGAGACTTATGTTTGTACATCTATGTAATATGTACTTATATTTGTAGATAGATATATGGAATTATCTGTGGCTAGAGTCCAAAACATTTTGAGTGGGAAGAAACAAATTATAGAGTGTTAAGATTTTTTTTTTTTTTAAATTCTGCACAAGAAATTCTGCACAAAAGCCAAACCTGTTCACAAGGGCTTGTCCACCAGGCCAGGGCCAGATGGGCCGCCAGGCAAAACAGTTTTGGAGCACCTTCTGAATTTCCTTGAGTTTACAGAATGTTTCCATCAAAGTAACACTTTTATAAAAAATTATTATTATAAAAGCAATGCTTGTTTAAGTTTGGAAACTCCAGGGAAGTATAAAGAAAAAATTTAGACAATCCTAAATTTAACCATCCAGAGGTAGTTACCACCAGCATCCCGGCCATTTTTAGGCCATGACTGTATCAACGTTCACACATGTATACATGGGTGTGTACATATATGCACACACTCCTAGATATTCTTTCACTTAACAGTATTTTTCTGTGTTGCTGAATATTCTTTAATGGCACTTGGAATGAGTGACTTGTGGCCCCCTTCTTGGACATTTCCCAACTCCTCACTGATAGAAACAGGGCTTTACTGGGCCCATCATTGCCTCGGGACTCATTCCTAGGACTGTCCAGCTAAAGGGTCTGAGCTTGGTCAAGTCCTTGGGAGGAGCATTCTCTGATGAGCCTGGACAGTGGGGAATTGTTGACCAAGAGACTGGACAAAGATGAGCAGATGCCACAGTCAGTAAAGCAGGGAAAATGCATTACTAAAGTCACCTTCATTAAACTGGCAATCTCTTCTTTTCAAAAATCAGCATGTGCCACAGAAATGAAAAGCTCTCTGGCCACCACTGTCCTGCCCAGGGAGGGGAGTGTGGGTCCTCCTACACCATTTAATACCTGTATCTGGATGCACCCCTGCCCCTACACCTGAGAAGAAGGCCAGTTTTTGTGTATGCAGGTACTTTGGACTCTTTTGGCTCTGGAATTTGTTTTACCTGCTCAGTGTTCTGAACTCCTTCCTTTTCACTACTGAACATTCTCCATGAAGCCACACTTCACTTTGTCATTCCGAGGTTGATGGGCATCTAGGGCGAATCTAACTTCTAAAGACCAATTCTTATGAGGTGTCATGGTCAAGCGGAGGCCATGGCTGGCACTGGTCTAGGTGGCCCATGGTCCACTTGGGGGCCTTGGTGGGCCTCGAGGAAGGGCAGGTGCTGGTCAGGGAGACAGGTCGCTAGGCAGGAGGTGGGAGGATGTCACCCCAGTCCATGCTGCTGGGGTGCCTGGCCTGATGCAGGCTGTGCCTGTGGGAGACAGAAGCAGCAGCGTGGGCTGGCCAGCCTCCCCAGCCCCACCACAAGCAGGAGCTTCGGAGACAGAAGCAGCACCTGCACCACCTCATCTGCCCTCCAGGGCCTGGCCTGGCCCTCCCCGCCATCCCAGCTCAGCCCCAGTCTGTACACTCTGGGGCTGGAGCTTAGTGGGAGCGTGGCCCCCCTCAGCCCTTTCTGCATTTGAGTGGAAGACAGTGTGTGAAGCTGTGAAGCAGATCAAAGTGGATGTGCTTGTTTTTCCTTCAGTAAGGGACAGGGAGTTGAGCCTGTCCCAACATGGCCAGCAGCCCCTGGAGGGCCAACAGACTTCACAAGCAAGGAAGGCCGGGAGGTGACCTGCTGACCAGACCTCGCTTGTGGGCCCCCCCCCAACCCCCAACATTCTGGTTTTCACAGCCCCACCCCAGCCACCTGGAACAAATACAGAGTCTAGGGGTAGCTCTCAGGGTTGGCCTCGCAGCCTTCTTGCCCTGGGATGAGGCTGGCCTCCCCAGGCAAGGCAGCCTGGGCCACAAGGGAATGTCCCTGCCTCACCCACCCTCCTGATCTCTCCCTCAGACAAGCTGAGGCAAGCCAGGCTCCACCCTGGCAGGTTGCAACAGACGGTCTGAGTGTGTGTGAAGTAATTGGCCTCTCTACTTTTCTCAATAAGTAATTAAGATCAAAAGCCCAGAGAAAAACAACAGAGGTTTGTGGTAGAAGTGGCCAATGTCGGGCCCAGGGTCCATGTTCAAGGCTGGAAGACCATCCTGGATGTGCTGCACTCGGCAGTCCCAGTGTAATTCTGTAGGGCCTGGCCCCCACCAGGGTCTGAGCTCTCCAGCCTGTGGCATCTACTCCCCTCCAAGCCCACCCCAGGTCCCAGTGTCTCAATTGGAGAGACAGGCCCTCATGGTCCCCACTCTGGCCCAGCCCCCTCAGCACACAGCTGGCCGAGCTCTGGGCCTCTCCATGCTGTGGCCCTGGTGATGGCAGAGCCTTTGGGATGTCTCTGTCCATGTGGTAACAGGACGTGTGTGGCAGCAGGGCCATGGTGGGGTGGGATGCTGTTCCAAGGCCCAGAACCATTCTGCAGGAAACCAGCACAGCGCTGCAAGAAAGGGGGTCGGTCCTAGGGGGCACAGACCACACAGGTGTGCTTTGAAAAATGGCAATTAAGGTCAAAGAGCAGGAAGTCCACAGGACAGGGGCCAAGGCCAAGGATCCCGCTGGCCATGGGGAAGCCACCTCCAGGGAGTCCCAGGGACTGAATTGGAAGTTGTCCCAAGTCACTTCAGGTCCAGCTGGGACAGCAGAGGTAACGCCCCTGCACCCTCGTAGGGCAGCTTCTTTGGGTCCTAAATGTGGACTCAGAGGTGGAAACGGTCTGTGCCCCCAGGTCCTGCAGACATTCGTTTTGTCTGGGAGAAGAATGGGCGAGCTCTGGAGACCTGTGTCCCTGTGCAGACCCATGCACTGCCTGATGGCAGGGCCCATGCACTCAGCTGGCTGCAGGATGCCATCAGGGAAAGCGCTGAGTATCGCTGCTCTGTCCTCTCCTCAGCAGGGAACAAGACTTCGAAGGTGCAGGTTGCTGTGATGAGACCTGGTGAGTGATTCCCATGCCCACTATAACCCTTTTATGAGGTGATTTTTCACTATTTACAATGGCAGTGAAAAAAACATGCTGGAAAGCATGCTTGCATGGTGGCATTTTGGGTTTGGGATTTATTGGTTTTCCACTGAGAAAGGTGGCCAGTGGGCATCAAGGGTGCCATAAAGGCCCACAGAGCTTTGACCTGGGGACCCTGCTTGTTTCCCAGAAGTGACCCACCAGGAGAAGTGGACCAGAGAGCTCTCCGCCTGGAGGGCTGTGGCTGGGGAGCACGACCGGATGATGCAGAGCTGGAGGAAGGTGTGGGTACGTGGCGGCAGCCGGGCAAAGAAAGGAGGGCTGGAGCTAGGGGCAGGGCACCTGCCACATCCAGTGGATCTTTCAAGGGCCCCATTCAGCATGGACCCCACTTGTTCCCTCTTAGCCCCGGAGCAGTTTCCTTTATGAAATCTGCAACACTGGGGGGGAATCCCACGTCTTGTTGCTGAGGCTGCAGGAGATCAAGGGGCATCTGGCCCCAGCCCTTAAGAGACTGAAGGAGGCGAGACTGGGAGGGACTCATAGGTGGGGATGTCTGGTTAGATGGGCCCCCACGGCCACCCCATGCTCTGTACAGAGCACTCAGCCAGTCACTCCTTTGAGGAGGGCAGGAAACCTGGACAGGTGGGGCACCCTCCAGGTTGCTCCTGGCTGGATGCCTCACCTGCAGCACCTGCTGGAGGGGTCAGGGGGAGTGGCTTCCTGAGCTAAGCCCTGGCAGGAACTGGGCTATGGCATGGAAGTTGCACGCAGCGGGGCAGAGGCTCCCTAGAGGCTCCCTGTCTCCCCATGGAGACAAAGTTGTCCAGCCCTCGCTCCCAAATAGCCAATACAGACGGCAAAGGCAGGGATTCATCATTGGGTGTGCTACCACCTGGGGTGGGGTCTGCAGCACTCAAATGAGTGTGTTAAAGTGTGTGGGTTATGTGGCTGCCAGCAGCACCCCCCAAACTGTTGCCACCGAAGGCTGGGCATTTACAGCTGATCCTCTGTACTTCAGCACACATAGGCTCTCTCTCTCCAGCCCTCCTCCCTCTCAGCACAACCTGGGAGTGGAGTGAATGTGCTGCTGCTCTGCCTTCCTGTCACGTATGGGAGAACCACTCCTGGCATTTGGATCTTTAGACCCCAAGGAGGGGAACCATAACAGGGGGCTGAGGCCTTGAGTGCTCTGCCCGGGATGGGCTATGAGGCAGACTAGGCTGCGGAGCAGGAAAGGCCCATCCGTTCCACCAAGGATTCAAAGACCACACTGTTCTTTCAGGAAAGCTGTAGCAAGGACACCCTGTAGCCACCAGGAAGGAGTCCCTGACACCGACCTCAACCCCAACCAGACCCTGCTGCCACTGACCACAGCCACCCCCAGAGAAGGCCTGGTCCCGCACAACTGTGAGCTGTCTTGCCCAAGCCTGCTCTGAACACAGCCATTGGGCCACCACCTGATGGGCAGAGGCGGGGCAGTGGAGAAGCCCAGAACCCAAGTGGGCCTGTGACAGGAACTAAGACTTAAAAAATTAGGTGCTTACCTGGGACAGTAAGTTCTGTCTGGCACAAGCAGGTAACCAGGATGGCTAACAGGCTTCGACAGCTGCTCATGAACTAAAACGGCAGCCTGTGTGCACGGTCCTCCTCTAGGGTCAGGCAGCAGGCTCTGAAGGCTGATCCTACACCATCCCAGTGACTCCCCTTTACAGAGTGCCCCCACCCCCTAACAGCCAACAGAGTTAGCATGGCCAGCACAGATCGCTGCTTTTATTGATGCAAATCAAGCCTGCTGCTTGTCCTACCTACAGACTTAGCCAAGGAACTCTAAGATGCATGACTGGGACAAGAAAAGGTGAGACTCCACATGAAAATGCCTTGCCCTAAACCTTGAATGACTGTGAGATGCGATCTGGGAATGCATCGGTCAAGTCTTTGTGTTTTCTTCATTAACCTCAGAATACTGGGCTCTATTTTATCAAGCGCTGCAGTTTATGCCTCTGTCCCCTGTCAATGCTCAGCTTCTGCAACAGGACACCAAGCTTGATGCAGAAAGCCAAATAGGTCAATTATGCAAATCTCCTGGTGCCATATTAAATTTCTTGACAACGGAATGAGTCTCATGAGTGTTTTGTTCTACTTGCTTTCAAGTCTCTAATTATTAAAGCTGTATCTATCTCTGAAGACTGTGTCCCTATGTGTGTGAACTTGTCCTAAAGCTGCTCAGCCTTTAATCTTATACACACGTCTCTTCTTGTCTGTAGAATGACAGTTTTCATGTCTAGCATAAAACCAAAGCCTCTGTTAAAAGTCAAGCTGCACCCCTCCGGCGATCCTAGCAAATACTGAGTGTCTTCCCAGCAGTGTGACAATGACCTGTTTTGCATCCCCTCTTTCTGGAGCTGGACGAGTTCTCTACCGGCCTTTGTGTGGGATCAGCATACATCGCCTGCTAATTCCTTCAGGATCCATCATGACAGAGGTGTCCTGAAGATGCTGGAGACACCCTGGTTGTCTCCACACGTTCCCCCTCCGCACCCCGAGTTGAGAGGCCCAGCTGCCTGTGAGGTGTGTGCTTGCCCATCCAGCCAAGGATGCCAGTCTTGCTCACAGAACCATCACATACTCATAACCTGAAGTAAGTTTTCCTGTAAAATATCCATCAGCTCACTATGGTTCTTGCTTTGGGTGTGGCTTCAACCACTACAAACTGCTGAGTGAAATGCTATGGGCTTTGGGCTTATATTCTTGGTGCTGTTTTCTGTCTCTTCTCCTGAAGTCTGGATTTCAAGCACTTTCATGCTTAACAAAATAATTACATACTTGAAGTTTTCATAATGTGGAGTGTTCTACTGGGAAATGGATTTATGAGGATGAGGATGAATTTCTGAGTCTTTGCTCTGCTGGAAAAAATAAAAAGAGTTGTACATTGTTCAGTTAAATGACTGTACTTGGCGCCCCTGGCCCAGAGCTGTGTGCTTCATGCGGCACCATGTGCACATTGAGGGAGCCGAAGTCACCTGCAGCAGTGGCCTCAGCTGGAGTCCTTCACTGCCAAGAAAATGATAGCATCACCAGGCAACCACGTGATGAGAGTTTGGTTAAATCCCAGGAAAAGGAAAGCTCTCAGCAGCTGCATGAAATGTTGAAAAGCCTACCTACTCTGTTTAAGCTGCTTTTATCTTAAGATTAGCAAAACAAATATCACAGACCTGGAGAGCTCTAAAAAGGGTCTTTGAGCAGAGGAATTCATCTCTAGTAGAGATCTTTAATTTTTTGACTTATCAAATTTTAAAATTCTAGCTGCTGAGTGCAGCTGATAGGCTATTTTGTCTTTTTCCCCACAAATTAATTTTGGAACTTTTATTCTCAAATAATCTCCTATTTTCAAACTTACCACAACTGACTTGCTACTTACTGATGAGGGGAGGAGGAAGCAGGAAAGACCTCTCCTTTCCTGCTGGCCCTGCTGACTGCCCTGAAAGATAAATGGGTGGAGATGACTTGCTGCTTGGGACTACTGATGGCCTGGCCGACCACATCTACTTCCCATGTCTAAACAGCTCATAACGTGTAAAGAACAGCAAGGCTCACACTGGTCACTGTGAGCTCCACAGATGACAGGGCAGACAGTGCCCTCATACACCAACCTCTGATCACATTTCCAGCCCTGCCCATAGCATGCCATTTCTGACTCATTATTCCAATTTTATTTGCTCATCACAGGCCACTTCTCAAGAGGTACAATATTGGCATGACTGAATTCAATCAAGAGCACTTTCAAAGCCAAAACAATACCCTGCTTACTTGACAAGCAAAAAGCAGTGAAAATTCTTTCCTGCCATTGGTTGTGGTGAAAACGCAAGCGCAGGTCGGGATTGAGCCAGGATCTGGCTCCGGCAGGTCTGTGCAGTATTGGAGGCTTTGACAATCAATCACTACTTCCAGACCTAAGAGTCCTGGGAATAGCAGAACCCCCACTACGCGGCCCCCTTTTACTTCAGGGCCCAGACTGTCCAAAGGAGATAAATTAAGACATAGGAATCATCAAGTAAGATAAAGACCACTGATAAGCCTAAAATCACCAGAGTCTGAAACAAAATTTAATAATTACTCTTTATTTAAAATAAATAAGCCCTCTCACTTACTGGGAAAATATGAAAGTAAACTCTGTCCTCCTGGTCTAAGACAGAAACCACATTCAGAATATGTTCATTTAAAAAGGAAAGATTTGTTGATTATCAAACAAATCTAGGTACTTCAATACACATTGTTTCTTTGAAAAATAAAGACTGAAAGGAATAATTCATTTCAAAAAGTCACAGGTTAGAAAACCAATTTTCCTTCTGAGGCTCATTTTAGCAGATCCTCCAAGTGTTCCCAAATCTCTTAAAAAAGCTACATCCCCTGAGAAAGGGCCCTTCCCCTGTAGCCCTCTTGCTCTGACACCAGCAGCCCTGCACCCTTCTGCCAAGTGGCTCCCTGCAGGACGGTGCTGTTGCCAGGTGGGAATGGCCCTCCATGGCCACCTCCAGCAGGCAGGAGCTCACCACCTGCTTTCTGCAAACTCACTCACTTCGCTCAGCTATTCTGCAATGGAGAGGAAGTTTCCTTAGCAGCCAAAGTATTCTAAGTATCACATTTTCCAGTATTTTCCAGATCCACAGTGTGCTCAGAAAGCCAGAGCTGTATCACCTGGCTTTTAGAGAAGATTAACACCTGCACATCTGAGTGACCTTTAACAGGCTCCGCAGCACTGAACGCCTGTAGACACTGCTTCATGTGCCCTTTAATGCTGACCGATTTCCAGATTCAACAGTTACACAAATTACATTGTCATGAAAAACTGAGAAGAAAAAGCCCCAGTCTTTTTCAGACCTCCCCTTCCTTACCCAAAATACAGACACACAGGCAAGAACTCTCATAAATTCAAATTCATCATTTGAGAGGTTGAAGCCTCCAAGGATTCTTCTAGCTCCAGGGTACATCCACTGTATGCTTCCAGATGTTTTTTCCAGATTTCAACTAAAATGAGAAAAGAGCACGAGTGAGGAATAGGCATCAACAAGTAGGAAAACTCCTGTAAGAAAACCAGCAGCATGAGAGAGGGAGCCTGTGGCCACTGCCCAGCAGCTCACGGTGCTCAGAGGTGCCCTGGCAGACGTTCACTCACTGTTCTTAGCCTGCTAGGCCGGGCTGCCCCTTATTGAGCAGAAGCTGGGGGGCCATCTTCTATAGGGCAGCTGGGGCCTTGTGTAGGTGGGCTAGGAGAGGACTGAACCTTTACTTGGCCTTCCAAGCCTGTCTTGGGTACAGCTATCCTTAAGGCCACCCATTGTCAAAAGACATCTGACTTGAAGTCTGAGATAGTCACTGACGAGCCCTACCCACTTCAAAAGTCTGATAATACCTCTTAGGCAATGGGCTGGACTTACCAGGCCCTGCTACTCAGCTGGTCTTGCAGCATTGTCAAGCTGCTCTCCTAGGGACTCTAATTAAAGTCAATAAATAACTTAGAGGACACTCGACCTGACACGACTCTCCCTTAAGCACTCACTGTAGTGTGGCTCTTCTTTTTCTGTCAGGGCTGGGGGGCCATCTTCCGCAGGGCAGCTGGGGCCCTGTGTGGGTGGGCTGGGAGGTGCCTGAGGCCTGGGCTCTCCCACCAGCTCCTGCTGCACATTCTCCAGCATGGTCTTGTACGCCTGTCGGGCCGCCATTGTCAGCTCAACCATCTTGTGGAACTGATCCTTGGGCACAAGTGAGAGCACACAGGTAATATCCCAGCTACAGAGGACACGGGTCCCTCAAACTCAGCAATGGCCACCTCCACAGAGAAGCAGGGGTGACACGGGGTAATGTGGACCTCATGCTTATGGGTAGGTACCAGGGATGCTGCCCCAGAGGGAAGAGTGGGCTAGGCCGATTTCTTGGGCCTGCCTGAGGTGCCACTATGTCAGCAGCAAGCCCAGAACAGAGCTCAGTTCAGAACCAGACACCCCCATGCTGTCAAGGAGACAAAGGCTACCTTTTTGTAAGAAGGTTCTGCCTAAGTGGTGGCTCCTCCTCAATGACAGCCTACTGGAGGTTCTGGGGCTGCTCTGTGGGTGAGCCCACACTGACCACCTGCCCCCACTTCCTCCCATGGGCAGTGACTGAAGAGGCCTGTGCCCTGTGCGCTCACCTGGGCCCCATCGTAGCTGAAGATCCCCACCACGCTGACAGGAACTGCCTTATTCAAACTGCGCCCCAGAGCTTTGCGGTTGAGAGCAAACACAAAGGGAATGTTCTGCTCACAGGCATAATCAATAATTGTGTGCAAAGTGTCATCCAGCCCACCTGGTCAAAGGGCAATGAAAAATGACAGGAAGACATGTCACATGGAGTGTGGTGTTAATACTGGTTGCAAAGAGCTGCTTCTTAGCAACACGCCCATCTATGATTTTATACCCAAGGCAGAGGCCCCTGAAAATATGAGGAGAAAGCAAGTTGCAGAATCAACTCTCCAAAAATATGGGGGAAAATGGAAAGAAAACCCACAGCTGGTATTGTCTTAACAGGAAAAGTTAAGTATTAGTATTACTGAAACTTACCACATGCCAGACCACTGATCAACTGCTTCACACCTATTAGCTCCTGTGTCCTCCCCCAAATCCCAAAAGGCAGACAGATGCTGTGTCCTCACTGACAGATGCAGAACAACAGGCACAGAAAGGTTAAGTTCCTTATCCCACATTGTACCCCTGGTCAAGGCACAGGTCTGGCTCCCAAGGGCTCACCACCCTCTACTCCCTGACCCTGCTTCTGGGCCAGGGACCAGCCAAGGCTGGTGCACCAGAGAGAGGAAGGAGGTGAAATGAGTACCATGTGCAGGTGATGCACCTGGAAAACCCAACAGTACCTAAGTACTCCTAACAGCATGAGAAGTACATGAGGGGGTGTGGCACAAGTCTCTATACACACGCACACAGCAGCCAGTTGGCATATATCAAAGAGATGACTCCATTTACAACAGCAGCACAAGACTATAGGTGGTAGGAATGAATTTTTCAAGAAACATGAAAAGATTTACAGGCAACTTCAACATGCTGTTAAAGAACACAGTATTAGCCTGGGCGACATCGTAAGATCCCATCTCTAAAAAAAAGAAAAAAAAAAAGAAAAAATATTTGCCCAGTATCGTGGTATGTGCCTGTAGTCAATCTACTCAGGAAGCTGAGGCAAGCTCAATAACTTGAGCCCAGGAGTTCAAGGCTGCAATGAGCCACGATCATGCCACTGCACTTCAGCCTGGGCAACAGAGTGAGACCCTGTCTTTTAAACCATCCCCTCAACAAAAAATCTGAACAAATGAAAAGGCACTTATGCTCCTGTATAGAATGATCCAAAATGATGAAATGTCAACTCCACATTAATCTACCACTTTAAAACAGCAGTCCCCAACCTTTTTGGCACCAGGGACTGGTTTCGTGGAAGACAATTTTCCATGGACAGGGGAAGATGGTTTTGGGATGAAACTGTTCCACCTCAGATCATCAGGCATTAGTTAGATTCTCATAAGGATCACGCAACCTAGATCCCTCGCATGCGCAGTTTACAATAGAGTTTGCCCTCCTACGAGAATCCAATGCTGCTGCTGTTCTGACAGAAGGCAGAGCTCAGGCAGTAATGCTCACCTCCTGCTGTGCCGCCCAGTTCCTAAGAGGCCCCAGATAATACTGGTCTGCAGCCCAGGGGTTGGGGAGCCCTGCTTTAAAATACTGTAAGTTACTACAGATGGGATTTCATTGAGAAATAAAAAATATGGAAAAAATATAGACAGATGTCAGGCTAACATGGTCAGGTATTAAAGTTTACTATAAAGGTACCATAGTGTAAACAAGGTGATGCAGATTAGCAGAATGGACGCCAGAAAAAACCGGAGTTTGATGGAAACAGCATGTGAGGAACAGCATTTCAGTTTGGTTAGGGAAAAGATCCTAGAGGACTGGGTGGGCCCATCCTGTCCATCTTAGACCACAATAAATCCTACCTAAAGATATACAAATGAAGGAACCAGGAGATATACAGAATTTTAAGAGCAAACCTTTTAAAACACTGGAGTGGGAAGGCTGAGACATAACACAATACCCAGATGCAATTAAAAAATGAAATACCAATATATAAAACACCTGAAGTCTCTGCATGGCCAATTTTTTTTTTGGTAGAGAAACTGACAAACCAGAAGAAACACTTGCAACTCTTACCCAAAGGGCTAACTTATAAAAAAGTTACAAATCAATCTAAAAGAGGTCAACATCCCAAAAGCAAATGGGCAACAAATATGAACAATTCACAGAAAATGCCAAGCTCCTGATGCTGACCCTCCCTCATAAGAAAACTGCTAATAAAAACTCCTGGAGAGGATGCTCACACCACCCTGGGAGGGAACACAGTGGTCTCTAGAGGAAGGCACAGCATATGCTTTCGAGTTACCAATGCACACAGCATTGTAGGCCAGGCACCTGGCCTACAGGATACTCACCCAGTCCTTACAGAGCAACTGTAAAAAATAACAACTGTTTACAATTAGCATAGTATCACCTGGAACCTACTTACACATTGATCCTCTCATTTCAAAAGAACTTCTCCAATGCACATCCTACCATACTGTGGAAACTGGGAACTCATTCTGCATCTAGTTGGATGGGAGATTAATTTCTAAGCCCACAGCCCTTATTCTGCCCACACCCTGCCCCTGATCTATGCAAAGCATTTGCAAAGTGTTGAGGAGGCAGCCTCCTGGGATAGAAACTTTGAAGAAAAAGACCAGTTCCAGATGGGCTGGGAAAAGGGGAGATGATGCAGAGGTGGGGTGGAGTGTTCCATATTCCTTAGGTACACTTACAGTGAAATCTATATTCAGTTTGTCAGGGGAGACATATGAAGTCCTCCCTAACATCAGATGCATGTCTCTCACTGGAGGGTCTCTACCTGGTGTCCACCCCAGCTCCCGGGAGTGCATCTGAAATGTTATTTGAGCACTGTGCAGAAATAACCTAACAGAGGAGGCTTGGCTACTGTCCTCTCGAGGCTGCCTGCCAGGTTGGCCCTTGGCTGGGGTCTGTGAACTTGGATTTTGGGAGGGTTCCCACCATCTTAACTGGTAAGAGTAACTCACTGTGTGCAAACACTGTGGTTTCTGCAGAACACCTGCTTTCCTTCTGGAGTCTGGAACATTGTATGTGCTAGGCAGAGGATGCCTGTGTGACCGGCCCCCAACAGAACCCTAGGTGCTGAGTCTCTAATGAGCATCCCTGGTAGACAACACTTCCCACAGGCTCTTAACTCGTCTCTGGGATATTAAGAGTCTCCTATGTGATGTCACTAAAAGTGACTTTTGGAAGCTGGAGCCTGGTTTCCCCCACACTTAACCCCATGTGCCTCTTCGCTTTGCTGCTTTTGCTTTGTGCCTTTTCACTGTAGTAAGTCACAGCTGAAAGTACCACTCTATGCTGAGTTGTGTGAGTCCTCCTGGCACATCACTGAGCCTGGTGGTGGCCTTGGGAACACCCAATACAAGCAGCAAAGTCCAGACTGTTTTGCTCAAACAACCTCCAACCTGTTATTAGTGAGATGAAAGCACGCGTGGCAAGGGCCAACTACTGAAGTTCCACAAGAAAGCTTATGTCAAACAAGCAAGATGCTAGGCTCAGATTATTTCCATTTCAAAGTTTAAGTTCAGAATTATTAGGTAAAATGCCACTCAGAGCAAATACAGTACTTCAATGTAATTCAAGGCTATAACATCAGTTTTTATCTTTAAGATGACTGCAAGCCATTGGCTATCTTATCTGGCAAATATTTATAAAATATACAATCAAGTCCCTTATGCCTCAAAGCAAAAACATGTCGGAACCAATGATTACACAAATGCATTTTAAGTACACAACAAATCCTTACAATGCTGATCAAGTAAAAACCTAGCCCCATGCTCTGGCAGAGACAGAGAAGGGGAATGACGTCTTCCAAGAAAGTGGGGTGACTGTAGGCTGAGGACATACATTTCCACCTTTTTGTTTTTTAAAGACACAAATCCACAGAAGAATGTAAGAGACAACAGCAAAAAGTTTCAGAAGCTGAAATGCAAATGGACAACTGAGCTAGCCAACCTAAGCCAACAGTGAGAAAAGCCTAGAACAGCCAGCCCTGGACCCAAGAATCCCCCAAAGGTCGGGAATAGGCAGCACATGGTGAGGCACAGGTGAAGAGGGCTGGTTGAACACTGGCAGAGGCAACTTGGTGTCCAGCCCCTCAGCTGCAGCCCTCTGGTGAGGCACAGCACAGGTTTGCAGGACATGACGCACCACACATCTAATAGTGGTGAGAGGATGAGCTCACAGGGTGAAGTTCACCTGTCCCTCCAGGCAGGCAGTGAGAAGTCTTCCTTGGGGATGTGACCAGCCCTAGGGGGAGACAGAGACACCCAGGGGCACTTCCAACATGGAAGCAGCCCAACCACATCATCCTACAGCAGAAGTTCTCAGTGCACTCCTTGGAGAAGCAGCAACAGCACCTGGGAACTTGCTGGAAGTACCAATTCTTGGGCCCACTGGACCTACTTGAAGCACAAACTCTGGAATCTGTGTTTTCCCCAGCCCTCTGGGTGATTCTGATGCTGGCTAGTTTTGAGAATCACCACCGTCAATGCTGCTCACAGCCTTGAACACCAGCCACACACCCGGATTTCCAGTCGGCTATTTAGTGGCTCTTAACTAGGCGCGGACAACCAGGACACAGAGGACATCTGTGGAAAACCTCCACCATTAGAGGCCAAAACAAACAGAGCAAACTACTTGGAGGAAACAGAGGCACTGCAGGGAGAGGAACTCGGCATCATTAAGATTCTCCGAGAGGCGACCATGAGGCAGCAGCAATGTGATTAAAAAAAAAAGGAATCTTCAGAGGACAAAAACCGCTCCCAAAAAATAAAAATAATACCAGAAGTAAAAAATTATACAGAAAGTTTACAAGACATGGTTGAGAAATTCTAACAGAAAATGAAACCAAAAGAAAGAGATAAAAAGAAGCAGGAAACAAATAATGTGAGGACACCAGTCCAGGAGGCCCGACCCTGACATACTTCCAAGAAGAGCTGGCAGGGACTGGAGGAGAGGATTCAAGGCAAAAATTCAACACGTCCCAGAGCCAAAGACAATGGATGCAAACTGTCCCACATCCTGTAACCCCAGGATCACTTCCAGTGAACCCCCAGAGAGCAGGGGGTGCAAAATGATCACAAAGCATCAAGAATCAGAGACTCTGGATTTCAAGCAAGAGCTTCAAAATATGCCTCCCATGAATCCTTTTCTCCTAAACCACTGGAGGATGCACTCCAACAAAACAAGAGTGCAGCCCAAGGAGTCCATAAACAACACCTTATTGAGAGTAGGGTGGGAGCCAAGGGTATCCCTGGGCGGCAAATGCATGAGGTGCAGTGAGCTGGGAATGAAGGTTTCTTCAGCAAATGAAACTGCAGAATGCCTGGTGTAACCAACTATCTTAGAGGAGACTGAGGCAGCTGGCTGAGGGCATGAGGTTTCATTAATGCTAAGTATATAGACAATTAAGCAATCACCACAAAACAAGAACAATAACCCAAACTATACATTAGGGTAAGTAATAGCAAAGCCCTTTTGCTCTATTGGGAAGATGACAAATACTTAAAACTGAAAACATGTGAAGCAGTAGCTCACAAGCCTCTTATATGGAGATATGGAGGAAATATCCCACAGTGTGGCTAACAGCTGACAGGTGGAGTTGTTAGGAAAGGGAGGGAGCCCAAGCCTGCCTTTTCCTTAACAAACCCTATAGGACTACTTGACTCTTTAGCTGTGGACATGTACAACACTGACAAAAAAGCCAGGGAAGCATGTGGCCTGTCCTCTCCAATGACCTGGAAAGGCCTCTGGGCACACAATCAGATGAGTGGGTCACTGAGATCCCTTCTGTCATATTCTGGTCAGCAGTGATGCTGGACCCGTACCGAGTTAGGACAGGGACGAGCTGCTGGCTGGGGGCCTCGGACATGTCACAAAACTTCCAGGCTTTAGATATGAAATGGTAACTGGAAAACATCATCTCTGAGGGTTCAGCCCCAGGATGTGGATGCATTATCTCAAAGTGGGACTCTGTAAAGTTGAATTTGACACTGCAGGAGGAAGGAATGAGGCCAGGGAGGGGCTTGTGAGTGTTCCCTAGCCTAGACGGAGATGAAGGACAGGTGTCCATGAGAAGTGCCACTCTGCTCTTATCAGTTCTCCTATTGCTCAATTCAAGGACACAACACAGGCAAGTCCTCCAGGAGCCAAGAGCGCACAAGCACAGGGTAAACATGAGATGTCACAGGTGAGGGTTCACCGTCACCTGACCCAGCATATCACATCCAACAAAACAAAAACACACATTCCAGTTTAAGTAAAATGGCAAAGTATTTAGACAAAGCCACATCTGTAACAAGCAAACAGATGATTCAACCACAGACTGAACAACTAAATGTGAAGTAGATGAAAGCCCTAGGTAGGTACTGCCTGGCTGCCAGGCACAGCATCTCTGTGGTACAAGTGACCAGTGACAATCCCAGCCCCAGGGTGGTGGCCTGCACAACAGAGGCATGTCTTTCCCTGATGCCAGAGGCCTGTGTGGGCTGGCTGGCCTCCCAGCGTGCAGGATCACAGGACCCACCTGCCCTACAGAGGGTAAGGCACTTGGTAATGGTCAATGGGAAACAGTTGGGAAACAGTTACTCAATAAAAACAAAAACCACAAAGAAAACGAGTTGTCAAGGCCTGTGGCATGGGGCACCCAGGTGTGTGGTAACCACGAGGGCACACTAGGCACTCATGCAGGGGCCCACATATCACAGGACCACACTGTGCCTTTACCTTTTGACTGTATCTTCTCACAGTTGGGAGAAATAATGACACATTTCAGTTTTTTGAGCTTCAGGTGTTTGAGAACTTCCCTCAACCCCAACACAAGTCGACGTTTAGTCTTGGCCTTGACTGGATCCTTCTGGTACATACGGTCTTGGAAACGGACCAGTTCTTTGAGTAGGTCGGTAACACAAGCATCCACTTCTTTACTAAGCATCTGGCTGCAGTAACTGAAAGAAACATCAGACATCAGGAATTGTGCCACTGGCTATGACACTGCAGCACTGCTCCCACCCCACCCCAGGGAGAAGAGAGGTAGACTGCATCAGGCAAAAAGTCACGTTTCAACAAGTACTACTAACTAGAACTGTGGAATTCCTGATGACTTAATTTTACGAAAGGTAAATACTGGGGCATCTTCCCCCATTCCCAACTACAAGGGACAAATTTCTCTGGGCCCTGCCCGACCATAGTTTGCCACAGGTCTCCATCTCAGCCACTACCCCGTGCATCTCCCTGTCATAAAGACAAATACCGGGAGACTATCCTGGAAGAAAAGTGGGCAGGGGAGCAGGCAGAGTGAGCACACAAGGTTAAAGGAATCCTGCCGCCTAAGAAATTATAAGAGATTAAACCATGAGAAGGGGCCCAAAGATGATGCGCGGTCACTTCATTATCCATTCCCAACTGCAAACCTGGACTGAGGGCCCCTCTTCCACCATTAATACCACAAGAACCTCAGTAGAAGCAGAATCAGACACAATGATTAGGCTCTCCCTGAATGCGTGTAACCAGGTACCCAGCTTCTTTCAACCATGAGGGTTAAAGCACAGTGTGGCCCAGCAACAAGGATTTATGGGAGATATCAATGCCATACTGAACCGAAGCACTTCCATCTTCCCCTAGTCCCTGGCAGGCAGGGGCTCACTCACTCCCTGAATCTGCGGCTGTGGATCTTAGGGAAGGTGGCGTGACTGGGAGCAAGGTGGGAGACCTCTGTGTCCCTCTGGAGTTCTGTGCCTGGTGGCTCTTCAGACTTGCCCTCAACCGAAGGAGTGGAGATCGGTTCGTCCATCCCCTCTGGCCCTTCATGGAGGAAAAAGTCATCATAAGACATCTGTGGGCCCAGTGCACACACTGAGGGGCTGGCCCAATGCAGTCTCACCGATGCAACCAGACCCTGCACACAACCACCACATTCACAGACAACATGCAGAGAGGTTTATAGAAGGCAGAAAAAACAGACGAGGATGCCTGGGGAAAACAGATAAGCTGGTGGAGGTAGTCATGCCTGGAGGTGTGCCTCCCCTCAATTTACTTATACATTCATTTTTATTATGGTAAAATATACAATAATATTACCATTTTAACCAGTTTTAAGTGTGCAGTTCAGTGGCCAAATTTATTTTTTGATTTTGAAATTTAACCTGAAGAATCTCTTATCAGGGAGTTTTAAAATACAGGGTTTTAGTTCGAAGTTTTTTCTCAAATGCTTGAGACCATTTCTTTTTGAAATAATCCTTTAGAAAGAGCTGAACTCCAACATCTAAACTATGAGAAACTCAAAAGGTGTGTGTTTAAATACACCAGATCTGATGCAGTGATAGCTTACCGTCCCCAACTAGTTACTTCTACCGACTATCAAAATGCAATTGCAGTAACAGATCACCAAATGAAGGAATGAAAAAACATATACCGCACCCACAAGAATGGCAAGGTTGAAAAACACAGTGCCCCATGGGCTGGCAGAGATGGAGAGCACCTGCAACTCTCAGCCTCCCTGGGGCTGTAACTGGTAGAACAGTCAGAAACCCATTGGGCAGGAGCTACTAAAGCAATTCTGCTCCCAGGTAATGCCCCACAGGAACGAGTGCTTGTGTCCTTTAAGACACATACAACACTGTCCGCAGCAACCCTGTTTCTAATTACCCAAACTGGAAAATGCCTGAATGCCCATCCGCAACCCTGTACATTCGTCCAACTGAATTTTACACAGTAATGAAAATAAATGGCATCTCCATGTTGCCAACAAGGCTGAAGGAAAGGGGACAAAGAGAGCAGCACATAACACACAGCTGCACTAGAGCCACAGCCACAGCCCTTGGTGGGGTTGCCATGGGGCAGGGTCTCCTGGGGGAGGCCTCTGACAAGAGGGCACAGGCAACTGCTGGGCTGTGTTTTGCTTCTTGATCTGAATGCGGTGGTCACTGTGAAAAGTCTTCAGGCTGTACACTGATATTTGTGCACTTTTCTGAATGTATAACTGAATAAGAAGTTTCCTTAAAAACACACAATTGTGTTCATGCCCCCATGTCTCCAATACTTGCTGGTAAGCAGCTGTGCAGCTAGCAGTGTTAATTCTCACGACCACTTCAAGTTAGAGGACCATCCAGCATCACACAGATCAAACTTGGTGGGAAGGGAGGATCCTCACCTCTGTCCCTCACAGACCCCAGAACCAGAGGGACTAGAAACACTCCCCCATCTGTGGGGACCTCCCTTCCCTGTAAAGCTGGGAGCTCAATGCTGACCCACTTTCACCACAAAAGCAAGAGGAGTCAGCCAAGTCCTGGAGAGTTTGCTCAGCACAGCTCATCCTTTTCATAGTTGCTCCCGTTTAAATTATTCTTAAGGCACAAACAGACGTTGGTACCTGACAGCTCTGCCTGCTCGGGAACCTGGTCGTCACCACCACTCTCTCCATCTTGTGTGTCATCACTGGTAAAAGCTGGACTCACAGCATTTTCTTGGAGACGCTGCTGCTTTCTCTCTTGCCGTTCTTTCAAAATAATCTTAAAAATTAAATAAACAATTAAAATGCCTAAATACATGTACTTAAAAGATAAGCTCTTCTGCAAATTAAACTGCCCAAGTTCAACTTTTTGGCAATGTGCTTATTAGTGCCCTGAGAGCAGCCAAGTGTTCCCCAGACTCCAGGGAGCTCACTCAACCCTCCCCGCTGGTTTTGGAGTGGCACGTTCCTCCTGAGGTATGCAGAGCAGCCACACAGGAGAGCCCTGAGCTCTAAAGACAATTCTGCAGCTCAGCACTTGCCTGAGCACCTACACCACAGGCTGCTGTGAGAATTCACTGGAGGGAGGCTGGGCGTGATGGCTCACGCCTGTAATCCCAGCACTCTGGGAGGCCGAGGCAGGTGGATCACCTGAGGTCAGGAGTCTGAGACTAGCCTGGCCAACATGGTGAGACCTCGTTTCTACTAAAAATACAAAAATTAGCCAGGCATGATGGCGCACACCTGTAATCCCAGCTACTCGGGAGGCTGAGGCAGGAGAATTGCTTGAACCCGGGAGGCGGAGGTTGCAGTGAGCCGAGATCACTCTACTGCACTCCAGCCGGGGCAACAAGAGCAAAACTCCGTCTCAAAAAAAAAAAAAAAAAATTCACTGGAGGAGCCTGTGACTGTCCTCCTGGAAGGTGTGCAAGGAAGTGTGCATTATTCACTGACTCTGAACATCAGACAGATCAGCTACGGTAGGATGAAGGGGATCATAAGAAGAAGAAAAATGCAACTCCTCCCATTTCTGGTTTTCTGTCCATCCACTGCAAAGTTGAAAAAATAAAAGATGTTCCTTTCTTCTCAGGTAGCTAAAGCATTCCCCACATCACATGTCCCTGACGTATCATGCTGGGAGGGTGAGGGATCATTTGTTAGAGTATCATAACACGTTTTACTACAACATATTCAAGTAATGTAAGTCATAAAATCTAAAAATCTAAGAGCTGGGAGAATAACTATGGAAATGTGAAACTAAGTTTTCTAGCGCCTCGCTTTGGCTGAAACACCCCACACACCTTCTTCAGTGAGGTTGGCTTCTTGGCCTTGGGGATCTCCCTCTGCTTCCCCTTCTTCATCAGGGGGGCACTGGAGTCCAAGGGATTGTGCGGGGTCTTCATTTGACTCACACGGCGGCCTCTCTCCCCTGACGTACATTCTTTGGAAAGGACTGGCACTGCTCCAACTGAAACATAGTGGGACAAAGCCCTCACAGTCACCTCCCAGATGCTCTACCCAGTTCTTGGACCACAGCTCGCCCAGGGGCTGCCTCAGGGTATCTGAAGGAGTTTGCCAAGTCACCCCCAGCTTGTCCCCACAACCCTTCTCATCTTTGTCAAACAATCTCTTACACATTCTTTTCATTGGCAGTAATTCCAAATGAAACTTAGTATCTTTTGGATGAGATTCCCAAAAAGTATCAAGTAATTTAGGAACACCTACCTTCCTATCCATATAATCAGATCTCCCATGTTTCTCAGTGCAGTCTAATACAGCGTGGATCTCATTTTCTGACTCAGGACAGTTCTAGGTGGTCTGCACTCACTGTTGCTACTGTGAACACGTCCCTCTCCACCACCGTTTCCAGTTGACACTGCCTTTGTGGAAGCTGGCCCTATTGGTTTCCGTATGTGTATCTTGTATCTAGCTACCTTATAAGGCCACTATAAGATTCTAGTAATATTTCTAGTTAATTCTCTTGAGTTTTCCAAACATGTTTTCCAAAATTCCATCATGGGCAGTTGGTAATCCCTCTACATAGTCAATAAATTACTGTGATTACTACTGAACAGTTCAATTTTATTCTCCTTTTCTGTTCTATTTCCCATCTCAATAATTATTTCAAGTAATCAGTTAATTCCTATATAGTTTTATCCTCACTTTTTGATCTGGAAAATTTCCAAACATACGCCAAAGAAAAAACAATGGCAAACAACCCTGTGTCCATTGTCCAGCTTCAACAATCATCAATATTTCTCCAAATGTATTTTACCTGCCCTCCTTTAATTTTGGAAGACGTTTTTAAAATAACTGGTGCTAAAATAACTGGTGCTCTGTCAATCAGGCAGTCCCACTAAGTCTCGCCTGTCTGATTGTCTGATTCACTGCTTCAACGCAGAACGTAACCTGCATATGTCAACCAAGACAACTGTACCTGCCTCCCAGGCTGCTCTGGCCTTAGTGAGCACAGCTGCTTGCATCTTTGGAGCCTTGTTTCCACATGGGGTTTGAAACATACATCTGACTATGTGACTGGCTCCATTTTCTCAGCTCTTCTTGGAAAACCCTGTATGGCTCATAGGTGCTCACTCACCCGGTCCCCCAATGACACCACCAAGTTCAGCATCTCACCTGCAAAACCGGCCTCCTGCAAAACTGGCTCCTGCAAAACCAGCCACAAGCCCTCTAGCTCTACACCTCCTACACCCCAATGCCAGGCAACTCTTCACAAAGCACTGACACCGGGCCTGAGGAGGGTCCTTCCTACAACAGAGGAAGATCAACCATTCCCTCCCACAAAAACAACCACGAAGTTCAACAGAACTGCCAAACACAGTCCTATCAGCCCTCTGGAAAGTGACCAAAGGGTTCCAACAAACCGAAGAGTGCTTACTCCTTAGATGAGTAGCCTTCAGGTGGGAACAGTATGGGTCTGGACACTCCTGTCTGAGGCTTTTCCCAGAGTCTCTCCCCGCTCTGCTTTGGCTCATTCAACAGGTGCCAAGGCTACGAAAACCAGCAGCTTCCGTCACTGCCATAAGGGGCTTGCTGAATTCAAAGTGTGGTCATTTAAAGTAGTGATTTCAGCAAATGGGGAAGGCAAGGCAGCATGGCCAGTCTGAGGCTGCCGTTTTGTATAGTCAAGCAACAGACAGGGCCAGGCCAGCGGGGACTTACATGGAGTCCAAAGGAAGACTCGCTATAGGGATGAGCTATGGGGCGGTCAACCAAGAATTCTACATCCAGCAAAACTAACCTCCAAAAAGTGAATGCAAAATAAAGACATTCCTAGACAAAGACCATGAGAATTTGTTGCTAGTATTGCTTGTGTCACTAATACTAAAGGAAGTCCTCCAGAAGAAATACTACCAGAAGTGATACAAGATGGCAACTGAATCCAGAGGAATAAAGAACACCTAAAATCATAAATATGAAACTGGTAAATACATATTTTTTCCTTGTTCCTTCTCTTCTTTAAAAGATATGGCTGTATAAAGTAGTAGTTCCAACACTGTAGTGTCTGGTTTATAATCTATTTAGATGTACCATATGACAATAGCATAAAGGGGGAGGAAGAAAATGGAGACCTATTGGAGTAAAGTTTCTTCAATATATAAACTAACATGTATATTGTAATCCCTACAGCAACTGCTAAGAAAGTAGTTTTTCAAACTAAAGTTAAAAAAAATCAACAAAGAAAGCAAAAGTGTACTCTAAAAACATTTAACACCAAAGGCAGTAAAGGAGGAAGTGAGGAACAAATGACAAAGTTGACAAAAACAAGCAATGGGGAAAGGACTCCCTATTCAATAAATGGTGCTGGGATAACTGGCTAGCCATATGCAGAAAATTGAAACTGCACCCCTTCCTTACACCATATACAAAAATCAACTCAAGATGGATTAAAGACTTAAATGTAAAACCCAGAACTATAAAAACACTGAAAGACAACCCAGGCAATACCATTTTGGACACAGGAACTGACAAAGATTTCATGACAAAGACATCAAAAGCTGCAACAAAAGCAAAAATTGACAAATGGGATCTAATTAAACTAAAGAGCTTCTGCATTGCAAAACAAACTATCATCAGAGTGAACAGACAGCCTACAGAATGGGAGAAATTTCTGCAATCTCTCCATCTGACAAAGGTCTAATATCCAACGTCTACAAGGATCTTAAACAAATTTGCAAGAAAAAAACCACCCCATTAAAAAGTGGGCAAAGGACATGAACAGACACTTTTCAAGAGACATACACGTGGCCAACAAGCATATGAGAAAAAACTCAACATCACTTAATCATTAGAGAAATGCAAATCAAAACCACAATGAGATACCATCTCACATCAGTCAGAATGGCTATAACAGAAGCTGGCGAGGTTGCGGAGAAAAAGAAACGCTTATACACTGTTGCTGGGAGTGTAAATTAGTTCAACTGCTGTGGAAAGCAGTGTGGTGATTCCTCAGACCTAAAAACAGAAATACCATTTGACCCAGCAATCCCATTACTGGGTATATACCCAAAGGAATATAAATCATTCTACTATAAAGAAACATGCATGTGAATGTTCACTGCAGTACTATTCACAATAGCAGAGACATGAAATCAACCTAAATGCCCAGCAACAGTACACTGGATAAAGAAAATGTGGTTAAGTATACACCATGGAATACTATGCAGTCATAAAAGAGAATGAGATCATGTCCTTTGTAGGAACATGGATGGAGTTGGAGGCCATCATCCTTAGCAAACTAACGGAGGAACAAAAAACCAAATACCACGTGTTCTCACTTATAAGTGGGAGCTAAATGATGAGAACATATGGACACATGGGGGGAACAACAGACACTGGCGCCTACTTGAAGGTGGGAGGAGGGAGAAGATCAGAAAAAATAACTATTGGTTACCAGGCTTAGTACCTGAGTGACAAAATAATCTGTACAACAAACCCCCATGACACAAGTTTACCTATATAACAAACCTGCATGTGTATCCTTGAACCTAAAATGAAAGTTTAAAAAAAAGGAAGATCCACAGATTAAAAAAAAAAAAAAAGTAGTGTTTTTTGAAATAATAAACTACTTCAAAAGGAAGAAACATATCTAAAAGCCTATGGTGGAAAATTTTCATGTTGCTTTTTATGACATATTGTGCGTTTTAACTGTCTTGGCTCTTAAGAGAAGATGTGTCAGAGGAAAGAGGCAGCCACATCAGCACTACTCGACACTGTTCCCAGTGGTGCCCCATGCACAGGCAGTAAACCATTTCCATGGAATGCAGCTTCCTCACCCAGACAGTAAAGATATTCAGAAACTCAGGACACTTCTACAGATAAGGAGATTTTCAGCTACACAATGTCATCATATCAAGTGGAAAGCTCATCTTTTAATAAGATCAATTTTTAAAAATCATCCTATTTTAATAACTTAAAAATGTTTTAATTGTGGTAATATATGACATAAAATGTACCATTTTAACTGTTAAGTGCACAATTCAGTTGCATAAATTATATTCACAATGTTGTGCAACCATCACTACTATCCATTTTCAAGACTTTTTAATGCTCCAATGAATACTCTGTCCCCATTAATAATAACTCACTATTCCTTTTCCCCTCAGCCCCAGGTATCCTCTAATCTATGCTTTTATGAATTTGCCTATTCTAGATATTTCTTTTAAGTGGAATCACACAGTAGTTGTGTTTCTGTGTCTAGCTAATTTTATATGGTATAATGTTTTCAGGTTTCTTTCATGTTGTATCATGTATAAGAATTCATTCCTTTTTTAAGGTTGCATATTACATTGTGTAGGTATACCACATTTGTTTACAGCGTCATGTGGTAATGAACATTTGCACTGTTTCTACCCTTTGGTTATTGTGAATGATGCCATAAGAAACCCCAGTGTAAAAGTGTCTAGGTCTGTTTTCTTTTGGGTAAATACTGAGGAGTGAAATTGCTGAGTCATGTAGTAACTGCATTGAGCATTATAAGAAGCCACCAGGTTGTCTTCCACAGTGGCTGCACCATTTTACATTCCCACCGGCAGTATATGGGGTTCCAATTTTTCCACATCTTCACCAACACCTGTTATTTTCTGTTTTTGGATTATAATCATCCCACTAGGTGGGAAGTAGTATTTCACTGTACTTTTGATTAATATTTATTTCCCTGATGACTAACGATATTGAGTATCTTTTCACACACTTATTGACCACTTGTGTACCTTTTTTGGAGAAATGTCTTTTCCAGTCCTTCGCCCATTTTTAAATTGGATTGTTTGCTATTCAGCTGGAGTTCCTAAATATTTGAATATTAATCCCCTATCAGACACATGATTTGCAAATATTTTCTCCCATTCTGTAAGTTTTCGCTTTCTTGATAATGTCCTTCGGTATGCAAAGATTTTTAATTTTAATGAAGTCCAAAGCTTATTGTTCTTTTGTTGCTCATCTTTTTGGCGCCATATCTAAAAATCCAATGTCTAATAAAAGATCATGAAGATTTACCCGTTTTCTTTTAAGAGTTTTATAGTTTTAGCTCTTATATTTAGCTCACTGATCCATTTTGAGTTCATTTGGATCTATGGTGTGAGGTAGGAGGTATGACTATTCTTTAGCATGTGGAAATCCAGATGTTCTTGTACCATTTTAAAGAGACTGTTCTTTGTTCTTTTCATGGACTTCGCATACTTATGAAAAATCAATTGGTCACAGATTCGTGAATTTGTTTCTGGACTCTTAATTCTATTCCACAGGTCCTTATCTATGCTTATTCTAGCATCACACTGTTTTATCTATAAATAACTTTTGATAACAAGAGAAAATGTTAACACAATAATCTAGCTGAAAAAGACTTCCAACCACTTGCCTGAGATGGAAAGACTCTCTTACCTGAGACTACCACTGGTTTGGAGGACTGCTTTGCATGCTGAGAGTGCTGCTGCTTCTCCAGGGCTGTCAGCATGCCCCCCAAATCCAACTGCACTGGAAGCTGGCTCTTCTTTACATTATTTTTAAAATTATCCTGAAAGTTCAAAATTCGTAAGTTTACTTATAAAACTATACAAACTGTGCTTTTCATTTTACAAAAAACTGATGTAAAGACAAAATGAAATAAATTTAGAGACTATAAAAAAGAATTTTTAAAAATTCAAGTAATGAAAGGAAAAAAAATCAATCCCACATTATCTGCCAGTATTACCATGGTTGTTTATGTCTTCCTTCTTTCAGAACATTGGGTTTATATTAAATCACCTACACTTTTGTCTATATCTCCATTGTGAGTAGTCGACAATACACATCTACAGACAAGACACTAGCACTCATATAAAGTCTTTGGCTACAAAGTCTGTGTGTGAGGCTACTTGGTTAGTACTATCGCCTCATTAGCCCATTCTCTCTCCAAATGCCTCCATAAACCAACAAAATGCCATGAAATTATAGTGATACAACCAAAAGTCTACATAAGCCCAAATCATACTCAGCAAATAATATTAAATGCAGGCTCAAAGTCTGATATGCTCAAAACAAGTGTTATTTTTGCAATTGTTGTGATTTGGGTTTTGAGACTATATAAAAAGTTGTACAAGGAAGCCCAGTGATATATATGTCCTAAGGCGTGGTGTCCCATTTGCTTTAGTGCCTCCGCTCCACTCTCCTGCCAAGTGTTCTCTTCCAGGACACCAAAAACCCTACTGGCTGAGGGCTCCCATCAGGGGAAAGTACCAAGTGCAACAAAGGACAGGCAAGGAGGCCTGCTGCATGGAAGGAAGATGAGTAAATTATAACACTGAATTGAAAGTTAACTCACACAAAGGTTTAGAATTTTATTTTCCATGAATGCGAAAACAATAGCCCCTTTAAAAGGCAAAACGACAACGAATATCCTAGCAAATAAATGTCTACAAGTACGCAAGTTCCCCATCTAAATTATGACTCACAAGCTCCCTCCTGAATCTACGGGGTAGGTGGTGGAGTAGAGAAGGGGAATCACCTCCACTTTAGCTTCTGTTTTGACTGCATAGAGTAAAACTGTGGTGCCTCTCTTATTTTTCTTCTGTCAGACATTACTGACTTGCAAAAAAATTCTTCTGTTTCCCAAATAAACTGAGTCAACTTTTTCCCCTTAAAGTTTCATAAGGCAGTATGATCCCCCTCCTTTCCGACTTAGCAACTGCAGTTACCAATAATCTTATTATAAAATAATAATCATAAAATAAGTCTTATTATAAAATAATAAAATCTTATTATTTAAGAGCAGTTCTGTTTCAACATGCTGGGTGCAGTTCTCTCATGAAGGAATGAATCAAAACAAAACCACCTGTCACCATACAGAAATGTCTGGAAAGCAGTTTTTCTCAAGCATTTAGTTGAGCCAGAAAAGTTAAGCCTAAAGCAATTTGTGGTTTCAATCTAAAAATTACCTGTGGCTGCTGCTTAGATTGAAATTTCGGTGGCTCTATTCTGTCTCTTCTTTCAGATGCAACTGCCAGGTTGGGAAATTCCTCGGCATCCTAAGTAAACCACACACCCCTTTAGCTCTTTGTTAATGCAAACATGCCAAGTGCAACCTTTTCCTTGCTTATATTTTCATTCTTCAGTAAAGTCCCACAAAAGTTCTTAAAAGTGATTTAAAAAAAAAAAGCCACGAAACTCTCACATAAGAGCTTCTGCTTTATTTAACTTAGAGCAAATTTAAAGGCCACAGTTCTAATACCCCGGTACCCAAAAAAGAGAGTGCCACCAACAATCTTGGTACACCGAGGGGTCTACAGAACTGACCCTGGACCACCTTGGCATGAGAGTATTCAAGTAACTGTTCTTCGAAGGATTATGTTTTTCATTAGAGAAACCATCTAGATTCAGTAGATTTACATGTTATCTCTGCTGAACCCAGGCTAATAAATGGAGCCAAAGGCAACACGCCTGCTAAAAAACAATTTTTTAATCACTTAAAAATGCCTGTCATTTTGTCAATATTTTAGGTCCCTTGGAAAAAGATGGGAAACATGGGGCAGAAATATAAATTATTCACTTGCCTAAACCATAATGCTCTGCCATGGTAGGTTTTCAAACATGTAACCCAACTATTCTTAAATGATGTTCTAAGAGCCTTGGGAACCCCCACCCCAAGTCTGTGGGAATGCCTGGGCTTGACCCTAGCACCTCTGAGAGAGCCTTTGGCCTGCACAAGCAGCCAGGCCACCTGAGTCTGGTACAGCAATGTAAAGAAAACAACAAGGCACACAAGAAATTAAGTTAGAACCCAGGCTGGCTCCTTAGAGTACATGACATACTTGGAGTATCATGGAACAATTAAAGCATGCTTTTGGAAGTTCCTGAAATCTTCCTGACTTGGGCCCTCAATGGTTCTATAGTATTCTACATCTCTCTATAATGAAGCACTTTATAATAAGACTTCTGGATAGAAAAGGAGGCCCTGCAAAAGCCAGCATTCTAAAGCAAGAAAAAAACAAAAAACAGGTAAAGAAGATAACTGAGGGGAAATATTAGTAACATGGCACACAAACTATTCAACTCTGATACAAGTAGTTTTGTCTCCAGACAATTCATTCATTCAGATGTTCACTGAGTGGCTGCTCTGAGACAACTGGGAAGCCAAAATGAAGAGGTGAGAAGAGTGGCTGTTTTCTTTAGCACTACAAAAATGATCATTAAAAAGCCCTGGAGATATTCACTTAGGAAACCAATATGAACCCGTTTCTTTTAAGAAAGACCCACTTATTATATCTCACAATGTGAATAATAAATATAAATGTACTTCAATCCTTGGAGGCTCTTGAACTGTCAGGACTTCATATTTTGATGTAGATTTTTCTTTCTTTTTCTTATTCTTTCTTGAGGCTTCATTTTGTTCAAGGTCACTACCTTGTGATGCTTTAGACTAGAACAAAAAATCAAAGCAAAAATCCTCAGTTTTTAGGGCGGTCAATAGAATGTTTAATACTATGTATCAACAAAATTAAGATATCAAGTCCTATAATCACATGGCAATTTTATTCAGAGTTAGGTTCCTCATCCCCTGTTTTTTAAAAAGCCAGCATTCACTAGAATAGTTCTGAAAGAAAAAAACCTTTGTTCAAATAGTTGTAATGCCCAATTCCTTTTGAAAACTGGTGGATTTGGACAGAACCTAGTTTTCAGCTTGAGGAGATCATGGTGTTCATGACCTTCCTGATCCCCGCCTAAGCTCTCCTTGTAATTCCAGGCAGGCCATTTCCATCAGCACGACCCAGTCGTTCCTTATCTGAACATCAAACCTGTCTGCAGAGCAGAATCACCCATGGAACCTTCAGACAAACACCTGGGACCATCCCAGGACTGCTAAATGTGACCTCATCATTCCTACAGGCCCCTAACCCCCTGGGCCTCTCCTCATCCAGGCCAGATGTGCTTTGGCCACAGGGCCTTTGCACTGAAGCCCCTTCACTAGAATTTGGCTAGGCTGGGGCTGCCCCTGATCTCCATCTACCCGTTGCTTTCTACCCTTGGACTTCCCATGGTTTTCTCTTCAGAGCACTGATCACTCTCTGACATGTTCTACGTCTGTCTGCGTGTTGTCGGCCTCCCTCCATCAGAATGGAGGCTCTAAAAGGGCAGGGAACTTTTTGTTTTAGGCCCAGCTTTATATCCAGTGCGAATTTACACTTCAGAAGTAAAAGTCTCAGCAGCTATTAAAAAGCATATGTTTATCTACTGACCCACAGGAGCTGTCCATGATATTTTTCTAAGTGTAAAAGACAGGTTTAAGGGTAATGTGTATAAAATGATCGCATTTTAAGAAAACATAAAACAAAACAAAACAAAAAAACAGAGAAACCCCTCTCTCTTTGTTCATGTTTTCATGAGCCTGAGGCAGGACATATGCCAGATTGCTAATGAAGGTTTCTCTGAAGGTAGGCCTCAAAAGTATGGGAGAGATGACCTTTTCCATAAGTAGATCCTTGAAGTGTTACACTTATCATTTCTGTAATAAAATTTCACAATACAGAAAGTTTCTTAAAAAAACCATTCTGATCACTATCACTCCAGCTATGTAAAATGCAAAGCTACTTGGGTTAGAAGATAACAGGAGATGCTGATTTTCTTCTTATCTTTTAGAAGTTTTCTAAAATAAGCTTTTCTTAGACCTATAATTAAGAAAATTTTTTAAAAAGATCTTGGGAAAATAAAACAAAATCTGTTAACTCTTAGAATGCTAACTGCATATTAGGAAAACCGGCTCTGAGAGTGACTTGGCAGCTGCAACAAAGAATTAGACAGTGGGGCACCAGGTGCGGTGGCACAGGCCTGTAATCCCAGCACTTTGGGAGGCCGAGGCGGGTGGATCACCTGAGGTCAGGAGTTCGAGACCACCCTGACCAACATGGTGAAACCCTGTCTCTACTAAAACAATACAAAAATTAGCCAGGCATGGTGGCGGGCACCTGTAATCCCAGCTACTTGGGAGACTAAGACAGGAGAATTGCTTGAACCCAGGAGGCGGAGGTTGCAGTGAGCCGAGATCATGCCATTGCACTCCAACCTGGGTGACAGAGCAAGACTCCATCTCAAAAAAAAAAAAAAAATTAGACAGTGGGCTGCTGTCCAGCCTGCGCCTGGCCACCCAGAGGAGCCCCAGAGACACGGAGGTGGCTTCACCGAGAGTCAAGTTCAGTGTGTGCACAAAAGGAAGGGTCTCTCCCTTACACATACTGCTCTCTCTCAAATACATGCACAGAGCAATGAGGAACAAGCACACATCTACCTTCACAGTAATTGTCACCACTGTAAATACATAGCTACCATTTATGTGGAATGGGCTAATTACATTTTTGGAAGTCAAAAAGTATCCTCATACTCAGAAACACAGGAAACCATTATGCTAAACAAGGCCACATTTCAACCTAACATAATATATCCATACACAATGAAAATCAACAACCATATCTAGACCAATAAAAAAAAGGCTCTTGAAGAAACAGTTCTAGGAATCAATAAAAATGTAATTTAAAAGTTGGGTGTGGTGGCTCACGCCTGTAATCTCAGCACATAGGGAGGCTGAGGCAGGAGGACTGCTTGAGCCCAGGAGTTCAAGACCAGCCTGGGAAACATGGCAAAACCCTGTCTCTGTAAAAAATACAATTACTAGTTGGATGTGGTGGTGCATGCCTGTAGTCTCAGTTACTAGAAAGGCTGAGGTGGAAGGATTGCTTGAGCCAGGGAGATTAAAGCTGCAGTGAAAAAAAAAAAAAAAAGCACTTAAAATTACTTAAGGGAAAAAAATCTATTCTGAATGCTATCTTATAACAAGTAAATAAATTCCATTAACCAAAAATCAGTAACATGTACCACATGATCACAAAATGTGGAATTCAATTATTTTGCTACTAGTACTCTTGTACTGGTAAAAATCATTTAAATCCAACAAAGACTGGGGGAAAAAGAAGCAGAAACTTTATACACCAGAGCATAAACTTATGCCAACATTTCTTCTTTAAAGAATTCAAAATGGCTCACAGATATTTTAAGTCGATAGGTCTAAAATGTACATTCTCAAGCTATCACTTGTATTTCATGACTCAAAACCTATTTTTTATTCAATGTGCAAGTACAATAAACTCAGACTAGTGACTACAGTATAGAATGAAACCCAGTTAGTTAGGATTTGGAGGGATTAAAAAAAGACTATCCTGGCCAGGCACGGTGGCTCACGCCAGTAATCCCAGCACTTTGGGAGGCCGAGGTGGATGGATCACCTGAGGTCAGGAGTGAGATTAGCCTAGCCAATATGGTGAAGCCCCATCTCTACTAAAAATACAAAAATTAGCCAGGCATGGTGGCAGGCACCTGTAATCCCAGCTATTTGGGAGGCAGCGGCAGGCGAATCGCTTGAGCCTGAGAGGCAGAGCTTGCAGTGAGCCGAGATCATGCCACTGCACTCCAGCCTGGGCAACAAAGTGAGACTCCATCTCAAAAACAAAGACTATCCAGTGGCACAGAAAATCAACGTAATCAAAATGTGATGCACATCTCCTTTTCCCTAATCTTTTTTTACGATAGTACCATATATATATATAAAACATAAAACACACCATCTTAACTTTTTTTTTTTTCAGACGGAGTCTCACTGTGTTGCCCAGGCTGCAGTGCATTGGTGCGATCTCGGCTCACTGCAAGCTCCGCCTCCCGGGTTCATGCCATTCTCCTGTCTCAGCCTCCCGAGTAGCTGGGACTACAGGTGCCTGCCACCATGCCCAGCTAATTTTTTTGTATTTTTTAGTAGAGATGGGGTTTCACCGTGTTAGCCAGAATGGTCTCCATCTCTTGACCTCCTGATCTGCCCGCCTTAGCCTCCCAAAGTGCTGGGATTACAGGCGTGAGCCACCACACCCGGGCCATCTTAACTGTTTTTAAATGAATATTTCAGTGGCATTAAGTACACTCACACTGTTGTGCAACCATCATCACCATCCATCTTCAGAAACTCATTTCCCCTTGCAAAACTGAAACTCTCTACCCATTAATAAATAACTTCTCATTCCCCACTCTACTGAGCCCCTGGCAACCACCATCCTACTTTCTGTCTCTAGTGACACGTACCTTTTGGGTAGGATGAATAATGTGTTTTTCTTTGTTGTAGGAAGGATCCGAAGATAAAGCTTCAGAAGATGGTATACTAACATTTTTAGAATCTGCTGATGAAGCAATGGTCTTTAAGTTTATCATAGAAGTAACATTTTTAGGGGCTGGTGACAGTTCTGTAGATAACGTCTGTCGAACAACATAACCCATTGGTGTCCAAGATAACTCTGCTCAAAGATAACCAAAATTGTTGAACAATCTCAAAGGTAAAATAGAAATTCCTTAGTTACTCAAACATGCATTACATGAGGTAACTGCTCAGAGCATCATTAAATGTAGGCTATCATTTAAAACATCCTCTTGGAAACCACAATAATCACTAAACTTGTTTTTATTCTTGGGGCATGCATGCTGCATTTTTTTCCCTTTTAACTTGTAAGGTTAATTTTCCTGGAAACTGGTTTTTTAACCTGGGGGTTGGAAGTGGGTAGACAAACAGTAGTTTTAGTTAAAAAACAACAATCCACAATAAATGTCCACGTGGCAAGCACACAGAATTAACGAACTAAAGATCAAATTTTGGCCCTACTAACCTTGAAGTGTACCTTTAACATCAGAAGTCAAAGATCACTAGACTTCAGCTATCACAATAACTGGTAATTTATTTCTTTTAGAACAGAGGCATAAGTACAGCAACACTACTCCTTTAGGTGCCCATGAAACTCTATATACAGACAAAACAAAAAGACATCTATCAGGACATAGGCAGGTGAACACCTGTCAGCAGCCTGTGGCTACCCCCAAGGGTAAAACAGACTGTTCCCCTCACTAGAGAACTACACATCCTCAGAGCAGCCTGTGAAGTACAGATCATTACTCAACCACATACATATCAAACATGAGAACACAAAAGAAAATACCCTATGAATAAATTTGGAATCATTTTGTAAAAATGTCTCTGTTAGGACAAGCTACTGTAAAAATTTCAAAGCAGGGTACATGGAACTCTCTCTGAATATATTACTTCCTGGCCAGGACAGGACAGATGAGCAGTCCTTACAGTGTGGCAGGAGGCTCCCATGACCCTTGTAGGTGTCTATGGAGTCAAAACCGTTCTGGAGTACAAATGCATTAGTTGCCTTCCTTACTCTCCCTCTCTCACGAGAACACCTGGGAGTCTTCCAAATGCTGTATGAGGCAGGACCATGAGGCAGGTGAATGCCACGGCAGATCTACAGAGCCAGATGGCAGAGCTGCACAAGTGGAAAGCAAGGCTGCTCTCTGCACCACAGCTTTTTAATTTTGAAAAATGGTTTTCCTAAAAATATGCTATCTTAAAATGCAATATGCTTATTATTGTTATTTTTAAGCAAATTTGTTTGAACTTTGAATAGGGCAAATGTTGACAGGTATCACCCAAATAAACAAGAGCTCTTTGAGGTTCTCAATCTTTAAGGTTCTCAAAAACTTTTGAGAATAGGCAATACTAAAGGAAGTAGTCACTGCTGAGTTCATAAAATTTCTCACTGAACGGGATGTGTACTTCACTTAGAATTCTTGTCTCTTATTTTATACTCTTTGTGTGTGCATGTGGGATCTCATTTACTTAACTTTCCAAACTAACATTGATGTTAGGTTACCCACAACTCATTAGCTGTCTTGAGGCTTTACAACAAAAATCATTTCAACTGCACTGGGGTTAAAAATGAACTTAGAATATATTGACATTTTAAAAATTAATATTTTTGCAGCCACTTTTACCTCTTGTACATGAAGGAGAATTGGTAGCGGCATTAGCAGTTACAGATTCATTTGGGTTATTTTTCACCACTATTTCACCCTAAAAAGCAAACACATTAGATGTCATCAGAGAAATGCAAACTAAAACAAGGAGATAACACTACACATCAAAATCCAGAACACTTTGACAACAGAAATCCTTATTCATTGCTGGTGAGAATGAAAAATGATACAGCCACTTTGGGAGATATTTAATAGTTTAGCAATTCCTTATAAAACTAACCATACTCTTACCATATGATCTAGCCAATGCACTCCTTGGTAATTATCCAAAGGAGGTGAAAACTTATGTACACACAAAAACCTGCACACGGATGTTTATAGCAGCTTTACTCATAACTGCCACAACTTGGAGGCAGCCAAGATGTCCTTAAGTAGGTGAATAGGTAAACTGTGGTATATCCAGATGATGAACTATTATGGACCCTTGAAAGAAATGAACTACCAAAGCCATGAAAAGACATGGAAGAAACTTAAATGCACATTTCTAAGGAAAGAAGCCAATCTAAAAGGGCTACATATTATATGATTCCAACTATATGACATTCTAGAAAAGACAAAACTGTGGAGACAATAAAAAGATAGTAGTTAGCAGGGGTTGAGGGGAGGGAGGAATAAACAGGTGAAGCACAGAAGATTTTTAGGGCAGTGAAACCACTCTGTACCATACTACTCTGGTAGACACACATCATTATGCATTTCCCCAAACTCTTAGAAATTACAACACCAACAGTGAACCCTAATGCAAATGATGGGCTTTGGGTGATGATGACATGTCAATGCAGGTCATCAATTGTAACAAATGCATTACTCTGGCACAAAATGTTGATAATGAAGGAGGCTGTGTGTGTGTGTGTGTGTGTGTGTGCAGGCAAGGGGCATATGGGAAATCTCTGTACTTTCCTTTCAACTTTGCTGTGAACCTAAAACTGCTCTCGAACATAAAATCTATTTTTTTAAAAAAGCCAAAGCAGTTACTTTCCATTTCAAATTCAAAGCAATCACTTAATTTTAAAATATAGCTTCCTTTGCTATTCTTAAAATCTGCAAAATATATGCTAATTAAAATTCCAAAATATATAAGTACATAAAGTGAAAAGTTAAATTACTTCCTTCAACCAAATCTCACTCCCTAGAGGAAAACACCACCCACATCTGTAGCTTCATTAGTATCCTTCTACTTCTTTGCCTATGATATAAACATTTGTGTATTATATTTTTATATGGATTCCCATAATGGAATCACACCACACATAATATTGTGGCAACTTTTAAAAAAACTTTAACATACTACTGACAAACTTTCCAAGTTGGCACAGATGCACCACACAATTCTTAAAGCTGCAATGATTCCATGTAAATGCGAAAGCCATCATTCACTAGGCCCACACACCAAAGTTCAACAGTCCATCAAAATGTCTACAAAGACAACAAATGTAAGCCTGCAATGTATGCCCTGTTTTACGAAGACAGAAAGCTGTCTCACTTATTAAACATAAGACATATAATGACGCTATGTGTATGGGGGGGTCAAGTATATTAAAAGGCTCCTCCAAGTGACTAACACCAGAGGTAAAAGTAAATTAAAAGATTCAAAGTTGAATCCATTAAGTAGATAATGGACTTAAAATAATTTTTAAAATTCATATGCTTCACAAATTTACCCATTTGCCAATTCATAACGAGTCCAGGAATAAAAAATAATATTAAAACACAGCCTGCTCTTTTAGTAAACATAACTTTTATGCTCACCAAGGCCAATAAAAAATTAGAAATAGCTTACCTGTTCAAGAATGGTTAAATAAATTATACCTATCAGTATGAGAGACCCAATGCAAGTCGTTTTCAAAAAATACTTAATGACATGGAAAAAATACCAACAAAGTTTTAAACAATTCAAACATAAGACTGTACGTATTTATAATCTCTAGGTGAAGGAAATTCCCACAATAGACCATTTTTAAAAGAGTATGTGTTAAGCATGCTTTTCTTTTGGTTGTACAATTTCAGACAAATATATATATTTTTTGTCATTTACAGACATTACTAATATCATCAGGAAAAAGTTTCTTTTAGAAGGAAAATAAATTTTTAAAAAGCCCACACATACTTCAAGAGTGTATGTGACTCTATTAATAGAGCAATCAGTAGGTATATCTTCTATCTTACTTCATATGTTCAAACACATTAACAGTCACATGTAACAAGTGACCTTGATATAAAACACCAGTCACACTCCTGCTCACTCCACGAGCCGACCCTGAGGCTTACACAGCATCCTGGACTACTTCTGTAGGACACTCATGAGAGCTGTACGTGATGAAGACCGGGAGCCCTGTGGCTATTCAGCTACCGCACAAACCCAGCCTGGAGCCCCTGGAGCAGGCCAGATGGAACTATGATTTTTTAGATAGCCATCAGTTGGCCTGACTTCTCCCAGCTCTTTGACAGGAAAGCACCATGCTACAACAGTGGGAGGGTACAACTGTATGAGGGTCCTGCATGCAAACTGCTACACAATGGCGTATCTTCTGCACATTACCAACAACTGTCACTGAGCCTTCAGGCCTTAGTGTCCAGGCACCTAACAGAAGTCCAAGGGCAGGAAACAAATCCTTTCTCAATTCAAGAGGTAAAGTGAATGGGTGAGGCCTGTTTTCTTTATCTTTCTTCTTTCTGCTTGCCTTCGTACTGGCATGTACTCCACTGCTCCTTCAGTGGAAATTCATCAGAAGCCATTTTAGGAACTACTAACCAGACACTATTTCTTCCTCGAAGTCTCAAATCAATCCATTTGAGAGAAATGCCTCAACTTGGTGGACTAAAAATTTGAGATCAAATGTTGAACAAAGTGAAATACCTGCTGTAATAAGTTTTCCTGAATTTGCTGCATCATTAACAAGACAAAGATGTAGATAAAAGCCTGGAAAATTCAGAAGTTACACTATGCAGTTTTAAATATTACTACAGTTAAGTCCTCACTTAGCACCATGGACAGGTTCTTGGAAACTGTGACTTTAAACAAAACAACATAAAACAAAACCAATTCCTTTTTTTCATCACCATCATAATGAAATGATGGTGAAGAAAATGTTACTGGAGGACCTACTATACAGCCTTTCATTTAAAGTTGCAGTTTCCAAGAACCTATTGACAACATTATGTGAGGACTTAATGTATTTCAATTTTTAAAAAAGTCTTTTTTTTTCTGTATTGGAAAAAGTGCTATCAGCATGTTAGAAGTAGTGTGTTGAAAATGGGCTGCCAAAGCAGCTAGACTCTGTTAGAACCTTTCCCTTCTGAGCAACCACAATACCTTTCAGCTACCATATAAAAAGGAGTATACTAGGTTGGGCACGGTGGCTCAAGCCTGTAATCCCAGCACTTTCGGAGGCCGAGGCAGGTGGATCACCTGAGGTCAGGAGTTTGAGACCAGCCAGACCAATATGGTGAAACCCCATCACTACTAAAAATACAACAAAATTAGCCAGATGTGGTAGCATGTACCTGTAGTCCCAGCTACTCAGGAGGCTGAGGGAGGAGAATTGCTTGAACCCGGAAGGCAGGGATTGTAGTGAGCCAAGAAGCCAAGATCGCGCCACTGCACTTCAGCCTGGGCGACAGAGTGAGACTCCCTCCCCGCAAAAAAAAAAGGTATACTAGGTGATTCTTTTAAAACAATAGCTACAGCCAGGCGCAGTGGCGTGGGTGGCTCACGCCTATAATCCTAGCACTTTGGGAGGCCCAGGTGGGCGGATTGCCTTAGCTCAGGAGTTGAAGACCAGCCTGGGCAACATGGTGAAACCCCGTCTCTACTAAAATACAAAAAAAAAATTAGCCTGCGTGGCAGCGTGCGCCTGTAGTCCCAGCTACTCGAGAGGCTGAGGCAGGAGAATTGCTTGAACCCAGGAGGCGGAGGTTGCAGTGAGCCGAGATCGTGCCACTGCACTCCAGCCTGGTGACAGAGCGAGACTCCATTTCAAAAAAAAACACACACAAATTAAACAATAGCTGCACTAGATGTTACAGCCTCATTATAAACTGTTCAAACAAAGAAGGTTATCTAAGTGCACAATGAAAGGCTTCCCCCAATACATCCTTCCCAGCTCCATGGACATCAAAGCCCACAGCAAGATTTAATGTGTAATGTTTGAGGTGAGACAATTTAAAAAGTGTGTACCAAGGAAAAAGAAAAGGTAGAGAGAAACCCTCACCTCACCTTTGATAACACTGCAGCTGGTTTTACTACTTCTCTTAGAAGAGAAATGTCGGTAGAGGCAGAGTGGACAGGTCCCCACTTGGGTTGCTTCTGTATCTCTGACATATTGTTCTCTGCACCTTGCAGTTCAGGAAAGTCCAGTGTGGTAAATTCAAACTCAGGTTTGGAGGTAGATACATTTTTTGCAATGATTCTGGATTTCCTGTCTGTTCGCTTATGGTAACCATCTGTAATTACAAAATTAAAAGAGTAAAAATTTAGTTACTGTTTGATGACCAGTACTCAAGCAAAAATTGCAGAGTACAAAGAGTATTGCTATTGATGCAACAGGTTGTTGTCAAAACACCATAACTCTTACCAGTATTGTTCACCTTCCTTTGTAAAAGTATAAAGTTTAAATGACCATAAGTATCAATCACTCTGGTTGGGCCATCGTGCAGAAAAACCAAAATGCACTGTACATTTTAGGAGTATGTACAGTCATGCGCCACATAATGATGGTCCGGTCAACAATGGATTATGTATACAACAGCCCCATAAGATTGTAATGAAGCCGAAAAATTCCTATTGTCTACTGGTAATGTCATGGTGCAATTACTCACATTTGTGGTGATGCTGGTGTAAACAAACCTACTGAGCTAAGAGGCATATAAAAGTATAGTACATGTGATGATGTACAGTACATAATACTCGATAATAATAAACAACTATGTCACTAGTTTATGTATGTATTATACTTTTTATCTTTGGAGTATATACTCCCTCTACTTACAAAAGAAAAATTTGGCCAGGGCAAGGTGGCTCACGCCTTAATCCCAGCACTTTGGGAGGCTGAAGCAGGCAGATCACTTGCAGCCATGAGTTCCAGACCAGCCTGGCCAATATGGTAAAACCCCAACTCTATCGAAAATACAAAAATTAGCTGGGTGTGGGGGCGCATGCCCCCTAGCTACTTGGGAGGCTGTAATCCTTGGGAGGCTGAGGCACAAGAATTGCTTGAACTTGGGAGGCAGAGGTTGCAGTGAGCCAAGATGGCGCCATTGCACTCCAGCCTGTGTAACACAGTGAGACTCTGTCTCAAAAAAAAAAAAAAAAAAAAACACAAAACGACAAAAGAAAAACTTAAGTATAAAGCAGCTTCAGGCATGTCCCTCAGGAGGGATTCCAGAACAAGGCATTGTTATCACAGGAGATGACAGCTCCACGCGTGTTACTGTCCCTGAAGACCTTCCAGTGGGACAATATGTGGAGGTGGAAGACAGTGATACAGATGATTCTGACCCTGTACAGGCCTAGGCTAATGTGTGTGGTTGTGTCTTCATTTTTAATTAAAAAGTGTAGAAAGTTAAAAAAAAAAATTAACAGAAAAAAGCTTATAGAATAAGGATGTAAAGAAAGGAAATATTTTTGTCCAAGCCAAGTTATTTTTGGTTTTTCTGCATGTTTGTGTTTTATTACAAAAGGTAAGTGTTATTACAAGAGTCAGAAAGTTAAAAAATTAAAAATTTATAAACTAAAAAAGTTACAGTAAGCTAAGGTTAATTATTGAAAAAAATACTTTTATAAATTTCATGTAGCCTAAGTGTACAATGTTTAGAAAGTCTACAACAGTGTACAGTAACGCCCTAGGCCTTCATGCTCACCCACCACTCACTCACCGAATCACCCAGAGCAACTTCCAGTTCTGCCAGCTCCATTCATGGTAAGTGCCCTATACGGGTAAAACATTTTGCATCTTTTTACTATATTTTTGCTGTACCTTTTCTATACTTTGATGCACAAATACTTACCACTATTTTACAGCTGCCTACAGTATTCAGTACAACAATATGGTGTAAAGGTTTATAACCTAGGAACAATAGGCTATATCATATAGCCTAGCTAGGTGGTCGGCTATACCATCTAGGTCTGTGTAAGTACACTCTAAGTGTTCCCGCAATGACGAAATCACCTAATGGCACATTTCTCAGAATGTGTCCCCGTCAGTAAGTGAGGCATGACTATAATTCTAAGGCTGATGAAATAGCTAGCTTAACCTGATTGTGCAGCTGGGCATTTTAATTATTCTTTTTAGACATTTTATAGTATTGCAAATTTAAAGGGACTCTAATGAATTTTCTGTGCTAGTAAACTTTCCATCTTTCAGTTTGCTGGAATAAACTAGAGGGAAGCAGGTAGCATAAAACGCATAACCTCTTTCCCATCTTTTTCCTGAAATGCAATGGATAAGGTAGGCTGTAGCTACATGAAGCCCCTCATTTAATTTTAAGACCAGAGTTACTACAGTTAATAAACGTCCCTTGTACCAGACGGTTTATGAGTGAAGTCAATGAAAAGAGAAAAATGTATATACCAAGTAATACAAATTATAGGCACTTAAGATCCCACAATGCAACAGGTACCAAATAATAATCCCATTCCTGGGAAGAAAGACCTCTAGAATTGCTCAGGAAGTCCGACGCCCTAAGCTGTGTCAGACCCAGGTCTCATTTCTTGGAGTAGTTACAATGAACAAGCCCATAGAAACAGCTGTATACACAGCAGGAATGTTTCTCGGGCACATGGAGTAGGCTCACATTATATTACATTGTCGGTTATTTTTACCTGATTTCAAACTATTCTCAGCATAAATGGACAAATGATGTGAACCTCTAGCTGATTTTATCTCAGATGATATAGTTCCATCAGCCCTTTCACTGTCAAACTTTTGCTGATCATACGTTTTTTTCTCATCATAGGTTTTTTTCTGCAGAAAAGATTAAAAAGCAACATGAAATAAAACCACCACTATAAAAAAGGTTTAAAGTAGCAAAATATTAAGTATTCACAATTCAATCATTTTTTAAAAGGTTAAATACAAAAAAATACATAATACTTAAATATAATGTACAAATTTACCATTTCTTTACATTTTAAACATTAAAGCAACCAACTGAAGGACACAACAAAACAACATCATTACTCACCTTAAACAGAGCTTTCATTTCTTGTGGGAGAGGGCACATGTTCTCATTTCGATGCTTCACTGTTTGAAACCCTTGGTAACAACTGGGTTGGTTATAATGATACTGGGAGCCAAGCACTGAGTAAACATTCTGTGTGGAGTCAAGGGTATAAGGAGAATAGGCATATGGATGAAGAGTTATCTCAGAAGATAAATACTGAGGTGGAAAAGTTGAAGCTCCAAAGGCCATGTCTTCAGTATATATTTTCTGCCTAAGTAAAAAGTGTAAACTTTAGTTGTAGATTTCATACTGCAAACCAAGAAGCTTTTCTGTAATTAATTCAAATTTTTTCAAGGTTTTCTGTAACTAATTCAAACTTAACATTTAATATTTTTGAGACCATTCACTCTAGCATTGAAATAATCCCTAATTAAAAGCCAAGTAAAATCTGAGAATTTCTTTCTCGCCCTGCAAAGAAAGATGTTGACTCTATTTTTTTTATTAATGAGCTGGAAGTCCGTAAGAAACATCAACAGAGCCTGAAGATGCTCCAGCAGCTTTTCACTCAACTGCTACCAAGTATTTAGGAAAGCCTCTCCCAGCAACCCTGGCCAAAATGCCCCTAAAGACCATTCTCTCTGCTCGGGGGAGACCCAACAGCCTGCAATGCCTCCATCAGGGCTCCTGCAAATGGTTTTCTCCAGCCCTTCCCTGCTCCAAGCCCACCATGACATCCTGCGCTTTGCTAACAGGGCCAGAGCACAAAGCAGACACTGCACAGCACCGTGGATGGAAACTACACACTTTACTAACAGATGGACAACAGCTTTGAAAGTTGCTATTGCCTCAATTTATCCCAAGCTGCTAGACTAAACCAAAATATAATTTAACACTAATTTTTCTTTTTTAGCCAATTTGATACAAGGCTACAGGTTTCAACCTTTTTCCCATGAAAGCTGATACTTCTGGCTCCACTTCCCTTTGCCCCTTTCCCACCAATGGCTTCCAGGTCTCCCAGGACCTCCTTTTTGCCTCTTCTTCCAGGCACCTGTTGGGTCTGGCTTGACCATCACATGACTTGAAAAGCTCCCTGGCCTTTTCAAGTCATATCACATGACTTTGCTCACCTGGCTCTCACCTGCCCTCCAAGGCTCTATCTCTGACTCTTTCCCTGGTGCAGTCTCCTCTGCACCCTCCTTATCTCACCCATCTGACACATTCTGAGTCAGAACCTCTTATCTTTCTGCTTAGGACTTGACATAAATATAAACAATCCAGCACCTTCCCTAGTCCAGGCCTCCATCTCCAACTTTCAGGTCATTTCCACTTACTATTTCACTTTTTCCCGATTCCGCACATATAAATCCCAGATTTAACATCCATTCCCCAAAACAGCCCCATTTACAACTTCTGTTCTCATGGATGATCCTAAAATTATTTCCATGTATTCAACCGAATATTTTTGTAACATCTTTCCCACCAAAACCTGTACGGACAATCATGGGGTTCTTTTTTATTTCAACAATTCTCTCATGTAGTTTCCTTACTATTTCCAGTGCCTAGAACCTGGTCAAAGCCTTCAAGCCCCTCTTCTTTAAAAATCTTTCCGAAATTCAGGAGTAATTACAATAACCCCATTTAAGACACTACCAAAAGTTCCCTATTGCCTACCCAGCAAACCTAAAACTTTTCAGCTGTACTATGCAGGCTTCCAATCTACTTACAGCTTCCCCCCAAAATTATCACTTTATTTCTCTACTATCTCGCAAACATATCATGCACATGGTCCCTTCGACCCAAAGGGGATGCAGTTTCTCCTCCACCCACCAAGCCACGTGCTCAGCTGTACGATGTTGTATACCACTAGTTCTTCTCATAGCTGATCTGCTTTAACTCAAAAGCATCAATTGGTACTAAAATTTTCACAGTATATTGACAGATGGTGAAAATGCTCAACTACCTCTTGTCAATAGCAGTAGCAATTCTGGAGAACAGCACGTTAATTCTGGTTCTGGTGCTACCTATTTGAATTAGCATGAACAGACATTTCTAGCTTCAGTTTCCTATGTGCAAAAATAACATTACATTTGCCTGCCACCTCATGGATTGTAGAAACCATGAAAGAAGTGAAAGTATACAATAATACCCAAACAAAAGGCACACACCCTCATACACAGGTTGCACAGGACTTTTCACAAAGGATGTAACATGACAATGGACATTACTTGGAAGAAACTTATTTTGTTTGCATAGGCAAATTTGTTCATTGCATCAGTAAATAATCGGTATTTTCCAAACATGGCAAATGTTATCTATCAGACTACTTCTGATTTCTTTGTCTTGTCCTATAACATAAATATGGAAGAGTCTGGTATGTTCATGTTCATCTCCATCACTTCAAAACTATGGAAGACTTTCAATAATTAATTCCAAATGAATAAATGAGCATCTTTGAGTGCACTGTGAAAGGTACTGGAGGAGGACAGATTCTGTAAAAGGTTACTATACCTTCTTTAAGGACAGATGAGGGAAGGGGACAGACAAAGATGACTTAAGATGCTATGTAGTTGAACAAGTAAGAAAGAGGAAATAGTTGTTTCAGAAACTTCTATTCCTTTTGTCACAGCAGCAACAGATCTCCATTTACATGTAATCTGACTATAGCAATGCAATTTTTAATCTATATTAGAATTGCCCAATCAATTCTCAACCATGTGAAGTCTCATTATTTCATCCCCACTTTAAAGGCTCTTTTCCTTTCTAACTCTTCCTCTTCAACTTAATGCCTTCCTTATCCTTGTTTTCTTGCCAGGCATGAATACTTTTCTTGGTCATAAACCAAAGCTAAAAAAGAAGAGTTAAGAAAACTTGTTTTTTTTTTTTGTTTTTGTTTTATTTCCAGACATAGTCTTGTTCTGTTGCCCAGGCTGGAGTGCACTGGCGCAGTCTTGGCTCACTGCAACCTCCACCTCCCAGGTTCAAGCAATTCTCTACCTCAGCCTCCCGAGTAACTGGGATTACAGGCGCCTGCCACCACACCCGGCTAATTTTTGTATTTTTGTAGTAGAGATGGGGTTTCACCATGTTGGTCAGGCTGGTCTTGAACTCCTGACCTCGTGATCCACCCGCCTTGGCCTCCCAAAGTGCTGGGATTACAGGCATGAGCCACCACGCCCGGCCAAGAAAACTAATTTTTAAATTCAGCACTGCCCATTCTTGAGTCTCTGATTAGTCTCCACTCATGTTACTGCCAAAATGTTGCTTTAGACATGTGAATGTTTACCACCACTATTTTGAGTAACTAAATACCACCTAGCAGATGGCTTTGAGTTCTTGTCACTGAGATGTATTTTTGTATTTTGTTATGTGAGACACTCAAGGTAGGGAACACTCAAGTGAGACCCATGCCAAAATAATGGATGAAATACAGTGGAAAAATAAGAGTATTCCTACTAAAGACCAAATTCCAGCACATAAAGGTAGTGTTTCAACTTTCGTCAAAAAAATACAACTTTCAGTATTTCCTAAATACAACAGACAACTCAATCATTTTCTTATTCATTACAATTATCATTCTTGCAAATATAATTCTAGAATTTATATACAGTACAAACTATTTTTAATTACACCATGTAGGCACAAATAAAAGGAAACAAGTTGGAATCATATCAAAGAAGAAAAAACCACAAGGATTCTTAGAACTACACCTGATGCAAATCTTAAAACTAGATCTACAAATAAATCTACACAATTACGTCAAAGATTAATACTTTTTTATCTAAATTCAGCTACAAGAGGAAGCCATTTTGTAAACCTAGAGAACGAATCTTAAGAAGGAAAAGAAAATGTAAGGAAAAATGTAAACCTTCTTTCAACTCAAATTTAGAAGAACTTAAACCTGAAATGTGTAAAATTCATCTCCATATAACAGATATAAAGTAAAATGGTGGAAAGCAAAAGTCAACAATTTCCAAAAAAATTATCCACACAGAGGCAGCTATGGTTGCTAGTCCCCTCCCCTTCCCTCAACAAGATTTTAAAATGTTAACCTTAAAAAGGAGGAGTATGTTTATTTGGTCCTTCCTTTGCCCTTCCCTCCACATTTCATCTCCCATTAGATATATGATATATTTTTAAACCATATGAACAAATGAACCTTGAAACGGGATTTTTTTTTTTTTTTTTTTGAGACAGAGTCTCACTCTGTCAACCAGGCTTGAGTGTAGTGGTGCTATCTCGGCCCACTGCAACCTCTGCCTCCCGGGTTCAAGGGATTCTCCTGCCCCAGTCTCCCGAATACCTGGGATTAAAGGTGTCCACCACCATACCTGGTTAATTTTTGTATTTTTGTGGAGACGGGGTTTCACCATGTTGGTCAGGCTGGTCTTGAACTCCTGACCTCAGGTGATCCACCTGCCTCGGCCTCCCAAAGTGCTGGGATTACAGGCGTGAGCCACAGCGCCTGGCCTGAAACTGCATTTCTTACTAACAAATGCAATGCAGTCTCTACCATTTCTTTGCCGAAAATAACAATGAGTATGAAGGAAAAAAAGGGGAGTTAAAGCTTCTGTTTTTGGCACAGGATACAGTTAAGTTGTGCTACTAGCTCAGACTCTTCTTGGTTGAAGAGCATTCTCTCATCTGCAGAACTTTAGTGCAGCAACCGCCGAGTATTTGAAAGTCTAATCACCATTAAATCCAAAATGTAAGCCCCTAGGTAAGACGTTTAGAAAGATACATACTCGGTCACTGGTGGCTCCTGAACAAACGGATAGTATGTGGCTGCAGAGCTGGGGAAGACACATGCTTCTGAGGACTCTAACCATGCCACATTGAGCCCGGCAAATCTGGGGACAAATGGTTTGACATCGGCTGATAACTTGATGCCCTGAGGAAAAATACGAGGTTTTGGCTACAAACATTCAGAGATCAAGCAAATATAAACAAACAAAAAGACCCAAGAGGCGTTCCTAATAGCCCCAGAAATTTTCCCGATGTTGTTTAAAAACTTCTGCCTCGTAAAGACAAGAACCTGCTTGCTAACGATTTCTCCCCGATGCTTTTTTTGTTAGAAAAGGCAGTAGTTCAAACATTAAAAGTGAAAAATAAGGACAACCAATTCAAGTGGAAATAAAATTTAACACAGATTATATAGTTAAGATCTTGGAATAAGGGTGTTTTTAACACAGATTCACTTAGAAATAATAGAACTGCACACAGTACAACTACTGCAGTCAAATATACACGTGGAATGTTTAACTACTGCACCCAAAACACACTGCAGACGTTTATTTCCATTACATTTTCTTGAAAAAGTTGCACAAAAGCATATGCATTTTACTCATGAACCACTAAGTCTTGCTTTATTGAAATATCAGACCTTGCTTTGCTAGAAAGTATTATCACCACGAGCCTTTGAAATCTGAATTCAGTAAGATTTCTTTTAGTTTTTAGTTACGTAGTAAGAGATTTACTTTCACCGAGAATTTTATGGGTCTAAAAATAATGCACGCGATCGCCAGGGCTCCATCTAGTGGTAATGCTGAGTACGTAGAGCGGAGAATGACGTTCAGAAAAACGCAGGGTCCTTTAAAACAATCTATCCGTTCCCAAGAGCGCGGGAAGCTCGCCAGAGTCCCCCCGCCCCGGAGCGCGGGGCTGGGCCGCAGTCACTGCGCTGGGTGACCTCGCACCACAGACGCGGCGCTAACTGTGGGCGGGGTCTGCGGCCGCTGACCACCACCCCAAGGCGGACCCGGGGCGGGGCGCGAAGATCGCGGCCACCCGTTAGGGCGCTCCCGTGCCGTCACCAGCATCCACCCACGCCCGCTGGACCAGCCCCGTCACCGCCCGGCCGAGCCCCCAGTACGAGGCAGGCGGACGGGCTGAGGCTGCCGAGAGCGCCCCCGTCGGCCCGGGCGGCCCTTACCTCGCTTTCGGGCTCCCGCGGCCCCTCCGACGCCATGGCGCGAGGCGCGGAGGAGGCCGCGTCACGGAAGCCAGCAGCCGGCCGTCGGCTGGCCGGACAGACAAAGCGGTTCCGCCCTCGCAGGCGACGCCAGGAAGTGCGTCAAGAAAAGCGACAGAGCCCGCCCTTTCTTCCGGCCGGAAGTACGCGGCGGCGGCACTGGACCTGCGCGGGAAGCGCGTGGAGGGCAGTGGGGAGCTTGCGGGAAATGCGGACCCCCAGGAGTTCTCTGGGGTGGGGACTCACCATAGCTTACGGGAGTCTCAGATCTGTCTTTTAGTGCTGGGATATCCGAGATAGTCTCCACCAAGGCAGTAGCGACTAGAAACAAGAGTTAGGCCGTGATTTACTCTTGTCCCCTGGGCCTCACGAGTCTTAGCGTTAGGACAGGAGCGGGTAGTCTGGAAAGGCCTCTCGCTGAGGTGACCTTTGAGCAGTCACCTGAAGAGGAGATTGATTTACTAATAAGGAAACTGAAGAGGCCGAGATTAATCTCACCCCCGCCACTGCATTTCCCTAAAATGTCCCCAAGATTGGTGACTTACAGGAATTGCATACCCTGTAGGTCCTACAAACCTGGAAAGCCTACAAGACTCTTAATGGTATCCTAAATTTCCAGAAACCCTAAGTTTGGAAGTAGCCACAGAAAATAATTTAAAAATTGCTCGGTTTCTTTCGAAAATTAAAAAAAGTGCCAAGACATGTTCAAGAGATGGAATAGTATAATTTTCACGAGAAAAAAAAAAAGTTCTACACAGAGCAAATTCGTTAAATACTGTGAGAAACATGTAAGGTGCGGCAGGGATAGGAGGTTGACCAAAAGTACAGGGAAGAATGCAGAGTGGATTTCAATAGATGGAGGAGGAACTTTCCTCTCACTCAAAGGCTTGGAGGAAAGTGCAAGTGGATTTAAGGAACAGAAAATGTCAGCAAAATAGGCCATTTGAGGAGTGGGGGTTAGGTTGAGGCAAATTGTAGGTTTCCTGTCCTTTGCACAGACGTTAACTCTACCATTGGATACGAAGTATTTCAAGCAAGTAAGGCAGGTGCAGCTCCAGTTTTTTCAGATTTCTGTCTCGGTGTGTCTCAGTTGACTACACAGCCTCTAGCAGAAGTGAACCTTAGGGTCTGGTCTGGCAAGAATTTATGCTGGAAGTTTAGGGGTAGCTGTCGTCTTCCTTTCAGCACTATTGGGTCTACCCAGAAGTGTAATGAAGTTTACTTGATTTTGTCATGTTTCTGTTGGTTACCCTGGACACATCCTATGGTAGTGGCAGTAGATTTTAGGATGCTGCTAATCACAACCTTCAAAATTTATTGCCCTCATGTGTAAAGACACCCTTTCTTAACCAATGGACCTGATGTATGCTGGCTGCTCATTTAAGATGTTTCTATAGCATAGCAATTAATTAGAATAATTAACTCCAAAACACTTTCCTAGCAGCTAAAAAGGCAAAGGTGTTTTACAGTGTTTTTGAACTTTTAGAAATGTGGTGATACTTTAAACATTATCCCTACTTTGGAAATGTAGGAGAGGATAAAAAAGTTAAGAGGTTTCTCCCAAGACCGCTAGTGGCCAGTGAAGTAGCCCAGATAGTATTAATTTGGGCTTTCCTGTTCTAGACAATTCTCCAGGAATCCAAGAGGTAAAATCTACTTTGGCTTTAGTTTAAACATATCCCTGGTTCTTAATTTCTTCATTAAGTGAATTAAATGGTATCCAGATCATACCACGCTATTTTAAACTCATTTAACATGATCTTTAAGGTAAGTTAACTTCCTCAGAGCTAAAACTGTAACACTGAAATCAATTTCAATAGTCACAAATTAACTGTAAGAAAATATACCTCAAAAACTTGAAACAGTGATAAATGCAACATACAAACTTTATTGAACAAAAGTAACAGGTAAACTCAAACAGGCACTTAAAAGAAAAACTGACTGGAAGAACTTTTATCTTAAACATCTTACAGTAACCTACTTGCAGTTGCATTTAACTGAGCTCTGTTGCTGTGAAGAATAGAGCTCATGCACAGGTATGGATGAAAGATTTGTACATTTCTCAAGTATTCACTGAATACCACCTTATATACACATATACATTAAATTTGAAAAAGATTTGACGATCCCCAGATAAACTTCATTTTTGTTGATCTTTTGGAAGAGGTCGTCTAAAGAGAAGAATATGTGGTTCTGTGGAAAGAAAATGTTTTGAATCATTTTACTATGGTTTTCATATACTCAACAGAAATTCAAAAGCATTCTCAACTAAGCCAGAATAAAATAAACTAAGGCCACTATTAACTGGTTTGAGGTATCTAAAATGAATTTTATTTCAAAGTTACTGTCTACAGTGAATAGACTAAAAGTAAAAAGATTACCTCTTTATAGGGAAAAACACCTCCTTCAAATTACCTACAGGATCTCATACTAACGCTCATCCCCATAGATTGTTTCAATAGGTGGGGCACAGAAATCTACACTTAACTTCTTCAGTTGCTTTTGTATTATCTGGACTGAATTCTAATAGGATTACGTATCTCAATCCCAAGAAAGTGATGAGTCCTTTTAGAGTTTTTGATGCAATGTTTTTCTTTAACAGCAGAGTAGAAGATAGTTTTAGTTCCACCTACTTCAGCTTCTATAGTATGTCTTCAAATTTTGTTCAAAGCATTATAAATGCTGTTAGATTTACTGATAATCCAAATATAGAATTTAACCCACACTGTTTTAGTCTAGAAAACCCACAAAGTTTTAGTAGAGTTTACTATTTAATACCTGAAAAACTTTTGGTTAATACCAAATAGCATAAGGTACCCATAAGCACATTTGAGTTCATATGCTATTACCTCATTTAAACTTCATGTGGTAGATATCCTTTAAAACGGCTGAAGAATCACTTTAAATTAAATCAATTTCCACACACAGAAAAGAACACTTGTCTTGGGATATATTTATGATAAAATGCTTTGGGATACTGTTAACAATAATACAGATTTTAAAATACCTTTTTTTTTTTTTTTTACATTATTTTCCAAGTAGAATGTGTTACTTTCACTCCTGTGGTATTTTATTTACCATAAAATTGGAACTCTCTCCAAAGTCAAGAAATTAGTCATTAAAAAAAAAAACTTATAAGAAGAGCTCCTCTGAGATATCATTTACTGTCAATGATATTTTTAAAATTTTGACAACCATAACCACCAATATTTCAACAATTACTGCTTTACTATAATACAGCGTAGCTTACCTGGCTCATGAATCATGTAATGAACCCAGCCTAGACTCTGTTGGACGCCAAGTCTCCTCCACTCCTCTTCAGACATCAGATGAGTTTTAGGTACTTGTTTGGAAAGTTCTCTTGGTAACATAACATGCCTGTTAAAAGATACAGCCAAGTGTTAGTCCAGTGCCTTTTCTACAACTGTCGCTTTATACATGTACCTTTAGGAACTCTGTTGCTTTAATATTGAGAACTGCACTCTACTACCTTTAATTCTGATATGATGGCCTATGTTCAAATTAGGGTGCTAAGAGCACACAATCCAAAAGCAGAAGGCATTTTTCTAAGGATTAATCTTTTTCTCTTACCACAGAATGCTTACCAGTTGCCTTAATCTTCTTCAGGAATAGAAACCCAAAATGTAAGTTGAACATATGGTTACCAGCCTCCAAATCATAAGCCAACAAGATATAAGAAAACGTGTAACTTATTATGAAAAGTGTTCTCAAAAGGAAAGAACATGCTGAACTCTTTTCTCCTTCTTGTTGAATGCACATTAATACGATCAGGGAGCCAGAGCAGGAATTTAGGACCATAGAAGCAACTGTAAATTGAGAACAGTAAAGCAACAAGAGGTAAAGACCCAGCCTAGTCCCTGACTGTAAAGCTGTTATCCCTGCCCCAGATTATTAGACTTTTATGTAACGAAAAAGTCTAAGTTACAGTTAATTTGGGTTTCCTCTTACTCAACACTAGCTTTGTAGTAGCTACTAGTCCTTGTATGCTCCAGAAGTTGCTTTATACTTCAAGTACTTTGTTCAAAATTAAAAACAAAAAACCACTAACTGTACATACACATTGTGTGCAACCTCACAGTTTTCCAGTTAATTTACTGACCTATATCCAAAACTTACATTGTTCAGTTTCTTAGGCAAGCATAGAATAACCTTCAAAGTTAAACCATCAATATGTACAATTGTAGCAAATCTGTATCATTGTTAACGGTATCCCAAAGCATTCTATCAAAGATTTGCCAAACAAATCTCTTTCCCCAAACTGAATAAGAATTTTTACTCAATTACCATAAAAAGGACTTTATAAAAGTCACAATTCTCAGCTTGATGTTTACCATCTCCAGTAGTACCAACAGTTTTATACTGAACCATCCATAACCACCAACCCAAATTTTTAACCAGTATAAGATACCTGTCTGTGAGTCAGCTGGCTGGCGATGAATCAGGTGCAATCTGGTCACTTTCTGAGACACAGTAAACTGAACCCCTAACCCACTATAAGCACCCAGCTGTCATCAACTTAAATTTTAGTCTGTGGTTAAGTACCAATTTATCTGCAGGGCAAAGTGAGCCTCAGAAAAATTCTATTATGTTGCTAGATTGCCTTAAGGCCACCAAGTCATAGCTTACTACCATTATTTGTAGAGTTTTCATCAATTCCAGTGAACTATATGGTGATTCTTTGTAATTCTTACCAGTTATCACCCACATTCTTGAAATGCTGCTTTAACATCTAACTATTAAGGCTCTACAAATAATGTTATCTTATTTCTATCTTCTATGTTGTTGATTATTCTCAAAGAGAAATGTAGTGCTTTTGTACCTTTTCTATCAAACTTACAGAGTACATAAATCTACCAACGAGTTATTTAGATAGAAGTTACCACCCTTCTCCATAAACACGGAAATAGGCTCTCCTCCATCAGGGTTTCTTTATAAAGGAAAAATGTTTAAGTAGCATCAACACCATATGAGGATTCTACCTGTATTTTGCCACACAGAGATTTCAAACTAACTACATGTAAGGAAAATTATTTCCAAAATCTAACGTTTATTTCAGTTGAAATGCAAAATAGTGCAAGTATTACTAACTTGTAAAGCTGCCCAGAGAAATTAACAGTTTTTCTCTTGCGAAAACAGACTTCCATGATGTGGGGGTGGGGGCACTCACTGTTATTCCCTTAGAAACATTAAGACCCTTACGTAAAAGGACTAGGAAATTAAGTTTGTAATTAAGAAAAATCAAAGAAAGATAGAGATAACTGCACACTGGGAAAAATTAAATACTAGCCTTTGAAATTTACACTGCATGCTGCATCATTACATATTAATACAAACCACCCTAGACTCATGCTTTAGCGGTATATTATCACTAGTTTCCCCTTTAAAATTATCTGTGGAAATTACTATCCTGTTTCATAAACGTTAGTGGCTTGGCCAATTAATACCAGCTCTAATTTTTATTGGATTAAAATAGATCACTTCAGATATGTAAACTTTCTTCTATACATTACCACACACAAATCATTTGATTATATTAAAACTAAAAAATCGACCTACTGCCATCAGAAAGAAGTCTGAGAAATAGCTTCATTTATTTTCAATATTATACCCTAAAAGAAACTTGTACCAACCCTTAAATCCTTATCCTAAACACTTGGCACCAGATGTGTTTCAGAATAATTTTCTAGGTTTTAGTAAGGTTATTACGGTTTACACTGTGTTCATTATTGGATATCCTCAATAGGGCTCTTGATTAACAACGCATAATTGAACACTGCCAGCATTATTACACGATTAGAACTGTATAGTTTGTTATTACTGTAAGGTTAACACAATCTACTTGAAATTTACCTACAGCCAGAAAAACGTTATTTTTCTAGCTAGGAATACAAAAGGGTGCAATTATTACTACCCATAGAAATCTTCAGTAGTCCTCAGGTGAAAACAGACTTCCATGCTACTAGGGAGGGGGAGAAAAAGAGAAACCACCCACTGTTTTGTTCTTTCTTCCTTAAATAGCATTCGGAGAAATCTAACCTACAAAGGCAACAGACAGAAAACAAGGTCACAATTTGGCCAACGATGGCATGGGCTTTATCTCTCCTAAATCTTGGTAGTATCCCAGAACGCAGCGTTGTAGTCACTACCTAGTAAGAAAAAGGGGTTGACTGTTCTGTGAAGCCACGCCCTAAATGAAGTGTCCTGCATACAATAAGGACAACAAATTTTAAATGTCCCTACCCGCTTTCCCCCAATCTAGTTTAATTGGGGGAAGGGGACACGGTCATTTAAAATTTGTCTAATTTTACTGATCGATTACAGCCACTATGTTCTAGTACATTGCTTCAGGACTCAAACGCAAAAGTTTCTCAAAGCCCAAAATTTGACCAGTGTATACTAGCAGAAAACAATGCCCAAAGTCCACTCAAGTTCTTAATCGGCCTTAAAATGAAACTCCTTTAATAATGCCCTCAATTGTATGACTGCGGCCAACCTATAACGGCCCAAATCACCATACCCAGTAAACATTTCCGAATCCCCATCAAGCTGATTTTTCGGGGGGTCGCCCGCAAAGCTTATTCTTATACCACTCACTTCAAAAACAAGAAAAAGTGTTCCTCCATGTTAACAGATGAAAATGACCATTTGACCGTTCTAAACCACAAACTAGTAAAAGCTGCATCACCCCGTCAGCGACAGGGAAAGTGTGTCACGGTTGCTAAAGGAAAAGGACGGCACCAGGTGGGTTTTCCTGGACTGGTTCAAATACCTGGAACTGAAATCAGTTACTGAACGGCCTAATTACTTCCGCCACGGCCGAGAGAAAAGTGACTGGATGGTCACTCCGCGTCGCCGAGGACCCCGTGACCGCCAAGTTGCGCTGGTTCAAACGCGGCCCGGTGGGCGCTCTTCCCTCACCCTTCGCGCACACCGAACAAAGGCCCAACCGGCCGGGCGCGGCCAGGCACCCAACTATGGCCGACTGCGCGGGGCGCCAGGTGGCCGCGACCCCAAACCCCGGCTCTCGCCCTCCGGCCCTGGGCTCCGCCCCCCAGGCCCCGACCCCCCCGACCCTGCTATGTCTGCGTCGCCCCGCCCGCGGGAGCCCTGGCTGAGGGAGCCGGCTCCGGGTCTGAGAAAGGCGCCCACCGGTACTCGTAGTATTCGTCGAAGTACTTGTCCGAGTAGTAGATCTGCTTGTGGGCCATCCTGCTGGCGCGCTGCAGAATACGAAACGAGAGAGCGCGAAGAGCGGGCACAGCAGAAAAGCCCACGTCCGGCCAAGGCAGCGACTCGCCAGAGACTAACGACCACAGTCCCAACGATCCCGATTTGAATCCGACAGCCCGCCGCCGATTGGACAGCAGCGCCGACCAATCACCTTCTGCGGAAGTCGGCCGGCTGTCAGCCTATCGTCGCTGCCGCCTCGCGAAGTTCGCTTCCCGGGTCAGCCAATCAGAGATCTGTTGCGAGGTTGCCCGAGGGAAGATAGGTACGGCACGGGGGCGGGAGAGCCCTTAACTGGCAAGGGCGTGGCAAGAGGAGGGCGAAGTCGGGACGTTAATGGCCGCAGACCGCGTGCGTAGGAACGTGGAAAGCTCCAGGACACGGAACCGTTGGGGCGGAGGACCTGAAGGCGGAGTGAGGTAGCACGGGGTTTGGTGATGACGTAGTCGGTCGAGCCCGGAAGCGTGGGCCACAGGGCTTTGAGCGGAAGCTGTCGACCTTGCGCGGTGATGGCAGTCCTCGTGACGCCTTATATTCCCTCAGGCTCGAGCCAGGAGCCTGGGTCCACTTTGAAAAGTAGTAAAAGGCAGAAATGTTCTGCGGTGTGAGGGGGAGGGCGGCTGCGCGGTCGGCTGGGTGAGGGGGGCGCCGGGCGGCTGCGGCGTGGCTGTGTCCCGGACTGCCCTGCGTAGCCGGCCGTTCCGCCGCCTCGTGCAATTGCTGAGCTTCCCGCCTGGCCCGTCGGGGGGTTACTGGCGCCGCCCTAGACGACTGTGTGGAGAATGGAGCCTGCGGAGCCACGCGTATAGAGAGGCCCCGAGCCGGCGCGGTGGCGGCGCGCGCCAGTGGTCCCAGCCACTCGGGAGGCCGAGGTGGAGTGTCGCTTGAGCCCAAGAGTTCTAGACAGGCCTGAGCAACAGAGCCAGACCCTGTCTCCACAAAGAAATAAATAAATGGGCCAGAGACCCAGGATGCTTTCTGTAGCCTAACCTAATGTTCAGAACCAGGGCAGACCCAAGCCATGGAAAGCTTGAGGGAATAAAATAATATTCTGCAGCGGCCAAGAGTAACAATGCTAATTCGTGGATAAGGGGATTTAAAATGATGTTTAACAACTTCTGGTCTTTTAATATTGACCCAGGTTTAAAAACACATGTTCATATAAAAAAAGTTACTGGAAGAAATATATAGATGTAAGTGGTGGTTATTTTTAGATGACAGAATTAAAAGTGATTTTTTTGGTATTTTTTCACATTTTCCACAATGAGCACGTGTCATTTTTATGTTAATTTCATTTTATGCGAAATGCTCCAGCGCAGTACAGGCTAGTGGGTTCAGGGTGGCTGTGACTAAGTGATATAGATGGGGTGCCTTAGACAAAGGCTCCAGACTAGAGGCTGGAAGTGAGAGGCGCCCTTTTCCATGCTGCAGACCACGGACTTCTCCAGGTTTCTGAACAAGTGAGACAGGCCGGCTAAGGACATGTATAATTTTTACATGTTGAGGGCCCCACCCTCATGACCATCTAATCTTGATTACCTCCCAAAGGCCCCACCTCCTGACTTCCTAATACAATCACTTGGGGGAAGAGGGTGTTTGGAATTTCCCCCCCTTTTTTTTCTTGGAGACATTCTCACTCTTGCTCAGGCTGGAGTGCAGTGGTGTGATCTCGGCTCACTGCGACCTCCCCCTCCCAGGTTCAAGCCATTCTGCCTCAGGCTCCAGAGCAGCTGGGATTATAGGCCCAGCTAGTTTTTGTATTTTTAGTAGAAAGGGGTTTTCATCATTTTGGCCAGGCTGGTTTCGAGCTCCTGACCTCAAGTGATCTGCCCGCCTTGGCCTCCCAAAGTGCTGGGATTGTCAGAGGCAAGTGAACCAGAGCAACTCCATCTTAAACAGGAGCTGGGTAAGATGAGGCTAAAACCTACTGGGCTGCATTCCCAGACAGTTAAGGCATTCTAAGTCACAGGATGAAATGGGAGGTCAGCACGGAATATAGGTCATGAAGACCTTGCTGATAAAACAAGTTGCAGTAAAGGAGCCAGCCAAAACCCACCAAAACCAAAATGGCGAAGAGAATGGCCTTTTGGTCCTCACTGTTAACACTCCCACCAGTGCCATGACAGTTTACAAATGCCATGGCAACATCAGGAAGTTACCCTACATAGTCTAAAAAGGGGAGGCATGAATGATCCACCCCTTGTTTAGCATATAAGCAAAAAATAACTATAAAAATGGGCAACCAGTAGCCGTCGGCTGTTCTGTCTATGGAGTAGCCATCCTTTTATTCCTTTACTTTCTTAATAAACTTACTTTCATTTTGCACAGTGGACTCACCCTGAATTCTTTGTTGCACGAGATCCAAGAATTCTCTCTTGGGATGTGGATCAGGCCCCTTTCCTGTAACAGAATTACAGGCGTGAGCCGCAGCACCCGGCCTGGAATTTTCACGCAAGATTTGGTGGCTAGGAGCAGACACAAACATTTGTTCATACATGATAGAATCCTTCAGGTCTCAGATTAAGGATTTCATCTTCTGAAAGGCCTTCCTTAATCAACTTCTCTAGAGAAAGTTCTTCAATTTCCCCATTATGCCCTTGCCACCAACTCCAGTGGGCTTCCCTCCCACTGTCGCAATTGCATGTTTGCTTAGGTGGTGTTTGTCTCCCTAGCAGCACTATTAAATACTCTCTGTTAGTGAGCCAAGACCGCGCCACTGCACTCCAGCCTGGGCGACAGAGCAAGACTCCGTCTCAAAAAACAACAACAACAACAAAAAAAACTCTGTGAAGCTAGTGTAGAGGCCATGTCTGTTTTGTTCACCACGCAGTGCCTAGCACGTAGCAGAGTTCCTTGCACATAAGCACACAATAAGAAGTAAATTTTAGGCACAGTATAATAACGTAAGAGTAAATAATTAGATATAATAATTACTATGATGGCAAAAATGTGAATAAACTGTTAAGGAAAATGGACAAGGAAATTACTTTCTGGCAGAACCTGGGGGAAAAAAAACTTCCTAGGAGATATATTTTTAAATAAATGTACAGATGCTCCTTAATTTACAATAATGGGATTACATCCTGACAAGTCAAAAAAAATTGTAAGTTGAACCATTGTAAGTCAAGGACCATCCGCATTGTGAAAAGTTCAAACACATGGAATAATAGAATCAACTCCCACATACAGGTTGTGCATACTTAATCTGAAAATCCGAAATGCTCCAAAAGTCCAAAACGTTGAACAACACTGACACAAGCTCAAAGGATATGCTCATTGGAGCACTTCAGATTTCAGATTTTCCTATTAGAGATACTGAACGGGTAAATAAAATGCCAATATTCCAAATTCCAAAAAACCCTGAAACACTTCTGGTCCCAAGTGTTTTGGGTAAGGGATACTCAACTTGTTCCAGTCATTTAGCTTCAGCAATTACCGTTTGCCAATCGTGTTTCATCTGTTCCCCTCTAACTTTTTTTTTTTCTAAATATTATTGAAGAGATCTCAGATATGTCAGTTCACTCCTAAATAAAACTTTTCAGTGTATCTCTGTGTTTATGGTGTTCATCTCAGAAAAATTTTTTAAAAAATACATAACCACGTCATTATTACACTTAGAGGTCCTTAATACTCTTTGATAGCTGTTTTAGACTCACATTTCCCACACTGCCCCACCAAAGCTTTTTATAGTTAGTTTGTTTAACTCTGCTTTCAAACTTGGGCCTATATCTTGCATTTTGCTATTGTCTCTTTTTTTTTTTTTTTTGAGATGGAGTTTCACTCTTGTTGCCCAGGCTGGAGTGCAATGGCGTGATCTCTGCTCACTGCAACCTCCGCCTCCTGTGTTCAAGCAATTGTGCCTCAGCCTCCCGAGTAGCTGGGATTACAGGTGCCCTCCACCACACCCGGCTAATTTTGTATTTTTAGTAGAGATGGGGTTTCTCCATATTGGTCAGGCTGGTCTCGAACTTCCTCAGATGATCCGGCCGCCTCAGCCTCTCAAAGTGCTGGGATTATAGGCGTGAGCCACCACACCCGGCCACATTTTGTTATTGTCTCTTTTAGTCTTCTTTAAACAACCCCCCAACCTCTACCTACATAGACACCCTCCCCTGCCACCTTTTTTAACATCTGTTCATCAAACCAGGTCATTTTTGCCTGTGGAACGTTCCACATTCTGGATCTGTGTAATTGTTTCCTTGTGGTGCAGTTTCCCTGGTTTTTCTATTTCTTGTATTTGTCACAATCTGGCATTTAGATCTAGGTTAAAACAAAACAAAACAATTTACCAAAAATCCCTAGTAAATGGCAGACTCATATTTGAGCCCAAGCGGTCTGACTCCAGAGTTAGGCCTCTTACCCACTATTCTGTTCTGTCTCCTAGAGTTCCACAGGTAGAAAACCAGGAGGGCCAAGCACCTTTCCAAAGGAAGGACTGGCAGTTGTAAAGGTGTGAGGAAGTGTGGTACACACAGAAAATGCTGAATAGGTTTGGCTTAGATTGTAAAAGTCATGGAAAGGAAAGTTGTGGGAAGTGAATGTAGGAGGATGAATGTGGTAGACAGAAAAATGGCCCCCAAAGATGTCTGTCTTAGTCAATTTTATGTTAGTATAAAGGACTACCACAGCCTGGGTAATTTATAAACAAAAGAAATTTATTTCTTACCGTTTTGGAGGCTGGGAAGTCAAAGGTAGAGGGGCCACATCTGGTGAAGGCCTTCTACTGCATCATAACATGGTGGAGGGCATCCCATGGAGGGAGGGCAAGGGCCAGCCAGCTCAGGTGTCTCTTCCTCTTCTTATAAAGCCACAGTCCCGTCATGGGAGCCCCACCCTGATGACTTTAATCTTAATTACCTCCCAAAGGTCCCACCTCCAAATACTGTAAACATATAAATTTGGGGATTAAGTTTCCAACACGTGAAATTTGGGGGACACATTCAAACCACAGCAATGTTCATGTCCTAATCTTTGGTATCTGTGAATGTTACCTCACACAGCAAAAGAGACTTTACAAATGTGATTAAATTAAGGATTTTAAGATAGGGAGATTATCCTGGATTATCAGAGTGGTCAAATGTTATCACAAGGGGCCTTAGAGGAGGGAGACAGGAGGGTCTGTGAAGGAGCTGGGATGAAAACAGAAGTCAGAGTAATGTGACCACGAGGCAAGTGCTGCAGGTGGCTTTTTGAAGCTGGGAAAAAGAAAGAAATAGATTTCTTCCCTAGAGTCTCCAGAAGGAACTCAGTCTTGCTGACATAATTTTAGCCTGGTCAGACCTATTTTGGACGTCTGACTCTGTACCTATAAACTACATGTGACTAATAGAATAGAAACAATATCCCAGTGTGATGTTTGCTGCAGCTTTGTAATTGTAGATGCCCTTTCTCATTTTAGAAGTTCTTTTATTCCTAGCTTGCTGAATTTTTATCATAAATAGATACTGTATTCCATCAAATGCTTTAAAGCCTTTTAGTTTTATAGTTAATTCAAAATTATTTTACAACTATGAATATAAGTTGTAAATATAAAAGAACTGAAAAGATTTTAGTAACTGCAGTCTTAAGGAAAAGTCACGTGGAAATATTATTGAAAATTAAATAGCTGAAATAAAACATTTAATAAGTAAACTGAATGCACAGTGGATACAAATGAAGAGCTAATTATTGAACTAGAAGATTATGTTGAGTACCAGCTCCAGAAAGCATTAGGAAGGAATAAAGAGATGGTAACTATGAAGTAAAAAGACATAGAGGCTAGAAGTAGAGGTGACAACTGTCATTAAAGAAGAGTCCCAAAGGGAGAGAAAAAATAAACAGAAGGGAGGAAATACTTGTACAAATAATGGCTGTGAATTCCCTAGTTTCAAAGAAAGATAAAATACTTTAGATTGAAAGGGCTTATAGAGTGCTGAACAGTAGAGATAAAAAATATATAACCACAGAAAGATTATAGTGCAATTTAAGAAGATCAAAGACAAAGGAAAATTCTAAAAGCTTCCAGGGAGAAACTGTAGATCACTTACAAAGCAGCAAGAATAGAATGACAATGGCAATCTCAAAAGCCTTACTGTATCCAAGAAGAAAATGGGTTACTGTTTAGAATCTATTGGATAAAAGAATAAAAGTAAATTCACTATAACAATGCAAAATATATTGGAAATAAAGCAAAGTTTTACTGTTGTCTAAAAAAGCATAGATGTAAATAATGTTTATTGTTACCAATTGAGAAACTAATGTGGCTAATAGAGAGAGGCTAAGAGGGAAGTTAGTGCATGCTAAGGCACTTATCTTTGCAGCTGCTGATAAATTTAGAAAGTTGAAAGAGATTAGGAATCCATTACCAGAACTATTGGCTATAGTTGCTTTGTTTCTGTTACCATCTGCAATAGCAAAATTAGATGCTTCAAGTACTGCATGCCTCCTTGGGGTACAACTGAAATTATTGTCACAAATGCTTCCTATCCTAGTATGCATGCCCCCTTGCAAAGCAACTTGATTACTCTTTCCATAGATAGGTGAAGTCTATTTCTTCACCCTTCGTCTGGTCTTATGACTTGCTTTGGCCAGTGGAGTGTGGCTGAAGTGATGTTACACCACTTCCGAGGTTAGTCCTTAAAAGACATGTCAGTTTCTACCTTCCCTGTCTTGAAAGGCTGCCTGTGAATGTGATCATCAGCAAGACACATAGAAGAGAACTAAGTTGCTTGGCCATCAATAGCACCAGCTGCTAAACATGTGCCTACCGTAAGAATTAAGAGAAAGAGGAGAGAAACACAAAGGGTGGCTTGACAGTCAACAGGTTTATTTCAAACCTGGGAGAGATTTCTGAACAAGTTTAGTTCAAACCTGGGAGAGATTTCTGAACACAAAGGGTGGCTTGACAGTCAACAGGTTTATTTCAAACCTGGGAGAGATTTTCTGAACAAGTCAGAAGCCGCACTCTCTTACAGACTAAGAGTTTGTGAGGATCCAGGGTGGGAGAATTTATCAGAGGCTTAGACTGCTGTGTCTCTTTGTTATGCTTATCTGGGAGGGAGAGTTGTGTTTCTTTTCCCATACGTCTTTCTGCAGCTGCAGGCATATCCCTCCGGTGTCTACTTTTACCTTCCCTATCTTAGTGCACCTGAAGGGAAAGGAATATGCTTATTAAGGCCCACTGTTTTACTGGTGCCCATCGTATGAGGGCGAAATTTGGCAGTTACCCAAGAGACTTTCCCCCCACCTCCCTCTGTGCCTGAGCTGTCTTATCTGTGTTTTACTGCTTGCTCTTTCTGGCTGCTTGTAGTTAGAAGAGAAGTGATTTTCTTGAAATGCATGAGGCTAGAAAGGGAGTTGGAACTTAAAGTGGCAGTGTTTATCCACGATGACGGTGCTTCTGCTCTATCATTCCAGACCCTATAGTTATAAAAGGACAAGGGGCGACGTGTTCTTTTTGGCTACTTCCTGCTGATGGTGTGGGCAGAGAGCTTTTTGGTCTTGGATTGACTGCAGGAGCAACACGATCTGTAGATGTTTTTGGTTGGTTGTCTGTGAAATGGCCATGATTCTGTAGGTTAAAATGTTTTGAAAAAGGTTAATTAGGCAGGGTAAAAACATTAGTCCTAGGCTTTTCAGCAGAGTTTTTTATTAGGCCCAATTGTCTGAGACAGAAGCAACATTTCTTTCCTAATCACAGGCAGATGTGTTATTTTTCATTAGTAACTGTTATTCCTGCTATGAGGATAATAATTAAGCAAAATGCTACAGTAATTGAGATTCTTTGTCAGATATTCCACCCTGAGGGTGCTACAGTATATAGTCCTACTGCAAATAGTAGAGTGAGTAAAGCAATTCCCGCAAGGGTGGCATAGTAGTATAATTTCCATTAAAAAAGATTTTAATATTTGGCTTAAAAGGAGCGGTAGAAACGACAAGAAATATTTGGTGAGGTAAGGATGAGACTGAGTAACATGAGTAATTTTCACTTACTTACCTTTTATGATTTTCGGCTTAAGATTTCATTTTTTTACATTGATAGGACGTTTTTCTGGGCTGTTAGAGATTGCTTTCTCAGCTCTTTAGGCTTTGACTTAAGTGTGATGTATCCAAGAGTTGATTTCTGTAATGGATATAATTTGAACTGTAGAGAATAATAAAAATTGAAAAACATTAGGCAGGACTAGAATTTAAGAACAAGTGTGCTACAGTTTTCTAAACATAATTTTCACTCTTCAGTTTCCCATTTTTATTAAAAGGCAAATCATGGTAGGACTGGTTTGCTTTATTATACTTGGCTTTATTATTTGTATACAGTGCATCAAGAATAATTAATTGCTACATAGGCCTTTTAAATCGGTTTTTATGGAACTTTGTTGTATAAAAGGGATTTGAGATAAGACTTGTTAAAGCCAAGCCCAGTCATGGATTTGTACCATTAAATACCTATGAGTTGAGTGAATTCCTCTCCTCTTGAGGTTTTAAGATAACTTGGCGTTCCTGGCCTGTCAGAAAGTGACATTCTTTACTTAACCACAGATCAGAAACCCTGTACAGGGACTGTGTACACAAAATATGAGGCCAGTTTCCAAGGGCTTTCTTGGCTTCATAAGTCAAGTTTGATTCCTTAAAGGAAAGTGCACCATTCCAGTCAAAGCCTTGGTAAAATAACCAGGTTTTCCAATTGTGTTCTGTTACAAAAGAAAATGCACTGATGCAAACAACTATATTGTTGTAATTTAAGAATACTTATAACTAGTTTTCAAATTCTAGAGGAACTAGGCAGAGAGAAACAAACACACTTTAAATTCTATTTACAGGAGTATACTTAGTTGTTAAAGGCTGTAGGTAGCTTAAAACAAGTTTTCTTGACTCTGAAAAATAAGATAAAGATTAGCAGTGTTCTAAGCAAAAGATAAAAATTTGTTTTTGTTTTCTGTTAGTTTAGTCCATTTTATTAACCTTTGTTTTGCTTGATATTTATAAACATTTTTGCTTTTCATGAGTCCTGTACGTTTTGCTGTTGTTGTTGTTGTGAATAACCTGCATTTGAGAGCACTTGTTAAAGTTCCACAGCTTGAATATAAATCACGTTTTGAAGAGAATTAAAACAAAATAACAATTATCTATAAATAACAAGATGTCCAGTTTGGATACAGTTAGAAATGCAATTGACAATGAAATTTGGTCATTTATGTGGTTTACAGTAACCCAACATAACAATTTTAATTGTGATTAATAGTACATTTTTGGACAGGAGAACCTTAGACACCCCATACAGTTTTGGAACTTATGTTAATATTATTCCCTAAAATATAACCGATTAGATGTTATTTTGGCAATCTCATGTTGCCAAATAATCCTGTTTACCTCTTTTTCAGATGGTTCAGGGGTCCTGCGCAGCACCCAAAAGCTAGGGGTTGGGAAAGACAACCTTGAGATTAAAGTTTGATTTGGGGAAGGCTGTTAAATATGTTTAAAATTTAAAACCCTTGATATTATGAAATAGAATTTTAGATTACTGTAAGTTGTTTTTTGTTTGTTTGTTTTGTTTTGTTTTGCCAAAATGATGAGTTAACAATCTGGAAAAGCAAAACCCATTTTTTAGCCTTTTGTATTACATGAAATTTCTGTTTAAAAGAGAAAGTTAAATTTTACCCTTGCATTAGTTTGCTATTAATGTTAACTCTAATTGTAATGAAACCTTATAGATAATTTTATTTTATTTTAACCAATTTGATTATGAAGTGAGATTTTTACATACCCGTTATAACCCTTGACAAGTTTTGCTAAATAGTAGATTAGCATTTTAAGAAAATCTTGTGGTGCCTTTATTTTAGTGTTCACTTTATAGAAAAAACCATATAGTACCTATCTTTTGAGTTTAGTTAATATGTTTACACACAGAGTTTTCTTTGCGGGATTAATTTTTACCATGTTTTTAAAATTAAACCATTCACTTTATTTTTTTAATTTTATGAGTATTTTTATTCATAAGCAAAATGTACATTTTTATGCCTTCTTATAATTTTTAACTAAAAATACTTCTTACTGTTTTTATACACCTTGCATGCAAATCCCTGTTCAGCAGTTTTAATTACATGTTATAATGGTAATTTTTAGCAATTTCTAACTTTAATGTAAAACCTGTTTTTTTTTTTTGTCACTTGAAACTAAAAACACTGACTCATTTTGTAATTTGGGGGAAGTAGCTATCAAATATAATGCATTTTTTTCAATCCTAAATACGTGGGTAAAAATGGAAGGGGAGTGCTTAGGTAGAAATAAGTAACTCCTGAACTGGTGGGAGCAAAGTTCAGCTGGGCAATACTTTTTTTTTTCTTTTGAGACGGAGTCCTGCTCTGTCACCTAGGCTGGAGTGCAGTGGGTGATCTCAGCTCACTGCAACCTCCGCCTCCTGGGTTCAAGCAATTCCCTGCCTCAGCCTCCTGAGTAGCTGGGATTACAGGCGCCCGCCACCATGCCTGGCTAATTTTGGTATTTTTAGTAGAGACGAGGGTTTCACCATCTTGGCCAGGCTGGTCTTGAACTCCTGACCTCGTGATCCACCTGCCTAGGCCTCCCAAAAGGCTGGGATTACAGGCGTGAGCCACTGTGCCCGGCCATTGGGCAATACTCTTTATGACACTGACAAGTGAAGTCTCCTTAGTTCCAAAAGTGCTGACTTTATTTTTGTAGTCACAGAGTAGTTTAAAGGCAAGGCTTACCCAGCCTCTGGCTCCCACATGAACATCATTTATTCAGTATGCCATATTTTCTTTTTTTTTTTTTGAGATGGAGTCTTGCCCTGTCGCCCAGGCTGGAGTGCAGTGGCACAATCTCAGCTCACTGCAACCTTCACCTTCTGAGTTCAAGCGATTCTGCTGCCTCAGCCTCCCAAGTAGCTGGGATTACAGGTGCCCGCCACCACACCCGGCTAATTTTTTGTGTCTTTAATAGAGGTGGGGTTTCACCAGGTTGGCCAGGCTGGTCTCTAACTGCTGACCCATGATCCGCCCGCCTCTGCCTCCCAAAGTGCTGGGATTACAGGCATGAGCCACCGCACCCGGCCGCCAGATTTTCTTAAGGAGCACTAGACACTCAGAATATTTTTACTGGTAGGAAATGAGATTTTCTAGATGTCTAAATTAACTGCCAGTTCTGGTTTATCTTAGGGACATGCTCATTGAAACAGTATTATCGCTCAGTTTAAATCCTAACTTTTGTTCCCTTATGATCTTGTTAAAGTGATGAATATGTTTTGCACAATGAAGACGACTTCCTTTTGCTTTTTTAGGCTAGGGCTTCAGCATGAGAATTATGCTTTGACACAGAAAATCAGGTCTAAAAAAATATAATAAAGCATTCTGTAAAGAATGAGACTCTACCTTACAACCCAGAGAGAAAAATGTGTGGCACCAAGGCCTGGTTCCTTCTTCCCTCATTGTTTTGTCATTTTCCCCCCCGACTTTGGGAACTAAAATCTCTTTGCTTAAATGCTGAATTCATAAATCGAAACAGACTCTTGGATTTTGTTTTAAAGGCAAAGTAATAATACTTCTATGTATTTTATAGGGTTATATAGTATAATAACTTGAATCCATGGTTGGATCTGACTGAACCTACATAGATACTAATCTGAATGACTCATTTATAGAAAATGTGCAATATTCTAAGTATAAAAAAAATTAAACGGGAGTAGTTTGCTTTTGTTTTGTAGTATAAATGAAAATAACCTAGATGGCAAACTATTCAATTATCTGAGCAGAAATTATGAATGGAAGGTGTATTCCAGAGCTGTATGACTGAGGGACATTTCAACTTGAACTCCGCAGTGGCAAAAGCAGTGTATAAACTAATGCTAGTGTATACACTACTAAAGTGCCAAGTTATGTGACATTTCCTAATCTAATTTTAAAAATGAAACATTTTCTTTTTTCTTTTTTTTTTTTTTTCACTGTGGAGGGCAGTAACACTAAAATCTTCCCCATGGGTACAAGTGAATGATTTAGTTAATACATTGACATACTTAACTATTAGTGTTTCTGGGAAGCTGGATTTGATATAAACTTATTTTGAAAAACACGGTTTATGAAATTTTATAATAAAATTATCAATAAAGACATTGTTAAGTTTCCATAAACATTAAATGTGAATATCTGTTGCCATGATTTTAAATGTCAAAGAAAAACTTTTAAAAATTAATATAGTGGCTGGGCGCAGTGACTCACGCCTATAATCCCAGCACTTTGGGAGACCGAGGTGGGCGGATCACAAGGTCAAGAGATCGAGACCATCCTGGCCAACATGGTGAAACCCTGTCTCTACTAAAAATACAAAAATTAGCTGGGCGTGGTGGCGCATGCCTGTAGTCTCGGCTACCTGGGAGGCTGAAGGCGGAGAATCGCTTGAACCTGGGAGGCAGAGGTTGCAGTGAGCTGAGATTGTGCCACTGCACTCCAGCCTGGCGACAGAGCGAGACTCCGTCTCTAAATAAATAAACACATAAATAAACATTAATATAGTGATAATATACATGTCCTGTGTTTGCTATTAAATTTAAGACCAAGAACAATGCCTAGATTGATCCCTTAAGTAATTAAATTTTGAACTGTGCAATACAGTTTAGTGTGTCTTTGGAAAACAATGTTAGAGCTGGAGAACATACCTAAGAATTAAAACTTAAACCATAAATAGTAGTGGTATATCTAAGCTAACTAGGACATCTAGCAAAAGCACACACACATAATAAAACCCCACAATTTTGCTTCAGTAGAAGAATAAAGTAAAATGGCAATATACACAGTATTACTTTGCTTAACAGTTTCCTTAAAAATATTTGATTTAAGTGCTTATTTTTCTTAGGCCAGTTAATTAATTAGAGCTCTTTTTAATAGACATTGCACACATAACACATATATAGCCACACAGCCAGCAGAAGATCCAGTAGTTATAAGATTTACATTTGCTAATTTCCTAATTGGATTATTGGCCTCCGGACGAGGCTCTTTAAGAAAAAGGGTAGGAAAACAATTTTCAGGGCCTAATAAACAAGCATAGCTGGAAGACAAAGACAGATTTTGAGAGGTACTTATCCACCTTTAATTCCAGTGGCTCCATAAGGACAACAGAGATTTTTCCCAAAATGGGATTTGTGGAGACTTTTCTGTTTTCCAAGGGAGTCCCAGGTCACCAGAAGTTATTCTAGGGTCTTTTATGCATGCACCAAGAGTGGCAAGACAGAGTGAAGAAAAGTAATCTTGACTGAGAAAAAAAAAAACTAAAAACCTTTTTTGGAAAACAAGATTTATGAAGAGAAAAACATAAAGGTCTTTTGAATATTCTTAGCTTGGATATCCATTTTAATTAAGCTGAACACTTTTTTATTAAGGGTGAGGGTGGAGGTTAGAATTATACAAATGTTATGCCAAGTTAAATTAAAGGATTGGGTTATGTGCAGGAATTCCCTGTGATAATAAGAGGGATTTTTAGAGAAAGATCCCAGAAGCTGTTCGATCTGCCGCACATCAGACATGGAGAGGGGAACATGAACGTGAGCAATGCCTTTAACCCTGGCCACTTCCTGGAGAGGGAGAACGGCAGAGGAGGTTTGACTGCTTGGAGTAGTTTTTGAAAAGGTGGAGAAGGAGGAGGGGTGGGGTTTAAAGTAGAAGAAAGCCTGAATATGGAGAACCTCTTGCCATTTGCCATTTCTGGTGGTAAAGTTGTTAAGGTCCCTGAGAATTTGAAAGTTAAAGGTGCCATATTTGGGCCATCGGCTGTTATTATCTAGTCTGTATTGGGGCCAAGCCGTGTTGCAGTAGAAAATTAAACACTTTGGCTTTAGGGTTCCATGTAAGCCAAGTCTGGAGAGGTTGCGAAGATGACAGTTCAGTGGGGAGGATGTAGGAATGTGGGATTGTTTGGCACCCATACGGGCTGGTAAAAGGAAGCCAAGGGTGGTCTTTTTTCTAGGTGTCCCCAGACAAAAGACAGAGACCCAGAACCCTCTTTCTGAAAGAGGCCAGTTAAGCTGAGAAGGAACTGGGCGTCCTCAAGATTTTCTCTAGCTTAGTCCCGTTGGCCCTCCAAGGACCTGGATGGCAGGCCAGACTTTCTCTGGTACCAGGAGGAAGCCAGGAGAAGGCAGATCTTCCCAGTTGGCTGAATTCATGTCCGATGTTGGATGTTCCAGTTGGAATTGGCAAAGGGCTTCCCAGACTGGAGCCACATGAGGAAGAGAGAGACAGAGAAAGAGAGCGAGGAAGAGGGAGCAAGGGTTAGGGAGCGAAATACCTGTTGTGGGTGGTTGGAGGTGGATTCCTGAGACCTAAGGGTTTTGAGAGCCCTGGCCTTAACCTAGCAGTCCCCTTCAGGTTAGTTGTCCTCACGCAAATCGCTTGAAAAGTAAAATGAGAGAAAAGACAGGGGCAGGTGGCCAGATACCCTCAGGATCCAGGAGTTAACTCAGGATGAGCTGCCATTGCTCACTGCTTCCTGGGTTGCAAGAGAGCCTCTGCCTCCAACACCTGTCCTGGGTTTCAGTACCAAATGTAAGAATTAAAGAAAGAGGAGAGAAACACGAAGGGTGGCTTGACAATCAACAGGTTTATTTCAAACCTGGGAGAGACTTCTGACCAAGTTAGGTCAGAAGCCGTACTCTCTTACAGACTAAGAGTTTTTAAGAATTCAGGGTAGGAGAGTTTATCAGAGGCTTGGACTGCTTCTTTGTTTCTTTGTTGTGCTTATCTGGGAGGGAGAGTTGTGTGTCTGTTCCCATACATCTTTCTGCAGCTGCAGGCATATCCTCTGAGTCTGCTTTCAGCTTTTCTATCTTAGTGCACCTGAAGGGAAAGGAATGTGCTTATTAAGGCCCACTGTTTTACTGGTCCCCATTGTATGATGGTGAAGTTTGGCAGTTACCCAAGAGACTTTCCCCTCACCTCCCTCTGTGCCCGAGCTGTCTTATCTGTGTTTTGCTGTCTGCTCTTTCTGTCTGCTTTAGTTAGAAGAGAAGTGATTTCCTTGAAATGCGTGAGGCTAGAAAGGGAGCTGGAACTTAAAGTGGCGGTGTTTGTCCCAGATGACGGTGCTCCTGCTCTATCACCTATAGCACTAAATGCAGCACCTAATGAGACCAAGAAAAATGAGGATAGGAACTGCCCAAACACCCCTTGGAATCCTGAGGAAGAATAAATCATTGTTTTAAGTCGCTAATTTTTGGGGACAGTTTATTATGCACAATAGACAACTGATACATTCCCCTTTTACCTTTGTTCGTAATTCAAGTCTCATTGAAGTATATCTGATTGAGGAATATCTAATTACATCCAAAATCACAGTTACAATGAAATCCATGAAATGCTTTGAGTTTTCCAACCTCTGAAGCATTGGAGGGGCATTAGAATAGACCATGAAGGAAATACATGAACTATATACTAATTTGAAAACCTAGGTAAGAAAGATCTTTAAGCAAGCTGGTCTACATACTAGAAGAAGAGGGGGAAAAGTCCAACTCACAAAATGAGGCTAGCATAACCTTTACTCCAGAATCAGAGAGAGGAAACAGTGCAAAAAAAGCAGAGTCATTATGATTTTAAAACACATATGTGAATTTCACTAACTAAACCCAACATTTTATTAAAAATGGCATCATCATTAAGTAGGGTTTTTCTCAAAAACTCGGTGGCAATGAATTTATGACAGTGAGCCAAACTATCAATGTAATTCACACATTAATAGAAGAAAAAAAAGAAATATAATGTTAATATATGCAGAAAAAGCAACTGATGAAGCTGAACCCTGATTTATAACAAAAATTTTGAGAATAGAGGGAAATGTTCTTATTTGATAGAAGTTACATACAAAACCCTACAGCAAACATATTAATGGAGAAACTTTAGGCACATCCCCTTTAAGACTGGAAATATTACAAAGGTGCCCATTGTTACTACGTACAAATATGATCATTTTCTTTGTATACCATGATGTGAAAAAAATTGCAAGCACCAGCGTAAAGTATCTAAGACTTAACTTAGCAATGAATGCACAAGATCTTTATGAAGACAGCAAAAGAGGCTCTATATAAATGTAGGAATATAACTCATTTATGGTACTGCCAATGTGATATTGTAAGATGTTAGTACTCCCTACATTTACAAATTCATTGCAATCCCAGTGAAAATTCCAGAGAGTTGTTTGAGAACATTGAAAACCATATTCTAAAATTTATATAGAGGAATAAAGAAACAGCTAAATCACAAATCCACAAATAGCTAAATCAATTTTGAAATGATTCTGAAATCTAGGAAAAACATATAAAACAATGCAACAGAATAAGAAATGTAGAAATAGATGCATGTGTATATGGGGAGTGGATATTTGATAAGAATGGTCCCAAATACCAGTGGAGAAAGTATATAATTGAGAAAATTATTCCAATACACGTAGAAAATGTGAACAAAATTATAGGGCTAATAGATGAAAGTTGGAGAATATCTTTGTGACCTTTGGGTCACAAAAGGCAGAATGTCAGTAACCATTTGGCAAAAAAATTGATCAAATTTGACTACAAGAAAAGTAAGCATTTTTGTTTAATTAGGGACACCTGAGGTCAGGTGCCTGCTAAAAGATATTTACAAGGAACGTAAGTCAATACAGAATTAATATCAAAATTTGACCAAGAACTTTTACAAACAAGAGAAAAAATAGAAATACAGCAGAATTTTGGCAAAAGCTAATTCAACAGCATTTTGGCAAAAACTTTAATAGGCAATTCATAGAAGGGAAACATCTGAAAGGCTAACAGTATATAAAAGTCATTTATGGCCAGGCACGGTGGCTCACACTTGTAATTCCAGTACTTTGGGAGGCCAAGGTGGGTGGATCACCTGAGGTCAGGAGTTTGAGACCAGCCTGGCCAACATGGTGAAACCCCATCTCTACTAAAAGTGCAAAAATTAGCCAGACATGGTGGTATGTGCCTGTAATCCCAGCTACTCTGGAGGCTGAGGCAGGAGAATCACTTGAACAGGGGAGGTGGAAGTTGCAGTGAGCTGACACTGTGCCACTGCACTCCAGCCTGGGCGACAGAGTGAGACTCCATCAAAAAAAAAAAAAACTCATTTGTAATCAGAGAAAGACAAATTAAGACAACTATGAACTTCTTTATATCTATCAGAGTGGCAAAAATTAGAAAGTCAGATATTATCAAGTGTTGGTGAGAACGGCAGAGTACAGGAACCCTCATGGTAGAGGACAAGCTGATACATGCTTTCTGGAAGCAATCTGACTATGCTTAGTGAAATTAAATATGCATATTCCCTAGTACATAATGCCACTACTTATGGTTCCATATTCCAGAAAGTAATTCACATAAATTTGTAAGGTTTGTGGATCTATAGCTATGTAACCCTATAGCTATGTGTCTCTCTATATAGCAAAATGATTTGACCTAGAAAGTCTTAAGCAAAAAAGTGAAAAATAGATTGAAATTTATAATTTAATACCATTTACATAAATAAAAGCAACCAGAATTTTTTTTCACATAAGGCCCATTAACAAATTAATTCTGCATCATCTGTATGACATCTTAATTGTAGAGACAAGCAATTTTTTTTTTTTTTTTTTGGTTCCCATTAGTACTCTTTTAGCTGTGGGCCAAAGAAGTGAACGAGTCACACTTAACATGTCAAATAAGCCTGGTGTGGTGGCTCAAACCTGTAATTCCAATACTGTGAGAGGCTGAGGTGGGCGGATGGCTCAAGCCCAGGAGTTTGAGACTAGCTTGAGCAACATGGTGAAACCCTGTCTCTCCTAAAAATACAAAAAAATTAGCCAGTGTGGTGGCTCATGCCTACAGTCCCAGCTACTCAGGAGGCTGAGGTGGGAGGATCACTTGAACCTGGGAAGTCGGGGCTGCAGTGAGCCGAGATCATGCCACTGCCCCCTAGCCTGGGCAACAGAGTGAGACCCTGCCTCAAAAAACAAAAATAAAACAAAACAAAAAACGTCAAATGAAAACCAAAGGTTAAACTAATACACTATATGAAGGTTTTGAATTGTTAGAATGAAGTAGTAAAGGATTTAACATATCAAAGCGCCCATGGTTTTTAAGTGATCTTGACCTCAAAACGAGCCTCTCTCTTTGAGGGTCTTTATTATATTCATGCAGTCATGATTGATTTCAGTAAAACATCATCCATCCTATGTAATTTAACTTAATTTGTTTAGTTTTTTTAATTAAATTTTTATTGTTTTTAATTAAGGGACATATGCCTGATTAATTCTATTTCTGTATGTAAGTAACATAATAAAAATATCCAGCATAAAAATGTGAAGTTAACCCTGGGGATCTGAGAGATTTATATTCACTTAAAAGTACACACTTCTCAAGTTTGAAAATCTCCACAAGAATGTTCAGTACACTTCTTTGACTCCGGTGTGTGACACAGTGCCTGGGACAGCATTCAAATTCTAGTCTCTGTGGATAGTGTAGACAGCACACAGCCTGCTGGGCTGTATGCAGAGGTGCTGACAGCCTGCGATGGAACCTCACGCAACCAACTTCAAAAGGGAAACATTTCATTTAAAGTCCTAATAATCGCAGATTTATTTGGGTGACAAAGTGAAGTTTTAGATGAATGCAAACATTCTAGGTTGAGGAGCTGACCCCTTGGGATGATTTCATTTAATTAGATTATTTTCCTAATAGTCCACAGCTGAAATATATTGCCCTGTGGGAAGAGGTTCTGATTTGCCGGTGGAAATGAGGGGGTGGTAATTTTTGATGGTGGGACACTTGGAGGCATCGGACAGGCAGAGTAGGTTGTGGGCAGGAAGAGGTCCCTAAGTTATGCCTGGAAGAAGTATTAAACTTTTGGACAGCTGAGAAAATGACGAAGGACAGTGCTGAAAACAAACTTCGTTTAAGAAAAAAATTGCCTTTAACTGTCTTCACTTTCCCTTTATTCAATAGCCTTGTCTCCACAGAACTTGGAGAGTACTATTTGTTTTCTAATTCATTATTCTTATGGACTAAAATCAAGGGTCCTTAACCTGTGATCCAAGGATCCCTTAAGGAGTTTATGGATAGAATCCAAGGAGTCCATAACTTTGGATGGAAAAACATTTCCTGTAACTGAAGTTTAGCATTTTCTTCAATTGTGAATGTTGGGGACAAAATGCAGTAGTATTAGTTATATTATTACAGCTTTTGCAAAAATCCTGTGATATAATTTTCACTCATCACTACTTCAGAATTATAGTAGTTACTAGACTTTTTGATAGCTCTTGTTATTTAATCTGTTCAAGAAGAATATATAATACTATGTCACACATATGGTTTAAAAAACCTTTTTTTTTTCTTTTGAGATGGAGTCTCGTTTGTCACCCAGGCTGGAGAGCAGTGGTGCAATCTTGGCTCACTGCCACCTCGCCTCCTGGGTTCAAGCGATTCTCCTGCTTCATCCTCCCGAGTAGCTGGGATTACAGGTGCGCACCACCACGCCTGGCTAACTTTTTTGTATTTTTAGTAGAGATGGGGTTTTGCCATGTTGCCCAGGCTGGTCTCGAACTCCTGAGCTCAGGCAGTCCACCCACCTCAGCCTCCCAAAGTGCTAGGATTACAGGCGTGAGCCACTGTGTCCAGCCTTGGTTTTTAAATACTTTGATAATTTTTGCCATAGACTGAATCATATCCTCCCAAATCCATATGTTGGTGTTCTAAACCCCATTGTGGCTGTGTTTGGAGATAGGGCTTTTAAAGGTTATTAGGGTTAAATGAGGTCATAAGACACCTTCATCCAATAGGATTAGTGGTTTTCTAAGAAAAGGATCTCATTTCCCACCCCTTTTCCTTCTGTGCACTGGGAAGCACTAAAGAAAGGCCATGTGAACACACAGCATGAAGGTGGCCTTCTGCAAGCCAGAGGCCTCACCAGGAACTAACTCTGTCAGCATCTTGATCTTAGATTTCTGGCTTCCAGCAGCATGAGAAAATAAATTTCTGTTGTTTAAGCCACCCAGTCTAAAGTATTTTGTTATGGCAGCCCAAGCTGCCATACAAGTGCATTTTCATACAATTGGTTTTGTTTTGAATATGCATTTTATTTTACATATTTAAAATACTGGTCTGAGAAGGGGTTCGTAGGCTTCACCAGACTGCCAGAGGAGTGCATGGCATAGAAGTGGACAAGAATCCCTGGGCTCACTGGGTTCTCTGGGTGAGGCTGCTGTTTTCCTTGCTTTCATCTACTTTGGAGGCTGGAAACTAAACCACTCAACTCCCCAGCTTTGCAGTTAAAAACAGACGTGTCTGAGCTCTGGTCAGTGAGGGATAAGAGGGACCTGATGAGATGTTCCATAGGAGGAATTTCCTTCTGGAATAGAATGAAAAAGTCTTTTGAGCATAGACATTTTTGCCTTTCTTTGCCTGTCTTTCTGCCTGGATCATGATGCAGTGTCTAGATGTGGAACAACAATTTTGCAATTTTGAGAGTTGCATGTCAAACACAGCAGCCTTGACAGCATGCTGGAGCTGATGCATTGGTCTTGACTGACCACTTCTGGGTGTTCTGTCACATGAGGAAACTCAACACATTTGGCCAAGTCTCTGTAATTCTGTGTCTGTTATTTGAAGCTGAGAGTAATGCTAACTGATAATGCTAGCAAATTAAGACTCATGTCTAGCAGTGTTTCTCAAGCTAGGATCCCTGGATACCCGGAGTCCATGAATATGTTCTTGAGAATTTGAGAGCTCTCAAAGAATTCTTTCAGTGTTGTGTGCTCATGTTGATGATAATCCAAAATATATACATAGAAATAAGAAATAAAAATAATATATACATATGTACACATAGATTTGTCTGTTACAAACCCTAAAGTCTCTTAGTCTTATTTTATTTATTTATTTATTTTTTGAGACAGAGTCTCGCTGTGTCACCCAGGCTGGAGTGCAATGGCAGGATCTCGGCTCACTGCAGCCTCCACCTCCTGGGTTCAAGTGATTCTCATGCCTCAGCCTCCTGAATAGCTGGGATTACAGGTGCATGCCACCATGCCCAATTAATTTTTTTGTATTTTTGGTAGAAACGGGTTTTCACCATGTTGGCCAGGCTGGCCTCAAACTCCTGATCTCAAGTGTTCTACCCAAACAAAAGTGATCTACCCTACCAAAACAAAAGGGCCTTGGCCTCCCAAAATGCTGGGATTACAGGCGTGAGCCACCACGCCTGGCTAGCCTCTTAGTCTTAATAGGTGATATTTGCACTTATGAGACATTTTTATAGACTAAGACTTTAAGTCTGTGTTTTTCAAGTTGTATCTACTGTAGGGATGTGGGCATGCATTTATAGGCATCCTTGAGAAATTATTTTCATCCTAATAGTAGGGTCCCTATTTATTGAGTTGTAGAAAAACTGATTCATGACAAAATACCTGGGAAACTTTCAGTTTGAGTTCCAAACTAACAATTTAGAAATGAACTTCCAGAAAGCAATCCCATTCATCAATCAAGGACAGCTGTGGCAGAGTTAAGAGCATGGGTTTTGAAGTCCACAGATCTGGACCCAAGTGCAGACTTATGAGCACTTACTGGCTCGGTGGCCCTTGACATATTCTGGAAGTTTGCGGACCTTCAGCATCTTCATGTGGGATAACTGTCTTTACAGAGTTGTTGTAGCAATTAAGTGAAGTGATGAGTATCAAGCGCTTCACAGAGTGCAGTACACAACAGGCGTACGATAAATGCTGATTACCATTCTGTTTTTTTGTCCTGTTTTGTTTTGTTTAGTTTTTGAGATGGAGTTTCACTCTTGTTGCCCAGGCTGGAGTGCAATGGCGCAATCTCGGCTCACCGCAACCTCTGCCTCTCAGGTTCAAGCAATTCTGCCTCAGCCTCCCGAGTAGCTGGGATTACAGGTATGTGCCACCACGCCCAGCTAATTTTGTATTTTTAGTAGAGATGGGATTTTTCCATGTTGGTAAGGCTGATGTTGAACTCCCAACCTCAGGTGATGCTGCCCTCCTTGGCCTTCCAAAGTGCTGGGATTATAGGCGTGAGCCACTGCGCCTGGCAAGATTCCATTTTGATATCAAATACCTAGTGAAGAATCACTCAGATTACAATTGTTTTTTTTTTTTTTTTTTTTCCTGAGATGGAGTCTCGCACTGTTGCCTGGGCTGGAGTGCAATGGTGGAATCTCAGCTCACTGCAACCTCCACCTCCCAGGTTCAAGCGATTCTCCTGCCTCAGCCTCCCGAGTAGCTAGGATTACAGGCACCTGCCACCACACATGGCTAACTTTTGTATTTTTAGTAGACACAGGATTTCACTATGTTGGCCAGGCTGGTCTCGAACACCCGGCCTCGTGATCCGCCTGCCTCAGCCTCCCATAGTGCTAGGATTACAGGCATGAGCCACCGCGCTTGGTCTACAATCACTTTTTATTATTGGCTAGCCTAAAGTCATGGGATAGAGAAGGTGAATAGCAAAATAGAAAGAAAAGGGGGAAAAGGTAGAAGGCAAGGGGAAAACTATTGGTTTTAGATCTTTATCCTGGTCCTGTCAATGATCAGGTAATTGGAAGGATCAAAATTAGGCCAAACTTGGTAATTGGGCCAAAATTGAACCAAAGTTTGTGGCAAGAAGACCTGGGCAGAGATATGTGACTAAATCATTTGGAATATGCCCAGAACCCAAGAATATTTATGCCCAACTTGAATGCTAACCAGAAGTCCCTTACTGTAGAAGATTGTAAGGTTGTTGTTTTTTTGCCCCGACACCAAAATATTGATGTATTTTCCAACACCAATTCTCCAATTCTCTGACACCAACTCGATGTTCAACAATTCAGTTATATTCTGTCACTAATTCCTGCAGCTATCAGCAGGCCCCACAGATAAAGGACTCAGTCTCACAAGATTGCCCCCCCGCCCCGCCCATTTCAGTTACCAGCTACAATGGGGTGCTCAGACCATCCACACTTCTGCCTGGCTGACTACAGATTTAGGGGTTCCCATGACCCTTTTCTCAGTTTTGGTAATTTGCTAAAACTGCTCACAAAACTCAGGTAGACATTTTACTTAACATTTCCCGGTTTATTATAAAGGCTACAACTCAGAGACAGCCAAATGAAAGCAATGCATACAGTAGGTATGTCGGGTAGTTGGTGGCACAGAACTTCCAGGCCCTCTCTAGGCATACCACCCTCCCGGCACCTCCGTGTGTTCACCGACCCAGAAACTCATTGCCTACCATTCAGGAGGCGTTATAACCCATTTCCAGGCCCCTTCCATCCGTATGAGGCCAGTGGGTAAGGCTAAGAGTTCCCACCCTCTTTAATCTTTCTAGTGACCAGAGGCTAGTTAGAACCACCCTAAGTCACTGCAGTAACACAAGCTCAGGTGTAGTGGAAGATGGCTTGTTATGACAACAGAAACTCCCCCTCACTCGGGAAATTCCCAGGGTTTTAGGAGCCCTGTGCCAGGAGTAGAGTACAAAAATCAAATAGGTTTGTGTGTATCACAGAAAGATTCCAGGTAAGCTGGATGCCTGGTTAGTCCATTTGTGCTGCTGGAATACAATACCTGAGACTGGGTAATCCATAAAGAATAGACATTTATTTCTCACAGTTTTGGAGGCTGTCTGATGGGGGCCTGGTCTCCACTTACAAGATGGCACCTTGAACACTGCATCCTGCAGAGGGAGAAACACTTTTCTTCACATGGCCAAAGAATTGTTAGGGGTGGGGACCAAACTCGCCCTTGTATAATGAACCCACTCCCACAATAATGGTATTAACTTATTCACAAGGGCAGAGTCCTCTTGGCCCAATCACCACATAACGGGGCCACCTCTTGGCTGGGCGCGGTGGCTCACGCCTGTAGTCCCAGCACTTTGGGAGGCCAAGGTGGGCAGATCACAAGGTCAGGAGATTGAGACCATCCTGGCTAACATGGTGAAACCCGATCTCTAATAAAAATACAAAAAAAAAAAAAAAAAAAAAAAAGCCGGGCGCGATGGCGGGCGCCTGTAGTCCCAGCTACTTGGGAGGCTGAGGCAGGAGAATGGCATGAACCTGGGAGGCAGAGCTTGCAGTGAGCTGAGATTGCGCCACTGCACTCCAGCCTGGGCAACAGACCAAGACCCTGTCTCAAACAAAAAACAAAAACAAAACAACAACTACAACAAAAGGGCCACCTTTTAATACTATTACAATGGCAGTAAGTTTCCAACACATAGGCTTGTGGGGAACACATTCAAACCATTGCAATGACCAACTATAAGAAGATTCTTCTGCTATCTTGGACTCAAAAACATGGACATTTATTTATAAATCACACCTGGCCGTCACCGAGTCCCCAGTTTGCCAACAAGGTAATTCAATCTGTAGCCCCCAACTTGGCATCACATCTCACCTCAGGATGCACTTGTGAGATGTTGTGTTGGGTTGTGTGTGCTCCACTGGGGAGCAGGGGGGTGCTCAATCTGAAGGCTCACAAGCAATGCACAACCATATTTTGTTAGAAATCCCTTGGGAATATTTGTATGGAAAGAAGGTTCTAGATGTGTGTGGGCAAGGCAAGGGGTTTCCCAACTTCAGTCTTCACCCTATGAGATTCTTGGGCTGCCAGTCCAGGGGTCTTTGTTCCTGGACCACAGAAGGTGATAATGCAAATTAGAATAAGAACAGCTCTTTGGTTTTTTTTTTTTGCAGGAAAGTGAATCTTGAGTAGAGACACCCAGAGATGGAAGGCAGATAGAATCACAGCAACCTTAGGCAACAATATAAGAATTCTCATTTCTGAGAATTTTGGGTTTCTGTGGCTCTCTCCCCTTGGCCTGATTGTTCGGACTGACCAACAATTTCATGAGTTACCTACTACTGCTCCAATGAATTTCTTTTCTGCAGTTAGGCCGAGGTTAATACCTGCACCAAATAACCATAATTGATACTTTTTTCTATTGTATTGAGGTTAATCATTTATATGTTAGTCTTAACATATAAGGTTGTGTATATCATGAGGGCAAGATCAGGTCCTGTTCATTTTGTCTCTCCAGGGCCTGCACAATACTTGGTTTGTAGAAGGTACTGAATAGCTCCTAATTGTATTAATGGATATGATTTTTCTTTGCCTGATCTTTGGCAAATTCATTTGTCTATTACTTAAGTGGATATCTCTGTCCCCACCTTTACTTTTCCTTCTGGTGCTACTTGGGATCTGAAATAGCCGCAGAAAACCAAATGAGAAGAGTGAGTGTGCTCTGAGGATGGTTTTGAGGGACTCTTATGAGGATTATAGTGAAAGAATTTTATGTTATTTATTCTCACTATCCAGATACCTTTTACTGTAAATTTCTGCCAGCATGCTGATTTGTTGAGATTTGCAAGACTAGAATTTTCTAGCAGAGCAGAGTATTGCTAGAGCTTGTATCTCAAGCTTCTCTAGAACCGGCAACCTCCTTGGAGTGGCTCTTGAAGGCAATGCCCTTTTCCCAGGTAGTGGCAATGGGAAATCACTTTTCTGAGAGTCGTGGACACAGGTGGGAAGCCTTTGATTTCAGCCTAGGGTCATCTTCTATTCCAGGAAATGTTGGCTGTTTTCCAGTTAAACTTGTTCATGCTTTTCAGGTCCCAGCTGTAGTCTTCAGAGATAGTTGAAAATTAGCTGGTCTAAAACATGATTCTGGCAACCAGTAAAATGGTAAAGTAGAAACTATTTATAAAAACAATACTTAAATTATGTATTTCAAATGTGTAAATTTATTTGCTCTTTTAAATTTTATTTGTACTTAGTGCTTTTTAATCCAAATACGTTTTTGTTTTAAACTCCACTGTTATATTCCAACTTATGTAGCATTATTCTGTGCAGTAGTTACACATGATAAATTAGTTACTGTCGGTTTACTTCATTATGCTTTAATAGTTTACTCTTTCTGAGAATTCAATGAAGTTTTACTTTCTAACGATACCTACTAGAATATTACCAAAATGAAGAGTATCACCAAGGAGTAAGGAATAACAGAGCCACAGGCAGCTCCAAGTCCCACTTATAGAGCTCCAGGCTCGGAACATGGGATTGCCAGACCTGCCAAGTGGCCCCTTCTGTGTCAGAGAAAAGCAGGCTCAAGGAAAAGGCAGACTTGAGGCCTAGCCTCTTAATGTCCATGTGAAAGCAAGAGGCCAGGTGAAGTTTTTGGAGAGGACTGACTTGAGTACTATTTTATATGAAATGCTTACTTGTGAGACAGGTTGTTTTTTCTTCACGAGATGAGGTGAGGAAGGCGCTTTTGTGTGCACTGAATTTCAAATCCTCAGGGCTCAAGGATATTTTTCCATGGAAAAAGAGGTTGAGAAGGGGGTTCCCCATGGGTGCTACCAGGATGAAAATTTGCCTAGAAAGATGTCTTTAGATGGGGAGAGGGAGTCTGAGAGTTAGTTATGCTGTGTGTGTGTAAGTGTGTGTGTGTGTGTGTGTGTGTGTGTGTGTGATGGAGTCTCACTCTGTTGTCCAGGCTGGAGTGCAGCGGCGCAATCTCAGCTCACTGCAACCTCTGCCTCCTGGGTTCAAGTGATTCTCCCACCCCAGCTTCCCAAGTAGCTGAGATTACAGATGCCTGCCACAACACCCAGTTAATTTTTGTACTTTTAGTAGAGACAGGGTTTTGCCATATTGGCCAGGCTGGTCTCAAACTCCTGATGTCAAGTGATCCGCCTGCCTTGGCCTCCCAAACTGCTGGGATTACAGACGTGAGCCACTGCGCCTGATCAGTTATGCTTTAAAGATTGAGAAAGTCTTGGCCTGTTTCATACTGCTATAACAAAATACCTGACACTGGGAAATCTATAAAGAACAGAAATTTATCACAGTTCTGGAGGCTAGGGCATCCAAGATCAAGGCACCAGCATCTGATGAGAGCCTTGCTGCGTTCTCACATGGCAGAAGATAGAAGGGCAAAAGGGGAAAAACTCTGTCCTCACATTGCAGAAGAGCAGAATAGAGAGAACCCACTTCTACAAGTCCTTTTTAGAACCACATTAATCTGTTCATGAGGGCAGAGCCCTCATGACCTAAGCACCTCCCACTTAGGCTTCACCCGTCAACACTGCTGCATTCGGATTAATTTTCCAACTCCTGAATTTTGGCGGACATATTCACACCATAGCAAACGATCATGAAGGCTCAACCCTAGTATGTGCCAGAACCACCCAAAGGATTTGTTACAAATGCAGGTTCCTGGGGCCCACCCCTGAGGGATTCTGATTTAACAGAACCCAAAAACCCGCATTCTTAATAAGCACCCCATGTGATTTCGGGTTGTGGATGTTCACTGGATCACACTTTGAGAAATGTCATGACTGTGACTTTAACAGACTTAAGGTTTGTCCTCAAGATTTTGTCCTGCAAACTTTTTGTTAGTCTTGGAATATAGTCAACAGCGATCGAGAAGGGAAATGAGGAGATCCACAGGTTCCCTCTCCAACATTAATGTCCATGTCAACTAGTAAAGCTTTGCATACTGCCCCTGCACTCTTTGCCCTGATGCTGGTTCGTCCTGATTTCTGAAGACAGATGGAAATCCTGACAAAAGTAAGAATGAGGACTGGAAACAGCAGATAGGATGATATGCATTCTTGGTCACTACTTGTTGTCCTCCACAGCCCTTGGCCTCAGTGCTAGCTGTCTTCCTGCCAACAGGATGATACACCCAACAGGTAGAAATGTTTCTGTGGCCTCTAACGAATTTTCAACAACATGATACAGATCAAAAGCTCTTCTGTACACTGATCATGTGGGTGAGTTCAGATTACACGTGGTTGCATTTTAATTCACTAGGTTGAAAATTAAATTTTATCTTTTGACATATTTGTTCCCTTCAGTGAGTCATTCTAATAACTGTAACCTGAAGGCCAACTGATCTTTTCCTAATTTAGATGACCTGGAAGGTTTAGCCACTGTTGTTAATGTAATTACTTCTTTTGAGGCAGTGTTCCCTCCAAGTTCAAGGAGAAATGAAGAAAAATATATCTTTTGAAAATAAGGTCTGGGGCGCAGTGGCTTATGCCTATAATCCCAGCACTTCAGGAGGTTGAGGTGAGAGGATAGTTTGAACTCAGAAGGTCAAAACCAGCCTGAGCAACATGGTGAAATCTTGTCTCTAATTAAAAAAAAAATTAGCCAGGCATGGTAGCATGCACCTGTAGTCCCAGCAACTTGGGAGGCTGAGGCGGGAGAATCACTTGAGCTCAGGAGGTTGAGGCTGCAGTGAGCTATGATCATGCCACTGCACTCCAGCCTGAGCAACAGAGTGAGTCTCTGTCTTAAAATAAAAAAAAAAAGAAAAAGAAAAGAAAACATAACAAATTTTTTTAAAATCAGGATGATGTAATGTAAAAGAAACACATGAATAAACTTATTTTAGGAATCAAAGTGACTTCAAGTGGGAAGTCTCTAACCCTAACAGCAATGAGTCATGTGTGCCATGTTTGTACCATATTATTTCTTCAATGACATTTAAAATTAAAAAAATTACCTGTAAATACAATATGATCCTTTTTCTTTTTTTACAATATGCTTCATATATATTTTAAGTGCTAAGACAAATACAAATGCATATGCCAAGAAAAGTCAACTCTGCTAAAATAAATAATATTTTTTATAGAATGCTAAAGGATAATCTGCAAATTCAATTTTGTTATTCAGAGGAAGCTTTTATATTTAAAAAAAGTCTTTTATTTTTCAAAATCATCCCAGAAAGCAATTCTAGATAACATCTATAACTCTATAAGGTGACCAGCCATTCTAGATTTGGCTGAGGGTAAAGGGTTTCCCAGGATGGGGGCTTTTAATGGTAAAACAGGGACAGTCCCAGGCAAAATGAGCCAGTTTTTCACTCTACACTGAAATAAGAGGTGGGGTTGGAGGGTAGATGGGTGTAGGGCTCCCAATTCTTTTGCCTATGGGCATCTGTAGCTTTCCCAGTGACTCACACCAGGAGCCTGTTATGGGGAAAACATTGTGTGTAAGACAGACAAGGGCTTGTCCACACTGAGCTTCCAGCTTCCCTTCCACTGGGTGGGTCAGATTCAACATGTAAGCAAATAGGATGATTTTGGGTGGAGATAAGTGGTGGGAAGAAAACCAAGCCTGATGATGTGACCAATTAACAGATGGGTGGGTGGGCATTCGTTCAGAGCAGGTGTCCAGAAAAGACCCAACTGAGGAGTGGCCTTTGCCCTAACATTTGTATAACGGGAAGGGGACAGTAAGGAAAAGCAGAGCAGGAGACACGGCAGGAGCTAGGCCACCGAGGATCCATGGGGTTTGGTGAAGTATCTGGATTTTATTTTAGATACAACAGGAAACCATTGAAGCCTGCTAAGCAGGAGAGTGATCTGATGTGGTTTGTGTTTTAATATGCAGTGGTGACTTGTTTGCATTCCTCATATAGCTAAGATACACAGACAGTTTCAAGTCACACAACCTTTCCTGTGACACGCCCACAGTAACCCACAGAAAATGCATGTCCTTAAAAGTGAATAATACAGTCTTTGGTATAGGGACACAAAGAAAAGCCTACTCTTACTAAGGAGATATTTACAACTCATGAGAAAGGGAAACCTAAGTGGTGTTTTTTGGGTGGTTTGAGAAAAGTTTGCACAGAGGCAGGAGATAATAAACTACAACAATCAACACTATCATTCTAAAGTCTTATATAAAGCATATTTGGGATGAAATCTTGATCTTTTTACTTTATCTCCTTATCCTCTGCAATTCTGATAATAGCCACGAGAGGGCTTGCTACTCCTATTGTTTATAAACAGTAGCTCAAGATGGACTTTGCTTTTTTGCTGAGCGTTTGTAGGCAGTGGTGTTCTTATTTTATTTTATTTTACTTTATTTTGAGATGGGATCTCACTGTCACCCACACTGGAGTGCAGTGGTGCGATCTGGGCTCACTGCAACCTCCACCTCCCAGGCTCAAGCGATCCTCCCACCTCAGCCTCCTGAGTAGCTAGAACCACAGCCACTACTGCTGGCTAATTTTTTCCTTTTTTTTTTTTTTTTTTTTTTTTTGTAGAGACAGGGTTTCACGGTGTTGCCCAGGATTCAAGCAGTCCACCCACCTTGGCCTCCCAGAGTGCTGGAATTACAGGCTGAGCCACCACGCCCAGCCCGCAGTGGTGTTCTAAGTGAATATTTAACAATGGGCTCTGGGAGGAGCGGAGGAAGCCCTAGTAGCACTGGCCAATTTCCTTGGTGTAAATACTCTTCCAGTGTCAGATTTCAAGCTACCAACTGTTTAGTAACAGGCTCACAGGATTTATAATAATTTAACCATGGGGGAAAACAGGTCTCCCTGGGCCAACTCCATCATGCCACTGGTTGTAGGGTGTGGGGAGTGAAATGGTGGTGATAGAAGAAGATAATTGGATTTTCTCAGGGAACAGTCATGAGAAGGAACAGACAACTAGAAAAGCATTATCCTGAGTGTTGGCTTTTCTCATTAGTAACTTTCAAACTAACAAATAAAATATTTTTAAAAATAGCTAACAGGAAGCAGGAAAAACAGAAAAGTAATAAGACACCCAGTTTTAAAGATATTCAGAAGAATATTATATATCCTTCCTAGGAATAAGTATTAATACTACTAAAATCCTTGAATCGTGTGCACTTAATATAAATTTCTAAATAAATTTCTAAAGGTAGAATATTGTTTTAACTTGTTATGATTAGACTTATTTCATATTTTATGTTACTTGCTTAGTAAGCAGTTGAATCTACACAAGAACTTCAGAGAATGGAATGTCTGTTTATTTTGGTATATTAAAAAATTTGTTTTTCGGTATAAATATGAAGTCTTCAGTATGCTGGATAAGAAGGAAAATCTATTAATTATTTGATTTTCTAATGATTTGACCCCGTAAACTGGGTATATGTGAAACTTAAAAGAAAAATTAAAATTAAAATTAAAAATTAAGAAACAAATATTGGGTCAAAAATGAAAAGCAGATATCAATTTTATTACTCACAAACCAACATACTGAGGAGTGACATCAGTGAGAATAGGAGTTTTCAGTTCTTAGCCTTCCACAGACACACCAATTTTGGCAACTGCCCATTGACAACAATACCTTTCTGGAAGCCTGGATGTCAGCAAAAAGGCTCCAGCACCCCATAGGAGCAAAAAATCTGAGACTAGCAATAGAAAAATGGGTAAGAAAAACAGTTTCACTTTATTTGCATCAACCTTCCCCCAAAGGCACAGCCCAGTGACAAGAGAGGCCCTCTTAGCCTGTGATTTCTCCTGCGGGGAAAGATGAAAGTGAAAGTGTAGTGTACTAGTACCTGGCTTCCCCAGCCATGTGGGAGGTCCACTTTCTTTTCACTCCACCCTAAACATTGAAGGGATTGGCACAGCTAAATAGTCTTTGAGTAGCTAGGAGCGGGGAAAAGTGGTGGGAGCTCATAGCAACTGGAACATGGGACTTAGCAAAGGGCCACAGTTTCCACCAACCACCTTGCAAATTTCATCAAGAGGCTCACACACAAACCTTATAGAATGTGGACTATCCCCCCAACTAGCTCACATGTGCCCCCAGAACTCTGCACACCTTCCATAGCCAGTGCTCCCCGTGCACTCCTACAGCCAGTGTACAAGCCTCTTCAAGAACACCTGTAGATAGCCAGCTCAACTCTGCAGAATTAGGAGAAGGCACTTAATCTTGAACACCACAGGCCACTTGATGTGGTTTGACTGTTTCCCCACCGAAATCTCATTTTCAAGTTAGTTCCCATATCTCCATGTATCATGGGAGGGACCAGGTGGAGGTAATCAGATCATGGGGGCAGTTTCCACCATGCTTTTCTTGTGATAGTGAGTGAGTCTCATGAGGTCTGATGTTTTTATAAGTGTCTGGCATTTCCCCTGCTGACACTCATTCCTCTCCTGCTACCCTGTGAAGAGGTGCCTTCATCATGATTGTGGGTTTCCTAAGGCCTCCCCAGCAATGCAGAACTGTAAGTCAATCAAACTTCTTTCCTTTATAAATTACCCAGTCTCAGGTAAGTATTTCTTCATAGCAGTGTGAGAACAGATTAATACAGTAAATTGGTACCAAGAGTGGGTTGCTGCTATAAAGATACCCGAAAATATGGAAGCAACTTTGGAACTGGGTAACAGGCAGAGGGTGGAACAGTTTGGAGGACTCAGAAGAAGACAGGAAGATGTGGGAAAGTGTAGAACTTTCTAAAGACTTGTTGAATGGTTTTGACCAAAATGCTGGTAGTGATATGGACAATGAAGTTTAGGTGAGGTGGTCTCAGATGGAGATGAAGAACTTCTTGAGAACTGGAGCAAGGGAGATTCTTGCTATGCTTTAGCAAAGAATGTGGCAGCATTTTTCCTTTGCGCTGGAGATCTGTGGAAATTTGAACTTGAGAGAGATGATTTAGGGTATCTGGCAGAAGAAATTTCTAAGCAGCAAAGCATTCAAGAGGAAGCAGAGCATAAAAGTTTGGAAAGTTTGTAGCCTGACAATGTGATAGGAAAGAAAAACCCATTTTCTGGGGAGAAATTCAAGCTAGCTGCAGAAATTTGCATAAGTAACAAGAAGTCAAATGTTATATCACCGAGACAATGGGGAAAATGTCTCCAGGGCATGTCTGAGACCTTCATCACAGGCTCTGAGGCCTAGGAGGGAAAAATGCTTTCCTGAGCCAGGTCCAGGTACACACTGCTCTGTGCAGCCTCAGGATGTGGTGCTTTGCATCCCAGCTGCTTCAGCTCCAGCCATGGCTAAAAGGGGCCAAGGTACAGCTTGAGCCATTGCTTCAGAGGGTGCAAGCACCAAGCCTTGGCAGCTTCCACTTGGTGTTGAGCCTGTGGGTGCACAGAAGTCAAGAACTCAGGTTTGGGTACCTCCACCTAGATTTCAGAGGATATATGGAAATGCCTGGATGTCCAAGCAGAAGTGTGCTGTAGGGGTGGAACCCTCATGGAAAACCTCTGCTAGGGTAGTGCAAAAGGGAAATGTGGGGGTTGGAGCCCCACACAGAGTCCCCACTGCCTAGTGGAGGTGTGAGAAGAGGGTCACCATCCTCCAGACCCCAGAATGGTAGAGCCACTGACAGCTTGCACCATGTACCTAGAAAAGCTGCAGGCACTCAACACCAGCCTGTGAAAGCAGCCAGGAGGGGGGGCTGTACTCTGCAAAGCCACAAGGGTGGAGCTTCCCAAAGCCATGGGAGCTCACCTCTTGCCTCAGCATGACCTGGATATGAGATATGGAGTCAAAGGTGATCATTTTGTAACTTAAAGATTTAATGACTGCCCTATTGGATTTTGGACTTGCATGGGGCCTTTAGCCCTTTGTTTTGGCCAGTTTCTCTCATTTAGAATAAATGTATTTACTCAATGCCTGTACCCTGTTGTATCTAGGAAGTAACTAACTTGATTTTGACTTTACAGGCTCATAGGCAGAAGGGACTTGTTTCATCTCAGTCGAGACTTTGGACTTGGACTTTTGGGTTAATACTGGAATGAGTTCAGACTTTGGGGGACAGTTGGAAGGGCATGATTGTGTTTTGAAATGTGAGGATATGAGATTTGAGAGGCGCCAGGGGCAGAATGATATGGTTTGGCTGTGTCCCCACCCAAATCTCATCTTTATTTGTAGTTCCCATATCCCCACTTGCCATGGGAGGGACTAGGTAGAGACAATTGGATCATGGGGGCAGTTTCCCCCATGCTGTTCTCATGACAGTGAGTAAGGCTCAAGAGATGCAATGGTTTTATAAGCACTTGGCATTTCCCCTACTGTTACTCATTCTCTCTCCCGCTGCCCTGTTAAGAGGTGTCTTCTGCCATGGTTGTGGGTTTCCTGAGGCCTCCCCAGCAATGCAGAACTGTGAGTCAATTAAACCTCTTTCATTTATAAATTACTCAATCTTGGGGATTTCTTCATAGCAGTATGAGAACAGATTAATAAACCACTGTACTTGGGAAAATAAACCGAGAGCCCTCAGCACATGGCCTGGCTTTGTGAGATTGAGAGAAGACACACAATCCTCACACTCCCCTTATTCTCCCTTCCCCAAGAGAAAGCAAGAGGACTGGAGTTGGCAGATCCATGGAAAAGGTCTGAAAGACTCCCTGAACCCTTAGCTGAGCTGACTGGTGAAGATTTTTCTTTCCCAAAGCCATTCAGTGGAAACTGGGGGAAATGCCTGCCTCTTCAAATATGAATGTAACAATACAAGACTTCAAGAAACACAAAAAGTTAAGGAAACACAACACTAAAAAAGAAACACAATAATTTTCCAGTAACCATTCCCAAAGAAATAGAGATCTACAAGTTGCTTGACAAAATTTCAAAGTAATTGTTTTTTAAAAGCTCAGCAGGCTACAAGAGAACACTACAAAATGAAGAAAACAATACATTAACAAAGCTGAAAGTTCTTTTTTTTTTGAGATAGGGTCTTCCTCTGTTGCCCAGGCTGGAGTGAGTGGCACAATCATGGCTCACTGCAGCCTCGACCTCCTAAGCTCAAGTGATCCTCCCACGTCAACCTCCCAGTAGCGGGGACAATATGTATGCACCACCATGTCTGGCTAATTTTTGTATTTTTTGTAGGGATGGGGTTTCGCCATGTTGCCCAGGCTGGTCTCAAACTTCTGGCTCAAGCGATCTGCTTGCCTTGGCCTCCACAAGTGCTGGAATTACATGCCTGAGCCACCGTGCCCAGCCTAGAAGTTCAACAAAGAGACATAAATCTTTAAAAATAACCAAATAGAAAATTTGGAGCTAAATAATGCAATGAATGAAATGAAGAATGCAATAGAGAGCTTCAACAGCAGACTCGATCAAACAGAAGAAAGAATCTGCAAACTTGAAGACAGGCTATTTGAAATTACTCAGTCAAAGAAGAAAAAAGAAAAAAAATAGTGAAGAAAGCCTATAGAATTTACTGGACACCATCAAGTGAATTAATATATACATTATGGGACCCACAAGTAAAAGAGAAAGAGAAAGGAGAATAAAATGTATTTAAAAAAATAATGGCTGAAAACTTCCCAAATTTGGGGAGTTAAATGGACATCCAGATTCATGAAGCTAAAAGCTCTTCAAGTAAGATCAACCCAAAGAAGATTATACTGAGTCACATTATAATCAAATTATCAAAAGATAAAGACAGAGAATTTTGAAAACAGCAGGAGAAAAGTGACTCATCACATACAAGGGAAACTTCATGAGCCTATTAGCAGACTTCTCGGCAAAAATTTTGCAGGCTAGGAAAGAATGGGATGGTATATTCCAAGTGTTGAAAGAAAAAACTGCCAACTACGAATATTATATCTAGAAAAGTTGTCTTTCATAAATGAAGGAGAGATAAAGACTTTCCTAAACAAAAGTTGTGGGAGTTCATCAGCATTATATCTTCCTTACAGGAAATACTAAAGGAAAATTTTTAAATTGAAATGAAAGGATGCTAATTAGTAACATGAAAACATATGAAAGTATAAACATCACTGGTAAAGGTAAGTATATAGTCAAATTCAGAATACTTTAATACTATAATGGTGGTGCATAAATCACTTTTGACCATAGCATAAAAGTTAAAAGACAAAAGTAGTGAAAAAATTAAGCTACAATAACGTTATAGATATGCAATATGAAGAGGTATAAATTGGGATGTCAATAACATAAAATGTGAGGATGAAAGGAAGTAAAATATAGATTTTTTTGTATTGAAGTTAAATTGTTATCAGCTTATAACTATAAGATGTCTTATGTAAGCCTCATGGTAACCACATAGAAAACATCTCTGGTAGATACACAAAAGATAAAAGGGAAGGAATTACAGCATACCACAACAAAAAAAATTATGAAATCACAAAAGAGACATCAAGAAAGGAAGGAACAAAGATACCACAAAATAGTTAACAAAATGGTGATATTAAGTCCTTATCTATCAATACTTACTTTAAATGTAAATGAATTAAAGTTTGTAATAAAAAAATAGAGTGTTTGAAATAGAGTGATTGAGTGGATATAAAAACAAGATTCAACAATATGCTGCCTCCAAGGAACTCACTCTGGCTTTAAGGACACACATTAGCTCATACTGAAAGGATGGAAAAAGATATTTCATGCAAATAGCAACCAAAAGAGAGCAGGAGTGGCTATAGTTATAGCAGAAAATCTAAACTTTAAGTCAAAAACTGCTGCAAGACACAAAAAAAGTCATTATACAATGATAAAGGGATCAATTCATCAGAAGGTACAACAATTGTAAATATATATGCAACCAACATCAGAGTACCTAAATATATAAAGCAAATATTAACAGAACTGAAGGGAGAAATATACAGCAATATGGTCATAGTAGGGGACTTTATTTTCTCCTTTTCAACAATGGATAGATCATCCAAAAAGAAAACCAGGCCAGGTGCAGTAGCTCATTCCTGCAATCCCAGCACTTTGGGAGGCTGAGGTGGGCAGATGACTCGAGGCCAGGAATTCGAAACCAACCTGGCCAAAACATAGCAAAACCCCATCTCCACTAAAAATACAAAAAAAATTAGCTGGACATGGTGATGCATGCCTGTAATCCAGCTACTCAGGAGGCTGAGGTACGAGAATCACTTGAACCCAGGAGGCAGAAGTTTCAGTGAGCTGAGATTGTACCATAGCACTCCAGCCTGGGCAACAGAGTGAGACTCTGTATTTAAAAAATTTAAAAACAGCCAGGTGTGGTGGCTCACACCTGTAATCCCAGCACTTTGGGAGGCTGAGGCACCTGAAGACAGGAGTTTGAGACCAGCCTGGCCAACATGATGAAACCCTGTCTCTACTAAAAATGCAAAAATTAGCCAGATGTGGTGGTGGGTGCCTCTAATACCAGCTACTTGGGAGACTGAGGCAGGAGAATTGCTTTAGCCGGGGTGGGTGGAGGTTGCAGTGAGGGAAGATTGCACCACTGCACTCCAGCCTGGGTGACAGAGCGAAACTCCATCAAAAAAAAAAAAAGAAGAAAGAAAGAAGGAAGGAAGAAAGGGAGGGAGGGAGGGAGGGAGGGAGGAAAATAAATCAATAAAGAAACAGTGGACTTGAATCTTGAATAACACTGTAGACCAAATGGGCCTAACAGATACATACAAAATATTCCATCCAACAGCAGCAAAATATACATTCTTCTGAAGTGCACACAGATCATTCTCTAAGATAGATAATATGTTGGGCCACAAAACAACAGATTCTTTGTTAACAGATTTAAGAACATTAAAACCTTATCAAGTATATCTTTTTCAATCACACTGGTATGAAACTAGAAATAAATAACAGAAAGAAAATCAGAAAATTCACAAATATGAAGAAATTAAACAACACACTCCTGAACAACCAACAGATCAAAATGGAAATCAAAAGGCAAATAAAAAATCTCTTGAGACAAATGAAAATAGTGCCACAATATACCAAAACTTATGAGATGCACCAAAAGCAGTTTTAAGAGAGAAGTTAATAATGACAAATGTCTACATTAAGAAAAAAGAAAATCTCAAACAACCTAACTTTGCACCTCAAGGAACTAGAAAAATATGAATAAATTAAGCCTTAAGTTAGCAGAGGAAGGAAATAATAAAGATTAGTGTATGAATAAGTAAAATAAAAACTAGAAAGACAATAAAAAATCAAAACTGAGTTGAATTTTTGAAAAGATAATAAAATGGACAAACCTGTAGCTAGACTATCCAAGAAAAAAAGTAGACACACGTAAATAAAATTATAAATGAACGAGGAGATGTTATAACCAATGCCACAGAAGTGTAAAAGATCATAAGAGACTACTATGAACAATTATATGCCAACAATTTGAATAGTCTAGATGATGTGGATAAATTCCTGGGAACATACAACCTACCAAGAGCTGTGAAAAAACAGAAGATCTGAACAGGCCAAAAATGAGTATGGAGATTGAATTAGTGAAAAAACTCTCCACAAAGAACAGCCCAAGAATATATGGCTTCACTGGTGATTTATACCAAACATTTAAATAATTAATGCCAATCCTCCTCAAACTTACAAAAAAATTTAAGAGGAGGAAACATTCCAAACCCCTTTTATGAGGCCAGCATTATCCTGGTTACCAAAGCCAGACAAGAGCATTACAAGAAAAGAAAGTTACAGGCCAACATCCCTGATGAACGTAGGTGGAAAAATCCACAGTAAAGTACTAGAAAACTGAATTCAAGAGTACATTAAAAGGATCATATACTGTGATCAAGTGAAATTTATCTCTGCATGCAATCATGGTTCAACATACTCAAATCAAGAAATATGGTACACCACATTAACAAAATGAAGGATAAAAATTATATGATCAACTCAATAGATGTAGAAAGTACATTTGACAAAAATTCAACATTTTTGTGATACAAAGTAGGAACAGAATAATGTACTTCAACAAAATAAGGACCTCATATGACAAGCTGTAGGCTAGCATCATATTCAATTGTGAAAGACTGAAAACAGCTATTTCTCTAAGGTCAGAAACAAAATAAGGATGCCCACTGTCACCACTTTTATCCAACATAGTACTAGAAGTCCTAGCCAGAGCAATTAGGCAAAAAAAAAAAAAAAAAAAGTCATCAAAATCAGAATAAAGTAAAATATTTTCTGTTTGCAGATGACATGACCTTATATGTAGAAAATCTTAAAGACACCACCAAAAACTGTTAGGACTAAAGAATACAGTAAAGTTGCAGGATACAAAATCAACATATAAAAAATCAGTTGCTTTTTATACAGTAACAATGAACTATCCAAACAAGAAGTTTAAAAACAATTCCATTTACCAGAGCTTCAGAAAGAATAAAATACTTAGGAATAAATCTAACCAAAGAGATTGAAGATCTGTACTCCGAAAACCATAAAGCTTTAATAAAAGAAACTGAACAAGACACAAATAAAAGGAAAAATATTCTGTGTTCATGGATTGGAAGAATTAATATAGTTAAAATGTATATATCCAAAGTGATATACAGATTCGATGTAATCGCTATCAGTATTTTAATAGCAATTTTCACAGAAAAAGAAAAAACAATTCTAAAATTCATATGAAACCACAAAAGACCTTGAATAGCCATAGCAATCTTGAACAAAAAGAACAAAGCTGGGGACATCACATTTCCTGATTTCAAAATATATTATAAATCTACAGTAATCAAAGCAGTATGATGCTAGAGTAAAAATAGAATATAGGCCAGTGGAACAAAATAGAGAGCCACAAAATAAATCTACACATTTATGATCAACTGATTTTCAATAAGAATGCTAAGCAAATGTAATGGGAAAAAAGTAGTCTCTTCAATAAATGGTGTTGGGAAAAGTAGATATCCATGAGCAGAAGAATGAAATTGGACCCTTATCTACATCATATAAAAAAATCAACTCAAGATGCTATTAAAGACTTAAATGTAAAACCTAATAATGTAAAAGTACTAGAAGGAAACTTAGGAAAAAAGCTTGACATTGGTCTGGGATAGGACCCCAAAAACATAGGCAACAAAAGTAAAGATAGAATGATAGACAAGAGGGATTGCTGCATTAAATGGTTCTGCACAGCAAAATAAACCTACAAACAAACAAACAAAACGGAATGAAGAGACCACCTATGGAGTGGGAGAAAATATTTGCAAACCATACATCTCATAAGTGGTAGTATCCAAATATATAAGAAGTCAAACAATTCAATAGCAAAAAAAAAAAAAAAAACAAAATAGGATGGGTAGGGTGGCTCACACCTATAATCCCAGGGCTTTTGGAGGCTGAGGCAGGAAGATTGCTTGAGGCCAGGAGTTCAAGACCAGCCTGGACAACATGATGTGACCTCGTCTCTACAAAAAAAAAAAAAAATAAAGTAACCAGGTATGGTGGTATGTGCTGATAGTCCTAGTTACTCTGCAGGCTAAGGTAGGAGAATCGCTTGAGCTCAGGAGTTTGTAACTGCAATGAGCTATGATTGCACCACTGCTCTCCAGCCTGGGCAACAGACTGAGACCTTATCCTTAAAACAATAAATTTAAAAATGGCAAAAGACCAGAATAGACATTTTTCCAAAGAAGACATACAAATGGCCAACAGGTATTTGCAAAGGTGCTCAACATCACCAGTCACCAAAGAAATGCAAAGCAAAACCACAGAGATATTGTCTCATACTTGTCAAATGGTTATGATCAAAAAGACAAAAGATACCCAGTGTTGGTGGGGATATAGAGAAAAGGAAACCCTTGTACACTATTGTTGGGAATGTAGATTAGTACAGCCATTATGGAAAACAGTATGGCAGTTCCTCAAATAATTAAAAATGGAACTACCATATGACCCAGCCATACCACTTCTGGGTATATATTCAAAGGAAATGAGATCAGTATCTCAAAGTGATATCTGAGCTATCTGTCCTATCTATGTTCATTGCAGCAGTATTCTATTGTACAATAGTACTCTATTGTATAATATTCTATTGTGAATTCAGCCTTAAAAAAGAAGGAAATCTTACCATTTGTGACAACACAGATGAACCTGGAGGACAAGATGCTAAGTGGAATAAGCCAGGCACAGAAGGACAAAGACTACATGATCTGTTACATGTGGAATTCTAAAAAGCTGAATTCACAAAAGCAAAGAGTAGAATGATGGTCGCCAGAAGCTGGAGGTGGGCATGGGGAGATACTGGTCAAAAGATACAAAGTTTTGGTTATGTGTTCTCATTGTTCAATTCCCACCTATGAGTGAGAACACATGGACACAGGAAGGGGAACATCACACACCAGGGACTGTTGGGTGGGGGGAGGGGGGAGGGATAGCATTAGGAGATATACCTAATGCTAAATGACGAGTTAATGGGTGCAGCACACCAACATGGCACATGTATATATATGTAACAAACGTGCACATTGTGCACATGTACCCTAAAACTTAAAGTATAATAATAATAAAATAAAATAAAATAAAATAAAAAGTTTTGGTTATGTAGGATGAATAAGCTCTAGAAATCTAATGTACAGCATTGTGACTGTAGTTAATAATATTGTATTGAGTATTTGAAATTTGCTTAGAAAGTAGATCTTACTATACATACAGCCAACAAACATATGAAAAGGTGCTTAACATCACTAATCATCAGGGAAATGCATATTAAAACTTCAGTGAGATACCACCTTACTCCTGTGAGAATGCCATAATTAAAGTCAGGCTGGGTGTGGTGGTTCATGTCTGTAATCCTAGCACTCTGGGAAGCCAAGGCTGGTGGATCACTTGAGGTCAGGAGTTCGAGACCAGCCTAGCCAACATGGCAAAACTCTGTCTCTACTAAAAATACAAAAATTAGCTGGGCATGGTGGCACACTGCTGTAATCCCAGTCACTTGGGAAGCTGAGGCAAGAGAATTGCCTGAACCCAGGTGGAAGCTGCAGTGAGCTCAGATTGCACCACTGTACTGCAGCCTGGGTAACAGAGCAAGACTGTCAAAAACAAAACAAAACAAAACAACGACAACAACAAAAACCTACAACCAACCCCCCCACACACACACACAAAACCATAATTAAATTAAAAAAAAATAAATGTTGGCATGGATGTGGTAAAAAGGGAACACTTACACTGCTGGTGGTAATGTAGATTAGTACAACCACTATGGAAAACAGTATGGAGATTCCTTAAAGAACTAAAACTAGATCTACCATTCGATTCAGCAGTCTCATTGCTGGGTATCTACCCAAAGGAAAAGAAGTCATTACGTGAAAAAGAGACATGTACATGCATGGTTATAGCAGCAGAATTTGCATTTGCAAAGATATGGAACCAACCTTAGGGCCCATCAACCAACCAGTGGATAAAGAAAATGTGGTATATATACATCATATAATACGACTCAGACATAAAAAGGAAGAAATTGTGTCTTTTGCAGTGACTTGGATGGAGCTAGAGGCCACTATTCTATGGGAAGTAACTCAGGAATGGAAAACCAAATACCATACGTTCTCACTTATAAGTGGGAGCTAAGCTATGAGGATGCAAAGACATACAGAGTGATATAATGGACTTTGGGGACATGGGGGAGGGAGTTTGGGAGGGTAGGGAGGGATAAAGGGCTACATATTTGGTACAGTGTACCCTGCTTGGGTGATGGGCACACTGAAATCTCAGAATTCGCCACTAAAGAACTCATTCGTGTAATCAAAAACCACCTCTACTCCCAAAACTATTAAACACAATAATGATAATTTTTTTAAAAAGTAGATCTTATGTGTTCTCACCACATTCAAACAATGGTAACCTATGAGGTGATGGATGTGTTAATTAGCTTGATTGTGGTAATCACTTCACAAGGTATTCGTACATCAAAACAGGACACTGTAGTTGGGCACCGTGGTTCACGCCTGTAATCCCAGCATTTTGGGAGGCTAAGGCAGGCGGATCACTTGAGCTCAGGAGTTTGAGACCAGCCTGGGCAACATGGCAAAACCCTGTCTCTACAAAAAATAAAAAAATTAGCCAGACATGGTGGTGCGCACCTGTAGTCACAACTATTTGGGGAGTTGAGGCTAGAGAATCGCTTGAGCTAGGGAGGTCCAGGCTGCAGTGAACTGTAATTGTGCCACTGAACTCTAGCCTGGGCAACCATGTCTCAAAACGAGCAAACACAAAAAGCATGACGCTGTACACCTGAAATATATACACTTCTAATCAATTATACCTCAGTAAAGCTGGAAAAAAATAGTCTTTGATAGTAAAAGTCAGTCCATTGTGGCATCTAATTAGTTTGACCCAGTAAAATAGAAGGCTTGAACAAATGAAGGTGGTGGAGTGGGTTTAACACGGAATGAATGACCCGGAGCACAGATTTCCAAGGCGGGAGGTGTGGTCCCCAGAGCAGCAGCATCGCCTGGAAAATTGTTAGGCGTGCAGATTCTCAGGACCACCCAGATCTGCTGATCAGAAACTCTGGGGTGGGGCCTGGCAGCATGTGTCTTTAACAAGCCCTCCTGGTGGTTCTGAGAATCAGTCTCCTGGAATTTCTTTTCCTATGAGCTGCAACTTTTATTCTGCCCTACTCTATGTTGGCCTAAGGCCCAGACCTTATGTTTTGAAAGGGAGCTTCTTCTATCTATTCTATCTTTTATAAATTTGTTATTATGAAATAAATTTTAGATGCAAAAGATGGTATTTAATGTACATGTAAAATCAAAAGGAGAATAAAATCAACACTTATGCTCCTAACACTCAGTTTAGGAGCTAAAATGTTACCAGTACCTTAGAACATTCTGTTGCATTTTGAAGCAACTGTTTTTTGAGGTAGAGGGCATTGGGCAGTGAGATTATTTTTATAAAATCTCTCTTTTTTTTTTATTACTTCAGAGTCCACAGTATTAGTTAGATTTAAACCATCTCAAGGTTGAAACATGGCTTTAATTTAATGCATAACTTCCAGTTTTGTTTTCATTTATAGTGTACTCATCCTCATTAATGTTCTATATAAGTCAGTCCTTCTTAAAAAATGGTTTGTTTCTGTAAACTTCAGAGTCCCCATTATTGGTTAGTTTCAAGGTTGAAACATTTTAGTTTTAATTATTCACAGGTTCTGATTTTTGTTGTAATTCATAATGTCCTTGTTAAAATTCTATTGTTTAGTCTTTACTTTTTCTTTTTGGTAAAAATGTCTAGTGTTCAGGCAAAGACTGATTAAACTAGCTATACAGGCATTAAAAGTTAATGCCTTTGTTTCATTTTTACCCACATATCGGTAGTTACCATGGTTACTGAGAAGGGTTCAGGTAGTGCAAACTTGCAGATGTGCTAATATGTTTTCCTGGCTCAATCTCTCAGTTGCTACAAAATTATGGTAGCTAGTTTCTAGGGCAAGCGTTTTTTTCTGTCCTAGGTTAATTTGGGGACCTTGTAATCTCTTATTGCACACCCTTAATTCAGCCAACTCACTTGCACAAAGGGACTACTATATATGCAGTGGGGTAGACCACAGTAACTAACCCAGAGAAGAATTTACAAGAATGACAATCCTTTTTTCCTGTCTATATATTTATTTATATTCTATCAATAATCATCTCATTTCAAAGGTGAGATAGAACTACATTCTTCAAGTCCTGATCTCATTGGGGATCTCTGAAGTACTTTGGTTGCAAGCAACAGAACTAGAGAAACAAGTGCTTTGTGGAACCTGGGACAAGGATGCAGCTGGAACTAAGGACTTGAATGCTTCAGAACTTTGTCTTCTCTTGGTTGTTTCCTGTGATTTTTTTTTCAATTTACATAGCATGAAATTTACCATTTTAACCATTGTTGGTGTACAGTTTAGTGGCATTAGGTGCATTCACATTGTCCTGCAACCATTGTCACTATCCATCTCCAGTACTTTGTCATCTTCCAAAACTAAGTCTCTTCATCCATTAAACAACTCCTCATTCCTCCCTTCCCCCAGCTCATGGTAACCACCATTTTACTTTCTGTCAGTGTGAATTTGACTACCCAAGGTATCTCATATATGTGGAATCGTTTGTCATTTTTTGCTGGCTCATTTCACTTGGCATAATGTCTTCAAGATTCATTCATGTGGTAGTGTGTGTCATAATTTCCCTATTTTATTGGTTTAGTTTAATTATTTGTTTTTTAGAGACAGGGTCTCAGTCTGTCGCCCAGGCTAGAGTGCAGTGGGGCGATCACGGCTCACTGCAGCCTCGACCTCCCAAGCTCAAGTAATCTTCCTGCTTGGCCTCCCAAGTAGCTGGGACCACAAGTGTGCATCACAAGTGTGCATCACAAGCCCCAGCTACTTTTTATTTTGTATAGAGACAGTGTCTCCCTATGTTACCCAGGCTGGTCTCAAAGTCCTGCTTTGCCCATGGTTTAATTGTGTTGTTTGTTCTTTTTGTTGTTGTTGTTGAGTTGTAGGAGTTCTTTATGTAGTCTGGATATTAATCCATTACCAGATATATGATTTTGAAATACTTTTTCCCATTCTGCATGTCGTAGTTGGCTTTTCACTCTTGTTGATCCTGTCCTTTGATGCATACAAGTTTTTAATTTTTATGAAGTTCCATTTTTTTTCTTTTGTTGTCTGTGCTTATGGTGTCCTATCCAAGAAAGCCTTTCCAAATCCAATGTCATAAAGCTTCCCTCCTATGTCTTCTTCAAAGAGTTTCTTAGTTTTAACTCTTACATGTAGGTTTCCAATAGATTTTGAGTGAGTAGAAGGTAGGGGAAAGGTCCAACTTCATTCTTTTGCACGTGGATATCCAGTATTTCCAACCCCATTTGTTGAAAAGACTATTCTTTTCCTGTAATTCTTGCCTTTCATGAAGATAAGCTTCCTCTGAATCTCAGGTTCACATGATATACAAGAGAGCTCCTAAAGGTATATATTATCCATTTAGTCTATTGGATAGAGACTACCATTCTTTCTTATTCCAGTTCCAAATGTTGCTATCCTAATACATCACTTATTGACCTAGTATCCAGAGGGTTGAGGCCACTTGACTGCTGAAGACTCCTTGCTAAAATCATTGATTCAGCAAATATTTATGAAGCACTTCCAGGTAATTGCAGTGTTTTAAGTATAGAGATACAGCAGTAAACAAAGCAATGTCCTTGCCCCCAGGGAGCTTTCGTTCTATGGGAATAGAGAAGAAAAAGAAAGGGTAGCTTCAGAGAGAGGGTTGGAAAGGCAATCCAAGAGATGTCCACTACAATAAGTAAATGACTATTTGATATAGCAAATATTAATAATATGAATATATAAATATAAAAAAAATTAATAATATATTGTTTAATAAAATATGCCTCTTCTATATATGCCAAGAAACTGTCATATTATAATTTTGAATTTCTTTTATTTTTTATTTTTAAAAATAGAGATGGGGGTCTCCTTATGTTTTCCAGGCTGGCCTCATATTCTTAGACTCAATTGATCCTCCCACTTCAGCCTCCCAAGTCACCGGGACTACAGATGTGCACCACACTGTGCCTGGCTTGTGAATTTCTTTTAAAAAGAGCATTTATTTGACAAATAAATTAATCCAGATTATTTTTAATTGTAAGTTACATAAACACCATTTCCAAATGAGAAGAACAACTTTTATAAGGCAGGATAAAAGAAATTTTAAGAAAGGTAAGGCAAAATAAATGGGTGCTACAAAACAGTCAACTTTGAGAAAAATTAATTTTAGCTGGACTAAAGTCATGACGCTGAATGCGTTTCAGTCGTCTTCGCGTGATTAGTGGGGCTGCAGAGGGCAGGAAAGAGTAGGAGTGCATGCCTGCCTGAGAATACTTGAGCAGAAAGGGGTCTGGAGACTTGAAAACAGGTCATGTGTTTGGGGTGCTTGTGTGTAGTGTGTACACATTCTTCTGAGATGTTCTTGAAGGAGCTTCAGGATAGCTTAATAGGTAATCCCAGAGAGCTCTGCTTTTTTTTTGCAGAAGTGGTGGTGCTCTCATGAGCATGAAGTATTTTGTAGGAATGGTAACATATTAGATGATGTAGTATCATAGATCCAGCATGAGGGCTGAAATGATGAGCTCCATATTAAGACCTGTGTGGAAATTTGCTTCCACCACTGTATATAACATTAGGAAAGGTATTTAATCTTTTTGGAGTCTTAGTTTTCTCATCTGTGAAATGAACGTTAGAATCAGTCTCTTAAATTTCCAGGGAGGTGTTTTTTGCCTTTAACAATGCAATTTATTTTGCTCCAAAATATAGAATTGGGCAGAGCTTGGCCATCTCTATTTCATGCAATGTCACCTGGGAGGAATGACTGGCATGCATGCATTTGGAGGGCTCTGTGGTGCTGGCTGTTGGCTGGTAGCTTGTCTGGGGCTTTGGTTCCTCTCCATGTGGGCCTCCACGTTCCTGCTTGGGCTTCTATATGTCATGATGGCTGGCTTCTAAGAGCAAGTGGCCCAAGCAAAGGGAATTTTGTCTTTTTCTCTCTGATTCCTCTCATTCTAGGTCATCCTTTCTCTGTTGTCCTCTAATCCTCAGCACACAATCAATACAATTGTTTGAGCTCCTAGTCATTTTTTTGGCTTTCAGGAACACATACATCCCCTTTTTGAGGCCTAAACTGGCATTATCATGTTCTTAGCTTTCTGCTCTGGTCGATGTCTTTCCTGATTCCCTCAACCCAATTCTTGCTATTTATCTTTGCCTTGTCCCTAGTGTCAGCCCTCACACATCAGGTGTTTGATTCCCTCACTCATGATTCACCCATGGAACTGATTCAATGTGCTCTTCCTTCCAGCTGGCACAGTTTCTGTTAGATCTCTGCTTCAATCTTACATCTCTTGTATAGGTATAGGACTTCATAACAACAACAAAAACCAGTGGGGCACTTAGAGGTAACAGTAGCAGAAGAAGCAAGGGTTTGGAATCCCAGTTCTGGGGTTTACTCATCAATGTGTTGGACAAGCCATTTACCCTGTCTGAATCTCCTTTTCCTTATATTAAAATGGAGATGATACCAATAACATATTTGCTGTGCAATTGTGAAGAAAAAGTGAGATAATTTATGCAAGGAGCATAGTGACAGGTCAGTACGTGTGAGTTTCCTCCTCCTTGCTCTTTCCTTCTGGCACTTGGAAGACCCAAGCACAACCTGCTGGGTCTTAGTGCTCAGCTTAATGCTGAGGGTTAGACTCTTCAATACTCAGCATTAAGCTGCTGGGTTGGGACAAAGGTGGTGGGGTTGGAAAGGCTTAGTCAGGGCTAAGAGCAGGGATGCAGAAGCGCCGCCCTAGCAGAGCAGGTAGGGTGTGGCTTTGGGTCTGATGATCATGTAGGCTTCCAGCCAAGGTAGATGCTGAAGATCCAGGAGTGGATGAGGCCTTGATGGCTCTGAGGCTGGGCTCCTGAAAAGCAGGACGTGGGGCTGAGCCCCTGGATAGTGGCTGATGAGGAACCAGGTTTTTTCTTGCATAGCCAGGACCCCTGGAGGCCCAGGCCTCATGATTCTCCATGTTGCTTACTAGGATAGGAGTGCATGGTTGGTTCTTCCTTTAGATTATCCGGGACAGAAAATGTGTTAGTACAGATTGTAAGAGAGATTCTGAGTGCGTAGGAAGTTTTAAGTCTTGCAGTCTGATGACCTTGATGGAAGGGCTGAGGGAGGAAATGGTTTGTAAGCTCAAGAGAAATGAAGACAGGGATGGTGTTCAGGGTCAGTTACATCCTTATTTTAAAACCTTAAAATAATTTTTAATACATCTCATGATACGACACAGAAAATAAAGGTAAGCAAAAATATAAAATAAATAATACCTGTATTTAAATGTTGCCTTATACCTTCATATCCTCCATCTGCACACACACTGCATACACATACCACACACTACACAAACACTGCGCACATACAATGCAGCACATACACACAAGACACACACACACACAAGACACACACACACACACCATACATGCCACGCACCACACACATATCATGCAGCACACACACAACACAACACACAGCACACACACAGCACACACACACACCACACACATCACAACAGCCTGCATCACACCACACACACACTGCATACACACACCACATACCCCCCACACCACATACACAACACACCACACACTGCACACATACACCACACCACACAAACACACACCACACGTGCACACACACAAACACTTTAAATCAAAATGAGATTGTATCAAGCCCACAATTTTGTAAGTTCTGTATTTTCAATTTATACTGACACTGCACCAAAACTACTTACTGAAAAGTAACAGCTTTATTTATTTACGTATTTATTTTGAGACTAATCAACTTTCTGTCTCTAAGGATTTGCCTATTGTGGACATTTCACACAAATGTAATAATATAAACTATGTGGGGGTCTTTTGTATCTGACTTGTTTCACTTAGCATAATGTTTTCAAGTTTCATCCATCAGTACTTTTCTTTTTATGGCTGAACACTATTCCATTGTGGGGATATACTATATTTTATGTGTTCATCAATTGATGAATAGATTTGGTTTGATTCTCCTTTTTGGCTATTATAAATGATTCTATTGCAAACATTGTGGATAAGTTTCTGTGATGAACCTGTGTTTTCAGTTTTTTTGTATATATAACAAGGAGTGGAATTGCCAGGTCATATGGTGACTCCATGTTTAAGTTTTGAGGAATTTTCACACAGTTTCCCAAAGAAGCAGCACCATTTTACATTTTTACCAGCAATACATGAGGATTCCAGCTCCTCCATATCTTGGTCACCACTTCTTATTATTTGACTTTTTGGTTATAGCTATCCTAGTGGGTATGAAATAGTATCTCATTTTTGTTTTGATTTGCGTTTTACTAATTATTACATCTTCTTTGGAGAAATGTCTATTCTAATCCCTTTCCCATCAAATTATTTGTCTTTTTTTTTTTTTTTGAGACAATGTCTCTGTCACCCAGGCTGGAGCAGAGTGGCGGGATCATAGCTGACTACAGCCTTGAGCTGCTGGGCTCAAGTGATCCTGCCGCCTCAGCCTCCCAAATAGCTGGGACTACAGGAGCATGCCACCAGCTAATTTTTTAAAATTATATTTTGGCTGGGTGTGGTGGCTCATGCCTATAATCTCAGCACTTTGGGAGGTCAAGGTGAGAGAATCGCATGAGCCCAGGAGTTCGAGACCAGCCCTGGCAAAGTAGTGAGTCTCTGTCTCTACAAAAAATAGAAAAAAATAGCCACGCATGATGGTGTGTGCCTGTAGTCACAGCTATTCAGAAGGCTGAGGTGGGAGGATCAGCTGAGCCTGGGAGGTTGAGGCTGCAGTGAGCCATGGTCAAGCCACTCACTCCAGCTTGGGTGACAGAGCAAGACTCTGTCTCAAAATAAAAATAAAGATAAAAATAAATATATATATATATATAAATATAAATAAAATAATTTTGTTAGAGACAAAGTCTCACTATGTTACCCAGGCTGGTCTCAAGCTCCTGGCTGCAAGCAATCCTCCCATCTTGGCCTCACAAAGCACTGGGATTACAGATGTGAACCACTGCACCTGGCTAAGACTTCTTTATATATTCTGGATCCTAGATCTTTACTGGTTATATGATTTGGAAATATTTTCTTCCATTCTATGAGTTTTTTTTTACTTTCTTGATAGTGTTCTTTGAAGCACAAATGTTTTTAATTTTGTTGACAGCCAATTTGTCTTTTTTTCCCCCCCTGGTTCCTCGTACTTTGGAGATCATATCTAAGACACTGTTGTTACCCAATCGAATGTCACAAAGATTTATGCCTATTTTTTCTTCCTCAAGTTTTATAGTCTTAGGTCCTGCCTTCAGCACTTTACTTCATTTTGAGTTAATTTTTTGTATATGGTGTGAGGAGTCTAACTTCATTCTTTTACATGTGGATATCCAGTTGTCTCAGCACCATTTTTTGAAAAGACTGCTCTTTCTGTCATTGAATTGTCTTGGTACCCCTGGGTGAAAATCAATTGACCAAAACCACTTGAGTTTGTTTCTGGATTCTCAATACTATTTCATTATCTCATTGATCTATATGTCTTATTATCTTATTCTATTCTTATTCTATTATCATACAGCCTTAATTACTGTAACTTTGTGGTAAGTTTTGAAATCAGGAGTCAGTCCTCCAACTTGTTCTTCTTTTTCAAGATTGTTTTGGCATTCTGAGTCCTTTGCATTTCCATATGAATTTTAGAATCAGCTTATCAATTTCTGGAATAAACTCTTTTTTTGCAGTTGGAATTTAAGTAGGGATTATGTTGAATCTGAAGACCTATTTGTAAGTTTTGCCATCTTCACAATATTAAGTATTTCAATCCATGAACACAGGGTGTCTTCCTACATTTAGGTCTTTAATTTGTGTCCATGGTGCTTTGTAGCTTTCAGTGTATAAGTCTTGCACTTCTTTGGTTAAATGCATTCTTAAGTATTTTATTCTTTTGATGTTATTGTAAATGGAATGGTTTTCTTGATTTGATTTTTGTGTCTTCATTGCTTGACTTTTCCAGCTTCTAGGGCCACCTGCATTCCTTGGTTTATGGCCCCTTCCTCCATCCTCAAAGCCAGCAACAGCAGATCTTTTATCTCACATCCCCTGCTCCTTCTTCCATCCTCGAATTCCTCTCTCTCAGCCAGAAACCTTCTCTTCTGTTAGGACTCATGAGGCTGGATTAAACTTACCTGGATAGTCCAGGAAACTCTCCGTGTCTCAGAGTCTGCACCCTTCATCACATTTGCCATGTAACATATTTACAGCTTCTGGGGATTAGGTGTGGAGAGCTTGCCTTTTTTTTTTTTGAGACGGAGTCATGCTCTGTTACCCAGGCTGGAGTGCAGTGGCGCGATCTCGGTTCACTGCAAGCTCCGCCTCCTGGGTTCAAGCCATTCTCCTGCCTCAGCCTCCCGAGTAGCTGGGACTATAGGCACCCGCCACCACACCCGGCCAATTTTTTGTATTTTTAGTAGAGACGGGGTTTCACCGTGTTAGCCAGGATGGTATCAATCTCCTGACCTCGTGATCTGCCAGCCTCCACCTCCCAAAGTGCTGGGATTACAGGCATGAGCCACCGCGCCTGGCCGGACAGCTTATCTTTAGGGGGATGTTATTCAGCTGACTGTGGAGAGTAAATGGGTGGGAGAGGTGCAGGGGAAGCACTCAGAATCCCCGGATGTTCTGGAATCCAGTCCAGCCTAGTACAAGGAGGGAACTCAGTCCAAGACACTAAATTCACTTGTTCCCTTTATTTAATTGTAAGAGGATAGTACAATTAAGCATGGGTGGGAGAGTTAAAAGGGCTCCGCATGGTTGGGAGAATTAAAAGGACTAAGAAGGTATCTGGCAGGCATGGGTCAGCCAATACACTCTGTGAAGGCTTCTCGTACCTGCAGGATTAACACGTGGGAGAGCTCTGAAAACTGCAAACACCAGGCAAACCCAAGTTATTAGAGTGAACTTGGACTAGCTTAATTTGTAGACAAGAATCCTGATTTAGGATTTACAAAAGAATATTTGTTTTAAAAGCAATTTGATTTCACTTTTCAAATGCAGTAAGTTAAAAAAGATGAAGAATAATGTTACTTTAGAAAACTAATTAAAACTATGTTAAGGTAATGGATTTCAGTTTTTAAAGCCAGTCTGTTACCTCTGCCGGTGGCATTGTTTCTGGAGGCAGAAGCCACGTGGAGGCTTGGAGCTGCGCCACATTCTTAATTGGACACCTTGTTGAATGGTAATTGAAAAATGTCTTCACGCCCTGCTGGGTGCCTCCCGAGGCTCCTCCACAGGGGATAGCGATAGCTTTGATGGTGGAGGCACTTGCCAGCAAAATTTCGGCCATGCATGGGCCACGTGGCCAGGCAGTTGCCTCTTCTCTGTGGAGCCAGCTGCTCTTGTCTTTGTTGCTCAGTACAAGATGAGGATGGAACAGAAAAGAGGTGTTCAGCACCTGGTGCATGGCTGCCGTGGTGTCCTTTCCTCCTTCCCCCGTTCTTCTCCAGATGGCCTGTTATGGCAATTTGGTGCCACTGACCAGGTCTAGAAATTACATATTTTTTCTTTTGAGATTTAAAAAAGAACACTTATGCACACAGACACACTTGCAGACACACACGTATGCACATACACCTCCATACACACATACACATGTACACACATATGCACCTGCACATGCATACTCACACATGTGTACATGCACCCGATCACTCACCCATATGCTCACACATGCACACTCATATACACATATGCACACGCACATGCTCACACTGTGGCAATACCAGGTCTCAGCCCCAGAGATTCTGATCTAATTAGTTTGAGTGGGTCCTGAGCATTATTATTTTTAAAAACTGGGACGGGCACAGTGGCTCACGCCTGTAATCCCAGCACTTTGGGAGGCTGAGGCGGGCAAATCACGAGGTCAGGAGTTCGAGACCAGCCTGGCCAACACAGTGAAACCCTGTCTGTACTAAAAATACAAAAATTAGCCAGGAGTGGTGGCATGTGCCTGTGGTCCCAGCTACTCGGGAGGCTGAGGCAGGAGAATTGCTTGAACCCGGGAGACGGATGTTGCAGGGAGCCGAGATTGAGCCACTGCACTCCAGCTTGGGCGACAGAGAGAGACTTCATCTCACAAACAAAACAAAACAAAAAACTGAATACTCACACACACACAATCCTCAAAACCGTGGACACAAAGTTGTGGTAGTTACTCCATTATACACAGAACGACAACAACATTTCACGTTGCTCACAGATGCTTTTCAGAATCGATTGACAGGGAAGGCTTCTACCCGCTCCAGAACCCACAACTTTTGTTTGTTTTCAGTGGTGGTGGCCTCCCAGGAGCCCACCCGACTGTGTGTGCACCGCCATTTTTGGTGAATGGAGTTCATAATGACAAAACTTACTACAACTTGGAATACAGCTGGCTTTGCCCGCATGGTCCCTCTCTGTCACCATGGCTGCCCTGTGGTGGGCTCACCTGGGGGAACTGGGGGTGGGAGGCAGGTGAGGGGTCAAGCTGCCTTAGGCAGGCAGGGACTCTGTTGGTGGCCACTGCTTCTGCCAGGGTGGCTTCTCTGCAGGACCCTCCCCTCTCACTGTAGGGCTCAAGGTGTGACCAGCCCCAGGGTTTTGCACCAGCCCTTGTGGTTTCCAGGTCATATTTTTTGCATGATCTCCTTATTAAACTCTCCTTCACTTACCCTAGTGGAAGAGGACTTTTCCACTTTCTGCTAAGACACTGACCCGGGCGAGGGACTGAAGTGAAGAGTGTGGTCAGCTTTGTCTCTGAGGCACACTGTGGGCTGCGTGTCCCAGAGGAATCTGCAAGCAGGCTGAGAGGGACAGGTGCAGCACTGCTTGGGGCGCTGGACTGTGGCTGGGAGTTGGCAGCCAGCGTGATGATCTTGGGGAGGATGGAAAATTAAAATAGATGGGGGCATGTTTTGAAATACACGAGGGCACTAAAAACATGGTGCAGCCAGGGAAGAAAGCCCAGAACCACTTTCCTGCACTCACACCACACACTCACACATGCCACACTCACCCCACACACTCACACGCCACACTCACACTCACATGCCACACTCACACCACACACACATGCCACACTCACACCACACACTCACCACATACACAGCACACACACACACCACACTCACTACATACACACATCACACACAGCACACACTCACACCACACACGCCACACTCAACCACATACACCATACACAGCACACACACCACACACTCACACACATGCCACACTCACCACATACACCACACACACGTCACACACATCACACTCACCACATACACCACACATACACACATCACACTCACACATCACACACACGCCACACTCAACACATACACACATCACACACAGCACACACGCCACACTCACCACATACACACATCACACACAACACACACCACACACACACACGCCACACTCACCACATACATACATCACACACTCACACACCACACTCGAACACGCCACACATATCGTACACTGACACACACCACATAAATACACAGTACACACATCATATGTGCTACACATACCACACACATCACACACACCACACATATCACACACTCATGCTCACATACACCACATAAACACACCACACATACCACACTCACCACATACATTATGTACACCACACACACCACACATACCTTACACTTACACACAGCACGTAAGCACAAAGCACACACGCCACACACACCACACTGACACATGCTACACACCACATACACCACATAAACACACGTACCACACACACACACTACACACACCAGGAACACCTCACACACCATATACCACATAAACACACAGCACACACTACACACACACCACATACATTCATACCACACACCACATAAACACATACACACTACACTCATGCACAATAGACATATCACACACTCAAAATCACACACACCACATAAACAACACATACACACACTTTACTTACACATGTCATACACCACACACAATCATATCACATCACACATCATATAAACACACACATCATATAAACACACACTCATACATCTCATACACACCACATACACCACACACTGACACATACCATACACACACCACATAAACAAACATATACCACACACTCATAAACACACCCTGCACCACACACACCACTCACACATGCCACATACACTCACACATTTACACACACCCCACATACATACATACTGTACACACACATCACACACACAAACACGCCTGTCACTACACACACCCCTCACAGACACCATGCACTCACACTCACATAGACCACACAACCGACATAAACACACACATTCTCACACACACCAGACATACACACACACACACCCCACACTACAATGGGGCAAGCACATCTAAGCCTAAGACACAGCAACTTGGAAGGTGCCTGGTGGAAAAGGGAGTAGGAGAGGGATGGAGAGTTCTGAAGGGGGCAGTGACATGAAACTGGAGACACTCCTTGCACACGCTGATGCTAATTACATTCCACAGACTGAGGAGTGCAATTCACTCAGCTCGCTCTACTGGAGGCTCAAAGCATGCGTTTTATAAAGATATGGTAGCCACTGTTTGGGGGCAGCTCATCAATTACAAAAATACGTGTTTGGTTTTCTTAAGAAATACTGCTTCCGATATTTTTATTGCCTTTGTGTTTTGCAGAAGGCTTGGCTTTGGCCAAAGAACCTGGAATTAATTCCTCCACTCTGTGTTATGGCAAAACATGTGTTACCATGGTTTCTTAAAACAAAATTTCAATTAGCAGATGGAGCTACTGAGAGGAAAGTCTTATTAGGGTAGAAATTTGGAGCAGAATTAAGGCAAAAATACACACATTTCAAAGCCCTACGATTTAGAATGATAATGAATTATTGCCAACAGTATGGTGGTGTATCAACTATTGTGTTAAACATTCTTAATTGATATCTATCTCACAAAAATTAGTAAATTCAGTACCAGAGTTTAGTTTACAATATGCTTTATTTTAGTCTATAATATTTTTAAACTTGGAGAATGTTGGATAGAGGTAGATGAAATACAGAAACTTATTTAGAATTCATTGTGGATGATCAAAGACTATTGAAACATGTTGAAATGTTGAAATGAATCAACAGAGATGTTCTAAATCATCACCAGAATTTCAGTTATGCTATATTTGTAGAGTATTTTAAACATTGGAAAATTACAAGGTGAAACTTAAAGTCAGTGGTTTGTTATTACTAACAATTTGTTCTCCCAGGGTAATATAATATTAGATGAGAACATGGCTGTTTAGAAGAAAGACTGCATTTCCCAGCTTCCCTTGCAGCTACACGTGTTTGTGTGACTCACATCACAAAGGGCTTCAGAATATTTCAACTTCTTGGAGCTGTCCTTAAGATCCAGCAACCTTCACCCTTTGCTGTCTTCTTCATTCGTTGCTTCCTCTTGCTTTCCAGCATGTGGTGCTGCTAAAACCTCTAGGCTTGATTTATGTGTGAGAGAAGTTAACTTCCATCTACAAGAAATAGAAACTATCTGGAGTTTGCTTGTCACTTGCAGAAGCACCTAATTATTAGTGTTGCAAATTCTTCCATGAATTCAATAGGTTTGAGACTTTAAAAGAGAAGCTGGTGTACTTGACAAGTTCTCATGGAAGAAGACATTGAATATCATGGTTTATAGGGAAACTCAGATATCTGGTTAGCACATGCTCTGTTCACCCACTGTTTCCTGGTACCCACTAGGAATAGGGGGGCATGTGACTATGGACATCAGTCAAAGACTTGTGTAAGTAGAAACTAGCTCATATTTCAGGCAGTTATGTTTGGGGTCAGGGTTGGTGAACAAGATGAATCTGCATCATATAGATCCATTTGTAAAAGGGATCTCCTGCATTTGATGGAGTCTGTTGACACCACCTTATTCTGTTACTCAGCAGACCCTTGGTTTTGTTGTAATGCTGCTGCCAGGCTTTAGGCATCCTGAATCACATGTGTGACGCTTCTACCTGATTGCTCCTCTCCAGTGCTCTCTAGCTGATGAGGATGTGGCCATTTATCTAGTGTGGCAAGCTATAGATAGATAGATAGATAGATAGATAGATAATAGATAGATAGATTTATCTAGTATGGCAAGCTATAGATAGATAGATAGATAGATAGATAGATAGATAGATTTATCTAGTGTGGCAAGCTATAGATAGATAGATAGATAGATAGATAGATAGATAGATAGATAGATAGAAAGAAAGAAAAGAAAACAAACTCCAAATCCTGATTTTCGGGGGTAATCCAATATCTGGGGTTTGGGGAGAGGAGGAGTCACCCAGAGCAACAAGGAAAATGGGGAGGAGAGCATACCCAGCTCTGCCAGATGGTGCTGGGTTAGACAGGGAAAGGGACTGGATCCTTGGATTGGGAGAAGTGCGCATTCCTTTGTGACCTAGATAAGGGCAGCTGTGGCAGATTGCACTGGGGCCACGGGAGGGTGGGCAGAGAGAACACAGAGACCATGCTTACGAGGACACTTGCTATATAGTATAAAATGAAGAAGTGATATGAAGAGGGGTGGTGACCTGAAAGGGAGGTGGAGCCAGGAAAAGAATGCAGTTGAAGAGGAGGTCTGAGGAATCTTCTCTTTAGCTCTGCTAGACTATCGCTTTGGGATCTATTTTAAAGATGATAGATAGATAGATAGATAGATAGATAAGATAGAAGATAGAAGATGGATAGATGATAGAGATGATTGATAGAGATAGATACAGATAATAGATAGAGAGATATAGATAGATGATAGAGATGAGGGCATCTACTCAGAGGCAAGGGCCTGACTGGGAGAACTGCTCCCAGGCTGGTGCCTGAACTTGGCCTGGGCTGTGGAGGGCTTCTACCTACACAGCCAGAAAGCCACGTAGTCTTGGCTGCCCCACCTGCTGTCCCCCACCCCCTCCCCCCCAGGGGTATCAGGGTATTTCATAAAGGGATTTCAGTCAAAACACTTCTCCTTGCCTGAGACATTTTCTATTCTGGGAAAAAAAGATATCTGCTGATGAAATGCACTGTGGGATTCAGACTTTTCTTTAGGAACATACTGTATTGTTTTGCAGACACCTGTCTTATTCTGAAAACAGGAAAGAAAATTTAGAATAGGTCTCATCTAAGAGAAGAATAAGGAATGTAATTCAATGGCATCAATGCTGTAAAGTAGGTTCCAAATGAAGAAAATTTAAAGCAACATTTAAGAGAGAGGTAACTGGTTACAGGAAGTGAAAATTAAAGCAAGATTTTTTTCCTAATGAAATCTGTCAGAACTAGATGTTTTTTGATGTTTTTGTTGCTGCATCACAAGGAAGTGATTTGATGTATTTTAAACTACATCCTGAGAGTGTGTGGGGTGTGTTAGAATACAGACATCGTGAAATGCATGGAAATTTTGGGAGGGATACACCAGGGTGCAGGTAACTTTGAGAGTGAACCTAGTCCTCCCTCAGAGGCGTGAAGCCTCTGGATTGGAAGAGTTAAGACATGAACCCAGGAGGAGACATTGATTTACAAAATGGGCCACAATTTGAAATTGCAGTGGGGGTTGGGGCCCCTGTTGGAGGGCAAAGATGTGCAGGCAGGCTGCTTCCCTTCAGGTCCAGTGGACCAGCAGAGAGCAAGCTCCTGATTGTTTCTGACTCTCCCAGGCAGCTCAGGAGAGGCCAGGCCAGTTCTGCAGGAGGGAGGCCAGTGAAGTGTCCCATTTACTTAGCAGCAGGAAAGTCAGGACATTAAAACTGGGTAAAGGAAATGTCCTTTTCCTGGACTATTTCACCTGGTGACAGACTCTACTTGACCAAATGCTAGTCAGGCTCCTCTCCTCTGAGCCCTCTTCCCAGCTAGTTCTCAACGTTTAGACTCCTGTTCTTCTTTGCTGCACTCAGTACTAGCAATAATCCTGTCAAGTGGGTTTATCCAGAACCCCTCACCCTCAATACCTGATCATTCTCCATATCCAACTGGGTTCCTCATCCTCCACCAGCCCCCAGGTCATGTGTGGTCACACCAGCCTGTCTTCAGCAAGAATCCTTTTAGGTCACTTTAGCCAGATTCCCCCATCACCCCTGATGTTCCCTCTTAGTCATTTTCCATCCACTGACCCCCATCCTGCTCCTTCGCTATAAACTCCCATTTTTCCTTACTGTATTTGGAGTTATAGCTCGGAGCCCAATTTCTCTATCCAATTGCAAAACCCCACTAAGGTGGTCCGTATACCTGCCATGATCGTTCCCTCTGAATAAAGTCTGCTTTCCCATGCTTTAACAAGTGTCATGAATCACCTTTTTTTTTTTTTTTTTTTTTTTTACCCCTGGCTACATGTTTAGATGGATCCTGCACCTGGATGCCTTCTCATGAATCTGGGCATGTCTAGCCTCTGGGGGCAGGAGAGCAAAGCTGCCCTGAAGCAGCTCTGAGCACCTCTGCAAGGCCACTGGCCATGCCCACACTTGTTCCAGTTCACTTGCTGGCTGGGACGTGGTGGGCCCTTTCTTATTTTTAAGTCTTGTTTTTAATGTAAGCCTGTGCTTACATTATAAAATGGTTTCTTCAGCTACTATGTGGTAACATAGCTTGGTAAATTACATAGGTTTATGAATATGTGTGTTACTAAAGATTAGCAGTGAGCCCAAACAGGATGAAATAATGGAAGTGGAAGTCTCTGATGTTAAAACCTTCAGACTGATTTTTAAGACTTTGGAAATTGCTTCCTTCTGACAGAGCATTACTTATTTTGTGGGCTTTTTTTGATGGAGTCTCACTGCGCCAGGCTGGAGTGCAGTGGCACAATCTTGGCTCACTGCAACCTCCGCCTCCCGGGTTCAAACAATTCTCCTGCCTCAACCTCCCAAGTAGCTGGGATTACAGGCATGCACCACCATGCCCAGCTAGTTTTTTGTATTTAGTAGAGACAGAGTTTCACCATGTTGGTCAGGCTGGTCTTGAACTCCTGACCTCAGGTGATCCACCCACCTCGGCCTCCCAAAGTTCTGGGATTACATGCGTGAGCTACTGTGCCTACCCACGTGGTGTTTCAGTGACAATATTATCTGTTCCTTTAAGTGGGGAGAACAGTAAGACTATGGGTCAATGGAGATAATTTTAGTGTTTAATTTTTTACAATTTGGTACATTTGTTTTAATTGCTTAGAAAGTTTACTGACTGGATGAAATATGAGGAAAATAAAAGCAAGTTTTTTCAGGGTGGATCAATGTTTTTCCCAGCTTCCTCTTTAGACATTCTTTGTCTTGCGTCTTAAGAGAGTGGAGAGGGGACCTACTAAGTGGGGGGCTCTGAATGCCTTCTGGGGAATTTGGACTTTATCTAATGTCCTTTCATGTGCCATTGTGTGTGTTTAATTTTCTAGTCCTGCTTTACATGAATTATGTTTACAACTTAATGAGATCTATTTTTAGTGACTACATCAGAACTTTTATAGCCAATGGTATTGACTTTCAAAGTGAAACTGCCTTTGCAGAATTATAATGAGAGAAATCTAACATGACTGACTCCATCTTGCTTCTAACCTCACAGGCTAAACTATTTTTTTTGCATATTTTAGCACAGAGGCCAAGATAACCATGAGAGGAATGTAGTTTATAGTTCAACTTAGAGGCAAGGGAAACTGACCTGCCTCCTTGTCAGGAGGCTGAAGCCATTCATAAGAGGAGGTTAGAATTGTGGTAGGGCCTGAACTTTGCTAAAGAATAGGCAGCATTGAACAATGTCTTGCCATTGCTGAGCATGTTTTCCTGTAAGTTGCTGACTGCCCTGGAGTCACATAACTGGGGGTTGCAAGATTCATAACTTCCCCAATTACTCCTATAGATAACATAACTATAGTGAAAACTAAAGAACTGGCCTTTGAGACATTTTTTCAGATTTAGCATCTTAGTAAACCGAGAGACACCACCTGGTCTTGAGAACCTCCCTTTCCCCTGGATGACTCAGCTGCAGGAAGACAGCTTTAGAGGCTCCTGTGATTTCATCCCCAGCCAATCCATTGTTCCAGTGCCCCAGCCCCCTGCTTGCCAAAGTACCCTTAAGAAACCGCAGCCTCTGAGTCCTCAAGGAGACGAGTTTGAGAAATTTCTCCCTGTTCTCCTCGCTTAGCTGGCCCTGCGATTATTAAATTCTTTCTTTGCTGCAACACCTACTGTTCTCATTGTGGTTTTGTTGTTGTTATTGTTTGTTTATTTCAGGGAATCAGGCAACAAGAACCTGTTGGGCTGTGACAAAAGTAGGCATTAGGGAAACCACATTTTTATTTTAATAATTTTTATGATTTACCAAAGCATTTTTAGAACCAGCTAATTTGTTTTTTCCATTCTTCCCTCTCCCCTCCCTTCCTTTCTCACTTATTGAACATCTAGATGGTGTAAAATGGATGTGATATAAAAGGTATAAAATGGATGTGGTTAATTTTAGGTGTCACCTTGACTAGGCTATGGTACCCAGATAGGTGGTCAAACACAAGTCTAGAAGTCACTGTGAAGGTATTTTTTTTTTCTTTTTTAGCTAGATTAACATTTAAATCAGCAGGCTTTGTGTAAAGCATATGGCTGTCTATAATGTGGGCAGGCCTCACCTAATCAGTTGAAGGACTTAAGAGAACAAGACCAACCTTCCCTGAGAAGGAGGAATTCTGCCTCCAGACTGGCTTGCTACTTAAGTGGCAGCACAACGCTTCACTAGGTCTCCAGCCTCCTGGCTCATCATGCAGATTTTGGACCTCACGTTATAGATTCACAATTGTGAGAGCCAATTCTATAAAATAAATCTTCCCCCTCTGTCTCTCTCTTTCTCTACACACACACACACACACACACACCCTATTGGATCTGTTTCTCTGGAGAATGCTAATATAATAAATGAATTCAAGTCCATTAAGAAGCATTTGTTGACAACCTGATGGGAATGATCCTGACCTTTGTGCACGTCCATACAACCAGGGAGCAGACCATCACAGACCAGTGTGATGGGCACAAAGTAGATATGTGTGTGGAGTGTAAGGGGAGACCGTGGCTAGAAGTGACAATGTTGGCTTGGTGGTAGGATAAGGCTTTTTAGCAAAAGGCATGATTAGGGCTGGGTATTGAGTTGATTGATGCTCATGTCCTGTAAGAACACCAGTCATGGCCCACACCTGGAGGGACAAAGTGAATGAGGACTGAGGGGCCTCCGGGGGATTGAGGGGTGATTCTGGTGAGCACACAGAGCTTGGTACACACAGTGGGGAGAGTCAGTTGGATTGCTGCCTTTGGAATCAACCAAGCCATATATCCTGACCCTCAGGTGACTGACTGATGGCTTTTGCAATGAATTTTCTCTAACTGTGTAAATCCAGAGTATTAGGCAGTAGGCAGAGTTCCTGGGAGGCACAGTGGACCATGACTTGCTGCTACAACCAGGAACAGTGCAGCCAGAGAAATCACCCAGCAGCATCACGGGCCCTGCCCTGGAAGCCACAGTCATAGGGAGCAGACCCTGAACTCGCTCCCAGTCTTAGCTTCCTGGACATGCCAGCCTCACTTGCCTTCTTATGAGCGTTCCACGCTCTGTACAGGGAAGGCATGACACAGGTGTGGGAACACTGCTGGGGGAGTCTGTCTATAGCAGGAGCCATGGCCAGCTGCTCAGAGTAAGCCCAGGCCACAGCCCTGCTCCTCTGCTCCTCTCATCTCTTTTTTTTTTTTTTTTTTTTTTTGAGATGGATTCTCACTCTGTCACCAGGCTGGAGTGCAGTGGTGTGATCTTGGCTCACTGCAACCTTTGCCTGCCAGTTTCAAGTGATTCTCCTGCTTCAGTCTCCCCAGTAGCTGGGACTACAGGTGCACACCACCACACCCAGGTAATTTTTGTATTTTTAGTAGAGATGGGGTTTCACCATGTTGGCCAGGATGGTCTCAATCTCTTGACGTTGAGATCCACCCTCCTCAGCCTCCCAAAGTGCTGGGATTACAGGCATGAGCCACCGTGCCCGGCTTCCTCTCATCCTTTAATTTCTGCATTCAGTACATGTCCTGCAAATGCCTGCTTAGCACAAGTCCTGGTCAAAGGAAGTTTTCTCTGGAAAAATAAGTACCTTAAGCTACACTTGGAAATAGGTTAGAAATGGTGTCACATTGTGCATCCCCAGTGTCCTCTAGCCCAGCGATCACTGCAGGCTGTTTCAAGGAAACCTTCTACAGCAAGTGGAGGGGAGACTCTCATTAGAGATGAAACTTCCTGCCAAGTACAGCCAAAATACATGCTATTGAGGCACGGAACATTTTTGTTCCTAATTCTAAGCTATTTTCTTTACCTCCATTGATTATAAGTTCTCATTTTCTTTACAACATAAAATTTTTATACTATATAATTCTAGTGATTTAGTTACCACTAGAGAATTATTTCTATAAATGTGTGTGATTTCACCTATTTTTATGTCTAGATGGTTCAGGATTTACTTACTCTGTGAAAAATCCCTTGTCGTCGTGGTGCCATAAGGTCAAAATATAGTTTTGATGTTACAAATTTTGCAACCTCATTGTGGTGGACGTCTGCCTGTGGACTTCCCTTCCTGAAATAGATTCCCAAGGCATTCCAGGTGATACAGGTTAGGGTGGTCAATCACACTCTCCCACCTTCCCCATGCCAAGGATGACCTGTGGCCTCAGTTGGCCATGCCCAGCTCTTTTCTGGGATTGGTGTGGTTATTGGCGGAGGGAGGATTTTGCTCTTCTCCTTGGATGTTGTATATGGTAAACAATATAAGCCTGGAGTTGCCCCTGGCAATCTTTGCCCTCAAGTGGAGAGAGCTGGCCTGAGGTGAACATGACAGAGAGGAGAGCAGCCCCAAAACCTGGAGAGGACAGGTCCCAATGACATCATTTGAATCCCCAGGGCCAGCCACACGTGAACCCAGACTCATGCCTCTAAACCAATGAATCACTTCCAGTTTTTCTTTGCTTAAGCTAGTTTTAAAAAATTATTAAAGTTAAAAAATTTTTAAATTGTGGTAAAATACACACAACATAAAATTTAGCATCTTAACAATTTTTAAGTGTATAATTCAGTGGCATTAAGGACATTCATATTGTTGTGCAGCTAACATCACCATCCATGCCCAGAACTCTTTTCATCTTGCAAAGCCAAAACTGTTCCCATTAAAAAGCACATCCCCATTCCTCCTCCTGCAGCCTCTGCCAATCACCATTCTACTTTCCATCTCTGTGAATGTGACTACTCTAGATACATTTCATATGAGTGAAATCACACAGTATTTGGTTTTTTGTGATTGACTTATTTCACTTAGTATAATGTTGTTAAGGTTCACCCCTGTTGTAGCATGTGACAGAATTTCCTTCCTTTGAAAGGTTGAATAATATTTCATGGAATTGATGTAACACATTTTGTTTATCCATTCACCTGTCAATGGACGAGGGTGACTTCCACAGTTTGGCTATTGTGAACAATGCTGCTATGAACATGGGTGTATTATTATTAAACTTTTAAATTTTGAGATCATTACAGATTTGTTACAGTGGGTAGTCAGACATGAGCAGAGCAGGAGAGGGCCCCATCACCCAGGAATGTCAGGCGACCATCAGGTGATGGTCAGGTGGTTGTTAACTGTCTCTCTAAAATAATAATTGGTCTAATTGGTCACAGCTGGTGCCAGGGAAAAGGCAGTCTCCTAGGAGATAGAAAAACACCTAAAGCTGGTGATCAGCAGCTTCCTGATAAGATCTCAGGAGTTGAGTGAGTGGGCTCAAGCATGTGCAATAAGAGGCAAAATGGTGGAGTTTAATTGGTATATGATCTTCCCCAAGGAACACTCGACTGATAAGGGGAAAATGCTTCAAGTGAGCATGTGTACAACTTCAGCAAACACACTGCGCATGCAGCCCCTCCCACATGCTGGCAGGTCACTGCACATGTGGACAGCCCACCCCAAGGGAAGAATTAGGGGAGGTAATGCAACCCTGGAAGCATGCCAACGTCTAAGACCCAAATCAAAGGTCAAACCATACCCTTGAATCTCTCAAGTTGCCTCTTGGCCTTCTTCCAAGTGTACTTTACTTTCGTTCCTGCTCCAAAACTTTTAAATAAACATTTACTCCTGCTCTAAAACTTGCCTCAGTCTCTCACTCTGCCTTGTGCACCTTCGCCAAATTCTTTCTTCTAAGGAGGAAAGAATTGAGGTTGCTGCAGACCCATATGTGCTGCTGCTAACATACTTTGGTGCTGTGTGACTTGGATATGTTCCCTAGTGCTAACAGATTCACATTGTAAACAAAAATAAAATCCTAAGCTCCTCAACCAACCAAATAGACACTTCCTGGGCCAAGGGAAACCTGAAAAACTAAATTTCAGGCCATGATGGGAAGGGAGAGATTAGACACCCTCATTATACCTCCTCACTTTTGGAGCCTAGGCACAGTTGACCAGCATATATTAAAATAGAGATCATAAGACTGACAAAACAGACTCTTTGGCAATAAGGTACCAAATTCCAACCTGACTCTGGTATAGCCTCACATACAGATAACAGGCGCTAAAGGAAATTAAAGTATTTCATCCCAAAATATATTTCTTTGACATATTTTGAAATGGTCCAGTAAAGCCGTGTGTTGTGGGGAAATTTGCCTCTGTAGAGAATTTATTTTCCTTTCTAGGTATTTCCTAGATCTGGGAGAGATTTAACGAAGAATCTGATACCTTTTCAGGTCTGAAAGGAAACATTTACCAGGTACTCTCTCTGAAGCTTGCCACTTAAGAGGCTTCATCTACATAACAACTTCATCTACACCTCAGCTTCCACAATGCCCCTCGTCTTAACTTCAAGCATTTCTTTATGCTGACTTTACCTCTTTAGGCAAAGTTTAACTTTTCAAACATTTGCCAATCAGAAAATCTTTGAATCCACCTATGACCTGGACCCTCCTCTGAAATATATAGGCCGAGGCGGGTGGATCAATCAGGAGTTCGAGACCAGCCTGGCCAACATGGCGACATTCATCTCTACTAAAAATGTAAAATTAGCCAGGCATGGTGGTGCGTGCCTATAATCGCAGCTACTCAGGAGGCTGAGGCAGAAGAATTGCCTGAACCCAGGAGTTTGCAGTGAGACGAGATCATACCATTGCACCCCAGCCTGGGCGACAAGAGCAAAACTCTGTCTCAAAAAACAAAAACAACAACAACAAACTCAAGCTATACCTGATCATCTCTGGTGCACGTTCTCAGGACCTCTTGAGACTGTACCCCAGACCATGATCATTCATAAAGTCTCCGATAAATCCCTTTAAGTATTTTACAGACTTTGGCTCTTTTGTCAGCAACATACAATTGTAAGAAATAATAGAGATAGAGAGATCCTCTGTATTGTTTACCCAGTTTTTCCCAGTGGTAACATCTGGACAAAACTATAGTACAATATCACAGCTAGAGAAACTAATAAAAAAAAAGAGAAGATCAATAAAATTAAGTTTTTTTTTTGAACAAAAGCAATAATGAAGGAAAATGTTGGCATTGATACAATCCACTCCTCTTATTCAGTTTTTTTTTCTGTTTTATTTTACATGTACTTGTTTGTGTATGTGTGCCTGTGTGTAGTTCTTTTACCAGAAAGAGGTCATGATCCAGACCCCAAAAGAGGGTTCTTGAATTTTGCAAGAATTCAGGGCAAGTCCGTAAAGTGAAAGCAAGTTTATTAAAAAAGTAAAGGAATAAGAGAATGGCTACTCCATAGACAGAGCAGCCCTGTGGGCTGCTGGTTGCCCATTTTTATGGTATTATCTTGATTATATGCTAAATAAAGAGTGGATTTTTCATGCCTCCCCTTTTTAGACCATGGAGGGTAACTTTCTGATGTTGTCATGGCATTTGTAAACTGTCCTGGCACGGATGGGAGTGTAGCAATGAGGATGACCAGAGGTCACTGTCGTTGCCATCTTGCCTTTGGTGGGTTTTAGCCGGCTTCTTGACTGCAACCTCTTTTATCAGCAAGGTTTTTATGACCTTATCTTGTGCTGACCTCCTATCTCACGTTGTGATTAAGAACGCCTTAACCTCCTGGGAACGCAGCCCAGCGGGTCTCAGCCTCATTTTGCCCAGTTCCTATTCAAGATGGAGTTGATCTGGTTTAAATGCCTCTGACGGTTTTGTGCAATTTTATCATATGTGTAGGTCTGTGTATCCACCACCACAGTCAAGATATGGAATAGTCCATCCCTACGAGCACCCCTGTGTTCTCCTGTCATGCTCACCTTTCGCTGCCTCCCTCCACCTTCCATAGTGCCTGGTAACCACTAATCTGGTTTCCACTTCTATAAATTTTGTCATCTGGGGAATGTTATTAAATGGAATCATACAGTAGGTAATCTTTTGGGATTGGCTTTTTAATTTAGCATAATCTCTGGAGATTCATCCAAGTTGTTGCTTGTATCAATCATTCATTTAAAAAAAATACTGAGTAGTATTTTGCACTATACCACACATACTGCAGTTTATTCACTCATTGAAGGACACTTGGGCTGTTTCCAGACTCCCCGCTATAATACCATCACATTGTGGGGTAGGGCTTCAACATAGGAATTTGGTGGAGACACAGACATTCAGTTCCTTACAGTGCTTCTCAGAGGAGGAGTTGTCATTTGATGGCAGCCAGTCCCAGAAGGACTTAGTCATTTTGCAATAGTTTCTGTCAGGTAAAGATTGTTGCCCCATCACCTTTCTCTGACTGAGCCCAGATAAGTCAGAAAGACCAGCCAGCCAGTGGGGGCGACAGTGACAAGCAAGAAGGAGGAAGCATGACAGCAGGTTTCCTCCTGCAGCTCTGCTCAGGGAGAGAAGACAGGGCTACCCAAATGAGACTGCGCTGGTCACTTAAAATGACTGTAAGATTTTTTTTTTTAACTTGGGAGTGATCTGCAAGTTTGGGGGCCTGCCCAGGCAGCGGCAATGTTGATGAACAGCCTCTGCTGAGTAAATTTTTAAAGAGATAATGGGAAAGCAAAAACAAAGTTGTGTTTTGGTTATATTGTACCCGTTGAGCTTGTTGGGTGTGTTTTATAAACATGCACAACACATGCCTTTTTAAAGGGTCTGTAATATCCAACATGCAAAGGAATATTGAAAAGCATTTACTGTCTATTTAGGGCTAAGTAATGCACAGCAGTCAGCGACTGGTTGAAAATAATTTTTCCTCTGGCATTTCTCTATTATTGCTATTTATATGCAGGGCATCTTTATTTTCATATGATATTGCACACCTATAGGAGGCAATGCTGGTTGCCTTTTCTCATTATATTGAGGCAGGGAGATGGAGAGTCGGGATATAAGTGGATCACTAAAGGGAGCCTGGAGAGGATGTCGTCAGGGAGGGAACAAGCATTGATTGCAGGAGTCTTTGGAGGAAGTGGGAGGGAAGGCAGGCAGAATGAGCCATCCAGATAGGCTCCTGGGAAAATGGTGTCTTCCCCCGGGGTCTGGACCCCACACGCTGCACTCAGGGGAAAACCTGGATCCAAGGTGGCAAAGCTTAGCCATGGGGTGGTTAGTCTAGGTGAGAGAGGGCAGTTCCAAACACCCAGAGCAAGGAATGGGATCCAGAGCTGGTAAATGGAGCAAGTCTGCCCCTGAAGCTAAGCTTTCATACTGCATTGCACAGACTCACCTGATGTTTCCTACGACCATTCCTTTTGAAAAAGCCAAATACTGTCTTGAGAGAATTAAGGTGAAAAAGGCAGAGACAAAAAATGGTGGGGACCAGAAATCAAGGAAAAATCCAGAAGGGGAAAAAATGTTAGTGGTGTCGATCCCATCCTCCTCGCTCTGGCAACCACTTCCTACCTTTGGAATTTTGGGAACCTCAACGGGAAAAATGCTTTTTTTTCTCAGCATCCATCCACTTAATTTTGTGCTGTGTTGAATGTTTATATATTAAGTATTCAGGTGTTTAAAATTAATAGAGTTTATGGTACCAGAGATTCCTATGACAACATTGGAATGTTTCAAATAACATTGCTGATAAATGTGCATGCAAAACTCATGTTTCTGTGGAAGAAAAAGTCTGATGGAGGAGTTTGCATTTTCATTCTCTTGCCTTGTGGGAAATCCAGAGGGAGGTCGCCAAGTATGATGATAAAGACATGAGATCGATTCTCCCACACTTCACCTGGTGGCAGCCTCCTTCCTTCATAATCACTCTCCACTGAAAATTATGCTTTAACAGGTGAGGGGTGGGATGTTGTTATCTAGGTGCTATACCATCTCAGAAATGCCTCATTAGGCGATTTTGTTGTGGGAGCATCATAGAGTGTGTTTACACAAACCTAGATGGTCTAGCCTACTACACACCTAGGGTATATGGTTTGCTCCTAGGCTACAAACCTGTGCAGCATGTGACTGTACTGAACACTGTAGGCAATTGGAACACAATGCTAAGTACTTGGGTATCTAAACACAGAAAAGGTACAGTAAAAATAAGGTATTATAACCTTATGGGGCCATGGTCATATATGTAGTCCATTATTAATCAAGATGTTCTTTGCAGTGCATGACTGTATTGTAATTTGCAGGAATTTTATTTTATATTTGCAGTCCCTGTAACACAACATTTGAATAAACGAACCAGCTATATCAGAGCTGTTAAAAAGGGGCATGAAGTAGAAGCAGCGTGGAATATGGAGTCATTTTTTCCCAGGAGAAACACTGAACAATGGAAGCCCACTGACAACTTCAGAAGTAGATTCCCTCCCCAGCACCGCCTCTCTTCTTCCGTTTTCATCTTTAAAAAAAGAAAAGGCAGATTTGGATTCATGCCTTGGGAAGCCCTTGCTTGAGCTCTTTATTGCTGAATGGTCCTTGCTAGATGATCTTTCTCTCTTGGGAGACGCGGTAACGAGATGACAAGACAGATCTCGCTGTGTCACAGTTCTGTGTTGTGTCAATAACATCTACTTTCCCCGATGGAAAAGATGAGATTTGCTCTCAGTACCTTTGATTAGAGTATCTCCGATTTCACGGGTTTCTGTAGCCAGCGCTGTGGTTTTGGGCGAGAGGAAGCGCACGCTCTTTGGGTTCGGTGAGGTCTCTCGGTGCGCCCCCGTGCGCCCTGGGCGTCCGCCGGCGACTGCAGCACCCACGTGCGTCCAGCCTCCGCCGCTGCCTCCTCAGCCCGCAGGGTTTACCCTTGGGGAGATTTGACAGAAATAGTCACGACTCGGCAGATTAACCCTATGCAGATCGGGCTCCGCTTCCATAACCACCCGAGTCAAACCGCTCCTGGAGTGCAGGGTGAGGGTCTAAGTGGCACACGTTCGCCATTAAAATGACAAAGACCCAGGGCCGAATCGGAATCGCTTATGAATCGGATGAGCTTCTCGGTGAAATTAAAATGGATTAAATCCTCTTACTAATAAGAACTTAGAAACGATAATGCAGAAACAATTCATAGCCTGCTTTGCGCTTTGACATGAGCAGTGGCATTTCAGGAGATAATGGTACAGCAATGGGCGGTGGGGGGAGAAGTCAGATCTTCCCTGTGAAATATGTCCTTAATTGGCTGCCATGGGTGGTGTGTATTAGCAAGCACTAGAAAAGGCAGCACAGACTTAGAAATTGGCTTCCTTTTTTATTGTTGCCTTCTACCAAAATATAATTAGTACACTGTAACGAAAGTACTTTTATACATAAAGTATATTGCTGCTATATGCAGGACTAAACAGTTCAAATTTCCTGCAAGTAATTTAACTATTTTGCATTCTCAAGTTTCTTTTTTAAAAATGAGGTTAGTGAAACCATATTCAACAATCATTTAAAAACAGACATGTTTTGTAAATGTATTTTAAAAGGTATGTGTAATGTCACAGTGTTCACATATAGTGCCGCAAATAGCTTTTTGAATTATTTATAATTTCAAAAGACATTTTCATTTTAATCATGAGGTTAGTTTGTTCATTAAGAAAAAACAAGTGATATATTAAAATAAGTATAGCTTAACAGAAGGAATGAAAGATGGTTAAATAAAAATAAGTATAGTTTACATAAAATTTAACCTGTGTGAGTAGACTATATGAAATCACATGACTTCCCTTGTCTGATCCCTCTGTCCATGTTTAAGATCAATCCCTATTGAATGGAAATTTTTATTCTTTCCTCTTTTTATGACTTTTTATTTTGCCCACTCACAACATGAGAGGATTTAAATTTTTTTCATATTGAAAAAAATGTTCAAATATGATAATAGGTCATTTTCTAAAGTGTGGATAAAAATAGTTTTAATGTATTTAAGTATATTATGAAAAACACTTTAATTTTTAAAAATTTAATGCCAAAGTCTAAAACTCTCTCAAAATTAGCTATTTAGACCTGGAAAAGAAGACACAGCAGAGATGTTTGAGGTGAGAATTGAAGGATGAATAACTTTTCAGAGTGGAATGGGCAGGAGATAGAGAAGCCAGCCTGTGTGCAAGAGCAGAAAAGAAGGACATAAAGTCTGAGTCTCATATAGCAAAGGGGCCACGAGGCATCAGACTTAGGTTTCAGAGTAAATCCTGTTTAACTAGCAGGTGACCTTGGTAGGTAACATAGCCTCCCTAAACCTTAAGTACCTCACACTAAAACGCAGAGAACAAAAGTAACTGTCCCACAAGATTGTTGTGAGGACTGCATGAGCGTAATTGCCTGAGGCTCATCCAAGGTACTGCCTGACTCAGTGGCTCATTCCTTTTGATTGCTGAGTTACTACTCGGCATGGATGTATCACAGTACCACACACTGAAAGACACTTCGGTAGTTTCCCCTTTTTGGTTATTGCAAATGAAGCTGCTGCTGTGAACATTTGTGTACAAGTTTCTGCGTGGAAATAAGTTTTCTTTCCTCTGGGGTAAATGCGCAAGAGTGCAACTGCAGGGTTACATGGTAAGTCCATTTTTAGTTTTGAAAGGAAAGGCCAGACTGCTTTCCAGAATGGTTGTACCATGTTGTATTCCCACCAGCAACATATGAATGATCCAGTTTCTCAGCATCTTCATGAGCATTTGGTATTATCGCTATATTTTAGCCATTATAATAGGAATGTAGTGATAGTTCTTCATGGTTTTAGTTACATTTTCCTAATAACTAATAAAGTTGAACATCTTTCCATGTGCTTGTCACTTGTATATTCTTTCCAGCAACATGTGTCTTTGTATTTTTTGTCCATGTTCTGATTGTTCACACTTTTTAATGTCAAGTTTTGAGAGTCCTTTATATATTCTTGAGATGAATCCTCTGTCAGATATGACACTTGCAAATATTTCCCCTATTGTAACTTGTCTTTTCATCTTAACAGAGCCTTTTGCAGAGAAACATTTTTCATTTTGAAAAGGATGAATTTTTTTTAAAATCAGTTTTTTCATTCATGCATTGTGCTTTTCAGGTCAAATCTAAGTACTCTTTGCCTAGTTCTAGTCGCAGATTTTCCCCTCTTTTTTTTCTAGAAGTTTTATAATTTTACACTTTAAGTTAATGATCCAATATGAGTTAATTTTTAAAAATAAGGTATGAGTTTTATCTGTATTCCTCCCCCAACTCCTTGGATGTTCAATTACTCCAGTACAATTTGTCGAAAAGACTGTCCCTCCACCATTATATTGCTTTGGTTTCTTTGTACAGACCTAGTTTGGAATTCTCTATTCTATTTCATTAATCTATGTGTCTATCCCTCTACTAGTACCACACTGCCTTATAGATATAGAGTAATCCTGAACATCAGGAAGGGTGATTCTTGCCTCCCTATTCTTTTTTTCAGAATTGTTTCTGCAATTCTAGCATCTTTCCCTTCCCATAGAAATTTTAGAATAAGATTTTATGTATATATACCTTTTCTGATAAGAATTGTGTTAAGTCTGTAGATCAATTTAGGAAAAATTGACATATTTTCTATGATGGCTCTGCTGATTTATGAACAACACTGTATCTCTCCAAATATGTATATATATTTTTTTGAGATGGAGTTTCACTCTTGTTGCCCAGGCTGGAGTGCAATGGCGCAACCTTGGATCACTGCAACCTCTGCCTCCCAGGTTCAAGTGAGTCTTCTGCCTCAGCCTCCCAAGTAGCTGGGATTACAGGCATGCACCACCATGCTCGGCGAATTTTGTATTTTTAGTAGAGATGGAGTTTCACCATGTTGGTCAGGCTGGTCTCAAACTCCTGACCTCAGGTGATCCACCCACCTTGCCCTCCCAAAGTGCTGGGATTACAGGCATGAGCCACTGTGCCCAGCTCCAAATACTTAGATCTTCTTTTATTTCTTTCATCAGGATTAAAAAAATTTTTTTTATCATAAATCTATGATAGAAATGCAAGTGACTTGTGTGTGTTATACATAGATCTTATATCCTGTGATCTTAAGGATTTATTAGTTTAAGAAAGTTTTTTGCAAATTCCTTGGGATTTTCTAGGTAGACAATTATGTTATTTGAAAGTAGGAACCATTTTTTTTTCCTTTTCAATCTGAGTGCCTTTTATTTGTTTTTCTTGCCTTATTGCAATGCCTAGAACTTCCAATGCTCTGTTGAATAAGAGTGGTGAGAGTAAATATCCTTGTCTTATTACTGACCTCAGTCTTTCACTGTTAAGTGTGATATTAGTTGTAGATGTCTTTTATTGGTGCTCTTTATGAGGTTGCGAAAGTTTTATTTTATTTATATTTTATATCTAACGAACCGAGAGATTTTAATTATGAATGAATGTTGGAGTTTCTCAAATATTTTAATTGCATTCATTGATATAATCATATCAATGATTTGTAGCCTGTTAATATGGTAGATTACATTGGTTTTCATTGGTAGATTTCATCGATATTAAACCCGCCTTTTTTTACATTGTTGGATCCAATTTGGGTTGGATCCCAAACAAGCGATTTCAATTCATGAAATATCAAGGAGATACTGGTCTTAGTTTTCTTTTTCTATGCTGTTTTTCTCTGGGTTTAGCTAAAACCCAGTATTACCCTAATGGTTAATACTGGCCTCATAAAATGATTTGAGAACTATACCTTCCTCTTCTGTTTTCTGGAAGAAAGTGTGTAGAATTGGCATTAATTCTTTAAATGTTGGTAAATTACTCCAGTAAAAACATCTGACTTTGAGATTTCTTCTGTGGGAGCTCTTAAATTACAAATTAAATTTCTAGTGGCTATAGGACTACTTAGGTAATGTATATCATCTTGGCTGGGTTTTAGGTTTTTTGTGGTTTTTGAGGAATTGGTACATTTCTTCTAAATTGTTGGCTATATGAATGTAAAGTTGTTCATAGTAATATTCTCTTATTTTTATTTTAATGGCTATAAGATCTGTTGTGATATCCTCCATTTCATTTCTGATATTGGTGATTTATATCTTCTCTTTTTTATCTTTGTCATTTGCTAGAGGTGTATCAATTTGATTGATTGTTTTCAAAGAACCAGCTACTTGTTTTGTTGATTTCCTCTATTGTTTTCCTGTTTTAAATTTCATTAATTTTTGTCTCTTCACTTTATTATTTTCTCCCTTCTGCCTTCCTTGAATTTGTTTTGCATTTCTTTTTCTAGTTCCTGAGGTAGGAACATAGATATCTGATTTGAGACCTTTCTTATTTTCTAATAAAACTATTTAGTAGTATAAACTTAACTCTTGACACTATGTTTATTTGCATCCCACAAATCTTGGTAGTTTGTATTTTCTTTCTCATTTGATTTTGTGTTTTAACATTTCCTTTGAGGCTTCCCCCTTTGACCCATGGATTTGACCCACACCTTTAGGACCGCTATGCTTTTTGCTGGATGGATCATTTTATTATCATGCAAGGTTCCTCTTGAACCATAGTAAGTTTCCTTGCTTTGAAGCCTACTTTATCTGATATTGATATAGCCACTCTTATTTTCAATGTTTGCAGGATATATTTTTTTCTAGCCTATGTTATTTATTTGAAGTGAGTTTCTTATAGATAGCATATAGTTACAGTGTTTTTTAATCCACTCTGCTCATCTCTGTATTTTCTTTTTTTGTTGTTTTTGTTTGTTTTGAGATGGAGTTTTGCTGTTGTCATCCAGGCTGGAGTGTGATGGTGCAATCTTGGCTCACTGCAACCTCCGCCTCCCAGGTTCAAGTGAGTCTGCCGCCTCAGCCTCCCAAGTAGCTGGGATTATAGGCATGAGACACTGCACCTGGCTAGTTTTGTATTTTTAGTAGAGACAGGGTTTCACCATGTTGGTCAGGCTGGTCTCAAACTCCTGACCTCAGGTAATCTGCCCTCCTTGGCCTCCCAAAGTGCAGGCATTACAGGCATGAGCCATTGCATCCAGCCCATCTCTGGGTTTTCACTGGTGAATTTAGATAATTTATGTTTGAAGTTATTATTGATAGCCTCAAGTGCACTATTTTATTATTTGCTTTCTGTTTATTCTTTCTGGTTCTCATTCCTCTGTTTCTTCCCCTCTTTCTTTTTCTCCTTTCTGTGGATTACTTGAACTTTTAGTTTCATATTTATTTATTTGAACTGGAGTGTTTTAGTATATTGCTTAGTACAGTTTACTTGGTGATTGAGGTAGGTATCACAATATACATATGTAACTTATTACAGTCTACCATTTCTGACATTTTACTAATTCAACTGAAGTGAAGAAAAACTAAGTCCATTGAGATCCCTTTATTCTCTGCAATTTCTAAGTATAATTGTCTTAAATATTTCCTCAACATACATTGAGCACTGCATCAGATGTGTTATAAGTTTTGCTTCAATCACAAAATATAGTTATGGAAACTCATGATGTAAGGATAGGCTATCATATTTACCTCTAATTTGAGCCATTCTGTTGCTCTTTTTTTCATTTCTAAGGGCCCAGCCCACTTCTGTTGCCATTTGCTTTCTGTTTGGAGAGCTTTCTTACCTATTTTTAAAGGGTAAGTCCTCTAACAACAAATTATCTTAGTTTTCTTTCACCTGAGAATGTCTTTATTTTCCCTTCCTTCCCAAAGGATAGTCTTTACCAGATATTGAATTCGCAATTAATGATTCTTTTCTTTCAAAACTTGAAAAATGTTTACTTCCTCTGGCCTCCGTAGTGTACTATGAGAAATCTACTGTCATTTGAACTGGTGTCTTTCTATAGGTAATATGTCATTTCTGTCTGCTATTTTTGAAATTTTTTTTGTCTTTATTCATCAGAAGTTTAATTACAATGTGTTTTGGTGTGGGTTTCTTTGAGTTTATCAAATTTGGATTTTGCTCAACTTCATAGGTATATGGTTTTTGCCAAACTTAGGAAGTTGTCACATATTATTTATTTGAATGCTTTTTGAGCTTTACACTCTTTTTCCTGTCCTTCTGGAGCTCCAATAATATGAAGATTAGATTTTTGTTGTTATTGTTACTGCTTCACAGATCTCCAAGACTCTGTTTATTGTTATTTTTTAAGTATATTTTATCTCTGTGGTCCCGGCTAAGCAAATTCTATTGATGGGTCCTTACATTCATTGATTGTGTCCTGTCATCTCCACTCTACTACTGAGTCAATCAGTGTGTTATTTAAAAATTTCAATTACTACATTTTTTAGTTGTATAATTTTCATTGATTCTTTTTATAACTTCTAATTCTTTGCTGAGATTTTCTATTCTTTAAAACTTGCTTTGAGATAATTTGTAATTGTTATTCCTGATTCTTGGTAAGAGGAATACTTTTCAATTGTATTTGGGCATTTGATTTATTATGTTAGGGGAATCTATTTATTATTTTTATAGATTTAGGGGTGTAAGTGCAGTTGTGCTACATGGATATATTGAGTCTGGGCTTTAATATTCCCATCACCTGAAGAGTGTGGATTGTACTGAATAGGTAGTATTTCATCTGTTAGGAGACTGTTGATCCTATTTAAGCCCTCTATTTTGGCAGGCAGTTACCCTGTTTTTTAATATACTGTATACTTTTTAAATGTCATATTTAAGTTTAGTGTGTAGGTTCTAGTCTACTTTCATGGGCTATGGATGGCAGGTGTTTTTTCAGAGCTTTTACAATGTTATTCTGATCTGCTTCATCTTTTGGTGCTGCCAGAGCTCCTACATGATCCTGCTGTTGCCACCTGCAGGAAAAGAAGGCTCTTCCATGGGCTGCCTGGTGTTGCTGGCCACTTTTGAGGCCACTTTGTAGGGTAAGGAGCAGGCTCTGCTGGGCTTGGGTTTTCTTCCTTGGCTGGAGGGTCGAGAGATGCCAGTCTCCATTGTTGCAGGCCCTGCAGGTGGACTGTTCCAACTGCCTGTGCTCTGGTTGTGGAATTGTGTTTGGGTTGCCTGATGGGGCTCTGAAGCTGCCACTGGGCACAGGATCAGCCAGCCAAGTCCATCAGGTCCCTGTTGGAGGTCCCTACTAGGTCTCTTGGGATCTTCTTTCCCTTGTCCTTTGGTGGGGGGTTGGGAGGTGGCTATCTTTATTGTTGGTTTTATTTTGTGGTTGTTTTATTTCCTTTTCTGTGTGTGTGTTTTTTTTTTTGAGACGGAGTCTTTCTCTGTCCCCCAGGCTGGGGTGCGGTGGCGCAATCTCGGCTCACTGCAAGCTCCGCCTCCCGGGTTCACGCCATTCTCCTGCCTCAGCCTCCTGAGTAGCTGGGACTACAGGCGCCCGCCAACACGCCCAGCTAATTTTTTGTATTTTTAGTAGAGATGGGGTTTCACCGTGTTAGCCAGGATGTTCTCGATCTCCTGACCTCGTGATCCGCCCGCCTCGGCCTCCCAAAGTGCTGGGATTACAGGCTTGAGCCACCGCGCCCGGCCTGTGTTTTTGTTTTTACCTATACCTGTTGCTTCCAGGTTGCAGATTTTTTCAAGGCCTATTCATATGAGAGTTAAAAAGAAAACCCAGGGAACTCACCACACTGTCATTCCTCAAGTCCTGAAGTCCATAGTCAGTTGCTTTCTTTATTCCTGCTTTCAAATTCCCTTTGTCATTATTTGCTAAGTTATTTCCAGGGTTTTTAATTGTATTTACAGGGGAGGAGCAGGGACAACTGAGTCTACAAGATCTTCTGGAGCCAGAAGTCTGCAACTGACATTTTTAAAACCTAGATTATTAATTTTGATAATATGTGTCCAATTGAGCTGAGGGTTTTTTCCAAGCAAAAAGATCATTGAAAAATAGTAGATTTCTCTGAAAGGTTTCCAGAGCTTACTTCTAGGCTCAAGGTAGGCCAGAGGTCCAGGTAGGTGGGATGCCCGGAGTCACCAGGAAATTCCTCTGGGTGGAAGGCTTGGCCTGGTTCTGGTGCTCCACTGTTTCCCGACACTCGATGAAAAGCAGTAGAAAGGCTTTTTCTCCTTTCAAGAAAAAGAGGCAGTGGTGCATACACACATATTCCTCACTTATTGGTATTTTATTTTTGAACTTTTTCCTCTATTATTAGCAGTTTTTGATTTTTATGACAACAGCCTACATACTGAGAGGTCAAATTTCAGTAACTTTCATTAGTTAGAAAGGCGGGGAACAAAACTAGTTGAACTTGCCCCCTGTGAGAAGTTCTGGGCCAGTTTAAACCAGTCAGTATAAATCAGAAGGAGGTTCACTGCATGGATGGAGGGAAAGAAAGCTCCTAAGCTAACAAGAAAGGGTCACCGGCATACTTAGAAGAAGGCTGGTCGGTTGGCAGGTTTTAGAGAGGAGCAGAGGGAAGCAGCAGGAGATGCCCGGTGGGAGGAGAAAGGGTCACATTTTTGTGACTACAGGAGTGGTGAGAGCGAGTCTAGGGCTGGATGGAGCAAATGCTTGCTAGGTTTCCTGGGCAACAGGCCCTCCCTTCTGGCAGTCTATTAGGCTCTGAAAGGCTACAGGCAGATAAAGCTACACAGTGATAGAAGAGCATGCCTGGATCAGCCGACTCCTCAGAGAAGGCCCTGGGAAGCAGCATTTCAGAAAGGCGCCCATGCAGGAGGACTTGGGGAGACAGAGGACAGGGAGGCTGGGGGCCCACTGGGCCCTGCATGGCTGCTGCAGCTCCTTTGGCTTGGGTGCATGGATGTACACACAGACTGGGAATTTGTGAACCACTTTGCCTGGCTTAGCAGGGCTGGGAACTGAAAGCCACCCTGCAAGGCAGGGACTGCCATTCTCATTTGCTAAAGAAGCGTCAGCCAAGGCAGGACACCTGCACGTGGCTGCCCAGCCAGCAGGCAGAAGCAGGACAGGGCATCGTCTGGAATCTGTGGGGCTGCCCTCCTCTGGAAAATGGTGACCCAGGAGGAGAAACAGAGAGAAAAATCATAGCCTAACTACCAAGCGCTTTTGCATTCCACTCGGTAGGGGTGGCCCTGAATCCTTAATTCCGACCTTTTTCTTTCCTGCTGCAGAGAAGTCCAGCCTGGGCAGTTGAGGGATGTCTCAGATTGCATGGATTAAAAGCAAGGGAGGAGGCCAGGGCTGCAGGAGGCAGGCGTCCAGGAGGAATTCTTCCAAGGGGAGGTTAGAAACATCACTGCAAAACAATGTCTATGTATAAATTATAAAGTACTGTGATGTCAGAGAACATGGAAAGTGCCCTGGATGCTGTTACAGAAGATGGGTGGCTCTTTAACATATTTGAGAGAGATTCACACCCTCAAAGATAAATACAAAAGTAGAACCCAGTATTCGTGCCTGATACGTTTTCTCCCACTGTGTGGCCTTTGGGGGTAAATAAGTAAAATGTGTCCATTTCCTCTGTGGAAAATGTGGCAAATCAATGATGAATTCATAGCAGTAAGGTCCCTAGAACCGTCAAAAATGTCATATGTCCAGTCAGCGTGAGAATGTGGACTCTACTCACCAAGGAGGCTGTTGTGGAGAGGGCCAGAAGAGCAAAATGGCCCAGAGTCACGTGGTTTTTTGAAGGGTGGGGAGAGTCTCTCTTTGGCATTCTGGAATAGTCCTGCTCAAACCATGTGGTTTATGTGGCACTGGCCCAGCCCTGGACAAGCAGATGCGTGTCCTTTGGGCACAGTGATGGGCTCAAGGTCTGGCCTGTCATACCAGACAAATCATTTTTCCTGGGAGTTTAGCTCAGAAAATCCCTCACTCTTTCTGGATGGTGATGACAAAAAGAATCCCATGCATCAGGAGCCAAAGGAACATCTTGCTTCCACATGGAGAGAGAGGACCTACCTGAAAATGAGGCCAAGGAAGGCCAGCAGGGAGGGGGAGACAGAGAAGAGAGAAAGAGGAGTGCTGACATCACTTGAACACCTGGATCCTGCCGTGTCTGATGCTAGATACACCCGCTTTGGATTTCCCAGCCACACAAGCCAACACATTTCCCTTTTTAAAAAAGCTTATTTGAATTGGGTGTCTGTCACTTATAAATGAATGAGTCCCGATGAATACTGTTAGTGTAAAATATAACTGTTGTGCCAGAGTGGTCTGGAATTCTCAGCTGGGTTGCCCCTAAATGGATTCCATTGTTAGACTAAACACACAAACCTTTCATGAAGGCCTCATAATATTCTTAATAGCTGCTCAGTTGGCTAACTAGAGTCAAGATGGCTCTGATCACCAGCTAGCAGCAAGAGGGCCACTGCCTTAAACCTAAATAGTGAGGTACAGTCCACTGAATTGTGTCCCCCTCAATTCATATATTGATGCCCTCACCTCCAATGTGATGGTATTTGGAGGTGGGGCCTTTAGGAGGTAACTAGATTTAGATGAAGTCTAAGGGTAGAACTCCCATGATGAGATGAGTGTCCTTATAAGAAGAGACAAAAGAGCTTTCTCAGGTCTCTTTCCCTTCCCTATATCAAGAAGGTGGCTGGCTGTAAGCCAGGAAGAGAGCCCTCACCAGAATCTGACTATGCTGGCACCCCGATCTTGGACTTCCAGCCCCCAGAATGGTGAGAAATAAGTGTCTGTTGTTCATGCCCCACAGTCTATGGTGTTTTGTTATAGCAGCCTGACAAGACTAAGACAAGGGACTTAGAGAAGTCCCAGGAGTGGGAACTGGCCTCTTTAACTCTTGCTGTGCTAAATCCTTTCCTTGGGAAGTGTAGCCCCACATGTTAGAGGGAAGGCTTCCTTCAGATGGAATATGACTTTAGTGCAGTGGTGTGAGCCATTCCTTGTTAAGCTTCATCTACTGACCATTCCCTTCCCCTGTCTTCCTTGTGTTTTTCTTCCTGAAGACGGAGAGAGGAGGAAGCAGGAGCCAGCACCATCAAGAGGCACTGGGAACATTGTGGAGGCAGGGAGGAAGGGAGGGAGGGAGGGAGGGAAAGAACTGAACTAGTGGAGAACAGCCCGTGACTTCTATCAAATGATGAGGCCCATAGGTCCCCAGAGACGAGAACCGCTGCCTTCCTACGCTGGAGGAGCTCACCCAAACTTCCTGTGTCCACAGTGTGCATTTGGGCTGTGAAGTGCACTGGGAACAATCTATGTTCAGGGCTGACTCGGGGATCTCTCATGTTTTCCATGGAGACGTCCCTCCACCAGAGATATAGAATCACTGTCTACCCTGTTTGCTTGGGCTACAGAAGAGACCAACAACCTTTTTTTTTTTAAAATAAAAAGGCAGATGGCAATATTTCAGTCTTGGCAGGCCATGCGGTCCTGTCATAACCACTCAGCGCTGCTGCTGCGGTGTGGACAGTAGGCAGACAGAATGTGAACACGTGGGTGAGGCTCTGTGCCCAGCTGCCTTTATTCATTAGTTTGATTTTCGTATAATTTTCATGTGTCATTAAATGGTATTCTTTTGACATTTTTCTTTACCATTTAAAAAGGTGGGAACCATTGCGTCACGGCTAAATTCATGACACTTTTGAGACTTTCTTCTCTTAGTTTTGGTCATTTCTTCCAAGTTGCTTCTTCCTGTTGGTCTCCTGATCTTTCTTTATGAAGAGACTTGCCCCAAATGCACATGGTTGCTGTTCACTTTGGGGGAAAGGGAATTGCAGAGGTGGTTGGGAGCTCTGGGGCTTGCTCTGGTCATGTCACTTGCATATTCTGCCACGTGGGGATTTAGGGGGCCTTCACAGGGGACTCCCCAAGGTCAGCACCCTTTGGTTTCCTCTTGGGTTGGACTGAGTGCACACAAGGTTAGTTTTCTGTCAGAGGGTCCCAGCCTGGCTGCCAGTTTCTGGGAACAAAGTGGAAGAAGAAAGCTGGCAAGGTCCCCACAGTTAGGATGCAAGCATTCCTTAGACCCCCATTTTCCCTAAGAATCCCCCCACCCTCAACCATACCTGCCACATGCCAGCCCAGAAGCATCCAAAGAACCACCCTTCAGTCTTGCGTTGGGCTGGGGAGGAAGACAGCTGGGATCTAGTGGGTCCTGGCCTGCCAAGCCATCTTCCTCTTCAGGCCACCTGTTACCTCACTTGCAGAGGTCTCTGGGGCCTCCAGTTTCTGAGCCTGTTAGGTGTTCCATAGTGAAACTCAGGCTGCTGCTCATCTCTGCACAGCCAGCTTAGAATCCGGCTCTCCTGGGCCTGCAAAACCAGATGCTTGCCAATGCCCCCAGTTTTGTTGCTGTTGTCTCTCTCCCATTCTCTTTTATCTTGTAGATTTGTGCCTTAAAAAAATCTATTTATTATTGCTTTAGCATAGTCCTGGGAGGGGATGGAATTAAAGGAATGTGTTTAATCTGCCATCTTTCCCTCAAAATTCCAGTGAGTTTTACTGAAATAGTCCATGTGCAAAATGTTTATAATTAACATCTGACCATAAAGTAATGAGACTGAGATAGCTTATGAAGTCTATGTTTTTACTTTATAAGCATATATGACTTAAAAAGATTTTTGTAAGTCTACCTATTGTGTGATAGGGTCAATGATCTATTTACCATCTATTTCCTCATCTTCTTCCTCAGGAGCACTCACCATCTGAGGCAGCATTGTGCAGCCAGTGTGCCAAATTTTGCAGACTCCCTTGTGCTGGAGGTGGCTCCATGGCACAGTGTTGGCCCTTGAGACATAAACCTGCTGTGGGTTTCTGGGAAAATTTGGCTAGCCTTTCTTCCTTGTTGTTTCCTTCTCCTTTCTGAGTGGAATGTGGAAGTGATGGCTGGAGCTGCAGCAGCCATCTTTCACCCTTGACTTGAGAAAAAGGCCAAAATAATACATACTCTTCTGCTCCTTGACCTACTGATATAATGCTAGGACTGCGTGGCTCCTGATGGCTTTTTGTATAAAGAAAAAATAATTCCTAATTAGTTTAAGCCTTGGTTTTGCTAGGTTTTCTCTTACAGCTCCAAATACATTCCTCAGTAATATTTTTGGTGAACACAAGACAATATGGAAGTCTTCCTTAGAGCCTGACTGGACTCTAGTTGCCTGCCGGCTGCTGCTATTATCTGTTCTCCTGAAGTCAGCTGCTTTCTAGTATCTAACATCAATGTAAATAACCTAAAATGATGCTCTATGGTTTTCAGAGTCTTCAGTAGCCTAGAGAAACCGTAAAGGACAATGTTTTCCCTGGGGGGAGAAAAAAGAGTGTGGCGATTAAAATCTGCAGCGCTCCTTTCTGTCCTCAGGGAGATGATAATGTCTGGGAATGCAATGGCCTGACAGGGACAGGTGAACTGTGTTTCTGAAGCTGATGCAACTGGCTATGATATGGTACTCCAGTGTGTGGGAAAGACAGCACCTACAGGAGGACCTTTCTGTTCTGCAAGTTACAACTTAACTCTCCTGAAAGGACAGTGATCTTACACTGGAAGCAAGTATTAAAATGGCAAGTCTTCACCTTAATTTTAGGATAAAAGGGGGAATAACACCAAAATAAAGCTAATGTATGGAGCTTAAAGACAAGGGAAACTCAAGATTGTATCTTGGATGGCATTAATATTTACAATAATTTCCTATACCATCTACTACACACATCAGGAGGATTAATTATGATGATGGCTGGAGGAAATCATTCATCACAATAACATTTAATCACACTTTGTAATTTTTGTTTATTAAGGCAAGGGAGTTTGAAACACATTTAAGAAAGTTTTTTGGCCAGGCGCGGTGGCTCACGCCTGTAATCCCAGCACTTTGGGAGGCCGAGGCAGGCAGATCATGAGGTCAGGAGATCGAGACCATCCTGGCGGCGAACATGGTGAAACCCCATCTCTACTAAAAATACAAAAAAAAATTAGCCGGGCGTGGTGGGGGGCGCCTGTAGTCCCAGCTACTCAGGAGGCTGAGGCAGGAGAATGGCATGAACCAGGGGGGCGGAGCTTGCAGTGAGCCGAGATCATGTCACTGCACTCCAGCCTGGGAGACAGCGAGACTCCGTCTCAAAAAAAAAAAAAAAAAGAAAGTTTTTCATGAGAAAGAATTGTAAAAAGTTTTATAGTTTTATTGCATGGCTCTGCAAATGATTAACGCATCCAGATGATCCCTGTATTCCTTTGCTGGGGCTGCCATGACAAAGCACCACAGACATTTATTCTCTGGGCTGGAAGTCGCAGATCAAGGTGTCAGCAGAGATGGTCTCTCCTGGAGGCCTCGCTCCCTGACTTGTAGATGGCGTCTTCCCTTGTGTCCTTACAAGGTTGCCCCTCTGTGGGTGTCTGTGTCCTCATCTCTTCTTATGAAGACATGGGTCATATTGGATCAGCACCCATCCTAATGGTCTCATTTTACCTGAATCACCTCTTTAAAGGCTCTGACTCCAAATACAGCCACATTCTGAGGTAATGGGGTTGATGCTGGTGTGGGGTGGGCTGTGTGTGTGTTTGCATGTTTTGTGCAGGTGTGTGCTGCGTGGTGTGTGTGTAGTGTGTGGTGTGTGTCTGTGGTATGTATGGTGTGAGTGTGGTGTGTAGAGTCTGTACGTGCGTAGAGTCTGTATTTGTGTGTCTATGTGACATGGAGTCATGCACATGGCCTGAAGACATCATCCCTGAACACAGAAGGTGGACATGGTCCATCTCTCTTTAGGGAAGGAAGGGCACACTGACTGAACTTGGAGAAGTTGGATAAGAGTGGATGAGTTTTTCACCTTGGGTTGTGTGGTGTGCATCACGGTAGAGATGGGGTCCTGTAGCATTGTGCCTCTTCAGGATGAGTCAGCCCTCAAGAGCTAATCTTCATATTTTGGAGTGGAGTTATAAGGAGGGTAGTCGCCTGGGGTGGGGTGTCTCCCAGAGCCACTGACTCAGTGTGTCAGAGCCAGCAAGTTCACCTCTTGGCATCCCCTCACTGGTCCCTCATCAGGAAGTTTCCTTGGCCTTTCCATAACCACCAGATGGGGTGATGACTGCGTGTGAAGGGCTTGGCAGCCCACCTGCCACGTGGTCAGTGCTTGGCAAGTGGCTGCTGATTTGAGTTTTTGTTTTCCAGGCTTGGGGAAGTAGAAACAGGGAGAGTCATGGAGGGGCAGGTCCTAAGACCCATGCACACTCGCCCATCACCAGCCCTCATTCCCCATCAAGACAGGCCAGCTTCAAACCTGTTTCTGTGAAGCTCGGTCCCTCTGGCTTTTCATGGTTCTGCTTTTTCTGCAGGGAAAGTTCATCGGTTGCTTTTCAACCGTCCTCACCAAGGTCACACACAGCAGCTGCTGGGGCCAAGCACAGGGCTTCCTCCAGGTTATCAGAAGCTGACCTGACCAGGCACACAGGCCAGGGCCAGATATTCACCCAACTTAGGCCTCGCAGGGGCTTGTCAGTGTGACAGCTTTCCCACAGTCATGAACTGAAACTGTTTTTCTTTTGCAAATGAAGAGAGGGCCGGTGAATTAAAAGGGAAACACTTGGGCAATTCATTTTCACTTTTTTCCGCATTCATTTTTCATTTTGTAGATATTTGTACATCAGATTGAATCTGAATGTTGAGATATAGTTTCTGAGTGAAACTGAAGGCCAACTGCACAGGAGTAGCCTGTACTTAGCCAAGAAGGAAGGTTGGGACTGATGATAAAACTTTCAACTCTACAAGGCGCATATTTATTCATCAGCATGGAAACCAGAAGAGCTTCAGGGGACATAGGGTTTTTTGGAATGGGGAATTTCAGGTGCACTGTGATGGCTGGTCATCCTGAGGCAAATGCCCTGACCACTAGCTCTCTTCTCCACACCTTCCCCTGTCTGGGTGAGTGCTGAGAGTGCAGGAATAGGTCCAAGGCAGCCAGGAAGGAGGTGGGGCAGAACAAACCCGCAGGAGCAGGCATTCATTCTGGGCTGGATGAAACTCCACGCTTACACCCGCCTGAGAGTTCCTGGGTGGCTAGGCTTGCCCTGGCCAGTTGTGACTGCCTATCCTGGTACTTCAGCATCCTAGCTTCTGGATTTCACCAGGTGGCCCCAGAACAGGCCCCCTGGTGGGGATCGGCCGAGGCATTGAGAATTGCATCTGGCTGGTACTTCCCTTTTGTTACCACGCATGTAACTGGAGGGTTGGAGATTTGGTATCAGCATGGCTCTTCCAAGGCAGTGGGTGCCCAAGGCAGCTAGGAAGGCCTGTCTCCTGATGCAGTACATTTTCCCAGTTTGCACTGGATGAGTCCCGCATAAGGTTTTCAGGGGTTTTCTGATCAAAGACAACCACCATAGTACCAACAGGAAAGTCCTCTTTCATTATACAGAGTCAGGAGCTAAAGAAAATGCAATCAGGAAATGAGCCACTTTAAGGAATTATCCCTTACAATGATAAAACTTGTCCCCAACAAATAACACAGTCCATGAAAGTTGACTGGGTGGAAGATTCTGGATTTCAGTCAGGATTTCTGATGAAATGTTACACAATCTGTTTGCCAGAATACGATTTCAGAGACATTGAAAGGGAGACTCCAAAAATATTTTGATTTGCTTCATTTGGGGCTTTCTAAACATTTACTGTTTAATATCTTTCAGATTAATGATTCAAATGCTATTTATTTCTGACAACTTATGTTTGGTTTATACTTGCCATTTATAAACATTCAACAAAAGCAGTCTCATGTGGCATTTTAGTAGTGTTTGTAATTGCTATTATTGTTTTTTCTTATGATTCTAGCGTTGCTAAGTCACAGGACGATGGTGAACAGGTTCTAAAAGGAAGGTCGATGTAATCGAAACAGCATGAAAGCTCAGAGGATAACCTAGGAAGTGGCCATAGTTCTCCTTCTCACAGGGACAATCTCTTAACAGTTTCTGGTGAATTCATTGTGAGTAGATGAAAGAAAATGGCACTAAATTAAATCTAAATATTCCAGCCAACCTGGCCTCTCAGGCTAACACCATCTCAATGCTGCAGATAACACGCTGATGTACTTACGGGGTCCCCCCTTAGCAACAGAGTTGCCATGGAAACACATTGTGACTCGCTGAGAGGAAGCAGACATAAGGAGACAGGAGGAGTTCGCAGGAATTTCTCATTGAAATAATTGCAGTAGTTCTCAGTGTGTTTAAGAAATGAATGCAGCATGTTTTTTTTAAAAAAAATTTTTTTCAAAGCCTGCGTGTGACATTCTTGCATCCAAAGAATTTTGCTCAAATGCTTACTATTTTAAATCTAAATCATAATGTATTTTTTGAAAAGCATGATTGAGAAACAATTGGAGGGCAATTATTTTTTCTGGAATACGGAGAGACATATGTGTTTTAAATGTTTACCTAGATATGAAAATCCCATGGAAGGGGCTGGCTGTGTGTGTGCACAACAGGAAGGAGGTGTGTGGTGCCATTTGTTTGTTTGCTTTGTTTTTTGTTTTTGTTTGTTTGAGACTGAGTCTTGCCCTGTTGCCCAGGCTTGAGTGCAATAGTGCGATCTTAGCTCACTGCAACCCCCGCCTCCCGGGTTCAAGTGATTCTCCTGCCTCAGCCTCCTGAGTAGCTGGGATTACAGGCATGCACCACCATGCCTGGCTAATTTTTGTATTTTCAGTAGAGAAGGGGTTTTGCCATGTTGGCCAGGCTGCTCTTGAACTCCTGACCTCAGGTGATCCACCTGCCTCGGCCTCCCAAAGTTCTGGGATTACAGGCGTGAGCCACCACACCAGGAAGGTGCCATTTTTATAATAGGTTTGTCAAAGAGCTAAGTGGATTTTGTGTTCATTGAGCCACTATGTACCATTTGTACTTTTGCTTAAATACTATTTATAATGAATGATCACTTTTTGCGGTTGATTCCATTTATCCCAGCATAGGCGGATCATGTCAGTGCTGGAACTAGGGTTAACCTTCAAAATGTCTGATCTTTTAAGAAATTTTACGGTTGCTATGAGAATATACAATTGAGTCTAAATCCTCTACCATTTAGGGATCCTGGGTGTGGTTGTTTTAGTTCACTGTGTTAACCACAGCAGCATTTTAGCTGAGAGGTGCTGTGTCCACCTGCCCCTGGAGCTTCTGTGGGCTCTGCCATCAGAGTATCATACCTTGGTCTAGAAACCAAAGACCAGTTGGAGTCAAGACTTGAAAATCAAGTAATGGTAGAATTCTAACTAAATCTAGTTAACCAATGGCTGGGTTCCTTTTTCTGCAAAGCGACTTTGGAAGCTGATTGTGTTACTGTGGACATCTTAGGGAGTCCCTCGACCATCACTACGTACTGCAAAGAAAGTGCTTGAGATACTTTATTCTTTTTTCATATTTACCAGCAACAGGATAAGGGAGGATTTTTAAAAACTGTTTTTGTATTGTGATAAAATATACACAACACAACACTTGGCATTTTAATTGTTTTTAAGTGTACAATTAGTGGCATTAAGTACATTTACAATGTTGTGTACCCATCATCACTATCCATTTCTGGAACTTTTTCATCGTCCCAAATGGAATCTCCATTCCCATTAAACACTAACTCCCCACCCTGCCACCATTCTACTTTCTGTCTCTGTGAATTTGACTGCTCTTGGTACCTCATATAAGTGGAATCACACAGGATTTGTCCTGTGTGTGGCTTATTTCACTCAGTATAATGTTCTCAAGTTTCTTCCATGTTGTAGTGTGGGTCAGAACTTCCTTCCTTTTCAAGGCTGAATAATTTTCCATCACATGTATGTCCACATTTTGTTTCTTCATTTCTTAATGGATATTTAGGTTGCTTCCACACTGTATCTATTGTGAAAAACAGTGCTGCTATAAACATGTGTCTACAACTATCTCTTTGAAACCCTGCTGTTAATTCTTCTGGGTAGATACCCAGGAGTGGAATTGCTGGGTGGTATGGTAACTCTGTTTTAACATTTTGAGGTACCACCACAATGTTTACCACAGCAGCTACATGATTTTACATTTCCACCAGAAGTGCATGAGGGTCCAATTTTCCCCCTACCTTTTTGATAGTAGCCATCCTAATGGGTATGAAGTGGAGGAGGAAATATTTTTAGGAGAAGGTGGTAGGAGTTGGGGCAGAGACCCAATGGCCAATGTGGCCTTGCCCACAGGACCAGCTCTCCCTCATTCTGGAACAGACGAAGGACACTGTCTATCCTCCAACCCCTGCCACGGCCATGGGGATAGCCTGGCTCCCCTTCTCATGGAGAGCCTCCCCTTCATGTTTTCACTTATCTTTTTGAGCCAGGGAAGATCACATTAGGAAATCATAGTTTTAAGTCTGGGTTAATTGAATCTATACTGTGAATAAAAAGAAAGCGTTTGTATAGAAAAGTATAACTTTTGAGAAAAGAAACTGAAAAGCAAACTCAAGTGGGGTGCCCCTTTGCTGTGGATGTGGATGGATATTTGAATGACCACAGTCCCTACTATTCACCACTGCTGCCATCTGTCCACACTACCCTCGGAGAAAGAGACACAAGACTTAGCAAACTAAACTCAGTGCTGACTCAACTCCTTGAAGTCTTTTCCCAGGCCCTTGGTCAGTTGAGGGTCAACATTTGATTTCTAATATGGTAAACATCTAAAGGAAAGGACCCCTCTGGAGTGTTTTCATGAAGCTATTTGTTGAGTTCAGATGCCACCCAAGGGGAATTGTCCTGAAATTCCTAGGAGGAATGTGTTACAATCCCGCTTTGTTTCCTCCAGAACCTCCTGGGTTGTAAAACCCTTTTTTGTTTCAGAAATCGCAATCACCTGTGGGGAATGGCTGCTGTTTATGTACTACCTTGTGGGGTTAATGCTGGTCCAGACTGAGAGGAAAAAGCCCTTGTTGGGAGTGATTTCATGGTGTCAGCAGAAATTTTGCCTTGTACCCTTTTAAAAGGCTGGAGGAAACAGAGGCTTCACAAATTTTACTAGGGCTAAGCATGTTGGCTCATCTTCCTGCTTCACCAGGTGGAATGCCGCAGGTTCAGGGATCAGGCTCCCCTTTCCTTTTTGTTACAAAAGTCTGAAGTGGTGCTCAACATTTCTTTAAAAACTGTCTTGTTTGGACAACTGCAGCCTGGCCTGTCTTCTGCGTCCCTGTCTTCCACTCTCAGGGAAGCTCCAGCCCTACTCTTCATCTTCTCTCCTTGCTGGGCTCTTCTTCTGCGTCCTTCCTCTTGGTACACAGAACATCTGCCCGCCCACACTCTGAACCTGTCCCTTTCTCCATCCTCACCACTGAATCCAGCCCTCCCTCCCTATCACCTGGCTGCCCCTCCATGCCTCAATCCAGTCTTGACCCAGCACTCAGAGAGGCCCTCTGGAATGCAAATGACAACATGGCAGTGCTGGGCTTCGTACTCTTCCATTGTCTCCACTCTCAGTGCCTCTGCCTGGGAAGTCTCGCTTGATCTAGTCCCTGGCCTCCTTGCCTCCTGGTCACCTGCACACTCATTCCCCACCAGATCCAGCAGAGCGCCCATCTCCCCTGCCCCCAGCAGTTGCTGGGGACACCTTTCCCCCAACCTGAGGGGCTCGCTGGCAGTTAGAAAGGCAAGTCATTGGAAAGGTCCCCGGGCTCGCCTGGTAAAACCCAAACCTCGAGCCTCGCCTGCTATTCTCCAAAACCACTCCTCACTCTCACATTGTTCCTCAGCATTCCTACCACAACGGTGGAATTACATGCTCACGTAAAAAATTTTTACTTCCTCCATTCTATTAATCTAAATGTTGCATGCTAAATATATTCTTTTATACCTTGCATTTTTGGGGAGAATTACTTTGTATTTTTGTCTGCATTTAATTTTCAAATGTTTGGTTGTACTTTTAATTTTGTGATAATTGTGGATTCGCATACAGTTGTAAGAAATAATACTGAGAGATTCCATGTACCCTTTACCCAATTTCCTCAGTGGCCACATCCTGCAAAACTGTAATAGAGTGTCACAGCCAGAGTGTTGATATTGATACAGAACATTTCCATCACCACAACATGATCTCTCATGTTGCCTTTTTTTTTTTTTTTTGAGACGGAGTCTAGCTCTGTCGTCCAGGTGGAGCACAGTGGCACGATCTCGGCTTACTGTAAGCTTTGCCTCCCAGGTTCCCACCATTCTCCTGTCTCACCCTCCCCAGTAGCTGGGACTACAGGCACCCGCCACCACACCCAGCTAATTTTTTATATTTTTAGTAGAGATGGGGTTTCACCTGTGTTGGCCAGGACATGTTACCTTTTTATAGCCACGCCTACTTCCTTCCACTCTCATCCTCTCTTTAACCCTGGGGCAAGCACTAATCTGCTCTCTCTTTCTATGATTTTGTCATTTCGAGAGTGTTACGTAATAAAAACATACAGTATGTAATGTTCTGAGATTGGCTTTTTCACATAGTATAATTATCCAGAGATTCCATCCAGGTTGTTGTGTATATCAACAGTTTGTTATTTTTATTGTTCAGTCATATTCCATAATATGGACACACCAAATTTGTTTAACCACTCACCTATTGAAGGACACCTGGGTTGTTTCCAATTTTTGGCTATTAAAAATAAAGCTGTTATAAACATTGGTGCATAGGTTTTGTGTGCACATAAGTTTTCATTTCTCTGGGATAAATGCCCAGGAATGCAATTGCTGGGTCATGTGGTAGTTACATATTTTGTACTTTAGGAAACTGCCAAGCTGTTTTCTGGAGTGGCTGTACGTTTTACATTCTCACCAGCAATGTCTGAGTGATCTAATTTCTCATTGTGGTTTTAATTTGCATTTTCTAATGGCTAATAATGCTGAATATTTTCTATGTGCTCATTTGCTATCTATGTGTCTCCTTAGTGGAATGTCTGTTTATGTCTTTGGCTCATGTTCTAATTGGATTATTGGGTTTTTCCTGTTGAGTTTTGTGAGATCTTTCTATATTCGAGCTACTAGTCCTTTGCTGGATATGTCGTTTGCAAATATTCTCTTCCAAACTTGCCTGTTCATCCCTTATTTTCCTAAATGTCTCCTCATTTGAATGTAAATTCTATGAGATTCTAGGGAATTTCATGAAATAGACCCAAGTCACCTTAGTTACTACAATGTCTCAGTCACCAGAGACATGCCGATTAAATGGAGAGTGAGAAGTAAATGTGAAAATGGTGGAATGCCTTTAATGAATTTTATTTACTTGAAATCATTGTACACATGGTTTTTTTTTATTTTGTTTTGTTTTGAGACTGAGTCTTGCTCTGTTGCCAGGCTGCAGTGCAATGGTGCCATCTTGGCTCACTGCAACCTCCACCTCCTGGTTCAAGCAATCCTTTGCCTCAGCCTCCCAAGTAGCTGGGATTACAGGTGCCCGCCACCATACCCAGCTAATTTTTGTATTTTTAGTAGAGATAGGGTTTCACCATCTTGGCCAGGCTGGTCTTGAACTCCTGACCTCGTGATCCACCCACCTCGGCCTCCCAAAGTGCTGGGATTATAGGTGTGAGCCACTGTGCCTGGCCATATACATAGTTTTAAAAGTGTTTTTATTGCTTTGTTTCTGATTGCAGATAATACATAGCAGTTATAGAAATGTGGAATGTGAGCATAAGAAAAAGAAGTGATTACTTGTGACACTATCATCAGAGGTAACTATGTTTTTATACATATACTAACATGCAATACATATACATATTTGGATCTATGCATATGTATACAAACATTACATAAATAAATAGTTGGGTCTGGCATTTGATTTTATCCCTGTTAGTCTTTTGTGGATTCTGACAGATGCTACAAGACTTCTAGGTCAGAGACAACATTATTACTCACAGCAAAGCAAGCAGCCAGACCATCAGCATGTTTGTGTCAGTTCCTCTTGCTCCCAAGTCCCATGAGGCTGACACAGTGCACCCACACAGCACTTGCACAGGCAGTGAGTTGCACACAGGAGAAGAATGCAAGCTTGGAGGAATCTGTTGCTTTTATAGCAAGCAGTAAGCAAGCCTGCTCCTTATTCCAGAGGGAAACATGATCTCATCCTTCAGTGCAGCTTGCTGCAAACACAACCTTGAGAAGTGGCCTTGGCAAAAAGTATTTAGGGCCTCCCTTTTTTTTTTTTTTGAAATGGAGTCTCGCTCTTTTGCCCAGGCTGGAGTGCAGTGGTGCAATCTCGGCTCACTGCAACCTCTGCGTCCCGGGTTCAAGTGATTCTCTGGCCTCAGCCTCCTGAGCAGCTGAGATTACAGGCACCTGCCACCACACCCAGCTAATTTTTGTATTTTTAGTAGAGACGGGGTTTCACCATGTTGACCAGGCTGGCCTCAAACTCCTGACCTCAGGTGATCCATCTGCCTCAGCCTCCCAAAGTGCTGGAATTACAGGCGTGAGCCACCACGCTCGGCTTGGGGCCTCCCATTCTTGTCATACCCGGTAAGATATGTAGAAGCATGAGAGATGCATACAGGACCGTCTCTCTCAACACATGTTTCATATAAGGAGCATAGTTCATAAAGTTTTGTAACAAGATTGTTTTCCATGTAGCAAAAATATATTAACATTTTGTATAAAATGCATACAACTATAATATACATTACATATACACGTCTATGTATATATCACTTTAAATATTTGAGATCAGAGTACTTGATGTTTTCTTTTTTTTCTTTCTTTCTCTTTTTTTTCTTTTTTGAGACAGACTCTTGCTCTGTCACCCAGGCTGGAGTGCAGTGGCGTGATCTTGGCTCACTGCAAGCTCCGCCTCCCAGGTTCACGCCATTCTCCTGCCTCAGCCTCCCGAGTAGCTGGGACTACAGGTGCCCACCACCACGCCTGGCTAATTTTTGTGTTTTTAGTAGAGGCGGGGTTTCACTGTGTTAGCCAGGATGGTCTCCATCTCCTGACCTCATGATCTGCCTGCCTTAGCCTCCCAAAGTGCTAGGATTGCAGGTATGAGCCACCGCTCCCGAACGAGTACTTGATGTTTTCTGATGTGTTTTTTTATTTAACAAAATTTATTAAAATAATGTATAATTTTTAAAGATTGCATATTATTGCAAATGAGTATGCTGTAGTTTATTTAAATGAATTTCTATTGTATGTTTAAATTGACAATACAATTTTTACAGAAAATTTTCTTGATCATAACATGATTTTAGAATAGGAACTAGGTGGGAAGTTCTACCTTACTTTGGGGTTGTTAATGAGACAGGATGGGTTGGAGGTTAAGAGCATTGGGTCTGCAGTTGAACATACATGCATTGGAATCTGGCCACTACCTACAGCTGTGTGGCCTTAGTTATGGTTTTAACCCCTTCTGAGTCTATTTCCTCATCTGTAAAATGGAATAACAATTCCTACAGGTCTGCTGTGAGGCTTAAAAGAGGTCATCTTTGTAAATTCTTACCTCAGCTTCCGTGCTATGGACTGAATGTTTGTGTCCTCCTAAATTCATCTGTTGAAATTCTAATCACAATGTGATGGTGTTAGGAGACAGGGCACTTGGGAGGTGATCAGGTCATGGTATGTCTGGAATTGGGGGGTTCTTGGTCTCACTGACTTCAACAATGAAGCTGCGGACCCTCGCAGTGAGTGTTACAGTTCTTAAAGGCGGAGTATCCGGAGTTTGTTCCTTCTGATGTTCGGATGTGTTCGGAGTTTCTTCCTTCTGGTGGGTTTGTGGTCTCGCTGGCTCAGGAGTGAAGCTGCAGACCTTCACGGTGAGCGTTACAGCTCTTAAGGCAGCACGTCTGGAATTGTTCATTCCTTCTGGTGGGTTTGTGGTCTCACTGACTTCAGGAGTGAAGCTGCAGACCTTGGCGGTGAGTGTTACAGCTCATAAAGGCAGTGTGGACCCAAAGAGTGAGCAGCAGCAAGATTTATTGCAAAGAGCGAAAGAACAAAGCTTCCACAGTGTGGAAGGGGACCCCAGCAGGTTGCCACTGCTGGCTCCGCAGCCTGCTTTTATTTCCTTATCTGGCCCCACCTACATCCTGCCGATTGGTCCATTTTGCAGAGAGCTGATTGGTCTGTTTTATAGAGAGCTGACTGGTCCATTTTGACAGGGTGCTGACTGGTGCATTTACAATCTCTTAGCTAGACATAAAGGTTCCCCAAGTCCCCACCAGAATAGCTAGATACGGAGTGTCCATTGGTGCATTCACAAACCCTGAGCTAGACACAGGGTGCTGATTGGTGTGTTTACAAACCTTGAGCTAGATACAGAGTGCCGATTGGTGTATTTACAATCCCTTAGCTAGACATAAACGTTCTCCAAGTCCCCACCAGACTCAGGAGCCCAGCTGACTTCACCCAGTGGATCCCACACCAGGGCCGCAGGTGGAGCTGCCTGTCAGTCCCGCGCCATTCGCCGGCACTCCTCAGCCATTGGGTGGTCGATGGGACTGGGTGCCTTAGAGCAGGGAGCAGGGCTCGTTGGGGAGGCTTGGGCTGTGCAGGAGCCCACGCGGGGCCGGAGGAGGGGGTAGGCTCAGGCATGGTTGGCTGCAGGTCCTGAGCCCTGCCCTGCAGGGAGGCAGCTAAGGCCTGGCGAGAAATCGAGCACAGCAGCTGCTGGCCCTGGTGCTAAGCCCCTCACTGTCTGGGGCTTGCGGGCCGGCCGCCGCTCCGAGTGCGCGGCCCGCTGGGCCCACGCCCACTCAGAACTCACGCTGGCCCACAAGTGCACGCTCAGCCCCGGTTTCTGCCTGCGCCTCTCCCTCCACACCTCCCTGCAAGCTGAGGGAGTTGGCTCCGGCCTTGGCCAGCCCATAAAGGGGCTCTCACAGTGCAGTGGCAGGCTGAAGGGCTCCTCAAGCGCGGCCAGAGTGGGCACCAAGGCCAAGGAGGTGCAGAGAGCCAGTGAGGGCTGCAAGGGCTGCCAGCACACTGTCACCTCTCAATGGGGGCAGAGCTTCATGAGGGGATGAGGACCCTCATAGGCTAAAGACACCAAAGTGCTTTCCTTCAACCATGTGAAGACACAGTGAGGAGGCACCATTTGTGAACAAAGAAGAAAGTCCTCACCAGTCATGGAATCTCTCAGAACCTCGATGTTGGACTTCCAGCCTTCAGAACTGTGAGAAAGAAATGTCCGTTGTGTATAAGCCCCCCAGTCTGTGGTATTTTGGTATTGCAGTCTGAATGGACTGAGACAATCTGACATTTAGTAATACATATTTGCATAGTTGAGAGGAATCAAGCTTCTTGAATAGAGCAAACAGCTATGGACTATGCTTGCCTCAAACAGAAGCTATTGTTGATTGGACCTACTCATTCTTGCTTTTGCCAAACTACATTTTCAAGAAGTTGGGAAACATTGCAGATGCATCATCTGCTTGAGTGTAGAAAAGATTCTGAACTAGGAAAAGGTGCAAAACCTGCCAGGTGAGAGTCACAGTAATGTGGTGTATTAGTCCATTCTCACACTGCTATAGAGAACCGCCCAAGACTGGGTAATTTCTAAAGAAAAGAAGTTTAATTGGCTCACAGTTCTGCATGGCTTGGGAGGCCTCAGGAAACTTACAATCATGGCTGAAGGGGAAGCAGGCACATCTTACATGGTAGCAGGTGAGAGATTGTGTGAAGGAAGTGAAGGGGAGAGAGTCGCTTATGAAACCATCAGATCTCGTGAGAACTCATTCACTATCGTGAGAATAGCATGGGGTAAAGCAGCCCTATAATCCTATCACCTTCCACCAATTCCCTCCCTCAATACCTGGGTATTACAATTCGATATGAGATTTGGGTGGGGACACAAACCCAAACCATATCATGTGGTCCTCCCTAGTACTCAGCAAGATTGGGAGACAGGTGACTAAGGAGAGCCTTCTGTAGCTCAAAGTCTTCATCAGTACTGACCATTTCAGCCCAGTGCTCAGGAGAAATTCAGGGAACTGTTGAAGCAGTGAAGACCAAGAGATAAAAGTGCTTCTGTAGAAACCTCTGTCCCAAGGGTTGGAGGCTATGGGGCTTTGCACAGCAACACTGTGTGACAGAGGAGAGAGGATATGAGGGAGCAGCTGCCAACGTTCACAAAGATTGCCATGGATGGGGTCATCTGCTCAACACATTCTCTAGGTAGATAGCACATCTGTTTTTGAAAGTGAAATGGTAGTCTTTGTTTCAGAAAAGAGAACAAGAGTTTAGCATTTTTGAGGGATCACCCCCTTTGGTGGAAGTCATCTGATATGAGTGAATTTGGACCTGTGAATAATGGAGATAAGCCCATTCCAGAGCAGGACATGGGGTGAGCATGTGGAGGAGATGACAGTGGATTCTACTTCACAGGGTGGACGCAGGCTTGCCTCCACTGCTCTGGCCTTTGCCACCTGGATGCCAGGCACCTTCCAAATAGCTCATGGTGATTCCTAGCAGGCACTCAGTTCACGTTTGCCAAGAACCCAGCAAATGGAAGGAGTGCTTCAGCCTTTCCTGCACTTTGAAAATATCACTGTCCCTAACTCTGGCATTCTTCTTGAAGAAAGAGAAAAAACTTTGCAATCCTCCATTTAAATTTAAAACTAGGGGTATAAACATTAAAAAAGAGAAAAAAGAAAGGTCAGTATGAACCTCTTGGTTTCCTTGAGGCAAAGGAAAGCAGGAAGATTCTCATATATTGTATAGATAAGGGTATGAGGATTAAAAATGCAGTTGTTGTCAATTGCTTTGTAATTTACAAAGCAGTGTCATACTCACTGTCCTCATTTAGAAAAAAAAGGCTATGTGGAATGGAATTGTGATTCTTATTGTGTAAATAGAGAAAAATGAAGTTTAGAAAGCTGATAAAACTGGTACAAGCCCACCTGAGCAGTGGCAGATGGCCAGTGGGTGCTGGTAAATGCTTAATAACCACTTTACTGGAAAGCAAACCGACCAACCATGATCAGTAGTATTTGCTGATATCTGTGGTATAAATGCCCTACTGTGGCCAATTTCAAACCACTGATGATTCAACATGAAGCTCATGCAATCAGTAAAAATTTAACAATTGGCTCTAATGAGATGATACAGGCTGGCTACCTCATGCCACTGGTTAGCAAAGAACTTGAGTTCGTGCATGTCTCTCTTTGTCCCAAAAGCTTCCGGTGACAGCTCACTGCCAGGGGAAAGTTAAGAGTAATAATTTGCATCCAGAGGAAAGAATGAGGAAGTGCTTAAAATTGATAAGAAATTTTGCATGACATATGGTATTGCATGAACCAGTATTTGAGACCACCTTTGCAAAAATTATGACAGTGAGAGAAACCTGACATAGCTGACTCCATCTTGCTTCTAACCTCACAAGCTAACTTTCTTTGCTCATTCCTGGGTGTAGGCCAAGCTAACTGTAGGAAGAATTTAGTTTATAGTTTAATGTTAAAACAAAGATGATAACAGTCCCTCCCCAAAACTAACCCCCTCCATGCTCAGGGACTGAAACAGCCTTTGTAAAACTAATACATTAGCCACAAGGTTAGAATTATGGCTCAGGAGTCATGTAGCTAGAGGTCACAAGATTCATAACCTCCCCAGTTGCTCCTATAGATAACATCATTATGGCAAAACCTAAGACTGGTGTTTGAGGTAGTTTTCAGACCTTGCATTTTGATGGGCCAGCTGGGGCCACCTGAACAGGTAGTCCTTACCCAGGAACGGACCCAACTAGTCCTGTGACCCCCACCCAGGAATTGACTCAGCACAAGATGACAGCTTGAACCCCCTGTGATTTAATCCCCAACCCAACCAATCAGCACTCCCCATTCCCCAGCCCCCTGCCTGCCAAACTATCCTCGAAAATCCCTAGCCTCTGAATTCTTGCAGAGGTGGATTTGAGAATTATCTCCAGTCCTCCTTGCCTGGCTGGCCCTGCAATTATTAACTCTTTCTTTCCTGCAACACCTGCTGTTCTCAGTGCATTGGTTTTTAAGGGTGGTGGGCAAGCAGAACCCATCAGGCTATAACATCTTTCCTGAGCCTTTGGATGTGGAATTCTTTCTACTTGCATTCTAAGGCTGAGCATCAGTTCATTTACATGAGTTGTGTTGTTCCTCCCTTTAGTGTAATGATAACACAGTCGCTTTATCTACTGGTTTTGTGGCAGACCTTGGTTTTTATCAGCCCAACTATATTTCTCACATTTCTGCAAGACCCCTACAGCCTTCACAGGTGGGAGGGGAGTGGCTGGACCTCTTGTGAGGCTCCTGTGGCAGATTTTCTGTGTGTGTTGAGCTGCTGTCCATTGTGTTTGGGTTTATGGAAGGCATGCGAGCATGTTGCTAAGGAGACAGCCTTTCAGGGAGGGACCCAGTGGGAGTCATTCTGCAGAGTGTCATGGCTGGGGATGGCTGCACATCCTGCAAATGCAGGATCTCTGCTGCCTGATGATGCAGCAGGAGGTATTGCCAGCACAAGTGGCAAGTGGCCCACCACTGTGATAGTGGTGACCCTGCTGCATGAATGAGATGAGGCTACACCAGATGCTGTACCAGGGAAATCTCCCATCCTTGCTGTGGGAAAATCAGTGTGCCATCTTCTCAGGGCTTTGACCGTTAGAAACATAATTTGTAATTTTAAAGTCATCTCAATCCCACCTGTGCCCTTTAAGGAAGAAGATAGAGGCAGTTAATTACTAACATTGATATTTGCAGTTAACCTGGATGTAGAGTTTGGCTTCCTGACTATAGTCTACACATCAGCATGCACTTCTGTTGGAAAAATAGTTTTTTTGGGCTTTCTGGTAAAACAGACTCACCCCAGAGTTAGAGTGTTGTGGAAACATGGTAGCTATATTAGTTAGGGTTTTTTGGAGACACAGAACCCATAGGGGGTGTGTGTGTGTGTGTGTGTGTGTGTGTGTGTGTGTGTGCATGTTCTGTCTGGCTGAACTCCTGGTGGAAGCACCCCAAAAACAGTGGCAAGGGAGTTCCCATAAGCGACTGCCCCATACTGTCTTGAGATGGGACTGATTAGAGTTTCTAAGAAAGAAACACTAAATGCCAGGGTGATAAGTCTAAAGCATGAATTGGGGGAACTTACATACAAAGTGCTTCCATGATCCTCACAATGTACAGCAAGAAAAGAGATATTCTACCTAGATATGTATACAGTGAGGGAATCGGGTTATGCAGTTTATATGAGAGTTTAAGGAATCTGACTCAGGGTAGAGGGTTTGTTTTTACATGTTTAGCAACATGTTTGATCTTTTCATGTTTTGGGCACAACCTTAGCAACTTTATCAGTGCCTGGGAATGTTCAAGATGTCTGCATGAGTTCGAGCCTGCGAGAGAAAACATGCAGCCAGCTGGGTCACAGAGTGGTCAGGCCTGTATTTCTCAGTCAACACAAGGAGAGGAAGCAGGGGAAAACTGAGAGGCCCTGCAACATGTGAGGGGGTTTATTACAGGAACTGGCTCATGATTACGAAGGCTGAGAAGTCCCATGACATGCCATCAGCAAGCTGAAGGCCCAGGAAAGCCCATGGTATAATTTCAGTCTGAGGCTGAGGCTCATGGTGGTGTGGAGCTCCAAAGTCTGAGGGCAGGAGAAGACGAATGTCCCAGCTGCTCCAGGAGAGAGAGAGAATTCACTCTTCCTCCACCTCAAGGAGGCCCTCAAGTGATTCCAGGGTGCCCAGGCTGGTACGGGTAGATCTCCTTCACTCAGTCTACCAAGTCAAATGTTAACCTCTTCCCGAAACACCTTCCCAGGCACACCTGAAAATAATTTTCTCAATTAGCTCAAAGGCACCTTTTCTGTTTGCTTACATTGGGATCACCATGGCAAATTTTGGTGGGGGATGAGGATAATTGCCCCTAATGAAGTGACTGTCTGTTAGAACATGATAGACCTTGGAGAGTGGACTCTCACTCTCCTCTCCCCAGCCTGGACTGGACTTGAACCACAAACCCAGGTGATTCCTTTAGATCCCAAGTTGCAATTCACGTTTCCCTTCCCGTTTTTAATTGATGATTGATAATATCTGCATTTGCTGAACAAGCTCAGTAAGAGTGTGCAAAATAGTACTGTTCTACACAGGTAAAGAATACACATGCCACTTTCATGCTCACATCATTGGTGTTTTTGGATCTTATTCAGGACTTCAAAAAAATCCTCAGAACTATTTTCATTTTTCCATTTTAGTGTGGGAATGAGGCATCAGAATTGGGTGGAGAGACTGAATGAAAGTCTTCAACTCTGATTAAGTTAGTAGTATAACCCTAAATAGATTCACTTTTTTTAAGGGAATTGTTAAATTTTTCTTCTCTTATATATTTATTTTTAAAATAAAAATTGTGCATATCCAAGGTGTCCTATGTGATGGCTTGATATACCTAAACAATGTAAAACAATTACTATAGTCAAACTAATAACATATCCAGCACCACACATAGTTACCTTTGTTTTTGTGTGTGGTTAGAACACTTACCACCTCTCTTATCAAATTTCAAATGTATGGTACATTATTATTAACTATAGTCACCATGCTGTTCTTTAGGTCTCTAGACTATTCATCCTACATAACTGGAACTTTGTACCCTTTGATGTCTCCCCTGCCCTGCCCACTTGCCCCTGGTAACCCCATTCCACTTGGAATTTTTTTGTCTTTTTAAATTATAAAAGTAATACAATATACAATACAGAAATGATGGACTTGGGTTACACTTTGCTGGCTGACTCTATTGTCTTTTCTCACTCTGCTAACATCCTTGCCTCAAGCATCAATGAGATGGCCTCTCTCCTCCCCACAACTGGAAGATGCAGGGCAATTCTGATGGTGGCCGTATATGAATGAGAAAATAGAATGAGAGAAAGTCACAAGAAGTACTGTGAAAGCAATTAACCGAAGCCCTCAGAAATGGGCTTAGTCCCCCTGTTATAGAGGTCCCAGTGAGCTCCCTCACCCCTTCCTCCATGTGAAGACACAGTGAGAAGGTGCCACCTATGAACCAGGAGGAGAGCCCTCCCCCACCACTGAATCTGCCAGTGCCTTGGATCTTGGACTTTCAGCCTCCAGAATTGGGAGAAATAAATTTCTGTTGTTTATAAGCCACCCAGTTTATGGTATTTTGCTATAGCAGCTGTACTAAGACACCTTCTCTTCTGCTCCCCCAGGCCCCCAAATTCTAAGAAGCCCTAAACTGACCTGCCAACCCCTATCTCTTAGGCAGCATAATTACTCTGTTTGTACTCATCATCTCTTAATTCTGACCATTTATTACATTGCGCTAAGCTGGCTGTATACATGGAGTTCCTGCTTAGATTGAAGGGAAGTGTATTAGTTCTCATGCTGCTGATAAAGACATACCCAAGACTGGGCAATTTACAAGAGGGAGGTTTAATGGACTTACATTTCCAAATGGCTGGAGAGGCCTCACAATCATGGCTGAAGGTGAAAGGCACGTCTCACATGGCGGCAGACAAGAGAAGAGAGCTTGTGTAGGGAAACTCCCCTTTTCAAAACCACCATCAGATCTCGTGAGACTTACTCATCACAAGAACAGCACAGGAAAACCTGCCCCCGTGATTCAATTACCTGCCACTTAGTCCCTCCCACAACACATGGGAATTCAAGGTGAGATTTGAGTGGGAACACAGCCAAACCGTATCAGGGAGGTGCCTGCTTTCATTACCATTGTCATCGATTAGCATACTGCAGGGCACCTGATGGAAACACTAGAAAGCTTTGTTATAGGAATAAAGTTTTAAACAAAATCTTTTGTGTCACAGTGTATGAAATGTACAACTTAGTGCTTTTTCTTCCTTTAAGCAAGCCAAATATCAGGAAGGGATAATGCTGTAGCCTAGTCCTCTTTAGGCAAATTTAATGTATGAAATCAGCAGTAAAAATGCTTTTCAAAAAGAATCTCATGTTACAACTATGATTTCTTAAAAATGGAGGATGTTCTGGTGGAGAAATCTGGTGGGCATATCTTTCACTAAAAGCTTAAACTTAATCAATACTGGATCAAATGAACATGATGAGATGCTCTAGGGATGACATAGCACTCTTGTTATTGGGAAATGCACATGGAGAGAGTTGGGGGTGAAGTACCATGATGTTTGCAGTGTGCTTTCAAAGGGTTAAAAATGTGCTCAAATAGGAAGAGAGCAAGTGAATATTGCAGAATGCAAACAATTCTGAATCATGTGAAGGACACATTCGTCTTTGATCTACTCTTCCAACCCCTCTCTAGGTTTGAAAATTTTCAGAACGGAAACTTGGGGTTGGAGTGGGTGGCTGGAGAAAGCTGCAGGGAGACTGAAGCATCTGATGAGGTGGGATGCCCAGGAAGCTCTGACTTGGAGAATGTATCACAAGGTGTCTGGCCTTTGGTCTGCAGACCAGGCATTTCATGTGGTGATGACACTCAAGCTCTTCTGTCCATCCAATCACCGTCTCTCATCATGGGAGATGGCAGGGGGCAGACATTTCTGAGGGGGTCATTCTGTTTCCAGTCTCACCTGTTCAGTCTATTCTCCACCCTACTTTCTAATACTGTAAACCTAGTCCTGTGACCTGATGGTTTATCATACTTCTAGAGGTTCCCCCTAAACCAAAGAGTTAGTGCAGACCCTTAGTTCTGCCTGAGGGGCTCTCTAGCCTTCTCCCTGACTCTCTTCCAGCAGGCAGACATCCCTATGACTCGGACTCAACATCTGGCTTACAAGCTTGGTTAGCCTCCAGTCTGGTGACCTTCTTGTCACATCACCTTGAGGCCTCTTCTGGGTCTGACCTTGCCCCAACCAGCACAGTTGTGTCCCCTCCTCCATTCCCTGTGCTCTGTGAAGCTCTAATGCAGATGCCCACTGTCTGCAGTGCACTCACCATGCCTTACCAATCTCCTCGTGCGTACCCAGGATCCCTGTGTGAAGGCAGGCTGCGCGGTTCCCCATACATAGTGCAGTGCTCAGTGAGGACTGAAGGGAAGACACCTGTAGGTCAGAATCCTGACTAGGTAATTTACTGAGAACTACAACATGCAGTGCAGGGTTCTACCAGTGCAGAGTTCCCCAGGCTAGCACATCCTCCTCCTACAGGAAACAACACAGTGACACTTGGGTTACTTCCACTTGGAGCGACTGTGTTGCTTGAAGGACACTTGGGTTACTTCAACTTTGGGCGACTGTGAATAATGCCGCTATGAACACAGGTTTACAAATATCTTTTCAAGTCCCTGCTTTAAATTCCTTTGGGTATAATACCAACGAGTGGAATCCTTAGGTCATATGGTGATTCTATGTTTAATTTTTGGAGGAACTGCCATGTTTTTCATAGTGGCTGTGCCATTTTAAATTCCCAACAACAAAGATTCCAATTTCTCTATCTCCTTGCCAACACTTATTTTCTGAGTTGTTTCTTTTAATAGTTGCTATCCTAATGAGTGTGAGGTGGTATTTCATTGTGGTTTTGATTTGTATTTCCCTAATGATTAGTGATGTTCAGCATCCTTTCATGTAGTTATTGGACATTTGTATATCTTTGGAAAAATGTCTTTAAAATTCCTTTCACCATTTTTAAATCAGGTGGCCTATTTTTTTGTTGTTCTTGAGCCATAGTATTTTTTAGAAAAATAATCTAGATATTAATCGCTTATCAGGTATATTATTTGTGAGTATTTTCTCCCATTCCATGGGTTGCCCTTTTACTACATTGATTGTTTTCTTTGACGCACACAAGTTTCTAATTTAGATGCAGCCCAATTTATCTATTTTTTCTTTCATTGACTGTACTTTTGGTGTCATATCCAGGAAATCATTGCCAAATCCAATGTCCTGAAGTTTTTCCCATTTTTTTTCTAAAAGTTTATTAGTTTGAGGTCTTACATTTAGGTCTTTGACCCACTTTGAGTTAATTTTTTTATATGGTGTAAAGTAAGGGTCCAACTTTATTCTTTTGCATGCGAATATCCAGTTTTCCCAGCACTGTTTGTTGAAATGACTGTCCTTTCATCAATGAAAGGTCTTGGCACCCTTGTCAAAAATCATTTGACCATATATGCAAGAGTATATTTTTGAGCTCTCTATTCTGTTTCATTGGTCTATATGTCTGTCTTTATGCCAGTACCACACTGTTTTGATTACTGTAGCTTTGTAATATTTTTGAAATAAGAAAGTGTGATATATCTTTGTTTTTTTAAAATTAAATTTTTTTTATTTCAATAGCTTTAGGGGTACAAGTGGTTTTTGGTCACATAGATAAATTGCATAGTGGTGAAGTCTGGGCTTTTAGTGTGTCCATCACCAAAATAGTGTGCACTGTACCCAATAGGTGATTTTATATCCCTTTCCAACCTCTCTCCTTCCCTCATTCTGAGTTTCTAATGTCTGTTGTACCACTCTGCATGCCTTTGGGTACCCATGGCTTAGCTGCCACTCATAAGTGACAACATGAGGTATTTGGTTTTCCATTCCTGAGTTACTTCACTTAGGATAATGACCTCCAGTTTCATCGAAGTCGCTGCAAAGACATTATTTTATTCTTTTTTAATTTTAATGGCTAGGTAGTATTTCAATGTATATATATATATGCATATATATATATATCTCACATTTTCTTTATCCATTCACCTGTTGATGGGCACTTAGGTCCATTCCATATCTTTGCAATTGTGAATTGTGCTGCAATAAACATATGAGTACAGGTATCTTTTTAAATATAATGTTCTTTTTCAAGAATGCTTTGGCTATCATATCTCTTGATATTCTGTATGAGTTTTAGGATGGACTTTTCTATTTCTGCAAAACAAAACAAAAGCACCATTGAGAGTTTGATGAGATTGCATTAAATCTGTAGATTACTTTGGGCATATTGACATCTTAACAATATTAAGCCTTCCAATCCATGAACATAGATGTCTTTTCATTTATTTGTGTCCTCTTTATTTTAGTAACACCTTGTAGTTTTTAGTGTTCAAGTCTATCACTTCCTTGGTTAAGTTTACTCCTAAGTATTTTATTATTTTTGATACTATTATAAATGTTATTGTTCTCTTAATTTCCCTTTTGGATTGTTCATTTTTAGTGTACAGAAATGCCACTGACTTTTGGATGTTAACTTTGTATCCTGCAACTTTTCTGAATTTGATTATTAGTTCTAACAAGTGTGTGTGTTTGTATGTGTAATCCTTAAGATGTTCTACATGTAAGATCACATCATCTGCAAACAGAGATAATTGTACTACTTCATTTCCTATGTTTATGCCTTTTATTTATTTTTCTTGACTAATTCCTCTGGCTAGAACTTCTAGTACTATCTTGAATAGAAGTGGTGAAAGCTGGCATCCTTGCCTTGTTTCTGATCTTAGAAGAAAAGCTCTTAGTTTTTTATCATTGAATATAATGCTAGGCATGAGCTCCTCATATATGGAATTTATTATGTTGAGATTGTTTTATTCTACTTCTAGTTTGTTGAGTTTTTTTAATCATAAAAAGGTGTTAAATTTCTTTTTTTTTTAACATATACCTCGTAGCTTTATTCTGAGCATTAAATAATGTAAAACATGTGCAGTGCTTAGAACAATGCTTGTACATCACACGAACAAGCTATTGTTTATAATGATGATGATTCATTGATTATGGTTATGATTATGTTAGCTGGAATTAAAGTGTGTTTTCATAAGGCAGAAGATGCTGGGGTCAAGGGGTAGAGCTGGAGGGTGGGGAATCTGGTAGAAAAGCCTGTTGAAATTCTAAACTGGTTCCCCAAATGAACATTTTTATTCCAAATTTACAGTTATGAAATTGTATAGCTGTATGCAGGTTTTTCTTTGGATTGCAACAAAATGTAATAATTTTTCAAACTAAAGGATGAATAGATGAAAGAGAAGTATGTCATAATCCAATAAAATGTGGTTTGAAGAATAGTCTCATCCCTCCACCCATTCATGCCCAGTGGCCTCAGGGTGTTGTGACTCCTGACCTCAAACTCTGCTCACAAAACATTTGTGGACCCAATGCAGGGTGAGTCACTGGTTGGAAATATATGATGCATCCCAAGTACAGCTATCAGTCTTGCATTCATCACTATCATGACCCACTGCCTAGTTCGGTGCATAACGCATGTTGAGAGGCTTGGGAGTATTTATTTCCTAAAATATTAGATACTAGAGCCAGTATTTAATCCTCTTAACCTTTTTTTTATTTTTTTTTTATTTTTATTATTATACTTTAGGCTTTAGGGTACATGTGCACAATGTGCAGGTTTGTTACATATGTATCCATGTGTCATGTTGATTTCCTGCACCCATTGACTCGTCATTTAGCATTAGGTATATCTCCTAATGCTGTCCCTCCCCGCTCCCCCAACCCCACAACAGTCCCCGGAGTGTGATGTTCCCCTTCCTGTGTCCATGAGTTCTTGTTCAATTCCCACCTATGAGTGAGAACATGCGGTGTTTGGTTTTTTGTCCTTGCGATAGTTTACTGAGAATGATGTTTTCCAGTTTCATCCATGTCCCTACAAAGGACATGAACTCATCCTTTTTTATGGCTGCATAGTATTCCATGGTGTATATGTGCCACATTTTCTTAATCCAGTCTATCATTGTTGGACATTTGGGTTGGTTCCAACTCTTTGCTATTGTGAATAGTGCCGCAATAAACATATGTGTGCATGTGTCTTTATAGCAGCATGATTTATAGTCCTTTGGGTATATACCCAGTAATGGGATGGCTGGGTCAAATGGTATTTCTAGTTCTAGATCCCTGAGGAATCGCCACACTGACTTCCACAATGGTTGAACTAGTTTACAGTCCCACCAACAGTGTAAAAGTGTTCCTATATCTCCACATCCTCTCCAGCACCTGTTGTTTCCTGATTTTTTAATGATGGCCATTCTAACTGGTGTGAGATGGTATCTCACTATGGTTTTGATTTGCATTTCTCTGATGGCCAGTGATGATGAGCATTTCTTCATGTGTTTTTTGGCTGCATAAATGTTTTCTTTTGAGAAGTGTCTGTTCATGTCCTTTGCCCACTTTTTGATGGAGTTGTTTGTTTTTTTCTTGTAAATTTGTTTGAGTTCATTGTAGATTCTGGATATTAGCCCTTTGTCAGATGAGTAGGTTGCAAAAATTTTCTCCCATTCTGTAGGTTGCCTGTTCACTCTGACGGTAGTTTCTTTTGCTGTGCAGAAGCTATTTAGTTTAATTAGATCTCATTTGTCAATTTTGGCTTTTGTTGCCATTGCTTTTGGTGTTTTAGACATGAAGTCCTTGCCCACGCCTGTGTCCTGAATGGTATTGCCTAGGTTTTCTTGTAGGATTTTAATGGTTTTAGGTCTAACATTTAAGTCTTTAATCCATCTTGAATTAATTTTTGTATAAGGTGTAAGGAAGGGGTCCAGTTTCAGCTTTCTACATATGGCTAGCCAGTTTTCCCAGCACCATTTATTAAATAGGGAATCCTTTCCCCATTGCTTGTTTTTGTCAGGTTTGTCAAAGATCAGATAGTCGTAGATATGCGGCATCATTTTTGAGGGCTCTGTTCTGTTCCATTGATCTATGTCTCTGTTGTGGTACCAGTACCATGCTGTTTTGGTTACTGTAGCCTTGTAGTATAGTTTGAAGTCAGGTAGCATGATGCCTCCAGCTTTGTTCTTTTGGCTTAGGATTGACTTGGCGATGCGGGCTCTTTTTTGGTTCCATATGAACTTTAAAGTAGTTTTTTCCAATTCTGTGAAGAAAGTCATTGGTAGCTTGATGGGGATGGCATTGAATCTATAAATTACCTTGGGCAGTATGGCCATTTTCACGATACTGATTCTTCCAACCCATGAGCATGGAATGTTCTTCCATTTGTTTGTATCCTCTTTTATTTCATTGAGCAGTGGTTTGTAGTTCTCCTTGAAGAGGTCCTTCACATCCCTTATAAGTTGGATTCCTAGGTATTTTATTCTCTTTGAAGCAATTGTGAATGGGAGTTCACTCATGATTTGGCTCTCTGTTTGTCTGTGATTGGTGTACAAGAATGCTTGTGATTTTTGTACATTGATTTTGTATCCTGAGACTTTGCTGAAGTTGCTAATCAGCTTAAGGAGATTTTGGGCTGAGACAATGGGGTTTTCTAGATATACAATCATGTCATCTGCAAACAGGGACAATTTGACTTCCTCTTTTCCTAATTGAATACCCTTTATTTCCTTCTCCTGCCTGATTGCTCTGGCCAGAACTTCCAGCACTATGTTGAATAGGAGCGGTGAGAGAGGGCATCCCTGTCTTGTGCCAGTTTTCAGAGGGAATGCTTCCAGTTTTTGCCCATTCAATATGATATTGGCTGTGGGTTTGTCATAGATAGCTCTTATTATTTTGAGATACGTCCCATCAATACCTAATTTATTGAGAGTTTTTAGCATGAAGGGTTGTTGAATTTTGTCAAAGGCCTTTTCTGCATCTATTGAGATAATCATGTGGTTTTTGTCTTTGGTTCTGTTTATATGCTGGATTACATTTATTGATTTGCGTATGTTGAACCAGCCTTGCATCCCAGGGATGAAGCCCACTTGATTATGGTGGATAAGCTTTTTGGTGTGCTGCTGGATTCAGTTTGCCAGTATTTTATTGAGGATTTTTGCATCAATGTTCATCAAGGATCTTGGTCTGAAATTCTCTTTTTTGGTTATGTCTCTGCCAGGCTTTGGTATCAGGATGATGCTGGCTTCATAAAATGTGTTAGGGAGGATTCCCTCTTTTTCTATCGATTGGAATAGTTTCAGAAGGAATGGTACCAGTTCCTCTTTGTACCTCTGGTAGAATTCGGCTGTGAATCCATCAGGTCCTGGACTCTTTTTGGTTGGTAAGCTATTGATTATTGCCACAATTTCAGAACCTGTTATTGGTCTATTCAGAGATTCAACTTCTTCCTGGTTTAGTCTTGGGAGGGTGTATTTGTCGAGGAATTTATCCATTTCTTCTAGATTTTCTAGTTTATTTGCATAGAGGTGTTTGTAGTATTCTCTGATGGTAGATTGTATTTCTGTGGGATCGGTGGTGATATCCCCTTTTTCATTTTTTATTGCATCTATTTGATTCTTCTCTCTTTTCTTCTTTATTAGTCTTGCTAGTGGTCTATCCATTTTGTTGATCTTTTCAAAAAACCAGCTCCTGGATTCATTAATTTTTTGAAGGGTTTTTTTGTGTCTCTATGTCCTTCAGTTCTGCTCTGATTTAGTTATTTCTAGCCTTCTGCTAACTTTTGAATGTGTTTGCTCTTGCTTTTCTAGTTCTTTTAATTGTGATGTTAGGGTGTGAATTTTGGATCTTTCCTGCTTTCTCTTGTGGGCATTTAGTGCTATAAATTTCCCTCTACACACTGCTTTGAACGTGTCCCAGAGATTCTGGTATGTTGTGTCTTTGTTCTCATTGGTTTCAAAGAACATCTTTATTTCTGCCTTCATTTCATTATGTACCCAATAGTCATTCAGGAGCAGGTTGTTCAGTTTCCATGTAGTTGAGCGGTTTTGAGTGAGTTTCTTAATCCTGAGTTCTAGTTTGATTGCACTGTGGTCTGAGAGACAGTTTGTTATGATTTCTGTTCTTTTACATTTGCTGAGGAGAGCTTTACTTCCAACTATGTGGTCAATTTTGGAATAGGCGTGTTGTGGTGCTGAAAAAAATGTATATTCTGTTGATTTGGGGTGGAGAGTTCTGTAGATGTCTATTAGGTCCACTTTGTGCAGAGCTGAGTTCAATTCCTGGATATTGTTGTTAACTTTCTGTCTCGTTGATCTGTCTAATGTTGACAGTGGGGTGTTAAAATCTCCCATTATTATTGTGTGGGAGTTTAAGTCCCTTTGTAGGTCACTCAGGACTTGCTTTATGAATCTGGGTGCTCCTATGTTGGGTGCATATATATTTAGGATAGTTAGCTCTTCTTGTTGAATTGATCCCTTTACCATTATGTAATGGCCTTCTTTGTCTCTTTTGATCTTTGTTGGTTTAAAGTCTATTTTATTAGAGACTAGGATTGCAACCCCTGCCTTTTTTTGTTTTCCATTTGCTTGATAGATCTTCCTCCATCCCTTTATTTTGAGTCTATGTGTGTCTCTGCACGTGAGATGGGTTTCCTGAATACAGCACACTGATGGGTCCTGACTCCTTATCCAGTTTGCCAGTCTGTGTCTTTTAATTGGAGCATTTAGCCCATTTACATTTAATGTTAATATTGTTATGTGTGAATCTGATCCTGTCATTATGATGTTAGCTGGTTATTTTGCTCGTTAGTTGATGCAGTTTCTTCCTAGCCTCGATGGTCTTTACAATTTGGCATGTTTTTGCAGTGGCTGGTACCGGTTGTTCCTTTCCATGTTTAGTGCTTCCTTCAGGAGCTCTTTTAGGGCAGGCCTGGTGGTGACAAAATCACTCAGCGTTTGCTTGTCTGTAAAGTATTTTATTTCTCCTTCACTTATGAAGCTTAGTTTGGCTGGATATGAAATTCTGGGTTGAAAATTCTTTTCTTTAAGAGTGTTGAATATCGGCCCCCACTCTCTTCTGGCTTGTAGAGTTTCTGCCAAGAGATCAGCTGTTAGTCTGATGGGCTTCCCTTTGTGGGTAACCCGACCTTTCTCTCTGGCTGCCCTTAACATTTTTTCCTTCATTTCAACTTTGGTGAATCTGACAATTATGTGTCTTGGAGTTGCTCTTCTCGAGGAGTATCTTTGTGGCGTTCTCTGTATTTCCTGAATCTGAATGTTGGCCTGCCTTGCTAGATTGGGGAAGTTCTCCTGGATAATATCTTGCAGAGTGTTTTCCAACTTGGTTCCATTCTCCCCATCATTTTCAGGTACACCAATCGGACGTAGGTTTGGTCTTTTCACATAGTCCCAAATTTCTTGGAGGCTTTGTTCATTTCTTTTTATTCTTTTTTCTCTAAACTTCCCTTCTCTCTTCATTTCATTCATTTCATCTTCCATCAGCGATACCCTTTCTTCCAGTTGATCGCATCTGCTACTGAGGCTTCTGCAATCTTTGCGTAGTTCTCGAAACTTGGCTTTCAGCTCCATCAGCTCCTTTAAGCCCTTCTCTCCATTGGTTATTCTAGTTATCCATTCTTCTAATTTTTTTTCAAAGTTTTTAACTTCTTTGCTATTGTTTTGAATTTCCTCCCGTAGCTCAGAGTAGTTTGATCGTCTGAAGCCTTCTTCTCTCAACTCGTCAAAGTCATCCTCCATCCAGCTTTGTTCCGTTGCTGGTGAGGAACTGCGTTCCTTTGGAGGAGGAGAGGTGCTCTGCTTTTTAGAGTTTCCAGTTTTTCTGCTCTGTTTTTTCCCCATCTTTGTGGTTTTATCTACTTTTGGTCTTTGATGATGGTGATGTACAGATGGGTTTTTGGTGTGGATGTCCTTTCTGTTTGTTAGTTTTCCTTCTACCAGACAGGACCCTCAGCTGCAGGTCTGTTGGAGTTTACTAGAGGTCCACTCCAGACACTGTTTGGTTGGGTGTCAGCAGCGGTGGCTGCAGAACAGCGGATTTTCGTGAGACCACAAATTCAGCTGTCTGATAGTTCCTCTGGAAATTTTGTCTCAGGGGAGTACCCGGCCGAGTGAGGTGTCAATCTGTCCCTACTGTGGGGGTGCCTCCCAGTTAGGCTGCCCAGGTGTGGGGGACCCACTTTAGGAGGCAGTCTGTCCGTTCTCAGATCTCCAGCTGCATGCTGGGAGAACCACTACTCTCTTCAAAGCTGTCAGTCAGACAGGGACCTTTAAGTCTGTGGAGGTTCCTGCTGACTTTTTGTTTGTCTGTGCCCTGCCCCCAGAGGTGGAGCCTACAGAGGCAGGCAGGCCTCTGTGAGCTGTGGTAGGCTCCACCCAGTTCGAGCTTCCTGGCTGCTTTGTTTACCTAAGCAAGCGTGGGCAATGGCGGGCGCCCCTCCCGTAGCCTGGCTGCCGCCTTGCAGCTTGATCTCAGACTGCTGTGCTAGCAATCAGCAAAACTCCGTGGGCATAGGACCCTCCCAGCCAGGTGCAGGACACAATATCCTGGTGTGCCGTTTTCCAGGCCCGTTGGAAAAGCGCAGTATTGGGGTGGGACTGACCCGATATTCCAGGTCCCGTCTGTTACCCCTTTCTTTGACTAGGAAAGGGAACTCCCTGACCCCTTGCGCTTCCCGAGTGAGGCAATGCCTCGCCCTGCTTCGGCTCACGCACAGTGCGCTTCACTGACTGTCCTGCACCCACTGTTTGGCACTCCCTAGTGAGATGAAACCGGTACCTCAAACAAATGCAGAAATCACCCGTCTTCTGTGTCGCTCAGGCTGGGAGCTGTAGACAGGAGCTGTTCCTATTTGGCCATCTTGGCTCCACCCCCAAAGGTGTTAAATTTTTTTGAATGCTTTCTATGCATCAAATCAGATGACCATGTTGGGTTTTTTTCCTTTCATTTTGTTTATGTGTATATTATATTGATTGCTTTTCATATGTTGAACCATTCTTGCATTCTAGTAATAAATCTCACTTAGTCATGGTGTATAATCCTTTAATGTGCTGTCGATTTCTCTGTGCTAGTATTTTGTTGAGGATTTTTTTCATCAATGTTTCTCAGATATATTTATCTGTAGTGTCTTTTTCTGACTAGTGTCTTTGGCTTTGGTATCAGGATGATATGGTTTGGATCTGTGTCTCCACCCAAATCTCATGTTGAACTGTAATCCCCAGTGTTAGAAGTGGTGCCTGGTGGGAGGTGATTGGATCATGGGGTCAGTTTCCCATGGTTTAACACCATCTGCCTTGGTGGTGTTGTGGTGAAAGTGAGTTATGAGATCTGGTTGTTTAAAAGCGTGTTGCACCTTCTCCACTCTCTCTTCCTCCTGCTCTGGCCATGTAAGATGTGCCTGCTTCCCCTTCACCTTCTGCCAAAATTGCAAGTTTTCTGAGGCTTCTCTGAGCAGATGCCTGCCTCATGCTTCCTGTATGTCCTGCAGAACCATGAGCCAATTAAGCCTCTTTTCTTTGTGAATTACCCAGTTTCAGGTATTTCTTTATAGCAATGTAAGAACAGACTAACACACAGAGCAATGCTGCCTCATAGAAGAGTTTGGAAGTATTCTTCCTCTTCGAATTTAGAGTTTTAGGAGAACTGGTGTTAATTCTGTTTTAGATGTGTGGCAGAATTCTTGGTAAAGCCATTTTGCCCTGGGCTTTTCTTCACTGGGATGCTTTTGATTATTGATTCAATCTGATAACTAGTTATAAGTTTGTTCAGATTGTCTATTTCTTTATGATTCAGTATAAGTAGATAGTGTGTTTCTAGGAATTTATCAATTTCATCTAGGCTTTCTAATTTGTTAATCTATAATTGTATAACAATTATGTATAATCCTTTTAGTATCTGTAAAATTGATTGTAATCTCTTTTATTTCTGATTTTAGTTATTTTAGTCTTCTCTCTTTTTAAATCTTAGTCAGTGTAGCTAAACATTTGTTTTGTTGATTTTTTTTGAAGAACCAACTCTTGATTTTGCTCATTTTTCTCTATGGTTTTTCTGGTCTCTATTTTGTTTAATCTCTGCTCTAATCTTTTTTGTTTTCTTTCTTGTGTTAGACTTGGGCTTAGTTATTTTTCTTTTTCTAGTTCCTTAAGGTAGAAAGTTAGATTGTTGATTTGTAATTTTTTTGATTTTTAAAGAAACAGCTGTAACTTTTAAAATTTTCTTTTTAATTGACACACAACAGTTGTATATATTTATGAGGTACAGCGTGATGTTTTGATACATATATACATTGTGTAAAAATCAAATCTGAGTATTTAGCATATCTATCACCTCATACATGTATTATTTCTTTGAGGTAAGAACATTCAAAATCCCTTCTTATAGCTATTTTGAAATATACAATGCAATATTGTTAACCGTAGTCACCCTACTGTGCAATAGAACACCAGAACGTTTTCCTCCTATCAAACCAAAAGATAGTACCCACTGGCCAGTCTCATCTTATCTCCCTCTCCCCTTCCTAGCTTCTGATAACCACCATTCTACTCCCTACTTCTATGAGATCAACTTCTTTAGATTCCACATATGAGTGAGATCATGTGCTATTTATCTCTCTCAGCCTGTTTATCAAACTTAATATGATGTCTTCCAGATTCATCCACATTGCTACAAATGACAGGATTTTATTTTTTTAATGGATGAGTAGTATTCCATTGTGCATATGTACCAAATTTTATTTATTCATTCATTTGTTGATGAACTCAAACTGATTCCATATCTCGGTTATTGTGAATAATGCTACAATAAACATAGGAGTGCAGATATCTCTTTGACATACTGATTTCATTTACTTTGGATATATACTCAGTAGTTGGATTGCTGACTCACACATAGTTCTATTTTTAATTTTTTGAGGAGCGTCCCTACTGTTTTCCATAATGGCTGTACTAATTTACATTTCCACTAACAGTATATAAGAATTTTCCTTTCTTCATATCCATGCCAGCATTTGTTGTTTTTTGTCTTTTTGATAACTGCCATTCCAATTGGAGTGAGGCGATATCTGATTGCAATATTCATTTGCATTTCTCTGATGATTCATGGTGTTGAGCATTTTTTCATATATCTGTTGGTTATTTGTATATCTTCTTTTGAAAAAAATGTCTACTTAGGTTTTGCTATACTTAGGATGCTTGGTCCCCCCGAAACTTCATGTTGATATTTGATCTTTGGCCAGGCATGATGGCTCACACCTCTAATCCCAGCACTGTGGGAGGCCAAAGCAAGAGGTAGGTGTTCAGAACCAGCCTGGGAAACATAGAAAGACTGTCTCTCTACAAAATATAAAAAAATAAAATTAAAAAAAGCAATTTGATCCTCAATATTAGAGGTAGGGCCTAATGAAAGGCGTTGAATGGCTCATGAATGGCTTGGTGTCATCCTTGAGGTAATGAGTGAGTTCTTGATCTATTAGTTCCCATGATCGCTGGTTGTTAAAAAGAGCTTGGCACCTCCTTTCTCTTTCTTTTACTTTTTCTCTTGCCATGTGATCTCTGCATATGCCAGCTCCTCTTTGCCTTTGGCCTTAAGTGGAAGCAGCTTGAGGCCCTCATCAGAAACAGATGTTGTAGCCACGCTTCTTAGCCTACAGAACTGTGACCCAAATAAATCTCTTTTCTTTATAAATTACCTGGGCTCAGGTATTCCTTTATAGTAACACAAACAGAGTAAGAAAGATCTTTTACCAATTTTTAAATTGGATTTTTTTTTTTTTTGCTATTGAGTTTTTCAAGTTCCTTATATGTTCTGGATATTAACCACATGTCAGATACATAGTTTGTAAATATTTTCTCCCATTTTATAGATTGTCTTTTTATTCCATGGATTGTTTCCCTTGCTATGCAGAATATTTTTAGTTACATATAATCTAATTTGTCTATTTTTTGCTTTTATTGCTTGTGCTTTTCAAGTTATTGAAAAAACTCTTGCCCAGACTACTCTTATTAAGCATTTTCCCTATGTTTTCTTCTAGTACTTTTACTGTTTCAGGTCTAACGTTTAAGTCTTTAGTTCATGTTTAGTTGATTTTTGTATATGGGGAGAGATAGAGGTATACCTTTATTTTTCTGCATGTGGATGTCCAGTTTTCCCAGCACCATTTACTGAAGAGATTGTTCTTCCTTCATTATGTGTTCTGATGCTTTTGTGGAAAATCAGTTGGCTACAAGTACATGAATTTATATTTCTGTATTCTCCATTCTGTTCCATTGATTTATGTGTATATTTTTATACTAGTACCATGCTGTTTTGGTTACTGTAGTTTTGTAATATATTTTGAAGTCAGGTAATATGATGTCTCCAGCTGTATTATTTTTGCTCAATATTGCTTTATTTGAGGTATTTTGTGTTTTCACAATAATTTGAGGACTGTTTTTTGTGTTTCTGTAAAGACTATAAGTGGTATTTTTATAGAGATTATATTCAATCTGTGGATCACTTTGGGAAGTATGGGCATTTTAGCAATATTAATTCTTCCAGCCTATGATATGGAATATCTTTCCATTTATTTGTGTCTTCTTCAATTTCTTTCATCAGTGTTTTGTTTCAATGTGAAGATCTTCTACCTCCTTGGTTAAATTTGTTTCTAAATATTTTATTTGTAGCTCTTGTAAATGGGATTGTTTTCTCAATTTCTTTTTCAGACAGTTTGCTATTAGTGTACAGAAATACTACTGATTTTTGTATGTTAATTTTGTATCCCACAATTTTGCTGAATTTCTTTAATAATTCAAACTGCATTTTAGTGGAGTCTTTAGGATTTTCTATATGCAGGATCATGTTGTCTGCAAATGAACAATTTAACTTATTTCTTTCCAATTTGGATGCCTTTTATTTTTTTCTCTTGCCTAATTTCTTTTTTTCAAATGTAATCATTTACAGGTATACATTTTCCTCTTAGTACTGTTTTTGCTAGACCCCATAAACTTTAGTATGCTGTGTTTTCATTTTCATTTGGCTCAAGATATTTTCTTATTTTCCTTATAGTTTCTTCTTTGACCTATTGGTTATTTAAGAGTGTATTGTTTGATTTCTTCATATTTGTGGATTTTTCAGTTTTTCTTCTGGTATTGATTTCTAGTTACATTTCATTATAATTAGAAAAAATACTTTGTATGATTTCAATCTTTTAAAATTTATTAAGACTTGTTTTGTGGTCTTACATATTGTCTATCCTGGAGAATATTCCATGTGTACTTGAGAAAAATGTGTATTATCCTTTTGTTAAATGGAGTGTTCTCTATTTGTGTGTTAGTTGATTTAGTCTATAGCGTTGTTCAATTACTCTCATTCTTTATTGATCTTCTGTCTAGTTTTATTCATTATTGATAGTGGAGCATTGAAGTCTCCTACTATTATTTTAGAGCTATTTCTCCCTTCAATTCTGTCAAAGTTTGCTTCATTTATTTAGGAGTTTTGATGCTTGGTGCATGTATGTTCATAATTATTATATCTTTCTGATGAATTGACCCTTTTATCATTATATAATGTCCCCTTTGGCTCTTGTAACAGGCTTTTGACTTAAAGTCTGTATTTTTCTGATGTTAGTATAGCCACACCTTCTTTCTTTTGGTTGCTATTTGGATGAAATATCTTTTTCCACCATTTCACTTTCAACCTATGTGCATCCTTAGACCTAAAGTCTCCTTTAGGCAGCATAGTTTTAGACAGAATACTATCTTAAAATAAAATTTATAGAATTTCAAAGGCAACCAATTACAGTTGTCCCTCAGTATACATTGGTGCTTGGTTCCAAGACACCGCCCCTCACAACCTCATGGATACCAAAATCCACAGATGTTCAAGTCCCACAATCTGTCTTGCTAAACCTGTGGATATGAAGAGTTGGTCTTCCATATCTATCAGTTCTGCATCCCTCAAATAGTGTATTTTTGATTTCTGATTGGTTGACTCTGAGGATGTAGAACTTGCAGACATGGAGGGCTGACTGTGTATGAAATGTAATTATCAATATTAAAAAACATATGTCATATACTAATATAGATGCTTCTTTATTCACAAAATATCCAGATATAGTGGTGGTAATTATTACTAATATAATTTTGGGGGAGTAAGATGATATTTTAAAAGATATGTAGCAACTGTACTGTGATAACCAACTACTGTGGCTATTGCCTGCATCCATATGTTACTGAAATGCTAAATTACAGTTAATGACTCATTTTACTCCCATTGACATTCCATGGACCCCAGGTTAAGAAGGTAGCTTTCTTAGAAGAACGTCCATTGGTAAGGTCAAATACAATATCACTAAATGAAAAAAATGGGAAGTGAAGCCACATGATTTTATTCATGTGGAAAAATATACTCAGAGAATAAAAGAGCAGACAATGTTAGTCATGGTTTAATTTTCTTCTTTATGTGTGCCTGTATTTTAGGTGTCTATTTAAATGATCCCAGAAGCCCTGTTCTTCTCGTTTTATAACACGTAATCTCATGATTACCTATTCTGCATTTATCTTCTCACTTGGTCATGGGGCCATGCGGGCAGGCCCTGTTCCTCTTGAGCATGGTAGGTGGCATTCCTTCATAGTAAAGGCTCTGGGCCTTTCTTTAGTCAAGCTCTGGACTATGTGGCTTTAGGATTTATTGTTCTTAATTCATTACCATACATTGGGGTGGTCTTTCCTGAGATGTGAATGAGCTTGTAATGTGTTCCAGGCAGAGATGAGATGATGAAGATACAGAGATGCTTAGGGCAGCCTAGCCAGTAGACATGAGTGGCTGTGGAACACTGCATTGCCATTCACCAATCATTGCTCTCCCTCTCTGGAAGGATTGTGTAGCTCCACCCTGCTGTACTCAGGCATGGCCATGTGACTTGCTCTGGCCAGTGAAATGTAAGCAACAGTGATTTATGTTGCTTCCTGGTGGAAACTTGAAGGGCTGCATGAGCATTGCCAGCATTCTTTTGCACACAATTGTGTGCACAAAGTCCAGATAGAGTTTACTTTGTCTGCTTCATTCCAGAGAGTAGACAACAGGGGACAGAGCCCCATCTGACCAGGGATGGATGTGTGGAGAGAGCAGTAAATGAGCCATGGAGATGTTGAAGTCTTTTGTTGCCATAGTATAACCTAGTCTATCCTGAAAATACCAAGCCAATCACATGTTGACCTATAGCTTTATTCTCCTATCAGTTAACACAGTCATTACAGGTGGCGTGGATACTAGGTAGTATTAAGTAATGGTTGTTCTAAACCCCCATTTGGAACATTTGGATTTGAAAGACTGTCTCTTCCTGGAACACAGCCCTAGAGCAAGTGTCTGATGCAGGGAGGGAAATACAAGGCAATGCTAACCTATAATCACAACTAAATATTATCAGACAGTAGCCTGCAGGCTCAGGGTATGAAAATGTTCACATATATATTATAGATTATATATCACTCATATATTATTCATGTATAGCATTACAGATTACTATGGTATTACAGATCATTATCACTCATGTATTATTACATTATTCATATGTAGCATTACAGATTATTATCAGTCAGTTCTCTGCTATTCTCTGTCTTTGAAAGGGAGATTTCAGGTGACGCTAAATGCAGTCATCTCCTTTGAAATCCATCCTAACTCTTTAAAGATATTATACTTTTCTGGTTTGATAAAAGCTGCCAGGAAAACCAAACACAATCAGCAAAACATGCAAGAAGGTCACACAAAAATTATTCAAGTTTTTAAACAAATGACTTTTTAGGGTAGGTCATGGATTAATATTAGGCACCAATTTTCATTAGTTTTTGTGTGAATTATTCTCTCAATGTTATATTTTTGTGACTATCATTCCACATTTGCATACTCCAAGACTCTCTCTAGATGGGAGTCAGTCACACCACCAGTGACTAACCTTTAATGTTGAGAAGTACCCTAAGGGAATAACTTCTATTGCAAAATTTAATGTCATGGGTACAGTTCCTTCAGAGAAACCTCAAAGTATAGGGCACTTAATTTCAACAACTTAATAATTATCTCTCTTTTGCTAAAGTTGCAGATCCTTTATTTTGTCAGATCTCTTTCTCCCTATCTCATGCCACTCCACCCCAACAGCTACACTGCTAGCAAGGTGCAGGGCAGCTGACTTGATGTAATATCTTGTATGAGAAACAAATGATTATAAGGCCTAGCCCATAATATCACTGGGAGAATCACAATGGAAATGGTTTTATATAAAGTAACATCTTAATTTCTGTTTTTTATAAATGTATTTCCACACACCTTTTCTTAAAACAGGTTTTTTTCAGGCGTGAGTTACATGCTATAAAATTCTCTCATTTCGAATGTACAATTCAATATCTTAGTAAACTTACAGGATTATAAAACCACCACCACAATCCATTTCTAAAATGTGTCCTTCACCACAAAAGCTCCCTGTACCCCTTTGTCATCAGTTTCTGATCCTGCCCCAGCCCAAGCCTCAGGTATGTACTGATCTGCTTTCTGTCTCAATAGATTTGCCTTGTCTAAACATTTCATAGAAATAAAAGGAATCATACTGGTGGTCACCTATGGCCTGGATGTGTAGAGTGGGAAGGGGACTGGGGAGATCAAACTGCTTTTTAAACAGGCTTCCATCCAAGCCTCCTCATTTTAGCACCTGCCCTGCTTTTGCACTTACTTCCCAAGTACCCGGTGTTGCTCACTCCTAAAGCTGCAGAGGTCAGTCATTCACAGCTGAGCCTGGAGTCAGAGTGGCTGGAACTGAGTCCTGGCTATAGCCTTAACTGGCTGTGACCTTGGCAGGTTACTTAGCTGCCCCATGCCTCAGTTTTCTTATTTGTGAAACAGGGATAATGATAGTACCTACATCATTAGCGTGAAAACACATTTAAAGTACTTAGAAGAGTACCTGGCATATAGTTTTTGGCTATTCCTATTATTTTGAGGGGTTCTTGGTTTAAATTCTTGGCTTTTTAAATTAGGATGTGACCAGGGCTGGGAACTCTGTTGCAGAGGGACTTTGTGTCACAGGGTTCTCCTGAGCTCCATGAAGCTGCCGTGTCAGCAGCTCCACTAGGATTTTGTCTTGCTAGCCCTCTCAAGGCTGACCATCTTGCTGTTCCCCAGATTCTGGGCAGGTGGATATGTTCAGTCTATTCTATCCTATGCTTGGAATGTGTCCAGAAATTTTGTTTTCAGTTTGGAATTACAGAATTGCACAGTGGCTGAGCGGTCAGAAGGCCTTGTTTAGGTGGGAATCAACTGAGTGTCACTGCCATCACCTGGGAGCCACCCATACCTACTGAGTCAGGAACCCTGGGGTGGTACCAGCGGTCTGTGAGTAAAGAGCCTGCTGGAGCATTTGGAAACTTGCTTAGGTTTGAGAACCACAGAACATGGAATGGCTGCTCATGGCTTGTAGTGGGAAACACAAAGTCTTGGTGGTCTCCGCCTCTCTAAGTTCTTCAGGTGGGGAAGGCCTTTCTAGAGTGTCTGCTATCTACAGACTGACGCCCCTGTGTCACTGTTACTGATTCTCATATGAAAGACAAATAGAACATATGTAAATATTGTACCAATGTAGGCTTTCTTTGCATATGAATATATAATTATGCACATAAATTAACCACATGAAAGTAAAATAATACATATAATTAATTTACATAATTATTATACCAATATAGGTTATGTGTAAGTATATATAATTATGTATATATCCTAATGCATAGCATGTTATATGATATGTATAAATTATATCACATAATGTAGCTATATTATACATAATTATATGTGCAAAAATATTTTATCAAGAAAGATAAAAATGGTAAACATTTGACAACTATAGGGAAAACTCACACAGAATCTAGCAGAAATGATCTAATTAAAAGTAGCTTAAACATTACTGTGTCTCCAGAACTGAGACTCAAGTTTAGAGCAGGCCACTAAAAATTTTTTTGTATTTAAAAGAATTTAAAATATATATTATATAATTATAAATTAATACGTTTATCTAATTATAAATTAATATATTTATTCATATATAATATTATATAAATATATACATAAATTTAGAGGCAGGCTGTCACTCTGTCACCCAAGTTAGGTTGCAGTGGGGCAATCATAGCTCACTGAAGCCTCGAACTGCAGGGCCATTTGTTGATGGAAGGTGTAGGTAAAGTTAAGCAAGTTTCAAGTGTACAGGCAGACTGCCTCCCACTGAGGTCTGGTAAATCTCAACACTTTTTATTTGGAGCCAGCCAGTCAGAAGGTAGTCAGAATGTAGTCAGAAAGTTGACATTCCTTCCACCAATCAGAAGCCACAAATTCTTGAATAACCATATTACAACTACTCAATATGAAACACCATTTGCAACTATGAAGATAGCAAATATAGCAAAAACCAAAGCTGCTGAGGTTGCAGGAAGATTAATATGCTCCTAGTGATTACTGCCAGTGGTGAAAACTGACAAAACATTTAGCAACATCAATCGAGAGTTGTAGAAACGTTCATTTCCTTGTGAATTAGCTTCAGAAATAATTCAGTGGATATACTACAAGCTGCATGCACAAAGGCTCTCTTTTATGTCAACATTTGCAGTATTGATAAGTTACAAACAACCAAGTGTCCAGTGATAACAGAGGGTCTAAGGGAATGATCATGTCTTGACACCATGGACTATTATTCAGCTGTGAAATATATTTGTGGAGATTATATTATACAACAAAAAGTCTCTAAAAGTAGGTCTTTTAGAGGGAAAATGAGGAACAGTAAATTGTTTCTACATGAAACTAGACACGCATATAGTCAAGGAACTGAAAGGAATACAGAGTCTCATTTAAATTTTTCTAAATGAAGCAATTCTTCTTCAGGAAAAACTGTAATTTATTGTTTTACAAATGACATAAGGTTCTTACATACTTCAATCCAGCAACTATTTTTGAGCACATAGTGGCCTCCTAGCTACACCGTATAGTGCAAATTCTTGCAATTCCCTCTTCTTTTTCTGAGGAATTGTCCCTTGGGATTCTCCTTTCTGAAACAAGAATTGATTTCCTAGCATTGTCTGCTTTACAGTGTTTCTGTTTTCTTCCTCTCCTCTCGTATCTCCCCTAACTAGGCCAGCGTGGGCCTGGGGATGGACTTTTCCCAAGGTTTATTTCATCCCTTTTCTATATATGAAGTAGGCAGTGACTTAAATGTTAAATATTTGAGGTAGTGGATATGTCGTCTAGCTTGATTGAAATATTCTACATTGTATTCATAAATCATAACATCTCTTTGTGGCCTGTACATGTATACAATTATAAATTATTACTTTACAGTAAAAAAGTAGGCAGTGACATGTCCATCTTTCCCCAATAATAATAAAAATACCTCATGCTGAGCCCACGTGGCTCTTGTGTTCTGCTCTCTGATAACCATGGCAACAGTGTAAGGCAGTGGTAGGCTGTGTTTTTTTTCTCCCTTCATAAGGGTGGGAACTGAGCAGTGGCAGAGCTGGAATGAGCACCCTCTTTGTGTGATTATTTTTGTGGGAGCACTGGGTCAGGCTGGCTTTGGTGTGACTCCCTGCTCTGTTGCCTGCTAGAAAGCCACCTGGCCTCTACTGGCCTCATTGTTCTCATCTGTAAAATGGGGTGATAATAGGACTGCCATCATAGGGTCATGAGGAATAACGGACCCACAGGAAGTGCTCAACTTGGTGCCAGGCCCAGTGAGCAGTAGCCTTTGAGGAACTGTGGCCCCCACCCCAACTCTCACATGTGTGTGGGGGAGTTGAAGCTGCTTGGAGGGAGGGATGATAATTTGAAACTTAGATCATTGGAACCTTAGAAATACAGAATATGGAGGGCGATGGGGGCTGGTAAGCCAGCGCTCTGACCCATCCTTGGAGCTGGCTGAGGCTCAAGGCCCTTCTCTGAGGACAGGGAGCCTGGCCCCTGCCTCCAGTTGTGAGGAGCTCTCCTTGGTGCTGAAGCATCAGGTTCCACTGTTGGGAGCCCTGTTCCAGATTATTCTTAACCACAGGTATTCCTACATCCAGTCCTGCTCTCCATTCCCGCAGCAGGGAATGGGCATGTGATCACCTGAGGGTCCCTGCAAAGAGTACGTCTGCCCCTCTGCCTGGGAACCCTTCCCTCTACTGTCAATATGAGGTGTGGCTCTTCTGTCTTCTAAACAACTCGTGCCCTCATTTGCTGTTCCCTGAATGCCCAGCCATCTCACCCTTCCCACATTGTCCTGGAGAAGCTCTCTTCTGTTTCAGCTTTCTCCCAGGATGACTCCAAACTCTGGCTTCAACAAAACTGGAACTCCTCACCCCCCAACACTGTGGTGAGGCTTGTCCTTCTCCCCACCTACACCTCAAGAGGCACTATTAGGGACCTGCTCCCATGCACCTCTTTGTGATGTGCACCCCAAGACCCCAGGCTGCAATCTTTCCAGGGCCTTGAGAGCACTGTACCTGCGTTTGATCCTCCTTCAGTGGCCATCCTATCCTTCTCCATCCCACATCCATTCCTGACTCCTGCTGGCTGTGTCCTCCAGGCCCTCCCTCCTGTGCCTTCATCCTAGAATGGACTCTGTAGCTAACAATTCACTGTCTTCCATTTCATACACAGGCAAATGGATGCCCATATCTGGGCTACCCATGGCTGGTTCATGGTGCCGTGCAACAATCCCTTGCTTATCCTGACGCATTGGCAGCACCTTTTGCCCCCGTCAGCGGCCATTCTGTACCTTCAACTGCAACTCAAATGACTTACAGAAATGAAATCATCTCACTTTTTAAGTACAGCCCTGCCTTTTATTCATGGTGAAAATCAGGTGTAACGTACAAATCAGACATAAAAGCTTTGAGCTTCCTACCATCGCCACAGACAAATTGACGTGCAGGCACACTCAGCATGCACTTCCCCTCAGCCTTCCAGTCTGCTCTGTGCCTGGGGGCTGCCTCTCCCCATGGTCCCATCACCAGGCTCCCTGGACCTCTGGCTTCCCATGGATTTGGCCAGTGGGAGGCACCAACAGGAGATAAGAGTGGGGAAAGAGACAGTCTGGGTATTTCCTCTCTCTGGCCTCCTCTCTGCAGTAACTTTTGCCCTCTGAAACTTCAGCTGCCTCTGACAGCCTCCAGTCCAAATTTCCAGCTGGGATTCTATTAGCTCCAGTGACTCAATTCCCTTTCTGTTGCTTTGGTCCTAGAAGTGGAGATGGCCTCTGAGTCTTGTGACTCAGAGGTGATATATCCCTGGTATATCACCATTCTTTGGTGCTGTGTTAACCCCACCTTTATGTCTGTTATATTAAAGTCTCTGCCTTTGAACCACTTCAGAGGGGAGGGACTCCTGTTTCCTACTTTGTACCCTGAATGGTCTGCTCATCAAGTCCTCCCTCCCTCCAGAGGATGAGATATCCCACCATCCCCACAGGGCAAGAGCTACCCACGCTCTTGACCTGTCTCCTTCCTGCATTGATTTCTCCCACTCTGCTCTGCTCCCTGCCCCTAAACACACTCCTAACTCTTCCATCCCCTGCTTTGTACTCTCTGCTCTACTGCTGGCTACTGCCCTATGTCCTACCTTTCATTTCGTTCCATCTTTTGGAAAGTATGATCTTTTCATTCATTTCTGGTCTCATTCAGCTGGCACCATCCTGTTACCTAAGTGGAAGCCTCTCCATCCCCATTGTTAAGATGTCCGGTGATGGCTGATCACCACCTGCCAAGGATGGGTCTCAGCAGGTACCTTACACAAGCTGTCTGAATAGGGGAGGTGCTGGGTCATGAACGTGGCTTTGGAGTAAGACTATTCTGTCAGTTCCTCACTGTATTAGTCCATTCTCACACTGCCATAAAGAAATACCTGAAACTGGGTAATTTATAAAGAAAAAAGGTTTAATTGGCTGACGGTTCTGCAGGCTGTATGGGAAGCATGGCTGGCGAGGCCTCAGGAAACTTACAATCATGGTGGAAGGTGAAGGGGAAGCAGGCACATCTACATGGCAGGGGCAGGATGAAGAGAAAGCCAAGGGGGAGGTGCTGCATACTTTTAAACAACCAAATCTTGTGAGAATCCTATTATGAGACAGCACTGGGGGACAGCTAAACCATTAGAAACTGCCCCCATAATCCAGTCACCTCCCATTAGGCCCCACCTCCAACACTGGGGATTACAATTCAACCTGAGATTTGGGCAGGGACACAAGTCCAAACCACATCACACACCCAGTGTGGCTCTGGCACATTTTGTAACTCCTCTGATCCTTGGTTTCTTTTCATTCAAAACAGGCTGTAAACCATCTATCTATATCTCTCTATAGCAGGCATGCATTGGTGCCTAGGGACACTCAGTCAAGGTGGTTATGACTGTCATCATTGCATTTATTAACTATCACTGGTTTTTCTCTTGAAACTCTCTTCCATGACATTCATCAAACCAGGTTTCCATATTTATCCTCCAAATTCTGACCATTTTTTTTCTTAGCTCCCATCTGGGAAGTCTGGCATTTGCAAGTTTCCACTTCCAGACTTGACTGCTCTTCAGCTCTGGCCATCTCTACGTGAAAGATCCCCAGCCCTCACACACGTTCAAAGCCCAGCCCTTGCCTTTCCCCATGACCTGCCTGTCATGGGGATGCTCCTCATCCTCATGGCTAACACTCAGCTCAACCCAATGGTCCAAGTTAGAAACGTGGGCTTTGCTTGGCATTCCTCTCTTTGGAAGAGGCTGGGCTGCAGGGTGCCATGGGCACACAGCCTTCACATCAGCTTTTTCTGGGGGTGCTCAGCTTCAGGGTGCCACCTGCTGGAGGCTGTTCCTCCCCGGGCAGCCCACACTAAGGAGGTGAATGTGGGAGAGAGTGAGGGAGTGTGTGAGAGTGAATGAGGAGCCCTGCAGGCCAGGGGATACTCTCTGTGGATGGCACTCTTTCTCCAGAACTCTCGGCAGGACCGAGGTGTGTGGGGCCTGGGTCAGGGCCCACTTCTGCCTCTGCTCCATCCTGCAGCCTCCCCTGCTTTCTGTGGAGCTTGATCTCTAATAAGCATCTTGCATTCCAAACTCTGTCTTAGCTTCTGGCTGCAGACAGCCTACCCAGCCTCGCTCTGTCTTACACGTCCTCATCACGGAGACAGATCCTTTACCTTCCCAGCTATCTTGAATCCATCCCTCTCTTTCCAGCCCTGCTGCTCTTGCTTTCATTCAAGCCCTTGTTCTTTTTAACTTGTCCTGTTTTCTTCCACTCCTCTCAACTTCCCAGAGCCACCCCAAGTCACTATCAAAGTGGTCTCCATAAAAGGCAAACCTGACTGTGTGACCTTCTCTCAAGCCCCTTGTGTCCAATTGTTCTTGCATTGTTATGAAGGAATGCCAGAGGGTAATTTATAAAGAAAAGAGGTTTAATTGGCTCATGGTTTTGCCGACTGTACAGGAAGTATGGTGCTGGCATCTGCTTGGCTTCTGGTGAGAGCCTCAATTGTGGCAGGAGGTGAAGGCGGAGCAGGAGTGTCACATAGCATGAGCAGAAGCAATAAAGAGAGTGAGAGGGGAGGTGCCACATTTTTATTTTATTTTATTTTATTTTATTTTATTTTATTTTATTTTATTTTTATTGTTTTTGAGACAAAGTCTCGCTCTTTTCGTCCAGTCTGGAATGCGATGGCGCGATCTCGGCTCACTGCAACCTCCTCCTCCCGGGTTCAAGCGATTCTCTTGCCTCAGCCCCCCGAGTAGCTGTGATTACAGGGGCCTGCCATCATGCCCGGCTAGTTTTGGTATTTTTAGTAGAGATGGGGTTTCACCTGTTGGCCAGGCTGGTCTCGAACTCCTGACCTCAGGTGATCCATCACCTCGGCCTCCCAAAGTGTTGGGATTACAGGCATGAGCCACCACACCAGGCCGCCACATTCTTTTATCCAAGCAAATCTCATGTAAGCTCAGTGAGAACTCACTTATCACCAAGGTAATGGTGCTAAGCCATTCATGAGGGATCCACCCCCATGATTCAGTCACCTCCCACCAGGCCCCACCTCCAACACTGAGGGTCACGTTTCAACATGAGATTTGGAGGGGACACACATCCAAACCTCATCACCCCTCTAAGCCTCTTTGAGTGCCCAGCCTCCTGACCTCCTCACCAACCCAACCAACCTACCAGGGATTCTGGGAAACTCTGGACTGCTCAGGCCTGGAGCCCTTGCCCACACAGTCTCCTCCTGTGAAGTCCACCTGGAGGATGCCTCCACTGGGGTCAGGGGTCACCTCCACATCCTCAGGACAAGCTCACTTCTTTGGTCAAGTTTTTGTATCTCACACATATTACAAAATTCACGTAGCCTTAACTAGGTTATAGCATTAATTTCAGATTTTCTGCCTTCCCGAAGGCAAAGCCACCTTCCCCAGGGCCCAGCTCATGGCACCTTCTCAGAAATTTGTGGATTCTCCCTCAGAGTCTCCAGAGGAACCAGCTCTGCCCACACCCCTGCTGGATCCCAGCATGACCCATTTGGACTTCTTACCTACAAACTGGAAGATAATAAATTGTGTTATTTTAAGCCATTGATTTTGTGGTCATTTGTTATGGCAGCCATAGAAAGCAAATACGTGTTTAAGCATTGATTTAAAAAAGAAAAACCACAACATACCGGAAAGGCTCTCATTGTAAACTACCCCAGACTGCCTGGCTTTGGTGAATCTCAAGGCTGACTTTAAAATGGAGTTTTTTTTCCTGCTTCCTTCCATGGCTATCAAGCAAGCCAGCAACAGAAAATTTCATTTACATTTAGCATTTTCTGTCCCAGTGGTCTCCTCTCTCATCTGTCTCTATGTTGATCAAGCAGATATGTGGGCTTTCTGGTACAGGGTCTAAAATAAACATGAGCAGCTGCCCAGAAAGGGCAAAGGGTTTTCTCATGACTAGAGTATGTGAGCTTCTGTGTGGGCTGCACAGCCTCCTTTTGATGCTGAGAGGCCTTTGGGTTTTTCTTTTTCCACCTTTCTGCTACGTTCCAAAATGTTGATACTATTTTCCAGGTAAGTGAGGTTTTACCATACTATTGTGTTCTTGGAATATTAATTTCCGTCTTTGATTATATATCTTTTCATATATAGTAAATTTATGTTGCTATTTATATTTTAAAATGACCAATTTCCCTCCACTGGCCTCATAATAAAAGAAATAAAAGTCTCCGTTGGCTAAAGGTTAAGTACATAGCTTTAGATTTTTTTTCCTCCCTGGAGCCTCAGGACGTGTACAGGTGTTCTACATGCTTTTCACAAAAAAAGAATCAAGGGCTAGGAACCTAGGTTTTGAACGTGCATTCAATGTACATTCATAATAAAAGCTGAACGACTGGCACATTCATGGTTGCTCCTTGATGTAAATGAACGGCTGAATGAAAGTTTAAGGGCACAGCTCACCTCCGAGACCCTCTTCACACTTAGACCTGACCAAGGGATCTTGAATTCCCTTGTAAAAATAGCTTTTCCTCTCCATAGCAGCTGGCCTCTTCCTCCCGGTATCTTTGTAATCCGGCTGGGTGTTTTTTCTTTTTCTTTTTCTTTTTTTTTTTCCCACACTGCCGTTGGATAAAAGATCCCGCCTTTGATTGAAATGGAATCTTCCACTATTGAGCAAGCCTTTGTTGAATGAGTCATCGGGGCGGCCGCTCATTGGCTGAGGCCGCTGGAGCCCAGGGGATTGCCTGGCACCGGCTGCAAGGCCCTGCTTCATTCACAGAAATGCTGGCTCGCTCGCTAGCCTTTTCATTCACACAAACAGCATTTCATTCACATTTTGCTGTTTTTGTCTGCATCTAATGAAGATCTCGCTTTGGGAATGATAGGGCTGTTTCGCTACAGATCTGGGGAGGACTCTGATAACCACCAAAATCATCTATGGGGTGTGCAATTGCTGTTGCTATGCAAGCCAGGGAAAGGGAACAAATGAGTGCCGTGTGGCTGTTCTGCTAGGGCTGCGGCACAGGAGGCGAGCCGTGGGGACGCGTTTCCTGTACCGGGGACGCCGCGGCTCCTCTGCGCTCTTGCGTCCTAGGAGTTGGTCTCACCCGCTCGCCCGCCATGAGTGGCGCTCATTAAACTCTGCTCCGTAGAGCAGGGTTCAAGATTCAGGACCTCACGTGCACCACATGTTCGGTCATGGGCGTGAGAGGACTCAGGGTGACCTGAGAGTGTGCTAGAGCTGAATTTATTCGCTTGCTCAGAAGTTGCGGGGAAACTGATAGTGAGTGTGTCACTGTGGAGCAGGTGATCCTAATGCATGAGGAAGCCTGGCAGAGCCCACTGAGGTCAAGAGTCAGAGGGCTTCAGTCTCGGGCAGACCTCTGGGGACAGCGAAAGCCTTGCTCTCCTAACTGAGAGGAGGAAGGCCTGTGCATTTTACTTGCAAGCCCGAGCCTGACTCCTGAAAAGAAGGCATATTTTCCTCCCTGTGGATTTGATGTGCAATAAGAACAGCTGCATTTTTTCCTTCCTGACTGCAGGGTTGCAAGCAGCAACTGAAGGAACACTGAAATGTATTTGTAGCATTTCTTAGGCGTTTTTCCAGAGCTTAAACACATTCAGCAGGAATAAAGCTTCAAATGCAGCCCCTTTTTTGGAATGGATTTCTGGAGCCTGTTGCCACTCGTGAAAGAAGCACTTTTCTTCTTTTTTGGAAGTGGATATTCAACTTAACCCTGGCTGAGAAAGACTGCTGTAAATTAGCAGGGAAGACCCCTTGATTGGCACTGTGCAGAAGTTCATATGCAGATTTTTTTTTTTTTTGAGGAACTGCATTGCCACAAAGACACTTGTCATCGCTGCTCTGTTAATTTGAAAAGAAAAAGCAAAACCCAGGAAATTGGTATTTTACGTTCACCTGGGGGTGAATATCCTTTTGGTTTTTTTCTATTTAAAAATTCCTGCTGCCTTCCAAGTCAAGATTCATCAGGATTCGCTGAAGATCTGATTCTTAAAAAGCCTTCGTCACATTTTAACGCATCGCTGTTAGACACTTTTACAGGCTCACACAGATGGGCTGAGCAGGGACGAGCAAAACCTAACAGAATAATGGGTTTCAGAAAGTTCATTTGACGATTTGAAGGAACTGGATTGGATTTACCTTTGGCACAAATGCAGATTGCGGGGGATGGGAAGGTGAAAAATCAAAGGTTGGAAGGAAATATCTGGGAAGGTAGAAAAAGGAAATTTGAGAATTGATTGGCTCTAGTGTGCTGTCAGCGGGTGGATGTCGTGTTTTTCTTCTTTTTTTCCTTTTTTTTTTTTCTGCTACAGGAAGTGATTTGCAGTGCTCACCGAGCCTTTGTTGAGAAGGGTCTCCTCTCAGAGTGAGTCATGCTTTTGCTGTGAGCAGCCCCAAGCAGCTGGGCGCTCCATCAGAGGCAACTATGACTTTTGCAAAGCAAACGTGCAACCCCAAGCAGCGGTCTCCCCGGCCGGGGCTGCGCGGCCGCTGCTGCGCTGGCTTTTAATGGTGGGAGGGCACCATCCTCTTGCTCTACTCTCGCTCTCCAGAAGGCTGTCCCGGGGCCCCCACTCTCCGTCCCGCTCCGGGGACAGTGGCTCGCCTGCTATGCGCGGCAGCCCGCGCCGGGGCCGGCACCAGCAGCGCCTGGGCGGATGCAGCGAGCCCACGGAGGGGCATGCTTCCACGCACCAAGTACAACCGCTTCAGGAATGACTCGGTGACATCGGTCGATGACCTTCTCCACAGCCTGTCGGTGAGCGGCGGCGGAGGCAAGGTTTCGGCGGCGCGCGCGACCCCGGCGGCGGCTTCCTACTTGGTGTCCGGCGAGGCGCTGCGCAAGGCGCCCGACGATGGGCCCGGCAGCCTGGGCCACCTGCTCCACAAGGTGTCCCACCTGAAACTCTCCAGCTCGGGCCTCCGCGGCCTGTCGTCGGCCGCCCGGGAGCGGGCGGGCGCGCGGCTCTCGGGCAGCTGCAGCGCGCCCAGCCTGGCCGCCCCGGACGGCAGCGCGCCCTCGGCGCCCCGCGCCCCGGCCATGAGCGCCGCCAGGAAGGGCCGGCCCGGCGACGAGCCGCTGCCCAGGCCCCCTCGGGGGGCGCCGCACGCCAGCGACCAGGTGCTGGGGCCCGGAGTCACCTACGTGGTTAAGGTGGGTGCGGACGCGGGCCGCCCTGGGGGTTGGGGATTCTGGGGCCAGGGTGGGAGCCAGTTCAGGGCAGACTCCTTCATTCCCTGAAGCCCAGGGTGCGGGGCGCACCCGCGACTGTCACGTTAGAGGCAAGCAAATGCGCACTCCTTAGCAATCAGCTCACTTGAGAGCGGTGAGGAGGGAACTACAAATGCGCTTTTCCCTCATCCATTGGGAAAAGGTTTACCACTCGGGTGACCCGCTCCGTCCCGGTTTTCCCTAGGCTCCACTTTTTTGGCACGCCTTTGCCACCTGGCTTACCAGATGTCTGGCCCGTGTCATGGGCGCCCAACCCTGGGCAGTGGGGGTCCGGCCTGCCTAGTATCTAGGAAACGCGCTGGGGAGACCTGGGCAGCCCCCGGGAGGAGAGATGCACGGAGTGGCGGCCCTACTCCTGCTGTGTCTTCCCCGGCGGGAGGGTGGGCATCTTGTTGCCCCCCGCAGCAAGAATTCCCAGCTCCTTGCAGAGCAGGCCAAATGCTGTGCTGCTTTCTCTTCGACGGGCTTTACTTTCTCACTCAGGCCAGGTTTTCTTGGGGTTTGTCTTTCATTCCCTAAGGAAAGGTTCTGGTTTACAGCAGCGGAATGAGAATTCTGGGACTATTTTTCTGGTGACTGTAGTCTTCCATTTAAATGTGCTAAAAGGGAACTAGGGCGCTGCGCTTGGAGCCACAGGCTGGAAAGGAGTTTTTTCCTCCAACACAAAGATGATAAAATCACGATGTAGTCAATAAAATTCCACCCTTATGCAAGCATGTTATGATATTTAAGGAAAAATGCTCAGCACAGTTCAAGTAATCTGCCACGCGGTTATTTCCTTCTGCCGGTTGGGCAGCTCAGAGCTTTAACAGCCTCCACAGCCTAGCAGACACCCCCTACACAAGGGATTAAGGATGGAAGTTGCAGTATTTCAATCCTGCCACTCCAAGGCATGGCTTTGTATTGAGAAAGAAATGAGACACAAACTCTATCTCTACGGTGTCCTCAATAACACTGAGAAACCCCCAGGATGTCTGTTCCGTAAATATTGGCTGCAGATTCCAGTGTAAAAATTAAACAGAACACATCCTCAGGTAAAATGCAGTATCTGGTAATTTCAGAACCAAAATATTAACAGAAATACTTAACTTTGTGGATTGCCTTTAACTATATAAAAAGTACTTACAGATGAATGTGGCCATTGTTGTTAAAAGAGGGCTTCTTCACCTTTTCAGTCTGCTTTTTAATTTAACCTTCATTTTAGCTTCTAAGTATGGATTATTAAATTTTCCAAAGGGATATAGATGAGCATAATATATGCATATTTGGTTGAGTTTATTTTAAGAGATACTGAATATTCTTCTTGTTTTGCTTACTTAAATTATATAACCAGGGGCCAAAAACAAAAAGAAAAAAACAAACCAAACCAAAAATCCCTGACAGCTTTGAGGTTGTGTTTACTTCTGGGGTGTTAGCATAATTGCTGTTTTAAAAAGCCTACATTTCAAATAGACAAATAGACCTTGGCAAAGCTTTTTCTACCTGTCATATTAAACAGAGTAGTTTTCAAATTGAGGGAGAATTCTCAAACTTACGGCTTTAAATTTTTGTTTTAATCACTTTGCTTAGAACTTTGCTTTTGCTTTTTAAAGAAGGAAGGCGAGCATCCAGTTTGAAAGGTAAAATGTGGCAAAATAATGATGAATGTACGAAAATAAGGCGGCTCTGCATCGACAATCTGTTGCTGTAAGGTTTGTGACTTACTGGCAGCATCAGCAGTAGTATTCATAGTCAAAGGGCTGGATCTACACAGAGCTTGTCTGTGTCTTGGGTTACTTTGTGTTGCCTCAAATTTAAGGGGTTGCAGTGACGGGTTGAGGGGTGCGTGGCATGGCTAATTAGGGCTCTGTACCATCCATGTTTTGGTTCCTTGTTCATTAGCAGCCATGAATGGTGCTGTGATGTGAACATAAACGCAGGCATTGTCCTCTGCTCTCCTTGAGAAGTTTGAAATCACGCAGAAAGAAAACCAGATGCTAAAGTGTGTGTGCATGTTTGATTCAAATTATCACATGGCCCTCTGTTGGTGCACATGTGCAAATTCCCGCATTGCCCATGTTGAGTTTAAAACCTCGAACTTATTTTATTGAAAAATTATTAAACTGAAAACAATCTTAATTTGGCGTTATTTAGAATTTTTGAATAGTTCTACTGGTATCCTTACTTTAAAAGATTTCTGGTAGATAGAAATGGGCCATCTTTATCATATGACTAGGTACCAATCGTAAAATCTAAAGGTTTAGGGTTTGGGAAAGGATGCATTATTCTCTTTGATGTAATTTTTTTCTAAATTAAAAATAAAGCCCCCAAATGTTTTCTAGTTTCCTGGAAAATTTATATACTGTATTACAGATTTTCACCTCTCAAAGAAATACCTACTTACAGGTGATATTAGGATATTGCACATATGAATTATAATTCAAAAATATTTCAACTTAATCTGAGAACAGGGACTGTAAAATACAGAAGTCTGGTGAATTGTGATCATCTAGGAAACATTAAACTATTTGAGCAACAGCTTAGAATGTGAATTAATGAAGGACTTAAAATTTAAACATGGAAGAAGTTCCTGAGCAACAGTAGAATTCAAAGCTCAGAGCATGTCTAATTGGTCCATCACTGAGTTTGCTGCTAAATAACAGAATGGGGCTATGCACACAGGAAGGCTGCAGCTTACTCTGCGTGGAGGTTTATACTCTTTTCAGCTGGGCCTCATTGGCAGCACCTTTTTACTCCCCTAAGTATCTTGATATTTCCTTTTTTCTTTTGGTGACGTAAAAGAAAGAACAACAGACTATGCTCTTGATAGAAAAGAAAAATCCAACAGCAAAGAACAATGACTATTTTCATTAAATTTCCATTTTAAAAGTATTTGATATTTGGACCTAAAAGAAATGCAAAATGAGTATTGATTACGTTGCTGCCCACCTTTAAATTATCTTATCCTAAAGTCAAACCTGGGTAGGACCCCAATCACTCAAGGAGGCTGCTGGTCTTTAGCAGGTTCAAAAGGCAATATCCTGGTCCTCCACCTTCTCCGTCCTCAGATCCACGGTGGGGAAACTGTAGGAAGGAATATGAACAGTGCAGGGGACAGGAGGCAGGGGTTCAGTTTTTAAAGAGCTAGTGGGCCATCTGAAGACAAGCACAGCCTTGACATTCAGCTCTGAAACTGCCTGCTGGAGGGGGTGAGACTGGAGCAGGAAGCAATGCTGTGTGGGCTGCACCGGGTTTGCCTTTGGCCCCAGCGTGGTCCCCAAAAGACAGGCTCCTTCTTAGAGCACATCACAGCACAGACTTCAAAAGGATAAGAAGTGACCATATTTAGAACTGACCCAAGTGCCAAGAGCAAGAATCAGGAGGCCCAATGTAAAAGCAATGGTTTTAAGTGCCCACTGCTCAGAGCTATTCCAACAGAGTCAGCATTCAGTGAGCCAGCAGATTACGCCATTCATAAACACCTGTGAAGGCTCCAGCGAAGTTATATAGGTTTCAGCTTGTGGAGTGTTGTACCCTTTTGGAACAAAGCTCTGTTTTTACAAGGACTCTTTAAAAATTATTTTATTTCTCCCATTTGTGCATCTAATGATATTTGGGGTGGTATAAATAATTTGCTTTATTTGTAAATTACTGCCTTTTATAGGTGGTCTTCATAAATTACATTTACTCAAAAATTTATTCTTAATTTTTTTTCACTTGACAAAGTGTATAAAAATATCTTAAATTTTCGTTTTCTCAGAGCTGTATTCTTTTGGTAACTGTGAGCAAAGATCATACAAAAGTTATTTTAACTATATTAAAATAACTATATCAATTCTACTATAATAATATAGAATTTTATTTTACCTCTAGACTGAAAAATTGATTTTGATGTGGAGTTGAACTTTAAAAGTTCACTTTTTTCTCAAAATTGTTTCAAGATCTTATGATATGGATGGCTTACATGTAAACATCTAAATGGTTTGAAAAATAGTTTAAGAATTTCTTTTGCCATTAATAGATAAATTTATTAATTTGATCTGGATAGTGAGTTGTCTCTTTTTATGTGACACAAGCATAGATGTGTTAAAGGCACACACACACGACACACATACAAACCACACACACACCTCACATATACACACACATATGCACATACACACCATGCACCCACACACGACCATACAGACACCACACACACACAACACACACACACCCACAGCCCACAGGTAGATGACTTGTGATGACTTTGGATGGGGGCTGTTTTCTTTCTTGTTAGAAAATAGGAAATGTCATATTTCTAGAAATACCCAATTATCTCAGTCATTTCTTTTATATTCATGTTTAAGAAAAAGATAAGCTACGACAAAACTTCCATCCTATAAAGAACAGATGGCTGCTCCTCTGCCTCCACACGGTGTCTTACCTTTGAGTATATGTCATAGTTTTGAGGAATATATGATTACTATCACTAAAGCAGAGTCCTGGGAACAGAAAGTCTGGGCAGCAAACACATGAACCCACTTGCAAGACTGGCTTTCCAGCCAACAGGCTGGCCCTGCAGGATGTGCCGGTGCCGCCGGCCTGCAGTGCCTGGCCTGGGGAAAGATCCTGGACTGGTGAAAGGCAGGACACCTGGGCTGCAGCTCCACCACCACCTTAGTGTGGGGCTAGAGCAATCAGCTCACCTCTCTGGATCTGGCTGTCCCCGGCTGCAGCAAGTTGAAGGCAGGGTTGTGCTGGGGTTGGTCTCTATGGGTTGGGGGCCTGGCCGAGGCAGAAATGGTGGCATCCGTATCGTTTTTTGCACCAGCATCTAATGTAATTGGAAGAGATGGGCCCAGGGAAGCACACTGCAGTATCAGGAGTGTGCTCACCTGGTGGACACCTGCTGTTATCACTGGGGCCAGGGCCAGACCCTGCAGTACAAGGACCCAAGTCCATGGTGGGGCTCAGAGGAAAGCAACAAGGAGGAGCCAGCATGTTCAATGAAAATACCCAAGGGTAATAGAGTTAGTGAATTATTTAATTCATAAATAAAATGGTTGCAGATGGAATGGAAAGAAATGACCAGTTATGTGTGTTTCCTGGGTAAAGGACAAGAAAACAATTTTGCAGTGTATCATAAGAGTTCTACAATATGTGGTGGATAAATAATATCTTTAAGGTGGGAGGCAGTGAGCATAGGAACAGCCTACTGAGTGGGTGGATGTTGACCATCGTGTGTGTGTGTGTGTGTGTGTGTGTGTCTGTATGTGTGTGTGTCTGTGTGTGTGTCTGTGTGTGTGTGTCTGTGTCCTTGTGTATGTGTGTGTCTGTGTCTGTGTGATGGGGTGTGGGGATGTGAAGCTGCACAATATGCCTTACAAGTTGGTTTGGGTCTTACAAGTTCATAATTACTCATTTTCTGTTGAGTTAAAAAACAAAACAAAACATTTTGACCCCACTGTGATTTCGCCTCTCCCCTCCCAACCAAAACAACAACAGCGTGACAAGGATCCACTGAGGGTCCACTGGGAGTCATTAGTCCATGTCTCCCAGTGCTAGAATTGGTGAATTTTCCCTGAGTGGCCACTTCAGAGTTGCAGAGCAGTCATGGTTATAAATAAGCAGAGTGACACCAGTTACACTGGGGTGAGAGGGATTAGGCATCCCTGTTTGGACCACTTGACCCCCAGTGAGATACCAGGGGCCAAAGGCCATGTTTCCATGGTTACAGGCCATGCTGGTCTTTGTCTTTGTGAGGAGAGTTAGTGAGAAGGTGCCAGATATACCTAAGCTCTCCTGTACCATCTGACATGACTGGAAGAGGCACTGCTCTTCTTGGCTGGCGAGCATCTTCTCAGCTCTGGATGGCACCTCTGGCTGGGGTCTCTTTTTGAGGCAGTTGACAGCAGTTTAGTAGATCCATGGATTCTATGATCTACAGATTCTGGGTTCAGACATGCCTTGCTCTGCACCTCAGCTGGCCTGGCAAATACCACTGCCATCTAGTGAAGATTTGGGTTTCTAGCCATGAGCCCAGGTGCCTGTGAGGATCTGCAGTGAAGCCTAGATGCTGGAAGAAGCTGCCGAAAAGGGAAGTCGAGGAGACAGCTCAAGCAGGTGCCTTACCCCGTCCATTGGAGCTTCCAGGTGCCTGATGCTCCAGCAGCTGTATGGATATCTGAAGCTCCTCAAAACCAAGAAGAAAAATGTTCAAAGAGCTGATTGTTATAATGCTGCTTACTTCAGACTTGAAGCCATCCTTGGATATCATCTGAAATGCATGGTTTTCCCAAAATGGAGAACCCCCCAAAAGAGGCTTTGCTCACTTTCATCTATTGAATAGGCAGAAAAAGAAGCAAAGAGTCGATTCCAAATTTCAAGAATTTAAATTTGTATGAACCCTTCAAACTCTAGAACTTGGCCTTCACCCAGCCTCACATCAGAAGTGCTCTCTACTCTGAGGTCATTCTGACAAACTTCATTTTATCAAATTCCATTAAATATAATTGCTTGGCAATCTACTGACAGTAGTGCTTTTTGCTGTGCAAACATTAAAAATTTCCACTGCCACCTGCCCAAATAGAAACTTTGTTTTTTTTTCAAAAAAAAAAAAAAAATCAAAATACGGTTCTAGTTCTGTTGACAAGGAATTTACCCCTAAGGTGGTATTTAGCAGACATACTGTATACTCTGGGCCTCTTACAGTTTTTACCAAAGCAGGAGTCATAGAAGGCTTTTATTTCTTACGATAAAATGATGAAAACCTAGTTGTTTTGAGCGTTCTTTGCCTGGAAGAAACAGCCCTTCACAATGACTTATTGTCCCTCTGGAAGATGGACAAAATGTAAGTGAATTATGAGGGATTTGTGTACAATCATCCCTTGAGATCTGAGGGGGACTGGTTCCAGGAACCCCATGGATACCAAAATTCAAACATGGTCAAGTCCCTGATACAAACTGGTGCAGTATTTGCAAATAACTTATGCACATCTTCCGTATACCGTATACTATAAATGTAATATCTCTAGATTACTAATATCTATTATAATGTAAATGCTACACAAATATTTGTTATACTGCATTGTTCGATTTGTGTTATTTTTTATTTTTGTATTGTTATTTTTATCATGTACTTAAAAAAATATTTTCATGAATTTGGCCAACTGTATTCCATTATTCCCTAGCATATGCATTTTTTTATTTTCGAGATGGAGTCTCGCTCTGTTGCCCAGACTGGAATCCAGTGGCATGATCATGGCTCACTGTAGCCTCGACTTCCCAGGCTCAAGCGATCCTCCCACCTCAGCCTCCCGAATAGCTGGGACACAGGCACACACCACCATGCTTGGCTAATTGTTTTACTTTTTGTAGAGATGGGGCTTCCCTGTGTTGCCCAGACTGGTCTTGAACTCCTAGCCTCAAGAGATCTGCCTGTCTCAGCCTCCCAAAGTGCTGGGATTACAGGCATGAGCCACTGCCAGGCCTGCACATGCATCTTTCTAGGATTAAAGTGAGTAGTGCAGGTGTCTCTTCTGGCCGTGGTGGGCCCTCCTTGCTGATTTTGACTGCATAAGCTGTGCTTCAGACTGGTAAAAATACAGGTTGGCCCGTGCCAGGCACATGGTTTAATTCCTGGATGTGCCCCTGGGCTGTACCATGTTGAATCCCAAAGAGCTCCCTCATCACCCAGCGTTTAGTGCATCCCTCCTTGCTGCCTGTCCCTCTTGAGTCTTGGTTTGGATGCCTCAGGTCTTCCCAAGGAAAAGGTCTCCACAACCCACTCAGCAGGAGAGGCCCCTAAAAACTGACAGCAGGAGAAAGACAGCCTTGAGCCCATTCATCCTGCCCATCCCTGACCTGGCAGGACGGGTGAGGGAGCCTAAACTGCCTCACACTGATCTCCACCTCCTCTGCTTGCAGCCCGGCCTGTCTTGCAAGGTCACCTGCCAACCTTGTAACATGCCTTGTAAACCACGCTTTATAAAATTTAAACATTTATTATGAGGATTTTAAAACATATATCAACATACAAAACATATAAACACAACAAAATAGAGAGAATGGTAAAATGAGGCCCCAGGGACGCATCGCCTGCCACGAAACTTCAACAGCCATCAGCTCAGTGCCATCTGCATCCCACTCCCACTGTGCACTATTTAGGAGCGGTTTCCAGACTTCCAGGTTTTGCCTGTTGCTCTTCTGTGGACTTGTGTGGGCCTGTCTTTGCCCTGGTGTGGGTCAAGCAGTGGCCTGGATGTCCAAATTCCTTCTAGACATGAAGGCACTCCTCACGTAGTGGGAATGAGGGCCTCAAGTTGGCACGTGGTGACTGTCCTTCAGGAACTAACTTACAAATGTGTTAGTGGAGCTCTAGAATTGTGCAGGTCTGGGTGGTGCCTCCGCCTCAGTGCTTAGAGAGCACACCATGTTCTTGACTAATAAGTTGCAGCCTTGGGCTTAACAGTGGTACCAAATATGGCCAAGTGGCTCAGGGTCCCGAATGTGCTCAGACGTCCTGGATTTGACTCTGTGGTCCCTGAGAAGCACTGTGAGCTGTGAGGAGGGGCAGGCCTCCTAGCCCTCAGGTGGGGAGGTGGGAGTCGTACATCCCAACCTCTGCTCAGTGTCTGGCAGGGCCTCTTCCAGCATCAGAGGAGCCTTCTGGAAATGGGTGTTCTCCCAAGTTGTTTTTAATAGTATTAGTCAGGGTTCTTCAGAGAAACAGAACCAAGAGTTTCTTATAATAAAAGAGATTTATTATAAGGAATTGGCTTGCATAATTCTGGAGGCAGGCAAGTCCCAAGATCTGCAGGGTGGGCCAGACCCAGGAAAGCTTATGGTGTCAGTTCCAGTTCTGATGCTGTCCTGCTTGAGACCCAGGAAAAGCCAGTGTTTCAGTTTGATCTGAAGGCAGGAAAAAATAGTGTCCCAGCTTGAAGACAGCCCAACAAGAGGAATTCTTATCCGGGGAGGGGTCAGGCTTTTTGTTTTATTCAGGCCCTCAACTGATTGGACAAGGGCCACACAAATTGGGGAGGGCCATCTGTTTATTCAGTCTACTACTGATTCAAATGTTTATTTTATCAAAAAGGAAAAAACTCTCACAGACACACCAGAATAATGTTTAACCAAATATCTGGGCATCTCATGGCTCAGTCAAGTGGACATACAGAATTCACCCTCCGAAATATACATAAACTCTAGACGCATTTACTAGAGTGGCCACTAGCTGACCTGAACCACTTGTAGGGATTTCTGTTTCCTAACAATATGGAAATATGGGATAAGGAATGATCAAATAAACTTGCCTGAAAGAGTCTGAGATGTTATTATTGTTCCTGTGGGCACCAAATAGAGAAACTTTTTTTTTTTTGAGATGGAGTTTTGCTCTTGTTGCCCAGGCTGGAGTACAATGGTGCAATCTCGGCTCACAGCAACCTCCGCCTCCCCGGTTCAAGCAATTCTCCTGCCTCAGCCTCCTGAGTAGCTGGGATTACAAGTGTGCACCACCATGCCCAGCTAATTTTGTATTTTCAGTAGAGATGGGGTTTCTCCATGTTGGTCTGGCTGGTCTCAAACTCCCGACCTCAGGTGATCCACCTGCCTCAGCCTCCCAAAGTGCTGGAATTACAGGCGTGAGCCACTATGCCCGACCCAAATAGAGAAACATTTTTAAATTCCTCAAATGTTTGTTTAGGGTTTACTATAGATGGATGCTAGAGTAGGGGTCTGAGCTATAAGACGGATAAACTGTGACTCTGCCCACAAGGAGAGCTGTAGGTAGGTCTTTATGGGGCTAAGTGGCAAGGGCCCATGGCTGTGGTTCGCAAGCTGGCTTAGGGTGTGGAGGCCCAGGTGGCCGCCTGCCCCTGGAATCACACCTGATATGGTCCCTCGAGGTGGGGGCAAGCCCGCAGCAGGACATGTAGCCACCTTACATTGATGCTTTTGAGTCACAGCCAGAGGCAGAGGCACCCAGGAGGGGAAACACGCTTCTGTGTCAAGGTGTTTCACCAGTAAAATGGAAAAGCCATGGGGTTTTTCCCCCTAATTTGCAAACAATAATAACATAATAATAATTTATAGATGTGATTTTTCTCAATTTAAGATTTGCTGTCACGGAAGTTCTAAAAAGTATATTGGTGCATGTTTCTATTTGGGTTTGACCAAATTAAAGAACAAATGGCAAATAAGTACTCTCAGAAAATGGAACTAGGCAGAGTAGTGCCTCTTTTGGGAAGTTGGGCTGAGAACGGAAGGTCACTGGTCAGGTGGGTGAGCTGTGAGGGCCTGGGGCATGGCAGGTGCCCCTGAGTCCCTCCTGCTTCCCACATGCTGAGAAGCCTCCTTTCATCCTCTGACTTTCCATGTCCATATGACTGATGGGATCATGGTACCCTTGCTTGGTCAGCCGCCTCACCCCTTCCTCAGGCTGCAGTTCTCCAGGGTCTCCTCTGGTCTCTGGGATAGAGAAACTGTTTTTTAAAGGATTGTTATTTGTAAGGAGGTGATGGCTGCACTATCTAGAGAACTGAGCTGTGACTTTTTTCACTGGAAGTAGCAACTCCTGTAATAGATGAGAACCTCATTTGCAGAATGGCTTATTAACTCAGGTGAGAGGAGAAAATAAGACTCACAAATAACAGCCAGAGGGGAGAATTCTGATGTCTGGGTGTTGACCACACCCCTGTCCCCCTCATTGCCCTCCCTCTCTCCCTCCTGCTGGACCCCCAGGGCAGGGGTGTGCTGGCCAATGGTTAACATCTGGCTCTCAGGACAAAAAAGTCATGATTTGAAGTTTTGTCAGCTTTTGTGCTGTAAAGAGCCACTGCCCTGCTGCAACTGGGAGATGGGAAGAGGAGTGCAGTAGCTCAGCTGATAGAGTCTACACCACACGGTACAGTGGATTCAACCTCAAGGTGCAGACAACAGCAATGTGTAATACAATCATTAGGAGGTGCTGCGTTTTTAGTACTTACCACCTTTGCTTGTCTTATAATTACATATACAGGGAGAGGGACACACTCCTTAGGTCTGTTCCCTGCTAAATTAGCCTTCCCTGCATCCTGCCTCCACTTGAAGCCCTCTCTCTTCCCTTGTGCATCCTTTCCTTCCCACTTCACTTCCTCTCTTCTTATTCACATCAACATGCAGTGATCGGCTTCTCCTGGTCCGTGGATAGTGATCTGGAAAAGGTTCATCAGTGCCCCCTCGTATGAAATCTAAACCCCTTTTCGATTCTTTTGCAGCCTGACCTCCTTCCCCCGCAGACTCTGATGCTTTTGGCTCACAGCCTCTCCCTGGAGGACTCCCAGTCTCGGCCCTGAAGGGTTTTCTCCTTTGGTTCTTGTGCAGTCCTCTTGTCTTCCCATTTTTGTTTCTGGATTTTTTCCAGTCTTGCCCTCCCCATCCACCCATTCATTAGTGTATTCCTTCATCAATTCTTAAATCAATTGTTTCATTCAACGGGTATCTATTGAACCCCTATTCTGTGCTAGGCCTGTGCTAGGATTGGGGATAGAGTGGTGAATTTTTTGCTTCCTGCTTCTTCAGTGCCAGTTGGGAAGACGGAGGAGAGAAAATACCAGGGGCCACACTAGTCATGGTGACGTGGAAATCAAGGATGGCTTCTCCCAGGAGATGATACTGAAATGGAGCCCAAATAATGGGTGGGATTGTCTGGCAGGTGGATGGGACATGTGTGTGTAGGTGTCAGTGCATGAGTGTGTGGGCCCATCTCGAGGAGGTGACAGAAGCAGAGTGCGCCTGTGTGGCTGGAGTGTGTGGAACCAGACGGGGTGTGGGGTCAGATCTACAGCTCACTGGACTTTGGCAAGTGTGGTGGGAAGCCACTGGCAATTTTCCAAAAGATTATCTTCTGTGTGCAGAAACCATTGGAAAAGTAAGAATGAAAGTAGAGGCAATTAGAAGACAATTAGGAGTGATGATGGAAGCTGAGACAAGCGTCATGGGCTCAAGGCAACTGAAACATCTACCCAGGTCTGTGTCGCTAACTGGTGGTGCAACCTGCCCATCTACCGTTTTGGAGGCCTCTAAGTGTAGCATGTCTCAAAATAAATTCATGATTTTTCCCTCTGGCATCTGTTTCTTGTTCATGTGTCACTGTTCATCCTCTCCCCAAATCTGAGACCCCCAAGTCATCCCTGAACACTTCCTTTTTCTAAACCTCTTACATCTGTTCAGTCACCAACCTCTAATTTCCACCTCTAAAGGGTTTCAAGTTTTTCTTCTTTTCCCTTCCTTTTATTCTGATTCATGCCCTCACCATTTTTTTTTTTTTTGGCCTTGATGATTGCAATAAACTACTGATCTTGCCAGAAAATTGCTTTGGGAAAGACTTTTCTTATTAAATTAGAGAAAAAAATGATATAGCCTCACTGAAATGTTTCAAACAATACACAAATATTTGGGGTGAAAAGTGAAAGTTTCCTCTCAGCTCTCTTCCTGACACTTACTAATTTTATTCTTCTCAGAGATAATCCCCAACAATGATCTGCTACTTATATTTCCAGGGTGTGTGAAAACACACACACACACACACGAACACGTCTTTTTCTTTTCTTTCATCTTCTTTTCTTTTACACAACACAAAACATTCTACATATATTGATCTGTGACTTGCTCTTCTAACTTTATATGCTTTGGAGATCTTTCAATATTAGTACCTATAATTCTGTCTCTTTTTTTGGCATTCACTTGGCAATCAAATTATGGGTGAACTAAAATTTATTCCAACAGTTCCCTATTGTTAGACAGGTAGGCAGTTTCTAATTTCTCACAAGTTATGAAATAGTGAATATTCTTCTACATTCATCTTTCCACTTGGAGAGATATTTTTCACTGTGTGTATAATAAGTTTATTCCTTTCCTTCTCTTATTGTCTTGGCTGGGGTTTTGAGTACAGTCATCAGTTCTGTTGGTGAAGGCTACGTTCTTGCTCCTGGCTACAAAGTGAGCTCTTCTGTATTCAAATATCAACAACATTTACTATTATATACATTTTTACAAGTTAAAAAAATTTTCCTATGATCCTAGTTTTTTAGAAATCTGAAATAGTTGCTGAATTATATCAGGTTTTTTTCAGCATCTAGTAAGATAAATATGCATTTTTCATCTTTTTCTGTAAATGTGGTGAATTATTTATCTTTCTAAAATACATGTCTGTCATCTCATCTGCCTAATTAAAAGCTCTGCTGCTTGCTTGCCTTGCTTACAGAATTCAATCCAAGTTCCTTATTATGAGTGTAAAAACTTTCAGTTTGGCATCATCTTACTTCTGGAGCCTCATCTCCTGCGCCCCTACCCCGATACTCCAACCATATGGAGAAACTTGTTTTCTCCCAAACCAGTTGCACTTTTGGGCTTAGCTCAAACTCTTCCCCTCTGGGCCCCTTCTCTCCTTCTCATCTTGGCCTAAAATAATGCTCTTTGGCCTTCAAGACTCAGCTCACATAAGCAAACAGTTCTGTCTTTCCTCTCCCATTCAGGCAGCTGGTGCCCTTTGCTCAGGGTCTCCAGAGCTCTGTAGCCTTCAAGTCAATCCATATGAAGTATGACTCTACCAGATGCCCAATGCCAGAGCCCCTGAGAATCCACGATGAATTGGATGAATGGTCCCCACTCTCAGGGAAACCATAATCTAGGTGGGCTTACATGTGTGTGGCATCAGACCATGAATTTTGATATTTGGTGTGTTATGAACTGAGTGTCTGTGTCCTCCCAGAATTCATCTGTTGGAATCCTAACCCCTAATTCTATGGTGTTAGTAGGTGAGGCCTTTGGGAGGTGATTAGGTCATAGGGGTGGAGCTCTCATTAATGGGATTAGTGCCCTTATAAAAGAGGTCCCAGAGAGCTTGCTTGCCCTCCTTCTACTATGTAAGAATGCAGCAAGAAGGCAGTCTTCTGCAACCAGTGAGCGAGTCCTCACCAGACACTGAATCTGACAATACCTTGATCTAGGATGTCCAGACTCCAGAATGAAAAATAAATGTTTGTAGTTTAAGCCACCCAGTCTGTGGTATATTTGTTATGGCAGTCTGAGCTGACAAGAACATGATGTAAGGCCATGGATTGTGGGACGGGTGTTCAGCCGATGTATTAGCCCATTCTTGCATTGCTGTGAAGAAATACTAAAGACTGGGTAATTTATAAACAAAAGAGGTTTAACTGGCCCTGCAGGCTGTGCAGAAAGCATGATGTTGACATCTGCTAAGCCTCTGGGGAGACTTCACAGCAGAAGGTGAAGCGGAGAGCACGCACATGGCAGAAGCGGGAGCAAGAGAGAGAGAAGGAGGGCGCCTACACTTTTAAACGACCAGATCTCACGAGAATTCACTCACTATCGCGAGAAGAGCACGGTGGGGATGCACGAAGAGGGTGGTGCTAAACCATTCATGAGAAACCTGCTCCCGTGATCGTATCGGGTCCCACGAGGCCCCACCTCCAACACTGGGGATTATATTTCAGCATGAGATTTGGGTGGGGTCCAGATCCAAACTCTATCAGCCAGCCTCTCCCAAGGCTTCCCTGGAGCAGGAGCCTGTGTTGAATACTTAATATGCGACGGAGTACAGAGGAATGGGAGCGGCTGCAGGGCACTGGGGGATGTGCCTGATCAACAGCGACTGGTCCAGAAGGTGACCTGGAGCCTATTTGTATACTACTGGGGATTACGAACATAATTCCATGCAGGCACATTTTGAACTCTGTTCTATTAGTAAATTCCTTGGTAATTGTTCCTTCCATGAACTATGTATGCCACAGCCCACCCAAAATCTTTAAAGGCTGTTTGGTAGTTGGAAAGCATTATTAGCAGACCCTTGAATTCTGTGTTCTCCTGTCCTTTCTCTTGACAGCTAATTACAGAAAGGTTTCCGTAAGAGACTCAACTTTAATGACAGCCATGAGAGATCATTATTAAGTCAAAACATTGTATAGCCAAATTTTACCAGCACATTTCCAAACAGAAAGCTAAACTCCTTAACACTTTCACTTGTCCCCACCTCTAATTAAAATTACATGGATTTATGAAAAAGAAAGGGGGAAGTGAATGGATCAACAAGTATTTTTTGAAAGCTCAATTACACGTCTTGTTCTGTGGAAGGTATTGTAGGTTGTTAAAGAGGTGCAGGGTGATTGCCTAAAAGGAACTTTTAATTCAGTTGAACGGGGGAAAAAATCTATGTTCTAAAAAGGTGTTAATTATGTGGTAAGAGATCAGTGGTGGGCTGGGGTTATCAGAAAATGCCTCGCCAAGGAGGTGGGATTTATTCTGGGTCTGGAAGGACTATCCAGATCTGGGTAGGTGGAGGAGTGGAGGGTATTCACAGCAGGAGAATCAGAGTGAGAAGCTCTTTGGAGGTGGGAGGGTGCACAGTGTTTGCCAAGGGGATGGGGAAGATGTGCCACTGAAGGATGGCTGTAGTCAGGGACACCTGACACTACATATCAGCTGTCATTTGTCTGTAACATGGGCTGTAGCCCCTTAGAGCTGGAATGCACTCAATCAGGGTTAAAATCCTTGAGAAGCAGGCTCTGTGTGAAGTCCTCCCATGGCTGGGATTTCCCTATTAAATGAAGTGACCAGTGTGTTGCTGGCTATTGAGCCTTGCACTCCATGACCTCTGTGATGGTTAATACTAAGTGTCAACTTAATTGGATTGAAGGATGCAAAGTATTGATCCTGGGTGTGTCTGTGAGGGTGTTGCCCAAGGAGATGAACATTTGAGTCAGTGGGCTGGGAAAGGCAGACCTTAATCTGGGTGGGCACCATCTAATCAGCTGCCAGCATGGCTAGAATATAAAGCAGGCAGAAAAACGTGAAAAGGCTAGACTGGCTTAGCCTCCAAGCCTACATATTTCTCCCGTGGTGAATGCTTCCTGCCCACGAACATCTGACTCCAAGTTCTTCAGTTTTGGGGCTTGGACTGGCTCTCCTTGCTCCTCAGCTTGCAGGCAGCCTACTGTGGGACCTTGTGATCGTGTGAGTTAATACTTAATAAACTCCCCTTTATATATATGTATCTATTCCATTAGTTCTGTCCCTCTAGAGAACGCTGACTAATACAACCTCCCTCCATCTGGGTGACATTTGCCCTCTCAAGCCTGGCAGAATGGAGCTCCTTCCTTACCAGAAGACAGTCCTTGAAGTAGCTAGAGGTGTTTTTCCTTAGCCTTCTCTTCTCCAAGCCAAACATTTCTCACTTCTTCAACAGTTGTGATCCCACTATATCTAGATTCTCTTATTGTTTATATTCTGCTTTGTAAATTAAATTTAAGACACCCTGCTCATAGTAAGGAATAAGGTTGAATTACTGTGTTGGCCAGATTTGGCCTATATTCTATCTGTAGAGTTTTGTCCTATCCTAACAATAATTTGGGTCTTTAGTTCATATGCCTGCATGACTAAGAGATAATTTAATCTTTGTCTAAGATATCACTACTCTTTTTTAAAGAAAAGATGGTAGTGCTTTCTTTATGGCTTATTATGACCTACAAGCAGAATTATTGACGGTTTTCAAAGTCACACATTCTTTTCTCAAAAGGCTGAATACAGACTCATGTCTACCCTGCACCCTTCTACCCCCTACTATATGCTATGGTCCACTTAACTACTATGAGTTTCCAACTCTCAGCCTCTGTCATGAAAATTCTGGCTTGTAATTGAGAAAGCCGGTGGAATTTTCACTGGGGATTATGTCACCCACCCAACAAAGCAAATGTCGCACTATAGAGTGATAGGGTAAATTCTGGTACATTTACACTATCAGGAATAGTACTAGGTAGCCATTTCTAAAAGTGAACTAGAGTCCTATTACAGTTGATTTGAAAAGATTTTTACAAGGAGTTGTTGAGTGAGAACAGCATGATGAAACAAAGCATGTGTATGAACCCATCCTTGTAACAGAAGCAATCACAAGAAAGCATGTATATATCCACAATTATAGTTGGAGACTTCAACAGCCCACTAGACAGAATAATCTAGTAATTGATACTACTAGCGATTGATGGAACTGCTAGACAGAAAATCAACAAAGATGGACAAAAGCTGAACAAAATAACCAACAGGATCTAATGGACATACATAGAGCCTTCCACAAAATCACAGCAGAATAAACATTCAAGTGTCCATGAAACATTCACCAAGATATACCATGTTTTAGGTCATAAAACAAACCTAACCAAATTTAAAAGAAGTAAAGGCATACAGAGTATGTTCTCTGATCACAATGAAATTCAATTTAAAATGGAACTAAATTAATAATTGATAATAGAAAAACAATAAGAAAATCTCTAAACTTTGAAATTAAACATGGCTGCAAATAACTAATGAGACAAAGGAGAAGCTTCAAAGGAAATACAAAAAAATGCATAAAATTGAATGAAAATGAAGCCACAACATGTCAAAATATATGGGACATAGCAACAGTGCAAAGAGGAAAATTTATAGCACCAAATGCTTACCTTAGAAAACAGAAAAGTTCTTCAATCAGTAATCCAACTGTCTACCTCAAGAAACTAAAAAAAAGGGTTAAAGCAAGCAGAAGGCAGGCAATAACAAATATAAAAGCGGAAATCAATAAAATTAAATATAGGCAATCAATTGAAAAAAATCAATGAAAGCACAATCAGATTTTTTGAAAAAAAAATTGATAAAATTGATACACCACCTGGGCGTGGTGGCTCACACCTATATATATCCCATGCACTTTGGTAGGCCAAGGTGGGAGGGTCACTTGAGGCTGGGAGTTTGAGGCCAGCCTGGGCAACATAGCCAGATCCTATTTCTGAAAAAAAAAATTTTTTTTTAATTAGCCTGGCATGGTGGCAGGATGCCTGTAGTCCCAGCTACTCAGGAGGCTGAGGCAGGAGGAGCACTTGGACTTGGGATTTGGGGGTTGCAGTGAGCTATGATTGCAGGACTGCACTCTATCCTGGGCAACAGAGAGAGATCCTGAATAAAAAAAAAATTGTTAAACTTAGGAAGATTGACAAAAATTAAAAAAACATTTTGGCAATATATTAGTTTCTTGTTGCCAGTCTAACAAATGACCACAAATTTAGTGGCTTAAAACAACAAAAATTTATCTTACAATTCTGGAGGTCAGAAGTCTGCCCTGAGACTTACAGGACCACAATCAGGGTATCTGCAGGGCTCATTTGTTCTGGAGGCTCTGGGGGAGAGTCTGCATCTTGTCTCTGGAAGCTTCTAAGGCTTCTAGCTGTGAGAATGCTTGGCCTGTGGCCACATTAATCTCTGCTTCCATTATCACGTCGTCTTTTTCTCATCTGTGGTCAGATTTTCCTTTGCTTATCTCTTATAATGACCCTGTGGTTACATGTATGGGCCACCCGATAATCCAGAATGATCTTTCTATCTCAGGATGTTACTGAACTGAACTGGGGTCTGCTCACCCGGTGCAGTAGGGCCAAATATTTATTGAGGGTTGTAGTGGGAGAAAGGAGGGTGTTAGTGGGAGGGTATTTAAGTGTAAACCTTACTTGTAAGGGTGCCAAGTAAGGAGAATTGGGTTGCTTACGCTTGAGACCCGACCTCCCAGATGGCTTAAAGGTAAGGGTTTATGGAGACAGGGAGGCAAAAGTTATAGGCAAGGTCATAAATCAACACAGGGAGGCTATACATTGGTTTGACTTAAAAAGACAGGACACCTCCAAGCAGAGGCCCGCAGATCATAGGTGGATTCCAAGATTTTCTGATTTGTGATTGATTAAGGAGGCAAAGCTTTGTCTAAGAATGCGTGATCAGCAGAAAAGAAGGTGAGCTCTGGTTCATAGGCATGATCTTCTCCAGGCCCCTCAGGAAGAAATTTAGAACAAAGAATAGCAATCAGAGTTGAGTCCTCAGCTTCTCCTTATCTGAGATCTGTGTGCCAGTGGCTCCGTTTGGTGGGGTCTAGGTTTATGGAAAACAACTCAGGGACATATTTTAAGATGCTGTCTTTGGTTTTTACAGGGAACCAAACATCCTGTGACTTCAGTTGGTTTGGCTATTATTTTTTTGTTGTGGTGGTTTATTAAGTTTTTATTTACTTTTTTAGGACTAGTTAAGTGCCTGGAATTTTTTTGAATGCACCTAAGATTAAAAAAATTATGTCTGTGGGGGCCCACAGGCTCCTGAGAGGGGTTCCTGCTCTGTTTTAAGGATCCTTAACTTAATCATATCTATGATGTTTCAGTTCAGTTTCAGTTCAGGGTCTTCCGTGAAGTTATTAGATGTCAGCTGGGACTGTAATCGTCCGAAGGCTTGACTGGAGCTGGAGGGTCCACTTCAGGATAGTGAACTCCCAGGACTGGCAGGTGGTATCTGGCTATATGCAGGAGGGCTCAGTTCCTTTCTACATGGCCTGCTCCATGTTTTTCCCATAGGGATTCTTCAGTGTCCATATGACATTGTGGATGGCTTCCCCCAGAGTGTGCAGCAATCAAGGCAGTAATACGTTTTATGACCTAGCCTTGGGAAGCACACACTGCCACCTTCACAGTATTTTACTGGTCACATGGGTCAGCCCCATTCAGTGGGGGAGGGCACTCTATAAGGGCACAGATGCCAGGAGGCCTCAGAAACATAAATGTTTTTGCTATGGGTATAGATTCGTGGGTTTTAGGCTGGAAGAAACCACAAAAATACCCTGGTTGACAGTAAGAATCAGTCCCATTGATGATAAAAGATGGAATCTAAAAGCTTAATAGGGACAATTTTCTTCTGCAAAGAGGTAGATGGGGTGGCATGAATTTCTTGTGTTAGAGACAGTTTTAACAGATGAACCCTCAGGTGCCAAGTCAGTTAACCAGAGCTGGGTTGACAATCAGTAGGGATTTAGGAGGGAAAAACCCAAGGCAAGGAAAGTCCTTGTGAATGTGACCAGGTGGAGAAACAGGTAGATGATGATTTGCCAACTACATGTTCAGGAGCTGAGCTGAGGCCAGAGTCGGCAGCTGGTATTTCATCTCCAATGGGCTACTTAGGGTGGCTTTTTGGGCTCAATGGCACTCAAGAACAAGTCCAGCATATTGGCTGGTGGTAGCAGGACCTTACTGACATTCCATATGGAGTGGAGCTGGAAGCAGTCCTGTGAGGTCTGGGTGACACTCACACATCCTGTAAGGATGGAGAAGCAATGGACTAGGGAGCTGAGACCCCCAAGACCATCATTCTTGCCCAGGCTTCAGAGACAACTGGACTTCTTCTTGGTCATTCACACCAGACCGGAGATGGCTGAATGGTTATTCTGTAAGAGCAAGGAGAGAGAAGCCAGCTCCAGGAATTAAGGGCATGTGGCATGGGATAGAATGCAATTCAAGCGTTCAGAAATGGTCCAATCCAGTGAAATGGAGGCTTGTATTGAGACTGAGGCCCAAGGCTGAGAGAAGGCTGTCTCTGTCGAACCAGAAACAGCACTGAGAACCTGGCTGGTGGCACTGGCTTCAGCTGCACAGAGAGGGGGTCAGCAGGCCACACAGGGTCATCCTGACCAGCAGTCTTTTTTGTGGGGTGTGGTGAAGAAAAGCAATGCTCAAGGGTAGATAACAAATTTTCTAAGACCGAGCAGCCAGCTTAGTGGCAGAATGAAAATGAGAATAGAAATGGAAGGATACTGGAATGAAGATGGCTGCTTAGTTTTATCTACCTCACCCACCAGCTAGAACGTGGCTTTAGCCGTAATACCAATATGTATTTTTGGAATATTCCTTTGCTCTTTTCCTCTGACTTTGGATAGCAGATGTGGTCTATTGCATTGCTGTGATTTTCAGATGAAATCAAGCACCGTGGTTTACTTTTAACCAAACCCCAGTCATACTTCCTCTCTCTGACTCAGCTTCCTTGTCGTACATAAGACTGATGACACACGCCACCAGCTCACATTTACAAAGGCGTCCTAGGTCTTTTGATGAACACCTATATGGCATTTATATTAATATAATTTTCTCTGTGAGAGGAGAGATTTAAATGAGAGTTGTCTTAGTAGCTGAGGAAACAGATACATGATTAGGGGAATAGCTAATTTCTTGCCTGATGTAACGTATGGAAGCTGAGAAAAGCTTGGAAAAGGAGGTTGGAAAACTGAAAGTGGGTGGGCACCGCTTTTCACACCCAACCCTCTTTCCATGCCCAAAACACCATGGGGCATCCCCTCCTCACAGGGCCTGTGTGCCAGGCTGGGCTAACATGCATTCCGGCTCAGAGTTGGCTTCACCCTTAGCAGCAGGTACTGGGACTCTGTGGACACATGGACAACTTTACTTAACTCTAAATCGGGGTGTCCAATGTTTTGGCTTCCCTGGGTCACATTGGAAGAAGAAAAATTGTCTTGGGCCACACATAAAATAAATACATTAACACTAATGATAGCTGATGAGCTAAAAAAAAGAAAATTCACACACACAAAAAATCTCATAATGTTTTAAGAAACAGAACGGCTTCCAACCAGTTAGTAAGCTCCCAGAGGTAACCACTATTCAAAGCCGTCCTGGGCCACATATAGCCCATGGGCCAAGGGTTGGACCAGCTTGCTTTAAGCCCTCCACTTCTCTTGGATGATGCCTGTCATATGGAGGTGCACCTGCACCTCAAGTTCTTTATATGTAAAATGGTTGTAACAGCAGCACTCTGTGAGGTCGTCAGGAGGAATGCAGGGAATGTCTGTGAAAGGCTCTGCGGAGTGCCTGGCAAGTGGCAGAGGCTCACTGAGGGTCCGCAGTCTGAGCCATCCCCGGTCCTATTGTTAAACCCAGAGCTCACTTCTCCAAAGCCCCATGAGTCAGGGCCAACCTCGCCTTTAGTCATATTTCCTTTATTCAAGAGGGAGTACTGTAATATCACATGATAGTGACTCCAGCCGTGTGTCAGCTCAGCCTCTTAGCTCAAGTGAAATTTGTTCTGCTGAAGGCGATGTCGCAGCACCGTTCTTGCCACCCCCGAGGTGGACAGGAGGTTGAGACTTGCTGGGGTGAAAGCTGGAGTGACTGAGGACCCTCCCTGGCCCGAATGAGGGTTCTTAGCTTTACAGCTTTGGGAAATGACTTTTGGGGCCACAGCAGTAACAGCATGAGCCAATCACAGAGGGCAAAGGACAAGGTGATAACCAGGGAGGAGTTTTGAAATGCTCTGAGTGAGAGCAGTGTGGATGAAACGCTGTGAGTGAGAGCAGCGTGGATGTTGGGGTAGGTGATGTTTGTGGTGTTAGTGCTGAAGTAGGCGATGTTCATAAAAAGCTCCCAGTGGCCGCTGCCTTATAAGTAGGGCATCAGACAACATTCTCATAATACCAAGTTATTCTGGGGGGGATTGCCTATGAATGATTTTAATTTTTTGATGCTTGTTTGTATTTTCCAAAATTTTCTGCAATGAACATACATTATTTCCCAGGAAAAGGTGAGTGTTAGAAAGAAAATAATTTCAAGGGACCCCTTAAAATAAATGATTTTTTAATTCTTTTTTATTGAGCACAACATACATAGTAAACCACAAAAACTTAAATAATCAGCTCAACGAGTACATATTTATACACACATCACACCAGTGCAGACATCAACAGACTAAGATCTAAAGCAAATTTCCAGTCCCACCCCCTGAGTTCTTTTGTATTTGATACCTCCCAGGGGTATCCACTATTCTGACTTCTGTCACCATTGGTTAGTTTATGGCAATTATCTTTTAAATTAAACAATACTAATAATATTTGGTCAAATTAGCACTATTAAGTATACCCCATTTTTTCTAAGTATGGATTGTATCTTTTAAATCAATTCAAGGTATTATTTAGAAGGGAGTTCATAAATATACAACTTTGATGGTGCAAAATCCTGTATAAAGTAAATTAGACAAATTAATTTATGAAAAGTAGAGTTTCACTTTGCTCAAATACATATAAATGCTTGTAATAAATCATCTTAATTTTAACATTACTAAATCAAGTCATTTTGGAACTTCACATTATTCCAATGCCAATATCAGACGGATGTGCCATGTTATATAAGCTGGAGAGTGGGCAGTGGTTGACTTTAAAGAATTGTGAGAAGGTGCGATTGCACACAGGCATCTAGAACATGTGTGCTGGACTTGCTAAGACAGTTGGACATAGATATTGAGGATGTCTATGGTGGACACACTAAGACGGCCAAGACACAACTAACTTGAGCAATTCCGAAGGATTTTAAAAACGTAAATATTCTGGAGCAGAATTTTGCTTGAATTTCAAATGGTCCTGTAAATTGATTTCATTTGACCTCTGTTTTTTATAGTGCATGGTAATTGATCTATGCCCGGGCCAACTGGGGAGAGGAAGAACAACCCATAGGATTCGGCTTAAAGAGATCCCCAATTCACAGGGCTGTGAATTTTCCCATTTTTATCAAGTGACAATTCACTAAGTCAGAGTTAAGACTTAGGAGCTTGATTGCAGTGTTAGTTTACATCCCATATCTTTAACTCTAATTTTCCAGAGAGCAGTATGTAACATATGGCCACTTCCCCTGACATAATCTGAAGCTACTCAAATCACTAGGGGCTGGCTCCGCTAACAATATAATCCTAGAAAGAGAATCATCAAACATTATTGCAAATCCAGAAGTCTGGGCACAACCTTACTGAATCTGAATACCTTTAGTTAATAATATTTAGCTTTCTTTTATTAGGGCAATACATGCTAATTGCAGAAAAAGTAGGACATAAAGAAAAACATAAAGAAGAAAATTAAAATCACCTATAATCATAATCCTCCATGATGACGTCTTAAAATTTCCATGAATTATTTTAGCCTTTATTTTTATTTATGCAAACATGAGATCAGGCTCAATGATTCCCCAAATCATTAATATTATTGGCAGACATAATTTTTAATAGCTGCATAATACTCTATCCTGGAATATGTAAATAATACTTACAACTCCACAATAAAAAGAAAAATAACAGAATTTAAAAACAGCCCCAAATTTGTCTTAGTCTGTTCCTGCTGCTATAACAAAAATACCTTAAACTGGGTAATTTACAAACAACAGAGGCCTGAAGTCCAAGATCAAAACACCAGCAGATTCAATGTCTGATGAGGGCTTTCTGCTTCATGAATGGCTCCTTCTCATGGCATTCACACATGGCAGAAGGGGCAAGCGCTCCCTTCAACCTCTTTTATGAGGCCACTAATCCCATTAATGAGGACAGGGCCCTCATGACTTTATCAGTTACCAAAAGGCCCAACCTCTTTATATTATCACATTCAGCAGCAGGTCTCAATGTATGAATTTTGCAGGGACACTAACATTCAGACCTTATGAGGATTTGAATAGACATTTCTTCAGAAAAGACATACACCAGCCTGGGCAACATAGTGAGACCTCATGTCTACAAAACATTTTAAAAAATAGCCAGGCACCATGTCACATGCCTGTAGTCCCAGATACTCAGGAGGCTGAGGTGGGAGGATTACTTGATCCCAAGAGGTCGAGGCTGCAGTGAGCAGTGACCACAGCACTGCACTCCAGCCTGGGAAACAGAATAAGACCATGTATCAAAAAAAGAAAAAAAAAAAAAGACATGCAGATGGCCAATAATCACATGAAAAGATGCTCAACATCTTTACTCATTAGGGAAATGTGAATCAAAACCATAATGAAACCCCACTTTATGCCCTTTAGGGTATAATAAAAAATAGCTATAATTTAAAAAGTGGACAATAACAAGTATTGGTGGAATTGAGAAATTAAAACCCAGCTTAAAATACACAGCTGGTGGGAACATAAAATAGTGCAGATGCTTTGGAAAACATTTTGGCAGCTCCTCAAGTTAAATACAGAATTACCATAAGACCCAGCAATTCCACTCACAGGTATATACCCAAGAGTACTGACAATGTATATTTACACAAAAACTTGTACACAAATGTTCATAGCAGCTTTATTTACAATAGCCCCCAAATAGAAACAACCCAAATGCCCATCAATTGCTGAATAGATGAACAGAAGGTGGTATATACATACAAAGGAATAGTATTCAGCCGTAAGGAGTGAAGTACTGACCATGCTACAACATGGTGAATCTTGAAAACATTATGCTAAGCAAAGGAGCCAGACACAAAATGGCACATATTGTACTATTCTATTTACACAGACTGTACAGATTTGGTAAACCTATAGAGACAGAAAGTAGATTAGTGATTACCAGGGACTGAGTGTGGGAGAGGATGGGGAGTGGTTGTTAACGGGTATGGGTTTTTCTTTGGGGATTATGAAAAAAGACTATAGAATTAAATGGTGATGATTGTACAGCATTGTGAATACAATAGTCTCCTCTTATCCCTGGTGGCAATGTTCCAAGACCCCCAGTGGATGTCTGTAATCATGGATAATACTGAACCCCATATGTGCTATGATTTTTCCTATACATACATACCTTTGACAAAGTTTAATTTATAAATTATTCACAGTAAGAGATTAACAACAATAACTAATAATACATCAGAACAATTATGATGACAAGTCAGCATCACTACTCTTGCACTTTAGGGCCATTATTCAGTAAAATAGGGATTCCTTGAACACCAGCACTGCAGTACCATGACAGTCAGCCTGATAACTGGGATTGTTACTAAGTGACTAAGGGATGGGTAGTATAGGCAGCCTGGAGATGCTGGGCAAAGATTCACGCTGCGGGTGGAGCGACTGGGGCTTCATCACGCTGATCAGAACAGTGTGCAATGGAAGACTTATTAATTGTTTATTTCTGTAATTTTCCATTAATATTTTTGGACCCCAGTTGATTGTGGGGAACTGAAACCATAGAAAGTGAAACTACAAATAAGGGGGAACTACTGTATACTCAAAATCACTGAATTGTACACTCTTAAATGGTGAATATTTATGACATGTGAATTATACCTCAATATAAAATACTTGTAAAAAGTACAGCCATATTAAATAAAATGAACCAGAGGTATGTGGGAATTTGACTTCATTAGCGTTCTAGGCTCTAAAGGTAGGTAGCAGTTATCTAGATGAAGAGGGGAGGAAAAAAAGACTAGATGACAGGATCCTAGTGTGAAAAGGTCTTAGGAAGAGGGGTGCAGACAGATCGATCATGCCTCTTCTTCATGCATTTTTGATTATTTCGCTAGATTAAGTGAAAAGGATGGGACATTAAAATTTAAATAAAATCTAATTTCTGAAGCATTTTATAATGCTTTATTTTACATTGAAGTTCATTGTAAAAATTAACAATATTCAGAGAAGTAACAAAATGAAAAGAAGCTACCTTGTAGTCACATCCTGCAGAGCTGGCAGAGGGAGGAGAAGGAGCCCTAGTGCACTATGAGTGGATGTGTAAATTGGTGCAAGTTTTAGGAAAAGCGAACTGAAAATCCTTACCGCACCAGTGTGCAGTGGAGACTAGTCATTGCTTAGAATGCAGCATGTCTAACTTGCTTTGATTATGCACACAGCGATGCTACTTGTCCAAAATCCATGCCCTCTCATGTAATTCTCACCATACTCCATTCTTCAGGCGAGTAAACAGAGACTCCACAAGCTCAAGTAATTTGCTGAATGTTCACACATAACTCCATGAAGTGGGCCTTTAACTGAGGGCTGTATGACTCCAACTTCTTTTCTTACTAAAAAGCAGAACGCAGAAATACATGCAAGTTTTATAGGGCTTTGTCATTTGCCAGCCCAGGGAAAGTGACGTATGCCTTTCATAAATCTGTAGTCTCAGGCTTTTAAAAGAACAGAAGATAGAGTGAAATTTGGAGTCAGTGACTTTTTCTTCTTCTATGTGAGTGCTTGGCACGTAGAAACAGTTAATCAATGTTGAATGGTGTAATTGTGGTAAATTCAGCTTGAAAGTGTACTGCCAGGTAATATTTACACTTAGAGATTAGGTCATTAACTCATAGAATATCCATTCATCTTACATAACCTGTGATTCAGTTTGGAAAATGTCAACTTATTGATCTATTAGGAAATACATCTGAGCCCCAGTTGAATGTTACCTGTATCCTTTTCAGCGTATTGCTCTAGACAGGAAAAAATGGACACCCAGGTAAACTGAGAGAAAAAGTTGAAATTTATAGCAATGGTGCTATAGTAGTCTTCTTTTCTCCCCCAAAATCTGTGCAGTTTTTTCAACAATGTCTTTTGAAATAATTACAGACTCACAGGAGGTTATAAATAGAATGCACTTTTTACTCCTTTCTTTCTTTGCTAAGATCAGATTCCATTTTTTAACCCTCATTGTTCTTGAACTACAAGGTACAAGTTCTCAAACATCCACCTGAATTCATATAGCTGAGGGGAAAGGCCTATTTAATCATGAAATTTTGAAATTCCAGACTGATTTCACAGAAACACAATCAGACAATGTTCAAGTTCATCACAAATTGCAAACCAATACAAATTGGTGCTAATAAGTGAAATAAAAAGTTAATGAAGAAATTATGATTCATGAGATTCCTGCATTATCAAATGAAGTACTATCAGCTTTCCAGTCCTACTCACTAGGGGTTTATCAAAAGCGTCTTTAACTTCATTAGCCCTTAGTGAATACATTCAACAACGTTTATTTTGTACCCATTACATGTGAGGCCTTAGTCATAGGCAGAGGAGCGAAGGCACAGCCTGCCCATGTGAGTGACAAAATACACACCTGGGTTCTGGAGCCTGTGCTGGGTGTCTGGGTGATAGGGCAAGGCTGACACCAACTCAACATTTCGGAGGTGAGCTGGGGTGTCAGGGTATCATCAGGGAGGAAGGGGATGTCAACACCAGAGAGCCTTAAAGCTTTAGATTCCCTTTGTTTTGAGTTTCAGCAGCATGATTTTCTTATATTCTTGGTACCTAGCTTTTTGGCGTAATAAAAGGGGAAAAAGGCATCATGCAAACTGGCAAAGAAGTCAATGTTAACAGCACACAGAGCATTCTCTTTCAAGATCAGAAAGGTTTTTACTCGAGGAGTGAGGAGGGCTTTCTTGGCCACATGATATTTGATACAGATCATTAAGGATTGAAGAGATCTGAGAAGTGGAGAAGGGGAAGCAGGGAGGGAGGGAGGGAAGGAAAAAAGGGATTCCAGGAAGGAGGAATTTCATATGCAGAAATGGAAGGGGCACGATGTTGCTGAAAATTCAGTTTGGCAGGAGGATGGGTGGGGAGTTGGCACAAGAAAGGCGGAAGGGGGCCGGGCGCGGTGGCTCACGCTTGTAATCCCAGCACTTTGGGAGGCCGAGGCGGGCGGATCACGAGGTCAGGAGATCGAGACCACAGTGAAACCCCGTCTCTACTAAAAATACAAAAAATTAGCCGGGCGTGGTGGCGGTCGCCTGTAGTCCCAGCTACTTGGAGAGGCTGAGGCAGGAGAATGGCGTGAACCTGGGAGGCGGGGCTTGCAGTGAGCCGAGATCGCGCCACTGCACCCCAGCCTGGGTGACAGAGCGAGACTCCGTCTCCAAAAAAAAAAAAAAAAAAAAAAGGCGGAAGGTGGGTGAAGCCAGGCCAGGCCGATTATTTATTCATGTTTATTACCTACTTTCCTGAGCGAAGTGAATTATCAGTGAATGTAGAACCTCACTAATTTTGTTCACTGGTGCCCTACCAGCACCAAGATGAGTGTGGCACAGAGTGGGGCTTGGTCAACATTTACTGAATGAATGGTGAGGGTTGAAGGGCTTTTTTTTTTTTTTTTGCCAGTTACAGAAAGGCTGTTGCATGCAGTTGAGGCTCTTCTATTCTCATTTCTATGTGATATTATATTTCATGAACATATCACAATTTGTTCATTCATTACACTGTTGATTGATATTTGCTTCTTTTCCAGTTTGAGGCTATTATGAGTAATGCTACTATGAATATTTTTATACATTTGTTTTGGTGGATGTACGGGTTAATTTCTCTTGGAGTGGAGCTGCTGGGTCATAGGACATGCACATGTTCAGCTTTGGAAGAAAATGCCAAACATTCGGAAAATGGTTTCCAAAGTTTTTACCCAAATTTATACCCATGCTAGCAGTGAATGAGAGTTCCTATTACTCCACATCCTCACCCACACTTGATAGTGTATATTTCACTTTACCATTCACGTGTATTTTTGCCACTACAAATGACCTCAAATTTTAATGCACACATTTAAACTAGTATTTTTCTGACACTAGTTCTGACATCTGAAGGTAGGCAGGACTCCAGCCCAAAGGAGATGAGGGCCTCCACCTCCTTTCCCTTCCCCTCATTGCCATTCTCCCTCTCTCATGTTCACCCCACCTTCTAGGTTAACGTGGGATTTTACTTCCGGTCTATTCCTATATTAAAACACAACCACAGCACTTATTTAGACCTAATTAATTTCATTGATTATTCAACATTGCTTCTTGCTTTCCATTTCTTTTTCTTGGATTTATGTTAATTCTTGCTTGAGTACAGCCTCAGTTAATTCTTTCAGGGAGTGTTTCTGGGTGGTCAGGTTTTGTTTTGTTTTGTTTTGTTTTTGGAAACGAAGTCTCGCTCTGTCACCCAGGCTGGAGTGCAGTGGCACAATCTCAGCTCACTGCAACCTCCACCTCCCAGGTTCAAGAGAGTCTCCTGCCTCAGCCCGCCAAGTAGCTGAGACTACAGGCGCCCACCATCACCCCCAGCTAATTTTTGTATTTTTAGTAGAGACGGGGGTTTCACCATACTGACCAGGCTGCTCTCGAACTCCTGACCTTGTGATCTGCTCGCCTCAGCCTCCCAAGGTCACCTTTTTGAATCTGAAAATGTTCACTACTTTACCCTCATCCTTGCAGTATATTATAGCTGCATGCTGAAGTCCAAGTTCAAAATTCATTTTCCCTCAGAATTTTGAGGATGTTGCTTCATTGTGTTTCGTGTTTAAAGTTGCTAATGAGAAGTTTGTTGTCCATGTGCTCATTCTTTTTAAAACAGTAATATATTTTTTAAAACTGTGGTAAAATACACATATAAAATTTACCAGTTTAACCATATTAAATGTAAGTTCAGTGGCATTAAGTACATTCACACTGTTGTCTCTTTCTTTCTTACTTTATCTAATACTAATCCCCTATCCCCGAGGACTTTAGAATGTTCTCTTTATCAGTGTTGTTCTAACATTGCACCAAGAATGGAAGATTATTTTCATTTATTTAAAAAAATCTTGTTAGGCACTTAGTGCAACTTTTCAAATGAGGACGTGGGTCTTCAGTTCTGGGAAAGTTTATGTATTCTTACTTTTGTAACTTGTATTTGATGGACACTGGAACAGCTGAATCTATCTTCATATCTCTTACATTTTCTTTTACTCATCTTATCGTTTTGTCCATTTGTGCCGTTTAGCGTTCACTATGGTTGATTCCTCGAGGTCCATTTCCCATTGTGTAGCAGTAGCATGTTTTTGGAGTTATGCACTGTCTCTAGGGGTGGTCTTGATTACTTTAAGCGAATCATTGTAATCACTTTCCCCTTGTAAATAATTGGTTCAGGAAGCAGAATGAAGTCCATCTGTACAAGGCATTCTCTTGGCAACTTTTACTTTCGGTCTCTTGGTGCTCTCTATGCTAATGCATCAGTCCGCTGATGTATGCATGGTGTTTGTGAATTTCCTATTCAGTCCTATCCTGATTGGCTTTCCCTTTTTCAGGGATGCCTTAATATAGCTGGTCCACCAACATGCCGCTTCTTCTGTTTTAGGGATTTGCTTATTCTTTACAACTCTTCTGTACTCCTGGGGATGTGGGTGGAGGGAGAGGCTGCTGTGTGCATGCAGACTGCCAACATCATCCGGAACCTTCAGTTGATTTTTAAATGGAAAAAAGAATTCTCTCCATCATGATATACATGTATTTCCTTCTTGATTTCCTTGGGTTGGTGAAACCTATTTGTATTTTAGGATGCTGCCTTTTGTTAGAGAAAGGATATATCCTCGCCAGCCCCGTATAGTGTGGAGTGAGAGGGCATCCCCACATCCTGGAGTCCTGTTCAGATTCACATCAGAGTTGTCATCTTGGGGATACACTGCATTGAGACCAAAAAAAAAAGGCTCATGACATAATTAACAAAAAGTACCAAAGCAATAAATACTTAACAACTTTGAAAAACTACAGAAAGCATAGTTGTAGAACTTTCAGGATGAGTTGATGTTATATTTAAAAATCCAATAAATACATTAAAAATATATTTTAAGAAAATCATCAAAAACCAAATTCCCCTTAATTCCATCACACAGAGGTAGCCCTGGTCAGCAGATGGTTGAGGTCATGAGTTAGGTCTAATGTGATGTAGTCTGGGCTCAAATCCTGGCTCCTCCAGTGAAACCTGAAGCTGAGAATTCCACCTTTCTAGGACACTATGTGGCCTCTGACCAGATCATTAGCATTAGGCCCCACCCAGAGCTACTGAGTTAGAAATTCTGGGGTGGGGCCCATCAGCCTGCGTTTAACAAGCCCTCCTGGGGTGCCAGTGCATGCTCCAGTTTTAGAGCCATCCTGTTAGGCATCAGTTTCTTTTACTTGTTCTTTCTAATGCATAAGTAACACATGAATACGTTCCTGTTGGAAAAATTTAACACTGTCAGACATACATAAAGCAAAAAAGCAAAAGTCACTCTTCACCACACCAGGCATGAATCCTTCTGACAGTGCGGTTCCTAGCCTGGTGTCTGTCCTAGTAGACTTTTCTGTGCATATGCACACATATTTTATTATGACATACCCTACCATTTCTCAGGTTCATGGAACTTCAAGCTATACTTTCTCTTTCTTTTAATAAGACCTTTTATGGATGGATCCTTGTGAAAACTCAGAATCAGGCCCTGATATTGAAGAGTGAACAGTAGGGCTCAAGAGACAAACCACACCACCATCCTAAGGCCCCCAAGAAGGGTGCAGGACACTTTGATGGAGTCCAGACATATACCAGTGGCCTAAGGGTTTAGTGGTACTTCCCTCTCACCTGAAAATGAGGGATATATATTTTGAGTATGACCTTGCAGTTTACAAAGCACACTGACACACTAACCCTGAAAAAGTCCGGTCTGCCCCTTGGGTCCCTGGAGGTTCCAAGCAACAGGCAATAGCAAGATCAATTTCAGAGTGGCAGCGTTCATTCAGCCCTAAAAGCCATCTCTGACCAACCAGTTCTCCTGTGACTCATGAACACGAAAACAATTTCTGTTATACTTGAACCCCCGTCCCTCCGTCTGTAACTTTTCAGATTCCATGGAAGCTTCTGCAGTTCTGCCTACAATAATGTGTTTCCCAACTCCCTTCACCTTCTGAACCTCCTGGGTGGAAGTGTCAGAGGCATTTGAACCAGAGCAACTCCATCTTGAATAGGGGCTGGATAAAATGAGGCTGAAACCTGCTGGGCTGGATTCCCAGATGGTTAGGCATTCTAAGTCACAGGATGAGATAGGAGGTCGGCACAAGATACAGGTCATAAAGACTTTGCTGATAAAACAGGTTGCAGTCAAGAAGCCAGCTAATTCCCACCAAAACCAAATGGCAACAAGAGTGACCGCTGGTTGTCCTCACTGCTACACTCCCACCAGTGCCATGACAGTTTACAAATGCCATGGCAACATCAGAGAGTTACGCTTTGTGGTCTAAAAAGGGGAGGCATTAATAATCCACCCCTTGTTTAGCATATCATCAAGAAATAACCATAAAAATGGGCAACCAGCACCCTTTGGGCTGCTCTGTCTACGGAATAACCATTCTCTTATTCCTTTACTTTCTTAACAAACTTGCTTTCACTTTTCCCTATGGACTCACCTCGAATTCTTTCTTGTGCGAGATCCAAGATCCCTCTCTTGGGTCTGGATCAGGACCCATTTCTGGTAACATCTTTCTGGCAACCATGGAAGGGACAATACTGAGGAAACCCCTGACCCAAAGGCTAATTTGGGGTAAGTGGTGGGGTCCGGTGACATCTTTCTGGTGAACTCCAAAGGTACGATACTGAGGAGACCCTCGACCCGAAGGAAAATTATCTGCACACACACCAATTGGCTGACTTTGGGTAAGTGGTGTGCATATACTTGAGTAAAGGATGGGATTGGGTTAGAGGCCAACTTAGGGAAGTTAGAATCTCTCCTAAGACAGACTGGGTAAAAGACACCCCCCACCTTTTTTTTTTTTTTTTTTTTTTTTTTTGAGACAGAGTCTCACTCTGTCGCCCAGGCTGGAGTACGGTGGTGTGATCTCACTGCAACCTCCTCCTCCTGGGTTCAAGTGATTCTCCTGCCTCAGCCTCCCAAGTAGCTGGGATTACAGGCACCCACCACCACATCTGGCTGATTTTTCTATCTTTAATAGAGATGGGGTTTCACCATGTTGGCCAGGCTGGTTTTGAACTCCTGGACCTCAAGTGATCCACCTGCCTTGGCCTCCCAAAGTGCTGTTATTACAGGTGTGAGCCATCGCACCCAGCCTTTAAGGCCCCCTTAATAAAAGGCAAGGACACTCAACTAAACTTGGGTTCAAGGCCCAACTTAAGAAGGTTAGAGTCATTCCTAAGATTTAGAGGGTTGGAGGCCCCATTTAGTAAAGTCCCTCTGGGCTAAGAATGGATTTGGCACCACGGGATGTTAACTGCTATTCTTTTTGAATTAATCTGCCTTACACTCTTTGCTGATGGCTGTGGGTGACAGAATTAGACATGTACAGGATGAAGGGACATGAGGAGCTTTTTTCTCCCTCAAGGGGAAACATGAGAGCTGATGGAACTGCTAGAAAAGATCTCTCCTATGACCGACAAATGGCCACCTGAACTTTTCAGTGTTGCTGCAATAGATGGGTCTTTCTCTGGCCTCCCTGATCTCTTCGCCTTCCCCACCCTGCTGCAGGCAATGCATTTCTCTCTCTCTTCCTCCTGTCCTATATTTTTTATTACTCAGGGTGATCATCTTGCCCTGAGACCTCAAGTTGAAACTGCTGGTCAGAGGTTGGATTAACGATGACGGGGACCAATCCGGAGCAAGTTTGAGCCATAATAGTTTGATATTGGGTGCTAAGCAGGGCAGCTAGTGTCTGCTTTGTCACATGTATTTTTCTCTGGCCAGAACAGAAAAAGACAATTTTCCTTTATGATGTGGCTTGGCCCCCAGGGCTGTGGTGCAGCCCACAGGTCACTAGGGCTGCTCACTAGGGAAAGGGAACCCAGAAGCCTGGCATGCTGACAAAAGGGTAAAAATTTCTTACCAGTCAGACTTCTGGCCTCTCTCTCTGTGCAAACCAGTTGAATGAATGGTAAAAATCACTGTTTATCTCCTTTGTAAAGTTTTGATTAATGGAAAAAAGATTTGTGAGGCTAGTCTTAAGCTGTGGTGAATCTGGTGTGATTTGTGTGTCTTTCTGTATTGTTTTGTCATAAAGAAGGGTACCTTAGGATAGAACACGGCCCTAGGACTCCACAAGCCTGCTGTTCAAGACAGCCCAGCGAACTGGTCAGTTATGTCCTTGAGAGCTTGACCTTGTAAATACATGGCAGTACTTTCTCTTGGTCTCTGCCATTACAATGGCATCCCGACTTCAGGGTTCAATTCCCTGGTTAGGGAATGAGTTCTTTCTTGTTTGATATCTGCATGACCATTACCATTTGTTATTCTCTTCTCCTCCAAAAACTGTCTTGTATTTTCCTTTCTCTGAGCCAGAAATATTGGCTGTTTGGCCTGGCTAAAGTCTGGTAATAAGAAATTTACAATGACTTTTTAAAAGAGCGCTATGGTTAAAAATCAGCTTAATTAATTTAAAATATAGATATCCAAACTATATATATTTAAAAGGGCTTTATCTTTTTCCCCTTCTTGAATCTTGTTCTTTCTGAAAAAAGTTTTTCTCCTCAGTTGACTGAACTGTTTTTCTTCATTTTGTCTTTTTGCCATTGTTAATGCCAACGTAAGAGAACCTGAGATAATTACTAACAGCCTGGAACTCCTGGAGAAAAACAGAGGAAGTGCCATGGACCCCGTTTTGGGAAAATTCTCTTTTTTTCCTCATGAAACCCCAGGAATTAAAAGCAGTTAGTTTCCTCTCAAAATCTAAGGCTTTGTTCTGTTTTGCATTGCCTTATCTGATGTTTTTGACTTTTGCAGGTATCAGAAATTGTTTTGCATTATGAGAGAGTTTGGTGTGTAATAACTAGGTAGGAAATATACTTTTGGGGATGGCTAATGGCAGTTATTGGGAAATACTCAGCTGTGCATGCTTGGATCACAAATGCATGCTCTTGGCCACCTAGGAAGTATGGAGATGTCCCCCCACCCCCACCACCACCGCCACTGAGAGATAAGACTTCCATGGTGAGGGGCTGATTCCTTCTTTTTGGGATCCAAGATCTGGTATAAAAGCGGGACCCTTAATCTGGGGGGGGGGATCTGTTTGCCTTCCAGCTGTGCCTGCTTATTAGCCCTAGAAAATGCATGCTTTCCTGGCTCTGGGCTCCACCCTGAAGCCAGTAATCCAATTAAGAAACTGGTAAATGAAAAATCTTACAACTACTGGGTCTTCTTCTGTCATGTATTTATGTGTGTTGTGTGTTTGTGACATAAAAAAAAAAGCTTTCATTGGTTTAAAAATAATGACTGCTTAAATCAACATTTTGTCAGAAAAGTAAAAAGTCTAATGCCTTTTAGTTCATGTGACTTTAGCACTCTTCAAGAAATGACAGTTTTAAAGATTATTGGTAAAATTAAAATGTCTTCAAAATTTAAACATTTGGTCTAAATTACTCAGGTCAGATATTAGGCTTGCTAAATGCTTTAAGGTAATAAACTGTTTATTTAAGTTTTGAAAATTGTTCAATTTACCTACTTTAGAGCATTAGATTCTAAATAAGGCCTAGGGACATGTGGAGAGCCATGCTCCCTAGCTAGGCTCAAAAGTCAGCCCTTATTAGCCCTTTTGCAATAGGACAGAATTGGAGAAACTGGTAATTTTACCAACGCTTTGACTGTAATGGTGTGCTTTCCTTCAAGGAATCAAACTTGATTTGTAAAGCTAATAAAAGCCCCTTGAAGAAACTGGCCTCACGCCTAGTTTAGAGCAGTCTCTGTACAGAATTCCTGACCTGTGTGATAAGTAAAGAATGTCACTTATCTTAGGCCCAGGAGCCCCAAGTTATCTTGGGATTTCAAAAGGAAAGGAATTGACACAACTCATAGGTATTTGAGGGTACAAACCTATGGCAGGGCTCAGCTTTATAAAAGTCTTATCTGAGATTCCTTCTATGGAACAGAGTTTCATGAAAGCCAATTTAAAAACAGCTTATGTGAAAAATAATTATTCTTGCTGCACTTTATACAAGTAATCAGGCCAAGTGTAATAAAGCAAATCAGTCTTACCATGATTTGTCCTTAGTAACAGTGGTAAATTGGGTAGAGAAAGATTATGTTTCAAGAACTATGGTACATTTGTCATTAGATTCTAGTCTCACTGGTTGTTTTTGAGTTTTTTCTTCAACTTAGGCTGATCTGGCTCATTCCTGTGAACGAACCATAATCTCTGACTGCTGCTCAGAAGAAATAAGAGGGATGGGTAATGTAAAAAACATCTGGGTAAAATCAGTATTCTAATTCTGGGTGCATTAGAATCAGCTAACAATCCCATATCAGCCTGGTTCCAACAGTTTCTCAATTCATGGAAAGACTTCTAGTTTAGTTTACTTGAAATAATTGTACTTATTTTGCTTTACTGTTGTGGAATATATTACTGTTGTACTCTGCATGTAGGAATGCAGGATAAGCTTACTCAATGTTTTCTTAAATTGAATACTTATTAATCTTCCAGATACCACCTTTTCTCAGAACTCAAGAGTCATGAATGACCCTTACTATACTGATCCTTCCTGACAGAACTCCTTTCTACCCCTAATATAAGAGACCCTAATAGGCAGGAATATCATCACCTCTAATCATCCTGAAGAAGTTACAGAAGATGGATCTTTGTCCCTCTGCAACCCTTAGGATTAAGGGTTCTCTTAGAAAAGGGAGGGGGGAAGTGTCAGAGACATTTGAACCAGAGCAACTCCATCTTGAATAGGGGCTGGATAAAATGAGGCTGAAACCTGCTGGGCTGGATTCCCAGACAGTTAGGCATTCTAAGTCACAGGATGAGACAGGAGTTTGGCACAAGATACAGGTCATAAACACCTTGCTGATAAAACAGATTGCAGTCAAGAAGCTGGTTAAATCCCATCAAAACCAAGATGGCAATGAGAGTGACCTCTGGTTGTCCTCACTATTACACTCCCACCAGCTCCATGACAGTTTACAAATGCCATGGCAATGTAAGGAAATTACCCTATATGGTCTTAAAAGGGGAGGCATGAATAATCCACCCCTTATTTAGCATATAATTGAGAAATAGCTATAAAAATGGGCAACCAGCAGCCCTTGGGGCTGGTCTGCCTATGGAGTAGCCATTCTCTTATTCCTTTACTTTCTTAATAAATTTGCTTTCACGTAGTTCTATGGACTTGCCTCAAATTCTTTCTTGTGTAGATTCAAGAACCCTCTCTTAAAGTCTGGACTGGGAACTCTCTCCATCAATAGGACAGATCTGCTGTCACCCTTGCCCTCAGATGCATGTTCTTTGTCCCCCAAATCTCTGTAGCTGGCAGCTCACAGCTTTCCAGGGCAAGGCGAGAGGCATCAGAGTCTACAAAGGGTGACATCTATGACTAATCTTTCCCAACTCTGGTTTGGCTTCCTGCCCTTTCAGTGCGTTTGCAGCCTGCACAGACTCATAGTTGCAGAGGAAGGTCTTTGTGAAGACTCTCTGTTACAAAATAATGGCTTTGTCTTTGTACTATGGGCTGTTATCGTTCTTTTCTTATGGATTGAAGGAGCAACGTGTTTCATTTATTTTCCTCTTGCTCCTGATGAATTGAGTTTGCTTTTGGGGTCTTTGTAAGTTGCAGCTCTTCTGATAGCTCTGATTTCTTGCCTACACACTCTCATTATTTCTTTGAATTCTTTAGCAAGCTAGCTCAATTTATTCTATCAGTGACATTCTCATTTCTGTTACAGGAACTCTGTCTCCACCACTAGATGTTTTTGCTTTTAACATTTCTCATTCAGAAAGCTAATTTTATTCTGTACCCTTGAGTTATTATTTTTAATAATAGTGCAGTTTGTTAATATTCCTGTTTCCCAATAAAAAGTTTCAGAAACTTGATTGGAATTTTTTTTTTAATCATGAACTTGAGTTTTCACAAAGTCTGTCTGCCACAATTGTACCATCAATTTCTTAAGATTTGGGATTTTTTGGATGCCCTAACTGGAAGCTGTGTATCTAAGGCTTATTGCAGGAAACTGGAGGTGCCAAAAAGCCATAGTGTGTTGAGATCCTCAAGGTAATCTTGAGTTTGAGAAATAAAACACACTGAAACTTAAGCCATTTTTAGCTAAGTGTGAACTGTTGCTGAGCCCTTAGCCATGTGTATAAAGATGCTCCTGAGAATCTGGACTAAAGTGGAAAAATAATAATGGTATCTCCAAGACATGGTTTAGCTTTGTATCCCCCCCTAAATCTTATGTTGAATTGTAATCCCGATTTTGGAGGAGGGACCTGGTGCAAGGTGATTGGATCCTGGAGGTGGATTTTCCCTTTGCTGTTCTCATGATAGTGAGTACGTTCTCACAAGATCTGGTTGTTTAAAAGTGTATCCACCTCCCCCTTCACTCTCTCTGCATCCTGCTCCAAGCATGTAAGATGTGCCTGCTTCCCCTTTACCCTTCTGCCATGATTATCTTTGCTGAGGCCTCCCCAACCATGCTTCCTGTACAACCCATGAAACTGTGAGTCAATTAAACCTTCTTTCTTCACAAATCACCCAGCCTCAGGTAGTTCTTTATAGCAGTGCAGAATGGTCTAATACACTCCAGCCATATTGTTACCTGAAAGGGGTCCCAATCCAGACCCCAAGAGAGTATTCTTGGATCTCGCACAAGAAAGAATTCGAGGCAAATCCACAGAGTAAAATGAAAGTAAGTTTATTAAGAAAGTGACAGAATAAAAGAATGGCTACTCCATAGGCAGAGCAGCTCCAATGGCTGCTGGTTGCCCATTTCTGTGGTTATTTCTTGATAATATGCTAAACAAGGTGTAGATTATTCATGAGCTTTCTGGGAAAGGGGTGGGCAATTCCAGGAACTGAGCATTCCTTCCCTTTTTATATAGGGTAACTTCCTAACATTTCCTGGCGTTTGTAAATTGTCATGGTGCTGGTGGGAATGTAGCAGTGAGAAGGATCAAAAGTCACTCTCGTTGCCATCTTGGTTTTGGCGGGTTTTAGCCAGCTTCTTTGCTATAAGCTGTTTTATCAGCAAGGTCTTTATGACCTGTATTTTGTGCTGACCTTGTATCTTATCCTGTGACTTAGAATGCCTTAACTTCCTGGGAATGCAGCCCAGTAGGTCTCAGCCTCATTTTATCCAGCCCCTATTCAAGATGAAGTTGATCTGGTTCAAATGCCTCTGACATGTTTCTCCTCTCCTTTTTCTAAGAGAACTCTTAATCCTAAGGGTTGCAGAGGGACAAAGATCCATCTTTTGTAATTTCTTCAGGCTGAATAGGGGTAATGATATTCCTGCCTAACTACTAGGGCTCCTCAGGGTAGAGAGGAGCTCAGTCAGAAAGCATCAGTTTGGGGAGGGTCATTCATGACTCGAGCTCTGACAAAAGGTGATATCTGGAAGATTAATAAGTGTTCAACTTAAGAGAATATTGAGGAAGCTTATCCTGCATTCCTACACAAGAAGTACGACAGCAACATATTCCACAACAGTAAAGCAAAATAAGCAAAATTATCCCAAGTAAACTAAATAAGAAGGCTTTCTATGAACTGGAAAATTGTTGGAAACCAAGCTGATATGGGGTTGCTAGCTGATTCCAATATATGCCGAGAATTAGAATATTGATCCAGATTGTTTCTACATTACCCATCCGTCTCAGTTCTTCTGAGCTGCAGCCAGAGATCACTGATTGATTCACAGGAATAAACAGTCAGTCTAAATTGCAGAAAAAAAACCCTCAAAAACAACTGATGAAACCAGAATTTTATAACAGGTGTACCATAGTACCTGAAACATAATTTTTTCTCTCTCTCTAGTGTCCCATTTTTACTCAAGACAAATCATAATAGACTGATTTGTTTGCAAAAATAAGCCTTAGTCTTATACTTCACCAGATTATTTGTATAAGGTGCATCCAAAATAATTCTTTTTAAATACGCTTTTTAAATTGGCTTTGACGGAATTCCTTTTCTATAAAAGGAATCTTAGTTTTTTAAAGCAAAACCCAGCCATGGGTTTGTACCCTCAAATACCTGATTTAAATAAATTCTTCTTCTTTTGAGGTCTCAAGGCAACTTGGGGCTTCTCAGCCTGTCAGAAAGTGACATTCTTTACTTACCACAGGTCAGGAACCCTGCACAGGGACTGTTGTAGACGAGGTATGAGGCCAGTTTTCCCAAGGGGCTTTTATTCGCTCTACAAGTCAAGTTTGATTTCTTAGAGGAAAGCACACCACTCAAGTCAAAGCCTTGGTAAAATAACCCATTTCTCTAATTGTTTCCTGTTACAAAAGAAAACATGATTGTTGTACTTATGCAAATATTTATTTATATTGCCATAAATTAAGATTACTCACAAATAATTTCTAAATTCTGGAGAAACCATGTAAAGAGAAACAAATATGCTCTGAATTTTGTTTACAGGAATATACTTTACTCAATTGCCAAAGGCTGTAAATAGCTCAAAAGAAAAGTTTCCTTAACTCTGGAAAACAAAACAAAAGATCAGCTACATTTTAAGCAAAAGTCAGAAAGATTACTTTAGTCTTCTATTAGTTCAGCCCATGCAGTTAATTTCTGTTCTGCTTGATATTAATAAACATTTCAGCTCTCCATGAGAGCCCTTAAAGATTTTTCCTCTATTCTAATGTTACAATCTCCAAAGTTATCAGAAACCTGCATTCATTAGTACCTGCAAATTCTAAAGCTGACTATAAGCCACCTTTTGAAGAGGATTGAAACAAGAAAACAATTGTCTGTGGATGGCAAAAAGTCTTAGGACAGCCACTATTAAAGTCACAATTGACAAGGAAATTTTGGTTACATCTATGGCACACAATAATTTAACATAACAACTATAATTATTGGACAAATCTATTCAATCTTAATCAGTTCAACTGTAAGGTAAGATTCTTATAAACCCTTTATAACCCCTTACAATTTTCAGTAAAGAGCAGATCAGTACTCTGAGAAAATCCTGTTGTGCTTTTATTTTAGTGTTCAACTATTATTCAGAAAAACTGAATAATACCCCCTTTAACTCTAGATAATATGTTCACACAAAGAGTCTTTTTAATAATTAATTTTTTAATAAACTTTCCACAACTTGTTCAAACCTTTAATTTTTTTCTATCTCACTTTAAAAGAATCCTTTTACCCTTTAAACTTAGGCAAGAAATCCACATTCCCAGGCCTTATAATCTTTTACCAAAAGTATATTCTACTTTCCTTACACTCCTTGCATATTGTAGAACTCTTTCTTTAGTAGTCTCAAACACATATTGCACTGTTAACTTTTAGCAACTTTTACTTTTGGTGAAAAACCTGGTTCATAAGTGATTGTAATTATGTGCCACGTGTGGAGCCTAGGACACAAAACAGAAGTGTGGATAAGAGCCGACTCTTTCCAGCATGGCTAAGGGGCATGGCACTTCACATGTCCCCAGGCCTTATCTAGAATCTAATGCTTCAAAGTAGATATTCTGAACAATTTTTTTATTATACTTTAAGTTCTAGGGTACATGTGCATAACATGCAGGTTTGTTACATATGTATACATGTGCCATGTTGGTGTGCTGCACCCATTAACTCATCATTTACATTAGGTATATCTCCTAAGGCTGTCCCTCCCAGCTCCCCCCACCCCATGACAGGCCCCAGTGTGCGATGTTTCCTACCCTGTGTCCAAGTGTTCTCATTGTTCAATTTCCACCTGTGAGTGAGAACATGCAGTATTTGGTTTTCTGTCCTTGTGATAGTTTGCTCGGAATGATGGTTTCCAACTTCATCCATATCCCTACAAAGGACATGAACTGGTCCTTTTTTATGGCTGCATAGTATTCCATGGTGTATATGTGCCACATTTTCTTAATCCAGTCTATCATTGATGGACATTTGGGTTGGTTCCAAGTCTTTGCTATTGTGAATAGTGCCACAATAAACATACATCTGCATATGTCTTTATAGCAGCATGATTTATAATCCTTTGGGTATATACCTAGTAGTGGAATCACTGGGTCAAATGGTATTTCTAGTTCTAGATCCTTGAGGAATTGCCACACTGTCTTCCACAATGGTTGAACTAGTTTACAGTCCCACCAACAGTGTAAAAGTGTTCCTATTTCTCCACATCTTCTCTAGCACCTGTTGTTTCCTGACTTTTTAATGATCGCCATTCTAACTGGTGTGAGATGGTATCTCATTGTGGTTTTGATTTGCATTTCTCTGATGGCCAGTGATGATGAGCATTTTTTCATGTGTCTGTTGGCTGCATAAATGTCTTCTTTTGAGACATGCTTGTTCATATCCTTCGCCCACTTTTTGATAGGGTTGTTTGATTTTTTTCTTGTAAATTTGTTTAAGTTCTTTGTAGATTCTGGATATTAGGCCTTTGTCAGATGAGTAGATTGTAAAAATTTTCTCCCATTCTGTAGGTTGCCTTTTCACTCTGATGGTAGTTTCTTTTGCTGTGCAAAAGCTCTTTAGTTTAATTAGATCCCATTTGTCTATTTTGGCTTTTGTTGCCATTGCTTTTGGTGTTTTAGTCATGAAGTCCTTGCCCATGCCTATGTCCTGAATGGTATTGCCTAGGTTTTCTTCTAGGGTTTTTATGGTTTTAGGTCTAACATTTAAGTATTTAATCCATCTTGAATTAATTTTTGTATAAGGTACAAGGAAGGATCCAGTTTCAGCTTTCTACCTATAGCTAGCCAGTTTTCCCAGCACCATTTATTAAATAGGGAATCCTTTCCCCATTTCTTGTTTTTATCAGGTTTGTCAAAGATCAGATGGTTGTAGATGTGTGGTATTATTTCTGAGAGCTCCATTCTGTTCCATTGGTCTATATGTCTGTTTTGGTACCAGCACCGTGCTGTTTTGGTTACTGTAGCCTTGTAGTATAGCTTGAAGTCAGGTAGTGTGATGCCTCCAGCTTTTTTCTTTTGGCTTAGGATTGTCTTGGCAATGCAGGCTCTTTTTTGGTTCCATATGAACTTTAAAGTAGTTTTTTCTAATTCTGTGAAGAAAGTCATCGGTAGCTTGATGGGGATGGCATTGAATCTATAAATTACCTTGGGCAGTATGGCCATTTTTACGATATTGATTCTTCCTATCCATGAGCATGGAATGTTCTTCCATTTGTTTGTGTCCTCTTTTATTTCATTGAGCAGTGGTTTGTAGTTCTCCTTGAAGAGGTCATTCACATCCCTTGTAAGTTGGATTCCTAGGTATTTTATTCTCTTTGAAGCAATTGTGAATGGGAGTTCACTCATGATTTGGCTCTCTGTTTGTCTGTTAATGGTGTAGAGGAATGCTTGTGATTTTTCACATTGATTTTGTATCCTGAGACTTTGCTGAAGTTGTTTATCAGCTTAAGGAGATTTTGGGCTGAGATGATGGGGTTTTCTAAATATACAATCATGTCATCTGCAAACACGGACAATTTGACTTCCTCTTTTCCTAATTGAATACCCTTTATTTCTTTCTACTGCCTGATTGTCCTGGCCAGAACTTCCAACACTATGTTGAATAGGAGTGGTGAGAGAGGGCATCCCTGTCTTGTGCCAGTTTTCAAAGGGAATGCTTCCAGTTTTTGCCTATTCAGTATGATATTGGCTGTGGGCTTGTCATAAATAGCTCTTATTATTTTGAGATATGTCCCATCAATACCTAGTTTATTGAGAGTTTTTGGCATGAAGGGCTGTTGAATTTTGTTGAAGGCCTTTTCTGCATCTATTGAGATAATCATGTGGTTTTTGTCTATGGTTCTGTTTATATGATGGATTACATTTATTGATTTGCATATGTTGAACCAGCCTTGCATCCCAGGGATGAAGCCAACTTGATTGTGGTGGATAAGCTTTTTGATGTGCTGCTGGATTCAGTTTGCCAGTATTTTATTGAGGATTTTTGCATTGATGTTCATCAGGGATATTGGTCTAAAATTTTCTTTCTTTGTTGTGTCTCTGCCAGGCTTTGGTATCAGGATGATGCTGGCCTCATAAAATGAGTTAGGGAAGATTCCCTCTTTTTCTATTGATTGGAATAGTTTCAGAAGGAATGGTAACAGCTCCTCTTTGTACCTCTGGTAGAATTTGGCTGTGAATCCATCTGGTCCTGGACTTTTTTTGGTTGGTAGGTTATTAATTATTGCCTCAATTTCAGAGCCTGTTATTGGTCTATTCAGAGATTCAACTTCTTCCTGGTTTAGCCTTGGGAGGGTGTATGTGTCCAGGAATTTGTCAGTTTCTTCTAGATTTTTTAGTTTATTTGAGTAGAGGTGTTTATAGTATTCTCCGATGGTAGTTTGTATTTCTGTGGGATAGGTGGTGATATCCCCTTTATCATTTTTTATTGCATCTATTTGATTCTTCTCTCTTTTCTTCTTTGTTAGTCTTGCTAGTGGTCTATCAATTTTGTTGATCTTTTCAAAAAACCAGCTCCTGGATTCATTGATTTTTTGAAGGGTTTTTTATGTCTCTATCTCCTTCAGTTCTGCTCTGATCTTAGTTATTTCTTGCCTTCTGCTAGCTTTTGAATGTGTTTGCTCTTGCTTCTCTAGTTCTTTTAATTGTGATGTTAGGGTGTCAATTTTAGATCTTTCCTGCTTTCTCTTGTGGGCATTTAGTGCTATAAATTTCCCTCTACACACTGCTTTAAATGTGTCCCAGAGATTCTGGTATGTTGCATCTTTGTTCTCATTAGTTTCAAAGAGCATCTTTATTTCTGCCTTCATTTCGTTATGTACCCAGTAGTCATTCAGGAGCAGGTTGTTCAGTTTCCATGTAGTTGAGCAGTTTTGAGTGAGTTTCTTAATCCTGAGTTCTAGTTTGATTGCACTGTGGGCTAAGAGACAGTTTATTATAATTTCTGTTCTTCTACATTTGCCGAGGAGTACTTTAATTCGAACTATGTGGTCAATTTTGGAATCAGTGCTATGTGGTGCTGAGAAGAATGTATATTCTGTTGATTTAGGGTAGAGAGTTCTGTAGATGTCTATTAGGTCCACTTGGTGCAGAGCTGAGTTCAATTCCTGGATATTGTTGTTAACTTTCTGTCTGGTTGATCTGTCTAATGTTGACAGTGGGGTGATAAAGTCTCCCATTAGTGTGTGGGAGTCTAGTCTCTGTGTAGGTCCCTAAGGACTTGCTTTATAAATCTAGGTGCTCCTGTATTGGGTGCATATATATTTAGGATAGTTACCTTTTCTTGTTGAATTGATCCCTTTACCATTATGTAATGTCCTTCTTTGTCTCTTTTGATCTTTGTTGGTTTAAAGTCTGTTTTATGAGAGACTAGGATTGCAACCCCTGCTTTTTGTTTTGTTTTATTTTCCATTTGCTTGGTAGATCTTCCTCCATCTGTTTATTTTGAGTGTGTGTGTCTCTGCAAGAGAGATGGGTCTCCTGAATACAGCACACTGATGGGTCTTGACTCTATCCAATTTGCCAGTCTGTGTCTTTTAATTGGAGCATTTAGCCCATTTACATTTAAGGTTAATACTGTTATGTGTGAATTTGATCCTGTCATTATGATGTTAGCTGGTTATTTTGCTCATTAGTTGATGCAGTTTCTTCCTAGCATCGATGGTCTTTACAATTTGGCATGTTTTTGCAGTGGCTGGTACCAGTTGTTCCTTTCAATGTTTAGTGCTTCCTTCAGGAGCTCTTGTAAGGCAGGCCTGGTGGTGACAAAGTCCTCAGCATTTGTTTGTCTGTAAAGGGTTTTATTTCTCCTTCACTTATGAAGCTTAGTTTGGCTGGATATGAAATTTGGGATTGAAAATTGTTTTCTTTAAGAATGTTGAATATTGGCCCCCACTCTCTTCTGGCTTGTAGAGTTTCTGCCGAGAGATCAGCTGTTAGTCTGATGGGCTTCCCTTTGTGAGTAACCCGACCTTTCTGTCTGGCTGCCCTTAACATATTTGCCGTCATTTCGATCTTGGTGAATCTATCAATTATGTATCTTGGAGTTGCTCTTCTCGAGGAGTATCTTTGTGGCATTCTCTGTATTTCCTGAATTTGAATGTTGGCCTACCTTGCTAGGTTGGGGAAGTTTTCCTGGATAATATCTTGCAGAGTGTTTTCCAACTTGGTTCCCTTCTCCCTGTCACTTTCAGGTACACCAATCAGATGTAGATTTGGTCTTTTCACGTAGTCCCATATTTCTTGGAGGCTTTGTTCATTTCTTTTTACTCTTTTTTCTCTAAACTTCTCTTCTCACTTCATTTCATTAACTTGATCTTCAATCACTGATACCCTTGCTTCCACTTAATCAAATCAGTTACTGAAGCTTGTGCATGTGTCACGTAGTTCTCGTGCCCTGGTTTTTAGCTCCATCAGGTCATTTAAGGTCTTCTCTACACTGTTTATTCTAGTTAGCCATTCATCTAATCTTTTTTCAAGATTTTTAGCTTCTTTACGATGGGTTTGAACATCCTCCTTTGGCTCAGAGAAGTTTGTTGTTACTAATCATCTGAAGCCTTCTTTTCTCAACTTGTCTAAGTCATTCTCCATCCAGCTTTGTTCTGTTGCTGGCGAGGAGCTGCATTCCTTTGGAAACAAAGAGGTGCTCTGATTTTTAGAATTTTCAGCTTTTCTGCTCTGGTTTCTCCCCATCTTTGTAGTTTTATCTACCTGTGGCCTTTGATGATGGTGATGTACAGATGGGGTTTTGGTGTGGATGTCCTTTCTGTTTGTTAGTTTTCCTTCTAACAGTCAAGACCCTCAGCTGCAGGTCTGTTGGAGTTTGCTGGAGGTCCACTCCAGAACCTGTTTTCCTGAGTATCACCAGCGGAGGCTGAAGAACAGCAAATATTGCAGAACAGCAAATGTTGCTGCCTGATCCTTCCTCTGGAAACTTTGTCTCAGAGGGACACCCAGCTGTATGAGGTGTCAGTCGGCCCCTACTAGGAGATGTCTCCCAGTTAGGCTGCTTGGGGGTCAGGGACCCACTTGAGGAGGTAGTCTGTCCATTCTCAGATCTCAAACTCCGTGCTGGGAGAACCACTACTGTCTTCAAAGCTGTCAGACAGGGACGTTTAGGTCTGCAGAAGTTTCTGCTACCTTTTGTTCTGAACAATTTTTAAAAGTCAAAGTAGCTATTTATGACTTTAAAACCATTTAGCAAACCTAATATCTGACCTGTGTAATTTAGACCAAATGTCTAAATTTTGAAGACATTTTAGTTTTACTAATAATCTTTAAAACTGTCTTTATTTCTCAAAGCTTACTAAAGTCATGTGAACCAAAAGGCATTATATTTTTTCTTTTTCTGATATTTTATTTAAGCTCTTATTATTTTTAAATCAATTAATCAAAGCCCTTTCATATGTAGACATCACACACACAACACATATAAAAACACTGACAGACAGAAGAAGATCCAGTGGTTGTATTTTTCAATTCAATTAAGTTTCTTAATTGGATTACTTGTTTCAGGGTGGAGCCCTTGGAGGAAGAGTGCCAGGAAAGCATGCAGTTTCTACAGCCTAATAAGCAGGCACAGCTGGAAGGCAAAACAGATCTCAAAAATTAAGGGTCCCATTTTTATACTGGATCCTATATCCCCAAAAAGAGGGAATCAGCCCATCTCCTTTGGGAGTTTTATTTCCCAGTGGGGGGGTGGAATGGGGACATTGCCATACCTTCTAGGTGACCAAGAGCATACTTCTCTAATACAAACATGCGAAGAGGCAAGTATCCCCCCATAACTGCCATTAGCTATCCCCCAAAGTATATTTCCTAACTAATTATTATACACCAAAGCCCTTTCATAATGGAAAGTAATTTCTGACACCCCCCAAAGTCAAAAACATCACATAACACAATACAAAACAGAACAGAGCCTCAGATTTTAAGCAGGATCTATCCACTTTTAATTCCTGGGGTTTCATGAGGAAAACAGAGGTTTTTTCCAAAACAGGGTCTGTGGGGCACCTCCTGTTTTTCTCAAGGAGCCCCAGGCTGTTAGAGCTTGAATATCCACTTTAAATTAAGCTGACTTTTAACCATAGCACTGTTTTAAAAAAAATTCTTTTAAATCTCTTATTACCAGATTTCAGCCATGCCAAACTGCCAATATTTCTGGCTTTTGAACTGTACCAAAGGTAACCTCCCAGGTGCTTAGAGAAAGGAAAAATTCAATAAGGGAAGCCAGAAGTTGTTCATCATGGAGGGAAAGAGAATTTAAAAAATGGCAAAGGTCACACAGATATCAAACCAGAAAGGACTCATTTCTTAAGTCAGGAATGGAACCCTGAACCCAGGCCACCATTTTGCAAAGAAAACCTTTAGCTACTGAGCTATAGCACTGGGCAGTCTCCATTGCTTTTCCCAGAAGGAGTCTAAAGCAGTGAATTTTGCGCTTGCAAAGGCTTTTAACTGCTTAAGACAATTTTTAGGGCTAACTATGATGTGAATTCCAAAATTCCTGTTCCCTGGATGGCAGAGACTAAGAGAAAGTACCACCACATGATTACAAGGTCAAGCTCCCAAGGACATAACTGACCAGTTTGTTGGGTGATCTTGAACAGCAGGCTTATGGGGTCCTAAGCCCATGTCTATACTAAAGTACCCCTTTTTCATAGCACAAACTACAACATATTCACGACAGCTTAAGACTAGCCTCGCAAATCCTTTTTCCAATGAATCAAAACTTTATAGAAGAGATAAACAGTGATTTTTATCATTCATTCAGCTGGTTTGCACAGAAAGAAAAAAAGGGAAGGGATAAAAATATTGCCTGCATCAAGGGTGGGGAAAGTGAGGACCCCAGGGAGACCAGAGAAAGACCCACTCATCTCAGAAATGCTGAATCAAGAGTTCAGGAGGCAACTTGTCCATAGCGAAGAGATCTTTTCCAGAAGTTCTATCAGCTCTCAAGTTTCCCCTTTTGGGGAGAAAAAAGCTCCCCATGTCCCATGATCTTGTACATACTTAATCCCATCACCCAAGCCATCAGCAAAGAGTGCAAGGCAGATTAATTGAAAGAGAATAGCAGTTAATAGCCTGTGGTACTAAACCCATTCTTAGCAGAGAGAGACTCTACCGAATGGGGCCTCTAACCCACTAAATGTTAGGAAGAACTCTAACCTTCCTAAGTTGGGCCTTGAACCCAAGTTCAGTCACTCATCCTTGCCCTTTATTAAGTGGGGTCTTTAACCCACTTTGTTTTAGGAGAGTCTCTAGCTCCTCTAAGTTGGGTCTCTAACCCTATCTCATACTTTACCCAGGTATGGGCACGCTGCTTACCCATAGTCAGCCAACTGGTGTTGTGTGCAGATGATTTTCCTTTGGGTTAGGGGTCTCTTTAGTATAGTCCCTTCCATGGTTCACAGGAAATATGTTGCCTGAACATGGTCCTGATCCAGACCCCAAGAGAGGGTTCTTGGATCTCGCACAAGAAATAATATGAAGCAAATCCACTGAGTAAAATGAAAGCAAGTTTATTAACAAAGTAAAGGAATAAAAGAATGGCTATTACATAGGCAGAGCAGCCCCAAGAGCTACTGGTTGCCCATTTTTATGGTTATTTTTTGATTATTTGCTAAACAATGGGGAGATAATTCATGAGTTTTCTGGGAAGGGAGTGGGCAATTCCTGGAACTGGGTTCCTTCCCTTTTAAGACCATATAAAGTAAGCTCCTAACGTTGCCTGGCATTTGTAAACTGTCATGGCACTGGTGGGAGTGTAGCAGTGAGGACGACCAGAGGTCACTCTCATCACCATCTTGGTTTTGGTGGGTCTTCTTTACTGCAAACTGTTTTATCAGCAAGGTCTTTATGACTTTTATCTTGTGCTGACTTCCTATCTCATCCTGTGACTAAGAATGCCTTAACCTTCTGGGAACGCAGCCTTTTAGGTCTCAGCCTCATTTTACCCAGCTCCTATTCAAGATGGAGTTGCTCTGGTTCAAACACCTCTGACAATATGGTGTGCCAGGAGTTGTGTGAGATACTTAGACTTTAAATAAATCCAGGAAGTAGACACCACCATCACTATTCTCATTTAAGAAAAATGAGGCTCAAGGAGACTTAACTGAAAAAAAAAAACTAATATTAAACAGTTAAAGAACCAAGAGTTGAACTTATCTGGCCTGAATAAAACACTGATAAGACAAAGCAAGCTCGGAAATTTAGATGTCTCATACAGGCAGATCTCACACTTGACTGGACATCAGAATTTCCTGGAAAGCTCGTGGGAGGTTTGGGATTTGTGTTCTTAACAAACTCCTGGTTGATGTTGATGCTGCTGGCCTGAGCACTTGGAGACCCACTGCTGCAGACCCACAGCTCCCATGTAAGTTGTTCCATGGTACCCTTCCTTGAATCCCAGAAGTTTATCTCTAATTCTGGCTTCTGTGTATTTCTTTTGCTGCCCCACGTGTATTTTTTTTGCTGCCCCACATGATGACTTTCTCGGGCATGACTAGTAAATTCTAAGGTCTTTGAATGCAATGCAAGATTTAGTTCCTGCCTACCAGAACATCCTAACAGGTGCTGATACACGTTTATTAATTGAGTGATGAGGGAGATATTCTTTTCCTTTTTTCAGATTTCTTACTTTTTTTTTAATTTTACTCTAAGTTCTGGGATACATGTGCTGAATGTGCAGGTTTTGTTACATAGGTAGACATGCACCATGGTGGTTTGCTGCACCTATCTACCTGTCATCTAGGTTTTAAGCCCCGTGTGCATTAGGTATTTGTCCTAACGCTCTCCTTCCCCTTCCTCTCACCCTCCGACAGGCCCTGGTGTGTGATGTTTCCCTCCCTGTGTTCATGTGTTCTCATTGTTCAACTCCCACTTAACAGCGAGAACATGCGGTGTTTGGTTTTCTGTTCCTGTGTTAGTTTGCTGAGGTTGATGGTTTCCAGCTTCATCCATGTCCATGCAAAGGACATAAACTCATTCTTTTTTATGGCTGCATAGTATTCCATGGTGTATATGTGCCACATTTTCTTTATCCAATCTATCATTAATGGGCATTTGGGTTGGTTCCAAGTTTTTGCTATTGTAAATAGTGCTGCAGTAAACATACTTGTGCATGTGTCTTTATAGTAGAATGATTTATAATTCTTTGGATATATACTCAGTAATGGGATTGCTGGGTCAAATGATATTTCTGGTTCTAGATCCTTGAGGAATCGCCACACTCTTCCACAATGGCTGAACTAATTTACACTTCCACCAACAGTGTGAAAGTGTTCCTATTTCTCCACATCCTTGCCAGCATCTGTTGTTTCCAGACTTTTTAATGATCGCCATTCTAACTGGCATGAGATGGCATCTCATTGTGGTTTTGATTTGCATTTCTCTGATGACCAGTGATGATGAGCTTTTATTTTTTCATATGTTTGTTGGCAATGCAGGAGTTTTTATATGTAATTAGGAAACAAACACTTCTATTATTAGCTACAATTGAATGATTGCTTAAATATTTTAAAGTCATTTAAGAGACCCTTTTTGCCGAGTACCAGATGCCTAAAAGGCAAATTAGTCAGCATACTAGCAATAAAATGTTCGTATTATAATAGATTTTCCGTCAGGTCTAGCATGGATGACATTCCCATTTATGGGCCCTGCTTGAAAACAACAGGCCTGGGCACACCATGATTCCAAATGGACCTCAGAAGATGGCTCTAATAGACACTGAAGGTAGAAATCACCAGGGTTAATTACCCATGAATTCTTATAAATTCCTCTGGCCAGGAAAGTTTGGTGGCTGAGAAACAGGAGGATGGAATGATGTGTAGCTCTCTGAAGCTGGGTTTGACTTTGTCAAAAACAAAAAGCAGTAGGTGCTCCAGGCAGTTCTAGTGACACCCCCAGATCTTGACACACTGGCTTGGCTGGGATCACACACCCATCCCTGAGCAATTCCTGAAGCCAGGAGGATGGATTTCAATGATGAACATGGACAAGCCCACCTGAGTCTTATCGGAGGAAGAGGGCTGGCTGGTCTCACTGCCTCCCCTTCCCTCTTCCATCTCTCATCAGAATGAGATGACCCTCAAGAGGATCATTGAGGAGGGAGGTTCCAGATAGTTTCTAATTGGAGTCACCAGACATCTGTTGGTTGCCCTGTGAGCAATTCTGATCACACCATGGAAGTCTAATTTTATTAAGCATGGTCTTTTTTGGTGGAAAATATTTTTAGTTTTTTTATTATTTGAAGTTGTGCAAGCAATTAGTAAACACGTTCTTGTTACAACATGTTTAAACAAAACAGAAGTATAACCACAGGACCAGCTGAAGCTGATTAACCATTGCTTAAGTTGTTAGCAACGGTGGAGAGCCGAAATTGCATCATATAGCCCATGCATGTGCAATAGGGAAAAGCTTCACACTCCTAATTCGTAACATCACCCACCTGGCAGATCGGCTGCATTGGTATCACCTGGGACTAGTTAGCAATGCCATAAAAGCATGACCCACTCCCAGTATGGGGAGTCAGATTTGAGCCTTGCCTCCTGTCTCCTTGCCAGTTGACTTGCCATAAAGCCTTTCTTTTCACAAAAGCTGGCGCCATAGTACTGATATCTATGCTGATCGGGAAGCAAGCCCATCCCTTGGTAACAGAAGGATTTAGAGGTAAAAGGCCTCCTTCCCACAATTCCTACTCCTCCACCTGACTTCCCACCCTGGCAGCACTTGCTCCATCCAAGTCTCCTCTCTGCTCACTTGTCTCCAAAGGTTGACTCAGTGAGCCAAATCTTCTCAGGTTCATACCCTTAGGTGGCCCTTTCCCATGAGTCTGGCTGACCCCATGACTTGCTTTAACTAATAGAATGTGAAGGGAGTGCTGGTGTCTTTTGGAGAATCTAAGTGTGCATCATTTTTAAAATGGCTGCATTTGGTCTAAAATCCCCAACATTTAATTGAATCCCTAAGCCATAATGGTAGATTTGGAAATAGGTGTTGTCAAGCCTTCTAAAAGTGAATTTCAGGGTATTACCAATAAAGGTTTTTTTTCCATTCAGCCCAATGCATTTGGTAGACAATTTAGATGAGTGGATTGGCCACATGATATGGCAATGACGACAATTTTTAAAATGCATCATTTCTCTGCATTGGCATTCCTGCCAGCTAGTGACATTCCAGGAGCTTTTAGTGAATTAAAGCTTCATTTGCTTGAAGAGGGTAGCAAAGTTACTGACTGCTTCAGAAATAATTATGTGCATGATAGGATAAGAGGACATTTATGCAATGGTGTTGCTGTTCTATTATTTTCACCAATAATGGTCTGTGTATGAGTACATGTGAAATGGATTTCCAGGTGTCCAAAACAACATAGAAGCATGGCTCAGAAGATGAAAAAATTTAATAGGGAGTGCTTGTGTTGGGGTATATAGAATTATGGAAGAATTTCAAGAGCATCACCATGGAGAAAATGAATGTGAATTTATTCTCCAAGGAGAGCCATGACCTAAAAGAAAAAAGCAGTAGTTTCTCATGATGCAAGACTTCCAAATATAGTTAATGATAGTGAAAGTTGGCCAGCTCTTATGGACTACCTCTGTGCAATGGCTGTAATTTATCCTTATGATACACTTCTTCATGTCAAATTTTCTTTTTAGGTTTATAAAGTCTTTAATATCTTTTCCCCCACTACTTTAAATTGTTAGCATTATTTGTTTATAATTCACCATGCTATGCATTTCATCTTTGCATCATTTCCAATACTGGAAGTATAAATTGTATAAAGACTTTTAGAGAGTTCTAATTCTTTTTATGCATTTTCATGCAAATTTGACTCTACACGAGTGCAGTATCACAACATTGACTTTGTGTGTAAACATTGTGTGTGTACTTAAAAACATTGAAACTTCCAGCCAGCGCAGTGGCTCACACTTGTAATCCCAGCACTTTGGGAGGCCAAGGTGGGCAGATCTGCTGAGGTCGGGAGTTTGAGACCAGCCTGACCAACATGGAGAAACCCCATCTCTACTAAAAATACAAAATTAGCCAGGCATGGTGGTGCATGCCTGTAATCCCAGCTACTGGGGAGCCTGAGGCAGGAGAATCGCTTGAACCGGGGAGGCGGAGGTTGCGGTGAGCTGAGATCGTGCCATTGCACTCTAGCTTGGGCAACAAGAGTGAAACTCCATCTCAAGAAAAAAAAAAAAAGAAATGGAAACTTCCTCCTTTTTGTACATTTGCATTGGTGAAAGAATTTCTTGATCTCAGTTCTTTGGGTGACTGCATATGTGGTAGTGACCCATCACAGTTTTTGATTGATCTCATTAAAAGACTTAGGTTGTCCATCACAATAGTTCAGATGACAACAGTCATATAAGCTTTAAGAATATCAATATGATTTGTAGGCCCGTAACTTATGCCCATGTAACTGTTGTTAGCATACCTAAGTGTTTATGCTTGCAAAAATATGTATGTTATTATTGCCTACTTTATTGTGTAAAGTGGGCTATGAAGTGTTCAGTGGTTTTTATTTTTCTCAAATAAATCCTCTTTTAAAATGTAAATAAATTTCTTTTAAATAATTTTTAATTTTTATTTTAAATAATTTTAAGTTTTAAATAAATTTTATGATTATTTTATTTTAAATAATTAATTTTTTCCAGAATTATATCTTTGGGATTTTGATCTTTCTGGGATTTTAACATTTGGGGTTATGGCATTCCAGATTGTGTCTCTTGGAATTATGGCCCAGATTCTAAAATTTCACTCTATGTAGGAAAGAAAGTAACAAATATCTTTACGGTTTTATGCACTTACACATGAATAGAGTTCTACAAATAAAGTTAGTGGGTCAGAGGGCAAGTGCATCTTGTACATCCACAGATACTTCCATATAGTCTCCCAAGAAGGCTTCATCAAAGTACATTTGCTTGAAGAATATGTGAGAAGGCACATTTTCCTGTGTTCTCACCAAATTTGACCATTCTTCTGGGTGAAAAATTCTATCTTTTTCAGTGTTAATTTTAATTTCTCAGATTACTAGTCTTTACAGATGTATATTGGCCAATTGCCTTTCTTCTGTGAATTTCCTTTTTGTACCCTTTGCCTATTTTTTTCTATGGAGTTGATGGGCTGACTTAATGACTCACAGAAACTCTCTGAGTACCCTGGATATTCAAGTTTTTGTTTAATTTATTACATTTTTCTCAGTCTTTCACTTGCGTTTTCATGCTACCTATGTCATTTGCTTTGTTTTACAAAAACTATTGATTTTCATGACTTCATTTACGGCCTTTGAGTTTTAGGTCTTGTTATAAAAATATTATTCTCTAGTTTCTTATAATGCTTTTATATCTTGTTTCTTAGGTTTGGCTCTTTAACCATTTTAGCCTTTATATTTGTGTATGGGGCATGCTGGACCTGCTGGGGAGAATATCCCATTCTACACCACAGTAACACATGCCGTACACAACCTTGCACAATGGCACTGGGCTAGGCTGGGTTGCTCCATGGATTCTCTTCTTAATGTACTAGCTAATCACAGCATCACCTTATGGCTCATCTTTTCTTCAGTGGTTCCCATGGATATGTGTGCTCTTTCTCCTGGACTGTCTTCTAATTCCTTGTATGACTCGCCTGTTCCCACATTATTTTCACCAGTTCCTTTTTATCTTCTTCAGAAATTTGTTTGTGTTCTTAAGGATCATCTTTTATTATATATGCTTTAGAATTAATTTCCCATGTTCTGGGGGAAAAGTGCTGTTGGAACTTAATTGTCATTACAGTCAAATTGTAGATTAATTTGGGGAAGAATTGGCATGTTTTCTATTGAATCTTCCAATCCAGAAAGCATGGCATGTCTTTCCACATAAGCAGGTTTTCTTTTATTCATTCATCTTTCATTAAAGTTTTCTTCAATTTGATTTTATACATTTCTCATTAAATTCATTTTATGTTTTTTCTTTCTTGCTATTGTAAACAAGATATTTCCCCACATTAAACCCCTGTTTTCTTTTGCTAGCATTTGTCTGATATAGAATATGTTTTATGTATCTAGTATTTCCTTTGTCTTCTTTTCATCACTTTGTTTAACCGATACATATTTTTAACCAGTGTGAAGGGCTTTGACTTTTAATTGGCAGGTTTGATGCATTTATGGTTATTGTAATTACTGAGGTATTGGGAACTATTACTGATGTTTATACTTTATCTTTGCCTTTCATCTGTGCATATTCTATTTGTATCCCTTCTTTTTCCTGGCTGGGCTATTTTTGTTTCTTTTGTTCTGTAGTAGTTTGAAGGTCTCTTATTCTATTCTTATTTTTACAGTGGTATATAATTTTTTACACACATATATAAACATAATTTTTTACTGCTACCTAGAACTAATCAGTTCTGGATCTACCTCCACAAAACTGAACAGTGCTTGGCGTGCTTTACCTTTTCTTCTCCCACCTCTCCTTGCCATCGTTCCCTTACCATCCATATTTAGATCTCCTGAGATACTAGTTTCTGATCATTGTAAAAAATACATATTTAAAGTTACGCATCAATAATTATTAAGGCATAAGGTGTATCTGTAACTTTTACTGATTCTTTTATCATCATTGTTTCTTGCGGCCCACATCCTCCTCTTCTTTGTATTCATTGTTTTTCTGGAATAATTCCTTCGGAGTGTCTGTGGGTGGTTAACTTTCTGAGTCCTCGCTTTGCCCTCCTACTGGGATGCTAGTTTGGGTGCATATAAGATTCTTGGCTCAATATTTCTATTCTTCGTACTTTTGATGATGTTATTTGTCTTCATGTATTTGGTGCTGAAAGAGAACATTAACATTATTCCACACCTCCTTCCTTTTTAAGTAACTTTTTTTTTTTTTTTTCCTACTCCTCAAAAACTTTTAGAATGTTTCTGTCTTGATCTGTGTGTCTGAAATTAGGCAACTGTGGTCCATGAGTGCATCTTTCTTTGCATTTCTCCTGGGAGCCGTGAAAATGTGACCACCCCTGTCTCTAACACTAAACATTTTGTTTTGCTGATATTTGAATATTTCTTTTCTTCTTTTTAAGATTTTCTTTTTCTGGAATTCCTATGAGGCAGATGGATCTAAACTCTAACACTTTACATTTCCATTTGTGTTTCAGTCTTTTTGGCACTAGGAGATTTTCTGGGCTCCATTGTTTAGCTTTCATAATCCCGTTTTGTACATCTCTGGAGCCCACTGCTTGAGTTTTCTCTTTTTACCCTAAGTCAATAGATTTTGTCTCTGTTAGCAAAAAAAAATAGGTAGAGACGGAATGTAAAAAATTGAACTCTCACTCCCAGTGGTGACCAACGCTTTAAAAAAAAAGTGCCTTGGAATACAATGTAGAAGAAAAGTATAGACTGTAATATGAAATTTCAATCAGAATCTACATCATTTTTGAGGGGTAAGGAAACTTCACAAAATGATTTTAAATCTCTTCAGAAAAAATACATACAAGAGACAGCAGTTGACAAATGAAGAGAATAGAATTCAGGTAAAAGTCCATACAGAAATAGGTATTTAATATACTGTCAAGTTGGCACCTCAGTTCAGGAAGAAATGGATGACTTATTAAATAAATAGTATGAACATGAGTGACAGTCCATCTGGCAGCTAAATATCATAACTCTTCCCATATCCTATGTAGACAAATGCATTCCGAATGAATTGAAAAGCTAAATGAAAAACATTAAATAAAACAAATGAATGCATAAATAATAAATATTATTAAAATAAAGTTAGAAGAATATTAGTAAGAAATTAAGGTTAAGAAGACCTTCTTAAGCAAAACAAGACTCTCAGAAGCCATCTAGAAAATGACCAACATATATGATTATTGTAATTACTACAGTCATAATTTTCTTTTTTCCCAAAATACCTCTAACAACTGAAAGCAATAATTTTTGTCAGATAAAATGTAGATGCTACCAAAAGAAAAATGATTGAATAAGAAGTTAACATCAATTAATCTAAAAGAAAAAGATAAATAACTGAATTGAAAACTGGGCAGAAAGATATGAACAATCAAATAACAGAAAAAGAAATGCAAATGGCCAATAAGCATGTGAGAAAAATCACCTTATTAGATTTGAGGGAAATTCAAACTAAAACAGAATGAGTTACTTTTGCTCATCCTTGGCAAAGATTCAAAAGATTGACACTGCAGTACTGAGAATGACAGAGACCACTATGCTTGCTTATGCTGGGTGATGAGAAGACAAATTGCTGCACATCCTTGAGAGGGCAATTCAGGTCTGCGACGTTGGTGCTGGTATTCACATTCACTGCAAAGGTGGTGTTGCTGGTAATATAACTCCAAGAAATTAGGCCCAGGCTACACATAACTCTGTAAAAGAAGTGGTGGTATTTACATAATTCTGTGACTATATGTTAGTGGGTGGTAACCACATCACTCTTCAATGTACATTGTGATATTTACATAAATCTGCAACCTCAGTTGTGATCTTAACATAACCCTATGACAGAGGAGCAGGGCATCATCCCGAAAATCTGTGATGCTGATTATGGTCATATTTACATAACTCTGCAATGTTGATTGTTATTCATGTGATAGTGGTGACGGTGGCATTTCCTTGATTCTGTGCTGGTGGATGTGGTACAAACAGCACTCTGTTATGGTGTCGGTGGTACTTACATAACTGTAGTATTGTCATGGTATCCACATAATTCTGCCATGTTGTTCATGGTATTCATTTCACCTTATGACATTAATGGAGGTATTCACATAATTCTGTGATGTTGTTGGTGATATTTACATAACTCAGTGATACTGCTCACGGTATTCACATAGCTGTGACATGGGAGGTCATAGTATTCATATAACTGAGTGTTGATATTGACATAGTTTTGCATCATTGTTTATGGTGCTAACATAACTGTGACATGGGAGGTCATAGTATTCATATAACTCTGAGTGTTGGCATTGACAATTTTGGATCATTGTTTATGGGGTTCACATAACTGTGATGCCAGTTGTGGTTTTCACATCTGTGTTGTGGTGTTGGTGTTTGTGGTATTCACATATTTCTGCAGCTTTGGTTGTGGTATCCACACAACTCTGTGGCATTAGCCACAATATCCATAAACTCTGGCGGTGGTGGTAGTTGTACTCACATAACTCTGTGACGGTGGTGGTGGTGTATCCACATCACTCTGTGATGTTGGTTGTATTCACATAACACCATGATGGTGGTCACAGACTGCAAAGTTTGTCATGGTGTTCACATAACTCTGCAAAGTTTGTTGTGGTGTTGACATAATTATGCAACACTGTGGTACTGTTAGTCTCATAACATGGTGACATTGCTGTTGGTGATGTTTATGTAATTCTCCACTCATGGTTGTGGTATTTACATGACTGCAATATTGGAGTTGATGGTGGTGTTCACATAACTGAAATTTGTCGTAATAGTCCCATACTGCAACCTTCATCACAGTATCACGTAATTTTGCAACATCGATGGTGGTACACACATAACTGTGCTATGGTTCTGCTGCTGATAGTCACATAATTGTGACATTAATTGTGGCACTTGCCTAACACCGTGACATTGGTGGTGGTGGTATTTACATATTTCTGCAATGTTTGTGGTGCTATTCACATAACTGTGATATTGATCATTGTATTCACATAGTTCTGTGATGATGGTGGTGGTTGTGTTACTCTAAGTGCAAGAGTGGTGGTTGTATTCAGGTAAATCTGTGATATTGTCATTGCTGTTCATATGACACTGTAGTGTTGTTGCTGGTGGTCATATAACTCAGTGACATTACTCATGGTGTTCACACAATCTTTTGAAAGTGGTCCTGGTATTTGCATGACTCTGCAATGCTGGTGGTAGTAGGGTTGACATGCACTGTGCAGTTCATCATGATGTGCATGCAACTCAAAGATGATTGCCGTGGTATTCACAGAACTGAGATTCATCATGGTGTTAACATAATTATGCATTGCTGCTGCTGGTGGTATGCACATGGCACTGTGACATTGCTGATGGTGGTATTTACATAATTCTCTATTGGTGGCAGTGGTATTCACATGAACCCATGACATTTGCCATGATAGTCACACAATTTTGCAGCATTGGCGGTTGTGGTATTTATAATATCTCTGACAGTGAACGTGGTGTTCCCATAACTCCCTTGCTGGTTATGGAATTCACATAATTTTGCATCATTGTTGTTGGTGGTATTCATGTAGCTCTGTGGTGTTGGTTATGGCGGTATTCACAATATTCTGTGATATTGGTCATGGTTGTAAACAGATAACTCTGCAAAGTTGGCTGAGTCATTCCAATAAATCTGTGAAGTTATTAGTGGTGGCACTGACATGACTCTGCAATGACAGAGAAGACAGTACTCATCTAACTCTGAGATGTCAGTCATGTTATTCGTATATTCTGTGAAGTTGATGCAGGTGGTACTCTACTCTGGTGGTCATGATATTCATATAACTGTGATGGTGGTCATGGTATTCAAATAACCCTGTGACTTGGTTGTGCAAGTCACATAACCCTGTGATGGTAGTGTTGGTGGTATTCCCATAACTGTATCATTGGTTGCTTATTCACATAGCTCTGTCATGTTGAACATGGCATTCATATCACGCTGCGACATCAATGGTAGTGGTATTCACCTAACTTTATGATACTGGTGGGGATTATATTCACATAACTGCAGTGTTGCTGCTGGTGGTAGTCTTACAAACATGTAATGTTGGATGAGGTTGCAAATCATAACTCTGCAACAATGGTGGGGGTATTTATATAACTCTGCAACATTGGTCATAGTTTTCACTTAACTCTGTAATAATGGAGTATTTGCATAATTCTGTGACTCTAGTCATGTTATTTATATAAATATACTCATCACCTAGCATCCACAGAGTGGTTTCAGGACCCTCTAGGATACCAAAATCCATAGATGCTCAGATCTCTTATATAATATGGTATAGTATTTACATGTAGCCTGTGCACAGCCTCCTTTATATTTTGAATCCTCTCTAGATTATTTGTTATACCTAATATAATACAAATGTTATGTAAATAGTTGTTATTATATTGTTTATTTGCATTACTTCTATTTTTTTTTTCTATTTTCAATCCACAGTTTGTTGAATCTGTGAATGTGGGACCTGCACACATTTAGGGCTGACTGTATACGTCCATGGTGGGGCAGATATTTACACAACTCTGTAATGATGGTGGTAGTGTTAACATAACTCTGAATTGTTCATAGTTTTCAAATAACTCTATGGCATTGGCATGATATTTACATAATTCCACAATGATAGTGGTGGTATTCGCATAACTCTGCCACGTTGGTTTTTTTGTGATATCTTCATAATTCTCATAATTCTGGAACAGCATGGTGGTAGTGGTATTCCCATATTCCCACAATTCTATGACATTTGTGTTCATGGTATTCACATAACTCTGTTGTCAGTTGTGGTATTCATATAACTTTGTGACATAGGTCGTGGTTTTCATGTACCTCTGCAATGGTGGCTCTGGTATTTGGATAATTCTGTGGCTTTGATGCTGGTGGTATTCATATAACTCTGTGACATTGGTCCTATTATTCACATGAACCTGTGATGTTGGTTGTTGTAATCACATAACTCTGCAATGTTGATGGTAGCCTAATTCACATTTCTCTGTGACATTGGTCATGGAATTCACATAACTGTGATGGTAGTGGTGCTATTCAAATATCTGCCTTGGTAGTGGTATTCTCTTAATGCTGCCACAGTGGTTGAGGTATTCAAGTAATTCCATGATGATGTTTTTGTGGTAGTCATATAACTCTAATGGTGTTAGGTATGGTAATCCCCTGAGTCTGCAAAGTTTGTTGTGGCCTTCACATATCTTAGTGACAATAGTGATATTGGTGCTGGTGCAATGGTGGGGGTAATAATCACATTTATAGGTGTACAGACAGGCTCAGATAAATTTAAAGGTTTATAAGAAGATATGACAAAGCCAGCCTCCAATTCACATTTTCTAAATAATTCAAATGCAGTTTTTTCTTTTTTTCTTTTCTTTTTTTTTTTGAGACGGAGCCTTGCTCTGTCGCCCAGGCTGGAGTGCAGTGGCATGATCTCAAATCACCAAATGCAGTTTTTTCTGTACCATACCATGAGATCTCCTTCTGCTAAATCTAAGGCATTTATCTAAAACATCTGTATCTTCAAACTCCCCAAGGGCTTTGGAACATAACTATTGGATCTAGTTCTTTATCCATAACTTTAGCTATGTCCATATACTTACACATATACATTTTCATCTGTGAAACTGATCAAAATTTAGCTATGCATTTAGATGTATAAATCTGAGCTTCTAAAAATTTGTGATCATGCAGAAGATCTAGTAAACCAAAGTAAATCACCTTTGAGGGTAATCTATAGTTCATAGAACCCAAAACATGTTTATCAGATAATGACATTTAATGTTGATGAAAATGTTGGTCATTTCATGTTTTCATTCTTTCTCTAAAAATTGTAAACCTGTAGAAGCCTCGTAAAAGACTAGAAATGCAATGTTGAGGTCTGGATGATGGTTTCATGGCAAATATATATTTAAACAATCATTGAATTAAACATTTAAGATCCCTGGATTTCACAATATGTAAGTTATACTTCCATAAAAACTTTAAAAAGTGTACATCCAAATAAGATGAAAATACTAACAGGTTTTAGAAAAATCCAGTGTAGTGCCAATCTAACCACTCATGATATTTTCTTGTGGCTGTGAGTTATTGCTTTTATAGAAACAAAACAAAGCCTCACCCTAGAATTTAAAGTTAAAATGTGATTTAAGAAATGTGTATGGCTCCCAAAAATGCCCTTGTATAGTTAGGAGTTGTCTCTTTATCTCAAATCTCAGGGCTCACGATTTACATTTTTTCCCCTTGCAGTACTTGGGGTGCATTGAAGTTCTGCGCTCAATGAGGTCTCTTGACTTCAGTACAAGAACACAAATTACCAGGTAAGCCCTCTTGAAAATGGACTCCTGTGATTTTGCTTCAGAAGGAAGGATCTCAGAGGTTAACAGCTGACACATTTTTAGAAGAAAAGACAGGCCCTTGGAGGGTTAGTGGCTGGTGACAGTGAGTCAGGACTGTCCTCATCTCAAGACATGTGCTTGTTCGTCCATGTTTGCGATGTATATCTCTCAACCAAAGTACCTTGAAGGACACTCTGCCCTTGCACGCTCTTTTTATAATTTAGCTGCAGACATATGGAGCAGCTGAGTATTTATGTTTGTTTCTTTAATGTGTGAAACTCTAACACAAGATTGGTATTTTAAAATGTACTGAACCATGTTCTTTTTAAAAAAGAAAATCAAGATGTCAAGAGAGACTTTCCAACAGTATACACAGAGAGTAAGATGCATAGAATTGGAAGCAGAAACAGCCATGGGAGTAGGTCATTCAGCAAGCAGACCAATTATTTAAGGTGTCTGTGACTTTGAACAGGTTTTATATATTCTCCACCACCAAGTAGAATCAAAGCTTCTTGGGGGGCAGTATTTAAGCACTGTGTTTTTAAAAATAAAATCTTATACTCTAGTATAGCTCCTAGTAGAGTTTACACCTTTAGAAAAATGCCAGTTTCAAGCCAGCTTGAAGAGGAGAACTGGAAAGCTAGGACAGAGTCTGTGAAACTGCTACATTTCTGTGGTCAAGGAGCTTAGGTTGCTTTGGCACTTATGCAGTAGCTTAATTTAAATAGTGACCTGAGAAAATGCCTCATATTTACTTTATTCAAATCATTCTATTGTATATGTTTGGATTAGCATGCCAAGTCTAAAGATTGAGCTTTAGAAAGCAACTGGTTGTAGTCATTAGCTGCTAAGAAACATACACACCTCAATTCTGTTGTAAGTACCATAGTAATACCTCTTCCTCCTCGCTGAAGAAATTCATGGTCAGAGAGTTAATGTTTTGTTTTTTTTTTCTCTTTCCTAAGTACCTTGAGACATGTAAGTTGTGAATGTACCAACATCATTAATCTACCCAAAGGAAGGAATCCACCTCCACATATTTGTAGAAAATGGTTTATGAACATTTCAAAGACAATGGAATGGTGTTTTGAATAGACAGCACTGTGGTTAAAAGAAAAGCTTGAGTGTTTCTTAGTCAGTCATTTATTCACCTTACTCATGAAAAGGTATGCCAGTGGCATCATGGTGGGCAGAACACTGTGCCAGTGACTGGAGGAATATGGGAACTGTGTGAAATTGGTCATGTTCTTCTGTGTGGTGATTGTTTTTAAAGGAATGACAGTCAATTGGGAGAGAACTGTCAACCATTCCTACTGGGTTTCCTTTCTAGATGCTAGGATTTCTGAGGTGATTTCATGCCATTTTAGTTCTCCTGATGTAATTATTAAGCATCTACTGCTGATTGTACACACACAACACACTGGATAACGTGGCTGTCTGGCTTTGCTAGGCCTCTCAGTGTTGGAGAAAGGTGTATACATAAATGATTGAGGGGTGTTTGAGGGGCACAGAACAAGTCCTGCTCCTTGGGGTAGTGGTGGGGTGGGGGAACAAGTGAATAATTCCAGTTTGCTCTTTGATGAGGGTACAACTCCTGGAACTCTCTGGGGTAGAACCCAAATGGGCAGAAGTAATAATAACATTGTAGAAGAAAGCAGTTGGAACAGACATTGATGGGTTTGGAGGTTTTGATGTCTTTCTTCAATCCCATTCCATTTAGATTTTCGGGAAGGTGAAGCAGCATAATGGGACAAGTGGAGCATGATTCTTGTACTTAAGAAATTTGGTGTTGAATTCTAATTGTGCCAGAATTGCCTTGGGTTTTATTAGACCTCTTGAAAGCTAAATTTGCTTGTCTCCAAGATGCTTTCTGTCTCTTGCATCATTTTTAGCATGTGACATGTTTCTTACTTTAGCTAACAGCTGGAGGTCACTCGAAGGAAACAATTTGACAAATCAACTTCAGAATAAGCCCTTTGCATCCAGTTGAAGAATACACAGCAATGTTTTGTAGATGTAGCACACTGTGGAGCTTTTAAGGTCTCCGTGGTAACTAAGGGTTAAACATACCTGTGATTAAACTCCACTGCCATGGTTTACTTTATATACTAAAGAAATTCTTGGAAGTTTATAGGGAAATCTAATGTCCTAATTAAGTTATATTATACAGGCACCAGGAAAACTGGTTTCCAAAGGCACTCCAGTCACACCTTTTATTAAAAAATGTTTTTATAAGCAGATAATTAATCCCTACTTATCTGTTTAATTTAAAATTTTGCACCTATGGCTGGGCTTCACTCCCAGCATTTCACTTTGTATACACAAATGTGAGGACTCCACTTCAGAATTGAGGTGATTTGAAAACTCCCCAGGAATATGTATAAAATCTTCTTAGTTTGAAAGCCAAGTCAAACTTGTGAAAGGAAAACATCTTTCTTTTGGAAAGGTGTTTCCTTTTTGTTCTTTTTCAGTGTATTGGCTGGGTTCTGAGGAGACATTTATCACTCATGTCAGTGTGTGTGTATATTGCAGTTCAGAGTGTTACCTGCTTACCTTAATAAAACAATGAAGCATAGGTATAAATGAAGGAACATGCGGATCAGCCATCAGTGCATGAGTGGACTGAATGCTATGAAATTGCATACTTTTCTGTTGGATGTTTCATGGGAGAGACTTTGCTTAGAAGTTAGCTGAGTAATCATGTGATCTTGGTATAAATGTTAAGCATTCAGTATGGCTTTGAGTCTGAACAAAAGAGCAAACAAGCCCTGGTGTGATGAAGAAGGGAGCAGGAGCCTGGAGATGCCTGAAGATGTTGGTGAGAATCACAACCTGGTGTGCATGGGGGTGGTCTCCTCACCAACCCTTGGCACAGTGGGTTTCATCTTCACCTTGAAGGAGAGCAGGCCAGACAAGACCTCAGCACAGCTTTGCAACTGTGTCCACCCTCTCTTCTCTTCTAAGAGTTCACTTGGAAGGCTTGGCAATACTCAGCTTTCACGTCACTTCTGGCTTCCAACATTCTATAAATGCTCTCAGAAAACAAAAGTCCAAGGTAAAAACTTTTACCACACAATCCTTTCACTCCATCATGTCTCTGAGCATCCTTATACATGTGCCTTCCATCCCAATTCTATGTATGTATTCTGTGGGCATGAGCCTGAGTGTGCACCGTTGCTGGACTTCCTGAAAGGGAGGGGCCAACCAGACTGCATGCTGGGCACCATGACCCGAGGGAGGGACCTCCTTCACCCATGCATCCTCTGTGAACCCTCTATCTCTCTCTTCAGACATTTCTGGGTTGCATGGACATTTAATCACAAGTTCATTTGGGGATGGAAACAATGCATATTGTACAGTATTAAGACAGGCTGCATTTACTAACAAGATATTTGTGTTGCTTGTAGAGGATTTCCTATCCCCAGGACCTGGCCCAAGCTGAGAGAAGCTGTGTGGAGTGGAAGATGGACATTGAGGAAGAAGGGCAGGTAAGGTCAGGCCTCCTTGGAACCTCCGAGAAGTCGAGGAATGCTTTGAAGTTTCCATTACACCTGCCCAGTTAAATGATGTGTATTCCCAGATGCAGGGCAGTGGGATCTGAATATTTTTTGTTCAGATTTTGTGGTAATAATTTCTTTGAGAGTGGGTAGCATGAACTCTACTAAGTGGGCATGAATTGGCTGCAGCTGTTCTATGCTAATGAAGGGCATCCTGTTAGTGTTAGGGTGACTTTCTCATTTTTGCAAACACTGGGATGTAACTCTGAAGAGTCCTATATTTGGAAATCCATTGTATAAACCATGCTAAGATATTTTTACAACTGGTGCAGGGTATAGAAAACAAAGTAGACTTTTACTCATGGGCTTCCTTAGATCTGATAAGAAATCTTATCCATAGATTAGATTTCAATTAATCTTCAATTAGACTTTAGTCATGCATCAGGGATAGGTGTGTATGTGTGTATGTGTGTGTGTGTGTGTGTGTGTGTGTACGTACATGTATATGCATTTTTTTTGAGACAGTGTTTCACTCCTGTCATCCAGCCTGGAATGCAATGGTGCAGTCTTGGCTCACTGCAACCTCTGCCTCCCAGGCTCAAGTGATCCTCCCAGCTCAGCCTCCTGAGTAGCTGGGACCACAGGTGCATGCCACCATGTCCAGCAAATTTTTATATATATATTTTTTTTGGTAGAGGTGGGGTTTTGCCATGTTGGCCGTGCTGGTCTCTAACTCCTGGGCTCAAGTGATCCATTTGCCTTGGCCTCCCAAAGTGCTGGGATTACGGGCATGAGCCACTGTGTCTGGCCAGGGATAGGTTCTGAGAGATGCGTCATTAGACAATTTTGTCATTGTGCGAACATCGTCGAGTGCACTTAGGCTAGATGCTCTAACCTACTGCACACCAAGGCTATATAGCATAGCCTATTGCTCCTAGGCTACAAACTTGCACTGCATATGTGACTGTACCAAATTCTGTAAGCAATTGGAACACAATGGTAAGTATTTGTGTATCTGTCATATCTAAGCATAGAAAAGGTAGAGTAAAAATACACTATTATAATCTTATGGGACCACCTTGATATAGTCGGCTCATCATTGACTGAAATGTTTATGTGGTACGTGTACTTGATTATGATATTTCAGAATTCCCTTTTCACTGCAAAATAAACACCTTTAATGTTGATTTAAATTAAACATGCCAGGGAAAGGGAAAGGAGTGAATCTATTTTTGTAGATTCTCTGAGGCTGGTTGAATCTCGGAATTAGAACAGAGAGCAGTCATGTGAATTCCCCACCCCCCCACCCCACCCCCAACCCTGATCCTTGTGCATTTGGGTGGTGCAGAATGGCTAGCTTTTGGATTTTAGCCTTACAGGCTCTTACTAAATGTGCTTATTCTAAACATGTTTCATGGCCAAACCTCTCTCAGCCTGCACCTGCAGAGGGGTGAGGCCTGGCAGGAAGGGGTTGATGCTGTCTTGGTTTAGAGTCCTTTCTGAAAACACCAGCTTGCCTGTGTGCATGTGCATCCTGCCTTTGGAATAAAGTAGGCTGGATACCTCCACTTCACTTCTGCACTATTACTCTGATTTTAACACCAGCTAGAATAATATTTTACCCTCGTGTCAGCTTCATGGGCATTTGTGTGCAAAAATGCATTAGACATATAGGGGTGCAGGGATTATGAGTCCTCAGGGACCACAACCCAGGAAAGAAGCCCAGAGTCACAGGGCAAGGGGCCACATACTCACTGCAGTCATGGGATACTACCCCAGAAACATGGAATAGGGTCCCTGCGGGCCTGGGAGACTTCCCAGAGGAGGGAGGGAGCATTTAAGCCAGAGTGAATTTCTCCTCCAACAATATGGCAGGTGTACAACTTGGGCCAAGTTCTCCAGCCAGCCCATCAGGGTGACTGGAGTGTAGGTGGTCACTCCTGACAGTCCCTTAGCTGGTCCAACTCTGTGCAGCAGTTCTAATGCTTGCCAAAGAGTAGGGACCTGAGTCAGGCTCAGCGAAGGACCATGGAGACAGTCTGCACCCATTAGGCTGGAGCCTTCCTGCCATTAGAACACCAGCAGAGCCCTGAAACAGGGATTGGGGCTCTGCTTCCTCCAGGCCTCATTCTGCTCTATTTTCATGTTCAATCCCTCAACCATAATGCATCTAGTAGGTTTATTTTCATTTGTGAAGTTAAACAGACATCACTGTGGAAATGTCTGATCCAGCTGTGGTGCAGGGAAGGGACCCACAAGCCGTTTTCTTAGTTAGACCGAAGGTGTCTTCAGTTGCATTCCCCCAGCAGCCCCTGAGACTTGGTGCCAGGAGGCTATTTGGGAGAATACCTAGGGAGCAGTGGCAGGGGTGGGCACAGCCAGTGGGAAGGGAAACCACCCCCAGAACCATTTGGAGCAGGGTCCTGCTGTGGGCACTGGGCTCTTTGGGGAAGCGTGTAGGAACTGGGGAAGCTAGGATGTCTGCTCACCAACTGCCTCCCCTCACTATTGAAGGACAGTCCCCTGCTCCTCCAGGCTGCCCTGTGTGGGCTGAGAAAGCTGGAGAAGCCACCACTGAAGGGGCGGAGACCAGGTGCAGGCACTCCCAGGAGCATGGCAGCATTTACAGGACTGTCCATGTGGCTCAGAATGTCAGGGCCTGCCAGGCGACAGTGCTGGCTGGAGCCACACAGTGTCAGAGCACTTGGCTCCCATGTCTGACTCTCTAAATTAGACTTTTTGGTTGAGGTGCCTCTGAACAGCTGCCTGGTCCAGTCTTTGGACAGCAAACTCCTGACCCCTTGGAGCAGAGCCTGTTGATGTAGGGTGAGCTTCCTACTCTAGGGTGTGAGGAAAGGGTTCCTGGGTACTAGCCCACACTAATACTCAGCAGAGACATTCATTCCACCAATGAGATTGACCTCTCTAGGGCTGGGGTCCTCACCCAGAGAATAGGGATGACACCCCTGCTTTGAGGCTTGTTGAGAGACATAGAAATGAGACCTGAAAGTGCTGTGGCTGCACCTGGCACATAGTAGATGTTCAATAAATCTGCACGGGGTTATTACCATGAATATCCTTTTGCTACTCACTCCTGATAAAATTCTGTGTATAATAATATCAATTGCTGATTGGTATTGTTATTATTAATATCAACCAATTCAATCCAGGGTGTTTTCTCTAACTGAAGGGAAAGATTGGTTTGATGCAACAAACTGAAGTTATTGAAAATATGTGGCGATGTGGCATTAATTTTCACTTGAGCTGATATTGTCTAGTATTTCATTCTGTGTTTCTGCTTTACTAATTCTAATGAAGACGATGAAGATGACACTAGGATAGAATACTTACCCTGCTCCAGACGCTGCACTAAGGTGTCATTCATACATTCAACAAATATTTATCAAACACCTACCATGTCTAGTCACTGTTTAGATATTAAAGATAAAACACTAAGTAAGTGCTTACCTTCTGTTGTGGGGAGAGGGAAATACACAAACATATACATAAGTAGGGTATCAAGGTGAACCATGTGAACATGCCATTTTTATAGATGAAATGATCCAGTATTAGCAATTTTATATAGTTCAGCACAGTAATTTCAGATAGCAGTGAGGGTGTGTGTGGTCTTTTCTCAGTAACCTTGGGAGGCAGATTGTGTGTATTTTGGGGATGAGGATACAGGATCCGAAAGTTTATGCAAATTGTCTAAGACCAGATAGCTAGGAAAAAGCAAAGTCAAGATTTAAGCTAGAACAGTCTGAACCCAGAGACTACATTCAGGAGTAGCAGTTATACTGCTGCTTGAGTAAGGGGGCTCACATCCTTCTGGCAAACCCCACAAAAGGTACAGAGGGGCATCATTACAAGACCATCAAGATGCATTTGCTGACCACTATGGTGTGATGGTCTTGAGCAGGGTACAAAGAAAACGAGTGTAAGGGTAGATTCTGTGAGAGGCACTTGCAGTCGGCTGGGATGCAGCAGGCAAGTGTGTGTAAGGAGAAGGGTCAGCTGTGGGGGCAGCGTGGCCTCTGTGAAGACTGCACTGCCCACATTCACCTGACTGTGCTCATCCTGGGCATGGTGACGTCCCTCCTTTCTGTGCTTCAGAAACTCTTAGTTGAATTTCCCCAAATAGTAAAAGGATATGTAACAACATAGAAATCTTCTTTAAAAATTGAATATGAATAATTTATAGAAAAGATAAGGCCCTCACTACCTCAAATAGCAAATGAAGGGGGGGATGGGGTGGAGAAAGGTGGGACTGGTGGGTGAGAGGATAGATAACCTGAGGAAGGATGGGCTTGGTGTGGGGATGAAATGGGCGACCTCCAAGGTTGCCCTGCTACCTAGCTCGAGGTGGTGACAGCAAAGTACAGACGATCACAGCAGAGGGAAAGCACTTCTCACCTAATGTGGGCTCTGCTGCAGCACAAATTCCTTTAAGAATTCATCAGGTTGGTTGCAGAGGGGCCACAGGGCTGGTCTGTGTTTTGTGGGCACTCTGACTTGGGACAGGGCCCTCAAAGATTTGCTACACATGCTTAAATCATTTCATTTTTTAGAATAGTGGTTCTTGGACTGGAGCATACATACATCAAAATCACCTGCAGAGTTAGTTACAACACAGATTGCTGAGCTGACCCCACAGAGTTTTGTGATTCAGTAAGTCAGAGGTGGGGTGTGAGAATGTGAACTTCCAACTAGTTTTCAGGGGTTGCTCATGCTGCCCATCCAGGTACCCCAGTTTGAGAACCCGTATTTCAGAGTTCTATTTTTAACTTCGGAACCATTTGCAACTACCATCTATGAAAACATAGCTTTGAAAACGAGTCTGTTTATTTTTTTCAATTGATCCCACTCATCCAGAAATTTTAAAAATGGAGAACATAGATGACTTGGTGACTGAGAATGGTTTAAATAGAATCCATAAAATGAATCCATGGTGTTCATTCCCCTACTCTCCTTGAGAACCATCTGGCATGGTGCATTTTTATAATCCTCATGCCAGAAGCACATTTGTGTCAAAATGTACCTCTCTGATTGCTCCTTTTCTGTCTCTTCCTCTGAGTTCACTTATCCCCCAAACATACCATTCCATAGGGATCCCTTTGCTCTTGACAGAGGCAGCCTCTGGTAGTAGGTTTAGAGTCTGACTATCTGGGTTTTTGTCTAGGATCCACAGTTTTCCAGCAATGTGACCTTGTGCACGTGACTTAAGTCCTCTATTTCTCAGTTCCCCCATCTTGAAAATGGGATTCACAATGGCATCTCCATCATAGGGCTGAGAATTAATTGAGGTAGTATCTGAAAAGCATTTAACATGCTGCCTAGGAAATGCGAGAGCTCAAACATGTTGACAAATATTGATATTCTCATTTTTATTTTATCCTCTCCATATTGGTAATCTCATTGCTTCAAACAACACTTCCAGGTGTATAAGTCACAAATCTCTATCTCCACATCCGAATTTTCTCTTAAGGTCCAGCCCTGGGCTATAGTAGCCTACCCTGCTGGACATGTCTTTTTGGAGGTAGCCAAGCAGCTGCTGAGTCCTGAGTCCTGGCTCTGCAACATTACTTCTCATAACTTCACCCATTCTCCCCTCCATTACTGGGGTCAGGCTCAGCTCCCATCTCTAAATTCTTCTTGTAACTGCAATCCACGTGGTCTCCCAAACTCAAAAGCTTGGAGTTGGTTTCATCTCATCTTTCTCCCTGTTCAATTACGAATACCTGTTGATTCTCCCTTAGAAGCTCCCTTGTAATTTTTCTCTTTTTCCCGTCTCTCTCTCCTTTGGTTTCCTTTGTTCTTGTGAATAGGTTAATGTGCCTCAAACATATGACTCCCTGTTAAACATTGTTGCTTATCCATTCTTTGCTGAACAAATGAAAACATTGTTAACTTAGCATTCACTGTTAAGTTCTGCTTGCTTGGCTGCAGCACACCTTTCCAAACATTCCTCCCAACTCCCATTCAGTGTGTCCTCCACACTGAATTCCTGCTGTCCATTCTCCTAGTCCACAGTCCATGCCCCACCATCACCCTCCAGGCTAAATATTGAGCCACAGTTGGATTTACTTTTCTCCTGAGCTACAAGGCCACTATGTCCATATTCATCTAGAGACGTTGATTTCATTGCACATCATATTGAACTTTTAAAAACACAGAGCATTTTTCATCTACTTTTAAAGACAGTAAGTCCTCACTTAATCTCATCAATAGGTTTTTGGAAACTGCAACTTTAAGTGAAGTGGCATATAACAAAACCAATATTTTTTTCTCACCAATAGTATAACTAAATGACTTGGCTGTACATTGTTTAGCTTAAAGCCAAAATTTCCAAGAAGCTATACATGACATTAAGTGAGGACGTACTGTATCATCTGCTGTTAAACACTTCATTGTTTTATAACCACAAAAAAAATATGACACAATGCTTTCATATCACTTAGAATCAGTTCATATATATTGAAAACGCTATTTTGGGTTATTACAGACACAGACTTATGTCATTATAACACTTGTACATCTCTTAAAAGGAAAATACAAGCAATATAAAAAAGGTATTCCTAAAATTTTCTTCAAATTCAGAGTCTGAATATACAGAATCATTTCTTGATCCAGAGTCATTACCATCTATTTTTTTCCTAAGTTTTATTGTCTATTAGGTCATTCGAAGAACATTGGAAATGAATAAATTTGGAATCTGAAAAAAGATAGAGGAAATATTGAAAACCAAAGGTGGCTTTTAAAATGATCAATGCCATGATAAACTGCTAGTTAGACGGATCAAAAAGAGAGAGAGAGTTCAAATGACCAATATCAGGAACAAAGGAGAGGCCATCATCCTTTTAGATGCTGTAGACACTGAGAGAATAATAAGGGGCATTAGGGAAAACTTGATGCTAATGCATTTAACAACTTAGATGAAATGAACAAATTCTTTGAAAGATACAACTACCAATGTTTGCTAAAGAAAAAATAGATAATCTGAATAGGCCTATATCTATTAAATAAATTAAATGATTGTAAAAAAAATTTTAGAGAGAAAACTCCAGGGTCAGGACCACTAGTGAATGCTACCAAACATTTAAGGAAAAAATAACATCAATTCTCCACAATCTTTTCCAGAAGATAGGAGGGAACACTTTCCAGTTTATTTTAGAGGCAGTATTATCCTGATACCCAAACCAGACAAAGGCATTACAAGAAAAGAAAATTTATGGACCTAGACACAAACCCTAACAATATATAAACAAATTGGATCAAGCAATATGTCAAAAGGAAAATAATGCATTATACCCTGTAGGTGTTTTTCAAGGATTGTAAGGTCGAGTCAACATTAAAAAAAAATCAGTGTAATTCCCCATATTGGCAAATTAAAAAATATATATATATATATGAAAATCTCAACAGATACAGAAAAGCCTTTGACAAAATTCAACATACATTCATTATAAAAACCGTCAACACACTAGGAATAGGAGGAAAGTTCCTCAATCTGATAACAGGGCATCCACTAAAAATGTACGGCCAATATCATAGTTAATGGTAAAAACCGAATACTTTTAAGATTGAGAACAAGGCAAGTCAATGCAATAAGGCAAGAAAAAAATAAAAGCCATTCAAATTAGACGAGAAGTAAAAACATCTTTTTTTCGTATAACATGGACATCTACATAGAAAATCCTGACAAATCTACATGAAAGCTATTAGAACTAATAAGTGAATTTAGCAAGGTTGTAGGATACAATGTCAAAATACAAATATCAATTGCATTTCTATGTACTAACAAAGGTCAATTGGAAAATAAAATTGAAAACCGACCATTTACAATAGCATAAAAACATAAAATATTTTAGTGTTACATTTAACAAAATATGTGTAAGATTTATATGCTAAGTACTATTGAACATTGATGAGAAAAATTAAAGATCTAAATAAATGGACAGATATACCGTGTTCATAGACTAAAGACTCAGTATTGTTAAAATGTCAGAACCTTTCCAAATTGATTTATAGGTTTAACACAATTCCAATAAAAGTACCAGTAGGCTTTTAGTAGAAATTGACAAGCTGATTCTTAAATCTAGAATAACCAACAAAAGAATTTTGAAAATCAGTTCAAAGAGAATTCGCAGTGTAGAATCAGCATGAGAACAGACTTAAATGAAATAATTCTAAGCAATAAAAAACAAGTAATATGTACAACAATGTGGATGGATCTCAAAAACACTACGCCAAGTAAAAGAAGCCAGATACAAAAAGCTTCATACTATGTGATTCCCTTTATATTACATTCTAGAAAAGGTAAAACTATAGAGAAAGAAATTAGATCACAGGTCGCTAAGATCTGGAGGTGGGGAAAAGAGATATTGGTTCCAAAAGGGGCATGGAGAAACCTTTCGGGGATAAAAGAACTATTCTATCTCTTGATTTGATGATAGTTACGTGACTATATGGGTTTTTCAAAATTCATAGAACTGAGGATGGGCATGGTAGCTGTCAGCACTTTGGGAGGCTGAGGCAGGATCACTTGAGGCCAGGAGTTTGAGACCAACCTGGGCAACATAGTGAGACCCCTATCTCTGCAAAAAATTAACAACAACAACAAAAAACCCTCATAACTGAGCATCTAAAAAAGGTTTATTATACCTCAATAAACCTGACTCTTAAAAAAGTTCTCAACTTTTTGGAATTCTCTTTCAAACTAAAGATACCCATTCTGCAAGTTTTGATGCGTATGTGCAGGAAATGGTAACTACCTCATGACTGTTGCCTGGCCCACAGCGATTTCATAAATGTTAAAATATGAAAAAAAAATTTGCATCTGGGATCAGTTCTAAGTGGTACCTTCTCTTTCTGACCAGACTTTAAGACCCTTGATGGCACCATCTGAGTTTGGCTTTTCCTTATGTCTCATGGGCTTTTAATTAACATTTATTGGGTCAATTAATGAATTCTACAGCAGAGAAGCTCCTTAGACCTGAACTAATAGATGGATGAGTTTGTGCAATGGGAAACATAGGAAATGCACAGGTAAAAATCAGACACGAAATTTAGAGGAAATAACTATGTCTTGTGAATCAAAATGTATTCATTTTTTCTGATTACAATAACACCAACAAATTAATATGTGCTTATTGATACAAAATTGGAATGACCTCCCATCCACAAACTCAACACTGTTAAGATTTTTAAATATCACGTTTTAATTCCAGGATGCACCCTTTTCACATGTTAATATCTCTGAAATCTGGATGCATTTTATATTCACGGTGTCTTCACAGCTGCTTCTGCCAGGCCCATGGCAGTTGTGTGGTTGCTGTCAGTCCTGGGCATGGGCACACTTGGAGCTGTTTGTGTCGGCAGAATTAGGTCAATGATCAGTACACCAGCATTTCAGGGAACGACAGTCCTCACTGTTGGCCAAAGTCCTTTCCCTGATCCCTTCTGGAAAGGTCAAGCATTAAAGCTTGGAGGATAGGCTTCAGTAGCTTGGAAGAAAATACTGGAAATAATCATGGAATATTCTTTTGAAAAGCTGCTGTATCACCTACATTTTTGATGGCTCAGAGGATGATATTGCATAGAAAAGCACAAACATGAACAATTCTGAATCAAAGGGTTCAGAAGTGTTGAAATTGGCATGTGAAGAAGTTGGAGGATAACTTTAACTTATTTCACTCACCTATTTGTTTGTATATGTACAAAAGAGTGATATAGAATAAAAATTGATGCATTAGCAAGTCCAAAAGAGTTCTGTAAAAGTGTAAAGAAAAAGCCTAAGTGATAGGAAAGTGTTGTGTCATCATCTTATTGGCTATATTTTTTCTTTACTTGTGAAACATAAAATATGATCTATTTTACAATCACTTGCTACTTCAATTCTATTAAATATAGCTTGTAATTTCTTCATTTTTTCTGTGCATTTTCAAACTTTCTGTATGATTTTAAACTAATTAAAAAGATATAAGAATACGACAAAGGAATCCTGCATATTTCTTTTTTATTTATTTATTTATTTATTTATTTAGAGACAGAGCCTTGCTTTGTTGCCCAAGCTAGAGTGCAGTGGCACAATGTTGGCTCACTGCAACCTCCACCTCCCAGGTTTAAGCAATTATTCTGCCTCAGCCTCCCGAGTAGCTGAGATTACAGGTGTCCTCCACCATGCCTGGTTAATTTTTTTTTTTTTGAGACAGGGTCTCACTCTCGCCCAGGCTGGAGTGCAGTGGCACAATCTCGGCTCACTGCAAGCTCCACCTCCCAGGTTCACGCCGTTCTCCTGCCTCAGCCTCCCAAGTAGCTGGGACTACAGGCGCCCGCTACCATACCCAGCTAATTTTTTTGTATTTTTAGTAGAGACAGGGTTTTGCTGTGTTAGCCAGGATGGTCTCGATCTCCTGACCTCAACTGATCTGCCCACCTCGGCTTCCCAAAGTGCTGGGATTACAGGCATGAGCCACTGTGCCCAGCCTAAATTTTTTTCTGAACTATTTGAGAATAAGTTGGAGACATCATACCTCTTCAGCCCTAACTAGTTAAGTGCACATTTCCTGAGGACAATGTTATTTTCCTACATACAGCACAATGATCAAGTCAGGAATTTTAACACTGACAGAACACAATTACCTAATTTAATAGTCTAAATCCAAATTTCATCAATTGTCCCGTAATGTCCTTCATTGATGGTTTTTTTTTCCCTCATTCCAGGATTGTTTAGAATCATACATTGCATTTTGTTGTCACATCTCTTTCGTTTCCTTGAATCTGGAATAGTTCTCTAGCCTTTCTTTGTCTTTCTTGACATTGACATTTTCTGAGAGTGCATGCTAGTTATTTTATAGAATTTCCCTCAATTTTAATTTGCCTATTGCTGTCTCATGATTAGTGTTGGGTTATGCATTCCTGGCAGGAGACAATAGAAATTGTTGTGTCCTTCCCAGTGCATTATCATGGAGGTACATGATGTCACTGTGGCCCAATATTGATGATGCCAACTTTGATGATTTGATTAAGATGGTTTATTTTTATGTGCATTTTTGATATAATAATGTTCCAACTGTATAGAAAATGTCAGATTCATCTTTCTTCCTTTAGAATCAATCATAAGCATTTTCTCATCATTAAATGCTGTTAATATTTTTTATTTATTATTGAAAAAACACAAAGTCTAAAGTGTCTAAAAGCAATGGAGATTGAACCCCATTACTTTGCAAACTTGGGTTTGAGATTCCTTGATGAACCCCACTGGGAGGCATCCTCTGGTGGCCCACAGAGGTGACAGGCAGCCCTCAGAAAAGGCCTGTGGGAGCTCCTGGCCCAGCACATAGTAGGTGCTCAATCATTATTTGTTGAAATCTTAAATTTTCAGGAATCCAGGGGAATGACTAAAAATGAAGCAAGCTGCTAAGAGCACCAGATCAGAAGATGTGACTCATGAGACAAACTCCATGCGAAAAAGTTATATTCGATAATTCCTCCTTCCTTTCTGCCCCCAGGGCCTTTTAAAAATGAAGATTAGTACATCTGCATCTGCTTAGCAGGATGGAAGTCACTTATTTTTGAAAACACAGCTTCTTTTGTTTGGCATAGTGCTTTTGTATAAAGTCCTTTCTCTTCATGTTTTCATTTTACTGCTTATAACCTTGAGAAATGAAGACTTGTTATATAAAGATTAGGAACTTATAGTTCCTTTTGAAGTAAAGCCTTTGAGCGCTGAAAATTAAATTAAATTGGCCAATCTGTAATTTCCTATAATTTAGTTAAATGCACTTTTATACCTAAAATATCTGCTAAGAGAGATGTACTTTGTTGGATGTTGGATCTGATCCTGCCTCCTCTGAGGAGATGGCTTGTGGCCTTGTTTTTTTTTTGTTTTTTTTTTTCAAGAGAGCGAGCGCCTTCTGGGCACTGCCCACTGGTGTCCAGGGCTGGCTAGTGGCCTCCTCATTGCTGAGATCCTCTCCAGACATGGTCTCTGCAGCGCCCTCTCTGGTGGACCCTGGCTGGTCCACGCGGTTGAACACGTGCATGGGTTGAGTCCCTACCTCCCATCACGCATTCTCTCTGGTACTTTTATGAGGTTCTGGCCATTCTGTCTTGCTCTCTTCTGTTTCAACAAAGCAATCTTCACTTCCCCATCTTGGCATGGTCGACCTTTGGGACCAGCTGTCCTGTGCATTTTAGGATGATGAGCAGCCCCTCTGACTTTCACTCTTTAGATGCCAGTAGCACGTCTCCCCCTAACATTGTGACAACCTTCAGACTTTGCCAAATGTCTGCTGGGGGTTAAAACAGCTGCACCACACTAACCTACATTCTTTAGAAATAAATTGTATTGCATTATAAAAAATATATACATATGCACTAGAGAAATTTTAGAAAACAAAGAAATGTACAAAAAGAGGGCTTGGGTTTTTCAGTTAATTTTCCACATATTTGCAGTCACACTTTATACAAAATCGCGTGCCCTTCATTTTCCTCTTATGAGTAATATTAAGTAATTATGTCAATACATTAATTTAATTGTATGTTGTATGCATATATGAATATTATCACTGTCCACCCCTCCAATGCATTTGCTTAGTGTTCATGGAAATTAGCTTGTAAACCCTTGTACATTTAGTGGGAGCTGAGTCAAAGCACAGATCTCCCTTGGTGGCACATTGGATGGAGCCTGCCTCATGTCTCTGGGCTCTTGGAACCCCAGGGACCAAAGCAAGTAAGGATTTCCTGGCTTTCTAGGAATCTCCAATCATCTCATGCCTACTTAGTAGAAGGCAAAATTTTAACATGTTTGGTTGAATTCTTGTTTTTATCTGAACAAGCCTCTCTCATGCGTATTCAACGTTTGTGCGGGTAGTTGAAGAGAACCGGCTCCTTGAAAATCTATGTGCATAGCTCTCTATGTGTTATTTGTTATTTTATAGCTGTGGTTTGTTTACATCTGAGGCAGCACTTTCTGACATGTGGCCAGACGCCCACAGAGCCTTTTAATAGCTGCGGAGGACAGGGAGTGCTGAGGGATGCTGCCTCGGGTGTCCCACGAGGAACATGTTATCATCCAGGTTTGGAAGTGTCTTAGCTCAATTATTTATAGCCTCAGGCAGGAATTCTATCATTACAGGCATGAAAATGCATCGCAAAATGATGATGAATTTGGAATACTGGAGGTACTAATTTTGCTCGGAATGAAGAAAAAGAGGAAAATCAATATGAAAGTCAGTCTGTCTGTCCTTGCCCTGGAGGTGGGGGTGTCAGGCTGCAACTGAGCCCTGTGACTGTGCCCATAGCTCTTGGTGTGTGGCTTTCCTGGGAATAATCTTTTTTGGCTTTTACTTAGTTGCTACTTATTTTTAAGTTGTGGTAAAATGTATACCACATGAAGTTTACCATTGAAACCGTTTCTCACAGTGGCATTAGGAACATTCACATTGTTGTGCAACCATCACCACCCTTCATCTCCAGAACTTTTCATTTTGCAAAACTGAAACTCTATCCCCATTAGACAACAACTCCCCACTTCCCCCACCCCCTCTAGTCCAGCAACTCCCACTCTGCTTTCTGTCTCTATGATTTTGACTACTGTAGCATCCTCATCTGAGTGGAGTCATATAGTATTTGTCCTTTTGTGACTGACTTATTTCTGTTAGCATAATATCTTCAAGGTTTATCCATCTTGTAGCATGTGTCAGAATTTCATTCCTTTAATATTCCATTGTCTGCACAGACCACAGTTTGTCCATTCATCAGTTAAGGATTTTTGGGTCGTTTCTACCTTTTAACCAGTGTGAATAATGCTTCCATGAACATGGTGTACATATATGTGTTCGAGTCCCTGCTATCACTTATTTTGGATATGTACTCAGAAGTGGGGTTGCTGGATCAAATGGCAATTATATGTTTAATGTTTTCAGGAACCGCCATGCCGTTTTCCACAGTGGCTGCACAATTTTATACTCCAGCCAATTCCTAGTTCTCCACATTCTTGCCAACACTTGTTGTTTTCTGTTTTTTTTGTTTTGTTTTGTTGTCGTTGTTGTTATTGTTAGTGGCCATTCTCATGGGTATGAGGTGGTATCGCATCATGGCTTTATCAGGAATGATCTTTTGCACTTGAATCATGTTTTGCTTTACATCCCGAAGTCCCTGGGCATGCAAGTTGACATTGGCTCTCCTCTTGAGTGGTGGGTGTTTGCTTGTGACTGTAATGCCAGGCATCCCAAACTGACCTCACCATCTTCCTTCCAGTATGCAGGGCTTCTGTTGCAAACACTCTCACCCCCACCTCCCTACTGTGTGACCTCAGACAGGCTACTTACCCTCTCTGGTTTCAGGTTCCACTAATGAAAAGGAAATCATAATGATCCCTACAATATTAAAAGATTAATATGTGCAAAGTTGTAGAAAAGGGCCAGACACTTAGTAAACACTCTGTAAATGTCAATTGTGGCTGTTATTACTTCTACAATCTTCCTACCTTTTGCATGTCATTGAGTCATCATCTTCAAATTGTGTGTGCTCTTCTTTGAAATGTTTCTTGGGCCCCTGCCTTCCTTCCACCCCACCTTAGGCCTTCCCAGGCCTTGTCACTTCACCCAGTGGCTGATGCTCATATTCACCCCCTGAGAACATGGTCAACTCTTCTTCCCTGACCAGGGTTTCCTGAAAAAATGGCCAATTCCTGTTCTGAAATCACTTTCGACATATTTTTCCCTAGCTTCAAAAGCTACAATGGCTCCTAATGACACAGCAAGTTACATCCCAAGCCTGCTGCCTGGTGTTTTTGTTTTCATTTTGGGATTTAAATATGAATTTGTTGAGGTCTCATAGAGTGCAAAAATCTTTTTTTTTTTTTTTTTTTGCAACGGTTTCTTACTCTGTCCCCCAGGCTGGAGTGAAATGGTGCAATCTCGGCTCACTGCAACCTCTGCTTCCCAGGTTCAAGTAATTCTCCTGCTTCAGCCTCCTGAGTAGCTGGGATTACAGGTACCTGCCACCATGCCCAGCTAATTTTTGCACTTTTAGTAGAGATGGGGTTTCACCATATTGGCCAGGCTGGTCTCAAACTCCTGACCTCAGGTGATCCACCCACCTTGGCCTCCCAAAGTGCTGAGATTACAGACATGAGCCACCGTGCCCGACCAGTGCACAAATCTTAAGTGTGTTGCTCATTGGAGTTTTATGTATGCATTCACCAAGTAATAGTCACCCAGATCAGAATATTCCAGACCAAAGAAAGCCCCTGTTCCCCACCCCATCAGTAACACACCCCTCCCCCAAGCCCCTGTCCTTTCCTTTGAGTGCTTTTGTGTACCAGAAATGTGAACACTTTTTCACATCTATGTGCTGGCTGGTTTAATTTCCTTTCTTATGAATTATCTGTTCACATCACTTACCCATTTTTTTTGGAGTCTCTTTACTTTCTTATCAATTTGTGGGAGCTTTTTGCATATTTTATATGTGCTGGAAATATCTTGCCTTATCATTTTAAAGATGTTTATTAGACAGTAACCAAATTCTTGATTGTTGATTGCTTCATCCATGTAGTCAAGAACATTTCTACCACTCCCAAAAATCTCTTGTGCCCTTTTTCAATCAGCAGCCTTTTCCAAATCTTCCCGAGGCAACCACCTTTCTGGCACTATTATTCTGCCTTTTCTAGAATTTCCTATAAATGGAACCATTCTATGCAATTCTGTACAAATGGAATTATTCTGTACAAAGTTTTATGTGTCTAGCTTCTTTCACTTAGCTTAAGGCTTTGAGGGCTACCTGTGTTGTGTGTTATTGCTGGTAGGAATGCAAAATGGTACAGGTGCTTATGAAAACAGGTGGACAGTTTATTATAAGGTTAAAGATAAATCTACCATGCTATTCAGCAATAAAAACATATGTCCACAGTAAGTCCATGTTCATAGAAGCATTCTTTGTAATAGACTCAAACTACAGCCCAATTATCCATCAACTAGTGAACAGATAAACACATTTTGATATGTGCATGGTACAAATACTACCCAGCAATAAAAAGGAATGAACTACAATGAACAACTGATGCATGCAACAACATGAACTATTTTTTTATATTAAAACAATAGATGCTTTTCATAATGAGTCAAATAAGATAAAGGTATAGAAAGAAAAGATAAAGATGACCAGTGTTAATAGCTTTCCAGGTTTTTTGGTACACACACACACCTTCCTTCTTTTGTGTTAGAAATGGGAATCATACCATCTTCATCATTCCACAATCTACTTTTTCCTTGAATGGATCAGTAGATTGGGGCCTTAAAACCTGTTTGTTTTTTTTGTTTGTTTGTTTTGTTTTGTTTTTTGAGATGGAGTCTCACTGTGTTGCCCAGGCTGGAGTGCAGTGGTTCAATCTCAGCTCACTGCAAGCTCTGCCTCTGGGGTTCACACCATTCTCCTGCCTCAGCCTCCCGAGTAGCTGGGACTACAGGCGCCCGCCACCACGCCCGGCGAATTGTTTGTATTTTTAATAGAGACAGGGGTTTCACCGTGTTAGCCAGGATGGTCTTGATCTCCTGACCTCGTGATCTGCCTGCCTTGGCCTCCCAAAGTGCTGGGAGTACAGGCGTGAGCCACCGCGCCAGGCCAAACCTGATTTTTTATAGTTGCAAATCATATGGCTATATGATAATATAGTCAACAATTCCTGGTTTTGCTTTGTTTTGCTAGACAAAATAATGCTGTGAGGACCATCAATGTCCCTACACCCTACTGTGCTGAACCACACTCCAACAGGTGGGCCACTGCAGATGACTCCTGAAATTCATGTATCACATGCAATTTAGGAAAGTGGCCCTTTCTTCACAACTATGCAGCACTGAGTGCTAATAATGCTATCAATTTTTTTTACCAGTTTTGTCATCAAAACAATAGTTGCTATTGTTTTCCTTTGAGTGTTTTTGCATACCAGAAGTGTGAACACTTTTTCACATCTATGTGCTGTCTGGTTTCATTTTCTTTCTTATGAATTACCTGTTCACATCACTTACCCATTTTTTTTATTGGAGTCTCTTTACTTTCTTATCAATTTTTGGGAATTTTTGCATATTTTGTATGTGCTGGAAATATCTTGCCATATCATTTAAAAAATGTTTATTAGACAGTAGCCAAATTCATGAAGACAGAAAGTAGAATAGAGGTCTCCAGGGACTGGCCAGATGAGGCAGTGGGGAGTTATGTCGAATTATTATTTAATGGGTACAGAGTTTACTTGGGGAAGATGAAAAAGTTCTGTAAACAGATAATGGTAACGGTTGCACAACAATGTGAATGTACTTGATGCCACTGAATTGCACACTTAAAAATGGTTAAAATGGTAAATTTTATATTAAAAAATGTTTATTAGCATTCACCCATCAGCCATTCTTTTATGGCTTGTAGTTTTCCTGTCTTGACAATCTCCTTCACTGTAGATCAAACTAATCTTTTAATATTTTCATTCATTTTACTTTTTATGTATGGATTTTTAGTTTACCTGTAATAAGATAGCCAGTTAGGCCCAAATCTCCCCACTGTGTTGAAATGCCATTGGACTGTATGTTAAATTACCACATACTCTGTTTCTGAACACCTAATTTCAGTCCACTGGTAACATTTATTTTCTGCTGATGCATTTGTTTGTGTGCCACAACCATGCTTTTCATCTGGCAGAACATATTTCTCCTTGCTATTCTTCCTCGTTGTTTTAAAATTTTTTTTTACAATTTTTGAAATTTCTTACGCACTGTAACATATTGTTCAGTGCAAAAAGATCTCAATTAGGATGACAATTATAATTCAATTAAATTGATAAATTAATTTAGGGAGAATTTACTTCATAATAATGTTTCATCCATATCTCTGGGAACATAGCATGAGTTTTCATGTGTTCAGATCTTGCATTATGTCTCCCAATAAAATGCTATGCTTTTCTTCATGCAGGCTATATCTGACTTGTTACGCTATGTCTTACACAGTTTTGTCCTAGATGTGCCTGGGGGATCCCCACCCTCCCCTAGTCATTTCCATTTCTATTAGAGGGAAAAGGTTCTTCCTCATTTCGCTGTGCATCAGCAAACCCTCATATTCATTTCCTTGTAGTTTTCACTCCTTAAATCTTTAGGAAAGTCCTCTCACCTGGCATTCATAATACCACCCATGTTGGTTTCTTGCCTGTTTTCTTGGGTTCCCTGTTGTGGGTCCTTCTGCAGGCCACTCACTCCCCTTTCTCTGTGGCTGCACCCTGGTGCACCCCCAATCCGCATAGGCTCAATTGACCTCTCTCTTCATCATTTCTGTGTGCTCAGCTCACACTCTCCTCTCTCAAAGTTCCTCAGCCTCCAGGGCCCTGTGCAGCCTCACCTCCTGGGGGTAGCCTCCCATACCCCCCAATCCCCTGGAGTGACAGAAAAGTGGCAGTCATTGATCTCACTGACCTCAGCATTCTACTTAACAGAGCAGCCGGCCAAAACTACTGGGGTGGGAATCAGCTTGCATTCAGGTGCAGAATTACTACCCAACCATAACCTTACACTGGGAGGCCATGGTCTTGCCTTTCTCCAAAGCTGTTGCCACATCAGGTGGCATGATCTTTGGCTGGATAATCTTCGTCACTTCTCTCCACTCCGTGCATCTAGTCTCATGTTCTCATGTCACAGAGAGCCCAGTTCAAGAGCTTTGTGGTCTTGGCCAATGTCCTGGACTCTCTTTGCCTCTGGAGGAGAGAGAAATGGGTGGAGATAAAATTTTATATATAATATATGGGTGGAGATAAAATTTTATATATAATATATGGGTGGAGATATATTTTATCTCCACCTTGGAGTAAGGGCAACATCCACATCTCCTTCGGTCATAGAAATCAAATGAGATGCTGTCTGCAGGGCCTCGCTGACTGTGATTTATCCATGCTGACGCTCGGGGCTCTGTGTGTTTGCTCGTGAGCCTGAGGATGTGCATGGGTGGTTTTTAAAGGCAGGATAGGTAAGTTTAGTTTAGTGTTTTTCTTCTAGAGCTGGGGGCCCTGCCCGGCAGGCCTCTGGGTGACGCACTCTGCCTTGCCTGAGCCGTGGCCCTTGGGGGCTTCCTACTCCTCACTCCAAGAAGGGACTGGCTGTGGTGTGACCTCCTGGGTCACTGTGTGGACTGCTGAAGTCAAAGCAGTCAGGGGCTCCTGTGGGCTCTGACCCCTCCCCATCCTCATGCCCCCAAGAAGACTTGGGACCTGGGAAAAAGTGGCTCTGAAGCCTGGAAGAGCTCAATTCAGATTTTGACTCCACCAATATTGTGTGATTCTGGGAAGAGTTAAGAACCTCCTCTGAGTGTATTTCCTTTTATTTTGGTTTACTTTTTCCAAATGGGAAGGATCACTCCTTTGTCTTAGGTATGGTGGTTCAGTGTGTCGGGGGGCATAAAACCCAGCAGCTGCCCCCTTGCCCAAGGGTAGTGCTGGCTTCTGGTGGTGTGTGAGCTTTAAGGTCTGGAGCTGGTTCTCAAAAAGCTGGACACTCTGCCCCAGGTCCCAGTTCCCTCTTGCTCCACTCCCCAGGCTCCAAGATCAGCTTTGCACATGGCACCTCCAAGATATACTTCCTAGAAATTTTATTCTGTCTCACTCAGGCCCTTTCTAAGGTTTCCTCTTTCTTTCTCTCCTCCTCCAATTCTATCAGTGGGGCTTCTTTTCACATGCACATAGAAATACACAAATATTGATAGAAAGAGGTCAGAGATAAGGACTAAGATGGGACAGACGGCTTCTGGTGCACCCTCCAATAGAACTGCCCTGGAATGGACAGGCTCTGTCCAGTGATCAGAAAGGGGAAATGCCTCTTGAAGGCAGATTCTGCCACAGAACAGTGCCACCGAGTCGATAGCACTGTCTAAATAAATACTTGCAGGATGTGCACCTCCAGCAGGAAGCTTTGCAGATGAGGAACACCGTTCACTGTTTGTGAAGAATAAACCAGCATCTTCTCTCTTGCCTTGCAGGTGTGGTCTCACCCAGAATGGTTCCTGCTGCTTCTGCGGTGCCCAGGCTTTTCTCACAGCCTCTGCTGGGTCCTCCCCTGGGCGCTGTGGATGCATCCTGCCTGCTGGAATTTCTGTGATCTCTGTTCCCATCCCTTTGTTGTGATAATGACCCTATGCCTCTCCCCTATACCCTCCTCTGCCTGCTCTCCATGCAGGCCCCTCTCCCTCTGGTTGTCCCATCAGCATTTCCCCACAGCTCGTTGTTCCTCCTTCCTCTTTTCTGGTGGCCTTTCCGCTGATTGCATTGTACCTCTTTCCCTAATATTAAAGATGTTTTTAAAAACAACAGACCCATTATGTCCATGGGGTTTTTATTTCTCGAAGCTTTCTGTTGATTTCTTGTATTCTGTGTTTTTCATCTTTTTGACAAAAACAGTCAAACTCTGTAAAACATTTAAAGAGGTTTTTTCCTGAGCCAAATATGAGTGACCAAGGCTGGAGACACAGTTTCAAGAGGTCCTGAGAATATGTGTTCAAGGTCATTGGGTTATAGCTTGATTTTATATATTTTAGGGGAACAGAAGTTACAGACAAACATCAATCAATACAAGTAAGGTGTACATTGGTTCAGTCCAAAAAGGCAGGACAACTTGAAGCTTCTAGACCATAGGTGGCTTCAAAGATTTTCCTGATTGGCAATTGGTTGAAAGAGTTATTATCTAAAGACCTGGAATCAATTGAAAGGAGTGTCTGGGTTAAGATAATGGGTTGTGGAAACCAAGGTTCTTAGTATGTAGATGAAGCCTCCAGGTAGCAGGCTTCAGAGAAAATGGATGGTAAAGGTCTCTTAACCAACCCTAAAAAGTGCCAGAATTGTAATTAAATCTCTCCTGGGTCAGGAAAAGACCTGGGAAGGGAAGGGGATTTTCTACAGAGTGTAGATTTTCCCCACAAGAGACAGCTTTGTAGGGCCATTTCAAAATATGTCCTAGAAATGTAATTTGAGGTAAAATACTTTCATTTCCTTCAGGGCCTACTATCTGTCATGTTGGCATCTTATTGCTACAAAGAGTCTGATCTATCAATCTTAAGGTCTCTGTTCTCATCTTAATGCTGGTCTGCCGTGCCTGAATTCTAAGGGAGGAGTGTATAATGAAGCATGTCTGACCCCCTCTTCCCATCAGGACCTGAACTAGTTTTTCATGTTTACTTTGGAATCCTCTTGGCTTAAGAGGAGAGGTCAATTCAGTTGGTTGGTGGGCTTAGAATTTTATTTTTGGTTTATATCATCTAGAATTAGTATATAATAATAATAATCTGCCATTGTCATATAAATGCCTAAAATAAAATGTCAGTCAACAAGGGAGGAACTTTTTGAATGGGCAAAGTGGACCACCACAAGAAGCAGGCATGTGGGATCCCCTGGCCCTCCCTCCCACACTGATTGCCTGGGCTCTGTGGTGGACCTGGTCCCCCTGCAGGCACCCCAAGGGCAGGGGGAGGAGCTCCTTAAAAGGGCCTCCAAGCTGCAGAGAGGCCATCTGACATCACACTTCTGTTTTCCTCTAAGCACTGCTTGGTGAGGGGAGGGGAAAGTTCTGATTTGTTCTGATTTGCTCTGGTTAGTCTCACAGAGTATTTCCACATTATTTCCTCCTAATGTAGGGGCCAGTGTTGGAGAAACTATGCCGTGGCAAGGTGGTCTTCACCCTAGGAATCAGGGAAACATAAGTTAGGTTCCTTGGATGAAAGAACTTACAGTATTTTCTGATTGACAATGTTTACTATTATGTGTTTGACTTTGTTGCCATCAGTTTCCTTGATTGGAAAATAGGAAAATTAGTGTTTTTTTGTTTTGTTTTGTTTTTGAGACAGAGTCTCGCTCTGTCACCCAGGCTGGAGTGCAGTGGCACAATCTCGGCTCACTGCAAGCTCCACCTCCCGGGTTCACGCCATTCTCCTGCCTCAGCCTCCGAGTAGCTGGGACTACAGGCGCCCGCCACCACGCCCGGCTAATTTTCTTTGTATTTTTAGTGGAGACGGGGTTTCACCGTGGTCTCGATCTCCTGACCTTGTGATCCGCTCGCCTTGGCCTCCCAAAGTGCTGGGATTACAAGCATGAGCCACTGCGCCCGGCCGGAAAATTAGTTTTAATTCCAGTTCTCCTGTGGACTTCCTGAGGGTTTGTGCTTCATAGCCAAGGACATCTGGAGTCTCTTGATGCACATATATGTGTCACGTGGACAGATGGGTGTGCGCATGCACAGTGGAACCCACGGTGGTGAGGAGGACGCGCAATCACCCCATGGCCACATATGTGTATGTGTATATATTTATTGTGTATATGTGTATATATTTATTTGCATATAAAATCTATCTTAGGATCAGTGCATGTGCCCCCAACAACTAAAAGATAACATGCACAAGCAGCTTGGATATGGATACTGTGTACTGTGAAATATACTTTTGGTCTTTGTCCTGTTTGCTGGAATACAACTAAAAGATTCTAAAATCCTTGGAATCTTCAAAATAACGTGTCTTTTGTATGCTAATGAGGTGACTGGTGGCTGGGGGCTTGTCACAGGAAAAATCAAAGCAGGGTTAGAGGGTTGGGACTTCTAGCCCCATACCCAATCTCTGGAGAGGGGAGAAGGGCTGAAGATTAAGTGATCACCAATGGTTAATAATTTAATGAATCTTGCCTATATAATCGAAGCCTCTATAAAAACCCAGTAAGACTGGGTTCAGTGAGCTGCCAAACAGCTGAACATGCAGAGGGTCCTCTCTAGGACGTCACATCCTGGGAGGGCATGGAAGCTCCACGCTCCTTCCCCCATACTTCATCCTATGCATCTCTTCATCTGCATCCTTTGCAATATCCTTTAGAATAAACCAGTAAATGTGTTTCCCTGAGTTCTGTGAGCCATTCTAGCAAATTAATTGAACCCAACCTGGGGGTGGTGGGAACCCTGATTTGTAGCCAGTGAGTCAGAAGGAGAGGTAAAATAAACTGGGACTTTATTTTACCCCAGTGAGATTGAGATTGGCATTGGAAGTGGAGCACAGTCTTGGGGACACTGAGCCCTCAGCCTGGGGATCCAAATTGGAGGACACCCAGCTGGCATCTGCTGCAGAATTGATGCCTCATTCAAGCGGTGGTATGACAGCAGAGGAAAACAGTTTTGTTTCTTCCATGGAGATCTTGATAATGGTAACATTAATGGTTAATTTGCATGTGCCCCACACCAGGCTCTATTAATGCTAAGTTGTATAGATTCGTAGATATGTCATTTAACCCTCACAGAAAGCCCCCAGTGCAGGTTTGGTTGTTAATCACTCATAGAGCTCCAGGGCTGGTGGCCTGGGCAGAAGCCACTGTGCTGTAAATCTGGAAATGTGGGATCCCGAGGGTTTTATTGAGGAAAGAACTTGTGTGGCTACTCACTGGGCAGTCCTCGCCAGGTTGCTGAGGAGGCGTTTGGAAAGCATTTCTAGAACTCTAATGCCTTGAGGGTTGATGAGCCCTGTGTCCTTATTTTGGAGAGCCAATGTGTGTCTTTGGGAGGTGGGTTCAGTGTTACCTTCTGCAGGGTTGTGCCCCAGGAAAGCCTTGTATGAAGCTGAATTAAACAGAAACTAGATGGAAACCATTAGGTCCCGGAGTGGAACAATTATGGACAACATGTCTGTGTAGCTCAGGACTGCCCATCAGGGCTGCATTCGGAATTCTGTTGTCTCAGCCCATTTTTAGTGGCCTCTGAGACCTGTGTCTGTCCACCTGCAGAATCCTATGGAAAAAGACTTTACTGGGAAGATTTTATTGCCACATGTCTTCACTGCTTCAGGGATCTGGCATGGGGAACTGCGAGAGCACGGGGGACAGACTGGCCTCTTCATCTTAGAGCTGTCTGACTGCCTTGGCTGAGGAAGGCACCTGAAATGATTTAGCTGCCGTTTTACAAGGAAAAGTGAACAGAAGGCTGAGGGAAGAGACCAGGGATTCAGCCCAGGTTTACATGGTTCAGTCAAGACTGGTGCAAAAGGGAGACGCTGTGATGGAGACTTGCCCTGAGCTTCATGGGACACACGCAGAATGCCTTCAGAGCACTTAGAACAAGTCCCAGCCTGGTGTCAGGCCCCACGGTGGTCCCCTTTTCTTTTGTGTGTGTTTCCAAAGGGCAGAAGCTTTGGGGCCAAGATTGCTCACTTCACCTGTATTCATGCTTTACGACTAAGGAAGCAGATTTCAGTGGAACTGAGATCTTTAAAGCCTGTGGTATTTGATCTCACAAAATGCATCTTTCCCAAAAGATAAGTAATTCCTAAAAACCGGCAGTGAAGACAGATGTGCGCAGGGTTCCATGGATCTCCGGATTCCACACTGTATTGGGCAGCCCCGTCCAACCCAGTCCAGCCCCTCACGGGTCCAGCGCCTTGGTGGTCCAGCTTCTCGATGGCTCACCTGAGGGACATGGCACCATCTCCCTCAGGGTGCAGCACAGATTGGAGGCTTCTTCCTCATTGCCTGAGAACTTGGCTCATTTATGAAATTGTGGGAAAACTGAGGAGTGTGGATTTCTCCCCTCGATTGCCATATCAGCATCAGGAAGCAGTCAATTTGAGAGCAGAAGACTTATTCTAACCCAACTGTTAGAATTCTAAAGGAGAAAAAATAACTCAATGAAAGTGTTTGTAAGAATAAAGCAAGTCTCTGATCTGTCCATTGAAGATGCCTGTGACATGACCTGTGACCTCAAGTGAACTTTATTAATTAGTTACTTAAACCATGGAAGGAAAATTAGCCTCAATTTTGTCTCTGTTGGGCTTTACTTTTTTGGTCAATACATTCTTAGTAATCCCAAGAGCTTATCTTTCACTTTGTGAGATCTCTTTCAGCATGGTTTAGGAACCTCTTTTCTAGTTTCATTATTTGGGCTTTTATGTGTATATATAAGATACTTTTTTGGCATCTGTTTAATAATTGCCAACCAGTATTCTTTTACACCTGTGTGTATATTTAAATACCTTTCTGGAGTAAACCAAAGGCTGAGGCACAGGACGAGGTCTCAGGAGAATGCTGGGATTATAATGGTACAGGTGAATTGCTAAGGTGTAAAGGAGGTCAATTTCTCCAGTGGTGTGCAGATTCTGAAATCCATGGCTCTTTCATTATGGCTGCAACATACAAGATTGAAGTGATTTCAACACATCTTTGTCAAATGACTTTAAAAAATCAAGCTTATGGTATTTTTGATGCCTATGATTTCTGACTCTTAGTTTCTCCGAATGGTTTGGTTATGGCTGGACGCTTAGTATGCAGGAGCTGGGAAACTAATCTGCTTGGCTGTGGATGAAACTGGGAAGAAGCCATTGGTTCTGTGTCCCTCTGCCCTTCAACTCTCACTCCTGGTGCCTGGGCTCCTACGTGCCCTCAGCCTAGCCGGCAGCCTCCCAGCTCTGTCCCTACTGCAAATCCAGCTCTCAGACATGGCCCACCTGGCGTCAACAGCTTCAGGATGGAGAAGATGACCCATGGGAAAAAGAGAGAGGCCGTCCCCAAGATGAAAGAGTGAGTCATCTGTGGGCCCGCCCTCAGCATCAGTCTCTGTCATGAAGCAGGGCTGTGGGCTTCTTCTCCAAATGGTCTTCTTTTCGTTTTCACTCTCACCATCCAAGTCTGGCCATCACAACATCAGTAACTTCCCAGCTCATCTCCCTGCCTGCAGCTTCTCAGCCCTTTCTGCCTGTCTACACACCACCGCTATTTCTATCACATCAGGGTCTACTAAAAAGGCATTGGTTGCTTCCTGCTCCTTGGCATGTCCTGAAATGCCTCTAAGACCTGAATCAGAAACCTCCATGGTTCTGCCTGTATCTCAGGATTCTGTACACCTGGCCCCAGCCAGCTGGCGCTCCTGCACGTCCACAGTCCTGCTGTGCTCCTTCCTGGTCTGGGCTCCGGTTTGTATTTTTATAGGATCTTCCTCCACTGCCTCTTTCAGCACCTGCTTCTTTGGCATTGAGGCTTCTTTGCTGACCAGGTAACTGACCTCTTGCTCCTCTGAAAGGTAGAATTGCACACTCCAGTCCTTCATAGTACATGTGTTATCCTGTCTCCTCCACTACTCTGAAGGCTTCTGGGGAGCGCAGCCTGGCTTACCTTCCCCATGGAGGCAGGGCGGTGATGGGTTTGGTGGGTGGCTGGTAAGGGAGAGACCCAGGACTGCTACCTTGTGTGGGGTGAGAGCTGCTGGGTGGACCACGGTGCTGTTTTCTGCCCTGGGAAGGCTGGAGAGAAATATTTTTGGTGGGGAAATTTAAGGCTGGGTTTGAAAACATCGAGTTTGTGATGATTTTAAGACACTGAAGTGGGGCTAGCAATTGGGTGTGGTATCTATCTATAAAATTCTGGTACTCGGAGATGAGTGGGACAGTGGGGAAGGTGGGTGAGCCACCTGCCGCTGAAGCATTCAGAGTCCAGAGACTATGAGGCCCCTTCAGACAGGAGGGCAGGAGGCAACCGCAGGTTAAAATGGGACTCTGGTTAAGTTTGCCTGGAATCCATGGGGCATAGGAGGACTCCAACAGTTCAAGGGAGGGCTGGCCCTCCTACAAAGGGCTTGGGAAGGGGGGTGAGAATCTATTTTGCTGCACTTTGCCCAACCGTCACCCTAAAGTTATAAGGAGAATAAGAGCAAGTCCTTAGTGCCCTGTGAGTCCTCCCATGGAGGAGGGGCGATGGTTCCCTCTAGCTTCAGAGTCAATGAGGGGCTTAGGAGATGACCAAGACTTTGACACGTGTCACCAGGGCCTAGGTGGCCCCATGGACCAATGTCCAACTCACACAGGGAAGCATGCAGCAGGAGTGGCTGTGTTTGAGGAGAAACTGCCCTCCTGCTATAGCCCGGCAGACGGGCTGGTTCCAGGGAGAGGAACCATGTCACCAGCAAGAAGCTGGAGCTTCCCACTGATGTGGATGCTGGGAGGGAGTGGGTGTGTGGGGTGAAGAACAGACACTATCCGTTTCACCCATGGGCACCTTCCTGCTCCTGGGGAGGAGTCTTCAAATAAAAAAGGAAAGTGTCCCTGAGAGGAGGGGGGTTGGATGGAGCCCTGGAGAGGAGGTGCTCTCCATGGCTTAGAGGCTGGAGATTTAGTCTCAAGAGTCTCAGAGGAGACAAATAACTTACACAGGGCATGGGGGCGGGAGGACATCCAGGAGCACCAAGGGGGTCGCCTGTTTCCCTGCAAGGTACTACGAGCCTGGCCAGAGGGCTCAGCATTGGGGCTGTCAGTGTCACTTCTCCACCCCTGACCTCTCTGTATCCACCCCTGCAGTCATCCCTGCAAGGGGTGGATACCCCTGCAGTCATCCTGCATCACCCCTGCAGTTATCCTGACCAAGGGGTCAGGAGCCGCAGCTGGAAGGTTAGGAGGCACTTTCTTCTGTGGCCACCTGGAGGTTCCCTAGGCAGGCCTTAGGGAGGGAGGAGGAGAGGTTTAAATGAAGGTCAGGGTTTTTACTGTTCTGCTGGGCCTGGACATGTTTATTACTAAAAATAGATAAATAGGGTTACGCTTAAGTGATGGAAGACTTTTTCTTGTGTGGAGGTGAGTGGATTAGATTCAAAGCTCCACCCAGCCCAGGGAGGAGCAGGGCCAACTGAGTGCATTGAATTAGAAAGGACTAGGGGAGTGGGATATTCTTATTGTACCAGCACACACTCACTCAGGGTTCTGGTCACACGGTGGCCAGAAGAGGGGACGAGCAAGGGAAGGTTTAGAGGCTGGAACTTTAGAGTCTCAGGGTTCTCAGAGGAGGCAAGAAACTCACACAGGGTGTGGGGGTGGGAGGGTATTATGGAGCACTGAGAAGGGTGCCTGCCTCTCTGCAAAGGACTGTAAAGCTTCAATCTTTGGCTATGAAAATAGAATTTCAGTATAGGCTTTAATCTGCATTCTGGTTGCGATTAAAGTTGAGTATGTGTTTGTGTTTTTCCGCACCATGTGTATTGCCTTTCCTGAGAACTCTTTATCCTTATCCTTTGCTCCGCCCTCTATTGGGCTTTTGATAGTTTCCTTGCTGACTTTTATTAAGACAATTACTTTGTTGACTGTGAAATGTTACATATTTTCTTGTCCATAAATTTTTTATGCTATTGAGTGTGTCGATATTTTTCTTTTATGGCTTCTGGATTTTGTAACATCCTTCCACTAAAAGATAATTTAAAAATATTCTTCCCGGCCGGGCGTGGTGGCTCATGCCTGTAATCCCAGCACTTTGGGAGGCCGAGGTGGGCGGATCACAAGATCAGGAGATTGAGACCATCCTGGCTAGTATGGTGAAACCCCGTCTCTACTAAAAATACAAAAAATTAGCCGGGCGCTGTGGTGGGCGCCTGTAGTCCCAGCTACTCGGGAGGCTGAGGCAGGAGAATGGTGTGAACCCAGGAGGCGGAGCTTGCAGTGAGCAGAGATAGCACCACTGCAGTCCAGCCTGGGCGAAAGAGCAAGACTCCTTCTCAAAAAAAAAAAAAAAAAAAAAAAAAAAAAATATATATATATATATTCTTTCCAGTTTTCTTTTACTACTTTCTTCATTTCATTACAAATGAATTCAATTTGTGACCTATCTGTAATTTGTTTTCATATAAGGCAAGAGATAGGAGCCCAACATAATTTTTTCCTGGGTAGCTGCCCACTCACTCAAATGCTGCTTCTTGGTTATCTCTTTCTCTACTGATGTGCATTGATCCATGCCAGTCACATAGACCATTCCTTGTGGGGCCTTGGGATGGGATGTAGTGAGATGGATGAGGAGGGAGAAAGATGCTACTACATGATTTCAAAGAGTCCAGTTCTGATGGGAAGATGGTGAATTCATGAGGACAATGAGGGTTCACATCTGGCAGTTGGGCTGGCTTCCGAGACTTTCAGATGACCACGGAGGTTGCCAAATGTTCCATTTTCAAATTAGCCAAGTTCTGAGGTCATGATTTGGCTCACAGAAACAGGGTCATACTGAACAGAATGTTAAGAAGCAATACCTATGATTAAAAACAGGGCAAAATTGGTACCTGAGACTCAAATGGGGATTAAGTGGAATTACATAAAGCTAAATAATGATTGCTAAACGAACAAATTGAAACAGTACTGCTTACCAAAATGTACTGCACTTAAACAGCAAGAAGGGGAATTGAGAATAGTTACATTTAAAATTAGATTTTGGAGTTAAAGTAACTCATTCCAGGCATCTAAATATTGCAGTTATTAATAGCTATGCTGCATTTCTATTTCAAACAGAAATAGATACCATCAGCATGGTTGAAATGAGAATTCAAACACACGTGTTATCATATGAGCATTAGGAAGGAATTTATGCCAATGATGAAAAGAGAACATTTTTCTAAAAAGCAGTTTCATTTGAAAACTCCTTTGGGGATTCTAAAGGCTCACAAGTGGGATCCTTAGGATTTTCCCTGAGTACACGAGCTCTGAGAAATTTTTGGAACTTCTTCTATCTGCGAATGTGCCCTGAGACCCGTGCATTCCGTTCTGTGTGAAAAGGTATTGGAAAGAAATGTTAACTATTTTCAGAGCTTTGTATTTCCTTCTAACTGGTGATGTGTAGTTTCTACCTGCCTTCCCCAGAAGTAGCACAGAAGCAGCAGAGTCCTGTTGCAAGCTCCAGGACCTGACTAGATGAGACATTTGATACTATGTGTCTTTTTGGATAACTGTCCTTGGAGTCTGATTTTTTTTCTTTTAGACTTCATGTTGGTGGATGGTAAAATAAATACGGTGCTTATTAGGAATATTTATGGAGTGATTAAAGGGAGACACTTCTCCATATAGTATCTTTCTACCCTGCTGGAACCATCAGAGGTTTAGCTGCCTTGCTCAACTAAGTATGTCACTTAATATAAGAAATACAATGCAGAGATTCACTGTACTGGTTTTCTAAAAATTAAACAGATAAAATATAGATAATGGGTTTATATAGTTCTGTAAAGAGACAATTTGACCTTCTTTAATACGAAGTTAGCTTTTAGAAAGTACTTTAGATGATACGTGATTGGTCACTTTGATAGAACCACAGTTAGAATATTATTATAAAGTGAATAGGAGTAAGCATAAACATCAAAAACATTTGTTTCTTGCTTCACTTTTTCCATGTCATGATGATTCATTGCCTACGGTTTTCCTGGCATCTGAGCTTTTAGGAAAATGTTTCCTTCCCTGCTCTCTACAATGAATTGAGTGGCAAATGGGAAGCTTGTCCTAATAGTCTGTCACCTAACTGATATGGACATATTTCTCTTAAAAGCACTGTGTTGTTATGGTGATTATTTTTCGCCCACACGGTAGAAATTAATTTGAAGAAGTATTGAGCTTAGAAAGTTTATAGAATGTTTCTGAGGACCTATTATCTTCTCTTATTCACCGTGTCTCCAAGTCCCTGTTGATTTTTTTCTATGCACTAGTATTTTCTCCTCCATGTGTGAGTGGGAAGGGTCACCAGCTCCTTTCTGGACCCCTGACTTGGAGCCACCTTTGCCCACCTCCCAGGCATTTCTCACTTAGGCTGGGTCATGAGGTTGAGCTGTGTTTCCTCTCCAGCATCCCCTTCCTGCCACCCTAGCCCTCAGCTGGGACCATCCTGTCTTGCTTCCTCACCCTCTGGGGTCCTCCTGCCCCATGCAGAACCGTGTGTTGGACTCTTGCCCCCTGGCCGCTCAGCACCACGACACTCTGCCTCCTCCACCAGGACCATGCCTGCACGTCCCAGCAGCCTCACCAGTGCTGTTCCATGGAACTGCCCTGCACATAACCTCACTGCCGGCTCCTTTATACACCCTGCAGTTCCTCTTCTCCTTCCAACCCCTCTTGATTTTGTAAGATTCACTAACCGCAGAAACTGGGAATAAAACTCAGATGACCACGTTTCTTTTAATTACATTCTAACTCACTTAAGAAGGATCTTGATTAATCAAGGTGGTTGATTAGGTTTGGGCCTGATGTCCTGACCAAAGCTACGGAGATAGATAGCATCACAGTGTCGGGAAGAGTATATTTTAGGGTGCTGACTTACAAAAATAGAATCTTAGCAAAATGTAAAAAAAAAAAAAAAGTGTAGCTTTGACACAGATAACACTGTTAGTATCCAGCCACCACAACAAAGAGAACTAGAATATTGCCAGGAGAGGTTTTACGATGACCTGTTTGCATTTTGTTTAGTTTTGTGTTTTAGAAGAAGAATTGGATGATTCCCAAATTGGCAGGTCTGTTTTCTATACTGAAATAAACAGGCAGTTATTTTCTTTGGATGTGCAAGTGTAGCATCTCTGGGTTCCATAATCCCCACTGATGCATAATAAAATTGCTTTTTCTTCCTGTCCTAAGGGAAGCCATCAGCCGTGTCTGTGAAGCTGTGCCTGGTGCCAAGGGAGCCTTCAAGAAGAGAAAGGTACTGTCCTCAATGCTCTGTGTCTAACTGTGTCTCCTTTACTTCCTCTTTTTCACCACTCAGTATCTTCAGTCACACAGAATTATTCATTGTCCTCTTTCTGTGGCCCGGCGCTTGCTACTTCTAAAAGCAGAAATGGCTTAGATTGCTTTCTTTCTCACATAGTTGAGGACGGTTAGCTGTCCCTGTCTCAGAAGTAGACACCCTGGTTACTCACTCACTGTGGCTTAAACTCTGAAGGCAATGATAACAACAGACACTTAAAACAGGGTCAGGCTTTCCTTTAAGCACTTTCAATACATCAATTTACTTAGTTACAACAATTGAGGTAGATCTCCCCAGTGGTGTGCTGGTAAATATTTAACAACCAGCTCTCCAGGTTGGGCAGGGGAATGAAAAAGAGAGTTTGTAGCATTTTCTGATTTCTGTGATGTCAATACTTCTACTGTGGCCGATTTCAATTTCTCAAAATTATATCCCTTGAAAACAGGGTCGGGAAGAGATATGTAGTAGCTCATGGTTGTATAATGTTTCTGCCATACAGGTACTGTGGGCATAAATAACTTGAAAAGCAGTTAGTAGTTAATGCAGCAAAAGAATTAGGAAGTGATGTGTGTTGAGCATTTATTGTCTGTTTTGTTGTTTTTTTTTGTTTTTTTGTTTTTTGTTTTTTGAGACAGAGTCTCGCTCCATCCCCCAGGCTGGAGTGCAGTGGCATGATCTCGGCTCACTGAAATCTCTGCCTCCTGGGTTCAAGCGATTCTCCTGGCTCAGCCTCCTGAGTAGCTGGGATTACAGGTGCGCGCCACCCTGCCCAGCTAATTGTTGTATTTTTAGTAGAGATGGGGTTTCACTGTATTGGCCAGGACGGTCTCAATCTCTTTACCTCGTGATCCACCTGCCTCGGCCTCCCAAAGTGTTGGGATTACAGGTGTGAGCCACCATGCCCGGCCCTATTGTCTGTTTTTTAAAAGGTAATTTATTTAATTGTAAGTTTACATACGTTCATTTTTAATAGCAGCTGTGATTAATAGTCAGATTATACAATTCTGAAAAATTTAATAATTGGCTCCCATCGGTCCGGCCAAGCCAGCACTAGAATACCACTGGATATCCCCGTATTACAGATGATGACAACTGTGAATGGAGGGGATAGGCCGCAATGCAGGCAGATGTTGTCTGAGAGCAAGCTCAGAGGGCTGGGCTCCACAGGCTGCATGTTCAAACACTGCACCAGGGCTTTTCATCCTGAAGATATTTGAGCCAGAAGGAAAAACAAAAAAAGCCTGGATTAGGAGAAACCGTGAAAACCTCTTCAGTTAAGTTGTCTGGTGAATACCCAGCTAAATCCACAATCAAGGCTTTTCTATGCCTAACCTGAATTGTGGAGAAAGCATCCTTCAAAGAACCTTTGAATCTGCCCTGAGGCTGCACATTCCTGATTCCAGATCATCTGGGCAGCTGCATGTGTGGCTCTGCTGATCCCAGGCTCAAGCCTGTTTCCGTCTTCAGAGGTGGGGACTTTCATGCACCCACAGGGCAGCTGGGTTTTGGAAGAGAACTCTGAATGAAGACTCAGATGTGCCAGCCTGTGTTCTGGCCAGTCCATGGGGAACCAAGTAAGGCTCCAGAGCCTCCACTACAGGAACTAGGATGGCGACTGAGAATAGAGAAGGGGAATCTCATCTTCCAGGTCCCAGCTCATCCTGGGGCATCCTCATGGTTCTCTTGGTGGAAGTAATGCCCATTTCTTGGCCCCACCCAGAATCTCATGGGTGGGGCCTCAGCATCTCTGTTTTTAAATAGCTCCTTCAGGAGATTAAAAAGGGTGTGCACCTGGTTAGGAACTAATTAGCATATCAAAAGAGAGAGTGTTCTAATCCAAAAATAAAGGATGGGTTGGTACCAAAGGGCATTGCCCACCCAGGTACCTAGGAAGAAGGTCCCCAGCCCCAAAACACAGCTGTCAGTCCCCTGTAAGGACATTTCTGACAGGGTAATGGGTACACCAGTTACAGCCAGGCCATGTCTATCTATCCCTGTGCTGGCTCCAGGCCCATGGGTTTCTAAGAGGACAGTCCATGAGAACCTTGACTAGGGAGAGTGTTTGCTCCAAAAAATTTGTAGTCTGTTCCCTTCGGCCGTGAACATCCTTGCAGCTCTCTGGGATTCTTATAATCCCCTAGAGCTGGACTGCTTTAGTCTTCCTGTAAGTTAGTTTGACTCTTTCTCTGAAGTAGGTGTGAGGATACCAGGTTGCTGAGCCTGCAAAATGCAATGGAATTTCCCCAGGTTTACATACGAGGACTTCCCCATGAGACACTTCCCAACAGGGCCAGAGAAAAGGCCTGGAAGACTGATGCCTCTGCCGGCCTGCAAGAGTTCTCACCTCAGCATTTGCATATTACATGGTTTATAATTTGCATGTTGCACATTCTAAAATTTGCATATTAGCTTTGGATCCCCCTACTCCCAGCTTACTCATTTCACATTTTGTTTTCCTATGCCTAAGGAGGGGGGAAGAGTTAGTGAAAGTTTGGGGGTATGGCGAGCATCCACATCCCCATTCTTTGAGATGGAAATAAAACAGCTAAATAACACTCTTTAATTTCACAGCCTCCGAGCAAAATGTTGTCCAGCATCTTGGGAAAGAGCAACCTCCAGTTTGCGGGAATGAGCATCTCTCTGACCATCTCCACGGCCAGTCTGAACCTGCGAACTCCGGACTCCAAACAGGTACGTGGGTGCTCAGATCCCCTGTCCCTGCCCACAGCCCCAGGTGATGAGTGTTTCACAGTCTTCTTCCTTGCAGCTTTACTGAGCTCACATAGCATATGTTTGTGTCAAATTTTTACTAGAGTATGAACTTTGGCCACTTTGAAGGATCACCAAGAGAATGATAAATGAAATTGGCTCTCTTTAATTCTGCTTTTTATTTCTTTGGAGGATAATGCATGAAATCATTGGTTTACTTGCAACGTAAAAAAAAAAATGGTGTGTGTGCAAAGTCTCTTCTTAATGTCCTTGCCATTATTTTTTTCTTTTACACCATATTTAATTGGTTTTACAGGCCATATTTTATTTTATTACCTTTGAAGTGGACTGCATGTCAAGGACTAATTGGTGATTTTTTTTTTCCTTTAGTGGCTCATTGTTTTGGAGCATCTTGTGGTAGATAGTGTTGTAGGGGTAATAAAAAGTGGTGTTGTCTATGGAATAGCCAACGTGGAGTGAATTTGGAGCTGACTGAGACACCACAGCCACAGTGTTAATTAAGGCTAATTTTATTGCAGACGGTTGCATTCCTGCACAGTGTCTCTCTTTTAGACTTCTCTGATCTAGTCATCATTAATTTCTTTACCTGGAAAAATAGGTGTTTGAGTAGCTATTTTAGCTACCAACAAGGCACTTCAGAAGGTCAAATGAGGCGCAGGAGGTGAAATGCTTGAGCAGTATCCAGGGGGGTGTGGAGTGTGGACTCTCCTCCCTTGCTCTGCCCTGGCTCAGCTTCTGGAGCTGGCAGTAGGAGCTGGAGCTCGAATGGGACCTCTCTATATAATACTCTGCCTGATTCTGACATTGTCACCAGGGGTGCCCGCAGTGACCTTTATGTTACTATACAAATTTCTATTGATTGACTTCCATATTCCCCAGGTTAGTGAGCAGCATCTCCAGCTTCATTTATTCCTCCACCTGCCACCCAAGATGTTGAAATAAATCCTAGATGTAGCACAGAAATGGGAAGCTAAACCCAGGCTTTGTGTTGACATAACTAGATACCACTTCTCACTGCCTCCTTTTGTTCTTACAGGACTGATAATTCCTTGTGTCTTTTTATCTTAACTTGTCTAAGGGACTCGTTCACTAGCTCTGGAGGTTGTGGATTCTGAATATTCACTAGGCTCAGTCTTTCTCTGGCATGGTCCGAGACTGAGCTGTTCATGAAGGCTTGTTGGCTGGGCTCACCTCTGCACTCTCCTTCATGCCCGGAGCTGTTCCTTTCCTATGTCTCCTGGACCTTTTGTTTGGTCCTCAGACTTCTTAAATCTGTGGGATCTTCTCTATCCCAACATAACCAGGTTTAGTTCTGCAGAGTCCCCTTGGGCCCTTGTCCTCAGGCAGGCAGTCAGAATTTATATAGCTATAATCATACGTCCCAGGGATTTGTCCAAACATGCTCCTGTAAAACTTGAAATAAAATATAATTGAATTATAATAGAAAATAAGATAGTTTTAAAAGCCTACTTTGGTTATTGGCACTTACAACACCTCAGGATCTCATTATTCTCTTAGGAGCCCTCTACCTTTGCGCCAGAGGGAAGATTCCAGAGGCTGCAAGGCCACTATTTTTAGTTTAACTCAGCTGGGGCTTGGGTGCAGCCTCTGTAGCCAGCCGCATTTGATGAACTCCTCTCCCACCTCAGTAAAATAGAAAACAAACTAAGAGCAGTGGGATGAGACTGGGCTGGCCCTCTCTGTCCTGGAACATGGCAGCCAAAGCAGGTGTCCAGTTCATGTTTTCCTGCCCTTGGTTTGGGCGGATGGGGCAAAGTGGCAGGTTTTGGACACCCAGGGGACTGGTAGTTTGGTTGATGAGTGTGTGAAGTTTGGGTGGGGGGCAAGCACACAGGGTTCTGACTCTCCCTTCCAGCTGACTTTTGGGCCCAACCGTAGCAAATTGAGAACAGCCTGGCTAGACACTCCCTTCTCCGTCCAGTGAGACAGCAGCAAGAAAACAGCCGCTCCCCTCTACAGAGTTCCAAGTGGAAATGAGATGCAACACCCTCAGGGCAAAACATGTGATTTAGGTCAATTAGCTCTAATTTTCTTACCCTGATTTTCAATTTCTGTCTTACCCAAAGAGATAACATACAATCACACAATAAGTCTCACGCATCATGTCGACCAAATATGACTTTCTTTTTTTTTTCCAAATCATAGTATCCAATTTAATTTCCAAACTCCAGTTTTAGACCTGCCTTATAAGCAAAAATTAAATAAGCAAAAATGTAAAACTTTGGGAGCCATAGTTTATCATTTCCTGGTGATTGCTATTTCCTCATTATTCTCTTAGGAGCCCTCTACCTTTGCGCCAGAGGGAAGATTCCAGAGGCTGCAAGGCCACTATTTTTAGTTTAACTCAGCTGGGGCTTGGGTGCAACCTCTGTAGCCAGCCGCATTTTCTATTCACTTATGTACTCAGGGGTTTCTAGATCCTGAGGTGTTGTAAGTGCCAATAACCAAAGTAGGCTTTTAAAACTATCTTATTTTCTATTATAATTCAATTATATTTTATTTCAAGTTTTACAGGAGCATGTTTGGACAAATCCCTGGGACGTATGATTATAGCTATATAAATTCTGACTGCCTGCCTGAGGACAAGGGCCCGAGGGGACTCTGCAGAACTAAACCTGGTTATGTTGGGATAGAGATGAGCTCTGTTCTCACCTCTGGAAATTTACTTCAATGTCATTACATTGTCTTTAAAAAGATAAAATTAGCATGGAAGACTTATGTAGCTTTTTAAATTTAGGGCAGCTTCTAATTTACTCAGTGTCTACTAACTTCCACTGTACGCTGCAGTTTATAAAGCTAATGGAAATTTCCCATTTTAAAATTAACATGGATTGTCTGCTCTGGATTTTACATTGATAAATTACAAGAGTGCTTTAGATGGCACCGAGTTGGAATCTTGGATGCTGGCTTTCTAATTTATATACACATGATACAAATAGGATAAAATGGAAGATGGGCCACATTTCCCCCCGTTCTAGCTGTGGGTTCTGTATCAGAGACCCCAGTGTGTTTTTGGAAACATAATCTATAAGTTGAGATGTTTTGGTGTGTGGGTGAGACAGGTTCCTTCTGGAAGAGGCATGGTTGTTAAGACCCTGGCCTCGGGGTGGGCCTCCCTGTCCTAAGCGGCTCAAGGTCAGACATAACCAGGTCCATGCACATTTGTGTCTTTCCACAAGGTCAGACTTTTATTGATGCTATTTTAATAATAAAAACCATGAGCTACATGGAGTTCACTCTGTATCAGAGCTGTGGGCACACAGGCTGACGCCACTCCACAGGTCAGTCAATATTGCAAACCATACATAAGAGTATACTTAATCAGTATATAAATGTTACAGATTAAACATTCCACATCAAACCAAGTAACATTTAACATCAAGAGAAAAAGAGATAGGAGTAGGGATTAATAAACCAGTCTGAGGCAAGTGACGTGGACAAAGAGAGTGTCCTGGCTTGATCCAGATGGACGACAATGTCCTGCAAGGAAGAGTCTTTGATGTGGGCAGAGCCTTCGTTGGCAGATGCTGGCTGCTCATCACCAGTGACAGCAAGACGGTGTCTGTTAAGAAGGCTGTTTCAAGCTGGTGAAGTCCTGCTTTTTATGACCAGAGTCCTCTGGTGAGGACTGATAGTAAAAGAGTCTGCCTTTTTATGTCCTGATCTTGTTGGGTGCCATCTTTATTAATTAGGCAAACATCTGGTACCTGTTGGTATGTTGCTTCTTGAAATGTAAGATGGAGTCTTTTTCTAAGATGGAGTCACTTATGTTAAGGGTGCTCTATATGCCCCCTGTGTTAGATCACAGCTCTGCTAATCACCAGCTGTCTTAATTTGAGCAAGCCACTTGACTGCTCTGGGTTCTGGCTCCTCACCTGTAAAGTGGGATGACGATAGTTCCCACATCACAGGCTGCAGCGAGGCTTCACGGACACTATTCTAGCAAAGCAGCTGGACAGCAGCCATCAGATTGTGAAATATGATCTATTGCTATTACTTTTATAATCATTATTTTTATATAGATACCAATTTTCAGGAAAACATTGTCAATTTGTAATGCCTGCCAACAGACAGTTGCTTTTCCAAAATGTGGAAAGGGCGATAACAGCACATCTTGTTTCTTGTTTTGGGCCTGGCAGATCATAGCGAATCACCACATGCGGTCCATCTCCTTCGCCTCTGGGGGAGACCCGGTAAGTACCCTTGGGGTTGGTCTCTTGCTCTTGTTGGGAATTTCTGAGAAGGGACCCCTGCTTCAAAAATATGCCTTGCAAGACACTGTAAAAAAAAGTTAATTGTGACGGCAACTAATTTCCCCCTCCTGATTTCCATAAAAGATCTTCTAGGCCATCATTTTATTTTTAGGGGTAGCTGTGACAAGGACCCCACCATTAGTTTTCATTTCATTAGCCAAAAGCTGTCGAAAATCCTGGAGGCACTGGCATTCTTACGAGATGATGAAATAGTCCCCCTGGCCCCAAAGTTGCCACGGGCTTCTCACGCCGTCACTCGGCTCTTGCCCTACTTTTTTGTTTTTTTATTGGACCTCCATATTAATATTTTAAGTCTGCCTGAAGAATGTGAATTTACTTGGTCTGCTTTATTCATAAGCATTTAAAATCAGCATTTTTCTCTCCCAGTGTAATACTGCAGCCTTTAATAGCTTGCTTTACCAACAAGGAGGGAGTTGCAGAGAGAGAGAGAGAGTAAGAGGGAGACTCAAGAACAGAATGAGAATGTTCTATTTTTGCTTCACATCTTTAATGAAGAAGGTGGAATAACAAGGGAATTTGCTACCCACCTTTGGGCAGGAATGCTACAATAGGATGTCAGCATTCAGCTTCAGAGTGGCCATGTCATCTAAACTGTACTGTCACGAAGTTGAACTCAGAAAACCACCTCCTGCTCCTGGGGCAGGGCGGAATCCACACACAAATTGGCTGCTCACTGTGGACAGCCCGGGCCTGCAAAGAAACCAGGTAGGAAATTGGTCACAAAGGAGCGAGGCACAGAGGGCAAAGGGAAGAAAGCAAAGTCAGCCCTTTCCAGAAGGGAGGGGGAAGAAGGCTCACCCTCCAGAAAGTTCTCATCTTAATTTTTATGCGTCTGGGTAAAGTCTCCACCAGTTTGGAGAAAAGTTTTAAAAATAGGATAATAGAGTGAGTTTTTCCTGGAACTAAATTTATTCAGTTGAAAAAATGATCTTATATCCTAAGAAGATGTCTTTTTTACTTTTTTGGTGTTCAATAGCCTTTTAATATAAAATAATGTCCTAGAGGTGGTGTTTTTGTTATTATTGCTGTTGTGCATTCTTTAGCCAAATTATGAGTAGGCAATCTTCAGGTATTACATAAAAGTTTACTGGTTCAAGGTCTCTTCATTTCAAAGTTGAGGACCCTGTGTTTTACTAGCACAAGTAAGGACTTTTCCCTGTGACTTTTCTACCTTTTCTTCCCATACCCCTTCTACCTTGGAAACTGGATTAGAAAATTGCTGTTGGCACACTGGAAGCCAAATTGAAGGAGCAGTGTCAAGGATACACTCCAGAGCCTTGATATTTCCAAAGGACAGTACAATTGGGCCACCAATCTCAGCAACAGGGAAGTGGTACTTCTCCCTGCCCTGCTGTGGCAGCTGCCAGAGGCAGGCATCATGGCCATGCTGGGCATCACTCCTGCCTGGGCCAGCACGAGCTGCTGTGGAGAGGCTTGGGCCCCGCTGCTTCTCAGCAACCCCATCTCAGACCCTTGAGCCAAGGGCACTCTGCAGGGGAAGGGATTTGCCCACTCAACAGATGGTTCTTTGCCCTTATATCTCTGCTTAATTGTCAAAGGATGGTCAGAGCACTGTTCAGCCCTGAGATCTGCCATTCCATAGGGTCAAGTGGCTTGGGCCTTTTTGTCATACTTCGGATCTTCTTGTCAAAAGTCAACCACAATGGCTTTCTTTTCTTTTTTTTCTTCCCTTCCCTTGCTATGCCTTTCCTTTCTTTCTAATCCTTATAATTTCTTACGTTTTATTGTAAGATGAAAGTCCTCATTGAGATGCATATTCAGAAAGTGGAAGTCTTCCCCAACTGAACTCACCCAGTGGGGTCTCACTCTGTCACCCAGGCTGAAATGCAGTGGCGCCATCACAGCTCACTGCAGCCTTGACCTCCCGGGTTTAAGTGATCCTCTCACCCCAGCCTCATGGGTAGCTGGGACTGCAGGCACGCGCCACCACGCCTGGCTAACTTTTTGTACTTTTAGTAGAGACAGGGTTTCACTGTGTTGCCCAGGCTGGTCTCAAACTCTGGGCTTAAGTGATCCACCCGCCTTGGCCTCCCAAAGTGCTGGGATTACAGGCATGAGCCACTGCACCTGGCCCAAGGTGCATTTCTTCAGATGCTATCTATATGTATATGTCCACCTATTTGCTACCTAATTTGCAGTGGTTGTCTAATTGCTTGCCCCTTGTGATGTTTGGACCCATAGTTTCTTAAATTTGGAGGATAACCCAGTTTGACATATAAAAGGCAGATGTCTTGTACATCTGCATTAACAGCTTCCTTCGAGGGCTTTTCTTAAACCTGTCTTAATGTTGATATTATGAGTGAAGACACACATATCTAGATCGTTGGGAGCCAATTACATTGGTTTGTGTCAAAACTATTCTATTTTCAGTATGCACATAGGACTATACATTTTTTTCGGATTTCCTCATCACATCTTATTTTTTAAAAAAAAATGGAAATATTTAGTAATCCTTAAAGTAATCCACAACCTTTTATATTTTCTGTGATTTCTTTTTTCTGGTTTATAAAATGTCATAACACAGGACAGGAAGCCTAGTTACTTTCCATTTTAACCAGTCCAAATGCATTTTATATTGTGCATGAGATTACATTCCAAATTGATTTGTAACCATGAATTTAGCACATTATAATTGGTAGACATTTTTAATAAAGCTGACAATTCTATGTTCTAGTCCTTGTTCTCCTGCTAAGTGTACATGTCACTTATTGCTTAGTGCCTTAGTTTACCCAGTAGGAAAATGGTATTTTGAAATAGCAAACAAGATAGACTAGAAAACTTCATTAATTCCTCTCTAAAAAGGGCATGCTGTGATTATAATCTACTGTAATTAGCAGTGTTAAAAGACCACCACAAGAATGCCAGAACAATGGCCAGGCATAGGGGGTCTTGGGGAGTGGGAACAGGTATGGAATAGATGCAGAACAGCCCTTCGCAGCTCTGTCTTTGGAACTTAGTGTGCTTCCTGATGACAAGAATATTGTTTTGGTTGGTAATATATTTGCCTGCTCCACCAGAAAAGGATCAATATTGGCATCAGAAAAGCTTGGCCATTGACCATCTGAGAGACAGAGACATATTATGTCTCTCTATTCTCCCTCCTTCCCCAACTTTGAGTCAGAGTAAGAATGTAAAAAAATATATATTCCTTGTATTCATTACTAATGCTGACTCTAATTTTGTTACCTGAATATGTGCAAAAATAAATTAAAAATAAACTTCTTATATTTATACTTTTTATTTAACTCTAACCCCTACTTAAATTTGAAAGTTAAATACAAGTAAACATTGTAAGGCCAATGACATTCAATGTAATATTACTTTGCTATGATGGACAAAGTTCGCTGAAACTAAATCTCCATTCTGAATGTGATGCTGGCCTGGCCACCATGGGGCAGAATTTTTTAAGTTCAATGTCTCTTCATTACCATGGGCACCTGGATGACTCAATTCTTCCACTAATTTCTTCTCTTCAAGCAAAAACTTCAGTTGTACATCATGTACAAATATAATGTCAATTTGCTTTATGTTGGCAGAGAAATCCACCCTGTGTCCTTTTCTTTCTAATTCTTTGAAAACCTAGCAATCATAATGTTGGAAATCCAGCTGCAAATCCTGGCATTGAAGTTGTGTGCCGAACTTGATAACACAGTGGTCATCTAAATGATCCCAGTTACTCTTATATTAATTTTAAGATAATCATGGAAATGAAAATAAAATTTTTTTTTAATGCTGGTGACACCTCAAACACTGGAGAAGACACCTGTCCAATCCTAGGGTTCTATGAATTTCAGCTTGAAATCTAGTGCTGTCTTAGATGCTCTCTAAGGATCCTTCTGACATTCATGTCTTGTGAGTTCAAGAAGTATCTATGATTACAAGCTGTCATCCTTGTTTTTGCCGATAACTTCAGATTCTGACTGGATCCTCCTTGATGGAAATGACCAAAAGCCAGTTTGACCAGGTGGACGATCTTTCACTTCCCTTCCCTAGTCAGCCTGTGAATACACCAGGGAACAGTGTCCTGAGCAGAAAAGAAAACAGCTTAGCTGAGCCACACCCTGCAGAATGACCGGGGAAGCAGCACCATTGTCTCAAAGGCTGCCGGAAGAATTCTACACTGGTGTGGTCTTGTTGGGCTGTGTAAGATCCAGCGGGATGGGGTGTGGAGAAGTGCCCAGCACCACCCACCTGAACCTACAGCAGATGTCCCACAACAGTGACATGGCTGCCCCATACTCACTCTCTCCCTCATCTCTCTCTCCTTGGAGAGCTTTTGTAGGGCACTGTTGAGGGAGAAGGGGATGTCTCCTTTGCCCATAGAGAAAACAGTGGAGCAAGTCACGACAGAGCCTTTTAGGTGCTGGCAACATTGGGAGCGTATCAATAACCTGGAAGCCCTTGAAAGCAATGACATGTGGGAAATGTCTGCCAAAATGGGGTAGACTTTTACCAGTTGCCCCATGGAATCTTGAATGTTGAAAATATCAGCTTTGCAGAGGAGTCTTTTCTGTTTTCAAGAGTTAAGATAATTATTGGTTTCTCTGCTTATTTGTTTATAAAGTAAAATGCACGTGTTTGCCGTGGTCTACTTTTGAGGTCATCATTTTCCCTATGCACTGATTATATGAAAAGGCAGGCAAAGAAACTCACATTTCATACAGAAGGATGAGACTTCTCAATAGAGCTCATATTTTTAAAACATATTAAAGTATTAAGATCATTACTTATGTCCAAGAAGAAAATAACCATTATATCTCATCCACCACGAAGGCAGCATTTGCAGTCAGCCTTTGAACATCCACTCTGGTTTTCTTCTAGCCTAGTGGTTCTCAAAGTGTGGCCCCCAGAGCAGCAGCAGCTAGAAACTTGTCAGAAATGCAAATTTTGAGCCCTTACCCTAGAACTACTACCAAATTGGAAACTCAGGGGTATGGCTCAGCGTTCTATTTTAACAAGCCCTGCAGGGGATTCTGATACCAGCTCAAATTGGAAAACCACTGGTATAGACAAAGCTGAGAGCAGTGGTTCTTGACTTGTGGTTCACATTACAGTCATCTAGGGAGCATCTAAAAACTAATGCACAGGCCTCACATCCAAACCAATTAAATGGGATTATCTGCACGTTGGGACGCAGGTATCAGTGTTTTTAAAGCTTCTCAGGTGATCTAACGTGCCTTTTCTCCTTGCTGCTCAAAGTGTGAGTGGACTTCTAACCAGCTCCCGTGGGATACTGAGACACTGCAGCCTCAGTATACATGGGAGCTGGTTAGAAGTGCAGGACCTCAGACCCTACCCCAGACCTGCTGAGTCAAAGTCTGCAATGTGAGACCTCTCGGTGGTTGCTACCCACATTATATAGCTTGAGTCCTCTGCGGGCTGTTTCTTAGGCAGCATTTGATTATTTAGCTGTTTGGTGGTTGAGTCCTTCTAAGCTCACTAGTTTGTGCCCTGTGTCCCTGACTGTATGGTCTCTCACTTGTGATTAGTGATATAGACATCTCTTTTTTCTTTAACAGGACACAACTGACTATGTTGCATATGTGGCTAAGGACCCTGTTAATCGCAGAGGTAAGCAGTGCTTGACCCCTATAATCTTTCATTTGTGTACAGCCAGGCTTCACATTCCATACGAGCTGGTCCTCATTATCTCAGCCCCCTCCCAACAAATGAGCAGTGCCATCTTGTATTACTAAGGATGAATGAGGTTTGCAAGGGTTGTAGATCGCCTGGCTGAGTTAGGAGGTACTGGACCTCTCGGACCACCAAACACACACCTGTATCTAGAGAGCTGGTTTGGTACAATTGATTTACACACAAACAGCCCCTGCCCATATTCTGACAGTGGCCTCAGTTACTCCTGGAAGACCACCTGCTGCCTGTCCTCCTGCCCAGCTTCAGTTACTGGTGTGTGCCCAGTGCCCACTAAGCCACCCCTAGCTACTTCACTCTGCCCTGCCAGCCCTAGAGGCCAGTGTCTGAGCTCAGGTGCTGTCTGCTTATACCCCTTTCAGCTTCTAAGTCTTCAGGCACAGGCTGGATGGGGGAAGTCATTGATAAAACCAAAACCTATTGGATGGTAGCATGCCTGGGGTGGGTGGGACTGACCAAGGTGCACTACCCTGGAGCCCCAGGCAGCTATTGATGCACCACACCACAGCTGCAATTTAAAACTCATTGATGAAATAATAAATGGAATTAATAACAGCACAAAACAGCACTTCCTTCCACTACCCCCCTACCCCAGGTACCAACTAAGATTTTCTAGTTTGCTTTGCATGATGTTTATCCATATACATACCCTCTCTTTTTTAACATTTTCATACAGATGAAATCCTAATATTCTGTTTTGCTACCTTACCCTCCAATGCTATATCTTGGACATATTTTTAAGATAGCCCATACAGAACAGATGAACTGATCCATGATGCAGCTTTATGGAGAACCATCCCCTACACCACTGCCTGGGGAGCTTAAAAAAATCTCAATGCTCAGGCCTCAGAGCATGGGGCCCAGACTGTAAAATTTTCTAAAAGCTTTTCAGGTGATTCCAAGGTACCGCCACGGCTGGGAAATAAGGCTTAGGTCCAGATCTTGAAGGAGTTTAGCCCTGACTCATTGACTTCATTTCTCAGGGGCAAACCAAGAGTACTTTCTGCCCACAATACAGTTCCTGTCCAGTGACATGGGAATCAGGATCGATTCCACATGTCCCGTGGCTGCCTCACCAGACTCTCTCAGGTTTGCGTGCGGTGATACTGTGAAGACAAGTGCCAGACCTGTGATGCAGAAAAGGATCTCCACCATTTTTGGTGCTTGAGGGCACCACCAACACAGGGGCCCTCTTATGGACTGAATATTCACTTCACCCCCAAATTTACATGTTAAAATAGAAACCCCCAATATGATGGTATTTCATTAATTAAAGGCCCCAATTGAAGGTGATGTCTTTGGGAGGTCATTGGGTCATGAGGGGGAAGCCTTATGAATGGGTTTGGTGCTCTTGTCAAAGAGACCTTAGAGAGCTCCCTCACCCTCTTCCACCCATGTGAGGACACAGCAAGAAAATGACGTCTGCAAACCAGGAAGAGGGCCCTCAGTAGACACCAAGTCTGCTGGCACCTTCCAGCCTCCAGAACTGTGAGAAACAAATGTCTGTTGTTGAAGTCACCCAGCCTGTGGTGTTGTTACAGCAGTCCCGGCTGACTAAGACAGGCCCTTTGTTTGAGACAGTTAGTCGGAGATACTCACTCTGTATTCCCACCTATCTATTGCCTGTAACAAACTACTTCAAGCTTAGCAGCTTAACAACAACCATTTTATTATAATAGAATGTGGGTCAGGAATTCAGGCAAGTGTCAGCTGGTCAGTGTATCTGCCCTAGTGGCATCGACAGGAGTCATCAAGTGGCCTTTAGAGAGTCTGGGCTGGTCTAGGAGGTCCAAATTGGCTTCGCTTCCACACCTGGGACCTTGGCAAGGATGACTAGAGGCTCAGCCCTCTCCATGGAGTCTCAGAGACTCTCCGAGTGGCCGCTTCATCCCTCTGGGAAGGAGGGCTTTCTGTATGGCAGCTCTAGGTTCCCTGAGACCCAGAGTAGATGTGTCCAGTGCTCTGAAGGGCCAGGCTAAGCTTCGCTTCTACCATAGATTTACTAGTCACAGCTGTCAGCCAGCTGCAGTGGCTCACGTCTGTAATCCCAACACTTTGGGAGGCCGAGGTGGGCAGATCACGAGGTCAGAAGATCGAAACCAGCCTGGCTGACATGGCGAAACCCCATCTCTACTAAAAATACAAAAATTAGCCAGGCGTGGTGGTGTGCACCTACAGTCCTAGCTACTTGGGAGGCTGAGGCAGGAGAATCGCTTGAACCTGGGACACAGAGGTTGCAGTGAGCCAAGATCGCACCACTGCACTCCAGCCTGGCGACAGAGCAAGACTCCGTCTCAAAAAAAAAAAAAAAAAAAAAAAAACTGTCACAGCCAGCTCAGACTCAAGGGGAAGGAAGCCACATGTACCCTTCAAGGAAAGAATGTCAAGGAATTTGCAGCCATCTTTACCCCTCAACCCTCCTTTCACCATGTATGAGGAGGCCCAGCCTACCGGATGACAGTGTGGCAGGGAGGGTGGATCTAGCTGCATCCCTCCAGCAGCCCAGCTGTGAGCATGTTCTGCTCCATCTCATCAGTGTCCTTACCAGGATGACTTCCTCCATGAAGGAGCCAGTGGCAGGGCTTTCTCCCAACTGCTCTGTTTTCTTTCTTCCTTCCCTACGCCATGTAGAGGGGTTAATTTAGGAAGACTGGCCTCTACCACTGGGCAGAGTAGCAAGAAATTCTGGGTGTGAATGTTCTTATTTGGGCTCTTAAATGTCCAAGTCCCCACAATGGGGCTTCTAGACCTCTGTGTATGAGCAGACCTTGTAATGTTGTGGCTGCAGGCACAGCCCCTAAAGACCATCAGGTACAGAACGCATCCCAGAAAGTCTTCTGTAAAATTTTACAGTTACGGGTTCAAGTCCCTCGATGCTGTTACTGTTTGTCTTTTTCCGTGCTGATTCTTGCTTCTATATTCTTGTATGTGTTTGTGGTTAATCTAGAATAATTCTAATGAGAATCTATATTTGCCTCTCTGGTATCAAGAATCCATGGCTTCTATAGTTAATCCAATGAAAGGACAAAAGGTTCCTGACCCAAGTCATTAAGTTGGATGGTAATCACCACCACCACCATCTCAAAGAGATAAGGGTGGAAAATGAGCCGTGTTTCACAAGGTTGGTAAATTATAGCTAAAAGTCAGGACCATAGGAGGCCTAGGCGATGACTACTGGCACCTGTAGGGATGCAATTCCCAAAAAGTCAGACTTTGCTAAATTCTAACATATCATTTTCTTTTTACATTGGAACTTTCATTACTACTGGGTGACTCCCATGCCCTGCAACCTTACGTATATATTAGACAGTTCCAAATGGACTGTTTAGGTCACAAAAGTAGCTACCAAATGATGCTCAAATTAGGCATACGACTGCCTACAGAAGGCATGTAATTCGTATACTTTATAATTGTAATAGTATCCCTGATCAGGCGCCCTCTGGTACTCCCTGGACCGAGACATGGAAAGTTGTTTCCTATATAGTAGTTCCCCCTTATCTGCAGGGGTATGTTCCATCCAAGTCCCCCAGTGGATGCCTGGAACCACAAATAGCACCAAATCCTACACATACTGTGTTTTTTTGATCTGATAACTGAGTCAGCTACTGTGCGTACTAGGCAGGTAGGATATGCAGTGCGAATACTTGGGACAGAGTGAGGATTCACGTCCTGAGAGGGACTGGACAGGATGGCATGAGATTCCATCACACTACTCACTCAGAATGGCATGCAATTTAAAACTTATGAATTGTACATTTCAGAAATTTTCCATTTAGTGTTTTTTGACTGAGGTTGACCATGGGTAACTGAAACTGTGGAAGGCACAAACCTCGGATAAACCGTGATGACTATGCTTAGGTGCTGCTGACCCAATGGGAGAGAAGCATATGTAACCAGCCTGAACAGCGGCTCCTAAGACATCTTGCTGCTCTTTTCCCAAGATTTTCTGAAGAACAGGAGGTCTTAGGAGTGAGTGGGCTTGAGTGGGAAGCCCACATGGGAAAGACGATGCTTCACACAGCCAAGCTTGCCTCTTCTGGGCTTCTCGAATATGGTGGTTTCAACAAAAGGAGTTTCTGTTTCCTTTGGCCCTGGACTGCTGTAGGCCCCAAGAGGTGACTTTCTAAAAGAGGCCTTAAATATTTTGAACTCATTGGTGGAAGTAACACAGCACTGCTTCTAACTTTTCTTTCCCTTGGCAGCAAAGCCTCAAGTATATAATGAGTGAAAGCAATGGCTTATTTTTTTTAACCAGGTGGTTAAATATGCCATCGAATGACACTGTGGCAGGAGGTGAATTTTCTGATGGATGGATGTTTCCCACATTTGGCTACTATGAGCAGTGTTTTTACAAACAAAGCCAGGCTCTGTGCTTTACATACCATGCCTGGGCTGAGAATGCTGAACATATTTTTCCAGCCCTGGCCTCTGCCTGAAAGCCAGCTCTGTATCTCCACTTGGGAGTCTCACAGGCCTCTCAAACATAGGCAGACACAGATAGGTCCAGCACTTTCCTCCTGCAGAGCGCCTGCTGGTCTCTATCAACAGCAACTCCTCCCCGACTTCCCCAGTTCTCTGCCTTCTTTCCTTCACCTGCACCTGCCGGCAAAGCCTTCCATCTTACCAGTTCTTGCCACTGCCCTGCTGCCCCCTGACAGGCTCCATAATTAATCGTCAGTCACTCTGTGCCCGCTCTTCCACTCTAAAGTTTTTTGTCCACGTGGCAGCCAGAAGGATCCTTTTAAAATGATGCAATCTTGTTCCTCCTCTGCTCACTCCAGATAAAATGTCCCATTCCCCCAACACCCACAGGACCCTCTGTGAGCTCACTCCCACTCCATCCCGTCTCACTTCCTATGATCCCCTCTCCCTGCCACTCCAGCTACACTGGCTTCTGGGTCTTCCTTGACCCTGACTGTGACAAGCAAGCTCTTGTCTCCTAGGCCCTGTGCCTGGCCTTCTACCACCGGCCTTCCTGGACTTCTCTCCCTGACTCGCTTCAGGTATCTTCTCCAGTGCCGCCTCTGGGGCTGCCTCCCCTGATCATCCTGTGTACCATCCTACACCAAGCGTCTTCCAACACATCTTCCACCACCATCCTCCACCACGTCCTCTACCACATCCTCCACCATCATCCTCCACTACTGTCCTACACCACGTCCTCTACCACGTACTACACCACTGTCCTCCGCCACTGTCCTCCACCATGTCCTCCACCACGTCCTCTACCATGTCCTCCATCACTGTCCTCCACCACGTCCTCCACCACCACCCTCCAGCACCACCCTCCACCACGTCCTCCACCACCTCCTAACACCATCATCCTCTGCTACTGTCCTCCACCATGTCCTCCACCATGTCCTAACACCACCATCCTCCACCACATCCTCCACCACCGTCCTCCGCAATGTCCACCACTGAATCCTCCACCATCGTCCTCCACTGCATCCACTAGGTCCTCCACTACATCCTCCACCACGGTCCTCCACCACTGTCCTCCACCACCATCCTCCACCACATCCTATACAACATCCTCCACCACTGTCCTCCACCACCATCCTCCACCACATCCTATACAACATCCTCCACCACTGTCCTACACCACCATCCTCCACCACGTCCTCCACCACCGTCCTGCACCACCATCCTCCACCATGTCCTCCACCACCGTCCTCCACCACTGTCCTCCACCACTGTCCTCCACCACATCCTCCACCACATCCTCCACCACGTTCTCCACCACCGTCCTCCGCCACATCCTCCACCACCATCTTCCATCTTCTTTGTTTTACGTTGCCTTCCTTGCTGTGTTCATTTCCTAGGGCTGTTATAATAAAATGTCACAAACTAGGTGGCCTGAAACAACAGAAATTGATTCTTTCACCATTCCAGAAGCCAGGAGTCTGAAGTCAGGCAACAGCAGAGCCATGCTCTAGGGGAGACTCCTTCCAGCTTCTGGTGGCCCAGCCATTCTTTGGCTTGTGGCAGCATCACTCCTCTCTCTGCCTCCCCTTCCTATGTGTTTGGGCCCCTCTTCTTATCTATTATAAGGACACTTGTCCTTGGATTTAGAGCCCTCCCTAATCCAGGATAATCTCATCTCAAGATTCTTAACTTAACCACACCTGTAAAAACTCTTTTCCACAGGTTCCAAATGGTCAGGGGGCATGAATTTTGAGGGGGGGCACCCTGCAATCCACTACAGAGGTATTTTTTTTTATTTATTTTCAGTGTCCACTGAAACTCTCCCTAGATCCTAGGGCAGGGCCTTGTGCACAGTAGATGCTCAAAAAATGTCTGCTAAGAAAAGTCATCAGTAAATATTTTGTATTTTTTTTTGTGCTCTCGTCCAAGAATTTCCCTAGGGTATGTACCTGGAGGCCAAATCACTGTTTTGGACATCCTCAACTTTTCTGAAATGGTCATTTTACTTTATAATTCCACAGGTAGTATATGAGGTCTCCTTTTTTCAACAATTGGCATTTTTAGACTTTTAAATTCCCACAAATCTGATGAGTGCAAAATGCTATATCCTTATTACTTTAATTTGCCCTATCTGGGGCTAGGACATGTGCTGAGAAACTCATCATAGCAGGGTGGCTGAATGTTGGATTTCTTACTCTTCTCTGATTAAAAAAAAAAAAAGAAAACTGGATCAATTCAGAGTGCATGGCTACATTGAATAAACAAACTAAGGTTGTCTGACCAGTCTGAGATTGAGGAGCCCTCATCTCTCCGGTAGAATTCATTAGTTTTTGATATTCCTTTTAAGGCATTTGGATTATCAGCTCACTAAGATGAAAAGACAGCCGTCCTTGTTTAGCAGGACTTTTTCTCATTTGAGTAATGACTTCGAGTGTCTCCAAGGTTCCCCATGCCCTGGCCAGCTGCTCTGGAATGTGGCTGGATCTGAGGCTACTGGTGTCTGGATGAGCAGCCACTGGAGAACCCCAGATAGACTGTGGGAGCCAAGCCACCCTGGAGAGGCTGGTGGACGGCACCTGGGACCCGTGAAGTGTGGGGCTGGAGTGTGGCTTCCTGAAAGTGGGGCATGGATCCTGTTAAGTTTTTTGCCTCGGCAAGGGCAGGGTCTTGCTCTTTGCACAAAGCTTGCCAAGGCAGTGGCCTATGCCAGAAGTGTGCAAATAGCCCACTGTGTGGGACATGAAGGCTGGAGCATTGGCTCACAGTTCTAATCTGGAAACTGAGGATGATCTTAGCCCGTAATAGCAGAGGAAGGGCAGGATGGCTGCACAGCAGGCAGGGCTCTCTGCTGCTAGCCCATGTGCCGGGATGTGGGGTGCAGTGGCAAAGCGAAGTGGGTTCTCAGCTGTGTGAACTAGTTTTAACTGAACTAAACCTCTCGGAGAGAAACTGTATATTAGGGATTATACTCATCATGGCAGCTCAAACAAATAAGAAAGAAATGGAAGAGCTGGCTGGCATGGTGGCTCATGCCTGTAATCCTAGCACTTTATCGCTTGAGGCCAGAAGTTCGAGACCAGCCTGGCCAACTTGGTGAAACCCTGTCTCTACTAAAAATTAGCTGGGCGTGGTGGTGGGCGCCTGTAATCCCACCTACTCGGGAGGCTGAGGCAGGAGAATGGCTTGAACCCGGGAGGCTGAGGTTGCAGTGAGCCAAGATCGCGCCATTGCACTCCAGCCTGGGCAACAAGAGCGAAACCCCATCTCAAAAAAAAAAAAGAAAGAAAAGAAAAGAAAAGAAAAGAAAAGAAATGAAAGAGCTAATAACATTTACTTCCATTTTGAACACTTCACAGGCTGCATTTCACAGTAAGAACACTGATCATCTACTCATGTAAGATAAGAAATCAGCCCTTCCACATTCAAGATGATAAAGAAATGTATTTCCAGGATGGAAAGATGAATTTTTATCCATCGTAATAACAATGGATCACACCTAATGTGGTTGTGTCTTGAGATACTGACTGACAGTGTAATGCTTTCACAGCTAACAAGACAGCTTAAATTTTTATTTTTCTCTTTATTTTATCCTTTTTGAAGACAAAAGATATCTTTTAAAATATATTTTTATAATACACATAATATTAATACAGAAATGCGTGTTAATAATTTATAAATAGACACTTACTGGGAATGCATGGTTGGAAAGTTCCTTGTGGTAGGCATGAGTGAGAAGCAGCATGGATACCTGTGACTTAGAGAAGGGGTTCAGTGGGTGTGATGGGCATTCCTAATATCCTGTTCTCCTATCCTTCCAAATTTGCAAAAGATGGCGTCTGCTGGCCCCCTCCTGCTTGGGAGAAGCCCATGACAGTTCTGTGTGATGGGCTGAGAGCAGAACAGAAGGTGCATTTGGTCCTGGTGCAAGGCCCTGCTGTCTGTTTCTTCTGCAGGTTGTGGGAAAGGCCTTGCGTTGAGTTCCAGGATCAAAAGATCAAACCAGCCCGGGCCACTGAGGCACCACGAGAGGATGGCTGCCTTAGAGAGATGCCCAGAAATGAGTGAGCAAGAATGAAATGATTGTTTTCAGCCAGAGACGTTGGGATTGTTTCTTGCTGTGGCATAACTTGCCCACCCTGACTCACAGAATAGGTGTCACAGGGAGGGTGTTGAGAGCGTGCTCAGATGAACAAGCCTTGCACCAGTTTACTGGATGCCCTGTTGTGGCAGGCAGATGGCCGGGGGCCAGCCCTGAGCGCCAAGCCGGGAGCAGCTACTAGCCTCTGGATTTACTTGGGGAGATGAGGAAGCTGAGAACTGGCAGTCTGGTGGATTGGGATGCATCTAGGCACTGCCTTCTCATTCACCACTGTTAACCATTCTTCAGGGAGCGGGAGATGTGAGTTGACATGCCAGGAGCTACCATATGGCTGAAAGCCACCGCGTCCCCAGCTACTACAGTGTGACTACAGAGCCACAATACATTCCTAAGGGAGTGGTTTGCTTTCAAGTTGCCCATCTCAGTTATGGAGTAGTCCTTGTGGTGTGAGCTGCCCAGAGTCCCCTTGCTGATTTCATGGCTCACGTGGCTGCTCCGGGGCAGCTTGGGCTAGTGCTCTTAGAGAGTGGCTTCAGCCTTTTTTTATCGGTCAGGGCTAAGCAAGAGAGAAACCAGTGTCAGCAAAGGATCCCTGCTTTTAAGTAAATGAACTATTGCAGGCTGTTGGTACAAGTTTCCCCAATGGGCAGTTTCCCCAAATGAGAAGGACTGTGGAATTCCCTGTCTTGCTGACCTCTGTTTGCATTGAGCTATGTTTTAGATTTTGCATCATTTGGAATCTTGATTCTGTGCACGAATGCTCTGCACACCTCTCTCGGTTTCTTCTCCATTGCTTGTGAATGGCATCTTTGGTTTTGTTGTTTCCTCAGGGAGAGGTGAAGCCCAGCAGGCTGGATGACTGCCTTTGGGGAAGGCATCATTATTTGGTGCACACATCAAATCACACAGGGCAGACTAGAAGACAGTGGCTTTTCGCTAAGTGTCAATACTCTCAGAAGAAATACCAGGCCCAGAGAGACAAAGTCCAGGTTTAACTTTGGATTTGGAGTGAGTTTCTGGAACATGTAGAGGCCATTTTATAGAAGGAATCCCCAGACCAAAGCAACAGGTGACTTGTTTTCTCCATTCATTGAGGACTGTGGCAGGTGCCAGGAGCTGCAGGCATGAGTTAATTTCGGAGAGTCCATGGATCTACTCGTGATCTGCAGGGCCCACCCCGCCGATTAGTCACTTAGAGTAACATGCCCATTTCTCAGCATGCTAGAGTGCTTTTACCTCGAGCCCTGACCTGCTCCAAATGTCCTGGACCTTTCCCACAGAGGCCTCTTCCCAGGCTTCATGCTCTCAGGTGTGTAGAAGGTTAGTGGCATGTGGATGAGATTGTACAGCCCACTCTCAATAAATCGTATTCTTCATTCTTCATCTTAAAGGCTAGGGTGCCTATTTTCTCCTTAAAAAAATAGGCTACCCTTTCTGACCCTTTTCCGGTCTTTTTTCTGGTTCTCCAAAACACCAACCAACCAGTCCTGTTGGCTGGTGCTGATGCTGGATGGCGGGGCCGGGAGGGGCATGGCACAGGACAGGTCAGGGGAAGGAGGTGTCTCACTGGCTTTCCCTCGCTCAGGGCTGGACTCCTACTTCCTTCTTAGCTGGAAGATGGTTGCATTTGTATCTGTCAATGACCTGCACAACTGTAACAGCTGCTTGGTATTGCTTTGTGACTACCTGGGGTCAATACTTAGTAAATAATAATGTCAATACTAAAATAATATCAATAATCGATCATCAAAAGACAACCAGGATGCATGAACCTTTGTAGACACATCCCTTGGCAATATCTAAAATAACACTGCTGTATCCAAGGGGTTGCATTGCCACCCAAAGCAGCAGTACATTCGCACTTGCTCTTCCGAGGAAATACATTTCCTGTGTCCACAGAAGTCTCCCTGCCCTGGAGTCTGGGAGAGAAGGAACTGAGGCCCCAGGTCCTAGCTGGCTGCCTCCGGGGTAAAGTCCCAGTGCCGTGTTATGCTGAGAGGGTCCACACTGTGCAGAGGCAGCGGTGTCTGTCTCTCTGTCCTCTCCCTGACAGCTTTCGTCTTTCCAGTATGTACTGGCTTCTCCTATAGGGAGGGCACAGTTTAGTGTCTCCCTAATCACTGCCAGGGCTGAGGAACAACAACTGATGAAGAAATGCGTCCTCCTCACTGCAGGGACCAACGTGGCTTTTGGAGGAAGCCTCCTTGGCATACGATTGTCGGCAGGAGAAAGGTGGGGTGTGATAAAGGCAGCTGTCATTCTTCCCAGGAATTCCTGATAATTCGTTCATCCCATTGGTAAAAAGATCGTGCTAGGCTCCTCATGGTGACAACCCTGTGGCTCCTTCAGGAGGGACATGTGGACACTTATGGTAGGGCACGGTGGAAGTGGGTCTGGAGAGTAGAGGTATTTTCCAGTACCTTGGAGAAAAAGTACTACTTCCTTATGAGGCAGAGGCTGGCCCTCTTTTCTCTGAAGGTTTCACAGAGATAATCCTGCAGCCTTGCCACTAGGACAGCATGTCCTTGTGTAACAGCTGGTGCCTGCTTCAAGCATAAGGACTGCTCCAGGCCTTACCACCAGCCTCGGAGTGGCCTCATTTTGGCCTACCTCCACCCCTAACTTTTATCTACTCTTTACACAAGCTGCTTTTCTGAGAATCTGCCTGAATAACCAGTCTCAAATTTATGTAGATGCAAGTGTCATGTTATTGGCATGGTCACACTGATAATTAATATCTCTTTATATTCATCTTCAAAGGTTTCCTTATTGTTTTGAGTTGCCACATATGGTGGTCAACACTTTACCCCCACTAAGAAGTAAGTGAACAACTTGCTCTAAGTCCACTGAATAAATCAAGATTCACTCAACAGATGCTGGTTTCAGTCCATTTTTTAAGGCCTCATGGGTTTAAAGGGACCTAGTTCATGTCGAGATCAGGCTCTTTGTCATGCTGAAGTCTCCTTCTAAACAGTTTTCCCCCATTGATGTCAGAATTGATGCTTTATAGACTAAAGAAATTGAAGAACATCAAATTGAACTTGAAAATTCTTTAACTTATTTAAAAATGAAACCTATAATTTTGTAGTCAATAGGCTATTAAGAAATGCATGCCTATTGTGAAATGTTATAGCTGTAGGATTCCCTACCCGGAGATACAGCTATGGTTGGATCTGCTAGGACATATTATGGAAGAAGCATGCACCTCTCTGTCCCTCTGTCCTCAGCAAGGGCTCTTTGTAGAGGAGCCCAGGTAGCACCAGTGTCTGTCTCTAATAGGCCCATGTCACTTGCTTTCCCAGCTTGTCACATTTTGGAATGCTGTGATGGGCTGGCCCAGGATGTCATCGGCTCCATTGGACAAGCCTTTGAGCTCCGGTTTAAGCAATATTTACAGTGTCCTACCAAGATTCCCGCTCTCCATGATCGGTGAGTAGTGCTGTGACACCATTTGCAATAGTCCATGTGGGTTTTATGACCTTTCCTCTTAAAACCACATCCCTGAGCTGTGCTCTGGGCAGGCACAATTAATCACAGGGCTTCCTGGGCTCAGAGACACCTGGTCGGTGCCGGGATATGGCACAGAAAGCCAACAGATGGAAGCCAACATATGGATGATGCTTTGAATGTGTAGAAAAACATTTTCTTGAAACTATAGTGACGGTCGCCAAGGTTACAGAAAAGCAACTTCATTATAATTTTTTTGTTCTGTTTCCTCTGCAGCCATGTGATGCTTCCATATGTCACCTCTTTGGGTCTCTGTCACCACCAGTTTTGTGCGTCCCATTGTCCTTGTCGTTACGATTAGCCAAAGTCGTGCTGCAAGAGGTCCCCTCCGTGAGGCACTGTGCTGGCTACCAGCATAGTTTCGGCTTCACTGGCCTTTGCAGCTTAACAGCTTGGTTGTTTGTTTACCTTCCAGGCGGCCCTGAGCAAGTTCTGTAAACTCCTTGAGTCTCAGCAGCTTTATCTGTGAAGTAGGAATAAGAATGGCACCTTAGGTTTTTTTTTAAGTGTTCAACAAAATAGTGAGTGTGAAGAGGAATTGGGAGATGTTTAGTTTATTATAAAAAATGTTCAGGTTCTATCACTGAGTTTCCTTAGGATGTAAGAATATTCCGTACAGCATCAAGCATTAAAAGAAAAGTAATATGGGGCATATTGGTCATTCAATATTCTGTCCTTGATTGAACTTGCATAATGAAAATCTATTTTAATGGTGTGTTTGCTATAAACAAAACTTTACTGTTCCTAAATTTACTCTATACTTTTTTCAAACTTCTAAAGCCACATTCTTCTATGCCTTAGTTCTAGAGTCAGACTCTACCTTTGCTTTTATGATTATGAAGGCTTCTTTCATCTCCCTTCTCAGTCTTTGCCTTTCTTCAAAGAGACTTTTCATTTCTTTTCCACTTTCCCTGGAAAATTCCATTTAAGACATTCATTTTGGAGGTGCCTCCACAGGACCCACCATTTCCACGTTGCTAGAAGCTTCGCTCCAGAGGCTGAAAATGCTAGAATTCAATTCTCCCTTATGGTCATCACATTAAAAAAAATAATAAGAAAGAAAGAAACTTCAGCAAGCTGGGACAGGAACATATGTATAGAAGAGTTAGAGGCAGATAGTGACAGCAACCCAAATGTAGGTAGGAAAGTGAGGAAACAAATTTTTTATTTTGTGTATAATGGGACATAGTAGTTAATAAGAATTCACCAATATACATGTACTAGCAGCATAAATCTCAAAATTTATAATGAAATAAAAAAGAGCAAGTTACAAAAGGATATGAACCATTTATGAAAATTTTGAAAACATAAATGACTGCATATATAGTATATGGATAAATAAATGTGTGGAAAGAGCATAAAAACATACACAAGGCTGGGCACAGTGGCTCATGCCTGTAATTCCAACACTTTGGGAGGCCAAGGTGGGCAGATCACCTGAGGTCAGGAGTTCGAGACCAGCCTGGCCAACATGGTGAAATCCCATCTCTACTAAAAATACAAAAATTAGCTGGGCATGATGATGCACGTCTGTAGTCCCAGATACTTGGGAAGCTGAGGCAGGAGAATCACTTGAACTCAGGAGGTGACAGTTGCAGTAAGCTGAGATTGTGCCATTGCACTCCAGCCTGGGTGACAGAGCAAGACTCCATCTGAAAAAATCAAACACACAAACAACAACAAAAACTGCAAAAATACTATACACAGCTCCAGGATATCTGAGGACAGGGCAGGGGTGTGGGTGGATGGGTTGTGTTTGACTGTATTTGTTAAGCATATCCCCCTGCACCATTTCATAATAAAAATGTTCCAATATACACAAAGAACTGTATAGACACCATCTAGGTTCTACCATTAACATTTTACTTATAATATCACATATCTATGTATCCATCCAACATAAGTTTGACAAATTTTATTAAAAAGAGAAGCATGTAATTGATAAAAGAAAAATTTCAGCTGAGTTAAATTTAAAGGAGTTTAATTAAGCAATAAACAATTCGCGCCCAGAGCAGCCTCCCAGCCAGAGTAGACTCGGGGACTCCAGGGCAGCCATGTGGTGGAAGATTTATGGGCAGAAAAAGGAAAATGGCTTACAGAAAATGGAAGTGAGGTTCAGAAACAGCTGCACTGGTTACAGGTCGGCGTTTGCCTTATTTGAACAGAGTTGGAACAGTTGGCCGCATTTGATTGGCCAAAACTCGGTGATTGGCACAAGAGTAGGCTACGGTCTGTTTACACCTCCACTTGTATAGTTCAGGATGTACAGAGAAACCTTTAGGCCAAACTTAAATATGTAAGGAGGTAGCTTTAGGTTAAATTTGATTTAACATAATAGATCAAAAGGTTAACACTTATTTAATCTCCATGGGGGATGCATAAGTATATTTCATATTAATTATTATGCTAGCCTTTGTTTCTGAAATGTTGAATAAAAGCCAAATAAATGCTATTAAGATAATACATACAAAAATGAATGGAGGGAGTTAGTTTAACTACCATACTCCTCTGGCAGCATATGTAAAGTATGAAGTTCTGTACATGTTTGTATATAGTGAAGTTTGAAGGACTTTTGGGGAAAGAAAATGTACTAGACAGGATCTTATCCACTGAGAAAAATGTCGCCTCCAAATGCAAGTATTGGCATATCATTTCTGGTTTTTTGTTTGTTTGTTTGTTTTGTTTTGTTTTTAAGATGGAGTCTCGCTCTGTCACCCAGGATGGAGTGCAGTGGCGCGATCTCGGCTCACTGCAAGCTCCGCCTACCAGGTTCGCGCCATTCTTCTGCCTCAACCTCCCGAGTAGCTGGGACTACAGGCTCCCACCACCGCGCCCGGCTAACTTTTTGTATTTTTAGTAGAGATGGGGCTTCACTGTGTTATCCAGGATGGTCTCGATCTCCTGACCTCGTGATCCGCCCCTCTTGGCCTCCCAAAGTGCTGGGATTACAGGTGTGAGCCATCGCGCCCGGCCGGCGTATCATTTCTAAAGCAGAACAGTGACAAGAGGCCCTGCCTGTAGCTTCATACTGTCGGTGACCTGACATCCGCCTCACTTTATCCTGTAGAGGCTCCTGGTGTCCGCAGGGTATTTGTCTGAGAGCGGAGCGAGGGCGATCTCCTAGGCTTGCCCTGCCTTCCGTTCCAGCTGCACTCCTCCAGCTGGGTGCAGCCTGGGAACATGAGAGAACACACACTGCATCCAGCTGTTCCAGCCCCATTCTCTGCGGACACTGAAAAACAAATCAGATGCCACTAAGACTCCATTTATTATTATTTTTAAAATTGATAATTAATTCATATATAATCAAATTGCTCCTTTAAAGTTTACAATTGAGTTGATTTGTTATATTCAAAAGTTGTACAATTATCACCATTAATTCCAGAACGTTTTCATTACCCCCCAAAGAAACTCTGTACTCATCAGCAATTACTTCCCATTCTCCACTCCCCGCTCTCCCACCAACCACTTTCTGTCTCTATGGATTTGCCCATTCTGGACATTTCATATAAATGGAATCATACTGTAGGTATCTGGCTTCTTTCACTTAGAAGAATGTTTTCAAGATTCACTCATGTTGTAGGATCTGTCAGCATTTCTTTCATTTTAGAGTTTTTGGTTTTTTTTTTTTTGAGATGGAGTCTTTCTCTGTATTTGAATGTATAGATATATTACCTTTTGTTCATCCAGTCATTAGTTTATGGACAGTTGGGTGCTTCTACCCTTTTTTTTTTAATGGAGTCTTACTCTGTTGCCCAGGCTGGAGTGCAGTGGCATGATCTCAGCTCACTGCAACATCCACCTCCTGGGTTCAAGTAATTTTCCTGTCTTAGCCTCCCGAGTAGCAGGAACTACAGGTGCGTGCCACCACGCCTGGCTAATTTTTGTATTTTTAGTAGAGACAGGGTTTCACCATATTGGCCAGGCTGGTCTTGAACTCCTGACCTCATGATCCGCCCACCTTGGCCTCCCAAAATGCTGGGATTACAGGTGTGAGCCACCGCGCCCGGCCCTACCTTTTAACTCTTATGAACAATGCTACTGTGAAGATGCATACAAGTTTCTTTGTGGACATATGTTTCAATATTCTTATGTATAAACCTGGGAGTGAAATTCTGCAGTCATATGGTTATGCTGAAACTACAAAGCTATTTTCTAAAGTGGCTGCCTCATTTTACAGTCCCATGAGCAATTTATGAGGGTTCTAATATCCCCAGGTTCTTATCAACACTTTTTCTTGTCCATCTCTTTGATTATAGCTACCCTAGTGGGCATGAAGTGGTCTCTGGTTGTGGTTTTGTTGTTCATTTTCCTGATGACCGATGATGTCGAGCATCTTTTCATGTGCTTATTGGCCTTTTGTGTATCTCTGGAGAAAAGTCTGCTCAAATCCTTAGCTCATTTTTAAGATCGGGTTGTCTTTTCATTGTTGAGCTGTAGGAGTACTTTATATATTCTAGATACATGTCTCATTTAAGATATATGTTAGCAAATATTTTCTCCCATTTTGTAGTTTGTATTTTTACTTTCTTGTTGATGTCCTTTGAAGCACAACAGGTTTTTCAAATAGCAGAAGGGAGAATTTTGAGAGGTTCATATTCTACCATTTTCCCTCATATCACTAAATTTCCATTTTGTAGTTGGTTTTGTTTGGGATCAATTTCATGGCTTACAAAAATGTGTGCTGTCCCTTGAGGAGCTGGCTATCCTTAGGCATAATTTCTTTCTTAATTAAAATGTACTTTTACAAAAGGACCTCCATCAAGCATGACTGAAATGTTCCAATGAGTGAAACTCTGAATATGGCAGAGATATTTTGCTAAACCACTCATCTGCTTTTCATCTGTGCATGAGACCTGGACGGCTGAGGAGGCACTGACTAAACTCTCTTTTCTTGATAACAGGCGCTAACATTAGATTTGTTGATTTTGGCTGCAAGCTCAACTTTTGGCTAAAGCCCTTGGAAATCTTCCTTTAACAGAATGCAGAGTCTGGATGAGCCATGGACGGAAGAGGAGGGAGATGGCTCAGACCACGCGTACTACAACAGCATCCCAAGCAAGATGCCTCCTCCAGGGGGCTTTCTTGATACTAGACTGAAACCCAGACCCCATGCTCCTGACACAGCCCAGGTAAGTCTTATATTTTTTTCCTTATATAAGGAATGGAGGCTAACTCAACTTTATTTCCTTTTGTTTTCTTTGGTTTTATTTCAGGCTGATGTTCTGTTTCATTTTTGACATGGTAAATCATGAGCTTTCTCTCACTGGATTTCATGAGGCATGCAGATGAGGAGAGGCTTTGGGTTAACATCATAAAGCATTAGCCAAATGCTTTGGAACTGTGTTGTGATTCCTGGGATATGAGTCTGGGGGTGTCCTCTGTACCCTCAGACATATTCCATCATACTGTGATCTCAGTGAGGGAAAGAGAGAATTTAAGATTTTAAAAAGGCTTGGGAGGCATTGGGTTCTCTGAAAAGAGTAAATATAGACCCTTAAAATGATGAGAATTTTATGAGTTTTCTATTTTATTCATTCCCTTGTTTTATGTCCAACTCAAAATTCTAGTAAGGCAATTGCTTTCTAGAGTTATGATATTTCTATTTTGTTATAGGAAATTTTTAACATTACTACCTTATGTGAATGATAATGACACAACTAAAAATGGCAAAATAACATTGAGCTCAGGGATCTGACACTGAGAGGGAATTTCCTGATTTTTTGAAGGAAATTTCCTGGTTTACAGAGTGGACTTGCCCAAGTGTGAACGATCATGGGCGTATGTGTTATGTGGGAAGTGTGTTCTGACACATAGATACTCTGTAATTGAAATTTATTTTAGGACATACATATGGAAGAGCTTGATTTACAGTCACACTTTGGGAGGGGTGGGGGGGGTAATGAAAACAAGGGGGGCTATGTGTAGTTTTGATGGAGATGCAGCCTTTTCCTCACACCCACACGAACTTATTTCCCATATCTTAATGCCAACCATGAGGCATGAAGGGAAAATTGGGTGTAACACAGGATGCGAAGCACCTTAAGGATCAATTTGCCAACTGTCTTGTGGCTTTCAAAAGTGGGGAAATGAGGAGAAAATAATTTTTTCATTCAGTGTATTTACATGTGTCTATAGTTTGCAGGAAAAGAGCAGACTTATTACCAGGGAAGACACTTAGGAGACACCTTTGGCGAAGACTGGCAGCAAACACCTTTAAGGCAAGGTGAGAGGCAAGGTGAGAGGCAAGGTGAGATGGGTGAGAAACACAAGACACTTTTCAAAAGTAACATGCTCACCACTGGGCCGCCTATTTTCTGTGGACTGACAGAGTGACCCCTGGATATATTTGCTGTGTGTGTTGCTATAGAATCCTGACTAGACCATAGAAATAGAAGCAACAGTGTGGTCGGGCGCAGTGGCACACGTCTGTAATCCCAGCAGTTTGGGAAGCCGAGGCGGGAGGATCACCTGAGGTCAGGAGTACGAGACCAGCCTGACTAACATGGTGAAACCCCAACTGTACTAAATAAAAAAATTAGCCAGGAGTGGTGGTGGGTGCCTGTAATCCCAGCTACTCGGGAGGCTGAGGCAGGAGAATCACTTGATCTGAGGAGATGGAGGTTGCAGTGAGCCGAGATCATGCCATTGCACTCCAGCCTGGGCAACAACAGCAAAACCCCGTCTCGAAAAAAAAAAAAAAAAAAGCAACGGTGTTGCAGACATCTCCTGGCACCAATCAGGTGGTGCCTCCCTGCAGCTCCAGGACCATTCACACCCCGTCTGCAGTCACTGCTTCATACCCCTGAGACTGCACACCTCCAGGCTGGGAGAGCTTCTGTGCCCAGGGGTGCTGAGAAGCTGACATCTCAGGCGCACTTTCACCCCGGTTTCCTGTGGGAACTCGTGAGGCAACTCTAAGGTTGAGGTTGAGCCCCAGTGACTCCTACAACAAATTTGTTGCCTTTCCTTCCTTGTCCCATTCTCCTTCCCTTTACTCAGGGTCAGCTTTGGGGGGAATGTGCAGCCCCCTACTCTAAGCTGGGGATTGAGGCAGAGGTGGCACCAGGGATATATGTCTCTCACAGGCCCTGGATACTCTCAGAGAACACTTCTGCATCTTACAATCATAATAACATGCACCTACATCACACATTAAAACTAGTGTCAATATAACTGTTTATAAGTCAGATATCTGCAAATAATTCAAATATATTTGGATACAGCCATAATAATTTAGATACAACTATCTAAGAAGTAACTGCTAATTGCTCACATAAGTTTTTATTCTCTAGACAGTTATATATACACATACAAATATGTATGATGTATTCATATCTCAATCTAATCCTTTAAGAATGTCTTTTAATTTTAACCTTGTTCCCTTCTCAAAAAAATTTATAACTCTTTCAATAGCTCTGGGATCCTGGCTACTAAATCTATAAGATCTGAAGGGGATGGATGCAACTGATGCTTCTATGTATCTAAGTTTCAACATTATTGGTTTAATGTTGAGGCTTATTCCTTCATTATAGCTATTTATGCCAGGAAGCAAATGACAATACATTTTTAAAATGTCCTCTGTGTAAGAGAATTTCATGTCTCGCCTGCCCCAGATGCAGGAAGACCCACAGTGCTGGCCCAGTCAATAAAACATAAGGCCTGGCAGAAGCCACCAGATGTTCTGCCTCAGAATAGGCTAGAAATAGCAAATCAGAGTCATAACTTTGCCAGAGGGACATTTTCATTATGGGCTATTTATCCTTGTTCTACATACATTTAAAATGCATTTCCATAACATGTGTGTGCATAGACATATAATAACTGCTAAAGAATAAAGGAGACACATTATTTCTGTTAGATATTTACTTTATTGTAAAATATGTCAGGTTTATTTTAAAATAGGTCTTGTTTTTGATATATTCAAGTTATTCCAGCCAGATCGAGAACAGATGATGTCGCAGAATGAGTTCCTGGCCTGGAACTTGAGACTCAGAGCTCTCAATAAATTTCCAGCTCTTCTTTGAAAACAATAAAGAGGCAGGGCATAGTGGCTCACGCCTGTAATTCCAGCACTTTGGGAAGCCGAGGCAGGTGGATCACCTGAGGTCAAGAGTTCGATGCCAGCCTGGCCAACATGGTGAAACCCCGTCTCTACTAAAAATACAAAAAATTAGCCATGCATGGTGGCGGGCACCTGTAATCCTAGCTACTCAGGAGGCTGAGGCAGGAGAATTGCTTGAACCTGGGATGTGGAAGTTGCAGTGAGCCAAGATCATGCCACTTGCCCTCCAGCCTGGGTGACAGAGTCAGACTCTGCCTCAAAAAAAAAAAAGAGAAAAAAAAAGAAAACAACAAATATCTTTTACAGAACAAATTAGAATGTCACTTATTAATTTGCTGGCAGATACTGTCCCCAATGGACGTGAACTCCAGGTATCACCATGGCACGTGTCCTCCTGCCCCGGCTCAGCACCTGCTGTCATCTATGGTGGGAAAGGGCAGTCAGGAAGATTATGCATTTGGGCTCTTGATCGTCTCCTTTTAAAATTTTGTTTGTGAAATTCTTTTCTAAAGGCTGATTTGTTTGCAATGTACACAAAGGTGTAAACTGCAAATAGCTGTCACTAAGCAAGGATGCGTAATCTGACTAGACTCTTCAATGTAGAAAGCATGTTGAGAAATAGGAGAGTAGAAACACAGTCCGTGATGTTGCAGGTGGTGCTCCCCAGTGAGGGAATGTTAGCATGACACTTCATTCTCACACCTACAGCCTGGGAGACAGTGGTGTGCTGGCAAACGTCCAGCCACAGGCTCTTGGGAACGCTTTTTAAAAAGCCCTGAACCAACTCCTGCCAGCTGGATTGAGCTGGCTTCAACACACCACCGCCCATAGGGTATAAAAGACACCCTCTTTCCAGAGATGTGAATACCACAGGGTGTTCTTGCGAACATGTTTATGTAAGAAGATTGGAGACAGGGCGCACACGCAAAAAGACTCCGAGAAGGATCTGAACAGGCATTCTCTGGCAACTAGGTCTGGGTGTCACTTTCACCCAGGGTCTGGGTGACAGAACAGCCCGGGCCCAGCCTCAGCACACCCACTGGCTAGCTGTGAAGTCCTGTCAAGGCACTAGGTCTTTCACACTAGGTCTCGGTGACAGAGCAGCCTTGGCCCAGCCTCAGCACACCCATTGGCTAGCTATGAAATCCCATCGAGGCAGCGTCACTGCCTCAGCAGAGGGGGCTCTTCACTTGCACACCCACCCTGGGCTTCCTTCACAGACCCAGGGGCAGTAACTGCAGCCCTATTTTATAAGGAAGGAGTCTCTCTCAGTTCCTTAGGAGGTACAGAGCTTCTATTGTATTGCTTGAATGAAATTAATTTATAAAGCATTTGCTTATATTTAAAAAGAAAGCAAGAGCAATTAATAATTAATTATAAGGCTTGTGGTCCTTCTGCTCAGTTACTTGATCTTTGAGCATTTGTCAGGGAGAGGAGGAGACCAGGCATATTCTGCCTGCCAGGCTCCTGCCGTCTTGGGGCAGCAAGGGCCAGAATCTTTGCTAAGGCCATCACAGTGGAGCCATCAAGATGTCCACCCTGACATTGGCTGGCAGACCCCATGTTGATATGAAGGACTGGAAAACATCCTAGCCAGGTCACAGCAGTGTGTGGTGACAAGCTCAGAAGAGGAGAATATCACCGATAGGAATCCAAAGGAGGAGTTTTCCCATTTGCAGGCAGAAGAGCTTCTCTGTGAAAGGCTGGTGGCTTGAATAGTGTCACCATCATAAAAGAAAAGGGGCTCACTTTCTTGTTGCAGGGTCCTTGGACATCTACAGCATGCCAGAAGGGAAACTGCACGTGGCCCCCACGGGAGAAGCACCCACCTACATCAACACTCAGCAGATCCCACCACAGACCTGGCCGGCTGCGGTCAGCAGTGCCGAGAGCAGCCCAAGGAAAGACCTCTTTGACATGAGTGGGTTTCTGTTTGTCTCTGGTTTTCTTCTTTTGAGGTTGCTTTTTATCCTGCCTTTTATTTGAAATCTGTGTAATTACTGAATTTTCTGATAGCAGGGTTTTGATTAATGGTGATGATTAGCTGTACTTTGCTGGGTGATGATTGGGTTTGTTTAAGGCTTTAGGATTATAGCCCTCTCTGTAGTCAAGAGACAGAGCAATTTCCCCCTTTTTGGAATTGACGTTCCTCTTGAAGATCTGCAAATATATTGAGACAATATACATACACAAATGTTTATTTATTCATTCACATAGTAATTGGCTATTATGTGCCAGCTACTGTATTAGTTGCTAAGGATGCAAAGATGAAATGGCATGGCCCGTGTTTCCACAGAGCTCTAGGTCTATGAAGCAGACCAACATTTAACATATAGGCAAGAAATTGCAACACACCTCTCTCTTATGAGGGTTTTCTCTCTCTTTCTCCTCTCCTCCCACTTGTGCTCTCATTTTTTCCTCTCATTTTTTCTCTCTTGCTCACCTCTTACCTCCCTCCAAATATTTACTGAACACTTACCATTTGTCAAATACTATTCTACTTGATGGAGATATACAGGAAAACAAAACCAGCAAAGTCTCTACCTCGTGGAGGTATCTATTACCAGGTAGTGGTAAATGCTCCTCAGTGATGAAAACTAAACAGGATAAGGAGAGTAATAGCAATCTATTGCAGATAGCAACATAGTGGGATGTGTACCACAGACTTTCTGTTTGTCATATAGACTGAGGAAATTAAATCATTCATGAACTGATTAATGAAAGTGAAAATTTTTGTTAAAGAATTTTGAAAGAGCATCACAAGCTCACAAGAGCTTTATATCCTAAAATTTGCTTTTCATATTCCTTGAGAATTTTATAGGCTGAAGAGGGAGGGAATGGAGACTAGTTCTGAATGATTTTCTACCATGTGCTAAACACCTATTTTTAAATTTTTACAGGTAGATATTATGATAACTACTGTTATCTTTATTTCACAGAGGAGGAAACGAAGAATCCTAGAAGTTAACTAACTATCTTTTGTGAAAGGCAGCCTTGCTGGTCCAACCTGTGATTTGTGGTATTTTGTATGAGTGAGGACAGAGTTAAGTGCCTTTATAATTAGGCAGCCTCATGACAACAACACTGTTTCTCCCCAGCAAATTTGACTTCCCAGACACACTGGACCCCCATTTGACTTACAACAATAATCTAAGCAAGAACTGTAGAATCTCAATGCTTGAAGCCACCTTCAATGCTAGATCACCTAATTCAGTCCCGCCAGTGCCTTTATTTTTAAAAATGTGAAAACAGCTTGAGAAATGTGAAGCCACTTTTTCAAGATGCAAAGCACAGTGGTGGCTCTCCAGGCTTTTTCTGGAGTTGTTATAGTACCTCCAAACTGCAGTGTAATAGTTCCATGTTTGGTTAGACCATTTTTACTGTTTAATATAGTCAATTTACCAATGACTCCTTGCCCCAGACCCTAAGGAAAGTTAGATTGGCTGGTGTTTGGGATGAAAAAATGAGAACCAGAGCTACCCTTTTCCCATCAGTTAATTTCTCCTTCTGCTCTCAAAACCTAAGGAGGGGAAACAGAATGTAAAAAAAGCCTTAGAAAGGCTGGTGCCTATTGAAAAGCATGGAACTAAATAAAGCCAGCACTCTGTGTAGATCTAAATAATAGTGGTGCTGATGTGATGATGGTGGTGATGATGGTGCTGCTGCTGATGGTAATTTTGATGGTGGTGGTGGTGGTCATAATGATGGTGATGGTAATAATAGTGACGATGGTGCTGATGGTGATGGTGATAATGGTGAGGTGGTGATGGTGCTGATGGTGATGATGATGACGATGGTGGTACAAAGATGGTGATGGTAGTGATAGTGATGATGGTGCTGATGGTGATGGTGATAATGGTGAGGTGGTGATGGTGCTGATGGTGATGATGATGATGATGGTGGTACAAAGATGGTGATGGTAGTGATAGTGATGATGGTGCTGATGGTGATGGTGATAATGGTGAGGTGATGATGGTGCTGATGGTGATGATGATGACGATGGTGGTAGAAAGATGGTGATGGTAGTGATAGTGATGATGGTGCTGATGGTGATGGTGATGATGGTGGTGATCGTGATGATGCTGCTGCTGCTGATGATGATAGTGGTGGTGGTGGTGGTGGTGACAGTGATGATGATGATGGTGATGTTGATGGTGGTGGTGGTAATAATGCTGCTATGGTGGTGGTGATGATGATGATGGTGATGATGCTGCTGATGGTGGTGGTGTTGATGGTGATGATGATGGTGATGGTGGTGGTGATGCTGCTGCTGATGATGCTGGTGGTGGTGATGATGGTGATGGTGATGGTGGTGGTGATGATGCTGATGATGGTGCTGGTGGCAAAGGTGGTGGTGGTGATGGTGATAATGATGGTGATGATGGTGGTGATGACGATGGTGGTGGTGGTGGTGGCGATAGTGATGGTGATAGTGCTGATGATGCTGATGCTGATGGTGGTGATGCTGCTGCTGCTGCTGTTACTACTGCTCCTGTTGCTGCTGGTGACAGTGATGGTGATGATGATGGTTATGCTGGTGACAATGATGGTGATGATGATGACAATGGGGATGATGGTGATAATGTTGATGATCCTGATGATGCTGATGGTAATGGTGGTGGTGATAATGGTGAGGGGATAGTGATGATGGTGTTGATGGTGGTGATACTATTGCTGCTGCTGCTCTTGCTGGTAGTGACAGTGATGGTGGTGACAATGATGGTGATGATGGTGGTTATGCTGGTAAGATGGTGATAATGGTGATGATGATGGTGATGATGGCGGTGATGCTGATGGTGGTGGTGGTGCCAATAAAAGTGAATGTGGGGATGCTGGCAATGGTGGGGATGATGCTGACGATGTTGATGATGTAGATGATAGCAAAGGTGGTAATGGTGTAGAAACAGTATAACACAAATGACAATTCCAGGTAATCAGGAAAAAAGTCAGATGAAAAAGAACATCCACAGACATAATTCTTGCCAATGGTTCTAACTTATTTTTATCTCCAAATCTGTCAAAGATTAATAAGCATCAAAAAGAGCTAATTTTAGTTTCATTTACTCACCTCACTTCTGCCCACGCTGTACTAACATAGAACAAGTTTGGCTTATTTTAGAGCATTTGTTGACTATACTGAATGAACTGTGTCCCAGTAGCAATGCTGGGCTCTGAGGGTGTAGTTATGCTCAGGAAAGAACCATTCCTGTTCTTGTGTTGCTTATGTTGTATGTATGTATATGCTTATGGGTAGACAGTGTAGTCTGAAATAATCATTGCACTACCTTCCACTTGCATAGCACTGTGCATTTTTCAGAGTCCTTTCATACACACTACCTTATGTGAAAATCAAACGTCAGTATTTAGTTAGACATGCCTGGCTACTTCTTTTGCTGCTGGTATTTATTGTTAGAGCAGCAGTCTCACCATTCATACATGCCTTGCACTGAGAAGTGTGCTCTGAAGGGGATGAAACCACATATGGTCTCAGGCACTCATGTGAGAGCCTTGTTCCACAGGGAAACAAGTGAAGGTTAAGGGGAGGTGGAGCTCCTAGCCTGGGGCCATTCACACAAGAGGAACCCAACACCCATCAGCTTTCTCTTTTAAAAATTTGCCTGATGCAAAGATTTTGAAATAAACCTTTGGTGGATTGGGCTCAGGTTTTGCATAAAAGCAAAGCTTTGTAGCTTGTCTTTCCGTTTGGTATTGGCAGATTTTTGTTCAGAATTTGTTAAAGAGGCTGGCTGAAGTTCCAGAGAAAGTACATGGCATGTGATATTCATGGCCTCTTGCAGCATGCAAAAATGAAGTCATTCCAACTAGCTAGACAAAGGGTGTGCTTGACTCCTTGGCACACAGCACAACTCCCAGCTGTCTTGGGAAAGCAGACTCATCAGAAAGTCATGCCAAAATTTGGGCTGTGCTTTTCAATGCTTGTTATGATGGCTGTTGTTATATTACCAGCCAGTTAGTTTTCTCCATTGGTTTTTGTTTTCCCCTTCTGGAGGAGTTGCCCTTGCATTTCCATCTCTCTCACTGTATTTTTTTTTTAATCATTTGCTCTTCTTGGGATTGACTTGTTGCTGGTCAATATTGTTGATGACAGAACCTTTTGAAGATGCTCTCAAGAACCAGCCCTTGGGGCCCGTGTTAAGCAAGGCAGCCTCCGTGGAGTGCATCAGCCCTGTGTCACCCAGAGCCCCGGATGCCAAGATGCTGGAGGAACTGCAAGCCGAGACTTGGTACCAAGGAGAGATGAGCAGGAAGGAGGCAGAAGGGCTGCTGGAGAAAGACGGAGACTTCCTGGTCAGGAAGAGCACCACCAACCCGGGCTCCTTTGTCCTTACGGGCATGCACAATGGCCAGGCCAAGCACCTGCTGCTTGTGGACCCGGAAGGCACGGTGAGCACCCAGTGGGGGTGGGGCCGGACCTGCTAATGGGCGCAGACCTGCCTTAAACAGTCTCCACTTTGTCAAATGCCCTCCACATTCCCACCTCTATCCACAAGTGCCTACCGAGTCCTCCAGGGGAACCCAGGGACAGACAACTCCTGTCATCAGGCCAGAGCCAGGAGCCAGTGGTCAGGGCCCCACACAAGTTTTAAAACTTTTAGAATTATGGCCTAGGCTGAAAGCCTTGACTTTTATGTCCTTTAAAGTACATAAATACAGAAACTGAGAGCATTTTCCTTACAAACACATTTCTAGTAGACAAGGAAGTACAGGCTCCTAGGCTTTTAATATTTATCTTGAATGCTTATCTAGAAAAGTTGAATCACTGAGGATTTTGTTCTAAGGCTGTAAAATGTGATGATCAGTAAATGAAACCCCCATTGCTAAGTCACTTGTTTTCCCATTTAGAGAAGTAACTCCTAGTGATGTTGGCCACCCCTGGCACTACAGCTGTATCTGAATAATCCCATAGGTTTGGCTGAATTTTTCATCTTCCCATCAAGAAAGACATTCATCTTTACCTGGGGCATAGTCCAAGAATTGCTAAGTTTAATAAATGCAGTTAAATCAACCTAACCATAGAGTGAAATTCCAGGATTGTTTAAAACCTTTTATCCAGTGAAAACAACAAAGCAGGGTAGAGTTATTTAATAGGAGTTAAGAACATTGCATTTTCTGATTGACAGGGAGGGATGAGGCCTTTGTCTTCAGTTGGACTGGAACACAATTAAACTGCAAGTGTCGGGGGTGGGAGTGTTACCCAAGACAGTTTATTACCTCAGGTGCCAAGACTCAGTTGCCTGAACACCCCAGCTCCTGGCACTCTGAACAGTTCCTCTTTCTGTCTCTGCGGAAGCAGCCATTTCCCACTTCCAGCCAGTAGCTAGTTCCTCTTTCCCTTCCGCGGAGACAGCCACTTCCTCTTGAATGTAACGTATGTCCTTCCAATCCACCTTCTTTTTTTTTTTTTTTTTTACATATATGTACTTCTGAGAAAACATACTTTGTGTTTGTGCCTTTTAGAAATTTGCAAATTAGCCAGGCGTGGTGGCGACTGCCTGTAGTCCCAGCTACTCAGGAGGCAGAGGTGGGAGGATTACTTGAGCCCAGTAGGTCAAGGCTGCCCTGAACTGTGATCGCAACTACTCCACTCCAGCCTGGGTGATGGAGAAAGACTCCGTTTCAAAAAAAAGAAAAAAGAAGTTCACAAACATGTTATTGTTCCACAAATGTCATTTTGTTTCTTCCTTTTCCACCACCATATATGTTGCTGAGATCTGTCCTTGGTGGTTTCTGTTTATCAGATCATTACTGTGGTGGGCTGCCTGGGGCCCATCACGTATGCAGTCCACGTGTCACTGACTGAGCTCTCTTGAGAAGGATGACTAAGCTGCTACAAACTCTCATGCATGTTTTTCTCTGTACCCGGAGACGGTATCTCTGGGACAGGAGCCAAGAGTGGCATTTTGGTCACAGGGTACACATACATTGAATTTCACTAGGGCTTGCATTTGCTTTCAGAATGGCTGAGCTACTAAGGCGCACACCAGCAACATCCTTGCTCTTCCTTGAGGGAGTCTCTAGGTTTGCTAGTTTGTGGGAGTAAGGAGAAAAGGAATATCTCATTGTTTGATTTGTAATTCTTTGGTTGCACTTCATTAGTAAATTAGCAGATTCTTCCTGTAAATTTTATGTTCTTATCTTTCTCCATGTTTTTCTTTTGACTTTCTGATTGGGCTTTCTTGTTGAGGTTTTCAGCAACAGAATTTGTATTCTCTTGCTTTTTTCATCTATCTGATAATTTTGTCTGTCATACTCTTCATCAAATAGAAGTCTTTCATGGGATGCATCCGAATCCATCAGTTTTCCCCTTTGTGCTTGATGGTTTTGACTTTTAAAGTTTTTCTCCTCCACAAATCACAAATATGCTGGATTTGAATATATATTTTCTTTTGTTAGCTTTATAGTTTTATCTTTCACATGTAGGCTTTAATTCCAACTGAAGGTACTTTTGAATATGAAATGAGATAGAGACCCAATACATACACACACACACACACACACACACACACACACACACATATTTTTGTTTGTTTGTTTGCTTGTTTGTTTTTGTATTTTTAGTAGAGACAGGTTTTCTCCATATTGTCCAGTCTGGTCTTGAACTCCTAACCTCAGGTGATCCACCTGCCTTAGCCTCTCACAGTGCTGGGATTACAGGTGTGAGCCACCATGCCTGGCCGAGGCTCAGCATGTTTTTAAATCTCCAGATAGTAAGCCAGTTTTTCTGTCACCATTTACTAAATCATTCATCTCTTCTCTGCTGTCCTGATGTTCCTTCTAAAATATACTAATGTTCCTTGCATCATAGTCTGTTTCTGGATGCTGGATTCTATTCTACTGATCTGACTGTTTAGTCCTTGTATAAGTACCATGCTGTTTCCATCCTTATGGCTTTGGAACTCTCCTAACATCTGGTGGTGTGAGTCCTTCCTCTTGATTCTCCTTTTTCTAAACTGTTTTACCAAGCTTCAGATATATATTCTTCTTTATACTGATTTTAGAATCAGTTTTTCAAGTCACCAACAATACGTGCTAGGATTTCAATAGGGCTTGCATTGAATGTATATAGATTAATTTGAGGAAGAACAGACATTTTTGTTGGGGAGATCAGACCCAACACCAGGTCGTGGGGGTGAAAAAGTCTGGCAGAGTCAAAGGATTGAGAAAAAGACAGTTTGAGAGAGAAAGGTGGGACACCAGAGGGCCATCGCAATCTTGGAGGCTGCAAAGGCCCGGAGCTCTGGGAGCCCACGCTATTTATTGGTAATCCAACAGAGAAACAGGTGGTGAGAATGTGGAGGTCAAAAAGGATACGTTGCATTAAGCACATGATTTACAGCTGTGATGGTTTAGCATTTATATGGAACATGTTCTGCTACTTGAGATAATGGGAATACAATCGATCTAGGAGCCTAGGAGGGCTAGAAGCAAGGAGCCAGCAAGTCTAGACACATCCCCAAGGACATTATGCAAGCCCTTCCTCAGTTTCCCTCCCAACATGCAGCTTTTTCCCAACAATTTTTCTGTATTGGATCAGTACAACCATGAACATGGCATAAGTCTCCAGTAACTTAGTTTTTAAGGTGTCTTTTGGTAGAGTTTTAAAATTTTTCCCACAAATTCTTCTGTCTCCTTTGTTAGATTATTTCCTACAGTGTCTAGATTTAGTTCCTGTTGTAAGTGGCATGTTATTTTGAGTTTCTTTTTCTCAACGATTTTTGCCAGAGAGAGAAGAATGTGGTGTGATCTTGTGCCTGGACACTTTGCTTCTTCCAGTAGTTTTATAGGAACATTGGTCCTGCCATTGCAGACCTGGACAGTTTCACCTCCTGCCCTCTAGGGCTCACCCTTACATGATATTTCACCCCATTGCTCTGACTAGGGGCGCCTACAGAGGCTGACCAGGGGAGAGTGTCCTTATCCACCCCAAACCTGAAAAGGAATGATTGCAGTAGGCTTTGGGGAGATTATCTTTTGGATGATTGTCCTAAAAAATTTCATTCATCCATTTATTCATTCATTCAACAAATATGTACTGAATGCCTAGTATGTCCAGACATTGTGTTTTGGCAGCTGGAATATGTCTAGGAATCTGTTTAAAAAGAAAATCTCTGCTGTCATGGAACTTACACATATTATTTAATTACTTTGATTATATATAGGTGTTGAACTTTATCAACTACTTCTTCAGCACCTTTTGAGATAATAATTGTTTTTTAAATTGTTAATATGGAGAATTACACAGCTAGATTTTTCTGATGTTGTAATCCTGTCATAAACTCTACTTCACCTTGCCATAGTTCTTGTGAAATACATTATTGGATTTGGTCACCAAATGTTTTATTTAGGATTTTGTTGAATCTCTGTTTGTAAGTAAAACCTGTCTTGTCTTTGCTGCCTTTGCTTGTATATGCTCATCTGGTTTTGGTATCAAGATTTTGCCATTTCACTCACCTCTTAAGATGAGCTAGGCTTCCTACACATCAGAGAAGTCTTTTCAGAGAAGCCTTCCCTAACCTTTTTATCCCAAATAGGATCCCCTCTATACCCCCTGTTTCTGCATTCTGCTTTGTTTTTACCTTAAAGAATTTACCACAAACAAACATTTGTTTCTTTGTTAATTTCTTCATTATGTGGCTAGTTTCTTCTACTAGACTGTATTCCCTATGAGGGTAGCAAACTTGTTTAGTGCCATAGTGCCCAATGTGTAGAGTGGTGCCTGGCACATAGCAGTGTTCAACAAGCATTTGATGAACAAACACAAAGATTGGCCTGGTCTTTTACAGGTTAAGAGTTGAGAGCCTGTGGAGGTGATGGGATGCGGAGGGTCACATGCTACTAGCAGATGTAGAATCAGAAACGAAATTTTTAGAATCAGCTCCTACTTCTTCCCGTTTGCATACACTAACAGTTGTGGTTATCTAAAAGAAAATAGGGGAGAAGATACCCAAGCAATTCTATGGGAATATAAATATTTCAGTTCAAAATTTTAGATATTTAAAAAAACAAAAAGCTAAAATCTAGTTAAATATGTCATCTTATAGAAAAAAGATTATTGAATTTGTTCACTTAGTCTGTATAGATCAAAGAATGACTTAAAAAAGAGCTGTGTACTAATAACATATTTATTATACATTAAAAATCAGTATCATAATGTAGCAGATAAAGAGGGTATGAATTTGTGGAAATATGATTAAACCAGGTATCCAAGCAAGCCAATGCCCAAAGCTGTGTTTACCATACAATTTTAATTTTGGAGGAGAAACTTGTAGTACTGTTGAGAAAATTTGTCAAGTCATACCTACTAATGACTGTTCTTTGGGGGGGCTTTTTTGTTGGATTTAATTTTTTAGTTAAATTGATCCTATGGAGGACAGCTTTAGCTGAAAAAGAAAATGGAAATGAAAGACTTAATTAAAAATGTAACATTGCATTCTTGCTGTGGGGACACCAAAATAGGCAATGAACACATTCTCTTCAATATTTATTCATCTGATTTTCATGGTAATTGGTTGGTCCCTGACTATAAAGGGGGAAACTTGGCAGAGAACAGATTACTCAGAGAAATAAGGATGCAAAACAGTTCTGCATCTAAATTTACTCCAGAGTATACTAACCTTTGTGCCTTCCCACCATTCACTGAGATCACTGGAAACGTGGTGAGAAGCTGCCTGGGGCATCTTCTGAGCCCTGTTCATAAGGTATCAAGAATATTGACTCTAAAATAGTATCTGGAAAGTGCCAGTAGCTGGGTCTCTAAGAGAAGCCTCAGAGATGGAGTCTGGAACACTTTTCAACATCTTCAGAATTATTTAGTCAACCCTCTTATGTCTAAAATTATTCCCTGAGTCATTTATCATTGATTCATCTCTTTGGTCTTGAAGGACCAGATAAGTGAGGTGGGCACTGTGCTTGCATTTGAATGCGTTGCTACTGCCGGTGGGTGGGTTTCCTGTGGGCGTGATTCACATGGTGTCTGGTCATTGCACATTTAAGAGCACATGCTGGCAATTTTGTTCATAAAATCACAAAACATTGATGACAATCCAACACCCCCACATTCACTAGTTTTTGAGAGTAGCTTTTAAATGTTCCCTAATCCTCACTTTATAATGCTCTGTTGTTATTTTTAAATTCCCTTTGTATCAGTCAGTCTAGGCTGTTCTGCAATAACAAATAAAATCTGGATTCTCAGTGGCTTAACCCAGCAGAGCTCAGTCCCCTGCATGCCAAGTCACTTGTGTGTTTTGTGGCTCTCCAGTTCCCGCAGGTCCTTGGGTGACTCGGGATCCAGATGAACTCTTGTCCATCTCCTGGGCTTACCTTCTCAACATGGGAGCTCGAAGGAGAAGAGAGGCTGGAGGAAACTCATAGGCTCTCAATGGCTGTGCTGTGGAGGGGACTCACATTAACTCCCTCTAGTCCATAAGTCCCAGCCTCACTCCAAGGAAGCTGAGAAATGCTGAGAAACATGGAGCATTTGATCCAAGAGCCTGTCTCAGCAACATACCTTTTACATTTTTATCAATGTAACACTGAAAAATATAAACAAAGGAGACATAACAGAAGGCTTTTAAAGAAAAACACTGATCTCCCCCAAACCATTTCCACCCTCACCCCATTCCCACGCAAAAACTTGTGCACACATAGTTATAGTAGCATTATTCATAATAGCCAAAAGGTAGAAACAATTCAAGTGTCATCAACAGATAAATAAGAAAGTAAAATGTGGTATATCCACGCAGTAGAGCATAATTCAGCTATAAAAAGAATGAAGTATTGATACATGCCACAACTTGGATGAACCTTGAAAACATTATGCTAAGTGAAAGAAGCTAGTGACAAAAGACCACATATTATTCTATTCATAGTAAAGTTCAAGATGGAAAAATCTACAGAGACAGAAAATAGATGAGTGATTCCTAAGGGCTGGGTGAGAGAAAGGGATAGGAGGACAGGGAGGTGATAGCTGAAAGGTATGGCATTTCTTTTTATGGTGATGAAAATGTTCTAAGATTGACAGTGGTGATAATGAATGTATCTGCGAATATACTGAAACCCATTGAATTGTACACCTTAAATGAATGTGGTGTCTAGATTATATCTCAATGAAGCTGTGTAAAAAGAATCTCTGTATCTGCCAGTTTCTAGAAAAATACAGGTCAGGTGTGGTGGCTCACATCTGAAATCCTAGCATTTTGGGAGGCTGAGGTGGGATGATCACTTGAGGCAGGGAGTTCAAGACCAGCCTGGGCAATATAGTGAGACCCCATCTCTAAAATAAAAAATTAGCTGGGCATGGTGGTATGCACCTGTAATCCCAGCTACTTGAGAGGCTGAGGCAGAGTTCAAGGCTGTAGGGAGCTATGATCATACAACTGCTCTCCAGGCTGGGTGACAGGTGACTCTGTCTCAAGAAAAAAAGAAAACAAATTACAGGGGACAGAGGAACAAGTTATACAATGCCATAAGGAAGCAATAGCCAAATCATAAGGTGGGATATTCCACAGACAAGTATCTTGTTTTTCAAACAAATCACTGATATGAAGGAAAAATGGAAGGAAAATATAAATAGAATAGAAGAGTGTTAAGAGAAATAATGAAATGCAAATGCAGACTACATCTATTTGGGTTCTGATTCCAAAAAACAGGTAATAAAAAGAACATCCTTGAGACAATTAGAAAAATTTGATGGTCTGTTATTAGGTGTATATGTGTTTATAACTGTTGTATCTTCCTTATGGAGTGACCCTTTATTAGTATGAAATGTCCCTCTTTATCTCTAGTAAGTTTTTTAAATTATGAATTATCTTCACTTGTTATAGGTCTATTCAGATTATCTATTTCTTCATGAGTCAGTGTTGATATTTTGTGTCTTTCTAGGAATTTGTCCATTTTACCTAAGTATCTAATTGGTTAGCATGTATAAAGAATGTCGTTGGGTGGAGTTCTTTATAGATATCTATTAGGTCTAGTTGGTTTGTGGTGGTACTCACGTCTTCTGTTTCCTTGTTGGTCTTTTGTCTAGTTGTTCTATTCATTATTAAAAGTGAGGTATTGAAATCTCTATTATTGTTGAATTGTCTATTCTCCCTTTATTCCTATTAATTTTGCTTTATGTATTTTGGTGTTCTGTTATTAAGTGCATATGTGTGTATAACTTTTGTATCTCCCTGATGGATATACCTTTTATTAATGTGAAATGTCCCCCTTTATCTCTAGTAACATTTTTTGCTTCTTTTGTTTTAAAATCTATTTTATCTGATATTAGTATATGTACTCCAGCTTTCTCATGGTTGCTATATATGAGACACATTCTTTTCTCTCCTTTATTTTCAATCCGTTTGTTTTATTTTAGCCACTCTGAAAATCTCTGCCTTTTGATAGCATTTTTAATTCATTCATATTTAATGTTATTTATGATGTAGTATGATTTATAGCTGCCATTTGACTTTTTGTTTTTATGTAATATGTATATTATAGTTCTATATGTTAGGTATAACATTACATTACATATGTACTTTTTTATACAGATGCTTTTAAAATCAGTTTATCTTGAAGTTTCTAATTGCCCTATTCTTGAGAGAAGACAGCTATGTTTTCCTCACAATGTCTTTACCCTTAACCAGTGCCTTGCACATTCCATCTATTACTTAGGACACATGGACAGATAGACTTCCTCTTCTAAGGTGAACTAATAAATTTCCAGAGCAAACTCATCATCCCAGGGACATATTTTCATTGGACTCTTGGACTTGTATCCTATATCTTCCTCTTTCTTGGCTTTCACTCACTTTTTACTGGACTGCTTCCTTAAGTGCCTTTCTCGGAAGAGGTTCATGAGCCTAAATTTTCTCATCCTTGCATGTCTGAAAATATGTTTTTCAGTCACTTTTGATTAAAAGTATGGTTAGTTGTAGTATGACTGGTGTGATTCTTCATCCCTTATGGTTATTTTTTTCTATAAATTTTTAATTTTTTCTTTTATCTTTATGTTCTGTAATGACATAGGCATGAATCTACATGTGTGTCTTTTTCTATTCATTGTTCTAGGAACTTGATGAGCCCTTTCATTCTGAAGACTTGTGTTTTCCTTTAAATCAGAACAATTTTCTTATATAATATTTTTGATAATTTCCTGCCTTCTATATTTTTTCATCTCAGAACTCCTGGTTGAGGGAGTAGACCTTCTGGATTGACCCTGTCTCTTGTCTTTCCAAAAAGTTTCCAGTTCTTTGAAATTATGTTCTATGTTCTAGGAGCTTTTCTTGACTATCATACAAACTTATGTGTGTATAATATGGATATAATCTAGATCTATATCTAGATTATCTCTATAGATATCTATATATAGAGATAATCTAGATCTATATATAGCATATATATACACACAAAATGTGTAATATATATATCTATATCTAGATTAGATATATATCTAGATAAAATCTGTATCAATCTATATTAATATAAGTTGTTTAACTTTTTTTTCTGTTTTCCAAATTATCTTCTGAGGCAGGTGTTGGTTTGCTCATCATGATCTTTCTCTTCATGGTGCCGGTGTTTTTAAGATGTCTGGCATTCTTACACCATGAGATTTCAGAACAAGAGGCTGGATGGAGTTTCCTGGGGTTGTTCTCTTCTGCTGTGATACATATAGCTCTCTTTCCCTCTAGTCTGTCCCCAGTATCAGAAGACTGACTGAGATTACATGTGAATTGTGTGTGTGGAGGTGATGTGGGCAGAGGATAGAGGGAATGACATGTGTGGGCATGGTTTTGTCATCTGAAGGTTAGACTTTAGGTTGAGAATGGGAGGGAGCTTGGACTTTTAGCCTGGGTGCCTCCCAAGAGTTCTTTACTTAGGGTCACCATCCTTCTCCTACTACCTTAATTCTCCCCAGGCAGCATGTTTAATTTCTTTGGATAAATGTTCCCTAGATTTCTTCCCTAAAGGCAAAATGCTAGTTTGGCTGTAAGGAGTTGGGAGCAGCGGGAGCTGCAGGCTCAGTTACTGAGGAGTGGTCTTTCTGCAGCCTGGCTGTCCTCCCTCCCACTGTTGCAAGGGTCCTCCACTGCAAGACCCCCCTGCCATGCATTCTAGGCTGCCCTCCTGCTCACTCTCTTTTATCCTTCAACATACTTCCATCTTTTCTGTTAGTCCGTAATGTGTTGAGATCACTGCCTCCTTCTCTTTTGTTTTTAGAAGTTGTTAATTCCTGCACTGTTCTTTTTCTGGGTTCGGGGAAGATGGGATAGGGCAATTCCTGTACTCATCCTAACTGCTATAAAAAATCAGCATTTCGGCCAGGCGCGGTGGCTCATGCCTGTAATCCCAGCACTTTGGGACGCTGAGGCGGGCGGATCTCGAGGTCAGGGGATCGAGACCATCCTGGCTAACACGGTGAAACCCCGTTTCTACTAAAAATACAAAAAATTAGCCGGGCGAGGTGGCGGGTGCCTGTAGTCCCAGCTACTCGGGAGGCTGAGGCAGGAGAATGGCGTGAACACGGGGGGCAGAGCCTGCAGTGAGCCGAAATCGTGCCACTGCACTCCAGCCTGGGCAACAGCGAGACTCCGTCTCAAAAAAAAAAAAAAAAAAAAAATCAGCATTTCACCCATCACTAGTTGTCTACTGTCAAAAACCTCAAAATCAAGCAAAATTAAAGAAATGAAAACACATGGGTAAATTTTAGCATGCTCACTTAATAACTGGTAAGGAAGTTTCCTCTCTTTTCTGTGTAAATACACAAATGACCAGGAAAATGAGTCTAGCCCCAGGGGAACTCAGAGCTGTGTCCACAGCTTCTCTGCTCTTCTCTGACCAGGCTCTGAAGAAATCCTGACTGGGAACAATTTCCTACACATTTCCTGTTTGGTCATCACGGTCAGTTCTCTACCATTTTTTCATTTCTATTGTCAAGAACAGACTTTGCTGACTCTTGGACAACCTTGGAGGTGACGAGGGACTTCTTAGTTACTCAGAACTAGAAAAGTAAGTGAGATCCAGAAGCAATAGGGCCAGGGAAGACCAGGAGTCCCCTCCTTTCCCTGGACAAGGCTGGTCCAGAAAACCACAGGAGCAGGGAAGAGAGGACTTGTCCAAGGGCCCAGGTGTGCAGGTATTCAAGGTCAGGCTCACTCCTCAGGTGGAAAGTGAGTGCTCGCCTGGGCAAAGGGGTTGCTTGTGGGCATGTAAGCCCTGGGCGGACATGGTTCCAAGCTGGGCTCTTGGCATTTGTAAACCAAAAAATATCTGAGACAAATCTCAATCATTTCAGAAGTTTATTTAGCCAAAGTTAAGGACATGCCAGTGACACAGCCCCAGGAGATCCTGAGAACATGTGCCCAGGGTGGTCAAGCTACAGCTTGATTTTATACATAAGATATTAATCCATACATGTAAGATGTACATTGGTTTGGTCCAGAAAGGCAGGACAATGTGAAGTAGGGGGCTTCCAGGTTGTAGGTGGATTCAAAGATTTTCTGATTGGCAATTGGTTGAAAGAGTTTATCTAAAGACCTGGAATCATTAGAAGGGATTGTCCGGGTTAAGATAAGGGGTTGTGGAGACCAAGGTTTTATCATGCAGATGAAACTTCCAGGTAGCAGGCTTCAGAGAGAAAAGACTGTAGATGTTTCTTTTTCTTTCTTTTTCTTTTTTTTTTTTTTTTTTTTTTTTGAGATGTAGTTTCGCTCTTGTCCCCCAGGCTGGAGTGCAGTGGCTCAATCTCAGCTCACTGCAACCTCCACCTCCTGGGTTCAAGCGATTCTCCTGCCTCAGCCTCCTGAGCAGCTGGATTACAGACATGCACCACCACGCCCAGCTAATTGTGTGTGTGTGTGTATATTTTTAGTAGAGATGGGGTTTCACCATGTTGGCCAGGCTGGTCTTGATTTCCTGACCTCAGGTGGTCTGCCTGCCTTGGCATCCCAAAGTGCTGGGATTACAGGCGTGAGCCACTGTGCCCAGCTGATGTTTCTCATCAGACTTAAAAAGGTACCAGACTTTTAGTTAATTCTCTCCTGGATAAAGGAAAAGACCTGGAAAGGGAAAGGGATTCTCTACAGAATACAGATTTTCCCCACAAGAGACAGCTTTGCAGGGCCATTTCAAAATATGCCAAAGGCATATTGCCAGACATATATTTTAGGGTAAAATACTTTAATCTCTTTCAGGGCCTGCTATCTGTCATGTGATGCTATGCTAGAGTCAGGCTGGAATTGGGTGTCTTATTGCTACAGAAGTCTTAAGGTCTCTGTTTAAATGTTACTGCTGGTCAGTTGTGCCTGAATTCCAAAGGGAGGAAGATATAATGAGACATGTCTGACCCCCACTTCCCATCATGGCCTGACCTAGTTTTTCAGGTTGACTTTGGAATGGCCTTGGCTGAGAGGATGGGTTCATTCTGATGGTTGGGGGGCTTCAAATTTTATTTTTAGTTTACACATTGCAGGCCTGGGGGCTGATGTGGGCCCAGCTCCGTGGCTCAGCCTTCAGGTTTGGGATGGACCTGGACCACATCTTAATTTCAAATGTAGGAGAGGCTTGGGCAGCATGTCTGTGTCTGGGACAGGTCTACATCACACCTGGGTTAGGCTGGATCCAGGCATGAGCCTACAAGCCTGGAGGTGGGGTGGGGTCCCTCAGTGGATCCAGCAGAAGTGAGAAAGTGGGCAAAGGTCAGCCCCTGTGTGTGTGTGTGTGTGTGTGTGTGTGTGTGTGTGTGTGTGACCTGTTCCAGGGTAACTCATATTTTAATCACGAGATGTCCCCATCTGACGGCTTTGCCTCTTCTACGAGTGTGACCCTTTAGAAGGGGCAGATGTAATCATTTTGTCATTGATGGAGTGTCGTCATTAATGGAAAAATTTTAACCAGTATTTCTAACTGCCCACAGGGCAACTCCACTTACTCGTTTCCCAGGCAATTGAAGCCCATGGCGTCTGCAGTGGAGGGTGTTGTCCCCACCTCCTCAGCCCCAGCTGCCCCTCCTGGGTTCCCCGTCACACCACACCTCTCTTCTCATACTCTGCATTCAGATGCTGAACAAAGTCCCCTAAATATCCCTGTAAGCTGCCTTTTCCTCCTGACCCACCTGGGCTCCCAGTGACAGCCCCAGCCCACCCTGCAGGAGGCTCTGCTGATGTCAATTTCCTGCTCAAAATCCTTCTGGGATGCCATCACCTCCAGTGTAAGGTTAAACTGTGCAGCATGGTTAAGAAAATAGGAATAGCAAACGTTCCCCATCATGTCCTTGATGCCACGCACTGTACTAACTACTTCACTTGTATTAGTCCTTTCATTCTGAAAACGGTCCTGTGAAGCAGGACTCGTGATAGCCATTTTACAGAGAGGTCAGTAACTTGCTATAAGGCATGTCATTAGCAGGTGCCAGGCCAAGTTGTGGCAGGTGCTCAAAACTGTCTTCTCCTCACTTGTCACTGCACAGGACAGGCAGTACTTAATAAGGCACACAGGGAGTGGTGGAGTGCACCTGTAGTCCCAGCTACTCAAGAGGCTGAGGCAGGAGGATGGCTTGAGCCCAGAGTTTGAGGCTGTAGTGAACTATGATCATACCATTGCACTCCAGCCTGGGTGACAGAGTGAGACCCTGTTCCTAAATAAATAAATAAAAATAAACAAATCCATAAATAAATAAGATGCACAGGATGCTGCTTGTGCACCCAGGAGAGAAAGGGCTTCAAGGGTAGTGGCTTGGGATGACCATGCCCTTTACACATCAGGGGAGCATCCTGAGAGGGGCTGTGTGTTTCTGATTGGACAATGAGAGGGGGCTGAGTGAATTGGTAAGGCATTGTTGCATTACAGGTAACTTACGAATCACACCCACAGCTGGAGCTGCTGTTCTAGGCCAGCTGTTAATCTAGCCGCTTCAGCATCAGAGAGCTTGCTTAGAAATGAGATCCTCAGCTCCCATCCCAGATCTGCTGAGGCAGGAACTTGGAATGGGGCCTGGGGGTGTGGGATGGAGATGAGGCAGTAGTCTGAACTTTCACAAGCCCTTCAGGGGCTAGAGTTGGGAACCACAGGTCTAGGCAACATATCCTTTTAAAAATGAGGAAGAGTATGTTAGGTAACTTGTCAGGCAAACACAGCACATTAGCAGTAGAAATAGGATTTGAACTGATGACTTGTGATATCTTGACCAGTGGTTTTTCCTCTACGTGGTCATACCTTCTGATTCTATTCTGCTGTCTATGGCCAGTTAAACACAGAAGTGGATCATCTAGATGCTTGGATGAATAAAATTTGAAAAATTAATTTCTACTGAATTTCTGGAAAGTAGGTAAGAATAGACGGTAAAAGAAGTAGCCAAGAAGAAGTTCCACCTCCCGCAAGCCAAGCGGTTTTCTGGAGATTGTGGCAGAGAAGAGAAACAGTAAGATTGGTTATGGCCTCAATGGCAGATTTGGGAAATCAGAATACGCTGCATATTTCTTAATGATTTTAATTTCCCACACTTTTGAGTTGCTTCTCAGGCTCCCAAGCATCCTTGGGCCTAAATAAACCCAGCCTTTCTGAATGCATGGAGCTTGATTCCTTCCCACTGAGCTGCTGGCAGCTTTGATCTGTGGGATCTGATTTTCTTCTACTCTTAGACTTTCTCAGATGATTAAAAATATTGTAAGCAACTCAAAGAGACCTTGTTGATAAGGCTTATCAAACTGGCCTCAGATTTTATTGTGGGCTCCTGACTCCTGAAGGGTAATCAGCTCTCATGCTAAGATCAGGGTGGGCCTGAGGCCCCAGGCTGACCTCTCTCCCTGAGTGTTCACTTCTCATAGAGGAAGGCTGCGCCTGCCCTCCCTTCCAAAGAAGGCAAGGCCAGGAGTGGCTGACTCACTCAAACCCATCACATGCCTGGAAAAACCTTCCAAGCTGTTTATAATTGTTGTGAGACCTCAGTTCTTGTCTTCTTGATTTAGAAGAATTTAAGCAAGAGACACACAGCAAGGGAGATGCAAAATAGTGCAATTTATTACAAAGGAGAAAGAACATTTTGAAAGTTAGGTGCAGAATAGACAGTACACCCTGAGAGAGAGAATTCAGGGCAGGCTTCGGGGTAAGGATGAGACAGCAAAGATGAGCACTAGGGGAGACTCCCTTTATGGGAGGCTTTCGTGATTATTCATAAGGAGGTGTTGCTATAAGCATGTTCTGGGTGGTCCTCTGGGTGCACATGCGCAGTAGCTGTACATGCTTGTTCATAAGTCACGTCTCATTAGCATCTTAAATCTCCACCCAGAGTTGTGGGTTTTTTTTGCTATTATAATGAGCAAAGGGTCAGTCTGAGGACAAGTAAAATTAAAGTGTGCATGCTCTCTAGAGGGGGAAATTCCCTACTGAAGATAGCTGTGCTTGAATTAGCTGGACTGCAGTGTGAATGCTGAGGCTTATTGTGTTGACTGTACGTCCCATGGTTGCCACATCCCGAAAACTTCCTTGACTACCTATCCTGCCCCAAAGCCACAGGTGACGGTGGCCAGACTGGTGGAGCAGGCTTCGGAGAAGGAAGTGGGAGGTCTGAGCTTTCCCCACTGTGGTAGGTTCCCACCTCCCCCAACCCTCCCTTCCTGCACTGAAGTGTCCTTGAATCTCTTTCTAGGCCCCTGGAGCCCCAAGGGGACCGTCAAACTGTTTAAATAATGCCCGAGGCTCTTCATGTTCCCTGGGTCTTGGCTAAGATCATGGTCCAGCCCTGCTGGGGTGTGGGGTAGGGCGGAGTTCCCTGCTCAGCAAAATAAACTGAGGCCTCCGTTCTGTTTGCTGGAGGACCAGCTGACTTCTCTCATTGACACTGTGCCTTTGTTCGCTACAAAGGAAATATGGAAATTACGCAGCCCATTCAGTCACCTCTGGCTCGGGCAAGTCGTGTGACTTACCCATCCCGTGGAAGTTCTGAGTAGGAAAGACCACCCCATAGTCTTGCTCTGGAAGCCGCCAGGGGCAGGCAGAGTCCTGAGAGTGCTCCAGGGCTGGCCTTCTCCCATTTTATTCCCGAGTCATATATCCTGGGTATCCAGGTAGGGCTGTGTGAGACAGAGTTGTTCCATGGCTAAGAAAGAAATGTCTTAGAGGGCAACACCAGGCAATGTGGAAGGAGCCCTCCAGCTCTCAAGGTTCAAATTCCTAGCACTGTGTTCTACTGGCCCCAAGGGGTGCTGGAAGCACTCAGTTTCCACCTGGTGCAGGACAGAGGAGCCTCACCTGGGATGGCCCAAGGCAGGTGAGCCCCGGCATCCAGGCAGGGTTCAGGGAGAGCCACTGCTCACTTTCCTGCGGTACTTCCTTCTCTCTGCCTGCTTTGCTTCTGGTTTGTGGGTTTTTACACAGGTTTCAGGTTAGTTTTGTGGGACAGCTGTGCTTTCCCAGAGATGACCTGGGCATAGGCCTTCCACTCTGTGAGCAGATCTGGTGTTGTCTTTGGTCACTGAGGTCATGGCTGTGGGGACATTGAGTGCGGTAGTGTTGGCCTCCCTACTCTGGCAGCTGAGTGAAGACTTCTTTGTGGTTTCTTGAGCAGTGACTCATCAAATGCTGTCCTGGAGGTCTCATGGAGATGGCACAGTTCCCAAGGTAGCCTGGGCTTTTCCCTGAGGCAGAAGGAGACTACCCCTCTATCCAGCTGCAGAGCTCCTGAAAAATAATTTTTAAGGTAGAATTGGCAGTGATAGTCAATACTAACATGAGTGTACTTTCCATACAGTTGGAAAAAAAGTTTCAAACCTGATTCTGCTAGAATATTAGTGTTCCAGAAAGCTGGTGCAACTGGCGGGCATCTCCTGTGTGGGCACTAAAGCTCAGTGCGAAATGTCCCTGTGAGGTCAAACTGGGGCTGCAGCTCAGCAGATCCCTACCGCTCCCCTGGGCACCTCCCCAAGCCCTGAGTGTCTTCATGAGGCCCATGTGTGCCACCATAGGGCAGGAGGCTCTCCCCTGCATCCTTCCGCTACTGGGCACTTTGGAGGATCACCAAGGTACCACACCCAGTGGCAGAGCTCCACCGAGACAGACAACCCTGCAAACAGACATTTGTGCCCAGCTTAGTCACTGCTGATGGAGGAGACGTGGAGAGTCGGTGAGGGGGACTCACCTGTGTCCTCTCCCCTATGCCTGTACATTCCACTCACAACACCCACATACTGAGGTTGGCCTGCCCACTTTGCTCTCCTCCTGGGCCTGCATCTCCTACTGCACATGAGGGTGGTTTTGTGCCAGCCCCTGCAAGGGCTTCTGTAAGGATGATTTATCTGTCTCATTCTGTTGCTGGTGATAGTTTAGTGTCCCCCTAGATCCTGGCACTAGAAACTGTCCCTGTTTTGTCCTGCTTTGACTTGGAAATACATCACAGCCAGAGGAGGAGCCCTCACCTTCCCACCAACCACCTGGGGACCTGAAGGAGGCCCAGAGGGAAGGATGAATATGACAAGTCAGACCTGCTGTTGTCCATAGACCACAGAGGCCCCCACACCCACAATGTGGCACAAAGGAGCCTGCCCCACAACTGGCACCCCACCTCCCTGCCCTGCTGCTTCTCACCCTCCACCCTTACCTCTCACCCCCATCCTTCCTATCTTCCACCTTCCAACCCCCCGTCACCTCTCCATCTTTCACCCCTTAACGTGACCCCTACTCTCTTTACTTTTGGGCACTTGGGGTGATACCTGCTGACCACAGGCCACACAGAGCCAAGTGTGCATTTCTGCCCTAGTCTAGGGAAGAAGCATATTTTAATTAAGCTGCTGTGAAACCTTGGGGATCTCTACCTAAGAACAATACACATTTTTAACAGTAATGGTCTACAAAAATCAAATCAAAGAAGAAATTCCGTATTGTGAACCAGTCCAGAGGCTCCAAAGTGCCCTTGTTTTAGGAGTAGGAGATGTTGCTTTTGTTTCTTTGTAAAACCTCACCTCCTCCAGCTTCTCTCCCTGAAAACTGAGTCCCACCCAGTGCTCTCAAGCTGAATATTCATTTATTATTTTTGTTTCTAAATAGACTTTATTTTATATTATTTAATAAATATTGTAAAGAACTGACATCTTGACAATATTGAGTATTCCTATCCATAAATATGAAATATCTCTTCGTTTATTTAGTTCTTCTTTGATTTCTTTTATCGGAGTTTTGTAGCTTTCCTCATATAGATCTCATAGGTATTTTGTTAGATTTATACCTATTTCATTTTCAGGGGTGCCAATGTAAATGGTATTGCATTTTAAATTTTAAATTCCACATGTTCATTGCTGATATATAGGAAAGTGATTGACTTTTGTATATTTACCTTATATCCTGCAACCTTACTATAATCACAATTAGTTCAGAATTTTTTTTTGATTCTTTCAGATTTTCTTCTAGACAATCATGCTGTCTGTGAACAAAGGCAGTTTCATTTCATCCTTCTCAATCAGTATACCTTTTTTTTTCTTTTCTATCTTACTGTCTTACTTTTGGACACTGTAGATGATGCCTTCTGACCACAGGCCACACAGAGTCAAGTGTGCACTTCTTCCCCAGCCTAGAGAAGAGGCATATTTTAATTAAGCTGCTGTGAAACCTTGGAAATTTCTACCTAAAAATGACAACATATTTTTAGCAATAATGGTTTACAAAAATGAAATCAAAAAAGAAATTCTATAGGTTTTCTTTGGAATATTAGGACTTCCAGTACAATATCGAAAAGGAGTGGTGAGAGGGAATATCCTTGTCTTGTTCTTGATCTTTGAGTTCCTCAGTATCAGATATGATGTTAGCTGTAGGGTTTTTTTGTAGATATTCTTTTTTTTTTTTTCCTGAGACAGAGTCTTGCTCTGTCGCCCAGGCTGGAGTTCAGTGGCATGATCTCAGTTCACTGCAGCCTCCATCTCCCAGGTTCAAGCAATTTTCCTGCCTCAGCCTCCTGAGTAGCTGGGATTACAGGTACCCACCACGACATCCAGCTAATTTTTGAAATTTTTTTGGTATTGATGGGGTTACACTGTGCTGGCCAGGCTGATCTTAAACTCTGACCTCCAATGATCAGCCTGCCTTGGCCTCCCAAAGTGCTGGGATTACAGGTATGAACCACCATGCCTGGCCCATAGATATTCTTTATCAAGTTGAGAAATTTCCGCTCCTACTTTATCAAGAGGATTTTCTTTAAAAAAAGAAAAAAAAAACTACTTTATCCAGAGTTTTTTTTTTTAATACCTTTTTTTAAATTACAGTTTAAGTTCTGGGATACCTGTGCAGAACATGCAGGTTTGTTACATAGGTATACACGTGCCATGGTGGTTTGCTGCGCCCATCAACCTGTCATCTACATTAGGTATTTCTCCTAATGCTATCCCTAGCCCCCCAGCCCCTGACAGGCCCTGATGTGTGATGTTCCCCTCCCTGTGTCCATGTGTTCTCATTGTTCAACTCCCACTTATGAGTGAGGACATTTGGTGTTTGGTTTTCTGTTCCTGTATTAGTTTGCTGAGAATGATGGTTTCCAGCTTCATCCATGTCCCTGCAAAGGACATGAACTCATCCTTTTTTATGGCTGCATAGTATTCCATGGTGTATATGTGCCACATTTTCTTTATCCAGTCTATCATTGATGAGCATTTGGGTTGGTTCCAAGACTTTGCTATTGTGAACAGTGCTGCAGTAAACATATGTGTGCATGTGTCTTTTTAGTAGAATGATTTATAATCCTTTGGGTATATACCCAGTAATGGAATTGCTGGGTCAAATGGTATTTCTGTTTCTAGATCTTTGAGGAATCACCACACTGTCTTCCACAATGTTTGAACTAATTTACACTCCCACCAACAGTGTAAAAGCATTCCTATTTTTCCACATCTCCTCCAGCATCTGTTGTTTCCTGACTTTTTAATGATCACCACTCTAACTGGCGTGAGATGGTATCTCATTGTGGTTTTAATTTGCATTTCTGTAATCACCACTGATGATGAGCTGCTTTTCATACGTTTGTTGGCTGAATAAATGTCTTCTTTTGAAAAGTTTCTGTTCATATCCTTTGTCCACTTTTTGATGGGGTTTTTTTTCATGTAAATTTGTTTAAGTTCTTTATAGATTCTGGATATTAGCCCTTTGTCAGATGGGTAGATTGCAAACATTTTCTCCCATTCTGTAGGTTGCCTGTTCACGCTGATGATAGTTTCTTTTGCTGTGCAGAAGCTGTTTAGTTTAATTAGATCCCATTTGTCAATTTTGGCTTTTGTTGCCATTGCTTTTTGTATTTTAGTCATGAAGTCTTTGCCCATGCCTTTGTCCTGAATGTATTGCCTAGGTTTTCTTCTAGGGTTTTTATGGTTTTAGGTCTTACATTTAAGTCTTTAATTCATCTTGAGTTAATTTTTGTATAAGATGTAAGAAAGGGGTCCAGTTTCTGTTTTCTGCATAGGGGTAGCCAGTTTTCCCAACACCATTTATTAAATAGTGAATCCTTTCCCCATTGCATGTTTTTGTCAGGTTTGTCAAAGATCAAATGGTTGTAGATGTCTGGTGTTATTTCTGAGGCCTCTGTTCTGTTCCATTGGTCTATATATCTGTTTCGGTACTAGTACCATGCTGTTTTGGTTACTGTAGCCTTGTAGTATAATTTAAATTCAGGTAGTATGATGCCTCCAGCTTTGTTCTTTTTGCTTACAATCGTCTCGGCTATGTGGGCTCTTTTTTGGTTCCATATGAAATTTAAAGTAGTTTTTTTCTAATTCTGTGAAGAAAGTCAATGGTAGTTTGATGGGGATAGCATTGAATCTATAAATTACTTTGGGCGGTATGGCCATTTTCACGATATTGATTCTTCCTATCCATGAGCATGGAATGTGTTTCATTGTTTGTGGGAAAAAAAGACTTTTTTTTAAAGAAAAAATCTCTTGGTAAGAGGTGTTGGATTTTGTCAAATGCTTTGTCTGCATCCATTGATACAATCATGTGATTTTTCTTCTTTAACATGATGGATAAAAGTAATTGATTTCTGAATATTGGACCAACTTCGCATACCTGAAATAAATTCCACTTGGTTGTGGTGTATAATTCTTTTTATACATTGTTGGGTTCAATTTGCTAATATTTGTTGAGCATTTTTGCATCTATGTTCATGAGAGATATTGCACTATAGTTTTCTTTTAATGTCTTTGTTTGGATTTGGTATTAAGGTAATGCGGGCTTCATAGAATGAGGAAGTATGTTCTCTGATTCTATCTTCTGAGAAAGACTGTAGGGAATTGAAATAAATTATTCCTTAAATGCGTGATAGAATTCACCAGTGAACCCATCTAGGCCTTGTATTTTCTGTTTCGGAAGGTTATTAATTATTGGTTCAATTTCTTTAATACATATATGCCTATTCTGATTGTTTATTTCTTCTTGTGTCAGTTTTGGCAAGTTGTGTCTTTCAAGGAATTTTTTAACTTAGATTATCAAATTTATGAGCATAGAGCCATCCATAATACAGACGCTCCTCAACCTAGGATGGGCTTGCATCCCAATAAACCTATCATATGTTGGGAATATTGTAAACCAAATGCAAATAAGACCCTGATAAACTGGTCACAAAGTTGAATTCCGTTATTCCTGTATTTCTTTATTGTCTTTTTAATGTTCTTGGGATCTGTTGTGGGGTCCCCTCTTTTCTTTCTTATATTGATAATTGGGCCTTATCATCTTTTTTTTTTTTTTTAGCCTGGCTAGAGGTTTATCAATTTTATTGATATTTTCAAAGAGCCAGCTTTCGGTTTCATTTACTTTTTCTACTGATTTGCTGTTTTCAATTTATTGATTTCTGCCCTAATTTTTTTCTATTATTTCTTTCCTCCTGCTTACTTTAGATTAATTTGTTCTTTTTCTGGTTTCCTAAGATGGAAGCTTAGATGATTGATTTTAGACTTTTCTTAATTTCTAGTATATGCACATTTTAGTCTCTTCTGTAGCCTGACTAGAATGAAGGCTTTCATCTTGATTTTTATTTCCTCTTTACGATGCACAGCCTCAACCAGTTGTCTGGGGTTAACATTCCATGTGTCTTCACTGTGGCAGAATCCTTGCAGGTGTGTCTGGAGTCTAGGTTTGTCCTGGCTGCCCAGTGGTTTTAATCAGCCATCAGCATTTCTAGTGCATAATGGGTGGGTCCACACAGAGAGTTCTGTTGGCTATAAGTTCTCTGGGCAGAAGCCAGACTTGAGTATTTATGGCAATGAAGTGAACTGGCCTCTCTATTTCCTTAGTCAGTAAATACATATATGTGTGTTTATGTTGGCGAGCCTGTATACTGAAATACGCTAACTGGTGGTTCTCAGCTTTGGCAGCATATTGGAATCACTGGAGGAGCCTAAGACACTTGGTGCCCAGGCCCCACACTGAGCTCCTTATGGAACTGGCCTGGGGCCTGGGCTGTGGCTACTAAAAGGTCCTCAGGAGGTTTGGAGGTGAGACCACGTTGAGACTATTGTCTCAGACACTTCCCTGCCCTAAATCACTCTTCACCCATTCCAGTTCACCCAGAACTTATGTGAGTGTCAGTCATTAGGGAATGAGAGTAAGGAGTCAATGTTAAGGCAACACCCCAATAGTGGTCTCAAGCTGAGTTCCTGGATGCCCCTGGCTTCCAAATGCTTCTTGAGTTACTCAGGGGGTCTTTCTGGGGCAGGAATGCTGAGGAGCCCCGAGAGAATTAAACAACCTCAGTAGAAAGATGCTGGGAAGTCTTGCAAAAAGCTTCCTTTTGAACTTGCCCAACAGGTTACATCCTTAGTGAGGCTTAGTGCCCAACAATCAGGAGACCCTCTGGTCCAGAGAGCTCTTCTCCCTCTGGTGCTTACAGAGATGGGTGGAGAGGGTTCCTGCAGGGGGAAAACATTCTAATTTCAAAGTTTTTCTCTTCCTTCAGGTGCTAATTGGTAGAGCCATGAGCAGATGGTATGAGCTTCTCAGAGCACCTTGGGTGGGGATTTCCAATATGCACACCTGAAGTATAGATTTGGGATGGGAGCAGGATGGGGGTTGAAAGTCCAGAGGCTGATGTTTCTTTGGTAGGTTGATGGAGGGGGAGGGGCAAGAGTGGCCACATTAGTGGAAGCAGGAGTCACAATGAGAATTTGGGGAAAAGAGAATATTGGGGGAAACAGGAGAATGAACACTGCCTCAGGAGTCCCTGCAGTAGGGCTAGGAGAGCTGGGTGTCCCATGAAAGGATGGGCTCCTGGAAACTCATTTGCACACACTGATGGAGAGGAGACCCCTGCTAAGGCTGGAGAGTGAAGCCAGGGAATTCAGCTGACCCTCGATCATAGCCGCGAGGGTGGCCTGTGAAGGTGAATGCACCTAGCCAGGTGGCTGCTTTCTGCCCCCATCTCTCACTTCTCAAACATGCAAGTCCCAGGAGACTGTGTCCAGAACTCCTCGAAAGATTGCTCCTGACAGGCCCCACCCCACCTTTTTCAAGTGTGAGCGATATCTGTGAATGTGCCAGCTCAGAGTGGAGGCGGCTGATGTACCCCAGGGACCACAGTGCAGGCCAGCAAACAGGGCAGAGTGTTCAACCTCCTCTCCCCTAACATGGCATTAAAAGTTTATGGGCAGGCTGTAGAATTCAAAGCCCAGGAACACGGACCCTGTACCTCTGACCCAGCCTGGCTCACTCTCCAGTGAGGGACTGCAGGGGCAACAGGAGCTCCTCTAGGAACTGTGAGGCTTGCCCCTGACGGGTGCCCAGGATACCTGGAGAGGAAGGAAGGCTGCCTGGAGGTGCTGGCATTGAGGTGGGGCCAGGCTCAGGTGGAAGACAATCATTCTGGGCTGGGAGATGGCCATGCAAAGGCCTATAAGTGGGAGGGTCATGGGAGCCTGCAGAGCCCAGTTCAGGGCTATCCTGAGAGGGCCAGGGAGGGAGCAGGAGAGACAGGTGAGGTGGCCTTGGTTGGTGAAGGTGGGGGAGGCCATGCCTATAGGACAGTGGGCTGGGACATTCCAGAGCTCAGTCCCAGGGGCCTGGGCTTATGGTTACTGAAAGGTCTTCAGGTAGTTTGGAGGTGAGCCCAACCAGTGAAATGGATTGGCCGTTGCTAGTGACCAGGGTCTTTGCTGACAGCAATTCTAAAGTGGGGGAAGCCCCTTGTCCCTTCCTCCTTTCCTTCTGGGCCAGTTCAAATGGTCTGGCTGATTCTGAGCAAAGCATGTTCTCTTTTTGCTGCCTGTGAGATGTGCTTAACCTTTCCTTTGCTTCATTCATAGATCCGGACGAAGGACAGAGTCTTTGACAGTATCAGCCACCTCGTCAACCACCACCTAGAGAGCAGCCTGCCCATCGTCTCTGCAGGGAGTGAGCTGTGCCTCCAGCAGCCAGTGGAGAGGAAGCAGTGACCCAGCCAGCGCTGCTCCCAGCACTGCGCACCAGGTCAGGAGGACCTGGAGTGAACTAGAATCGGGGCTGCAGGAACTGGGACAGCTGCTTGTGGCTCAGAGCCTTCTTCAAAAGCTTCAAAAGGAAGGCTTCCTTTAAGGTCAAGTTTCATAAACTTGGTTCTGAATTTCCCATATGCGTATTAAAGGTGTACATACCTATACATCCTATACAAATTATCCCTCTATATTTATATTTTTTAAGACTAAGAAAGATGTAAGACTAATGTTCTGTGCTGTATGTTTTTACTGAAAAAAAAAAAATAAGTTTTGACTGTAGTTGTCCAGGCAAAAATTTAATTCAACTGACCCATCCCACTGGGAAATGCCACTAGGAAGGTGTAGCCTGCAGTTTTACCTAATAAGCACAATTGGAGTGGAATAGAAACACAGAATTGTGAGGGAATCGCAAGGCATGCTGCTCAGAGCATGCCTAGCCCTGCACTGAAAGCTATGAGATACTGGTTCTGAGGCATGGCTGTGCTTGCTGGTGGGAGCGGGCATCCTCCCTTGGCCTCCCTGGGACACCTCCTGTGCTCCCTGCACTGCACTCCACGTGCCTGGGGTATCCAGCACCACACGACTCGCTGCAGCTTCACTAAAGAACAGGTGGCACTCCAGCTCCTCTGGGTCCTGCTGAGCACAGGACCCCGCCACCCTTGATCCCAGTTGTGCGAGGAGTACTTGGGAATTCATCTCATGCCAAAATGGCACAAAATAAGCTTCACCAACCAAGATCTTGATTGACAAGTGCTTCCCTGTTCTCGTGTATCTAATGCTAAAATGGGTATTTGTAGAAGGGTGGTCGGAGCAAATTCCTGGTTTGTGTCTCCCTCTAGTCAGTGGTTGACTACAGGCTGCTTGTGGTAGTTGCTAGTAAAGTCCCCCTCCCGCCTTATACAATAGGGGAGAAGCCTGTGTGACAGCAAGAGCAGGCACCCATCCCAGAGCTCAGTCCCGAAGACTCAGGCATTGAGGCTCCTGGGGCTGCATGTGCCAGAAGCCCAGGAGTCACTGGAATCCATTTGAGGTTCTGCCTCTGGCATGAGGGATGGGGGAAAGGCCTGCTGTCCCAACAAGAAGGTTTCTCAGTCGCTGCAGGGAAGAGCATGTGCCCACCCCCACTCTTTGTCTTGACTCCCTTTCTTCCAGGTAAAATACTGTCATTTCCTGAGGAGTCATTTGGTGTTAGAAAGCTGGCAATGTTTATACCTTTCAAATACTATCTGGGCTGAGACTCCCCTGTGATTTTCACAGATACCCTTTAAAGAATAGATGGATCCATTTGCTTGTTGGCAGCTTGGCTCTCATTCTGGTGAGACCCCACAGGGTACAGCACCCTGTAGGGTACGGGTCAGCAGAATAGAAAGACACACTAAACACGCTTAGAGTTGGATAGTGATAAATCTGATCCTGTAAGGAGAGTTATGAGGAGACTGAAAAATCTGCCAGATAATAATACTGCTAAGTTCTAATGCCAATAGTATGAGCTCCATTTCTGCCTTGGGGTGTGCGTGTGGCCAGATGGAAGGACAGGTTAGAGCTAACCAGTGAGGGTGAGTCAGGGCAGGCCCCAGCCTTCATGCATGGCCTTCTAGGGAGTCCTTGCCTTTGGAGGTACAATGAATTTGAGATGACAGTGAAGTCAGTGTTCTAGAATGTTCTGCAGTGGATTGAAACTCTGGAGAGTCTGACACTAACGTAGACTGTGCTGCTGTTTCCTGGAATGGTTTTGGCTTCAGGCATCATGTGGATACTCTGCTTAGTGATCCAGAAGCAGACGGCTGCACGGGGATGCTGGCAGCAGCTGCATCAGGCTCCTGCCCCAAGACAGCGTACACTTGGGTGCTCTGAGAGCTGCCCTGCACATCTGTCCTCTGGGAGGCTGGGAGCCCTGGAGAGACACACACGGCTCTGACCCACCTGTGCGTGAATATGCACCACATAGAAAAATGTGCGAAATGACCTTCTTTCAACATTCGTGCATTCCCCACTTGTGAAAGGTCAAAATGCTATTATAACATTCAGGGACAATAGCAAAGTAGGAAACGCAAGTTAGGAGCTGTGAATGCTGTAACATTTGATTTACTTTATTTTTCTCTTGGGGGGACTTGAATGGTAATCTGCAGCTTTAGTAGCTCTTGCTGTGAAGTCAGTGTCTGGTTCGATGGTGATAGAAAATATATATAATATTTTTTGCATGAGAATCAATTTAGAAAATTCAAAGTATTGGAGTCAAATTTTTTCTTTTTAATATTAATTCAAAATATACATTTTTAAACTCAGATTATATATTGGTTACACTAGAATAGTGCCAGTGAAGTGAGCAGGCTTCAGACTTAGCAGATGGCAGCGATTTTCTAATGTTTGTTCCCTCCCATTTGTAAAGTGGGTTAGAGCACACATTAGTTATCCCAACTCTTCCCTCCAGCACCGTGTGCTGGGCCACTCCTGTGAGCCTCACAGACACATGGGGAAACTGAGGCTGGGGCTGGTGCCGCACCTTGCTGGAGGCCATGTTGTCATCTGGCTGCAGAGCTCTTCTGCTCACTCAGCATTTCCTGAGCCCTGCTGTGTGCCAGCCTGTGTTTTGAGCTCAGGATTCCAAGGCAAAAGCAATGGAGCCTCCTCCCTGTCTAGCCTGGTCCCCTCTTCCCCACGCTTTCTCAGGCCACATCTCTGCCTGGGCAGGGCAGGGAAGCTGAACAATGAACGCAGCGGGAACGGCACTGTGCCTTGCGTTCCAGGGCCTCAGGCTTCCAGGGCACAGTCGCTGCTGCTGTGCTGGGCCACCCTGGCCCTGCAGAGTGCACCTGGGCCCTGCTGCCCCTCCAATGGGCACTCCCAACACTTAATCCCAAACCTATGTCTTCTGGGAGTACAAGGTGGGGGCCAGCAGTCCTAAAACGGCCCCTCAGCCCTTGCCGAGTGGCCCTAGAGACCCCTACCCACCTCCCCTAACCCCACAAATGAATCAGCTGTGCTTCAAATGACATCTCTGTCCCGCGGAGGCCGGCTGGGCCTCTCGTGGGGGTGCTCATTGTGGTTTAAATCAGCTTTGATTCTTGACCTCCAAGGCTGCCTCTGAGTAGCTCACTGGAGAATCGGGTGGGGAGGTGAAAAACACCGCAGTCAAATGATTCAATCTTAAATCCTGTGCTTAAGACACCACTGTTGCTGCTTTTTATATTTGAAGTGCCCAAAGACTGGGCGTCGCTCAGCCTTGATGAGCGAGCGGCTATTTTGTCAGGCCATCTCTAATGTTGGGATAATGGACAAAGGCCTGATTGGGCCATATATGGCCTTCTTTAGGGCCTCCTGGAGGTGGAGGAGGTCGTGGGTAATTTCTAATACAGGCAGGAAATGACAAGCTGTGTATGTAGGTAAAGGCCTACCTTAAAAGGAAGGACAGGCCCAGGGAAGAGTGGACCCTAAAGGGCTCATGCGCCAGGGGAACAGTGGACATGTGTGTCCAGCCCAACCTCCATGCCTGGTGCTGGGATTCTGAAGGTGGCCCCCAGCTCCTGAAATAAAGCTTTCCTTTACAGTAGCATCCGACACTTGGATAGCTTCTTTCTATAAGCAATGCTTGAAGATGGACATCTGGGTCCTCATTTCCTCCAAACTGGCTGCCACCTGAAGGCAGTCACACATTTCTTTTCTGTTGGGCTGAGCCGGGCAGAAGCCTCAGACTATAGGCCTTTCCGGGGCAGAGGCAATGCGGGCCACGAGTAGATACCTCCATCCAGCCTCCACCCTGACACACCCAGAACGGCATGGACTCAGGCGGGTTGCTGGATTTCTCTGAGCCTTGGCGTGCTCCACACTGCAGGGCTATACGTGTTCCCAGCTTGAGGGAGTGCTGGGGATTGACAAATATATGAAACATATAAAGCGCAATGATTTTCTAAAATTTTGCATTCCCAACGTGCCCATTGGTTCTCTCTCGCTGGCCCAACTTTGCCTGCTGTCCATAAATCCCTTTCTGTGGACGGTGACAGTAGGATTGGGAGTGAGTGGGAGGATTGTGGAAAGATTGCAAAGAGGTCATTGCAGGACTCAGACAGACCTTGCAGTGGGTTTCAGAGTAATACTCAGGTTCTCCCGTGGAACTTTCAAAGCTGGCTCTAAGAAAGATGAAGAGGACAAACCCACTCCTGGACATAGTGCCAACCTAGAACTGTCAGCTCCACACAAGGATCACAGGAAAGGGACCTTGGTAAGACAGCCCAGCAGGGGGGCCCGCTTTTCAGAAGAGGAAACTGGAGCCATGCAAGGGGCTGGGGATCAACTTAGGAAAGAGCACAGGACTCACAGTCCTGGGCCTGCACGTAAAGCTCGCCCCCTGCCCCATGGAAATGGCAAGCAGTGCTTCCCTCCAGGGGTTCTACATCTGTGCTCCATCTCAAAATGCATAAAAGCCTGAGTCATTCAGATGGGAGAGGCAGTGTTTCTATTTCCTCTTAGTTGGGGTTCCTCCAGAAGGAGACCCTGAGGGAGGACTTGAGGGCATGTAGTTTATTTGAGTGAAGATCCCAGGAGTAGGGAGAGAAGGAAGCTGACAAGGAAGGCGTGCATTATCAAGTAAGTTACCATCATGTGCACAACTGGAGCCGAATTCCACTGGGGAACCCCGAGAGACAGAGCTGACACCCCAGAGTTCAACCAGCAAGGTGGGGAGACAGCTGGGGTATTTATGCACCAAGTCTATCACTTATGAAAGGCTGTTTCTGGAAACAATTTGTGACTGGCCCTGCACACACCTGAGCATACTTCCTAAGCCGGGGATGTCCCTGGGACGAGAGACAGGCGTTCATGACAAGAAGACTTGGAGTGGAAGGCAGGCATCAGAACCACCCTGCGAGCTGGTTCAGACAAAGATTGCAGGCCCTCCCACCCCCCTGGCCCCACCAAGTTCCTGACTCCCTAGGTCTGGAGTGGGGCCCAAGAATTTGCATTTCAAAAAATCTTGAGGTGATGCTGGTGCAGCTGCTCTGAAGTCTTTGAGAACCACTCACTAGTGAGAGTTTCTAGCCCTTACCTGTCTCTTATTGATGGCTTTCCCCCCTCTAATTTATAATTATGTTTTCATACCACTTTGTGTCACAGATCCCAGGGTCCGTGCTGTGAATTTAAAAGTGGAGAATTAATAAGCATTTATAACTCCATGCAACCATTGCTGGCAGCTTAAATGCCATCTGCCAGCCACAATTTATTTATAATGGGGTTTATACATATTTATAAGTTTGCAAGCAACAAATGCACAGTTTTAAAACTGGCACATTTTATAGCAGCCAGAAAAATTGCAACTTTATACCAGGACTTGTGAATGTGAATTGCATATGTATATACATATACGCATATACTTACATTGATTAAAAACGGATCTGCATCTCTGTACACACGCAGATTGGCTCTGTGTTGTGCACCTTGGGACTCCTCCCTGGGCCTTGGTTTTTCAGCTAAGTAGGAAATCAGACAAATGTGAAGAATTTGGGAATTGGCAGGCTGTGGCATCAGCCACGGAAGATGGTCCTGGATGCTGTAGGATGTGGGATCCAGCACAAAGGGAACAAGAACAGGACACGAGGACCACAGGGGTTGGGGGAACCCACTGTGGGAAATGACAGAGAAGCCAGCAGGGGAAGACAAAGAAAGAAGAAGGTGGAGGCAGAATAAAGGTGAGAAGAAGGGAAGGGGAGGATAAAACAAGTCTAGATTTAGATCTTCCTTCGTGCAGCCATGCATAGCTGTCTGAGGCCAGCGGGGAAGGAGGAGAAAGGGAAGGCGTGGTGGAGGAGGCTGTGCTCGTGATGTCATGCTTTCGTGTATTCCCAGGTGCAGCTGCATATACCTGGCACAGTTTCTTGGGATTTCTAGCCAGCTTCTTGGCCTCATTTGTGCATTAGTTAATATGTGCCTGGCCCTGTCCTGGGATCATGGGATAGAGAAGTGAATGTATGAGGTCTCTGCCTGAGTTTATAACCTAGAAAGCAATAAAGACACACACACACAAAGGTGTTGGAGTGTGACAAGGCTTAAGGTACCCGTGTGTCCACGTAAACTAGAACCAGCAAGGGTGGAGTGCCCAGGTCAGTCTGGGGACTCTGGAGGCTTCGCACTGTAGGCATCAGATACTGAGTGTTAGTGGCATGGAGGAGAGCATGGAAGGCTCAGGATGCGGGGGGACAGCCTGGAGTTGTCACTCTCAGTAGAGATACTAGAAGGGGCGGGAGGTGATCCCAGCCTCCCTTCTTTCCTCCTCCTGGCTGTCACAGATGCTCTGAATTGATTAATCCTTCAGGCCAAAACCACACAGGCTCCTTCCCTAGGGCTGGAAAAACGGTTCTCGCTGAAAAAGCACCAGGAATAAAATCTCATACAATTTTAGGTGTCTATTTTGTTGTCTCACCTTGAAATACTGCAGACAGAAAAACATGCACATGGGGAGCTGTGGTCCTGAGCTTTGAGGTAATGAATTCCCACTCATGTGATCATTTTTACCATAACCAAAGTTTCTAACCACCAAAATCAAGTGACAATTAAAACAGGCATTAATGGATAAATCCATCTTTAAATATTAATGGGGTTAATTTTGTTAACAACTATGTGTTGGTTGCAAGTGGAATGTTCTCTGTTCATTTGACTTTTGAATATAACTTGTTCCAGAATATTGTAAAATTAAGTATGTGAATGTTTCTTTGTATTCAGAATTAAACATTTGGTGTTAAAATACCAGGATTAGGAGACAACTCCATGTAAATTTAATGTGTAATAATAAGATAATAACTTTTTAAAAAGCATTTGGATGGCAAATTATACACACTGACAAATGAATATTATTTGAAAGTTGTTTTGTTTCCATTAACTTTTGTGAAACAAAAAGAATTACTGTAACAGTCTATGTCTTGGCGTATTGCCAATTCGCCACTTTCTACTTTGTGCTGGAACAGAATTGGCTTTTCCGACATCCCTGAGGAGTGGAAATGCAAAACGAATTTCAAGTTCTCTAATCTTTGTTCTATGACAAATGAAAAACACATAAGTTATCTGGTCAATGTTTTGGAGATTTGACAACACAGCAGGTGAAGAGAATTAGCTTAAATTCCCTCCTCCCTTTCAATGAATCCACAGGGATTCCTTCACTCTGTCAGGAAATGGTGTGGTTTCCAAGCATGAGCCCTTCATGATCTGTCTGGTGCATTTCTGTGCTCCTGGGATCGCCAAGTGCAGGCACAGCATCGCATCCCCAGGTGTCATCCTGTGACCCAGGAGGGGAAGATGACACACCCAATTTAGGTAATGCTGCACTTCTTGTTATAATTGGTTATTGGAAAATGTGCCTTTATTATCAGAACAGTGGTGTGCGCATTTCTGATTATGTAGCTAACCTTTGGATACCTGACTTAGATACTAAAAACATTTGGGTGTTGCGGTTTTGCACTTGTAGATACAATTTAAAAGCATGAAACTGGTGATTTAATTAGATGTTTTCTATAAAATGCACTTTGTTACATTTCTGTGAAAGGGTCTTACCAGCGTGGAATAACTGGCTCAAGGGTTGAGAGAAACAACCATTTTCTAAACAGTTAATTGTTTAAAGGACTATACATGTAAGTCTGCAGGCAATAAAGGCTGTTGTGAAAAGTATCTTTCATTTGGATGATGGATTTTGTATTGCCTCACAAAAGAGAGGAGGGGAGCTTGAAACTTTTCTCTAAGAAGTAGGTATTGTCAGTGATTCCCTGGGAGACTGCTTAAAAAACAGTCACAACAAAGCCTCGTCCCATTCATCAAGGCTGCGGAATGAAAATGCATCCTGGCAGATGTACTCCTAGAGGACTCACCTTACCTTCTAGCACCGGGGTGGGCAGCTGTGTCCTCACTTGTGTTGGGGCATTTCATCATGAGTTGTAACAAGCATCGCTACCAGAACAGTTATGCCAAGCGCTGGCCTCCTCTTTACATAGCAAGCGGGACAGAGGCTAAAATGGACCGTTTGTATGGGAGAAAGCTAGTGTGCAAGGGTTGGCTCTGACCTATTCTCTCCTGCTGCATAAACAACAGCAAATGGGGCAGGACAAGAGGTCCCATGTCTTTGAGCTGCGCTTTTATTGCCATGGGTCTTACAAATTTCTCCCTATCAAAAGACCATTCTCGAAATAGTATGACCTACCAAAATTGGTGTAAATAGCACCCAAGGCACCGAAGCTTCATTAAAATACCACCTATGATAGTGGGTAAGAAGAAAGGGGAAAGGTTCTTTGGGGTTCTAAATGTGGTTTAATTCCTGAAATGCTGAGAAACACAGGTGGGTAGCAAGCCTGCAACAACAGTGCGCACCCCTGCAGTGGGGAGGGCGCCCGGTGAAAACAATAAAACAGCCCCATCACACGGACTCCCAAGAGTGGGTTTCCACAAAGGCTTTTGGTTTTATTATTTTTTTTTTTAACAAACATACATTGGAAATAGTAAAGGTTTCTAACTGAAAAGAGACCTAATGCATAGTTTCTCTGCAGCATAGAAGACCACCTGTTTCCAAACTTCAAGGTTAGGGTTTTGAAACATTCGCTGCTAAATTATCTCCAGCTGGCTAGCTAGTTAGGCATATTGGTGCACATTGGTATCAAAGGTGATTATTTTTTGCATTTAGCAAATGAGCACTATTACTTTTTTGATGTATTTTTAATTCAGATTGCTCAAAAGTCTTGTTATTTCAAGGGAGCCTTATGTCATACCACAAACACTGATACCTCCTAGTGGAAATGGTGGCTGTGGGCTCCCTAGTAGAGTTAATGGATGAAGGCTGCGATACTTAGATATTGGGGACATCAGGGTTATGGAGCAAAGTGTTATGAACAATAGCTACAGAGAGCTCCAACGCTCCCAAAGCAACTCATAACTATAACACAGATAAAGTTCCAAAGTCATTTCATTACCTATGTGAAAATGCAATACTGAATGTTTTGGCTCTCTGATGCATTTTGTTGTTGTTTTATTTATTTATTATTACTATTTTTTGAGACAGAGGGTCGCTCTGTCGCCCAGGCTGGAGTGCAGTGGTGCGATCTCGGCTCACTGCAATCTCCACCTCCCGGGTTTGAGCAATTCTCCAGCCTCAGCCTCCCAAGTAGCTGGGACTAAAGGCACGCGCTACTGCATCCAGCTAATTTTTGTATTTTTAGTAGAGACGGGATTTCACCATGTTGGCCAGGCTGGTCACAAACTCCTGACCTCAGGTGATCCACCCGCCTTAGCCTCCCAAAGTGCTGGGATTACAGGCATGAGCCACTGCGCCCGGCCTGTTGTTGTTTTCTTAATCCAGTACTTTAATGTTTTACTGTCCTAGAAATGCCCTGGGTTTTCTCATGCTATTTCATAACAGAATATGCTACTTTTCATTGATGTCAAGAAGGCAACAGAAATGCTCCTGGGGAAGATCTCCTTACAAATAGGTTTCATCTCATCAGTAACAAAAATTAGAAAAGTCTTTGGTCAGCCCATGGAGATGAGTTACCCTGAACCCACGAAAATGTCTCTTTATAAGAGCAACTTGCATCAGATGACAAAACAGGAATCAATTTCTCTTAGAAAAAGTTATTAATGTGTTAAGACTACTCTTTTAGGTTTTATTCAGGCAAATGCTCACTGAACCTAAAATACTTTAGGGGACTCTGATGGGAGGTTCCTTTGAACGCTGGTTGGTTCTGTCCTTGTTTTTAAAGAGAACGCAACACAGCAACTGTGTGCTTATGATAGTTCTACAAACGTGTTCGCTTTTCTTTCCATCTATTTGTATAACATGTACAATCCTTGGGGAAGAGCACGTACAAAAATGTCTTCTAAGTAATCCCTTTACAAGGTAAACAGACTGCTACGGGTTCAACTTATGTTGAAAAGTAAAATTATAGCATCACGTAGGTATTATTACATTACTCTGAAGAATGGATAAACTGCCAGATCACATTTTCTAACCTGACAATTAAACTTCTTTCACTGACAGTCACGATCAGTGCCAGCTTTCAGGACACTGTGAAGCTGCTGGTGGCCACAGCTACTTAGCTGTGATGCCACGGGGGATTACTGACTTGGTGCTTTTCTAATATAGAAACAAACTCAGCATAGAATCAAAGTGCTGTCTTGTGAATCTCTGCTCATTTTCTGGACACCTTCCGTTTCCTGAAGCAGACCCCTGCCCCATTGGCGTGGGAAGGTGAGCCAGGCCAGCCGTCCGCTTCTGCTTCTCCCTCATAGGCTCTTTCTTTGGCCCATCTGGGGGTACAAGCTCCTGGGTGATCTTGGCTGGCTTTTCTGTGATTTGCAGAAAACCTGGAAACCATCACAAAATTTGGCTTTGGAATATGATTAAAATTACACAGGGACAAATGACTGAAAGGATACAGGGCTTCACATGAATGAAACCAGCCAGCTGGGGTGGGTCAGACCCACACATCTGGGGCCAGCCTTGGACAAGCCCTTTTTGGGGAATTTGAACTTTAAGAACTTGGTTAACATTAGATTCATGTCAGTCTAAGGAGACCAGGGATGGCATGTCCACCTAGTTCAAAACAATGTCCTTGTACTGGGGGTTCAGTCTGAACCCACTTGTATAACCTGTTACCTAACTGTGTGTTGTATGGAGATTCTATGTAGGTACCACATGGCAAACACCTGCAACACAAATTCTGTGTAACATAGAGATGTATGAATATAGAAGCATCCATTCTATGCACAGGAAATGTAGTGTAAAATCATCAAAACACCATTCAGAGGCACATGGAGAATCACACAGCATCGTGTGGCCCACGACCTTCCCTCTCTGTGAACAAAAGGGAGGGTGTCTAGGATGCAGCAGAAGGCAGCGGATGATGTCAGCAGCTTAGTATATCTGAAAGACTCTGGAGCCCAAAGTGGACAAGGCACGTTGTTTACACTGAAACGGGGTGGTGATTCCTTGGGCCCCCTCTGTAAGAGACATCCACACTGGGCAGGCTGTTGGTCAAAGTAAGGTAGCTCTCCTGAGTCACAGCTCTCGAGGGGCCCTTGTGGAAGCGATGCATGCAATAAATAAGAACACAGCCGCAGAGCAGGGCGCATGGAGACGATCAGTTGCAGAAGATCCCATTCTGAAGTGCTGCGTTCTTGTCCATGATGCAGGATGAGGGGGCTGTGTGGGGCAGGTCTTCCTTGACCTTCGGAGAGTGGCTGCTGTTGTTGCTGCTGCTTGATTTACTTCTACTTGGGTCGAGCGCAGGCTGGATGGGTGAGGTGTGGGTCCCCCGTCCCCTGACCAGGCAGTTGCAGACCAGACGGAAGAAGGCCCGCCGCATCTCCTTGCTGGCCAGCGTGTAGATGACCGGGTTCATGGCGGAGTTGAGCACAGCCAACACGATGAACCACTGAGCCTTGAAGAGGACGGGGCACGCCTGCACCCTGCAGGCCACATCAATGAGGAAGAGGATGAAGAGTGGGGACCAGCAGGCGATGAACACGCTCACCACAATCACCACGGTCCGCAGCAGTGCCATGGACCGCTCCGAGTTGTTGTGGTTGGCCACCTTACGGCTGCTGGACTTCACCAGGAAGTAGATGCGTGCGTAGAGGATCACGATGGTCACCAGGATGGCCGTGAAGATGCTGATGCAGAAGGCGATGTACTTCTTGGAGTAGAGGGGCAGGATGGTAGAGCAGTCAGGGAGATTGTGCAGGCAGTTCCAGCCCAGAATGGGCAGGGCGCCCAGCGTGAAGGCAATGAGCCAGCACATCCCGATCAGGAGGAAGACGCGGTGCTTCTTGTTGGCGTCGTAAGGCCTCATTTTGATCATCGTCAAGTGCCGCTCGATGGCGATGGCCAGTAAGCTGCAGGTGGACGCCCCGAGGGCCACGAACATACTGCCCTCCCTGAGGAACCAGACCGTGGGAGACAGGCTGAACGTCTTCTTGCCAGACATCAGAATGTTGACCTTGTAAGCGATGCCGGCCAGCAGGTCGCAGAGAGCCAGGTTGCCAATGAAAAAGTACATGCGGTTGTGAAATTTATTGTTTTTCCAGATGGCAATCAAAACCATCAGGTTCTCCAAGACGATGAAGCTGCAGATGACCAAGAAGAGCACGGTGGTGAGCGTGCTGCCCTCAGAGGCCTCCTTCAGCCTGTCCGCCAGCTTCCCCACGTACTGGTAATGCTCCCGCAGGGTCTCGTTCCCCCGCGCAGGCTGGAGACGCGGCGGGAGGGCAGTAGCCATCACTTGGCATTCACAGACGATCAGCTCCAAAATCCACGAGAGGGCGCCCGAGGAACATTCATTTCAAAGGGAAGCGGGGCTGAGGTTCTGGCTTCATTCAGCAAGGCGTGCAGGCCAGACTCCCGCGAGGGCGTTGAAAAAGTGCTCCTGCCAACAGATAAAAAGAGGGAACGACCATAGATAAAACGATCGCCGCCTACGGGGCCACGGCAACGCTGTTGGAGAAAGGCATGAAAAACGTGGAAGTACTGGGATGGCTAGCCACGTCAGGCTGCAGAGAGGGTCTTTAGACACAGGCTAAATTCCTAAGTGATTGGGGGAGACCATGGGAAGCGATTTGGTGTCTAGAGTTGCCGGGAAGGGAAATTCAGTGCATGAATTATTGAATCCTGTAACAAAGATACACAGACCCAAGTACAGCTTCCATCTGGAAATCTCCAGGCACTAGAAAATGCTAACTAGTCCTCATCTAGGGCATGGGAGCTGGTGACCCATTATCCCAGTTACTCAGGGAAAAGCAGGATTTTCTCAGGACCAAAAAGCAGGATGGAATCTGAATGATGCCGGCTCAATTTCTAAGACCTCCCTGGTGAGTTTCACAGTGACATCGTGGGAAGCTCCCGCACTTCCCAGATGGCGTCCCCTGGATCCAGGCCCAGAAATCAGGTCTGAATGGGCTGTAGGTCGGCCTGGCAGAGAGCCCTGAGGCCTGACCATGCGGCCATCGAGGGACTAACAGTGCATGTCTGGGCAGTGCCCATGCAGACACCGCACTCGTGAGCAGCGAGTCCGGAGCCCAGCAAAGAAGGAACATCAACCTGCAAAAACGGGACCCAAGTCTACAGAGGATAAAGGAAGGACAGGAAAGCAGCGACCATCACACTGACTGAGTCTGGCTTGAAATTCAGAGCCCTGAATATCAAACAGAGCATGGGTGCATGTGAGCCAACAGAAGTGGCACATTTGAGAGCACTGCGAGAGAGGGAAAGTGGTGAGCGAAGGCCTCGATGGGTTCTGAATTCCAAACTCTTTCCCCACCAGACCTCAAACACTTGCACTCAGCCACACCTGGTAATATCGATCAGCCTTCTGTGATGTCGATGATGCCACACACTCAACTATCAAGGTAGAAACTGCTTTCAGTGGACTCATTTATTTTATTTTATGTTTTATTTTTATTAAAAAAAATTTTTTTTTGAGATGAAGTGTTGCTCTGTCACCCAGGCTGGAATGCAGTGGCGCGATCTTGGCTCACTGCAACCTCTGCCTCCCGGGTTCAAGTGATTCTGCTGCCTCAGCCTCCCAAGTAGCTGGGATTACAGGCACCCACCACCATGCCTGGCTAATGTTTGTATTTTTAGTAGAGACGGGGTTTCACCATGTTGGTCAGGCTGGGCTCGAACTCCTGACCTCAAGTGATCAGCCTGCCTCAGCCTCCCAAAGTGCTGGGATTACAGGCATGAGACATCACGCCCAGCCATCATTTATTATTTGAGTATTTAAATATCTAATTAAGTTCAAATGAGGTTAATTTAAAAGAGCCCACTGTGTGTATCCAGTGAATTTTTTTTAACTTTTTTACAATGTTTGAACCACAGCCCTAAATTTGCTTCAGAGACGCATGAACTACTCACCAATACTAGGGGCTCTGCATTTTAGAGTTGATAGACTCTGAATCTCATCCACCCATGAGTTTATTCCCAGGTACAAATCAGTCCCTTAAAGATCCAGGGCTTGCCTGGGTGGGGCTGAGAAGCAGAGGTGGCTCCAAATGGTTTCTGTGTCCTTGTGACCCTCCGGAGTGGTGAATGCTGTCAAAGCCCTCCTCTCCCTACATCAATTTGGGGGTCCTGGATTTTCTTAGATGGCCCCTTGCTTCTTTGCAAAGACTTTTTTTCCAGTGTCCTAGAGCTTGGTGGTGTTGGTTGTTCTGGAAACCCCGGGGGTGGGGGATTGGCCGGGGGTGGGATGTCCGAGCTGACGTCTGTGCTCTGCCTGGAACCGCCCTGACCCTTCCCAGCTGCTGCCTCCTGAAGTCACAGAGGCCTTGGGTCAAGGTCAGCTGGAATGCCAAGTGCTGGCAGAAAGGCTTATATGTTGGCCAAGGCCCTCTGCTAACTGCAGAAAGAAAAAGCAGCCAAGTTCCAAGTCCAGGCTGATGATGCAGGACGAGAGGGGGTTGCCTGCCCAGATCTCTCCCATCACTCATGAGCCATGACAGGCAGCGCAGGGCCCTGGGCCTGCCTCCTCGAGCTGTGGCTCACCCATGCCAGCCCTACTTGGCTCCCCATTCACCTGAGAAGAGACCACGTCTTGCCTGTAGGTTCTCCTGGAGGCAAACAGGACAGTCCAGTGGGCAGCCTTCCCCCCAGCCCCTCCCTCTCTACCGTTTCTGATTTTTATTTAAATCTTGCCCATCCTTCAAGCCTCAAGTCAAATTCCACTTGCTCTATAACATTTTCTGGAATCATCCCAGCCCCTGGTGACTTTTCTCTGAGGCTGCATGCCACTTCTGAAAAAGGACTGCAAACTATCTCTTTAAATGGGGCAATACCATAGTCAGCAGCATTTTCTGAGCATTGAGCTTATCCATTAACACAGGGACTTTCACCATGGGTAAGTTCACAGTACCCTCCCCAGCATCCTGTACACTGATGGGTGCTAAAAAGATACTGTCCCTTTAGTTGTTTTTGTTTGTTTGTTTTTTGTTTTGTTTTGTTTTGGGGATGGAGTCTCATTCTGTCACCCAGGCTGGAGTGCAGTGGCGCGATCCCGGCTCACCACACCCTCGGCCTCCCGGCTTCAAGCGATTCTCCTGCCTCAGCCTCCTGAGTAGCTGGGACTACAGGTGCCCGCCACCATGCCCGGCTAATATTTGTATTTTTAGTAGAGACGGGGTTTCACCATGTTGGCCAGGCTGGTCTTGAACTCCTGACCTCAAGTGATCTGCCTGCCTTGGCCTCCCAAAGTGCTGGGATTACAGGTGTGAACCACCACATCAGGCCTAGTATTGCTTATCATTTCTTTCTTTCTTTATCTGTGAACAGGGAGTGGAGAATCACTATTTCTCATTTTCACTTTGCTGGGTTTCCACCCCAATCAGGGGCCTCTCAGGGACACATGTGCTGTGCCCGGCATGCACCCTGGCATGAAGCCGGGTATGTGGACAACCTGGGCCCTCAGGCTGTCTCCCGCCACCTCCAGTACCACTGCACAGGGCTGATGGGGGCTGCAAGGGCTCTGCCATTTCCCACATGAACAGCCACTCATGCTCATGGAAAAGGCATGGAGCAAAGGCAGTCTGTGAGCAGTGCCCTGTGCCAGCATCCTTCCTCCCATAGCAACTGGGGCCAGAGCCCTCACCATGCTGCCAAACAGATGACCTGCCCGGCTCACATTGCAACGAGAGGGGCCATCACCTGGCAGACAGCCAGCTGTCCATGACACCACAGTGTCCTGGTTTATCCTACAGATCACTGGGATACCCACCCCAGTATGTTGGGTTTCTGTCCCAGAAACCGACAAGCTGCAGACAAACCTTGGTTCCAATGTCAGTGATTCCTGAGGCCCTTTTTCCCCAGCTCAGGTAGGGATTCAAGTACAGCTCCATGTTCCTCATCCTTTTAGGTAACACTGGCATGTTGTTATAATTCAGACTGTTCTTGTACTAACTCAGTTTGCCTCCTGTGCCTCAGTTTCCCCCATGACAACCTGACCCTACCATTTTATACATGTCCTGTCTCCTCTGAACTTTCTCCACACCTTTGCTTTTGCCATGCATCCAACAGCCAGATCTGGACTTGCTCCCGGGAATGGAGAGAAGAGGGTGAATAGACCTACGGCTTATACCAAATTGAGCGGAGCAGAAAACAAGCAAACAATTAAAAACTAATAACCAGCAATAAAATAACCCCAATAAACGCAGTATAAGATTTGCCAGAGACCCATCAAAATCATGAATCTTGAGGGCAAACATATTTTCCCACTAATGTTTGATTTATCATTTCCCTTATAATTAGGTATTCATCCCTCAAGAAGCATATTTGTCGAGAACATCTTTTGTTAAATATGATTCTCTGCATTTTGCATAAGTGGAAGATATCTGGCTGTCTTTGGAATCTAAAAGCTCTTTTTCTCTGGATTATCAACATTTACAAAGCAGGCCTCATCCCAAGAGTTAAGTGCTGGGCTAAAGGCCAGATTGATTTTGGATGCGTTTACACATTATTGCACACGGTTAAAAACATCTCATGGACAAGAGTTCCCCTCCGCTCCTGAGGGGTAGCAGCCACAGACCTCAAGTTTGCTAGAAGAAAGCTCAAAGCCCACCCCAGCCTGAGGCTCCTGGAGTCAGCAAGCCCTACTCAGGGCAAGAGGGGAGTCAGCCACTCCGGCGGATTGGTACTAACACTGCCAGGCACGGCAGGAGTGCTGGGCACTGCAGGCACCAGCAGGCCTGGGAGGCTGACCTGCCCCACCACACAGAGATCAGTGAGACCAGCACCCAGGCCAGCAACAAGACAGGCCAGACCCTGCAGCCTTCCTTGTGCCCCTCCTAGTCACCACCTGTCCCCAAGCATGACGACTACCTGGGATAGGACTCTCCCCTAGGTGAGTTTAGCCTGCTTCTGACCTTCATATGAATGAAACCCTGCAGGATACAATTGTGTCCATTGCTTTCCTCTCCCCATGATGCCTGTAGAGTCATGCACATAGATGCACCTGCATGCTGAATATTCTTGCTCTCATGGTGTGGGTAGATACACTACCCTCTATTCGTTCTTGTTTATGGACATGGGGTAATTTCTTCCATGGCCCATGTGTTGATTATCATCAAGGAGCACTGCTGGGATTGATTGAGGATGTTCTCTTGGCGAACACATGTCCATGTTTCTGCAGGGCCAACGTTGATTTGTGAGCGGTGTGTTGATGTCTGAGATGGGCTTTAACCATGACTCGGAGGCACTGGGTTTCCCAGACCCCAGCCAGCCCATCTTGCAAAACTGGTGTGGGGAGAAGGGGTGGCCCGTAACACAGGGCAAGACTGATGCAGTATTAGTCTTCACTCTTCGCTTTATTCCAAAAGTAAGTGTCCAGAGCTGGCAGTGACATTGTAAATTTGATCATGGCTTAAATTCCACCTGAACGCTTAGAAATAAAGCCAGATGCTGAGACATATGGCTCTTTGCAGACTAGTTTTGTATATACTCAGAAAGCTCGGCACATTACAGAAGACACAGGAGTACAGACAGCTGCAGGGTAGACACGCTCCTCCTCATTAGTGGTGGTCTTCTAACCAATACAGACGCTGACACTGACGCTGGGCTGCTCCCACTGCCCACCTCCATGGCACATCCTTGCCTGGTCGTTCCACCTTCTTCCAAGTGCTACACTAACACATCTCCCTGACCACCTGGGCAGACCCCGCCCACCACCCAGCTCTTCAAGAGACTTAAGTATTTGATTGTCTGCATCTTCAGTCTTTCCATGTTTACTGAGAGACACTGCTCACATCTGAACTTACCTGAGTTCTACTCAAGAAAGACCCCATTAGCTAAGGGTTTTCATGTCATCCTCACTAAGCTGGGATCATCCAGCCTACCTCAAAGCATTTTAATACCAACACATTTTTTTTTTTTGTCGAGAAGGAATAAGACGCCTTCTGGAAGATGAGTATGCAGTGGATGACCCCAAGTTAGACCCTGCCAAGGTCAGAGGGGCCTACCTTCCCCCGATTTCCAAGTAGAAACATTGCTGGGAGGAGGGTGAGCCAGAGGGAGGAGGCCGGATGGATTCCAGATGTGCTTTCTATACTAGCGATTCGCTTTCTCTACCCATGTCAAGTTGAAAAATAAACAAACTATAAAAGGAAGAAAAAGAGAAAAAATAAAGAAAATATTTCCACAGTCTGGTCTCCTTCCCAACACCCCCCTTCCTCTCTCCGCATAAAAGATAGGCACAATAAGATAGTAAGATAACATCTTGGTCAGATGCAGGATGCTATATTTTTAATAGGCATGTACTCCCAGGGAAATTAACTAGTTCATCCTCCAAACTGAATTAAAACACCAAACATATGCCAACAAGCAAAATTTCTTGGAAAGCAAGATTTTTTTTAAATTTCATTCAAAATAACTTGGAAAGGAAATAATGAGTCGGCCGTTACAAGGCTCCAGCAAAATTCCTTTGCTAATGAGTATTTTCCCTTGCTCTAGATTTCTTGGGTGACCTCGCTCTGCTTTTGGAGATAGTCCATTGCAAAATGCATGCTTCACACACCCGGCTGCACACGCTTGGCCCATTAATGCAGCTCCCCTGAGAAATAACAACTGTTACAGACAAACCAGGTGAGGGCTTTGTATCTTTTCTCCCTTCTCTTCTTCAAAGCATGCAAGTCAGTGCACTTCCCTGTTTAGACTTACTGCTTCCCGGTGGCTTTTCCCCAAGTCCTTCTCCAACACAAATAAGGCTGGGACGTTATGAGCTATCAGGGCATAGTCCAGGGAACCCCAGATATGGAGGCTGTGCCCCAGGAAACTCAGGCCCCGGCCCCGAGCATCTGCCTCCGTGAACACCATCCTGAGCTTCCAGACTTGCATGTGAGAAGGCAAGTGCGTCTGAGCCAGGAGGTGTTTGACCCCTTGGCCCGTCCATGAGTCTTTTTAAACCTTCTTCATTCTGCTGCTGCTTCATGACGGCATAGGATAAATGACTCTCAAGATTTCCACAGGGATGAATCCACAGGGATGTGGAAATAGGCTCTGTGAGGTGGCTAAAGGCACATTCAAATAAGAGGCATCCTGCCCACGAAGGCTACCTGAGAACCTTCCTATCCCTTCCCGAAGCAGCAGTCTCACCTGGTGACTCAGCATGTGTGCCACCTTGCACCACGGACACAGCACACATGGCCCCATGGCAGCATCTGCCTTCTGAATGTACACAGGAGGAGACCGAGGCTGGGGGAGGGGGGGTGTCACTTGTCCTTGGTCACAGAGCTTGGAAGGGGCTGGGCTGGGCCGGTGTCCGTGCCGTCTGATTCCAGAATGTCACATTAGGGATGAGCTCTTTGGGAGGCTGCCACCTTGCCACTGGTTCTTTGCCTAGGTGGTGACAAGAGATTCTCTGGCATGTTTTAGAGACAAACTGCCTCATGCTCCCATGCCAGCAGAATGTTAGCATGTCATTCTGGGGGCACTGAAATATCTGGAAAATTTCGAAGCCAGGAAAATGGAGTGGCATCTGCAAGGCCAAAGAGCACCATCCACTGCTTGAGGAGCAGACCCTCACCCCGCTGTGTGAACTGACCCCAGTCCGGCCTGTGAGCAGTGAAGATCCACTCACTGGGCACCAATCTGCACTGGACAATCTCGTCACTGATTTAACCCAACTGGCCTATTGTCTCTTACAGACACAGCTTCAATTCCTCAAAAATAGGATTCAAAAAAGGGAAGGAGACTTTATGCCCAGTAGCTATAACAGTAACAGCAACCGAAACGTGTTATTAACTGAAACTAGATACGATTCCACTCAGTCTATTCTTTTTCCTCAAACATTATATATCTCCAAAAGCTTAAGGAAAATCTTCAGGCAATTAATTTGGCAGAAAACATATGGCAGAGGAATAATAGGAAATGCCTCCAAAACTGATAAGAAAGGAATTACGAAGCCAAATATGAGGAAACAGAAAGGTTCATAGAACCCACAGCACAGCACCCTGGTTCCAGCTACGGTAAACAGACTGCATAAGGCTGGCAGCCTGGCTCTGGTAACACTTGGGAAACAGTACAACGTCCTGGCAGTTAAAGGGTTCTACGGCAGGGCAACCTCAGATTTTTCAAGATTGTGGCATGCTCAAATTCTCTTTTTTGGTAATAAAAATATACCTACAGTATATGATAAAAATATACATACAGCACAGGTATTGAGGAAGATGAAAGAGATACCATGAAATCAAGTTAGTGTCATAATTTCCAGAAAGAGGAAACCCGGTTCCTGAATTTTGAGAAATAAGATCCTTCGGCCACTATGTAAAGTTTCTTCTATAGGAAACTGTAGTCTCTACCCTTTGCATATGGTAGAAAATCAGAGACTCATGCATTTGAATAAAAATCACAATGATAAAGAGGAAAATGGCATTTTCAAAGATGAAAACTGGTTGAGAAACCATTCTCTCTTAAGGGGGGAGGCTCTTAAGGGTTAGCTTCAGTTTGTATCTCTGGTGTTAGGTGATGGGAGTGACTTCAGAGGCCCAAAGTGAGTGCTTACTGGTTTGCTAATGAAAAAAGCCTGATGTGTGGTTCTTCTTCTATGGCAACAAAGTTATTCAACCTACCATTAAGGTCTGCATCCAAGAAATAATACTTTACAGATATGAACACTTCCACAGCTCCTCAAGCACACACACACACACACCCCGCACCATCACCACCTCCTCAACCAACACCAGCCCTGGGCATGGCCAGCTATCCTTGTTAGTCATATATCTGCAGAACATAATCCTTCCCTTGTACTTTCTAGGAATTATATTTTTCTTAACCATGCCTGCAAGATTTTCGTCTATGAATAAAAAACATTGAAAAGATAAATTATGAATATGTGGTTATATACAAAGTCTGTGACTTCTAATGTCCAGATTTTAGAATGATGCCTAATTCTGGAGGTCTCAGAGGTCCAAGTGGGAGTGGGTACCATGTATAGGGTGGGCCTCCATTTAAAAGTAACCTTCTAAAGAGCTCTCTGTTCCTGTAGCTCCCCTTTCCTTATTGGAAGGGTCAAAACGAAGTGTGTTCCCTTAAAAAATCCAACAAGAAGTTCCTTTCTTATATCCAAACATAAAAACATCACAAAGAAATATGCCATTGGGAGTGTCCAAAGCCCAGAAAGTCAGAGGAAGAGAGAGAGAGAGAGAGAGAGAGAGAGAGACAGAGAGAGACTATTGGGAGACTCAAAAAGCACAAAGCCCCTTCTCTAGCTGTTATCTCAGTTATGAACACAACGTACTGATTTTCCGTGGGAACCTCATTATTGCACTGTGGGGACTTCGTCGTCCAGCACCGATTCTGACGGCCCTAATTGCCTTGTTTGAGAAATGTTAGGAAAAAACTAATTTTCCGGCGAATATTGTTTAAAAGAATGATTTTCCCAGGCTAACGACCACAACCCTCTCCCACGTCCAGCGTCCCCAGGCCTTGGCACTGCGGGAGCCTAACTTTTTAATTGTCCAAGGAAAACGACTGATGGAACTTCTCCACGAACAGCCTCTCCACTTTCACCCAGGTATTCACCTCCTGCCCGTTGTAAACGCTCCGGGTGCGGTGGAAAAGGCCTCCTCCGCGTTCCTGCAGCGGCTCTGGGGGAGGGGTGCTGATGTGGAGCGCTCCGGCCGCCGTGGCGCGCCCAGGTCCCCGTCGCGCCCGGGATCAGTGGGAATTTTGTTGGAAAGGTGGGTCCTTCGGCCCCCAGACCCCCACCCTGGTTCTGCGTCCGCGCGCCCCGCCCGGGCCCGCCGCTCACCTCCGTCGGCTGAGGGCGCTGGGGCCACCGGCATCCTGGCGGGTGGCGCGCGGCGGTGCCGGGGCGCCCGGTCCTGCGCTCGAATGCCAGCTGGGCTGGGAGGCCCGGCAGTCTCCGGGCTCGCGACGTCGTTCCCGGGCCTGGGGTCCTGCTCGGTCGCGTCCTGACGCCGCCTTCGGGTCCCTGAGTCCCTGTTCCCTGTCCCCGGAACCGGCTTCCTCGGCCTCTGCCCGAGCGAGTCAGAGACTAAACTTTTCCAGCGGCCCGCCGGGGCGGGACCCGCGCTCCGCCCCTCCCCTCGCCGTCCCCGACTCCCGCCCCTCTCCCCCCCACTCCCCGTCCCCAGCCCGCGAACCCGGTACTCCTCCAGCTCCCCACCTACCGCTCAAGCCGCCTGGTCTCCGGGCGCCCCGCCCGCCCCTCTCCTGGACCCCTTCTCCCCGACCCCACCAATCCCCTAGGGTCCGGCTCGCCCTTCGGCCCCTGTCCCCAGGCCGGCCTCCAGACCCTGTTCTCATGGGGCGAGCTCCAGGTGCCGAACTCGGGCGCCCAGAGACCCAGCGGGAACAGGCTCGGAACCAGGACCGAGGACTGGGTTTGGGCGGGCGCCTGCCGCGCTGACAGCGAGGGTTTGTTTGGGCCGATTCTTAAGAGGATTAATACTATCATTATCGTTGTCCCGATCCTGACCATTTCCTTTTGTAACTGGCCGAGCACCGGCTTGGGCTTGTAGGTGGGCGCCTGGCGCCGGACAGCGTTTTTGTTTGGGCTTCTTCCTTCTCGGCGCTGTTCCCCTCCGGCGCCTGCCTGGTCCCTCTCTGCGCTCTACCCCCAGGCACGCAGAGGCTTGGGCTCCAGACGGGGGCAGCACTCTCCCCCAGCCTCTGCTGGTGCACCAGAGCCCACTCCCGCACAGAGCAGCGCCCCTCCTAGACCGGCAGCCGGCGGATCTCAGCCGAACCCCATGCGACCCCCTTCCTCACGCGGATTTGCCCCTTTTGTGTGGCAATAATAATAATAAATTCATATGAAGGTTTCAAACAGAAGAATTCCGAGAGAAGGAACTGCCAAATTTTCAATCAATGCCAAAGGCCATGATCGAGCGAACACAGAAACAACAGTAGAAGCTTGGGGAGAAAGGAGAAAAATAAAGAAAAAGGAGGAGGAGGAAAAGGAGAGAGGGGAGAAGCGGGAGGAAGAAGACGAAAAAGCAAGGAGAGGCCTGTTATCCGACTGTACATTCCTGGGCTGGCAGGATTGGGGCCGCTGGGGCCGCTGCAGAGAGTTGAGGATTCTTTGTGCAAAGGCCGCTCGTTACTTTCTGTCTTTTCCCCTCTTGCCTCCAGAGGATCAGCCCAGCGCATCCTTCCCTTGGAGCAGGGTGCATATGCTTATTTGGGGTGCAGTTTGAGCGGTGAAGGGCACCAAGAGTGGAAGTCGGAGGCACTCCTGTTCGCTCCTGAGAAACGCAAGCCCTCAGCAATTGAGCTGAAGGAGGCAAGTGACTCTGCCTGCTGAGGCTGCCGGCCCTAGAGTCTCTGGCCCCCGGGAGCTGGGGGACTTCCCAGCATTTTCGCCCAAGCCACTTTGCCTATGCTACTGTGGTCTCCCGGCATTGTAGCCTTCCAACTTGTTCAAAGTGCCCGGTGCACGCTTCTGAGAAGCCACTTCTGTCCCAAGTTTCATGTGGGCCTGAATGTGCATCCCTTTGTTGGACTCCTACAGCATCAAGTCAAGAAAAGAAGGAAACATGCTCCTTTGGCATTGGTCACAGCCAGGATAACAATACAGCAGGCTGTGGCCACTGTGTCTACCAAAGTGGTCAGTAGGTTCATCAACACATCTGTTCAATTAGGCGCTTCCCATGATGAAAAATTTACTGCTAGGGTACTGGCTGAGGGTTGTTTTAACGGGCACCCAAGTCTCCGTTCCTAGAGAAAGTCAGTTACCCTGATATAATAGAGCAACCTTGAGGCGTGGTGATGCCTCCAAAACTAGTCTCCAGAATCGGAGCCCAGAAGCCCTGAGGATCAATGTGGCTCTCATGCTTTATGGCAGGTTTCCCTAAGAGAGACCCAGGATCTGACCCATGGCATCACTGAAATTCCTCTTTCAGTAAGGCTCCGTTTCCCTAAAGATCCCTGTCCTCAGTGGGTCTCCCCACACATGGGCCTCTCACTCACCCACTGCCCCACCCCCATCTGCTGCCCTCTTCCTGGGCCTTAAAGCTCAGACTCTAGACTGACAAGGAGCTCTCCATGCCCCTGTAGAGACCATCTTCTCTCACCACTTCTCTTGAGAGAAACGGCCCTCCCTACAATTCTGTTGAATAAGTCTCCTTCTCTGCATCCTGGTGCACAAGTGAAAGCAGTTTAACAGAAGAATGCCAGCTCATAAACGTAGAAATGGGAGAATGAGGAAATCCCCATTCTGTAACCCTTAATGAAATAATTAAATCACGCAGTGTGCACTGGTGGGTGTCAAACCCTTAGGTGGAAATGTGCAGGCGAACTGGTGCTAATTGGAAAAAAAAGAAAAAGGTTTTCCATTTTCCATTTTTTTATGGAGACATCTGGCTGTACCTTAAAGGAAGATCAAACTCAGTGTCACTAATACTGGCTCAACCTGGCATTATGTGATGCAAAAGAAATACACAACATCATTGTTGCTGTGTGCTTGCCAAAGATGCTTCAATTGAATCAACTGCAAAGCCTCTAGAGTTTACTGCAAGTTTACAGGAAATGGAAGAGCTTGAGCCATGAGTTAAATGACACCACGGGAAAAAACTGGACTACCAGAGTGTGGGCGTTCTGCAGTACTGAGCTCTTCCAAAAAAAAAAAAATAAATGTCAAGAAAAAGGGGTGAGGGATTCTTCTGGTATAAGAACAGCTGAAAAGAAGAAGTATAACAATAAGTACAAATCCAGATTGACTCCCAGCTGGACAAATGAGCACACACACACACACACACACACAAACATTTTGGAGGAAATTACAAATTGGAGGGATTATTGAATGATAGTATAGAATTATTGTTAACGTTTTTAGGTGTGATAATGGTATAATGTTTATTTGGGAGAATGGCTTTAATTTTAGGAGGTGCTGCTGAAGTATTAAAGGATAAAATGCCTTCATGTCTAAAACTTATTTTAAATTGTTCAGCACAGTACGTGCACATAAGCTGATATGACAAAAGGTTGGTGATTATTGGTTCTAGGTGGTGGATATAGGGAAGGGGTTGTACAATCTGTTCTCCTTCTTTGTATCTTTGAACTTTTTCCATAATAAAAAGTTGGAGAAAAATAAAATGGCAGGTACTAAACAACTAAAATATTTCTCTACCTTTGCGCTTAGACTTTAAATCGAATCTAGGCTTATGGGAATAAAATTGAAAGATACTATGAGTTATGTCTGTATACTTTTGAAAATCATGTGGCCCCAAACTTAAATATGATTTGAATAAATGTATTATATATCACAATTATGTAATATAACCTTACATGCTTTTTTAATTTAAAAAATGAAATATATTCACTTTCCCAACAAATGAGCGTCCACAGCCTGGTGAGCAGGTACAGTGTGGTTAAAGGACATGCAGCTTTAAGATTCGAACTCAAAGTGAGCCCTTCCTCCAGCAGAACCAGTGCACTGCAGGAGAGCAGAATTGTCTCAGAAGAGCTGAGTAAATGCACCTCCTTTCTCAGTCTCCTCTGCCCTCCCAACCTCTGCTTCCAGGATCCCAAGGTGCCTCCTCAAGTTTCTGGGTCCGAGTTAATCTGCGTTATCTCTACTCTTAGCTCTGTTTAGCATAAAGCCTGCAACAGACAGTCAATATCTGAGTAAATGTGCATGCATGATTTTTTTTTGTTTGTCTGAGGCCTTTTCTCAGGAAAATGTGTGTTGGTCGCAGTTTGCACACATGAGCTTGACTCCTCAAGTCCTGAAGGTTTCCAGAGGAGGACTGCCCCCTGCAAGGTGGGGTCTCACAGATAGTTATGATGGTTAATTGTATGTGTGCACTTGACTGGGGCATGGGGTGCCCAGATATGTGGTCAAACATTATTCTGAATGTGTCTGTGAGGGGGTTTCTGGATGAAATTGGCACGTGAGTCAGTAGAGTGAGGAAAGCAGATGGCCCTTCCTAGTGTGGGTGAGCCTCACCCAATTAGTTGAGGACCTGAGTAGACTGTTATTGAAGACAAAAGCCAACGCTCTCCCTAGTTAGAGAGAAGTCTCTAACTAGGAGAATCCTGTTAGGACTGGAACTGGGACCTTGGACCTATAGACATTGGATGTGTCAGCCTCCATAAATGCGTGGGCCAATTCCTTATAATAAAGCCTTTGTGTACGCTATAGGTATACCTCCTGTGGTTTCTGTTCCTCTGGAGAGACCTGACTGATGCAGTGGCCCCAGGGAAAGGGCAGAACCTCACAGATATGGCCACTGTGGTAGAAGGGAGCCCGGGGCTACAGTGGGGACAAGCGGCTTGTGGTCAGTCCATCTGCACCTTGCCAGATATCTCAGAGCCATTGCTTCTCTGTCGGCTTGCTCTACACAGAACTTGGGGGAAATCACTTTAAAATATTGACCCCGATGTGGATTTGTAGAATGAAACTTGGCTTTTTGTACAATAACCCTGTCTTGACCCAAATGAAGCCTTTGACTCGTTGCTAGAGCTCTTTAGGGAGGCGTGTTCATTTGGTGACAGAGATGTCTTCCAATGCTGAGTCTCAGCACTTCAACTGTGGCTCCACAGTGATTACATCACCATGTCCCATCATTAAGCCCTTAATATGTTCCCACTTCCAACCTCATGGTCGGCCAGAAACCATCAGAAGCTTCAGGAATTTTTCTTTTTTTTTTTTTTTTTTTTTTTAAGACGGAGGCTTGCTCTGTCGCCCAGGCTGGAGTGCAATGGTGTAATCTCGGCTCACTGCAACCTCCGCCTCCTGGGTTCAAGCAATTCTCCTGCCTCAGCCTCCTGAGTAGCTGGGATTACAGACACCCACCACCGTGCCTGGCTACTTTTTGTATTTTTCAGTAGAGACGGGGTTTCACCATGTTGGTCAGGCTGGTCTCGAACTGCTGACCTCAGGTGATCTACCTGCCTCAGCCTCCCAACGTTCTGGGATTACAAGCATGAGCCACCAGGAATTGTTCTTTGTACGTTTCATATTTTGTAATGATGTTTGTAATATTCAGAAACATAACTCGTTGTGTGTGTGTGTGTGTGTGTGTGTGGTGTGTGTGTGGTTTGTATGGTCCACCATGTGTGTGCATGTGTGTGTGTGCATGTTTGCATGTTTGCATGTTCGTGTTTACTGGAGAGGCAGGGAATGTGTCTGTCCCTCTGTGGAAGACGCAAACATGGCCTCTGAGGCCTCTTTTGGTCTCCTGCTTGGCTTTCTGCTTGCTCTGAGCTCTGCCTTCTCCTTTCTTTCCCTGGTTACATCCTGCCCAGGGAGAGTTCGTGTTACCCTCAGGTGCAAGTTGCACAGCACATCTGAGTGGGAAGCACACACCCACGCCAGGTTCATGAACTTCTAGGGGCCTTAAGTCATTGTTCATGAAAAATATATTAGTACCCTTAATAACTAAAAGGCGAAGTCAAACAACCACAGCACTTTTCTGGGTGAAATATTCCCCCCAATCCCTTCCCTTGGCTGGTAACAGAATGGGAATTCACCACCACCTTGGGCAAGTGATGACTTCCTTTCCTTTTTCAACCATTATATAGTAAGATGAAACTCTCAAACGACCTGAAAGTGAGATGAAAATCACCTCAAAAGAACCAGTATTATGCAACAAGTTTACATTAAAAACAAAGAATATTTCAACAATCTGCCTTCAGCATATCCATGTGATGAAAGCAGGTGGCCCGGTTGAGTGTGGGTGGGCCTCACCTAATCAGTTGAGGGTCTGAAAAGCCTTCACTCTATCCATCTGAATTGTGAGGACTCAAGTGCAGTTAGACATATGAAATGAAAGAATTATAATAAATGGGAAAACAGGCAGGTTTAGCTCTTTTAAACACAGAAATAGTTGTAGAAAGTCCATATGGATATGGCGGGTGCAGACAAGAAATGCCCACTGAGCCTGTTGGAGACTATGCTAGGGTTGCTTCATATACCCTTTTATGAAGCAGAGAGGTTGCTGTCATTTGCAGCAATGAGCAAATAAAGGCTTGGAGAGGGGACCTCCTTCAAGTCTACACAACCCATAAGGAGGAGAGCCATTGATTCTTATAGAACCACACCCTGTCTCCTCTCTCCATTCTGTTCCCAACCTCTTGCCAGTGATATTGATGGGAAACATGCTGTTTAACCACAATGTGAAAGGCACAGGAGCAAATATCCAAATTATTGCAGCAAACAGCTGGCAGGAGACATTTGCTCAGAGATACCCCATCACTATGAATTGAGCATTGTTATCTACAGTGCATTCTCAGAGAACATACGTCAAACTCAGAGTTTGCTACCGGAAGCATCACTTTAGGATCTGGAAAAAAATTAACAAATTATTCTGGCATGAGGAATCAGACTTACATTGGGCAGGATGTAGTGTTTTCAGATACAGTGGGAGCAGACAGGGAAATAAGAACTCAACTGGCAGAGGTGATGAGGGTCTAATATGTTCTTGCACATGTGTTTTTGTTAAAAGCCTGTACATTCTGAGAGCCAGGAGAAAGATTGGAAGACACACTGCTGGGGGAGGCACTCTTGATTCCCTCTCTACTGTTTTGACTGAGGCTTACTGGAGGCTCATAGTGAAGCCTGCATCTGAATTCCACAAACGGGCAGTGCCATCTTTAGCAGTCTTGATGCTCTGAGTCAAATTAGTCCAAAAAACTTTCTTGTCTTTGTGGATACCACACCTGGGGGGTGTGGTGGGGGCTGGCTTGCTGGAGGAGTGCTCTTCACTTACAAACTGTTTATACACACTGTAAACTGTAAGTCAACAAAAGTGCCCAGTTGTGTTTGAATCGTTCATTCAATGGCATGCAGTGGATGGGGTGGTTATGCACAAACCTGTTTGCATTCTGCATAGACTGGTTCGGCGTATTCCTCCCCTGCCCCTGGCTCTTTGAACAAGTGTCGACAATGTTGTGGAATAACTTTTCTTCTTCTTGGCTACCAAAAGGTTTACTTTATGGTGGGAATGGAGAGAGGGTGGAAATGAATATAAAGGGTAATTGCCAATTTCCTTATTCTTCTGACATCAAAGGCAGTGGATTTTAAGCAGAGAGGACTGAAGGAGTTTTGATGGGGCAATAAGGGCAAATGCCAGCCAGTACTGCTGATCTAGTGCTTACACCATTCTGGACACTGTTCAGAGAGCTCTACACACAGAGACTCACTTACTCCTCATAGCAACCCTGTGAGACCAACACCAATATCATCCCATTGTTCAGATGAGAAAACCAAGGTACAGAGAAACTTTATATATTTGCTCAGAGTCACACAGCTCATAGCTGGCAGAGCTCTGGTTTGACCCTGGATACTGTAAAGATGGCTGGGGTGCCTTGTCCAGTTGAAGTTTGTTGATGTATTTTAGCCCTTTGGAGGTTGCAACCCCTGAAAGACACTGGGCTGACTTTTTTTGTGGATGACCACCACCCAGGGCACCTGCGGAGAGCCAGGGGGTCTGGCTGGAGCCCAAGGACAGAGTGGGGAGGACAGATGCTATCACAGACCCTCAGTCTTGCCACTCCCCACATCTACTCTCAAATCTCAAGGTCTGCAGCTGGGGCTGTCCAAAAGGAGTCTGGGTGGGCTCCATCCAGTCTCACCCAAACCAGCCAATGGTATTCCAGATTTGAGAGTAGATGTGGGGAGTGGCAAGACTGACTGGAATACCATTGGCTGGTTTGGGTGAGACTGGATGGAGCCCACCCAGACTCCTTTTGGACAGCCCCAGCTGCAGACCTTGAGGACAGCCATTACAGGCTGGGTGCTGCCATACGAAGAACAATGTGGGGGTGGGGAGAGGGTAGAGGGCTTGCTCCTTGTCTTGCTTTCACCATAACTCTTGGTTAATAAAGAAACTACTTAACCTTTGGGTTTGTCCTCATCTGAAAATTGTACACTCTAGTGATCAGTACAATGTTAAATATTGGGGCATTTAAAAGAATAGTAGGATTCTACAACTTTACACAATATACACATGTGTGAAAATTTTTTCTTCCATATTAGTTGAATTGAAACCATGCAAAACCTTACTTCTTAATTTAAAAAAAAAACTAAATCTGACATTTAAGAGAGAAAATGTCTCAGTAATCTAAGCTCTCACCTCAAGAAACTAGAAAAAGCAAGCAAAATGAATGTCAAGCAAGCAGAGAAGGACACAATAAAGATAAAAGCAGAAATTAAATTAAAACAAAAAAATCAATGAAACAAAAGGTACATCTTTGAAAAGATCGATAAATTGGCATATTCTAGCAAGACTGACAAAAAAAGAGAAAGAAGGCAGAGATTACTAATATAAAGAGTGAACAGAGGCTATCACTACACACCCCACAGACATCAGAAGGATACTAAAGGAATACAGTAAACAATTCAACACACACACATTTTATGACGTAGGTGAAATGAACCAATTCATTGAAAAGCACAGCAACCACAGTTCTTGCAATATGAAATAAGCAATTTGAATAGCCCTATTAACTATTAAGAAAATAGAATTTATAAACTCTCCAAAAAGAAAGTCAAGGCCCAGATTGTGTCACTAAAAAAGGCTACCAAACATATAAAAAATTTAACAACAATTCTACACAATCTCATCTAGGAAACAGAAGAAGTAGAGATGCTTCCTAACTCATTTTATGAGGTAAGTAGGATACTTACTCCAAAACCAAAGACAGTACCAAAACATGATACAGACCAGTATTCCTCATAAATATAGACACATACATTCTTAAGAAAATACAGCAAATATAATTCAGCAATATACAAAAATAATTATGTACTATGATCAAGTTGGGTTTATTCCAAAGATAAAAGGCTGGGTTAAAATTTTAAAAATCACGCCCTATAGTCTACAATACTAATAGGCTTAATGAGAAAAATTATGTGATTACATCAATTTATACAAAAAAATTTGACAAAATTCAAGGCCCATTTATGATAAAACTCTCAAGAAATTAGAAATAGAAAGGACCTTCCTCAGTGTGATAAAGAGCATCTGCAAAAAGCAACAGCTATCATCACAGTTAATGGTGAAAGACTGAACGCATTCCTTTCAGATCTGGGAAAAAAACAAGATGTCCCCTCTCTCTACTTCCATTCAACATAGTACTGGAAGTTCTAGCCAGCACAATAAGAAAATAAAAGAAAATGAAGGCATGTAGATCTAAAAGAAAGATACAAAGTGTCCCTATTGCAGATGACATGATAATCTGCACGAAAAATCTCAAGGCATTTACAAAAACAAAACAAAGTAACACAAGACAAAACAAACAAGCACATGAACAAAAACCTCCTAGAACTAATAAGCAAAGTTGCAAGATACAAGACCAACCCCATAGTATTTTTATATACTCACAATGAACATATGGAAACTGAAATTAAAAGTACAATATCTCATACAATCAGTAACACAAAATAAAATTATCAGGTGTAAATCCAACAAAACACTTATAGGATTTGTATGCTGAAAAAGACAAAGCTGAAAAGAAAAATCAAAAATAAAAATAAACACAGACATACCATGTTCATGGATTGGAATACTCAACATAATAAAGGCGTCAATTCTTCCAAACTGGTAAACAGGCTTATCACAATTACTATCACAATTTCAGTAAGATTTTTTGTGAACATAAATAAGATTATTCTAAAATCTATATAGGAAAGCAAAGAAACTAGAATGGCTAAAACAATTCTGAAGATAAAAAATATGATGAGACCTATCAGTTTATCAGACTCTGATACTTAATATGTAGGTACGTTACTCAAGACTCTGTGATACTGGTAGAGAGAGAGACACATTGATCAATAGAACAGAATAGAGAGCCCAGAAATAGCCCCACACGGGTGTGGTCAACAGATTTTTGACAGAAGTGCAAAAGCAGTCTAATGAAAGAATGATAGTCTTGTCAACAAATGTTGCTGGGTCAGTTGGATATCCATAAGCAAAAAAATGTACCTTGACCTAAACCTTACACTTAATACAAAAGCTAACTCAAAGTGGATCACAGATTAAAATGTAAAGGGTTTATACCCCCATTACATTTAAATGAAGCTTTTATATTTAAATGAAATATCCCTTTACATTTAAATAAAACTTTTACAAGATAACATAGGAGAATATCTTTGGGACCTAGGGCTTGGTGAAAAGTAATTTAAAATGATAGCAAGGCATAATCTATAAAAGAAAAACATCAATATAGAAGACCTCATTAAAATGAAACCTAGCTCTGCAAAAGACACTGTGAAGAGGGTGAAAAGACAAGCTATAGACTGGAAGAAAATATTTGCAAACTGCAGATCTGACAAAAGGGCTCATAACTAGAATTTGTAAAGAATATATTAAAAACTTGATAGTAAGAAAATCAAACAATTCAAATAGAATATGGGCTAAAGATATGAAGAGGACACATGGATAATGGCACATGACCAACCATTAGGGGAATGCAAATAAGGTCATGATGAAATTTCACCACAGATCTATGAGAACAGCTAGAACAAAAGATACTGCCAATGCCAAATGTTTGTAAGGATGTGGAGAAACTGGATCACTCTAGCAGGAATGTAACATGGTACAGCCACTCTGGAAAAGAGTTGGACAGTTTATTAAAAAATTAAACATTCAGTACGGAACAACCCAGCAACTGCTCTCCTGGGCATGCATCCCAGTGGAATTAAAAATAAATTCATCCCTGTGGAATTCCATGGAATTTGACAGAAGGTCGACAGAAAACCTGCACACGATTGACCACAGCAGCTTTACTTGTAATAGCCCAAACCTGGAAACAGCCAAAATATGCTAACTAGATGATTCACTAAATGGATGGTGGCCGTCTACCAAGGAGTTTTACTCAGCGATAAAAAGAATCCACTGTTGATACATGCAACAACTTAACTGAATCTCAAGACTATTATGCTGAGTGAAAAAAAACCAAAATCTGTATGATTTTTGTGGCAGGCCAGGTCTCACTAACAACTGTTTCAGTACTGACTGAGTGGTTAAGTTAAATATTAGAAACCAATGCCCTTATACAAAGGCTGGGATGTAACAAAAGCCCATTAGGAGTTTGGCCTAGGCCTTTCCTGGGCCTTAAAGCATGACAAAATAATGAAGGAATTCTTAACAGGGCCCATTTAGGATTAAACAAGTTTTATTGTGGGTCTGAAGAAACTCCCCAGGCCTCCACAAACAAGTTTACTGGGGGTCTGAAGGAACTCCTCAAACCTCCGTGATTTAGCAGGAGACAAAATAAGGGTAATCACCTCAGCACCTGGACCTATTTAGATTAAGTAAATTTACTGAGGCTCCAGAGGAAGGTCTTCAGGACTCAGACCTTAGTTACAGATTAAAATAAGTTAATCACTTACACCTTTAGACGAATGCACACTTACACATAGATATATAGCTTAGAAGGTATATAAGCTCTGAAAAACTTTGTAATTTTGAGTTGGTCTGGTGATAATTTACAGGCCTTCTCCCTGTAACCGGTTACAGAAATAAAAACTCTCTTCCTCCCCAGTTCATCTGCATCTCGTTATTGGGCCACAAGAAATAGCAGCCCCCCCACTCAGTTTGGTCCAGGAACAATTTCACTTACGTAATATACATGGAGATGGGAAACAGATTAGTGGTTGCCAGGGGCCAGGACGAGGGGCTGGTGGTGAGAGAGAAATGGGTGTAAACATAAAGGAGAGGCAGGTAGTTGCAGCCAAGCACTGTAGCCGAGTAAAGGAGAGAGAGGCAGGTAGATGCAGCCAGGCATGGCAGCCAGGTAAGGGAGAGAGAGGCAGGTAGACATAAAGGAGACTAGGGAGATCTTCGGGGCAATGAACTCATTCTGTAACTTGATTGCAGTAATGGTGACATGAATCTATACATGTGATAAATGGCACAGAACTACACACATCACACACACATACACACAACATGCTGTGCAATGTCAATTTCCTGGTATTGATATTACAATTATGTAAGGTGTAACCACTGGAGGAACTGGGTGAAGGGTACATGGAACTCTGTACTATCTTTACTTATAATTGCAAATTCCTGTGATTCTACCATTCTTTCTAAATAAAAAATTAAACATTTAAATAATTAAAAATCAGAAAACCCCCTTTAGTGTCTGTGGGTGTGAAAAATTTAACAAGAGATGTTCCACTAGGCAATTTAAAGGGTAAATGTGTTCTAAAGACCATACCCAAGTATTGGAGAGTAGACCCCTTAATGAGAAGGAACTGGGTCATCCTCTTATTAGGCAAGTGGGGTGGCAGGAAACTGCACATAGAAATACCGTGGACTTGGTTTGGAATCATGTTGCTGTTCCTGGAGCCTGCAGGCTCAATGAGGAATGGCTTTTTTCTAAACTATTGTCTTTCCAGACAATGCAAATACAGCACATAGAACTCCAAAACCTTGAGCCACAAATCCCAGGATCCCTTGGGGAAGCTGGAGGAAGGCTGGGGGCTGCAGGCTCTCTGTATCCAGAGAGACGTGCTCAGTGCTGGTGGCCAGCTTGGCCATTTCCTGCTTCATGGAACTGAGCTTGGCACCAGCACTTCTTGCCATTTCTCAAGTGGCTCATTGCCCTTAACTCTGACTTTTATATGACCGCATGGCTCCCAGCTGTAGTCTTTATTTTTCTTGAATTTATCCACTTATCTCCTCTTGGTTAGCCTGAGCATCTAAACTTAAAATCATAATGCTACAAAATTTTTTCCTTCCTTTTTTCCCTTTTATTTATCCTTAAATGCCTATGTACCCATTATAGTCAATGAAGCCCTGGTACATCCCGCAGTCCCCACAACTTTCATTGAATGGAATTAACTCTATTCTTTATGAATTACAGATGATTTTTTCTAGCACGGTGGCATCTACTTTCAGGTGATTATAGAGGATTCTGAATTACCTTTGGGGCTTCAGACAACAGGTTAGGCCCTGCAAGTAGGCGTTTTTTGGGGTTTATCATTTACCTCTGCTTTTATCTGGTTTTGCAAGATCCTAAGGCCACAACTAGGATCTTGCATCTGAGGGCTTTCCTGATTAGGGATTTCAGTCCTAAAGCAAAGATCAGAAGCTGTCTTAGACTCCTGGAGTTGAAGGACTCTGGTCATTTTGTTTCTTCCCTTTTTGCTTAGGACAGCAAGAGACAAGAGAGTCGGGGGTAAGGGAGGCTGGGATGGTGTTGATGGGCTTGTGTGCTGGGTTTATGAAAGACTGAGGGCATTTATAAAGAAAAGCTTTAATGTTTCTTAAGTACAATTCTTATTAGGTGACTGTATAAAATTCCATTTTAATTGTTAAAAATGGCAGTGCAGGTGGTCATTTCACATGGCTCAATGTAACACAGTCTCCTGCAAAACAGCCTTTCTTCCTCTGTCCTTTCCCTACCAAAAACACACAGTCTTCTTTCCTCTTTTTGTCCCTCGACACCCTCTTCCAACAAGCCTCCTCTCATCCCAGCACCTCGATCCTAACCAACCACAATATTTACCGGTTCCCAGGAGACAGCAGTATTTGATGTGGTTTGCAAACATCAGCATTGTAGACCAAATGGGAATGGGCTTGACAGGAAGCTGATGGGGGAGAATTCTCCTGGTGTGAACGCTTCAGGCTTCCCAGTGGCAGTAAAAGGAGCAGGAGGAGGAGGAGACGGGGAGATGACCATTAATGAGCCTTCTGCATAGCTTCATCCTGAGATTCCAGCTCAGGCACCCAGGGATTTGCTTTCCTGTGCTCCTGAGTCAGGTTTCTTATACCCAGGGCCAATGTTGTTCCCTTTCTTGGTTCTGGAGGACAATCTAGCAAGCTCATTGTCAGCAACCTCCTCGGCAAGTCCGAGTTGCAGCCTCTTCCACTTTGCTAAGCCAGTTTCCACCCCTTCAACCACTTCTCCTCTCCCAAATGCTTGCTGTCTTTCTCCCTAATGTCTCTGGTCCAGCTTTCTTCGTCCCTTTGGCCTTCAAATCTGGTAAATTTATTGCCACTAGAGTGGAGTTTCAGGAGTGTGAGAAGGTAAGAGTGGTGAATGCAATATATTCACGTGGAAAATGCATTGGGTTTTAAGCACAGGGAAATCATCTCATTTTAAACAATAATAACAACAGCACAACCCTTCATTAGACAACTTACTCCTCCTGCTGCCCACAGCTACCATCTTTCCTCACCTTCCTAGAAAAGTACTATTTCCTCTCTTTCTCCTCAGCTCTCTCCCATTTAGCTTGAATCCATTACTGCAAGCAGAGCACCTCCTGCTAACGCTGCCCAGGTCCTCGGTGCCAACACCACTGCCCTTCTCCTCCACTGTGACCACCCAGCCAACTCTGCCAGTACGAATCCTGCTTTGGGGCAGTTGTTTTTCCCTAGATCATCTCTTGATTCTCCTGTCTGCTACTCCTTTGCTCTACTTTGCAGATGCCTCTGGTTTTACTCACGGCTGCACCTGGGGCCTTCTCGTTTCTAATTTTCTTTTTAATTTCCGTAATAGTCATGCATCATTCACAACTTCACTCTGCCCAATACATGCCTCGCACTGTAGCCAAGGTGTCTTCTCAAAATGCCCCTCTATAGCTCCTCGGCTCCTGGGGTGAAGTCCACACTCTTGCACGGCCTACGTGCCCTGTGTATCCTGGCTCCAGCCATCTCTGCCTTGTCACACCTGTACTCTCTCGGCTGTCTCCTCCCCACCTCCAGAAAGCTCATTCTTGTCATGCTGCCTCCTGCCACAGGGCTTTTGCTGTCCCCCCTCCTTAAGTGTTTGCCTCCTTGCTTACCACATTACATCCCACACATGTTCCAGACAAGTGGTCCTTCCTGCAGGAAGCCTTCCGTGCTATGTCTGATTTGCTCCATATTACCTCCTGGCTATTGAAGAGGTAAATCTCCCCTAATTCCCCTTCCTTCACCCCAAATTGGATTCTGCATCTGCCTTCAGACCTTGCTCCCCACTCTCCAGAAGGCTTGGATCTCTGTTACACTTGAGCACCACATCTGTGAGATTTTTCCTTCATTCAAGCCAGTTTCAAGGCATGGTGCAGAGGGTTGTTTCTGTCCCCCCACGTGGTAGAAACATAATTTCTATTCACTTCTGCCTGCTTTGACATGATGGCAGTTCCTGACCTTTCTTGAGGAGGGGAGGATTTATCTTTTTTCAAATTACTCACATAAACTGATCTTTTTATTTTTAAAATTCACATAATTCAAATGCACGTGAACATTCAGGATGTGTAGACTATTTTCAGTCCCACCCTGGCATGCCACAACCACCCCATGCCAGGACCTGGCACTCAGGAGCCCTGGAAGATCTCCTGGGGAGTCCTGCATCCAGACCTGCCTGCTTACCTGGGGGTATCAGCTTGATGACCCTCCTGGTCGGGGCTGGAGCTGTGGAGGTGGCCAGATATGCCCAGCAGAGCCACAATGCAGAGAAAGAACAAGGTTTCATTTCACTTACAGTCTTCCAGGGTCAAGAGATTTTTATTCACCAAATTAAAATGTTTGACAGTTGCTTGCTTAATATAAGTGGGCAGGAGGGACCAGGGCGCTGGGAGAATAGACAGCCACTTTGGCTAGATTCCAAAACCTGGAGACAGTAGAAATGTAGGCTCAGCAACTCTGCGGTTCTGAAGCTCAAGAGGGCCCTGAGCAAAGGGTGGAGAAAGAAAGTGTGTGTGTGTGTGTGTGTGTGTGTGTGTGTGTGTGTGTGTTTACAGCAGGGGTCTCAGAACCTTACAAGGCAGTTTTCTGTAGGCAGGACAGGCTGATTTGAAGTGGTTGCCCTGTTTACCTCCCTCGGCTCCTTGCTGATCACTTGCTTCTGATACCTTGGGGATCTGACAATATATTTGGAATGTTTTATGCCAATTACTGCTTTGGTTACTAGTATTTTTTTTCTTTCCTTCCTTCCTTCCTTCCTTCCTTCCTTCCTTCCTTCCTTCCTTCCTTCCTCCTCCCCTTCCCTTCCCTTCCCTCCCCTCCCCTCCTCTACCCTCCCCTCCCCTCCCCTCCTCTACCCTCCCCTCCCCTCCCCTCCCCTCCCCTTCCCTTCCCTTCCCTTTCCTTTTTTGAGATGGAGTCTCACTCTGTTGCCCAGGCTGGAGTGCAGTGGCACGATCTCAGCTCACTGCAACCTCTACCTCCCAGGTTCAAGTGATTGTCCTGCCTCAGCCTCCTGAGTAGCTGGGATTACAGGTGCCCACCACCACACCCAGCTCATTTTTGTGTTTTTAGGAAAGACAGGGTTTCACCATGTTGATCAGGCTGGTCTTGAACTCCTGACCTCAGGTGATCCACCCGCCTGCCTCAGCCTCCCAAAGCACTGGGATTACAGGCATGAGCCACTGCGCCTGGCAGTTACTGGTATTTTCAATCCATTTTCTACTATGTTGGAAGAAAATTTAAGATGAAAACAGTCTTATTTTTCTCCCACTATCAATCTTATTTGATTCAGATGTCAAGAAAGCAAGGTGTTTTCTGTGTTAACCTAGAATTTTAAAATATTGCTGCTGGTATTATATTATGCTCGCCTAAATTTGCAGGACAACAGCCATGTTGTGAGCGTCCACAAAGTGGCAGATTAGATCCAGTCATTATTCAAGCAACATATATTTATATTCTTGTCACTTTTAATGAAATTTTCAACATAAACTTGCTACATTTATCAGTGTTCTTTCTGCCAAGCACTCTGTCATATAGAGAGTAAATTCCAGGGCCCTTTAAAAAGAAACTAGAATATATGGTTTGGGCAACTAAGTACTTTCTGCTCTCCCTCCCTCTCTCTGTCCCTCCCATCTATCATTCATTGATTTCTTTATTTAATCCATTAACTAATGTTGCCACGCCAGGCCCAGAACTGGCACTGGGAGCACAGTGATGAATGGGACTAAATATCTGTCCTCAAAAAGCCTATAATCTAGGAGAGAGGGAAGAACAGAAGATAGAAGTGGTGGCAAGGATGACAGCTGCTCTCATGGAGGGGCAGCAAGACTGCAAGCATGGAGGGTGGGGCAAAGGCCTCCTGACAGAGGAGGGGCTCACCCTCCAGCTTGCAGGACACACACACACACACACACACACACACACACACGCATGCGCGCGCGCGCGCACTCATGCACGTGTGTGGCACAGACCGCAGCCCCCAGCTCAGGGGCGCTGGGAAATGGAGCCAGCCTGGAGTACTCCAGCTCTCTGAGCATTGCCATCTCTGTGTGTGTGTGTGTGAGAGAGAGTGCATACACGTGTGTGTCTCTCTCTGTATTTACACGTGCATGTTTGTGCATGTGTCAGTGAGTGTGCGGGCATGTAAGAATGTGTGTAGAATGTGTGTAAAATGTGTGTATGTTTTGTGTAGTGTGTAGTGTGTAGTGTGTGTGTGTGTGTGGTGTGTAATGTGTGTGCCTGTGTGTGTGGTGCGTGTATGAATATGTGTTGTGTAGTGTTTGTATTGTGTGTAGTGTAGTGTGTGTGTTTCTATGGTGTGTGTGGTGTGTGGTTTTTGTTGTGTAGTGTGTGCTTGTGTGGTGTGCATATGTGGTATGTGTGTGGGATATAGTGTGCTGTGTGGTGTGTATGTATAGTGTAGTATTGTGTGGTGAATGAGTGTGTTGTATGTGGTGTTGTGTGCATGTGCTTGTGTGGTGTGTGGTGTGTGTCTGTTGCATGTAGTGTATATGGTATGTGTATTGTGTGGTGTGCATGTGTTTGTGTGGTGTGTGTGTTGTATAGTCTGCACGTATTTGTATTTTGTGTGTTGTGTGCTGTGTAGTCTGCATGTGTTTGTGTGTGATGTTTGTATTGTGTAGTGTGTGTTGCTCAGTCTGCATGTTTGTGTGTTGCGTGTGTTGTATGTTGTGTAATCTGTATGTGTTTGTGTGTTGTGTGTGGTGTGTTGTTTGCATGTGTTTGTGTGTGGTGTATGGGTGTGTTGTGTGTTGTATAGTCTGTGTATGTGGTGTGTGAATGTGTGTTGTGTGGTCTGTGTGTGGTCTGTGTGTGTTGTGTCATCTGTGTGTGTTCGTGTGTGGTGTGCATTGTGCAGTTTGTGTGGTGTGTGTGTGTGGTGTGTAGGTTGTTGGGTGGCTGTGAGGTGTGGTGTGTGCATGCGTTTGTGTGTGGTGTATGTGAGTGTGTGTTGTGTTGTGTAGTCTGTGTATGTGTGGTGTGAGGTGTGTGTTTTGTGTAGTCTGCATGTGTTTGTATGATGTGCGTGTTGTGTAATCTGCATGTGTTGGTGAGTTGTGTATGGTGTGTTGTGTGCATGTGTTTGCATGTGGTGTATGTATGTGTGTGTGTTGTGTAGCCTGCGTGTATTTGTGTGTGGCATGTGTTGTGTCGTCTGTGTTTGTGTGTAGTGTGTGTGTGTGCGTTGTGTAGTTTGTGTGTTGTGTGTGTTGTGTAGGTTGTTGGGTGGTTGTGGGGTGTGGTGTGTGCATGTGTTTGTGTGTGGTACATGTATGTGTTGTGTGTTGTGTAGTCTGCATATATGTGATGTGTGTTTTGTGTGTGTTGTGTAGTCTGCATGTTTGTTGTGTGTGTGCTGTGTAGTCTGTGTGTGTGTGGTGTGTGTGGTGTGCATTGTGTAGTTAGTATAGTGTGTGTTGTGTGGTGTGTGCATGTGTTCGTGTGTGGTATATGTGAATGTGGGTTCTGTGTTGTGTAGTCTGTGTGTGGGGGGTGTGGTGTGCATCGTGTAGTTTGTGTGTTGTGTGTGTTGTGTGCATGTGTTTGTGTATGGTGTATGTTTGTTGTGTGTTGTGTAGTCTGTGTGTGGGGGGTGTGTGATGTGCATTGTGTAGTTTGTGTGTTGTGTGCATGTGTTTGTGTGTGGTGTATGTGAGTGTGTGTTGTGTAGTCTGCATGTATTCATGTGGTGTGTCTGACTGTGTATGGCACATGAAAGTGTGAGTGTGTGTCTGCGTTGCAGGAGCTGGCATGGGAAGGGAGAGATGCTGAGGATCCCCGCCTGGCTCCTGGAGGTATCTTGGCCTTTTTGCAGGCTTCACAGCTGGTGGGTGTCCTGGCCCGGGGGCATTAGACAAGCAAGGCTGCAATGATGAGGCTGGAACGTCAGACCCTGTGAAATCAGGGAAGCTGCAAACCTTAGCTCCCTGAGGTGGCTCGATGAGACTTTGCTCACCCTGAGCAGTGGCACCTAGCAGAAGCAGGCGGGAGGATCCCAAGTGGACATTTCTTTAAAGCTGGTGGTTAAGGTTCCTAGACAGGCACAGGGAACTTGTTGGATAAGTCCCAATCACCCCCACTTCTGCATATATTGGATCAGTGTCCCTGCATTGATGCTGTTGCAGCGTCCTTATTTTCCAAGCGCCCATGGCCTAAGAAAAGGCCAAACAGGACCTAACAGGTGTCTGAGGAGGCTGAGAAAAGAGGCTGCAGGCTGACTGCTGGTCTTGGAGACCCCCCCGGTAGGGGGCTGAGGAGGGGCTGCGGGGAGCAGTGAGACCTCTGGAAGCTTCACAGTGGTTCACAAGCGTGGCTGCACATTTAAATCCAGAGGAACTTAAAGCAGCACGTTCACCACACTCCAGCCCAACTGAACACGAATTTCAGGCTTTGTGGTTTTGATCCCCAGGTAATTAGGTTTGTGATTAAGGTTGAAGACCAGGATCTGCCTAGTTCCTTGTGTTGTCCTGGGATCACCTGTGTCTAGACTGTCCCAAGTTACAGAGCTAGATCCTTAGGCCTAACACAGACTCGGGGTCTGAGGCTATGGGGTGGGCCTGGGAACCTGTATGACAATGCAGTTAATAGGATATTTTTACTTAGACCCCAGTCAAACCAAACAGATTGGGCTCCACATAGGGCAAGGGAAAAGTAAAGAAAAGATGCTTGGCTGGCGAAAAAGGCAGGTGGCCCCACTAGGCATCAAACATGTGGCAGGGATAAGCCTGGGTTCTAAGGGGTGTATAGCGGTGAAAAGAGCAGGCTCTGTTGTCAAAAACATGTGGGAGGCAGACAGCCTAATTAACATGTACAATAAAGTGTGCAAATGCTGCACGTGCAGTGCAGCATGAAAATGATACATGTATGATGCAGAGTATATACGCTGCATATGTGATACAGGATGTAAGTGAAACACGTATGCTGCAGGGTGTATCATACTCTGGGTGTAGGCGATGCACGTATAATGCAGAGTGTGAATGCTACATGTATGATGCAGGGTGTAAATGCTGCATGTGCAATGCTGGGTGCAAATGCTTCATGCCGTTGGGCCCTGGCACTGAGGTATGTGCTGGTATCTCCCCGGTGTAGTGATGTCTCAGAACCTGAAGGATGAAACATTGGTCAGAGTTCTTGGTTGCAGACAACAAAATCCACTTTAAAAAAAGAAAAAAACTGGATGGGCCTTAGTAAATTATATTAGGTGGCTCCCACAAGCTCTGGAACAGAGACCCAGCCTGGACACTACCTAGCCAGGAATCATGCAGCCCTGAAACCACCAGCGACATCCAGAGAGACGCTCTGGGGAAAAGCTGTTGCTGCTACCTCTGGCCCTTAGCACCCTCGACACAGAAGCCTGGTCCCCACCACAGCTTCACCCAACGCAAACTAATGCCCCAGAAGCTGACCTCAAGGGCTCAGAGGTGGAGGAGTTGTGTGAGGGCCGCGGGGAGTCGGGAATGGCAGGCACACGTTGGTTCTGGGCTTCCTGTTGCCCTTCCCTGCTGAGTTTGGTCAGTTACTTCACTCTGGTGTGACCAGGCAGCCTCTCCCTGGGGTTCCAGCGTGCCCACAGTGAGGAGGTGCTTCCTCCGCAGCTTCCATAGGGAAGGAAGGCAGAGGCCTGGGGAGGCCTGGCCTGGGCTGACCGCTGAGGCTACTAGAAACGCCACCCTCTGGGCCCCTGGAGCTCTGCGCCAGGGACGGAGGCAGACTGTGGTGGGTGGACAACACTGCGCTTACTCTTGGGGAATGTTTTAGAAACTGTAGCTTCTTTACTTGCTTTCTATAAACACGTATATTGTCCATCAATGGCAAGCATACTTGGAGGGCTGTTTGTGTGGACTGGCGTAGGCAGTCAGGCAGAAACATGCTTTGTCAAGAACACAGAAGGGGAGGCCACAGTGGGGAAAATGGCGGAGGGGAGGGCGAGAGAGGAGAAGCCTGAAAAGTTGCAGCGAGCTGGAGCAACCAGAGGACCTGAAGAGGAAGCAGAAAAACCTGTGAAAACGAAGACCGTTTCTTCTAGTAATGGAGGGGAAAGTTTCAGTCGCAGCACTGAGAAGGGTCAGCTGAAGGAGCTGCAGACCTCCCAACGGAGTCTACAAAGATCTCCACATTGGATTCGCCATAGGTAGTCAGATGACAAAGAAGACATCGGCCATGGCCATCACACTCGGGTCAAGGAGTGAAGCGGAGGAAATGCCTCCAGAAGCAAAAATGAGGATGAAGAATTCTGGAAGGGATACACCAACATTAGCCAGACCAAACTCCTTCAATAAAGGAGTTTGTGTTTTCTGATAACCAGAAGTTATGGGAGCAAAATATAAAATTTCATCTTGGAAATGTCCGTGAACAAGACAATTAAATGATGTGTTTTGAAATTGGGATGGGGGTGGGTGTAAAGTTAAAAGAAACAGTTTCCTTTTTTAAAGAATGGTATAAGGCCAGGCGGGCGTGGTGGCTCACACTTGTAATCCCAGCACTGTGGGAGGCCGAGGTGGGCAAATCGCTTGAGGCCAGGAGATCAAGACCAGCCTGGCCAACATGGTGAAACCCTGTCTCTACAAAAAATACAAAAATTAGCTGGGCATGGTGGCAGGTGCCTGTAATCCCAGCTACTAGGGAGGCTGAGACAGGAGATTTACTTGAACCCAGGAGGCAGAGGTTGCAGAGAGCTGAGATCGCACCATTGCATTCCAGCCTGGGCGGCACAGCGAGACTCTGTCTCAAAACAAACAAACAAACAACAACAAAAAGAATGGTATAAGACATTTTGGGAGCAGCTTTATTTTTTTCGTTTCCATTTTTTTTTAAAGATTGAGAGGTACACTAATAAATGAGAGCTTGAAATTAAAAAAAAAAAAAAAAAGAACACTCTCTCTAAGGCCTTGCTCCTCAAAGTACCCACAGCAGACAGCACCTGGGAGCTCCTAAGAAAGCCAGAGTCCCTGGCCCCACCCACCTGGACCTCCTGCACCAGAATCTGCATTTTAAGGAGACCCCACAGGAGTTTCCTGGGAACACTGAGGTAGAACAAGCTCTGAGCTGGAGCTGTTCTCAGCCTGTGTGCAGAAACACCTGGGGAGCTATTCACACTCCTAGGTCCAGGGCACAGCCCAGACCAGTGGAACCAGTGTGCCTGGGGGTGTGGGGGAGGGTGAATTGCAGGGACACCTATTAATTTTTCCCCAGGCAAGCAGGGCTGAGCATCTGCTCTAGGCTCACCCACCACCTTTAGCTCACCTGAGCCTGCATCTCCATCTACCCGAAGAGTTGCTAATCATGGTCTTTGCCTGACCTTCATCTCTGGACCCTGTGGATCCAGAAACTTCCACTCTACCCTCACTCTCCTGTGTGGCCTCTGCAACTCTCAATAGAGCTGCATCTTGAAACCCTCCTGCATATACCATGCTCGGGCTACTCCACACCCATTAGCCAGCACCTCTGGGTGCAGGCCCGGACAGTGTCATCTTTCAATTCATTCCTGCCACCCACGTGCTGCCATCGACCTCCCTGCATATCCTCATCTGCCATCCCCCCAGGTAAGAGTCCATTGTGCATTATCTTAAACCCCTGTCACCTGTCCCTGCTACAACTTTCACCCTCCCTCTGTCACCTGTGGAGGCCTTGGCAAATATTTGAGCTTGGTTTAATCAAACTCTGTGCTTACTTCATTCCTGCCTCCAAGCAGCCCAGTGCAGGTGGAGGAAACTCCAGAATTCTTGCTAACTAGTCTCATTTTACACTCCCAAGTCAGCATAGCCCTGAGAGGTGACGACTTTCCCTGATCCCTTCGTTCATCCTGCGCAGACACAATCACTTCACCTCTCCTTCGTACTCGAATGCCTTATGCCCTCGCCCTTCTCATCACTTGCAGCTGAGAACCTGGCTCATTTTTCACTGGGAAAATACAAGATAACAAAAGGGACCAGTTACAGGCTCCCACATCTTGTCCACCAACCATTGGCTCTGTTCCAGACAGTGCCTTCCTCCCTGCTGAAGTGGAGAGACTCCCAAAACTTCCTTGGCCAGGCTCACTATGGGCTCCTGAGCCATCTGTCACTCTTGGTCAGTGGCCTGGCTGCTGTATATCCCCTGCTCTGATGCATAGTCGCCAGCTCCCTTTCTCCTGGCTGGATCCCATTAGTGCTCAGCATGCAGGGGATGGCCCTCCGTCTGTCTGTGGACAGTAGATGCTGCCAAAACCCCTGCTGCTTCTCCTCCATTCTCCTTAGGACCCACTGGGGTCAGTCTTTCGTTCCCACCGTCCTACCAGACTATCTGACCTGTCAGAGGGTTTAACACGGGTGGCCACGTCCAGCTTCTGGAAATACTCTTCATGGATGGAGTGGCCCTCCCTCACCTGCCCTGCCTTACTGCAGCTCTTTCCAGACTCCTTGGCTGGATCCCTCCCTCATCTGGCTACTCCACTCCTGCAGCCCCTGGGGCTCAGCCTCCACCTTTCCATCCTCCATTTTCATCCCTGGGTTTTAAACCCCACCTACATCCTGCCAAATGCTACTTGGAGACCCCTAGGTTCAACCCTGAACTCCAGACTCTACATGTCCAATGGACCTCCCTAACTGAATAGACAACAGCATATATACATGCATTCAACACACGCGTATGACACAGGTATGCATGAGTGCATACTGGTAAATTCAACATAGTCCTCTCAAACCAACATATATATCAATTTACTTAGGCACATAAGCTTCATACATACGTACCTACATCTGTCTATTTCAGTCCTAAAAATTCTGCTTACTGAGTAAAGATTGTGGGAATTGTTTTGCTTATTTTATTAAAATCCAGCCGTATTTATAATTTTTTTTCCTGCCCATGATTCTTTGCAGGCGTGTGGACTGATGATTATCATTTTCAGAGCAAATAAACAGAGCCTTCACTGTGGGCTCTTTTGAAAGTCAAAGCACTTCCCATGTTTAGGTTCCTGCTTCTCCACGCCGAAGACATGGTGTGAGAATACAGGGGGAGCTGAAGGCGAACAACATAAACTTATGTTTGAGAAGCACCTTTTACTCTATGAAATAAAGTGAGTGTAAAAAGTAAATAGAACAACAAGGTTTCAGAGCCAGTGCAAGGCAAGAGCTGGGGAGGGAAGAGCTGGCTGGTCAGGGAGGATGCACTGGAGAGAAAAACCATCAAATTGGCTGGGACATTCCAGGACATCATGGAGACCACACAACAGCCCACTGCATCCTGGGGTTCTGCTTCTTACCTGAAAGTGGTGGCAACAAGGGCCCCTTGGTGCTCCTGTGACTGCAGAGGACAATTTGCTTTTTTCTTTTGTTTGTTTGTTTTTTGAGACAGGGTCTCACTCTGTCACCCAGGATGGAGTGAAGTGGCCTGATCTCTGCTCACTGCAACCTCTGCCTCCCAGGTTCAAGTGATTCTTCTCCCTCAGCCTCCCTAGTAGCTGGGACTACAGGAAACTGCCACTATGCCTGGCTAATTTTTGTATTTTTAGTAGAGTCAGGGTTTCACCATGTTGCACAGGCTGGTCTCAAACTCCTGACCTCAGGTGATCCGCCTGTCTTGGCCTCCCAAAGTGCTGGGATTACAGGCTTGAGCCACCTGGCCCAACCTGACAATTTGCATTTACAGCTACATCTTTAACACAAACATCCAAAGAAGATTTCAATGAGCGGGATCCTGGGGATGGCTGGAAATGACAGCTGGTGGCCAGAAGCCCCGGAGGAAGCCCCCTAGTGCCGGACTCTGAGCAGCCTTGAGGGCATGTGACCCAGGAATAACAAAGAGCAAACATGGCCAGACCACGCCGTGGGGTGCAGCCGTAGCAGAGGACGATGGCATGGGCAGAGGTCAGCTTGCTGCAGGATTTGGGGCCAAGTGCCCAGAGCAGGGGCTGGCCCTAGAGGAACCACATGCATTGGCAAGAATGTGATGCACCAGGACTCAGCTGTCCTAATCAGGGTGAAACATAAACTCTGAGGTGAGTTACAGGAAGGACATAACCATGAACCATGAGATCCCAGGTGATGGTGAAGTGTTTTGGCCAGCTGAGAGGTGGGGAATCTGCCACAGGGTAGCCTGGCTGTGTGAGAGCTGATAACAGCACTGTAGGTGGCTCCCAGGAAGGTGCAAGTAGAATCCTGGCCCCAAACAAAACCCATCTTGGGGCAGAGGGAAGGCAGTTCACCTCCTACACTGGATGGGATACCAGGAACTGAGGTCAAAGGCTTCCTAGAATGGCCTTGATCAGGGCGGGATGTGGCCAGCTATAGTGACTAGGCCAGTTGGTCATACTTCCAGGAGGGGTTTCCTCTCTGGAAAGATGGCCAGACATGAAAGCGTGTGGCAATGGGCAAGGCCAGTGTCCTGGCCCAGGACCCAGAGCTGGGGCTCACAGAAAGGACAGGTCTCTGTCTGCCCAGCAGGCAGGTACAATGCCGTATTAACGTTACAAATTATAACAAAGGAATGCTCAGACTGTCCTCTGACACTATGAATACCCATCCCTTTTTAAAAAAAAATTAAATTTGAAGGTACTTTGAAATGATAGATGAGAACAATGCAATCAGGAGAAGCAAACAGCATGGGAATAAATTCCATCAGTAAACTAGGATGGGCCCTATTTTGCACACTTTTCAATGATGACTCTAGAAGCAGCAATGTTAGGTTTTGGCATAGGGTTAATGGAAAGGTTGACATTCAGGTTGATCTGTGAATTTGTTTATGGGGTTCTCTCTCCTCACTTTAGTGCATGCCCTCTCTGAGATGTATTCTGCACTGGAAGGATTTATGAGTAGCATTCTCTCCTAAAGCCCTTTGCAGAAGGTAGACTGTGAAGAGTGTTCCTCAAGGTAAAAATACTGAACAATTAAGAAATCTTCCTGGCTGGGTGTGGTGATGTGTGCCTGTAATCCTATCTACTTGGGAAGCTGAGGCAGGAGGGTCCCTTAATCTCAGGAACTCAAGACCAGCCTGAGCAATATAGTGAGACCTTATCTTAAAGCAGAAAGAAAGAGGAAGAAGAAAGAAAGAAAGAAAGAAGAAAGAAGAAGAAAGAAAGAAAGAAAGAAAGAAAGAAAGAGAGAAAGAAAGAAAGAGAAAGAAAGAAAGGAGGGAAGGAAGGAAGGAAAAAGAAAAGAAAAGAAAAAAGAAAAGAAAAAGAAAGGAAAAGAAAAGAAGCCAGGCACAGTGGCCCACGCCTATAATCCCAGCACTTTGGGAGGCCGAGGTGGGCGGATCACCTGAGGTCAGGAGTTTGAGAGCAGCCTGGCCAACATGGTGAAACCCTGTCTCTAGTAAAAAAAAAAATACAAAAATTAGCCAGGCCTGGTGGTGCATCCCTGTAGTCCCAGCTACTCAGGAGGCCGAGGCAGGAGAATTGCTTGAACCCGGGAGGCAGAGGTTGCAGTGAGTTGAGATCACGCCATTGCACTCCAGCCCTCCAGCCTGGGCAACAGAGTCTAATTCGATCTTGCCAGCTGAAAGATTTCTCCCAGGGGTACAGTATATCACTCATTATTTATGAAAGTCCTCTCCAATTTCCCCCTGTATTCCAGAAACTCATATTTATTATCCAACTTGATTTTGTAGAACATTTCTCATTATTGCTGCAGGGCCTTGGGCTTCTTTCCTTGGACTTTTTTTGTTTTTTTAGGTTGATTCTGCTGTTGACTAAAGACATCAGTGCTGGCTGGGTGTGGTGGCTCACACCTGTAATCCTAGCACTTTGGGAGGCTGAGGCAGGTGGATCACCTGAGGTCAAGAGTTCGAGACCAGCCTGGCCAACATGGTGAAACCTCGTCTCTACTAAAAATACAAAAATTAGCCAGGCGTGATGGCGGGCACCTGTAATCCCAGCTACTCAGGAGGCTGAGGTGGGAGAATCACTTGAACCCAGGAGGTGGAGGTTGCATTGAGCTGAGATTGCACCACTGCACTCCAGCCTGGGCAACAGAGCAAAAACTCTGTCCTCCACAAAAAGAAGACATCAGTGCCAAATGCTTTGGAGAGTCTGGTAGGGAAGCTGGACCTCTCACTTGCCTGAGTTGAAGCCGGGGCCTCCCCTTCTCTGGGGCTGAAGGGGATAGTATTCACCAGTCAGGCGTGACTGAGCCCAGCAGAGAAGCTCTAACATCCAGGATTGGTGGTAACTTCAAAATGTATTTTGCCCCCAGCTTTATTAGGAAATAACAGGCAAATAAAAATTGTATATATTTATAGTGTACAACATGGTGTTTTGGTATATTTATACATTGTGAAATGATCAAATCAAGCTAATGACTATATCCATCACCTCATCTACTTATCAGATTTTTGTGGTGAGAATATTTAAGATTTAATGTGTTCGCAATTTTCAAGTATACACTACATTAATATGAACTATAGCCACCATGCTGTATGATAAATCTTTACAATTTTTTCTTCCTGTCTAACTAAAACTTTGTAGCCTTTGACACACATCTCCCCATTTTCCTCACTCCCCAGACCCTAGTACCTCCACTCTACTCTCTACTTCTATGAGTTTAACTTTTTTAGATTCTACATATCAGTGAGATCACGCAGTATTTGTCTTTCTGTGCCTGACTTATTTTACTTAACCTAATGTCCTCCAGCTTCATTCATGTAAAAAAGGACAAGTTGTTTTTCTCTTTTGGGGCAAAATAGTATTGCATCTTATGTAGGTGTCACATTTCTTTAACCATTCATCCAGTAGTGGACACTTAGGTTGATTCCTTACCTTGGCTGTTATGAATGAAGCTGCAATGAAGATGGAAGAACAGATATGTATTTGAGGTGCTGATTTCATGTCCTTTGAATATACACTCAGAACTGGAATTGCTGGACCATATGGCAGTTCTAGCTTTAATTTTTTGAGGAACTTCCAGACTATTTTCCATACTGGTTGCACTAATTTACATTCCCATCGAGAGTATTCAAGGGCTCCCTATTCTCCACATCCCAAGGATCACTTGTCATCTTGATCTTGTCTGATTGATTGTAGCCATCTAATTGGTGTATCTATCTTGTCTGCTTGATCATAGCCATTCTAATAGGTGTGAGGTGATACCTCTTTGTGCTTTTGGAGTCATATCCTAAAACTCTTTGCCTCCTCGATGTAAACAAGCTTTTTCCCAATATTTTCTTCTGGTATTTTTATGGTTTCAGGTCTTGTGTTTAAATCTCTGTATTACTCTCTTCTCACACTGCTATAAAGATACTATCAGAGACTGAGGAATTTATGAAGAAGAGAGGTTTAATTGACTCACAGTTCCATATGGCTGAGGAGGCCTCAGGAAACTTACAATTATGGCAAAAGGCAAAGGGGAAGCAAGGCACATGTTACACGATGGCAGGAGAGAGAGAGAGAGCGAGGAAGAGGCACACTTTAAAAACCATCAGCTCTTGTGAGAACTTCCTCACTATCATGAGAACAGCATGGGGGAAACCGCTGCCATGGTCCAATCACCTCCCACAGAGTCTCTCCCTCAACACGTGGGGATTACAATTTGAGATGAGATTTAGGTGGGGAAACACAGAGCCAAACCGTATCAGTCTTTAATCCATTTTCAGTTGATTTTGCACATGTTGTGAGATAAGGGTCCAATTTCATCTCTCTGCATGTGAATATCCAGTTGTCCCAACACCATTTATAGAAGAGACTATTCCTTCCCATTGTGTGTTCTTGGCATCTTTGTTGAATACAATCGACTATCAATGTGTGGGTTTATTTCTGGGCTTTCTATTCTGTTTCATTGGTCTGTGTGTCTGTCTTTAGGTCGGTACCATGCTGCTTTGATTATGAGAGTGTAGGAGAGACAAAACTTTACCTTTTCCCATTTAGGATTTTATTTTTGGTTAGGTCTAAGAATTACATTGACACAAGACAGATTTAACAGGAGAAAAGCATACAGGTATATGAGGAAACTTCATAAGGAAATGAAGGCTGAAAGGAGCAGTTAAAGTCAAACACGTATATACTGAATTAGACAAAGATGTGGTAAACTGAGTCAACTGGGTAGAGAAAGTCCTAGGACTAGGAAGATAAGGGTTAGTTTAACAAGATTTGTTTGTACAGAATTCCTCGGCTTCAACTTCCTGTCCTAGACGAGAAGAATTTTACTTTCCTTGTGGTATAGGGAGGACACTTTTCTACAGAAATTCTATCTCCTGCTTTTCAGAAACAGAATGAAGGTCAGAATGATCTTCTTGTACCTGCTGTGTTAAAAAGTGCCTTTGATTCTACATGGTCAACGGGCCAGAGCAGCATATGAATATGCCATTTTGGGGTGGCATATTCTTTACTCCTTCAACAGCTTTGCAGTGTGTTTTAAAACCAGGTAGTGTGATGCCTACAGCTTCATTCTTTCTGCTCAAGATTGCTCTGGCTATTTGAAGTGTTTTATAGTTCCATATAGGTTTTAGGACTTTTTTTTATTTCTGTGAAAAAAATATTATTGGAATTTTGATAGGGATTGCATTGAATCTCTTGTAAGACCAGGAACAAGATAAGAATGCTCATTCTTACCACTTCTATTCAATATAGTACTGGAAATCCTATCCAGAGCAATTAGGCAAGGAAAAAGGCATCCAAACTGGAAATATAAAGAAGTAAAATTGTCTTTGTTTGCAGATGACATGATCTTACATTTAGAAAACCATAAGGATGCCACCTAAAAGCTGAGAATCAATAAGTTGCAGGATAAAAAAATCAGCCTGCAAAAATCAGTAGCATTTCTTATATGCTAACAACAAATTATTCAAAAAAGAAATCAAGAAAATAATCCCATTTACAATAGCAACAAAAAATACTTTGGAATGAATTTAACCAAGGAGGTGAAAGATCTGTAACTAAAAACTATAAAACATTGATGAAAGAAATTGAAGAAGACACACGTAAATGGGAAGATATCTGTCAATGAATTGGAAGAATTAATATTGCTAAATGAATTTTATGGCATTAATTACAAGGCAGCAGTCTCAACTATGGTTGTTACAAGATTAACCATCTCTGGGAGGTAAAACAATTGTGTTTCTAAAACTATACCCTTGAAATTTTAACTGCCCCTCTTCTGCTTCTGGGAAAATGAGGTCTGTAGGGACCACCAGGGACCTCCAGGGATCCATTGTCCTGGACGTTGTCCTGGAGGTTCTATCTCAGCCCATTTTGCAGCCATGCTAAATACGTGGAATGTTACAGTGTAGCTGGGAGCTGAGGGGCTCCTGTCTTTACCAGGCTCAGGTATTAGGGAGCCGATGAAACTAGGCTTAGGTTTGAGTTTCAAACCACCAGAGTAAAAGGGAAAAGTACAAAGAGGAAAATAGTGACTATGACAACAAGGATGGCAAATAGAAATAAAAGTAACCAGGAGTGACAATGTTTATATCTGCACATGTGCAGGTCTTTGTGACATGTGGGATGGGTTGGCCTGGGAAGGTGCCTTTTCCCCAAGTCATATCAAGTCAGAACTGGAGCTCTGAGACCAGCAGTCCTCCCCTCCCCACCTTCTTCTTCCACACCTTGCCTCACTTCTGCAGGACAACGCCCTGCCTCGGCAGAGACATTATTTTAAGCCATTGATTCCCAAGCGAGATAGGTATTTTTTCACAAGCAAAGGGAGATTAAAGTATATTACTGCTCATGACATGGAATCATGCACCTGTAGAGCTGGAAGTCACCCTTAGTATATTCTGCCTTTTCACTTGATTCCAGCGGGAAGATCCATTTATTCCATAACCATTTATTAATGGTTATGCAAAGTATGGAAAGCAAAATTCATCTGATCTAAACCATTCCACTTGTCCCTACATGAGGCCGGTGAGGTTGTTTAAAGTCTATCAGGGAGGAACAGACAAAATAGCAACCAAATAAAAGATGGAATTAACAAGAGCACATCCAGGTGAGGGAGGCTGATGAAAGCGCCTGAGAGGTACTGAGCCTCGAGCCGGTGCTGTGTCTATTCTACTTCCCCTGCCAGCTTGTGGATGCTGTGAGGAACACACCATCATGGCATGAGGACAGTGACTGAGTGGCACCTTAGCTGGGAGATCAAGGAAGACACGTCTGAGGATGTGCTCACCTGTGATTGATGGATTGGCTAGGAGGTTGAGCCATGCAAAGATAAGGGATGACCAAATGGTGAAGGCAGAAAGAACAGCCAGTGCAAAGGTCCTGAGGTAGCAACCAGCCTGGTATATTGGGGAAGAGTGAGAAAATCAGTCTGCCCAGAGCATGTGAAGCCAGGGTGAGAAGGGCTCAAGCCAAGGTCAGGATCAAATCCCACATGCTTTGTATTGGCTTCCTAGGGCTGCTGTAACAAATGACAACAAACTTAGTGAATAAAACAATATAAACGTATTACCTTACAGTTCTGTAGATCAAACATCTGACACAGGTGTCACTGGATTAAGACCAAAGTGTCTGCAGGGCTGGTTCCTTTCTGGAGGCTCTAGGGCAGTGTTCGTTTCCTTGCCTTCCCCAGTTTCTGGAGGACTCCTGCATTCTGCGGCTTATGGCCCCTTCCACCATCCTCCAGCTCCAAACCAGTGACATCCATGTCAGCCCAAGCCTTTCTCAGGCTTCCATCTCTCTTGTTCCCCCTTCCCCTTCAATGACTCTGTGAGGACCCAGGGCCCACATGGATAATCGGGGATGATCATCCTTTTTCAAAGTCAGCTGATGAGTGACCTTAATTCCATCTGCAATCTTTGCTATGTAAGATAACATCTTCGTGCCTTCTGGGGCTTAGGATGTGGACATCTTTGAGGAGTCATTATTTTGTCATTGTTAGTCCGGAAAGGAGTGTAGGTTTTTATCCTGCATGTGGCAGGATGCCATTGGAGGGATTTACATTGGCAAGTATTCTGTTTAGGGAACCCTCAGGATGTTCCTAGTGCCTGCCATGGCCCCTCTCACAGGAGCAGCCCCCCGGCTGCCAGACCCTCGCTAGGGCTCATCCCAAATCACAGCTGCCCCTCATGTGTCCCTCCACATGGGGAAGGAGAGTTGAGTGGCTGCTGTCTGCCATACAGCTGCTCCTGGCCAAGGCCTCTCCCTGATTCAGCCTTACCTGCATTCCAGAGATATCTGAGTTATTTGTTCAACAAGAGAGTGATGTAGTGAAATGTCCACCTTTTGGGGATTTTTAAATAAGAAGAGAAACCAAAATACCTTAGAATTGATTTGGAGTTAGGCCCCCTTCATTTCTCAAGAGAGAAACACATAGTTTGAGACTCCCATCTTTCTTTTCGGTAACCCTGTCTCACTTGCCTTCCCACTCATTTAAAAAGTCATCTTCAGTGTCATCCCTAAGTTATTTAATCATTCATGTTAAGGGATCTACTTGCTGTGATCAATAGTCTTACATAATAGTCTTTAGGAAGGAAGTGGAGCTGCCATCCTATTTAACTGGTTATATAGGCTAGCACAGAAAGTTCCAGGAAATGACTATAATCACAGTAAATTGTGTAAATTAGCACAAGTTAGTAAAACTGGTGAAATTAGAAAATCTTTGTTTTAGGGATAAACTTCATGAAAGCCTGAAAATTAACTCTTTAGCAGCTTGCATTCCAGTTACCTTCAAAACTGTCAGATTCTGCAGAAGTGATTACAGCACTTGACAGCAACCCCGGACCAGGAAGAGTGAGGGGAAGCAGGGCTCTTCCCAAGGCGGCCAGGGGTGTGAGATGGAGTTTTGACCCTAGTGAATATCTCTTCACTGTTTTCAGGAGTGGAAGATAAACTTGCTGGCTTGGACACACCTGAAAACACTGACTAATGTGTATTTCTTTTTTTGTTTGTTTGTCTGTTTAGACAGAGTCTTACTCTGTTGCCTAGGCCGGAGTGCAGTGGCACGATCTCAGCTCACTCCAACCTCCACCTCCTGGGTTCAAGTGATTCTTGTGCCTCAGCCTCCCAAGTAGCTGGGATTACAGGTGCTGCCACCACACTTGGCTAATTTTTGTATTTTTAATAGAGATGGGGTTTCATCATGTTGGTCAGGCTGGTCTCAAACTCCTGACCTCAGGTAATCTGCCTGCCTTGGCCTCCCAAGTGCTGGGATTGCAGTCGTGACCCACCACACCTGGCCTAATGTGTATTTCTTGAGCACTGTAATAGACTGGTCTCTCAGGAGACAAGTTTGTTCTGATCATGTGCCAGGTGGCAGATCAGTGGAGCAACTATGGACAGGACTCCCTGCAGACACCAGCAGTGGGTGGGCCACCCTGTGGGGCTCACGGTGTCAGACAGTCATGATGACTCATGGATGGTGCAAAAGGCGAGAGATTTGGGGCTGTGATTTTGGATTCTCACTTTTCCCTGGCAACAGTGCTCACAATAAGCCCTCCCAGGATCTTTGTTTTGTGTTATCACAGTGGAAACAAACAGGAATTACTGTTTGTTAAACTGGAAGAGGAAGTCTCACCTAGTTGACTGCAAGGATGAATAATAAAATGTCTTTAATCTTCTCCTGGTACCTTGCTATGTTTGCAGCGCTGATAGTTTAATATGCATTTCTTTTGTTCTGCTCTTTAGCATGACTGATAGTTTGTTGCTGATTTATATTTTTGTTTTGTTTTGTTTTGCTTTTGACCTACGTTCTTCTGGTTTTAAATGGTTTTCTTTTCATTTTTATTTATTTATTGATCTAATTTTGTCATGTGAAAATGTCGTATTGGTCTTGTGTATTTGTCCTCCAATATTTCCTTCCTTTTCAATCTTTCTTTCATTGCATTTCAGGCATTTCACTCTCACACCTTTGATTAGCTAAACAATTGCTAAATATTCACAAACCAAGTAAAGAAATGCTCAAAAATGCACATGATTTTTATACAACCTTATTCATCTTAGTGTTCAAAATAGTGATACATGTTTAACAATACCTATAGAAATGAAAAGTTGAACTTCCAAAATAGCAAGCAAGTAAATTCTCAGAAGCTAAAGTCCACACTGGTGAGTTTTCAGTGCAGCTTTTGTGGGCACTGTCTCCTGATATGTGGGACAGCAGGCTTTGCCAGGAGTCCACAGCAGGAAGGCACCTCATTTTGCCACCAACCTCTACAAGCCTGAAAGTCAGGAAACAAGGTTCTGCTAGAACCATGCTGCCTATAATGTTCTCACTGGTAGGACAAACCCTCAAGGGCTTTGAGGGTGGACACGAAAGTGGCTTGGCTGTGGGTGGCTCTGGAAAACGTTTTAAGCAACTTATAACTTTTTACATCCATACCATGTGACCTGCAGGGAAGTTTTCTCAAAAAAGGTCAGTTTTTTTCAAATCTCTTTGCCTGCTTTCACTGCCTTTGACATCTGTGGTGGAACCTAAAGACAGAGGGAGGGGTAGTTGGGTGGATGGCAGGTGCGTGTGCAGAGACACCTGGGGGAAGGTGACCAGGGTAAAATCTGGATGGTAGGATCTTGGGGTTGGGTCTGTTGGTGCTCACTGCAGAATTATTTTGGCTTTTCTGTATGTTTGAAAACACAATAAAATGTTACAGCTGAGGGGGAAGACAGAGGTAGATGGGATGATGGCTCAGGATCTTTGGAATCCCTATGATTTTGATTTCTTGCTAGTGACTTCTGTGCAAAGAGCAGCAGAGTTCAGCTAGAGCAGGGTTCCCCAACCCCTAGGCCACAAACTGGTACTGGTCCATGCCTGTTGGGAACTGGGTCATACAGCAGGAGGTGAGCAGTGGGTGAGGGAGCATTACCACCTGAGCTTCACCTCAGCAGCAGCATTAGATTCTCACAGGAGCATGAACCTTATTATGAACTGCACATGTGACAGATCTAGGTTGTGAGCGTCCTCTGAGAATGTAATGCCTGACGATCTGAGGGGGAACAGTTTCATTCAGAAACCAAATGCCCCCACCCCACGCACACTCCATGGAAAAATTGTCTTCCACAAAACTGGTCCCTGGTGCCAAAAAAGTTGGGGACCACTGAGCTAGAGAACACTCACTGCTCTAGCCGGGGCTGGCTGTTTTCTCAGTCTGGCAGATGTGGGGTTGAGTCTTTGCAGTCGATACCCAGGCTCTTGGGTGGAGATCAAGCTCTTTTCTTTTTTCTCTTCCTGTCCATCTGGATCAATGCTGAGCACAGAGGGCATTTGCAAATACTATTTTTGAGTGCACTGGCTAATTGGCTCTTGTATGGGTGTATTTCTCATTATGTTGGCAAACCACAAGGGGCAGTGAAAACTGAGTAACTGATGTGTTTCTCAGTTATAGATATTTTTTTGAAGCTTAGCAGGTGTCAGGGTCTGGGAAGACGAAGCTTAATGACAAGAACACTGCTTTTAAGCAGTTTAGAGAGAACAGTGATCATTGCAGTGTGATGTGATGCTGTGGCGTAGAGGTTTGCTCAGGGGGCTTCCAGCTCACATTGGTCAGCTGTGGGAGCTGTCGACCACTCCTGGCCTTTACCCCCTTGGCCTCTCCAGTGGCCTCCCTCAAACAGCCCCTGAACGGGCCCAGCCTCTAACCTTCTGGGCCCCAGAAGGACTGGGGAGTCAATGCCCAGGATCAGCTTTTATCAAAGAGGAACTGACAGTGACAACCATGTCCCTTGCTCCTTGAGAGGCTAGTACTGAAGATGACCTACGGAGGTCCTCAGCAGGACTGAGTCCTGAGCCCCACATATCCACAGCACCTCATCAACACACCCTTCCTTGGTTCTCCTCCCTTCCCTGGTTCACTTCCTCTCTCCCCTGGAACTGCTTCCTAGAATCATCTTCCAAATAAACCACTGCAACAAAACTTTGTCTTAGTGTCTGCTTTTGGAAAAAACCAAACTAGGACACAAGCCTTCAGAGCCTAGAGCAGGGAAGTGTCGCTCGTGGTGGGCTAGAGCTTCCAAAAATGTGGAGACAGGGGGAAGGGCTGCATGTTTGGGAAATATTTTTAATTGAATTAAGAAAACACCCAGTTTTAAAAAATCATCTAGAGTGGAGTTTTCTATCCTTGGCACTATTGACATTTTGGGCTGGAGAATTCTCTCCTGTGGGGCTGTCCTGGGTGCACCAGGAGGTTGAGCAGCATCCCTGGCCTGGTCCCTTTAGTTGCCAGTAGAGGCATCTCCTCCCAGTTGTGACAAACAAAAACATCTCCAGAGGTTGCCATGTGCCCCCAGGGGGCAAAAGTCACCTCCAGTTGGACTGATATAGAGCTTCTGGAGGAGTTTCAAGGTACATCATCCTTCCCAAACATCCGTGAAGTGTGGGGGGCTCATGTGAGGTAATGACATACTTCCTTTTTTTCTGGGGCTTAATTAGATTTGAGTAGGGTGAGCCCTGCTCCAATATGACCAGTGTCCTTATGAGAAGAGGAGAGACACAGAGAAAGAAGGCATGTGACAATGCAGGGAGCAATGGGAGTGAGGTGCCTCCAAGCCAAAGGTTGCTGGCAGCACCAGAGGTGGAGGAGAGAGGCATGGCACAAATTTTGCTCTGAGCCTCCAGGAGGAACCAACATTGCTGACTCCTTGATTTTGGACTTTTGGCTTCCTGAGCAATGAGAATAGAGTCCTGTTGTTTTAGGCCCCTGGTCTGTGGTCATTCGTTACAGCAGCTCCAGATCATGAGCCCACCTGCCTTCCAGCATTCTCACCTCTGGACTCTAGTTAGTTTCTCAGAGCCTTGGCTTCCTGTGTGTGGTGGAGGAAGCTGAATCACCAGAATACGTGGCGTGCTACCTGACAGCCTGAGAGTAATGCCACATTCTTTCTTTGCTTGGATTTAATTAGAGTTGGCTTGAGGCACTGCTAGCCAAATGTAGCAGGAAGCCATCATCACTAACTTTGAGGGGCTGTGGTCCCTTCCTATGGAGGATGCTTTTACCTCAAGAGCATCCCTTCTGCAGTCCTGAAGATGTGTCTACCAGGCTTTTGTTCTCCATTGGGAAGAGCCCTCCCAGCTCAGCCAGGTTGCAGCTGTTGTGGCTGCTTCCTAGGGGCCACAGGATGTGGCTATCCATGGCTGGCACCTGCAGGAGCTGGAGTCTCCCATGCAGCCAGCTCTCTGCCCTGGTAGAGTTGGACCAGGGGAACTCTCCCTCCCCACTCAGAGCGCAGCTCCTCAGATGACAGCCCTGGGACCCAGCTGCCCTGGCAAGGCCCCTGAGGGTGGTACACCACCCAGGCTTTAATCCCTGTCTCCCAGGGAGCCAGAATCTTGTCTCCAAAAATTCAACTCTGACCACTTTCACTTTCAAACTCTGACACAGAAGGTCCATCGTTCAACTTCCTGGGCAGAGTTTAGTTCTCAGATGAGTTTAGTAGATATCGAGGCACAAGGTCCAGTGTCCATTTTCCTTAAGCACAAAGGCCGATTCCTGCCCCTGGAAGAAAGGAGGGCCAGACCTGGAACTGCCCCACTCTGGGGAAATTGCTCTCCTTCCTTCCTAAGGAGTCCACGCAGCAAGGGCAGCATCCTTAATGCAACACAAGCCTGTTTCCTGTTCTGACAGAGGCCAGAAATCCCACGAAGTCAGAACGGGACGTCGCTGGGCAGGACTCACATCCCTCATTCCCTCTGATGCGCAGCAGAAGATGGACTGTGGGTCCCTAATGTTGTGGTTAATCTGTGGGTGAAGCTGAACACTGAGCAACATAATTTGCTCCCACTGTTCCCGACTCACCAGATGAACACGGTTAGTTTGAGTGTGGAATTGGGTGGTGTATCTACCCTCAAGGGCTGCTCTTTTGTGGCCCCGACCACACTGTCCAGGGCACCTCTGTCCTCTGCAGGCGGGTCCCTATCTCCCGATGCCCACTGATCCCACTGACTCAGCACTGTGGGCTTACAGGGCGTCCCTTACAGGGGCCAGGTGAGGTGAGAGCTGCCCTGAGCAGAGTAGCTGGTGCATTGAAGGGATGTGTACAGCAGCCTGGTGCAGAGTGGCGGGGAACTGTGGGCACCAGACCCCCCAAGAGGAGGCTGAATAGGGCTGGGTCACAACTTCAGTCTGCTGAATGTGAATGGGGCACTGTTAAATGCAGGTTCTCAGGTTTGAATTTGGTGGTCTTAGGAGTAGCTTTTAATCTGTGTTTTAAATTAATATTTCCAGGTGGTGTATGCACAATGCCCTGAGAAGCAAGAGCTTCTTATGTTTTTGGGGGGGACAAAGGAATGGATACTTAATTGTGCAACCTCACCCTGGTGGGAGAGCTGAGGGATTCCTTTGTACTCCACGCCCACTCCATCCTGGTGTGGTGGTGAAGACAGTGGGAAATGAGAAGGAGCTTGCTTGTGCCTTCCTGCTCTTTTCTATGAAAGGCTGGCACTAACAACCCCATCTTTTCTTGGGTGCCCCTCTTTTGGGTTCTGAGCACTATCAAGCCAATGCAATGGCCTGTGATGGTTCACCCAATCCCCCATTCTATGAGGACCACGGGTCCTTAAAAATCTATCCTGGTAGGACAATGGCTCTCAAAGTGTGGCCCCAGGATCAGCAGGGCCAGCATCAGCTAAGAATTGCAAATTCTCGAAGCCCACCCTAGATCTGCTGAGTCAAGAGTCTCTGGGGTAGGGCATTGTTTAAAGTCCTCCAGGGGATTTAGCTGTATGGGAACCACTGCAATAAAGAATAATACGTTTTGCACCAATGCAGACCAGCTGAGGGAAAATTCAGCTCATGTTCGCCAACACCAGAATTGGTGGCCTTGTTGCATCATCATTTTGATGCCCATTTTCCAGGGAAACCAGAAGGCATCCCATCTCTCTATCTCTTTCCAAGCTGGCTTGTCTCCCGCCAGAAACTTTCTCTGACCTCCTTCTTCAAGGCTGGATGATGAAGGCCTTGTCTCAGCTCCCAGGGCTCCTTCTCTCACTAGCAGACCCCAGAGAGCAAGCCCCATGCATCATAGCACAGGCCAGGGAACAAGGTGATGACCCTCCCATGATGGTCTTCATGATGGCCATGAAGTTGGCCAAATATCACTGCCGGCAACATTGCTTGACTTCCACCCATAGAAAGGTGCTGAGTATTAGTCAGGGTCCTCTAAAGGAGCAGAACCAATAGGATGCGTGTGTGTGCGTGTGTATGTGTGTGTGTGTGTGTGTGTGTGTGTAGACAGAGATACTGATTTCTTTTAAGGAACTGGCTCATGTGATAGTGAAGGCTGACAAGTTCAAAATCTGCAGGGCAGGCCAGCAGGTTGGAGACCAGGGAAGAGCGGAAGACTTGATGCTGCAGCTGGAGTCCAAAGGCAAAGACAGTCTGGGGGCAGAATTCCCTCCTCTTAAGGAGAGGTGAGTGTTCCCCTGAGGCCTTCAACTGACTGCATGAGATCCGCCCCCATTACAGAAGGGAACCTGCTTCACTCAAAATCTAGTGATTGAAATGTTAATCAACTCTTAAAAATACAGCAGGTGTTTGACCAAACATGTGGGCACCATAGTCTAGCCAAGCCACCACATAAAGTTAACCATCACATCAGTGACACCATGGGAGCAACACAACTGTGCAGCTATCTGGAGAAGTGTTAGGTGGGAGCCATTGTTCAACTGTGTTGGATGCATGTATCTGCTCAAGGACATGCACGTGTACACACAGGTGTGCACATGCGTTCACAATCACATGTGCACATGCACATATACACACACATGCACACACACGCACACACACACAATGCGTGGATCACAGTGTGAGGCAATGACCACCCAACAGTGCCCATGAGGTGAAATCATTAAACTGAGGTCTTGATTTGACCATCCTCCAAACACACGTTTTTCTATGCAACACAAAGCAGGTCAAAAGCCATTCTGCATCTGACCAGAGCCCATCTCCCAGAGGCCAGGTCTGTAACTCACAACCCAAGGACTTTTACTGGTTTCTGTTTGATCCTCCTCTCTAGGAAACTAGCCCTTAATGCATGAGGAATGAAATTCTCACTATCTGCAGCTAATCAAGCCATGTTTGTTATCCCTAGCTAGTATGACTCATTAATTTTCTGCCATGGTGTCTACCTCACAAAAAGTATTCTAAGTAATCCGTGCCTGCCGTGAAGAGTTTAAATACAGTATTTTGGCCTTTAGTGGACAGTGATGTCTTTTTCCCGCAATCCATTTCTCTCCATTCTTAAAAACAATAGGGATAAAAATCGAAGTGTTCAAAGAGCTACTCCTTAAATACTCTGACTCAGCCTGGACGATCTCACTGGTGTGTGCTTCTTGCAGGCAAAATAATAGAAGAGTCTCCATTTCCCTGGGCTTTAAATTCATGATGTTTTCAATAATTTTAAACTTATGACAGTGAGCACATTTAAGTGAAAGTTTTTGAAACTGTTTTTGTCTTGTTTGCCTTTGTCTGTGGTGTGTTTATACAGGACTGTTTCACAACTGTGCTATTGTGAAAGACATAAACAGTGAAGACGTGTGAACAAGCTCTCATGGCCCAGTGGATTATAGCTGTGCATGAAGTAGTGAGTGGAGAAGGGGGGCAGCCCAGCCCTAAGCAGGGGCTGCAGAGAGCCCTGCGGACTTTGCTGGAAAGCCTGAGCCTCTCTGGGAACAGGGCACATCTGTTGAGCAGAGTCAGGTCATGGAGCCGCTCTGGTTGGGGAGGAAGGGGCAGCTCCAGCTGCTAAGCTTGGCTGAGAAGATGCCACTGGCCATTCTAGGGCAAGTGTGCCAAATGCTTCCGTGAGCAAATGCCTTTGCTCTTGGTTGCTTTCATCAAAGTTTCAAAGAGATCTGTGACCCTCTTCGTTTGGGTGTTTTGCTGGAGTGTGATGAAGTTGTGACTGCAGGGCCTTGTGGTGGAGGCAGGAGTGTGGAAACAGCCCCACTGGGTGTGGATGATGCATAAAGATTCTCAGTTGTTAGTTGAGTCACCAGATTGGTGGCTGAAAGCTTCTTCAGAATTGGGCAAGCACAGTAATGAGATTGATTCCCAGCTTTTATTGGCCTAATGAGCTGGCACTAATTTGGACATGCCACTTCACACTCAAGTTTGCATATCTATAAAATCGAAAGGGGGCAAAGTAATCCCTTAATAGTAGGCATTTTAGCATGGACACACTCGAGTGCACAGAGTGCCAAAGTGTTGGCCAGGCACGTTTGCAATATGAAAGTTTGAACTAGATTTCTCTTGGGGAATTCATATACACATTATAAAATACGTGGTGTATTTATATGAGCACTGGGAAAAGAAGTGACAAGCGATTTGTGGAGTGTAGGTGAAGCCGTTGAAGAAATCCAGTCTGCATTCAGCTCTGTACTTGGCAACGTTTCTGGAAGGACTAGCAGCAAACGCTTCTATTCTGGGAACAGTCTCTCCCACCTTTGCACTTTCCCTATCAGGCGAGTGTGGGCCTTGGTGATTAGCTGAGTCTCAAAATAAACGGCGCCTGTGTCTCCAGGGTCAGATTCCAGATGCTGAACAATAACCTGCCAGCATGGGGGAGACTGAAACAAAAGCCCCTCAGGAAGTGATGCTCTATCTTGGTTGAGGAGTTGGCACGTTTCCAGAAGGGATGTCTCCCGGCTGTCAGGCCATCAGGACCTTCAGCGTTCGCACGTGGCTCCACTGCAGAACACACACACTCAGAACAGCATCAACACTGTGTCAGCACCCCATTATAACTTCTCTTGTTTTCCTTTCCATAAACTCAAGAATTCTTCTCTGGCAAACTTCATTTTATGGAGATGCTATTATTCTTCATCTAATTCAATTTTCCCGCACCCAAGCCTTCACCCATAAGAGACAATATCACAGCCTGAGAGAGGAGGCTGGCTCTGTAGGAATGGCTTTGAGAGCATTCGAATCTTCTGATCATTATTTCTGATGAATTGAGACTGGCAGGCATTAGCCAAAGTCAGAGGAAATCAACTAACACCTCTCTCCCATTACAAAGGAGAAGTAACTTAAAAAGTAACTTAAAAATGTTGAAAGATGTCATGTGTGGTGGCTCACGTCTGTAATCCCAGCACTTTGGGAGGCTGAGGAGGGAGGATCACTTGAGGCAAGGTAAGGCATAGGCAACATAGTGAGAACCCATCTCTACCAAAAATTTTAAAAAACAGCAGGGTATGGTGGCACGTGCCTGTTGTCCCAGCTACTTGGGAGGCTGAGGGGCCAGAATTGCTTGAGCGTCAGAGTTTGATGATGCAGTGGGCCATTACTGCGCCACTGCATTTGGGTTACTGAGTGAGATCCTGTCCCCTCCACCCCAAAATATAACAAAAATTTTTTAAAAATTTAATGTTGAAAAAGTAGATAGAAGAATCTATTAGCCAAATAGAAGGTAAGTTTTGATAGGAAGAGATGCAGCAAGTGACATCCTGCCCCTCCCCCACACTGTGCGCACAGACACAGACACATGCACACAGGGACACACATGGATATACATGCACACACATGCATGCACATGCACATGGACACATACACACACCCAAACACATGCACGAACACACATATACCCACAGGTACAAGTCTTCACACATGCACACATACTCATGCACACAGAGACACACATACACACATGCACGTGTCTGCACACATGCACACATACTCATACACACAGAGACACATACACACATGCATACACATGCACACACACACATCCAGGCACACACACGGACACACATGAGCACACATCTTATGGCAAGAGCCCCACAGCCCTCTTTGCTCATCTTGCCCTGTTTGGATTCCTGCCCCATGGGACAGGGTTAGTGACTGTCTACTCATAGTGATTTCAGGACCAGGAGAAACTATTCCCCCACCATCCCCACTGTCTCCTACCTCCTTCACTTACTTCTGCTGACTCATGCCTAAACTAGGTGCTCATTTTGTTTGAAACCAAGTAAGACGTTTATGATTTGTTAAAAATCCCCAAATCTCTGAGCCCAACAGTCATTAAATCTTCGTATGATGTATTTGCAAATCCCCTCCTGAGAACATGTACAAAAACCCCTGCAGGGGCAGGTGAGTTTGGGAGCTGTGAATGCATCTTTGCCTTCTCATCTGTGATACACCCAGGGAATTTTTATTACAAACAAATGAAAAAACTTACCTAATATGTAATCCCTTTGTCTCAGCAATTCTCCTTTCAGGTCTGTTTCCTAGAGAAATTCTATGACTAAGCAGGAGACACACACAAAGAGATTTGTAGCAGCAATTTTTAAATGCAGAAAGTTAGAAACAAGCCAAATGTCCATCAACAGGAGATTGGATAAATAAATGGTAGTATCGTTCCAAAGTAGTAAAAACACAAGTTCTTAGATTTACTTTTAATAATGTAGATAAGTCTCTCAAACAAAATGCTCAAGGATAAAAGCAAGTTGCTGAAGAATGCGTGTGTTATGACACAATTTATAAAGCATTAAAGACATACAAAGCAAACACGCAGAACATTCTAGCAAATTTCATGGGAAATGCAGCATGAAAAATGGTTGGGAATGAGGGACCTGACAATGGGGACATTGTATAATTATATTATATTGTTATATGCCGTAAATACTAAATAGAATAAATAAGAAATAATTAAAAATCAAAAGAGGCAAAGTGTGCTACAAGTATTAATTTTTCTACACAAGTCATGAGTGTTAAATGAACACAATGTTATATTCTGAAAAAAAAAAAAAAAAAAAGACTCACTAGCCACCCCGCTGGAGTGGAAGGTGATTGCTGGCATTAGGGTGGTGTTTGTCTCACCTATGCTCTTCCTGTCCAGGCAATGAATCCTGGAGAATTTGCCTTTCAGTTGGTTGGTTTTCATTCTTTACGTCACCCCTGCGAAGTCAGGATTCCCAGGCAATGTAGAAATAAGCTGGACCATGAAGTGGGCCCAACTTACCTGGAAAGTGCTCCGCGTGCTCCTGTACCCTGCGTGTGTTGGGAGTGCCTGGTGCTGCAGGCTTCCCTGCTTTCCAGTGTGGATAAGGAGCCCCTGGGCATGTGGTGGGCCTGTCCTTCAAGGAATACTGCAGGCAGCTGCCCAGGAGGCTCTCACAAGGAAAGGAACAGGAAATATTTGCTGAGATCAATGTGGTTTATCCAGCATTTTCTCAGGAAACCTATGTTGGACTTTCAAGGAACGATCAACCCCTATTTGAATAAGGGTTTTATACAACTTCAAGTTTCCTCTAAGTCCACCCCACACCCCCATTTTCTTTAAAAAGCACAACCTCCCTGAAGACTACAATGGTTAAAACTTTGCGTGACCCCTGACCTGCTTTATTCTCTCCCAAACAATCGAAAGTTTACACAAAGAGTTCTTTTGGGGGAACATTTTATTGTTTATCAACTATTTTTGTTCGGTCTGGTGGGCTTCTATTTGTGTCTACAGTCTGTCATCAAACATAATTTTATTTTAGTTTAGTATGTTTTGGCAGAAAATAAAGATCACCATATCAGAATAAAGGATCAATCTAATGACAGATTTTTGTACCAATGCTCAGTGCCTTTGTGTCCCCAGTAAACTCTCCGATGGATCCATCATGATCCCACACTGCGGGGAGCAGGTGCCAGCCTCCTCCATGCTCAGGCACAGCAGCCCCCTTCTACCCCAGGACCAAGTATTGGCAGGGCAGGGACTCTCAGCCACGTCAGCCTCAGAGCAGTTCATAGTGAAAGCTGATTTTGACTGATCGACACAATATACACGTAGTAGCCAAAGGATATGTTGGTTTATTTCTCACAATGACTCGAACAAAACACTATAAGCATTTCACCATCATCCCGATATTTCCTATTTTGCTATATTTTTGTAATTTGCATGCTTAACTTTCCTGCCTTGACTGCAATAGTTATCAGGTGGGTTTAATTGCTTATGGGAATAACTAACATCTAATTTCTTCAATAATTCAATCACTCATCTTATAAACCACTTCCCACTTACTCTGTGCAAAACTTTGAAGGCAGTCATGACAGAGCAGATGCTGACATCACTGTCCAGAAACTTGCGATCTAAGAAGGGAAGAAATGTGGGAAAAGAAGTTCTAGTAAGAAGAAGCACTGTGAGCAATGGTCCTTAGATGGGAAAAATGGAAACATATGGATAGATCAATAATTAGAGCTGATTAGAGAATAGAGGATGAGTATGCAGTGAGTGCCAAACTGGAGAGGGCTCCAGTATTTATTTGTGAGGCAGGGACAGCTTCCAGTTGGCCAGTGGTCTCCAGTGGATTTTGATCCAGCATCCCATCAGAACAATATTGTTAGTACACCTTCTCAGTATATACCATTTATCTTTTTATAATGTCTAGACTACGTGACTGACATATATTATGTGCATGATCAAATCATTACAAAAAACAAGAATAAAAAAAGATGAGATGGAAAATAATGTAAGCAGAAGTTTGAAGATCTTGTTTGCTTATTGAGTGCTCTTTCTTCTGGGGACACAATTTTAGGCAGTGGTGACAACTGAGGATTAAATCCCACACTATGACCCTTCTCTGAATGAAAGTCCTGAGGCCAAGGAAGCTCAATGAGGTACAATGATTAATTCTCATAAGGTCAGTTAAAAAGCGAAGGAAGTGGAGACCTGAAACTATACAAATTCTGGAAGATAACATTGAAGAAACCCTTCTAGACGTTGGCTTAGGCAAGGATTTCATGACCAAGAACCAAAAAGCGAATGCAGTAAAAACAAAGATCAATAGCTGGGACCTAATTAAACTAAAGAGCTTTTGCACAGCAAAAGGAACAGTTAGCAGAGTAAACAGACAACCCACAGAATGAGAGAAAATCTTCACAATCTGTACATCTGACAAAGCACTAATATCCAGAATCTACAATGAACTCAAACAAATCAGTAAGAAAAAAACAAACAATTCCATCAAAAAGAGGGCTAAGGACATGAATAGACAATTCTCAAAAGAAGATATATGAAAAATATAACATATGAAAAATGAAACATATGAAAAAATGCTCATCACTAATGATCAGGGAAATGCAAATCAAAACCACAGTGCAACACCACCTTATTCCTGCAAGAATGGCCATAGTCAAAAAATCAAAAAACAGTAGATGTTGGCATGGATGTGGTGATCAGGGAACACTTCTACACTGCTGATGGGAATGGATACTAGTACAGCCACTATAGAAAATAGTGTGGAGATTCCTTAAAGAACTAAAAGCACAACTACCATTTGATCCAGCAATGCCACAACTGGGTATCTACCCAGAGGAAAAGAAGTCATTATACCAAAAAAAAAAAACAAAAAAAAACAAAACTTGCACACGCAGGTTTATAGCAGCACAATTCGCAATAACAAAATTAGAGGCAGAAAGCTGTCGTCCCGAACTCCTGGCACTGGCCAGTTGAGATCATGGTGCATCCAGAAGTCTCTACTCAACAGTTGCCCGTGTGTGTGCCCCTACCTCTCCTTCTGACCCATACCTCCTGGGTCCCAACCGTGACTTTCTTAAAAGTGTAGCCCCAAAATTCTCCTTACCTCTGAATCTACTTCCTCCAATCCCTGCCTCCTAGATACTAGTGTTGCAGAATTTCACTCCCTCTGCCAAGTATTAGAGAAGGCTGTATCTCCAAAGGGATCTAAGGAAGCTCTACGCTGTGTCCTTAGGCACCTAGGCTATGAACCCAGGGAGTCTTGTCCCTGGTGTCCCTCCCAATTTAGGCATACAGCTGTCAACATGGGCAGTTACGTGGGACCCGTTCCCCACCATCCTTGCCAGGGCTCCAAGTCTGTAAAGAAGAAAAAGAGAGAAAAGGAAGAGGGAGAGAGAGAAAGGAGAGAAATGGGAGAGAGAGAGACACACACAGAGGAGAGAGAGAGATAGAGAGGAGAGAGAGAGAAAGAAAAAGATAGAAGTAGTAAAGAAAAAACAGTGTGCCTTATTCCTTTAAAAGCCAGGGTAAATTAAAATCTATAATTGATAATTGAAGGTCTTCTCTGTGACCCTATAACACTCCAATACCAACTTGTTGTCAGGTAAGCAAAGGCGTAGCCTGAAAGCACTGAGACCACTGACAACCCGTAAACTTCCTATCAAAAATCCTTAACCCAGTAACCCGCGGATGGCCCAAATGCATTCAATCGGTAGCGGCAACCACTTTGCTAAAAGTAGAAAAATAACCTTTAGAGGAAACCTCATTGTGAGCACACCTCACCAGTTCAGAACTATCCTAAGTCAAAAAAGCAAAAAGGTAACTTACTAACCCAAATCTTAAAGTATGGGGCTCTTCTGTTAGAAAAAGGTGATTTAACATTAACCACTGAAAACTCCCTTAACCCAGCGGATTTCCTAACAGGGATTTAAATTTTAATTGCCATACAAAGGTCTGAACAGAACTAGGAGGAAATCTCTTCAGGACAGGACGATAGATGGCTCCTCCCAGGTGACTGAGAAAAAAACCACAATGGGTATTCAGTAATTGATAGGGAGACCTTGTGAAAGCAAAGTTAGGAGAATTGCCTAGTAATTGGTCTGCTCAAATGTGCAAGCTGTTTGCACTAAGCAAATTAAAATAGACCTAGGTAAATTCTCAGATAACCCTGATGGCTATATTGATGTTTTACAAGGGTTAAGACAATTCTTTGGTCTGACATGGAGAGATATAATGTTACTGCTAGATCAGACACTAACCCCAAGTGAGAGAAGTGCCACCATAACTGCAGCCGGAGAGTTTGGCTGTCCCTGGTATCTCAGTCAGGTCAATGATAGGATGACAACAGAGGAAAGAGAACAATTCCCCACAGGCCAGCAGGCAGTTCCCAGGGTAGACCCTCATTGGGACGCAGAATCAGAACATGGAGATTGGTGCTGCAGACATTTACTAACTTGCATGCTAGAAAGAGTAGGGAAAACTAGGAAGAAGCCTATAAATTATTCAGTGACGTGCACTATAACACAGGGAAAGGAAGAAAATCCTACCATCTTTCTGGAAGAGACTAAGGGAGGCATTGAGGAAGCATACCTCTCTGTCACCTGACTCTATTGAAGGCCAACTAATCTTAAAGGATAAGTTTGTCACTCAGTCAGCTGCAGACATTTAATAAAAACTTCAAAAGTCCACCTTAGGCCTGGAACAAAACTTAGAAACCCTATTGAACTTGGCAACCTCAGTGTTTTATAATAGAGATCAGGAAGAACAGGCAAAACGGGACAAACGAGATAAGAAAAAGGCCACCGCTTTAGTCATGGCCCTCAGGTAAGCAGACTTTGGAGGCTCTGGAACACAGAAAGGCATGGCAAATCAAATGCTTAATAGGGCTTGCTTCCAGTGTGGTCTACAAGGACGCTTTAAAAAAGATTGTCTGAATAGAAATAAACCGCCACCTCATCCATGCCCCTTATGTCAAGAGAATCACTGGGAAGCCTACTGCCCCAGGGGATGAAGGTCCTCTGAGTCAGAAGCCACTAACCAGATGACCCAGCAGCAGGACTGAGGGTGCCCGGGGCAAGCGTCAGCCCATGCCATCACCCTCACAGAGCCCCGGCTATGCTTGACCATTGAGGGCCAGGAGGTTAACTGTCTCGTGGACACTGGCACGGCCTTCTCAGTCTTACTATTCTGTCCTGGACAGCTATCCTCCAGAACTGTCACTATTTGAGGGGTCCTAGGACAGCCAGTCACTAGATACTTCTCCCAGCCACTAAGTTGTGACTGGGGAACTTGACTCTTTTCACATGCTTTTCTAATTATACCTGAAAGCCTCACTCCCTTGTTAGGGAGAGACATTCTAGCAAAAGCAGGGTCCATTATACACTAGAATTAGGAGAAGGAAAAAGGGTAAATATTTATACAGACTCTAAGTATGCTTACCTAGTCCTCCATGCCCACGCAGCGATATGGAGAGAAACGGAATTCCTAACTTCTGAGGGAACATCTATCAAACATCAGAAAGCCATTAGGAGATTATTATTGGCTGTACAGAAACCTAAACAGGTGGCGGTCTTACACTGCCGGGGTCATCAGAAAGGAAAGGAAAAAAGAAATAGAAGGGAACTGCCAAGCAGATATTGAAGCCAAAAGAGCTGCAAGGCGGGACCCTTCATTAGAAATGCTTATAGAATAACCCCTAGTATGGGGTAATCCCCTTGGGGAAACCAAGCCCCAGTACTCAGCAGGATAAATAGAATGGGGAACCTCACGAGGACATAGGTTCCTCCCCTCAGGATGGCTAGCCACCAAAGAAGGAAAAATACTTTTGCCTGCAGCTAACCAATGGAAATTACTTAAAACCCTTCACCAAACCTTTCACTTAGGCATTGATAGCACCCATCAGATGGCCAAATTATTACTTACTGGACCAGGCTTTTTCAAACCTATCAAGCATATAGTCAGGGCCTGTGAAGTGTGCCAAAGAAATAATCCCCTACATTACAGACCATACATTTCAATCCCTGTATATTTAACCTCCTTGTTAAGTTTGTCTCTTCCAGAATTGAAACTGTAAAACTACAAATGGTTCTTCAAATGGAGCCCCAGATGCAGTCCATGACTAAGATCTACCGCAGACCCCTGGATCAGCCTGCTAGCCCATGCTTTGATGTTGGTGACATCGAAGGCACCCCTCCTGAGGAAATTTCAACTGCACGACCCCTACTATGCCCCAATTCATCAGGAAGCAGTTAGAGCGGTCATCAGCCAACCTCCCCAACAGCAGTTGGGTTTTCCTGTTGAGAGGGGGTACTGAGAGACAGGACTAGCTGGATTTCCTAGGCCAACTAAGAATCCCTAAGCCTAGCTGGGAAGGTGACCACATCCACCTTTAAACACAGGGCTTGCAACTTAGCTCACACCAGACCAATCAGGTAGTAAAGAGAGCTCACTAAAATGCTAATTAGGCAAAAACAGGTGGTGAAGAAATAGCCAATCATCTATCACCTGAAAGAACAGGAGGAGGGACAATGATCTGGATATAAACCCAGGCATTCGAGCTGACAATGGCAACCCCCTTTGGGTCCCCTCCCATTTTATGGGAGCCCTGTTTTCACTCTACTAAATCTTGCAACTGCAAAAAAAAAAAAAAGAAAGAAAAGAAAAGAAACTGTGGTATATATATATGTTCAATGGAATACTACTCAGCCATAAAAAGGAATGAATTAACAGCATTTGCAGTGACCTGGGTGAGATTGCAGACTATTATTCTAAGTGAAGTATTCAGGAATGGAAAACCAAAGATTGTATGTTCTCTCTAGTATGTGGGAGCTAAGCTATGAGGAGGCAAAGGCATGAGAATGATACAATGAACTTTGAAGACTTGGGGGGAAGGTGGGAGAGGGGTGAGGGATAAAAGGCAACAAATAGGGTGCAGTGTATAGTAATCTCACAAATAACCACTAAAGAACTTACTCATGTAACCAAATGCCACCTATACCCTAATAACCTATGAAAAAAATGAAAAAAATTAAATTAAAATTTTTTAAAAAATTAAGGAAGTGGGAGGGAAAACTTCAGAAATATCTGTAGGAGGTGAAGTCAGGGAGGAAGTAGAGAACTCCTGGAGGCCCTGGGCTTGGTGGCCTCTTCCATCCAAGCCCAAGGCAAGGGCCCCTTGGACTAATGTTTAAGTGTAGAATGGGATCCCTGCAGCCATTGCCAGTCTCACTAAAGCTGCTTCTAGAGAGGGTGGACTGCCTCCATGCATCCCTGTACATGCACCATCTCAATTCTCCATTCCCAGGAACCCTCAAACCTGAGGCTTAGAATAGCTTAGAGAGCCTCCCATATCACTCTTACAAACACAACATTTGCTGTAATTTTCAAGAATGGGAAGTTCCTAGAAGATCTGAAAATATGGATGAACAAAAAGAAGTCAATAGCAATCACTTTGTTTCCACTACCCAGATTTGTGAATTTGTTAGCATCTTCCCTTTTCCAACATTTTTCTCTGTGGAGTGTGTGTGTGTGTGTGTGTGTTTACAAAATGGCACATTTTAAGTAATTTTTGCAACTTGCTTTTTCCATTTAACAATATATTATTACATGTTTCCACGTGATGCTGTGTTCTTGAACATCTTTTTTTTTATTGTGGTGAAACACACATACAATTTATCATCAATCATTTTTAAGTGTACTGTTCAGTTGCTTTAAATATTATACATTCATATTATACAGCTATCACCACCATCCATCTCCAGAACTCTTTTTTATCTTTCAAATCTGAAACTACACCCATTAAGCAACTCCCCATTCCCCCCTTGCTCTGCCCCTGGCAACCACCATTCTACTTTTTATCTCTATGGATTGGACTGGTCTAGGTGTCTCACGTGAGTGGACTCATCCAATATTTGCCTTTTTGTGACTGGCTTATTTTACTTAGCATAATGTCCTCAGGTTTCACCCATGCTGTAGCATATGTCAGAATTTCTTGTCTTTTTAAGGCTGAATAATATCCATCGTACTTCAACATACTTCTGAAATGACTGCATAGTATTTCTTTTGCAGACAAGCTATGATTTACTTAACTCTTTTTTCTTAGGTGATCACTTGATTTCCATTTTTGAGTATTATAAACAACACAGTAGTGAATGTCTGCCTGTCTAAACATTTGCACATATATGTGATTCTTTTCTCCCCATGGAACACATTCCTAACTGGAGGTGGAATTGCTAAATCCATGGTGGAGCCACACCCTTAGTCACCACACACGGCATGAGCCTTTCACTTTGGCGAGGTGGCCCCTGCTCTAATTGGTCTCTGACACTTGAAACTTCACCTCTAACTCTTTATTGTACTTAAAATGGCTCTCAAATTACAGTCACAGCCCTTCTTAGGGGAAAAAAAATGCATCTAAATGGCTACCACGTTGGATTGAATTGGGTGCTCATCCTGTTTCCTCAGCAAAGGAAAGGCCTTAGGATGTGAAGAGAGGAACCTACATTTTTTCAGTATTTTGTATATTACCAGGCCTTTTCATGGTTGTTCCTCCATAGCCTCTCATTCTCCAGCATTTGAAGGTCCACCTTATTCTAATTCATTTTTTAAAATTTTGAGATAATTTTAGATTTATGGATGAGTTGTAAAGATAGTGGAGTGATTTCTCATATTCACTAATGTTAAAATCTTGCATAACCACAGTATATTTGTCAAAACTAAGAAAATAGCATTAGTGGACAGGCGCGGTGGCTCACGCCTGTAATCCCAACACTTTGGGAGGCCTAGGCAGAAGGATCACCTGAGGTCAGGAGTTCGAGACCAGCCTGGCCAACATGATGAAACCTCACCTCTCCTAAAAATAAAAAAATTAGTTGGGCATGGTGGCATGCACCTGTAATCCCAGCTACTCTGGAGGCTGAGGAAAGAGAATTGCTTGAACTTAGGAGGCGGAGGTTGCAGTAAGATGAGATTATGCCACTGCACTCCAGCCAGGGCAACAGAGCGAGACACCATCTCAAAAAAATAATAATAAAGAAAATAAAATAAAGAAAAGAAAAGAAAATAGCAGTAGTGGCTTGGAGTGGTGGCTCACTCTTATAATCTCAGCACCTTCAGAGGCTGAGGCAGGTGGATCACTTGAGCCCAGGAGTTTGAGACCAGCCTGGGCAATGTGGTAAAACTCTCTCTCCACCAAAACATAAAAAATTAGTCAGGTGTGGTGGTGGGCTCCTGTAGTCCTAGCTACTCAGGGGCCTGAGGCAGGAGGATCGCTTGAGCCCGGGAGACAGAAGCTACAGTGACCCGAGATTGTGCCACTGCACTCCAGCCTGGGTGACAGAGACAGCCCGTCTCAAAACAAAACAAAACAAAACAAAGAAAATAGCATTTGCACTACACTATTAACTACACTACACTATTAATAGGTCTAGCTAAGACCTATTTTTTCTGTGAATGTCCTCCTTCTGCCCAATAATCCAATCCAGGCTTCCACACTGCATTTAGTCTTCATGACTTCTTACTCCCCTCCAATCTGTGGCAATTTTCAACCTTTTCTTGTTCTCATGACTTTGATGGTTTTGAAGAGCACTGGTCAGGTATTTGGAAGAGTGTCCCTTCATTTGAGTCTGTCTTATGTTTTCTCCTAGTTACACTGGGATTATGGATTTGCGGGAGAATGAGACGGAGGCAAGCGTCTTCACCACCTTCCATCAGTGGGTGCATGATGCCAGACGACGTCCTTGTTGATGGAAACCTACCACGTGGTTGAGGAAGTGCCTGCCAGATTCCTCCTCCGTGAAGCTGCTATTTTTCTCTTTCATTACACAATTGATGAGATGAGAGTCACCAAGTCCAGCTCATACTCAGGGGAGGGGAAGTAAGATCCACTTCTGGAAGTGGATCAAAGCATTCATGCATCCATATTAAAACCACCATGATAATTAAGAATTATTTTGGCGTAGATACTTGGAGGCCATGCCAATTACCTGCCTCTTTTTCAAGTTTTACTCACTAATTTTAGCATCCATCAGTGGATTTTGCCCTCAGCAATTACCACTGTGTTGTTCTAATGGTGATTTTCTATTCACTCATTCTTTCTACATTAATTATTTAGAAATTATTAAGGAAGATTTCTCTATTTCCTCATTTATTTATTTTTCAATCATTTATTTATATCAGTATGTACTCACAGATATTTATTTACTCTCTGGGTCACAAGCAAACAATCTCCTCATTTACTGTGTTGCTCAATTTGTTCTGATTTTGGCCATTGGGATTTTTTTTTCGGGTTGGCCCTTATGCTCTTTCAAAATGCCTCTGACTTGTTATTTTTTATTCCTTTTTTTGTGAGCACTTGCTTAATTGCCGGCACTGCAAGATTTTCCAGGCTCATTTTGTAGTTTCTCTGCCCCTGTCCTAGAATCAGCCAATTCTCTGGGGAATCGTGTTTTCATTTATTGGAAAATGGTTTTTAGATAATAAGATTTGGGTGCTGGATGAACTTGTTGCCCTGGGATGTTGTGCTTCCAGACCCTCTTGGCAGACAGAGCCAGTCAATATATTCATGTGTGTGTGCAGTCACCCTTGAATGTCCACACACTGACATTTATTTCGATATCTGTCTATCCCTATCTATAGCAAAATAAGCATGAATTCATACCAAAGTTTTCAACTTGATTCCATCATCAATTTAAATTGTAGTCAGATTTAGAAGATATATATATATATATATATATTCATACAAATGATTTTTCTCACAAATTCTTTTGTTTCAGACTTGGTCTGAAACAAGTCTAAAGTCCTAAACCACAAGAAAGGTCAAGAAAAGCCTAAACCACAAGAAAAACTCATATGTGTGTTGATAAGTAGTGGATACAAGCTTCAGACCCCAACCTCCATTAAGCAAGACATATCTATTTCTTTATTTTTCTTGAAATATGACTACATCTTTATGTTTTCAGGATGGTGGAGAATTGGATCTCAGGCAGTCTTGTAATCTCTTGCTCTCCCGGATTACACCCCGAGGGTCATCCAAGTGATAGGAAGGGCTGCTAGACTGAGATTCATCATGGAGGCTGCAGGCTTCCTCACTGTCTTAGCTGGCAGTGTCCCAGTGGACCTGGAAGCTCTCTACTCCCATGACCCGAGAGGGATACAGGAATTTTAGCCAAGGCTGAGAGCCCCAGTGCTTGGGTTCACCCTCTATTCCTTGTCTGGTCTCACTCCTCCTCTGGGTTCTTTGTTTCTACTCCCAACCATCCCTCTCCCTGGCTCCACATACTTGCTTAGCCTCTGAGAAATCTCTCTCTTTCCTCTTGTTGCCAACAAAGACTCTTAAGGTAATCTCTTTAATACAGTCAGATTTTAGGAAAGCAAAGGCCAGAAAAGAAGAGCCTAGGCCTGCTATTGCCTCCAGTGGTTACTCCAGTGGAATTAAGAGGAAGAAGGCCAACACACCTGTGTCCAAGTTCTCATCTGGGTGGCATTTCCAAAGCCCTCATCTGGTAAATAGAAATGTTTATCAATTTTGGCAGAAATAATTGTACTTGTGCTCCCTGTCTTTGTGAATCAGACAACATCAGTGATGTTGGGTCACAGGATGGTGTGCGATGAAACACGAAAATCACTGATAAAAGAATGCTCCTCGAGAATCTGGGTCTTGAAGGATGGTCTCCACTCTCTTGGAAATTCCACCCAGGCTCATTCCAAACTGTCTTGGATGATTGAACAACTAGTGGTTTCGTTACTGGACTCTGCTGCACTGTGAGGCTCTTTCATAGGAGGGAAAGCCACTACTGTTTTTTGGATTTAGACTCAACCCAACTGTCCTGAGGGAGGTGATGGAAGGGACAGGTGTAGTGGCTGGCCATACCTGGGACCATGGTACCACCTTGGTTGGAGCCATAGTTCTTTAATAACAGCTATTTTCTTTGGGTTATAAACCTTATAAACCTAAGATTTTGTGTTCACTATAAAACTAAGAAAAACAAAAATTATGATGAAGAAGATAAAAGTAATCTATTGTTCAACTACTCAAAATAAATGCTGAAATATTTTTTAAAAAATTTTCCTGTGGAATTTTCCAAAAACTGGGAGGTAGTATGGCCTGTGGTTCCAGGTGTCCCTGGGAACCACCTTGCTGTGTTTGATTTGTGTTTCCTCAGTGAGGAACTGTGTGGCCTTTGGTAGTTTTCTGAATTCTACTGATCCTAATTGTCTTGATGTATCAAATGGGGATAAATATACCACGTATTCGTTTTCTAGAGCTGCTGCAAGAAAGTACCACAAACTAGGTGGCTTAAAAGAACAGAAGTTTATTCTTTTACGGTTCTAGAGTTCACCAGTTTGAAGGCTCTAAGGGAGGAGGCCACCCCTCATATTGTCTTATGCCCAATTTCTGCCTCCAAAGAAAGAAGAAGTAAAAACTAAAAGGCAAAAATGAAATCCACAGGCAGACAGCCCAGCGCCACGCCCTGGGCCTGGTCGTTAAAGAACGACCCCTGACCTAATGGGTTATGTTATTTATAGATTCCAGACATTGTTTGGAGAAGCATCATGAAAATCCCTGTCCTGTTCTGTTCCGTTCTGATTACCGGTGCATGCAGCCCCCAGTCACTTACCCTCTGCTTGCTCAATTGATCAAGATCCTCTCACATGGAACCCCTTAGACTTGTAAGCCCTTAAAAGGGACAGGAATTGCTCACTCGGGGAGCTCGGTTTTTGAGATGTGAGTCTTGCCAAAGCTCCTGCCTGAATAAAGCCCTTCCTTCTTTAACTCAGTGTCTGAGGGGTTTTGTCTGTGGCTCGTCCTGCTGCAGCTCTAGGGGAGAATCCTGTCTTGCCTTTTTGCTAGCTTCTGGTGTCTGTTAGTAAGCCTTGGTGTGCCTTGTTTTCAAGGTGAATAATCACCTCAATCTCTGCCTCCATCTTCACACAAACCTGTCCCCTATGTGCCTGTGTCCAAATTTCCCTCTTCTTATAAGCGCACCAGTTATCAGGTTAGGACCCATTCCCTAATCCATCATGAACTTAACTTGATTGCTTCTGCAAAGATGTCATTTCCAAGATCATAGTCACAGGTCTGCACAGACATGAATTTTGGGGACACTAATTCAACCCAGTATATACCTTCCTCATAGGGTTGTTTCAAGAAATAAATGAAATGCTTGTTCCAAGGCACCTAGCACTGTGCATGACTGGACATAAAATAGGCACTCAGTAAAAGACAGCTTTAGCCAGCTGTGGTAGTTCATGCCTATAGTTGGGGGGCTGAGGTGGGAGGATCGCTTGAGCCTAGGAGTTTGCGGTAGCCTGAGCAACATAGCAAGACCCTGTCTCTAAAAAGAAAAGAAAACAAAAAAAAGAAAAGTGGAAAGGAAGGAAGAAAGGAGGAAGGAAAGAAAGAAAGGAAGAAAAAAATGTAAACAGCTCTATATCCACTGAATAGAGCTCAATATTTAAAAAATAAATAAATGACAGTTTTTTAAAGCATTCCAGTTAAAAATATCTATCTATATATAACCATCTCTATAGCTATATTTCCATAAAACATGCCAGAGGTGTGGTGTGGTGTTGAGACAGCAAAATGCCCAGGAAGATAAAAAGGGGTCCCCTGAGAATCTCCGACCAGCCCCACAAGTGTTTGCATGGATGCTTTTGTGCAGATGAGGGAACCTGCCCAGGGCTTGTCTGAGCATGCTCCCAGCAGACCAGAGCCCAACATGCGCACTGGGGGAAGTAGGTGGAGCCACGGGGAATTCCGCGCGGTTTGCAGCGGGGAGGAGCCTGGCCTCTCCTGTTCCTGTGTGGTGACCCGGGATTCAATTTGTGAGGTGGAAAACCTGCTAGCAGGGCTCTCTCTTGCTTTGCTGAGAGTTATTTTTCCTTTTCGCCAAGTGAATTCCATTCCCCTCACCTTTCAAAGTTTCTGCATGCCTAACTTTTCCTGTCGTGTGACAAGAACTAGTTTTTTTTTTTTTACAACAGTGTGAACTGGAAAATATGATACCTATGTATGTATACACTGTATAGTACTAATTAGAGCTGTGCTTCATAAAGCCTATGCCTGCTTGTTAGAATAACTGCTCTGTTTTTCCTTATGCCATTGAAACATGACATAAAATATCAAACACCTGAGTTTTGATGGCTATTGTTTCCCACTATATGAATGCACAGTCATTTACCTAATGGTTCCCCTGCTGTCTGACAGCTGATGTGTTCAGGCCCTTTCTAGATATCACTGCTTCTGCAATGAACCCATCAATGCTAAGCCCCATGCAGATACATGGGAGGCACATTTCTGCCCTGGCCATCCCCAGAAAGGCAGCAGCATGTCATGTGCTTCCATTCCTTGCCTGTGCCTCTTATTCTGCTTGTCTCCACCCTTTGTGACATTTGCTTCACCTGAAGGTTTTTATTCTCACCCCCTCTCCAGAATAAGTTTTAAAGGCTCCCCCTCAGCTGGACGACCACGATTCCTACTACATTTAATGTCTCAAATTAACTTTGTCTAAAATGTCACTTGTCCCTGAATTTATTTCTTGGTAGAAGTTGAGGATAAGCCGCTTTGATCAGGAGTGCTTTAAGGCTTTAGGAGTTGGGCCCTGGTGTTCCTCAACCCTTCTGGGTGCCAGGCAGGAGCCGCGAGGGCCCTTACAGCACTCTGGGTTCACGCTGCTCCTGTGCTTTAAGCAGGTCCCCATGTGCTCACTCAGAAAAGTTGGGGGTCTCCAGAGAGGCACACCCTCAGCCACCTGCTTCTGAGCACACATGGGAGACTCTTCAGGAGAGGTGTTGCTCCTACAGCACATCTCCACAGAGGCTGATCGCTTCTTGATAAATACATCAATAGTATAGCAACCAGAGCACAAATTACACTTGTCTAGTTTCCTATTACCATGTAACAAATTAAGGCACCAGACAGTGATTTAAATCCACATGAAAAAACAATGTGCCAGTAGAAGTAACTATACGGGTAATTTCAAAGATAGTAAAATGTCATATTTCTTCTCCTTCTTTCACCTGACTGATTTGAGAAACAATTATATAAAATTACTCATCTATCTATCTGTATTTTGGGGCCTATAACACCTGAAATAAAATATATTTGACAATGAAAACAAAAATGAGGTGGTTGAATAAACTCTAAAAAATGCTATACTTAGTAATCTTTTTTCTCCAAACTTCTTTAAAAGATACAAAATTATATAAAGTAAAAATTATAGCAATATATTATTGGGTTTGTAACATTTATAGACATGATATTTATAACAATAATTGTACAGAAAAGGGAAGAGGCAATATACAAATCCCACTGTAATTATGTTTAGCAATACTTTAGAATCAATCTGAAATATATTATAATACATTGGTATGTATATTGTAAGCTCTAGAACAACAACTAATAAAATAACTTTTAAAAACAGTTAAAAATAATCAAAGAAATTAAAACATTACACTATAAAATGTTCACTACATGCAAAGAAAGCAAAGGAAGAGAAACAAAAAAGCAGGACACCGGAAAACAAAAGTAAAATGACAGACATATTAAACAGCCAATTAAAGGCCGGCATTATCCAAATACTAAAACCATAAAAAGACACACAAAGAAAAAATTCTGCAGAGCAGTATCCCTTATGAATACAGATGTAGAACTTCTTAACAAAACACAAGCAAACTGAATTGGGCAACATATAAATGGTATTATTCCATGACCATGTGGGATTTATTCCAAGAATCCAAAGTTGGTTTAACCATTCAAAAGCAATTTGTGTAATGCAATATATTAATGGAATAAAAAAAAAAGTGATCACGTCAATAGATGCAAGAAAAAATCACTTGACAAAATCCAAAATATAAAACCAATCAACAAACAAGAAAAAGAAGAGAACTTCCCCAACCTGATAAAGGCCGTCAAAGAAAAAGCCACAGCTAACATTATACTTAATAGTGAACACTGAATGATTTTCCCCTAACATCAGGAACAAGACAAAAATGTTATTATCACTTTTATTCAACCGCGTACTGGAAGTTCCAGCTAGGGCAATTATGCAAGAAGATAGAATGAAAAGCAGCCAGTTTGGAGAAGAGGCAAAACTACATTCACAGATGGCATGACATTGCATACAAAAAATGTCCTAAGGAATCCACTATAAAAATCCACCATGAGAACTAATAAATAAGTTCAGCAAGGTCTCAGAACACAAGATCAATGTACAAAGTCCATCATATCCCTATACATTAGCAATGAATATTTTGAAAAAGAAATTAAAGGAAACAATTTTCAATAGCATCTAAAGAATAAGAGACATAGGAATAAATTCAATAAAAAAGTGCAAAACTTTTATACTGAAACTATAAAATATTGTTGAAAGTAATTATAGTAGATCTAAATACATGGGAAACTATTCCATGTTCATAGTTTATGAGAGTTAATATTGGCAAGATTGTCATGCTCCCCCAAATCATCTACAAATTCAATGCAATCTATATCAAAATCTCAGTTGGGTTTTTTGGCAGAAATTGACAAGCTGATCTTATAATTTGTACAGAAATGCAAGGAACTCAGAATAGCCTGAACAATCTTCATAGTAAAAAACTAAGTTGAAGAACTTACACTCTAATTTCAAAACTTACTACAAAGCTGAAGTAATCAAGACTGTGTGGCACAGGTGTAAGGATAAGCATATGTATCAATGGAATAGAATTGAGAGTTAAAAAATAAATCTTTACATTTACAGTCAACTTATTTTTACAAGGGTACAAAGACAATTCAATGGGAGAAAACACTGTCTTTTCAGAAAATGGTACTAGGAAAAACGAATATCAACTGCAAAAAAAATGAAATTGGTCTCCTACCACACACAATACACAAAAGCAAACTGAAAATGGATCATCTATCTAAATGTAAGTGCTAAGTCTGTAAAACTATTAGAAGAAAGTATAGCAGTAAATCTTCATGACGTTGTGTGAGGCAATAGTTTCTTAACTATTAACAATAGTTAACTGTTAATAATAGTTAACAATGACACCAAAAACATAGGTTACAAAAGAAAAAAAGATAAATTAGAATTTATCAAAACTAAAAACTTTGTGCTGCCAAAGATGCATCAAGAAAGTGAAAAGAATGGGTGAAAGCATTTGCAATCATGTATCTAACAAGGAACTTGTTTTTAGAATATGTAAAGAGTTCTTACAACTCAATATTAAAAAGATAAATGACCCAATTTAAAAATGAGCAAATGATTTGAACAAACATTTGTCCAAAGGAGATAGACAAATGTTCACCAACTTATACATTAATAAATAAAATGTATTATACTATACACATTTTATGTATGTAATATTATTAATCCATAAAAAAGGAATGAAGCCATAATACATGCTACAACATGGATGAACCTTGAAAACAATATGGTAAGTGAAAGTATGTAGTCACTAAAGGCCTCATATTATACGATTCCCTTGATATAAAATGTCCAAAATAGACAAGTCTATGGTGACAGAAACTAGGTTTGTGGTTACTTAGAGCTGGGCAGGAGAGAAAGCGAAATATGGAGTCAGCTAATGAGGACTGAGATTCTTTTAAGAGAAGTGAAAGTGTTCTAAAATTAGATAGTGTTGATGATTTCATAACCCTGTGAATACATTACAATATAATATGTTGGATTGTATACTTTTAATGGGTGAATCGTATGTGTGTAAAATATAGCTATTTTTTAAACACACCCACACACACAACTACCCATCTATTATCTCATGGTATCCAGGAGTCAGAAGTCTGGGCATGGCTCACCTGAGTCCTCTGACAAGGGACTTACAAGGTTGGGGTCCGTCAGACTATGTGCTTATCTGAAACTTGGGGTTCCCTTCCAAGCTCGCTGGCTGCTGGCAGAATGTGGCTCTTTGTGATAGTAGGATTGAAGCCCAAGGCCTTCTGCATTTCCCAGCCACACCACATGGCCTTGTCTTGGTTACAAGATGGCATTTGCTTCTTCAAGGGCCGCGACAGTGTCTCCCTGTGTGCACAGCAAGACAAAACCTTACACGGTATATATTCATACTGCAACTTCATCTCGCAAGGGACAGCCCATCACCTTGCCAGATCCCATTGGGAGGGTCACAGGTCCTTCCCACACTCAAGGGGAGGCAATCACATGGGGGAACACACCAGTGGGAGACCCCAGGAGCCATCCGGAATTCTGCCTAGCCCCCATCTCTCTCTCTCGCCTTACAGTTGTTCATTCTGCAGAGAATTTTTTTTTCTTGAGTTGAGCAACTTATTTTTAAAGCTGATTTTCTGCCAGAAACTTCTTAAAGGAGCCGATTTCTCTTTTTCTCTCTTGTTCCTCTCTCTTTCCTCATTAAGCTCTCCCTCTCAACATTTTAAGCCCTTCAGAATAAGGTACACTAGTTTTAAACAGGTATGGCACAATCTCTTCATAACAGCTCATTGAGAATGTGTAGAATTTTCAGCATTTTAGAGCAGAGGTAGCCTGCTGAGAGACCTGTGTGTTTAAAATTCTAATAGTCTTGAGGGAAATAAGATGCCCTCAAAGCATTTCCCATCGTATGCTCCTGTAAAAAGCTCCCCCACAACCTCTTAAAGACTCCTTGCAGTTAATTTGGAAAAGTTATCTCATGGATTGTTTAGTGTGTATGAAGACCCGAAATGATGGTGTGAGTTTCAGGGGACTCACAGACAGTCTTCATTCTGTACCATTCCTCACCTCAACTGCTGACACACAGCTTGCAGACCCACCCCACAGCTCCTGTCCAGGCTCAGTGGCCATGCTCTCTACATACCCCTGTCCCCCAGGAGATGGGACTGAGGCAGACACTCTGAAGCAATGGTTTTCATTGTGTTGGCCTGCTTGATTTTTTTTTTTTTTTTGAGAATGAGCTTAGGCAATCCTCAATTTGAGGGGACCACAGATGCTATGGATTTGACCCTGCATAGATTGGTGTTTGGTAGGGTTAAGAACAAAAGAAAACGCCCCTCAGAAACTCTGAAACCCAGTGCCACCTGCGTGACAGACAGCAGACCCAGGGCCAGTGAAACTGCCCTCTGTGGAATGCAAGCATGGGGGTGACTTCTCTTGTTCCTGGACACCTGGCCCATGACCACACTATTCACAGCAGGGCCTTTTCCTCCTCTGCCCAGGAAAGATGCTGGGAAAGGCCGTGGGGTTGATTTACGATGTTTTCAGGACTGCTGTCACCAGGAAGCCATGGCCTTTGGCAGTGTGGCCCTGCAGGATGTGAGGGGCATCTGGGCAGCAGGTGGGTTGGTGCTGCCGGGGAGTGTCCCCTGCACAGTCCACTTGCCTCCAGCCAAGGGGAGAGCCGATCTATTGGGAGCAGGAGAAACAGAGTTGGGGGGCACGTGAGGAAGTAGTCCATATGTCGGGGCATGAGTGTTGGTCAGTCACAGGGAGGTTTTGGAAGATTGGGGGTTTGTTAATAATGATCCAGTCTTCCCAGGAAGGGTATGAGATGGGGATTGAGGCCATTGGTCAGATTAATGTTTCCCAAGAGAAGAACAGGCTTGTTAGGTTTGGGACACAGATGGAGGAAGGGCTGGGGCTGAGAATGAATCGCTTGCCCAAATGACTCTGAACTGCCAAATCATCTCCCTGAAAGGATGCTCCAGTGAGAGTAGCGCCCTTGCTGTCCCAGTCAAATGCCATTGAAAATGTTTCTAAAGTGCATTATTCCAAAGGCTACTTAAAGTTATGTATCTTAAGGGTTCCAAATAATTCTATTGACCAAGATGCTATTGATCTTGACAAGAATTGGCTTAAATCTGAAATGAAAATAAAAGCTGGCTTGTTGAAGACCTGAATGAGGTTCCCTCTCCTGCATGAAGGCAGGCTGTGGGTGCCCCCGGCCAGGAACGGGTGAGGAGTATACTACCAGTGCCTTCTACCAGAGCCCAGGGGCAGAGGCCCGCTCTTGGGGGTTCATGAGAGCACTGGGCTTGGGACCCTGGTTGGCCCCTGATGTGGTGTCCACCTGGCATTTAATGCCTGTGTGTCCTTGGAGTTTGAGTTCACCCATGAATGAAATGACATGTATGAACATGCTTCATAAACTAAAATACTTCTGGGCTCTCATACTCAAAATACCTGTGGAGCATTCCCCACGCTGACCATCAGTCATGGAAGGAGTGTGCAGCCTATCAGAGACACAAGCTCCTGCGTCACACGTTATGACCTTTCCCCCAGGAGACAGCCTGAGTGGGTCCTTTTCATTTGCGCAATAATGGAGTGAAGGGCCTGTGAGGCAGCCTGACCCTCCAGGCTGGTGATGGCAGCTACTCAGCTGTGGAGCTGGTTGCAACTGCTCATTCTTCTACAGCAGGAGTCCCCAACCTCCAGCTACCGACCAGGATTGTCTGGGGCCTGTTAGGAACCAGATCACACAGCAAGAGGTGAGCATTGGGCAAGCAAGCGTTACCACTTGAGCTTTGCCTGCTGTCAGATCATCAGCAGCAGAAGATTCTCATAGGAGCATGAACTCTATTGTGAACTGTGCCTGCGAGGGATCTAGGTTGTGTGCTCCTTATGAGAATCTAACTATTGCCTGATAATCCAAGGTGGAACAGTTCCATCCTAAAATCATAGCCACTACTCACACCGGCTGTGGAAAAATTGTCTTCCAAGAAACCGGTCCCTGTTGCCAAAAAAGTTGGGGACCACTGTTCTACAGCACTTTCTCTGAATTTCAGATTCATCCTTTCTAGTTCTTGTTTCTGACCAAAAAAGGCCCAGACATCCCACTAAGTAACCATCATCAGCTTTTAAAATGTGATACCCTGGGAGTCACTCTTAGGGATTTGTGCAAGACCAGCATGGGAAGCTCCTCGGAGGTCATGTGTGTGACCCCCCGGAGGTTGTGTGTGTGGCTCCCAGCCCCAGGTCCCCTCCACCCCCACCCCAGAGGCCATGTGTGTGCCCGCCTGGAGCACAGGCTCTGGGTTCATCCCTCTGCAGCTCCAGCTGGCCCATCCTGGGCAAGTAGATTAACCACTCTTGGCTATCTAAACAGAGAACACGTGCTGTGCTTATTCCTGGTCTTGTTGAAAGCCATTTTTTTCACAATCAGTCAAGTGGCTTCTGACTATGACTTGGCTTCCCGTGTAGCATAGCCACGGAAACCCATGTGAGTGGCCCAGTGAGCCCAGTGAGCTCCAGGTAGGTGCTTCAGTCTCAGGAGCATTGAGGAAGGGGGACCTTTTCAGAGACTGAGTCTGGACCCTGGCAGGGGTTGACCCAACTGTCTGAAGGCAGCATAGACACGGCTGGCCCTTGGTATAGCCATGTCATTTCCTGTCTGATTGCCACATCCACTGGTGACACTGTGCACTTAGACAATGGCCTCATCGGCCACCCACAGGCACAGTGAAGCCACAGTGCCAGAGGCTGGCCTTCAATATAGCCATGTCATTTCCCGTCTGATTGCCACATGCATTGGTGACACTGTGCACTCAAGATGATGATGGCTTCGTCGGCCACCCGCAGGCACAGTGAAGCCACAGTGCCAGGGTCGCTGCAGCCCCCACTGCATCATTGACAAGCCAGGACGCACACAGTCAACTCCTCGGGCCTAGAAAACAGCAGAAAGGGAAAGACATGTGGAGCACAGCCTGGCCTTGGTCTGTGATCAATGGGGATGTCCAGCTGCAGAGATGTAGGGCTGCAATGAGGTTCCTGAGGGTGAAGAAGTCTGTTCTCTGCAGACAGCTGAGGAGAGAAAAACAGAAAGCGGTGAAGTATCTGAAGGAGAAGAGGAAAGGAGCATGGCTGCTTCGAGCTCTGTGTGAGCAGATGAGGAACACACTTAAACACATGCCTGGGAACACCTGGAGGAAAAATGGCTTCATCAACCAGAGTCTTGCAGGTGAAGTGTTCTCTCTCATCCTGTGTGCTATGAAGCTGCAGTGGCACTGACGAGCCTGAAAGCTACAGTGCAGAAAAGGCAAGGGTTCAGAACTCAGGCTGCTGTGGTCCCCAGGATTAGCAACTCTGGTCAACAGTGAGTGATGCCATGTGCACGACTATGTCTTAAAACCACCTTCAGACTAGAGATCCCACACTTCCTAATGTCCTAAAATTCTGTCACTGCATGGACCACATGTAGACAAGTGTATCAACATTTATAATCCAATGAGAGAGAGCACACTAGGAGACCAAAGAGAGAGAGAGACAGAGAGAGAGAGAGACAGAGAGAGAGAGAGAAAAGACCCATCCTGCTCTGAATTTTAGTGGGTGTTTTGTTGGAAGAACGTGAAAATTGAACATAAGAATAGAGAGAAAACGCAAAGGTAAGAAACCTAGAAAATAAAAAAAAAAATCTGAAAATCAGAGAAAGTTAGCAACATAAAGCAAAACCACACAGGAGAAAGAAGAAGAAAAGGGGAGTAACCAAAGCAAATGAGAATATCTGAGAGACAAGAAAATCCTTTAGGCACAGCTAAAAATAGAAAAAGTAGCTCTTTTTATAAATCTTCATTTAGGAGATTATCTGAACATTGAGATTCGAGGCATCTGACTTTGAGGTATCATGTGTACATGAAAATAATCAAATGAGCCATATTTAAGCATGTTTCCTTGAAATAAAATGTTAGTTTTCAGTTCTTCCTTTGAACTGACGAAAGATATGCATTCTCATAGAGCCCCACTTTATTATTTTAGTATAAGATTGGAAAAAGCATATTATATGTTTAGTAAATTGGATTCAAATGACACAATGTATCAGAAAATGGAATTTTTAATTTGGTTTTAAAATGTTCCTATTTAAGAGATGGTCAAACAGGTGTGAGACAGAAGAAAAGAACATCAAAGCGGGTGGGGCCAACGAACCCTCACGTCTCTGCAGATGGAAACAGGCCGTGGTTATTGCGGTCTCACGTGCTGTGCATCTTCAGGGCTCTTGCCTGTGAACTTTCTGGCCTATAACATTGCAGCTAAACCTCAAAGATCAAGGCTCAGGCACTGTGTTTGCCTGGAGGTCATTTACTACCTCCACCCAGTCAGCTCTTGTGGTTCATTAGTTTTGCTGCAGCAGAGGAGAAGGAAGGAGTTCGATTGTGCAAATGGTGACCGCAGAGCCTCCAGGCACACACAGGGCAGATCCTTTCTAGAATTTTTTACAGCTTGGATCATTCAATAGCTCCAGGCTGTCCCCAAGCCCCATCTTTTGGGTTTGATGGGTTGAATTGTGTCCTTTCAGAATTCACAGGCTGAAGTCCTAACCTGCATCCACACCCTTCTTCCTTTCACTGGTGTGTGTATCACTTTCTGGATATTTGTAAATGTTTAGGCTCCTAGGCCCTCCCCATGCCCACTAATCCCTAGCTGGCCCCTCAAACAGGTGGCAGATGCTGTTACAATGCCCATTGTGCTTAGTACATCGGTGAGCCTGGATGATCTGAGGCCATCAGTCCATGGTCACTTTGGGGGTTCAATGTTAACTTTGGTGCTGAAAACACAGTCTGCAGACCTTCAGCACAGGGATTGCCCAGGAGCCTTTTAGATGTGCAGAATCTTAGGTCCCACCCCAGACCCACTGAATGAGACTCTGCATTTTAACACGATGCTGGAGTATTTCACATGCACTGTCCTTAGACCATGTGAGGGCCTAAGTTCCTAAGCAGCCAGTCTCCTATTATGCCACCCAAAGGAGAACTCTGCTCTAATAAAGCAACTGAATTCTACAGAATCTCTAGAGTCTTGAGGCTATTTTTTTCCTATTAAAAACTATCATCAAATTTTGTTCCTTACATTATCACCCTCCTCCTCTGCATCATCATTTTCTGATCCATACAAAGAAACTTTGCAGTGGAGTAGACCCTACAGTTGGGAAGTTGGCTCTAGCACATCTGCTAAGAATTTGCTGGGAATGTATACCTTCCCAATAACATTCCTCTTTTGCTGATGATGAAAGTTCTAAACCTTTCAGATGTGTGTGTGTGTGTGTGTGTGTGTGTAGAAGGTTAATTGATGCTTTTTAAAAATTTGGCCCATTTGAAGCTTTGAAAAGACATGCTTCTTTTCCCACTAAAGTGATGGCCAACCCCTCTCTGCCATCCCAGAGACTGGCTCCCTGTGACACTTGCAGAATTATTCCACTGTGTCCCTCCTTCTGCCAGACACAACCAGCCACCTTTCCCTCTTGAGTCTTTGGACTTACCTTCCAGTGGCTGAAAGGGCCAAGCTTACGCGTGTTCCTAGGAATAGTCTGCCTACAAGTTGTCACCTCTATACCCCAAGAATGAGCATCTGCTCCCTAATCCCCCCATCCAAGACACTGGAAATTTCTTCAATGCAGGGAAAAACATTTAACTTCATTATTAGGAGATGGACTTGAAATCAAGGTAGACCTGTGGTACACTGACAGGCCCCACCAGGTGGAGGTAATGAGATGTTGGAAAGCAGGGCTGGGTCTTTGGAAACAGGAATACCAGGATGTGGGGCCTCCAGCAATGCATGAGGAGGTGAAGCTAAGGGTGTCAAGTTCAGCCTCACCAATTTCTTAACTGTACTGGAGCATTTGGGACTGTTCCAAGATGGGATTTCTCTTTGCCGGTTAGGAGAGGAGTGGCCCTCTTCTCAGCAATGCCTTCCTATCAGGGTGGTCTATTCATGAGTCACAGCCTTAAGTGAGGTCAGGACACTTGCTGGACCTTCATCCTCCACATAGGACTTTGGCAGACCCTTATCCCTTCCCAACCCAGGTTTCTTGATCAATGGTGCACATGATCACACCTGCCATGGGGTTTATAACTGGTAGGACAACTCTGATGAAAATGTCTGGACTTTTCAAAACACACCAGCTTTATTCCAAGATGGCCCCAGAATTTCCCAGAGATCCAAACAGAATCCTGGAAATCTGTTAAGCTTTGGATGCCCAGGACTGCACAGGTTTCTTAGTAGCATGAGAACAAGGAAAGCACAGTTCGTGAGGTGAAAAAAATGCAAGAAATAAGGCTTAGAAATAAAAATAATGCAAGCAACCATTTCTGAAAGACTAGATGTACTCTGGAGATGGCCTGCTCTGTACAAACACATTCATAAAATATTGCAGAACTTGGCAGTGGGTGCCATCTGTGAAGCTCCTGAGTGTCAGTCTTTTCCTCTATATAATGGGGATATTAACATCATTTGGATTTAATGATTTGGTGCCACCACCACCACTGATATGCTTTGCTGTGTCCCCACCCAAATCTCATCTTGAATTTTAGCTTCCACAATTCCCACATGTTGTGGGAGGGACCCAGTAAGAGGTAACTGAATCATGGGGGTGAGTTTTTCCTGTGCTGTTCTTGTGATAGTGAATAAGTTTCATGAGATTTGATGGTTTTATAAGGGGAGATATCCCTGCACAAGCTCTCTCTCTCTGCTTGCTGCCATCCATGTAGGACATGACTTGCTCCTCCTTGCCGTCCACCATGATCGTGAGGCCTCCCCAGCCACATGGAACTGTGAGTCCATTAAACTTCTTTCTTTTGTAAATTGCCCAGTCTCAGGTATGTCTTTAACAGCAGCATGAAAACGGACTAATACAGTAAATTGGTACCAGTAGACCGGGGTGCTGCTGAAAAGATACCCAAAAATGTGGAAGCAACTGTGTAACTGGGTAACAGGCAGAGGCTGGAACAGTTTGGAGGGCTCAGAAGAAGACAGGAAAATGTGGGAAAGTTTGGAACTTCCTAGAGACTTGTTGAATGGTTTTGACAAAAATGCTGATAATGATGTGGACAATGAAATCCAGGCTGAGGTGGTCTCAGATGGAGATAAGGAACTTGTTAGGAACTGGAGTAAAGATGACTCGTTATGTTTTAGCAAAGAGACTGGAGGCATTTTGCCCCTGCCCTAGAGATTTGTGGAACTTTGAACTTGAGAAAGATGATTTAGGGAATCTGGCAGAAGAAATTTCTAAGCAGCAAAGCATTCAAGAGGTGACTTGAGTGCTGTTAAAGGCACTCAGTTTTATAAGGGAAGCAGAGCATAAAAGTTTGGAAAAATTGCAGCCTGACAATGTGGTAGAAAAGAAAATCCCATTTTCTGAGGACAAATTTAAGCTGGCTGCAGAAATTTGGGTAAATAATGAGAGGCTGAATGTTAATCCCCAAGACAATGGGGAAAATGTTTCCACGGCATGTCAGAGGGCTTCACAGCAGCCCCTCCTATCACAGGCCTAGAGGACTAGGAGGAAAAAGTGGTTTAATGGGCTGGGCCCAGGGTACCCTTGCTCTGTGCAGCCTAGGGACTTGGTGCCCTGCATCTCAGCCACTCCAGCCATGGCTAGAAGGGCCCAAGGTATAACTCAGGCCTTTGCTTCAGAGGGTGCAAGCCCCAAGCCTTGGCAGCTTCCACATGGTGTTGAGCCTGTGAGTGCATGGAAGTCAAGAATTGAGGTTTGGGAACCTCTGCCTAGATTTCAGATGATGAATGGAAACACCTGGATGCCCTAGCAGAAGTTTGCTGCAGGGGTGGGACCCTCATGAAGAACCTCTGCTAGGGCAGTGCAGAAAGGAAATGTGGGGTTAGAGCCCCCACACAGAGTCCCTACTGGGGCACTGCCTAGTGCCTAGTGGAGCTTTGAGAAGAGGGCCACTATCCTTCAGTCCCCAGAATGGTAGCTCCACTGACAGCTTGCACCATGCACCTGGAAAAGCTGCAAACACTCAACACCATCCCATGAAAGCAGCCAGGAGGGAGGGATATACCCTGCAAAGCCACAGGGGCAGAGCTTCCTAAGACCGTGGGAACCCACCTCTTACATCAGCATGACCTGGATGTGAGACATGGAGTCAAAGGAAATTATTTTGGAGCTCTAAGATTTGACTGCACCACTGGATTTTGGGTGGGTCTTTCCATCTCTCTGTGCAGTCCTGGCTTCTCTCCTCTAGATGAAGCTTCTCTTCATTGTCTCTCTGCAGGGTGTCTCCACCAGGGAGCCCTGCTTCTTACAGCATGGTTCAGGGACCCCAAGAGCACATGGCTTGGGCTGCCAGGTCTTCCTAGGGTTTATTCTGGAAGTAGCATTACATTATTTATGCCACCTTCCATTGAAAGCAAGTCCCAAGCCCAGCCCAGATTCAAAGAGAGGGGATCACTCAAATGCATGGATCCTGAGATGGGTGGCCACTGGGGACAGGAGACTACTCCTACTCATATCTTCACTTCCATCTTTGTACCCCATTGGAGTTAACACAAAGCAGGGTGAGCATTGTTCATGAAGGAGGGAGGGGTGAGTGACCCATAACCAATCTAGCATTGTGTGTGTGTCAGTACCAGCCTCTGCCTCCCAAGGTACTAGGTTTCAAAGGCTTGTTTCCAAGTTTGTTGTTTGGGGCTTGGGTCCCATCTCATTGAAGACATAGTTGTCCCTGTGGTTGCTTTCCTAGGCTGGCCACACAGATGGTTACTGAGAGAACTGTACTACCGTTCCCACATCTGATGTGAGAAAAAAAGTTTGTGGGCGGGTCTGGAAGCTGACTGCCTCTTTTCAGCAGTGATTGTATGGGAAGATGGTTCTGGGTTTGTCTGTGTAGGAGCACCTGCAGCTCACCTTCCGGAGTGGTGGGCCCTAAGCTCTGTGGCCTCCCCTGCCTCCACAGCTCTGCTCCTTGCTGTGTCATGGGCCTGGTGGCAGCAGGCTTGGGCTGGAAGTGTGCCTCTGCCACTCATTCCCTGGGCAACCTTTGATCCCTGCGTTCTGTGTCTACACAGAGGGGAAAGAACAAGGAAACACACAGTAAGTGCCAGCTCCTGTACGCTTCCACCCTCAGCCTCCACACCACATCAGGCTCTAGGCTCCTGGGGCGAACACTTGGGTGCCCTTGGGGTCTCCATTGTGCCAAGTTTCTCTTTTTTGAAATACCTTGAGACTGAGTTTAAAATCTGGCATTACTTTGAACTTTAATTGACCAGTGGAGTCAGTTTGAATGTCCAAGGCTTTTTCTCCAGATCCTCAATGATTTTAATGCTTTCTTTAAGGCAAGCTGTCCGACTCGCCTTATTTTGTTGTTGTTCTGTTTTGTTTTAGGCTTTTAGCAATATGAAGCCATGGTTTTTAGTTTCTGTCTCTAGTGATAAGTGGACAAGAGGGTGAGGAAGGGGCTTTACTGGCCCCATCAGAAAAAGAAACTAAGAACCCATGACTGTGTTCTCTCCCTTGGACACCCCGGCAGGGAGTGGAAATTATTGAACACTAAGGTAAGCTATAGCTTTTTATATTAAAATCAGTTATACATATGCAAAAAAGCAATAACATGTACACTATTATACACACTCCCACAGCAGAGCTTATGTGGAGATATGATGTTGTTTTTGTATCTACATTTTGTTACTTTTCTATAAGGAATATGTATTAATCTATTATGTCATTTTATTTTAGATAAATGGAGATCACTATAGCCTTGAGACTAAATTTTACTTGCAGAAGAATGCGGAGGACCTCTTCCAAACAGCCTTAGGAAAAGGGAGAGCTCCTCCCTCCTTCCATTATCCACCAGCCTGCGCACCTGGTAGGAACTTTACCACCTGCAAAGTGACACCTCCCCACCCCTCTACACCGGAAATTACAATATCTGCCTTATCAATCCTAAATGATTGTTGTGTGTCTCAGAAGAGATCTTATATACTAAAGTATAAGCTATCTTGGGTAAGCAAAAGAGGGGGAAATCGATTATCCCCTGCAAACTGGGGAGATGCAGGCCTTCAGAGTAAAGCAAAACTGCCTTCCAGAGAACAAGGGAAGGGTTTGGGTTTCATAGCAAAAAAGAGTTCCCACCCAGGTTCCCAGTCGGGTCTGTATATGCAAGTGAAGGATTGAAACTTGCTTAGTTCTGATTGGTGGATTGCAGCTGAGTTTGATTGGTGGATTGCAGGTAAGTTCTGATTCGTTGGTTCAGATGAATCCTGAAAGTCCCAAAGCCGAACTGCAGTGTGGGTTTTGGGGGAATTCAGATGACCTCTAATCAAGAAATGGCTACTATTTTAAATCTAGGCCTACTAGCCACTCCAGATCCACCCCAAAGGACTCCTCAGGTTCACATTTGTTTACACAGCCTAACCTGAAAAAAACAATCTGGAGTGACAGAAGTTACTTTATTATCTGCCAGCCGACCTACTCCTTGCAGAGAAATCATATTGCACAGATGGCCTCAGAGTCCACCCACCCCTAACATTTGCCAGGTTCACCAGTGAAGTTCAAAAAGAAAGTATGATTATCCCCAATTTAATGAGGAAACCGGTCTGCCCAGAAAACACATCTCATGCCTCCCAGCTCTGTCAGTGTCTCAGCTTGGAAGTAAATACTATAGCAAACTGTTTAACACTATCAAAAATATCCTCCTCTGATAAAAGCTAGTTCAGCTGCTCTTCTGCAATGAAAAGAGCCCAGGGTCTTTGCCAGGGCCCAAGGGTGCTGAGTCCAGGGGCATTTGCCTGAGACCTGAGCTCTGTGGAATTCAGAGCCCACACCAGGGTGAGCCCAGAATGAGTCCCCTGGGCAGATTGCCAGGTGGAATCTCTAAGCTACCACACATGTAGCAGCTAAAAACAGTGTCAGTCCCAGATCCCCAACTCCATGACCAGTTTCCAAGGCTACAGTGATTTATCTCCCATAATAAACCCTGAAATACTAGGAATTAGTCCATAGCCAGACTGGTTAAAAGTTGTTTTAAAATAGCTAAGATCAGATTAGAAAAATCTAGTTCTCTTTCCTTGGAAAACATTCCGATTGGATTGAGAGCCCAATAGAGTAATTACAGAAGTCAGAGTACCATGTGGTGCCTTGAATCTTGAGAAAATGAGAAAATGAGGCAATAGGTCCCAGGCCTCCTTTATTTCTACCTGGGAAGCTACAAAATTATTTAAAATGTGAGAAATCTCTGAGACCCCATTGGAACAAAAATAACTCTACGTCCCATAAATAATTGAAAGCAGATATTTACTTTTCTAGAGGAGGTGGGAGGAAAGAGATGTAGAGAAGTCAGCAAAAGAAAGAAAAGGTTCTTTTTGGAAAGTGGACAAATAGGAGATGAATGTCCTGAATCATTTTATTGCTGGTAATAATGCCTTGGGTTTATAGGGTGGCTTTCTTCTGAAGATCTAAAGACATTTTTTATACCTATTATTTTGCTTCTGTTCACGGCGACCTGAAAAACAAGACAGTGTTGTAAAATAAACATCAAATGTGGAAATCCTGCTGAAGAAAAAGACAAAAAGGCCTGAGAACGCTCACAGAGCTGTATGCCCACAGGAAAAGGAGCAGCCTCTCCTCACTCACTCCACAGTGCGAAGAGGGCAGAAGTTGAGGAGGCAAATATCTCCGATGCAGCTCCTAGTTTCTACAGAGGCTCAAACGCCTCACCAGACCAAGCCGCTTCTCTGTTTCCACCAGAGGAAGCCAGAGAGCAGGCGTAACAGGTATAGGGGTACTTTTTATTTCTAAACATCTTTTTTATTTCTTTTTATTAATAGGCTTGATTTTTTAGAGCAGTTTTAGGTTCACAGCAAAATTGAGAAGAAGGCACAAAGAGTTCTCATATACTCCCCACCCCCCCAACCATATGCACAGCCTCCCTCACTATCAACATCCCACATCAGAGTGGCCCTTTTATTAGAGGTGATGAACATGCAAACATCACTATTAACCCAAGGCCATAGTTGACATTAGGGTTCACTCTTGGTGCTGTATAGTCCATGGGTTTGGACAAATGTACAATGACATGAATCTACCATTACAGTATCATACAGAGTAGTTTCACTGTCCTAAAAATCCTCAGTGCTCCATCTACTTATCCCTCTCTCCCTTCCCCCAGTCCCTAGCAACCACTGCCTTTTTACTGTCTCCCTAGTTTCACCTTTTCCAGAATGTCCTATAGTTTGAATCACACAGCATGGAGTCATCATTTTACCTATGGATGCACAGTTGTTGCAGTATCATTTAATGAAAAGGCTGTTATTTCTCCATCAAGTCGCCTTTGAAACTTGGTCAAAAATTAGTTGTTCATATAGTGTGGCTTTATTTCTGGACTTTCTACTACACTCCATTAATTTTTTTGCCTATATTTTCACCAAAACAACACTACCTTGATTACTGTAGGCTTTTCATAAGGTAATATTCATTCTCCAAATTTGTTTTTATTTTTTTAAGTTGTTTTGACTACTGTAGGCACTTTGAATTTCTGTATGAATTTTGTAAATTCTAGATTCAGTTACCAAATTTTTTTAAAAGCCTACTGTAATTTCTGTTTGGATTGCATTGATCCTATAAATCAATTTGTGGAGAATTGACATCTTAACAATATTGAGTCTTCCAAATTATGAACATAGTATATTTTTTCCTCCATTTAGATCTTTACTTGTTATCAACACCACTTTACAGTTTTCAGTACACAGGTGTTTTACTTCCTTTGAAGCAGACTAATTCCTAGGCATCTCATTTTTATGCTAAAGTAAATGTTACTTAGTTTTAAATTTCTAATAGTTTGTTGTGACTACATAGACATACAATTGATTTCTGTATATTAATCTTCTATACTGGAAACTTGCTAACCTCACCTGTTAGTTCTATTAGCTTTCTTTGTAGATTCCATTGCATTTCTACAAAGATGATCATGTCATATGCAAATAAAAGGTTCTACTTTTTCCTTTCCGATATGAATGCCTTTAATTTCCTTCTTTTGCCTGATTGTACTGGTGAGAACCTCCTCCAGGTTGAATAGAAATGTGTTATTTCTAATCTTCAGGAGGAAAGCATTTTGTGATTTACCATTGAGTATGATGTCATCTGTGGGTTTTTGGTAGATGCCCTTCTGGTCTTTGCTTGATGAGAGCTTTTATGTCAAGTACATGTTGAGTATTATCAAATACATGTTTGTGTCTATTAAGGAGATGATACAATTTTTTTCTTTTTTAGTTTATTAATAGGATGAATTATAGCGATTAAATTCTGAATGTTAAGCCAACCTTACACACTTGTGATAAACCCCACTTGGTCACAATATCTTCTGCTTTTGATATATTGTCAGCTAGAGTGCAAAAATTTTGTTTAGATTTTTTGCATTTATGTTCATGAGAGATACTAGTCTCCACTTTTTTGTCCAATAAATTTGTCAAGATTTGGGGTCTGAGTAATGCTGGCCTGAGAAAGTGTTGGAAAGGATATCCTCCTGTTTAATTGTCTGGAAGAATTTTTGTAGAATCAGAATTCATTCTCTCTTAAATGTTTGGTAGAATATACTAGAGAAGCTACTTGGGAATGGAGATTGTGTGTGTGAGAAGGTTTTTCATTACAAATTCAATTTCTTTAATTTAGAGTTATTCAGATCATCAATTTCTTCTTCAGTAAGAATTGGTAGTTTGTGGTTTTTCAAGGGCTTTGTACATTTCATCTACGTTGTCAAATTAATTAACATAGAACTGTTCTTAACGTTATCTTATTTTCCTACCATTATCTTTTGATTCTGATGTCACTTTGCTTTTCTGATTTTGGTGATTTATGATTTATTTTCTGATCAATCTTGCTAAATGTCTATCAATTTTATTGATCTTAAAGAAACAGCTTTTGGCTTTATTGATTTTTTTCTATTGTCTTTCTGCTTTCTATTTTATTAACTTCCATTCTGACCTTTTTTACTTCCTTTCTTCTACTTACCTTGTGTTTATCTTTTTTTTTTTTTTGTACTACTAAGGTGGAAGCTGAGGTCTTACATTTGAGAACTTCATTTTCTAATATCAATGTTTTGTGCTCCAAATTTCCCCCAAATGCTTTAGTGAGAATCTAATAAATTTTTACTTGTTATGTTTTAATTTTCATCCACTTTAAAACAGTGTCTAATTCCCCTTCTAATTTCTTCTTTGACTAATGGCTTATTTAGAAATGTGTTGTTTAGTTTCCATGTTTGAGGGATTTTCTAGAGATTTTTCTGTTACTAATTTTTAATGTAATTTCATTGTGAGTAGAGCACAAACTTTGTATGACTTGGAATATTGTATACTTTTTGAGGCTGGTTTAATGGCACCAAATTTGAGATATCTTGGTAAATATTATGTGTACACTTGAAAATAATGTACGCTATGTTATTATTGGGTGGAGTGTTCTATAAATATCAACTAAGTCAAATTAGTTAATCGTGTTTAAATACTCTATTCCTTACTAAGTTTTTGTTCACCTGTTTTATCAATTATTGAGAGAGGGTTACTAAATTCTCTGTCTATAACTATACAATTATGTATTTTTCCTTGCAGTTATATCAGTTTTTGCTTCAATTATTTTGTTTTTTTTGGTTGATATTTAGGAGTGTTATTTCCTCTTGATAAATTAATCTTTTTGTCATTAAATCTCTTTATTTCTGCTTATTTCCTTTGTTTAAAGTCTAATTTGTCTGATATTAATATAGTAGCCCCAGCTTTATTTGATTAGTGTTAACATGTATTTTCTAATTATGTATTTTCTATGGCCAGCATATAGTTGGGTCTTGCTTTTGCAACCAATTAGACAATCTCTGCCTTTTTATTTGAAGTATTTAGAATATTTACATTTAATGTGATTATTAATATGTTTGTTGATATGAATATGATCATCTTGGTATTTGTTTTCTGTTTGCCCCTTTGTTCTTGTTTTCCTTTTCTCTTGGTTTTTAAACCGTCTTTTGGATTAATATATTAATTTTGACTATTATAATTCTTTAACCGGAATTATTTGGTAAATGTTCATTTTATGTCCCTTGTTGGCTTTTGTTTTGTTTTGTTGTTCTAGCGGTTACCACTTCCATATCATATGAGAACCTAAAAATAGTACATTTATATTTTTCTTCTCCCCAACCTTGTTCTATTATTGTCATACATTTTACTTTTACATACACTAAAGACACCACAGAACATTGTTATTATTTCTGTTTAAATGATCAATTATCTTTTAAATATATTTAAATAATAAGAACAAAACCTTGTATCTTTACCCATACAGTTACCAATTCTGGTACTCTTCATTGATTTGTATAGATCCATATTTTCCTGTGGTATCATGTTATATCTGCTTGAAGGACAACCTTTATTGAGCATTTCTTGCAGGTCTTCTGTGGTTGAATTCTTTCAGTTTTTGTATGTCTGCAATGTCTTCACTTTGCCTTAATTTTTAAAAGATACTTTAATGAAACATACGTATTAGGTTAATAGTTTTTCTTTTTCATTTCTTTAAAGATGTTGCTATATTGATTTGCTGCTGGCATTATTTCTGACAAGAACTCTGCTGTCATTCTTATCTTAGTTCTTCTGTGCCTAATGTGTCTTTTTTTTTCTCTGGTGGATTTTTCATATTTTTTCTTTATCACTGGTCTTGAGCAATTTGATAATAATATTTCTTAGTGTTTCATTTTTTTTGTGATTGTGGTTCAGTGAGATTCTTGAATCTGTGAATTTATAGTTTTTTCATATTTGGTAAATTTTTGCTATCATATTATTATTAAATATTTTTTCTGTTCTACCCTCTCTTTCAAGGACTCCATTTATTAGGCTGCTTAAAAATGCCTACAGTTCACTGATGATCTGTTCGTTAAAGAAAATTCTTTTCTGTCTGCTTTATTCTTCATAAAAGTACGATGTTCTAGTCTAGCTGATAGGAACAGGCACTTTTCCTGGACGTCCATGTGCTTCTAGCACTGTTCCCTTTATCCTCTCTGGTGGTTTTTACCCCAGCCTCAGGTAGTTTCTTCACATATATATACTGACTAGTACTCAGCTGAACACTGGAGGGAGACCCTCTATGGAACTCCAAATTTCTCTCTCTATGCATTTATCCTTTCCAGTACTCTGTTCTGTGAACTCTAGCCACCCAAGACTCCTAGCTCCGTCTCTTTGACTTGGGAGTTCATTGAGCTCCACATAGGTTGCTCTTCCCTGTACCCTAGCATGAAAACTCTATTGAGGCTGTAAGCTTGGGTAACTGTTCAGCTCACTTTGCTTCTTGTCTCTTAGGAATCACTGTCATTGGTTACCTGATGTCCAGTGCCTGGAAAACAATTATTTCATATATTTTGTTAGTTTTTTTGTTGTTGTTGTTTCGTGTGTCCTTGTATTTGTGCGTATGTGTGGGGAGGGACAGGTCCAGTGACAGTTACTTTATTTGACTAGAAGCTTATGTCTTCTCAGCACTTGTATTTGAAAACCTAGATAAAATAGATAATTTCTTAGGAATATATAACTTACTGAAACTGTCTTGATAAATACAAAGAGACTAATTTCCAGAAAAGAAACAGAAAAAGTTACCAGTTGAATCTCCAGAAATCACTAGGTTTTATGTTTTCACAAGATAATTCTATCAAACCTTTATAGAATAAGAATCCCAACACTACTAAATAGTTCTCTAGAACTTAGAAAGAGAAGGGTAGCCTCCAAATCATTTTATGAAATGACCATCGTAATTAAATTAAACGAAGATGGCACAAAAGAAAATAACAAATCAATGCCAGTTATAAATATTGATTCAAAAATTCATGAATAAAATATTACTAAATAGAACTTTGCAGCAAATTAAAATAATAATTCACCATGACCAATATGTTTTATTCCAGAAATATAAGTGACTCAATGCTTGGAAATTATTAATAATCTCATGATGTTAATAAAGCTGAGTTGAAAAAGCATGTGCTTATTTTCATGGATGCTAAGACCTTCATTCATGATAAAAACTGCTTAAAAATGAGACTATATATATGCTACATTAGTAAAATAAAATACACCTATTTCACTGTCAAAACAACAGCTTCTTTCTTTTTTTGTAGTGTACATTACTTTTTGACTTTTTAAATTATTTATTTTTTAAAATTTTTTTATTATACTTTAAGATCTTGGGTACATGTGAACAACGTGCAGGTTTGTTACATATGTATACATGTGCCATGTTGGTGTGCTGCACCCATTAACTTGTCATTTATATTAGGTATTTCTCTTAATGCTATCCGTCCCCTCTCCCCCCACCCCATGACAGGCCCCGGTGTGTGATGTCCCCCACTCTGTGTCCCAGTGTTCTCATTGCTCAATTCCCACCTATGAGTAAGAACATGTGATGTTTGGTTTTCTGTCCTTGTGATAGTTTGTTCAGAATGATGGTTTCCAGCTTCAGCCATGTCCCTGCAAAGGACATGAACTCATCCTTTTTCATGGCTGCATAGTATTCCATGGTGTATCTGTGCCACATTTTCTTAATCCAGTCTATCATTGATGGCCATTTGGGTTGGTTCCGAGTCTTTGCTATTGTGAATAGTGCCGCAGTAAACATACTTGTGCATGTGTCTTTATAGTACCATGATTTATAAGCCTTTGGGTATATAACCAGTAATGGGATCACTGGGTCAAATGGTATTTCTAGTTCTAGATCCTTGAGGAATCGCCACACTGTCTTCCAGAATGGTTGAACTAGTTTACAGTCCCACCAACAGTGTAAAAGTGTTCCTATTTCTCCACATCCTCTCTAGCACCTGTTGTTTCCTGACTTTTTAATGATCACCATTCTAACTGGTGTGAGATGGTATCTCACTGTGATTTTGATTTGCATTTCTCTGATGGCCAGTGATGATGAGAATTTTTTTCATGTGTCTGTTGGCTGCAGAAATGTCTTCTTTTGAGAAGTGTCTGTTCATATCCTTTGCCCACTTTTTAATGGGGTTGTTTGATTTTTTCTTGTAAATTTGTTTGAGTTCTTTGTAGATTCTGGATATTAGTCCTTTGTCAGATGGGTAGATTGCAAAAATTTTCTCCCATTCTGTAGGTTGCCTTTTCACTCTGATGGTGGTTTCTTTTACTGTTCAGAAGCTCTTTAGTTTAATTAGATCCCATTAGTCTATTTTGGCTTTTGTTGCCATTGCTTTTGGTGTTTTAATCATGAAGTCCTTGCCCATGCCTATGTCCTGAATGGTATTGCCTAGGTTTTCTTCTAAGGTTTTTATGGTTTTAGGTCGGACATTTAAGTCTTTAATCCATCTTGAATTAATTTTTGCACAAGGTGTAAGGAAGGGATCCAGTTTCAGCTTTCTACATATGGCTAGCCAGTTTTCCCAGCACCAGTTATTAAATAGGGAATCCTTTCCCAATTTCTTGTTTTTGTCAGATTTGTCAACGATCAGATGGTTGTAGATGTGTGGTATTATTTCTGAGGGCCCTGTTCTGTTCCATTGGTCTATATCGCTGTTTTGGTTCCTGTAGCCTTGTAGATTGTTTGAAGTCAGGTAGCGTGATGTCTCCAACTTTGTTCTTTTGGCTTAGGATTGTCTTGGCAATGTGGGCTCTTTTTTGGTTCCATATGAACTTTAAAGTAGTTTTTTCCAATTCTGTGAAGAAAGTCATTGATAGCTTGATGGGGATGGCATTGAATCTATAAATTACCTTGGGCAGTATGGCCATTTTCACAATATTGATTCTTCCTATCCATGAGCATGGAACGTTCTTCCATTTGTTTGTATCCTCTTTTATTTCATTGAGCAGTGGTTTGTAGTTCTCCTTGAAGAGGTCCTTCACATCCCTTGTAAGTTAGATTCCTAGGTATTTTATTCTCTTTGAAGCAATTGTGAATGGGGTTCGCTCAAGATTTGGCTCTCTGTTTGTGTGTTACTGGTGTACAGGAATGCTTGTGATTTTTGCACATTCATTTTTTATCCTGAAACTTTGCTGAAGTTGCTTATCAGCTTAAGGAGACTTTGGGCTCAGACGATGGGGTTTTCTAAATATACAATCATGTCATCTGCAAATGGGGAAAATTTGACTTCTTCTTTTCTAACTGAATACCCTTTATTTCTTTCCACTGCCTGATTGCCCTGGTCAGAACTTCCAACACTATGTTGAATACGAGTGGTGAGAGAGGGCATCCTGCCTTGTGCCAGTTTTCAAAAGGAATGCTTCTAGTTTTTGCCCATTCAGTATGATATTGGCTGTGGGTTTGTCATAAATAGCTCTTATTATTTGGAGATACGTCCCATCAATATCTAGTTTATTGAGAGTTTTTAGCATGAAGCACTGTTGAATTTTGTCGATGGCCTTTTCTGCATCTATTGAGATAACCATGTGGATTTTGTCTTTGGTTCTGTTTAAACGCTGGATTACGTTTATTGATTTGTGTATGTTGAACCGGCCTTGCATCCCAGGGATGAAGCCAACTTGATCATGGTGGATAAGCTTTTTGGTGTGCTGCTGTATTCAGTTTGCCAGTATTTTATTGAGGATTTTTGCGTCGATGTTCATCAGGGATATTGGTCTAAAATTCTCTTTTTTTGTTGTGTCTCCATGAGGCTTTGGTATCAGGATGATGTTGGCCTCATAAAATGAGTTAGGGAGGATTCCCTCTTTTTCTATTGATTGGAATAGTTTCAGAAGGAATGGTACCAGCTCCTCTTTGTAACTCTGGTAAAATTTGGCTGTGAATCCATCTGGTCGTGGACTTTTTTTGATTGTTGGCTATTAATTATTGCCTCAATTTCAGAGCCTGTTATTAGTCTATTCAGGGATTCAACTTCTTTCTGGTTTAGTCTTGGGAGGGTGTATGTGTCCAGGAATTTATCCATTTCTTCTAGATTTTCTAGTTTATTTGCATAGAGGTATTAATAGAATTCTCTGACGGTAGTTTGTATTTCTATGGGATTGGTGGTGATACCCCCTTTATCATTTTTTATTGCGTCTATTTGATTCTTCTCTCTTTTCTTCTTTATTAGTCTTGCTAGCGGTCTATCTATTTTGTTGATCTTTTCAGAAAACCAGCTCCTGGATTCATTGATTTTTTGAAGGGTTTTTTGTGTCTCTATCTCCTTCAGTCCTTCTCCGATCTTAGTTATTTCTTGCCTTCTGCTAGCTTTTGAATGTGTTTGCCCTTGCTTCTCTAGTTCTTTTAATTATGATGTTAAGGTGTTGATTTTAGATCTTTCCTGCCTTCTTTTGTGGGCATTTAGTACTATAAATTTCCCTCTACACACTGCTTTAAATGTGTCCCAGAGATTCTGGTATGTTGTGTCTTTGTTCTCATTGGTTTCAAAGAACATCTTTATTTCTACCTTCATTTCATTATGTACCCAGTAGTCATTCAGGAGCAGGTTGTTCAGTTTCCACGCAGTTGTGTGGTTTTGAGTGAGTTTCTTAATCCTGAGTTCTAGTTTGATTGCACTGTGGTCTGAGAGACAGTTTGCTGTGATTTCTGTTCTTTTACATTTGCTGAGAAGTGCTTTACTTCCAACTATGTGGTCAATTTTGGAATAAGTGCAATGTGGTGCTGAGAAGAATGTATATGCTGTTGATTTGGGGTGGAGAGTTCTGTAGATGTCTATTAGGTCCACTTAGTGCAGAGCTGAGTTCATGTCCTGGATATCCGTGTTAACTTTCTGTCTAGTTGATCTGTCTAATGTTGACAGTGGGGTGTTAAAGTCTCCCATTATTATTGTGTGGGAGCCTAAGTCTCCTTGTAGGTCTCTAAGGACTTGCTTTATGAATCTGGGTGCTCCTGTATTGGGTGCATATATATTTAGGATAGTTAGCTCTTCTTGAATTGATCCCTTTACCATTACGCAATGGCCTTCTTTGTCTCTTTTGATCTTTGTTGGTTTAAAGTCTGTTTTATCAGAGACTAGGATTGCAACCTCTGCTTTTTTTTGTTTTCCATATGCTTGGTAGATCTTCCTCCATCCCTTTATTCTGAGTCTATGTGTGTCTCTGCACATGAGATGGGTCTCCTGAATACAGCACACTGATGGGTCTTGACTCTTTATCCAATTTGCCAGTCTGTGTCTTTTAATTGGGGCATTTAACCCATTTACATTTAAGATTAATATTGTTATGTGTGAATTTGATCCAGTCATTATGATGTTAGCTGGTTATTTTACCCATTAATTGATGCAGTTTCTTCATAGCATCAATGGTCTTTACAATTTGGCATGTATTTGCAGGGGCTGGTATTGGTTGTTCCTGTTCATGTTTAGTGCTTCCTTCAGGAGCCCTTGTAATGCAGGCCTGGTGGTGACAAAATCTCTCAGCATTTGCTTGTCTCTAAAGGATTTTATTTCTCCTTCACTTATGAAGCTTAGTTTGGCTGGATATGAAATTCTGGGTTGAAAATTATTTTCTTTAAGAATGTTGAATATTGGCCCCCACTCTCTTCTGGGTTGTAGAGTTTCTGCCGAGAGATCAGCTGTTAGTCTGATGGGCTTCCCTTTGTGGGTAACCCGACCTTTCTCTCTGGCTGCCCTTAACATTTTTTTCTTCATTTCAACCTTGGTGAGTCTGATATTTTTGTGTCTTGGGGTTTCTCTTCTTGAGGAGTATCTTTGTGGTGTTCTCTGTATTTCCTGAATTTGAATTTTGGCCTGCCTTGCTAGGTTGGGGAAGTTCTCCTGGATAATAACCTGAAGAGTGTTTTCCAACTTGGTTCCATTCTCCCCATCACTTTCAGGTACACCAATAAAGTGTAGATTTGGTTTTTTCACATAGTCCCATATTTCTTGGAGGCTTTGTTTGTTTCTTTTTGCTCTTTTTGCTCTAAACTTCTCATCTCACTTCATTTCATTCATTTGATCTTCAATCACTAATACCCTTTCTTCCAGTTGATTGAATCAGCTACTGAAGCTTGTGCATGCATCACGTAGTTCTTGTGCCATAGTTTTCAGCTCCATCAGGTCATTTAAGGTCTTGTCTATGCTGTTGATTCCAGTTAGCCTTTCTTCTAATCTTTTTTCAAGGTTTTTAGCTTCCTTGCGATGGGTTTGAACATCCTCCTTTAGTTCGGGGAATTTTGTTATCACCAATCTTCTGAAGCCTACTTCTGTCAACTCGTCAAAGTCATTCTCCATCCAACTTTGTTCCGTTGCTGGCAAGGAGTTGCAATCCTTTGGAGGAGCAGAGGCACTCTGGTTTTTAGAATGTTTAGCTTTTCTGTTCTGGTTTCTCCCCATCTTTGTGGTTTTATCTACCTTTGGTCTTTGATGATGGTGACCTACAGATGGGGTTTTGGTGTGGATGTCCTTTTTTGTTGATGTTGATGCTGTTCCTTTCTGTTTGTTAGTTTTCCTTCTAACAGTCAGGACCCTCAGCTGCAGGTCTCTTGGAATTTGCTGGAGGTCCACTCCAGACCCTATTTGCCTGGGTATCACCAGTGGTGGCTGCAGAACAGCAAATATTGCAGAACAGCAAATGTTGCCACCTGATCCTTCCTCTGGAAGCTTCGTCTCAGAGGGGAACCCAGCTGTATGAGGTAACAGTAGGCCCCTACTGGGAGGTGTCTCCCAATTAGGCTACTCAGGGGTCAGGGACCCGCTTGAAGAGGCAGTCTGTCTGTTCTCAGATCTCAAACTCCATGCTGTGAGAACCACTGCTCTCTTCAAAGCTCAGTTGGAAATGCAGAAATCACCTATTTTCTGCATCACTCACGCTGGGAGCTGTAGACTGGAGCTGTTCCTATTCAACCATCTTGGAACTGGAAGCACTTCTTTCTTATTTAGAAGTACTTATAGTAAATTAAATCATAAGGCCACGATGTCCACTTTCATCATCATTATTTAGATTTGTTTTGGAAGTGCCAGCTAGTACAATGAGAAGTACTAGTAAGAAATTCAAAGTATAAAAATTGGAGAAGTAAAAATATTATAATTAGTTATACGCAATATACAAATATTATTTTACTTTCATTATATACCCTAAAATGAGGGTATCTTCTGAAAAAATATTACAAACAATAAGTTAATTCAATAATGTGACTTGGTACACAATCAATATACAGAATTCTACAACCTTTATTTATAAAAAGCAATAGTTATTTGGAGGAGCTAAATTGAAGAAAAAAGTCCATTAAAATATAAAGAAAATCAATAATTGCACAAAAAGTATGGAAAATCTATAAGAAAAACTGTACAGTTGTAAAATTCTTCTGAAGATAATTTTTTAAAGACCTGAACAACTGGAAAGACTGCCTATATACTCAACCAGAAAACTCAATATTACAAAGATATTAATTCCCTCAGTAAGTTGAACTCTAACATTATTTGGAATCCAATTAAAATATCACTGAAAATTTTTTCTAACTAGGCAAATTTCTTATGGAAAAAATAAATAAGACAGAATAGGCAGAAAATATGTAAAGAATAAAAATGATGACCAAGACTAACCCTGCTAGATGTTTAAACATATTATGAAGCAACAATAATTAAAATTACATAGTATTGGTGCATGAAAAAATAGATCTATGCCATAGAAGAGAATGTCTAGATATAGCTTTGCGGACTTGTGAAAATTTGCTAGATCACAGAACTGGCATTTCATAAGTGCAAAAGTGGATCATTCAATAAATGCTTTAGGATAAATAGGAGGCCAGTTGGAAAAAAATAAATCTATATGTATATATCACAGTTTATACTGAAATTCCAGATGGATAAAAGATATCAATTTTTAAAAAAGTGTTAAAAATACTAGAAGAGTCAGTCCAAAGTGTAAGGAGCTTACAAGTCACAACTTCCATTCATTCTCACAATTTAAGAAAGTTGAAAAACTGAAAATTAACAACTCTTTTTAGATCCACCAGAGAATTTAGATCATAGGATAAACCACCACCCTGAAAACTGGAGACACAGACAGACACAGAGAATCTGTTTACCTGGAGTGGGAAACTGAAACCTACAGTGAACCCAGCATCAGGTAAAAGTACTTATTGACTACTTGCTGGAGACTGTGTGTGAACTAACTTGCAAGGAAAAATAAAAACAAAAACAAAAACCCTAAAGGCTGAACATTGTGTGCAGGGAGGCACATTTTCTTAAGTTTTGTCTCCCAAAACCCCAAGAGGCTCAGGGTGAAGATAAAAGGAAAAATCCCCCCATATCTCCAGCAGAGAAAGGTGGAAAGGTAACTATTTTGAAATACTCCCAGGGCATTCTCTCCTTTTAAAAAGCCTACTCTCCAAGAAGATGGTTCACCAGAACCTAACTGACTTGTATTTTACCAGAAGCTAAGCAGCCCCAGGGAAAGGTCATGGTCAATTCCAGCCTGTTCTAAACTCCATGTGAAAAAGAGAAATACCTAACCAAGCCTCTTCCAGCTTTTCTGACTAGAGGAAAAGGGAGAGGGGAGAGGAGGTGCTGAGCAGCACTTGTGAAAGTCACCATCCAGGACACAGGCTCTCTAAAAGACTGAGACTAATCATGGGATTGTAGAACGCTTCCCATTACTCCACATACCTTAGTGCTACATCACGAAAAGCCTATTTACCACAATTGTTTTCACCCAGTACATTATGTCTGGCTTTCAGTGAAATATTACAAGCCATACTAAAAGTCAAAAATAAATAAACAAACTCCCAAATCACACACATGCACACACACAGAGTATGAAGAGACAAGGCAAGCATCAGGACCAGACTCAGATGTGGTGGAGAGGCTAAATATCAGACCCAGAATTTAACCCTTTTCCCATTTAGAAAAAAAAAGGGCAGCTCGCTACCAGCATTCACTTAATTTTTACATAAACACACTCTTTGAAGCTGAAGCAAATCTGACTGATTTTCACCGTGAAAATAAAATATAAAAACTTTTCATGGAATTATTTCTAAACAGAATTAACATCAGAATCATCTGAATCATCAGAATCATCTATTTCAGAAAAATCAGATTCATCAAATGAATTTTCAGGCAACAACTATTTGAGAATGATGTTAACATCACAAGTAGGATTGCTGTTTTCTAGGATTTGACATTTTCAGCAATTGAGAATTACTATATTTTGTAAATGGAAATGCCACTACTAAAAACAATGCTATAAATGGAATGATGTCTTTTATTTCCAAAGTTAACATGCTAGAGCAATGTGAAAATAATAATATTTCATGGCAAAGTCATCTCAGGGTAAACATTGCAGTCACAAGCACCACCAGCAAGTACTCTTGGGGCAAATGGAAAAAGGGGTTAAAAGAACTATGATATATATTATGATAGCTGTAATGGAAAAAGTAAGCAAAATGCAAGAATAGATGGGTAATGTAAACAGAGAGATGAAAATTCTAAGAAAGAATTAAAAAGAAATACTAGAGATCAAAAACACTATAAAGAAATGAAGACTGCCTTTGATGGTCTCATTAGTAGTCTAGACATGGCTGAAGAAAGAATCTCTGAGCTTCAGGATATGTCAATAGAAACTTCATAAACTGAAAAGCAAAGAGAAGATACTTAGAAAATGGAGCAGAATATCCAGAAACTGTGGGACAGCTACAAAAGATGTAACATACGGATAATGGGAACACCAGAAGGAGAAGAGAGAAAGGAACAGAAGAATTATTGAAGCAATAAAGAATAAGAATTTTCCAAAATTAAGACAGACATGAAACCATGGATTCCAGAAGCTTAGAGAATATCAAGAATGAAAAATGCCAAAATATCTACTCCTAGGCATATTATATCCAAATTGCAGAAAATAAGTACAAAGGAAGTCTTGAAAGGAGCCAGGGGCAGAGTAAACCATCTTATCTGTAGAGGAGTAATGATAAGAATTAAATCCGACTTCTCCTCAGACACCAGGCAAGCAAGAAGAAAGTGGAGTGAAATACTTAAAGTGTTGGAAGAATAAAACCTATCAACCCAGAATTCTGTGAAATTATCCTCCAAAAGTGAAGGAGAAATAGACTTTCTCAGACAATAAAGAATCGAGGGAATCTGTCAGCAGTAGACCTACCTTGCAAGAAATGTTAAAGAAGTTATTCAGAGAGAAGGAAAGTGATATATAGGTCAGGAACTTAGATCTATGTAACAGGAAGCATGTTAGAGAATGCACAAATAAAGGTAAAACTAAGATCTTTTATTTTTCTTATTCTTTTTTTTTTTTTTTTTTTTTAGTGGAGTCTCGCTCTGTCACCCAGACTGGAGTGCAGTGGCGTGATCTCGGCTCACTGCAAGCTCCACCTCCCAGGTTCACGCCATTCTCCTGCCTCAGCCTCCCTAAGTAGCTGGCACTACAGGCACCTGCCACCACGCCCGGCTAATTTTTTCGTATTTTTAGTAGAGATGGGGTTTCACCGTGTTAGCCAGGATGGTCTTGATCTCCTGACCTCGTGATCTGCCCTCCTAGGCCTCCCAAAGTGCATTTTTCTTATTCTTAATGGATCTGACAGATAACAGTTTGTTCAAAATAAGAGCAACAATGTGTTTGCTGATTTTAGCTTGTAGATAAGTAAAATGAATAACAGCAATGATATAAGAGATAAGAAGGAAGAGTTGGGAATATGCTCTTAAAAGGTACTTGAATTACCCATGAAGCAGTATAGCGTTATCTAAAAGTGGACATAGAGTAGTTGTAAATGTATATTGTAAGCTCTACACCAACCACTAAAATAGATAAAAAGTGTAATTTATATGCAAAGAAAGGAGAGAAAATGGAATCATATAAAATAAAACTACAGAAGGCAGAAAAACAGTGGAAGGTGAAAATAGAAACAAAGAACAAAGGCAACAAATAGAAAACAATAACTAATATGGTAGATATAAATCCAACTATATCAATAGTTAAATGTCAATGATCTAAATATAACAATTAAAAAACAGAGACTGAGTGGATAAAAAACAGGACTGAACCATATCATCTACAACACTGGTCCCCGACCCCCTGGCTATGGCCTGTCAGAAACTGGGCTACACAGCAGGAGGTGAGCGGTGGGCAAATGAGCATTACTGCCTGAGCACCACCTCCTGTCATATCAATGGAGGCATCAGATTCTCATAGGAGTGAGAACCCTATTGTGAACTGCACATGCAAGAGATCTAGATTGCATGCTCCTTGTGAGATTCTGATGCCTGATTATCTGAGGTGGAACAATTTCAGCCCAAAATTATCCCCCACCCCAAGTCCATGGAAAAATTGTGTTCCACAAAACTGGTCCCTGGTGCCAAAAAGGTTAAGGACCACTGATCTACAAGACATCCACTTTAAAAATAAAGACACATGTAGAAGAATAGTAATGAGATGGAGAAAGATACACAACACTAATAGTAATCAAAAGAAAGCTAGAGTAGATACATTAATTTCAGACAAAGTAGGTTTCAGAAAAAGGAAAGTTACTAAGGATAAAAGGGTTTTAAATAATAATAAAGGGATCACTTTTCTAAGAAGATGTAATAATTCTTAAAGTGTATGCCTCTAACAACAGAGTATCAAAATACATGAACAAAAAAATGATAAAGTTGCAAGGAGAAGTAGACAAATCAACTATTAAAGGTGAAGAATTCAACATCCCCCTATCAGTAATTACCAGATCCAGCAAGCAGAAAATCAGTAAGGATATAGTGAACAGCACCATTAGTCAGCAGGATATAATAAACTTTTTTTTTTTTTTTTTTTGAGGCAGAGTCTCACTCTTTGTCACCCAGGCTGAGTGCAGTGGTGCAATCTTGGCTCACTACAACCCCCGCCTCCCAGGTTCAAGTGATTCTTGTGCCTCAGCCTCCTGAGTAGCTGGGATGACAGGTGTGTGCCACCATGCCTGGCTAATTTTTGTATTTTTAGTAGAAACGGGGTTTCGCCATGTTGGCCAGGCTGGTCTCAAACTCCTGTCCTCAAGCGGTGTGCCCACTTCGGCATCCCAAAGTGTTGGGATTATAGGTATGAACCACTGCACCCAGCTCAATAAACTTTTATAGAATACCTCATCTAACAAAAGCAGAATATAATTCTCAAGTTTACATAGAACATTCACCAAGATAAACCAGATTATGGGCTATAAAATATTAATACATCATAACAAATATAAAGAATAAAAATCATAAAATGTATTGCTCTCACACTACAATGAAATAAAAGTAGAATTTAATAACAGAAGATAGATGGAAAATCCTAAAATACTTAGAAATTAAACAACACAGTTTTAAATAACATGTGAGTCCAAGAAAAAAATTTTAATGTTTTTAATTAAATGAAAATGAAAATACAACTTAATTAAAACTTGTGTGCCAGGCGCAGTGGCTCACACCTGTAATCCCAGCACTTTGGGAGGCCGAGTTGGGCAGATACCTGAGGTCAGGAGTTCGAGACCAACATGGCGAACATGACGAAACCCCATCTCTACTAAAAATACAAAAATTAGCCAGGCATGGTGGGGCGTGCCTGCAATCCCAGTTACTTGGAAGGCTGAGGCAGGAGAATCTCTTGAACCTGGGAGGTGGAGATTATAGTGAACCAATATCCTGCCACTGCACTCCAGCCAGGGCAAAAGAGTGAGACTTCATCAAAAAACAAAGCAAAAACAAACAAATAAACACAAACAAAAACTTGTGGGAAGCAGCAAAAGCAATGTTTTGAGAGAAATTCATGGCATTTAATCCATATAATGGAAAGGGAGAAAAATTTTTAAAAATAATCAGTGCTTTTGCCTTAGAAAATTAGAAAAAGCAGAGCAAGTTAACTCCAAAGAAAGCTGAAGAAAAGTAGAAAATAAAAGCAGAAATCAAAGAAATTAAAAAAATTCAAAACAGGTAATCAAGTGAAAAATTAATGAAACCAAAAACTCATTCTTTGAAAAGATCAATAAAATTGATAAAGCTTGAGCCAGGGTAAACAATTAAAAAAGAGAGCAGATACAAGCAACTCATAACACAAATGAAAGACATAGATCTTATACCTTTTACAGAAAAAGAAACCCTCAAATGTATCACAGACCTAAATGTAAAATGCAAAACAATAACACTGACTATATACAAATAACAAATTACAACTATGAAGTGAGTTAAGTCAAGATTATACATTGCATTGTAGTGTTTAATAGCAAAGGATCCATGAAACGTTAATTAATGGATAACATAGGAAAAGATCTGGATGACTTTGCATTTGGCGATGACTTTTTAGACACAACACCAAAAACATGAGCCATGAAAGAAATAATTAATAAGTCGGATTTCATTAAAATTAAAAATTTCCATCCTGTGAAAGACACTATTAAGGGAATGAGAAGACAAGCCACAGAATGGAAGAAAAAAATGCAAAAGGCATGTGTGATAAAGGACTGTTATCCAAAATGTAGAAAGAACCCTTAATTTTCAACAATAAGATAACCAAATTTTAAAATGAGCAAAAAACATTAATAGACACCTCACCAAAGAAGGGAATTGCAAAATAATACAATGAGATATCAGTTAAAATGGCTGAAACTCAAACTATTAATAATATTAAATGCTGGTGAGGATATGAAGCAACAGGAACTCTCATTTATTGCTGGTGGGAATGCAAAATTGTACAGCCCTTTGGAAGACAGTTTGGTGGTTTCTTACAAAACTAAATATACTCTTACCATATGATCCAGCAGTCATACTTTTTGGTATTTATCTAAGTGAGTTAAGAAATTATGCTGATGCAAAACTTGTGCATGGATGTTTAATGGCAGCTTTATTCTTAAATGCTCCAACTTGGAAGCAAACATTATGTTTTTCAGTAGGTGAGTGAATAAATCGTAATACATCCAGACAATGGAATGTTATTAAGTACTAAAAGGAAATGAGCTGTCAAGCCATGAAAAGACATGGAGGAATCCTAAATGCATATTACTAAGTGAAAGAAGTCAGTCTGAAAAGGCTACACACTGTATGATTCCAATTATGCAACATTCTAGAAAAGGCAAAACTATCAGTGGTTCCCAAGGCGGTAAGGAGCCAGTAGGGATGACTAAGTAAGGCACAGATTTGTAAGACAGTGGAACTATTGTGTATAATACTATAATGGTAGATACATGTCATTATATACTTATTCAAATCCATAGAATGTACAACACCAAGAGTGAACCCTAAGGTGAACAATGGTCTTTGGATGACAATCGTGTGTCAGTGTAGGTTTATCAATTGTAAAAAATGTACTACTCTAGTCAGGGATGTCAATCGTAGGCGAGCTGTGTGTGTGTTGGGGAATAGGGCATATGAGAAGTTTGAGCTTTCCACCCTATTTTACTGTGAACCTAAAACTGCTCTAAAAATGCAGTGTAATAATTTTAAAAAAACTAATGGAATGGCTTACTGGGGAATTTTTGAAAAGTTATTTTCTAACAGAGAAAGTGTGACCAAAGGATCAGAAGCCATAATCAATAACACTGACTATATACAAATAAAAAATTACAACTATGAAGTGAGTTAAGTCAAGATTATACATTGCATTGTAGTGTTTAATAGCAAAGGATCTATTGAAACATTAATTAATGAATATGGCATATACTATTAATGGAATTCGATTTGACTTTTAAAAATAATGAGGAACTGCTGCACTTATGATTAGAAACAATCCAGGGGGTGTATTAAGTGAAAAAAGCAAAGTCCAGAATAGTTGGTAAAGTAGGCTACTGCTTGTGTGAAAAACAAGTGAGAGATGGAAGAGCATGTACAGACAGTCCCCAATTTACAATGGTTCAACTTAGGTTTGACTTTTGGGTGGTGTGAAAACAATATATGCGTTCAGTAGAAATTGTACTTTGAGTATCCATACAAGCATTCTGCTTTTCACTTTCCATACAGTATTCAATTAATTGCAAGAGACAGTCAACACTGTATTGTGAAATAGGCTTTGTGTTAGACAACTTGGCCCAACTGCAGGCTAATGGAAGTGTTCTGAGCATGTTTCAGGTAGGCTAGGCCAAGCTATGATTATCATTAGGTTAGGTGTATTAAGTGCATTTTTGACTTAGGATATTTTCAACTTACGATGGGTTTCTTGGGACATAACTCCATTGTAAGTCAAGGAGCATTTGTATATATTTGCATATCCACATATAAACGTGTATGTGCACACAGATGTGCACACACTAGTGCTGGGTAGATGCATAATACATAACACGGGCTGCCTCTGGGGAGAAAAAGCATTGCAGCTGAGCACAGATGGAGCAGGAGATTCTTCTTCATTCACTATTTTTTATTTTTAAGCTTTGAACCATGAGAATATATTATTCATTACAAAATAGAAATTAAGCTGCATAAAATTACATTATACATACGAGAGCAAAATGTAAAGTATTTGTGGGTAGTCCCCTATGTCAGATTAACCAGCACATGACTCTTTTTGACCCATGTTTTTCAGCTACGTGGAGCAGAGATCTCACCCAGTGATTGATAATCTGTTTGTGAAGGATGAGTCAGGCAGTCTTTAATTTGCTTGGCTGATCATTGTTTTGAATTATGTTGGACCTAGCTTCTCATTAACACCCTGACTGGAGCCACTGATGTTTTTTTCTCTTTCACACAACCACATATGCCTATTTTTAAAAAATTGAACTGTTTTGAAAGTTATTATCTGAACCCCCCCTTTTAGCCAATACCTAACATCATCGCTTCTTAGTTAAAAAAATTATTTTTTAATGTCTGTCACTATTTATGGATTAATGCAATTACAGTTCATATGTTTTCTCAAACAAGAGCTATCAAGATATCAAAAAAGATATCAATGTTTAAGATAATTTGCAAAGGAAAATCAAATAATATTTATGGGCACCTATCAGTGAATCAGAAATCATGTTCAGGGATAGATGCTCTTTTACATTTCTGAATTTTCTAGAATATTTCTTACTCCTAGTTTCTATGGGAAAATGCCTTTGTCTTTTTAATGATTGGCATGATGTTGTGTTCCCTTAATTTGTTTTATGAAACATCTTTTTTGGACTCTGGGTTCAGTATGCAGCATTTCTACTCAGTTTATTCCCTATCAAGGTCATCATTTCTTAGCTCATACCTGTCCAATGCTTGCAGGAAGTGAGCATTTATGTTTCTCAGGTGCGTCTCTTGTTGCCTGAAGGTAAAGGAATTGCCCAGGAGGAGAGTAGTAAAGCTGCATTAATTTCTTAATAGAGATCTTACCCAATAGCCTGTGAAATATTCATGCAGTGAAAATTAAAATCTGATTTATATCGGTTTTTAGCATTAACCCAATATCATTACTCTGAGACTGCTAAAGATGCCCTGAAGTTGCCTTTAGTAAATCCATAACTGGAATACACTGGGACACATATTCTACTCTTTACAGACCCATTGAAATAGAAAATTGGTTGGGGAATTTCCAGAGTAAACTTATTCATCCATGGCAACTAGTGCTCCCCAAACTTTTCAGAAACAATAGGATTTGCTACTAGGGAAGAACTCAAGGAACAAAATAAAATAACAAGATGCCAGGTTTTAAGGCAGATATATTGTTCCACTGAGAAAGAAAACTCTCTCCTAATGAATCTGATGTTACTCCGAGAGTGGGCTTCCGAGGGATGGTCTTCTTTCATCTGAGTTTGGTCTTCTTTCATCTGAGTTTGGTCTTCTTCCCTTGTCTTATGAATGGGATTCCTCCCCCAATGTGTGTGTGTGTGTGTGTGTGTGTGTTACTTGAGGTATTAATTCCAAACAGTGAAAGGCACAGGTCTTAAATGAGCAGTTCAATGATATGCCAAATGTACATATACCTCTACAACCAACACCCCAGCCAGCACATGGGGCATAGATTACACTCTCCAAAGTTCTTTCATATCCTTTTCCAGGGACTATTCTGATTGCAATCTCTAACAATTAGTTTTATCAGCTACTAATTTCATAAAGGTGGATTTTAAATACAGTAGGAACATTTTTTGTCTGGCTTCTCTTAGCATAATGTTTTTGAGATTATTCTATATTGTGTGGATCAGTAATTTGTCCCTTTTCATTATTTAAGAGCACTCTATTGTATGGATATAAAACAATATGTTTATCCATCCTACAGTGTGGGGACTTTGGTTATTTCCAATTTTGGCTATTATGGACAATGCTACAATTAATCTTAATATTGAAGTTGAATTTTACCCTGTAAGGCAGAGCAAATGCCAACAAATTGGCCGAAAGGGTGAAAATATTGTGCAGTTACTTTGCTTTTCCATTTTGATCTAGACTTCCATTTGGCTGTTGTAATCCTTGTGATGATATTTATTTTAATTTGCCTACCTAATAAATCAGACTTAAACTATATTTATTTATGACTTGTAAGACAAAATTTCCTGTTGTACATTTCCCATGCAGCTTTGCCAAAATCATTAGATATCAAATATACTCAACAAATTTAAGCCAAGGTATTGCTGGATTACGAGAGACCAAAGTCTTAACTCTACACAGATTTTATTATAATACAACATGCATACCCACATACACAAATCATGAGTATTCAGGCAAATTGAGTCTGTATAAAATGAACACCCTCAGATCAAGAGGTAGCCATTTCTAACACCACAGAAAACTCCCTAGCACCCCCTTCAATTATTACAACCACAAAGATAATCACTGTTTTGATTTTCATTAAAATAAATTCGTCAGCCGGGCGCAGTGGCTCACGCCTGTAATCCCAGCACTTTGGGAGGCCGAGGAGGGCGGATCACGAGGTCAGGAGATCGAGACCATCCTGGCTAACACGGTGAAACCCCGTCTCTACTAAAAATACAAAAAATTAGCCGGGCGAGGTGGCGGGCGCCTGTAGTCCCAGCTACGCGGGAGGCTGAGGCAGGAGAATGGCGTGAACCCTGGGGGGCGGAGCCTGCAGTGAGCCGAGATCGCGCCACTGCACTCCAGCCTGGGTGAAAGAGCGAGAGTCCGTCTCAAATAAAATAAAATAAAATAAAATAAAATAAATAAATAAATAAATAAATTCGTCTCACTTGTTTTTCAGTGTTTATGAAATGAGATGATACAGGGTGGCTTCTTGTAGCTGGCTTCTTTCCCTTGGCATCATACTTGTGGGATTTATCCATGTTGTATATAGCAGTAGGATCGCCTTTTCTATCATTGACTCTGCATTTTATATTAATTTTAGAATTAACTTGTCAAATTCCCCCAAAACACCTACTATAATTTTTATTCTGATTGGACTGAATCTCAATCAAGTCTTAACCATTTTCTGACTTCCATCCCCAAACATGATCTTAACTTGCATTTATTTTGGTCTTCTTTAATTGCTCTTGATCATATTGTTGTTGGTAAATTTATTTCTAGATATTTGATTGTTTTCTGACACTTTTATAAACATTATTATTATTAAAATTTTATCCTCCAATTATTTGTGACTAACATTAATATAAGGCTATAGTAACCAAAAACAGCTTGGTACTGGTACAAAAACAGACACATAGACCAGTGGAACAGAACAGAGAACACAGAAATAAAGCTGGACACCTACAGCCATCCAATCTTTGACAAAGTCAAAAAAAATAAGCAATGGGGAAAGGACTCCCTAGTCAATAAATGATGCTGGGATAATTGGCTAGCCATATGCAGAAGAACAAAACTGGACACCTACCTTTCACCATATACAAAAATTAACTCGAGACTCATTTAATAATTAAATGTAAGACCTCAAACTCTAGGAATTCTAGAAGAAAACCTAGGAAACATCATTCTGGACATTGGCCTTGGGAAAGAATTTATAACTAATTCATCAAAAGCAATTGCAACAAAACCAAAAATTGATAAGTGGAATCTAATTAAACTAAAGAGTTTCTAGATAGCAAAAGAAATGATCAACAGAGTAAACAGAAAATCTACAGAATGAGAGAAAATATTCTCAAACTACACATGTGACAACGGTCTAGTATCTAGACTCTATAAGGAACTTAAACAATTGGACAAGCAAAAAACAAATAACTCCATTTAAAAATGGGCAAAAGACACAAGCAGACACCTCTCAAAAGAAGACACACAAGAAACCAACAAATGTATGAAAAAGTGTTCAACATCACTAATCATCAGAGATATGCAAATAAAAACTCCACTGAGATACCATCTCACACCAGTCAGAATGGCTGCTATTAAAAAGTCAAAGTGCAATAGATGCTGGTGAGGCTGCAGAGAAAAGAGAATGAGTATACGCTGATAGTAGAAATGTAAATTAGTTCAGCTGCTGTGGAAAGAAGTTTGGAGATTTCTCAAAATCTTAAAAACAGCATTTGTAAAGAAAACAAGTCATTCTACCAAAAAGACCCATGCACTCACATGTTTATTGCAGTACTATTCACAATAACAAAGACATACAGTCAGCCTAGGTGCCCATCAGTGGTGGATTGAATAAAGAAGATGTGGTACATAAAAACCATGGAATACTATGAGGCCATAAATAAGAATGAAATCATGTCCTTTGCAGCAACACAGATGCAGCTGGAGGCCATTATCTTAAGTGAATTAGCACAGGAATAGAAAACCAAATACCACATCTTCTCACTTATAAGCGGGAGCTAAACAATGGGTACTCACAGACATGAAGATGAGAACAATTGGCCGGGCACGGTAGTTCACACCTGTAATCCCAGAACTTTGGGAGGCCGAGGCGGGCAGGTCACCTGAGGTCAGGAGTTCAAGACCAGCCTGGCCAACCACGTCTCTAATAAAAATACAAAAATTAGCTGGGCGTTGTGGTGCGCACCTGTAATCCCAGCTACTTGGGAGCCTGAGGCAGGGAGAATTGCTTGAACTCGGGAGGCAGAGGTTGCAGTGAGCCCAGATTGCACCACTGCACTCCAGCCTGGGCGGCAGAGTAAGACTCTGTGTCTTAAAAAAGCAAAACCAAAACAACAACAACAACAACAACAACAACAAAATAAGATGAGAACAATAGACACTAGAGGGAGAGGGAGGGGAAGCAAAGTTTGAAAAACTAACTATTGGGTACTATGCTCAGTATCCGGGTGATGAGTTCATTTGTACCCCAAACCAGCATTACACAATGTACTCAGGTAACAACCCCGAACAAGTACTCTCTAAATCTAAAATAAAAGTTGAAAAAAGAATCATCTCCAATAAAAATGCATTAATTTTGAAATCACAAACCATTTTTAGAATAAGTCATATATATCACATATAAGTGATAGATACAATACTTTTCTTAAGAGGTTAGGATTATTGGAGATTTTCATCTTTTCTTTAACATCTATTTTTCAGTTTTTCCTAATGGAGATGTAATAGTTTGGAAGACCTTCGATAGGGAACAGTGTACAATGGATCCACGGGGACTCGGAGTGACCTTCCTGGCGGAGGCTGGTGAAAGGCTGAGGTGGAGAACAAGCCACAGCTGTCAGACATCAAGGCTGTTTGGGATTTGAATTACTCCTTGAGGCTGCATCAGGGCTCGCATTTCTTGGACAGAATTTATGTTAACATCTTACCAGAATGGGCTTTGAAAATAGAAAGGGCTCCTAAGAATGGTAGAGAATCTCATGCTATTATCTCATTTTCTAAGTTAAGTTTTAGAAATACACACAAGGCTACTTATTTTTTTCAGTTCTCTTTTAAGCCCAGAATGGTTTTTGTACCTATAGTTGCTTGCTGGAGTTGCTGGAATGAAGTACCTCGGACTCAGTGGCTTGAACAACGGAAATTCATTTCTTCCAGTCGTGGAAGCCGGAAGTCCGAGATCAAGGTGTCAGTGGGCAGGGTCGGTTGGTCGGAGGCTGTGAGGGGGAAGCTGCTCCAGGCTGCTCCCATGGGCTTGTAGCTGGCAGCTTCTCCTGACATCCCCACATTGTCTTCTCTCCGTGTGCGTTTTTGTGTAAACATTTCCTTCTTGTAAAAACACTAGTTATATTACATTAGGACCCATACTATGGCCGTGGTTTAATTTAATCATCTTTTAAAAGAGCCTATTTGCAAACATGGCCACATTCTGAGGGAATGGGGGTCAGGACTCCAACATAGGAGTTTGGGGTGGCACAATTCATCCCATAATAGTGCAGCTCTTCTTTGTGCCTATGTGTTTGCAGGTTTGCTTTACAAGAGTTACAGCACTCATTGGTGATTCATCTGTTCCCCTGTCCCCAGCACTGGATTCCTGGCAGTGGCTGGTACCGAGGTAATCAACAGTGTAACCAAGGCTTCGGACTGGGCTCTGCATGGCATCTTGATTTTCATTCATTGGGCACAAATGAACTCATCACAAAGATTGGCTCCCAGTGGCTGTCACCACCCCTCCCAACCAAGGCGGGGACATCACTCAGGCCGGCAAGGCTTTTTTGATGGCAGATCCTAGAACTGTTAGAAGGAATTCCTATCTCCAGACCATTTTAACTTGTGAAAAGCACTGAGCATGAAACATGGTAGCTGGTAACCAGGGTGGCCTTTCTGTGAAATAAGCACCTGCTTTCCCCTCGTGGGCCGTTCGGTACGGCAGGAGATACACATGCCGAGATGAGCTGGGAGCCATGGGGTAAACAGTGGGGCATGGGAGGCTCCCTGAGTCCAGGCTTTAAAACTGGCAGAGACCTTAGAGTTGAACTGGTCCAGCGCCCTCATTTCTGATAAGAAAATTATGACCAATAATGAGAGAATGTCCAATAAATGTCCAATAATGAAAGAACGGTTAAGTATAGTAGAAGAATGATTACATAAATATGGCAAAATACTTAAATGCAAGAAAGGATGAAAATTCATCCTAGGTATATACCAAGGGAACGGAAAATGTATGTGTACATGAAAACTTGCATATACATGCTTGTAGCAGCATTATTCATCATAGCCCCCAAACCGAAAACAACTCAGATGTCCTTCAATGAATGAATGGGCAAAGAAAATGTAAGCTCATTCTGCCATAAAAAGGAATTTTTTGACACATGCCATGACATGGATGAGCCTTAAAAACATCATGCTAAATAAAATAAGCCAGACACAAAAGGCCATAAACTGTAAAATTTTATGTGAAGTATTTGGAATAGGCAAATACACAGAGACACAACCAGAGGTTGCCAAGGGCTGGGAGAAAGTGGGAAGTGGGGAGGGACTGCTCATGGGTTTCTTTTGAAGTGAAGTGTTTGCTTTATCATGTAGGTATCCTCCTGCATGCTGGAGGGGTGAGCCTGTGAGCCATGGGAGGGCGTGGAGGGAGCAAAAGGTGAAGAGTCGTGGAGGAGTGGACATCAGGAACTGGGAGACAAGAAGGGTCAGCCGTGCGAGTGGTGCTCACAGGAAGACAGCGGAAGTAAAGGAAAGAGGTTCTTTGAACCTACAGGCTGAGTCTTCCATGAACAAGTAGGGAGATGAGTGGGTCACATCAGGTCTACTCAGGCCCTGTCGCCTCTGGGAGCCGTGGTGACTCTACTGCACAGTGTTTCATCTGGGACCATGGATTCTTGACATACAGTTTACAGGTGGGCTTCTAAGGGTGCATGAGCCCTCCCAAAATGGTATGTCAGATTCTACGTGTGCACGGCTCACATACATTCTCTTTCCTTGAGAAAAGCATGCATGACTCATCAGATTTTCAAAGAGATGAGTGATCTAAAAAATTAAACCAACCTAAGAATCACTGCTGTAAAGGATTTGGGTGAGGAACAACTCGATGAAGACAATAAAAACTGCACATGGACATAGGAGGGGCACACAGCTCTTAGTGTGGCCTAGAGTCTCTGTGCCTATCCAACCCCAGCACAGAGAGCTGGAGCCTGCAGAGGCGGCAGGACGGCGAGACCAGAGACACGGAGGGAGGGTGGGCTCTGGAAATCCATAGGGCACTCCCCGTGGTGCTGATGAACTCGGCCGGTGACGTCTTCAGGGAGCAGCTGCTACCTACGTTGCTGAACAGAATTCACTGACTTCAGCTGGTCTCTGCATAAGAACAGACCTTTCAAACGAATATAAGGGAATTTCAAGTATACAATACAGTATTGTTAACTGCAGTCACCATGCTGTACATTAGTAACCCAGAACTTACTCATCTCATGCTGAGAGTTTGCACCCTTTGAGCAACATATCCCCATTTCCGCCACCCCAGTCCCAGGTCAACCACCATTCTGCTTGCAAGAGTTGGGCTTTTTTACACGCCACATAAAAATGAGATCATGTAGTACTTGTCTTTCTGTGTCAAACTTATGTTAAATGTTCTCACCACAGATGTGCACACACATACAAAACACACACACAAAGGGTAACTATGTAAAGCAATGAAAGGTTAACTAACTTGATTGTGGTCATCATTCCACAATATATACATATATGAAATAATCACATTGTATACCTTAAATTTATGCTATTGTATATGCTAACTATACCTCAATAAAGCTGGGAAAAAATATGTGGAGTGCTAAGCTCTCAACAATAGTAGTTTGCAGACTATAGATACCAGGCCTGGTTGTTTTCTGTTTTTTTCAGGACATGCTCAGCTTGGCTGATGAAGACTTAACCTCCATGGCACTAACAGCAACTTGCAACCTTCCATGCCAGCCTTCTCAGTTCATAGCCTTGCATGAATTAGGAGAAAAAATAAGATAAAACCTACAGCTGTACTTAAAGACAATAAAATCACATGAAACGTATCTGCTGCAGGGATTCTGAAGATATGACACATTGCTGTCCTGCATCCCTGTGCTGTCCACTCACCGGCCGCCCGCCCACTTGTCTCTTGCTGCCCCCTACACCACCGCCCACAGGCTGCCAGCTGAGGTTGCTATGCAGACAGAATCTCTCAGTGACTGATCTACATCCTGTTTCAATTAATCACATGACTTTTTCTGATTTTAAAAGCAATGCATGCTTATTATAGAAACTTTAGAACATAATAAGAAGTATAAAAATGAAACTACGAACCCTACCAAAAAGAGAAAGGATACAAAACTGCATATGAAGTGTCCCAATTTTGTAAGAGAACAGTAAAGATTTGGCATCTATGAAAGGAACGAAGGCCTGAATGTCATCCTCCCTCAATGTTTTCAGTCTCACCAGCCTGGAAGCAGAAGTGAGCTTGCAGGGGCTCTGTTTGCACCTCTGTTGTGGCAGCTCTGGGCCACCACCTGCTGAGGAGGCATCTGGACCCCCACTGTCTCACTTCCCCAGTTGTTTTTGTGTGTGGCCAGGAAGTGCTCAGATGTCCCCTGGAGCTGGAACCCACAGGTCCCAGGCCCTGCACTGCTGCCCCAACGCCACCCTTGAGAGTGCCCAAAAAGAGGGCTGCTAGTCTCTGGTCCTTGCGGGGCAGGGTAGAGGGAGGCCCATCCCGCCATCCTTTCCCATCCCCAACAGGGCCCAGCCTGAACTCCTCCTCTCTCAGCCGAAGCCAAACCTTCCTGCACATGGATCCTGCAAATAGATGCCCCAAGGGGCCACCGTCCACCATGCAGAGGGAAAACACTGGGTCCCTAAGTATCACACACTTGCCTCACACCTGCGGGCACTGAGATGGCAGCTATTTACAGACTTCCTTTTCTGTATCCCTGTGCATTTTCTAAACTCTCCACAAAAAAAAATTAAAATCAGAATAAAAAAGAAATCAAGAACAAAAACGTCTCAGCATGCTGCATTTATTTAGTGAAATAGTTGGTGAAAGTTTGCATTTCACGTATTTCCGATCATTATGTAACTCTGTTAAAGTAATCCCAGCACTTTGGGAGGCCGAGGTGGATGGATCACGAGGTCAGGAGTTTGAGACCAGCCTGGCCAACATGATGAAACCCTGTCTCTACCAAAAATATAAAAAATTAGCTGGGTGTGGTGGCACCCACCTGTGGTCCTGGCTACTCAGGAGGCTGAGGCAGGATAATTGCTTTAATCCAGGAGGCAGAGGTTGCAGTGAGCTATCGTGCCACTGCACTCCAGCCTGGGCAACAGAGACAGACTCCATCTCAAACAAACAAACAAAATGAAAAAACAACACCTCACCAAGGAGTCAGGACCTGAAGTTCATACAAGTATTTGGTGGACTTGGGCAATATTGAAAATTTAGGAGGTAGCCACCCAGAAGCTTGTATACTCTGGCAAGGATACTCAGATGCAGTCTGAGGTTCACATGTCTTTGGTTTGCATTGGCACTGGGCCCTGTTTGTTGTCTGGTGGAAAGCCCAGGGCACCACACAGTGGGACTCTCTTCTCCATCTCTACATTCCTTCAAAGCTGAAATGACCCAAAATGAACCAAAAATAGATTGTGTATTAGTCAGGGGTCTCCAGTGAAATTGAACCAGCAGGATGCATATAGCTTTACAGAAAGAGATTTATTATAAGGAATTGGTTCACCCGATTATGGAGACTGACAAGTCCCATGATCTGCAGGGTGAGTCGGTAGGCTAGAGACCCAGGAGAGCTGGTGGTGTGGTTCCAGTCTGAAGGCTGGCAGGCCCAAGATCTAGGAAGAGCCAATGTTTCAATTCAAGTCCAAAGACGGAAATAAAACCAATGTCCCACTTTGAAGGTGGTCAGGCAAGAAGTTTCCAAAAGCAGTCATCTGAAGAGTTTTCAGAGAAGCCTCTGGGAGGCCAGGCCTTTTGTTTTATTTAGACCTTCAAAGACTTAAATGAGCCCACCCACATGGGGGAGTGCCATGTGCTTTGCTTTATTCAGCCTACCAATATAAACATTAATCCCATTCAAAAGCACCCTCACTGAGACACCCAGAATAATGTTTGACCAAATATCTGGGTACTACATGGCCCAGTCAAGTTGGCACATGAAACCACCCATCAGGATTTTGGGATCATGGCAGATGGGAGGCAGGACTAGATTGCAGCTCCAGACAGAGGAGCATGGGGAGGCTTCCACTGAATTTTAGCTTCAGATCAATAGCAAGAAAAAACCTGAGAGGACCCACAGACCCTCTAAAGGAAGAAGACTGCTCCTGCAGGACCCAGGAGACCCCCCAAATACGCTAGGAGGCAGAAAGCCTTGGGCAAGTTTTCAAGCCCATCTCACCCTTGGCCTGGAAACAGACTCAGGGCTGTTGCAGGGGACACAGTGGGAGTGAGAATGGCTCTTTGATTTGTGGGGAGCTGGGTGAGACCTGTGACTGCTGGCTTTCCCCCATTTCCCTGACAACCTGCATGACTCAGCAGAAGCAGCCGTAATCCTCCTAGGTACACAACTCCAGTGACCTGGGAATCTCACCCCCACCCCCCACAGCAGCCACAGCAAGACCTGCCCAAGGAGAGTCTGAGCTCAGACACATCTAGCCCAGCCTGATGGGCCTCCTCTATCCACCTTGGTAGCGGAAGACAAAGGGCATATAATCTTGGGAGTTCTAGGACTCCACCCACCGCCGATCCCTCTCCATACTACTACAGCTGATGCTTTCTGGAAAGTGCCACCTCCTGGCAGGAGAAAAACCAGCACAAAAATAGAGCATGAAACCACCATAGGTCAGGACCCTCATGGAGTCCATTGCACCCTCTGCCACCTCCACTGGAATAGGAACTGGTATCCATGGCTGAGAGGATCACATCACAGGACTCTGTGCAGACAACCCCCAGTACTAGACCAGAGCTGGGTAGACTTGCTGGGTGGCCAGACCCAAAAGAGAGACAGCAATCACTGCAGTTTGGCTTACAAGAAGCCACATCCATAGGAAAACGGGGAGAGTACTACATCAAGGGAACACCCCATGGGACAAAACTATCTGAACAATAGCCTTCAGCCCTAGACCTTCCCTCTGACAAAGGGAATGAGAAGGAACCGGAAAACCAATCATGGTAATATGACAAGACAAGGCTCTTCAGCACCCCCCCAAAATCACACTAATTTGCCAGCAATGAATCCAAACCCAGAAGAAATCCCTGATTTACCTGTAAAATAATTCAGGAGTTTAGTTACCAAACTAATCAAGGAGGGACAGAGAAAGGCGAAGCCGAATGCAAGGAAATCCAAAAAATGATACAAGAAGTGAAGGGAGAAATATTCAAGGAAGTAGATAGCTTAAAGAAAACACCAGAAAAAATTCAGGAAACTTTGGACACACTTTTAGAAATGCAAAATGCTCTGGGAAGTCTCAGCAATAGAGATTTACAGGTAAATCAGGGATTTCTTCTGGGTTTGGATTCATTGCTGGCAAATTAGTGTGATTTTGGGGGGATGCTGAAGAGCCTTGTTTTGTCATATTACCATGATTGGTTTTCCGGTTCCTTCTCATTCCCTTTGTCAGAGGGAAGGTCTAGGGCTGAAGGCTATTGTTCAGATTGTTTTGTCCCATGGGGTGTTCCCTTGAACAAGTAGAAGAAAGAAATTCAGAGCTCGAAAACAAGGTCTTCAAATTAACCTAATCCAACAAAGCCAAAAAAAAAAAAAAAAAGATAAAGAAAATAGGAACAAACCCTCCAAGAAGTCTAGGATTATGTTAAATGACCAAATCTAAGAATAGCTGGTATTCCTGAGGAAGAAGAGAATTCTAAAAGCCTGGAAGACATATTCGGGGGAATAACTGAGGAAAACTTCCCAGGCCTTGCTAGAGACCTAGACATGCAAATACAAGAAGCACAAAGAACACACAGGAAACTCATCATGAAAAAATCTTCACCCAGGCACATTGTCATCAGGTTATCCAAAGTTAAGATGAAGGAAAGAATCTTAAGAGCTGTGAGACAGAAGCACCAGGTAACCTATAGAGGAAAAGCTATCAGATTAACAGCAGTTTTCTCAGCAGAAACCCTACAAGCTAGAAGGGATTGGGGCCCTATCTTTAGCTTCCTCAAACAAGACAATTATCAGCCAAGAATTCTGTATCTAGCAAAACTAAGAATCACACATGAAGGAATGAAACAGTTGTTTTCAGACAAACAAATGCTGAGAGAATTCACCATTACCAAGCCACCACTACAAGGACTGTTCTAAAAGGAGCTCTAAATCTTGAAATAAATCCTGAAAACACAACAAAACAGAATCTTTTTAAAGTATAAATCACACAGGACCTATAAAACAATAACACAAGTTAAAAGCAAAAACAAACAAAAACACACAGGCAACAAAGAGCATGATGAATGCAATGGTACCTCACATTTCAACACTAACATTGAATGTAAATGGTCTAAATGCTCCACTTAAAAGATACAGAACTGCAGAATGGATAAGAACTCACCAACCAACTATCTGCTGTCTTCAGGAGACTCACCTAACACATAAGGACTCACATAAACTTAAAGTAAAGGGGTGGAAAAAGGCATTTCATGCAAATGGACACCAAAAGCAAGCAGAGGTAGCTATTCTTATGTCAGACAAAACAAATTTTAAAGTGACAGCAGTTGAAAGAGACTAAGAGGGATATTATATAATGGTAAAAGGCCTTGTTCAACAGGAAAATATCACAATCTTAAACAAACTTCAAGAAAAATTCTATCACTTTCTAACTGTTCCTCCCCGAATGTAGTATGAAAGTAAATGTCAAATTAAAAAAAAATCATTTGTGGTTTGGGCAATGCAAGCTGTCATGCACAAAGGGGGCCTGAAGGCTGCTTGTCTTTGCTTAGGCCTCAAATCTGCCTTGATGACAAGGGGTACCCATTCTTCTTTTCAGCCATCACTAAGGCAGTGTGGGTGTGAGAAACCTGAACACATCATTCACGTCCTGCTGATGCACAGGTGCTTCTGGATCTGCCCACACCACCCACTTTTCCATGGCCTTCAAACCTGTCCATATGGTAAGTGCTTCTGATGCAGGAGGACCTTGCATATACTGTCTCATTCAATCTCACAACAGCGAAATGCCTTATGGGTTTTCCTGTTTTCAGTTTACGGATGAGAAAACTAAAGGCTTCAATACATTGCATGAGTGAGCCAGAATCACAGAGTCTGGAGTCCAAGTTCCTGTAGGACTTGTGATTGCTCCTGGGCAGTTGTGTAAGCAGGCTCAGCCCTGTCTGTGTGGCCAGCTGAGTGCCACACCTTAGATGAAGAGGCTGCAGGGCATGCTCCGGCACCAAAGGAATGCCCACGTGACCCTCGGTTTCTCAGCTTCATGCCCCAATGCACATTGTGCCAACAACATGGCACCTGGCAGACTTCCTCCTGGAGTGTCTCCTGATGGTGTCTGAGCAAAATCTTGAGGCGTCTTGCAAATAGTGAGCCTGATGTGACACCGCCAGCTGCCTGGGCATCCGAAGATGTTTCAGAGCAGCTAGACCAGCTTGACAAGAATCCTTAAAAAGCTCTTGCACTTGACCCCTAGGGCACTCATTGAAGAAAGGAGACTTTTTCAATGATGGATGACACAGACATTCCTCCCAAAAAACTGACTCACGTGGGGACATACTGCTCCCTGGCAAGCCTGTGCGTCACTGCACCATTGCACATTACACTTGAGGACGCCATTAAAATGGCTGAGTCCAAACCTGTGGGAGGCACTGTACCACGCCTCCTCATCCTCCTCACCTCAGATCTTGAGCCTGCCTTTGCGAGTCTCTGGAAGAGACATTCACACCCTCCCCAGCTGGTCTACCACACCTGGTGGGATGCTTCCCAGCTCCTTGTGGGAAGACAGGGTCCAGTGCTGCCTCTGACAATATGCAAGGCCCAATGTGTGCAGGTCTGGGTCAGCCCTCGTAAGGCTGGCAGTCTTACCAGTGATGTGTCTTTGTTGATAGCTCTGTAGACATTTTTTGTCTCCATTCACGTAGTCAAATGCAGTATCATAACAACATGAAGATTGTTCTGAATTACAACACAGAGTCAGAATGCAGAAAACAAAGAGTTTCACATTGAGAGGTCCACAGAATATAGACAGGAGATAAGAACTCTGTTTCCCAAGGCATCTCTCCTGGTCCCAGTGGCTCCTCTTCCCACAATTCCTGCCTCCACGAAATGGTGAGTCCCATTTCTAAAAATTAGAGTCTACCCTGAAAGTCAAAGATGAGTGGCCCACCACTGTGTGACCCAAAGGAAGAAGACTCAGGTTCTGTTATGGAATTCCAAAAGAAACTTGGGCAAGTCACTGCATTCTTAGAGTCTGAACTCAAGGTTGACAACTTCAAAGACAGTGACACTTACTAAGTATCAGATATGATTGGGGGATCATTATTTACTCATAGTTGATGAGACAGCAGAGAAGAGAGATGAGTCCAGGTGACCTCTGGAAGAAAGGGAAGGATGGGGCCATGGGAGGGGCCTTCTTGGTGCTGGATACAGGCCCCAAGGGCTGACCAGGCAGTGGAGCAGCTCCTGGATGGGGAGATGCTGGCACAGAGCTTCAGGCGAGGCCCAGGGGCTGCAGCCCATGCTTGGGAGACAGACTTGGCTCATGATCCTGCAACTAAGGGCTCACACCCGTGGCAGGAGCCCTAAGTTCAGCTCCGCAGCTGGGCTTCCCGGTAATCGTTCACGCCCAGCCTGACAGAATACGCCACCATTCACCAGCTTCCAGGGTACATTGTTTCACAGAGGGCTTGTTTGTTTCTTGGCCAAGAGCCACGGTGGGGGAATAGGGTCCACATTTTCTGACATGACCTGCACAAAAGGCCATAGCCACTCCCACTTGGTGAGGGCTGGGTGAGGAAGGCCATAGCTTAGACACTGAGGGCATCCTTTACACCCAAACCAGGAAGGTAGGCAGGGATTTTAACCTGCACCTGTTTTTCTGTATGCTTTTTAGAAGCTACAATCAATACCTTGACAGTACAAGTGTTCTCTATTACTAGCTAAAATAAAAGAGTGACACATCTGTGGAGCTCTGTTTCTACAAGGCACCCCTCCTGGTTCCTGCGTTGGGGAAGAAATAGCTATGCTTGGAAACCATGTAGCGGATTGACATGAACACATGACTCAGATGTGTGAGAAGCATGTTTCCTCGCGTTGGTGTGCCCAGTCAAGCTCACCTTGTTTAGTGTCTCCTCTACCCTTGTGTTAGGGGGAGCAAGTGTCCCCAGGAGAGCCCAGGGAATGGCGAGCACATCCAGCTTCTCTGCTTATCAGCTCCGTGGTTCTCTCAGAGGCTCAGTTGCCTTGTCTGGAAAATGGGGGTAAATAGTAGCACCTACCATAAATGGGGTTGTCATGAGGACTCTGAACAGGGACTGTCACACAGCACACACTCAGTAAGTATCAGCACTGTTATTGATTAAAGGGGAGCTTGCCCGTTTGATTGGAATCACTTTTTCAGCTAAATAGCCCTTTGGGTAAGACAAATGCAAAGTTGAAGTGCTCAGCGTCATTCCTCACCTCCCTCCTGCCTGCCCAGGTGAAGCAGGAGTCTGCACACCCTCAGGGAGGTTGCTCTGTGTCTGGGCTCTGGGGCCGAACAGGTTCCACTGAGGGAACCTGTTCTTTTCCTCAAGCTCCTGGTGCTCTGTCAGCCAAAACAAGGCTCGTTTTTCCTTTTGGACTTCCTGCCGGCCCCTGATGCTGAAGCCCAAGGTCTCTGACATTTCTTTCTCCACTCACTGACCTCCTCACACTCTATGGCCTCCACATCCCAACCTCAAGCCTCTGACCATCCAGTGGTTTCTTTATTAGCTCACACCTCTTGTCCAGGGCATTTGGGACCCCTGGGTCACCTGCACTTAACAGGTGCGCCTTCAAGTGACCAGTTGGCTACCTCAGGTCCATCTTTCTAGACACCTCCTTTGCTCCTGCTGATCGGCCAGCCTGGGCATGGTGGGAGGGGCAGGGAAGCTGTCCCTCAGCCCACCTGGGCTTCTGGAAAGAGTTTTCCTTATAACCCATTTTTGCCCAGATGTAGAAAGATAGGGTGCTAGGTCACTTACTAAAGATTCAGGGAAGTCTCCAATTTTCTCTCTCTTCCTTCCATGCATTAAGGGGACATCCCATTCTGGTCTGATGGGAACCTTTCCTATATCATATTTCTTACTTCCTTACCCCTAAGCACATCTCTGTCTGCTGTCCCTTCTCTTCTGGGTAATAAACCTGATTCCCTTGATTGTAATGACAGATGGGATACAAGGTTAGGTAAATACTGATTGCCTGGCAAAGAAAATATATCAGAAAATTTTATAAAATTATGGTTCCCATTAATATAATGAATAATCAGAGGATGGAATCATGGTTCATTATTATAAAGATGTCAACCCTACACTATTGTTAATCTATTATAATCATTAATAATAGAAAATGTTTTCATTGGGAAGACAGAAAGATACTATTTTGAGTGGAAATATATAAAGAATCCTTAATTTCTTCCACAGACTAGATCAGAAGCCTCTAAATGTAGGATCTCCTGCTCTTTCTAGTTGATTTGTCTGTGTCAGGACTTGACATGTCAAAAAGCATATCAATTTGAAATTCCAAATTAAGAATGTATGTCCAAACATTCCTTCTATTTAATATCTGGATTGGCCTCGAAATCAAAGTTGATATTGAGTGAGCAGAGCCATGTCTTTGGAAAGGGCAAGTAGACAAACTCTACTTTCTTCAATGTGTTAGGGGCTTCTGTTTTAAAGTAGAGTATAGAAAGAGGAACATTCAACATTGAATATAAATATGGGCACCATCAATGCTGACACCTGGTACAACACTGTCCCAGTCTGAATCACAGGTGGTGAAGACAGCTGCTCAAGTCTGCAAAACTCCTGAATTTGGATTTCTTAATTCAGAACTTGGAAATAATCTAGGTTCCACTCGTTACAGAGTTCGAGTTGGTACACTATATAAAGGGTTTATTGTACAAATTAATGCCAAATCCAGTGCTGTGTAAATAATATTTAGCCTTTGTGAATCAAAGTGCTTAAGTATTTAAAATAATATGTAAAGAAATGAAATCATTTGCACAATAAAATAATGCTAATGTATATATTAAAGCAGATCCCATGGAGAGAAGTCTGTTTTAATCAGGTCAGATATCTCTAAAGACCCGTATTTTTTTCATGTTAATAATTGAATTCAAGCAACAGGTTGTTTCGAAAATTACTAGTTGTTAACCAATTAACAAGTAAAATTCAAAATATAATAAAAGGACGTGGAGAAAGTTGTGTTCCAAATTTTACTGGAAAAAAATATTATCGCGATGGTGCAACGAATGTCAGCGGAGAATGAAATGTCAGAGACCTTGGGTTTCAGCATCAGGGGCCAGGCAGGAAGCCCAAAAGGAAAAACGAGCCTTGTTTTGGCTGACACAGCACCAGAAGTGAAAAAAATGCTTTGTTTTAAGCTTTTCTTCTTAGACAATTAAATTATTTTATTTGTTTTTCTATAATGAAAGGATGTAACTCCTGAGTGTACCCATTCGTTAAATCACTCTGCGCTCTGCACATGATTCTGGAGTGAGGATTCTGTTTACAAAATTAATCAGAAATTCTGATTCCAACATTTTGGAAATGGAAACTCTTAAAAATGGTGTTTATAGTCTTTGTACAAGATACAAGAAGCAACTGCCTGAAATCTCTGGGGAAATAAGAAGACAACCTATTTAAAAAAAAAAAGGCAACAGATTTGAACAGATCCTTAAAAGCAGACATGTGATGGCCAATAAGCTCATGAAAAGATGCTTGAGATTGTTAGTCACCAGAGAAATGCAAATCAAAATCACAATGAGACACCATTCCATGCCCACTGGGATGAAGAAAGGAGAAAGATTGCTCATACCAAGTATTGGCAGAGATGTGAGTCAAATGGAATGGTGCAACCACTTTGGAAACTGGCGGTTTCTTTAAACATATAGTTAAATATAAACGAATATATAACCCAGATGTTATGTTATTAAGTATTTATCCATGAAAAACATCCACACTAAGAGGTATACATGAATGTTCATGGTGGCATTATTCATAATATCCTAAAACTGGGGACCAGTCAAATGTCCATCAACAGATGAATGAATAAACAAAATGAAAGTAGAACTTCCATATGATGAGTAATACTCAACATAAAAGGGAACAATTACTGATATGCAAAAATATGGATGAATCTCAAAATCACTATGCTGAGTAAAAGTAGTCAGGCACAAAAGGTCACATATTACACGCTTTCATTTATATAAAACTCTAGGAAAGAGATTTTTAGTGACCAAAAAATCAGGGGTTGCTTGGGGCCAGAAGCAGAGGGAGGGAGGGACTACAAAGAGGTACAAAGGAAAAAAAAAAAAGGGCAGGGTGTCATATGTGAATTGTACATCACTCAATAAAGTTGATTTTTTTTTTTTTTTAGGAGACTGAATCTTGCTCTGTTGCCCAGGCTGGAGTGCAGTGGCACAATCTCAGCTCACTGCAACCTCTGCCTCCTGGGTTCAAACGATTCTCCTGCCTCAGCCTCCTGAGTAGCTGGGACTACAGGCGTGCACCACCACGCCCGGCTAATTTTTGTATTTTTAGTAGAGATGGGGTTTCACCATGTTGGCCAGGCTGGTCTCAAACTTCTGACCTCATGATCAGCCCACCTCAGCCTCCCGAAGTGCTAGGATTACAGGCATGAGCCAGCGCATCCAGCCAATACAGTTGGTTTTTAAAAAATGTTTCAGGCTCCTGCTTAACCCACAAATTTTAAAACATTAGGAGATCTGTTACTTTTTAGGTGAGATTGGAGAACAGAGCCTTCTCTGGAGTCAGTGGTATTTGAGGACTTGAAACAGGGAGTATTCATTTTCAGGGCACTTTCGAGATTGTAGAATAATTTGCACAGTATCTCCCTGAGGCAAACAAGATTTCAGTCTGTGAATAGGTTTCAGTGTTTGCTTTGGTAGAATTCTTTTCAACACAAGTTTACTCTAAAAAGTAAAGCTCTTTTCCCCCAAAAGTGAATAGTGCCATGACACATTACACTCTCCAAGGAGAGAGACTGGTCCCTTCGGCAGATGCTCTCTGGAGAGCCACAGTCTCTCAGTCACAGTGACAACTTCTCCCATCCCCAATAATGGCCCTGCACTTATGTGCAGAGATGCCAGGTGGCCATCAGTAACACATGAACTTCCAGTTTCTCCTGCCCAGGAAAGATAATCATATTTACAGGGGTAGTCCTTCACATATTCTAAAGCCACTTCTTTGCTGTGACTGCCTGATACTGTGGTATGTGGCTGAGCCACTGAGTGAGTGTAATTGGCTTAGCACGGTGCCAACAGAGCCAAGGTCACAGGCAGGTCAAGGTCAGGCGAGGGGAGGAGATGGGGAGATGGCCGAAGCACAATTTGACCCCTTTCACTGTTCATGTGTCAGCGCTGAAAGCAAACAGCAAATTAATTCCTCAAGTACTTGTATTGTCTAATTAAAAAGAAAATAGCAGGTTTGGGGGCCATAACTTCTGCCTAATTCCAAAGTTCTCAAGTCACTCATGAAGTGATAGTGGCAATGCATATTTATCCATCTTGCCCACGTTTGAATGTAAGTTAAAGAATGAAAATCATAACTGTCATCCTCCAAAAGCCTTAAGAAACAGAGAAAACTCTTCATCCTTGAACCTGCCATCCTGAATGGTCCCTCTTTCTCTTCTGGAATGTAAGAGACTCCCTGCCTCTCTGGTTCTCCAGGGGAAACTGTGTGAGCCTGGAGTCCCTGATCACTGCACTGATCAGACTCCCCTTCCTCGGCAGCTCCTGGTCCTGAGAAGCGCATTTGCATGGCCAGGACAAAGAGAAGGAAGCAGGGCCTGTGGGGCTCTCAGCTCCCTCGGGACTAGCAGTGAGAATGCACATTCCCCAGGCACAAGGGTCCTCAGGTGCATGATGCCGTTGGACAGACCCCTCCTGGTGACAGCGTGAGTGCTTCATGAAGACTCGCCCCGGGGCAGGAGCCCAAGAGCCAAGAGCTGCCCAGATGAGGCTGTGACCATGCCAGGAAAACGACCTCTCATAGGTACTCCATTTCAACAGTGTTTCCAATCAAAACATGAAAGAGGATTATAGACTGGGGAAGAAGAGTGATTCCAGACACACCGGCTCTGCTTTCCTCTCTCCCACGGGAAACTGGGATTTGCCAGTGCATGTCCTCTCTCTCTTTCTGTCTCTTGCTCTCTCTCTCTCTGTCACTCTTTCTCTCCTTTGCTTTCTGTCTCTTTCTCTGTCTCTGTCTTTCTCTCACTCTCTCACTTTGTCTCTCTGTGTCTCTATTTCTGTCTGTCTCTCATTCTGCCTCGCTGCTCTGTCTCTTTCTGCCTCTCTCTTCCTCCCTTTCTTCTTCTTTCTTCTTCTTTTTTTTTTTTTTTTTTTGAGACGGAGTCTCGCTCTGTCGCCCAGGCTGGAGTGCAGTGGCGCAATCTCAGCTCACTCCACCTCCCGGGTTCACGCCATTCTCCTGCCTCAGCCTCTCCGAGTACCTGGGACTACAGGCGCCCGCCACCAGACCCGGCTAATTTTTTTGTATTTTTAGTAGAGACGGGGTTTCACCGTGGTCTCGATCTCCTGACCTTGTGATCCGCCCTCCTCGGCCTCCCAAAGTGCTGGGATTACAAGCATGAGCCACCGCGCCCAGCCTTTTCTTCTTCTTCTTCTTCTTCTTCTTCTTCTTCTTCTTCTTCTTCTTCTTCTTCTTCTTCTTCTTCTTCTTCTTCTTCTTCTTTCTTCTTCCTCTTCCTCTTTCTCTTCCTCTTCCTCTTCTTCTTCTTCTTCGCCTTCGCCTTCGCCTTCTCCTTTCTTCCTCTTTCTCTCTCTTTCTCTCTGTCTCTCTCCCACCCCTTTGTTTCACTCTCCTTTTCTCTGTCTCTTGAATCTTGGTGACTGCCTTAGATGGGGTGGGATGGAATGCAGTGGAAGCGATGCTGTGTGGCCTCCAAAGCTGGATCACAGCAGGAGACCCTCAAGTCAGCCTGGTCCTCTCGATTCTCTCTCTCTCTCTCTCTCTCTCTCTCCCCCCGCCCTGCTATCTGTTTTTAACTCTTTCTCAGTGTCTTCCTCTCCCTCTCTCTCCATCTGCCTCTCTCTCTTCCTCTCTTCTTCCCTTCTTTCTTCTCTCTGCCTCTCTCTTTGACTCTTTCTCTTTCTCTCCTTCCCTCTCTGTCTCTCTTTCTTTTTCTCTCTCTCTCCCTCTCTCTTTCTCCTTGACTCTTCTATGTCACTCCCTCCCTCCCTCCCTTTATTTCTCCCTCTCTTCTTCTTTATCTCTGTCTCTCTTTCTCTCTCTCCTCTCTCTGGGAACTGTAGGTTCCATTTAGACATGGACAGCTCAGATGAGGGGGTGTGGAAGAAAGTAATGAAAGGTCACAGAGGACTTGGAGCAGAACCAGCTTTGAAAGACCAAATTCCAAGCCTGAGAATGTCACATTGTATTAGTGCAAGGTTGGTAACAAGAAATTCGTACTGACGGTTGAAAGAGTGGATGGGGGGAGATGGAGAAAAGGAAAATGCACATAGATGGTTTTCATACTTTCAACTTTTTTGATTGACTTCAACATATTGTTTCCCTAAAGAGGAGTGCCCCCTCCCCTCAAAAAATAAAAGAAGCTTAGTGTTGGGCAGTCCCTTACTTTTGTGTGGCCTTGAGCATGTGGACAGGATGAAAGTGCAGCTTTAATGACAAGGACTGGCCCTGGAATGCTGGCAGGAATAATGACTGAGCAGCAACTTCGTTTTCCACATCAGAGCAGGATTTATATTCCATTCACCAACCCTCAGAGGAATTTCCCCTGTCTCTGATTTGGCCTTGTGAATTTTCCGGCTGGTAATATCTCTGAGCAGAAGCAAATGTCTGGAGGGGGGACGTCTGGTTGACAAAGAGAAGCAGCTCTTTGTCTCTCACTGCAGTTTAAAAAAAAAAACACAGATTCCTAGTTTCATGGGCATGACTGCATTTTCATCAACCAGGGGCTGGGAACAGGCTGGGCGTTGAGTACCTGGGTTCTTCCTTCAAAGAAGACCCATTTAGGGACTTGGCTATGGCTGGGGAGTGGGGGACAGAACAGGCCTCACAAAAGTCCTTGCTGGGAGAGACCAGAGATGAGCTAAGCTCAGTTCCTTGTTTCTCAAGAGAACCAAGGCAATTTGGTGAACACAGCCTCTGGAATGGTGACAGGGTGCTGCTTGAGGGGCAACTCACAGCTGGGCAGTGTGACCCTTGCCGTCCATGCCAGCGAAGCGACAACCTCTTCAGATGCCCCCGGCCAGTGCCCCGAGGGTCCCATGCTGCAGCGGACACAGCGCTAGGCTGCAGGGGAGGGCTTGGTTCCCAGTGGCCTCACCCCCTAGAGGCTGTCAGCATCGCACAGCTTCTCCACGTGAGAGTGACCACTGAGATCTGTGACTCCACCTGAAGGTACAGAAATACATTTTTAAAATGACAAAATAGGCCAGGCAAGGTGGCTTACACCTGTAATGCCAGCACTTTTGAAGGCCAAGGTGGGTGGATCACCTGAGGTCAGGAGTTTGAGACCACCCTGGCCAACATGGCAAAACACCGTCTCTACCAAAAATACAAAAATTATCCAGGCATAGTGGTGGGCACCTGTAACCCCAGCTACTCGGGTGGCTGAGACAGGAGAATCGCTTGAACCTGGGAGGCGCAGGTTGCAGTGAGCCAAGATCACTCCACTGCACTCCAGCCTGGGTAACAGAGCAAGATTCCATCTCAAAAAATAAACAAATAAAATACAAATGACAAAATATCTACATTTAATTCATCATTATGATGATCGAACACTCATTAGTAGCTCCTGCTGTGGATCATGCTCTTTGAAGGCAAAAAGTACAAAATATGGCCTCAAATTGCTTATGTGTGTTTGGAGAGGGGCTATGCACATTTTAAAAGGATGAAACAAACGGTAGCATCTTAGGGTTGCTCAACTCAAGTTATTCTTATTAGATGTATATACACATATATACCTCCCAGTTTTGCATATATAAATAACATCTCACACTGGAAGTGAAGTGAGAAATTGGAAAGTCTTTCCCCAAGTCTTTCCCTAGCTCTTTAAATAAGTTATTTGGCAATATACACTTTACTAGATTCTAAAATTCTGAATTCAGAAACACATGAACCTCTGGAAAAACTGAATTGGTCATCAGTAAAAATATGTTCCTGCCCTTGGGGAAACACTGAGGAAAATGAACCTTCGCTGGTACAAAAGGACAGGTGACCCTCTGGCTTCCAGCTGCTGTGCTGACCCAACAGCACAAGAGGAGCCACGGAGCCCACCCACTAACCAGGGCTGCTGCCTCCCCATGAGGGTTGGAAGCCAGAGCAAGTCCCTCGGGGTGTGACCCATGAGTAGGAAAAAATTATCTCATTCGTGTTCTTTTTAACCAATGGATTTTGCATTGTATTGATTTAGGAATTCAACTGGGTGTAGAGGAAGAAGACTTTTTCCTGGATTCTTGAGGGTCTTCTGTCAAACAAAGGTGCTTTTGCACAGAAGGAGGTGCGGGTGCAGGTGGTAGGTGATTTCTCATGGCAGTGGAGATGAATGGCTAGTCAAGCCTCAAGAGATGATGTGTGTCTTTTAATGTCCCTATTTATTAATACAAACTTAAAAAAAACTAGAAAACAGAGTTTCATGCATTTCTGGTACTGAACTGATGGTTATAAGGTATTAAGGGCATAAATATCATACCTAGTCCCATTAGACAAGCAGATAAGGAATTTACCTTTCAACTTTATCTGACAAGCTCTTCTCCTGGGCTACTCCAGTCGGAATCTTGTCTGCCTTCCACTCTTTCATCAGTAAAACTCAAACTTTCCTAGAATCTTTGCCAATATTTGCTAACTAGAAACCTCTTTCTCTAGCTGCAGATACAATTCCATTAACACAAGATGAGGAAATGGAGGCCGTGGATTCTAGGACTTAAAACAAATATTGCTTCTGCAATATAAGATTATGGAGCTTGTATTTTCTGTCTAATTTGCATATTAGAAACAAAGCCATAACTTTCTAATGTTTCTAATATTCAGAGACTCTTCCTCACCTCAGCTTAATATATGTTACTGAGACCAATTTTTAAAATGTTCAAGCTTATATATATATTTTTTTGGTTTTAATTTTATTTTAGTGGGTACATAGTAGGTATATATATATATCAAGCACATGAAATGTTTTGATACAAGCTTGCAATGCATAATAATCACATCATGGAAAATGGGGTGTCCATCCCCTCAAGGGTCTATTCTTTGTTACAATCCAATTATACTCTTTTGGTTATTTTAAAATGTATAATTAAATTAGTATTGACTATAGTCACCCTGTTGTGCTAGCAAATACTAGATCTTATTCACTCTTTTTAACTATTTTTTTGGACATATTAACCAGCCCCACCTATCTTGTTCCCCTCACTACTCTTCCCAGCCTCTGGTAACCATCCTACTCTCTATCTCTGTGAGTTCAATTGTTTTGATTTTTAGACCCCATAAATAAATGAGAACATATGATGTCTGTCTTTCTTTGCCTGGCTTATTTCACTTAACATAATGACCTCTGGTTCAGTCCACGTTGTTGCAAATGACAGGATCCGTTGTATATTTGTACCACATTCTCTTTATCCATTCATCTGTTGATGGACACTCGTCTAGCTTTTCAAATTTTGGCCTTGTGAACAGTGCTGCAACAAACATAGGAGTGCAGATATCTCTTCAATATATGATTTCCTTTCTTTTGTGTATATACCCAGAAGTGGGTATTTTTAATTTTTTGAGAAACCTCTATTTTTAGTTTTTTGAGGAACCTCCAAACTGCTCTCCATAGTGATTGTACTAATTTACATTTCCACCAACAGTTTACAAGGTTTCCCTTTTCTCTACATCCTCACCAGCATTTCTTATTGCTTGTCTTTTGTACGTAAACCATTTTATCTGGGGTGAGATAATATCTCATTGTAGTTTTGATTTGCATTGCTGTGATGATCAATGATGTTGAACACCTTTCCATATGCCTCTGTGCCATTTGTATGTCTTCTCTTGATAAATGTTTATTCAAATCTTTTGCCATTTTTAATCAGATTATTAGATTTATTCCCATGGAGTTGTTTGAGCTCCTTATATATTCTCTTGTTAGATGAGTAATTTTCAAATATTTTCTCCCACTCTGTGGATTGTCTCTGTACTTTATTGATTGTTCCCTTTGCTGTGCAGAAACTTTTTTACTTGATGTGATCCCATTTGTCCATTTTTGTTTTGGTTGCCTGTGTCTGTGGGGTATTACTCAAGATAGTTTTGCCAAGACCAATGTCCTGGAGAGTTTCCCCAATGTTTTCTTGCAGTAGTTTTATAATTTGAGGTCTTAGATTTAAGTCTTTAATCCATTTTTATTTTTTTTATTATGAGAGATAGGGGTCTAGTTTCATTCTTCTACATATGGATATTCAGTTTTCCCAGCACTGTCTATTGAAGAGACTATACTTTTCCCAATGTATGTCCTTGGCACCTTTGTTGACAATGAGTTCACTGTAGGTGTGTGTATTTGTTTCCAGGTTCCTTCCATTGGTCTATATGTCTGTCCTTATGCTAGTACTGTGCTGTTTTGGTTACTATAACTCTGTAGTACAATTTGATTTCAGGTAATGTGATTCCTCCAGTTTTGTTTTGTTTTGTTTTTTTGTTTAAGATAGCTTTGATTATTCTGGGTCTTTTGTGATTCCATATAAACTTTAAAATTGTTTTTTCTATTTCTTTGAAAAATGTCATTGGTATTTTAATAGGGATTGCATTGAATTTGTAGATTGCTTTGGGTAGTATGGACATTTTAACAATATTGATTCTTCCAATCCATGAACATGGAATATCTGTCAATTGTGTGTGTGTGTGTGTGTGTGTGTGTGTTTATCCTCTTCAATTTCTTTCACCAGTGTTTTATAGTTTTCATTATAAATATCTTTTACCTCTTTGGTTAATTCCTAGGTATTTAATTTTATTTGTGACTATTATAAATGGGATTACTTTTTAAATTTCTTTTTCAGATTGTTCACTGTTGGCATATAGAAATGCTACTGATTTTTATATGTTGGTTTTGTATCATGCAACTTTACTGAATTTGTTTATTGGTTCTAACAGTGTTTTGTGGTTTTCCAGATGTAAGATTATATCATCTGCAAACAAGAATTTTCCAAATATAAGATTGTATCATCTGCAAACAAAAATAATTTGACTTTTTCCTTTCAAGTTTGGATGTCCTTTATTAATTTCTCTTGTCTGATTGCTCTAGCTAGGGCTTCTAGTACTACGTAAATAACAGTGGTGAAAGTGGGCATCCTTGTAGTGTTCTTGATCTTAGAGAAAGGGTTTTTAGTTTTTTTCTCATTCAGTATGATACTACCTGTAAGTCTGTCATACATGGCTTTTATTATGTTGAGGTATGGTCATTTTATAGCCAGTTTTTTGAGGGTGTTTATCATGAAGGGATGTTGAATTTTATCAAATGCTTTTTCAGCATCTGTTGAAATACTCATATTTTTTATGCCCCCCCACCTAGTCTGCTGGCCCTGGGTCCAGTTCAGCACAAGGACTCACCTAGGAGTTGCAGTCCTTGTGGCCTAGACTGCCTTTCACATTTATTTAGAGCCCTAGAGCACTTTAGCCCACAGTGATGAGGATTGTGGGAATTCAAGTTCAGACTGCTGAGATCAGTGATTCCCTAATGGCTATGGCTGGTGTAAATGCTCTTTCGTGGGCAGGTATCAGATGAGTTTGATCTAGTTTCGTTTTTTTTTGATATAACAGGGCAACACTGAGTTCAATGCCTCATAATTGCTATGCTGTCCCTCTCCCCAGGGCACAAAGCTGCTCTCTACACCACGCCACCACAACTAAGGGGATGAAGGAGTAGTGGCATTAGTGATTCAAGACTGTGTTTCCTACCTCTTCAGTGCCTTTTTCAGCAATATGTGGTTAAAACTAGGTAATGTGAGTGATTACCTGATTTTTGGTTCTCATGAAGGTGGTTTGATTGGGTGTGGATAGTTGTTAAATTGATGTTCTTGCTGGGGGGGACGATCAGTGGAGATTTCTTTTCCATCTCTTGCTCTGCCGCCCAATCTGTGTTCCTTTTTTAAAAATCCCTAAGTTTCAAGAATTGGGTTTAGAGGTTCAAACTCTTGAGCAAATAGCTCCGTTCCAGAAATCTACTTTCAATCAAATAGAGAAACAAACACTCTAGCAGCCTCAATATTTCTTCTGCACACAACACAGCCAATGTACCATTTTCACTGAACAGGGACACTCATGAATTTTCAGGATGTCACACTCTAGTGTATGCTCCAGTATAATTAGCATACTAAGATAATTTAAGCCCATGAATCAGAGTTGTCCATAAACTCTTATGTTGTGATATATTTAGGAGAAGCAAAAAAAAAAAAGAGAGAGAGAAAAATTTTAACAGAAGATATTCTTATTAAAGTAACCAAAATTACAGTTGCAACTCCTAGCATATTCTGTATATATAACGGATACACAATACATATAAATGAAAGCATTAACAAGCACATGGGCTAATGTTGCCCCTTAGAGCAGAATGGCCACAGACTGGCCTGAAGCCAATCCTTTCCATGCTAGCTCTATGTGAAATCTCACAGCCCCACATGTACTAAATCCTCTTTTTTCCTTTACATCAAAGCTTAGTTTTCCAACCTCTGAACACTTGACCCTCGTGTATTAAGAATGTGTCAAAAGATCACATTTATTTAACTCATTAAGGAGAAAACTAATAGGCGAAGGATGGCAAAGCTCTTTCAAAGGAGGATATGAGGACGCATACAAATGCACATGCACACATTCAATGGGAAAAAATGCCACTTTGGGGGTAATCATTTCCACCACATAGAAGTCATTTTCATACCCAGTGGCAAAAATTATTGGTAACATCAATTTTGTATTAAGTTAACATCTAACCTTACCAAACCAGTAAGCCAACCAGCTACTGTTCACTAGAACGTCAAATAATTATTAGGTAGTATTGATAAGGTTTAATTATGACTATCAATATTTTTCCATTCTCCCTTATTTTTTATGAATTTCCTTCATAATCACAGCATGCAGAATATATCCCAATTCTTAAAATACTGAAGAAGGTTAATCTTAGAACAAAATAAAATATCCCATTACCCTTTTGATTTAGAATTAACCATAAATAAAATGATTCTCATATTTAATCTTTCACAAACCTTTTGACTACTATGGATAAAAAAATATTATTCCTCTGGATCTAAGAAATTTTTTAATAAAAACATATTTTTCATGCAAGTCTCCCATTCTACCTGTTTTCAAAATGTGAACAATCAGTTAAGGAAATAATTTGCATTTAGCAGATGGTAATCATAGATTATTGTCAGGAACTATTATCTGAATATGGAAGGAAAAGAAGATCTGAATACAACTGCCTTATTTGATTGGCTTTGTGCTTTGCTGGAACAATGGGCAAAAATTATGACAGGATGTGTCAGAAGTCCTGCGGTACCGGGTCCTAAGAAAGGGACATCTTGATCTTAGGTAGGAAGCACTCAGTTTTTCATCATTATGTATGTAAACTGTGTTTTTCATAGATGTCCTTTATGAAGTTAAGGAAATTCTCTTCTTTTTTAGCTTGTTGAGAGATTCTATCCTTAATGGATGTTGTATTTTGTCAAATGCATTTTCTGTGTCTATTGAGGTAATTATATTTAATTAGACTTTGAGATACTTGTCTTTTGAGATACTTTGAGATACTTATAGATTCACAAGAAGATGTAAAAAACAATATAGAGAGATTCTGTGTAACCTTAACCTGGTTTCCCCCAATGGTGACATCTTGCAAATTTATACTGTAATATTATAATCAGGATACTGACATTGATAGAATGAAGATACAAAACATTTCCATCAACTAAGGATCCCTCCTGCTGCCTTTTGTTAGCCACTCACATTTCCCTCCCATCTATTTTTAGGTTTTCTACTGTTTCATTGATCTATGTGTACATTCCTCTGCTGATACCATGCACTTTTGGTTATTGCAGCTATGTATTAAGTCTCAGAACTGAATAGACTGATTCTTTCCATTTTTCTCAAAATTATTTTAGCTATTCTAGCTATATTGCCTTTCTGTATAAATTTTAGATTATCTTGTCTGTATTTATTTAAAAACCTGGCTGGGATTTTGAAAGGAATTGCATTAAATTGGAATATCAATTTGTGGACAACTGACATCCTCACTATATTGAGTCTTCCAATCCATAAACATGGTATGTCTCTCCACTCATTTAGACCTTCTTTGATTTCCTTCATCAACATTCTGTAGTTTCCAGCATATGAGTCCTGCACATGTTAGTTATATTTATATCTAAGTACTTCATTTTCTTTTTGAGCAATTGGAAATCGTATTGTATTTTTAATTTGGGTATCTATATTTTCATTGTTAGTACATAGAAATACAGCTAAATTTTGAGTGCTAAATTTGTATTATAAGACATTATTAAATACACTTATTAGTTGTAGTTTTTGGAGTTTTTTGTTGTTGTTTTAGATTTTTTGAGATTTTCCACATAGACAACCATGTTATTTAAAAAGAAATACAGTTTTCTTTCTTCCTCTCTGATTGTATGCCTTTTTATTTCCTTCATTTCCTCATTGCACTGGCTAGAAATTCCATGACTATGTTGTATAGTGATGGTGAGAGTAATCATCTTTGCCTTGTTGCCAATCTTAGGGGGAAGCATTCAGTCTTTGGTATAACAGTATACCATTAAGTATACTGTTAGCTGTATGTTTTTATAGATGTTCTTTACCAAGTTTAGAAAGGTGTCTTTTATTCCCATTTTTCTGACAGTATTTGTCATGCATAGGTATTGAATTTGGTGAAATGCTTTTTCTGTCTTGATTGATATCATCTGTGATTTTTATTCTTTAGTCTGTTATTATTGTGGTTTACATTGATTAATTTTGAATATCAAGTTAGCATTGCATCCCTGGCATAAACCCTACTTGTTGATAATATACACTCCTTTTCATATTTGCTGGATTCTATTTGCCAGCAAATAGAATTTTGTTAATATTGTATCTATACTCATAAGGGATATTGTGTGGTTTTATTTTTTGTATTGCCTTTACTAGTTTTAGGATCAGGGTTAAGAGTAGCTTCATAAAATTAATTGGAAAGCGTCCCCTCCTTTTCTATTTTCTGGAGGAGTTTGTATAGAATTGGTATTACATCTTTAAACATGTGGCAGAATTCTCCAGTGAAACCATCTGGACCTGTGGATTTCATTTTTGTGAATTATTACATTATAGAATCTATTTAATAGTTATAATGCTATTCAAATAGTCATTTTCTATGTTGTGTGAATTGTGATGGATTTTACTTTATTAGGATTTGGCCCATTTCATAAATGTTTGTCAAATATGTATGTGTATATTTACTCATAGTCCTCCCTTATCCTTTTGATGTCTATAGTGATATTTGTTGTTCATTGCTGATATTGGTCACTTGTTTCTTCTGTTTCTCTTTTTTCTGTTGGCCTTATTAGAAATTTGTCAAATGTATTGATCTTTTCAAAGAATCAGCTCTTAGTTTCATTGGTAGGATTCACTGTTTTACTGTTTTCATTTCTTCTCTTATCCTTATTATTTCCTTCCATTGGCTTGCTTTGAGTTTTTTTACTCTTTATTTTCTGTGTTCTTGAGGCAGGAGACTTTTATACTTTTCTAATGTGTACATTAAGTGCTATAAATTTTCCTTTCACTACACTCTACTTTAACTGTGTTACACCAATTTTTTGATTTGTTGCATTTTTGTTTTCATTCAATTCGGTGTATTTCTCAAAATTTCCCTTCAGATTTCCTCTTTGACCATGAATTAAAGTATGCTGTTAGGGGTTGGGCACAATGGCTCATGCCTGTAATCCCAGTGCTTTGGGAAGCTGAGTTGGGAGGATCACTTGAGGCCAGGAGTTCAAAACCAATCTGAGCAGTACAGCAAGACTCCATCTCTACAAGAAGTAAAAAAAAAAAAAAAAAAATTAGCCAGGCCTTGTGGCATGCACTTGTAGTCCTAGCTACACAGGAGGCTGAGGTAGGAGGATTGCTTGAGCCCAAGAGTTTGAGGTTGCAGTGAGCCATAACCATACCACTGCACTCCAGCCTGGGTGACTAAGCAAGAAGCTGTCTCTGAAGAAAAAATAAAAAGTATGCTCTTAAATTCCACATGTTTGAAGATTTTCTTGTTATCTTTCTGTTATGGAGTTGTAGTTTGATTCCATCGTGGACAAAAAACATTTGGTGTGATTTCAATAACTTTAAATTTATCAAGGTTTGTTTTATATGATCTATCTTAGTATGTTTCATGGGTGCTTGAATAGAACTGTGTTGTTGGATGGAGTATTTAATAATGCCAATTAGATATTTGTTCATGGTGCTTTTGAGTTCTCTGTCTTTGCTGATTTTTGTCTAATTGTATTAATTGTTAGGAGAGTGGTGGTAGAGTCTCCATTTATAATTATGGACTTATGTGTTTCTCTTTTCAGTTCTTTTTTAGTTTTCTTATACTTTAAATTAGTTTTTTCTTGGCATATTTTGTTGCTGTCGTATTTACCGCATAAACATTTAGGATTGCTATGCCTGCTTGGTGATTGACCATTTTGTCATTATATAATATCATTCTCTGTCTTTGGTATATTTATGTACTCTGAAGCCTACTTTCTATGATATTAATATAGCCACCACTGGGGTTTTTTAATTAATGTTTGCTACTCCTGTTGTGTTTTGATTAATGTTTATATGATATATATGTCTTCACCATTTTACTTTCAACCTGCCTGTATCATTTTATTTGTAGTGAGTTTCTTGCAGATAATGTGAGTCATGTTTTTAATCTATTTTGCCAACTTTTATTTTTTAATTGACATATATAAACAATTTACATTTAATGTAATCTGCTGATATGTTAGGGCTTAACTCAGCCATTCTACTTTATCATTTTCTGCTTATTCTGCTTTCCCTTTAACTGTTTTCTTTTTTATATATCATTGTGGGTTATTTGAATGTTTTTAAATTTTATTTTTATTTATAGTGTTTTAGAGTGTATTTCTTTGTATAGCTTTTTTAGTGGGTGCTTTACATATTACAATATACACAGAGAACTTATCAGTCTACTGGTGTCATAGTTTTACCAATTTGAACAAAATACAGAAAGTATATCTACCTTTATGTCCTTTACCCTCTCCCACTTATAATACAATTGTTTTAAATTTTTTCCATAAACATTTAGAACCACATCAGATAGCACTAGAATCTTGTTTCAGCCATCAAACTTAATTTAGAGAATTGAAGAAGGAAAGTCTATTGTATTTACTTGTAATTTCACTATGTTCTTTTTTCCATCCTGACAGGTCAAGATTTCTTTTTTTTCTTCTTTGTTTTATTTCAGTTGGTTTTGAGGGAACAGGTGGTGTTTGGTTACACGAATAAGTTCTTCAGTGTTGATTTCTAAGATTTTGTTGAACCCATCACCCGAGCAGTGTACACTGTACCAAATGTGTAGTCTTTTATTCCTCATTTCCCTACTACCCTTTCTCCTGAGTCCCCAAAGTCCAGTGTATCATTCTTATAACTTTGTGGCCTCATACCTTAGCTCCCACTTATGAGTGAAAACATATGATGTTTGTTTTTCCATTTCTTCACTTAGAATAATGGTCTCCAATTCCATCCAGGTAGCTGCAAATACCATTATTTCCAATTATGTTATTCCTTTTTATGGTTGATTAGTATTCTATGGTGTATATGTGGGTATCATATGTGTATATACATATACACATGATATATATAATTTGTGTATATATTATATATACACATTATATGATATATATCATATGTGTATATATATATCACATTTTCTTTATCCACTCGTTGATTGATGGGCATTTGGGCTGGTTCCATATTTTCACAGTTGCCAATTGTGCTGCTATAAACGTTCATGTACAAGTCTCTTTTTTGTAAATGTCTTCTTTTCCTCTTGGTAGATACCCAGGAGTGGGATTGCTGCATCAAATAGTAGATCTACTTTTAGTTCTTTGAGGAATCTCCACACTCTTTTCCATAGTGATTGTACTAAATTACATTCCCATCAGCAGTGTAAAAATGTTCCCTTTTCACCACATCCATGCCAATATCTTTTTTTTTTTTATTATGGCCATTCTTGCAGGAGTAAAGTGGTATCACATTGTGGTTTTGATTTACATTTCCCAGATAATTAGTGATATTGAGCATTTTTTAATATGTTTGTTGGCCATTTGTATATCTTCATTTGAGAATTGTCTCTTCATGTCCTTAGCCCACTTTTTGATGGGATTGTTTGTTTATTCCTTGCTGATGTGTTTGAGTTCCTTGTAAATTCTGGATATTAGTCCTTTGTCAGATGTCAGATTGCAAAGATTTTCTCCCACTTTGTGGGTTATCTGTTTACTCTGCTGTTTCTTTTGCTGTGCAGAAGCTTTTAAGTTTCATTAAGTTCCATCTATTTATCTTTGTTTTTGTTGCATTTGCTTTTGAGTTCTTGGTCATGGAGTTTTTGCATAAGCCAATGTCTAGAAGGGTTTTTCCAATATAATTTTCTAAAATTTTTATGATTTCAGGCCTTAGATTTCAGTCTTTGATCCATTTTGAGTTGAGTTTTGTATAAGGTGAGAGATGAGGATCCAGTTTCATTCTTCTGCATGTGGCTTGCCAGTTATCCCAGCACCATTTGTTGAATAGGGTGTCCTTTCCACACTTTATGTTTTGGTTTGCTTTGTCAAAGATCAGTTGGCTGTAAGTATTTGGGTTTATTTATGGGTTGTCTATTCTGTTCCATTGGTCTATGTGCCTATTTTTATACCAGTACCATGCTGTTTTGGTGATGATGGCCTTATGGTATAGTTTGAAGTCAGTTAGATAATATAATGCCTCCAGATTTGTTCCTTTTGCTTAGTCTTGCTTTGGCTATGTGGGCCTTTTTTTGTTCCATATGAATTTTAGAGTTGTTTTTTTCTGGTTCTGTGAAGAATGATGGTGGTATTTTGATGGGAATTGCATTGAATTTGTAGATTGCTTTTGGCAGTATGGTCATTTTCACTATACTGATTCTACTCATCCAAGAGCATAGAATGTGTTTCCATTTGTTTGTGTTGTTTATGATTTCTTTCATCAGTGCTTCATAGTTTTCCCTGTAGAAGTCTTTCACCTCCTTTGTTAAGTATATTTCTTAAGTATTTTTTTAATTGAAGCTATTGCAAAAGAGGTTGAGTTCTTGATTTGTTTCTCAGCTTGGTTGCAGTTGGTGTATAGCAGGGCTACTTATTAGTGCACATTAATTTTTTATCCTGAAACTTTACTGAATTCATTTGCCAGTTCTAGGAGCTTTTAGGAGGAGTCTATAGGGTTTTCCAGGTATACAAGTATGTCATCAGTAAATAGCAACAGTTTGACTTCCTCTTTACTAATTTGGATGCTCTTTATTTCTTTCTCTTGTCTGATTGCTCTGTCTAGGACTTCCAGTGCGATGTTGAATAGAAGTGGTGAAAGTGGGCAACCTTGTCTTGTTCCAGTTCTCAGAGGAAAAACTTTTAACTTTCAACTTTTCCCCATTCAGTATAATGTTGGCTGTGGGTTTGTCATAAATGGCTTTTATTATCTCCTTCTATTTTGCTGAGGGTTGTAATGATAAGGAGAAGCTGGATTTTGTCAAATGCTTTTTCTGCATCTATTGAGATGATCATGTGATTTTTGTTTTTAGTTCTGTTTTTATGGTGTGTCACATTTATTAACTTGCATATGTTAAACCATCCCTGCATCTCTGGTTTAAAACCCACTTGATCATGGTGGATTTTCTTTTTATATGTTGTTGGATGCTGTTAGCCAGTATTTTTTTTAAGACTTTTTGCATCTACGTTCATCAGGGATATTGGTCTGTAGCTTTCTTTTTTGGTTATGTCCTTTCCTGGTTTTGGTATTAGGGTGATACTGGCTTCATAGAATGATTTAGGGAGGATTCCCTCTTTTTCTATCTTTTGTAGTAGACTCAATAGGACTGGTACCAATTCTCCTTTGAATTTTTCATAGAATTCAATTGTGAATTCATCTAGCCCTGGATTTTTTTTTGTTGGTAATTTTTTAAATTACCGTTTCAATCTTGCTGCTTGTTATTGGTTTGTTCAGAGTTTCTATTCCTGGTTTAATCTAGGAGGGTTGTATATTTCCAGGAATTTGTTAGTCTACTCTAGGCTTTCTAGTTTATGCACATAAAGGTGTTCATAGTACCCTTGATTGATCTTTTGTATTTCTGTAGTATTGGCTGTAATATTTCCTGTTCTGTTTCTAATTGAGCTTATTTGGATCATCTCTTTTCTTTTCTTGGTCGATCTCATTAACAGTCTATCAATTTTATTTATCTTTTAAAAGAGCCAGTTTTTTGTTTCATGAATCTTTGTATTTTTTGTTTCAATTTCATTTCATATAGTTCTGCTCTGATCTTGGTTATTTCTTTTCTTCTGCTGGGTTTGAGGTTGGTTTGTTCTTGTTTTTCTAGTTCCTTGAGGTGTGACCTTAGATTGTCTGTTTGTACTCTTTCAGACTTTTTGATGTAGGCATTTAATGCTACAAACTTGCCTCTTAGCACTGCCTTTGCTGTATCCCAGAGGTTTTGATAGTTGTGTCACTATTATTGCTCAGTTCAAAGAATTTTTTAACTTCCATCTTGATTTTATTGTTGACTCAATAATCATTCAGGAGCAGGTTATTGGTTTCTGTGTAGTTGCATGGTTTTGAGGGTTTCTTTTGGAATTGATTTCTAAGTTTATTCCACTGTGGTCTGAGAGAGTACTTGGTATAATTTCAATTTTCTTACATTTATTGAGACTTGTTTTGTGAACTATCATATGATCTACCTTGGAGAATGTTTCATAAATAGAAGGTATATTCTGCAGCTATTGAATAGAATGTTCTATAAATATCTGTTAAGTTCATTTGTTCTAGGATATAGTTTAAGTTCATTATTTCTTTGTTGACTTTCTATCTTGATACCTGTCTAGTGTTGTCAGTGGAGTATTGAAATCCCACACTATTATTGTGTTGCTGTCTGTCTCATTTCCTGGGTCTAGTAGTAATTGTTTTGTAAATTTGGGAGCTCCAGTGTCAGGTGCATATATGTTTAGGATTGTGATATTTTCCTGCTGGACTAGTCCTTTTATCATTACACAATATCCCTCTTTTTTAACTGCTGTTGCTTTAAAGTCTGTTTTGTCTGATATAAGAATAGTTACTTCTGCTTGCTTTTGGTGTCCATTTGCATGGGATAGCTTTTTCCACCCCTTTACCTTAAGTTTATGTGAGTCCTTACGTGTTAGGTGAGTCTCTTGAAAAGAGCAGGTAATTGGTTGCTGAATTCTTATCCATTCTGCCATTCTGTATCTTTTAAGTGGAGTATTTAGGCCATTTACATTTAACATTAGTATTGAGTTATGAGGTATTATTCTATTAATTGTGCTATTTGTTGCCTGAATACCTTGGGTTTTTCATTGCGTTGTTCTTTTATAAGTCCTGTGAGATTTATGCTGTAGAAGTTCTATTTTGGTGTATTTTGGGGATTTGTTTCAAGATTTAGAGGCCCTTTTAGCAGTTCTTGTAGTGCTGGCTTGGTAGTGGTGAATTATCTTCATATTTGTTTGTTTGAAAATGACTGTATTTTTCCTTCATTTATGAAGCTTCGTTTCAATGAATACAAAATTCCTGGCTGATAAATGTTCTGTTTAGTGAGGCTAAAGGCAGGATCCCAATCTCTTCTAGCTTGTAGAGTTTCTGCTGAGAAATCTGCTATTAGTCTGATAGAGTTTTTTTTTTTTATATAAGTTACCTGATGCTTTTGCCTCACAGCTCTTAAGATTCTTTCCTTCATCTTTATTTTAGATAACCTGATGACTGTGTGCCTAGGCGATCATCTTTTTGCAGTGAGTTTCCCAGGTGTTCTTTGAGCCTCTTATATTTGGATGTCTAAATTTCTAGCAAGGCTGGGGAAGTTTTCGTCTATTATTCCCTCAAATATGTTTTCCAAAATTTTAGATTTCTCTTCTTCCTTGGGAACACAATTATTCTTAGGTTTGGCCATTTAACATAATCCCAATCTTCTTGGAGTCTTTGTTCATTTTTTATTGTTGTTGTTCTTTTTTCCTTGTCTTTGTTGGATTGGATTAATTCAAAATCCTTGCCTTTGAGCTCTGAAGTTCTTTCTTCTAGTTTTTGATTCTATTGCTGAGAGTTTCCAGTGCATCTTGCTATTCTCTAAGTGTGTGCCTCATTTCTAGAAGTTGTGATTTTTTTTTTTATGCTTTCTATTTCACTAAAGATTTTCCCATTTATATCCTGTATTTTCTTTTTTATTTCTTTAAGTTGGACTTCACCTTTCTCTGGTGCCTCCTTAACTGGCTTAACAGTCAACCTTCTAAATTCTTTTTCTGGCAATTCTGAGATTTTTGTCTTGATGTTTTGGGGGTGTTAAAACCTTGTTTTGTCATATTACCAGAATTGTTTTTCTGGCTCTTTCTCATCCTGGCAGACCATGTCAGAGGGAAGATCTGTGACTCAAGCATTGCTGTTCAGATTCTTTTGTCCCACAGGGTGCTCCCTTGATATGGTGCTCTTCCCCTTCTTCTAAGAATGGGGTTTCCTGACAGTCTAACTGCAGTGATTGTTATTTCTCCACTGGATCTAGCCACCCAACAGAACTACCAGGCTCTGGATTGATACTGGGGTGGGAATGTCTGCAAAGAGTCCTGTGATGTGATCCATCTTTAGCTCTCAGCTATGGATATCAGCACCTGATGTGGTGGAGGTAGCTGGGGAGTGAAGTGGACTCTGTGAGGGTATGTGGTGGTATTTTTGTTTAGTGCACTGGTTTTGTGTTCGTTGGCCTCCAGCAGGGCGTGGCACTTTCAAGAGCACATCAGAATTCCTCAGCTTGTCCCATGGAGCCTGCAGCGACAATCCGCCTCCTTCAAAGGATCTTTGGATTCTCTCAGCATTCCTGGTATGTTCCTGTGGCAGGTCTTGGAGCAAAATTTCTCAATGTGTGTCTCCACACACTGCTCTGTCCATCTGAGTGGGAGTTGAAAGTTAGTCTTGCCTCTTCTCTGCCATTTTCTGTCCCAGACAGTTCTGGAGACTAGATGTCCAAGATCAAGGTGCCAGCTGGCTTAGAGTCTGATAATAGCCCAGTCTCTGTTTCCAAGCTCCCAAGATTTCTTATTTTATCATCTCCTTTATGTTTAACCCATTTCCCTTTAGAAAAAAAAAATGCAGCTCACTGCCAGCACTCATTTAATTTTACATGCTCTTTGAGGCTGAGTCAAATCTGACTGATTTTCAATGTGAAAATGAAATATAAAAACTGTTTTTGGAGTTACTTCTAAACAGAACTTGTCTCTAATACTAATGTAACAGAAATGTCTATGATGTCACGTTAGGATTAGAGAGAAGAGTATTCTCAGGGCAAAGAGGAAATGGGTTAAATAACTTCCTTTAGTTATTCTTTTGGGGTTGGTCTGTTGGCGGCAGATTCCCTTAGGTTTTCTTCATTTGAGAATGTCTTGATTTCCCCTTCATCCTGAAAGGATATAAGATTCTGTACGGACAATTCTGTTCTTTCTGTGCTTACAAAATGTTGTGGCCCTTCCTTCTTGCCTCCTTGGTTTCTAATGGAAAACTCATTGTCATTTAGACTGTCTTTCCTCTGTAGGTAAGACATCCTTTCTCTTTTGCTGCTTTCAATATTTTTTCTTTGTTTCTTTATTTCTAGTTTTCAGAAGCTTTAGTATGATGTGTCCTGGTGTTGATCTGGTTTGGAGTTTGTTTCGCTTCTTGAATCTGTAGTTTATGTCTTTTGCCAAATTTGGGATATTTTCAGCTGTTATTTGAATACGTATTTGTTCTTGCAGCATTTCTATTCTTACACTCTTATTACAGACTATGAGGATAGAAATTCAGTTTCCTGGCATGGTGGCCACTGACAGCATGGAAGCAGGAGGTGTCTTACTGTTGGGTGGGGATGAAAGTCTCGACTCTTAACTCCAGCTGCTCTGATACCAACCAGGGTGAAGAAATTGGGGATAGGGGTGTTTGGAACACCTTGTTACTTCATGAGGTTAGGAGTTTGGGGTCCTTGGCCTTTGCTGGTGTGGGTGGGGATGGGATCAAAGTGTTTTCTGTGTTTTTTGGCTGGAATTGAGCAATTACTCTCTAAAAGTTTAATATCTTGTGAGGCTGCTCCTTTTCTTGTCTTTTGGCTAGCAAGAGTAGGTTTCTGTTTGGACTATTTTTGTCTGAACTTGTTGGCATCATTGTACTGCCAACTTTGCCAACATCCATTCTGATATATGAGGTAAAAGTAAACTCAGGAGATCACCACCATATTGCTACTTAGACTGAGGTACCTATTAATAGCTGGTCTTTTTATTTCTTGAAATGACTGTTGGTGTGTGTATAAGTTGATAGATAAGAAAAAGCACATCCACTTTACCTTCATTGAAATGGAAGTGGGAGTATTTTACAGGTTTCTGAATGTTAAGCGAACCTTGCATTCCTAAAATAAACCCCACTTGGTCATAATATATTATCTTCCTATTTGAATAATATAATATTTAGTTGAGGGATAATTATTCCCTACCATTGAAGCAAGACAGTTCTGTGTAATGTGCCTAACATTCTATGAATGTGTATTTTCAGTCTGGATGATTAGGAAAGGCACCATCCCCAGCCCTTTGTGAACACCAAACACTGGTACCTTTACATCTCTAGATAGTTCACTCACTGGTCTTGGGTAATTTCCTCAGCTGAATGGATTGATTAATTAATACTCAGCTGAATGGATATCATCAAGAGGTAAATACATTAAGCAAATTGTGTTACATGCATGAAATGAAATACAACTCAGCAGTAAAAAAAAAAAGGTGTAAACTATTGATGGGGCTACAATGTGGATACATTTCAAAATGATTTTGCTGATAGAAAGAATTCTGATCAAAACCAATGTGTATACTCATCTTTTATTTTTATAAATTTCTACAAAATGCCATTTAACTTATAGTAGCAGAAAACAGACCAGTGGCTGTCTATGGATGTGGGTGCATGGGACATTGTGAGAGGGAGTGATTCCAAAGGGAAATGAGAAAACTTTTGGGGATGATGTTTATGATCATTATCTTGGTTATGATGATGGTTTCATGAGTGCATACAAATGTCAGTAGAGTATTAAATGTACATTTTAAATATGCACACTTATTTTATATCAATTATACCTCTTTAAAGCTGTTTTTTATTTAAAAAAATTAAAAAATTAAAAACTCCAGAGGTTAGGGCTGTATTGTCAGGAAAAGTATTAACCTCTTCTTTTCATCTCACTTAGACATCATATTCCAGCAGCCTTTCTTTCACTGACCATATCTACATAAGACCCTTACATTCTCCTTTGAATCACATTTGTCATCTTGCTGGTTCCCTCATTAATGTTAGGTATGATTTGTCCATCAAAAATAATATTAATAATAAAAATAATTTTTTAATGTTAGGTATGCACTGACTATATACTTTATATACTTGAAGGAGAATTATGTTTTTATCATTTTACAAATTATATTTGATAACACTTTTACCTATAAAAACATAAAATACATTCATTTAAAATATTAATACAAATTCTTTATGAGAAAATGTCTATAAACATCAAGTATGAAATAGTCCATCTCTTAACTCTATTTCTCTACCACTGATTCTGTGGAAATAATTGTATTATACTCAATTTTTGACAACTTGGGGATTCTTAGGACTCTTATGAACTATAAGCTTATAGTTCCTATAAACTAATAATCTTAGGATTCTTCAAAACTATAAACTTAAGCAGAGCAAATAAAATTTCATGTCTTAGGCATGATGTGAAAATGAAGATGAGACACAAAAATGCTTGTATATTTTAAGGCAAATATTAAGATCCATCTGGGAATTTGGGAGATGGTGTAAAATCCAGGCAAACTGTATAAAATAGAAAACACATGGTCTATAAAAAGAAGTGGATGGGAAAGTTAGGAGTACAGGTGATTAAATTTTGGTATTTGAGCCCATATGTCACAGGAATGATTATCTCTACATTATGCACTCAAATGAATAGGCAAATAAGGAAAAATGATGGATGAAAATGATGTACAGACAAAAGGGAATAAAAATAAAATTAGACAAGAGAGAAATTGGAAGAGTCTGGATATATATAATCATGTTGACTTACCCTGAGAAATGGGGAACACACATCCTGGGACAAGTGGTATGCAGTTATGCAGCTGTGGACCACAGTCATCTGAAAAAACACAGGCAAATACACATCACTGAACAAGGGGCCTGTGGGACATAAAGGCTCCCACCCAGGGATGTGGCTGAGTAAAGGCTGGAGGATATTAAGGAATGCCCCCAAGGGCAGATGACTCAGCAATGTGCTGACAAAGTGTTCTAAAGAAACGGACTTGCACCGAAGTTTCCATCTAAACCTCTGTGCTCTCTAGCATCTGGACACTCTGTTCATGAAAATCGTTATAGACCTGAATGGAATTTCCCTCTTTCAAAGATGACTTATAAGCCCAAAATTTTCAGGGCTACACATAAATACTACCCTCACCTCTGTCACTGCTACTCAGAGAGGGAGAGAGAGAAAAAAATGGGAGAAAGTAAATAAATATCATAATACTAAAATACATTTCAAGCATAACATTGTTCCAAGCATCAAAAAAAATTTCAAATTATTGTAATCTAAAGTGTTAAGGAAATTAAAGAAAAACATGGACACTGGGGGAAAAATCACAGAGGAGATTAAAGACTTATTTTGTTTTTTGTTTGTTTGTTTTTGAAACAGGGTCTCAATCTGTCACCCCAGCTGGAGTACAGTGACAATCATGGCTCACTGCAGCCTCAATCTCCCAGACTTAAGCCATCTCAGCCTTGGGAGTAGCTGGAGCTACAGGCATGCACCGCTACACTTGGCTGTTTTAAAAAAATTTTTGTCTCACTATGTTGCCCAGGCTGATCTCAAACTCCTGGATTCAAGTGATCCTCCCACCTCAGCCTCTCAAAGTGCTGGAATTATAGGCATAAGCCACCCCACATGCAGCCAAAAAAAATTTTCTTAAGACAAGTTAAAAAGGTTAAAAGTGAATTGGAAGATTAAGAAAATTCAAGATAACAATAGAACTGTTACAGAAATAAAAAACACAATAGAAGCAGCAAGAATAAAAATAGAGATTGCTGGAAATAGATTTAATGTAAGGAGAACAGCTTTAAAAAGATCACATAAGCAAAATGAAGAAGTAAAAAAAAGTTTTGGAGAGAATAAAACATATAGAGAAGCAAGTTAAGAAAATTCAGCATAGAAGAAAAAAATATTTGAAGTCCTGATGGTGTTCAGAACGTTAAAGATTAAAATGTGAGAAAAAAGCCAAGTTACTTAGAAGAAGAAAAATAGACTAACCTCAGATTTCCCCAAATAGTTATTTTCAATGGAAGAACATAGTGAAGAAATACATAGATAATTCTGAGAAGGAAAAGTCAGACTCCAAACTTATGCATGTAGTCAATTTATTCTTCACACAAAAGACAAAAGAAAGCTATTCTTAAAGTGTGTATTCTTAGTGAATATAGTACCTATTCATCCTTAAAAAAACATGATGACAAATCCAATCAATTGCACATTTAATGGGGAATTCCAAAACTAGAGTTCATATTGTTGAATATTTGATCTATCAAGACTATCTAATCTTTCATGGTGTAAAAATAGTTGATACTAAAATTCATGAATTAATAAAGATGACATATATCTCTAAATTTACAAAGATAACACTAGAAGAGTGTCTTAGTAAATTTGGTTACCATAAAAAAAGTCAAGCATTGGATAGCTTAAACAAAAGGAATTTATTTCTGACAGCTCTGGAGGCTGGAAGTCCAAGATCAAGGTGCTACTGATTTGGTTCTCTGGTGAGGGCTCTCTTCCTGGCTTGCAGACAGCCACCTTCTTGCTGTGTTCTCTTATGGTGGTGGTGTGGAGAGAGATCTCTGGTCTCTTTTCCTCTTTTTATAAGGATACTAATTCCATCATGAGGGTCCCACTTTCATGAACTCATCTAAAAATAATTACCACATGAAGGCTCGCCTCCCAAATATCATCATCTTGGGTGTTAGGGCTACAACATATGAATTTTAGAGGGGCACAAACATTCGGTCTGTAACAAACAGACAATAAGACTTTCAAATTACCAGGAGAAAAGTAAGTGCACCGCTTTCTGTACACACCACTTCACTAAACACACACACATGCACATACACACTTCACTAAACACACACACATACACATATACACACACACACACAGAGAAAAGGAAGCACATATATCAAGCATATCTGTTAGAAATACAGATATAAAATCTGTTAAAAAATAATTTCTTTGTTTGATCCAAAAGCTAATTACATGCCAAAAGTAAAAGATATGTTAAAAAAATTACAAAGTTATAAATTAAAGGTTAGACAAAGATAAAGCAAACAGATGCCAACAAACTTAAGTGGGGATTGTTGTATTAATAAGCAGGCAAACTTTAATTTTAGGCAAATGACAGGAAAAATCCTAAATGAATTCATTGTTTAATGATGCAGAAAGTATTTCACAATAAATGTAAAAATGTCAGGAACCTTTATGCTCAGATAATATATCAATAAAAATACACAGAAAAATCTACTGAAAATACAAAAATAAATACACACCAAAAAGTATAATAGTCGATATTGACTCATCTCTTTCAATCCATCACTAATTAAGACTACTTAGCAAAATAAGAAATATAGAGAATTTAAGCAGTACTGCTAATATTTTTATTATATGTGATAGAAGGTTGTGTACTATATATACTCAAATTTCTGTATCTTACAAACAGACATACACACCTACTTTTAAGCATCTTCAACATTTATAAAAATTGACCACAAAGAGACAACAAAAATTTTTTAAATAATCACAGAAAAGAAACTGGTGCAGACCACATTCAATATCTAACATGAAAATAAACAAGAAATTGGCCGGACGCGGTGGCTCATGCCTGTAATCCTAGCACTTTGGGAGGCTGGGGTGGGCGGATCACAAGGTCAGGAGATCAAGACCATCCTGGCTAACACAGTAAAACCATGTCTCTACTAAAAAAGTACAAAAAATTAGCCGGGTGTGGTGGCAGGTGCCTATAGTCCCAGCAATGAGCTGAGATTGTGCCACTGCACTCCAGCCTGGGCGACAGAGTGAGCCTCCATCAAAAATAAAATAAAATAAAATAAAATAAAATAAAATAAAATAAAATAAAATAAAATATAAAATAAAAAAATTAATAATTTTTAAAAGAGGGTACCAAGATAATTCATTTAGGGAAAGAATCGTCCCTTCAACAAATGGTGCTGGAACAACCAGATATTCACATGCAAAAGAATGAAGTTGAATCACTAAACATAAATGAACTCAGAATGAGCCGTCAATCTAAAGGTAAGAGCTAAATCTACAAAACTCTCAGAAGAAAATATAGGGACAAACCTTCATGACTTTGGATTTGACAGTGGGTTCTTAGATATGATACTGAAAGCACATGGAACAAAAGGAAAAGTAGACAAACTGGACATATACAGACAAAAATTTTTAACATCAAAGAATATTATCAAGAAAATGAAAAGACAATCTACAGAATAGAAGAAATATTTTCAAATCACGTCTCTGATAGGGGATTAATATCTAGAATATATAGAGAATTGAAATTCAACAGAAAAGACCATTTTAAATGGGCAAAGGACTTATTATTTCTCCAAAGAATATCTAAAAATGGACATTAAGCATATGAAAAGGTGCCCAACAACATTTGTTGTTAGGAAAATTCAAATCAAAACCAAAATTAAATACCACTTCAAACCCACTAGGATGTCTATAATCAATAAAATGAAAAATAAGTGTTGGCAGGGATATCTACAAGTTGAAACTCTCAAGTATTACTGGGGGAAATGTAAAATGATCCAGTCACTGTGAATAAATATTTCATGGTAAGTCAAACATAGGCTTACCAGATGACCCAGGAATTCCACTTAGGGACATACCTAAGAGAATTGAAAACAGGTATGCAGATACTCTATATGAACATTCAGAGCAGCACTATTCACAATAGTCAAAAGATAGAAACAACCCAAACATCCATCAATAGATGAATGGATTAATAATGGATATGAACAGAATTCAGCATATAAATGTTGGAATGAATGGATATAAACATCCAGTGAAATATTACTCAATCATGAAAAGGAATGAATAACTGATATATAATAAGGATGAACTTTTAAAAGTTTTTTTGATCTTTCAAATTTTCTTGTATCTGCATACATGACTTTCTTGTGGCATATCACATAATGTAAACATTGCTACACTTTTTCTGAACAGGTATGTTTAGTGATAAACAGAATTTTAATGAGCCTTCCATCTTTTCATTGACCCATCCATCCATCCATCCATCCATAATTCAGTCTTTTTTCTTCTTCTTTCTGTAAGTCTCTTTTTTTCTTTGTTTTAACTTCTATTTTAAGTTCAGGGGTACAAATGCAGGTTTGTTATGTAGACTTGTGCCATGAGGGCTTGCTGTACAGATTATTTCATCCCCCAGATATTATAAAAGATTATGCTAGGTGAAAGAAGCCAGACACAAAAGTTCACACACTGGTCATATGACTCCAATTACGTGAAATGTTCAGAATAGGTAAATTCAGAGGTACAGAAAGCAGAATGGTGATTGTCAAGGGCTGGAGAGAGTGAGTAATGGGGAGTAGGCGCCTCATGGATATAGGATTTTATTTGGCATAATGAAAATATTTTGGAACTAGATAGAGTTAGTGTTTGCAAAACATTGTGAATGTACTAAATGCCACAAAATTGTCTACCTTAAAATGCTTAATTTTGTTTGTAAATTTTACCTCAATAAAAAAATAAATAAAAAATGCTGGGCACAGTGGCTCAAGCCTGTAATCCCAGCACTTTGGGAGGCTGAGGCAGGTGGATCACTTGAGGTCAGGAGTTTGAGACCAGCCTGGTCAACATGGTGAAACCCTGTCTGTACTAAAAATACAAAAATTAGCAAGCCTTGATAGTGCATGCCTATAGTCCCAGCTACTTGGGAAGCTGAGGCAGCAGGAACCTGGGAGGCAGAGGCTGCAGTGAACCGAGATTGTGCCACTGCACTCCAGTCTAGGCCACAGAGCTAGATTCTGTCTCAATAAATACATAAATATAAAAACCAATAATGCCAAACATTTCGGGAAAACCTAATAAGCCAAATATTTAAAGATAACTTTCTTGGCTAAAAAAGAATGGTATAATTTTAAAAAATCAGATTATCAAGAAAACAATAACAACAAAAAACCTACATATTAAAAATCAGTGAAATGCAGTCAGAGTTCATTTGATGGTGCTTTCCTTTATTGCACCTCACAGATATTATGTTATTTTTTTACAAACTTCTTTTTACAAGGTTTGTGGTAACTCTACTTTGAATAGTCTACTGACGCCATATTTCCCAAAGCATATACTGCTCAATTTGTGTCTCTGTGTCACATTTTGGTAATTCTCACAACATTTCAAACTTTCTCATTATTACTATGTCTGTGATAGTGATCTATGATCGGTGATCTTTGATGGAACTACTGTAATTTTTGTTGGGCATCACGAATCATACACATACAAGACAGTGAACTTAACTGGTAAATGTGTGTGTTCTGAGTGCTCCCTCCATTAACAATTTTCCCCTCTCTTTCCCTCTCCTTGGGTCTCTTTATTCCCTGAGACACAACAATATTGAAATTAAGCCAGTTAATAACCCTAATGGCCTCTAAGTGTTCAAGTTAAAAAAAAGGGTCACAGGTCTCTCACTTTAAATCAAAAGCTGGAAATGATTAAGCTGAGTGAGGAACATATATCAAAAGCCAAGACAGGCAGAAAGGTAAGCCTCTTGAGCCAAATTGTTAGTCAAGTTGTGAATGCAAAGGAAGTACTTGAATGAGATTAAAAGTGCTACTCCAGTGAACACATGAATGACAAGAAAGTAAAATAGCCTTATTGCTGATGAAAGTTGTCATGATCTGGAAAAAAGATCAAAATGACCACAACATTCCCTTAAGCTAAAATTTAATCCCGAGAAAGACCCTAACTCTCTTCAATTCTATGAAGGCTGAGAGAGGTAAGGAAGCTGCAGGAAAATTTGAAGCTAGCAGATACTGGTTCATGATATCTAAGGGGGAAAAAAAGCTGTCTTTGTAAGATACAAATGCAAGGTGAAGCAGCAAGTGCTGATGTAGAAGCTGCAGCAAGTTATCCAGAAAATCTAGCTACGATTATTGATAAAGTTGGCTACAGATTTCCAGTGTAGATGAAACTACCTTAAATTGGAAGAGCATGCCATCTGGGACTTTCACAGCTAGAGAAAAGTCAATGCCTGCCTTCAAATCTTCAAAGGACAGCCAAAAAAAAAAGCGATGGATGGATCACTCCATCCATGCAAAAGAAAGTGATGCATGGATGAAAAAAGAAAGTGATTTATTTTTCTTTACTTAAAGCCCCAAATTAATCTTTTGACTCCATGTCCCATATCCAGAGCACTCTGGCACATGAGGTGGGCCCTCAAGGCCTTGGGCAGCTCTGCCCCTTGTGACTTTGTGGGGTACATGACCATGGCTGCTCTCATGGGTTGGAGTTGAGTACATGTGGCTTTTCCAGGCTCAAGATGCAAGCTTCTGTTAGATCTACCATTCTTGGGTTTGGAGGGTGGCAGTCCCCTTCCCCAAGCTCCACTAAGCAGTACTCTGGTAGAGAGTCTGTGTGGGGGCTCTCACCCTGCATTTTCCCTCTGTACTGCTCTAGTAGAGGTTTTTTGTGAGGCCTCTGCCCCTGTGGTAGGCTTCTGCCTGGTCACCCAGGTTTTCTCGTACATCCTCTGAAATCTAAGGGGAAGCTGCCAGGTCCCCTTCACTCTTGCTTTCCATGCTGCCATAGACTTAACACCATGTGGGAGCCACTAAGGCTTATGGCAGCTTGCAGTCTCCAAAGCAGCAGCTTGAGTACTATCTGGAGCCCTTTGAACTGAGGCTGAAGCTGGGACAGCCAGGATGTGAGGAGCAGTGTCCTGAGACTGCACAGGGCAGCAGGGCCCTGGGCCTGGCCCCTGAATCCATTCTTTACTCCTAGGCCTCTGAGCCTGTGATGTGAGGAGCTGCCTTGAAGATAACTGAAATGCCTTCCAGGCCTTTTTCCCATTGCCTTGGATATTAACACTTGGCTCCCTTTTAGTCATGCTAATCTGTCTAGTAAGAAGTTGCTCTGCAGCCTGCTTGGATTCTTTCTCTACCACAGGGCTAGGCTGTGAATTTTCCAAACTTTTATGTTTTGCTTCCCTTTTAAATACGTTTCAGCTTTAAATCATTCCTTTACTCCCATATCTGAGTTTAAGCTGTTAGAAGCAGCCATGTCATATTCTTTTTTTTTTTTTTTTTTTTTTTAAGACAGAGTTTCACTCTGTCACCCAGGCTGGAGTGCAATGGCATTACCTCAGCTCACTTTAACCTCTGCCTCCCTGGTTCAAGCAATTCTCCTGCCTCAGCTTCCTGAGTAGGTGGGATTACAGGTGCCAGCCACCACCACACCTGGCTAATTTTTGCATTTTTAGTAGAGATGGGGTTTCACCATGTTGGCCAGGTTAGTCTCAGACTCCTGACCTCAGGTGATCTGCCTGCCTCAGCCTCCCAAAGTTCTGGGATTACAGGCATGAGCCACAGCACCCAGTCTTACCAAATGTTTAAGAAAAGAATAATGGGAATTGTATACAAGTTCTTCCAGAATATTGAAGAAGATATACTTCTTAAATCATTCTATAAGGCCAGTTCTCAATACTAAAATCTAACAAAGACATTATAAGAAAATTATAGAACAATATCCCCTGTGATTATGGACACAAAAATGTAAAACAAAATTTTTAGAAAATCAATGCAGAAATAAAATTGATATTCATAATTCAGAGATTCCATATTTTCCAATTTGCCTGCTTGCTAAAATTTATTTGTAACACTCAGATCAATAGCTGCAGCATTCTCACGGTCACACACAGATGGGCACAGAGAGATGAGAGGGATGGGTCTCCTACGGTGCACATTCCCAGCTTGAGTTTAACAAGCCTACACTCTGCTTTCTTGCTCCAGCTCTCACACTGTAAACAAATGTCCTTTTCACAGTATTTCATGCCATGTTTTAAACATTTTTGAGCTTTTCTAGGGGCAATTCACTGTTTAAAATGGCCCCAAGCTTTCATGCTGAAGCACTGTCTAGTGTTCTTAAGTTCAGGAAGGCCATGATGTGCTTTACAAAAAATATATGTGTGATAGGCTTTCTTCAAGCTGAGCTATAGTGCTGTTGGCTGTTCAGTGTTAATGTATTGGTAATAGATATATATACACAAACATATATTAAACAAGATATCTTTAAACAGAAACATACATAAGAAAAGGTTTTATGTTGGTATGTTAATAAAAATATTTTGGTTATTGTGGTCACCTCTGTGGAACCGGATATTCTCAGGAACCTAGCCTTGTCTTTCCCCTAAGAGCAATGGTTCAATGTTCACTAATTCAATGTTTGTGGCAAGTTTATAATACATAACTATTCAAATTTATCTAGGTTCAATGCAATCCCAATCAAAATCCCAGAAAGATTTTGTAAATAATGACCAGGTGATTTAAAATTCACATAAAAATATAAAGAACTTAGAATAGTCAAACAGCATTTAAAGCAAAAAAAGAACAAAGTTGAAGACTTATGCTACTTGTCTTTAAGGATTATAGCACTACAGAAATCAACATAAACAAATAGATCAATGAGCCAGAAAAAGAGACCAAGAAACAGATCCTCATACACACATATTAACAATAGTTTTCAACAAAGGTAAAAGACAATTTAGTAAAGAAAAGATTGTCTTTTCAACAAATTGGATATCTATATACAAAAACAAAAATAATTTCAGTCTGTACCTTGCACCATATAAAATAATCAATCATAAATAGATTACAAATATAAATGTAAGAGCTACAACTATGAAACTCCTACAAGAAAACAGGAGGTTTTTTGGTGACCTTGTGTTAGGCAAAGATTTCTTAGATATTGTACAAAAAGCACAACCCTTAAAAAAAACTATAAATATAGCTTCATCAAAGAATCTTTTGTTTTCTGAAATATATTGTTAAGAGAATTAAAAAAACCAAACCACAAACTGGAAAAAATATTCATAAAGCATATATCTGATGAAAAATTTTATCCAGAATATATTTAGAAACTCTTAAAACTCAACAATAAGAAAATAAACCAATAAAAAAATTGACAGAAGATTAAGATGCTTCACCAAAGAATATTTTTTATATATATATACATAAAATCAATAAGCACATGAAAAGTTGTTATTAGGAAAATGCAAATTAAAACTGCAATGAGGTATCATCACACATCTATTAGAATGATTGAATTAGACAGATTTATTTTATCGAATATTGGCCAGAACCTGAAGCAACTATATCTCTCATATACCGCTGGTGGGAATGTAAAATGGCAAGACCACTCTGGAAACAGGTTTGGCAACTTCTTCAAAAGTTAGTCATACACTTCTGATCCAAACATTTCACTTCCAGGTTCTTACCCAAAATAAATGAAAGCATATATCCATACAAAGATGTATTCACTATGTTCATAGCAACTTTATTTGTAATAGCCCCAAATTGGAAATAACCCAAATGTCTATGAACAGATGAATACTTCAGCAAAGTTGGCATTTCCATACAATGGAAAATTACTCAACTATTAAAAAACTTAACTATTGATACACTATATGACATTGATGCATTTCAAAATAATTACGATGAGTGAAAAAAAGCCAGATTAAAAAAATACATAGTGTATAACTTAATATATACAATGTTCTAGAATATGCAAATTAATTTATAGTGAGAGGAAAAAAAATTAGTGATTCCCTTGGGATATTGAGGTAAGTCAAAGAGGGGCCAAATACGAGGAATTAAAAAGGGCACAGGGAACCCTTTGGGGTAATGAATATCTTCATTATCTTAACTACGGTGACGGTTTCACAGGTGTGTACCTCAAAAACTTAAACTGAACACTTTAAATATACACAATTTATTCATTTATTGTATGTCAGTACTTTATTATACTTAGATAAGCTGTTTTTTAAAGTCTGTGAGATATGAATAGTTATTCCCAAAGTTAATTTCATAGACTTAAATCTTTACATTGCTAAGTGAGAAATAATAAATTAATAAAAAATCTTCAGAAATAAGAAAAATAAGAAATAACAAAAAATGAAAAAAAAGGAAAAAGTCCATACAGAAGAAGCAAGATTTTAAGAACCAGGAAACAATTAATAATAGAACTGAAAAATCTCAGTGCTTGTTCATTATAGATCCCAGGATAGAGCTGCACCAACTGCCCAGGCTAATTACTAAACAAGGTAAGGAAAGGTATAAGCACACAAACTTAGCACTGTGTGTAGGGACATAGCCACAGGTACAAAGAAAAAAAAAGAAGTATGACAGTTATTGATTTGTGCTAATAAATTTGAAAACGATTAAATAGATGATTTTCTAGGAAAATATAAATTACAAAATTTGATTTATAAGAGATTTTTTAAAAAAATCTAAAGAGACCAATAAAAGCAAAATAAATTGTGAAGATTCCCAAAGTGATATTGCCCAAATTGCCAAGCCCATATTTTTTCCCACTTTCAAAGAAAACATGATTCTGATGATATTTTATATGGTTTGGAACTTATAAGGAAGATGGGAAGCATCCAAATTTCTACTATGAAATGAACATAACAGTGATTACAATACTTGACAAAAAAAATGGAAAAAATAAAAACAGAGATTGGTAGTATTAATATCCCCATTTAACAGATGTTGAGAACTTTTTCCAAGTCACATATCCATTTGGAATAGAGTTGGTATTTGAATCCAAGTAAAGTAATTTCCAAACCTAGTTTCTCAACTACTACTCAGCAGTAAAAACTAAAACTATTTCCTGTAAATTCAGATGAAAGATGGAGACACTTACTTAGGCCCCTTGTATTGTCATAAATACTTAGTCAAAGCAATGAAGTGAAAGAAGAGATAAGACTAGGGTGGAAGAAAAAAGGTAATGAGTATAACTGGCTGATGTGACTCTGCACCTAGAAAATTATGATGGCAGCTAGGCAGTCCAAAGTGGCTGGGCAAAAATAATGAGGATGACGGCAATAGGGATATGACAGAAAACTTGAATAAATGGAAAACATGAGTTCATTATGCTTAGAAAAGAAGGCTTAAAACAATAATTCTGAAATTAGTAATGAATGCAATTCTAAAACTCCCCTGGCAAAATTATTCTAAAATTAACCAGGAGAAAATAAATGTATAGGACTAGCCTGAAAATTTTTTAAGAAAAAAATGATGTGAGTCATTTGATTTGTTCCATTTGGATTTGCCAATAATTTCCACTCTTTCATTTTTAATAAACAAGTAAAAAGCATTTTCTGACTTGTGGGGGTGTCTTCTCTCCTGCAGTAAACTTTATGTCTCAATTATGAAGTAAACCACATTGGGAATTTGGAAATTCAAAATTTTAAAGCAAATGCAACTCTCAGAAAAGGGCTGTGCTTGTGAGGGAAGATGTAAGGCTGAACAAGTGGTCACCATGAAGAGATTTGGGTGGGTTTTGCCATGAGCACCTGTGGAACATGCAGCAGAAGGAAGAGCAGAGCCCTGTTAGGTGGCTCTCCATACCTTCCTCACATTAGTAGCCATGATGCCACTAAAGAGCCCATTACAGGGTGAAGGTTCAAACAATGTTGAATGACTAAAGAAGTGAAAATGAGTTGTGAAGAATATTCAGTCTTTAGAAAACTTTCCTGACGTTTGAGATTTTCCAAAGAAAATTAATTTCTTCTGGCTTCGCTTTGCCTTATTTTCTCCCATTTATTTTAGAAAACACCATGTTTCTTTAAAAAAGTTGAGAACTCCTAACATACAGAAAGAAGTGTTAGCTCACTGCTCTAAAAAGTTCGGATGAGGCCAGAGGACACAGATAATTAGTTATCTAGGGACTGGTGGTTTGGGCCGAGACGCCATAAAAGGAAGGAAAAAAAGCTCAGTTTAGTATTAACATGAAGAGACTATGACAAAAAGGAAGTAGGAAGCAAGCAATTTAGAGATTGAATAATTGGATTTGTGAAACAAAATTTTGCTCAATGAAGTGTAGGCAAATTGCTCAAGTCTCTTCGTACATTAATGCAGCTCAAGAATGGTTGACATGGGTGTCACATCAGTTTCTGAAATGAAATATAAAATAATAATCAAAGCTAAACTACAAGTATATTAAAATAAACTTTTAAGACATTTTTATCAGAGTGATATATGGTTAAAGTATCATTATATAAATATAAAATATTGTCGTATAAAAATCCCGCTTAAACAAATTTATCATGTTTCCCAGTAACAACCACACTTTAACATTTTTAGCTATTTCTTAGGGTAGTTACATTTATAACTCTAAATAGTATGCTTATATTATTTTTGGTTCATTCAATATTTAGATATTATTTAACTTCTGATAATTGAGAAGTTAGCTCTCTCAAACTACATTTCATCTCCCTCTATCTGTCTTGAAGTATAGTCATAACACTACTCTACGTTAGGTAGAGGGCACTTACATTACCCTGCTCTTATGTGACTGTGGTTTACCACAATTTCCTCTTCTTTTGAGTCTGGTTTTCTAGAGGTTTTTGTTTTTTTTTTAATTTGACTTCTTATCAAACAATGTCTTCCTCTTTAATAGTCCTTATTTTACCTCCAAACTTCATTGTTTCAGGTCCTTCCTGGAATCCTTCCATTCTGCTTCCTGGTCTTGGCTGGCTGTTCTCCAGGACTGCTCAACAGCTTCTAAAAGCTCACACATTGCTCTTTTTGGTGGATTTGGTCTAGTATTTCATTTTAGGTAAGTGCAACCTTAAGTAACTTCTGAGGAAAGATTGAATAAGAAGTAAACATTTTGAGTTCTTGTATGCCTGAAATGTCTTGACTCCGTAATCACACTTATTTAATATCTGCTGTGGATATTAGAATTCTATACTCCAAATTATTCTTCCACAGAATTTTGAAGGCATTGCTTTATTGTCTTCCTCATGCAGGCTAATGATATTCTTAGTTATGTTCCGTTAAAGGTGATCTGTTTTTCTCTTTTGGAGTTTTCAAATTTTTTTTTTTTTTGAGATGGAGTCTTGCTGTGTCGCCCAGGCTGGAGTGCAGTGGCACGATCTTGGCTCACTGCAAGCTCTGCCTCCCAGGTTCATGCCATTCTCCTGCCTCAGCCTCCTGAGTAGCTGGGACTACAGGCGCCCGCCACCACACCCGGCTAACTTTTTGTATTTTTAGTAGAGATGGGGTTTTGCCGTATTAGCCAGGATGGTCTGGATCTCCTGACCTCGTGATCTGCCTGCCTTGGCCTCTCAAAGTGCTGGGATTACAAGCGTGAGCCACCGCGCCTGGCCTCAAATTATTTTGTAGTTGTGTCCTGAAATTCCATAATTATGTACCTTGGACTGTTTTTGGTTTTTTTTTTTTTAATTTATTGTGGTAGACTTTTCAAGGATATGTTCAATCTTGAGATGCATGTACTTCCATTTTGAGAAATTTTTTTGGTAATTTCTTCCCATTAATCTTTTTCTTTTCACTTCATCTAGAATTTCTGTTTTTTAATGGTTTGACCACCAGATTTATCTTCTAGGTCTTTTGTCTTCTTTATTTTCTGTCTTTTTTCTCTCTTCTAGGAGAATTCCTTCACCTGTAGCTATAAACTGAATGTTTCTGCCTGTCCTCAAATTCTGAAATATGTTGAAGCCTGTTATGGCTTGAATGTATCTCTCAAAAGGCATGCATTGGAAACTTAATCCACAATACAACAATATTAAATGGTAGGATCTTTAAGAGGTGATCAGACCATGAGTGCTCTGGCCTCATAAATAGGTTAATCCTGTTATAACAAGAGTAGATTTGTTACCACAGGAGTGAGTTGCCTATAAAAGAATGTGTTTGGCCCCCTTCTTTTTCTCTCTTGTCCCTTTTGCCCTTTCATCATGGGATAACATGGCAAGAAGGTCTTCACCAGATGCTGGCTGCTTGATCTTGAACTTCCCAAACTCCAGAATCATGAGCCAATAAATTTTTGTTCTTTAGAAATTACCCACCCTGTGGTATTCTGTTATAGCAGCAAAAACAGACTAAGAAGACGTTTTAATTCCCCTTGTGATGTTATTTAGAGGGAGAGACATATAGGAGGCAGTTAGGTTTAAATTAGATCATGATAATGGGAGGCCACATGAAAAGATTAGTGTCCTTATAAGAGGAGCAAGAGATTAGAGCTTGCTCTCCCTCTCTCCACCATGTGAAGATACAGCAGGAAGGTGGCCATTCGCAAGCCAGGTAGAGGGCTCTTACTAAATCTGTAGCAACAGATATTGGAATTCCAGCCTCCAGAATGGCGAGAATAAATGCCTGTTGTTTAAATCACCCAGCCAGTGGTATTTTGTTATAGCAGTTTAAACTGTCTGAGTCACTATTTTTTTCAGCATTCTTAAGCCAACTTCGAAAAAGCAGCAGATTCAGTTGCAGAATGGCATTGTGAGAAGCTCCTCAATCATGCTTTCCAGTGAAACAATCTTAATGGGTATAAACTATTTTAACTAAAGTCTCTGGAAATTGTACAAAAGACATACAGAAAATGAAGAAATATTTATTCAAAAAAATCTACTAGATTTTGTTAAGGACAACAAGATTCTGTGGCACTTGGGCCACAACCTGCAATACCCCTAAGTATTCCCACATCTCCTACACCTCCCCCACCTCATCCCTCACCGCCATCCCCAAGTCAGCTCAGATCAGCATGATGGAAGCTAAATTTCAGGTACGTATGGCCCAAAATACAAGACTTCCATCTGTAAGTAACAAATCTATACCTCTCTTCCCATGCTGACAATCATGACAGGAAAACCTGCTAAAATTTCAGATTTAACTAAGATCCAGGGTCTCCTAACATAGTATCTTCAAGTTTTCAGGTTCTAATAGAAAATCACCTAGCACACCAAGAACCAGGAAAATCTCAACTTGAGTGAGAAAAGATGAGCAACATACATCACCACCAAGATAACACAGATGCAATTATCTGACAAGGATTTTACAACAGCCATCATAAAAAGGCTTCAGCAATTACTAAATGACTTGAAACATGAACATACAGAAAATGTCAGCAAAGAAAAAGAAGATATAATGGAAACCAAGTAACAGTTGTAGAACTGAAAAATGCAATAATTGAAATAAAAAACTTAATGGATGGGCTAACCAATGGAATGGAGAGGCAGAGGAAAGAATCAGTGAATTTAAAAATAGCCTAATAGAAACTACTCAATCTGAAAAAGAGAGGACAAAGGACTTTAAAAAGGTACAGAGTTTTAGGAATATTTGGAATTATAACAAAATAACTAACATTCACATCATTGTTGTGCAGGAAGGAGAGAAGAACGAGTGTGGAGTTAAGAGCTATTCAAAGAAATACTGGCTGAAAATTTTTCACATTTGGCAAGACAAAAATTTACAGATTCAAGAAGCTTAGCAAATCCCAAATAGAATAACCCCTACTTCAAAATTCATACCAAGACACGTCATACTCAAATTTCTGAAAACTAAAACAAAAAAGAATCCTTGAAAGCAGTGAGAGAGAATACCTTACCTATGGGGGAAGAGTTATTTGAATGAAAGATAATTTTTCATAAAAAACCACAGAGACCAGAGGAAAGTAGCTTAACAATTTTCTTAAGTACTTGGAAAAGAAACCCTACCAACAAGCATTCAATATCCAATGAAAATACTTTTTAGTGATGAAAGGAAAATCAAGGCATTCTCAGAGAAAGTAAAAATTAAGTAATTTTTTTAATCAATAGACCTACCCTAAAAGAATGACTGAAGGAAGTTCTTTCAATAGAAAGGATATGATAAAAGTAAAAACTCTGGGAACATTAAAAAAGAAAGAAAAATAAATGGAGAGAGTAAAAATATGGGTAAATACAATAGACTTTCCTTCTCTTCTTAGGTTTCCAAATTGTATTTGACATTGAAACAAAAGTTACAACACTCTGATATTGTTCTCAATGTATGTTGAGAAAATATTTAATACAATTATAAATGGGAAAAAATTTTTAAAAGATATTTAAAAAGGGAAGGTTTCTATACTTCATTTAAACTGGTAAAATGTTGAAGTCTTTAGATTAGAGCATAAGTTTGGAAAATTTGCAGCCTGATAATGTGATAGAAGAGAAAAATCTTTTTTCTGAGGAGAAATTCAAGCCAGCTGCAGAAATTTGCATAAGTAACAAGGAACCAAATGTAAATTGCCAAGACAATAGGGAAAATGTCTCCAGGCCATGTCAGATACCTTCCTGCCAGCCCCTCCCATCACAGGACTGAAGGCCTAGAAGGAAAAAATGGTTTCATGGGCCAGGCCCAGGGTGCTCCTGCTGTGTGCAGCCTAGGGACATGGTGTCTTGTGATCTAGCTGCTCCAGCCATGGCTAAAAGGAGCCAGTGTGAAGCCCCAAGCCTGGGCAGCTTCCACATGGTGTTGAGACTGTGAGTGCACAGAAGTCAAGAACTGAGGTTTGGGAACCTCCACCTAGATTTCAGAGGATATATGGAAATGCCTTGATGTCCAGGCAGAAGTTTGCTGTAGGAGTGGGGTCTTCATGAAGAACTTCCACTAGGGGAGTCTGGAAGGAAAATGTGGGGTTGAAGTCCCCACACAGAGTCCCCACTGGGGCACTGCCTAATGGAGCTGTAAGAAGAGGGCCACCATCCTCCAAACCCCAGTGCACCTGGAAAAGCTGCAGACACTCAACACCAATCTGTGAAAGCAGCCAGGAAGGGGGCTGTATTCTGCAAAGTCACAGGGGAAGAGCTGCCCAAGACCATGAGAACTCACCTCTGGCATCAGTGTGACCTGGATGTGAGACATGGAGTCAAAGAAGAACATATTGGAGGTTTAAGACTTGACTGCCCTGCTGGATTTCAAACTTGCTTGGGGCCTGTAGCCCCTTCATTTTAGCCAATTTCTCTCGTTTAGAATGTGTGTATTTACCCATTGCCTGTACCCCCATTGTATCTAGGAAGTAACTAACTTGCTTTTGATTTTACAGGATCATAGGCGGAAGGGACTTGCTTGTCTCAGATAAGACTTTGGACTGTGGACTTTTGAGTTAATGCTGAAATGAGTTAAGATTTGGGGGGACTGTTTGGAAGCCATGATTGGTTTTCAAATGTGAGGACATGAGTTTTGGGAGAGGGCAGGGACACAATGATATGGTTTGGCTGTGTCCTTACCCAAATCTCATCTTGAATTGTAACTCCCATAGTTCCCATGTGTCATGGGAGGGACCCAATGGGATGTAATTGAATCATGGGGGTAGTTCTTTCCAGTGCTGTTCTCATGGTAGGGACTAAGTCTCATGAGATCTGATGGTTTTATAAAAGAGCTCCCCTGTGGACGTTCTTTCTTGCCTGCTGTCATATAAGACATGCCTTTGCTCTTCTGCCTTCTGCCATGATTGTGAAGGCTCCCCAACAATGTGGATCTGTGAGTCCATTAAACCTCTTCTTCTTTATAAATTACCCAGTCTTGTGTATGTCTTTATTAGCAGTGAGAGAACAGACTAATACAACCATTTTATGATTAAAACCCTCAGCAAAATTCGCATAGAAGGGACATAACTTAAAGTAATAAAAGGCATCTATGACAAACCCACAGCCAACATTATACTGATTGGGGAAAAGGTAAAAGCATTCCCCTTGAGAACTGGAACAAGACAAGGATGCCCACTTTCACCACTTCTATTCAACATAGTACTGGAAGTCCTCAGAGCAATCAGACAAGAGAAAGAAATAAACGGCATCCAAATCAGTAAAGAGGAAGTCAAACTGTTGCTATTCACTGATTATGTGATCGTATACCTAGAAAACCATAAGGACTCATCCAAAAAGCTAATAATAGAACCGAGAAATGAATTCAATAAAGTTTCAGGATACAAAATTAATGTACACAAATCAGTAGCACTGCTATACACCAACAGCAACCAAGCTGAGAATCAAATTAAGAAGACAACCCCTTTTGCAATAGCTGCAAAAAAATGAAATAAAATACTTAGGAATATACCTAACCAAGGAGGTGAAAGACCTCTACAAGGAAAACTACAAAACACCGCTGAAAGAAATCATAGATGACACAAACAAATGGAAACACATCCCACGCTCATGGATGGGTAGAATCAAAATTGTGAGAATGATGATACTGCCAAAAGCAATCTACAAATTCAATGCAATTCCCATCAAAATACCACCATCCTTCACAGCACTAGAAAAAAAAACTCTAAAATTCATATGGAACAAAAAAAAAGAGCTTGCATAGTCAAAGCAAGACTAAACAAAAAGAAAAAATCTGGAGGCACCATATTACCCAACTTCAAACTAAACTACAAGGCTATAGTTACCAAAACAGCATGGTACTGATGTTAAAAAAAAAAAAAAAAAAGGCACTAGACCAATGGAACAGAATAGAGAACCCAAAAGTAAACCCAAATACTTACAGCCAACTGATCTTTGACAAAGCAAACAAAAACATAAAGTGTGGAAAGGACACCCTATTCAACAAATGGTGCTGGGATAACTGGCAAGCCACATGTAGAAGAATGGATTCTCATCTCTCACCTTATATAAAAACCAACTCCAGATGGATCAAAGACTTAAATCTAAGACCTGAAACCATAAAAATCCTAGAAGATATCAGAAAACCCTTCTAAACATTGCCTTAGGCAAAGATTTCATGACCCAAATGCAAATACAACAAAAACAAAGATAAATAGATGGAACTTAATGAAACTAAAAAGCTTTGACACAGCAAAAGAAATAATCAGCAGAGTAAACAGACAACCCACAGACTGAGAGAAAATCTTTGCAAACTATGCAGCCAACAAAGAACTAATATCCAGAATCTGTAAGGAATTCAAATAAATCAGCAAGGAAAAACCAAACAATCCCATCAAAAAGTGGGCTAAGAATATGAATAGACAATTCTCAAAAGAAGATAAACAAATGGCCAAGAAACATATGAAAAACATGCTCAGCATAACTAATTATCAGGGAAATGCAAATTAGAACCAAGATACAATACCAATTTCCTCCTGTAAGAACGGCCATAATCAAAAAAAATTTTTTTAAATGTAGATGTTGGCCTGGATGTAGTAAAAAGGGAGCACTTTTACACTGCTGTGGAAATGTAAATTAGTACAATCACTATGGAAAACAGTGTGGAGATTCATTAAAGAACTAAAAGTAGATCTACCATTTGATCCAGCAATCCCTCTCCTTGCTATCTACCCAGAGGAAAAGATGTAATACAAAAAATTACTTGCACATGCATGTTTATAGCAGCACAATTTGCAATTGCAAAAATATGGAACCAGCCCAAATGCCCATCAATCATGAGTGGATAAAGAAAATGGAATACTACTCATTCATAAAAAGAAATGAAATAATGGCATTTGCAGCAACCTGGGTAGAGTTGGAGACCAGTAATCTAATTGAAGTGACTCAGGAATGGAAAACCAAACATTGTATGTGCTCATTCATAAGTACAAGCTAAGCTATGATGACTCAAAAGCATAAGAATGATACAATGGACTTTGAGGACTCAGAGGGAAGTGTGGGAGGGGGTTGAAGGATAAAAGACTACACATTGGGTACAGTGTACACTACTCATATGATGAGTGAACCAAAATTTCAGAAGCCACCATTAAAGAACATATCCATGTAACCAAATACCACCTGTTCCCCAAAAAACGATTGAAATTGAAAATAATAAAAAGAACTTTGAATTAAACACACTTAACTTGAAAAAACCTCACAAAACAAACATCCAGGTCCAGATTGTGTCCCTGGAGAATTCCATTAAATATTTAAAGAAAAATTAACACCAGTTCTAGACAATATCTTTCAAAATCTAAATAGAAAAGAAGAGTTTCCAGCTCAATTTTTAGCCAGTGAAACTTTTATTTATTCTTGTTTTGAATAGGTTTGAATAGGTTCAAAAAGCCAAAACATAACAAGATACGTTATGAGAATTAGTGCTTCTATTTATTTCTGTCCTCCCAGTTCCATTCCAACTCCTACAGGTGGCCAATCTTATTAGCTTCTGCCAACCCTTTCAGTGTTGTTTCTCTATTCACATAAAAACAAAAACAAATGTATACAGAGAGTAAAATATACATAACAGGTACCCACTTTTGCTATGTTTAACTATATAGCTCAGTGACATTAAGTATATTCACGGTGTTGCACAATCACCCATCTCCAGAACTTTTTCATTGCCTCATACTAAAATTCTGTGCACATTAAATAATAACTCCCAACTACCCCCAGTGTCTCGTAACTATTGTTTTACTTTCTGTCTCTACGAATTTGCCTATTCTAGTACCTCATGTAAGTGAAATTATATATTTGTCCTTATGTGTCTGGCTTATTTCACTTAGCATGTCTGCAAGGTTCATCCATGTTATAACGTGAATCTTATCTTCCTTTCTTTTTAAGGCATAATAACCCACTATATGCATATGTCACATTTTGTTTATGCATTCATTGATCAATAAACATTTGAGCTGTTTCCACCTTTTGGCTATTGTGAATAATGCTGCTGTGAACATTGGTATTTGAGTCTCTTCTTTCAATTCTTTTGTGTATATACTCAGAATTGGAATTGTTAAATCATATGGTAATGCTATGTTTAAATTTTTTGAGGAATTACCATACTGTTTCCAACAGAAGCACAGGTGTTCCAATCTCCCCAACTCCTTATCAACACTTTCTGTTTCATTATTTTTTAAAATAATAGCCATCCTAATGGGTATAAAGTGCTATCTTATTGTGATTTTGATTTTCATTTTTCTAATGGTTAGTGATAGTGAACATCTTTTCACAGGCTTACTGGTTATTTGTGTACCTTCCTTGGGAAAATATGTATTCAACTCCTTTGCCCACTTTTGAATTAAGGTTTTTAGTGTGTTGAGTTTTGTTGTTTATATGTTCTAGATAATAATACCTTATCAGAAATGTATTTGAAAATATTTTTCCAATTCTGTGGGTTGCCTTTTCACTCTGTTGATAGTGTGCTCTGATGCCTAAAATTTTTATTTTGAGGAATTCCAATCTATCTAATTTTTTTCCTTTTCTTCTTGTGCTTTTGGTGTAATAACCAAGAAATCATTGCTAAGTACAATGTCATGAAGCTTTCTCCCTATGATTTTTTCTAACAGATTTATAATTTTTATGCTTACACTTAGGTCTTTGATTTTGAGTTAATTTTTGTATATAGTTTAAGATGAAACTATAACTTAACAATATTATACTAAATACAAGTGGTAAAAGCAGGCCTCCTTGTCTAGTTCCTGATCTTAAAAGAAAGCTCTCAGTTTTTCACCATTGATTATCATGTTACCTGTGGATTTTTTCATATCCGGCCTTTATCATGTTGAGGATGTTTGCTTCTCTTCCTAGTTTTCTGACTTTTTTATCATGAAAGGATATTGAATATTTTCAAATGATTTTTCTGTATCAATTGAGATCATTGTGTCATTGTGTGTGTGTGTGTGTGTTTCTTCATTCTGTTAATGTTGTGTATTATATTGGTTGACTTTCACATACTGAACCATCCTTGCATTTCAGGAATAAATTCACTTAGTCCTAGTATAAAATTATTTTAATTATTTGCTGAATTTAGTTTGCTAGTATTTTCTTTAGGATTATTGGGTCAATATTCATAAGTGATATTGGTTTTTAGTTTTCTTGTCTTCTAGTGTCTTTGTCTGGTTTTAATACCATGGTAATGCTAGCCTCATGGAATGAGTTAGGAAGTGTTCTCTTCAACTTTTTAGAAGAGTTTGGAAAAGAATGATAATTCTTTAACTGTTTAGTAGAAGTCACCAGTAAAGCCTTCTAGTCAAATCCCTGTCTTGGGAGGTTTTGATTACTGATCCAATCTCCTTACTAATTACAAGTCTATTCAGATTTTCTGTTTCCTCACAGTGCAGTCATAGTAGGTTGTGTGTTTCTAGAAAGTTGTCCATTTCATCTAGGTTATCCAATTTGATGGCATACAATTATTCAAAGCAATCTCTTATTCTCTCTCTTTTTAAAAAATGTATCTAAGGTAGATAGCAATGTCCATTTCTGATTTTATTAATTCGAGTCTTCTCCCTTTTTTCTTAATCAAGCCAAAGATTAATCTTTTCTAAAAACAAACTATTGATTTCACTGATCTTTCACAATTGTTTCTCTATTCTTTATTTTCTTTATCTCTGTTCTTAGCTTTATAATTTCCTTCCTTCTACTAGTTTTGAGTTTTGTTTGGCAGTCTTTTTATAGATCCTTAAGGTGTAAAGTTATGTTATTGTTTTGAGTCTTCTTTTTTAACGTATGTGTTCACAGCTATGAATTTCCCTCTGAACACTGCATTCCATAAGTTTTGGTATGTTGCATTTTTGTTTTTATCTGTCCCAAGGTGTTTTATAATTTGTACTGTGATTTCTTCTTTTACCCATTGTTTGTTTAAGAACAGGATCATGGTTTTATATCCTTTTTCCAATGTATTCCTTCTGATTGAAGACTTTATTTATATTTAAAGTAATTACTGATAAACACTTACTTCTGCCTTTTACTATTGATTTTCTGTGTATCTTACAGCTTTTATACATGATTTTCTCCATTACTGCCCTCTTTTGTGCTTAGTTGATTTTTTCTTTCTTTCTTTCTTTCTTTCTTTCTTTCTTTCTTTCTTTCTTTCTTTCTTTCTTTCTCTTTCTTTCTTTCTTTCTTTCTTTCTTTCTTTCTTTCTTTCTTCTTTCTTTCTCTTTCTTTCTCTCTCTCTCTTTCTTTCTTTTTCTTTCCTTTTTTTGAGACGGAATCTTGCTCTCTTGCCCAGGCTGGAGTGCAATGGCACAATCTTGGCTCACTGCAACCTCTGCCTCCCAGGTTCTAGTGATTCTTCTGCCTCAGACTCCTGAGTATCTGGGACTACAGGTGTGCACCACCATGCCTGGCTAATTTTTGTATTTTTAGTAGAGATGAGGTTTCACCATGTTGGCCAGGCTGATCTTGAACTCCTAACCTCATGATCCACCTGCCTCAGATCACGGCCTCCCAAAGTGCTAGGATTACAGGCATGAGCCACCATGCCCAGCCTAGTTGATTTTTTTCTAGTGATATACTTTGACTTTCATTTTATTACCTTTTGATTTTTATTTTATTACCTTTTGTGTATATTATATATACATAAAATAATATATTTTTCTTTGTAGTTTATGTGAGAATATATATAACATTCTGAACTCATAATATTCTGAGTTAGTACCCACTTAACTTCAATCACATAGCAAAACTCTACTCCTATACAGCCCTATGCCCTCTTTATGTTATTGATGTTACAAATTACATGTTTATACACTGTGGGCAGAATAACATAAAAAGTGAAGTTACAAACCAAAATTACAGCAATACTGGTTTTTATACTTACCCATGTGTTCACCTTAACAGGAGATCATGTATACTTTCATACAGCTTTGAGTTAATATCTAGCATCCTTTTATTTCAACCTGTAGGATTTCCTTTAGCATTTCTAGTGAAACAGGTCTAAGAGTAGCAAACTACTTCAGCTTTTGTTTTTCCTCTGGGTGTAGAATTCCCAGCTGACAGGGTTGTTTTTTCTTTTCTTTCAACACTTTGAATATATCGTCTCATTGCCTTCCAGCATTCAAGGTTTCTGATGAGAAATTGGTTGATAATCTTATTGATGATCTCTTATATATGATGAGTCACTTCTGTCTTGCTGCTCTCAAGTTTGTTTGTCTTTTAAAACTTTGATTATAATATGTCTTAATACATGTCTCTTAACTTCTTAGGTTTGTAGCTCCATATTTCTCATCAAATTTGGGATGTTTTCTGCCAGTATTTCTTTAAATAATCTTTCCACCCCCTTCTCTTTCTCTTGTCTTTCTGGAACTTTTATAATATATATGTTGGTCCACTTGATGGTGTCCCATAAATTCTTTAAAGTCACATCACTTTTCTTCAGTCTTTATTCTTTCTGCTCCTCAGACTCAATAATTTCAATTATCCTATCCTTTAAGTTCACTGAATATTTTTTCAGCCTGCTCAAATCTGCTGATAAATCATTGCAATGAATTTTTAATTTCAGTTATTGAACTTTTTAGCTCCAGATTTCTGTCCAGTTCCTTCTTATGATTTCTATCTCTTCACTGATATTCTAATTTTGTTCATTTATTGTTTTCTTGATATCCTCTCATTTTTTAAAATTATTATTTTTAACCATTGTTAGATGCCACAAAGTAGGTGGCAATACCTTACCTGTATGTTTGTTGTCAGGCCCAAGGACCTCTCCTATCCTTGTTGAGAGAACCTCTAACCTTTTCTCCTTTCATACAGTACCTGAGGCTCTTTAGTTCTTTGTCCATGTTTTTCCTTAGCTTCTTGAGCATATTTAAGACAGTTAAAAAATTGTGTAGTAGGCCAGGCGCAGTGGCTCACACCTGTAATCCCAGGACTTTGGGAGGCCAAGGTCAGTGGATCACCTGAGGTGAGGAATTCGAGACCAGCCTGGCCAACATTGTGAAACCTCATCTCTACCAAAAATACAAAAAAATTAGCCAGGTGTGGTGGTGGGCACCTGTAATCCCACCTACTTGGGAGGCTGAGGCAGGAGAATCACTTGAATCTGGGAGCTGGAGGTTGCAGTGAGCCAAGATCATGCCATTGCACTCCAGCCTGAGCGACAAGAGCAAAACTCTGTCTCAAAATAAAATAAAATAAATTTTGTAGTAAATCCAATTTTGGGTTTCCTCAGTGATGGTTTTTATCCTTTTGTTTTGTTCATTTGAATGAGGCATGTTTTACTGTTTCTTTGTATGCCTTGTAATATTTTGTTAAACATTAAGTATTCGACCATTACAATGTGAACTATAATGTGAATGATAATCTGAATCTGGAATTCAGATGATCTCTCTCTCTCTCTTCTTAGTTTTTGGAAGTTGTAATAGTTCCATCATTTTGAAAATTTTGCAAACTATTTTTCAAAGACCATTTCTTGTCATGTGTGATCAACAAAGTTTCTGTCCATTTAGGTTGTGTTCAGTTGTTTTCATAGAGATATCCTTTAACATCAGAAGTTGAAACAAAGAAACACACACACACACACACACACAGAGAGAGAGAGAGAGAGAGAGAGGATAGCTACTTCTGCCAGTACCTGCAGATTATCTCTGTTCTGGGGCACTCCTTTAACATTTAGCTAGCCTTGCTTTGAGACTAGGGATCAACCCAGGTGAAAGCTTAATGTCTTCTTGAGACTTTTCTGAGCATGAATCTTGCCTATGCACGTTCATGACTTTCTAAATTCTCCCATGTATATGACTGCTTTTGAATCTCTTCATTTCTCAAAGAGTCTCACCCTAGTTTCTCTTTATGCCTTTCATGGTCTATTGTATGCCTCAACCTGTCCCAGGCACCTGTGAGCTTGTAGTCTGCCTTACAGCTTTTACAAGTAGTTTCTGCCACATTTCCTTCCTGGGCCCCAAGTTATATGAAACAGACGAGTGCCTTGCATCAGTCCTTCAGGTATTCCCCAGACAAGTTAGAACAGATGTGCACAACAATTTGCAAATAATATCTGCTCTGCTTCCTCTGGTTCTAGGGTGGGGAGAGACTGGGAACAGAGCTGTCACCAACCCAAAACAAAGGACACTGCCATGCTGGAGAAGGGATGGGGCAAGGGCATCTTACTATACAACCTTCCTACCATTTTAATAATGACTTCTCTTGATTTGGTGTTTTCTTAGTTGCTGTAAACCTTTGACTGTTTTCTAGAGCTCCTGTGAAGTTGGTTAAGGCAGCTCTGGGTTTTTTGTTTGTTTGCTTTTGTAAGTTTCTTTGGAGAACAATCATTTTGCTGATAATATCATCACTTCTTTGTGTTTTGATAAACAGACATTTTCTCTTTTGTTTCCTCTTTTGGCATGCTCTTCCCCAGATGTTTTCCTGGCCAGATCTTTCGTTCCTTCATGGTTCTGCTTGGGTATCACTTTCTCCATGAGACCTTTCCTCTCCACTTTTTCTGAGCATTCACTATTCCCTTTACTTTTTAAAAGTTTTATTTTGAGACAATTATAAATTCATGATCAGTGATAAGAAATATGCAGAGAAATCACCCAGTTTCCTCCAATGGTAACATTTTGCAAAACTATACTACAATATCACGACCATAATATTGTCATTGATGTAGTCAAGACATAGAACATTTCCATCACCACAGGGATGCTTCATATTATGGTTTTATATCCACTTCTAACTCCCCACCTCATGTCATTCCATCTCTGACTCCTGATACCCTCTAATCTGTCCTCCATTTCTATAATTTTGTCATTTTAAGAATGTTATATAAATGGTATGTAATAGTTTAACTTAGAACTTGGCTTTTCATTCAACACAATCCCTTGGAGATTAATCCAAATTATTACAAACATCAATAGTTTGTTCCTTCCTATTTCTGAGTAGTATTCCGTGATATAGGTGTACCATCTTATTTAACCCACTGACAGATATCTGGGTCGCTAATAGCTCTTAAAGCTGCTATAATCATTTGTGTGCAGGTTTTCATGTGTACTTTTGTTTTCATTTATCTGGGAGAAATAATCAAAAGTACAAATGTTGAGTTGAATGGTAGGTGTGTATTTTAAGAGAACAGGCTTTTCTTGGAGATATTTTGTCTATGCCTGTTGGCAGTCTCAGGTTGGAGGCTTCTACAGTACTCTATCTAGGATACAAGGAAGGCAATAAAATTCTAGGAACTCACTGTCATGCCACTCTGCAAGTTGTGAGGTCCTAAGGCAGTTCATCTTCTTTTTTCCACCTTGTCAGAGTCTTCCAATGATTATTGTCATGTTATATCCAAGGTTCCTGTAAGAGGAAAGACTTGGGACAAATGGCGATACTTTCATCTTAAGGAATCGGATGTCCTCCCTTTTTATTTTTCTCTGAAATCTTATTAGTACCTAACATAGCATAGAGATTATTTCCTTATTATTTGCTTATATTATTCCTACCCTGGAGTAGAATCTCACTAAAGCAAAGAATTTTTGTTGTTGTTCACTGCCATCTCTTTGAAGCATGGAACATCTGGCTTAATAAAAATTTGTTGCATAAAGAAATGACTATCATCCTTATTTTCCTCATACTATTTCCTTAGTATAGATTATCCATGAGTTTACTAGGACATAGTGCAAAATGTTTTGTGAAAATGATAGCATATTACTATTTTTTTTCTTAAAAGGATTAAGCACTTTACACTGAGGCCAATAAAAAAAAATCTATGTGCAGTTTTTATCTGTTAGTATTTGATTTTTACAAAGGGGAACAACAGGTAGAGAGAAAAGATGCTTGTGCACTTCCGTTCCTTCAGGCCCAGCTCTCAGCTTTCGTGTCTCTGCCTTCTCCTGACCGCTACACTGCCCTCTCCTGTCAAGTCTTTGCAGTGGTCTCCTCTCAGCCTCCTGGAGTCCCAGCCTTTCCCTGCCTGCTATACCTATGCCTCAGAGGGCCCTGGGCAGGAGGGAATTACGATTCCAACGCCTCACTCTGGAACTCCAGATGCATTTCCCTGGACACACAGGTCCCGCAGCAATGTGCTCATCTGTCCTGTGATCAGATCAGTACATTGTGTATTAAACTGGAATTTGTGGAGTAGCCTGGGCTTTACCAGTTTTTGTCATCCTGATAGGAAAATGAGTTTCAATCCCAAATGACACAGTGACAAATGAAATTTTGGAAAGCAAATTGAAATTTTGGAAAGCTCAATTTTGCCTCGACGTTGGCCACACAGAACTCTTGCTTACCTGGCACTTCTCCTAGTCCAGCCTCCCAGGACTTACACCCCGCCCTGCACTGGCTCACCTCAGTCCAGGGCACCACTGCAATACTCAACCAGGTGTTAAGGTCAAACACCTACAGATCACCTTTTGTCCTTTTTGCCTTCACTCCTCTCAAAGTCAACAAGAGGACCCAAACCTAACCCAGCTCTTTCTATGTCTTGGCATCTTCATTTCAACCATCAAGACCAAGTCACCAAACTCTTGAGTGACCTTGGAATGACCTTCCGGTGTCCAACAGTGCATTCAGCCAGGATGGTTATTGAAAAACAACACTCAGTGGCTGTTACTCCCCAATTCTGGTGCCTGCACCAGTGCTGGTCATACATAAAATAAGGCATAATGCCCTTACCTGCATCCTACTTGTGGAAGCTGGCCCCTGCCCACTTGTTAAGTTCATCTCTTCCTTGCTCCCCTGGTCATCATCAAGCTGCAACCTCACAGGTTGATTTGTTTTCAACACCACTGAGCTTTCACAACCAGTAGTTAGCACTTGCTCCTCCTTCTGCCTCAAAACCACTGCTGCTATGCATGTAGCTTGCCCCTGCTCTGTACTTTGTATATCCAGGGCCCAGAACAGGTAGTCAGTGCTCAATATCTATTGTTGGATGATGCTAAATGAAATTCACACGTTTCTCCCAGATGAGAAGAACTCCGGTATGGATCTGCTGCCCTTCAGCCAAGGCCTGCCTGGAGGGAGATGACATAAGCACATATTATTCCAGCCTTCCTTATTTTTTTTTCAGACATCTGTGACTCTCTGAACAAAAGCTGGTCTCTCATTTTTTCTAGAATGCAGGGCAAGTAAAATCATTCATTCAGGCAATATGTTGATTAAATATCAACCCTACGTTGGGCATTGTCCTTGGACTGAGAACATCCATCTGGTCTGGAAGGTAGACTATAAAATCATCATTGTGCAACAGGGTAGGAGCCAGACTGGAGTTTTGGTGTTGGCTGGGGGTTCAGTGAATGAACAAAGCAAGTGGGGGATCCTAGGCAGGCATATAATAAAAAATGGGTCCATGGGGATATGAGACAGAGGTTGCTCTTGGGGACTGCAAGTGACTTACAAAGGCTGGCATCATGCAGCAGGAAATGAGGCCGGACAGTGGGTCTGGGCCTGGCCAGGGAGGCCCTCAGCCTGAAAGGAGGGGCGTGGGCTCACCTTTAGAGAGTCCACGCTGGTCCTGTTCTGCTGGGTCCATTTCTGCAGAGGGGATGTGCCCACCTTGGGCCTGTACCCCTCCTTCTAGATCATGCTTGTGACACCCCAAAACCCAGAATTCACTGCCCAAACATCCCAAACCCACCTCCTGTAGGTCTCTTCTTGAGGACTGACCAACTGTCCAGTATGTACCCTGGGCTCAAGGGGTAGCTGAGCACAGACATGTGGACAACAGCGTGGTAAGTGTGGTAAGAGCCATACTTGGATTTTGGAAGTTGGGAGTTCAGTGGGTGAACAAAGCAAGTGGGAACCCAGGCAAGTGTCCACACATGTGTGCTCAGAGGTTGGATGTTCAGGCCAGAATATTCACTTGCAAGGACATGAAAACCTGAGTACCTGAGCACAAAGGGCTCTCCTTTGGGCTGGGGGCTGGGCTGAGACCAGAGCTTTAAAATATGCAGAGATATGATATATGGACCATCCTTCATCACTTGCCCTGAGTGGTTTGTGTGGACCTGGCCCAGGAAGCCATGAGCCACTAAAGAACGCTTGAGCTTCATCCAAACTAGCGGGAATGGAAGGTGATATGGTTTTAATCTGTGTCCCCACCCAAATCTTATGTTCAATTTTGATCCCCAGTGTTGGAGGTGGGGCCCAATGGGAGGTGACTGGATCATGGGGGCAGTTTCTCATGAATGGATTAGGGCCATCCCCTTGGTTCTGCTCTTTTGATGAGTGTGTTCTCAGGAGTTCTTGTTTAAACATCAGCAGCAACTCCCCCATTACTCCTCTTGCTCCTGTTCCAGCCATGCGAAGTGTCTGCTTCCGCTTTGCCTTCCTCCATAACTGTAAGCTTCCTGAGGCCTCCCCAGAAGCTAGGCAGATGCCAGCATCATGGTTCCTGTACAGCCTGCAGAACCATGAGCCAATTAAACCTCTTTTATTTATAAATTTCCCAGTCTCAGGTATTTCTTTATAGCAATGCAAGAACAGGCTAATGCAGAAGGGTCTAAGCAAGGAAGAGACAAGATCGGCTGTGAATTTTCAAACTACCCAGGTGATGTTTTGTAGATAGGTGACTGGAGGCAGTACAACGTTGACAGGGATGGAGGGTGTGGCCTGTGAGGGGGGCTCTGGTTCTGGCTCCATCTATCAGTTAGGCAAACTTGGCAAGTTACTTCTCTCTCTAGTTCTCATTTCCCACAGCTATAGAACTGAGGCCATTGAACAGAGTAAATCATCCAGGATAATCTGCAAATGTGAGTTCATATTCTTTTCATTATTATGGAAAAAGTCTTACTTTAGTGAAAAGCCCTAAAAGCAGCCCTGGGAACACATTCCAGCGTGGGCTCCTCTCCTGCTAGAAAGGAAGTGGCCCATTGGGGAAATGTAACATTCCTCTGAGCTTCACCTTGGCCTGCTGGAGTGGAAATGCACAACATTCCAGAACCTGCAAGCCTGGAGGGGAGAGCAGGGAAGCTGCAGACCTTCCTCAACATGTGTGCCTGCCTGTCTGTGTGTGCTCTGGGAGGCCCCCTTCAAAGGCTCCATTGTCTGGGTTTATTTTTCTGCCGTATTTTATTCTCAAAACCCCCATCCAGATGAGGCTGTTTAATGGCTTTTGCAGGTCAGTTGCTTTCTGAGAATCTGATATCAGCCAGTGAAGGATTCAAGACTTCCTCAAAATATGATGAGAATAACTGTCTTTGGATTTCCCCTAAGAATTGTGAGGGATATTTTTTTATCTTATTAACTAAAAATTTATTTTAAGCTTTTAAACGGAAAATGGCAGCCTGCACTGTGCTTGGAAAAGGAGGAAGAATCCCCAGATGTTCTTTGTTCTCTTTTTCTGCTTCAATGCAGCAAGAACAGCTCCTTTGGGTGGTTTTCAGGGCAGTTCTTCTCCCTGGAGAAGGTCTTCTCAGGACATGGCCTTCCCTCTACCCACAGTCAGTGGAGATGTCCCAGTGGCTACATGGAGCAGTGGATTAGAGCAAACAACCCTTTCCAAATAAAGAAAATCAAAACACTTATTTAGTGCTTACTGTATGTTAGGTATTGTGAACTTATTTTTTCTATAATTCACTTAATTTTCATGCCCTGTGGACAACTCAACTGCTTGAGGCTTCAGTCTCCTCATCTGCAAAAAGGGCAGAGCCCTTTGTTTTTGTGCATGTGAGGGAATTAAATGAATCACAGCAAAATACATTTATATTGCCTAACAAGCAGTGAACATAAATAAATGTGTTAACTTTCCCTATGTGGATCCACTTGTTCAAGACTGCTACATTTGAAGGGCTGGCATGCCCCTTCTATATTGCATGTGGCCACCACCCTGCTCAGCAGCACAAACACATGATTGTTAAGTGGCCAGTGTGTGCCAGGCTCCATACTGGGCACTAAGGGCGCTTGACCACAAAAGGTGGATGAAAATAGATGATGAGTAACTTGACTGAGTATATATGTAAAAATCCTCCTCTTACAAGTATAGTTTATGGAATGCCTGCCTTTTGCCAGGTGCTGAGCAGAGGGCTTGCTTATGTGGTCCACTTAAATAAATATTTATTTTGCACTTATTCTATGCACAAGGCCCAGTTCTAGATGCTAGGACAACTGCTGTGGATAAAGCATGCATCTCCTGTGAACCCCACAGACCAGTAAGGCTGGAAGTTCATTTGATCCTTGTAACAACTCTGAGAAGCAGCGGTCACCACCCATTCCATACAGGAAGAATCAAGATGAGAAGCATCATTGGCACATCCTGAGGTGCTGGCTTGGGTACCCAGATGTCTGATGTGGCACTCTACCCATGGTGCTCACAGGGTCTGCAAGCCTGCAAACCCACTTTCTGAGACATGGTTTCCTCATCTGTGAAATAGAGATAAGAACACCGAGCCAGAATTATAAGGAGACCAGCATGGGAAAATCTCAATAAACAAGAGTTTCAGCCTGGGTGTGGTGGCTCATGCCTGTAATCCCAGCATTTTGGGAGGCCAAGGCTAGAGGATTGCTTGAGCCCAGGATTTCAAGACCAGCCTGGGAAACATAGTGAGACCATGTCTCTACAAAAAAATACAAAAATTATCCAGGTGTAGTGGAACGTACCTGTAGTTCCAGCTACTCATCTATTTGGGAGGCTGAGGTGGGAGGATCACTTGAGCCCTGGAGGTCGAGGCTGCAGTGAGCCATGATTGCATCACTGTACTCCAGCCTGGGTGACAGAGAGAGACCCTGTCTCAAAAAAAAAAAAAAAAAAAAAAAAAACCCAGGGGTTCCAAAGACCATGATCAAAGTCACAGAACTGCCAAGTGATCTGGGTGGAATACAAAACCCAGCCCCCAAACCCAGAGTCATTTCTCCAGCCTCACCTGGCTGCACAAACACTGTGTGAGCACAGGGACAATGTCAATGGCTTCACAGAGAGATTTTTGGGAAAGATGCAGGCCACAGAGAATTAGGGGCTTCCTAGGTGGAAAGACAGGAGATGTGTGCCATGTGGAACAGCAAAGTGAAGAAAGAGCCCAGAGGCATTTGTATGACAAAGAGCCTGGGCCAGGAGGAGGACTGGCTGGAGGGAGCAGACATCAGGAATGAGGCTTGGTCAGGGCTTGAGGATAAGAAAGAACCCAGGGAAACAATGCCTGCCAGCCCTGGCCAGACAGGGTCCAAGCTCCCCAGATGCCCTCTAGAAGTGGTCAGTGCAGACACAGGAAGTGGCCAGCACACATTTCCACATAAGCATTCCCACTTTGACACCTTTCTTTTCCACAGAGAGAATAAATCTTTGATGTGCCCTGTGCTGCCCCGAGGAAACAGATCTTGGCATAGAGATGGCTCAGAGCCCATGAGCCTTCCTCCTGGGTCATCTCCGCTCTGATGGCAGGGAGGAGCCATGTCTGGAGTTGATTTTGAACACCCACTGTGGTTAGTCATTAGACATAAAAGATAGAGAGTCTCTGCCCCAGCCTTGAGGGGAGGGAATTTGGCTTGGATGACCTTCCAAGTGCCCCTTGAGGGCCCTAGGCTGCAGCACTGTCTTCTTCTGTTTTCACAGCTCTCACAGTAACTGCTGGGGGCGTCTCATCCCCTGACACATTCACTGGAGCTGGGCGAATGTAATCTATTAACCCCGGTTGCTGTTGCCACGGAGCGCGTACCCCATCCCATGCCTGTGTGTGGTTTGATGATGCATAAGGTGCTTTCTTTCTTTTCTTTTTTTTTTTTTTCGAGACGGAGTCTCGCTCTGTCCCCCAGGTTGGAGTACAGTGGCATGATCTTGGCTCACTGCAAGCTCCACCTCCCGGGTTCACGCCATTCTCCCGCCTCAGCCTCCCTAATGGCTGGGACTACAGGCACCCACCACCATGCCCTGCTAATTTTTTGTATTTTTAGTAGAGCTGGGCTTTCACCATGTTAGCCAGGATGGTCTAGATCTCCTGACTTCGTGATCCGTCCGCCTCAGCCTCCCAAAGTGCTAGGATTACAGGCGTGAGCCACCACGCCCGGCCGCTGCTTTCTTATTTACTGTCTCAGTTCGTTGTCCTACAGCTTCATGAGAAATATAGAGCCGATACCACTAAACCTCATCACAGGTACATGGATCTCAGGGTGCCTGGAACTATGGCTAGGGCTGTCATGCCCCAGCAGTAACTGGAGTTTTGTAAGATTTTTTTTCCTTTCAATAACAATTATATAACACATTGGGAAATGCTAATGAAGAATGAGTAATAATGATCACTCATACTTATAGCTTGTGTGCCTGGCTGTGCTACAGGTGAAAAAGCTTTATTTTCTTTCAATAGGCATTAGCTCCATGAGAAATGTATTAAGACCTCTCATTAATTTGTGAGAAACAGAGAAGTTAAGTCAGTTGCTGAAAGCCACACAACTCCCAAGGAGTCTAGGTTCAAACCAATGCACATGCATCTACGATGCCGTGGTGGGCCGTGGATTTCAGTCAAAGCCAGCAACACCTGCACCGGCTGTTTCCATGGCCTGCATCAGCCCAGAATGCCCACAAACAGATGCTGTCACCCCCAGTTTCAGCAACATCAAGGGCTGGGCTACATCATTTTATGAGAGAAAATGGCTGGCACAGATTCAAGCTGATGAACTCGATTGATAAATGGCCTTACAAGCCCTGCATTAACTGATGGCCATGAGCTGATAGCCAGTCCTTCTGGGTTTGGATTAAACAAAAATTGCCAAGGTCTGCATTTCATCAGCACTTTAAAAAAAATCTGTCGTGGGGTACAGAAAGAGATTATTTTGCTGAGTATTTTGTAATACCAAGGGAACTAAATCCCTCATTTTTATTTTTTTAATAACTTAGGCTGCCCTGGACTGTCAGGTTTTATAAAAACAGCACATTTGTGACGGCATAGGTCCAGATCCAAAGTTTCTTGTCTGTTACTTTCTTTCCCTGGGGAACAATGGTCTCTTGGATAATATTCCAGAATGATAACAGCCACAAGCAGTTTCTGAAATCGCTTGGGAAAAATGGAAAGAAAGAGGAGACGTTTACTGCCTGTGGCGGCCTTTTCCTTTCTCCATCTTTTCTTGCTTTAGTTCCAAGTTGTGCAGAGCCCCTGAAGTTCCCCCCTGTCAGTCCCTTTCCCACTCGGCAGATGCCCTGGATTTCGGGCTCCATAAGGTGCCCAAGGGCAGATCAGGACGCAGTTCCACTATGTCCTGAAATGACGTAAACCCACGTCGCCTGCAGCAAGAATGGTGCCTTTCATGACGAGGCATCCCTGTGCGCCTGACAACCTCAGACTGTGCCGGCCACTGGCAGGCTTCCCATGGCAGCAGGAACTTGAGAGTGATGCTCCTTCACCACCTTCCCTCCCGGGAGGCTAGTCCCTCATTCCTGAACTAGGTCTATCCTCCTGCAGGATTTTGAATCCTGCCCTTTCCTAACTCTTTCCTCCTGTTTCTCTAAACCCATCCACATCCACCTCCAGGGCGCCCCAGCCCCCATCCTCAGCACATGCATCTGCATGCATATCTCAACTCCATTTGTGACAATGATCCTGTCTCTACTCTTGCCCTTGGAAGCCTGCACTGCTCACCACTGTCCTCATGGATATTCTGGTCCTACTCTTCCACACCACCTCTTCTGCAGGATGAGAGACTGGGTGCTCTTCCAGGTGCTCAAGGAGAGGGCCACAGCTATTCAGGAGCACGCAGAGGTGCACCCAGGGCAAGTGAGGGCAGCGCCCTCTCAGTGCCCCACCAGGGTCCCTCCCTTCAGGCACCCTTGCCTACTGCCTGCGGAGTTGGAATCAGTGGACTGAGCCTCCTCACTTCTCTTCCAAACCAACAGTCTCATGGCTTTGCACTCAGGCCTCAGCATGGCCTCCAGACAGTCTCCTGGCCTGGGTACAATTCCTTTACGGGGACCTTCATGCACCCACTTGCTGAAAAGAGGAGATACAGTTCTGAGGAGCCTCCGTCCATGTATGCTGCCACTGTCCCCTCACCTCTGGGCCTCTGTTCCTACGTACGTGCTTTGCACAAATGCTGCCCCTGGCACCTGCCTGAAATCTGTGCTGCCCATGTGTGTGTGGCCCCAAGCCCCTCTATCTGCCCACTGAGATGGTCTCTCTGACTCTGGAAAAGACCCCAGGCCTCCTGGCCCTCTCCCTTGTTCTAAGGACTTTTGAGTCCCCTTTGTTAGCTCCCTGGGCATCACTGTCACAGCAAGAGCTGTTCTGGAATCCCCTAAATTCACCTGTCCATCTTCCCCTGATTGGGAGCTCAAACCACAACCTCAGGCAGTACTTCCCTGTGCTCCAGCACGCAGGAGCCTGGACCACAGGAGGGCTGGGCATAGGACACATTTGCTGAGTGAATGAAGGAGGGAGTATGTTTTCATAAGCATACCCATGCAATATGTGTGGTTTTTATCTTTGACAGTGGGGGAAACAGTTATTTCCCCCTTAGATTGTAGTTCCCAAATCCTTATTTTGTCCACAAATATTTTTCTGAAAAACAAAGTAACCACAGCATATAGCCTAACCAATATTTCACAGTTCTTTGCTCTTATTGTTTGACTAGCAGGAAATATAGAAAGAGAATAAGAGGTGTGTCCAAGCTCTGATCGGCTTCTCTGCTGGGAATTAGACTGCGTCTGTTTCTCAGGGGCTGGGATGAGCGTGAAGAGCCTGAAACCAGATCTCACAGTTTCCTGCCCAGCTGGTCACCCTTATTCCTGAAAAGGACTGGTTTGTTTTGTTTTGTTGGGTTTTGGTACTTGTAGGCTCTTAATTGCATACATGTCTCATGGTTTTTCATCCTACACTCTTTATTTCCAAAGAGCATGGTGGCTTGGGTGGGTGGCTTATAAACAGCAATTCATTTCCCATAGCTCTAGAAGCTGGAAGTCCATGATCAAGGCACCAGAAGATTTTGTGACTGGTAAGGGCTCAGTTTCTGGTTGATAGATGGCACCTTGGTGTCTCCTCACATGGTGGAAGGTACCAGCTAGCTGTCTGAGGTCTCCTTTACAAAGGCACTAATCCCATTCATGAAGGATCCACCCTCATTGCCAAATCACCTCCCAAAGATTCCACTTCCTAATACCATCCCCTTGGAGGTTAGGATTTCAACATATGAATTTGGTGGGAACACAAACATTTGGTCTAGAGCATTCTGTTCCTGGCCTCTCAAATTCTGCCCTTCTCACATGCAAAATATATTTATTCCATCCAAATAGCCCCTAAAGTCTTCACTCTTTCCAGCATCAGCTCAAAAGCATAAAGTCCAGAGTCTTAGGCAGGCACAGTGGTTCACACCTGTACTCCCAGCACTTTGGGAGGTGGATTACTTGAGCCCAAGAGTTTGATCCCAGCCTAGGCAACATAGCAAGACTGTATCACTACAAAAAAATATGAAAATTAGCCAGGCGCAGTGGCACACACCTGTAGTTCCAGCTACTCAGAAGGCTGGGCTGGGAGGATTCCTTGAGCCCGGGAGGTGAAGGCAGCAGTGAGCTATGATTGCACCACTGCACTCCAGCCTGGGAAAGAGCAAAACCCTGTCTCAAAAAAACAAAAACAAAATAAAGCCCAGAGTCTCATCTAAAACAGGTATGGGTGAGACTCCAGGTACAATGCATCCTGAGGTAATTTCCCCTCTGTGAGCCTCTGAAATCAAACATGTTATGTGCTTCCAAATTACAACGGTGAAACAGGCATAGGATGGACATTCCCATTCCAAAAGGGAGAACTAGGAAAGAAGAAAAGGATAACTGGTCCCAAGTAAATCTAAAACGGTAAAGCTTCAGAATCATCTTTGGCTGGAAGTTCTGCCATGTAGGCCGCCTAGGGCAGTGGGCTTGTCCCTGAGGCTATTCTCTGCCATGGCCCCACCTCTATAGTAGCTCTGTGCCTGGGTCACGCCCCCAGCTCTCCTGGCCTGGAATCATGCTTCTGTGGCTCTTCTAGTACAGAGTCTCAGGAGTGACCCACCTCCATGGCTCTGCTGGGGTCTCTGGGGTGGCCTGACCTCTGCAGCAGGTGTCTGCCTTGGCCCTGTGGCTTTCGGGGGCATCCTTTAAAATCTAGGTGGAGACAGTGATGTTCCCTCAGCTTTGCCAGGCACCAAGCACACTATTTGGAGGCTCAACAGCTGCGCTGAAATGAAATGAAGAAAGAAGAGTCCACAATATGAGGTAGCACTGGGCAACAGTGGCCTTCTTTTTCCACCCAGGCCCTTGCACTCTAAGACTGTGATGGGAAGGGCAGCCCCAGCGATCTCTGAGATGCCTTTTGGTCATCTTCCATCATCTTGATAAATAGCACCTGGCTGCCCTTGAGATGCCAACTCATACAAATCTCTTTATCAAACAGTGGCTTGGCCACACCTTTACTGTTCTCTCCTGAACATGCTTTTTCATTCTGTACAATATGGCAGAGATAGGCTGAGAATTTTCCAAAATTTTAAGTTCTGTTTCCTTTTTGATTAACATTGTCTTTAAGCCATTTCTCTCTTCTCACACTTTACTATAAGTACTCAAGAGAAACCAAGCCATGCCTTCAACATCTTATGTAGAAATTTCCTAATATTCAATTTTAAAACCAAATGTCCCATTTCATCACTCATAAGTTCTACCTTTTACAGAAACCTAGAACAACAACACAATTCATCAAAGTTCTTTGCCACCTTATAACAAGGATGGCCTTTCCTCCATGGTCCAATCACATGTCCCTCATTTCTATCTGACTTCATCAGAATGGCCTTTGCTGTTCATATTTCTACCAGCATTCTATTATCAAACACTTAGGTGTTTTCCTGGAAGACAGGAGATTCCCCACAGCTCTTCTCTTCTCCCTCTGATCCCTCACGAGAATCACCCTTACTGCTCCATCCATGGCAAAATAGGCTTTTGCTAGCTAGAACTTTAAAATTCTTCCAGTCTCTGTGCATTACTCAGTCACAAAGCCACTTCCACACTTTCAGGTATTTGGTACAGGAGTCCCCACTCCTTGGTACTAATTTTCTGTCTTAGTTCATCCAAGCTGCTATAACAAAATGTCATAGGCTGGCTTGTTTATGAACAACAGAAATGTATTTCTCACAGTTCTGGAGGCAGGAAAATCCAAGATCAAGGGGCTGATAGAGTCCATGTCTGGTGAGGATCCCTTCCTCATAGATGGTACCTTCTTGTCGTGGCCTCAAATGATGGAAGACGTGCAGGTGTCTCTGGGGTCTCTTTTATAGAGCCACTAATCTCATTCATGAGGACACCACCTTCACGACCTAATCACTTCCCAAAGACCCCATCTCCTTATTCTGTCACCTTGGGTTTAGGATTTCAACAGATGAAGTTGGGTGAATTTGGGGAGACATAAACATTCAGTCCACAGCAACCTTGCTTGAGAATATCCACTCACAGTATAACAAGAAAAAGGCTCTCTAGAGCCAGTCCCACAGCACCTAGGGGTCATGGGCCCTGAATCTCAGATTCTACCCCTCCCTAGCCTCATTTTTCAAATGGCCCCTCACCAGCTTGTGCTGTTCTGATCTCCCTGCCTGGTGTCTGTAGGATCCAGGCAGCCCACAAAAACTGGAGTCTTTGTTCCTCCCTCTTACCCTGCCCAGATCTGGGGATCTAGCTTCTGGCAAACTTTGCTGTCCCTGGAGACCACCCTTGTGATGGCATCAGTTCAGGGGACCACCTTGCCACCCCCACTCTCAGGGCCACTCTACCACCGCCCCACAGTGGCCCCTCCAGAGAGACCCTTGGCCCACTTTGGTCCCACTATACCAAGGGGACACAGAATGGCTTCAGAGTCCCTTGGTTCTTGGTCCAAGCTGAAGCACTATGGGGACTGTGATGTGGCTGAACCCAGCTGGCATGTGGGCTGCTGAACAGAAATGATAGGCATCCCCAAAGCCCTGTGACCCCAGCATTGTCCTTACTCAAGCACATCTGAACCAGAGTGAGCTCAACTTGAGTATCTCCTCCTCCCCCGTCTCTCCTTCTCTCTTCCCTCTGCCCACCTATCCCTTATACCTCCTGTCACTTTTCCCAGCAGACACAAAGGCCAGGCTGCCAAAGGGTGAGGGCATCTTCTCTAATTCTTAAAAGTAACTCTATGATCTGGTTCCAACAGGCTTTGTCCTTAGTACAGTAAAGGAATTTAGAAAACATTTGTTTTGATAAACCTGAGAATTGTCGTCAGTAGACTTGGTGTCAATTCCTATGGGAAGCTTTAATCTGCACACCCATACACACAATCCCAAGCAAGTAGGTGCCTAGTATGACCAGGGAAAGGTCATGAACTCAGGAGTGAGAATGAAAAATGCATATTAAAAACTCTACTTGATTCATATTCTCTAGACTATGGGCTCCCTGAACACAGGGGTCTCTGTCCACAGTCACCTGGGCTTAAGGAGGGACACGGGGTGGCCACTGCTCTGAAACAGAGTCTTCGCACACAGGAAAGGGGACTTAGAGGAGAAGGAGCTCACACCAGGGGCTCAGTTGAAGCCATTGCCACATCTGCTATTACTACCGTGGTCATATGTCAAAGAAATGAATGCATATCAATTCGCAGCACAGCCATTTAATTCCAAAATATTTGTAGCTCGCTTTATGCTATGATTAATATAAGGAGAGCTAAGTGGAAATCTCAGTTCCTTGGAAGACTATCAATATTCAATTTTGTTGATCTATGGTAATAGAGGAAAGCCAGAGACTGATAATTGACACTTGACTCATTGTGTAATATATGGCAGGCTAAACTCATATATTTCAAACCCTCTTATGCACACTGATGCACACACTGCATACACACACAGACACTCACACACCACACGCCCCCCAACACACATGGCTCCTGTCACTCCCTGCGTGAAATTTTCTTCTCCATTCCCTCAGCCAGTCTCTCTCCTTGTTTCTCCCCCTAAGAACAACTCTAAGCCCTTGAAATGGCAGAAGAAGCCACCACAGGACTCTGAAAGGGAGAAAGAGCAGGGCAAACTCATTAGCAATCAAAAACCCTACTTGATATGTTCCCCAGGACAAGAGGAAGAAAATAGCACCAGAGAGTCCTACGGCCCCTGACCCCAACAGCAGAAGGTGACCCAGACCCTGCATTCCTTGAGCCCTCAGCCTAGCAATGAAGGCCAACCTGAGAAGACTCCTCCCTGCCCCAGATCAAAGAAGAGTCCTGCCAACAACACTAGAGAGCCTGGCAGCAGGCGTGGGGGTCTGGCTCTGTCTGAAGGAACATGCTCCTTCCCCACTGGCCCTGAGCTCACCTCTCCCAGCTAGAGGCTTCGGCAGCTGGGCAGCACTAGGAGGTGTCTCCCAGCTCATGCCTCTGCCAAAGAGGTACTCTTACCCCTTAGTGCTGGAGAATCCCTTCTTCCACCAAGAGACACTGGGACATTGGGTGGCATGGACAGGGCAATCTCCGCCCAGCAGGAAGCATGGGCTGGAGAATGCTCTTTGGCCCTTAGAGACACTGGGCAGCTGAGAGAACTCACAAGGGCTGTCTGCAACAACAGTAGCCCTGTCCAAGAAGCATATTTTGCTCCTGAAGTCCAACGAGGTCTTCTCCCAACCAGAGTCACAGAGGGGACACACAGCTCCATAGGGGTGACCCCACAACAATGATCACCTTCATGGGATTGAAACCACAGCACACAAAAGCAGGCCAGACCACCTGCTAACCCTAAGCATGGCAACTGCCTCCTAAAATGTAGAGTCTCATAGGACCCAGAGTCTAAAAATGCAATAGGCAAAATGTTATCAATATTATTTTTGCCATTAAAAGTAATGGCAAAAACCGCAATTACTTTTGCACCAATCTAATACAATAAGAAGTCACCCATTATACCAAGAACCAAGAAAATCACAATTTGAATGAGAGATAATCAACTGATGCCAGCACTAAGATGAAACAGATGTTGGAACTGTCTGACAAGAATTTTAAAGCAGCTGCCATAAAAATGATTTAACAAGCAACTACAAATTCTCTTGATAAAATTTAAAAATAGAAAATCTCAGAAAGAAACAGAAATTTTAAAAAGAATGAAATGGAAATTATAGAACTGATAACTGCAATAACAGCAACTTTTTAAAAAAACTTGCTAAATGGGCTTATAGTAGAGTGGATATGAGAAATATTGAATCAATAAATACGAAGACAGATCAATAGAATTTATCAAATCTGAAAAACAGGAAAAATAGACACATTTCAACATAAACTTACCAAAACATATATAGAATCTGTATACTGAAAAATTACAAAATGCTGATTAAACAAATCAAAAAAATACTATATAAATGAAAAGACATACTATATTCGTGAATTGGGAGATTAAATATAATAAAGATAATTTTTCCCTACATAGGTTTAATACAATTTCTCTAAGTGTTCCAGCAAGGTTTTTTTTTTGTAGACATTGGCAAGCTTATTATAAAATTAGATGGATAGAATGGATAAAGAAAATGTGACACATATAGACCATGGAATACTATACAGCCATAAAGAAGGATGCATTCATGTTCTTTGCAGGGACATGGATAAAGCTGGAAACCATCATTCTCAGCAAACTAACACAAGAACAAAAAACTAAACACTGCATGTTCTCACTCATAAGTGGGAGCCGAACAATGAGAACACATGGCCACAGGGAGGGGACCATCACACACCGGGGCCTGTTGGGGGGTGGGGGGATAGGGGAGGGATAGCATTAGGAGAAATACCTAACATAGATGACAGGTTGATGCGTGCAGCAAACCACCATGGCATGTGTATATATATGTAATAAACCTGCACGTTCTGCACATGTATCCTAGAACTTAAAGTATAATAATAAAAAATAATTATAAATTATATGGAAAAACACATGGGCTAGAATACCTAAAACAATCTGAAGAAGAACAAAGTATAAGCCATCACTCTACCCAATATCGAGACTTTCTCTATTAAGCTAAAGTAATGAAGATAGTGTCATATCAATGAAGAGATAGATTCACAGATAAATTGAGCAGAAGAGAGACTTAGAAATAAGCCTGTTTGTGTATATCATGTCAGTTATCAATTTATTGCCTCTCAGCTCCAAAGAACACTTCCATATGTGCTGTATGATAAATCCCAGAGATCCGTTAAGCTTTTCTCCTATGTCCCATGCTATACTTTCTTAGTACAGAGTGCTGAAGGGACTTTGCAGAAGGATAAGGGTTTTGACATTTCTAATCTTGGCTGTGGGTAGGATCAGCTGTGTGGGGACATCTGATAGAGGCTTCCCCAAGCCACAGGCCCCAGAACACAATGCCCTTGTGACCTGGCAGCTGTGGCCTGGTCATAACCTATCCACTGACTCCTCCACATGGAAACGAAAGCCCCCAGGTGGCCTGCATGCCTTGGCATACTTTTACCATGAAACATTCCTCAGCAGTAAAAAAGAATTAAGCATTGAAACACACCACAACTCTGATGAATCTCATGGGAATTATACTGATTGAAAGTCAATTATAAAAGGCTACATACTTTATGATTTCTCTTGCATGACATTTTTGAAATAACAGAACTATAGGATGGAGGTACTAATTAGTGGTTGCTGGAGTTAGGGATGGGCATAGGGAGAAAGGTAGAAGTGGCTACCTTTCTGCCCTGGAAGGACCAGAATTCCACAAGAATCTTGCATGTTGTCCTCCTACAACCTGTTCTGTTGAATTAAAACAAAATGATATTGTTAAATCCCAAATCAGATGTTCCTTGTTTCAGGCTTGATAAATTGCACAGTGGAATAGGTCAACTCCTCAGGCATCTTGGAACCTCATCCATGTTAGGAATGGGAGATTCATTCACTGAATGGAAACGTACACTTTTTAGGTGCCAAAATGCAGACCCAACCCTCACTGCTGCAGGATGCACAAGCGGGGGCTGAGTTTGAGAAGGCTCCAAGCCAGTTGACTGCAATTAAAGATTCTACTTTTTCCTATACTGCTAATTAGGACCAGCTTGATGATGCAAAATGAAAGAGCCTTCATTCACAATTATTTATAATTTGAAGATGGTGACAGCAGAGCATTAAGCCAAGCACACGGCCCTTGTGACAGTGGAGCCCTGTGTACCTGCCTGGGTTGCTTGCCCATGAAGCTACTCTTATTTGTTCTCTGTTCTTGGTGCTAATTTTTATCACATAGGGAAGTTGTTGTCTTTACTAACTTTATTTTAGCCCCAGGAATTGTTCAGCACCATTGCAGCATGGGGAAGAACGGTGCCCACCGGCCCTGGAAGGACCAGACACCGGTGGGAGGAAGTGGAGTGGACGCCTCCCACCTTAACCTTGGTGCCGCTGGCATCTGCATCCATCTTGCAGAGCATCTGGAGTCTGTCTTGTTTAACTTGGCTTCTGACCCAAAGAGCTCAATTTCCTGCATTTCAGACCACAAAGGAATCCTGATGAATCCCTATGGAGGACTCGTAATGTGATAATAGGGAAATCTGAATAAGATGAGTGAATTGTATCAATTCAACCATAGAATGCCATCCACAGAGGGAGGCTGTCTACAGAGGGATGCCATCTCGTAGACCCTTGGACAGCCTCCCTCCATGGTCAGCATTCTTGGGGAGTTGTGATCACCTAGCTGGTATTAGCTCTCTGTGCCCAGGAGTCCCCTGGGGCTGCCTTCTACCAAGCTGCAGTTGTGCTCTGAGCACACTCACAGGCCAGGCTTGCACTAGACAACGTTAGGTAACTTCTCCCCTTCCATTCTTTGTGTTGCTGCAGTTCTGTAGGTAGAGGAGGGAAAGCACACACTCAAAAGGGAAGGCAGGGCCTGTCTTTTGCACTCAGGATCGGCACAGTGACCGTGCTGCAGGATTACAGCACATATGAGACATTCCCTATGGCTCTCCCGGGGCTGGCAGGGATGTGCGGCAAGAGCACAGCAGGAGTTTGCTGGAAAACAGCATGCACAATGCTTTTTTTCCCACTTTAAATTTTACCTGGGAGAAAAAAATGTTTCAGAGGAGATAATAAATTTTATTTAAGTAATTAAAGAAGGGGCCACCTAGTATACAAGAAAGAAAATTATATTTGAAAAATAGAAATAAAAATATATTTGAAAACTACAATAATTTAAAGCTTTGACCATGGCTCAGGAATGGATAGATAGATGAGTAACACAGATCATACATTTCAGGAACAGATCTAAGCATATATAAAAATTTAATGTAGGAGAAAGGGAGCATGTAAACTTTTGTTTTTATAAAAATGGTAACTGCACTAATCATTTGAGAAAAATATTAAAGACCTTGTGCCATACAAATAAATGGATGCAAGACAATTATTTTTAAAAAACATAAAAGTAATGAAAGAAAATACAGTTGGGCCTGTAGATACATCTCGATGTGGAAAGGGCCCTCTACATAGGGCCTCAAGGCAGAGACCACACGGTTAAAAAATAAGGGATCTGACCTCTCTCCTTCCACCCAAAAACATAACAAATAAGAAAATACAGTGTTAGATTAAACACCCCTAACAAACTAGAGAGATGGATGACAAAAAAGAACCATATTTTTCACTCTGTATGATGAAGATTTTATACCTTAAATCTTAAAGCCTAATACTGAGACACTAAAGGAATTGGGCAAAGAATACCAAAGGATGATTCACATGCAAAAATGCAAATTAAAACCGAGGAGCTGTTATCTTCCACCGTGCAACCTGGAAGGCTTTTTTTTTTTTTTTGAGACAAGTCTCAGTTGCCCAGGCTAGAGTGTAGTGGCACCATCTCGGCTCACTGCGACCTCTGCCTCCCAAGTTCAAGCGATTCTCCTGCCTCAGCCTCCCAGTAGCTGGGATTACAGGCACCCACCACCACACCCGGCTAATTTTCTTGAATTTTTAGTAGAGACTGGGTTTCACCATGTTGGCCAGGCTGGTCTTGAACTCCTGACCTCAAATGATTTGCCCACCTAGGCCTCCCAAAGTGCTGGGATTACAGGCGTGAGCCACCACACTTGGCGCCTGGCAAGGCTATTTTATGTTGGTACTACCCAAGCAAACATCTATCAGTAGTAGGTTAGATAAATAAGGGAGGAATAATTTGAAAGCCCAAAAGGAAGAGATTGGTTGGAAAAGTTTTGTTACATTCAAAGTAATGGAATCCCAGAAGGCCATTAACAATGATGTTGTAGGAGTGTGTTAATGATACAGAAAGATGTTGAAAATACCAGGTTTTTTGAACTAACAGGCTTTGAAATCACGATTCTGTTTTTAGGTAGAGTGTACTGAAAACATTATATGTAAAATCGAAAAATTATTGGAATGACTGACATTAAAGCATTTAAAGTGGTTATTCTTGAATGGGGTAGTTTAAATAGTTTTAATTTTTTATCTATTTATATATACTATAAATACAATTTTTCCTTAAATTTCCTTATAATAAATAAATAAATATAAATAAATTTCCTTATAATTTTCTTACGTGAGAAAGAGAGAATAAAATTCTTATTTCAAAGAAAAATAGAGTCAACACTGCATCATCAGCTGGAGAAGAGCTGAGCTACCTTTGGTACTTCTGGTACACCTGGTATCCCTGCTACACCTGGTCCCCTGGCACACCTGGTGCCTTGTACCTCTGGCACCCCTGATGTGCATAGTCCCTGGGCACACCTGGTACCCATAGCACACTTGGTCCCATGGCACACCTCGTACCCCTGGCACACCTGGTCCCTGGATGCACCTGGTACCCATGGCACACTTGGTTTTCTGGCATACCTGGTCCCCTGGCACACCTTGTTCCTGGCACACCTGGTCTCCTGGCACAACTGGCACCCTTGGCACATCTGATCCCTCCAGCACACCTGGTACTCTGGCACACCCTAGTACACCTGATATACCTGAAGCAAAGGAGTTGGCCTGTGACATTGCCCACTCAAAAAGTGAGCTGTTGGAGCACATAGATTACCTGGCCCCAGGGGAATCCCAATTTGAAAAGCCCTGGATCTGGATCCTGTCCATCCTTCTCCTTTCAGACTCAGTTTTTGTCTACACTGTTCCAGAGCAGGGACCATCACAGTGACTGATGCAGAGACCAACACAGCAGGAAATTCCACAGTAGATCACACTCCATGAAGATGGAGAGTCTGCCTCAACCCAACCCAGGGACTGACCACAGGGAGCCGGCAAGGGAGTCGGTCATCAGTCATGATGTGCGGCGCTCCACCAAGGAGTCAAAGGCAGGAAATGAGAATAGACTGGAGGTCGGTGAAGCGCTTTGTCAGTGGCCAGGAAAGCAACAACCAGCTCCTATGCAAAGCTCTGGGACAACTTGAGCTCTTGCCTCACTCTCTCCACCCCTCCCCTACACTACTTGTATTTTGGGACCAGCATGTTCAGAATATCTGGTATGAGGAAGATGGGGCAGACAGAGCGAGAGAAAGAGAGACCCAGGCCTAAATTTCTCCACTCGTTACAGGCATGGAAAGTGAAGGAGGCTGCCCAGGAGATTTTTCATGAGTTCTGACTTTATGGCACATCACCTGGGAGGCGATAACAGATGGCCTAGTGCCAGTCCCAGCTTTGGAGCAGGCAGATCAGAAATGCCCCTCCCCCGGGATACCTAGGAAGAGGATGGGCCAGGAGGGCTGCAGAGTCCTTTCTCCCCTAAGTGACCTGCTGGAAATGCTCAGCAAATTCTTGTTAGAACAACCGATCTCATGCACATCCATAAAAACATGCATTTGAACAAACAGAATCTCTTCCTCTTTGGTGCATGCCCTTTTGCACAAATTCATGCTTTTGAGCAGATACTCCGCTTCTGGGGCAGGAGTGCATCACTGTGTCAGTCTTTCATTTTCTCTTCTGGCATCTGAATACTCTCATTTCATCTTAATTTTCCACCAGTTCTTCCTCTCATTTGCTACTGATCTGCCTGGCTCTCCTTTATACCGCATCTGAGCACCCTGCACATGCCTCTAGAAAGTGAATGAGAGCCTTAATTGGAAAATGCTTTCTCAGCCACCATAGGGAAGAGAAGAATACTCCAGCTAATAATGTCTTTTCCATAGAGCCCTGGACCAAATGACTCTCTCTGTTTTAATTGAGAGCCAAAGCTTTTGAAAATGAACATGTATCTTCAGGGATGGATAAAGAATGCAGTTTGATCTTATGGAAATGTCATGTTGGGATGTGAAGGTGACGGATTGTTCAAGAATCAACCAAAGAGGACAGCTCTGGCCCAGGCTGCTGAGGGACAACTCAGCTCAGATGACGCCCCCAGAGAGCAGTGGGATAATTTGGGGAGGGGCCACATGGTGGTTGCCAATGAGTCTCGATAGGTAGAAAAAAGGACTGAAATGCAGGCAGCGACTAAGGACAAGGTGACAGTCTGTGTCTTTGAATGGCATGCTATTTCCAACAAGTATCCCAAAGCAGAAATAAACATGGTTGGAAGGTAAGCACAGAACATGAAATATCTACTGAGAGTTGAGGGCCACACCAGAGTGGTTGGGAGGGGGAAGAAGAAGAAACTTCAGGAATAAAAGCATTGTTAAGTCTCTTAGCATCTGTCTATAGATGGAGACAGGCGGGGTGGAGGCTGTCGCAGGGCTTCTTGTGGGGTGTCCACCCTTCTATTGGCCTCCTTGGACACCACTGCCCTGAAAGGGAGGGGAAAGTGCATTTCCCAAGCTGAAGCCCTGGCCAGGGCCTCTAATTTTACTTCCATGAGTGTGCCCTGATTGATTTTGAAAGGGAGGAGGTGGATCATAAATAAAACACAGCGCACAGCCGAGCCATAATCAGCTGCAGCTGCTGCTGGGATAGAGTCCTGACAAGCAAATGGCATCATGATGGAGCATTCCTTGGGACTGGCAACATTTGGCTGCCAGCATGGGGGCAGGGAGGCAGTCTATTATTAGGAACGTGCCTGAGAAGTGAGTTTGCAGAATTCATTGCTCTAGATTAAAATCACTTTTGCAGGGAACAAACCCTGGAGATGGCGGAGGTATGTAGACTTCCTCTCAGCTTGAAAGATGTATCAAACTTTAAGAGGGGCTTGGACCACCTATTTGCAAATTCCTTTTTCATGCAGTTAATTTTCTGTATTTTTCATCCAAATCTTAAAGCAGACCCCTCCTTTAAAAGTGTATGGCCAGCCGCGCTGGCTCACGCCTGTAATCCCAGCACTTTGAAAGGCCAAGGAGGGTGGATCACCTGAGGTCAGGAATTGGAGACCAGCCTGACCAACATGGTGAAACCCTGTCTCTACTAAAAATACAAAAATTAGCCAGGCATTGTGGCGGGCACCTGTAATCCCGGCTACTCGGGAAGCTGAGGCAAGAGAATTGCTTGAACCCAGGAGGTGGAGGTTGCACTGAGCAAAGATCATGCCATTGCACTCATCCTGGGCAACAAGAGTGAAACTCCAGCTCAAAAAAAAAAAAAAAGTATATGGCCAATAGATCACCAGAAAGTGCCCTAAAGTAGAGGGCTGTTTACATAAATGACTAAGGCACATAGGGACCCTGGAGGCTCTGACTGTGACCTGGATCTGAGTGGGGAAACCCCACACGCTCATTTCTTGGAGTTTCTGCACGCATGTTTTGCTTATTAAAGAGAATTATAAATCCCATGCTTTCTAAATCTTTTGTTGGAAAGCAATTTCTTCCCAGAGATGAAAAGATGTTAACATGAAGGCGCTGCTTGGAAAACAGGGCACAGGACTGGCTGCATTTCAAACGAGGTGCCGGAGCTTATGCAACATTTACAACGGAATTCATTAAAAATTGGTTTTGGTCTCTGAGGACCTGTTGGAGCATCTAGGCCTCATGTTGGGGAGGCTGGGAGACTCTGTGAAGAGGATTATTTGGAGCATGTATCCGAACCCCCTGTAGGGGTGGAAGATGTTTTCTCTTTTAGCTCAAGTCAAGAGCTCATCCTGCCCGCTTCTGTGTGAGGAACTGCTTCTTGTGGCTGTGAGGATCATGGGGAATGGGAGACCCACTGTGCTGGGAGTGATGCCCTGTCAGAGCCGGCTGCAGCTCAGGGTGCAGGAGGCCTGATGGGATGCGGGTGTGGTGCAGGAGGCAGCAGCATCAAAGGCCAGCTCAGCTCCCTCCACCTCCAGCTCCCTGAGTAAGCAACCCACAGAAGTGAACCCAACTGTAGGTGAAGGGGCTGCGGTGACAGACCCCTCCCCGCCCACCCAGTGAGAGGGGAGCTAGGGAAGCCAGAATGCACTGTGGGACGGTTAGCAGGAGGCCCCTCCTGGGCCCAGAGGGCAGGTCCTCAGTTCTCTCCTCCTCCTGTGGTCCCTCCTCCAAACCTTCATGTGGAGCAGTGAGCCCTCAGCCATGAGTGGAGAGGCCCTGGACAGCAGGAGAGACCAGGCTCAGACAGACTGGCTGGCCCTGAACTGGGCCCACCCACATGGGCCTGCAGGGGACGCTCAATTCAGGTCAACACAGGATTCAACACAAATGACCAAATTGAGACCATGTTATAAGACTGTGTTTTGAAGGCTTGAGTAGACAGAATACTTCCATCAAGAGTTTTTTTTAAAAATAGTAAGAGAAGTATAAGGCCTGCTGCATTGCTGTCCCTGGGCAAGAGAAAGATTCCCTCCACTGAAGACTTTCTTAGAGAGACAAAGAGAATATTTTCTGATTGTGCCATGCAAGTCTAGACCAGCTAAAGTGCAGGTATGCGGATTTTATTTCTTATTAGCAACAAACAGTTTGATGATAGGCCAAAGACCAAGAGAAGGATTTGAAGATACTTCCATGAGCAATGCAAATTTAGAAAACCCAACAATGGAAACCAGAAACAGAGAGAGAAAAAAAAAACACTCAAAATAGGAAACAGAGAGCGAACAGGCCAGCACCTGGTTGGGGCCCCGCACTGGGCAGGATTCAGGGTGGACTGTCCTTACCTGTTTTCCATTATCTGTCTTCATTCCTCCATTCAGAGCAGTCTCTGCTTCATTTGGATGGGCAATTACCTTGGAGCAATTTTCTATGAAAAAGGGTGTGTTTTCCACATTGAATCCCCAGGATAATGGTTTATGATGCTGGCGTTGCAAGTCCCTGTGGCTCTTCAGATGCTGTGAGTGCCAATCACAGATCCACAGACTTTTCAGGCTTACTCAGTGTTAGATCCCCAAAGGCCCCTAGAAATAATCTTTTTCAGTGATGTTCATATGTTAAAAGCACCAAAATACCTTCTTTAAATAAAATTGTATATAGAAGCCCAATCTATAAAACCCAGTCAAGAGCAAGAAATCCCTGACCCTCAAAAGGGGAAGGTCCCACAGTCCAGGTTCTGGGGATGCCCTTGGCCTTGCCCCATGGCATCTTAGTGGAAACCCTGCTGTTTCTCAGAGCATATTTTGAAAACACTGTGCTGCTGCCGGGCATGGTGGCTCACGCCTGTAATCCCAGCACTTTGGGAGGCCAAGGCAGGTGGATCACCTGAGGTCGGGAGTTCAAGACCAGCCTGACCTACATGAAGAAACCCCATCTCTACTAAAACTACAAAATTAGCCTGGCATGGTGGTGCATGCCTGTAATCCCAGCTACTTGAGAGACTGAGGCAGAAGAATCGCTTGAACCCTGGGTGGGGGCAGGCGGGGGTGGAGGTTGTGGTGATCTGAGATAGAGTCATTGCACTCCAGCCTGGGCAACAAGAGTGAAACTCCATCTCAAAAGAAAGAAAGAAAAGAAAAGAAAAGAAAAAAGAAGAAAGAAAGAGAGAAAGAAAGAAAGACAGACAGACAGACAGACAGACAGAAAGAAAGAAAGAGAAAGAAAGGGAGAGAGAGAAAGAAAGAAAGAAGAAAACACGGTGCCAACTCAGTCTGCTTGTGTGGCAAAGCAGACTGGCCCAGGGGAGCCAGGCTGGACGCAGCACCAGCGTCTTCACTCTTGGCCTGAGGCCCCTGTCACTGTGTCCATCGCAGGGGGGGCGCAAACGCTGCATCTTCGCTCTGAAATCATTGCTGCAGATATTGTTTCAAGGCAATGCATAGATCTTGTTCAAGTCTTTGATCTCTTATCCACTCTATTAGGGTAGAAGAAACATGCTCAAGTTGCCTCATTAGCGGAGGAATAAGGAATTAAGGAGAAAGGATCACATATCTGTTGTCTGTGTCTGCATAACAAACCAGTCCAAAATTTAGTGGCCGTACGTTGTTTCTCCTGGTTCTATGGGTTGACGGGGCAGTTTTTCAGCTGGCCTCAACATTCAGCCGGAAATGTTGATTCCATGTTCTATCGTCTCCTCAGAGAAACAAGGAGTCACTGGGCCAGAGCAAGATTCAGGCATTCTTAGGCTATCTAAGCAAATACCATACAACATTGCAACAGATCCGTCCAGCTAAATTTGAAGGGCATTCCACAACCACTGATTTTTTCATTTAACAAGCATGTTAGAGACCCAGGAACTGGGCAGGGGCTGGAAGGACGAACACTGTCCCTAAACTTTCCAAGTAGAGGCCACATCTAAGGAGGAGGGAGCCTGAGGGCAGAAGCCACATTTAAGGAGGAAGGAGCTTGAGGGCAGAGGCAACATCTAAGGAGAAAAAGCCTGAGGGCAAAGGCCACGTATAAGGAGGAGGGAGCCTGAGGGTGGAAGGAACTTCTAAGGAGGAAGGGAGCCTGACGGCAGAGGCCACGTCTAAGGAGAGAAAGCCTGAGGGTGGAGGCCATGTCTAAGGATAATGGAGGTCAGGTTCAGAAAGAAGAAAACAAGGAGGAAGGGGAAGGGGTGAAACAGAGGCATCTACTCTCTTTATACATCATTCCTGGAAGCTCTTCTGACTGGGCTTATGGGCTAGAACTGGGTCTGCTGCCCACCCCTGGCTGTAATGGAGGATGGAAAGTTTCATTTCATACCTGGGAATGCTAATTCCAAGAATAAAATCAGACTCCTGTTAAAGAATAAAGGCATAATGGGAGCTGGGTAGACAACCAGCCGTTTCTTGACATGAGGCAGTCAGGAAGCATATGGGAGAGGCTAAGGAGAGTGAATCCATAAAAGGAGTGCGGGGAGACGTTTAAGAGCAAACTGTCTTCTCCTTGTCTTTGTTGGGAGACCCACACTGGGGAGGTATCCACAACCTGTCTCCACGTGGACACATTACCCACAAACATGGAAAGTGGCCCTCAGATGCCTCTTGCAATGAGATTCCCTTTCATAGATCATAAAAACGGTGGACCATGGGATGTTATATGGTTTTCATTTGTAGTTTTGTAGGGCATCATCATTAGCACTCTGAATTTTTACCGAGGGGTTGAGTAGAGGGGTTGTAGGGGCCTACCATCCCCACAGAACTGGCCCATGTCTGTCCTTGCAGAGCTTCCAGGGAAGCCAGGAGTGGAAAAATTCCCATTTCAAGCTTATTATTTCAGCAGCGTGCTGTAGTTAATTGAAACGATACAAAATTATTTTTCAACATCCATAAAACCTGCCCTTCCTCTCCTACTTCATAACACAGCAGCAAGCAAGCAAATGAGCACCAATTCATCTTCATTTGCTTCATTGTCTTTTGATGTTGTTCCTAAGTCATCAGCTCCCCTAACGTACCGTGGAAGTCTGCCATGCTGAATGTTGGCGTTGTTGCAGACTGGATAATAAAAATGCAAAACGTGCTGGCTGTGCTAACAAAGAAAAATAAACATGATAGATGAGGGGAAACTTCATTTGGGTTCTGTTCCTGACAGTTCATACAAGTTCATGATTGTTGTTGACGTAAATAATGTACAGCGATGAAGATGACAAGACTGGCTGGCTCATATTTGAACTTTATCCATTTAAATCATGTTTTCCCAAACTGTTGCAAATAAATTAAAAGCCCCATGCCAGGGAGATTGAGTGGCAGTAAGTTCTGAACCACTTAGGGCCAGAGGTTTATGTTCCTAAGGGCAGAAGCTTCCAAGCTGACGAGCCCCACAGTCTGGGCACAGCTGCCTGTCTCACTTCCATGTCTGAAGAGACCCATCCAGTGCACAGTGGAAGGAGCTAGAAGCTATCACTGTTCACAAGATGGCCTCCTCCTGGGGTTCATGTCATGATAACAGCTCTCCAGGGGCGAGCACACTGATGCAAGACTTGCCTCCTCTCTCCTTATTTTTCCAAGAATAATAAACAACTCCCTGTCCAAACTCTAGGCTGATGTTTATCTCGGGTTGTGGAGGCACGGAAAGAACAACAACAACAATGGCTTCCGCTCTGTTGAGAAATTTGAGGCTTAAAACAATGAACTGGCACTTGTGAAATGCAAGGTGTGTAACTTTGAGCTTCTCCTAGAAAGTATGACTGGAACTTTCTGAGTGAGGACCGTTGTCACTGCGCCCAGATTTCAAAATATAGTGGATTGATAGAAAAATGGAGGTATAGTAAGGCCAACAGAGCAGGAGAGGGGAGAGGGGTGCCATTGAAAAGATAATTCACTTACTCAGACTCCAAGAGGAGGGGACACCCTGCCTTATGCCGGGGTGCATGGGGAAGCACTAGGGCTGGTCAGGGAGCAGAGGGAACTGGAGGAAAACATGGCCAAGAGCCTTTATTGAGGTTTCTGTGGGAAGGAATAAGTGATGTAGGGTATGCAAGCTTAGGATTGGCTTGCAACAATCCTAACTTCAACAGGCTCTGGGGCATAAGGGGTGCCCCTGGGGCATAGTGGCCCAGAGCGTGAGAATCCAGTAAGGAAGGTGATGGGGTGTGGGCGCTGGATTTGTTGGTTTGTATTTGAGAAGCATCTCTTGTATGAGTTGTTTACTACTTTTACAAATTGATGAACCCTGGGAGGGGCAGTCCCTACAGGGCCAGCAAGGCCCTAGTTGTCAAAGTGTCACTGAGCAACGGTCTCATAATCCAGTGAACACAGGAGCCACTATTATGGCATCGGCTTTTGAGAAAGGCAAAAGCCAATGCCATTGTGAGTCTACTGGCAAGGAGATAGGTGGCAATTCTCCAACCTGTCTCCCATGCTCTGACACAAAGTGACATTTTAAAATTGTAGCATTCTCTACCTCAAGCCATCTAGGCCTATCTGGGAGTGGGTCAAGCTTTTATGGCATTTCTAACTAGTCCCAGATGATGCCAGTGCAGCCAAACTGCCAGGCTGGTGCTGTTACCAATTAGGAGGCTGAAGGATACATGTCTTGCCCAGGATACATGTCTTGCAATTTTGGCTCTGTGCCATGTATAACAGCTTAGGCAATTGTTAATGGGTTTAAGCTGGTCTCACGGTTACAAAAGCATTAGGAAATATAGAAAATAGAACACGTGGTTAACACAACCCACCCTGGGCTGGAGAGGTGGGAAAAGCTGCCTTGTGGAGCTGTGTTCATCGGAGCAGCTATAGAGGGTGGCTGTGGTGCCACAAGGGTGGCTGTGGTGCCACAAGCGTGGCTGAGGGATGAACCACAAGGGACTTCTCCCACAGTACAGACCCCCAAGGCTGGGAGGAGCTGACCTCAGGGAGTTTGGCAAGGATGGTTTGCCCGTGGGCAGTCCAGAGGCAACCTGGGCCTCTAGCAAGGCAGCTAGCTCAGCATGAGGCAGCACCACGCTTGTCTGCAGCAGGAGGAGCACCTGTGTCTCTCACTGGCCATGTGCTTGCCACCAACTGCTTGCCTTCTCATGTCTTTTGAATTCTTTCCAAGACAAGAAAATAATTTGCTTCCTACAGATACTACATGAATTAATTTTGCTCTCAAAGAATTTCTCAAAAGTGGGGAGAAAGGAATCTCCTGGGCATGCATAGCTGTTCTACAGAATCACATCCTCGAATCTTTTTTAATGACCTGCCAGGTGACTACCTTCTGCACGGACTCACAGCAGCAAGGTCAGAGGACTTTCTGCCCCAAACTCTCCCATTCTCCTGTGTCATGGTAAGCAGAAATACAGACACTGAAGGTGGACGTGTAATGAGGACAGGACCTTCACCTGCCCACAGGTGTCGGCACAGGCTGGACATTCCCTCGTTCATCCCCTCCTTCCAGCCTGCCTCTCCCTTCATGGGCACAGCGCCTCCTGGCCTCATGCCTGCCTGGTTCCAGAAGGCTGGCCTCGACCGTGCCTCCCCAGGGAGTGTCCGGCCTGCTCCCAGGAGCACAGCGGCCTCACTAGCTTCAGACTCTTCAGTGTGCTCTCCTCTTCCCTGTCTCAGGTAACTTCATATCAGTTCTGTGTTAAACAGGCCAGGAAGGATCATCTCTATCACACATGAGGACCGGAGTCTCAGAGAAAGCCAACCAGTACAGTCTAAATGAGATCAGAGCTTGGATGTCCCAACACCAAGTCAAGAACTCCTTTCATGGTGATTCTGTCACAGCCATAAAGACTCCGTCCAAAGAGCAGGCCCCAGGACAGCCACACTCCTATCCTAGAGCTTTGGTTGTAAAGGAGAACATAACTTAAAGTGGCATTAAAAAAAGAAAGGACATGTGTTGACATATTGGGCACAAAGGTCTAAAGGCAAGGCTGGCTTTGGGCAATAGCTGACCCAGGTGTTCAAATGTTGTGCACTGATTTCTTCCCTCAGTTTCTCAAAAGTGTCTCTTCAGCACTGGCTTTCCCTCCACAACCTCAAAATGGTGGTCAGCAGCTTCCTCTCTCGCTGCCAGCTTCCAATCAGGAGGAAAGTGTTTTGCTTCTCTGGGACCCAAATGTCTTGCACTTGAGTGCTACTGAACCTGATTGGACTGACTTAAGTCGTATGATTATCCCTGAACCAATCATGGTGGGGTTCATGTCTTGATTGGTTTAAGGCAATCCCAATGGGCTCTTAGAAATTGGTTTGGGAGGTGGGGCCAACTGCTCCCAAACTGCACGTCCAGGAAAGAGGAGGCACTGACAGGGAGAAAGCAGGAACCCACCACCGTAGTGCCTCTTACTCTCAAACTTGGGATACTCTAATCTTGCCTTACTCTTTATTGAGTCAGGAGGTAATCACCAAAGATCTGTGGCACTGAAGGGCCCCATCCAGGAGAACCCAGCAGCACTGGGTGGAGGCTCAGCAGATGGCCCTGTAACCTCTCAAACGCGGACCACAGAGGTGGTGTTTCCCCGCATCAGCCTCCTCCTCCTCCAAGATCCCTCTTCAAATGAATCCATGTTCCCTTCAAACATAAACTGAAATTTTTCCATGTCCCTTGTTGAAGACAGTGCTTCTCCGGGCATACAAATCCTTGCAGTGTGCTGGGATGATGATTCTGTAAGACAGACGACAAGGGGAAAAGGTGAACTTGCTGGAAAACATCTCTCCAAAGATCTGATGAAAGGCAAGGTTTTCAAGGCTATATTCTCAGCATAAAATAAGGAAATAAGGCCAGGCATGGCAGCTCCCATGGGTAATCCCAACGCTTTGGGAGGCTGAGGCAGGAGGACCACTTGAGGCCAGGAGTTCCAGATCAGCCTGGGCAGCATCGTGAGACCCCATCTCTACAAAAAATCAAAAAGTAAAAAAATAAAATAATGAAATAAATAATATTTTTAAAAAACAAATTCAGAGCTTGGTATTCCCAGTGGGTAATTTTTGAGAGTGACAAAGCCAAAAGCTGAAAGGAGAAAGGGCCGTAAGTTTGTGGCCATAATTACACATTTTTTGGGGCCCCTGGTTGGTTCTAGAAATTACCTGGCTTCTGCACTACATGAGACCTTTGATTGTGTCCATTGCTATCACTTTATAAGTTTTTCAGACCAGATATGTCAAAGCTATTTATTTTGTCCTGAATACATTCTTTATCATGAAGACAAGTGACCACCACACGATCAGCCATGTCTTTCCAAAGCAAAATGAAGTGAGAAGAAAGCAGTCATCCTTTCGCACCCTACTATTCTTTTCTTTAAAAAGAAAAACCAGAAATAGAACTCAAAGCAAAAGCTAGTACATCTAATCACTGTTTTAAAAATACCCAAGTAGGCAAGTTGTAAAGAAGTACAGTCATCGAGGTATAAGGAGAAAGGTTAAATATGGTTCTATTTTGTAAAGAACTTCCAGTATGACTCCATGTTTTACATTTGGAAAACCAGAGAAATTTAAGGTGTTCCTGTTCTCAAAGCTCTTCCTCGAGAAACTGGAGCTGAATTCATTGTCATCAACTGATTGGTAACCAGTGGCCTTTCTCTTAAATGTTCTCTGACTGTGTTCCAAGATAAAACTTTATTTGGAAACAAATACTCTAAAAATAAGGCCACTGACTCTTCCAGCATCTCCTCGTTTACAGAGTCTGACCAATGCCTGCAAGACCATCCTGCAGCTGACTCCCCCTCATACTCGCTAAACCACTAATAAGGTCCACTCCCCACCCCAGGTCACACATGGTTCCCCATGGTGTGTGAGCCCCTTTGTTATAGCAAACATGAAATATAACTTTGTCAGCCACAGATGTGTCCCTATTGGTCCTTAGCTGACAGATACCAACATGGGTTATAAGTGTTATATATGCATATACGAAAAATACAAAATTGCATGAAACTAAGATTATAATCACAGTTTGTCATTCTCCCAGGTATGAGCAATCTCAGTCACTTTCAGTTTTCTTTATATTTATGTAATTCTACTGAATACACTTTCTAGTTTTCTTTTTAATTAAGAAATAGTTCAAAGCCAACCAATCCACGGAATTATATACTGGCCACTTGCACATCTACCACCAAGAATTGATACCTGTGTGTGTTGTGTCATCATTGCTCCAGGTCCCAGAAAAATAAATAAATAAATAAATAAATAAATAAATAAATAAATAAAATATTTGAGATAAATAAGTAAGAATTTACTAAATTCTTATAAATAAACAACTATTTAAGATAAAATATTTGAGTTAAAATCCCTTCCTCATCTGCCAGCAATCCCTCTTTCTGTAGAGGTGACCCCTCAGTTGAGTTAGGTTTATACATGTCATGAACAATCACTACAATGTGTATACTTAAAAATAAGATAGGTGGTTGCTTTGATGCTTTTTAGAATATGCCTCATTGCCATATTCATGCATCTTTTTGTCGTGTCTTTTCCTTGAATTATCGTGTTTTTGCTATTGACCTTTGTTGATGTATGTAGATCTAGTTCATTTATTTTAACTGCTCTGTAATATTCCATCCAGTCAAGAAACCATTCACTTATTCATTCCTATGCTGAGAGATAGTTTGTTGTTTCCAACATTTTCACTGCTACAAACAATACTGAGAAATCCCCTTACCCACATCGTCCTGTGCTCACCAGGAAGTAGGATTTCTAGTCGTAGGCTATGTGTCATTTCACCTGTAATCGTACGGGCAGAGTGCTCCTATAAGTGGTTGTAGAACCAGAGGAAGACGTCACTTGCTGCCTTCAGCTGCCTACGCCACCATGGCCACTCCATTCCAGCCCACTTATCTCTGGGACACAGGTAAAGGGGTTTGCTCTCAAACCCAATGATTTTGACAGAGCCTCCCAGCTTCCCACCGCCCATGTATGGCAGGGTTGGCAGCTGCCCAGGTGGAGCTCTGCATATTCTTGGGACATTCCTGTAAACATACCCCCTCCCCTGATCCAGCCAGCACACTACTATCTGCAGGAAATCTCTTCCTGCTTAAAATAGATTGATTTCTGTTTCCAACCCTGAATTCCAGCCTCCACACACTCCCACCAGCAGTGTTGAAGACTTTCTATTTTCCTTGGTATTAGCAGACTGGTTTTTGCCAATCTGATGGTGGGGAAATGGTATTTAAGTGCTGTTTTGATTTGCATCATGCTGAGCGCCTTTTCATTTCCTCTTTTATATATCTAATCATACTCTTTGCTTGTTATAATCAACAGGATAATTAAACCTACATAGTGTAATGCATAACCACAGATCTTAGCGGCTTAACATCAAAAAAGGTTAATTTTGCTCAACACATGTGTGATGTGAACCAGTTCTTTCTGGAACTCTCTCTCTCTCTAATCTGGGATTAGACTGGGATCAAATGACTCAATCATCTTAGGAGTTTTGCCTTTAGTCATGAGGATAAGAAGTAAGAAAAAACACAGAAGATGATGTGGGACATTTTAGGAGCCAGGCCTGGATGAGGAAAGGGCTGCCTACATTTCACCAACCAGAAGTCAGTCACTTGATCACCCTAACTGCAGGAGTCTGGGAAGGTAAAGGTGCATATGGATCCAGGTGAGCACTAATGAGCTCTGTGAATTCTGCCCTGCTGCTCAAGAAATATCAGGTTACTCCCCTCTGCCCATCCATACAGCATACTCATGTCCCCCCAAGGAAACCTTACAAAATGCCCTTGAGTGTCTACATTCAGCTCAGCTCAAAGTCTGGAAGGTCCAGGTGATGCATGTTTCTCTCCACCATGACCAGATGGAAAACCTCTCTGTGGGCTAAAAAGTAAGCCATCCACCTCTCCTTCCTGTAGATCTTACAGACAACAGCAGAGCAGGGCTGTATGACTGCAGTAAAAACCTTGTTCAAGAAAGGGAAGAATAGAAGACACATTGCAATGATTGGTTCAAAGTTTTAATGGGTTTCCACTGCATACGGTGGGCTCCACTGGTTTTCAGGACCCATGGATTCAATATCTAGGTGCCTTTCCTTGTATATTTTATCCGTCACATGGGAAATATGGGTAGGGCAAGAACATGTACATTCCTCCTTGAGAATGTACAGGCTTTGAAGCCTGAGTCTTGCTCTTGAGGCTGTTCTGGTCATCTATTTTTGTGTGATAAACACTTCCAAAACTTAGTGGCTTAAAAAGCAAAAATTATTTAGTTCACAAATCTGCAATAGGGAAGGGCTCAGTGGTGTCAATGGGACCTGGAGAATCTGCTTCCAAAACAGCTCACTCACAAGGCAGACAAGTTGGTGCTGGCCACTGCTGGGAGTTCATTTTGAGCTAAGGACGAGAAGACTTGGTTCTTTCCATGTAGGGATCCCCCCAGGGCTGTTGGGCTTCCTCACAGCATGGTGACTGGGTCCTAAGAGCAAACATCCCATGAGAACCAGATAGATGATTCATCATCCTTTATGAGTTACCATGGAAATCACATAGTGCCAGTTCCGCCACAGTCACAAGCATACCCATAGTCAAGAGGAGAGAACATAGACAACCTCCACCTCATGCCTCAATGAGAGGTGTATTGGTCACTTCTCAAAAGAGCAGATGGCGTGAGAGGTAGTAGTGTGATCATTTTGGAAAATGTAATCTGCCACAGAAGTCTTTGGACCTCAAATAGTCAACATTTTTGTTGCTGTTGCTCCTGTTAATGGTGTCTTTAGAACATGATTTCCCCAGAAACCTAACTGATTTCTGTCCATTAGCTTCTGTTCAGGTTCAAACCTCAGTCGCTATGCCCATAGCATGTGTGTGTGTGTGTGTGTGTGTGTGTGTGTGTGTGTTTTCCTGAATATAGACTCAAACCTTTCTGTGTTATAATGTTTACTCACCCTTATTCCTCTTCTTCTCAACTTTCTGGAGGCTCTCAGGCTTGTGTGGGAATGGCATACCCTCACTGTGATCTTTCTGTTTAATCACTGAAGAAGATTTATAGCTGTTGTTGAACAAATTCTTTTCAAGTCTCATCTTATTGTTTGTGATCTGAAAGCAGTTGGCTCTTCCAACCCTGCAGTGACTAGAATGTTTGGACTTTGCCAGTCCCATTATATTTCTCCTTATAAACAGCCCAGTATTTTCTTGGGCTCACCTCATTATTGGAACACCTTTCCAAAAGGAGCCCAGATACACCTTGAATCTTTCTGATTCACTTCTCCTCAAGCTGCCAGCTTAATTAGGCGTAACATGCCTCCTAATTATCACAGGCAACAGTTTTACCAAATATGTACCAGTTCATAACATGGATTTCTGTGTTTCCTGGCTTAGGTTTTTGTTTCTTTGCCGCCTACCACCAAAACTAAGAAAATACCATATAGTTCAGGTTTTTTATGTGTAAGCACCCCACTCCTGGCACTAGTTTTTGAATAGATAAAGGTAATTAAGACTGGCTGCTCCAACAAACAGCTCATCTTGGTAATGGTAACACAGTAAATATTTATCTCCTCTTCACATGCTAGCCTGATGTGGATCTAGCCCAGACCATGGCTCCTCTCCAAGGGGACCAAGGGACAAAGGAATATTCCACTGGGTGACTCTCTGAAGCCTTCACTTCCAGCCATGAAGATGGGGAAGACAGAGCCCATGGAAGATTACGTGGGAGGGACATCTTAGAGACCAGACCTATAAATGAAGGACAGCTCTTTGTTCAAAAGTCATTGGCCAAATTTTGGCACATGGCCAGTCTAGGAAGGGAGGCTGTGAATAAGAGAAAGAGTTGGATATGCACAGGTGCTCTTTGTTCCAATATGGTTTCTTTATTTCCTTCTCACTGATATGTAGGAAACACTCATATTTTTTCACTAATCTAGCTTCAGTTATAGCATTGCTAACATTCTTCCTAAACTGAGGGCTATCTCTTGGAACTCTTAAAGTACCCTTTGTCATTCAGAATCTTTCACTTAAAAGAAGGTATTGTTTTGTTTTGGTTTTTTTCCTTTCTTGGTTTATGCTCTTGACACTTGTCTTAGAAATGCTTTTCCACCCTGAGGGCATAAGATCTTCCTTGTTTTCTTGTAGGTCTTTACATCATCAAATTTCTGTATGTGGAAATCTGGGATTGAGTTTTATATTTTCAGCCCATGAATAGCAAAGGGACGGGTCCATTTAATTAATAATCTGTATTTCCCAGCATGAGGGCACCACATGGGCCACATATTTCCAGACTTACTAGCGCTCTTTTTGAACTCTCACTTTGTACCATTTTTTTCTGCTCACTTGTGCATTGAAAACAGTATTTGTTATTTTATATTTCTAGGTAATAGTTTTTAAGTTATTTAGTTTACCTTATTGTCCAAACTGAAGTTCATATACTTTTTTGAAAGAGGATTGTAATTATTATTGATATATGCTATTTCCTCTTATTAAATATTCTTCAAAAATGACTTTCAATAACTGCATATAACTCGGGGAGGCAACATAATTTGTTCAAACACTAGCCTTGGTGGGAGTTTATCTTGCCCTTTTTTATGTGTTACTATTTAATCTTGGCCTAATTTCCTCTGGCCTCCCCCATCTCAAGGATTCAAGAGCTTTATCAGGTGATGAAATTCCTACTGCTCTTATCTTTCCACTCAGAAAGCAGTTAGTGTATGGAGTGCTCCCCTGCCCCTCAGAGCCCCTTACTCATTCATTTGCCTTCCTTAAGGCTCCACCACTCATTTCTCTGTCTTTTCCTCTGACCCATGCACACTTATCCCTTACCCACTCCTTGATTTATAAAATTTTAACTTTATGAGGAGTCTATATTTATGCCTATTTGTCTGTGTAAGTTCCTTTTTCACTTTTTTACTAAAAGCAGTCTTTATGAGACAGTGGTATGTTCTGTGATCCTCTGACAGACAAATCCCTGGGCTGGCCCCTGCTTCTGTTGAAGTAGCCAGTTGCAAGGATGTTGGGAGCTAGGATGGGTGTGAGAGGCAGGAGGTGCCATGCACATTGAAAAGCACTCCCGACAGGTACGGGACCTGATTTGGATTTTCTTTTGCCCTGTCACTTGCAGCATTGTGTTCCCACAAACCAGTATAAAAAGGGCTAAGAGACTGGTGCTGTTAGCACTTTGAATTAATGCACTGTTTCTGAGGCTGGGGGAGCTCCTGTCTGGAAGCTGGGGATGCTCAAGTCACCCTGGGTGCAGAGCTACATGGAAGGGAGAAGAAGCCAGCCCCTTTCATCGCCCAGAGCCACATGATCCTAGAAGGAATCAAGGGAAGAATGGAATGCAAGTAAGGAGGTGTTGGAATGCCAAGGTAGTTGTGGACCTTTTGGAAATTCAAGAAGAGCACTTCCCTTTTTAGTCTCAAACTAAGCCTTTTGAGGCTGCCAATGATTTTTTTCCTTGGAAACTTCAGAAATATTCATCGAAGGATTCCAGCATTGCTGAATATTGTCTATTTTGGAAGAGAATGTCTTCTCACCTAATTTTACTTCATCAGATGGAAATAAACCACAGATGGCAAACAGATCTTGGTTTACTTTTTTGTTACTTTGAAGGTTACAAATTTAAACCATGGCTGGTGGAATTCTCTTAAATTTCTGGGACTGTTAAACATTTGAGAAGAAACTTTACAAAGTTGGCAAATGAAGCTGTTTATTCACAGCACAAAGTGCTAAAAGGACATTTATTTAAATAATTTTATGATGAAAAGAATTATTACATTGAGAGGCTGAGGCAGGTAGACTGCCTGAGCTAAGGAGTTCGAGAACAACCTGGGCAACATGGTGCAACCCTGTCTCTACTAAAAATACAAAAAATTAGCAGGGCATGATGGTGTACACCTGTAATCCCAGCTACTCAGGAGGCTGAGGCAGAGGAATCGGTTGAACCCAGGAGGTGGAGGCTGCAGTGAGCCGATTGTGCCACCACACTCCAGCCTGAGCAACAGAGCGAGACTCTGTCTCCAAAAAAAGAAAAGATTACAGAATTTGCTATTTAAAATAAAACCAGCAAATATCTAGTCCGGACTTGTCTCACCTCCCCACCGGAAAGCACAACTATAAACCCTGTAAATAACATAAGAAACAACGAAAGACGAATAGAGAAAGATGAACTGGTTTGTGAGCCTGGACTGGACAACACAGTGGAAGAGTGTCTTACAGCCCTCACTCAACAGAAGCAGGCCACTAGACCCAGTGTTTCCAATACCCAACCTAGCTATAGAAGGTAACTCAGGTAGCCTCATTTGTCCCTTGAATCAAACAGAGTACTGCATCAACACCAGGCAGGCCAAGCAACCATCTAAGGATAGTTGGAGCCCTGCTGACAACAGGCCACCAGGGGAGGTGCTCTTTTCCTTTAACACAGGAGCAGAGACCCCCCACCACCACCCACCTTGGGGCACCACTAATGGGGATCCTGCCCCTATATGTGCCTGGCCCCCACAAACAGGAGCCATCCTGCCACAGCAAGGGCCTTGACTGGAAGGCCTCATTGTCCCCACAGGCTACAGGCTGCCGATGCCCCTCTTCCATAGAGACCCAGCCAGGGGAAGCTTCATCTGCCTTCTCAGACAACACCTGAGGTGCCTGATGGGAGCCCAGCAGCATGAGATATACCCCTCAGTTCACATTAGCACCACTAGGGCTCTGCAAATTAGAGTGCCACAAAAGTAGGCCAGGACCTGTGTGCCACGCCTTAACAAGTTAAAAGTGAAAACAAATAAAATACTTAAAATATTGACTTTAGTGACTGGACTCGGTGGCTCACACCTGTAATTTCAGCACTTTGGGAGGCCAAGGCAGGTGGATCTCCTGAGGTCAGGAGTTTGAGACCACCCTGGCCAACATGATGAAACCTCATCTCTACTAAAAATACAAAAATCAGTCAGATGTGGTGGCACACACCTGTAGTCCCAGCTACTTGGGAAGCTGAGGCATGAGAATTGCTTGAACCTGGGAGGTGGAGGTTGTAATGAGCCGAGATTGTGCCATTGCACTCCAGCCTGGGTGACAAGAGTGAAACTCTGTCTCAAGTATATATATTTGAGTCTCCTAAATAATAGGTAAAATTTATAGGTAAAAAAATTTAGTCTCCTAAATAATAGGTAAAATGTCCAGCTTACAGTTAAACAATCATCCATCATACCAAGAACCAAGAACATAACAAACTTTAATGAGAAAAGATAATCCACTGATGCCAGCACTGAGACAAATCAGGTGTTAGAATTATCAGACAAAAAGTTTAAAGCAACGATCTTAATAGTGACTTAACAAGCAATTACATATTCTCTTGAAAAACTTAAAAGATAGAAAATCTCATAAAAAATATGAATCAAAAAAGCAAATGGAAACTGTAGAACTGAAAAATACAATAGCAGAAATTAAACACTCTGAGTAGGCTCAACAGTAGAGTGGAGATGACAGAGGACGGAATCGGTGAACTTGATGACAGATAGACAGAATTTACCCAATCTTAACAGAGAGAATATGGACCTAAAAAATGAACAGAGACTTCGCAACCTGTGTGACTGTAACAAATGAGACAACATTTGTTTCATTGGAATCCCAGAAGGAGGTGAAAAAGACAGTGGACATAAAAGAGTAGCTGAAGCAATAGTGGCTGTAAATATCCAGACTTGGTGAAATACAGGCTTAAGAAGCTGGGCAACCCACAGATAGCAAAAACTCAAAGAAACTCATACCAAAATATATCATTCATTAAACTTCTGAAAACAGAAGACAAAGAAAAAAATCACTATTTCAAAATTGCTAAAATAATAAATTTTTAACATTCTTACCATATAAAATAATAAGTTGGTGAGGAGATGGATGTTAATTAGCTTGATTGAATCTTTCTATAATGTATACATAAATCAAAACATCACATTGTACCTCACAAAAACACACAATTAGTTTTTACCAATTAGAAATAGATAATAATAGAAAACAGCCAGAGAGAAATGGCACATTATATATAAAGGAACTAACACCAATTCAAAGGACAGAGGATTTTTCATCTGAAACCATGGAGGCCAGAAGGAAATGGCACTGCATTTTTCAAGCACTGAAAAGAAAAAGAACTGTCAATCATGAATTCTGTATGAAAATATTCCCCAGAAATGATGAGAGAAATAAAGACACTCCCAGAAGAAGGAAAACCAAAATATCATGTTGTTAGCAGGCCTACCCTTAAAGCGTCATTAAAAGTAACTCTTTAAACAGAAAGACAAAGTAAAGGAAGGAATCTTGGACCATCAAGAAGGAAGAAAGACCAGGGTAAAGGGAATAAGGTGAGTAAATGCAATAGGTTATCCTTCTTGTCATGAACTCTCTAAATCATATATGATGGCTGAAAAATATCATCACACCATCTGATACACAAGACAATATTTAAAAATAAGGAGATAAAAGGACCTAAATAAAATTAAGGCTTCCACACTTTGCTGAAAGTGATGAAATGCTGACACCAGTAGACTATGTTGTCACATGTATATTTTAATATTTAGACCAGCCACCAAGACAGTGACACAACATGATATACTCAAAAAACACAAGATATTCTCAAAAACACAGAATGAAAACCTAAAAATATTCAGTTGTTTCTTTTTTGCCACAGAAGCAAAAAAATGAACTAAAAACAAGAAATGAACAGAAAATTGTTACACTTTACATTAATACTGATATGATTTGGCAGTGTCCCCACCTAAATCTCATCTTGAATTATAGCTCCCATAATTCCCACATGTTGTGGGAGAAACCGGTTGGAGGTAACTGAATCATGGGGGTGGGTTTTTCTTGTGCTGTTCTCCTGATAGTTAATAAGTCTCACGAGATCTGATGGTTTTATAAAGGGGAGTTCCCCTGCAAACGCTGTCTTGCTGCCACCATGTAAGATGTGACTTTGCTCCTCATTTGCCTTCTGCCATGATTGTGAGGCCTCCCCAGCCATGTGGAACTGTGAGTCCATTAAACCTCTTCTCTTTACAAATTACCCAGTCTTGGGTATGTCTTTATTAGCAGTGTGAGAACAGATGAATACAAATATGATTAAGGAAAATATAATATTTTATTTTACCTTCACTTCTTTCTTCTCTGGTGCTCTTCCTTTCTTTACCTGGATCTGAGTTTTTGACCTACGTAACATTTCTTCCCCCTGAAAAGCTTCTTTAACTTTCTTACAGGGGAAGATGTGCTGAGGATGATGTGCAGTTTTTGTTAAAAATCTTTGTTTCTCCTCCCTTTTGAACAACTAATTTGGCTAAATATAGAATTCCAGTTTGGTGGGTTTTTTTTCTTTCACACTTTAAATATTTCACTCCATTCTTTTCTTGCTGACATGGTTTCTTATGAGAACTCTGCTGTAGTCCTTATCCTTATTTTTTTAATAGGTAAAGTTTTTTCTTCCTCTCTGGCTACTTTCAAAATTTGATCTTTGTCTTTAGTTTTCTGCAGTTTGAACATGATATGGTGTAATGTTTTTCCTACAAGCCTAGATTTTTTTATGTTCTTTCAACTTCATGGATCTGTGATTTGTATTCTATCATTAATTTGGGAAAGTTTTTGGTCATTATTACTTCAAATATTTATTTTGCTTTATTCTCTCTTCTCCTGTTACTGCAACTGCACTTAGTTATATCTCTTGTAATTGCCCCACAGTACTTTCTTGAATTCTGTGTGTGTGCATGTGTGTGTGTATGTGTGTGTGTGTGTGTGTATTGCAAGTGTCTATTGACCTATCTTAAAGCTCACTGACAGCCTGGGCAACATAGTGAGTCCTCATCTCTACAAAGAGTAAACAAAATTAGCTAGGCATGCTAGTGCACACCTGTAGTACCAGCTACTTGGGAGGCTGAGATGGGAGGATCACTGGAGCCTAGGAGGTCAAGGTTCCAATGAGCTGTGATCATAGCACTGCACTCCAACCTTTGTTTCCAAAAAAAAAGGTCACTGATCCTTTTCTTGGCCATGACCATATTCAGTCTACTCATGAGCCCATAAAAAGCATTCTTTATTTCTGTCACAGTGCTTTTGACTTTCTAGCTTTTTCTGTTGATTCTTTTTTAGAGTTTCCATCACTCTGCTTTTATTATCCATATCTTCTTGCAGGTTATCTACTTTTTGCGTTAGAGCTCTCAACATATTAATAATAGCTATTTTAAATTCCCTGTGAGATAATTCCAACATGTGTATCATATGAGAGTCTGCTTCTAATGCTTGCTCTGTCTTTTCAGACTATGGGTTTCAAGTTCGGTGGGGTTTTTTGGGGGGGGTTGGTTGGTTTGCTTGTTTGTCTTTTAGCACTGCCTTGTTGAAAGGTTAATATGTTGTCTGGACATAGTGGCTCATGACTGTAATCTCAGAACTTTGGGAGGCCGAGGCAGGAGGATCGCTTGAGGCCAGGAGTCTGAGACCAGCCTCAGCAACATAGCAAGACCCCATCTCAAAAAAAAAAGAAAGAAAAAGAAAGGTGGACATGTTTTATTGAATAACAGGGACTAAGGTAAATTAGTCTTTAGTTTGAAATTTTATGTTAATTTGGCTAGGAGTTGGACTTTGATTAGTATTTGCTGTAGCCATAGATGCCACAGGCCCCAAATTTCTCCTGGCTTTTGCTCTATTTTTAACTTTGGACTTCCCTAAGTACTATTCCTCAGAGAGAGTCTGTGACTTGCAGCTCTTCCAGCTGTAATTCACTCTTATTCTACCACAGCTCTGTTGGTGTGGTGCTAAGAGGAGTGTGCACCACTTAAATTGTAGTTTTTTTCATGGGCCTCTGTCTCAAGGCTGTGAACCTCACAAGTGTTTCTCTAGTCATACAGATTCCTCCCTTTTTGGTGAGACAGGAAGTCTAGAGTGGGCTGGAGTGGGAGCAATACCTTTTCTCCAGCTGGGGGAAGACTGTAATAAAGTGTTTTTCCCTGATGAGTAGGTCTCTGTTATGGAGAAGGCTCTGGGGAGCTTCATGGGGATTATTCTTCCCCACCCCTCACCAGAAACAGGAGGAGATCTTGTTTTTCTCTTCACTATGAGAAGCTGTTGGGATTTCTGAAGGTAAAAACCATAACAGTGGGTCCCTCTAGGACTGCAGCCCATAGAAGCTACCCATTTTCACACTAGTCCATACTCAGGCTCCAGCAAGTCATCAAAATTCATGTTTAAGACTTCCTGCCAGTTACTGCTCCCGCAGCTTCTTCCCCAGGCCAGTAGATCTTGGCTGTATCTCTGGATTCACCTGTCTCGACAGACTTCAGGGTGTGGCTTGTAATCTCAGTTCTCTGCTGGGTAGAGAAAAAGTCATTGATTTTCAGTTTTTTTCAGCTTTTTCTTTTTCCTTCTTTTTTTTTTTTTTTTGAGATGGAGTTTCACTCTTGTTGCCCAGGCTGGCGTGCAATGGCACGATCTCAGCTCATTGCAACCTCCGTCTACCAGGTTCAAGTGATTCTCCTGCCTCAGTCCCCCAAGTAGCTGGAATTACAGGCGTGCACCACCACACCCAGCTAATTCTTTTGTATTTTTAATAGAGACAGGGTTTCACCATGTTGGCCAGGCTGGTCTCAAACTCTTGACCTCAGATGATCTGCCTGCCTTGGCCTCCCAAAGGGTTGGGAAGCTTTTTCTTATTGATGACTTCTGATCTCTTCACATGTCAAAACTGAACCTAGAAGTCTGATTAATTTTCTTTTTATTTTTTAGGGACATTTCCCTCACTAAAGGATGTCTAGCTCCATTAAAAAGTAAACCATAACGGACCTCCTATTGAGTGTGGAGGAATTACTGTGGGCTGATTGCACTGATTAAATCATTCATCCTCTATCCATCATGAACACTTTCCATGTTCCCTGTGGGCCTGTGATTTGGATCTATATATTGGAATGCTGCTACAGAATTCAATGTCTTTAGATCCCAATCTCTTCTCTATTCCTCAACACATGGGGAGCTCCTTGGAATCCCATGATGATTCCTGGTTACGGAGACCCAGACATACTGGGCATGATTGGACCATTCCCTGCCTGAGGCCATGCTGGAGCCAGAGACTGTGTGACAGAGATGCACATGTAGTTTAACTATGAGAAGACAAGGTTTAGGGCTGATATTAGGGCCTTAACTACAAAAATCCAAGTGAAATCTGAGAATCCCGGTTGTTGTGTTCCAACCTAAGACCATTTGGTTGTTCCCAAATACCAAATAATTTGGGGGAAATACTGACATACTGACAGCCTCTGAACATTAGAGGTGGTCAGAAACCATGTCTCTTCTCCCAACCCTCCTTACCAGGGGTTGTGTGGAAAGCAGGTCTCAGACTGAACTCATACAGACATTTATTAGCTCTATGTATGAACCAGCTGATGCAGAATCCTTCATACAACGTGATCTCATAAGCTTCTATGCTGCTGCATCCTTTTAGGCCCCCTGGGAAGCACACTGAGTATAGAATAATTCACCCCTGGCAATTGCAACCATTATGGGAAGGCAGGAATAGCCGGTCTGTCAGTCCAATCAAGTGAAGGATGAAACAGATTTCCACATCCTGAGCACCACTCCAAAGTGGGGAGACTACTGGGTTTGCTGGATGCTTTTACTCCATTTATACACGGGTGGAGGCACCTTTGCCAGTCTTCCAACCAATCACATACAATTATGCCACTTATTTCATCAAAATAAATTATCCAACAGTCCTTGCACTGATCAATGGACCTGTTACTGCTGATTCTGATGGTAATATTTAATGGCTTGCCTTAGTTGTTTCTGGAAAACTGATTCCAAATTAAGGTCTAAATTAAGGTAGTTAGGATTCCTCATTAATGTCCTCCACATGGTAACTAAAAGCCCTGGGAGTTTAAATCAATATTCACATAAACACACACACACACACATCACACACACACACACACCATTCTAAAAACTTAAGAATTTTTAAAGTAAATTACTGACAGTACTTTAGCTTACTTTGTTTTTTTATTTTACTTGACTTTGTTGTCTATTGACAACAAAGCCCAGTGTTGTATTCTTAACCACTACTGATCAAACATGAATGTTTTCATTCTTAGAAAATCAAATGTACAAATAACTCCACACCTTCTGCATGTGTAACATCAGGCAGGTCATTTAACCTTTTTAGGCCCTAATTTCTAAATCTGCAAAGTGAAGTTAATAATGAGAGTTATCTACTTCCAAGAGTGGTTGCCAGAACCCCATGAGATAAGATAAGTCAAGACACTGTGGAAACCATATGAGCAACAGGCATGAGGAAGGCGTCATTAGTTGCCTGCATCTTGAAGGGAGAACATTCAGGAAGGAAAGTCTGCAGGCTTCCTCATCTGGGAAAAACTCCCCGCTGCCTAAAGGAGCACAGAGCATCCTCAAAATCCACACACCCAAACCAACCCCAAAGGCACTTGTTATTCATAAGTGAAAGGTCCTGGGTGTGGGTGGATGAAAGTTGAAAGCTTTCCCAAGTCAAATGAGAATGTTTGCTTCTATTGCCTCACACTGTGGTATGAATAAGAACATTTCCTGGCAGGGTAATGCTTTCCTGTCTTCTCCAAGCCATGAGTTCTTCTGTCACTGACAAATTACTTACAACTTCTGAACTGTGAGCTCTTTTATCACTCCAGTCAAAATTCAAAAATTCAGGAGCCCACTGAAGCAGATAGAATGCTTTGAGATGTAAGTAACAGGGAAATTCTAGAAAAGTTGACTTAGTTGGAAAAGGGACTGTCTTGGACCCAGAAGGCCCAGGTGGGCTGACTCAAAAGCTTGACAAAGGCCTGACTATTTCCTCCTCTGCCATCCACAGGGCAGGGCTAAGAGACTCCTAGCAGGCACCTGTACATGATGGAGTATTATTGGCCAATAAAGTTGTTGAAAAAGACCATATAACAACATGGGGAAATGCTTGAGATGCTAAGAGAAAGACACAGAGGATAAAAATGTACATAAATACAATTAGATTTCTCCTTAAAGAAAAAAAAGCAAAATTCTTCAAAAAAAATTGGAAGAAAATGGACCAAAATATTAACAAGAGCTGTATTTAGGTGTTCTCTGTGCTTTTCCCCTACTTTTCAATATTTTTTTAAGTTTTCTTTAAGGACTTTCAAGGTGAAAAGACATTTATTTTAAAATTTAAAATGAAATAAAGAGATGTTCAGGTCTCCCTGGGAAATTCCTGGTGAATGAACACTGTTTTGCCGTGGGTCATAGAGCTTTGTGTCTCTGTGACCCTGATTGAAAACTGAGTAACTCTCGTTTCCATTTATGGGATATTTCCACTATAATTAACCTAAGAGAGTAGATTCTGCTAGTGGCTAATTAAATTTTTGCCTGATAATGATAGAAAGCTCATTATCTCATTCTGTCGGGATACTATCTATCCCAGCATTTCTGTACTTTTAATGACCTATTTTGGAATAGATCAAACTTACAAAAAAGTTAACAGAATAATATTTTTTAAATCCCATTTCTCCTATGATGGCTTAAATTTTACCATCATTTTCACCATCACACTTTCTCGTATCCACCTATAATCATAAATCACTCATCTCTTTTGGAACCATTTGTGAGCATGCTGCAGACATCCCTAGATACTGCAATGCGTTTTCCCCAAAGACACTCTCCTACATAAACACTGCACGATTCCTCTAACTGAGAAACCCACACCAATACGTTCGCATCCAACCCACAGACACCATCCCCATTGTGCCAGCTTTCCCAGCACCATCTCTACTTCCTTTCTGGCCTATAATTCAATCCAGGCTTGCGTGCCATATGCAATTGTCCTGTCTTTTCAGTCTCCTTCAGTCTGGAGCAGTTCCTTGCCCCTTCTCTGTCTCTCATGTCCTTGGTAGTTTTAGAGAAACTGAGGCATGGTATGTCCTCACAACAGACTCAGGCCAGGTCTCCATAATGGAAACCATGCAGTGCTCAGTGCACATGGTGCAGGCCCTTCCCACTCCTGCAGAGGGTCGCCTTCATCACCTCAGAGCCTGCCAGTCCTCTCCTTGGCAAAGTCAGCATTTCTCCTTTGCAATTGATGATTATATTGTGGATGATGTACTGAGACTACAACTCTACACTTTTCTCATCAACTTCTACTTACTAGCCACAACACCTAGTAATGACTCTTCCCTGAATCACCACCCTTTTGGTGATTTCCAAGTGATAATTTTGTAATTCCATCATTCCTTTTGCATGCATTAGTCAGCATTCTACTTTAAGGGAGAGGCTTCTTTTTTTTTCCATTTACTCATTCATTTATATCAGGGTGGACTCATGGGGGCCTATTTCCTTCAATGGGCTATAGTCTACTACTATGATAATTTATCTTGATGCCCAACTTGCCCAAGATGAGACCAGTAGAGACCTCCACAACTTTAATCCTGTATCTTTTAAACACAACTCCATCATTAAAAAGCTCTGAAAACCCCCTCAGCAATTTTGTTCTTGTTCTCTAAAAAGTGAAAAGTACTCACATCATGGATGATCAATTCTCTAGTCGCCTTTTTGTAGACAGGAAAGGTTGAAGTGGGAATTGGGGCCAATAAACTGTTGTTTTTTCTAACTTACACTTTCAGGATCTCAACTGCCAGAAGTTACTTCTCATTAATGTAGGATTTGGAGGACTGGAGATCCAAACCTGCTCATTAAAGAGGCTACCAGATTCCTCTGGTAGACCAGCTGTCCACCCATAAGTAGCCTGCCCAGTGTGGCCTCCAGGTCATTTCAGGCCCAGATAGAGCAAAGGATCAGCCCTGATGTGGGTGATGTACAGGGTATCATTGTCGAGAGACACTTGGAATATCCACCTCTTTGCCACCCAGAGTGTCCATGCCAAGCATAAGACCTGGCAGTATATGGACAGCAGTCTTCTCTTGAAGGCTGTTCTCTAGCTCTTTTTAAACTTTGTAGTAACAAAATTGGTCACACAAAAATATGCATGCTACCAAAATAATTTTTTTTGAGACATAGTCTTACTCTGTTGCCCAAGCTAGAGTGCAGTAGCAAGCAATCTCAGCTCACTGCAACCTCCGCCTCCTGGGTTCTAGCCATTCTCCTGCCTCAGCCTCCCAAGTATCTGGGATTACAGGCACATGCCACCTTGCCCAGCTATTTTTTATATTTTTAGTAGAAATGAGGTTTTGCCATATTGGCCAGGCTGGTCTTGAACTCCTGATCTCAAGTGATCCACCCACCTCGGCCTCCCAAGGTGCTGGATTACAGGCGTGAGCCACCACGCCTGGCCCCAAAAGAATATTAATCAAGGCTCGAATTAGCTAATTCATTCAAAAATATTTCTGAGTCTGATCTTTGTCAAGCATTGTTCTAGGTACTAGAGATAGATGAGTGAACAAATCAAAGTCTTTGTCTTTGTGGAGATCAGGAGAGAAAATGACCATTTAAAAAAACTGAGCAAGTTCACATGCAGATGACAAGTGGTGATATGCAAATGGAAAAACTAAATGGGATGAAGGGGACAAGACTGCTGAGTGTGTGTGTTTATGGAGGTGGTGGGGTGCTTTCCATTAGAAAGCACCAGGGAAGGTCCTGCTGATGCAGTGCCATTTAAGGAGAGACTGGAGGACTTGAGATCAACTGGTGGAAGAATCTTCCAGGGAGAGGGGGTCAGCAAGGGTAAAGTTCTGGAAGTGGGCTTGGATCGCATGTGCCCAAGGAACAGAGAGGGGCCAATGGGCAGGAAGAATTGAGTGAGGGTGCAAGTAGCTGGACATGAGTTGGAAGCAATAACAGGGACAAGCACGGGTTGTCCTGGAAGCCACTTTGTAGGTTTCGGTTTTTACTCAGAGTGAAAGGGAGCATCATGGGAAAGCCTCAGGGAGGAGGTTATGTGGTCTGACTTAGGCTTTAAAAGATTGTCTTTGGAGGCTGTATTGAGAATGGTCTATGGAAGGGCCATGGCAGGAATTGGGATGCCAATTAGGAGCTGTAGAAATAATCCCAGCAAGAAGCAGTGGCGCCTTGGACATGGCTATTGACATGCAGGTGGTGACAAGTGGTCAGATTCTGTGTATATTTTCAAGGTAGACTCTGAGACTTTGCTAATGCTTTGGCGGTGGGATATGAGAGAAAGACAAGCCTTACTGTGTATTTGCCTCGGTTACTGGAAGGAGGGAGTAGCAATTTCCTAAGATGATGGCACTGCAGGATAATCAGATAAATAAATGGGATCAGTCGGGATGGACTAAGCTTGAGGCCCCTGCAGACTTCCTGGCGGAGCCATCAAGGAGGAAGTTTAGGAGAGAGGTTGGGCTGTAAATAAAGATTTGGACATCATCAGCATATAGTTGGTGTAAAAAGCTGTGAGACCAGAAGTGAGGACCTAGGGAGTGAGGATGAATAAAGGAGAAAAATAACCCTCTGGGGGCAAGCTCTGGACCTTTCGAGAGCGGCCCCTGAGAGAGGAGAGCTGTGCACAGGAAAAAGGGAGGGGTGCCTCAAGCACACAGCAGTCAGCTCCATCATACAATGTGACAGGTCAAGCCCATAGCAGCCAGGACTTGGACACTGGATTCAGCAAAGTGGAGATCTCGAATAACCTTGACAAGAAGAGTTGGTGACGAGGTGGAGACAAAGCCAAGATGGAGTTGGTGTCAAACATAGAGAAAAAAAAGGAGGAGAGAAAAAAATGGGGGCAACAAATATAAACAATATTCAACAAAATGTAGGAAATGTTTCCTAGGCCTTCCCCAGCACGCTATCAGGAAGGTGAGCTCCACTTCCTACCTGGCTCTCAGAGTAGGGAGCCACCTTCCCATTCACTGACAGCCACAGCTTTCTCTTTAGATAAAAGAAAGAAAAAGCCTAGAAGAGGGGGCTGACTGCTGCTGCTGCATCACAGGGCTGGGGTGTGTATGCAAACAGCCCACAGAGAGAGATGCTTGATTACTATCAGCCTGAGTTAAAAACACAGAATTTTAAACGGTGGTTAGGAAGACCGCAGCAAGTCCTGAAATTTCCATATTGACCAATTACATATAAACTCCTTTTCGATTTTGAAAACAAGTTGCTATTAAGTGTAGGCATGTTTCCCCATGTCCATTGCTGACCTGTCACGTGTGAGGGGGCCACTCTGCAGCCCCGCTTTCCGTACACCACCCTTTTTCCTTTGCCTTTGAGACAGGCTCTCACAGGAGCTTAGCCACGCCTGTCAGTTCGGAGGAGAAAACTAGAAACTAGCCAAGTATGCCGTCCTTCACAAAGTATTTCATCCTCACACTTCAGCTCAAGCTCACACAGAATGCCGCCCTTCTGCTGAGAAGCCATCCATTTATCTGAAATGTCATTAGCTGATGTCACTCGGATATGAAAGAGAGCAAGTCAGAGCAGGGCTTCACTGGACTTTCCAAAGACATGTTTGACCCCACTAGAGGGAGGTCAGACCAAGGGGTAAAAAGAGAGAGGGGGAGAGAAAACACACATGCCCACATGCACAAGTGGGTTTAGGTCCAGAGGATTTTAAGTGTAGTTCAGATATGCAAATTAATTTAAATAGAAGGAAGCATCACCCATGGTAAGACGGGAGACCCCCTAAGAACCTGCTCAGTTGGGCCTGGAAGGCAGCTTTGCCATGTCAGTGAAGACACAAGAGCAGAGACAGGCAGCCCTCTGACAAAACGGGAGGTTCTGTGGACGTCATGTGGAGGTGTTGAGTTACTGAGATGGAACTGAAAACCAGGATTCAGAAACATCCGGGGCGATCATACGGCTTGCTTTTCTAGGACCACCCATTTCCCCTCTGCCCACTCCCACCTTCAATGTCTGTCCTCACCTCCCGAGACTCACCAGCACCAGGGGCAGTGGTCAGTCCCCGAGCAACATAGCCACGGGGCCCTTGGAACCCCACCCTTTGGGGTAAGTGGAGCCTGATGGGCTGCTTCACACTGTGCTCACCCAGTCTGGGTGCCTGTTCAGAGCATTCAGAGCTGTTCAGCAGCAACCCCTTTGTGTTACTTCCAAACCATAGGGTTGTACTTGATCTCAATGGTCAGTGTGTACTTTTTTTCTTTCATTTCTTAAGAAAGATGTGGGCATGAATAGAAAAAACATACCACTAGTTGCACTTTTAGTATTATTTACTTGTTTGAGTTTCTAGGATGTTTGTTTCATAGTCTTTTTCTAGTGGGCAGCACATCTCTATTAGGTTTTTAGCTCACTTTAGATGGAGAGGACGCCTTGGGCCTCCTGGTGCTAACAGAATCCCAGAGGCAAAACCACTCAGATGTGGGGGGTGGGGAGTTGACTGATTAATCATACAACATCACAATTTTTACAGATTTTTATTCTCCCAGGTAATTATTTAAATGAAATATGTCCAAGTTCTTCATATCTCCTCACCTCCACCTTTCCAGCTTTTCTGTAGTGTATAACATATGCAGAAGCTGTCTTATTACAAAGTTTTGTTCGGAACGTTAGCAGAAATGATTGCACAACATTATATGCAGTACTCAGAGCAGAAACATTGGGTGCTACCACCAGCCGGGCTCAGTCTGCAAAACCCATTTGCTGTATCCACATGCAAGATGTGGTGGCATGTGATAGTGTGTGAATTAGACCCCACCATTTTTCTTATCTAACCATAACTCTCAATTTGCTTGATTTGATGTTGGCATAAAAACTACCAATTTCTGTATTTCCAGGCACAGGTTTCCAGGGGCTTTGTGAGGCCATTTTCTCCCTGGTGCTCTGGAAATTGACGGGCTTAGCCATTGGTAGAAGCTCCCTGTTCACTATTCAGTTGGCGGCTGCAACCCACAAGTCATTCCCAACACCATAGCAGAGGAGGGGATGTCATCCCACGTTCCAAGATGGCCACCATTTCCCCTCTTATTCCATCTGAAATAGAGGTCAATTACCATACCTAGGTTCCACTGTGGATCCCTCTGTCCTTGGTCCTGCAACCTCAGGCCACCTGCAGGGCTGGTGGATGGGGAGGGATGTTCTCCTTGCTGTCAGCATCCTGTTTCTCTGAGCACCATCTAGCAGCATTTCTCCCTGCTGGCAAAGACCTAGTTGCAGTTCTGTGTATGTCTTGTTCTCCTTCTTTAATTACAGAACCTTAGTCCTGTAGGAGTTGGCAGTGTATGAACTTGAAACAATATTTTCTAGCCTTCTTTGCAGATAAGAGCAGCCATGTGACTATATGTGACCAAAAATACGTATGGGGACTCTATGACTATTTTCCCTCTTGTTACTACAAAGGAGTCTTCTGCTGGCACTGGCATTTGCCCTTTGCCATTTCCTCCTTCTTTGAAGGGGCATGGGCCGTGGAGAAGGTTCAGCCATCTTGTAGCTCTCTGCCAACACCCTGGAGCCACACTCTTACCCTGAGCAACCTACCCCTGGACTTCATGATACGCAGAAGAAAAAGATCTACGATTCAAGCTGGTACATTTGCCTCTGTTACTAGGATCTAGGATCTGCATGGAGCCCTTGCATAATACAAACCATCCATGCCATCCTGACCCGCAGTCACTGAGAACCAGCTCCCTTCGGGGACACTCACATCTCTCTTCAGTCCTATTCCACTTTGGTTGGGCTGTGACTTGCTCTGGCCACTGGGCAGTCCCTTGGCCTACGGTGCTCTGCTGACTTCTGTGTCCCTTCATGTGAGGTGACAGGAACCACTGGGTCTCTTCTGCACTTTCTGAGAGCAGTGCAGAGCTGTGCAGAGACAGCACTCAAGCTCCCCAAGGCTCCTTGTCTGCATCCTCCCAGGATGGTAGCTCCGGCAGGGCCTGAGGACTCACCACCACAAGTCTCCAGGTCAGCAGTGAGGGGTCCAGCTTACCTCCTGGCAAACAACCTTCTCATCAAATGGCAGGTGACCTGCCGATCCCTGAATAGCAGGTTTTGGTTCTCTGCCAGCCTGAAGAATTATTACAAAAACCAATCACAACCTCACCCTGGAACCAAGAGGCAGCTCCCCCTCTTGTTACTATAGAGCTTGCCTCCCACAGCCCCTGGCTATTCATACTGTTCCCAAGTGCAGCCCCCATGTGGCCCCACATGGCCTGTGGCATCCTCCTCCCCTGGGCTTGATTCTATATGCTGTCCATCTGACCAGCCCAGCACTGGGTGTGCTGTATTCGTCCATCTGCCTAACCAAGTGGAGGGAATCCCTCCCTTGCCAACTGATTGAGGAGGAGGAGATTAAAACCGAATCCCCCTTTACTCCCCCATGGGAGGGAAAGTCTCTCCCCACCACTGCTATCTACACAGGCCAGTGACTCCCCTCCCACACTGCCTCTTTTGCCTGGGGAGCGGTCGGGGTCTATGACAACAGGCCAGTCCTGCCTCCTCCAGGAGCCGCACAGTGGACCCTGGTCACTGGCAGCTCACTAGAGAATGTGGTGAACATGGGACCTTCGCTTTTAGTTGTAACAGGAAAAGCCCCTTATAGAGAAGACAAACAGCCTCCTACTGAAGTGAAAAAAGGAGCTTAGGGGAGACAAATACCGCTGCAGGTCAGGATGGGGGTGTGAAATGACAGTGGCCCCTTTAAAGCTCTCCCTCCTCCTCCATTTTCTTCTTTTGTAAAAATATCAAGCCCAGCAAATCTCCTATTTGGGAGAGAAAAATCAAAGAATTAGGGAAAAGCAAAGAGGAAAATAGCATGTGAAGGACCCCTTGCTGTCTCCCATTCTTCAGCCATCAATCAGACAACTGATGCTGTGACTATTTCCAAACTTGAGTCATCTTTTTGTTATAAAAAGGTTGACCACAGACCTGGTTTGGAATTTTCACTATTCAGGCCATTATTTGTTGTGTCAGCAAAGCAGTCAATTGTGTTCAGAGTCATCGGTTTGTTCTCTGAGTCTAATTTGAAAGACATGAAAACACAAAAGTACTCGGAATCCCTAATTAGGTACCTCAGTGCAGGCATTCCCCAATGAAGCTACCTTTTGATGGAAACCATCCGCACAGAAACATTGTTCAGTGTTGGTGGCCATTCATGCCTCTTTACGCTCTTGTCCATTTGTGAAAACAGGGCTAGCCTCTTCCTGCCCCCAGGCCCACTGTAAATCCAGTCGCAGCCTGGGTCTCATCCTCCAAACAAGAATGAGTCAGCCTGACCACGCTAGAAAGGGACGGGCATTTTGTTGGGATTTAAAAAGGAGAGTGCATCTTGCAGACCACACAGCAGAAGGAAGCTGGACTTGCTCGGCCAGTGGTTGGGGTCTTCCCCTCCACTCTTCCCTTCCCCATTCTTCCTTTCCAGCAGCTGCCCCTTGCTGCACTGCTCCTTCACTCACATATTTTTTTGTTTATTGTTTTTTGTTTTTTTGTTTTGAGAAGGAGTTTCGCTCTTGTTGCCCAGGCTGGAGTGCAATGGAGCAATCTCGGCCCACTGCAACCTCCGCCTCCCGGGTTCAAGCAATTCTCTGCCTCACCCTCCCGAGTAGCTGGGATTACAGGTGCCTGCCACCACGGCTGGCTAATTTTTTGTATTTTTAGTAGAGACAAGGTTTCATCATCTTGGCCAGGCTGGTCTTGAACTCCTGACCTCGTGATCCACCCACCTCAGCCTCCCAAAGTGCTGGGATTACAGGCATGAGCCACCGCGCCCAGCCCACCCACACATTTTATAAAGTCTCCTCTATTGTCCTGGGCAGTCTAGTCCTGGGTCCAACCTGCCATGACCTTCACAGTGAGGATAACACACAAGATGTAGCTTCACAAGTCCTCTTTGATCAGCAGCCGTCCAGCTCTGGTCTGCCGAAGCCTCCTGTTTCCCAGGCAGCTTACTCCAAGGACTCACCGAACAACTTAGAGATGGCAGGAGCCTGTGGAGGGGGCCTCCTGCTGGCAGATAGAACATGCGATCTGGTTCCTTGTGCATACACATGAAGGCAGCGTCCTGCTTTCAGTGCCAATATTGTTTTGCAAGCCCCACTTGCTGTGTTTTACCCCACACATAAGAAAATAGGCCAAAAAGTCTTCTGGATAATTGTCTTCTTTCATCCCTCTTCTGTTGCTTCTCATTGCCTGCTGCCTTTGCCCCTCAGCTGTGCCCTGTCTCCATCCCACTCATACAGTTTCCGCCTGTACTCATTTCTTCTCTTTTTTGGGACACATTTAAGATAAGGCCCCACTGTGACTCATCCAGCAGTTTTGTCCTTGGGCCAACCCAACTTTAGTCCATAGGTTATATAGTTATCACTCAACAGCTAGGGAGGGCTCATAAGAGTTTACCACACACTATGAGGGGAGGTGTCAACTGAGCATCTGAATACAACAGAATGCTGAACTAGCAGGAATCCCCTGTCATTTGAAGAGAAATCCATTCAAAGAGAAATCCATTCAACATCTGGCTGGCAACCATCTGGACAGTTCTGCAAGGAGTAAGGTAGTCTGTTATTGCCAGTGCTCCAGGAGAAAGGCCAGGCTCAGGAACGATGGAGGGTGGATACTTCATTCTGGGAATCCTGTGAGGCTGTGGACCAGAGATAGTTCCTCTTAGCATGGAAGCTGCTCATTAAAAAAAAATAATAATAAAAAAAGCAATAGGCATAGCCGCCCCGCTCTGAGCAATGTGGAAAAGTGCAATGGTTTTTATTCTCACTATGTATCAGGATCACCTAAAGAACTATGACTGTAGGCATTGATTATCAACAGTTGCTAATATCTCCAAAAAAGAGACAACCAGTCATTCTGTGCCTCTTGCTAAATGGACACACCCCCCCCCAGATTATATTCTTGATAAAAACTGAAACCTGAAGGAGATGAGGCCTCTAGATCTAACTAGATCTATCTAATTGGATCTAACTACCAACTAACAGGAAATACATGGGACAGAGGAACATGATAATGACAACATCTGGATGCAAAACCTAAAAGAAAGCATGATTCAACCTGAGAGCTACTCTCTCCTGAGAGGATAAATGACCTGTTGTCTCAACAAGTGTATGCAGAGACAGGCAGAGGGAAGAACTATAGATTAAGAATGAAAGAGCCTTATTTGGATTTTGATTCAACAAACAACCTATAAAATACCGTTTTGTTTTATCCAGATAACTAGACATTGACTAGGTATTAAGGAATTATTGCTATGTTTTTCAGGTGCAATAATGGTACTGTGTTTGTGTTTCTTAAAAAAAATTGTCTTACATTTTAGAGTGGTATTCTGACATGTTTAAAATGAAATGCTAGGAATTTCAAGATTGGCTTCAAAATAAGCCAGGACTGGGGAGAGAGCAGAGTGAGGGTGAAAATAGGATGGCCAGAAAAACAGTGATGTTTCGGTAAAAGTATGTCCTACGTGACATTATATTTTTATTAAAAAGTCATCCATTTTTTACCTGAAATTCAAACTTAACTGAATGTCCCGCATTTGTATTTGGTAAAGATGGCAGTTTGCTAGGTAAAACGCACTTGATCGTACTATTCTCTCTATTGTTTTGTGTACTTCAAGTAAATAAATGAGGTGAAGGTTTTAAAAAAGCCTCCTCCAACCCCCTCCCTGGAGATCTGAAGTTATAGGAGTGGTGGTCCTTTGTAGCTGAGGCAGGTAGAGTGGTAAATATGCGTCATTCTTTAGTCAGCACCCCTAGTGGTTCTGATGCAGACAGTTGCAGGTTGTTCTTGGGGACACTGGCTGAGTGAGATGGACACAGGCCTGTAATTCTGGGCTTAGGGGCCAGCTCTATGGTTTTGGGACAAATTACTTATCAGCTCTTGAGCCCTCACGGAAATAATAATAGCCACTTATGAGGTCCTTATGAGGAGTAAGTGAAATTATAAGATCTGAAGTGTAAAGTAGCATCCAAATGATAATTGGGTAATCAATAAATGTGAAAAGATGAAGTTTACCATCGTCATTTTCTAAAGTGTAGTTTGGGACATAGTATTTGCCTTCCAACATTAAATACAGGCCAAAAAAAGTTAATTATCAATATCAAAAAGAGAAACACTGTGGTTGAGAAAGATGTCTCAAATTGAGAAATAAACCATTTCTTAACAATTAGGAAACATAAAAAGGACAGAAGTTTTGAAATAAAAGTGTGAAAAATAAGTCTTCGTTAATAGGCAGGAATCCTTTTAATAAACACCTTGCAGCCGGGCGCCGTGGCTCACGCCTGTAATCCCAACACTTTGGGAGGCCAAGGCGGGCGGATCACAAGGTCAGGAGATCGAGACCATCCTGGCTAACACAGTGAAACCCTGTCTCTACTAAAAATACAAAAAATTAGCTGGGTGTGGTGACAGGCGCCTGTAGTCCCAGCTACTCGGGAGGCTGAGGCAGGAGAATCGCTTGAACCTGGGAGGCGGAGCTTGCAGTGAGCCAAGAGCATGCCACTGCACTCCAGCCTGGCGACAGGGAGAGACTCCATCTCAAAAATAAATAAATAAATAAACACCTTGCACTTATCCAGGAGGAGCTGAACATGTTGCACAGCAGATCAAGCATGACCCTGGGGTTTTGTCTACATCTCTCTCCGCCCTATGCCTGAGAACTCCAAATGAGGAGTCCATGGGCTCAAAGTTAGGGAACGTGGGCTCTAGAGTTTACCTGTAACTTCCTAAAGTCAGAGCTCTCTAAGCCTTAGGTTCCTTGTGTGTAAACTGGAGATGAAACATGGTTTCCTTCAAGGATTGGAGCATCTAGTGGACTAATTCAAGTGAGCAATGTCAGGAACAATGGTCATATTTCACCCTCTTGGAGGAAACTCCCAGTGGTGCCATCCTGGTGGGTGGCATCCACGTCCCCAGGGAACTTGGCATCCAGGCCCAGGGCTGGAAGGAGCAAGCCATGGAAGAGGGATGGACTCATAGTCCAGCAGAAGCCTCTGATCTCTCATTTATTTCACACCATGTGGCCTGGCAGATAGGTTCAAAAGAAGCCTGAGGACGAATATTCTCAGTGACAACAGATATTAAGAGGCACAGGTTAGGACTTCCCTTTATCCATGTTCTACTCCACTACTCCACTATTTGTCTTTTTTTTTTTGAGACAGAGTCTCACTCTGTCGCCCAGGCTGGAGTGCAGTGCTGCAATCTCTGCTCACTGCAAGCTCCACCTCCCAGGTTCAAGCAATTCTCCTGCCTCAGCCTCCCAGGGAGCTGGGACTACAGGCGCCTGCCACCACACCCAGCTAATTTTTTGTATTTTTAGTAGAGACAGGGTTTCACCATGTTAGCCAGGATGGTCTCAATCTCCTGACCTCGTGATCCGCCCGCCTCAACCTCCCAAAGTGCTGGGATTACAGGCGTGAGCCACCGCGCCTGGCCTATTTGTCTTTTATTCTTCCTCTTCAAGATGGCTCTCGACATCACTTCAGTGAGTGTCCTTTTTGTGAAAATACATGTATTAAGAGACAGGAGCCCTGAGCAATTGGCAGTGACCCTGTGTGTGTCAGCCACAGCCTAGGGACAGAGTGAGGGTCAGCACTGCTCGTGGCCAAACGGTGAGGAGGTTTTCAGACAGGTTTCAATTCTACATGTGGCTGCGAACAACTGCGTCATCTTGGTTGAATGTCTCCACTTTCTACCATCCAGCTTCCCCGCGATGAAGTGTGCAGAACTCACTGCTGCAGGCCAGGCCACACTGTCACTATCACTAAGATGACTGTGCCTGTTCCCGGGACTGTGGACAGGTTACTCCCTGAGATAAGGAGGTGGGCGTCCCCTGCCTGTTCCAGGAGCTCTGAAGTGTTAGCTGCCCATTCCTTCCCAAGGAGAGGGGGAGAACCCAGCTGGGGAGAGTGTGAACCCCACGAAAGACATCTCTCCCCAGTTCTCACTTCCTGATGCTTGGAGCCAGACCTGCCTTACACACACACACACACACACACACCGCCACCACCACCCATGCTCTGAAGGTAGAGCTGCAGGACTGGCCCCTCCTTACCAACTTGAAGATAGGCCTGAGAGATCTCCCCAGGGCCTCACTAGAGAGCCACCAGCCGGGCCTGCAGCCTGGGCCCCTGACCCCAGCCAGGACTCTTCCTCCCCAGCTTCTCACCGACTCAGCGGGCCGGGCTGGGGATACTAAAGGGAATTTTAAGAACAGGAAATGATCATGCATCCGGTTGAACTCGCCTGCTGTCCTTTTTGGCTGCTCCTAATTCCACCTTCCGGCCTCAGAGTTTGCCTCCTGGGGTTTGTTTCTCTGTGCTCAATATTTTCTGCACAGCGACCTGAATTTCATTATGTGAGGCTCAGAGGGCTCTGGCCCCAAATAGTGGGGGAGAAACAGAGCGAAAAAACACAAAAGATTCCTGGTGGAGTTGCTGAATAGAGTAATTTAGACAATCCTTAAATGCTGAAAGAGAGAATCAGAGAGATGCAGGAAGAGAAAATAAAACAAGCTGCCATAGTTGCCTTGAAGTTATCTCAGAAGATGGGCAGTAACCGTCATGCCGTGGGGAGGGGTGCGGAGGAGGGTGCAGAGCAGTCTGGCTTGAGAGAGACCTTAGCAGGATGAGATTCAGCTCTTTGGAAATTAGGAAAGGCCACAGCTAAGAAACATGCATTGTTAGTCTTTCCCCCCAAAATTTCCAAGAAGAGAAAGTAGTGCATAAGATACTCTGTAAAAGTAGGGATTTTCTCTCTGTACAATTACAATAAAACTAATTTCTTGAACACAGAAGCCCCAAATTTTCCCTGATGTTTTGCCACCAGTGTTATGCCTCTTACACATGCACACACACACATGCACACTCACTGCAGGCCCTCCACAGGTGACCACGCAGGAGGAGGAACCACACCTACTGCTGACGATTGACACTGCGTCTGAGACACGTGGCACTCCAAGAGCCCATGGTCCTGGCCCTGTTGATACAAACACCTTCCGTTTGTGCCTTTTTTTTTTTTTTTTTTTTGAGACAGGGTCTCACCCTGTCATCCAGGCTGGAGTGCGGTGGCTTAATCAGAGCTCACTTCAGCCTTGAACTCCTGGATTCACCTGATCTCCCACCTCAGCCTCCTGGGATTACAGGCATGCGCCACCATGCCCAATGTGGGCCCGTACTTTTTCATATGCACTTATAGGCTCCCCAGACACTCTGGTTTCTTGCCCACTTCTTGTTTTCTAAATATGAGATGTTTCCAGTTTTCAAACATTCCTTTGCTCTGATCTAACCTGGTACATTGTTGTTTCTCTGTTCTGCTGTACTGGGGACTGTGTTTACTCATAGTTAGCCCCAAGGACTAAGAGAGTCCATTATAAGGCAGGTCTAAAATGGGGGGGAGGCAAACATTTTGTCTGCTGTAGTTTACCCTCTGACCACATTCCTCTCAACTGCAAAATGCATCTATCCCGTCTCATGACAACAAAGATCTCATTCCATTAGAACACCCACTTCAAGTCCAAAATCTCATCATTTCGATCGCCTTGAGCAGTCAGGTGAGGCTCTGCTATGATACACTCTGAGCCACAGACCCTGTCTATCTGCAGCCCTGTAAAACTAGAAAACAAGTAATCTGATCCCCAAATTCAGTGATGGGATAAGTGTAGGAAAGCCATTATAGACATTCTGGTTCCAAAAGGGGAAAATGGGGGGCACCAGTTCAGGCAGTTTCAATCCATCTGAGAGATGCCATTAAGTTTAAGGAATTATCCTCACTGCATCATGGGCTCGATTCTCTAGGCTCTCAATTCTGCCTTTCAGGCTCTTGGCTCTCCAGGAGAGAAAAATAAAAGCAACTGAAGAAGGCAGATGACCTATGCCAATCAATTTGATACGGCTGTGTGCTGAATTGTATCCAACTCCCAAATTCATCTGTAGAAGTTCTGACCCCTGAGAGAGGCAGCTCCAAGGGCGCCTGTCAGCCCCCATCCAGCTCCTGAGGGGCAGCTTTGCCCTCTCTCTTCTGACTCTGCCCTTCTCAGCCTGGGACTTGCCTGAGTTCTGTCTTCCCTTTCAGCATGAAGCCAGGGACCCCCAGACAGTTTGAGAGAATCTTCACATGGCCTACAAGATGCCCTGGCGCTCTCTGACCTCAGCACGCACACTCACTCCCCCCGTGGCTCTCTGCTCCCCGAGTGCGATATGCTCTGTCCCCCAATCCACACTCCTGGCCTTGTTCCTTCTCACCCATTCAGATTTGGGTTTAAACGTTTCCACCTCAGAGAGTCCTTCCCCGAACATTTCACATAGAGTTGTTCAGCTCCTTCCTCCCCATCCACCCCATCCACTTGACTTCCCCACAGGAAGGGAAGAAGAGAGGAGATGATGTTGAGAGGGAAAAGAGGAGAAGGGTGAGAGAAATGAAGCGGGGGTAAGAGTCGCCGTGAGGGTTAAATGACTCAGCATACATTAAGCAAAAAGGAACATATATATATATATGTATATATGGCTAACAAAGATGTATTTTGCTACAAAATACACATTGGGTGACATCATCTATGCCTAAGGACTCAACACCTTGGCTCACTGGTTCCTTCCACCTGGAAGGAACCTGCCATCACTCTGTCAAAATCCTGTGGCTAAGTGTGAATATCTGCTCTTTCATAAATCTCTACTTATTCCTACCCAGAAAATGGTCTCCCTTCAACCCCTGCAGGGTGTTGTCTGTGCTTCCTGAGCGCCCCTTGCATTCACCCTCCTCCATCATCTGCTCTCATTTCTGGTGCTGGTATCCAATGGCCAGCACCCTCACTTGCTCAGAGACCAGAAAGCTGCAGACGCCTGGTCACCCTGCGCAGCTCTGCAGTGTGACGGGCCCAGACTGCAGACTGCCTAGGACTCTGCTTCCTGGGGAACCCTCCCTCCCTTAACATCCCCTCTGGCTCGCTCTTTGTCCTCAGGTCTCCTTTGGTTTTAGAGTGATAAGCTGATAGCCATAAACAGTTACAGCCTTTTAAAATATGAAGGCTTCCTTGCCAAGAATGCTCATCAAGCAAGAAGTCTTTGTTGCAACAAAGATAGTGCCATGGTTTTACTCCTTGGCTCTCCTGAGATTGAAGTTAAACAAATACACAGTTTGGCCAAAGACCTGCTGAATCACTCCTCCCATGTAGACACACTAAAGGTTTAGCAATAAGTTATCATCTCTCTTTTTTTAAAGTACAAACAAAATGTTATTTCAGGAGGAACAATTTCAGCAAGCGTTTCATTTATTTCTGTTCTCTGTGGGAGTCTTTATCTATCCTAGACTATGGAGTTGGGGTCATTACCTCAAGCAGTGAGACGAAAAAGGGAGGACCCTTCTTTCCATGGGGTGGGCAAGATGGGAGAATCACAACGTTTCCTTGAGTGTGTGATGTGGCTCTCCTCAGCACCTCCTTCTCAACTGCCTCGTAGACCCAGTTAAAAATCAAGTACTGGGGACCCAAGCTTACTGTTTGGAGCTATTATACACTTCAAGGACATTACAGTTGCAAAAAGTCAAGAGCCAATTATTAAGTAATTCAATCTTCAAAAGAGACCCTATGGCCACAAGTGTCTGGATATTGAAGCAGATTTAACTCTCTGAATTAAACTAAACTCTTGTTTGTCAAGGAAACGCATGCCGCTATAACAGCCAATAATTAATTATGTGACTGTCAACAAATAATCCCCCAAACTGTTTGGAAATGAATAAATATGGTAGGATCAAAACCACACAATTTAATACCACAATTCCATTTCAGCCATGGCCAAACTCACAAATTACTCATTTCCTATCTGCAAACTATATTATTTTAGCAATATAAAAGTGGGACTTCCTGTACAAAAATGAGTAAGATTTTATAAGCTCAACAGATATAATTCCCATGAAACCAATCATTTTTACCCCATGGTGACAAAACTGCTTACAAAATCTTTCATCGATCTCACAAAACAAATGCTTTTATTATTATGAAGATTGATAACCTTCCCCTACAAACTGCTTTTGAAGAGAATGATGTTCATTTGTTCTCTGTTGGTAATCAAAAGCCAACTTGGTGAAAATCAGGGGAGGATGTCACTTTCTGATTTGTTGTTGACTTACTCCTAAACAATTTTCTGTATTTAGATTTCAAGTCAGGAAAAATCATTGCATGCCTGCCATGTACCAGATCTCTGGCAAGGAGGCAGGCTGCAAGGGCATGTAAAGGGAAGGGTGTCCTGAAAACAAGTAATTCTCACACTGTGCATTCAGTCCTCAGGGGACCTAGATAAGGGAGTAATTAATTCTAACTGAGGAGAATTAAAGAGGAGGTTAAAGAGAGTGCCACAGAAGGGTCATGTGAAGAATTGAGGCAGTGGGTAATGAGAAAATCTGCGAAAGTATCATCGTGAAAAAAAGTGAAATTAAAAATAGCATGTTTGACTTTTACATAATGTAAAAAACTAAATGCAGAAAGGGAAATTATGTTACTGTAACGGGTGAAGTGAGTCATGGCTGTCTTTAAACAGCCATCACTGTATTTACCAATGAAATTCACTCAAAAATTTAGTAAACTGAAAGCCCGATTTCCTTAACTTATGGGAAAAAAACTACAGTCAACATCTGAGATCTCTTTCCCCTGAAAAACCATGATTAAATGGGTAATAAAATATATCTATGTTTTAAAAAATGGGTAATTCTACTTTTAGGAGATTTTAAATAACAATGCCAATTATTTTAATGATTGTGGAACTATTTAGATTATCTATGTCATTTCGGGTAAAGAAATTTCTTTCCTTTAAGTTATCAAATTTATGAGCATAAAGTCGTTCATAGTATTCTTTTATTATCTTTTTAATGGCTGCGGGATCTGTGGTGACATATCACATTTCACTCCTGACATTGATAATTTGCGTCTTCTCTCTTCTTGTTTTTGTTATTCTTGCTAGAGACATCGATTTTATTGATTTTTCAAGCAGCCAGCTTTGTTTTATTAATTTTCTTTATTGTTTTCCTATTTTTGATTTCAAAATGACTTTCTTCTTTTCTTCTGCTTCCTTTGGATTTATTTTATTTTTCCTTTTTTTTTTTAGCTTTTTGAGGTAGAAAGATTACTGATTTTAGAGATTTTCTTATTTCTAATGTAATATTAATCGCTAAAAATTTTCTTCTCAATACTCTTTCAGCTGTATTCTATATAGTTTCCTATGCTGTGTTTTCATTTTCATTTATCATTCAGTTCTATTTTTAAAATTTTTCCTTCAAGACTTATTCTTTGACCCATGAATTATTTAGAAGTGTGTTACTTTATTTGCAAGTATTTAGAAATTTTCATGTTACCTGTCATGGATCTCTAGTTTGATTCTATTGTGGTCAGAGAACACACTGTATTATTTCAGTTTTTAAAAAGTTGTTACTTGCTTTATGAACCAGAATATAGTCAGTCTTGGTGAATGTTCCATGGGTGCTTCAACAAAATGCATATTATGCAGTTGTGTGTGGAATGTTGTGTAAATGCCAATTAGATCCTGTTGGTTGATTGTGTTAATCAGATCTTCTGTATCCACACTGATCCACAGTGTATCGTTCTATCAGTTGCTGAGAGGAAACAATCGAAGTCTCCAGCCATAACTGTGGATTTGTCTATTTCTGCTTTCAGCTTTATCACTTTCCTTTCATGTATCCTAGGCCCTTTTATTATTTGTATACAGGTTTAGGTTTGTTATGTCTTTCTGGTGGCTCAATCTTTCCACCTCTATGTAATGTCCCCTTTGTCTTTGGTCATGTTCTTTGCTCTGAAGTCTACATTATTAGATATTAATATAGCAACTCCTGCTTTTTTAAATTACTGTTTGCACTGAATATCTTTTGCAATCCTTTTACTTTCAACCACTTATGTTATTGAATTTGAAGTGAGTTTCTCGTAAACAGGATATAATTGGTGTGTGTGTGTGTGTGTGTGTGTGTGTGTGTGTGTGTCTGTGTGCATTTATCTACTTGGTCAATCTCCACTTTTTAACTGGTGTATTGAGAACATTTATATTTAAAGTAATCATCGATATATTAGGAGTTCATCTGCCATTTTATTATTTGCTTTCTGGAACATAGAACATTCATCATGATAAACAATATTTTGTGCTGTAAGACACACTTTATTAACTTAAAAGAACAGAATTTATACAAAGTATGTGCTCAGGCCACAATGTAATTAAACTACAAATTGATAATAGAAAGATAGCTGGAAAGTTCTTATCATTTGGAAGTTAAGCAACATACTTCTAAATAACACATGAGTCAAATAAGAAATCAACTAAGAGAAATTTAAAATATTTTGAAGTAAAAGAAAGTGAAAGTAGAATATATCAAAATTTGTGATATACAGTGAAAGCAGTGCTTGGAAGGATTTTATATCATTAAATACATACATTAAAAAAGGGAGAATCTAAAATCAATAAGCTAAGCTTTCATCTTAGGAAACTAAAGAAAAAAGAACAATTAAAATCTAAAGCAAGCAGAAGAGGATATAATAAAAATTAGGGCAGAAATCAAGAAAATTAAACTTAGGAAAAAATTAAGAAAAATCATTGAAATCAAAAGCTGGTTGTTTAAAAAGAACAATAAAACTTATAAACCTTTATTCAGGCTAACCAAGAGAAAAAGAGAGAAGACACAAGTGACCAATATCAGAAATGAAGGAAAGACCGTCACTACTACCATGTACATTAAAAAGATAATAAAGATAATAAAGGAACATTATGAACAACACTGTGCCCATAAATTTGATAATTTTGATAAAGTGGACCAATTTTTTTAAAGAAAAAAATGGCCAAAAACTCACACAAGGAGAAATTGACAACCTAAATAGGCCCCTATCTAGTAAAGAAAATGAATTAATAATCAATAACTTTTTTTAAAGGGAACACCAAGTCCAAATGGGTTTGCTGGTGAATATTATCAAAGATTTGAGGAAAATAATGCCAATTTCCTATAATCTCTTCCAGAAAAAATAAGCAGAATACTTCCTCACTCATTCTATTTGGCAAGCGTTACTCTAACATCAACATCAGATAAAGATGTTACAATAAAGAAAAACTAAAGGGAAATATGTTTTATTGAAATTGATATAAAAATCAACAAAATATTAGCAAACTAAATTTAAAAATGTATAGAAAGAATTTTATACCATCACTAAGCAGGATTTGTAACTCTGGTTTAATATTGGGAATAAATTAATCACCACATCAAAAGACTGGAAAATAAAAATCATGTGACAATATCAATTGATTCAAAAAAATTTAGTAGAATCCATCACCTGCTTATGATTAAAAATACTCAGCAAATGAGGAATAAAAGGAAACTTTCTTAACTTGATGACAAAGATCAACAAAATACCTAAAGCTAACATCATACTTAGTGGTGAGAAACTAGATTCTTTCCCCACTAAGATTGGAAACAAGGTGAGAATGTCTTCTCTCAACACTCTTATTCAACAAAATATCAAAAAGGGAAATAAAACACACACATATTGGAAAGGAAAATATAAAACTATTTTTTGTTGCAGATGTCATGTTTGTCTATGTAGATAATTCCAAAGAATTGACAAAAATACTTCTGAAACTAATAAGCAAGTGTAACAAATTGTGGGATATCAGACTAGTATACAAAAGTCAATTTCTTTCCTATACACCAGCAATAAATAATTGGAAATTGAAATTTTAAAAAACACACAGTAACACCAAAAAGTGAAGTCATTAAGTATAAATATAACAAAATATATATAGGATCTATATGCATAAAATACGATACTCTCCTGATGAAAGATATAAACAAGAGATCTATATAAATGGGGAGATAGTCCATGTTTGAGGAATGGAGGACTCAATTTTTTTAAGATGTCAATTCTTCCTAAATTCAATGCAACAGAGTCAAAATCCCAGAAAACTGTTTTTTGGATATCCACAAAGTAATTGCAAAGTCTATAGAGAAGGCGAAAGACCTAAAAAGTCAAACACAATACAGAAGAATAACAAAATTGGAGGGCTCACACTACTCAATTCCACAACTTCCTATAAAGCTCTAATAATCAAGACAGTGTAGTATTGGTGAAAGAACAAACACACAGATCAATAGAACAGAACACAAAGTCCAGAAATAGGCCCACATAAATGTAACTGATTTTAGACAAAAAAGCAAAAGCAATTGAATGGAGAAAGAATAGTATTTTCCAAAAATGGTGCTGGAACATCCATATGTTAAAAAATGAACCTGGGCCAGGCGCGATGGCTCATGCCTGTAATCCCAACACTTTGGGAGGCCAAGGCGGGTGGATCATGAGGTCAGGAGATCGAGACCATCCTGGCCAACATGGTAAACCCCGTCTCTACTAAAATACAAAAAATTAGCCAGGCATGGTGGCACGGGCCTGTACTCCCAGCTACTTGGGAGGCTGAGGCAGGGGAATTGGGTTGGAGGCAGAAGTTGCAGTGAGCTGAGATCACGCCACTGCACTCCAGCCTGCTGACAGAACAAGACTCCATCCCCCCCATAAAAGAAAGAAAAGAACCTGCACCCAGACGTTACACCTTTCACAAAAATTAACTTAAAGTAGATCATAGACCTAAATGGAAAGCTTTAAACCTTTTAAAAGAAAATGTAAGAGAAAAATATAAGTCAACTTGAGTTTGATGATGAGATTTTAGATACCACAGCAAAATCACAATTCATAAGAGAAAAAATTAAAGTGACATTTATTAAAATTAGAATCTTCCTCTATCTGAAAGACACTGCTAAGAGACTAAAAATACAAGTCACAGATTGGGAGATAGGTGCAAAACACATATCTACAGAGGCCTTGTGTGAAAAACATGTATCTAATAGAGGCCTTGTATTAAAATACACAGAGAATTCTTAATACTCAACAAGTAAACAAACAACCCAATTTAAAATGGGCAAAAGATCTGAACAGACAACTCACCAAAGAAAATATACATATGAGAAATAAGCGTTCTAAAAGATGTTCAACGTCATTTGTTGTTAGGCAATTGCACCCTGAAACAAAACTAAGCACTTATTTGAATGACTAAAATTTAAAATCTGACAGTACCAAATACTGTTGAAGATGCACAGCAACAAGAACTGTCATTCATTGCTACAGGAAATGCAAAATAGCACAGCCACTTTGGAAGATAATTTGTCAGTTTTTATAAAACTAAACATAGCTTTACAATAAAATCCAGCAATCGTACTCCTAGGTATTTATCCAACCAATTAAAAAAGTCATGTGAATGTTTATTCATAATCACCAGAAACTATCAACAACCAAGATATCCATTAATAAGTAAGTTGATAAACTATGGCACATCCATAAAATAGAATATTATTCAGTAATAAAAATAAATGAACAATTAAGTCACAAAAAGATATATATGTATCTTAAATGTTTATTGCTAAATGAAAGGAGCCAATTTGAAAAAGCTACATGCCATATGATTCTAATTATATGACATTCTGGAAAAAGCAAAACTAAAAAGATGATGCAAAGATCAGTTACTGACAATGGTTCAAGGGAGAAGAAAGGGTTGAATATGTGAGCACAGGATATTTTGGAGTGGTAAAATCATTCTGCATGGTTCTGTAATGGTGGATACATGACATTACACATTCAACAAAACCTGTAGGACTTTATAACACAAAGTTCTGTGTGCAAACCTTAATGTCTGCAAATTTCTACAAAATCACCTAGAAAGCTGGGAGAATTCCAGGTGGAATGTCAAACATGACAACAACAATCTAACTGTATTACAAATATGTGTAACAATCTCATTGAAGGAGTGAAGGAGAAATGTGCTGAGTTAAGTAACTTTGGAAATTAGTGGTGCTTGTAAGACAAAAGAAAGTGTTCATAAGCCCTATACTCCAGTCGATAAAGTTGTTTTCCTTGGGAATATGGATTGGCAATTCCGATTCTGCTACACTTGCGTACTGGAATTGAAGTAAATGGATGGTGGATGGTGGGAGCCAGATTTCTCACTATTGGAGGAAGAAGTTCCAGGTAAGCAAAGGGAGGAGGCTGAAATGGTCTGTGTAGTAAGGTCTTAGAGTTGGAGACCTCAACACGAACTCATGTTTAGCTTGTTGTAAATACAATGTTATACATGGAAATAGATATAGATGCATATATACACAGGTTAGTCTACACTCAAACATTTCTTTTTCCTGCCAGCTGAGTGAGCCCAGAAGCAATGATACCCCAGTAACAATGTGCACACCAGTGCCCAGATCCTAATCTCTAATGTCATTCCCCAACAAAAGGTGCCAGGAATCCTCGGAAAAATGAATGACTCCTGGACTGCAGCAGGAAATATACAAGATGAACACGGAGTATCTTACAGTCAGAAAAAAAAGAAAAAGCACTCAAAACAAATGAACAACAACAACAACAAAAACTCCACAATGAACAGGTTATGTGAAAAGGAGCAAACTGAAAGAGCTCCCAATGGCCAAAACTGGAAAGATTTGAGCAACAAGATAAATTAAATGTTCAGTTGTAACTGAAAGTATTAAATAAATATCCATGAGCTCATGCAGATATAAATGAATGAATAAATAAATAAGTGGGGGAAGAATAAACAAATCTCTCACGTAGGCTTCCAAATAATTTATGTAATTATTCCATCCTCAAGGAAGTGGAATAAACCACAACTTATTCATACCTTCTAACACTGGTGGGCATTTAGGTTTTATCAGGTTTTTGACATTACTATGCTACTAGGATCATGTCTCCTGCCTATGTAGGAGTTTTTTCTAGGGTATGTTCTTTGGCGTGAAATTGCTGTGCTATGTACTGAGTATGTGTTCAGCTTTACTAGGTAATACCAAATGTCTTCCAAATGGTTACACCAATTCTTTACACCTTCGGCTATGTCTGAGAGTTCCCAGTGTTCAACAGCCTACCCTAGGCATGGAGTTTTCTGATTTTCAAATGTTTCTCAATATAGTCCTTATATAATAGGGTATTGCATTATAGTTTTAAATATTTGTGTCTCACTGATGACAACAAAATGTAAAATCTTTTCATACAGTTTTGGATCAATCATCTCTCTTTTTCTTGGAAAGTGCCTATTCATGTATTTTGCTATTTTTCTCATTGTTACTCATTTTAAGTTCCTTATCATCTTGGGATTCTAACCCTTTGTTGGTTATAGATACAACACATATTTCTTGCTTGTGGCTTTTTGCCCTCTTTATAGTATCTGTTGAGAGCAAGAAATTCTCAGTGAATCATCCACAAATGATTACATCCTTGTAATCACCACCCACGTAAAGAAACGGAAACTTAACTAGCCTCCAGGAAGATTACTTCATGCCCACGCTGATTGCTACCCCGCTTCACCCCAAAATTAAACATACCCTGACTTCTAAAACCTATAGATTAACTTGGCCTACTGAACAGCTTTATATAAATGGAGCCCTATAATATATATTCCTTTTGTCTGATTTATTTCATTCAGAATTATGTTTATGAGATGCATCCAAATTGTTGCATATGGCTACAGAACATTCATTTTCATTGTGTGAATGTACCACAACTTATTTACCAATGTTAGTGTTGACAGATACTAATATTGTTGGTGTTGAGCATGTTTCTAATTTGAGGCTATTATGAAAAATTGCTTCCATGAAGATTTTTATACATGCTTTTTGGTACATATAGTTCTATTGAATTTATATCTAGGTAAATTGCTGGGTCACAGCTAACTTCAGTTTCAGCTATAGTGATACTGTCAACAGTTTTATAAATTGATTGTACTCATTTTACACTCCTATCCAGTATTATGTAAGAGGTTGTATTGTTCCATACCTTTTCAACATTTGCCATTGTCAAATTTATAATTTGTAGTGGTATCTCTTTACAATTTTAAGTTTTTATTTCCCTATGTCCAATGTGGTTCGCCATTTTTAAATACATTTATATGTTATTAGATAGTATATTTTGTGAGGTGTCTGTTCAAGTCTTATATTCATTTTTAAAATAGGCTTATCTGTCATTTCTTTGATTTGGAAAAAATCCATATTTCCTGGATATGAAGCTTTATCAGTTGTGGGTTTTCAAGTATTTTCTCTAAATTTGTGGTTGACCTTTTGAATGTTCCTAGTGGTGTTTTTGACACTTTTTGATTTAATGTAGTACAACTCAGCATTATTTTTCTTTTATGGTTGAGCTTTATTTGATCAATTTAAGCATTCTCTGCCCAGCACAATATCATAAAGATATTCTTCTACTTTGTCTTCTAGAAGTTTTCTTGCTCATACTTTCACATTCACATTCATGGAGTGTGCACCTGGAATTGAGTTTTGGTGCACAGTGTCTAGTAGACCTGATTAGTTTTTTCTGTATGGATATCCCACTGGCCCAGCAACATTTCTTAAAATGACCCTCCTCTTCTCACTATTCTGCAGTGCCACCTTGCCATAAATCAAGTATGCATACACATTTCTGTTTCTGGACCCCACATTTCGATCACTTGGTACAATTGTCTATTCTTCAGTCATTGGAATTCTGTCTTAATTGTAGTAAATTTATTAAAAGTCTTGTTTTATTATAGTGTAAGTTCTTCCATCTTGATATATTATTTTTGAGAGAGTATTACCTGTTTTGCCTTGTTTTATTTTGGCATTTTTATATAGATGCCAAATAAGATTGTCAATTTTTACAAATTTTCATGCTAGAATTTTGGTTGTTATTGTATTTAACCTATAATTCAATTTGGGGAGACTTAAATCTTTATAATGTTGGTTTTCTAATCCATGAATATGGTATATTTCTCCATTTACTTAGTTTCATCATTAATTTCTCTCAAAAACATTTTGTAGTTATTTTTCTAGAGAGCCAGCATAATTGTCTGAGATTTAGTCTTACTTGATACTATTTTTAATGTTATCTTTGACTTTTTTTTCTATTTTCTATTAAGGTATAATTTACATGCAGTATAATTCACCCATATAATTATACACCTCTGTAAATTTGGACAAATATAAAGTCACTAAATTCAAGAAGTGTCATCAGCCAAAAAATTCTCTGTGCTCCTTTGTATTGACCACCCCCATCCCCATCCTCAGCTGCTGTTAACCACTGCTTTGTTTTCTGTCTCTCTGGGTTTGCCTTTTCTGGAATGTGATATAAATGGAACCACATAGTGTGTAGACTTTGATTCTGGCTTCTTATACTTAACATAATCTAGCTGAGATTTATCCACACTGTTGCACATACCAGCAGTTTATTCCCTTTAATTGCTTAGTAAGGTATTATTGTACCATGTTTTTTTTACCCGTTTGCCAGTTGAAGGACATGGTCATTTGGATTTTTCCAGATTTGAAAGATTATAAATAAAGCCATTATAAACTTAAACATTTGCCTACAGGTTTTTATGTTAATGTAAGTTACCATTTCAAATGGGTAAAAATCTAGTAGTGAAATTGAGAGGTTTATGGTAATTTTATGTTTAAGTTTAAGAGAAACTGCAGAACTTTTTCTCAAGGAAGCCATACCACTTTGCATTTCCACAAACAACATATAAGAGTTCTAGTTGCTCCACATTCTTACCAGTATTTAAGATTGTCAGTTTCTTTCTCTCTTTTAATTTGAGCTAGTCAAATAGGTGTGTATTGTTATCTCATTTGTGGTTTCACTAATGACTAATATTGTCCATCATTTTGTGTGTTTTTGCCATTTAGGTAATTTTTTCTGCCATTCTTGTCTTTTCATTTTCTTAACAGTGATTTTTAAAGAGAAGTTTTTAAGTTTGATGATATCTAATTGATCAATTTTTTTCTTTTTTGAATCATGCTTTTGCTATTTTATCTAAGAAATCTTGCCTCATTTGAGATAACAAAATTTTTCTTCTATGTTTTCTTCTAAAATTTTATAGTTTTAATTTTATATTTAGGTCTACAGTCTATGGCTAACATTGAGTTAATTTTTGTATATGGTGAAAAGTATGAATCTATATTTTTTATTACATGTGAAGATCTAATCCTTTCAGCACCATGTGTTGCAAACACTGTACTTTCTCCATTAAATTGCATTTGTGCCTTTATTTTAAAAATCAAGTGATCATATACATGTGGGTCTATTTTTAGACTCACTCTTGACTTCTTGCCAATACCTCTCTGCCTTGATTACTATAGCTACTAGTGAAATCTTGAAATCAAGTAGTCTGAGTTCTCTTTGTTCTTTTTCAAAAATTTTTTAGTTTTATTTATAAACTTTAGAATTAGCTAGTCAATTTCTACAAAAAAAATTCTGATGATATTTGAATGGAATAGCAAGGAATCTATAAATTAGATTGTGGGGAACTGACAGTTTAACAATCCAGTCAATAAGCATGGTATATTTCTCTGTTTATTTAAGGCTTTTTAAGATTTCTTTCATCAGTGACTTGTAGTTTCAGCATACAGATATGGAACATATTTTGTTAGATTTTTACCTAAGTATTTTATGGTTTTTCTTACAACATTACATGATATTTTACTTTTTAACTTTAATTTTACTCTGTTACTATATAGAAATCTGATTTGTTTTTTAATACTGCAAATGTCCTAAACTCACTAGAGTTGGTAATTTTTTTTTAAGATTCTTTGGCATTTCCTGTATAGACAAGCATGTTAGCTGCTAATAGAGATAGTTCTATTTCTACTTTTTCAATCTGTCTAATTTTAGTCTTTCTCTGTCTCTCTCTCTCTTTGCCTGCCTGCCTGCCTTCCTTCCTTCCTTCCTTCCCTCCTTCCTTCCTTCCTTCTATCCTTCCTTCCTTCCTTCTTTCCTTCCTTCCTTCTCTTCCATTCACCTTAGGGTACCGGATAGCATCTCCCAGTACAATGGTGAATTAAAATGCTGAGAGAACACATCCTTGCCTTGATACTGATCTTAGAAAGAAAGGATTTTGTCTTTTACACCAAGCATAATGTAAGCTGCATATCTTTTTGTAAACTCTCTTTATGCAGTTAATGAAGTTTCCCCATTGAAAAAATTAAGAATGGATTTGGGGTTCTGTCAAATGCCTTTTGTGCATTTATAGAGATGATTATATGGTTTTTCTTCTTTAGTCTGTTGATTTACTGAATTATACTGATTATTTTCTAATGGTAACCAATCTTGTATTCCATAAGGTATTATCCTTTTTCTTTGGTAAGATTCAATTTGCTAAATTCTTGTTGAGAATTTTTACCTCTATGTTCATAAGGAACATTGGTCTGTAGTTATCTTGTAGTATCTTTATCCAGTTTTGGTATCAAGGTAATGCTCTATGCTCTCCTCATAGAATGAGTCAGGAAGAATCCCCACCTCTTTAGTTTTCAGGAAGAGTGTATGTGAAACTGACATTATATCTTCCTTAAATGTTTAGTAAAATTTATAAGCAAAGCCATCTTGGCTTAAAGTTTTATTTGTGAGAAAGCTTTTTAACCACAAATTTCATTTCTTTTACAGTCATAGGGTCATTCAAACCATCTATTACTTCTTGAATAAGCTTTACTGTTTGTATGTTTTAAGGAATTTGTTCATTTCATCTAAATTATTGAATTTACTGGCATAAAGCTGTTCATAATATTCTCTTATTTTCCTTTTAATTTCTGTAGGGTCCTAGTGATAGCCCCATTTTCATCTCTCCTATTTTAAATGGTGTCCTATTTTTAAATTACAAGTTCTGTATTTTCATTGCTATTATATAAAAATGAAATTGATTTTTGCATGTTGATCCTGTAGCACACAATGTTGCTGAACTCACAATAATTCTAGGACATTGTCTTTTTATTTATTTATTTTGTAGATTCCTTTATGTTGTCTACATAGATAATCATGTCACCCACAAGTAGGGATGATTTCATTTCTTCCTTTAGAATTGGTATGCCATTTATTTATTTATTTATTTGTTTGTTTGTTTATTTATCTATTTATTGCCTTCTTTCACCATCTAAAATTTCCAGTACTATACTGAATAAAAGTAGTGAGAATCGACATTCTTGCCTTGCTCCCAGTCTTAGGGAAAAAGAAGTTAGTCTTTCACTACAAAGTATGATGTTCCCTGTTCTTTGTAAATAGTCTTTATCCAGTTCAGGTAGTTCCACTCCATTCTAATCTTGCTGAAAAAGAGTTTTATCAAAAAACAGATGTTGGATTTTGTCAAATACCGTTTCTGTATCAATTGATATGATCATACGATTTTTCTTTTTTGCCTTGTTGATATGGTAGATTATATTTACTTTGGAACATTGAACCAGCCTTGTGTACCTGGATTAAATCCCATTTGGTCACAGTATATAATTTCTTTTATACATTGTTGGATTTTATTTGCTAATATTTTGTTGAGGTAAATTCACAAGAGATACTGTTTTGTAGTTTTCTATTTTAGAACTGTCTTTCTCTGGTTCTGCTAATAGAGTAGTTTTGACCTAATAAAATAAGTGTTCCCTAATTTTCTGTCTTCTGGAAGAAATTGTATTAAAATGATGTTAATTCACTTTAAAATATTTAGGAGAAGTATCCCGTGAAAGCACCTGGACCTGTCTTTTTCAGGAAGTTTTCAATTAAGAATTCATTTAATCATTATAGGACTACTCAGATTATCTGTTTCGTGTTAGCTGAGTTTAGATTTTCAAGAAATTGGTCCATTTCTCCTAAATATTCATATTTATATGAACATGAAGTTGTTCATAGTATTGTCTTATTATCTTTATAATCCTTTTCATGGTTGTAGGATCTTTAGGGTTATTCCTCCGTTTCATTCTTGATATTAGTGAAACCTCTTGCTGGAGGTTTATCAATTTTATTATTTGTTTTAAACTAGCTTGTGGTCTTATTAGCTTTTTCTATTGTTTTCCTATTTTCAATTTCATTCATTTCTGCTTTGATCTTTATTGTTTCCTTCCTTCTGCTTGCTTTTAGTTTATTTTGCTCTTCTTTTCAGTTTCTTGAGGTAGGAACTTAGATTTATGACATGAGACTTTCTTTTTTCTAACGCAAGCATTTAGTGATATAAATTTTCCTCCCACACTGCTTTAGCTACATCTCACATATTTTCATTTGCTTTATTTTCACATGAATATGTCATTCCATTCTACCATTTTTTAATTTTCTTTGAGACTTTCTCTTTAATTTATGGGTTATTTAGAAGCATATTGTTTAATTTCCACATGTTTACAGATTTTCCTTCATTTCTTGTCATTAATTTTTAGCTTGATTCCACTATGCTCAGATAATCATACTCTTTAATTCTTTAAAAAATTTTGATGCTCATTAAAAAGTCAGAAAACAACAGATGCAAGCAAGACTGTGGAAAAATAGCAATGCTTTTACACTGTTGGTGGGAGTGTAAATTAGTTCAACCATTGTGGAAGACGGTGTGGCAATTCCTCAAGGATCTAGAACCAGAAATACCATTTGACCCAGCAATCCCATTACTGGGTATATACCCAAAGGATTATAAATCATTCTACTAAAAAGACACATGCACACGTAAGTTTATTGCAGCACTATTTACAATAGTGAAGACTCGGAACCAACTCAAATGCCCATCAATGATAGACTGGATAAAGAAAATGTGGCACATACACATCATGGAATACTATGCACCCATAAAAAAGAGTGAGTTCATGTCCTTTGCAGGGACATGGATGAAGCTGGAAATCTTGATTCTCAGCAAACTAACACAGGAAAAGAAAACCAAACACTGCATGTTCTCACTCCTAAGTGGGAGTTGAGCAATGAGAACACATGGACACAGGGAGGGAACGTCACACACCAGGGGTTGTCAGGGGGTGGGAGGCAAGAGGAGGGAGAGCATTAGGACAAATACCTAATGCATGCGGGGCTTAAAAACTAGATGATGGGTGGATAGGTGCAGCAAACCACTATGACACATCTATACCTATGTAACAAACCTGCACATTCTGCACATGTATCCCAGAACTTAAAGTAAAATTTAAAATAAAAAAAATTTAAAAATTTTTGATACTTGTTTTTGGTCAGGATATGGTCTGTGAATGTTCACAAGCACTTAAAAAATGTGTTTCAGCTACTGTTGGGTGAAGTATAATCTATGTGCCAATTGGATCCTATTGGTTGATTATGCTTTTCAAATCTTCTGTATCTTTGCTGGTCTTCTTCTAGTACTTCTGTTTGTTGATAGAAGGTTGCATTGAAGTCCACAATCGTAATTGTGAGTTTGTCTATTTCTCGTTTCAGCTCTGTCAGTTTTTTGCTTCATGTATTTTAGTTTCTGTTGTTTTTTGTATATACATTAAGAATTGTTATGTCTTTCTGGTAGATTGATCCTTTCATCTTTATGTAATATCCCTCTTTGTCTTTGGGTATTTTCTTTCTTCCGAAGTCTATATTATTGGATACTAATATAGCCATTTCTGTCTTTTTTAAAATTAATGTTCTCAGAGTATATCTTTTTCCCTCTTTCTACTTTCACCGTCTCTATGTAATTGAATGTGAAGTGAGTGTCTCATAAAGATCACACAGTAGGGCCATGGATTTTTATCCATTCTGCCAATCTGTGTCTTTTCATTGTAATTATTCCAAACGGCATGGTCTGCTGCAGCTCTCCACAGTGGAATGTTGAATGTCCCCCAACCCCCCAAAAAGGCTGCTGTGGAGCTTTCAGGAAATGCCAAGGCTACCTTGTGCTGATTAGTACCATTTATAACCCAGCTCAGAAATGCAACTCAACACTCCCCATCTGCTCTGGATTTGGAACTGCAAGTTTGAAATGTCACGGTATCCACCTCTTTGCCCAGCCCCCTCTCCAATCCCTGTACGTTGGCCTCTCTTGGGATTTTCTCTAGCACCACCATCTGGGATTTACCTTGTTCTCTTTACTTTCCCAAGGAATAGAACCTGGGATGTATCAACTCCGTTTATTCCTGAAACTCAGTTTATATAACCCGGCTGCCTGCTGTTGAATCCTTGAATGCTGGCTCACACACGATACTGATGCAGAGCCAGTACTATGAAGAGGCCTCTGGAGACTTACAAGGGCACTAAGGAAAAGGGGAACTCGCCATTTAATTTACACATTCCCTTTATGACCCCTTTTAAGTGCCCCTGATCCATAATGGCTTCCCTGCTCACACCACTCTGGGACCATCTCTCCCTTCTCTCAAGTCTGGCAATATTCATTTCCACGACTTGCTTATTTTTAAAAATTAAGAATGATTCATTAAAAGCCCTCTGGGTTATTGGTAATCTGTTAGAAGTTCTGATTGTGGAGGGATTACAAGAAGGGAAGAGCCCATTGGCAGTATCCTTGAATTTCTTGCAGTTTCAGACACCTAACGGCACTCAGGTTATTCAACAGCAATAACGAGCCATGCGGAGGTAGGTAGAATGGGGAGATTTCACACTCTTCTTTCACTATCCCCACTACTCTCATAACAGAATCATACTAAGTGATGTGCTGAAAAACAGCCAGCATCAGTGTCCTTCGGAGGATTCTATCCGGGTGTCTTTTACCCCAGCCCGCCTTCCAGGGCAGGGACAGTGCTTCAAGTCCTCCCAGCCTGCATGTGGGGCCGAAAGTGGAGACCAGAGGGAAGTCCAGAGGGCAGACACCAGCGTCAACTAAGCAGCCACAGAGATCGTTTCCTTTTTTTTTTTTTCTTTTTTTCTTTGAGACACAGTTTCACTCTGTCGCCCAGGCTAGAGTGCAGTGGCTTGATCTCAGCTCACTGCAACCTCTGCTTTCCGGGTTCAAGTGATTCTCCAAACTCAGCCTCCTGAGTAGCTGGGACTATAGGGGCACGCCACCACATCCGGCTAATTTTTGTATTTTTAATAGAGATGTGGTTTCACCATGTTGGTCAGGCTCGTCTTGAACTCCTGACCTCAGGTGATCTGCCCACCTCGGCCTCCCAAAGTGCTGGGATTACGAGCCATTGCCACAGGGATCATTTTCTTTCTGTCACTGGTTGTCTGCCTTGGAGCTCATCCACTCAGCCCCCAGAGGATCCACCCCCTAAAGGGCAGAAATGCAAAAACAAACAAACAAACCAAAAATCCAATAACAACTGAATGGAGTGATCACATCAAGATGTCCCCCAAGTAACAAGTAAACAGAGCCCCCACCTTCACAAGTGAGACTCCCCAGAGAGCCTGCTAGGGCAGGAAAAGGAAAGCCTCTGCCCCACTGCTTCCACCTAGACCAGCCCCATGTGTGAAATGAGCGCCCAGGTGTGAGTGCTTCCAGACACAAATAGAAAATCAGTCTTGTTTGGATGGGGAGAGAGGAACACTGAATTTAATTAAATCCCTGTATTAAGTATGCAGTAAAATGTGCTGTTTTATCAAATTAAGTCATCCGCCAGAAAAAAGGCCATGTTGACAATGTTTTATAGATTCAACTACCATTTAACTATTTATTCATTTAATGTGTTTATTTAAAAAAAAAATCTGCCAGACATTTGGCTCATGCCTGTGGCCTTAGCTACTCAGGAAGTCAAGATGAGAGGATCGCTTGAGCCTAAGAGTTCAAGGCTGCAATGAGCCATGATTGTACCCCTACACTCCAGCCTAGGTGTCAGAGTGACATTTCATCTCTGAAAAAAAAAAAACTTTATTTCCTACCTTGGCACAAGGCCAGTGCTACAAGCAGCAGTCACACGGTCCCATGCCTGAGATGTGCCCTATGCACGACGACCCCACTCACTTAGGCAGGCTGCAGGCCCTGTGCTAATTGAAGAAGCAGGTGGAGAACTGGTAACATCAAGCACAGGGACAGATTTCATTGCGACATCAACCAACAGACAGCACCCCTCTGAGGTGGTACCCACAGCAGATAGCCATCCAGCTGTACATTACTCACTACAGGTAACCCACCCACCCACCAAACCAGGCCCTACCCTCAAGGAGGGTTGGCCCAGGAGGCACAGGCACAAGGGTTTTGTGTCTCCATTTTGGAGTCTGAAAGCCTTCTTGAAGAGAATTCTCCCTATCAGTCCCTCCCTCAAAGAAATGTAATGTCACATATATATTTACAAACGCAATGGCATTTTAAAAACTCTTTTCAAATCTTACATTTCAGTTTTAACAAACAGTGCTGGAGCAATTGGATGTCCACATGCAAAAAAAAAAAAAAATGAAACGACATACACCTCACATTTTTGACAAAATTAATTCATAATAAGTTATAGATTTAAATGTAAAACATAAAGCTATAATGCTTTTAGAAGAACATGTAGGAGAAAATCTCGGAGGCCCAAGGGTGGTGAATAGACATGACACCAAAAACATAGTCCATCCAAGAAAAGAATCAAGAAGTTGCATTTCATCAACAACATTAAAGATGTTTGGTTTGAGAAAGCCCAGGTGAAAGGATGGAAGACTCGATGACAGACTGGGATACCTAATTCCAAACCACAAATCTGACAAAGGCTTGAATATAGAATATAAGAGCTCTCAAAGCTCAGCAGTTAAAACAAAAAGAGCAATCCAGTTAGAACGTGGGCAAGAGACATGAACAGATATTTAAGTGAGGAGAATGCAGATGGCAAATAAGCCCCTGAGAAGACGTTAAACATCATTTGTTAACCATCTGGGAAATGCAGATTAAGGCCATGATGAATATGATTGCATACTTATTAGAACAACTACAAGAAAATAGTGATGGACCTAATATTGGTGATGATGCAAAGAAATTGGATTTCTCATCCGTTGCTGGGATGCTCATATAATGGTATAGCCACCCCCAAAAACAGTGTGCCAGCTTCTTAAAAACCACATCAGGCCAGGCATGGTAGCTCATGCCTATAGTCCCAGCAGTTTGAAGCCAGGAGTTCAAGACCAGCCTGGTCAACAGAGCAAGACCTCATCTCTACAAATAACTAAAAAAAAAAAAAATTGCTGGGCGTGGTGGCACACACCTGTAGTCCCGGCTACTTGGGAGGCTGAAGCAGGAGGATTGAGTGAGCCATGGAAGTCGAGGCAGCTGTGAACTATGATCATGCTACTGCATTCCAGCCTGGGTGACAGAACTAAGACCCTGTCTCAAAAAAGAGAAAAAATAATAATAATACATACACTTACCATGCATACTCTTACCCTGCTTACCATGAAACCAGCAATTACATTCCTGGGCATTGATCTCAGGGAAATAAAAATTAATCTCCACACAAAAGCCTCTGGATGAATGTTCATAGCAGCTTTATTTGTAATAGCTAAAAACTGGAAGCAACCTCAAGAGGTAAACTGAAACACCCGTGCCACTGTGCTACCTTGTACCATAGAATATTACTCAGCAGTGAAGAGAAATGAACTACCTCTGCACAGCTTTGATGAGTCGGCTGGGCATTATGCTGAGTGAAAAAATGCCAGTCTCAAAACATTCCATCTATAAGACACTCTCAAAATGACTAAGTTATAGAGATAAAGAACAGATTAATGGTGTCCAGTGTTAGGAGGGGAGGGCTAGGGAGGGATGGGCAGACAACAAAGGGGCTGTAGGAGGGGGTGTTTGCGGTAGAGCAACATCTCTGCTACTTAAATTGTGGCAGTCACTGCAGAAATTCACACAGGTGACCAAATGGCACAGAGCTATGCACACACGCTGCACCAACATCAGCACCCCAGTTTCGCTATCAGACTGTAGTTTTACAGGATGTAAGCTTTGAGCGAGACTGGGTAGAGGGCAAACAGACATCTTTTTTTTTTTTTTTTTTTGAGACAGAGTCTCTCTCTGTTGCCCAGGCTGGAGTCCAATGGTGCCATCTCGGCTCACTGCAACCTCTGCTTCCCAGGTTCCAGCAATTCTCCTGCCTCAGCCTCCAGGGTAGCTGGGACTACAGGCATGTGCCACCAAGCCCAGCTAATTTTTGTATTTTTAGTAGAGACGGTGTTTCACCAAGTTGGTCAGGCTGGTCTCCAACTCCTGACCTCATGATCTGCCCTCTTCGGCCTCCCAAAGTGCCGGGATTACAGGCTTGAGCCACCATGCCTGGCTGCAAACAGACATCTTTATAATGCTTTTGAAACTTCGCGTTATAATTTTCTAAAATAAGAAGTGTAAAAGAAAAGTCATACCCATGTACTTCACTGAAATGGAATGTTATCTGTCCTAAAAATGATTACAAATGATTGGACTAGGCTTCTGTTCGTGTTTTATAAGTTGTGTTGGAATTAGAGCGTTTAGGTCCTCTTCCCACCAGCAACGTCCTACAGCTCATGAGTGCTGCAATTAACAGCCTGCTGGAGTCGGTGTCTGGGAGGGTGGTCTCTAGCAACACGCCAGGGCCAAGCTTGCTAAAAGAGGACTTGAGCTCTTAGCTCTTGGAAAGCAGAAGTAATGTGAGGATGGGCTCCTTGATCTTGTATAGCAGGCTCAGGAATGAGAAGAGGCTTCTGAGAACATGATACAGCAAGAACACAAAATAAATAGTAGGAAACCGTGTTCTGTTTTTTGCACGTTTATGCTAGGTTATATCTGACACCCCAGAGTTAGAGGAGATAAAAAAGCTGGAAGGGAGCAGGCACTGATTGGGTGCCCGGGGGACGGCTTACCATACATGTGCGCAATCCTTCAGCAGCCCCACTAGGTAGAGCCATCCCTGGCAGTTTGCACACGCGGACCTGGCTCTCAGGCACACGGACAACACACTAGGCTGTTTCCTGGCAAGGCGCAGGCCTGCTCTGCCTCTACCCATGTGCACTTTTCCACAACATGCAACGTGACAGCACCATGGGTCAGACTCGCAGAGCGAGGCACCCTTTTGCAGTCTGGATCACATTGCCAAGTTCTGACGTGCAGTGCTCACCTGAAGCCTGTTGCTGTTTCAGCAGTGACTCTGCTTGCCATTTTCCAACACGTGCTTCCAATGGGAAGGGCCTAGACAGACACATCCACTTCACTTTTGTCACGAGTCCTGGTTCCCAGGCACCTCTGGGATGCCTTTTTCATGTTTCTATCCCAATCCCAGCATGGGAATATTTCAACGGAGCTTGCTGGGAAACCCTGACCTGTAATTATGGAAACCAAGAATGGACATGTTTCTATTAATATTGGCCCCAGATAAACCACCTACTCTTTTAGGTCAGCATTATTTGGCAAGGGATGAGGTGGGCTGGATGCAGCATCTGCAGCCTTCCCACACAATACCCCAAGCTTCTCTGCATGGCGGAATTCCTGCTTTCGGAGGGCTCTAGATCCAGAGGGCTCCAGCTCCGGAGGGCTCCAGCTCCAGAGGGCTGGAGAAGTTCCTTTAAGTCTCCTGGCCTCATTCCTGCATCCATTGAAATTTACATCCAGCTTCATTCTTCTTCAACATCAAAGGGCCTCAGATGGTCTGGCTCTGCTTCCAAACCAGAGTGCAGGAAAGTGTTTACTGAAGAAGAAAAGTGAATCAGGAAACAGCTGTGCGAAGGGCCAGGGCTGTGTCCCCCGGGGTTCACACTTGGCCATCTGTGTCTCTTATTATGGCTAATCTCTCTAGTTCTCAGAGAAGCGGCCCATTAACCCAGACAGCTGGGAAATGATGGAAACCATCTTTTTTTTCCAAACGTTCTTATTATGCAGTGTTTATGTTTCAGGATCTGAGGGACTTTCGAACGTTGACCTTTCTCGAGCTGTCGGAGCCCAGAGGCGTGGGTGCTGGGAACCTGCTGTTAGCCCCCATCTTTCTATCTGGACCCCAGAAAGGATAGGCGCCACACAGAGCCACCTTAATCCAGGGTTACGTGTGCTGACCAGGGGGCTGCCTTCCTGAGGGCTGGATCCAGTTTTCTTGCAGCAAATTTTTCTTCTGCAGAAAGTGGCAGATCTAAGTCCTCTAAATATGGTTAATTCAAAGGATGGTTCTGGAGATGGATGGTGGTGATGGTTATGCAACAGCGTGAATGTACTTTTCTCCCCCATGGGAGAGAAAATTTATTATAATGTTATTTATTATATTATTTATAATAATATTATAATATATAATATTATATTATTATTTATTATTAACCTTATAAATTTCACATGAATGACCTTATTTTAAATGATAGTATAGTCTGTAGGCTATTATTTTAAATAAAACTGTACCTCTTTTCAGTTTTATTGAAGGTGAATGTGCTTAGTACCACTGAAGTGTACATTTTCAAATGGTTAAGATGGTAAATGTTATGTGAACCGTGACACAATTTTTTTAAAGGAGTAAGGAGAGTTTATTTTCCTTTTCTTGGATGTTGGTGACTGCCTGGGGTGGGGTAGGGGTGGAATGCAGTGGAAGTGATGTTGTGTGGCCTCCAAAGAGAGGTCACAACAGGCAAAACTCAAGTCCACCTGGTCCTCTCTCTCTCTCTCTTTCTCTCCTCTCTCTCCTACTCTGTCCCTCCCTTTCTCTCTGTCTCTCTCTGTCTGTCTCTCTCTCCCTCTTTCTCTCCTTCTCTCTCCTTTTCTCTCCATCTCTCTTTCTCTGTCTCTCCCTGTCTGTCCCTTTCTCTTTGCCTCTGTTTCTCTCTCCCTCTCCCCACTCCAGCTCTAAAGGGATGGCTCCTCTATGAACGGTTCCTGCCCCTCTTGTCCCCTGGGCCAGGCTCCTTCCGTGTGTTAGGCAGGCATTCTAGAGCTGAAACTTCAATGTGAACAAATAAACATTCATTTTAAATTGAGATGTGTATGAGGTACAAGGCACTATGAGTGCATATCCCTGGGGGTCCGGGAGAGCCCCCTCAAGCAGTGATCTTTGATGTCATGCCTGAGCAGGAGCTGCAAATGGGTGTCAAGGGGAAGGAAGAGGTCAGCGATGGTGCAGTCCATACCCCAAAACTTTCAGGAAGGGATGAAGGAATGCGCTTGGGGACTTGAGGGGTCTACCCACCCCCATGCTAGTGGGCCCTCTTGGGGCCAAGGCCTGCACTAATAGGTCCTCACCCCACCTCATCCCAGCCTCCTCACCCACTGGCCTCCGGGGTTGCAGCACAGAGTAGAGGCTGTGGCTGTGCAGGTGGAAGTGGAGGCTCAAGGGGCCACTCCCTGGCCTGTGAGGTGGGGATACCAGGCTCGGGTCCAGAAGCCTTTGAGAGTTCCACTAAGGAGTCTAAGTGTCTGTAAATAATTAAACGCTGCAGAGTTGGGGCCTTCTTTTTGCTGTCTTTCAACCTCTCTTCTCTTGAGAAGGTTCTGGGACAGGAGTGGGAGTTCCAGCCGGAGGAGGTGGGGACACCTCCCCAAGCCTCAGCGAGCCCTTCTTCCCTGCTGGTGAGCCGTTTTGGGCTCCCCGCAGGAGCCTCTGGGCCCTCCCTCCCAGCTTGGTGGTCATGGGGCTGCTCCTGCCATGCAGATGCCCTGGCTATGTTGAGTGACCCACCACGTAGGGAGCAGCGTACTGTCTCCAGCCCTGTGCCTGTGCCCACCCTGGGCCCAACTAGACCTGGGCCTACCGGGCTTCTGCCTGGCTCGCCCAACCCATCCCCAGGAAGGAGCACAGAGGATGCATGCTCCAGAAAGCTGACCTCACTGCTCCTTTGTTCCCCCTAATTGCACTAAAATTAGGCAGCTTTATGACTCACCATGTGTCTATGCTGTTTGAGCCTTCAAAGGCCTTCATCATCATCACACAGGCAGCACCTAATACAGATGCTGCATCACCTGCAGCACAGAACATTTCACATTTGCTCACTGGAGTTACTGGAGAAAGGGAGTTTCTGATGAATGACCCAAGCATGGGAATGTGTCCTTCAGCTGTCTGAAAGTTTAGCCCGGGAACATGTTTCTGAGTGCTGGGGTGCAGGACTTCTCTCTTCTGAATTCTGAAATTCTCATGCCCTAATTTAACCTCAGACTGAATTCTTCTGGTGCAACCACTTTAGAAAGCAGAATACAGTTGGCACCAACAACCTTTTACATAGAGGGCTTTGGTGAGTGGGCAAGCACTCTGGAGAGACCCATCCTGAGTGGACAGGTGAGCCTGGGCCTTCAGGGGCAGAGAGGGTACCTCAAGGTCCCTGGAGACATCTGTTCTGCCCATAGCAGTTGTGGGAGGTTTTTAAAAGTGATACAAAGAGAATATTTTTAATTTCCCTGCTATTTACAGGGAATGTTTCACTTCTATAGGACAGAAAATACATTGTCAGATGAAGTGTTCTTGCCAAGAGAAGACCAGCTGCAAATAATTTGGCCTGGAAAAAAATATACTTTTTAGAAAACATTCTCCCAGCAAAAAATGGCCCTGTGCTCCCCTGCTCTCTGTTCTTCGTGTTTCTCACCCCGCATGTGTTCAGGTTGTCATGGTAACCCTGCAGTATCTTTCAGAGGAGTGAGCAGAAGTTGAATTCAACATGGAGGATTGGTCCATTTGAGTGTAACCTACTGAAATCAATGTGACCTTGGCATTTTTCATCAACTTAGGTAAGACACATTTCGTTTTTAAATTTTCAAATAAAATCAGGGGTACATTGGTGGAAGAATAATAGCTGAGAATGCTCTGGATAGGGATAGTGAACATTTGCTGCCACATTTCCATCCTGGGATTGCTCTGGTTATCTTCTGCTGCATAACAAGCCACTCCAAAAACTCAGAGTTTATGATAATGGCGATATTTTTTTCACCACAAATCTGTAACATTGACAGGGACTTGGCAGGAGCAATTTCCCACTGCTTCACACACTTCTGTCTGGGGAAGCTTGATGACTGCTGATGGGATCACCAGTAGGCTAGCTCAGGTGCCTGGTGGGGGACGCTGACTGTCTGCTGGGACCTCAGCTGAGCCCTTGCTCTGGGCACCCATGTGTTGCCGACTGCCTCGTATGCTGTGGGCTTCTTCACACAGTGGTGGCTGGGTTCCAAGTGCGAGTGCTCAAAAGTCACATTCTGTCTGTCAGAAGCCAGCCAGCCCATATCTAAAAGTTAGACTTCCCCCTTTCAGTGAAAGTAGTGCAAAAGGATTTGTGAACGTGCTTCAAAATGACCATGATGCCCATGTCAGATATTGCTAATTAATGATTGAGCCTGGACTCCACTTCAGAATCCTTCCCAGCAGTGTTCCAGTCATCCATTGGCCATTGCTGGAGCTGGCCCTGAAGTTAACGTCCATCTAACACCCTTGCTCTAGGCCAATGGCCCAAGACAGCATAGGACCGGTGCTCTCAGAAACCAAGTTCCTACAAGTCCATAATAAAACCAGATAAATATAAACAATGTAATAAATTTTTCATAAAGACAACTTTATCCTATTTAAAGATTGTCCATTGTTCTGAGATTATGTACTTCTTACACTTTTGGAGTGTTCAGCTGCCGTTTCTCTTATGAATTGAGGAGATGAGAAGGACCAGTTGTGTTGTTTGAATCTCCTTTTAAAATATTGGTGATCCATGCAGTCCAAAAGTCACAATCCCCTGCCCTAGGCCATTTGTTGGTGGTTGAAACTTCGCTGTCATACAGTGGAGTGCCACAAGGCACAGACACAAAACTTTGCACATCTCCTCCATGAGTTCACCTCTGAAGGCCCGCATGCCACTTTGGAATCGCTGCATCTTTTCCCTGCTTGAGTCTCTGGATTGAGCTCGAGTTTTGCTTTTTTTTCTCTCTCTCTTTTCTACTTTCTGCCTGGCCATTCTGTAAGCTGCACACTCTTGCTAAGCAATATGTGTGTGCTCCTGGTGTCATCAGAAGCCCCATCCTGTGGCAAACACTATCCAGAACTCAGAGCTACACATACCCCTGGGAAATCCCCATGGGCTTGTCAACTCAACAGTGGGGAAACAGGGCCTCGGGACAACCAAGAATCCTGGCCTTTGAGTCAGAGTTGGTCAGTATGACTTGGGGAAGATATTAAATGTGGGAACCAAACCAAAATGACATAAGTGGTCAAGCAGTATCTAGATACAAACAACACTGTCTGGGTTTGAAGGAGCCCCTGTGCCCATTGTCTCCTCCCTTGTCAATCAGAGAAATAATTGCCCACTTTACTCCCAGAGATGGGGCCCAAGTTAATGAGGAACTGTAGCACCTACTTTTAATGCAAATTCTTGGAAACATTAGTAAGGTTGGAAAATATATGGCGTCTTCCAGATTACGGAACATAGAAATAGGGAAAGGGAAAAAGGCAAAAGAAAGGAAGAGGAAGAAGGGAAATGAGAAGGTAGAAGACAGACATCCGTGGGGTTACAAGGTACCTTTTACCTAGAGCTGCAGTTTCACTTTAGAAGAAACAAAAACTGGGCTTTCCTTTGAATGATGTTAAGGAAGTTACCAGCATGGTCCCTCTGTCTCCCTCTCCAGGGAGCAGGGCCCGGCCGAGTCTCATTATACTGCAGATCACTGGTCTTGAGCCCAAGGCTTTACAAGAGAAGCACAAACCCCAACATTTACAAGGGACATTGCTTTCCTACCCTGGTCCCTCCCTATACAACAAGAAGAAAAACAAAACAAGCCCAGATCCTGTAAGCAGGACCCAAAGAAAACATTGTGATGATGGGCTTTCTTCAAGTAAGTGAGCTGACACCAAAGGAAAGGCAGAAAGCTCTTTCCGGCTCTCAGATTTCAAACCACCAGGGAATGTGTGCTGTTCCAGGGCCTCTGAGAAGCCAAAGGCTGGGTTGCACAATCAGCCCTGCTGCCCCAGGCCAAGCATGCTGGATCCCCGGCAGTCAGGTGCGGCTCACCGGGACGGCCCAGCCTCCCTCTTTGCCTTCAGCTTCCTCTGGCCACAGGAAGGGCTCAGTGTCAAGGGCGACTTCTTCCTGCTTCGATTCTCAAGAACAGCCCTCTGGTATTTGTCTTTCTTGTCTGGTGTCTTTCACTTAGCACGCTGTCCTCTGAATTCACCCCTGTTGTCACAAACGGCAGGATGTCCTTCTTTTTTAAGGCTGAATACTACTCCATAGTGCATACATATGCACCAGACTAACGAAGTTGACCTCTTAGAAGCAGAAAGTAGAAGGGCAGTTACCAGGGGCTGGGGAGTAGGAAAAAAGTGTGTGGATTTTGGTCAAAGGGTACAAATTTTCAGTGATAAGATACATAAGTTCTGAGAATCCATGAACAGCATGGTAACTACAGTTAATAATACTGTACTGTATGTTGAAAATGTGCTAAGAGAGTAGAACTGAAGTGTCCTCACACACACAAAAATAATGGTAACCATGTAAGGCAGTGAAAGTGCTGATTAGCTTCATCTTGGCAGTCACTTCACGATATGCACATGCATCAAATCATCACATTGTACAATTAACTGTATACAAGCTTTATTTGTCAATTACATCTCAATAAAGCCAGAGGGTGGAGTCGGGAGGGAGGAACTTCTGTCTTGCTCTTGGTTTATGCAGTATCTTGTAAAGACAGCATGAGTCATCATCACTATCTGGCCCAGCCAAGTACTCTAGGGTCCTTTGTGCTGCAAATCAGTTCACACACACCAACCAGTGTCTTCTCATGATGCACAGCTGGAAGTAATTGCTTTTTAAGCTTTAAAAAAATTCAGGACACAGCTTATCCTTGGTGTCCACCCGCAGGTAGTCAGGCCCTGAGAACATGTCACCTGTGGACAAATGCTAACTTTCCCAAGACCAGGGTTAAGTGTTGAGTGGGAGGTGAGGCCTTTGTCCTGCCCCTCTCTTCCTGTGTGGACCAACTGACCAACCCTCCAAAGCACTTTGAGAGCCACTAGACATAGTAGCTTACTTCTTCTTCTCATACAGATATTCCTTGGAGGAGCCTGGTGTATTTATTTTAAGAGTTGCTTTCAGAAACAGAGGACCTCTCTTCTGTTTCACAAAATACATGTCACAGAGAAGAACAAACCCACCCATGGCCAGCCTCGGGCTGTGTAATTGCTACTCTGCACAATAGGAAATGAGTGGCCACGGCACAGGTAGCCCGTTTGGGAGTCGCCTAGAGCCCTGTCCCTACAAAGAAATTATAACATAGCAAAAAACCAGAGGCTCCCTTCCTTGAATATCCAGGCTTAGCCCTAGAGCACGGAAACAAGACCAGTGTAATTATCTCGCATGCATAATCACTGCTGAGACCTGAGAACAGAGGCCGGGCCCTGCCTGGCCTTCGGCTGTCTGGCCACAAGCAATCAGCCACTGAAAGCAGGCAGCTGGGGTGCAGCGTGTTTGTGTGTGTGAAATGGCTCTGCTCCCCCGAAGCAAGGAGCAGGGAGATGGCTTTTCCCTGTGTGGCTTACCTGGGTCAGAATCAACAAGCAGGAGCATAAAACAGAGATCAGACCCCAGGAGGAAATGACAGCCAGGCCCACTTTGTGTGCACGAGTGAGGGTAGGCATGGGGAAGATTCGTGTTTGCTTGTCCCTTTTAAAAAGCAAAACCGGCACAAGACTGTGGTCAGGAGCTCAGTACACAGGAAGGGGCCGGCGTCTGACAGCCTTCCTCAGAGCCCCGGGTGGCCTGGGGAGGAAGGCATGCTGCCCTGAGAGTGGTGTGCAGGGATCCCTGGAGTTTTCCTCCAGCATTCGCTGTGGTAGAAGGGACTTTTCTACTTTTGAGATTCAATCTTTTAGTTAGATTGCTTGGGGGACTTGATGATACTAGGAAAATTTTAATGGTTTTACCTAAAGAAGGGATAACCTTGTTTTGGAAGCTTATGATATGGAGGAAAGAGTTAACTGTAAAATCGGCAGGCCTGGGGAAAACAAAACCAACCAAGCAGTAGCCAGGGTAGGTGCAGGGCTGTAGCCAGGGCTCTGGGCTGCCCCACGGCACTCCCACTGGGTTCAGGGAAGACTTTTCTGGCCTCCTAGTTAGGAGGCATCTCCTATTACACACTCTTGGAGCATTTTGAAATTCTTCTGAGAATTTATTACCCTAGCCAATGAATAATTGTGGAATTACTCAATGTCGTCTCTCCCTCTGGAACATGATACAAATGTCAGCTCCATGCCTGACTTGTTTGTTGCGGGATTCCCTGTGCCTAGACTAGTGCTTTGCACATGCAAGGAGCTCATGTTCATTGAATAACTGGATGGGTGGGTGGATGGGTAGGCGCATGGATAAGAATGAATGGTTGGATAGGTGGATGGACAGATTGAACAGACAGGCAGGTGGATGGATGGATGGATAGAAAGATGGATGACTATAGATGGGGATAGATAGATGAGTAGATGGATGAGTGGGCATGTGGGTAAATGATTGCAGAAATGCATAAATGAATGAGTAGATAGATGAATGGGTGGGTGAAGTGGATGGATAGATGAATGGATGAGTGGATTTGGTGGATGGGTGATGGATGGATGGATGGATCCCACAAGGTCATTAAAGCATTTTGTTCTCTAACTTCTGAACTGAACTCCACTGGTTGTCTATAACAAGAGCTTTTACAGAGGGAGGTTGAACATCCAAGCATGTTGGACATGAGTGACAGCAGCTGGCATGGTATCTCTGCCCTAGATGCACTGATGGCAACAGAGAGCTCTGTCCCTTGGGAGGGCATTGTGCAGGGCTATCAGGCAGTTTCCTGGGCCCTGTCTGCAGAGCCTAAACAGATCACATCTGGCCCGTCTCAATAGGGCCTCCTTACCCTATAAACCATGCATGTATTTATGTAACACTTCAGGCCTGATGGAGACCAGATGTGACCAAATTGTGCTTTATGCTGCCCAGGAATGCTGAAATACCAACATAGACATCTTTTATGGCTGCTCTTGCTCAGCAATCTCTCTTTAAATCTTAGGTTTGAGCCCTGATATACAACCATTAACTTCATTCTTCTGTGAAACAGAAACATCTGTCAACATCTATTTGATTTGTTATCCTTATGAGAGAAATACAACTATGTACAACTTCTATTCTCAGTTAGTGTAGTACAGTAAAAAGAATGTTGATGGGGAGGCAAGAAATCCAGACCCAGCTCCGCCCTGTACCTCCCTTACTGGCTGGCCTTGGGCCAGTTGGTTCTCACCAGGACTCAGTTTTCCATTGGTAATTGTAAGAGCTACCATTTATTAAACACCTCCTGAGTTCTAGGCACCCTACTTTGTGCTGAGTAAAAGTTACAGATCATTGCCAAAACTACACCCCATTCAGATGTACAAATGGATACATAGGCATGACTTTCCAACACCCAATCATCCTTAGGAGGCAGATCCCAGTCTCAATCTTCTGACTCTAAAACCACCTCTTCCCATTAAACCAAATGGCCGCTTTCACCTGTGAAATAAGGAAGTGCAGCTGAATTGCTATTTTCTGAATTTGTGTTCCTTGGACACCTCTGTTGGGAGTGACTAATAAGTCCTTTGACCCCTCTCCAAAGAATGTATGTTCAGGGACACTGAGGAAGTGTCCCTGAACACACATTTGGGATTTTGGATGCCCACAGAACATTACAGATGCTACAAGAATTTAAGCCTGTTTACTGTGGGGTTTCCTCATTGGGCTGCTAGAATGCCTTTGTCCCCTGAAACTCCTATTAATATCTTGAGGATCACTGATGCACATTCATACAAAAATGTTGATTGAATAGGTTTTATGCTCCTGGCAGGACAGGCTGTGTCTCTGCACTCAGGGAGCAGCCACCTTACTGACCCAGGTGCAGCCCAGCCCTGACTGCCCCTTCTATATTTACCTGTTTATACAGAGCTCCTCCCTTCTCCCTCCATGTATGTATTTGCCATGTAGAGATGCTGTTAATACTGTCAGCTGCTGCTACTTGAGAAAGCTCACCACACACTTTCTATGGGGATTGGGAATGGAGCTGAGCAGCCCCATTTAGTTTCACCAAGAGTAGTGGGACCTGGTGCACTTGTTTTAAAGTCTCACTCCCTGAAAGGGCCAGACCTGGATTCTGAGTGACATCTACCCAGTGCAATTTCTCCATTGAATAGAAAGAAATGTGCAAAACATTCTAATTATGCTTTTGCAACAAGCTTTTTAAGAAAAATTACATTGCAAAGACCCAATCAGTGCAAAACTTGCCCTGAAGTTCCTTACAGTTTAAAATCACCATATCCCCTCTGCCCCTTCAGCTTCCTTCTGCAATTTCAGGTGCTCGTGACACAGAAGGGTTAGGGGCTGCAGGAGGTCCACATGCTTTGGCTCTGATCACAAACTGCAGCTGTAGCTTCATCTCTGTCTCTGCTCTACTTAAGGACAGCTGCCCTCAGAATGCCAGGCTGGAACATCTAAATTCTACTAAAATGATCACTCACTCAGAATCAACAGCTAGGAAGAGGCCACAGAGCAGAGCCCTTGTTAATTTGGAACATGCCAAACTGCAAAGATGGTCCATAATGCCCCAGCAGAGCGTGTGAGAGCCCAGCTTTGGATTTGATGCCACCTGCCGAAGGCCCAGGCCAGTGCAGCAGCGCTTCCTCAGACAGGTGTGGGCTTCGGAGCCCTGAAACGCTTCCCAGCCCAGAAGCAATAAAGCCCCAGTATGTCCTTTTCTGCAGGCCAGCACCCTGTCCACAATCCCGAGGGATGAGGAATGGCCGTGTCATCTCCCACTAACAGTGAAGCCCAGGGTATGCAGTTCCACCCCCTTCCTAAGATAGATATTAATTTAGAAAACCAAGAAGAGAGCCTCTTGCCTCCATGCAGCACTTTTGAAAACAAGCAAAGCATTTCAGGGGAGGAGCAGCAGGCGGCTCTGGAGCTTTGCACAAACCAGCTGGGAAGGCTTTGACTGGAAGGCAAGCAGGGCTACCTTTTGCCATGATGATCTTTAGAGGCCCACGTTTCTTCTTATCCTTTGTTTAAAAACAAAAACAATACTATTGTTTCTTAATTGTCTGAACTCAAACAAATTAGAGTCCAGGGCCAGGCGCAGTGGCTCATGCTTATAATCCCAGCACTCTGGGAAGCTGAGGAGGGCGGATCACAAGGTCAGGAGATCGAGACTATCCTGGCTAACATGGTGAAACCCCGTCTCTACTAAAAATATAAAAAATTAGCCAGGTGTGGTGGCGGGTGCCCATAGTCCCAGCTATTTGGGAGGCTGAGGCAGGAGAATGGTGTGAACCTGGGAGGCGGAGCTTGCAGTGAGCCGAGATCACACCATAGCACTCCAACCTGGGCAAGAGAGCGAGACTCCGTCTCAAAAAACTAAAACAAAAACAAAAATAAAAAATAAGAGGCCAGTTTGCCCAGATAGGATTTTATAAAATGTTTCCTAGAAGTTAAAGAAGTCTACTTGTCTTTAATTTTGTTACTTTCCTCTTGTGACTTCTTGGGGAAAATGTGCAGAAGCAGAAGTGTGCTGCTTGACGGAATTAAACATAAAATTCCAACTCCATCAGATGCGCTTTGGAATCAATCAAGGATGACTTAGGGGAGTCTCAAGTTTATCCAAATCCAGTGTGGTTTTTTGTTTGTTTAAGCTTAATTTTTCTCTTATTATAAAAGTTAACCAGGTTATAAAATAAAACTCAGAGAATACGAAAGGTATCAAATACAAGAGTAGAAATCACTCGTGATAACCCCATCGTATCTATTTTTTTCTAAAAGAAATCTTGACTGCTTGAAAGAAAACTCGGAATCTCTGTGAAACCCCCAGTCCGAGTCATCTGCAGCATCCAGCGGGTGGGGCTTTAAGTGCTTTTTGGCGTTGAAACTGCGTTTCTGGTCATGAATGAGGAGAGATGAACAGCACTTTATATGAATTTGATTCCATGCCCAAATTGCTACACTCACCCTCTGTGTCTCGGGAAACTGCCAGCTTGGTCTCAGCTGAATCTTTAGCAAAAGTTTCACTTAATCCCAGCGCCAGGCATGAAGAGCTGCTTGGCACTCCCACCCTTCAGATGTGGGTAGGGAGGCCGGTGTGAGACATTCAGTTCTGCAAGCAGAGCGACCCAGAGGGCCAGACAGATTGAGACGGGACACTGACCCATAATGAGCCTGAGCAAGGCTTCCAGGGTCGGGCAGTGGGCTCAAGGTAACAGTGGCTCATCTCCGCTCCTGACCCCTCAGAAATCAGGAGAAGCACAAAACCCCTAACTACAATAAGAATGGACAGCACCTCATCCCTGAAAGACCTTCAGTGATCACCATATTCAAAACTGCAGACTCCCGCCCGGCAGGTGCTTCCCAGCTCCAGCTTCCCCACTACGCTGGCCTCCTTGCCCACATGCCTCTACCTCCTCATGAGATTCTGGCTACCTTGACTTCCACCGGAATGAACGGATGCACCCAGAGAGGCAGGGGCGTGGGCCTGTTTTATTTATGTCTTTATTCTCAGAATCTGGAATACCACCTCGCAAAATAGGTGTCCAATAAATGAGGAATAAACAAATAAATGAATGAAACGCATTATTCTCTTAGAAAAGGACAAAGACAACAGAAATTCCAGGAACGAGAGCAAAAGCTCTACAGATAGTCACAATCCAGAGTGCACTTTCCGGGAGGATAACAAAAGCAATGCATTTGTTTTTGAAAAGGAAGGTTTTTCTTCTAGCGGCACACAGACTCCCACAGAGAAAAGGATGTGATCTTGGCATACCACTTGGCCTGAATCGTGAATAAAAGTGACATAAAAATTATGACGCATCCACACTGCACTAATGTATTTTTGTTGTTGTGCAGATATTTTATTTATAATTATGATAACACATTTACGTGTGTCTATGTCTTCTGCTAGACTGTCAGTACAAGAGGCAGAGATTTCTTTTATATCTTGTGCAAACTCTAATTGCTGGTATGTAAAGGAGTATAGATAGACACACAAAATACTTTTGAAAAACTAAACACTCACCTACAACTCAGCCGCAAATATCCAATACAGCATCCCAGGTGTCCCACTTATTTGCTTCCTGGGGCTGCCACAACAAAGAACCACACAAGGGGGAGCTAAAACAACAGAAATCTCTTATCCCACAGTTCTGGAGGCTGGAACCCCATGAGCAAGGTGTCAGCAGGGTTGGTTCTGCTAAGGACTGTGAGGAACAATGAGCTCAGGCCTCACTCCTTGCCTTGCAGGTGGCAGTCTTCTCCCTGTGCCCTCACATGGTCATCCTTCCATGCATGTGTCCTCATCCCCTCTTCTTGACAAGGACACCAGTCGTATTGCATTAGGGTCCACCCTGACAGTTTCATTTTAATCACCTCTTTATCCTATCTCCAACTCCAGTCATATTCTGAGGTACTGGGGTTAGGTGTCCAACAAATGAATTTGTGGGGAAGTCACAATTCACCCATAACCCCCACCCCCTGCATAGAGCATCTGCCTCCAACTCTGAAGCTGATGAGGTGTTCACTCCCAACCCATCACTCGCACAGGACCCTTCTAAGGCCATAGGTGGGACCCCCAACTACGTGTTTGCGTGGTCTTGTTTCTGTGAGATTTGAAAAGAGCAGTGTTATCATGGCGACTGTTTTCCAATGCTCATTCCCCCTGCCCTTCACTCACACTGTCCCTCATGTTGGGGGACATCAGAGTGGCTGCAGGCATTTCAAGATCCAGCTAATGGGAAGGTTCGAGGGACATGCTTAATTGGACTGTTGGGGATATTTTCACAGCTTAGTCACTTCCATGTATAAGTAACTTACTGCTAGCCAATCCAGAGTAGGAACGACTTCGTGGAATGGTACCCTGCCCACTGTGCCAGTCCTCTCATGTCTCAATGTGAAGGTACTCTTATTTCCTACAGCTCCGTACATGTGGGTGGTAGAAGAGAAACATGCTTCAAAGGGCCAGGAGCTAGTCTATGGAAAATTATCTCAGTCTTGACACTTATAAGGAGTAAGCAGTTCTCACTGATGTCTAGGCAAAAGCAAAGTTTTCTTGTCCGGCAAATGCTTAAAGTGCAGTAAATTTAATTACAAACACAACATATGTTTCTCCATTTTGATGAAAGTCACGTGCAATAAAACTTATCAGAACTCCTCTTTTGTCGGGCAAAGCACCATAGCATTACTTTTAAAAGGCACATCTTACCACCAGAGAGTAGCAATTGGCAAATAGGGAATTCTAATGAATCTTGTCCTCAAGAAGTAGACAGTTCCTGATGAAACATGCAAATCACCACCAATGCAGTAAAATTCCTCAAGAAGCAAGTATTTCAGAGGTGTGTCAACTTATAAAAATGTTATTTTTATGATACTGTGAAATCCATGGTATTTGTTCGAAAATACATAATTTACTGTGATTTCTTTTCTCATTCTCAGTAACCTTTCTCACGGGAGTTCGCCTTTATAATGTTATGTCCTGGATCTGCCCCCACCTGGCACATTACAATTCCACATCCCTAGTTACCATGTATTTCAGGGATGTAATGTCCTCCCTACATTTGAGGATCAGCCATGTGACTGGGGTCCAGGCAGTGGTGGGAGCTGGGACGGATTGGGGGCAAGAGACCACAGCATAAGGAAGACTCGGCCAGATGTGGCAAGGCCCCTGAACCGAGTGACTTATGCATCCTGAATACTATTTGCACTTTGTGTCCATAGATGGCTCTACCACATACAAAGGGCACATCCCTGGGCTGATCTCATTGTCCTAGGAGCCTCGTTTCTTTATTTCTGGAAAACAGGCAGTGACTGTAAGTAACTTCGTTGGGTTTGGGTGAAGATTAAGTGAGAATAAAACATGACTGTGTTTTGGAAGCTCACATGTGTATTTGACATAAAGGGTTATTTTTCCAACTGTGGGGAGGTGTACAAAAATGTGCATTTTAAAAATAATTATTAGCAAATTTGTTTCTGGGTAGAGCAACAGTGAGAAATTGGTGAAGAGTGAGGAGAGAAATGTCAAGATAGGCAGGAGGCAGGGCTAGCACTTCAGAGATCTTGGTCCTAGAGCACCCTGCGGTGTGGCCATCAGAAAGGGGTAAGACAAAGAGATTCCAGAAAGAAGCTATCTCTAGACAGGAGGCTGGGTGGCTCCTTGTGCTCCAGGCAATGATATCTGGACAATCCCTAATACGATTACCTTCTTAAAAGCCCTTTTAAAAATGTGTTCAGCTGGAAAATAAACTCTCTTCCATGGTTAAAAAGGACAGAAAGTCCGACTTTTAACTGGCAGATGGCTCACTTAGATTCCGACAAGGCCCGTTTGAACTCATGCTACTTAGAGATGCATAAATTTTCGTTTTTGTTTTCTCCCATTAACTGCCCAGGATTGCAAAATGAGAGATAGTTAGCAGAAATCATTTCACCATTAATGAAACATACATTAAAACATTCCATAATGTAAAAGTATATCAAAACATTACACTGTACCCAAATATATATAATTATTGTTTGTCAATTAAAAATTAAATAAGCTTTAAAAATGTGAAAAAAAGACATTTGGAATTCGGGGCAGGGGAATAGGATGGTTAAGTGAAAAAGTGATCCTTTACGTAAGAATCCTAAGTCTCAACTTTGACAGACTGCGCAATGGAAAATGCTGGAAAGTCCCCAGTGCTCTGGATCATGTAGGATAAAACTGGCTTCTGAAATAATTGGGCCCATGTGTTGTTATCAGAGACCTAGATCTTTCATCGACATTCTTTCTGTTAAAAAAAAAATGTTCAGGCTAATGCTTGCAAAGGAAATGTGATTGCTCCATTTGCATTTCTGTCCATACCACATGGAAGTCATTTTAACGTAAGTGGTTTAGAATTAGGGCTGGGAAAGGAGTTCTAGCTTTTGCATCAGAGGGGGCAACCTCTCACTGCTGGTGCTGTCCAGCAGTCAGGCTCTTTCCATTGTAAATAAGCCATGCCCTGCTACAGGAGAGTTCTTGAAGTTGAGCCCAAACCAGCCTCGTCTTCATGTCACTCACTCCTTCGATTGAAAAATTATCGACTACTTAATCCCAAAAATATCATCACAGGTGCTAAAAGATGAATGAAGAAACGGATAAGAGAAAGTTAAAATCACCTGGACAGACCATCAATGGCAAAACCTTCCAACACAGGATGGTTCCCAACAATTGCGGTTGTTTACATTTTTCTAGGAAAGAAAAGAATCGATTTGGGAACTCTCTGGAGAAATTCTTCTAAAGCAGAATCTTGTGTCCAGAGAAACTTTAATTTCTTTTTTAAATGCCCACATTCCAAAGGATTACTTAGGAAAAAAAGTAAAACAAAAAACAACTACAAAAATTCTTTTTCTGTTATCAAATTTATGAAATCCTAATACACATTAAAAATATTTCAAAAACTTGTTTCCACCCCTTCACTTAAAATATTGTGTATAGGCTGAAGTAGTTAACAAAGGCTATTTTCAGGAATCAAATCCCATCCTGAGTGCTGTACTGGGCATTGTGAAATGCACAGGAAGCAGCTGTAGACTCCACGCGGTTGCCTGCCTGGTCTGGGAGCATCCATGGGCCAGGGCAGCATACCTGGCACAGGGGCAGGCTCCAAGCCAGCCCCCTGCCTCTGACCTGCCTGCATGTCATCTGTGAAATGAGGACACTGCTTAGGGCTTTCCAAGGGTAAATGAGTCAATCCATGGAAAGTTGTCTGGGCAGTACCTGACACAGTAGCAAGTGCTAGCCGCTGACTGCTTTTACCCATTTCTGTTCAGTTACAGTGAATTGTAAATTATTCAGGGACCCATTCTCGGATTGTACATTAGTCTGGTGACATTTTCAGCATTCTGTTTCCGGCTTTTTAGGTAAGTTTGCTACTTTTTGAAAATATCATCTGGAACAGAGAAAAAAATGAAACTTAATGGAATCCATTTTTCTTCTTTGTAGAAAAAACAAATGGGCCAGGAATGAAGCCTCTCAAAATAAGCCCAGAGTGGTGAGTGGCGTGGTTGGATGGCCCTGCCAGCCATGCAACAGAGTCTGCACTCCATCTGAAGAGCACGGTGGACCTCCTGGAGGATTTCGGAGGATTTCCAGCAGAGGCGTGCTGGCTTTGTGTAGTCAGGGGATGTGGCAGAAAGCCTCCAGGATGGCCCCCGGTGATCCGCAGATCCTGGAATTCATGCCTTTGTGTGATCCTCTCCCTTTAGTACAGACTAGACTTAGCGACTTGCTTCTGATGAATAAAATACAACAAAAAGAATGGGATAGCCCTTCTGAGATTAGGTTACAAAAGGCCTGTGGCTTCTGTCTTGGCTTCTCTCTCTCACTCTACCCCTTGCTCACTCCAAAGAAAGGCAGCTGCCATGTGGTGAGCTGCCCTGTATAGAGATCCATGGGTCAAGAAATTGATGTTTCCAGCCAACAGCCAGCCAAGACCTGAGGGCTGCCAACAGCCACGTGAGTGAGCTTGGAAGTGCATCCTGTCCGAGTTGAGCCCGCAGATGACTCAGCCCCAGCCAACCCCTTTGCTGCATCCTTGTGAGAGATCCTGAGTCAGGCACCAGCGAAGCCTTGCTCAGATTCCTGATCCACAAACATGGTAAAATGAATGTTTGTTGTTTTAAGCCACTAAGTTTGGAGCTAATTTGTCATGCAGCACTAGAAAACTAATACAATTACTCTGGCTAGTGTAGGTAATATATTGGGGAGAGAAGGTAAGACTGGAAACAGCTGCAGTAGCCATAACTCTGAGAAAATTAGTAGCCATAACAGTAAGAGTATGGACTGGGGGTGGTGGCTCATGTCTAAAATCCCAGCATTTCGGGAGGCTGAGGCAGGTACATTGCTTGAGCCTAGGCATTCAAGACCAGCCTGGGCAGCAGGCTGAAACATCATCACTACAAAAACTAGTCAGACATGGTGGCAAACACCTGTACTCCCAGCTGCTTGGGACACTGAGGTGAGAGGATCGCTTGAGTCCAGGAAGTCAGGGTTGCAGTGAGCTGAGATCGTGCCACTGCACTCCAGCCTGAGTGACAGAGCAAGACCTTGTCTCAATTAAAAAACAACACAAAACAAAAAATTCCCACAAGTGAAATAAGCTTTCTTTTGCCCTCTTCCATCATTGCCAATGGCATTCATCCAAAGTGAAATTCAATAAAGATTCTTAGGTTGGTTGCACTATGGTACACTCAGGGTAGTATGTGGTCAAGCACGGATGCTGGGTATGTAAGAGGAAAGTTGGGCTACATTCCCATTCTTCACTTAGCTTTTCCCGTGTTGAGCAGCACTAAGTTCAAGGCTATACCCTTTGGCTGGAGCTGGAGAGCACTGCTTGTCTGTGAACATCTAAGTGTCAACCTGGGCAGACAGACTGGTCACCACTGTCACATTAGAAGGGATGTTGGAGTGGAAAGAACATTCTAGAGACAGCAAACAAGTAATTCTGGACTCAGTCCAGCTCCCAAAGTTCTATAACATAAGAGGTGATCTGGAGGTTAGCCTCAAAATATCTTTTTCTTTACTTTTTAAAAATTAATCTTTTAAATAGAAATGAGATCTTGCTATGTTGCCCAGTCAGGTCTCAAACTCCTGGGCTCAAACAATCCTCCTGCCTCAGCCTCTTGAGTAGATAGGATTACAAGTATGCACCACCCAGCTACTATTATTGCTTCTATTTTTAAAGCAAGTGTAACAAAAGTCAAGAGTGCAGCTGCTGATGTCAGAATTCCTATATTTTTTCCCAACAGAGTCCAAGCCTGATCCTCTTTGGGGACCTGACTGGTCAGGTTCTGTTTAAGCAGCTTCACCTTCAGAGGAATACAGGGCAGTCCAGTCTCACTTTGGAAAACTTCCCCATGGAGGACATATTCTAGTAGATTTTTGTGAATCCAAGTAATAAACAGAGAAGAGGAAAAGCAACTAGATTAGTATTTATGAGGGAGGAAATAGTGCAGGAGATTGCCATGGAAGCCCACTTCTGGCTCTGATAGTCTGGTTTGTAGCAAGCTGATCCAGGAGATGTCTGATTGGAAAGCTGGACAAAACGCCAAAGGATCTGTCTGAAGACACCTGGTAGCTAGAACTTGGCCAGTGTCCCAAGGAAAGAGGAGCACATTGATGTGAACCAGTGGGTACTTGACACAAAAGCAGCCCACATTGCAAGTGTTTAATCGCCACCTACAGCTACTCTACTAGACAGCACAGATAGAGCTTCTACAGTTTCCTATATACAATATCTACTATGCAATGAAAACTTTCCAGGCATACAAGAAAGTAGGACCAAAAGAAAAAAAATAGGTAATAGAAACAGATCCAGATATGAGAATGATCAAAAATAGATTTTTAAATAACTAAGAATCACATATTCAAGAAATTAGAAGACAAATGTGAATTTAGCAGAAAACTCAAATCAATAAACCAAATGAAAATTCTAGAACTGAAAAATGCAGTAACTGAAATTAAGAGCTGAATAGATAGATTTAACAGCAGATTAGTCACAGTCAAATAAAAGATTAGGAAACTGGAAGATTGGCCAATAGAAAAATCCAGAATAAAGAATAGAGAATTTTAAAGGGTATAAAATACCAAAAAAGTATATAAGAAACAAATGTGACATGATGAAGCAGTTTAATATATATACAATTGAAGTGCTACAAGGGAAGGAGAAAGAGATTATGGTGGAAACAATATTTGAAGATTTCTCAAATATCATGAAACCCATAGAAGCAGGAGGTTCAGTGAACCACAAGCAGGGTAAATACAAAGAAAACCATACCTAGAGAACATCGTGGTAGAATGCTGGAAATCAACAACAGTGATAAAAACCTTTAGAGCATCCAGAAAAAATTCAAAGGGCATATTAACTTCAAAGGGGCAACAGTAAGACGTATAGACAGCTGATTTCCCAGCAGAAACAGTAAAAACAGAAGATAATGGCATGACATCTTCACAGTCCTGAAAGGAAATGTCTGTACACATAAGCAAGCAGGAGAAGAGAGATCTGAGGCTGTTTATTTCTACAAAAGAAAAATAAACCCCTGGTTGTCTGTCAATTACTTATACTGCTTTAATGGGAGTTTTTATTTTTTTGTTTTCACCTTTTTGGATCTTTACTGCCTATTAATTTTTTGTTCTGCTTATGTAACTGAGATAAAGCATTACATGTATTCTAATTCCAAGAAAATAAGTTAATACGTTTTCCTAATGAAGTCTTTAATCTCATTTTTTAAAACTATATTTTATTAGAGGAACTTTCCTCCCATCAAACGCTTACAAATGAATGAGGTCATTGCCAACATTAACTACACATTCCAGTGACTAATTAGAGTGGTATATAGTTTCTTTCCTCCTGCCACACTAAAGTATTTCATTTGCATGGCTAGTGAAATCATTAAGAGTCCCAGAATTTTGATTAAGGCTATCTGAGTAGGAATCCTGCCTCCACCGCCTACTCACTGTGTGATCTCAGGCAACTTCATGTCTCCAAACCTTGATTTCACAGAGGACAATCATAGCCATTCCTAGGAATTTGTGAGACATATATGAGATTATGCATGTAAAATTCTTGGCACAGTGGAGATTGTGTTTTCTCCAAAAGACATAGGATCCACATGTTTCCCAATATAACTTGGCAATACTAGCAGAAAAAGCAAGTTCTTTTGGCAAACATACACCATCAGTAATGAGCTGACGACACCCATGACGAGGCATGCCCACTGTTACCAGGCCTGCTCCCCTGGGACAGTAGCGCTTGGAACAGGGTCGATGTGTCCCAGACAGCAACAGATGGTTTGTAAAATTGGGAAAGGAAGGGAAGAAAGGTTGTTAAAGCAACCCCACTTTGTGAAATGTCTTCACCCTCAGGGAACACTGAGTAATCCCGGGCACCCCCTGCTTCCTGGGATCTCTAGCACCTCCCCACTTCAGCCCCTGCAGAGTGAGCATGTCTGTTTGAACACTGAGCTTCCTCCTCTGCCTGAGTAATCTGGTGCAGTCACATGAAAGTAAAGCCTAGTTCTGGCTTTGGGTTTCTGGTTCTTTCATCCCTTGCCCCATCCCTAAAGCTCCATTTCTCCCCCTCAATCAGGAAAAATGAATTAAAGCTGAGAGTGGGGAGCAGTCGTGGTGAATTCTTAAGCAATCCTTTCAAGAACTATTCTTGGGGAGAGGGGGTTAAAGGGTTCTCTAAAGTTCATTTTAATTTCCTTGGAATCACTACAGAATCCAGAGAAACATTATATGATTTTTAAAATAATCTTTTTCAGAAACTGATAGGCAACACATACAAGGATTAGATTCAACTTGGTGATTCTAATTTCTCTAAACAGCATGTCATCTGAAATGTGATATGGAAAATCCAAGTTCTAATTTTATTCAACTAGATAATGCATACTTAGGATCTCGTTCTTTCCTTTTTATCTTTTAATTGGGGAAGTATTTCCATCAGCATAACGCAGAATACAGAAAATATACATAGCAAAAGTGTGTATGTGTATACACGTATACCCTTGATGATTTTCTCAATGAAAATTCCATGTAAATCATTAAAATAGAAACCTACCACGTTACTGTATCTTCAGGTCCCAGGGCCTGGAAAGCTGAGGGGCATGGGGCTCACTCTGTTAGCCCCCTTCCATCTCACCACTGCTTAGCCTCCACCCAAAAGCCTCTACTTTTATCTGTTTTAAGGATTGGGGTTGGGCACTAGATTTTCTTGTGGGAAAAGGAGAGGTTCTCATGTAAAAAAAAAAAAATAGTTTTAAAGTTAACAATCTTATCCTGAGATTCAGGGTTCCTTCCTGTTCATAGCTCAGGACGTGCTGTCCCAAGACAAAGATGCTAAGCCAAGACCAGGTGGCAGGTGAGGCTCCAGGGTGAACACACGGTCCAACGTGGGCAAGAGACCTCAACGTGGAAGCAGGGCACATCCCAGCATCAGATCTATGGGTGAGCCCCTGGTCAAGAGTCAAAAATGGACATGATATCAGCATTGGAACAAAGACTTCGTTTGTCTGAGTCATTTCCTTCAAGAGTGGTTTGCGTTATGCTTTTGCAAAATGTCCTGGTCTTCTCCAGAACCTGCAGGTTAAATCCATGGAGTTATTCAAATCCAAAGCTTGCCACTCCATTCCAGGCAACAGCTGTGGGAAGTTTCAGTTCCAGGTCTCTGCATCTGATTCAGCCAAATTCCCAGAAATGGTGCGGGTACTTCCCAGGCAACTGGATCCTGTGCCCAGCTCTCCAGAGTAGATGTCATTCTGTTCTCTGTCGTGGAATGCAACTTTACCCTTGCCCTCAATTTCTCCACACTGAATGTCCTCATCTACTGTTCCCTCCATGCACTTAGGGATGTGTTTCTTGGCTCCGAGCCTGTGAAGCACTACTGTTGTGATGTTATAACCTCTTCAGTGTGTTGTTCCCTCTGTGACTCTTACATATACCTTCCCCCACAGGCCTCCCCACAATTGCAAGAATATGCTCTTAGTTGTACTGCTTTTCTATTTTCCTTTCCCATAGCCTTTCCTCTCCCTTGGAGAGTAGTTTTCTCTAATGACATTTGAAGGCATGCTTTCTTTATTCTATTTTTCAGAAAATAGTTCTGCAATTCCTTTGGAGGCTGCCATCTGAAATGCATTTGTACTGCCCTGTTTTTATCATTCTGCCTGCTACAACACATAGAAAATCAATCATTCGATTCCTCCCAGTTGTTTTTTGAGAGACCACAGTCCCCAAACACTGAAATAGGCCCCATAAGGATAATATAAAGGACATAGGAGATGAGATGCGGTCCTTTCCCTTGAGTAAATGGTAAGAGAGCTGGAAGAACTCTGTTGATCAATACCTGATACAGCCAGGATGCAGCTCAGTATTAAATCATTCCTTCAGGCTGAGCTCAGTGGCTCATGTCTGTAATCCCAGCACTTTGGGAGGCCAAGGTGAGTGTATCACCTGAGGTCAAGAGTTTGAGACCAGCCTGGCCAACATGGTGCAACCCCATCTCTACTAAAAATACAAAAAAATTAGCCAGACATAATGGTGCATGCCTGTAATCCCAGCTACTTGGGAGACTGAGGCACGAGAATTGCTTGAACGCAGGAGGCAGAGGTTACAGTGAACCGAGATCACACCACTGCACTCCAGCCTGGGAGACAGAGTGAGACTGTCTTGAAATAAATAAATAAACAAACAAACAATCATTCCTTCAGTTCCCAGAGCCCTTGAGTAGCATCTACGGAAGAATGCTTTCTGCAGCTCCTGTTTTTTAAAAAAGGAGTTTTCACCACTTTTCCAGTAACTTTGAACCATTGCCTCAGCAGTCTGAAACATAACAGTCTCAAATAAATGTTTTGGACAAGCAAATGGGTGGGTGGATAGATAGATGGATGAATGGATACTCATCCATAAATACATGGATAGGTAGACAGATGGATGCATGGATGGGTGGATTGATAGGTGGATGGATGACTGGATGGATGAATGGGTGGATGGATGAATGGATGGATGAATGGGTGGATGGATGGGTGGATGGATGGGTGGATGGATAGATGGATGGATGGATGGATGGATGGATGGATGATGGGTGAATGGATGAATGGATGGATGGATGGATGAATGGATGGGTGGAAGGGTGGGTGGATGATGGGTGGATGGATGAATAGATGGATGGATGGATGGATGGATGAATGGATGGGTGGAAGAGTGGGTGGATGATGGGTGGATGGATGGATGGATGGATGAATGGATGGGTGGAGGGGTGGGTGGATGATGGGTGGGTGGATGAATGGACAGATGGATGGGTAGATGGATGGGTGGATGGGTGGGTGGATGGATAAGTGGATGGATGAATGGGTGGATGGATGGGTGGATGGATGGATGGATGGATTGATGGATAGATGAATGGGTGGATGGATAGGTTGATGGATGAGTGGATTGATGAATGGGTGGATGGATGGGTGGATCGATGGATGAATGGATGCATGAATGGGTGGAAGGATGAGCAAATGGATGAGTGGATGGATGAATGGACAGGTGGATGGGTAGATGGATGGATGGACGAATTGATGCGTGGATGGGTGGAAGGATGGGTGGATGAATGAGTGGATGGATGAATGGGTAGATGGATGTGTGGATGGATGGATGGATGGATGGATGGATGGATGGATGGATGGATGAATAGATGCATGGATAGGTGGAAGGATGGGTGGATGGATGAGTGGATGGATGAATGGACAGGTGGATGGATGGATAGATGGATGGATGGATGGATGGATGGATGGATGCATGGATGGGTAGATGCATGGGTGGATGGATGGATGGATGGATGGGTTGGTGAGTTGGTGGGTAGATGGATGAACATATGGATAGGTGGATGGATATATGAGCTACTTTACTTGATGTTGGATATCCTACTTAAGAGACAGCTTGGTGCAGTAGCCTAGTGTGGCTGTGTAAATATGAAGAAGTTATTTAACCTTTATTTCCTTTTTAACTCATTTGTAAAACAGGGACAGAACAGTTCCATGATCTCTTATATGCAATCCTTGTGGGTTTGTTAGGGATTCAGACATTGTCGGATTTCAAAGGGGTGATGTAATTTATATATACCTCCTGCTGGGTCTGAGGCAGCACCACAAAACAAGAACACTGACTATTTTTATTGAGTAGTGTAAATAGTAACTTAATGGGCTAAAAAGAGACTGTAACCATCTTAAAGTCTTCTCAGTTTGGTTTTGCCACCAAATGAGATATGACCAACTTTTTAGTATCCACAGCATATTGGATCTTAGCACTGAATGTAAGGAAATGTGAATTTGTCTTCTCTACATGTTAGAGCTTGTTTGGAGATTCCCATAAGATTATAAGCACATATTGGTTGACTTGTTTATTCTCTACTTTCCCCACAGTATTAACTATAACCATCATAAAAGTGAGGGACGTGTTAGAAAAATTCTATGCCTACACCTGAGCAGGTGTTCAACGAAGGCAAGTGGTATAAAGCGTGGAGTGAGGGATGAAGTATCCTGACCCCTGCACTTCCCTCCCCAGTGTGCTGCTGCTGCAGGTCTATGCTCTGAGCTCAGCAGCACATCAGTTTGTATATTCCTGAACCACTGCAGCACGTACCCCCATGGGCCACTTTCTTCTTCTTGAAACACTCCCTTTCCTTCCTTGCTTCCCATAGCATGACATGTTTCTGGTTTTTCTTCTTCATCTCAGTCTTCTCATAGATTTCCTCTTCCTCCTTCTTGTCCCATAAATGTCAGTACTTTATAGGTTTCTGCCCTCAGTCTCCTCTCTTTGAGCTTGTGGAGAACTCTCTGCTGGTTACCTTGCCTGCTCTCTGGCTTTATTTATTGTCGCATACACTTAAGATTTTCAACCCAAATCTGTCCTTGAGCGAGGACTCTCATGAGCTTCAGGCTCAAGTGTGCATCGCTTCTAGAATGTCTGAAAGCACCCTAATTCTAACACGCCCAAAAGAATTCACCTCATTTTGCCCAAACCTGATTCTCAACCTGTGCTGTCTTATCAGTGAATGCACCATCATTCACCCAGGCCAGAACCTGGGAGGCATCTCTTCCTCTTTCCCTAAATGAGATCCATCCTCAATTCTCCAGCGATGCTGTGTCTATCCATCTCTCATTACATCTCTACTGTTCCTTTTATCTCCCTCATTCAGGTTCCTATCACAGCTTCTTTGATTTTCTGAAGCTGCTCTCAAGAGGTGATTCAGGGACCCCTAGGGATCTATCTCCAAGGTCCTTGCAGGTATCTACAAGATCATATCATGCATGAATAAAACCCATTCAAAGTTCAAGAGAGATTAATGGTTTTCGATGTACAGAATTTAAGTGTACTGATATGGTTTCAGATTCCCCTTTGCAACTAACATTTAAGAAACCACCATCTGTTGAATGTTGGTGTAGTATCAAAGAATAATATGCACAATTATCTGAAAAGACCATTAAAATATTTCTCCATTTTCCAAGTATACATCTGCCTAAGTCCGGATTTTCTTTGTGTACTTAAACTAAAAAGCACTCACAGCAGACTGACAGTGAAAGCTAATGAGACTCTATCAGGCTTCCATTAGACTATACTTTAAAGAGATTTGCAAAAATGTAAAGCAATGGCGTCCTATTATCCTAGATTTCTGGTTTTCGAAATAGAGTTCTGTTTTATTAAAAAAATGCCAAGTTAACATGTAATGGTTTAATTAATGCTATTTTTAATGAGTTAAATAATTTTTAAATTTTCTGTTTTAATTTCTAATTTGGCAAATATTGGTAGGTACAACCACAAAACAAAAACTCTTTAGGATCCTCAATACTTTGTGTGTGTAAAGGAGCCCTAAGACCAAAATGTTTGAGAACCTTTCTTTGATTTACCAGAACAGCCTTGTGACCAGTCTCCTTCACCCCTATTGAACCCACCCTGCCGCCAAAGTGACTCTCCTGCAGGGCAATGTCATTAAACAACAACCCCTAATAAAACCCTTGAGAGGGCTCCCACTGCCCTGAGGATAGACAATAGGAAGGGTCCTCCACAACCCTGGAAACTTCCCTCTCTTCCCTCTCAATCCCCAGCCATGGGCCTTTCCACATATGTTCACTACCTCTAGAATGTTCTTTTCATTCTACCATCCCTTCTATTTTTTGCAGAATAGGATCTATCATAAGGCCAACTCCCTTAATGATGGTAGGATGAGTGTCAGCAAACCAGGGTATCACTTCCTTCTCATGCCAGATGGTTCTGCCTTTCTTCTCTTATATTGCACAAAAGACCAGGGTTTCCCTCAGAAAGGAGTACTTCAGTAGGCCACCTACCACTGATGATCAATAGCTTTGATCCTCAAAAGTCCACAATAGATGACTCTTTTTATTAAATTAAATAAAATTTTATTTAAAACATAAAAATTAAATTACATTAAATTTTATTAAATCATCTCTCAAAATGTTTTCAAACATTTTGGTCTATCATCCACTGTACTTCCCTATCTTAACACTTATCATATGAATAACCTGAAATTGCTCCTGTAATTATCTTTCTTTCATTTGATGCTAAGGACATGAGGTTAGGAACTGTGTCTGCCCTGTTTAATGCTATATGTCCAATACCTAGTGTAATGAAGGCTTTGCATAGAGTAAACCAAAAATAAAATTCTAAGGCCCCCCTAACCATCGGAATCAACCCCTCCTCTCAGCCAGCGTATTCCAAAGTTAACCTGAAAACTGGTTTAGGCCATGACGGGAAGGCAGGGTCAAACATGCCTAATTATGCCCTCCTTCCTCTTGAAATTCAGGAAAAGCCAACCAGCATTAACATCAACACAGACCTTAAGACTGTTAAGAAACATTTAGAATCTGTTCTCTCTGATGGCTGCTACCTGGAGGTTTCATGTGCATGATAAACCTTTGGTCTCCACAACCCCTTACTGTAACCCAGACACTCCTCTCTATTGATAATAACTCTTTCAACCAATTGCCAATCAGAAATTCTTTATATCATCTACCCAAAACCTGGAAGCCCTCTCCCTCTTAAAGTTGTCCCACCCTTTTGGACCGAACCAATGTATATCTTACATGTATTTGATTGCTGTCTCATGTCTCCCTAAAATGTATAAAACTAGGCTGTGTCCCAACCACCTTGGGCACATGCTCTCAGGATCTCTTGAGGTCTGTGTGACAGGCCATTAGTCACTTATATTTGGCTCAGAATAAATGTCTTCAAATATTTTACAGTTTGACTCTTTTTGTCAACAATAGGTAGGTACATAATAAATGTTTATTGGTTAAAGAAAAGTAGATGAGGGAAAGCGAAACAAAATTGGGTCCTAGCAGAAATCAGAAGAATATATGGAGAGAGAACAAAGGGACATTTTTCTAATCTTAGAGAGGAGATTGAGGCCCTGCTCTGACTTTTCAGGTAGCGTTGCCGTGATTATTGCTGAATATTCAAATACTTTATATCTTACCTGGAAGGTTTTACAGGAGGCACAATTTCAAAGTTAAATTTGATTCAGAGATTTATACTGATCTGGTTAAAACCATTTATTTTAAGAGTTTTTTAAGTTATAAAATTGCCTAGTAGATGTTTTTGAATTATCTTTAAACATTATTATCTGGAGAATTTTGATAAGCACAAGAGTATAATCCTGATTTTTACATATGACCCTTTCTTTATACTATATCCCTATAATTACTTTAGATTTCAGACACCCTTTATTTTATATCACCTGGAGACTATTTGCAGTTGCCTTAAACATGTAGATGAACATTCTATGTGAATATAAGGAAAGAACAGGCTTCTTTTTAAAACTGCATGTCAATTCCCTGCCAATTTAGAAAGAATCAAGCCTGAATACTTAAAGGTACAGCTCCAGCCATGTGAATTTTAGATGAGGGAGAAAAAAAAAATCTCTATTTTTCTTGAAGATTTTAAATTATTATTTGGGCTTGTGTTTCTCAAGTAAAAAAAAAAAACAAAAAAAAACAGTGTTTACTATTCAGGTCCTGTTATCACTCTTCTACTCAAAAAAGAAAAGGAAGAAAAGAAGAAATCAAAAGGCAGCTCCGGATTAATAAAGTCATGAAAAGGCTTCCAGATAAAAATCTCAGTTTCAAAAAGTGATTTAATATCTTCATAAAATGGACATAGAAATGCTTCTGAAATTGGGTTGTATGTGACATATTTCATAAAGTTTACCGATCCAAGACTCAATTAAATCTAAAATGTTAGAAATGCCACCAAGCCCTCTCTGTGCTGCTCAGCTGAGCCTCCTTCACCAGAGGGCCTTGATCAGCCCCACAGGCAACTGCTGAGCCCAACTGCATGTTCTCTAGAAAGCCATGGCTGGGCTGAGCCTTTGATGACCGGGCTTCTTACAAAGCCCCATCTAGACATTGACAAGGCGACTCATTTCTGTCCAGTGTGAATCTGGGATGGTCTTGCAATAATAATATAAAAATTTGGCCCGTGTATTACCAAGTATTTTATTTTTTGTATTCTGATGCTTTGACATCTTGGGGGCTGCTGGCCCTGGAGGAGCTGTTCTCCCCACCCCAGCCCCAAGGACCAGCTGATTCCTAGGGGGAGTAAAGGACCCCTGTGAGTACACCTTTCATATGTAAAACAACCAACCCAGAGCCCACACCCCACCGCCCCCTCTACGGGGCTGTCATACTCTGAGCCACTATCCCCTTACCCCCATCACCCCAGGGCAGGTACCAGACAACCAGGGAGAGTCCCTCCACCCCAGAGCCCACTGAAATGATTCACACTAGCCAATCCCAAGCCCGCTTACCCTGCCTCACCTGTACCTTCCCACAAAAACAAAACAAAACAAAATAAAGGCTCTTGCCCACAGTACCCTCAATTCCTCTGCCTATGGCCCATCTTGGTATTTCCATATATGGCACCTCGTGGCATGGTGTGGGCTCTCTTCTTGGGAACTGTGAGAAACAAACTATCTTTTCAATGGCAGTCATGCTCTTATCTGTTGGCGTTACTATTTCTCAAATTTTCTCCCACTGCACTATATTTCAAAACAGCCAGGGAAGGCCAGGCGCGGTGGCTCACGCCTGTTGAGCCATTTCAGCACTTTGGGAGGCCGAGGCGGGCGGATCACGAGTTCGGGAGATCGAGACCATCCTGCCTAACATGATGAAACCCCGACTCTACTAAAAATACAAAAAATTAGCCGGGCATGGTGGCTGGCGCCTGTGGTCCCAGCTACTCGGAAGGCTGAGGCAGGAGAATGGCGTGAACCCGGGATGCGGAGCTTGCAGTGAGCCGAGATCACACCATTGCACTCCAGCCTGGGCGACACAGCAAGACTCCTTCTCAAAAAACAAAACAACAACAACAACAACAAAACAAACAAACAAACAAAAACAACAAAAAACAGCCAGGGAAATAAATTTTCTTTCAACATGTATTAATGCATAGAAGGAGTTAAGATGAAGGGAGTTGCCCAATAAGGAAGCTCTGTCCTTTAAGCCCAGGGCAAAAAGGGTCTGGACGGAGCATTTCTGGCTTGATTTTATGGGACCTCCCCTGGCCGTCTCCGCTGGCTCACACAGCATCCAGTTGCTCGAGGTTCCCTCTGTCTGAACACTTCTCCATGCAGTCCCAGTGACTGAAGCATTTGGATCTTCCTTTGGGTGGTCTTGAAGTTGATGATAATCTCCATCTGCCTGAGTTAGGAAAACATTTTTTGATGAAGGACTTGGCAGGAAGGTGCTTGTGCCTGTCACAGCTAGTGAGCCCTGAGCTGATGAGGAAAATAAGTGCTGATATGTGACTGAGGACTGTTCTCACATCCCAGACAGTTCGTGTGGACTCCCAGAAATAACTGATTACATTTATTCTTGCTTTAGGACGAAGAACATGGGAAATATTCTTTTTTTTAATTTGCCAAGTGGCTAATATATTTTTCCTCACCCCAGCTTTATTGAGGTATAATTAACAAATGGAAATATATTGAAATCAGCATGTTGAAGAGATGTTGGCACTCTCATGCTCATTGCAGCATTATTCACAATCGATAAGATATGGAAGCAGCCATCAGATGGATGCATAAGGAATATGTGATCTATATACTCAAGGGAGTACTGTTTAGCCTTTAAAAAGATGGAAATCTTATTATTTGAGACAACATGATAAACCTGGAGTACATTATGCTGCATGAAATAAGCCAGGCACAGAAAGGCAAGTATTGCATGATATCACTTATATGTGGACTCTGAAAAATTTGAACTCATAGAAGTGGAAGTAGAATGTGGTTACCAAAGGCTGGGGGAGAGGAGTGTATGAAGGAATGAGAGATGTTGATCAAAAGGTACAAAGTTTCAGTTAGACAAGGATGAATAAGCGTTAGTGACCTATTGCACAGAATGGTGACTATAATATATTTATAATGCATTATATATTTTAAAATTGCCAAGAGAGTAAATTTAAAATACTTTCACCACAAAAATGAAAAGCATGTAATGAATTTGTTAATGAGCCTGAATTAATCATTCCACATTGTAAACATATATCAAAACATCACTTTGTGCCCCATAAATATATAGAACTATTATTTGTCAATTAAAAATAAAATTTTAAAAATTAATATTAGAAATTACATATATTTACATGATGTTTTAATATGTGTATATATTATGAAATTATCAAATCAAGAAAATTAACATATACATCACTTTATTTACTTTTTTTTTTGGGTGGTGAAAACATTGAAGACCTACTTTCTTAGTCAATTTCAAATATACAATGAAGCATTATTAACCATTGTCACCAAACTGTACAATAAATCTCCAGAACTTATTTATCCTCCATAACTGAAAGTTGTACCCTTTGACCAAGATCTCCCCATCCCTCCCAAAACATCCAGCCTCTGGTAACTACCATTCAACTCTCTGCTTCTATAACTGAAATGCAGCTTAGTTGCTTGCTGCATTTAGAGTCCAGTTAAAAAAAGTAAGGTCTGATACCTAAAAAAGTTAATTTCTTCCAAAGCTAGCTTGGGGAAGAGGCACAGATGTCCTGCTGTATTGCTTCACCTTTGGAGCAGAAAGCAGGCACTTTTACAAGTTGGCGGGGTGGGGAATGAGCAAGGGCAGGGTTCCCCGTGTTAGGTTGGTGCCTTGTCTATCTACAGTTGAGTTGGCACCTTCCTGGGCAGATGTAAGTTGTAAAAGTGGCCAAGCAGGCATGCTTTCCATATGCCCTCTAGTGGATCAAAGTTCCGAAGCAACCCCCTACAAGTGAAAGTTCCATGGGGTATGCTTTGGTCTTCAAATCAACTGTCAGCTCTCCAGGAGAGATCCATCTTGGAGTGCATAGTTAGATGAACTTGCCCTGTAAGGAATGTCTGGTAAGGGGGGAGGTGAAAGGTTACATTTGCATTTCTGAAGGGCTAGGTAGGAAACAGGGAGCCAGGGAAGTGAGAAAAAAAAGTGATAGAGGGGAAAAAAATAAACCACCTCTTAGAAACATGGGGGTACTTGGTTACACTCCTCTGAGTTGGACTTTCTTCGATTCTACAGATGAGTAAGATCATGTGGCATTTATCTTTCTATGCCTGGCTTATTTCATTTTGCATAATGTCCTCCAGGTTCATCTGTATTGTCCCAAATGATAATATTTCATTTTCTTAGGCTGAATAGTATTCCATTGTGTATATACTATATTTTATCTATTAATGAACAATATTCTGTGATTATGTCATATTGTATTGTGTTGTGTTGTACTATCCTACTTGCCATGGACCTTCATGTCTCCCTACTTTCTGTTTACAATAAAATTTAGTCTAGGCTCTCAGGAAGGACCTAAGCATGTGTGCGTATGGCTTTGTTTTGCACAACCTTCCACATCTTGTGGAAATAAGGAGTCATAACAGGAAAATCCCTCTTAATGCTGTGCCCTCAATATTTGTCAATGACGGTTCCATTACTCTGTTTAGCATGTGCTAGAAATGGTGTTAGAGCCAGAGCTCCAGAGAGTGGGAATGTAGGACTCCTTTATTCTACCTTGTCAATCCTGTGATGTAGGACTTTGCTATAGGTGGAAATATGAAGTCAGCTAGATGGCCTGGGGCCCAGTCCTGGCTCTATCCTGTCAGAGGCATTTAAACCAGAGCAACTCCATCTTGAATACAGGCTGAGTACAACGAGGCTGAGACCTACTGGGCTGCATTTCCAGGAGGTTAAGGCATTCTTAGTCATAGGATGAGATAGGAGGTCAGCACAAGACACAGGTCACAAAGACCTTGCTGATAAAACAGCTTGCAGTAAAGAAGCCAGACAAAACCCACCAAAACCAATATGGTGACCAGAGTGACCTCTGGTCATCCTCACTGCTCATTATACACTAATTATAATGCATTAGCATGCTAAGAAACATTCCCACCAGTGCCATGACAGTTTACAAATACCATGACAAAGGGAGGAAGTTACCCTATATGGTCTAAAAGCAGGAGGAACCCTCAGTACTGGGAATTTTCCACTCCTTTATCAGAAAACTCATGAATAGTCCACCCCTTGTTTAGCATATAATCAAGAAGTAATGGTAAGTTAAGCAGCTTGAGTAGCTCATGCCACTGCTCTGCCTATGGGGTAACCATTCTTTATTTCTTTACTTTCTTAATAAACTTGATTTCACTTTACTCTATGGACTCACCCCGAATTCTTTCTTGCATGAGATTCAAGAACCCTCTCTTGGGGTCTGGATAGGGGCCCGTTTTTGGTAACAACCCCATACTACAAAAAAGGAACAGTGCTGTTAACTCCCCATTGGAGGTAGGATTTTAGGATGTTATTCCATTTCTGTAAGCATAATAAAATATATACATTGGCCTTTGTTCCTGGCTCCTGGCACATAGCTCCTAAAACCCACAGAGTCTCCTGAGTGATGAGTGTCTTTTATATGCTGATGTGAGATGACTGGTGGGTGTGGCCCTGGATAGCTTCAGGATAGGGGTCTGGTTGCCAGAAAAAACAACCCTGGAATTAGAGGGTTAGAACTTTCAGTCCCACCCACTCTAGGGGAGGAGACTGGGGCTGGAAATTGAGTTCAGCCACCAATGGCCAATGACTCAATCAACCATGCCTATGTAACAAAACTTCTATAAAACCCCTAAATGATGGGGTTCAGAGAAATTATGGGTTGGTAAATGCGCAATGTGCTGGGAGATGAGATGCCTTGGAAAGGGCACGAAAGTACCATGTTCCTTACTCCCCATACCTTGCCCTATGCATCTCTTGCATCTGGCCATTCTTTTTTTTTTTTCTTTTTTTTTTTTTTTGATGGAGTCCCACTCTGTTGCCCAGGCTGGACTACAGTGGTGTGATCTCAGCTCACGCAACCTCCGCCTCCCAGGTTCAAGCGATTCTCCTGTCTCAGCCTCCTGAGTAGCTGAAATTACAGGCACATGCCACCATGCCCAGCTACTTTTTCTGTATTTTTAGTAGAAACGGGGTTTCATCATGTTGGCCAGGCTGGTCTCGAACTCCTGACCTCAGGTGATCTGCCCACCTCAGCCTCCCAAAGTGCTGGGATTATAGGCATGAGCCACTGCCCGAGGCCCCATCTGGCCATTCTTAAGTTGTATCCTTTATAATAAGCTGGTAAACATAAGTAAACTGTTTTCCTGAGCTCTGTGAGTTATTCTGCAAATTCTCAAACCAGGTGGTGGGGGGAGGGAGGATATCAAAGGAACCCCTGAATCTGTAGCCAGCTGAGCAGAAGTGTGGATAATCTGAGCACTCCACTGTGGCTGGCATCCAAAGTAGGGGCAATCTTGTGGGTCTGAGCCCTTTACCTTTGGGTCTGCAATAACTCTAGGAGTTAGTGACAGGATGAGATAAATTGTAAGACACCTAGTTGGTGTCCATAGAATTGGGGGAGTAATATTGAAAAAGATACAACTATTTGAGATCAGGGAAAGAACATGAAATTTTCAAACGTAAATCAACCCTTCAGGTTAACTATTATATTACAAATTTGTAGATGAAGAAATTGAAGCAAAGAGACTAAGAAGTTGCCAAAGTTGCAAAGCTAATAAGCACCTAGACAAGGATTTGGACTTGGGTATATTTGAATCCAAAGCATTCCTTGTTTTCCTCACAAACCAGGCAGCCCTCATATTAGCAGGTGATGCTGGGCAATTACCCAAACATTTCCAACAGCTCTACTTTGACAAGCATGGAAGGAGCGTGGGTTTGGTCACTTACCTCCTCTGAAGTCTAAACCTGTTTCCTAAGGAGGTCATGAGGGTCAGGTAAGACTGGGAAATCATTTTGTAAAGTGTAAGTCAGTGTCCACTTGTAAAGTATGTTTATTATAATCGTATTATTTTGTTATAAAATTTATCAGCATCAGTTTCTCATGATACAGCCATGGCAGACTTCCGCACTGCTTCTACGCCACCAGCAAGGGAGCCCAGCACAGTTCCTTGGTTTCAAGGTTGTAATTTGCAAAGAATCATCTGTCTGTGGCATGCCTCTGGTCAGGTAGAGACCAGTACTGATGTCCTTTAATTACATATGTTAGGAACCACAGCTAATTCAGGACAAGCTGAAACATTTGAAATAAATACCAGATTGGCAGAGCACTAGACGGTATACCAACCAGTGCCACGTTACATAAAACAACCAAATAAAGACAAAACAGAAAACAAAGCAAGATGTTTAATGTCCCGCTTTTCTCAAATACTGGATTCTGACATGACTGTTCTGATTCCACTCAAAGAAAAAGTCAATTCCATGTGATGGGAATTCCATATACATTATCAGTCAATTTCATTAAAACTTCTGGAAATCATTTGCACATTTTTCATATCCATTGATATTTAAATCCCACAAAGGCACAGAGGCTGGGGGAAAATGTGGGAAGCGCAGGATAAAAATTTGTCTAACACAGGGGTGAATGAATGAACAAGTTAATAGATGCAGACCTTCTCTGACTTAACCGCAGGGAGGTCTGCACCTGGAAACTCAACCAAGAAGGTGATATCAGGAATTTCTCCTTACTTTAATAAGAATATCTCAGTTCAGTGTGTGGCCTGTCTTTCTTTAACTAAATATTGGTGTTTAACTGGTTCTACTTTGTTTGCTGTGCTATTCAACGCATTGAAAAAAGGCACTAATCATGTATCCTTCAAACTACAGTGCTGATTTTTACCAGAATATGTATTGCTATGTTTCAAAACCCCATATTTGGACAGAAGGTTCTCTGTCACTTACATGCAATGGAGAATATGTTATTGAATGACGTTTTTGCACTCCATTTGTTACAATCCCATCTTCATGACTCTAACTTGTAGAAGGAGAAAACATTACATTTATCAACAGCCTTCTGTATGCCACAATCTCCATTTACACTCATCAATTAAATAATGTGTTGATCCAATTAGTCAACAAGCAACATTCTTTACTGAGCACTAGTTAAGTGCTGGGGACACAAAGATGAATAAGACACTGTCCCTGACATCAGATGACTCTGACCGGTAGGAGAAGATAGGCATGTTTTTAAAAGAGAGATACCAAAAAAGGGCCCAAAAATACTACAGAAGATTCTATTATTCTAATCATAAAATTATGTTCACAAGACTAGGAAGTTAAAAAGTAGAACAAGCGGGGTTTACATGAGAAGAATTGAAGAGACTCACAAAGAAGTATTTGCACATTCATTTTCATCGCAGTATTATTCACGATAGCCAAGGAGGTATGGAGGCAACCTAAATGTCCATTGTCAAATGAATGGATGAAGAAAATGTGGTATAGGAAGTAAATTATGAACCTTGAGGACGTTATGCTAAGTGAAATAAGTGGTTACAAAAAGACAAATATTGTATTACCCTCTTATGCTAGGGATCTAAAATAGTCAAACTCATGGAGACAGAAAGTAGAATGATAGTTACCAGGGGTTAAGGGAAAATGAAGAGTTGTTTAATGAATATAGAGTTTCATTTTTGCAAGATGAAAAAGTTCTAGTGATCTATTGTACAATGATGTGCTGTAGTTAGCAATACTGTATTATACACTTTAAAATGATTATGAGGTTAAATTTAGGTTATGTGTTTTTTTGCCACAAAAAAACAAAGCAGGACAAGATCAGAAATAACTTCACAAAGGTTGGGTCCATCACTGAATGTTCCCAGGAACATCATGAGGAGGATGATACTGTCCCATTTTACAGCTAAGGGAGTTGAAGACTGAATTTCAGGTCCATGTGACATGGAAGACTGTGATTTTCCATGACCACCCCCTCCATGTGTCTTCTGTAGGGTACTAAATCCATATAATGCATCTTAAAAATTTTTCACGAGGCAAATCAGAAAGGATAAAATTTCTAATGTGCTCTTTTGCTTCCACAAACCAAAAATGAACAAAATCAATAATAAAAAACTAGGGGGAAAATATACTAAACATTTATTTTTGTTTTCTTATAATTATTTACTTGCCTGCTAATGGAAATGACTAACTTTTAAAAATAAAACTATGAGCTTTTAAAGCTGTAAAGTGAAAACTGTTTTCTTGCCAAACAATGATTTCAAGCAAATGGAGTTCATTCACTGAATGGAGGCTCCCAGAATATTTTTATTGAATACAACCAAAAATGACAAAGTCATACACACATTGTTTGCCTTCTCAGTAGATAAGAGAGTACAGGATTCTTAAAACACTGAAAAAATGTCTAAAATATCATTTAATAAAGAGACGTGTATCTTCTCTTTTAAAGTAGTATTTGGAATGTTTGTTCATTATAATTTTGTTTGAAATATGAACATCAACTTAATACGCCAGAGACACATACTACCCTTGCCCCCTACAGTGGAAATATGAATTCTCAAATATCTATAAATAAGACATGTAGTAAATAATTTGTAGATGAATTTGTAGATGTATTATTAGATTATAGCCATTGATATTATTGATTGTCGAATAAATCAGAGTAGAGGCAGACTCTTCATGTGGTGGAATAATGTGAATGGTTCTCAACCCCCAGGGGACATTTTTGGTTGTCATGACCTGAGAGTGCTACTAGCAATGAGTGGGTAAAGGTCAGGGATGCTGGTAAGTATCCTACAGTGCACAGGACAGCCCTTCACAATAAATTATTATTTGGTCCAAAATGCCACAAGTGCTGAGACAGAGAAACCCTATATTATGCCAATTCTTTAATTGCTCTCTGTCCTACCCATTATGTCTCAGATCAATAGAAAAAACAGGCAATGTCATTCCCTTCCAGGGAATATGTTTTCCGGAAGCATACTGCTCATGGCTGGGAAATGCTTGTTTTCAGCTGTGGTATTTTTATAGGAATGACACACAATTCATCCAAAAGGAGATAGAATGATAAACTACAGGCAAAGAGGAGACCAAGTTCTTTTCAGAATTCTACACTGGCATTTAAATCATATCAAAAAGACTGTAACAACTGGGAATTGCACCAAGATGGCACATTTTTCAATTTGCTACCAGATCCAGGAAGAGAATTGGGTCCAAATCAGTCCTCAAAAATGAGTTCCTTGTAAGTAAACATTTTATTTAGTTTGATTTATCCCATTAAAGGTTTCACTTCATATACAGCATAACATGATTCAATTAAAATTAGAAAAAAAAAAATCGGCCCAGAAAAAGATCAGTAGGGAGGGAAATAGCAGGAAGTCAGACAAAGAAGTAAAATATACTGTATAAATTTATGCAACCAGCCAGGTATGGTGGCTCATGCCTTTAATCACAGCACTTTTGGAGGCTGAGGCAGGCAGATCATGAGGTCAGGAGTTCGAGACCAGCCTGGTCAGCATGGTGAAACCCTGTCTCTACTAAAAATACAAAAGTTAGGCAGGCATGGTGGCATGTGCCTGTAGTCCCAGCTGCTCTTGAGGCTGAGGCAGGAGAATTGCTTGAACTGGGGAGGCAGAGGTTGCAGTGAGCCAAGATTGTGCCACTGCACTCCAGCCTGGGTGACAAAGTAAGACTCCATCTCAAAAAAATAAATAAATAATTAATTAAATTTATGCAACCAAGAGTAACCCCCAGGAAATCAAACTAGCTAACTAGGGCTCTTTATCTCATTGGCCCTCACATGTACATGGGACAACTTCTTCATGTGGTTACCCAACTGTCTCTGAGACATTTCATGACAATTGTTGATCATAGATTTGTTTGTCCACTTGTTTTATTATTTTTATGCTATTATATCATGAACATTTGAGACACTTAGTGTGTGCTTTGCTGATCTGTTGCTATGACTCACAGTACCCTAAAGTTTATCAGTTTAAAATATGCACACAAATTATCTCACAGTTTCTTTGGACAAGAAATCTGGGTATGACTTATTTAGGTCCTCAGCTTCAGTCTCTTATAAGGCTGCAATCAAGTGGCAACTGGGGCTGCGGTCTCATCAGAAGGCTCAACTGGGAAATGATCTGCATCCAAGCTAACTCACATGGCTGTTGGCAAAATTATGCTTCTTGAAGGCTGTTATTCCAAGGTCCTCTGTTTCTCTTTGGCTGCTGACCAGAGGATAACCTCAGTTCCTTGGCAGGGCCTCTTCGTCAGGGTAAATATGCAAAAATGCCAGAGAGAGAAATCCAGTCACTTGTCAATAAGCTTGAGAAAAGTATTCAATTTCAAATATTGGCAGAGAGATAATGGACATTATAGAGCTAAAGAACAACTCCCAGTGAAACCAGTGCTTTGTGCAACCATAGCTCTATGAGAGATTCTGCATTAGATGCTGCAGATAAAGTAGGATATAAGACTATGGGTGTGGGTCTCAAAGATTTCACACTCTACTAGGTGAGAAAACATGTAGACCTGGAAGAGAAATACATATAAGAAAATGTATGCTCAAGGCAGATTGTCTTGAAGAGGGGATATTATTAAATAACCAACTAGAGGCAATTAAAAGTATTGAACAAAGCTTGAAGGCCAGCCTCAGATAAATAGAAAGAAAGGAATGTACGAACAGTGTGAACAAGTGAACACACACACACACACACAAAGTGTTTAGCATGTCTGGGGACTAATAAGAAAATCGAAGGGCTTCTGTGGGGGACACATGAGATAAAATAAAGGAATCTAGTAACAAAAGAGGTTAAGATAGAGGATTCTGGGGCCACAGTGCCCAGTTTCAAAGTCTAGCTCTTCCTCCTTGACACTGGGCAAGTTATTTCACCATACTGTGCCTCAGCGTCCTGCTGTAAGTGGAATGACAGTAGTACCTGTCTTTTTTTTTTTTTTCCTTTGAGACAGAGTCTCACTCTGTTGTCCAGGCTGGAGTGCAGTGATGTGGTTTCAGCTCACTGCAACTTCCGCCTCCTGGGTTCAAGTGATTCTCATGCCTCAGCCTTCTGAGTAGCTGGGATTACAGGTATTCACCACCAGGCCCAGCTAACTTTTGTATTTTTAGTAGACATGGGGTTTCAACATGTTGGCCAGGCTGGTCTCAAACTCCTGACCTCAAGTGATCCACCCACTTCAGCCTCCCATAGTGCTGGGATTACAGGCATGAGCCACTGTGCCTAGCCAGTACCTGTCTTGGGGTAGGAGCACACACATGCTAGGGACTCTGGACATCAGCTATCTTTCCTACTATGATGATTAATATCATTGGTACTTGTTATTATTCTGCAGATAGTCAGACACTACAGGAGAACACAGGGAGAGGGGATGAAAGGCATGGAGTGACCATTTAGGGCAATTATGTCCTGAGTCTGTGTCCATGGTGACCAGCACAGGGAGAGGGTAGAGGCACTGGTCCAGGCAAGGGTTGATGGGACCAGCCCTTGCAGAGTCACAGTGAGGACACAGAGAGGACCCAGAAATGTAGGCCAGGCCAAAAGAGACCTGGGGGTCTTGGAGGCCAGTCTGGATACCTGGACATGGGGGTTGAGGGCAAGGCAGGACTTAGGGATTGTCTACAACAGACAATGGTGACATTTTTAAAAGGAGTTTGTAAATCTTTTCAACACCTAGTTCCTTCTCCTGTCTGTAGAGAGTGCTCAGTAAATGCTGATGATTCAAAGTAAAATTAAATGCATTCCAGCCATCCTGTGGCCCCCTCTCGGCAGAAGGTAGCATTTTAAACCACAATTCAGCCCCATCAAAAATTTTTAAAGGTTCAACATTTTACTATAACCCATTAAGATTTCCAAAAAGAAAGTGTTGTCACAGTACACAAAAAAAACACCTCTTTAAAGTTCCACATCTCTCTCATTTGAAATGTCTCTCTCACACCCGGATTTCCCCAGACATTTCGTCCTTTCTCCTCCAAGCTCCCCAAACACACACAAATCCAGCTTACACAGGCCCCCATTTCTCCCTTTCTCCTCCTTGGTTTTTTAACTTTTCTGTTTCTGTTTGAGGTTGGTGTTTTGTTTTGTTTTGTGTTATTTGGGGATTTTTCCCCATTGTTCTGTTCCCACATTCCCTGGATTCTATCAGAAAAAAATTGAAGAGTAAGGCCAGCCATCTGACCCAGAAATCTTTCTTTTCTCACTCTCCCTATCCCACCACCTGCCTTGCACCCACCCTTGTAGTGGGGATGGTGATAACAGGGGCCACAGACCCCTAGAAATTGGTATTTTTTCTTTTCTCCTCATTACAGAAGTAACCCCTGATTCTTATCTCACCTAAATTGCTGAGCCCAAAACAAAATCCAGTCCATTCCAAATACGTGTATTTACTTAACCTCAAATGGAAACTATGAAGAAAAAAAAAATCTCCAATCACATTGTGATCATTTTTAACTATAGCCAAACCCATGACAGAAAACTCATTTTTATGTTCCCTAACTCTCTGATTGCCACTCATATTGGAATTTTCCTGACTGGAAAGGTGAGGTGTAAACAGTAGGGAGACTGGGGTTTATGTCCAAACTACTGGGCAGGGTACAAGAAGGAAAATGACTTCTCAGTCTGCACAGTTGCCTCTGGTTGTGCTCACACACATGCACATACCATATGCATCACACATATACCAAACACACAGGCACATACCACATACCATACCCACATACCACTATACACACATATATATGCATATGCATGCATGCACACACACATATATACCCACACACATGCATGTACCTTTCCCTCTTCATCTGTGCCAACTCTGTGTGTTGAGGCTTTGGCAACTAAATAATCAATATGGATTTTTTTTAACTACACACAAATTACCAAAAGAGTGCTTGAGCAGATCCCCATTAGCCATATAGAGATTTCCAAATTGCCTCTGCCCCTCAACCATGTTCTGTAGACTCTGGTTGTTTGCTATGAATACTGATCAGCTTTCATCTCATAGAGATTTTACCTCGAAAGTTGGGTACCTGGACCCCATCAAAGCACCTCACATGGCTCCCCTTTTCTGTGGGCATGGCCAAAACTGAGCATCCAGCCTCAGTAGTTGTGGTCAAAGCTCTGTATTCAACTCCTTGTCACTTCCAGCCCATGCAAACTATGCTTGAACAATTGTTGGGAGTTATAAAGTTCGGGTTCAAAATTCTTTGGCAAACAGATACTGAACCATCAATTAGGCCTGTCTTCATTTCTCCTAGCTGCTCACCCACTTGTCCTCATTTCACTGTAACAAAATTGAGCTGCAAGTACAGTGATAATGAGATCTTCAAAATTATGGATATGAGATATGGCCTCCTTGAATATATTGAATAAATATAGTGATTTTGCAGAAAGGACTTGTTTTTATGTGATCCACTTGTACATGAGAAAATATTTAAAACACACTGAAATATAATGGACATCCATGCACTCACAACCCAAACTTCATAAATTTTGTCATACTTGCTACGTATCTTTCACAGTTGAAGTTCCATTTGTGCTCAAACTCATCCATTTGCCTCTGTCTCTTTTCTTCTTCCCACAACGTGCCAGAAGGAGGGCCTTGCCTTCTTCTTTCTAGTTGGAACCTCTCATACATGGATCTTTGTGATCTACTCCACCAAGTTTATCTCTTGATATAGTCAGTAAGTTTTCAAAATCCTTTTTTTCTCAAATATAGTTAGCTCTGGACCCATTATCTGGAGGTGAAGTCAAAATCATCTTCACCACCGTTACTATGATAATCACAACCATCATCCCCATCATCATCACCATCATCCTTGCCATTATTGCCACCATCATCATCACCACCATCATCACCATCACCATCATCACCTATCATCATCACTATTATCACCATCATCACCACCATCATCACCATCATTGCCACCACCACCACCACCACCATCATCATCATCACCATTATCACATAATCACCGTCATCACCACCATCCTCACCATCACGATTATCACCATCACCATCACTATCATCACCTACGGTCTCAACTGAGCCATGTCTCAGTCTAGCTCATCACTGCCTGTCTCCAGCACACTGAAACCCATTGTTCTGAAGGGTGGGAAGCTTCAGAGCAAAAACTTTCACAAGACAGGCCTGAAAATCTTCTCTTAAATATTATCTCTGTTACATGCCCAAGTACTCCAGCCCCCACAACAGTTGACATCCCAAACTACACACACACTCAGTTAACTACTGTAAGTCATCCAAAAACATCCTGAAACATCCCAAGTCATCCTGAAACATCTTCTTAAACAAGAAATTCAAGAGAAGACATGCCTTATGCACCCCCATCCCATCTTCAATGATGTACTGGAGCCAGCTCATATGAGTTGGTGAGAGCCAATTTTTAATTTGCCAGGAACTTTAGAAGCTGGTTGACATTGAGTTGCTAGCTTGAAATCAGCTATGGTGAGAATAGTTACACCATAGAAATTGGCAGGTACTGCAAATCAGGGCTCCTCCACCTGCCCTCCCAGAATTGTTAAACATTGACCAGAAAAACCTTTGTCTTCCTCCAAGAAATAAGGTGTAGGGAGAGAGGAACTGCATTTTAATACTTAAATAAAAGCTTAGAAAATTGATTTTAAAAATCAGCCAGGGCCCCACAATATTTCCTCTCAGTTTTTTGTCCCCAGGCAAGTATGTTCTTTATTTAACCATCATAGCATATCCATACTTTTAATTTTTTCACATCATGTTATAGACATTTTTCCTCTTGCTATACAGCTTTTGTTACTATCATTCTAATGCCAGTTCCTCTACTTGTTCATTTTCATTCCCATGAACATTTTAGAACTTACAGCATTTTTTTTTTTTTGAGACGGAGTTTCGTTCTTGTTGCCCAGGCTGGAGTGCAGTGGTGCAACCTCGGCTCACTGCAATGTCGGCCTCCCTGGTTCAAGGGATTCTCCTGCCTCAGCCTCCAGAGTAGCTGGGATTACAGGTGCCCACCACCACGCCCAGCTAATTTTTTGAATTTTTAGTAGTGATGGGGTTTCACCATTTTGGTCAGGCTGGTCTTGAACTCCTGACCTCAGCTGATCTTCTTCTTTTTAAATTTTACAAATGATACATTAGCAGATTCTTGTAACATGACTCAAACAATCCAGAAGCCTACAGACTCACAGCTACTCTCTCCTCCACTGCCTACCCCACCCCTAGCTGTCTCCACCCTGGTGGTGGCCCTTCCCTCCACACCCTGTACTCCCTTACACACATGCTGACATACTTATATATTTCACCAAAGACATTTTGGGGAAAATTTACATAAATAGAAGAAATACAAAGAATATTGCAAGGCATTTTGTGTAACAGTGTGGAAAAAAAAACCTCTGCTTTTTCCTTACAGTTGAGTTTTTTTTAATACCACTGTATTATATGCCATATAGGAAGGTGTCCAAATCTATTTAAGCTTCTCCTTTATTGGAGACTCTGAAAAGTGGAATCGATGTGTTCAAGGTCAAAACATTTTTTATTTGCAACATACTGCCAAAACAATTCAGAAAAAAAGCTAAGCAGCATATAGATGCCTCTTTCTCCACATAATTTGCAAATGTTTGAATATAATGAAATGTTTTAAAATTTCCCAATCGCATGATCAAATTACTGGGTATAGTGTGGCTTTAATTTGCATTTTATAATTAGAAATAAAGTAGATCATATTTTCATATTTGTCCTATATATTGTTTTTGTGAATATCTTTGTTTTATTCTTCACCTATTTTTTAATTCGTTTTACCTTTTATTATTGGTTTATAGCAGCACTTTTCATTTACCAATATTTTACCTTTTAAATATGTTGCAAATATTTTCTACCAATCTATTACTTGTCTTTTAACTTTGCTTATCACCTATTTTGCTATATGTAAGTTCTAATTTTTTTTCCTTTTTTTTTTTTTCAGACATGGGCTCGCTCTGTGGCCCAGAGTAGAGTGCAGTGGCTCAATCTCGGCTCACTGCAACCTCTGCCTCCCTGGCTCAAGTGATTCTCTTGCCTCAGCCTCCCAAAGTGCTGGGATTACAGTTGTAAGCCACCATGCCTGGCCATCTAAATTTTTATGTGACCAAATCTGACAATCTTTCTTTTTATTATTTCTTAGTTCTGGCTGTGGATTTATTTGGAAACTCCATTGTCAGTGACTTCACACATGCACACACACACACACACAATGATGGTTAATTGTGGGTGTCAGTTTGGCTGGATTGAGGAGTGCTTGGATGGCTGGTGAAGCATTGTTCGAGGGTGTTTCCTGGAGAGATTGACATGTCAGTCAGTGGACTTGGAGAGGAAAACCCACACAACGTGGGCGAGCACCATCCAGGATAAGGCAGCTGGGAGAAGTGGGTATTCAACTTGCTTTGCTGTCTCTCTGTCTCTCTTTCTGTCTCTCTGTCTCTCTTTCTGTCTCTCTCTCTCTCTCTGTCTCTCCCTCTCTCACCCTTGGGGGCTTTCTGGCTTTCGACCTTTAACTGATGGCTACAGCACCTGCTTCCCTGGTTCTGAGACTTCCAGTCTGAGCCATGCTACTGTTTTCGCTGCTCCAGTTCTCCAGATTGGAGATGGCCTATTGTGGGACCTCTCCACCTCTGTGATCCTGTGAGCCAATACCCCGAACAATAAATTTCCCCTTGTATCTCCTATTGGTTCTATTTCTCTGGAGAACCCTGATGAATACACACACACACACACACACATTTGTTTTTAATTTTAAGTTCTGGGATACATGTGCAGAACGTGCAGGTTTGTTACATAGGTATACATGTGCCATGGTGGTTTGCTACACGTATCAACCCATCATCCAGGTTTTAAGCTCTGCATGCATTAGGTATTTGGCCCAGTGCTCTCCCTCCCCTTGCCCCTCACCTCCTAACAAGCCCTAATGTATGATGTTCCCCTCCCTGTGTCCAGGTGTTCTCATTGTTCAACTCATACTTATGAGTGAGAACATGTGCTGTTTGGTTTTCTCTTCCTGTATTAATTTGCTGAGGATGATGGTTTCTAGCTTCATCCATGTCCCTGCAAAGGGCATGAACGCATTCTTTTTTATGGATGCATAGTATTCCATGGTGTATATGTGCCACATTTTCTTTATCCAGTCTATCATTGATGGGCATTTGGGTTTGTTCCAAGTCTTTGCTATTGTAAGTAGATGCACACATTTTTATTTCTAATGCAGATGTTTCTGTTCCAGCAGCCATTCTTGGCTGCTCTCCTCTAGGCAGTGACTCGGGGATCTGAGCTCTTTCTCTGCCATCCCAGAGGCATTCCCCCCGGCCATGGGAGACAGACAGAGCAGACAACACTACTTAGAAGTCAGTGAGAGCTGTGCCAGGCAGGGTACATATCCCTTACCCCTACTTTCCACCAGGCAGAACTCACTCACATATTCTCACCCAGACACAGGGAAGGGTAGGAAATACCATCTTCCTGTGTGCCCAGTAGAAACAGGGCATCATTTGATGAAGATGTAGCAGTCTCTGCCACAGCTTCTGGCTTTGTGTCTTGCTTCAGAAATCCTTTTCCAGCTGCAAAGGGTGAAAATGTTTCTCTCTTCTATATTCTTCTCTACTGTTTACAGGTGATGTTCTCTAAATCCACCTGGAATTTATTTTTGAGACTATAGTAAGAGTCTCAATGGATAATTATTTATTCCAAAACCTCTTCTTACTATTTTGATACACCTCGTGATCAACAAAATTGCATACACACATATATAAATGATTCTGTTTATGAACTCTTCTCTGTTTCATTTATCTATCTATCCTTGCTGAATCAATACCACACTGTTTTAATGTCTGGCTTTGTAGTATGTGTTCATATAACAAACTCCTTTCCTTTATCTTTCTCAGAATTTTCTCGGCTATTCATACACAGTTGCTTTTCTACATCTGCATTGTTATTTAAATATTCCATTACATGGATATACAATAATTTATAGACCATTGGAATTTACTGCCTTTTTGTTGCTATGAACTTCTTTGTATCTAAAACTTTGTTCCTATCCATATTTATTTCCTGGAAGTAATTTCTGGAAGTGGAACTGCTGGGTCAAAGAATATAAACATATTTAAGGTTTTGGGGAAGAGCTACCAAATTGTGCTTTAAAATGATTATACCAAACATTTTCCCACCAGCAATATAGGATATGGCCCTTTTCTCCACGTGATTCTTAGTTCCAAGTATTATGATCTTTAAGTAATATTTAATAAGCTAAATATTTTATTTTAATATGAATTTATTTGATTTCAAGTAAGGTTAGCTTTATGTTACTGGATGTTTTTCTTTCTGGCATAAGTTGCTTTTTTATGTCTTTATTGCAAAGGATCATTAATCATAAATAATTTGATGTAAAAAAAAGTGTGGCTTTTGTGACTCATCATCCAAGAGCAACAGCTTTGTCCTATGGTCCTATAATGGAATGCTGCACATGTCACTAATATGAAAATTTGTGGAGCATCTCAACCTCCTGGACCACTCTCTTTTAGATAAATTAATTAGGGGAAGATTCTGCTACACAAAACATTGGGCTGGCGCAGTGCCAACCTTCAGGAGCTTCCCCCAACAGGGACCCTTGATTGTTGGTTGTGAACTGTCCCCAGCCCCACACCAACCCTGCAGTGGCCAGCCTATCCTGCCTCCACAGCGCAGCGAGGGGCCGTGCTGGCACCTTAGCACCCTCTGCAGATGTCCTGTCCCCTGCTAGGCCCTTGCAAGCTGACAGTGTAACGCAGAGGCCTGCTTAGCGCGCAATGTGGCCACTCCCCGCAGACAGTGGCAGGAGGGCCTTGAAAAGCTGCCTGAAGGCTCTACTCCCTTTGCCTTCCAGCCTCTGGTGAGCGTCCACCACACACAAGGCGGAGGCTCTCTGGACCTCCCGGACAACTGATGCGTTAACTTGGTACTAAATGCCACTGAACTGGAAAGTGTCAGAGGCCATGCAGGGAGCCTCCCACACAGCGCCCTTCAGCGCAGGGACCGGAGCTGCGCGCCAACGCAGTGAGGGAGGGACACACCCGGCGCTTTTGTCCCTTTGAGTCGGCCGAGTGGGCGGCGGAGGTGGGCAGAATGGAGGTCATGTGAAGGCTGAGTAAACAGATGTGATTCCTCACCCGGAAAACTCTCCAGGGCAGCCGCTGACCCACTTAGGACTGCCCTTTGTCCAGTCGTGATGCACATTCTGAAAAGGCCTGTTGTCGAATTCTTCTGCTATTTTGCAATGTCAACAGACATGAAGCTCTGGAGTGACAAATGAGGCACGGCTCTGACAAAGCCCCTCTCATCCCCTGAGAGGCCGAGTGAGTCAGACGCACTTGGGGAGGTGAAGGGCCCCAGAGTTCTGGCGCGACCTGCCTGGTGCCAGGCATGAGATGAGCCGGGAGTCGAATGTTCCCACCTCCCTCGCAAACGGACCAGCCGCACCCCAACGGGGAGGCATCATCGCAGCAAAGGGCTAGTCTTTTTCTGCTAGGAAGAACTTAACAAAACCCAGTGAGGCTAGCACTCTGTCCTGCATCCCGTAAGGCTGCCAGACTTAACAAATAAATAGACACGACACCCAGTTAAATTGTTAAGTTCATATTTAAACAACAAATCATTTTTTCAGTGTATGTCCCTCCTATGCATATTTTTTTTAGTATAATGATTGTTTGTGCTAAAAACTCACCATATTGATTAATGTATGTGAAGGGCCTGGCAGAAGGGTTGGTGGAGCAAGATGCTTGATAACTGGTAGTTTCAACGATGAGAGATTACAATTTCCAGGAAAACCTCCCCCTTAGTCAGGAGCAAGTCTCAAAGGTCCTCAAGAGGCCATTTGGGGGCCGGGTGCAGTGGCTTATGCCTGTAATCCCAGCACTTTGGGAGGCCGAGGCAGGCAGATCACCTGAGGTTAGGAGTTCGAGACCAGCTTGACCAACATGGAAAAACCCCGTCTTTACCAAAAATACAAAAACTAGCCAGTTGTGGTGGTGCATGCCTGTAATTTCAGCTACTTGGGAGGCTGAGGTAGGAGCATAGCTTGAACCTGGGAGGCGGAGGTTGCGGTGAGCCAAGATCATACCATTGCACTCCAGCCTGGGCAACAAGAGCAAAACTCTGTCTCAAAAAAAAAAAAAAAAAAAAAAAGAGAGACCATTTGGGGCCAACTTCACTAGAAGCCCTGATCTTTGATTTAACAGCACCTGTCTTTGAGGTCAACATTTTGAGATCCCTAATTCAGTAAGCTGTCATATCATTGCACTTATGTGATACACAGATTAATAAGAGTGGATACATAGATTCCCAAGGCCATATATACAAGTTTAAAAAGAACGTTTTTGAAACCACTGTAAAGGATATGAAAAAAATTTCCAAGTGCAGCTATTAATGACAAATGTCAGTGAATACATTTGAAACAACGATTTTTCATTATGTCACACAATATTAAGCATGCATATTACTTTTGCCACTATACTGACCACTAAAATGGCCAACGCTGTGGATTTTTCTGTTTACCCATTTTGCACAAGGCCTAAAATGGCTACTAGCATCTATGTGAACTCCCAACTCCAAGACCCACCACCAGACACCCTGTTACAAATCCTAAGAGAAGGGGTTGGAGTGGCTTACTTGTCCTTCTCAGCACTGCCACATGCATCTTGGGCCTCTGACCAGCTCACCCATGGGCCCCCAGCGTGGTCAAATCCACTGCCAAATCAGGCTGTGAGGAGGGACAGTTGTTCCGAGAAGACACCCCCAAAAAAACCTCCTATAGTCCAATCAATCAATTGCAAAATTACAAAATAAAGACACAACAACTGCAGCTTACACTTCAAGTACTGGCCCAGGGTGATTTCATCAACAGTAAACTCAGAGGAGCCATCCATGAGCTGGGCTGATAAAGCTGCATGTTGGGATCATGGGAGGTGCCTGCCCCCAAGACCGGTTACCCCAGAAGTCCCAGGTTGGCCCCCAGGGCTGATTCTGATGGCTGCCATATTGCAATCCAGTGATTTGGCCACAAAAGGTGAATGTCCCTCTGTGCTTGATGAAGTTCACACCTCCTGTAGTACCTGTTCAGTTCTAGGAACCCAGAGAGGGACGAGGAGGTCTTGAGCAGCATGCCACATGGACACGTTTGTAGAAACCAGAGACGCTGGCCTCCAGGGAGGGAAAGGGAGATACAGTTGCTGGGTTCAACTATTTAAATGGCTGCCACGCAGAACCATCATTCTATTTATAGAATTCCAAGGGGCAGAGCCTCTTGTCACCCAAGAGTGACAGCTACAAGAAAAAAGATTGTATTTTAAATTAAGGACTATTTAAAAAGTAGACTGAATAGTCATCAGACAAGGCCCAGAACAAATAACATTTCAGAACGCCTTCCCTGATATTCTAAGATTCTGATTTAACTCCCACCTATTCTTTGAATGCAACCTTTTTTAAGACACCAGCCTATTCCCCATCTCTCTAAACTAATACTGCACTTAGCATCCCAGTCAGTCATTCTGGCATTTTTCACAACCTGTCCTGGATGTTGGCTCACTTGCAGCACATCCAGGCTCTGTGATGGGCACAGGAACAGAGATGCTGCCAGTGGCCCTGCCTGGTCCCCAGCCAGGTGCAAACCATTTCTTAATCTTCCTTACCTTACAATCCCACTTGCAATGCTGATCACCGTTTTTTTGCTTGTTTGTTGTTTTTGAGACAGAGTCCTGCTCTGTCACTCAGGCTGGAGTGTGGCAGAGCAATTTCGGCTCACTGCAACCTCCACCTCCCAGATTCAAGTGATTCTTGTGCCTCAGCCTCCCAAGTAGCTGGCTTACAGGCATGCACCACCACAGCTGGCTAATTTTTTGTATTTTCAGTAGAGGTTGGGTTTCGCTATGTCGGCCAGGGTGGTCTCAAACTGTTGTTCTAATCTAATCAACTTCTCAGAGGAAGTGATCCTCCTTCCTCAGCCTCCTAAAGTGCTGGGATTACAGGTGCGAACCACCATGCCTGGCCTGCTGATCACTCTTTCTATCATCGGTATTCACTTAACCAAATAAAATTTTCTGCAGAATTAATTTTCTCAAGTGAATTCAGTGTTCAATAATAATAAATGGGAAAATGACTGTCAAACTCACCTTCCTGCTTTATTATAATATCTATTAATGAATTACATTGTGTACACCTAGTTCTGAACCATTCTTTTTTCTTTTACCTGAAAAAGTAAATTTCTTTTTTGGCTTGAGTTTTTTAATTCAAAAATCGAAGCTCCAGTTAAGAGAAAGTTTCAGCTTCAAACAAAGTGCTGATGTCCTGGGCAGCTGACCCGGGCATGGGGGCCTCACCTCCCATTGGTCTAGTGGACTTCAGGTGATGCTAAATTCTACCAGCTCTGGCTTTTCTATTTCAGCCATCAAGGCTTCAGCCCTCACTCTTCCTCACTCAGTGGCTGGGCTGGATTTGTGGCTTAATGACCCACTCCGAAGTCCATTTCTGGGTTATGCCTTTTGTCTACATTCTGGCTTCCAGCCTAGAGGCATTATTAAACTCTATTACCTACCTCACAGTCAAAATGAACATTTTCTGTGGGTTCTGCTCCCCTGGGCTGCTCATTCCACTCACCAGAATTGTGACTTCATGTGGGTCTTCTTTTTATTAACATCCTGAGCCAACAGACCTAAATAATGTCAGTGATAAAATACTCCCATAAAAATCTTTTGTCCATTTAACATATTTATTATGCAGCCTTTTACAGAAAGTTGACTTATGGAAGCACTAATGAATACAACAAGTCAGGTTTTCTTCATCATGCCCCCCAAACCCCTTCCTCCACGCTGTAGCAGTGGTCAAGGGCCCAGTGTGTGGTGCCCAGGGAGCAGATGCCTATAAGATGCTTGTGACACCCTCCAGTTCCGCAGCCAACATGGGCAGTGTGTGAGATGGAAAGCTCTCCTTCTAAGCATGCATTACCCTCCCCTTTCATCTTTGATCCTAACATAGCAGCGATTTCTTTCCATTAAGGGACATTTCTGGTCCCTTCTAGAAACGCATTTCTTTAATGAATATCACTCAGGTGCTAGTTCACTCCACACTAAGGACATTGCTATTCTTCTGCTTCTGGAGAAATCTCAAGTTGTTCTGTATATAAAATACCTCCTATTCTTCAAATATAGCCCCACAGAGGGAGAAGAAGTAACGACAGTTCAAGCAGAAAGAAGGAAGAAGCTTCTCTCAAGCAGAAAGAAGGCTTTTTCTTTCCCTCACTGCATGATCAGAGCAGGCTGTGTCTGGGCAAGCTGTACCAGGCCACACAGGGACCAAGACAAGAGAACCGCCTATCCCAGCAGCACTAAAATCACTCAGTTCCTGCTTTGAGTTGGCCTTCATTTTAAACACGACAACTGGATAACTTTATGGAGATGTCATTGATCAAATCTGAGTAACCTAATACTTATCCAAGTAAGGAGACATAAGAAAAAGTAAGGAGGGCAGAGGAGCCAGCACTTCTCAGCTGAATCGGGAAGGGTTCTTAGAGGCAGACAGATCCTAACTAACTTCAGCAATGTACTGGAAGACTAGTAGGCAACTCACGAAATTGAGGGGAGATCAGGAGAGCCAGGCTCAGAAGCAGAGCAGGAGCAGAGAGGGGTCGGGAGCCAAGGGCACAAGCAGTGAGAGAAGTCTCCTGTCTCCAGCGGGGAGGAATCACTGCCACCACCACAGTCTCCACCCACCCCCAGGCCACCCTCCCGGCTCAGCCACCTTCCCCAGGAACGGTCTCTAAGTTACCCAGCACCTTTGCATCATTAATAAAGAACCCCTGGTGGGGGCTTCCAGCTGCCCTGGCCTAGATTTTTAACCCCCCGCCAGCTTTCAGGAGGCAGGCGAGAGAGAATCTGGCTCCCTTCAGCTTACAGAGAGAGAATGAGTGAATGAGAATTGATGCCTTCAGGGAATGGCCAAGCCCCATCCAGTATTTACCAATGCCACCCAGTGACAAGTGTTTGTGCATACTCCCAGCTTTAACAAAAAATGAGTTAGAGGATGCTGGAATCTCAATCAGCAGCCAAGGTTGTATGGTTAATTAGGATTTGTATTCTTTTTATATTACTGCATAACATACTTCTACAAAGTTGGTGGTTTAACACTCATTTACAGCAAGGCACGGTGGCTCATGTCTGTAATCCCAGCACTTTAGGAGGCCGAGGCTGGCAGATAACTTGAGGTCAGGAGTTCAAGATCAGTCTGGCTAACATGGTGAAACCCCATTTCTATTAAAAATACAAAAATTAGCCAGGCATGGTGGCACATGCCTATAGTCCCAGCTACTCAGATGGCTGAGATGGGAAAGTCACTTGAACCCAGGAGGTGGAGGTTGCAGCAAGCAGAGATCGTGCCACTGCACTCCAGCCTGGGCGATAGAGTGAGACTCGTTCTCAAAAATAAATAAATACATAAAAAGAAAACACTCATCTACAATGTCACAGTTTCTGTTGGTCAGGGGTCTGGGTAAACTTGGCTGGAATCTCTGTGTAGGGACTCACAAGATTGCAGTCAAAGGACTAGCCAGGGCTGGGTCCCACACAAGGCTTGGGGTCCTCCTCCAAGCTCTCGTGGTTGTTGGCAGAATTAAGTTCCTTGAAGCAATAGAACCACATGCCATCAAGCTGCAATGGTCCTGGTGTGCTTCAAATGCCATGGGGCTGCCCTGTGATTCCCTATGGGATGGCCAGAGACTCCACAGGGGACCCTAAGCCACGTGGACATGCAATGTCTCCAAGGCCCATGGAAGAGCCATGGCTGTGCTTCCCTGTCCAGCTGGAGAGCCTGCTGTGTCTCTGAGCTTCACCCGCAGCTGCCAGCCACCTGGTGAACCCACACACATACCCAAATTTTGTGCCCATTGCCGCTGCATTTTTAAACATTTTTTTGTAGAGACAAGATCTCACTATGTTGCCCAGGCTGATCTTGAACTCCTGGCCTCAAGCCATCCTCCTGTCTCAGCCTCCCCAAGCACTGGGATTTCAGGTGTGAGCCATCACACTTGGCCTGCCACTGCATTTAAAAAAAAGCCAAACCAGAATCATATTTCCTTCTTAGCAATGGGGGTGCGAGGACAAGTAAAATGTCCTTCCCTTTGGAGAGGATGTGCTGCCATTACCCTCAGCCAAGTTCACACATGTGCCAAGCATTTTACTGTTTTATCAGTCAAAGTTCTCCAGAGATACAGAACCAATAGGGTATCTAGATCTATATCTGGGTTTGTATCTGTATCTGTGTCTAACCTATATCTAATCTATTTCTGTATCTATGTTTTTTTTTTTTTTATTTTTTCTGTATCTGTATCTAACCTATATCTAATCTATTTCTGTATCTATGTCTGTATCTGTATCTGCATCTAATATCTAATTTATTTCTATGTTTCTACCTATATCTAGAGAGGTTTTAAGGAAATGGCTCACATGATTGTGGAGGCTGGCAAGCCTGACAACTCTAAGACAGAGCTGGAGATTCAGCTAAGAGTTGATGTTGCAGTCCTGAGTTTGAAGGCTGGAAAGTCAGGCAGGATTTCTGTGTTGCAGTCAGCTTCCCACTGATTGGATGAGGCCCACCAACACTATGGTGGGGGGTACCCTATTTTAATTAACATCAACTGATTGTAAACATTAATTCCATCCACAATGTACCCTCACAGCAACATCTAGACTGGTGTTTGACCAAACAACTTGGTACCATAGCCTAGCCAGGTCGACACATAAAATCAGCCATCTCACTGTCTTGTGATATTTCTCCTCCCTCCTCCTTAAGACACTTGCTGCTTTCTGCACCCTTAGCACAGGGTCATACACCTATTCCCAAGATATTCCCTGTGTAAACCAGCATTGTCGCACAGTGTATTTGGTAAATGAGTGTTCCAGCTTTCTCAGCCCCAAAGAGTGGTTCAGAACAATGCAATCACACACTATTATTACCTCTCTTCATTCTGTGACTTGACTGAGCTTAGCTGGACAGTTCTCACCAAGGTCTCTCATGTGGTTACAGTCAGACGGTTGCAACGGAGGGACATCTTCAAGAAGCCTTTGAGGTTTCCTCATTCATATGTCTGGCTCCTGGGCTTGAAAGACTCAAACTTCTGGAAGCTGCCAACGCTGAGGCCTCTCGCCCATTCCTCTATGTACTCCTTTCACCCAGCAGCCCCAGCATAGCTGGACTTCTTACAGGACAGCTGGAGGTCCCTAGAGCAAATGTCCCAAGAGAAACAGGCACAGCTGTGTGGGCTCAGCTCGCCAAGCCTCAGAAGTCACAGAGCATCACAAAGGCCCACCCAGGTTCAAGGGGAGACCACATGGAAATGCGGACATGTTAAAACTACCACAGAATGCTTTCTCGCATGTGATTTGACTCTGAAATTCACCCGCCCAAGGATTGAGTATAATTGTAGATCTGTCCTCTTTCAGGGTAATTCTCTCTGGCCAGGACATGACAGCATCTTCAAAAAGAAACATGGGGATTGTATGCATGCAAGTGGCTGGGTTCAGCTGCTCTGAGGCTTCCTATGCCCCCCATATCTCCCTACTCCAGCATTCAATGCCTCTATCCCCCAGCTTGGCAAGCCACTGGATCCAACTCTACTTCTGATTCTTGGCCACGATCACCCTGTGGGAAGAAGAAAGAAGAGATTCTATTAACACACACCTTCGGAAGACCTTGGTTTGGGGACATATGTTGGGATTTGAACTTCTTTTTCTTCCGTTTATCCAGGTGCCTGTAAAAGTAATCATTCTACCCTTAGAGACCTAGAGGCCTTGAATGGCTAATATGCTATATTCTGTCTTATAATGGCAGCAAATGAGCTGCAAAAACATTGACTTTACTGAGCACTTCAGTCCAAGGGACCACAAGCAAAAATGTAAGATGTAATTTTCCGTTTAGCCATTGAATTCTATTTTGGTTTTCTATCATTGTGTATAAAACCACCCCAAAACTTAGTGGCTTAAGAACAATCGTGTGTGTTTCTTATAGTGGTTTGACCTCTGCTGGTTTTGCTTAGGGTCACTCATGTGGCTAAATTGAGCTGAGGATGGGCTGGGCTGAAAGGTCTTGGGGCTGGGGGCTGGGGGCTGGGGACTGGGGCGGCTGGAGCACCTCAGCTCCCCTTTACTGGACTCTCTCTCCAAACCTTCCTTGAACCCCTAGAATGGTTCCCAAGCCCTGTTTTATGTTTTAATGGCTCTCTGTATTTCTTCTTTGTTGTACTTATTACAGTTGTGATTAAAAGCTTATAGTTATTTGTCTAACAGCAGGCCTCCCTACTGAAGTGTAAACTCTGCAAGGACAGGAAGTATGTCTTGTTCAGAATTGCATTCTCAGCACTTGGCACAGTGCATCTCACACTCCCACACAGCAGGGCTGCACATAGTATAGACACAGAAAGAATGAAGTCATAAATGCACGGGAGACATTAGACTCAAATCCTGGTTCAAGCATTTAGTAGCTGTGCAGCTTAAAAATCATCTTCCATCTGCAAAACAAGAAATGTAGAAACTCTGTCACTGGGTTGCAGTGATGATGGAAGCAGAAAACACACACATGTATGGAGCATGTGCTGTTGGTGAGAAGCGCATGGGCAGCCAGTCAGCCTGGGTGTAACCATGTGGTGAGGTGTTTAATTCAGGGCCACCGGGCACATCATGGCACCTTAAAGGCAACCGAATCCTGAGAAATGTCATCTCTTTCAGGGAAACTCAGAGGAAAGGGGAAGGAAGATGGGATGACTTTGAAAAGCAGTGGTTGGGAATGAGTGGATTCATCACAGAGTTGATGTTTGATGCAGGGGTAACCAGAGATGGTGAACATCAACCTATGGCTGTCGCAAGAGGCTGCTCACGGGAACCAGGTCCAAGATCCCCACAGGCCTCGCAAGGGGTGGAGAAAATGGACACGCTCTCGAGCATGCTGGTGGACGTGGAAGTTGGTGCGGACTCTCTGGAGGACAACTTAACACTGCCGCTCAGAAACTGTCACATCCCCAACCCACAAGTGACCTCAAGGAGCTCACTCCTCACCTCGCCGACAAAGCACTGACCTGATGAGTTCTGATCTCATGACGCTGACTCTCTCCGTGGGAAACGGCAGTGAACAAGTAACTAAAAACGATAACTGCAGATGGTGGTAAGACTGTTCTGAGAGTAAAGCGGGTGTAATATAGAGAAAGGAGTGGAGGGTGCGGGGCCAGTTCTCCACAGCGCTAACGACTGAGGGGACAGGATGTCTCCCACATGGGGACGGCACAGACAATGAAGGGCACAGAGGTAAAGGAGAGTGAGAACAACATTCAAAAGAAGGAGGGCACATCCACCAGGCCAGAGGATTTGGATTTCATACTAAGTGCATGGAGAGGCTTCAGTAGAAAAATGGTCCCTTTTAAATGACGCCCTGCCACTGGGCAGGAGGCAGCCACGGGGCTTCGAAGTAGAAGCAAGGAGACAATGGTGACCTGAGTGGGCCAGAATAGGTATAGCCCATTTTTTTTCCTGGTTCTATTCTTACAATTTTTTAACCATGAACACATATTCATTCTGTAACGAGAAAAAAATAAATGTTATAAAATAACATCGCAGCCCTAGGGCTGCCCTCACTCTTCCCTGGGGGCCAAGGACCCATGCTGCTCATTTATTGCCCCTCAGAGCCAGAGTCAAGGACCTGGAGGCCAAGGCAGGTGAAGTCTATGACCAGCAGGTGGGGGATGCCCAGGGGTGGGGCTGACAGGCAGCGAAGAGGGAACCCAGCAGCCATGACAGCTTGGTCACCCAACAGGCCCCTCTCGCTCCCATCTCCTGAAGTTCATGATGTGGGCACTGCCGACACCGTGAGGGGAGCCTGGGAAACGCCAAAGAGGCGTGAACCTTGAAACCCTCCCGTGTTGCTGAATGTCCTGTGCAGGTGGACTCCCTTAGCCTCTGCTCTGAGTTGCAGACATGGCCAGGTGGAAAGTGCCAGGCAAACTCTGGTGCCAATCACTGGGGAAGCAGCGTCCTGAGTGGTTTCATTGGTGGGAAGCACTGCACACCCACATACATAGCTCTACCCAGCTCCATTCTTAGATTTGGAAGGAGGTTTGATGGGATTCGCCTTCCAGAAGTAACTGCATATCTTGGTTGACAAGTGTGTCTGAGGGAAGCACTAATTCAATATGTTTTAGAGTCTCTTAGAAGCCTACTTGTTCTCCTCCTATTTTTTTCCCCATGAAGACCCTCAATATTACCAGAAAGAAACCCCAGGTTTGTTCTTGCTGCTTGGTAAGGGTGGTAATGCGTTTGCATCTGGAAGAAGCCGTGTGGGCTTCAAGGCCCACACACACAGGAGTCCCCTGCAGAGAAGGCCATGCCAAACTGAGACATGCTCAGTTTGGAAGATGACGCCCGGGGACTGACGCCATCAGTCCAGGGTTCTCCAGTTGGCTTTAAGAATAGTTCTGCTCCATAGCCTGCAAAGTAAACTCCAGGAAACTAAACCCTATTTCTGCATTGATTTCTATGATAAAATCAGACATTTTTTCCCATGGAAAACAGCTTTAGCTACAAGTTATAATTAAAAATTAGACTTCAAGTGTTGCTATTTTAGAAGAAAAATGATAATTTTCCCATGAAACTGACCAAAACTAAATCGCAAAGTGCACACTCTGCATTAAAAGTTTAGGAACCCTGTCAGAAGTTACATCCCCTTATGCAAAACTTGTAGGAGGGTAGATATTCTCCATTTCAATACCCTGAACATCTAGCTATTTCTTTGGAAAGAGTTCATCTTTTGAGCATGAATCTTTTCATTGCTTCGCAAAAATATTTTACGGGTTTTGTTTGCTATCCTCAACGTTTTGTCGTGCCAGTGGTCTCTCTTTTTCTATTAAAATAATTATTTCAATGGTTTTTTTTTTGTAAGTGTATATATTTGCACAAAATCAAGTTTTTAAATCCAGGTTAGAAGAAATGTTAAGGTAATTTAGTTTTATCTTTTGCCATTAGAAGGAAGTCCCTTAGCAAAGACCCTGGCAGACAGTGATCAGCATCCACCTGGACTTATTCTCAGAAAGGCATGCACAGGGGTCCTGACCGGCCCCACGTTGTCATGGGGCTGTCCCTCGAGAGAGCTTTTCTCACTTGGACTGGATGACGCCTGCCTCCCGGACAGGAGCCTCCCCACCTGCCATGATGCAGGACAAGAGCAACCAGTGCCTATGACATCTCTCACTCTGCAGAGGCCCTTGAAAGTCTGCACGGTGTGCGTGAGTGAGCCCTTAAGAGCAAAAGGAAGGATAGGCCTGAAATGAGAGCCCTCCTTTCTACAGGACACATTCCCAGCTCCTCCGTCAGATCCTCATGACTTCCCAAGCCCTTCCCTCTTCTCATTCAGCATTCTGGATCCATGGGGCTCTATGGCGCCCAGAGCAACCACGATCCTCCAAGGAAGATGGAGCAGGGCAGAGTTCAAGGGGATGTTGCACATCCTACTGGGGACAGAAAAGGCTGATGTTGGTAAAAATCGAGTGGAGGGAAAGGCAAGCAGAGATGCTGCCTGGATGAACCCACACAGGTTCCCAGGTTCTGGGCAAGTTCCAGGAAGCCTGCGACGTGTCTGCTTCCTCACTACGCTGTCTTTGTTGGCTGGGAAATGGATGCTGCAGGTTATTCAAATCAAGGGGAATATTTAGAATACTCTGTCAAGGACAGACAAATGGTACAGAGAAGCCTTCACTCCTGAATAATGACCATTTTCCCCTGCTCCGTGCAGGACGTGGTCTGCGCTCTAAAGCCCCTACTGCAGACTCTGCTGCTTCCTGAAACCAGCTGGGAGAAGCGGCTGCACTTTGCTATTTCTGGTCACTTCTCATCCCATGATGTTATTACTCATCCCCAGGGAATAGGCTGAATCTTCCTGTTACCACTGCTTGCCATGGGCAGTGCAAACTTCTCTTGATTTCACTTGTTTTTTGTTTTTTTTTTTTGGTGGGGGGTGTTTGTTTTTGGTTTTGTTTCCCAGCCTTATTGAGGTATAATTGCCAGATAAAAATTGTATATATTTAAGGTATACAATGTGATGATTTGATATACACATGCACTGTAAAATGATCACAATACAATTAATGAACACATCTATCACCTCACATAATTACCATGGTGTGTGCGCATAGGGGGCAGTGAGGACACTTAAGATCTAATCTCTTAGCAAATTTCAAATATACAATATAGTATTGCTAACTATATTACCATGCTGTACATTAGATCCGCAGAACTTATTCATCTTATAACTGCAAGTTTGTACAATTTGACCAATATCTCCCCATTTCCCCCAGCCCCCAGCCTCTAGCAACCACCATTCTTCTCTCTGCTTCTATAAATTTAACTTTTTAAGATTTTCCTTGTAAGTGAGATCATATGGTATTTGTCTTTCTGTGTCTGGCTTATTTTACTTAGCATAATGTCCTCCATGTTCATCTGTGTTGTTACAAATTTCAGGATCTCCTTCTATTTTTATGGCTTAAAAATATTTCGTTGTACATATATGACACGTTTTCTTTATCCATTCATCTGTTGACAGACACTTAGGCTGGTTCCATGTCTTGGCTATTGTGAATAATGCTGCAATAAAAGAAAAACAATCCTAACATTCAAATGGAAGAACAAAAGACCCCAAATAGCCAAAGCAATCTTAAGAAAAAAGAACAAAACTAAAGTCATCACCTACCTGATTTCAAACTATATTACAAAGCTATAGTAATCTAAACAGCAAGGTACTTTAAAACAGACACATAGACCAATGGAACAATAAAAACAAACACATAGACCAATGGACTCAAACTGAATGCCCAGAAGCAAACCCACCCATATAAGGTCAACTACTCTTGGACAAAGGTGCCAGGAATACAATTGAGAAAAGATAGTCTCTTCAATAAATAGTGCCGGGAAAACTGTTTATCCACATAAAAAAAGAATAAAATTGTACCTTTACCTTACATCATATACAAAAATTAAAACGGATTGAGTACTTAGATGTAAAACCTGAAACTGTAAAACTCCTAGAAGAAAACAGGGAAAAAGCTCCTTTAGATTGGTCTTGGTAATGATTTTTTGGACACACAACAAAAGTGTCAAGCAGGGAAGGTGAAGTTCTGAGTGGCCTGGTGGGTGGGTGACCTGGGTGGCCTGCCTTTGGTCACCAAGTAGACACACATGGATTCTGAACTGACTACTGGCCAAGGAAAACCAACTAATTACAAGCATTATAGAGTCCACAAGGCAAACCAACCTGATCTTTAAAAGAAGAGCAACTTTGCCAAAGATGAGAATCAATTACCACCAGTTGGAGTCAGAACCCCAAGTCCAGGGGCTGCCACCCCAACATTACCCATGATGGACACTCACATCTGTTCAGCCTATACACACTTACTCACCTTTCTGCCACCCCAGTGGTGCCTCCCAACACAACACAGCTGCTCAGCTATGACTCAGAACATAAGACTGCTTTATGGATGATGACTTATTTTTTGCTATAATGAATTTTCTCACCTTAAAACATATTAATTTAATACATGAAAGGTTTTGACTTCACAGTTTCCAGCAAAGACACAACACATGCACCAATTTTTGCTGACATCAGTGTCCAATCAGAAAATATCACGTGAAACCAGTTTGGGTGGTGGGGCCTTGATGGCTGAACCCAAACATTTTGCTCTGCATGTGAGCACCAGGGGCCAGGGCCAAGGGGCAGAGTCCCCATGACTCCTTCATTTGTTGGGTGCTCCATGCTGTCTCCACCTGTTTTTAAGCACTCTGGTGTGCACCCTTTATTTTGCCTTGTTTTTCTGTGCTACCATCTTACTATTTTTTTGTTAAGTAAAAGCAAGTTTATTAAAAAAGTAAAGGAATAAAACAGTGGCTACTCCATAGACGGAGAAGCCCTGAGGTTGCTCATTTTCATGGTTATTTCTTGATTATATGCTAAAAAAACAGGTGGGGGGTGGATTATTGATGTCTCCCCTTTTTAGACCACATAGGGTAACTTCCTGATGTGGCCATGGCATTTGTAAACTTTTGTGGTGCTGTTGGGAGTGTAGCAGTAAGGACAACCAGAGGTCACTCCTGTCACCATTTTGATTTTGGTGGATTTTAGCCAGCTTCTGCAATGTGTTATATCAGCAAGGTCTTTATATCTTTTATCTTGTGCTGACCTATCTTATCCTGTGATGGAATGCCTAACCATCTGGGAATGTAGCCCAGTAGGCCTTAGCCTTATTTTACCCAGTGCCTATTCGAGATGGAATTGTTCTGGTTCAAACGCCTCTGACATTTCCCCCCTCCCTTTTACAAGGGAACCCTTTATCCTAAAGGTTACAGAGGGATGACAATCCATTTTCTGTAACTTCTTCATGCTGAATAGGGACGATGATGTTCCTGCCTAACTAGTAGAGTCTCTTGTATTTCAGGTAGAGAGGAGTTCAGTCAGAAAGTGTCAGTATGCTAAGAATCATTCGTGACTCTTGAGTTCTGACAAAAGGTGAAATCTGGAAGATTGATAAGTGTTCAATTTAAGAAAATGTTGAGTAAGCTTTTTCTGCATTCCTACACAAAGAGTATAACAGCAATATATTCCACCACAAAGCAAAATAAAGTAAAATTATTCCAGGTAAACTAAATTAGAAGGCTTTCCATGAACTGAACAATTGTTGGAACCAAGCAAATATGGGTTTGCTAGCTGATTACGATGTGCCCAGAATTAGAATATTGATCCAGATTTTTGTGTTACCCAACCCACTTGTTTCTTCTGGGCTGGAGTTATAGATCACTGTTTGGTTCACAAGAACAAACAGGGTTAGTCTAAATTGCAGAAAAAAAAAAAAAAAAAAACTTAAAAAGAACTGATGAGGGCCAGGCGCGGTTGCTCATGCCTGTAATCCCAGCAGTTTGGGAGGCCGAGGCAGGTAGATCATCTGAGGTCAGGAGTTCGAGACTAGCCTGGCCAACATGGTGAAACCCTGTCTCTACTAAAAATACAAAAAAATTAGCCAGGCATAGTGGCACACACCTGTAGTCTCAGCTACTCAGGAGTTGCTGAGGTAGGAGAATCGCTTGAACCTGGGAGGTGGAGGTTGCAGTGAGCTGAGATTGTACCACTGCACTCCAGCCTGGGAGACAGAGGGAGACTCTGTCTCAAAAAACTAAAAGCAGAAAAACAAAAACAAAAACAAAATCTGATGAGACTAGAATCTAATAAGAGGTGTACATAGTTTTTGAAACACAATATTTCTCTCTCCATTTTCTCATTTTTACTAAAGACAAATTATGATATGACCAATTTGCTTTATTATACTTGGCCTGATTATTTGCATAAAATACAGCAAGAATAATTTTTCACATAAGCTCTTTCTAAATTGGCTTTGATGGAACTCTGTTCCATAGAAGGAATCTTAGATAAAACTTTTTTTTAAGCTGAGCCCAGCCCTGTTTGTACCCTCAAATACCTATAAGTTGGGTAAATTCCTCTCCTCTTGAAGTCCCAAGATAATGTGGCGCTCCTGGACCTGTCAGAAAATGGCATTCTTTACTTACGACAAGTCAGAAACCCTGTATAGGGACTGTTGTAGACAAAATATGAGGAGAACAGAGCACCACTGACTCCTGGGGCCCTGGCGCTGCGTGGGGAGAGGCTCCGCGGCCTTTCCCATCTGCAGCTTCTGTGATGGCTCCAGAGACAGTGCAGAAAGCCAGCGGCTCTCAGAGAGCAAGACTGGGTCCACATGGCCTCAAGCCCCGTGTGTGGCCTCTCAGCCTCAGTCTCAGCCTATAGACTATAGATTGAGGGAGGCAGCACCTTTTTGTAGGTGCAGAGAGGAGATAAAAGTGTTTGTTTCTCTTCCTCTTCCATGAGTCCACCTTTAGCTTGTTTCCTTATTTACTTTTTTTATTATTATTTTCAAAGAACTAACCTCCTTCCAAAAGGTTTTGAATGAAAACTGATGTAACAGAAGTTTTTTAAATTTAAATTTGCCCTGTGGTTCTCTCCAGTCTTAAGGTTTGTATTGTTATGTTGTTTTCATACCTTGTTCCAAATAAGCGTTTGACCTGGATCGGTTGCTCTTGCAGGACAGCACCTTCTGGGGGAACTGGAAGGGGCAGGAGCAGGCAGCAGGAGGGGAGGTGCTGTACATTTAGGGTTGTGCCTCTTCACGGCAGCTTCCCACTCCCCGAACCCAGCACCCTCATCCACTAGGGCCCCAGACATTACTGCCTCCCGCCTCGTTTGGTGCTGGGGTGGCTTCCCAGATTCTCAGCCAGCCTGCGGACACCCTGGCTTGCCTTTGTCAGTAAGCCGTTCTGTGTCAGGAAACCGTACTGTGATTGCCTTCCCACGCTGTGCCGTAGATCATGTGAAATGTTCCCAACCCAGGCTCATAAATCAGCCGGGAGCACAAACACACAACAGTGCCCTAGCTTCATCTTCACCTCCAGGGGCATTGCTGTGAAGAGCCCTCTACTGGGAAAGCTCCCATGCACGGCACCCAGAGCCGTGAGAATCCCCTGATGTCCACTGACGGGGCAGGAGCGGGGCATTCCCGGCCACCACACAGTGACCTCTGCAGAAGGGTCACTGAGCCTGGACAGAGGTGAGTAACAGGCAGGATGACTATCCTAGCTTCCAAGCGCTTGCATTTCAAAATTGATTAAGATACCACGCCCAGCCAGGCGCGGTGGCTCATGCCTGTAATCCCAGCACTTTGGGAGGCCAAGGCGGGCAGATCACGAGGTCAGGAGTTTGAGACCAGCCTGGCCAACACAGTGAAACCCCATCTGTACTAAAAATTAAAAAAATTAGCTGGGCATGGTGGTGGGCACCTGTAATTCCAGCTATGTGGGAGGCTGAGGCAGGAGAATTGCTTGAACCTAGGCAGCAAAGGTTGCAATGAGCCAAGATCGGCCACTGCACTCCAGCCTGGGCTACAGTGCGAGACTCTGTGTCAAAAAAAAAAAAAAAAAGGCACCATGCCCAGCCTCCCAGCACTGTAACCAAGTCCGTCCCCATCAACAAGGCACCCCTAGCCCTGGCCTCAGTTTCCCCAACTGTAAAATGGAGATTCTAAGCACATCTACCTTCCCTCTCTTTCTCCTTGATTTCTGGTGAAAATAAAATAAAAATATACATCTTATTTTATTACTGACACCTCCAGTGGCTCTCTGAGAGATGAAAAATTATTTGTCATGCACTCACAGCAGGCAGACACCACAGCCAGCAGGCCCTGGGCATCCCCATTTGTTTACTCGCCACACTGACCACCTTCTCTCAACCCCACCCCAGGGAGCACTTGTCTCCAAGTTGGGCAGTGAGCAGCAACACATGGTTTCTGGTTGGATCCAGGAGGTAAGCAGCATTTTGTTTAACAGGAAAACAAGACCTGTCTCTACAAGGAAATGTGCATTATGAAATACTCAGCGCAAAGCCACTTGCTCACCTGTCACAGACACACCAAGACAGGGTTTCTGCTCAAAATCCAAAGATTACACGCCATATGCAATCATGAAGAGCCGCAGAGCTGTGTTCAACTCCACCACTCAGAGGACAGGGCTGACAGGAGGCTCGTCCCTGCCATCTGTCGAAACGTCCTGACGCCCTTGTGTCTGTCACTACCAACACCGACAGCAAAGGAAACTCTCAAGACAACATGGAAAGAACCTACCTCTCTTTGCAAACTGGCCTCTCGATTCTGTTGAAAGAGAGAAAGCCATGGTGTTTCACCCTCACCAAGCCTCTTTGGAGGCTGAGAGAAAGAGAAAAGGCCTGCTTTAGGGAAAGGCCAGTGTCAAGACCACATCACTGCATTGATGCAGGTAACTGAGGGGAACTGGCTCTCATGAAACAATGCCCTGTGAAGCAACATTGGTGCCAAGTGATGTCTTTCTGCTGGTCTTTTATCGCAAGCCAACCTCTCCCACTTAGGCTGCAGTTTGGACTTGGCCCACTAAGGACCGATCCTCTTCCCAACTCCGTATCTTTTGTCTAATGAAAGATGACCTTTTTTAAAGTGAATCTTCCCATACTTTATCACAGCCGCCCACAACTTAAGATTCTAGGTTTATGTGTTAAAAGAAAAATAGCACTACACAGATTGGCGTGTTCCCAACTTGTCTCCAGATGGCATACACAGAGTCTGGGCCCACTTGCCGGATGAGGGAAGGGGTGGGAAAGGTGAATGAACCTGCGATCGTGTGTGTGGGAGCCATATCCAGGAGGTGGCTCTATTTTTTACCCCCCTGGAGTAGATCCAGATCATTTCACGATGTGTAGAATTTGTTTTAAAATATTTCAGAAGAAAGGGAAGGCATAAAGCAAGTGTGGCAAAATCGTGATAACTTCTGAGTCCTGAGTGGGAGTGTCTCGGTTTGGGCTCCCCGAAGCCAGCTCTGACACAGGAATTGGGAGGTGACCCAGAAACACATGAGGGAGACAGGAAGTGAGTCAGGGGAGGAACGAAAGCAAAATGTGGGGGTTTAAGGAGTGGACAACTGAACACTCTAAGAGGCTGCAGGACCTCCAAGGGCCATTCCTCGAGGGCAAAGCGGCAGGGGTCTTTGTCAGCCAATTCTGCTCCTCTGGCCAGCTGATGGCAGCCCCTGGGGTGTCTGGCCAGCCTTGAGCTCAGGCTCTTTCACAGCAGGGCAGGACCATCAGCACCCAAAGGAACTGTGCTGGGACCTGCCAAGACCAAGGGCGTGGGCTGGGCACAGTGGCCTCTGCTACAGCAGGAATACCTGCATTCATGATGTCATCCTTTCTACTTCTGTATATGACTGAAACTTCTCCATACAGATGGGGAACTGAAGCAGGAGCCACAGGAACAACACACATTTCCCCCAGGGAATGAATTAGCAATGGTAGGAGGCAGGGGTTGAATTCAAACCAGTTTGCTGCACTGAGTCAAGTCCCAAGCTGCTTTTTTCAGACTGTTGCTGCCCTTCCCACATCAGCTGAGGTTTTCTCGCTTATCATGTATTCTCTTTTAAACAGGAAACAAATGTTTCAGAAGCTTCCCCATCATCCCAGCAGCTGTATTGATCGGAACCCATGCTGCCCCCCAATCCAGTAAAGACACGCGTGGCAAGCGCCCACTAAGTGCCCCTGTTGGTGGCTGTGGAATGATGTGGGTTTCACGGTGTTGCCCTGAGACAGCGACATGCTAGTTGAGAAAGCAAGAAATGCTCCAAGGAAGCCTTAAAGGGACAACAAAAGGATCATAGAATTGTTAGAGATCATTTACTTCAACTCATTTTATTTGTGAGAAAACACAGCAAAGATTCTCTCCTGGACCAAACTCTACCCAGGCTCTGCTGAATTCTTTTCCAACTAGGCCTGACTTTTGGACTCTCATGCTTGTCTCTGCATTGTCTGACTTTAGCAAGAATCTTGCTAAATTGGTGTTGTCAGAAACCCCACCCTTGATATGTGATCACTCTCAGTATCTGGGTTCCCCATCCCCCGCTACTCCCCTGGTGGTGTCTGGTCACCCTAGCCTGCGTTCAGCAAAAGGCTGTTAGCCAGAATCCCCCACACCTGAGATTTCCTCTTAGTAATTTTCCATCCACTGATTACTCCCTTCCCCACCTCGCCCCTTGGCTGTAGACTCCCACTTTCCCTTGTTATATTTGGAGTTGGGCCCAATCTCTCTTCCCACTGCAAGACCCCATTGCAGTGGACCTTACACTATTGTGCTGGTTAAAGCCTATCTGTGCTTTAGCAAGTAAATGAATAATTTTTTTTATTTAACAACACAGACCCAATTATTTGCCAAGAGTGGAGCTCGGTTGTGGTAGGGCCTGCTCTAGGGCCTGCATTCCATAGGCTTTCTCCAAGCCTGGGTGCAGGCATGATAAGTGATACAGGGAAAGATGCAAGTTAGCTGCAGGTGAGAATAAACCAGGTGCCATAAGGCCACTCTTGAATGTTTTCTTTTGTCTTGGTATAGCAGAATTCTGGACTGGAGGGCATGGGGTGACCTATAAGCCATGGTGAGAAGACCAAACCAGGTGGGGTGACAATTCCAGGCCAAGGGCAGGGCCCCACTGACCTCCCCACCCCACATCAACTCCTATTCCACCTCCTCTTCCCTGATCTTACAGCTGCCCTGCCGTGGGTCCTTTTGGGGTGTCGGTAGTAACCACCCTAGCTGACTTAAAGGGTCCAAAGTATTCATGAGGGACTCCCTGGGAAGCATACGATCCTGTTCTTACCATTTCCCCAGCCTCATGAGCTCCTCAGGGTCATTCACTCATTCATTCATTCACTCAATCAATTAATCACTTGCTCCCTCACTTCCCCCAGTCACTGCAATGTAGCCAAGACTGAGTCAGAAGGACCCCAGTGAGTCCTGCCTTGCTCTGCCCAGCCACTGAGGACCAAGGCCTCACACAAACCAGGGCTGCCTGGCATGCTTGCTAGCCCCTGCTGCCAGGTTTCCTGGGAAGAGGACGGCTCCACAGCAACCAGGGAGGCCCCATTCTTGCACTGAGACTGTGCCTGCCCGATGGAATCAGTTGCCTGAGATAAATTTTTAACAATCAAATTATGTTCTGACTGGAGAAAGACTTGGAATTTGAATGAATTCTCTAGGAAGCTGTTATCTACCAAAAGCTGTTTAAAATATAAAAGCACCCTTCATTTTCGTATCCTTTGTAAAAGTCCAACTTTGCAAAATATGCTTTGCTTAGAGCAGGGTGCACCACCCAACAGCTCCCATCCATTTTCCTCTGTAGGCGAATGATTTTGAGTCCTTAGAGAAGCAAATCATTTTCACTTCAAGAGCTTGACTTGCGTAGATTCTGCCTGAAGTCTTGCTTTGAGTAATGCTCACCAGCAAACCTCTTTGTCTTTCCTGAATGGCTGTCACATTTCTCTAAGTTAAAACCCTTACTTAATCATAGTTGTCAGTGATGGCAGAATGACAGAGGCATTAAATGTTAGACATTAAATTACTCGTAAACATCTGATAGCCACCACACAATCCCACTCTCCTGCACCCCACATTTTAAATGGGGCTCCCACTTACCAAGATGGAACCTTAAAATATAGATGGAGGGAAATGCTTACAGTAAAGGCAAGAGAAACATGTCCAGTGTTTTTTATGTAAAGATTACATACTAACTCAGAAAAATCTATTCCCCTAATTGTAAAATTGTTCCCAATCGTTAGTTCACCTCAAGATATCCCTACATAACCCATTGCTGATGTGTGAAAACAAACCAGACACAAAAATCCCAGAACAAAGGGTGTCATTAGTCCCATGGACCTCATTGACCCCATGATTCTCACTGTCCCCATGGTCCTCACAATCCCCATGGTCCTCACTGTCCCCATGACCCTCACTGTCCCCATGGTCCTCACTGGCCCCATGATCCTCACTGTCCCCATGGTCTTCACAGTCCCCGTGGCCCTCACCATGCCTATGGCCCTCACTGGCCCCCTTGCTCTTTTGCTTCACACACAGCTTCAAACCTAGGTTCCACTGCCTTTTTCTGGATGCCACCACTTCTGGGAAACTGGCATGTGTAGGAGGCCTCTCTGGCTCCACATTCACCACTGGAGTGGAGAATTCCACCTTGGCTTCATGCAGACTCTACTCACGATAAAATCTCAGGATGCAGTTCTTGACTAGGTCTCCATGATTCCCCATGAAGATGGGGTAGATGATGATTCAGGGTGTACAACATATGTCCAAAGACTGTTACCTTGAAAAAGAGCTCAACATGATTAGTCATCAGAAAAATGCAACTAAAACCAACAGAAGTATCACTACACACCACCAGAATGTCTAAAAATAAAAGACAGACTGTACCAAGTGTTGGTAAGGATGTAGAGTTCTCAGAATCCTCAGACATCACTGGTGGAAGTGTAAAATAGCTCAACAACTTTGAGAAAAGTTCTGGCGGCTTTATATAAAATAAAACATAATTCCACCTTATGACACAGCAATTTCAATTCTAGATATAAACCCAACATATATGAAAAACATATATCCACCAAAATATTTACACAAGAACATTCATAGCAGCTGTATTTATAATAGACAAAACAACCCAGATATCCATCAATAGGAAAAAAGAAGCAAACTATGGTATATTCATACAAGGAAATGTTTCTTAACTGCAAAATGGAACAAACAAGAGATACACACAGTAACATGCATGAATCTCAAGACCATTGTGCTGAAGGAAAGAAGCCAGACTCAAAAGAGTGCATTCTTTATCATTCCACATTTATGCATTTCCGGAACAAACAAAAGTAATCTGTGGAGAAAAATAGATCAGATTAGCAGTTGGTTGTGTTGGAATGAAACACAGGTTGGAAATGAACGTGGGAGACTTTCAGGTGATGTAAATGTCCTATTGATGAAGATCGGGTTACATGGGTAAATGCATTTGTCAAAACTCATTGAATAGTATACTTTAGATTGGAGCATTTTGTTGTATGAAATTTTCCTCCAAAAAAGAGCTATGAATAAACATTAAATTCTGATTAATGATGTATATGCTGAAGTACTTAGTGAGAAGGGTATTAATATCTGCAGAAATTAATTAATTTCTAAGAAATTACTATTTCTTCTCTGAAATGCAGCAAAGAAGAAGATGGATTAATGGATGAGTAGGGGGATCCATGAATGGATAGATAACAGAAGTGAGTATAATAAATGTTAATAGAATCTGGGTTATGTGGGCATTTACTATATAATTTCCAAAGTTTTTTTTTTTTTTTTGAGATTGAGTCTTGCATTGTTGCCCAGGTTGGAGTGCAGTGGCACGATCTTGGCTCACTGCAAGCTCCACCTCCCGGGTTCACGCCATTCTCCTGCCTCAGTCTCCTGAGTAGCTGGGACTACAATCGTCTGCCACCACACCTGACTAATTTTTTGTATTTTTAGTAGAGAGAGGTTTTCACCGTGTTAACCAGGATGGTCTCAATCTCCTGACCTCGTGATCCACTCGCCTTGGCCTCCCAAAGTGCTGGGATTACAGGCGTGAGCCACCGCTCCCAGCCTCCAAAGTTTTTATAGTTTGAAACTTTTTATAATGAAATGTTTGATGGTAAAGAAAACAGGTAGAAAGTTGAAAATACCTCCTGATTTATGGCTCCTGATTAGTTATTGATTTCTCTCTCTCTATGCTTTGTCTGCTCGGATGGCTCTGGGAAGGTATAAGGAAAGTCCTTTCACAGAGGAATGGGGAGAGGGGTTGGACAGGAAAACTAGGGAGACAGACAAAAAGACAGGAGGCAGATGGCAAGGGTCCTGGGGAGGGTATCAGTCAGGGTCCAACCAGAAAAGCAGAACCAGTCGGAGGCACATATTAAGAGAATTATCACAAGGAACTGACTTACATGATTATGGGGCTGGCTAGGCAAGTTTCAAATCCATCTGGAAGCAGTGTGGAAAGCCAAGCTGGAATGGGCATGGGTGGAGGCTGCTGTCCACGGTCAGAATTTCTTCCTCCTCAGGGAAGCCTTCACCCTGCCCTTGAGGCCTTCTGACTGATTGAACCAGGCCCACCCAGGTCATCTACAATAATCTCCCTTACTTAAATTAACCAATGGTGAACTTTAATCATATCTACAAAATACTTTCACAGCAACACCTAGGTCAGTGTTTGATTGGGTAATTGGGGGCTGTGGCCAGTCAAGATGACACAGAAATCTGATCATCATGGGAGGTTAAGGGGAAGCTGTGGTCCAAGGGCTTTTGTCTCTATTTCCAGTTAAGACTATCAAAGGTGACAGCACACTGAACATCAGAGGAAAACCATGGCCTGGGTTGGTGCCCCAAGGCTCCCTCAGTAGTCCTGCAAGATAAGAGGCAGTGGAATCTTCCAGGCACCCTCAGAGTGAGGTGGACAGAGCTGATACAGGTATGTGAAATAGGCTCTGCTGGATGCAAAATGGCACAGCCCTTGAGAAAGCGATTTGGTGACATAAGGAAAACATTGAGCCTCAGAAGGTCCTGCCTCTGACTGACAGCTTTCTGCACAAAGGTTTTGACTACACCATTATTTCCAGTAGCAAGAAATCAGTGGCATCCTGATGACCTGCCACAGAAGATAGTTTAGGAACCAGGATATACATCTGAAGCATCTTATACATCTATAAGCAAGAAGAAAAACAAGGGTCACGATGTCCATGTTACAACATAAAAAAAAAAACTTAAAAGATGGTACACACCATTTTCTATTGTATGAGTGCTTTCATACTAATACAAATACAAATGTGTGTATATATGTGTGCATGTGTCATATATACACATACACACATATATATACATAACATCCTTTCCGTTTTCACAAGAACAATACTGAAAGAATGTCCCATAAAGTGCTAAAAGTTATATTTGGAAGGAGATTTGAGAGACGACTGTCTATTTGCCAAATATTCTGAGAGGTGGTTGTTATTGCTTTTACAATATGGGAAAGAAATTATGAGTCTGCCTGGCTCATTATGGCTGCTTGTGGTTTCAATGCCTATGGGATTGCTGAAACCAAGCTTCAGCTGAGACCCCTGAATCCAAATTGCTTTTTAAATTAGGTGGCAGGAAACTTGGAATGCATATTTTGTCTCAAATTTGGTTAAAAGGAACCAGATGCAAAGCTTCACCCAAACTTCATTGTTTAGTGTTCTGGTACCCATTTACCCATTTGCTTGCTGAGCTAAAATTATTTTATTCATCTGCATCTTTTTGTGTGTTAATGCCTTGGATACATTAGTAAGATATGCCTATGATATGTTCTTTCCATGTAGTGAAAATGAACTTGCAAACATTAACGTGGGAATACAAGAAGTGTCTATCATTTTCCCAAAAAGCAAATGAAATCTGAGTCAGAATCTGCATCCCACTCAGTTGATGCAAAATTCAACCTCCAGCATTATGGGGACCTCCTCCCAGCTCTACACTGTCCTGGGGGCCTAACGCCGAGTAGAATATTCTGAAAGCTCTTTCATTTTTCTGTCCACACGCCTGACTGCTAGGATGCTCTCCTTCCCAGCCAGGATAGGCCATGGGGTAAAGCGACATCCTCCCAAGTTGGTGAGGAACTGGGCCTTCCCCAAGATGGCTTCTCCCACACAACCTGGCTTCCCTGGTCTCAGGAAATGGCGCCTCCTGCAGTCAGAGCTGCCTCTTCTGTCCCTGGAAACCCATCCCTCCACCTGCAGCCTCCTGGGGTGTTTGCCAGGGAGAGCCTGGTAAACAATCTCCTCAAGTCTGGTGTGGAACATACATGCATACTACGCACCACATATACACATATACACCATACCACACACACACCATACATATCCCCACACACACCCCACACACCACACACAAACCACATACTACACACACCGCACCACACGCACACACCATACACACCCCACACCCCACACACAATAAACACAGACCAAACACTGGATACCTCACACCACACACACATGCCATACACACCCACACACACCCCACACACCACACACAGTACACACAATGCACCACACCACACACGTACACTATACATACCCCCCACACCCCCCATACACCACACACAATACACACAGATCACACACTACACACACCACACACATACACACCATACATACCGCCACACATCCCACACACCACACACACTACACTCACCACACCACACGCATACACTATACATATCCCACACACACCCCATACACCACACACAATACACAGACCAAACACTGCACACACCACACCACACACACATCATACACACCCCACACACAATACACACACCACACCACACACATACAATATACATACCCCATACACACCCCATACAGCACACACAATATACACAGACCACACACTACATACACCACACACATACACACCATACGTACCCCACACCACACACACCAGACACACACATACACTATACATAACCCCACACACCTCATACGCCACACACAATAAGCACAGACTACACACTACACACACCACACCACACACATAAACACCATACATACCCCTACACACCCCACACACCACATACAGACCACACACTACACACACCGCACACATACACACCATACATACCCCCCACACACCACACAATACACACAGATAATACACTACACACACCACACCACACACACCATACATATCCCCACACACCCCATTCACAATACACACAACCCATACCACAACACAAACACACAAACACACCCCACACACCACAGACAGACCACACACTACACACACTACACCACTCACAAAACACATACACACCATACATACCCCCCACACGCCCCACACATCGCATACAGACCACACACTACACACACACCACACCACAGACACAACATACATACCCCCACACATCCCATACAGCACACACAATAAACACAACACATATCCACAACACGAACACACTACACACACAAAACACACCCCCTACACACTCCATACACCACACACAATACAGGGACCACACACTAATACATACCACACATACACACCATAGATACAGCCCACACACCCTATACACCACACACAATAAACACAACACATATCCACAACACATACAATGCACACACTACACACATACACACACACCATGCACACAAACTATAGACACACCACACCACATACACCATACATACATTACACACATCCTAACACCACACACAATACAAACATGTCCACAACATAAACACGCAATGCACACAACACACACCCAACACACAATCTCACACAAATATCACACACACTACACACCACAATACACACACACCATACACACACACAACACACTCACACATTCATACACACACACACCATACACTCACACACACACACACACCACATACACCAGAAAGACAGAGCAGATTTGCAACTCACTTAAGTCTTGATAAGGGCCCTGCAGCAAGGCCTTGAGGATGGAAGAGCATAACTGTGAGCCCAAAGCAAACACCATTTGTTAATCCACTATCCCACCATGCTCGAGAGTCATTTTTTCTCACTGCCAACTTGCTCCATATGCGATGTATTCACCTTTAGTTAACACTAATAAAGCATGTAGGTAATCCTGCTGGTGATTAGCTGTTGAAGAGTGAGGCGCTCTCTCTAAGTCTCAGTGTCTCACCGTAGCTCACCTCCCAAGAATTATGATGACAGTTAAATGAGACAAGGCAGGGATGGTGCTGTCTAGTGCCTGGCCCATAGTATGTGCTCAATAAATGTTAACCTTAGAAAACAGCCACACAACTCAGCACTAAACAGTAAGTCCCACTGCAGGCCCATGAACAATCTTAAACTGGGAAAGGATGTGCTGAGAAAATCGATATTTTTTGACCAAAATCATTCAAAGAGCTAACAGACAATTCATAGAAGAAATGCAAAGATACGGTAGTGACCAAATAACACAAATTAAAGCAATAAGATCATTTTTCTTTGACTAGACTGACAAGGATGTAGAAGAGTAGAAGTATCTGGTGTTGACAAGAGTGAGGGGAAGGCCTTGAAAACTGGCACAAGACAAGGATGCCCTCTGTCACCACTTCTATTCAATACAGTATTGGAAGTTCTGGCTAGGGCAATCAGGCAAGAGAAAGAAATAAATGATATTCAAATACAAAGAGAGGAAGTCAATTTATCTTTGCTTGCAGAAGACATGATCCTATGTCTAGAAAACCCCATTGTCTCAGCCCGAAAGCTTCTTAAGATGATAAGCAATTTCAGCAGTCTCAACATACAAAATTAAAGTGCAAAAATTGCTAGCATTCCTATACACCAACAACAGGAAAGCAGTGAGCCAAATCATGAATGCACTCCCATTCACAAATTGCCACAAAAAGAATAAAATGCATTGGAATACAACTAACAGGGGAAGTGAGAGACCTCTTCAAGGAGAACTACAAGCCACTGTTTAAAGAAATCAGAGAAGACACAAACAAATGGAAAAACATTCCATGCTCACAAATAGGAAGAATCAATATTGTGAAAATGGCCACACTGCCCAAAGTAATTTATTAATTCAATGTGATTCCTATTAAACTACCATTGACATTCTTCACAGAATTAGAAAAACTATTTTTAAATGCACATGGAACCAAAAAAGAGCCTGCATAGCCAAGACAATCCTAAGCAAAAGGAACAAAGCTGGAGACATCATACCACCCAACTTCAAACTATACTACAAGGCTACCATAATCAAAACAGCATGGTACTGGTACAAGAGCAAACACATAGACCAATGGAACAGAATTGAGAACCCAGAATTAAGACTACACGCCTGCAAACATCTGCTCTTCAACAAACCTGACAAAAACAAGCAATGGGGAAATGATTCCCTATTTAATAAACGGTGCTGAGAGAACTGGCTAGCCATATGCAGAAAACTGAAGCTGGACCCCTTCCTTACACCACATAAAAAAATTAACTCAAGATGGATTAAAGACTTAAATGTAAAACCCAAAACTATAAAAACCCTAGAAGAAAATCTAGGCAATACCATTCAGAACATAGGCATGGGCAAAGATTTCATAACTAAAATGCCAAAAGCAATTGCAACAAAAGCAAAAATTGACAAATGGGATCTAATTAAACTAAAAAGCTTGTGCACAGCAAAAGAAACTATCATCAGAGTGAACAGACAGCCTACAGAATGGGAGAAAAATTTTGTGATCTATCCAGCTGACAATTGTCTAATATCCAGAATCTACAAGGAACTTAAACAAATTTACAAGCAAAAACCAAACAATCCCATTTAAAAAGTGGGCAAAGGGCATGAACACACTTCTCAAAAGAAGACATACATGCAGACAAAAAAACATATGAAAAAAAGTTCAACATCACTGATCATTAGAGAAATGCAAATCAAAACCACAATGAGATACTGTCTCACACCTGTCCGAATGGCTATTATTAAAAGCAAGGTCTCAGGATACAAAATCAATGTGCAAAAATCACAAGCATTCTTATACACCAATAACAGACAAACAGAGAGCCAAATCATGAGTGAACTCCCATTCACAATTGCTTCAAAGAGAATAAAATACCTAGGAATCCAACTTACAAGGGATGTGAAGGACCTCTTCAAGGAGAACTACAAACCACTGCTCAATGAAATAAAAGAGGATACAAACAAATGGAAGAACATTCCATGCTCATGGATAGGAAGAATCAATATCATGAAAATGGCCATACTGCCCAAGGTAATTTATAGATTCAATGCCATCTCCATCAAGCTATCAATGACTTTCTTCACAGAATTGGAAAAAACTACTTTAAAGTTCATATGGAACCAAAAAAGAGCCCGCATTGCCAAGTCAATCCTAAGCCAAAAGAACAAAGCTAGAAGCATCACACTACCTGACTTCGAGCTATGCTACAAGGCTACAGTAACCAAAACAGCATGGTACTGGTACCAAAACAGAGATATAGACCAATGGAACAGAACAGAGCCCTCAGAAATAATGCCACATATCTACAACTATCTGATCTTTGACAAACCTGACAAAAACAAGAAATGGGGAAAGGATTCCCTATTTAATAAATGGTGCTGGGAAAACTGGCTAGCCATATGTAGAAAGCTGAAACTGGATCCCTTCCTTACACCTTATACAAAAATTAATTCCAGATGGATTAAAGACTTAAATGTTAGACCTAAAACCATAAAAACCCTAGAAGAAAACCTAGGCAATACCATTCAGGACATAGGCATGGGCAAGGACTTCATGTCTAAAACACCAAAATCAATGGCAACAAAAGCCAAAATTGACAAATGGGATCTAATTAAACTAAAGAGCTTCTACACAGCAAAAGAAACTATCATCAGAGTGAACAGACAGCCTACAGAATGGGAGAAAAATTTTGCAATCTACTCATCTGACAAAGGGCTAATATCCAGAATCTGCAGTGAACTCAAACAAATTTACAAGAAAAAATCAAACAACCCCATCAACAAGTGGGCGAAGGATATGAACAGACACTTCTCAAAAGGAGACATTTATGCAGCCAACAGACATTAAAAAATGCTCATCATCACTGGCCATCAGAGAAATGCAAATCAAAACCACAATGAGATACCATCTCACACCAGTTAGAATGGTGATCATTAAAAAGTCAGGAAACAACAGGTGCTGGAGAGGATGTGGAGAAACAGGAACACTTTTACACTGTTGGTGGGAATGTAAACTAGTTCAACCATTGTGGAAGTCAGTGTGGCGATTCCTCAGGGATCTAGAACTAGAAATACCATTTGACCCAGCCATCCCATTACTGGGTATATACCCAAAGGATTATAAATCATGCTGCTACAAAGACACGTGCACACATATGTTTATTGCAGCACTATTCACAATAGCAAAGACTTGGAACCAACCCAAATGCCCAACAATGATAGAGTGGATTAAGAAAATGTGGCACATATACACCATGGAATACTATGCAGCCATAAAAATGATGAGTTCATGTCCTTTGTAGGGACATGGATGAAGCTGGAAACCATCATTCTCAGCAAACTATCGCAAGGACAAAAAACCAAACACTGCATGTTCTCACTCATAGGTGGGAATTGAACAATGAGAACACATGGACACAAGAAGGGGAACATCACACACTGGGGCCTGTTGTGGGGTGGGGAGAGGGTGGAGGGATAGCATTAGGAGATATACCTAATGTAAATGACCAGTTAATGGGTGCAGCACCCCAACATGGCACATGTATACATATGTAACAAACCTGCACATTGTGCACATATACCCTAAAACTTAAAGTATAATTAAAAAAAAAAAAAAAGTCAAGAAACAGCAGATGCTAGAGAGGTGGTAGAGAAAAAGGGATCCTTTTACACTGCTGGTGGGATTGTAAATTAGTTCAACCATTGTGAAAGACAGTGTGGCGATTCCTCAAAGACCTAGGAGCAGAAAAACCATTTGATCCAACAATCCCATTACTGAGTATATACCCAAAGGAATATAAATTATTCTGTTATAAATATACATGCACACATATATTCATTGCAGCACTATTCACAATAGCAAAGACATGGAATCAACCTAAATGCCTGTAAATGATAGACTGGATAAAGAAAATGTAGTATATATACACCGTGGAATGCTATGCAGCCATAAAAAGGAATGAGATCATGCCCTTTGTAGGGACATGGATGGAGTTGGAAGCCGTTATCCTCAGCAAACTAATGCAGGAACAGAAAACCAAACACTGCATGTTCTCACTTGTAAGTGGGAGCTGAATGATGAGAACACAGGGACATATAGGGGGAACAAAACACACTGGAGCCTGTCAGAGGGCGCGTGGGGTAAGGAGAGCATCAGGAAGAATAGCTAAGGGATGCTGGGCTTAATACCTAGGTGATGAGATGATCTGTGCAGCAAACCACCATGGCACACACTTACCTATGTAACAAACCTGCACATCCTGCACTTGTACCCCTGAACTTAAGAATTGAATGAAAAGAGTGAGGGAAAGGATTGGAGCATAAATTGAAACAACCTTTTAGAGAGTAATTAGCAGTGATTTAACTCCAGGAATTTATAGTTCAGAAACATTTGCACACATCCTCCAGGCTATAGACAGGAAGCCATTAATTGTTTATAAAGGCAAAATATGGAGACAACTTCAATTCTATCCCTAAAGACTCTATTTAATAAATAATCATTGAGTCATTCTGTGCAATGTCTGCGAATCTAAAGAATGACAGAAATACACATGGAAGAATGACCATATATAGTTGAGGTTTTTTTTTTTAAGTGAGTTGAAAAACAGTATACAGAGTTTCCGTTTTGTAAAATATAAGCAAAACACATGCTTGTGTACACATGAGAAGGCATTTGCATATGTGTACATGTACCTATAATTTGCATATGCCAGGAGCAATTCCGGGAGGAAACACAACTGCTCATAGTGGTTACTCTAGAGATGTGGAAATCAGAGAAGGGAAATGCAGGAAGAGTTTTTCTCCAAATGTGGGCACTCTGTGGCAGGTGCTCTCATGCCCCCAACAGCTCCTGGGGCCAGTCGTCTGTGCATACTGGTATATAGTCCACATACTAAATGGCTCTGTGGAGTGCACCCAGCCCAAGCATGCCATAGGCCAGGAGTGCTGGGGAATGCACATCTAGAAGAGACCGCCAACCAGACAGATGGAGGTTGGTATGTAAATAACTCAACTCCCCAGCTCCTTGGGGCACACAACTCAGGGGTATTTATAACAGCTCCTGGAGCTCCCTTGGGAACTAAGCTAAGCTCTAGTTGCCCTCCTTGGTGTTTTGCTTGGTAACTCACCTTTATGGGCTTCCTCACTTCCCTGTCTCACTTCCCTACTGCACCACCAACACCTCTTGGGATCACCGTCTGATATGGTTTGGACGTGTGTCCCCATCCAAATCTCATGTTGAATTTTAATCACCAGGATTGGAGGTGGGGCCTCGTGGGAAGTGATTGGATCAGAAGGGCAGAGTTCTCATGACTGGTTTAGCATCAGTCTCCCTTGGTACTGTGTGGTGAGTGAGTTATCATGAGATCTGGCTATTTAAAAGTGTGTGGTACCTCCCCGCTCTCTCTCTCCCTCCTGCTTCAGCCATGAGAGGTGCTGGCTCCCCCTTTGCCTTCTACCTTGATTGTAAACTCCCTCAGAAGCAGATGCCATCATGCTTCCTGCGCAGCCTGTGAAACCATGAGCCAATTAAACCTCTCTTCTTTGAAAATTACCCAGTCTTGAGTGTTTCTTTATAGCAATGCGTGAATGGACTAATACACATTCTAAGCAAACTGCTTGCCTCAAGTCTCCCTCTAGGGGAACCTAAACTAAGATGACTTTTCATTGTCTCAATTGTTATAATAATCTTCACTGCTTTTATTTTGTTTTCTCTTCTTTGCTAAGATACACAGAGCTGCCTAAACCATGTCCCCTCGTTCATGGCACATGCTTGCTGATGGCTCCTGCAAGACTTCTCCTTGGTTTACTTGACCTCATTACTTTTGCCCTTCATCTCTCACAACCAGGTCTATTTCTGTTCTCTAATACAGCAGTCTCCAATCTTTCTGGCACCAGGGACCGGTTTTGTGGAAGACCATTTTCCCACAAACGGGATGGGTGGGGGTAATGATTTTAGGATGATTCAAGTGCATTACATTTATTGTCGACTTTATTTATATTATTATTACATTGTAATATATAATTAAATAATTTTACAACTCACTATAATGTAGAATCAATCAGTGGGAGTCCTGAGCTTGTTTTCCTGCATCTAGATGGTCCCATCTGGGGGTTATGGGAGACAGTGAAAGATCATCAGGCATTAGATTCCCATAAGGAGCATGCAACCTAGATCCCTCACATGCTCAGTTCACAGGAGGGTTCACGCTCCTATGAGAATCTAATGCCACCACTGATCTAACAGGAGGCGGAGCTCAGGCAGTAATGCAAGCCACGGGAGTAGCTATAAATACAGAAGAAGCTTCACTCGCCTGCCAGCCACTCACCTCCTGCTGTGTGGCCCAGTTCCTAACAGGACACAGACCGTTAGCATTCCATGGCATGAGGACCCATAGTCTAATACACACTCTCGCTATTGTATTTTAAGACATTCTCACAGTTCATCATCATGTTTTTTGGACGGATGCAGTTTCTTAACAAAGATGCATAGTGTTATTTTCATGTCATGTCCTCACGTTGTCTCTGAGTTTTAGTGGTTGACCCAGAGAAGTCAGCTGTTGGTAGAAGCGCTACGTCTCTGCAAGTGTTCTGCCTTGGCCCTGAGCACTTTTAGAAGACTTCAGTTTTGTTATATTGTGCCTGGGTGTGGATGTCTTTTTGTATAACTATCACCTGGGATTTGTTGGGAAAGACTGGTGTGTTTCATCAGTTTGGGAATATTCTCAGGCATTAGCTCTTCAAATATTTCTTCTGCCCCAATTTCCCACTCCTCTCCACTGGGACCCTAACTGGCCAGTAAGATGAATCTATTATTTCCTTCACTTCTCCTTTCTCCACACTGCACTTTAGATGATGGTTTCTGGCCTATCTTACCATTTACTCAGTCTCCTTTCCACTCTGGCCAATCTTCTGTCAAAAAGACATAAGTTTCTTCAACTAAATTTTTTTTCAGATTATTGTAGATGTAGGAGCTGTGGTGAGAAATGATACAGAGAGGTCTTGTGTGCTCTTTGCCCAGCTTTCCCCAGTGGCAACATCTTGCATAACTATAGTACAATATCACAACTATGGAATTAACACAGATACACTCCATGATCATATTCAGATCACCCCAGTTACTAATACTCATTTGTGTGCATGAGCATATGTTTAGTTCTGTGCAATTTTATCACATGCATACATTGCTGTATCCACCATCAGAGTTGAGACACTGAACTTTTCCATAACCACAAGAATCTCTCATTTTGCCCTTTTATAACCACGACTGACAACTCGCAACACCATGTTATCATTTCTCTGAGATAAATCCCCAAGAGTGCTGGGTCATGTGGTAATTTTATGTATCATTTTATAAGAAGCTGCCAAGCTGGTTGCCAAAGTCACTGTACCATTTCATGTTCTCGCCAGTAATGTACAAATGATGCAATTTCTCTGCTAGCATTTGATCTTTCCTGTCATTATTATTTATCTTAGCCATTCTGATAAGCATCTAGTGATATCTCACTGTGCTATTAATTTGTATTTATATTCCCCTAGTGACTAGTGATGTTTAACATTTTCTTGTGCTTATTCACCATCTATATATTCTCTTCAATAAAGTGTTTATTAAGTGTCTGTTACCCATTTTGTAATTTGAATGTTTTTTTACTGTTGACTTTTGAGAGTTCTTTATATATTATATTATAGATAGTAGAATGATCCAGAAACTATATAGTTGGCAAATATTTTCTACCAGTCTGTAGATGATCTGTACATCCTCCTAACAAGATATTACACCAAGCAAGTTTTTTTTTATTTTGGTAAGGTTCAATTTGGCAATTTTTCCTAATATGAATTATGCTTTCAGTGTCAAGTCTAAGAACTTTTTGCCAAGACCTAGATTCCAAAGGTTTTTAATGCTTTTTTCTAAAAGTTTTTTTTAATAGTTTGCATTTGCATCCAAGATCCATTTTAAGTTAATTTTTATATAAGATATAAAGTTTAAGTCAAGGTTTTCTTTTTTCTGGCCAATGGCTATGTAATTGTTCTAGCATCTTTTTTTTTTTTTCTTTTTTTGAGACAAGGTCTTGCCCTGTCACCCAGGCTAGAGTGCAGTGGAGCAATCATGGCTCACGGCAGCCTCAGCTTCCCCAGGCTCACTTAATCCTCCCGCCTCAGCCTCCCAAGTAGCTGGGACTACAGATACACACCACCACACCCAGCTAATTTTTGTGTTTTTTGTAGAGACAAGGTTTCACTGTGTTGCCCAGGCTGGAGTTCCAGCATCTTTATTGAAAGTTTACCTTTCCTTCATTGAATTGCTTTTGTACATTGATCAGAAATAAATTTGGTATGTTTGCATGGGCCTATTTCTGGGTTCTCCGTTCTGTCCCATTGAGCAATGTTTCTACTCATCTGCCAGTTCTACACTGTTTTCATCGCTGTGGCTAAAGAGGAAGACTTAATATTGGCTACAGTGATTCCTCTCATTTTACCTTTTTTGAAGGGTATTTTAGCCATTCTAAGGTCTGTGCCTTTCCATATAAATTTTAGAATAAACTTTTTTATGTCTATCAAAAATAATCTTGCTGGGGCTTTGATAGAAATTGATCAATTTATTAATAATTTATATCTTTACTGTTTATTTCACTTTCTGTTTCCAATAAGTTTTTCTTATTATTGCTTTATAGCACTCTGTTTTTCTTAATGAACAAAGTATTTTCTATTATCTTTCCAAGTACAGTTTTGTAAATGCGTATTTTATCAAGGTGTAATATACACACAAAAAGTACACAAATCCTGAGTGTACAGCTCAGTGAATTTTCAAATGAAATGCACCATGGAACCAGCACCCTAATCACGAGATAGGACCATCACCCCAGAACGGCCCTGTACCTCTCCCAGTCCCCATCAATGCCCTCCAAGGGGAGCTAATATCCTGCCTTCTAAACCTATCGGTAAGCTTTGACTTCTAAAAATTTCATATCAATGGGATCATGCAGTTCGTACGCTTTTGTGTTTCTTCCACTCAAAATAATTTGAGAGATAGATCTATATTTTTCTTCTCAGGGTTAAATATTTTTTGTATGAAATGGAAATTTCTATTGTTGATGGACTTTGGAGTTGTTTCCAATTTGGGCTATTATGGATAGTGCTGCCATGAAACAGGTATATGCTATATAGTAAACATATTTACACACTAAAACACCTGGGAAGGAAATAGCAGGGTCAGAAGATATGTATATTTCAGCCTTAGGAGATTCTGCTGAAGGCTTTCCGGAGTGGATAAACGAACTTAACACTTGTGCCAGCTCCATGTCCCTACCATGTGGTGCTGTTTATGACTTTCATTGGAGCTGATGTGGTAGGTGCGTAGTAGTATTACACTGAGATCTTGATTTTCAGTTCCCCCTAGCTAACAAAGTTGAGAAATTTTCATATTTTTATTATTGATTTGAACATTTTACTTATTGAACTTCCTGTTCAACTGTTTTGACCATCTTTCTATCTCATTGCCTATCTTTTTCCTACTGAGTTTTTTACATATTCTGGATAGAGTCCCTTCTCATATATGTGTGTATTTATACACACACACACACACACACACATCACACGTCACAGAGGAAACACCTCTCCTGCCCCCGGACTTGTCTTTCCACAAATCATCTTTTGATTAAAAGACATAAAAGACATTCTTAATTGTATATAATCCAATTTTTCTTATACTCTTCAGTATTTTCATTGTATTTCCCTTAATTGTCTTTTATTGTGCTTGTATAACACCCTTGTTGACATATAAGTCACATACATACAAATCACCCATTTAAGGTGTACAATTCAATGGGTTTTAGTATGTTCAATTAGACAACCATCATCACAATCAATTTTGGAAAAATTTCAGCATCCCAAAAAGAAAGCACATACTTGTCATTTTCCCCCAACACCTATCCCCTCAGCCCTAGGCAACTACTAATTTTTCTTTCTCTATGGATTTACCCATTCCCCTTTCTTTTTTCTTTTCTTTCTTTTTTTTTTTTTTTTTTTTGGTAGAAGGAGGGGGGAGGTGGATCTTTCTTGTTCACGTTGGAGGTTTTCCTCAAATGTTTGATGTTTTATTGCTGCCATTTATGTTTGAGGGAGTCACTAAAAGATTTATTAGAAGTGCTGTATGTGCACCTCACTGTAACAAAACAAGGCAGCATTTTCTTTGAGGTCTCCCAACCAATATCTGTAGCTCCTTTGTCTAAGTGCCCTCATGTGCAAAGCCTCTGTATTTCAACATCTCAAGAATGAATCTCTGGGATCCTAGAGGGCAGAAGGAGACATACAGACACCTGCAGCAGGGGGTGGTGGAGAAAGGGACCCAGGGAACACAGCTGCTTCACAGAGACTTCCCAGGTTTCATGCTGTGTTCAGGCTCACACTCAACGCCACCTGCCAGAGTACCTGCTGTCTTCCATTCGGAGCTTTCAGCGATTCTTCAAGGCAAATGTGCTCACTCTTCATCAATATCACCCCCTGCAGGCACTGGATGCTCATTTCATCTTCTCTGTTAGGTCAGCTACATCCTCCACCCAATTTACATCTTCCAAAATGTTGGTGTATTTTATCTGCATTTTCTTTTCTTTTGTTCTCTTTGTTCTTGTAGGTAGATCTTGTTTACTTATTTACTCATTCATTTATTTATTCATTTTAGTAAAGACTTAAACGTAAAATTATACATTTATGTGATCTTGGTAGGTTTTCGAAAAGGAGAGATGGTTAAATGCATTGCAAATAGAGATCTTTTTATTAGTCAATTACATTTTTACTAATTTGATTATAATAGACTAATCTGAATTGAATTAATTGGATTTTTCTCATTGTTAGTGAGAATGACATCTTGTCTTGTTAGAGTGCTCCTTCTGTAAATTAACCTAATGATATCCTTTGCTGATTTCTCTGTTTCTTGTCTTTTATCCTTGTTGATGTATGAATACTTCATATATTCTAAATGTTAATCATCTTACTGATTTAGACACTACAAACACCTACCAGTGTTCTTTCTGTTAACTTCATGGAACAGATTTCATGTTCTTCATGGAAGAAAAATTTTCTAATTTTGATACAGTAAAATTTATTAAATTTTTGCCTTATTCTTCATGCTTTCAGGGCCTTGTTTAAAACACCATCTCACATTCCAAGATTGCTGAAATATTTTATTTTTTCTTCCATTTACTTTATAGCCTTACCTTTTGCATTTAGGTCTATACCCATATTGTTCAAATATGGCACGACATCAGGATGCAGCTTTATTTTATTCAGTTTAGAAAGCCAATTTTTCCATCAACGTTTACTGGATAATCTACCCTTTCTTGTAAAGCTGTGATGTCACCTCATATGTAAAAGATATACATGAACCCTTGGATCTGTTACTGGGCCCTCCATTCTGTCTCACTGGTCTCTTTGCATGATCCTTTCTTGGTACCATACTGTTGTTTGAGGGTTTGTTTTATTACTATGGCTTTGTGATATGTCTAAACATTGTGTAAGGTGTTTCTTAACCCAACCCCTTGGCTCTTTGCTCAAAATGGAGAATCTCTATTTCTCCAAATAATTTTTAAGAGTCACTTTTTTTTTTAAGACAGAGTCTCACTCTGTCACCCAGGCTGGAGTGCAATGGCACGATCTCAGCTCACTGCAACCTCTGCCTCCTAGGTTCAAGCAATTCTCCTGCCTCGGCCTCCCTAGTAACTGGGATTACAGGTGTCTGCCACCTCGCCTGGCTAATTTTTGTATTTTAGTAGAGATGGGGTTTTACCACCTTGGCCAGGCTGGTCTCAAACTCCAGACCTCAAGCAATCCACCCGCCTTGGCCTCCCAAAGTTCTGGGATTACAGGTGTGAGCCACCTCACCTGGCCTAAAATCACTGTTTTGTTTCCCTAGATATTCTGCCAGGAATTTCACTGCAATTATATTAAACATTTGAAAAATCAGCTTCTTGATAAATGATGTCTTCCCCTCCATTAATATGGCTTATCTTTCCATTTATTCAGGTCTTCTTTCCTGTCCTGTAATAGTGAATTAAGTTTTTCCTCCATAAATGTCTTATACATTCTTATTAGATAATGGCCTAGGTAGTTCATTTTCATGGTGCTATTTTATTTTCCAGCTGTTTATTGCTGACAAATAAGAATAATGATGAGTGTTCTTATTTCTTGATCTTATATCTGGTTGTAGTCGTTAAAACTTGTCATCATTTTGCTCTCAAAGTGGCTCTAAACAATGTTTCAGTGATGGCTTCCTTCATTTACGGAAGAGAGATGCTCCCACAGTAACTTTCTATACCTTTGTGAAATGTATTCATTTGAAGAGACAAAAAGGAGAGATATAAAATGGAAAGCTCTTAGTTAAGAGCCAATCAAAGGGATCTATCCAGTTCTGCAATCACCTCCCTGAGGAAGTGGCAGAGGCCGAAGGCTGCATTATTAGGAGCAGTTTAGGCTCTGGTTGCACAGACCTAGGCCATATAGGTCTAGGTCACTACTCATGAGTAGTGACTGACTGAGCAACATTAACAGAACTTGCAGTTTATTTAGGTGACAAAGATAACGTTTAACATCATGCAAATGAGAAGGCCAAGTGCCTAGGTAGATAAAAAGGGGTCAGAGAATTTCCGACCTACCCCACAAGTGTTTACATCAGGTTCTTTTGTGCAGATGAGGGAACCTGCCCATGACCTTGTCTGAGCATGCCCACATGAGCACTGGGGGAACGGGACAGAGCCACAGGCAGGAAGGAGGAGCCTGGCCTCTTCAGCTCCTGTGTGGTGGCCTGGGATTCAATCTGTGAGGTGAGGGGACTGAAAGAAATTGAAGAGAACAACAAAGATGAAAAGATATTTCATTTTCATGGATTGGAAGAATCAATATTGTTAAAATGTCCATATTATCCAAAGCTATCTACAGATTAAATGCAACCCCTATTAAAATAACAATGACATTCTTCACAGAAATAGAAAAAAAAATCTTAAAATTTATGTGGAATCACAAAAGACCCAGAATAGCCAGTGCTATCCTAAGCAAACTAGAACAAAACTGGAGGGATCACATTACCTGACTTCAAATTATACTACAGAGCTGTAGTAACCAAAACAGCATGGTACTGGTATAAAAACAGACACACAGACCAATGGAACAGAATAGAGAACCCAGAAACAAATTCGCACACCTACAGTGAACTCATTTTCAACAAAGGTGCCAAGAACATACACTGAAGAAAGGTCAGTCTCCTCAATAAATGGCTCCAGGAAAACTGGATATCCATATGCAGAAGAATGAAACTAGACCCCTATCTCTTGCCATATACAAAAATCAAATTAAAATGGATTAAAGACTTAGATCTAAGATCTCAAACTGTGAAACTATTACAAGAAAACACTGGGGAAGCTCTCCAGGACATTGGTCTGGGCAAAGATTTCTTGAATAATATCCCATAAGTGCAAGCAACCAAAGTAAAAATGGACAAATGGGAACACATCAAGTTAAAAAGCTTCTGCACAGCAAAGGAAACAATCAACAAAGTGAAGAGACAACACACAGAATGGGAGAAAATATCTACAAACTACCACTCTGACAAGGGATCAATAACCAAAATATATAGGAGCTCAAACAACTCTAAAGGAAAGAATTTACCAGTCCAATCAAAAGAAAAGGCAAAATATTTGAATAGATATTTCTCTAAAGAAAACATACACATGGCAAACAGACATATGAACAGGTGCTCAACATCATTGATCACCAGAGAAATGCAAACCAAAACTACAATGAGACATCATCTCACCCCAGTTAAAATGGCTTTTACCCAAAAGTCAGGCAACGACAAATGCTGACAAGAATGTAGAGAAAAGGAAACCCTCGTACACTGTTGGTGGAAATGTAAATTAGTATAACTACTATGGAGAACAATCTGGAGGTTTCTCAAAAAACTAAAAATAGAGCTACCATATGATCCAGCAATCCCACTGCTGGGCACATGCTCGAAAGGAAATCAATATATTGAAGAGATAACTGCATTCCTGTGTTTTTTGCAACACTATTCACAATAGCCAAGATTTGAAAGCAACCTAAGTGTCCATCAACAGATGAACAGGTAAAGAAAATGTGGTATGTATACACAATGGAGTATTATTCAGCCACACAAAAAAGAAAGAGATCCTGTCATTTGCAACAATACAGATGGAATTGGAAGTCATTATGTTAAGTAACATAAGTCAGGCACAGAAAGACAAATATCGTATCTTCTCACTTATCTGTGGAATCTAAAAATCAAAATGATTGAACTCATGGAGATAGAAAATAAAAGGATGGTTATGAGAGGCTGGGAAGGGCAGTAGGGGGCTGGGGCGTAGGAGGGGATAGAAAGAATGAATAAGACCTAGTATTTGCTAGGAAAAAAGGGTGACAGTAGTCAATAATCATTTAATTGTACATTTTTAAATAACGTACAAAGTACAATTGGATTGTTTGTAACACAAAGAATAAATGCTTGAGGGAATGAATATCTCCGTTTTCCATCATGTGATTAGTATGCATTGCATGCCTGTATCCAAACATCTCATGTACCCCATAAGTGTGTATACATATATACACACACACTATATGCTCACAACAATTAAAAGTATTTTTTTAATTAAGAAAAAAAAACCCATCAAACTAATGAAAGAAAAGGTACTCTGGTTGAAGTTGGAGACTCACCTCTTCCCTTTATCTTCAGGTGGCCACTGAGATCTCTCCGCAGACCAGCTCCTTTCATCCAGAAGACAACTACATGATCACCAGGAGCCCAATCACAAGGAAATCAGGACCCAGACACAGGACTCAACCTGCAATTGGCCCCGTCTCATGGTATTCTTGAGATATTTAAAGTCTCCATTGCCAAATTGCTACCCCAGCTCTCCTGCAAGGTACAAGTGTTCCTTTTATTTATTTAGTTTTTTCTTAAGAGACAGGGAGACAGGGTTTCTGCCACCCAGGCTGGAGTGCAGTGGCACAATCATAGCTCACTGTAACCTCTAACTCCTGAGCTCAAGTGATCCTCCTGCCTCAGCCTCCCAAATGGTTGGGACCACAGGCACATGCCACTATACTCAGATAGTTTCTTTTTTATTTTTGCAAAGACAGGGTCTTGCTATATTGCCCAAGCCGGTCTCAAACTACTGGCCTCAAGTGCTCCTCTCACCTCAGCCTCTCCAACAGGCATGAGCCACCATACCAGGCCAGGAGTGTTCTCTAAATGGAGCATCAGACTCTTTAAATGAGTTGTACACGTCAAATTCTGACAGTGAAATGGTAGTTACTGAATACCTGCTGGAGACCCTCCCTTCCAAATGTGGTACCATAAATACTAGCTTCCTCACATGGAACCAACTTCGCAACCAGCTTATAGGTCATGGATGAAAGAGCAGTAAGTTTGTTCTACTTCTGTTTGATTACCCTGCTTCATGACTAGCTTTCTTAATAAGATTTGACACCTACTGATACTTGACTGATTTTTAGAGTCAAACTCATCTTAGAGAACAAAGGTGAACTGTTGGCAATTGAAGCTGTCATGCATATTCTTTTTTTATTTCTTTTTTCTTTTTTTTTTTTTTTTTCGAGAGGAAGTCTCACCCTGTCACCCAGGCTGGAGGCTGGAGCACAGTTGTGATCTTAGCTCACTGCAACCTCCACCTCCCAGGTTCAAGCAATTCTCCTCCCTCAGCCTCCCGAGTAGCTGAGATTACAGGCCCATGCCACCATACCCAGCTAATTTTTGTATTTTTAGTACAGACAGGGTTTCACCATGTTGGCCAGGCTGGTCTTGAACTCCTGACCTCAAGTGATCCACCTGCCTTAGCCTCCCAAAGTGCTGCGATTATAGGCCTGTCATGCGTATTCTGAAGGGAATTCCCAGAAAGGATTCCAGCAGTGCTGTGAGCCATGCTAGCAACTTTGACAGGTGAGCTCAGCCTCCTAGAGAGCCATCTGAAGGATGGGCATTCATGGGCATGTGCAGGCTTGAGGATGCTAATTAGCAATCACTCATTTCTGTACAGGAACAGCCATGAAGAATATTATCCCAAATATCCCCCTCCTATACTAACACAATAATGGAAAGAGCACATCAGTGCAAAATTATTTAGAATTTATTTCCATAATTGATAAGCCAAATCAAACTGATAATCTAGAAGAAAAAGTTGAATTGTTCTCTTGATCCCAACATTCTTTCTTTGTTGAACACTTTTACTCCCTGGAGAAAACACCACAAATTGCATCTTTAAAGAAGTATGCTTACATTTACCTGTTAAACCTATGTATGTAAACCTTTCAAAAGTACCAATTTAAAAAAAATGCTGTAATGACATGTTCTCAAAAAAAGTTGAATTATTAAAGTTACCTACAAAAAACTTAACCTTCTGTGTTGTATAACCCACCTGGAAGCTATCTTTCAGCGCCCCAACTGAACTTTCCCTAACTGCTTAGCCTCCCTCACATGTGGGTTACTGTCGGCAAGAGGGTTTTATGTAAAAAGGACATCAGGGCTACTCCACACTCATCCCATTTTCCCTGCTCACACACTGAGGTTGGCCGCCCAGGTTAAAAAGCCAACCTCCCGTTTGTCTTGACTGAACACAGTGAAGCCCCTCCCTTACTGCTTTGAACTGACTTGCATGGTTGGCCTCCTGCCATATCCACCAAATGGACCGAGAGAACATAAACTCTTGACAAGCAAATCTCCTTTTGGATGGCATGACATTGGGAGCTGGCCAGAAATGATTCTTTAATTTGTGTGTCATGTTTTTGCCATTGAAAACCCAGGTTTTGAGCAATAACTAAGTCCCCAGAGCATACGATAGAATCGTTTATTATCTCCAGGCCTGAGAAGTGATTCCAAGATCACTAATGAACATGTACCTTTCTCTGAACTTCTGGAAAAACAATAAGTATGTGGAAATGTAACTGTGTTCCTGGCGTGTGAGGTTAACACAGCAGCCTATTTTCTCACTAATTTTAAAGGCACCTAAAGAAAAAGAAACCAAAAGGGGCAGATGCTTCATTGAGGATGTTTTCAGACTAGCTCATCTATAACTGAATCAGTTCCCTGGGTTCAGATGCCAGCAGGCCCTGATAACGTTAACGAGGCCAGTAGCTTCAGGATAATGATGCTGACAAGATTCTCCCAGGCTGTGCCTCTTGGGTGGCCAGGAGCTTGGAGGCTGAAGCATTTCCTGAAACTTTTGACCCCAAGCCTTTACGTTCACCGTGCACAAACACTCCTTGTGGGTCCCATGTTCCTGTTTACTTTTCTACATTGGAATCCCTTTCAATCTGATTGGTATTAATTTAAATGCTTGAAGAATGGTGTTTGAGAAGCAATGAATTTTCTATAAAACTGCAAAGGAATAAAAATACTTGTCTTGAGAGAAGGGAATTGACATTCTTTTCTCAAAAACTTTCCTCATTTCTACTAGATTCTATTGGTGTGTGTGTGTGTATACACACATCTACACCCAACCAATAACACATATATACATATATACACAGGCACATATACATACATATAAACACACACAGACATATGTGTAAATAACTTACAAACTTTGGATTTATATTAACAACTCCATGCTTCAGGTCACCACCAGTGATAATTGTCTGTGGACAGACATGGGACTAGGCAAGATGTCAGAGCTTTGGCATAATCTGGGCGTTTGTGTTGGTATTTTTAGGTTTATGTTCATTTTTGCATTGTTAGCTAACAGGCCTACCTCAGAACTAGAAATGTGTTCACGCGTCACACAGTGCCCAGAACCTGGTCAGTGCCTACTGGATGATGGATGAGATGGTCCATATATTCAGTATTTTCGAAGCTAATTGTCTCTTTTGCTCATTTCTGTAGCCCAACAAGAAGATAAGCCAAATTAATACTGAATCATTTTATTGTTGTTTTGAAACGGGATCTCGTTATATTGGCCAGGCAGGTCTCAAACTCCTGGGTTCAAGCAACCCTCCCACGTCAGCCTCCTGAGTAGCTGAGATTATAGGCATGTGCTACCATGCCTGGTTCATACTGAATTATACATATAAAAATTATTTAATACATCTGTTATTTCACCTTGCTTTTACTGATGACAAGCATGTTTTTAAAAACCTAGTGCCATAATGTTTTCCTTTGGTTTATTGAAGCTACTTGTTCATTGGTTTGTAGATATTGTTATAAGTATATTTGGAAAACAAATAGCAGGAAAAAACAACTAGCATTTGGTGGAAATCTGTTTAAAGGGTGAGTGTTGTACTAGGGTCTCTCTCTATAGCCTCTTGTTTAATCCTCACTATAACTCTATGAGGAAATTAGTAGCCATAATAGTAAGACTATGGGCCAGACATGGTGGCTCATGCCCATAATCCCAGCACTTCAGGAGGCCGAGATGGACGGATTGCTTGAACCCAAGAGTTTGAGACCAGCCTAGGCAATATGGTGAAACCCTATCTCTACCAAAAAATACAAAAATTAGCTGAGCATGGTGGCAGGTTCCTGTAATCCCAGCTACTCGGGAGGCCAAGGTGGGAGGATCCCTTGAGCCTAGGAGGCCAAGACTGTGGTAAGCTGAGATCTGCACTCCAACCTGGGCAACAGAGTGAGACCCCGTCTCAAAAAAAAAAAAGTGTGAAGGCATTTTTCCCACCAGCCTTATGTGATGGCATCACTTTTTCACTATGGAAAGTGAACTTAAACATATTCCAAGTGCACACTACATCTCTAGAGAAGAGCAAATCCTAAGGTGACTAGTGGGAAGTGTGGTTTTAAAAGATGAAAAGTCCTAAATTCATTCTTCTTGGATTTTATTCCATTATGCATTTCATTTTAGGAAATTATAAACTCCTAAAGGCAAATGAATGTTTTGTGATGTTGTAATATTACTGAGAAATTCAACCACAGTACCAATAAAAGAAATCCAAATACCACCAAAACTCTCTTTTCCACCGTTGGATTGGGGATGTCCGAGTCTGACCACAGTCCCTCAGTGCTGACAAGGGTCTTGGAAACTCCATCCTTTCTGCTCTGTGGGAGTGCTCACCACATAGCAGTTGAGGACGGCAGTCTGATCATGAGTGGCAGCATCTTAATGGGCATCCATTGTTTGCTTTTTTTAATTAATATTATTTTATTTTATTTTTCCATAAGTTATTGAGGTACAGGTGGTATTTGGCTACATGAGTAAGTTCTTTAGTGGTGATTTGTGAGATCTTGGTGTACACATCACCTGAGTAGCACACCCTGCACCATATATGTTGTCTTTTATCCCTTGCACCCCTCTCCCACCCTTCCCTCCAAATCCCCAAAGTCCATTATATTATTCTTATGTCTTTGCATCCTCCTATCTTAGCTCCCATGTATAGGTGAGAAAATGCAATGTTTGGTTTTCCATTCAATAGGCATCAATTCTGATCCAGAGGGCCACTTCCAGTTTATTCTAAAAAGATGATCAGGCAAGTCAGAAAAAAATAAAGCAATTTTCATTGCAGCCATTGTTTTAAAATAATCTTTCAAATTAAGGAAAGCTACATCTCAAAATGATCAACTTTTCTCGAAATTCAGTTCCACCTTGTTGATCTAACCCAGTGTCATCCCTCACCCGATAACGTTCACAAGGGCTCTCTCATGCTTGCCTCCAGAAACCGCTGTCTTCCTCACTACCAGGAAAGTTCAAGTTCCTTGAAAGACCAGCAAGGCCAAACCCAGCCTGCCCCCTCCAGTGCCGGGCTTTGGCCATGCTGACCTTTCCTCTGTTCCAAGAAACAAGCCAAGGTCCTAGCACTATAGCACTCCTTCTGTCTGGAAGGCTCCTTCCCTCCCATTCCTAACCAACACTACCCTCCTTTAGGGCTTCTGTGATCACGACCTGCCCCAGATCACTCTAGTTCCCTGTGCATCATGGCTTCATGCCACCTCGTCTTGTACCTGCAAAGCACTTACACATTTCATGAAGCTAGGGACCATGTCTCTTTCTTTGGTATCTCTATCCTTCACTTTCTTATTTTTATAAATTTAAGGGGTACAAGTGAAGCTTTGTTATGTGGCTATATTGCATAGTGATAAAGTCCAGGCTTTTAGTGAAGCCATCCCCTGAATAGTGTAGCTCATGCCCATTGAGTAATTTCTTATTCCTCACTCTCCCCACCCTCCCACCCTTCTCAGTTCCAATGCCTATTATTCCACACCCTATGTCCACGTGTACACTTTATTTAGCTCCCACTTATGTGAGAATATGTGGTATTTGACTTACTGTTTCTGATCTGTTTCACTTAAGATAACAGCCTCCAGTTCCATCCATGTAGCTGCAAAACATGATTTTCTTCTTTCTTATAGCTAAGTAGTATTCCTACATATATATATACACATTTTCTTTATCCAATCATCCATTGATGGACACTTAGAATGATTCCATATCCTTGTGATTAGATGCTCAAAAATACTTGTTGAAACATGGCTAAATCATACATACCAGGCTCCTTCTTTATTTCTCTCTCTCTCTCTCACTCACCTCTGCCGCTTTTAGCAACAGCTGCATTCCAAGCAGGAAGAAGGAGGTACAGGTTGAGTGTGTATCCCTCGCCCAAAATGTTTGGGATCAGAAGTGTTCTGAATTCGATTGTTTTCAAATTTTGAAATATATATATTATACTTACTGGTTCAGCATCCCTAATACAAAAATCTTAAATGCTCCAATGAGCATCTCTTTGAGCATCACATCAGCATTCAAAGCGTTTTGAATTTTGGAGCATTTTGGATTTCGGATTTTCTCACTAGGCGTGCTCAGCCTGTATCAGAAGAGGCTCAGCCAAAGCCACTTCCCTGCCTTAAACTGAGCTCCATGGCCATTCTCAGCTATGAGGGCTTGATAAAAGTTAAGTTTTATTTATCTTTGCAGCCCCTACAGCAAATAAAGATGAGCAAAAAGAGGTTAAACTCAAAACTAAAATGTCTAGAGCCACCTTCATCTACCCCACTGCAATGAAAACGCAAGGACATAAGCATTTACTGCAGTATTGTTCCCAGTGGCAAAAAGCTGGAACTCAAATGCCTAATGACAGAGGAATGACGAAATAAATTCTGGCTCGTCCACACCACAACCTATTACACAGCCACTGAAAAGAATGAATTAGATCCACATTGATGACTCTGGGAGATTTCCATGAGCAATTACAGAGTAAATGAAACCAAATGCAGAAAAAAAAAGTCTGTTTTGTTGTCCCATTTCTAACAAAAATGAAGAAAAGCACTCTCTAACATCTGTGCACATACATGCAGGTAAGCGCGAGTGAGCTGAAAATTATAGGCCACATACTGTTATCATGAGTGACCTGTGCAGAAGGCAGAGAGAAAGTTTGAGAAAGTAAAGAGAGGAAGAAGAGCAAAGAACAAAAAGAAAATTTTTGAAAAGAAATGTTATAGGGGGTGGAGCCAAGATGGCCGAATAGGAACAGCTCCGGTCTCCAGCTCCCAGCCCCAGCGACACAGAAGACGGGTGATTTCTGCATTTCTGCTTGAGGTACTGGTTTCATCTCACTAGGGAGTGCCTAACAGTGGGTGCAGGACAGTCGGTGAAGCGCACTGTGCGCGAGCCGAAGCAGGGCGAGGCATTGACTCACTCGGGAAGCGCAAGGGGTCAGGGAGTTCCCTTTCCTAGCCAAAGAAAGGGGAAGCAGACGGCACCTGGAATATCGGGTCAGTCCCACCCTAACTGCGCTTTTCCAACGGGCCTGGAAAACGGCACACTAGGAGATTGTGTCCCGCACCTGGCTCGGAGGGTCCTATGCCCACGGAGTCTCGCTAATTGCTAGCACAGCAGTCTGAGATCAAGCTGCGAGGCGGCAGCGAGGCTGGGGGAGGGGCGCCCGCCATTGCCCAGGCTTGCTTAGGTAAACAAAGCAGCCAGGAAGCTCGAACTGGGTGGAGCCCACCACAGCTCAAGGAGGCCTCCCTGCCTCTGTAGGCTCCACCTCTGGGGGCAGGGCACAGACAAACAAAAACTCTGCAAGAACTTCCACAGACTTAAATGTCCCTGTCTGACTGACAGCTTTGAAGAGAGTAGTGGTTCTCCCAGCACGCAGCTGGAGATCTGAGAACAGTCAGACTGCCTCCTAAAGTGGGTCCCTCACCCCTGAGCAGCCTAACTGGGAGGCACCCCCCCAGTAGGGACAGACTGACACTTCATTCAACCCGGTACTTCTCTGAGACAAAACTTTCAGAGGAACTATCAGACAGCTGAATTTGTGGTCTCACGAAAATCTGCTGTTCTGCAGCCACCGCTGCTGACACCCAGCCAAACAGGGTCTGGAGTGCACCTCTAGTAAACTCCAACAGACCTGCAGCTGAGGGTCCTGTCTGGTAGAAGGAAAACTAACAAACAGAAAGGACATCCACACCAAAAACCCATCTGTACATCACCATCATCAAAGACAAAAAGTAGATAAAACCACAAAGATGGGGAAAAAACAGACCAAAAAAACTGGAAACTCTAAAAAACAGAGCACCTCTCCTCCTCCAAAGGAACGCAGTTCCTCACCAGCAACGGAACAAAGCTGGATGGAGGATGACTTTGATGAGTTGAGAGAAGAAGGCTTCAGACGATCAAACTACTCTGAGCTACGAGAGGAAATTCAAAACAACAGCAAAGAAGTTAAAAACTTTGAAAAAAAATTAGAAGAATGGATAACTAGAATAACCAATGGAGAGAAGGGCTTCAAGGAGCCGATGGAGCTGAAAGCCAAGTTTCGAGAACTACGCGAAGATTGCAGAAGCCTCAGTAGCAGATGCGATCAACTGGAAGAAAGGGTATCGCTGATGGAAGATGAAATGAATGAAATGAAAAGAGAAGGGAAGTTTAGAGAAAAAAGGATAAAAAGAAATGAACAAAGCCTCCAAGAAATTTGGGACTATGTGAAAAGACCAAACCTACGTCTGATTGGTGTACCTGAAAATGATGGGGAGAATGGAACCAAGTTGGAAAACACTCTGCAAGATATTATCCAGGAGAACTTCCCCAATCTAGCAAGGCAGGCCAGCATTCAGATTCAGGAAATACAGAGAACGCCACAAAGATACTCCTCAAGAAGGGCAACTCCAAGACACATTATTGTCAGATTCACCAAAGTTGAAATGAAAGAAAAAATGTTAAGGGCAGCCAGAGAGAAAGGTCGGGTTACCCACAAAGGGAAGCCCATCAGACTAACAGCTGATCTCTCAGCAGAAACTCTACAAGCCAGAAGAGAGTGGGGGCCGATATTCAACATTCTTAAAGAAAAGAATTTTCAACCCAGAATCTCCTATCCCGCCAAACTAAGCTTCATAAGTGAAGGAGAAATAAAACACTTTACAGACAAGCAAACGCTGAGTGATTTTGTCACCACCAGGCCTGCCCTAAAAGAGGTCCTGAAGGAAGCACTAAACATGGAAAGGAACAACCGGTACCAGCCACTGCAAAAACATGCCAAATTGTAAAGACCATCGAGACTAGGAAGAAACTATAGCAACTAACGAGCAAAATAACCAACTAACATCATAATGACAGGATCAGATTCACACATAACAATATTAACGTTAAATGTAAATGGGCTAAATGCTCCATTCAAAAGACACAGACTGGCAAACTGGATAAGGAGTCAGGACCCATCAGTGTGCTGTATTCAGGAAACCCATCTCACATGCAGAGACACACATAGACTCAAAATAAAGGGATGGAGGAAGATCTATCAAGCAAATGGAAAACAAAAAAAGGCAGGGGTTGCAATCCTAGTCTCTGATAAAATAGACTTTAAACCAACAAAGATCAAAAGAGACAAAGAAGGCCATTACATAATGGTAAAGGGATCAATTCATCAAGAAGAGCTAACTATCCTAAATATATATGCACCCAACACAGGAGCACCCAGATTCATAAAGCAAGTCCTGAGTGACCTACTAAGGGACTTAAACTCCCACACAATAATAATGGGAGATTTTAACACCCCACTGTCAGCATTAGACAGATCAACGAGACAGAAAGTTAACAAGGATATCCAGGAATTGAACTCAGCTCTGCACCAAGCAGACCTAATAGACATCTACAGAACTCTCCACCCCAAGTCAACAGAATATACATTTTTTTCAGCACCACACCACACCTATTCCAAAATTGACCACATAGTTGGAAGTAAAGCTCTCCTCAGCAAATGTAAAAGAACAGAAATTATAACAAACTGTCTCTCAGACCACAGTGCAATCAAACTAGAACTCAGGATTAAGAAACTCACTCAAAACCGCTCAACTACATGGAAACTGAACAACCTGCTCCTGAATGACTATTGGGTTCGTAATGAAATGAAGGCAGAAATAAAGATGTTCTTTGAAACCAACGAGAACAAAGACACAACATACCAGAATCTCTGGGACACATTCAAAGCAGTGTGTAGAGGGAAATTTATAGCACTAAATGCCCACAAGAGAAAGCAGGAAAGATCCAAAATTGACTCCCTAACATCACAATTAAAAGAACTAGAAAAGCAAGAGCAAACACATTCAAAAGCTAGCAGAAGGCTAGAAATAACTAAAATCAGAGCAGAACTGAAGGAAATAGAGACACAAAAAACCCTTCAAAAAATTAATGAATCCAGGAGCTGGTTTTTTGAAAAGATCAACAAAATTGATGGACCGCTAGCAAGACTAATAAAGAAGAAAAGAGAGAAGAATCAAATAGATGCAATAAAAAACGAAAAAGGGGATATCACCACCGATCCCACAGAAATACAATCTACCATCAGAGAATACTACAAACACCTCTATGCAAATAAACTAGAAAATCTAGAAGAAATGGATAAATTCCTCGACAAATACACCCTCCCAAGACTAAACCAGGAAGAAGTTGAATCTCTGAATAGACCAATAACAGGTTCTGAAATTGTGGCAATAATCAATAGCTTACCAACCAAAAAGAGTCCAGGACCTGATGGATTCACAGCCGAATTCTACCAGAGGTACAAGGAGGAACTGGTACCATTCCTTCTGAAACTATTCCTATCGATAGAAAAAGAGGGAATCCTCCCTAACACATTTTATGAAGCCAGCATCGTCCTGATACCAAAACCTGGCAGAGACATAACCAAAAAAGAGAATTTCAGACCAATATCCTTGATGAACATTGATGCAAAAATCCTCAATAAAATACTGGCAAACCGAATCCAGCAGCACATCAAAAAGCTTATCCACCATGATCAAGTGGGCTTCATCCCTGGGATGCAAGGCTGGTTCAACATACGCAAATCAATAAATGTAATCCAACATATAAACAGAACCAAAGACAAAAACCACATGATTATCTCAATAGATGCAGAAAAGGCCTTTGACAAAATTCAACAACCCTTCATGCTAAAAACTCTCAATAAATTAGGTATTGACGGGACATATCTCAAAATAATAAGAGCTATCTACGACAAACCCACAGCCAATATCATACTGAATGGGCAAAAACTGGAAGCATTCCCTCTGAAAACTGGCACAAGACAGGGATGCCCTCTCTCACCGCTCCTGTTCAACATAGTGCTGGAAGTTCTGGCCAGAGCAATCAGGCAGGAGAAGGAAATAAAAGGTATTCAATTAGGAAAAGAGGAAGTCAAATTGTCCCTGTTTGCAGATGACATGATTGTATATCTAGAAAACCCCACTGTCTCAGCCCAAAATCTCCTTAAGCTGATTAGCAACTTCAGCGAAGTCTCAGGATACAAAATTAATGTACAAAAATCACAAGCATTCTTGTACACCAATAACAGACAAACAGAGAGCCAAATCATGAGTGAACTCCCATTCACAATTGCTTCAAAGAGAATAAAATACCTAGGAATCCAACTTACAAGGGATGTGAAGGACCTCTTCAAGGAGAACTACAAACCACTGCTCAATGAAATAAAAGAGGATACAAACAAATGGAGGAACATTCCATGCTCATGGGTTGGAAGAATCAATATCGTGAAAATGGCCATACTGCCCAAGGTAATTTATAGATTCAATGCCATCCCCATCAAGCTACCAATGACTTTCTTCACAGAATTGGAAAAAACTACTTTAAAGTTCATATGGAACCAAAAAAGAGCCCGCATCGCCAAGTCAATCCTAAGCCAAAAGAACAAAGCTGGAGGCATCACGCTACCTGACTTTAAACTATACTACAAGGCTACAGTAACCAAAACAGCATGGTACTGGTACCACAACAGAGACATAGATCAATGGAACAGAACAGAGCCCTCAGAAATGATGCCGCATAGCTACAACTATCTGATCTTTGACAAACCTGACAAAAACAAGAAATGGGGAAAGGATTCCCTATTTAATAAATGGTGCTGGGAAAACTGGCTAGCCATATGTAGAAAGCTGCAACTGGATCCCTTCCTTACACCTTATACAAAAATTAATTCAAGATGGATTAAAGACTTATATGTTAGACCTAAAACCATTAAAATCCTACAAGAAAACCTAGGCAATACCATTCAGGACATAGGCGTGGGCAAGGACTTCATGTCTAAAACACCAAAAGCAATGGCAACAAAAGCCAAAATCGACAAATGGGATCTCATTAAACTAAAGAGCTTCTGCACAGCAAAAGAAACTATCATCAGAATTAACAGGCAACCTACAAAATGGGAGAAAATTTTGCAACCTACTCATCTGACAAAGGGCTAATATCCAGAATCTATAATGAACTCAAACAAATTTACAAGAAAAAAACAAACAACCCCATCAAAAAGTGGGCAGAGGACATGAACAGACACTTCTCAAAAGAAGACATTTATGCAGCCAGAAAACACATGAAGAAATGCTCATCATCACTGGCCATCAGAGAAATGCAAATCAAAACCACAGTGAGATACCATCTCACACCAGTTAGAATGGCCATCATTAAAAAATCAGGAAACAACAGGTGCTGGAGAGGATGTGGAGAAATAGGAACACTTTTACACTGTTGGTGGGACTGTAAACTAGTTCAACCATTGTGGAAGTCAGTGTGGCGATTCCTCAGGGATCTCGAACTAGAAATACCATTTGACCCAGCCATCCCATTACTGGGTATATACCCAAAGGACTATAAATCATGCTGCTATAAAGACACATGCACACGTATGTTTATTGCGGCACTATTCACAATAGCAAAGAGTTGGAACCAACCCAAATGTCCAACAACGATAGACTGGATTAAGAAAATGTGGCACATATACACCATGGAATACTATGCAGCCATAAAAAATGATGAGTTCGTGTCCTTTGTAGGGACATGGATGAAACTGGAAAACATCATTCTCAGTAAACTATCACAAGGACAAAAAACCAAACACCGCATGTTCTCACTCATAGGTGGGAATTGAACAATGAGAACTCATGGACACAGGAAGGTGAACATCACACTCCGGGGACTGTTGTGGGGTGGGGGGAGGGGAGGGACAGCATTAGGAGATACACCTAATGCTAAATGACGAGTTAATGGGTGCAGGAAATCAACATGGCACATGGATACATATGTAACAAACCTGCACATTGTGCACATGTACCCTAAAACCCTAAAGTATAATAAAAAAAAAAAAAAAAAAAAAAAAAAAAAAAAAAAAAAAAAAAAAAAAAGAAATGTTATAATATGATCCATTAATCCATTAATGTATTAACTTAAAGATATATGTGTGTTCACATGTACAAAGAGAAAACTTTATATGTTGTCTCTTCTTTTTTGTCCCTTAAATCAGGCTTGCAAGACTTTGGCAATTTCCCACTTGTTTTGAATCCTCAGAAAATATCATATCTCCAGAAAGAAAACAAAAATTGACCAGATAGCATTCCCTTAATGGACTTCCAGTGACCGTTCTGGATAAGAAAACACTTCTACATTCAAACCCCCAATTGCCATTTGAATCTCATTAAATGAAATTTTAGTTTTTCTTTCTAGCTTGTGTTTTTCCCTGGAGAAACAAGTCTATAAATGTTTAAAACTGGCACTACTTCTCATGGTGAATAAAATATTGTTGTGTAGAAAACTGGCTCCAGGAAATTAAAAATCAATATACTTTGAGAGCTAAAATAAGATGGAAAAAGTTGCTTTGTCCAGATTGCAATGGCTGGGCAATGCAAAACAAAAGAATTACTATTATAGAATTAAAATTACAAGAGAGCATTTTTCAGCTTTGTATGAGAAGTGCAATTGACCGAGTGAAAAAAATTAACCCTGTTTGTGTTTTATTCAAGTGGCCATCTCTGCAACTTACTGCTAATTTGCCTCCTTTGAATTTACCATTCCTGGTAGCAAAATCATTTGCTCAGAATTGTTCTAGTCTTGCCCAGTCGTACTTTTCTAATTAAGATTCCTTGCTGAAAGTTCTAACTTTGACCTCATTTCAAAGTTACTTTCATTTTAAAGCTTGACTCAAGATCTTCAATTATTATATCTTAAAAATCTTAAATGTTTTCTGTTTCTGTTATTAACTATCCTAGGTTAGGGATATTTAAAATAACAGCTGATAATATGGTTTTTAAAAATTGTAAGAATGATTGCTAATGTCTGGCTCTCACTTTATTAAGAGGACATGGGAGCGTTTGAAAGATGGCTTGCCTGTCTACCTAGGGCTGACCCCCAGGTCCAGATTTGAGAGTCTGGGCGGGCTGACTGCTGGGTGCCTTTGGTAGAAGCTGGCTTGTCTTCTGGTTCCATTTTTCTCTCCACCCCAGTATCTTGGGTTACTCTGGAAAACTATGTGATGCCCATGTGCACACCCAGTTAAAGGGCATTCGAGTCTTTGCCTGTAGAAATTTCATAACTAGAATGTGTAATGAGCCATGCATGTCTTATCGCTAAGGAATCCAGGGGAATCTGAAACTTGGATGACAGGGTCTCTTAAGGGTCTTTCCTTCTCACACCGCTTGACACAGCACGACTATCTTGAAGTCAGCCAGCGGCCAGCAGAGGCGGTCTTTCCATCTGTTTCAGAAAACCCCGTGGCTTGTGCAACCTGGGAAACTTGCCCACAGCCATCCCACGTGGTGAGTCAGCTCTCTGGCTCCACTATCTACTGTCTCTTCCCAGATGTGACTCCCTGTTTAGGAGCAAGCAAAGTTATGGGGACCCAGGGGAGAAGCAGACACTCACCTAATGCACAATCCTGCTGAGAATTTACCCAAACCCAAGGAGATGGAGATGGAGCAGAGCTTGAGTCCTTTCCAAGACTGTTAACTGAAGATTTCTGTTGTGACATCACATAGAATTTTGACTAGCATTCGCCAAGGATGAACTGAAAGCAGGATCTGTCTCACCATACACTGAGAACTGTAGAATATGCAAGGCACATGGAACTTATTTTCTTACATATAAAAGCGTGTATATGCTCCTTATACATCTGTCCTAATGCTTTCCAACAGTCCTCACTCTAAGCCTCACCAAGACCCAGATGAGGAAACAAAGGTGCAGAGGGGTGAGTTACTTGACCAAGTCACAGCACTGGAAAGAAACAGAGTTTTTGTGTCAAATCCAGGAAGTTCACCTCTTGGCTATAGTGCTTCTAATTAACCAGTGATTCCCATACGGTGGTCCCTGGGCCAGTGGCATCAAAATCACCCAGGAACTTGATAGAGATGAAAAGTCACTGGCCTCAACCCAGACTTACTGAATCAGAAACTCTGGGGAATGTGGCCCAGAAATATTTGTTTGAACAAGCTTGTCAAGTGATTCTCATGCACACTACAGCTTGAGGAATATTGAACTAGGCCTTTGGAATGAGGTTTCTCATTACTGAGTGTTTTAGGAGAATTCTTGGGCAAATATCAGAAGAGATTCACTAGAGTCCTTTCTGGGTACAAGTTAATAAATAGGTTTCCTTTCTAAGTTACTACATGCAATAGTCAGAACTGTAAGAAGGTATATTTATGAACATATTAATAAAAAATGTATTCACTCTGTGAAAATAATATTCCCCTTAGAAAGGCGTTCACATGAACTTGCTGATTGATCTAATAGGGTGCAGTCGGGAAGGGTCAAGAGTCACCCACATCTTGTATCTCAGGTCAGCCCACCTCTTTCCATCTCTGCTCCCATCCTGGCCCCAACTATGCACATCTCTCACTCAGAAATCTACAGTGGTTTCCTAACTCGACACCCCTTCTATTCTGAAACTCCTTCAAGCTGTTCTTTACATTGAAGCCAGAGTGATTTTTCTGCAAATCTGAGCTTAAGTAAAGCCCTTAAAGAATTACTATTGTTCACAGGATACAGAACAAAATGCCTAACAAGGCCCCTGAGTCAGTGGGACATGGTCTGCCCATCCCTTTACCCCAAGAGACATAGAATGCAATTCTCCATTTCACTGCTTGCTCCAGTCGCCCCAGCAATCTTTTATTTTCTTAAAAACACACAGCCTTATATGCCTCAGCTACTTTCACATGTTTGTCCCTCTTCTTTAAATGTTTTTCCCCTCATCTCACTGTTAAGCCATATATACCCTTCAAAATTCAGTTCAAACCTCACTTCAAGAAAACCTTTATGTTTTCACCACAGAGCTTACAGTGTTTGGCATCCCATCAGATATTATCAGGCATGAAAGGAAGGAAAAAAAGCCCCATAATGGGCTGGGCGCAGTGGCTCACGCCTGTAATCCCAACACTTTGGGAGGCTGAGGCGGGTGGATCACGAGGTCAGGAGATCGAGACCATCCTGGCTAACATGGTGAAACCTCGTCTCTACTGAAAATACAAAAACAAAATTAGCCGGGCGTGGTGGTGGGCGCCTATCTCCCAGCTACTCGGGAGGCTGAGGCAGGAGAATGGCATGAACCAGGGGGGCAGAGCTTGCAGTGAGCCAAGATCACACCACTGCACTCCAGCGTGGGTGACAGAGAGAGACTCCATCACAAAAAAAAAAAAAAGCCCCATAATGAAGAGAAAAATCAACAAATTGAAACAGTCCCAGAATGGGCACAGGTGTCAGAATTAGCACACACAAGGACATTAAAACATTGTTATAACTGCATTCCAGAAGTTCAAAAACTTAACTAGACACATGAAAGATATTTTTTAAAAAACACCCAAATTGATGGGATGTGGTGGCTCACACTTGTAATCCCAGAACTTTGGGAGGCCAAGACAAGAGGATCGCTTTAGCCCAGGAGTTTGAGGCTGCAATGAGCTATGATAGCTCCACTGTACTCCAGCCTGAGGAACACAGTGAGACCCTGCCTCTTAAAAAAAGATTTAAAAAAAAGATCCAAACTGAACTTTTAGTGAACTGGAAGACATAACAATAGAAACTATTCAAAATGAAAAGACAAAAAGAATTTAAACGAAAAACACAAAAATAGCAACAGTGAGTGGCAAGACAGTTTTATGTGACATTCATATCTCGTGTGCAAAGGGCTCCTTAAGCATATTTGATCTATGGCTTTATCATTTTATCAAATTTGGAGATTTTTCAGTCATGATTCCTTCAAATATTTTTTCTGCCTTTCCCACAACCTCTCTCCTTTAGGGACCCTAGTTACACATATATTATAAGAAATATTGAAAGAAGTCTTCTAGGCAGAAGGAAAATGAAATGAAAACCAGATGAAAATGAATAAACTGTACCAGAAATGATAACGATTAAATACATTGGTAAATATATATACTTTAGAATTTAAATCTTTTGAAAATATAATTGTTTAATCAAGAGTAATACCAATGTACTATGGAGTTCATAACATACATGAAAGTGAATGTATGACAACAAAACCATAAAGACTATATAGGTGGAAAAGGGCAAATAGAAGTATATTATTTAAGCTTCTTATACTGTCAGTGAACCTGTATAATATGACTTGAAGGTAGACTATGTTAAGTTAAAGATTTTAAACCCTACAACAACTAGTAAAAGAACAAAACAAGGAGTTACAGCTAAAATCCAACAAAGAAGATAAAATGGAATCATAAAAAATTTCCATTAATTTTTAAAAAGGCAAAAATAGAGGAAAAAGGTAACACAGAATAAATGTTACAAGTAGAAAGCAAATAGCAGGAGGAGATACTTAGACCTAACCACAGCAATAATCATATTAAGTATAAACAGTTTAAACACCACAATAAAAAGTCAGAGATTGTTACATTGAATCAAAAAAAAAGACCTAATAAACACAAGAAATTCTCTTTCAATATAAATAGACAAACTGATTAAAATGTTCAACAACGATACACTGTGCTAACCCTTCTCAAAAAAAGGCTGGATGGCCGGGGGCAGTGCTCACACCTGTAATCCCAGCAATTTGGGAGGCCAAGGCAGGTGGACGACTTGAGGTCAGGAGTTCAAGACCAGACTGGCCAATGTGGTGAAACCCCATCTCTACTAAAAATACAAAAATTAGTCAGGTGTGGTGATGGGTGCCTGTAATCCTATCTACTCGGGAGGCTGAGGCAGGAGAATCACTTGAACCTGGGAGGCACAGGCTGCAGTGAGCCAAGATGACGTCGCTGCACCCCAGCCTGGGTGACAGAGGGAGACTCTGTCTCAAAAACAAAAAGACTGAAGTGGCTATATTAATATCAGACAAAGTTGATTTCAGATTAAAGAATATTTCCAGTGATAAAGAAGGAATTGGAAATGACTTTATACACCCTTGTATTATTTGAAAAAAATCAAATAATACAACATGTAGTCTATTTGTGCATTTGAACATGTACCTATTTCATAATTTAAACATTCAATACACTTTTCTTTAGGCTACTCCCTATACCTAGCACTGTTTAGGCATTAAAAAAAAAAAGGGGGATAAAGTAGTTGGACACAGCCCCAGACCTAGGGGAGCACAATCCGTTAGGGAGACAAGACACTAACTTTTTTTTTAAGCTAATAAAAGATATGTCAGATGTTAATTGAAAAATGGGAGTTCAGAGAAAAGAATATTTCTGGCATCATAGCAATTAGGGAAAGTTTCTAGAAGAGAGTTAAACCCCAAGAGTATGCACAGATAAAGAGAAAGAGGGAGGAAGAAAAGCATTTTATAATAATTGGAAAAATTTTAATTTATGTGGCTGGATAGGTTTTTACTTTGCTTTTTTCCTCCTACTCGAGCAGAGAGACCATTTTGGTCTCATTGCTTCCAGGCTTTATGGCTTTTGTGGAGAGTGGTTTGGGTGGATGCAGCGGAGCTGCTCTGGTGAAGGGGCCATGGCTGTGCAGGCGTTCCAGCAATCTACAGGGAAATAGCAAGGCCCTGGCCGCATGGAAGCCTGCCCATCTTGGCATCCTTGGAAAGATTGGTGTGCCTCAATGCGGGGCATAAAGCAACACATTTTTTACACCCCATCCCAGGACAATGACTAAGACCAAGAGCAAGTTATTACCTGTGTATAGAGATGACAAAGATCAACTGGGCACCAACCACCACCTTCAGAGTGGGTCACTACACAAGCCCCACAAATTTCACCCACCTCCACGCTGAGGGGACCCCAAAAGAGATGGAATTACCCTGCTCCACCAGCTCAGGGGAATGAGGCCTGAAGTAGATATTAAGTTGAATTATGGGTGATTTTTTAAAAACCTACACATCTGAGTTTTGGGGCTGAGATTTGTGTTCATAACACATATCAGCAGCTCAATAGTTAGAATCATTTTCTGATAATAAGATTACTCTTCTTTCTTAGTTACACTGAACGAGGTCAGTTTGGAGAACCACAGTGTAGACACTTACTCTCTCTCCTTTGTGTTTCAGATAAACTCAGAGCAGGAAGACAGCAAGGAATAGCAGTGAAAAGCATGGTGCTTAATCCAACCCCCTACTCACCGCTGAGACCTGGAAATGTGTTCTTCAGCTACAAAACAGGAGAGATGATAACTCATTATGTTTGTGTGATGATAAACAGAGAAAATATATTGAAGCGCTTATATGAGTGGCAGACATGGGGCATGCTTCCCTGTGGCTGGCCAGCCTGTCGTCTTCTCCACCATGTGTCCAGAGAAAAGCTTTGCAAATCAACCTCTCGATGAATGATGATGGCACCAGTGAAATCAGGGAGGCAGGAAATCATGTTAGTTTGGTTTATAATGCAAGAAGTTACAGAATACAGAGTGCTCAAAACTAAAAACGTGCTTCTTGGGACTCAGCCAGGATTCAAACTATAAAGGAAAATCGGGTGAGCAGGTGGGATAGTCAAGTGACTATTTGCATGAATAAATTTGTGAGATGATACCTTCTTGTCCAGGAACATTGAGCGGTGCTCATGCTGGGTGGATTGTGACGTGGAAACCCTGGGAGATGTCACGCCTGACATCAGCTTTCTCCCAGGTGACAGCTGCACCCTCTAAAGGCTTCTCCAGTGACAGAGCTCAATGAGTATAGAAGGGAAAAGTATGAGGATGACCCATGAGCACAGGGTGGACAGCCTCTGTGGTGGGCAGGCATTAGCAAGGGAGAGACCTTCAGTATTATGCAGGTATGTGCAAGAACCAAAGAAAATAACTGTCATGAGAATTCTGACCTCATTAATACCCGCAGACTAGAGACACCAGGAATCTAAGCTTCCAAAAGCATAAGGGAACATAAGGGTTGTGTTCTCTTGCCCTTGGGGCACAGCTTTTCACCACATTTTGTACTAATTTAACCATGGTGCAGATCGAAGAGCCCCAGTGATTTCCCAATAAAATGCTCCAGTTGCATAAACTTGCTTGACCTTCAGTAGATGCTCATTCCCTATGGTCCACATCTACTGCAGGCTCACATTCTAGCCAGGGAGAATCCTCTGCGTGGCTGAAGCATGAGGTCCCACATGATTTGCTTTTCGCCTGGCATGGAGGCACTGTTTGCCCTGGTGACCAAGAGCACATAGCCCTGTCTTTCCTCTGGAGGCCATTGGATTCATACTCTGCTCTGAGATAACTTTGTATTAATCAAGACCTCCTAACATGTCTCTGTTTTTTTTTTTTTTTTCTTTTGAGACGTAGTCTCGCTCTGTCGCCCAGGCTGGAGTGCAGTGGCGCGATCTCGGCTCACTGCAAGCTCCGCCTCCCGGGTTCACCCCATTCTCCTGCCTCAGCCTCCCAAGTAGCTGGGACTACAGGCGCCCGCCACCATGTCCGGCTAATTTTTTGTATTTTTAGTGGAGAAGGGGTTTCACCATGTTAGCCAGGATGGTCTCGATTTCCTGACCTCGTGATCCGCCCGCCTCGGCCTCCCAAAGTGCTGGGATTACAGGCGTGAGCCACTGCGCCCGGCCACATGTCTCTTTTTTGAAAATCACAAGCATGCTGTGATGAGGTTCTCAAGGTCTGGTCACAGCTTTCTCTCAACAACGCACCGGGATGTGGCGGTGCTCAGCACTGCCTTCTTCTGTCCTGGCTTGGGTGCTGTGTTGAGACAGGCACAGCAGCAAGTGAGCACACCTCTTGCAGACCTGTAGCCTTCACCCTTTTCTTATTCTCTGTCTGTCCCATTCCCTTCTCTTTTCTTTCCCCTCATCTCCATTCTTTTCTTTCCTTCGTTCCTGTCACTGTTTTCTTCTTTGCTTTTGTTCGTTTCCAGCTTTCAAAACACATTTATAAAGAGAGCATCCTCTGAGCCAAAAGTAACAAAACTGTTTCACATTCTTTATCTGGTAGCAGGCTGCCGTCTAAAGGGCATTGTAAACACTTCACAGACTTTCCCTCACTAAGGGGACTGCCTGATTCTTACAGAATGTCATTAGCTCTAATGCATGCTGGTTTCCCTGCTAGAAAATAGCAACTAACATAAATTATAAAATATTAAAATTAATACCAATAAACTGTCTTGTATTTGCAACATGAATGAATTGGGCTATCATCTCATAATTTTCAAGGACACAAAAAGCAAAAATAACATACCTGATTAAATGATGTTTTCCAATAATTTCTTAATTTAAAAGTCACGGCCAGGTGCGGTGGCTCACGCTTGTAATCCCAGCACTTTGGGTGGCCGAGGCGGGCGGATCACGAGGTCAGGAAATCGAGACCACAGTGAAACCCCGTCTCTACTAAAAATACAAAAAATTAGCTGGGCGTGGTGGCGGGCGCCTGTAGTCCCAGCTACTCGGAGAGGCTGAGGCAGGAGAATGGCGGGAACCCGGGAGGCGGAGCTTGCAGTGAGCCGAGATTGCGCCACTGCACTCCAGCCTGGGCGACAGAGCAGAGCGAGACTCCGTCTCAAAAAAAAAAAGTCACGTAGGCAGGCAGAAAGACTACGTTTCCCAGCCTCCGTTGCAGTTACGTTGAGACCATGTGACTGAGTTCCGGCTGATGGAAAATAGGTGAAAATTACATACTTCTAGGTGTGGGTTTTTTCGTTTGTTTGTTTGTTTTGGGGGGGTTTGGGGGTTTGCTTGTTTGTTTGTTTTTGACAGAGTCTTACTCTGTTGCCCAGACTGGAGGCCGGAGTGCAGTGGCATGATCTCGGCTCACTATAACCTCCACCTCCCGGATTCAAGCAATTCTCCTGCCTCAGCATCCCAAGTAGCTGAGACTGCAGGCACACACCACCACGCCTGGCTAATTTTTGTATTTTTAGTAGAGATGGGGTTTCGCCATGTTGGCCAGCTGCTCTCGAACTCCTGACCTCAGGTGATCTGCCTGCCTCAGCTTCCTAAAGTGCTGGGATTATAGGCATGAGCCACTACTCCCAGCCCAAGGGTGGTCTTTAAAACATCTCTCACAGGCTTTTTTTACTCCATGCTACAAGATCTAGGAGGATTGCCCAATCCGTAGTGCATTGTGTGCCAAACAATATATAATTTTAAATTGTGTTAATATCCTAAGATTTCAGGGTTTGTTGTTTGCAAAACTGTATAACTTATCCTGACTCATACAATGGAAAATTATAATTTAAGCATCTACTAAAGCTAATAAAAGTCTCAGAATAAAACAAAGAAATAAATCTTCATAATCTTGGATTTGGCACTTGATTCTTAGATATGACACCAAAAGGCAACAGCAGCAAAAGAAAAAAAATAGATAAATTAGACTTCATCAAAATTAAAAACTTTTGTGCATCAACGCTTATTATCAGGAAAGTGAAAAGATAAACTACAGACCGGGAGAAAATATGTTCAAATCAGATAATAAGATTTTAATATCTAGATTTCATTTACATTTGTTTTGTTTTTTCTCACTATTTTCTGATTGAAGAAATTGGACCTTTGAGGACCAGCTGGGACTTGGGAATATAGAAAGAAGTCCTTCAACTCAACAACAAAAAGACAAACAACCCAAAGAATTGTTGAAGGATTTGAATAGTCAACACTCCAAAGAAGATATATAAATGGCCAGGAAGCACCTGGAGAGATGCTCAACATCACTAATCATTAGGAAAATGAAAATCAAAACCACAATGAGATATCACTTCATACAGGTTAGGATGACTAAGGAAAAAAAATCACAAGTGTTGTCAAGAATGTGGAGAAATCAGAATGCTAGGATATTGTGGGTGGGAATGTGAGATGGTGCAACACTATGGAAAACAATTTGGTGGTTATTCAAAAAGCTAAACGGAATTACCATATGACTCAGCAATTCTACATCTAGGTATACACCCAAAACATCTGAAAACAAGGACTCAAAGAGATACTTCTATGCCAGTGTTCGTTGCAGCACTATTCACAACAGCCGAAAGGGGCAAACAACCCAGGTGCCCATCAACAGATGAGTGGATAAATGAAGTGTTGTTTATGCCTACAGTGGGATATTTATTACTCAGCCATAAAAAGGAATGAAGCTCTGACACATGCAACAACGTGGATGAGGCTTGAAAACATTATGCTAAGTGAAATCAGCCAGACACAAAAGAACAAATACTGTGGATTCCGCTTATATGAAATGTCCAGAATAGGACAATTCCTGAAAACAAAAAGTTAAGTTGAAGGTTGCTAGGGGCTGGGGGAGGAGAAATAGAAAATTATTAACTAATGAGTAGAGTTTCTGTTTGGGATTATGAAACAACCATAAATAAATAGTGGTGATGGTGTACAAGATTATGAAAGTAATTAATGGCACTAATTGTATACTTAAAATGGCTTAAATGGTAAATTGTATACAATATTACGTATAGAGAGAGAGAGAGAGAGATTACTGCTCTTAAAAATGGGGGGGAGTCTATCACTTAAATTTAAATTTGAAGTAGCAGTTTGGATTCATGATGTATTTAATCTTTATATTTTATTTTTCTATTTCCTAGCTCTGTCTACTGAAAACGCCAAATAACAAAATCAACACAACAGCAATAAGCAGCCTAGCCTAGTACCTAAGTTGTCTCTAAGTACCATTTCCCCAGGAAAAAAAAACTAAGAACTCTTAAAGAAGGGTGCATTTCAAGATCTGAGCAGGAAATACATAGGACAATCCTGGAATATCTTGTTATAGAAAGAGAAAAGCCTCTTATGAGGTCCACTGGAACCATGCCAAATGAGTTCAGGAGGCACCTTGTTAATCTCCCATTTACCAAGGATGGGACCATTTGAACATCAACAAAAATAACTGCAACAATTTGAAGTACAGAAAATATGTTTACTCCCATGAGTCCATAATAATACTTTTTAAAAAAATTTCTTTGCCACACTTAAAGGATGCTAAGAAGCCAGCTCATTATTTTGAAAACTAGAAAATAAAAAAGAATCAAACATTTTAATCCTGCTTTTCCTATACAAATAAGACGTCAAAATGACAAAAAGTTTGTGAGGAAACTTTCTCTTTATAGAATTATTCCAGCTTTAAAAATGAAGATGAAAATGAAGAAGAGGAGAAGGAGAACGTGGAGGAAGAGAAGAAGAAGGAGAAGAAGGGGAAGAGGGAGGGGGAGAAGGAGAAGGGGAAGAGGAAGAAGAAGACAAAGACGAAGAAGAAGAGGAGGAGGAGGAAGAGGAAGAAGAAGATGAAGAAGTATTGATAGGACAGACACAAACAAACGGCTGAATGGTGGCACCATTTCCTGAGGTGGGGCACACTAAGGTGAGATGCAGGGCAGAGGGAAGGCATGAGTTCTGTTAAGGATTACATTCATCTGCTCCGGTTGTCATAACAAAGGACCACAGATGGGCTGTGGGGGGAGTTGCTGAAACAGCAGAAATCTACTGTCTCACAGTCTTGAAGGCTGGATGTCCAAGATCAAGTTATTGGCAGGATTGGTTTCTCTAAGGCCTCTCTCCTTGGCTTGCAGATCGCTGTCTTCTCCCTGTATCCTCACATGGTCATCCCTCTGTGTGTGTTTGTGTCCTCATCTCCTCTGCCTATAACACGTCAGTCAGGTTGGATTATTGTCCACTGGAAGGATCTCATTTTACCTTAATCACTTCTTTAAAGACCCTATCTCCAAATACATCACATTCTGAATTACTAAGGGTTAGGACTTCAAAATATGAATTTTTTTGGGAGGGATGGATGCAATCCAGCCCACAACAAGGACATGCTTCCTTTAAGATCCAAGTGAAAATATTTATCAGGCCATTGTACCATGAAGCCTAGAGCATAGAAGAGAGCACTGTGCTGGGAATGGACAGAGAGCCTGAGAGGGAAACTGATTGAGAGGTGCAGGTGGCTCTAGGAAACCCCAACCGAGGACAAGCTGGGTTTCGGGTGGTGAGTCAGAACACCAAGATCATGATGCCTGCTCAATGCCATTCTCCAGCAATAGGAAGGAGGGCTCCTCGGAGAAATGTCTGGTCCCAGGTCTGGGGCAGGGAACACATAAGATGAGCCTGGAGGGTCACACAGCCCCGGAAATTAAGGAATTGTTAGAAGAGGATGCAGACACAGCAAGAGGACCCAGGAGCCAGCTGAAAAAGGCATCCACTGGTCAAATTTGGAATAATTTGAGCTAAATAGTGATAATGAGGGATTATAACCTATATCATAGACAAGGAATCCATGCACCCACACAGATATGAGCAAATAAATATGGGAGAAGGGCCAGCTCTTCCTCGCAGTGGAATGCCAACTCATATATGCAAAAGGAATGACAGAATTAGAAAACCACTTGGCACCCACAACTGTAATGACTGTTTTAGGCAAAAATCATCAAAAGATGCTAAAATCAATTGGCAAAAGTGTGATAAGAAGCAGGATATTTGCGTAGTCTCAAAGTATCACCTCCCAAGATTCTCATTAATGACAAAGGGGAAAATAGGAACTTGGCAGTGAAGAAACCTGTGACACTGTGTTCATGAAGTAACTGTCGCTACCATCACCAGTGATGGGACAAATTGCTACCACGTTCCTCCTGATCTGACACGACACCACTTCTGTTGTATCTCTGCCAAAAATGCATGAACTGTATGACCACACACACATCACAAACACACACTGCACATGTGCGCATGCACACACACACACACACACACACGTTCTGCAGAAACATCAGGCAAACCCATTTAGAGGGATATTCAACAAAATAATGAACACCACTCTTCACAAATGTCAAGGCCATGGAAGATTAAAAAAAGACTAAAGGACTATTCCAGATTAGAGGATACCAAGGAGACAGGACAATGAAAAGCAATGTGGGATGCTGGATCAGAAAAATAACATTAGTGGGACACCTAGAAAAATGGGAATAAGGTCTGTAGATTAGACAATAGAATTGTATCGATGTTAATTTCCTGTTTTGATAGTTGCACTATAGTTATAAAAGAGAATACCCTTGGATTTTGGATACGCACAGTTAAGTGCTCCAATAAGAGAACCACATGTCTGCAATTTATTCTTAAATACTTCAAAAAAAACTATATAAACTATACACACACACAAGTGTGCACACACACACATGCATACACAGTACTAGAGGTGAGAATCAAATACTCGGTAACATTGCACTATTTTTTGCAATTTCTTGTAAGTCCAAAATTATTTCAAAATGAGAAATTGTTAAAAGGAAAGAAACAACAACAGTAATAACAAAACAGAGTGGGATGTGTAGAAGTACCCAGTGAGCTCCTGTGTTGCTCTGGTTCTCAGCCTGGAACAGCTTATCGTGTGCATGCAGCTGTAATGAAACAATTAATTCAAACAAAATTCTTCTTGTCATTAAAGGCAGGCATCTGGTGGACCTTCTTCTTGGATTGTGATTCAAAAACCCAAACCATTCCTCACTGGTCTGAAAAGTGAGTCAATTGCCAAAGCCTCCTGAGCCTGGATGTGGGAGGGTTCTCCTTCTAGAGAGGTGATTTCCTTTCCTTTCAAAGCAGCTGGCTAATGACCACATGCCCCTCTAAGCATGAAGAGAGGGGAGCAACTGGCCAACTAGGAACCATAACACAGTTTCCCATCTCCTCATATCCTTGGTCCCATTCGATCAATCCAAGTAGTTTCCAGCCCTGTGAACATGGCCAGGACAGCCCAGAAACCAAGTTCACTTTTTTGGGCAAAGAGCTGAAAAGAGTTTCCAAAGGTGAATTGCCAGGTCACCTTCCTCCTCCTCTCTCCTCCAGCTGCTTAGAGGAGTAGAAGTTAAAAGCTGGTTAAATAACTAATAAAAAAAAATAATTTGGAGAATCACAGAGGTTCTCTCACAAGAGGACTTCACGTCACATGGTCCAACTCTGATTTTCTAGATGAAGAACCTGGAAGCCCATTTAAGCAAAACAGTTTGTTCAAAGTTACGCGGGTCAGGACAGGCCAAGACAAGACGTATGTGTGGGCCATAGGGCACACAGAGGACACCTGACCCAGATTGGCGGCCATTAGAGAAAAGCCTCTGGAGAAAGAAAACAGTGAGACAGAATCCTAAGGAATTCAACAGAGGGAGCAGACACATTTTCCAAGGAGACGGATGCACAGCCCAGAGCTGGGAAAGCAAGGCAGGGTGTGGGACACAAGCAGCAGCCCCCCGCATGTGGCCTGTGGGAAGATGAACTTGCAAGGAGCCACAGAGCCCACAGCCCAGGAAGGAGTTGGGGTTCGATCCGGAGGGCATGGGGAGCCTTAGAGGAGTTCAAGCCAGAACTTTCATTCTCACATTCTGCTTTGCCTTCAGGCAGGGTATGGCATTGTTGCTCCTCCTTCCCTCTAGAGTTCTTGATAAGGCTTAGAGTTCTTGATAAGAGCTCTAGACCACGAGGGAGGTCTGCAGAAAAGAGACTGGGATGAGCTCTGAACCCTGAACTGGTCAGTCTCTCTCACTCCTGGAGTCTTCTGTCCCCATCTGGTGTGCCCTTCCAATGGCTGGGCCTCGAGTGGCCACTCCTGTGGTGTCAGCTTCCAAATGCTGGTTATTTATCACATACATCACACACACCCTCCATACATTGCACACATACACACACCTGATAACCAAGATGAGTGACTAAGGCAAAGGTCTCAATCACCAAGGTTTATTAAGCCAGCTTTAGGGTGCATCTGGAAAAAAAAATGAACCACAGACACACCTGTGGCTGTTTTTCCAAAGAAGTTTTCAGGAGACTTCGTATTTATACATTTCCTTAAATTGAGGGATGGCAGACAGAAAGAGGGGCAGGTAGATAGTAAAGCAAATGGTTACATTCCTGTTACACTTTAGTTAGTGCCCAGTTAATCTACATTTCACATAAGAGAAGGTGAATGTTTGAAGGAAAAAAAGGATGTAAAGGATGAGTTAATTATGCAGCCATCTCTGGGTAGGAGGGAGGAGTCTTTATTCTGCACCTGGGAAGATAAGCTTGTAATTGACACTGTCAGTATGGAATGAACAGACTTTAGTTTTAGGAGCCAGACTTAGATTGTACACCTAAATTTACAATTGGCATGTCATTGTTTATGGGAGGCCAGCAAAAAATTTACTCTTGAATGATCTGTGGGGCAGCCCATGGTAGATCCCTGAGGCCTCCTACCTGTCCATGGGGACCTGGCTGGTGCACAATGCTACAGCTATTCATTTGGAAGCTGGTGTTGCATGGCTCAACCTCCTGGCTCAAGTGTGGGAGTCCTGGTATTTTTTATTTTCCTTTACATACCATACACACTAGGCACACTATACACACACCACACATACATCACACACACACACACACACAAACACACATATGTTCTCAGTCACATACTTGCTCTTTCTCTTCCTCTTTCTTACTATGTCTCTTCCCCTCTCCCAACTAGTTTCCTGAGAGCTTCCTCTTCATTACTAAAGGGGGGCGCTTACAGAGGGGTAGACTGAGACTGCTTCTGTTCCCCTGTCTGGCCCCTCTTTCCTGACCAACTGCTGCTCTCTGAGCCCAGCACCTTTTTGAGGCTGAGTGCCTAGTGCTGCCATGCTGCCGGCCAAGAGCTGGGGTGGGCAAGTTTCTCTCCTTCTCCTGGCTGAGAATGAATATGCCCAACATCCCAAACCTGCCCTCACCCTGTGCCCTTTACTGACACATAGGGACTCAAAGCCACTTTGTCTCTGGGCACCTTACTCCTACCTGCAGGGAGATTTTCATAAGCTGATGACCGTGGAGCAATACTGGAGTCACTCCCAGCCCAAATCACCATGCAGAGATGCAAGCCAGCTCCTTCTCTCACACAAGGGAAATTTCAACTAATTGAGATACTCAAAATTGATACCCTGGGCTTATCAAAACTTCAATGCAATACTCAATTTTGTTTAAAAGTCATACATACAGATATGCATGCATGTATATACTGTGTACATAGAGAGGGTTTGAAAAAGTTATTGGAAGAACATACACTAAAACATATGTTTGAGCAGTAGTAGGTTTACAAGTGATTTTTTAATGCCCTGTTTTATTCAATTTTGGTACAATAAATATGGAACAGTTTTAGAATCAGAAAAGACATGATATAAAAATTGCCCATCAGACTAGAACAAGTAGAAGAAAGAATTTTAGGGCTTGAAGACAAGGCTTTAGGAGTAACCTAACCAGAAAAGACAAAGAAAAAAAGAATCGAAATAAATAAAGTCATCAGGAAATATAGAATTTTGTGAAACAGCCAACTCTAAGAATAATTGGTGTTCCTGAGGGAGAAAAGAAGTCTAAAAGTTTGGAAAACTTATTTGAGGGACTAATTGAGGAAAACTTCCCTGGTCTTAGATACTTCCTTGGTCTTAGAGATCTAGATATCCAAATACACGAAGCTCAAAAAACTCCTGGGAAATGCATTGCAAAAAGATCATCGCCAAGGCACGTAGTCATCGGGTTATCTAAAGTCAGCATGAAGGAAAGAATTTTAAGAGCTGGGAGACAAAAGCATCAGGTAACCTATAAAGGAAAACCTATCAGTCTAACAGCAGATTTCTCAGCAGAAGCCTTACAAGCCAGAAGAGACCCAGGACATATCTTTAGCCTTCTTAAACAAAATAATTGTCAGCCAAAAATTGTGTATTCAACAAAACTAAGCTTCATAAATGAAGGAGAGATGAATTCTTTTTCAGACAAACAAATGCTGAGGGAATTTGCCACTACCAAACCAACACTACAAGAAATGCTGAAAGGAGTTCTAAACCTTGAAACAAAGCTCAATATGAACTAAGATAGAACCTCCTTAAAGCATAAATTTCAAAGGGCCTATAAAACAATAACACAATGAAAAAACAAAGTATTTAGGCAACAACTAACAAGATAAATAGAACAGTACCTCATATCTCAGTATTAAAGTTGAATGTAAGTGGCCTAAATGCTCCACTTAAAAGATACAGAATGGCACAATGGATTAAAAAAAAAAAATCACCAACCAAATATCTGCTGACTTCAAGAGACTCACCTAACACACAAGCATTCATATCAACTTAAGATAAAGGGGTGGAAAAAGATATTTCATGCAAATATAAACTAAAAGCAAGCAAGAGTAGCTATTCTCATATCAGACTAAATAGACTTTAAAGCAATAATAATAAAAAAAGAAAAGAAAGACAAAGAAGGGCATTATATAATGATAAAAGGATTAGTCCAACAGGAAGATACTACAATCCTAAATTTGTATGCATTCAACACAGGTGCTCCCAGATTTACAAGGCAATTACTACTAGACCTAAGAAATAAGATAGACAGCAACACAGTAATAGTGGGGGACCTCGATACTCCACTGATAGCACTAGACAGATCATCAAGACGGAGGGCCAATAAAGAAACAATGGACTTAAACTATACCATAGAACAAATGAACTTAACAGATATTTACAGAACACTCTACCAAACAACTGCAGAATATACATTCTTCTAATCAGCACATGAAACATTCTTCAAGATAGACCATATGATAGACCACAAAATAAGTCTCAATAAATTTAAGAAAGTAGAAATCATATAAACTATCTTCTCAGACCACAGTAGAATAAAACTGCAAATCAACTCCAGAGGGAACCCTCAAAACCATGCAAATACATGGAAATTAAATAATCTGCTCTTGAGTAATTTTTCAGTTAACAATAAAATCAAGATGGAAATGTAAAAATTATTTGAAATAAATGATAATAGTGACACAACTTACCAAACCCTATGGGATACAGCAAAAGTGGTGCTAAGAAAAAAGTTCATAGCTTTCAATGCTGACATCAAAACATCTGAAAGAGCACAAATGGACAATCTAAGGTTATACCACAAGAAACTACAGAAACAAGAACAAACTAAGCCCAAACCCAGGAGAAAAAAAGAAATAACAAAGATAAGAGCAGAACTAAATGAAATTGAAAGAAAACAACAACAACAAAAACAAAAACAACACAATGGCTGGGTGCAGTAGCTCACACCTATAATCTCAGCACTTTGGGAGGCCAAAGCAGTCAGATCACTTGAGGTCAGGAGTTTGAGAAAAGCTTGGCCGGCATGGTGAAACTCATCTCCAAAAGAATATAAAATAATTTTGTATTTTTTTGTAAAAGTACAAAAATTATCCAGCCATGGTGGTGCACACCTGTCATCTCAGCTACTTGGGAGGCTGAGAGGAGAATCACTTGAACCAGGGAGGCAGAGGTTGCAGTGAGTTGAGGTCATGCCACTGCACTCCAGCCTGTGTGATAGATGGAGACTCTGTCTCACAAAAAGAAAAAAATACAAAAGACAAATGAAACGAAAAGGTGTTTCTTTGTAAAGATAAAAAAAATTGATAGACCATTAGCAAGATTAACCAAGAAAAGAAGAGAAAAGATTCAAATAAGCTCAATTAGAAAGAAACTGGAGATATTACAACCAATACCACAGAAGTATAAAAGATCATTCAAAAGTACTATGAACAGCTTTATGCACACAAACTACAAAATCTAGAGAAAATGGTTAAATTCCTGGAAATATGCAACCCTCCTAGATTAAGTCAGGAATAAATAGAAATGCTGAACAGACCAATAACCAGCAGCAATATTGAATCAGTGATTTTTTAAATGCCAACAAAAAAAAGTTCAGGACCAGGTGGATTCACAGCTGAATTCTGTCAGACATTCAAAGAATAATTGGTATCAATTCTACTGAAACTACTCCAAAAGATAAAGAGAATCCTCCCTAAATAATTTTATGAAGCCAGTATCACTCTAATATCAAAATCAGAAAAAAAAAACAAAAAAAAAGAAAACTACAGACCAATATCCCCAATGAATATAGATGTAAAAATCATCAACAAAATACTAGCTAACTGAATCCAACAGCATATCAAACAGATAATACATCATGATCAAGTGGGTTTCATACCAGAGATGCAGGGATGGTTTAATATACATAAGTCAATAAATGTGATACATCACATAAACAGAAATTTTTTTAAAAAACCATATGATCATCTCAATATGCAGAGAAAGCATTTGATGAAATCCAGTAACCCTTTATGATTAAAAAAAAACCTCAACAAAATAGACATAGAAGGGACTTACCTCAAAGTAATAAAAGCCATACATGACAAACCCACAGCCAACATTATACTGAATGGGGAAGAGTTGAAAGCATTCCCCCTGCGAACAAGAACAAGACAAGAATGCCCACTTTCACCACTTATATTCAACATAATACTGGAAGTCCTAGCCAGAGCAATCAGACAAGAGAAAGACAAGACATTCAGACAAGAAAATCAGACAAGAGAAACTATCGCTGTTTATTGATGATATGATTGTATACCTAGAAAACCCTAAAGACTCACCCTGAAAGTTCTTTAGATTTGATAAATGAATTCAATAAAGTCTTGAGATACAAAATCAGTGTACACAAATCAGTAGCACTGCTATACACCAACAATGACCATGCTGAGAGTCAAATCAAGAACTCAATCCCTTTTACAACAACTGCCAAAAAAAAAAAAGGAAAATATGTAGAAATATACTTAACCAAGGAGGTGAAAGATCTCTACAAGGAAAACTACAAAACACTGCTGAAATAAATCATAGAGGACCCAAATGGAAACACATCCCATGCTCATGGATGGGAAGAATCAATATTGTGAAAAAGACCATACTGCCAAAAGCAATCTACACATTCAATGCAATTCCCATAAAATGCCATTGTCATTCTTCATAGAACTAGAAAACAATACTAAAATTCAAATGGAACAAGAAAACAGCCTGCATAACCAAAACAATACTAAGCAAAAGGAAAAAATCTGGAGGCATCACATTACCCAATGTCAAATTATACTACAAAGCTATAGTTACCTAAACGGCATGGTACTGGTATAAAAATAGGCATGTCAGCCAATGGAACAAAATAGAGAACCTATAAATAAAGCCAAATACTTAGAGCTAGCTGATCTTCAGCAAGCATATAAAAACATAAATTGGGGAAAGGACACCCTATTCAACAAATGGTGCTGGGAAAACTGGCAAGCCACATGTAGAAGAATGAAACTGAATCCCCATCTCTCACCTCATACAAAAATCAACTCAAGATGGATCAAAAACTTAAATCTAAACCTGAAATTATAAAAATTGTAGAAGTTAACACTGGAAAAATTCTTTTAGACATTGGCTTAGGCAAATAATTCATGACTAAGACCCCAAAAGCAAATACAACAAAATCAAAAATAAATAGATGGAACCTAATTAGACTTAAAAGCTTTAGCACAGCAAAGGAAATAATCAACAGAGTAAACAGACAACTATAATATTCACTAACTATGCATCCAACGAAGGATTAATATCCAGAATCTACAAGGAACTCAAATCAGTAAGGAAAAAGCAGTCCCATTAAAAAATGGGCAAAGGACATGAATAGACAATTCTCAAAAGAAGATATACAAACAGCCAACAAACATATGAAAAAGTGCTCAACCAGGAAGAAATTGATAGCCTGAACAGACCAGTAATGACCTCTGAAATTAAATCAGCAATAAATAGCCTACCAACCAAAAAAAAAAAAAACAGGACCTAATGAATTCATAGCCAAATTCTACCAGATATACAAAGAAGAGCTGGTACCATTCCTACAGAAATTATTCCAAAAAATTGAGGAGGAGAAACTTCTCGCCAACTCATTCTATGAGGCCAGCATCATCTTGATACCAAAACCTGGCAGAGACACACATAAAAAAGAAAACTTCAGGCCAATATCCTTGATGAATATTGACGCAAAAGGTCTCAACAAAATACTTGCAAACTGAATCCAGTAGCACATCAAAAAATTAATCCAGGCTAGGCGCAGTGGTTCACGCCTATAATCCCAGCACTTTAGGAGTCCAAGGCTGGAGGATTGCCTGAGCTCAGGAGTTCGAAACTAGCCTGGGCAACATGGAAAAACCCTGTCTCTAATAAAAATACAAAAAATTAGCTGGGCGTGGGGCCAGGCGTGGTGGCTCACGCCTGTAATCCCACCACTTTGGGAGGCCAAGACGGGCGGATCACGAGGTCAGGAGATTGAGACTATCCTGGTTAACACGGTGAAACCCCGTCTCTACTGAAAATACAAAAACAAAATTAGCCAGGCGTGGTGGCGGGCGCCTATACTCCCAGCTACTCAGGAGGCTGAGGCAGAAGAATGGTGTGAACCCGGGAGGTGGAGCTTGCAGTGAGCCGAGATCGTGCCACTGCACTCCAGCCTAGGCAGCAGAGCGAGACTCCATCTCAAAAAAAAAAAAAAAAAATTCACTGGGCGTGGTCAGTGGTGCCAGCTACTCAGGAGGCTGAGGCAGGAGAATTACTTGAACCCAGGAGGCGGAGGTTGCCGTGAGCCGAGATCATGCCACTGCACTCCAGCCTGGGTGACACAGCGAGACTCTGTCTCAAAAAAAAAAAAAAAAAAGAAAAAGAAAAAAGGTAATCTACCATGATCAAGTAGGCTTCATCCCCAGGATGAGAGGTTGGTTCAACATACTCAAATCAACAAATGTGATTCATCACATAAACAGAACTAAAGACAAAAACCACATGATTATCTCAATAGATGCAGAAGAAAAGGCTTTTGACAAAATTCAACACCCTTTCATGTTAAAAACACTCAATGAACTAAGTATTGAAGGAAGATACCTCAAAATAGTAAGAGCCGTCGATTACAAACCCACAGCCAACATTATATTGAATGGGCAAAAGCTGGAAGCATTTCCCTTGCCTGATTGCTCTGGCTAGGATTGCCAAAACTATAAAAACCCTGGAAGACAACCTAGGCAATACCATCCTGGACACAGGAAAATTGACAAATGGTATCTAATTAAACTTAAGCACTCCTGAACAGCAAAAGAAATTATCAACAGAGTAAATAGACAACCTACAGAATGGGAGAAAATATTTGCAAACTAAGCATCTGACAAAGTCTAATATCTAGCATCTATAAGGAACTTAAACAAATTTACAAGAGAAAAACAACCCCATTAAAAAGTGGAAAAAGGATATGAACAGACACTTCTCAAAAGAAGACATACGTGCAGCCAACAAGCATTTTTAGAAAAGCTCAACATCACTGGTCATTAGAGAAATGCAAATCAAAACCACAATGATATACCATCTCACACCAGTCTGAATGGCTACTATTAAAAAGTCAAAAAATAACACAGAGCTGGTGAGGTTGCAGAGAAAGGAACACTTGTACACTGTCAGTGAAAGTGTAAATTAGTTCAACCATTGTAGAAGGCATTATGGCAGTTCCTCAAAGAGCTAAAAGCAGAACTACAATTTGACCCAGCAATCCTATTACTGAGTATATACCCAGAGGAATATAAATCCTTCTACCATAAAGACACATGTACACAAATGTTCATTGCAGCACTATTCACAATAGTAAAGAGATGGAATCAACCTAAATGTCCATCAATGACAGAATGGATAAAGAAAATGTGGTACATATACACCATGGAATACTATGCAGCCATAAAAAAGAACGAGACTATGTCTTTTGTGGGAACATGGATAGAGCTGGAGGCTATTATCTTTAGCAAACTAACGCAGAAACAGAAAACTAAATACTGTATGTTCTCACTTACAAGTGGGAGCTAAATGATAAGAACTTATGTACATAAAGAAGGAAATAACAGACACTGGGGTATACTTGAAGAGGGAGCATGAGAGGAGGGAAAGGACCAGAAATATAATATTGGGTACTTGGCTTAATACCTGGATGAGGAAATAATATGTATAAAAACCCCTGTGACACATGTTTACCTATGTAGCAAACCTTCACATGTACTCCCAAACCTAAAATAAAAGTTTAAAAAATAATAATAAATTGTAAATAGTCATAAAATAAAACACCAGAAGAAGAGCATAACTTAACTACTGCTATTTGCAACAGCTTGAATGAATGTCATGAACATATTAAGTAAAAATACTCGACAGTAAATAAAAAAGAAAAAGTGCTTGACACCACTAATCATCTGGGAAATGATTATTTAAACCACCTTACTCCTGCAATAATTGCCATAAATAAAAAGTCAAAAGTGTGGTGAAAACGGAACACTTTTACACTACTGCTGGAAATGTGAATTAATACAACCAATCTGGAAAACAGTATGGAGATTACTTAAAGAACTAAAAGTAGAGCCACCATTCGATCCAGCAATCCCACTACCAGGTATCTACCCAGAGGAAAAGAAGTCATTATATGAAAAAGACACTTGCACACGCATGGTTATAGCAACAAAATTTGCAATTGCAAAGATATGGAACCAACCTAAGTGCCCATCGACAAACAAGTAGATGAAGAAAATGTGGTATATACATAGCATGGAATACTTCTCAGCCATACAAAGGAATGAAATAATGTCTTTTGCAGCAACTTAGATGGAGCTGGAGGCCATTATTCTAAGTGAAGTAACTCAGGAATGGAAAACCAAACACCAAATTTCCTGCTTATAAGTGGGAGCTAAGCTATGAGAACCCAAAGACACAAGAATGATATAATGGACTTTGAGGACTCAGCGGGGAAGGCTGGAAAGGGGTAAGGGATAAAAGACTATATACTGGGTACAGTGTACGCTGCTCAGGTGACAGCTGCCCTAAAATCTCAGAAATCACCACCAAATAACTTATCCTTGTAACCAAGAACCACCTGTACCCCAAAAACTATTGAAATAAAATTGTTTTTAATGGCTCATCATTTTAATTTAATTTAAAAAAAAATCATGTTGCATTTTTAAAGTTTATTTTCAGGAAAACATTGACCATGACTTTATCTTCATTCCATGAAGGTTCAATGAGAGGGTAATGATTACAAAAATAGCGGCTATGTCCAAATAATATCTGGATGACTGGTATCACGAGCTGGTACTTTTCCAAAATATTTCTGAAAACTGGGCTAAGGCCCAAGGCTTAAAGAAAACAAAAAAAATGTTGATTTTTTAGGGACTTTGATTCCAAATAATGGCTTTGATTTATAATAAGGATATTGCAAAAATTTATATTATCTTGAACAGCAGTTAGCTTCTCAATGAATATGTTCATATTTTCTAGGAGAAAAGAGTTTTGCCTTATAATCAATTTTAAAACAATTACTTCTTGAAAGAAACCTGCAAAAATATTTTGAGTCACATGAAAACCTCAATAATAAACAGGCAAATGGTACAATAATGTGGTTTACATTCTCCTGGTAAACATGCTAAGGATGGGCCAAGGGAATTGAAAATGTGTAAATATTCACAATGAGCTCACTCCTCCCACCCAGGAATTCTTGGACCACTGTCTCTACAACTTCAGGAAATGCATGGAAACTGATTCCTGAGGCTGGTGAAACTGCTTCTAAGGTCAACCTCTTCCGAGTCCATACACATAACTCCAGAGCATGCTCCTTAACAGCAAATGAGCTCTGGGGTCTGCAGACAGATGCTTGCACCAGTGACATTCTCTGTTTCTTCTTTCTTCCTGTCCCTGTTCTTTCTCTAGCCCTCTCTCTTTCCAATTCTTTTGTCTCTTACTATTATTATCTACTCAGACAAAATATTGCCGTGATTTTCTTGCAATGATAGGGACAAACACCTGAATTAGTCAAATAATGGAGCCATTAGCATGTTGCTTGGACTTATATTATCCAGATCATTGCCTCTGGAATTCACTTGCAGACAGCCGTAGGCTTTACAGCTCAGAGGTTTACAATCACAACTTCCAAGTTGTAGTTTTTTCCCCAGTGCTTCACCAAAATTAGAGAACAATGCATTTTTCTCCAGTAAAGTGGTTCTCAAAGTATGGTCCAGGGACTCTGGGGGTCTCCAAGATCCTTTCAAGGGATTCATGAAGTCAAAACTATTTTCATGATAACACTAAGACATTATTTATCTCAACTTCTTATGAGTCTAGAATGGAATTTTCCAGAGGCTACATGATGAGTGACGTCATGACAGATTGAGTACAGAGCCAGCTATGAGAATCCAGCTGCCTTCTATTAAGGTAGGCACTAAAAATATCTTAAAAATGTAAAACAATGCCATTCTTCTCCCTAAATAGCCTTTATTTTGGAAAATGTAGTTATTTTTATGAAAATATTTTATTTATATTAACATGTAATGGTTTGTTATTCTTATTTTTAAATAAATTAATGTTAATTTTTAGACTTATTTGTTTTAATTTCTAAAAGGATAAATATCAATAGCTATGATCCACATAAATAAAAGCCATTTGGGATCCTCAATTATTTTTAAGAATGTCAAAGAGGCATGACACCAGAAAAATTGATTACTGCTTTTCTAGTATAATTTAAAACAAAAAATTTTATTAAATGGGCTTATTTTATTTTGGTCTTGTCTGATAGAATCTCTTTGGGGCTAGATGTGGCAGCTTTGTGAGGTGTCCACTTGGCCAGGCTGAACCACATTCCCACAGTTGCCTTTCTCATGTGTTTCTGGCCAGAGGGAGCCAAAGAAAGGCTCTAGTGCAGTATTTGAAGCAGAGATACGAAGCAGCCACCATCTTGTAACTCACCTTATAATATCTGCTTCCAAGGAATAGCCACTTTAAGTCATTCACATGCCGTTGGCATTCACTGCTCATCTGCAGTTGCACCTCCTTGGCGCGAGGCACAGCGAGGCCTCCTGCTGCTCCACCTTCCCCCCAATCCTCCTTCAGGTTCTCTCACTGCTGGGCCAGCTATGTGTGATGAAAGACCCGGCTTCTCCAGGACATGCAGACCATCAAGGGCAGAGAGAACACAAGAAAGGGTCTGAGTTTCTATCTGTTCTCCCGGGCTCCAGCTGATGCATTTCAGCTCCTTCTTGCTCTCCCCATTTCATATTCCCCTTATTTTCCAGGTACCCTTTCTGTGGGTACCTTCAAGCTCCAGCACCAAATATGAAGGTGACTGCCATCGTCAGCTCCCACCCCTACATGAGGTCAAATCCCTGGATGGCATATAACACACTGGAGCAATTAAGAGGATCTAACTAAAGTTGTGGAAAGAAAAATGTGTGTACAGAGACAGGAAGTCATGGACACAGTTATATTGAAAGATACAATGACCTCCTCCTCCTCATTGTGATATTATCACACCTTTCCACACTTGGGCTTCTGAGGTTGTTACGCTGAAAGTCTGCCCTAACTACAGGGTCACAACGTAGAACTGCAGCCACAAAGGGGCAGATTGATTGTGGGATGGTTTCATGGGCATATATTTATCTCCAAATTCATCAGATTGTACACATTAGTTAAATACAGTTTTTTGTGTTACAATTATACCTCAATAAAGTGAGAGCTTTCTTCAAAAGAGAGGGGAAGAAGGCTGGGCTCATTTGAAACAATGGTTCAGGCTGTCACACCTGGAAGCACATTTGTTATCAGGTCAAGGAAGTTGGAGAAAAGACCTTCGTGGCATCATTCTGGCCATCTGTGTAAGACAAACAGCCAGCCTCCTAGCTGGGGATAAATGGCAAGTGTGCCTGCATGCATTCTGCTTCCCTGTCATTCTTCCCTTTAATTTCACTTTGTTTTTCAAGTATTTGTTGAATTCCATGCCCTCCATGTGACCAGCACTTGGTAGGATTCCATGGGCAAATACATATATTTTTGTACTTGGAGAATTCGTTAGTTACCTATTGCTGCATAACAAATTACCTCCAAAACTTAGCAACTGAAAGCAACAATTATCTATTAACTCACAAAATTCCTGACAGTCAAAAATCTTGGAGTGGTTTATCTGGGTCTTTCTGACTCAGGCTCTCTTATGAGGTTTCAGTCAAGTTGTTGGCCAGGACTGCAGTTATCTGAAGGCTTGAGTAGGGCTGGAAGATCTGCTTCCAAGAAATAGCCACTTCAAGTCATTCACATGCCATTGGCAAGAGGCCTCAGTTTCTCATTATGTCAACTCCTCCATAGGTGAGATGGTTGGCGTGTGCATGCCCTCCAAATCTCATGTTGAAATGTGATCCCTGATATTGGAGGTGGACCTGGTGAAAGGTGTTTGGGTCATGGAGGTGTGTCCCTCATGAATGGCTTAGTGCCCTCCTTGCAGTAATGAGTAAGTTCTCACTCTGATTTCACATAAGATGTGGTCACTTCGAAGAGCCAGGCAGCTCTCTCCTCCCCTTCTCTTACTCCTTCTCTCAACATGTGACACACTGCTCCCTCTTCACATTCCACCATCATTAGAAGCTTGCTGAGGCCCTCGCCAGAAGCAGATGCCAGCACCATGCTTCCTGTACATCCTGCAGAATCATGAGCCAAAATAAACCTTTTTTCTTTATAAATTACCCAGCTTCTGGTATTTCTTTATAGCAACACAAGTGGACTAACACAGAAAATTGTTACCGAGGAGTGGGATGTTGCTATAAAGATACTTGAAGATGTGGAAGCAGCTCTGAAGCTGGGTAACAGACAGACATTGGAAGTGTTTGGAGGGCTCAGAAGAAGACAGGAAGACAAGGCAAAGTTTGGAACTTCTTAGAGACTGGTTAACTGGTTGTGACCAAGGTACTGATAGAAATATAGACAGTGTTTTTCCAACAGGAAACTATAAGAACAAACAAAATTTAAAAAAAAAAGAAATATAGATAGTGAAGGCCAAGCTGATAAGGTCCCAGACAAAAATGAAGAAGTTACCGGGAGCTAGAGCAAAGGTCACACTTATTATACCCTAGCAAAGAGCTTTGCTTCATTGTGTTCATGTCCTACAGTTTTATGAAAGGTTGAACTTAAGAGTGATGACTTAGCATATCTGGCAGAAGAAATTTCTAAGCAGCAAAGCATTCAAGATGTGCCCTAGCTTCTTCTAACAATCTAAGATCAGATATGGAAGCAGAGGAAAAACTGAAGTTGGAACTTGTCATTATAAGGGAAGCATAGTGTAAAAATTTGGAAAATCTGCAGCCTGGCTATGTGGTAGAGAAGAAAAGAGCATTTTCAGGGGAAGAATCCAAGCAGGCTAAGGAACAACCACTTTTTAGAGAGACTAACGTGGCTGAAAGGGAACCAAGTGCTAATAGTCAAGACAACAGAAAAAAGTGCTTGAAGCCATTTCAGAATCTCTGAGGCAGACCCTCCCATCACAGACCTAGAGGCCCAGGAGGAAAGAATAGTTTCTGGGGCCAGGCCCAGGGCTCCATTGCCCTGCTCCCAGAATCCTGGTAGTTCCATCTCCAGCCTCAGTGAAAAGGACCACAGATACAGTTCAGGCCACAACTCCAAATGGCACAAGCCATAAACCTTGGTGGTTTCCACATGGTGTTAAGCCTGCAGATGTGCAGAATGCAGAAGTGAAGGAGGCTTGGAAGCTTCCTCCTAGATTTCAGAGGATGTGTTGGAAAGCCTGAGTGCCCAGGCAGATGCCTGCAACAGGGGTGGATCCCCCACAGAGAGACTCTACTGAAGAGGTGCTGAAGGGAAATATGGGGTTGGAGCCCCCACACAGAGTCTCCACCACCAGGACACTGCTTAGTGGAGCTGTGGGAAAGCAGCCACTGCCCTCCAGACCAGAAAATGGTAGAGCCATCAGCAGCTTACACCCAGAGCCTAGAAAAGCTCCAGGCATTCAACTCCAACCCATGAGAGCAGCCAGAGGGGTTACACCCTGCAAAATCACAGGGACAGAACTACTAGGGCCTTGGGAACCCACACCTTGCATCACTGTGCCCAGCATGTTGGACATGGTGTTAAGGAAGATTATGTTGGAGCTTTAAGGTTTAATGTCTCTCCTGCTGGGTTTCAGACTTGTGTGGGTCATGTTGCCCCTTTCTTTTGGCCAATTTTTTTCCATTTGAAACGGAAATCTTTACCCAATACCTGTTCCATCATTGTATCTTGTAAGTAAATAACTTGTTTTTATAACTTTACAGGCTCATAGGTAGAAAAAAACTTGCCTTGAGTCTCCGATGAGACTTAGGACTTTGAACTTGAGACTTTTGAGTTAATGCTGGAATGAGTTAAGACTTTGGGGGACTATTGAGAAGGGATCATTGTTTTTTGCCATGTGAGAGAACATGAGATTTGGAGGGCTGGGGGTAGAATGATATGGTTTGTCCCCTCCAAATCCCATGTTGAAATGTGATCCCCAATGTTGAAGGTGGGCCTAGTGGGAGGGTTTGAATCTTGGGGGTGGATCCCTCATGAATGGCTTAGTGTCCGCCTCACAGTAATGAGTGAGTTCTCACTCTGATTTCACACAAGATCTGGTTGTTTAAAAGTGTGGCACCCTTTTTGTCTCTTGCTCCATCTGTCATCATGTGACATGTTGCCCCCCGCATTCACTTTCTGCTATAATCGGAAGCTCCCTGAGGCCCTCACCAAAAGTAGATGCTGGCACCATGCTTCCTATACAGCCTGCAGAACGCTGAGCTAAATAAACATCTTTTCTTTATAAATTACCCAGCCCCTGGTTTTCTTTATAGCAATGCAAATAGACTAACATGACAGACTTTTAGTGAAATGGCAGCTGGCTTCTCCCAGAGCAAGTGATCAGAGAGAGAAAGAGAAAAAAAAAAAAAAAACAAACAAGACAGAAGCAGCAGAGTCTTTTATAGCCTAGAATCAGAAGTGATGTGTCATCTCTCCTGCCATATTCTATTGGTCACACAGAGCAATCCAGAAAGTAACCCACAAGGGCATGAATCTTTGGAGGTGGGAATCTTGGGAGGTTGGGAACCACCATGGAGGCTATCTACCGTAAGGAACTCATCATCTTATGACCCAGGAAAAGGTAGAACAATGAACACATACTCCTCAAGCAGCTGAATTAATTCTTCTTTATATTTATTCATTGGTTCATTTTATTTTCATGGAAAAAATTAATGTGATGTCAGCAAGGAGGTATTATTTCTTTTTTGTGGATGAGAAAAATGAAGCAAAAACAATCTTTAACTTGCCCAAAGTAACCAGGTAATGATGCAGCTGAGACCAGATCTTGAACGTTTAATTGACTGGGTTTTCCTCCTCTGCTTTTCCATTACAGAGTGAGGCAATGAGGGTTCAGAATGAAGTTCCCCGTGGGATAGAATAAAGAATGACTTGCAGGCAAGAGATAAAGAGAGGGTTTCTGCCATTTCTGGAGAATTTCCTACATGATCCTCCTCCATGATTTTCAGATGAGTAGTTTTCAAATAATGCCCTTTCTCTCTACCCCGAACAAGGTGTCCTGCTGCTAAAATTAAATTATGCCAATTTTTTTACCAAGTACTCATACATATACAATATGGATAAAATTTTCTTTATTTTAAGTTTTTCTCTCCTAAATTTTTCTTAAATTTAAAAGCTTGGTACCAATTATCCACTGAGAACTGGTAGAAAACAAAATGAATAAAGAACAAATGACTAGTAGAAAAAAACCTACACAGACAATATGTTCAGTTAATGCTTTGTGGCATTTTGAATGTATTTTCACATGCACTTAAGATTATTTCACATTATGCAAATATATTTTCATACTTATTCCTAACCTGTGTGTCTCTTTAAATGAATTGATATTTCCAATGTCTTACCAAGGCATACCGTGACCCCTATCTGGAGGTTAGCTTTCTGAACAAAATCAATAGCACTGAAGATGAGATTCATTCTAATGCACCAACTCCCCTGGTCAGTATAATTCTGATCTTTGTCTTCCATAAAAATATATATTGGAGGAAAACAATTTTTAATGTTCTGCCCTGGAAGATACAGACTAGGAAAATATCTTCCTAGTGGCACCCAGTCAGCTTAATTTTCTGGGGCCACTATGCCCTCCTCTTAGTGAGACATCTAAGAGAAAGAAGAGTCTTCCCTCATGCCTGGAAATTCTTTCTCTTCCCCTCAGATAACGTGTGCAGACATTAGCAATGTCTATGGTGCTATTCACCTCTCCAGGGTAGGAATCGTGCATCCATAGCTTCCCACAGTACCTTGTCACAGAGAAGTGGTAAATAACTATCTGTTGAATGAATGACTGGCTCAGAAGTCTCAGAAGGCCTAATTCAGTTCCCAGGGCTTTCTCATCACAGCTTTCCTCAGCCAAAGATCCACAGGAGAATTAACCTACAGGCAAGTTGCAGAATGCAAGGTAATAATTTTTTTTTAAAAGTTAATTGCTTTCTTACATAGCAACAATGAACACCGAAATTGAACATTAAAAACACAATATTGTTTTTATTATCACCAAAAAGTGAAGTCTTTGGGTATAAATCTGTAATGGAAATGGCACAGCAAAGGTTGCCGTGCTTAGGCATTAGAAATAGAACACCACACTCAAATTGCTCAAGCCAGTGGCCAGAGATAAAAACTTAGAGGTATCTCTCCTGCCTAGCAGACTGGGCTCTCTGTTTTTTCTGCTGCTTCCTTTAAGCAGATGAGCCTTCAATCTGAATCTGTGCCTTCCATCTGAAGAACCAAGGGCTACCCCAGGCTGGGTTTTCCCTGGGAAACTGAGAAGAACACAAGGTTGGGCTCCCAGCACCAAAGCAAGTCAGGTAGGCATAAATTGGACATAGTCAAACAAAAACCACAAGGTCATCTGCTAAGGTAAACAAGTTTCCTGTGTGAAGGACACTGTTCATAGGTCAGACAATGAGGCATTAGGCTGTCTACCAGGTAAAATAAATATCCCATGAAAGGCACACTATAAACACCCCCATCTACCACCCTTCATTTCTTGTTAGGGTAGAGTTACTAGCCACTGTGGTACTGGAACACCAATTTAGCTAGGGGCTTTCAAAACAAAACCTAAAAAATATGTACAAGACCTCTATGAGTTGTACAAAAACTACAAAACTATGATGGAATTCAAAGAATACCTAAATAAATGGAGAGATATTTCATGTACATAAATAGAAAGATTTAATATTGTCAAGATGTCGGTTCTTCCCAACTTGATCTATAGATTCAACATAATCCCAATTATAATCTCAGCAAGCTATTGTGTGGATAATAACAATAAGACTCTGAAGTTTATATGGAGGGGCAAGAGACCCAGAATAGCCAAGACAATATTATAAAACAGCAAAGCTGAAGGACACAAACTAATTTCAAGACTTACTATAAAGCTAAAGTAACAAAAACAATGTGGTACTGGCAGAAGAAGAAATAAGTAGATCAGTGGAACAGAATCCAGATCCCAGAAACAGACCCACATAAATACAGTCATCTGATCTTTAACAAAGGAGCAAAAACATTTCAGTGAAGAAAGGATAGTGTTTTCAACAAATTAGATTGAAACAATAGGACATTCACAGGAAAAATAAGGATCCAGACATAGCCCTTACACTTTTTACAAAAATTATCTCAAAATGGATCATAGGCCTAATTGTAAAATGCTAAATTATAAAATTCCTAGAAGGTAATATAGAAGAAAAGCTAAGTGCCCTTGGATTTAGTGTTTAGATGCCACACCAAAGACACAATCCATGAAAGAGAACATTGATAAGTTGGACTTCAGTAAAATCAAAAATATATGCTTTGCAAAAGATTATGACAATTAAAAAAAACACAGACTAGAAAAAACATTTGCAAAACATAAATCTGTTAAAGGACTGGTATCCAAAGTATACAAAGCCCTCTTAAAACTCAATAATGAGACAATAAACAACCCAACTGAAAATTAGGCCACAGATCTGAACAGACACTTCACTGAAGAAGATACGCAGACAGCAAATAAGCATATGAAAATATGTTCAACATTATATGTCATTAAGGAAGTTTTTAAAAAGCAATTAAGGCCGGTCGCAGTGGCTCACGCCTGTAATCCCAGCACTTTGGGAGGCTGAGGCAGACAGATCACAAGGTCAGGAGTTTGAGACCCACCTGACCAACATGGTGAAACCTTGTCTCTACCAAAAATACAAAAATTAGCCGGGCATGGTGGCATGCACCTGTAATCCCAGCTACTCAGGAGGCTGTGGCAGGAGAATCACTTGAACCCAGGAGGCGGAGGTTGCAGTGAGCCGAGATCACCCCATTGCCCTCCAGCCTGGGCGACAGACTGAGACTCTGTCTCAAAAAAAAAAAAAAAAAAAAAGCAATTAAAACAATGAGATACTATACTACTGCATATCTGTTAGAATGGCTAAAATCGAAAACACTGAAGGTGTTAGTGACATCAGTAAGATGTCAGAATAGGAAGTTTTCAGCTTTATTTCCCATCACACAAAGTCCAGCTAGCAACTACTCACAGACAAGAACACCTTTGTGACAAACCCAGAACCTGGGGGTGAGGCTGAGACACTCCACCTAATTGTGGGGTCCAACCATTGGCATCACCTTGCCAGAGACCACAGCCTGCAAACCCACAACCAGCGGCAATTGTGGAGCCCAGTTAGTGGCACCATGCAACCAAGAAGCCCAGCCAGCAACCTGCCTGAACTCAGAGCCCAGCCAGCAGCCTTGCCTAACTACAAGCCCTGCTAGCAGACCCACCTGACTTCAGAGTCCATCCAGCAGCCACCCAAGCTCAGAGTACAGACAGTGGTCCTGCCCAACTAGAGAATTAACAGCAAGCCCCACCTGCCCAGTGACACTACCAACTGGTCTGTCCAGACCCCAGGTTGGACTGAATGGTTAAGGTATATCCCTGCCAAAGTGAATTTGTAAAGGCCAGACAAGGCAAGCACTTCCACAAATGCACAGAAACAAACACAAGAATACAAAAATTGGAAAGAGTCAGGGAATATGACACCATCAAAGGAAACTAATAAAGCTCCAATAATTTACCCGAAAGGGATGGAGATCTATAGACACTCTAACAAATAATTCAGAATAATCTTCTTAGGAAAGTTTGATGAACTACAAGAAAACATAAATAGATAGCTAAACAATATTCAGAAAAACAACACATGAACAAAATGAGTAGTTCAACACAGAAACAAAAGACAACATAAATTTTTTTAAATCCCAAATAGAAATCCTGCAGATTAGGAATGCAATGACTGAACTGGAAAGGTCAATAGAGAACTTCAACAGCAGACTCAATCAAGCACAATAAAGAATCAGAAGACAAGAAGATAGGTCATTTGAAATGATCTGATCAGAGGGCAAAAGGTAAAAAACAAAAAGCAGTGAAGAAAGCCTACAAGATTTATGGGACACAACCAAGAGAAACAAATTTGCATTATAGAAATTCCAAGAGAAGATGGAGAGAGAAAAGGACAGAATGTGATTTGTTTTTTTGTTTGTTTGTTTCGTTTTTTTTTTTTTTTGAGGCGGAGTCTCGCTCTGTCGCCCAGGCTGGAGTGCAGTGGCGCAATCTCGACTCACTGCAAGCTCCGCCTCCCGGGTTCACACCATTCTCCTGCCTCAGCCTCTCTGAGTAGCTGGGACTACAGGTGCCCACCACCATGCCCGGCTACTTTTTTGTATTTTTAGTAGAGACGGGGTTTCACCGTGGTCTCGATCTCCTGACCTCGTGATCCGCCCGCCTCGGCCTCCCAAAGTGCTGGGATTACAAGCGTGAGCCACCGCGCCCAGCCGACAGAATGTGTTTTTAAAACTAATGACTGGCCAGTTGCAGTGGCTCACACCTGTAATCCCAGCACTTTGGGAGGCCAAGGCAGGAGGATCACTTGAGGTCAGGTGTTCGAGACCAGCCTGGCCAACATAGTGAAACCCCATTTCTACTAAAAATACAAAAATTAGCCAGGCATGGTGGTGTTCACCTGTAGTCCCAGCTACTTGGGAGGCTGAGGCAGGAGAACTGCTTGAATCTGAAAGGCAGAGGTTGCAGTGAGCCGAGATTGTGCAATTGCACTCCAGCCTGAGTGACACAGTGAGACTCTCTCTCAAAAATAAATAAATAAATAAATAAGGCCGAAACTATATCCAGAAAATTGAAACTGGATCCCTTCCTTACACCTTATACAAAAATTAACTCAAGATGGATTAAAGACTTAAATGTAAAACCCAAAACTATAAAAATCCTAGAAGAAAATTTGGGCAATACTATTCAGGACATAGGCATGGGCAAAGATTTTATGATGAAATCACCAAAAGCAATCGCAACAAAAGCAAAAATTGACAAATGGGATCTAATTAAACTAAAGAGCTTCTGCACAGCAAGTGAAACTATCATCAGAGTGAACGGACAACCTACGGAGTGTGAAAAAAATGTGTGCAATCTATCCATCTGAAAAAGGTTTACTATCCAGAATCTATGAGGAACTTAATCAAATTTACAAGAAAAAAACAAACAACCCAATTAAAAAGTGGGCAAAGAATATGAACACACACTTCTCAAAAGAAGACATTTATGCAGTCAACAAGCATATGAAAACAGCTCAACATCACTGATCATCAGAGAAATGCAAATCAAAACCACAGTGAGATACCATCTCATGTCAGTCAGAATGGTAATTATTAAAAAGTCAAGAAACAATAGATGCTGGCAAGGCTGTGGAGAAATAGGAACACTTTTACACTGTTGGTGGGAATGTAAATTAGTTCAACCATTGTGGAAGACAGTGCGGTGATTCCTCAAGAATCTACAGGCCGGGTGCAGTGGCTCATGCCTGTAATCCCAGCACTTTGCGAGGCCAAGGCAGGTGGATCATGAGGTCAGGAGATCGAGACCACTCTGGCTAACACAGTGAAACCCCATCTCTACTAAAAATACAAAAAAAAATTAGCCAGGTGTGGTGACTTGGAACCAACCCAAATGTCCATCAATGATAGACTGAATAAAGAAAATGTGGTGCATATACACCATGGAATACTATGCAGCCATAAAAAGGAATGAGATCATGTCCTTTGCAGGGACATGGATGAAGCTGGAAGCCCTCATCCTCAGCAAACTTACACAGGAACAGAAAACCAAACACCACATGTTCTAATAAGTGGGAGTTGAACAATGAGAACACTTGGACACAGGGAGAGGAACAACACACACTGGGGCCTATCAGGGGGTGGGGTACAAGGGGAGGGAGAGCATTAGGACAAATACCTAATGCATGTGGGGCTTAAAACCTAGATGACAGTTTGATAGGTGCAGCAAACCACCATGGCACATGTAAACCTATGTAACAAACCTACACATTCTGCACATGTATCCCAGAAACTAAACTGTTTAAGAAAAGAAAGAAAAATAACTCAACATCACTGATCATTAGAGAAATGCACATCAAAACCACAGTGAGATACCATCTCACACCAGTCCAAATGATGATTATTAAAAAGTCAGGAAACAACAGATGCTGGTGAGGTCGTGGAGAAGTAGGAGTGCTTTTACACTGTTGGTGGGACTGCAAATTAGTTCAACCATTGTGAAAGACAGTGTGATGATTCCTCAAAGATTTGGAACCAGAAATACCATTTGACCCAGCAACCCCATTACTGGGTATATACCCAAAGGAATATAAATAATTCTATTATAAAGATACATGCACATGTATGTTCATTGCAGCACTATTCATAATAGCAAAGACATGGAATCAACCCACATGCCCATCAGTGATAGCTGAATAAAGAAAATGTGGTACATGTACACCATGGAATACTATCCAGCCATAAAAAAGAATGAGATCACGTCCTTTGCAGGGACTTCGATGAAGTTGGAAGCCATTATCCTCAGCAAACTAATGCAGGAACACAAAACCAAACACTGCATGTTCTCACTTATAAGTGGGAGCTGAACAATGAGAATACATGGACACAGAGAGGGGAAGAACACTTACTGGGGCCCATTGGGGGAGGGCAGGGGTGGGAGAGCATTAGGGAAAAGAGCTGATGCATGCTGGGCTTAATACCTAGGTGACGGGTTGAAAGGTGCAGCAAACCACCATGGCACATGTTTACCTATGTAACAAACTTCTATATCCTACACATGTACCCCAGAACTTAATTTAAAAAATAAAAAATTTAAAAAGTGTTAATTGGACAAAAAAATGGCTGAAAACTTCTAAAACTTGAGAGGAGAAATGAACATCCACACTCATGAGGCCCAAAAGTCTCCAAATAGGTTGAGACTCAAAAAGTCTACACCAAGACACATTATAATTAAATTGTCAAAAGTCAAAACAAAGAGAAACTTAAAAGCAGCAAGAGAAAAGCAACTCATTACATACATGTAAGCCCCCTTAAGACTACCAGTAGATTTTCTTAACAGAAACCTTCTAGGCCTGGAGGGAGTTGGATGATATATTCAAAATAGTGAAAGAAAAAATACCGTAAGAAAAAATACTGTGAACCAAGAATACTATACCTGGAAAAGCTATTCTTCGAAATAAAAGAGATAAAGAGTTTCCCAAACAAAAACTGAAGGAGTTTATCACCATCAGAACTGCCTTATAAGAAACACTAAAGAAAATTTTTCAAGCTGAAATAAAAAAACAGTAATTAACAACATAAAAACATATGAATGTATAAAATCCACCATAAAGGTAAATGTATAATCAATGTCAGAATTCCCTAGTATTGTAATAATGATGCATAAATCACTTTTACTTCTGGTATAAAAGTTAAAAAACAAACATATTAAAAATAACTGTAACTACAATAATTTGTTATTGGATACACAATGTAAAAAGATATAAATTGTAACATCAATAAGCTAAAATGTGAGGGGGAGAAGTAAAAGTATAAATTTTTGTATGCAATCAAAGTTAAGTTGTTATCAGTTTAAAATAGCATAGTGACTATAGTTAACAATACTTTTCCCTAGGCTAGAAATTTGCTAAGAGAGTAGATCTGAAATGTTCCACTACACAGAAATGTTCTACTACCACTGGAAAGAAGATAACTAGGTGAGGTAAAAGATTAACTTGATTATGGTAAACATTTCATAATATATGTATATCAAATCACAATGTTGTACTTCTTAAATTTATACAATTTTACTTGTCAATTATACCTCAGTGAAACTGGAAAAAAAAAACAAACGCTGGTAAGGATGTGTTGCAATGAACAACAGAAAGTCTCACTTATTGCTGATGAGAATGCAAAATGGTACAGTTACTTTGAAAGACAGATTGGCAGTTTTATACAAAACTAAACATACTCTTACCATATGATTCAGCAGTCACATTTTTTGGTATTTACCCAAATGAATTGAAAAATGTCTACACAGAAAGCACTTCACAAACATGTATAGCAACTTTATTTGTAATTGCCAAAAGTTGGAAGCAACAAAGATGTCCTTCAATAGGTGAATAAATAAACTGCAGCATATCCATACAGTGGAATGTTATTTAGCAATAAAATGGAATAAACTGTCGAGCCATGAAAAGAGATGGAGGAATCTTAAATACAAATTATATAGCCAGCTCTGTTCTTTACTCAGGAGATAGAAATATAGTCTCAGAAAAGCAATGCACCAGTTATTAAGTGAAAAAAATCAATCTGAAACAGCTACAGACTGTATGAGTTCAACTATATAACACTGAGCAAAACTGCATAAACTGTAAAAAGATCTGTGGTGGTAAGGGCTTTGGGGAGAAAGACAGGGATAAATAGAGTGCAGGGTATTTTAAGGCAGTGAAACCTATTCTGGATGTGAATATTTAAATTCACCATTACAATGGTGAATGTAAGTATTGTATATTGGTCAAAATCCATAGAATATACAATACAAAGAATGAGCCCTAATGCAAACTGAACTACTGACTTTAGTTAATAATAAAGTGTATCAATATTGACTCATCAATTGTGACAAATGTACCACAGTAATCCAAAATGTTAATAATAGGGAATTCTAAGGGAGAAGGAGTGAGGGGGTAAATAGAAAATATCTGTATTTTCCACTCAATTTGTCTGTAAACCTAAAACTGCTTAAAAAGTAAATTCTATTTTTTAATAAAAGAGAAATTAAAACATTCTAATATACAAAAACTGAGTTTGTCACTAGCAGACCTGTCCTACAAGAAATTCTGAAAGAGTCCTAAGGCTGAAATAAAATGACACTAAACAGTAAGTTAAATATTATGAAGAAATAAAGAACACTAGTAAAAGTAACTACATAGATAATATGAGAGACAGTGTTAATGTAGTTCTTGTTTGTAACCCCTGTTTTTCCTATATAATTTAAAAGACAATTGCATAAAGCAGTAATTATAAATATATGTTGCTGAGCATGCAATGTATAAAGGCATAATTTGTGAGAATATTATAAAAGGAGAGGAAATTGAGCTGTATAAGAGCTAAATTTTGGTATACTATTGAAAATTAAGTTGTTATTAATCTAAATAAATTATTATACATTAAAATGTTATTGTAATTTCCAAGGTAACCACTAAGAAAATAAATTTTAAAACATTGTAAAAGAAGTGACAAGGGAATAAAATGGTACACAAGAAAATACCTATTTAACAAAAAAAAAATTAATGAAGGAAATGAGGAAGAAAAAAGATGTAAGATATACAAAACCAATAGCAAAATGGCAGAAGTCTTTCCTTATCAGTAATTATATTAAGTATAAATGGATTAAACTATCCAATTAAATGGCATAGGCTGGCAGAATGATTTTTTTTTTTTGAGATGGAGTCTCGCTCTGTTGCCCAGGCTGGAGTGCAGTGGTGCGGACTCGGCTCACTGCAACCTCTGCCTCCTGGGTTCAAGTCATTCTCCTGCCTCAGCCTGCTGAGTGTCTGGGATTACAGGTGCACACCACCATACCCGGCGAATTTTTGTATTTTTAGTAGAGACAGGGTTTCACCATTTTGGTCAGGCTGGTCTCGAACTCCTGACCTCGTGATCCATCTGCCTCGGCCTCCCAAAGTGCTGGGATTACAGGCGTGAGCCACAGCACCCAGCCAGAATGGATTATTTTTAAAACATGGTTCAATTATATTCTGTCTACAAGAATTCACTTTAGATTTAAAGACATAAGTAGGTTGAAAGCAAAATGTTGAAAAAACATTCTATGCAAATAGTTATCAAAGGAGAGCTGGAATGGCTATACTCATATCAAACAAAATGACTTCAATATAAAAATTGTTAAAGAGACAAAAAGGGCATTATATAATTATTAATATAAAAGGGTCAATTCATTAAGAAAGTATAACACTTATAAACATATATGCACCTAAATGCAGAGCTCCACAATACACAAAGAAAAAATTGACACAATTGAAGGCTAAATAATAGAGTTTAACAATAATAGTTGAAGACTTTAATACCAATTTTCAATGATGTCTAGAAAAACTAGATAGAAAATCAACAAGAAAATAGAAAACTTGAGCAACACTGTAAGCCAATGAAATCTAACAAACGTCTGTAGAACACTCTACCCAATAACAGATGAATACACATTCTTCTCAAGTGAACTATTTTCCAGAATGGGCCATACATTAGTCCAGAAAAACACATCTCAACAAATATAAAAATATAAAAATTATGCCAAGTATATTCTCCAACAATGGAATGAAATTAGAAAGCATTAATAGAAGAAAATTTAGAAAATTCACAAAGAGTGGAAATTAAACACTCCTAAATAACTGACAAGTCAAAGAGGACATCACAGGGGAAACTAAAACATATTTTCAGGTGAATTAAAACAAAAACACAGCATACCAAAACACAGCTCAAAGAAATCAGGGGTGACACAAACAAATGGAAAAACATGCTGTGCTCATCAACAGGAAGAATCAATATCATTAAAATGGCCATACTGTCCAAAGTAATTTACAGAGTCAATACCAGTCCTATCAAACTACCATGATATTCTTCACAGAAGTAGAAAAAACTATTTTAAAATTCATATAGAACCAAAAAAGAGCCTGAATAGCTCTTTAAGTCAATCCTTAAAAAAAAAAAAAAGACCAAAGCTGGAGGCATCATGTTACCTGACTTCATTTTCCCTTTTCCTTTTTTTGGGGAGGAGGGGGTCGGGGGGTGGGGATGGAATCTTATTCTGTCACCCAGGCTGGAGTACAGTGGAGTGATCTCATTTCACTGCAGCCTCTGCCTCTAGGGTTCAAGCGATTCTCCTGCCTCAGCCTCTGGAGTAGCTAGGATTACAGGCATGCATCACCACACCGAGTTAATGTTTGTATTTTTACTGCAGACAGAGTTTCACCATGTTGGCCAGGCTGGTCTGGAACTCCTGACCACAGGTGATCTGCCGGCCTCAGCTTCCCAAAGTGTTCAATTACAGGCTTGAGCCACCGTGCCCGGCCACGTTACCTGACGTCAAAGGCTACAGTGACCAAAACAACATGGTACTGGTACAAAAATAGATATATGGACCAATGGAACAGAATAGAGAGCCCAGAAATAATGCTGCATGCCTACAACCATGTGATCTTCAACAAGGCCAACAAAAATGAGCAATGGGGAAAGGATTTTCTATTCAATAAATGATGCTGGGATAACTAGCTAGCCATATGCAGAAAATTGAAACTAGACCCCTTCCTTAAACCACATACAAAAATTAACTTAAGATTGATTAAAATCTTAATGTAAAACCCAAAACTATAAAAACTCTGGAAGAAAATCTAGGCAATGCCATTCTGGACACAGGACCTGGCAAAGATTTCATGACAAAGACATCAAAAGCAATTACAAAGAAACCAGAAATTGACAAATGGGACCTAATCAAACTAAAGAGCTTCTGCACAGCAAAAGAAACTATCAACAGAGTAAACAGACAACCTACAGAATGAGAGAAAATATCTGCAAACTATGCATCTAAAACAGGTTTAATATCCAGAATCCATAAGGAACTTAAACAAATTTACAAGCAAAAAACAAACAATGCCATTAAAAAGTGGGCAAAGAAGATGAACAGACACTTTCCAAAAGAAGACATGTATGCAGCCAGCATGCATATGAAAAAATGCTCAATGTCACTAATCATTAGAGAAATGCAGATCAAAACCACAGCGAGATACCATCCCACACCAGACGGAATAGCCATTATTAAAAAGCAAAAAAATAACAGATGCTGGTGAGATTGCAGAGTAAAGGGAACACCTAAACACTGCTGGTGGAAGTGTAAACCAGTTCAGTCATTGTGGAAAGCAGTGTGGCAATTTCTCAAAGAACTGAAAACAGAATTACCATTCAACCCAGCAATCCTATTGTTGGATATATATCGAAAGGAATACAATTTGTTCTGCCATAGTGACACAGGCACACATATGTTTACTGCAGCACTGTTCACAATGAAGACATGGAATCAACCTAAATGCCCATCAACAGTAGACTGAATAAAGAAAAGTGGTACATACATACCATGGAATACTACACGGCCATAAAAAAGAACGAGATTATGTCCTTTGCAACAACATAAATTGAGCTGGAGATCATCATCATAAGCAAACTAATGCAGAAACAGAAAACCAAATACTGTATACTCTCATTTATAAGTGGGAGCTAACCAATGAGAACACATGGATACAAAGAAGAGAACAACTGGACACCAGGGCCTACTTGAGGGTGGAGGGTGGAAGGAGGAAAAGGATCAAGAAAAAATACCTATTGGGTATTATACTTATTACCTGAGTGACTAAATAATCTGTACGCCAAAAGCCCATGACACACAGTTTACCTATATAACAATCCTGCACATATACCCCTAAACCTAAAATAAAAGTTTTTTAAAAAGACTCTAGAAAAAGAAGAGCAAACTAAACCTAAGTAAGAAGAAGGAAAAAAATAAACATTATAGGAGAGATAAATGAAGTAGAGAATAGAATGACAATGGAAAAAATTAATAAAACAAAAAATCAGTTATTTGAAAAGATCAACAATGTTGAGAAAACTTTGGCTAGACTAACCAAGAAAAAAGAAAAAGAGTAGACTTAAACTATTAAAATCAGGAACAAAGGAAATGTTGCTAACGATCATAGAGAAATTAAAAGCACTGTAAAACAATATCATGAACAATTGTATGCCAACACATTAGATATTCTAGATGAAATGGACAATTTTTGGAGACACACAAGCTACCAAAGTTGACTCAGGAAGAAACAGAAAATCTGAATAGACCTATAACAAATAAAGAGATTGAGTCAACCATCCAAAAGCTTCCAATAAAGAAAACCCTAGGACCAGATGGTGAATTCTACCAAATTTTAAAGAATTAGTAGAAATGCTTCTTAGACTCTTCCAAAAAAATAGAATTGAGAAAACTTCCTAACTCACTCTATGAGGTCGGCATTATCATGATACCAAAACCAGATAAAGACATCACAAGAAAAGAAAACTATAAACCAAAGTCTCTTATGAATGTAGACACCAAAACACTCAACAAAATACTAGCAAACTCAAGGTTGGGCACAGTGGCTCACACCTGTAATCCCAGCACTTTGAGAGGCCATTGCAGGCATATCACTTGAGGCCAGGAGGTCAAGACCAGCCTGACCAACATGGTGAAACATCATCACTATGAAAAATACAAAAATTAGCCTGGTGTGGTGGCACATGCCTGTAATCCCAGCTACTCAGGAGGTTGAGACATGAGAATCACTGGAACCTGGGAGTCAGAGGTTGCAGTGAGCCAAGACGGCGCCATTGCACTCTAGCCTGGGTGACAGAATGAGACTGCATCCCACACTCCCCCCCAAAAAAATACTGGCAAACTGAATCCAGGAGCACATTAAAGGGATTATACATTATGACCAAGTGAGAGTAATCCCAGGAATGTGAAAGTGGTTCCAACATATAAAAATCAATCAAAGTAACACAGCATATCAATAGAATAAAGGAAGAATAGCTGGGTGTGGTGGCACATGCCTGTAATCCCAGCAACTCAGGAGGCTGAGGCAGGAGAATCACTTGAACCTGGGAGGCGGAGGTTGCGGTGAGCCGAGATCGCACCACTGCACTCCAGCCTGGGCAACAAGAGCGAAACTCCGTCTCAAAAAAATAAATAAATAAATAAAATAAAGGAAGAAACTGATTCCTCAGTGTGTTGCAGTTTGGATTGAGAGCTTTCCACACCACAATAAATTGCCCTAAGATCACCAATTACAAGTTCACTGCAGAATTTAATAGATTTTAATCTTTCTGTCACTTGATCCCTCAAGGACATGAGGCCTGTTGGCCACATGCTTCTGGTTCTCCTCGTGCCATCCAAACATTTCTTTCCAGTCTCCATGAGGCTTCCTGCCTACTCTTTGACAAGTGAACTTCTTCTGTTCATACTGTAACATCTCCCTGAATACAGTCATCCACTTTTTGGTTTAACTGCCACCTTATATCATATCCCAGGATTCTCCCCTGCCCTCCAGACCCATGTATCCTTTTGCCCACTGGATAATGCAAACTGGATAATTCCAAGTTGTTCAAGTTCCACATGGCTAGAATTGGACTCCTTATCTTCCACCCAAAACCTTCTACTATTCCATGATTATTTGATATATTTAAAAGAATAACCACAAGCCTGTTATTATTAAATAGTCCAACCCAGCTGTCCAAAGCACAACCTTGGAAATCACTGCTGACCTCTTCCTCAACACTCAGCATTCATGAGATCACTAAATCCTGAGGATTAGTCTTCTGTCACAGCTCTGCCGAAATCTGTACCATCTGTTTCCTGGAATACTACTTTAGGCTCCTAAATGAATTTTCTTCTTTTTTCCCCCTTCAATCTGTTATCCACATTGCAACCAAAGCGATCTTTCCATAACTAATATGATCCCATGACTCCGAATAATACCCAAGATACACAAACATATACACAAATAATAGTAACAGCATTATTTCAATTCTTAAACATTGCTGGATTCTTTCAGATCCAGCTAAAACACCCCACTTTTGGTTAAAAAATGACAAAATTTCTCTTAAAATCCTATACATATGAGGACACCCTCTTTTGTGCCCCAACGCTTCTCCCCAACACACATGCACACCTCCTACCTCCTACCTAGCTATGGTCAACCACTCAATACACATCTCCCCTGCATGACTTCAAGGTCCTTGAAGAATGAACCTTATTGTTATTCATTTTTATATCCTCAGGGTATATATCACTGTCTGATATGTTATGAATTAAGAGCTTAAGAACTATTTCTACATAGTCAGTGGATTATTATGAATTATAATACTATCCCAGACAGTATTAGTTAAAGTCTGCTACTTATTCTGAGACCAGCACAGGGCACCATAATTTAATGTGCACATGGAGAAGGGAGAAAATATGAGAAAAGAATCTAACGTTCGGAAAATTATACTTATTGGGAGACTAAAGAACATCTCAACTTGAAAAATGGAGGCTGAGGAGGGATTTAAATATACCTTCAAATACAGCCATTATGGTAGAAAAGAAATCCTTGCAGGCCAAAGAGACCAAGCCTCTATTCTACTAACTAGCTGTGGGAACCCATGCTTTCTGGGCCCAAGCTTTTGTTCCTGTTCAATTCTAAGGCTAGGCTCTAAACTCCCTTACAGCACTAGTACTCTATGATTCTAAAGTTATACATTACATTAAAGCAGAATAAAGAAAAATACACAGGTGTCAGCATAAGGGACTTTCTTAAACCCAAGAAATATTTTCCCAGAGCAGAACTAGTTTCACAGTGGAGTGACTGTGAGCAGGGCTGTGCAGACTTGTTTGCTGAACGCCCTGATCAACAGAAGAGTTTTCAGTCATCCTGCGGGATTCATGTTGTGTTCTTCCTGGAGGGAGTAGAGCGGCTGGAGGGAGAATTTGAGACAGATTACCCGAACCTGAACCTCTGATATTTTCATAAACATTATGTGTCAAAGAAGGTCTTCTTTTCCAGAAAGATCACACCAACTCTTCTGGTCATATAGAAAAAAATCAATGAGTAATCATCAGTGCTTCCTGTCATCAGAATAATCGTGAGTGACAATCCTATAAAGAGTGGCATGTTATGGGGTGTAAGGGCAGGGGGTCTTTTTGTAAAAACATAGCAGAATTTTGTCCTAAAACTAGAAATTCAAGTATAACTGGGAATATATTTTCACAGCAGTGTGAACTTCCCTCTACAAATCCGCAGCAGATGACCTCTGTGCTTGATCTTAAGGAAGCCGAATGCCGGTGTGAATTCACTGTTTTCTGAAAAAAGATACAAAAAATCCAGATGGCAGCTTATGGCCTCAGTCAATGTTCTGCCATGAGTCCTCTCCAAGTCTATATTTAGCATGATCTGATTGAGTAAGATCACATGCTCAGAGTAAACTCAGTCCAGAATATCAGCTATGATTTACTTCCAGAGGCAGTAATAAATCTCCCTGTTGGAATTTTATTCGGTTTCTGCCGGCTAGGTTCTTTGCCCATTTGTATTATGCCCTGAAGCTGTAAATATGTAGAATTAAAATGGGCAAGAGATATCTATATTTAGATCTGTTTCAATATCTCTATTTATATCTATCTATCTGCTCTACTGCTTGCCTCCTGCAGAATGAGATTAATCCCTTTAAATATTATTAATCATGGTCATTTGCTCAAGACAATACAATAGGGGGAATAAACAGCTTCCAGGAACCACCTACTTCACTGTGGATTTCCCACCAAGAAAAATAAATATTGAATTTTTCTCGGCTACTGAAAATAGCAATTCCACCACAGCAGCAGAAAAATAACCTTAGTAGGTAAAGACATTTGAGCCAAGTTAGACTTTGGGAACATAGTGACCTGGTCTTGAGATGAAGCCAGGGGAATTTAGCTCTCTGTCCATTTATGGGAACTGAATTTCAGCTGGAGGAGGAGAGCTGGGCACATCTTGAAAGTGACAACTTTAACGTTTGCATTCCGGTGATCATAGCCTGCCCTATCCCAGGACAAGGATGTGTGTCTGTCCTTCCCAAGATAACCCTGAGTCTTCTGCTGGCCTGGATAAGCATCCTCACCCAATGATTCAGGAAGGGCTGGATGGGAAAGGGGCATGGCTAGCCCGGACCAGATGAGGCCACACCATTCTACTGGGCTCATGGGGCTCAGGTTCGGTGCCCATTCAAATATAGCCAGATATTTGATAAAGCAGATAAAGCAGAAGACTCCACATCTACCCTGTGTACTCCCACCATAAACCAAGTTAGATTGGAAACTTCAATTGACCTTTCTCAATAAGGATTAATGATAGAATAAAGCTCCAGTCCATTAAGGCAACCAAATATGTAACAAGTTAGCTTATCTCCTCTCCATCTACAATGGTACTAGCTATGTTGCATTCTTGGGAAACGGAGAATTAGTCACCGAAATCACTTGTCTGTAGGCTAATTCTCTTTTGGGACCCTGATTGGAAAAGGCTATAATTAGAAAAGCTTCAGGGATAAGATGAAGCCTCTGAGACTTGTGGACCAGATCTGTGGACTTCAGTCTAGAACGTAGGTGGAGACTGGGGTTTTTCTGGATCTTATCTAGTCTTGGCATGGCAAGCATGCTTTTTGTCCCACAGTGGGGTCTGTCAAGATTTAATAGCAACTGCTGACGTTGCTATTGCAATGCAGGCCTATCACCATATTACTCCTGCTGCCTACAATAGCTATTCTTACAGAGGAAGCATGTCAGTGATTCACCTTGGTTTTTGTCCTGTATCCAAGAATTAAGAGTGAGTTCCATGGTGACACAGTGGGCTGAAAATCTTAGTCAAGGACATTTATAGAGACTTGATTATACGATTTCATTTTTCGTTGAAATACACTCTCATTGGCTTTATGGTGTGAAGATTACAATTGTGGGTCCTTGAAACAGACAGACCTGAGTCTAGAATTGCCTTGTGTCTTATAATCTATGTGTCCTCAGAATCATTACTTAGACAAGGCAGCGAAGGACAGTGATCCCTGAGTGAGCCTCCCTCACCCAAGAGTGAGGGTGGCTGCTCTCCCCCATCTAACAAGATAGAAGTTGAACGTAGTTGAGGTGATTCTGAAAAAAACAGTTCTTCATTTGGAGTAGCAAGGAAATTCTTGGGAACCAAAAATAAATACTCTATGCAATGTTTCTCAACCTTTTTCCATGCAATTCATTTGTCTATGGAAGGAATAAATTAAACTGCGTAATTTTAAAAATTTGTATCAGATAAAAATTTATATGCCACTTATTTTCACTCAACAATATATCATGTCTATTCTTTTATGTCAGCACATATAGATGTATCCTATTCTTTTCAAAAAATTATTTATTAGGTAAGTCAAAATTATATATACTTACATTGTACAATATAGTGTTGGTGCGATGGATAAATCAAGCTATTTAACATTTCCATTACCTCAAACATAATTTGTGGTGAGAACACTTAAAATCTACTCTCTTGGCAATTTGAAAGTATATAATATATTCTTTTTTTATTATTATACTTTAAGTTCTAGGGTACATGTGCACAATGTGCAGGGTTGTTACATAGTTATACACGTGCCACATTGGTGTGCTGCACCCATTAACTCATCATTTACATTGGGTATTTCTCCTAATGCTATCCCTCCCCCTAGCCCCCCACCCCACAACAGGCCCCGGTGTGTGATATCCTCCACCCTGTGTCCAAGTGTTCTCATTGTTCAATTCCCACCTATGAGTGAGAACATGCGGTGTTTGGTTGCCTGTCCTTGTGGTAGTTTGGTTTCCTGTCCTTATGGTAGTTTGCTGAGAATGATGGTTTCCAGCTTCATCCATGTCCCTGCAAAGGACATGAACTCATCCGTTTTTATGGCTGCATAGTATTCCATGGTGTATATGTGCCACATTTTCTTAATCCAGTCTATCATTGATGGACATTTGGGTTGGTTCCAAGTCTTTGCTATTGTGAACAATACCACAATAAACATACATGTGCATGTGTCTTTATAGTAGAATTATTTATAATCCTTTGGGTATATATCCAGTAATGGGATTGCTAGGTCAAATGGTATTTCTAGTTCTAGATCCTTGAGGAATCGTCACACTGTCTTCCACAATGGTTGAACTAATTTACACTTCCCACCAGCAGTGTAAAAGTGTTGCTTTTTCTCCACATCCTCTCCAGCATCTGTTGTTTCCTGACTTTTTTTTTTTTTTTTTTTTTTTTGAGATGGAGTCTCACTCTGTCTCCCAGGCTGGAGTGCATTGGCGCAGTCTCGGCTCACTGCAAGCTCTGCCTCCCAGGTTCACGCCATTCTCCTGCCTTAGCCTCCGGAGTAGCTGGGACTACAGGCGCCCACCACCACACCCGGCTAATTTTTTTTTTTTTGTATTTTTGGTAGAGATGGGGTTTCACCGTGGTCTCAATCTCCTGACCTCGTGATCCAGCCGCCTTGGCCTCCCAAAGTGCTGGGATTACAGGCATGAGTGTTTCCTGACTTTTTAATGATCGCCATTCTAACTGGTGTGAGATGGTATCTCATTGTGGTTTTGATTTGCATTTCTCTGATGACCAGTGATGATAAGCATTTTTTCATGTGTCTGTTGGCTGCATAAATGTCTTCTTTTGAGAAGTGTCTGTTCATGTCCTTTGCCCACTTTTTGATGCGTTTGCTTTTTTCTTGAAAATTTGTTTAAGTTCTTTGTAGATTCTGGATGTTAGCCCTTTGTCAGATGGGTAGATTGCAAAAATATTCTCCCATTCTGTAGGTTGCCTGTTCACCCTGATGGTAGTTTCTTTTGCTGTGCAAAAGCTCTTTAGTTTAATTAGATCCCATTTGTTTATTTTGGCTTTTGTTGCCATTGCTTTTGGTGTTTTAGTCATGAAGTCCTTGCCCATGCCTATGTCCTGAATGGTATTGCCTAGGTTTTCTTCTAGAGTTTTTATGGTTTCAGGTCTAACATTTAAGTCTTTAATCCATCTTGAATTAATTTTTGTATAAGATATAAGGAAAGGATCCAGTTTCAGCTTTCTATATATGGCTAGCCAGTTTTCCCAGCACCATTTGATAAATAGGGAATCCTTTCCCCATTTCTTGTTTTTGTCAGGTTTGTCAAAGATCAGATGGTTGTAGATGTGTGGTGTTATTTCTGAGGGCTCTGTTCTGCTCCATTGGTCTATATATCTGTTTTGGTACCAGTACCATGTGGTTTTTGTTACTGTAGCCTTGTAGTATAGTTTGAAGTCAGGTAGCGTGATGCCTCCAGCTTTGGTCTTTTTGCTTAGGATTGTCTTGGCAATGTGGGCTCCTTTTTGGTTCCATATGAACTTTAGTTTTTCCAATCCTGTGAAGAAAGTCATTGGTAGCTTGATGGGGATGGCATTGAATCTACAAATTACCTTGGGCAGTATGGCCATTTTTATGATATTGATTCTTCCTATCTATTAGCATAGAATGTTCTTCCATTTGTTTGTGTCCTCTTTTATTTCATTGAGCAGTAGTTTGTAGTTCTCCTTGAAGAGGTCCCTTCACATCCCTTGTAAGTTGGATTCCTAGGTATTTTGTTCTCTTTGTAGCAATTGTGAATGGGAGTTCACTCATGATTTGGCTCTCTGTTTGTCTATAATTGATGTATAAGAATGCTTGTGATTTTCACATTGATTTTGTGTCCTGAGACTTTGCTGAAGTTGCTTATCAGCTTAAGGAGATTTTGGGCTGAGATGATGGGGTTTTCTAAATGTACAATCATGTCATCTGCAAACAGGGACAATTTGAGTTCCTCTTTTCCTAATTGAATACCCTTTATTTATTTCTCTTGCCTGATTGCCCTGGCCAAAACTTCCAATGCTATGTTAGGAGTGGTGAGAGAGGGCATCCTTGTCTTGTGCTGGTTTTCAGAGGGAATGCTTCCAGTTTTTGCCCATTCAGTATGATACTGGCTGAGGGTTTGTCATAAATAGCTCTTATTATTTTGAGATATGTTCCATCAATACCTAGTTTATTGAGAGTTTTTAGTATGAAAGGCTGTTGAATTTTGTCAGAGGCCTTTTCTGCAGCTATTGAGATAATTATGTGGTTTCTGTCGTTGGTGCTGTTTATGTAATGGATTATGTTTATTGATTTGTGTATGTTGAACCAGACTTGCATCCCAGGGATGAAGCCAACTTGATCGTGGTGGATAAGCTTTTTGATGTGCTGCTGGATTCGGTTTGCCAGTATTTTATTGAGGATCTTTGCATCGATGTTCATCCGGGATAGTGGTCTAAAATTCTCTTTTTTTGTTGTGTCTCTGCCAGGCTTTGGTATCAGGATGATGCTCACCTCATAAAATGAGTTAGGGAGGATTCCCTCTTTTTCTATTGATTGGAGTAGTTTCAGAAGGAATGGTACCAGCTCCTCTTTGTACCCCTGGTAGAATTCAGCTGTGAATCTATCTGGTTCTGGACTTTTTTTGGTTGGTAGGTTATTAATTATTGCCTCAATTTCAGAGCCTGTTATTGGTCCATTCAGAGATTCCACTTCTTTCTGGTTTAGTCTTGGGAGGGTGTATGCGTCCAGGAATTCATCCATTTCTTCTAGATTTTCTAGTTTATTTGCGTAGAGGTGTTTATAGTATTCTCTGATGGTAGTTTGTGTTTCTGTGGGATCAGTGGTGATATCCCCTTTATCATTTTTTATTGCGTCTATTTGATTCTTCTCTCTTTTCTTCTTTATTAGTCTTGCTAACAATCTATCAATTTTGTTGATCTTTTCAAAAAACCAGCTCCTGGATTTATTGATTTTTTGAAGGGCTTTTTGTGTCTCTGTCTCCTTCAGTTCTGCTCTGATCTTAGTTATTTCTGCTAGCTTTTGAATGTGTTTGCTCTTGCTTCTCTAGTTCTTTTAATTGTGATGTTAGGGTGTCAATTTAGATCTTTCCTGCTTTCTCTTGTGGACATTTAGTGCTATAAATTTCCCTCTACACTCTGCTTTAAATGTGCCCCAGAGATTCAGGTACGTTGTGTCTTTGTTCTCATTGGTTTCAAAGAACATCTTTATTTCTGCATTCATTTTGTTATGTACCCAGTAGTCATTCAGGAGCAGGTTGTTCAGTTTGCATGTAGTTGTGCGGTTTTGAGTGAGTGTCTTAATCCTGAGTTCTAATTTGATTGCACTGTGGTCCGAGAGACAGTTTGCTGTGATTTCTGCTCTTTTACATTTGCTGAGGAGTGCTTTACTTCCAACTCTGTGGTCAATTTTGGAATAAGTGCGATGTGGTCCTGAGAAGAATGTATATTCTGTTGATTTGGGATGGAGAGATCTGTAGATGTCAATTAGGTCTGCTTGGTGCAGAGCTGAGTTCAAGTCCTGGATATCCTTGTTAACCTTCTGTCTGGTTGATCTGTCTAATATTGACAGTGGGGTGTTAGAGTCTCCCATTATTATTATGTGGGAGTCTAAGTCTCTTTGTATGTCTGTAAGGACTTGCTTTATGAATCTGGGTGCTCCTGTATTGGGTGCATATATATTTAGGATAGTTAGCTCTTTTTGTTGAATTGATCCCTTTACCATTATGTAATGGCCTTCTTTGTCTCTTGATTTTTGTTGGTTTAAAGTCCATTTTATCGGAGACTAGGATTGCAACCCCTGCTTTTTTTTTTTGCTTTCCATTTGCTTGGTAGATCTTCCTCCATTCCTTTATTTTGAACCTATGTGTGTCTTTGCACGTGAGATGGGTCTCCTGAGTACAGCACACTGATGGGTCTTGAGTATCCAATTTGCCAGTTTGTGTCTTTTAATTGAGGCATTTAGCCCATTTACATTTAAGGTTAATATTGTTATGTGTGAATTTGATCCTGTCATTATGATGTTAGCTGGTTATTTTACCCATTAATTGATGCAGTTCTTCATAGTATCGATGGTCTTTACAATTTGGCATGTTTTTGCAGTGGCTGGTACTGGTTGTTCCTTTCCATGTTTAGTGCTTCCTTCAGGAGCTCTTGTAAGGCAGGCCTGGTGGTGACAAAATCTCTCAGCATTTGCTTGTCTGTAAAGGATTTTATTTTTCCTTCACTTACGAAGCTTAGTTTGGCTGGATATGAAATTCTGGGTTGAAAATTATTTTCTTTAAGAATGTTGAATATTGGCCTCCGCTCTCTTCTGGCTTGTGGAGTTTCTGCGGAGAGATCCGCTGTTAGTGTGATGGGCTTCCTTTTGTGGGTAACCTGACCTTTCTCTCTGGCTGCCATTAACATTTTTTCCTTCATTTCAACCTTGGTGAATCTGACAATTATGTGTCTTGGGGTTACTCTTCTCGAGGAGAATAACAAAGAGTAACTTCTTTGTGGTGTTCTCTGTATTTCTGAATTTGAATGTTGGCCTGCTTTGCTAAGTTGGGGAAGTTCTCCTGGATAATATCCTGAAGAGTGTTTTCCAACTTAGTTTCATTCTCCCCGTCACTTTCAGGTACACCAATTAAATGTATATTTGGTCAGCTGGCCGGGTGCGGTGGCTCACGCTTGTAATCCCAGCACTTTGGGAGGCCGCGGCGAGCAGATCACGAGGTCAGGAGATCGAGACCACGGTGAAACCCCGTCTCTACTAAAAATATATATAAAAAAAAAATTAGCCTGGCGTGGTGGCGTGCACCTGTAGTCCCAGCTATCGGAGAGGCTGAGGCAGGAGAATGGCGTGAACCCAGGAGGCAGAGCTTGCAGTGAGCCGAGATCGTGCCACTGCACTCCAGCCTGGGCGACAGAGTGAGACTCTGTCTCAAAAATAAATAAATAAATAAAAAATAAATGTATATTTGGTCTTTTCACATAGTCCCATATTTCTTGGAGGCTTTGTTCATTTCTTTTTACTCTTTTTTCTCTAAACTTGTTTTCTTGCTTTATTTCATTAATTTGATCTTCAATCACTGATATCCTTTCTTCCGCTTGTTTGAATCAGCTACTGAAGTTTGTGTATGCATCACGTAGTTCTCGTGCCGTGGTTTTCAGCTCCATCAGGTCATTTAAGGTCTTCTCTATGCTGTTTATTCTAGTTAGCCATTCGTCTTACCTTTTTGAAGGTTTTTAGCTTCCTTGCAATGGGTTAGAACGTACTCCTTTAGCTCAAAGAAGTTTGTTATTACCAACCTTCTGAAGCCTACTTCTGTCAACTCGTCAAAGTCATTCTCCATCCCGCTTTGTTCCGTTGCTGGTGAGGAGCTGCAATCCTTTGGAGGAGAAGAGGTGCTCTAGTTTTTAGAATTTTCAGCTTTTCTGCTCTGGTTTCTCCCCATCTCTGTGGTTTTATCTTCCTTTGGTCTTTGATGTTGGTGACCTACAGATGAGGTTTTGGTGTGGATGTATTTTTTGTTGATGTTGATGCTATTCCTTTGTTTGTTAGTTTTCCTTCTAACAGTCAGGTCCCTCAGCTGCAGGTCTGTTGGAGTTTGCTGGAGGTCCACTCCAGACCCTGTTTGCTTGGGTATCACCAGCAGAGGCTGCAGAACAGCAAATATTGCAGAACAGCAAATATTGCTACCTGATCCTTCCCCTGGAAGCTTCGTCCCAGAGGGCACCTGCCTGTATGAGGTGTCTGTCGGCCCCTACTGGGAAGTGTCTCCCAGTTAGGCTACACAGGGGTCAGGGACCCACCTGAGGAGGCAGTCTGTTTGTTCTCAGAGCTCAAACACCATGCTGGAAGAACCACTGCTCTTTTCAGAGATGTCAGACAGGGACGTTTAAGTCTGCCGAAGTTTCTGCTCCATTTTGTTCAGCTATGCCCTACCCCCAGAGGTGGAGTCTACAGAGGCAGTAGGCCTTGCTGAGCTGCAGTGGGCTCTGCCCACTTAGAGCTTCCTGGCCGCTTTGCTTACCTACTCAAGCCTCAGCAATTGCGGACGCCCCTCCCCCTGCCAGGCTGCAGCCTCGCAGGTCGACCTCAGACTGCTGCACTAGCAATAAGCAAGGCTCCCTGGGTATGGGACCCGCCCAGCCAGGCACGGGAGAGAACCTCCTAGTCTGCCAGTTGCTAAGATCATGGGAAAAGCACAGTATTTGGGTGGAAGTGTCCCATTTTTCCAAGTACAGTCTGTCACAGCTTCCCTTGGCTAGGAAAGAGAAATCCCCCAACCCCTTGCGCTTCCCAGGTAAGGCAATGCCCCACCCTGCTTCAGCTGGCCCTCTGTGGGCTGAACCCACTGTCCAACCAGTCCCAATGAGATGAACCAGTGCCTTAGTTGGAAATGCAGAAATCACCTGTCTTCTGCATCAATCATGCTGGGAGCTGCAGACCGGAGCTGTTCCTACTCAGCCATCTTGGAATGGAGGATGAAGCATCTTTTGTTCTAAAGAGGCAACTCTTGGTGGCTTCCTAGATAGCTTGAGGATTAGAGCTAGTGGCCAAAAAGACCAAGCCTTCATTAGAAACTTGGAACTTTTGTCCCCACCCCTGACCTTTAGGGAAGAAGGAAAGGATGGAGTTAATCACTAATAGCCAATGATTTAATCAATCATGCCTATGTAATGGAGCCTCCATAAAAACAAATTATGGGGTTCAGAAAGCTTCAGAGCTGGTAGATACATGGAGATGGTGGGAGGATGAGGTGCCCAAACAGGGCATGGAAGTTCCCTGCCCTTCCCCCATACCTTGCCCTATGTCTCTCTTCCCTCAGGCTGCTCCTGAGTTGTAACCTCTATGATTAACTGGTAACAGTAAGTGAAGCACTTTTCTAAGTTCTGTGAGTCATTCTACCAAGTTATTAAACCTGAGTGGGGGTGTGGGAACTCCAATTTTGTAGCTAAATTACACAGAAGTACAGGCAAACTGAGGACCTGGTTCTTGCAACTGGAGTCTGAACTGGGGGCTATCTTGTGGGACTGAGCCCTTAAACCTGTGGGATCAGCTAACTCCAGGTAGTTCATGTCAGAATTATGGAGTCCTCATTAGGGAAAAGGCTAGTGGGACCAAGGGAAAACAAAAAGAGGAAACAGATGAGCTCTAAGTCTGCCTTTCTTCATGGTCCAGGACACATAGCCCTCCTGTGCAAATAACTCACAAATCTTCCTGTGCCCAACTGTCACCAGATACCTGCAAGCGAGTTCACTGGAACCTCAGCATTTTCATTACTGCACAAACCTTTCTTTAGCTTATAGCATAAACACTATTCTATAAAATCCCCACCAAGCCTTTGTCTCCTTGCAGTCAGCTCCTCTCTTACTGATTCTGTCCATTGCTTTCTTACAACGTATTTTCCTACTTCCTCTAATAAATCTGCCTTTCTTTGCCTACAGCTGTCTTGATAAATTATTTTACCCCTGCACCACCGGCCCAGGCAGTCACTGCTCACCCACAACTAGAATAGGACTCAGTTACTGGACACCCAGTTTGTGTTTGGAAAGTTGCAGAATTGGTCGTTGGTGTGGAAAAAACCAACACACTGGTGTAAGTCAGAAGTGCTGTGAATTTAAAAATACCTGTGCGTGTGTGTGTGTGTGTGTGTTTACAGTTGCATCTCTATCTATAGAGAGAGAAGGAATGATGAGGCAAATATGGTAAAATGTGAAAAATTGGAGAATCTGGCTGAAGGGTGTCAGGAGCTCTTTCTATGCTTTTTGTAATTCTGGAAAAAATGCTGTTTTGTTAGTGTCCTTTGTGCCGCATGACACACTGCTCCCTGTCATGGAAGGAACCACCTCTTTCACCCAGTTTGTCCACTGGCAATGACTTTGTATTCTTCAAATTTAATTTGAACACGTTATACCAGGTGTATATATACCAGGATAGGTAGGTGTAATAGTTCTCAATGCTATGTAACAAATTGTCACATTTCACCAGCTCACAGGTCTTTGGCTCAGAATTTTGCAATGTCATGGCTGGGTTCTCTGCTCAGAGTCACACAAGCATAAAATCAAGGTGTTGACAGGCTGTCTTCGTCTGAAAGCTCCAGGGAAATATTTGCTTCCTAACTCATTATTCTTGTGTCAGAATCCAGTTCCTTGTAGCCATGGGCCTGGGGTACATGTCTCCTCACTGACTGACTACAGGCACTCTGCTGTGTTCTAGGCCAGCAGAGCCAGAGAAGGGCTCACGTGACTAGGTTAGCCCACAAGACAGTCTCCCTATCTGAGGTCAACCATGCTGCATAACCTAACCTAATCATAAGAGTAAAATTTGTCACAAAAGACATTAAGTGAAAATTCATAGTCCCAGGATGTGCATGATCTTCAGGGATGTCTTATAATTCTGCCTACCACATACTTCTATAGATAAGAACTTAACATATTTTACAAATCACAGACCAAACTGTAATGGATTAGTCAATACTTGCTGCTAGGAAAATTACTGGTCTCATTGAGGGAAAATAAATCAGCTTTCTAACTTCATGTTACATATCAAGGTAAATGTTGAATGGATTAAAAGGTGAAATATAAATCTGAAATCATAGAAGTATTAGAAAAACTGTAGGTGAATAGTTACCTTCCTTTTGCATGGGAGTAGGAGATTTTGCATAAAAAACAGCAAAAAACCAATAGAACTGAAATTACTATAAACAAAATTAAATAATGTAGTAAGCAAAAGGGGAAATGTTGACATCCAATAGGAGAAAGTTTATATTCTTTTTTTTTTTTTTTTTTTTTTTTTTTTTTATTATACTTTAGGGTTTTAGGGTACATGTGCACAATGTGCAGGTTTGTTACATATGTATCCATGTGCCATGTTGATTTCCTGCACCCATTAACTCGTCATTTAGCATTAGGTGTATCTCCTAATGCTGTCCCTCCCCCTCCCCCCACCCCACAACAGTCCCCGGAGTGTGATGTTCCCCTTCCTGTGTCCATGAGTTCTCATTGTTCAATTCCCACCTATGAGTGAGAACATGCGGTGTTTGGTTTTTTGTCCTTGCGATAGTTTACTGAGAATGATGTTTTCCAGTTTCATCCATGTCCCTACAAAGGACACGAACTCATCATTTTTTATGGCTGCATAGTATTCCATGGTGTATATGTGCCACATTTTCTTAATCCAGTCTATCGTTGTTGGACATTTGGGTTGGTTCCAACTCTTTGCTATTGTGAATAGTGCCGCAATAAACAAACGTGTGCATGTGTCTTTATAGCAGCATGATTTATAGTCCTTTGGGTATATACCCAGTAATGGGATGGCTGGGTCAAATGGTATTTCTAGTTCGAGATCCCTGAGGAATCGCCACACTGACTTCCACAATGGTTGAACTAGTTTACAGTCCCACCAACAGTGTAAAAGTGTTCCTATTTCTCCACATCCTCTCCAGCACCTGTTGTTTCCTGATTTTTTAATGATGGCCATTCTAACTGGTGTGAGATGGTATCTCACTGTGGTTTTGATTTGCATTTCTCTGATGGCCAGTGATGATGAGCATTTCTTCATGTGTTTTCTGGCTGCATAAATGTCTTCTTTTGAGAAGTGTCTGTTCATGTCCTCTGCCCACTTTTTGATGGGGTTGTTTGTTTTTTTCTTGTAAATTTGTTTGAGTTCATTATAGATTCTGGATATTAGCCCTTTGTCAGATGAGTAGGTTGCAAAAATTTTCTCCCATTCTGTAGGTTGCCTGTTAATTCTGATGATAGTTTCTTTTGCTGTGCAGAAGCTCTTTAGTTTAATGAGATCCCATTTGTCGATTTTGGCTTTTGTTGCCATTGCTTTTGGTGTTTTAGACATGAAGTCCTTGCCCACGCCTATGTCCTGAATGGTATTGCCTAGGTTTTCTTGTAGGATTTTAATGGTTTTAGGTCTAACATATAAGTCTTTAATCCATCTTGAATTAATTTTTGTATAAGGTGTAAGGAAGGGATCCAGTTGCAGCTTTCTACATATGGCTAGCCAGTTTTCCCAGCACCATTTATTAAATAGGGAATCCTTTCCCCATTTCTTGTTTTTGTCGGGTTTGTCAAAGATCAGATAGTTGTAGCTATGCGGCATCATTTCTGAGGGCTCTGTTCTGTTCCATTGATCTATGTCTCTGTTGTGGTACCAGTACCATGCTGTTTTGGTTACTGTAGCCTTGTAGTATAGTTTAAAGTCAGGTAGCGTGATGCCTCCAGCTTTGTTCTTTTGGCTTAGGATTGACTTGGCGATGCGGGCTCTTTTTTGGTTCCATATGAACTTTAAAGTAGTTTTTTCCAATTCTGTGAAGAAAGTCATTGGTAGCTTGATGGGGATGGCATTGAATCTATAAATTACCTTGGGCAGTATGGCCATTTTCACGATATTGATTCTTCCAACCCATGAGCATGGAATGTTCTTCCATTTGTTTGTATCCTCTTTTATTTCATTGAGCAGTGGTTTGTAGTTCTCCTTGAAGAGGTCCTTCACATCCCTTGTAAGTTGGATTCCTAGGTATTTTATTCTCTTTGAAGCAATTGTGAATGGGAGTTCACTCATGATTTGGCTCTCTGTTTGTCTGTTATTGGTGTACAAGAATGCTTGTGATTTTTGTACATTAATTTTGTATCCTGAGACTTCGCTGAAGTTGCTAATCAGCTTAAGGAGATTTTGGGCTGAGACAATGGGGTTTTCTAGATATACAATCATGTCATCTGCAAACAGGGACAATTTGACTTCCTCTTTTCCTAATTGAATACCTTTTATTTCCTTCTCCTGCCTGATTGCTCTGGCCAGAACTTCCAGCACTATGTTGAACAGGAGCGGTGAGAGAGGGCATCCCTGTCTTGTGCCAGTTTTCAGAGGGAATGCTTCCAGTTTTTGCCCATTCAGTATGATATTGGCTGTGGGTTTGTCGTAGATAGCTCTTATTATTTTGAGATACGTCCCATCAATACCTAATTTATTGAGAGTTTTTAGCATGAAGGGTTGTTGAATTTTGTCAAAGGCCTTTTCTGCATCTATTGAGATAATCATGTGGTTTTTGTCTTTGGTTCTGTTTATATGTTGGATTACATTTATTGATTTGCGTATGTTGAACCAGCCTTGCATCCCAGGGATGAAGCCCACTTGATCATGGTGGATAAGCTTTTTGATGTGCTGCTGGATTCGGTTTGCCAGTATTTTATTGAGGATTTTTGCATCAATGTTCATCAAGGATATTGGTCTGAAATTCTCTTTTTTGGTTATGTCTCTGCCAGGTTTTGGTATCAGGACGATGCTGGCTTCATAAAATGTGTTAGGGAGGATTCCCTCTTTTTCTATTGATTGGAATAGTTTCAGAAGGAATGGTACCAGTTCCTCCTTGTACCTCTGGTAGAATTCGGCTGTGAATCCATCAGGTCCTGGACTCTTTTTGGTTGGTAAGCTATTGATTATTGCCACAATTTCAGAACCTGTTATTGGTCTATTCAGAGATTCAACTTCTTCCTGGTTTAGTCTTGGGAGGGTGTATTTGTCGAGGAATTTATCCATTTCTTCTAGATTTTCTAGTTTATTTGCATAGAGGTGTTTGTAGTATTCTCTGATGGTAGATTGTATTTCTGTGGGATCGGTGGTGATATCCCCTTTTTCATTTTTTATTGCATCTATTTGATTCTTCTCTCTTTTCTTCTTTATTAGTCTTGCTAGGGGTCCATCAATTTTGTTGATCTTTTCAAAAAACCAGCTCCTGGATTCATTAATTTTTTGAAGGGTTTTTTGTGTCTGTATTTCCTTCAGTTCTGCTCTGATTTTAGTTATTTCTAGCCTTCTGCTAGCTTTTGAATGTGTTTGCTCTTGCTTTTCTAGTTCTTTTAATTGTGATGTTAGGGAGTCAATTTTGGATCTTTCCTGCTTTCTCTTGTGGGCATTTAGTGCTATGAATTTCCCTCTACACACTGCTTTGAATGTGTCCCAGAGATTCTGGTATGTTGTGTCTTTGTTCTCGTTGGTTTCAAAGAACATCTTTATTTCTGCCTTCATTTCATTATGTACCCAATAGTCATTCAGGAGCAGGTTGTTCAGTTTCCATGTAGTAGAGCGGTTTTGAGTGAATTTCTTAATCCTGAGTTCTAGTTTGATTGCACTGTGGTCTGAGAGACAGTTTGTTATAATTTCTGTTCTTTTACATTTGCTGAGGAGAGCTTTACTTCCAACTATGTGGTCAATTTTGGAATAGGTGTGGTGTGGTGCTGAAAAAAATGTGTATTCTGTTGACTTGGGGTGGAGAGTTCTGTAGATGTCTATTAGGTCCACTTTATGTAGAGCTGAGTTCAATTCCTGGATATCCTTGTTAACTTTCTGTCTCGTTGATCTGTCTAATGCTGACAGTGGGGTGTTAAAATCTCCCATTATTATTGTGTGGGAGTTTAAGTCCCTTAGTAGGTCACTCAGGACTTGCTTTATGAATCTGGGTGCTCCTGTGTTGGGTGCATATATATTTAGGAGAGTTAGCTCTTCTTGATGAATTGATCCCTTTACCATTATGTAATGGCCTTCTTTGTCTCTTTTGATCTTTGTTGGTTTAAAGTCTATTTTATCAGAGACTAGGATTGCAACCCCTGCCTTTTTTTGTTTTCCAGTTGCTTGATAGATCTTCCTCCATCCCTTTATTTTGAGTCTATGTGTGTCTCTGCATGTGAGATGGGTTTCCTGAATACAGCACACTGATGGGTCCTGACTCCTTATCCAGTTTGCCAGTCTGTGTCTTTTGAATGGAGCATTTAGCCCATTTACATTTAACGTTAATATTGTTATGTGTGAATCTGATCCTGTCATTATGATGTTAGTTGGTTATTTTGCTCGTTAGTTGCTATAGTTTCTTCCTAGTCTCGATGGTCTTTACAATTTGGCATGTTTTTGCAGTGGCTGGTACCGGTTGTTCCTTTCCATGTTTAGTGCTTCCTTCAGGAGCTCTTTTAGGGCAGGCCTGGTGGTGACAAAATCACTCAGCGTTTGCTTGTCTGTAAAGTGTTTTATTTCTCCTTCACTTATGAAGCTTAGTTTGGCGGGATAGGAGATTCTGGGTTGAAAATTCTTTTCTTTAAGAATGTTGAATATCGGCCCCCACTCTCTTCTGGCTTGTAGAGTTTCTGCTGAGAGATCAGCTGTTAGTCTGATGGGCTTCCCTTTGTGGGTAACCCGACCTTTCTCTCTGGCTGCCCTTAACATTTTTTCTTTCATTTCAACTTTGGTGAATCTGACAATAATGTGTCTTGGAGTTGCCCTTCTCGAGGAGTATCTTTGTGGCGTTCTCTGTATTTCCTGAATCTGAATGCTGGCCTGCCTTGCTAGATTGGGGAAGTTCTCCTGGATAATATCTTGCAGAGTGTTTTCCAACTTGGTTCCATTCTCCCCATCATTTTCAGGTACACCAATCAGACGTAGGTTCGGTCTTTTCACATAGTCCCAAATTTCTTGGAGGCTTTGTTCATTTCTTTTTATCCTTTTTTCTCTAAACTTCCCTTCTCTTTTCATTTCATTCATTTCATCTTCCATCAGCGATACCCTTTCTTCCAGTTGATCGCATCTGCTACTGAGGCTTCTGCAATCTTCGCGTAGTTCTCGAAACTTGGCTTTCAGCTCCATCGGCTCCTTGAAGCCCTTCTCTCCATTGGTTATTCTAGTTATCCATTCTTCTAATTTTTTTTCAAAGTTTTTAACTTCTTTGCTGTTGTTTTGAATTTCCTCTCGTAGCTCAGAGTATTTTGATCGTCTGAAGCCTTCTTCTCTCAACTCATCAAAGTCATCCTCCATCCAGCTTTGTTCCGTTGCTGGTGAGGAACTGCGTTCCTTTGGAGGAGGAGAGGTGCTCTGTTTTTTAGAGTTTCCAGTTTTTTTGGTCTGTTTTTTCCCCATCTTTGTGGTTTTATCTACTTTTTGTCTTTGATGATGGTGATGTACAGATGGGTTTTTGGTGTGGATGTCCTTTCTGTTTGTTAGTTTTCCTTCTACCAGACAGGACCCTCAGTTGCAGGTCTGTTGGAGTTTACTAGAGGTGCACTCCAGACCCTGTTTGGCTGGGTGTCAGCAGCGGTGGCTGCAGAACAGCAGATTTTCGTGAGACCACAAATTCAGCTGTCTGATAGTTCCTCTGAAAGTTTTGTCTCAGAGAAGTACCGGGTTGAATGAGGTGTCAGTCTGTCCCTACTGGGGGGTGCTTCCCAGTTAGGCTGCTCAGGGGTGAGGGACCCACTTTAGGAGGCAGTCTGACTGTTCTCAGATCTCCAGCTGCGTGCTGGGAGAACCACTGCTCTCTTCAAAGCTGTCAGTCAGACAGGGACATTTAAGTCTGTGGAAGTTCTTGCAGAGTTTTTGTTTGTCTGTGCCCTGCCCCAGAGGTGGAGCCTACAGAGGCAGGGAGGCCTCCTTGAGCTGTGGTGGGCTCCACCCAGTTCGAGCTTCCTGGCTGCTTTGTTTACCTAAGCAAGCCTGGGCATTGGCGGGCGCCCCTCCCCCAGCCTCGCTGCCGCCTCACAGCTTGATCTCAGACTGCTGTGCTAGCAATTAGCGAGACTCCGTGGGCATAGGACCCTCTGAGCCAGGTGCGGGACACAATCTCCTAGTGTGCCGTTTTCCAGGCCCGTTGGAAAAGCGCAGTTAGGGTGGGACTGACCCGATATTCCAGGTGCCGTCTGCTTCCCCTTTCTTTGACTAGGAAAGGGAACTCCCTGACCCCTTGCGCTTCCCGAGTGAGTCAATGCCTCGCCCTGCTTCGGCTCGCGCACAGTGCGCTTCACCGACTGTCCTGCACCCACTGTTAGGCACTCCCTAGTGAGATGAAACCAGTACCTCAAGCAGAAATGCAGAAATCACCGGTCTTCTGTGTCGCTGGGGCTGGGAGCTGGAGACTGGAGCTGTTCCTATTCGGCCATCTTGGCTCCACCCCGAAAGTTTATATTCATAATATTTCAAGAGCTCACAAATTTGGTGAGAAAACTCTAATTGTAAAATAGGCCAGGTGTGGTGGCTCACGCTTGTAATCCCAAGACTTTGGGAGGCTGAGGCAGGAGGATTGCTTGAGCCCAGAAGTTCGAGACCTGCCTGGTCAACGTGGCAAAACCCTGTCTCTACTAAAAATTAGCTGGGCATGGTGGTGCACACCTGTAATTCCAGCTACTCAGGAGGCTAAAATGGGAGAATCACTTTAGCTCAGGAAAGCAGAGGTTGCAGTAAGCCGAGATGGTGCCACTGCACTGCAGCCTGGTCAGCAGAGCAAGACCCTGTCTCAAAGAAAAAGAAAAGAAAAGAAAAAAATAAACGAGAGACAGAACCTTCAAAAAAGAAGAAACACAAATATGCAAACAAGTGCTTGTATGAATGTTTGCGCTCACAGTCATTAAAGAAGTTCAGATTTGAGCCACACTAGAATGGCATGTTTTACCCACAAAATTGTAAACATTGAAAATGCTAGCAGTCTATGACAGCAAGGATGCCATAGGAAGCCCCCTCCACTCACTCTACTGCTGTTGAAATTGTGAATTGGGACAGCACGTCTGAAAATGAGAATTTAACAATGTGTATGAAGAAATTAAAAATTATTTAAATCTCTGACCTAGTCGTTCCACTTCTAAAAGTATATACAAGGGAAATTAGATGAAAAAAAGACAAAATTATATCCACACAGTGATGACAAGACTGCTGTTTCTAGTGGTCAAAAAATGGGAACAGCCTAAAAATCCAACAGTAAACTATGGTTTGGAAACGGAGTATTATGTAGCCATCAAAAAAGAGTTTGTGAAGAATTTTTATGGAAAAGGGCCTTTTGAAAGCATAAACTTTCGAGAAAGACCAAAAAAAAAGCAAAATGTTAACTGTGGTGGCTGTGGAAATATGGTTTGGTTTTATTTCCTGCATTTTGCAAAATTGTCTCTTGGAGTATTCTTAACCTGGAGTTATGGGCACCCTGGCGGTGAAGGGGATCTATAAAAACCCTCAACAATCATATATTGGGTGTATGTGCAATTTTCCCACACATAAAACAAGCCCTGGAAATGAAATTATGTGGCTCTAACCACCAAGAAAGCTGAGTCATTTTTTCCCTCAAGAAAGCAAAGACCCCGAGGACCTACACATTCTTTTCCCCACCACAGCCTACCATTTCCAGGGGCAAAAGAGAAACATGGTGCCCCACAAATCCCACCTGCCAAGAATTTATCCCAGGCAGTGTCTCTAGATCTTCTGGGCAGGTGGAGGAGGCTGCAGGGGGCTGCAAAGAAAAACTGACTTTCCATTTGGCATTTGCAAAGCCTTGGCACAGAACCAGGTTTGTCTTTGTTTTTTGTTTGTTTGTTTGCTTTTGCACCTTTTTGTAGGTGCATTTTTTTTCAAAAGGCAGAGAATTTCCTTGCTCATTCCCCTTGTCTGCCTGAAGGATGCAGATGGAATGTGGACCTGTATCCCCAGTGGAGATTCTTTCAGAGTCCTGAGCCTGCAAAATTATCTGCACTTGTTCCTGCTTCACGCAATCACAAGAATAAAAATGTTAGCAATCTCATCTTTGTCTGTGAATCAGTTACTCTGAGAGCGTCTTAGGCAAAGGGCTTTTGGAATTCCCTTTTGCCCCAGAAGCCTGACCTGCAGAAGTGTGCACCCCACACTCGCCACTGTTGCTCCTGCTGAGCTGCCTGCCCTGGGCTTGAACGACCAGAGGCTGAATGACCAGACAAATCAATAAGATCCGATGGGCCGAGGTGACACATAGCCCCCAGTGCCAGTCTACAGGCTCTGCACAGATGCCGATAGGTCATTTTTAATCATGATTTTTGATTTTTCAACCCCAGGATGCCTTATACACCCAAGTCTCACTGTGCAGATTCCCTTCTTGAGAAATTAGAGCTGCATGGAAAGAGGCTGCTGGCAGGCTTGTGCTGCCTGGGTCAGCATCCTCCATGTGCCACTGATCAGGGCCGAGAAGGCTTCCAGGAGCGCATCTCAGTGTCTTTCCAAAAGCCCAAAACTCTGTATTATGTGGCATCCTCAGACTGGTCTAGGACAGCCCAGAGCTCCCCAGCTCCTCTTGAGATCAGCTTTTCAGGGGTTGAGAGGGAAAACAAAACACTGAAACATGCACATAACTGACAATAATATCCTTCCTCTGCTGGCAGCTGAGGCCTGAGAATGAGTTTGAGTAGTTTGGGAATACCCCAGCCCACTGACCTTTCACCTAGCCGCAGATGGTGCATTTTTATTTTTATTTTTATTTTTACCAACTCTTGCTCCTGCTCCTGATCCCTTAAGGTTTGAACTCCATCCTACATGTTGTTCCCCTCTGTGTGCCCATTGCTGCAGGTTCGTTACCAACAGGTAAACTCGTGCACAGGGGGTTGGTATACAGACTATTTTGTCACCCAGTTACTAAGCATAGAACCCACCAGTGATTTTTTTGTAATCCAGCCCTGAACCTAAAATAAAAGTTGGAAAAAAAGAAAAAAAAACTACCTATCAGGTACTATGCTCACTGCCTGGGTGATGATATCATGGTAGTATTCACACCCCAAACCTCAGGAACATGCAATTTACCCATGTAACAAACCCGCATTCATACTCCCTGAACCTAAAAACATAAAATAAACTCGAACAAATAAAAGAACCCTGTCCTACATGGGTAGAAATTATTTCAAAACACACCTCAAAAATGCCAGGACCTCATGCTCGTTTGCCACTTGGTTAAGTCACAGTTATCCTACGTGACTGTTAGATGAGTTTCCTTCAAACGTGAGCCCTCTTCTTAACAGAGAGTTGTCCCTGACTTGGAAGCTCTGCTTCTCAGTGGGCCATAAGTTGCCCCTAACTCATTGCAAAGCGCAAGGAGGTTCGTGAGCTCTCCTGGCTGGAACACAGCAAGCAATTTCCTCCATGAAGCTTAACTTTTACTTTACATAAAGACAGATAAATTTTATGTACAAGATATAATTTTTAACTTACAACAAAGTATAGCTACATAATTTTATAGTGGGGTTTTGTGATGACACATTAGGTCAAAGGAAAGAGCACAAAGTTGAACTACAATGCCGCCAGTTGCGACGCTGCCCACACGAAGGGAGCTGGCCCACAGTCACATGTGTGGCACATTCGTGTCCTCACAGCAGTGACACGGCTTCTGAGCTCCGTCCTCTGCCTGGAACCAAGCAAGTCTATTTTGCTGCTAATAGTAAGGCCCATCTCAATTTCAGAATTTGTTTTAAAGAGTGAAAGAATTCTGTGTTGAGACTCAACAAAATACTGTTCTCGAAATGTGCGCAGCTGCTGCGGGGTCCTCATTCACTGGCCTTGCCAGGAAGCCACAGAGTCGGTAGGCAGAACACGATGCCCACATTCAGCGGAGAATTTCTGTTTCTAATGAAATCTTCCACGCAGTTGATGGCCTGCATACCCTGGCCTATTTTCCACAGCAAAGAGAGTCCTTCCAGAAGATTCATCAACTTAGCAGCATGCATTACATATGCACACAATAGACCCTTTCCCTCTCCATTACTGCCTCTCAGCTGACTGCATTTGGCCTGAGACAACTTCTTGGCTAGAAAAATCAATAGTGTGGAGGGCAGCCAAGCCTTGCCAGTGGATCCATTATCTGTCTCTTCCTATCTCCATTAATAGAGGGAAATGCTTTCTGAGTGTTATGCGAATTAGAGAAAGAAGCAGTGTCTGCCACGGAATATTGTATTTGTCAAAATTGCCTCTTTGGTGGAAATTTGCCATAAAGTATGTCTGACCAAAGGCTAAAATCACCCAATATTCCCGATTCACTTTCCCTCTTCCTGCTCCCAAGACAGCATCGGCATTGGAGGTGCGTGCTCTCCAGAGGACATGGATGAGAGTGAGGCAGGATATTTTCTTGACCCTTTCGCGGGACTCATGAGAATGGTGCCCCTTTTACTCAGCTGACCATGCTTAACCCCTCGCAGGAGGGAGCACAGGAGCGAACCAGGGCAGGAACCAGCCAGCCACTTCTGGCTTCTGTGCAGGCAAGAGCAAACTCGGTTTACTCCAGCCCACCACACTCCATTCCTTGCCAGAGGGAGCGAGTAGGCGAGCCAGTGCGGGAACCAGCCGGCCACTTTGGTGCCAGCAGAGAAAACTCAGTGCAGGCCCTGCGTCAGCATCCAGCTGGGGGTACCTGCGATCCCAAGGCCCCAGAGGGCATGTTGCAATACTCTCCTAGCTCTGCTGTCCACAGACAGCAGTGTGTTATCAGCTCAGTGGGCCTTTTGCCTCGCTGCATGGGGCAGCTGTCCTCCACCAGTGAGGGCAAAGGGCCAGTGTGACGGTCTTTTTGCTACCCGCATTTGGTAGGTCTTGAATTCTTGTCCAGTTCCAAGAAGAATGAGGTCACATGAACAAATTGAAGGATGATGAATGTGGAAGTTTTATTGAGTGATGAGAGTGGCTCTCAGCAGAGAATGGAACTGGAAAGGGGATGGAAAGGACAGGTCACTCTCCCCTGAAGTCAAGCAGCCTCTCTGCCTCCCTCCTCTGAAATCAAGTTGCCTCTCTCTGAAGTACAGCTGCTTCTCTCTACCAGCTAAATCTGGGGTCCTTATAAGCACAGGATGGGGGGGTGGGGCAGGCCATAAGTAGTTTTGGAAAAGGCAACATTCAAGTGGTAAAAACACATTACTCAGAAAAAACCAATAGGGAGAGAGCAGGCAAACAGGGATGGAAGTTCTCACTTTAAGCCGTGGGTGTCAGGCTTTTTGGCTTGAAAGTGGGGCTTCACCAGGAACCAACCCCTATCTGTCTAGAGTTTCTCTGCCTCCTGCCTCTATCAAGAGGAAATAGTAAAAGTAAGTGAGGTGACAGCCATGCCCTATTCCAGGTGTCAATGTACAGTGGGGCACAGGCAAGGCAGTGGGGCCAGTGGCTCCCTGCTGGGCCTTGTCCTCAGATGGGCACAGTGGGTGGCTCGCAAGAAATTTGAGAGGTCTTCCCCACTGCCTTCCATTGATTCTAGAGCCTGTGTGTGCCAGCCCTCTGATCCCTGCAGGGCCACCCTCCCTGAAGGCATCTAGAACAGGGGTGATACTGGGGTTGCCCCACACCACGCTTAGCCCTGCTCTCAGCCAGGCTCACCCCAGGGGGACAGGGTATGTGAGAGGCGTGTCTACACACCCCTACACCAGGCCAGGCCAGTGGGGACTTCTGGAGGCATCACAGGTGTGCATGTGGAAAGGGGCACATTTAAAGCTGGTTTCTAGTTCCTGCAGAGAAGAGGAAACTGGAGCCTCTCCCCTGTACCCTGTGTGTGCATAGCCCCATTTTCAACCTTGCTTACCAGCCTTGGCACCATCTTTGGGAACATTCCAGTTTTTAAGTTTCTTTGCCTCTCTGTTTAACTCTGGCCCTCTTGTCACACCAGAGCAAATCCTGGGACACAAAAATGTCCTAGCAGGACATGGGGTCAACAGAAAACGCTACGGAGTGGTAGAACAAACTAAGATTTGGAGCCCAAGTTCAGTTTCCCTTGAGGTTTCTCCATGGAACCAAGTGAAAATGATGACCCCTACCCCTCCGCTCACGCTGTTCCAGCGTGGAAACACACACCACAATCTGCCATGAGCAAAGGAGAATTCTGGGCAGCACAAGCTACCGTGGCTAAATCCAGAATTACGGCCCATTTTCCCAGGGTGATATTCCCTTGCCCACAGCTGGTTGCCTTCCCTGCTCATGCATAGAGCAGACACTGAGGCCCAGGGCACCATGCCCCACAGCCCAGCAGGGCAGACAGATGCAGATCAAATCTCTCTTTCCTTTGTGTGATGTTCTTGGGTATCTTTTCCCACTATTTTCTGTAGGCAGAAAAGGGATGGCATAGAAATGTGTCATCTCCCACCCACAAGACCTCCACAGTCAGGAGAGAGGTAAGGATTGTTCTGCCAGCTCCTATTCACTTTATTCATTATTGAAGACTTTAAAGACGAGGTAATGAGACAACCTGGGCCCTGTTGAAGTACATCAATAGTAGAATTTTAAAAAACAGAGCATGTCCCCTCTGCACAAAACCCACAAGCTTCTGTGTGTCTGCGTGGCTGTTCGGAGAGAACGGGCATGACTGACACCACTCTTGCCGTTCCACCGATCAACCTCCCTGGCAGGGCCTTGCTTTTGGGGAAGCTCAGCCCGTGAGTGGTATTAGTTCCTGTCTTCAGCCATTCAGGCGGCTATAATGGAATACCATAAACTAGGTGGCTTATAAACAACAAAAAATTATTTCTCACAGTTCTACAGGCTGGGAAGTCCAAGATCAAGGCACCAGAAGATATGTTGTCTGGCCAGGTGAAGGCTCCTTCCTCAGAGACAGCGCCTTCCCGCTACGTGGCAGAAGAGGTGAGGCAGCTCTCTTGGGTCTCTTTCGGGAAGGCACTAGTCCCATTCATGAGAGCTCCACCCTCATGACCTCATCCCCTCCCACAGGCCTCACCTCTTAATGCCATCACATTGGAGAGTCAGTTTCAGCACAAGAATCTCAGGGGACAAAAACATTCAGGCCATAACAGTTCCTTTCCCATGATCTTTAGTGCATTGACCACTGAAGATCACCAAACTAATCATCTCCATATGTACCCTACCTCCAACTGTCTCTATCTTCTCTTGCCCCTCCCCGCAACCCCATTTCCTGCCTGCATAGGAGAGACCTGCTCAGCAGCCTGGAATCTATATGGAAACATCTTCACAGACACAACACAGGTAGCAAGGGCAAGGGCTGCAGCCATGGAGGACCCTTCAGAGTCCCTGAAGGCTGTGTTTGGCCTGGGACATTCCACAGGCACCATAAGCGTGAAGAAGAGGTTCTGAGAGGACCTTGTGTGCCACCCTGAACACATGCACACCCTGCTGGATGACTGCAAAAAAGGAACAGATCCCACCACCTACACCTGGGGAACCCTGAGACCAGCCTTCCCTGCACACCCAGGGACGCTCCAGACCAGGTCCTGACCCACGCATGGGGATATGCAGACCAGAGGCCCACCCACACACTCAGGGACATAGGGACTAGAGCCAACTGTCCTTGTCCTCTTCTGCCATGTACCTCAGGAGCTTAAGGCGGTGGCTTATGTGCCTGGAAAAGCAGAAGATTGCAGAAATCGTGTTTTGGAGGGAAATGAACTTGCAGGGGTTTTTTGGTGACAGGAAACGCTGTTCCCTGCCCAGATCTTAAAATTTGTTTGCAAAGCATCTTTCTGAAGGTGGTCTGTCTTTCAAGGGTCAGAACCTAGTTTTCTAAATTCAAAATTATAATTGATTTTCATGCTATCGCACAGGCCAAGTTTTATTCTCCTTCCCTCCCTCCCTTCAGCAGTGGGCTGAGACCTGATGCCACCCTGGTGCCTGGGCTCCATCACTGGGCAGAAAGGACCGAAGAGGGTGTTTGAGAGAGTTAGAATGCAACCAGGAGCACATCCTCATGCCCACCCTTCCTCTGCTGCTCCTTAATTTCCTTGTCTTGGCTCTTGTCTCCACTGCAGCTCTATAGAGGAAACATGCAACCCTCACCCAAACACACCCTGCAGCCCTGGCCTCAGTGTCACCCTGTGCTGTTGGCACCCAACCCTGGCTGGCTGCCAGCAAAACTGAAGAAGAAAACACGACCTGCAGCAGTCCTTCAGATCTATTGAGAAATAGATGAGTCATCCCAATCTGAAAGGAAAGACAACCACAAGTTGGGGGGTGTGGGGCGGGGGGGACTATCTCTTAACAAAAAAATTAACAAAAAAGACCCCTGCTGAGAAAATAACAAAACACTATTTTTTATAAAAGGAAAGATATTTGGATGTACTGATAGACACAAACCACCTAGGCAAAGACCCTTCAGCCTGGAAAGAATGACCACTGTGAAGCACCGAGCACTGGCTCAGTGTTAAGCAAACAGGTGAATGAGTTGTGTAAAGGAGGTGGAACTAGGGCCATCTTTAAATCTTTAACTTTAAAGTTAAGGCCTTCACTTACCACCTCATTATCAGTGAAGATGTTATGTTGCCTCCTATCTTCCTGAAGACACTAATACCTAAAAAACTCCAAGAGAAAATTATTCTCAGCCTGAAATTATACATTCAGCAAAGTATTCATCACATGTAAAGACAGACTAAAGAAATTTTCACACATATAAAGATTCACAAAATTGACCTTTCTTGACCCTTCCTTAAGTAGCTACTGAAAATAATGTCCAGTAACATTAGGAAGATGAGGAAGCAAAGAAACAGTAGGCCCCACCCAGAAGAGTAAGAAGCAGCTCCAGGGTGAGAAATATGCCACAGGCCTAGAGGGCAAGCAGCCCAGATGTGATGGGTTTCTAGAAGTATGCAGAAAGGAAGACTCTTGGGGAAAGGGAGAAATCTAGTAGAACAAATTATAAAAATTGAACATTTGGGGACAATAACAAAACTATGTGGCTAGAAAATATATAAATGAAAAATGAGGAAATTAAAAACTCCAGGAGAAAGAAAAATCTCCACAAAACAGGAAATTGACACATTGTATATTCACCTCTTGGGGCCTCAGTGAACAATATGTAAATAGCTATCCTAGTAATAAAAATATTGATTATTGATTCAACTGTATGATAAGATGTGAGAGAAGACAAAACATGAGGCAAGAAAATTCGTCATTACAGAAAATCATTTCAGAATTATTTTCTAAAATTGATCAAATCAAGAAATAATTATATGAGCATACTGACTAAAAGCTATGGAGGTGACTAGCAGAAGAAACTCCTAAGAAGTCTAAAAGTGAGTGACTCTGAGAAGCTGGGCTGGGGGACCTTGGGGAGGGTCAAGGGGACTTATTCTTTTCATTGTGAGATTTTCGGTTCTGTTTGATTCTTCGAATAATAAGTATGTTTTACATTGATAAATATGTATTTATTGATTTTAATAAATAAATATTCCCAACGGATGAACAAACCAACGTCTGGCCTGTGAAAGGGCAGAAAGAAGTAGGGCAGCAATTGGTGGTGAATGTGATGCAATAAATAACGGAGGCTGGAGGGCAGGACCTCCAGAGGACAGGTGCAGGCGAACCCTTAGAGACAGGTGCAAAATTCAGGTGGAAGGGGAAAGGTGAGAGGGGCCTTCCATTCAAGTCCTGTCCAGTCTTCACTGCCTGGAGAAATTTATTGTCAAATGTGGTATCAATTCAAATTGAAATGTCTTCACTTTCATTACTCCGTTTTTTACTCTCCTAAGCAATACTAGGAAATATTTGCTTTTGATATCCCTGGACACTTGGCAAGGAGTCGAATTTGTTTGCAACACACTGCTGCTGTGGTTACGCACATGGCTGGAAAACATTCAAGGAAACTACCACAAAAGCCCAAGAAATGTAATTCACAGTGGTGAAAATAAACATGGTTTCTGGAGAAAATGCTACATATAATCATCACATGTTTGTCTGGATTCAAGAGAATGTTAAGCTTTTTCTCTCTCCTCCCGCCGCCCAAGATGCCGAAAGGAAAGAAGGCCAAGGGAAAGAAGGTGGCTCCGGTCCCTGCTGTCGTGAAGAAGCAGGAGGCTAAGAAAGTGGTGAATCCACTGTTTGAGAAAAGGCCTAAGAATTTTGGCATTGGACAGGACATCCAGCCCAAAAGAGACCTCACCTGCTTTGTGAAATGGCCCCGCTATATCAGGTTGCAGCGGCAGAGAGCCATCCTCTATAAGCGGCTGAAAGTGCCTCCTGCGATTAACCAGTTCACCCAGGCCCTGGACCGCCAAACAGCTACTCAGCTGCTTAAGCTGGCCCACAAGTACAGACCAGAGACAAAGCAAGAGAAGAGGCAGAGACTGTTGGCCCGGGCCGAGAAGAAAGCTGCTGGCAAAGGGGACGCCCCCACAAAGAGACCACCTGTCCTTCGAGCAGGAGTTAACACCCTCACCACGTTGATGGAGAACAAGAAAGCTCAGCTGGTGGTGATTGCACACGACGTGGATCCCATTGAGCTGGTTGTCTTCTTGCCTGCCCTGTGTCGTAAAATGGGGGCTCCTTACTGCATTATCAAGGGGAAGGCAAGACTGGGCCGTCTAGTCCACAGGAAGACCTGCACCACTGTCGCCTTCACACAGGTGAACTCAGAAGACAAAGGCGCTTTGGCTAAGCTGGTGGAAGCTATCAGGACCAATTACAACGACAGAAACGGTGAGATCCGCCGTCACTGGGGCGGCAACGTCCTGGGTCCTAAGTCTGTGGCTCATATTGCCAAGCTCGAAAAGGCAAAGGCTAAAGAACTTGCCACTAAACTGGGTTAAATGTACGCTGTTGAGTTTTCTGTACATAAAAATAATTAAAATACAAATTTTCCTTCAAAAAAAAAGAGAATGTTAAAATCAGTTCTCAGGGAAAAGAAATCATCTAGGATTAGTGCACAGAACTGACCATTTTCCAAGACAATGATGGTAGAACTTCAGCTCTGCCTGGTATTATTGGTGTGTCTGGCTCAGAAAAAAACTTAAGAAAATAATTTCTCCATGGAAAACTGAGTTGACGTGCTGGGGTGTGTCTTTACTTCTAATGTGCATACATGTGAGGAGGGACATAGCTATACAACTTAGACTTCATAAAACGAAGTGAGACTGTGCTTTCTCATTAATTTATCAAGGGTTCTGTGCTTAATGACATGTAAGAGGTGATCTTTGTGTCTCACCATTCAGAAATGAGATGTCATGAGTTAAGACTTCAAATAGAGCTGAAGCTGTTGCCTCTAACCCTTTACCCTCTTCATCAGGACTCACTTCTGAACTGACTTAGAAATACAACAGGAGAGGCAGGCATGGTGGCTCACGCCTGTAATCCCAACACTTTGGGAGGCCGAGGCAGGCAGATCACTTGAGGTCAGGAGTTTGAAGCCAGCTGTCTCTATTAAAAATACAAAAATTAGCTGGGCATGGTGGCGTGCACCTGTAATCCCAGCTACTCGGGAGGCTGAGGCAGGAGAATTGCTTGAACTCAGGAGGTGGAGATTGCAGTGAGCCCAGATCGTCCCACTGCACTCCAGCCTGGGCGTCACAGCGAGACTTCATCTCAAAAAAAAAACAAAAAAAAAAAAACAGAAATGCAACAGGAGAAAATACACACCCACACCCCACACCTCATTGTCGCTCAGGAGCCTAGCCACAGGTGAACTCCCCTGTGCTTAGAGCCTCTAGGAACTTGGGCTGATAGCTCAGATGGCTCAGACTCAGGAGGACTGATGACTGATCCTCCCTGAGTGGATGGTTTCTTAGTCTCAAATGTGTTTTTTCTCTCTGGACATTAGATGACTGTATTTGTTCGTTCAGGCTGTCATAACAAAATACCACAGGCTGAGTAGTTTAAACAACAGACATTTATTTCTCACAGTTCTGGAGGCTAGAATTCCAAGATTAGGATGCCCGGCAGGATTCGTTTCTAGGCAGCGCTCTCCCCCTGGCTTGCAGCAGCCGCCTTCTCTTTGTGTTCTTGCGTGGCTTTTTCTCAGTGAACGCACACACTTCCTGTTTTTTAAGGACACTGGTCCTATCAGATTAAGGCCCCACCCTTATAATCACATTTAAAGTTAATTGCTTCCTTACTCCAAACACAGTCAGTGATGAGTTGTAGGACCTCAGGCAAATCACCTCAACAGCCCTTGACTTCTTCTGAGATGATTTCATATTTAGAAATACTAAAAACAGACTGGCTGTCAGGCTAAAGAATTACTTCTTAGTTCCACCAGCTTCTTCCCAGTGATGCTTTCAGATGATTCTGCAGGCAATTGGATTGCTTCCACCAGATGGCTTGGAACAGAAAGTGCAGGCATGGAGAGAAGGTGGCCGCATGTATTAGTTGGCTCAGGCTGCTGAAACAAAATACCATTGACGGAGTGGCTTACAGTTAAAAGAAAATTACATTCTCATAGTTCTAGAGGTGGGGAAGTCCATATCAAGGTGTCAGCTGATTTGGTTCCTGGCAAGGGCTCTCTTCCTGGCTTGCAGACAAGTGCCTTCTCAGTGTGTTCTCACATGGTGGAGAGAAAAGAAGCTCTTTCTCTTCTTCTCCTTATAGGACCACAGTCATATCAGATTAGGGCCTACCCTCTGACACATTTAACCCTAATTGCATTCTACAGACCTTGTCTCCAGACACAATCACATTGGGCGTGAGGGCTTCAACATATGAATTTGGTAAATGCAAGACACAATTAAATCCACAGCAATGATAAACCACCACCACCATGACCAAAGTCTAGCTTTCATCCCAAAGCATCAGAGCAGCACCATCTCAGCACCATTCTAAGATTGCATGACCCCAAAGCGGGGGTGTCTGTGTAGGGTGGAGTCACCCGTAAACAGTCAGACCCCTCAGATGCTGACCAGAGACCAGTGGGGTGACGGAAATCCATTTTAGGGCCAGATTACCATGCAGCGTCGAATACCATTATTCCTGCTCGACCTAAGAAGAGTGAGCTATGGATTGGGGGAATTCAGAGAACATTCCCTCTCACTCTTGGAAGTTGTGCCCTGCTAAAAGAGTGAACCCTGATATTCCAAAGGAACTAAGAAGATAACACTGAGCGGGTCTCCATGAGCATGCCAGGCATTAGGGCTTTCGTCCACATTTGCAGTGCAGCAGTAATAAATGCAGCAGAAGCAGAGACTTGAACAGTGCTGCACAGGCTTGGAATCCCAAAACCACCATGGGAAGGAGCCCAATCGGGCCTGCCAGAGGATAAGAGGCCACAGAGAGCAGCATCAAGGTGCCCTAGCTGCCTGGCTGCCCACTGGCCACAGACACATGGAATTGTCCAGTGGAGACCATCAAGCTGGCCCAAACTAGAAGAAATGCCCAACTAGCTCCTAGACTAGTAAGCCAAAGAAAAGGGGTATCGTTGGGCCAGGCTCAATGGCTCATACCTGTAATCCCAGCACTTTGGGAGGCCAAGGTGGGAGGATCCCTTGAGGTCAGGAGTTCGAGACCAGCCGGGCCAACATGGCAAAGCCCTATCTCTACTAAAAATACAAAAATTAGCCGGGTATGGGGCACATATCTGTAATCCCAGCTACTCATGAGGCTAAGGCACAAGAATTGCTTGAACCCGGGAGGTGGAGGTTGCAGTGAGCCAGGATCGTGCCACTGTGCTCCACCCTGAGTGACAGAGCAAGACTGTCAAAATTTCTAATGAAGAACATCCTCCCCTTCCTAAACAAAATTCCATTTCTTTGTACAAATATAGGACTAGAGAGTAGCGAAACCTCCTGCAACTCAAATATTCTTCCAGAAGCCAGGTGAGGAATGACAGAAGTAGTGAATGAGAACCAGAATGAGCTCTGGGGTGGGGAGTGGTGACAGGAGAGGAAGCCGAAGTCCATAAGAAGATGTGCCAAAGCCACTCCTCTTCCATGGCTGCAGCCACCAGAACCAGCCACAAATGTGGTCATCTTGCCCATGGTTAGGCTCACCTTGAAAAACAGAACCTTCTCAACTGTAGAGAAAAGCATAGACATCAGCAGGTACTTATGTGCAGCAAAGTCCATTCCACAATATGCTCTTACTGATCTGGAAACAACATAGTCACAAATAAATGGGTTAAGAAAGTGGTTGCAGCTGGGTGCAGTGGCTCACACCTGTAATCCCAACACTTTGGGAGGCTGAGGTGGGCGGATCACCTGAGGTCAGGTGTTTGAGACCAGCCTGACCAACATGGAGAAACCCCGCCTCTACTAAAAATACAAAATTAGCCGGGCATGCCAGTGCATGCCTGTAATTGCAGCTACTCAGGAGGCTGAGGCAGGAGAATCGCTTGAACCCAGGAGGCGGAGGTTGTGGTGAGCCGAGATCACGCCATTGCACTCCTGCAGCCTGGGCAACAAGAGTGAAACTCTATCTCAAAAAAAAAAAAAAAAGGGGGGGGGTTGCTTCATTTAAAATTACTCATACTCACTATTGCCAAACTCCCCCCAAAAGTGGCAGCATTGCCTTTGTCTTTGGACACACTGGTGTTGGAGGTCATTGAGGAGGAACTCCATGTGGACCCCCAGCCGACTTTGTCCTCTTGGTTTCAGGGAAGCTCCAATTAGGCTTCGCCCGTTTCCTGTAGTGGGTGCCTGCAGACAGAAGCTCCTTCCAAGGCAGTGGCTGGGACAGCAGCTAAAAGACTTAACTTGGCAGACACTGTGAGTCAGTGCATGAAAAGGCCAGTGTGGAGATACAGATTAATTACATAGGGAAAAACAGCAACTGCCCAGAGGAGAAAGCTGCAGACAGCACCTTCACCAGGTGAGCCGGGTTAGCATCATCAGTCATGCCACATGCTGGCCTTATGTACCCTCTGATACCACACACTGAGGAGGATACCACGTCACTCTTATGATATTCTTGCAAAAAAATGCATAAGCTACATTTAATCAGGAGGAATGTGCCACAAAATCATGGCCAGTACTCTTCAAAAGTCTGAAGGTCATTAGAGACAAAGAAAAGTTGTGGAACCATTCCAGACTAAAAGAGACCAAGGACATTTGATGACTTAAATACAGCATGAGATATTGGACTGGTTCCTGAATCAGAGAAAGACATCAGTGGGGCCATGGAGGAAATTGGAAGAGGACGAGTGGATTAGTTAACAGTACTGCATCAATGCTAAGTCCCTGGGATTGACTATCTTAACATAATTATGTGAGGTGTAAACACTGGGGAAACTGGGGCAAGGCATACGGAAAATTTTTGTACTGTTTTTGCAACTTTAAGTTCCAACTTATTTCAAAATCAAGTTTAAAAAGTAAAAAATAAAATATCTTTAAAATTTAACAAGAAGGGAAAAAAGAGAGAGAGAGAAGCTACCACCACTGTTGGCTGACATCTATCTTCTTTAAATTTAGTGGGAAAGAAATGATCATTTTTGGCCAGGCAAGGTAATCCCAGCACTTTGGGACACCGAGGCAGGTGGATCACCTGAGGTCAGGAGTTCGATACCAGCTTGACCAACATGGTGAAATCCCATCTCTACTGAAAATACAAAAAATTAGCCCAGCTTGGTAGCTGGTGCCTGTAATCCCAGCTACTTGGGAGGCTGAGGCAGGAGAATCACTTGAACCCGGGAGGTAGAGGTTGTAGTGAGCTGAGATTGCACCATTGCGCTCCATCCTGGGCAACAAGAGTGAAACTCCATCTCAAAAAAAAAAAAGAAATTATTATTTTTTTTTTTTTGAGATGGAGTCTTGCTTTGTTGCCCAGGCTGGAGTGCAGTGGCATGATCTTGGCTCACTGCAAACTCTGCCTCCCAGTTTCAAGTGATTCTCCTGCCTCAGCCTCCCAAGTAGCTGGGACTATAGGCATGTGCCACCACACCAGCTAATTTTTTTTAGTAGAGATGGGATTTCACCGTGTTAGCCAGGATGGTCTCAGTATCCTGACCTCGTGATCCGCCCTCCTCGGCCTCCCAAAGTGCTGGGATTACAGGCGTGAACCACTGCGCACACCCATCATTTTTTAATTCATTTGGCTACCAGCCCTCAGAAGGTTAAGAGACAGTCATGTGGTGGACATTTGTTTGGGGCCACCCTGCATCACCCACTCACCACTTCCTCTCCCCCCAGGTTTTCATTGAGGAGTCTATTCTTCCCCTGACTTGCAGTCATAAGATTCTGGGGAAGGAGCTGCTAACTCCAGCCCTAGGAAAGAGGTATGTGGCCCAAGCCTACCCAGCAGCATATTCCGTCTCCTTGGCCCTGGACTTGGTCTTGCTCTGTTGCCCAGGCTGGAGTGCAATGGCCCTCCACGGAGGGCATGTGACAGCAGGAAGAAGACTTAATTCTGAGAGTTTGGCTTAAGCATCAGGAGGCTGTCACGACCAGCCCCACCTCCACTGGACTTGAACAAGCACAATGGGTACCAAAGCTACCTCTGTGACCAGCTGCTGCCAGGAGGGAGTCTGTCCCAGCAAGGAACCAGCCCTGAAGCTGCAGAAATGAGTCCTGCCACAGCACCTGATCCCTGATCAGGCCACACCTGACTCCACCCCGTGACACCTGTAGCTAGAAGAGGTCAGGAAGCCCCCTGTCCTTCAGCCATTCCGGATTGCAGGGGCCTCAGGCAATCAAGAGAACCATGTTTAGCTGAGTTCCATCTCCTGCTGAGAAAGTCAAGATCAGCCAAACCACATGCTGCAGTGTCAGAGTCTCGGGTTATGAAAGGTGGCATCAGTGGGGTAGTGAAGACAGGAGGAAAGGGCAAGAGAGGCCACCAGTGTGCCTCTGGGAGGACAAATGTTTTGCATTGGCCAGCATGCCCCCATACTTTGGTGTTCTGACAACCCAGCCACTTAATCAGCAAGAAATCAAGCCTTTCCTGTGATCCCCATGTCCAGTTCATCCTTTGCAAGTTCCTGGGCGGGGAGCAGAGTGGCTGTCACATAGACAAAGATACAGGCTGCCCACCAGCACCTACTTCTCCAACTTCAAGGTCCCCTGCTCCATCCACTGCTCCCCAGATGGCCTGGGCATCCCTGAATGTGGCCAGCCCTTTCCCCGTGAATCAGTTCCCTGCATGGAGTCCAGGTTGGTCAGAAAGGCCTGTGGACAATGTCTGAACCCCAGTCGAGGCTGAGCTCCACCAGTTCCTGTGCCCTAAGGAAGTCAGGAGATGGGGCTGAGCGTCCGGGGCCTGCTGCCTAGCAGATGACCACGAGGGGGCAGTGTGGAGCAGCTGGTAGGCCTGGCCAGCGGCTCCTGGCTGACCAGCCGGACCTGACTTCCCAACCTGCAATCCAACCGGAGGGAAGAGAAAATACACAGCCAGCGGCAACAGCCAACCCTGAGTGGCAGATTATGTTTATTTCCCAAACTTCCTGTAATTGATAAGTAATTGATTACCAAATAAATTTCATTACTAAAAAGAAAGAAAGAAGCCAGATCAGTAGATAACTGTTTTTCTGCATTATTTGTATCCAAATTCACACATTTGTCCAACTACAAAGATCCTGAACAGGCGTCACGGACCACTCCAGGACCGGCAGGGACTGCTTCAGGCAAGGAAGATTTGTACCCTTGGGAGCCGCTGTGCCCGTCTCCACCTGGGGTCCAGCGCAGCTCACCTGGGGCCCGGGAACCCTCGCCTTGAGGACAGGTGTGTCTCTTATCCTGTGTCCAGTTATTTTGGTTGTGATGGAACTCCATTTTGCCTCGGAGATTAACAGCGCCTGCACTTTGTATGCTTGAGGACGTTGCCAGGGGTGGTCTCTACCACCCCGCTCTTAACTTGTTTTCATAACGACATTTCCCAAATTCTCAGTCATTTCACGTGAAGCCTTCCCAATTTCTCCATGGATCCACCTCAACCGTGAAGACGCTGGACACGGAGTGCCATGAGGACTGAATATAACGGCAGGGGCCTGCGCCTAGGGGCGGGTCCCACAGCAGGACACTGCTCTTGCTGCCAGACCCACTGCTGGACCCAGGGTTTCTAAGCATTGATGACTCCCAACCACCCAGGGTTCTTGTTATGGACAGGATCATGTGCCCATAGTTCATATGTTGATGCCCTAAGCCCCGATATGGCTTAGAAATGGCACTTGGAAGGACATATTGGATTAGGGACTCACACTTTTGAAATGAGGTCATAAGTAAGTCCCTGATTCAATATGATGATGCATCCTTAGAAAAAGAGGAACAGATGCACGGTGCTGTGCTCGCTCGCTCTCTTCCCTCTCTCTATCTATCTATCTCTCTCTCTTTCTCTCCACATAAGCACAGGGGAAAGGCCATGTGAGGACACAGTGTCCACAAGCCAGGAAGCAGGCCTTCATCAGAAACCAGACTTGCCAGCACCTTGATCTTCAGCCTCCAGAACAGTGACAGAATGAATGTCTGCCGTTTGAGCCCCCAGCCTGTGGTATCATGTGAGGCAGCCTGCGCTGGCACCTGCAGTTCTCTTAGGACCGTAGAGATGCTCACCCGGAACAGAGGCCACCGTGTCCATTGTCTGTGCAGGGCTGTTCTCACCCCTGCCCAGGGGTGCACCACAAACACCTGATGGTCTCATGCTGCCCCCAGCCACAAACACACACACCCCATCCATGAGCAGTAGAAATAAGCATCCAGGAAAGGAATCAGGGAGCTAATTCCTCTTCCTAATGCTAAGAATTGCTCAGAAATCCACGCGCTTTTAACCTCTCACTTGTCTGGAGCTCTGACAGACCTTCCTCTCTGGATGGCAGCTGTGTGTGCTTCAACCTGTTTCAGCACAGTCACCCCACTCCCCTGCCTCCCCTCTGCTCCTCATGGCCAGGACACCTCGCAAGGACCCTCCCTCACCCTCTACCTTGAGGGCAGCCATAAGCAGTAGCCTGGGGCTTGGGGGATGGGAGCTGGGACCCCCTTACCTACCACTCTATGGGTGGTGGTTCACCCCAGTTGGGGATAAGGCTGCAGGGAACACAGTGTTGGAGCCCCTTAAGCATGGCCAAGAAGAAGCACTTCATGGAGACACTCAGGCAGGAACACGGCAGGGGCTGTGTCTGGTGCTCAGGGTCCTACATCCCAGAGAATGCAGAGGAAAGCAGGGCCGACCTCCCTGCCACAGGCCGCCTCTAGTCTACCCCATAGCCCCAGGAAAACAAGCTCTGCAACCTTTCCCTTTGAGGGGTTCATGGGGAAGGGAGCAGTCCCAGCCAAGAAGACACAAGTTGAGGAGCATCCTTCCAGGCTTGTGGGCCCCGAGGAATAGCTGCCCTGGCCCTCCCGTACCTCCATTGGCCATTCTCCCTCTTCCCCTTCTCCTCTCAAGACAGCAGACATGTCTCCCTTGTCACCTGCTAGCAAACTGGAAGACTGTCTTCCTCCTTCAGCAAGCACCCCTGGGAGACTTTATCTTCAGCAGACAAGCTCTTTGCTCACTCTGCACGGGGAGAATTCAGGAGGCCTTGGAGGTCACGAGGAAACCTGGCCCACGTGGGAGCTGGGGGCCCAGGGCCACCACATAGGTGTGAGCCCCCAGCGTGAGGAAGAAGCAGTCACCTGTTGAACCAGGTATAAAAGGAGTTGAGGTCTTCCCATGTGCAACCTTCCTAATATGTTTGATACGCATCTTTTTGTTTGTATGTATTTTTAGAAAATGTTTATTGTTTTGTGTGCAAAAAAATTAATAAAAAAAATATATAAAAATAAAAAAATAAAAAATAAAAATAAAAGGAGTCGAGAAATCTTGAGAAGTCTAGGTCCATTGCTGGGGACTCACATGTCGGGAGAGTCAAGCGCATTGGGTTTTTGTTTGTGTTTTCCAATATTTTGTTTGTTTGTTTTTTTGTTTTGTTTTGTTTTTGAGACGGAGTCTCGCTCCGTCACCCAGGCTGGAGTGCAGTGGCACAATCTCGGCTCACTACAACCTCCATCTCCTGGGCCCAAGCGATCCTCCTGCCTCAGCCTCCCAAGTAGCTGGGATTAGAGTTTCCCACCACCACACCCAACTAATCTTTTGTATTTTTTAGTAGAGACGGGATTTCACCATGTTGGCCAGGCTGATCTCAAACTCCTGACCTCGTGATTCACCTGCCTCAGCCTCCCAAAGTGCTGGGATTATAGGCATGAGCCACCATGCCTGGCCTAATTTTTTTATTTTTAATTTTTGTGGGTACATAGTAGGTGTGTATATTTATGGGGTACATGAGATGTTTTGATACAGGCATGCAGTGCATAATAATCACATTATGAAGAATCAGAGTATTCATCCCCTCAAGCATTTATCTTTTGTGTTACAAACAATGCAATTATAGTTATTTTTAAATGTACAATCAAATGATTATTGATGGTAATCACACTATTGTGCTATCAAATATTAGGTCTTATTTATTCTTTGTATTTTTTTGTACCCATTAACCATTCCCACCTTCCTCCCAACCCCACTACCCTTTCCAGCTTTTGGTAACCAACCTTCTACTCTTTATGTCCAAGAGTTCAATTGTTTTGATTGTTAGATCCCACAAATAAGAGAGAACATGTGATGTTTGTCTTTCTGTGCCTAGCTTATTTCACTTCACATAAGGGCCTTCTTTTCCATCTATATTATTGCAAATGACAGAATCTCATTTTTTTAATGGCTGAAGACTACTCCATTGTGTATGCGTACCATGTTTTCTTTATCCATTCATCTGTTGATGGACACTTAGGTTGCTTCCAAATCTTGGCTGTTGTGAACAGTGCTGCAATAAACATGGGGTTGCAGATACCTCTTCAATATACTGGCTTCCTTTTCCTTTCTTTTGGGTATATACCCAGCAGCAGGATTGCTGAGTCACATGGTCACAGCACATTGTTGATGAGCACAGACTCACAGAATGCAGGACAGGGATGGTGCGGGGGGGAGAACAGCTGCACTCTCGGGGTGTCCAACTCCTCTTCAATATCTTTCCCTCACCTAATTCACAGCAATGGCTTTAAAGGAATAAGAAGGGGAGGGTGAGCTTAATGCCAGATCTTTTAATGACCTCCTTTTAAGCTTAAAAATGCAGTTTCAAAATCAAAGAGTCCTACAAAAAGAAATTATTTAAAGTAAGTTATGCAACGTGTGCCCTTTGGAAAAACAGCACTGTCCTTAGAGTTATGCCCCCAGGATGGCAGGGGACAGGCCCTACATCTGCAAACACATGTGCTCAGACCACCTGGCCCCTGCCAGGATCCCCCGCCCCTGGCCCTCTGCAAGTTTCCAGTCTTCGCAAAAATCCATTCAAGTCTGGAAAACATTCCTCTCCCCGACAAGCTGGCTCCTTCCCTCTATTCAGATCAGCTAAAAATCCTCTTCCTAAGGATCCAGCCCCAAATATGCTGTATAAGGAAGTCCCCACCTCAAAATCTCCACTGCTCTATTTCTTACTAAAATTCCTGTGGACAAAGGACAGACAGAGCTCAACGTCATCTCTCTGCACACTGACCTAAATGCATATCTAATTGCTTCCTTTGGAACGACTAATCAGAAACTCAAAAGAATGCAATCATTTGTCTCTTATCTACCTATGACCTGGAAGCCTCCTCCCTGCTTCCAGTTGTCCCACCTTTCTGGACCAAACCAATGTACATCTTACATATATTGATTGATGTCTCATGTCTCCCTAAAATGTATAAAACTAAGCTCCCTAAAATGTATAAAACTAACCTTGGGCATATGTTATTGGGACCTCCTGAGGCTGTGTCACAGGCATGTCCTTAATCTTGGCAAAATAAACTTCCTACATTGATTGAGACTTGTCTCAGATACTCTTTGGTTTACAGTATGGTACCACATTTGTGTATCCATTCATCAATTGGCAGACATATGGGTTGCTTCCAGTGTTTGACAATGGTGAATAATACTGCTATGAACATTTGTGTATATGCCTTTCTGGGGCATATGTTTTCAGTTCTCTTGGGTATATATATGAGTGGAATTGCTAGACCATATGAAAACATTTAACTTTTTAAAGAAACCACTAAACTGTTTTACAAAGAGGCTGTACCATGTTACAATCCCAGCAAGAATACAGATGTTCCAGAGGCTCCACATCCTCACCAATACTTGTTATTAACAGTCTTTCTCATTCTAGCCATGCTAGTGGCAGGGAGGTGGTATCTCACGGTGCTTTTGATTTGCATTTATTTGATAACTACTAACATTTAGCACTTCTTCACGTACTTTTTGACCACTTGTGTATTTTCTTTGGAGAACTGTCTATACAGATCTTTTTTAAAATTGTGGCAAAATGCTCATAACATAACACCATCCTAACCATTTTAGTGTACAGTTTAGCAGTGGTAAGTATATCTGCACTGTTGGGCAACCCATCTCCAGAACATTTTCACACCCACTAAAAACCATGCCCCATTTCCCCTCCCCCTGCTCTTGGCAACCACCAGCCTACCATTTCCATGCATTCAACCACCTGCTCATGAGTGCAATGAGTAACTCTATTCAATCCCCCAGTGTGATGATCCTATAGAAAACATGTCCATTTTATTATGGAACTCTTTGGGGCACCAATCTCTGTTAGAGCATTTCTCCAATATCACCCAAGATATTATGAGTATTTCAGGTTTCAAGACTACTGTATGGCCAGGCACAGTAGCTCATGCCTGTAATCGCAGCACTTTGGAAGGCTGAGGCAGGGGGATCACTTGAGCCCAGGAGTTCGAAACCAACCTGGGCAACATGGCAAAATGCCCTCTCCACAAAAAATACAAAAATTAGCTGAGCATAGTGGTGCACACCTGTAGTCCCAGCTATCCAGGAGGCTGAGGTAGGAGGACTGCCTGAGCCCGAGAGGTAGAGGCTGCAATGAGCTGAGATGTCACCACTGCACTCCAGCCTTGGTGACAGAGCAAGACCTTGTCTCAAAAAACAAAAAAAAATTGACTATTTTATGTCCTTCAATCAATCATAGGAACAATTTCAATAAATGTTCAATAGCAAGCTAGTAATTGCCCCTCAGGTGGGAACTCCCTGGTCCACAAGTAAATCTGCCCTTCAGGCAATATTAATTGGACATATTAATGGGAACAAGCAAGATTACCCAGGCCCACACAGGGTGCTAATTTCAACAGTGCAGAACAGAGGCTGCAGTGCTGGCACCAAAGTCTCTGCACAATGGCCTCTTGTGGGACACGGACTGAGGCTTATGGCACCAGCCTGCAAGCACATCCCGGCCACACGTGAGTTAGATCCATCTGTCTTGGGTGCCTCTTCACCAGGAGGATTAAAGAACAATATCCAGGGTGGTGTCAAAGTGCTGGGCCTCCTTCTCCTAACTCAGATACTCTTAGGGTGACACGGGGGATGGAGAGCTAAGGTGTCCGTCATTAAAGCGAGGCTCAGCCTCAACTCAGAGGGAGACTCATGATCCCCCTTCACCTCCCAACACCCGGGTCACACAGCACAGGCCGATCGCCCTGTGTTTTGCCAGGGTCGGCAGCTCCTTCTGGCCGGCAGGAGCTTCCGCTGCTGAGCATGCCGCCTGGTGGGGGCACGGCTCACCCGATCCGAGGGCATCTCCAAAGGCCCGTCACTCGTCCTGTGTGTGACTACCTGCAGGGTGTACTGGGCATGTTTAACACCCAGCTGCAGGAGGAGCCGCTACTTAGAAGTGTTTTCTGATTTCTGCTCCGTGTATACTCCCCCATGGCCCATTTCAGGCCCGTTTCCTACTATGGGTGGGAGGCCGAAGAGGGGTTCGCAGGAGAGCCCTAGGAGCTGTCCCCACCTAGGATCTACTCCACCTATCCACAGAGTCAGAACATGTTTGTCCCAAGGGCAGGCACAAGGGCTGGGATAGAGAAAGCCCCCAGTAATACAATAGAGTGAATGAATGAGCACACACTCCAGAAACAACACCAACAAAAGTGTTAAAGGTTCTGGTGCTATTAGAACTGAACTTGGGGTCAGCTATTTAGGGACACGCCAACAGGAATCAGATGCATTCCGTCTGGAGGTGGGCTATGGGGGACTGAGGGAGGGAGAAACCGCCTTCTCTGGGTACATGCTCCTCAGCTTTGGGACACCTATTCACCTTCTCTATTTGTTTGGGGACCAGAAGCCACTCAAGTCTGCAAGGAAGAGATAAACATGGGCCCTATGTGGCCACCCCCTCCCTGCGTGCCCTCTGATGGTGAAAATGTTTCTCTGAATAGATGTGGTCCTGGCTCTCCTGGCTGAAGGTCTCCGGTGGAGACGTTAAATGGGCAAGGTACAATTCTGAGGAGGACTGGCCTGCACCCCCATCTTGCCCAGTGAGACGCCCCTAGGTGTTCAAGGCTTCATGGTGGGACTGGGCCCCTCCTCCTGACGGAGTAAAGCCCTTGGTGAATTACACAGGACTGGACTAAACCCACTGACACAGGAACTTGCCATTTAGTTTAATTCAACCCTTGCTTGGAAACAGGAGCTCTTGCCATAGCAACGGTGGAATCACAAGTTTCCCTGCCCACTCCACACGCGCAGCACAGTTACCAGCGCCAAACTGTGGTAGGAGAGAAAGAGAATTTCAACAGGAAAATAAAACATCAGTTCTGATTCTGCCAGCTAGCTTTAAGATTATTAAGGTCTTTAAGATTTTCCCATGTACAGACCTCAACATTCTTCCTGCACAGTGGAGACATCTTCCAAAGCACCTACAGCTCCAAGCTCTGATCATGTGAAAGCATCAAAACAAGGTCAGAAGCTGTGGCTCGCACATGTAATCCCAGCATTTTGGGAGGTGGAGGCGAGTGGATCACCTGAAGGTCAGGAGTTCGAGGCCAGCCTGGACAATATAGTGAAACCCCGTCTCTACTAAAAATACTAAAAAAAATTAGCCTGGCATGGTGGCACGCACCTGTAGTCCCCAGATGCTCAGGAGGCTGAGGTTAGAGAATCGCTCGAACCCAGGAGGCAAAGGTTGCAGTGAGCTAAGATCACGCCATTGCACTCCAGCCTGGGCAACAGAGCAAGACTCCGTCTGAAAAAAAAAAAGAAAAGAAAAGAAAAGAAAGCATCAAAACAGTATTGGGTACCTGGCACCAGTGGCTCATGCCTGTAATCCCAGCACTTTGGGAGGCCAACTCAGGTGGATCACCTGAGGTCAGGAGTTCGAGACCAGCCTGGCCAACATGGTGAAACCCTGTCTCTACTAAAAATACAAAAATTAGCCAGGCGTGGTGGTGTACTCCTGTAATCCCAGCTACTCGGGAGGCTGAGGCAGAAGAATCGTTTGAACCCAGGAGGCGGAAGTTTCAGTGAGCCAAGATCCCACCACTGCACTCCGGCCTGGGCGACAGAGCGAGACTCCGTCTCAAAAAAACAAAACAAAACAAAACAAAAGCCAGTATTGGGCTCTTCCTGTTAAATCTGAGGTTCTCTGAAGCTAACCAAATGAACCAAGCATTTACATAATGTTTGCTGGGTGCTGGATGCTCTTCTAAGAAGTCTGCATATATTCACAATCTATCTAGTCCCCCAACAACCTTATGAGATAGGTGTGATAATTATCACCATTTTACAAAAGAGGAAACTGAGGCATGATGAGGTAAACAAACTTGCCCAGGAGTTTGCATCTAAATAAAGGATTCAGACCTAGTACATCTCCATATTCTATTCACCAAAAAGTGAAGTACATCTTTGAAAATTAAAAACAAGTAAAACCTGCCAGGCATGGTGGTTCACGCCTGTAATCCCAGCATTTTGGGAGGCCAAGGCATGGGGATCGCTTGAGGTCTGGAGTTTGAGACCAGCCTGGCCAACATGGAGAAACCTCATCTCTACAAAAATACCAAAATTAGCTGGGCATGGTGGTGCGTGCCTGTAATCCCAGCTTTTTGGGAGGCTGAGGCAAGAGAATCACTTGAACCTGGGAGGCAGAGGTTGCAGTGGGCTGAGATCACACCACTGCACTCCAGCCTGGGCAACAGAGCAAGACTCTGTCTCAAAAATAAAAATAAAAATAAAAAAATTAATTAATTTTAAAAAATTAAAACAAGCAAAACCAAGAGTGACACCCTGTGAAAAACCACCGAGTACACTGCAAACTACGCAGGTGGGTGGACGAAGCCCTGAATGGGCATGGAGGTTTGCAAACATGAGGCATCCTGCAGAGGTCTGGAGAAAAGACCGCACATTGCTGGGAATGGCAAGATCTGGGAGCAAAAAGTGCAGAAGAAATAGCATACAAAAAACAATCTCTGCAAATAACCTAAATAAAAATATCAGCAAATCTAATTCTAAAACTCATTAAAATAATAATAAATCATGGCCAAATAGAATTTATCCCACAGGAAGGCAAGGAAAATTCAAATTAAGAATCTATTAACATAATTCACTATATTAATAAGTCAAAGAAGAAAAACCACATAATTGTCTGCATACAGCTAAAATGGCACTTTAAAAATTCAGCATTCCTGATTAAATTTTTAAAACACTTAATAACAATAAGTGCATATTATTATACAAAGCATATCTTAAACCAAAAATAAGTATTAAACTTGATATCAAAACACCAGACATATTTTCATTATGCCTCTGCCATTATTAATGTCAATTTAAGGCAAGAGAAAAGCCGAAGAGATGAAAAATTATACAAACGAAGGCAAAATTGGAAGATGGCACCTCCAAGTGCTTGGGAAATCCAGATGCAACTAAAATGCCTTAAAAACAATAAGGTGGCTGGCAAGAAACAACATGCTACACAGAACTTCTTTTCTATATATAAAGTTTGAAGGAAGAAAAAAAAGGAAGAAAGGATTATCTTTACAATGGCAACAGCAACAACATATGTGAAAAGTTACAAGCCATGCAGACTTGTATGGAAAAAACATGAAAACTCCAGCAAGTGGGCCAGGCATGGTGGCTCATGCCTGTAATCCCAATATTTTGGGAGGCCGAGGCAGGAGGATCACTTGAGGCCAGAAGTTCGAGACCAGCCTGGGCAACATGGCAAAACCCAGTCTCTACAAAAAAAATACAAAAAAATTATCCTGGTGTGATGGTGCATGCCTGTATTCCCAGCTACTAAGGAGGCTGAAGTGGGAACATCGCTTGAGCCTGGGAGATTGAGGCTACAGTGAGCCACGACTGTGCCACTGCACTCCAGCCTGGGTGAGAGTGAAGCCTTGTCTAAGAAAAAAATAATTCATCAAGAGATATAAAACAAAATTTGAATAAATGATAACTCAGATCTTCTTGATGGATCAAAGCCTCCATAATGTAACCAAGTGGGTTCTCATCAAACCATATTATAAACAAATGTGGAATGAATGTGGATTCATGTAAAAACAACAGGATTCTCTTCTGAACTACATACTGACATTTAGCTTATTGCAGAAAAACTAAACATGTGAGAATACCCAAGGAAGTTCTGCAAAAGAAGAGAAAACAGGGAAGATTTGCTCTACCAGATGATAAAACATTATAATGATACAGAAATTCAAATAGCTTGATAAGACAAACAGATTGATGGACTACATGGAAGGACCAGAAAGAGGCCCATGTATAAATGTAAATACGGAAAGATAACGCCAGATGCAGGTGACTCTTAGAGTTGTGGCCCCTACTGCTGATCCCCTGGGGGGCCCAGTGTCCCCTCAGTCTTTTCAGTGGCACCAGGCCTGCCTCTCACCCTCCCCAGTGCGGAACTGGGTCCATGGCTATCTGGCCAGGGATGACACCCCTAGGCCCTCTCTACTCAAGTACAGCCATGTGACCAAGTCTTGGCCAGAGAGAGGAAAGCTGAAGTTCTTAGTATGGATCCCCCTGTGCCATCCCATTCAGTAGCCACTAGCCACATGTGGGCATTTAAATTTAAATTTAAATTAATTAAAATAAGACATTGTTAAAGATGCAGTTAGTTGCACTAGCCATATTTCTTGTGCTCAAATAGTCGCATGTGCCTGTGGCTGCAGTGTTGGGCTATAGGGAATTCTGTGTACTTGATCATCTCTAACTTAAAAGCAAGTCACTTCCCCTGGGTATCCCCTAGCCCAGCCTGGCTCCACCCACAGTAGTAACACAGTAAGAACACGACCTGTGGTCACACAGTAAGAACACGACCTTAGGGGCAGGGTTGGGACTGGGTGAGGCAAGTCACGTACCTAGGTTGCAAAATTTAAGGAGGGACTAGCACCAAGCATCATCCAAGTGAGGACCCCCCTGAATTCTGAGCATCAGTACCTCCTTCAATTCAGGCTGGTCTTGGTCCTGCTGTAGGGAGTGGAAAGCAACCGGATGCAGAGAGCCCAGGGGTTGGCCTGGAGTCTGGGCTGCTCCCCACACAGAGAAGAAAGGCCCAAGTACTTAAGTCACAGCTCCAGGCCCTTGTGGTATAAGTGAGAGATTAGTGCCTTACGTATTAGTGTCTTATTTTATTAGTGGGAGAAAGACAGATTATTCCCTAAATCAGGATGGGACAACTGGCACACTGTTTAGAAAAACAGAGATGAATCTTTTTTTTTATTCTTTCACCAATTCATCTTGAAGTTAATTGTAGTCCAACAAAAGTCCTGGTTGGCATATATACGAGGACATTTATTGCAGTAAAAGTTAAAGACTGGCATCAATTCTATCAACCAAGGACTGTAGAGAATAAATTATAGTATACCCACTTTAACATGCTGCATAGACATTAAAAAGAATTCAAGGCCAGGCGCGGTGGCTCACGCCTGTAATCCCAGCACTTTGGGAGGCTGAGGCAGGCAAATCACGAAGTCAGGAGTTGGAGACCAGCCTGGCCGACATGGTGAAACCCTGTCTGTACTAAAAATACAAAAATTAGCTGGGGATGGTGGCAGGCGCCTGTAATCCCAGCTACTCAGGAGGTTGAGGCCGGAGAAGCTATTGAACCTGGGAGGCAGAGGTTGCAGTGAACCTAGGTTACATCATTGCACTCCAGCCTGGGCAACAGAGCAAGACTCCCCCAGAGAAAAAAAACAATTCACTAAGTCAGCAAATAGTTATAGAGAATCTACTATGTACCAGTTCTATCAACCAGGTAGATGGAATTTCTGCTCTCAAGGAAGTCACAGTCTGTCTGTGGAGAAAGAAAACATATTAGATGATAGATAGATAGATAGATAGATAGATAGATAGATAGATAGACAGACAGATAGATAATAGACAGATAGATGATAGATAGGTGATAGATAGATAGATAGATAATAGAAAGATGATAGATTAGAAATGATAGAGATAGATTAGATAGATGATAGATAGATAATAGATTAGATAGAAAGATAGATAATATACCACTTTCAATAGCATCAAAAGAAATAAAATACTTAGGAATAAACGTAACTAAAAAGATGGAAGACTTGAACACTGAAAACTACAAAACTTTGATGAAAGAAGTTCAGTAAGTGGTGTTGGGAAAACCAGAAAAGAATGAAACATGCAAAAGAATGAAATGTGTCCTTTGTCTACACCATACACAAAAATCAACTCAAAATGGATTAAAGATTTAAATGTAAGACCTGAAACTGTAAAACTCCTGGAAGAAAACATAAGGGATCGGCCAGGCACGGTGGCTCACGCCTGTAATCCCAGAACTTTCGGAGGCCGAGCTGGGTGGATCACCTGAGGTCAGGAGTTTGAGACCAGCCTGGTCAACATGGTGAAACTCTGTCTGTACTAAAAATATAAAAATTAGCCAGGTGTGATGGTGTGTGCCTGTAGTCCCAGCTACTCAGGAGGCTGAGGCAGGAGAATCGCTTGAACCCGGAAGGCAGAGGTTGTCATGAGCCGAGTTCACGCCACTGCACTCCAGCCTGAGTAACAGACCAAGACTCCATCTCAAAAAAAAAAGAAAAAAAAAGAAAAGAAAAGAAAACATAAAGGAAATCTTCATGACATTGGCCTTGGCAATGATTTAACGGATCTGGCACTAAAAGCACAGATAACTAAGGCAAAAACAGACAAGTGGGATTACATCAAACTAAAAAGCTTCAACACAGCAAAGAAAACAATCAACAGAGTGAAAAAGCAACCTATGCGATGGGAGAGAATAGCTGTAAACTGTATATCTGATTAAGAGGCTAATTTCCAAAGCATATAAGGAATTCATACAACTCAATAGAAAAAGCGAAACAAAAAATTAATAACTCAATTAAAAATGGGATTAGGACTTGAATAGGCACTTCTCCAAAAACATACAAATGGCTAACAGGTATATGAAAAGATGTTCAACATCACTAATTATCAGGGAAATGCAAATCAAAACCACAATGAGGTATCACCTCACACTTGTTAGAATGGCTATTATTAACAACAACAAAAATACAAGTGTTGGCTAGGCACAGTGGCTCATGCCTGTAATCCCAGCACTTTGGGAGACCGAGGCGGGTGGATCATGTGAGTTCAGAAGCTCAAGAACAGCCTGGCCAACGTGGTGAAACCCTGTCTCTACTAAAAACACAAAATTAGCCAGGTGTAGTGTCCGACACCTGTAATCCCAGCTAGTCAGGAGGCTGAGACAGGAGAATCACTTGAATCCGGGAGGCAGAGGCTGCAGTGAGCCAAGATCATGCCACTGCACTCCAACCTGGGCGAGATAGAGCAAGACTCTGTCTCAAAATTTTAAAAAAATTAAAATTAAAATACAAGCGTTGGAGAGGATGTGGAATAATTGGAACCCTTCTACCTTGTTGGTGGCAATGCAAAATTATGCAGCTGCTATGGAAAACAATATGGAGCAATTCCTCAAAAAATTAAAAATAGAACTCTCATATGATCCAGCAATCCTGCTTCTGGGTATTTATCCAAAAGAATTGAGATCAGGATCCCAGAAAGATCCTACAGTCCCATGTCCCTTGCAGCATTATTCGCAATAGCCAAGATGGAAAAATAACCATCATGTCCATCAACAGATGAATGGATAAAAAATGTGGTACACACATACAATGGAATATTATCCAGCCTCACAAAAGAGGGAAATCTTGCCATTTGTGACAACACAAATGAACCTTGAGGATATCATGCTCAGTGGAATAAACCAGGTGCAGAAGGACAAATACTGCATGATTCCACTTATAGGAGGTGTCTAAAGTAGTCAAACTCACAGGAATAGAGAGTAGAATGGTGGTTGCCAGAGGCTGGGGGAGGAAAAAATGGATACTACTCAATGGATATGAAGTTTCATCTGTGCAACAAGAGTAAGTTCTAGAGATCTGCTCCAAAACATTGTGCCTATAGTTGGCAATACTGTATTGTCAGCTAGAAATCTGTTGAGAGAGGAGATCTTATGTGAAGTCTTCTTACCAAAATAAAATCAAAATAAGAATCAAGAGGTCTAAAGAAAAAGAAATATCAGTAAATGTATAATAGACAGATGGTTGACAGAGATAAAGATAGATGAGAAAGAGAAAGGTAAATAAAAGACAGATAACAGATTAGACAGATTAATAGACAGATACAGCTGGGCACAGTGGCTCACGCCTGTAATCCCAGCACTTTGGGAGGCCGAGGCGAGTGGATCACCTGAGGTCGGGAGTTCAAGACCAGCCTGACCAACATGGAGAAACCCTGTCTCTACTAAAAATAAAAAATAAGCTGGGCATGGTGGCAAATGCCTGTAATCCCAGCTACACCAGAGGCTGAGGTAGGAGAATCACTTGAACCTGGGAGGTGGAGGTTGCAGTGAGCTGAGATCATGCCACTGCACTCCAGCCTGGGTGACAAGAGTGAAACTCCATCTCAATAAATAAATAAATAAATAAATAAATAGATATGTACATACATTGTACATATATACATGATAGATAATAGATGACAGATAAATAGATGACAGCTATAGACGATAGATAGATGATAGATAGATAGATAGATAGATAGATAGATAGATAGATAGATAGATAGATAGATAGATAGATAGATAACATAGAAAGAAAATAGATGATAGAAAGAGATGATCATTCCCTGCCAAAGGCATCAGATTTCCTCTCCAGGAAGTGGTCATTGAGGTCTTCTTTAAAGGGCCATGTCTGGGTGCAGTGGCTCACGTCTGTAATCCCAGCACTTTGGGAGGCCAAGGTGGGCAGATCACTTGAGGTCAGGAGTTTGAGACCAGCCTGGCCAACATGGTGAAACCCCATCTCTACTAAAAAGACAAAAATTAGCTGCTGTGGTGGTTCACACCTCTAATCCCAGCTACTCAGGAGGCTGAGGCAGGAGAATCACTTGAACGTGGGAGGTGGAGGTTGCAGTGAGCCGAGATCTCACCACTTCACTCCCACTTGGGTGACAGAGGGAGACTTCATCTCAAAAACATAATGATAAAAATAAATAAAGGTCCCTGGTGTCAGAATGGGGCAGTGGTCCTTACAGGTTCCTCCAGCCCCACTCTATCTTCTCCCTCTGAGGCTCACCCCTGCCTGAGGCCCTGACTCCACCACCTCATCATATACCATTATAACGATGAGTTTCATGTCAGCCCAGGCCTGGAGAGAGAAGAACCAAATGCCTGTTGAATGAATGAATGGATGAATTAATTAATTGATATCTAAAACCTTGTACTAATACAATACATTTACCTGAAGATGATTATTTGTAACAAAATCATGACAACACATACATAAGGAAAGAAGAATAAAGATCATTACTTTTCTGTTTCAGAAAGTGAAAATAGAAGAGCAAAAAGAACATAGGAATGAAAAATGATGTCTCTTATGCCTTATCACTGCAAATGCTTACCCAAAAAAACCATAAGGCTTTAATCTTGAGGATTTATTCCAGGTAAATATATCTGGAATAATATCAGATCTTTTACATGAAGTATAAAGGAGATATGATTTGTTATGTCCCTAGCCAGCCCTCTCTCTGTCACTCCACAGCTAGACAAGAAAAATGTTCTTCTTACCCTGTCGGACTCTCCACCTCCCTGACCCGCTGGAAAGGGCCTCTGGGTCAGACCCAGCTGCAGATGTAGCACCAGGAGAAAAAAGTAAAGCGATGCAGATTCAACCAGACATGCTGCAACATGCTATGTAGCAAGGAGTTCAGAGACAAGGAAAAGGAGGGTGGGGAGCAGAGCCACATGGGCTGTGCCTCAAGAGGAGTGGATGGAAGACTCTGGAGGGCTATTTGGGGAGGAGAAGCAAGGGTTTTTTGTTGTTGTTGTTGTTGTTTGGGCTTTTTTGAGACAGAGTTTCGCTCTTGTCACCCAGGCTGGAGTGCAATGGCACGATCTCAGCTCACTGCAACCTCCGCCTCCCGGGTTCAATCAATTCTCCGCCTCAGCCTCCTGAGTAGCTGAGATTACAGGCGCACATCACCATGCCCGGCTAGCAAGGGAGGTTTTAGATGAGTAGCCTTGGGTTGTGAAGTGGATCTCCTCAATTATTTTTCAAATGATGCAAGTAACAATTGGAGTTTGGTTTTTGCAATTATTATGGCATTCACTGAAGGCAAGACTGGGTCCCATGGGACATTAGATTATAGATGGGTTTTTCACGTGGAGTGGAAGGATATCATCCAGGATTTCAGATCTAAGATTCCTAGCTAGCTGCACCTAGTTTAAAATCATCCTTTTAGGTCTTAGTCATGGGCAATTTTTCCACTACTTCCTACCTCTGGTGTAAAGTGGTCAGATTCAATTGGGCACAATTGTTCTCATTCTCATACTCCAACGCAAAATCAGACAGATATTGTAGAAATAACTTTGAACTTGTCATTACAACTGTGGAGGTATTATAAAGGTTAAGAATGCATGTTTCACTGAGCGCGGTGGCTCACGCCTGTAATCCCAGCACTTTGGGAGGCCAAGGCGGGTGGATCACGAGGTTAGGAGATTGAGACCATCCTGGCTAACACGGTGAAACCCCATCTCTACTAAAAATACAAAAAATTAGCTGGGTGTGGTGGTGGGCGCCTGTAGTCCCAGCTACTCGGGAGGCTGAGGCAGGAGAATGGCGTGAACCCAGGAGGCAGAGTTTGCAGTGAGTGGAGATCGCCATTGCACTCCAGCCTGGGTGACAGAGAGAGACTCCATCTCAAAAAAAAAAAAAAGAATGCATGTTTAAAGCAGAAAACTAGATTCACATGGCATTTTGTCAGTTCACTAAATTAAGTAAAATTTTAAAAGGAGTCTTCCTTGTAGAATTACAAACATAAAATTAACTTTTCTCAACAATCAGGCAAATAGGCAGTTTAAACACATGCATGCAATTTCACTCACTAATAGAGCCATTAAAATGACAGCAAAGGATTTGCTTTTTTAATGGCAAACAAAAGAGTAAACAAAACAAAAACATATTTGGAAGCTGTAAAAGCAGAAGGGGAGTGGAGGCTGACTCCACAGACACACAAGCGCGATCTGGGCCACAGCTGGAAAATGTGAGAACCAACTGGTTTATCCCAAGTAATCCTCAAATGCCTGGGGGCCAGTGGCTCCAGAAGCCCCCTTGAAGTAGCAATACAGGCACCTATAAGGAAGAGTGTGAAGTGTTTACAAAGTGGTTTGATCTCCAGGTTCCCTCCCACCTCCACATGCTGAGTGATTGAACTTACCACCCCTGAGGTGGCAAATGGGCTCTCTTGGTTGAGAAATACGTGGCTGAAAGTAAGAGTGCCAAAGTGAAATCAGGCTAATTTCATGAAAAGGTATGATCCTACCCAGCTCCCAGAACACTGAGCCTTTCATCCCTCATCCTGATAGGAGATAAGAGGATGCTTTCTAGTAAATGTGATAAGCCAGAAAGAGCAATCTTGCTAACAGAATGGCCCCAGCAGGATCACTCTACAGGGGAGTTCAGCGTTACCAAGCCCCACTGATGTTCTGCTAAGTCCCTCCCAAAATAAACAGGAGAGAGAAGCAACAGGGGAAGGGGAAGCCACTTGGGGTAAACAGAAACTGTGCAGAAAGAAGACATTTTAAAAATATGGTTAATATCCTTAGGGAGGTATGAGGAGATATTGCTTTCATGGAACTAGAACAGAACGCTATGAAAGAAAGAGATAGGAAGGGAAGGAGGGAGAGAAGAGAGACAGAGAGAAACTGACTCAGACAACAAAGAACTCTTTATATGTATTAAAATCATGATAGCAGATAAAGGGCTAGAAGATAAATTTGAGGAAATCTCTCAAAAAGTAGAACAAAAATAAAAAGAGATGGCAGATAGAAGAGAAAAATATAAGGATGTTAGAGGTCCAATCTAGAAAGTCCAACATTCAAATACTAGGGATTGCAGAAAGACAAAGCCAACAGAACAGAAGACAGAAAATTAAGCAAAATAACTCTGAAACATTTCCCAGAAGAAAACGAGTGTGTTTCCAGACTGAACAGCTCACAAGAGCCAACAGGCCCTAGGGTGAAAACAGAGGCTTGCTAAGGCATCATGAAAGTATAGAACAACAGGCAAGGAGAATATCTGACAAGTTCCGAGAGAGAATAGACCACACTTGAGATGCAGCAGGGACCCCTCTTGGAGGCCTGCCACCCCCGACAAGCACGGAAATAAAGGAACATCTTGAGTTTCTTTAAGGGAAATTCCAGGCACCTACCTAGTCTTAAGAAGTAAATGAGCAACCTAGAAAACAAGAAGGTGACGAGAGCCTCACGCAATAGCCAAGGAAGTCAGAGCCACAGAATGTTCGGTTCCCTACAGAAACTAAAGTTTACACCTTAACAATATTCTTGAGTTGCTTTTCAGAAACCTGGACCATACCAAAAGGAAAATGTCATTTACTGGCACATAGACCTCAGAGAAGAGAGAATTGAGGACCGAACTGTGACCACTGTTCTCTATTCTAAATTTCTTCCTACTAAGGGGCCTGGAGGAAGTCACACCCACAGGCCAGAGCTCAAGATTCCTTTCTGCTGACCCCAAGTTTTTAGACAAAGCTTAACCAATCACAAATCGGAAAATCCTTGAATCTACCTATGACCTATGAGCTTCCCTGCCTCAAGATGTCCCACCTTTTTAGGCCAAACCAATGCGTAGCTTCCATGTATTCATTTATTACTTTGCATGTAACCTCTGCCTCCCGCCTTTAAAAACCCTTACATGTAAGCCATCAAGTTTGGGTCTTAAGCCTGAGCTGCCTGATTCTTGTTGGCACCTCGCAATAAATGCCTCACTTTCTCTCACTGCAATCACCATGTCAGTGTTTAGCTTTGCTGTGCTGGGTGGGCAGACCCAGGTTCAGCTTGGTCACTGATGTAGTTTGGATGTGTGTCCCTTCCCAAATATCATGTTGAATTGTAACTCCCATTGTTGGAGGTGGGGCTTGGTGGGTGGTGATTGGATCATGGGGATGGATTTCTCGTGAATGGTTTAGTGCCATTCTCTTGGTATTGTCCCTGCAATAGTGACTAAGCTCTTCCAAGATCTGGTAGTTTAAAAGTGTGTGGCAGGCCGGGCACTGTGGCTCAGGCCTGTAATCCCAGCACTTTGGGAGGCCAAGGTGGGCAGATCACCTGAGGTCAAGAGTTCGAGACCAGCAAGACCAATATGGAGAAAACCCATCTCTACTAAAAATACAAAAAAATTAGCCAGGCATGGTGGCACATGCCTGTAATCGCGGCTACTCCGGAGGCTGAGGCAGGAGAATCACTTAAACCTGGGAGGCGGAGGTTGCGGTGACAGCACCACTACACTCCAGCCTGGGCAACAAGTGCAAAACTCCACCTAAAAAAAACAAAAAAAATCATGTGGCACCTTCCCCCTCCCTTTCTTGCTCCTGCTCTGGGCATGTAACATGCCTGCTCGCCTTTCACCTTCTGCCATGATTGTAAGCTTCCTGAGGCCTCCCAAGAAGCTAAGCAAATGCCAGCATCATGCTTCCTGTACAGGCTGTAGAACCATGAGCCAGTCTCAGGTATCTACAGCAATGCAAGAATGGCCTAATACAGTAACCACTCACAGGGCCGGGGGTCACAGTGTAATTGGACCTCTCAACAATAACAAAGAAACAAAAAAAACTATGAGGTAGTGCCTTCAAATCACTGAAGGAAAGTACTTCCAACCTAAATTCTGCACCTGCCACTCATCCAGTGAGTATATATAGAATGGAGGCTTTTCAGACTCAGGAGCCTTCAAAGAGTTTGCCCCCTTTCACCTGTCCTTAGGAAACTATTAGAGGATGTATTCCAACAAAACAAGGGTGGAAACAAAGAAACAGAATGACAAGAAAGAGAAACTTAATGCAGGAGAGAGCCGTGGAGCAGCCTGGGGATCATTCCAAAGGGTGGCATCAGATTGACAGATGTACCAGGCACATAGCTCACCAGAACCTACGGAGAAGTTGGGAGGCTTCAGCACAGGTTTCTTCAAGAAGATAGAAGGGACAGACCAATGGATGTGTCTGCATATCTCGAGAGGAGACCTGGATAGCCAGTGGAGGGTTCAGGTTAGACTACTTATAGGCGCTGTATTCATCTGTTCAGGCTGCTATCACAAAATACCACAGATGAGTCTGTGTATCATAATAGAAATGCATTGTTCACAGTTTTGGAGGCTGGAAGTCCAAGGTCAAAATGGCAGTAGTTTCTGTGTCTCCTAAGGGCCCACTTCTTGTTCACAGATGGCATCTGCTCACTGTGTCCTCATATATTAGAAGGGGTAAGAGCCTCTCTTAGGAGGACACTACTCCCATTTATGAGGGCTCCACCCCACCCTCCTGACCTAATCACCTCCTAAAGGCCCCACCTCCTGACATCACCATCACCTGGGGGTTAGGACTTCAACACATGGATTATACCAGACAGAAACATTCAGACTGTGCCAAGTACATAGAATAAAATACACACACAAAGCAAACAGCCAGATAAGATAATTCTTTTTTTTTTTTTTTGAGACAGAGTCTTGCTCTGTCACCCAGGCTGGAGTGCAATGGCGCCATCTCAGCTCACTGCAAGCTCCACCTCCCAGGTTCAGCAGCCCACCTCAGCCTCTTGAGTAGCTGGGACTACAGGTGCATGCCACCATGCCTGGCTATTTTTTTTTTTTTTTTGTATTTTTAGTAGAGACAGGGTTTCACCATTTTAGAGACAGGGTTTCACCATATTAGCCAGGATGGTCTCCATCTCCTGACCTCGTGATCTGCACACGTTGGCCTCCAAAAGTGCTAGGATTACAGGCGTGAGCTACAGCACCCAGTTTTTTTTTTTTTTTTTTTTTTTTTTTTTTGAGACAAAGTCTCACTCTTGTTGCCCAGGCTGGAGTGCAATAGTGTGATCTTGGCACACTGCAACCTCCACCTCCTGGATTCAAGCAATTCTCCTGCCTCAGCCTCCTGAGTAGCTGGAATTACAGGCACCTGCCACCATGCCCAGCTAATTTTTGTATTTTTAGTAGAAACAGGGTTTCACCATGTTGTCCAGGCTGATCTTGAACTCCTGACCTCAGGCGATCCACCCACCTCGGCCTCTCAAAGTGCTGGGATTACAGGCGTGAGCCACCACACCTGACCCAACAGATAAGATAATTTTTTTTTCATTTTTTTTTTTAAGATGGGGTTTCGCTCTTTGTTGCCCAGGCTGGAGTGCAGTGGTGTGATCTCGGCTCACTGCAACCTCTGCCTCCTGGGTTCAAGCGATTCTGCTGCCTCAGCCTCCCGGGTAGCTGGAATTACAGGTGCCCACCACCATGCCCAGCTAATTTTGTATTTTTAGTAGAGACGGGATTTCACCACGTTGGCCAGGCTGGTCTTGAACTCCTGACCTTAGGTAATCCACCCACCTCGGCCTCCGAAAATGCTGGGATTACAGGCATGAGCCACCGTGCCCAGCCCAGATAATTCTTAAACAAAAATGCAGGAGAGAAGGGTAATCCAGTTTATCAAATGGCTCAAAGGTTCTAGATAGCTGGCAAAGTGGAGGTGATTAAAACGGATGCTCTTTTCAATCAAAATTAGCATAGGACACCCTACTGAAAGGATGGGGTTTTAAGGTACCTCCATGGTGTTTATAAATTCGGCCTAAGTCAGTCCAGCCCAACAGAGCATAATTCTTCTGACTGGTGAGCTCTGTGTCACCCCTCTTTTTCCTTTCTCTAGGAATGTCTGTGTCTGTGTGTGTGTTTGTGGTGTGTGTAGGTTATGTGTGTCGTGTATACGTGTGTTCTCTCAGTGACTGCCCCTCTCCAGTGCACAGTGACCAGCATTTCATGAGTCTCCCTGAGGTCTGCATGCACTCCTGCAGGAATGCCAGTGGCTGGGCATCTCCTGAGAGAGGGAAGGGCTCCCACCTGCCCCAGGCCTGATGGCTTGTGGAGCACCCTGGGCTTTGATAAAGATGCCCCAGTTGTGGGCTGAAATCAGTGAAATGACTTCAAGAAATTCAGTGGACAAGACACCTTTGCAGAGCCATGCTTCTCAGATGTTAGCGCCCATGGGGCTCACCAGGGAGTCTGGATGAGATGTGGGCCTGGGATGGGTCACGATGCTGCATGTCTTTCAACCCCTGCCCCATGGTGCCCACACCATGCTGCCACTGCTTGTCTATGTCCACACGCAGGGTGGCAAGTGTATAAAGATGAAAAGCAATGTACACACAGAAAAAATAAAAAGGTGGTGACTTTAGGGGACATATAGATGGACTAAAACATCCATCAGGATGATGGAATCTTTTTCCTGATGTTTGTCCACAGTGAGCACGTATTGCTTCTGGAACACAAGGGGCACAAGACACTTGTAGAAATAGTCACAAATTACACAGTTCTCGGAAAGAAGGCTGGAATACTTTGCCTTACATCAAGAAAAATTGTTTGGGATGTTATAATATCGAAGTATGTGTCGGCTGAGCATGGTGGCTCACGACTGTAATCACAGCACTTTGGGAGGCCGAGGTGAGTGGATCACTTGAGGTCAGGAGTTCGAGACCAGCCTGGCCAACATGAAAAAACCCCGTTTCAACTAAAAATACAAAATTAGCCAGGCTTGGTGGCAGGCGCCTGTAATCCCAGCTACTCAGGAGGCTGAGGCAACAGAATCGCTTGAACCCAGGAGGCAGAGATTGCAGTGAGCCAAGATGGTGCCGCTACACTCCAGCATGGGAGACAGAGTGAGGCTCTGTCTCAGAGAAAAAAAAAAGAATGTGTCTTCAGGGAGCAATAATGTTTCAAAGGACACATCACTCTCCCAGCCCTAGGTGATGAAGGCCCATGTCCTACAGGGCCAGCCCAGCCGAGGTGGACCCTGCCTCTCCCTCCAGTCACCCCAAAGCAAAATCTTCCAGCCCACAAACAGCAACACAGTTCTTGGCAATTACAAGCATGTTTACCAGGAGGGCCGTTTCTCTACCTTTTAAAAGTGTGTGGTTGTGGTTCACACACACACACACACACACGAACACTCACTTTATGGACACTCTACATGCAAGAGATGTCCACCCAGTTCCCAAGAATGTGTGATTGAAAATACCATAATTAGGCCGGGCACGGTGGCTCACGCCTGTAATCCCAGCACTTTGGGAGGCCGAGGCGGGTGGATCACCTGAGGTAAGGAGTTTGAGACCAGCCTGACCAATATGATGAAACCCCGTCTCTACTAAAAATACAAAAATTAGCTGGGCGTGGTGGTGGGCACCTGTAATCCCAGCTACTGGGGAGGCTGAGACAAGAGAATCACTTGAACCCAGGAGGCGGAGGTTGCAGTGAGCTGAGACTGCGCCATTGCACTCCAGCCTGGGCAACAAGAGTGAAACTCCATCTCAAAAAAAAAAAAAAGAAAAGAAAAAGCCATAATTAAATAAATATTCCATCTCTGAGTTTTGGAAGAAAACTGCATTCCTACATGACTTATTTGGGGCACGAATAACAATCAGGTTAGCGTAAATGCATCCTTAGTCAACCCACAGGGCCCCCAGGAGGCTGGGTCTCAGTGGTCAGGGAAGTTAAGTGACAGCACAGAGGGTGAGGGAGATTGAAGGGACTAATTAATCAACAGCTTATGTCTCAGTGGCACGGGTTCACTGAGTATCACCCACTGGGCTTCTTTACTCTGCTATTCCTGGTCCTAGTGGTGTCAGCTTTGCTCCAAATTCTCAGCTGAGGAACCCAGCAGGCTGACCAGATCTGCAGGTGAGGACTTGGCTAGAGATGGGTATCGGTATTTTCACAATCCCAGCTGATTGGATAAGAATGAGGCTGGAAAGTAACAGGAAAGATCCGCCAGCAAGAGGCCACAGGGGAAGCTGGGACAGTAATCTGAACCACTGACGGCTTTCACCACCATTAATAAAGATTGTTGCCGGGCACGGTGGCTCATGTCTGTAATCCCAGCACTTTAGGAGGCCGAGACGGGTGGATCACAAGGTCAGGAGATCGAGACCATCCTGGCTAACACGGTGAAACCCCGTCTCTACTAAAAATATAAAAAAATTAGCCGGGCGTGGTGGCGGGCCCCTGTAGTCCCAGCTACTAGGGAGACTGAGGCAGGAGAATGGCATGAACCCAGGAGGCGGAGCTTGCAGTGAGCCGAGATCGCGCCACTGCACTCCAGCCTGGGCGACTGAGCTAGACTCTGTCTCAAAAAAAAAAAAAAAGATTGTTTACTTCGATGGATTATTAACTTTTAGGTAACACTGAGGTTTGATCTTGAAGATGTGAAAACACACCCTTGAAAATTTCATTGCTTTCTAGGATATTGCAATGCTGTTACAAATAAGTGTGAAGAAAACAAAGAGAAGAAAATTCCAAGATGACATATAATTAAAAACTAGCACCTGTGACAAATAAGACATATTTAAGCATGGTATTTGTCAAGAGACTCCTTTTCTTCCCACTGGCACCTGGACTGGAATGAGAAAGAAGGCAATAGACTTGTTTATTAGCCAGGCTTGGTGGCAGGCGCCTGTAATCCCAGCTACTCGGGAGGCTGAAGCAACAGAATCACTTGAACCCAGGAGGCAGAGATTGCAGTGAGCCAAGATGGTGCAGCTTGCTAACTTTATTAAGATAGTTGTGAAAGCATATCATTAAAATAAATAGATCGCCGGACAATGTTATCAATAAATATATTATTTTATCTGAAGAGACTTTTACAAATAAATGTCTTGCATAGATTTCCAACAGCTCAGTATGAACATATGAGGATCCTTCCTTAAGCACAGGTGGATAAAAGTATGCAAAGAATAACAAAAATAACTATAATACAAACAGGCTGCATGATCAAAATACGGAGTGTATTATTTCCTGAGCAATAGTTGCTTTTGACCACAGCTTAGTGCTTCTGCTCTGAAATACAATGAAATCACACCAACAGAGGAAGGAACCCAACATGCTCCTCTTTGCCCCAGCGTCAGTGCTAGAGAAGCAGCACCTGTCCTGGCCCTCTGAGGTCCCTCCCACTTCAAACGGAGAAATTCTGGAAGATATCGGCCGCCTCCACCCAGTTCTGGAAGCAGGCCAGCCCCCGCTCCCGGATCTGCTTCCGCCCTTTGTTGGTGATGACCTCCCCATTTTGTTTCACAATCACAAGCTTGGGGATGGCTGTGACGTTGTACCTCTTCCTCAGCTCACTGCAGGAGAGAAGAGTGGTACCGAAGTTAGCACTTCCACATGCACATCTGAAGGGACACGCCCCCTCCCTCCAGCCTGAGGTACAGACAACTTGGAGGAAGCCACCAGGTGCCCCACCCCACCTGCTCCTGCTCTCCCTCCTGCTGGGGTGGGGGCTCCTTTCTTCTTGGTGCTACTATTTCTTTTTCTTTTTCTTTTTCTTTTTTGAGACGGAGTTTTGTTCTTGTCACCCAGGCTAGAGTGCAATGGCGCAATCTCGGCTCACTGCAACCTCCACCTCCCACATTCAAGCGATTCTCCTGCCTCAGCCTCCCAAGTAGCTGGGATTACAGGCATGTGCCACCACGTCCAGCTAATTTTTTGTATTTTTAGTAGAGACGGGGCTTCACCATGTTGGCCAGACTGGTCTTGACCTCCGGGCCTCAAGTGATCTGCCAGCCTTGGCCTCCCAAAGTGCTGGGATTACAGGAGTGAGCCACCACGCCCAGCCTTGGTGCTACCATTTGTAACCCAGTTCCACCCCAGAGAGCTGCCTGCAGCAGTGAACTCTCTGTATCTGTGCTACCCAATCCAGTAGCCACCGGCCACATATGGCTGGGAGAGCTCAGAATGTGGCTAGTGTGCCTAAGGAATTGAAGTTTTCATTTTAATTAACTTTTAATTTAAATTTAAGTTGTCACAAGTGGCTAGTGGCTACCAGATTGGATAGTGCAGGTCTAAACCCACAAATAAACCCAGTAATTTTTTATGTCCTCTACATCTCAAGGGGTTGAAAAATATCAGGTACATATAATGGTAAAAGTTAAAATTCCAGCCAGGTGTGGTTGCTCACACCTGTAATCCCAGCACTTCAGGAGACTGAGGTGGGAGGATGGCTTAAGCCCAAGAGTTCAAGACCAGCCTGGGCAACATAGTGAGACCTTGTCTCTACAAAAGTTAAAAAATTAGCTAGGCCGAGGCGGGCGGATCATGAGGTCAGGAGATCGAGACCACGGTGAAACCCCGTCTCTACTAAAAATACAAAAAAATTAGCCGGGCGTGGTGGCGGGCGCCTGTAGTCCCAGCTACTTGGAGAGGCTGAGGCAGGAGAATGGCGTGAACCCGGGAGGCGGAGCTTGCAGTGAGCCGAGATTGTGCCACTGCACTCCAGCCTGGGCGACAGAGTGAGACTCCATCTCAAAAAAAAAAAAAAAAAAAAAAAAAAATTAGCTAGGCGTGGTGGCATGCACCTATAGTCCCAGCTACTCGAAAGGCTGAGGTGGGAGGATCGCTTGAGCCCAGGAAGTCGAGGCTGCAGTGAGCTGTGTTAGTGCCTCTACATTCCAACCTGGGCGGCAGACCCCATTTCTAAGGAAGAAAAAAAAAAAAAGTTAAAATTCCATGAGTTCTAAATACATCTAGAGCCTCACTTGACTTTCCAACCTACAAATTCAATCATGCACCAATTGCCATTATAATGATGAGAGGTTTCTTAGCTTCATTTTACATCATTTACATTTACAGTATCTATAACCTGATGAGTGGTCTTTTTACAAAATTATTTGTATTCGTTTAGGGAAACGAGCATCTGCCTTCTTGGTTTTGCAATTCTCGTAATCTTCACTGGGATTACTCCCTCAAGACAGGGCAGCCGAGTGAAATCCCTTTCCTGTTTACCATGGCCAGGTCACCAGGGCCTCACAGTGACAGTAATCGGATTTCCTTGATCTGTCACCCTCAGGATTGTGAACCTGAGTGGAAGGAAAAACCCATTTGAGACCCTATTAGCAAATCTCCCCTTTGACATGTCCCTCAAGTTCTTCCTGCCACATTCTGGCATAAAGGTCAAAGACACACCATCACTCAAGCAGGAAAAAACACAGGGTCCCTTACGCTCAACAGAGAGAGAATATGCTTTGTTTCCAAACATCTATGAAGCAGTGACAAAATCAATCATGTTCTCAAGTCACAAAGGAAGTATTAATGAATTTCAAGTGGTCAATAACATATAGATCACTTAATCAGACCAAAGGTAACGGAATTGGAAACCAATAAATCATTTTTGGGGCCAGGCGCGGGTGGCACATGCCTGTAATCCCAGCACTTTGGGAGGCTGAGGTGGGCAGATCATGAGGGCAGGAGTTTGAGACCAGCCTAGCCAGCATAGTGAAATCCTGTCTCTGCTAAAAATACAAAAAATTAGCCAGGCATGGTGGCATGCACTTGTGGTCCCAGCTACTTGGGAGGCTGAGGCCAGAGAATTGCTTGAACCCAGCAGGTGGAAGTTGCAGTGAGCCGAGATCGTGCCACTGCACTCCAGCCTGGGTGACAGAGTGAGACTCTGTCTCAAAAAATAAAAATAAATATATATATATATATATATTTTTTTGTTCGTTTGTTTTTGTTTTTTGTTTTTTTGTTGTTGTTTGTTTTTTGAGATGGAGTCTTGCTCTGTCGCCCAGGCTGGAGTGCAGTGGTGTGATCTCAGCTCACTGCAAGCTCCGCCTCCCGGGTTCATGCCATTCTCCTGCCTCAGCCTCCCGAGTAGCTGGGACTACAGGCACCCACCACCATACCCAGCTAATTTTTTTGTATTTTTTCAGTAGAGACAGGGTTTCACCGTGTTAGCCAGGATGGTCTTGATCTCCTGACCTCGTGATCCACCTACCTCGGCCTCCCAAAGTGCTGGGATTACAGGCGTTAGCCACTGTGCCCAGCCAAAAAGAAACCATTTTTAAGAATGAGTTTTAAAACTAACTGTATATTATATGGGAAACAGCAATGCAGATGACAAAATATTTAAAACCGAACAATATGGAATATACCACAAATCCCAAGCTGTAAACACAATTAAACACACTTAGGAAGCTGTAGCCTTAAAAACACTTATTCAAAACTTTAGTATATAGATGACTTATGGATCTAATTCAAGAAGCTAGAAAAATGAGGATGGCACAAACACAAAGAAAGTAGAAAGAAAGGAGAATAAGATTGAGAACAAAAATTACTGACATAGGAAATGAACCAACAAAAACCAACATGGGGTGACCAATAAAACCCAATCTCGTTCTTAGGAAACACTAAAATGTGAAACAAATCTCTACCGAGCCTGGGCACAATGGCTCACACCTGTAATCCCAGCACTTTGGGAGGTCAAGGTAAGAGGATCACTTGAGCCCAAGAGTTCAAGACACCCCTGGGTGACATGACAAGACCCTGTCTCCACAAAATTAAAAAAAAAAATTAACCAGGTGTGGTTGTGCGCACCTGTAGTCCCAGCTACTCGGGAGGCTGAGGCAGGAGGATCGCTTGAACCCAGGAGTTCGAGGTTGCAGGGAGCAGTGACTACACCACTGCACTCCAGCCTGGATGATGGTGCAAGACCCTATCTCCAAAAACAAAACAAAACAAAAATCTACTGAGATTGAGCAAAGAAAAAGAGAAGGCACAAGAATGTCGAAAATCAGGCCAGCCTGGTCATTACACAGGCCCAGTGTGGACTGAACCTCCTTGAGGGGACACTGTTGGGAGGGCTGTGGCCTTTCTGGGGATGCATGACCCCTGCCAGGACAGGCCTATTCCCCAAAGAACCAGTGGACACAGACCCCACCCCGGCAGTCCGGACCTGCTCCCTGTGGTGTCCCATGACTCACCTGGGGAGGGAAAGGAAAAGTGGGAAAAAACAAACATGTAAACTATTCTCTAAAACCTATCATGCATAGTAGAAAAAAAAGACACAGCAGAGACCATTCAGCCAAAACTGTATTTGCAGAACTGAGAAAGTCATGTCTCAAACACAGAGCAGATGTGAATTCATGTCAAATTGCAGGTTTAGGGGACACCAATGCCTTCACGAACAGCCATGAGTGCTCACAACAGGGGAGGCTCGTGTGGAACTCGGCCAGATGGAGCCTGCACAGGTCAATGAACCACAGCAGTGGGCATGAAAGATGTGGCAGAGATGTCCCTCTCTAGCATCTTAAGAATCCTGCAAAACACCTAAATTTTTTTTTTTTTTAGATGGAGTCTCGCTCTTTCGCCCATCTAAGGCTGGAGTGCAGTGGTACCATCTCGGCTCATTGCAACCTCCGCCTCCCGGGTTCACACCATTCTCCTGCCTCAGCCTCTGGAGCAGCGGGGACCACAGGCGCCTGCCACCACGCCCGGCTAATTTTTTGTATTTTTAGTAGAGACGGGTTTTTACCGTGTTAGCCAAGATGGTTTTGATCTCCTGACCTTGTGATCCGCCCACCTCGGCCTCCCAAAGTGCTGGGATTACAGGCATGAGCCACCGCACCAGGCCACACAACACCTTAAATTTAAAATGCCTAAGCAATTAGCTTTTCCCAAAGGCATAAAACAAAAATGTGTGGCCAGGTGCAGTGGCTCACGCCTGTAATCCTAGCAATTTGGGAGGCCAAGGTGGGTGGATCACCTGAGGTCAGGAGTTTGAGATCAGCCTGGTCAACATGGTGAAACCCTGTGTCTACCAAAAATACAAAAATTAGCTGGGTGTGGTGGTGAGTGCCTGTAATCCCAGCAATTTGGGAGGCCAAGGTGGGTGGATCACCTGAGGTCAGGAGTTTGAGACCAGCCTGGTCAACATGGTGAAACCCTGTGTCTACCAAAAATACAAAAATTAGCTGGGTGTGGTGGTGGGTGCCTGTAATCCCAGCTACTTGGGAGGCTGAGGCAGGAGAATCACTTGAACCCAGGAGGCGGAGGTTGCAGTGAGGCAAGCCTGCACCATTGCACTCTAGCCTGGGCAACAAGAACAAAACTCCGTCTCAGAAAAAAAAAAAAAAAGAAGAAAGAAAGAAAGAAAAAGGTGAAGAAAAGAGAAACAACCAAGTAGTTCTTTGCATAAAGACTGCACTGCAGCAAAATGGCCAGCAGCCTGATTTAGGCTCTTTATCCAGCAGTTTTGGCAAATGGGTTATTTCAGCATCTGTACTTTGGGCAGTGGGACAGGGCAGGGCCACACACGTCACTTCCAGAAAGGAAAGTAGACGGTCCAGCTGGGGGCCAGACCAGGTGGGACTCTGTTATCTCAGGAACCTGGAACCACTTCCCCAAGGCCATGAGGACTCCTTGGAGGGCTGCTGGTGGGTCATGAAGGGGTTGGGATGCCAGCAGCAGCAGTATCTCACCTACAGATTCCTAAGCACCCCAAGGTCCCACAGCATCTGCACTCATGACAGATTCCCAACTGACATGGGTCCATGCACCAGCCTTTGACCAGCACTGTCAGGAACAATGTGGGGTCCCAGGAGCAGCAACACCAACATCACCCGGAAACTCATCAGAAATGCAATCTCCCCACCCCTGGTGCCCAAGATCTGGTGGTTTATGCTTGCTCAAGTTGGCCAATCCCACAGCAGTCTTCCAGGGCTTTCTACATCCCCTGCACCAACTGGGAGGAGGTAGGAGAGAGCAAGCGGACAGGAAACTGGGCACGGTGCCCCTGACAGCACGGGGAGTACAGGCCTGTGGTTTGCTGCTCAGCATCTGTGACCCTCCTTGGGAAACCATGCCTCCTTCATTTTCTGGCATGAACTAGCTGTGTGTCATGGGCAAGCTAGTTAACCTCCTGCACCTCGGATTCCTCATCTACACCACAGGAATAACATAATTCATCTCCTGGAGTTGTTGTGAGGATTAAATAAACAGCTTAATAAAGAATAAGGCTTGGCACATAATAAGTACTTGACAAATGCTAGCTGTTCTTATTGTGTGGGAAAGACCCACCTCCAATTCCACCTGGGCCAACTGCTCAGTCAGCATATCTATCTGGTGGCCCCTGGCTACACTTGATAGTACAGAAATGGGGAACTAGCCAAATCAGAATCAGTGAGGCGTGGTGCAGCACCTGGCTGTGTGCTGGGAAAGAGGAAGGTATGGGAATGTGCAGTCTGAGACACAGCAGCCATTCTGCCACCGTGAGGAGACACAGGATTTGCCAGGCAGCCACTACCTGCAGCCTCAGCAATGGGCAGACATTGCAGAAGGCAAGCCACAAAGCTGCATCCTCAGTGGCCTCCAGCTTGCCCTTGACACCATCTTCTGGCTGATAGGTGTTTCATTAAAGCCAGCCCATAACCTTTACTGTTTAAGCTCCTCAAGTTGTCATTGTTATTGTTTTAATCACTTGCAACATTAAATCAAGCTCTGACACAGTCAGGGGGATGCAGAGCAGGCTGGGCTTTGAGGAATGAGGAGGGTTGAGGTGGTCATTTCACTGATATTCCAAGAGATACTCAGTACCAGCCCTCAAATCCCCATGCTGGCAGCCTCTGCCTGGGGACAAATGTAACCTTGGAGCTGCACATGAGAGGCAAAGAACCACATTTTTTCCCTAATGTTATCTCAATCCCCTCTGGGCCCTGAGCTGTGTCCACAGAGAAAAGAGCTTGCTTTTGGAGGAGAGAATGTTGTCATGGTAATAACTTAGGACTTTAAGCATTTGGGGAAAATCCAAGAGCCCAGTTCGTCCTTGTCCTCAGCACTGTTGCAACCAACGTTGGTCCCTGCCTTCAACTAACACAGCCACATCCTTGTTGCTAGCATAAACCACACTTCTGGGTTGCCATGGCAACTCCTGACTCTAGTCTGTCATCTCAGCCAGGAGCAGGCTGTGGCCAAGCAAATCTCTCTGCAGAACTGTCTTTTGCTCACTTGCTCCAACCACTCACCAAACACACTCCTTGGGGATGCCAGGCCCTGAACCATGTCTGGCTCTGTCCTATGGGCAATGGAAACTCAGGAAACCCCTGGAGAGTTGGAGCAAGGCATGGCTAAACCGGATTGGTCTTTGAACCAACAGCCAATCAGATGGGAACACCAAGGCCCTGTAGACATAGGATAAGCAGAATTTAGGGCGTAGCTCCAACAATTCCTACAGAATATCCCACTTCCTAGCTTATGCATGACAACAGGGTTAAGGAAGTTCAGTGTGGAAAGGGGTAGGGACAAACAGCTAAGTTTACAAAAAGAAAAATCGCTCCCAGGCCAGCCAGGCTGAGAAGATAGGAGCGCACCACTGACCCACGTCACGCAGCTCACTGCCTCCAGCTGGAGCTCACAGGCTTGACCAGAGCATCAGAAACAGAAGAGCAGTCTGCATGGCCCCAAGCGATGTCCTCCCCAGTCCAATCTGTGTGCCGCGGGGGACCAAGGCTCACCACTCCCTCAATGAGGAAGTAGGGCACGGCAGAAAGAGGGTCCTCAGAGCCAGGAGAACTGAACTCTATGCCTCAATGGCACATCTGTAAAATGGGGCAATAGACTAGAGAGCTGGGACATAATCAGCGGACACATGAGCTCATATGTGATCAGCTCAACCCTAACAACAACCACGTGATGTATCATATGCTCAGCAATAAAATACCTTGCCTGCCATCACCTGGCAAGTAAATCCCAGAGGTGGGCCAGAGCTTTGTGCCTAATTACTATAATGATACTGCCATCGTCTCTCGCTTTCAAACCTGTGTTCTTTCAAAAGCTTACAAATAACTTGAGTACTAAACAAGTCCAATCCTGTTTTTAAAAGAGATTGAACCAGTTGAACTGATTCTATAAGAAATCCTTTTGCAAAGTGAACCACACCCATCTTTGAGATTCATTATCAATAGAACTTTCAGAGTCCTGGTGTGAGTGAGGCTCCCAGAAGCAGGTTACCTCCCTGGAAGTCTGGGCGGTGCCCTGCCTGGGCCTCCTCTTTCACTGGGAGTCACCAAAAATCATGTTTGGGGGAACAATTAGATTTCTTCCCGTTAATTACTCATCTACAAAAGTTTCCAAAGTTAGCTTACAGTTTTCATTTTCCAGAAGGAATGTCATTTCATGATAATCAGTTTAGGGGGTAATGCCACAACTTAGTGATAATCCCCAGAAATGTGAGGCTGGCCTCTGTAAAGCAAAACCCAGAAATTCACATTGGTACCTAGAAGGGGGTGGCCAGGACAACACACTTGAGGAGGCCTGCTTTAAACCTAAGTCTGGACTCTTACACTTTAGGAGACCCACCCCAAAAGCGGAACAATCAATCCCCGTAATCCCCTCTCTGCCAATCCCTACCCCCTCCTTTCCAACAGTTAGAGTAATAAAGTTTATAGTAATGAGTTTTATGCCTCTCTAGTGATGAAATTCCATCAGTGTCGGTAAAACTGAAACCGCAAAGGTGGTCAGCACCTGGGTTCCTGCCAGTCCTGAAGCCCCCGTCCTTTCCTCCCAGCACACCAACCACGGCCTGCACTGTGGCTGCCTGTCACAGAGCTGATGTCCTCGCGGGTCATCCCTCATCCCAGCATCCAGACACCGGGTCGTGTCCCTGTGCTTCCTGCCCACTAACTGGGAGGATGACGCAGCGGCGCCGGGAGTCCAGGGCTGACTGGGCCGGCGGTTCCCGGAGCCGAGCCCGCGAACCCACAGCATCAACACCACTGGGAGCTCCTTCGCAATGCAGATTCCCGGAGCTCCAGACCCCAGGCAGAAACGGGCCGGCGTCCATGCTCCACGAGCCCCCTTGGGGTGCCGATGCCCTGGGTTTTCGAACCTGGTCTCCACCCTCCCTGGTCTCCAAGGGAGGTTGAAACTGAGACTGAGTGTGATTTACCCGAGTCCGGACGTGAACCGAGAGACGGGGAGGTGGTGGGGGAGAAGGGCGTCATAAAGAGCTCCCCAGTGCTGAGGCAGAGGCCTGGGGGGACATGGGGGCGACGCGCCCGGCGGCCCCCGCCCCCCAGGACCCCCACTCACTGCCGGTAGGGGTCGTGGAAGGGCAGCGCCAGCCAGGCGCCATGCAGCTCGCGCATGAAGTCCAGCATCTCCTGGGAGCTGCCGTCGGCTGACACGAAGACCACTTCGAAGGGCGCGGGCCGCCGCGCCTCGGCCACCAGCGCCGTATAGAAGTCGCAGAGCAGCGGCGTGAAGTCGCGGCTCGGCGCGCACCGGGCCGCCGCGAAGTACAGTGCCACCACCTTGTTCTGCAGCGCCGCCTCGGCCTCCACCGCCGCGCCCTTACAGGTCACCAGGTGCCGCCCACCCAGAATGTCAACCATGGCGCGGACACGCAGCCACCTGAGGCCCGAGGACACCTGCAGGAGGATGATCACCTGCGGGCAGGCGGCGGCGAGCGCCGCGGTGCCCCGCGGGCGCTGGACCTCTCAAGACCTGCCCCAGATGCGCCCACACCTTGGCCAGGCCTCGCCTGTGGCTGGAGCAAGAGTGTCCGCGCCGACAATGAGACACTCAGACACCAGAGACCCCAGATACCTGGGCGACAGCGCGGCACCCGCCTCTGGGAGCGGAGCCAGCCAGGCAACCTCAACCCTCAGGTCTCTGCACCCTCCCCCAACTGCGCCCCGCCCACATCCCCCGCATGCTCCCCAACTGCGCCCCGCCCACATGCCGCACTCTCCACCCACTGCGCCCCGCCCACACTCCCGCGCCCTCCCCCGACTGCGCCTCGCCTGCATCCCCACACTCTCCTCCAACTGCGCCTCGCCCACATCCCCACACTTTCCCCTCACTGCGCCCCGCGCACACTCCCGCTCCCTCCCCAACTGCGCCCCGCCCACACTCCCGAGCCCTGCCGCTCACTGCGGCCTGCCGACATCCCGCGCCCCCGCCCCCATCCCGACTGTGCCCCGCTCACACTCCCGCGCCCTCTTCCACTGGTTGCCCAGCCCACATCCCGCACTCCCTCCACTGCGCCCCGCTCACACTCTCGCACCCTCCCCTCACTGCGCCCTGCCCACACTCCGGCACTCTCCCCCCACTACGACCCCTGCCACATCCCGCGCCCCCGCCCCCATCCCCACTGCGCCCCGCCCACACTCCCGCGCCCTCCCGCCCCTGGGCTCTCCCATCCTGGGCACTCTCCCCAGCGCCTCTACACTTTCTTCCCTCCGTCCCGGCCCACCTAGTGCGTCCTGCGCTTCCCCCACACCGTGCTCTTCCTCCTCCTTCACTTCCTCCCACTCCTCGCGCTCCCCTTCAGCGCCCCACGCCGCCCCTCCCCAAAAACCCGCGTCGCTCTCCTTCCCTCCTGGGCTCTCTTCCAGTCTCGCGCTCCCTGTCGGGCCCCGCCGCAGGTGTCCCGCAGCTGTCTCCCCAGGGCATTTGAATCTTGCCTTGGAGCTCTTGCCGCGGCCCAGCACCCTGGAAGAGGCATCGGGGAGGATAAGATGACGAAGAAGGGGAAGGGTAATTGGGCTTGGAGCGGAGTTGGGCGGGGTGGTAGGGAACCTGAGCTCCGTTGGTTCAGGGTGTTTGCCCCTGACATCCTGTGTCCTGGCTGGGAGGGTTCGTGAAGTTCAGGAAGAAATTGGGAGCAGTCCTTACAGAATGTTTTATTTGGAGAACCAAGAGTATTAATTTTTTGGCGAGCACTGTTGTAGGCCCTGGGAATTCAGCAGTGAGAAAAACAGTTTCCACTCCCTGCCAGGCCCGGGCTGGAAGGAGGCAAACGAGGGAGGCACTCGCATGGGGGCAAAACTTAAGGGCGCGACAAAAAACTCAGTAATCAAGGTAAATAATGTCTTAATACAATATCTTAAAAAGTCAAAATGAATGCAAAAAAGGTTATAATGAACAAAATATCAAAAACTTAAAGACAGTGAATGAAACCAAAATATGCCACCCTAAAATATGCCGCTTTGGTATATTGATTATTTTGAGCGAGAGGCACTTGAAAAATAGCAAATGCAGAGAGACGTTCTCCCCTTACCTGTCTAAAGACGGAGCCTTCAAAAAGAAACTCATAAATTCCCTCCCGGGAGGATGGACTCTTATCACAGCAGAAGTCCACACCACACCTAGACAAACTTTGTCACAAACTCATAAAGACTTATGCATCTTTCCTAAAAATCAGTTACTCTCCCCTAAGTGGCCTACACCAGCTTCCAGTTCTCCTATTTTAAAAGCTCTCAAAGCTCACTGGTTTGGGGGGTTTTCACCTAGTTTCCTGCAATGCCCCCATGCAGGTGATATTAAAGATTAATAAATTAATAAATGTTCCCCCGTTCATCTGCCCGTTGGCAGTGAATTTCATAGAGCCAGCTATGGAACCGGGGAGGATAGAGAGAAGGTCTTTGCTCTCCTAAGACAAGATGGATCCCCCACTGACTTTGGACTCCCGTCAGGCTCACCGACCCCTGAGTCCTGCCCCTGTGCCTGTCTGGAGCTTATGTTCTAACGGGCACAAACAAATAAGGAAGATATTTTGCAGGTGCTATGCCAAAAGAAGAGCCATGAGGAGGGGCGCAGGTCTTTGTTTTATTTTGGTTTGGTTTGGTTGGTTGGTTGAGATGGAGTCTCGCTCTTGTTGCCTCGGCTGGAGTGCAATGGCGTGATCTCGGCTTACTGCAACCTCCGCCTCCCGGGTTCAAGCAATTCTCCCGCCTCACCCGCCTGAGTAGCTGGGATTACTGGCGAGTGCCACCACACCCAGCTAATTTTTGTATTTTTAGTAGAGACAGAGTTTCACCATGTTAGCCAGGCTGGTCTCAAACTCCTGACTTAAGGTGATCCACCCACCTCTGCCTCCCAAAGTGCTGGGATTACAGGTTTGAGCCACCGAGGGGCGCAGTTTTAATCTAGCGGTGAGAGGTGTCAGGGAAGGTGAGATTTGCGCTTCCTGAGGACCCGCCTGCCAGCGCGGGCTCCCCCAGTCTCGCCGTTAAATGAACGGAAATTGGCGGACGCCGCTGCCTGCAGGCACAGCCCGTTGGCTGGGTTGCGTAAATGTACTTAGCAGCCAAAGCTCAGTGGAAACCCTGCGGGAGGATTGACTGGTGCTCTTAGGTGAAGCAGGCTTCAAGAGCCCCGATTCACTGTCCTCTGGGGAAAATGGATAGACAAATCGGAGGAAAAAATTGAGAGGAACTGTGAGCAGTATAAATCTTGCATGAGGAGGCCCCTGACTTCACGCTAAAACTCAGAGGTAAGAGGAATGAAATGCAGCTAAGCTCTCAAAATCATCTAGACTATTTTGTTTTGTCGTCTTATCCTTGAACACACAATGAGCCAAAGTAGACAGCATTCCTAATTAGTTGACGGTGCCACCCTCCCGAGAAAATTAACTGTCATTCGCATTAATACTGCCTGCCCTGGGGAACTCACCCAACCTCCATCCAGGAATGGATCGCACTTCCTGCTGCCAATGTCGGGGGCAGGGCGGCTTCCTAGGCATGCAGACCCTCAGAGGCACAGGGCCCTGCACTCACTTGGGGCTCAGTGTTCTGCGGTTGCAGTCTTTGTTGTTTTGGTTTTTGTTTAGAAACTGAATCTCACTCTGTTACCCAGGCTGGAGTGCAGTAGTGGGATCATAGCTCACTGCAGCTTCGAACTCTTGGGCTCCAGGGATCCTCCCGCCTCAGCCTCCTGAGTAGCTAGGACTATAGCCACATGCCACTATGCAAGGCTAATTTTTTTTTTTTTTAGAGATGGGGTCTCCCTATGTTGCCCAGCCTGGTGATTTTTTTTTTTTTTTGGATGGAGTCTTGCTCTGTGGCCCAGGCTGGAGTGCAATGGCGTGATCTCAGCTCACTGCAACCTCCACCTCCCGGGTTCAAGTGATTCTTCGGCCTCAGCCTCCCGAGTAGCTGGGACTACAGGTGCACGCCACCACACCTGGCTAATTTTTTTATTTTTAGTAGAGATGGGGTTTCACCATATTGACCAAGCTGGTCCCTAACTCCTGACCTCTTGATCCGCCCACCTCAGCCTCCCAAAGTGCTGGGATTACAGGCGTGAGCCACCGCACCCGGCCAAAATTCTTAATTTATCTTTGAATTTGTGTGGTATATGAGAGGTCTTGGACAGTGGCACATATGTGAGTGTTTGGACCCTAGCTCATGTGTGCTCCCACCTGCCACTGCCTCCCTACCTCCCTACCTCCCCAAGACAGGTTCTTCTTATTATTATTATTATTATTTTGAGAAGGAGTCCCACTCTGTCACCGAGGCTAGAGTGCAGTGCTGTGATCTCAGCTCACTGCAACCTCCACTTCCCAGCTTCAAGCAATTCTCCCTGCCTCAGCGTCCCGAGTAGGTGGGATTACAGACACCTGCCACCACGCCTAACTAATTTTTGTATTTTTAGTAGACATGGTTTCACCATGTTGGCCAGGCTGGTCTTGAACTCCTGACCTCAGGTAATCCACCCGCCTCGGCCTCCCAAAGTGCTGGGATTACAAGAGTGAGCCACTGTGCCCAGCCCAAGACAGGTTCTTGACTGCTCAATCCTCCCCTCCCTTTGGTGTCCTGGGTCACACCTGGACTCCCCATCTCCACCTCCACCCAGGAACCGCTAGTGTCCTCTGTGGTCACTGGGGGTCCGGGTGGTGGGGGGAAGATTGACGTCCGATGCCTTTGCCCCACAAGGTCTCAGGGTAGGTATGGCATAGGAATAGCTAGTGGCCTGCAGGGCCCCCAGACAAGGGTGAAAGTTGACATTCACCCTGTGCCCAAGAAAGTGTGACATTCAATGGCAAATAAAAGACCATGCTAGAAAGAGAAAAGCTTTTGCATATTAGTGCCTTTGCTGGCACCTTCCTTTCCTGCTTGTTGAACAAGGGGCACTGCATTTCCATTGCTGGGGAGAGCAGCCCACTCAGTGTTAATGGAAAAACCAAACTCTGTAAACTATTTGAAAGAGGTTTATTCTGAGCTAGTTTGAGTGACCACAGCCCAGGGAAAGGCATAAACTGAAAAAGCCTTAAGTCAGTGGTCTCAGGGCAGTTAGATCGCAACTCTGTTTTACACATTTCAGGGAAGTAGAAGTTATGAAAAAGTCATAAATCAATACATTAAGATTAGACATTGATTTGGCCCAAAAAGGCAGAATATGTTAGAGTGGTGGCTTACTGGTCATAGGTTGCTCCAGAGTCTTCAATTTGCAATTGGTTGAAAGAGTAAAACTTTGTCTAAAAATTTTGAGTCAGCAGAAAGGAATGTTTTCAGTTAAGATAAGGAAGTCTGTTAACCAAACGACTGGGTCAGAGTGACCCATGGGGTGTGTGACTTAATCCTTGCCTGACATGGACTTAGGTCCTATTTATCATCTGCTACCTTATTGTCACAAAGAATCTGTTTTGTTAGTCTTATGATCTGTATTTTAACATTTATGCTGGTCAGTTATGCCTAAACTCCAAAAGGGAGGGCATGTAACAAGGCATGAGTCCAACCTCCCTTCCCATTGTGGCCAGGAATTTGGTTTTTTAACTTTTTTCTGGGATCCTCTTGGCCAGCAGAGGGTCTGTTCAGTGAGTAGAGGGTTAGGATTTTATATTTAGTTTATTTACATCAGGGACCTGGGTGAAGCGAGTAAGCCCTCCAGGGAGGTGTGATCATGGGGGAACAGAGTCAGCCACCCCCATCCCAGATTCTCCTTGGACTGCCTGCTCTGAGCGGCTGTGTGTAGACAGCAAGGAAGAGGGGTCTTCCTCAGATGCGTGCACCAGAGACTCCAGAACAGCTCAGCCTGGCTCACTCAGTAAAGGGCATTCCCAAGGGTCATTGCTGACTCTTCTGGGGCAACCAGTCTTCAAATGGACTTTCCCAAACTTTCCCAAACCCCTTCCTATTGCAGAAAGCTTGCGTCATTTGCCTCCAAATGCTGTCCCCCTGACCTCTCCCTGGGGAGGGAGTGGGCTGCAGGTGCCACAGGATGCAGCATGAAGCCCTGCATTCTCCCACCGCTGCTGGAGCCAAGTTCTCCTTCATGTTTCCCTCTGCACAACACACACAGGAACACTCACAAATGCAGTCCTGGAAACAGGATTAGGCGGCCCCTACTTTCGTAGCTGGGATATGCAAAGCCACTTTCATACCAAACTTCCTTCCAGGGCATCTAAAGGTGACATGAGTGTGGGCATCTGTAAGCAGCTTTACTTGCCTTGGACAACCACAGGGAAACTGGGCAGTGAGTCCCACTCCAGATGCTGGCCAGAGAGACCCCAGTGAAGGCTCCCTCAGGCCTGCCCTCCCTCCCTGAGCCCCTCTCCCCTCCCCGCTGCCCCTGATTTAAGGGTAGTCCTTTCTGCATTTCCTCCCGAGAGCATGATAATAACTCACTGCTTGACCAACTTTAGACAGGCTCCTCCGGCACTTTTTTCACCTAGGCCTCATCCTTGGACCCCGTGCTCAGCCTGCCTGAGCCAGTCTTAGCAAAGAATCCTGTTAAGTCCTCTTCTGCCCTTAGTATCCAATCATCCTGGCCTGCCTGCAGCAAGTGTCCTATTAAGTTAGTTTAGCAAGATACCCCCCTACCGTCAAGGTCCCCTCTGTTTTCCATCTGCCAAACCCCTACCTCCACCCTGTTCCTGGGCTGTAAATCCCCACTTGTCCTTGTGTTGGGAATTGTGCTCAGCGCTTTCCTTTTGCAGTAGTGCTCAACAGAGTCTGTCTTTTTGCCTTGGATAGTGTTCAGTTCTATTTCTCATTAAGTTATGAAGGGCTGTGACACCTTGCTTGGCTTCCAGTCTTGACGTAGACTAAAAGGCAGAAGGTTTCCAGAGCTCACGCTGGATGGCTGGGCAGATGGGGTCTTCAGAGACTCTCCAGGGAGGTACGGCTCTGCCTTCCTACTCAGCATGCAAGCTCCCCGGACTTCTGAAGAGGGGTGTTTCTCCTTAGAGAAAGTCTCCCTGAATGTGGGTATTTCGTAAGTTCTTGGACCAGTTCCGTTCTTCTCAGTCCTGCTTTTTGTCGACATACATTGAATCGCTTCTGCCTGGCAAAGGAGCAGCATGTGAAGAAAATGTGATCCTTGGTGGTTTGACGTGAAATTGACTTTTTCTTCTAGCAACACTTATGAATATTCAAATACAATTATGGAAAATATTTTTTGCACTGATCAGTGTAACAAACAAATTAGACATCCCAGTGTGCAAATATAACTTTCTGAATTTCCTAGTTTTAAATATTCCAGTGGCCAGGATACCCTATCCAGAGGAAGCGGGACCGTCTCAGCTGACCAGGGCCCTTGCCTGCTAATAGCATCACGCATACCTTGTTTCTTCATGAGGCTGCTTGCCCGGGTTCCAATCCACCAGCAATTCATCTTGTGTCATAGCTGATGGATCCCGTGTCTCGTTTCTAAGTTAGAGTATCACTTTGCAGCTCCCAACCAGGGCCAGCCACATAATTTGAAAGGCTCAGTGCAAAATGAAAATACAGAGCCCCTTGTTCAAAAAGCAGGAAAAGAATGGGCCAGCAAAGGAACTAAAATAAACAAAAGCTTTTCCCTTTCTTCCATGGTCTCTCTTTTGACCTATCATGGTGTTTTTATTTGCTACTGAATATCATGCTTTCTTGGGACAGGGTGAGTGTCAACTGTCATACTTGCCCAGGGGCCCTGCCGAGTGACTTGGGTACACAGTCCACCAGCCGCTTGAGTGGCCATGTCCACCCTGAGATGCCACGGGTAGTGTAGTAAAAGCATCTGATGTCAACCCCACACCCCTCCACACATACACCCTCAGGCTCCCACTGACCATGGAGGGCACCAGCAGTTACTGGGTGAGGGTGGGGATGGGGAGGCCATGTGGGGCCCAGGACACCAAAGGGAGGGAGATGAGCAGTCAAGAATGTGCCTGGGGGAGGTGGCGGACCAGCAGCAGATAGGAGCACACATGAGACAGGCTCCAAGTGCTCACGTATGCTCCACTGTCCAGTGAGGCCTCACTTATACCACACAAATTCAAAGATAAAATAATTAAGTTTTTTTTTTTTTTTTTTTTTTTGAGACAGAGTCTCACTCTGTCACCCAGGCTAGAGTGCAGTGGCACAATCTTGGCTCACTGCAACTTCCACCTTCCAGGTTCAAGTGATTCTCCTGCCTCAGCCCCCCAAACAGCTGGGACTACAGGCGCCCACCACCACGCCTGGCTAATTTTTTGTATTTTTAGTAGAGATGGGGTTTCTCCATGCTGGCCAGGCTGGTCTCAAACTCCTGACCTCAAGTGATCCGCCCCCCTCGGCCTCCTAAAGTGCTGAGATTAGAGGCGTGAGCCACGGTGTCCGGCCTGATAAAATAGTTAAGAATTTCAAGACAGCAATCACAGAGCACTGAACCCCAAGTGCAGGGCCCTGTGCTTCTGAGGGGCTGCGTGGCCACAAAGCCACCCTGCTCCAGCATTGGCAGCAGGAAATACAATCCATTCCTGGATGGAGGTTGGGTTAGTTCCTCAGGGCTGCTGTAACAAAGACAACCTGGGTGGCTACAAACAACAGAAATGGGCTGTCTCATAGCTCCAGAGGCCAGAAGTCTGAAATTAGCATGGTGCAGGGCCGTGCTCCCTCTGAAACTTTAGGAAGTCCTTGCTTGCCTCTTCCTGGCTTCTGGTGGCTGCAGCAATCTTTGGAGTTCCTTGGCTTGTGGCTGTGTCACTCCAATCCTAGGTCTTCACCGGTCTCCTTTTTATAAGGACACAGTCACATTGGGTCAGGGGCCCGCCCTGCTCCAATGTGACCCAACTTTAACTATTACATCTGCAAGGATCCTGTTTCCAAATAAGGTCACATTTTGAGGTCCTGAGAGTTAGGACTTCAGAATGGTTCATCTTTGGGGGGGATGCACAACCCATAATAGAGGTGTGGAGGAAGGAGAGTTTCTTCAAGGGGCAGGACTGGGAAAGACTTTGTAAGGATGCTGGACCTTGAAAGAGGTGGCAAGAGTGGGGCCAGAGCTGGTTGGGAGAGGGAAGAGTGAGCTTCTCAGTTTGGCCACCATGAACGTGGTGTTTGCGGGGTAGAGAGGACAGTGGGAAGGTGGCTTGTGGCCAGGGTGGCCCTGGATGCCTGATGTATAGTAACAATGGTGGTGTTTATTGAGTGCCAGGCCCCCTTTTAGGCACTTTACCTATTTTATGTTAATTTATTAAATCCTCAAAAAACTCCTGTGAGGTATTTCAGAAACAAAATAATATATGTAACTCCTCACTCTGAAAAAAGAAACTATGAAATCAGAAATGTAGACTTTGGTTTTATTAAAAATGAGAAACAGGCTGGGCACAGTGGCTCACGCCTGTAATCCTAGCACTTTGGGAGGCTGAGGCAAGAGGATTGTTTGAGGCCAGGAGTTCGAGACCATCCTGGGCAACATAGTGAGTGAGACTCCTCTCTACAAAAAATAAACCTAAAAATTAGCTGGGCTATTTACATGTCTATGGTCCCAGCTACTCAGGAGGCTGAGGTAGGAGGATCACTTGAGCCCAGGAGGTCCAGGCTGCAGTGAGCTGTGATCATGCCAGGCTGCGTTCCAGCCTGGGCAAGAATGGAATGGAATTTTGACACAGAGAAAGACCCTGTATCAAAAAATATATACATAATAACAAATAAAATATAAATATATTTTATATATTATATTTAATTTATATATATTTAATTATATATTATATTATATTATATATAAATAGAAATATAAATCTAAAAATGAGAAACCATGGAGTCCAAAAGCAGTCTACTTGTTCAGACACTGTACCTCTCCATGGCTAATCCTGTCTGCCACCCTCCACAGAAGCAAGACAACACAACACTTCCTTTCCAAACCTCCCCCAGGCCTGGCCAGTGGGAGGATGTAAAGCTGTTCCTGAATGATGTACTTCTTTCTGATACAAGAGGAATAAGAAGAATCCCCTGCCTCGTGCTGCCCACTCTTCATGACTTTGAATCTGAATGAGGACATGGTGTCTGGAGCTCCTGCAGCAGTCTTAGCACTGTGAAAAAAAAGGCCAAGAGTTCAGAGACATCTGCCTAAACTTCTGATATTGTTGTATCTCCAAACCCAAACCAGTAATGATCTGCCCCCAGACAGCTTACCAAAAAATACATCCCAACTGTAGACAGTTCTCCAAGCATGTTCTGCAGAACCCCAGGTGACAACCTAAGACCCATAGAGGTGGTTTGCAAGGTCAAAACTGTTTTCTTTTTTGTTTGTTTGTTTTTTGTTTGTTTGTTTGTTTGTTTGAGATGGAATTTTCACTCTTGCCGCCCAGGCTGGGGTGCAATGGCGCGATCTTAGCTCACCACAACCTCCGCCTCGCGGGTTCAAGCAATTCTCCGCAATTCTCCTGCCTCAGCCTCCCTAGTAGCTGGGACTATAGGCGCCCACCACCACGCCCAGCTAATTTTTGTATTTTTAGTAGAGATGGGGTTTCACCATGCTGGCCAGGCTGGTCTCAAACTTCTGACTTCAGGTGATCCACGCCTCGGCCTTCCAAAGTGCTGGGATTACAGGCGTCAGCCACTGCGCCCGGCCAAAACTGTTTTCTTAATAACACAAAGATATTTGTCTTCTTCACTGTGCTGACATTTGCCCTTATGATGCAAAAGTAATAATGGATAAACTGCTGTCAGGACCTGAATCAAGCCAGTGGCATCAAACTATACTCAGTAGTCACTGTATGCTTCTCTGCCAGATACACAATAAAAAAATAAGCCAGTTTCACTTAAGAATGTTCACAATGATGCTCAAGAGTTATTCATTTTATTAAATCTCAAACCCTGAGTACTAGTCTTTTTAACATTCTGTGGGACAAAATGGGGAGTTTGCAGAAGGCACTTTTGCATACCAAAGTATGTGGGTTTTCTTGAGGAAATGCAGTTGTGTGATTGTTTTAGTTACCAGCTGAACTAGCCACTTTGTCATGGAACATCATTTCTTCTTGAAAGAACAATTGAGACTGGGTGCAGTGGCTCACACCTGTAATCCCAGCACTTTGGGAGGCCAAGGCAGGCAGATCACTTGAGGTCAGGAGTTTGAGACTAGCCTGGCCAACATAGTTGAAACCCCATTTCAACCAAAAAATACAAAAATTAGCCGGGCGTGGTGGTGGGTACCTATAGTCCCAGCTAGCTACTCAGGAGGCTGAGGTGAGAGAATCACTTGAACCCAGGAGATGAAGGTTGCAGTGAGCTGAGATCGTGCCACTGCACTTCCAGCCTGGGTGACTGAGTGAGACCTTGTCTCAAAAAAAAAAAAAAAAAAAAAAAACAATTGACAGATGAACTATAAATATGTAGACATAGGTATGTGACCACAGGTATGTGACAGACATTTTCTTAGACATGAATAACTTGAACCTGTCCATTTAAATGAATCAACTGATACCCTTTGTTGCCAGTGATACCATTAAATATTTCAAGCAAAAATTAGGATTTTGAAAAGCTTCTACCCAGCACCAAGAGCTTGACAGCTTCCCAATACTTACAGACTTCTTGTGAGAGACTGGTGGTGGTATTAACAAATGTGATTTATATTTTATGTTATACGAACTAGGCCAACATTTGAAAGTTCTGGCCGGGCACAGTGGCTCATGCCTGTAATCCCAGCACTTTGGGAGGCCAAGGTGGGTGGATCACCTGAGGTCAGAAGTTCAAGTTCAGGAGTTCAGCCTGACCAACACAGTGAAACTCCACCTCTACTAAAGATACAAAAATTAGCCAGGCGTGGTGGGGCATGCCTGTAATCCCATCTACTCGGGAGGCTGAGGCAGGAGAATCGCTTGAACTCAGGAGGTGGAGGTTGCAGTGAGCCGAGATTGCGCCACTGCACTCTAGCCTGGGCAACAAGAGCAAAACTCCATCTCAATAATAATAATAATAATAATAATAGTTCATACTCAAATGCCCATCTCAGGTACTGTGTGACAGGGCAGGGGTCGCTTCTAACCAGCCCAATCCAAGAGAGCCCCTCCAACCACAGCCCCAGGTTAGGTGCCACCCGCCCAGTATGGCCTAGGCCAGCATCCAGATTGGGCCCTCAAGGACAGGACCAGTGTCCTCTCTGTCTTCCTCCCCACTGGCCACACAGAAGGGAGGGTGCAGTCAACTGTGGAGCAGACAGGATTTGGGGTTCCGCACGTGACCCTGTACCTTTCCAGAGGGAAGATCTCACGGTCTGGCCAGGATAAAGGCGAGTTAGAGGCCCTTGGAGAGAGTGGGTGGTCCCAGAACCTCCTCACAAAAATGGACATTTGTAAAGCAGTGAAAGTGAAATAAATAAATAAGGTGGGTCCTCATCTGGCTCTGCCTTTATTTTAACTTGCTTTGAGGATGAAAGAGTCAAACCCTGGGGAGTGACCAGTTGTCTGAGAAAAAGAAGAAAATGAGAGGCCCCTTGGGTCATCTCTCCAACGTATGACCTGGTCTCGGCTCCCCTGAATCTTCCCTGCTCCTTCCCAGCACTCAGGTTAGGACAGCCTCCTTCTCTCCTTCTTCCTTTGGGGGTGATTTTCTGGAAGACACTCAGCAGGCCTTTTTTAACTGATATGAGGCTTCCTGTATGTTGTCCGTGCCAGTATACTATTTGACACTTTTTTTTTTTTTGAGATAGAGTCTCACTGTGTCACAAGACTGGAGTGCAGTGGCTCAATTTCAGCTCACTGCAACCTCTGACTCCCTAGTTCAAGCGATTCTCCTGCCTCAGCCTCCCAAGTAGCTGGAATTACAGGCATGTGCCACCATGCTCGGCTAATTTTTTTGTATTCTTAGTAGAGACGGGCTTTCACCATGTTGGCCAGGATAGTCTTCATCTCCTGACCTCGTGATTCGCCTGCTTTGGCCTCCCAAAGTGCTGGGATTACAGGTGTGAGCCACTGCGCCTGGCTATTCGACACTTTCGTCCCCAAATTATAGCTGTTGTAAAATAGTCCCATTTTTTAAAGGGAGAAACCCACATTCATATGCCTTTGGGTTTGGGTTTGAAGGATGCTCTAAGCCCTGCAGTTGCTGCAAGTGCACTGGCTCAGTGGGTGGATGCGGAAAGCTACTTCCTCTCCGTGAAGCGCTGAGCTCAGCTAAGAGCCACGGCCTCTGTGGGGGCACTTCTCCAGCTGAGCCACATTTACAAACTTCAGCTTTCAAAGCAGTCTCCCAGCCCAAGCAACAGGGCTTCTGGAGAGCAGCTCAGCGATGAAATCACCCCCTAATTAGCAACCTGAGAGGATTACATAAAAGACCCAAGATAATGCAATGCTCTTTTTGAAGGTAAAAGAGAAAACTCTAAACTGTATTATCTTTTTACCTTCTCTTCATATCAGAATCATTGCGGGAAGCTCATTCCTCTTTCTGCAGGTCCCCATTCTCCTTTCCAATCAGCCCTCCTCCCCCAACACAGGCACTTACAAATTCTGGAAATATCACTGCTTTGAGAAAAAGGTTGTCAGGACGAGCGTCTCTAAGGGGAAAATGGTTTTCCCTGGCGGGATGAAAAACATTAAATCACAAGAATTGCTGTCTATGTGCTACCACCTGAAATGGAAAGGTTTTGTTCATTCCACCAGACAAACAGCTGATGTTTAAGTCCTGACCCCGGGTGCAGTGAGGTCCTAAAGCGTATAGCGTAACCATCAGCATGGTCCACTGTTGGGGGTATGGGGAGGAGTGGAGACCAGGACCCCATGGGCACTAGGGCCTGGGGATCCCGCAGCCAGGTTGTAACCACCCAGGTGTTTCTTCCTGCCCATTGTATAAAGAAAGACCACAGCATTACAGTAAAGAAAGAGTTTAATAGACACGAGGCCGTTCACGACCATGGGAGATGGCGTTTATACTCAAATCGTCTGTGTCCGAAGCTCGTGGATTAGGGGTTTTTGTTTGTTTTTGTTTGTTTGTTTGTTTGAGACGGAGTCTCGCTCTTTCGCCCAGGCTGAAGTGCAGTGGTGCGATCTCAGCTCACTGCAACCTCCGCCCCTCGGGTTCAAGCAGTTCTCCTGCCTCAGCCACCTGAGCAGCTGGGATTATAGGCGCTCCCCACCACACCCGGCTAATATTTTTGTATTTTTAGTAGAGACAGGGTTTCGCCATGTTGGCCAGGCTAGTCACCCGCCTAGACCTCCCAAAGCGCTAGGAAGGATTACAAGCATGAGCCACTGTCCCCGGCCAAGGGTTAGGGGTTTTTCTTTTTTTTTTTTTTTTTTTTGAGAGGGAGTTTTGCTCTTGTTTCCCAGGCTGGAGTGCAATGGCGCAGTCTCGGCTCACTGCAACCTCTGCCTCCTGGGTCCAAGTGATTCTCCTGCCTCAGCCTCCTGAGTAGCTGGGATTACAGGTGCCCGCCACCACACCCAGCTAATTTTTTGTATTTTTAGTAGAGATGGGGCTTCATTATGTTGGCCAGGCTGGTCTCGAACTCCTGACCTCAGGTGATCCACCCACCTCGGCCTCCCAAAGTGCTGGGATTACAGGCGTGAGCCACCATGTCCGGCCAGGGGTTTTTCAAAGGCAGTTTGGGGGAAGGGGTGTGGGTGGCTGCTGATTGGTTGGGGTGGAGATGAAATCATAGCAGGTGGAAGCTGCCGTCCTGCGAGCTCAATAGCTTCTGGTGGGTCCAGGTGGAGCCATAGATGTCAGACATGAAAATAAAACTGAAAAGATATCTTAGGTTCTACAACAGTGATATTATTTGCAGGAGTAATTGGGGAAGTTGCATATCTTAAAACCTCAAGAATAATAGCTGACAATCGTTTATGTCTGCGCCTTAGCAGGACACAGGCTCCTCTCCACCTCCCAGCCTGATGGTCTCCCATTAGCTTTATAAAAGCGGTTGAATCTGGGGGGAGACCTATTAACACTGTATCCTAAAAGTCTCTCAAAGTTAGCTCAGCCCAATAACCCAGGAATAATTAAGGGGAAGGCAAGACGCACAGTGGGTTAGCTCAGATCTCTTTCACTGTCATACTTTTCTCACTGATAGAATTTTTGCAAAAGCAGTTTCAAGATCATAGCAAGGGGCAGAAACCAGCTCCGCCCCACATCTGAGCCCCCCAAAGGAATTCAGGTGGGGAGTCAGCATCCACGGCCAGGGTCACCGGAGAATTCAGGCTCAGAAATCCTGCACATGGGTGCATAACATCTGTGGCTGACTTTTGTTCTTATGGAACTGAAGACTTTTCTGAAGGGGAAAGAGGTCCCATAGTGGGTAACCAGCCCCTATTCTGTGCTTCTGCTGAGACGGCCCCTGGATGCCAGTGATCAGGCCAGAACTGGGATCCACTAGTAGGGACATCCTGTCACCAGAAAGCAGGGATGTTCCTGAATGTTCCATGATCCCTTTCCTGATGGCTGTGTCTAACCCACGTTTTCTCTACTCTTGGATCCAAGCAAGGGATTAGCTACCTCCCCCCACAAGACATTTTATTCACCTGCCACATCTTCTTAATTGAGATGACCCCTTTTTTAACCATCCATAAACACATTCATGCACCATATGTTTCCGCCAACTACGGATGACATAGACAACGGTGGTCCCATAAGATTATGATGCCGTATTTTTACTGTGCCTTTCTATGTTTAGACATGATAGATACACAAATACTTACCACTGTGCTCCAACTGCCTACAGTATCGAGTACAGTCACACACTGTACAGTTTTGTAGCCTAGGAGCAATAGGCTTTATCATATGGCCTCCTAGGTGAGTAGGAGGCCATACCATCTAGGTTTGTGTGAGTACACTCCATGATGTTCACAGGATGACAAAATCGCCCAGCACCACATTTCTCTGAACATATTCCTGTCTGCCGGGCGCAGTGGCTCATGCCTGTAATCCCAGCACTTTGTGAGGCTGAGGTGAGTGGATCATCTGAGGTCAGGAGTTCAAGACCAGCCTGGCCAACATGGAGAAACCCCATCTCTGCTTACAAAATAAAACATTAAAAAATAAATAAATAAATAAATTAGCATGGCCAGGTGCGGTGGCTCATGCCTGTAATCCCAGCATTTTGGGAGGCCAAGGTGGGCAGATCACCTGAGGTTGGGAGTTCAAGACCAGCCTGACCAACATGGAGAAACCCCATCTCTACTAAAAATACAAAATTAGCCAGACATGGTGGCACATGCCTGTAATCCCAGCTACTCGGGAGGCTGAGGCAGGAGAATCGCTTGAACCCAGGAGGCGGAGGTTGTGGTGAGCCGAGATGGCACCATTGCACTCCTGCAGCCTGGGCAACAAGAGCGAAACTCCGTCACAAAATAAATAAATAAATAAATTAGCTAGGCATGGTGGTGCAACGCCTGCAGTTCCAACTGCTTAAGAGACTGAGGCAGGAGAATCACTTGCACCCAGGAGGCAGAGGTTGCAGTGAGGGGAGATCGCGCCATTGCACTCCAGCCTGGGCGACGGAGCAAGACTCTGTCTCAAAAACAAAAACAAAAACAAAAAGCGCATATTCCTGTCATTAACTGACACATGACTGCTCCCCAGTAAGTTATCTCTAAACATATAAGACTCTTTTAAAAAATTTAACTACAGTGCCATTACCACACCTACTAAAAAGTAAAATAATTTTTTAATAACATCCAATGGCAAACTAGGTTCCAGTTTACTCAATGGAAATTCCTCATGTACAAATTCTCCCAAGTTTCAAAGGTTAAACGGTTAAAAAGTCTTCTTTTTTTTTTTTACACTTGGTTTGCTCAAGTGAGGACCCAAAGAAAACCACTCATTAAATGTGGTTGGTTGAACAAACATATGAAAAAAGTCATCATCACTGGTTATTAGAGAAATGCAAATCAAAACCACAATGAGATACCATCTCACACCAATTTGAATGGCGATCATTAAAAAGTCAGGAAACAACAGATGCTGGAGAGGATGTGGAGAAATAGGAATGCTTTTACACTGTTGGAGGGAGTGTAAATTAGTTCAGCCATGGTGGAAGACAGTGTGGCGGTTCCTCGAGGATCTAGAACTAGAATTACCATTTGACCCAGCAATCCCATTACTGGATATATACCCAAAGGATTATAAATAATTCTACTATAAAGACACATGCACATGTATGTTTATTGTGGTATTGTTCACAATAGCAAAGACTTGGAACCAACCCAAATGCCCATCAATGATAGACTGGATAAAGAAAATGTGGCACATATATACCATGGAATACTATGCAGCCATAAAAAATGATGAGTTCATGTCTTTTGCAGGGACATGGATGAAGCTGGAAACCATCATTCTCAGCAAATTAACACAAGAACAAAAAACCAAACACCACATGTTCTCACTCAAAAGTGGGAACTGAACAATGAGAACACATGGACACAGGGAGAGGAACATCACACACTGGGGCTTGTCAAGGGGGTGGGGGACTAGGGAAGGGATAGCATTGGGAGAAATACCTAATGTATATGATGGGTTGACGGGTGCAGCAAACCACGATGGCATGTGTATACCTATGTAACAAACCTGCACGTTCTCCACATGTACCCCAGAACTTAAAGTATTTTAAAAAAAAAAAAAGGGGTTGGCTGGGTGAGGTGGCTCACACCTGTAAACCAAACACCTTGGGAGGCCAAGGTGGGTGGATCATTTGAGGTCAGGAGTTCAAGACCAGCCTGGTGTGGTGGCACATGCCTGTAGTCCCAGCTACTCAGGAGGCTGAGGCGGGAGAATGGCTTGAACTTGGGAAGCAGAGGTTGCAGTGAGACTGCACCAATGCACTCCAGCCTGGGTGACTGAGTGAGACCCTGTCTCAAAAAAAAAGGAAGGAAGGAAGGGAGGAGGGAGGGAGGAAGGAGGAGGGAGGGAGGGAGGGAGGGAGGGAAGGGACAAAATATGGTTGATCAGTCTCCAGGCCTCTTTCAATGTATTAAAGCCTCCTCCCCCTACTTTTCCCCATACTGTTTACTCCCTGAAGAAGCCAAGTTGTTTAGCTTAGAGAAGTTTCCAGTTTGGATTTGGCAGATCGTTTCCTTGTGTGTCATTAATTTATCCCTCCATGCCTGGTTTCCTGTAAGACATTAGTTTAAACTAGAGGGTCGGCTGGCACGGTGGCTCACGGCTGTAATCCCAGCACTTTGGGAGGCCGAGGCAGGTGGATCATCTGAGGTTGGGAGTTTGAGACCAGCCTGGCCAATGTGGAGAAACCCCATCTCTACTAAAAATAAAAAATGAGCTGGGCATGGTGGTACATGCCTGTATTCCCAGCTACTCGGGAGGCTGAGGCAGGAGAATTGCTTGAACTCAAGAGGTGGAGGTTGCTGTGAGTAGAGATTGCGCCATTGCACTCCAGCTCTGAGCAACAAGAGTGAAACTCCATCTCAAAAAAAATTAAAATTAAAATTAAAAAAATAAACTAGAGGGTTGATTTTTTTTTCTTTTTTTGGTGAGCTACCTCTTAGGTGATGCTGAGTGCTTCCCACAGCATCGCTTCCATCAAAACTGATCAGTGGTTTCAGGTGTTGTCAACCTGCTCTGTCCTTTAAAAGTTTTCCATCAAAATTTCACCTATGGCTTTAGCATTCACTGATTATTTTTGTCTCAGTCTGTTACTTCAGCCTGTTTAACATGGTGACTTCCTAATCCAATCCTCCCTTTAGCTTTCTGTGCTGACATTTTTCCATAAAGAAGAGCTTTCCCTCCTCTGGTATGGTTTCCTTGAGGTGCCATTCATGCAGAAAAAGCTGGATACATGTTTGATTCTTTATGAATTTTCAAAATGAGTGACACCCACCAACCTTGAAAGGGAGCTAATGCATTTTATTAAATATTTTTATTAATACGTATGGAATTTTATAAATTTGATGTGCTTTGATCCATTGTAGCAGTTTTTCTTTCTAATGCTCAAATTATTATTTCTTTGGCCAGTAGGACTCCTTTCAAATTAGCTGTGTCCTTCTAAAATGACCCAGAGCCGGGCGTTGTTGTTCATGCCTGTAATCCCAGCACTTTGGGAGGCCAAGGCGGACGGATCACAAGGTCAGGAGTTTGAGACCAGCATGGCCAACATGGTGAAACCACTTCTCTACTAAAGATACAAAAAATTAGCCAGGTATGGTGGAACCCACCTGTAATCCCAGCTACTCGGGAGGCTGAGGCAGGAGAATCACTTGAACCCGGGAGGTGGACGTTGCAGTGAGCCAAGATCACACCATTGCACTCCAGCCTGGGTGACAGGATGAGACTCCATCTCAAAAAAAAAAATAAATAATAAAAAATAAAAAATAAAATGACCCCCCTAGTTTTTGTTGTCTGGCACAAAATGTGCCCCAGGTTTGTCTCGTGCATTTCCTGCCCCAGACCAGAATCAGCCATTGCTTCAAAGAGCCCTACTCTTTTTTTAGAGGAATACAGTATTTAGCAACCAAATCATTAGAGAATTAGAAGTGTTACACGACAGGGGTCCCAATCCACACCCCAAGAGAGGGTTCTTGGATCTCACACAAGAAAGAATTCAGGGAAAGTCCACAGTGCAAAGTGAAAGCAAGTTTGTTAAGAAAGTAAAGGAATAAAAGAATGGCTACTCCAACGGCCGGGTGCGGTGGCTCACACCTGTAACCCCAGCATTTTGGAAGGCTGAGGTGAGCGGATCACGAGGTTAGGAGATCAAGACCAGCCTGACCAACATGCTGAAACCCCATCTCTACTAAAGATACAAAAATTAGCTGGGTGTGGTGGCATGCCTGTAATCCCAGCTACTTGGGAGGCTGAGGCAGGAGAATGTCTTGAACCTGGAAGGCGGAGGTTGCAGTGAGCCGAGATCATGCCACTGCACTCCAGCCTGGGCAACAAAAGCAAAATCCGTCTCAAAAAACAAACAAAAAAAAGAATTGCTACTCCATAGACAGCACAGCGCCAAGGGCTGCTGGTTGCCCATTTTTATAGTTATTTTTTGATGATATGCTAAACAAGGGGTGGATTATTCATGCCTCCCCTTTTTAGGCCATATAGGGCAACTTCCTGACGTTACATGGCATTTGTAAACCCCCCGGCGCTGGTGGGAGCGTAGCAGTGAGGATGACCAGAGGTCACTCTCGTCACCATTTCGGTTTTAGTGGGTGTCAGGCCTCTGAACCCAAGCCTGCACGTATACGTCCAGATAGCCTGAAGCAACTGAAGAATCACAAAAGACGTGAAAATGGCCAGTTTCTGCCTTAACTGATGACATTACCTTGTGAAATTCCTTCTCCTGGCTCAGAAGCTCTGCCACTGAGTATCTTATGACCCACCCCCCCCCACCACCTGCCAGAGAACAACCCCCTTAGACGGTAATTTTCCACTACCTACTCAAATCCTATAAAACCGCCCCACCCCTAACTCCCTTTGCTGACTCTCTTTTCGGACTCAGCCTGCCTGCACCCAGGTGATTAAAAAGCTTTATTGCTCACACAAAGCCTGTTTGGTGGTCTCTTCACACAGATGCGTGTGACAGTGGGTTTTGGCCAGCTCCTTTACTGCAAGCTGTTTTATCAGCAAGGCCTTTGTGACCTGTATTTTGGGCTGATCTCCTATCTCATCCTGTGACTCGGAATGCCTTAACCGTCTGGGAATGCAGCCCAGTAGGTTTCAGTCTTATCTCACCCAGCTCCTGTTTAAGATGGGGTTGCTCTGGTTCACACACCTCTGACAGAAGTGCTCATTGCTACCAGGTTATCATGGCTTCTAGGTGTTTTCATGGCCAGAACTAGGTAATATTTGTGTTGTAAAAAGAGAAAAATAAATCCTGTGTTCATTCTGATATTTCTAACTCAGATCTAAAATTATAGAGGTTTTACTAAACTTAATTTTTTTTTTTTTTGAGACAGGGTCTTACTCTGTCGCCCAGGCTAGAGTGCAGTGGCGCAATCTCGGCTCACTGCAACCCCCACCTCCCGGGTTCAAGTGATTCTCTTGCCGCAGCCTACCGAGTAGCTGGGACTACAGGCGCACGCCACCACGCCCAGCTAATTTTTGTATTTTTAGTAGAGATGGGATTTAATTAAGGGAGGAGACCACCCCTCATATTGTCTTATGCCCAATTTCTGCCTCCAAAGAAAGAAGAAGTAAAAACTAAAAGGCAGAAATGAAATCCACAAGCAGACAGCCTGGTGCCACACCCTGCACCTGGTAGTTAAAGATCAACCCCTGACCTAACCGGTTATGTTATCTATAGATTACAGATACTGTATGGAAAAGCACTGTGAAAATCCCTGTCCTGTTCTCTTCTGTTCTAATTACCGGTGCATGCAGCCCCCAGTCACGTACCCCCTGCTTGTTCAATGGATCACGACCCTCTCACGCGGACCCCTTTAGAGTTGTGAGCCCTTAAAAGGGGCAGGAATTGCTCACTCGGGGAGCTTGGTTGTCGGAGACGTGAGTCTTGCCGAAGCTCCCGGCCAAATAAAGCCCTTCCTTCTTTAACTCAGTGTCTGAGGGGTTTTGTCTGTGGCTTGTCCTGCTACATCACCATGTTGGCCAGCCTGGTCTCAAACTCCTGACTTCAGGTGATCCACCTGCCTCAGCTTCCCAAAGTGCTGGGATTACAGGCATGAGCCACCATGCCTGGCCCTAAACTTAAAATCTTATGCCTGTATCTGTCTTCTTTTACACTGTAAAGTTTTGTTCTAAATGATCAAAAATTACTGATTTATTTTATTCTACAGTATAAATGTAATAGTTTCCAAATAACAATAGCAATCTTACTACTAAAATTAAGTCATTGGAATACAACTTAAAATTTCTTTATGGTTCTTTAGTCCTTAGGATCTATCCTACTGCAGATCAAAATATTGTTTTCAAGAGATAAGACTTTAGAAATCTTTTACTTAAAAAAAAAATCTAAGCCAACTGAATTAAAAACTTTAAAATGCTTTTATTCATTTATTCTTCCCCTACATCTTCTCCTCAACCCTTAGGTTCAAATCCTTCATTCTCTATAAACAAAGATGTTCAAAGGCTATTAGCACCTCTGTTTATAAGTAACAGGAACATAAGAGGTACCCCTAGACTGTCACTATTCACTTGGCATCAAGAAAATCTTAGCCTCGGCCAGGCGTGGTGGCTCACGCCTGTAATCCCAGTACTCTGGGAGGCTGAGGGGGGCAGATCACGAGATCAGGAGATCGAGACCATCCTGGCTAACACGGTGAAACCCTGTCTCTACTAAAAATACAAAAAAAATTAGCCGGGCGTGATGGTGGGCACCTGTGGTCCCAGCTCTCAGGAGGCTGAGGCAGGAGAATGGCGTGAATCTAGGAGACAGAGCTTGCAGTGAGCTGAGATTGCGCCACTGCACTCCAGCCTGGGCATCACAGCGAGACTCCGTCTCAAAAAAAAAAAAAAGAAAATCTTAGCCTCATGGAATGAATTGGAAACTGCCTTTGCAGAAATTATAACTGAGAAAATTATGACAGTGAAAAAGATCTGACCTAATCGAATCTACCTTGCTTCTAACCTCTAAGTTGTCCTTGTTCAATCCTGGGAGAAGGCTGAACTAACTTTGGGAGGAATTTAGTTTATAGTTCAACTTTGAAACAAAGAAGATAATAGTACTTTCCCCAAATAAACCCCCTTCTTGCCTGGGTACCAGTCTGCCTTTGCAGGACTAACAAATTAAGCTACAAAATTAGAAATTGCGGTTTAGAAGCTAGGCAGCCTCCAGCTGCAATGTCGGACCCTCCACAAATTGCTCTTGGGATGTTAATCACTGTTGTAAAACCTAAGATCAGTGCTTGAGATATTTTGCAAACCCTGTATTCCAATGCACAAGCTAAGGCCACCCAGACTGGTAATCTGGCTCAAGTTGTTCTGCAATCCCACCCAGGAATAGAAGACAGCAAGAAAAAGTCACTTCAATCCCCTATGATTTCATCTCCAACCTAACCAATCAGCATTCCCCACTTTCCCACCCCCATCCACCAAACTATCCTTAAAAACTCCAATTCAAATCAGGAGACTGATTTGAAAAAAAATAAAACTCCAGTCTCCTGTAGAGCCAGCTCTGCGTGAATTAAACCTCTTCTCAGGGCCAGGAACGGTGGCTCACGCCTGTAATCTCAGCACTTTGGAAGGCCGAGGCAGGCGGATCATGAGGTCAGGAGATCGAGACCATCCTGGCTAACACAGTGAAACCCCGTCTCTACTAAAAAATACAAAAAAAATTAGCTGGGTGTGGTGGCGGGCGCCTGTAGTCCCAGCTACTCAGGAGGCTGAGGCAGGAGAATGGTGTGAACCCGGGAGGCAGAGCTTGCAGTAAGCTGAGATCACGCCACTGCACTACAGCCTGGGCAACACAACAAGACTCCATCCCCAAACAAAACAAAACAAAACAAAAAAACCTCTTTCTCTATTACAATCCCCCTGTCTAGGCAGCGGGCAAGGAGAACCCCTTGGGCGGTTACAAATTGAAGGGCTTTCTCTCTTTTATTCTTCTTAGGTGCAACTGTATAAAGTAGAGATGATCTGTTCCTTGAAGGGTTTGGTAGGTCACATCTGCAAAATCATCTTGGCTTGCCTTTTGTTTTGTTTCTGTGGATACATTTTTGGCGATTCCGTTCATTTAACAGTTAAAGGTCTATTCAGGTTTTCTGTTTTATTCAATGAGTTTTGGTCACTGACTTTTCTAGAAAGCTGTCCATTTTGTCTAAGGCTTTAATTCAAAGGTATAAAATATTCATAGTATTCTCTCATAACTATTAAAATATTTACTTTATCCATAATTGGATACTCTTCTTTAAATTGTTTGTTTCTTCTATCAGCTTGCCTGACTTTGGTACCCTGTAGATACTGAATGTTATATATAAAGTTTTGGTGCCGCAAAATAAATAGCACTAGAATATAAAATTTTCTTTTTAGTTCTCAGCAAGGCAAGGTACTTCTATAGAAGGGTGCACCCTTACAGATGGAGCAATGGTGAGCGTACACTTGGACAAGGGAGGGGAAGGGGTTCTTATCCCTGAGGCACGTGGCCCCTGCTGCTGTGTCCTTCTCCTACTGGCTAGGGTTAGACTGCACAGGCTAAACTAATTCCAATTGGCTAACTTAAAGAGAATGACAGAGTGAGTGCTTTGATGGGAGTCAGGGCAGAGCAGGTAGCTGGTAATCGTAATGAGTTAGGGTGCAGCAGGTGATTGGAATGAGTTAGGGTGGAGCAGGTGATTGGAATGAGTTAGGGTGGAGTAAGTAATCGAAAAAGGTTGCTTTACAAGGAAGTTAAGTTTAAAAGTAGAAGGCAAATAATTGAACATACTGACATATTAATTATTTGAAAAGAAATTTAGAACTCATCTCTAATAACAAGGACAATTGTGTATGTTACCTACATATAATTAATATATGAGCTACATATAATGAATGAGCTTGATATAAGAACAGGCGTAGATCCCTTTTGGTGCAGGGATCTATGCCTGTCCTTATAATAAGCTCATTCATTATATTGTTCAAATCTTCTGTGCCCTTTTTGATTTCTCTCTGCTGATCTCTCAATTTCTCAAAGAATTACATTCCATTTTCCCATTGTGATAGCTGACTTGGCAATTTCTTTGTATTCTGTCCTTTTTTGTTTTATATATTTTATCAGAATTTTTTTTTTTTTTTTGAGATGGTGTCTCGCTCCATCGCCCAGGCTAAAGTGCAGTGTTGAGATCTCGGCTCACTGCAACCTCCGCCTCTCAGATTCAAGCAATTCTCCTGCCTCAGCCTCCCAAGTAGCTGGAACTACAGGCACCCACCACCATGCCTGGCTAATTTTTGTAGTTTTAGTAGAGACGGGGTTTCACCATATTGGCCAAGCTGGTCTCAAACTCCTGACCTCGTGATCTGCCCGCCTCGGCCTCCCAAAGTGCTGGGATTACAGGCGTGAGCCACAGCACCTGGCCTGTTTTATATATTTTGAAGGTATATTTTGTATCTACAGATAGGATTATTATATATTCTTTACAAGGTGCTCCTTTTTATCATCAACTAATGAAGTCATTACTTTCTTCATTCTTTTATGCTTATTGATGGCTTTTTACTTTAAGGAATAAACTTTTCCTGATGTTAATTTTGGGTCACCCTGCTATCCCTCTATCCTCTTCACCCCAGTCCCAGACTGCAGAGCCCTCCAGTGGGGGATCTGGCTTGGGAACATGGCTGGGGATTGAGGAACTGGGTGGGAGGTATCCCGGGAGCTGGCACTGTGCTCTGTACCTGGCAGGCATTTAATAAATGGGGGTTGTTAAGGCTATTTACAAATTTTCCAAAAATGCACAAAAGCAGAGGGCAGGGATCCCAGTTATCCCTTCCGTAGCTTCAACCACCAACTGTACCTTGCTATATGGCTTCATCTCCTCTACCCCCACCCATCCTGGATTCCTCTTGAGTACTCCTGCACCATTTATGTATCTGCTTATTGATGCATTTTGCTGGAATATTCTTTTTCTTTTTTTTTTTTTTTTTGAGACAGGGTCTCACTGTGTTGCCCAGGCTGGTCTTGAACTTCTGGGCTCAAGCAGAATTGTGGCCAGGCCCCTCTGCCTTGGATTCTCAAGTAGCTAGGATTACAGGCACATGCCAACATGTTGCTGGAACATTCTAAAGCAAATCCCAGACATGTTGTCATTCCACCCATTGATGCTTCTTATAAAATTGTTAACTTTTCACACATAACAAAAATAGCCAATTTGCAAATCTCCAAAAACAGAGCGCAATATTATATTATTGCCCCAACTGTCTGTGAGATATGTTTTTACAATTGATTTGTTCAAATTAGGATTCAAACAAGGTCCACCCTTTGTGTTTGGTTTGTATACCTCCAAAGCCTCTTTTTTTTAGGTTTGTAATCTATAAGAGTCTCCACTGCCTCCATTCCTGCCCCCTGTTATTTATGCCACAGACTTGTGGACACTTCCTTGGTGGTTGCCCAAGAGCCTTGTTCACACTAGGAATCTGGCCAGTTACTTCCTCTAAGTGTACTTTAACCTGTTCCTCTCTCCCCATCCTTACTTTTTCACTAACTCACAAACCACCTGGCCCTAAGAAAGAGAAGCCACGCTTTGCTGGCTTTGATGACCAGGACACAGGCCAGACAACTGGCAGCCCAGTGGGAGAGGCCAGCAGTGTTTTCATGCTAGAGGTTAAACTGAATTTCAATTGTTTTGTCACAAATGGGGATTTTTATTAATAAAAATAACCAGGACACTCGTTCTGGCCATCAATTTAACTCTTATTGGCTTCATTCCATTTTCATTCCTATTGAAAATACCTGTATTTTCACACATATAAATAGCATTAGGACTTTAAAATGGTGGTTTCTTCTTAAAACACCGGATTACTATGTATGCGCATTAGAGTAATTTCATATTCTTCTGTTTGTAAAATGACTTAGTGAGAGTTGCTATAAAAATTTCCCTTACTTCTGTATGTTTAAAATCACTACTATTTTGTGGTATTAACATACTTTGGGGATTTTGATTTTCCCCACTCCTTTTACTTTTTTTTTTTTTTTTTTTGAGATGGAGTCCCGCTCTGTTGCCCAGGCTGGAGTGCAGTGGCGTGATCTTGGCTCACTGCAACCTCCACCTCCCGGGTTCAAGTGATTCTCCTGTCTCAGCCTCCTGAGTAGCTAGGGTTACAGGCACGTGCCACCACGTCTGGCTAATTTTTGTATTTTTAGCAGAGATGGGGTTTTTCCATGTTGGCCAGGCTGGTCTTGAACTCCTGACCTCAAGTGATCCGCCTGCCTTGGCCTCCCAAAGTGCTGGGATTATTGGCATGAGCCACTGCACCCAACCTCCCCAATCCTTTTTGTATAAGACCATGATTAACAGCATTGAGATTAAAAACAATGACACATTTCTCTGGGTGCTAGATGTAAAGTTAACAAAAATGACCTGAGTGTCTTTATTCTTAAGCAAGTCATGAAAATAAACAGGGTTTCTTTCAATTTGCAAAGCTCCAAAAACAGAGCACAAGCCTAACCAACTCCCTAAACTGTGTCCACTGTGGGGGAGCCCACTGCACAATCCCAGTGCCTCAGGATGCACCCAGGGGCTTCTGCACATTTGAAGGGGCTTCTAGATGGAAAAGAAGTGCATTGAATGACACAGTTTTTTTGTTTGTTTGTTTGTTTTGAGACATAGTCTTGCTCTGTTGCCCAAGCTGGAGTGCAGTGGTGCAATCTTGGCTCACTGCAACCTCCACCTCCTGGGTTCAAGAGATTCTCCTGCCTCAGCCTCCCAAGTAGCTGAGACTACAGGCAGGCGCCACCACACCTGGCTAATTTTGTTGTATTTTTAGTAGAGACGAGGTTTCACCATGTTGGTCGGGCTAGTCTCAAACTCCTGACCTCAAATGACCCATCCGCCTCAGCCTCCCAAAGTGCTGGGATTACAGGCGTGAGCCACTGCGCCCAGCCAAATGACACCGTTTTTTGTTTTTTTTTTAACACAGAGATAATTCTCCTCTAGGGGTCTTCTTAAGTGCATAGGAAAAGCTACATTGAAATAACAGTTGTTAAGACCAATTTGTAAGGGTGCAGGATGTTATAACATTTAACTAACAAAGTGAAAAGACAAATAGGGCACTTTATAAAATCAAAGTACACTTAAATATTCAGATGAGAAAAAGTGTTTTAGGGTCAAGTTATTTTAGGATTTCCTTGCAAAATTGCCATTTTTGTCCATGTGTGGTAAAATTAAACAAGAGTTGACAATTTTGTCCTTATCATAAAAATATGAAGTAGATTTTTAAAAGGAAGTTATTTATTCTTATGATCCTCATTTTCCAGAAAACTATTTGAAGTTACTGAGAAAATGACCAGATTTCTTAAAATTATGAATATTTTCCAAAAGTTGTTTAGAAGTCACAGTGGGTAGCTTATATCTAACAACTTTTTATACACACATGGCCAGGCGCGGTGGCTCACGCCCGTAATCCCAGCACTTTGGGAGGCCGAGGTAGGCAGATTACCTTAAGTCAGGAGTTCAAGATCAGACTAGACAACATGGTGAAACCCCATCTCTACTGAAAATAGAAAAATTAGCCAGGAGTGGTGGCACATGCCTGTAATCCTAGCTAGTCGGGAGGCTGAGGCAAGAGAATTTTTTGCGCCCGGGAGAAGAAGGTTGCAGTGAGCCAGATCGTGACACTGCACTCCAGCCTGGGCAACAGAGTGAGACTCTCTCAAAATATATATACATACACATATTGATCTAGCAATCCTTCATCTCTAATTTTATTCTGCAGATCTACTCACAAATGCCCCAAACTGTGCCTAAGGACATTCACTGAAGCATTTTTATAATAACAAACAAAATTAAATGTCTATTAGTGGGAAACTGCTTAAAAATTTGGGGAGGAGCATCCATTCACACTATCACAGAGTTGTTTTGTTTTGTTTTGTTTTGTTTGAGATGGAGTTTCGCTCTTGTCGCCCAGGCTGGAGTATAATGGCATGATCTCGGCTCACTGCAACCTCCACCTCCCGGGTTCAAGCGATTCTCCTGCCTCAGAGTCCTGAGTAGCAGGAATTACAGGCACGTGCCACCATGCCCGGCTAATTTTGTATTTTTAGTAGAAACAGGTTTTCACCATGTTGGCTAGGCTGGGCTCGAACTCTTGACCTCAGGTGATCTGCCTGCCTTGGCCTCCCAAAGTGCTGAAATTACAGGCGTGAGCCACCACCCCTGGCCTATCACAGAGTTTTGATCAGAAAAGAAGAGAAATCTATTGTATTTTGGCAGAAAAATGCCTGAGTGAGTTGGTAAAAATGGAAGGTGAACAGTCAGAATTCAAGAGGCTATGCCCAGGTCACCTAGACATCCTAGACTAGGTCGGCAAGAGGAGGAGGGAGGGAGTATATGTTTACATTCTTGCAACAGCAAGGGGCAGGAAAGGCAAGATTGCACGTGGTGCAAGGCCAGAGGCAATGGAAGACATAGCTGCGCAGCCCCACGCAGGCCCTCTCTGCAGCCCCGGCAGAGACCCTCTTCAGGGTCATGGTCTCCAGCTGAACAAAGCCACATGCAACCGAAGCAAATGAAGTGAAGGAACTGGGGCTCTGGTTAGCTCCTCCTAAGGAAGTGTGGACTGGACAAGGAGTAGTTTGGGAAGGGTTTGTGTACCAGATGAATGAGAAAACCACAAAGGGGCTGGCACTGGGCTGCAAACAAGGACAGTAGTGTGCCTGTGGGCCTGTTAGCGGACAAACAGCACCCAGTTACATGGACACCAGCACAGCCCCCAGAAAGAGAATGCAAGCCACAAATGTAAATTTAAATTTTCCCGTAGCCACATTAAACACAGAAAGTATACACAGGTAACACTGATTTTTAAAATATAGCACAGTGAGACTAACGTGCCAAAAATACTATCATTTAAACATCTAACCAACAGAACGTAATTACTGAGATATTTTGTGTGCCGAGTCTTCCAGTTCTCACACAGGTAGCACGTCTGCATTCAGATCAGCCACACTGCCAATGCTCACTGCCACACGTGGCTGTGGCTACCATGGTGGATGAGGCGGGTCTAGAGGCAGCATGAGCTGGTTATCATACCCAAAAAAATTATTTCTCTTTATGGGATACGGCCACTAGACCAACTAGATCAACTGCTCATCAACAGCATCCACATGCACCGTCCACACACATTGTTACATAATTCTCTGAAATAGCCAAGACCAAACATACTTATTTAATGATCTGTGGGTGAGAGTCTTTGTGGTAGACCCAACCATGTTCATTCCATGCACAATGATTCAACTAAAGTCGAACTTTTCAAAGGTTTTTGGAACATGACCCCAATGAGAATTTATTTTATGTCAATCCCGAACACAGAAGTAGGTAATAAACTTTGGTGGGGACTCTGCCCTTCCGAGCTCTCAGTCATGTGCTGTCTGTGAGGCTCTGGGGTGTTTTCTCAGTGTGGCTTGAGGTCTGCTGAACCCACACAGGACCCAGCAGGGGCCCCAGCGTCACTGCGAAAGCCCGGGTCATGCTTGGGTTTGTGGTGTGAGCTCCTTCCCTGAGGGAGAGGCTCCCCGATCCCAGCATGACACAGGACAGGCGGGGACAGAGGACACCACACACACACACACACGCACCACACACAACACACGTGCCACACACCATACACAACACACACATACCACATACACACCACACACATCACACATACACCACAATATACACAACACACCTACCACACACACCACATATACACATATCACACCACATGCCACATGCACCACATACACATACCACACACACACCACATATACCACACACCACCTACACCATACACTACATACACCACACACTACATATACATACCACAAACACCACATGCACCATACCACATATACACATACCACATACACACCACACGCACAACACCAGACACACCACACACACACACCCCTCGCACACTGCACACATACACTGGACTCACATCACATATACTGTACATAAAATAAACACACAGCACACAGCACACACCACCCAAACACACACACACCACACACCAGGAGCCGGGCCCAGGGTCTGTCCTCGCGTCCCCGTAGCTGCACTATCTCGCTAGTACTTTGCCTGCACAGAGTGTGGGTTCTTCAGCTGCCCTGTTGCTCACAGGGTCCAGCTTTCGAGTCTCCCACTGCAATGACTTTGTCGGCTGGGGTGGTGACTTGCCAAACAAGATAATGGGTGGCCCAGTCCCCAGCATTTGTGAAGGCAAGTTCACATCCCTGTGAGGCCCTTGAATGAGGTGGCAGAGCGCATAAAGGGTCCTCTCTGGCGGACACAACTGCACGGTGTGACATAGCGGGGACACCCGCATGAGAAGACCCCACAGGGAAGTCTGCTGGTGACAGAATGAAGACAAACACCAGTGCATGTGCATGCATGCTGTGTGCATGTGCCTGTGTTTGACAAGGAGGAGAGGATACGAGGACACGAGTACATATACATGACACACACACACCACGCACGACTCTTGCCTCTAGCGCTGGGTGAGGCCAGGCTCCCCGGGCTGGCCCTACCCTTCTCCTGGCACTCTGTCCCTCTAACGGAAGCAGCTGCGGCTGCCTGGCCCAGGGCCTCTGCCCCTTCCCTAACCCACTCTTCCCGCTCCCTGGGCCTCACTGCAGTGTCCTCTCCACAGGTGGATCTTTCTTCCCGGCCTCCATCAGGCCGGTTTAGCTCAAATGGCGCCCTGTACTATTGGCACTCAGCATGTTTTGCACGTGCAGCAAAGCAGCCAAATCTCTATGTTACATGTTATTTGTCTAAGGGTTCCCAAGTGTGCAGCATAATGAGGAGTGTGACATTCATCCCCCCATGGTTCTGAGCATCACGAAGGGGCTGGTGGCTGTCGCTAAGTGCTGGCCGGGTGGCCTGCTGTAGAGCCTGCGGTGAAAGTGGATGGGTCCCGCCCCTCCTTCCTCTGCCTGAGGACATCCAGGTAAGTCCAGCTACAAAGCTCAAACGTTTGAAACGACAGCAGTGAGGATGAAGCAGCCCACTGTCACCCAGGGCCTGGGTCAGGAAGAGGCAGACACCCTCAGAGGTGAAAGCCTCAGACAGTGGCCTGGACATTCGTGTCTCTCTCAACTTTGCTGTTTCCAGAGAAACCGGCCTCAGCCACTCTGCAGTCCAGTCCTGCTGTGGCCCCATCCACACAGGCCTCCTTTGCTTCAAGCCTATCAATACATTGCTGCACTTAACTTTACCCCAGCTTCATCCTTCTCCCCAATCCTAGAAGGGTTGTCTCTTCCTGTTTCCTAAAGATGCCAGAAGTTCTCTTAGTGAGCAGTCTCCCTCAGTCTCACTGTAATGGGTCAATAAATCAGAGGACAGCCTTGTCCCAGAGCAAGCCTCTGGGGCTCCCAGTAAGAGTCTTGGCTCAGATGTCACCTCCCCAGGAGGTCCCAAAGTACCATCCCCACCCCGGGCCCACTGCCCTCCTGTCCATCTTGCTTGTGACTTGCTGACTTACTGTCTCCTCGCCAGACCATGAGCCTCAAGGGCCAGCCCACATCCTACTCACCATGTACGCAGGACTAGAGCAGAGCCCAGCACTCCGGAAGGCCTCGGTAAACCCGGAACTGTGGGTGGGCACATATGAGTGTAAACGGAGCGGTGGAGTGAGGAACAAAGGGAGGAGGTGTGGCCTGGGGGACACAAGGAGGATGGCAGCCTCCTGTGTGTTGACTCGGCTATCCAGGCCACAGTGTGAATCTGTTCAAGTCCCCAGGACACAGGCAGCACCAGATCAGGATGCTGGCATGACAAAGGGACTGCAGCCTTTGTCCTCCAGGCTAGATCATGGAGATCTTAAAAACTGAGAGATAACTGACACACTGTAAAATTCACCCACTGAGAGCATTATTCAATGGGTTTTAGTAGATTCACAAAGTCAGACTCCCATCACCACCAATGAGCTCCAGAACATTTTCATAGTCCCCAAGAGAAACCCCAGACCCACTGAACAGTTACTCTCCCTTCCCACCTGCCCCTCCCAGGACCCGGAAACCATGAATCTACTTTCTGCCTCTACAGATTTGCCAATTCTGGACATTTAATATCAGTGGAGTCATATGAAATGTGGCCTCTTGTGACTTCTTTCACTTAGTACTTTTTTTTTTGAGAGAAGGCCTTGCTCTGTTGCCCAGGCTGTAGTATATAGAGTGGCATGATCTCGGTTCACTGCAACCTCCACCTCCCGGGTTCAAGAGATTCTCCTGCCTCAGCCTCCTGAGTAGCTGGGATTACAGGCGCACACCACCACGCCTGGCTGATTTTTGTATTTTTAGTAGAGACAGGGTTTCGCCATGTTGGCCAGGCTGGTCTCGAACTCCTGTCCTTAGGTGATCCGCCTGCCTCGGCCTCCCAAAGTGCTGGGATTATAGGTGTGAGCCACAATGCCTGGCTACACTTAGTACATTTTTAAAATGCATTTATCTTATAGGATGTATCAGAATGTCATTCCTTTTTATGGCCCAAATAATATTCCATGCTACAGATAAACCACGTATCCATTCGTCAGCCAATGGACATTTAGCTTGTTTCTGCTTTTTGGCTATTGTGGATAACGCTGCTGTGAACATTTGTGTGGATATGTCTTTTCATTTCCACTGAGGAGAAGAATTGCTGGGTCACTTGGTAATCCTGTGCTTAACTTTTTGAGGAACCGCCTGTTTTCCACAGCAGCTGCACCACTTTATTTTAATTTTTTGAATCTTCATTTTATTTTTATTTTTAGAGACAGAGTCTCACTCTGTCACCCAGGCTGGAATGCAGTGGCACAATCATGGCTCTCTTGCAGCCTTGACCTCCAAGGCTCAAATGATTCTACCCCCTCAGCCTCCCTGGGACTACAGGCACACGCCAGCACACCCAGCTAATTTTTGTATTTTTTGTAGAGATGAGGTTTTGCCATGTGGCCTAGGCTGGTTTCCAATCCCTGGGCTCAAGCCATCCACCCACCTTGGCCTCCCAAATTGTTGGGATTACAGGCGTGAGCCAGCGCACCGGGCACAGCTGCGCCCCTTTGTATTGCTTCCCACCAGCAGGGTAGAAGGATGCCAATTTCTCTTCCTCCTCGCCAGTGCCTGTTAATTGTCTTTTTTACTAGAGTCATTCTAGAGGGTATGAAGCAAGTATGAATACAGATCTTTTGAAAGCAAATACATCTCTCCTCTCTATCATCCCAAAATTTTAAAACCCTTTCAGTGACACATAATAATAAACAGATTCCAGCTGGGTGCAGTGGTTCACGCCCGTAATCCCAGCACTTTGAGGAGGCCTAGGTGGGCAGATCACCTAAGGTCGGGAGTTCGAGGCCAGCCTGACCAACATGGAGAAACCCTGTCTCTACCAAAATGCAAAATTAGCTGGACGTGGTGGCACATGCCTATAATCCCAGCTACTTGGGAGGCTGAGGCTGAGAATCCCTTGAACCTGGGAGGCGGAGGTTGCAGTGAGCCGAGATCACGCCATTGCACTCCAGCCCGGGTGACAAGAGCAAAACTCTGTCTCTAAATAAATAAATAAATAAATAAAATAAACAGATTCTAATGCCCCACAAGTGTTGTGGCTCAAGAGGTGTGGACACACGGGTGAGGCAGACCAATTCCTACTAACATGACTGTGCTAGTTATTTACCATCCCTCTGCCTCAATTTCCAGATCTATAAAAAGGTGACAGTAGTATCTGTTAAATGAGGAATGAGATGACATACGTAAACCATCCTGAAAAGCGCCTGCAAACAGTAAACTGTCATTTCTTATTATTACTTTGAAATAAGCTCCTATTAGCAACAGAGACACTTTTTTTTTTTTTTTTTTTTTGAGAAAGAGTCTCACTCTATCACCTACACTGCATTCAGTGGTGCAGTCACAGCTCACTGCAGTCTCGACCTCTCAGGCTCAAGTGATTCTCCCACTTCAGCCTCCCAAGTAGCTGGGATGACAGGCGCACAGCATCATGCCTGGCTAATTTTGTTCTGTTTTGTTTTTTGTAGAGACAGAGTCTTGCTGTGTTGTCCAGGCTGGTCTTGAGCTCCTGGCCTCAACTGATCCCCCCACCTCAGCCTCCCAAGTAGCTGGGATTACGGGCATGAGCCACTGTACCCAGCAGAGCAACTTCATTTTTTGCAGCAAATTAGAAACAGCGATCCACTGGCTATTGTGTGATCTAATCAAGGGATAAATAAAACAGTGACAATCTTAAAGACAGCTGGCTGGGGTACAGGGCCCCAGCCAGAGACCCTCTTATACATGTGACTGACTTCAAATCGTGGCATCACTGAGCAAGAGGAGCAAGACGGCCTGGACTGATCTGAACAGAAGCCACCAATAAAGTCACACTCAGAGACTAATGGGACAGACTGGAGGAGGCGGACCACAACCTTTCAAAGTGTGGGATTTACCATGCATACTAATGAGTATTAACACTTAGCTGCACAGCTTAAAGAACAGCAATAAACAGATGACCCCCAGGTTAAGACACAGAGTGGCACCTTGCCTGCACTGACACAAGAGCTACTGGCCACACATGGCTATTTAAATTAAGTGAAATAAATCTTTTTTTTTTTTTTTTTTTTTTTTTTTTTTTTTTTTTTTTTGAGACAAAGTCTTGCTCTTTTGCCCAGCCTGGAGTGCAATGGCGCGATCTTGGCTCACTGCAACCTCTGCCTCTCTGGTTCAAGCGATTCTCCTGCCTCAGCCTCCTGAGTAGCTGGAACTACAGGCGCCCACCACCACACCCGGCTAATTTTTTGTATTTTTAATAGAGACGGGGTTTCACCGTGTTAGCCAGGATGGTCTCGATCTCCTGACCTCGTGATCTACCTGCCTCGGCCTCCCAAAGTGCTGGGATTACAGGCGTGAGCCACCGTGCCCGGCCCAAAGTGAAATAAATCTTAAAATTCAGCTCCACCGTCTCATGAGCCCCATTTCCAGCCCTCTGAAGCCATGTGTGGCTCATGGCTACCATCCTGGCCAGTGCAGACCGAACATTTTCTCCACTGCAGGGAGCTCTATGGAGCTTCCTTAGATCCTCAGACCACAAGCTAAGATCCCCCCCCAACACACTCAGCCTGCCCCTTCTGTAACACGGGTGCAGTAACAATGCCCGTCAGGGTAAGGTGACTGTGAAGAATTTTATGCTCTATATAGAAAACATACACATGGATCGAAGTCCCTGTGTGTGCCTGTGTTCTGTGGTTCATTAAATTTGAGCTCTTACTACAATGAGGAGGGCATGACTTGGGCTTCTGCCCAGTGCCCTTGGGCAGGCACAGTTCTCCTTGAGTCCTTATTTTGTTGGGTGTTAGTAAGATATGCTCAGCTAAAGGGCTGAGGTAGTCTTTGGCTCCCAGGTGTTTGGAACGTTCCCGGCCTACACAAAATTTCTCTCCATCTTGACTTCTTCCAAGAGGTGCTTCTAAAATTCCAAGCTGAGGCAGCTTGATCCTGGGGAGGTCCAGCCGGCCTGGTACTCATTTGGAGAGTGTTTATGAGTGGCACTGTCTTGATAGTAGCTATCCACAGACAACACGAGGGAGGAAATTATAACCGAGGATAAGGTCCTATCCCCATACGTATGCTCCATGTCAAGACATTTCTGTGCCCGTCTACCCTAAGTGAGAGTTTCCAAGCATCTCTCTAGGTCCCCACATCCACAAATCCAAACAATGCTTTATTCTTAAGAGACTTTCATTCAAAGATACCCTGGTAGATTAGATTCTACTTCTTAACAGCAACTATCAAGTAATCATAATTCTAAGAATTTTTTTTTTTTTTTTAGATTGAGTTTCACTCTTGTTGCCCAGGCTGGAAGTGCAGTGGTGCGATCTTAGCTCACCACCACCTCTGCCCCGCAGGTTCAAGCGATTCTCCTGCCTCAGCCTCCCGAGTAGCTGGGATTACAGGCGCACGCCACCACGCCCAGCTAATTTTGTATTTTTGGTAGAGAAGGGGTTTCTCCATGTTGGTCAGGCTGGTCTTGAACCCCCGACTTCAGGTGATCCACCTGCCTTGGCTTCCCAAAGTGCTGGGATTACAGGCGTGAGCCACCATGCCTAGCAATTCTAAGAACTTCTTTGGATCAGTTATCAAATGGAGATTTAAAAAGGCAATCTCAAACTTATAACAAAATCTCTGGGGGCAGGGGTGCACTTTCGGAGGCAGCCTCCCAATCCAGCATGGCTGCTATGTATCCATTAACTGTTATTCATTACTACTGTAACCACAATTTCTCCAAAATAGAGAGGAAAACACCCTGCCTAGGCCAGACACTTGGCTTTATTCTTTGGCATGTAATTTAGGTAAGAATATCACTGATACTCAGTGGGGCTAGCACACACGCACACAGACAGACATAAAATCAAAGCAGGTCTGGAATGGCTGCTGCCTGAGTCTTCTGTGACATGGGGTATAACGTCCAGGTTAAGGTTTTCCCTGTTAGAGGCAGACAGTGGCATCATTCTAATTGCCTTTTCCCTTGGCCTCAAGCCCATCTCACAGTTCTTCTGCTGTACAAAGAAAGTAACCAGTTCCCAAGCACAGCCACTCTACCTTCACTGTAGACCAGGCATTCTTAAAACTTGAATTTGCACATGACACTACAGATTTTCAAATATATACAGAGCATTCAGGTGAAAGCAAAGCTCTCACAACAGAATGAGTGTGGTTGGCATGACCTTGCTCTCCTCAAAAACTGAGAAAGGGCAAACATGGACATAAGAATGGAGAGTGAGGCCCATTGCAGCCCCAAAGGCACATCTTCCCTTTAGATATGGACCCCTGCTATCATTCTTGGGTGGATCTTGGAGAAAGATGCATGTCCCAAGCCTGAGAGGAGACAGGGCCCTGGCAGTCACTGCCTGTGGGGTCAAGGCTGGAGCTGGCGCTGGACTGACCGCTAGCTCAAAGATGATGCAGTCCATGGAAACAGTGGGAGGGCCTAGGGTGGCTTGCAAAGGACACCAAAATGGAAATATAGAGGGGATCCCCAGTCACACCAGTAAAGCGAGAATATCCCTTGAATGACAGCAGTGGAACCTGAAATGGAGAAACCTTGTGACCAAAAACACACACGGAAGGCATTAGAACAGCAAAAATAAGGTGCTCCCTCCAGTGAGGGATTCCAGTAGATGAGACTCTTGAAACCCATACGAATTGTTATCCCAAACAGCCTCCGTAACATCTCGCCTCCAGACTATCCCTGCTAGCATCTGCTCCTGGATGGCATTCTGTTTCGCAAATGACTTTCCCTTTTTCCACCCCAAAGGCCTCTGACATGTTTGATCTGTTTCTCCCTCAAAGTCCAGGGACTTTGGCAGCAAAGGATTAAACATACCTTTTGCTCACTTCTCTCATCCATGTCCGTTTTGGACACGGGAAGGAGGCAGCACAACGGAACGTGAAGAGCCAGGCCTGACTCTCGGGCGAGCCCCATGCATGGTCTGGTGTCGGTGGACGCACTATGGAGTGCACCCGGTCATATAAATTGACCCTGGTGCTGGGCTGACTTGTAAGATCGCCTCCTTACCTAATTTTTCTCAAAAAAACTTTCAAAACACCCCACAGAACCACAGATGTCAGATGACCACCACTGCTTCTGGCTGTCCACACTGTCATCTGTGTGCTCTCACAGCACATTTCAAATCCACACAAACATGGTGCAGGGCATATATGCATGGAGCATGCACAAACGAGTTTCCTCCCATCCCCCAAAGTGGGCTCTGGAAGGTTCTTTGGCAGAGCCGGTTTCTCACAGCAGTAGCCTGAATTTTTTTTTTCTTTAGACGGAGTCTTGCTCTGATGCCCAGGCTGGAGAGCAGTGGCGTGATCTCAGTTCACTGCAACCTCCACCTCCCAGGTTCAAGCGATTCTCCTGCCTCCCAAGTAGCTGGGATTACAGGTACCCACCACCACGCCCAGCTAATTTTTGTATTTTCACCATGTCGGCCAGGCTAGTCTTGAATTTCTTTTTCTTTTTTTTTGAGAGAGTGTTTCACTCTTGTTGCCCAGGCTGGAGTGCAATGGCATGATCTCCGCTCACTGCAACCTCTGTCTCCCAGGTTCAAGCAATTCTCCTGCCTCAGCCTCCCAAGTAGCTGGGATTACAGGCGTGCACCACCATGCTGGGCTAATTTTGTATTTTTTAGTAGAGATGAGGTTTCACCATGTTGGTCAGTCTGGTCTCGAACTCCTGACCGCAAATGATCCTCCTGCCTCAGCCTCCCCATTACAAAGTTGGGAATACAGGTGTGAGCCACCACATCTGGCCCGAATTTTGATGGAGGGAAATCTTGGTGAGACCTCTCAATGGTAACAAAAAGGGGGCTCTTGACCACAGCCCGATGACCCAAGTCCACCTCCTCACAGTTCCCACCCTGAGGGCAGTGCCCTCCCTGGCACAACCAACTTAATTCCCAGCTAAACTCACCTAAAGCAGATTTCAGATAAAGAAGGACAGGGAGTGAAAATAAACTGCATGAGGGTCTATACTCAGTCAGCGTAACTGTTTTGCTTGTATTCTCGGGTTTTGGTTTCAGCCTTTTGCACTATGGTCTGTGGGCCGCGTCTTTGGGATCTGCCTTTCTCACTGGCTAACCTTCCTCGAGACTGAGCCCTTCCTAGTCTCTGGGCAGGACTGGACTTCCAGCATCAGGAGGGCCTGCCCAGGGCCAAGGTACTTCGTTGAGTGTTTGGTCACTTGTGGGCCTTGCAGCACAGTCTCGCTCACTCAGCCCTGTCCCCTGCAGTGCCCACAGGCCGAGTGACAAGCTGCCTCCGGGAGCACATCTCCGCGGCTGTGCCTGGATGCCCAGCTCAGCAGCATTTGTAGCTTCTTTTTTTGTGTTCCTGTTATTGATCTCAGCCACTCCTCCCATGCTTTTCAACAAGAGCTTTGCAACTCATGACAACCTCCTCCTCAGGATCTTTTGGTTTTCACCATTTTCTTTCCTAAAAGGGAAACCTTTAGCTTTTCAGGACTTCAGCCCTGTCACTGGTCACCAGATTTTACCCAGAGCACCATGGCGATCAGGGCCCCCCTCAGGCATTCACCTCATTCAGACACAAGAGGATATCCTACTACACAGGGCACTGGGTCTAGTCCCAGGGCTTTGAATGGAAGCAACACGCCACCTGGGAGCTTGTTAGCAATACAAGTGCTAAGGCCCGGCGCGGTGGCTCATACCTGTAACCCCAGCACTTTGGGAGACTGAGATGGGAGGATCACCTGAGGTTGGAAGTTTGAGACCAGCCTGGCCAACATGGTGAAACCCCGTCTCTACTGAAAACACAAAACTTAGCCAGGCATGGTGGCTTGCGCCTGTAATCCCAGCTACTTGGGAGGCTGAGGTGGGAGAATCACTTTAACCCGGGAGGCAGAGGCTGCAGGGAGCTGAGACTGAGCCATTGTACTCTAGCCTGGGTGACAGAGCAAGACCCTGTCTCAAACAAACAAAAACAAAAAACAAATTCTAAGGCACCAGCCCACAACCACAATCATAAACTTCTTCCCACACTTTCCTTTTAGAATTCATGTCTCATCTCAGGAGCCTTGAACAGCTTTATTGAGGTGGAATTTACATACAGGTCATAAAATCACCTATTCTACTTATTTTAGTAAATTTTAACCAATCTTAAATATTCCCCTCATCCCAAAAGGGCTCCTTGTGCCCATTCGCAGCTACTGTCTACAGCCAGCCCAAGTCCCAGCCCCCTGCTAATCCGCTTCCTGTCCCTACAGTTTTCCCTCTTCAGGACATTTCATATAAATGGAACCGTACAATACATGGTATTTTCCCCTTGGCTTCTTTCATTTTATCAGTTTTTGAGGTTCATCCATGTTGTAGCATGTACTTTGTCACTTTTCCTATCTGAGCAAGATTCCATTGTGTGGATATAACCTACTGTGTTTATCAATTCACCAGCTTATGGAAATTTGGGTTATTTCCAGTTTGGCACCAAGAATAGAGATACAAAGATCTATATGAACTACATGATGCAGCTACAAGTATTAGTTTACAAGTTTCCTATAGACATATAATTTAAAATTTACATGGGTCTATTCCTAGGAATATGGTAAATTTGTATTTACCATAGGAAATTGCCAAACTGCTATCCAAAGGGGCTGCAACTAGTTTCTTAGGGGTATATTCTCTCATCATAAGTATAATGTTATTGGTAACTTTTTTTATGGATTTTTTTTTTTTTTTTGAGACAGAGTCTTGTTCTGTTCCCCAGGCTGGTGTGCAGTGGCGTGATCTTGGCTTACTGCAACCTCTGCCTCCTGGGTTCAAGCGATTCTCCTGCCTCAGCCTCCCAAGTAGCTGGGACTACAGGCGCCCGCCACACCTGGCTAATTTTTGTATTTTTAGTAGAGATGGGGTTTCACCATATTGGCCAGGCTGGTCTCAAACTCCTGACCTCAAGAGATCCGCCTGCCTCGGCCTCGCAAAGTGCTGGGATTATGGGCATGAGCCGTCGCACTCGGCTTATGGATGTCTTTTATCAGGCTGAAAAAATTATCTTCTATTCCAATTTTTTTCCATTTTTATCATGAATATGTTAGATTTTGTCAAATGCTTTCCCCATCATTTGAGATGACTCCTGCCTTCTGTCCTTTCATCTATTAATATGGTAAAATACATTAATTGCTTTTCTCGTATTAAACATGTCTCACTTGGCCATGTATCTAAATCTTTCTATATGTTATTTCACTTGTTCATGGTTTTTGGTAACTATTAATATTTTCATGAGAGATTTTCTATCAGGGTAATACTGGTTTCACAGAATGAGTTGGTAAGTATTCCTTACTCTTCTGCTTCCTGAGTCTGTGAAAAATGGTATGTTTTCTTCTTTAAATGATTGGCAGCATTCTTCTTGTTTTGTATGCTTTCAGGAATAAACCGGAGGTCATCTAAAAGTGACTGAGCTTCATTGCTGATGAAACTACCAACATCATTTGTGCTGATGCCTGAAGGTTTTTCCCCATCAAGAATGGTCCCTTCTTAATAACCAAAGGCAGATAAGGGTCACATGGCTGGGGCTATAGGTAAAACTAAGCCTGGCTCATGAATGGGCAAGTCACAAGTACAGCTGGTCTTCCACATCTGTGGATTCAACCAACCATGGATCAGAAATATTTGGAAAAAAAAAAAAAAACAACAAAAATAACATTCATTAAGAAGTACATTAGAACAGCTATTTATATAGCATTTACATTGTATTAGGCATTATAAGTAATCTAGAGATGATTTAAAGTATATGGGAAGATGTGTGCAGGTTATATGCAAATACTACACCATGTTATATAAGGAACTTAAGCCTATGTGGTTTTTGGCATCTGTAGGGGTCCTGGAAACTGAGGGACGACTGTAACACTATGTGCTGATAATCTCAGCAATCTGGAAGGCACATTCACAGAACTCCAAACTCACAACTTTAATCAATCCCACAGTTCCAAAGTCTTTTAAGATTCATATATTGATATAAAACTTAATCTGCAGGTTTAAAACAGGAAGATTCAGGTCATTAGGAACATAAAATCATTTTCTCCTCATCCCTGAGATACAGCCTTGCAAATATTAGAAAATACAAAAACTCCATGACTTTTAACTATCTCTAAAATCTAAAATGGTAGTTCTTAAACCTGAGTGATGGTAGGTCCGTGCCTCTAACATTACTTAAGGGTGGGGGAACGTGCTTCTTAAACTGCAGTTTCCTGGGCCCTAATTTCAGTCTGGGTGAAGCCCAGGAACGTGTACTTTCAATACCCCTCAAACAACTGCTGTAGCTGGCACTCACACTGCATTCAGCACTGGCCTGAGGTGGGTTAAAAGTATCTGGCCTGAGGACACCTCAGTACGTAAGTCCTTAGGGTAATGAACTGCAACCTAACCTAACTTAGTATGTAACTAACTGAAAGCCCAATTTAGGCATACAGTCATGCGTGGTATAATGACATTTTCGTCAACAGTAGACAGCACAAAGACTGTGGTCCCGTAAGATTATAATACTAGGCCAGGCACGGTGGCTCACGCCTGTAATCCCAGCACTTTGGGAGGCCGAGGCGGGCGAATCACAAGATCAGGAGTTCGAGACCAGCCTGACCAACATGGTGAAACCCTGTCTCTACCAAAAATACAAAAATTAGCCAGGCATGGTGGCGCACGCCTGTAATCTCAGCTACTCAGGTGGCTGAGGCAGGAAATCGCTTGAACCTGGGAGGCGGAGGTTGCAGTGAGCTGAGATTGCGCCACTGCACTCCAGCCTGGGCGACACAGCGAGACTCCCTCTCAAAAAAAAAAAAAAAGAATTAGAATACTGTATTTTTACTGCACCTTTTCTGTTCGGTATGTTTACATACAAATACCATTGTGTTCCAACAGCCTACTACAGGTACAGTGACACGCTGGACAGGTTGGTAGCCTAGAAGCAACAGGCTATCCCAGGCGGCCTAGGTGTGTAGTAGGCTATACCTTCTAGGACTGTGTAAGTATACTCTAGGATGTTCCCACAACAATGAAATATAAAATTTTGCAAAAAGTGTCCCCATCAAAAGCAATGAGTAACAGTACAACGCATAACAGTGTATGTTTTCATACTTTTGTAACAGTCTCAGACAATCATAGCAGCCAGTCAACACAGGAACTGTTTAAATTATATAAAAAGGTACACATCGACTTGTTATCAATCAAGCTGTCTCTGTATATCATTTGTTTTTCTCTACCTCATTTCTGTTTTCTGTTCATAAATGCTGTCGTGACAGACATTTCTTTGAACCTATCCTGGTTTGGAGGGCTATCCAATTCTAAAATCATCAATAAATGCCTGTTAAGATCTAAGTTAAGTTTGTAATTTTGTCTTTAATAGCAATAACAACCTCACATTCTTACTGATCACTCTTAAAGACCATCCATATCTGATGAGTAACAAACTTAATGTGCAATAAATTCCTATCTCTTGGATCTTTAATTTCTTTCTGCCCCAGAGGAGTAACTTAATGGTGAGTTAGAAGCACAATGGCAGATACTGATGAACAAAAAGCAAACAAAACACCACTTTTTAAGGATCTAAGGCAGCAACTGAATTTTCTGGAAGGGGTTATTTGGGCTCATGACCTTTTAAAAAGTGTTAACTGTTGATAAGGCAAGGGAAATAAAGGTATGAAAAGACTGGGAGGTCAGGCGCAGTGGCTCACAACTGTAATCCCAGCACTTTGGGAGGCCGAGGCGGGCAGATGACAAGGTCAGGAGTTCGAGACCAGCCTGGCCAATATGGTGAAACCCTGTCTCTCCTAAAAATACAAAGTAGCCGGGCGTGGTAGCATATGCCTGTAATCACAGATACTTGGGAGGCTGAGGCAGAATTGCTTGAACCTGGAAGGCAGAGGTTGCAGTGAGCCAAGATCGTGCCACTGCACTCCAGCCTGGGCAACAGAGCGAGACTCTGTCTCAAAAAAAAAAAAAAAAAAAAAAAAAGACTGGGGAATAACTTGTATAAGAGAAAACGGTCATGCCAGCCATCAGCTTGAATCAGTTACATGATACCTAGCTAGTTGCCCTGCAATCCTGTCTCCAAGAGGTGGTTAAAGTAGAAGCAGCCAATTAGACCCTGACCGGCCTTCCCTGCTACCACTCATTCTGCTACAACATTAAACCAGGGCAACCTCTGAGCCTATAAATCCAGCCTGGTCCTTTAGGATTCAGATTTGGCTCTTCTCTCTGTACTGTGAGGCCCTTTTCCACAGTCCTGACCATCCACAACAGGAGCATAACCATGGAAAGGTCCAGCCTTCCGTTTATGACTCAATGAGCACCATTTCTCCCACTAGAAAGTAGCCTGAGGGGCGGCCAGGCAGCACGGGCTCCAGGACAAGCAGGTATCTTGACTTTCTGAGGTGTAAGTCATCCCTGCATCCAGCTGACAGGAAATTATCAGTTAAGAGCTGCATTTCTTCACCAGGGACTGTAATTCTCACTGGGCACCAGGCCTAGACTACTTCTTGGATCTTAGAGAGGCCTCTGTAGGTGACACCAGCAACACTCAGGCGGCCTGTAACACCAATCATCACATCATAGGAAATGCTGTGCTTAACCAACTCAGCAGTCGGCCAGAGAACCACGATGGAGGGGACCTGGGGTGCCTTGATCAGCACAGCTGGAGGTGCCCCTTAACCACAACCTGGGTCTCAGCACATGAAAGCCTGACATGGAGACCAACCTAAAGATTGACTCTGCTGAACTTGAGAGGAACTTGCTCAGAGAATTTCTTCTAATGCATAAAAGTACCTTAGGCACTATATTAATTAACTTCCTCGTTTTTTCAATTATGTACTGTCAAACGTTTCTTTTTGGGGAATTTCTTCTCAAACTCATTCAAACCCAGAATGTTTTCACTAGATAGTACTTTCCAAACACTGAACTAGAACTTAATCTGAAAAAAACTTCATGATATGAGATTCTTAAAATTGTTCCTTTAAATACTAAAAAAAAAAAAAAAGAAAAAAAAAAAAAGCACAAAATTACACTATCATAAGAATCCTCAATAAAAGTACGACGATTTTACTTTAAGACATTCCGGATTTTACAAAGTGCAAAGGCAGCTGATATTATGGTTAGTTATAAAAGGAACTTTAAAGTCTCATTTTAATACTTTCCCAAAATTTTATGAACATTTTTGAAATCTATTAAATCCCACAATATGCCCATCGGAAAGATAAAGCTGGTATTTTTTCCATGGAAGTAGAGCTCAGAACACAAGACTTTAAGTTGGTGACTCACCCAGATCCTTCAAGATGGTGTCCAACCAGAATCACATCAGCACCTTATTCCCCTGTTCTAATTTGACACTGTAACTACAGCTATTTTTAAAGAGTAGAAAAAAAAAAAAAAAAACACATAAAAATGATCTTAGGAAATTTTATAGTATAAAGACATAGAAACTAGGAAAGTTTCTGGATATTTTTCTGTGGAATGGGAAGGAACCTGAAACTTAACCTTTCAATTCATGATAAAACTATAGAATAGTGTGCACATAAAACATAAGAAGTAACAGATACAATGACTGACCAGCCAAAGATCTTGACTGCAGCTAAACGAATCATGCTGGAACACAAATCCTGTGCATTTGTGTTGTTCTGGGGCAGATGCAGAAATGGCCTTGGTGGATTCCAAAATATTAACATTCTGTCCGCTAATGCTCAGCTAGGAGAATTATGACTGTAAACTGAGAATATGCTTCAATTTGTATTTCACTTTTTATTTTCTATTCCTGAAAGCTATACCAAAATGGCAATCTTTAGACCTAAGCGCCTCAATGGATCATCACAGAAGAACACAAGAACAAATGCCTTCATCAGCTTGACGTTTCTAGTCCAAAGCTCAGATGTCATCATTAGTTTTAAGACATAAACAGTGGAAAGTACCTAAACTAAGTGAGCAGCCGGGTGCGATGACTCACACCTGTAATCCCAGCGCTTTGGGGGCTGAGGCAGGTGTATCACTTGAGGTCAGTAGTTCGAGACCAGCCTGACCAACATGGTGAAACCCCGTCTCTACTAAAAATACAAAATTAGCCGGGCATGGGGGTGCATGCTTGTAATCCCAGCTACTCAGGAGGCTGAGAGTCAGGAAAATCGCTTGAACCTGGGAGGCGGAGACCGCAGTGAGCTGAGACTGCACCACTGCACTCCAGCCTGGGCAACAAGAGTGAAACTCCGTCTCAAAAAAAAAAAAAAAAAAAAAAGCCAACCCCCCAAAAAAACTGAGCAATGGAAAGCTTATGACTAGTCACACTTAGAATAGACACAAATCATTTATAGACAACAACATGTTAGTGGCTGGGCGCAGTGGCTCACACCTACAATCCCAGCACTTTGGGAGGCTGAGGCGGGTGGATCACTTGAGGTTGGGAGTTCGAGACCAGCCTGACCAACATGGAGAAACTCCATCTCTAATAAAAATACAAAATCAGCCAGGCATGGTGGCGCACGCCTGTAATCCCAGCTACTTGGGAGGCTGAGGCAGGAGAATCACTTGAACCCAGGAAGCAGAGGTTGCGGTGAGCCGAGATCGTGCTATTGCACTCCAGCCTGGGCAACAAGAGTGAAACTCTGTCTCAAAAAAAAAAAAAAAAAAAAAAAAAAAAAAAAAAAAAAAAAAAAAAAATGTTAGTGATTCAAATTATGTTGCTAGTTTTATAGGCAATGTACTGTCACTGAATGTGACACTTTGCAAAACCAAATTAATCTTTCCAAAGTGTTTTAAAAAAAATACGAAACCATACTATTATTCTAGATAAAGAAATCAGAAGTTCAAACATGTTAAGAAAATCATGCAAGAAAAGAAACTAAGGCACAGAGACATTTTAAAATAGAGAACAGACCAGACTCCAAAATCTCTGCCTAAGGCTAATTCTTACCAGAATCTAAGTCCAATTGCCACCTGGCACAGTACTCCCTAAATCCCCCAAATCATAACCACCATGTAACTTTCATTTACAGGCTTTTTTGAGAGAGCGTCTCACTCCGTTGCTCACTCCGTTGCAATGGTGCCATCTCTGCTCACTGCAACTTCCACCTCCCAGGTTCAAGCGATTCTCCTGCCTCAGCCTCCTAAGTAGCTGGGATTACAGGCACCTGCCACCACGCCTGGCTAATTTTTTTTGTACTTATAGTAGACACAGGGTTTCACCATGTTGCCCAGGTTGGTCTCCAACTCCTGACTTCAAGTGATCCACCCATCTTGGACTCCCAAAGTGCTGGGATTACAGGCGTAAGCCACTGCGCCCTGCCTGACAAATTTTTGTAATGTAAAAGTGACCACAAATTTTAGGAGCCATTTCTGCTAACTGCATCTCTGAGGATAGGTGGTGGAACACCATGTTAATTTACATTTATCTAGGAAGAAAGAATTCTTCAACATGACAGTTTAAACATTTGTAATTATTCCTTTTGGCCCCAACCACCATCTTCCAATAATTTGCCAAAATTATGAACACAAAAGGAAAGAAGAGAGGCACCTGCTATATTTCCTCTAAACCTTTTAGAAAACATGGAGTTGTTCCTTTGCCCACATATATGTGTATCTGTAAAGAAAGGTGATAGTGCAGACATTAAGGGAATGGGTACTGTTCAAGAAGGAATGCCCACAGATGTTACCATGGCAAAACTGGAGCAATCTACAATGTTACCCAGCATGCTGTTGGTATTGTTGTAAACAAGGTAAGGGCAAGATTCTTAAGACGATTAATGTGTGTTATGTATAGAGTATACTGAGCACTCTTAAGAGCCAGGATAGCTTTCCTCGTGAAGGAAAATGATTGGAAAAAAGGAGGAAGCCAGAGAAAGGTGCCTAGGTTCCACTAAACGCCAGCCTGCTCTACCCAGAGAAGCGCACTTTGTGAGAACCAATGGAAAGGAGCCTGGGCTGCTGGAACTTAGTCCTTATGAATTTATGGCACAATAGATGTTAAAAAATCATAATTAGATGGCAAAGAACTTTCTAAGGACAAAATTATTTATATCCACTTTATTCCATAAAATATTTTAGGTGGGTTATGAAGTTATTTATATATACCCACATTTTAAAAATATGCTAGAAGAAAATACACACTTTAGATACTATCTAAATAGCATTGAAGCCAATTTAAGTTGGAACTGACTTGCTTATAAGTTACAATAAAAACTTGAAGACCGAGTGTGGGTGTCTCATGCCTCAAATCCCAGCACTTTGGGAGGCCGAGGGGGGAGGATGGCTCGAGGCCAGGAGTTCAAGACCAGCATGGGCAACATAGAGAGATCCTGTCTCTGAAAAATCAGCTGGCTGTGGTGGCACTTGTCTGCAGTCTAGCTACTTGGGAGGATCACTTGAGCCCAGGAGTTCAAGGTTACAGTAAGCTGTAACTGTACCACTGCACTCCAGCCTGGAACAAAAAGAGATCCTACCTCTTAACAAAACAAAAGTTGATAGATAAAACATGTGAAATTCCAGTCTAAAGAAGTTTAATTAAACCTTCACCTGCAGTTACATTTTCTTTATTTTTGAGACAGGGTCTCCCTCTGTTGCCCAGGCTGGAGTGCAGTGGTGTGATCTCGGCTCACTGCAACCTCTGCCTCCCAAGTTCAATTCTTGTGCCTCCGCCTCCTGAGTAGCTGGGATTAAAGGTACATGCCACCACACCGAGATAATTTTTGTATTTTTAGTAGAGACGGGGTTTCACCATGTTGGCCAGGCTGGTTTCGAACTCTTGACCTCAGGTGATCTGCCCACCTCGGCCTCCCAAAGTGTGGGATTACAAGCATCAGCCATGGTGCCCAGCCAACAGTTAACACTTTCTAGACTAGAGGTCCAGAATGTCCCTTAAACTTCTAATCCTTTAGGAAGGCAGCCTACTACCTTCACTTTCTCAGGACCAAAATATGCAAGTTTTCTTTCCACACTATTGACACCACTCACACTCTCTGCTACGTCACAAAGCTCCACATGGAAGAACATACAATGACCCACCTGCCTTTAGAAATCACTGCCGCAATCTTGATAGTTATTTCTTTTGAGCACACATTAAAAGAATGAAATTCTGTTGGAACTGATAAAGCAGCTAGCTTTACTTAGAATCTGAGGACCAATGTTATAAATCCATACCAGAAACGAATCAGTGATGCAATGTCAAAAAAATCTTTTTTTTTTTTTTTTTTTTTTTTTTTTTTTTTGAGGCAGAGCCTTGCTCTGTTGGTCAGGCTGGAGTGCAGTGGTGCGATCTCAGCTCACGGCAACCTCCATCTCCTGGGCTCAAGCAATTCTCCTGCCTCAGCCTCCCGAGTAGCTGGGATTACAGGTGTGTGCCACCACATCTGGCTATTTTTTTTGTATATTTAGTAGAGACGGGGTTTCGCCATGTTGGCCAGGCTGGTCTCAAACTCCTGACCTCAGTAATCTGCCCGCCTGGGACTCCCAAAATGCTGGGATTACAGGTGTGAGCCACCGCGCCTGGCCAGGATGTCCAAAAATTCAAGGTGAATTTTAACATCTGCAAATTTCTCCCCCTAGAAACATAATCGACTTTTAAAACTTTTCCAAAGACCAACTATTTCAGGTTATATATGAAAGAAAAAGACTAATTAAATATATCACGCATCTAAGGCCTAAAGGTAGAAACAAATATAATGACGGTTACTTTTCTGTAGTATTCAACAGATAAACTTTACTGGGCACAACTGTCCGTTTTAAAAGAATGCAGCCTCCCTCTCTGCAGGAATACATTCTGAAAGCAGACCTGCTATTTAAGTCACTACTCATCTAGCCATGAGCTTAGACTGCAAACTCCAGCACCATGTTTTACAAATGAACTAAGAAGACAATTTAGTGTTCATGAACACTAAGACAATGCAAAAGCAAACATAAAAACACAGATTTGTCCCTTCGAACTGGGCGCAGTGGCTCATGCCCACTGCACTTTGGGAGGCCAAGGCGGATGGATCACCTGAGGTCAGGAATTCGAGACCAGCCTGGCCAACATGGTGAAACCCTGTTTCTATTAAAAATACAAAAATTAGCCAGGTGTGATGGCAGGCACCTGTAATCCCAGCTACTCGAGAGGCTGAAGCAGGAAAATAGCTTGAACCCAGCAGGTGGAGGTTGCAGTGAGCCGAGATCACACCACTGCACTCCAGCATGGGCGACAGAGCGAGACTCCATCTCAAGAAAAAACAAACAAAGATATGTCACTTTATTCATAAAAGTCAGATGTAGAGTCTTCTCAATCACAATAAAGTAGAAAATGTGAAACATCTTCTACTAAACTTTTAACACTGCTTATTACAATTTTTACATATGCTGGAAGATGCTAGTGTTCTTAAAAAAATTTAACAACTAAAATCTTCCTAAAAACGAACATTATATGACAAGCAAAATCAACTGTGTGGAACTGAAAGTGTAATCTCAAACATCAAAAATAAAGCCAGCCGGGCGTGGTTACTCACACCTGTAATGCCAGCACTTTGGGAGGCTGTGGTGGGAGGAACACTTGAGTCTAGAAGTTTAGGACGAGCCTGAGCAACACAGTGAGACCCCTTCTATGAAAAAAAGAAAGAAAGAAAGAAAAAAACAAAGCAAAACATTGTAAGGCCTTAAGTGACGACCAATGATGACAGGCCAGCAGAACGGCAGCATGTCCTGTGCCAGGCATAGGCCTGCACTGTGCTTACTTGCCTTTGACACACTGCTCTCCCCTACAGGACTGCTCTGAAAATGACCAGTTTTGTCCTTAGTAGCATCCATCAGATTTAGATTAAATTAAGAATCTCGTGGCTACTTTCATCTAGTGGTTAAAGCTACTTTACCATAGTATTACAGAAAAACTAGAAGAAACATTTTGTTGAAACCAGGTCCCCAATAAATAAAACAGAGAGTAAACACAGTACACGCACGATAAAGACTGACTTTAGGAAAAAGAGCTACTGCTGACGTCATTTCTCTAACAGTCGTCAGACTGTTCTATGAGAAGGCCAGAGGCTCACACTTGTATACACAGTGTGCAGGTGCAGGGAAGACCAAGGAAAGCAGCTATCCAATTTTTTTACAAAGCCATAGAAAGACAAGTTCGAGAAAAAAGCTTTAGAGTTATTTTCACAATCTGTATCTGAAGACAATTCACAACGCTGCCACTCAACCCTGGGTTGTTAACAACTGTTACTTATGTTAACGTCAAGGTTTTTGTTTTTTGTTTTTTGTTTTTGAGACAGAGTCTTGTACAGACTCTGTCGTCCAGGCTGGAGTGCAGTGGCACAGTCTTGACTCACTGCAACCTCTGCCTCCGGGGTTCAAGCTATTCTGCCTCAGCCTCCCGAGTAGCTGGGATTACAGGTGTGCACCACCATACCCGGCTAATTTTTTTGTATTTTTAGTAGAGACGGGGTTTCGCAATATTGGCCAGACTGGTCTCGAACTCCTGACCTTGTGATCCATCCACCTTGGCCTCCCAAAGTCCTGGGATTACAATAGGCATGAGCCACCGCGCCCAGCCCAACATAAAGGTTTTTAAAAGGCTTTCTGTCCTTTCACATTATAATCTGCTTCAGTAATTCCAACATAGAAACAGACAATTTTAAAGTTATGTATAATCTGCTTACCCTATTAAGGATTTTAGGTAGTTTGTGTGGTACATAAAGCTCTTAACTTTCTCCCCAGAAAGCATACGTTGAAAATAATGAGAAAGAGGATGGTAAAAGCAGAGCCAGGAGTAAGCCTCCTCACTCACTGAACAGTCAACATAAAAAAAAACAAATGCACAGCAAGGCCCCGCACTTCTGTGTCACCTCAGAGCTGGCAGGGGCCGACGCACCACTTGGTCCAGTGTCCTCACTTAAAAATTAAGCAGAAAGAATGCCAATGTCATGTTTAGGCAAACTTATGTGTCATGACATTATCAAAAAACTGTCTGCTACTTGGTTTACCAAAACCAATCATAAGGGCAGACAGAGACTCTAGGAATGGCTGGAGAAGTAAATTAAAGACTCAATGAATTCTCTCAACTCCGCATGCTGCCTAAAAACTTACCAGTATATGATACAGAACAAACTAATTACTATAAAAATTAAATATAAGATTGTAGATTATGAGCAAAAGAAATCTAGGCTTTTTAAGTCTCCTGTGTAGTTAAAAAAATTAGGTTTATGAAGATGATATTACTTTCATGATATATTGAAAGTTGTCTTTAAAATATAGTTATCTGGCTGGGTGCCATGACTCACGCCTATAATCTCAGCACTTTGGGAGGCTGAGGAGGGAGGATGGCTTGAGCCCAGGAGTTTGAGACGAGCCTTGGCAACATGGTTGAAACCTTGTCTCTACCAAAAATACAAAAATTAGCCAGTCTCATAACCCAGTCTCAAAATAAATAAGCAAATTAATAGATTTAAAAATTAAAATAAAGTATCTATATTCTTGTAATGAAAAATTATTAAAATTTCTTCAGCATACTTTCTCTCCAAAAAAGACATCATTTATTTTTACTTTTTTAGTTATGGAAAAAAAATTTTTAAGTTCCAGGATACATGTGCAAAACGTGCAGGTTTGTTACATAAGTATATGTGTGCCATCGTGGAGACATCATTTATTTTTTAAGCACAAAAATAATTTTGGGTTATAATTCTTAGCATACAGAGACACAGATGCCTACATTCTAATGACTAATATAAAACCTTTTATTTGGCAATTTGGAAATAAACACTTTTTAGATATTAACTTATGAAATAAGGTTACAGAAAATTATTCACAGAAAATATTACACTATAGATTACTCAAATCACTCCAATGAAGTAATTTAATTGAGGTGTTCATAAAGCAGCTCAGAGTCTGGGCACAAAATAGAGATCTGAGTCTTCATTCCTCTATATATAATCCTGCGTGAGATACTCAATCTCTGCCTCTTCCTCAAAAGACTGTTAAGAAGAAAACAAAATAGTGTGGAAAGTGCTTGGCAAGGTACTTATTAAGCATTTATGAATGCTTTATTAGTATCAAATGCTTTTGTCATCACAGAGTTTAACTGTACCAAGAGAAAAAACAAAAATTCTCCAACAGAGTGATGACTGCTTTAAATAGGGGAGTTGATTCATTAGTTTACAAATACTAGTCATCAAGCTTCAAACTTCAGACTAAACTTGCTTTGTTATATTTTTGGGGCAATATTTACAGAGCTGTACCCATGACAGATAACACAAACAGACAACGAATAATCTACCTTCAGCAAGGAAGGTCAGAAAATCCAGACTCAAGGGCACCTGTGCTTCCCAATGGCTCATTTCCTCCCTGAACTGCAGCCTTCCTCCACCAAAGCCAGAGTAGACTCTGCCTTCAGTCCACCTCAGTAACCTCCATGGTCTTGGGGCATAGGCATCGCACTGACACAAACCTAGAAGCCCAGCGTCCCAAAGCCCAAGTTTGCATTCATCCCTCGCCAAGTATCAACCATTCTCCCAAAGGCAGGTGAATATCCCAGACTTAAGCATGAGATCCTTTGGCCAAAATGAACTGAGAAACATTAAAAAAAAAAAAAAAAAAACTTATTAAAGCATGCCATAAGTTCCACTTTTTACCTCATTGATTAAAATAATCAAGAAAAACATACATAGGTGTTAATATTAGGTTGGTGCAAAAGTAATTGCATTTTTTGCCATAAAAGCAATGGCAAAACTGCTATTGCTTTTGCACCAGCCTATATTACTTTCATTTATTTGTATCTTAGCATTGAGAAATAGTGATTTTTCACTATAGAATCCCATTATTAAGTATGAGTAAAAGCATTATAAGAAATATTCAAAGAATACATGTGAAAGTATAAAATACACATTATTTAATTATAAGAATTTTTTTAAGTTTAAGATCTTATAAGTTAAACTTTCTCAATGTCAAATTGCAAACTTCAATATTTAATATATGTGTGATATTGATGATTGCCTCCTCTTCTTTCAGGTATTATTGAATGTTATCAAATAAAAATTCTATTTCTTTTTGTTTCTATGCATATCTGACATTTACATGTGGTGAAAAGGTTACTTGGCCCAAAAAACTTTTCAGAATCAAGTTTAACACATCACATTTTGCTCATGAGCACAAACTTTACAGTCAGGAGTTGCACATAAAGGGTTTATTTTAAATGTTTTAAGGATAAGATAGAGTTACATCATAATTATAAAAATTACTTACAGAATTAACAGATTTATATTGTGTATACTTCTAAATGCAGAGAACAGGGAACTGTCTACACATTGTATAAAATAAAATTAAAATTAAAAATGAATTCAAGCTTGAAAGATGAGGTCATTTACCTAATTTTAAAATGTGAACACGAAGACCTCTGACCTATACACATTCATTCCAACTGCACTAATGATGGAAAAACACAAAGAGCGCAGCATTTCCAAGGAACCACAGACATTTCAACCATAATTATTTTGTTATAATAATTGTTCCTGTTTTGTCTTTGGAGAACTTTCATTTTTTTAAGACAATCAGCTTAAGAGTGTTTTCAGGCACTACAATTTGTGACAATCGGAACAGTCTTCTAATGGGTCTACAGTGTTCAGAGATTCAAGCCCAATGCACTTCGTGGTTTGGCACATAAAACGATAAAAGAAATGAAATCTTTTTAAGAAAACACAGTCCCTTCAAATGCTGCATGACATTTACAACTGGAAAATCACCTTCTGTTGGCACTACATTTGCTTCACCAGTGCATTTTTATCCTAAAACCACTAAAACGGCACAGTAAGCAAATATACAGGAAACTGAAAACAAATAAAAATAAAGAAAACAAAAAAACCTAAATATCTTTAACATGCAATTTTAGTCAGTTACATTGAACATTCTACTTAGAATAGAGCATGCAAAAAAGGATGGTCTGCTTTTAAGATTTTTCTCTGAAGTTTTACGTGGCAGCCTGACATCACACACACACGCACACACAATACAATAATACTAGAGCAGGTAAATGAGAAAGGCCGATAAATTTTATACATAGATTCATGTCTTGTGTTGTCACAAGTCCCATGATACTTTTGGAAGTTAATGTTGAATTCCTGGAACAAGGAACCAACATTCAGATACCAGAAAAATGCAAGCAATGCATGCAGATCTGACACATGAGCCTAAAATGAAGCCCAAGATACAAGGGCTTGGGAGCAGAATTAGTCATAGCGTCATTACATGTGGTGTAAGCCACCAAAAGAAAGACAGAATAGGGGAAAATGGGGAGAAAAAAAACAAACCTTCCCTTTCCCTCAGCCCTAAAGGCAATAAATGGAACAATGATTAAACTCATCGTCATCATCACCGTCATTATGTTGCATTCATCTAGAAACTGGGAGACCATGTGGTATAAAAAAAGTCATTAAAGTTGCTTGCAGAAAAACCACAATGCAAGTCATTAAGTAATGCTAGAAATGTCTCAATTGACCCAACCCTCAAGATACTTCAAAATGTACTTTATTTTTCCACCCAAAGTTACCGAGCCAAGTTCTGCACAGTCCGTGCATGCTGGACACACTTGCAAACTCTTGCGCTGTAATGTCAGTCTGGACTCTGGGAGCCAGGCTCAGCTTTGAGATTTACATGCAGGGACTCTTAAGAGTCAACAGGAAAATACGTAACAGATCTGCAGAATGACACCTGTTCACACACGAGAAGCACCTATGACTTGGGTATCACACTGCTTTCAGAAGCTTGTCCCTGGCTGCCCACAGTGAAGCACCAGGGACGGAGCGACTGCAGCTGTGGACAGAAAACTGAGGTACTGTGTTTACATGGTGAGTGGTCGTTACCATCCAACAGCACAAGGCACAAAAAATGGGCATCAAGCAAACCATGCATAACGAGGCCTGGAAACCATTAAGAACAGCCACAAGAGAGGTCACTCGGACTTCTGATTCAAACTTCTGGTGTTTGAGTGACAAGCATGCACGTTTAGGCTCTGCCCAAATAGCAGGGAGGATTTCCAATCTCCACAAGAGACTAGTTTCACATATGGCCTTTCTCCTGGCTTTCAAACCACCAGGGCTCCTCCAAAACAAAGTGAGAGCAGCTGTTTTGCTGATCAACCAATCACACTAGTAGTTCTATTTCAGTTTAAAACAACCTTGCAGGAATAAACCACATAAAGACTCCGTGGCTAAGGGCTGCTATTACTTACACCCACCAAGCGAACACAAACGGCTGGCTCTTCTATGGTAACGCTTCACTGGCATGCAAACCCCAAGGGGGCACTGAATGGAATGAATCCACATGAACAGCACACCTGGAGCAGGAACATGCACCCCACAAGAGGTGTCAGGAGACTAAGCTGCTATTTGTCTAGACATTCTTTGTGAGGAAAAGCCAGGGGTAGGGGGGAAGGGGTGGGTTGAAAGTTTCTGACCATAATCACATATTAGCAATAATAGTAATAAAACTTTAAAAGTCCCAGAGAGCTTGTTAGAAGGCAACAATGCCACTCAAAACTTATACTTCCAATATAAAAGCATTGTATTCTTCCAGAAACTTACCAAAAACACACAAACCAGTGATGGATTGTTGCCTTTTAAATCCATGTACTGAAATCCAGATTACTGATTTGTACACAATGGACCGTATGTGCTGTCCAAAGTACACCTACATTACACTGTGTGGAACAAGGACCTGGGCTTTGCGAAAAAGAATTTATGATTAAAATGTAACAACAACAACAGAAAAAATTCAAAGCTTAGAATTAAAGGTAGCCTTTTACCCAGATTTTTCACCAGATTGTAAAATTCTAATATGGGTCATTAACTGTTCACAAGTAATTCATATTTGGACTTATGGTTTAAGGGCTCCAGACTGAAAAGGTGCTCTGAACTTCTGATTTTTTTTAAACAAGCTGAATGTTACCATATGCTTCCTGTGCCCAAAGTTTACTTTTAAATAAAAAGCAGTGATATCATAACCATGATTGACTTGGGTAAAGCACTCCTGTTAAACTCAAGAAAATTATGTCACCCCCATCCTAACCCACAAAGAAAAGACTGCCAGTGGGGTGTGTGTGGTGTGTGGTGTGTGTGTGTACACATGTATCTGTGTGTATATATTATATATGTATACACACATATAGATATAGGTAGATACAGATACATATATCTCAAAAAAGGCAATAACAAAAACATCAAACTATGCTTGCATTGTGGCGGCAGAATAAGAGTGTTAGGGTGAGGGGGAAAATGGTTAAGATCTATTACAATTTTAAATGACTATGATACTAGCTTAACTTTTACCAAACTTGCCTGTAACTCCCCTCCAAATAGACAGACTTCCTTTAAAAGAAAGGGGTTCTCCTTACACAAAATGCTTTGTGTTCACATCAATCTGTACTATTCAGAACAAAACCAGTTCTGCTGGCAGAGATTGTGGGTTCGCAGGGACATTTAAGCTTTCATTAAACTGGAAAGCAATCAAGTCTTTATGTCTACAAATAATACATTTCACAGTTCCACAAATTTGGCAGAGTTTGTGATGACATCTAGGATGTTTTCACCAAATCGTAGACATAAATATGGAAATCATCATCAAACTTGATGAAATAGACGGAGGGCTTGGCTTCTACTTGATGAATGACCATGCCAGTCCTTTTCGAGCCATCTTCTTTGGCATATTCCACTTGTTTGCCTACCAGGCTGTCCACAACTTCTCCTGGTTCCCTTTCTGCTGGAGGTGAATCATCTATATTAAAAAAAAAAAAAGAAAATTTCTAAGTCAATTTTTAGATATAAATCAACTCACATATTTATTTTCATAACTAAAATAAAATTTTAATAGCCTGAATTCATGATTATCTAGACCAGGAGTCAGCAAACATTTTCGTAAAAGACAAGACAGTAAATATTTCAGGCTTAGGGGCATATGGTCTCTGTCCCAACTGCTGAACTCTGCCACTGTAGCACAAAAGCAGCCACTGATGATATGTATATAAACAGATGTGGCTGTGTTCCAATAAAATTTTTTTTCATAGCTTGCCGACCCCCATCTAGATATATGAACAATTTTGAAAATCATAACCAAAAATTTCTTTGGCCCATGTTTAATCTGTAGCTGTAATTAAATGAAAATAAGTTTGAGTGGCTTTGAAATATAATTTGAAAGCAGACAATTCCTACAGGGATTACTGAGAATATGGCACACATTTAAAATGCCTAAGTACCATTGGTTTTACTCTGTGAAACCTTAAAGCTTCTTCCCCCCTCAACTTCACTGCATTTCACATCATCTTCCTAACTCAGTTCCAGAATTTAAGCTTTCCATGCTTTAAAAATTGGTGCTGAATGAACTGCAGCCCAGGACAACTACAAGGGAATCTCTGAGGATGGCACATGCATCTGTACTGTCTAAAAGGTCCCCAAGATTAATGTACTGCCTCTAGCCTCTAAGAAAACACACAGAAACAGCAAACCATCACCAACAACAACAAAAAAAGCAAAGTAAAATAAAAAAAGAGAGGGGGTTTGCTAGGCAGTTATAATTCTATTTTAAGAAACTCTGCATGGGTTCTGAAAAACTCAAAGCTCTTTTCGTCGTAGTAGCAGGTGGCCTTCAGGTAGGGCAACCAGAAGTTCCACCTACATAAGACAGTCCATGTTATCCTGGCACAATTGGTAGTAATGCCACTTTACTCTCACAGGTATCCCGGTGTGGACCATATAATGTACACGTATTAATAGTAGTCTGCCTCTTCGGTTACAATAAATTCTCTCACTGAATGACAATCCAAAAACTGCTACTGTGATCTCTGGTACTAAGAGTCACAAGCAATAAAAATAAGACAACTGAGCATAATCAGTTCTTTTAAAAGTAATAAAGAAATATAAGCTGAACTCTTTTCTTTAAAAATTCTCTTCCCTTAAGCAGTATCATCATACTGCCATATTTTTGTGGCACGTTTACAAAGGAATTACAAATACACGATCGCATGTGAATTTTATAGTAACTCAGCTAACCAAGGGAGTCATGCAGAGGCCTGTTTTAGCATCAGAGCGGGTACGCGAACAGGACCCTTTCAGAAATCATTAGATCAGAGCATCACCACTGTTTCTAAAGGTAAATAAGCTTCCACAGCACGCGTGCGCGTGCACACAGACACACACACACACACACACACGCACAAATATAAGTTTGGAGAATTAAAGGAGAGGGAAGATCAAAAAATGGCTAGGAAAAGCGATGCAGAATTGCAGACGCCCTTGTATTTCCTATGATCAGGTTAACAGTACTTGCTCTATTTATCTATAAAAAATGTTCAAGTCACCTCACACAGGTTGGAGAAATGCTTTTTAAAGAAATGTTCTCATGACAAATTCCTGAGTGTATAATTTGCATTACCCCTTTATAACAAATGTACACAATTTTTTTTTTCTTTTTGAGATGGAGTCTTGTTCTTGTCGCCCAGGCTGGAGCACAGTGGTGTGATCTCGACTCACTGCAACTTCCGCCTCCCAGGTTCAAGCAATTCTTCTGCCTCAGCCTCCCGAGTAGCTGGGACTACAGGCACCCTCCACCACACTTGGCTAATTTTTTTATTTTTAGTAGAGATGGGGTTTCACCATACTGACCAGGTTGGCCTTGAACTCCTGACCTCAGGGGATCCGCCCGCCTCAGCCTCCCAAAGTGCTGGGATTACAGGCGTGAGCCACCATGCCCAGCCCAAAAATTTTAAAAATATGTATCTAAGAAGTAGAAATTCAAGGCCAGATGAGCAAATTAGTACATTAACTAACTTCTTCATAGGAAGAATTTTTTTAAAAAAAGAAATAGAGATGACTGACGCATGGCTAATGTATGGGAGGCTGAGGCAGGAGAATCGATGGAACCTGAGAGGCAGAGGCTGCAGTGAGCTGAGATCAAGACATGGATTAGAAGACTTGTAAGGTCTTGTTAACATTGTTAAGAGGGCAATACTCTTCAAAACTGATCTACAAATCCAACATAGTCCCTGTCAGAATCCCAGGTGACTTCTTTGTTCTGACAAGTTGATTCTAAAATTTGTATGAAATTGCAAGGGACCCAGAATAGCCAAAACAATCCTGAAAAAGAAAGGAGGGGCTGGGTGCAGTGGCTTACACCTGTAATCCCAGCACTTTGGGAGACTGAGGTGGGCAGATCACTTCACCCCAGGAGTTCGAGACCAGCCTGGCCAATATGGCAAAACCCCATCTCTACTAAAAATACAAAAGTTAGCCGAATGTGGTGGCACATGCCTGTAATCCCAGTTCCTTGGGAGGCGGAGGTTGCAATGAGCCGAGATCGTGCCAGTATACTCCAGCCTGAGCAACAGAGGGCGACTGTCTCAAAAAAAGAAGGAAAAAAAAAGCAGGACTCAAACTTCTTGATCTCAAAATTTACCACGAAGCAATGTAATCAAGACAATGCAGCACTGGCATAGCAACAGACATACAAACTAATGCAACAGAACTGAGAGTCCAGAAACACATCCACATATCTGTGATCAACTGATTTTTTTTTTTTTTTTTTTTGAGACGGAGTCTCGCTCTGTCGCCCAGGCTGGAGTGCAATGGTGCGGTCTTGGCTCACTGCAATGTCCGCTTCCCAGGTTCAAGCGATCCTCCTGCCTCAGCCTCCCAAGTAGCTGGGATTACAGGTGCCCACCACCATGCCTGGCTAATTTTTAGTAGAGACAGGGTTTCCCTACGTTGCCCAGGCTGGTCTCGAACTCCTGACCTCATGATCCACCCACCTTGGCCTCCCAAAGTACTGTGATTACAGGCGTGAGCCACCACGCAACAAGGATGCCAAAACCATTCAATGGGGGAAAGAATAGTCTTTTCAAAAAATGGTGCTTGGACAACTAGATAGGCAGTCACAAGCAAAAAAAATGAAGTTGGACCCTTAACTTGAACCACAAACAAAAATTAACTTGAAAATGCATCAAAGATCTCTAAGTAAGAGCTATAAATAAAACTCTTGGAAGAAAACAAGGGTAAATCTTTATGACCTCAGATTTGGCAAAAGATTCTTAGGACATAAAAAGCATACTCAGCAAGAGAAAACATAGCTCGGACTTCAAAGTTTAAAACTTTTGTGCAAAGATCATCATCAAGAAAGTAAAAACAGCCCATGGAATGGGAGAAAATATTTGCAACATATATCTGATAAAGGTCTTGTATTTAAAAAATTGTCGGCTGGGCACGGTGGCTCACGCTTGTAATCCCAGCACTTTGGGAGGCCGAGGCGGGCAGATCACAAGGTCAGGAGATCGAGACCACGGTGAAACCCTGTCTCTACTAAAAATACAAAAAAAAAAAAATTAGCTGGGCGTGGTGGCGGGCGCCTGTAGTCCCAGCTACTCGGAGAGGCTGAGGCAGGAGAATGGCATGAACCTGGGAGGCGGAGCTTGCAGTGAGCCGAGATTGTGCCACTGCACTCCAGCCTGGGCGACAGAGCGAGACTCTGTCTCAAAAAAAAAAAAAAATTGTCACAATGCAATAATGAAAGACAGATAATTCAACTTAAAAATAGGCAGGGGAAATGAATAGACATTTCACCACAGATGATATTAAAAGGGCCAATAGGCCGAGCATGGTGGTTCATGTCTGTAATCCCGGCCCTTTGGGAGGCCAAGGCGGGTGGATCCTTTGAGGTCAGGGGTTCAAGAGGAGCCTGGCCAATATGGTGAAACCCCATCTCCACTAAAAATACAAAAATTAGCCGGGCATGGTGGCACGCGCCTGTAGTTCCAGCTACTCAGAAGGCTGAGGCAGGAGAATGGCTTGAACCCAGGAAGCGGAGGCTGCAGTAAGCTGAGATCACACCAATGCACACCAGCCTGGGCGACAGAGCAAGACTCTGTCTCAAAAAAAAAAAAAAAAATTTTTTTTCTTTTTTTTTTTTTTAAAAAGGGCCAACAAGCATATGAAAGATGCTTAACATTATTACTCATCAGGGAAACGCAAATCAAAGCCACAATAAGATACCACTTCACATCCACTAGGATGGCCAGAATTAAAGTAACAGTAAGAGTTGGTGAGAATGTGGAGAAATCAGAAGTCTCATACACTGCTGTTGGAAATGTAAAATGGTGTATCCATTTTTAAAATTAGCCTGGCAGCTCCCCCAAACGATTAAACATAGAGTTACCATTATGACCCAGCAACTCCACTCCTAGGTATATACCCAAAGGAAATAAAACATGTCCACACAGAAACTTGTACACAAATGTTTACAGCAGCTTTATTCATAATAACCAAGAGGTGGGGGAAACAACTCAGATGTCCTTTATTGGATGAATGGCTAATCAAAATGTAGTATATCCATACAATGGAATCGTATTTGGCCATTAAAAGGAATGAAGTACTGATATATGCTACAGCGTGAATGAAATCTCAAAATATGCTAAGGGAAAGAAGCTAGCACAAAGGACCTCACACCATATAGTTCATTCATATGAACGTCCACAACAGGGAAATTTACACAGCAAGTATTACTGGTTGCTTAAGGCTAGGGGGTTGGAGGAATAAAGGACTGACAGCTAACAGATACAAGGTTTTCTTCTGAAGTGATGAAAATGTTCTAAAATCGACTGTGGTGAGGACTGTACATATCTGTGCATATATTAAAAAGTACAGAGTGCCACTGCACTCCAGCCTGGGCGACAGTGAGACTCCGTCTCAAAAAAAAAAAAAAGTACAGAAATGCACATTTTAAATGGACTAACTATACGGACTAACATGGCCGTAGTGGCTCACGCCTGTAATCCTAACACTTTGGGAGGCCAAGGCTGGTGGACTGCCTGAGTTCAGGAGTTTGAGACCACCCTGGCCAACATGGTGAAACCCCATCTCTACTAAAATATAAAACAAAACAAACAAACAAACAAACAAACAAAAATTAGCCAGGCGTGGTGGTGGGTGCCTGTAGTCCCAGCCACTTGGGAGGCTGGACAGGAGACTCGCTTGAGCCTGGGAGGCGGAGGTTGCAGTGAGCCAAGACCACACCATTGCACTCCAGCCCAGCCTGAGCAACAGAACAAGACTCTGTCCAAAAACAAAAACCACAATAAAGCTTTTCTAGGCCTAATGAAATTAGCCCAGGTCACATCCTCTTCTACCTTACCTGTGTGAACAGACCAGTTGTGGAAATAGCTAAATCACCTGTCTAAACACTGACTCTGTACTCCAGTTGCTACTGAAAAGTTCCCCCAGTTAACCGTTTTCTGAAATTGATGTTCTCTAAATCAGGAGTCCCAGACACTTGGGCCACGCCGCACAGCACGAGGTGAGCAGTGGCAAAGAGAGCACTGCCATCTGAGCTCTGCCTCCTGTCAGATCAGCAGGGGCATCAGATTCTCACAGGAGCACAAACCTTATTGTGAACTACGCATGTGAAGAATCTAGGTTGTGTGTTCCTTATGGGAATCTAACGCCTCCAAAACCACAATATCCACAACCAACCCCCAATCCACAGAAAACTGTCTTCCATGAAACTGGTCCTCGGTGACAAAAAGGCTGAAGATTGCTGCTCTGAAGTTCAAGTATTTACAGATGAAATAATCAATGTCTTGGGATTAGCTTCAAAATAATTGCACTGGGAGGGCTAATAGATAAAACTAGACAGGCAATGAGATAATAGCTGTTAAAGCTGAGCAGGGTATACGGGGACGTATTTTACTGATCCCTATTCCATCATGTTTTTAAATAAAAGCAAGAAGTAATATGTAATAGTGTTAATAATTATAAAACAACTTGTATCTTATTATAGAAGCCAAGCAGAACTGATTATCAAATATTTTCTTATCTAAAATTCATAACGACTGGATGAAAAATTTCAAAGGCAGTGTTTGTGCATGAGTAAAAGAATAATCATATATCCAAAAATAAAAATGTATTTGCAAAAGAGCCAATCAAATATCTTGTACTAAAGTCTAAATCCCTTCTAATTATCAAAAATAAAAGTTGCCAATATATACTTACTGGAATCAGGCATAATGCGAAGGTCGCCTTCTTTGTAATCATCTAAGAGTTGGTACATGTACAAGACAGGGTCTTTCTCATAGGTAATGTAAAACCATGTGTTCATGACAGGTGCACGTGCTAAGACCATTCCCCTCCATTCATCTTTAGAACCATCCTCTGTCTCAAACATATGTTCCACTGCTTTGCCAATCATTGTGTCTGCCAAGTGTGCATCGCTGATTCGAGTTGTTGCTGGGGATTTAAAAAAAAAAAGAAAAAAAAAAGTTGACAAAGTGTTTCACTGATTACCGACTATGAAGACTGAATTTACTAAAGAAGGCTACACCTGAAATTTTGTCCATGCAATGTATTAGCAAGCATCAGAATCTGGGAAAGCTTTAAAAAGTACAAAAACCAAAGATAAACTACTGGGCCCCAGCTCAGAGATGGATTCAACAGGAATAGAAGTATTTTGTCCCAAGTCAGTTAATTGAAAAAAATATGATTTTTATTTTTTTATTTTTCTGGACTCATCTGCTCTTGGTTCTGTACCCAAATCAAAAGTTTTAATTGTTCATTCAAGGTATAAAATATTTTTTGTTATTGTTTACTTAACAGTTAAATTGTGAGATAATTTCAGACTTACAGAAGAACTGCAAAAATAGTAGAGTTCCTGTATACGGTTCACTTCGCTTCTCTTGTATTAGCACCTTATGTAACCACAGAACGCAGAACGTTTATCTAAAACTTAGAAAACTTATTCAAGGCACAGAGGTCCTTTTTTTTTTTTTTTTTTTTTTTTAAGAAATTGATGTTTGTTTTCCTTCAGTCTTATTTCCATTTTTTAATTAAGGCATAGGTTTTTACTCTCTTGCTCCTACAATCTTATTCTTCACTGCAACCAAAGTAATCACTGTGTCACTGATACCACATTGTGTGATTTAAAATGTTCCCATGCCTTCCCTTCATAATTTGAAAAACAACCAAACTGCTCACCATGGCCCCCAAGCCCTAAGCCATCACACCTCTGCCCTCAAGTTTCCCATCTTCCTCCTCATTGCTCGTGCCTTCTCTACTCTGCTTTTCTTCCTCTCCCATTAGGACACACTCTCCTCTGCCTGATAAGCTCTTCCCCATACCTTCAGAAGAACGGCTCCTTTTGGGGTTCTCCTGACCAACAAGGTAGCCCCACAAATCCCAGTCACATTACCCAATTTTACCTCTTAATAACATTCACTGTGATCTAAAGTTATCCCATTTTATGTTATTTGTGTACTTGTTAGTTGCTTGTACACCCCCATGAAAGAGACCTTCCACCTTCCCTTTCTTGTTTTATACCTAGATCATAGCAGGTCAGTGTTTTGTATGATTTAATCAGATGCCCCGTGTGGTTGGGAGCTCAGGTCTCTGAAACGATAGATTAACGGTCCTAGCCCTTAATATTTTTCAAAAGTGGTGAAAATTATCACCTTCATCTTTTTAATACTGGAAAAACTATGAAGGATCCTATTGGTTTTAAGACTTCTCCAATCCACAATTTTAGATAACTTTCTTTATACAAAATTAAAACAATTATCTTTAAAAAACAAAAAAAAAAAAAAAAAAAAACAATTAGAGACAAGCACGGTGGCTCACGCCTGTAATCCTAGCACTTTTGGAGTCCAAGGCGGGTGAATCACTTGAGCCCAGAAGTTTGAGGCCAGCCTGGGCAACATGACAAAACCCCGTCTCTACTAAAAATACAAAAAATTAGCCAGGTGTAGCAGTGCAGGCCTGTAGTCCCAGCTACTGAAGAGGCTCAGGTGGTGAATCACCTAAACCCAGAAGTCGAGGCTGCAGTAAGACAAGATGGCGCCACTGCACTCCAGCCTGGGCTATGGGAGTGAGACCCTGTCTTAACAACAACAACAACAAGAACAATTAGCACTCCTATTTTCCCCATTCAACAGACTTCTATTTCTGTTAAATCGAAAGAAACAAAAAAGTTAGATTTTCTTGATAAATGTATTGCTATTCAATTTTATCAGCATACTCTAAACATATATGGTTGGTTTTAAGTATGCAGTAATAATAAAAAATTACATAGAATTCCCCTGTGTACGACACTGAAAAAACCCCACTAGTTTCTTAAAGCCAGTAGATCTCAGACTACTAGATCTCAGAACTCCCTGTGCATTCTTAAAAATTATTGGCTGGGCACAGTGGCTCACGCCTATAATCCTAGCACTTTGAGCCCCAGGCAGGAGGATTGCTTGGGGCCAGGAGTTTGAGACCAGCCCGGGCAACATAATGAGATCTCGTCTCTACAAAAAGTTAAAAATTAGCAGGGTACTGTGGTGAGCGCCTGTAGTCCCAGCAACTCGTTGAGACAGCAGTGAGCCCTGATCACACCACTATACTCCAGCCTGGGTGACAAAACGAGATCCTGTCTCTAAAAAAATAATTAAAACATAAATAGAAATTACTACAGACCTAAAAAAGCATCTGTTTACATAGATAATGCCTACCAATATTTACTACTTCAGAAAATAAAAAACAAATCTAGAAACATTTATTTAAAAATACCTACATATCAATGTATTTTAAATTAAAAATAACTATTTCCTATCAAAATATATTAAGAAGAGTGGCTTAATTTTACATTTTTGCAAATCTCCTAATGTCTAGGCTTTAAAAAGAACAAGTAGATTCTCATATCTGCTTTAGCACTCAATCTGTTACGATCTGCTCCTTTCGGTTCATGTATAAAATCCAGCCTCTCAAAGATATGATACGGAAAAGAGTATTCTAATTGTCTTTCAGATAATTCTAGATATTCTTATATGAAACCACAAAATTCAACAGTTAGCTCCTTACAGGTTAGTTACAATGCAGAATCTGAAACCATTAATAAATCTGTCATACTGTTACATTAAAACTCATGTCTCCAAAACATATAAAGAACTCTCACAACTCAATAAAAATCAAATAACCTAATTAAAAAATGGTCAAAGGACATGAGTAGGTATTTCCCCAAAGATGATTTATAAGTGGCCAACAAGCACATAAAAAGATGTTCAATATCACTAATCATCAGAGAAATGCAAATAAAACAAAATAAGGTATCGTATCACACCCATCAGGATGACCACTATGACAAAAACAGTAAATAGCAACTGCTGACTAAGGGATGGAGAAGTGGAACCCTTGTATACTGTAGGCAGGACTGGAAAATGGTACAACTGCTGTGGAAAACAGTATGGTAGTTCTACCTAAGAAATCAGAATTACGATATTAAAATTAAAATTATAATTACCATATGATCCAGCAATCCCACTCCTGTGCCTATATCCAAAACAACTGAAAGCAGGATCTCAAAGAAATATCTGCATATCCACGTTCACAGGAGCGCTATTCACAATTTTACATGGTACAATTTTACATTCTACCAAGAGGTAGAAGCAATCCAAATGTCCAGTAATGGGTGAACAGATAAACAAACTGTGGTATATAGATACAATGGAATGTTCTTTTCAGCCTTAAAAAGAAAGGAAATCCTGTCACACGTTACAACATGAACGAACTTTGAGGACATTATGCTAAGTGAAATAAGTTACTCACAAAACAAATCCTGTGTGATTCCACTTCTATGAGATACCTAGAATAGTCAAATTCATAGAGACAGAGTGTAGAATGGTGGTTGCCAGGGGCTGGGAACGGGAGGAAAGGCATGTTGTTTTGTTTAATAGGTAGAGAGTTTCAGATTTGTAAGATGAAGAAATTCTGGAGATCTGTTTCAACAATGTGAATGTACTTAACACACTACTACTGAACTATACATTTAAAAATGGTTAGGACAGTAAATTTTATGCTACGTGTTTTTTGTTTTTTTTTTTTTTTTTTTTTTTTTTTTTGAGACGGAGTCTTGCTCTGTCACCCAGGCTGGAGTGCAATGGCACGATCTCGGCTCACTGCAAGCTCCGCCTCCCGGGTTCACGCCACTCTCCTGCCTCAGCCTCTCCGAATAGCTGGGACTACAGGCGCCCGCCACCACGCCCGGCTAATTTTTTTTTGTATTTTTACTAGAGACAGGGTTTCACCGTGGTCTCGATCTCCTGACCTCGTGATCCGCCCGCCTCGGCCTCCCAAAGTGCTGGGATTACAAGCGTGAGCCTCCGCGCCCGGCTACGTGTTTTTTTACAATTAAAAAAAGTAGTTAGTCTTGCACTTTGAATAACTCTTTCACCAATGCATGATCTGGTACCATGCACTGCTCATAAAGAAAATATTGTGTTCACTAAGTTATGCAAATCTTCCAAATAGATAGTGGGAAACTCCATTGTTTAACTGAGAAAAAAAGAGTGAAAAGCGCGAATTACAGCTTAACAATATGAAAATATTTCTGACCTTGCAAATCTCCTGAATGGGCTTCAGAGAACCCAAGGGTCCCCAGACCTTGCTTTGGGAACCACTGCTCTGTGACATCACATGCATTCTGGCTGACTTTTTTCTCCAACTTTAGCTTAAGAAAAACATAATTTTAATTATACTCTAATGTACTGCCTGAAGCAATTGCTTCCTATGTAAAACATAAGTGAAGAGCAAGTAATTTTTTAGACTAAAGTAGTTTGATGCCAAAGTAACTACTGTTTTGGCCATTACTTTCCATTTCAATGTCAAAAACCGCAATTACTTTTGCACCAATCTAATACCGTGAATACTAAAATTAATAGCAACTATTAGCTGAATTAGGCACATATATTGCTGATTTACATAAAAGCTCTTGGGTTTCTTTTTATATTGCTTGACTGTTTACAAAATCACTATTGTTGGAAACTGAGATAATCCCAAACTACAAACAACATGGAACCCTTAGTCCCATCATCAGAGATACCTGTACAGTTTCTAACCTTCGATGACAGAAGGACCAACAACCACAGGTCATGCAGCAATATGCAGGGAACCTTCAAGTGAGCTACTTGTCATCTCAGAAGGGGCAGAGACTAAAATTCTGCTAAGATTCTTAGTATGTTAAAGTTTCTTACATGGGAAATGGATTAATGCCATGATCAAGAAGAAATGTAGGATGTGCATCAAGAGGAAGAGCAGGTGTTCAGTCACACTTAAGAATAATGAGAATGTTGAAAATAACAAAGATTTAATATTACTTTTAGGAGTAATAATAAAGATTTAAATTTAAAGAAAGATTTCTTTGAAAACTGAACCATATTTATACAGATGAGCAAAGATTTAGCATTTGATATCTAAAGAGAAGACAAAAACAAATTAACTTGCTACTAAAGCAGAATTAACTTCCTAAGGAAACTCATTATATCCCAAGGACACAATGGCACAGTCTGAAGAAAAACAAAGTGAGGAGACTGAACTAATTTCTTCCTGTGACAATTTGACCCCAAAATTCCTACCTCCCAAGTCTAGATCTGCTGAAACTTTATTATTTAATGGTATAGACTTATGAAGACAATTCTAAAAGTATAAACCAATATTTTAAACAAGAGCAGCATCACTGTAAGAAGAAAATATTTCAAAATAAATACTTCAAAAAAAGTAATATTAGTTTGGGTGTATCCCACCCTACTAATAAAATCAGTAATTATTATTTACCTTAGACCTTATGCCTTAAGGAACACTAGAAAGGCAAAACTGACACTGTATGACATTTAAAAAGAGCCATTCATTTCCATAAACATTGTTCAATCAAACTCTGTGTATAATAAATATCACGTTTTGGTTGTTTAAATTTTGGCTCAAAGTACAATTATCATTTACATTGTACACAAAGATACACTTTCACAGAAAGATTCTAAAGGCACAGCATTCTCTTATCTTTTGTATCTGATGAGATGAGATTAACACATAGGATATTTCAGCTACTGGTAACCTTACCCATCAGAGTCTAGAAAACAGTGAGCAAAAATGTTAGAAATAACCATATTATAAATTATTACATGGCAAACTTCTTCGGGGGAAAATACACATCTCTATATTCCTCACACAGTTCCTTGAACTGCTTAGGATCCGTTTTTGTGGTTTTCGGTGATTTAATACAATGTTTATCAAGAGGGGTGCTTGTGTTCCAACAAAAGTGAAGTATTAATAATGTAAAATAATAAAAAAGCATCCATTTCAATATCATTTTTAAAGCACATAATGCACAAATTATAAAAAGAACTTACCAACTCTATCAGGGAGGACTTCAAGCGCAGAAACTCTTTCATCTTTATTAAGTTCTAGTCCATAAACACAGTCAAATCCATCGTATTTTATAAGATACAAAGAAGGATTTACAGGCACCTGGTCCAGAACGGTTCCTTTCCACTGGGTAACAGGGCCATTCCCCTCTTTCCACCCATGCTGAATCCTGCAGCCTACGATGTTCCGCCGGGGCTGGGAAACAGGTTTGCTCGGACCCACACTGCTCCGATGTTTTCTGTATTCACACATATACACACATAAGGTATTATCTCAAAAGTATGCATGCCTAGATCTAACATAACCACTGGCTAGCATGATCTCATCACAGATGGTCCCAAAATATGTACAAACTCATGTTTGCCACATTCCTGATTCAGGTGACTCAAGGTGGTTGTCTTCTACCCCTGTACCAGTGGTGGTTGAGTGTGTAACATGGTATGTTAGTAACAGGAGCTTGTTGTGCACCTCAACTGTGTACAGGCAGAAAAAACTACTAGTCGATAGCAATTTAAGCCCTACTATTAAGCATCAGGTTATCAGCTTTCTGACTTTATTTTAATTCAATCAACTCAAAATTATCCAAGTTAATTAAAGAAGGACTGATACATGAAATACATGTTATCAATAATCATACAGGTATATAGCTTTATATAATATCCACTTCAAGTTAAAAAGAAATGTATAACTATTCAATTTCACCCATTCCCGTGCCCAAATAATTCTGCCTGTACAGGCTTAACTAATAAAAATAAACTAGACAATTTTCTCTTAAACTGAAGTCCAGACTAGCTTGTATCAATGCACTATAGAAACATTACTTGTCTAGAAAACATATAATCTTAAAACTGAAGTTTATAACAAACAATGTAATATTAAAAATTATTGAAACATCAAACTACTTTTTTTCTGGTTTATTATTAGCAATTGAAAAATCTACATAGAATGTTTATAAATAATACACCTGGCTCTTGATATCAGGAAAAAATCTTCATTTCACCTTGAAACCCTGGCTTCTTGGATGCAAGCTGAAGGCCAAAACCAAGATAACAGATGCTGATATATGCCAAGAACAAAAAGAGCTGAAAGGAATTCCCTTCCTACAGTTTTATGGGTATAAAGCTCTCATTTCGTACACCATGAATAAAAGTGATTAATATCTGACATATAACACAAACAACTTTTAGAGAAACAATTTATTGTAGGTTGTAATGGTTAAAACTAAAATTATATATTTTCTAAATAGAAATAATTTACTCTAGACTGGTAACATAAATTTAGCTAAGTCAGAGGGGAACAGGCCATAAGAGACAATAAGGAGTACTCGCCGCAGAAGGGAAGCGTCTCCCCTGGGGTGAAAAACTAAGCAAGAGGGTCTGAACCTAACCAAGGAGACTGGGAAGGAGATTCACAAGGTTAAGTGCAAGACTGTAAGGCCAGAAAACCCAGGTCTGCCTAAGCCCCTCGGGACTGTGCAAAAACCTAGCAAACCTTCCTTCCAGAAAGACAAAGCCCCTCTAAGTACACAATCCTTACTGACCAGAACAGGACCACAGGGTGAGGAAAGCAGGATTCAGGCAGAAATGAGGGTGGCAGGTCTCAGAAAGTATGACAGAGGTGGCTACACAGAAAGGTCTTAAGCTAGGAAAGCCTTCTTGGAATCCTCTCATTTACACGGGTCTGGAAGCATCATGGTTGGACAACATACGAAAGTATTTTGAGGAGGAAAGAGACTAACAATGTGACAGATGTTCTGACAGGCAGGAGCAGGCCTCGAAAACAGGCTCATTAAGTAGATGAAAACTACTATCTAGCACTGAGCAAATGACAGAAGCCATGAAATAGAAACTGTGATGATTAATTTTATGTGTCAACTTAACTGTGCCACAGAGTGCCCAGATTAAACACTGTTCGTGGGTGTGTCTGTGCATCTGAATCAGCAGACCGAACAAACAAGATGCCCTCACCAATGTGGGTGGCCATAATCCATTCTGTCAAGGGCTTGAATAGAACAAAAGGTAGAGGATGGAGGAATTTACCCCTTTTTCTTCCTGCTGGCCTGCCTGAGCTGGGACATCAGTCTTCTCCTGCCCTTCGACTGGAACTGGAACCAGGGGACCACTGGGTCCCCTGGTTCTAGGCCTGCAGAATGAATTCCACTTCCAGCTTTCCCGAGGCTTGGCTTACAGACAGCACTCCACGCGACTTCTCAAGTCTTCAAAATAGCATAAACCAATTTCCTCATAATAAATCTCCTTCATATTTTATCTATTTCCCAACGCTTCTACTTCCCTGGAGAACCTTAACGTAAGAACATATATCAGAAACAGAAAAGATGAGAAATGAGATCGCTAGACAAGAGAAGATGTGAGAACTACCAGACAAAGTAAAGAATCAATAATTTGAAATTTCTTTTCAGAAATTAAGACTAGAAGAACATGAGAAGAAACAGACACCACGGGAGTATGTGAGGAAAGTGGATGATGAAAAGGGGACAGACGGGGACAAAAGTAAAAAGAATTAAGAGATGGTAATAAATATTCCACCTTCTGTATAATAGAAGAACCTAAAAACTAAAATCAAAGTTCACAGAAGAGAGAACTAAAAATTGTAATTGAAGAAAACATTCCTGAAACAAAACACTTGAATGTACTAATGCACCCCGTGGGAAAGCCCAGAATGACTGGCGCTAAGGCATATCCAAGTCAAATAAATGAATTTTAAAGAAAATAACACCCTTTGGGCATTTACACAAAAGGACCAAATCATGTGTAAGGGATAGACTCAGAATTTGACAGCAACACTCTATGCCAGAAGGCAACAGAGTAACAAACTTTAGGTTCTCAAGAAAAAGAAAATGTGAGCCAAGGATTTGTTCATCAGCCAAGAATGTACAGACCTTCAAGTATAAAGGCCTCAAACAAAACCGTACGGAACATGTCAGAAGGCAGGGGATACTGTTCTTATAAAGTTACATGACAATGAGCTTCAGATAATCAAGGAACTCACAGAGAAGGTTCAGTACAGCACTGAGAGGAATCAATGAATACATTTAACTGTAGAACAAATGGTGGCAAGGAGAGACAATAGTGTGTAACTGTTAGCTGTTCTGGTATTTCAAATTTAACACAACTCTCAAAAACAGGAGGAAAGAATATGTAAAGCAGAATAAGTATAGTGAGTGTCTTATAAAACTCAGATCAAAAAAGAATTAAAATTAGGACTGTAGAGAGAAAGGAGACGACAAAGAGCTAAATTCAGTATTGTTCACAGTAAGGAACCAATACATATATGACATAAAAATAAACAAAAAGTCTGTAACTTTACTACTCAGAGGTAGAAGAAAGTTGATTTCTAGACATCTGCATAATCTCTAGGAATATACAATAACATCCAATTGGCCTCTTCAGGAAAACAGCTGGTGAAGGAGATTACATTTCCACTTTAGAATACAAGAATCCTTTGTAGCAACACTTTTTTTCTTAAACTGACAACCAGTTACGTATCTTCTTTTGATTTCTAAGCAAAAGATCCAATGAGTTACTCCCTGTACAGGATCAGGCTTTCTTCATATTTAGTGCAAAGGCTAAGGTTAGTTCCCAAACCTCAGTAAGGATAGAATTCAGTCATGTGTCCCATTTTGTAATTTACACAGACATTCCATGATTACTACCAAAATTATAAGCAAATATAGCATCTTCACCCATATAGTGGTTAACTTTGTGTGTCAATTTGGTTACACCACAGTAGTCAGATATGTGGTCAAACACTACTCTAGATGTCTCTGTGAAAGCATTTTTTAGCTGGAATGAACATTTGGATAGCAGACTATGAGCACAGCAGACTGCCCTTATAATGTAGGTGGACCTCATCCAAGAAAAAAACTGGCCTCCCCGGAGGAGGAAGGAATTCTGCCTCCAGACTGGCTGTTTGTGCTGCAGCTTCAACTCTTCCCTGGGTCTCCAGATGGCTGGCCTACCCTGCAGATTTTGAACTTGTTCAGTCCCCACAACTGCATTAGCCAATTCCTTAATATAAATCTTCCCCGCTTCCCTCCCCATGTGTTTCTCTCTCTCTCTAGAGGCATGAAATTTTCTACCCTTGATTTTCAAGAAAACCAACAAAAATGTGACCTATGACAGCAGAATTTTTCGTTGTTGCTGCTCCCTCCTACACTTGTTAGCAGCATTCCTCTGTAAATGAGTTATCTGCAGTTGCTCCTGATAATGGCTAGAATCACATTTCAGAATAAGCAGTTTTCATACTAGACACCTCCAAGGAGCAAATAAGGTCTCCTCCCTCTTGAGCATTATACAAGGGGCTTGTATCTGGCCAGGAGTCCTCCTCAAACTGGACCCGGGGTCCTTTAATTCTGAGAATGCATATTCTTCCCTTTTGAACTGATTTTATTTCCTCATCTTCTTATTAAGAGTTAGCTTTTGCTGTGGTAAATGATACTGTGAGTCTCATACTTAACATTTTGTTCTGCGTTGTCTACCTGTATTGTTTTCATTTCCTCACTTTCCTCTCTGCCTTCATCTGCGCCACTAGCATGACTGAAGTTTCTTTCACTAAATAAGGCTTCTAATGCAAATGATGTACCTTATTTCTAATCTTCCAGCAATTATCTTTAACTTTCCATATATTATACCTAAACTTTCATTTTTCTATTAAAAGCCATGATTAATCAAAACCTATACTTTTCATCCCCCAACCAAAGCAACACTAAAACCAAACAAGAAAAAATCCTTAGTAAAAGAAGAAAAACTTAAAACCTTAGTGGCTAATTCTACTGCATTGCTGAAATGTAGACTTTTGTTACAAATTGGTATTTTTCATTTTGCTACTATCTTAAAAACTTTTTAATTCAGAAACAAGAAAGGTTTTTTGGTTGCTTTTTGCGTAGTATCTTCACATTTTTTTCTCATGTATATTCTGTCTTCCTAGATACATCCTCTGGTAATTCTTTCAGGTAAAGTTCAGAAATATAAACTTGGTAGATTTTTGCAAGCCTCAAATTATTATTTTGCCCTCATCCCTGAATTGCCTAAGTATACAAATCAGGTTCAAAGTCTTTTTCCCCTCAGTACTTTGAGAGAAAAAAAGCTTTCATTTTATCATCTAGAATTACAGACGATAGAAGCCAATCTGATCCTTGCTCCTCTGAGGGGCAATTTTCTCTTCAAGGTGTTTTATTTTATTTATTATTATTTTTTGAGGGAGTCTCACTCAGTCACCCAGGCTGGAGTATAGTGGTGCGATCTCAGCTCACTGCAACCTCCGCCTCCCAGGTTCATGTGATTCTTGTGCCTCAGCCTTCCTAGTAGAGTAGCTGGGATTACAGGTGTGCACCACCACACCCGGCTACTTTTTGCATTTTTAGTAGAGACAGGGTTTCACCATGTTGGTCAGGCTGGCTCAAACTCCAGGCCTCAAGTGATCCGCCCCACCTCAGTCTCCCAAAGTGCTGGGTCTTCAAGGTGTTTTAGAATTTTCCTTGTTCCTAGATTCTAAAATGTCACAAAGACTTGTGACATGTGTTTTTAATTATCCCTCACAAGAAGTTGGTCAATCTAAAGAGAGCAAAGCAAAATTATCACCCATTTGTAGTCTGGATTATTCTCCTCCTCCACCCCCTTCTGAAATGTCATCAGACAAATGCTAACACTTCTAGATCAATCCTCCATGATTCAACTGCCCTCTCATACTTTTCATCTTGAAGAAATTTTTAGCTCAATTGTTAGTGAATTAAGTAAACTCTACTTTCAGCCTATTGAATATCTTGCATAATATTTTTAATGTCTTTGTTATCATATCTCGAATGGTTTTTCCTTTTAATGAACAGGCTTTCTGATATCTGAAGATAAGTTTCATTTTTTCCTGATTCTTCTAGGAACTCTTTAGGATCAAGTCTCCTCTGTTTTCTACACACACATGGTGATTCCTGGCTTGTTCTTCTGTTTTGACTAGTGACCGTCTTTTATGCTTTTAGTGCTCTAAGATGCCTCATGATTCTTGGTGCTCGTATTTGTAGATGCAAGTCAAGATGAAGTGGCATTTGTAGATACAATGTATGTCTTCAGCTCAAGTCAGATTCTCTGGCCTCTGAGCAGTAAATGCAGGTTCTGATGACAGAAGCCACGACCCTGGTAGCTGCACCAGAGGCTAAGTGACAGGTATCTTTAAGTCAAGAGGAGGTTAAGCTGAGCATCTTCTGTTCCAATGCCAATTCTGTACAATCAATTTTCTTATCCTTTTAATATTTGGTGACTGTACTCAAGCCATTCTATTGTCCAGCCCTTACTATCTCTGATCCTGGCAGTATTCTAAATCTAGTTTATTTACTTGTTGGCATCAGAGTTCCTCAGTGGAGTCTTGATATAAACTTGTTCCGATCTGCTTGAGATCTAGAAATTTCTTAGTGTTCTGGTCTGCCAGCAGGATGACCTTTTTATATTAACAGTAACAAAACAACTTAGAATTTTGATAATTTCATCATAATTTGTACTAAAATTATGATGAAGTACTATTTTCTATCTGTGTATAAAAGGAATAAAACCTTTCTAGTGATTAGTTTGGCAGTTATCTGTCCAAAGCCTTACCATTTGGAGTTTCCATTGTTCCGTGAGTCCACATCTACAAATTTATCAAAAGAAAATAATAATGTGCACAAAGATATTGCTAATACAGGAAACTAAACAAATAAAATGTTTAACAATAGGCCCCATTAATTTAAGAGCTCAGAGTGTATCTCAATGATAACTACATACGTATTAAAAATCATGAAAAAGAATTTAATTTTAAAGAACTGGGGTCTTGCTTTGTTGCCCAAATTGTCCTCAAACTCCCGGGCTCAAGCAATCCTCTTGCTTTAGCCTCCCAAGTAGCTGGAACTATGTAGGGGTGCCTGCCACCATGCCCAGCTAATTTTTAATTTTTTGTACAGACAGGGTCTCACTATGTTGCCCAGCCTGGTCTCAAACTCCTGGGCTCAAGCAATCCTCCCACCTTGGCCTCCCAAAGTGCTGGGATTAGAAGCGTGAACCACGGTACCCAGTCTTAAAATCTTTTTATTTTAAAAACCCACAAGTGTAAAAAATATGACATGAAAAGTTTTTATACACAATCCTTACAGGTACGTAGGAAAAAGTTTTTTTTAAATATACATTAAATTATTAACGATCTCTGGGTGGTGGCATTATAAATAAGTTTTCTTCCTCTCTGTTTACCTATGTTTTCAAAATTTTCTACAACTTAAGTATTTCACTTTTGCAGCCACATAAAACACAACTGTTTTTTCTGAGACGGAGTTTTACTCTTGTTGCCCAGGCTGAAGTGCAATGGTGCGATCTCAGCTCACCGCAACCTCTGTCTCCCCGGTTCAACCAATTCTCCTGCCTCAGCCTCCTGAGTAGCTGGGATTACGGGCATGTGCCACCACGCCTGGCTAATTTTGTATTTTTAGTAGAGACGTCATGTTGATCAGGCTGATCTCAAACTCCCGACCGCAGGTCATCCGCCAGCCTTGGCCTCCTGAAGTGTTGGGATTACAGGTGTGAGCCACAGCGCCCGGCAGAACACAATTTTTAATTACTGCTACATTAATGCAATGCGTATACTAATTCGGCAAGAAATTATATATAAAAACATATTTGCATATTTTAAGGATGGCAATTTCTATATTTATTTCTATTGCCTTTTTGTGATTCAAGAGCAATTCTTCTTTCAGAATTAATTTTATTGTTTCCAAAAGAAGGATTAAAGAGTATCTGTTATAGATATTATTTCTGTCCAGTTTGTTTAAAGGCAAAGGAAACAACGGTAATTTTCCCCTCAAGACTGAAGGCAAAAAACGAGTAATTAGAATAATATACTAATTGTTAAAATCAGGAGTCCAGCCTTTCCAGTTATGAGGCTTGAATGCACAAGCTGCTCAGCAGCCAAAGTTCACAAGGAAGAGTATTTAAACCAACCTAGACTGTGCTCACTACTAAGAGCACTGAAATATGGAAGCTGTTAATAAATTTCAGTTCTTCCAACTAGCACCTACTTGAAGACAGGTTTAGATACACTAAGAATATCTGATGTTCGATGTAGATTATTGAAGCTAGGTGAGGAATGACAAGATTTATGATATATTACTCTATATTTTTATGTATACTTAAAATTTCCCACAGTAAAAAGTTATTTATATATTGAACAAGTTCCTAAAAGAAATTTTAATTTCTAATCACCTATTTGGAGTTCTAAAAAATAAAAAAAATAAAAAACTATTAACAACAAAAGTTAAAGCTTACTTACATGAGTTGAAATAGTGTATATAAAAGCAAACTACTAGGAATTACTAGAAAGGGAATAAAATAATCAAACAGCCTTTGGTCATATCTGCATCATTCAGTCTAAGAATATCCCAAATAGAGAAAAGTGATTAGCAACTTAAATGTGATTTAAAATGAAGGTTCTTTGAATATAGTGATTTTTATTTAAATACTCTCTGGATATATGTATTGTTAAAAGCCCTTCAATCTCTTATATTTTCTTGGGAAAGAGTCTAAAATATTCTTACTCTCATTTACCAGTTAGTAACATCGCCTCACAGAGCAATACTGTAAAACAAATACCAAGATACTTCATTCAATCTAGGACATCTTGAAATGCAGCCAGAATTAAACATCTATAACCTCTTTTCTTGTTTCATAACTCCAGAAGCTATTTCTTGAAACAATTCCAGAAAAAAAATAAAATGATCAAAAGGTATTTAGCATCATTAGGGATAAACTGGTATCTGTGTAATGGCTAAAACTTTTCTTGTAGTTTGAATGTGAGTAAATGGTGAACAATTACACAGCACTGCAACGACCTTTCATTGCTATAATTTTGTGTACTAATTTCCAACCACAATTTAACTTAGTTCTCCGATGTGCTTAAGATACCATTCCAGGGCGGGCGCGGTGGCTCCCGTCTGTAATCCCAGCACTTTGGGAGGCCAAGGCGGATGGATCACCTGAGGTCGGGAGTTTGAGACCGGCCTGACCAACATGGAGAAACCCCGTCTCTACGAAAAATACAAAATCAGTTGGGCGTGGTGGCACATGCCTGTAATCCCAGCCACTCGAAAGGCTGAGGTGGGAGAATCGCTTGAACCCGGGAGGTGGTTGTCGTCGTGAGCCGACTGCACTCCAGTCTGGGCAACAAGAGCAAAACTCCATCTCAAAAAAAAAAAAAAAAAGATACCATTCCAACAATGATTTAGGCCACTGCTTCTCATACCTCAGCTTTGGCATGCATGTGAATCATGTGAAGATCCTCTAATGAGATTCCCCAGACCAGCCCCCAAAGCCTCTTGGATTCAGCAGCATGAAGAGGAACAAAAGAATTCCTATAAGCTCCCAAGTGCCAAACTGATACTGCAGCCAAACCACAAACCACACCTTGGGTGGCACTGATATAGAACAAACACTATGTGTTCATGTTCTCAAAAAAGTAAACTAAGATTGTAGGAAACATTATGTACTCTTCTCAATACTTCAAAGAAGTTCTGAAAGTACCATCAGTTTGTGCTGAAGTCTTGTGTTGAAAAACCTTTTTAGGAGTGCAAAAGGCTTATTGGGAAAATAAAAAATAAAAAAAAAAAAAAAAGGAAAGGGAAAGGGAAAGGAAAAAGACCTTTCATCTTTTTACCTAGACTCCCTTAATGGCTTGAATTAACTCCTATTCCTAATTAGCATTTAAATATCTAATCTTGGTAGCCAACATTTACAGACATCATACATGTTAAATTTTCAACAATCACAATTCTACCACATACTTGTAAATGCCTGACTGTCATACACTGTACACTAGGTTGTAAGGATTAATTACTGATACTCTTGGTCTATTTGGTATTGTAACAAAGCAATTCTCCTACTCTGGGCTACAGTAGATTTTAGAAGACTGGTTAAATCAAAATAACTGTCTTTTTGCAAGATGCAAACCAGAAAGAGAGAAAAAAACCTGCTTTGCTGGTAATTGTTATTCAATAAAAGTTCTATACCAAGTACTGTCACTTCCCAGATTAAAATGTCAACAATAAAACAAGATAGACCCTTAAAAAGTCAGTTCTCCATCCACATTAGCATGTTTCCTTTCACTACTTTGTCTACACACTGTGCACTTTGTGAATACCAGAGATGTCCATGGCAAACATTCAAACAGCCTCCAAGTGCTACTCTCATTGCTGGCATGAATGACTTACTGCAAGGTGATTAAAAAGCATTCAATGTTCTGACCAACTTAAGACTGTGAACACCATGGTGCACACAGAAGCCCGCACCAAGAGTTACCCAGCCTTCATGTCCCTGACTGAAATAACCAATTTCTGAGAAGAGAAAACAAAACGTGCAGTTCAGTAAATATGGCTTGGTACTTAATAACATGGGCTCTGGAATCAGACTGTCCTATTTGAGTCCTAGCTCAATCACCTACTAGCTGGATGACCTTGGACAAGTTACTTAATCCCTCCATGCATCAGTTTCCTCATCTGCAATAAGGGGTCACAGTTCCTACTGACAGGGCTATCATGAAAACTACATGAGAACACACCAGGGACAAGGAGGAGTATAACGACACTTTTGTCAGTCACTAGTATTTGTGTTTATAAAATGGGAGGAAAGAAATCCCTGGAAATATCTCTATTTAGTGTTTAGTAGATTCTAGTCCACTTTCTAAGTTAGTGAAAAATATACCAAAACCCAATCACCCCTTTCAACAGTAGCATGGAATGGAAATCTATTCCCTGTTCAAATTGCAGAAGGGGGGAGGGAATTTACATTTGAAAACTGAAACGAAGAACCACTAGAAATAAATTTGTCTTAGACACTCCCCCAACTATATTTTTCCTCCAAGATGTACTTTCAGGACAGGCACAGTGGCTCACGCCTATAATCCCAGCACTTTGGGAGGCTGAGGTAGGTGGATCACTTGAGGTCAGGAGTTCGAGACCGGCCTGGCCAACACAGTGAAGAAACCCTGTCTATACTAAAAATACAAAAATTAGCTGGGCGTGCTGCAGCACGCCTGTAGTCTCAGCTACTTCGGAAGCTGAGGAAGGAGAACCAGATGAACCCAGGAGATGGAGGTTGCAGTGAACCAAGATTGCACCACTGCACTCCAACCTGAGCAACAGAGCAAGACTCCATTTAAAAAAAAAAAAAAAAAAAACCAGACGTACTTTTAATGCAAATGTTTGTCCCAAATCATGGACAGCCCAGAAAGGTGTATCCACCAGTTTCACCCAAAACACCGCAAGGTACTCGGCCTATAGGAAAAAACAAGCTTGCTTCCATTTTCTTAAAAAAACAAAAACCCAGCTATGTTTCCTGTGTGGTCTCAGTACTTCACACCAGACTCCTTGAACCTTCCTAACACCTTCAGGGACAGCTGCTATTGCTCACTCAGTGCAGTTCTGTGACTTTTCCCTCAAGCAACCAGAAGTTCTTTCTTGGGCCCCCCATACTGACTTGGGAAGAGACAGGAGGAGTGGCCACCGTCATTGAGCCCCAGTGTCAAGCCAGGTGGCCCTTATTCCTTGCAACTCGTGTGAGTCAGAAGTGGAAAAAGTGAAGGGGAGAGGGATGCTATAGTTCTGTGTTTTTTAATATTTGGTTTCCATAAAAATTGCATTTTAGAAAGGAATCTATGCTAAAAAGCTGCAAACCCTCATTGTTCTAGTCCAATCCCTTGATTTCAGAAAGGATTAAGCCAACCTTAGATACCTTAAGGAACTTCCACAGGCCTAACAGCCAAGCTCCATCAGGCTTCCTAACTCCAAAACCAGCACCTGGGAGAGCCTGCCTCCCCACCAGGCAGCTTCTTCAAAGCTCCATGAAGCCATCCCTGCTCGCTCCATGTGAAAAACATTAATAATCATCATTCATGAATGTGGAAACTTGTTTCAGCCTTTCCTTCCACCCATCTTCAGATTCACATTGAGAATAGGAAAATGGGACTCACACCTTTTCCTTTCCATTTCTCCCTTTTGCTAGATAGTAATAAGCTCAAGGCTTCCAGTCTTCAAGACAACTAAGTATGCCTGTGAAAGCACTAAATCAAGGTCCCCAAATGTGGAACATACAGGATGAGAGATTTTTTCAGTTATTATGCATATGAACTTTAGGTGTTTCGTTTCTTATGCTTTAGGGAATCAAACCTATGAACTAATGAACAGTATTGCTTATTAGGATGAGGCAGATGGAATCTTATTGCACAAAACGCATTATAATAACACGCCCAAGAGCTCAAATCTATTAATATCTGAAATCCTAAGTAAATGAACTTTTAATCATAGATGATTAGAAAATATGGAAAAATGATTAGAACACACATTAATATTCTATAAGCCTTTAACTTAATTTGTAAAATCTATTTTGAATGAACTGTTCTGGTCTTGCAAAGTTAAGGTTTAACTTGCCTTTGTCCCCACTGTATTTAAGTTTTTCATCATTACCTAATATTTATGGCTTACATTTGTTTTTATTGTTATGATTTATCTGTGGCAAGACACAGCTTACCATTTATAGTAATGACATGATAATGAGCAGAAACGTATCACTGGATATGGCAAAACCATGAAGATGATGAGCGCGTGGATAAAATTTGAGAAACTATTAAAGCTCAGAGAAACAAGAACTTATGTAGCTTACCTTCACATTTTTACTTTCCAGGTAGTTTCTTAAGCTAAATATTACAAATATTTGTATTATGTATCACGTACACATTTTGGAGACTTTTGTTTGGTCCAATCACTAACAATTACTGAAGGGCATTCATCCAGCCCTTCCTTGAGAGCCAAGAGGCCTCACATCCTCTTCAGCTATTACAGTGTGGTGGCTAAGGGGCATACATTTTCAATATAAACATTTTGGGGAAAAAATGTTTTTAAGAGTGCCTCACATGATGGTCAAGGAATGTCTTCTCCATATTTAATAATCTATGACTAAGAAGAGTCTCACAATCAGAACAGATTGTTCGAGTGACATTTCCAGTTTGTAGTGGCATAGTTATCAGTATAGGATAGATAGTTGTGAAATCTATTAGATATAAAAAGTAAAAGTGAATATTATAATTGAAAACATCAATAGAATCTTAATTGTCTTTTTTGGATGTAACTATGTCACACACACAAAAAAATTTAGGGAAAAAAGTGGCTTCTGTAAGCTGGTATCTATAGAATTTAGGATTGAGAACACACTATCAGTTTACGTACATGGCTATTGCATTATCTTTTAACATGGATATGCCTTCCCTAAATTCATAAGCTTTTCCTTCATTTAAAAATGCTATAAAACAGTGAGCGTGTGACACCATGCTAGGCAGGCCCTCCCTGCACAAGACATGGTCTCTGCCCAAAAGGTGCTCCTTGTCAAACAGCGGACCAAGACCAGGAGAGGAAGCCTGCACGCAAGGCTCACACAGGCATTCCAAGGAGAGAGGAGGGAGCGGTTCACCATGCACCTGCCACACTTAGTGTAACAGTTTTCCTTCCATTGGCCCAGTTCCCAAAGGCTTTTAAAGGCTGAAGGATAGACCTGGCACACTTCAGCCAGGCCAAGGGGAAGGGAACAGCCAGAGAAGATGACTACATACTATTCCTCATCGCACACTACATCTCCTGTGAGCTAGGAAGCCCTCGATCACAGGGGAGGGGGTCTTACCTAGGTGATCTTGTATGCTGCTTAATAAAAGGTCACAGAACACTATCTAGAACCAGTTTCAGAACTGCTTACTTGTGGGATGTCCTCTTCTTCATCATGTTGGCAGATACTCCAGCGTGGCCTGTAAGAGAGATGCATATACAGTCAACGAAAACCAGATATAAGAATACCTCAGAATGCAGGAAATCTTAACTTCTGAAAAACTGCTATACAGAACATGAAAAGAAAATACACCACTACCAGCAAACATGTAAGAAAGCCATTTGTTTACTAAACTTTTAAAAAGGAGATATAGGCCGGGCGCGGTGGCTCAAGCTTGTAATCCCAGCACTTTGGGAGGCCGAGGCGGGCGGATCACAAGGTCAGGAGATAGAGACCATCCTGGCTAACACAGTGAAACCCCGTCTCTACTAAAAATAGAAAAAAATTAGCCAGGCGTGGTGGTGGGCACCTGTAGTCCCAGCTACTTGGGAGGCTGAGGCAGGAGAATGGTGTGAACCCGGGAGGCGGGGCTTGCAGTGAGCCGAGACTGAGCCACTGCACTCCAGCCTGGGTGACAGAGCGAGACTCCGTCTCAAAAAAAAATAAAAATAAAAATAAATAAAAATAAAAAGGAGATACACACAAGAGATTCTTGAAAGACAAAACAGCAGAGGCAACAGTTCTCTACCCCCTCAAATCAGCCATAAAAGCACAAAACCAGAATTGCATGGACAAGAACTACAAGAAAAACTAAGTGTCAGCCTGGTGTGGAGGCTCATCCCTGTAATCCCAGCACTCTGGGAGGCCAAGGAAGGAGGGTGGCTGAGGCCAGGAGTTCGAGACCAGCCTGGGTAACATAGCAAGACCTTGTCTCTACAAAAAAATAATGAGCCAGGTGTAGTGGTGTGCACCTGCGGTCTCAGCCACTCAGGAGGCTGAGTTGGGGGGAGTGCTTGAGCCCAGGAAGTCAAGGTTGCAGTGAGCTGTGTTTATGCCACTGCAGTCCAGTCTGGGTGACAGAGCAAGACCTTGTCTCAAAAAAGCAAAAACAAACAAACAAAAAAAAAACCTAACTGGGCACAGTGGCTCACGCCTGTAATCCCAGTATTTTGGGAGGCCAAGTTGGGTGGATTACTTAAAGTCAGGAGTTCGAGACCAGCCTGGCCAAGATGGTGAAACCCTGTCTCTCCTAAAAACACAAAACTTAGCCAGGCGTGGTGGCGTATACCTGTAATCCCAGCTACTTGGGAGGCTGAGGTGGGAGGATCGCTTAAACCCAGGAGGCGGAGGTTGCAGTGAGCCAAGATTGCACTACTGCACTCCAGCCTGGGCAACGGAGTGAGACACTGTCTCCAAAAAAAAAGACCAAAACAAGACTAAGTGACAATCCTAGCCATGAAGTCCTAAATGGTACAGAACTGTCTTACTGTCATAAACAACTGAAAAACAGGATGAAATATATGAAACACCTGGTTTCAGATGCTGGCCAATAGGCAGCACAGGTGTGTGTGACCTAGGAGCAGAAAACACACACAAGGGAACCCTGCATAGGCCCTGACTTCATTCCTGGAAGCAATTTTTGGGCAATGGTGTATGAAGGGGGAACCAAGAACACCATCCTTTTACCATGTTGTGAGTCAGTCTGGCGTTGGGAAGGGTGGGCTGGCTGGAGTTTGTGGAACTACATGTGGGCAAGAAGGGATCTACTCAGAAGGAAAGCTCGAAAAGTCTGCATTTGGGGGAGGATGTCTTAAGTCTTTGGCTAACACAAATCTGCACATAATTCTGAGAAGTCACAAAGGGACAGCTGTTCAGATTCCAACGCCACCTCTTAACACTTGGGGCAATCAATAAAAATGGCAAAAAATGGCCCTAACTAGGAAATGTGAGGAAGCCCGGAACAAAAGCTCAGCACCTGCTTGCCAAAATAGACTCCAACACTCTCCAAAGGGCATCAACAAAGTCCCAACACTCAACAACACGAGGTTTCAAACGTTCAACACCAATAAAATTAGACACAAAAATAGTAGCAGATTGTAACTCCATAAGCAAGTAGACTATGAGTGAAATAAAGTATTTAGCAGGCAAGGACATTGATAACATTAATAAATATATTAAAATATTTAAAGGAAAATAAAAATACTTAAAATACAAAATGCGAAATATAAAGAAAAATGAGATTAGTGAAAAATACACGAGCTGAAATTTAAAATTCACTGAATGTGAGATACAAAGATCAGTGACCTTGACACACAGCAATACAAACTACTCAAAATAACACACACAAAAAAAACCTGGAAGAAAACAATGATCACAACCTCAGTGACCTTTAGGACAATATCAACTGGCCTAACACAGAGGAAAGTGGAATCAAAGACAAAGAGTAGAGAGAGGAACGAGGGGAAAATATAATGATAGAAAGTTGTCCAGATGTGATAAAAAGCATATAACCACAGAGCTGGCAAGCTCAACAAAGCCAAAGTAAGATCAAAAACAAAGGAAACCACACCAAGGCACTTCTTCATCAAATTTCTAAAAACCATTGATACAAATAAGTTTTTTTAAATAGCAAAAGAGGCTGGGCGCGGTGGCTGACGCTTGTAATCCCAGCACTTTGGGAGGCCGAGGTGGGTGGATCACGAGGTCAGGAGATCCAGACCACGGTGAAACCCCGTCTCTACTAAAAATGCAAAAAAAAATTAGCCGGGTGTGGTGGCGGGCACCTGTAGTCCCAGCTACTCGGAGGGGCTGAGGCAGGAGAATGGCGTGAACCTGGGAGGCGGAGCTTGCAGTGAGCCGAGATCACGCCACTGCATTCCAGCCTGGGTGCCTGGGTGACAGAGCGAGACTCCGTCTCAAAAAATAATAAAAATAAAAATAAATAAATAAACAAATAGCAAAAGAACAGAAGATACATTAAATTAGGAAAACAAAAATAAAACTGGCTCCAAAATTCACGTCAGAAACAACCTAAGCCTGAAGACAGTGGAATAAATCTTTAAGGTGCTAAAAAATAAGCAAGCCGGGCCGGCAAAGTGGCTCACGCCTGTAATCCCAGCACTTTGGGAGACCGAGGGGGGCGGATCACATGAGGTCAGGAGTTCAAGACCAGCCTGGCTAACATGGTGAAACCCTGTTTCTACTAAAAATACAAAAAATTAGCCGGGTGTAGTGGCACACACCTGTAATCCCAGCTACTCGGGAGGCTGAGGCAGGAGAATCGCTTGAACCCAGGAGGTGGAGGTTGCAGTAAGCCGAGATTGTGTCACTGCACTCCAGCTTGGGCAACAAGAGCAAAACTCCGTCCAAAAAAAAAAAAAAAGCAAACCAACTTACATACAGACTTAAAATACTATATCCAGCAAAAAATACCTTCCACTTGCAACACATTGATAATTAAACTAAACAGAAACAGCCTAATTGTACCAATTAAGACTGTAAAGGGAAAAGCCAAACAAACTAGCTTCAAGACAAACAATATTACCACAAATCAAAGGATAATTCCAAATTCTAAAAGAGTGAATTAATTAAAAAGCCATAATAATCTTAAATGCATATGAACCCAACTACAGAGTAATGAAACACATGAAGCAAATCTGAAAGAAGTAAAGACAAAGACATATCCATAATTATACTTAATTATACAACTGTCTTCTCTCAGCAGTTGATGTAACAAGTGGATAGGAACATCAGAAAGATACATCATGAATATGCCAATCAAAATAATAGAAAAATTAAAAAAAGAAATCAAAAGGAATATAGAAGACCTGAATAACCAACCTTACTTAGTTGACATTTAAAGAATACTAAACTGTTAATGCCAAAATAGTTTTCCAAGTTCACATGGAAATATTCACTCAGATACATATTTCTGAATCATACAGGTCTCAGGTGGAGCATGGTGGCTCACACCTGTAATCCCAGCACTTTGGGAGAGGCCAAGGCGGGCAGATGACTTGATGTCAGGATTTTAAGACCAGCCTGGCCAACATGGTGAAACGCTGTCTCTGCCAAAAATACAGGGGGTAAAAAAAAAAAAAAAAAAAAAACCGGGCATAGTGGTGGGCACCTGTAATTCCGGCTAAGGCAGGAGAATTGCTTGAACCCAAGAGGCGGAGGTTGCAGTGAGCCAAGATCACGCCACTGCACTCCAGCCCAGAGCAAGACTCCATCTCAAAATAATAATAATAATAATAATAATAATAAAAGTCTCAATACGTTTAAGACAATCTGAAATCAAACAAAAGCTTACTGTTCTACCTTGGAGACTAAAACTGGGAGATGGGCCTGACTGCCAAGAACTGCTCTGCCCACTTCACCCAGCATGTTCATACGCACTGGGACGTGGACAGAGGCTAAATAATGGCTAACGGGTGAAGAATTAAGTATGTGATGGCCTCAAATAGTGAAGACAAGACACAGACAGGAAGCAGGAGCAAGTCTACCTGAAGCATCCCTGGAGCATGTCTGGTCTTAGAGTAGACAAGGATGGAAAGAGGTAAGAAATGAAAAAAAAAAGAAAAGTAAAAAGTCTTTCAAGATCTACTGGAATCTCACCAGATGTCAAGAACCCTATTCAATCCCCAACGTACAGACAACCCCACACTGGATGTACTGAGTGCTGGGTTCTAGGAAAGGGTGCCTCAAATGCTAAACATTCCCCTATGTCCCCAGAGTCAACACTCCCATTTAGAAGAAACAGAATCTTGCTATTTGTCACTCAAGAAAAGGGGCCGGGTGCAGTGGCTCACGCCTGTAATCCCAACACTTTGGGAGGCCGAGGTGGGCGGATCACGAGGTCAGGAGATCGAGACCATCCTGGCTAACACAGTGAAACCCCGTCTCTACTAAAAATAGAAAAAAATTAGCCGGGCGTGGTGGTGGGCACCTGTAGTCCCAGCTACTTGGGAGGCTGAGGCAGGAGAATGGTGTGAACCTGGGAGGCGGAGCTTGCAGTGAGCCGAGATCATGCCACTGCACTCTAGCCTGGACGACAGAGCGAGACTCCATCTCAAAAAAAAAAAAAAGAAAAAAAAAAGGTAAACCATTCATAATCACAGAATTGAGAAAAATGAAAGTGAACAGCACCACTATCCCTGAAATGATCTGAGATCTAAAATGATTATAAAGAATTGGCATCTCTAAGGAAACTGAAGATATTATAAAAACAGAATGGGAACAAGAGGCTATGAAAAAGGAAAGCAGCTCCTGAAAATTAAAAAATAAAGAGAATCTGGAATTTAAAAAGCTTGCAAGTTAACTAATTTGTCCATAAAAAGCTAAACAAACTTAAAAAATCAACAACTTTTTAGACTAGTCAGAGAATCAAGGTCACAAGACAAACAACTGTCCCCAAAACTGGAGAGGCAGGCGGAGATAGAGAATCACAACTTACTAGATCAGAAACCTCCACACAGGAACCAGGGCCATGGTAAGAAAACCTAAACTGCAACCGACATTGCTAGAGGATCACCATGGGCAGGTCTGACAAAAACTCCAGGGGTTGTGGGCTCTCTTAAGAGGACCCCTACACTTTCCTGAATTTTTCCTCTACAAGCTGGAGAAGCTGATCAAGCCATCCTGTCCCACAAGGGGTGGGGGTGGGGAGACTGAGAAGCACAAGCAAAGGTCACAACCCAGGGGTACAAGCCTCATGAAAAGATTGACAGGCAATCATAGGACTACAGACTGCTTCCCCTCCCCAGTATACCTTACCACTACCTTGCTAAAGACCTATTACCACAGCTCCTCTTACCCAGACATCATCTGCGCCTTTCAACAAGAAATCACAGGCTTACTGAAATGCAAAAGCAGTATTAACAGACAAAACAAGCATCAGAACCAGACTCAACTAGGCAGGGAATTACCAACTAGGTTTCTTAATTCCACCCAGACCAGGAATTTAAATGAACTGTGATTAATATGCTAACTCTCTAACGAGTAATACAGACAACATGAAAGAATAGATGGGACAATATATACAGAGATGGAACTTCTAACAATCAAAAAAAGCTACAGATAAACACTTTAACAGAAGCGAAGAATGCCTTTCAGAGACAGGCTTATTAGTAGACTCGACTGGAATAACCAAAGAACCTCTGAGTTTAAGGGCATGTTAATAAAACTTCCAAAACTGAAAAGCAGAGAGAAAAACCCCAGAATATCCAAGAACTATGGGACAAGTACAAAAGGCATAACTTGCACATTATGGAAATGCAAGTAGGTAAAGGAAGAAAGGAATAGAAGCAATGTAAAGCAAAGACTGAGGTTTTTTTGTTTTTGAGATGGAGTCTCGCTCTGTCACCCAGGCTGGAGGGCAGTGGGACCATCTCGGCTCACTGCAACCTCTGCCTCCCAGGTTCAAGCGATTCTCCTGCCTCAGCCTCCCAAGTAGCTGGGACTACAGCCGTGTGCCACCACGCCCAGCTAATTTTTGTATTTTTAGTAGAGACGGGGTTACACCATGGTGATCAGGCTCGTCTTGAACTCCTGACCTCATGATTTGCCCACCTCAGCCTCCCAAAGTGCTGGGATTACAGGCGTGTGCCACCACACCCGGCCAAGACTGAGATTTCCCAGAAATTAATGCCAGACAACAAACCACAAATCCAGGAAGCTCAGAGAATGACAAGCCAAATAAATGCCAGAAAAAAACTACACCAAAGAGTATCATATTCAAACTGTAGAAAATCAAAGGTAAAGAAAAAAAAATCTTCGCCAGGCATGGTGGCTCACACCTGTAATCCCAGCACTTTGGGAGGCCGAGGTGGGTGGATCACTTCAGGTCAGGAGTTTGAGACTAAACTGGCCAAAAAGGTGAAACCCCATCTCTACTAAAAATACAAAAATTAACCAGTAATCCAGCTACTTGGGAAGCTGAGGCAGGAGAACTGCTTGAACCAGGGAAGCAGAGGTTGCAGTGAGCTGAAATCAGGCCACTACATTCCAGTCCAGGTGACAGAGCAAGACTGTCTTCAAAAAAAAAAAAAAGAAAGAAAAAGAAAAACATCTTGAAAGAAACCACCTTACCACAGAGGAATAAAGAATTACATGAGACTTCTCCTCAGAAACCATGCAAAACAAGAAGACAGTAGAAGGAACTATTTAAAGTCTTGAGAGAAAAAAAACTACTAACTTACAGTTTTATATCCTGCAAAATTACTTCAAAGGGAAGGAGAAATAAAAGCCTTTTTCAAACAAAAAGTGATGAAATTTGTCACCAGCAGACCTGCCTTGTAAGAAATGTTAAAAAGAAGATCTTTAGAAAGAAGGAAAATTTAGCTGGGTGTGGTGGTAAGCGCCTGTAATACTAGCTACTTGGGAGGCTGAGGCAGGAGAATTGCTTGAACCCAGGAGGCGGAGGTTGCAGTGAGCCAAGATCGTACCACTGCACTCCAGGCTGGGTGACAAAGCAAGACTCCATCTCAAAAAAAAAAAAAAAAAAAAAAAAAAGGAAAATATAGGTCAGAAGCTCAGATCTATATAAAGGAAAAACATTAAAGAAGAAATAAGTGAAAATAATATAATAACATACAATTATAACAAAAATATAATATAAAAACTTTTATTTATTTTTTAGACAGGGTCTCACTCTGTCTCCCAGGCTGGAGTGCAGTGGTGCGATTATGGCTCACTGCAATCTCAACCTCCCAAGACTCAAGTGGTCCTCCAACCTCAACCTCCCAAGTAGGTGGGACTACAGGAATGCACCTTCATGCCTAGCCATTTTTATTTTTCATAGAGATGGGGGTCTCACTACATTACCCAGACTGGTCTTGAACTCCTAGGCTCAAGTGATCCTCCCACTTAGGCCTTCCAAAATGCTGGGATGATAGGCATGAGCCACAGCATACTGGCCTGGCCTATTTTTCTTAACTGAGCAACAATGTATGTACACACACGCGCGCACACACACACACACACATGAATGGCAGCAATGATGATACAACCAGACTGGAGAAAGAATCAAGAATACAGCCGTCCCTCTGTATCTATGGGGGACGGGACTGGTTCCAGGACCCCCTTCAACACCAGACTCCACGGATGCCCAAGTCCCTTATAAAAAATGATATAGTATTTGCATCTAACCTAGGCACATCCCGTCCCATATACTTTAAATCATCTCCAGATTACTAATAATGCCAAATACGAAAGCTATGTAAATAATTGTTATAATGTATCACTTAGAAAAAAAATGACAATAACGTACACGTTTATAGTATAGGCACAATGATGTTTTTCTGGACATTTTCAATCTGCGTTTGGTTGAATCTACAGACGTAAAACCCACGGATACAGAGGGCTAACTAAATTTTATTGTCATAAAGTACGTGGCACTACCCCTAAAGCAATATAGTATTATTTCAAAGTAGGCTTGGGGAGGGGGAGTTTGTTGTTTTTAGTTGGTTTTTTTTTAAGAAAACAAAAAGGGGAGGGGAGGGAAAAGGGAAGAAAGGGAGAGGCCAGGCGCGGTGTCATGCCTCTAATCCCAGCACTTTGGGAGGCCAAGGCGAGTGGATCACCTGAGGTTGGGAGTTCAAGACCAGCCTGGCCAACATGGTGAAACCCCATCTCTACAAAAATACAAGAAATAGCTGGGTGTGGTGGCGCGCATCGTGTAGTCCCAGCCACTGGGGAGGCTGAGGTGGGAGAATTGCTTGAACCCGGGTGGCAGAGGTTGCAGTGTGCTGAGACCACACCACTGCACTCCAGCCTGGGCGACAGAGCGAGACTCCATCTCAGAGGAAAAAAAAAAGGTAGAAAGGAAGCGAGAGAGAGACACAGACAGAGAAAGAAAAGAAAGAAAGTAGACTTGGATTACTTGTAAATATATATTGCAAACTACAGGGCAATCACTAAAAAAGTTTAAAAACTTAACTGGCTGGGCACAGTGGCTCACGCCCGTAATCCCAGCACTGGGAGACCAAGGTGGACGGATCGCTTGAGCTCAGGAATCCGAGACCAGCCTTTGTAACATGGTGAAACTCGGTCTCTGTTTTTAAAAATTTAAAAAAAAAAAAAATCCTTGATATGCTAAGGAAGGGAAAAAAGTGAAATCATATAAAATGCTCAATTAATACCAGAGAAGGCAGAAAAGAATGGAAGGCAAAAATTGGAAAAAAGGACAAGGGCAAAGAATAGATAATAGTAACATAAATATGACATGATATTACTCCACCTACATAAATAATCATTTTCTATGTTACTGATGTAAATATACCAATTAAGACAGACTCAGAGTGGATCAAAAACAAGATGCAACTTTATGCTAGATACAAGAAATCTACTTTAACTATAAAGATACACAGATTTAAAGTAAATGGATGAAAAAAAGATACAGCTTGCTACCAATAAGCAAAAGAAAGTGGGAAGCTATATTAATTTTAGAGAAAGCACAGTTTGGAGGAAGAAAAGTTATCAAAGATAAAGGGGGGCATTACATAAAACAAAGGTGTCAACTCTCCAAGAAAACAAAACAATCCTTAATGTGTATGTGCCTAAAAACGGAGCATCAAAATATGTGAGGAAAAAAAACTGATGGAACCATAGGAAGAGACAGATTAACTCCACTAAAGGTTGAGTATCTCTTATTCGAAACGCTTGGGACCAGAAGTCTTTCATATTTCAGAATATCTGCGTATAAATTGAGGTATCTTGGGAATGGGACCCAAGTTTAAACACAAAATTTATTTATGTTTCATATAAACCTTCTATATACCCCTGAAAGTAATTTTATGTATCAAATAATTTTGTGCATGAAACAAAGTTTATACTCATTGAAGTATCAGAAAGCAAAGGTGTCATTAGCTCAACCCATGTGGACAATCTGTGTTTGTTATCATCATTCCTGACACTGAATTTATATGCTACCAACAGGAACCATTCTCTTACACGAATTCACAAATAAGTTCTTAATAGTAAAAAATACAGCATACCATTAATACAGTGAAAAAATAATGTGTTCAGGATATCTAAGTAGCACGGTTGCAGCGCCAGAATATCTGTATCAGCTATTAACAGCAACAAACAACAGCTTGCCTTTACTCTCCATCTACAATTCTGTGTTTTGTGTGTTTTATTTTTTTTAGGTGAGAAAAAAATACCAGAAGCAGTTGAGGGGCCAGGAAGTAGGTCCTTAGGAATGAGCAAGCATTCTACTGGATGGTGTTTTAAAGTGTTTCCTCTAGTCAACTGCCTCATGAACAAGTTTTTGTCTTAAAAGTCTCTCTTCGATCATATAAATTGACATGGTTTCTTGTTGTTACAAATGCACCCTGCTCTAGTCGTCCAATAAGCCCATCACACATTTTCCCCATGTCGTCAACAGGCACTTTTTCTTTAGTATTAATGTCATCTTCATCACCCAACTGTGGAATCACGTGAGTTACTGAAAAAGTTTCAGATGTTTAAGTATTTCGGATATTAGGTTTTTGGATTAGGGATGCTGAACCTATATTATGGTTATGGATTTCAACATCCTTCTATCAATAATGGACAGATCCAGAAGGCATAAAATCAGTAAGGATGTAGATGAACTCAACAAGCACCATCAAATCTATTTGACTATAGATCAAATCTAATCTATATATTTGATCTATAGTCAAATCTAAAGACTACTTCGCCCAACAGGAGCAGAATACAAACTCTTCTCAAGTTCACACGGAAAATACACCAAAACAGACCACATTACGAACTGTAAAACAGTTTCACAAATTTAAAAGAATACGAATCATACAGTGTATGCTGTCATACAACGATGTACTTAAACTAGAAATCAGTAACAGAGAGATGGCTGAAAAATCTCAAAATACATGGAGATTGAAAAACATACTTCTAAGCACATGGGTCAAAGAAGAAACTGCAGGAGAAATTTAAATATATTTTGAACTAAGTGAAAATGAAAACATAACTTACCAACATTCAGCAAAAGCAGTGCTTACAGAGAAATTTACGGCAATTAATGAATTAATTTATAGCAATTAGAAATCTTTTTTTTTTTTTTTTGAGACAGGGTCTGGCTCCGTGGCCCAGGCTGGAGTGCAGGCGGGGCATGATCTCGATGCACAGCAAATTCTGCCTCCCAGATTCAAGTGATTCTCCTTCCTCAGCCTCCCGAGTAGCTGGGATTACAGGCGCGCGTCACCACGCCCAGCTAATCTTTCTATTTTTAGTAGAGACAAAGTTTCACCATGTTGGCCAGGCTGGTCTTGAACTCCTGACCCCCGCCCCCCTCAGCCTCCCAAAGTGCTGGGATTGCAGGCTTGAGCCACCACGCCCAGCCAAAGAAAGATCTAAAGTCAATAATCTAAGCTTCTGTCTTAGGAAACTAGAAAAAGAAGAGAATATTAAATCCAAGATAAGGAGAGGAAAATAAAATTATAAAAATTAGAGCAGAAATCACTATAATTGAAAATCAAAATCAATAGAGAAAAATTAATGAAACCAAAAGCTAGTTGCTTGTGGAAATGCAAAATAGTACAGCCGCTTTCGAAGACAGTTTGGCAATTTCTTGCAAAGTAAACATACGTTTAACCATAAACCAGGAGTTGTGCTCAATATTTATCCGAGTTGAAAATATCCCTAAACAAAAATCTGCACACAGATATATATAGCAGCTTCATTCATTTTGTTGTGTTGCTTCTTTCTTTTTTTTTTTTTTTTTTTTCTTTTCTTGAGACAGGGTCTCACTCTTGCCCAGGCTGGAGTGTGGTAGCATGATCAGTGCTCAGTCCAGCTTCTCCCTCCTTGGCTCAAGCCATCCTCCCGCCTCAGCCTCCCGAGTGGCTAGGACCACAGGTGTGAGCCATCACGCTCCGCTACTTTTTGTATTTTTTGTAGAGATAGGGTTTTGCCATGTTGCCCAGGCTGATCTAGAATTCCCAGGCTCAAGAGATCAGCCTACCTTGACCTCCCAAAATACTGGGATTACAGGTGTGAGCCACCACCCCCGGCCTATAGCAGCTTTATTCAAAACTGCCAAAATTTGGAAGCAACCAAGATGTTTCTTCAGTAGATGAATGGATAAATAAACTGGTGCATCCAAACAGTAGAATATTTGGTGCTAAAAAGAAATGAACTATCAAGCCATAAAAAGACACAGAGGAAATTTATGTGCATATTAATTACTTAGTGAACGAATCCAATCTGAAAAGACTCCATGCTGTATGATTCCGACTTTATGACGTTATTCTGGAAAAGACAAAACTAGGGAGACAATAAAAAATCAGCACTTGCCAGGGGTTAAGGGTGAGAGAGAGAAGAATAATGGGAAAACAAGGGATTTTCAGGGTAGTGAAACATCAAGAATGAACCTTAATGTAAACTATGGACTTTGGGTGATAACGACATGTCAAAGAAGGTTCATCAACTTTAACAAATACACCACTCTGTGAGATGCTGGGGCAGAGATGGGGGAGGGTGTGCCACAAATTTGTGAGGGAAAGGAATATATGGGAACTCTGTTATTTTCCACTCCATTTTCCTGAGTACCTAAAACTGCTCTAAAAAAATAGAGCCCGTTATCTCTTGGCAACTCTACAACTGTAGAAAGATTGTAAGTTTAAAAACTGTTAGTCTAGACTTATTCTTCTGTCATCAACACTGAGCTAGAAAGTCAGGCGCTGTGGAGCACACCTGTAGTCCCAGCTACTCAGGTGGCTGAGGCAGGAGGATCACTTGAACCCAGGAGCTCAAGTCCAGCCTGGGCAACACAGTTAGACCCCATCTCTTTAAAACAAACAAAACTGGGCTAGAAAACAGTAAGACGAGAGAGTAATATTGTCAATATTGAAGCAAAATGATTTTGAACTCTGAACTTCATACCTGGGTAAATTATTAACTGACAGTATATACATTTCCATACATATATGGGCTAAAATTTATATTTCATACACATCTTCTTTGGAAGTTACTGAAGGATACCCTTCAGGAAATAAGAAAAGCAACATAAACACATAGGATCTGAGAAACCATAGACATAACCTAGAAGAGCAGAAGGTTCCAAAGCAAGACTTATGTGATACAGGCTGACAGACCCATACAGGTGGGAGAGAGAGACCAGGGACTCAAGAAAAGCTGTTTCCAAGAAACTGACTCCACACAACAGAAGTGTAAGAAGGTAAATGACCCCATCACAGATTAAAGGTTAATAACTCTGATGTAAAAAAACCTTATGCAAGTAATGAAGAAAAATAGATGTAATATCAGAGAAAGGAAGGCCAAGTAGGTCCTTACAAGCCAAGATCACAAATAAAACTGCAGAGACACAACATTTCTCACCCACAAGACAGACAAAACCACATATTTGACAACATATGTCACTGGCAAGACTGTGAGAGGAGAGAAACTCTTTACGTATTTCATTGCTGGTAAGAATGCAAAATGGGCCTGGCGCCATGGCCCACAAAGCTCAGGAGTTCAAGAACAGCCTGGTCAACATGGTAAAACCCTGTCTCTATAAAAAATACAAAAATTAGCCAGGCGTGGTGGCGCATGCCTGTAGTCCCAGCTACTTGGAGGCTGAGGTGGGAGAATCACTTGAGCCCAGGAGGTCGAGGCTGCAGTGAACCATGATCGTGCCACTGCTCTCCAGCCTGGGTGACGGAGATCCCACCTCCAAAAAAGAAAAAAGAAAAAAAAAAAGAATGCAAAATAATACAGAGTCGATGGAGGGGAATCTGGTGAGATTTCACAAAATTATACATGAATTGAAGATCTGACTCAATTCTATTTCCAGAAATTTATCCAGTGACACGACAGCAAGACATACTGACAAAGATAAGCTTTTTTTTTTTTCTGAGCCAGAGTCTCACACTTTCCCCCAGGCTGGAGTGCAGTGGTGCGATCTTGGCTCACTGCAACCTCCGCCTCCTAGGTTCAGGTGATTCTCCTGCCTCAGCCTCCCAAGCAGTGGGGATTACAGGTACCCACCACCATGCCCAGCTAATTTTTGCATTTTCAGTAGACGTGGGGTTTCGCCATGTTGGCCAGGCTGGTCTCAAACTCCTCAAGTGACCCACCCAACCCACTTCGTCCTCCCAGAGTGTCGGGATTACAGGCATGAGCCACCGTGCCCAGCCCATTGTAGCTATTATCTGTAAGAGCAGAAGAGTAGAAACAACTCACATGTCCAGTAATAATGGATACCAAATGAATATGGTACAGCCACACAATGGAGTACTATTCATCTGTAAAAAACAATGAGGAAGAGCTCTCCATACTGCTAGAGCTCTACATACTGCTTAACACACATTGTTAAGCAGAAAAAGTAAAGAAGAGTAAGTTAATGGGTACATATTAACTGGATACTGTTATCAGTTTGTCACCCAAAGGGGAGTTATACCACCCATCACTGACTTTCCAGTGGAAAACAGAAGATTCTTTAATATATAGCTTTATTATATCTATTTGTTGAAGAAAACAGAACCGTAATTTATAAAATAAACCATTCTATGACTCTAAAACAGTTAAACTATACTAAACCATAATATGCAAGAGAAACAAAATACAACCAAAACTGTTTAATAGAGGCTTACTCAGGCACATGTTCCAAAATAAGACCAACTATTTTAAGTGAACTTTGTGTAGACTCAGATGATCCAATGATAAAGACCAATGTCTGATCCAGCAGGTCATTTGAATTAGAAATTCTAAACCAATCCCCATCTACATCCTACTTCCTGACTTCCAACCCTATGACTCACTCCTCCCCTTGAGTTCTCACTTAACTATCGATAGGTTCTTGGAAACTGAAACTTTACACAAAACAACGTAAAGCAGGTCCTCAAACGCTGTCAGTTCAATGTTCAAAGTTGTTTCCTTATAATGTTGATGAGAAAAAAAAAAAACTGGTTTTTTGTTGAAGTCATAGTTTGCAAGAACTTATGGATGACATTAAGTGAGGACCTACGATATCTTTCTTTCTTTGAAAATTTCACTGAGAGTCCACCAAGGTGATACTCTCCTTGTTGCTCTGCAGATTTTCAGCTTGGTATGACAGACAGTCGTCTCTGGGGATGCAGCAGGTAAAGAAATATGACTATGTAAACTTAAAAGAGAAATAAGAAAATATGAGAGATGAGTAATCATCATCTATGGAGGACACGTGACAATCCATCTCCAAAGAAAACACTTCAGACTCCCCAATAAGGCTTAGTCCAGGCAACAAGAGCCATTTCCTCACAGACAGCTTGCCATCATCTTGATGTCTTCCTAGAGGATCATCCTAGGATCAAGAGACTCAAGGAAAGCCTCCAAATGAAACAGAGACTAATAGCAGAGACACAAAGAAACTCGTAAGCAACAAGGCTAACACTAGAAAGGCTGTTTTAAAAGCAATTTATAAGCAGGCACAGTGGTGCATGCCTGTAGTCCCAGCACTTAGGGAGACCAAGGCCAGTGGATCACTTGAGCTCATGAGCTCAAGACCAGCCTGGGCAACAGGGCAAAACCCCATTTCTACAAAAGAATACAAAAATTAGCTGGGCGTGGTGGCACTCACGCCCGTAGTTCCAGCTACTCAGGAGGCTGAGGTGGGAGGATCTCTTGAGCCTGGGAGTTTGAGGCTGCAGTGAACCAAGATCATGCTACTGTGCTCCAGACTGGGTGACACAGCGAGACCCTATCTCAAAACAAATAAAAAGTAATTTATATCCCCAGAAACATAAGCTACTTTTATCTATGAAATAAACAAGTATGAGAATAAAAAAGCTGGGTGCAATGGTACATGTGCCTGTATTCCCAGCTACCTGAAAGGCTGAGGTGGGAGGATCTCTTGAGCCCAACAGTTTGAAACCAGCCTGTGTAAAAGAAAACGGCAGAGGAAGAGGGAAGGCACTTAGAAATTAAGTTGCTGACTGAAATAAAAAAAACAAAAAACAAAACAGGAAAGGTGGGAAAACATAGTCAATAAGCTCCCCCAGAGAATGGGAAAATGAGTCAGGCGCAGTGGCTCACGCCTGTAATCCCAACACTTTGGGAGGCCGAGGCAGGCAGATCACAAGATCAGGAGTTCGAGACCAGCCTGGCCAACATGGTGAAACCCCGTCTCTACTGAAAGAAAAAAGAAAAAATTAGCTGGGCATGGCAGCATGCACCTGTAATCCCAGTTACTCAGGAGGCTGAGGCAGGAGAATAGCTTAACAGGGGAGGCAGAGGTTACAGTGAGCCGAGATCATCGCGCCACTGCACTCCAGGCTGGGTGGCAGATCAAGACTCTGTCTCAAAGAAAAAAAAAAAAGGAGCCGGGGTGGCTCACGCCTGTAATCCCAGCACTTTGGGAGGCAGAAGCAGATGGATCACCTGAGGTCAGGAGTTCGAGACCAGCCTGGGCAACATGGTGAAACCCTGTCTCTACTAAAAATACAAAAATTAGCCGGGGCAGTAGCGCGTGCCTGTAATTCCACTACTTGGGAGGCTGAGATAGGACAATCACTTGAGCCCGGGAGGTGGAGGTTGCAGTGAGCCGAGATCACGCCATTGCACTCAGCCTGGGCGACAGAGCAAGACTCTGTCTCAAAAAAAATACTGGTGGGGGGAGGGCGCAGGGGGCGCAGGGGAGGGTGATGGAGATCAATCTAAGAGGCCAAATATCTAAGCAGCATACATTTCAGAGAGAAAGAAGAAAAACAGGAGACGGTTAAAGAAGAAACATAAAGGCTGGGCGCAGTGGCTCACGCCTGTAATCCCAGCACTTTGAGAGGCCGAGGCAGGCGGATCATGAGGTCAGGAGATGGAGACCATCTTGGCCAACAAGGTGAAACCCCGCCTCTACTAAAAATACAGAAAATTAGCCGGGCGTGGTAGCGGGCGCCTGTAGTCCCAGCTACTCGGGAGGCTGAGGCAGGAGAATGGCATGAACCTGGGAGGCGGAGCTTGCAGTGAGCCAAGATCGGGCCACTGCACTCCAGCCTGGGTGACAGACCAAGACTCTGTCTCAGGAAAAAAAAAAAAAAAAAAAAGGCAACATAAAATTCCACACTGTTACAGAATAAATCTATTTTTTTTTCTGGACAGTCTCTGTCACCCAGGCAGGAATGCAGTGACACAATCAGAGCTCACAGCAGCAACTCCTGAGCTCAAAGTGATCCTCCCACCTCAGCTTCCTGAGTAGCTAAAACTACAAGCACACACCATCACACCCAGCTAATTTTTTGTAGAGAAGGGGTCTCACCATGTTGCCCAGGCAGTCTCACACTCCTGGTCTCAAATGATCCTTCTACCTCAGCTTCCCAAAGCACTGGGTTTATAGTTTATGAGCTACTGTACCTGACCTAAAGGATTAATCTGAAGATTGAAAGCCTAGAACAATAAATGAAAAAGATACACACTAACAGGCATTGTCATAAAGTTTCAGAAGACATAAAAAGCCAATTCTAAAAGTTTCCAAAGAATGGGGAATAAAACCCACTGGACACACACAAAGAATGAGAAATAAAAATGACACTCAAAGCTGGGCACAGTGGCCTACGCCTGTAATCCCAGCACTCTGGGAGGCCGAGGCGGGTAGATCACCTGAGGTTGGGAGTTCAAGACCAGCCTGACCAACATGGAGAAACCCTGTCTCTACTAAAAATACAAAATTGGCTGGGCGTGGTGGCGGATGCCTATAATCCCAGCTACTAGGGAGGCTAAGGCAGGAGAATCACTTGAACCCAGGAGGCAGAGGTTGCAATGAGCCAAGATCGTGCCACTGCACTCCAGCCCAGGCGACAGAGCTCTCGAGACTCCATCTCCAAAAAAAAAAAAAAAAACAGAAGAGAAATAAATATTTGTTAAATTTGAGTAGTAGGTACATGAGCATCAATGACTAACATTCCTTGTACCATAAATATGATTAAAATATATCATAAAAGGGGCTGGGCATGGTGGCTCACGCCTATAATCCCAGCACTCTGGGAGGCCGAGGCAGGCAGATCACCTGAGGTTGGGAGTTCGAGATCAGCCTGACCAACATGGAGAAACCCCGTCACTACTAAAAATACAAAAAAGTTAGCCGAGTGTGGCGGTGCATGCCTGTAATCCCAGCTACTTGGGAGGCTGAGGCAGCAGAATCGCTTGAACCTGGGAGGCAGAGGTTGCAGTAGGCCAAGATCGTGCCATTGCACTCCAGCCTGGGCAACAAGAGCAAAACTCCATCTCAAAAAAAAAGAAAAAAATATATCATAAAAAGGAAAATATTGCAACCTTTGCTAAAATACTAAAAATGGAGGCTAACACCAGGGGAAAACATGTGAAAAAAAATTTTACCATATACCCTAACAGTACTTGTTACCCAATGTCATTAGGCATAAACTGCTACTTAGCAACCAGTTAAATTTCAACATAATTATAGATAAACGTAAGTTATTTTCAAAATAGAAATTCCTGATATGAGAATGAGATAAAGAAAATACAAAATTATTACTTTCAAATATTTCCTCAATCATTCACCCTCTATGTTAAAGACAGGTACTGGGGGTCATGGCAGATGTTGGAAGTTGTCTACCAATCTATTTACCACTGTAGCAGTTTTAAAACATAGCCACAAACTCTTTGCTACCTCTCCCATCAAGTATAGTGTCTATGCTCCCTCCCTGGAAACTTGGTGAGCCTTTGTGACTGCCTCAATGAATAGAACACAGTAGAGGTGAACCTGTGTAAGTTCCAAGGCTAGATAAAGGCCACACAGCTGTGACAATATCTCTTAGGGATACTATCTGGAAGCCTCCATATAAAGGTCCCCATAAGAAAAGAGATGCCCCAGGAGGCCGGGTGGCTAAAGCTCCAGGCTATTTAAGTCCTATCGGCCCATGGGAGTGAAGAAGCCTTTGAGATGACACCTGCCTGAGGGCATAGCTGAACCACCTAACCAACTCTGAAATGCCTACCTGGGCTTCTTGCTGCCTGAGACAAAACTCTTTTTTGGTGATTTTTCTTTCATTTGCAAATAGACACATTGGTAACTGATACAGGGACTTAAAAGCAGCAGAGCATTTGTCTATGCTAACAGGAAGAATGATTAAAACTCTATTTTATAAACCACACTGATCCTGGGGTCAGCAATCCTTCCAAAATAGGGTATACTTCTGTAATACCGTGAAATATATATATTTGGCCTTCCTCCCCCTCTTGACTTACAGCTTCCAATACCCTTGGAAACTCTGGAATGGTAAGTGTCTTCTGTATGCTAATGGGATAACCAGAGACAGCTTCAGGATGGGAACTGGTCTCTAGTAGGACCAAGGCATGACTAGAGGATCAGGACTTTCAACCACCCACTGTTATGGGACAGGGGCTGAAGGTTGAGTTGATCATCAATGGCCACTGATGTAATCAATCATGCCTACACAATGAAGCTTCCATAAAAACCACAAAAGACAAGGTTTAGAAGAGCTTCCAGATAGCGCAACACTATCTGGAGGTTCCTGGAGGGGGGTAGATGTGCCAATGCCCCTTCCTGCATGCCTTGCCCTATGCATCTCTCCTTCTTCCATCTGGCTGTTCATCTGTATCCTCTGTAATATCCTTTATAATAAACTGGTAAAAGTTAAGTGTTTCACTGAGTTTTGTGAGTTGCTCTAGCAAATTAATTGAGCCCAGGGACAGGGCTATGGAAACTCCAATTTACAGCTGTTCAGTCCAGAAGTTCCAGAGGCCCAGATATGCATCTGAACTGGCATCAGAAGTAAGGAGCGGTCTTGTGGGACTGAGCCCTCAACCTATGAGATTTGATGCTGTATCCAGGTAGAGAGTATCAGAATTGGATTGAAGTGAAATGACGTCTGCTGCAGAACTGCTTGATTGCTGGTGGGAAGCAACTCCTCCCCTTCACACATTTGGGTGACCAGAGGTGCTGTGTTGTATTGAATTACATAAGAGAATAGGTGGAGGGGCCGGGCGAGGTGGCTCACGCCTGTAATTCCAGCACTTTGGGAGGCCGAAGCGGGCGGATCACAAGGTCAGGAGATCGAGACCATCCTGGCTAACACGGTGAAACCCCGTCTCTACTAAAAATACAAAAAATTAGCCGGGCGAGGTGGCAGGCGCCTGTAGTCCCAGCTACGCGGGAGGCTGAGGCAGGAGAATGGAGTGAACCCTGGGGGGCGGAGCCTGCAGTGAGCCGAGATCGCGCCACTGCACTCCAGCCTGGGTGAAAGAGCGAGACTCCGTCTCAAAAAAAAAAAAAAAAAAAAAGAGAATAGGTGGAGGCCGGGCACGCTGGCTCGTAAGTGTAATCCCACACTATGGGAGGCTGAGGCAGGAGGACCGCTTGAGCTCAGGAATTGAAGACCAGCCTGGGCAACACTGCGAAACCCTGTCTCTACAAAAAAATTAGCCAGGCTTGATGGCACACACCTGTGGTCCCAGCTAGTCGGGAGGCTGATGCAGAGACCACCTGAGCTCAGGAGTTCAAGGCCGCAGTGAACTATGATCATACTACCACACTCCAGCCTATGTGAGAGAGAGGGACTCTGTCTCTTTAAAAAAGAGGGACAGCGAGAGAGAGAGAGAGAGAAAGAACAGGCAGGAAAAAACACGTTGGTTTGTTTTTCTTGTATCTTCTTACACAACATTAAAAAATAACCTCACAGACTCTTATGCTAAAATATCTAACACGCCAACTAGGATTTACACAGAACCTATTTTGTCTTTAAGCCTATGCCATATGCTATAAAAAAAAACTCAAAGAATAAGAAAATGTAAGATCAAAGTACTTGTTAGGATTAACAATCTCCCCCTTAAATAAAATCTTTTGGTTTAGTTCCTTCAGTTACTTATACCATATTACACACCACTTTACTCAGCCTGCTAGGTTCCTCACAAGATGACTTCAAAATCGATAAAGAAAATAGCAATGTTCACAGCCATGAAAAAGAATGAAATCATGTCCTTTGCAGCAACAAGGATGCAGCTAGAGGCCATTATCCTAAGTGAACTAATGCAGAAAGAGAAAACCAAATATTGCATATTCTCACTCATAAGTTGGAGCTAAATCTTGGGTTCATGTGGACATAAATATGGAAACTATCAACACCGGGGACTCCAAAGGGAAGGAGGGATGTAGCAAGGGCTGAAAAACTTCCTGCTGGAACTAGTATGTTCACTATCTGGGTGACAGGATCAATAGAAACCCAAACCTCGGCACCATACAATATACCCTTGTAACAAACCTGAACATGTACCTCTGAATCTAAAATAAAAATGGAAATTTAAAAAAAGAATGAATGTTGAATTTGGAATGCTGTATGCTGTACATATATGAACACTGGAAAAGGAATTACTATTTCAAATGACAGAGACCTGGGAGGCTGCACCAGTCAATAAACACCTGGCAGCAATTTTTTCAATTAACGAGAAGAAATAAAAATATCTTATTCTAAACATTATGATCAATAGTAACACTATTAAAAGTGCCAGGCAACTACCTAAACATTTGACTGACATCTCATTTAGTCCTTAACCCCAATAGATCCATTAATAGTCCCATTTTTTGGCCAGGGGCAGTGGCCCACACCTGCAACCCCAGCACTTTGGGAGGCCAAGGCAGGAGGATCACTTGAGGTCAGCAGTTCAAGACTGGCCTGGCCAACATGGCAAAACCCCATCTCTACTAAAAATACAAAAAAATTGGCCGGGTATGGTGGCTCATGCCTCTAATCCCAGCTACTGGGCAGACCAAGGCAGGAGAATCGCTTGAACCCAGGAGGCAGAGGTTGCAGATCACCTGGAGCCAAGATCGCTGGGCGACACAGCGAGACTCCGTCTCAAAAAAAATAAAAAAAAGAAAAAGAAAAAAAAGTCCCATTTTTTTAGATGAGAAAAACTAAGGCTCAAGAGGACTAAGAATAAGAAATGTGTCCATCTTTATACAGCTAATAACAGCTAGGATTCTGAGTAAGCTCTCATATGCCTTAAACTTCAGTCATCACCAACCCAAATTAATCTTACTGACAAATATTAAATAATTAGATGAATATAATCTTTATAAAAGAGAAGCTAAAATAAAGATAAAGGGTACTTAGAAATCTTAATTCTTGTGGTTTTTCTACAACGGAACTCCAAATATTATAGTAAATAAATAGAAGAAATTGTTCTAAATCACTTAAGTTTGTACTATTAATAATTTTTATAGAATAATTCTGATTCATTTGTCAAAGAACCCTAAAATGTTCTTTTTCAACGTTCAAATATATGTCTGAAATGGAGAAGAACGCTTTTCAAGTCCCAAAGAAAGTATGACTTACCTATTTTATAGGGTATTCTATAAGATTTTGTTTATCCTTATTGGGGGGGGCGCGCTAAAAATCAGGCAAAGACTAACTTCTACTCAAGTTATACTAGCTATGTGCCACAAAAATAAGAATGAATGTAATTTTTATTAAAATTTCCACACCAATAAACTTCTTGCAAGTAAACACAAGAAATTCCAAGTTTATCTTTCTTCCTAAAAGCTGCTCTCAGTATACTAAATCTCACTAAATCCAACTCATGTCACCTCACCTTAACTCTTCCGAAAAAAACTCCTTTTACTATAATCCTATTAACATATTTACAATTCACTTGCTAAATTTACTAGACATTTATAACCTGCTAGAGGATTATACAGAAATTTCATGTGACTACTTCCCTTTCAAGAAACTTAAATCTGCTTCTTAATATATGCATATGTGTATAACATACTAGAAATGACAAAGTTTTTCACTAGCTATTATGTGAAAGTACCCAATTTTACACTTGTTCGAAATGTATTATATTAAAGTATATATTTAAATATGTGTAGAACCGCAATGCCTACCTGCATCAGCTCTGGACCGCTGGCCAGGTGTCTTTCCGAATGGGGTCTTCATTCATCTGTATTTAAGTGAGCAGCGGAGCTGCTGGACTAGGGTGAAAATTCAATATTCTCCAATTTGAAACTTTTCACAGAATGTTAGCGTTCTCATTAATCCACCATCCAAGTGTCTTTTTTACGAGTTCAGCAAAAATACGTGAAATCACAAGCACTCTGTAAAATAGTGAAACAGTTCATTACCAGAGCATCAAGAGAGCAAAATTATGCCTAGTGAGCCATTAAACATAAAATTTTAAGCAAAAGTATTAGCTAAAGTGCATTTTGTCCCAAAGCAATTAACTGTATTCCCTAAGACCTGGGTTCTTAGGAAATGACAAAGTAGAAAGGAGAAAAAAAGGTGATAGACTCTTTAAAAAAAGAAGCCTGGGACATGTGCAAGACCCAAAAGTGAAGTTCTTCCAAGATCAACTGGAACACAATACAGCTGCTGTCTGGCATCCCCATTATTATCCTAAAGCATCCTGCTGCTAGAAACCAGAAAAGGGTGGATGCTAGGATTTCACAGAAGATTTAGACAGCATGGCCCATCTCTCTAATGGGACACAAAGAACCAGAAAGTGGGGGGTGGGAGACAGGGGTGTAAGGTCACTGGGGAGGCAGAGTGGAAGGACAGCACAGGGGCAGCACGGGAAATCATGTTCAAGACAGAGTAACAGCAAGGCTGAAGATCAGTAGGCCAGGGTCTTGGGCAGGAGAAAGAATTATAGCCAAACACGTCTCTGCGTTTCCCTTTCTGCTCACAAGCTTCCAGAAACTAAAGAAAAAGGTCGAGGAATTTCAGTGGAGCCTCAAAGAAAGTTCCTCACCCATGCAAATGCCAAAGACATTTTATGGAAGCAGTGTATCTTTTTTTTTTTTTTTTTTTTTTTTTGAGACGAAGTCTCGCTGTGTCACCAGACTGAAATGCAGTGGCGCAATCTTGGCTCACTGTAACCTCCGCCTCCCGGGTTCAAGTAATTCTCCTGCCTCAGCCTCCAGAGTAGCTGAGACTACAGGCGTGCGCCACCATGCCCAGCTAATTTTTGATTTTTAGTAGAGATGGGGTTTCACCATGTTGGTCAGGCTGGTCTCAATCTCCTGACCTCGTGATCCACCTGCCTCGGCCTCCCAAAGTGACGGGATTACAGACGTGAGCCACCGCGCCCTGCCAGAAGCAGTGTTATCTTTTAAACCAAATTCAGTTCCTAGAGATACAGCAGGTCTGTCTCACCACTCAATGATCTAGAGAGACTAGGCCTAAGATGAAGGCTATCAGGACAACTAGTTGCTTACTCACCTTTCCCTGAGAGCCTATCCAGCTGCCACATCAAATCTCATATCCCTCTTTTCCCTCATTAAACTCTCTTCCCACTCAGACCTATCGAATGGGCCCCTATTACTCTCTTCCCCCAGCCTGCCCAAACCTCTCCAGAAGGTAAAGTCGTTCTTCAGCAAAGTGCAGTCTACTTTGATCACATGACCCTACCACCAATAGCTCCCCCAAAAGATAGTTGTTTGTATTTCTCACCACACACCCTGACACAATCTCTCCTACCCCAATCCTCACCCTAGAAGCACATGCCATAACACTAGTCATAATAGCTATCCCTTTTTGTTACTTTTCTACCTGTGAATCTTCAGTCATCTGCACACATTTGTTGAAGATTATGGTATCGGCTTTACTTCTTTTCCTCCATGATTCCCATCAACATTCTTTGCAACCTCAACATCCAACACATATGATCCATTCTACCTCCCGCCTGGCTCTTAGACACCATCCCTTCAAACCACTTACCCTACACTTCATCTATTCTCACAGTCCCAACATAGACCTTTTTCTCAACAATAACTGCAATAATCCCAAAACCTTTATTTTAAATATCTCATACTCAAAACCATCTCTGATCCTTCTAGTTTTCTTACACTGACACTCCCATTCCAACAATTCTTTGACGCAACCAGTACCAATGTACAGCTTTACTGTTTTTCCAATATTGCATTATCTCCCTCAGGGACTAACTTCCCTCATTATTCTGCTTAGATTTTCATGGATGGTCAATCACATCACGATGATTATTATTCCATTGCTTTTCTCAATTTTCTTCCCTTCTCTTCTTGTCACTGTTGTATGGCAAAACCCTAACCCAAATCCCTTCCCAGAGTGCTTACAACGTAAAGTGGTTAAACATGGATGAAAAACATAAAAAATTTCACTTCAAATTTGTAATCTAATATCTCAAGTGTGCATTCAACAATACTACCCACAGCCTCAGCAGATAGGCTTGCTATTGGCTAGGAAAACAGAAGCAAAGAGAACTACTCAACTACTCATCACTTCACCACCAAATTGACTAACTGATCAGTACCCTTTGTCTCCACAATAAAAGATGCACCATCTCTGAGCCACATTCAACCCTGTCACTTGCCTGATCAATCCCATCCTTTTTCTCTGTATACATTTACCACTAGCAGAGTCCCATCAACATACAACACACAATGTAAAGGCCAGGAGCAGTGGTTCACACCTATAAACCCAACACCTTGGGAGGGCGAAGTAGGCAGATCACTTGAGCTCAAGAGTTCGAGACCAGCCTGGCCAACATGGCGAAACCCTGTCTCTACAAAAAACACATAAAAAAATTAGCCAAACGTGGTGGCGTATGCCCTTGGTCCCAGCTACTCGAGACACTGAGGCAGGAGAATCACTTGAACCCAGGAGACAGAGGTTGTAGTGAGCCAAGATCACACCACTGCACTCCAGCCTGGATGACAGAGTGAGACCCCATCTCAAAAAATACAAGAAAGAAAGAAGATCAAGAGCTTTTTATTAAAAAAAAAAATACATGATGTAGGCTGGGCGCAGTGGCTCACACCTGTAATCCCAGCACTTTGGGGGACTGAGGCAGGCAGATCACCTGGGGCCAGGAGTTCGAGACCCGGTCTCTACTAAAAATACAAAAATTAGCCAGGTGTGGTGGTGCATACCTGTAATCCCAGCTACTTAGGAGGCTGAGGTAGCAGAACTGCTTGAACTCAGGAGGCAGAGGTTAGAGTAAGCTGAGATCGCACCACTGTAATACAGCCTGGGTGACAGAGCAAGACTGTCACAAAAAAACAAACAAACAAACAAACAAAAAACCACAAACCATAATGTAGTATTTCCCAATTTTAAAAAACATCCCATGACTCCACTCCCTTTCTGTGCTCTTTACAGAACGACTTCAAAGATCAAGAAAAAAAATTATGCCTGAGCCACTGCGCACAGCCAGATTAAAGAAATTTTAAAACTACATAAAATCAATCTATCCTAACAAATTCATTTAATCAAATGAAAATTTAAACTTACTGATATTCTGAAGTATGTACCCTCCTATCAGATTTAAGCTTATCTTAGCAATATTTTCTGCTGTTTTCCACTTCATTAAAATTTCAAGTTGAACTTGTTAATAAACTAAAAATTTAAGACAGGAGTAGAAGGAAGAGTTGCAGTGGGGGAAGGATACATGGTGGTTATTCAAATAATATTAGAATGCAAAACTCTAGATAAGAGTCCTTCCCTCGGCTGGGTGTGGTGGCTCACACATGTAATCCCAGCATTTTGGGAGGCCAAGGTGGAGGACCACCTGAGGTCAGGAGTTCCTGACCAGCCTGGCCAACATAGTGAAACTCGGTCTCCTCTAAAAATACAAAAATTAGCCGGGCATGGTTGTGGGCGCCTGTAATCCCAGCTACTCGGGAGGCTGCGACAGGAGAATCTCCTGAACCTGGCAGGCAGAGGTTGCAGTAAGCTGAGATGGTGCCACTGCACTCCAGCCTGGGCGACAGAGCAAGACATCGTTTCAAAAAAAAAAAAAAGAGTCCTTCCCTCATGTTGAGATGTAATCTAAAAAAAAATAAAATAAAATTTTAGAGTCCTTTCTCTTTTTTGAGTTGCAAGTAATAAATAGTTCAACCACCTGATCTTATCCTAACTCCTGTTAAGAAATGCAGAGACAGATCAAAAGGAAAACACTAACGAGTGCTAACTAATGAAACCCTGGTTTTAACAGCTGCCATGTAAGGCTTTCAAAATTCAGATGAACTAGAGCTTTCCTAAAACAAATCCCACTCTCCTTTGACTGGAAAAGGCTACACTTAATTTGCTCAGGTTTTTTTAAAGATACACCATCTTTACCTTAAGTTATTCTACTAAGTGATTAACTTTGTAAATGAAAACTGAAGGAAAAAACTGAAGGAAACAAAAAAATTTTAGATTTAGAGTTAGCATTATTTCTAGGTTAGCAGAACCTAGAAAATATTGTCAAATGGAGCTTAATTATAAGGCCATTAAGAAGAAGGTCCTGCATTCAGAGAGACCCATCAATAGTTGCTAAAACTATCAAGAGAAAGGTTGCTGGAGAACAATAATTGTATGGTATCAAAACAAGTAACTCCACAGGTTACTCGTTAATTATAAAGGGGAAAATGTTGTTGCTTAACAATGGAGCAATCTTGACCCTTCACTACAACGGAATTGAAAGATAAAACAGGCTGGGCGCGGTGGCTCATGCCTGTAATCCCAGCACTTTGGGAGGCCGAGGCGGGCGGATCACGAGGTCAGGAGATTGACACCATCCTAGCTAACACGGTGAAACCCTGTCTCTACTAAAAATACAAAAAATTAGCTGGGCAAGGTGGCAGGCTCCTGTAGTCCCAGCTACTCGGGAGGCTGAGGCAGGGGAATGGCATGAACCCTGGGGGGCGGAGCCTGCAGTGAGCCGAGATCACGCCACTGCACTCCAGCCTGGGCAACAGCGAGACTCCGTCTCAAAAAAAAAAAAAGATAAAACAATTTGGCATCATTACAAGGGAATCAACCTCGCTTTATCCACTTCTTAATGTGGTATGACGCAAAGCAGACTACATCACTTATAAAATACTCTTGCCAAAAATGTTTTACCTCAAGGTGAAATGTGGCAATATAAAATATATTTTTAAAAAATCTAGTCAAGCTTTTAGATCGAATTTCTAGTTTATAGGAAATACAGGTGATGCAGAAGCAACTTGGACAACACCATGAGGAAACAGACAAATTAGAAAGGCGGACTTTGTACATGAAAGGTGGGCCATACTCTTCAAAAAGTCAGTGTCAAAAAAGAAAAATGGTAGACATACTGCTCTAGACTAAAACAGACTAAAGACTCAACAGTAAGACACAATGAATAAACCCTAAACACATGGTTTGTTGGGGAGGGGAGGGGGCTGGTGAAAGCTACAAAAGACACTTAAGGCCAGGCACAATGGCTCACGCCTGTAATCCTAATTCTTTGGAAGGCTGAGGAGTGGATCACTTGAGCCCAGGAGTTCAAGTGATCAACACAGTAAGGATAGCTGGGTGTGGTGGTGTACATCTGTAGTACCAGCTACCAGCTACTCAGGAGGCTGAGGAAGGAGGATCACATGAGACCAGGAGGTCAAGGCTACAGTGAGCCATGATCGAGCCACTGCACTTCAGCCTGGGCAACTGAGTGAGACCCTGTATCAAAACAAAAAACACACACACACATACACATTTAAGACAACTGGGGAAATTAAAATGCAGACTAAATATTAGATATTGTAAGATTATCATTAAATTTTAAAAGCACGACAAAGACATTGTGGTTATGCCTGAGAATATATTCTTTGGAAACACATGCTGAAATGCTTAAAGAGGCAGACTCACAATTTCTGTAAGTTAACTTCAAATAATTCAGGGAAAGAAAACAATACACACATGAGAGTTAACATAAATATCAAAAGACAAAATTACAATAATGTGGTTTAAGGATCTTAAACAGCTTTATTTACGATTCTAGAATCAAGCAACGCTTTGTTCCATAAAATAGAATGAGCATTCCAATGAGCAGAGCAGAGGCTACATGTACAGACAGAACAGGCCTGAAGAAAGCAGAAACAAAGAACTGTGAAAATAATTCAAAATCAAATCTGCTGAAAGTTTTTAGATTATTTTCAGCCTTAAAGAACTGTGACAATGGGACCTGAGTCACATGACAGGCAGCTTTAGTCCTCTGATAATGAATTAGCCTCTTTACCTACACTGTTTTGTAAAATGTTGGAAAAGACTAAAGCGCTCCAGAGAAGACCCCCATCCCTCTAAACTTAATCTTCATTGTAGATTAACTTCCTTCTTTTACACAAAGACCTCAAGACTACTACACTAAGATGGAATGTTAAATAAACTCTTTTAAATTGGAAAAGGAAAAGAACTCTTAACTGATCAAATTGCTATAACTCATAAACCAACCTTGTATGGAAAATGTGGCAATCCTGTTAAATTTGTTTTCTGCCTACATAAGCAAGACCTTAAACTTTTCAGCTTCAGAGGACTGGCTGGCTCCATTCCTCTGGATTCTGTGCTACCCAGCTGGCTACTCTCAGCTTTGCACTTGAGTAAAACTCTTTTGTTTTTGTTTCTGTTTTGTTTTTTTGAGACGGGGTCTTGTTCTGTCGCTCAGGCTGGAAGTGCAATGGCGTGATCTCGGCTCACCGCAACCTCTGCCTCCCAGGTTCAAGCTATTCTTCTGCCTCAGCCTTCCGAGTAGCTGGGATTACAGGCATGCACCACCACATTTGGATAATTTTGTAATTTTAGTAGAGACGAGGTTTCTCCATGTTGGTCAGGCTGGTCTCGAACTCCCAACCTCAGGTGATCCACCTGTCTCGGCCTCCCAAAGTGCTGGGATTACAGGCATGAGCCACCACGACTGGCCTGAATAAAACTCTTTGAAACTTGACTGTGATCCTTTTATTACAGGATGGCATTTCAAAGTTACTTTCCTTGAAAGGAAGGAATGAAAAAACAGGACAATAGAGAAATCACTGATTGGGAACTGCATTATCATGCTAATTGGAACTGCCTTGAGAAATTGAGAAATTAAGGCTATTCCTTTCTCCTGATTTCTGGGAAGGTCCAATAACACCTCAGTTTGGTGGTCTGGAACCTCAACATGAGTGGCTCCGTTTAGATTTTAGTCTGGTCTATTGTGGCCCAGTGCAGATTAGCTCAAAACAACGGCACCATCTACAATTTCTATTCAACATGAACATAGCAAAATATTTTTTAACGTAGGTGAAGACCATATTAGTGTTCACTAATGTTATTCTTTGAACTTTTATTTCAATTCGAATTTTTCATAAGAAATTAAGAGAAAAAAAGATGCTGGATTTTCCTTTGCTAAGTCCATCTTTATTGAACATAGTTAAGTATTGTTATAAAGTTTCTGTGCCACAAAATAAATAGCACTCGAATATAAAATTTTCTTTTTTTCCTTCTCAGCAAGGCAATTTACTTCTATAAAAACGTGCACCCTTACAGATGGAGCAAAGGTGAGCACACTACCTGCACAAGGGAGAGTAAGGGGTTCTTATTCCTGACGCATGTGGCCCCTGCTGCTGTGTCGTTCCCCTACTTGCTAGGGTTAGACCGCACAGGCTAAACTATTTCCAATTGGCTAATTTAAAGACAGTGACGGGGCGAGTGGTTTGTGGGGAAAAATGGTTATGACAGAACAGGAAATCAGAATGAGTCAGGGTGGAGAATGAGTCAGGGTGGAGCAGGTAATCAGAATGAGTCAGGGTGGAGCAGGTAATCGGAATGAGCCAGGGTGGAGCAGGTAATCGGAATGAGGGTGGGAAAGGCTACTTTAAGAGGAAGTTAATTTTAAAAGTAGAAGGCAAAGAATTGAACATACTGACATACTGATTCTTTGAAGAGAAATTTAGAACTCATATCTAACAGTATCCAGGCTTGCAATTTTACTAATCTTAAAAATGTGTCATGAATTTAAATTCTGAATCTCAAAATTCTCATTCTATTGTAATCTCAAAGGAGATCAAAAAACTCTCCAACTACTTACCAGAAAAATGACCGTTCACTGAGCACTCGCTATGTGTCATGCACTCCTCACAACCATGAGGAAGATATGCACTATAACTATTCCATCTTGGAAATTGAAAAACTGCAGCACAGACATTAAAATAAATTGGTCAAGGTCACACAGACTGCAACTAGCACTGTCAAGATAAACTTCCTATTTAAAAATAAACACATAGATTACTTCAATAAAGGAATAGGGTATCAAAAAATCAATGACAATGTATTGTCTCCAAAAAGGCTAAAACATGAATATTTCAACATTTCGGATATAAAAGCAGTAATTCTCAGGAAGTAGAGTCATATCAAAGTATTTGCTGCATGTTGCTACCACTGAACAGTGCTATTTATAAAAAGAAAATAGACTCCTAAAACTGTTTAAGCAAAAACACTAAGTTCCCAAATCTTAACACCAGGACCACTAATGAAAAAGTATACAGAAGCACTAATAGTGAAACATGTCAACTGTAAACTGAAGCTTGGGCTGTCAACAAGTTGTCTTAAAACTGTTGCCTTGGTATGCAACAAGATCTAAACAAAAAAGAAAAAAAAATTGTTGTCACACAAGGTTAAACATGTGAAGAAATATATACTTTGTTCTTCCATTTCCTGGCACCCAAATTCCTAAAACTCTAGAATACCAGTGTCTTTTTTATGCTAATGAGATGAATGATGTCTGAGGGCTTCTGGATAGCCTCAGGAAGTGGCTTGATTGCCAGGGGAACCCACCAATGGTTAGAGGGTTGAACTTTCAGCCCTACCCTGGGAAGGGAGGCGGGTAGGGGAGAGGGCTAAAAGCTAAGTTGATCACCAGTGGGCAATGACATAATCAATCATGCCGACTTACTGAAGATTACAGAAAAACCCAAAAGGACAGCTGCAGAGAAACTTAAGGTTAGTGAACGCACGGAAGTACTGTGAGGGTGATGAGCCCAGAGTAGGAAGGGGAGTTCCACACTCCTTCTTTGCCTTAAGCATCTCTCTTCCATCTGGCTGTTTCTGAGTTGTATTCTTTATTATAAAATGGTAATCTAGCAAATACAGTGTTTCCCTGAGTTCTGTGAGTGATTTTAGCAAATTATGAAACCTGAAAGAGGAATCACAGGAGCCTCCAATTTATAGCTAGTGTGTCAGAAGCACATAACATAACCTGGACTTGGCTGGGGTGTGGAGGCTCATGCCTGTAATCCCAGCACTTTGCAGGCCAAAGCCAGCGGATCATTTAAGGTCAGGAGTTCGAGCCTAGCGTGGCCAACATGGTGAAACCCCGTCTCTATAAAAATACAAAAATTAGCTGGGCATGGTGGCATGCGCCTGTAGTCCCAGCTACAGGGGAGGCTGAGAAAGGAAAATTGCTTGAACCCAGGAGGCGGAGGTTGCAGTGGGCCGAGATCACACCACTGCATTCCAGCCTGGGCGGCAGAGTGAGAACTCCATCTCACAAAAAATAAATAAGTAAATAAGTAAAATAAATAACCTGGACTTGCAATTGGCATGAGAAGTGGGGGCAGTCTGGTGGGATATGATGCTATTTCCAGGTGGATACTCTGAGAAGTTAAACTGTAGGACAACCAACTGGAGTCATCAGAGAAAATGAGACACTGATAATGTAGGGAAAACCCACACACATTTGATCACAGAAGTGTTGTGCTGAGTATGAGCATAGAAAGTAAGAATTTGTTTTTCCTTTATAACGTAATGGGGATTACATAAATTATCACAGACATTTATACGAAAAAAACATATAGCTAAAATCTAAATACAGAGCATAGACATTAGATATGAAGGGCTAATTAGCCTTCTTAAACATGGCATGTAGTTACAAAGAATAACAACCTTACTTTAAGAAGTGTCATGATGTCTGCAATTTAATGCAACTTTCAAATGGTTCAATAACAAAAAACAGTAGAGCAAAATGTAAGCAAATTAAAATATTGATATCGGGTACACAGGTGGGTCACTCTGCTATAGTTTCAACTTTTCTATGTGTAGAAAATTTCATTTAAGGCTGGGCGCGGTGGCTCACGCCTGTAATCCCGGCACTTTGGGAGGCTGAGGTGGGTGGATCACCTGAAGTCGGGAGTTCGAGACTAGCCTGACCAACATTGAAAAAACCCCGTCTCTATTAAAAATACAAAATTAGCCAGGTGTGGTGGCGCATGCCTGTAATCCCAGATACTCGGGAGGCTGAGGCAGGAGAATCGCTTGAACTCAGGAGGCGGAGGTTGCAGTGAGCCGAGATCACGCCACTGCACTCCAGCCTGGGCAACAAGAGCGAAACTCCATCTCAAAAAATAAAGAAAGAAAAATAAAGAAAATTTCATTTAAAAAGTTTAGGGAAAAAACAGCAGGGGAAAGGAGTAACTAAGTTTAGAACTAGCAGCAGCATCACAAGAGTTTACCAGTTAAGTTTGTAACTAAGACATTATTATTAAAAGTAGAGAAATGCCAGATGTGGTGGTATACATCTGTAGTTCCAGTTCAGGAGGCTGAGGTGGGAGGATCCCATGAGCCCAAGAATTTGATGCTGCAAAGAGCTATGATCAAGTCACACTGCACTCCAGCCTAGGTGACAGAATGAGACCCCATCTCTAAAAATAAACAAATAAAACAAAAATAGGGTAAGAAAGGATGGTTAGCAGAAAAGAAATTAAAAAACAAAAAAGAGGAAAAGACGGCAAAATATCTGCAATTCCTGAATGTAGATGTTGAACGCAGATATTAACTGCCTGTTTCAACTTTTCTATGTTTGAAATGTTTCACAACAAAAATTTAGGGTCAATGGTTTTAGGTTTTATAGTTCTGGAAAGAAAAAACACTCAGAGTACAATTCAAAACCTTCCAAGGTAACTACAAGAATTTATTACATATTCTTGGGCCGGGCACGGTGGCTCATGCCTGTAATCGCAGCACTTTGGAAGGCCAAGGCGGGTGGATCACGAGGTCAGGAGATCAAGACCATCCTGGCTAACACAGTGAAACCCGATCTCTACTAAAAATACAAAAAAAAAAAAAAATTAGCCGGGCATGGTGGCGGGCGCCTGTAGTCCCAGGTACTCAGGAGGCTGAGGCAGGAGACTGGCATGAACCCGGGAGACAGAGCTTTCAGTGAGCCAAGGTTGCACCACTGCACTCCGGCCTGAGCGACAGAGCTAGACTCCATCCCAAAAAAAAAAAAATTATTAGATATTCTTATTTAAAATGTTACAATGGGCAGGGTGGGGCTCACACCCGTAATCCCAACACTTTGGAAGACCGAGGTGGGAAGATCACTTCAGTCCAGGAGTTCCAGACCAGCCTGGGCTACACAGTAAGACCTCATTGCTATAAAAAATAAAAATAAGCCAAGTGTGGTGGTGCACGCCTGTAGTCCCAGCTAACTGGGAGGCTGGGGTGGGAGGATTACTTAAGCCTGCGAAACAGAGGTTGCAGTGAGCCAGGATTGCATCACTGCACTGGGTGACAGAGCAAGACCTTTCTCAAAAAATAAATGTTACAATGGATGGAACTTAAGGACGATGTTGTAGGGGCCTCTGGTGTAGGTTCTGCCTTTAGCTAAAACTTCAGAGATTAAAATAAAGGGCTCAATCCTTATAAAGCACTGCTAATTACACAATGCTCCGCTACTTAAGGATCCTGGCAAAGCAGCTATCATACATACCAAGTAGGTATCTGAAGGCCTTCAGAGCCCAAATTCTCTTATCAATATAAAAATTATTAGGCCAGGCGCGGTGGCTCACGCCTGTAATCCCAGCACTTTGGGAGGCTGAGGCGGGTGGATCACAAGGTCAGGAGATTCAGACCATCCTGGCTAACATGGTGAAACCCCATCTCTACTAAAAATACAAAAAATTAGCCAGGCGTGGTGGCATGCACCTTTAGTCTCAGCTACTCGGGAGGCTAAGGCAGGAAAACTGCTTGAACCCAGGAGATGGAGGTTGCAGTGAGCCGAGATCACGCCACTGCACTCCAGCATGGGTGTCAGAGCGAGACTCCATCTCAAACAAACATACAAAAATTATTAAACACCCTAAACCACTAAAGATCTAAACACCAAGTTTTAATGCAAGTGTAATACATGGTCAAAATTTATGAGGACCATGGATTTGGACAAGAGAAAAAATTTTATCTTCATCTTTCCTAACCTCTACCTGAAGTACAGCACTTCCTTCTATCATAAATGTATGCAACAAACCACAGTATTAGTAGTAGTACTTCCAACTTCTCAACAATAGAAATCACATATATTTCCATCCCATTTCATTTGTTGTAGCTCAAAATACCACTTAAACTCATCAACTGACACTTGACTAGATTTGCCACCAGGACAGAGCACATAGTCTTCTCATGCAGGCTCTCAGGCACAGCTCAGGTCAGCCACGTGATATCACTAGGCCTGGTCCTTAGGCATCAAACTGAAGACAGAATTGCTGACTGTGGTATAACAAAGAGCTTGGATGGCCTTTGTCCCAGCTCCAGTTGGTGCCCTTTAAATCCCTAAAATGTCCTGAGAGGGACAGGGCATCTCCGTGATTCACAGTGAGCACCCAGTTTATGCTAACGAGATGTCTCAGGATGTGGGGGTGGGGGGCTGGTCAAACCAGAAAGACCAACCATGGCATTGGAAGGTTGGGGCTCTGAGCCCCCAGGAAAGCAGCCCAAAGTTCAGAGAGGGGAGCTAGAAATTGAGTTCAAGCTCAAGGCCAATGATTCAATGGATCATGCTGATGTAATTAAGCACCAATAAAAACTCTGGACACAGAGGCTCACATGAGCTTTCCTGGTTAATACTCTGTGCATGTAGTCACACATGGAGACACCAAGATGATCCACCCTGTCTCCATAGGACGGCATGAACGCTTCGTATCTGAGACCTTCCCAGACACTGCCCTATATGTCACTTCTTATGGTTGGTCCTAATTTGTATTTTTTTTTTTTTTGCTATTATAAACTGTAAGTACTGGACTTTCTTGAGTTTTGTGAGTCATCCTAACTGAATTATCAAACTTGAGTGTGATGGAAACCTCCGCATTTGTACTTTGTCAGAAATAAAAGTAACATGGGAGCCCCTGAAGTTTGCAGCTGGTATCCAAAGTGAGGGCAGTCTTGTGGAAACCTATTAAACGTTGAACTGTATCACAATCATACATCTACAATGCTCACTAAAATTCCCCATCAACAATTATTTGTTGATGAATATATAAAAGGAGATAAGCCAAAGACCACCCCACAAGTGATTTTTATTAAACATCAAAACCTTAATTTTGGCCCGGCACAGTGGCTCACACCCGTAGAGTGTGATGCCTTGGGAGGCCAACACTTTAGGAGGCCAAGGCAGGCAGATTGCTTGAAGTCAGGAGTTTGAGACCAGCCTGGCCAAAATGGTGAAATCCTGTCTCTACTAAAAACTTAGCCAGGTGCGGTGGTGCACACCTGTAGTCCCAGCTACTCAGGAGGCTAAGAATCGCTTGAACCTGGGAGGCTGAGGTTGCAGTAAGCCAAAATCGCACCACTGCACTCCAGCCTGGGCGATACAGAGAGACTGCCTTAAAAAAAAAAAAAAAAAAAAAAAAACCTTGGCCAGGCAAGTGGCTCACACCTGTAATCCCAACACTTTAGGAGGCCAAGGCGGGCAGATCACCTGATGTCAAGAGTTTGAGACCAGCCTGGCCAACATGGTGAAAGCCCATCTCTACAAAAATTAGCCAGATGTAGTGGCATGCACCTGTAGTGCCAGCTACTCAGGAGGCTGAGGCAGGAGAATCGCTCAAACCTGGGAGGCAGAGGCTGCAGTGAGCCAAGATCGCACTACTGCACTCTAGCCTGAGCAACAGAGCAAAACTCCATCTCAAAAATAAAAAAAAAAAATTAATTTTAATATCTTAAAAAACAAAATCTGAATTATCTATATACCAACAATATTGTCTTGTCACTTAAATTACTGACAAAGAGGCCGGGCGCGGTGGCTCATGCCTGTAATCTCCACACTTTGGGAGGCCAAGGTGGGCAGATCACGAGGTCAGGAGTTCGAGACCAGCCTGGCCAACAGAGTGAAACCCCGTCTCTACTAAAAATACAAAAATTACCCGGGTTTGGTGGCATGTGCCTGTAGTCCCAGCCACTAGGGAGGCTGAAGTGGGAGAATTACTTGAACCCGGGAGGTGGAGGTTGCAGTGAGCTGAGACCGCGCGCCGTTTGCACTCCAGCCTGGGTGACAGAGTGAGACTGTCTAAAAAAAAAAAAAAATTTACTGACAAAGAAAGACGTCACAGTCTTCTGTTTAACAGGGTAGTAATATTTGTATAACCTAAATATAATTGGTTTCTGTTGTGATCCTGTGTATTTCATTCACTGTGTTCAGAAGATTCTGAAAAGGCATCCATAGGTTTCATAAAACTGGCAAACGGTCCATGGCACAACCCTCTCTGCCCAAAACTATGGACAACAAGCAGTCTCTCTGGGTCTTTGATAGGTTTCTGAAGGCCACCCGCAAGGATCAATATAAATGGCCAACTCTTGGTAACAATGGACTGGTCATTTAAACAATCCTCCCAACAGGTACAAAATTAAACTAAAATTTACAAGGATATCCCTAGTAAAAACTATCAGAAACCAGAGTTTCTTAGAGAAATAACCAATTCCAGATGAGGAGAAGGATATTAGAGGAGCCTGGAATATCTTGTCATACCAGAAGCAAGGAAGCTCTATCAACAACTACTGGAACTGTGTTAAGGAAACAAACGGGTTTTTTTTTGTTTTTTGTTTTTGAGACGGAGTCTCGCTCAGTCGCCCAGGCTGGAGTGCAGCGGCATGATCTCAGCTCACTGCAAGCTCCACCTCCTGGGTTCACGCCGTTCTCCTGCCTCAGCCTCCGGAGTAGCTGGGACTACAGGCGCCCACCACCAGGCCTGGCTATTTTTTTTGTATTTTTAGTAGAGACGGGGTTTCACCGTGTTAGCCAGGATGGTCTCGATCTCCTGACCTCGTGATCCACCCGTCTCGGGCCTCCCACAGTGCTGTGATTACAAGCGTCAGCCACCGCGCCCGGCCTCAAATGGGGTTGTTTTGAACTATTTTCTTGACTTCTGTATATAACTGAAAACTACCATGAGAAAAAGTTGAAAATAGGCCAGGCACAGTGGTTCACACCTGTAATCCCAGCACTTTGGAAGGCAAGGGAGGGAGGATTGCTTGAGTCCAGGCGTTCAAGACCAGCCTGAGCAACATAGTGTGATCTCATCTCTACTAAAAATTTAAAAAATTAGGCATGCCGATGCACGCCTGTAGTCCCGGCTACTAGGGAGGCTGACACGGAAGGACAGCTTGAGCCCAGGAGGCCAAGGCTGCAGTAAGCCAAGATCATGACACTGCACTCTAACCTGGGTGACAAAGTGAGATTCTGTCTCCAAAAAAAAAAAAAAAAAAAAAACTTTCTGCCCATGGATGACGCCGAAGCATCATTAAAGTCTCTCTTCTCCGTGCCATCATGTCTAAGTCACAAGTCTCCTAAAAAGCCCAAACAGGTGAGGAAGCTCTTCATTGGAGGGTTGAGCTTTGAAACAACCGATGAGAGCCTGAGGAGCCATTCTGAGCAATGGGCTATGTGGTAATGAGAAATCCAAACACCAAGTGCTCCAGGGGCTTTGGGTTTGTCACATATGCCACTGTGGAGGAGGTGGATGCAGCCATGAATGCAAGGCCACACAAGGTGAACAGAAGAGTTGTGGAACCAAAGAGAGCTGTCTCAAGAGAAGATTCTCAAAGACCAGGTGCCCACTTAACTGTGAAAAAGATATTTGTTGGTGGCATTAAAAAAGACACTAAAGAACACTAAGAAATTATTTTGAACAGTTCTGAAAAACTAAAGTGATTGAAATCATGACTGACTGAGGTAGTGGCAAGAAAAGGGACTTTGCCTTTGTAACATTTGACGACCATGACTCCGTGGATAAGACTGTCATTCAGAAATACTATACTGTGAATGGCGACAACTGTGAAGTTAGGAAAGCCCTGTCAAAGCAAGAGATGGCTAGTGCTTCATCCAGCCAAAGAAGCTAAGTGGTTCTGGAAACGTGGTGGTCGTGGAGGTGGTTTCAGTGAGAATGACAACTCTGGTAGTGGAGGAAACTTCAGTGGTTGTGGTGGCTTTGGTGGCAGTGGGGATGGCTATAATGAATTTAGTAATGGTGGAAGCAATTTTGGAGGTGATGGAAGCTACAATGATTCTGGCAATTACAACAATCAGTCTTCAACTTTTGGACCCATGAAGGGAGGAAACTTTGGAGGCAGAAGCTCTGGCCCCTATGGTGGTGGAGGCCAATACTATGCCAAACCATGAAACCACGGTGGCTACTATGGTGGTTCCAGTAGCAGCAGTAGCTATGGCAGTGGGAGATTTTAATTAGGAAACAAAGCTTAGCAGGGGAGGAGAGCCAGAGAAGTGACAGGGAAGCTACAGGTTACAACAGATCCGTGAATTCAGCCAAGCACAGTGGTGGCAGGGCCTAGATGCTACAAAGAAGACATGTTTTAGACAAATACGTGTATGGGCAAAAAACTCGAGGACTGTATTTGTGACTAATTGTATAACAGGTTATTTTAGTTTCTGTTCTGTGGAAAGTTTAAAGCATTCCAACAAAAGGTTTTAATGCAGATTTTTTTTTTGCACCCATGCTGTTGATTGCTAAATGTAATAGTCTGATCATGATGCTGAATAAATGTCTTAAAAAAAAAAGTTGCACACACACACTAAATATATGCATGAAAGCATCAAATAACTTGAAAGATAGTAAAGTATCAGAGAGATAGGATCTAAAGAGGGAAACCCTACATTTATAACCACTTTGGTCCCTGAGAGCAACTGCCAAGTGTTAAGGACCAGCTGAGAACTTGACAGCTTGGTAAGATTAGGAGAAAAGAACTAAAATTCAGAAAATACCAAAGGGGGTTACAGGGGGACTGGTAAACTCACCTCCCTTCGAGCTGGAATCCTGAACTGCTGAACTTAGGAAGCGAGGGAAAAGGGAAGCAGCCAGGCTCTAAGACGTGTAGCTCAATTTCTTTTTTTTGGTTTTTTTTTTTGTTTTTTGAGATGGAGTCTCACTCTGTCCCCCAGGCTGGAGTGCAGTGGCGCAATCTCGGCTCACTGCAAGCTCCGCCTCCCAGGTTCATGCCATTCTCCTGCCTCAGCCTCCCGAGTAGCTGGGACTACAGGTGCCTGCCACCACAGCCAGCAAATTTTTTTTTTGTATTTTTAGTAGAGACGGGGTTTCACCATGTTGGCCAGGACTGTCTCGATCTCCTGACCTTGTGATGCGCCCACCTCGGTCTCCCAAAGTGCTGGGATTACATGCATGAGCCACCGCACCCGGCCAATGTGTAGCTCAATTTCAACTCATCTTTATCCCCAAAACTGAACCAAGGTGATCCCAGACTGCCTATTCCCTAAGATGCCTGAGGTAAAAACAAGCATAAATCCTCTCTGGATATATCATCATAGACCCCAAATTATTCAAACGATATTTATAATGTGATCTACTAGATGTGCACATGTGTGTATACACACACACACACACACACACACACACACACAGCCAACAAGGAGACAAAATGAATAAAAACCAGCAGAAAAAAAAACAAGAAAAAAGAAAAGCAGGCCGGGCGCAGTGGCTCACGCCTGTAATCCCAGCACTTTGGGAGGCCGAGGCAGGCAGATCACCTGAGGTCAGGAGTTCAAGACCAGCCTGATCAACATGGAAAAACCCCATCTCTACTAAAAATACAAAATTAGCCGGGCGTGGTGGCACATGCCTGCAATCCCAGCTACTCCCGAGGCTGAGTCAGGAGAATCTCTTGAACCCGGGAGGTGGAGGTTGTGGTGAGCCGAGATCGCGCCATTGCACTCCAGCCTGGGCAACAAGAGCAAAAATCCGTCTCAAAACACACACACACACACACACACACACACACACACACACACACACAAAAGGGCCGGGCGCGGTGGCTCACGCCTGTAATCCCAGCACTTTGGGAGGCCGAGGCAGGCGGATCATGAGGTCGAGAGATTGAGACCACCCTGGCCAACATGGTGAAACCCCGTCTCTACTAAAAATTAGCCAGGCATGGTGGCACACGCCTGTAGTCCTAGCTACTTGGGAGGCTGAGACAGGAGAATCGCTTGAACCCGGGAGGTGGAGGTTGCAGTGAGCCGAGATCGCGCCATTGCACTCCAGCCTCGGCAAAAAGAGTGAAACTCTGTCTCAAAAAAAAAAAGGCGGGGGGGGGGGGGGGGGCAGGCATGGTGGCTCACACATGTAATCCCAGCCCTTTGGGAGGCCCAGATGGGTGGATCACAAGGTCAGGAGTTCAAGACCAGCCTGCCCAACATGGTGAAACTCTCTCTCCTAAAAATACAAAAATTAGCGAGGCCTGGTAGCGGGCACCAGCTACTCGGGAGATTGTGGCAGAGAATTGCTTAAACCCAGCAGGCAGAGGTTGCAGTTAGCCAAGATCGCACCACTGCACTCCAGCCTGGGTGACAGAGCAAGACTCTGTCTCAAAAGAAAAAAAAAGAGAGATTCCAGTCATCGGAATGATTTTTAAAACTGACAGTTTACTTCTTACAAGAAAAAAAAAGAAAACTGAAGATACAATTCAATAGCTTCTTTTTTTTAATTAAAAAAAAACAAATAGAGATGAGGTCTATGTTGCCCAGGCTGGTCTCGAACTCTTGAGCTCAAGTAATCCTCTTGCCTTGGCCTCCCAAAGTGCTGGGATGACAGATGTGAGCCACTGCACCTGACCACAATTCAATAGCTTATTTTAACACCTTAGAAGAAAACTGACAACTTAGAATTCTGTACACATCAAAAGTATCCTTCAAAAAGGAAGATCAGGCTGGTGGCTCACACCTGTAATCCCAGACTTTGGGAGGCCGAGCAGATGGATCATTAGGGATCAGCAGTTCAAGACCAGCCTGGGCAATATGGCAAAACCCTGTCTCTACTAAAAATAACAAAAAAATTAGCCAAGTGTGGTGGCGCACACCTGTAGTCCCAGCTATTCGGGAGGCTGAGGCAGAAGAATGGCTTGAACTGGGAGGCAGAGGTTGCACTGAGCCAAGATCACACCACTGCACTCAAACCTGGGCAACAGAGTGAGACTCCATCTTTTTTTTTTTTTTTTAAAGGAAGTTCAATTTGAGGCATGTCTAGACTAACACATATTCAGGAAATTCACTACTAGAAGTTACACAAAAGGTGGGAAGCATAAAGGGTGTTCTTTGGGCAGAAGAAAATGTTACAAGATGGAGGATCTAGTTAGGAAATGAAAAAGATAAATTTTGTGGGTAAATCTAAATGGCTGTTGAAAATACAAATTAATCCTGTCTTAAGATAAATACAGACAGAATTAAAACAACACAATAATGACAATGTGAATAAAAATGAGCTCAACAGACTATCCAGGAGAGGGGGAGAGTATCAAATAATATCAGATTTTGATAGTAAAAGATTCATGTTTAAGTAACTTCCAAGTTAGAACAGCAGAACAAACATAAAAAGTAAGCATCTAAAGGAAGGCAAGAAAGGACAGGAAAAGGTACAAAACAGGTTTGATAGGCAGAAAGTACTTATTAACAGATTGAACTTAAATGTCACTTTGTCAAATGACAATAGTCAGATGCTCTAATCATAAGAAACACACAAGATTTTTTAAAATTCTAGTATATACTGGCCAGGCAAAGTGGCTCACGCCTGTAATCCCCGCACTTTGGGAGGCTGAGGTGGGTGGATCACAAGGTCAGGAGATGGAGACCATGCTGGCTAACACAGTGAAACCCTATCTCTACTAAAAATACAAAAAAATTAGCCAAGCGTGGTGGCGGGTGCCTGTACTCCCAGCTACTGGAGAGGCTGAGGCAGGAGAATGATGTGAAGCCGGGAGGCAGAGCTTGCAGTGAACCGAGATTGCGCCACTGCCCTCCAGCCTGGGCGACAGAGCAAGACTCCAACTCAAAAAAAAAAAAAAAAAATTCTAGTATATACTGTTGGCAAGAGAATCTTTCAAAACTTAAGTACAGTCATGCCCCACACAGAGACGTTTCAGTCAATAATGGATCACATATACAACAGTAGTCCCATAATATTATAATAGAGCCAGGCACAGTGGCTCACACCTGTAACCCCAGCACTCTGGGAGGCCAAGGTGGGCAGATCACTTGAGTCCAAAGGTTGGAGATCAGACTAGGCAAGCGGCAAAACCCTATCTCTACACACACATACACACATACACACACAAGCTAGGCGTGGTGGCATGCGCCTGCAGTCACAATTACTAGGGAGACTGTGTGATGATCATTTGAACCCAGGAGGCAGAGGTTGCAATGAGCCAAGACCGCACCACTGCACTCCAGCCTTGGCCAGAGCGAGACCCTGTCTCAAAAACAAACAAAAAAAATTATAATGGAGCTAAAAAAATTCCTATTGTCTAGAGATTTCACAGCCGTGTTTGCAGTGATGCTGGTGTAAACAAACCCACTGTGCAGCAAACAAAACTACTGTGTTCAAAGTCATATAAAAGTATATAGTACAGGCCGGGCACGGTGGCTCACACTTGTAATCCCAGCTACTCAGGAGGCTGAGGCAGGAGAATCGCTTGAACCCGGCAGGCAGAGGCTGCAGTGAGATGAGGTCGCGCCACTGCACTCCAGCCTGGGTAACGAGAGCGAAACTCTGTCTCAGGAAAAAAAAAAAAAAAGTATAGTATAGTCCAGGCACGGTGGCTCACGACTGTAATCCCAGCACTTTGGGAGGGCGAGGTGGGTGGATCACGAGGTCAGGAGTTCTGGACCAGCCTGACCAACACGGTGAAACTCCGTCTCTATTAAAAATACAAGAATTAGCGGGGCATGGTGGCGCATGCCTGTAATCCCAGCTACTCAGGAGGCTGAGGCAGGAGAATTGCTTGAACCGGGGAGATGGAGGGTGCAGTGAGCCGAGATCATGCCACTGCACTCCAGCCTGGGAGACAGAGAGAGACCCTGTCTCAAAAAACAAACAAAAAAAATTATAGTACACACAATTACGTACAGTACATTGTACTTGATAATAAACAACTGTTACTGGTTTATGTATTAACTACATGTTTAATCATTATTTTAGACTGTACTCATACTTATTTTAAAAAAAGTTAACTGTAAAACAGCCTCAGGCAGGTCCTTCAGGAGGTACTCCAGAAGAAAGTGCTGTTATCATAGATGACAACTCCATATGTGTTACTGCACCTGAAGACCTTTCACCTGGACAAGGTGCCGAGGTGGAAGACAGTGACACAGATGATCCTGAGTATCTTAGGTTTTTTTTTTTTTTTTTTTTTTGAGACGAAATCTCACTCTCGTCCCTCAGGCTGGAGTGCAATGGCACGATCTCAGCTCACTGCAACCTCTGCCTCCCGGGTTCAAGCGATTCTCCTGCCTCAGCCTCCCGAGTAGCTGGGATTACAGGTGCCTGCCGCTACGCCCGGCTACTTTTTCTATTTTTAGTAGAGATGGGGTTTCACCATGTTGGCCAGGATGGTCTTGAACTCCTGACCTCAGGTGACCCGCCTGCCCTGGCCTCTCAAAGTGCTGGGATTACAGGCGTGAACCACTGCACCTGGCCAAGTATCTTAGTTTTTAACAAAAAATTTAAAAAGTAAAAATAAAAGTAATAAGTTTTTAAAATAGAAAAGGCTTACAAAATAACAGAGGAAGAAAGTATTTCTATACATCTGTACAATGTGTTTGTGTTTTAAGCTAAGTACTGTAAGAGTCAAGAAATTTAAAAATTATGAAGTTCATAAAGTAAAAAAGCTACACAGTTTCTAATATAGATGCAAGCAGAAAAAAGTGTCTTCGCTGTCTGACTGTAGCAGCAAAGACTGGATTGAAGAATTGGGGGGTAGGGGAGAGTAAGCTAAGGTTAATTTATTATTGAAGAAAAATTTTTCTATAAATTTAGTGTAGCCTAACTGTACAGTGTTTATACACAGTCTACAATAGTGCACAATAATGTCCTAGGCCTTCACATTCACTCACCACTCACTCATCCAGAGCAACTTCCAATCCTGCAAGCTCCATTCACGGTAAGTACCCTAACACAAGTGGACCATTTCTGTATCTTTGATACCATGTTTTCACTGTACTTTCTCTGTGTTTACATACATAATTACTTACCATTGTGTTCCAACTGTCTACAGTATTCAGTTCAATCACATACTATACAGGTTTGCAGCCTAGAAGCAAATAGGCTTATACCATTTAGCCTAAGCGTGTCAAAGGCTACACCATCTAAGTTTTATGCAAGTATGCTCTATAATGCTCACCTAACAACGCATTTCTCAGAACACATTCTCATCATTAAGCAACACACGCTTGAAAAATTAAGACTGGAATTAAAGGGTAAAAAAGGATATACCCTACACATACCAACCAAAGGAAAACACTGCAGCAACATTAATATCAAGCTAAATAAACTTTACCTCTAATAATACTAGCCCCTTAAAAAGAACGCTTAATAGTGGTTTTCTTTTTTTTTCCCCGCTTTGGAGACAGGATCTTACTCTGTCACCCAAGCTAAGTGCAGCGGTACGATCAGGGCTCCTGAGTGCAGCCTTCACCTCTCAGGCTCAGGTGATCCATCTACCCACATCACCCTCCCGAGTAGCTGGGATTACAGGTGTGTGCCACCATACACAGCTAATTTTTTTTAATTTTCTGTAGAGATGGGGTCTTGCTATGTTACCCAGGCTGGTCTCAAACTCTAGACTCAAGTGATCCTCCCGCCTCAAGCCTCCCAAACTGCTGGGATTACAGTGATTTTAAAAGACCTGGTTGATATATAGCTCTAAATACCAATGCATCTAAGAACACACCCTCATAAGATAATGTATAAAGCAAAAAGTATCAGAACTAAGAAGAAACTGACAAATGCAAAATCAAAGTATTAATACATCTCTTTCAATAACCAATAGAACAAGCTGAAAGGCTTCTGCACAGCAAAGGAAACAAATGACAGAGTGAAGAGACAACCTGTTGAATGGGAAATGATGTGTGCAAACCATTCATGACAAAGGACTAAAATCCAGAATATGCAACAAGCTCAAATAACCAACAATTTAAAAAAAAAACAAATAATCCCACTAAAAAGTGGGCAAAGGACATCAAAAAACATACAAATGGCCAAATGATGTATGAAAAAATGCTCACATCAGTAATCATCAGGTAAATGCAAACCAAAACTACAATGAGACAGCACCTTACCACAGTTAGGATAACTATTATTAAAAACACAAACAACAGAAGACAGCAAGGATGCAGAGAAAAGAGAACTCTTATACACTGGGAATGGAAATTAGTAGAGCTATTATGAAAAACAGTAGGGAGATTTCTCAAAACACTAAAACTAGAACTACTACATACTTCAGCAATCCCACTACTAGCTATTTATCCAAAGGAAAAGACATCAGTATTATCAAAAGGATACATACACTCACCTGTTTATCACAGCACTATTTACAAAAGCAACGATATAAAATCAACCTAAGTATCCATCAATGAGCAGAGAGATAAAGAAAACGTGGCATATATACACAATGGAATGCTATTCAGCCAGAAAGAAGAATGAAATCATGTTTGCAGCAACATGGATGAAGCTGGAGGTCATTATGTTAAGTGAAATAAGCCAGGCCAGGCATAGAAAGACAAATAACACATGTTCTCACAAATACATGGGAGCTATTTAAAAAAAAAAAAAAAAAAAAAAAGTTGACCTCATGGAAATAGAAAATACAATGACAGGTATCAGAGGCTGGGAAGGGTGAGGAAGAGAGGTTGGTTAATGGGTACAAACATACAGTTAGAAAGTTCTAATGTTCTATAGCAGAGTAGGGTCACCATAGTTAGCAAATATATACTGTATATTTCAAAGTAGCTAAAAGAGAAGGCTTGAAATGTTACCAGCACACAGAAATGATAAATACTCAACCAGTCGCAGTAGTTCACACCTGCAATCCCAGCACTTTGGGAGGCTGAGGCAGGCAGATCACCTGAGGTCAGGGGACCCAAACCAGAATGGCCAACATGGTGAAACCCTGTCTCTACTAAAATTACAAAAATTAGCCCAGCATGGTGGCACACACCTGTAATCCCAGCTTACTCAGAAGGCTGAGGCAGGAGAATTGCTTGAACCCAGGAGGCAGGAGGTTCCACCAAGCCAAGATCGCACCACCGCACTCCAGCCTGGGCAACAGCACTCCAGCCTGGGCAACAGAGCAAGACTCCATCTCAAAAACAAAAAGATAAAATACTCAAGGTGATGGATGCTCCAGGCACCCTGACTTGATCATCATACATTCTATGCATGTAACAAGTATTCATATGCATCCCATAAAGATGTAAAATATTATGTATTAATAAAAGGAAAAGATTGTTAGGAATTTAGCAATGTATTTTTAGGCAAAGGCTTAAAACAGATACAAAACATCTCAACATAAGCAAGAACATACAGTTCCACAACTTGCTTCTCTTATTAAATGTTACATTTTTTGTGTAATACAGTAGGCCCTTGGCCCTCTTATCCCTTGATCTCTACATCTGTGGACTCAACTAACCTCAGATTTTCAACATTTGGGGAAAAAATGATGGTTTCATCTGTACCAAGCACATAAAGTTTTTGCCTTGTAGTTATTCCCTAAACAATACAGTATAACTATTTGTACAGCATTTACACTGTATTACATACTATGAGTAATTTAGAGATTAAAGTATACAGAAAGATGTGCATAGATTATATGCAAATACTACACCATTTTATATAAGAAACTTGAGCATCCATGGATTTTGGTATCCACGGGGTGGGAGGGGAGAGGCGGGCAGAGTGTGGGTCCTGGAACCAATTCCCTGATATGGAGGGATGGCTGTATGAATTTTTTTTCCTATCAACCTCTTATAGTTAACAGTGGCAGAATATTCCAGTGTATGGGTATAATGGTCATTTACTCTACCTTAACTCCATTATTGGACAGTTGTTTCTAATTTTTCTCGATTACAAACACTGATATAATGAAAAACCTTACACGTAACGTATTTGTATACTGTCCAAATTCATCTATACAATAAAATCCTAGCAGTGAAACTGCTGGATCAACAGAGTACACGCATTTTAAATTCTGTTTTAGTGCAGCCATCCTCCGAAAAGGTCCTAGCAAAGTACAGTTCCACCAATGATGCAAGTTATTTAAGGGCTATGCATTTAGGTGAACCTTTCCTTACGAACTAATATTTTATTAGAGTCTCGCTCTGTTGCCCAGGCTGGAGTGCAGTCGCACGATCATGGCTTACCGCAGCCTCCACTTCCCCAGCTCAACTGATCCTCCCACCTCAGCCTCCCGAGTAACTAAAACTACAAGCACAAGCCACCACACCTGGCTAATTTTTTTTTTTTTTTTGAGGCAGAGTCTCGCTCTGTCACCCCAGCTAGAGTGCAGTGGCATGATCTTGGCTCACTGCAACCTCTGTCTCCCGGGCTCAAGCGATTCTCCTGCCTCAGCCTGCCGAGTAGCTGGGATTAAGGCATGGGCCATGATGTCCGCTTAATTTTTGTATTTTTAGTTGAGATGAAGTATCACCATGTTGGCCAGGCTGGTCTCAAACTCCTTGCCTCAGGTGATCCTCCTGCCTTGGCCTCCCAAAGTGCTGGGATTACAGGTATTAGCCACCATGCCAGGCCAAATATAGACTCTCATACAAGGTGAGTGAGTGGTCAGTGGAGTTCCTTGTTAGGCCGGAAAAAATCTAATTGAGGCATCAGGCCTTGTGGGATGGGCCTCAGTCAATCATCCCAACTGTTAAGAGTCCTTTCTATCCCCTTGAACTAAAACACTGAATCCAGAATCTCTGCTTAGTGAGCCCGTATCAATAAATTCTGCCTGATCCAACTTTATGTTCCTTCCACTGTTATACTACACCCCTAAGATCCATTGCCACAAATACTCCTCCAGGCTCCTGACTATATAGTGGCAAAACTATACAATCTTTTGGAGTGTAGCATACCTTTCTCATGGGTTACCTCACTCTCTGGGGCCTGCTGCAACTACAGTCCAGCCACAGATCTAAAAGAAAGAAGGATTACAGGGCAGATTCTGAGGAAGACAGTACAGTGCTGGGCAACTACCCAAAGGGAGGCCAATTACAGGTTTTTCAGGCAAACGGAGATTAAGTTCCTCTGGGAAGGGTTGGAAAGGCTGCTTCTCCGGGAAAGGCAGCAGAGCAGCATTTAAGGATTTAAGGTCTCCGGCTTAAACAGAAGCTGACCATATGCCTCCAATCCAATTTTCAGGATTCCATTCCTACCAATCAATGATCTCACCCACAAATTAGGAATTACATTTGCATTTTTAGAGCAGTCACAGAAACCTTCAGGTCCCTTACGTATAACCTGAGCTAAAAATTTAAAAGCCTGAGCTGATCATTCTGCTTTGTATGGTTTGAACTTGGCTGAGCTGAACTACATTCCCCAGAATTTCCTTTCCTTTATGTTTCCAATTTGCATGGCTCACAACAGATTCTTGTGCAGCAGTTGAAGGGTGCAGGAGATAAAGCAACCACCCTGCAGCTTGCACACACTGTTGCTGCTCATCTTCTGACTCACCCCATTCATGTGAGGCAGTGGTTGGCCTAGAATTGCAGCTGCATCCACTCCACCTTCCTCTGGGTTCTCCTTAAGCTTCTCTGCCTCCTGGGCTACATTTGCCAAGGATCCAACTCTTACAGGCCACCCACACAAGCAGGAACAAAGGCAACTAGAACTAGCATGGTTTCCATGTACCTTGCCTGTGGCTTCCCGTGTCATCTTCTTCCCCACTTTACATCCATCTTCCTTTCTCAAATGACTGCCCTGTGGACTTCAAACTCCAGCATCAATCACAAAGACAACAGCCTGATAGAAACTGCTTAACGGCCGAGCACGGTGGCTCACACCTGTAATCCCAGCACTTTGGGAGGCCGAGGCGGGTGGATCACGAGGTCAGGAGTTCAAGACCAGCCTGGCCAACACGGTGAAACCCCGTCTCTACTAAAAATACAAAAAAACTAGCTGGGCATGGTGGCACACGCCTGTAGTCCCAGCTATTCGGGAGGCTGAGGCAGGAGAATTGCTTGAACCCAGGAGGCAGAGGTTGCAGTAAGCCAAGATTGTGCCACTGCACTCCAGCCTGGGCAATAGAGGGAGACTCCGTCTCAAAAAAAAAAGAAAGAAACTGCTTAGCCAGCTCCTACACTATGTGAACTCAAATCACTGTAACAAATGCCTTAATACATACACACACATATCCCATATACGTTTTTCTTTATACATCCTAGTGGTTTCATTTTTCTAAACCTTATCTGATCCTGAAAAAAATATTACAATTAAAAGTCAACAAGGCCGGGCATGGTGGCTCACACCTGTAATCCTAGCACTTTGGGAGGCCGAGGCAGGCAGATCACCTGAGGTCGGGAGTTCGAGACCAGCCTGACCAACATGGAGAAACCCCGTCTCTACTGAAAATACAAAATTAGCCGAATGTGGTGGTGCATGCCTGTAATCCCAGCTACTCAGGAGGCTGAGGCAGGAGAATTGCTTGATCCCAGGAGGCGGACGTTGCAGTGAGCCAACACCACGCCACTGCACGCCAGCCTGGGCAACAAGAGCAAAACTCCGTCTCAAAATAAATAAAAGTCAACAAATTGTTACTTAATAATCACTGTATGACAAATACCTGTGCAGACAAGACATTTAGCCAACTGGACAGCCTCAATTTCCTTATTATTTAATTCTAGCTACTGCACAGGGTAGCTTGAGCCCTCACAATTCAGACACTGAGCTAGATACCAGAAAAGTAATTACAGGCAAAAACAGGAATGGTGCTGCTTTCATGAAACTCAGCCTTTGTGGGAAAACTAAAATTAATTAAATCACATAAACTAATATAACACTGTAATTCTGATAAGCACCAAGAGGACTTGACTGCAGAAAGGTCAAGAAAAAAATTCACGGACTTCAGACAGCCGGGCACGGTGGCTCATGCCTATAATCCCAGCACTTTGGGAGGCTGAGGCAGGTAGACTGCTTGAGTCCAGGAGCTCGAGACCAGCCTGGGCAACAAGGCAAAATCCTGTCTCTATTAAAAAGACAAAAATAAACTAGCCAGGCATGGTGGCACATGCCTGTAGTCTCAGCTACACGGGAGGCTCAGATAGGAAGATCACCTGAGCTCAGGAAGGTCAAGGCTGCAATGAGCCAAAACTGTGCCACTGCACTACAGCCTAGGCAATTGGAGTGAGATCTTGTCTCAAAAAAACAACTTCAGGCCGGGCATGGTGGCTCACACCTGTAATCTCAGCACTTTGGGAGGCAGAGGAGGGCAGATCACTTGAGGTCAAGAGACGGAGACCAGTCTGGCCAACATGGTGAAACCCTGTCTCTAATAAAAATACAAAAAAATTAGCCACGCATGGTGGCACGCACCTGTAGTCCCAGCTACCTGGGAGACTGAGGAGGGAGAATCGCTAGAACCTGGCAAACGGAGGCTGCAGTGAGCTGAGACCTCACCACTGCACTCCAGCCTGGGAGACAGAGCAAGACTGTCTAAAAAAAAAAAAAAACTTCAGACAACTGATGCTTGTTGGAGTGGGTGATGAGTATCAGTACAGTCCAATCTCTTTATCTTATCAAAATGTGCAAGCACACACACAGAAAATTTCATTAAAAGTGATGCTTGAGCCAAACTCTAAAGACCAGGAATAACTGTTAACAAAGAAAGGCATTCCAGGCAGAGGAAAAGAAGGAGTGCCAAGATTCCTGGTGGAGAAGATGGTGAGCACAGGAGAATGAAGGAGGCCTCACACAGCTGGAGCAAAGAAAGCAAGGGGAAAAACAGTACAAGATGACGCTGAGGCCCAAAAGTAATTAGTCATGCACCACCTAATGACGTTTCTGTCAACACAACAGACCACATATACCACAGTGGATCCATATTATGAGGCTGTTTTAAGCTGAGTGTTATTTAAAAAGACAGAAAATTTAAAAAAATTTAAAAGCTTATAAAGTTAAAAAATTACAGTAAGCTAAGGTTAATTACTGAAGAAACTGTTTTTATAAATTTAGTGTAGCCTAACTGTAGTGTTTACATACAGTCTACAATAGTGTACAGTAACGTTCTAGGCCTTCACATTCACTCACCACTCACTCACAGACTCAACCCAGAGCAACTTCCAGTCCTGCCAGCTCCATTCATGGTTAAGTGCCCTACACAGGCATGCCATTTATCTTTTATACCACGTTTCTACTGTACTTTCTCTGTGCTTACATATGTTTAGATATATAAATACCTACACGGCACTGTGTTCCAACAGTCTACAGTATTCAGTTCAGTCACATGCTGTACAGGTTTGTAGCCTAGGAGCATTAAGCCATATTACATAGGCTACGTCCCTAGTAGGTTGTCCCATATAGGTTTGTGTAAGTACACTCTATAAGGTACACAACGAGGTTCTCTGAATGTATCCCCATTGTTAAGGCATGTAAAACTATATGTACACCAACTATATGTATACCCTTGAGGCTATGTTATAAACTTTTGTCCTTAAGACACTGGAAAGCCATTCAGAGTTTTTTGTTTTGTTTTGTTTTCTGAGACGGAGTCTCACTCTGTTGCCCAGTCTGGAGTGCAGCGGCGTGATCTCGGCTCACTGCAGCCTCCGCCTCCCAGGTTCAAGTAATTCTCCTGCCTCAGCCTCCTGAGTAGCTGGGATTACAGGCATGCGCCACCACACCTGGCTAATTTTTGTATATTTAGTAGAGACGGGTTTTCACCATGTTGGCCAGGCTGGTCTCAAACTCCTAGCTTCAGGTAATCCGCCCACCTCGGCCTCCCAAAGTGCTGGGAGTACAGATGTGAGCCACCGCGCCCACCTGGCCACCACTTAAGAGTTTTTTTTTTGTTTTTTTTTTTTTAATGTTCAAAATATCTTTTTTTATTATTATTATTCTTTAGGTTTTAGGGTACATGTGCACAATGTGCAGGTTTGTTACATATGTATCCATGTGCCACGTTGATTTCCTGCACCCATTAACTCGTCATTTAGCATTAGGTATATCTCCTAATGCTGTCTCTCCCCCCTCCCCCAACCCCACAACAGTCCCCGGAGTGTGATGTTCCCCTTCCTGTGTCCATGAGTTCTCATTGTTCAATTCCCACCTATGAGTGAGAACATTCGGTGTTTGGTTTTTTGTCCTTGTGATAGTTTACTGAGAATGATGTTTTCCAGTTTCATCCATGTCCCTACAAAGGATATGAACTCATCCTTTTTTATGGCTGCATAGTATTCCATGGTGCATATGTGCCACATTTTCTTAATCCAGTCTATCGTTGTTGGACATTTGGGTTGGTTCCAACTCTTTGCTATTGTGAATAAGTAAAAAGCTGACATGGTCAGATCTGCCTTTTAAGAACGTAATTTTTCTTTTTTTTGAGATAGAGTCTCACTCTGTCACCCAGGCTGGAGTGCAATGGCGCCATCTCAGCTCACTGCAATCTCCACCTCCCAGGTTCAAGTGACTCTCATGAGGAGTAGCTGGGATTACAGGCGCATGCCACCACGCCTGGCCAATTTTTGTATTCTTAGTAGAGACGGGTTTTTTCTTAGTAGAGACGGGTTTGTTGTTGCTGTTGTTTTTGAGACAGAGTCTCCCTCTGTCACTCACGCTGGAGTGCAGTGGCGCAATCTCAGCTCACTGCAGTCTCTGCCTCCCAGGTTCAAGTGATTCTCTTGCCTCAGCCTCCTGAGTAGCTGGGATTACAGGCACGCGCCACCACGCCCAGCTGATTTTTGTATTTTTAGTACAGATGGGGTTTCACCATGTTGGTCAGGCTGTTCTTGAACTCCTGACCTCACGATCAGCCCACCTCACCCTACCAAAGTGCTGGGATTACAGGCGTGAGCCACCACACCCAGCCTGAAAATGTAATTTTTTTAGGCTGTATTGATGCCTGACGCCTGTAATCCCAAGATTTTGGGAAGCCCAGGTAAAAGAACTACTTGGGGTCAGGAGTTCAAGATCATCCTGGGCAACACTGTGAGACCTCATCTCTACAAAAAATTAAAAAGTTTTAAAAAGAAAATGTAACGTTTTGACACTAACTACAAATGTGTTTACCTTTCACCCCACAATCGATCTTAAAGCTGTATCCGCACAAATATAAAACAATATACCCACAAGGTTATTCATTGCCGCAATATTTACAACAGCCAAGAGAATATAAACAACCCAAATGTTCATCATTAGGAGATGAGTTGCAAGCACAAAAGAATGCACTTCTATGAAGCAATCTCCAGAATAAATTAAGTAAAAGGAAGCAGAGCAGTGTGCATAGAACGGCAGAGCAGTGTGCACAGAACGCTGCCTATTGTGTAAGAAACGGAAACAAAAATATACACATATGCTTACATTTGCAAAAATGAAGTATCAGAAAAATAAAGCAGAAACAACTGGGGCAGGAGAGAAATTCGTGGAGGGACAGAATTAAAGTGAAGCTGTTAACATAACTTTTTAACACAGATCAGATTTTTTAACTACATAAATGTTCACACAAATGTTCTACATCTTAAAAAATACATTAAATAGGCCAGGTGTGGTGGCTCACGCCTGTAATCCCAGCACTTTGGGAGGCCAAGGCGGGCAGATCATGAGGTCAGGAGATTGAGACCATCCTGGCTGACACGGCGAAACCCCGTCTAAAAAAAAAAAAAGTCTGACACGGGGGCGTAACAATCAACTAACCGTCTACTAAAATACAAAAATTAGCCGGGCGTGGTGGCGGGCGCCTGTAGTCCCAGCTACTCGGAGGCTGAGGCAGGGGGGGGGGGGGGGCGGGGAGATGCGCACTCAGCGGTGAAAAAAAAAAAAAAAAAAAAAAAAAAAAAAAAAAAAAATAGCCGGGGTGGGGGCGCCTGTAGTCCCAGCTACTCAGGAGGCTGAGACAGGAGAATGGCGTGAACCCGAGAGGCGGAGCTTGCAGTGAGCCGAGATCGCGCCACTGGACTCCACCCTGGGCGACAGAGCGAGACTCCATCTCAAAAAAATATATATATATATTTTAAATAAAAAACTAAAGCAATTCTTAAAGGAAGAATTTCAGGCAAACAAACCAAATTAATTATCAAACATATAACATAATCAGAGAAAATCTTTTCAAATGGCCTTCCAAATCAGAATGTCAACTGTACATGCTTATGTGGATACATTTTAAGAACAAAAAGAACCATAACCAAACATAAACCTACAGTTGCTTGTTATTAGTGTTATTTTCAAACTGCTACATTTATACTGTAAGATAATGCAACTATATTAATGTTGCTAAGAATGTAAACTTTCAACGTTAGAGAAAAAAGGATAAGCTCATAGTAAAAACTCTGTGATGTTAAATTCGAACTGGAAATACCAATATAAAAATCAAAATCTGTATGCTTCCCATGGCTGTCCAATAAAAGCATGGGCATTCTAACAGTAAGAACATATAACACCCAGATTTTTGTATCTAAATTCTACTCCTCAATAAAGCAAGCTGAAAGACACGGTTGATAGGTACTTGGCAGGAAAAGCACAAAGTGAACCTCAGACATCTTGTGTCAGAAAGCAAGAAAAGCTTCAGAGATTACGTGTCATGTCAAAGAAAAGAGAACTAGGTTGAAAGGACCTCAACATGTCCAAGTTGTGAAAAGATAAAGAAAAACAGTATTTGATTAAACCACATTGGATAAAGCCAGACATGGTGGCTCACACCTGTAATCCCAGCTCTTTGGGAGGCTGAGGTGGGAGGATCACTTGAGATCGGGAGTTTGAGACCAGCTGGACCAACAAGGTAAAACCCCATCTCTACTAAAAATTGCCAGGCATGGTGGTGCATGCCTGTAATCCCAGCTGCTTGGGAGGCTGAGCCAGGAGAATAGCTTGAACCCGGGAGGCAGAGGTTGTAGTAAGCCAAGGTCACACCACTGTACTCCAGCCTGGGTGACAGAGCAAGACTGTCTCAAAATTAAAAAAACCAAAAACACACATTGGATACGTAAGAATCCATGGGTCTACAATGATGCTAAAGAGAGAAAGAAAAAGGAAAGTAATTCAAGCCCCTCCCTCCAAAAACAATCAGGTCTGGAGAGATGGCTGATGCCTGTAATCCCAACACTTTGGGAGGCCGACGCGGGCGGATCACAATGTCAAGAGATCGAGACCATCTTGGCCAACATGGTGAAACCCCCATCTCTACTAAAAATACAAAAATTAGCTAGGTGTGGTGGCACATACCTGTAGACCCAGCTATTCAGGAGGCTGAGGCAGGAGAATCGCTTGAACCCGGAAGGTGGAGGGTGCAGTCAGCTGAGATTGCGCCACTGCACTCCAGCCTGGTGACAGAGGGAGACTCCGTCTCAAAAAAAAAAGCCCAAAAGCAAGAAAAAGGATATTCTTTTCTCTCCTTATTACCTGTGTCAGGTTAAGTAATAGTAATTCAAATATATGATACGATTTGTTAAATCATTTGCGGACAGGCCCAAGCATAAACTACAAAGAAATATAACCTAGTTTAAAAAAAAAATTTGCCTATTTTGTTAACATGCCACTATAATCTAACATCTCAAATGGTATAAAGATGCCTTACTAGTCTTTTCATCTATTCTCTCACCATTTGGATAAAATAATATTTACACTGAGTAAATTCTTCCTCCTCCCCTCCCTTCAGGAAAAAAAAAAGCACATTTAACGTAACATTAAATATTCTGAGTTCAGACCAATACCCCATGCCTTAAATGACTTCGCCAGCTTCTCTAACAGGCTAGACTCTGGAGATTAAAGATCCTACACGGAAAGATTCCTCCAATTCACCTTTCATACTGTTCTAAAACACAGGTCCAATCCTGCCCGTCTTTCAATGGCTTCCTCCTACCTACAAATTCAACACCAACCACCTTAATGTTATATGCAGAATTTAAAATGTGGCCCCCAAATTCATCCCTAGACAGATCAGCCATAGGAAAGAAACTACAGGTGGTGTAAGCAGTGGTGACATCATCAATATCAACTGGGCATTTACTGTATACCAGGAGCCTATGAATCATTTTACTTCATTTAAGCTCACCCCTGATGAGGTAGGTGTTCTCGTCCCCTGCTATACATAAACACACTTACAAAGGAGGACAGATAGAAGATGGTACGTAGGTGGGTAGATAGAAAAAGAAAGAGGAAGGAAGGATGGATGGATGGATGGATGGATGGAAGGAAGGAAGGAAGGAAGGAAGGAAGAAGGGAAGGAAGGAGAAAAGAAGAGGAGAGGAGATAGATAACAAGGGGCTAACTTTTGGCTGGGACTGAAATCCCCGATGGCCCCTTTAACTCCTTTCATGCCTCTGTTCCTGCTTTCCCCTCCATCCAGATGTCTTTCCTCTCCCATTCTGATAATCTATAGAATCACCTTCTCTTCCCAGATACCCTTCAGCACAGAATTCCCTCATTATATGCATGTGTATCTCCTCTATCAGACTATAAAGTCTGTAAGGATACATCTGTGTTTATTTATTTAGCCAAACACGACTTGTTCTATAAAGGGTTTATGGCAATTTTAAGGTCAGGAATAGGCTCCCAGTAAAGACATAATTTAACATTAAATTGGACTGAATACTGATGCACAACTAAGCCAACTGTTTACCACAACATTAAAAAAATGCTAATAACTACAACAAAGTTCAAAAGTAGAAAGGAGAAGGAAATCAACATCTACTAGCGTCAGCTGCTATATTTCAGGAACTGTACTGAGAACTCTATAAATCCATTTCATGTAATTCTCAGAACAGTCTTACACCATAAGTTTTATCCCAGTTTATAGCTAAGGAATTGAAGGTTTTAAAAGGCTTTGCAGGTTGGCTCTTTCACCATTATTTGCTGGAGTTTGGGTTTTCAGGCTCTTTCTGGGTCATAGATTTCTTTCCAGGATACCTTGTAGCAATTTGAGAGCTGGCATCACTTTCCGCTGGGTCCCAAAGATCCAGGAAGAGCTTAGTGCTGTTGACTAGACCGCGGATGGACCCACCACAAAAGTTTAACTCAACCTTGACCCCAGAATCTTCACAAATGCTCAGTGAAGAAAATCCCCAGGACGACTCAGGGGCCTCTCTTCTGCTCAGAGATGTCAATAAAGAACTTTAGTAGCGTGACTTTCAACCCTAGTACCAAATTCCCTTCCCTTCTACCAGAAGATTCATTCCAACAACTGGATAGAAGAGAAACGACCTTCCAGGACATCAGAGATGGCTTGCCTTAGGAGTAGAAATAAGAACGCTACTATCTATGCAGAAAGAAAGTATGGTAAAATTGAGATACCTGTTACTTAACAGATGTTCTTGGCTTGAAAAACTAGTAGACACCGGGCCAAAGGGAGAGTTCAGAATGAATCAGGAAGGGAACCATTCAAATGTGGCTGCAGTTTCTGTTATCATAGATAACCTGAGAATGCTAGAACAGGGAATCATGACACCAAGCCAATTCAACCATAAACTGTCATTCTTGGACTTTTTCTTCTTGCTGGTAATTTTATGTATTAGGTTGAGAAAGCTACTCTATGTTAGAACAGCCTGTATACCAATAATTTTGATAAACAGTTCTGTGATTTTTTGGGGTATATTTTCATTTCTACCATGATACCAATAATTTATGAGAGCTATGTAGCTTGAATGTATTTGAGTAACTTCAACATACTTTAGCTCTCCTCTCTGATGTGACCCAAAGAGCCAGTAGGTTCTAAGTGTCCTATGTGTGTTAGAAGCCTGAAGTCAGTGAGATGAAGCCCAACCCAAGAATTGAAGTAAAGCAACTTGTGGGGCAAGAATATAAAGAAAACATTGGGTAGTTTGGCAAGAGCATAATTATTAAATTTTCTGGTTTTCAAAAATGTGAACTCCAATAAGAGGACCTTCAATGTGCTATTTTTGCAATTTTCAGTAACAAATGTGTGTATAGAGAAAATAAAACTGACATATTTGAGCATCTTTAAAAAAAAAAATTTTTTTTTAAAAAGGCTGCATGATGAATCAGTTATGTGGCTTTGGACCAGTAAGGAGTCAATTTCAACCCAGATTGTTCTGACTTGGAAGGCCATTGTGACTCTATGTCTAACTCCAGACTATTGTTTGCACAATACCATAATATCTTCTAAACTGAACAAAATACTTGCACGAAATAGTTGATTCTCTTCTTCCAATTTCTTTTTATTCATGGAAAGAGAAAGAAGACACATTGAATTAAGCATCCAACAAATATAAATACAGCATTAACATTTAAATGCTTTCTCAGCAAATATTTTAAAGGATAAACCAAAAGAATGTATATCGAATATACTAGAAAAAAGATGCTAGCAATTAAGGAGTGCAACCAGTAACGCTGTAACTATGTGCAATCAGGTAAGTCACTAGAAGTGAAAACCACCTAAATTTCTGGCAGTTAAAACCAATTAATAACTCTCATCAATATGATAGCCAAATTTGAGACACTACCCACGAAATGCAGAGGGGCACACATCAGGCACATCAACATTGTGACCCCTCAGTTCACAAGTAAGGGAGACACACAATTATCTGAGATACACCGTAAGGACACCAATGACCAACATATGGCATCGCAATGGCTGTTCCAGGGAACATCCATTTTCACTGTTTCCTGGATTTCAGGCATAAAAAGATGACTGAAGACATATACTGGCCCTTTTGCCTTGACCCAATTCATAACCATTGTAAAAATAACCATTTCGCTACTCAAAAGATTATAAAGAAACTCTATTTTTCGTAAGAATCTACGATCTACTACCTATAATTCTGGCATACACACACTTTACAACCTTAATACATAATTATCAAATCTGATAACGAACGTTCTGTAAATTACCAGCTACTACAATATTTTGGTGTTTGCCTTTTAACTAAAGCTGAGGGGGGAGAGTGGGAAGGTTGGAAGAAGCCTCATTTCGCCTGCCCTTTCCAAAATTTCACTTCAAAAGAGTGTTAAAAAACTCAGTATATATATCCAGGTATAAATCTCCAAGTTTAATTTTCACTGCTTAACAAAAGCGATGTAGAAAGCAATTACTGTATCCTCCATCAATCCTTTCGGATTGCATAGAATTCCTTCCAGAAAATTCCAATAGAAACAAAGTTAGACAGGTATTCGCGTTTTGGTACGTATGTCGTCTTTGGCACAAGTCATGTACAGTGAAATCCTTTAAGGCATTTAAATGTTCCTGGTATTGTTTTGTGATTAACGTGATAAAATAGCCAAACAATCCATATTTACCAAGAGTGAAAACACTTCCACCACGTACGGAAAATCTCTCCAAAACACAAAATCTGATTCAAAAATTATAAGTAAAAAGAGAATAAATGTAAAAACAATTGCATAAACAAACTTTGAAATGCGTATACGATGACATTACTGAAGCCATTACTCAAAACGAACCTCTGTAAAATCGAGAACGCACAATCAATGCAATAAGATGCTCGAGAAAGCCAAACCCGAGGCGCTGCGCAGTTCCCGCATCGCACAATTCATTTCAACACATTCCTTCACGAATACATCCAAGGTCACTCACGATGGAGAGGAAAAGTGCCTGTCTCTCTCCAGAGCACGCAACCCGTTCGCCGCGCCCCCACGGAGGGCGGCGAGGAGACGGCGCATCAGGAAAGGGGCTGCGCGGGCGCGAGGACTGGCCGGTGGGCGTTCCGGCGCCGCGGAAACCCGCGATGCGCGGAGCCTGCAACTTGCAAGGTCCGCGACCATCCCCCGGGCCTGGGAGGGGTGGCCCCAGGGCAGGCCCGTGTCCCCGGGGTGACCCGACCCGCCGCGCCGGGGTCCCGCCCCTCCCCCCGCCCCGCCCCGCCCCCGGCCCGGGATTATGCAACGTTCCCCCTCCCAGCCTGCATTCTGGCGCAGCGCCCCCTCCCCGCGCCCGACTGCGCAGCGCCGCCGCCCCCTGCCCGCGGGCCTCCCCGCCCGGCTCCAAACAAAGCGCGCGCTAAGGGGCCGGCGGCGGCCGGGGAACTGGGAACGGGAGGGTGGCGGCCATGTTGGCGGGGGGCGGCGGGGATGGGGGGACGGAGGAGTGGGGGCCGGCGAACAAAGGAGCGCGCGCCCGCCCCGAGGCCCAGGCCCGCCCCGCCCGGGTCCCCGCCGCGGCCCGGCCGGCAGGGGGCGCTGTGCGGGCGCCGCCCGCTGGACAATGCTCCGCCGGGCCCCGCGCGGGCCGCGCTCACCTGCGCCCCCGGGCAGGCCGCCGCACCGCTGGCGCGCCTGCAGCCCGCACCCCCTCACGATCCACGTCCGCCCTGCGCGGGCCTCACCTGCTGGCCGCTGAGGCTGCAGTCCACAGGCCCACGGGTTCCGCCGTCGCTCGTTCGCGCTCCCGCCGGCCCCAGCCCGAGCCAGACGGCGCCTCCCCGCCCCCGCTCCCTCGCCGCGGACGCCGCCCGCCCCCCAGCAGTCAGGGCGCACGCGCACTGCGCCCGCCGAACTGCGACGGCCGCGCCGCCCCGGCGCCTGGCGCCGACGGCCGACTGCGCAGGCGCAGTGGGGCGGGGCGGGGCCGGCGGGGGCGGGGCCTGGCCCCTCTCACCTGGCTGGCGGCAGGGCGGGGCTCGAGCCGGGGACTGCCAGGTGCGCGCAGGGAACGGGCGGCGGCAGGCGCGCGGAGTACAGGATTCTGAGGGGGCGCAGCTTTCCCGGAAGGCAGGGAGCCTGAGAAGGGCTTGGTTTTTGCGCAGTAGGACGTTGAAGAAAGGACAAGCCCCCTTTGTCCTGGGACGTAAGCCGCAAGTCGTCCTGAGTGGTGCACACCGCGAAGACTGAGGAAACTGGATCACAGGGCTGGGCCGTGAGCCTTGAACCTCGGAGAACGTCGCATTACTGCTCCAGCGCGCCGGTTCAGGGCCGCGGGACGCGAGCCCTTTAAAAGGATGGATTTGCTTCCTGTGACTCCCTGGAAGAGACGTCTTCACCACCGCACTGCGTAGAGGCCGGCATCGTCGCCCGCTCACCCGGCTTGCTGACTCCCCGCACAAAGCCCAGCCCAGGTAGCTCAGGTTAGCTGGAGCCCCGGAGCCTCACCTACAAATACCTGGCCTGGCCTAGGTTGTGTGGGGACGGGATGTGGCTTCTGCAAGCCCAGAAACCTGTTTCCACTACCCCACCACAAATGGAACTCACCGAGCTCTACTCTCAAGGTTAGGAGCCAAAAATTCCCATGATCGCACGCGAATTCATTTGACTTCCGTTTCAGTTAAGATGCCTTTTCAGCATTTTGTTGCTTGTTTGCAGGAGAAGGGAGGTAGGATCAAGAATAGTTTTTACTCATGCAGAGTCGAGTGCGGGACTTGGAGGCTGAGTTCAGGCGCTCTCCCCTCCCCGCCAGCCCCGTGTCCTGGAGCAGGTCACTGACCCGGTTCCTCGAGTGCGACAGCGCAGCCTCATCGTAATAAACCGCCTCCCAAAGCGTTGTCAGATCAAATTTCAGAACATGTTACTGGAAAGCACCTTGAACACTCTAAACTGCAGCACCGTTATTAGTTAGCAATACTCTTTGGGGTTTCACTGGCACCTTTTCTAACAAATAAGATTGATAGATGCCTGCTCAAACAAATTGAAGTGCTTGTCTCAGATGACACACTTGGCAGGCATGGGACGTTCACAGGCCAACTAGAGGGCTAATTTCAAAACTGAGATATAAAAGTGTATCGCTGTACTTACAAGTTCCCAAGTGTTGAGAAATTACTCACTTTCATTTGTGTATTTAATGTCTTTTTTGTTTTTTTAGACGGAGTCTCACTGTGTTCCCCAGGCTACAGTGCAGTGGCATGATCTCAGCCCACTGCAACCTCCACTTCCTGGGTTCAAGCAATCCTCACATTTCAGCCTCCCGAGTAGCTGGGATTACAGGCGTGCACCACCATGTCCAGCTAATTTTTAAAAATATTTTTAGTAGAGATGGGGTTTTGCCATGTTGGCCAGGCCGGTCTCAAACTCCTGGCCTCAAGCAATCCATTGGCCTCGGCCTCCTAAAGTGCTAGGATTACAGGCGTGAGCCACCGCGCCTGCCCTGTTTAATGTCTTATATATAGTGGGGTCATCTCAGAAACAAAGAGGGATGGAAAGAAGGTAGGTGCCAAGAAGTCTGCTGGTTGGAAGATTTCATCTCATTGGTGAGATCCCTGGGTTTCTCCACCTCAGCACTGTTGGCTTTTGGGATGGGATAATCCTTTCATGTGGGGTCTGTTCCATGCTTTGTAGGACGTTTGACAGCATCCCTGGCCTCCACCCACTAGATGCCAGTAGCACACACAGTCCTCCAAAATTCACAGAAAACATCTTCAAAGTTAAATATGTGGCCCCACCTCCATCTCCATCCCCCAACCCCTGATTTAAAATTTGCCACTAGTGATGATCACATTGGGAGCTATTGAGAATACACAGGACTGTGGCTTACACCTGTAATCCCAACACTTTGGGAGGCTGAGGCTGGAGGATGGCTTGAGCCCAGGAGTTCGAAACCAGCCTGGGCAACATAGCAAGACCCTAACTCTAAAATAAATAAAATTTTTTAAAATTCTAAAAAGGCCAGCCGGGCGCAGTGGCCCATGCCTGTAATCCCAGCACTTTGGGAGGCCAAGGTGGACAGATCACCTGTGGTCGGGAGTTTGAGACCAGCCTGACCAATATGGAGAAACCCTGTCTCTACTAAAAAAATAGAAAATTAGCCGGGCATGGTGGCGCATGCCTGTAATCCCAGCTACTTGCGAGGCTGAGGCAGGAGAATCGCTTGAACCCAGGAGATGGAGGTTGCAGTGAGCCGAGATCGTGCCACTGCACTCCAGCCTGGGCAACAAGAGTGATCTCTGCCAAAAAAAAAAAAAAAATTTAAAAAGGCCAAGAACAGTGGCTCTCTTTTTTTTTTTTCTTTTTTGTTTTTCTTTTTTTGAGACGGAGTCTCGCTCTTTCGCCCAGGCTGGACTGCAATGGCGCTCTCTCGGCTCACTGCAAGCTCCGCGTCCCGGGCTCACGCCATTCTCCTGCCTCAGCCTCCCGAGTAGCTGGGACTACAGGCGCCTGCCACTGCGCCTGGCTAATTTTTTGTATTTTTAGTAGAGACAGGGTTTCACCGTGTTAGCCAAGATGGTCTCGATCTCCTGACCTCGTGATCCGCCTGCCTCGGTCTCCCAAAGTGCTGGGATTACAGGCGTGAACCACCGCACCCGGCTTTTTTTTCTTTTTTTCTTTTCTTTTTTTGAGAACAGTGGCTCTCACCTGTAATCCCAGCACTTTGGGAGGCCGAGGCAAGTGGATCACTTGAGGTCAGGAGTTTGAGACCATCCTGGCCAACACAGTGAAACCCCGTCTCTGCTAAAAATACAAAAATTAGCGAGGCGTGGTGGTGCGCGCCTGTAATCCCAGCTGCTCCAGAGGCTGAGGCAGGAGAATCGCTTGAACCCAGGAGGCAGGGGTTGCAGTGAGTCGAGATTGTGCCACTGCACTCCAGCCTGGGTGACAGAGTCAAACTCCATCTCAAAAAAAAAAAAAAATACACACGGTTGTGGCTCATGCCTGTAATCCTGGCACTTTGGGAGGCCAAGGTGGGAGGATGGCTTGAGCCCAGGAGTTCAGGACCAGCCTGGGCAACATAGCAAGACCCCAACTCTACAATAAATAAATAAAATTTTTTTAAATTAAAAAAAGGCTGGCCAGGTGCAATGGCTCACGCCTGTAATCCCAGCACTTTGGGAGGCTGAGGCAGGCAGATCACTTGAGGTCAGGAGTTCTAGACCAGCCTGGCCAACATGGTGAAACCCCCATTTCTACTAAAAATATAAAAATTAGCCAGCCGTCGTGGCAGGCACCAGTAATCTGAGCTATTTAGGAGGCTGAGGCAGGAGAATCGTTTGAACCCAGGAGGCAGGGGTTACAGTGAGCCAAGATTGCACCACTGCACTCCAGCCTGGGCAACAAAGTGAGACTCCGTCTCAAAAAAATAAATAAATAAAAATAAAAAAAAAAAGAATGCACAGTCCAGTAATGTCACCCAGCCCTGTATCAGAAAAGGTCACACTCTAGAGTGGTACACATCTCAACTGCATCTAAGGCCTTGCTAATTAGCTCATTAGAATGTCACAAATGGGTTTTTATATTACCCATGTATAGCTGCCAAAAATGTTTAAGTGAAGCTAATCAAAGTTGGCAAAAAAAATAAGAAAAATCCAGGTTGGAAGACATTCAGCAAAACAATTTCCCTGCACTGCACTCTTCAAAAAGTCAAGCTAGGGAATTGGTCCAGACAAATAACACAACTGGGTCGGTCCATCAAGTGACTCCTGATGCAGCACTGCATTGAAGGCAAAAAAGCTGTGAGACAGATTTGAGAGACAACTGGGGAACTTTGTAGTTATATACGGACTATATATTAGACAGTATTATTGTATCATCATTAGATTTTTCAGTGTGACAGTGGCTATTTACAAGAATGCCCTAGTTCTTAGGATGTTAGTGCTGAATCATTAGACAAGAGACCTGATGGCTACAACTGACATATAAATGCCTCAGAGACTGATGTATTTTATATGGAGGTAAAGCAAATGTAACAAAGTGTTAATAGTTGGTGGATCTAAGTGATGAGTCTAAGTATGTTCATTGTGCAGTTTTTTTCAACTTTTCTAGAAAACAAACTTTTTGAAATAATTGGAAAAATAGAATTCAAGCTAATTTATTAATTTCTAGGATACTAAGACACATTGATTCAACTTGCCAGGCAGCTCCTGCTGTCCTCTAACTTGCTAATGAAATATTTTGAGAAACTTACCTATATAGCAAATTTCTTTTATTTTGCTTTTGTTATATTTTGGAAAAGGAGTCTTGCTATTTCGCCCAGGCCTGGCTTGAACTCTCCATCTTTCACCTTGCCTTCCTGAATAGCTGGGGCTACAAGCATGCACCACCAACCTTGGCATATAGTTAATTTCTTTATAGTTTCTCAATCATACTCAACTTCTAGAGATTGGATCAGAGGTTCTACATATATTTTTCCTCCTATAGCAAGCTTATTAAATACAAATTGGCATGTTAAAAACCTTGGCCGGCTGGGAGCGGTGGCTCATGCCTGTAATCCCAACATTTTGAGAGGCAGAGGTGGGTGGATCACCTGAGGTCAGGAGTTCGAGACCAGCCTGGCCAACATGGTGAAACCACTTCTCTACTAAAAATATACAAAAAAATTAGCCAGGCTTGGTGGTGGGCACCTGTAATCCCAGCTACTTGGGAGGCTGAGACAGAAGAATCGCTTGAACCTGGGAGGCAGAGGTTGCAGTGAGCCGAGATTGCGCCACTGCACTCCAGCCTGGGCAACAAGAGCGAAACTCCATCTCAAAAATAAATAAATAAGTAAATAAATAAATAAATAAAAGCCTTGGCCTATACTAGATGTATATCTCTTTTAACTCTGGGTTCCTGGGCTCCTACTTGGGAGGATTTCTGCCCCAAGGATGAATATACTTGTGATTTGGAGTGGAAGAAGGAAGAGATACCAAAGGCATGAGGGGTGGTTATATCTACGGTGAACCTTGATATGTTCATCCCACTGGCATTGATGTAATAATTGGAAACTGACCCTAGGGATCCTTTTCAAATTAGTATATTTATTATAGAATTATTCAACACAGCGAAAAGTATGCAGTATCCAATATATAGCCCAAGCACATGGATAATTATTTGATTGGCTCAACCTCTAGGTGGGTGAGCTTCAAGATACACCTTTAGGAAAGGATGCTGTCTCCCCAGTGGTTGCCTGTGTCATACGCAGATGGGTCAGGCAGCAGTCATCCAGCTAGGACTGCTCAGGTTCTCCCATTGAGTGAATAGTAACATGTTGGCCCTTAATATGATTGAGGTTCATGCTGGTTCTCCCACTCACACTCATGGCTATAGATTTATGGATGTGCTGATTAGGCAGCTCTAAATGCTATGGTTTGAATGTTTATCTCCTCCAAACTCATGTTGAAATTCAGTCCCCAATGTGGCAATATTGAGAGGTGGGGCTTTTAAGAGGTATAGTCCATACATGGATTAGTGGATTAATGGGTTATTATGAAAGTGGAACTGATGGTTTTATAAGAGGAAGAGAGACCTGAGCCAGCAAGTGAGCTCACTCAGCCTCTCTCCATGTGATGCCCTGCACAGCCTCAGGACTCTGCAGAGTCCCCACTAGCAAGGAGGCCCTCTTGAGCTTGGACTTCCCAGCCTCCATAACTGTAAGAAATAAATTTCCCTTGTGGCCGGGCATGCTGGCTCATGCCTATAATCCCAGCACTTTGGGAGGCAAAGGAGGGCAGATCACCTGAGGTCAGGAGTTTGAGACTAGCCTGGCCAACATGGCGAAACCCTGTCTCTACTAAAAGTACAAAAATTATCTGGGCATGGTGGCACATGCTTGTAGTCCTAGCTATTTGGGAGTCTGAGGCACGAGAATCGCTCGAACCTGGGAGGTGGAGGTTGCAGTGAGTCGAGATCATGCCACTGCACTCCAGCCTAGGCAACAAAGTGAAACTCCATCTCAAAAAAAAAAAAAAAGGAAATTTCCTTTCTTTATAAATTACCCAGTTTCAAGCAACAGAAAATAGACCAAGACACCTAACATGTGAATCCTGATAAGATGGTGACCTCACTGAGACACAGGCAGCTCTTCTGTGTTGGATGTGATGAGGCACTGGGGCCAGATCTCTGACTGAGAGCCACAACTGATACAGGCTCCACATGAGGAAGTGTGGAGTCCATCCTGGCTGTTGGTCAGAACCGAAGTCACCAGCACCTGCCTGGATGGTCAGCATTAGGACCAGAGGAGGGGAACAAATAAGGAAAGCACAAAGAGAGACAGGGTCAGAAACAAACTGAACACACACAGCCCTGCTGGGAGCCTCTCTGGGTGTTGCCTGCTCGCCTGGGTTCCAGGAGGCTGGCAAGGGTGGGAGCATGCTCCATCCCTCCTCTAGCCCTCTGTCACATTATCATAGTCTTGTAAGCTCCCAGAGCATACATCCTTTGCGCTATTCTCTGCTGTATATCCACTGCCTAGACAAAAGTCTGGTGAGAGCAGGGGGTCAATAAAGACACTATAAGGGTGGGCACTGTGGCTCACGCCTGTAATCCCAGCACTTTGGGAGGCCTGGGCAGGAGGATTGCTTGAACCCAGGAGTTCCATACCAGCTTGGGCAAGTTCCATACCGACTCAGGGCTTATTGATGGTTTAGAGCCTGTGGATGGCTTCCCCATGTTCACGCTACAACTTCAATACAGAAGTTATTCTTCCATGGGAAGTAATTGGTTTTAAAAAAACAAACCCAGGTGGTCTGTGGAGGAGCCACACCCAGTCCTAGGCCCAGCCCCCATCCTCTGACCCTTTCTTCCACTGTCCCAACACCTTGCTAGAGTGTGAGTCTTGAATGGTGGGTACCTGTTTAGTTTACTTCTCAGGAAGCCTCAGACTACTGGACTCCACACCAAAGCTTCTTCCTGATAAAGAAAAATCTCAAACAAGATAAGTTTAACAGAGTTTATTTGACCAAAGAACAATTCACTAATCATGCAGCCCTCAGAACAAGAAGAGGTTTTGAGAGCTCATCTCCCTAGTGTGGGCAGTGAGTATTTTGGATGGATATGTTGAGAATAAACCTTTAAGAGATTTATTCTGAGCCAAATATGAGTGACCATGGCCCATGACACAGCCCTCAGGTGGTCCTGATGTTAGATATGAGTTCTAAATTTCTTTTCAAACAATATGTCAGTATGTTCAATTCTTTGCCTTCTACTTTTAAAATTAACTTCCTCATAAATCAGCCTTTTGATCAAGTGATTCTCCTGCCTCAGCCTCCGGAATAGCTGGGATTACAGGCACGCGCCACCACACCCGGAGAATTGTGTATTTTTACAAAATTAACTTCTTCATAAATCAACCTTGTTCCATTACCTACTCCACCCTGACTCATTCGGATTACCTACTCCACTCTGACTCATTCCGATTACCTGCTCCACCCTGATTCATTCCGATTACCTGCTCCACCCTGACTCATTCTGATTACCTGCTCTGTGATAACCATTTTTCCCGCCAAACCACTCACACTGTCACTCTCTTTAAATTAGCCAGTCGGAATTAGTTTAGCCTATGCTGTCTAACCCTAGCCAATAGGGGAATGACACAGCAGCAGGGATCAGGAATAAGAACCCCTTCCCCTCCCTTGTCCAAGTGTGTGCTCACCATTGCTCCATCTGTGAGGGCACGCCCTTCTATAGAAGTACCTTGTCTTGCTGATAATTAAAAGAAAATTTTATATTCGAGTGCTATTTCTTTTGCAGCACCGAAACTTTATTTATAACACTGAGAACATGTGCCCAAGGTGGTTGGGGCACAGCTTGATTTTATATATTTTAGGGAGGCATGAGACATCAATCAAATACGTTTAAGAAATACATTGGTTTGGTTCTGAAAGACGGGACAACTCAAAGAGGGGGCTTCCAGGCCATAGGTAACTTTAAACAGTTTCTGGTTGACAATTGGTCGAGTTTATCTGAAGACCTGGGATCAATAGAAAGGAAATGTTCAGGTTAAGATAAAGGATTGTGGAGACCAAGTTTTATTGTGCAGAGGAAGCTCTCAGATAGTAGACTTCAGAGAGAGCAGGTTGTAAAATGTTTCTTACTGGACCAAAAAGAGTGCCTGGCTCTTAGTTGATTATCTCCTGGATCTGAAAAGGAAGGAAGGTAAAAAATAAATAAATAAATGAATAAACAAAAGGGGGAAAGGGGATTCTCTGTAGAATGTGAATGTTTCCCATAAGACATGGCTTGGCAGGGCCATTTCAAGATATGGCAGAGAAACATGATTTGGGGTAAAATATTTTGATTTTCTTCCTTGTTATGCCAGAGTCAGATTGGAAAGTAAGTCACGATATACAGGGTTAAATAAAACCCATCTGATATGATTTGTAGGCTATGATTCCCCAGACCCCTTAGATAGGAATTTGGGCAAGATAAAAAAAAAATCAGAGCTTAATCCTTAGGTTAAAGGATGAAGAAAGCAGAAACAAAGAACAAAAAGCAAATTAGTACGTTCAAAGTTGCTTTCCTTATAAGGGTTAAAGCAGAGGAGACTCCCTTATCAAGCCAGCTAAAACTGGTCTGTTTGGGAATTTGATTTTCATCTCTCTCTCTCCTGATTTCTCAGGTCAGCTAACTTAGTTTTAGTTTGGTGACATCAAACTTTAGCAGGAGGGACTCCATCTTGCTTTGGTCTGTTGGAGCTGGCACAGGAGCTCAGTGGAAATCAATGGCCTCCTATAAATGTTATTTACATTCCTATTAAAGGGCGAGGGAGCCAATGGTGGAGTTCAGCGCACGCCACCCCAAAACATGTCTGTAGGAGACCAGTATATTGCCATTCCAAATATGCCTCTTTGACAAAGGATTACTTTCTTTTTTTTTTTTTTTTTTTGAGACGGAGTCTCGCTCTGTCACCCAGGCTGGAGTGCAGTGGCGCAATCTCGGCTCACTGCAAGCTCCGCCTCCTGGGTTCACGCCATTCTCCTGCCTCAGCCTCTCCGAGTAGCTGGGACTACAGGCGCCCCCCACTATGCCCGGCTAATTTTTTGTATTTTTAGTAGAGACGGGGTTTCACCGTGGTCTCGATCTCCTGACCTCATGATCCGCCCGCCTCGGCCTCCCAAAGTGCTGGGATTACAAGCGTGAGCCACCGTGCCCGGCCGACAAAGGATTACTTTCAACTGGTGATTTTGGGAAACAGCAGACACAGGAGAAGCTCTGAAAACGGTCAACAGTTATCCTTTTATTTTATTTTATTGAGACCGAGTTTCGCCCTTTTTGCCCAGGCTGGAGTGTAATGGCACGATCTGGGCTCACCGCAACCTCCGCCTCCTGGGTTCAAGTAATTCTCCTGCCTCAGCCTCCCGAGTAGCTGGGATTACAGGCATGCACCACCACGCCCGGTTAATTTTGTGTTTTGTTTTTTTTTTTAAGTAGAGACAGGGTTTCTCCATGTTGGTCAGGCTGATCTCAAACTCCAGACCTCAGGTCATCCGCCCGCCTCGGCCTCCCAAAGTACTGGGATTACAGGCATGAGCCACCATTCACGGCCTTGGAAACTCTTACTAATGCAAAAAGCACAAGCTCAATCTGCATCACAAACCTGGCTTTTGTTTACCCTGCACCTCTTGGCCAGGTAGTCCTCGCAGAGGATGAGGGTGGTCTGGCCCACGCCTTTCATCATTTGTATCAGGGAATGATGGTACAAAAGTCTGAAGCTGCCTCTTCGAGATCTACTCTTGAGATTGTCTCATTTCTCTGAGTTATCTCCCTTGTATTTATAAGGTAGTCATGTTAATAAACTTGTTTGCTTTTCTCTTGTTAATCTGTATTTTGTTCTAGCAGTCCATCTCAGCAAAGAACTCAGAGAGGGTTGAGAGAAAATATTTTTTTCTTCCCCAAACTAGCCTGCCACTGTCCGCTGGAAGCCAGGCAGCTGTGGGACTACAAGGGGCAAAGAGAACCCAGGAACTGTGTCTCTTGGAAGGTACCCCCTCTCCATACTCATTTATACTGTGGCTTGATGCCATGCTCCTGGAGCCTCAGCAAAATCACAAATGGTAGTGCCATGCCCTTCCAGGCTTCTCTCAAACAACTGTCCCTGTCTGTATAAAAAAAAAAACAGAGGCCAGGCACGGTGGCTCACACCTGTAATCCCAGCACTTTGGGAGGTTGAGGCGGGCGGATCACCTGAGGTCGGGAGTTTGAGACCACCCTGACCAACATGGAGAAACCCCATCTCTACTAAAAATAGAAAATTCGCCGGGTGTGGTGGCGCATGCCTGTAATCCCAGCTACTCAGGAGGCTGAGGCAGGAGAATCGCTTGAACCCAGAAGGCGGAGGTTGCGGTGAGCCAAGATCGCGCCATTGCACTCCAGCCTGGGTGACAAGAGCAAAACTCCGTGTTAAAAAAAAAAAAGAAAGAAAAGAAAACCAGAACAGCCCTTCCATTCCCTGGTTCAGCATATATCATCATTCATTAGCCTCTGGAGGGGGCACAAAGGGTGTATCCACAAGAACATTTACACATCACGGGGTCAGGGAGCGGGAAGACATCACATGGTGCTCAGGAAATGTTTACTGAATGAAGGACTTGAGGAGAGAAACAGCAGGAGCAGAGTTCAGCCATCTGGTCAACTTACCAGGCTTCTTTCCGTTTCCCTTGGCTGACTCCCCACCTCCCTACAGGTCATTTTCTGCACAGCAGGCAAATAAATGCTTTTAAATGTCACCTCCTCAGAGAAGCCTCCCCTGACCACCCGCACAAGTAGATTGCCCACTATTATTCCCTTTTACTTACGCCCTTATTGTTTCTACTTGTAGCATAGATCCCTTTTTGTAATTGCATAGGTATCAATCTGTTTACTTGTGTATCCTCTGTTCTCCTACCCCATTATCAAGTCCAGAGGGTACAACAAACTCTTGTTTTCATTATCAGTATACTCCTAGAGCACAGTAAGGGTTCAACAACTGTTTATTATGAATAAATGCATGATGTGGTCTGGGAATACTGGGTCATGTGGATTTATTAGGACACGGGTTGTGAAGCGCCAGGATATTGGGGGAATTTAAACTCTCTTTGCCCATTCTTACAGAGTTATGTCAAGGATCAAAATAAGTTCTATACAGAACTACACTTTTATAAAGGAGTTTCACCATACCGTTGGAAACCATTTAAGTTGTTTGGTCAGGTTTGTGGGGTAAACTTTGCTGAGTCAATCTGGTGCTATCTAGAGGAAAATGTAGAGGAGGAATTTTGAGATATAGGAGACCATGTAGAAGACTCTTGTAATAACTTTTGGGGACAGGATTTGACCTGATGGAGTGCTCATGAAAAAGGTAGTATAATAATAATTGTCAGGCTGGGTGCAGTGGCTCATACCTGTAATCCCGGCACTTTCGGAAGCCTAGGCAGGCGGATCACCCTGAGGTCAGGAGTTCGAGATCAACCTGGCTAACATGGTGGAACCCCGCCTCGACTACAAATACAAAAATTAGCAGGGTGTGGTGGCGGGCGCCTGCAATTCCAGCTACTCAGGAGGCTGAGGCAGGAGAATCCCTTGAACCCAGGAAGCGGAGGTTGCAGTAAGCCAAGATAGCATCCACTGCACGCCAGCCTGGGTGACAACAGTGAAACTCTGTCTCCAAAAAAAAATAGTAATAATTGTCAAACAGCAAGTAAACTGGGTACTTGACAATCACGGATAATTATTTTATTGGGGAGTGGGATGATGGTTATATTGAGAAGGAGGATATTTTAAAAATGTTTATAAAATGTATAAAATGTATATGTTTATAAATGTATAACCACCTAAAATGTTCACCTTGCCTGCTGACTGGACAGAGCCGATTTATCAAGACAGGGGAATTGCAATAGAGAAAGAGTAATTCACCCAGAGCCGTACGGAGATGGGAATTTTACTGTTACTCAAATCGGTCTCCCCAGGCATTAGGGGATCAGAGGTTTTTTGTTTTTTTTTTTTGAGATGGAGTCTCGCTCTGTCGCCCAGGCTGGAGTGCAGTGGTGCAATCTCGGCTCACTGCAAGCTCCGCCTCCTGGGTTCTCGCCATTCTCCTGCCTCAGCCTGCCAAGTAGCTGGGCCTACAGGTGCCTGCCACCACACCCGGCTAATTTTTTTGTATTTTTTTAATAGAGACGGGGTTTCACGTGTTAGCTAGGATGGTCTCGATCTCCTGACCTCGTGATCCGCCTGCCTCAGCCTCTCAAAGTGGTGGGATTACAGGTGTGAGCCACTGCACTCAGCCTCTTTTTTTTTTTTTTTAAAGCCATAGTCTTGCTCTTTTTGCCCAGGCTGGAGTACAATGGCACGATCTCGGCTCACCGCAACCTCCGCCTCCTGGATTCAAGAGATTCTCCTGCCTTAGCCTCCCAAGTAGCTGGGACTACAGGCGTGCGCCACCACACCCAGCTGATTTTTATATTTTTAGTAGAGATGGGGTTTCACCATCTTGGCCAGGCTGATCTCGAACTCCTGACCTCATGATCCACCCATCTCGGCCTCCCAAAGTGCTGGGATTATAGGCGTGAGCCACTGCACCTGGCCGGGGATCAGCGTTTTTAAGAATAATCTGATGAGTGAAGGGTGGCACCAGTGATTCGGGAGTGCTGATTGGGTCAGAGATGAAATCACGGAGTTTAAGCTGTCGTCTTGCGCTGAGTCAGTTCCTGAATGGAGGCCACAAAATCAGATGAGCCAGTTAATCAGTCTGGGTGGTGCCAGCTGGTCCATCATGTGCAGGGTATACAAAATATCTCCAGCAGTGATCCTAGGTTTTACAATAGTGTTGTTATCCCCAGGAGCAATCTGGGGAGGGTCAGAATCTTGTAGACTCCAGCTGCATGACTCCTAAACCATAATTTCTAATCTTTTGACTAATTTGTTAGTCCTACAAAGGCAGTCTAGTCCCCAGGCAAGAAGGAGGTCTGCTTTGGGAAAAGGACTGTTAGGGTCTTTGTTTTTTTTTTTTTTGGACGGGTCTTGCTCTGTCCCCAGCTGGAGGCAGTGCGCGATCTCGGCTCACTGCAAGCTCGCCCCGGGTCAGCATTCTCCTGCCTCAGTCCGTAGCTGGATACAGCACCCAACACCGCTATTTTTGTATTTTTAGAGACGGGTTTACCTGTTACCAGATGTCTCGATCCTGACCTCGTGTCCGCCTGCCTCGCCTCCAAAGTGCTGGATACAGCTGACCCCGCCCCCTTAGGTCTTTGTTTTAAACTATAAACTACGTTTCTCGCCAAGTTAGTTTAGCCTACCCCCAAGAATGAACAAGGACAGCTTGGAGATTAGAAGCAAAATGGAGTTGGTTAAGTTAGATCTCTTTCACTGTCTCAGTCATAATTTTACAAAGGTGGTTTCGATTGCAAAGACAAAATTATAGTAATTCACTGAGACCACGAAATTGCAGTAAAGGAAGACTTTAATCGATATGAGGCTGGTCACATCACATGAGAGACGGAGTTACTACTCAATATTACCAAAGGCTTAAAGGTTAGGGTGTTTTAAAGATAGTTCGGTGGGCAGGGAGTGAGGGTGTATGTGCTGATGATTGGTTGAGGATTCAATCATAGGGATATGGAAAATGATCCTTATGTCTGAGTCGGCTTCTTGGTGGGTGCCCCAAGACTGACTCATGGGCCTGGGTGGGGCCGTCTAGTAGTAAAAAATGCAAAGCCTGGAAAGACATTTCAAAAGGCCAATCTTAGGCTCTACATAGTGATGTTATTTACAGGAATAATTGGGGAAGTTGCTAATCTTGTGACCTCTGGAATAATGTCTGGTAACCATTTAAGTAATTTTGCAAAGGCAGTTTCAGAAACCGTGTACTCCTTAGCCATCACCCCTCAATTCCCCATTCCCCGCAGTCCTAGGCATCAGTATAATTTATCTCGATGAACTTGTCTTTCAATTCATGAACATAGGATGCTTTTTAACTTATTTTGGCCTTTAATTACCTTCAACATTATTTTATTCTTTTGGAATCTGTTGTAAGTAGAATTGTTTTTCTTTTTTTTTTTTTTTTTTTTTTTATTTTATTTATTTATTTTTTTTTTGAGACGGAGTCTCGCTCTGTCGCCCAGGCTGGAGTTCAGTGGCGCAATCTCGGCTCACTGCAAGCTCCGCCTCCCGGGTTCACGCCATTCTCCTGCCTCAGCCTCTCCGAGTAGCTGGGACTACAGGCGCCCGCCACCACGCCCGGCTAATTTTTTTTTTTTTTGTATTTTTAGTAGAGACGGGGTTTCACCGTGGTCTCGAACTCCTGACCTCGTGATCCGCCTGCCTCGGCCTCCCAAAGTGCTGGGATTACAAGCGTGAGCCACCGCGCCCGGCCGTAGAATTGTTTTTCTTAACTTCATTTTCAGTTTGTTCATTGCTGCTGTATAGAAATACAACTGATTTTTGTATATTGATCATATATCCTAAAACCTTGCCGAACTCATTTATAAGTTCTAAGAGTTGTTTTTTTTTTTTTCTTGAGACCAAGTTTCACACTTGATGCCCAGGCTGGAGTGCAATGGCACTATCTTGGCTCACTGCAACCTCCACCTCCCAGGTTCAAGCGATTCTCCTGCCTCAGCCTCCCGAGTAGCTGGGATTACAGGCATGCGCCACCACACCTGGCTAATTTTGTATTTTCAGTAGAGACGGGGTTTCTCCATGTTGGTCAGGCTGGTCTCGAACTCCTGACCTCAGGTGATCCGCCTGCCCCCCCCTCCCAAAATGCTAGGATTACAGGCATGAGCCACCGTGCCTGGCCTGTTAGTTCTAAGAGTTTTTTAGTGGATTCCTTAGGAACAAATTACTTTTAAATATATGAAAAAAGATCAACTTCTATAATAATAAGATAAATGCAAATCCAGATTACCACAGGATATGATAAATTCACCTACTAAGTTGGCAAAGATCTAAAATTTTGATATTATTGTCTAGATGATACTATTGTGTAGGTGTGGTATCTATTAAGACAAATACTCATACTTTTTCTTCAGAATTCTGAAACCACCATTGCAACAGTATAACCGAGACAGTAAAAAAGATCTAACCTAACCAGCTCCATCTTGCTTCTAATCTCCAAGCTGTCCTTGTTTATTTCTGGGGGTAGGCTGAACTAACTTTAAGAATAACTTAGTTTATAGTTTGAAGCAAAGATGTTAACAGCCCTTTCTCGAAACAAACTCTAACTAACGTTAGCCACAAGATTAGAAATTATGGTTTAGGAGTCATGCAGCTGGAGGCTACAAGATTCTGAGATGCCTTAAACTGCTCCTCAGATCAGTGATTGAGATATTTTGCAGACCCTGTACTTGATGGATCAGCTGGCACTACCCAGATTAATAAACTGGCTCATCTGATCTTGTGGCCCCCACCCAGGACTGACTCAGTCCAAGAAGACAGCTCTCACTCCCAGTGATTTCATCCCCGACCAATCAGCACTCCCAGCTCACCGGCTTTTCCCAGCCCATGAAATTGTCCTTAAAAACTCTGCTTCCCGGCCGGGCGCGGTGGCTCACGCCTGTAATCCCAGCAATTTGGGAGGCCGAGGCGGGCAGATCACGAGGTGAGGAGATCGAGACCATCCTGGCTAACAGGGTGAAACCCCGTCTCTACTAAAAATACAAAAAATTAACCGGGCGTGGTGGCGGGCGCCTGTAGTCCCAGCTACTCGGAGAGGCTGAGGAAGGAGAATGGCATGAACCCGGGAGGCGGAGCTTGCAGTGGGCCGAGATCGCGCCACTGCACTCCAGCCTGGGCGACAGCGAGACTCCATCTCAAAAAAAAAAAAAACTCTGCTTCCTGAATGCTCAGGGAGACTGATTTGAGTAATAATAAAACTCTGGTCTCCTGGACAGCTGGCTCTGCGTGAATTACTCTTTCTGTATTGCCATTCCCCTGTCTCAATAAATCGGCTCTGCCTAGGCAGAGGGCAAGGTGAACCCACTGGGCAGGAAGAACTTGTCAGGTGCTTATATTTCTTTCTGGAGTAATAAAAATATTCCAAAACTGATTATGATAATAGATGCATAACTATGAATATATTAAAAGCTGAATTGTATAATTTAAATGAGTAAAGTACATAGTACATGAAATGTATCTCAAAAAAGCTGTTAAGAGAATAAAACAAACAAAATTTGAAATTTATTTCTTGTAAATTGTCCATGTTGTGGTCTAATCTATTTGGATTTTTGTCTTTTCCTTGATTTACAGGAACTCCTTACATGTTGAAGAATATTAGTCTGTTGTCACATATGTAGCAAAATTTTTAACCAATTTTTTATTTCGGTTTTTATTGTGTTTATGGTATTTATTTTCCTGCAGTGGTGCAATCATCAGCTCACTGTGTCCTCAACCTCTAGGCTCAAGCGATCCACCCACCTCAGCGTTCCAAGTAAATGAGGTCTCAGGCACATACCATCATGTCCTAGCCAATTTGTTATTTTTTGTAGAGAGGAGGTCTTGCAGTGTTGCCCAGGCTGGTCTCAAACTCCTGGGCTCAAGTTATCCTCATGCCTTTGCCTCCTGAAGTGCTGGGATTACAGGCGTGAGCCACCATACCTGACCTAAAATTTGTGTATAATCAAATTTGGCACTATTTTCTTACATTGCTTCTTTAGTTTTTACAATGTTTAGAAACATCTTTCCCATACTAAGATAGTGCATTTTTTTTACTCTCGTGTTCAGAAACACTTGTTTGTTGCTTAAAAACTTCAAATTATAGAATAAAACCTTAAGCACTGGAGAAGATTAATTTTGATTTTGTCTTTATTTATTTATTTCTGAGACAGAGTTTCTGTCGACCAGGCTGGAGTGCAGTGGCACACGATCTCAGCTCACCACAACCTCTGCCTCCCTGGTAAAAGTGGTTCTCGTGCCTCAGCCTCCCAAATAGCTGGGAATACAGGCGCACGCCACGATTCCTGGCTAATTTTTGTATTTTTAGTAGATACGGGGTTTTGCTATGTTGGCCAGGCTAGTCTCCAACTCCTAACCTCAGGTGATCTGCCTACCCTAGCCTCCCAAAGTACTGGAATTACAGGGGCAAGCCACCAAGCCCAGCCTATTTTGTCCTTTTTATTTTTTTTTGAGACGGAGTTTCGCTCTTGTCACCCAGGCTGGAGTGTAATGGCACAATCTTGGCTCACTGCAACCTCCGCCTTGGGTTCAAGCCATTCTCCTGCCTCAGTTTCCTGAGTAGCTGGGATTACACGCATGAGCCACCACGCCCAGTTAACTTTTGTATTTTTTAGTAGAGACGGAGTTTCACCATGTTGGCCAGGCTAGTCTTGGACTCCTGACCTCAGGTGATCCACCCACCTCGGCCTCCCAAAGTGCTGGGATTACAGGCATGAGCCACCGCACCCAGCCCGCCTATTTTGTCTTTAAACATGTTTTTCATATGGCTCACAATGTCAAATAATCAAAATATTCCACTTTCATTCTCTATCAAGTGTAAATGTTAGTTTATGTAGCCAGCCCACAGATAATTTCCTTAAAACAAAAGACAAGCTTTCCAAAGGGTTACTAGTTCTCCAGGTGCATCTGTGTTTGAGACTGTCTGTTCCTGTGTGTGAGAGGGACCAACCAATCCCTTCCTCCCCTGGCCAGATTTGCCCTGAGGGTATAAAGTGTAAGTGCTCACTCCTTTGATGTGAAAACCATAAATCACTAGCGTGTAATAGAATAGATTAAATAAGAAACCACAGTGCTTTCAAACAGTGACCTTGGGGGGTGGTTACTTTCACAGTTTTCCTCCAAGACTGGGTCATCTACTGACAATAGTCAGAGTGTACATGATAAGTGCCCAGCCTCAGTGGGGGTGCTAGGCCTGCCTACAACCTCTCTGGGTGTCACGATGAGTCTGAGGGCTGCACAAAGGCTGGGGCACAGACAAGGGAGCCTTGGCATTCCAGCAAATACACATCCCGGATAATACTTAACTAGTGTTCCATTATTGGAACTCTAAGCTTGTGGGAGTTATTTATATCCTACTGCTCCAGATCATTGCCAAGATCTGACTTTTCACACGCAAAAAATTGCAACCTCCGGCATAAATGAGTTAAGAAGGTGTAGCCAGGCCAGGACAGAAGTGACACCCCAAGACACAGCCAACACACTAACTCCTAGAGAACAAACATTCTCATGCCCTGATCCAAAGCCCTCCACCTTTCATGGCATCACCAACTTTCTCCTGCCCAGGCAGAGGAAGGGATCTTTATCACAGGGGGCAGGAGAGCGCTGATCTCATCCAATCTTTCCATATTCCTAAAGTAAATATATCTTTAAAGATTTGGCATTTAAGAGAAAAAAAAAAGAAAAGAGAAAAGAAATTTGGCATTTGAGTCTCAAACAGACCTTGCAGACTTCAAAACTTTGTTGTCTCAAACTAAAATCTCTGCCTTGAAACCTCAGAAGCCTATTTTGCAAACCAAAGGCCGGTAATTGTGTTTGTTATCTTCAGTCTTCTGATCAACCATCCTTTGAGGCAGGAGTGTTGGAATGTTCTACACAGATGAATTCCAAGTGTGTCCGGGCAGTTAAAAACCTGTTGAGCATGCCCATATATGAATGTACCACGTGTGCGCGTGTGTGTGTAGCTGTTATCTACATATGAAAAAATGGCCCAAGTTTAGCTGATTTTTCTATGCCTTAGTTATCAATTAAATATGTCAGCATTGTCATCACCTCTCCCCCTCAAACTACATGATTTAGAAATTACTGCTTCAGATTCCTGGATTGAGAGTGAACCACTGCAGAACAAGGAAATCTGGGGGTTCATGGTGGGAATACATCAGTGGGTACTTCCCAGATCATCTGCACAAAAGGAGCCATGCCTGGCCAGAGGACTTGGGGTGATGTGCTAATGATGATGTTGTGTTAATAGGAGTTGAAGACTTAGAGGTCTCCCAAAGTTCTGGGATTACAGGCGTGAGCCACCACCCAGCCTGCTGTTTTTTTTTTTTTTTTGAGTTTCGCTCTGTTTCCCAGGCTGGAGTGCAATGGCACGATCTCCTGCCTCAGCCTCCCAAATAGCTGGGATTACAGGCGCCTGCCACCACACCCAGCTAATTTTTGTATTTTTAGTAGAGACGGGGTTTTACCATGTTTGCCAGGCTGGTCTCAAACTCTTGACCTCAGGTGATCGCCCGCCTCGGCCTCCCAAAGTGCTGGGAATACAGGCGTGAGCCACTGCACCCAGCCCTGCTGTTTTTACAGTTAAATGCAAAGGCTTTTATAAGAAACCTACGAGGCCTGGGCATCTCATTTTCATAAGGTGCAAATTTCTGGTAGCTCCACCCCATCTTCCTAATGTGCACACGGACCCTTAGCTTGAGTTACTCAATATTGCTTTGTTCCCCTTACTGCCTATGTGTCAGGAGACAGAATTTTCCATGCAAGTATGTCACCTGTATATCCTTTCTTTTTTTTTTTTTTTTTTTTTTTTGGGATGGAGTCTTGCTCTGTCGCCCAGGCCGGAGTGCAGTGGCACAATCTGGGCTCACTGCAAGCTCCGCCTCCCAGGTTCACACCATTCTCCTGCCTCAGCCTCCCGAGTAGCTGGGACTATGGGCATCCGCCACCACACCCAGCTAATTTTTTGTATTTTTAGTAGAGACAGGGTTTCACTGTGTTAGCCAGGATGGTCTTATCTCCCGAACTCAGGTGATCCACCCGCCTTGGCCTCACAAACTGCTGGGATTACAGGCATGAGCCACTGCACCCAGCCTATCCTTATCTGTGCAGCCATGGGCATGTCTTAGGCAAACCCTCTATGCAAGTTCCCTTATCTGTGCCCGAAGCTTGATTTTTCAGGCTGTTCTTTTGTATCAAAGAGTTCAACCAAGGACCCACCCTAACTGCCTGCCTCACTGATTTCTACCTTTCTCCTCTCTCACTGAGTTTACAAGTGTGAGCCACCATGCCCAGCCTTATATCTCACTTTAAACAATTTTATTTGTTTGTTTATTTGTTTTGGAGATGAGGTCTCACTCTGTCTCCCAGGCTGAAGTGCAGTGGCAAGATCTCAGCTCACTGCAACCTCTGCCTCCGAGATTCAAGCCATCCTTCCTTCCACCTCAGCCTCCCCCTGAGTAGCTGGGACTACAGGTGTGTGCCACCATGCCTGGCTAATTTTTTTTTTTTTTTTTTGTAGAGACAGGGTTTTGCCATGTTGCCCAAGCTGGTCTCGAGCTCATGGACTCAAGCAATTCACCCACCTTGGCTTCCCAAAGTGCTGGGATTATAGGCGTGAGCCACCCCATCTGGACTGCAATTTTATTATATTGTGCTTTGGTGTAATTTTCTTCATTTTCCTTCTGCTTGTGGTTGTTGGGTTTTCTTGTTGGTTTGAGCTGTGGGTTTATAGTTTCATCAAATTTGAAAACACAGGCCATTATTTCTTCAAATATTTTTGGCCGTCCCTCCTTCCACCCCATCTCCATACATCTGGACCTCAAATTACAAATATATTAGGCCATTTGATGTTATCCCACAGCTCAGCGATTCATTTTTCAGTTTATTTTTCTTTTGAGTCTTTCCCTCAAAGACTATTTCTGGGTCTCTATGTTATGGTCTGTTTCATTTTGCCTGAATTCTATTGCTACATCTTCGAATTCACTCATCTTTTCTTCTGCCTTGTCTAAGTTGCTGTTAATCCTGTCCAGTGTTTTTCTTTTTTTTTTTTTTAATCTCAGACATTGTATTGTTCATTTATTTTTTTTCCTTTCCTTTTTTTTTTTTTTTTTTTTGAGACAGAGTCTTGCTCTGTTGCCCAGGCTGGAGTGAAGTGGTGTGATCTCAGCTCACTGCAACCTTCACCTCCCCGGTTCAAGTGATTCTCGTGCCTCAGCCATCCAAGTAGCTGGGATTACAGGCAGCTGCCACCATGCTGGACTAATTTTTGTATTTTTAGTAGAGATGGGGTTTTACCAATATGTATTCCTCCCTGAACACTGGGAGGACCTTTCTTTTCTTTTCTTTCTTTCTCTTTCTTTCCTTCCTTCCTTCATTTTCTTTTTCTTTCTTTCTTTCCTTTGTTTTTTTGTTCTTTTTCTTTCTTTCTTTCTATTTTTTGAGACAGTCTCACTCTGTCACCCAGGCTAGAGTGCAATGGCACAATCTCAGCTCACTGCAACTTCTGCCTCCCGGGATCAAGCAAGTCTCTGCCTCAGCCTCCTGAGTAGCTGAGATTATAGGCACCCACCACCACACCAGGCTAATTTTTTGTATTTTTAGTAGAGACGGAGTTTCACCATCTTGTCCAGGCTGGTCTTGATCCTGACCTCATGATCCACCCACCTCGGCCTTCCAAAGTGCTGGGATTACAGGCATGAGCCACTGCGCCAGGCCCTTGAGTTTTTCTATAAGGTATGAGTCTTGGCTGAGATTTATTTTTTTGCTTTTTAATGTCCAATTGCTCCAATACCATCTTTTGAAGAGGTTATCTTTCCTCTGTTGAATTGCTTTTGCCCAATCGGTTGGGCATATTTATGTGGGTCTATTCGTAGGTCTAAGTTATGTTATGTTATGTTATGTTATGTTATGTTATGTTATGTTATGTTATGTTATGTTATGTTATATCTATGTGTCTATCCCTCTACCAATACCAAACAACTTGATTACTGTAGCTATATTATGAGTCTTGAAATCAAGTAAACTGATTGCTCCTGCTTTATTCTTTTTCAAAATTGCTTTAGCTATTCTAGTTCCTTTGTCTTTCCACACACATTTTAGAATAATCTTGCCTATATCTACAGATAATCTTGCTGCGATTTTGATAGGAATTGCATTATACCTGTATATCAACTTGGAAAGAACGGCCATTTTTACTGTTCAGTCTTTTAATCCATCGGCATAGTATGTCTCATTTCTTTGGAGCTTCTTTGATGCCTTTCTTGAAATTTGTGTAGTTTTTAACACATAAGTCATGTACATATTTTGCCATATTTATACCTGAGTACTTTTTGAGTGATTTTAAATGGAGGTATTCCATTGTTAATTTTGATGCCTTCATGTTCATGCTTGTATGTAGAAATACAATTGACTTCTGCATTAATTCTAGGAAGTTTTTTTTTTTAATTGCCTTGAGCTTTTCTACATAGAAAATTATGCTATCTGGCCAGGCACAGTGGCTCACCCCTGTCATCAGGGGTGAAAGGTGGAAGGGTGAGGTGGGTGGATCGACTGAGCTCAGGAGTTCAAGACCAGCCTGGGCAACACTGTAAAACTCTGTCTCCAATAAAATGTTAAAAATATATATGTGAGGCCAGGCACGGTGGCTCACGCCTGTAATCCCAGCACTTGAGGCGGAGGCGGGCAGATCACGAAGTCAGGAGATCAAGACCATCCTGGCTAACACAGTGAAACCCCGTATCTACTAAAAATATGAAACAATTAGCCAGGTGTGGTGACGGGCACCTGTAGTCCCAGCTATTCAGGAGGCTGAGGCAGGAGAATGGCGTAAACCTGGGAGGCAGAGCTTCAGTGAGCGGAGATTGCACCACTGCACTCCAGCCTGGGCGACAGTGAGACTCCATCTCAAAAAAAAGAAAAGAAAAGAAAAATAATAAATATATATATATGCTATCTGCAAATAGGGACAATTTTGTTATTGCTGTTGTTTTGAAATGGAGTCCTGCTCTGTTGCCCAGGCTGGAGTGCAATGGTGTGATCTCAGCTTACTGCAACCTCTGCCTCCTGGGTTCAAGTGATTCTCGTGCCTCAGCCTCCTGAATTGCTGGATTACAGGCACATGCCACCACTTCCAGCTAATTTTTGTATTTTTAGTGGAGACGGGGTTTCACTATGTTCCTCAGGCTGGTCTTGAACTCCTGACCTCAGGTGATCCACCCGCCTAGGCCTCCCAAAGTGCAGGATTACAGGGGTGAGCCACCATACCCAGCAATTTTTGTTGTTGTTGTTCAGGTGGAGTCTGGCTCTGTTGCCCAGGCTGGGGTGCAGTGGCACCATCTGGGCTTACTGTCACCTCCGCCTCCAGGTTCACATGATTTTCACGCCCCAGCCTCCCGAATATCTGGGACTACAGGTGTGCGCCACCATGCCCAGCTAAGTTTTTGTATTTTTAGTAGAGATGGGTTTTACCATGTTGGCCAGGCTGGACTCAAACTCCTGAACTCAAGTGATCCTCCCACCTTGGCTTCCCAAAGTGCTGGGATTATAGGGGTGAGCCACTGTGCCCAGCCATGGACAAGTTCATTTCTTCCTTTCAGATCCATATGGTTTGTATGCCTTTCATTTCCTTTTCTTGCTTTATACACTGCATAGAACTTGCAGCATTACATTGAATAAGACTGACAAGAGCTGATATCCTTTCCTTGTTCCTGATCTTATTTTTTTTTCCTTGTCCCTGGTCTTAAAGGGAAAACATTACATCTTCCACTATCAAGTATGTTAGCTGTAGGTTTGTTTGTTTGTTTGTTTGCTTGCTTGTTTTGGAGGCAGGGTCTCACTCACTCTGTCACCCAGGCTGGAGTGCAGTGGTATGATCACAGCTCATCACAGCCTTGCCTCCCAGGCTCAAGTGATCCTTATGCCTTGCAAGAGCCACCATGCCCAGCTAATTTTTTTTTATTTTGTTTTTTGTAGAAACAGCGTCCCTGTATGTTTCCCAGGCTGGTCTTGAGCCCCTGGGCTCAAGAGATCCTCTTGCCTCAGCCTCGCAAATTGTTGCAATTACAGCCATGAGCCATCGTGCCTGGCAGCTGTAGGTTTTTTGTAGATGGAAGAAGTGTTTTTTTCTATTCCTTTTTTTCTGAAAGTTTTTATGATTAATGGGTGTTGAATTTTGTCAAAAGCTTTTTTTGCATCTATTGACATGATCATGTGATTTGCTTCTCTTTAAGCTGTTAATATGATAGATTACACTGATTTTCAAATATTAAACCATGCTTGCATCCTTGGAATCAACCCTACTCAGATATGTTGTATAGTTTCTAAAAATATATTGTTGAATTCTATTTACTAATATTTTATTAAGGAGTTTTGCATCTCTACTCATGAGGGATATAGGTTTGTAGTTTGTCGTTTTAATTAATTCATTAATTTTTAAATAGAGACGGGATCTCACCAGGTTACACACGTTAGTCTCTGGAACTCCTGGGCTCAAGCAACCCTTCCACCTCAGCCTCCCAAAGTGCTGGGATTACAGATGTGAGCCACTATGCCTGCCCTATTTTTAAATGTTTTCTTTGATTTTGGCATTAGGCGGATATTAACTTCATAAAATGCATTGGGAAATATTCCCTTCTCCTCTGTTTTCTAAAAGAGATTGTTTACAACTGGTGTTAACTTTTTAAGCATTTGGCAGGAGTCTCCAATGAAACCATCTGGCCCTGAATTTTTCCCTTTTGGAGTTTTAAAATTATGAATTTAATTCCTTTAATAGTTATGCAGCTATTCAAATTATCTATTTCATATGTGTGAGTTGTGGTAGTTTCCTTATTCCTCATACTAAGTACAGCTGACAGTCCTGGGTACTATATATGAAACAAACGTCAAGACTTGAAGGACAGAGAACAGCAGAGTGACCAGGAACCTCAGGACCACAGGGATGACTGGGTGGTGAGTTCCCTGGATTTTCTTTTTGCCTCATAGTCAACAAACTATTATTTAATATTTAAATTTATCCAAACTTTCTTAATTCTTTTTGATACAATGTTATATCCAAGAAATGTATGTATTTGTCTTTAGTTTAACCACATTTAAATAACTCTTCTGGGCTCATGTACCATGCCAGGTATCCACACTACACAAAGGTCTTGAAACTACGTTTGCAAAATTATCACTGAGACAGTGAAAATGATCTAACTTAACTGACTCCATCTTGCTTCTAACCTCTAAGCTGTCCTTGTTCATTCCTGAGTGTAGGCTGAGCTAACTTTGGGAGAAATTTAGTTTATAGTTTAAAACAAAGATGAAAACAACCCTTTCCCAAAACAAACCTCCTTCTTGCCTGGAGACTAGATTGCATTTTAGGACTAACATTAGCCACAAGATTGGAAATTACCATTTAAGAGTCAGGTAGCTGGAGGCTACAAGATTCTGACCCTCCCTAACCTGCTCCCAAGATCAGTGCTTGAGATATTTTGCAGACCCTGTACTTGATGGATCAGCTGGCACCACCCAGATCAATAAACTGGCTCATCTGATCTTGTGGCCCCCAACCAGGAACAGACTCAGTCCAAGAAGACAGCTCAGATTCCCTAAGATTTCACCCCTGACCAATCAGCACTCCCGGCTCACTGGCTTTCCCCCATGCCACCAAGTTGTCCTTAAAAACTCTGATCCCTAAATACTCTGGAAGACTGAATTGAGTAATAATACAGCGCTGGTCTCCCTCACAGCCAGCTCTGTGTGAATTACTCTTTCTGTTTTGCAATTTCCCTGTCTTGATATATTGGCTTTGTCTAGGCAGCGGGCAAGGTGAACCCACTGGGCAGTTCCAGTCTCCCTCTCTCCCTTTTTTTTTTGGGGGGGGGTACCAAGTTTCACTCTTGTCACCCAGGCTGGAATGCAGTGGCATGTCTTGGCTTACTGCAACCTCCTCCTCCCGGGTTCAAGCGATTCTCTTGCCTCAGCCTCCTGAGTAGCTGGGATTACAGGCGTGTACCACCACACCTGGCTAATTTTTTTTTTTTTTTTTTTTTTTTTTGAGACAGTTGTTTTCACCCAGGCTGAGCAGTGCGCATCTCCTCCCCCCCCCCCCCCCCCCCCCCCCCCCCCCCCCCCCCCCCCCCCCCCCCCCCCCCCCCCCCCCCCCCCCCCCCCCCCCCCAATTTTGCATTTTAGTAGAGACAGGGTTTCACCACGCTGGCCAGGCTGGTCTCAACTCCTGACCTCAGGTGATCCGCCCACCTCGACCTCCCAAAGTGCTGGGATTATAGGTGTGAGCCACGAGCCACTGCGCCCAGGCTTTTTTTTTTTTTTTTGCCAGGGGGGCGGGTGAGGTGGGGTGGAGTCTCGCTCTGTCGCCCAGGCTGGAATGCAATGGTGCAGTCTGGGTTCACTGCAGCCTCCGCCTCCTGGGTTCCAGCGATGTTCCTGCCCTCAGCCTTCCAAGCAGCTGGAACTACAGGCACCTGCCATTATGCCCGACTAATTTTTGTATTTTTGTAGAGACAGGGTTTCACCATGTTGGTCAGGCTGGTATTTAGCTCCTTACCTCAGGTGATCCACCCGCCTCAGCCCTCCAAAGTGCTGGGATTACAGGCGTGAGCCACCGCGCCTGGCCTGTCCAAGATTTTGAGACAAAGTCTCGCTCTTGTCCCCCAGGCTGGAGTACAATGGTATGATCTTGGCTCACTGCAACCTCTGCCTCCTGGGTTCAAGCAGTTCTCCTGCCTTAGCCCCCCGAGTAACTGGGATTACAGGCGCCTGCCACCACGCCCAGCTAATTTTTGTGTTTTTAGTAGAGACGGGGTTTTACCATGTTGGCCAGGCTGGTCTCGAACTTCTGACTTCAGGTGATCCACCCGCCTTGGCCTCCCAAAGTGCTGGGATTATAGGTGTGAGCCACCGTGCCCAGCCCTATTGAAGAGTTTTTATAGCACTTAATCTTCAGCTCATCCTCTTCCCAGATGTGGGAAGGTGGGGCTGATAGTTCCCACCTAATCACATTTTTGGTCTTTCTGGTGACCAATCCCATCCTGAGGCTAGCATAGCAGCCCCACTGTGAGTCACCTCATTAGCATAAATTCCGGTGTGAACAAAAGGGCTTATTATGAATAGCAAAAGATAAAAGTGTCTCCTAAGAAATTCTAAGGGGTTTAGGTGCTCTGTGTTAGGAACCAGGGGAAAAGACCAGGTATATTTCATTTATAACATAATTGTAGTTTCCAAGAGGAGACATCATGCCATGAGGATGGGGTGGGTAGATGGGAAGGTTATGGATGCCGAAGCATCAGGCTCAGTCAGGAGGAAGAAGGAGTAGGGTAAAACTGTGGGTAAGTTTATTTATCGAAGTTTGCATAGTAAGGAATGGGAAAGACAGCAAAAGCAGGTTTAAGATTGGCTAGATTGCATAATGTCAGTGGCCCCTGGGGCTTAGGGGCTGTCTCTTAGCTGTCTGATACCTGGCTCTGGGGTGATTAGGGCAGGTGTATAGTAGCCCAGAGTGTGGAATCCCCATAGAAGAGGTGATTGGGGCTCTGAATCGGCTGGTTTTGTCTACTAAAATTGAGGCTGTTGAGAGAGAAATAATTTTATAAGGGATTATTGAAAGCTGAACATGAGGATTGGCCCAGGAAGACCCACCAACAAACTTGCAGTTGTTCTGGAGTCTGTCACTAGGTGAAAGGTTTTGTTTGTTTTTGTTTTCCCTTTTTAATTTTTTTTAATAGAGACAGAGTCTCACTTTGTTGCCCAGGCAGGTCTCAAACTCCTGGCCTCAAGTGATCCTCCTGCCTCCTCCTCTCAAAGTGCTGGGATTAACAGGTAGGAGCTGCCACACCCCACCATGGTGAAAAGTTTTGTTTTTTTTCTGAGACAGAGGCTTGCTGTGTTGCCCAGGCTGGAGTGCAGTGGCACGATCTTGGCTCACTGCAAACTCTGCCTCCCGGGTTCAAGTGATTCTCCTGCCTCAGCCTCCCGAGTAGCTGGGATTACAGGTGCCCACCACCACGCTCAGCTAATTTTGTATTTTTAGTAGAGATGGAGTTTCACCAGGTTGGCCAGGCTGGTCTCGAACTCCTGAAAAGTTTTTTATAGGAAAATTTAAAAGAAGGGAGGAGGACTTCTCATACTGGAGTTGTTCACTTTTCATAGGTGGGTACAATATAGAAGTCGTGATCGTTAGCTACAGATTACATCATGTGGGCTAAAAAATGCCTACATGCAAGACAATCAGTAGAACTTCATGCTTCAGCTAATCTTAAAATAAATCAGCATCCTATTCAGTGTCAGCAGGCTATGTATTCATCAGTACATCAATAATTTGCAGTACTTTCAATAAGATTCTTTACTCAGAGACAGAATGTCACCATCAAGTCACAAGATCTTCCCAAGGGGGATTAATTTGTAAGCCTGCTTACTTCTAAGGTAAACTGTCAAATGTGACCAGAAGGTTATCAGTTTTTATTTGAAAAGTGTGGTCAGCTGGATGCAGGGTGGCTCATGCCTGTAATCCCAATACTTTGGGAGGCCGAGGTGGATGGATCACCTGAGGTCAGGAGTTTGAGACCAGCCTGGCCAACATGGTGAAACCGTCTCTACTAGAAATAAAAAAAATTAGCCAGGCATGGTAGTGCATGCCTGTAATCCCAGCTACTCAGGAGGCTGATGCAGGAGAATCGCTTGAACCTGGGAGGCAGAGGTTGCAGTGTGCTAAGATCATGCCATTGCACTCCAGCTTGGCCTGGGCGACAGAGTGAGACTTCATCTCAAAAAAAAAAAAAAAAAAAAAAAAAAGGGGCCAAGTGCAGTGGCTCATGCCTATTAACCCAGCACTTTGGGAGGCCAAGGTGGGTGGATCACCTGAGGTTGGGAGTTCGAGACCAGCCTGACCAACATGGAGAAACCCTGTCTCTACTAAAAATACAAAAATTAGCCGGGCGTGGTGGCGGGCGCCTGTAATCCCAGCTACTCTGGAGGCTGAGGCAGGAGAATGGTGCGAACCCAGGAGGTGGAGCTTGCAGTGAGCCAAGATGGCGCCAACTGCACTCCAGCCTGGGCGACAGAGCGAGACTCCGTCTCAAAAAAAAAAAAAAAAAAGGTGGCTTCCCATGGTTTTGGGCAGCTCTGCCACTGTGGCCTTGCAGGGTATAGCCTCCTTCCTGGCTGCTTTCACAGGCTGGCATTGAGTGTCTGTGGCTTTTCCAGGCACTCAGTGCAAGCTGTCAGTGAATCTACCACTGTGGGGTCTGGAGGATGATGGCCCTCTTCTGACAGCTCCACTAGGCAGTGCCCCACTAGGGACTCTGTGCTGGGGCTCCAACTCCACATTTCCCTTCTGCACTGCCCTAGCAGAGGTTCTCCATGAGGGGCCCCACCCTATAGCAAACTTTTGCCTGGGCATCCAGACATTTCCATACATCTTCTGAAATCTAGGCAGAGGTTCCCAAACCTCAATTCTTGACTTCTGTGCACCCACAGGCTCAAAACCATGTGGAAGCTGCCAAGGCTTGGGGCTTCCACCCTGAGAAGCCACAGCCTGAGCTCTATGTTGGCCTCTTTTCTGCCATGTTTGGAGCAGCTGGGACCCAGGGCACCAAGTCCATAGCCTGCACAGAGCATGGGTACCCTGGGCCTGGCTCACGAAACCACTTTTTCCTTCTGGGCCTCTGGGTCTGTGATGGGAGGGACTGCCATGAACATTTCTGACATGGCCTGGAGACATTTTCCCAGTGGTCTTGGGGATTAACATTAGGATCCTTGCTACTTATGCAAATTTCTGCAGCTGGCTTGAATTTCTCCTCAAAAAATGGGTTTCTCTTTTCTACTGCATCATCAGGCTGCACATTTTCTGAACTTTTATGCTCTGTTTTCCTTTTAAAACAGAATGCTTTTGCTGGCCGTGGTGGCTCACACCTGTAATCCCAGCACTTTGGGAGGCCAAGGCAGGTGGATCACAAGGTCAAGAGGTCAAGACCATCCTGGCCAACATGGTGAAACCCCGTCTTACTAAAAATACAAAAATTAGCGGGGCGTGGTGGCACGTGCCTATAATCTCAGCTACTCAGGAGGCTGAGGCAGGAGAATCACCTGAACCCGGGAGGCGGAGGTTGCAGTGAGCCGGGATTACACCACTGCATTCCAGCCTGGCAACAGAGTGAGATTCCGTCTCAAAAAAAAAAAAAAAAAAAAATGTTTTTAACAGCACTCAAGTCACACTTTGAATGTTTTGTTGTTTAGAAATTTTTTCTATCGGATACCCTAAGTCATCTCTCACAAGTTCAAACTTCCACAGATCTCTAGTGCAGGGTAAAATCCCACCAGTCTCTGTTCTAAAACATAACGAGAGTCACCTTTGCTCCAGTTCCCAACAAGTTTCTCATCTCCATCTGAGACCACCTCAGCCTGGACCTTATTGTTCATATCACTATCAGCATTTTTGTCAAAGCCATTCAACAAGTCTCTAGGAGGTTCCAAACTTTCCCACATTTTCTTGTCTGCTTCTGAGCCCTCCAAACTGTTCCAACCTCTGCCTGTTACCCAGTTCTAAAGTCACTTCCACATGTTTGGGTATCTTTTCAGCAATGCCCCACTCCCAGTAACAATTTACTGTATTAGTCCGTTTTCATGCTGCTGATAAAGACATATCCGAGACTGGGAAGAACAAGAGGTGTAAATAGACTTACAGTTCCACATGGCTGGGAGGCTTCAGAATCATGGCAGGAGGTGAAAGGCACTTCTTACATGGTGGCAGCAAGAGAAAACAAGGAAGAAGCAAAAGCGGAAACCGCCGATAAACCCATCAAATCTCATGAGACTTATTCACTATCACAGGAATAGCATGGGAAAGACCAGCCCCCATGATTCAGTTACCTCCCCCTGGGTCCCTCCCACAGCATGTGGGAATTCTGAGAGATACAATTCAAGTTGAGACTTGGGTGGGAACACAGACAAACCATATCAAATGCTAAGTCAACTGTAGATATGGCAGCCAGGTATTGGCACTGAGCCCAAACTGGTAGTGTCTGAGTTAGCTTTTCTCTTTTTCTGATATGTTAACTTGAGGATTTTTGCAGATGGTATTTATCAAGTTGAGGATGATCCCCTCTATTCCTAGTTTACTGAGATTTTTATCCTGAATGGGTGTTTAATTCTGTCAAAAGATTTTTATGCATTAACTGAAATGACCACGTTTTTCTTCTTTTTTCAATATAATATAAAGAATTATAATAATTGACTTTTGAATGCTAAACCTTGTTATTTCTAGGATAAGCCCACTTGGCCATGATAAACCCAGTCCTATAAATGTATTGCCAAAGTAGGTATGCTAATATTTTATCAAAGAGTTTTGCATCTATATTTGTGGGGTCTGTAATTTTCTTGTAATACAATGTCCTTTTGTTGTTTGTTTGGTTGGGTTTTTGTTTAGTTTTGTTTTGAGATGGAGTCTTGCTCTGTCACCCAGGCTGGAGTGCAGTGGCACTATCTCAGCTCACTGCAGCCTTTACTTCCTGGGTTTAAGTAGTTCTCCTGCCTCAGCCTCCTGAGTAGCTGGGATTATAGATGCCACCACAACTGGCTAATTTTTGAATTCTTTGTAGAGATGGGGTTTTGCCATGTTGGCCAGGCTGGTCTTGAACTCCTGACCTCATGTTTTCCACTGCCTTGGCCTCCCAAAGTGCTAGGATTACAGGCATGAGCTGCCGCTCCTGGACTTAAAATACATATATATATATATACACACACACATACACACACATATATATATAGTCTCTGCTTTGTCACCCAGCTGGAGTATAGTTGCATGGCATGATCATGATTCACTGTAACCTCAAACTTCTGCTTTCATGTGACCAACCTGCCTCAGCCACCTGAGTTGATGGGACTACAGGAGTGCAGCACCACACCCACCTTTTCTTGTCTTAATCAAGTTTTTGTTCCAGAATCACACAGGCCTCCTAAATAAAGCTGTGAAGCATTTCCTTTTCCTGTGTTTTCAGGAAGATCTTGTCTAGTATTAAAATTATTTCTTCATTATTTGACAGAATTCACTAGTAAAGTCCTTTCTATAGGGGGAAGATTTTTTATTGTGAATTAAGCTTCTTTATAGATATAGGACTCTTTACATACTCTATTTCATTGTGTCAGCTTTGCTAATTGTATGTTTTAAGGAATCTGTCTAAGTTTAGTAAATTTTCAAAGTGAGTTGCAGGCCAGGCATGGTGGCTCATGCCTGTAATCCCAGCATTTTGGGAGGCTGAGGTGGGCGGATCACCTGAGGTCAGGAGTTCGAGACCAGCCTGGCGAACATGGTGAAACCCTGTCTTTACTAAAAATACAAAACTTAGCTGGATATGGCGGTGGGTGCCTGTAATCCCAGCTACTCAGGAGACTTGAACCTGGGAGGTGGAGGTTGCAGTGAGCTGAGATCGCACCACTGCACTCCAGCCTGGGCAACAAGAGTGAAACTCCATCTCAAAAAAAAAAAAAAAGAAAGAAAGAAAGTGAGCTGTAGACCAAAAGACAGAAAAATAGCTTAAACATAGAAAGCCACATGGTCAAAGACGTGGCATGTAGTTGTGTGTGTACACACAAGCTGTTTGTTGCAAGAGCGTAAAGGGTGAAAAGTGGTGGAAACAGAGATTGGAGGCTGAACCTGAGTCAGGCACCTCTGAATCCTCTTTTTGACTAGGCCTCATTCTTGGTCCTGTCTTTAGCCTGACAACTCCAGTGGAAGCTGTTGAGGCCAAGGGAAAACTTTCCCTTCACTCTCTGAATGTAACTGCCCCATGGGTTCACCTTGCCCACTGGCTAGACAGAGCCAATTTATCAAGACAGGGGAATTGCAATAGAGAAAGACTAATTCACACAGAGCTGGCTGTGTGGGAAACCAGAGTTTTATTATTACTCAAATCAGTCTCCCTGAGCATTTGGAGAGCAGAGATTTTAAAGACAGTTTGGTGTGTGGGGGGAAGCCAGTGAGCCAGGAGTGCTGATTGATCAGGGATGAAATCACAGGGAGTCGAAGCTGTCTTCTTGGGCTGAGTCTGTTCCTGGGTGGGGGCCACAAGATCAGATGAGCCAGTTTATTAATCTGGGTAGTGCCAGCTGATCCATCAAGTACAGGGTCTGCAAAATATCTCAATCACTGATCTGAGGAACAGTTTAAGGCATCTCAGAATCTTGTAGCCTCCAGCTGCATGACTCCTAAACCATAATTTCTAATCTTGTGGCTAATTTGTTAGTCCTACAAAGGCAGTCTAGTCCCCAGTCGAGAAGGAGGTTTGTTTTGGGAAAGGGCTGTTACTATCTTTGTTTAAAACTATAAACTATAGGCCGGGCGCAGTGGCTCAAGCCTGTAATCCCAGCACTTTGGGAGGCTGAGGCGGGCGGATCACGAGGTCAGGAGATCTAGACTATCCTGGCTAACACGGTGAAACCCCGTCTCTACTAAAAATACAAAAAATTAGCCGGGCATGGTAGCGGGTGCCTGTAGTCCCAGCTACTCGGGAGGCTGAGGCAGGAGAATGGCGTGAACCCGGGAGGTGGAGCTTGCAGTGAGCCGAGATTGCGCCACTGCACTCCAGCCTGGGCAGTAGAGTGAGAATCTGTCTCAAAAAACAAACAAACAAACAAAATCTACCTCTCTTCAAAATGCAAACACACAGCAGCTTATCTCAGTTGATTGTTCACAGAAAAAAAATAAAATAAAATAATTTAAAAAAAAAACAAAAAAACTATAAATTATAAACTAAGTTCTTCCCAAAGTTGGTTCAGCCTGTGCCCAGGAATAAACAAGGACAGCTTGGAGATTAAAAGAAAGATGGAGTTCGCTAAGTTAGATCTCTTTCACTGTCTCAGTCATAATTTTGCAAATGTGGTGTCATGAAGGTTTGCTGAAAATCACTGACAAGATGCAGATTAACAGGAGAATAGGCATACAAATTTATTTGATCATAGCTTTATGTGACATGTGAATCTTCAGAATGAGGACCCAAGGATACAGGGGAAAGTGTCCATTTTTATGCTTAGGTTCCTCAGAATGCACAGCCATGCAGAAATATGATAGGATAGAAAGAGTATGGTCTATTGCAATTAGACTGAGTAGGGAAACCCAGCAAGCCTGTCTATCTAGATTCTTCTTGCCCTCTCTGAGCAGCCTTCCTTCCTTCTGCACGTGGGGCAGGACCCTCTCTGGAATGGGGGACTTATGACATACAGTCAAATAAGATAGGTCGGATAATTTATTTTTAAAAAATCTTTTTAATTAAAATAAATATTTTAAAGAGATAGGGTCTCACTATGTTGCCCAGGTTTGATTGGAACTCCTGGGCTCAACCAGTCCTCCTGCCTCAGCTTCCCGAAGTGCTAGGATTACAGGTGTGAGGCACCACCCCAGGCCCAGATAATTTCCTTCTGACCAGTTTTTACACAGGAAGGTGGGTTGGTGGTGGGAGAGTTAGAATAATATTTTTAGGTTTTTTGACTGGCTTTGGAGAAACAGAGTTCAGGTTTCTACGACCCCCTTGGGGAAGAGGGATTTTTTTCTATGGCTAGCCTTGGGGGGAGAGAAAATGAGAAAAAGAGGGAAGGAGAAGGTCAGAGAAAAACTTTTGCTTCTGAGGCCTTCATTTTGGGGAATTAATTTCTGAGTCTCAACATAGCAAAAATACTACTACACTAGTTTGGAGAGAATTAACCCTCCGCCCTAGATATCTGATTCTCTGGCCTGCCTTCAGCAAAAATCTTACTAAATCAGTTTAGCAAGGATCCCTGCCCCCAACACCCACTCCAGTTCCCTTCTTAAGTAATTTTCCATCCTCTGACCCCCTCACTCTGCTCCTTAGCTTTCCTTGTTTTTGCTGTATTGAGAGTTTTGTTGTTGTTGTTTATTTTTACTTCTTTTTTTTTTGAGACAGAGTCTTGCTCTGTCGCCCAGGCAGGAGTGCAGTGGCACAATCTCGGCTCACTGCAACCTCCATCTCCCAGGTTCAAGCAATTCTCCTGCCTCAGCCTCCCTACAAGTAGCTGGGACCATGGCACATGCCACCATGCCCAGCTAATTTTTGTATTTTTGTTAGAGGTAGGGTTTCACCATATTGGCCAGGCTGGTCTCAAACTCCTGACCTCGTGATCCACCTGCCTCGGCCTCCAAAAGTGCGGGGATTACAGGCATAAGCCACCACGCCCGGCCAGAGTTTGTTTAATTATTATTATTATTTTTTTGAGATGGAGTTTCGCTCTTGTTGCCCAAGCTGGAGTACAGTGGCACAATCTCGGCTAACTGCAACCTCTGCCTCCCAGGTTCAAGTGATTCTCCTGCCTCAGCCTCCCGAGCAGCTCGGGTTACAGGTATGCACCACCACACCCAGCTAATTTTGTGTATTTTTAGTAGAGACAGAGTTTCTCCATGTTGGTCAGGTTGATCTCGAACTCCCAACCTCAGGTGATCCTCCCACCTCGGCCTCCCAAAGTGCTGGGATTACAGGTGTGAGCCACTGCACCCGGCCCGTTATTTTTATTTATTTATTTTGAGACGTAGTTTCACTCATGTTGCCCAGGCTGGAGTGCAGTGGCACAATCTTGACTCACTGCAACCTCCCCTCCCGGGTTCAAGTGATTCTCCTGCATAAGCCTGCCAAGTAGCTGGGATTAAGGCATCCGCCACCACACCCCACTGATTTTTGTATTTTTAGTAGAGACAGAGTTTCTCCATGTTGACCAGGCTGGTCTTGAACTCCTGACCTCAGGTGATCCACCTGCCTCGGCCTCCTAAAATGCTGAAATTTCAGGTGTATTCAGAGTTAAATTTAATCTCTCTCCCTGATTTTGGCTGTCTTGACACGAATATCAATAGTCCTGAATAGTCTTTCTTCCTGTTTTAACAAGTGTCTGAATAATTTTTCCCTTAATGAGGCTGCAGTCCTAAGAAGTTTGGATTAGATTCTCTATGCTTTCAGAGCTTAGAAAAAAATCTAAGCCATGATTAGATTTTTCAGTATGAGACTTAATTTAATGATGACTTTCTGAAGATAAATATACTGGGTTTTTAAATTATAGTCTAACTTATACAAAAGGATTTTTTTTTTTTTTTTTTGAGACAGGGTCTTGCTGTTTCACCCAGGCTGGAGTGCAGTAGTGCCATCCTGGCTCACTGCATCCTCCACCTCTGGAGCTCTAGTGATCCTCTCACCTCAGCCTCCTGAGTAGCTGGGACTATAGGCACGTGCCACCACACTTGGCTAATTTTTGTATTTTTGGTAGAGATGGCATCTCGCCATGTTGCCCAGGCTGGTCTTGAACTCCTGGGCTCAAGAAATCCTCCCACCTTGGCCTCCCAAAATGCTGGGATTACGAGTGTGATATGGTTTGTCTGTGTCCCCATCGAAGTCTCAACTTGAATTCTATCTCCCAGAATTCCCATGTGTTGTGGGAGGGACCCAGGGGGAGGTAATTGAATCATGGGGGCTGGTCTTTCCCATGCTATTCTCGTGATAGTGAATAAGTCTCACGAGATCTGATGGGTTTATCAGGGGTTTCTGCTTTTGCTTCTTCCTCATTTTCTCTTGCCGCCACCATGTAAGAAGTGGACTTTCACTCTCTGCCATGATTCTGAGGCCTCCCAGACATGTGGAACTATAAGTCCAATTAAACCCCTTTTTCTTCCCAGTCTCAAATATGTCTTTATCAGCAGCGTGAAAACAAACTAATACAAGGTGTGAGCCACTGCGCCTGGCCACAAAAGGAAATTTAATGGCCACATGTTGTTCCCAAAATGAAAGGACTAGAGAACCGGGCTTAGAAAAGATGAGGAAGCAGGCAAGCCTCAAGGGACCTGGGGCAGGAAGATGGGAAGTTTCTTAAGGGTGAAGTCGGGGGCCATTTTTTTGGTGTCTTTATAGTTCTGCGTAAGGCTCCAGTTCCATCGGCAGTGAGTTTGTCTGTTGGTTTCTTTGGTCCTCCAAGAGTGGCAAACCCCAGCTATGCCTGCACAATGGAATCACCTGGAGAGTTTAAACATTTTTTTATTTCCCAGCCCTACTCCCAGAAATTCTGAGAGTAATTGGCCTGGGTCTTGGGTTTTTTTTTGGAGATGAAGTCTCACTCTGTCACCCAGGCTGGAGGGCAGTGGCACAATCTTGGCTCACTGGAACTTCTGCCTCCCGGGTTCTAGAAATTCTCCTGCCTCAGCCTCCTGAGTAGCTGGGACTACACGTGCACACCACCATGCTCAGCTAATTTTTTTAAGTTTAATTTTATTTTAGTAGAGACGGGGTTTCACCGTGTTGCCCAGGCTGGTTTTGAACTCCTGAGCTCAGGCAATCTGCCCACCTTGGCCTCCCAAAGTGCTGGGATTACAGGCATGAGCCACTGCACCTGCCCGGTTTTGGTCTTTTCTGGAGCTCCTTGGTGCTTCCAGGATGCAGGAGGGAAAACAGCCCTCTCCTGGGGCCCGAGAGAAGTGCACTGGGGGCTGTCCCTGTTCTGTGCTTTGAAAATGGAATTAAAAACAAAATCCCTTCTAAGCTAGAAAACTTCTCCACAAAGTAAAAGAGAAAGAAAACAATTTTATTATCAAATAAGCATGGAATAGAATATATCCATCACAGGCAATCTGCTAAAAGATTGCAAAGACTGAAAGAAATTTCCCTTTTGTACAGGCAAGTGGCTGCAACACATTGCAGTAAGTAGATTTACAGTGTGGAGTCAGGCGGCAAGTGAGGCCCATCTCCTCTCTGCAAACTGGGAGACAGGGCCATTCTCTTCCTTGATGATTACATTTCAAACTGGGAGACAGGGGCATTCTCTTCCTTGATGATTACATTTCAGACTGGGAGACAGGGGCATTCTCTTCCTTAATGATTACATCTCAAGGAGATGTCTCTTGGGTCCTTGAAACATTCCTGGCATTGGGAGGCAGGCAAGAGGCTTGTTTGGCCATTAGAAGATTTACATATATTTGAAAAGGACAGAGAGGCTGGGGGCGGTGGTTCATGCCTGTCATCCCAGCACTTAATGGGAGGCCAAGGCAGGCGGATCACCTGAGGTCAGGAGTTTGAGACCAGCCTGACCAACAAGGAGAAACCCTATCTCTACTAAAAATACAAAATTAGCTGGGTGTGGTGGCGCATGCCTGTAATCCCAGCTACTCGGGAGGCTGAGGCAGGAGAATCACTTGAACCTGGGAGGTGGAGGTTGTGGTGAGCTGAGATCGTGCCATTGCACTCCAGCCTGGGCAACAAGGGCAAAACTCCGTCTCATAAAAAAAAAAAAAAAAAAAAAAAGAGAGAAAGAAAAGGTAGCGGGGGTGTGGTGGCTTCATGTGAGCCTGTAATCCCAACCCAGCCCTTTTTTTTGAGACAAAGTCTCACTCTGTCATGCAGTGGTGCGATCTCAGCTCACTGCAACCTCTGACCTCCACCTCCCAGGTTCAGGCAATCCTCCTGCTCCCAAGTAGCTAGGATAACAAGCATGAGCTGTCATGCCTGGCCAATCCCAACACTTTGGGAGGCCGAGGTAGGTGGATTGCTTTGAGCCCAGGAGTTCCAGACCAGCCATGGCCGACATGGCAAAACCCCGTCTCAGCTGGGCATGGTGGCTCACACCTGTAATCTCAGCACTTTGGGAAGCCAAGGTGGGCAAATCACTTGAGGTTGGGAGATCAAGACCAGCCTGGCCAACATGGTGAAACCCTGTCTCTACTAAAAGTAAAAAAAAAATTAGCTGGGCGTGGTGGTGCATGCCTGTAGTCTCAGCTATTCAGGAGGCTGAGGTGGGAGGATGGCTTGGGCCCAGGAGGCGGAGGTTGCAGTGAAAAGGTAGAAAGAAAGAAAAGGTGAAAAAAAGAAAAGGTGGCTGAATACGGTGGGTGTCTCACACCTGTAATCGCAAAGCTTTGGGAGGCTGAGGTGGGAGTTCGAGAGCAGCCTGGGCAAGCATAGTGAGATCCCAGTTGTAATTTTATTTTATTTTTTTGAGACAGGGTCTTACTATATCACCCAGGCTGGAGTGCAGTGGCATGATTACAGCTCACTGCAGCCTTGAACTCCTGGACTCAGGCAATCCTCCCACCTCAGCCTCCCAAGTAGCTAGGACTACAGATGCATGTCACCAAGCCCAGTTAACGTTTTTGCATTTCTTGCAGAGACGAGGTCTCTCTATGTCACCCTGGGTGATCTTGAACTCCTGGTCTCAAGTAATCCTCCCACTTTGGCCTCCCAAAGTGCTGGGATTACAGGTGTGAGCCATTGAGCCTAGCAAGACCCCCATCTCCACAAAAGATTTAAAAATTAACCAGTCATGGTGGTGTGTGCCTGTGGTCCCAGTTACTTGGGAGGTCAAGGTGGGAGGACTGCTTGAGCCCAGGAGTTCAAAGTTACAGTAACTTATGATCGCTCCACTGTACTCCAGCCCGGGCCACACAGCAAGATGAAAGAGGAGAGGAGAGGAGGGGAGGGGAGGGGAAAGGCTGCAGGAGTCTCTTATTTTCTCGGGGAATATTAAGCCTACTTATTTCTCCTTTGTATGTGCTTTTGCACTGGAAGCCAGGACCCTCACGTGCCTGTCATTGGAGTTGCTCGGTAGGTTCCTGCTGTGCAGATTCCTGTCCTGTTGGACACAGGCTCACTCACCAGCCTTCCCTGGAGAGGCTCCATCCTGGAGACACCAGCAAAGGGCCACAGTGGAATTCTCCACATGTTCCCGCCGGAACCATTGGGTTGATATGTTATTGGAATGCAAGGCTCATCCCTGTCGTCAGAGGACTGCTGTCATCCTAGAGTTTGACACAGCAGGACCCTGGAGCCACAGCTCTCACCGTGGCCTAACATTGGGATATATGAGGCACCAGTGGACTATCTGGTGGCCTCTGGGACTGAGGGAAGCTTCTGGGTAAGAGCATAGAGAACTTTTTTTTTTTTTTGAGACAGGGTCTCATTCTGTTGCCCAAGCTGGAGTACAGTGGCCTGATCCTGGCTCACCACAGCCTCAACTTTCCTGGCTCAACTGGTCCTCCCACCTCAGCCTCCCTAGTAACTAAAACTACAGGCACAAGCTACCACACCTGGCTATTTATTTTTATTTTTTATTTTTGAGATGGAGTCTCACTCTGTCACAGAGGCTGGAGTGCAGTGTCACAATCTTGGCTCACTGTAACCTTCGCCTCCTGGGTTGAAGCAATTCTCCTGCCTCAGCCACCCCAGTAGCTGGGATTACTGGCATGAGCCACCACGCCAGGTTGATTTTTGTATTTTGAGTAGAGTTGGGGTTTCACCATGCTGGCCAGGCTAGTCTGGAACTCCTGACCTCAGGTCATCCGCCTGTCCTCTGCCTGCCTCGGCCTCCCAAAGTGCTGTGATTACAGGCATGAGCCACCACACCCGGCCTAACCTATGTATTTTAATGCTAAGTTTGATGAAGAGTGAACTGGCATGCAGAAGTGTGATTGAACAGAGGGACATGACCTAATCGTAATAGACCGGGGACTGGCAAGACATGTTTGTTCAGATTCTTCTCTGTGTGCTTGTGTCTTCAGAGATAAGGACATTCCTTTCCTCCGAATGCAGAGAGGACACCTCAAAAATAAGGGTTTAAGGACCTGCTTCAGGGGAAAAGGGTGAAGGGGAGGGTGAGGGTGACCTTCCTGCCTTGGCTGTTTTCTCAAATGTCAAGGGGCCACAATTTGGGGTAGCATGTCCTGACCCCTATGACAGACTTAAAGATATTCAGTGTGCTCTTGTTATCACCTCATCTCTTGGGATCTGAATAATCAACAACCAGAAAGGTCTTGCATGCTTATGGTGGATTGACCAGATGGTCACTGTCTACACAGAGTGGTGTTGACAGGATTCAGGATCTTCCCAGGAGGGTGTATGGTGAAGCCTTGCTGCATGCCATCCTGATGCTCAAACCAGAGTAGAGGACAATGAAACAGCAGTTTCTTTGTGAGGAGATGGACCCCAAGAGGGTGGCTCTGATACGTACTGATATGGTTTGGTTCTGTGTCCCCACCCAAATTTTGTCTGGAATTGTCATCCTAATGTGTCCAGGGAGGGACCTGTAATCCCCACGTGTGGAGGGTAGGAAGTGATTGGATCATGTGAGCGGTTTCCCCTGTGCTGTTCTCGTGATAGTGAGTTCTCCCGAGATCTGATGGTTTTATAAGAATCTGGTATTTCCTCTGCTTGCACTTCTCTTTCCTGCCACCGTGTGAAGAAGGTCCTTGTGTGTCCGGAATTGGTGGGTTCTTGGTCTCACTGACTTCAAGAAGGAAGCCGTGGATCCTCACGGTGAGTGTTATAGCTCTTAAGGTGGTGCTACAGCTCTTAAGGTGGCACGTCTGGAGTTTGTTCCTTCTGATGTTCGGATGTGTTTGGAGTTTCTTCCTTCTGGTGGGTTCGTGGTCTCGCTGGCTCAGGAGTGAAGCTGCAGACCTTCACGGTGAGTGTTACAGCTCATAAAAGCAGTGTGAACCCAAAGAGTAAGCAGTAGCAAGATTTATTGCAAAGAGCAAAAGAACAAAGCTTCCACAGTGTGGAAAGGGACCCAAGCAGGTTGCCACTGCTGGCTCCGCAGCCTGCTTTTATTCTCTTATCTGGCCCCACCCACGTCCTGCTGATTGGTAGAGCTGAGTGGTCTGTTCTGACAGGGCGCTGATTGGTGTGTTTACCATCCCTGAGCTAGACATAAAGGTTCTCCAGGTCCCCATCAAATCAGTTAGATACAGAGTATCAGCACAAAGGTTCTCCAAGGCCCCACCAGAGCAGCTAGATACAGAGTGTTGATTGGTGCACTCACAAACCTTGAGCTACACACAGGGTGCTGATTGGTGTGTTTACAAACCTTGAGCTAGATACAGAGTGCCGATTGGTGTATTTATAATCCTCGATTGGTGCATCCACAAACCTCGAGCTAGACACAGGGTGCTGATTGGTGTGTTTACAATCCCTGAGCTAGACATAAAGGTTCTCCACATCTCCACCAGACTCAGGAGCCCAGCTGGCTTCACCCAGTGGATCCTGCACCGGGGCTGCAGGTGGAGCTGCCTGCCAGTCCCGCGCCGTGTGCTTGCACGCCTCAGCCCTTGGGTGGTCGATGGGACTGGGCGCTGTGGAGCAGGGGGTGGCGCTCGTCCGGGAGGCTCGGGCTGCACAGGAGCCCGTGGAGGGGGTGGGAGGCTCAGGCATGGCGGGCTGCAGGTCCCGAGCCCTGCCCCGTGGGAAGGCAGCTAAGGTCCGGTGAGAAATCGAGCGCAGTGCCGGTGGGTCAGCACTGCTGGGGGACCCAGTACACCCTCCACAGCCGCTGGCCTGGGTGCCAAGCCCCTCACTGCCCAGGGCCGGCAGGGCCAGCCGGCTGCTCCGAGTGGGGGGGCCCGCCAAGCCCACGCCCACCCGGAACTCCAGCTGGCCCGCAAGCGCTGCTCACAGCCCCGGTTCCCGCTTGCGCCTCTCCCTCCACACCTCCCTGCAAGCTGAGGGAGCTGGCTCCCGCCTTGGCCAGCCCAGAAAGGGGCTCCCACAGTGCAGCAGTGGGCTGAAGGACTCCTCAAGGGCCACCAAAGTGGGAGCCCAGGCAGAGGAGGCACCAAGAGCCAGCGAGGGCTGTGAGGACTGCCAGCATGCTGTCACCTCTCACTTGTTTCCCCTTCACCTTCTGCCACGATTGTAAGTTTCCTGAGGCCTCCCCAGCCATGTGGAACTGTGAGTCAATGAAAACTCTTTTCTTTAGAAATTACCCAGTCTCAGGTAGTGTGTGTGTGTGTATATATATATATATATATATATATTTTTTCTTTCTTTCTTTTCTTTTCTTTTCTTTTGAGATGGAGTCTTGCTCTATCACCCAGGCCGGAGTGCAGTGGCATAATCTTGGCTCACTGCAACCTCTGCCTCCCAGATTCAAGCGATCCTCCTGCCTCAGCCCCCCGAGAAGCTGGGATTACAGGCATGGACCACCATGCCTGGCTAATTTTGTATTTTTAGTAGAGACAAGGTTTCTCCATGTTGGTCAGGCTGGTCTCAAACTTCTGATCTCAGGTGATCCACCCACCTCGGCCTCCCAAAGTGCTGTGATTATAGGCGTGAGCCACCGTGCCGGCCAATTTTTTTTTTTTTTAGTAGAGACTGGGTTTCACTATGTTGTCCAGGATGGTCTCGAACTCCAGACCTCAGGCGATCCACCCGCCTTAGCCTCCCAAAGTGTTGGGATTACAGGCATGAGCCACCGCGCCTGGCATGAGTGCCTTTCTAAAAGAGACCTCTGGGAGTCGGTTTAGTGAGAATCCCTCTTCCCTGAAATCTGATCACCCTTGATACCAAGTTGATCATCCTCCACCTTTGATAAGGTGATGCTTTCTAAGTCTAAGTCCCTGGCTTGCCTTTAGCAAGAGTCCCATTAGGCTGGGTTAGCCAGAATCTCATGACCCTTAGTAATTTTCCACCTACTGACCCCATCCTGCTCTTTGGCTATCAGTACCAGCTGTCTCTCCTGCCTTTGGGGTTCAAGCCTGATCTTTCTCCTCTGTTGCAGTAATCTTGGATAAAGTCTTCCCAATCATTTTAACAAGAGTCAGAATAATTTTCCTTTAACATGGTTGAGAAGGAAATAGAGAAATAGCCTGGTGGCTGTTTCTGGTTCTGTTCCTACAAGTAACTGGACTATGGCTAGTGTGACTTTGGGGAAAGAGTTGTCAGTTTCTTGATTTGGTGAATGAACAAGTGGGCAGTGTTTTCAGATTCTTGTCATCCCTTACTCCCTGGCCACAGAAGGACACACTGCAGGGAAAGAATGCGCTGAGGCAAGCAGATGTGGTTATTCCCTGGGGGGCTGGTAGAAAAGTATAAAGTTGAGAATGAAATCCAGGGTTTATCTCTTCATTCTCATTGTTAAGGGAGAACTGCTATGCACTATCAACCAGTCTCTGGTGTTGTAGGGAAGAGGGGTGGGGACTTCCAAACCAGGGAGGAGGCCTCAGAGGGGGCATCTGCACAACACATCCCCGAATTTAAGTAGCACATTAGTGGATACTGCAAGATCACTCCATTTATCTCAGCTAATTTTTATTTTTATTTTTTATTTTTATTTTTTTGAGATGGAGTCTCGCTCTATCGCCAGGCTGGAGTGCAGTGGCGCAATCTCAGCTCACTGCAGTCTCTGCCTCCTGGGTTCAAGCGATTCTCCTGCCTCAGCTTCCCAAGTAGCTGAGACTACAGGTGCGCACCACCCCGCCCAGCTAATTTTTGTATTTTTAGTAGAGACAGGGTTTCATGATGTTGGCCAGAATGGTCTCAATCTCTTGACCTCGTGATCTACCTGGCTCGGCCTCCCAGATTGCTGCGATTACAGGCGTGAGCCACCTCACTTGGCTTATTTTTCTTTTCTTTTTTTTTTTTTTTGAGACGGAGTCTCACTTTGTCACCCAGGCTGGCATGTGATGGCTTGATCTCAGCTCACTGCAACCTCCGCCTCCCGGGTTCAAGCAGTTCTCCCTCGCTCAAGTGATTCTCCCACCTCAGCCTCCCCGTAGCCAGGACTACAGGTGCATGCCACCACAGCCAGCTATTTTTTGTTAGTCACTTCTCAAAAATGAAAGAGGGCTGGATGCAGTGTCTCACACCTATAATCTGAATGTCTTGGGAGGCTGAGGTGGGAGAATTGTTTGAGCCCAGGCATTTGAGACCAGTCTGAGCAACATAAGGAGACATATCTCCATAAAAAATAAAAAAAATTAGCCAGGCATGGTGGTGCATGCCTGTAGTCCCAGCTACTCAGGAGGCTGAGGTGTGAGGATTGATTGAGCCCTGGAGGTCGAGGCTGCAGTGAGCCATGATCTCACCACTGTGCTCCAGCCTGGGCAACAGAGTGAGACTCTGTCTGGAAAAAGTAAAAATACATATAAAATAGTAAATGAAAGTGCTTTTGATATATACTGCTGATTTTTTTTTTTTTTTTTTTTGACGGAGTCTTGCTCTGTCACCCAAGCTGGAGTGCAGTGGTGCAATATCAGCTCACTGCAACCTCTGCCTCTCAGGTTCAAGTGATTCTCCTGCCTCAGCCTCCCGAGTAGCTGAGATTACAGGCACCTGCCACCATGCTGGCTAATTTTTGTATTTTTAGTAGAGACGAGGTTTCAGCATGTTGGCCAGGCTAGTCTCGAACTCCTGACCTCAGGTGGTCCACCTGCCTCAGCCTCTCAAAGTGCTGGGATTACAAGCATGAGGCACCGTGTCTAGCCATCAAATACAATTTATAGGAAAAAGATTAATCAAAGTGTCCATCTAAATCAACACAATTTTCATTATTGTTTTTAAAAGTTCTATATGAAACCCAGAATATAAAATGTATAAAGTTTTACATTAAGTAGATCCTCTTACTCGATCCTCTTACTAGAATGTGATTTCTTTTCCACCTAGAGACTGGTGAAAAGGGGCAATTGTCAAGGGAAAAGAGAAAGAGAAGGGAAGTAATAGTAGATGTGGGAAGGGGAGTGGCCCTTAAAACCACAGCCCTCATTAGGGAGAGACCCTTAGAACTATATATACCAGATTAGTTCACAACAAAGAAAACAAAATACAGTTAAGCATCCTCATTTGGGGGGGAGGGGGTAGTGCAATGATAGTGAATGAGAATATCAATATTATCCGTTTTCCTTTTAGACATTAAGAGCTTTACAAGCATGAATTTAAGTTCCCAAATTAGTTGCCAAATATTTAGCTTTTCCAGCCCCAAGTTTCTGATCGCAAAAATGAAAGCGGACAGGCAACTTGAATATTCGTTCTATGCTTCTGTGACCTGTGTGATTTATGGTTTAATAGTATGTATGTATGTATTTATTTATTTATTTATTTTTGAGACAAAGTCTCGCTCTGTCCCAGGCTGGAGTGCAGTGGCATTATCTTGGCTCACTGCAACCTCTGCCTTCCGGGTTCAAGAATTCTCCTGCCTCAGCCTCCCGAGTAGCTGGAATCACAGGCGGGCACCACTATGCCTGGCTAATATTTGTATTTTTAGTAGAGATGGGCTTTCACCATACTGGCCAGGCTGGTCTCAAACTTGTGACGTCGTGATCCACCCACCTTTGCCTCCCAAAGTACTGGGATTACAAGCATGAGCCTCCACACCTGGCCACTTTTTTGTTTGTTTGTTTGTTTGTTTATTTGAGGTGGAGTCTTGCTCTGTCGCTCAGGCTGGAGTGCAGTGACCCAATCTTGGCTCACTGCAACCTCCGCCTCCCGGGTTCAAGCAATTTTCCTGCCTCAGCCTCCTGAGTCACTGGGATTACAGGTGCGTGCTACCACGCCCGGCTACTTTTTGTGTTTTTAGTAGACACAGGATTTTACCATGTTGGTCAAGCTGGTCTCGAACTCCTGACCTCATGATCCACCCGCCTTGGCCTCCCAAAGTGCTAGGATTACAGGCATGAGCCACCGTGCCTTGTCTGGTTTAATAGTCTTTTTAATAAGGAGGGCTAATAATTATTTTGTCTCCTGTGGTATAAGTGATTGTTATTGACTACCAAGAATAAAGGGAAATAATTCTCTAGTCTTCATGAAGTGCCCCCGTTGCAGGAGAGGACGTGAGGGGTTAACACCTCTCTCTCTCTCCAAGAGCTGAGGCATTCTGTCTTCTGTTATAATGAGCAGGGGGCAATTTGTCACCTGCTCCTTGCCACTAATGCCCACAAGTTGATTGGCTTCAGGCAGTTTACCTCCCAAGGGGCCTGAAGCACATAAATTCACAGTAGAGGCTCTGTCTTATTACTTCATCTGCCAGGACGTCATCTATCCACCTTCCTCCTTAGACAAGACTGATGGAAGTTTCCTTAGCATGCAGAGTTGTTAGTTCTCCGTATTCCTCCCTGGGGAAGCCTTCTGCTTTCCTTTAAGGGGTCTTCAGGGCACCAGTACATTTGGTGCTGCTGTTCTCAGTTTAACATAAGTTATAACAATCCTGAGTCAATTTCTTTTGCACAACAAGTCTGTGTAAAAAGGCTGCTCTGCAAAGGTTTCTGCTAGGTGCTGCCAGGAACACAAAACAGGAATAGGATATAACAAGAATGCATCAGTTAGGGATTGCCTTTGGCAGCATATAACAGCAAGCACAAAAAATAGTGACTTGGCCGGGCGCGTTGGCTCATGTCTGTAATCCCAGCACTTTGGGAGGCTGAGGCAAGGGGATCACAAGGTCAGGAGATTGAGACCATCCTGACTAACATGGTGAAACCCTGTCTGTAATAAAAATAAAAAAATTAGCCAGGCGTGGTGGCACCCACCTGTAGTCCCAGCTACTCGAGAGGGCGAGGCAGGAGAATCGCTTGAACCTGGGAGGTGGAGGTTGCAGTGAGTGGAGATCGGGCCACTGCACTCCAGCCTGGGCGACAGAGCAAGACTCTGTCTCAAAATAATAATAATAATAATAATAGTGACTCAAACTCAAAGGTTTATGAAAAAGTAGCATGGGACTGGTGGTTTTTGGAGTTTCCCAACTGGATGACGTGGTTGAGGTCTCCGTGTCTCCTGCCTGCCTTCCTTTTAGTCCCAAGATAGCTGCCGGAGCTGCAGCCGTGCCACCACAGACAGGAGGAGAAGGGAAGCACAGAGGACGCAGCCAAGTGTGTACTCCCCGTGTCCCCCACTTTTTTTTCTTTTTTTTGAGACAGAGTTTTGTTCTGTTCCACAGGCTAGAGTGCAGTGGTGCAATCTCAGCTCAGTGCAACCTCTACCTCCTGGGCGCAAGTGATTTTCCTGTCTTGGTCCCCAAGTAGCTGGAACTACAGGCACACACCACCACACCCAGCTAATTTTTGTATTTTTTTGTAGACACGGACTTTCGCTATATTACCCAGGATGGTCTTGAACTCCTGAGCTCAAGCAATCCTCCCACCTCAGCCTCAGTGCTGAGATTACAGGCATGAGCCACCACACCCACCCCACAGAACTTTTATCATCTTGCAGAACTGTATAGGGGAGGGGAAAAAGCTTCTCCCCTACCCTTCCAGGTTTACCAGCTGGGGCCCTGGAAATTAAACTGACAAAAGACAGATTAACAAGAGAAAAACAAACATGTTTGTTAACATGTGCACTGTGCATACACAGGGAGCACTCAGGGATGAGTAACTCAGAGGGGTGGTTAGACACGAGCTTGTATTGTATCTTGACAAAGAACGATATATTTGTAGAGAAGTGATGAGACAGAGGAAAAGATGTCTAGGCTTTTCTAAACAGTAATCCGTGGGAAGGTGAAGATGTGCAGGGAAACTTGGGAAGGAAGATTGTTGTTTTGGCAAGGTTTGTTACCTAGATTCCCCTATGGGTGCTGTCTCTGGGCCAAAAAGAGTCTCAGGTGAGAAAGCGTCTAAGCCTGCTTTTAGGCAAATGAGGGGGAGGACAGAGAGCTTTTTTGGCATCTGCTGCTTCTCAATTATTGAGTCTTTGGCTCAAAATAATAATTATGTCAAAAGACATGTTTTGGGATAACACTTTTTTTTTTTGAGATGGAGTCTCGCTCTGTCGCCCAGGCTGGAGTGCAGTGGCGCAATCTCGGCTAACTGCAACCTCTGCCACCCAGGTTCAAGTGATTCTCCTGCCTCAGCCTCCTGAGTAGCTGGGACTACAGGTGCCCACCACCACGCCTGGCTAATTTTTATATTATTGGTAGAGACAGGGTTTCACCATATTGGCCAAGCTTGTCTTGAACCCCTGACCTTGTGATCTGCCCACCTGGGCCTCCCAAAGTGCTGGGATTACAGGCGTGAGCCACCGCGCCCAGCTGGGATAACACTTCTTTTTGAGGCAACGTCTCACTCGGTTACCCAGGCTGGAGTGCAGTGGCTTGATCATGCCTCACTGTAGCCTCAACTTCCTGGGCTTAGGTGATCCTCCCACTTCAGCCTCCAGATTAGCTGGTACTACAGGCATGCAATCTGCCTGCCTCCACCTCCCAAAGTGCTATGATTACAGGCATGAGCCACCACAAGCATCCTGGGATAGCACATTCTGATGCCCTACAAATGAAACCCTGTACCCATTAAAAAATAACTCCCCATTTTTCCTGGCTTTGTTTTGTGGTACAAAATACATATATATTCTGCCAGGCGCAGTGGCTCACGCCTGTAATCTCAGCACTTTGGGAGGCCAAGGCGGGGGATCACAAGGTCAGGAGATTGAGACCATCCTGGCCAACATGGTGAAACCCCCGTCTCTACTAAAACTACAAAAATTAGCTGGATGTGATGGCGCATGCCTATAATCCCAGCTGCTCGGGAGGCTGAGGCAGGAGAATTGCTTGAATCTGGGAGGCGGAGATTGCAGTGAGCCGAGATCGTGCCACTGCACTCTAGCCTGGCAACAGGGCAAGACTCTGTCTCCAAAAAAAAAAAAAAAAAAAAAAAACCACAAACTATATATATATATATATATAAAATGTTAGAGACTTTTAAATGTGTGTCTTGTTCTCTTGAATTATCCATTGTGGGGATGAGGAGTAAGTGAGAGACCCAACCCAAACAGTTAATTCTCCCCATTTACTCCAATCCTGGCTTCTGTCCTCCGTCTTACCTACCTGCTGGAGCTCACCACGCTTACATAATGTTCGTAATTAGGTGAACGTGCTCTCCACTTGTATGTGTTTCCCGCAAGTGTACTGAAATTTCTCATCTGTTGGCCACCACTTTCTCCTGCACCACCACCTCATTCTTGCTTTATTTGGATTTGTTCACTCCTGTGCCTCTGAATTCTGTATCATGAGGCCCAATCAGGTGAGAGGTAGGTATGTATGATTGGTCTGCCATCCTGAATTGAAATTCCTTATCTTTTTAAAACCACTACTTAGTTTTCTGTATTAAAAAGGTGCCATAGTTTATTTAAATTTCCCTTTTGATGGACATTTAGCTTGTTTCCATTTTTCCATTGTGATAAACTCTACTTCTATAAACACATGTATACATGCATGAATGTTTCCATGGGATAGCTTTTTGGAAATGCAATTGTTGTCATAAAGTACATGCATACGGTAAATGTTGATAGATGCTTCAAAGAGTTCATCTAAAAATTCCATAAAAATTTTCTACCAAAATTGTATGGGGATATGGTCTTCCTCCCCTTTCCATATATGTACATATGCATTGGTCTGTACTGTATGTTATTAATCTTTAATATTTATGCCCATCTAAATAGTTTAAATGATATCTCACTGTTTTACTTTACATTTCTCTGATAACTGTTAAGAGAAAGCATCTTTTATTGACCATCCATATATATAGTTTTTTTTGAGATGGTGTCTTGCTCTGTTGCCCAGGCTGGAGTACAATGGTATGATCTTGGCTCACTGCAACCTCTGCCTCCTGGGTTCAAGCAATTCTCCTGCGTCAGACTCCCGAGTAGCAGGGATTACAGGTGCCTGCCACCACACCTGGCTATTTTTTGTGTTTTTAGTAGAGATGAGGTTTCACTATGTTGGCCAGGCTGGTCTTGAACTCCTGACCTCAGGTGATCTGTCCGCCTTGGCCTCTCAAAAGTGCTGGGATTACAGGTGTGAGCCACTGCGCCCGACCAGTTTATTTTCTTTATAACTTGTGTATTTCATGTCCTAATTAGTAAATACGTTACCATCTAAGACTTATAGAAATATACTCCCTTGGGCCGGGCACTGTAGCTCACGCCTGTAATCCAAGCACTTTGGGAAGCTGAAGCAGGTGGATCACGAGGTCAAGAAATCGAGACCATCCTGGCCAACATTGTGAAACCCCATCTTTACTAAAAATACAAAAATTAGCTGGGCGTGGTGGCATATGTCTGTAGTCCCAGCTATTCGGGAGGCTGAGGCAGGAGAATCACTTGAACCTGGGAGGCGGATGTTGCAGTGAGCTGAGATTGTACCATTGCACTCCAGCCTGGGCGACAGAGCAGGACTGATTCTCAAAAAAAAAAAAAAAAAGAAAAGAAAGAAAAAAGAAAAGAAATATACTCCCTTGGTTTCTTTCAGTGCTTTTATAATACACTTACATCTAGGACCTTAGTCAATAAAATAAATTTTAAGGATATGTGATCTGAGGAAAATATTGCAGTTTTTCCACAGAGATCGTTGTTTCAACACTATTATTTTAAAAATAATCCATTCTGTGGTGGCACATGCCTGTAATCCCAACGCTTTGGGAGAGCGAGGTGGGAGGATCCCTTGGATCCTCAGGAGCTCAGGAGTTTGAGACCAGCTTGGGCAACATAGTGAGACCCTGTCTCTATAAGAAATAAACAAAATTAGTTGGGCATGGTGGTATGCACCTGTAATCTACTCAGTGGCTGAGGTGGGAGATTTGCTTGAGCATAGGAGGTCAAGGCCTGGGCAACAGAGCAAGAGCCTGGCTTTAAAACCAACAATTAATAAAAAATAACTGTGACCTTTGTCATGTACTAAACTCCCATTTGTTGAGTTGCCTCCATCAGTGTGAAAGCCACTAATTTTTGTTTCAATGCCGTTGGCTACTTTGACTTGTGATAGGGTTGTGTGCTCTCATTCTTCCTCTCCTTCAACATTTTCCTGGCAGATTTTCTTTCTTTCATTTTCTTTTTTCTTTTCTTTTCTTTTCTTTTTTTTTTTTTTTTGAGACAGGTCTTACACAGGCTAGAGGGCAGGGTCTTGCCTAGGCTGGAGTATAGTGGTGTGATCTTGGCTGACTGCAGCCTTGACCTCCCAGGTTCAAGCAATCCTCCCACTTCAGCTTCCTGAGTTTCCGGGACCACAGATGAGGTGCATGCCACTATGCCTGGCTAATTTTGTTTATTTTTTGTAAGGGTAGGGACCTCACTATGTTGCCCAGCCTGGTCTCAAACTCCTAGACTCAAGCAATTAGCCTGCCTCGGCCTCCCAAAGTGCTGGGATTACAGACATGAGCCACCGCTGCAGGCCTATTTTCTTTTCTTTTTTTTTTTTTTTTTTTGAGACAGAGTTTTACTCTTGTCACCCAGGCTGGAAAGCAGAGGTGAGATCTCGGCTCACTGCAACCTCTGCCTCCCAGGTTCAAGCAATTCTGCCTTGGCCTCCAGAGTAGCTGGGATTACACGCATGTGCTACCATGCCTGGCTAATTGTTGTTTTTGTTGTTTTTGAGACAGAGTCTCGTGCTGTTGCCCAGGCTGGAGTGCAGTGGCACAATATTGGCTAACTGCAACCTTCACTTCCCAGGTTAAGGAGATTATTGTGCCTCAGCCTCCTGAGTAGCTGGGATTAGAAGTGCCTGCCACCACACCTGGCTAATTTTTGTATTTTTAGTAGAGACGGGGGTTTCACCGTGTTGGCCAGGCTGGTCTCGAACTCCTGACCTCAGGTGATCCACCCACCTAGGTCTCCCAAAGTGCTGGCTAATGCAATAGGCGGGAAAAAACCAGGGAGTATGAATAATAAAATAGATGACTGTCTTACACACAAAATGCATAACGGTTAATGGAAAAACTAGTGGAACTAACAGGAAAGTTCCATAAGATGGATAGATACAGTTCGGACAAACAATAACCACTAGCTTTTTTTTTTTTTTTGAGACGGAGTCTCGCTCTGTTGCCCAGGCTGGAGTACAATGGTGTGATCTTGGCTCACTGCAACCTCTGCCTCGCAGGTTCAAGGGATTCTCCTGTCTCAGCCTCCCAAGTAGCTGGGACTACAGGCGCCCGCCACCACGCCCGGCTAATTTTGGTATTTTTAGTAGAGACGGGGTTTTACCATGTTGGCCAGGATGGTCTCGAACTCCTGACCTCGTGATCTGCCCACCTCGACCACCAGGACCTCAACCACCTGGTTTTCTTATTTTATATGAAAAGTCCATATTTTTAAATTTATGAAATTTATGTAGACAATTATATTTTTCAGTCTTCAAAATAAAATTTGTGATTTTTGTTTTCTCTTATTTACTTATTATCTTATTCACTATTATTTTATTTATCTTATTTGTTTAATTTTCTACTTGTTTATTATTAGGTTAGTACAAAAGTAATTGCAGTTTTTGCCATTATAATGTCTTATTTATTTATTTGCCTTTTTTTTTTTTTTTTTTTTTTTGAGACGGAGTCTCACTCTGTCACCCAGGCTGGAGTGCAGTAGCGCAATCTTGGCTCACTGCAAGCTCCGCCTCCCGGGTTCACGCCATTCTCCTGCCTCAGCCTCCCGAGTATCTGGGACTACAGGCGCCTGCCACCAGGCCTGGCTAATTTTTTTGTATTTTTAGTAGAGACGAGGTTTCACCGTGGTCTCAATCTCCTGACCTTGTGATCCGCCCGCCTTGGCCTCCCAAAGTGCTGGGATTACAAGCATGAGCCACCGCGCCCGGCCTATTTGTCTAATTTTTAAAATTTTTCGTGAAAAGGGGGATCTTGCTATGTTGCCCAGGCTATTAATCCTGGCTTCAGGTGATCCTCCCGCTCCAACCTCCCACAGTGCTGGTATTATAGGCTTGAGCCACTGTGTCTGGCCTTGTTCTTCATTTTTAAAATTGACACAGAATAACTGTACATATTTATGGGGTACATCGTGATATTGTGATACATATAATGTAAGTGATCAGTTCAGGGTAATTAGCATATTCATCATCTCAAATATTTATCATTATATTGGGAGCATTCGATATCCTTCTTCTAGCTATCTGAAACTACATAATATAGTATTATTAACTATAGTCATTCCACAGTGCTATGGAACACTAGAACTTATTCCTCCTATCTAAGCTGTAAAAATTTATAATTTTTGGCCGGGTGCGGTGGCTCACGCCTGTAATTCCAGCACTTTGGGAGGCCGAAGCGGCTGCATCACGAGGTCAGGAGATCGAGACTATCCTGGCTAACAAGGTGAAACCCCGTCTGTACTAATAGCCAGGCGTGGTGGCAGGCGCCTGTAGTCCCAGCTACTCCCCAGGCTGAGGCAGGAGAATGGCATGAACCCGGGAGGCGGAGCTTGCAGTGAGCCGAGATTGTGCCACTGCACTCCAGCCTGGGTGACAGAGCAAGACTCTGTCTCAAAAAAAAAAAAAAAAATTATAATTTTATACTCTGATATACTTGTCACTGTAAACAGCAAAAATCAAATGGGCACATCTGTAATAAAATAATACATTCAGATAGAAGATATTATAAAATATTTCCTTGGCAATAAAAAGCTTCTAACTTCTGTAGTGAACACTCTAAATTCTGAGAAAAAAATTGTCAGGCCTCTAAGCCCAAGCTAACCCATCATATCCCCTGTGACCTGCAGGATATGCTCCAGATGGCCTGAAGCAGCTGAAGATCCACAAAAGAAGTGAAAATAGCCTTAACTGATGACATTCCAACACTGTGATTTGTTTCTGCCCCACCCTAACTAATCAATGTACTTTGTAATCTCCCCCACCCTTAAGAAGGTTCTTTGTAATTCTCCCCACCCTTGAGAATGTACTTTGTGAGATCCACCCGCTGCCCGCAAAAACATTGCTCCTAACTCCACCGCCTGTCCCAAAACCTATAAGAACTAATGATAATCGGCCGGGCACTATGGCTTACGCCTGTAATCCCAGCACTTTGGGAGGCCGAGGTGGCCGGATCATGAGGTCAGAAGATCCAGACCATCCTGGCTAACACAGTGAAACCCTGTCTCTAGTAAAAATACAAAAAAATTAGCTGGGCGTGGTGGTGGGCACCTGTAGTCCCAGCTACTCGGGAGGCTGAGGCAGGAGAATGACGTGAACCCGGGAGGCGGAGCTTGCAGTGAACCAAGACCGCGCCACTGCACTCCAGCCTGGGCGACAGAGCAAGACTCCATCTCAAAAAAAAAAAAAAAAAAAGAACTAATGATAATCCCACCACCCTTTACTGACTCTCTTTTCGGACACAGCCCGCCTGCACCCAGGTGAAATAAACAGCCTTGTTGCTCACACAAAGCCTGGTTGGTGGTCTCTTCACACTGATGCATGTGACAAAAATGTCCATAGAATCTTGGGGCAAAAATATTTCCAAAACATATAAAATTCAGTCTGTATATTGAGATAGAGGAAATTTATCTTGTATGAAGCTACCTAGCTACTCAAAAGCAGTTGAATATTGTGTTTTAGCAATTACAGAAAGAGTACCCATCTTAGATAAAACGTAACCTTCAGGATAGTAGAAGTGTGGAATCTACCAGATTGCTCACTGTGGGGATGAAACCCAATCCACATGCTGTGCCCAGGATCCTGTGAATAAATCTCTTCTAAGGCATGGAAATGGCATCACTAATTCTTGAGTAGTCTGACAATGTGCCTATTTGTAATCATAGATTTCTTTTTTCTTTTTCTTCTTGAGACAGGGTCTTGCTGTGTTGCCCAGGTTGGAGTGCAGTGGCGTGATCTCGGCTCACTGCAATCTCTGCTTCCCAGGTTCAAGCGATTCTCCTGCCTCAGCCTCTTGAGTAGCTGGGATTACAGGCGCCCACCACCATCCTTGGTTAATTTTTGTATTTTTAGTAGAGACAGGTTTTCGCCATGTTGGCCAGAATGGTCTCAGACTCCTGGCCTCAAGTGATCTGCCTGCCTCGGCCTCCCAAAGTACTGGGATTACAGGGGTGAGCCACCTTGCCCACCAGTTTCTCATTTTATTCAATAACTTATCTTCTGGCTTCATATCCCAGAGTTAGCTTCCCAGAAATATTTTTTTTAAGCTTTCAGGACACCTGGAATGGTCTTTTGCTCCTCTTCACCTTGTTAGCCCTGTTAGTCCTTTAGAATTCAGCATAACCACCACTTCATCAATCAGCTCTTTTTGATGCCCAGGCAGGGCCAGACCTTCCTGGTGGGTGCCTAGAGCTCTCCTAACTTCACATTCCAGTCATCTATCACAAGCATGGCCCTGCACCAAAGCTCCATGGGGCATGGATCAGGCGTGCTCCCCCTCCAGCAAAGTATTTCGAGCCATATTCATCCATATTTGTGCAACAAATGACTGGATAGTGTATTAGTTCATTCTTGCATCGCTATAAAGAACTACCTGAGACTGGATAGTTTATAAAGAAAAGAGGTTGAATTGGCTCACGGTTCTGCAGGGTGTACAGTGAGCATGGCTGGGGAGGCCTCAGGAAACTTACAATCATGGCAGAAGGTGAAAGGGAAGCAGGCATGTGCTACATGGCTGGAGCAGGAGGAAATGGACGATGGGGGAGGTGCTACACACTTTTAGACAACCAAATCTCATGAGAACTCACTATCACCAGAGTAGCAAGGGGGATGTCTGCCCCAACAATCCAATCACCTCCCACCAGGCCCCTCCTCTCACACTGGGGATTACAATTTGCATGAGATTCGGGTGGAGACACAAGTCCAAACAATATCAGATAGGTTTCAGTCTTGAGTTTTGTAAAAATTCTTGATTTGACTGTGCTATGTTGTGAATGTGTTCCCCAAAATTTATGTGTTGGAAACTTAATCCTCAATGCAGCAGTGTTGGGAGGTGGAACTCATAAAAGGTGATTAGGTTATGAGGGCTCTGCCTTTATGAATGGATGAATGCTGTTATTGCAGGAATGGGCTTCTGATAAAATAATGAGTCCAGCCTGCTTCCCCTTGCTTGCTCCTGGGTACTCTCTTGCTCTTCCACCTTCTGCCATGGGATGAAGCAGCAAGGAGGCCCTCACAAAATGCAGCCCCTTGAACTTGGACTTCCTAATCTCCAGAACTGTATGAAATACAATTTTGTTCTTTTTTTTTTTTTTTTTGAGACAGAGTTTTGCTCTTGTTGCCCAGGCTGTAGTGCAATGGTCCAATCTCGGCTCACTGCAACCTCCGCCTCCCAGATTCAAACAATTCTCCTGCCTCAGCCTCCTGAGTAGCTGGTATTACAGGTGCCCACCAACACACCTGGCTAATTTTTTGTATATTTAGTAGAGACAGGGTTCCACCACGTTGTCCAGACTGGTCTCAAACTCCTGACCTCAGGTGCCACCTGCCTCGGCCTCCCAAAGTGCTGGGATTACAGACGTGAGCCAATTTTGTTCTTTATAAATTAACTAGTCTGTGGTATTCTATTGTAAACCAAAAACAAAATTCGAAGCCTCCCCACCCCTCCTGCCAACCATCTGAATGGACCCTTCCTTTCAGCCAAGGACTTTCCAAAGTTGTCTCAGGCCATGACAGGAAGGGAGGGTTGGACATACCTCATTACACCCTTACCCTGCCTTCTTTTGGGATTCAGGAAAAGCTGACCAGCATTTAATATCAACACAGATCTTAAGTATAATAAGAAACTTTTACAGTCTATTCTCACTGAAGCCTGCTACCTGGAGGCTTTATCTGCATGATACAACTTTGATCTCTACAACCCCTTATCATTCCTTTATCAGACATTCCTTTCTATTGATTCCAGGTCGTTAGATAATAACTTAACTCTTTCAACCACTTGTCCTGCCTTTCCAGACTGAACCAATGCATATCCTACATGTTTTTGATTGATGTCTCATGTCTCCTTTAAATGTATAAAACTAGGTTGTGCCTTGACCACCTTGGGCACACGCTCTCATGGTCTCCTATGGGCTGTGTCATGGGACGTTGGTCACTCATATTCGCCTCAGAATAACTATCTTCAAATATTTTACAGATTTTTGACTCTTACTGTAGACACCCTTAGAGCAGAACAAACAGACTAAGATAAGGCCCTTTTTTTGTGTGTGTGAGATGATGTTTCACTCTTGTTGCCCAGGCTGGAGTGCAATGGTGCCATCCTGGTTCACTGCAAACTCCGCCTCCCAGGCATGCGCCACCAGGCCTGGCTAATTTTGTATTTTTAGTAGAGACGGGGTTTCTCCTTGTTGGTCAGGCTGGTCTCGAACTCCCGACCTCAGATGATCCATCCACCTTGGCCTCCCAAAGTGCTGGGATTACAGGCGTGAGCCACCATGCCCAGCCCTGAAGACAGGGCCATTTAAGGTAGGATATGAGTAGGAGGTCCCGTTGGTTCACTCAACCTTTGATAGTGCTGCATCAACACCTTTGTTTAGCACCATCAGTGTTTGTCACATCCATCCCATTTTTCATCCAAAGTCTTCCAACTGCTGGGACAAGTTTCTTGACTCTTGCCTCTGTCTCTCCATTTTCTTTTCTTTCTTTCATTCTTTTTCTTTCTTTCTTTCTTTCTTTCTTTCTTTCTTTCTTTCTTTCTTTCTTTCTTTCTTTCTTTTCTTTCCTTTCTCTCTCCCTCCCTCCCTCCCTTCCTCTCTGTCTCTTTCTTTCTTTTTCTTTCTTTGTCTTTCTTTTTTCCTTCCTTCCTTCCTTCCCTCCCTCCCTCCCTCTCTCTCTCTCTTTCTTTCAATCTTCCCACCTCAGCACCCCAAGTAGTTGCAACTACAGGGGTATGCCACCACACCCAGGTAATTTTTTGTATTTTTTTTTTTTGGTAGACACAGGGTTTCACTGTGTTGCCCAGGCTTATCTCAAACTCCCACCTCAGCCTCCCAAAGTGCTGGGATTACAGGTGTGAGCCACTGCACCAGGCCATTAAATCACTTTAATGTCCTTGTTATCAGTAAGACCTATACAGGGAAGCTGAGACAGGTGATCTGATAAGGATTTGTGGATTGTCCTCTGATTCTGCAGAAGTAATGTCACAGGCTACACCCATGCAAAAGGAGCCCCCTTAACCACAGCATTTACCATGACCTGAGTAACGGCATATTCAGTGGGTGAATATTCCAGTCATCATAAAGCCAATCCCACATGGCTTGCATACAAAGCATTTCAGCTGCTTCATCTGCAGGGCTCCACTTAGCACCAAGGTGGAGTCCGGTGGTAAACAGACCTTTCAGTGGCTTTACTCAGTCCACCAGGCTGGCTGTTCCCTAGGGAATTACCTGTGTGTGTCTGGATCATGTACAGTCATTAGTGATTGTTTCATAGTGAACTGTAGGTCCTGCATCAGCCTAACTTGCTCTTCTACTCTGTGGCATTCAAAACCAAAAATACGGCCCCTAAAAGAGTTACTTTCACAATCCACTTTAGTAAAGTCTCCTCAGGAAGCTGGTGGACTGATTCACAGAATGAAACAACTCCTTCACTCTGTACCCCTGGCTGTAGTCCTTTCTTAGTTTTGCCGTCCTCTCACATAGACAACCTTGTTGGTGAGCAGAGGTCTTGGAAGTACTTTTTTTTTTCTTTTTTTTCTTTTTTTTTTGAGACGAGGTCTGACTCTGTCGCCAGGCCAGAGTGCAGTGGCATGATCTCGGCTCACTGCAACCTCCGCCTCCCAGGTTCAAGCAATTCTCTTGCCTCAGCTTCCCAAGTAGCTGGGATTACAGGCACACGCCACCACGCCTAGCTAATTTTTGTATTTTTAGTAGAGACAGGGTTTCACCATGTTGGCCATGATGATCTCAATCTCTTGACCTTGTGATCTGCCTGCCTCGGCCTCCCAAAATGCTGGGATTACAAGTGTGAGCCACCGCCCCCGGCTGGAAGTACTTTTTCTTTTGCGGGTGGCTCTGAGGCTAGTGGCTGAAGCTTGGACTAACCCACATCTGAGTTTGGTCTAGCCTCAAGGTCCAAGCCAGCACTCTCTTTTAATTTCATTTTAGCTATTACATTCTCACAGTACCCTCAGAATTGTATGTTTAGCATGCTTCTGATTATTTTGCATTTCCTTATGTACCCAAAGGGCCAACTCCTCAAGAGTTGGATCTAATACCATCTCCAAATTCCATGGGTAACTTTTACCTTTAGTCACTGAATGCAGCCCAGCTGCACTTTCATACCATGGGTGACCACGTAGCCATCCAGGGATCAAAGGTTCCTGATCTCTCATCCTTTCATCCTTTCTCTTTCCAAACCACTTGTTTCCATGAGTCAGGAATGTTCTAGCAAATCCCTAGAAATCCCTTCTCTAACATCAAATGTATAGGAAAAAAATCTACTTTTTTATCTCAACTTTAGAACACTTCTGTGACCAAATGTGTGAGTTGTTTGCCTGCAACAAATTCAATTCAGTTCCTTGGAAGATACCAACTGGGTGTCCTAAAATTTAACTCAATTCTGACAACATCTGTCTGAGATAGCATCAAATGCCACAGGTTAAGGGCTGTGTCCCACAAGACTGCCCCACCCTCAGCTTCCGCTGCCAATTTCAAATCTAGGTATTGCCTGTATTTCTGACAAACAAGCTATACATCCAGCATTCCTAAGACCCCCTTCTTGTGCTTGATAATTTGCTAGAATGGCTTACAGAATTCAGGAAAATGGTCTATTTACTAGATTGTGGGTTTATTATAAAGGATACAACTCAGGAACAGTCAGATGAAGAGATACATAGGGTCAGGTCTGGCGGAGGGCGAGGGCTCCATGCTTTTTTCAGGGCACCGCCCTGCAGACCCATCCATGTGTTCACCGACTTGGAGGCTTCTCAGTGTGTTATTGTTTAATCCATTTTCCACTGGTAGACATTTAGGCTATTCCCATTTATTTTGCTCCCACAAACAATGCTGCAATTAATTGCCTACATCTCATGTGCTTAGTGTAGTGTCTTTCTAGGGAAGCACTTCCCAGTCTTGTCGCATGACTACACAGTGGACGTGGAAACGCAGGGTGTGGCACACGGGAATCATCGGATGGAGGAGCTGCTCCCAGCAGGAGGGGCCGATCCCTGGCTGTTCCAGCTGCTCCTGGCCCCGCTCAGACATCCTGAGGGCTGAGACTCTAAACCCGGCAGGTCCGCATTCATCTCATAGCATGCGAAGAGCTCCAAGTCGGTAAGCTCTGCCCTCAGGGAATGAACCTGACAGGGAAATTACTGAGTGTATGGACAGTCAGCTCCATGAATTATCATCCAGATGTTCTTCAAAGTGGTTGTAGTAATTGATACTCTCAATGCCTCTTTCATTCTTCTTTGTTTGTTTGTTTGAAACAAGGGATTCGCTATGTTGGCCAAGCTGGCCTCAAACTCCTGTCCTCAAATGATCCTCCATCTTGGTCTCTTAAGTAGCTGGGATTACAGTTGTGAGCCACCATGCCTGGTCCAATGCCCCTTTCAATCTGAAAATTGTGTCTTTCTTCATTAGCTTTCTTCAGAAAAGTTAATTATTTATTTTTAAATTTTCTTTCTCCTTCTTTCTTTCTTTCTTTCTTTCTTTCTTTCTTTCTTTCTTTCTTTCTTTCTTTCTTTCTTTCCTTCTTTTCTTTCTTTTTTTTGACAGTCTCACTCTTATCATCCAGGTTGGAGTGCTGTGGCACGAATTCGGTTCACTGCAATCTCCGCCTCCCAGGTTCAAGCGCTTCTCCTGCCTCAGCCTCCCGAGAAGCTGGGATTACAGGTGTGCACTACTAGGCTTGGCTAATTTTTGTATTTTTGGTAGAGACAGGGTTTCACCACGTTGGCCAGGCTGGTCTCAACTCCCGACCTCAGGTGATCTGCCTGCCTCAGCCTCCCAAAATGCTGGGATTACAGGCTTGAGCCACTGAGCCGGGACTATTTATTTTATAATTTTCTATCCTTCATTTTATGTTCTGTTTCTTTCTTTCTCTCTCTCTTCTTTCCTTTTTTTTTGAAACTGATGTTTATTTTCCATCAACCTTATTTCCATGTTGCTTAAGAGCCTGTGCAAGAACTGCTTAAGACCATTCAGTGGTTGCTCCTACCCATTCAGTGGCCTGAGCAGTGGGAACTGCAGACCAGTCTTCCATGGCAGGCTGAGCACTCCAGTCTTTAGTAGGGAACTGCGGATAGGCACAGAGGGCACCTGCACACCTTCAAACCAGTCTGCAACCTCAGGCTGCGTAGCAGTGAACTTAGGAGCTGGAGCAGTCCATTCATCCTGAAATTCCTCCTTGGTCACAGCCTTTTCAGCAGCAGCCTGCTCTTCTTTTTCAATCTCTTCAGGATCTCTGTAGAAGTAGAGATCAGGCATGACCTCCCACGGGTGTTCATAGGAAATGGTGCCATGCATGTGCAGAACTTCCTGAGCCGGCATCCACCACATCTGACCCACTAAGGGAGCTCCCTTGTTGCATGGGATGGCAATGTCCACATAGTGCAGAGGAGAATCTGTGTTACATAGAGCGATGGTAGGTAGGTTAACATAAGATGTCTCCGTGAGAGGCTGGTGGTCAGCCCTGGGGTCAGTAACCACAAGAAGCCGTGGCTCCCGGAAGGCTGCCTGGATCTGTTTAGTGAAGGTTGCAGGAGTGAAGCGGACAGCAATTGGAGTGGCTCCAGTGGCAGCAGCAAACATCAGCAAGGCCCTCTGGCCAGTATTCCTGGAGAATATGACACTGACATCAGCAGGGTATTCAATGGCAACAATGGCATGAGCTGCCAGCAGAAGCTTCTCCCAGGTCCTCTTCAGATTTATAATGTAGATGCCATAACTTTTCCTTTTATAGATGTACTGTTCCATCTGGAAGTCAAGATTGATGCCACCTAAGTGGGTTCCTGCTGCAAGGAACTTAAGGATATCCTTCTCCTTCATTTGCAGGACATCAAGGGCTCCAGACATTGTGAAAGTTTTCCTTTAAGTTACGATGGGAATCCAGAACAATGCCATATGGACCCCTCTGTGGGTAGCGCAGAAAGAATTTTTGTATTTTTAGTAGAGACAGGGTTTCACCATGTTGGCCAGGCTGGTCATGAACTCCTGACCTCGTAATCTGCTGGCCTCGGCCTCCCAAAGTTTTTGGATTACAGGCGTGAGCCACCGCGCCCAGCCTCTTCTTTCCTTCTTTTCCTCTTTCTGGAATTCCTACTAGGTAGGTGTTGTACCTCCGTATTAATCATCTATATCTCTTATTGTTTCTGGCCTATTTTCTGTTTCCCGTTCTCTTTATTCTCTGTGACTTCCTAAACGTTATTCTCCACCATATTTATTAATTTACATTTTGTGAACCATAATTTTAATTTCCAGAGGCTTTTACTGTGGTTCTTCTCACAGGGCTTATTTTTCATTGTGTCATGTTCTTGTTTTATTGTTTTATGGATGGAATATTTTCTAAAATCTCTCTGGGGACACTGATCAAAGAAGTTCTGTTCTTTCATGTTCTTTGTTTTATGTTCTTTTTTCTTTGTGAGACGGAGTCTCACTGCAACCTCCACCTCCCGGGTTCAAGCAATTCTCCTGCCTCAGCCTCCTGAGTAGCTGGGATTACAGGCGTCTGCCACCATGCCCAGCTAATTTTTGTATTTTTAGTAAAGACAGGGTTTCACCACGTTGGCCAGGCTGGTCTCAATCTCCTGACCTCGTGATCTGCCCGCCTCATCCTCCCAAGGTACTGGGATTACAGGCCTGAGCCACCATGCCAGGCCTGTTTTATGTTCTTATGGTCTCTGAATTCTCTCTGTGTTCTTTGAGGTTAAATTTCTATCTTTGTCTTTCTCTCTCTTTTGGAATCCTCATTGCTTTCTTTCACACCACAAGTTTTCTCTAACCTGCAGTGAGCCTCTGTTAAGCTTTTATATTTGAGAATAAGGGACTATAAAGGCTGACAGAAGCTCTGGGACATGAACAGGCACTGCTGCCTTTAGATTGCCCTTTGTGGGGAGGCCTTTACTCTGGGCGTGCACACCAGCTGCTCAAGTTCCTCCAGACTGCACACATGACGCTTCGCCTGGAGTCATTACCTGGCTGGATGTCCCCACAGTTCTGTGCATGGGGTGGGGTGGGGATGGGGGTGTTAACTGTTCTACGCACAGGTCTTCAATCTTGCTTGATTTTCAGCCCCACTGGACTCTCCTGCCTCTAACTGTGGAGGCCTGGTCCTGTCCCAGACCCTATAGAGCACAGTAGTTTCTTCCATGGCTCCACCCTCCATCATCCCATCCCACCAGTAGCTGCTTGTCTAGCTGTGGCTTCCTCTGAGTTGTGGTTTCCTCTGCTATTTCCTCCAGCAACGTTCTTCACTCTGGGTTCAGTGTTTCGGAAATGGTCTGTCGTCTTCCCTCTGCAGATGTCATCATCAGCATTGTCCTCATTCTATTTGTGGGTTGTTTTTACACCTGTCCCATTCCTTCACTTGTGTGCTGTTGCTGGAACCTATGGGAGGCTCCTAGCCTATGACAAACCAGACACAAAGGTCCAAAGAAACTACAGAGCTAAGTGCAGAAACAGAAGGATTCTGATACAAGTGTTCTGGTGTAAACATTTGACATATTGAATTGTTTGTGGCATTTGATCCATCTGCAAACACGTACATCCATGATTTAGTTGCTAAGACACATTCTGGCCCTACGCAGAGTCTGTAAACGCCTTTCCTCCAACTCTGTAAAACTGAATCTGTGGGCCTGGCACGGTGGCTCATGCCTGTAATCCCAGCACTTTGGGAGGCCAAGGCAGACGGATCACCTGAGGTAGGGAGTTTGAGACCAGCCTGACCAACATGGAGAAATCCCGTCTCTACTAAAAATACAAAATTTGGCTCACGCCTGTAATCCCAGCTCTTTGTAGGGGGCCAAGGCAGGTGGATTACGAGGTCAGGAGATTGAAACCATCCTGGCTAACACGGTGAAACCCCATCTCTACTAAAAATACAAAAAAAAAAAAAAAAAAATTAGCCGGATGTGGTGGCCGGTGCCTGTAGTCCCAGATACTCAGGAGGCTGAGGCAGGAGAATGGCATGAACCCAGGAGGCGGAGCTTGCAGTAAGCAGAGATTGCACCACTGCAACTCCAGCCTGGGCGACAGAATGAGACCCCATCTCAAAAAAAACAAAAACAAAAACAAACAAACAAACAAAAAACAAAATTAGCCGGGCGTGGTGGCACGCGCTTGTAATCCCAGCTACTCGGGAGGCTGAGGCAGAAGAATTGCTTGAACCCAGGAGGCGGAGGTTGTGGTGAGCCAAGATCGCACCATTGCACTCCAGGCTGGGCAACAAGAGTGAAACTCTGTCTCAAAAAAAAAAAAAAATTGAATCTGTGTCTGGTGGCAGCTCTGACCTCAGAGATTCAGTGTGCTAAATCACTACCTGTTTTAGAAACCAGCCTGTGTGGCTGAGGCCCTACAGCATGTGATCCTGTCCACATCTGTCATGAGTTGCTCAAGGTCAGACATAACCAGGCGCATGCACGTTGGTGTCTTTCCACAAGGCTGGACTTTCACTGATGCTATTTCAGTCATAAAAGCCATGAACTACATGAAGTTCCCACAGAGGCAATTCTCCTTAGTACATCCCATTTACTCATAGTCAGAGCCTTGGGCACACAGGCTCAAACTCCTCCACAGGTCAGTCAATACTGCAAACCATACATTAGAGTGTACTTAATCAATATATAAATATTACAGATTAAACATTCCACATCAAACAAAATAACATGTAACATCAAGAGTAAAGGGGAAGCCGGGCACGGTGGCTCACGCCTGTAATTCCAACACCATGTGAGGCTGAGGCGGGTAGATCACTTGAGGCCCGGAGTTCGAGACCAGCCTGGCCAATATGGTGAAACCCTGTCTCTACTAAAAATACAAAAATTAGCTGGATGTGGTGGCCCAAGTCTGTAGTCCCAGCTACTTGGGAGGCTGAGGCATGAGAATCACGTGAATCTGGGAGGCAGAGGTTGCAGTGAGCCAAGATTTCACCACTGCACTTCAGCCTGGGTGACAGAGAGAAACTCCGTTTAAAAAAAAAAAAGAATAGAGGGGATAGGAAGAGAGGTTCACAAACCAGTCCAAGGAGAGCAACATGGACAGTGTCCTCAGCTGGTCTGGGCACTTGTCAACATCTTGCAAGAAAGAGTCTTTGATGCAGGCTGAGCCTTCAGTGGCAGATGCTGGGTGCTGATCACCAGTGACAGCAAGACAGTGTCTGTTAAGATGGCCATTTTGAGCTCATGACGTTCTGCATGTTTTATGGCCACAGAGTCCTCTGGTGAGGACTGATGGTAAAAGAGTGTGCCTGTTTATGTCCTGGTCTGGTTGGGTGTCATCTTTATTAATTAGGTCAACCTCTGGTCCCTGTTGGTATGGTGCCATCTGAAATGTAAGATGGAGTCTTTTTCTAAGATGGAGTCACTTATGTCAAGCATGCTCCATACACCCTCTCTCCTGGCGCCTATGGCACTGCCTTGAAGCCCGCTGGAATCAGGGCTGTGGTAGCTTGTGATGTGTGGGTGTGGCAAGGTGGCCAGCCACCCAGGCTTCATTTTCTGCTGTGCTGGTTTCCCTGACACCATTTACTGCCAAGCTGCTGGGACCCCTGACTATATCCTATCACTTGGGGCTTTCATTGAATGACAAATGGCCCAGGGACTTAGTAGTTTAAGATGACAACCATCATTTCATATGTGCAAACTTCTGTAGGTCCAGAGTTGGGCAGGGCTCAGCCAGGTTAGTTTTGCTCCAGGTGATGTCAGTTGGCAGATGGGCTGGGGGCGGGGACTCCTGGAGCTGGCCCAGGCAGGATGGCTAAAGCAGTTGAAGGCTGGGCAGACATCTGTCTTATTCCAAGTGGTCTCTTTCTCAGGGAGCCTGGTCTCTGTGTGGTGCTCAGGGCCATGCTTGTACTAGGGAGGAGTGGACAACGGTGAAGGAGGCAGAGGGAGGATGAGGAGCTGCAGGCTGCCCCTGGCCCAGTCTTGGTAGCCACACCGAGGGACTCCTGCTGCGTGCTCTTGGTCAAAGCCTGTCTTGGGCCAGCCCAGTGCAAAGGGAGGGAAGTCCATTCCACCTCTTGGTGGAGGAGGGGCAAGTCACTCTGCAGAAGGGCAGCTGGGGTGGGGATGTTGCTGCAACTTTCTCTGGAAACATAGCCTACACCCTGGGCCCCAGCATGGTCTCCTTCCCTGGGGACAGCCTCTACCCTGGTGAACTCAGTGACCAGTGGTTGAGTCCAGATGCTGGCCTTGGTTACTTGGAGGTGGCTTTGTCTAGGATAAGGAATGTGGCTATGCCTCACCAAGTCCTGAAACAATGGAAATGCCTTTCAAATCATCAAATAAATATTTAGACAGTGTTGTCCTTATCTAATGTTTTTTTCCCCATAAAGAAAAATGATTATTGCAAAGATTTTGTTTTGGTAAGCATTTTCCTGTAGGATTGTGCTCCAAGAGTTACTGTCAGTTTCCCTGTTCTTTACTTTTCCCTAGTAGGAGTATAGCGAATGCTACTTGGAACAGGTGCCAATGTTATTTGAAATAAAAAGTATGCAGTTAGGTATCTATTCTCCCAAGCTGGAGATATCAGGGGACTTTAAGACAGAGATGGGCATATAAGAAATAACATTGCTTATTACAACCAGAAATGTACACTACATACCCCGCCCCCCAAAAAAAGAAAAAAAGTCAGAGACATGTACAGAAATAAGTCCTTTTCTTTTTTTTTTTCCTTTTTTCTTTTTTTGAGAATGAGTCTCACTCTATCGCCCAGGCTGGAGTGCAGTGGCGCGATCTCAGTTCACTGCAACCTCTGCCTCCCAGGTTCAAGCGATTCTCTCCTGCCTCAGCCTCCCGAGTAGCTAGGATTATAGGCATGTGATTATAGGCATGTGCCACCATGCCTGGCCAATTTTTGTATTTTTAGGAGAGATGGGGTTTCGCCATGTTGGCCAGGCTGGTCTCGAACTCCTGACCTCAAGTGATCCCCCCGCCTTGGCCTCCCAAAGTGCTGGGATTATAGGTGTGAGCCACCCTACCCGGCCAATCCTCTTATTTTCTATGAAAAATGATGAGAGGCAAATGCAAGAGCATGGTGAGCCAGCAGAGCATGGGGAAGACCACCATCCATTAGGTGAGAAGGCCTGGGGAGAGGATCTGTCCCTTCGGGTGGGTGCTAGACAGAAGACATCCACATTCCTACTTCACTGCCTTCACTACACAAAGAATTCAGCTTTCTTACCAAAGAGGTAAAAGGTGGGAAATAGCAAAGCCTTCAGTGAATGATTTAGATAGTTTTTCTACAGAGAAAGATCATCCCCTTGCTGTATCAATCTGAGGGAATCATCTAAAAAATTGTCAGCATCTGGAAACATTTTAGCCTTACAGAAAAGATATGACAGCTACAGATGACTTACGGCCTGATATATTTCTCCCTGTACAAATAAGTTAAGCTTAAATAATGACACACTGGAGATGCTGTAGACATTGAATTCTCTGTAGCAAGCCCTGGGACAGCAGGAGGTTGCCAGGACACAGCTGAATGGGCTTTGCTGGAGGCTGAGGCTCAGCCAAGCAGCTGATTCCAGAGACCTGGGTACAAACCCAAACCCCCCTAATTCAAAGAGCGTTGGGTGCTCGCCATGACAAGCAAGGTCTATGAGCTTATTTCGTCCTGCGCTAATACCTGCTACTCTTGTTTTTCCTAAAGTAGAGAGGGTATTCATTACAATGTGAGTGAGGTTGAAGGCGGGGGTTTCTGTTGTGCAGCGGCCTCTTCATTAGGGAACACATTTGACCCTGCATGATTCATGTCCAGACACTTTCTCTTAAAGCAGTGGCCATCATAAAGAAAAGTAAAAAATCTTTCAGTAGAATTTGAACAGAAAAAATTACATTGAATTTCCATATTTGTAGAAGTTCTACCTTCTAACGAAGAAACAACTTTCTTCTGCATAAAAATTTGTACCTGGAGTGTTAACACGATCATTTCAACCTTTCTCCCTCTCTTCATCCTTCTCCTTTCTCTATTATCTCCATCCTGCAAAAATGGGCCACAAAGGCACGTTGAGGGTAAAAGACAGTGGTAGAAGGCGAAACAGGGCCTTTAGGACAAGCCTTTCGAGAGAACCAAGGTGGTGATGAGGCCAAGGGGTTCATAAGCACGAGGAGTCATTCCTCAAAGCGGTCCTGCAGGGCCACACGGTCAGCTCCCTTCTGTGGGCTGGGCCGGGGGACAGCAGAAGCAGGCACAGCCCACCCTCAAGGACGCCAGGTTAACAGGGAAGTAGACACACACACAGATAAAGTCAGTACATGAGGTTACTATTGTCCATTCTGCAGATGAGGAAATTGAGTCTCAGGATTCTTAACTAACCTTATTCAAGGTTACACAGTAAGTGTCAGATCCAGGATCCTGGTCTTCTCCCCTTGCACCAACTATTCCTTCCTTTGCATATTATTTTATTGATTGATTGATTGATTGTAGAGACAGGGTTCCATTATGTTGCCCAGGCTGGTCTTGAACTCCTGGTCCCAAGTGACCCACCTGCCTCAGCCTCCCAAGGTGCTGGAATTACAGGTATGAGCCACTGTGTCTGGCCTTTTTTATTTTATTTTATTTTTTTGAGATGGAGTCTCACTCTGTCCCTCAGGCTAGAGTGCAATGGCATGATCTTGGCTCACTGCAACCTCTGCTTCCCGGGTTCAGGCAATTCTCCTGCCTCAGCCTCCTGAGCAGCTGGGATTACAGGCGCCCACCACAATGCCCAGCTAATTTTTGTATTTGTTGTAGAGATAGGGTTTGACCATTTTGGTCAGGCTGGTCTTGAACTCCTGACCTCATGATCTGCCCACCTCGGCTAATTTATTTATTTATTTTTATTTATTTATTTATTTTAAAGATGGAGTCTCGCTCTGTCGCCCAGGCTGGAGTGCAGTGGCATGATCTTGGCTCACTGCAAGCTCCGCCTCCCAGGTTCACGCCATTCTCCTGCCTCAGCCTCCTGAGTAGCTGGGACTACAGGCGCCTGCCACCACGCCCAGCTAATTTTTTGTATTTTTCAGTAGAGACGGGGTTTCACCATGTTAGCCAGGATGGTTTCGATCTCCTAACCTTGTGATCTGCCCACCTCTGCATCCCAAAGTGCTGGGATTACAGGCGTGACCCACTGCTTCCGGGCTCGGCTAATTTATTTTTTTTAGAGACAAGGTCTCACTGTCATCCAAGCTGGGGTGCAGTGGTGCAATTACAGGTGCAGCCTCGAACCTTTCGCATTTTAGAGCACATCATTTGCTCTGTTAGTAACATGAATTAGAAAAGTCCCACCCAGAGACAGATGGACATGGCTTTTATCCTTTTAAGAGCTCTTGGGTCTGGGTACAGTGGCTCACGCTTGTAATTCCAACACTTTGGGAGGCCGAGGTGGAGGGTTCCTTGAATCCAGGAGTTCAAGACAAGCCTGGGCAACATAGAGAGACCCCGTCTCTACAAAAAATACAAAATTTAGCCTGGCGTGGTGACATGCACCTGTAATCCCAGCTACTCAGGAGGCTGAGGTAGGAGGATTGCTTGAGCCATGGAGGTGGAGGATGCAGTGAGCTGGGATTGCACCATTGTACTCCAGCCTGGGTGACAGAGCAAGACCCTGTATTAAAAAAAAAAAAAAAAAAAGTGTATATATATATATATATGCACTTGGGGAAAAGAAGAATCCTAGATAAAACTCTCTGAAAACTCTCGCTAACACCCCCTGCCACCCCCGCATCCCACTAGGCAATGTTCCACTGGAGTAGAAGTCCTTCCTCCCAAAAAGAGAGAAAGAAACCGCTGGAGTCCTAGGCTTGATTTTCCCTGGCTGGACCAAGAATGGTGACTTAAAGTTAACTGTCTTCAATAGCAAATACTCACCAGAAGAGGGGAAAGAAGCAAGCTCACACCTGTAATCCTAGCACTTTGGGAGGCCGAGGTGGGTGGATCACCTGAGGTCAGGAGTTCAAAAGCAGCCCTGTCTCTACTAAAAATACAAAAATTAGCCAGGTGTGGTGGCAGGCACCTGTAATCCCAGCTACTCAGGAGGCTGAGGCAGGAGAATCGCTTGAACCCAGGAGGAGGAGGTTGCATTGAGCCGAGATCACGCCACTGCATTCCAGCTGGGGTGACAGAGCAAGATTCCATCTCAAAGAAGCCCGAACGACAACAACAACAACAAAACCACACACACACACAAAAACAAAATAGGAGTATATTGTCTCAGTTCTGGAGGCTGGAAGTCTGAAATCAAGGTGTCAGCGAGCTGCACTCCCTCTGAAAGCTCTAGGGGAGATCCTTCCTCTTCTCTTCCAGCTTCTGGTGGCCCAGAGGTCCCCTGTGGCATCATCACTACAATCTCTGTCTCCATCTTTGCATGGCCTTCTCCTCTGTATCTGTGTCTTCTCTTTTGTCTCTTTCTCCCTCTTTAAATTTTATATTGAATAGAGATGGGGTCTCACTGTGTTGACCAGGCTGGTCTCAAACTCCTGGGCTCAAGCAATCCTCCCACCTCAGCCTCCGAAAGTGCTGGGATTATAGGCATGAGCCACCATGGCTGGCTGCCTCTGTCTATTTATTTATTTATTTATTTATTTATATTTTTTGAGATGGAGTCTCACTCTGTCACCCAGGCTTGAGAGCAGTGGCATGATCTTGTCTCACTGCAATCTCTGTCCCCTGGGTTCAAGCGATTCTCCTGTCTCAGCCTCCCGAGTAGCTGAGATTACAGGTACCCACCACCACATCCAGCTAATTTTTGTATTTTTAGTAAAGACAGGGTTTCACCATGTTGGCCAGGCAGGTCTCGTACTCCTGACCTCAGGTGATCCATCCACCTTGGCCTCCCAAAGTGTTGGGATTACAGGCATGAGCCACCGCGCCTGGCTGCTTCCATCTCTTAGAAATACATCCTTCGGCCGGGCGTGGTGGCTCACGCCTATAATCCTAGCACTTTGGGAGGCCAAAGTGGGCGGATCACGAGGTCAGGAGATCGAGACCATCCTGGCTAACACGGTGAAACCCCCATCTCTACTAAAAATAAAAAAAAAAAATTAGCCGGGCGTGGTGGCGGGCGCCTGTAGTCCCAGCTACTCGGAGAGGCTGAGGCAGGAGAATGGTGTGAACCCAGGAGGCTGAGCTTGCAGTGAGCCAAGATTGTGCCACTGTGCTCCAGCTTGGGCGACAGAGCGAGACTCCGTCTCAGAAAAAAAAAAAAAAGACATTCTTCATTGGATTTAGAACCCATGCAGATAATGCAGGATTACCTTGTCTCAAGATCCTTAATCATGTCTGCAAAGACCCTTTTCCCAATAAGGTCACATTCACAGGTTCTTAGGGATAGGATGTGGGTATATCTTTTGGGAAACCACCATTTAGCCCACTGAATTTATACTGTACCCTAAAATGTGGTCAGATTAAATACAGTGTGAGTTCAGCAAAGTGTTTTTTTTGTTTGTTTGTTTGTTTGTTTTTTTGAGACAGAGTCTCTCTCTGCTGCCCAGGCTAGAGTGCAATGGTTAAGATCTCGGCTCACTGCAACCTCCCCTTCCCGGGTTCAAGCGATTCTCCTGCCTCAGCCTCCCAAGTAGCTGGGACTTCAGGCACGCACCACCACACTGGGCTAATTTTTGTATTTTTAGGAGAGATGGGGTTTCACCATATTGGCCAGGCTGGTCTTGAACTCCTGACCTTGTGATCCACCCACCTTGGCCTCCCAAAGTGCTGGGATTACAGGTGTGAGCCACTGCACCCGGCTTGTTTTTTTTGGGGGGTTGGGGGGGGTTTGAGACAGGGCCTCACTCTGTCGCCCAGGCTGGAGTGCAATGGCACAATCTCGGCTCAGTGCAGCCTCGACCTCTCTGGGCTCAGGTGATCCTTTCGCCTCAGCATCCTGAGTAGCTTAGACTACAGGTGCATGTCATCATGCCCAGTTAATTTTTATATTTTTTGTAGAGACGAGGTTTTGCCATGTTGCCTAGGCTGGTCTCGAACTCCTGGGCTCAAGCTATCTGATGGCCTTGGCCTCCCAAAGTGCTAGGATTACAGGTGTGAGCTGCAGCACCCAGTCTGAGCAAAGTCTTAAATACAGATAAAGATATTTTAAGAGTAACTTCCAACTATTACTATTTGGCTGAGATTTTGAGCGTAAGATTTTATTTTCTGGTCCGTTTGGGTTAAACAAAAGTTTAATGCTAGAATGACACTTTCCACTCACATGGAGGAGTCCAAGGGGTTGCGCCCAGGCTGGTGCCTGAGTCAGAAACACTGCTCCTCCCCTCCTCTTGTCAGACCTTCCTGTGGAGGAGAGGGGAAAAATAGGTTTTTCTCTCTATCCATCTTAGGTGCAGTCAAATTAGACTAAGAAAAGACAGATTAGTGAGTGAAAAACAATGAAGTTTATAATGCATGCATTTTGCTTACATGCAGCACTCAGAGGTGGTTGACTCAAAGGGTGGCTAGAACTCAGGTGTATATAGCATCTCAACAAAGAATAATAAATTTGTAGTGAAGCGGCAAGACAAAGGAAAAGGACTTCAGGTTCCTGGGAGTGTCAAATTATAGGAATGCAAATATATGGGGAAGCTAATGGTAGATAAGGGCGCTGTCTCCGGTTGTCACCGGTAATTACCCTTGGTCCTTCCTGGTGGAGAGGCCTGGGGACTGTTTACAAATGTATGCCTTGCTTTTAGGAGAAAGGGGGAGGGTAGAGAGCTCTTTCTGTTTCTGCCTTTTTTCAATTACTTCAGCTCAAAGTAATGCTTACAACAAAGTGGCTTATTTGGGGGTTGGGGCGGGGAGGGTGCATATTCTTTCATCCGTCACCTGAAAAGTCTGCAAAGTCCTGCGTGGGCCACCCCTGCCTTGCAAATCAATCCCCTCTTTATCAGTGCACCAGATGTGCCAAGTTGTAAGTGACCTTCTGTGAGGGGCTAAACGTAAATCCCCCTTGTGTTATAGATCACCCATATTAGACCCTCCAGAGGGTCTGCCAGTGGTTCAATGGGATAGGTTGCTACCAGGTGCAACCAGACAGGGACAAGCTCTTGGCATGTGAGGACTTCAGCAGTCAAGGACAATGTTTCCGGAGGGGTGAGGCTCCTTTTCCTGAACAAGTGTAGCATAAAATGTTATTTATTGTTTTTCCAGATAATAGTGCTGAGAGTACTCCTCATTAGTGGCTTCTTAAGGTTGTATTTCTTCATTTTTATTATTATTATTATTATTTTTTTGAGACAGCGTCTTGCTCTGTAGCCCAGGCTGGAGGGCAATGGCGCAATCACAGCTCACTGAACCCTCAAACTGCCGATCTCAAGCGATCCTTCTGCCTCAGCTTCCCGAGTAGCTGGGACTACAGGCACATGCTGCCACGCCCAACTAATTTAAAAAATTTTCTGTAGAGCTAGGGTCTCACTATATTGCCCAGGCTGGTTTCAAACTCCTAGCCTCAAGTGACCCTCCCACCTCCGCTTCTCAAAAGGGTTTTATTTCTTGATTAAGCCAGCCCACTAACTCATTTTTCTACTTCTGCTGTGAGCGGTGACCTACATCTCTCTAACCCATGCATGGCTCAGGATGCGTGGGGTGCCCACCACAAGCAGGAGGCCCTGCGCACAGAAATAAACTTCAATGGAACTCACGCCTGATGTACTGAGGGGGAAATTTGGTTTAGTTTTGCCTTTTAAAACCTGAGGCTTCAACAGAAATAAACGTTACTGACTGTGGATGCCTGCTGTTTTCAGGGAAAAAAATTTTGGTTTAGCTCTGCCTTTTAAATCTGGATACTGTGAAGTACATCTCTATTCACCACCCTTTGCTGAAGACCTACTTAGTATGGGGTTTTGTGCTAGATTCATAGCATCGCTTCAAGAAATCTACCATTTAGTTAAGAAAAGGAGACAAAGGACTGAAGGGGTGAAAACATATGAAAGGTAAATAACAGGTAAATAACAGGAAGGACGGGCAGTGTAAGGTGACATCCCCAAATGAGTGGTAAATGTCAGCATCACACTTTCCATTGTCATATGGTACTGTGATGCTGTAAAAAGCAAAGATTCAAGTCTTGGGGACCTCTGGCTACAATATTAAAACTGCCTCCACAGCTGGATCACAGGCCAACTTCACCGCTTCAATTGGATGATGATGAAATTGGACTCAGCACAGTGAAAAACTTAGAAACAACTGGAGCAATAAGCGATGGTGATTATACAGATGCATTCATCAAGTTTTTAAATTTTCAGGTGCAGAGGCCTCGTAGGATTAATCAATTAACTGATACTTATTGACAATCTGAATGCAGGACAAAGTGATCACTGCCTTAATGGAAGTAAGAATGAGAGGCTGAGGCAGGTGGATCATGAGGTCAGGAGATCGAGACCAGCCTGGCCAACGTGGTGAAACCCCCGTCTCTACTAAAATACAAAAATTAGCTGGGTGTGGTGGTGTACCTGTAATCCCAGCTACTCAGGAGGTTGAGGCGGAAGAATTGCTTGAACCCGGGAGGCAGAGGTTGCAGTGAGCCAAGATCACACCACTGCACTCCATCTAGCCTGGGTGACAGAATGAGACTCCATCTCAAAAACAACAACAAAAAAACAAAACAAAAAAGAATGTTGCTGAGCTGACAAGTCCAGCGCCCCTGAGAGCTGGAGAACACCTCCAGAAGTGTTTAATTAAGGCTACATATATGCCAAAGCATTAGAAAAGCCAATGGTCAGGGGAGGCTGGAATTGAAAGAACAAGTCTGAACTGAGTCCTAATAGGCTGTAGAGGAACTCAGATGGAATTTGAGGACTTCATTCTGAGCTAGTGATTCCTGACAAGTTTCCTGAATCTTTTTTTTTTTTTTTTTTTTTTTTGAGACGGAGTCTCACTCTATTGCCCAGGGTAGAGTGCAGTGACACAATCTCGGCTCACAGCAACCCCTGCCTCCCAGGTTCAAGCGATTCTCCTGAGTAGCTGGGATTACAGGCGCCCGCCACCACGCCCGGCTAATTTTTGTATTTTTAGTAGAGACGGGGTTTCACCATGTTGGCCAGGCTGTTCTCGAACTCCTGACCTTGTGATCCACCCACCTCGGCCTCCCAAAGTGCTGGGCTTACAGGCATGAGCCACTGCACCTGGCCTCCTGAATCTTTGAAATGCTACTTCTGAGAGATACTCGGAAAAAGAAAGAAAGAACGAGAAAAGAAAAAAAAAGGATTTGGGGTCAAATAAGTAAAATGTACAGTCACAAGGAATTTCCATTAAGAAGACTAGACTGAACTGAAATCATTTTCAGGTTGTCATTCAAATGTCTGCTTTATAGAGATATGAAATTGTACAAATTTAAAATAAGGATGAAGTGAGGAAATGGCCAAAGGCACTTGGCAAGCTAGAGCTTAGGCCTGCTGTTAGCCCTAGAGGCAGTGAGGAACAAGTACGAAAGGGAGGTAGGGAAAGAACCCACTGGTTCCAGGGCGACTGCTCCTCCTCCACCTCCTGACATCAAGGCAGTGAGCCTGATCTCAACTCTTGGCGGCCTGACCACCCAACAGGGGTACAGTGGGGGTACAGGGCTCTGGATAATATTTTTTACAGGGATCTGTCTGCATACAAATGTTGACTAATCAGTGTATTACAAGAGTCTTTGGCCCTGTGTGAGGTATGGTGACCTATGGCTAAGGCTCTGGAATATTGGATAGAGGAGAGGCACTTCTCTATTTCTTGCTTATCCAGTCAATGCATGTGAAGTTTCCTGACAGCGCCCCAGCGTGGTCTGTTTCCATTTCAGCCCAGGAACCATCGCTCCACGTTCTGTTTGGCCAAAACACCCCTCCTCCTTGACTTCCTATGTCCCACTACGAGATGAAGGTAGCAAATAAACCTCTGCCATTTATGAAAACGTCATCACCGTGTGACAGAGAAACAGCAGCTGTTCGACATTATGACCCAGAGATGTAGAAAAAGGGGAGATTATGTTTAATATAAATACTTCATTATCTCTAAAGTATTTCTTTGCCAAACAATGCACTAAGTGTTTTTGTCCTCTTCCAGTCTCTGCTTAGAACTTATCGACTTCGGGGCCGGGCGCGGTGGCTCACGCTTGTAATCCCAGCACTTTGGGAGGCCGAGGCGGGCGGATCACGAGGTCAGGAGATCGAGACCACGGTGAAACCCCGTCTCTACTAAAAATACAAAAAATTAGCCGGGCATGGTGGTGGGCGCCTGTAGTCCCAGCTACTCGGAGAGGCTGAGGCAGGAGAATGGCGTGAACCCAGGAGGCGGAGCTTGCAGTGAGCCGAGATGGCGCCACTGCACTCCAGCCTGGGTGACAGAGCGAGACTCTGTCTCAAAAAAAAAAAAAAGAACTTATCGACTTTGTGGCCGGGCGCAGTGGCTCATGCCTGTAATCCTAGCACTTTGCGAGGCCAAGGCAGGCAGATCACCTGAGGTCAGGGGTTTGAGACCAGCCTGGCCAACATGGCAAAACCCCATCTCTACGAAAAATACAAAAACTAGCCAGGTGTGGTGGTGAATGCCTGTAATCCCAGCTATTCAGGGGGGGCAAGAGAATCGCTCGAACCCAGGAGGTGGTGGCTGCAGTGAGCTGAGATCACACCACTGCACTCCAGCCTGGGTGACAGAGTGAAACTCCATCTCAAAACCCCGTCTCTACTTAAAAAAAAAAAAAAAAAAATTAGCTGGGCACGGTGGTGCATGCCTGTAATCCCAGCTACTTGGGAGGCTCAGGCAGGAGAATCACTTGAATCCAGGAGACGGAAGTTACAGTGAGCCAAGATAGCGCCACTGCACACCAGCCTGGGCAAGAGAGTGAGATTCTGTGTTTGAGGGATCTGAGCAATTTGATAGTTGTGAGTATTTCTGAGTATCGCCCATGCTGATGGACACATCAACTGTATTTCAACGTGCTTTGCATGTGATGTCTTATCAGTAAAAGCCTAGCACTAGATATTAAGCAATCTATGTCAGTCTATTGTAATTAGGCCCCCTCTTGTTTAAAAAATAGAATACACAATGAGAATCACCACATTAGATTTTGAATGCTATGAATTTAAGTGTGAATATCCTCGTTGTTTTTGGCTCACCACTGAAGTTATTCAAATGTGATAAGGAAATTGGTTCCCAAAGTGGGAAAGATCGAAACCGTGGAAATGAAAGACATAATGAGAAACACAGGTGTATTGCTTGGAGACCGCCTAACACAGTTTAGTTGCCAGCCTAATGGGCTAAATTTAGAAGGCAGGAACAAAGCTTGTTTCTTCTCTTGATTTGTGGGATAAAATGGGTCACTGGGCATGAAATAATCAAAATTGCAAGTGGACCAGAATGGCTTGTATGTTATTTGGAGCTTGCCTCCAGGTCTGGGGCCTCCCCTTATGGGCCTCAGTTTCCTTAGCTAGTTTTTTTTAAATTGAGGTGTGTTCCAACATTGTTCAAGCCTAAGAATGCTCAGAAACCAGAGAATCTCTTTCTTCATGGGAAACTTTTCTTCTCAGAAGTAACCACAACGGATGAAAACCACGGCTATTCTGATTGGAAGGTGGTGGGGACAGGCATTTTCCCTCAACTTTTCATCCTGTGTGGTCCTGAGTACTGGAAGAACCTCTAGTTCCTAAAAAAGCACTATCTGAAAATCCTAGGATGACATAAGGAGAATTGGCTTTTCCAGATCCTCCAAGCTGCACGTTGTTCTGCTTTCTGTTGCTCATGGCAGACCACCCAACACCGAATGCCAGGTTTTGATCAGGAGGCGGGAGCAGGAGTGAGGGGGAAGCTGAGGCCAGAGCTTTTACCGGGGCTTCCGTGAGAATGGCAGGGCAGAGCAGGGGAAACAGTTTAGGATGGACTAGTTCGAATGATTCCAGTAGGCTTTGGGCTTTAGGGGTGGTCTCTAGTTGCCTGGTACCCAGCTCTGGGATGATTCAGGACAGGGGAAATATTGGCCTGGTGTGTGAGAGTAAGATAAAGGGGGTGGCTGGGGTATAGACTTGGAATTGGTTGGTTTGCACAGGAAAGACAGGGTTTCTTTTTTTTTTTTTTTTTTTGAGACGGAGTCTCGCTCTGTCGCCCAGGCTGGAGTGCAGTGGCGCAATCTCGGCTCACTGCAAGCTCCGCCTCCTGGGTTCAAGCCATTCTCCTGCCTCAGCCTCCCGAGTACCTGGGACTACAGGCGCCCACCACCACGCCCGGCTAATTTTTTGTATTTTTAGTAGAGACGGGGTTTCACTGTCTTGGCCAGGATGGTCTCGATCTCCTGACCTCGTGATCCGCCCGCCTCGGCCTCCCAAAGTGCTGGGATTACAGGCGTGAACCACCGCGCTCGGCCGAAAGACAGGGTTTCAACACAAAGCCCTTGGCTAGCTCTAAGAATGGCCTAACCCCTGGAGGGGCAGTCTCTCCCTGGCCAGCCAGCTTTTTAAGATGTCAAAACATTATAAAAGACCTGGGCATGGCGGCAAATGCCTACAATCCTAGGTGGGAGGATTGCTTGAGGCCAGGAGTTCCAGACCTGCCTGGACAACATAGCAAGACCTCATCTCTAAAAAAATAATTATGAGATACAGAAGACAAAAAATGTGACTAATACATAGGAGAACCTGGAGGAAGCCTCATCCAGGCTTTTATGACCCAGCTTTGGAACTCACGATGTCTGTCTCAGCATGCTCTTTTGGTTGGAGCCAGCCTAAACCCACCCAGATCCGTAGCTGGGTGCCCAGCTATCCCAGTTTGCCAGGGAGTCTTTGCTGTTTTTTTGTTTTGTTTTGTTTTGTTTGTCGTTGTTGTTTAGACTGAGTTTTGCTCTTGTTGCTCAGGCTGGAGTGCAATGGTGCCATTTCAGGTCACTGCAACCTCTGCCTCCCAGGTTCAAGTGATTCCCCTATCTCAGCCTCCCAAGTAGCTGGTATTATAGGCGTGTGCCACCACACCTGGCTAATTTTTTGTATTTCTAGTAGAGACAGGGTTTTACTATATTGGTCAGGCTGGTCTCAAACTCCTGACCTCAAGTGATTCACCCACCTTGGCCTCCCAAAGTGCTGGGATTACAGACGTGAGCCACCGTGCCCAGGCCTTTGCTAGTTTTGGGGACTTTCCTTGCTAAACTGAGAATACCCTGGGCAAAAAGGGACAATTCAAGGGGAGGAGACCTAGACCTCACCTCTCGGGGAGGAAGCGGCCAGGTCACGTTGTAGGAGTACACATGCGATGGGAGATATTTCTGTAGCTATCTTTGGAAAACACAGCCTGCTATAATGCATCAGGAAGGGAAAGTGTAAACATAGACAGGAGCCAGGGCCTGGAGACTTGCCTGGTTCCCAGGAAGGTCACTGGTCACAAAAAGAGAAGAAAAGGTTGCCAGAGATACATGTAGAAGCGAATGCCCTGACGAGATCAGATGGCCGTATAAAAAAGCATTCCAATTCACAGTACAGTTAGTGCACCTATGCATTTACAGATTCGATCTTTTTTTTTTTTCTTTGAGATGGGGTTTCACTCTCGTTGCCCAGGCTGGAGTGCAGTGGCGTGATCTCAGCTCCTGCAACCTCTGCCTCTTGGGTTCAAGCGATTCTCCTGCCTCAGCCTCCGGAGTAGCTGGGATTACAGGTGCCTGCCACCATGCCTGGATAATTTTTTGTATTTTTAGTAGAGACGGGGTTTCATCTTGTTGGCCAAGCTGGTCTTGAACTCCTGACCTCAGGTGATCCGCCTGCCTTGGCCTCTCAAAGTGCTGGGATTACAGGTCTGAGCCACCACCCCTGGCCCAGATTCAATCTTTATTACATATACATTTAGAGTCAAATAGCTTATGACAATAATACAGATATTAAGGCGGTTTCAAAGATTTCACAACCAAGTTTTACAGTTTATTTCAGTGGCACCTATTAATTACACATCACACCTAAACATTGTCAGAAATTGGTTATATTTGGCTATATTTGGAAAAGTTCCCCAAGGCAGAAAAAAAAGGCTTTTAAGATATTCCCCTCAGAAATGAGACTTTGTGGCCCCCAAATATGGATTTGCCTTTTTAGTCTGAAAGGTGATGAAAGGGGCTAGAGGGGCTGGGTCCAGATGAGCCTGGAGCAGCCTCTGTGTCCTGGGCGTCATCACCTTTCCACCACACGGGGACTAGGCGGCAAGAAGAGGGGGTCACAGGAGGCTGAGCACGCACGCAGGATTCTGGGGTGAACAGCACGCAGACTCTTCACTGAGATGGGCTCTCTAGTAATAGATTGCCAAAATGCTTCACACCTGAAGCAACAGTCCTCAAACACTGTTGGAAGAAAGAGTCACATTTAGCATAGCAAGAAGGAGAAGAAATATCTCAGAATACACACCTGGAAATGTACAGGAGTACCCAGAGAAAAGCTTCAAATGAAGAGAGGAACAGACAGGGAACTTGAGTAGATAAAGAGACCTGTTCAGTCCTGAGAGAGGAAGACAGCATTACAAGGATGCTCCTCTCTCTAAGGTAATCTAAAAATGTAAGGTGAGGCCAAAAAACAAAAACAAAAGCTTGAATTTTCCCTTTAGCTTAGTGATTTTGGGGACCCAAGATATTTTCCTGGCTGGGTGCAGTGGCTCACACCTGTAATCCCAACACCTTGGGAAGCCGAGGTGGGTGGGTCACTTGAGGTCAGGAGTTGGAGACCAGCCTGGCCAATATGGTGTGGAAACCCCATCTCTACTAAAAATACAAAAATTAGCCGGCTTGGTGGTGCACACCTGTAGTCCCAGCTACTCAGGAGACTGAAGCAGGAGAATTGCTTGAACCTAGGAGGCAGAGGTTGCAGTGAGCCGAGATCACGCCACTGCATTCCAGCCTGGGAGACAGAGCAAAACTCTGTCTCCAAAAAGAAAAAAGAAAAAAAAAAAGACATTTTCCTTTCACAATCCTATGGTTAAAAAAAATATGTGGTCTTTGACTCTGTGGAAAGGAGAGGGGCTGGAGGTTGAGCTTACTAATGAACAATGATTTAATCACTCACACCTACATAAGGAAGCCTCCATAAAACCCCCTAAACAGTGGGGTTCAGAGAACTTACTGGTGGGTAAACACCTGCAGCTGCTGGGAAGGTGGGGCCCCTGGAGAGGGCGTGAAGCCTCTGCGCCAGCCTATACCTTGCCTCTGCATCTCTTCCATCTGGCTGTCCCTGAGCTGTGTCCTTTACACAAAGCTGGTGATAGTAAAGTGTGTTCCTGAGTTCTGTGAGTCACCCTAACAAATTACCAAAGCTGAGGAGGGGTCATGGGAAACCTCAATTTATAGCCAGTTAGTTGGTCAAAAGTACAGGAGACCCAGGACTTGTGACTGGCGTGGTGAAGTGAGGACAGTCTGTGGGACTGAGCCCTTAACTTTTGGAATCTCCTGCCATTTCCAGGAAGATAGTCCCAGAATTGGGTAAAATTAATTTCAGGACACCCAGTTTGTATAGGAGACTTGGAGAAATAGTGTTGGAAAAGACACCACACATGTGGCATCAGCAATGTGATGGGGAAAACCCTTTCTTCTTTTGGTGTCAAAAACGTGAGATTTGATAGAAAGGCCCTGGCTCACAGAAGCATATGGTTTGGGAAGAGAAAAGGTAAAAGGGTGTGGGATGAGGAACCTTTGATTCCTGGGTGGCCATGTGGTCACCCATGATATGGAGCCATAGCTGTGCTGCAATCTGTTACTAACAGTAAAAGTTACCAGTGGAGGCTGGGCGTGGTGGCTCATGCCTGTAATCCCAGCACTTTGGGAGGCTGAGGCGGGTGGATCACGAGGTCAGGAGTTCGAGACCAGCCTGGCCAACATGGTGAAACCCCGTCTCTACTAAAAATACAAAAAATTTGCCAGGTATGGTGGCAGGAACCTTTAGTTCCAGCTACTCGGGATGCTGAGGCAGGAGAATCGCTTGAACCCGGGAGGCAGAGATTGCAGTGAGCCAAGATCACGCCACTGCACTCCAGCCTGGGCAACAGAGCAAGGCTCCATCTCAAAAAAAAAAAATAATAATAATAATAATAAGAAGAAGAAGAAGAAGAAAAGAGCAAAATATACAATCTCTTGGTTATTGCTACCTATATTAGCTAAAATGAAAGTAAATGAGAGTGCCGGGTGGACCTTGAGACTGGACCAGGGTCAGATTTGGGTTGGTCTGAGCTCAGCTACTAGCTTCTGAGCCACCTCCCAAGAGAAAAATATGAGGGGACAAATAGAGTCCCTCTAAGACCTGTGGTCACCAAGAAGGTAGTCAATGTGGGCGGCAGGCAAAACCAAGTTAACTACTGAGATCAGGAGGTACATACAGAGAATGGAAGTGACTCATATTGCGAATCAGTATCATCAGCTTCTGAGGAGCCTTTACCAACACGAATTCTGAGAATAACTAATTTAGGGGCAGTATCTTTGTTTTTGAATGCTGCAGAGTGGAAGAGCATGCGTGGGTTGATACAGGACCCACAGCTCACTATAGAACAATCACAGATGGCTGTACATAATTCAGACACACAGGAGGTTATTCCCGAGGGAAGAGCCAGCCTGGTGGACTGGATAAAAGTCACTGTAAGATCTATTTATCCTGAAAAGGGGGCTTGCCCGACTCCTTCTATGAATGCCAAGTGGAGCGCCCCAGCTGACATTCTTCAAATGCAAGCTATGTGGGACTGGCTTATGACTGGGATATTCACCCACTGAATATGCCTGTTACCCACGTCATGATAAATGCTATGGTTAAGGGGGTCCTTTGATGTGGACACCCCATATAACCTCACTATTGCAAAATTGAGGGAGAGTTTCAGAAGTCTTATCAAATTTGCTGTTTCAGCTTCCTTGCACGTGTCTTACAGGTGCTAATAAAAATACTGGGTTAATGAATAAGTGAATCAGGAAATGTGGAGGGGACAGTCAGGGACACCTTGATAAGGGAGCCCCATGCACTGTGGTGCCAGTGCTTGTTGGTGAAGCCTTAACTCAGTGGAAATTATACTGAGAGAATATAGAAATGAAAGGATTGGTAGGATTAGGGTGAAAGATTGCATGAAAATTGGGGTATTAAACAGGTTTTATGTGAAGAGATTGTGTCTCCTCTTCCTGAATGTTTTATGGGAGTGGATATCATGTCTGACTGTGGAATGCCTCCTGTACCTAGTATTGTAAAACCAAAAATTGTTGGGGAAGTCCTAATGGAGGCTTCACTTAGGAATATCAGGATTGATGGGATTAAGGTGAAAGTAAGAATAAAAATGGGTATGTTTGAAGTTGCTGTGTCTCTTTTACCTGAACAGCTTACATAGATGGACATGGTATCTGACTGGGGAACTGCTGCTATAAAACTGAAGGCATTAAATTTGCTTTTCAAGCAATGTTAATTGGACATGCTGTGTGGGGAGCAGAAAGATTGCCTGAGCTCACACAGTGCAGAGTAGAAGCTGGAGTGCTGGGAGAGACAGACCCTCGGTGGGATAGCCCTGTGTGGAGTGTAAAGTGGGGCTAGTGGAGAAAGCCCGTAAGTGCATCCCAGCCACATCTACTGGGCTTTGGACCAGTGAATTTCCATCTGGGGGCACTTACTAGCTTACTATCAAACATTAATGGAAGCCACCCTATGATAAAAGGACATAAAATAATCTTGAAACTGAAAATTCCCATGATGTCCTGAGTGATGTCAGAGAAACATTCCAATGGGGAAGGCAGTGCTCACAGGAGCTGCATAATAAGGTGGAAGTGGCTTATACAGGATGATGCTGCCTGGGGCACAAAGGAGCAGAAACTCACAAACAGGGAGCCTCTGTTCCCCCAGGACTGATTCAGAAATTGCATTAGGAGCTGCCAGATCCTATTATCACATGAACCGTGCTCTATAAACTGCTCTTGACTGACCAACAAAGAGCTGGTTGGTGTGTTGATGACAGTTCCAAGGTGAACAGACAGCCTGTTTGGAAAGATATCCCTCTGATTGAGGAAGGTAAAAACAAATCAGCTCAGTGGGCTGAATTTCTAGCAGTGATGGAAGAATTGAAGAGTGGTAAGAGCCTGTATGTTTCAGTTTTTACCAATTCATGGGAGATGGTCAATGGCCTGGCCATATGGTCAGGCAGGAAGCTATAGAAACCTGTCCTATTAAAGAGATACTTGTATGGGGCATGGTTCTATGGAAATCACTATGGGGATTTTCTTATTCTTTTTCTTTTTTTTTTTTTTTTGAGACAGAGTCTCACTCTGTCACCCAGGCTAGAGTGCAGTGGCACCATCTCAGCTCACTTCAACCTTCGCCTCCTGGGTTCAAGCAATTCTTGTGCCCCAGCCTCCCAAGTAGCTGGGACTACAGGTGCCTGCCACCATGCCTGGCTAATTTTTGTATTTTTAGTAGAGACGGGGTTTCACCATGTTGGTCAGGCTGGTCTCAAACTCCTGATCTCAAGTGCTCCACCCGCCTTAGCTTAGTAAGTGCTGGGATTATAGGCGTAAGCCACCATGCCTGACCACTGTGGGAATTTGAGAGGTGCACTAAAGTGAGACATGTAGAGGCTATCAGAAGAATGGGTACCTTGAACTTTCAGGTCCAGAAGGTGACTGTAATTGACAAGCAGGTATCCCTACTCACTTGAGGTGGCTGTCTGGGTCCATAAAATGACTAGATTTGGGGAGGATTTCAGCAGTGCAGAGATGGGCTGAATCTAGACATGTTTCTCTTGCACTTTCTCAGGCACATAATGCTGATAGAACTGCTCTGTCGGCCAGGTGTGGTGGTTTACACCTGTAATCTCAGCACTTTGAGAGGCCAAGACGGATGGATCACAAGGTCAAGAGATCAAGACCATCCTAGCCAACGTGGTGAAACCCCATCTCTACTAAAAATACAAAAAATTAGCTGGGCATGGTGGTGTGCGCTTGTAGTCCCAGCTACTCTGGAGGCTGAGGCAGGAGAATCGCTTGAACCCAGGAGGTGGAGGTTGCAGTGAGCCAAGATCGTGCCACTGCACTCCAGCCTGGCAACAGAGCAAGACTCTGTCTTGAAAAAAAAAAAAAAATCAAACAAACAAACTGCTCTGTCGGTAAGCATAAGAGACAGAGACTGTAGATGGCTATGGAGCAGATTCCCTAGTAGGGAGGCCCTGGACACAGCTGGCAAGTGAGACTGATGTGGTAGCCCTGGGGGCTACAAATAGGTCCTAAGAGGAATAGACATTGACTCTGGACTGGGCTTTGCTTACCTGCTAGAAGATGCATGTGCTCCGAGTGCTATAGAAAAACCAGAACAGGAAACATTGCCCAGATTTGGACAGCTGATGGTAATTTCTTCAGACCAAGGACACGGTACAGTCCTTACGTCCAGCAATGGGCAGGGAGACATCCTCCTTGGAGTAATAGTTTGATAAAAAAGTGGAACAGGAGGCCAGGTGTGGTAGTTCAGGCGTGTAATCCCAGCACTTTGGGAGGTTGAGGTGGGCAGATCACGAAGTCAGGAGATCAAGACCATCCTGGCCAACATGGTGAAACTCTGTCTCTACTAAAAATACAACAATTAGCCGGGCATGGCGGCATATGCCTGTAGTCCCAGCTACTTGGGAGGCTGAGGCAGAATTGCGTGAACCCGGGAGGTGGGGGCTGCAGTGAGCCAAGATCGCGCCACTGCACTCACTCCAGCCTGGGTGACAGAGTGACACTCCGTCTCAAAAAAAAAAAAAAAAGTGGAACCGGCAATTAAAACATTGGTTGTGTAATACAAGGGGGAGATAAAAACATGAAAGGCTGGCTGACACACTTTCTTGAGTGTATGCTCACACTCAACATGAGAAATACTAAGAGTGTCCCTGGCTGGGTGCAGTGGCTTGCACTTCTAATCCCAACACTTTGGGAGCCCAAGGAGGGGGGATCACTTGAGCCCAGAAATTTGAGACCAGCCTGGGCAATATAGTGAGACCCCCATCTCTACAACATTTTTTTTTAAATTATACTTTAAGTTTTAGGGTATATGTGCACAATGTGCAGGTTTGTTACATATGTATACATGTGCCATGTTGGTGTGCTGCACCCATTACCTCGTCATTTAACATTAGGTATCTCTCCTAATGCTATCCCTCCCCCTCTCCCCACCCCACAACGGGCCCTGGTGTGTGATGTTCCCTTTCCTGCGTCCATGTGTTCTCATTGTTCAATTCCCACCTATGAGTGAGAACATGCGGTATTTGTTTTTTTGTCCTTGCGATAGTTTGCTGAGAATGACGGTTTCCAGCTTCATCCATGTCCCTACAAAGGACATGAACTCATCCTTTTTTATGGCTGCATATATTCCATGGTGTATATGTGCCACATTTTCTTAATCCAGTCTATCGTTGTTGGATATTTGGGTTGGTTCCAAGTCTTTGCTATTGTGAATAGTGCCACAATAAACATACGTGTGCATGTGTCTTTATAGCAGCATGATTTATAATCCTTTGGGTATATACCCAGTAATGGGATGGCTGGGTCAAATGGTATTTCTGGTTCTAGATCCCTGAGGAATCGCCACACTGACTTCCACAATGGTTGAACTAGTTTACAGTCCCACCAACAGTGTAAAAGTGTTCCTATTTCTCCACATCCTCTCCAGCACCTATTGTTTCCTGACTTTTTAATGATGGCCATTCTAACTGGTGTGAGATGGTATCTCATTGTGGTTTTGATTTGCATTTCTCTGATGGCCAGTGATGATGAGCATTTTTTCATGTGTCTTTTGGCTGCATAAATGTCTTCTTTTGAGAAGTGTCTGTTCATATCCTTCGCCCACTTGTTGATGGGGTTGTTTGTTTTTTTCTTGTAAATTTGTTTGAGTTCATTGTAGATTCTGGATATTAGCCCTTTGTCAGATGAGTAGATTGCAAAAATTTTCTCCCATTCTGTAGGTTGCCTGTTCACTCTGATGGTAGTTTCTTTTGCTGTTCAGAAGCTCTTTAGTTTAATTAGATCCCATTTGCCAATTTTGGCTTTTGTTGCCATTGCTTTTGGTGTTTTAGACATGAAGTCCTTGCCCATGCCTATGTCCTGAATGGTATTGCCTAGGTTTTCTTCTAAGGTTTTTATGGTTTTAGGTCTAACATTTAAGTCTTTAATCCATCTGGAATTAATTTTTGTATAAGGTGTAAGGAAGGGATCTAGTTTCAGCTTTCTACATATGGCTAGCCAGTTTTCCCAGCACCATTTATTAAATAGGGAATCCTTTCCCCATTTCTTGTTTTTGTCAGGTTTGTCAGAGATCAGATAGTTGTAGATATGTGGCATCATTTCTGAGGGCTCTGTTCTGTTCCATTGGTCTATATCTCTGTTTTGATACCAGTACCATGCTGTTTTGGTTACCGTAGCCTTGTAGTATAGTTTGAAGTCAGGTAGCATGAAGACTCCAGCTTTGGTCTTTTGGCTTAGGATTGACTTGGCAATGTGGGCTCTTTTTTGGTTCCATATGAACTTTAAAGTAGTTTTTTCCAATTCTGTGAAGAAAGTCATTGGTAGCTTGATGGGGATGGCATTGAATCTATAAATTACCTTGGGCAGTATGGCCATTTTCACGATATTGATTCTTCCTACCCATGAGCATGGAATGTTCTTCTATTTGTTTGTATCTTCTTTTATTTCATTCAGCAGTGATTTGTAATTCTCCTTGAAGAGGTCCTTCACATCCCTTGTAAGTTGGATTCCTAGGTATTTTATTCTCTTTGAAGCAATTCTGAATGGGAGTTCACTCATGATTTGGCTCTCTGTTTGTCTGTTATTGGTGTATAAGAATGCTTGTGATTTTTGCACATTGATTTTGTGTCCTGAGACTTTCCTGAAGTTGCCTATCAGCTTAAGGAGATTTTGGGTTGAGACGATGGGGTTTTCTAGATATACAATCATGTCATCTGCAAACAGGGACAATTTGACTTCCTCTTTTCCTAATTGAATACCCTTTATTTCCTTCTTCTGCCTGATTGCCCTGGCCAGAACTTCCAATACTATGTTGAATAGGAGTGGTGAGAGAGGGCATCCCTGTCTTGTGCCAGTTTTCAAAGGGAATGCTTCCAGTTTTTGCCCATTCAGTATGATATTGGCTATGGGTTTGTCATAGATAGCTCTTATTATTTTGAGATACGTCCCATCAATACCTAATTTATTGAGAGTTTTTAGCATGAAGGGCTGTTGAATTTTGTCAAAGGCCTTTTCTGCATCTATTGAGATAATCATGTGGTTTTTGTCGTTGGTTCTATTTATATGCTGGATTATGTTTTTGATTTCCGTGTGTTGAACCAGCCTTGCATCCAGGGATGAAGCCCACTTGATCATGGTGGATAAGCTTTTTGATGTGCTGCTGGATTTGGTTTGCCAGTATTTTATTGAGGATTTTTGCATCGATGTTCATCAGGGATATTGGTCTAAAATTATCTTTTTTTGTTGTGTCTCTGCCAGGCTTTGGTATCAGGATGATGCTGGCCTCATAAAATGAGTTAGGGTGGATTCCCTCTTTTTCTATTAATTGGAATAGTTTCAGAAGGAATGGTACCATCTCCTCCTTGTACCTCTAGTAGAATTCGGCTGTGAATCCCTCTGGTCCTGGACTTTTTTTGGTTGGTAAGCTATTAATTATTGCCTTAATTTCAGAGCCTGTTATTGGTCTATTCAGAGATTCAACTTCTTCCTGGTTTAGTCTTGGAAGGGTGTATTTGTTGAGGAATTTATCCATTTCTTCTAGATTTTCTAGTTTATTTGTGTGGAGGTGTTTATAGTATTCTCTGATGGTAGTTTGTATTTCTGTGGGATCAGTGGTGATATCCTCTTTACCATTTTTTATTGCGTCTATTTGATTCTTCTCTCTTTTCTTCTTTATTAGTCTTGCTAGCAGTCTATCAATTTTGTTGATCTTTTCAAAAACCAGCTCCTGGATTCATTGATTTTCTGAAGGGTTTTTTGTGTCTGTATTTCCTTCAGTTCTGCTCTGATCTTAGTTATTTCTTGCCTTCTGCTAGCTTTTGAATGTGTTTGCTCTTGCTTCTCTAGTTCTTTTAATTGTGATGTTAGGGTGTCAATGTTAGATCTTTCCTGCTTTCTCTTGTGGGCATTTAGTGCTATAAATTTCCCTCTACACACTGCTTTGAATGTGTCCCAGAGATTCTGGTATGTTGTGTCTTTGTTCTCGTTGGTTTCAAAGAACATCTTTATTTCTGCCTTCATGGAAGAGCAACTCCAAGACACATAATTGTCAGATTCGCCAAAGTTGAAATGAAGGAAAAAATGTTAAGGGCAGCCAGAGAGAAAGGTCGGGTTACCCACAAAGGGAAGCCCATCAGACTAACAGCTGATCTCTTGGCAGAAACTCTACAAGCCAGAAGAGAGTGAGGGCCAATATTCAACATTCTTAAAGAAAAGAATTTTCACCCGGAATTTCATATCCAGCCAAACTAAGCTTCATAAGTGAAGGAGAAATAAAATACTTTACAGACAAGCAAATGCTGAGAGATTTTGTCACCACTAGGCCTGCCCTAAAGGAGCTCCTGAAGGAAGCACTAAACATGGAAAGGAACAACTGGTACCAGCCACTGCAAAAACATGCCAAATTGTAAAGACCATCAAGGCTAGGAAGAAACTGCATCAACTAACGAGCAAAATAACCAACTAACATCATAATGACAGGACCAAATTCACACATAACAATATTAACTTTAAATGTAAATGGTCTAAATGCTCCAATTAAAAGACACAGACTGGCAAATTGGATAAAGAGTCAAGACCCATCAGTGTGCTGTATTCAGGAAACCCATCTCACATGCAGAGACACACATAGACTCAAAATAAAGGGATGGAGGAAGATCTACCAAGCAAATGGAAAACAAAAAAAGGCAGGGGTTGCAATCCTAGTCTCTGATAAAACAGACTTTAAACTAACAAAGATCAAAAGAGACAAAGAAGACCATTACATAATGGTAAAGGGATCAATTCAACAAGAAGAGCTAACTATCCTAAATATATAAGCACCCAACACAGGAGCACCCAGATTCATAAAGCAAGTCCTTACAGACCTACAAAGAGACTTAGACTCCCACACAATAATAATGGGAGACTTTAACACCCCACTGTCAACATTAGACAGATCAACGGGACAGAAAGTTAACAAGGATATCCAGGAACTGAACTCAGCTCTGCACCAAGTGGACCTAATAGACATCTACAGAACTCTCCACCCCAAATCAACAGAATATACATTCTTTTCAGCACCACACCACACCTATTCCAAAATTGACCACATAGTTGGAAGTAAACCACTCCTCAGCAAATGTAAAAGGACAGAAATTATAACAAACTGTCTCTCAGACCACAGTGCAATCAAACTAGAACTCAGGATTAAGAAACTCACTCAAAACCGCTCAACTACATGGAAACTGAACAACCTGCTCCTGAATGTCTACAAAATTTTTTTAAAAAATGGACAGGCATGGTGGTGCACGTCTGTAGTCCCAGCTACTTGGGAGGTTGAGGTGGGAGGATCACTTGAGCTGAGGAGGCTGGGGCTGCAGTAAGGCATGATTGCACCACTGCACTCCAGCCTGGGCAATACAGCAAGACCCTGTCTTGAAAAAAAAAAAAAAGAATGACCCCAATAGATATTTCTCTCTCTCTCTCTTTTTTTTTGTTTTTTTGAGATGGAGTCTTGCTCTGTCACCCAGGTTAAAGTGCAGTGCACCCAGGCTGTGAGATCTCGGCTCACTGCAACCTCTACCTCCCAGGTTCAAGCAATTCTCCTGCCTCAATTTCCCAAGAAGCTGGATTACGGGCGCCCACCACCATACCTGACTAATTTTTGTATTTTTTGTAGAGATGGGGTATCGCCATGTTGGCCAGGCTGATCTCGAACTCCTGGCTTCAGGTTATCTGCCCACCTCAGCCTCCCAAAGTGTTGGGATTACAGGCATGAGCCACCAAGCTCAGCCGATATTTCTCTTTCTGTGGATCTGGGGAAGAGGGGGTGGGGACGAGGCTGATATGTCTATGCAATTCTTGTCAAGAGAGGAGTACACTTGTTTAACAACTATAATTTTTTCTTTTTTCTCCACCTTACCTCAGTTTTTGTTTTTCCCCACCAGATGCAATGGTCACAGGATCAGGCTGTGACTATAGCAGGGATGATACCTGAATAAGAAGCCGTAACTACTTTTTTTTTGAGACAGAGTCTTGCTCTGTCGCCCAGGCTAATTTTTTGTATATTTAGTAGAGACAGGGTTTCACCATGTTAGCCAGGATGGTCTCAATCTCCTGACCTCATGATCTGCCCGCCTCGGCCTCCCAAAGTGCTGGGATTACAGGCGTGAGCCACCGCACCCGGCCTAGAAGTCGTAACCGTATTTTTAAACTTTATGACAGAATTCTAAAAGGCCTGATGGGGTAGGCTGTGCCTTCACCCGATTTGACAAAATTGGGGCTAACAGTGAATGCAGCTATCTTGCCTGATGGTGAAAGTAGCCCACTCATCCTGCGCCTGTGTAACCTTACCCTCTCTGAATGGGAACGGACTGAGCAGGCGGCTCTCACTAGACTATACTGCTGCCTGCAATCTGGGCTAGCAGAGTGGCTGAACCTAATGTCCCTCCCAAGGTAGAAAAGTTTGGGTATAAATGAAAAGGAGGAGAATAGCTAAAGGTAAAGAAATGAGTAAATGGGTTATGTAACAAGGGAAACCCAATGTCATATTAATACTTTGAAAATGGCTCAGAGGAAGAGGTGATAATGTCTCTTAGCTCAGAGGCCTGAAAGGACAAAGCTATATTGGCAGAGACCACACCTGTTTCCAGAAGCTGACAAGATGGAATGGCAGCCTGCAAACCTGTGAGATATTTTCATATAATATGATAGACTGGACCAATTATTCTTTTTTTTTTTTTTTTTTTTGAGATGGAGTCTCACTCTGTCACCCAGGCTGGAGTGCAGTGGCACGATCTTGGCTCACTGCAACCTCTGCCCCCCCGAGTTCAAGTGATTCTCCTGCCTCAGCCTCCTGAGTAATTGGGATTACAGGCATCTGCCACTGCGCCCAGCTAATTTTTTCATATTTTTAGTAGAGACTGGGTTTCACCATCTTGGCCAGGTTGACCTCGTGATCCACCCACCTTGGCCTCCCAAAGTGCTGGGATTACAGGCGTGAGCCACCAGGCCCAACAGACCAATTATTGTTGACTGAAGGGGATTCTAGTAATGTGACAGTGTCTGTTGACTTCTATGATCCTTCACAATAAGGTATCCACGGTCAAAGACCAGGGAGTGACCTGTGATATAATAAAAAAATAAATATTTGGTCTTTGTCCCCAGTTCCTGGCATACAGCTCTTAAAACCCATGGAGTGTCCTGAAGGATAGGAGTGTCTTTGTATGCTAATAAGATGACTGATGCCTGGGGTCCCTAGGTAGCTTCAGGATGGGGGCTGGTGGCCAAAAGACCAAGGCAAGATTAGAGGGAAAGGAGATGGTGGTTGAACTGATCACCAATTGCCAATGATTATCAATTATGCCTACATAATCAAACCTCCTAATGAAACCTCCCTAAACGACAGGGTTCAGAGAGCTTCTGGGCTGGTGAATATATGGGTGCTGGGAGTGGGTTACCCAAAGAGGATGTGGAAGCTCCACCCTCTTCCTACATACTTTGCCCTGTGCAGCTCTTCCATCTGGCTGTTCCTGAGTTGTATCCTTTATAACAAATCAGTAAATAAACTTAACAAATGTTTCCAAGTTCTGTGAGCCTGTCTGGCAAATTATCAAACTGAAGGAGAGGTTGCAGGAACCCCCGATTTATAGCCAGTCAATCAGAGGTACAGGTGGTCTGGGACTTGTGACTGGCATCTGAAGGGGGGCAGGAGTCTTGTGGGACAGAGCTCTTAACTTGTGGAGTCTGTGCTATCTCCAGGTAGATGGCGTCAGAATTGAATTGAACTGTAGGCCAACCAGTTGGTGTCAGAGAGTTAGAGAATTGGCGTGGAATAAACACTCTACATTTGATGTCAGAGTGTGGTAAGGGAGACCCCCGCTCAGCTTCCTATGGCTTTCCTCAGCCTGTAGGAATAGGAGTGAACAGGTGGGGTGCTCCTAAAAGTATTCTGAGTGCAGGTATGACCTGTGCAGCCTCTGGATTTTCTGGGCTGCCAATGCTCCTGTCAGGCCCTCTAGCCTCCCCCTCCTCCGGGGGTTCCCACTCACCCTCTCGTAAGTGGTGCAAGGTCAGAGATAACCAGGTCCATGCTCATTTATGTTTTTCCATGATGTCAGACTTTTACTGATGATATTTCAATCATGAAAGCCAAGAGCTTCAGGGGATTCTCAAGGAGGCAATTCTCAGTATTCAGAGCTGTAGACACACAGGTTCAAGCCACTCCACAAGTCAGTCAATGTTGTAAATGGTACATAACGGTATACTTCATAGAAAAATGTTACAGAGTAAACATTCCACAACAAAGTAACATTTAATATCAAGAGAAAAGGGATGGGACTTGGTATGATGGCTCATAAAAAGTGTAATCTCAGCACTTCTGGAGGCCAAGGTGGGAGGATCACTTGAATGCAAGAGTTGGAGACCATCCTGGGAAACATAATGAGATACGTCTCTACAAAAAAAAATTTTTTTTTCTTTTGAGACAGAGTCTCAATCTGTTGCCCAGGCTAGAGTGCAGTGGTGCGATCTCAGCTAACTGCAACCTCTGCCTCCCAGGTTCAAGCGATTCTCCTGCCTCAGCCTCCCGAGTAGCTGGGATTACAGGCACTCGCCACCACACCCAGTAAATTTTATATTTTAAATAGAGACGGGGTTTTGCCATGTTGGCCAGGCTGGTCCCGAACTCCTGACCTCACGTGATCCACCCACCTTGGCCTCCCAAAGTGCTGGGATTACAGGTGTGAGCCACTGCACCAAAGTTTTTTTTTTGAGACAGAGTCTCACTCTGTCGCCCAGGCTGGAGTGCAGTGGCGCGATCTCAGCTCACTGCAAGCTCCGCCTCCCAGATTCAAGCCATTCTCCTACCTCAGCCTCCCGAGTAGCTGGGACTACAGGCACCTGCCACCACGCCCGGCTAATTTTTTGTATTTTTAGTAGAGATGGAGTTTCACCGTGTTAGCCAGGATGGTTTCGATCTCCTAACCTTGTGATCCGCCCACCTCTGCCTCCCAAAGTGCTGGGATTACACGCCTGAACTACCGCATCCAGCCCGAAGTTTTTAAAAAGAAGAAGGGGATAGGAACGGGCTAATGAACCAGTCCAGGGACAGCAATGTAGACAAAAAGAATATCCTTGTGTGGCCCAGGAGACCCACCAGTCTTTCAAGGAAGAGTCTGATGTGGCAGAATGTTCAGTGGCAGATGCTGGGTGCTGATCAGGAGTGACAGCAAGACCGTGTCTGTTAAGACAGCTGTTTTGATCTGCTGAAGTCCTGCCTTTTAATAGCCACAGAGTCCTCTGATGAGGCCTGATAGTGGAAGAGTGTGTTTGATTATGTCCTTATCTGGTTGGATGCAGTCTTTATTTATCAAGGCAAAACATCTGGTTCCATTGGCAAGATGCCTTTTGAAATGTAACATGGAATTTTTTTCTAAGATGGAATTATATGTCAATGATGCTTTACACACACTCCCTCCTCCCACCTTCTCTGTCATCCAGCCTGTGCTCATCAAACTAATGTGGACACGAATCACCTGGGGATATTGTTGAATGAAGGTTTTGATTCAACAGCTCAGGGGTGAGCTGAATCTCTGCGTTTTCTCAAAAGCTCCCAGGAGATGCCACTGTAAGCAGCCAGGCCTGGTCCCTCAGTCTTAACAGATGTTTTTTTATGTGGAATCTCAGCTACTGATTTCTCTTGCCTCCTTCTCAGCCCCCACTTTATGCAGAGCATTTTTAGCTAATGAGTTTGTCTGTTATCATCTTACAGATGCAGCATTATGCTGTGTGTGAATACCATGCACTGGAATTTATTTTTGATCAGTGAGAACACATTTCAACATATGTACTAATACAAATGAATGGACTGTGTGAGTTTCGCCCACCGCCATGCTGAGCAGTAGACAACATCCCAGTGGCACCGTCAAGGGGAGATGGAGGCACTGAAACGGGGGTGGTTTGGGAGCAGGGTTGAGGGTGTCTGATGACTTCAGACATGTCTTCCCAAACTGTACTAAATCACAGCTGCCTTAGGCTGGGCCAACCATAAACAACTCTGTGGGACCAGGTACCTGCGTTCAGCCTGTGTCCTGTCACTTGGACTGTAAGGTGGGAGGGCTTGTCAGGACACCTTTGCAAGCCGGGGTTTCTCATGGGTCAAGAGTAGCTACTGCCACCTGCCCAGCAGGTTTGGAAGGCCATCTGAGGGCAGCCAGGGGTTTTTGAAATGAAAATTCTTCAAAGGATTCTTGAGAATGCTGAAGGCATCAATGCTGGGCAAGCCTCAGGGAGGTGCAGGCCCTGGAGACAGCAGAGGGACATGGGGGAGACATGGTGTCAGCAGTGAGATGGGACTTTTGGGATGAGAAAGAGAGAGTCCAAGACGGGATTGCTGAAGACAGGTGGGCAAAGGGACTTTCTGGTCCCCAGGACAACTAAAGATTGGAGAAGTTCTCTTAGAGATGGCTTCAAGGTTTGGGACATCTTAGAGAAAAACAGGTTTTAGTCATGGGAGGAATTGGGAAGAGGTTTTCCCCAAATCTGGACAATGGAGTTATTGATTCATTAGTAGACCAAAGGGGGACAATTAAAGGGGAACTAGGAGGAGAGATGGGAGATGAGACAACAGGCAGGAGCACCTAGGCGGGTTGAATTGCGTGAAGGAGAGAGATTACTACTGTGTGCCTATCAAGAGGCAAGAAACCTGGAATCACAGGGGAGATCTTGAGCAGAGTTTGGTAACTTTTTGTTGTTGTTGTTTTCTGAGATGGGTTCTCACTCTGTCACCCAGGCTGGAGTGCAATAGCATCATCTCAGCTCACTGCAACCTCCCTCCTGGGTTCAAACTATTCTCCTACCTCAGCCTCCTGAGTAGCTGGGATTACAGGCATGCACCACCACGCCCAGTGAATTTTTTGTGTTTTCAGTAGAGACAGGGTTAGCTATATTGGCCGGGCTGGTCTTGAACTCCCGACCTCAGGAGATCTGCAGCCTTAGCCTGCCAAAGTGCTGGGATTACAGGTGTGAGCCACCGCGCCTGGTCAGAGTTTGGCAACTCTTGAGGAAGAGATGAGCATGAATGTATGGACTTGTAGAATGGACAGGCCTCAGGCTAGCCGGACGCTGGATCCAGCCTGGGCTGCAGGTCTCAGCGCAGCCAGAATAGTCTCTACCATTGTAACCTCTGTGCCCACAGGACCCAGCATGCACTCCAGGTTGTTCTTGATGACGAAGAGTAGGTTACTCCAGAAATGCTTGTTTGATGAAGACTTTCTGATGGAGGGGGAGAAAGATTTGCCCTTAAAGTGACATTGACATGGAATGCTCATGTACATTCACACACATGTGGGCATTCTGGAAACTATGTAATGGAATACGGTGCTCAGCTTCCAGTGTGATGGATACTGAAGATCTCTCCTTTATTTTATTTTTTGTCGCTGATGCAAGGTTTTGAAAATGAAAGGACCACATTCTGCCCTATTCCAAAGTGTGATTCAAAGGAAAATTATTCATCACTAGCAAAGAAAAAATAATGAAACTCTGTGTAGCTTTCTTCCAGAAGTAATTAACTGGTAGTTGTCACTGATATATGTGACAGCTGAGATTTAATGCAGAACAAGGCAGAAATGCCTTCCTGCAATGGTGTAAAGGTGACGAGGTCTCTAAAGCAGCCTGAGTGTGCAGTTGTGTTCTAGCTGCTGTCGTGCAGGCCTGGGGAGGGAGGGTGCTCCAACGTGACCGTAGCAGGGCGACATGGAGTGGGCGCTGTTGATTCTCACACTTGGGTATTGATTTCCTTAATGTCTTTGTGGCAGATTCTATTTGTTCAGATTGGCCACAACTGCATTTCTGATCACATGGGCTCCTCCTGAGCCTTGTCACCCCCGACCAAGACGTTGCATCTCTGTTCTCTCACCTCTAACCAGGTTGAGCCTTTGTGACTCCGGCCAGATGAAGAAACTGTGGCTTCTTGGTTTCCCCCAGACTCACTTTTGGCCAGAGAGGCTTCCCCCACCGCCAACCCCCGTAGGCAGCATCACCCGAGCTTCCTTGCTGGGGTCAGCCAGTGCAAGGCAACAGGAGGAAATGAGGGCAAAGGGAGGGAATGAGCCTGGGTTGGTCAAATCTTCAGAGCAACCCAGCTTCTGCTTGGCTCTCTCTCAGGAGCCCTAAGCCACTGTCCAAGTGGACTGGCTACTCTGGGGCTGCTGTCTAGGGCGCCAATGTGCAGCCACCACAGGGTTCCATCACATTGAGCAAAGCTGTGCCATCCCACCAAGCCCTGCCTGAATCACAGATCTGTGGGCTAAAGACGTGGTGGTTGTTTTAAGCCACTAAGTTTTGGTGTAGTTTGTTATGCAACAACCGTGCTGGAAGCATCTCTATTTATCTTTTCAGACACTCTCGTTTTTGGGATACCTTAGAGACTGAGAACCAGAGAGCACAAACAGAGGAGATGGATTCCCACATCTTCACCATCATAGGCTTTGGTGTATCTGATTTCTATGACCTTCTAGGATTCCCTAGCAAATTCCCACTGCTTTGGGCCAGGTCATTTTTTTTTTTTTTTTTTTTTAAGACGGAGTCTCGCTCTGTTGCCCAGGCTGGAGTGCAGTGGCACAGTCTTGGCTCACTGCAAGCTCTACCTCCCAGGTTCACGCCATTCTCCTGCCTCAGCCTCCCGAGTAGCTGGGACTACAGGTGCCTGCCACCATGCCTGGCTAATTTTTTGCATCTTTAGTAGAGACAGGGTTTCACCGTGTTAGCCAGGATGGTCTCGATCTCCTGACCTCGTGATCTGCCCGCCTTGGCCTCCCAAAGTGCTGGGATTACAGGCGTGAGCCACCGCACCCGGCATAGGTCAGGTCATTTTGTTGTTAGATGTTTAAGGCTCTTTATGTATACATATACATGTATGTACGTTTGTTCTAAATACATCAAAATATAAATAACATCCAGGAATCAAAAGACAGAGGAAGACCAGTCATGTGTCATCTGTCTGTATCCATCACAATCCTGGCAGCACACACTAAAGGTATTAATAATTTATCTGAAAAGAGTTTAATGAAGAGATTTTTTTTTTTTTGAGACGGAGTCTCACTCTTTCACCCAGGCTGGAATGCAGTGGCGCAATCTCAGCTCACTGCAGGCTCCGCCCCCCGGGGTTCACGCCATTCTCCTGCCTCAGCCTCCCGCGTAGCTGGGACTACAGGGTTCCGCCACCTCGCCCAGCTAATTTTTTGTATTTTTAGTGGAGACGGGGTTTCACTGTGTTAGCCAGGATGGTCTCGATCTCCTGACCTCGTGATCCGCCCGCCTCAGCCTCCCAAAGTGCTGGGATTGAAGAGATTCTTTATAGAGTTGGGTAAAGAAACCAACAAAGGATGAGGAGGCACCAGGGACTATAAAGACTGGGTAGTGGTTTCTCCCAGCCCTGAAGGGCAAGAAGAATGTTTGCTGGGTTCAGAGGCTGGTGAGGGCTTGGAGACAGGGACAGGACCACATGGAACACAGCCATGCCAGGCTGCAGCAAGGGAGGAGGAGCAGAACAACTTCCTTGTCATCTCTCTCCTCCCACCCTTGTTCCTTCCTGTTGCCCTGTGCTGGCTGATCCCAGCTAGAAGCCAAAGGCAAGGGAGCTCAGGTGACGCTGCCCATGGGGGCGGTGGAGTCAGGGGCAGCCTCCCTGGCCAAAAGCGAGTCTGGGGGCAAACCAAGAACAGCTGGCCTGCTCTGCCTCTGCAGCACTACTGGTCCACAGCTCATATATCAGGGAGGTGCCCCAATTTTAGGGGTTGAGGTTATTTAGGCTTTGAACAAAAGAGAGTTTTTGAGATCAATACAATGATAGCTACGTAAAAATAAAGTCCCTACATAATTAATAATATCTAGCTTGAATAACAAGCTTAGCACGTTAATGTACCAGATAAAGGATTTCTTTCTTTTTTTTTTTTTTTTTTTTGAGACAGAGTCTCGCCCTGTCGTCCAGGCTGGAGTGCAGTGGTGTGATCTCAGCTTACTGCAACCTCTGCCTCCTGGGTTCAAGTGATTCTCCTGCCTCAGCCTCCCGAGTAGCGGGGACTACAGGTGCACACCACCATGCCCGGCTAATTTTTGTATTTTTAGTAGAGACAGGGTTTTGCCGTGTTGGCCAGGCTGGTCCCAAACTCCTCACCTTAAGTGATCCACTTGCCTTGGCCTCCCTAAGTGTTGGGATTACAGGCATGAGCCACCACGCCTGGCCAGATAAAGGATTTCTTATAGTCAAATTCTTTAGAGCCCGATCCTCCAGTGAGCTCCAATTTTTACCCACCTGTTTACCCTAAATATCTCTGGGGCAGGTAGAATTCTGAGATGACCTTCAAGATTCCTGGCCCCTGGTGCACACATACCTCCTCTGTTTTTCAAACACTTACCCAAGTCCTCTTCTGCTTTCTTTTGTTTATTTTGAGACAGAGTCTTGCTCTCTCACCCACACTGGAGTGCAGTTGTTCCCTGACCAAACTGAGGGTTGGGGCTGCTATTTCTTGTGGCCCAGTAATGAGATGCAGATGAACTGGGAAGGAAGAGAGTTTTTATTTTCTGCAACCAGTTAAAGGGAGAAGGCCTGGAAATTATTGCCAGAACAACTCAAAATTACAAAGTTTTCCAGAGCTTATACACCTTCAAAGCTATATGTCTTTTTTGTTTGCTCGTTTGTTTGTTTTGTCTGTTTTTTTTTTTTTTTCCTTTTTGTGGAAAACAGGGTCTCACTATATTGCCCAGGCAAGCCTCAAACTCCTGGGCTCAAGCTATCCTCCCGCCTCTGCCTCCCTCAGATGTGGGATTACAGGCGTGAGCCACCGCACCGGGCTAAGCTATATGTCTATGTGTAAGTGTGAATTCATCTGAAGACATTAGTGATTAACTTCTTTTAATCTATAATTAAGGTCTGAGTCCTGAAGCCCTTCCTCTGGAGCCTCAGTAAATTTACTTAATCTAAATGAGTCCAGGTGTTGGGGTGATTACCCTTATCCCGTCTCCTGCTGAGATTACAGGCATGAGCCACCTCGCCTGGCCTCTTTAATACTTTTATTATAACAATTTGAAAATGGGTTGGGCGCCCATCCCGAGTAGCTGGGATTAGAGATGTGTGCCGCCACACCTGGCTAATTTTTGTATTTTTAGTAGAGACAGGGTTTCGCCATGTTGGCCAGGATGGTCTCGATCTCCTGACCTTGTGATCTGCCCACCTTGACCAACATGGCGAAACCCCACTACTCTGGAGGCTGAGGCAGGAGAGTCCCTTGAATCCAGGAGGTGGAGGTTGCAGTGAGCCGAGATCACGCCACTGCACTCCAGCCTGACGACAGAGTGAGACCTCATATCAAAAAAAATAAAAAAAGATAATAATAATACTGTTATGGGCTGAATTGCTTCCTCCCAAAATTCACGTGCTGAAGTCCTAACCCCAGTACATTATTCTACCATTTGTATATGCAGTGGGAAAAAAAATATATTGCTTAGCTTTGAAATCTGAGTAGCAAGCACGAAACTAGCCATCTAAGAGAAGGTCAATATTGTCATCGTTAGATAAAGATTTTCAGCAGAAAAGAAGCTGTAGAGAATTTCTGGGATATAATCTGGCCCTAGTTTGGGGCGAGGTCATGAGAGAGCCCTGGGAAACAGGGGACTTACTCCATTTGGGGCAGCTGTGATAGGGCTAGGACTTGCATATCTGGCCCAGGACTTGCATTTCTTGTCATTTATGGTCAGAGAAAGTGGGCTGCTCTGAATTTTGTTTTTCTAAGCTTAGTGTGGCTTATACCCACATTTTAGGCAAACATCAAGGTAAATCATGTTGTGGGATGAAATGAAAGTACACAGCCAGACATGGAGGGGCTGTCAGAAGTCTCATGATCAAAACAAATCACATGTAGAAAAGAATCCGAGGCAAGCTAACATGATTGAATTCGCAGTTTAAAAGGATAACAAAATAGCAATAGGGATTCTGGTGATGATACCTCTCCTTCTCTTGGTCATGCTGGTTCAATCAATCTGGTTGGACTGGCTTCCCTCTATGTTGGGGCTCTGTCCCTGCCCTGAGACATCCCCTCCCATCATCTTAGGTATCCCCTTTTCTGCTATCCATTGCGGCATCTCTTGCTTCCTGGTTTATACTCTCACTGAGGTTGAGTATATTCTTCAGTAGGTTCTGGAGGAAGGGTGCATGTCACATTGCATGTCTGAAAATGTCATTATTCTACTCTTTTTGATCGACAGTTTGGCTGGATATAGAAATCCTGGATGCCATTCTCATAGCGTTTTGAAAGCTGGCTACACTGTCTTCTAGCTGTTGAATGTGGCACCATTCTAATTCATATCCTGTGTGAGTGACTGTCTTTTCTACCTGAAAGCTTGTAAAATCTTTGTCCCTGGGCTGTGAAATTTCACACTATAGTGCCTTGATGCAGAACTGTTTTCATCCATTGTGCCAGGTACTCTTTCAATCTGGAAATTTGTGTCTTTTAGTGAGAGACATTTTCTCAAATTATTTCCCTGTAGATTTCCTTTTTTTCTCTCTCTCTCTCTCTCTTTCAGAAACTTCTGTCCAGATCTAGGCCTCATCCCATGATTTTTTTTTTTCTTTTCACTCATGTTTTCCATCTGTCTTTTTATTTTAATTTTTGGGTGATTTCCTCAACTTTTTCATCTAACCCTTATCCTGAGTTTTGAAATTTCTACTATCATTAAGAACCCTCTAACACTCTAAACATTTATTTTTCATAGTATCTTGTTATTGTTTCTCTTATCTCTCTGAAGATATTAATGATTGGTTTTGTTTCTTTAAATCTTCTTGCATTATCTGTGTTTATTCTGTGTTGTTTTCAGATGCTTGTGCGTTTGTTTGCTGGTTTGGTCCCTTTCTTCCATGTTAGATGCTTTCCTCAGATGTCTGGTAATTTTTGGCTGCTTGGATTAAGAAAGGAGGACAAAAAGGTGTTGGGAGCTCTGAGCATTTAGATGGGCTTCATGATTTTGAGCTTCACTGTAAAATAACCTAAGTTGGTCTTTTATCTGCTAGGGAAACTCTGAGTTCAGCATCTTTAGGCTTTTTCCCTGAGGCAGGTTAGATACTTCACTGGAAATTCTTCTAATTTTGGCTGGGCACAGTGGCTCATGCCTGTAATCCCAGCACTTTTGGAGGCTGAGGCGGGCAGATCACTTGAGGCCAGGAGTTTGAGACCAGCCTGGCCAACATGGCAAAACTCTATCTCTACTAAAAATACAAAAATTGGCCAGGCATGGTGGTGGGTGCCTGTAATCCCAACTACTTGGGAGGCTGAGGCAGGAGAATCGCTTGAACCCAGGAGGCAGAGGTTGCAGTGAGCCAAGATGGCACCATTTCACTCCAGCCTGGGTGACAGAGCAAGACTCTGTCTCCCACCCCCCGCCCCAAAAAAAGAAAAAAAGCAAGCAAGAAAAGAAAATTCCAGTTTTCTGTCTGGACACTAAATGTTTGACATCAATAGATCTGAAAGCATAGGGGTTGAAGTGGGTTGGGTATCTTTGAGTTCAGTAAGCTGTGTGCTGACAGTTACTTAGTCCTTCTGTTCTGATGCACTTCTCAAGACCTTCAATGTCGCTCTCTGTTGAGAACTGTCTCCATCAAGTGAACATCCAAGTTTCTCCCTGATAGGTGGCAAGCTCCAGCAGGTGAAGGGTGAGGGCATCTCAGGATCTACCTGCTTCTCAAACCCCTTTCACACGAGCCCCCCTCATGTGACTCCCCACTCTTCCCTCTTCCCTCATCTGGGAGCTTTTGGGAAATGGGGTGTCACAAGTGGGATGCTTGTGATTTCCCTAATTTCCAGCTTTCCTTTTGATCTTGGATTTGGCCCTCATAAGCCTGATGAGTCATTTTCACTCATCTAATTGCTTTCTAGCTTCAAAGTTTGTTGTTGCTCTTGTTTTCTTCATCTTTATGGGTTCATAGTTTATTGCTGTTTTGTTTAAATCCCTGTAGTTTGGCTATCACTGGATTCCAGGAATAAGCAGAATTAAATACATTCAATGCCACTTTAAAGGACAGGGCTTGGTGCTTTATTTTAATTTCTCTGTTTTCTTGTTTCCACTATTATGAACCTCTTGAGGATGAAATTAAATAGTAGCTAAAACCACAAATATGCTGGGTCAGGAAGAGTTGTTGACCAGCACTTTCTTAGCAGGGTGGGTTTGAAATTCTTCTTGGCCAGGAGTGGCTTGGCTTTGTGCTTTCACTGTTTTGGCCTGCTATCTCTTATATATGTGTGTTGCTAGGGGCTGTATTTCTCTGCAACTCACTGTATACTCAGTTTTCTTTCTTTTTTAAAAAAATATTAAAAGAACTCTAATACTAGTTGAGACCTGGCCGCCCTGTGGTAAAGCTTCATAAGCTTGGTTGCCCTTTCTGTTTCTTGGTTTTTCTCTTCTCTACCTTCCCTTTCTGGCAGCCCCTTTCCCCATCCTTCCCTTCCTTGCTTCTGCAGATGGAGCCCTGCCTGCCCTTCCACGGGCTGCTCTCTGCTCCATGCTGTGAACAGTCTCCCTGTGTGGCTGCTCTCAGGCGGCCAGCCTGAGAATCCTTCCATTTCAGCCTATGCGCTTTCCAGAAGAAAGCCACCTGGAAGAGCAAATTCCACATGGAAGACTCTGTCTCTAAAAGTAATAATTATAATAATAAATTTAAAGAAAAATAAAATGAGGACATTAGGGGTGGGTTAGGGAGGCAGGGCAGAAACTTAGGGAAACCTAACACCTAAGGCCATTTGAGCTACAGGCTCCCCCACTGATAGTTGATAGTGGTCCCCTCCAAAATTCCTGACTCTTGACTCATCCTCTGAGCAGGAACCTGAAAGGCATGAGCTCATGGCCAGACCACTCTCCTGTTTTAGTTAAATGAAAATAAATTTTTTTTTTTTTTTTTTTTTTTGAGACAGAGTCTCCCTCTGTCGCCCAGGCTGGAGTGCAGTGGTGCGATCTTGGCTCACTGCAAGCTCCACCTCCCGGGTTCACACTATTCTCCTGCCTCAGCCTCCTGAGCAGCTGGGACTGCAGGTGTCCACCACCACACCTGGCTAATGTTTTGTATTTTTAGTGGAGATCGGGTTTAACTGTGTTAGCCAGGCTGGTCTCGATCTCCTGACCTCATGATCCTCCCACTTCGGCCTCCCAAAGTGTTGGGATTACAGGCGTGAGCCACCACGCCCAGCCCTTTTTTTTTTTTTTTTTTTTTGAGTCGTAGTTTCATTCTTGTTGCCCAGGCTGGAGTGCAATGGCACGATCATGGCTCACCACAACCTCCACCTCCCGGGTTCAAGCAATTCTCCTGCCTCAGCCTCCTGAGTAGCTGGGATTATAGGCATGTGCTACCATGCCCAGCTAATTCTGTATTTTTAGTAGAGACGTGGTTTCTCTATGTTGGTCAGGCTGGTCTCAAATTCCCAACCTCAGGTGATCAGCCCACCTTGGCCTGCCAAAGTGCTGGGATTACAGGCGTGAGTGACCGTGCCCAGCCGAAAATAAACTTTTTATATTTTTCTTATTGCAAAAGTGATGCATGGTCATGTAAAAAATGTAGAGAAATAGTAGACAAGCAAGAAAGTAAAATCAGCTTTAATATATAGATAACTACTGATCATTGACCATGCTTTGGTGTATACCCCGTATACTGCCTGGGCTGCTGGCTCTTTCTCTGAGTATGTGTGTGTGTGTGTCTGTGTGTGTGTCTCCATGTACATCTACTATCATAATTGCTGTGTTCACATGAAATGACAAGAGAGTTTCTTTCAAATCATATCCATACTGGATACTCTTGGAATTGATTGATCACTCAGCCACACTCTAAGGAAGGTCGGATCTCTTCTGGAAGCCTTTTCCAACCAAATGTGTCGGTTCATCCTCCAGGAAGAACAGCAGCAGCAATCACACAGCAGTGGAGCAGTGATGCAGGGGTTCTGGCTCCCTGGCTGCCTCCTGACCTTTGTTTCTGGGCCATGACTTGCCTGGCTGTTTGAGGTAGGCCACCCCATTCATTGCTACCATTCATGATTCAGTATGACGTCAGCTCAACAGCTACACTGAAGCCAGGAATTTAGAAGCAAGTACTAGGCTGTTTCCTCGGCAACCCGGCTTCTGTGGGCAGTCGTTGTGACCGTTGATGATCCACAGTTACCACTGCAGGGCAGAGCGCTCAGCGGAATGAACTAAAATGAGCTTTTTCCAGGGGCCATTGGCAGACATCTAATTCAGAGAGTTGCTTAGGAATCCTCTGGTCCTCAGGTCAGGGAGACCAAAGAAACTTAAAAGACACACTTCTTCTCTGTGGCTTTCATACCTGCAGGCACTTCCTCTTGTCCCCGCTCCCTGCAACCCCAGGCTTCCCTCCTAAACCACAGATCTGAGGGCACTGTGCTCTTGGTTAAATGGCCTTTGACACTTCCTTGAATGGAGAACAAAGCCTAGGTTCCCCAGCAGGCCATTCCGGAAACCCATCGCTGACCCCAAGTGGGCTCTTGCTTGCTTCTCACTGTATTATTTCTGGTCCAGCCTCACCGGAGACCCACCTTGCTAGAATCACAAAGCATTCCCTGCAAACTTGGCTGAGGGCAATTTTTCACTTTACTTTCAAATTTGACTTGCCTAGCCATCAAAGGCTTAGTTAAAACAATAAAAAGTTCCACTTTTAATAAAGTTCTCCTATTGAGACTCACATCATTTTCATTTGTCTTTGTTCTCTTCTCTTTAATTGTTAAATGATCCTTTTTGGTATAGAGGGGACTCAATCCTTTCCCAATAGCTTTACTCTAATTTGAGCAGCGTTTCAATGTGAGAAACAATGCATTATGTTTATGATTTCCAGGTTTATGTTTTAAATTTTTTTTTTAGAGACGGGAGTCTCATTATGTTGCTCAGGCTAGACTCAAACTCCTGGCCTCAAGCAGCCCTCCTGCTTCAGCTTCCCAAGTAGCTGAGTTGACAGGTGCATGCCACCATGCCTAGCCTCATTTCCAATTTTAACTTAATAATTGGCATACTTTAGGCCGGGCGCGGTGGCTCACGCTTGTAATCCCAGCACTTTGGGAGGCCGAGGTGGGTGGATCACGAGGTCAGGAGATCGAGACCACGGTGAAACCCCGTCTCTATTAAAAATACAAAAAAATTAGCTGGGCATGGTGGCGGGCACCTGTAGTCCCAGCTACTCGGGAGGCTGAGGCAGGAGAATGGCGTGAACTGGGGAGGCGGAGCTTGCAGTGAGCCGAGATTGTGCCACTGCACTCCAGCCTGGGCGACAGAGCAAGACTCCGTCTCAAAAAAACAAATAAAACAAACAAACAAAAAAATAATAATTAGCATACTTTATAATTACATTGTGTCATTGGATGCCCACAGCCCCCGAAATCAATCAGAGACTAGAGTTGAGTGAGTGGGGGTGACTTGGGAATAAACAGAAGGATTCAGATATGAGGGATTTTGAATGGATTGATTTTGTTTGTTTGTTTGTTTGTTTTTGAGACAGAATCTCCCTGTCTCCCAGGCTGGAGTGCAGTGGCATGATCTCGGCTCCTTGCAACTTCCACCTCCTGGGTTCAAGCGATTCTCCTGCCTCAGCTTCCTGAGTGGCTGGGATTACAGGCACCAGCCACCACGCCTGGCTAATTTTTGTATTATTATTATTTATTTATTTTTTTTTAGCAGAGATGGGGTTTCACCATATTGGCCAGGCTGGTCCCAAACTACTGACCTCAGGTAATCTGCCCGCCTCGGCCTCCCAAATTGCTGGGATTACAGGTGTGAGCCACTGCTCACGGCCATGAATGGATTGCTTTTGAATGTGGCCAATGCACAGGTGTTTATGACATTATAATTTACTTTATTTGTAAGATGCAAGGTTACCAGGAATTATAAATACTTAGATAAGGCACTCAGTGTTTCTTTCTCATTGTTTATACATTTTTTAAAAATTTAATATGCAATTGTGCATGTATGTGTATGTGTGTATATAAGCTCATATTTTTCTTTTTTCCTTTATATCATAGGATTTTTCTCATACTATTTTACAGGTTTTATAAATGTTTTAATGGTTATATTACAGTCTGTCACATAAATGAGCTAATTTGACTCAACTATTACTCTAATAATATCTTAAATTGTTTCTAAGGAAAATTCTTAAATTGTTTTAGTAATAAAGATAAAATTTTGTGCATTAATCTTTTCTGTCTTTTCAGATTATTTAAGGATCAATTCAGAGAAATAGGACTAGTGGGTTAATGATCACAACATCATTTTAAGGCATTTTCTTTTAATCACAAAATTATACCAAATTATCTTCCCTTTAGCAGTTACATTGCAGTCTAGCCATTGAATATGGATATTCATATATGTAACCTTTTTCAAATTCCACACACAAAGTGGAGATTATTATTGTTTTAATTTGCATTTTGATTTATAGTATGGTCAAATATAGTTTCCCTTTAATTAATTTTATTTTTAAATAGTTTGCTTATGTTTACTGCCTTCACTGAACTTCAGGGTCATGTTTGCCTTAACCAACGTGCGCAAATCATTAATATTAAGGTTATAACCTCTTACATTTGCTACACACTCCCTCTTTGTCATATTTAATTTTAAACATAAAAATTGTTTTTAATTTTACATTTTTAAAATTTTCAGTGCAGTCTACAATATCAACTTTCTACTGTGTAATTTTTTCGATTTATATTAAGCTTAAACGTTTTTCCCACCCAGAAAATGAATATCTTTATTTTCTTCTGCTCTTTGTAAATTTGTATTTAAATATTTTTTATTATTTTATTTATTTATTTATTTGAGATGGAGTCTTGCTCTGTCCCCCAGGCTGCAGTGCAGTGGCACGATCTCTGCTCACTGCAAACTTCACCTCCCGGGTTCGAGGGATTCTCCTGCCTCAGCCTCCTGAGTAGCTGGGCCTACGGGTGCCGGCTACCACGCCTGGCTAATCTTTGTATTTTTGGTAGAGACGGGGTTTCACCACGTTGGCCAGGCTGATCTCGAACTTGTGACCTCCGGTGATCTGCCTGCCTTGGCCTTCCAAAGTGCTGGGATTACAGGCATGAGTCACCACTGTGCCTGGCCTAAATATTTTCTTTCCTTCTTTTTTTTTTTTTTATATGGAATCTTGCTCTGTCGCACAGGCTGGAGTGCAGTGGTACATTCTCGGATCACTGCAACCTCCGCCTCCCGGGTTCAAGCCATTCTCCCACCTCAGCCTCCCGAGTAGCTGGGACTACAGGCGCCCGCCACCATGCCCAGCTAATTTTGTTTTTGTATTTTTAGTAGAGACGGAGTTTCACCGTGTTAGCCAGGATGGTCTCGATCTCCTGACCTCGTGATCTGCCCACCTCGGCCTCCCAAAGTGCTGAGATTACAGGCGTGAACCACCGCGCCTGGCCACTATTTTCTTTTTTAAATTCACATATCCAGAACTGGTGGCTTACAGAACCCCGTTCTAGGATATGAGATTAACTAATTGATTCATTCATTTAGTTATCCATGACTTCAAGAAATAATTATTTGGTGCCAATTCCGAGCTCTGTGCTAGGAATTGGAACACGAGCATTTCCTCTCCTGACAAGCAAGTGTATATAGCAGCTCCGCAAGATTCTGTGCGGCACCTCGGGAAAGTGGTCCAGCGACAGGGGACACCTGGGGAAGAACGAAGCTCACCAGGGCTCGGGAAACAAGGTTATTCAGACGCAGGGCTCGAAGCTTGAGACGGGAGGGTGAGGGGGGTGTGTTCGAGGGGGAGCAGGGTACGCTGAGTTTTAAGGCTGTGAAGAGGAGGAAGCCTCCCGCACTGAGGCCTCAAGGTAGGATGGGCTAAAGGTGCCGAGGGGACAGGCGGGACCACAAGCCAGCTGAGCTCAGGCAGAGACCAGGTGAGGAGGCAGGCAGCCTCCTGGGGTTCCATTCCGGCGGCAGGGGCAGCGTGCAGGGGGCAGGCTAATCTAGGATTACATCTGGATCATCACAGTACAGGTAGATATTCTCATGGGACATAGATTCTTACATGTTATGTATAGATTGTTATACTAGATTAGATCTGCTATACACTATGGACCTAACCTATATCTTGCTTACATTTCCTCCACCTCCAGGGCTGCACCCCACGGAGGAGCAGGAGTGGAGCGGAAGCTCTGTGGCCATCAAGCAGGAGGTGAGTGTGTCCTGGACCAGCGCAGTGGCTGCTGAATGGAAAACAGGACAGGCACAGAGGCTGCATGGAGGTAGGTACCTTGAAGGTCTTGCACAAGAACTGGATGTGGTGCATGAAGAGAAGGAAGAAACGAAGATGAATTCTTGGGCTTTGGTTTGAAATTTGGTACATGTGCCATTTACTGGGATTGAAGCAGAGGACAAGTGAAGAATTGTTTTAGTTTAAACTTTGAGATGACTCAGGTATTGAAATAGTGAGTAAGGAATAGAAATTTGGGTTTGGAGTTTGGGGGAGGATTCTGGGTTGATTCTGAATTTGGGAGCAGGCAGGTGTTATTTAAAGTCCATAGTGTAGGCTGGGCATGTAATCCCAGCACTTTCGGAGGCCAAGGTGGGCAGATCACTTGAGGTCAGGAGTTAGAGACCAGCCTGGCTAACATGATGGAAAACCCATCTCTACTAAAAATACAGAAGTTAGCCAGGCATAGTAGCATACACTTACAGTCCCATCTACTCAGGAGGCTGAGGCAGGAGAATTGCTTGAACCCGGGAGGCAGAGGTTGCAGTGAGCCAAGATTGCACCACTGCACTCCAGCCTGGGTGACAGAAAGACTCCCTCTCAACAAAACAAAAAATAAATAATAAATAAATAAAGTCCATAGTGTATAGCAGATCTCATCTAGTATAACAATCTATACACAAAATATAAGAATCTATGTGCTTTAAGAATATCTACATGTACTATGATAATCCAGATGTAGTAATTTGATTAGCTATATCTTCTGCAAGAAAAGTCATAAAGTCACAGGACTGGATGAAATTAGCAAAGGAGGGAGTACAACTAGAGGAGATTTCAATGGGCTGTTACGGCCCCTGCAAAAGTGGAGGGAACCCCATGAATGCTGAGTCCTGATGTTGAGGCTGGTGGCACCACACATACAAGAGGGTATGAAAGAAAAGGCTTATTACTCAGATGACGGCCACCTCTGGGAGAGTGGGGCAGGCCTCCCAAGCAGGTCCAAAATGACTCGAGAGAGCCAGGAAAGGATCCTGGCTTGGGGTTTTACTGTGGTCAGGGTGAATTGAGTTAGGGTTTCCATACACAGGCAAGGGCTTGTGTGGTTGACTCTCCTGCTGGGACCAAAGGAGGGAGCATTGAGAATTTCTTATCAGTGTGTGTGTGGAGGGGAGACTTCCTCTATCCTCTTAAGTGCAGTCCCTGGGGCCCGTGAATTAAGCTGACAAAAGAAAGACTAACAGGAAAAAAAAGGTTTATTTGTATGTATATGTTAGCAAACAAAAGAAGTAGCTAGCTTGCTAAATTAAAGTTAGTGGCTTATAAACCTAACTTAGAAGGAAAAAAGGAGTGGAGAGAAAGGCTTCTATGGGAATTGGGAAGAGCAAATAGGTTTCTTTAGGAAAGACAAAAGGGTTTTTAGGAGAACAAAGAGGAAAAAAGAAAGTTTCTAATGATGTTTGTTTATGCAGGTGTGAGTGGTCTTTCCCATCTTCCTCTGGGCCATGAAACTTCCCCAAAGTGGGGATTTATGATAGGGCTACTCTCCATCTTCTTCCTGTGAGTAGAAACTGCCCTAAGGGGAATTTACGGCAGCCTTGGTTTTAAAAAGTTTCTGCCTAATATTAGTCAGTTAAGGGGTGCTCCAGCTTCTTTCTGCATCTGTTGAATCTCAAATGTCTTCAGCATAAAATAGTCTTCATTCCAACTCTGGGGTTCCTAGTGGGTCCCCACAGTAGCTTGTCCAGATGTGGGGCAAACGGGAAAGAGGGAAGGGGGGCTTAAGTGCTGTCGTCAAATATGCTCCTCATTCCACCTGCTGACCAACAGGGCTCGGGTGGAGCGATGCCTAGCAGCAGAGTGGAGAATTTGGCTGTCCAGGGAGGCAGGAAACCCGGGACGGGAGGAGAGAGAGGAGCCAAATGACCAGAAGGTTTCAAAGCACAGGGAGGGTCCTCTCGGTTCAATGGGATAAGGAGGCTGAGGCATTCACTAGATTTGCCACAGGCAGGCCGGGGAGAGGAGTGGTTTCAGTGGAGTGGTTGAGCTGGAAGCCTAATTGAAGAGTTTGTTAGAGAAGTTAGGGGTGGCAGAATACGCCACCCTAAAATATGCCACTTTGTCATAAGGACTATTTTGAACCTAAGGCAATTGAGAAACAGCAGACAGAAGAAGATCTCCCTTTCCTCCCCCTATTTGCCTAAAAGAAGGACAGAAATTGGTAAAGGTGCCCTCCTCCCCTCTCAACCAGGAAGGACAGAAGTTCATTGTTAATCACAGGAAACAACTTCAGACTCTCGGCAGCCTAGAGACAGCACCAGAGGAACCCACATAACAAACCTTGCTAACCACCCGTATCGTCCCATTGGTCTCCCCCTATATTTGCCTTTCCGCAATTTGCCACTCCTTGAAAACTCAGTCCTTGGCCTTGTCACTTCTCTGCTAATGTACTGTTCTGTTAAGATGCTACATAACTGGCCAGGCGAGGTGGCTCAGGCCTGTAATCCCAGCACTTTGAGAGGCCGAGGCGGGCGGATCATGAGGTCAAGAGATTGAGATCATCCTGGCCAACAAGGTGAAACCCCATCTCTACTAAAAATACAAAAATTAGCTGGGTGTGGTGGTGCGTGCCTGTAGTCCCAGCTACTCGGGAGGCTGAGGCAGAAGAATTGCTTGAATCTGGGAAGTGGAGGTTGCAGTGAGCTGAGATCGTGCCACTGCACTCCAGCCTGGGGACAGAGCAAGACTCCATCTCAAAAAAAAAAAAAAAGGTGCTACATAACTGTCCCTTTTGGTTACTCATCTTTGAGTTTGGTGCATCTGCACAGTGCACATGTTAATAAACTTCTGTTTGTTTTTCTCTGGTTCATCTGTCTTTTGTCAGTCTAATTTGCAGGGCCCCAGCTGAAAATCTTAGGAAGGTGGCAGGAAAAGGAAATTTTCCTCCCCTAGGGTAGTGAAGATGCAAGCGTAGACAGATGCTAAATAAGTTTTATCATGAAATTGAGAGGTGACAGTTTGCTGGCAGTCCTCACAGCCCTCGCTTGCTCCCGGCACCTCCTCTGCCTGGGCTCCCACTTTGGCGGCACTTGAGGAGCCCTTCAGCCCACCATTTCCGGGCTGGCCAAGGCGGGAGCTGGCTCCCTCAGCTTGCAGGGAGGTGTGGAGGGAGAGGCGCGAGCGGAACGCGGGCTGCGCTGCGCTCGCGGGCCAGCTGGAGTTCCGGGTGGGTGTGGCTTGGCGGGCCCCTCCCTCAGAGCAGCCGGCAGGCCCTGCCGACCCCAGGCAATGAGGGGCTTAGCACCCGGGCCAGCGGCTGCGGAGGGTGTACTGGGTCCCCCAGCAGTGCCAGCCCACCGGCGCTGCGCTGGATTTCTCACCAGGCCTTAGCTGCCTTCCCTCGGGGCAGGGCTCGAGACCTGCAGCCCGCCATGCCTGAGCCTCCCACCCCCTCCATGGGCTCCTGTGCGGCCCAAGCCTCCCCAACGAGCACCACCCTCTGCTCCACGGCGCCCAGTCCCATCGACCACCCAAGGGCTGAGGAGTACGAGCGCACGGCACGGGACTGGCAGGCAGCTCCACCTGCAGCCCCGGTGCAGGATCCACTGGGTGAAGTCAGCTGGGCTCGTGAGTCTGGTGGAGATGTGGAGAACCTTTATGTCTAGCTCAGGGATTGTAAACACACCAATCAGCACCCTGTGTCTAGCTCAGGGTCTGTGAATGCACCAATCAACACTGTATCTAGCTGCTCTGGTGGGGACTTGGAGAACTTTTATGTCTAGCTCAAGGATTGTAAATAACACCAATCGGCACTCTGTATCTAGCTCAAGGTTTGCAGACACACCAATCAGCACCCTGTGTCTAGCTCGAGGTTTGTGGATGCACCAATTGACACTCTGTATCTAGCTGCTCTGGTGGGGCCTTGGAGAACCTTTGTGTCGATACTCTGTGTCTAACTGATCTGATGGGGACGTGGAGAACTTTTATGTCTAGCTCAGGGATGGTAAATGCACCAATCAGCGCCCTGTCAGAACAGACCACTGGGCTCTACCAATCAGCAGGACGTGGGTGGGGCCAGATAAGAGAAGAAAAGCAGGCTGCCCGAGCCAGCAGTGGCAACCCGCTCGTGTCTCCTTCCACACTGTAGAAGCTTTGCTTGTTTGTTCTTTGCAATAAATCTTGCTACTGGTCACTCCTTGGGTCCACACTGCTTTTATGAGCTGTAACACTCACTGCGAAGGTCTGCAGCTTCACTCCTAAAGCCAGGGAGACCACGAGCTCACTGGGAGGAACGAACAACTCCAGACGCGCCACATTAAGAACTGTAACACTCACCGCGAAGGTCTGCAGCTTCACTCCTGAGCCAGCGAGACCCCGAACCCGCCAGAAGGAAGAAACTCTGAATACATCTGAACATCAGAAGGAACAAACTCCAGACGTGCCACCTTAAGAGCTGTAACACTCACCGCGAGGGTCCGTGGCGCCACCTTAAGAGCTGTAACACTCACCGCGAGGATCCGTGGCTTCATTCTTGAAGTCAGTGAGACCAAGAACCCACCAATTCCGGACACAAAATGATGTAGGCGTGGGTCAGGACAGTTGTTTCTAAGTGATGGGAGCTGCTAGAACAGGTTAGTATGCCAAAGAGCGACAGGGGTCCCCAGGAGAGGGAGGTAATGGGGTAATGATGAGGGTGGGAAGTCTTTCTCTAAGTGAGAGGACCCAGAGCTGGGGAGGGAGGGGCCTTGACATGATGTGTGTGTCGCGTTGGAGGAGAGGGGGGTGCTTTACTTGGCTGGAGTATAAGGGGTTCATTAGCTGAGTGAGGCGGGGTGGTGGACTTTTAGGACAAGGGAGGAAGTTGGCATTTTGCATGCCGCTGTACTATTCCTCATCCTCTTGACTACAGAGGACAAACGTCCTAATGAGAGTTGGAGCCGTCTATGAATTAGCTCCAGGGAAAATATAGAAAGAAAAATGCAGTCACATAGATGGCTGGCCTCCTTTACTGAACTATTCTACTTCAGCAATAAGCAGTTAGACCCATGCATCTTAGCCTTATTTTGGTCTTAGGCCCTTTTGAGATTCTGATGAAAGCTTATAGTCACTCCCCAGAACAATGCGCATGCCATTTTGGGGGAATTTAAATACTGGGAGAACTCTAGGCCTCTTGATTCATATCAGTTATGCTGGAGGATACTCTGGGCAGAAGGGGCACACAGCCCTGGCCTTTTCTTAGAAAAGTGGCAGATGCCATCATGCCCATACAGAATTCCATCTGCTCCTGTTCCTTGAGATCTGGTTAACGCAGGTGACATGTGGCTTCACGAGATTCCAGCCTCTCTCCATCCCCACCCATCTCCACAACAATTATAACTTTATAGTCTCCTAATACAAAGAGTGGCTCCATCACCCATTGTTGACTAACCCTTAGACTAAGATTCAAATTCTCAGAACAGCCCACACTTTGTCCTTAGTGGTCCTTTTTTTCTGAGCAAGAATTTGATTTCATTTTCCCAAAAGGCGTAAAACCTTCATTTCATTTACTCAAAAAATATTTTTGGAGAGTCGGGACACCCCAGGCATGGTCCTAGGAGCTGAGGAGACTAAGAAGGCCGAGGCAAAAGGGAGTCTCTGTCATGGTGAGGGACGGAGCGGAGATCAGCCAGTACGTTGTAAAATGATGACTTTAAATAGACGTAACTGCTAGGAAGAAATACTCTACATGAAGGCATATCAGAAAGATCTCCCTCTTGGCCAGGCGCAGTGGCTCAAGCCTGTAATCCCAGCACTTTGGGAGGCCAAGGTGGGTGGATCACGAGGTCAGGAGTTCAAGACCAGCCTGGCCAAGATGGTGAAACCCCTTCTCTACTTAAAAAAAAAAAAAAAATTAGCGGGGCCTATAATCCCAGCTACTCAGGAGGCTGAGGCAGAGAATTGCTTGAACCTGGGAGGCAGAGGTTGCAGTGAGCTGAGATTGCCCCACTGTACTTCAGCCTGGGTGACAGAGCAAGACTCTGAAACAACAACAACAAAAGAATATCCCTCTTCCCTACAGTAAACCAGGAAAAAGGAGGGCATTTGGGTCTCCCCTGGGAACAAATATACCCCTTAATGCTGCTGCTTGGATGTGATGCATGTCGCATGGCCCAGCCTAATGTCCGTGGGCCTGGCAGGGTTCTGATGGCCTCCTGGTCACCCTGCTGGTGAAGGAGAGATCCTCCACCCTAAACAGGGTGAGACACACACAGCACAGACACTGGCCACATGAGAACTGCAGCAGCTTCTTGGTCACAAATACTCATAGCCTGCGGGCAGAGGACACCACTCTCCATGCTGTGCAGGCCACACTGAGACACCACCTCCATGCTGTGCCATCCACACCAAGGACACCGCACTCTGTGCCAGGCAGGCCACACAGAGACTGCCCTCAGGAACACAGTGAACCAACAGGGCTGTGGAGGAGGTTTGTAGTGACAGGCGGGGTTGGTGTTCTCTTGTTCCTGCCGGAGGATGTGATGGGTTTTTGAAAATAATTCTGCAAGCTGGCAGTGAAGTGAAATCTGTTAGGTTGAGGACCAGGTGGGGTTCACCTGCTCTGGAACTAGCTGTGTGGGGAGCCTTTTCCTCTGGGTGGGGGGCGCTTCTGGTGAGAGCAGGGGAACTCACAATTAAGCCTTTGGGGCCTGTGAGGCTAAAAGATGTCATGGCGGCACTTTGAAATTTTAGGTCTTGCAGTATAGGAGGGACTCTTGGCTTAGGGGAAGGTCCTGGAACTCTCATGACTGAACTGGTGTGGAAACTCCTCTTACAGCAAAGTAGGGGTAAATAATGCATTCGAATTTAGAATATATTCTATATTATATAATTATGTATATATTATATATAGAATATAAAAAATATATAATAGCATGCAATAATGCATTCTACTCCCGTTGTGCACATTAAAAAGAGTAAGAGATGCTTGCCAAAGTGCCCTTCAAAAAAGGCAGTACCAATTTATTCTCTTTTCTACAGTGTGTTATCATACAGAGAACGTCAGTTTGAGAAAGATAACATGTCATCGTAGATATTTTAACCAATTCCTATGATTGTTAATAAACGTGAAAACACATTTTTTAAATTAATTTATTTTTGAGACAGGGTGTCACTCTGTCACCCAGGCTATAGTGCACCAGCACCATCACAGCTCACTGCAGCTTTCAACTCCTGGGCTCAGGCCGTTCTCCTGCCTCAGCTTCCCAAGTAGCTAGGACTGCAGGCACACATCACCATGCCCAGCTAGTTTTTTTGTAGAGATGGAGACTCACTGTGTTGCCCAGGCTAGTCTTGAATTCCTGACCTCAAGTAATCCTCCCACCCTCAGCCTCCCAAGGTGCAGGGGTTATAGGTGTAAGCCACTATACCAGGTGTGAAAATTGTTTTATACATTTGTAGGCCATTCATATGTGCCTAGACCTTTTGTCTGTTTTCTTTTTTTTTGCCTATTTTAAAAAATTGATTCAGCCGGGCCCAGTGGCTTACGCCTGTAATCCCAGCACTTTGGGAGGCCGAGGCGGGTGGATCATGAGGTCAGGAGATCGAAACCATCCTGGCTGACACAGTGAAACCCTGTCTCTACTAAAAATACAAAAAAATTAGCTGGGCGTGGTGGTGGGCACCTGTAGTCAGTCCCAGCTACTTGGGAGGCTGAGGCAGGAGAATGGCGTGAACCTGGGAGGCGGAGCTTGAAGTGAGCCGAGATGGCGCCACTGCACTCCAGCCTGGGCGACAGAGCAAGACTCCGTCTCAAAAAAAAAAAAAAAAAAAAATTGATTCATCAGAGTTAAAGTAAACGTAGACTCTGAATATAAACCCTGTATAGACATAGTGCGTATATCTGGTTCTCTCATCTTTATACTTTGTTTGGAATCTTTTGTTGTATGGAAGTTTTAAATTTCTGTGTAGTCAATTATCATACTTCTATCATTTCTATGCTTAATCTTGCTTAAGAAGGTCTTTTGTACCTGAGTTTTGTAAAACGTGCTCTTATGCTTTTAAAGTACTTTTCATGTTTATGCCTTTACTCCGTGAGGAATGTGTACTTGCACAAAGTGAGATAGAGATCTAAGTTTCTAATGTAATAGCTCCAGGAATTTCTGTTTCATTCCATTGTTTTATGTGTCTAACTCTGCCAATATTTGAATTCCTAGGGTGTGTGTAATGTACATGTGGTGATACATGCTTTTTTTTTTTTTTGAAACAGAGTCTCACTCTGTCACCTAAGGCTGGAGTATGCAATGGCACGATCGCAGCTCACTGCAACCTCCGCCTCTCAGGTACAAGAGAGTCTCATGCTTCGGCCTCCTGAGTAGCTGGGATTATAACAGCTGTGCGTCACCATGCTCGGCCAATTATTGTATTTTTAGTGGAGATGGGGTTTCACCATGTTGGTCAGGCTGCTCTCGAACTCCTGACCTCAAGTGATTTGCCTGCCTTGGCCTTCCAAAGTGCTGGGATTACAGATATGAGCCACCGTGCCCTGCCTACATTAAATAGATTTATTAATGTTAAAATACCCTTGCATTCTTGGGATAAGCTCTACTTGGTTATGATATATCATTATTTTGGTTCATGCTGGATTTGATTTGATAATGTAGAGAGGACCGAAGAGCTGAGCACTGGCAATTAAAGGTGGCGTCACAAATGCCAATCCTTGTCGCATTCCATTGGCTAAAACCAGTCACACGACCACGCATAACTTCCAAACGACAGGAAGAAGTAGAGGAGAATTGGATACTGTCCAACTATGAGTTTCTATCAGTCAGGGGCCACACCATTTATCATCCAAACTGGAACACTTTTGAGAGTGAAAGGGGCTTTATTAATAATTATGCTGAGATGACATGTGTGTTGGATTTTGAATATTTCTTCATTAGGGCCATGCACGGTGGCTCACACCTATAATCCCAGCACTTTGGGAGGACACGGCGGATAGATGGTTTGAGCTAAGGAGTTCGAGACCAGCCTGGGCAATGTGGTGAAAACCCATCTCTACAAAAAAAAAAATACAAAAATTAGCTGAGCGTAGTGGTATGCACCTATAGTCCCGGCTACTTGGGGGGGCTGAGGTAGGAGGATTGCTTAAGCCCAGGAGGTCAAAGCTACAGTGAGCCATGATCTCACCACTGCACTCCAATCTGGGTGACAAAGCAAGACCCTGTCTCAAAAAAAAAAAGTATTTGTTGTTTTTTTTTGGTGAATGTGTGTATTTATTGGGTTGAAAAAGTTTTCCCCCAAATTCACGCCCACTCAACCTGTGAATATGACTTTATTTGGAAACAGGGTCTTTGCAGATGTAATCAAGGTATGACGAGGTCCTCTTGGACTAGGGTAGGCCCTAACCCAATGACTTCCCTTATAGGAGGGAAACTTGGACACAGACACACATAGAGCAGAGACTGCCACATGAAGGTGAAGGCAGGGCATGAAGTTAGGTTGCCATAAGCTAAGGGACACCAAGGATTGCTGGAAACTCCTAGAAGTGGGAAGAGGCAAGGAAGGATCCTTCCCTGGACCCTTGGAGGGAGCATGGCTCTGCTGACACTTTGATTTTGGACTTCTGGCCTCCAGAACATTGAGAGAATACATTTCTGTAGTTTTAAGTTATCCAGTTTGTGGTACCTTGTTATGGCAACCACAGCAAACTAATACAGTGTACATGAGGTGCCTCTGGCTCAGAGACAGAGTTCTTATTGAACACCTTGTCATAAATCATCAGTGCATTGGCACTGCCTCATCCCAGGCCTGTCCCCTGGGGGACATGATGCAAGCCGATGAGAGGAGGACACTGTAGTTGAGGGATGGGGAAATGACTTTCCCTGCTTATGGATGGGAAGGAGGCAGCTGTTGCCTTCCTTCCTAAAAGAATCTCCTTGGAAATACTGGGCCTTTTGGTGTGTAAATAAAATCTCCTGGAGTCTGCTAGCCTCATGTGCATGTGTGTGTGCGTGTGTGTGTATGTGCGTGTGTGTGTGTATCAGCTGGGTTTTTTTGTTTGTTTGTGTTTTTTTTTTTTTTTTTGAGACTGGAGTCTCGCTAAGTTCCTCAGGCTGGACTCCTCCTCCTGGGCTCCAGTAATCCTCCCCCTTGGCCTCCTGAGTAGCTGGGACTGCCCACCTTTGGCTTTTAGATAGAGAGTTCTGTAAGTTCTGAGGCTCACTTGTCCTTGATATGTGAACAGCTAGAGAGGCAGCTGCTCCAGTCCTTTTGTCACCTTGGGGGCTTAACCTAGGGACCTAGTTTGGGCCACCACATTTGGCCCTCTTCGGGAGATAAGAGAAGTTGTATTATACTTAAATAGATCAAATATGTCAACTAGACAAATAGCTACAGATCTCATACTTATGGCCTGTGAGGAGAGTCAGAAAGCTGGGGCTTTTACAAGAGCCCCGAGAAATCCAGGGAAGTTTTGTTTTTCCATAAAGTGTAACCTGGGAGTGTCCCGAGAAAACTGGAACATAGGTCACCCTATCTATCAGAGGGTACAATGTGAAGAAGTTGGAGATTAATCACACATATGTGTGAACATGTATGTGTCCCCTCTGACACTAAAGATTTTGAAATTTATAAGTCACAATCCCATGGAAGAAATGTGTCAAAGAGGAAAGTAAATCAACTTGTAAAATCTCAGCATTGAGGACCTGCAAATCAATACCAACAACCTTCAATTATTTTATTATAAACAATAATAGTAAAAAAAAGAATGATCTGAGCAAACTTTGCTTAAACACCACCACCAAGCAAATCATCCTTATAAATATAAAGAAACAAGATCTTAATTATGAGAGAAGATAGTGGTACTAAACTGATAAATTCCAAAGCTAGTAATTTGGGAATCTTCCCAGCCATGTACAAACAATTGGCATATATAACCTGTGAAAATGTAATAAAAGAGAAACTGGAATAATCAAAACTAGAAATGCTAAAGGGGTTATAAGGCCAGATGAAGAGAATATCATAAATACTTGCATGCTAAGAAATTTGATTTTTTTTTTTTGAGACAGAGTCTTGCCGTGTCACCCAGGCTGGGGTGTAGTGGCATGATCTCGGCTCACTGCAACCTCTGCCTCCTGGGCTCAAGTGATTCTACTGCCTCAGCCTCCCCAGGAGCACACGCCACCAGGCCCATCTAATTTTTGTATTTTTAGTAGAGATGGGGTAGCCACCGTGTTGGCCAGGCTGGTCTTGAACTCCTGACCTCAAGTGATCCCCCCCCCTACGTCGGCCTCCCAAAGTGCTGGGATTACAAGCGTGAGCCACCGTGCCTGGCCTGAAAATTTTTAATAAAATGAATAACTTTATGGAAAAAAACTAATTCAAATTGACTAAAGAAAAATATCTGAATATACTAAGCAAAATATACTAAGAGAAATCAAAGAAATAGAAATCATTAATATAGACACCTTTTAAAAATAAAACATTCCATTTGTAAATGATTTTACAATACTAATTTGAAAGCTTGAAGAAATAAATTTTAACTGTGTAAAAAGATTACACTTTGGGAGTCCAAGTCAGGCAGATTGCCTGAATCCAGGAGTTTGAGACCAGTCTGGGCAACATGGCAAAACTCTGTCTCTACAAAAAAATACCAAAAAATTAGATGGGCATGGCAGTGCGTGCCTGTAGTCCCAGCTACTCAGGAGGCTAAGACAGTAGGATCACTTCAGCCCAAGATGTTGAAGCTACAGTGAGCTACGATCATGCTACTGCACTCCTGCCTGGGTGAGAGAGTGAGACAGTGTTTCAAAAGAAAAGAAGAATATTTAAAATTTTTCACAACTTATTAAAAATGCAGAATGTATGTACTAAAACTTAAATAAGATGATTACCCAACTCCAAAAAAACTATAGATCAATTTGAGTTAAGGCTATTGTATTAATTATCTATTGCTGCCTAATAAATTACCCCCAAATTTAGTGGCTTTAAACAACACATATGTGCAGCCCCACAAACACTGGGCCAGGAGTCCAGCCACTGCCCACCTTTGGCTCTTAGATACAGATTTCTCCACATTCTCAGGTTCACTTTTCCTTGAGGTGTAAATACCTAGAGAGGCAACTGCTCCAGTCTTTTTGTCACCTTGGGGGCTTAACCTAGGGACCTAGGTCGGGCCACCACATTTGGCCCTCTTGGGGAGATGAGAAGTTTTATTATACTTATGGATCAAATAAGTAAACTAGACAAATAGCTACAGATCTGATTCTCGTGCCATGTGAGGAGAGTCAGGAAGCTAGGTTCCCCTGAAAGGCTGCAAAGTATTGACTGGGCTGGGGTCATCTTGAGGCTGGACTTGGGCGGGGGTTTGCTTCCGAGCCCACCCATGTGGTTGTCAGCCTCAGGTCCTTGCTGGCAGAATACAGGGGACATCAGCACCTTGCAATGTGGCTTCTCCATAGGCTGCGCCCAACATGGCGGCCGGCTTCCTACAGAGTGAGTGTGGGAGAGAGGGAGAGGGTGCTTGAGAGGGGAGCCAGTCTTTCTGTAACCCAACAATGGAAACGACATCCACCACTTATGCCTATCTGTTCCCTAGAAGTATGAGCCTAATCCCCAGTCAAGCAGAAATAATTGAACAAGGCTGTGAATTGGGTGGTGGGGGGGCGGGACCACTGGGGACCATCTCGAAGCTGCCTGCCACGAATGAGCTCAGCTCTGACTACACCACTGGTAGATCAAACGTAGGTTACAGTAACAAAATAATGCAATGTGAGCAAGCGGCAGTCATGCCAGGAATGGCACACAATGAAGAAGTCACTTCACACCGTGCACGGCTTCATTAGAGCAAACCATATGCATTTGACAGAATTTAATGCTCATTATCAAAAATCTGTCATACGAGGATAAGGGCTGTCTGTCTTGCCACATCACCCCTTCAGGGCTGATGCCTGTCTGGCAAAGGGTTGGGATAAATTCTACCGTGTCCTGGAGCTGAGTGAGTGTCCAGGCTTTATGCTGAAAGGGAAATGCAAGACAGCCATGTGTAGCAGATGCCCTGCAGGCCTCCCTGTGTCGACCATCTCCCAGGGAGGTCTGCAAGGCATCTGCTGAATGTAGAGGGTTGTTCTAGAGTAGTCACCTCTACCTGTAGGCAAGTGTAAAATAAATGTGGCAAAACACAGGCTTTGTGGCACCAGGGCTCTGGAGTTGAGGCAACCAAAGTTTGCAGGAGACCTTGGGGTCTGATATGGTTTGGCTCTATGTCCCCACCCAAATCTCATGTCTAATTGTAATTCCCAGTGTTGGAGGAGGGGCCTGGTGGGAGGTGACTGAATTATGGGGATGACTTCCCCCATGCTGTTCTTTGGTTAGAGTTCTCATGAGACCTGGTTGTTTAAAGGTGTGTAGCACCTTCTCCTTCACTCTCTGTCTCCTCCTCCCCCATGTGAAGATGGTGCTTGCTTCCCCTTTGCCTTCTGCCATGATTGTAAGTTTCCCGAGGCCTCCCCAGAAGCAGAAGCCTGTACAGCCCACAGAGCCATGAGTCAATTAAACCCCTTTTCTTTATAAATTACCCAGTTTCAGGTATTTCCTTTTTTTTTGAGACAGTCTTGCTCTTGTCACCTAGGCTGGAGTGCAGTGGTGCAATCTTGGCTCACTGCAACCTCTGCCTCCTGGATTCAAGTGATTCTCCTGCCTCAGCCTCCTGAGTAGTGGGGATTACAGGTGCCCACCACCACAACCTGCTAATTTTTGTACTTTTAGTAGAGACGGGGTTTTGCCATGTTGGCGAGGCTGGTCTCGAACTCCTGACCTCAGGTGGTCTGCCCACCTTGGCCTCCCAAAGTGCTGGGATTACAGGTGTGAGCCACTGTGCCCGACCCAGGTATTTCTTTATACAGCATGAGAATGAACTAAACAGGGTCAATAGTGACAAAGGAAAAATACAGACCCTTTTTTTTTTTTTTTTTTTTTGACAGAGTCTCACTCTCACCTAGGCTAGAGTGCAGTGACATGATCTTGGCTCACTGCAACCTCCGCCTTCCGGGCTCAAGTGATCCTCCCAACTCAGTCTCCCAAGTAGCTAGGACTACAGGCATGCACCACCATGCCTGGCTAGTTTCTTGTAATTTGTGTAGAGACGGGGTTTTGCCACATTGCCCAGGCTGGTCTCGAACTCCTGAACTCAAGTGATCCTCCCACCTTGTCCTCCCAAAATGCTGAGATTACAGGCAGGATCCACCGTGCCCAGCCAAATATAGACTCTTACACAAGGTGAGTGTTCAGTGGAGTTCCTTGCTAGGCAGGAAAAAATCTAATTGAGGCATTAGACCTTATGGGATGGGCCTCAGGTTCACTGTCAGAGAAGAATCAAGAGACATTTAGTAGAAAGCACCCAGGATTCACAGTGTGTGCATATTAGTCAGCTCAGACTGTCATGAAAAGTTCCACAGACCGGGTGACTTAAATAAAGATATTTGCTTCCTTACAGCTCTGGATACTAGAAGACCAAGATCAAGGTATTGTCAGGTTTGTGTCCTCTGAGGCCTCTCCTTGGCTTGTAGATGGAGTCTTCTCCCTGTGTCCTCACGTGGTTGTCCCTACATATGTGTCTGTGTCCTCATCTTCCCTTCTTGTAAGGACAGTCAGATTGGATGAGGGCCCACTCTTAATAGCCTCATTTTAACTTAATTACCTCTGTAAAGACACTATCTACAAATAATGTCCCACTCAGAGGTACTGGAGCTTTAATATATGCTTTTTTAGGGAGACACAGTTTAGCCCATAAAGTAGGAAGGCAGTCCCTAGGAAGAGCCTCTCCCAAACTAGATGGAGCTCAAAGACAAATGATCAAAGTTGCAGAAGGAAAAGTGATCAGACATTTAAACAGGTATTTGGCTTGTCATTTCAGGGTGGGTTTGTCATAGTGGATTATGGCCTGGGCCAGTCTCTGAACCCTAAGTCCTTTAAGGCAGTGGTCCCCTGCCTTTTTGGCACCAGAGACCGTTTCTTGGAAAACAATTTTTCGATGGACAAGCGGTGGGGTTGGGGATGGTTTCAGGATGATTGAAGCACATTACATTTATTATGCACTTTATTTCTATTATTATTACATTGTTCTCTCTGTATATATATATGTGTGTGTGTGTGTATACACACACACACACACACACACATATACATATAGTAAGCAGCGGGTGAGCGAGTGAAGCTTCATCTATATTTACAGCCACTCCCTATCACTCACATTACTGCCTGAGCTCCACCTCCTGTCAGATCATTTATATATATATATTTATATATATAAATATATTTTTATATATAAATATACATATTTATATATATATAAATATATATATATATATATATATATGTAAAAGGTGGAGTCTCACTCTGTTGCTCAGGCTGGAGTGCAGTGGCATGATCTTGGCTCACCACAACCTCTGCCTCCCAGATTCAAGTGACTCTCATGCCTCAGCCTCCCAAGTAGCTCGGATTACAGGTGTGCAGCATCACACCCAGCTAACTTTGTATTTTTGGCAGCAATGGGGTTTTGCCATGTTGCCAAGGCTGGTACATTGTAATACATAATCAAATAATTATATAACTCACCATAATGTAGAATCAGTGGGAGCCCTGAGCTTATTTTCCTACAACTAGACAGTCCCATCTGGGGGCGATGGGAGACAGTGACAGATCATCAGGCATTAGATTTTCATAAGGAGCGCACAACCTGGATCCCTCACATGTGCAGTTCACAATAGGGTTTGTGCTTCTATGAGAATCTAATGCTGCTGCTGATCTGACAGGAGGTGGAGCTCAGGCAGTAACGTGGGAGATGGGGAGTGGCTGTAGATACAGATGAAGCTTTGCTCGCTGACCCGCCGCTCACTTCCTGCTGTGCAGCCCAGTTCCTAATAAGTACCTGGTATCTGTTCCATGGCCTGGGAGTTGGGAATCCCTGCTTTAAGGTTTTGTGGAAATTGTATTGAGTCCAAAGAGTACAATGGAGCCACAGACTGCAAAGGGCCTCCAGTTCATGGTCAGGCTATTTTTCTGTTGTCTGGTCAGTTCTCCAAGGAGTGGTTGCTCTGGTTCTCTCTTGCTTTCTTGTTTTTCCCCCTCAGCTTAAGGTTAGACCCAACATTGGTATAGGGTTGGACAGAAGGAAAGAGAAATGCACATTCTTAGGGCTCAGGAAAGTTTCTTTTATCAGGGGGTTGTGGGGAGGTAACCCTTCCTCCCGGGGAAAAAAGGCAAGGGGTCTGCAGTCCGCGGGAAGCCAAGCTAGGAGAAGAGGATCCTCCATTCCCAGTCAGCTCTTTGTCCAGGCAACCCTGGTTACCTCAACACACCATCACCATTCCTAATGACGAAACAGTCAATGTATGCCTCTTATAATCAGGAACAACACAGGCACTGTTACCAAAACACCAGAGAGTTCAGTCTAGGTCCTGTTGCTTGCTGCACAGGAAACCAATCACTGAGACATGACTAGTGCAGGGAAGAAGGTTTTAGTTGGGTCCTGCAGCCAAGGAGACAAGAGCTCAGTCTCAAATCCATCTCCTTGACCGACTAAAATTAGGAGTTTATATAGCAGGGAAGAAATGTAACTATGTGTGAGAAAATGCGAACTAGGGAGGGGCAAGGAAGCCATCATGATGAATAAGGGGTCTGGCATCTCATTATCTGGATCAGATGATCTGGTGAGTTTCAGTCCTTTGATATTTTTTGAGAGGCCTGGGGTCCTTTCCTGAGGAAGGAAGTCAGATAAGACAAATGTAAGTTTCAAGCTTAAAGACCAGAGGGCCAATTTCTATGTTTATTAAAAAAACTGTCTAAGGGATTATTGGGTTGGTTTCAGGGTCTGTAACCATGACCACTTTAATATGTTCTGAAACAGAAGTAAGATGGAAAGTAAAAACAAAATTATAATAATCTGAAGATCATAGGGTGCTCTATCTAAAATTGGAAACAAATCAATAACAAATCACTTAAAATTAGAGTTCAGTCATACATATTTTTAAAAAATCAGTAGTTTTCTGATACACTTTCAATAAGCTGTCAGAAAACATGAGCCAAAATGAATATAATTCATAAAACAAAAATAATGTGTAACATGATACCTAGGTTGAAAGACAAAAAAAAAAATTCTTTTAAAATAAACATCCTGAGTGTGGTGACTCACACCTGTAATCCCAGAGCTTTGGGAGGCTGACGCAGATGGATCGCTTGAGCACTACTCATGTTGCCATCCTGGGCAACATGGCCAAAATCCCATCTCTATAAAAGATATAAAAACTAGGAGGGTGTGGTGGCGCACTTCTGTATTCCCAGCTACTGAGGATGCTGAGGTGGGAGAATCGCTTGAGCCCAAGAGGAGGAGGTTGCAGTGAGCCAAGATGGTGCCACTGCACTGCAGCCTGGGTGACAGAGCAAGACCCTGTCTCAAAATAATAAAAAACAACAACAACAACAATATCTCTCTTTTACCTTTCACCATGTTAGCAAGCAAAGGGAAAATGTATATAGTCGCCATCATAGTTGCTGAAAAAGACATGTAGTAAAAGTTACAATTCATAACCTCGACATTACCTCTTTAATATTGTCCTGATTTTTAAAATCAACAAAATCCAAGTAGAGTATAGATATTTCCTTAGCATGATGAAATGTTTACTTATTGTGGAAATAAATTAGTATCACTCAAATGAGTACAAGCAAAGGCTGTTTATTACAGCTTGCTGCAGCTGGAGAGTCAGCACCATCGCTGGTGTTTCCAGGGCCTCCTTGGCTGGCTGAGGAGTGGGGAAGCTTCATGGTGGGAAAAGGAAAGGCCTGGGTAGGCCCTGAGGAAGGCTGCTAGCCTCGGGACGCTGGGGTGACCGATTAGAAGGGGGCGTCCTATGCAGTTGATTAAGGTTTGTCTTTCTCTGGTTGGTCTTAAGTTGAAAGCAGGGGCAAAAATTAGGAAAGGTGAAGGTTTTTAAAAATTTTTATTTACTTATTTTTAATTTTTAAATTATATATTCACAAATTACAGTTATATACATTTATAGGTACAGAGTGATATTATGACTTTTGAATACAACATGAAATAATTAAATCAAGCCAATTAAACCTATTCATCACCTCAAATATTTGACATTTGTGATGAGAACATTTGAGATTTCCTCTCTTAGCAATTATTAGCTCGATTATTAGCACTCAATTATTAGTTCTATTTACCATGTTGTGCAATAGATCTCAAAAAAAAGAAATCAAACTTTTTCTATCTGACTGAGACTTTGTACCATTGGATCATGATCTCCCATTTCCCCCACCCTCTGCCCCCATAACCACCATTCTCCTCTCTGCTTCTATGAGTTCAATTGTATCAGACTCTACATAGAAGTGAGAACATGCGGTATTTGTCTTTCTGTGTTTGACGTATTTCACTCAGCGTAAATGTTCTTCAGTTTCATGCCTGTTGTCACAAATAACCATTTCTTCCTTGTTTAAAGGTGAATAGTGGCCAGGCGCGGTGGCTCACGCCTGTAATCCCAGCACTTTGGGAGGCCGAGACAGGTGGATCATGAGGTCAGGAGATCGAGACCATCCTGGCTAACATGGTGAAACCCCGTCTCTACTAAAAATGCAAAAAAATTAGCCGGGCTTGGTGGTGGGTACCTGTAGTCCCAGCTCCTTGGGAGGCGGAGCTTGCAGTGAGCCAAGATCACGCCACTGCACTCCAGCCTGGGTGACAGAGCGAGACTCCATCTCAAGAAAAAAAAAAAGGTGAATAGTATTCCACCGTGTATATATACCACATTTTTTCTTATCTATTCAGCCATCGATGGATCCTTAGTTTGATTCCATATCTTGACTATTGTGAATAGTGCTGCAAGGAACACAAGAGTGCAGATAACTCTTCAACATGCTGATTTCAAATATTTTGGATAAATATCCAGGAGTGGGATAGCTGAGTCACTGTCAGCTGTTAAACACGTCCTGGCGGCCGGGTGCGGTGGCTCACGCTTGTAATCCCAGCACTTTGGGAGGCCGAGACGGGCAGATCACGAGGTCAGGAGATCGAGACCATCCTGGCTAACACGGTGAAACCCCGTCTTTACTAAAAATACAAAAAATTAGCCGGGTGTGGTGGCGGGCGCCTGTAGTCCCAGCTACTCAGGAGGCTGAGGCAGGAGAATGGCATGAACCTGGGAGGCAGAGCTTGCAGTGAGCTGAGATCGTACCACTGCACTCCAGCCTGGGCGACAGAGCGAGACTCCATCTCAAAAACAAAAAAAACCCCACAAAAACCTTACTTTTTAGTAGGTGTCTTCATGGGCTGACACCTGCACCGTTTCTCAGGGCCCAGCCCTCAGAAGGCCTATGCTTGGCTTAATACTCTGCTGTCACCATCTTGAAATTCTTAATAATTTTGAACAAGGGACTCTCACGTTTTCATTTTGCACTGAGTCACAAATTATGTAGCTAGTCCTGCTCTTTAACCAGGAGCTAGAGATATGGTCTCGAAAAGGAACATACCTATTGACTAAGTGAAAGAAGCTAATTTGGAAAGGCTATATGGTTCCAACCCTATAACATTCTGGAAAAGGAAAACTATGGAGACAGTAAAAAAAAAAAGATTAGAGATGAATCAGTCAAGCATAGGGGATTTTTAAGACAGTGAAGCTAGTCTGTGGGATATCAGTGGTGGACACATCATTATACGTTTGTCCAAGCCCACAGAATGCACAATGCCGAGAGTGAACCCCAGTGTCAACCATGGACTTGGGTGATGATGTGTCAGTGTAGGCTCATCAATGGTAACAGATGGACCACTCTTTGGGGGATGTTGACAATGGGAGAGGCTGTGTGTCTATAGGGCAGGGGAGATACGGGAACGCTCAGTATTTTCTGCTTCTTTTTGCTGTGAACCTAAAACTGCTGTAAAAAATAAAGTCTACTATAAACCAAAAGAACAATGCACCAATGAGGATCTGGGAATGGCAACATGAGGGTTTGTTGTGCAAATGGTCAAACCCGACACCCAGTGGATGAGAACCGGGAGAAGCAGGGCAGAGATCCGGCATCGGGGCATGCCTGACCCCAGTTCTGCAGGCTGCGGGGATAATAGAGCTGTCTGCTTTGACGGGGCCAGACCTTGCAGTCCAGTAACCATGCAGGCTGTCCTGACGCCTGCGTCTGCCAAATCTCACTTTTTCCCGGCAAAGGGCCAGGTCATACCAGCCAAGAGACTTTTCCGGGAGGCTGAAGGCACACTTTCCTTGTGGAGAATGCTGAGCAGTTGTAGAGTTTGTTTCTTTTAAACACAAAATCGCTGAGGATAAACATTAAATGTTTTATTTAAAAAAATTGTTTTTCCTTGTTGCGGTTCCTATTACCCAAAGGACTGGGTTTGCTTTGTCTTTTTTGCTGGCATTTCAGGGAACTCTCATTTACAAGCAAAACTCATGCTTTAAGTTTTAGAACAAATCCAGACAGACTGCCATCGGGGTTTACCGGTCTTTAAAAACCAGTGATTTATTTAATGTTGTTGATGAAAACCTAGCTTCCAAAATGTTTTCTTGTGAGATGAATGCTTGGTCTTAGTTTCTAGAAGGCTGAGTTTCTCCACCACTCAATCATGTGCAATGACCTCACCCTTTCATCTGCCCAGGAAAGGAAACCGACTCCAGTGTCCATAGAGACATGCAAGGGAGTCTGGCTCTCATTTCCTGACTTGCAGAGAATCCGGCTGGCTGCCCCTGGTTTCAGTGGGACTGCTCAAAGCTGAGAACTCAATTTCAGCAGGAAATGCAGAATCAGCATTAAGAAAGCCAATGTTTCCCAAATTCCAATCAAAGAGTGAGTTTCAAATGCTGTATAGTCATGCAGTAGTCTTTGAATAGAAAGCAAGCAAGCATTAAGACAGCAGAAAAGACTATTTTCCAATCTGTGAGGTTTGTGTTGCCAAAGGGAGAGAGAGCGCAAGGTTATTCTGGTAACTTAGGAAGTATAAGTGACTGAAGATATCCGTTTGTGCATGCTGAGGGGCTTGGTCTGTACAATCAAGCAGGCAAGCATGCTTTCTTTGTTATCCAGACACTTGAGTCTAAAAAAAATGTAGGCCAGGCGCAGTGGCTCATGCTTGTAATCCCAGCACTTTGGGAGGCCGAGGCAGGTGGATCACCTGAGGTCAGGAGTTTGAGACCAGCCTGGCCAACATGGTGAAACCCTGTCTCTAACAAAAATACAAAAATTAGCTAGGTGTTGTGGCGGGCGCCTGTAATCCTAGTTACTTGGGAGGCTGAGGCAGGAGAATCGCTGAACCCGGGAGGCAGAGGTTGCAGTGAGCTGAGATGGCACCACTGCACTCCAGCCTGGGTGACAAGAGCGAGATTCTGTCTCAAAACAAAACAAACAAACAAACCAAAAAAAAACAAAAGAAATCCAACCTTGACTTCTCAGTACCTTGTATTGTAATCCTGCACAGACTGAGGAGAGATCACGAACACACAGAAACATTTGGGGTTCTAGGGCATTGAGGCCTGCAAAACAGTCAGCAGCCTTGTCTGATGCTCAGGGAGGTTGGGCCATGCCCTTGGCCATCCACATTCCTTCCTTTACCAGGCTGACATCCCACTGGCAGCACCTGGACTGCAGGCTGGTGTGCACCACCTCTGCCCCCTCCACACTTCTCTCTCTGGGTCCCTGTCCCACTCCAGCACTTACTGCCTCTCCTGGTGGAGCACTTTTTCCTGGACAGTGTCCTGAGGACACCTGGAGAAATCCCCTGCCCTTCTGAGATCCCTTTCTACACCTGCACAATGAGAAAGTGGCACCTGAAGCTACCTACCTGTTCTAAGACATTAACGGTTTTGAAACCATCAGGTTAGATCCATGGCAATTTCTGGGGAACCCATAGGCACCCCACAAACTGCCTTGGAGGAGCTAAATGAAGAGTTCTGGTTACAGCTGAATGTCCAGGGCAGCTCCAGAGGCCCCCCACAGACAGTGGGCTTTCCTCTTGCGTTTGTTTTCTCAGGTTTGCAGCCCACACTGCTCTGAGCAAATATAAACCTGCTGTTTGTCCAATGCTTTAAATCTCAACAACATTCCCAGATTAAACACCATAGATACTCAAGTGATGGTGATTTGAGATTGGCCAAGCTGGCAGAATCTATTTTAACAGTGGAGGGGGTTGGGGTGCAATGGAGAGAATTCAGACTTGGAGTCAAGGGAAAGTCAGCTGTAACATGAACAACCTTCTTGGCCTTCTGCAGGTGTTACTTCCTTTGTGCCGTATTTTCCTTTCCTGCCAAATAGGAACTCCTTTATAGGGTTGCTAGGAGGCTCAATAGTCACGTCTTTTTTTTTTTGAGTTACAGCCTGGCTCTGTCGTCCAGGCTGGAGTGCAGTGACACCATCTCAGCTCACTGCAACCTCTGCCTCTTGGATTCAAGCAATTCCCCTGCCGCAGTCTCTGAGTAGCTTGGATTATAGGCGCCCGCCACCATGCCTGAGGCTGTTTCTCTGCTCAGGTTCCAGTGGCTGGTCTAGTTCCTCCACATACTTATAGTAACTTGGTCCTTTCCCTTACACTATTTTTACATGTTTCCTTTACAACTAAGAGTTCTACTCATGCAATATTTTAGTAAGGCAAAATATCTGGTCATTTTAACACACCCAATCCTGTAGTGAGATAAGTGCATCAAGGTGGAAAGATCTAGCTTTCAAGTTTGTCCAGTGTAGGGCATTTCACATTTTTATTTTCTTTTATTTCGAGACAGGGTATTGCTGTCGCCCAGGCTGGAGTGCGTGGCATGATCTCGGCTCACTGCAACCTCTGCCTCCTAGGCTTAAGCAATCTTTCCACCTCAGCCTCCTGAGTAACTGGGACCACAGGCACATGCCACTCCACACCCAGCTAATCTTTCTTTCTCTTTTTTTTTTTTTTTTGGAGACAGGATTTTGGCATGTTGCCCAGGCTGGTCTTGAACTCCTGGGCTCAAGTGATCTACCTGCCTTGGCCTCTCAAAGTACTGAGATTACAGGCATGAACCACCATGCATGGCCTCAAATTTTAATCTTTTAACACATTCCAAAGAAAGAAATACATTTTACATTGGGACTTGCTTTAGATGCACATGCACACACACAGACACACATGTGAACCTACAAAACACTTCGTGATTTTTAAAAATTTAGAGATGGGCTCTCACTGTGTTGCCCCAGCTGGTCTCAAACTCCTGGCCTCAAGTGATCCTCCTGCCTTGGCCTCCCAAAGTGCTGGAATTATAGGCATGAGCCACTGTAACTGGCCGAAAACACTTTGATGAATGTTTGATGAGACCATATTTTTTACAATACATCTCATTCTATCCTATTAGATTCCACTAGCAAAGGTAGTTGTTAACCTACTAAATCAATTCTGTTTAGTTGGAGCCATTAATGGTTGTGATTTGCAGTTTGAAAAACACTGCTCAAATCATCTCTTTTTTGATGTTCCCCCAAGAGAAATATTGTGTCTCACGACATTTTCTTCCAGGGAGAAAATTGGCACACCAGCCAACATGATTATTTCTGCCTATTTGGAATCTATTTCTCATCACAGAAGATCAAACTGGGCTTCTGTGTACAGTGAGCTCACAGCCTCTGTGAGTTTAGTCACGCAAGACTCTCCTGGGAGACCAAACATTTACAAAATTGAATTTCTGACTCTGCAAAGCTGAGGACCCAGCCAGGACTTGGGTTCCCTCTCAGTCTGGGTACGTGCACATGGTGAACATCATCAATGCTTTGTTTTAATGTCATCTTCCCTGGGTACCCTTCTGTTATGAACTGAACTGTACCTCCCCAAAATTCATCTGTTGGAGCCCTAACCCTAGTACATCAGAATGTGACTGTATTTGGAGACAGGGTCTTAAAAGAGGTGATTAAGTTGAAATGAGGTCATATGAGTGGACCCTAATCCAATCTGACTAGTGTCTTGCTCTGTTGTCCAGGCTGGAGTGCAATGGCGCGATCTCAGCTCACTACAACCTCCGCCTCCCAGGCTCAAGTGTTTCACCTGCCTCAGCCTCCTGTGTAGCTGGGATTACAGGCGCCTGCCACCATGCCAGCTAATTTTTGTATTTTTAATAGAGACAGGGTTTCACCATGTTGGCCAGGCTGGTCTCAAACCCCTGACCTAAGTGATCCACCCACCTCGGCCTCCCCAAGTGCTGGGATTACAGGCGTGAGCCGCTACGCCCAGCCTATGGCTGTTTATTTTGAGCCTGCACACCTGAACTATGATGGATCTTGAGACGACTCAATTGTTTATTCATTTGTCTTCTTACTGGAGCCTCACCAATCCTATAGTGATTTTCACTTGGTCTTTTCTTGGCCAGAATGTACCATTTGCACATTATGTCTGTCTCTGTTCTGTTCTTACGATAGTTAAAGGAATATTGCGTGGTGGCGACTCAATTATTGACACAAACGCCAATGTGACTCTAAAGCCTCTTGATGGCTCCAAGTTATAAAAAGTCGTGTAACTTATTCAAAACGTGTATCACACTTTTCTCAAAGATTGTCACTTACGTGATAATGTAAATCTTGGGAACTTGGGAATCTTTGAGATTTCTCCACTCCAGTTCAAGAACTGATGCCTTGGAATCCCCTGGAGAAAAATACAGTTTAAGGGAAACTAGCAGGGAAGGGGGACTTCTAGCCTGGGTACCTTGACTTACTTTGGGCCATAAACTCCTTTGCAGCCTACTGCAACCCGTATACCAAGTCTGCGTTTTGCATCAGTTGAACTGAAGACATAAGATTGAAAACAGGTAGTTTATTCAGGAGGTGCAGGGAGCACCGTCACAAGTAGGGAAGCAACAGGGAGGTGCTAAGGTAGCCAAGGGGCGCTGTGAAGCTGCTTCCTTGGCAGAGGATGCACTGAATCCTGGGGAGATACTGGGAGAGGTGTGAAGCCCACCCAAGACATGAGGGAGCTGAGCAGTTTACAACAATCCTTGCAAATCATTGATTGGGGCTCCTAGAGGAGGTTGGTTCTTAGGGCGCACTCCTCCACTTGGAAGGTTAAGCTGGAAGATGAGGTCCAGGAATGCGGCGGAGGCATTGTAGTGGCCTCTGCAGATCCCCTTCTCAGAATGATGCTTAAAACAAAACACAAAGGGCCAGGCGCGGTGGCTCACGCCTGCAATCCCAGCACTTTGGGAGGCCAAGGTGGGAGGATCATGAGGTCAGGAGATCGAGACTATCCTGGCTAACACGGTGAAACCCCATCTCTACTAAAAATACAAAAAATTAACCGGGCGTTGTGGTGGGCGCCTGTAGTCCCAGCTACTCGGGAGGCTGAAGCAGGAGAATGGTGTGAACCCGGGAGGCAGAGCTTGCAGTGAGCCGAGATTGCGCCACTGCACTCCAGCCTGGGTGACAGAGCAAGACTCCGTCTCAAAAAAAAAAAAAAAAAAAAAAGAAAAAGAAAACACACACACACAAAGAATTATAGGAAAATCCATTTTATTGAAAATCATCATTAAAGTATAAAAATGCATCTGCGACGTCATAATATAGGTGCTTCTTTGTTAACGCATGAACGAGCCCTCACAGTGGTCTGGTGATGACCATTAATTATGAAATAGTCATGATCGTGGGCTCAGAATTCTGCCCACACACCTCAGGATGAAAACCTCCAGCCCAGGCAGAAGCAATCAGGTCATACACATGCAAGCGTACAAGTGAAAGACATGGAGCAGCCGTGGAAGCATCTCCCCAAACTTCCTTAGCTGGGAGCGCCACCCTGTACAGGTGCATCCTCCTCGGTTTCCTCAAAGACTTACGTTTCCTCCTGAGGCCCTACTGGTGCCCATACCACCTAACCGGTTCAGAACAGGGTCATCTCTATTTCCCACGTGTCTCCAGCATTGATTAAACAAGCAGACACCAGGGTCTACAGACTGCACTGCATGTCCAGGAGAGAAGAAACTGGTCACCCAGCTGAAACTCTGACCGATTGGAAACAGCTGGTTGGAACAGTATGAAAAGTGCCAGGCAACTGGGTTGGCTTCACACGCGCATGCATAATCAAGAATTCCAGAATGGTGGGAAATGCCCCCTTTTGGGGAAGCAGCAAATGTACATGCAGCCCCTGGGCAGAGGGCAGGTCTAGAAAAACAACCAGGGGAGGGAGGTGGCTGCTGGTTGACTGGAGGACTAGCTCAGCCACGCCTGGCTGTGTGGACAGGGCCTTGCCTAGGGATATACCAGGTGACTCCAAGACACGAGACATGCTTCTGAAGGCCAGGCTGTTCTCTGTTGGGAGGAGGAGCACCTCAGCAAGGCCAGGAGTGGCCTCAAATCAGTCCCCAGAATGAGTAGGTTTTCATAGCAACAAGGAGGTATTCAGATACGTTCAAGATAATGCACTGATTGTTTTTTGGCCTGGACTCACTGCATTTCTAGCAAAGTCTGCACAGGGATGTGAAGTGAAAATAATAGAAAACAGATTGAAAATTGAGCAGAAATGAGGTGAAGGGGGGGCAGAAGTCAAGAGTTCAAGCATTTTTTTTGGAAAGAGAATAAGGAGCTTATTTCTCAGTTCTGATTTTCACAAGCCCGAACTATGCAACTGGACAAATATGTATGGCTGTCCTCCAGCACTGCAGAGGCTGTCATGGGAGGCCACGGAGGAATGTCCCTGCATACCGGTCTGTCAGCCTCAAATTACCCTGCAATTCACCTTGGCTCTGGGAAGTGGGAGACCTCCATATTTCTACACCTGTGGAGTAGCCTAGACCGGCTGCTTCTCTGGCTTTGGCTGTTCACATCCTACCACCATCTCTGTGCCTGGAGAACAGGAGGCTGCCTCAGTCTGTGTTCAGAGCTGGGGAGACCATTAGGTCTGGGGCAGGAGACAGTCGGCCGAGTCTGGAGGCCTGGCAGAGGGCCTAGTGGGCTGGCAGGACACAAGGCATGATGAGCTCTCCTTTCCAGGGGCGCATCGGCCGTCGCAGGCTGCTCGCAGGCCTGAGAGTATTTTTGTATCTGGACCACCACTTGCTTCCCTCCTCTGTGATGTCGCAGCTGTGTAAACCTGGAAACCTGGGAATTCAACTGCCCTGACTCTGGCCATATGGGGAGAAGCACCATGTGATGCATCCATTTAAGACAGGTCCCAGGAGCTGTTTCATAACAACCCAAGAAGCCACCCGTGAGCATTTCTGTCAGCCTGTTCCGGCTCCATTCTTCTGGCCATCTGCTGATTGAATTGCATTGTCCATTCTAAGACACATCATTTTTTACAATCTAACACTTCTGACTCCCGGATACCACCACCAGCCGGGAGGTAAACTGTAGTGTCATTGTAGGACAATGGTTCTGTCATTTGTGTTGGTGGTGATACCCAATAGGTGAAGTTTAACTGAAATTTGGTTGTCTCTAATTTTTACGGAAAAGTCACATGGTGCTGCAACATTGAAGGAAAAGTTATTTCAGGCACGCACATTGCCTGGTGTATATACTACCCAGTCATGAATTAAAGGTAGATAGCACAGTTGTTTTTGTTTGTTTGTTTGTTTTGAGATGGAGTCTTGCTCTGTCACCCAGGCTGGAGTGCAGCGGCACAATCTCGGCTCACTGCAACCTCCCCCTACTGGATTCAAGTGATTCTCCTGCCTCAGCTTCCCAAGTAGCTGGGATTACAGGAACTCGCTACCACGCCTGGCTAATTTTTTGTATTTTTAGTACAGATGGGGTTTCACTATGTTGGCCAGGCTGGTCTCAATCTCCTGAACTCATGATCTGTCTGCCTCGGCCTCACAAAGTGCTGGGGTTATAGGCGTGAGCCACCATGCCCAGCCAAGAGTACAGTTCTTGAAAGGGGCTGGGCGGAGACCAAACTACACCGGTCGCGGTCAAGAGATCTTTATTGGAGGTATCAAGCGGAGAAGGAAGAGAAGAGAGGGCTGCTGGTGTTCTGGGTTTTATATCCCTTGGGCCTACGTGGATTGGGCTAGGGGTGGGCCCAAGGGAAGGCGGGAGATGCTTCTTTCTGATTGGCCCTCCTTTGGCAGGTTCAGACAGTGCCCGGTCAAGGACGGGAGAAGAACCCGGAACCGGCCCCATCTTAAGGTATGGCGCCATTTTAAGGTACCCCATGTTACGTAACATTCCTCCCTTTTTGTTTTCTTAAATGGGGGAAAATGGGCGTTGTGGTTCATCTGGCTGCTTCCTGCTGAGTGGGGGCGCTGGGGGGAGGGGGCACAGGGAGAACTGTCAGGGTTGTGCATGGGGTACAGTATGAGTATGAGGCCGAGCAACAGGGCGATATACATGAAGACTTCGTTAGACGTGAAGTCTATGAATGTTCCTTGTCCTCCAGTGCCATGAGCCAGTTGAGGGGCAGGGATGGGTTGGCGATGAGCCAGCTGTCTGAGCGAAGGGTGTTTAAGAATTGGTAGAATTGACTTGCTGTAGCCAACTGGGGTACTAGGGGTAGAGTTTGGTCTGCCCGAAGAGAAAAGAAGATGGTAGTTAATTTAGGGTGCGAGGGCAGGCCTACCCCTTCCCCCCCAATCCTGGGTATCTGTTGCTGGTCTTTGGCCGTTTAAGAGGTCAGCAGGGTGTGAGACTGTCTCTCGAGTCTGCTGTGTCTTCACAAGTCGCTAGGAGCTGGTAGTTTCTGAGGAGAAGCTGGTTAAAGGTTTGGTTAGAGACGGATACTCAGTTTTGAGGGAACGGGGAATAGTTATGGTTTGAGTTGGATATGCCCAGGCATTGCTGGAATATATGCCTCCTGTAACTGACTGGCCCCAGACTGGGTCGGCGGGGTTGTCGATATGTATGGCTCGGGAGGAGGCGTTGTTTTTAGTGGTATAATATAGGAAGGGGGTGTGTTTGTTGATGTGGGAGCCAGACGGCAAAGTGGAACATGTGGAAGAGAGGGTCCCAGCCATTAGCCTGGGAAGGGGAAGATAACTGTGAAGAGATAATAGGGCTGGGAAGAGGGCCCGCCTGCGGAGGAAATTGTAAAGATGTGAGAGGCGGAAAGCCAGAGAAGAGGACTTAGGAGATGCATGAGAGCGGGGCATCTTTGTGTGGTCCGGGTTGGTAGCCAGTTTCAACCGGTTGAGCGGCGACTGGAAGATGAGGTGGAGGGTGGTGGTATGGAGGGGAGGGGTTCGTCGGCTGGATCAAACTTGGGAGCAGAAGGAGAGGTTGGTAGCTTGAGAGCAGCGATAAGGTGTTGCGGCTTGCAAGGGAGGCAGAGGTTGGGTTTGTCCCGTAGAAGAAAGAAGCCATGAATGTAGGGGATCTCTGCCCATTTTCCTGTTCACTCACAATAGTTGTAGAGATCCCGGAGAAGGTTGGGATCAAAGGACCCATAAGTGGACCATCTGTTTTGGTTGTCTAGGGGGTAAGTGGGCCAGTTTTGAGTGCACAATTTAATGAGGCGTGTAGGTTTGAGATCAGCAGCCAAACCAAGGGCTGATAAGTTATTTAAAAGGCATTGTAAGAGAGAGTTGGCCAGCAGGGATGCAGAGGCTCCCATTATGAGAAGAGGGGGTTTACGGAAATATATGGCAAGGGGCTGGGCAGGGCGTCCCCTACCAGCCGATGACCATGCTGTGAGTCAGACCCTTCGAGTCGGTCGTCACCGAAACGAAAGGACTGAGGGTCTCTAGGAGGCCGAGGGCCGTGGGCCACCTGGTACCAGAATTTTCGGAGCGAGAAAGGGGGAGGGGCCCAGGCCTGGTGAGTGAGGAGGAAAAGGAGGGAAACCTGCTCCCTGGAGGCCGAGTCTAAAATAGGATTTACGGCAGTTGTGTGGGCGGCCGAGGCGGGAGCCGGTCGACTGGTGTCGGACACCGGAAGGGGAGAGTTACCGAGATGAGGCCGGTGTTGGGCATAGAGGTCGGCGAACAGGAAAATGAGTGAAGACCGGCCGGGGTCTGGACTGAGCCCAAAAAGGATCGGGGTCCTACCGAGGGGGGTGGGGAGTCCCGATCCGAGTCGCGGCACCAATGAAAGGGGCCGGGCGGAGACCAAACTACACCGGTCGCGGTCAAAAGATCTTTATTGGAGGTATCGAGCGCGGTCAAGAGATCTTTATTGGAGGTATGGAGTGGAGAAGGAAGAGAAGAGAGGGCTGCAGGTGTGCTGGGTTTTATATCCCTTGGGCCTATGTGGATTGGGCTAGGGGCGGGCCCAAGGGAAGGCGGAAGATGCTTCTTTCTGATTGGCCCTCCTTTGGCAGGTTCAGACAGTGCTCGGTCAAGGAGGGGAGAAGAACCCGGAACCAGCCCCATCTTAAGGTACGGCGCCATTTTAAGGGACCCCATGTTACCTAACATTTCTTATGCTTGACCCTGGTGCCATACTCACCTGTGGAAATTCCTTCTGTCAGAAACGTCCAGATGATTTCCAGCAATAGGAATTCAGATAAACAAAGAATAAGACTGTGAACTCAACTGAAAATGAAAAATGCATAAAACCATGGTATTCTTCAGTATGGTATTTCAAAATATTATTCTGTCAGTCCCAGTGGTGACAAAGAGGTCCAGGACTTGAGTAGGTTATGAACAGCATCACTTAACTCCAGGCAACAGGCCAAGCCACAGCAATCAGGGCCTCTAGCGTCTGTACCTGCAGAACGCTTAGAGTCAAACTTCCACAAGAATGGGAGGCCAGTAAGGGAAGGAATTTTCGTCTGTTTTTTTCCACTGCTGTAATTCCCAGTGCCTGGCACATAGAAAGTACAATATTTGTTGAGTAAGCAAAGGTCTGATAATGAAGAAAAAAACCTATGTGTCTGGAGAAATATATGCTTTTATCAGTCTATTGCAAATCAGTTATTTTTGGTTAGCCATCATCTTTCCCTACTTTTAAATTTTTTAATTTTTTTCTGATAAAGGCACTTTCCTCCTTGCTTTGGGGCCTTGTTCTGTATCATTTCACGGAGCTTTTGGTGGGGCTGCCCAGCCCAGGAATGGGGGCTGGGTCTCAATATGCCAACCAGACACTGTCTTGGGAGAAGGAAAGTCATGGGAAGACACACAGGGAGGCTGTCATCTGAGATCAGCCACAGGGTCGCTCATTGTGCAGGACCCACTGCCTGCAGTGCCCAGGCTCCTGCCCTGCATCCTGTCCACCCAACCAACAGAGGCTGCGTGTGCATCTGTGTTGGTTGTATGAGATACCCGGTGTTCTTAGGACAAGCCCCAACTTTTGTCATGTTTAAGTTAATCAGAGTTGGTTTCCACTGCCCCACTCCCCCCACCCAAAAATCCTAAACGAAAAAAGTGAGATAGAAAAGAGTGTCTATTTAAAGTGAGCTCTTCTTTTTCCTAAACAGCTGTTATTAAATTGATGCCGTGTTCTGCATTTCAGAGCGAGGAAACATATTAGTAGACACCCATTAAGCTCTCAGCTCTTGACCCCGTTTTGAGATGCATTCAGTAGCTTCCTGCCTCTGCCCTCTCTCCTGTAGACCTGTCCTCCATCCTGCTGCCTAGAGGGTGGCTCTGAGGTGAGCGTCTGAGTATCTCGCTCCAGTGAGAATTCCAGCCCGGGATCCCTGAGGCGAGTAAGAGCGCTCTTATCTTCGTATCGCAGAAGGTCCACAGAGGGGCTCCTGGGCTCCATGGACCCTCAGAATTGTAGATGCAATTGTATCGGTGTGCACCATTGCAATAGATGTGGCCAGAGCTTTGTCAGATTCTCAGAGAGGCTTGTTACTTGGCCCTCAAAGAGGCCTGCTGCCTAGAGAAAAGATTCCGTGCTCCTGCACTCGGCAGCCCAGCCACACTTTCGGACCTTTTGCTGCCTCGCTTTTGCCCTTGTGTTCTATAAAACTAGCATCTCCAAAGCACTTGCAACTGTTTCCTTATGTGGGGGTGTTTTATGGTTTTATGTTCCTGTACATGCTGTACCTTCTGAAATGTTGTCTCCATACGACCTCTCTGTCAGTGTCCTCTGTACCCCCTCAGAGCGTGACTCCCACGGTAGATCCTTGATTACCCCCTGCAGAGAATTGGCTTCTCACGATGACAGCTTTATTCCAACCCACCTAGATCTGTTCCGGCCTAAAGGTCACGTGTTGTGCTGCTGATCCTTGCAGATCTAGTTCCTTCCCAGGGGGCTGTGGTTTTTCTCCTGTGTTCTAGCACACTGCTGGGCCCATAACAGTTCTAAACAAACAAGGGTAGGATAAATGCATCTTCCCAATTAATAAATAACTGATTTAGTTATGAACTGTTAATTTTAATAATAAGGTGTTTTTTTCCTCTGGAATTCTTAGATTATTTTGTTTTGACTTCTCCACCAGTATTTACCATATTTTGCCTTGTGTGATAGTTTTTTGTGTGCAATGCTTGCATGTCTTTGTAAATGGAGGTTATTTGAGGGTCAGCCTGTCTATGCTTGGTTCAGCTTTGTACGCCAGTGCTCAAGCTGGTGCATCAGATCTGCTCGGCACATGCTTAGGGAACAGTCCTTGAATGGAACGTTATATTATACCCTGAACACATTTTTTTTTTTTTTTCTTCTTTCTTTTCTTTCTTTCTTTTTTTTTTTTTTTTTTTTTTTTTTGAGACAGAGTCTTTCTCTGATGCCGAGGCTGAAGTGCAACGGCCTGATCTCGGCTCACTGCAACCTCTGCCTCCCGGGTTCAAGCAATTCTCATGCCTCAGCCTATCAAGTAGCTAGGATGACAGGCGCCTGCCACCACACCCGGCTAATTTTTGTATTTTAGTAGAGACGGAGTTTCACCATGTTGGCCAGGCTGGTCTCGAACTCCTGACCTCAGGTGATCCACCCGCCTTGGCCTCCCAAAGTGCTGGGATTACAGGCATGAGTCACTGCACCCTGCCCCTGAACACATTTTCAATGGATTTGAAGATGTACAGGTTCCCCTCACATGTGGCCATTGGACATTTCCTTTTTTTGAGGTGTAAGATCAAACTGCTCTTAAGTCTCCTGTGTTATTTGACCCAAGACACTCCCCTCTGGCCCTCTTAGCATGCCCACACAGCAAGACAGAAGTGAAGATGTGCTGCAGGCTATGTGATACAGGGCTTTGTCCTAAGCAGTCTTAAGCAGGCAAGTCTGAAGGTTCATTCCTGTGGTTAGAACCTTGGTTTCAGACTCTGCCTGGGGTTGTCTGCAAGACAGAATCCCCTTTCCTGGAGGTGCTCACAAGCACACACTGAGTAACCAAAACTAAAAGCAGCCAGACTCTCGGGAGCCCAAGATATTCTTGAGGTGAGAGAATGCAGGTGTATTTCCATTATTTCTACACTGCTGGGAGCATGGTTCTGGTAATAGCTGGCAAATTCTCCAGGCTGGGCAGGCAACAGGTCACTGCTGAGAATTTGGGCTGCTGATGAAGGAGTTTCCAGGTGAATTGTAACTGATGCCTGGTTTTCAAAAGGAGAAAATGAATTCTGATTTTTCTTTAACACTTGCTAGCATACTGTACATCTCCCTGTTTAGCTTAGCATTTTTATGGTACTTTTGGTAGCTAACTTCTAAGATGGCCCCCAGTGACCCCATGTCCTGGTTTTTACACCTTGTATGGTCCTCTCTAGCATGGGGCCAGGGTGGGCCTATGTGATCATTAGTATACAATGTAGTGAGGAGATATCACTATGAGATTAGGCAATAAGAGAAACTATGACTTCTGTCTTGGTGCTGGCTCTCTCTTTCTCTGTCTCTCAAATCACTTGCTCTGGGGGAAGCCAACTATTATTTTGTGAGTAGCTCTGTGGGTTGGTCTATGCAGGAAGGAACTGAAGTCTCTGGCCAACAGTCAGCAAGGAGCTGACATCTGATGACAACACATGAATGAGTTTAGAAGCAGATCCTCCAGGCCTAGCAAAGCCTTCAGATGAGACCACAGCCCTCATGACAGCTTGACTGCAGCCACACAGCAGAATCCAGAGCCAGAAGCCCCAGGTCAGCCACCACTGGATTCCTGACTGCATAGGTCTCAGGACAATTTGCTATGCAGTCATTGTATTCATTCATTTTGTACTGCTGTAAAGGAATATCTGAGATGAGGTAATTTATAAAGAAAAGAGATTTATTTGGCTCATGATTCTGCAGGCTGTCCAAAATGCATGGCGTTGGCATCTGTTCAGCTTTTCGTGAAGGCTCAGGAAGTTTTACTCGTGGTGCAAAGCAAAGGGAGCTGGTATGTCACGTGGTGAGAGAGAGAGCAAGAGAGAAGGAGGCTTGCCACACCCTTTTAAACTACAAATTCTTGAGTGAACTAATAGATGGAGAACTCGCTCATTACCATGGGGATAGCACCAAGCCATTCATGAGGGATCCACTCTCATGACTTAAACACTTCCCACTAGACCCACCTCCAACATTGGGGATTACGTTCCAACATGAGTTTTCGAGGGGACAAATATCCAAACTATGTCAGTCATATTTCACAAATATGGTCCTTATGGAAAATTAGAGGTTTGCATAATTATTTGCATGTATGAGAATGTGAGATTAATCTCACCACTATGAGATTATTTTATGACTATTTTCACAGAGTTTAAAAAGTAGGTTCAAGGAGATTGACTTAACTAAGTCCATGATCCAAGAGACAGCTGCCATTAGAAATTAGAGCTTCAGAGTTTTAGCACCTATGGAATCTTTTCTGTGCAGGGGAATTTCTGTTTGTTTTTGTTTGAAATGAATGAGAAGAAAAAGTCTTTCTTAAAATCTCGTGGCAATCCAGGAGTGTGTAGCTGACAGCTATTGCTCATTAAACTATATTCCAACAAATCCTTACAAGCCACGAGTGAGGATGAGCAGAAAGCAAGTATCTGCTAAAGACTGTGATGATGAGACAAAGGAGCACGAAGCCCCTGTGGCTACAGTGGACAGACGGATCGTATGTGTGTGCACCCTGATGCTGATTGTGGGATCTTGCATTAATTCAAATGTTCACTCGTCAAGTGCTGTAATTTGTTCATCTTGATGAACCATAAGGGATTCAAGTTACTACTGTGATTTTCCTGTGACGAAAGGATCTTCAGTTACAACTGCACACAAATGTCGTAGGGTGTTTCTGTTATGGTCGTTCACACTCACAGATTTATAACGAGACAGGAAAACCTTATTCCAGCTGAAACCCAGAAAAGACAGTCTTAGCCTGGGAATGAAATTTAAAACAAATAGCTGAGGACCCATCTCTCTCCCTCACCCATGAGGACTATATAGTCTCAGAGAGACTTGTTCTCTGACTTGAATTACGTGAGATACATAAGGGTGATTTTTAGTGTACAGAAAATATGGACCATTGTCCAAAATGAGTGTTTTTCTCTTTTATTTTTATTCAACATTTTTCACAGTACTGAAGTTGGAATGAGCCTGAAAGGCGACAGGTGGGCATAGAAAGAGGTGGCACTGTCATTTGATGTTAAAAAGACAACATAGAAGGTCAGCACAACACCTGCAGCTGCCACTCACCTTTTCTATAATGTTTCAGGAATGAAAAAAGTAAAAGAAAAAAGAAAAAAAAAAGACAGTATAATTGAGTGCTTACAATGGGGCATCTGCTGTTCTGTATTTTCTGTGTGTTGACTCATCTTATCCTCCCAACATTCTCATATGGAACCAACATGGAGCAGACTACAAAATGTTAGAGGAAAGTAAAAGAAGAAAGTATCAAATAAGAAAAGTTAGCATCTATTAAGAATGCACCATGCATTATTCTAGCCACCTGACAGATATACATTCATTTAAGTTGTACAACCATCCTATGAAATGGCTACTCTTTTTTTTTTTTTTTTTTTTTTTGAGACGGAGTCTCGCTCTGTCACCCAGGCTGGAGTGCAGTGGCGCGATCTCGGCTCACTGCAAACTCCGCCTCCCGGGTTCACGCCATTCTCCTGCCTCAGCCTCTCCGAGTAGCTGGGACTACAGGCGCCCGCCACCACGCCCGGCTAATTTTTTTGTATTTTTAGTAGAGACGGGGTTTCACAGTGGTCTCGATCTCCTGACCTTGTGATCTGCCCGCCTCAGCCTCCCAAAGTGCTGGGATTACAAGTGTGAGCCACCGCGCCCAGCCGATGGCTACTCTTATTACCCACATTTTATATATATTGAAGTTGAGGCACAGAGAGATTTACTATCTTGCCCAAGGTCACAGAGTTAGAAAGTTTTTCAGCTGAGATTTGAACCCAGGCCATCTAGCTCAAAAGTACATGTTCTCAGCCATATTTTTTTTTCACTGAAATGGAAACCCATAGCCTCTCTTTGGATGTGAAGCCTATTGTTTTGTAAATTTGGAAATTTAATAAAATTAAAGTCAAAGCTTTCTTTAGGGGGAACACAACAAAATGTTCTAAAGTTCATTCAGAAAAAATAAATATAGACAAATAGCTTGGAAATTCTGAAAAAGAAAAATAATGAGAGTGACTTTTCCTGGCCAATTTTATATAAATAGATACTGTAAAATTTACAATAATTAAAATAGTAATGATTCTCCTGTTTGAGCCAACAAGTAGTGAAAGAAAATAAGGAAGTTCAGACTCACCAGAAATAGACAGGACTTTGTGAAACAATCAAGGAGCCTTCTACGTCAGTGGGAAAAGACTTGCCCAACTGTAGTTGTTACAATTAGCCAGCTATTGGGGAAAAAAGTTAGATCCCTCTCTCATGTTTTGCATTAAAATGAATCACAAATGGTTTAAAGACTTAAATAGAAAAAATACAACTATAAAAACCTGAGAATAGCATATAAGTCACCATCTATACAATCTTTAAGCATGCAGAAAAACTTAACAAGGCCGACAGAAAAGGCAGAACTCACAAATGGAAAGATCACTAGATCTGTCCCCGTAAGTGTATCTTCCCTCTGATAAAATAGTGGAGTTAAAAGACAAAGACATTTTTGCAGCACATGCAATAGACAAAAGATTAAAAACATTAATATATAAGGAGGTCTTATGCATCAATCATACAAAAGAGAAGCAACGCAAGGGAGAAGATGGTGTAATCCAGGAATAACTGAGTCACAAAAGAAGAAATACAAAGAACTAATATGCAAAAACTCTCAGTCTCACTAGTAATCAGAAAGGCAAAACCAAAGGAATTCTCTCTCTCTCCATATCTTTCTGTCTCATTCTCTGTGTCTCTGTTTCTCTCTGTCTGAATATCTCTTTGTCTCTGTCTCTCTCTGGATTTATCAGATGAACAAAACTAATACTCAGTTTTTGGGAGGCAAGTAGGAAAAGATCCTTACATATCTTTTCTGATTATAAAAGTGCTGTTCACTCACTATGAACTACTTTAAGCACGAAACGAAAGTTTCTCCCCACACCCAGAGCTGCTCCTGTTACCCCTGCACAGGGTTTTCTGTGCAGGGCTTGGCTTGTTCTACATGGCATCTTCAGCAAGCCCAGATTTACACTCTGTCCTCAGTGCTCTGATATCAACTGTGGGCCTTCCAAGCAGACTGTGGCTCCTCAGCAGCAGGAAGCATGCTTATATGTTGCAATTTTTGCAGGACAATTAGTAGACACTGCGTAGAGGCTTGTTGAGTGAAGGGTGACGTTTGTGCCTTTGTAAGGCTGTCTTTGAAGCCCCCCAGATGAGAATCCTGCAAGCTCTGCCAGGGCTCGTGTCGCATGTATAGCAGCAGTGTGAGGTCTGGGCTGAAGGCTGGCCCAACAGAAGTTCCAACAACAGAGGGATAATGGTGGCAGCCATCCTTCGGGACCATGGGCCACTGACTGTGATGTCCCCACACAGAGGCTCCTGCACCTTTCCTCATCGCCACCCACACTAGGCATCCTGGGCAAACTGCAGGGAAGGGTTTAATACCACAAGGGGCTTCACTGAGGCCCTTCAGGGATGGCCTGGACACCTTGAACAACTGATGGCAGCTATAGTTCCTGCCTAGTGGCGTCTGTGTGGATGGTGACATGCCTCACCACTGAGAAAGTCTGTGGCTATTGCAAGCACTTGGTGATAATCAAGAAACTTGGTCCCTGTATGTAACTTTAACCTAGGCAAGCGACACAACTCATGTGTAGCAATGTTGCTTTGTTTGATAAAGCAGTGCCTACCTCATGGTGCCCTTGTGGGGAGGAAAGGTATTTGTACACAGAAAGTGCCAGAAAGGTGCCTGGAGGGAAACAGAGCCTTGGGGACCACTGGCTCTAGTGGTGGTCATGTTGGGCTCTGACACCACTGACTCTAGTGGTGGTCGTCATTGCTGCTGGGCTCTTGCATGGCTGGCTGTGGTCGTCGTGGTTATGGGGACTGTTGATGCTTCTGCTCTAGGTGTTCTCGAGGATGCTATTGGGAGAGGCGCAGCGAAGGAGTCAGATGGGCTCTCGCTGCTCCTTTAAGGGGAGCGGTGCAGCAGTGAGGAGAGTCAGACTCACAGGTGGCACCTGTGTGCAAAGCCTGACTCTTTCCACCTGTGCAACTTGGGCCAGTTTCTTAACACTTGAGCCTTAGTTTCCTCACCTGTGAAATATCATGCATGATCGTTATAAGGATAGAATCACATAATAAATATCAGTCATTAGCCATCCTTGACACTGAGCAGATGTGAGCTTGGATGGTGTGTTGGTCATGGTCCTCCAGAGAAACAGAGTGGTAGGATATACTGAAAGGAGACTTTAGATAGATAAGAGATATAGATATTTCCTATATATATCTATCTCTTATCTGTCCATCTATCTAGATATGTATACATATATACACATACATATCTAGATAGATAGATATAGATTTTATATATATAGTGTATATATATCATATACGTATATGATTTCCCAAAAAAGAAAGAATTCCGTCTCAAGACTGCAACATAGAAACCTTATTCTCTATCTATATATATAGGTATACTGTCTACCTGCCTATCTCTCTCTCTCTCTCTCTCTATCTATCTATCTATCTATCTCTCTAACTATCACTTATCTATCTGGGTTTATTTTAAGGAATTGGCTCATATGATTGGGGCAGCTGGCAAACCCAAAATCCATAGGGCAGGCTGGCAGACTGAAGATTCAGGTCGGAATTGGTGTTAGAGTCTTGAGTCAGAATTCCACAGGCCAGCAGGCTGGAAACTCAGGTGAGGTTTCTATGTTGCAGTCTCAAGACAGGATTCCTTCTTTTTTGGGAAATCTTAGGTTTTGCTTTTAAGGCTTTCAACAGATTGTTTGAGGCCCATTCACATTATGAAAGTTGTCTGCTTTACTCAAAGTACCAATTATAAATGTTAGTTACATCTTTAAAATACTGTCACAGCAACATCTGAACTGTATTTGACCATACAGCTGAGCACCATGGCCTAGCCAGGTTGACACACAAAATTCACCATCACAGACAGTCTTGTAATTTCTCCAAGCCTCAGGTTCCTCAGCATAGAATGGCACTGCTAATACCTAAGTCATAACATAATTTTTTGGCAGGGGTTGGGGGTGGGGTCAGGGTCTCACTCTGCTGCCCAGGCTGGATGGAGTGCGATGATGCGATCTCGGCTCACTGCAACCTCTGCCTCCCAGGCTCAAGCGATTCTACTGCCTCAGCCTCCTGAGTAGCTGGGTTTACAGGCGCCTGCCACCATGTCTGGCTAATTTTTTATGTATTTTTCTAGAGACAGGGTTTCATCATGTTGGCCAGGCTAGTCTCGAACCCCTGAGCTCAGGAGATCCACCCACCTTGGCCTCCCTAAGTGCTGGGATTACAGACATGTTCCACCACACCAGGCTAATTTTTGTATTTTCGGTAGAAATAGGGTTTCACCATGTTGGCCAGGCTGGTCTCGAACTCTTGACCTCAAGTGATCCACCCACCTGAGCCTCCCAAAGTGCTGGGATTGCAGGCATGAGTCACTGCACCTGGCATAAAACGATTATTTTAACACACATTTCTTCAAAATCCTCTCTGATCCAGGAAGTGCTCGGTGCTTGGGATACAGCAGTGAGCAAAACAGCTCCCTACACAGAGCTCACATTGGGAGGTGGTGAGGAAGGAAGTTTAATTACTATATAAACCGCCAGATATTGATGAGTGCTAGGAAGGGAAAAGCAGAGCCCGCTGTTGTGAGGAGTAGAGGAGATGGTGCACGTCAGGGTATAGCCCAGGCCTGAGCATGCTCAGGTGTACAGCCAGGTTACCTTCCTTCCTTTCCTCCTAGAATAACCATCATGAAATATAATACATGATTTTTTCTTTTTTTCTTTTCTTTTTTTTAGATGGAATCTCTCGCTCTGTCACCCAGGCTGTAGTGCAGTGGCACGATCTCAGCTCCCTGCAACCTCTGCCTCCTGGGTTCAGGTGATTCTCCTGCCTCAGCCTCCTGAGTAGCTGGGTCTACAGGTGTGTGCCACCACACCCGGCTAATTTTTGTATTCTTAGTAGAGACGGGGTTTTCGCCATGTTGGCCAGGCTGGTCTTGAACTCCTGACCTCAGGTGATCCACCCGCCTCGGCCTCCCAAAGTACTGGGATTACAGGCGTGAGCCACTGCACCCAGCCAATACATGATTTTCTTTGCTCTACCAGAAATTACATTTCCCCCCTTGTTGGTATAGGCTACCTTTGAGCAAATCTTGGTTACGCATGTGGGAAACCAGGAAAAAGGTGAAAGAAGAACTTTGGCTGTCTTAGGTGCCTGGCAAAGCTGTTTATTTATGGCTACAGAAGGCTGGAATTTGGGAAGGGTTGAATAATTGTGTATGGAGTCTAGAAGTCTTTGGGAAGGGAAGGCGCCAAATCCCTAACCAGTGGTTTCCAACTCTGAGACCCAGCCCTTCTTCCAGCCCACCCTTAAAAGATATTTAGAAACACTCTATTCACTATCTTAAAATGAAATTCATTGATTTTATAATGTATGCACGTGGTCCAAAATAATCAATATAATTCTGTTTGAAAATATGGAGGCTGGGCACAGTGGCTTACACCTGTAATCCTAGCACTTTGGGATGCTGAAGTGGGCGGATCACTTGAAGTCAGGAGTTTGAGACCAGCCTGGCCAACATGGTGAAACCCCATCTCTACTAAAACTACAAAAATTAGCCCAGTGTGGTGGCACGCACCTGTAATCCCAGCTACTCAGGAGGCTGAGGCAGGAGAATTGCTTGAACCTGGGAGGCGGAGGTTGCAGTGGGCCAAGATCATGCCACTTCACTACGGCCTGGGGGACAAGGCAAGACTCTGTCTCAAAACAAAAACAGACAAACAAACAAACAAAAGAGAGAGTATGGAAGAAAAAAACAACTTGTAATACAATGCTTTGTATTTCACTATGTAAGTGCTAGGTCACGACTACACTAAATGGCAAAAATAACCCCAAGGTCCCCAACATGCCCCTGTGCCAGTGAGGAGCTCAGTGGGAGGCACTGCAGCACGGAAACTGTAAAGGGATTATTCACAGAGGTGAACATGAGGATGGGGAAGCCATCGAGGGGTGGTGCAGCCCTTGCGTTAGGAATGGGTAGTGAGAGGAGCTGGTCCCTCCCTGGGCCCTGGTGGGGCCCTGGGAGAAAGCTGTAGATGTGGGTGGTAGCCACCCAATGGGAGCTGAGTACGACTTTGGTAGAATGGCCCAGGACATGAAACCGTGATGTCACTCTCCTCCCACCCACTGAGCTCCTGCAAGTTCCTCTATTGGCCTAACTCTTTTCAATGTTGAGTCACTCTGACCTATAGGTTCTCTGCAGCCCCTAAGCAATCCTAGATACCTTGTTACTTGCTCACACTGATTCCAGGTTGCAGCAGGGAATTTGCTTTTTATAATCAGAAAAAGGGCATGATTACCTGACCTATCTGTACTGGTTCTCTGGTCTCAGTCAGAAAAGCTCTTCTCTCTGGTTTATTTTTGGTTTTGTTTTTTAAAACAAACTGAATTCCGTCCTGTTTCTGCCTGTTTGAAGGGAGGCTTATCTCATAGTTGAAGGCGGGAGAAGGCTGATGCACAACCTCATATTCTGGCGTTTTCCACTGCTCTCTGGATGAAGCTCAGCAGCGATGTGGTTCAATCCCTGGTGGCGAAAGGCGAGGGTTTCGCAGCAGCTTTACTCCTCCGTGAGGGCGGTTAACGTAGGGAGATCCCGGCCTTCTCCTGTCTTGATCCAGTCTCTTCCGTATTGTAAGTTCTGTCAGGTGCCACAGTCCACCCCAGGTCTCATATCCTGTGTGAGTGAAACCTCAAATCAGCTTAAACCTAAGAGGGAATTCACTTGCTCACACGAGCTGGGAAGTGTGGGGTAGACGCAGTTCAGGCTGATAGACTTGGTGGTGTGGGGTATCCAGGATGCTCCCTCCCTTCTCCGCTGGTCTCTTTGGTTTCATTTCCTAACTGCAGACGGTGGTGGGAATGTGGCTGCGGCAGATCTAGCATCATCTCTTTCTGAATGAGACAGGAGGGGCCATGGCCTTTCTCTCCAGTGCCACATTGTAAGGTCCCAATGACTCAGGTTCCTTACTGCCCTGCCTTAGACCAGCCACTGTGGCCAGGGCCATGGGGTATTTGGTCTAGTTTACCAAAATACCAATTTGGCCAGAGGTTTAGAACATGTGACTGGCACTTCTCCAAAAGCATGCCATCAGCACAGTGAAGGCGAAGCTGTTCCCACTAGAGAGAGAACTTATATTAATTCCTTCAATGCATTTTTCAGCCTACTGACCTTCCTTGAAGTCAGCATGTGTTTATCATGCACACAGGCTAGTGATCAGCTAAAGAGCTTGTCTTTATTGAGCAGTATGGAACCCAACATTGTGCTCAGCACCCAATCCATGCTGCCTTTTGCTGCGGGAAGGTGAAGGAAGCATTGGGGGTGCTTCTGCCCTCAAGACACCTGCAGTCAAGACAGAGTAGAGGCAGGAGTGAGGACCTCTCCATGCCTCCCTCTCCTCTCTGCTCCCTGCCCTCATCATTTGCTGTCCTTGGGCTCACTCGCTTCTAGGCAATCCTTAGTCATGCCTCCTGGGTCCCATCCATGACACGTGCTGTACACATGATCCAGCAGTCCCATGTCTTTGATGCCTCTGCTGGGGTCTAGTCTCGTTGCCCCTTCCTTCCTGTCTCTGTCTCTGTTTTGGTCGTGCAGCCTTTGTGCAAAGCCTTCTTCTGATTGAAGCTCCTGTAATTCTCACTGCTCTTCCACTGGGCCCTTGGCACTGTTGGTCTGTCTGATGATTGCATGTCAAGTGGCTGGGATGATATAAATTCATTTAACTCACTTCATTACTAAGTGGGGTGATTAAAAAGCTGGTGGAGCTCAACATCTGTTTGTGGAATTAAATTGCTAAGGTGAGTGGGAATATGCAAAACACTCCATAGCAAAATCCCCTTGCAAAGTAGAAATCTAGTAAAGCTTCTAATTCAGAATATGATCTATCTCAAGGTTAAAATTATTAACCACATTCGTTTGTAGACCATCCACTTTACCTATGAATAACAAATGCTTTCAGGGAGTTTTCAAGCGTCATTGATGCAAAAACTCTGCAACTATGATATAAGCAAAGGCAAGCACTGTATAGCTGGGGCTTTGCTAGCTTTAAAAATCACTCTTATCTGGAAGGCTGGTCTCCCCAGCCTGGCAGTTCTGGGAGTGCTGTTGAGAACACTAGATTGGAGTGTCCTATTAGTTTGTTAGAGCTGCTGTAACAAAATATCCCAGACCTGGGGACTTCAACAACAGACATTTACCTTTTTAAGTCTTGGAGGCTAGAGGTCTGAGATCAAGGTGTACACAGGGTTGTTTTTTCCTGAGGCCTCTCTCCTTGGCTTGCAGACAGCCCTCTTCTCCCTGTGTCCTCACATGGCCTTTCCTCTGTGTGTGTCTGTGTCCTAATTGCCTCTTATAAGGACACCAGTCATGTTAGATTAGGCCCCAGCCATATGACTCATTTTATTATTTTTTGTTTTGTTGGTTTCTTTTTCTTTCTTTCTTTTTTTTTCTTGAGACGGAGTATTGCTCTGTCTCCCAGGCTGGAGTGCAGTGGCGCAACCTCAGCTCACTGCAAGCTCCGCCTCCCAGGTTCACGCCATTCTCCTGCCTCAGCCTCCCAAGTAGCTGGGACTACAGGCAACCGCCACCACGCCTGGCTAACTTTTTGTATTTTTAGTAGAGACGGGGTTTCACCGTGTTAACCAGTATGGTCTTGATCTCCTGACCTTGTGATCCGCCTGCCTCAGCCTCCCACAGTGCTGGGATTACAGGCGTGAGCCACTGTGCCCGGCCTTCTTTTTTTTTTTTTTTGAGACAGAGACTCTGTTGCCCAGGCTGGAGTAAAGTGGCATGATCTCAGCTCACTGCAACCTCTGCACCCCAGGTTCAAGGGATTCTCTTACTTCAGCCTCCCAAGTAGCTGGGATTACAGGTACCCGCCACCACACCCAACTAATTGTTTTTTAAAACTGCGTCTCACTCTGTCGCCCAAGCTAGAGTGCAGTGGCACCATCTCAGCTCACTGCAACCTCTGCCTCCCAAGTTGAAATGATTCTCCTGCCTCAGCCTCCCAAGTAGCTGGAACTAGAGGGGCCCGCTACCACACCTGGCTAATTTTTGTATTTTTTTAGTAGAGATGGGGTTTCATCATATTGGCCAGGCTGGTCTTGAACTCCTGACCTCGTGATCTTCCCTCCCTGGCCTCCCAAAGTTCTGGGATTACAGCCGGGAGCCACCACACCTGGCCAACACCCAGGTAATTTTTTTTTTTTTTTTTGGTGGTAGAGACCGGGTTTCGCCATGTTGGCCAGGCTGGTCTCGAACTCCTGACCTTAGATGATCTACCCACCTCGGCTTCTCAAAGTACTAGGATTACAGGTGTGAGCCACAGCACCTGTCCCATGACTCATTTAATTTAATGAGATCTCATTTAATTTAATGAGATCTTTAAAGACCCCCCCCTTTTTTTTTTTTTTTTGAAGGGGTCTCGCACTGTCTCCCAGGCTGGAGCACAGTGGCATGATCTCAGCTCACTGCAACCTCCGCCTCCCGGGTTCAAGCAATTCTCCTGCCTCAGCCTCCCGACTAGCTGGGACTACAGGTGCCCGCCACCATGGCCAGCTATTTTTTTTTATTTTTTAGTTGAGACGAGGTTTCACCGTGTTAGCCAGGATGGTCTCGATCTCTTGACCTTGTGATCCACCTGCCTCGGCCTCCCAAAGTGCTGAGCCACCGCGCCCGGCCTAAAGACCCCCATATTCAAATACAGCCACATTCTGAGGTCCTGGCTGTTAGGGCTTCAACAGAGGAATTTAGGGGAGTGGTACAATTCAGCCCCTAAGTGTCCGCTAGCAGAGACTCTGCACACCATGGTCCCCAAGGTGAGACGTGCTTTAGTCTCCCAGGAGAGATGTAACGCTCCGTTTCCAGAGCCCATGCCAGACCCACTACAGAGGACACTTGGGGGTTTGCATCATTATTAAGTTTCTGAAGGAATTCTTGGTGCCACTAGGTCACCACCGCCAATACTTAGGAAACAGTGTCCTAAACACTGCTTGGCTGACCTGGACCCAGTTACCAAAATGGCTCAGGGCAGTGGGGAATGCATGGAAAAATAAATCTGTAGGAAAAAATCCCTAAGAGTGAAAATAATGGGAAGGGACGTTAACAGTTGATGGGGAAATTTCAATTTATTTTTGGAAGCTGGAAAATAGATCATAGGCATTGTTGGAGGAAAAAGAGCGGATAGCTACAGCTCCCTATGCATGTGCAGGGCCTGCAGAGGAGGGGAGGGCTCCCTGGTGTGCCTGATGATCCCCCAGGCTGCGGGGGTGGGGTTGAAAGCAGCGAGGCGGTGAAATCCGGGGAGGAGCTGTGGCAGCTGCATCTGCCCCCCCGCCCGACCGCAGCTCCCGGCACCCAGCCCTGCTCATGGAGCCAGGAGGTTTTGGTGGAAGGGGGCTTTGGGAGAAAGGGGAACCTAGAGGGCCCTCTGCTAAGGAAATTGGGACTTGAAAGTCTGGTTAGTGTATTTGAGTCTAATATTTAATTGCCTGAAGCTAATAGTATTTCAGTGTTATAAATCAAGAAAGGGTGAAACGAGCAGATTATTTGGAGATACGGAGGTAAATAAATATGAGAATAAAGCAAACGGCAGGGGAAGTGCGCCTCTCCCTCTCCCGTTGGCGGGAGCTGGGCTTCAGCAGCAGAGCGCCTGAAACTCAGGCCCTTAGAACCAAGTTCATTTGCCTCCACGCAGAGTCGGGCTGCGGCGTCAGGATGGATAGGCCTCCGCTCTAAAGCCACAGTGGGAGGCCCGGCGTGGCACAGGTGTTGCTGTTACCGGCACGCTCCCAGTTGCCTTCCCCAGCTCCAGGAAGGGGCACAGGGCGGCAGTGCGGACCACCGCCTTGGCCAGACCCAGGCCCCGGAGACGCAGCCACTTGTGCTAGGGGAAACGGGAATAGACTTCTGGTGAGCGCTGGAGGTTCTGCCGCAGTGCAGAGTTTAGGTAAAAAGGCAAACTTAAACCTAAAGGTGGCTCACGCCTGTAATCTCAGCACTTCAGGAGGTCAAGGCGGGCGGATCTTGAGGTCAAGAGATTGAGACCATCCTGGCCAACATGGTGAAACCTGTCTCTACTAAAAATACAAAAATTAGCCGAGCGTGGTGGCGGGCGCCTGTAGTCCCAGCTACTCGGGAGGCTGAGGCAGGAGAATGGTGTGAACCCGGGAGGCGGAGGTTGCAGTGAGCTGAGATCGCACCACTGCACTCCAGCTTGGGTGACAGAGCGAGACTCCATCTAAAAAAGAAAAAAAAAAAAAAAAGCGGAAAAAATTAAAAAATCCTCCCTAGGGCAAATTCATGGTGTCTGCAGACACCGGAACCCTTCTCCTGTGGAGAGCTGGGTCTGTTTCTTTGTTCCCTGAATCAGGGCTGGCCTGTGAGTGCTGCGGCCGATAAAGCATGAGAGAATGAACACTGTGCCAGTTCAGGGAACTGCCAAGGCCCACCTTGGGCTCCTGGGGTCCCGGGCTGCCCTGTGAGAGGTCACCCTACTGGCCAAGGGAGCCCCCGTGTCTGTAGGAAGATGGTGAAGGACCCAGCGAGCCTGCTAGCACCGGACATGATCTGGCCCAGCGCACGGGCCCTAGCGTGGCGGGTGGGGAGTCACTCCGTGCCAGGCGCGAAGAGCAGAAGTGTGAGAGGTTCATCAGGATGAGAGGAGGCGATCTTTCCAGCCCAGCCACCCCACGTCTCCCTATCCATCCCGGAGGAAACAGTCAGTCACATGTATGAGCTAGGAAGTGAACAATGATGTTCACCATTTGGACTCGGGGCCACGCTGCGTCTGATTGAATCTGCCCTTAGTTTTGGGTTCTTTGAGCCGGTTAATTCCCTTCTCTATCTGGTAGGCATTTCTTCCCTTCTTGAGGCCCAGGTACACTGCAAGCCAGCTGAACGCCATCTCCGAGTGAATCCAGCCTCACTCCTTCAGCATAATGAGTAGTTCTGTTCTCCTCGAGAAATCCTCTGCCTCTTCCCAGACTGGCAGCTTATCCCCTGTGAAGGTTTCTGCCTTCGGGTTGTCCCTGCTGCTGGACTGCGCGTGCCTGGAGGGAGGAGTGGCCTGCTGCTGGTCTTTGCAGCTGCGCACCAGGCAGTATCCAGTGCTCAGGCGATACCTGTTGACTGAACCGACTCACTAATTCAGAAATGCATTGATATGTAGGTAGCATATACTTTCTCCCGCTCACAGCTTTCTGATAATGAATTTGGCTTCCACCTCCAGGCAAATGTATCATGAACCCATGGTTCATCTAAAGGCCACTTTGTGTAATTTTTTTAAAATTTATTTCTAAAAACATTAAAAATGAAAAACAGTACCAAATCTAAGTCACATTGTTTCCTCTTGAATTGCTGTATATTTTTAGCACAGGCAACAACTGCAGTAGGGTCAGGGACAAACTGTCTTTTTAAGCTGCAGGAGTGTCTGCATCCCTCACTAAACACACTGGGATATGCTGTCATCTTTGCAGTTGAGGGGGACACATTGGTGGATGGTTTTTGCATTTGTGTGCTTTTTGTTGGTGATGTCACTTTTTAAAATGGTCCCCAGCAAAGTGCTGAAATGTCTAGTGTTCCTGAGTGTGAGAAGGCTGCAATGTGCCTTATGGAGAAAATTCATGTGTTAGATAAGCTCAGTTCCGGCATGAGTTATATATAGTGCTGTTGGTTGTGAGTTCAATGTTAATGAATCAAAAATATGGTTCATCCATAAAAAGGAAGAGGAAATTCACCAATCTGCACTTGAGGCTGCTCCAGAAAATGTTAAAGTAATATCTATAGAGCATGACGAAACAACAGAAAAGATAGAAAAGCAACTAAATTTATAGATTCATTAGCTGATGACTAAAGAAAATCCCCAAGCCCGCAAATCATAGTGGACAGAGTTGTGAGGCTGTAAGCCAAGGAAATTTGCAGTCACATTACTCAGGGTCAGGAAAATGCCAGACCTCTCTTGGCTAGTACTGGGCTGGCTTGCATGTTTCAAAAGGCAATGTGGTGTGAAAAATGTTAAACCTGCAGGAGAGGCAGGTTCTGTAGATAGGGAGGCTGTGGAAGAACTTTAAAAACACCTTCTAAGTGTTACAGAGGAAAAGCATTATTTGGGAGAGCAAATTTTCAACGTTGATGAGACTTACCTGTTTTACAAGGACGTTAGCAAACAAAGCTATATAGCGTAAATGATGTTTTGGTTGGTGAAAATGTTATGTCTGGAGCCCGGAAGGAACTTAACCCTGTGGTTTAGCTTTTGCTAAGTTGATGTTTGCAGTGACTTATGGAACATAACTACCCCTAAATTTAAATGAGAATAGGCTGTAACTGTGTCTTTTATTTCCTTCTGTTGCTTTTTGCACAGGTTAGAGCTTCCAGGACTAAGGTGAATAGTAGTAGTGAGGGTGGGGACCTTTGCTGTGTTCCTGATTTCATGAGGAGCGCATTAGGTCTTTCACTATTATGTTTTGCAGGAATTTTTTTTTTTTTTTTTAATCAGGTTGAGGGAGTTCACCTTTATTCCTAGTTTTCTCAGAATTTTTTTTAAATCATGAAAGTATTAAGTTTTGTCAAATGCAGCCTAGTAATCGCTCTTCTAGGCATATACCCAAAGGAAATGAAATCACTACCTGGTAAGGATATCTGCACACCCATGTTGCAGCATTTTTCACAATGACCAAAGTATGAAAACAACCTAGGTGTCTATTAATGTATGAATGGATAAACTATGACATAAATAGACAATGGAATATTATTTAGCCTTTAAAAAAGGAGATCTTGGGCTGGGCGTGGTGGCTCATGCCTGTAATCCCAGCACTTTGGGAGGCCGAGGTGGGTGGATCACGAGGTCAGGAGATCGAGACCATCCTGGCTAACACAGTGAAACCCTGTCTCTACTAAAAGTACAAAAAATTAGCTGGGCATGGTGGTGGGCACCTGTAGTCCCAGCTACTTGAGAGACTGAGGCAGGAGAATGGCGTGAACCTGAGAGGCAGAGCTTGCAGTGAGCCGAGATGGCACCACTGCACTCCAGCCTGGGCAACAGAGCAAGACTCCATCTCAAAAAAAAAAAAAAAAAAAAAGATCTTGGCAGGGTGTAGTGACTCACACCTGTAATCCCAAAAGTCTGGGAAGCCAAGATGTGAGAATAGCCTGAAGCCAGGAGTTCAAGACCAGGTCGGGCAACATAGTGAGAGCCCCATATCTATAAAAAAAATAAAAATTAGTTGGGCGTGGTGGTGTATGCCTGTAGTCCCATCTACTAGGGAGACTGAGGCAGGAGGATTGCTTGACCCCAGGAGTTCGAGGCTGCAGTAAGCAAAGATCACACCACTGTACTCTAGCCTGGGTGACAGAACAAAACCCTGTCTAAAAACAAAACAAAAACAACAACAAAAAGGAATATCTGCCATTTGCCACAACATAGGTGGACTTGGAACATATTATACTAAGTGAAATAAGCTAGACACAGAAAGAAAAATATTGCATGATCTCATTTATGTGGGGTCTCTAGAAAAAAAGAGGTCAAATATATACAGAGAGAATAAAACAGTGGCTACCAAGGTTGGAGTTGGGGAGGAAATGGAGAGATTTAGGTCAAAAGATACAAAGTAGCAAATAAATATGTAGAATGAACAAGTGGAAAGGTCTAATGAACAGCATGAGGACTACAGTGAATAATAGGGTATCATATTCAGGATTTTTCCTTAATGGGTAGATTATAGCTGTTTTTGCCACAGGAGGAATTATGGATAACTAAATGAGATGACGGAGATGTTAATTTGCTTCACTATAGTAACCATTTTATTATATATGTGTCTTATAACTATGTTTGTACACAATAAAATTTATTTAAATAAACAAATTTTGTCAAATGTTTTACTGCATCAATTGATAACATCATGTGAATTTTATTCTGTTAATGTGGTGGATTACATTGACTGATTTTTTAATATTGAACCAACCTTGCATTTCTGGAATAAGCTTCATTTGGTTATGGTGTGTAATTCTTAAAAATCACTGAAGCCTATTTGTTAATACTTGTTTAAGGGTTTTTATGTCTACATGCATGAAGGCTATTCTGTAATTTTCTTTTTTTGTACTTCGTCTGGTTTTGGTATTAGTGTAATACTGGTCCCATACAATGAGAAGGGAAATATTTTCTCTTCTTATATTATCTGGAAAAAATTGCTTATTGTTAGCATTCATTCTTCCTTAAACAGAATTATGCAGTGAAACAACTTGACATTTCTTTTTCAAGGAAAAACTTTGTTTTAATTTTAGAATTAAAATATCTATGCATCTAATTGATGAAGATTGTTACAAAGAATAAGTTCCCTGTGTCTATTCACCCATTTCCCACTCCCACAGAGCAACTCTTTTAAACTTGCTTAGCTAACCTTTTGATATCTTCCTCCATGTCTTAAACAAAAATGCCTATATTGTTACTTATTTGGTTTTGCAGTTTAAAAATTTCTCTAAGACTTCCCAATGTGGAAGATGATTTATCTCCTTCCCTCCTTCCCTTTCCTAACCCGACAAGCAATTTCTGTCTTCACTTTCTCCCAATCTAATTAAATAGGCATTTTTTTCTTAAGCTTAGTAGTCGGCATTTTTATTAGTTGCACCTTTCCGGCTGAACCATGGACTATACACTGATGATGGTGACGGTGGTAGTGGTCGTGACAACAACAATAGTTAATACAACCTGGGCAACATAGCAAGACCTTGTTCCTACAAAAAAAAAAAAAAAAGAAAAATCAGCTGAGTGTGGCAGTGCACACCTGTAGTCCTAGCTACTCAGGAGGCTGAAGCAGGAGAATTGCCTGAGCCCGGGAGGTCAGGGCTGCAGTGAGCTGAGCTCACACCACTGCACTCCATCCTGGGCAACACAGCCAGACTCAGTCTCTAAAAAAATAAATAAAATAAAAAATAAAGACCGTTAACATTTACATGGGGCTTTCTCTGGGCCAAGAAAAGATCCAAGGACTTTAATTTTCACAAAACTCTCACAAGAGTGTTATAATAATCCTGATTTGATATATGAGGACCACGGAGGTGAAGTGATTTGCCCAAGGTAATTCAGCCTTTAAGTGGCAAAACCAGAATTTGAATCCCAGGCATTCTGGATCTGTATTCTGTAGGTGTGGCCACTACCCTACAGTTTCTAACAAATTTATGTTTGTTCTTGAGTTAATAATAATCTTCTGTTGGTTGCTTATTTTTCTATATATTTATCACTTATGAATTTCAAGTTCTAATTCAGTTGTGAAAAGCTTCTCTCAATGTGTTCAGACACATTAGCACTATTATTGTCTTCTTGAAAAAATATTCTAGAGTTCTGGGCTGTCTGTTCTCCAAGCCTGCTTGTGGCTGGCATCCTGGACTCTTTCTCCCGTCCTGTCCTGAGGATTCCCTTCATCTCTCTTTTGTTTGGAACCCACTGTTTTCTGAATGCTAATCGTGTTCTTTCTTGTTTTATTTCCTCATTTTGATCAACAACATCCTCTCAGCTTCTGGAGACAATGGAATAGAAAGTAAATTTTGCAACTCCTTCATGTCTAAATATGTCTTTATTCTATCTTCACATTTAATTCATACTTTGGCTGGGTATTGAAGAATCTGTAGACAATCCGAATGTTGAAGATACTCCTCCATTGTTTTTTAGCTTCTACTGTTGCTGTTGAAAATTTCAAAGCCATTCTGATTCCTACTCTTTGTATTTGACCTGCTTTTCCTCTAAGGAAACTTGTAAAGTCATCTTTCCATTCCCAGGATTCTGAAGGTCACTAATGATGTGTTTGATGGGGGACAAATCTCATTTAATGTGCTCCTCACTTGGTGGATCCTTTTCATTTGGCAAGTCAAATTCTTCAGTTATGATATATCTTCTTGAATTATTTTTTGATTCCTCCTGCTACCATTTTTTCAGTTCACTCTCAGAAACTCTCTTTATTGGAAGTTGGCCCTTCTGAAGTTGGTCAACTAATTCTTAAAACCTTAAAAAATAATTAATATCCTCAGAAACAAAACAAAAACCTCAGAAATAAGCAATAACAAAGGGGCTGATAATCACAAATTTAAAATATAATATCAGAAAAGTCACACTAGATCCATATATTTGACGACATTAAAATCAAGAACTCCTGTTCATCAAAGCACACCATGAAGAGCTCCTTCACATCCCTTGTAAGTTGGATTCCTAGGTATTTTATTCTCTTTGAAGCAATTCTGAATGAGAGTTCACTCATGATTTGGCTCTCTGTTTGTCTGTTTTTGGTGTATAAGAATGCTTGTGATTTTCGCACATTGATTTTGTATCCTGAGACTTTGCTGAAGTTGCTTATCAGCTTAAGGAGATTTTGGGCTGAGACGATGGGGTTTTCTAAATATACAATCATGTCATCTGCAAACAGAGACAATTTGACTTCCTCTTTTCCTAATTGAATACCCTTTATTTCTTTCTCCTGCCTGATTGCCCTGGCCAGAACTTCCAACACTACGTTGAATAGGAGTGGTGAGAGAGGGCATCCCTGTCTTGTGCCAGTTTTCAAAGGGAATGCTTCCAGTTTTTGCCCATTCAGTATGATATTGGCTGTGGGTTTGTCATAAATAGCTCTTATTATTTTGAGATACATCCCATCAATACCTAATTTATTAAGAGTTTTTAGCATGAAGGGCTGTTGAATTTTGTCAAAGGCCTTTTCTGCATGTATTGAGATAACCATGTGGTTTTTGTCTTTGGTTCTGTTTATATGCTGGATTATGTTTATTGATTTGCATATGTTGAACCAGTCTTGCATCCCAGGGATGAAGCCCACTTGGTCATGGTGGATAAGCTTTTAGATGTGTTGCTGGATTCAGTTTGCCAGTATTTTATTGAGAATATTTGCATCAATGTTCATCAGATAAAAGAGGACACAAGCAAATGGAAGAACATTCCAGTCTCATGGATAAGAAGAATCAATATCGTGAAAATGGCCATACTGCCCAAGGTAATTTATAGATTCAATGCCATCCCCATCAAGCTACCAATGACTTTCTTCACAGAATTGGAAAAAACTCCCTTAAAGTTCATATGGAACCAAAAAAAGAGCCCACATTGCCAAGTCAATCCTAAGCCAAAAGAACAAAGCTGGAGGCTTCATGCTACCTGACTTCAAACTATACTACAAGGCTACAGTAACCAAAACAGCATGGTACTGGTACTGAAACAAAGGTATAGACCAATGGAACAGAACAGAGCCCTCAGAAATAATGCCACACATCTACAACCATCTGATCTTTGACAAACCTGACAAAAACAAGAAATGGGGAAAGGATTCCCTATTTAATAAATGGCGCTGGGAAAACTGGCTAGCCATATGTAGAAAGCTGAAACGGGATCCCTTCCTTACACCTTATACAAAAATTAATTCAAGATGGATTAAAGACTTAAATGTTAGACCTAAAACCATAAAAACCTTAGAAGAAAACCTAGGCAATACCATTCAGGACATAGGCATGGGCAAGGACTTCATGTCTAAAACACAAAAAGCAATGGCAACAAAAGCCAAAATTGACAAATGGGATCTAATTAAACTAAAGAGCTTTTGCACAGCAAAAGAAGCTACCATCAGAGTGAACAGGCAACCTACAGAATGGGAGAAAATTTTTGCAATCTACTCTTCTGACCAAGGGCTATTATCCAGAATCTACAAAGAGCTCAAACAAATTTACAAGAAAAAAACAAACAACCCCATCAAAAAGTGGGCAAAGGATATGAACAGAAACTTCTCAAAAGAAGACATTTATGCAGCAAACAGACACATGAAAAAATGCTCATCATCACTGGCCACCAGAGAAATGCAAATCAAAACCACAATGAGATACCATCTCACATCAGTTAGAATGGCGATGGTTAAAAAGTCAGGAAACAATAGGTGCTGGAGAGGATGTGGAGAAATAGGAACACTTTTACACTGTTGGTGGGAATGTAAACTAGTTCAACCATTGTGGAAGACAGTGTGGCGATTCCTCAAGGATCTAGAACTAGAAATACCATTTGACCCAGCCATCCCATTACTGGGTATATACCCAAAGGATTATAAATCATGCTGCTATAAAGACACATGCATATGTATGTTTATTTCAGCACTATTCACAATAGCAAAGACTTGGAACCAACCCAAATGTCCATCAGTGATAGACTGGATTAAGAAAATGTGGCACATATACACTATGGAATACTATGCAGCCATGAAAAAGGATGAGTTCATGTCCTTTGTAGGGACATAGATGAAGCTGGAAACCATCATTCTCAGCAAACTATCACAAGGACAAAAAACCAAGCACCACATGTTCTCACTCATAGGTGGGAAGTGAACAATGAGAACACTTGGACACAGGAAGGGGAACATCACACACTGGGGTCTGTCGTGGGGTGGGGGGATGGGGGAGGGATAGCATTAGGAGATATACCTAATGTAAATGACGAGTTAATGGGTGCAGCACACCAACATAGCACATGTATCCGTATGTAACAAACCTGCATGTTGTGCACATGTACCCTAGAATTTAAAGTATTAAAAAAAAATACACCATCACAGGAGTGAGAGGCAGACAACAGAGTAACAGAAAACATTTGCAATTTTATATCCAAGGAAGTACTTGTATCCAGCATATATAAAGAACTTCTCCAAATAAATTTTAAAAAGATAGAAAGCCAGTAAATCAATTGTCTATCAGCAACAGAATGACAATCTCCTCCACCATGTTATGACACAGCAAGAGGGCCCTCACCAGATGTAGTCTCTCAATCTTGAACTTCCTAGCCTCCAGAACTGTAAGCCAAATATATTTCTTTTCATTATAAATTACCCAGTCTGTGGTATTCTGTTATAGCAATATAAAGCAGACTAAGACACTTGTGTTTGTTGTCTTGTGCACATGGTATTCTATTGTGTCAACATACCACAATGCATGTGTTCATTCTGCTGCTGATAGACAATTGATTCCAATTTTTATGGATAGTGCTGCTGTGATCATTCTTGCACATGCTTTTGGTTTACATACATATGCATCTCTGTTAGATATATACGTAGTAGTGGAACTGTTGGGTTATAGAGTACTCATACATTCAGAATTAGGGGATGTTGCCAAATAATTTTCCAAAAAGGGGTTTTACCAATTTACACTCCCTCCAGTAGTGTATGAGAGTTCAGGTTGCTTTAACACTCTCACTAATCCTTGGTATTGTTTGTTTGTTCTTCACTTTAGCTGTTCTGGTTGATGGAATATTATTGTGGCTCTAATTACATTTTCTTAAAGCTGAATACCTTTCATACCCATCAGAATATTCTCCTTTGTAAAGCACCTGTTCAAACTTTTGCCCAATTTTTAATTGGCTTTCCATCTTTTTAAAATTTGTTTGTAGAAGTTCTTCATATATTCTGGATACAAGTACTTCACTGGATATAAAATTGCAAATATTTTTTTTTACTCTGTCAGCTGCCTCTCACTCCTGTGATGGTATGTTTTGATGAACAGAAGTTCTTAGTTTCAATGTTGTCAAATATATAAATCTAGTGTGACTTTTCTGATATATTTTAAATTTATGGTTCTCTATCAGCTCCTTTGTTATGGCTTATTTCTAAGGTTTTGGTTTTTTGTTTTGTTTCTGAGGATGTTAATAATTTTCTTTTCTTTTTTTTTTTTTTGTGAGACAGAGTCTCGCTCTGTCACCCAGGCTGGCATGCAGTGGTGCGATCTCGGCTCACTGCAACCTCCACCTCCCAGGTTTAAGTGATTCTCCTGCCTCAGCTTCCTGAGTAGCTGGGATTACAGGCATGTGCCACCACACCTGGCTAATTTTTTTTTTTTTTTTTTTTTTTTAAGTAGAGACGGGGTTTCACCATGTTGGTCAGGCTGGTCTCGAACTCCTGACCTCGTGATCTGCCCGCCTCGGACTCCCAAAGTGCTGGGATTACAGGCGTGAGCCACCGCTCCTGGTTTGATATTAATGATTTTCTAAAACTTTCTTTTTCCTACACAGCCTCTGTTTCTTCCCAGTCATCCTTCTCTGTTTACTTCTTCCCATCAATCACTAAAAGCTATTGCAGGATATTTAATTATAAAAACTATACTAGAGATTAAGACAACTATTATTAACCCTACAATTAGAATGCTCTGTCCTATTACTAAAATAATCTAGCCTTTCATACAGGATGGCTAAAACCCAGAACACTGTCAACACCAAATGCTGACAAGGATATGGGGCAACAAAAACTCCCATTCATTGCTTGTAGGAATGCAGAATGGTATAACTACTTTGGAAGACAGTTTAGCAGTTTCTTACAAAATTAAACATCCTTTTACCATACGATCTAGCAATTGTACTTCTTGGTATTTACCCAAAGGAGTTAAAAACTTGTATCCACACAAGAAACAACACATGAATGTTTATTGCAACTTTATTCACAATTGCCCCAAACTGTAAGCAATCAAGGTGTCCTTCAAAGGCAAATGGCTAAACAGTGCAATATCCAGGCAATGGAATATTATTCAGTGCTAAAAAAAAAAAATGATCCATCAAGCCATGAACAGACGTGGAGGAAGCTTGAATGCGTTATGCTAAGTAAAAGAAGCCCATCGGAAAAGACCCAGACTGTAGGATTCCAACTATATGACATTCTGGATAAGGCAAAACTGTGAAGTTGGAAGATCAATGATTGCCAGTTCAGGGAAGGGAGAGATAAATAGATTTTTAGGACAGCAGAACTACTCTGTATGATACAGTAATGGTGGCTACATGCCATTTTATACTCGTCCAAACTCACAGAATATATAAACCCAAGAGTGAACGTTAAGGTAAACTACCGAGTTCTTTTTTTTTTTTTTTTTTTTTTTTTTTTTTTTTTTTTTGAGACGGAGTCTTGCTCTGTCGCCCAGGCTGGAGTGCAGTGGTACGATCTTGGCTTACTGCAAGCTCCGCCTCCCGGGTTCACGCCATTCTCCTGCCTCAGCCTCTCCGAGTAGCTGGGACTACAGGCGCCTGCCACCACGCCCGGCTAATTTTTTTTTGTATTTTTAGTAGAGACGGGGTTTCACCGTGGTCTCGATCTCCTGACCTCGTGATCCGCCCGCCTCGGCCTCCCAAAGTGCTGGGATTACAAGCGTGAGCCACCGCGCCTGGCCTACCGAGTTCTTTACTCCAATTATTGCTAATATTTTCGAATCACAATACTTGTAAGTTCCCTCTTTCTTTTAACAAAATTCCTCCCTGTGATCTTTCTCTCATTCTTCCTCAGATTTGGTCTTTCCCTTCTAACATTTGTTTGTTTGCTAAACTTAAAAAATTACTGGCTGCGTTCTAAGTGAGCACAGTTTAACTTGACTACATATTTAATTCAAGTCTTAACAAAATCTGCAAAAGAAAGGAGGAACATCAGATGTAAATATGATAAAGAATAAGCAAATGAATTGATTGTCCAAGTTGTTAGTCCTATGGGATAAAATTTTCTGTTCAAAAATTTCTGTTGAAAACTGCTGAAGAGACACCAGGTTGTGTAAACAACTCTCAGGGCAACGTGGTGCCCAGGTTCTCAGAGGGGCTGTTCTTTTAACGTAGCTTCCCTCCGGGGCAGTCTCTGACTCCTCTGTGACCAGCACACCACATCCAGCCTGTCCTAAGCCCCATGGCCTCTCCTTCAGACTGAGTGCCTGCCCAATGTCCAGCTCCCACCCTCACCCCGGCCGCCTCATCTCTCTCTGATGCCAGGAGCTTCCTCAGTGGGCTCCCTGCTTTTCTCACATTGGGCCCCATGGTCTGGTCTGTAGGCTACAGTCTGAGTGATTTTTTTTTTTCTTCCAGAGACAGAGTCTCACTGTTTCACCCAGGCTGGAGTGCTATGGCGTGATCACAGCTCACAGCAGCCTCGAACTCCTGGGCTCAAGTGGTCATCCTGCCTTCAGCCTCCCAAGTAGCTGGGACTACAGGTGCGCACTACCATGCCCGGATAATTTTTTAATTTTTTGTAGAGACAGGGTCTCACTATGTTGTCCAGGATGGTCTTGAACTCCTGGCCTCAAATGATCCCCCGGCTTCAGGCTCCCAAAGTGCTGGGATGATAGTCATGAGCCACGGTGCGTGTCCCTGAGTGATCTTCCAATGCTGAGGCAAAGCATTTCATTCCTCATTGACCCTTCTCATGGTGTCCATGTCCTCTTCAATCCACAATTTCCTCCCTGTCAGGGCTCTGGCTAGAAATCTCTCCAGCCCTCTCCAGCTCTGTAACCTGGATGAGTCTGAGCACCCATTCACCTTTCCCACAGCAAACAGAGGGAATGGGCTTGAGGAAGAGGAGGCGAGAGAGTCCTGCTGAGTACAAGACAAGGTCACCGCCATTGCCAGCTTAAAGAGCCCAGGGTTGACCGTGGGACATCCTCTGAGGAGTCCACAGCTCCATCCACTGCCCTGATAGAGTGGTTTCATGGACAGCGTCTTGTTTTGCCTGCCCCCTTACCATATCTCTTTCTCTGTAAGCATCCTGAGTTCCATTTTGGGAATTCCTGTTCTTCACTGGGTAAAGGCTTGGTGGGGATGTAAATCAAAGTTCCGTTTGCTCCCTGTTCAGAAACCAGTGGGCCCTTCCTAGCAGAGCCTTTTTTCCACAGCCTTAGCCACATTCAAATGGTGGGCATTTGCTGTAAAGGGGGCCAACCAGGCCCTCCGCTGGGATTTTGCCTCCAGTGGACGAATGCAAATATGAGGAGTGAGTTGGGGGTTCATTCATTTCAAAATGGAGTGTGAAGAGGTGGCCGAGCTGCTCTTGCCGCCCTGGTTCCCATGGTTTCTGACCTCCGTTCTTCAGCCTTCCGGGAGTGTCTGGCATGCTCCTAATTCTTCCTTTATTCCTAACTTGGCTGGCATCAGTTTCTGTGCTTGTAAAGGAAGTAGGGGCAGTAAGGGGTGGGAGTACCACCTGGTGTGCCTCAGGGGCTCCAGGCATTACTGTGTGCACATCCTCTCCCTTACTGAAGCAGGAAGCCCATTCAGCACAGTGGGCTCCAGGGCTCCACCTTGTTTCAACTGAGTACAAATAAAGGAAAGGCAAGCAAGGAATTGAACTTGAAGTTTTAATGGGTCGGTTGAATGAAATCTGATAAACTTTCCCAGAGACCACTGTTACAAATAGCAAACATTTTGCTAAAGAGACACCCTATGATTGTGTGAACCGCAAACCTGGAGATGTGGGCTTGGCAGCCTCCGCCAGGAACATGTCTCTAGATGCATCTTTCCTGTGCAATATCTTCATGAACAGGATATGCGGGTGTCACTGTGCAGTCGAGGAGGCAGGCCATGCTATGGCACCCGAAGGACCTTTGAAGTCTCCACCAACCTGAGAGCTTGAGGAGGGTCAGTAAACCCTGGGGGTGTCTATTTGCTCTCCGCTTTGAGTTCCACTTAGTACTAATTACCTGAAATGCTTTTCGTCTAAACACCTGAGTCTAAGGCAGGAGGCCCCAGGAAATTGCTGCCTTTAATTTGATGGGTATGGACTGAACTTTAACACCAGGCCAAGGCGCTGGGGAGAGAGGAGAAGGACTGCAAAAACACTGTGCCCTGGAAGCAAATGACTGAGAAAAATGGATTTTTCCCCTCAGTTTGGTCCTCCCTAAGAGCTACTTTGACAAAATGGTTCAACGTCTTGCCGCTGGCTGCTGTCAGAGTATCAGCTTTGCAGCTGGTAGAATGTTTGGGTTACTCAGGTTGTGTGTGGGGTAGAGAAGCCCCTGGCTCACCTCAGTGCCTGCCCCTTCATGGCCTGCCAGTCCCAGCTGAGGGCATTTGTCTCCTTCCCTTCACAGATTTGATATCCCTGTGCAGGGGTAAGCACCTGCAGCTCGTGTGTAAATGGGATTGGGCCCACTTTGATTTCAGCTCTGAGAAGGACCCAGTGCGAGCCAGGAGGAGCCTGGAAAGGTCTCACACAGTGGAGGCGACCTCTGGGCCAGCCTTGTGGAGCTGGTCTGGAGCCTGGAGCCTGAGACGCCTGCCCAGGCACCTGACTCCTGGGGCTGCTGCCTCCTGCCCTCAAGGGCGGCATGACTGACTCAGAATCAGGAGCGCCACTGCTGGGTTCAGCTCTGCCACCTGCCAGCTCCTTAAATGTGGTAAATTGTTTCACCTCCCTGAACTTTCTCCCTTACTTTTTTACCTGAAAAACAAGGAAACTGACTTCCATTTCCTCTGCTAAGTAGGTTTGCAAGGGTAGAGCTGCCATCAACCGAGCTGCCAACTATGCCCCAGTTTATATGCCCACCTTTACCCCTGCCCTGGTGATACTATTAGTTTAATGAGTCCATTGGTTTACTTTAGATGATTATTTCTTCTTCTCCTTCCTCTTCCTCTCCCTCTCCTTCTCCTTCTCCTTCTCCTTCTTCTTCCTCTTCTTTTTTTTTTTTTTGAGACAGAGTCTTGCTCTGTCACCCAGGCTGGAGTGCAATGGCATGATCTCGGCTCACTGCAACCTCTGCCTCCCAGGTTCAAGCAATTCTCCTGCCTCAGCCTCCTGAGTAGCTGGGATTACAGGCATCCGCCACCACACCCAGCTAATTTTTGTATTTTTAGTTGAGACGGGGGTTTGCCATGTTGGCCAGGCTGGTCTTGAACTCCTGACCTTAGGTGATCCACCCGCCTCGGCCTCCCAAAGTGCTGGGAATACAGGCGTGAGCCACCGCGCCCGGCCTAGATGATTTCTTCTAAAGTACCTTTTTCCTCCCAGACTCTGAGTGTCTTTAGTCGCAGGCTTTGTGCTTCTCAAGCAGGTAAAATGCTTATTATCCCGACTTTAAACGTCCCTTCTTCATCCCGAGCTATTTTCTCAGAAAAGTGGGGGGACTCCCTGGAGTTAAGTCAGGAGCTGTGCCATGTTGGACATCTCATAGTGGCCGGAGCAAACTGTCTCTGGAAAAGGAATAGATTTCATTTTCTAAACCAGACAGACACAGCAGTTTCAGTATTTTTGCATAATAAATGCTAATCACCAACCAGGAAGGAGTGGGTGATTAAATATTCAGTTACAGCACTGGGTGCTTTGACTCCTCACCAGCCCCATCCCAGGGTGTGAAGACAAGAAGAAAAGCTGGCGCTGACACCTACTTGCAGAGGCCCTTGGCTCTACCCTTGTCTGGGTCGCGAGTGCTGGGTGAGAAGTGCCCTTGAGTTGGCCTTTGCTGGCAAAAAACAGACAAAACACATCATCTTGTAAAAGTCTGTGTCAGTTTAACAAAATTTTATTAACTCCACATTTAAGCTGTAGCCATAATGCCATGAACTGCACTAATACGCACTGTTACAGCTTATCCTAGAATATGCAAATTCGTTCTTATATGAAATTTAAAGCACAAAATTATGTCTTTCAAATTCTTCAGATCCTCAGCTTTCAGGTTTAAGGATGTTTACATAGCTTTAATATGCTTAAATTTATTGTCATTTTAGTCCATTGAAACCGTGATAAAATCACTTTAAGGAAGTTGCTGGAAATATCATTCCTTGTTATTATTTAATAGTAACTTTTAATAAAAAATTTCACCTCACATTGCCACTTCTACTACCTGAGAGCTTTAGAAGACGTAAGAAATAGTTCTATCTGTAGCATGTACTTAATGGTAAATTTTTAAGGGAATACAGTGTTCAGAAAACTCTCCCTCACTCTCTAGTCAAGGCCTACACACTGAATATTGATTGGCTATCAGGTTGGTCTATGACTTCCAGGTCATTAGGGAAGAGACCATCAATTGCTGATGTTAAGTTGCATCATCCAATATTGTCCTTTTATTGCTGCACATACTCAAGATGCATCGATTTTTTTAAATTAATTAATTTTAAAATTATTGACCTTTTTTGGGGTCTATAGTTCTGTAAGTTTTAACACCTGTATAGATTTTTATAACCACCACCATAATTAGGATGCAAGAGAGCTCCATTGTATAAAAAGTAAACTCTTGTATGTTACCCCTTTAAATTCAAACCCCTGACCCCTGGCAAGCACTGATCTCTTCCCCATTCCTTGTGGTTTTGCCTTTTTTAGAACATCACACACACACACAAATCATACAGTATGTAACCTCTTGAGGTCTGCTTCTTTCTCTCTGCAAGATTAGGAATTCAAATGTGTTGTTATGTGTATGAATGCTTTATTCTCATTTATTTCTGAGTAGTATTTCATCTTATGGATATATCATAGTTTATTCACCTGTTGAAGGATAATTGGGTTGTTTCCAGTTCTTGATGGTTGTGACTAAAGCTCCTATGACTATTTATATAAAGTTTTTGTGCGATCAGACGTTTTCATTTCTTTTGGGTAATGACAAGGACTAGGATTGATGGGTCGTATGAGAACTCCAGGTTTAACTTTATAAAAACGGCAAAGTGTTTTTTCAGAGTGGCTATATTATTTTGCAGTCTAACCAGCAGTGCATGAGAATTCTAGTTGTTCTGTATCCTCACTGGCATTTGGTATTGTTAGATTTTTTTTAAGTTAGTCATTTTAACAATATGTTTTTTATTGTGTTAAAAAATGTTTCATTTAAATTAGCTGGGTGTGGTGACAAGCACTCATGATCCTAGTTATTTGGGAGGCTGAGGTGGGAGGATTGCTTGAGCCCAGGAGTTTGAGGCTGCAGTGAGTTATGATCACACCACTGCACTCTAGCCTGGCCAACAGAGTGAAACCCTATCTAAAAAATTTTGTTTATAATTTTGTTGAGATAAAACTTACATACAATAAAGTGAGCATATTTAAAGTGTACAGTTTGAAAAGTTTTGGCATGCATATATACCTGTGAAGCCATCATGAACATAAAGAAAAATGAGCATACTTATCATACTCTAAAGGTTGCCTGTGCCCATTTGGAATCCTTCACCACGATATCACCTTCCTCAGGCAACAAATGATCTGCTTTCTGTCACTGTAGATTAGTTTGTATTTTCTAGACTTTTATAAATGAAATTATATGATATATACTTTTTTGTGTAATATAGTTGTATCAAAGATGTCCTTGCCTAATATAGTCATAGCACATGTTTGGTTAAATTGATACTTCCTATTTACATTTCTTTTTTTTTTTTTTTTTGAGATGGAGTCTCGCTCTGTCACCCAGGCTGGAGTGCAGTGGCGCGATCTCAGCTTACTGCAAGCTTCGCCTCCTGGGTTCACACCATTCTCCTGCCTCAGCCTCCCGAGTAGCTGGGTCTACAGGTGCCCACCAACACACCCGGCTAATTTTTTGTATTTTTAGTGGAGACGGGGTTTCACCGTGTTAGCCAGGATGGTCTTGATCTCCTGACCTCAAGTGATCCACCCGCCTCGGCCTCCCAAAGTTCTGGGATTACAGGCGTGAGCCACTGTGCCTGGCCCCTATTTACATTTTTTTATGTTTGTGTAGCTGTCATTCAATGCAGAGCCAAATTATGACTGTGATGATGATGATTATTATTATTATTTTGAGACAGAGTCTTGCTCTGTAGCCCATGCTGGAGTGCAGTGGTGCAATCTCAGCTCACTGCAACCTCCATCTCCTGGGTTCAAGCAATTCTCCAGCCTTAGCCTCCTGAGTAGCTGGCACTACAGGCACACACCACCATACCTGGCTAATTTTTGTATTTTTAGTAGAGATAGGGTTTCACCATGTTAGCTAAGCTGGTCGGTAACTCCTGACCTCCAATGATCCACCCACCTTGGCCTCCCAAAGTGTTTGGATTACAGGCGTGGGCCACCAGGCCCAGTCATGACTATGATTATTAACCATTATTTGTTAAATTGTTGGGCTCAGAGCTAGTATTTGTGTTTCTGTTATTTACAGAATTTTTTATGAATGTATACATGTTTTTTTCTCAAATAATCCCACATATTGAGACCTCTTAATACGATTTTCCCATAGGTAAATGTTTTATTATGATACCTATAGTTAACAATTTAACTATAGTTAAACATGTGGAGTAAACATTTCAATTTTTGGTTTGTTTGACAACTTGAATTCCTTTATTTTCTTGCCGTATCTGTCACTTGAGATTTGCTTCACTGTTCTGTGTTGAAACCCCTGTTTCTGGCCACTTAAGTGTCTTTCTCCTCTTTCTTAGTTTAGTTCTTTGTTTCTGTATGTCCTTTATTAGCTTCTTGAGGAAGAAATGAAATTACTCGTGGCCCTTTATACCTAAAAATGTCTTTATTCTAGCCTTATGTGTAATTGATAATTCGGCTAGATATAGAATTCTGAGTTAACAATAATTTTCCCTCAGAAATCCGTATTTATTTCTCTCTTGTTTTTAGTGTGCAATATTCCTGTTGAGAATGTGATACCATTTTGATTTTAGGTGATTTGTATATGACTTGGAAATGCCACAAGGATACCCTTTGGTAGGGGAATGTCTTATTCATTGTGCTAGAGCGTCAGTGGGGGTCTTTCAATCCAATATGTATCCTTAAGTTACAGGACTTTTTCTTGAATTTCTTTTTTATACTTTGTTTTTTCTACAATTCCTATTACTCGTACATTGGACCACCAAGATTGATCTTTAATTTTTAAAAAAATTTTTAAAATCTTGTTTTTGGGATATGTCTTAATTTACTTTATCTTCAACTATTTCTACTGATTTTTAAAAATTTCTTCTACTATATTTATTTTTTCTGCTGGTTCTTTTAGAAATAGAACATGTTCCTTTTTTCAGGGATATGATATTTTCTGTATTGAAAAATGTTTAATCACAGATTTTTTTTCCCACAAAATCTCCTGCTTCTTGCATTGTCTCTAGTTCTCTTTTATGATGTTTGTTTTGGTCTCTGTATTTCATGATGAAGGCTTTTCTCTAGTTCTCCTTGGTCCTCCCTACATATTTAAGTGTAAAATACAAAAAAGGATTACCAGAGGCGTCAGATAAGAGGGTAGTCAGAGTGGAGACAATATTCTTTACAAGTTGCCATTCAAATATCTTTATTTTTGCAAAACTTACAAAAACATATGACCCATTGTTGATTTATAGCTCTATAATTATTTACAGTTATTTAGTGAGATTTTGGTGGCAGAGGAAATAAATATGGTAATCATTTTGTACACCCCTCCTGAATAATAATTTGGCTGGGAATAGAATTTTTTTTTTTTTTTTTTTTTTTTTTTTTTTCAGAGAGACATGGTCTCACTCTGTTGCCTGGGCTGGAGTGCAGTGGCACAATCCTCTCACCTCAGCCGCCTGAGTAGCTGGGATGACAGGCTCACACCACCACGCCTAATTCTTTTTTTTTTTTGTAGAGATGAGGTCTCACTATGTTGCCCAGCCTGGCTTGAGCTCCTGGACTCAAGCAATCCTCTCACTTCAGGCTCCAAAAGTGCTAGGATTACAGGTGTGAGCCACCATGCCCAGCCAGAATTCTTGAGTCAGTTATTCTATCTCAGTATTGTGAACTTATTACTCCTATGTGCTCTGACCTCTATTGTGTCTGGTGAGAAATCTGTTTATCATTCATAGTTAATTCCTTTATTTATACACCACTTTTTTTTTTTCCTGTGATAGCTTTCCAGATTTTCCTTTAAAGTTCTGCAGTTTTACTATGATGGGGCTAGTTAGGAATTTACTACAATAATTATTATTTATTTAACATTAGGTAAAATTTTTTAATGAAAAAACTCATGTCTTTCAATTCAGGAAAATCTCAGCTTTCATCTCTTTAATTATTATTATTATTATTATTATTATTTATTTTATTTTTTTTTTTTTTTGAGACGGAGTCTTGCTCTGTCACCCAGGCTAGAGTGTAGTGGCACAATCTCAGCTCACTGCAACCTCTCCTCCCGGGTTCAAGCAATTCTCCTGCCTCAGCCTCCTGAGTAGCTGGGACTACAGGCATGTGCCACCAGGATGGTCTCGATCTCCTGATCTCGTGATCCACCTGCCTCGGCCTCCCAAAGTGCTGGGATTACAGGCGTGAGCCACTGCACCCGGCCTAATTATTACATTTTTAACATTCATTTTTTCACTCTTTCAAACATTTCTTTTTTTTTTCTTTTGAGACTCCCACTCTGTCGCCAGGCTGGAGCACAGTGGCAGAATCTCGGCTCACTACAACCTCCACCTCCCGGGTTCAAGCAATTCTGCCTCAGCCTCTCAAGTAGCTAGGACTACAGGCACGTGCTACCATGCCCAGCTAAATTTTAGCCCAGCTAAAATACTAAAATTTTGTACTTTTAGTAGAGATGGGGTTTCACCATGTTGACATTTCTTTAACTTTATATCATGTCTCTTCACTTTTTTTTTTTCTAATTTCCATCTCTTCATCTCTGCTCTGTACTAGGAAATTTTCTTAGTTTTCTTTTCTAATTTGCTAATTATTTTGCTCCTGGATATGTCCTCTATTTAGTCTATATTCAGAGATTTTAAATTATCAAGAGATCTGATTTTTTTTCTCTCTCTGAGATGGAATTTTGCTCTTGTTGCCCAGGTTGGAGTGCAATGGCGTGATCTTGGCTCACTCCAACCTCCGCCTCCCAGGTTCAAGTGATTCTCCTGCCTCAATCTCCCAAGTAGCTGGGATTACAGGCACGTGCCACCATGCCCAGCTAATGTTTGTATTTTTAGTAGAGATGGGGTTTCACCATGTTGGCCAGGCTGGTCTGTCTGGAACTCCTGACCTCAAGTTATCCACCTGCCTCAGCCTCCCAAAGTGCCGAGATTACAGACGTGAGCCACCACTCCCGGCCAGAGATCTGATTTTGTAAAAATACTGATCTGTTCCCTTGCCATAATGGCATTTTAAAATTTTGAATGTTCTTGTTCCACAAATGTCATTCTCTGCTTAATCAATTTGAGGATTCAATATTTTTATCAGGTCACTTTAGAATTCCTACCATAAGATTTTGCATGGGGTGTGTGTATGAGTGTGCAATTGTGATCAGTGTGAATTACACACCTACAATCGTACAGTCTGTATGCAGCAGACCTGGGTTTACTATTATCACAATACTAGACATTCTTGTATGCTTTTTGCAATTCTTACATGTGAGTTTATCTTCTGTGGGAATTTTACCTTGTGGCCTCCCTCAGCTGTGGTTGTCTCCCTGGGAAGTAATTTCACATTGACCCACAAGGTACATAGATCCCAACCAGATCACAGGTTAATGACGGGTTCAGGGCTCCTGTGGATGAAGCTGATGCAGCCATGTTCATGTGAATGCACCTATTTCCACCCGTGACTGGTGCAAAGGCATTTCAACTCCTAACGAGCCAGCCCTGCACCCAGTTTGGGTCCCGAATACAAGACTCTCCCAGGCTCAACTCCTGTCCCTGTGTGATATTGGGCCCTACCCTTTCTCCAGTTTCACTCTCCAAAGGGGAATTTTTTTTTAAAGGTGTAGAAAAATAGGGGAAAAATGAACTCATAGATTCCAATCTTGGGTTTGCTAAGAATATTTTCCTAAAAATATGTATATCCTATTTTAAAAATATTTGTACGTTACTAAAGCAAAAAGAAAGTGTTACTTTCCCAGACATGCTAACTTCCCAGCAAATAAAGCTTTGGCAGATTGGCAAGTTTTGCAAATAAACAGGGACCATTCATCATGAAAGATGACAAGCATAGACACTCAAGATTCCAGTTTCTAAAACAATGTCTAAACGTTTCAGTAAATTACTAACTTTAAAAATATATTTAATTTAAAAATTTCACAATTCGCATGAAGACGGCTTCTTCTTATTAAGAAATGTTAAAATCTTTGTTTTAATTTCTATTGTGAAATTAAATAATTCCAACTTCAAGTTGTTGGAACTTTAAGTTATTCTGAGCCTTGAGACAAATGTGGCTATGCAGCCTGAGTCACATGGCATGCAGCTGCAACTTCCGCCTTTTTTTCCCTCTGTGAATAATTAAGAAGACCTCCTCAGATCACCACCCCTCCTCATTGAGTAATAAAGTAATCTTCCTTGGCACGTAGCAATCTGTGACCAAATTGCTTTAATGTATGCACTGGTCTCCTATGGAAAATGTTGTAATCCTCTGAAAATGTCTTTGTCTCTGTCTGTAAAAGTGAAACCTTAACTTCTCCACTTGGGAATGCTGACCATATTCATTTGGAGCTGACACTTCATGAGTGGCTATCCTCAAGCTTTGCACTCGAATAAACTCTATCCTTAGTCATATTTTCTGAATCTCATTATTTAAGGTTGACACTATTTATGAGAAAAAGATGAAACAGAAACAACCGCAGCCAAGGTGAACTGGTCAAAACTGGCTAAGGTCATAAAATAAAATAGAACTTTTACAACATACAGATGTGAATTAATAAAGTTTAGGAATCTCAGCTGAGAATAGTAGATTTGTATCTGAAGTCCCACAAATCTGGGTTTCATCAACTGCTTCAACTCAGTAAACATTGCTAGGGCTTGCTCTAGGCACAATGCTGTGCTTGGCAATGGGCATACAAAGGCGACTAACATGTGCCCTTTGCCTCCCAAACAGCTACTTTTTAACTGATCAACCTCAAAAGTGCTAAACCTGGGTTCACCAGACATTCGGCAGTGCAACTGGAACTTTCATGCTAAAAAAATTCAAACCTGAGTCTAAACAAGCCTCTAAATGTAAACATCAGCTTACAGGAAATACAAGAAGCAAAAGAATGTGTTAGTTATACCATAAGAATGCAATTCATCAAGATCCAGACTGTGGAAAATTGAGCAGATCAAACATATGGCCTGAAAGCCAGAAAGAAGAAGGGGAAGTATCACATATTGAAAGAGCTCAAGATATTTATCAAATGCACGATGTAGACTTTGCATAGAGCCTATTTGAACACACCAACTGCATAAAGTTATTTTTGAGAAAATTTTAAAACAAACTGGGTATTAGATGAAATCAAGAAATATTAATTTGGGAAAGTATGATAATGTGCTGTGATTAGGTTTTTTTTTAAGTGCTTATTTTTAGACAGACGTGATACATTTAAGACTGAAAACCTGGAATTTGCCTTAAAATGATCCAGAGAAACATTGAGTGGTGAGGAGAGGAAGGGGTGGAGAGTAGATAAAACAAGATTGGCGGCCGGGCACGGTGGCTCACACTTGTAATCCCAGCACTTTGGGAGGCCGAGGTGGGCGGATCACGAGGTCAGGAGATCGAGACCACGGTGAAACCCCGTCTCTACTAAAAATACAAAAAAATTAGCCGGGCGTAGTGGCGGGCGCCTGTAGTCCCAGCTACTCGGAGAGGCTGAGGTAGGAGAATGGCGTGAGCCCGGGAGGCGGAGCTTGCAGTGAGCCGAGATCGCGCCACTGCACTCCAGCCTGGGCGACAGAGCGAGACTCCGTCTCAAAAAAAAAAAAACAAGATTGGCAAAATGTTTATACTTGAAACTGGGTAATAAATACATGAAGATTCATTATCTACTTCCTTTATTTTTGTGTATGTTTGAAAATATAACAAAATGTAGAAATAACACACGATTGAGTTTGACTCAGCAAAGGAAGGAAAGAAGAAGGGAAGGAAGGGAGGAAGAGAGAGAGGGAGGGAGGAAGGAAGGAAGGAAGGAAGGAAGGAAGGAAGGAAGGAAGGAAGGAAGGAAGGAAGAAAAAAAAGGAAGAGGGGGAGAGAATGTGCCTGTGTGCAGCAGCAGGAAAGCTGCAGTGAGCTTATGAAGATTTGTGGTGAGGGTTGGCTGCCTTCCATGAGTGTCTCAGTCTTGGGAAATATCTTAATTCTGCCCAATATGAGAAGTAATGAAAGGGTAGCAGTATTATAGACATATAATCTTTTTCTCTTCTGCCCACTTTACTTAATATTCTCATCAATAATTTGGGGCTATCTCTCTGCCTTTGGTTGTTTAAAAGTATTTCACTCCAAAATACAGGTCCCTGGTATAATGAGTATTTTAAATTAAAAACCCTTAGAGATCAATAAGCACTGGTTTTCTCCTATCTCTACATACAGGTAGGACAGACTCACCAAGGAGAACAATTATTCTTGCTGTCTTCCCTGTTATCTCCTTATCCATTACAGAAAAGAAGACCAAAAAATGTGAGTACATCTGAATAGACCCTTTTCAAGATAACTGGCTCCAAGGATCATTTAAATTCCAAAGAGAACTATTTACAAGTTAATTTCTGTTTCCCATCCAGTCATTCATTCTAGTAATCATTTATTGCCCCTCAATGGAATTCTTCTCTCCACTCCCATAACCTGTTTTACCAGGATTCAAGCTCCCATTCTTTCTGTAACTGACATCAGTGGGCTGCGGGAAGTCCCCAGTTAGAATAGTGGGACCTCCACCCCAGTGAGAATAAATTCAAGGCTGAGTCAGAAAATAGTCCAAGTATGGAAATATATTGCAAAGTGAAAAGTACACACTCAAGAAAGGGGAGTGCGAGTGTACTCAAGAGAGAGTCACATGCAAAGGGGTTTGGAGCGGCTGCCTTTATGGGTTTAACTAAGGGGTGGAATATTCATGAAGATTCCTGGAAAAAGGTGGAGATGTTCTGGAATTGTAGTGCTACTCATTTTCACACCAAATATGGATGTTCCTGGAACTGTCATGGTGCTGGTGGGTGTGTGATTTGTATGCTAATGAGCGTATAATGAGGTTCTAGGTGAAACCTAGGTCAAATCCAGTGCTACATTGAGTCCAGTTAGTCTCACCCAGCTTAGTCCACACCCTGGTTTTTCAGGGTCTTATCAGCCCATAGTTTCTGCAGCTATTTCTACAGTTTCCTTTTGCTAACCATGTGAATCCACTGCCTGAAATTTTCTATTCTCCTGCGACCACCCTTGTTATTCCTGTCTCCTAACCTCAGAATGGTATATAAGCTTCTGTACCTCACTGGGAAGTTGGGTCTTCATTCAGAAGGCTCCCAATCTATACATGTTAAATGAATTTGTATGGCTTTTCTCCTATTAATCTGCCTTTTGCAAGTTGATTTTTTCAGTGAAACTTCAGAGAGGGTCAAAGGGAAAGCCCTCCCTTGGCCCCCACATGTTACTGAGGTATGTTTCTCATGGATAAACGCAATCTTCAAGTGATTCTTGGAATTTATTAGTCCTTTACTGGTAACTCCCTTTGCTTCTATAAGAAACAAAGGCAGAAACTTATAGTAAATTCCAGGGCTCTCCATAGAATTATTAACCCGTTATAAAAGTAATAAAGTTGCTGAGAAATTGCCTGCTTGTTTTTTGGGTGTCCTTTGGCTTATTCTGTTTATATACATTGCCTACCACCCTAAAACTTCAGGGCCAGGATGTGGACTATCATGGGTTCCAGTGAGGATCGTGAAAGAAACCAAAATATTTCACACCAAAATATCGTTCTTTGATGTATTTTGAGATGGCTGTTCAGAGGGCTTGCAAACAGAAGTAGCCCTGAAAAACTCTTTCCTGGGGAACTTTGCATCTGCACAGAATCTGCACGGTGCAGCCAGGCCTCCTCTGAGGCCTTCTCTTATCCAGATCCAACAAAGATTAACTGAGAGTCCAACATCTTTAAAGGTCTGAAGGAAACTCTTACCATGTATTCTCTCTGAGAGCTGCAGCCTGTGAGGTTTCATCATCTACATAACAGGACCCCTCTTTGTGAGACAGGCCTCTTCTCTCCCTCCATAACCTGTCTTACTGCCATAACTTACGTTGGCCATGCTCTGAGCCTCCATTCTTTCTGTAAGCACAAGATGGTAGAACAGTGTCAACCATCTGGCGATTTCCTTCAGTTTTTATTTTTATTTTTTTTTATTTTATTTGAGATGGAGTTTTGCTCTTGTAGCCCAGGCTGGAGTGCAATGGCGCGATCTTGGCTCACTGTAACCTCCGCCTCCCGGGTTCAAGCAATTCTCCTGCCTCAGTCTCCTGAGTAGCTGGGATTACGGGTGCCCACCACCACACCCAGCTAATTTTTGTGTTTTCAGTAGAGGCGGCATTTCACCATGTTGGCTAGGCTGGTCCGGAACTCCTGACCTCAGATGATCCACCTGCCTTGGCCTCCCAAAGTGCTGGGATTACAGGAGTGAGCCACCGCGCCTGGCTTGAGTTTTTGTATTTTGTATGACTCCCAAGCTCATATGCATGTTTCTAAAATTTGTAATTTTTTTTTTTTTTGAGACAGAGCCTCACTGTGTCACCCAGGCTGGAGTGCAGTGGCAAGATCTCAGCTCGCTGCAACCTCCGCCTCCTGGGTTCAAGCGATTCTCCTACCTCAGCCTCCCGAGTAGCTGGGGTTACAGGTGTGCACTGCCAGGCCCAGCTAATTTTTGTATTTTTAGTAGAGACAGGGTTTCACCATGTTGGCCAGGCTGGTCTTGAACTCTTGTCCTCAAGTGATCAGCCCGCCTTGGCCTCCTAAAGTATTGGGATTACAGGTGTGAGCCACCACTCCCGGCCAGTAAGCTTTTTTTCTTTTCTGTTAATCTATTTGTTTTATAAACTAAAATGATCAAACCTTCTGGGAAAACATCTAAACTTCCCTACAATCGTTACCATGAAATCCTTTCCATTCTATATCAATCTACCCCCATAAAGACTGGAAAAACTGATAAAGATGTGAATTATTCCTGCCTACTCTCAATTTGGGAGGAGAATACTCTGGTTTCCTTTCCCTGGAGATATACGATATATGGAGGAAATGGAAGATGGGAGCTAAGAATATAGAAATATGGATACTAGACAACCTGGAGTGTCTAAGCATTTTTTTTCTATATAATATACTGCCTTTGGATTCTATAAACTCTAAAAATATCTGAGGAATCACAGGATTATTTTGAGAACCTTTTATTCCCATAAGTGGCCCAAGTATCACTCTTGTTCTAAATTTTAGTTGGAAAAATATGGTCACTGAAAGCATAGACTAACCTAAGCAGACTCTCTGCTAGTTTATTTTTAACTAACGCTGTATGCCAGGCACTGTTTTGAGGACTTTACCCTTGGAAGCATGCATGATTATTTTTAGAGCTCCTCTACAGAGGAGAGCACCCAAGTGCACACAGGCATCAAGATGCAGCCAGGACTCACACCCAGACAACTTCGTCGTCAGAGTTCTGCACCTCCCCACTGCCCTACGCATGGCCGTCTTTGGTTTAGCTTTAACTTTCGTATCTGATATTTTTTAACATCAGATTTTCTATTGATTTTTCCCAAGTAATAATTAACAAAACACTTATATTGAACCTACTAATCACTAGAACTATGCAATGGTAAGAACAAAAAAACCTTTTCTCTGTGCAAAAACTGGAATAATTAACCAGAAACTTTGGTACCTATGATATTGGAAATCACCCAACTTCATACTTCCCCCCTTTGTTTTTTTTTTTTTTTTTTTTTGAGACAGAGTCTCACGCTGTTGCCTAGGCAGTGGCGCGACATCGAGTCACTGCAACCTGCACCTCCCGCGTTCAAGCGATTCTCGTACCTCAGCCTCCCGAGTAGCTGGGATTACAGGCATTTGCCATCACGCCCAGCTAATTTTTGTATTGTTAGTAGAGACAGGGTTTTACCATGTTGGCCAGGCTGGTCTCGAACTCCTGACCTCAGGTGATCCACCTGCCTTGGCCTCCCAAAGTGCTGGGATTACAGGTGTGAGCCACTGCGCCTGCCGTCCCCCAACCCTCATTGCTTTATTCACTGATGAAGCAGGCAAACTTATAAACAGATGCTATGCTCTTTTTTTTTTAACTTCTTTTGGGTTCTTTATTGTAACTGTGATTGTTTTTTATTACATTGATATATATGACATTTTCTAAAATACACCTTTGAAATCCAGAAATTTAATACTAATAAAGCTATCCTATTGAACAGCCCTTTGCAAGTCACTTTGTTGGATACTTTGTGGAATTAAGATGCATGAGACATGGATACTACTTTCAAGGGGTCTAGACCATGGGGTTCTGAAAAGTATTCTCCTTGGACCAGCAGGATCTGCATCAGCTGAGAGCATGCTAGAAATTCTTGGGCCCCAGAGACTCTGGGAGTAGGGCTCAGCAAAGTCTTAACAAGCTCCTTGGGTGATTTTGATGCACAGTAAACTTTGAGAATCGCCTATCTAGCAGCGTAAGAAATATACACAAAAGACTCTAAAACAAAGTTAAAATCAAGTTTAAACAAAATTCAGTGGAATTTCCAAGAGGGAAAGTTGAGTTGAGGTGGAGGGAAATCTTGAAAAGGCTTCCTGGATTTGGTACTGGGGCTGGCTCCTTATGGAAGGATGAGATTGGATGGCACACATTGGAAAGCGGCAGGAGGTTCATCTCAGGAGGATAACAGAGAACATGGAGGTGGACACAGTTAAGTGTGGCCCGTGAGGGGGCCTTAGAATCCTCCATCTGGGTGGAACAGAAAGTGTGAAACAGTCAGTAGAGGCTCAGTCATGGAAATCTTTGAATATCATTACTAGTATTTTAATAATGAAAGAAAAAAGAGAACACTTAAAGACAGTATGCCTTTTCTATAATGGAGGAAAATAGTGGGAATATAAGTATACACAGGTAAAATAATGGGAAATGTTCTTATATTTGTTAGGACTTCAAGGAAACCTAGAAAACAATGATGATACTTTAAAAAAAATTATTCTGTATATTTAAAAAATACTAAAGTACTCATTACTTTTTGAAGACACTGCTATGGAAATTTCATTCACAATATGGATAACATTTTTGCCTTATAAAGAAGTATGGTAGTGACACTCTATTATTGTAATAAAGCCATAATCTTAATTCCTGGCCTTTGGTAGATAATTTCCTGATTCAACTTTAGAAATAGCTTCACAGAGCATTTTGAGAGAAGTTGTAAATGAGTAAGTATAAGGTAGAAAATAATATTGCTATTAAAATGAAAGCCTGATATTGAAATATAAAAATGAACTTGCACTATAATAACTAGAGAAATCTTTTAAATATCCAAAAATAAGTATATTTTTAGGTTTACTATTCAAAGAAAGACTGCAGAAAGTCAAAGGAATTTTATCTGATGCCTCTACAAATGGAGAAGACAGTGTAAAATGAAAGAGATTTTAAAGGGCTTTAAATTTGGTTGAAATGGAGTAACAATCTCCTACTTGAAACAACCAAAATAAATACATGAAATAACATTGCATGGACATCAGGCAGCAAAGGACAGTGATATCTAAGAAGCATGAGAAAAGTGCAGTTGAGGAAGGAGGCTGGCAGTTTCAGTCACAACCCTGCTGACCAAGCCAGGATCTGGTCAAAACAGGACTCTGTGAAGAAACTGGCAAAAACCAGCAGGTGGCTCAAAGGCAGCTTCTAGTTGCTCCCAATGCTCATTAGCATAAGATACTCTCATCAGCACCAAGACAGTTTACAAATGTCATGGCAATGACCAGAAGTTACCACCTCTTTCTGTGGCAATGACCAGGAAGTTGCCCCCTCTTTTCTATAACATTCTGAATGACCTGCCCCTTAATTTGCATTAATTCACCCCTTAATTTTGCATGTAATTAAAAGTGGGTAAAAGCAGGTAGAAACACAGGTAGCCAACAGCCCACAAGAAATGCTTTGGGGCACTGCCTATGAGTTAGCCCTGCTCCATGAGGACAGTTCTGGTTCAATAAAAGATTGCTGTCTAATACCCCTGGCTTACCCTTGAATTCCTTCCTGGGTAAAGCCAAGAATTTTCCTGGGCTAAGACTCCAATTTGGGGGCTCAGCTGCCCTGCGTCAAAGTGAGCCCTAAGATTGTCCACCTTATGGCTCTGAGAAAGCTTTCAGGCCATGTCGCAGGGAGGGGCAACCAGGTGGAACATGGTGGTCTTTCTGAGTTGAGACAGAGCTGGGAATTGGGGAAGCCAAGAGAGCAAGAGTTCTGAAGAGAAGAGAGCGGCACAGAGGAAGAACACTGGAGACCTGCAGAGAGTTCCCATGGGATCTTGAGCAGAGCACTGATCAGTACATATGTGTGAAGAAATGCTTTGAAGATGGGGGAAGAATGATCCAAAAGATTGAAGAGAACAGTGCTTCAAAGAACACACAAGGCCAAAAATAGCACCTGTTCCCAAAAACCAGAATGGAAAACTTTGTAATTCAGAGAGCATCAGTTAATGCACTAAGAACCGCTTTGCCACTGTAGTGGAGAAAAATTAATCCTAGAATAAATTCAGATCTGCTTCTAATAAACATATCTTAAAAGCAAGCCGAGAAATGATCAAACTCTTTCAAAGTACCTTAACTACATCTCAGAACAGAGCTCAGATATTTATAGGAGTACAAAAATAGTCAACAACCAATGAAATAAATCATCAATATCTACCATTCAAAGAAAAATTGCCAGACATTCATAGAAGCAAGAAAATACAGCCCATAATGAGAAGAAAAATCAGTGAATCAAAACCAGCTCCAAATGACACAGATGATAGAATAGGCAAGGACTTTAAAACAGTTATTCTGATCAAATTTCATATGTTTAAGAAGCTAGAGAAAAGATTAAAAATGCCAAGTAGTGACATGGAAGATCCAGATCAAACTTCCAGAGTTGAAAGCTTTAAAAACTGAGTTGAAAAATATATTAGATGAGAATTACAGCAGATCAGAAATTTTAGAAGAAAATATCAGTGACCTAAAAGACAGCATTAGATGCTATCTAAAATGAAACACCAAGATAAAAAAAGATTTAAAAAAAATTAACAGAGTGATCTCTTGGAAAGATGGGGCAGCTTGGGGGCTTCTCCACTGAAGCACTTTGTGCTGGATAAGAAAGCAATTACTGAAATCTTTGACCAGTTACTGGAGTTTGTTACTGAGGATCACATTTTGTTGAAGTATGTGAATCTCCCTTCTCAGCTCAAGATCTGAAGATCCAATCAGGGTGGAATAATAATAGCAACATATAAGAATCTAGAACTTCACTGAGCTACTGAGGATAATCAAGTAGAAATATAAGAATATAAAAACAAGCTTTCTATCATTGGTAAGGTGCTATCTCGGAGACAAATGAAGGTGGCATTTTTTGGCAGGACAAGCTCTGTTATCAATGCAATGTTGTGGGATAAAGCTCTCCCTAGTGGGATTGACCATACAACCAATTGCTTCCTAAGTGTTTAAGGGACCAATGGAGATAAAACCTATCTTATGACAAAAGGATAAGATGAAAAAAGAGTGTAAAGACAGTTCATCCGCTGTCCTATGCCCTTCATATGGACACAGACTTGGAAGCTGGCTGTCATACATGTGTTTTGGCCAAAGACAAAGTGTGTCCTCTTGAAAGGTGAGCTGGTTTTAGTAGACAGTCAGGCACAGATGTCACTACAGAGCTGGATACCTGGATTGATGAGTGTTGCTTAGATGCTTATGTAATCATTTGTTTGTAAACTCTGAATCAACACTAATGAACACAGACAAACATTTTTTTCACAAGGTAAATGAGCAGCTTTCCAAGCCTAATAATAATTTAATTCTGAATAATCACTGGGATGTCGCTTCATCAGAGCCAGAATATATGGAAGATGTATGTAGACAGCACATGGAAAGATGCTTGCATTTCTTTGTGGAGGAGGTTAAAGTTGTGGATCCTTTAGAAGCACAGAATCATATATTCTTCATTTCAGCAAAGGAAGTTCTTAGCGCTAGACAGCACAAACCACAGGGGATGCCAGAAGGCAGTGAAGTACTCGGTAAACGATTTCAGGCAAGATTATAGGAGTTTCAGAATTTTAACAAATCTTTAAGGAGTGTATCTCACAATCAGCAGTGAAAACAGGGTTTAAACAGCACACTCTCGGAGCTAAGCCAATACTAGATATTGTGAAAAACACAATGGATTCAATAAACGCGGCAGCAACAGAGAAGAGCTTATTCAAAGAGCAGGAAGAACAAATTGATAGACTGAACTTTATCCCAAACCAGATGAACCTTTTAACACTAGATGTTAAGAAAAAAATCAGGAAGGCCAGGTGCGGTGCTTCACGCCTGTAATCCCAGCACTTTGGGAGGCTGAGGCAGGTGGATCACGAGGTCAGGAGTTCAAGACCAGCCTGGCCAACATGGTGAAACCCCATCTCTACTAAAAATACAAAAATTAGTTTGGCGTGGTGGCGGGTGCCTGTAATCCCAGCTACTTGGGAGGCTGAGGCAGATAATTACTTGAACCTGGGAAGGGGAGGTTGCAGTGAGCTGAGATCATGCCACTGCACTCCAGCCTGGGCGACAGAGTGAGACTCCATCTCAAAAAAATAAATAAAAATAAATAAATAAAATAAATAAATCAGGGAGGTTACCATGGAAGTAGCAAACAAGGTTTCACGTGCAAAGCAGATGAAATTTGTTGACTGTCTGTTTTGGTTGATGAATTTTGTTCAGAGTTTCATCCTACTCCACGTGTATTGAAAGTATATAAAGGTGACTTAGATTAGCACTTAGAAGACGGTATCAGAAGAAATATGGCTGATTGATGCACCGTTAAGACAATGCCTCAGTGTTTAATCCAAGCAAGAAATTATTAAAAATTTGAAACCATTACTTTCAGCTGATATATAGAATAAACTGCATACACTGATCCCTTGCAAGAAATTTGATCTCAGTTATGATCTGTATTGCCACAAGTTATGACCAGATTTTCAAGAGGGTATTGTATTCCATTTTTCCCTGGGCTGGTCTTCACTTGTGCATTGATTCCTGGGCCCTACAAATGCTCAGAGGGTGCTCCTAGGATTGTCAGAGGCTAACTTTCCCTAGCTCTTTAGTCTGTACTCCCACTGCTTCTATCAACCCAGCAACACCAGATAATGCATCACACAAAGAACTCATGGTTACCTTAATAACTGGATTAGCTTCTCTTACATTTAGGACTTCTATGGACATCACTGTTGGAGGAGTAATTTGGAAAACTATAAGCTGACAATTCGTATATGTTTCATTATGTATGTATGGAGTTTGGTATCTTTATGAAAGGCTATCCTGGACCGCTTGTGCCGAGGAAAGAGGCTTTAAACAGCAGTTTGCAAACTATGCATCTGAAAAACTTCAGATAATTGCTAGCTTCTAGAGTGTAAACTGCAGCCATGAAGTACAACAAGAAATGGCTATCACTTTTGCTTGCCAGCGCCAACAAGTTGTTACTCAAAGACATCTGGAAGAAATTACTAGATTATCCAAAGAAATAGATCAGTTAGAGAACATACAAAACAATTCAAATCTTTTTTTCATATTCGTAGCTTTAATAGTGTGTTCTACTCGACATATCTACTCTCATAACTATTACACTTAATAGCTTCCAACAGCCTTCCCTTCCCTCCCTCCCCCCCCTCCCCTCCCCTCCCTACCCACCCTATTCTCCCTCCTCCCCTCCCCTCACACCTCCCCTCCCCTCCTCCCCCCTCCCCTCCCCTCCTCCCCCCTCCCCTCCCCCCCCCTCCCCCCCTCCCCTCTCCTCCTCCCCCCCCTCCCCTCCCCTCCTCCCCCTCCCCTCCTTCCCTTCCCTTTCCTTCCCTCCCCTCCCCTCTTTCAGAGTCTCACTCTGTCACGCAGGCTGGAGTGCAGTGGTGAGATCTCGGCTCACTGCAACCTCCACCTCCCGGGTTCAAGTGATTCTCCTGGTATCCAGGTGGCAGAGGGGAAATAGAGTCTGGAGAGGGAGGCCAGGTGCAGTGACTCACACCTGTACTCTCAGCACTTTGGGAGGCCAAGGTGGGTGGATAACCTGAGGTCAGGAGTTTGAGACCAGCCTGGCCAACGTGGTGAAACCCTGTCTCTACTAAAAATACAAAAAATTAGCCGGGCATGGTGGTGGGTTCCTGTAATACCAGCTACTCAGGAGACTGAGGCAGGAGAATCGCTTGAACCTAGGAAGTGGAGGTTGCTGTGAACCGAGATCATGCCGTTGCACTTCAGCCTGGGTGACAAGAGCAAAACTCCATCTCAAAAAAAACAAAAACATATTAAATAAAAATAAAGAAAACACAACTTAGTTAGCTTACTATCCTGTGGGTCAGCAATTTAGGATAGGCTCTGCTGTGCACTTTAGCTGGTGTCAGCCAGCCTCAGCTCATTCATGTATGTGTAGCCAGCTGCTGGTCCAGGGTTCCTAGTTGTTTTTATGCAGACTTTTATCTTTCCCACCATGTTCTTTTTTTTTTTTTTTTTTTTTTTTTTGAGACGGAGTCTCGCTGTTGCCCAGGCTGGAGTACAGTGGCGCGATCTCAGCTCACTGCAAGCTCTGCCTCCCGGGTTCACACCATTCTCCTGCCTCAGCCTCCCGAGTAGCTGGGACTACAGGCGCCCACCACCTTGCCCGGCTAATTTTTTGTATTTTTAGTAGAGAAAGGGTTTCACTGTCTTAGCCAGGATGGTCTCGATCTCCTGACCTCGTGATCCACCTACCTCGGCCTCCCAAAGTGCTGGGATTTCAGGTGTGAACCACCGCGCCGGCCTCCCACCATGTTCTGGTCCGCACCTTATGTCTGCCTTCAAGGTACCCATGTCTTCAATCCCTGAGCATTTCCAAGTTCTGTAGGATGAATCAGTCCTTGGTAGGCATCTAGTTTTCATCCTACATATTCTGCTAAGGCAGTTCCCAGTCCTCAAATGTTCACGTGCAATGAACAGGTATCTCTTAGCTTCATTTAAAAAGTCTGTGTTTCTGTCTCCTTCTCCTTCTTTTCTCTCCCATTCTCCTAGCTCATCATTAATTATCAAGGGGATATGGGTGCAGAAACGCCTGTACTCTGCCATACACAAAAGTCTGAAATAAAACTTCTTAAATAAATGATGACCCTTTTTTAATGTCAAAGAAAGGAGTGATGAGTCTAAACCCAGCTCTCTGAGTGGCAGCCAGGCGGGGAGATGTTTCCCCAGTTACTAAATTAGAACGTAACCCACAGGAATAGACTGTGACGATGGCAGCAGGAGTTTGAAGGCTCTGTCAGAACATTCTGGATGTTCTTATGGCACATGGACTCATAAATTCAAAGATCTTTCTTACTTTTTACTAAAGGCTATGTCTTTGACTTTGGGGCCTCTGTCAGACTCCAGTTAGTAAGTGCACTAAAGGCTGGAAGGTTGGCTGTTTTGGGGTGTGAGATAATGATGGTTGAGCTCCTAATAATTATCCGCATTGGCTGCCTTTTGTTCTGGAAAGTATTTACTACTGCTTTATGATGGTTTTTGAAAATGATTTTCAAAACATCCCAATTATGTCATTTATTTACTTTTCTGAGAGATTATTTTGAGGTTTGAGAAAAAATTAAATTTCTGGCATTAGAACCGTAATAAACCCATTTTGGGGGTCTGACTGCTCATTGCTTTCAAGCCTGGCCCCTCTCTCTGCCCACCACTGGACAGGCTGGTGCTCCCTCCTTCAGCGCCAGTAGGAGATTCACACCACACCAGACCCTGCCCTCATGGAGGAACCTACACCTCGGGCCCAGCCACTGACCTCCATCAAAACCCAGCCAGTATCCTTTCCTTGTTCTCTCACATCATTTTCTTTGTGCATTTTTCAACTCGTTATTTCTCTTTTTTAGCAAATTTGCAGAAATTCTCTCTGTATTTTTGACGTTAAGTTTTCACATGTTATGAATGATGCAAATATTTTCTCCAAGACTGTCACTTATGTTTTAGTTTTGCTCATTTCTTTTTTGCTGTACCAACATTTTGACTTTTATAATGTCACATTTGACAATCTTTTATTTTGGATTTTGTAACATTCTTAGAAAGTACTCCCTCCTTGCCCAAATTATGAAGGTTGTTTTCCTTCTAGAATTCCTATTAGATGGCCACTGGAATTTCTGGATCTATCTCCCCTGTCTCTTATATTTGTTTGTATTGCATTCCGGGATAATTTCTTAATCTTTTAGTTTACAAATTTTATCTTCAGCTGTGTCCATTTTGCTATTGTACATCTACTGGCCTCATTTACTGGCCTCATCTACTGGCCTATTTTTATTTTGGCAATCATTGTAATTTTTGAGGTGGAAGAATAGGGAGTTGGGGTAACCAAGGGTTAAGGTGTAAGCAAAAGGACGCAGATGCAGCTAGTTCTAGGCAACGTTAAGCAGCCTACAGGCCAGACCCTCACTCCTGTGATAACCAGACAGAAGTCTCCACTTCAGCCTCTGATTGGCTACAGGCCAACTCTTCACTTCAGCCTCTGATTGGTCACAGGTGAAGTCTCCACTGCAGCCTTTGATTGGCTGTGGGCCAATCCTTCAAAGGGTGTAATCAATTAGAGGCCTCTAAAGGGCACCTAGGGGGTGTTACCAAATTCTTTTAGCTTAATAAAAACCCTAAAGAACATTGTAATCTGGGCTCTTGAGCCACTTGCTCCAGCCTGCTCCCACTCTCTGGAGCATACTTTCACTTCAGTAAATCTGCATTTTCATTGCTTCTTTCTTCTTTTGCTGTTTTGTGTGTTTTGTTCAGTTCTTTGTTCAACATGCCAAGAAGCTGGACAACTCACAGTCACCACTTTCCATCTGTGGCCAGATGCAATGGCTGACGCCTGTAATCCCAGCACTTTGGGAAGCCGAGGTGGATGGATCACCTGAGGTCAGGAGTTCAAGACCAGCCTGGCCAACATGGTGAAACCTTGTCTCTACTGAAAATACAAAAATTAGCTGGGCATGATGGTGTGCTCCTGTAATCCCAGCTACTCAGGAGGCTGAGGCAGGAGAATTGCTTGAACCTGGGAGGCGGAGGTTGCAGTGAGCCAAGATTGTGCCACTGCACTCCAGTCTGGGCTACAGAGTGAGACTTCATTTAAAACATTAAAAAAAAAAAAATGACTTTCCATCCATTAACATTTTCAATAAGTTAATTTTTTTCATAACACTTAAAAAATGCAGTATCTACTTAAACTATTCTCAGGATATTCATTATACTTATGATGAAAATCCTTTCCTCTTTGCTGTACTAGTTTTATTTTCTTTGGGGCTACTTCTGTTTCCTCAAATGATTGATTCCAGGCTTTCTGTTCCTGTGTGTAGTTGAGGGTCTGTATTAAACATTGGGTTTCCTCAGCCCAAGGGGAAACTCCTGGTGGTCTGATGCCAATTGTCATGGAAGAAACTCTACACTGGTGAACCTGGGAGTAGAAAAGACTGTGTGGTCCTCTGGCATGGGAGCAGGGGGTTGCCTTCTGAGTTTGATTTCCCACTCCTCTCCTTATCCAGGGGGCTTGGACCCTGGCTTGGGGTCTGCTCTAAAAGTGGGGAGTTCTTGGGCTTGTATTTTGATTCTCATTCCCCACCCAGGAAGGTTTTGTTTTCTCTTCAGAGCGTCCATCACTCGGGTCCAAAGCTGTCGCTCCAGCAGCTCCACGTACAGGGTGTCAGAGAGGCATGGTAGCCCACCGACCCTGAATGCTGCTCTGCAGCCTCCTGGGCAATCTGCCTGAGCCCCATTCTGGGCTTTGTGTTTATTGGCTGTAAGCCTGGAATTTTCCAAGGATATTGTTAACAGCCCTGACTACCACATCATCTGGATACTTCAATTTTTCTTCCGTCACTCGAAACCCATCTTCTTCCCCCAATTTTTATTTTTATGAAAGTTATTATATACATGTATCAGGAGATATTCTAAGAATGCTTATAGAAAAATACAGCATTCTCTTACACCCTGTGCCCTACACCCCACCCCAGCTTTTCCCCAACCCAGAATGCTTTTTCTTGGGGGGAATTTACCTGCTGTATCTGCAAACAACATGCTTATGTTGTCCCATCTTGAAATTTTGGACTTGCAGATCCTCTATTGCCTTCCCAGCCCCACCACAGAATTCCATCCTTCCCACTCCCCTTCCCGTGCTGTCAAGACGGTCGCATCCTGGTGTTGGTAGAACAGTGCTCACTACTCACATTATGACAGTGATGGACATATCTGCTGTCACTGAGATTTTTGCAAAAGCCTATGTTGGCTTTTCCTTTTCTACCCCAACTTTTTGTTTTCCCTAGAGATAGTGTTCGTTTTATTGTTTTTTTCTTTTCTTTTTTTTTCTTTTTTTTTTTTTTGTTGAGATGGAGTTTCACTCTTATTGCCCAGGCTGGAGTGCAGTGGCGCCATCTTGGCTCACCACAACCTCTGCCTCCCAGGTTCAATCAATTCTCCTGCCTCAGCCTCCTGAGTAGCTGGGATTACAAACATGTGCCACCACAGCCAGCTAATTTTTTAGTTTTAGTAGAGACGGGATTTTACCATGTTGGTCAGGCTGGTCTCGAACTCCAGACCTCAGGTGATCCACCCACCTTGGCCTCCCAAAGTGCTGGGATTACAGGCATGAGTCACCATGCCCAGCCTATTGTTTATTAACTTGGTTTTAAATATATATATAATCGTCGTTAATCCAAGCACAATTTTCCACCAGTTGTCTAAGTCTCTTCTCAGTATAATCAGGTTCATCAGGTATTTTATCACTTTCCTCTTTCTGAAGACACCTTTCCCACCCACTTCAATCCTTCCTGGGTTGAATCTTCTGTTTTCTGTATCGCAAAATTTCTTCTTTTTGGCTGAATTCTTTTTGGGCAAAAGGACATCCTCTAGTGGCTTCATGAGATACTCTCATTATTTGCAGGTTCCAAACTTCCAAATTTGCCTGCTTGCTGAAATTTATTTGTAACCCCCAAATCAATCATTGTCAGGCCTCCTCAGTCATTCACAAGCACGCCCCAAGCAGTGAAAAATGTGCTTCTCCAGGCACAGTTCTTAGCTGAGGTCACACAAGGCAATGCGCTGCCTCTTATTTCAGCTGTCATACTGTAACGGTGTCGTTATCACTGTCTATTTAGTGTCACATTTTTGGCATTTTTGTGCTTTTTGTCAGTGACTTTTTTTAAAAGAAAAATTTCATTTTAATCCAGCCTGACCCCCACACGTGTGTTTCACATAGACCTTATTTTTTAAACAGAGTTTATTGTATTTAATACATTATAAAATTTGAAAAATTGTAGGAAAGCAGCAGACTTGAACTGGAGCAATTCTAACAAGGAATAATGAAGTTCACATCTGTGAGGTGGACAAAAAGGTGTGACTTCTGTACAAACTACGTTTAGCATTTCATGTCTAACATCCTTCAAATGCAATGTGCTTATAGGGTTTTTCTGAAGTCCTGCCTGGTCCCTACCTAAAGAGAGTCGTGGAACCTCCATATACAAAGAAACTTGATTCAAGGTGTGTTTTTTTTTTTTTTTAGACAGAGTTTCGCTCTCCTTGCCCAGGCTGGAGTGCAATGGCACAATCTCGGCCCACCACAACCTCTGCCTCCCGGGTTCAAGCAATTCTCCTGCCTCAGCCTCCCGAGTAGCTGGGATTACAGGCATGTGCCACCACACCTGGCTAATTTTGTTTTTTTTTTTTTTTAGTAGAGACAGAGTTTCTCCATGTTGGTCAGGCTGGTCTCGAACTCCCAACCTCAGGTGATCCGCCCGCCTCGGCCTCTCAAAGTGCTGGGATTACAGGCGTGAGCCACCATGCCCGGCCGTGTTTTTTTTTTTTTGTTTTTTTTAAAGGAAAAAGAAAGACAAAGGAAAAAGAAAGAATGGATGGCTGTTGACAATGGAAACTGTAAGGAGACTGTCCTAACCGCTCATGGCTTGTTTATTGGTCAGAGGCCTCGGGGGGCCCAGGATACTTCATGGCCATCACAGCACCAACTACGGCTATCACCTTTTTTTTTTTTCTTTTTTGCATTTCCTACCTTTTGACATATATATATATATATATATATATATATATATATATACACACACATATATATATATACACACACACACATATATATATACATATGTACATATTTTTTTTCACCTTGAGGATATCACTGTTCCAATTGTTCCCATATGAATACAGGTGTGGTCTCTATTGCATATAAATATGTCTTTTATTCAACTTTAGGTCCAGGACTTGGTTTGCTGTCCCAACTGCACATAAATGTCCTTTTTTGTTGTTTGTTTGAGTTATTAGTTGTGTGTGTTTTCCTTTTTGCATAAGGAATATGTCCGTTTAGTCCAGAGGCTCTTGCTTTATCCGGATGATGGAGGAGGGTACGGGAGGGCATCCGCCTCAGTTCCCTACGAAGGATGTATTTGCTGAACTAGGATGAGCCCACTCCTCCCCCACAGGAGCCCACGATTTCAAATCCTCTTTGCTGCAACCTCTCAAGGACCTAGACAGAGGTGACAGTAGCCACTTAGTGGAAACCTGACGACGTGCATGGAGTCGTGATTCCAGCCTGCACTGACAAAGTTGCACATCACATCGCCGATCTCTGGAAATACTTCTTCTACCAAGGATGTATCACCACTTAGCGTGATCCTTTCTGTGAGGTCTGGGGCCACACAAACAACAGGGCACTCACAGGGCCTTGAAAAGCGACCAGTTTCTCTGTCCTGCTTCCATCTTTCCATCTCCAACAACATGGGCTGAAGCTGAAAATATTTTGCCTCTTCATATAACAAAGTGTAGTCCTTGAAATCTTCAGGAATGAGGAGTTTGGATGTTCGTAGAAAATTCAAGATGTATCTGAACATCTGTCCATCTCTGTCAGTGAAATAGTGCTGTTTGAGACTGTCCAAAACTATTGGACACTGGCCCACATCAATGTGGACAGCCGCACTGGATTTTGTGAGTTGTGCCGGAGTAGGGGTGCCTTGGTTGTTCAGTGGAGATGCAGGGGATCTAGTGATCAGAGGTCATAACATATTCGGCCGACTGTCCCTCTGGCAGAGAATTGTGCGGGCCCGAGCGGGGGAGAAGGAGGGCCGGCGGGAGGGCGAGACGGTCTCTCTTCTCTAAGTAATGCCCGAGGAGTAGTGCCCCTTCCACTGCCCCCTCATTGCCCCCTGGAGCCGGGGGGTCGGGGCAGTAGCTGCGCCGGGCGTGCCGTGGTGCCGCCGTGGGAAACCCGTGTCTGGGGCCTCCCTGAGCGGAGCGGAGCCTGTCAGTGATTTAATTGTTTAAAATGGCCCCCAAGTGTACTGCTGAAGTGCTGTCTAGTGTTCCTAAGTGCAGAAAGGCTGTCATGTGCTTTACAGAGAAAATATACGTGTTAGACAAGCTTGGCTCAGGCATGAGTTACAGTGCTGTTGACAGTAAGTTCAACAGCAGTGCATCAACAATGTGTTACATCCAGAAGGAGGAAGAGGAAAGTCATTGACGCAGATGTGAGGCCACTCTGAAAAGTGCCCAAGTAACATCTATAGTACCTGGTAAAGTTATGGAAAAAGAAGAAGAATAAAAAAAAACAGTGAAATTTGTGGATTCATGAGATGACATTAAAAGTTTGGTGGACTGGCCAGGCGCGGTGGCTCGCCTGTAATCCCAGCACTTCGGGAGGCTGAGGCAGGCGGATCACAACGTCAGGAGTTCGTGACCAGCCTGACTAACATGGTGAAACCTCATCTCTACTAAAAATACAAAAATTAGCCGGGTGTGGTGGTGCGCACCTGTAATCCCAGCAACTCAAGAGGCTGAGGCAGGATAATCTCTTGAACCCGGAAGGTAGAGGTTGCAGTGAGCCAAGATTGCACCACTGCACCCCAGTCTGAGCGACAGAGCGAGACTCCATCTTAAAAAAAAAAGTTTAGTGGACAGCATTGTTGTGAGGTTGACAGCCAAATACATTTTTAGTCACATTACCCAAGGTCAAGAAAATGCAAAACTCTTCCCAGCTTGTGTTTTATTATAAAGAATAATACATATAGTTAGCTATTGGTAAGAAACATATATTAAACAAGGTGTCTGTAGATAAAAACACATAAAACAAAAGTATGTATTGGTTGGATGATAAAAATGTAGTGACCAGAGGCGTGGAAGCTAACCCTGTATTTCTCCAGGAGCAGTTGTTCAGTATCAGCTAATAGTGTTCACAGTGTCTTTAGAGAACATACTCCAGCACTCACCAAGGCCATGCTTCTTGCATCACAGCTATGCTTCCTGCACCCACCAAGGCCACGCCTCCTGTGTTATAGCCTCCCCTCCTGTACCCACCAAGGCCATGCCTCCTGTATTCACCACTGCTATGCTCCCATTCAATAGCCACACTACACTTCTACACCACAGCCTTGCCCCCTGCACCCACCACAGCTATGACTATCCAATAGCCACACCTCCCCTACCACAGCCACACCCCCAGCATCCACCACAGCCACACCCAGTACCCTCCACAGCCACGCCTCCTGCACCCACCACAGCCACACCCCAGCACTCTCCATAGCCATACTTCCTGCACCTTCCACAGCCACGCCTCTTGCTCTGGCCTTCAGAGGCTGCAGTAACGTCTCCTCTCCTCCTTCCTTTCCCTTAACCTTTGTGGCTAATCTTTAGGTTCTCCCAACATCACTTTTATTCCTTTTACTTCTGCCGATACTTCTGGTTAAATTCTTTTCATTTAAATGCTCTTCAGCATCCATCTCTCTTCTTTCAGACCTTGGCTGACTTCCTTCTTTCCCAGCTGCTCGGAAGCTGTCTGGCCTCTCCACAGGATCCATCCATTTCCCCACCTTCCAGAATCCCCTTTTTCCCCCAGACTTCAGCAGGAACCTGTGCCAATGAGATCCACAGGGCAGAGTAATTTCTCTTCGATACCGTCAATTTCTCCTCCTCTAAGGAGATAGAAATAGCACAGGTAGTTGGAGGAGTATGGACAAACCCAAAGAACCCCTGAAGCAGGGGCTAGGCAAAGAAATCACAGGGTAGAGAAAGCCCAAAATAAGGCAGAGAAAATGACCAAAACCCTGGTCAGGGTGACGTCCATGACTCTTCCAGGCAAACCTAAATAAGGGAGAAAGGGGGCAATAACAGGACGGGGGAGGAGTCCCTGAAATCCTCTCCTTTTCCAGAATGCCTAATGAGCATTCCACCCCCTTGTTAAAGAAACATCCCAGCTGGGCGCGGTGGCTCACACCTGTAATCCCAGCACTTTGGGAGGCCGAGGCAGGCAGATCACGAGGTCAAGAGATCCAGACCATCCTGGCTAACACGGTGAAACCCTGTCTCTACTAAAAAACACAAAATATCAGCTGGGCGTGGTGGCGGGTGCCTGTAGTGCCAGCTACTCGGGAGGCTGAGGCAGGAGAATGGTGTGAACCTGGGAGGCGGAGCTTACAGTGAGCCGAGATTGCGCCACTGAACTCCAGCCTGGGCGACAGAGCGAGACTCTGTCTCAAAAAAAAAAAAAAAGAAAAAGAAACATCCCTAAAATAAGAAACCCAGCCTCCGTTGTGCCTGACTTGTTCTCACGGGCATGCCTGTGCTCCTCTCAAGGGCACACTTTCGCTTTGCAATGGAAGCTTCTCGCCTTGTGCTTCATTCTGACTCGACTCGCCCCCGAATTTGTTCTTGTGATGCGTCAAGAACCTGGAAAACCGGCTGGGGCTGGGGTCTCATTGGCATCCGGAGACCTTCCTGAACCCTCCAGTAACACTCACAGCTTCTTTCTCTCAAGATATAAACACAATTACATGATTTTCACCTTAAAAGATAAAGAGAGAGCTATCCACCTCAAGTCTTCTTCATAGCCAAATTTCTAAAAATAGCTTCATTTCCCTCCTAACTTCCCTTCTGGCTCAACCCCATTTAAAATCTAGCTTCCACCTTCTTCCCTCTATTGAGACTACTAGAACACAGGACTCCAGTTTTACCCAGAATCATGAGAGTTGTAGACACTTCCCATCCTTCTCCCGCATGCCCTCCCACTGACTTTTGACACAAATGCCATCCCCTCCTTCCTTCCTCATTGCTCCATTTCTGTGATTGCTGCTCTTCTCTCCAGTGCCACTTCATTCTCAGTGACTTGAATGTTCAGATTTCTCTCCTTCTCCCAGTCTCTCACATCGTTCTCCTCAAAGGATCTGTGGATTCACCCAGCCCAAATGCCAATGACTGTCAAGTTTCTCTCTAGATAAATCTCTCTTTAGCACTCCAGACCAATCTTCCAAACTGCTGCCTGGGTTTCTACAATAAAAACCCAAATCATGATTTGCACCTCAACTTTATGTGTCCAAAGCAGAAGCTCTGTCTTCTGTTCATCAAACTTATCCTGTGTTTCCTGAGATACCTGGTTTGGGTATTTCCTACCGTGTCACTCAATTTCAAAACCTGGGAGCTGACCCACTGATCTCAAGATAATCATCCAATCATTTTAACCCTGACTCCTGTAGTGGTGAATTGTATGTGTCAACTTGATTGGGCCACAGGATGCCCAGATATTTAGCAACACATTGTATTTAATATATAATAGATGTGTCTGTGAAGGTGTTTCTGGAAGACAGCAGCATTTAAATTGGTGGACTGAGGAAAGCAGGTGGCCCTTCCTGATGTGGGTGGGCAGCGTCCAATCCGTTGAAGGCCTAAATAGAACAAAAAAGGTGGAAGAGGGTTGAATTCACTCTGCCTGGCTGTTTGAGCTGGGCCATTGATTTGTTCCTGCCTTCAGTGCTCCAGGTTCTCAGGCCCTCAAATTTAGACGGGAATCTGTGAATCTACATCACTGGCTTTCACGCCCTCAGGCCTTTGAACTACACCATCAACTTTCCTGAGTCTCCAGCTTGCAGGTAGTAGACCATGAGTCTTCTCAGCCTCCATAATCCTGTGAGCCAATTCCTCTTAATAAATCTCTTCACACACACACACACACACACACACACACACACACACACTCTATTCTGTTTCTTTGGAGAATTGTAATAATACTCCTAAATATTTCTCAGATTTTTCCTGCCTCTTTCACCATTGCCTTATTTCAGATTCATCTTCTCTCACCTGGATTAATGCAATAATCTTCTAGCTCAGTGGTTCTCTAAATGTGCTTCCTGGACCAGTAGCCTCAGCATCCCCCATGCTAGAGCTTCTCACTAGACATCCAATTTAAAAGAATGTCCAAGTTATAAGACTCCAAGAATGTGACAGTTTTCTAAATTGTTTGCTTTATTAGCTAAAAACATGAAAGTGGATAAATCACACAGCTTGTCAAGATCCTGATTCTTTTTTGCATCCCCTTCCTCTGTTCAATTCTGTTCCAAAATTAAAGTGATTCAAAGCACCTGTGTTCATTAGCCACATGTTTTCTCTCTCATTTCCATCTGCATTTCCAAAGCCTTAACTGCTTACTATTTTTAGGAAGATGAAGGCAATAGATCTTTTGTTCTTTTTCTATTAACAAGGATCTGTACGTATCTAACACACAGTTCCTTTTTTTTATGACTTTGGAACATCATGAAAGCATTTCATGATATTTCATTAAAAAACAAACCCTGAACAATGGTTTTAAACCCTGGGAAGAACTGAGAATCAAGATTTTTAAAATACAACTGAAAAACATGGTAGGAACAAAGTTAAACTGATGCTTGTGTTGAGAGGTGCCAGGCAGATGGGGCCACTGGCAGTGGGTGGGACCCTCTGCTCCCACAGTGACTGTTCCCACGCAGACAGATGCAGTTTCCCCTTCAGTCATCAATACCTTTGCTACCATGATTACAGTTGTGTCAACAGGTTCTCAGGCTATTGTTCCCATTTATTTAACTGGGGGAGCTTTGAAAACCCCCGATGTCCAAACCAATGACCTCAGACCTCCAGGATTGGAAGGAAAGCAGGGGATCAGGATGTTATAAAGAGCCCTGGTGATTGCAATGTGTCACTGAGGTTGAGAACCATAAGTTAAACTGTTTCTTTCCAGAAAGTACTTACAGATTATGTGATTGATCTCTTGCTGTTCTTCTCCTGCTAGTGAATGATTTCTTCTGACAGAGAAAATAGAAATTCAGTTTTTCAAGGAACTACTTCTTTAGTGACCTACTGCAAAGGCAAAGAGGCAAAATGTCAACAACAATAATAATAATATCATCTAATGTCAGATGGCCATGTATAGGAATCCAATTATTTTCAGAAAAATAAACTATCAAGAAATTGATTTTATAACCCATAAATGCAGAATTGAAAAGAAGAATCTTAATTGGAAAAACTGGGATTAGATTAGTTTGATTTTTTTCTGTTATCAAATGTCTCAGCAAAGATTATGTTGACTTTGTGTGTGTGTGTGTGTTTGTGTGTGTGAACAAAATGCCTACTTTGTTTTTATCAACTGAACCAGCAAGTAACACTTAAAAGTCTCAGCAGGGGAAGACTTATGAACAATCAATCTTCTGGCTGCTGTGCAGCCAAAGGAGATTATTTGATCATCAATTATTAAGTAAGGAAAGTCAGTATAGATGTCTCCAGATTCTAACATGTGCCCTAAACAGTTTCTTAAATAGGCTAGTATGCACCCAGTATGTTTGTGTATATTTATCATGGGTTTATATATATATATATCCTTAAAATATTTTAAGTATACCATTACATTATAACACTGTGTTCATTATAACATATGCAAAAATAGAAATTAAAAGGGATAAATTGGAGATGAAATAAGCATTATTTAAAAATACTTGCATTATATCTAATGATATACAAACTTATTTTACTTTCACTAGAAAACATTATTCTAATACAGTAATGTGATTGGACAGGTATTGTTATTTTTGAAAAATTGAGCTTGAATCTTTTGATACAACTTCTTTTGTGAAGTTCTGGCTCTAGATTCCGTTTATTTTGATGCCTGGTTTCTATCTCCATCATTGTTGCAAAGGGTTCTTTGAAACACAAGAATCCAGACAGAAGCCTGTGGCTGTGCTGCCCTTGCCAGCTGTACATCCCAGAGTCCAGGTTCACCTGCTGGCTTTGCAGAGATCTGAAGGGAGTCAGGCTCATCTTTCCTGATGCAGTTCAGGAGGCCTCGCAAATCGATTAGAAGGGGTTTTACTTTTTATGTTTTATGAAGTGGGTTCTTCATTTGGAAGATTTCAAAACATTAAAAAAAACTCTATTCCTCAATTTTTAAGTGTGCTATAAGAAATTTCACAATGACACAGAATTTTCTCATCTCTTTCAAAAAAGGTTATTTTTTCTCCTTGTTAGAATCTAAAATTTGCCTTGAAAGAGTAGATTTTTGTCTGTTCTTTTTTGTTGTTGTTGAGACGGAGTCTCGCTCTGTTGCCCAGGCTGGAGTGCAGTGGCGCCATCTCGACTCACTGCAAGCTCCACCTCCCAGGTTCACACCATTCTCCTGCCTCAGCCTCCTGAGTAGCTAGGACTACAGGCGCCTGCCATCACGCCCGGCTAATTTTCTGTATTTTTAGTAGAGACAGGGTGTCACCGTGTTAGCCAGGATGGTCTCGGTCTCCAGACCTCGTGATCCTCCTGCCTCGGCCTCCCAAAATGCTGGGATTACAGGCGTGAGCCACCGTGCCTGGCCGTCTGTTCATTTTTTGAAAATATATTCTAGGCAACAAATTACTAAGACATTTCTATTTATAGAAAAGTTTAGCAGTATTACCACATTTTGGTTGTAATGTTTAAGTTAAAAACTCTGGTTTAAATATTTTATTATGAGATGATCTGTAAATTACCATGAATGCCAAAGACTTTCTTGGTTGTTCCCTGTATAATTACGATACTTCTCAATTAAAAGATTTTCAACTTAATAATAACACCTATAAATTCACTTAATTGGATGTGGGCAGAAGTTCACGAGTAATAATTGAGTGTAGGGGGCGCTCTCATTATGGAACTTCTGCTTTTTTCTCAGATGCCCCCGCCTCCCCCTTGTGACAAGGGGGCATAAACCCTGAATCCAAATGGCAGGTCTGATGGCTCCCCCCATGGGTTTGGAAACCGCTGGTCTAGACAACCGAGAAGGTGAGAGTTTACCAGGAATTCAGCAACTCTGCTGTTCATCTTTTTTATTTTTTCATTTTATATTTTTGTCTTTTAAAGTTTTAATCATTCAGGTCTTCTTCATTTCTTGCTATGCGTATTTCTATGTATTTTTTATTAGGTTGTTATTATCAATGGGAAATTTTAAAAAGTGGTTATTACATGAAATTCTGAATAGATATTGGCCCTACCACTTACCAGCTTTTGACCTGGACAAATTACTAGCTTCTTTGTGCCTCGGTTCCCTCATCTTTACAATGGGGATAACAGTAATGTGTGCCTCTCAGGATTGTTATGAGAATGAAACTAGCTCGTGTGTGAGAATCACTCAGCACAATGCCTGGAGAGAGTAAGCTGTCATTATGATGATGATGATTCTCCAGCCATCTCACTGAATTCTTTTTTCCTTATGATAAAATTTTTATTCTTTTAGATTTCCCAGGCATATATCATCTGAAAGTGATACTTTTGCCTCCTTCTGTCCTATATTTATACCATCTTTCTTTCTTTTGTCTAATAACAGGCAAAACAATTTAATAATGAGAATACAACTAAGTAATGGAGATAACACACAACCACATATGCCTGATTTCAATGGCATATTTTATCACTAAGTGATACATACACACACACACACACACACACACACACACACGTCTTACTGAATAATTGAAATATTTTTGTTTCTATTATACTTATGGCTTTAATCAAGCATGAGGTTTTTGTTTTGTTTTGTTTTGTTTTTTTGAGACAGTCTCATTCTGTTGCCCAGGCTGGAGTGCAGTGGCGTGATCTCAGCTCACTGCAACCACCACCTCCTGGGTTCAAGGGATTCTCCTGCTTCAGCCTCCCGAGTAGCTTGGATTACAGGCATGTGCCACCACATCTGGCTAATTTTTGTATTTCTAGTAGAGATGGGGTGTTGTCGTGTTGGCCAGGCTGGTCCTGAACCCCTGACCTTAGGCGATCCACTCTCCTCGGCCTCCCAAGGTGCTGGGAGTACAGGGGTGAACCACCACGCCCAGCCTAAGCATGAATTTTTAAGTGATCATCCAGTTTTTTTCTCATTGATTTTTAATATGATTAATTATACTGGTTGATTTCCTGATATTACACCATCTTCATGGTGACTGAGATGACCTTAAACTTGTCTGAGGTTTATGATTTTATAATGCACTTAATAAGCTCTATTTATTAATAGTAAGGATTTACATTAATATTTACATTAATATTAACAAGTGAGATTTGTCTCTTGATCATGTTTAATGTTTCCCTTTGCTCCTCCTCATATTTCTGCTGGATTAATATTGTTACTAGGAACTTGATTGGATTCAATGTGGTTATTTGGGAGGCCCACCTCACAGATGCTGTGCTCTTCTGTCAGAAGACTTTTATTGTCTGGCAATATTGTCTCTCTCTTTTTTTTTTTGAGACAGGGCCTTGCTCTTTTGCCCAGGCTGGAGTGCACTGGTGCAGTCACAGCTCACTGCGGCCTCCCAGAGTGCTGGGATTATAGGCATGAGCCACCAGGCCCAGCCAGGCTATCTCTTTTAGTGATGTCAGCAGCCAGTGATGCACGGAGCTTATATCTGTTAATTCAGTAGAAACTGCAAAATAGCAGTATTATAATTGTATCAGCCTTTATCTTCATTTATTATCTGAAACACTAACTTTTCCTTATCTACTTCAATTTGTAAAGGAAAGATGAGAAGAGAGCTTGAAAATCTTATTTTTTTCCCCCATTAGCATACTCTAGATGTGACCAAGGAGCCAATGTACTTTCTTTATTTTTTTTTCCTTGAGAGGGAAAGGAGTTAGGTGTACTTAATATTATTATGTATTTAGTATTATTATAAACCAATATGTTTAAGCATATTTGATGTGCTTCAGTCAATTGTGGTTATTGAGCATCAAATTGTTCCACCGTTGATCAGTGGGAGGTTTTTAGGTTGGCTCCTAAAGCCTTCGGATGCAACTTTACTTCTTTGTCATGTGGTTGACCGGATGTTTCAGGTCATTTCTGCCCCTGACCAGGAATCAGCCATTTTTCCAAGGAGCCCTTGTTCATTCAAGTGAGCAATGGCCACAGAGACCACAGTCTGGGGCAAGGGCTGCTTCTAGCTTCAGGGTTGTTCAGTGGTTCTCGATTTATCAGCAGACAGAAACAGGACCTAAGTTGAGTTATTTTTGTTTCTTAAGGAAAAAAATACATCATAAATTAATACTCATGTTGCCAATTCAAGTTCAGCAGTTCTCCTGTAGCTGGGCACAGTGGCTCATGCCTGTAATCCCAACACTTTGGGAGGCCAAGGCAGGCAGATCACCTGAGGTCAGGAGTTCAGCATGGCAGAAATCTCCTCTCTATTAAAAATACAAAAATCAGTGGGGTATGGTGGTGGTCACCTACAATCCAAGCTGCTAAGGCTGAGGCAGGAGAATCGCTTGAACCCAGGAGATGGAGGTTGCAGTGAGCCAAGATCGTGCCACTACACTCCAGCCTGGGCAACTGAGTGAGACTCCATCTCAAAAAAAAAAAAACTTCTCTTGTAGAGCAGCATATTCACAGGGATGATGCTGATGATGATCACAGTTTGCTTTCTTAGGTTATGCTTTTTTTCATAATAGATTCTTTGTTTATCTGTTTCATGCTCTGTTCATTTTCTTTGCTTTTTACTTTCTATAAAATGTTTGCTTGGTTACATACGTCAACCTTACCAAATTTAGCTATTTAAATAGGTAATGTACATACATGCTATAAAATCAAAAATAAAAAAGGGTCCATGTGAAAGGAAAATATTACTACCCCCAGGTCCAGGCCCCTCCGTCCCCTCAAGTAGCAACCTAGGATATGAGTTTCTGCTGCATCCTTCCAGAGATATTGACAGTGCATTCCAGTATACGAGCATCTTTCTTTCATAAATTGTAGCACTCAATAGAAATGACCTTTTGTTTTCCCTTAAAAGTTGTATCATTCAAGGTTCAGGGCAGCAAAGAAAAACTGCCCCAGGCATTTTAAACAGAAAAGGATTTAGTGCAGGGATTTAAAAATTGTTAGGCTTCTAAGAACAACTCCTAGAACACAGCCTAAATGACTTCCCAAGAAAGCTTGTACCTCTGCAGAAAAGGAAATGGTATGTAAGTGATGCCTGTTACATTTTTATTATTATTGGATAGACAGATAGATGACTGAAAAGATTAATAATAGAGTAACAATAATAGCAATAATAGATAGATGAAGATCAATAGATAGATTGTTTTTCATTGGTAGATCAACAATAAGTTACTCAAAGTTCCTCTACTGATGAGTATTATGCTATGACCCATTTTTGCTCTGATGAATAATGCTGCATTAAGAGCCCCTGTATATTCATCTCTGTGCTCCTGAAAGCATAGATGTTACAAAATTTCTGGGTCTCAAATCACATCCATGTTAATATTTGACAGATATTGCCAAATTGCTCTCCATAGAAACTATAAAAAATATTTGAAATTACTTGTTTCTCCATACTTCCACCAACAGTGTGGACAGTTTTTTAAACATCTCAAAATAAAATGGATGAGATGATGGATCTCACTGTGGTTTTCCTTTTCATTTCTCCTGTGGAGGTTATTCTTACATTAGGAAGTAATACTTTGTCACATGCATCCAGTATTTTCCCATATTATATTTATCCTTTAAACTTTGTGTTCAGCATTTTTTTGAATTTTATGAAAAAGTGTGTCTTATTTTTAGACTTCTAGGCCTTGTATTATAATCAGAAAGTCTTTCTCACTGATATTATAAAATGAAAACACAATCATTTTCCCTGAATGTTCTGTATTTTAATTTCCTACACCTAAATTTTTAAGTTATCTGGGGTATATTTATATTTTTACAGGAAGGCTTTTGATATTTGTATATGAATTGTATTTCCACCACCCTACGGAAATGTCTTAATTTCTTTAGCAGTGTTTTTCTAGTTCATTCCTTTCAGATTCCTTGATATACACTGTGTCTCCAGCACTAAAAGAATATTTGCACCACCTTCTCTATTTCCTTTCATTCGTCCATTTTCTTCTTTTACCTTCCTCTCTCCCTTCCTTCCTCTGATTTTATCAGCTACTGTCTCCAGAACAATACTAAATAATGGTGTATATCCTTGTCATATTTCTACCTTATTGGTAACCTTTCAGTATTTCTCCATTAAATATAATATTGGATTTTACATCAATTATAAGGAAAATATTTTTCCATTTTATTAAGAAGTTTTAAGGAATAGATTTCAAAATTTGATCAAATCTTATTTCTTTTCTTTTTCTTTTTTTTTTTTTTTTGAGATGGAGTCTTGCTCTGTCGCCCAGGCTGGAGTGCTGCAGTGGCGTGATCTCTGCTCACTGCAAGCTCCGCCTCCCAGGTTCATGCCATTCTCCTGCCTCAGCCTCCTGAGTAGCTGGGACTACAGGCGCCCCCCACCACGCCCGGCTAATTTTTTTGTATTTTTAGTAGAGATGGGGTTTCACTGCGTTAGCCAGGATGGTCTCGATCTCCTGACCTCGTGATCCACCCGCCTCGGCCTCCCAAAGTGCTGGGATTACAGGCGTGAGCCACCGCGCCTGGCCTTATTTCAATATCTATGGAGATGATCATATGTTTTTCCAATTTTATCTATAAATATGATTAATTTTATTGGTAGATTTTCAGTATTGAGCCTTCCTTGTATACCACTTATGAAAACAATTGATCATGATATAAAATGCTGCTGGATTTGATTTCCTACTATTTTACTTTGAATTTCTGCATTAGTAATTATACTTCAGATTGCTTATGAGATTATTTCTTAGTGCTATCCACTTCAGAATTTGGTGTCAGCATTAAGCTGATTACATAAAAATTTTATGTTTCCCTTTTCTCCCTGTGCTTTGGAAACCATTTAAATATCTTTGGTTTACCTCAACCTTAAAGGTCTGTAGACTTCATTTGTAAAACCTTCTGTGCTGTTTTCTCCCCATGGGGGTAGTCTTTTGAAACCATTCTCTCATTATTTTTTGATACTCGAATTGTTAATATTTTCTAAATAGTTTCCATTTATTTTTCCTAGAAAATTATCTATTTTATTTACTAGGTATTCTAATATTCTTTTATATATTTTAGCTGATTTTAGGTTTATTGGCTTTTTTGCTTTTTGTTTTGAGATGGAGTCTCATTCTGTTGCCCAGGCTGGAGTGCAGTAGTGTGATCTCTGCTCACTGCAACCTCTGCCTCCCAGGTTCAAGTGATTCTCCTGCCTCAGTCTCTGGAGTAGCTGGAATTACAGGCATGCCACCATGCCCGGCTAATTTTTGTATTTTCAGTAGAGATGAGCCATGTTACCCAGGCTCACCTCAAACTCCTGACCTCCAGTGAAGGGCTTGCCTCAGCCTCCCAAAGTGCTGGGATTACACGCATAGCCACCGTGCCTGGCCCCACCTTTTATTTTAGTGTTTCAGTTAGTTTATTTTAGATCTGTCTTTTACATATCACATATACATTAAGTTTTGCTTTGTGATTCTATCTGAGATTTAAAATTTTTTTTTTTTTTTTTTTTTTTTTTTTTTTTGAGACGGAGTCTCACTCTTTCACCCAGGCTGGAGTGCAGTGGTGCGATCTCGGCTCACTGCAGGCTCCACCCCCTGGGGTTCACGCCATTCTCCTGCCTCAGCCTCCCGCGTAGCTGGGACTACAGGTGCCCGCCACCTCGCCCGGCTAATTTTTTGTATTTTTAGTGGAGACGGGGTTTCACCGTGTCAGCCAGGATGGTCTCGATCTCCTGACCTTGTGATCCACCCGCCTCGGCCTCCCAAAGTGCTGGGATTACAGGCGTGAGCCACCGTGCCTGGCCTAAAAAATTTTTAAATTGTGGTAAAATATACACATAACATAAATTTTACCACTTTAACTTTTTTTTTTTTTGAGACAGAGTCTTACTCTGTTGCCCAGGCTGGAATGCAATGGCACAATCTCGACTCACTGCAACCTCCACCTCCTGGGTTAAAGCGATTCTGCTGCCTCAGCCTCCCAAGTAGCTGGCATTACAGGCTCCCACCACTATGCCTGGCTAATTTTTTTATTTTTTGATATGTTGGCCAGGCTGGTCTCAAACTCCTGACCACAGGTGATCTGCCCAATTCGGTCTCCCAAAGTGCTGGGATTACAGGCATGAGCTACCTCGCCCAGCCCCACCTTAACCATTTTTAAGCATACAGTTCAGTAGTGTAAAGTACATTCATCAATCATTGGAACTCTTTTCATCTTGCAAATCTGAAACTCTGTACCCATTAAACAATAACTCCCCATTCCCTCTTCTCCCAGCCCTTGGCAATCACCATTCTACTTTTTATCTCTATGAATTTGGCTAATCTTGGTACCGCACATAAGTGGAATCATACAGTATTTATCTTTTTGTAACTGGCTTATTTCATTGAACACAATGTCCTCAGGTTTCATCCATGTTGTTGTAGCATGTGTCAGAATTTCCTTCTTTTTTTTTTTCTTTTTGAGACAGCGTTTTGCTCTTGTTGCCCAGGCTGGAGTGCAGTGGCGTGATCTTGGCTCACTGCAACCTCCACCTCCTGGGTTGAAGCAATTCTCCTGCCTCAGTCTCCCTAGCAGCTGGGAATTACAGGCGTGCACCACCACGCCTGGCTACTTTTGTATTTTTAGTAGAGGTGGGGTTTCAGCATGTTGGCCAGGCTGGTAACTGGCCTCCTGGCCTCAGGTGATCCGCCCACCTTGGCCTCCCAAAGTGCTGGGATTACAGGCGTGAGCCACCGCGCCTGGCCTCCCTCTCCAGACTGTTTCCCCTCTGCCACCTGGATACCAGAGCAAACTAAACCCTAGTGATGGGTGGATCTACATTCCAAAAGAAGCCTAAGTTATTGAATGACCACACAGAAGAGTAGTACAAACATTGCTGTAACCTTACTAGGGCGTCAGAAAACTATGGAAAGTATAATTTTCCTGCTTGGACTATGGGAACCAAGATAAACCAATGTGAAACTTACCATTGTGTATGTGTCCTTGGGGGACTAATGAGTCACAGCAGATGGTCTCAGTCCCCTAATTAATTGCTGCAAATGAATATGAGTGTTTTGTCCTTTAAGATTTTAAATTCTGTCTTGTAACCACCATATGGTGTCCTGTCATCTGCATAGTTATCTATCACTTGAACGGTGACTTATTTATTATATGGCAAAAATATTTGCAGAATGAATATGACTTGATACTAGTAAAAATACTGATTAGAATCTGGTTTCTGAAAGCGATCACCGAGTGTCTCAGAGCATCACCCCATGTCCCCAAAACCTACTAACTCAAAAAGGGAGGGTTTGCCGTGGTGTGAAGTATGTAGCACACCTACTTTTATGTTTCAATGTCAGCTTCATGAGAACACTTTGTGCTTATTAATTTTTACTCATTTTGCACAAATCGAAATGAAAGCTTAGCTTAATTATTGGAACTCATGCAATCTCCTTGCCTACAGCAACCTCACACACTTGTCACCCGGGAAAACACTGGATTCCTGTTCAGCTTGTTCACCTCATCCCTCAGAGCCCCGCAGTGGCTAAGTTCCAGAAAAGCTGTTTCCTTATCATTCCACAAATGTAGCTCTCTTACAGCTGTGGTTTTGTTTGTGTTTTATCTTTTTCTTTCTGGAAATGGTGGGTTTGTGAGCATTAAGGCCCTTTCTTGCTAAGACCCACCAGCAAAGCTGCAGCTGTTCCTGATGGCCACTACATTGAGATGTTTAAAATTAACAGCGTAGCTCACCTTAAGAAGCAAATCAAATCTGACTTTATTTGGACAGCAAGATGTGGAGACAGGTGCTCACAAGATTAAAATTATTGTGCCACAAACAATTTATTTGCTTGTTTGTTAACTAGCTCATTCTCTTCCTGGAAGTTTTGTTTGTTTGTTTGTTACCTAAAACTGATCTTGTTCCCCTGAAGTAATGCTAACTGAATTTGACTATAGCATCAGTCTGTGCTGCATTTATTTGCAGAATTGAGCTTTTCCACTTTCCTTTTAGGAAAATGGTAAGGGCTGAAGCACGGATGATGGGAGAGACAGCGAAAGGAGAAGAAATCAAGAAAGACCGCATCACACCTAGTGTTGCACTGTTTCCAACTTAGGCTTGAAAAAGGGTCTTCCGGGGCATAGCTAATTTTAGGTCATGCATGTGGTGGTGCGCTGAGACACTTCCACAGGCAAGGATGGGACTGTGGCACTTTTAGAAAAGAAAATAACTCCTTAAAAATATTATACTATTGGCTGGATGTGGTGGCTTATGCCTGTAATCCCAGTACTTTGGGAGGCCGAAGCAGGTGGATCACCTGAGGTCAGGAGTTCGAGACCAGCCTGGCCAACATGGTGAAACCTCATCTCTACTATAAATACAAAAATTAGCTGGGCATGGTGGTGCATGCCTGTAATCCCAGCTACTCAGGAGGTTGAGGCAGGAGAATCGCTTGAACCCAGGAGTCGGAAGTTGCAGTGAGCCCAGATCGTGCCATTGCACTCCAGCCTGGGTGACAAGAGTGAAACCCTGTCTCAAAAAAAAAAAAAAAAAAAAAAAAAAATATATATATATATATATATATAAAAATATACAAATAAAAATATATATAAATATAAATATATATATATATAATCTAGAAAATCACATCTACAACTTCCAGAAAAAGAAGGCTGAGAGATGGTTGTGGGGTTATCTCTACAACATCTGACAAAATGAACAACAGAGAAAAGAAACAAGAAGCACACACACGCATGTGCACACACATGAGCTCTCATTCCTCAGCCAATGATGAAAAAGGAGACTTTATGGCCATGATCTCTGCAGAGTGGTGCTCACAGAAAGAAAGAAGCAGAACAGCCTGACTTGGTTTGCAGAAGTATCTAGCCTCAGAACACTCCCCCAAATAAGGGGAAAGAAGTGGGTGAACAAAATCTTGAGAATTTTCACTGATATTTAAAACTTTAGAGGAAGTAATGACATTGATTCTTGCCAACACACGTTATTGAGAAAGGGAGGGAGATGAGGGAAGACACAAAGAAAACCTTAGAAAGGAGACACCCTTCACTCTGACTGCAGGGACAGGTATAGGGAGAGGTAATTGGGATCTTCTGAGCTAACCACTTTCGTTTCTTCAAGGTGGGGGGAAAATAAAGGCAAAATTATTAAAATCACAAAGATCTAATAATTCTCATGAATAGATAGAAACCTAACAGAAGGGAAGAAAAATGAGAACAAAAATCACATCTGTAATCTCAACACTTTGGAAGGCTGAGGCTAGAAGATCACTTGAGCCTAGGAGTTTGAGATCAGCCTGGGCAATAGTGAGACCCCCATCTCTACAAAAAATTAAAAAATTAGCCAGGTGTGGTGACACATGCCTGTAGTCCCAGCTACTTGGGAGGCTGAAGCAGGAAGATTGCTTAAGGCCTGGAGGTCGAGGCTGCAGTGAGCTATGATCACACCACTGCACTGTCACCTGGGTGACAGAGCAAGACCCTGTCTCAAAAACAAAACAAACAAAAATCCCCAAAAGTAGGAGAGATGGTGGAGGGGGAGGAGGAGGATAGATCTCAGGAAGGAGGTGAAATGTCAGCCCCAGCCCTGGAGGGATTGAGCCATAAAGGCCAACTCAGGTGGAAACGAGGCCCCATGGCAGGCCACAGGAAACTGAGTCCAAAACCCATGGGCTCAATCCCACAGCAATAAACATCTCTGACACAAAATGTAGCCAAATTGCAGAAGAAATAGGAGTCTTGGTAGGGCAGTCAAGGTTGTGCCCATTCCCAGCTGAGCTCCCCATCCTGAAGTGGCCACCACCCAAGAAGGCAGGGAAGACATTGAGGACGTGCCATATACAGGCCTCACTGCCTGTGGGACTGGCCGCAGGGAGGCTTCAGAGGTAGTGGGAGGATAGTGGGGCCTATTTCAAAGCCTCAGAGCTGCCTCAGGTGAGCAGGACTTAAATATGGCAAAGTAAGGACTTCTTAGACCCCTCTTTTCTCTTAAACCATAAGAAAATGACAAGGAGACTAAGAACAGAAATGGCAATCTTGGTGTTAATAAGAGAACATCTCTAATGCCAAACGTCAATATGCTTGAAGCAGGGCTGCCAACAGCGGGGGAAACTCGTAAACTTGAGCACACAACAGGACCAGACCTTGTACACAGCTGGGGAGCAGGGAAAAGGCACAAGTGAGAAGGCACTCCCTATGGTGTGCAGATCCAGCATGGCATGGGAGATCACGGGAGGAGCCGGTGAGAAAACTTCAGAGGAAGTGATGACATTGACTTAAGTCTTTTGAGAATTCAAGAACTGTGATGGCTACTACAACTACCGGCAGAAATACAGTAGAGCAGGCTGGAGAATGTTCGCGTCTTGGTTGCCATGAAAGCACACTCAACGGAGACAGCAAGCCAGGCAGCACCAGGGCAGTGTACAATTCAAAAGCAGTCTTGTCTTCAGTGTTTGCAAGAAACCCTCCCAGGTCAGGGGCTCTCAGACTGTTTTGCTCTAGACCATTGGTAAGAAATACATTTTCATCACACACACATACACACAATTTACATTACTAAATACAATTTTCATTTAGAAGTACATACTCTTATTACATGTGATACATGCTGGTATCTTCTATATAATCCTATTCGATTTTCTAAATATAGATGTGGTGATAAGACCCTAAGATGATCCCCAGTGAACTGCACCTGCTGGTGTTGACACCTTTGGATACTCCCCTCCCCTCAACTCTGGGCACCTGTGACTTATGCTCCTATGGGTTAATAGGACATGGCAAAGGTGATCATATGCCACTCCCCAGACTATGTTATGTCATCAGACTGGAGTGAGAGAGCCTCCTTGTTGGCTCAGTGTATGGAGTGCCACGTTGAGGAAGCCCATGTGGTAAGGAACTGTGGAGGGCCTCCAGCAACTGTGGGCAGCCTCAAGGACCAAGGGTGGGCTCCCACCAACAACCAACGAAAGGCAGGAGCCCTCAGCTATACAGCCACAAGGAAATAAATTCTGTAAAAGGCCTGAATGAGCTTAGAAGTGGATTCTTCCCCAGTTAAGCCTCCAGATAAGAATGAAGCCCAGATGGCATCTTGATTGCAGCCCTATGAAACCCTGAACAAAGGACGCAGCAAAGCTGTTTGCATATTCCTGACCTACAGAAACTGTGAGATGATAAATATGTGTTGTTATAAGCTGCTCATTTTTTCATAATTTGTTATGCAACAATAGGAAACCAATCCAGCAGATTACAATCCACTAAATAGATTTCATGACCCCATCATGAGTTGTGGGCTGCAGTTTGAAAAACAAAGACTTGGCTGGGTGTATTGTGTCATACCTGTAATCCCAGCACCTTGGGAGGTCAAGGCAGAAGAACTGCTTGAAGCCAGGAGCTTGAGACCAGCCTGGGCAACAAAATGAGACCTCATCTCTACAAATTTTTTTTTAATTAAAAAAAATTAGCTGAGCATGGTGTTTTGCCCCTATAGTTCCAGCTACTCGGGAGGCTGAGATGGGAGGATTGCTTGAGCCCAGGAGTTAGAGACTGTAGCGAGCTATGATCACACTACTGCTCTCCAGGCTGGGTGACAGAGCAAGACCTCTTCTCTTTAAAAACAAAAAATGCAGACAGTAAACTGAAAGCAACACATATTTCTATATTCTACAGGAATGTGACCTTGTGATAACAGTAAATCTTGTAAGTGTATTTGTTTAAAAAAATGGATTTATGTGCCTGTAGAAGAGGACTAAACAAATGTAACGTGTAAGTATTTAGGATGATGATTCAAAAAAATTTTTTTGAAATGAAAGAAGAATCAAATCTGCAGATTTAAAAAGTGCACCATGTTATGGAGGAAAATGATATAGAAAAGTCATCACTCAGCCATACCCTGGTAAAGCAATTAGACTTCAAAAATAAAGAGAAGATAATTTGGGCATCTTCTAAAAAAGATCAAGTGACTCAGAAAGAGAAAAATAATAAGACTTGATTCAGATATCTCCTCCTCCACCATGGCAGAGCCTGCCAGCTGTCCAACAAAACCCCATTTTCTCTGCTTCCTGGGCACATAGCTCAACATTCCTACCCCCCCACTCTCCCCCACCCCCTGCCAATGCAGATAGGTGGCCAGTAGTGACTTAGTAGCAGAAGTAATTGTGCCATTTGGGGCCTAGCGTTAAGAAAGCTGCAGTCCAGTCCCCTCTCCAGACTCTTTTTTTTTTTTTTTTTTGTAGTGGGTGCTGAGGTCCTTAGGCTTGTTTTCAGGGTTTCTTCCTCTCCATGTTTTTTTTTCTGTTCTGACTCAGATCCAAGGTTCTTCCCCGCTTGCATTTTTCTAGCATCTCTTCATGTCCCTTGGGAGGAGCCAGGGATAGAAGAGGAAGCACCTTGTTATGTTAGGTATAGCTTTCTTCATATTATCAGACATAAGAGCAGGCATTGAAAGAGATGTTAAAATGTGTATCATTGCACAAGACTTCCTGGTCAATTTGAATGGCGATAATGTACCTTCTGAGAACACGTCTCAAGTCCCAAGTATTTATCCCGTCAAAGTTTTAATCTCCCTAGTGCCATATTGTTCTGCTCAGCGGGAGACTTCTAGGCTAAAAATACAAAGTCAAAGCAAAAAGGATTAGGGGAGAGGGCAAGCAATTACCTAAGCATCTGGTACTGTATAGGAAAATGTTAAAATGAATCGTTCAGGGGAAGGAAAGTATTCCTCTAACCTCACCCAAATGACTATGAATTTCTGCTTCATTTTAGCATTTGCATGTTTGCGTTCGTTTTTCTTGTCCCCCAGGTTCCTATGGGGCTCGTCCGAAGCATCCAGATGACACCGGCACATAAAGTAAGTTGTACGAGAAGAATATGAACATGAGAAATCCATCGCTTTAATAGCAAGCAGCAAACAAGCCTCCTCTTTGTCCAGAGAGAGGCATTACCCCATCCCTCAAGGTTGCCTGCTGCGAACAGCCCTGAGAAAAGGCGCCGATGAAGTGTGATCAGGGTTTGGCATTTGTGGAAATCAGAGTAACGGGCAGTGGTGTGAGAGACCCAGGAGGGCTATCTTTCCTCAATAGGGAGGAAGTGGAGGTGGCAAGAAAAGCACTTTTAAATGGAAAAGTGAAGAGGCTGTGGGAGCAGGATGGTCACTCAGTACTGGTGGAGGCCTCAGGTGCAGCTTTTGAGGCAATGTGGCAGTGACTCCAGCTGGTCTCCCAGGCCTGACCTTTACCTGACAATGTCTAGTCATTGAGGGAGGGAGGGAGGGAGAGAGATGGGAGGGAGAAGATATAAGAACAATTTGGAAGAGTAGAAAGGAAATAAAGTGAATCTGAGGTATTTGCGAAGGAGGCAGAATGATGTTTAGGGAGACACAAGATTATGGGAAGAGTGGCTAGGGTTTGCTTCTTGGATGTGAATTATTCGGCAAAAAGTTCTGCCAGGGCACGGGAGAAAGTCAGGAGAGAGATGAGCAACAGCAGAGCTGAGGATACCAGTTGGCGAGGAAAGTATCTGTGCAGGTCCCCATGGCAGGGCAAAGACTTCTGTAATCATATGCACTAGAGGCTGAGGTAGAAAATGCCTGGGAACATGGCCCATGTGCCAGCCCACAATAGGTCACACACACAAGCAAAGACGAGCAGGGGCTGGAGGGAGCTGGGGCTGGGGAAATTCTGTGCAGGATGGAACCTGCAGGAGAAACGAGGGAGTCCCAGGGCCACCCACTGACCCACACAGAGGAGCCAGCATTGGATGCTGCTGAGTCTGGAGATCTCAGGATAAGGAAGAGGACCACAGACGCATGCATGATTGCAGGAGCCCACAGGCCCTCCCTGCCCTCTGCTAATGAGCAATGGGCCGTTTCATACACCAGGAGGAAGGAGGAGAAGAACCAAGAGTGAGAGAAGACTCCCTCAGGAGCATCAAGAATGGGGGGAAAGTGATTAGATTTGGCAGAAAAGCTCTCTGAAGGAGACAGCATTTTAAAACTGAAGGTGACTGAAGAACCAAAATGAAGCTAAAATATAAAATTGATTCCTCTTAGCAGACAGAGAAAGAAAATTTCATTTTCTGAACACATCTTGACTTTATATTTTTAATTTTCCTGTTCATACCTCTTTCACCCAGTGGTAGAAGGTGACACAGTCCCATCACCCCAGAGCAGAGGCAGCCCAGACAGGGGCTTTCCTCCCGCAGTGGGACAGGCAGAGGTCCCTTTGGCAGCCCAGAGAACAATGGGCAAGGGGCACACTGCCCTGCAGAACCTGATGGCTCCAGGTCTCCTTTCACCTGCACAGATGATGAAAGCTGGCACCAGATGGCTCAGAGCAAGTGAGGAAAGCGCTCTCATCCCGTGTGCCAGTATTTCCCGCCGACACCCAGCATCCCGGGGAAGTGCACTCCAGCAGCTCGGATCAAGGGAAGGACAAGGACAAGAATAGCACTGCAGGGGCTTCGAAAACTCTATTGTCATTAGAACCACAGCCCACAGGCCGGGGAGGTGCCTCAAGCCTGTAATCCCAGCACTTTGAGAGGGTGAGGTGGGCGGATCACCTGAGGTCAGGAGTTTGACACCAGCCTGACCAACGTGGAGAAACCCTGTCTCTACTAAAAATACAAAATTAGCCGGGTGTGGTGGTGCATGCCTGTAATCTCAGCTACTCGGGAGGCTGAGGCAGGAGAATCACTTGAACCTGGGAGGTGGAGGTTGCGGTGAGCCAAGATCACACCATTGCACTCCAGCCTAGGCAACGAGAGCAAAACTCTGTCACAAAAAAACAAAAACAAACAAACAAACAAAAAACACAAAAGAACCACAGCCCACAAAAGCAGGAACAGGACCTATGCACTAAACCTAAACAGGGTGACTGACTGCTAGAAGAGGAGATTTAAGTCAAATCTAAAGTCTCCTCACATAATATCCAAATGCTTAGGATACAATCAAAACTCACTTGTCATACCAAGAACCAGGAAATTGCAAATGGAATGAGAAAAGACAATCAGCAGATACCACAGCAGGGTGAATCAAGGTTGGAACTATCTCCCCAAAATTTTAAAGTAGCCATCATACAAAAATCATTCAAAAGAGTAGTTACAAATATACTTTGCAAATGAAAAAAAATGAAGTCTCACTAAAGAAATAAAAGATATAAAAAGGAACCAAATGAAAACTATAGAATTGAAAAGTACCATAGTTGAAAAACAGAGACTTATTGGATGGGTGCAGTGGCAGAATGAATATGACAGAAGAAAAAAATCAATGAACCTGAAGATAAAACAATAAAAATTACTCAGTCTGAACAACAGAGAGAAAAAGACTTAAAAAGAAAAAAAAAAAAGAACAGAGTTTTCAGGACCTGTAAGACTATAACAAAAGATCTAACATTCATAAGCAGACAAAGAAAATAGGGCTGAATAAGTATGCAAAGAAATAATGGGCCAGGCACAATGGCTCATGCCTGTAATCCCAGCACTTTGGGAGGCCAAGGCAGGCAGATTACCTGAGGTCAGGAGTTCAAGACCAACCTGGCCAACATGGTGATAACCCTGTCTCTACTAAAAATACAGAAATTAGCTGGGCGTGGTGGCATGTGCCTGTAGTCCTAGCTACTTGGGAGGCTGAGGCAGGAGGATCACTTGAACTTGGGAGGCAGAGGTTGCAGTGAACTGAGATTGCACCACTGCACTCCAGCCTGGTAATAGAGAGAGACTCCATCTCAAAAAAAAAAAAAAAAAAAAAAAAGAGAGAAAGAATTGGTGAAGACTTTCTAAACATGGCAAAAGAACTAAGCTTATAGATTAAATTACCTAAGTGAACCCTAAATAAGATAAACCCAAGAAAACTCATGCCAAAACACATCATAATTAAATGAAAGGCAAAGAAAAAATATCTTGAAAACAGTCATCTGGAGCCGTGATACCAGAAGGAAGTGGAAACAATTTTTCAAGTGCTGGAAGAAAAAAACTATTCATTGTGAGCTGTATGTTTGGTGAAAGTATCCTTCAGGAATGACGAGGAAATAAAGACACATTCAGATGAAGGTAAAATAAGAGAATTTGTGGCTGGCAGACTGACTCTTAAAGAATGGCTAAAGGAAATTCTCTAAACAGAAAGGAAACGACAACAGAAGAAGACTTGGAAATCAGTAAGGAAAGAATAACAGAATGGACAAAAACAGGAGTAAATAGACAATCTTCCTTGTGAGTTTCTAAATCATATTTCATGGGTGAAACAAAAAATATAGCACCATCTGATGTGGTGTTTAATGTATGTGGAGGAAATACTTAAGACAGTTAAAAACTAGGCAAGATAAAAGAAATTAAGGAGAAGTAAGGTGTCTACAGTTCACCTGAAGTGATAACACTTTGTGTGACAGTAGAGTGTCACAATTTATGTATAAATACTGTAATGCCCAGAGAAACCACTAAGAAAACTATCCAGAGCAATATACTAAAAAATCACATATATATTTATATATCTCATTAAAATAAAGAAAATGTTGGCTGGGCGTGGCTGGGTGCGGTGGCTCACACTTGTAATCCCAGCACCTTGGGAGGTGAGCAGGGCAGATCACCTGAGCTCAGGAGTTCCAGACCAGCCTGGCCAACATGGTGAAATCCTGTCTCTAATTTTAAAAAAATACAAAAATTAGCCGGGCATGGTGGTGGGCACCTATAATCCCAGCTACTCGGGAGTCCAAGACATGACAATCACTTGAACCTGGCAGGGCAGAGGGGCAGAGGTTGCAGTGAGCTGAGACAGTGTCACTGCACTCTAGCCTAGGTAACAGAGTGAGACTGAAAAAAAAAAGTTAAAGAGAAACAGAGGAATAAGAAACAAAGAGAACAAACAGAAAAAAAAAAAAAGATAGTAAAATGAAAGACTTTAGCCCTAACATTTTAATAATTACTTCAAGTGAAATGATCTAAATACACTAAACAGAGATTGGAACAGTGGGTTAAAAAAAACCACAACCTAACTGTATGTTGCCTACAGGAAACTCAGCTGAAAAGCAATGACATAGGTAGGTTAAAAAAATATGTAAAATGATTATGCAAGCCTTCATTTTTAAAAAGTAGCCATGGCTATATTAATATCAGATAAAGTAGACTTCTAAGCACAGAAAAACACTAGGGACAAAGGAACATCACTTAATGATAAGAGGATTAATACACCAAGAAGACCTAACTCTGCATGCACCAAACAACAGAGCATCAAAACACTGAAGCAAAATTGATAGAGCTGAAAAGAGAAAAAGGTACATTCACAGTTAGAGTATGTTCTCTGATCACAGAGTATCAACTAAGAAATCGGTAATAGAAAGTCAATAAAAATATTCCCAAACTTGTATATTAAACATCACAATTCTAAACAATCCATGAAGCAATAAAAACTTTCAAATAAAAATTTAAAATACAGAGAAGAAGAAGAAAGAAAAATGAAAATATCATGCGTTAAATTTTGTGGAATACAGCTAAGGCAGTAGTGAGAAGGAAATGTAAGCACTAACTGCTTATGTTTAAAAGAGAAAAGATCTCAAATTAGTGATCTTAAGTTCTTACCTCAACAAGGTAGAAAAAGAAAACCTAAATTAAATCCAAACAAGCAGAAAGAGAGGAAATAATAAGAGCAAAAATCAAAGAAATTAATACAGGAAAACAATAGAGAAAATCAATGAAACAAAAGCCGGATCATTAACAAAAAATAATAAGTAATTGAAAAACCCCTAAGAAGGTTGATAACAGTAGAGAGAATATACAAATCTCCAATGTCAGAACAAAATGGAATATCACTATATCTGTTGTAGTCATTAAAGAGAAAGTAAGGGACTGCTATGAACAAGTTTATGCCCATAAATTCAAGAATATAGAAAATCAGACTAATTCCTTGAAAAGCACAAACTATCAAAATGCAACCAAGATAAAATAGATCACCTGAATAGTCACATAAGCATTAAAGAAATTTAATTTATAGCTAAAACACCTGTGAGAAAGTTTCCAGGCCCAGAGAGTTTCACTAGTGAATTCTACCAAACATTTAAAGAAGAGTTAATAGCAATTTTACACAATGTCTTCCAGAAAAATAGAAGAGAAAGCCCTTCCCCACTCTTTGTGTAAGGCAAGTATCATCCTGATACCAAAATTAGACAAAGACAGAAGAAAGAAGAGAGGAAAGACAGAAAGAGAGCAAGGGAAGAGAGGAAGGGAAGGAAGGGAGGGAGAAAAGGAGGGAGGGAGAGATGAAGGGAGGAAGGGAGGGAGGGAGGAAGGAAGGAAGGAAGGAAGGAAGGAAGGAAGGAAGGAAGGATGGATGGATCCATATCTCTTATGAACTTAGACATAAAAGTCATAAAAATACTGGCAAATTTAATCCAACAATGAAAAGAATTACACGTTATGATCAATTAGGATTTATTTCAGGCATGCAAAGTTGACTCAATATTCAAAAATCAATCAACATATCACTAGGCTAAAAAACAATAAGGTTTTATGAGCATATCAACTGACACCAAGAAAGTCTTTGACAAAATCCACCATCCACTCATGATGAAAATTTGCAAGATATTAATACTAGAAAGGAACTTTCTGAACTTGACAAAAAGCATTTACCCAAAGAATTACAGCTAACATCGTAGTTAATAATGAAGAACCAAATGCCCTTCCCTAAGATCAGGAGCAAGGCAAAGATGTCCAAACTTACTACTCATATTCAACATAATACTGGAAGTTCTAGCAAGTACAACATGGCAAGAAAAAGAATTAAAAGGCATACAGATTGGAAAGAAAGAAATAAAACTGTCCCTATTGACAGATGACATGATCATCCACACATAGAATCTAGAAGAATTTTCCTCAACAAACCTCTTAAACTAACAAGAGAGTCCAGCACATTTGCACAATACAAGATCAACACACAAAAATCAACTACATTTTTATATACTAGCAACAAACATGTGGAAACTAAAATTAAAAACACAGTGCCCTTTACAATTGTACCCTCCCCAATGAAATAGGTGTAATTCTAAAAGAACATGTACAGAATCTACATACTGAATGTTGCAAAAATGCTGACAAAAAAAAAACAAAAGAAGAGCTAGTTAAATGCAGAGACATACTGTGTTCATGGATTGGAAGACTCAACATAGTAAAGATGTCAATTCTCCACAAACTGATTTGAGGATATAACAAAATGCCTATCAAAATCTCAGCAGTTTTTCTTTTTTTTCTCCCTCCCTTCCTTCCTTCCTTCCTTTCTTTCCTTCTTCTTTCTTTCTCTTTCTTTCCGTTTCTTTCTTTTCTTTTCTTTTCTTTTGCTTTCTTTTCTTTTCTTGATGGAGTCTTGCTCTGTTGCCCAGGCTGGACTGCAATGGCACAATCTCAGATCACTGCAATCTCTGCCTGCCGGGTTCAAGCAATTCTCATGCCTCAGCCTCCCGAGTAGCTGGGATTACAGGCGCCTGCTACCACACCTGGCTAATTTTTGTAATTTTATTAGAGACAGGGGTTTCACCATGTTGGCCAGGCTGGTCTCAAACTCCTGACCTCAAGTGATCCACCTGCCTCGGCCTCCCAAAGTGCTGAGATTACTGGCGTGAGCCACCGTGCCCGGCCTCAGCAGTTTTTCATACTGAGGCAGGAGGCCAAGCTGGTCTTGAACTCCTAACCTCAAGTGATCTGCCTGCCTCAGCCTCCCAAAGTGCTGGGATTACAAGCGTGAACCACCATGCCTGGCCTCAGCAGTTTTTCATACTGAGGCAAGAGGACATAGAGAAGCAGATTCTAAATGTATATGGAAAGGCAAAGGTCCTAGAACAGCTAAAACACTTTGAAAAAGAACTAGAAAATGGAGCTGGGTGCAGTGGTGCATATCTGGAGTCCCAGCTACTCAGGAGGCTAAGGTGGGAGAATCAGTTGAGCCCAGTTCAAACATAGCCAGGCAACATAGCAAGACCCTGTCTCTAAATAAGTAAATAAATAAATCGAGTGGGAGAAATCACTCAACCTGATGTTTAGACTTACTATAGCTACAGCTGTTAAGACTGTGATACTGGTGAAGGTATAGACACATAGATTAACAGAACAGGATACAAAACCCACACAGGCATGCCCATCTGATTTTTCTTTATTTTTATTTTTATTATACTTTAAGTTTTAGAGTACATGTGCACAACGTGCAGGTTAGTTACATATGTATACATGTGTCATGTTGGTGTGCTGCACCCATCAACTCATCATTTAACATTAGTTATAGCTCCTAATGCTATCCCTCCCCTCTCCCCACCCCACAACAGGCCCCGGTGTGTGATGTTCCCCTTCCTATGTCCATGTGTTCTCATTGTTCAATTCCCACCTATGAGTGAGAACATGCCATGTTTGGTTTTTTGTCCTTGCGATAGTTTGCTGAGAATGATGGTTTCCAGCTTCATCCATGTCCCTACAAAGGACATGAACTCCTCATTTTTTATGGCTGCATAGTATTCCATGGTGTATACATGCCACATTTTCTTAATCCAGTCTATCATTGTTGGACATTTGGCTTGGTTCCAAGTCTTTGCTATTGTGATTTTTCATAAAGTGCAAAAAATAATTAAATGGAGGAAGGATCACCTTTCAACAAATGATGCTGAAACAATGGGACACCCACAGGAAAACGAATGGACCCAAACCTCACATCTTATATAAACATTCACTGAAAATGGGTCACAGACATAAATGTGAAAGGTAAAATTATAAAGCCTTTAGGAAAAATAAATAGGAGAAATCATCTGGATTTAGGGTTAGCTAAAGAATTCCTGGACTTAGCTAAAGAATTCTTGGACTTGGCTCCCAAAGCACAATACATAAAAGGGAAAATTATAAATGGGACATCATCAAAATTTTAAAATTTTGCTCTGTAAAAGCATAAAAAAAAATGCAATTAGAAAATTGGCAAGGCTGGGTGCCGTGGCTCACATCTATAATCCCAGAGCTTTGGGAGGCTGAGGCGGGAGGATCACTTGAGCCCAGGAGTTTGAGACCAGCCTGGGCAACATAGTGAGATGCCGTCTCCACAGGAAAAAAAAAATTTAATCAGTGGGGCATGGAGGCACACACCTGTGGTCCCATCTACTCAGGAGGTTGAGGTGAGAGGATCAGTTGAGCCTGGGAGGTCAAAGCTGCAGTGAGCCCTGCCACTGCACTTCAGCCTGAGTGACACAGTGAGATGAAAGAAAAGAAAGAAAAGGAAGGAAAGAAGGAAAGGAGGGAGGGAAGGAGGAAGGAAGGAAAGGAAGGAAGGAAGGGAGGAAGGAAGGAGCGAATGAAAGAAAGAGGAAGAAAGGGAGAGAGAAAGAGAAAAGAGAAAAGAGAAAGAAAGTGAAAATAAAGAAATTGGGCAAAAGGCAATGAATAGACATTTTTCCAATGGCCTATGTGTCTGGCAAATAAGCACATGAAAAAATGTTAATCACTCTCCTTTAGGCAAATTAAGACCATGCTGACATATCACCAGACACCTATTAGGACAGCTTTAAAAAGCAGTGATCCATCAAATGCTGGGGAGATTGCAGAAAAACTGGATCTCTCATATTAGTATGAATGTAAAACGGTACAGCCACTCTGGAACATAGCTTGATAGTTTCTTTTCAAACTAAGAAATGCACATAAGATACGATCAGTAATTTCACCACTGGTCCTGTATCCCAGAGAAGTGAAAGCCTATGTCCACAACAAAATACATACACACAGGTTTATAGCAGCTTTATTTGCAGTAGCCCAAAACTGGAAATAATCCTGATGTCCTTCAGTAGACGAATGGTTAAAAAAGGTGTGGGAATTTCCACACCACAGACTATTACTCACCAATAAAAAGGAATTCAGGGCCTGGGGTGATGGTTCACGCCTGTAATCCCAGCACTTTGGGAGGCTGAAGCAGGTGGATCATGAGGTTAGGAGTTTGAGACCAGCCTGGCCGATACGGTAAAACCCCATCTCTACTAAAAAATACAAAAATTAGCCAGGCATGGTGATGCACACCTGTAGTCCCAGCTACTCAGGAGGCTGAGGCAGGAGAAATCGCTTGAACCCAGGAGGCATAGGTTGCAGTGAGCCAAGATCACACCACTGCACTCCAGCCTGGGCAACAGAGTGAGACCCTGTCTCAACAACAACAAAAAAAAAAAAGACAAAGGAATCAGCTACAGATATGGCAACAACTTGGATGCATCTCAAGGGAACTATGCAGAATGAAAAAAGCCAGTCTCGAAGGTCACATACAGTATGATTCCATTTATAAATAATCTTGTAATAGTGACATTATAGAGATGGAGAGTGGATTACTGGTTGCCAGGGGTTAGAGATGGGAGGCAAGGAGGGCAGACCTCTTATGTCTTTTCCCCCTAGCTGCTCTGAGCCCACATGAGCACTTTCTCTTAATTCCCCAAGACAGGTCTAACTTCACAGCACACGAATGGTGTGCTGATGTTTTCCGGGGGAAGGACAGGAGAATCCGTATTGCACACTACAGTTAAGGAAGCCTCATCGCAATTCCTCTCATTGGCTCCGTGTTTCTTCCCATAGTTCCATCAGTTTTCTCACCTCTTTTCTCCTCCTTACCTCCACCCAGCATAAACTCTAAAATCCACATCATTGCCCATGGACACATGGGAAGTCAATTCTTGCCTGTACTTTTCACACCCTACTCAGCAAAACAAAAGCGTGTAGCTTCTAAATGACTGCCATTTATGATTTCAGGCATACCTGGGTAGCAGGTAAGGATCATGCTTATTCGGGGTTGTTGGGGAGGTCTCAGTGCATCTACTTATTATGATTATTATTACATGAATATATCCCCTTCTAGCCCATTTGCATCTTGAGTGCAGGGACTCTCTTATTCAACTTTTTATCACTCTCTCTTTTAAAAATCTCAAGTGCGGCCGGGCGCGGTGGCTCACGCTTGTAATCCCAGCACTTTGGGAGGCCGAGGTGGGTGGATCACGAGGTCAGGAGATCGAGACCATGGTGAAACCCCGTCTCCACTAAAAATACAAAAAAATTAGCCGGGCGTGGTGGCGGGCGCCTGTAGTCCCAGCTACTCGGAGAGGCTGAGGCAGGAGAATGGCGTGAACCCGGGAGGCGGAGCTTGCAGTGAGCCGAGATTGCGCCACTGCACTCCAGCCTGGGCGACAGAGCGAGACTCCGTCTCAAAAAAAAAAAAAAAAAAAAAAAAAAAGTAAAAATCTCAAGTGCTTAGCACAGTGCCTGAAAATAGAAGTTTAAAATATTTGCCATGGGAACAAATAATTAAGTGAATGAACACTATAAGGCACCTGTGACTTATCTTCTTTCTTTCCTTCCTTCCTTCTCTCCTTCCTTTTTTCTTTCTTTTCCCCCTTTCTTCATTTCTCCTTTTCTTTTGACTTTGGTCTAACATATTGTTTCAGTGCCTAAAAGATGTTGACCAACTACAGCCCACTTTGCCTGTTTTTATAAATAAAATTTTATTGAAACATAGTGACATTCATTCATTTATGTATTGTCTATGGTGTGTTCATACAATAGAAGAGTTGAATAGCTGTGATGGACAGTAGAGTCCACGAGACCCAAAATATTTACTATCAAGTCTTCTACAGAAAAACTTTGCCAACCCCTGCTTTTCAGGGATTGGTTGATGAGAAATTTTATATTCCATTCCTGAGTGATAACTCAAGTACAAAACTCATTATCTCATAAAGATATTTTACATTATTTTCCCTACTGTGCCCAGAATATCAGTCATTCATATAATTTAAGAGGAATCTTCCACATCGTCTATTCTGTCTCCTTTGTCTGCAGCTGAGGAAAATAAAGTCTGTATGGAAAGACTTTCATGAAACCTTCCCCAAAATCATCTTACCTGCTTTACATGTGGTCCAACTTCAAGAAGCCGGCATGAATTAGTCTTATTAGTAATTCCAAAAACTAAATTCGGGGCAAAATTTCTACCCATGCATTTGGATGGAACATTTGTACTCAATGGGAAAGCTAAGGCACAATCCAAACAAGTCGTAATTTGCCTCTGAACATTCTTGCCTCCAGAACACACGATGGCTTCCTACTCCAAAGGGAAGCAAAGGACCAGTAATGCTTCCTTGCCCCACCATTACTTTTATATTTTATTATTTCTAATCAATAAGATTCTATTAGTAATTTTTTAAAAGTTTTAGATACGAGAAGTAGTTTTATCAAATGCAGCCTGTGATGCTTCTGCAGCATACATTTTATTAATGGACGTTACTTTTAGGTCAGTTTTAGGTTTATAGGAAGATGAGCAGGAAGTAAATATAGCCCCCTCTTTCCACCCCACCCTAACTAGCAGTTTCCCCTATTGTTAACATCTTGCTTTGGGATGGTACATTTGTTTCCATTGATGAACCAATATTGATGCATTACTATTAACTGAAGTCCATCATTAACATTAGGGTTCACTCTTGTGTTGTTCATTCGACAACCAAACACATAATACCGTGTGTCATCATTATAATACCATATAGAATAGTTTCACTGCCTTCAAAATCCCATGTGCTCTACTGTATTCATCCCTCTCCTCTTCCTCCTGTGCTTCCCAAATCCCTTTATATCATTGATGTATAGTTTTGCCTCTTCCAAAATGTCATATAGTCGAAACCATACATTACATAGCCTTTTCACATTGGCTTCTTTCACTTAACAATATGCATTCGTGTGCAGGTTGTGTAGACATAAGTTTTCAACTCATAGCGTAAATACCAAGGAGTGTGGTTGCCTGATGTATGGGAAGAATATGTTTAACTTTGTAAAAACACTGCCAAATTTTCTCCTAAAGTAGCTAGGCCATTTTGCTTTCCCACTAGCAGTGAATGAGGGTACCTGTTACTCTGCATCTTTACTGGCATTTGGTATCATCAGTATTTTAGATTTTAGTTATTCTAATAGGGGTCTCCTTATTGCTTGAATTTCTGTTTCTCTGATGTGTTGCACTGCATTTGCATCACTATAAAGAAATATCTGAAGCTGGCAATTTATAAAGAAAAGAGGTTTAATTGGCTCATGGTTCTACATGCTACACAGTAAGCATGGCACTAGTACCTGCCCCTGTTAGGGCCTCAGGAAGTTTACAGTCATGGTGAAAGGAGAAGGAGGAACAGGGGCACCACATGGTGAGAGCGGGAGCAGAAGAGAGAGTGGGGAGGTGCCACACTCTTTAAACAACCAGATCTCACATGAACAGAGTGAGAACTCACTCATTATTGTGAGGACAGCACCAAGCCATTCATGAAGGATCCTCCCCCATGACCCAAACACCCCCAACTAGGCCCCACCATCAGCATTAGGGATTACAGGGATTACATTTCAACATGAGATTTGGAGAGGACAAGCATCCAAGCTATATCATCTAATAGCATATAATGTTGAGCATATTTTCCTATGCTTGCTTTTAAGCTGTATATCTTCTTTGGCGAGGTGTCTGTTCAGATGGTTTGTCAACTTAATTGGGCTGTTTTTTTCTATTGCGAATTTTTAAAGAGTTCTTTGCATATTTTGGATACACGTCCTTTACCAATAGTGTTTTACAAATATTTTCTCCTAGTCTGTGACTTGTCTTTTAATTGTCTTAACAGTATCTTTCACAGATAAGAAGATTCTAATTTTTTTTTTTTTTTGAGACAGAGTCTTCCTCTGTTGCCAGGCTGGAGTACAGTGGCACAATCTTGGCTCACTGCAACCTCTGCCTCCTGGATTCAAGTGATTCTCCTGCCTCAGCCGCCTGTGTAGTTGGGACTACAGGCGCGTGTCACCACGCCCAGGTAATTTTTGTATTTTTAGTAGAGACGGGCTTTCGCCATGTTGGCCAGGATGGTCTCAATCTCCTGACCTTATGATCTGCCCAGCTTGGCTTCCCAAAATGCTGAGATTACAGGCGTGAGCCACCGCACCCAGCCCAGAAGATTCTAATTTTAATGAAGTCCCACTTACCACTTTTTTTTTTTTTTTTTTTTTTTTTTTTTTTTTTTGTGGATCATGTTGTTAGCATCATATCTTAAAACTCATTATCAAAACCAAGGTCATCTAGATTTTTCCTCATGTTATCTTTTACATGTTTTATAGTTTTGTGTTTTACATTTAGATCTATGATTTATTTTTTTCGAACTAACTTCTGTGAGAGGTGTAACATCTGTGTCTAGATTCTTTCCTTTTCTTTTTCATAAGGAACTCCAGTTCCAGCACCATTTGTTAAAAAGACTATCTTTTCCCTTTCTCCATTGAATTGGTTTTGATCTGTCTATTCTTTCACCAATGCCACACTATTTTGATTATTGTAGCTTCATAGAAAGACTTGAAGTCAAGAAGAGTACGACTTCTTTGTTCTTCTTCAATATTGTTTCAACTATTGCATCTTTTTGCCTTTTCATGTAAACCTTAGAATCAGTTTGCAGATGTCCACAAGGTAGCTTTCTAGGATTGCACTGAATCTATGGATCAAATTGGAATGAACTGACACATAACAAGATTGAGTCTTCTTATCCATTAACATAGTTTGTCTTTCCATTCATTTAGATCTCCTTTGATTTATTTCATCAGAGATTTGTAGTTTTTCTCACATACCTTTTTTACTTCTTTTGTTAGCATAATACATATTTCTCCCTCTCTCTCTTTTGGTAATAATATTAATGGTGTTGTATTTTGATTTCAAATTCCAATTGTTCATGGCTGGTATATAGGAAAGGAATTTACTTTTGGGTATTAAGCTTGTATCCTGCAACCTTGCTATAATCTAGAACTAATTAGTTCTAGATTTGTTTGTTTCTTTGTTTGTTTTCTCAGTTCTTTGGGATTTTCTACATAGACAATCATGTCATCTGTGAACAAAGACAATTTTATTTTCTCCTTCACAATTAATGTACTTTTTATTTCCTTTTTTGTCTTATTGTCTACAGTGTATTTTCAAAGCAATATATAACTACAAATATGATTACAGATAACAAGGTGCATCTTTTAAGCCAAGGTCTATAGTATTTTAATTATAAGTTTTAAATGCATTTTCTAAACACTAGATAAAGTTCTTAAAAAACACGGGATTTCTTTCAATGTATTTCCATAGTCTATCACAGAGTCTGTACATGGTAAGCACTCAATGAGTATGTAGTGGGAATGAATGTACGACGTAATTTTAAAACTTAACATCTATGTCTGGGGTTTAAGCAGAAAATAGAATTCACATCAGATGCTTCAAATGAAGAGACTTTAACACAGTGGACTCTCAACCATGACTGCCATTAGAATCAAAATTCCCCCTGTCTGAGAGTGAGACATGGGCTTCTCAGTCATTCCAATGGCCAGCAGTAGTTAAAAATCAGTAATAAAAGGGCTACTTGTAGACGTGTAGACAAAATTAAGAAAGTCAAAAAGGGATGTTGAGGCACTTGCTTTATAAATGAAGAAACTGAGGCCGGGCGCGGTGGCTCACGCTTGTAATCCCAGCACTTTGGAAGGCCGAGGTGGGCGGATCAGGAGGTCAGGAGATCAAGACCACGGTGAAACCCTGTCTCTACTAAAAATACAAAAAATTAGCCGGGCGTGGTGGCGGGCGCCTGTAGTCCCAGCTACTTGGAGAGGCTGAGGCAGGAGAATGGCGTGAACCTGGGAGGCGGAGCTTGCAGTGAGCCGAGATTGCGCCACTGCACTCCAGCCTGGGAGACAGAGTGAGACTCCGTCTCAAAAAAAAATAAAATAAAATAAAATAAAAAATAAATAAATAAATAAATGAAGAAACTGAAGCTGAGTGAGGAAAAGTAACTAGCTGAAGGTCATAAAGGTAGTTCATGGCTGAGATGGGCTTCAATCCCAGGGATGTCTAATTCTATACTCCATGCTGCCTTCCAAATGAGTTTTTCTCTGGAACAAAATGTAATATTTGACCAAGCCCGAAGTAAAAAAACACTTTCAAAGTAAGCACAAGATGCTCCTTTACTTAAAACCACATCAAATAGATTAAGATCAAAGTTTCCCTTGTGTTCTCAAAAGAATTAGCGCCTGAAATAAAACCCATCTAGTTTTTGTGACTAATATAAGACATGTGATGCTGTCTCCTTTTCTCTCCATCTTGCAATAAAATCATGTCTGGATTTTTCTGGAAAGAGAATGATGAAATGTCAGAATGACAGATATATCTGCTAATGTGTGGTCTAGGAGACGGGACCCCTGGCAGGGAGTGGGTTAGGAGGGCAGAGAAGATGTTGACCTCTGATTAGAGCAAATGCCCAGACCTGGATTTCAAAAGCTCTTTCCTTTCCAGTGTTGCCATGCATAGCATCCTAGCTTTACCTCTGAACTAAGAACTTCATGCAAATATATTTTCAATTCATCTGCCACTTATTGTTGACTAGATTATAAACCACTTAAAGCTTCTGAGACCAGCAGGTACCTCTTAAAATGAAGTGATCTCCTGGTTTTGTGTAACACGCATTTGTCTTTAAAATGCTTTATATTTTTTATGAATTTCTCCCTCATATAACCTAATTCACAACTCCATTCTATTTGGTACACCTTGCATGTCCGTAGACTATTCATGCTGAAGCCTCTTCTCACTACAAAATGAAAGATAAAATGAAATGATTCTCAGGAAGGTGCTCAGCTTAAACTGAAGCAAGTTCAGTGGATGCCAGTGGCACCCTGATCTGAAGAAACATCTCAGGGTCTGTGGCACTTGCACGTCAAAGGAAGGTGTGAGCCCAAAGGTCTGGACCCAGCTTATAGAAATGGGATGCCAGTCATCAAATACTGTAGAAGGAAGCAGAACTGAGAGAGAGAGAGAGAAAAAAAGCACTGTAGACGATCCTCATGGAGGAGTTCTTCAGATAGTAGAATATACAGGTGAAAGAAAGAAGGAAGGAAATCAAGATCCAAGTCAAAATCTTGGTCCAGAGGTCTTCAGCCTCGTTCGCATTCTTATGATAGAAGATGCAGGCATCAACCAAGGAGTAGCTCTCATGGCTCTAGAAGGAAACTAACTCGAAGTTGTTCAAGGGATCGAAAGAAATCCTATGGAGTTAAGAGGTCTAGGTCAAAAAGCAGAATAAGAAGATCTAGGTCAAGGCCTTGTCCACGTTCTCACAGTCGGAGCAGTGAAAGGTCCAGCCACAGAAGAATGCATAGTTGGTCTCGGGATAAAGAACAACATAAAGGCAGAGATAAAGAGAAAAGGGGAAGGATTAAGGGAAGGATTACATAACATCAAACATGGGGAATCTGGAAACATCAAAGCTGGATTAAACCATCTGCCACCGGCTGAAGAGGCCAAAGCCAGAATACAGCTGGTTCTTGAAGCTGCTGCAAAAGCTGATGAAGCATTGAAAGCCAAAGAAAGAAATGAGGAAGAAGCAAAGAGAAGAAAGGAGGAAGATCAAGCCACCCTGGTAGAACAAGTGAAAAAAGTAAAAGAAATGGAAGCTGTTGAAAGTGATTCCTTTGTTCAGCAGACATTCAGATCAATTAAGAAGTCAAAAAGTTAGTGGAATCTAGTGAAGCGAAACATGCAACTTCGACATCAGGACCAACATTAGCAGGTGTTGATCCACCCAGTACTGAAAACGAAATACAACTGAGCAGCATCCCTACTTCTATCAAATACCAAGATGACAATTCCCTGGCCCATCCAAATTTATTTATAAAGAAAGCTGGTGCTTAGCAAAAATGATTCAGAGGCTAATTGCTCTCTGACAAGAAAGACTAATGGGCAGTCCTGTGGCCTAAGTAATATACATATGGTTGGATTGGATGGCCAGCAGAAACATTGGAAATGTAGGTTTTTAAATACCAATATTAACTTTTTGCCCTTAAAAAGAATTCAGCTGATTATATAAAAAGGTAATCTCATTTCATTCTTCTTTCATGTAGGCTTGACTATTTGTTGATTTGAATCAACATGCTTGTTTTTAAGCTGTATATTTTAAACTGTAATATTGTGAAAATTAAAACATAAAATTTAAGAATTCATGAAAATGTTACACTGTTAATAAAGCTAATCATAGATTTTTTAAAAAGATTATCTGGGTGTGGCACGTGCTCTGCAGTAGACTGCAGTTTCCAGAGCCCTTGCTTTTCAGGGGAACCCAACCCATTATGCTCAGCATCAGCACATATTCTTTTTCTCAGCTCTTGAAGGCTAGTTATTTAATGTTGTTTGATTTGTGATAAATTAACTCACCTTTTCACCCCGGAGAGAAAGCTTGTCCTAATAAAATGCTTACTTAGTGTCTCATAGTCTCTGCCATTTTAAGGGATCTCACAGTATTTCATATTCTCTCTCTCTCTCTCTATATATATATATGTGTGTGTGTGTATTTAATTTTGACAAATTAAAAATTATAGGGAGATACAGAGAATAAAGATACAGAGAATAATGTCATAAATACTTTTGTACTTATTACACAGAAAAACAAATCTAGACATTTTATTTCAGACACATTTATCAAAGAACATAAAAACATTGGAGAGAACATTGAAATCTCTATTTTTAATTTTCTAAGCCTCATTCCCCTACATCAATCCCCAGAAGCTGCCACTACTCTGAATTTGATTTTTTTAGCCTTATTTTGTTTGCAAAATATTATTTTGCACGGTTTAGTATTTATACCATTAATTCAATTAAAATTTACATAAATGGTATCACACCTTATGTTTCATTCTGAAACATTTTTATCCGTTTTATTTCTGTAAAATGTATGCATGTTGATACATATGGTTCTGGATCATTTCTCTTATTTACTGTAATATTCTACTATATGACTGTAATTTATTCATCTGTTTCTTCTTTTAGACATTTTTGGATGTCCCTGGGGCCTTTCCCTCTTATGAATAGCACTGCTGCTATGAACACATTTTTGTACACATCTTTTGGTACACATGTGCAAGTCTTTTTCCAGGTGTTCTCTCGGTCATAAGGAAAGGATGTTTCTAACTCCTCTATAAGTTGCCAAACTACTCTTCTGAGTAGTTCTTCCACTAGCAAAATGAGAATTTCTGCTTTTTCATATTCCAGTCATCATTTGATACACTAAATTCCTTTAAAATACTTTGCTAGTCTTATGAGTTTGAATGGATCTCCTCTTGTTTCATTTTGTATTTCCCCAACTATTAGTGAGGTTTAGTGTCTATTCAATTATTGAGCCATGAGTTTTCTTCTTTTAAGATTAAAATGTCTGTTTTGTCCGTTGGACTGCTTTTGTCCAAGTGATGTGTAAGAATTCTTCAGATCTTTTTATACCAAGCTTTTGCTTATTGTTGATGTTCCAGATCTATTTCCCGATATTGTGTCCAGAGTTGGTTCCTTTCGGTGGGTTCGTGATCTCACTGACTTCAAGAATGAAGCCGCGGACCTTCGTGGTGAGTGTTACAACTCTTAAAGGTGGCACTGACCCAAAGAGAGAGCAGCGGCAAAATTTATTGTGAAGAGCAAAAGAACAAACAGTCCAGAGTGTGGGGACCTGATTGCAGCTGCTGGCTGGGGTGGCCAGCTTTTATTCCCTTATTTTCCACACCCATGTCCTGATGATTGATTGGTCCATTTTACAGGGTGATGATTGGTCCATTTTACAGGGTGATGATTGGTCCATTTTACAAACCTTTAGCTAGCTACAGAGCACTGATCAGTGCGTTTTTACAGAGCACTGATTGGTGCATTTTACAAACTTCTAGCTAGCTACAGAAAAGTTCTCCAAGTCCCCACTCAACCCAGGAAGTCCTGCTCACTTCACCTCTCAATATGTCTCCTATATTTAGTTTGTCTAGCGTGTCCTCTGTAGTACTCAATTTTTTAACTGTGATTAAGTCAAATGTATCAATTTTTAATTTATCAGCTAATTAATTTTCATGTAGTCAGATTTTCTCATGAGTTAATCAGTCATTTTAAAGAATCATCTTTCATTTTGGTTTGCCTGCTTGGTTTGTTGGTTTCTCTTTCTTTGATTTCTGTTCTTATATTTACTAATCCTTTCCTCTCCTTATTTCAGCAGACTCTATTTTTATTTTCTAGCTTTGACTACTACCTTCATCTTAGTCTTTCAACAAATTCATTTTAATTCACTTTGTCTGCATTTTTCATATTTTGAAGTATACAGTACTTTTAGTGACAACAGTTCTAGAGATTTTCCTTCTTAAACCATGGTACACTTAAAATTTTTAAGTTTAAATAAAATAATTTATATACATACTAGAAAAGGAAAACGGAAGTTATCTTCCATTTCTCCTGTCCCTCTGTTCCCTCCCCAGATGAGGGCAACCAGATTATTAGAGCGCCAACTTGGGTTACTTAAACTTTATGTTATGTAAGATGAGAAAAATTGGTGTTTATTTGAAATGATACATATTATTTACTTTTCTGTTACATAAATGCTATCATTTAAACAAAATGAAATGATGAATTTATTATTTAAACAAAAACAATAGAACTAGTTAACAGTGGCAATTAGTAGGCCTGATTAAACAAAAAATATGTGTGAGGAAAATGTAACAATATTTTCATAATTTTTTAATTCTCTGACATCAACTTATTTTACTCTTTATTACATTTAATAAATTTTGTAGGTCATATAATTGTGTATTCTCAAGATACATGTGAATGTTTTAACAAGGAGAATGTACAATAGGACTAACTAAAGAGAGATTACCTATATTTAGTTGAAAACAACAATGACATCTTTTTTCTGTACCATGAGACAGTGGGATATTTTTACTCTTTCTGTTTCATTTTTCTTAATACTTCCCTGGACTGCTGTACTCTTAAGTCACATCAGTCACCTCACTCGCTCATCACTCAATGCCCCATCGCAGGGAACCCCAAGTTGTGGGTGCCAACATCAGTGGGCAGTGGCCATGGTAGCAGGGGATCTATGCTGTACTCAGCCCCTATTTTTTAGGATGCCCTATGGGTTTTGTACTTTTCCCTCAACTTTCCTCACCCATCATGAAAAACTGAGACGTCTTGTATCCTAGGACTGAGGATTTTTCCGGAGTGTGGGACTGACAGTCCTGAGCGAGCCTGGGCACCTGGCCACCCCAGCAAAGTAGTAATTTTAGCTCTCTTAGCTGGTTCTCTTGGTCTTAGTCTCCATATGGCTAAATAACATACTTATATTGCTATTTCTTGATTATTCTATCTCAGATATCATTTACTGTGTTTTAGTATGAAAATGAGGATTTGACTTTCTTTCCAAATCCTTTTTTCTTAGCTCCAGTGTATTTCTTTTTGTTGTTTTACACATTCACTTTTTTTGGAGAAAACCATGCAGTGGCTTCCCAAGAAGTGTTGCATGTGAGGGGAGTTTTTTTAAAAAATAAGTGTCTGTGCATCGACTCCCACCCCCCACCCCATCGTTTCCCATCTGGAAAAAGCACACAGAATTGTTTCCAGATAACTCTAAAACAATGGCTTTACAAAGAAAAAGAGTCTTATCCCAAAAACACACTCTTTTCACTTATCCCCAAAGGAGACTAACCATAAAAAGTTTTCAAAACTGAATCAAGATGTCAACACCTTCATTTTTAAGAAGGACTCTAAGGTACCTATGCTGCCAAAATGCCTGCACCATCCTCTCGCTCCATTTCCACATTTGCAGGGGCTTTGCTGCATTCTTAGGACAAGATCTTTTCAAGGCAACTCTTATTAAAATGTGTTAGCTATTTCCTTATAGAGCATCAAGATAAGAAAGGCTGATAATATTATTAACTATGCCCCTGCTTTGATGTGGTTATGGGAAATTGAGCAGCTCAGCTTTCCTCGTCACTGGCACTAACCTTTCACACCAGGATTTCCTGCAGTTTAAGGGTGAGAGACTGGCTTGGGGAATGGCGATGTCTTATAGCAAGCCTCACTTGCTTTTTACACGTGGTTCCTACAGACTACTCAATTTTGTCCAAAATTTAATGCTCACCTTTCTTTACAGTGCCATCTGCTGCTGCCTCTGACTACTGCATTTTCCCCCGTTTGCTTAGTCCACACCGTGTAGTAAAAGATGGGAAAGAGAAAGCCATCCACTCATTAAAGTAATTGGTTTGGCATATACTAAGCATCAGGCACTTTTTTTTCAGACACTACAGAAATATGTCGACACAGGCAAAATGTTGTATTTTCTGTACCCTATAGTGTCACTTAATAATAGGTACATTAGGCTGGGCACGGTGGTTCACGCCTATAATCCCAACACTTTGGGAGGCCGAGGTGGGTAGATCACCTGAGGTCAGGGGTTCAAGACCAGCCTGGCCAACATGGCTAAACCCCGTCTCTACTAAAAATACAAAAATTAGCTGGGCATGGTGGCTCATACCTGTAATCCTAGCTACTCAGGAGGCTGAGGCAGAAGAATCACTTGAACCCGGGAGGCAGAGGTTGCAGTGAGCCGAGATTGCGCCACTGCACTCCAGCCGGAGATAAAACGAAACTCTGTCTGAAAAATAAATAAATAAAATGATAGGTACAATAAGTAACATCGCGGAGTGATATCAAAGAAAAATTTAACAGATAAAATGCAAAGAGACTGATGGGGTGCTGTTTTATACAGGGTGGTCATGAAAGACCTTTCTGCTAGCTATTTCTGAATGTAGTGTTGGCATTGAGCCATGTAGATGTCTGGGAGAAAATTTTCAGGCCTAGGATCAGCAAATGTGGAGATCTAGGAGGATCATTCAGCAGAGGGAACAGCAAATACAAAGGTCCTGAAGTAGAAGCACCTGGGGCATTTTCCAGGCTGTAGGAGGAGGTGGTGCCCGAAAGCAGAGTGAAGGAGTGAGGCGTTGCTGATGGGGGCTGAAGTGGAAGCCATGACCAGGTCATGGAACATTATGTTGGCCATAGTGAGGACCCCGAATTTTTCTAGGTATGATGGGAAGCTACTGGGCAGTTTTGAGCAGAAGAGTATCACAATCACATTCAGATTTTGAAAGAATTGCTCTGTTATGCAAATAGCCAAGAGCAGAAGAATAGACAATGATGCCATCCTGAGGGCTAGCAATGGAGGTGAAGGGAAGAGATTCTGGGTTTTGGATATATGTGAAGAGAACGCTGAAAGGATTTGGGAGCAGGTTAAATATTGAGTGTGAAACAAACACAGATGTCAATGATGATGCAGAGTTTTGGCCTGAGCAGTAGCATGAATGGCGGTGCCACTTTCTGAGACTGAGAATCCTGCTGGAAAGCAGGGGACAAGAACAAGAGTCTGGTTTTGGATGTCGATTTACTTTTGCATTTCAAACCCACATTGTATTCTAGGGAAAAATCCCACTTGGTCATGATGTGTAATCCTTTTAATGTGCTGTTGAATTCAGTTTGCTGGTATTTTGTTGATGATTTTTGCATCAATACTCATTAAAGATATTGGTCTGCAGTTTTCTTGTAGTATCTTTGGCTTTGGTATAAGGGTAGTGCTGTACTCATAAAATGAGTTTGGGAGTGTTCTCTCCCTCCTCTTTAATTTTTTGAAAGAGTTTTAGGAAGATTGGTATTAATTCTTCCTTAAATATTTGGTAGAATTCTCCAGTGAAGTCACCTGGTCCTGGGCTTTTCTTTGTTGAGAGGTTTTTGATTATTGATTCAATCTCCTTACTAGTTTAAGGTCTCTTTAGATTTTCTATTTCTTTATGATTCAGACTTGGTAGATTGCGTGTTTGTAAGCTACTAAGATTATCCATTTTGTTGGTTTATAATTATTCATAGTAGTCTCTCATAATTGTTTTTATTTCTGTGGCATTAATTGTAGTGTCTCCTCTTTCATGTCTGATTTTAATTATTTAAGCCTTTTCTCTTTTTTTCTTAGTCTAAGGATTTGCCAGTTTTGATGATTTTTCAAAAAACCAATTTGTAATTTTATTGAGTTTTTTTTTATTTTCTCTTCTATGTATTATTTATTTATCTTATTAATTTTTTATTGAGGTGGAATTTGGCTCTTGTTGCCCAGGCTGGAGTGCAATGGCACAATCTCAGCTCACTGCAACTTCTGCCTCCCGAGTTCAAGCGATTCTCCCACCTCAGCCTCTGGAGTAGCTGGGATTACAGGCGCCTGCTGCCACACCCAGCTAATTTTTGTATTTATAGTAGAGACGGGGTTTCACCATGTTGGCCAGGCTGTTCTCAAACTCCTGGCCCCAGTTATAAGGCGTGGTGGTGCGTGCATGTAATCCCAGCTACTTGGGAGGCTGAGGCAGGAGAATCGCTTGAACCCTAGAGGCAGAGGTTGCAGTGAGCCAAGACCATGCCACTGCACTCCAGCCTGGGCGACAGACTCCATCTTAAAAAAAAACAAAAAAAAAAAAAAAAAAACAAAACAAAACAAAACAAAACAAAACCACTCTTCCACATAAAATATCTCCCTGGGTTACAGACCACTACAAAGATGACTACAGATCTCTCTTGTTGTGTATCTGTATGGAGAATACAGAAAAAAGCATCCTTCTCATCAGCTTCCATTGGGAGCCATGTTACAAACTACTGCGGTTTCTGTGTGTGCATGTGTACATTTCTGTAAAATTCCTCTATATCAGTCTTTTCCACACTATGCACTGAAAAACACCAATGTCAGAAACAACCCAAAAATCTACCAACCCAAATATCTACTAAAATGGATAAACTGACTAGAGTATGTTGATACAATAAAATACCACTGAGCAATAAAAATTATCAACTACCGATACATACAACAACACTGATAAATCTCAAAAACATTGTGTATTATGAGGCCAGGTGTGGTGGCTTACACCTGTAATCTCAACACTTTGGGAAGCTGAGGTAAGAGGATCGCTTGAGCCTAGGAGTTTGAGACCTGCCCGGGCAACAAAGTGAGACCCTGTTTCTATAAAAAAAAAATTTTTTTTAATTGGGCGGGGTGCGGTGGCTCACGCCTGTAATCCCAGCAATTTGGGAGGCCGAGGCGGGCAGATCACCTAAGGTCAGGAGTTCAAGACAACCCTGGCCAACATGGTAAAACCCCATCTCTGCTAAAAATACAAAAATTAGCAGGGTGTGGTAGTGCGCACCTGTTAATTCCAGCTACTTGGGAGGCTGAGGCAGGAGAATCACTTGAACCCGGGAGACAGAGGTTGCAGTGAGCCGAGATTGTGCCATTGCACTCTAGCCTGGGCGACAGAGCAAGATTCTGTCTCAAAACAAAACAAAACAAAACACCACAAGCATATTAGAAAGTAAGATCACCCTGCTGGTGCAGACTGAAAGCAACAAGTGTGTTTCTTATAAAAGTCACTGAGAGACAACGTCCACATGGGATGATGCGAAGATTAACTACATGCAATGATACTAAATTTGTGACCTCAAAAGCATGACTAGACAGAAGAATAATGACAATACCTCTATTTCTACCTAGATGATAGGAGATCAAGAACTGGTATTAAAATTATTCCTCAGAATAACACAATAAAGGTAGATTTGATTGGCAGGTGGGAGATATCAAGAGGGACACTCTGGTGGGGATCCCAGATGTGTGAAAACTCCAGAGAGCAGACCCAGCACCATTCTTGCTGCACCTGCCCCCAGAACATAAGCTCCACTTGGAATAGGCACTGACTCTGCTGAGGGTTGGGATGAAAATGTCTTTAATTGTGCCTTACCTGCTTCATATAAATAAACTTGTTAATGGGCCAGTAGAAGGCCAGGATTTCTATGCTGGGTTTTTCTGTTTCTTTCCCTGCCCCCCTCTCTCTGTTGTCTCCATCCTACTTTAGCCCTGCCTGAATACACACATTCCTTTCTAGGATTTATTTGTAAACTGCTAATATTATGCCACCCGCAATAAACCAATGCTGAAACAAAAGCAGCGTATATAAAAAACAAATTAATAAATTGTCTGACATGCCCTAACTTCCAAACCATGAAAAGTAAAGATGCAGCTAAATAACATCAATGCTGCCGGGCACTGAGCAAGGAAAGGTGTCCACGCAAGCTAAATACAAGGCTATCCTCATAAAGTGAAGCTTGAACTACCCTGAAATATCATCTCTAACTATATAGACACTGGATTTAGGAATATCCAGGTAGGATCAAGGGGTATAAATCATGTGTAGGAGAAACAATGGTTAGGCCTAAAATAAGATTGTCACTCAGAAGCTGAAGTCACAACACACATTTGCATCTTGTCAGAATGATCAACACCAGTGAAAGGGAAATGGTCTGGGAGTACTTTAGGCAAAGGGGCCCACAAGTTGCAGTATGGATTTTTCAGTGTTTCAGCCACGTGCACAGTGGCCAACTTGAGGTCCACATATGGGAGTGACGGCCACATCAGCCATAATAGGACACAGCTCTCGGCTTCCAATTCATAGATGCTTCTTGAGGCTGCCATCTGGGAAGATGCCTTTAATGTGTCTCATGCACCCCTCTCCTCCACCGCAGCACAGCCTCCTCGGAATAACGGACTTCCCATATTGAGGGCAGAGAATGTGCAACCAGCAGAACTGTGCTTCTGGTCAGCTATTCACTCCAAATTTAAAAAATTAGGACCAGGCGTGGTGGCTCATACCTGTAATCCCAGCACTTTGGAAGGCCAACATAGGTGGATCACCTGAGGTCAGGAGTTCAAGACCAGCCTGACCAATATGGTGAAACCCTATGTCAACTAAAAATACAAAAATTATCCAGACATGGTGGCAGGTGCCTGTAGTCCCAGCTACTCAGGAGGCTGAGACAGGAAAATCACTTGAACTCAGGAGGTGGAGGTTGCAGTGAGCCAAGATCATGCCACTGCATTCCAGCCTGGGTGACAGAGCGAGACTCCATCGAAAAAAAAAAAAAAAAAAAAAAATTTCGTGTTTGGGGTCTCTTGAGAGTTTGGTTAACTTGAATTTATAGCTATGGATCTATGGAAAATAACTGTGGACACTAGGTGGTAGAGACCTCGCTAAGGTGGCAATGTTGGGAGAAAGCTCCCTGGCCAGCAGACACCTTCCCTGACATCACAGTGAGGTCAAAGCTTCAACACTGATGCTTGTTCAAAATGGACTGGCGAGTCTGGGATCAACCCACCAGCAACACACCAAAGGCCTACTCTGCATGTCGTTTTCCACTGGAAAACATTTTCTCCAAAGAGAAAATTCCTTGGATGTTTTTGTCTCATCTTTATATAAAACTTTTTCTCAATCAAACAACAGACATTTCATGAAAGTCTCAGCACTTCCTTTTTTTTTTTTTTTTTTTTTTCTGAGACAGAGTCTCGCTCTGTTATCCAGGCTGGAGTGCAGTGGCATGATCTCGGCTCACTGCAACTTCCGCCTCCTGGGTTCAAGAAATTCTCCTTCCTCAGCCTCCCGAGTAGCTGGGATACAGACGTGCGCCACCATGCCTGGCTAATTTTTTGTATTTTTAGTAGACACAGGGTTTCACCATGCTGACTAGGCTAGTCTCGAACTCCTAACTTCATGATCTGCTTGCCTTGGCCTCCCAAAGTGCTGGGATTACAGGCGTGAGCCAACGTGCCTGGCAGAAAGTCTCAGTACTTTCAACAAGAAAAAAAATGTAATTTAATTTTGGCCACAAAATTTCTTTTTTGACCCAAAGTTACACAACATGAAAGTTCTGCCAGACATTTTGGGTTGGGCCAGCCTATCTAAAAGTTGGCATCTCACTGGGGATTTTGATCCCTGTTCTTGAGCATCTTGACAACTGTACAACTCTCGTGATGTGGAAGCCACTTCTTGTGAGAAGAGGACTCTTAGCTTAGATCTCACAGTGGTGATTTTCTAGCTGATGGGAAGATATGCAGCAGGCCAGTCTTGATATAGGTGTGGTGAGAACAACAGGCTGGGCAAGGGGTTAATGTCCACAGATGAGCAAGCTGGGACAGTCACATATCTGCAAGGAAGGGGCAGGTTTGTGGGCCCAGGATGAACATCTTTCTGAGGGAAGCGTTAGCCTCGGTGCAGTGGTTAACAGCTCCAAAGCTATCACAGCTGACAGCTTACTTCATGACCCTGCATCTAGACTTCTGCCTCTCCTCAGCAGGAATGGGAGAATGGGAGAGATTGTGCTGCACTAGCTACCTGTCTCCTGGGGTTCAAATTTGAAGACAAACATCTCCTTCAGAATTACAAACCAAAAAGGAAACATTTATTAGAACATGAAGACCCCCATTCCCTTTGATAAAGTTGCCATATATTTTATTGAAAATTATCAAAATTATAGTTTAATTCATTTCAAGTTGCTAGTAGCAATATCACAAGATACTTGGCATGAATGAACACATGTAATGAGCGCAGTCATCTCATAGCTCTATCAAGATAAGCTGTGGTGTCAGTCACAACACAGGAGCAAAGAGCTTGCTCAAATAATGATCAGAGCTCTTGCCACTTCCCAGCGCTCTGTGTGTCTACAAATCTTCTTTTTTTCATTAAATTTTTAACATTTTGTACAAAACAGTTATTCCAGGCACTTTTCTTTCAAAATGATTTCATTGCCCATTTCCTTCTTTTAAAATATGTCAAACTGGGGGCCGGACATTGTGGTTCATGTCTGTAATCTCTGCACTTTGGGAGGCAGAGACAGGCCGATCGCTTGAGCTCAGGGGTTCGAGACCAGCCTGGGCAACATGGCAAAGCTCCGTCTTCACTAAAAATACAAAAAATTAGCCTGGCATGGTGGTTTGTGCCTGTTGTCCCAACTACTCGGGAGGCTGAGGTGAGAGAATCAATCACCTACGCTCAGGAGGTGGAGGCTGCAGTGAACTGACATCACGCCACTGCACTCCAGCCTGGGCAACCAGAGTGAGAAAAAAAAATTATATATATATATAATATATATATATATATATATACCAAACTGAGAAACTACAGCTCTCTCATTCCTTAAGTTGTAATGCTGAGTGTTTTATTAGAAAATTTGGTTACGTTAAGGGAAAAATAATCCCACTAGACAAGACTCTGACCAAACTGTATTCAAGGTGCTACCTTCAGCTCTTCAGTGGGGGCTGCATCAGGCACACCCTTGGTGGAAAGCTGCCCTCAAGCACAGGAACCTGGAGCCAGGATGTCTCAATGTGGCCAAAAAGACCAAGGCTAGAGAATAAAAGACTTCAATATTTGCTTTTCATTATTCAAGAATGTGTCACAGAGAATTAAGTGTATTCTTCAACTTCACTCTTGGCCTCAGGGATGAGAATAAAAATTAGAAATAGGAGAAGGGAACTAATATTTCTCATGCATCTCCAGTGCACCTGGAAATGCTCTCAGGCAGTCTTCCCATAATTGGCCCTATTTTACAGAAGAAGTTGAGGCACAAGAGGATTAAGAATTCACATTCTTGGCTGGGCACTGTGGCTCATGCCTGTAATCCCAGCACTTTGGGAGGCTGAGGTGGGTGGATCACAAGGTCAGGAGTTCAAGACCAGCCTGGCCAAGAAGGTGAAAACCCCATGTCTACTAAAAATACAAAAAAAAAAAAAATTAGCTAGGCGTGGTGGTGGGCTCCTGTAATCTCAGCTACTCGGGAGGCTGAGGCAGAGAATTGCTTGAATCTGGGAGGCGGAAGTTAAAAAATTTGGACAAACAGAGGAATTGATATGGAATGGTAAAAATGTAAAATACATAGAGCCTGTCAAAGTCAAAATATAAATATAGACCCAAATATCTAAATTTAATGTTTCATTTGGGAAGACAGAATCGCAATTCGGGGCATACACACAGAACAGGTGGCCTCTGGTACACTCTGCAATGTTACGTATTGCTCTTTGAGAAAGTTCATTGACACTGGGAAGCTCCCGGAGAGCTGGCAAGCTCTGATTGTTGAGCAATGGCAATGGGAAAAATTAGTCCTAGAGTTGCAGCAAGTTATCTCAGAAGCTAGAGATAAAACTGGTTTCAGATTTCAACAAGCAGTTCCAGCGGCGAGACTTGAAAGGATAACACACTTGGAGCAATGTTTTGGTCCCTGAGCGCTTTTCCCACCACCCTTCCCCACACCCCCCCAAAACCATAGGCTTCTCGCTTCTCATCTCTGCTTTAGTTGGGTAGGACAAGAATGACCCAATTGGGATGATCAACCCTCACAGGCCTAAGATAATGTTGACATGACAGCCTAGGCATTCCTCCTGGTCTATGGGAGGCCCCGAACACCATTTTGATTGGGATAGATTGGTTTTAAATGCAGGCAAAGAGGGAATGAAAACACTCTGGATTTTCACGATGGGCTTCTGAAGTCTGAATGCTGCTCCCTGACCCGGCGCCCCACAGCAGGTGAGAGCTGCTGGCCGGCAGGCAAAGCAGTTTAGGATTGCTGGTTTCTCCAGTGACTTACCTTTAATGCTTTTTACTAAAGTAGAAGCTTGATGCTTCTCAAGGAGGCTGTGACCCCAGTCCTCTCCCTGCACAGTCATCTTTTCTTATCTGTATTTTCAGTCACTATGCAGTGCGTCCCCTCCTTCATGCAGACTCCCACAATGGGAGGGGACCATTGCTGGCAGAGAAAACTTGAAGCAGGTTGCATATAGTTTGAATGACATGGGATATAGAGGGGAAATTCCCAGTCCCCATCCAGAAACAAGACTGTTGAATGCTTCGTCCCTTCCCCCTGAGCCATGAGAACGGGCACCTGGACAGGAGGACACATATTCTGGAGGACTGAAGAATGTGTCCGGAAAAGTTCTTTCAACCCAGGGTTCTTGTCCAAGCAATTTGGACAAGCCCTTGTGGCTTGTTTGGGTTCTGTATTCTAGGGAGCTCTTACCTGAATTGTTGTATACCAACTGAGAGAGGGAGGAAGCAATTCAAAATCTCTCAGTTTAGAAATAAGAAAGCTGGGTCTTTGGCTGTGCCTGCCACAAACAGGGCCCTTCTCCAGGCCCTGATGTGAAAACATGAGGTGGGGGTGAAATGGCTGTTGTCTCAGGCTCTTCGAGGCAGACATTAAAACTGCCTATGATGGCTGGGTGTGGTGGCTCACGCCTGTAATCCCAGCATTTTGGGAGGCCAAGGTGGGCGGACCACTTGATGCCAGGAGTTTGGGATCAGCCTGGTCTACATGGTAAAACCTGGCTTCTACTAAAAGTACAAGAAATTAGCCCAGAGGCGGTGGTGCACGCCTATAATCCCAGCTACTCAGGAGGCTGAGGCATGAGAATCACTTGAACCTGGGAGGTGGAGGTTACAGTGAGCTGAGATCGTGCCATTGCACTCCAGCCTGGGCAACAGAGCATGACTCTGTCTCAAAAACAAACAAACAAACAAGCAAAACCTGCCTATGATGAGAACTGACCCCAGCAGAGCATGAACAGGTTTTGCTAGTGCATTCGGCTGGTTAGGACTTCAAGTGACCATTCACCTTTCTTTTGAGAATGTATTTCTAAGGCACAGGGCAGAATTATTTTAGAAATGTTATTTAACATTTCTAAATTAACAAAGCCTATTATGTGCATAACCTGGTTAGGAGGAAGGAAGCAGAAAGTTTAACTCTATGAGATGACTCAGACATGTGCAATTGAAAAAGACTTCTTCCTACCTCTCTTCTGAGAATGTTCGTGAACATCCCAATGGGACACTTTAACAGAGGAGCTGATAGACATGGTCACAGGCATTAACCTTGGGACACCAGGCCACAGTGTGTGCACTAAATGGCACTGATGGACACTTCAGAGGCCTGATAGCCCATCTCCCAAAGAACCTACCTTATTATAGAGCAGTGATCGATGCTCAGAAACAGCAGAATGAGGCACTGTTTCTCAAGCTTAGCAGAAGATAAGAATGGCCTGGGATGCTTGCTAAAGATACAGATTTGGGGTCCAAACCAGGGAATTCTTACTTGTGTAACCACTCTGGATCGAAGTGAAACTTTCAAGAAATGGGGAGAGAAAAAAAAAAGAAAAAAGAAAAAATTAAGTGAAAATTTAAGTGTGAAAGAGGAAGAGAAGGGATTTGGAGCCCATGTGCTCCCTCATCTCCTTCTGCCCCTCACAGCTACCAGGGGTCTCCTTGCCTGGTTACAGAAAGAAGAACATGGGCAGAGCTGGATAAAAGCAAATGTGTTTTCTATTTCTTTGCTATGAGAGATCCCGACCTTAGATTTCAGAGTCCATCAGTCGACAGCAGACAAGGACTACTTTGTCTCTGGACGCATGTCAGTGATTACTAAATTGAGTGCATTGGCGATTCACTAGGCCATGGTAAAACCCTTCAAAGAGAAAAGCTTTCGTGGCTTTTAGTCACTGTGAGATGGTCATCTATGTGGCAGGTCTTCACAAACCACAAAGTGCCACCCTCTTCTTTTCCTTGTTTTAAAAGATGGAGTAACCAGAACGTGGGAAAAGACATGAGCTGACATTTCGCTGAAAATCTACAGATGGCAGACAGGCACAGGAAAAGACTCTCAGCACCATTAGCCATTAGGGAAATGTAAAGTAAGCAAAATGAGATATCACTACACTCCTAACAGGATGACTGAAATACAAAACAGTGACAGCACCAAATGCCAGTGAAGATGCTGGGAAAACAGATCACTCACACACTGCTTGTAGGAAGGCAAAGTGGGACAGCCACTCAGGATAGTTTCGGCCAAGTTTTTTGACAGTTTCTCACAAAACTGAGCATGCAACTAATCTACAAACAAACAAGTAAACTCTGGGGTATTGATCCCAGAAATATGAAGATTTATGTTCATACAAAAACCTATATGTGGCCAAATTCAGTGGTTCACACCTGTAATCCCAGCACTTTGGGAGGCCGAGGTGGGTAGATCACTTGGGATCAGGAGTTCAAGACCAGCCTGCCCAACATGATGAAACCCTGGTCTCTAATAAAAATACAAAAATTAGCTGGGTATGGTGGTGGCCGCCTGTAATCCTACCTATTTGGGGGGTCTAAGGCAGGAGAATCACTTGAACCTGGGAGGCGGAGGTTGCAGTGAGCCGAGATCATGCCACTGCACTCTGGCCAGGGTGACAGAGCAAAACTCTGTCTCAAAAAAAAAACAGCCTATATGTGAATGCTCAGAGCAGCTTTATTTGTAACAACCAAAAACTAGAAGCAAACCAGAGGTTTTTCACTGGATGAATGGTTAAACAAGGTCTGGTACATCCGTATCATGGACTACTTCTCAGCAGTCAACAAACTATTCATGCAACAACTTATATGAATCACAAGGCAGTTACACTGAGTGTAAAAAAAAAAAAAGCCAAAGGTAACGTACTATATGATTGTTTATATATCATTCTCGAAATTACAAAATTAAGAAAGAAAAAATGAAATTACAAAATTATAGAAATGGGGAATAATCTAGTGAAGATTAGTGATTGCCCAGGGTTAGGGTTGGGATGGGAAAGCCAGGGGCCAAAAATGATTAATATGAGGGATCCCTGGAGTGCTGGGAATGTTCTGTATCTTGACTATGCCAGCATCAACATCCTACCGTGATACTTGTTTTACAAGATGTTACCACTGGGAGAAACTCAGTGAAGGATACTCAGGATCTCTCTGTATTATTTCTTAAAACCGCAAGTGAGTACGCAATTTTCTCTAAATAAAAGGTTAATTTTTGAAAAATATGGTGTGATTATAAGTGTGTTTCACTTCATTCTTGTTGTTTTATATATCCCAGCAAAACACACATTTATATTTGCTTGACCCCATAAGTATTTGAATTTCTGAATTCTTCTAAATGACAATTAAACAGACAAATGATTAATTAAACCACTGAAAAGATGTTAGCTTCTTGTTGTTTGTCAAAAGGATTTATCTCTTTTATCTATTTCACATGACTGAATCATTCCTGCATACACATATTGCTGAGAAGCACCGTATAAATTTTTTTGGAAGTTATATATAAATAACATTTGTTGGCCGGGCGTGGTGGCTCACGCCTGTAATCCCAGCACTTTGGGAGGCCAAGGTGGGCAGATTACCTGAGGTTGGGAGTTCAAGACCAACCTGACCAACGTGGAGAAACCCCGTCTATACTAAAAATACAAAATTAGCCGGGTGTGATGGCGCATGCCTGTAATCCCAGCTACTCAGGAGTCTGAGGCAGGAGAATTGCTTGAATCTGGGAGATGGAGGTTGTGGTGAGCCGAGATTGTGCCATTGCACTCCAGCTTGGGAAACAAGAGCGAAACTCCATCTCAAAAAAAAAAAAAATAAAATAAATAACATTTGTTATTCGAATTTGGGATTCCGAAATGGGTTTCACTGAACATTTTATTACAGAATGATTAAATAGAAGAAGCAGATGGTACCGTGGCCATGAGACCCAAAGGATGGGGGAGATACTGTTGCTTAGATGAAGGAATGACAGTAAATGAGATATTTCAAGTGGACAAAATTGCTCACAATGATGGGGCCTATCATTTGCAAGCAAGTACAACTAGAATCAAGCACTGAACAGTCTGTAGGATCACATATAAAGACTATAAAGAATAAAAGCTAAGTCTGAAAGCATAAAATGCTATCTTTCATTTTCATCTTTCCTACAAAACATAAAAGACCCAAATCAAAAATTAAACCCACAGCCAGTGAATTGAGTGAGCCATCTCTGCAGCTGAATAGGCCTTAGGTGATCTTGGTGAGTAACAAATGAATAATGAAACACTTGAAAGGCTAAGACATTTGTATAATTATGGAACCTGCTGAGGAAGGAGCAGCTGTAATGAAAGCCACAGGGAAATGCAACGCAGAGCGTTCTGGGTAATCCCCTAATCACACTTTTTAACGAGAGAGAAGTCCTTTCAGCCACATACATTTCATTCCTCTAGAAACTAAGTGCTGAATTTCCCACTAGAAAATTATTTAAATCAATGAATCAATGAATATTCTTTGGAATTTGTCTTTATGTAGAAAGACAAACGAAGGATAAATAGTCCAGAAAAATAAGTCCCATCGTTTTTCATAAGGCTCTTTTTCCTCGTTCTGAACTCAGAGCACTTTGAGTTTGATCTAGATACGCTATCGTACTCTCCAGTACAGACTCAACTTCCACCCAGTGCTCGGTGGGACGACAGCCAATGGCCTTGGACACTCCGGCTGCTGGGGTTTGGTTTCCTCCAGCCCCCATCTGCCCTCTCATTGTCAGAGGCATTTGAACCAGAACAACTCCATCTTGAATAGGGGCTGGGTAAAATAAGGCTGAGATCCACTGGGCTACATTCCCAGGAGGTTAGGCATTCTAAGTTACAGGAGAGACAGGAGGTCAGCACAAGATACAGATCAAAAGGACCTTGCTTATTAAAGGTTGTGGTAAAGAAGCTGGCCAAATCCTACCAAAACCCAGGTGGTGATGAAAGTGACCTCTGGTCGTCCTCACTGCTCATTATATGCTAATAATAATACATTAGCATGCTAAAAGACACTTCCACCAGCACCATGACAGTTTACAAATGCCATTGGAACATCTGGAAGTTACCCTATATGGTCTAAAAAAAGGAGAAACTCTCAGTTCCAGGAATTGCCCACCCCTTTTTCCCAAAAAAGGGATTGTAGTGTTTAGCATACAATCAAGAAATAACTATAAAAATAGCCAACCAGTAGCCTTTGGGGCTGCTCTGCCTATGGAGTCATCGTTCTTTCATTCCTTTACTTTCTTAATAAACTTGCTTTCACTTTATGGACTTGCCCCAAATTCTTTCTTGCATGAGATCCAAGGACCCTCTCTTGGGGTCTGGATCAGGACCCCTTCCCGGGCACATCCTCACCATTCAGGAGGGTTAGTCCACTCACATTTCCAATCCCTGCTCCAACTGACTGCCAGCCAGAAAGGAGCTCCCAATGTCTCACACGTCATTCTTGACATCTTACCTCCTTCACGAAAACCATTTTAACTGACAGGAAACGAGACCATAGAACTTATTGCCTTCTTCTCTGCAACTCACCCCAACACCTCTCGTATCTTTATCTTTGTCCCTGCTGCAAAGAATACAAATATATATATTGGTTGAGATGGCATGTGCCTCTAGTCCCAGCTACTTGGTAGGCTGAGGTGGGAGGATCTCTTGAGCCCAAGAGTTTGGGGCTGCAGTGAGCTATGATCGTGCCACTGCTCTCCAGACTGGGTGATAGAGCAAGACCCCATCTCTAAAAAATAAATAAACTAAAAGTTAAAAAAAAAATCAGTGTTGTAAAACAACATCTATTTTATTATGCTGAAAAAAGAAAAGAAGAAAACAAACTTTTTATCTGAGGAATATGAGCCCCTTTATATTGTCAGGCCCAGAGAAGTGCTGGAATGAAACAGCAATCATATGTCTCCCCCTTGAGCTAAATAGTTACATTTTGAAGCCCCTTGCTTTGTGGACTCTAGACTAACTGACACCAGGTAGCCATAAAATGCCATACATCCGGCCAGGCGAGGTGGCTCACGCCTGTAATCCCAGCACTTTGGGAGGCCAATATGGGCAGATCGCGAGGTTAGGAGATGAAAACCATCCTGGCCAACATAGTGAAATCCCCGTCTCTACTAAAAGTCAAAAAATTAGCCGGGTGTGGTGGTGTGTGCCTGTAGTCCCAGCTACTCAGGAGGCTGAGCAAGGGGAATTGCTTGAACCTGGGAGGCAGAGATTGCAGTGAGCCAAGATCGCGACACTGCACTCCAGCCTGGTGACAGAGCGAGACTCCATCTCAAAAAACAAAAAACAAAAAACGAAGCCACACATCCTATGGTTGGTTCAACAATGTGTAGCTAATTACTAAACAATGTTACTTCTGTAAGCCAATGAGAATTCTTGACAAACAAATTTTGTAATATCCCCTCTCCTGATTCATCCTTTTCTCTCTGAAAACCAGAGCCTCCCCCTTGTTCCTCAGAACACTCTCCAAGGCAACCTGGGAAGTTTGTGCTGGGCACAGCCCTCAACCATGGCCCAAATAAACTGTCGGTTTTAATTTTGCCTCAGCTTCTTCCTTTTACATCAACAATGCTATCTGGATTCTCAGGTCAGGACTTTGAACAGGCCCTGAGAGGACTTGTCTGCCCCACAGGGTCTGGGATCACAGGGAAAAGGACTCCAATGGGAGGGGCTGGAACCACCAGAGGCTTCTTTACTCACCTGAAGAAGTGAGTGAAGCTTTGACTTGAAGGCTGAACTCATCTAGGACTTGCCAGGTTTAGATCATGTGCTTTTTGTCCAATCACATTTCTACGTGGTTGTCAATCATCCTAGGAAATGAGTCCTCCATAAAAACCCAAAAGGACAGAGTTTGGAGAACTTACCTCCAGAGAGCTGAACATGTGGAGGCTGACATGAAGGTGAGCAAGAACCCATCCACATGCCGGATGGAGCTAGGACTGGAGCTCTGACGTGTGGCTTCTCCGTGAAGCTTGGACTTCCTACCAGCATGGCTGCCTCAGGTGGATGTGGATTCTTCTTACACAGGGACCCACAGCTGTGAGAGTGAGTGTCTGATAATGAAGGCAGAAGCTGCATGGTCTTCTATGGTCCAGAATCAGAAATCCCATAGTGTTTGGGAAAAAACAAACTAATTTTTTTCTTCTGTCACACCAACACACCACCAATCAACACAGCAGACTTCTGTGACCAAATGAAGGGTTTTTTCCCCTACACACCAAGAAGCAGACACCAGCTGGGCATCCTCTAATTCAATTCCAAGATTATTTACCTGGAGATAGCGTCAGATCCCACAGATTGAGGGCTCAATCCCGCAAGCCCCCTCTCCTCCTTTCCCTCAATTTCAAGTCCAGGCCTCTGGAACTTCAGAATGACTGGCTTCAGGGTGGGGTTCCCATAATTCCCTCTTTGGGTTTCATTAATTTGCTGGAGCAGCTCATGGAACTTAGGGAAACACTTATTTGTATTTACCTGTTTATTACGAAGATATTTTGTTTTACTTTTTTGAGATGGAGTTTCACTCTTGTTGCCCAGGCTGGAGTGCAATGGCGCAAACTCGGCTCACTGCAACCTTCGCCTTCTGGGTTCAAGCAATTCTCCTGCCTCAGCCTCCCGAGTAGCTGGGATTACAGGCATGCACCACCACCCTCGGCTAATTTTGTCTTTTTAGTAGAGACACGGTTTCTGCATGTTGGTCAGGCTGGTTTCAAACTCCTGACCACAGGTGATCCGCCCACCTTGGCCTCCCAAGGTGCTGGGATTACAGGCGTGAGCCACCGCGCCTGGCTTTATTATGAAGATATGTTAAAGGATACAAATGAACACCCAGATGAAGGGATACACAAGGCAGGTCTAGAAGGGTCTCTAGTGCAGGAGCTTCCGTCCCTGTGGAGTTAGGGTGTGCCACCCTTCCGGCATGTGGATGGGTTCTTGCTCACCTTCGTGTCAGCCTCCACATGTTCAGCTCTCTGGAGGTAAGTTCTCCAAACTCTGTCCTTTTGGGTTTTTATGGAAGACTCATTTCCTAGGATGATTGACAACCCTGTAGAAATGTGACTGGACAAAAAGCACATGATCTAAACCTGGCAAGTCCCGCCTGTCTGTTCACACTTCTCTCGGCCTCTCTATGTAGCATTCCTTCCTCTAGGGTCGGGAGCTGGGGCCTCTCTGGACTGGGAGTCTTTTGACCCACAATCAGATTAAGTCCTGCCTTGGGCAGATGAAAGATGGGCAGGAGAAGGGCAGAGAGAGATTCTGTTTCCTGAGGCCTGCCTCTGAGGCCCAAAGTGTTCCAATATTATAACAAAAGACTGTAACAAGGGTTATGGGAGTTATTAACACAAGCCAGAAACTGTGGACACACACACACACACACATATATACACATTTATATGTGTATGTATGTATGTGTATATATATGTGTATATATATATATTGGTTTAGGACTTGTATGTATACATATATGGTGTGTGTGTATATATATATATATATATATATTATATATGAAATCATAATCTCACACATAGGGTCACCTCTGCTGTATTCTGTCGGTCAGAGCAGCCTGCCCAAATAAAAAGGGTGGGAACACCCCCCACCACTCCCCACCTGATGGGAGGGGCTGCAAAGAATTTGTGGCCATTTTTAAAAACTGCCGCGTGTCTCATACATATTCTTCATTTGACCTCCCGAACATCTCTGGGCCTGCTTCTTTTCTTCTCCACCACTTGTTCCAAACCATCCTGTCCCACCTTGATATCCTCCTCACTGCTCACCCTGCACATGCCCTTTTGCACTGCTCAGCCACCATCTATTCTTCGCCCTATAAGCAGGGTCATTGTACAAACCCAAATCTGCTTATCACCAGCCTCCAACCTTCGGAGATTAAGATACAGAGTCCTGGGCCGGCCGCGGTGGCTCATGCCTGTAATCCCAGCACTTTGGGAGGCCGAGGTGGGCGGATTGCCTGAGGGCAGGAGTTCTAGACCAGTCTGGCCAACATGGTGAAACCCCATCTCTACTAAAAATACAATAAAAGTAGCCGGACATGGGGGCGTGCACCTGTAATCCCAGCTACTTGGGAGGCTGAGGCAGGGGAATTGCTTGAACCAGGGAGGTGGAGGTTGCAGTGAGCTAAGATCATGCCACTGCACTCCAGCCTGAGTGACAGAGTAAGACTCTGTCTCAAAAAAAAAAAAAAAAAAAAAAAAAAAAGATAGAGTTCTTGCTTGGTCTAGAAGGCCCTGTGTGATTTAGTCCCTGGTGATATATCTAGTTTCCTGACCCTGGAGTTCATTATCTTCCCGAGTGCAGGGTGCCTTCTAGTGCCTCAGGGCCTTTGCACATTCTGGTCCCTCTGCCTCAAATGCTCTTTTTTTTTTTTTCGAGACGGAATCTCGCTCTGTCGCCCAGGCTGGAGTTCAATGGCGCGATCTCAGCTCACTGCAAGCTCCGCCTCCCGGGTTTGCGCCATTCTCCTGCCTCAGCCTCCCGAGTAGCTGGGACTACAGGTGCCCGCCACCACGCCCAGCTAATTTTTTGTATTTTTAGTAGAGACAGGGTTTCACTGTGTTAGCCAGGATGGTCTTGATCTCCTGACCTCGTGATCCGCCTGCCTCAGCCTCCCAAAGTGCTGGGATTACAAGCATGAGCCACTGCGCCCGGCCAAATGCTCTTCTTTGCAGACCCCACTAACCTTCACCCAGAAACCTCCGACTCATACCACTTGCACATGGGAGGCTTCTCTATGCCCCAGAGTAATTAGGAGCCCCCCATGATGTGACCTTGCAGATCGCACCATCAAGAGGTACAGTCTATGCATGGGAGTTGGCGGTGTGGTTTGCTTTGCCCAATGGGTCATTCATAAACATGAATACAAGAGGAAATCTGAAAAGTGCTTGTGCATCAGGGTCTGCTCTCTTGCTATGACTGGAAGCCCAAGACCACCAAGTCCTAATCAGCTTTCTGAATGCTGGAAGGTCATGTGCAGAAGAGCTAAGGCTCCCTGGTGGAAGACCTGCTGACTGGCAGACACATGTGTGAGGCCATCCTCCAACAGCCAGCGCCAGCCCACCCCTTAACTGACCAGGGACAGAGGAGAGACCTGAGCAGAGACCATGCAAGCTGACCCAGCCTGGAAGGCCCTTCCAGCCCAGATGACACACAGAATCATGTACAACAATAAAATGGTGGTGGATTTAAGCCCCTGAATGTAAGGGGAAACTGATGGATATCCATGGAAATTTTTTTTTTTTTTTTTTTTTATACTTTAGGGTTTTAGGGTACATGTGCACAATGTGCAGGTTTGTTACATATGTATCCATGTGCCATGTTGATTTCCTGCACCCATTAACTCGTCATTTAGCATTAGGTGTATCTCCTAATGCTGTCCCTCCCCCCTCCCCCCACCCCACAACAGTCCCCGGAGTGTGATGTTCCCCTTCCTGTGTCCATGAGTTCTCATTGTTCAATTCCCACCTATGAGAGAGAACATGCGGTGTTTGGTTTTTTGTCCTTGCGATAGTTTACTGAGAATGATGTTTTCCAGTTTCATCCATGTCCCTACAAAGGACACGAACTCATCATTTTTTATGGCTGCATAGTATTCCATGGAAATTTTTTTTACTATCAATAACCTCATCAGACTACGAGCTTCATAAAGGCAGGCACCAGGTGTATCTGCTCGCCGCTTGACCACTGTATGTTTAAAACAGCACCCAACATGAAGTAGATTCTCCATAATTATTTATTGTTTAGTGAATTAAATAAGTCATAGTCTCCACTGGAGAGACAAAATTGACTGTCAAGGTTTTGCAGCTCTTTTTGTTTGTTTGTTTGTTTTTGTTTTTGGGACGGAGTTTTGCTCTTGTTGCCCGGGCTGGGGTGCAATGGCACAATCTTGGCTCACCACAACCTCCGCCTCCTGGATTCAAGTGATTCTCCCACCTCAGCCTCCTGAGTAGTTGGGATTACAGGCATGTGCCACCACGCCTGACTAATTTTGTATTTTTAGTAGAGACGGGGTTTCTCCATGTTGATCAGGCTGGTCTCGAACTCCTAACCTCATGATCTGCCCACCTTGGCCTCCCAGAGCGCTGGGATTACAGGCGTGAACCAACGCGCCCAACTGGTTTTGCAGCTCTTAAAAACAGTGACTCTACAATGTTTTTCTCACATTTGCTGAGGTCACTTTCTAAGGTGTATGGACTAGTCCTTTACAAACCAACTCCCTCCTCTCCCTGACAGCTTGGATATTGCTTCCTCCTCTGCCTGTCGAGGTGTTTTGTCTGTACCTTAGTTTGAGTTTCCCCCCTAAGCACCAAGTTCAGAGCCAGGCTGTGGGACACACAGTAACTAACCCAATGTGTCCCCTTCCTGCAGAGAATACACAAGTCCCAAGAAGGTCCATGGGGCCTCAGGGAAGGAAAATAAGGTAGGAAGACTCGGGTCTAATTGAAAGTTGCTTCATCTCCAGCCCCAAGGTTTTTTTGACCTGGATAAAGTAAAACAAGGAGAGCACACTGAAATTAGAGGGAGGCAATGGCATTTTGCACACCTTAGTAACAGCATGTGGTGGCCTGTGGGCGTCCTGTATGACTGCAGAGGACCAGGGAGCTTTCTGGGGCAATGAAAACATTCTGAATTTCCTCTGTGGTGGTGCATATTCATCAAAACTTAGCAACTGCACACTTAAAATAGGTGCAACTTGTACATAAATCATTCTCCAAAACAGTGATTTTGGAAAGGCCTCATGTGGTCCTTTTCTCTTTCCTGATTTCTTCTCTGCTCACCTGCCAACGGTGCTCCATAGTCCCCCAGGTTGAAGCACATGGAGGGATGAAGCAAAGGGAAAAAAGAAATGTCATTCACACGGATCCAGAAGTAAGCTGGCTCATACTGGTGCCTAGAAACACCTCCCCACACACCTTCCCACCAAGAAGCAGTTTGCCAGCCCATCTGTTCTGCCCTCTGTGTTTCCCTGGGCAGGAGTTATCCCCTAGCCATTGCATCCCCCAAACTCCAGAGGTTCAGTTGAGCTGAACTTCACTGAGCCTGAGGCAAGAAGACAAGCTCCCCCTACCCAAGCCCTTGACAAGGCAGGAGGAGGGGCTCACAGCACATGGCTGCCTACAGAAGTCTTCCTCTCAAAGCTCCTTAACCTTCCTCCTTCTCGCCACGTGTATCTGCTCACCGCTTCATCACGGATGTTTAAATCAGCACCGTCTGTATTTTAGTCTGGCAGCTCACTTGGGAATGCAGCATCCTTGGAAATGTGGTGTCGGGTGGATGCGCCAATGTCCATCTCTTGCTACAAACGGCGACTGAACTTGTGGCCGTCTGGGCTTTTTATTCTGTTGTTGGTTTTACCTCTGTTTTATACCACTCAGCATCCACCAACAATCACAGCCTAATTTTCCCTACGTGATCGCTACTTCCCCAACTCCAGGTGGTTGTAGTAAAGAGGACTCCAGCGACATACGGCCTAGTTCAAGGGGTGAACAGGTCAGCCTTGCAGATATTCAAGAGCCACCTGCGCAGAGGGAAAGTTATGGACTAAACTGTGTCTTCCCAAAATTTGTATGTTGAAGCTCTAACCCCTAGAGTGACTGCATTTGGAGGCAGAACCTATAAGGAGGTAATAAAGGTTAAGTGAGGTCATAAGGTGGGCTCTGATCCAATAGAACTGTGTCCTTATAGGAACAGGAAGAAGCACTAGGGATATCTCCCCTCCCCCGCTCCCTCTCCTCCTCCCCTCTCCCATGAGAGGACACAGCCAGAACGGGACCGTCTGCAAGCCAAGGAGAGAAGCCTCACCAGCCATGGAATCTATAGGCACCTTGATCTTGGACTTCCAGCCTCCAGAGCTGTGAGAAATGCATTTCTGTTGTTTAAGCTGCCCCGTCTGGATTCTGTTATGGCGCCCTGAGCTAAGACAGGGACTAACTGGTGCAAAGGCCCTGGCGGGGAACCGGAGGCAGGTTTGAAGGGTGGGGGGGAGGGTCATGATCACCGGGTGGAGGATGGGAGTAGGTGGACATGGGTTAGAAAGGTCGTGGGCCCGGCGGCCTCCTAGGCAGCTTCCTGATGTTGGCCTTTTCCTAGATGGAAGCCAGCCGTCGGGAGCACACACACCACATTACAAGGATCCCAGCCAGGCCCAGGAGGGGAAGGAAGGACACCCTAGAGGCAGAGGGAACTGGCAGGTAGCACCGTGGGGGTTGAGAAGGGGTTGGAATCTAGATCCATCTTGAGAAAGAAGGACGCTGGAAGGTGGGATGTGAAAACGGGGAGAGAGAAAACTCAGAGGTCACTGGAGGTCTGAACATGTGCAAGGATAGAGGTGCCCCGAGCTGACACGGGTGGCCTGGGCAGGGGCCGGTGTGCAGGGGGAGATCCTGGGGTCTGGAGGCCAGGGGTCGGGCCATGAGGCTGTACCGGCAAAGGCGGTGCGGGCCCTGAAACCAGGCGAAGACAGCGCTGGCGGGGGGCAGCGGCCCCAAAGTCAAGACCGAGGAGGGCTGGGCTGGCTGCCAAGGAGGGCCGGGCTGGCTGCCAAGGTCAACCAGGTGGAGGCCTTCGGGGCTTGGCAAGAGCAGTTCTGTGAGCTGGCGGAGCCTGGCGTCTGCCTGCGTGACGTGGAGGAACCGCAGGCGGCGACCGCGGACAGAATGTCCAGGGTTCTGGGCGAGGAATGGAGAATGAGGCGCAGCTGGGCTGCAGGAGACGGGGGCAGAGAGAGACGGCCTGGCGGGAGATGCAGGGGCCCGCGGCACGGCCCTGGAAGCTCCAGGCGGGAGGAGGGACGTGGTGGCGGGAGGAGGGACGTGGTGGCGGGAGGAGGGACGTGGTGGCGGGCGGGAGGGCAAGGGCTGGGGCCCGGGCTCATTCCGCAGGGCCTGCGGGTACAGCAGGCTGAGGGGTCAGACTGAGCACAGGGAGCTGAATAACGAGCCCCGCCCGGCAGGGGAAATGAAGGGAGGGTGGTGTGGGAGCGTCTGCCAGGGGCAGAAGGGCACCGAGGGACGGCAAGCAGAGCCGAGGGAGTGCGCGCTAGCCCCGGAAGAGGATGCGCTGGGCTGGCTGCTGAGCGACCGTGAGGAGCTGCAGGGGCTCGAGGGGCTGGGAATGCTGCGGCAGAAACTGGAAGGCCCCTGCGTAGGTTGGCTTAGGAGTAGAGGGGTGCACCCTGGTCAACCCCGCACCTCCGGGGCGCCACGCGCTCGCTGGCGGGAGGGCGGAGGGAGGCGGGAAGGAGACGCTAAGGCACTGCGATCCCGGACGCGCAGCCCTCTAGGCGTGGAGGCTGCTGGAGCCGCCGGGCAGCTTCTCGGCGGCTCCACGCGTGGGTGCAGAGATGCTGCAGGGAGGCAGCACTCACAAAAGCAGCTCCGCTCACAAAAATACGGCTACACCGAGCAGACGTCTGCTTTGACACCACTCGACCCTGCCAAAAAGAGCGATTAATGGATCAGAAGGGCGGGAGGTGGGAGGGAAGGCGGGGAGTGGGCAATGACCAGAGCTTGGCTTTCCATCCCAGGACAGCGTGGTGTTCTCAAGGGAATTTAGCCAAACATTTCGTCCTAACCTCAACAACAGGTCCTCGTGAGTCCTCATACAACCTATCCTTAGGCGGTAACAGGCTGCAGCTGTTGAAGTCTAATTTCACTCTATTGATCAGTACTTTCAATAGAATGCTTTCTGATTAATTCTGTGCCTTTAGTTTTACGCTGGACATGTTTCAAGACAATGTTATTAGTAGGACTCTGGTGTTACGTATTCAATCAATTTATAGATGAAACCCGGAAAACTCAAATATGGTTAGAGGACTGGATTAAATGATATTTACTTTGGCAATAGAGAAATAAAAGTATACTGGACTGATGGAAATATTCTAAAACTATATTGCAGTGATGGTTACACAACTCTATAGATTTACTGACAATGGGTGAAATATGTAGCATGTAAAAAATACCAGCTGTTAAAAATGAAAAAGAAGTCTATCAGTAAAAAAATAAATACGTGTCTAACTGGAAGATACAGAAGCTGGGGGGAAAGAGGGTAGGGAAGGGGGGCTAAGACCCTCATTCACATTGTGATGTGGCAGCTAATACAGTCTAAGGTTACAGAACAAGAAATTCAAGTTCAAGCATATTGCTTAAATCTAGTTAACCTATAAGAAAACTGAGTATAATAATATAAGCACAGCAAATTAGGAGGAAGAAGACAAGTAGCCTTAATCAGCTAAACCTTCATCTTTTGTAATGGAAAGCCACTGCAAAAGAAATCAAGGTTGATAAATACAGAAGCTCGATAAGTGTATTATTACTTAAAATTTTGAATTTTGAAAGGAACTCCCCGAAATCTAAAAATGCTTACTGTTAAAAAAAAATTTTTTTTGAGATAGGGTCTCTCTCTGTCACCCAGGCTGGAGTGGAATGGTGTGATCATAGCACACTACAGCCTCTCTAACTCCTGGGCTCAAGCGATCCTCACGTCTCAGCCTCCTGAGTAACTGTGACTACAGGTGGGTGCCAGCACACCCAGCTGATTTTTTTATAGAGAAGAGGTCGCGCTGTGTTGCCCAGGCTGGTCTCAAACTCCTGGCCTCAAGCAGTCCTCCCACTTCAGCTACTAAAGTGTTGGGACCACAGGCATGAGCCACCATGCCAGCCTAAATTTTTGCCTTTAAAAATTGTCCCATGAATTCCTGGATTGGCATAACAGTTGGTATTGTCGTGATAGAAGAGTTGTTGAAATAATCTATCACCTTCACACTGCCCGGCATGTGCACACACGTGCATGTCTGCGCATGTCCATATGTGTGCACATGTCACATGAATGTGCAAGTGTGTGCAAATGTGCAAGTGTTTGTGTGTGCTTGTCTGTGTCCATGTGTATGTGTATATGTATGTTTTAAGAGACCTGTAAAATCAAAACTAGCCTCAAGGTAAAATTACAAAAAATCCCCACATATTTACAGTGATCAGTGACATAGTCTTTCATTTCTTGAATAAATATTAAAATTTGATTATCTGAGATGCTTTTATATTTAGGAAACTAGTTAATACAGATTAAATTACATTTCAATAGTTCAAATATCTTCCTAAATCTCCGTGACTTTTATTACTGAATCTGCTGCTAAAGGTCTTGGTACAATTAAATTTTAAAACTTTTTTGAAAGGAGGGGAGAAAATTTTATTTTTCTAATTTTATGCTTCAAATTTATATTATGTACATTAAGTGCTATGTAAACTTGTCTTTAGGATATCAGTATTTAACTTGGGCAATATTATTTCATCTGAATTTATTTGGAGAAATACAACTTAGCTCTCTGCTTATAAACATCAAAAAATGTGCCAAATGAGAAAATAGGGCATTAACAATCAGAATTTAAAATTTTTTTTTAATTTCGATGGTTTTGGGGGTATAGGTGGTTTTGGTTACATGAATAAGTTCTTTAGTGGTGGTTTCACCCGAGCAGTGTACACTGTACCCAATATGTAGTCTTTTATCCCTCACCCCCCCCCCCAACCTTTGCCACGGAGTCAAAAGTCCATTATATCATTCTGTGCCTTTGCATCCTCATAGTTTAGCTCCTACTTATAAGTGAAAATATACAATATTTGGTTTTCCATTCCTGAGTTACTTCACTTAGAACAATGGCCTCCAGCTCCATCCAAGTGGCTGCAAAAGACATTATTTCATTCCTTTTTAGAGCTGAGTAGTATTCTGTGGTGTATATGTACCACGTTTTCTTTATCCATTCGTTGGCTGATGGGCACTTAGGTTGGTTCCCTGTCTTTGTGATTGCGAATTGTACTGCGTGTGTATGTCTTTTTCATATAATGACTTGTTTTCCTTTGGGTAGGTACCCAGTAGTGGGATTGCTGGATCAAATGGTAGTTCTACATTTAGTTCTTTAAGGAATCTCCACACCGTTTTCCATAGTGTTTGTACTAATTTACATTCCCACCAGCAGTGTAAAAGTGTTCCCTTTTCACCACATCCATGCCAACATCTGTTGTTTTTTGGCTTTTTAATTATGACCATTCTTTCAGGAGTAAGGTTTCATCTCACTGTGGTTTTAATTTGCATTTCCCTGATGATCTGTGATGTTAAGCATTTTTTCATGTTTGTTGGCCATTTGTATATTTTCTTTCAAGAAATGTTTATTCATGTCCTCTGCCCACTTTTGGATGGGATTATTATTATTATTATTATTATTATTATTATTATTTTCTTGCTGATTTGTTTGAGTTCCTTGTAGATTCTGGATACTAGACCTTTGTTGGATGCAGTTTGCAAGTATTTTCTCCCACTCTGTGGGTTGTCTGTTTACTCTGCTGATTATTTCTTTTGCTGTGCAGAGCTTTTTAGTTTAATTAGCTCCCATTAATCTTTGTTTTTGTTGAATTTGCTTTTGGGGTCTTAGTCATGACTTCTTTGCCTGAGCCAATGTCCAGAAGAGTTTTTCCGATGTTATCTTCTAGAATTTTTATAGTTTCAGGTCTTAGATTTAAGCGTGATATTGTTTAGATCTGTGTCCGGGTCCGCACCAACTCTCATGTTGAATTGTAATCCCCAGTGTTGGAGGTGGAGCCTGATGAAGGGTGACTGAATCATGTGGGTGGCATTCTCATGAATGTGTTAGCACCATCCCCTTGGTGCTGTTCTCGTGATAGAGTTCTCAGGAGATCTGATTGTTTAGAAGTGTGTGACACCTCCCCACCATCTCTCTCTCTCTTCTTTCTGCTCCAGTCATGTAAGACATGCCTGTGCCTGCTTCCCCTTTGCCTTCTGCCATGATTGAAAGTTTCCTAAGGCCTCCTCAGGAGCTGAGCAGATGCCAGCATCATGCTTCCTCTAAAGCCTGTGGAACCATGAGCCAATTAAACCTCTTCTCTTTATAAATTACCCAGTTTCAGGTATTTATAGCAGTGTGAGAACAGACTAATACAAAGTGTTTGACCATCTTGATTTTTGTATAAGGTGAGAGATGGGGATCCAGTTTCATTCTTCTACGTGTGGCTTGCCAGTTTTCCCAGAACCATTTATTGAATAGAGTGTCCTTTCCTCAATTTATGTTTTTGTATGTTTTGTCAAATATCAATTGGCTGTATTTGGCTTTATTTCTGGGTTCTATATTCTGTTCCATTGGTCTACATGCCTATTTTTCTTTTTTTTTAGATGGAGTCTCACTCTGTCTCCCAGGCTGGAGTGCAATGGTGCAATCTCGGCTCACTGCAACCTCTGCCTCCTGGGTTCAAGCGATTCTCCTGCCTCAGCCTCCCCAGTAGCTGGGATTACAGGTGCCTGCCACCACACCCGGCTAATTTTTTGTATTTTTGGTAGAGACGGGGTTTCACCATGTTAGCCAGGATGGTCTTGATTTCCTGACCTTGTGATCTGCCCGCCTCGGCCTCCCAAAGTGCTGGGATTACAGGCGTGAGCCACTGCGCCTGGCCTACATGCCTATTTTTATACCAGAACCGTGCTGTTTTGGTAACTATAACCTTGTAGTATGATTTGAAGTCAGGTAATGTGGTGCCTCCAAAATTGTTCTTTTCACTTAGTATTGCTTTGGCTATGCAGGTTCTTTTTTGGCCTGACACAAACCCAAACAGAGAGGGCTCCAGTGGCCAGTGAGCCTCTGCCTGGGATGCAGCTCCACCAGGGACTCAGCTGTGGCAGCTGGGGGTGGGGGATGGGGCGATGGCCCACCGTGGCTGTAACATGCCCTCTGCTTGACAGCTTCTTCCTGCCTCCAGGGCCCTGACTTATCTTTTCTTAGAACGTTTTCTTTAGAAAATTGGTTGTAAGTTCTTTCTCCGTCCCTTTGAGGTGTATGTAAATTGTTTTTAAAGGCCTCTTGCCAGCATTACAACCCAGGAATATCTTTCTTAAGGGCCTAGAAATCTTTGCTTTGAACTATAATCTCCCAGTGACTGTGAGAGGGTAGGAGCCTAAACTCCAAGCTGTAAAACTACTTCCTGTCTTAGAGATGTGAGAAGTTTACTTTTCCTTTGGGTAAAGCCCACTAGCACACACAGATGGCCCGAGGATTCCTCTCTGCAGGCCTTTACTTATTTTATTATTATTTGTTTTCTGAAATAGGGTCTCTGTCTCCCAAGCTGGAGTGCAGTGGTGCAAACATGGCTCACTGGAGCCTTAACCTCCTGGGCTCACATAATCCTCTTGCCTCAGCCTTACAAGTAGGTGAGACTATAGGTGCATGCCACCATTCCCACTAATATTTATTTATTTATTTATTTAGAGATGCAGTCTCGCTCTGTTGCCCAGGCTGGAGTGCAATGGCACAATCTCAGCTCATGGCAGCATCCACTTCCTGGGCTCAAGCAGTCCTCCCACCTCAGCCTCCCTAGTAGCTGGGACTACCGGTGCATGCCACAGTGCCTGGACAATTTTTGTATTTTTTATAGAGATGGGGTTTTGCCATGTTGCCCAGGCTGGTCTTAAACTTCTGGGCTCAAGCGATCCTCCTGCCTCAGCCTCCCAAAGTGCTGGGATTACAGGCATAAGCCATCATGCCTGGCTACAAGCCTTTAAAAGCCCTCTGCCCTTTGTCTCAGCAAAGTTGAGTTCAGACTGAGTTCTGCTCTCTCTCCCCCATGGTCATAGCCTGGAGTAAAGTATTCTATACCTGTCTGACTGTCTGGTACAGTTTTTGTTTCGTTTTGTTTTGAGACCGACTCTTAATCTGTTGCCCAGGCTGGAGTGCAGTGGTGTGATCTCGGCTCACTGCAATCTCCACCCCCTGGGTTCAAGCAATCCTCCCACCTCAGCCTCCCAAGTAGCTGGGATTACAGAAGCATGCCACCATGCCCAGCTAATTTTTGTATTTTTAGTAGAGATGGGTTTTCGCCATGTTTGCAAGGCTGGTCTCGAACTTCTGACCTCAGGTGATCTGCCTGCCTCAGCCTCCCAAAGTGCTGGGATTGCAGGTGTGAGCCACCGCACCCAGCCCAGTTTTTGTTTTGACAGCACCCAGGGCCTCCTGTGCAGGTCTCTGGTTGGCCTCCTCACCTGCCTTCCTACTCTGAGGCGCTAACTACAGGAACACAGGGACCACCCGCCAGCGGCACAGCCAAGGGAACTCAGGGCTAACAAGCCGCGCAAGCCACCACCAGTGCTCACCACAGCCCCGGGGCTGCCCTGCTGCGGCATGCTCCACAAAAGCACATTTCTATAGAAAGTAAATCTGCAGGAAATGAAAGCAGTTATTGATTTCCATTAGGTCAATGAGATTACCGCGGGGCAAAGGATGTGGTTCATTTCTCTTCCTTTTTTTTAGTTGAATTATCTTTATGTCCTAAAAAACAGAAATTTCTGACATGTACCTCAATTTTTACCTACACACTTAGCTTCTGCTAGAAAATGAAAATGCCTGCTCATAGAGGGAAAAACTCTTGAATTTTAAGAAGATCCCTGAAAAATAATCCTTGGCCTTTCGCAGAAAGCTTAGAGGCCACTGGTGTGACCAGAGCCTGACTTTAGCCCCTTCTCTGTGAAGAGCTATCTTTTTTCACGCATGCCAGGCCCCCAGGGAAGGCGTGACACAGAGCCCAGTGTGAGCTTCATAATTTTTCAAGAGAACAGTTCGTCAGGACACATGGTGGAAGCTGGCTTCTGCGGGCGAGGGGCTGCTGCCACAGCGAGGAGGGGAGTGGAGGTGAGAAGGAAGCATTTCCTTCAAAACCTTTTGGGGGGCCGGGCATGGTGGCTCACGCCTGTAACCCCAGTGAGGGAAGAGAGAGACCCTCTCATATTGTTTTATATTATTTTATACTCAGTACCTGTTTTAAGAAAAAAACAAGGAAGTGAAATCAAAGACAGGCAGCCTGGCGCCAGGCCCGAAACCGGACCTGGGCCTGCCTGGCCTAAACCTAGTAGTTAAAAATCAACTCATGATTTAGAGACCGATGTTATTCATAGATTCCAGACATTGTATAGAAGAACATTGTGAAACTCCCTGCCCTGTTCTGTTTCTCTCTGACCACTGGTACATGCAGCCTCTGTCACGTACCCCTTGCTTGCTCAAATCAATCATGACCCTTTCAGGTGAAATCTTCAGTGTTGTGAGCCCTTAAAAGGGACAGAAATTGTGCACTCGGGGAGCTCGGATTTTAAGGCAGTAGCTTGCCGATGCTCCCAGCTGAATAAAGCCCTTCCTTCTATAGCTCGGTGTCTGAGAGGTTTTGTCTGTGGCTCGTCCTGCTACACCAGCACTTTGGAAGGTCGCAACGAGTGGATCATTTGAGGTCAGGAGTTCAAGACCAACCTGGCCAACATGATGAAACCCCGTCTCCATTTAAAAAATACAAAATTAGCCGGGCATGATAGCAGGTGCCTGTGATCCTAGCTACTTGGGAGGTTGAGGCAGGAGAATTTCTTGAACTCAGGAGGCAGAGGTTGCAGTGAGCTGAGATCATGCCACTGCACTCCAGCCTGGGTGACAGAGCAAGACTGTGTCTCAAAAAGAAAAAAAAAACCGAAAAAAAAAAAACAAAAACCAACTGGGAATAACAGGTTAGGTGTACTGCTTGGTTTGGGTTTTTTTTTAGGTTGGGTGTCCTAGAGTTGAAAGCCATCGCCGTATTCAAAGAAAGAGCAGGATGAAGCAGACGTTTTGGGAAGATAGTTCTTGGGAGGTGGGGTGGGGGAACCAGTACAGACCAGCTGGACCCTGGGCCACGCCGCACTTTCCACGACACCACCCCACAACACCCCACACCTGGGCAGCAGGGTGGAAAGACTGCTGCAGGGCATCCACACCCCGCCAGAGCCCGCAGCCTCTTACTGTTTGCTTTTGTTTTCTCCAGTACTTCTGCACTCATCAAGCTGGCTTGAGATGCATATTGTAATGAGAGCTAGGAATAGAAGCCTCTTGGAAACACTGCTGGGTTCCAGATAAAGAAAGGAGGCTCTTCTGGAAGCTTTTCCCCACAGGGGCCACAGACCCAAACACAGCCATAGATGGGGTGGGCAGGGCCTCTTCATCCTCAGCCCCCCCTTCCTGGGGCTTCTTTTTCTCAAGAACTCTTAAAGGGTCACTTTACAGTACTTGGAGGGGACTCCTGATAGATATTTCAGCTCTGGCCTTGGTCCTGAGCCGTCTGCCTTTTGTGATCACTGGGAGTCCAGTTTTCCTCTCTCTGCTTTCAAGTGCTACCTGGTGGCTACTTAAAAATCAGTGGCCAGGCACAGTGGCTCACACCTGTAATCCTGTTGCTTTGGGAGGCCGAGGTGGGTGGATCATTCGAGGTCAGGAGATCGAGACCATCCTGGCTCACACGGTGAAACCCCATCTCCACTAAAAATACAAAAAAATTAGCCGGGCATGGTGGCAGGCGCCTGTAATCCCAGCTACTCGGGAGGCTGAGGCAGGAGAATCACTTGAGCGTGGGAGCTAGAGGTTATGCTGAGCCAAAATCACGCCACTGCACTCCCGTCTAGGTGACAGAGTGAGACCCTGTCTCAAAAAAAAAAAAAGAAAAATTGGTAAGGGCTGTATGAGACATTCCGGAGAAAACATGGTGCAAGTTTCTTGACATTTTTGCAATAATTGTCATTATGAAAGCAAAACTGACTTTCCAGGCAGTCAAAAAAAAAAAAAAGCTTCAGTTGTGTTCTAGTGGAAACTGGCTCTTTATTACAGCCTCAGTACTATGGGAGCCTGTAGCGCAAGCCAATACAATGCCATTTAACATCACATAAAAAATGTTTACAAGTAGTGGTTAGGGGACGGCACGGTGGCTCACACCTGTAATCCCAGCACTTTGGGAGGCCGAAATAGGCCAATCACCTGAGGTCAGTAGTTCAAGACTAGCCCGGCCAAAGTGGTGAAACCCTGTCTCTACTAAAAATACAAAAATTAGCCAGGCATGGTGGCACATGCCTGTAATCCCAGGTACTTGGGAGGCTGAGGCAGGAGAATCACTGGAACCCAGAAGGCGGAGGCTGCAGTGAGCCGAGATTGCGCCACTGCACTCCAGCCTGGGTGACAGAGCGAGAGGCCATCTCAAAAAAAAAAAAAAAAAAAAAAAAGTGGACGTTAGGGTATCAGTGACGGTTCAAGTATCCTTTTGGAGTAAAAGTATAAAATGAGGGCTACTTGACGCATTTAATATTGTTCTTCCCATTGCAGCTATAATCCAGCCTTCACTCTTCAGTAAGGCAAACAGTCTTCCTCAGAGCACTCCATTTTACACCTGCCATGTAGAACTAGAAAATCTTTATAAAAGTCCCTGGCACCTAACACCACAAATATATATTTTTTTCCTTTAGCAGTTTCATCCCCATACCTCTCAGAATACTCAAAACTCCCTATATATCCTCAGGGCCCTCCACTATGTGGCTTCAGCCCCCCTCTCCCTGCTCCACTGTGGTGCACTCAAACCCCTGCCCCACCTTTTCTCATCCAAGCCGGGACTCATCATCCACTTTCCTGGAATGGTCTTCGTCATTTTCACTTAGTCAGTGTGATGGTTAATTTCATGTGTGAACTTAGTTGGCTCTGATACCCAAATATTTGGTCAAGCATTATTCTAGATGCTTTCTGGAAAGGTATTTTTCAGATGAGATTAACGTTTCAGACTTTGAGTGAAGCAGACGAACCTCCATAATACAGGTGGGGCTGAAAGGGTTCAGGGTGTTCTGCCCAGAACAAGCCGCTCTGGCATAAGTATTATTTTCAGCTGAAGGCATCTAAAAAAAGCAGACAAGGTGAGCTCTCTGCTGTCCCACTCGCTTCCTTAAAACAGAGCACAAATTTTCATTTGTGAAGGTGCTCCCCACTTTCCTGTATCAGGAAGGGGATAACAGCCAGATCACCGAGATGAGATAGCACCAAGGAAGATACTCACACAAGCCCTTTCCTGCCTTTTCCCCAGACATTAACCTTGTCTGTTTGCTGCCCCTAAAAGCTTAACTTCTCTTTCCTTTGTCTTGTCAATTCTGACAAAGTTATTGTTCTTTATTAAGATGCAACAATCTCAACCCAAGTTCTTTTTTTGTTTCTGAGACAGGGCCCCACTCTGTCACTCAGGCTGGAGTGCAGTGGCGTGGTATGGACTCACCGCAACGTCCATGAGACCCCAGCTCACTGCAACCTCCGCCTTTCAGGCTCAGTGATCCTCCCGCCTCAGCCCCTCAAGTAGCTGGGAACACAGGCACACGCCACCATGCCCAGCTAATTTTTATGTATTTTTTTTGTAGAGATGGGGTTTTGCCATGTTGCCCAGGGTGGTCTCGAACTTCTGGACTCAAGTGATTCACTTGTCTCTGTCAAAGGAGTTTGAACCAGAGCAACTCCGTTTTGAATAGGGGCTGGGTGAAATAAGGCTGAGAACTGCTGGCCTGCATTCCCAGAGAGTCAGGCATTCCAAGTCAGAGGATGAGATAGGTCATCACAAGATACAGGTCATAAAGACCTTGCTGATAAAACATCTTGCAGTAAAGAAGTGGGCTAAAACCCACAAAAACCAAGACAGAGACAAGAATGACCTCTGGTCATCCTCACTGCTACACTCCCACGAGCACCATGACGGTTTACAGATGCCATGGCAACATCAGGAAGTTACCCTATAGGTCTAAAGAGGGGAGGCCGGAATAATACACTCCTTGTTTAGCATATAATCAAGAAATAGCCATAAAAATGGGCAACCAGCAGCCCTCCGGGCTGCTCTGCCTATGGAGTAGCCATTCTTTATTCCTTTAGTTTCTTAATAAACTTGCTTTCACTTTACTGTATGGACTCGCCCTGAATTCTTTCTTGTGTGAGTTCCAAGAACCCTCTTTTGGGGTCTGGATCAGGACCCTTTTCCTGTAACACCTCAGCCTCCCAAAGTGCTGGGATTACAGGCGTGTGCCACCGTGCCCAGCCCTGAGCCCAAGTACTAACTACCCCTTTCAACGACTCATCTCTGAATCCTCCCATATGTAAGCTTTTGCTTTAGCAAACTTCGGTCTGTTTCTCTCCTGTTTCTCCATCTTTTACTAGTCTAATTTGCAGGGCCTCATCCAATGAACCCTAAGATGGATAGGGGAAAGATATTTTATTCCTCCCCTACAGGGCTCATGCAATCAGTTGAAGGCCTTAAGAAAAAGGCTCACCTCCCCCATGGAGGAGGGAATTCTGCCAGCAAACTGCCTTTGGGCCTGCGCAGCAGCTTCAATTCTTCTCTGAGTTTTCAGCCTGCCACCTGCCCTGCACATTCCAGACTTGCCAGCCCCACAGTCATATGAACCAGTGCCTCAAAATAAACCTCTCAATCTATTTAGGAAGTTTATTTTGCCAAGATTAAGGATGTGCTCATGACACTTTGCAGTGTTTCACTTTGCAGCTCCGAGCATTTGTTTCCAACAAATCTGGGGACTTGTCCAGGATCCCCATTTTCCTCTGGGGAAGGGGTCTCCAGTCACCTCTTGTGAGGAGATGCGTCCCACTGCCTCATTGAGGTGGCCTCAGGGTGAGGGATCAGGACCCACCTGGTGCAATGAATAAACCCGGACTCTCAGCAACGCGAGGAGAAAAAGTCTTGCAACACCGTGGCGACCAGGTAATTCTGTGCACATACTAAGGTAAGAAACGTTGCAGCAGCAACAAAGTTCTTCCTTGGTGGTTGGGATATTCTGGAGGTTTAAAGCACATGAATGGCCACAAGCATGACTGCTGTGCAGTGTGAGTGAGTCCAATCTGCAGTTCTGTGGTCACCTCATTCGGCTTAGGGAGGCCCTTTGGGGGTCCCAGCAGGAGTCTATACTGACCCGCCATCAATGCTAAGAGGGGCCTGAAACATTCCCAAGAGGGAATGACATGTGCCCAAGGTGGCTGGGGTACAGCTTGGTTTTATATATTTTAGGGAAACATGTAGCTTTTTATCTTTGTAGCTATCTTATTTAGGCATAAAATGGGAGGCAGGTTTGCCTGATGCAGTTCCCAGCTTGACTTTTCCCTTTGGCTTAGTGATTTGGAAATCCCAGGATTTATCTTCCTTTCACCATAGATAGATAGATAGATAGATAGATAGATAGATAGATAGATAGATAGATAGATAGATAGTGATTTGGAAATCCCAGGATTTATCTTCCTTTCACCACAGACAGATGATAGATAGATAGATAGATAGATAGATAGATAGATAGATAGATAGATAGACAGACAGACTGATGAAAAAAGCCAAATTCTGTAAAATATTTGAGGAGGTTTATTCTGAGACAAACGTGAGGATCATGATCCTCAGGTGGTTCTGAGAACTGGTTCCCAAGGTGTTTGGGTTATAGCTTGATTTTATACATTTTAAGGAGACAGAAGTTACAGGCAAAGACATAAATTAATACATGTAAGCTATACGTAGGTTCAGCCTGGAAAGGCAAGATATCTCGAGGCAAGATGCTTCCAGGTCATAGGCGGATTCAAAGATTTCCTGATTGGAAATTAGTTGGAAGAATTAAACTTTGACTGAGGAGTTGAAGTCAGCAGAAAGAAATGTTTGGGGTTAAGATAAGGGGGGCTGTGGAAGCTGAGGTACTTGTTATGTAGATGGAGCCTCCAGGTAGCATGCTTCAGAGAGAATAGATGGTAACTGTCTCTTATCAGACCTTAAAAGGTGCCAGACTCTTAATTAAATCTCTCCTGGATCAGGAAAAGACCTGGAAAGGGAAGGGGATTTTCTACAGAGTGTAGATTTTCCCCATAAGAAATGGCTTTGTGCCGGGCATTGTGGCTTACACCTGTAATCCCAGCATTTTGGGAGGCCAAGGCAGGTGGATCACCTGAGGTCAGGAGTTCAAGGCCAGCCTGGCCAACGTGATGAAACCCCATCTCTACTGAAAATACAAAAAATAAGCCAGGTGTGGTGGCAGGCATCTGTAATCCCAGCTACTCAGGAGGCTGAGACAGGAGAATCACTTGAACCTGGGTGGTGGAGGTTGCAGTGAGCCAAGATCATGCCACTGCACTCCAGCCTGGGCAAAAAGACTGAAACTCCATTTCACAAAAAAAAAAAAAAAAGAAAAAGAAAAAGCTTTACAGGTCCATTTCAAAATATGTCAAAGAAAAATAAATTTTGGAGTAAAATACTTTGATTTCCTTTAGGGCCTGTAATCTGTCATGGGATGTCATACCAGGGTCAGTTCGGAGTAGGTATCTCATTGCTACACAGAATCTGTGTTGTCAGTCTTGGGATCTCTATTTTAATGATAATACTGGTCAGTTTTTCTAAACTCCAAAAGGGAGGCAGTATAATGAGGCACGTCTGACCCCTCTTCCCTTCCTGTCATGACCTGAACTAGTTTTTCCCGTGTCCTTGGAATTCCTTTGGCCACTGATCCATTCAGTCAGTTAGGAGGCTTAGACTTCATATTTGGTTTACATTCAGATAGATAGATAGATAGGTAGATAGATGATAGATAGATAGATAGATAGATAGATAGATAGATAGATAGATCATCTTATCTCAGTTTCTCTGGAGAAACACTAATCCAGTGAGACAGCTCTCTTTAACCATTGTGTCTAGAAGTGGTGGCCAAGAGCATGGCCTCTCTTGATGTTCTCCTTGGGCATTTTCACACCTGGGGCTACCATGTGTACTTGCTGCCTGATGTCCCAATGCCTGAGGGCCTTGGTGGGCACTCATAGCATGACCCTGAGTGAAGCACAGGCTATCTGCTAAGCAATGGGTGGATGGTGAATGAAAGATACAGTAAATTCCTCTTCAAAGATTTAGCCTGTTAACTTCCTTATTCTTTGTTCTCAAACTCAGCTTCCTTGTTCTCCATGCCTCCTTGCCTCTAGTTACTGTAACAACCTTCTCACCAGTTCTAATCAATAACTCACATCTTTCCCTTGGTTACCCACTTTGCACCCATTCTTCCTACTGAAACTGCACATCCCATCACTGTAACTCACATCGCCCTTCCCTTCCTTGTTTGGAAAAGTATTCACAAATAGCCAATCAGGTCAACTTAGAATGTGTGGTCCAACCCCAACCCCTGGGGGAGTGACACAGAGTTAGGGACTGCATTAGGGATAAAAACCCTTTCCCTCCTTTGTTCAGTGTGCTCTTGTGATCGTGATTGATGCAGGCAGCACCCTTCTGCAGAAGTAAATTGCCTTGCTGAGAAAACCTTTGCCTGAGTGCTGGTTTCACTTTGCAGCTCCGAGCATTTGTTTCCAACAAATCTGGGGACTTGTCCAGGATCCCCATTTTCCTCTGGGGAAGGGGTCTCCAGTCACCTCTTGTGAGGAGATGCGTCCCACTGCCTCATTGAGGTGGCCTCAGGGTGAGGGATCAGGACCCACCTGGTGCAACGAATAAACCCGGACTCTCAGCAACGCGAGGAGAAAAAGTCTTGCAACACCGTGGCGACCAGGTAATTCTGTGCACATACTAAGGTAAGAAACGTTGCAGCAGCAACAAAGTTCTTCCTTGGTGGTTGGGATATTCTGGAGGTTTAAAGCGCATGAATGGCCACAAGCATGACTGCTGTGCAGTGTGAGTGAGTCCAATCTGCAGTTCTGTGGTCAGCAATACATCTCGCCTCACTGCAACCTCCGCCTCCCTGGTTCAAGCGATTCTCCTGCTTCAGCTTCCCAAGTAGCTGGGATTACAGGTGTGCCACCACGCCCGGCTATTTTCTGTATTTTTAGTAGAGACAGGGTTTCGCATGTTAGCCAGACTGGTCTCGAACTCCTGACCTCAGATGATCCACCTGCTTTGGCCCCCCAAAGGGCTGGGATTACAGGTGTGAGCCACCATGCCCAGTGTAGTATGGTCATTTTAACAATATTAGTTCTTATACTCCATGAGCATGGGATGTCTTTCCATTTGTTTGTATACTCTTTCATTTCTTTTATCACTGTTTTTTAGTTTCCTTGTGGAGGTCTTTCACCTCCCTGGTTGGATTTATACCTAAGTATTTTATTATTTATTATTTTTTGTAGCTATTGTAAATGTGATTGCCTTTCTTTTTCAGCTAGTTTATTGTTCAAATATAGGAACACTACTGATACTTATATGTTGATTTTGTATCCTAAAACTTAACTAAATTTATCAGTTCTAAGAGTTTTTTGGTAGAACCTTTAGGTTTTTCCATATATAAGATCATGCCATCTGCAAATAGGGACAATTTGACTTTCTGCTTTCCAATTTTGATACCCTTTCTTTCTTTCTCTTGCCTAATTACTCTGGCTATTATTACATTTGTTGCCTATGTTACATCAACAAGTCACTGTCGGGCCAGGCGTGGTGGCTCACACCTGTAATCCCAGCACTTTGGGAGGCCGAGGTGGACAGATCATGAGGTCAAGAGATCAAGACTATCCTGGCCAACATAGTGAAACCCTGTCTCTACTAAAAATACAAAAATTAGCTGGGCGTAGTGGCGTGCGCCTGTAGTCCCAGGTACTTGGGAGGCTGAGACAGGAGAATTGCTTGAATCTGGGAGGCAGAAGTTGCAGTGAGCCGAGATCACACCATTGTACTCCAGCCTGGCAACAAAGTGAGACTGTGTCTAAAAAAAAAAAAGAAGTCACTGTCAAAGCCAATATTATGAAGCTTTTCCCTTATGTCCTTATGTTCTCCTCTAAGAGTTTTATAGTTTTAGCTCTTTCATTTAGGTTTTTTCTTTTTTTTTTAAAACAGAGCCTCCCTCTGTTCCCCAGGCTGGAGTTCAGTGGTGTGACCTCGGCTCACTGCAACTTCCACCTCCTGGTTTCAAGTGATTCTCCTGCCTCAGCCTCCCAAGTAGCTGGGATTACAGGCATGTGCCCCAATGCCCAGCTCATTTTTTTTTTTTTTTTTTGTATTTTCAGTAGAGACGGGGTTTCACCATGTTGGCCAGGCTGGTCTCCAACTCCTGACCTCAAGTGATACGTGGGCCTTGGCCTCAAGTGATCCTCTTGCCTCAGCCTCCCAAAGTGCTGATATTACAGGTGTAAGCCAGTGCACCTGGTGTAAATTTGGGTCTTTAATCCATTTTGAGTTAGTTTTTCCATATGATATAAGGGGTCAATTTTTTCATTTTCTTGCATGTAGAGCTCCAGCTTTCTCACCACCATTAGTTAGAGACTGTCCTTTCTCCATTGAATGGTGTTCACACTTTTATTAAAAATCATTTGATCAGGTATGTGAAGATTTATTTCTAGGCTCTCCATTCTATTCCACTGGGCTGTCTGTCTGCCTTTATGTCAGTACCACACTTTCTTGATTACTGTAGCTTGTAGTAAGCTTTAAAATCTGGACGAGTAAGACCTCCTCCTTTTTGAAGATTGGTTTTGGCTATTTAGGGTCTTTTGAGAATTCACATTAGTTTCTGAATAATTTTTTTTCTAATTCTGCAAAAAAGAAATCCCATGGAGATTCCACTCAATCTTTAAATTGTTTTCAGTAGTATTGACATATTCAAAATATTGAGTCCTTCAGTCCATGAACACAAGATGTCTATTTATTTGTGTCTTTCTTTCAGCAACATTTTTTAGTTTTCAACTTATGAGTCTTTTGCTTCCTTATTTACTCCTATTTTATTCTTTTTGATATTATTGTAAATGGAATTATTTTCTTAATTTCTGTTTCAGAGTGCTCATTGTTAGTATATAGAAACTATTGATTTTTGCATATTGATTTTGAATCTTGCTACTCTGTTTATCTTGTTTATTAGTTTTAACAGTTTTTTGTGGCGTCTTTAGGATTTTCTACATATATTATCATGTTGTCTCTAGACAGAGATAGTTTTTTCTTTCCAATTTGGATGCTATTTATTTATTTACCTACATTTATTTATTTATTTATTAGATGGAGTCTCACTCAGTCACCCAGGCTGGAGTGCAGTGGTGTGATCTTGGCTCACTGCAACCTCCGCCTCCCGGATTCAAGCGATTCTCTTGCCTTGGCCTCTCAAGTAGCTGGGACTACAGGTGCGTGCCACCATGCCCGGCTAATTTTTGTATTTTTAGTAGAAACGGGGTTTTGCCATGTTGGCCAGGCTGGTCTTGAACTCCTGACCTCAGGTAATCCACCTGCCTCAGCCTCCCAAAGTGCTGGGATTACAGGCATGAGCCGCTGCGCCCGGCCTATTTATGTATTTATGTATTTATTTTTCTAATTGCTTTGGCTAGGACTTCCAGTATTATATAAAATAAAAGCGGCAAAAGTGAGGATCCTTGATTTGTTCTTGATCTTAGAGGGAAAGCTTTCAATCTTTCACCATTGAATGTAATGTTAACTGTGGGCTTTTCCTGCATGGCCTGTATTATGTTGAGGTGGTTTTCTTGTATTTATAGTTTGTTGAGTGCTTTCTTCATTAAAGAGTGTTGAATTTTGTCAAATGTTTTTCTGCATCAATTGAGATTATTATCTCCTTTTACCATTTCTTGAAGAGAATAGTGAAATAACTTCCATTACCATAATCATACTAGTCTTTGTGCTGTGATGTTATGCACAAAATGATGCTTCATAAAGCATTTGATAATTGTACGACAGTCTTATGTGTGGGAAGATAAGTAAAATTTAGTCATGTAAAAGTCGTTATGCAGCTATTGATTTGGCAAAAAAAAAAAGAAAAAAGAAAAAAGTCACTAGTCCAACAAAAAGGCATTTGCTTTGAAATTTTTCTTGAACCTCAAACTAGCTAGTAAAACTTGACAAAGTGGAGCCGTGTGTGGTGGCTCAGGCCTGTAAGTCCAGTACTTCGGGAGGCCAAGGTGGGAGGATCCCTCAAGCCCAGGATCAGCTTGGGCAACATAGAGAGACCCTGCCTCTACAGGCGTGGTGGTACGTGCCTGTGGAAAAAAGTGCCAGTTTTTCCAAGGGGTTGTATGAACTTGCACTCTTAGCAGCAGTGTATGAGAGTTCAAGTTGCTCTTTGCTAGCATTTGGTATTATCTGTCTTTGCTAGCATTTGGTATTAATCTATCTTTTTCATTTAAACTATTCTAGTGGTTACAATAACACTCTGTTGTGGTTTTAATATGAAATTCCCTTCTAGTCAGGGAAGTTAAACACAGATATTGCAAAAGTTTATTGGCTGTTCAGGAATCGCCTTTTGCGAAGTGTCTATTCCAGGTTTTTCTAGTTTTTTTTTTTGTAAGATTGTCTGCTTCTTCTTCGGTGTTATAATAAAAGTTCTCTATAAATTCTAGACATGAGTCCTTTGTCAGATATATGTATTACAGTTCTCTTTTGCCTTTCTGTGGCTTTCTTGTTCACTCTCTAATGGTATCTTTTTTTTTTTTTTTTTATTTGAGATGGAGTCTCATTCTGTCACCCAGGCTTGAGTGCAGTGGCGTGATCTTGGCTCACTGCAACCTCCACCTCCTGGATTCAAACAACTCTCCTGCCTCAGCCTCCTGAGTAGCTGGGATGACAGGTGCATACCACCATGCCTGGCTAATTTTTGTATTTTTAGCAGAGGCAGGGTTTCACCATGTTGGCCGGGCTGGTCACGAACTCCTGACCTCAAATGATTCTCCCACTTTGGCCTCCTAAAGCATTGGGATTACAGGCGTGAGCCACCGTGCCTGGTCTCTAATGGTATCTTTTGATGAACAGATATTCTTAGTACTGATGAAGGCCAATTTCTCATTTTTGTTCCTCTTTTAGTGTATTCTGTAATCTAAGGATCTTGAATTAATCCAAAGCCATTAAGATATCATTTTCTTCTAAAAGCTTCATTATTTACCTTTTATATTTAGATTGCAGTCCATCTGGAATCAATTTTGTGAATGGTGTGAGACTGGGTCAATATACATTATTTTCGCCTTATGACTTCTCAAATGACCCAGCACTATTTGTGAAGACCATCCTTTCCCTACTGTATCTATCCTCACCACTTTTTTTTTTTTTTTTTTTTTTTTTTGAGACCGAGTCTTGCTCTGTTGCCCAGGGTGGAGTGCCTTGGCACAATCTCGGCTCACTGCAACCTCTGCCTCCTCGATTCAAGCGATTCTCCCGCCTTGGCCTCCCAAGTAGCTGGGACTACAGGCCGAGTGCCACCATGCCCGGCTAATTTTTGTATTTTTAGTAGAGACAGGGAGTTTCGCCATGTTGGCCAGGCTGGTCTCGAACTCCTGACCTCAAGTGATCCGTAGGACTCGGCCTCCCAAAGTGCTGGGATTACAGGCCTGAGCCACCATGCGCAGCCTATCTTCACCAGTTTTAATGCTAAAAACTATTCCATTCTATGGCACTCCCTTAACTTAGCCATTCTTCCATTCGGGTATTTGGGTTGTTTTCAAATCTCTGCTATCATCAAACAGGAGGAATACTTTGTATGGACATCAAGTCATTCTTCTGCAATTATTAACCCAGAAGTGAAATTTCTAAGCTAGAAAATATTTGCTTTTTTGGAAAATTAATAAACTATATTCAAAACTCAAATAATGTAAAGAGACCCAGTGGAAAGTCTGCCTCCTATCCTGTCCCCCTGTCCTCCCAGTCCCTCTTCGACCAGGTGATCACACTCAGGAAATCTTGTGTATCTTTCCAGATATCTTGTAATGGATGTACAAGCATTATTTATATTATTTTCTCCTTTTGTTTACACAGCCAGTGGTACTCTATACATTCTGTCCTGCATCTTGCCTTTTTCATTTAACAACCTATTTTAGAAATCTTCCCATTGCTGTACATAAAAAGACACATAATATTTCATTTGAAGGATGCACCACAATGATGAACATCTGTGTTGTTTCCAATAGTTTGCCGTTGAAACAATGTTGCAATGGAATAACTTTGTACGTGTCATTTCACATGTGTAAAAGGTGTCTACTGGGGAAATTACTAGAAGTGGCTTTGCTGAGTCTGAGGGTCTATGCATTTGTGATTTGATCAACATCGTCAAATTATACTGCCACCAGCAATGTATGAAAGTGCTTCTTTTCCCGTAGCTTGGTCAATGAACTATTAGACCTGAGATCTTTGGCCATCCAATATGTGAAAAACTGTAACTTTAGTTTGCATGTTTATTGTATGTGAAGTTGAGCATCCTTTCAGAAGTTTAAGGCCTACTCTGTCCTGTCTGGGTCAGAGTATGCCCTTTTAGTTTATTTTTATTTTTTGATACAGAGTCTCGCTCTGTCGCCCAGGCTGGAGTACAGTGGCGCAATCTCGGCTCACTGTAACCTCTGCCTCCCGGGTTCAAGCGATTCTCCTGCCTCAGCCTCCTGAGTAGCTGGGATTACAGGAGCACGCCACCACGCCTGGCTAATTTTTTTGTATTTTTAACAGAGACGGGGTTTCACCATGTTGGTCAGGCTGGCCTCGAACTCCTGACCTGATGATCCGCCCGCCTCGGCCTCCCAAAGTGCTGGGATTAAAGGCGTGAGCCACCGTGCCCGGCCCTCAGAGTATGCCCTTTTAAAAACCTGTGGGTACACGTAGCCAACTGACATTTTAAGACAAGAGGCCCCACAGACCCTCTTTCCACAACGCAGCCCGGGGCCTGTCTGGCTGCATCATCGTGTCTGGGTCTCAGAGCTAGAAAACAGTACCTGCGCGTGATCGAAGCCGGAACCTCTACTTACAGGTGCGGAACTTCCGGCCTGCCCGGAGAAGGAGCCCGCCCCTCCGGCTGCGTGCACCAGCGCAGCTAGTCACGTGACGCCGAGGCGGGGCAGATAGGAGGTGCCTGCTGCCGTTGCTCCGTGGGCCCTGCTGCGGGCACGCTCTACGCGCATGCGTTTTTTATGCGGGATTAAGCTTGCTGCTGCGTGACAGCGGAGGGCTAGGAAAAGGCGCAGTGGAGCCCAGAGCTGTCACCCCTGACTCGACGCAGCTTCCGTTCTCCTGGTGACGTGGCCTACTGGGCCCGCCCCAGTGGTCAGCTGCCGTACTGTTGCTAGGCAACAGCGTGCGAGCTCGGATCAGCGTGGGGCGGAGAAGTGGGATTTGGAAGCTCAAGGGCACAGGGGCACAGGCCCACGACTGCACTGGGATGGACCAGTACTGCATCCTGGGCCGCATCGGGGAGGGCGTCCACGGCATCGTCTTCAAGGCCAAGCATGTGAAGGTGAGGCTGGACCGCGGCCGGCAGCCTGGCGGGGGTGTGCCCCCGGCACCCTCCGGCTAACGCTCTAAACTGTTTCTGTTCCCTTTTTACATCCAGTACAGTTTTTAAGACCTACTCATATTCTAAACCTACTTTGGGCCGTTGCGCTTCCCTCCGCATAGCTGGCTTGGTCCCCTACCCCGGCGGCTGAGTCCCAGGCTAGTCCTAGACCCCCGAGGAGGGCCTCTGGCCGAGCCGGGGGCGCGTGTCTCTCTCTCAGCCACCCTCCCCCCACCCACCTTCATCTCTCTTTCCCAGCCGAGGGTGGGCTGGCAGTGTCTGCCTTCTATCCTGCAGACTGGCGAGATAGTTGCCCTCAAGAAGGTGGCCCTAGGGCGGTTGGAGGACGGCATCCCTAACCAGGCCCTGCGGGAGATTAAGGCTCTGCAGGAGATGGAGGACAATCAGTATGTGAGTAGGGGAGTGGGGGGGGGGCATCGTATTCTCACCTCCGTCGCTCGTTCCCACTTCCTTGTGCCTTCATTTTCCCAGCTACGCCTTCACCAGCTTTCAGGGATTTCCTCCTCCTGTCACTCACACACACTGCTCATTCATCCGCCTCCTTACCCCTTTTTGCCCTTTTTTGTCCACTTGTTCACCTTCATTTACCTGTTTCTTTCATTTCTCACACATTCACTCTCATTTAGCTACTTATTTCTTAATGTATTCATTCATTCACCGACTTATTTTTATGTCAAAACATGTAGTGATTTATAATGTAGCTAGCACCTATGGAGCTCCCAATGTGTTCTGCAGGCATTATATACATTGTCATTTTGAGACCTCTTTACTACTGTACAAGGCAGGTTTCAGGATCTCTGTTTCTCAGGTGAGAGGAGGAGGTTATGTCACCAGCTCATGGGCCCTCCGTTAGTCAGTAGAGGGTTTGGCCCAGGTTTGATTGAGAGTCCAGACATTCTTCCCTTGGGACCTCCTGTAGGCTCTACCCTGTGTTGGGCACTGGTGACACAGAGGAACCAGCTCCAGCCCAGCTCCTGAGGACTTCTTAAGTGTGCTAACAAGAGACAGAGGCAACAGGGCCCACTTAGTGTGGTTCGTGCCGTGATAGGGTACCGGGAGGGGCTGCTGGAACACTAAGAGGGGCATCTTTCACCCCTAGTGTCATTACTCTTTTGGTGCTCTCTCTCATCCATGTCGAAATAGGGAATGTATTTGACTCCCTGGAGAGTAACAGGGTTGGGTCTCTGTGATCCTCTGACTTACCTTTGCTGTTCCCTGGAGATATTCATGATATATTGGATGACAAAAGCATGTTATAAAACTTTGTGTCATCTGGGTTTTGTTTGGAAATATTATATATGTGAATGTGTATTTGTGTGTGCCATATCTGTTGTAAAGTCTAGTAGAATACACTCTAAGATTGACTGTAGGATTTTTCTTTTGTTCTTTTTCTTTTGGATTTTATGTCTTACCTGAATGTGTGCGTGTGTTTTGATCTGTTAAATGGTTGTGTACTACCTGAAAAATCAGAAAACAGCTATCAGGCCATTTTGATTTTTTGAGGAAGATAAAAGGGCTTCCAGACAGCCATGTGTGGGATGGGTGGAGAGAGATCCATAAGGAAGCTGGTGATGTGGTCCCTACATCCAGTTGGTCAGCAATTCTGAAGGTTCTAACTTTAAAACATACTCTAGATTTGCTCCTTGCCCAAGTCATCATCACCACTTATCAGAATGACAGCAGCAGCCTCCCCACTGCTCTCCATAGCCACAGTCCGGTGGGCTTTGTCAAAAGTGTAAGTTAAGTCATCGGCTCCCCTGCATAAAGAGCCCTGGTGGCTTCTCTTTACACTTACAGCACTATCACCATGTGCCCACTTCCAGCTGGCCTCTCCCTTTTCTCTCATTCAACACAACTTCTTAGGCATCTCTCCAGTGACCAGCACCTATCCAGGGTCCAGGAGCACAGAACAGGGCAGACACATCCTTCCCTTAAACGACCTCATGTACTCACATCCCTCTAGCCTCCTTCTGTGCTGGCGTTAGGGCCTTGCACTTGCTTTTCTTCCAGCTCAGAGCTTCTTCCCAGATCCCCACAAACTGGGTCCTCATCTAGCCCCACCCCACCTAAATAAAGAAGTATCCTTTTCTCCACTCACAGAATCACACTATCCTCTTATATTTCTGTTGATTTTTTTTTTTTTTTTTGATACAGGGTCTCACTCTGTCACCCAGGCTGGAGTGTAGAAGTGTGATTTTGGCTCCCTGTAGTCTCAACCTCCTGGGCTCAGGTGATCCTCCCACCTCAGCTTCCCAAGTAGCTAGGACTACAGGCACATGCCACCATGCCTGGCTAGTTTTTTGTATTTTTTGTAGAGACAAGGTTTCACCATGTTGCCCAGGCTGGTCTCAAACACCTGGGTTCAAGCCATCCGCCCACCTTGGACTCTCAAAGTACTGGGATTACAGGCATGACGTCACGCCCAGCCCCCTTGTAATTTGGTTCCTGTACTTACAGAATCTGAATATATCCCATTTGTTCATTTATTTGTTAAATTGTTTGTCCTCTGTGCTGTGAGTTCATTAAGAGTCCTGTCTGTCAGCTCACTGCTCTGTGTAGCCTGGCTCCTCTGAGAGTAGTGGCCTCAGTGTTTGTGATGTGTCTGTAGCTGTCCCAGTACTGGGAAAGGTGGGATTCCTGGTGTCCTTTCCTTGGTGCTGAGATTCGGTGGCTCTAGAGGAAACAGGAGGAGACCTGTGTGTCCATCTCATGTGTGACCATCCAGATGATTTTCAGGCAGGTGGGCTGGGTGGGCAGACCAGATGGTGCCACTAAATGACCTTTCTTAGACCTTTACTTTTAGTGTTCATGGAGAATTAGAGTGGGGGCCCACCTTATCTCAGGAGAGCACAGCAAATCATGAGCATGGAGCTCTCTGATTCTTAGCTCAGGTCCACGTCACCTTCTTTGCTTACTTTCTTTTTGGATACAGGGTCCTCTGTCAGGGCATGGGCTGGGGTCTCAGGGTCACAGAGAGGGTCTGGTGACTTGAGTCTGGGGGCTAACAGGATGTCCTGCCCACAGGTGGTGCAGCTGAAGGCTGTGTTCCCACACAGTGCAGGCTTTGTGCTGGCCTTTGAGTTCATGCTGTCGGATCTGGCCGAGGTGATGCGCCATGCCCAGAGGCCACTAGCCCAGGCACAGGTCAAGAGCTACCTGCAGATGCTGCTCAAGGGCGTTGCCTTCTGCCATGCCAACAACATTGTACATCGGGTCAGTCTCAGCATAGGCCGGGCATGGGGTCTGGGGTACTGACTTGGCTTGGGGATGGGGCTAGCCCTTGTAAAAAGTGTGATAAGAAGTTGGGACAGAGCTGGTCAAGGCCTCCAGGTAAGTGGCCAGGGCACAGCCCTGGAGGAGGCGGGGACCGGGGCTGACCTGGGTGGTTAGACTGCCAAGCCCACTTGTCCCAAGGTCCTTGGGGGATTTGGAGGGACTAATGCTTCTTTTGGTACTCCCAGGACCTGAAACCTGCCAACCTGCTCATCAGCGCCTCAGGCCAGCTCAAGATAGCGGACTTTGGCCTGGCTCGAGTCTTTTCCCCAGACGGCAGCCGCCTCTACACACACCAGGTGGCCACCAGGTAGGGAGGGCCAGATCCCTTCCAGTCCTCTCCATGGGGAAGAGATGTTTCTGGGCCTTTTCTCCAGACATTGCTTGTGGGGCTGGGGTCACCTCGCCAGGCATCCTTTTCTCAGCCCAGTCCCTACCAGCCCTCTTCCTCGCAGGTGGTACCGAGCCCCCGAGCTCCTGTATGGTGCCCGCCAGTATGACCAGGGCGTCGATCTGTGGTGAGACCCCCGTGGGTGATCAAAGGGTAACACGGCTCATGGATTTCTGCTAGGCTCTGAGGTCTCTGAGCTGTTTGGTGGTCTTTTCCCTGGTGGGAGTTTAGGCTTCCTTAAGGGTGTCTTCCCTGGTTGGGGTATTCTGAGCACTTTGGGGTTGGGGTTCCTCACTGTGATGTTTTCGAGCTGGGTGGGGGCCAGGTGGGATGAGAATGGTGGTCCCAGGTGGGAAGCTTTCTGGGCTAGGGGGAGAGGTGGTCTGAGCTGGTATGTGCTGGAGTTAGATCCCAGGATATGGTTTCTCTGAGCTGGTCAGAGGCCTGTGTCCTTGGACATGAAACCTCTGAGCTTGTTTTGCAGCAAGAAGATAGTTGGCATTGCCCATGGGTCTGAGATTTGGGGCAGGTTTGCAGGTCTTCCCCAGAAGCGTCCTAGAGCAGGAGTCTCTGAGAAGTCTTGGAACAGCTGGGGCTTTGCTCTGGGTTTTAGGGTTGAGAGCTTTGAGGGTTCAGGGACTGGGCCTCTGGATGTGAGGCTCCAGGGCTGGCTTGTGGGGCCTTGCCCTGGAGTGCAGTGTTAGAGCTGCTCTGTGGGTGAGTCTGTGGTCCACTGTGGGAGATCTCTGACCTGCTTGGGGCTCTGTGTCCACAGGGCCGTGGGCTGCATCATGGGGGAGCTGTTGAATGGGTCCCCCCTTTTCCCGGGCGAGAATGACATTGAACAGCTTTGCTACGTGCATCGCATCTTGGGCACCCCAAATCCTCAAGTCTGGCCGGTTTGTAGGGGCCCTTGGTGAGGTGGGTGTGGGGCAGGTTTACTCCACTCCCAACAGCAAGTAACCACTCCCTCCCCTGAACCTTCTCTCTCCTGGCCCCAACCCCGCTCGATGGACAGGAACCACTGTCCTGGCCCAACTCAGGGGTTCCTCCTTCCTGCTGTCATGCGGGTTGGGGTAGGTCCTGTCCTATGTCCCTTTTCACCTCAGTACACACATGTGCAGTGTCTCAGCAAGCTGTGCACAGAGTCATCATCTGAGAGGGCAAGGGGATGGATGAAGGAATACAGGGCTGGGTGAGTGAGTGAATGATGGGTCAGGGAGACACATAGATGGGAGAGCACCCCCCGTGTGAGTGTGTGTTAGGGGCTGAGAGCTGACAGCAGAGGGCATGGCAAGGGTCGGGGACTACTCTCATCGTACCCTGTTCCTTCTCCCTGGCCTAGGAGCTCACTGAGCTGCCAGACTACAACAAGATCTCCTTTAAGGAGCAGGCGCCCGTGCCCCTGGAGGAGGTGCTGCCTGACGCCTCTCCCCAGGCATTGGATCTGCTGGGTCAATTCCTCCTCTACCCTCCTCGCCAGCGCATCGCAGCTTCCAAGGTAGGGCAAGAGGCTGTGATCTCTGCTCCTTCAGCTCCCCTCCCCATCGCCCTGGTACTCTGTACTTGGTAGCCATGTGACCCCATCAAGTCAGCGACCCTCAGAACCTGTGATTGGCATGGACCAGCACCAGACATCTGGAACCCAGGGGACAGGGGCCTTGGAGCAGGTGTGCCTCTCATGAGTAGACCCCATTGGACATCCCCAGGCTTCCCTTGAGGGTGGCTTATAAGAGGGGCATGCCCAACTCACAGAAGAGCACATGTCCAGGGTTGCAGTCTTCTGGGCTGCCCCTGACCCTGTGGCAGATACAGTAAGAGAGTCACTGGGGACTCATTCCTTTATTCCATTAGCACATCTGGCACATGCAGGGATTGTCCTGGGCCCTGTACAGATGGTAAACAATCAGACCTGCCTCCACGGGGCACTCCTGGTGGTGCGGTAGCTCCAGGTCCAAAAGGTCACAAGAGGTCATGTTCTCCAGGTGTGGGAGACCCAGGAGAGAGGCGAGGCCGACTTTGGGGTCAAGCAAAGCTTCCTGGTGGAAGGCAGGTTTAAGCATGAGATGTTTGAGGAGGTGTTCGCTGAAGAGAGAAATGGTGGGCAGAGACCTGGAAGAGAGGACCCAGGAAGGCTGGTTATGGCTGGAAGGCCTGGGAGGATGATGAGGACCACAGGAGCATGGGCTGACAGGTGTCAGGGTGTCTCTCTCAGGGGTCCCTGTCCCCTTCCCGCACTCAGCACCAGCAGCGTGTGTTTACATATGCCCTCTTGGTCTCCACTGTCAGCAGCTCCTGTGGGCTCTGTGTCCACAGTGTACCCAAGCCGTGTGACCCTTACTCTTGGATTGCCTCCCAGAATCTGGGTCTCCCCTCATCCCATTTAATCTCTTCTCCACCTGGCAGAGGGAGTAATTTTATCCAAGTAGAGCAGGACACATTCCTTCTCTGCCAGGGACCTCCTGTGGCTCCATCTCAGAGGAAAAGCCAGGGTCCTTTTTGTGGCCCACAGATATCATATGCTTGGGTGCCGTCACCTCATGATGCTGCCTGCTGTTGTGCCCTGTGCTCACTCCTTTCCAGCCCCAGGGGTCTGTACACTTTTGTCCCTGCCCTGGAGCCTCATGTCCCACTTGCTTATGTCTCAAGTCTTGGCTTAAATGTCACTTCTCAGATGGCCTTCCCTCATGACTCTTCAGATCTGCAACCTCTCTCCAGGATTCCTCATTCTTCTGTCTTGCTTTCTCTTTTTCACTGCACTAATCATTATCTGACATACTGTGTATTTTACTTCATCATGTTTATTACCTGCCACCCCCTCCTATGTCAGAAAAACAGAGCTTTTGTCTGTTTTATTAATGGCTATGTCCCCAGCTTCTGGAATAGTGCTTCAGACATAGCAGACACTCAGAAAACACCCAGACACACTGAGTCAGCTGAATGCATAGATGAAGGAACATCTGCCTGAGGCTGGGGACAGGGAGTGACTAGTTTCCTTCTGCTGTTCCTTACTTGCCACCCTCAGGCCCTCCTCCATCAGTACTTCTTCACAGCTCCCCTGCCTGCCCATCCATCTGAGCTGCCGATTCCTCAGCGTCTAGGGGGACCTGCCCCCAAGGCCCATCCAGGGCCCCCCCACATCCATGACTTCCATGTGGACCGGCCTCTTGAGGAGTCGCTGTTGAACCCAGAGCTGATTCGGCCCTTCATCCCGGAGGGGTAAGAAGTTGGCCTTGGTCCTGTCTGCCTGCTCCTCAGGACCACTCAGTCCACCTGTTCCTCTGCCACCTGCCTGGCTTCACCTTCCAAGGCCTCCCCATGGCCACGCTGGGCCCACACCACACCCTGCCCCTTAGCCCTTGCGAGGGTTGGTCTCAAGGCAGAGGTCATGTTCCCAGCCAAGAGTATGAGAACATCCAGCCGAGCGAAGGAGATTCACGGCCTGTGCTCGGTGAGCCTTAACTTCTGTGTGCTACTGACGTACCCATCAGAACAGTGAGCTCTGCTGCCAGTCAAGGCCTGCCTATACAGAATGGCGATGCCTGCCTTGGTGCTGCTTCCCCGAGTGCTGCCTCCCGGTCAAGAAGAAGTGCAGAGAGTAAGGTGTCCTTACGTTGGAAACTCAAGTGGAAGGAAGATTTGGTTTGGTTTTATTCTCAGAGCCATTAAACACTAGTTCAGTATGTGAGATTATAGATTCTAAAAACCTCAGGTGGCTCTGCCTTATGTCTGTTCCTCCTCCATTTCTCTCAAGGGAGGTGACTAAGGTGGCATTGTCTCATGGCCCTCGTTTTTGGGGGTCATGGGGAAGGTAGCACCAGGCATAGCCACTTTTGCCCTGAGGGCCTCCTGTGTGCTTCACATCACTGAGCGCTCATTTGGAAGTGAGGGAGACAGAAGTCTAGGCCCAGGGATGGCTCCAGTTGGGGATCCAGCAGGAGACCCTGCACACATGAGGCTGGTTTACCAACATCTACTCCCTCAGGATGAGCGTGAGCCAGAAGCAGCTGTGTATATAAGGAAACAAGCGTTCCTGGAATTAATTTATTAATTTAATAAATCCTAATATAATCCCAGCTAGTGCGTTTTCCTTATTATAATTTGATAAGGTGATTATAAAAGATACATGGAGGGAAGTGGAACCAGATGCAGAAGAGAAAATGATGGAAGGACTTACGGTATCAGATACCAATATTTAAAAGTTTATATAATAATAAAGAGTTCGATTGTGGTTCAAGGATAAAAACAGACTAGAGAAACTTATTCTTAGCCATCCTTTATTTTTATTTTTATTTATTTTTTGATGGAGTCTTGCTCTGTCGCCCAGGCTGGAGTGCAGTGGCACAATCTCGGCTCACTGCAACCTCCGCCTCCCGGGTTCAAGTGATTCTCCTACCTCAGCTTCCCGAGTAGCTGGGACTACAGGCGCGTGCCACCACACCTGGCTAATTTTTGTATTTTTACTAGAGACAGGGTTTCACCGTGTTAGCCAGGATGGTCTTGATCTCCTGACCTCGTGATCTGCCCGCCTGGGCCTCCCAAAGTGCTGGGATTGTAGGCGTGAGCCACCATGCCCAGCCCCAGATATCCTTTATTTTTAAAATTTTTATTTTACCCTTTATGTAGATAAACTCTTCTGTGAGCACTGAGGGTGACTAACACTGCTACCGATGCTGGCCTTCAAGCACTTAGTGGAGACAGAAAACATATTCAACCCTCGTTCTTGGCTTTCAGGAAAGTCTGATGTTTTCATGATATGGCCTCTGTTTATTTCTCCAGCCACATCTTCTGCAGACTGTAAGCTTCTAAGAGAACTTCAAAGAGAACTCTAAAATGTATATAACATTTGCAAGTAAAAGGATAAAAAATGATTTACCATGCATACACAAACCAAAAATCTGGTGTAGTTATTTGATATCAAGTAATAGAGGCCAGGTGCAGTGGCTCATGCCTGTAATCCCAACATTTTGGGAGGCCGAGGTGGGCAGATCACCCGAGGTTGGGAGTTCCAGAACACCCTGGCCAACATGGTGAAATCCCGTCTCTACTAAAAATACAAAAATTAGCCGGGTGTGATGGTGCATGCCTGTAATCCCAGCTACTTGGGAGACCGAGGCAGGAGAATCGCTTGAACCTGGGAGACAGAGGTTGCAGTGAGCCGAGATTGTGCCACTGCACTCCAGCCTTGGTGACAGAGTGAGACTCTTGTCTCAAAAAAAAAAAAAAGAAACTAGATTTTAAGGCAAAGAGCTGTTATTTAATATAAGATACAGTTTCAAGGCAAAAATCATTACTAGTGGTAAACACATTCAGTTCTAATTATATTCAGTTCATTGGTAAAATTTTTCAAATTTGTATGTACCTAATAATATAATCTCAAATATTATCAATATTAGAAATGAATAGGATTCAAAAGACTAAGGATATTAGAAGTAACTTTATACGAAATTTTGGTAAAATTGACAAATCCATAGAAAAATTCAACTTGCAATAATCAAAAACAAACCCCTGAAGTGTCTTAAAACTGTTAAAAAGAAATTGAACCTCCAAATTAAAATATTTTCATTATGTAATCTCCAGGCCCAGATAGCTTCACTACTAAATTCTACCAATCAATCACTTAATAAAGAGAAAGTGTCACAAACACAGAGCTGAGATTGTGCCACTGCATTCCAGCCTGGGCGACAGAGCAAGACTCCATCTCTAAATAAATAAATAAATAAAGTTAGTTCCATTTTGCTAAGAAATACTTCTGTTCTTGTTCCCATTACTGAATGGACCTCCTCAGTCAGCAGCAACAAGCCTAAGGCTTTTACACTGTTGGTGGGTGGGTTCCCTGTGGGAATCGGTCAGCCTTCCTCTATCCAGTTGAGGTGGTAGATACACCACTGTGCTGGCTAAGACAAGACACTGAAGGGTGCCAGCCTGTCGGGACTGACTTGGGTGAGAAGTGGTGCTGATTCCTACCATCTCACCTTTCAGTTCCTTTAAGCCTGTGCTTAAAGCTGTTACTGATGACTGGACTTATTATAGACGATACAAGGCTAAACAATGCTGTTCTCTTCATTAGAGCATCTCTACCAGATATTGTCACCTTAATGGATGACATTCAAAACAACATGGGCAAATGGTTTAGAGTTACTGCACAGACTTGGCTAACAGGGTTTATTCACTAAGGTTTTTTCATGACAGCCAACCACAATTTGACTTAACCTTTGAGAGTCAACAGCACAGCTTTACCTGACTGCCTGCACTGTAGTGAAAGGCCTTTACTTACATCTGGACTTTGCTAAGAGGACCCCGATGCTTGTCCCACACTTGCCCCAAGAAACTTAGCTTTGGCGTCATATCAGTGACATCCTCCTCACTGGTCCTGACAAAGACTTTGTTTCACAGGTCATCACAGCTGTGAGCAAGCACCCCACTGAGGGGATGGACAGTTGCCCCACATAAGGTGCAAGACCCCTCCTGACCTGTTAACGTGTTGGGCTACACCTAGAACTCAGAGAGGTAAACTATTCCCAATTTGGCAAAAGATAATCTCCTAGCTCTCCAACCTCCCACATCAATAAAGGGATTCAATCAACACTGGGATTCTGGCACCAGTACATCCCTTCCTCCCATATTTCTTCGAGTCCAGTCACCCACAAATTTTCTGCTTTTTAGTTATCAAAGTTGAAGCCCTTACTAGGGCAGATCCCATTTACCCTATGAACCGAGATTCCTGTTATGCCCTGGGTAATGGAAAAAGCTCGCTGTAAAATTGGATCAGCAACAGAAACCTTCTTACTACAGTGGAAATGGTATTTACAGAATCAACTCATATTTAGTCCTACTGGAGTGTAACATTCCATGAGAAAATAGCCACATACCCTGCCACTGAGGTCAACTTGCCAAAACCCTGAAAATGCCTCTACGTCTTGCTCAGTGGGGACTGGAGGGAGGATGGTCAGCAATCTCAAAACAAGAAAACCAATGGCCTCTCATTACTGATGAGTGAGCACAGGGCATAAGGAATTCAGAGCAAGGAGAGCTACAGCCTTTAACCCCATTCAGACACTCATTCCATATGTGCACTACTCCTAGCAATAGATAGGCCATTTTCCCAAGGTTTATATCTTCACAAACTCCTGGTTAATGGCTAATGAGCTAACTACTTGGTTGGGACTTTGGCAATAACAGAGCTGGAAAATACAAGGCCAAGATATTCAGGGTAAAAAGATGTAGGGAAAATAATCATTATGAGACAGTATAGGAAAGAGACTTGGTCTTTGTAGACCGAGGCTCATGGGGCTCACATGTCCGGGCATATTCCCTCCCCTACCTTCTTGCCTCCCTTAACAAGCTGACCCAAGTCACATAGCAGAAGGGAAGCCTCTCCTAACTTAGCTGATCAGGCTGAATTCTTAACTGTTAATAGAAGAAACTGTTTATTGCCTTAAGTGACGTCTCCCAAGGTTGCTAAAAGCCAGACTTTAGCATTCCTGATAAGAACCTGACCATATTCCAAGGTTACTAAAACAAAACTCTGGCATTCCCTATGAGAACTGGACCAGATCCAGTTGGCTGAAGACAAGATGGACTTCAGCACTGACCTTTCACTGAGTTTTCCTTATAATCTCACTGTAATATGAAAATCTCTGCCCAAATTGGGGCTTATCTGCCATTTTCTAATTATGCAATGTATGTTAGGGCATGACACCCTAACACCCTTTGTGCCTTTGTACAGGCACAAAGAAAACTGCCTAAACAGGCTTCTGACAGAGCAGGAACATCACCATCTTGGACAACCATTTTAAAATTCCCCTTGATCAGAAACCACCTAAATCCAAAGGGCATCAGCTAAGGTCAGCATGACCATAAACCATAAATGGCATCTCCAACCAGAAACATTCCAACGCCTAAGATAAACCCCTCCCCAACCAGAGACGTGCCAGCCCCGAGATAACCTCCCCTCCGACCGGAGACATTCCAAACCTGCAATAAACTTCTCCTCCACACAGAAACATTCCAAGCCTGTGATAAGCTATCTTGCCCTAAAACACTTAAATACTCTTAGTCTGTAAGAGGGAGTGCTCCTATCGCTTCTCGGCCTTTTGGCTAAGATCAAGTGTGAGGGAGTGCTCCTGACGGAAATCGGCCAGAAGCCCCTCTCAGGTTCATTCTCCAAAATAAACCTGTCTTTGACTGTTGAGCCACTTTTTGTGTTTCTTTCCTCTTTCTTTAACTCTTACAGCTTCTAGGTCATTCCTTTCTCTGCCTCAGCTTCCTTAAAATGTCAAGAGCTGAGCCCTTTTTGGCTGTAGCACTGGGGTCCTTTTCCTGGGCACTGCTCCCTTCCTTTGATTGAGCTCAAGCCCATTAAACCTTGCCTAAGAAAAATTACTGTTTGGCTTGGTATTCATATTTACTCAAGAGCCAAGATGCTGCACTAACAGTTACAGTGGCTCCCATTCTGCCTACCTTGGTGTGCCATACCTTGGCTCATACCAGACAAGACATGGAAGAGGCATGACACAACACCAAAGCTGATGAACTAACCATAGCATACCAGCAGGTAAGCCTCTTGAAGAAGGCAGAGTCCTAGAGCTTTGGGATGAGCTACCCTACCCCTCTTCCAGTGGGCATGCAAGAGGAGAGGTCAGGGCATTTGGGCATCATGGGGTTACAAAAATGAATTATTATTTTTTATTTTTCTTTGAGATGGAGTCTTGCAGTGTCACCTAGGCTGAAGTGCAGTGCTGCAATATCTGCCCACTACACCCTCTGCCTCCTGGGTTCAAGCAATTCTTGTGCCTCAGCCTGCCAAGTAGCTGGGACTATAGGCACGTGCCACCACACCTGGCTAATTTTAGTATTTTTTAGTAGAGATGAGGTTTTCACCATGTTGGCCAGGCTTGTCTAGAACTCCTGACCTCAAGTGATCCGCCCACCTCTGCCTCCCAAAGTGCTTGGATTACAGGTGTGAGTCACCATGCCTGGTCAAAAAGGAATTATTAACAGAGGAGTCAACCCAGCAGAGAGACATTTATGCAAGGTTATTAGGGATTGTACCATGGTAGAAATTTAGATACTGGGCCCACTGCCTGGGAGGAGAAATTCACAGGAAGGCCATTATCAGAAATGGCAAATCAACTTCAAAGGGCCTCCCCCTACAGTGACAGGAGCCAATGAATATGCTAATGGACATCTACACAGGCCATCCATTTGCCTACCCATGTGAGGCAGGAACCTCTGCTAATGTCACAATGGGTTACCAAAACAGCTTTTGCAGCCTTTGGGCATGCCACAAGTTACACAGTCAGATCAAGGCTCTCCTTGTACCACAAAGCAAATGCAACGATGGGTATTACAAAGTAACATTACAAAATAACAGCAGTGGGTATCATAGAAAGATATAATGAGCTTTTAAAACAGGGGCTACTGAAACAATGTAGATGACAATGGTGACCTGAGGCATCAAAATGCTGCCTCTAGCCAGGGATGGTGGCTCACGCCTGTAATACCAGCGATTTGGGAGGCCAAGGTGGGTGGATTGCTTGAGCTCATGAGTTTGAGACCTGCCTGGGCAACATGGGGAAACCTCGTCTCTACTAAATATACAAAAATTAGGCATGGTGGCATGAGTTCTAGTTACTCAGGAGGCTTAGGTGGGAGGATGGCTTGAGCCCAGGAGGCAGAGGTCGCAGTGAGCTAAGATTGCACCACTGCACTCCAGCCTGGGTGACAGAGCGCGACCCTGTCTCAAAAAACAAAAACAAAAAACCCCAAGATGGTGTCCCAAGTCCTAATTACATTATATAAACTCTGCATCCCCTAGGGCATAACTACACAATATTTAAATTCACAACAAATGAGGGACTATCAACAGAGAGGCTGCGACCTCTGCCCGTGACCACACTGGCCACAACGTAATTACAGTTTTCAGGGACACAGAAGCACTGATATGGCTGCACATGGCCAAGAAACCACTCGACACTTTTACCTTCCCCTTCTCCCTCATAGAAAACCCACAGCCTAACCACATCCCCCTTGATCCTGCTGCCCACATACATATAATACATATGTGTGTGTATACACATGTATATATGTATCTATTCATGATGTGTGTGTGTGTGTGTAAAGGAGAGGCTGCGCCGGGCACAGTGGCTCACGCCTGTAATCCCAGCACTTTGGGGGGCCGAGGTGGGCAGATCACGAGGTCAGGAGATCGAGACCACCCTGGCTAATGCGGTGAAACCCCATCTCTACTAAAAATACAAAAAATTAGCCAGGCGTGGGCAGGAGAATCACTTGAACCTGGGAGGCAGAGGTGCAGTGAGCTGAGATCGCACCACTGCACTCCAGCCTGGGTGACAGAGCAAGACTTCATCTCAAGAAAAAAAAAAAAAAGAAAAAAAAAATGAGGCCACTAAGAATATTTTGTACTTGAATTACAAGTATCTTTAAACATGAGGGTGGTAGATACATCATGGTTAAGTAGGAATATACAAGCCTCTAGTCGCCTTGGTGTGTGCATTCTGATTGTTAGATTTTTTTTCTCTAGGATGCTGCAAACACATTTCAAAGTATAACCATGGAGTTATAGTATCAAAGAACTTAAAATTGAAAGGGCCTGTGGACATTATCTAGTCTGACTCTCATATTATAGCCTCAGAAAAAAATGAATGCCTACGAATGGAAACGGATTTGCCTAGCGATCCTGGAAAGAGCTGGGAACAGAACTTGAGCTCTATTACACAGTAATAAAAATATCAATGGAAACAACAGTCATCACAAGAGCTAGTACCATTTTAGGGGTGGCTGCAATATGCCCAATATATATGTTACCTTATTTAATCCTTAAAAACAATATTTTAATATAGGTATTATTATCCTCATCTTGAATTTAAAAAATGAGTTTTTAAGTCTAGGAACGTATAACTAATACACGGGAAAACCTACATTTTGAGTTTTCTTATAGATACAAAATCCCATTTATTTCCCACTATTATATTCACCTTAACTTTTATATTTATTATTATTTACTCATGCTATTAAAACTGTAGAAAATAATTGAAAATGATATCAATGAGAAGAGAACAGGATTAAGGCAAATATAATATGTATTTCATGATCAGTATCTGAAAGATCTCTAAAATTGCTAAGCTTTATTCTTGCCTCAAGGAGAATCTGTAAGAAAATAACACGTACACTGCATATTACCACCTCAAGTTGTAAAGAAACAGAATCAGCTGGGAAAAAAATCAGCACTTATTCTCTCTTTTGTAGGAGGTTTTGTTGATTATTTTAGAGACAGTCCATTTGTGTCCTCAACTATCTAGTCCTTTTTTTCTTTTTTGGCTTGTCCCAGTAGCTGCTTCTACTGCTTTCTTGGGTCACAGAGAGATACAGAAGGAGACCCAGGTGTGTTCTGTCTGTATTGGACTTTTTAGATGAACTCCTCCCCTATGGTGGCACAGCATCAGTCACCAGCATGGTTTTTGAGGAAAATAGCCAGTTGTCTTGTGAAGCTTTACCAAAAATCTCTTCAGGGCTGCTTTTTCTCTATCAATCTCCCTGATCCGGATGTCTAAAGCCTTCTGGAGGCTTTGGATCTGAATCCTGGTTCTGCTTTCCTCGCCAAGGTTGTTCATGAGGGCCCTTCGCAGGTACAGGGGATCTCCTGCTTTGAAGGCGCTCTTATTCGTTACGAAGCCCATGCCACCCATGTTCACACTTTGGTGGAGGATGTTCAAGACAGGACAGTGAGGCTGCCTGTAAATGTCTCTGGAAAATGATTCTCCTGTGTTTTGGAATATTAGAACCACAGCACCGTGGGAACAGAATCTTGGAGCTGAGTGGCATCAGAGATCCACTTAGCCCAAAACCCTTACATTTACTAGTGAGAAGAAGATTTTAAGCTTGCAGATGTTCTTAGTGTAAAAATATAGATGAGTGCATTGATAGACCAGAATGGCCATAAGGATGCTTACTGCCATCCTGGGCTTCTACTTAGGCTGACAGGTAAGTGCCTTTGGGTCCTAATAAATCAGGACCAGAATGTTTATGGAGAGAAAAAATTAGAAAGTTGATTCAATAAATGTGTTTAGTTTTAGAAGCAATTCTTTATTCCTTTATGTGTATGCATACTTGAAGTTGCTAAATAATTAAGATTGTGCCATTTGTCTAGGTTTAGGGTTACACTTAAATTAGATAACTTTTTCATGAGGTATTTAGTTTTAGTTTTCATATAAGAAAGAACAGGAAACAGAAAAATATACGTTATCTATTCTTTTGGTCAAAAAGGAAATGAGAAATCTAAATGAAAAACCAGTGAGATTAGAGAGACAGGAAGAGGCAGGGTAGGTAGGATGGGGGAATGGGAGTAGAAAAGGAGAAATAGGAAGAGGGATACCTCTTTGAGTGTACCCTTTACCTGTTCTTATATTTAGAAACAAGCTAATTTTTCATGTGCTCAAAAATAATTAAACAAGGAGTGGGAGGGATGCTACCCTAAACTACTTTATGTGTATTCTAAGATAGTGCAAAGAAGTAAATACAATATGGATAATGAGGGCCAGGTTCTCTCTGTTGGAGAGGGAGCTATAAATAAGAAAGGAAGAAGGTTAAACTATACCTGTGGTGCTGAATTGGAATTGGAGATACCAGTATAAATTTATGATTCTATGAATCAATATGAATCTGTAGTTATGTGAATCCATTATTACATGAACCAGTATGAATGAATGGTTCTACGAATCAGTAAGAATTCTTGTGAAGAACGGCCCACTAGACCTTCTGGCCTTCAAAGGTACCTTAGAGAGTTGGGACTTTGTGACTCTTCCTCGCATGAAGTGATCCCCATTTATTCCCAGCTTCAGAATTATTTCTGAAAAATGCAGAAGACAGGTTTTATGTCTCCTCTTTGGGTTTTATCTCTGACTTTCACCTAAGTCTTGATTATGTTATTTTATTCCTTTAAAATTCATCATGAGCAGATACATGTCAAATTCTTCCTGCTATCTTTAATCAGGAACAGAAAATCGGAGCAATGTGTCCTTCATGTTTAGGAAGGGGCATTTTTCTTCTGACAGGATAATGTTACTAGTTTTCAACTTTCAACTATAGCCTTTGGAAAGCATCAAAAGACTTAGTAAAGTATTCATATTCATATCACTAACTAGAAATGAATGTACTTACTGAGAGCCCAATCAGGCCCACATACTTGGAAGTGACATCTCAAGGGACCTTTCCAGACAGGACACTCTGGCAGAGATGACCAAGCTGGCATGAGGTGTGGAAATGAATGCTTGGACAGAAAAGACTTGGGCAAGATAACACCTTCAAATCACTGAAAGGCTCACCTGTGGAAAAGGAAGTAGACAACTGTGCCCTGACCGCAGAACCAGGATCAGCAGATGGAAACAGCAGATTACTGCTCAGGGCCAGGGGGAATTTCCCCAGCTTCTAGAGGTATCCACTGATAAAATAAAATCATTGTCACTAGCGATGTTCAAACTGAAACAGAAAGATCATCACAGGGGTGTATACAAAGCAAGAAGCTAGATGGATGTCACCTCCTTTGGAAATATCCTTCACTAACCTGACATAGATGTGAACTATGCCCTGAGGTGGGCTCCTCTGAGACACCCTGAGCACTGCCCAGCTTTGGAGGATATGTGAACAGTGGCCACGCCCTGGGAGGATCTGGGCTGCTCTCCCACAGGCTGTCAAGTCTAAAGTTTGCTAGTTTTCATGCCATTTCACGTCAGTACATACATGCAGAAGACATAAACTTGAACATATAGCAATACAAACTGTCCAAAGTAAAATAAAAACAAAAAACTGAAAATAAAGAACAGATCATAAGTGACCTGTGGGAAAACTTCAAGCAGCCTAAATACAAATACCTGTAGTCCCTGAAGAAGACAAGAATGGAAGAAAAAAATTATTTGATGCGATAATGGCCATAATTTTAAAAAATTGGATGAAAACTATAGACTCACAGATCCAAAGAATTCAATGAAATAGAAGAACAAGAAACAAGAAGAAAATAAAACCAAAGCATATCATAATAAATTTTTCACTACTAGTGATAAAACAGCCAGAGAAATAATATTACATATAAAGGAGCAATAAGAATAACAGAAGAGGCTGGGCATGGTGGCTCACACCTGTAATCCCAGCACTTTGGGAGGCCGAGGTGGGCAGATCACAAGGTCAGGAGTTGGAGACCAGCCTGGCCAAATAGTGAAACCCCATCTCTACTAAAAATACAAAAATTAACCAGCCATGGTGGTGCGTGCCTGTAATCCTAGCTACTCAGGAGGCTGAGGCAGGAGAATTGCTTGAATCCGGGAGGCGGAGGTTGCAGTGAGGTGAGATCGTGCCACTGCACTCCAGCCTGAGCGACAGAGCAAGACTCCATCTCGGAAAAAAAAAAAAAGAATAACAGATTTCTCCTAAGAAACAAATTAAACTAGAAAAAAACAAAAGTACCATCTTTATAGTATTAAAATTAAAACAAACTGTCAACCTAGAATTATATCCTCAACAAAAACTAATTTTAGAAATGAAAGACAGGGATAATCACTTTTTTTCAGAAAGGGAAAATCTGAATGAATTAATCACCAGCACATGTGCCCTATAAGAAATGTTACAAGAAGTCCTTCAGGCAGAAGGAAAAGGATGCCATATGGATATATGCATCTTCACAAAGGAATAAAGAACACTAGAGGCCAGGTGCGGTGGCTCACGCCTGTAATCCCAGCACTTTGGGAGGCCGAGGCAGGCGGATCAGGAGGTCAGGAGATCGAGACCATCCTGGCTAAGGCCGTGAAACTCTGTCTCCACTAAAAATACAAAAAAATTAGCCGGGTGCAGTGGTGGGCGCCTGTAGTCACAGCTACTCGGGAGGCTAAGGCAGGAGAATGGCCTGAAACCAGGAGGCAGAGCTTGCAGTGAGCCGAGATCGCACCACTGCACTCCAGCCTGGGCAAAAGAGCGAGACTCCGTCTCAAAACAAAAACAAAAACAAAAACAAAAAACAAACAAACAAAACAAGCAAACACTAGAGCCGGGCACAGTGGCTCACGCCTGTAATCCCAGCACTTTGGGAGGCCGAGGCAGGCAGATCACGAGGTCAAGAGATCAAGACCATCCTGGCCAACATGGTGAAACCCTGTCTCTACTAAAAAAATACAAAAATTAGCTGGGTGTGGTGGCATGCACCTGTAGTCCCAGCTACTCTGGAGGCTGAGGCAGGAGAATCCCTTGAACCCAGGAGGTGGAGGTTGCAGTGAGCCGAGATTGTGCTACTTTACTCCAACCTGGTGACAGAGCGAGACTCCATTTCAAAAAAAAAAAAAAAAAAAAAAAAAAAGAACACTAGAAATAGTATGTGGGTAAATATAAATGATACATGTTTTCTTATTTTACAATTCTCTTTGGAAGACTTTCTAAAGCATAGTAATAATACATTGTGGGGTTTATGACATCTGTAGAAGTAACATGTATTATAATAATAGCACAAAAGCCAATAGAGTAGAAATGGAACTATACTATTGCAAGGTCCTTATACTATCACATAAAGTAGTATAGTATTACAGAAAGTTAGTGATGAAGAAGTATAAACAAACATAGGGCAACCACTACAAAAAATAAAAAAGACAGTTACAGCTAATAAGCCAACAAAAGAGATAAAAATAAAGCTATAACAACTACTCATTCCAGAAAGAAGGAGGAAGCTGAGAGCCCTGCATAGAGTTGCCCAGCTCCTCGCCCTGAACAGGTCCTAAGGGAGGGTGAGTGAAGGAACTATGGGCAACACACTCCTGCCATGGGCTTCCGGGATCCTATAGCTACAAGAGATGACATGGCCCCACAGTGGGGTCATGCCCGGAGAACTGCCAGAGAGTAGCCAGAGGCAGAGCTCATGCCTGCGTGGAGCCCAGAAGGTTTTGTGTGCAGGGCAGCTGCAGCAAAACACAATCATAGGTGCCCACCCTCCAAGGCACTCCATCTTGCTCTGAGTGGCTCTAGCCCCTGCTCACTGCTGGGCAGCAGAGAGCAGGGCTGTCTTTCCTGTGGGACCAGGGTGCATCTGACCTCCCCCAACTCCCCTTGCCCCCTGCTCAGCATCTACTGGTCCCTCCCAAAGCCTTTGCCTGGCTACTACTGCAAGAGCATGCACAAAGCACAGCCTCCACTGCCTTGCCTGGGAACACTTTCGCTCCCCCAGCACAGCCAATGCTCAACCTCAACGGGACAAAGCTGCAGGCCCAGTCCCAAACTCCCAGGGTGTGAGAATAAAGCTCAGGAGTATTGAGCTGAGATCTGTGACTGGAGCTCAAGCAAGAGAGGAGCCTCCACTTTCAGAACACTGAGAGGAGTGAGGCACAGGTTCATGGGCCAGTGTGGGAGCTAGGCCTGCCTCCCCCTTTAACACTGGTCTAAAAAGGATGTAGCTTATTTGCCAGCTGCAGCCTCTGCCCAAGGGTGTCCCAAAGCCCAGAGCACCTAACAACACAAAGACCTAATGCAGAAGGCTTGGGACAAAACTAGCTGGCTAGGCCAGCTACCAGGGCAGACACTAGGAGACCCAGTCTGGGTAGCACAAGCTGGGTGGTTCCCACAACCATCTGCTGGGCAAAAAACCCTGGGCCACAGGTGCCACACCAGCTGCACACCCACAGCAACACCAGCCTCCCCAAGGATCCTCCACCCTTGACCCAGTGCATCCACAGACACCTGCAGACATAACCCACAGCCTGCTTGGACTCTGCCAAGCACAGAGGATCAGTGGGCCCTTGGGGAGCTGCAGGTCTCCTGGAGTCCTAACGTTCAGCTCAGGCTGCCCCTAAGGGAGGCAGGAGTGCAGCCTGCCAGAGCCCCTCATGGGGCTAAGGAAACATGGGGGCAGTGCCAGTGATTGGAGGGGCTTCCCTAAGGCCTGGGAATGCACTTAGTGAGGGGGTCATCTCTCACTGCTCCCTCCTCAGTCTCCCCCACCCAAGAGTACTGCTGCAAACATGCTAAAATACAAAGGAGGCAGGTGGCTGAGCCTATCTGCTGACCCTTACACTTTAGCACCATCTACTGGATTATGGCTTTAATTACACCACCAAACGAAAATGCCTTCAGCGCACATCACCCGTGAAAGCCAATGCAGGTATCTAGCCACAAATAAAGATCCTGTATGAAGCCTTGGCCCTCTGAAAGCACCTAGAAACTAAACCTATCAACTATACTCAACATACCCCACAGTCAAACCTTCAATGGAAATAAAGATATAAAAACAAAAAGCCACATCCAATGACAGCAATTTCAAAAAGATAAAGGAACATCAGCCCTCTCAGATGAGAATCAGTACAAAATGCTGGCAATTCAAAAAGTCAGAGTGTCTATTTACCTCCAAAAGATCACACTAGCTCCCCAGATTGAAATGGCTGAAATGACAGAGAATTCAGAATCTAGGTGGCAAGGAAGCTCAACAAGCAGCCAACAAACATATGGAAGAATGTGCATCATCACTAATCATCAGAGAATTCCAAATCAAAACCACAATGAGATACTATCTCACAACAGTCAGAATGGCTATTATTAAAAAGTCAAAAAACAACTGATGCTGGCAAGGCTGTGGGGAAAAGGGAATGCTTATATGCTACCGGTGGGAATGTAAATTAGTTCAGTCACTGTGGAGAGCAGTTTGGAGATTTTTCAAAGAAGTAAGAGTTGAACTACCATTTGACCTAGCAATCCCATTACTGGATATATACCCAAAGGAAAACAAACCATTCTACCAAAAAGACACATGCATGCGTATCTTCATTGCAGCATTATTCACAATAGTAAAGACATGGAATCAACCCAGGTGGCCATCAACAGTGGACTGGATGAAGAAAATGTGATACATATACACCATGAAATACTATGCAGCCATAAAAAAGAATGAAACTGTGTCCTTTGCAGCAACATGGAAGCAGCTGGAGGCCAGTATCTTAAGTGAACTAATGCAGAAACAAAACCAAATATCACGTTTTCATTTACAAGTGGGAGTGAAACATTGGGTACACATGGACATAAAGGTAGGAACAATAGACACTGGGGAACATGAGATGAGGTATAGAGAGGAGAACAAGGGCTGAACAACTAACTGTTGGATACTATGCTCACTTCCTGGGTAATAGTCAATCATACTCTAAACCTCAGCATCACACTATATACTTTTGGAACAAACCTGCATATGTATACCCTGAATCTAAAATAAAAGTTGGAAAAAAAAACCCTACTCATTCCAAGAGCAGGCAGAAAAAGACAGAAATGGGAATGAACAGAAGATGGGACAAACAGGAAGCAAACTATTACAATGGTAGAATTAAGCTCAGTTATGTCAATAATATCAAATGTAAATGGCCCATCTAAACAGCCCCATTAAAAGGTAGTATTGTTAAATTAGATAAAGAATCAAGATTCATCTCTATGCTTCCTATAAGAAAAACACTTTAAATATAAAGATGCAAAGAGGTAAAAGTAAAAACACGGAAAATGATATACCATGGTAACACTGAGCAAAAGGAGCTATAGTGGCTAAATCAGTAACAAAGTAGACATCAGAGAAAGGACAATTACCAAGGTTACAGAGAGTCATTTCATAATGATATGGGGGTCAACTAATCAAAAGTTTATAACAATTGTATATATTTCCGTACCTAATAATTTCAAAATAAATGAAGCAAAAACGTATAGGATTGGAAGAAAAAAATAAAAAATCCAAAGTTACAGTGGGGAGATTTCAATACCTTTTTCTCAATGCAACTGATAAAATAAAAATAGACAGAAAACCAATGACAATATAGAAGACTGAAACAACATTGTCGGCTGGGCACGGTGACTCACACCAATAATCCCAGCACTTTGGGAGGCCGAGGCAGGTGGATCACCTGATCTCAGAAGTTTGAGACCACCCAGGGCAACATGGTGAAACCCCATCTTTACTAAAAATACAAAAAAATTAGCCGGGTGTGGTGGCACGTGCCTGTAGTCCCAGATACTTGGGAGGCTGAGGCAGGAGAATTGCTTGAGCCCCTGAGGCAGAGGTTGCAGTGAGCCAAGATGGCAACACTGCAATCCAGCTTGGGCTACAGAGTGAGACTCTGTCTCTCTCTCTCTCTCTCTCTCTCTCTCTCTCTCTATATATATATATATATATATATATATATATATATATGGGCCATTTACATTTGATATTATTGACATAACTGAGTCTATTTCTACCATTCTAATAATTTGCTTCCTGTTACCATATACCATTGAAACACAATGTATCAATGTGTGTATATATATATATATAGTATCAATGTATATATATGTGTGTGTATATATGTATCAATGTGTATATATATAGTTTATATGTATAAACTATATATATATAAACTTGTTGTAATATTAATACTACACCCAATAACATAATATATGTTCCTTTAAAATGCACTAATAAGATTTCCAAGATAGACTATATTCTTGGCTATAAAACAAGCCTTGATTAATTTTAAAAGGATTTAAATCATATATAATAGACCACTGTGAAATCAAAGTAAAAATCAATAACAGTATCTCTAGAATATCTCCAAATACTTGGATATCAAACAGCACACTTCTAATTGAAGCATGAATCAAAGATATCAAAGGGGAAATTAGAAAGTTTTTTTTTTTTTTTTTGAGACAGAGTCTCACTCTGTCACCCAGGCTGGAGTACAGTGGCATGATCTCAGCTCACTGCAACCACCACTCCTGGGTTCAGGCGATTCTCCTGCCTCAGCCTCCTGAGTAGCTGGGACTACAGGCACCTGCCACCACGCCTGGTTAATTTTTGTATTTTTAGTAGAGACGAGGTTTCACCAGGTTGGCTAGGATGGTCTCAATCTCCTGACTTCGTGATCCACCTGCCTTGGCCTCCCAAAGTGCTGGGATTACAGTGACAATGAAAACACAATGTATCAAAATTTGTGGAGTGCAGACAAAACATCTGTATTAGAAAAGAAAGCTCTCAAATCAGTGATTTCAGCTTCCCACCTTAAAATACTAGAAAAAGATAAAAATCGATTAAGGACTTACATGTAAGACCTGAAACTGTAAAACTCCTGGGAAAAAAAGTAAAGAAAAAGCTTCATGAAATTAAATCTTGGCAATGATTTAATGGATTTGACACAAAAAGCAGAAGCAACAAAAGCAAAAACAAACAAGTGAGACTATGTAAAACCAAAAATCTTCTGCACAGCAAAGGAAATAATCAACAGAGTGAAAAGGCAACCTACAGAACAGGAGAAAATACTTACAAACCGTACATCCAATAAAGGGTTAATTTCTAAAATATATAAAGAACTGCTATAACTCAATAGTGAAAACTCAAATAACTCAATTAAGAATGAGCAAAGAACTTGAATAGATACTTTGCTAATGAAGACATAAATGGCCAAGTGTCTGAAAAGGTGTTCAATGTCATTAATCATTAGGGAAATGCAAATAAAAACCACAATGAGATATCATCTCTGTATTAGTCCATTTTCACACTGCTATGCAGAAATATCTAAGACTAGGTAATCTATAAAGAAAAAGAGGTTTAATGGACTCACAGTTCCACATGACTAGGGAGGCCTCACAATCATGGTGGAAGGCAAAGGAGAAGAAAGTCATGTCTTACATGGCAGCAGGCAAGAGAGCGTGTGCAGGGAACTGCCCTTTATAAAACCATCAGATCTCGTGAGATTTATTCACTATCACGAGAACAGCATGGGAAAAACCACCCCCAACGATTCCATTACCTCCCACCAGGTCCCTCCCACAACATGTGGAGGTTATGGGAACTACAATTCAAGATGAGATTTGGGTGAGAACACAGCCAAACCATATCAATCTCATACCTGTTAGGATGATTATTATTAAAAAAAAAAAAGATAAAAGTGAGGTTGTGAAGAAATTGGAACTCTTGTACACTATTAATGGGAATGTAAAATGGTACAGCCATGATGGAAAACTGTGGAGATTCTTCAAAAACTTAAAAATAGAATTACTATGTGATGCAGCAATTGTACTCCTGGTTATATATTCAAAGAAATTAAAATCATGATCTCTAAGAGATATCTACACACCCATGTTCACTGCAACGCTATTCACAATAACTAAGATAAAAAAAAAACCCAAATATCCACTGATATATGAATGGAAAAAGAAAATGTAGTATATATATACAATGGAATACTATTCAGCCTTAAAAAAAAGAATTCTACCATTTGTGACAATATGGATGGACATAGAAAACATTATGCTAAATGAATTAAGTCAGTCACAGAGAGACAAATACTCCATGATTCCACTTAAATGAGGTATCTAAAATAGTCAGACTTATAGAAGTAGAAAATAGAATAGTGGTTGCTAGGGGATGGGGAGGGGGAGATGGGGAGTTGCTGAATGGGTGTATAAGGTTACAGTTAGACAAGATGAGTAAATTCTAGAGATCTGTTGTACAACATAGTGCCTACAGTTAACAATATGGTATTATGCACTTAAAATTTTAAGATCTCATGTTAAGTGTTCTTACCACATACACACAAAACAATAAACAAACAAACAAAAAGCAACAAAAGGACACAAGAAAACTTTCATAGGGATAGTATCATGAGAATATGCATATGTTCAAACTCATTAAATTGTACACATTAAATATGTATAGTTTTTAATATATCAATGATATCTCAGCAAAGCTGTTAAAAAATTAAGCTGACATACACAATAAGCACAACAAATTGGAAGAGAATATGAAAGTTAAACCCAAAATAACCAAAAGGGAAAGATAAAGATTAGTAACCATGAAATAGAAAAGAGAAAAAATATAAATAAAATAAATGAATTAAAAATGGTTCTTTGAGATTAATAAAGTCATAGACTCCACAGATATTCAAAGGATATAATAAGAGAATATTAACAACTTTATGTTAATATATTCAACAACTTAGATGAAATTCCTTGAAATAGATAAATTACCAAAGGGCACTCAAGAATAAATATATCTATTAAAAATTAAACATAGTTAAAAACATACCCACAAAGAAAACCCTAAACATATATGGCTTCACTGTCAAATAGCACTATATATTTAAGGAGTAAATAATGTTGATTATACACAAACTCGTCTAGAAAATTGAAGAGGAGGAGACATTTTCCAACTTATTCTATAAAGCCAGTGTCTTAGTCCATTCAGGCTGCTATCACAAAATAACTTATACTGAGTAATCTATAAACACAAGAAAGTTATTGTTCACACTTTTGGAGTAAGGATAGACCAAGATCAATGTGCCAGCAGATTCAGCATCTGTCAATTCCTCATCGATGGCATCTGCTATGTGTCCTCACATGGTGGAAGAGGTGAATGAACTCCCTTGTTCCTCTTTTATAAGAGCGCTAATCCCATTTATGAGGTCTCCACCCTAATGACATAATCATCTCCTAAAGTTCCCACCTCTTAATACTATTGCATTGGTGGTTAGGTTTCAATGCAGTGAATTTTGGGGGAAACACAAACATTCAGACCACAGCAGCCGGCATTACTCTGAAACCAAAACAAGGCATAGATATTACAGGAAAATAAAACTACAGATGATAATCCCCACCATGCACACAGATACAAGAATTATCCAATTAATAAAAATGTAGCTAAATGAATCTCACAATATATAAAACAGTTCATACATGATGACTAAATGGGGTTTATCCCAGAAATACAAGGTTGCTTTAATTTTGGAAATCAATTAATATAATGTGCCATATTAACAGAATAAAGATGAAAAATTCTATGACCATGTCCGCAGATGCAGAAAAAGCATTTCACAAAATCCAATATTCATTCCTGATTAAAAACTCTCTGGAAACTATGAATTGAAGGAAACTTCCTCAACCTGATAAAGTATGCTGACCAAAAACCTGCAACTAACATCATATTAGTGATAAAATGCTCTTCTAACATCAGGACACAGCAAAAATGACCACACTTTCATTTCTATTCAACAATGTATTAGAGATCCTAGCCATTCTAGCCAATAAAAATAAGATATAGAAAGTGATCTTATTTAAATAGGAGAAGTAAACCTCTTTAATTTGAAGATTACATGATGTTTTATTTTTATACAGAAAATTCTATAGATTCAACAACAAACTACTAAAACTAATAACTGAGTTTAGGAACATCACAAGACATAAGGTCACAAAAATCAATTGCATTTGTATTCATTAGCCAAAAAACTGAATTTAAAAATGTTTAGGTACAATTTATAAGGTACCAATAACATATAAAATACTAAGATGTAAAGCTAATTAAGTATATGCAGGAGATATATGTTGAAACTACAAAATAGTGATAAAAGGAACTAAAGAAGACCTAAATAAATGGAGAGACACATTATGTTCATGGGTCAAAGACTCAATATTTTTAAGATATCAATTCTCCCCAAATTGATCTACAGATTCAAAAAGACTTACTAGCAAAGACTTTAAAACCACTGTCTTAAATATGCTTAAAGAGCAAAAGAAAAACACAAAGAACCCCCCCTCCAAAACCAGGAAAATGATATATAAACAAAATGAAAATATCAACAAAGAGAATTTATATAAAAATAACCAAACAAATTCTGGAGCTGAAAAATCTCACATCTGAATTGAAAAATTCATTAGAATTCATCAACATATTCAAACAGGCAGAAGAAGGAATCAGTGAACTTGAAGACAGGCCGTATTGAATTTGAGGAGCAAAAAGAAAAAAGAATAAAGAAAAGTGAACAGAGCATAAGGAATTTATGGGGTGCCATCAGGTAAACCAATACATGCATTATGGGGTGGGGGTCTTAATAGGATAAGACATAGAGAAAGGGGAAGGAGATAGGCAGATTATTTCAAAAAATAATGACCCAAAAGTTCCCAAATTTGAGGAAAGACGTAGACACATAAATCCAAGAAACTTAATAAAATCTGAAGAAATACACAATAAAACACATAAATTGTTGAAAGACAAAAAGAGACTCTTGAAAGCAGTAAGGGAAAAGCAACTTATCACATATATGGTGCTACAGTTTGAATGTCTGTCCCCTCTAAAACTCATGTTGAAATTCAATTGACACTGTATGTAACACTATTAAGATGTAGAACCTTTGAGATGACTAGGCCATGATGGCTCTGCCCTCATTGGCGGGATGAATGCCATTAGAAAATGGCAAGTTCAGGTTCCCTTTGTCTCTCTCTCTCTCACCCCTGTTGCTCTTCTGCCACGTGATGCTTGTCACCAAGGGATCACACAGTAAGAAGGTGACACTGAAGAAGACCCTCACAATATGCCAGCACCTAGATACTGGATTTCTTGGTCTCAACAACTGTTAGTCAGTAAATTTCTGCTCAGTATAAATTGCCCAGTCTCAGGCATTCTGTTAAAGCAGCACAAGATACTTCCTCAAAGAAATTATCAGCGTATTTCTCAACAGAAGTTGAACAGTCCAGAAGTAAGTGGGATGGTATAATTAAAATGCTGAGGAAAAAAAATCAACCAAAAATTCTATGTCTAACAAAACTGTCCTTCAAAAGTGAGGGAAAAATTAAGATATTCCAGATAAAAGCTGAAGGACCTGCCCTACAAGAAATGCTAATAGGAATCCTTCAAAAGGAACAAAGGATGCCAGACAGTAACTAGAAGCCATGTAAAAATACAGATTTCCCATAAAGGCAAATCTATGGATAAATATTAAAATCAGTTTTCAGCTTATAACTTCATTTTTTATTCTACATAATTTAAAAGACAATAGCATAAACATAATTATATAGTAATGGGTACACAATATATAAAGATGTAACTGTAACATCAATAATATAAAAAGGTGGGTGGTGTTGTAAAGGAGTAGAGTTTTTAAATTGTGATTGGAATTAGCCAGTATCAATTTAAAATACATTGTTACACATATAGAATGCTATATGTAATCCCCATAGTAACCACAAAGATAATATCAATAGAATGTACACAAAAGGAAATGGGAAGGAAATCAAAATATTTCACTACAAAAATCAGCTAAACAAAAAGGCAATAGTGGAGGAAATGAAGGACAAAAAAAGCAATAGGACTTAAAAGAAAATAAATGGCAATAGTCAATTCTTCCCTATCAGTAATTACTTTAAATATAAATGTATTAAACTCTGCAATTAAAAGACATAAATTGGCAGAATTGATTTTTTAAAAATATGATTCAACTAGAGGATGTCTACAGAGACTCACTTTAGATCTAAAGACACAAATAGGAGGCTGGCCACGGTGGCTCATACCTGTAATCCCAGCACTTTGGGAGGCAGAGGCAAGCAGATCAGTTGAGGTCAGGAGTTCGGGACCAGCCTGGTCAACATGGTGAAACCCTGACTCTACTAAAAATACAAAAATTAACTGGGCATGGTGGCGTGCATCTGTAATCCCAGCTACTTGGGAGGCTGAGGCACAAGAATTGTTTGAACCCAGGAGGCAGAGGTTGCAGTGAGCCAAAATCGTGCCACTGCACTCCAGCAAGTCTCCATCTCTAAAAAAAAAAAAAGACACAAATAGGGCTAGGTGCAGTGGTTAACCCAGCACTTTGGGAGGCCAAGGCAGGCAGATCACTTAAGGTCAGGAGTTTAAGACCAGCCTGGCCAACATGGTGAAACCCCAACTCTACTTAAAAATACAAAAATTAGCTGGGCATGGTGGTGCACACCTGTAGTCCCAGCTACATCTACTCAGGAGGACGAGGCAGGAGAATCACTCAAACCTGGGAGGCAGAGGTTGCAGTGAGCCAAGATTGTGCCACCGCACTCTAGCCTGGGTGACAGAGCAAGACTCCATTTCAAAAAAAAGATAAACACACAAATAGGTTGAAAGTAAAATGATATAAAAAGGTACCTCTGGTTACAATGTTGGGTGTGTTAGACCTTAGGTGTAGGTCTCAGGAAACAGAATCTTTCTGACTCCTCTTGCCTTCCCCTCACCTGCTCCAAGGTAGGATCTAATCTTCCCTCACCTTTCTTCCATGAAACCAGTCCCTGGTGCTGCTGAAAAGGTTGGAGATGGCTGCTTTAGAATAAACTGGCAAAAGTTAAGTGCTTCCCTGAGCTCTGTAAGCCACTCCAGCAAATTAATCCTTCCCAAAGAGGGAACCCCAACTTGAAGCCTGTCAATCAGAAGTTCTGGAGGCCCAGAGTTGTAACTAGTGGTTGGAGGGGGCAGTCTTGGAAACTGAGCCTTCAACCTGTGGGGTCTGACATTATGTCCAGGTAGATAGTGACAGAATTTAATTGGAGGATACCCAGCTAGTGTCTACTGCTTGCTGGTGGGGACAATCCCATACAGTTTGGTCACAGACGTCTTCTGTGTTGATGGTTGTCTTGATGGTTTGAAAGCAGAAGAAAAACATGGTTTGATGGGTTTTTTTCCCCCCTAAAACAGCACCCTATGCAAATAGTAATAAAAAGTGATTAAGGCCAAGAGCGGTGGCTCACGCCTGTAATCCCAGCACTTTGGGAGGCTGAGGTGGGCGGATCATGAGGTCGGGAGAGCGAGACCATCCTGGCCAACATGGTGAAGCCCAATCTCTACTAAAAATACAAAAATTAGCTGGGTGTGGTGGCACGTGCCTGTAATCCCAGCTACTTGGGAGGCTGAGGCAGGAGAATCGCTTGAACCAGGGAGTCAGAGGTTGCAGTGAGCCAAGATCGCGCCACTGCACTCCAGCCTGGTGACAGAGCGAGACTCCATCTCAAAAAAAAAAAAAAAAAAAAAAGAAAGAAAAAAGAGAGAGATTGGGATGACTATAGCAACCTTAGACAAAATAGACTGTAAGTCAAAAACTGGTATAAGGTACATGAACATTGTATGATGATAAAAGCATCAACTCACCAAGAAGATACACACATTTTTCTCAAGTACACATGGAACATTTTCCAGGACAGACTGTGGTAGGCCACAAAATAGGTCTTAATCGTTTAAAAACATTTAAATCATACAAATATCTTTTCTGATAAAAATGTAATGAAACTAGAAATAAACAACAGAAGAATCCACATACATGTGGAAATCAAACAACTGTTTTTTTTTTTTTTTTTTGAGACTGAGTTTTGCTCTTGTTGCGCAGGCTAGAGTGCAATGGCATGATCTCGGATCACTGCAACCTCTGCCTCCTGTGTTCAAGTGATTCTCCTGTCTCAGCCTCTCGAGTAGCTGGGATTACAGGCCCCCACCACCAGCCTGGCTAATTTTTGTATTTTAGTAGAGACAGGGTTTCACCATGTTGGCCAGGCTGGTCTTGAACTCCTGACTTCAAGTGATCTGCCCACCTCATCCTCACAAAGTGCTGGGATTACAGGCATGAGCCGCCACACCTGGCCTCAAACAACATATTCTTAAACAAACAATGGATCAAAGAAGAAATTACAAGGTAAATTAGACAATATCTTTGAATGAAAATACAATATACCAAAATTTATGGGAGCCAGCAAAAGCAGTTCTAGGGGAAATGTATAACTGTAAACACTTCGATTAGAAAAGAAGAAAGATCTCAAATTAATGATAAAACTTTACATCTTAATAAACTAAAAAAAAAAACAAAAACAAACAAACAAAAAACTAAAAGCTAGCAGAGAAAAGTAACAATAAAGGTTAGGGCACAGAAATAAAATAGAAAAATTTTTTAAAAAATAGGAAATCAACAAAATCATGTGTTCTTTGAAAAAAACAAACAAAGAAAAAACAAACAAACAAACAAAAAAACAAAGGCTGGGTGCAGTGGCTCATACCTGTAATCCCAGCACTTTGAGAGGCCAAGGTGGGTGGATCACCTGAGGTCAAGAGTTCGAGACCAGCCTGGCCAATATGGTGAAACCCCATCTCTACTAAAAATACAAAAATTAGCCAGGCATCATGGCAGGCACTTGTAGTCCCAGCTACTCAGGAGGCTGAATTGCTTGAACCTGGGAGGCGGGGCTTGCAGTGTGCGGAGATCACACCACTGCACTCCAGCCTGGGCAACAGAGTAAGACTCCATCTCAAAAAAAAAAAAAAAAAAGAAAGAAAACAAAAAAACTAACAAATCTTTAGCTAGGTTACCCAAGGCAAAAGAGAGAAGACAACTAAAATTCAAAATGAAAAAGGGGATATTGCTGATTTCATAGAAATAAAAAAGATTATGAGAACTATAAATGATTGTATGTCAACAAATGGATGATCTACATAAAATAGACAAATACTACAAAAACACAATCTACCAAGGTTGAATCATGAAGAAATGGAAAATCTGAAGCCTATAACTCATCAGGTGATTGAATCAGTAACCAAAAACTTTCCAACCAAGAAAAGCCCAGGACTAGATGACTTTACTGGTATATTCTACCAACATTTAGGGAAGAATTAACATCAATCCTTCTCAAACTGTTCCAATAAATTGAAGAGGAGGTCACACTTCCAAACTCACTCTACAAGGCCAGCATTGTCTCATACCAAAGCCAAAGACACTGCAAGAAAAGAATACTAGCGAACAATATCCCTTATAAATATTGATTCAAAAATTCTCAACAAAATACCAGCAAACCAAATTCAACAGTGCATTAAAAGATTATCCACCAGGACTAAGTGGGATATATTCCTGAAAAGCAAAGATGGTTCAACATCAATGGTATTGATAGTTCAACACCATTCAACAAAGATGGTTTCAATGCACTGAAAATCAATCAGTGCAATACACCACATTGATTGATAGAATAAAAGAAAAATATCAATTATTGCAGAAAATACATTTGACAAAATTCATAAAACACTTCCCTTAATCAATACCTCTAAACTCTGTCACATCATAAACTATGCATATACTTTCACCCCCAAAGCATCCTAAAACAATTCCTATTTAAAAATAAACTTATATCCATGCTACTCACAAATATACATCCCAAGTATATGCAAGAACCCTAGAAATATACAATTAAAATTTCCGAAACCCACATATACATGAAATTATCCTATTCTTCTGAGCAGTCTAGGAAAAAAATAATAAAAAATAAATAAATAAGAAGGAAATAGCCCTCGCGTGCCCCGCTGAGGGGGAGGGGTGGGCTGGAGGTGTGGGTGGAGGGTTTGCAGTTCCACTGCAGCAAAGGCTCCTGTGTCCCTGTGCAGAAATGACACATGGAGTCCTGTCATGTCACACGAGAGCGCAGCACACAGACACTCACAAAGAGAGGGGAAATACACAGCACCTGGCTGTCTGCTGCCCCCCGCGCCTCCCCCAGCCACCCTGGCCAAGCCCTTTGTGTTCTGCCCCCACTCCCCGGCCCTGCACCCTCCCCGCCACATGGCACCCAAACTTGGCTCGGGCCCGCCCAGCAAAGTACAGAACTCAAGTCCCAGTGGAATAGAAGATGAACTCAACTGAATTCAGTGAAGATGTAGAAGAACTTCTAAGAAGTGAAAGTGGAGACAGAGGCCAAAGGTGCTGCTCTGGACTGCTCCATGAATTCCAGGACTTCTGAAAAGCACCCTTTGGACAGCGTCTTCACTGCCCTCCAGGACTCGGCTGGTCAGCAATGACCAGCTAGACTCTGTCCCCAGTGTGGAGGGGAGGCAGCTGATCCCACAGGCGCTCCTGGCAGGCTTGTGGAACCCGAGAACAGCTCGCCCTGCCAAGGCAATGGAGAGCAGGCCAGCAGGGCAGGAGCTCGGGCTCTGTGTGGCCAGGCAAGGAGGAGTTCTGCAACCACGCCACCACCCCTTACTACAAGAAGCCTCTGTATGGCATCTCGCACAAGGTCATGGAGAAGAAGAACCCTCCCTCAGGGGACCTGCTAAACACGTACGAGCTCTTCCAGAAGGCAAATGCCAACAACAACCCCTCATCACTTAGGCTCGTGAATGACCACAGAAGTGGGACTGTGGTGGCACTGGAGCAGCCACCAACAGTGACCCTAACATCTACTTCCTGATCCAGATGTTCTACCTGCTTAACACCCTCACATCCAACAGGTCCCAGCTGCACAGCAAAGTGGACCTGCTCTCCCTGAAGGTGAACCCCACTGAGATGGTGGCCAAATTCCAGCCACCCCCACCACCCCATAGCAGCTCACAGGCCATGGAGCTCAAGCAGATGGTGGACCAGAGCCTGTCGGGTGGGGTCTTGGCCTGCTGCCCGCTGGTGCAGCTCTTCTCCAAGCTCTTCAGCCGCAGTCGACCTCTCCTGAGGCTGCAGTGCCTGTGGCTTTGAGGCCAAGCATAAGCTGGAGTCACTGCACCTGCAGCTCATCCACAGCTACGTGGAGGTCTACTACCCCTCAGTGAAGGACACAGCTGCGTGACAGGCCGAGTGCTTGCCCCAGCTGAATAACTTTTTCAGCCGCTTCTGGGCCCAGTGGGAGATGGAGAACAGCCAGCCCGGTGGCCAGACTGCCAGCTTCTTTGAGGCCAAGCAGTGGACCCTGGCCACTTCCTAGACCACAAAGACGAGGAGGAGGGCCTGTCTCTGGACCAGAGCAGCACCATCGCCTCTAACCACGTGGTGGACATGCAGGACCTCACCGACTTCCTGGATGAAGCCTCTTAGGGCCCGGCGAGTTTGCCCTCTTCCTCCTCCACTGGCTCTTCCCTGAGCTCTTCGACCACTGCAAGGTGGGTGAGCAGCACAGCTGCTACGGGGATGGCGGCAAGCAGGAGCTGGAGCCGCTGAGGCTGCAGATCATCCACAACTACCCGGAGGTCTACTTCCCCCACATGCAGGAGGAGGCCTGGCCGCAGCAGTGCGCCCAGCGCATCAACGACAAGCTCCAGGGCCTGGGGCTGCACGCGGGCAGCGAAGGTGAGCCCCCCACGCGACGACTGCTGCGACTCCTCCAGCCTCTGCCCGATGACATCTCAGTAATCAGGGTGGAGGATAGCTTTGAGGGCGAGCGGCGCCGCTCCAAGAAGATCTGGCTGGTAGCCATTGACTTGGACAAATTGGAGATCCCCCAGCCCAACTTGGAGGTACCCGGCGCCAACTGCCTGCTCAGCAAGGAGCATCTACGCAGTATCTATGAGAGCAGGCTGTCCATCGGCAACTTGGCCTCGCGCCTGCTGATGCCCCTGTTCCCCAAGCTCTTCACCCACGAGAACCTGCACAAGCAGTACAGCTGTAGGGGCTCCCTAGGCAAGAAGCAGCTGGACTTGTCCCGCATCAAGTTCATTCGCCACTACGTGCACATGCTTTACCTCCATGCCAAAAACGACCACTTCTGGACCCTGGAATTCATGGGCAAACTGGACAAGCACTGCCCGTGCCGGGACACGAGCAGAGGCCCTCCTACCAGCAGCAGTGCAAGGTCCACGTGCTGGCCCCCAGTGCAGAGACATGAGGAGCTATGCAATTAACCCCAAAAGGTTCGGGGAGGAGTTTGAGGGTCCCCTGCTGCCCCTGAGAGGAGCAGCAAGGACTTCTGCCAGACCCCCTTGGACGAGGTAGTGGTCCCTCGCCCAGCTTCGCGGTGCCCTCTCCCTACCTGCTGTTTGACAAGGAGGTACGCAAGATCGTGCAGCAGAGCCTCTCCGTGGGCAACTTGGCTGCAGGGCTCCTCCACCACTGAGAACCTCCGGCTGCAGTACAACCATTCCCGGGCTTGCAACAAGAAGCAGCTGGACCCTACACAGCTGTGGCTCATCCACCACGACGTGGAAGCCGTCTACCCCGTGGAGAAGGTGGAGGAAGTGTGGCACTGTGAATGTATCCCCAGCATCGATGAGCGGTGCCGCTGCCCTAACAGGAAAAAATGCAACATCCTCAAGAAAGCCAAGAAAGTGGAGAAGTGAAGGCCCGTGGCCTGCCCAGAGACTCGGGGTCACCAGAAACTGAGCGTTGCTCAGCAGCACGCCTACGGCATCCACAGACAGGCAACTTATGTCCGTGGGGTGTGGCTTACTACACTTGCGCACGTAAACACCCAACCAACCACAAGAAAGAAGCCTTGAGTTTGGTCTCTTGTCCTTATGACTTCTGTCCTGTGTGTCCCCTGGTGCAGCCTGAGAGTGGGGAGTGCAAGCTGTGAGAGCAGGGACTAGTGGGTAGGGGTCCTCTCTCCCTGGTCGTGTCCTCCCCAGCCCCTCACAACTTCAAATGCAAACTCAGCAGCTTTCTCACTCCTCTTCCCATATTTTACAGCTTCCATTTTTATCCTTCTTTTTTTAATTAAAAAGAAACCCTTAAAAAAATCACTGGGCTCTTTGGGGGCCATTTTACTTAGAAAAAAATCTTTTTAAAAGTGCCGTCTTCAGGCCGGGCATGGTGGCTCATGCCTGTAATCCTAGCACTTTGGGAGGCCAAGGCAGGTGGATAACCTGAGGTCAGGAGTTCAGGACCAGCCTGGCCAACATGGTGAAACCCCATCTCTACTAAAAAAAAAAAAAACCAAAAATTAGCCGGGCGTGGTGGCGGGTGCCTGTAATCCCAGCTACTCAGGGGGCTGACAGGAGAATCGCTTGAACTCGGAAGGCAGAGGTTGCAGTGAGCCGACATAGTGCCATTGCATTCCAGCCAGGGCGACAAGAGCAAAACTCCATCTCAAAATAAAAATAAATAAATAAATAAATAAAAGTGCCATGTTTGTGTACAATGGCTAATCATAGCTTCAGGTGGCATGGATACTGATTTTACCGACCTTGTCTTTTACATCTGATTCTGGAAGAGTCAAGAGGCCTCTTGGATGGCAGTAGAAGGGATGGAATAGTGTGAAGCCCTTTGCGACCATGTGCAAGTTTTTCCTTCTGCTCCAGTGCCTCAGAAGGCTTCCATTCAGCTTGGCCTGTCCATCAGGCACGTGGGCAAACTGTTGTGCTCACTCTGTAGAGGAGAACACTTGATGATGATGATATGAATGTAGAAAGCCATGGAAACATGTCAGCAGTGTCTTCATTTGAGCTGTGGCCTTCCACTGTCCCCATTCCCTCTCCACACATGGTTGCTTGTTGGAGATTCTGGGTTCTGGGAGCTGTGTGGTGACTTCCCCAAACCTCAGTGTTAGCTCCTCCAGGCAGCACCACATCCTCGTTCCCTAGGGTGGGCCCATGTCTGGGCCCCTCTTGGGGATACCAGGCAGTGGAAGGGCACAGGTCATCTCAGATGGGGCACCCATGTCCCTTCCCAGGGTCCACTCAGGACTTTCCCCTTGGACCCCCTAGAAAGTCCTGCTGTCCTCCATCTGGCCACTCCTTGGCTTTGGGAGACACATGTCTTCTCTCCCCACTGACTGGGAATGTCAGACTCCTGCAGGCCAGCTGTATGCTCTCCAGGAGCACCAACCAGGAAATTCCCCGACAGGTAAAATCTTTAAAAATGACACTTTTACTTACCTAACTTTGGGGGCCAAATGCCTAAGAGGGAAAGGAAACAGTCTAACCACAGTCCAGGAAAATTAATTGAATCACATGGGGTAGACATAAAACCCCTGTGGGAATATTATGGGTTCAATAACCTAATGGCTTAGTATTTTGCTACTTTAAAATGCAGAGATAACAGAAACAATCTGAATATTCTTCATACAGCTGGTAGAGACTTCAGTTCCAGTGGCCATATGACATAATTTTGCCTGTACCCAGGGGCATTTTTAAAAATATAACATCAGATTTTAAGCAATATAAAGTTGCTAACATAACTAGTAAATTTGCTCTTGTGTCATTTACAGATTATTTCTGTTGAAACTGCAAACCTGAATTACTGAAATCTAGAAAGACACAGGGACTTACTGTCATACACAGCTACTCATGCACACACACACTGCTAACTAAAAGCTGAAGTGAGATGAAGGCGGCCTACATGAAAAACAAGTTTAACTTCTTTGTGCCTGGAAAGAAGGGACTGGAGCAGCCAGGAGACTCACTTTCCCTCATCGCATGGGCCCTTCTCTATGCCTTAGTCTCTCCAGCACATGCACACAGCATGCACACACACGTGCCTTACCCAAAGACATCTGTGGCCCTCTCCCCACCTGCCCCACTGGTTGTTGGGGGTGAGGAGTCCCATGAAATTTGTTCTGGTTTCTAGGATGTAAACAAGAAGACTCCAAGCCATGAATTGCCCTGCTTTCCAGAGGGCGAAATGTTGACCCTGCAAATTTAGAAGCACAATCACTTATTAATAACTTTTTTGGAATTCCCATCTACCCATGTCAGAGAAATCAATAAGTTCTAGGAATTAAATATGTCTGTTTGTAACCTAGAACATGCTCAATTTTTGGAAACCATATTTCAGTGATGATTTTCTTAATAGCTTTCATGTGTAGGGCTTCTTCCCCCAAAATCTTACAGTCCCTTTCGTGAAGTGAAATGGACACATCCTGGGAACTATTCCCACCCCTCTGGACTGTCGTCAGGAAACGCCTGCAGGTCCTGTGCCCTGTCCATATCATGTCCTCACTTCTCCATCCATACAGGTGGCTCCAGTGGGCATTTTTTTATTTTAAACTTTTTACATGAAGCAATAGAAGTATAAAATACTGATTTTTTCAAAATTTAATATGTTCCATGAAATCCGTTGGCTATCCCTTTCCTTCCCCCCATCTAAATTATTTGGTTTTTACTTGTTTGTTTTTTGGATTTTTTTTGTCTTGTATCCCAAGGACTAAAAAATTAGCACAGACACGTTTTGATGTTGAGTGAACTAGTAAGTCACAGTAGGTGGTAGGGTTCATTGGTTTCTCCGTTAGTAAGTTTTTAAAGAATGAAGATAGTCATGAATGTACTGAGTGTTCAAACCCTGCTTCAGTTCACCTTGGCTGTATCTACATGACGACAAATGTCTGACAGGGAATAAAGTCGTATCTGGTGTCATTTGCACTAGTGTGTCCCTCCCCCTTCAGTGTTGGCCCCAAACCTTCCTTTTCTTTTATGTTTGTTGTTGGGGAGGGAGGACCACATCAGCAGCAATCAGCAACCAACCACTGGGATCTACTTAGTGGTGAGCGGTCTGGCTGTTTAATTGGTAAGAGTCGCTGGCCTGACCACACTACAGCATGGCCACGTGGGTTCCTGCAGAGATGGCCTCAGTTTCCAACATTCACCCCAAATGTTTGCTTCTTGCCCAATTGAGAGGGGATCTTGAGACTCCCAGGTGGAGGTCATGAGCTTGCACCCTGCCTGACTGTGTAGACAGACTGTATGGATATATGAAGTGGGGGTGGGGGCCAAGGGGTTATTACTGCTGTTTGGAAATATTTGCCTCTTGTAGATCCAGCCTTAATGGTTTTGTGACATCCTAGTACTAGTAAACCCTGCACAAAGTGGGTATCAGAGTTAATACTGTGAGGAAACAAAGTAGTGAGAATAGTTTTGCTGAAGATAATGAAATCCCACATAATGTCTGCATTTTACCATTTACTTGAGTGTATCCTTAGAAAAACTTAATGTAATGAAAAACCCAGGACATTTTTGGAAATCGTATGCTCTCTAGCAACTTTGTGTGAATTTTTATACAACACTATTTTTTTAAATTACATCAAATGTTATAAAAATAGAAAAAAAAAGGAAGTTATCCTATACTCCCCTGGTAGAAGCACAGACCACACACTCACAGCTCTAGAACGGACACACAGCCACCACATTTCCTGATGATATTAACACTCTTCAGATTACACAAACTCAAACATGCAGATGCCTGAATAACACACCCACAATATACTCATAGATCCAAACACACACATGGCTGTATACTCCCACATACAAACATACACAAGCCTCCATCTTGAAAACTACAAATATTCTGTCCATATCCTCAGGTTACATACATACAGCTTGTAACACCCAAATACACCCAGCCATCTCTCTGCCTCCAAATTCTTCACACCTAAATTCTCATCTAGACACCATGAGCATAAATAAAACTCCTCTACTCTGAATACACACAAATCCAACACACAAAGCATTAAAACATAGAACATTTCCTGCCTTTTCAAATGTATGCACACATATTCACAATATCTCACAGTACCATCAAAATACAGAGAACCACCCCCAGCATGCAAATACACACACACACACCATTCAAATATGAACACATAACTATCCAGTACCCTCAGAATAAACCCAAAATCCACTATGCTTCTGTAATATACTAAAAACTCACCCACATTCCCCTAAAAACACATTTCCAGCACCACCGACTACTTAACCTACCTACACAAATATATATCTTAAATATATAACACATATACATGACACAGAATACAGATACCCAAAACAGACACAAATCCCCAAAATGTGTTAGTATAAAAACATACCACACCCGCCAATGCCTCCCTTGTCATACAGCAGTCTTCACACACCTAAACACACTCCCTCATCAACTCCCCATACTCCTTAGTGAAATGTAAACACAGCAATGGAACATGTTCTGAATGTATAAACAATGGGGCAGATGTATCACTATGAAGAGTATTCATGGTCCTTCTCTGTGGTGTCTCTGTCTGAGATATTATACCTCCCTAGTCTGTTTAACTCGAGTATGGCCACATGACTTGTTATGGCAAATGAAATGTGAGCAGAAATGCCATGTATGACTGAGCAGAAAAAGTCCTTCTAGTCCTGTCCCAAATGAGGCTGCTCCATCTATCCGGATCCAGTGCAGAGGACCGGTAACTCATCAAAGCCAACCAATGGAGGACATGTAACATATGTGAGAAATCTATGTTGTTGGAAGTCACTGAGATGCAGAATTATTTTTTACATCGGATAATCTGGGATAGTCTAATGGATACATACCCCACCCACCAAAACACAGAGAAATATCACACTGCAAACACACACACACATCCTCTCAAAACTCCCCAAATATGCCTCGTCAATTATATACAGTTAGAAATACACATCTGGCTGGGCACGGTGGCTCACGCTTGTAATCCCAGCACTTTGGGAGGCCGAGGCGGGTGGATCATGAGGTCAGGAGATCGAGACCAGCGTGGGCACCCTGGCGAAACCCCGTCTCTACTAAAAATACAAAAATTAGCCGAGCGTGGTGGCCCGCGCCTGTGGTCCCAGCTAGTCGGGAGGCTGAGGCACGAGTATCCCTTGAGCCTGGAAGGTTGAGGCTATAGTGAGCTGAGATCGCACCACTGCACTCCAGCCTGGGCGAGAGGAGACCCTGTCTCAAAAGCAAAACAAAACAAAAAACAGCAAACAAAAAAACAACTGGTAGGAAAATGCACCCTCAAAACACATGATGAGATGGTCAAGACCAGACCCTAGGAGGGTGGGGACTGGCTGGGTGGGTATCCAGAGACCATGGGCATTTCATAATGCATTGTTTCCAGTCTCCTCCACTCAGAGATTCTTCTTCCCCTGAAGTCTTGCATTAAGTAAGTGACTGAATCAATCATCAAGAGTTAATGAAGCTCTGACTTTGTACATATTGTCCTTTGCTTGTACAGTTGGGGACTGCCTTAGAAACAATCTCCAGGTAACTTTTCCAACTGCTTTTGTGAAGCCAAGTTTTCCATTTTAAAATCTAAGATTAACTCAGTAATCTTGCTTTTACAGCAAGTGGGCATGGAGCTGTAAAAGTTATGGACAAGCTGCTTGGTGCATTAGATAGCATAGGAGCTAACCTTGTGGGACATCTCCCCACATTCGTAATATTTACCCCTAAGTCTATAATCAATAAATGCTTGTTTGGAGGCCATAGAAACTCTTCCCAAGATCTGACCTGTGTCTTCTGCCATCTGCCTGATTCCTCCCACAGGAAAACACTGTGTAGGAGATATTGTGAATAGAAATATGAATATAGGCTGGGTGTGGTGGCTCACGTCTGTAATCCCAGCACTTTGGGAGGCCAAGGTGGATGGATCACCTGAGGTCAGAAGTTCGAGACCAGCCTGGCCAACATGGTGAAACCCCATCTCTACTAAAAATACAAAAATTAGCCAGGTGTGGTGGCGGGCGCCTGTAATCCCAGCTACTCAGGAGGCTGAGGTATGAGAATTGCTTGAACCCGGGGAGGCAGAAGTTGCAGTGAGTGAGACGGCACCATTGCACTCCAGCCTGGGCAACAGAGTAAGACTCTGTCTCAAAAAGAAAAAAAAAATTACAAAAATTAGCCAGGCATGGTGGTGGGTGCCTGTAGTCCCAGCTACTCAGGAGGCTAAGGCAGGAACAACCGCTCAAACCTGGGAGGCAGAAGTTGCAGTGAACCTAGATTGCACCACTGCACTCCAGCCTGGGCAACAAGATTGAAACTCCATCTCAGAACAAACAAACAAACAAACAAACAAAATAAATAAATAAGAAGATGGATATGTTGATGGAAAAATAAGCAAAAGACATGAAATATACAACCTACAAAATAAAAATGATCAATAAACTCATAAAAAGTTTACCTCACTCATAAAAATAGAAATTAAAACAAAAAAGAGGTCATTTTTTTCCACCAATCAAATTGATGAAGTTGAAAAGGCAATACTATCTTGTGTTTTCCAGAATAAATTAAAAAGAACCCTCTTATCACTGATGGTAAAGGTATAAATTTATGCAACCTTTCTGGAGGAAAACTTCAATATGTATAAAAAGATTTTTTACCCAGTAATTTAATTATTTGGAATTTCTGTTGGGAAAACAATCAGAGAATCATGTATTTATGACCTAGATTGTTAATCTCAGGTTGTTTTGTTTTTCAAAAAGGAGCCATCAAAAAGATAGTAAGGGAATATTATAAACAACTCTACACACATAAACTTGATAACTTAGATGAAATGGACTAACTTCTCAAAAAGCACAGTACTCTAACTTACCCAATATAAAATAGATAATTTAAAAGGCTAGTTTAAGGGCTCAACTATTAGAAAATAGAATTCAAAAAAGAAATCTCCAGGCTCAGATGGTTTCACTAGAAAATTATACTAAATGTTCAAAGGTTTTCAATCTCTTCCAGAAAAGAGAAGAGGAAGGAACATTTTTCAATTCATTTTATAAAGTCAGCATTACTCTGATACAAAAACCAGACAATGATAGTAAAACTGACCCAATAATCTTATAGACTGTTCTTTTGGATAAACATAGAAACTGATCTTTCTGTTCTTAAAGCTTGAAGCTTGCATTTGTTTTATATGAATTCCTTCCTCAGGAAAGGACCTTCAGACCTCTCAAAAAGAGTATTAGAGAACTGAAAGTCACCAGATCACCACATCCTGACAATAAGAAGCCTGGAGCCCTCATTCCTCATGATTGCTTCCTTTCCCCTCTCTAGTTCCTATATTCTTGCACATTGTCACATTTCTTCTCTGTTATATAAACCACTAGTTTTAGTCTGTCAGGGAGATGGATTTGAAACTGAGCTCCCCCATCTTCTCGGCTGCAGCGCCCAGTTAAAGCTTTCTTCCTTTGCAATACTTGTTGTCTCAGTGATTGGCTTTTTGTGTGGTGAGCAGCAAGGCCTAGACCAAACCCCTGGTGTTTTGGTAACAATAGTTCCAAAAAAAACAAAAACAAAAGAATACTACAGACCAGCCGGGCGCAGTGGCTCACGCCTGTATTCCCAGCACTTTGGAGGGCCGAGGCGGGTGGATCATGAGGTCAGGAATTCAAGACCAGCCTGGCCAACATGGTGAAACCCCATCTCTACTAAATACAAAAATTAGCCGGGCGTGGTGGTGAGTGCCTGTAATCCCAGCTACTTGGGAGGCTGAGGCAGGAGAATCACTTGAACCCAGGAGGTGGAGGTTGCACTGAGACCTTGCCACTGCACACCAGCCTGACAACAGAGCGAGACTCCATCTCAAAAAAAAAAAGAATACCAAAGACCAATATCCCTCATCAATAAATGAAAAAACCCTTAACAAAATATTGACAAGTAGAATTCAACAACAGATAAAACAAATTATACACCATGACTGAGTGGGATTTATTCTGGTAATAGAAGCCTGGTCCAGTATTCAGAATCAGTCAGTGTAATCCACCATATCAACAGGCTAAAGAAGAAAAATCATATAATTATATCAATCGATGGAGAAAAACCACTTGAACAAATTCAAAACTCATTCATGACTTAAAAAAGACACTTGCTGAAGTGGGAGGATCACTTGAGGCCAGAAGTTTGGGACCAGCCTGTGCAACATAAAAAGACCCTATCAAAAAAAAAAAAAAAATAGCCAGGTGCAGTGGCTCACACCTGTAATCCCAGCACTTTGGGAGACTGAGGTGGGTGGATCACGAGATCAGAAGATTGAGACCATCCTGGCTAACACAGTGAAACCCTGTCTGTACTAAAAATACAAAAAATTAGCTGGGCATGGTGGCACACACCTGTAGTCCCACCTACTTGGGAGGCTGAGGCAGGAGAATCACTTGAACCCAGGAGGTGGAGGCTGCAGTGAGCCGAGATCGTGCCACTGCACTCCAGCCTGCGCGACAGAGCAAGACTCCATCCCCCCCAAAAAAACAAAACAAAACAAAACAAAACAAAATTAGCTGGAGAGGTGGGTGGTGGTGCATGTCTATGGTCCCAGCTACTTGGGAGCTGAGATGGGAGGATTGCTTGAGCCTAGGACTTGGAGGCTGCAGTGAGCCATGATCACACCCCTGCACTCCAGGCTGAGAAACAGAGTGAGACCCTATCTCTGAAAAAAAGAAAGTCTTAGAAAACAATAAATAGGGCCGGGCGCGGTGGCTCACGCTTGTAATCCCAGCACTTTGGGAGGCCGAGGCGGGCGGATCACGAGGTCAGGAGATCGAGACCACGGTGAAACCCCGTCTCTACTAAAAATACAAAAAAAAAAAAAAAAAAAAACAAAAATTAGCCGGGCGTGGTGGCGGGCGCCTGTAGTCCCAGCTACTCGGAGAGGCTGAGGCAGGAGAATGGCGTGAACCCGGGAGGCGGAGCTTGCAGTGAGCCGAGATTGCGCCACTGCACTCCAGCCTGGGCGACAGAGCGAGACTCCGTCTCAAAAAAAAAAAAAAAAAAGAAAACAATAAATAGAGGAGGAGCTTACCTCAACTCTATCAAGTACATCTACAAAAATTTCTAGCTAGCATTATTATTTAATGGTGAAAGAGTGAATGCTTATCCTCTAAGATCAGGAACAAGGCAAGGATGTCCTCCCTCACTACTGTTACTCAACGTATGTAACCCTGGAAGTTGTAGTCAGCACACTAAGGCAAAGAAAATAATGAAAGGGAAACAGATTGGAAAGCAGGTAATAACATTGTCCTTCTTTGCAGATGCCATGATGATCTATGTAGGAAATCCCAAGGAACTTACAAAAAACCAAAACACTCCCTAGAATGAGTGCGTTCAGCAAAGTCACAGGACACAAGATCAACATACAAAACCAACTGGATTTCTATATATTAGCAATAAACTAATTCATAATAATAATTAAATTTAAAATATGTACTATTAATCCCTTAAAAAATGAAATAGTATTATATAAATCTAAAAAACGTGTGTAGGATTCTTATGCTGAAAACCACTACATGTATGCATGTATCTATGTGTGTGTATAAACTTGCATGTATATGTATCTGTGTGTTTGTCTGTGTTAATTAAATGCAACGATCATGGCCCAGATTGTGTTACATGGTGGGAAAACAGACATGAACAAGATGGAGTGGGTACCTCCCTTCAGGCTGCTTACAGTGTAGCTTGGAAGTCAGACACTAAACCCATGAATGAAAATGTGTTGGGAGCTTCAAAGAAGTAGCCCTGAGTGCTCATGGCATCAAGCACCTGGAAGACCAAATCATGAGGTCAGAGCATGGGGGTGAGACCATACAGATTTACAAGCCTTCTGTTAGAATGTCCTTCTATTAGAGGACATGTCCTCGATGTCCTCTAATTCTAGATATCTGGAGGAGAGATGCTGATTGGGCCATTCTAGGTCAGGACTCTCTCTCCTACCCCATCAAGAGTGTGTGTGCGTGTGTGTGTGTGTGTGTGTGTGTGTGTGTGTGTGTGTGTGGTGGGAGGCATGACTCAATATAAACGTAGCAGCTGAGTCCTAATTTTGGATGAGGGGGTGAGGAAGAACCATTTGCACTGGCTGGATGCACCAAAGGCTAGAGAAAAACTAGAAAGAGCACCAAGATTTAAAGAACCAGAGGAAGAGGAGCTGCAGGGAAGAGAAGCAAATGAGAAGGAGCATCCACAGAGTCAGAGAGAAAGCAGAGTCAGGGCTTCCTGCTGTTGAGTGAGTTGTGCAGCTGCTCCAACTGCAGTAGATTGTTCACCTCAGGTTGTTTTGTTCTCAGAGTTCTCCCACTGAGCCATGAAGGTGACAGTGCTATGTGCCTCAGAGGGCTGTTGAGTGTGCAGAGTGAGACGCTGCACACTCCGCTCAGCGATCTCAGTTGTGACTATTGTGGCTCAGGAGCACAGCTTACGGTTTTAGCATCTGGGAGTGCTTTTCTTGGCAGGCTGCAGACACATGCGTTTGGAAAATAGGAAGAAATCCAAAAATGGCTTTTGCCATGGCTCAGCTAGAATTGTCGGTAACGTGGCAACTCATTTCCTCTGGATAGATTTGTGGCAGCTTAAAATTCTAAGAACTGCACTTTCTTCAGTGGTTCAAGGAGATCTGAATCCCAGGCCTCTGACAAAGGGTTCTCTCCCAAGACAATAACACACCGTGTTTCTCTCCTTTCTTCCACAGACCTCAGAGGACAAGCCTTCTGAAACGGACGCCCTGCAGCCTGGCTGCAACATTGTGACCACAGATTATACACTGTACAGTAGCACAACCCTGGTGGCTCTCTCCACAGGGCAAGGGGTGAACCTCTTCATGCTTGACTTGGTAGGTACAGAATATGGTAGCCTCTGGGCTTGGGGACTTGATGGGCCTCTGTGTTTTAATGCTAGTCCCCTGGGATAATTTCCTGGTCATTCCTAATACTTGTTTTTGGGGCCAGAGAGCCTGAAAATCTAGTTTCGGGAGCCAACACTATCATCAGAAACCATGAAGGGCCTCTGTCGCAGTGAGGGAACCCGGGGTAGGGGTTCCTGCAGAGTCAATTGCATCAACTCAAGCCCTGTCCTTAAGGAGTTCATTTTTCAAAAATGCACTCAATCTCTTTGGTTTATGAGAGCTCCATGATTTAAGAGTCGTAATGCTGCAAATTTCCAGACAGAAGCATGAATTCTTTAGAGCAGCACCATCCGGTAGAACGCTCTGTGAGTTTTGCTTTTAAATGCTGGATGCCTTGTTTATCACTTGTGAAATGTTTTGCCAACTATACTGAGGTCTTGTGAAAACTCAGATAATGTTGACCAATGACAACTTCAAAACCTCATGTGTTCACTTAGATAAAAGGTCAGTATTTAAATTTAATTTCGATTTACAGATGTTACTGAGCATCTACTATGTCCCAAAGCACCATTTCAGGCAGTGGAGATACAGCATTGATCAAACACACATGTCAGCCCTTGTGGAGTTCACATGTCAGTTTGTATGTGGAGAGAGGGGGATTGCAAATTTCAAAATGAAACAGAGTTAACAAAACAGGGTTTGCAGTATGGAAATCCAGAAACTTTTCAAATAGAATCTTTTCACCTATAAACCCATTAGACAAAGGCCCACTGCTGTGTCAGTTTGCTAATGCCACAGTTTCCCTTTATTTTCAAAGAAGCCGGCAAACCCTCAGAAATTCTATAGCTTACACATATTACTCTCAATAAATTGCCCTTTCTACAGTTGCTGTAGAGTAACAGCTAACATAATTCTTAAGTTGTAGGAATGTAGGTACCTGTCCTAGGGAATTTACATCTATTAATGCATTTAAACATCACAGCAGCTCTGTGAGGTAGGTCCTACTATTATTCCCATTTGCAGATGGGGAAAGTGAGGCACATAGAGGGTGAGTAACTTGCCTGAGGTCAAGCTAGTGACTGGTGGTGTCAGGAGTCACACTCTGGCAATCGGTGCTTTAACTACTAAACCAGATTGAATTTCAAAAACAACTGCTCTTGAGTACAAGTAAAATATGTCCAACAACATTCTGAACAGTTCTAAAGGCAATGGGAGGTGCTTTGACTCAGGTACTCAACTCAAGGATTCCCAGGCACAGACAGAGCCTCTGCTTTCTGCTCTCAATCATGACAGTAGGGCCCAGTCTGGACATAGGTGGGCAGGAGAGCTTGTCAGCATGACAGAAGGAAGAGATGAACCATAGCATAATCTTTCCTGATTTCTGTGTATTATCCTGAAACCCCTTTGGATCACATCACCCTACTATAAAGGACATTTGAGCAAAGACCCAGTGCACAAAGCTTAGTGCCTGTTTGGGATGTTGATGTCCAGTGGAGATAGCTTGTGGCAGTTTTCACAGATAGAAACGCCGTGGAGGGCAGTCAGCAGTGATGGAGGCAGCATTCCCTGGTGGGTCAAACTCAGCCTGTGAGGTCTGTGGATTTGCAGACCTGATGATTTGATTTTGCCAGAACACACATATTGTTCAGGCACAGAGAGACCACCTCCTGTTAACCAACTCCCCATTGTGGGATAAAGCTCAGTGTCAAAGCATTCATTTACAAATAGGAGCCTTTGTTTCTCAGTGACAAGGATCTGGTGCCTGATCATCAGGGACCCTCTTATCAGAGTGTATGAGAGCTCATATTAAAAATCAGCGGTTGGCCAGGCGCGGTGGCTCACGCTTGTAATCCCAGCACTTTGGGAGGCCGAGGCGAGCGGATCACGAGGTCAGGAGATCGAGACCACGGTGAAACCCGTCTCTACTAAAAATATAAAAAATTAGCTGGGCGTGGTGGCGGGCGCCTGTAGTCCCAGCTACTCAGAGAGGCTGAGGCAGGAGAATGGCGTGAACCCGGGAGGCGGAGCTTGCAGTGAGCCGAGACTGGGCCACTGCACTCCAGCCTGGGTGACAGAGCAAGACTCCGTCTCAAAAAAAAAAAAAAAAAAAAAAAAAAAAAAAAAAAAAAAAAAATCAGCAGTTGTTGGTGACCACACAATCAGAACAAAGGGGCATATTTTCCAGGTTAATAAAATTATGGAAACAACATTCCAGGGGCCTGAGAGTCCCTGCCCCAGACCCAGGAGTGGATCAACCCAAGGCGTTTTCACCCACCCTGATGCAGAATGAGCTCCTCTGTTCAGGTGGAGAGTGAGTGCCACTGTTTAAATGACAGCTGTGCATCTCCACCCTCTTTGCTGAAAAGCAAGAGCAAAATCGACCCCAGATCAATTAAGTGAAAGGAGTTAGTTACTGCATTGATGGTGATACGAGAAGGGGGCAGGGAAGTGCGGGGGGAAAAGGGCAGGGTCCTTGGCGAGGGCTCCACCCCCGGGCCTGTGCCCATGGACCTAGGTTAGGACAGGCATTTGTGTTTCAGTGCCCAAATGTTGTATTTCCCAAGACCACCCTGGCCTGTCACGCCCCCATCCTGTGCCTATAAAAACCACGAGACCCTGGTGGGCACGCACACAAGCGGCTGGACTTCAAGAGGAACACGCCCGTGGAAGAACACACGGGCATCTGCCATCAGGCCATTGACCTGTGGATGGCGGAAGATAAGGCAGGGCATATAACTGAGCTGACTAACGCAAGCCGCCTGTGGACGGATGGCTAAACTGAAAGAGCGCTCTGGAACACACGCCCACTGGGGCTTCAGCTGTAAACATGCACACCTAGATGCTGCCATGGGGTCGGAGCCTCACAACCTGCCTCTCTGCATGCTCCCCCTAGAGGTTTGAGCGGCGGGGCTCGGAAACAGCAAGCCACACCCCCATCACATGCCCTGCGAGGGAGATAAGGGAACTTTTCTCGTTTCATTGGGAAAGCAGAGGACGTTGGCTAGGAACGGGCAGGGCTAGAGCACCAGGAAGCAGAAAGCACGGCAGTAGTCCTGCAACACGGCCACTCTGTCCTGGACACCAACTCCAGTGCTGTGCCTCTCTCTCAGGTTTCAAATCCCATGGAGGGGTATCTAATTTTTAAGCTAAGGCATGTGCCTGGCCTTGGTCTAGAAGAGGCCCAGATACGGATCTTTCTAGACTGACATCCCACTCTTTAAGGGATGTCAGGGCACTTTTCAGAAGTGGAACTCAAGGCTGGTCTGCTCCAAAGCAACAGATGCCCACAGCGAGTTAAAGCTCATGAGACAAAAACCATCACGTGCATGCCTGTAATAAAAAGAAGTTCGATTTACTGGGCAGGGGGATTTTGCTTGGTGATTCTAAAGAGGGTTTGAGGAACAGAGGGTCAGTCTGGATTGGATATTGCCTGGAAGTGAGTGCAATTAATGATTAGTTATCTTAATAATTTTTAGTTAGGAGCTAGAGAGATTAAAGTGAAGTCGTTGGTAAAGAAGCAGTTGTCAGTCTTGTTAGCAGAAGAGAGGAATGTGTAGTTGTTGAGTCTCCTAGTCACCGTCTTATTTCAGACATGGACAGCATGGCCTTCCTTCTTTATATTCTGGGAATATCTCTGATGTTCCTTGGGAACTTCTGGGCTAGCTGTTAGCTGTAAGCTATCATTTTGGAGTTTCTCACTTTCTCAAAATCTTGAACATTAATCAAAATGAATCTGGTTTCCAGGCCCCGACTTTACCCCTAGTGACTTAGAGAGACATCAGCATTTAAGGTGGTGTCTGTTGCGAGCTGATCACATTTTTAGTGAGTGATGTCACCAGAATTAGATAAAGGGGTGTCTGAGGGATGCCCTGCAGGTGTTGACAACGGTGGCTATAAGAGGGACTGGGCACAATTTTATTAATAAGTCTGAGGATTCCTTTAGATTTTACCAACTTTTTCCTTATGCCAGGTGAACACAGTTTCCAATTGAAAGAACCTCCTCTTTTCCCCGGATAAGAGTAGTTGGGATACCAGAAACGTTTAATGGTTTCTGAGATTGAATCATTAACATAAACAAAATAACTGGGCCGCAAATTGTCAAAATGCATCCCTCACACATCAGTGCAACTTCTCCTCTAACTGTTGACGGCCCAAGTCTTTCTGAAAACATTAATCTGGGGGTGAGAACTTGGGAGATAAACACAGTCATGTTCTTTATAAATAAGGAGCCTCCCTGACGTAGAAATCACAAAGAAAAAGAAAGAAGACCATGGGCCTCTTCCCTTTGAATTGTCTTCCCTCTTGCCATGTTACTGCTTGAGCTTCCTTTGTGGGCTCCATATTATCACTGTTCTTTCCACCACTCATAAAAACACCACAGGGCAGGCTCCAGAGTGACCACAGCTAAGCCCCAGCTCTGCCAGCAGGTCCCTCATCTTCTCATGATTCTGTGGGCTTCTGTTTCCTGGTGTCTCTCTTCTTTCTGGCGTCTCTCTTCATCTCTCTAGGCTCTTGGTGAATTTGTACTGGTGGAAAAAGATGTCAAGATTAGTAAGAAAGGAAAGATTTATAGCCTGAATGAGGGCAATGCTAAGTATTTTGACAGGGCCGCCACTGAATATGTGCAGAAAAAGAAATTCCCTGAGGTGAGTGAAGAAAGCCCAGGTGGGTCGGAGGGAGAATGTTGTCTCCATGGGGTCCTGTTTGGGTGGTGGCTTCAGGGGGCCTTGCTGAAAGAGGTTGGAGCCACTGTTCATAGCTCTGGTCAGTATGAGAATGGCAAACTCTGCTTTTCTTCATAAGCAATCAGTATCTTTTATAGCTAAAATTTACCTTCTAAAGATAATATTTCCCTTTACATGCTCAGCTCCCATCTTCTGGACTGCATGCTCTAATACTGGACTTCTACTGGGCTGACTTTGTTCCCTGTCTCCTTGACGTTAGGAATCCACTGTGCTGGGGGTATGGAGGTTCTCCCAGATAGCAGGTCACAACACTTGTATGGGTGGTGCCAGCCAAAGTGCTTCATAGGATGGTGGCAGTGGAATCTGTCCTCGTTTGCATGTGCCAGCAGCAGTGGCAGTGGTGCCGTGGCGGGGTGCATGCTTGTCCACTGTGGTGGGGTGCTAGTGGGTGCTGGGTTGCCGGCCTCTGTGCATGTGTTCACAGCAGTGGCAGAGGCAGCATGGTGTCAGGAGGAAGGGCACTCCAGCTGGTGTCTTACATGTATTTACACTGGTGATGGTGTTAGCATGTGGGTGGGGTGCTGGTGGGTGCAGGAGTGTGTGTGTCCTCTGTGTGTGTTCCTCTGGGTGGCAGTGACCACTCAGGGTGGACATGTGTCCATTATTCTCCATGCCTAGTTTCAGGCTGGTGGTAGCTTGGCGCACGGGTGGGGCATTAGTTGGGGCAAGGTCTACCCATACACACATGCTCTGGCAAAGCCATATGGGGCTGTGGGCAAGTGTATGCAGGCAAAGCAGCACAGGGGAGGCTGCAATGGGGGGAGGGCATTAGCAGGCTGGTGTATGTCTGTGGGGCTACTCTGCTGGAGCTCTCTGCTGGTCAGGTATGGTCTGCCAGCACAGGAGCTATGATGTGGGGCCCTAGGAGGTACCCTCTGTGGGAACCCAAGGCTGCATTGCAAGCAGGCGTGGCCAGGCTGGGGCCCCAGGAGAGACCAGGAGACTGAGGGGTGCTCAGGTCGGACTGGCCCTGTCTCATGGACCACCCCACAGAGTTCAGGTCCCACAGTTCTCTTAGGGCTTAAGTCTCTTATAGGAGCAAGTTGAACCTCAGGGGATGGGTGTCCCTGGCCATAGTCCACTAGAGAAGCTCCTGCAACAAACTCTCTGAGCTCCACACTGGCTGGAGTTCTGCCCCTACCCCTTCTCTAAGCAGCTTTCCCTGCCAACTCAAGTGTCCACGGTGGTTGAGGGGCCTTCTTCTGCCAGGGTTCCAGATGCCCATGGCAAGATTGGGATGCTCCTTGCCAGCTCAACTCACCCCTTCTCGAGGAACCAGAGATGGTGTTTCAAGAAGGAGCTCATAGTCAATAGTAGATAGTGCTGCTTAGAAGTTAAGTATAGTGTCCATAGGCTATGGTGACTTGGGGGCATTGGTGACCTTGGGGGAAGTGTATTCCACTGGAGTAATGGGATTGTAGTCAGGGAGCAGTGGGCAGAAGAATGGGGGGAGGTGGTGATGTGGAGGTGGTGGATGTGTACACCTCCACACCTCTACGAAATGTGGCAGTGGGGGATCCCAGGATGGAACCAGAGTCTGATGGGGACTTTGGATGAATTTCTAATCAAATGGGAGATCATTGAGTTGATGGGCTGAGGCTGAAAGAAAAGTTGATGTGGGGAAAAGAAAGAGAGATCAGACTGTTACTGTGTCTATGTAGAAAGAAGTAGACATAAGAGCCTCCATTTTGTTCTGTACTAAGAGAAATTCTTCTCCCTTGAGATGCTGTTAATCTGTAACCCTAGCCCCAACCCTGTGCTTGCAGAGACATGTGCTGTGTTGACTCAAGGTTTAATGGATTTAGGGCTGTGCAGGATGTGCTTTGTTAAAAAAGTGCTTAAAGGCAGTATGCTTGGTAAAAGTCATCACCATTCTCTAATCTCGAGTACCCAGGGACACGACTCACTGCCAGGGACCTCTGCCTAGGAAAGCCAGGTATTGTCCAGGGTTTCTCACCATAAGATAGCCTGAGATATGGCCTTGTGGGAAGGGAAAGACCTGACTGTCCCCCAGCCTGACACCCATAAAGGGTGTGTGCTGAGGAGGATTAGTAAAAGAGGAATGCCTCTTTGCAGTTGAGATAAGAGGAAGGCATCTGTCTCCTGCTCGTCCCTGGGAATGGAATGTCTCGGTGTAAAACCCAATCGTACGTTCTATTTACTGAGATAGGAGAAAACCGCCTTATGGCTGAGGTGAGACATGCTGGCGGCAATACTGCTCCTTAATGCACCGAGTTGTGTAAAGTCAAACATAAATCTGGCCTACGTGCACATCAAGGCACAGCACCTTTCCTTAGACTTATTTATGACACACAGATCTTTGCTCACAAGTTTTCCTGCTGACCCTCTCCCCATCATTACCCTATAGTCCTGCCACATCCCCCTCTCCAAGATGGTAGAGATAATGATCAATAAATACTGAGGGAACTCAGAGACCAGTGCTGGCGCGGGTCCTCCATATGCTGAGCGCCGGTCTGCTGGGCCCACTTTTCTTTCTCTATACTTGTATCTGTGTCTTGTTTCTTTTCTCAGTTTCTCATCCCACTTGACGAGAAACACCCACAGGTTGTGGAGGGACAGGCCGCCCCTTCAGTTGAAGTACGTGAAAAGAAGAGATGGGGAATAATGGATGTCACTGAGTCTGTGAGAGGCAGAAGGGGGAGGAGGAGCTCTTTCGTCTCACGCCTGCTGTTTGGCTACTGCACTGCTGCTCCTTGGCAAGTCTGTGTGGTGGGTAGGGGAAGAGAAACCAGCTCTGTTTCCCTTGAGTGAGCCTCCAGGCTGTAGTAGGTTTGAAGGAGAAGGCCAAAATTATGTGACTGGTTATTCTTACGGTCCTCCCCCTCCGGCCTCACACCCGTCATTCACCATGAGCCAGCTGTGTGTCTTATTTGCCACAGCCCGCGTCTGACTTTTAGCTTCAGCATCTGATTTGGGATCATAAACCCCATAAGGAATCTAATGAAATTTATCAACACACTTCCCAGAAAAATGCAGATACACATACACGTTACATACACATTACATGTTTAGAGGGTTTATTACAGATGCCCTGAAGTCTACCCAAGAGTCCCCCAGAGAATTCCCAAACTCCAGAATAAGAACTTCTGCTCAGAACTCATCAAATATGACTGTAAACGTTGTTCCTGGAAGGTCTAACTGCAACTCAGCTCTATCCCATATCAATTAATTGCATGGGAGAGGCCAGCAGCAGAAGTTGTAACTGACAATTTTCTTTTGCAGGACCTGTGGCTGGCAGCTCTGGGTGGAAAAGATTTCCTTGATGCAAGAGCTGAAGGCTCTTCCCCAACATCAGCAAGCCTGGGGAGCTGAGCAGGTGGTCTTTATCCTGCACTTCCTGGGCCACCTTCTCTGGCAGCAGGGAGCAGCCCCGGGCCAGATCAAGGAGCACTGTTGGAGATGGGTCAGGCTTCTTAAGGGGAAGGACCCCTCCAGCTGGGCTGTGTGAGCTGGGGACAACATGACCCTCCCAGCAGAAACTCACTGGAGACACCTGGGCCTTGTCAGTCAAGTTATTTTCTGTCAAGCAATTGGGATAAACATTTCCCTCCAGGGGCCCCGGACTGCACCTGAAGGAACTGAGGTCTCCCTGGGTCTCCAGGGCCCTGGATGTGGATGTCCTGCGGACAGATGGGGCTTTTCTTGTCCTCCTGCTTCTGGGTCTCTACCTGACCCCCCTCCTCTATCACTGCTCTGGGCTTTTCTTGGGTCCTCACCTTGGTCTTATTCGGCAGCCTGGCTGGGATCGGAATCAGCTTCCTAGCCCGGACCACCTGCTCACGTGGTGAAGGCAGTTGGAGAGTGAACTTGCTTCTGGGAGGAGGGATCCTCACCGAGCTGGGGTGTCCCAACATCATGGAGTTGCGAGCAGACAGCACGGGTTTCTTCCTTGAGGGGAGCCCGAAGCCCACAGCAGGTAGGACCCCCAGGGGGGCGCCCGTGTCTGGCGGGAGAGGACACGGTCTCCTAGGCGCGCTGTAGAAGCTGACTGGAGAAGGCCCACGACTCTGCTGAGGGTTAAAGAGGAACCGGAAAGGGCCCGGGGTAGACGTGGGCGCCGCAGGGTGAGCCCGGCCAGGCTGAGAGGACTCACGGGCTATGGGAGCTTGTGGGCGACGGCCTGGCAGGGGCCTGCGGCGGGACCAGGGACAAAATATACTTAATAAATTGCCCATTTAGAGCAAGTTGTGTGGGTACAATGGCGAGAAAACGGTCAGTAATGGAGACGCTGCTCCGTAGTCGCCCACTTCTCTTTTGCCAGGCGCGCACTGGGCAGCTGAGCGCTTGTGACGTCCCATTGGGGCTGGTGACAGAACCAGGGCGCGCCGAAGCGCGCGGGAGCACCCCCGCCCTACGGCGCCTACCGGAGGGGTCAAAGGGCAAAAGAGAGAGCCCCACCCCCACCACGCCCGCCTTCGCCGGGCCCAGCAGGACTCTCTAACACCTGAGGACATCCTGCTGCTGGGAGCAGGTGTGCGGCCTCGGATGGGTCCCTCTGTGGGGCTGTGGGGTGTGCGGGCTGACATGTCAGAGCCCTTCCCGCCTGGCGCCTGGCCTGGGCGCTGCCTTGGCACCCAGTGGCCCTGTATTGGCCAGCCCTGTGCCCTGGGTTACAGGGCCAGAACCTGCTGGAAGCCGAGAACGGGGCCACCGGATCCTGCCAGGCTCCCCCAGGGCTGCTCCAGTGTCTCTATGCCGCCTGGAGCCAGGCCCGCCTTCTACATGGCCACCCTGGCCGCTAGGGCCACCAGCCCCCCTACGCAGGTTTCCAAGGAGAGGACACGGTGGGCGCCCTGACCTGACTGGATGCTGCCCCTTACCACATCCCTTCCTGGCAGGTGGGATCTCCACTTCTTTTCACAAATTTACCTAAGACCTTTCTGCAGGTCATTCAGGTGGTCATGGCCCAGCCAGGCTTTGAACCCGGGCTGTGCGATTCCACAGCTGGCGCCCTGGCTTGTGTGCCTCCTGATTGTGGATACAGCATCTATTCTTATTTTTTCCTGTAGTCCTGGGGTACTCAGCACCTGGCATATCTGTAATAAGGACATGCACACCTAGAAGTAGGTCTTCACTTCAACATGTAAGTTGACCATGGCCCACTCTGGGCTCCAGTCCTCTACAAAGATGTAGGGCAGGGACTACCAGTTGTCAGCACAGCACCATCCCACATTGCTCTTCTAATGGAGCCTTTCAGCTCAGATGTTCTTTCTTGTCTAGTGGGAAGGATCCAAGTATGTAAAGATTATGTTCTAGATCAGCTTTGGTCTATCCTAAAAGAAATTCACCAGGGGAATTATTCCGTATTGATAAGAAGCCAGTTTCTTTGGCCTTCCTGGAATATGTCTAGAAAGCAAATGTGTCATTTATTTGCAAGTTAATAGTGGAGCAATGTATTGGATTAAAATATGATCGACACAGTTTGGTCATTGTGAGCATGCCAGTTGGATCCGCTCTTCACCACACATTAGCACCTAAATATAATTTCAGATCTTATGCCCAAGAGAAGGACATACTCTTGGGTGTCTGGACAAGGAAAACATGCATGAAAAATCAACGATTCTTCTTAGACCCCTCAGGCAAGTGAAGTCATGGAGCAAACCACGACCCCATAATTGGAGAGACAAAGTAATACTAAAAATCACAACTTACAGCCTCAGAAACCCACAGGTAGAGACCTCCACAGGAACAAGCAACTGGGTGGGGAAAGCAAAGTGCAACTGGCAAGTTGCTGGAGGCCCAGTGTGAGCAAGGCTGAGAGTTAAAACTCTTAAGAGTTCCCAGTCATAGAGAGGCCCCATGAGCTGTAAAGCTTCAATAGCTCTACTGGGTTCTGAAAGTGAAAAGGTGTGAAAAATTGCATTTCTCTAATGATTAGTAATGTTGCATTACTCTGGTGGTTAGTAATTTTTTCATTTTTGCTGGCCACTTGTATGTCTTTTTTTTGAGAAGTGTCTGTTAATGTCTTTTGCCCATTTCTTGATGTGGCTATTTGGTTTTTAATTTTGTCTTGTTCAATTGTTTACATTCCTTATAGATTCTGGATATTAGGGCTTTGTCAGACGCTTAGTTTGCAAATATTTTCTCCCATTCTGTAGGTTGTCTGTTTGCTGTGTTGATAGTTCTTTTACTGTGCATAAGCACTTTTGCTTAATTAGGTCCCACTTGTCAATTTTTGTATGTGTTGCAATTGCTTTTGAGGTTATAGTCATAAATTCTTTGCCAATGCTGATGTCCAGAATGCTGTTTTCTAGGTTTTCTTCTAGGGTTCTTATATTCTGAGGTCTTACATGTGAATCTTTAATCCATAGTGGTTACTTTTTGTATATGGTGAAAGGTAGGGATCCAGTCTCAGTCTTCAGTATATGGCTAGCCAGATATCTCAGGAACATTTATTGACTAGGGAGTCCTTTTCTCTTTGCTTATTTTTGTCAACTTTGTTGAAGATCATATGGCTGTAGGTGTTCAGCTTTATTCTTGGTTTCTCTATTCTGTTCCATTGGTCTGCATGTCTGTTTTTGTACCAGTACCATGCTGTTTTGGTTACTGTAGCCTTTCAGTATAATTTGAAGTCCGGTAGCATGATGCCCCTGGCTTTGTTCTTTTTCTCAGGATTGCTTTAGCTATTCGGGACCTTTATTAGTTCCATATAAATTTTAGAATAGTTTTTCCTAGTTCTGTGAAAAATGATGTTGATAGCTTGATACGAATAGTATTGAATCCATAGATCACTTTGGGCAGTATGGCCATTTTATCAATATTGATTCTTCAAATTAATGAGCATGGAAAGTTTTTCCATTTGTTTGTGTCATCTCTGATTTCTTTCGGCAGTTTTGTAGTTCTTGTAGAGATCTTTTACCTCCATGGTTAGACGCATTCGTACATATTTATTTGTTTTTGACTATTGTAAATGGGATTGCTTGCTTTATTGGGTTTTCAGCTTGTTATTGTTATATAGAAATGCTACTTATTTTGTACATTTGTATTATATCCTTAAACTATATCAAAAGCATTTATTAGTTCCAGGATTCTTTTGGTGGAGTCCTCAGGATTTTCTAGGTATAGAATCATATAGTTTGACTTCTTCTTTTCTTATTTGGTTGCCTATTATTTCTTTCTCTTGCCTGATTGTTCTAGCTTGGACTTCTTGTCATGTCAATTTTATCTGAAGTTTTAAAACAATTTATTAGAGATAGAAATAAACATATCTACAACATTAGTAATAATTGCAGACCAGGGGTTACGAACTTTGAGAATAGTTACTTGAATTTTTTTTTTTTTTTGGTCACAAACTGGCTTTTTCTCATCCATGCTCAGGATACGCATTGAGGACTCTTCATCTAACAGCCCTGACCTATGCAGAACCTGCACCCAAGAATCAAGCTCAGGCTTTTTCGCCACTCAGGTTCCAAGAAAAGCAGCCTTATGGACTCTCTCAAGTGTGGGCTGCTGAGGCGCTTTCTCAAAAGGTGAGGTCCTGACTCTCCTCTCCCTCCCGGCTACAGCAGAATCCCACCTTTGCACCTGGCTCTAAGCTTGCAGGTGGAGCCCGGATGCTGGCCCCTGTCTCTCCAGGATGTCTTGGGTTCTATGCTGTCTCCCATCAAGGTCTAGGAGGAAGGGTTTTGCACCAGTCCTTGGCCTGTGGCTGACACAGTGGTTTTGGTGGCTTTCAACTGTGGTCTAGGCTGGCTGGTGACCCTGTGTGCACCCCTTGTTTTCCAGCCATGGCAAACTGCCCCAGCAATAGCAAAAGAAGGGCTCCACTGAAATCACAGCCACAGACACAATGGTCCATCATCGTCACTGTGCCAATTGCAGAATTGCCTCATGTTCTACTTAGGCTCTGCCCTTAAAAACAAAGCTTGGACTCACACAGGTCCAAGCATAGCACAGATCAAATACTGGCATCAGGAGGAATCCTCACCTCTTATACCTTCTTCCTGGAATGCTGCAGGGTGTTGCAGAAAAGGAAAACACAGTGCAAAGGCTGGAGAGAGAAGGCCAAAGCTGGGAGGTACACGATGCCCTGTGCAAGGGCTCCCTTGAGTTCTTTCTGGCCTGCAGCCTCCATAAGCATTAAAAACCTGTACCCAGACTGTGAGAACATAGTGTGAGGAACTGCAGCGTCACATTGGAGCTGGGCCTCCCCAAAGCCATGCTGAAGGTGTTTGTGGCCCTGTCCTCCAACTGGAGAGATGGCCTGGGCATGAGGCCAGCATGCCCTCCTCACCTGGGTAGTAAAGTCAGCCAGGTAGCAGGATCTGCCTCCTGAAATAATTCATTCTCTGCCCCCAGCCTTTGGTGACAAGCTGAAGAACCCACTCCAAGTGGTCCTGCTGGCTTCCATGCTGACATCATGAATGTTCCTGAACCAGCTGGAGGTGAGTTTGGATATGACAGAGATACATCATTGCTGAAAGAGATCAGCAGTAGGTGAGGGTCAGGTGCTGGTTCTCTAACCCAAGGGCAGGCTGTTATCCCAGGGAACTGAATCAGGGCTGTGGAAACCACAACAGGAACCACTTGAACCAGGAAAAGAATTAAAGGCCTTTCTTGCTTGCTTAGCTTTTTTGTTGTACTTTTCATTTTTATCAAATCAATGAATTCACATAACAACAAGTTAAATAAGTGAAGAGCATGTGATGAAAAGCAGCTGTCCTCCCTCTTCTTTCTCACCTCCCAGCACCATGGCTTGGTGGTGACTTCTTTAATTCTTTTAGCTTTCACTGCTTTTCGTGATTATTATGATAACACTAATCAGTGTTTCTCAAAATATAAGTTGCAACCCACTACTGGATCATTAATTTCATTTAGGAGGTCGTGTCCAGCTCTTTTTAAAATTTTAATTGATACATAATGTTTATAGATATTTATGTGATACAAAGTGATATATCAAAACATGTATACATAGTGTGATAATCAGTTCAGGGTAATTAGCATATCATCACCTGAAACATTTATCATTTCTTTGTAGTGATAACATGTAAATGCCTCTCTTTCAGTTATTTTGAAATATACATTATTGTAAACTACAGCCACTCTGCTGTACAATAGGCCACCAGAACTTATTCCTGCCATCTAATTATACTTTTGTACCTGTTAACCACTCCCTCCCCAGTCTCTGGCAACCACTGTTTTATTTTCTACTTCTATAAGATCAACCTTTTAGATTCCACATATAAGTAAGATCGTGTGATATTTGTCTTTCTGTATCTGGCTCATTTCATTTAATATAATGTCTTCCAGGGTCACCCATGTTGTTGGAAATTAAAGGGTTTCATTGTTTTTAGTGGCTGAATAGGATTCCATTCTGTATATATACCACATTTGTAACAATCTATGTATGCATTGATAGACACTTAAGTTGATTCCATTTCTTGGCTATTGTGAATAGTACTACAATAATCATGGGAGTGCAAATATCTCTTCAGCATACTGATTTAATTTTATCTGAATCTACACCCAATAGTGGGATTGCTATATCTAGTATTTCCTGTTTGTAGGAAGGAAGGAAAGAAGGAAGGAAGGAAGGAAGGGAGGGAGGGAGGAAGGAAGGAAGGAGAGAGAGAGAAAGAAAGAAGGAAGGAAGGAAAGAAAGAAAGAAAGAGAAAGAAAGAAAGAGAGAGAAAGAAAGAAAGAAAGAAGGAAGGAAAAGCTCCAGGTATTAGAGCTACCTGACAAAAATTCATGCTGAGCCTGAACTTCCTAGAGACAGTAGAACTGAAACTGATACATCTGCACAAATGCCAGGGCTGAGTGAGTGAGACAGGCATGTTACAGCAAAAAGCCAAAGCCAATTGTTAATTTGTCCACAGTTAAGAAACTGACAGACTTAAACTACCATATAAAATGTTACATGTAAATTCTATCACAATACTGTGCTAGGTACAAGATTTTTACATTTTTTCTTTTAATAAAAAAGCTTTACACAAACAAGCCATTAGCTTATTTTAAGAAAGAAAACAGAAAGTTAGTCTGAGGGCTTTGTTTTAAATTAGCTTAAGCTATAAGATAGATATATATATATGTATATATATGTGTGTGTGTATATATAGTGATATATATCACTATATATGATATATATGTATATATGTGTATATAGATCATATACGTATATGTGTATATATGTGTATATATATACATATGTGTATATATGTATACATATGTGTATATATATGTATATATATATCACTAGATCTTCTTTTGCTATCCTTTTTCTGAAGTTTTTGGATCCATTCTTCAATTCACATTCTAAAATACCTCTATTAGCAGGGTCTTCACTTAGCACCAGTTAGGTGATTATTGTGCAAACACAGTAATAATTGCTGAGATGCATATAAAATGCATCAAAAATTGCTATATGTAACAATGAGATCACTCATCCCAACCCCTCCCCACTGAAAACTACATAACCTCTTACAGAATGTTAGTGTTCCAAGTCTTAGTGTAACTTGATCTCATAGTGAGCTGCTTGGTCCCTTTCAATTCTTTTGATTGCTGGGTTCAGTTGTTTCTCTAAGAGGCAGTTTTCTGTCAGCATCTTAATATGTAGTTCATTTCCCACTGAAACATGAGATAGGTAATTTATTTCCAGTAAGTTTGATTGTTTTCTTTTTCTCTTTTTTTCTTTTTCTTTTTTTTTTTTTTGAGTCAGAGTTTCACTCCTGTTGCCCAGGCTGGAGTGCGATGGCGCGATCTTGGCTCACTGCAACCTCCTCCTCCTGGGTTCAAGTGATTCTCATGTCTCAGCCTCCCAAGTAGCTGGAATTACAGGCACCCGCCACCATGCCCGGCTATTTTTTGTATTTTTAGTAGAGATAGGGTTTCACCATGTTGGCCAAGCTGGTCTCAAACTCCTGACCTCAGGTGAACCACCTGCCTCAGCCTCCCAAAGTGCCGGGATTGTGAGCCACCGCGCCTGGCCAATTGTTTTCTTATAAGCATTAAAAATGTCTTAATGTCTTCTTTGACTTTTCTTGATGACTTCCCTTGCAAATGTTTATGTCACTACTACCACTAACAGCCTGAAGCCCATGGTGGAGCTGCTATTTTATTTCTCACATGTCACTAGTCCATCATTTTCATAGTTACAGGAAGGGGCAATAGCTGAAGGTACACTGACAACCACTACGTGGGTAACTGTCTTATTTCCATCTGCCGGCTTTTCTTCTTTCAGCTGCAAAGTTTTCACATCATGTTCTTGCGTTCTTGCCACTGCTTCTGATTTAACCTCTGGCCCCTTTATGACCACACTGATAACTCGAGGAGGAATCTGGCCAGATGCCTGCTGAGTAGGCACTGAGAGTCTCATTACAGCTGTACCGTGGGCTATTAAAACAAACAAGGGTAAGTGCTTTCACAGCCAATGGTGTTCCAACAATGTTAATGCTTCGTGATCCAGTTAAATTGACTTTGTCTGCAGCTGACACTGTGCAAGCTGCGTAGCTGGAATGGTAATAATTTTGACAGGCTGCATGGTGATTTTTTCTTGGTTTTCAGTAGAAGCTGTCATAGTAGGGATTATCTGAATGACTACGTTTGGAGAGGTCGCTGTTGTTGGATTAGTGCTGGTTATTAATGGTGCACCTGCACTAACTGACTGAACTGCCACAGTTGAAATGTTCTGACCCAATGATGTCATTATAACAGGTACTTGCATTGCCACACGAACTGTCCTTGGAGCTGCTGTTGCTGATACAGATGCAGTGGTAGTTGGAAACCTGCATAAAGCATCGTGACCAGGGTAAGTGATATTCACGACTCTAGCTACACCCTTCTCTGCTCTGGAGAAGTTTATGGGGGATGAATTTTTTCTACCACAAACAGAGGATGCTGCTTTCAGGAGACTTTCTGCCGACAGTGACACTCGTTCCAATGATTTTTTATCAGTAGCTCCTGCTAAATTTTCATTACAAGTTTCACTTCCATCATCGTCTATGACCACTATGTTTTTGGGCATATCTTTAAACTGATGTACAAGCCTCTGTCCTTCAACCTTTGCAAGACTTCCCCTTTGGTAGCTTTGCAATAATTCCCCTTTGGTAATAGAATCTCAAAGCTCATTCCATAGTTTCATAGTTCATGTCTGGTTTGTTCCTATGCTTTCCCCAAAGCTTGGAGACAGCCTTTGAATCCACCAGCCTGAATATGCCTTTTTCTCTCTGAATCCATTTAATATACTGGGGACAAATATTTTTATCTTTAAGTAGATCTAAAAGAAACTCCCACAAATATATTACGTTTCCTTTTCCTTCTCTCGTTTTTTTTATACCTAACTCAGGAGACCCACTGGAAACTGGTGATTGTTGGGTCTTTGGTTTACGGCCAATTTTTTTCCTTTTCATTGGTTCATGGCTATCCGGTGATGTAGGAATAGGAGAGGTATCCATTGGTTCAGACCCCTCAGTTGACACCTCCACTACAGTTTCTGTAATGACATCTGGCCTTATAGCAACATGGATAAATTCAGGACTTCTTGAATCCCTCAAGTAGGTGGGAGATTTCATAGGAAGCAGGGCTTCAGCAGCTTCAATTCTCTTTTGGAGTCATGTTCAAAATAATCTTGCTCAGGCCAATGTCTTAAAGCATTTCTGCTGTTTTCCTCTAGTAGTTTCATATTTTGGGGTCTTATATTTATGTCTTTAATCCATCTGAGTTTATTTTTCTATCTGGTGAAGGATAGAAATCCAGTTTCATTCTGTGTGTGCACATCCCATTTTCCAAGCACCATTTGTTGAAGAGTCTGTCCTGTTTGCAATGTGTGTGCTTGGCACTTTGTCAAAAATCAGTTGGCTGTAGATGCATGGAGTTATTTCTGGGCTTTCTGTTCTGTCCCTTTGGTCTATTTGTCTTTCTTTATGCTAATGCCATCCTGTTTAGGTTATTATAACTTTGTAGAGTATTGTGTATTTTGAAGTCAGGCAGTATGATGTTTGGAGCTTACTTTCTTTTTCTTCTTCTCCAGATTGCTTTGGCTATTTGGGGTCTTTTTCGGTTCCATGTGAGTTTTAGGATTGTTTTTCCTATCCTTGTGAAGCGTGTCACTGGTATTTTGATAGAGATTCCATTGAATCTATAGATAGCTTTGGTTAGGACTGGCATCTTAAAAATATTAGTTTTTCTAATGCAAGAATGCAGGATATCTTTCCATTTATTTGCATCTGCTTAATTTCTTTCATCAATGTTTTATACTTTTCAAACCAGAGGTCTTTCAGCTCCTGGTTAAATTTATTTTTAGGCATCTCATTTTTTTGGTGGCTATTTTCTATGGAATTTTTTTCTACATTTGCTTTTCAGATAGTCCATTATTAGTGTATACAAGTGCTGCCAATTTCTGTGTTTTGTCTTTCTATCCTGCAACTTTACTGAATTCATTTATCTTAACAGGCCTTTTTGGTGGAATCTTCAGCATTTTCTGTATATACGAGTATAAATCTAGAGAAAAGTAAACTCTCATACACCGTTGGTGGAAATATAAATTAATAAAGCCACTGTGGCGAACAGTTAGGAGGTTCCCCATAAAACTACAAATAGAGCTACCGTACAAATCAGTGATCCCACTGCTGGGTATATAAAATCAGTATATTGAAGAGAAATCTGCACTCCCCTGTTTACTGCAGCACTGTTCACAATAACTAAGATTTGGAGGAAACCTAAGTGTCCATCAGTAGATGAAAGGGTAAAGAAAATGTGGTGCATATACACAATGGAGTACTATTCAGCCATAAAAAGGAATGAGATTCTGTCATTTACAACAATATGGATGGAACTGGAGGTCATTATGTTAAGTGCAACAAGCCAGGCACAGCAAGCCAATCGTGGCATTTTCTCACTTATTCATGGGATCTAAAAATCAAAACAATTGAACTGATGGGTATAGAGAGCAGAAGAATGGTTGCCAGAGGCTGGGAAAGGTAGTGGGAGGGGATTGGCAGGGGTAGGTGGGGATAGTTAATGGGTATAAAAAATAGTTACAAAGAATTAATAAGGCCTACTATTTGATAGCACAGTAGAGTGACTATACTCAAAAATAAAGTAATTGTACATTTAAAAATAACTTAAGAAGTATAATTGGATTTTTGTAACAGAAAGAATAAATGCTTGAGGGAATGGATACCACATTCTTCATGATGTGATTATTATGCATTGCATGCCTGTATCAAAACATCTCATGTACTCCATAAATATATACACCTATTATGTACCCGCAAAAATTAAAAAACTAAAAATAAAAGAAAAATAAAAAGAGATGCATCCTTTGGTCCCTGAAGCACTGAGGTGCTGCCATGAGGTGCAAGGACTCCTTATGGCAGCCACAGCTGGAGTGAGGTGGATGGAGATGCTGGTGATGGAGAGTGGAGTCCTGGTGAACTGCAGAGAAGGCGTCCCGCACCAGTGCTGGTGAGATGCCTTATGCTGGGGTCAGGGTGGCCTTAGGCCAGGTTCTGCCTCTGCCCGTCCCAGCTGTGTGAGAGGCTGGTAGAGATCAGCCTCTCCACACCCATTTCTCTTCCTGGGCCCCTAGGAAGACTACATTTCCCAGCCTCTCTTGCTTTCAGTTGAGCGCCAGGGGTTTTGTCAAATGGGGTGGGGGTAGAATTACATCTAGGTTGACTCCCAATGCTCAGTCCTTCATCCTCTCTCTTCCCTTCTGAACCACCCCTGAAGCCATGCATTTTAGAGACAGGGTCATGACTCAGCAGGAGCCTGGAGGCCTGAGCCACTTACCCTGTTGCTATCAGCCTGGCATGGGAAGGAGAAACAAACCTTTGCTGTACTAAGCCACTGGGGTTTCCGGCTTATTTATTGCTGCAGCATAACCTATGCTATCCTGACTAGGGTAGACTGAGCTTGGCAACAATTTTAACCTCTCTGAGTCTCCCTTTCTTCATTTGCAAAATGTTAATTGTAATATCTGTTGTACTCACGGCCATCTTTGCTGTAGGTAACAGAAACCCATTCATTTTGGCTGAAGCAGAAAGGGAATTTGTTGGAATATTTCAGGGGACTCTCATGAAATCCAGCACCTACTGCCTTTCTAGCCTTGAGGACACATCCTTTACATCCCAGCATTGTCATCCAATCCGCTGCGTCTCTGTGTCTCACAGCAAGTTCCAGAAGAAAAAAAATCTGATTGTCTTAGTTTGTGTCAAGTCAGCTGTAGCCAGAGACCAGGGTCACATAAGACAAATGTGGCCTGGGGTTTTCTTATGAGCAGGGTGCACTTTTCTGTTAGATGGGTATCAGGAGGGAGAGGGATTACTAGTGCCATTTGTAAGGAGTCATCTCTGCCCTGTAAAGAGATCCAAGGGAAGGCCTGCTACTTCTGCCACCATCCAGCCCAGCTGTCGACCCCTTTCAGCCATATTTATATGTTAGACATTTGAGTTACCCACATGGTCTGAAATTGCAGCTGGAGACCTTTCAGCAAATCTCAAAGTTCTTTCAGGACACACAACAGCGTGGACACACAGAGCAGCTGAAAGTGCCAGAGGGCGGGAGAGTGGTGTCCACTTCACAGTTATTTCAGTGCCACTGATGCATCGGTGAGCACAAAGCTATTTATTTATGGGCTTGCTCTGCTTGGTAGAGATCCTCACAGGCCTGAGACAAAGTAGTAAGGACGAAAGGAGTCTCTGAACAATAGGACAATCTGATGGCAGTTCATAGAGAGGGACCTCCACCCGAAGGCTAGGATCTGGGCTATGACTCTAGAGTACTAGCAGAGGGCACATTCTCTGTTAGCAAAACTCTGCTAGGATACTTTCCATGCACCCTGTCAAGTGATCCCAACATATGCTTTTGCATGAAACCTCAGCATTCCTGTATACAGCATGGCAGACACCTTTGGGGCATCTGCTCAGCCCATGATCACCATCTCATACAAAAGAAAAAGGACGTGATCATCCTCGCCAAGAAGGTGCGCCCAGGGGCTGCAGTGCCCGTGCTCGCCATTAGATGATGCTACTGAGCCAGGAACAATCTGTTTTTCTTTAATTTCTGGGATTTTCCTCTATTTCTTAACATTTGTTTTCTAGAAACAATGGATTGCCACTTTTCTAGTTGGAAATCTTGAGCTGTCTACTGAAAGAAGACTCTACAGTAGGACAGTGATTCATTCAGGAAATAGTTCAGAGTGATGTACGGAACCACATCAGTGGGCGGTTGTTCACGGCTGTTCACGGCTGTTCACTTTATCTGTCAGTGACAAGTGACACATCTTTTGGGGCTTGAACTTGTGGAGTCCAGTAAAAACCAGAGTTCCTGGGAAAAGCTGTAAAATACAGCCTCGTACTCTCACCCCCCTTCTTGTTTCCACCCCCACCCTCACCCCACATTTTGCAAGGGGATTATGTTTCCAGCAGAGATTTCTTCATGCCTGATGAGCTGTTAGACTACTCTAGAAAGGAAATCACGAGGATCCTGTGCTCTTGTTCAACACGTTGGTAAAGTTGGTTAGTGCAGGGCATGGCTAGGGAGGGACCGTATTCACTACGGGTCCACGAATAGCTTTTTATAGAGAGGTTTGCTGGCAGTCAAAAGGTTCAACCAATGTTCAGCAGCAATATAGTATCGCAGAATAGATGCTATTCTATTTGACCCAAAAAGTTGGCTGAACTCCTTAGGAGTGACAAGCACACTGGCCCTGATATTTCAATGAACTATGAAACAAAGCACTGACCTGCCTCTCTCTCAAATAGAATAGCATCTATTGGGCTATTTGCCCTTCTTTTACACATTGGAAATTGGGGACAAGAGGCTATTTCTTTGTGATTAGCTGGAAGAATGGAAAAGGTAAAGTAAAGCCAAATTTATTTAACCTCTGCTATATGCCAGGTACTGTGTAAGGCACTTTTACACTTGTCTCACGTAATTTAAGCCACATCACCCCTATTATTTTAAACTTTCAACTTCAGTTGACATGACCCTTGTTTCTCCCTCCTGTCTAATCTACCATTGTCTTCTACCATTGGTCTGAACTACACAGGTTTTCATGCCAGCTCTTGAATACTCCACACCTGCCAATCTCTCTGCCTAAAACTCTCCTCTCTAAGATGAGCATGGTGGCTAACGCCTGCAATCCTAGTGCTTTGGGAGGCTGAAGTAGGAGGATCACTTGAGCTCAGGAATTTGAGACCTGCCTGGGCAACCTAAATCAAAGTAAAAAAATTGAAAAATTAGCTGGGCATGGTAGTGTGCTCCTGTAGTCCCAGCTATTCAAGAGGCTGAGGTGGGAGGATTGCTTGAGCCCAGAAGTTCTAGGCTGCAGTGAGCTGTAACCACACCACTGCACTCCATCCTGGGCAACAGAATGAGACTCTGTCTCAAAAAAAAAAAAAAAAAAAAAAAAATCTGTTCTCTAGGTCTCTCTGTGTGTCTTCATTCCTTAATTCTAGTCAAGCCTGTCATCAAATGTGACCCCCTTCATGGGTCTCCAGCCCCTCCAGCCTGCATAGGTTTTCTTTAGGGCACACACCACAACCTATTTGTGTGTGTGCTGACCTGTGTGCTGCCTGTTCTCACACTAGAATGTCAGTTCCAGGAAATCAGCCTTGCTGCCAGTATTGCCGCCCCCCCTGAAATCCCAGTGCCCTGAACAGTTCCCAGCATATGCTGGAAGCTCAACAAGTATCTGCTGAATGAAAGCATGCACGAGTGGGCTAAATCGGATCACTATGGGATACATTAGATTACTGTAGAGATGATGGGGAATTTCTAAGTTTATAGATTATCAAACTTTTTTTGTCTGCCTCTGACTGAGCATGGAAAAAAAAAAAAAACAGAAACAAAGCTCGAATGAAACTAGGCTAATACTCATTGGAAAGTCAGGGAAAACTAATTTGTGCAGAGGGAGAAATTACCCTCATCTCACTTGAAGTTTTGTCACCGGTGTCTAATGAGCCAGGGGCTCCAGTACCCATCACTAAGGGCTCTCTCAGGACCTTGCACACAGGCAGCTGTATAAAGGACCCACGGACTTCCCTCCATGGCTGGAGCTGCCTGTGACAGCAGAGTGGCTGGCTGTAGGGATGTGGGTCTTTCAAGACCCCACTGACTTTATCTTCTCGTCTTCACATTGGACAGGCGAGTTGTCCAATACAAAACCCAAAGGAGTATTTTTATGTAAGCTGACACACCTTGCCTTCTATAAGTCATGGTGTTTTTTGATAAGGATATGCCGTGGTTCTCTTTTTTCCACGTGGTGTTCTCTGCTGCACACAGCCCTGACATAGCACAATTGTGCTAATGGGAAGATATGCTGACTGGGTGGTGCTTCCCTCTCTGATTTAGAAGAAATACATGGTCTGCTTTGACCCACTGGATGGATCTTCCAGCATCGACTGCCTGGCCTCCATTGGAACCATCTTTGCCGTCTACAGAAAGGTGAGTAGACAGGCAAAATGTGAGGAGGGCTGACATTTCATGTATCCCTCCTGAAGTGGTCTCTGGAAGGTTCCTAGGCTGAGAGTCATGAGTTTGGAGTCCTAATCTCTGTCCGCCTACTAACTAGAAAAGCCACTGCAGGCAAATCACAAACTTCTCTCTTCCTAAGCTCCTCATTAGAAGAATTGAATTGTTGATTCTCCCTGTGACTACTTTCTGCTGTTCCTGGGGCGGTAGAAGGACAGCCGGGATCTTGTTTTGAAATCTGGATGCAACGCCAATGTCAAACATAGTATTAGGTTCCGGGCGGCATTCGAAGACCCACTCTGTTTCTTCTTTCGGCATTGTTAGGTTCCAGGGGGCATCCGAAGACCCACTCTGTTTCTTCTTTCTGCATCTCACCTGTTAGGGTATTCATTTTCTTTTGCTGCCAGAACAAATCAGCACACACTTAGAGGCAGCAAACACCACCTGTTGATTGCCTCCCACTTCTGTAGGTCAGAAGTCCAGTCGGCTTGGCTGGGTTTTCTGCTTAGAGTCTCCTGAGTACAAAATTGAGATGACAGCCAGTCTGGCTCCTTATCAAGAGGCTCCAGGGGAGAATTTGTCTCCAGGCTCATTAAGGTTGTCGGCAGAATTCAGTTCCTTTCTGCGGTGGGATCAAGGTCCTCGTTTCATTGCTAGCTGATGGCCAGGGTCCTTCTTGGCTGCTGAATGCTGCCCGTGTTCTTAGGCTTGGTAGGCCTTCATTTTCAAAAGCAGCAATAGTTAGTCAAAGTTTTGAATCTGTGACACAACCTCCCCGTCTTGCCTCATCTCCCCTGTCCCTAGCCACAGGAAGTTCTGTGCTTGTAAAAGCGGTTTTATTAGATTGGACTAATCTAACCAGGATGACCCGGGGTGATCTTCCTATTTGAAATCTGTACCCTGATTACATCTGAAAACTCCTTGTTGCCTTGTAATGCTCGGTATTCACAGATTCTGGGGATTGGGGTATCTTTGGGGCCATTCTGCCTACCCGGAAACCCTAGCAAACAAAGCATTGAAAGAATGAAGCAACAAAAGCACGGATTTATTGAAACCAAAGTATGCTCCATAGAGTGGGAGTGGGCTTGAGCAAGCAGCTCAAGAGCACTGATTGCAGAATTTTCTGGGGTTTAAGTACTCTCTAGAGGTTTCCTATTGGTTACTTGGTTTACACCCTATGTAAATGAAAGAGTGGCCTGCAACCAGTCTGATTGGTTGTGGAAGGCAACCAATCAGAGGCTGAAGTGAAGTTACAAAGTTACATCCTATGCAAATATCTGATTGGTTTCACTTCAGCCTCTGATTAGTCCCCTCCTGAAACCAATCAGCATGCCTGTGGTCCCAGCTACTCCGGAGGCTGAGGCAGGAGAATCACTTGAACCTGGGAGGTGCAGGATGTAGTGAGCTAAGATCGCACCACTGCACTCCAGTCTGGGTGACAGAGGGAGACCCTGTCTCAAAAACAAACAAACAACAAAAAAAAAAAACGAAGAAGAAGAATAGCTGGATGCAGTGGCTTGCTCCTGTAATCCCAGCACTTTGGGAGGCCAAGGTGGGCAGATCTCTTGAGTTTGAGACCAGCCTGGGCAATGTGACAATACCACATGTCTACAAAAATACAAAAACTAGCTGGGCATAGTGGCACACAACTGTAGTCCCAGCTACTGGGGAGGCTGAGGTGGGAAGATCGCCTGAATCTGTAGTATGTTTATATTAACATATAATAATGAGCAGTTTTTTAACTTTCTTTTTCTTTTTCTTTTTTTTTTAAATTATTTTACTTTAAGTTCTAGGGTACATGTGCACAACGTGCAGGTTTGTTACATATACATGTGCCATGTTGGTGTGCTACACCCGTTAACTCGTCATTTGCATTAGGTATATCTCCTAATGCTATCCCTCCCCTCTCCCCTCACCCCATGACAGTCCCCAGTGTGTGATGTTCCCCACCCTGTGTCCATGTGTTCTCATTGTTCAATTCCCACCTATGAGTGAGAACATGCAGTGTTTGGTTTTCTGTCCTTGCAATAGTTTGCTCAGAATGATGGTTTCCAGCTTCATCCATGTCCCTACAAAGGACATGAACTCATTCTTTTTTATGGCTGCATAGTATTCCGTGGTGTATATATGCCACATTTTCTTAATCCAGTCTACCATTGATGGACATTTGGGTTGGTTCCAAGTCTTTGCTATTGTGAATAGTGCCACAATAAACATACGTGTGCATGTGTCTTTATAGCAGCATGATTTATAATCCTTTGGGTGTATGCCCAGTAATGGGATGTCTGCATCAAATGGTATTTCTAGTTCAAGATCCTTGAGGAATCGCCACACTGTCTTCCACAATGGTTGAACCAGTTTACAGTCCCACCAACAGTGTAAAAGCATTCCTATTTCTCCACATCCTCCCCAGCACCTGTTGTTTCCTGACTTTTTAATGATCGCCATTCTAGCTGGTGTGAGTTGGTGTCTCATTGTGGTTTTGATTTGCATTTCTCTGATGGCCAGTGATGATGAGCATTTTTTCATGTGTCTGTTGGCTGCGTAAATGTCTTCTTTTGAGAAGTGTCTGTTCATATGCTTCACCCACTTTTTGATGTGGTTGTTTGATTTTTTCTTGTAAATTTGTTTAAGTTCTTTGTAGATTCTGAATATTAGCCCTTTGTCAGATGGGTAGATTGTAAAAATTTTCTCCCATTCTGTAGGTTGCCTGTTCACTCTGATGGTAGTTTCTTTTGCTGTGCAGAAGCTCTTTAGTTTAATTATGAGCAGTTTTATAGCCATAGACTCCTATGTGCAAAAATGCACATTCTTGACACTTCCCCTGTCTCCTGTCCCCTACCTCTGTGGCTCGGGGACTCACACCCAAATGTGACTTCTCTGCTCTCCTTTCAAATCCTTCTCATGTTCTGACCCTTCTCTAGGCTGGGGAAGAAACTGCTGTCTTTTGTTCATAGGATAAACTTCTTTAATTCTCTTTGTTATTTATTTATTTAAAATAGTTGCTTTATAAAACATTGCAAATGTCATAATTGTTAACAATTTATCAAACCGTAGTTAACTGGTGCAGTTTGCTGAGCATATTTTATAAAGGAAAAGAAAGGAAATGCCAAAACCCTGGTAAAGTTGTTTTATTGCAGCCCAGGAGAACTAAGATTTGTTTCTCAGACACTTAAATCAGGCAAATAAAAACAGGTAAAGAGTCCTGTAGCCCCCATCTGAAGCACATCATCAGTAGAAATAGTCTGATAAGTAATGTCACCGCCCGAGGGGTTCACCTTGCCCACTGCCTAGACAGAGCCAATTTCTCAAGACAGGGGAATAGCAATAGAGAAAGAGTAATTCACACAGAGCCGGCTGTGTGGGAGACCGGAACTGTATTATCACTCAAATTAGTCTCCCCGAAGAGCATTTGGGGAGCATAGTTTTTAAGGACAACTTGGTGGGTGGGGAGAGGCCAATGAGCCAGGACTGCTGATTGGTCAGAGAAGAAATCATAGGGAGTTGAAGCTGTCTTCTTGTGCTGAGTCAGTTCCTGGTTGGGGGTCACAAGGTCAGATGAGACAGTTTGTCAATCTGCGTGTGCCAGCTGCAAAATATCTCAGGCACTTATCTTAGGAATAGGTTAGGGAGGGTCAGAATCTTGCAGCCTCCAGCTGCATGACTCCTAAACCATAATTTCTAACCTTGTGGCTAATGTTAGTCCTGCAAAGGCAGTCTAGTGCGCAGGCAAGGAGGAAGTCTGCTTTGGGATAGGGCTGTTATCATCTTTGTTTTAAACTATAAACTAAGTTTCTCCCGAAGCTACTTCAGCCTACACCCAAGAATGAACAAGGACAGCTTGGAGGTTAGAAGCAAGATGGAGTCAATTAAGTTAGATCTCTTTCACTGTCTCAGTCATATTTTGCAAAGGTGGTTTCAGTAACTAGACAGTCTTTGTACTCAAGAGAATCCACACATGTGATGTTATAATGGAGAGGCTTACCCTCTTCGGATTCAAAGTTGGAAGGCTTTGGTCATTTAATTTTTATCAAATTAGTGCTTTTCAGCCACAGTATCTTCACTCTGGCATAAGCAGTCTTCTTCACAATGTATTTTTAATAGCCTCACATTCAATTTTAAGACAAAGCAATTTTAATACTAGATGCATGCCACATGCCCTTGCTGCAACTGCTTTTCTTGACAAGTTATGAAGTCGTTCAAGGAGGTATGGTTAAGGCTGTATTACTGAATAGTGCTGTTGAGTACTACACAATTTATTTTGTCATGTTGAAGCCTTTTGTTTCCAATTTTTAGTGACTGCCGCTATGAAATCTGAAACCAAACATGACAACATTATTAGGTTTGTTTTGTTGTGGACTATGATTTAGTAGCAATTGAGATTCCTGATTTTAACCCCTTGGCAGCAAGATCCAAGCTCCCTCATTTGCACATTAACACCTAAGTATCAAGGGGTTAAATAACCAGCATGAAAGAGACTGCACTTTGCATTGTAGCATTTGGCAGAACTGAAAGGAAAGGAAGTTGTGCTGTGCGTTGAAGGGGTCGTGGGCAACATAAAGATGACACCAGGAAAAGACGCAATGTCACATGACGTTTTCATAGTCTTGTGCATACCCTACATCATCACCACCATAATCTACCAGATCATTTGTCATGGTGGCTTTTAATCTCCCTCCAGGAACCACACCTTTGTTCTTCTTTTTGGCTTGGCTTTGCTTGCTTCTGTTTTTCACTTCAAAGCACAATGTGTTGGGAACATTTTTCAAGTCATCAGTTTCCAATGAAATACACACATCTCCAAGTAAGACTTCCAAAAAACTGGCATAATATAGTGACTTTTTATTTTGTGTAATTTTATCTTTTAGTAACTTTCCAAACTCTGTAAGGTCGTTCCTTGAAGATGGGTTTATAGCATCCATTCCACATACAGTAGTCTTAACACCAAAAGTTGCCTTTGCTAATTCCATGTCTGACTCTTCCTGTGATTTCTCCAGCTGCGGTTTATCTGTTAATTGTTCCTCTGGTGTTAGCACCTGGAGTTCTTCAGGTTCTTCTAACCCCTTTTTAATTTCTTCCTGCCCTTTCTTCTATTGCCATTCTTTCTCTTTTATCTTCTCTGTTAGCTTTTTCTTTTCTAAAATGTTTACTTCTGCTTCCTCTTTTTTCTTTTTCCTGTCATCACCATCATCCCAGTTATCCTAGACGTCCTCATCCTCATCCTCTTCCTTGCCTTTGCAGCGGTCCCCCACCTCCTTCACGGGGCTTCCACAGAGAATTTTTCTGCACCCCAGGAGTCAGAGTTCCTCTGCCACTGCCAGAATTAAAAAACAAGCAAACAACAAAACAAAAATAAATTTTTCTCTCTCAATGAGTCTGGTCTTCTGAAAGTCAAATTTTTTTTAGCTATTTAGAATATTATCTCTGCTGCAATTTTCCCCTAACATTATATTATGCAAATATTCAAACATACAATAAAGTTGAAAGAATTTTTACAGTGAATACCATATATCTACCTCTAAGATTTTATCATTAACATTTTAATATTTGTTTTAATTCACATCTATAGATCTATTTTTGCTTCTATCTGTCCATTAGTTCATGTTATTTTTCACGTGTTTTCAAGAAATTTGCAGGTAGTGCTTCCTCCTAAATACTTTAGCATGCATATCATTAACAATGGTTTGATACTTGTTTTAAAATCCTAGTTTTACTATGAAATTTATATTGATTGAAATGCACAAACCTGAGGTGTATGTTCTTTGAGTTTTGACAATTGCATATACCAGTATGACCCAAGTCCCTATCAAGATATACAACATTACTATTATTCCAGAAAGTTCTCTCATGCCCCTTTCCTGTCTAAAGCACAGCTATAATTTCTTTTTTGTAGCATCTCATATTTTTAATGTGCAATTATATGAAATTAGAGCAATTTGTAAAAAATTAGATATTCTTTGTTTCTTTTTAAAATTAATAACCATAATTTTTAAGAGCTAAGTTTGGTTCTTATCAAAATTGGGTGGAAAGAACAGGAAGTTCCATGCCCCTGTTCTCCAAACCCCTACAACCTCTCCTCCCCCACCACTATCAACATATGTGCCAGAGTAGTCCATTTCCTACAGTCCAAGAACCTACAGTGACTCACCATTATCATCCAAAGTTCATAATAAACACTAGGGTTCACTCTTGGTATTGTGCATTCGATGGGTTTTGACAAATGTATGAGGACACGTGTTCACCATTATAGTATCACACAGAATAATTTCCCTGACCTAAAAATCTTCTGTGCACTCCCTATTCAGCCCTTCCTACTTCCTAATCTCTGGCAACGACTGACGATTTCACTGTTTCCATAGTTTTGCCTTTTCCAGAAAGATATATAGTTGGAATACAGTATGTAGCCTGGATTCTTTCATTAGTAATACACATTTAAGTTTCCTTCATATCTTTTCATGACTTGAGAACTCATTTGTTTTTATGGCTGAATAATAGTTCATTGGCTGGATTTACTACATTTATTTATCCATTCACTTACTGAAGGACTTCTTGATTACTTCCAAGTTTGGGCAATTATGAATATAGCTGTTATAAATGTTCGTTTGCAGATTGTGGAATCCTAATTTGGGAGGGGTAGTCAGGCTGGCAGGATGGAGGGAAAGCGAAAAAAGAAAGCAGATAAGCTATGAGTTTGTCTTTTCTTCATGGTCTAGAGCACACAGTCCTCCTGCGAAAATAACTTACACTCTTCCTGCACCCAGCTATCACCAGACCCTTGGCTGATAGAAAAATGTAAATGAGCTCACTGCAATTTTGGTGTTATCAGTACTGCACAAAGCCCACTTCAGCACCCAGCACAAACACCATTCCATAAAATCCACAGTAAGCTTTTGTCTCCTGGCAGTCAGCTCCTCTCTTGCTGACCTGCCTGTTGCACCCTTGCAACATATGTTCCTACTTTCTCTAATAAATCTGCCTTTCTTTACCTACCATTGTCTTGGTAAATTCTTTTACCACCTGTGCCGTGGCCCAGATAGTCACCACTCACCATTATACAGGTTTTTGTGTCAACACAGTTTTCAATTCATTTGGGTAAATACTAATGAGTGGGATTGATGGATTCTGTGGTAAGATAAGATTTATTTTTTAAAAAACTGCCAAACTATCTTCCAAAAAGGTTGTACCATTTTGCATTCCAACCAGTGATAAATGAGACTTTCTTTCCTCCATATCCTCACCAATATTTGGTGTTGTCAGTGTTTTGGATTTTGGCCATCATGGTATGTGTGTAGTGTTATCTCATTGTTGTTTTCATTGGCATCTCCATGATGAAATATGACATGGAGCATCTCTTCATGTGCTCATTTGCCACCCACATATTTGGTAAAGTGTCTGTTCAAGTCAATTGTCCATTATGTAATTGTGTTGTTCTTCTTATGGCTGAATTTCGAGAGCCCTTTTTATATTTTCTTTTCTTTTTTTTTTTTTTTTTGAGATGGAGTTTTGCTCTTGTTGCCCAGGCTGGAATGCAGTGGCACTGTCTTGGCTCACTGCAACCTCCACCTCCCGAGTTAGTTCAAGTGATTCTCCTGCCTCAGCCCCCGGAGTAGCTGGGATTAAAGGTGCCCACAACCACACCCGGCTAATTTTTTGTATTTTTAGTAGAGATGCGATTTCATCATGTTGGCTAGGCTGGTCTCGAACTCCTGACCTCATGTGATCCACCTGCCTTAGCCTCCCAAAGTGCTGGGATTATAGGCATGAGCCACCATTCCTAGCCTATATTTTCTTTTTTAAAAAATTTTATTTTAAGTTATGGGATTCATGTGCAGGATGTGCAGGTTTGTTACATAGGTAAATGTGTACCATGGTGGTTTGCTGCACCTATCAACTGATCACCTAGGTATTAAACCCAGCATCTGTTAGCTATTCTTCCTGATGCTCTTCCTCCTCCCACCCCCCTGACAGGCCCCGTGTGTGTTGCTCCCCTCCCTGTGACCATGTGTTCTCATTGTTCAGCTTGCACTTGTAAGTGAGAACATGCAGTGTTTGGTTTTCTGTTCTTGTGCTAGTTTGCTAAGGATAATGGCTTCCAGCTCCATCCATGTCCCTGCAAAGGATGTGATCTCATTCCTTTTTATGGCTGTATAGTATTCCATGATGTATATGTACAACTTTTTTTAATCCAGTCTATCATTGGTGGGCATTTGAGTTGATTCCATGTCTTTGCTATTGTGAATAGTGCTGCAGTGAACATATGCATGCATGTATAATAGAACGATTTATATTTTGGGGGGTATATACCCAGTAATGGGATTGCTGGGTCAAATGGTATTTCTGGTTCTAGATCTTTGAGGAATCACCACACTGTCTTCCACAATGGTTGAACTAATTTACATTCCCACCAACAGTGTAAAAGTGTTCCTATTTCTCCACAGCCTTGCCAGAGTCTGTTGTTTGTTGACTTTTTGATAATCGCTATTCCAACTGGCATGAGATGATATCTCGTTGTGATTTTGATTTGCATTTCTCTAATGATCAGTGATGTTGAGCTTTTTTTCATGTTTGTTGGCTGCATAAATGTCTTCTTTTGAGAAATATCTGTTCATGTCCTTTGCCCACTTTTTAATGGGGTTGTTAGTTTTTTCTTGTAAATTTGTTTAAGTTCTTTGTAGATTCTGGATATTAGACCTTTGTCATATGGATGGATTGCAAAAATTTTCTCCCACTCTGTAGGTTGTCTGTTTACTCTGATGATAGTTTCTTTTGCTGTGCAGAAGCTCTTTAGCTTAATTAGATCCCATTTGTCAAGTTTTGCTCTTGTTGCAATTGCTTTTGATGTTTTCATTGTGAAATCTCTGCCTGTGCCTATGTCCTGAATGGTATTGTCAGATGTTTCTTTATTTTTTTATTTTTATTTTTTATTTATTTATTTTTTTTGAGACGGAATCTCGCTCTGTCACCCAGACTGGAGTGCAGTGGCGCATTCTCGGCTCACTGCAAGCTCCGCCTGCCGGGTTCATGCCATTCGCCTGCCTCAGCCTCCCGAGTAGCTGGGACTACGAACGCCTGCCACCACACCCGGCTAATTTTTTGTATTTTTAATAGAAATGCGGTTTCACCGCGTTAGCCAGGATGGTCTCAATATCCTGACCTTGTGATCTGCCCGCCTCGGCCTCCCAAAGTGCTGGGATTACAGGTCTGAGCCACTGTGCCCGGCCCAGATATTTCTTTTGCAAATATTTTCTCCCAGTCAGTGGCTTGTCTGCTTATTCTCTTGACTGTATCTTTCATGGAGTAGTTTTTAATTCTACTAAAGTCCAGCTTATCAATTATTTATTTCATGGATTGTACTTCAGTGTTTTATCTAAAAAGCCATTGCCATACCCAAGGTAATCTAGATTTCCTCCTATGTTATCCTCTAAGAGTTTTACAGTTTGGTGTTTTACATTTGGATGTATGATCTATATTAATTTTGCGAAGCGTGAAATGTCTGTGTCTAGATTCATGTTTTTGAAAGTGGATGCCAAGTTGTTCTAGAAAAAAAAAAAAAGACTATCTTTTCTCCATTGTATTGCCTTTGCTCCTTAGTTGAAGATCAGTTGACTGTATTTACGTGGGTCTGTTTCTGGGCTCACTTTTGTCCCATGGATGATTTGTCTATTCATTCTCCAAAATCATTCTTTTTTGTTTATCGTAGCTTTATAGGAAGTCTGGAAACCCTGTAGTCTACGTCCTCTGAATTTGTTCTCCTTCAGTGTTGTGTTAGTTATTCTAGATTCTTACTCCTGCATAACAAATTTAGAATCAGTTTGTTCTGCAAACTGCAGAACTAATTGCAAAACTAAGTGCAAGAATTTTGTTTGGAATTGCATAGAGTCTATAAATGAAATGGGAAAAAAATAATGTCTTGCTAATATTGAGTCTTCTTATTAATTAACATGAGATATATTTTTAGCTCTTTGATTTGTTTCATTAGGGTTTTGTCATTTTCCTCATATAGATCTTATACATTTGTTGTTAGATTGATACCTAATTATTTCATTTGTGTGGTGCTTGCATAAATGGTATTGTGTTTTAATTTCAAATTCCACTTGTTCATTGCTGATATATAGGAAAGCAAATGACTTTTGGACATTAATCTTGTATCCTAGAACCTTGCTGTAACCACTTATTAGTTCCAACAGATTTTTGTTGATTCTTCTGGATTCTCTAGCTCATCTGCAAACAAAGACAATTTATTTCTTCCTTGCTAATCTATAGATATATATTTATTTTTCATGTTTTATTGCATTATCTAAGACTTCCAGTACTATGTTGAAAAGGAGTGGTGAAAGGGGACATTTTTGCCTTGCTCCTGATCTTAGTAATAAAGATTTTATTTTCTCAAAATCATATTATCTACAGGTTTGTTATAGATGTTCTTTATCAAGGAGAGGAAGTTCCCCTCCATTCCTAGTTTGCTAAGAATTAGCATTACTTTTGTTTTTTTTTTTTTGAGACGGAGTCTCACTCTGTCGCCCAGGCTGGAGTGCAGTGGTGCGATCTTGGCTCACTGCAAGCTCTGCCTCCTGGGTTCATTCTCCTGCCTCAGCCTCCCGAGTAGCTGGGACCACAGGCACCCGCCACCACACCCAGCTAATTTTTTGTATTTTTAGTAGAGACGGGGTTTCACTGTGTTAGCCAGGATGGTCTCGATCTCCTGACCTCGTGATCCACCCACCTCGGCCTCCCAAAGTGCTGGGATTACAGGCGTGAGCCCCTGCGCCCAGCCGAATTAGCATTACTTTTTGATGTCTGGAATTTTCCACTTACTCTCTACCTTCTCTGTCTGTTGTTGCATGTTGTCATTTGATCTATTAGCCCTTATCATAATAGTCATAGTTATTTTAAATTCCTGGTCTGATGTTTCTGACATTCATGGCATATCTGATTCTGGTTCTGATGCTTGTTTTGTCTCTTCTAGTTGTGACTTTTGCCTTTTAGTATACCTTTTAATATTCTTTAGAAAGAGGGTTATGGTGTACCGGGTAAAAGGAACACTGGTAAATAAGCCTTTGGGAATGTGCTGGAAATATGTAGAGGGAGGAGAAGTATTCCTTAGCCCTATGAGTGGGTCGCAGTCTTTTAATCAGCCTATGTCCCTGGGCTGTGGAATTCACAAGTGCTTCTCGGGTTTTCCATTTTTAGGTGAGACAGGATGGCTAGAGAGAACTGGAGTTGATTATTACCCTTCTCCATATGGAAGGCTGAAGCAGCCTGCAGTTGGGTATTTCCATTCCCCAGCTCAGTTAGGTTTTGATGAAACCCCAATAGGTCAGCTTTGATTAAAAAAAAAAAAAAAAGTGGCTAAGCGTGGTGGCTCATGCCTATAATCCCAGCACTTTGGGAGGCCAAGGCAGGTGGTTCACTTGAGGTCAGGACTTCAAGACCAGCCCAGCCAACACGTCTCTACTAAAGCCTGGTCAAACTAAGCTCTGCTAAGCCCGATCAAACTCTGTCTCTACCAAAAATACAAAAATTTGCTAAGTGTGGTGGCACGCGCCTCTAATCCTAGCTACTCAGGAGGCTGAGGCATGAGAATCCCTTGAACCCAGGAGGCAGAGGTTGCAGTGAGCCGAGACCGTGCCACTGCACTCCAGCCTGGGAGAAAGGGCAAGACTCTGTCTCAAAAAAAAACAAAACAAGTTTTTCTTGAGGAGAGGCCTTGTTAAGAAGAACAGAATGCTCTGGCATATTTTCATATCATGACACCCCTTCCCGCCCCACCACACATACCTGAATCATGAGGGAATTTGTGTTAGATTTCTACTTTGAGAACCTGGTATTGCTATTGGAGCCCTACAACTTGAGGAGCCCCTCTAGGACACAACTCCTAGAATTTTAACTCTCAGACTTGTCCACATGGACCTCTGGCAATTCCTCAGTTACAGCTTGGTTTTCCTTACTAAGCACTTGTTCCTGTGGAAATCTCTGCTCATAAATTTCTCCTTCTGTAAGCTGTGATTCTTGACATTCATTTCTCTAATTATTAAGGCAGTGGTTTGCTGTGTGTCTTCACTTGTCTGATGATTCTAAGAAGAGTTGTTGATTTTTCAATTTGTTCAGCTTTTTACTTGTGAGTGGATGGTTACAACTTCAAAACTCCTTCCACATTGTAATGGAAACAGGAAGTCTCTGCTATGGTTTTTCAGAAGAATTAATGACCCAAAGCTCAGGATTTGCTCTTGCTCCTACTTATATTGGACTTCCCTGAGTGTGGGTGATTAGTCATCTGTTGTTCTTCCTGAATATGGAGGGAAAGGAAAGGGATGAAAAAGCCACAGAAATGGCGGTTCTGTTAAGTGCTCAACATGCTGCCCCAGGTTGGGATGACGGGAGTGTGCATGGTTGTGGGGAGTAGGGCAGCTGAAGGGAGCAAGTGTTCTGGCGTCCTGAGCAGAGTCACCCTGCGTCCTCACTAAAGCAGTCTCATTAGAACACTGTCCCTGGTCTATCCCCTCATTGTCCATCCCTCCTTTAGCCCTTAGCAAAACCCCCTCCCTGTTTCTCTTGCCAGGGAATGGTCAATTGGAGCCAACAGCCACCATCCTTAGAGAGGTTCTGTGTGACTGAGAGGTGCGTGGAGCACCCTGGAGTCCAGCTGGGCAGTGGTGCTTCCTCACGCCTGTGCTGTGTGATGGACCCGCTGAGCAGCATCCGCACAGATCTCAGGAACATCAGTCCCCAAACAGGAGACTCGCCTTCATCAAGTTATCTAAGGACCCTCTGTTTCTCCCCCTCTTCCTCCTCCTCCTTCTTCTTGTCAATTCTTTATAACTTTTTTCTTGAACTGCGTACTTTTGGAATCTGTTACCTTGTGAAAATAATGAAGGTCCATTACCTAAAAATTGAAATAATACAGCACAAAGAGAAACTGCCCTCTCATGCCCTGTCCAAGATATGACAGCTATGAATGCTTGAAATTGGGATCAGATGGCCCCTGCTTATACCTACTCTGACCCTGGAGGGTGGCATGTCCCTGGTGTGTGCCCTGACTGTCCCTGTGCTCCTTTGAGACCTCCCTAGTGCTGCACTTGCCCATGGGTTTGTGCCAGGCTTTGATTTGCTTTTCAATGGGAACATGAGCTACAGAGGAAGGAGTCATGAGTATTTGCTTCACTTTTGTGTTGGCAGCACAGCACTGCCTCATAAATGGTGCCCAATGAATACTTGTTGAAAGTGTAAATAAAAAAATTTTAAACATGAATTATGGAATGTGTAAATTGTAGTACTGGAGAAAAGAGACCAAGTCTCCTGGAAATTATTTTTCTTATTAACTTATTAACAAAGAGATAATCATGAACATTTGTGAAATTCAGCGTTTAAAGCTGTATGTATACACCTTCCAAGTTGACAAACTTAAAACACTCAATTTCACTATATCTGTATTTCCCCCAGTATCAATGCTGTGGGAAGCCCAAGCCATGGGGAGGCCCCGCGCAGGTGCTCTGGTCAACAGCCCAAGTTGAATGTCCAGCCAACACCAGCATCTGAAGCCAGTCATGTGAGTGAGCCTTTGCAGATGTCCAGTCTACTCAAACCTGCAGATGTCTCAAGCACAGATATAGACCTCCACGTGAAAACCACACAGCCAAGTCCAGGCAGAATCATGTGAAAGATGTTTCTTCCTAGCCATTGGGTTTCTAGGTGGTTTGTTTTACAGTAACAGAACCAACAGTCTGTTCACTGCACTCCCAGTGGCTCCTTTATCCTGAAAATCTACCTCTTGACCAGCTTCATCTCCCAACACCTGGATCCAGCGACTTTTACTGGGTCTGTAACCACAGGGTCTTTTCGCAGGGTTGCTGATGTGCTAGTCTCTGCTAAGATGCTCACCTCTTCATCTTCCCTTATTGACTAGCTGCTCTAGCCATCTGCTTTAACTTCTTCCTGGAAGCCCTCCCTGATAACCTCACTCTCCGTAACTGTTCAGCTCCTTGAGGTCAGGGTCTGTCTGTTCCACAGTGGTGATGACCAGCATGTAGTGGGTGTTGTATATAAATTCTAGTTGTGTCAAATCTAAGCCCCAACCTGCACGAGGGATTTAGCCTGGGAACCTCCCCAAATCTTGCTACCCCTGATGACTTTTATTACAATACCCAAAGAATTTCACAGGTGCCGCATTTGCCATTTTAGGTCAAAAAGTTTGAACTTTTAGCATCTACTCGGGAAGGGCACATGAGAGTCCAGTATGGCACATGGTCCAGTCGAGATGGACTTGGACAGAGCCTGCCCGAGGCTTTGTAAGCTGAGACTCCACTGTGCACCTGGTTACCCTCCTCTGTGATATGGAGTCTATTCATTAGACATTCTCATCTGTTCTTTATATTTCCTTCAGTTGGAACAAGAGACTTCTGAAAACACACAGGTGATGGAAGTATGGGCTGTTAAGCTAGTGCAATGTGGGAAGTTTTTCTATCTAAAAAAAATAAATCAGGTATTTTCAGGTAGCTTGCTCTAAATGGGGCAACAGATTATCATTTCTAGCCTCTCACCTGTCTTTTATTTTCTGAGGCCAGAGCACCATTTCTGAACCCCAGCCTCAAACCCTGCAGTTTATTCCTCATCCCTTGAGGACCCAAAAACAAACAGCCTTGGCAATGCACTAGTTCTTCACCTGCCTCGACTGCAAAGTGTCCACAGGGCCTTCACCAGCAGCGGGGGAAGATGCTCCAGAAACGGGCTGAGACCTTTGCCCTGTAACTTGACTGAGATGCAACCACCTTGGGTGAAATAAACACGATCACTAAGGTCCTTTTCTAGTATTAAAATTATATATATGTATGTTCACTTTTCTAAAAAGTGAGTATTTTTCCTTATTCCAACAATTTTCCTTTGTCCTCATAGATCATTTTCAAATTTTGCTGCAATCAAGGGTTGGTTAAGACACAGCCACTGGCAGCTGACATGAGATCTGTACATCTGTGACTAGAAGACCCAGAAGGCCACCCACTCTTCCTCCTAGTGAGCCACTGGCACAGCAGATATGGCTTACAGCCCAATCATGTTCTTTATTACACAAAAATTCAGTGCATCAAAAATAGAAAGAAGCCCCACCACATTTGAAATTAAATTTTATTTAAACAGGTAAAAATTTATACATCCTTTTAAAAACGAAAATGCAAAGTCAGTAAGTGAATCAATAATATAAACCTACTTATAGCAGTAATTAAAATAGAGGTAACATTTACCAGTGTGAAAATATCACAGAATTCAAATCACACTTGGATCTTCAATGATTCGCGTGTGTATCCGACACAGCAGGGGCTGGTAGACTGAAGATTAATTCCTCCCACGCATGCGCCATCCCCAGTCAAGTCCTTCCTCATCACCGTCCACCAGCTCACACAGTGGGGTAGCTGGCTGCTGAGGCAATTCCACAATGGTTTCTCCGGTCTTTGGCCATCTTTATGTAGCCACCCATGCCCCATTCTTCACCCCAGCTGAAAAAAGAGCAGGTTTTCCATTTCAGAGAAAGAATAAAGCCTAAAGGGTTATTAACAGGAACACCCAACTTAAACACTGTGCCAGAGGCCATAGACTTAACAGAAAGAATCAGGACAGGCAATGTTCCTGTTTATCCTTAAAAAATTCTTGACATAACCTGGACATAACTTCCATCCCAGCCTCAAAACTGTGACCTTTCACAGAACTGCACATCAGAGACAGGAAAAGAATAGGATGTCTTTGCAGCCAGATATGCCTCAGAATTTAAAAACTGTTCAGATTTAGACACACATTTTTTTTTTTTTTTTTTTTTGAGACGGAGTCTCGCTCTGTCACCCAGGCTGGAGTGCAGTGGCGCAATCTCGGCTCACTGCAAGCTCCACCTCCCGGGTTCACGCCATTCTCCTGCCTCAGCCTCTCCGAGTAGCTGGGACTACAGGCGCCTGCCACCACGCCCGGCTAATTTTTTTGTATTTTTAGTAGAGACGGGGTTTCACCGTGGTCTTGATCTCCTGACCTCGTGATCCGCCCACCTCGGCCTCCCAAAGTGCTGGGATTACAAGCGTGAGCCACCGCGCCCAGCCTTAGACACACATTTATACAATGGAACAAATATTATATTCATACTTCCAAGATATTTGTGACAGTGTCTTTTATAATCAAACATTAATATAATATGTTCAACTTAGACTTCTGGGGATTTCAGAAGTATGCCTAAGGGCATGTGGAACTGTATCCAAACACTGTTTGCAAATAAGTATTCTCTTTTGAATTTCAAATGTAAGTATTTCTGGCAATTTATACCTGTTCTTCACCAGCCAATATTTATTGTTATCTGATTCTGTGCTTTCAAATCCGTAGCCAACCACCAGCACACCATGATCCATGTCTTCACTGCTACAGTCTGGCTCAAAATAAATGCCTGGGATAGTAAAATGAAGGCTGGGGTGAGAAGCTCCAGAGGACACACAACAGTAACCCATCCTGTCACCCACAGAGAATGAGGCATCTCTGAATTCAGTGAAGTGACACACATTCCATATAGTACTTAACAACAATAAGATCTATTGTTATTAAGGCTAGGGATTTAAGCTCTCATCTACAACTGGCAGAAATAGAAATCGGCATAAATCCTTCACTAAAAAAAAGCTTTCCTAGAGGAAAAAAAGACCCCTCTTTGTAAGCTTGTAATTCTACTTTAGGATATCAATCTAAAAAAGTAGCACAGAACACTAAAATCCTTGAATCAAAAGACTCTTTTCGGATTTAATAACAGAAGTAAAAATCTTTGGAAAAATTATAAAAATCCAACAATTGCAGAATATTTTAAATATATTAAACTACACAGTAAATGATGTAGCTGTTTATAAAAAGTTATGAAGTACTTATATTCATGGAGATATACTCAACATAATGTCAAATGGAAACATCGGGTATAAATATTGCATGTACAGAATGAACAACTATGATGCTAAGCACCTAAATATCTAAACTGAACTTTACAAACCAGAGTCTATCATGCTCGTATGTCATGATACTCTTTTTCTGCATCAATTTCTACAAAGAAAAAAATGCTTACCTTCTTTATAGAACTGAAAGGACTGATGACCTGCATCAACAGCAACAGAAATGGGCCCCACAGTTGCAACTGCCTTCATCAGGGCCTTCTCCTGCTTAGGGATGTCCACAAAGCCGGTATCATTAGCGACAGAATACTTGGGATTGTACTTACAGGATTCTTCCTTTCAAAGGTAAAGGGAAAAAAAGACTTGATTACTGCTATCCTCCTCCTGGAGAACATGAGTTACAACCACAACACTCAGCAGTGTGCAGCTTAGGATTTCCAAGTCACCACTGTTATAAATCATCCCAGGAAGTGAAATGCTACTAGTTAATTTGAAACTGAAAATTGGCTCCAGTCTCTTCAATGAGACCTCTAGGTTTACTTCCATAAGACATTTTTCACAATAGAGAAATGTGTATATGTAGAATGGCTCGTATATTCTTCACGTTACTAGAAGCAAGAACAGCTATATGTTACCCATCTAATCACAGGATTGTGCAAAGGCTAATTTATAATGACAGCAGTCACAATTTGCAGATGCAGATTCTGCCATCTAACATGTGAACTTTTTTTTTTTTTGAGACAGGGTCTCACTCTGTCACTCAGACTGGAGAGTGCATTTGCACAACCACCTCCCACGCTCAAGCAATCACCCTATCTCAGCCTAGCTGGGACCATAGATGCACACCACCATAGCCGGCTAATTTTCTTTTTTTTTTTTTGGAGACGGAGTCTCACTGTGTCCCCCAGGTTGGAGTGCAGTGGCGCGATCTCAGCTCACTGCAAGCTCCACCTCCTGGGTTCACGCCATTCTCCTGCCTCAGCCTCCCGAGTAGCTGGGACTACAGGCGCCTGCCAACACGCCCGGCTAATTTTTTGTATTTTTAGTAGAAACGGGGTTTCACCGTGTTAGCCAAGATGGTCTCAATCTCCTGACCTCGTGATCTGCTGTCTCGGCCTCCCAAAGTGCTGGGATTACAGGTGTGAATTTTCTTTGTATTTTTGGTAGATTCAGGGTTTCACCTTGTTGCCCAGGCTGGTCTCAAACTCCTGAGCTCAAGCCATCTGCCCGGCTCAGCCTCCTAAAGTGCTGGGATTACAGGCGTGAGCCACCCCACCCAGCCCTAATATATGAATTCCGTAAAAGGTATCTGTTATCTCTGAAAGTGTCCACCTTCCAAAAGCTGAGCTGGAATTATGACAATGAGCTTCACTTACTGTTGCCTCATATGGATAGGATTCCTCAGAGTCCAGGCCTCCATTATCCTGAACATACTGGAAGGCATAATCCATTAGGCCACCATTGCAGCCCTCATTGCCTTGAGGCCCAGAGCAGTCTACTAGATTCTGCTCACTCAGTGAGACAAGCTTCCCAGTTTTCCGGAACATCTGTCCTTCAAGAGCACCAGTAGCACTAAAAGCCCAACAAGAACCACACTGACCCTGAAAAGGGAATAAAAAAAAGCTGTCATCCACAAAAAAAAACATAGTAAGACTTTGACAACAGCTCACACATCTGAATACTGTTAAAAAGTGAACTGCACATCACTTTAAAGTCTACCAAAACAAAGATGTCAATCACTTCTTGGCTTTCCTGGGAAGATGGGAGGTCTGAACCTGACACTGCCTCACCTGATTCTTCACAGGAGTCACGTAGCCTTTCTCTCTCCAATCCACAGATCTGGGGGCCTCATAAAACAGAGGTTCCTGGAACACTTTCCCCTTCCTGGGCTTACGGTTTTGAAAGCCATTCATCACCTGCCTGAATTCTTCACTGGTCTTCAAGGAAAAGGAAATACAATGTTGAAAAGCAAGAGATTACCTTAGTAAAGAACCGAAGAGAGGAAGCACAGAGCTCGGCAGTCCACAGCACACTTACCATGTCTCCAAAGGCGTTCATGGCCATTGTGAAGCTGTGTTTCCCTTCCCTGTATTCCTGATTGTGCTGCTCAATCATCTTCATGTTCTTCTCCCACACTGCTCTCCTCCATCCCTCTTCATTCTAGAGGCAAACATGTAACTGATGCTCTTTACTTCTACCTAAAACCCATCTCATCCTCACCAAGTGAATCTGCAGACAGAGATGGAAGAGAAACCATGGCAAGGGAAGGCTTGACACCTCTGGGGATGCTGTTCTCCAAACTGAGACACAACAGGGATGAATGTCCACATTGTGCTCATAATCCACACCATTAGGTTATTACATTAGGCTATTGGTAAAAGCCGGCCTCTAGAAGCTACTCTCTGACTAAAACTTCTCAACAGCCAGGACTATTCTTTCTGGGGAAGTTTCAGGTGCCACTAACCATGCCGTATAATCTGTTGTGCATCGCCTTCCACTTGGTCCACTGTGCCTCTAAACTGTGATCAAATGTTAGAGTAGCTGAGGCAATTCCCAGGCAAAAGGCAGCAAGGATGAGTGTTGGATTCATGTTTTAAAACCTAGGAAGGGAACAATAATGAGGATCTGATTAGACCAATCCTAAAAAGCCATCTTACTGCCCCCTGAAAAAGTAGGGCCACCATGGTAGAATAAAAATATTTCAATTATTCTCCCAAGCATTTACCCAAGGACTGTGGAAGAGGCCAAGGATGTGCTTGGAGAAAAACAGGGCACGTGGAGGTACTGGATGGACTCACCAAAATGAAAAGCAGCCTGTCCAGAGCTGTAGGAGCTGAAACCGTTTATGCAACGATAATTTAGGTTATGAGAAAGGTATGAAAGTACCTTGTGGGTGAGAAGCTTAAGGCAACAACTAGGAAACCAGGAAACGGTTGATCCAGGTTTTGTACCAATCGCAAAAAATCCAGGTTTTGTGCCCAGGCAAAACCTCACTAATGATAAGGTGGGATTCCCAAGTAGGGACAAAGAGATCCCCAAGGGTTAGGAGGCCTTCACACATCTTCCTAACAAAGCTGAGATATGTTTTCCAATCTCTCCTTTTTTTTTTTTTTTTTTTTTGAGATGGAGTCTTGCTCTGCCGCCCAGGCTGGAGTGCAACGGTGCGATCTCGGCTCACGGCAACCTCTGCCTCCCGGGTTCAAGCCATTCTTCCTCAGCCTCTTGAACTGCTGGGACTACAGGCGTGTGCCACCTCGCCCGTCTAATTTTGTATTTTTAGTAGAGACGGGGTTTCACGATGTTGGTCAGGCTGGTCTCGAACTCCTGACCTCAGGTGATCCACCCACCTCAGCCTCCCAAAGTGCTGGGATTACAGGCGTGAGCCACCGCGCCCGCCCCAATCTCTCCTTAAATGAAACCTTGCTGAAATGCTTTCCCAGGAAAAACTGGGAAGGAGAGCACGCACTGCTCCCTCCTTCACTCACTTGGGCCTGTGCTGCCGACACCCCAAATTGCTCCCCTAAATCAGGGACGGGGTCATATGGCCGCACGCGGGAAGCCAGCGCCCTGCAGCCAGCTTCCAGGGCTCCAGGCGTGGCAGGGCTGGGGACGTGACGCCTGTGCCACACACAGGCTGTAGCGGTCAGAGAATGCGGTGATGCCAGCAGGAGTACCGCTGTCTGGCGTGCGGGGACTGGGCTTCCCTGTCTGGCCGGGCCAGGCCCTGAGTCGGCGCGGCGCGGCCTGGCTGCGGTACCTGTGTCCACCCGGCTCGGAGGCTAGCCCGCCCGCTCAACCAGTCGCGCGCCTCCGCGGGGTCCTCAATTGCCCTCCCCGGCTTCCCCACCTCAAGGCCGGCAGAGCTCGGGGCAGACGCTCTCGTTGCCAGGGCTGGTGCACACCTTCTCGACCGCGTCCTCTTCCAGTCCCTGTCCGGCCACAGCTGGGCCTGGCCGGCGGCGCTTTCCTGCTGTGGTCGTAGCTGCGCAGGCGCGCTCCACGGATGCTGCTCAAGGTTGCGGAGGTCGCGGTTCTGGCCCAGCTTCGCCTGACTCTGCCTCTAAAACCTCGGGTCTGGGCTCGACCGGCACCGCCCCACCGCCTGGCTGCGCTTCGATTGGCTGCGCCGGCAGCTGGGCGAGGCCTCTGGGTGCTCTGATCCCTGGCGCGGTTCGTGGCTTGTTTACTGACTGTCCCAGAGCTGGGCGTGCCTGCCTCAGTGGACCTGGCGGAAGCGGACCTGGTGCCTCGGGGCTGCGCAGAGTAGGGTCGGGCATCTCCCTGGAGCGCTCGAGTCAACTAAGTACCGACTTCCTGCACTGGGCGAGTGGCTCCTGAAAAGACGTTTACTGCAAGCCCTGTATGGACTTTTTCAGCCTAACCTTGCTATTCCTTAGTCCTGGAGTTTTTGGTTCGCAGAGCCGAGAGTCAGTGTACTCTAGTCCAGTGGCTCCTGTTTAGTCCACAGCAAAGGTGGGGCCGGGTGGAAGAACGCAGAGCCTGCGGGCAGAAGCCTTATCTCCCACTTAAGGGTGGGTGCAGCTGGGCTTTAGAAGAATCTGGTAGGGAAAGGCATCCCCAAAACACGAGATGCTATCGTCAAGACCAGACCCTAGAAGGGAGGGGACTGACTGCGTCTCCAGAGAGCGCGGGCGTTTTGTCAAGCGTCTTTTCCAGACTCCTCCATTCAGGGATTCTTCCTTCTCCCACGTCTTTCCCAAAACCAACAGAAATGAGTTATTTACAGAAACATTTGGTTGACAGGAGAAAAGCAGTTGAGAACATTAGAAGCTGCTTTTATTCACCCACTCTCTACGTTATGGATTGTATCTTCCTTGGTAACCAAGTCGTTCTCTTGAGATTTAAGAAATTTAATGACATTTAATGTCAGGATTTAAGATACAGAGAATGGAGAAATGTTTAGATAGAGGAAAAATATGTATCTTAATCTATATAATGTAGATATTAATTTATATAATTAAGGATTTAAGGAACAAAACCCACAAACATTCTAAACTTTTGTCATTTCATTTTTTATTACATAAAAACATTCATTGTAGAAAATACCTTTCGGGGAAAAAAATAATTACCCTTGCCTTTACCCCCATAACCTTTTCGTATGCATGTTTTGACTTTGTTAAAAATGAAGTCGTTGTGTATTTCTGTTTGTCAATTTATTTCTATTGAAGATTAAACTGATAACTGTCTTAGACGCACAATCACCTATAATTTTTCAAGTGGTAAAATATACCTAACATAACAAGTACCATTTTAACCAACTTTGAGTTCAGTGGCATTAAGTACATTCACATTGTGTAACCATTACTATTGTTTATTCCCAGAGCTTGTTTATCTTCCTAAACTGAAACTCTGTATCCATTGAATAATAGTTCCCCATTCCCCCTCTCCTAGCTCAGGTATCCACCATTATATTTTCTGTCTGCAGGAATTTGTTTACTATTTTGGAGACTATTCCTCTTTTTTTTTTTTTTTTTTTTGAGACAGAGTCTGGCTCTGTCGCTCAGGCTGGAGTGCAGTGGCGCAATCTCAGCTCACTGCAATGTCTGCCTCCTGGGTTCAAGTGATTCTTCTGCCTCAGCCTCCAGAGTAGCTGGGACTACAGGCACACGCCACCACGCCCGGCTAATTTTTGTATTTTTAGTAGAGATGGGGTTTCACCATATTGACCAGACTGGTCTCGAACTCCTGACCTCGTGATTCGCCTGCCTCAGCCTCCCAGAGTGCTGGGATTACAGGTGTGAGCCACCGCGCCTGGCCGACTATTCCTCTTTTTATGCATTGCTTCTCTGGAGAACCAGTCAGAACATGTAGAATACAATCCAACTGTGATATCTGTCCTAGTCTCTTTTCTGTTGCTAATAACAGAATACCTGGAACTGTGTAATTTATGAGAAACAACATTTATTTCTTACAGTTTTAGAGGCTGGGAAGTCTGGGGTCCGGGGAGTGTATCTTGTGAGGGCCTTCTTGCTTGTGGGGATTCTTTGCAAAGGCCCAAGGTGGTGCAGGGCATGACAGGGCGAGGGGGCTGAGTGTACCAGCTCAGGTCTCTTCCTCTTCTTTTAAAACCATCAGTCCTGGCTGGGCACAGTGGCTCACACCTGTAATCCTAGCACTTTGGGAGGCCAAGGCAGTCAGATCACTTGAGGTCAGGAGTTCGAGACCAGCTTGGCCAGCAGGGTGAAATCCTGTCTCCACTAAAATACAAAAATTAGCTGGGCGTGGTGGTGCACACCTGTAATCCCAGGTACTTGGGAGGCTGAGGTGGGAGAATTGCTTGAACCTGGGAGGTGGAGGTTGCAATGAGCTGAGCCAAGATCACGTCACTGCACTCCAACCTGGGTGACAGAGCGAGACTCCATCTCAAAAAAAAAAAAAAAAAAGCCATCAGTCCCATTCCCAAGATAACCTGTTGGTCTATGAACCCATTATTCCATGAATAGATTAATGTATTCATTAGGGAAGAGCTCATGTGACCTAATCACCTCTTAAAGGCCCCACATTTTAATGCTGCCACATTGGAGATAAGTTCCAACAAGAGTTTTGGAGGGGGCAAATGTGGAAACCACAGCAGTATTTAAATTTATTATTTTATGAAATAAAAACAATATTTCTGTGGTGTTAGGTAACTGCAGTACCTACGTCTGCCTTGGTTCTAGCGTTGCAGATTTCAGGATCACAAGAAGTTCATTGGAACAGCTGAATGTTTTTATTGGGGGCTTAGAGCTCACTTGGTCCTGTATGAGTTCCTTACTGGGAAGTGTGAGAAAAACTGCTCAGATGGCCTCCCCTTCCCCAAATTTGAAAGAGAAAGAGAGAGAGCGAGTTGTGAGTGAGTGGCTTTGCTCTCCAGCCTTTGCTTGGTGAAGAGCCTCAGGATCTGGACTGTGGCCTCCCAGTTCTGAGGAACCCCATTAGCCACCAGGAGGGGTGGCATGTTCACCCTGTTATTCAGGAAGGAATTGGAAAACAAACATTTGAGGGTGTGAGGTCAAGAGCTAGAAAACCGCAAGCCTCTGGCACCTGAGCCAGGGCAGATGCTGGGAGCACCTGCAGGATACTCCCATATTCTGCCACCTTGGTACTTATCAGCCTCTGAGAACTGAAGCCAGACCCTTTCTTTGCTTGAGCAGAAGAGCAGACCAAAGAGCTCATTGACTCAAGAAGCATCATGGCAACTGGGCTGTACCTGAAGGGGAAGAATCCAGGGTGTGATCCACAACCAAGGCCTGAAGAAGTGGGGCCTGTACTTGACCTACCCAGGGTGAGTCATGACCCAAGTGCTGGGGTTCTAGCCGTGGGTGGGCCTTCCAACCATTTCCAGCTTCCCCCTGCAGAGGGGCTGGTGTTTTTCTTCATTTTTCATAACCTCCTTGGGAGCACAGGCTTTGGTTTCTGCCTTCCCTGGATCAGGCCTCCCACAATGCAGTTGCTCTAACAAAAACTATTAGCAACAACACAGTACCACAGAAGCCAGCTCCTGGCTGACTGATTGCTGATGATATTGTCTTCCAGAGACCATTCTAATGACTAGACAGCCTTGGTGCAGGAGGAGCCGTTGTCGGTCATGAGGAGCATTTCCTTGTCTATGTAGAGGAACTGAAACCCATATGGCCAGCAGAATTTACCAAAAGCAATCACTGGGCTACTCATCACACCCTCATGGCCCATTGTATCACTTTTGTTCCCTATATATGCGGTCCCATTTCCTCAGGACCAGTACTCCCTTATGTGGGGAGCAGGACTGATGCCTTGAGTTACTTATAGTGACTCATTAGTTGGGGGATTTGCTAGTATTTTCATCAAACTTGAATCTAGTGAAACATTTGATTGAACTGGCTCCCAAATTGAAAATAAACCAACACCACTCAGGAAACCTATTTACAGGAAGAAGTCAGGAGTGGGAATGCATCTTGCACTGACACCTTGATTAACAATAGCTCTGACCTGTGGGAGGACGGTCCTCTCTCCTGTAACAAACATAGGGTAGTGATGGGCCAGGTCCTGCTGCTCCTACATTCTCATCACTTAGATAAGCACATGCAGGTGACTGCAAGCCTTCCAGCCTCCACCAGCATCCTCCAGTTCTCCCCTGACCGCTTTCATTCATATTCCGTACTGATTCAGAGGTCCAGTCCTGAGTGGCAAAAAGAAACATTCGTGAGCCTTTCTAGAAATCAATCAATCATTCATGGATTATAGTGAATTCTTCCCTACTAAACATATCTCCAGAAATTCAGGCTTAGTAACTCCCTTCCTGAATGTCTTTCCAAGGCCCCAAGTGACATTGATGTTCCATAGACAATGCCTTACACAGCAAAGTGCTTCTGGGGATGGGAGCCCGCTGACCTTCCCTGGAATCCTGACTGCAAGTTCTGTTTAGAACATGGGGTCTCATTCTGAGAAGCTCTTAGTATTTATCATTCACAAGAAGTTCACAGGTTCCAGAAAACACTGGACAGCATTCAGGGGAAAGAAAAGGGGCAGAGATGGAGACACCTGGTCAGTTTGGCCAGAGCATCCTGGGCGAAATGCACTGAGGGACAGAGAGGCAAATGCACACTGGTGGTGGGGAGAGGAGCAACGCAGATAGCAAAGACACTGTCCAGACAACCTCCCAACTCAGGAGAAGGGACTGAATCCAAGAGGAGAAGAGGAGGCATGAGGCTGGGTGCTGAGGCATGCCCCGAAGTCTATGAAGTCTATGAAAATCAGACACCTGTAGACTTGATTTTGGTGTCCTGATAGAAAAACAAAACAATGCTGGCCATAATTTTTAAAGGCTTTCATATTTTGGGAAATAAGCTTCTCATTTGAGGGTAGATTTAGTTCCCTCCCTCTGAAACGTGTTCAATTCATGATTTCTACTTAATTCAGATTTTCTAGTTTTGTAACAACTTAAGCTGGTTGATCTAGCTTGCAGGCAGGCAGGCAGGCAGGAAGGAAGAAAGGAGGGAAAGGAAGGAAGGAAGGAAGGGAGGGAGGGAGGGAACAGTAAAATAAAAAAAAAGGAAAGAAGGAAGGAAGAAGACTACAAAAGTCTCAACATGAAGTGTTTCTGCAAGTAAACAAGGAATTCCTGCTTTTGTACCAAGGACTCCATAGTTGTCTGGACTCCTTAGGGGCCACAAGGCCACTGGCCCTGGTGTTTCAGTGAACTGTGAAACAAAGCACTGACCCGCTGCTGTTCCACCATAATGCCTCCAATCTCTGGGCCTCGAGGGAAGATAGTATTCGTTCATTCTGCAAATACTTATTTAGGATGTACCACTTGTCGGGTGAGTGGTGAGCGTGATGGCTGACAGGCAGACACAGACAATAATCAAGTACACAAGTAAAGAGTAATTAAGTCCACTTATTTTGGAATTAAATAATTTGGGGTTCAAGTCATAGTTCAGTTTTTGACAACCACGTCACTTTGGGTGAGACACTTAAATGTGTAGAGCCTGCACTTCCTCACTTGTAAAGGGGAATTAAAAATGTGGGTATTGAGAAGATAGAAGTAGATAGGTTAGGTAGTGCTTAGAAAGCAGTTCCAAGCACACAGCTACTATTCTTCTTACGAATGTTTTGGAAGGTTAGAGTGCCCCTGAATCATTGAAACACTCTTATGGGAGCCATACCTTAACACATATGACTGAAGATTTTAGGTAGAATTGTCGAAAAACACAGAAAAGTAACGAAGAATGTGACAAGCCCTTGAGACCTGGGGAAGGCCAGTCAACTGAAGTCTTAGGACAGAGCAGAGGGAGATGGATTAGGGATATAGGGCCATAAGCATGACCCGGACCTGTGCCAACGCACTATCTCTGGTGAGCTTTTTTCCATGGTTTGATGTAGGGTGAAGGAGCCCCTGGGCCCTTGGGGGTTTCTCAGCCAAAACAGCTCCCATCATCATTGCTTTCTCCCCTGTTGTTTCTTGGTTGTTGAGCCCAAAAGTGTGTGATGCCTCGAAAGAGGTTAAAGATGGGCATCATCTCTCCCTAAAATGCAAGCTTAACCAGCAGTGGCCCATCTGGAAGGCTTGTGTTTTTCTCCTTCTTCTCTTGCATATTCTCAGAAACATAATAAGTACATCAAAAAATGACTTTTCTTGATTTCTAGCAAGAAAAATCATGACTTCCTTGATTTTTAATGGACTGACCATTGTGTTGTCCTGGAAAGCCAGATGTGGAGCAGACAGGAGTGAACATTTGCCTTCAAACTTCAGTGTCCTGGCCTGTTCATAATTTGATGAAAAAGGCATTGATTTGTTTAAAAAATGTAGAATATGTGAATGTTTAATTACCAGATACAGCAAGTAACCCACCAGCTCTCTGGCTTATAAACAATAATGGCCCACATCCCCTCCACCTTGTTCCTAGAGCACTAAGCCTGTCATTGAGGTGGCTTGGTTTGGAAATTTCGCTTTGAAATTTCTAATGAATAACTTGCTGGTGGCTGTTTTCAAGGATTCTCAGAGGACCTTAGCCTTTTATCCTCCCAGCAGTTTCATCTGTTATTTTTCAATCATTTTTTAGGTGAAAAACAAAACAAGTAATCATTATGAAAAACATAGAAAATACAGATAAGCAAGACAAATGGGGGGAAATACCCAAAGACTCACCTAAAATCCAACTATTCTCGTTGGCCTGCTGAAACCAGTGGTTAACTGGGAACACACTCCTCACTTACGTGCCAAGCACCACATTCGCCTTGTCGTGTATTATGGCATTTGATTATCAGAATAACCCTCATCCCTATTTTACAGATGAGTACAGTGAGTTTAGAGAGGTTACAGAGCTTGCCCCAGGGTGCAGGGCTAGTGAGTGAGGAAGCCAGGATTTGATCTCAGGAGGTGGAACTCCAACAGGAGGGGATGCAGTGCTGCAGGGGTGTATGGGACCCTGGTACTGAGAGCTGGCAGTCATTAGGAGAATTGCAGGAGGACCACAGGGGACAGTTTATGCTAAACCTGACCTTCACAGTTCACAGGAGCAGCAACCAAAACACCACATCCCTCCCAAGGGCCCCAGCCGAGAGGTCATTTCCCAGCATACAGTTCCTAACTCTCACCTCCTGCTTCCATTCAAAACTTCCTCAAAAGCACTTCCTGTTTTCTGTGACTCTCTGTTGAGAGTCTGTTTTGGAGTTTCTTATCTCCAAGTTTTGGAGAAATCTAATCTTGTCCCTGGGGTTCTGGAGCAGGTCACAGAGCAGGTGGAGGGTGAGATGGAGGGGAGAATACTCACAGTCTGACCTCAGTCTCATGCCTGCAGACCCGTGGTGTATATAACACAAGGGGAGTGATACTTTCTTGTGCAAATATGACTTTTTTTCCTTTTTTGTGTTCCCTTTACAAGGACATTGCCCCAATACAGACAGGGATATTGTTTTCTCACAGATGATCAGAATTTTAACAATAGGAATGTAAAGAGAAAAAAGAATCAGTGTTCAGAATTAGACTTTCCCGATAGATTTCTGAGTTCACAATGATCCAAAAGCCAAGGCTGAAGAGAGAGGAAAAGATTTTCTAAATTCCTGGAGCCAGTCTGAAAACCTGTCTTATGAACCTAGAGGTCAGTGTCATCAAGGAATTAATTGTCCATAGCTTGGTGGAGTTGGAGAAAGAAGAGAGAAGAGTCACCTCCCAAACTTGGGGAGCAACAGGGGTTTTCTGCAAGAGGCTGAGGGCTGTAGCCTCCTTGCACTCACACCTGGGGTGGCTGAGCTTAGAGCATGTGGGCTCTGGAATATTTCCACACCCAGGCTTGCATGGAGGATGGGAAGGCAGGTCAGACAGGTTGGGATGACCAAAGGCAGCACACACGGACTGCTCAGAAGACCCCGGGACACTTTCACAACCATGGGACGAGGGGTGGTTCCCTGAACAATGAAAGAGACTAGATTTAGGGGAGTGCGATGCAGGCCAATTTATTTCAGGAAGATTAAAGGAATATGATAGTTCTGGAAAGCATACTGGAGTAATGAAGCCCAAGAGCAAGGTTACTGCATGGGTGAAACAGAAAGGGGCTAATTAGTTCCCAGAAAATGGGAGGAAATGGTCAAGTGTTGATGAAGCCTGAAGTTTACAACCTCTCCTTAGGCCTATACTATAATTCCCATGGCTATGCTCTCATGTTCAGTTTTATTCAGGCATTAACAAGGACAAAGGTTGACAAACATAGAAAAGCAATGCTAGAATCTCTTTAATGGTGTGGACATTCTCTTCATCAGCCTCATGAACTCAGATTTGGGATGATGCTTCCTGGCTGTTGTTGTTCTTCCCCACAACTTGTCTTCCTCCTAGCTGACTTCTCTGCATCATTTGCATGGCGGAGTGTTCAGGGAACTTGAGGGATCTACACACTCTGTGTACAAACCTCCTCCTCCACGATACCTGCTCCATTATTTGTTAGCACAGCTATGATGCTGCTCACAGATTGTTTTCACTCCTAAAGACAGTGGTGCAAGGCAAGGTGACCTGGAGCAAGGCCATCCTGAGTGCCCACCCAGCTTCCCAGGAGCCTGTTGGAATTTGGAAGGACATTTGCCTCTGTTTATAAAGCCTGGCTTTTTGCTGAAAGCCAGGGTCTCAAAAATTTTGTTTTGTTAATAGAAGCTAAGCCCCAAACATTTGGCTCTTTTTCGTTCCATTTCCCCTTTCACAATCTTAACTATTCCCAAGACAATGGATACCTCTGCCTGTATCAAGCGCAGATTGTCAACAGGAAGAAAGTCAACAGGAAGTAAACACTATTATTTCAAAAATACTATCCTCATCCATTTAAAATTAAAGGGCTAGGAGAAAAGGCTGTGCCAAACAGTATTTTAGAATGGTCGAGGCTTAGTGCCCAGGATCACCCATCCAGAGGCTTTGCAAGGGTTGGACAGACATGGCCCTGAGAGAACCCATGGCTTGATGAGCTGAGTGCAGGCTGAAATTCAGGCCGCACGGGCCCTCCCTCTAGGCAACTCTGAGCAATCTACAAAGTCTGCATGAGCAGACAGATAATCTGCTGCTGCATACAGGACACACAGAGCTCACCCCTGCTCACTAAGGCTTACCTCCTAGGATGCCTCCTAGGCAGGCAGAAGTTAAGGCTGGCTTGCCACACTCACATTCTAGGACCAGGGACCTGCACCTGCCCTTGCTACGCTGACCAGTCTCCCAGGCTGTCACCACTGCCCTTGGAAGAGCTCACACTGCTGATATTCCAACTTCCTTTCTTGCTCTTGCCAAGAGGTGGCAAGAGGGTTCCCTTATTCACCTGCCCACTGAAAACCAAAATTTTTTTTATTATAGTAAAATAGATATAACATAAACTTGACCATTTTCACTATTTTTGAGAGCGGCATGAAGTTCATTCGCATTGTCGTGCCACCATCACCACCATCCATCTCCAGAACTTTCTCTTCATCCCAAACTGAAACTCCCAACCCATTCAACAGTAAATCTTCATATCCTTTTCTTCTAGCCCCTTAATTTTAAATGGATGAGGATAGTATTTTTGAAATAATAGTGTTTATTTCCTGTTGACTTTCTTATCGACAATCTGCGCTTGATACAGGCAGAGGTATCCATTGTCTTGGGAATAGTTAAGATTGTGAAAGGGGAAATGGAACGAAAAAGAGCCAAATGTTTGGGGTTTAGCTTCTATTAACAAAACAAAATTTTTGAGACCCTGGCTTTCAGCAAAAAGCCAAGCTTTATAAACAGAGGCAAATGTCCTTCCAAATTCCAACAGGCTCCTGGGAAGCTGGGTGGGCACTCAGGATGGCCTTGCTCCAGGTCACCTTGCCTTGCACCACTGTCTTGAGGAGTGAAAACAATCTGTGAGCAGCATCATAGCTGTGCTAACAAATAGTGGAGCAGGTATCATGGAGGAGGATTCAAGGTGTCTTTATAGCCTGGAAGACAGAACAAGGGACGAGAAGTACAGGTGGCAAGTGTCAGCTCACGCAGGAATTAAAATCTGCTTTTCTAATCCTCCATCTCTGGGACCATTTGAGCGGAGACCGACTGACCCTCGTATTTCATGGCCGGTGATGCTCTGGCTGAACTTCAAGACATTCCATTTCCTCCTGACTCTTGGATCCTATGCCCCTATTTTAAGAGCAACCAGAAATACTGTGCTTCCTAAAGTGTGGCCCTCCCTCAAGGGCCTTGGGTAAGTTTTAGTGTTCAGGGGATGGAATAAACATGGTCATGAAATATGTCATGAGATGGGGCCTGAGGGCTTTTCCTGAACTTCTATGCATAGCCAAGAGCAAAGGCTCCTGAGCAAACAAAACACAGCAGTAAACCTTTAGAGTCATGTGGCCCATGGTGAACTTTTCACAATTCCAAGGAAATGGAGAAAAATGCGGAGCACTGGGTAATTTTTTTTCCCCTAAGATTAAGTTATTCCATTGAAAGGAATGTTAATTATTCTAAGACTGTACCCTTCCTACTTTTTCTCTCTCGTTTCCTTCCTTCCTTGCCTTCCTTGCTTTTTTTTTTTTTTGCTCTGTCGCCCAGGCTGGAGTGCAGTGGCACTATCTCGGCTCATTGCAGCCTCTGCCTCCCGGGTTCAAGTGATTCTTGTGCCTCAGCCTCCCTGGTAGCTGGGATTACAGGAGCGTGCCACTATGCCCGGCTAATATTTGTATTTTTAGTAGAGACAAGGTTTTGCCGTGTTGGCCAGGCTGGTCTTGAACTCCTGGCCTCAAGTGATCCACCAGCCTCGACCTCCCAAAGTAATGGGATTACAGGCAAGAGCCACCGTGCCCCACCCTTCCTTGCTTCTTTAATTTTTTTCATTTGGAATTTTTTTCTCTATTTATTAATTTCTTTTCTTTCTTTCTCTTGGGGCACTATGATTGGTGACAGCATTGGATAGTTACTGCAGTTTCTGTGTTCTTCGCAAAACAAAGTGTCAGAGTGTCAGTCCTCCATGTTCTTTAAAAAGTTTGCTATTTCATAACATTCTCAAAGTGTGGGAACCACTGGCAATAGCAAGGCTTCTCAAGGTTTAAGCGTCAGTTAAAAAAAAAAAAAAAGGTAGCCAGGCACAGTGGCTCATGCCTGTAATCCCAGCACTTTGGGAGGCCAAAGTGGGTGAATCATGAGGTCAGGAGATTGAGACCATCCTGGCCAACATGGTAAAACCCCATCTCTACTAAAAATAGAAAAATTAGCTGGGCGTGGTGGCACGTGCCTGTATTCTCTGCTACTTGGGAGGCTGAGGCAGGAGAATCACTTGAACCTGGGAGGCGGAGGTTGCAGTGAGCCGAGATTGTGCCACTGCACACCAGCCTGGCGACAGAGCAAGACTCCATTTCAAAAAAAAAAAAAAAAAGCTACTCTTTATTGGAAATAGCTTTAAGGGGCAGAGAGAAGTTATAAGATTCCTTTTTATTTCTCATTTTCAAATAAAAAATGAAAATAGTAATTCCAAAATGACAAGAGAGAATCTAATCAAGCCTTTAGTGTAGTTTTGCCCAGCTTGTGGAGGGATAAGATAAAAATGTCACTGGGTGAAAACAATGAGATAAATTCACAGCTGGGAACATTGTACAATATCACCAGTGTTGCATGTTTGCTCGGTAGCTGGCTGTTCTCCATGTCAGCAGGATGTATGTGGCTTGTTTTTACTCAAGGTTCTCCAGGAGTATGTGTCCAACCACCAAGGTGGGCAGCAGAGTTTGGAGGCTGAATCCTTTGGTACCTGGAGCGGGATGGCAATGGAACCACACAGAGAATGGCCCAGAGCACTGGGAAGGCTGCCTTCCCAGCAAAAGGCACCCGCACAGAAATTCAGCCCATAAAGCCAGGCAGAGAAGGACATGAATGACAATTGGATAATGAGTGTTGGCATTAAAAAGCATTTAAAATAAGTCACTAGACAATTAAACTTGCAATGTCAGAAAATCTTACAGCTTATGTATAATCAAATGAAACTAAACTTGATAGAGTGTTCACCAGATTTGACAATAATCTTTAAAATTTATGACATTGCCTGTAATGGGTTTTGAAGCTCAAAGTTTTCTAAATTGGTAATGAATGTAATTATTGAGTAATTAATCTCTCATGATGGTGGAAAGAATGAATTTTTTCCCTTCTCGCTAAAAGAGTAAGATTACAAAAGCTGTTATATGTAGCAAAAAATTTGGTAAAAATTATTATAAAGTGTGTTAGCCATTGATTACTAAAATAATGTTTTTCTGGGAGAAAAGAAAACCAGATAGAGTGCAACATAAATGCAAAGTTTTGCTCAGCGATTAATGTTTTCTCTTTTTGGATTTTAATTGTTATGTACTGACAGCCAAAAACCCCCACATATATCATGTCCAGTCCGAAATACAGAAAAAAATGTGCATAAAGATGTTTAGCTTAGCTTTGTTTTCAACAGGGAATAACGCCTGAGTGTTTCACAGTAGGGAATTGGGATATGACAACATTATTATAGTATTTTGCAGCCGTTAAAAGGAATGTTTCTGAAAAGCTTCTAATAACATTGTGAAAAAGCTGTCATAATCTTCCGTTTTAAAAAAGCAGGGTATAAAATTGAACACTTCATATGATTTCAGCTGCATTAAAACATGTCTAGAAAACACAACCAAAGGGAATAAAAACTTTCATTGCCTCAAATTACCCCAAAGGCAAGGGGCAGCCCGTGGCCAGGGAGGGCCAGCCTCAGGACTGAAGTTGCTGACTTGTGCCTACGGCGGCAGCAGCTGCTGGTTTCTCCTTCCATGTTAATCTGGGTCACAAAATCTCGTGATTTACAGAAGCAGCTCTGGCTCATTCTTGGGTGACCGGCCTGCCTTCTTGGAAGACAGGATGATGCTCATCAACGCTGGCTGTGACGCAACCTGAGGGCTCTGCAAACTTCCCGTGGGTCACACACTGGGGCAGGAGCCCCAGCATCTGAGTGTCCGCTCTGAGGATGGAGCGGGTGGGATGGGTGAGGCAGAGAGGAAGAAAGTTCTCCAGATGTCCTGGTTAGTCACCCTGATTGTGGGAAATGCACACTCATGGCTGAATCAGCAAGAATCAAGTCTCTTGGTCAGAAAAACAAGCCATTATGGCCTAAGAATCTCTCACCACACACACACACCACACACCAAACACACACACACACCACACACACACACACCACACACCAAACACACACACCACACACCAAACACACACCCCACACACCAAACACACACACACCACACACACCACACACCAAACACACACACACACCACACACCAAACACCCCACACACACCACACACCAAACACACACACACCACACACACCACACACCAAACACACACACACCACACACACCACACACCAAACACACACACACCACACACACCACACACCAAACACACACCCCACACACACCACACACCAAACACACACACACACCACACACACACACCACACACCAAACACTCCACACACACCACACACCAAACACACACACCACACACACCACACACCAAACACACACACACCACACATACACACATCACACACACCACACACACCCCCACACACCAGATACACACATGCACACACACCACACACACCACACACCACACATACACACATATGTACACCACATATATGCACACACCACACACACCCCACACACAACCCCCCCCACACACCACACACACATGCACACACACCACACAAACACCACACACACACCATACCACATGCACACCATACAGACGCACACACCCTACACACCTCACACACACCACACACACATCACACATACACACACCACACACACCCCCACACACCACATACACACATGCACACACACCACACACACCAAAGCACACACACATGCACACACATCACACACACATATATGCACATACCAAAGACACAGACTTACCCCTATATATACATGTGTATACACATACACATGCACAATACACATATACACATGTGCATATGCACACTAACTCTGCTACACATGTGCACAACACACGCATATACATTAATGTACATGTACACAAATGCACACATTTATGCACAAAATACAGATGCATACACCTGCATATACATGTACTCTCATGACACACACATGCACACACACATATATACTGCAGTATAATATACTTAGTAGAATACGATGAAGGGCCCTCGGTTGGGGTCAGATGGCCTGATGCTTAGTTTGAATTGTTAATAATGGAACTGTGTAATTTTGTCTAGATCTTTTCATCTCTGCTTCCAGCCGCCAGAGTGAGGTCGACTCAGACCATCTGGGAGTCTCTTTAGTTGTAAAATTCTGTGATTTCAACGGAAAGGACGGTATCATTCACCCAGAGCTCACCTGAGCTCCTTCTCTCTACCCTGAGGAGAATCCTGGGGGCTGGAGTCACAGCATAGGGTGCTTGTGAGGCCGTCCTCACCCAGCACCAGCCCCAAGAGTGTTGCCACCAGGGATAGCCCAGCGTCCCCGAGGACCTCTGCTGTGGGCAATCCTGTGGCTTCTTCCTCCTCACACCGACACACTTCTTCCCTCCTTTCTGATAAAGAATCAAGAATTTGCTGTGGGAGCAAATAGGTAGGAATCAGCAAGCTTCTGAGGCTCAGCGCTTCCAGGAAGAGATCAGCAGCTGTCTGTCCTGAAGGCATTTCCAGAAGTTCCTTTCTGCTCAGCGGAGGTGGAAGGGAGCTCACTGCTCCTTAACTCTCCCTGTCAGAGGTGCCTCCCTGGCCCACCCTCTCTGGCCATGGCATTCATTTAGGGCAGACAAGCGGTTCCTGTCCTGAGTCAACATCTGGAAGCCACCAGGCCCTGGGCTGGGAGGATTTGGAGCCTGTCATCAGCATGTGACTTTTGGTTGTGATGCTAAAGTCTGACCTCACCCTCAGGTTGCCACCCAAAGCCCAGCTATGATCCGGATCGCTGAAGATTGCCCTTGAGAGCAAATTCCTCAGGCAGCTGTGGAGCTGAGCCCTGAGGACTCAGTGAGCCAGGGCTGGGCCCTCACCCTCACGCTATTCCTCATAAACAGTTCAGTTTAAGTTCTCAGGAATTCATAGTCCTGCAAAGACTGTGGTGCCGGGTCTCAAATACGAATTTAAACTAAAAACAAACCCTCTGCCAATCAAAAGAGGAAAGAAGCCAAACAGAACTCTCACTTCTTCCCCCTCTGAGGACCACTTTAAAGTTTTTTTTTTTTTTGAAATAACAAATATTAAATTCTTTAAAAAGCAATCAATCCCTTTTCCTGTCCCCTTTTTCTGGGGGGGCTCCGCTTTGCTGAGCTGCTGTAAATACAATAGGTAGTCTTGTACATTACTCTGCCAGCTTTATTGTTACCTGGACATTTTTAGGTTTCAGCTTTATCTTTTTATTTTTATTTTTTAAAGAAAACTGTGGTAATATATATAAACACAAAATTTACTACTTTACCCAACTTGAACTGCACAGATCAGTGGCGTTCAATACATTCACATTGTTGTGCCATCATCACCACCATGCCCTCCAGAAACTTTCTTCGTCTTGCAAAACTGAAGCCATCTTTTAACTAATTCATTCATTTATTTTGAGATGGAGTCTCGCTCTGTCGCCCAGGCTGGAGTGCAATGGAGCAATCTCATTTCACTGTAACCTCTGCCTCCCGGGTTCAAGCAATTCTCCTGCCTCAGCCTCCTGAGTAGCTGGTTTTACAGGCGCCCCCTCACCACGCCTGGCTAATTTTTTTGTATTTTTAGTAGAGACAAGGTTTCACCATGTTGGCCAGGCTGGTCTCGAACTCCTGACCTCAAGTGATCTGCCTATCTTGGCTTCCCAAAGTGCTGGGATTACAGGTGTGACCTGCCACGCCCGGCCTCCATCTTTTTATTCTTTTTTTTCAGACGTAATTTTTGCGCTTGTTGCCCAGGCTGGAGTGCAGTGGTGCGATCTCAGCTCACTGCAACCTCTGCCTCCTGGGTTCAAGTGATTCTCCTGCCTCAGCCTCCCAAGTAGCTGAAATTTCAGGCATACATCACCATGCCTGGCTAATTTTTTTGTATTTTTAGTAGAGACAGGGTTTCACCATGTTGCCCAGGCTGGTCTCAAACTCCTGACCTCAGGTGATCCACCCACCTCTGCCTCCCAAAGTGCTGAGATTACAGGCATGAACCACCGCGCCTGGCCCATCTTTTTATTCTTAATGAAAGCTTCCACTTCTAAGCTCAGATCCCCGAACTTCCCTCTTGGTTTTACAGCCCGGCTGTTATCTAGCCGTTGTTTATGCAAGAACAGCCAGGCTGGGCCCCTCACTTTGGAGTGACTTTTCTGTAGTCACTCTATCAGGGCTCAGTAAGACCAGTGTGGACTCTGAACAGCGACAGGGCCAAATTTAGTTTTATGATTTTTGTGAATCCTGTAGTTGTCACCCTAACACCTTTTCTACAAAAAAGACCAGCAAAATTTCCACTGAGTTCTGATTCTTTTTAGAAGTTGAAGGGGTTGAGATTTTGGAATCCATTGCAACTCCCACAAATGCCTTCAAGCCCACACCGTACTGGCTTTGGGTCCCTGGGATACTTTTGTCCACACTGGAGACCTCAGGCACCCCAAGGTGGCCCAAGTTTAGACGTGGTACCCAGAGGCTGTTACACTATAGTAAAGAGGTGACAAGGAACATGGCACCTGAGTGCATTTCACAGCAACTCTAAGAGACAGGGTCCCATGATTGGCTTTTCTTTCTGACTCCTAAAATTTGCACCTTTTGATTCTCACTATGGACACAGGAGGTAAGCTATGGTCTTGTTTCCTCCCTTCTGCAGGGGAGACAGCCAGCTACACATAGTGAGCAGTGGCCAGTTTCAGCCTGACCAGAGCTCCTGGTACAGAAGACTCCAAACTGCCCCCTGAAGAGTCCCCCAGGGCATTTCCCAAGATGGGGCAGTGAGTTGAGTGATCCTTAAGCTCTTTACCTTTAGGTTGCAATGATTCCTGACTGTGGTCCCAACATTTCAGGAGCCCGGGGACCCCACAATCATATGAACAGGTGCCTGTCCTAGGACTTGCATGAAACAAAAGCACTGGCTGGGTATTGTGGCTCACGCCTGTAATCCTCTCACTTTAGGAGGCAGAGGTGGGAGGTTGGCTTGAGGCCAGAAGTTTGAGACCAGCCTGGGCAACATAATGAGATCATCTCCTTAAAAAAAAACAATTAGCCAGGCACAGTGGTGTGCACCTGTAGTCCTAGCTACTCAGGAGGTTGAGTTGGAAGGACTGCTGGAGCTCTGGACTTTGAAGCAACAGTGAGCTATGATCATGCCACTGCACCACAGCCTGGGTCACAGAAGCCAAGACCTCTCTCTCTCTCTCTCAAAAAAAGTATTAAGACTTTTGCAGTAACTCAAATGTGTCTTCCCAGCATCCTCCCTCACCTTTCTTCCACTAACAGAACCCTAGTCTTGGGGAGAGCTGCTCCTCCCCCAACAGCTCACTGGGTGATGAGGCCAATCCTAGTAACTCTGTCTTTTCCAAATTTGCACAGGGATAGCTATGTGACCCAAGCGAATCCAGTCAGAGTCCCACTCTGGGATTTTACATATAGATGCTGCAAGAGACAAACCCCTTCTCTCTGGTTTTTAGCTTACCTGCTGCTATAGGAAGCAGTCTTTTGAAGTAGGAGAGAGTGAGGCCAACACTCAGGAAGGAGCTGAGACAAGAAAAGGAGTTTCCACTCCTTAAGGCGACCACAATTTCCCTTTCAGTCTCATCCTTTGTAGACACAGCTATGTCTAGTTTTAATTTTATTCATCAGGACTTCTTTTCTCATTACAGAAGTTAATCATGTTTATTGTAGACAACTTGCTTGAAACAAAAATGAACTGCAAATGTAAGAAAGGCATGAAGGTCTTTTTGCTGTAGGTTTTCTCTTCCTCCTGGTGCCGTCCCCATCATTGAGTAGAAGTCGCAAAGCTTCCTCTGTTCCCTGTTGCCAAAACTAAAAGAGTCAGTTTGGTTTTTTGGTTCACCCAAGAAAAATCTGAGGAGCCTGTTTTATTTGCAATGGGAAGAAATGTGAAAATTATCTGAACTCTTTTCACTTTCCCACACCATTCCTAATTTTAGTAATAATCAGCATCCAAATAACCCTGAGAGTTGAGGTGTAATGATTTTCTAAGTTTTGGACTGGGTTGTCCTGCTATGTGGGGTGACAACAGTAAAAACACAACAAATAAAAAGAAATCCTTTTGAATTAAAGATCGAAAATACTAATGCAACGAGCAACAGTTTATTTATAAAAAAAGAAAAAACAAACAACTTTTTAACGACATTTTATAGATTAAGTAAAAATACCAGTATTAATATATATGTATATACATAGTGCATATATATATATACATATGATATAACATTAACATTACATGCTTCTCAGGACAGAAGAATTAGGACATGTTCCCTCATATCAATTTAAAACTCGATCACAACTTAAAATCATGGAAGAAAACTTGCTTCCTTTATTTTCTGCTTTTAGACTTCAAGTACAGGAAGTTATCAAACCAGGATCTAAATGTGGAAACCATCTGCTATGCATCAATTACAAGGGACTGCCACAAATGATGAGTCAGGGGTCTTCTGAATTCTTACAGTCTCTGTAACCCTACAACTGTGTCAGCCTTCTACCTGAGATGAGAGGGAATGATGAAGCGTGACAGTTTGTAGGTTTCATGTGGACGTTCACATTGACATTGGAACAAAAGCAAACTGAAAAATGTCTTCCTAGAGCAACAACACTGATCATAAAATCACCCTGGAGGAGGATTCCCTTCTCCCCTTTCCTTGCCAAACAAAACAGAGAAACTGTCAGAAAACAATACAAAACAAAACTCAGGGTGAAGCACCTCTGGCGATGATCAGCATACAGCAAGGGACAGAGAGGTAGCGTTTCCTTGGTGACAGCTCCTGGCTGACTCTGATGATTTCAAACACACCCTCTTCTGCAAAAGGCACTCACATATTGTCTGTTTATAAATCACACAGTGGGATTCCATACATGGGAGTTTCTCCTACAAATATAAAAGAGATAAGCTGAGGAAATGGTATAACAAAGAAAAGCGTATAAGAAATACACATTTTGGATAAATATGCACTTTTCTTTTTTAAAGGACAATCAATATAGTAGTTAAAAAAGGTCATTGAAAAGTTAGGGATTCCAGCAAAATTATCAGTAAGAAGCAAGGTACTGGAGGATGAGAGATGGAGTCCAAAACACTGAGAGGAGGTACACTAGCTTTTCAAGTGGCCAAAGTAAAAGATTTGTTCTGCTCTTAAACTGCAATGACCATCCACAGACAACGGAATGAGAGGGGGAGGGAGGTAGCGGCAGAGAAACAGGTCAAGCTGGAGGGAGGAGTGGCATCCCCCTGGCTGTGGGTGCAGGAAGAAACACCCTCAGCATCTCCAAAGGGAAGGATGGGCTACATCACCCCCTTGCTTCTGCAGTCCAAACAGACCCTGCCCAAGCCAGAGGCTGCCCTCACCGGGACACGACAGAGCTAATGGAATTGTAAGAAGTGCCGCTGTTGCAGCTCGAGGCATAGGCCTCCTGGCCATTGCCATCCAGGTTGATTTTGAACACAGAGGATGCCTTCAGCAAAAAGTCTGCGGCATCCCGGCGACCCAGCTCCCTCAGTTTGGACATGAGGGTGCCCACTGTGCTCTCAGGGTAGGTGGTCCATTCCCGCAGCAGGGCGTGGAGGGGGCTGGGGAGGAAATCCTTGGGAGCCCCGTTATTGGTGTTGTACTTTGCCACGAGGTCAGGGAGGCCTAAGTTCATGGCGAGAAGGCACCAGTCCTTCCCCAGGGGGTCGGGCGGGTCCAGCAGGCGACTCAGTTTCCTCCGAGTGAGGAGGTTCAGGTCTGATGCGTGGATGTCCATGCCGAGGCTGGCCTGTGAGTAGACGTCATGACATCCGAAGCACATGATGCTGCTGAAGCTTTCCTTGTACCCCCCCATGGTGTTGGTCAGTGAGGTTTCCTTCAGAGTCTGTGCCCGGAAGAAGTCCCGTGGCTGGTAGATCATGACAGGCTCGTGGTGCTCCCGCAGCTGCTGGGGGCTCAGGTAATGCTTCACGGTCAGGAGCCCTGGCAGCGTGGTGGTCATGACGTTCTCAATGGTGCTGCACACTGAGTCCAGCAGCAGGCAGCACTTGATCTTCTCCGTCTCCAGGCCGCGGACCTGGACCTCAATGCCCTGGCCGTGGTTGACCAGCAGCACCAGCAGCTCGGCCCCACGGTTGGCCAGCTTGCAGCCATTCACCCACAGGCGGATGTCCGCGTCGCCCTCCGTGCTTTGCTGGTGGATCCACCGGCACAGGTTCACCTGGACCTTGTGAAAGATGCCACACGGGAAGGGGGTGAGGTGCTCCACAGGCACGATGCGCACGCCGCCATACACCATCACCTCGTCCTCCTCATCGGCCCAGGAGCGGTGCAGGTTGTCTGTCTTGATCAGGGCTGGGATGTCCACCATGGTTCCGCTGCTCAGGTCCCGGGCGCAGATGTCCATGGCATCGAGGATCTGCAGCAGCTCCTCCACGTCGCTGTCGGGCACCAGGCGCTGGATGTCCTCCACGGTGTAGCGGCCCCGGTAGTGGTGCAGCGCCCGCGGGGTCTCCACGGACAGCAACTTCCCCAGGACGTTTGTGCAGAGCCAGCGGGGGTCCAGGAGCAGCACGTCCTGAACTGTTTCACTTTGCATGATGTTGATCTGCGGGGGGACAACAGAAAGTCACGCTTAGGGGCAGAGCCCTGGCCAGGTGCACCAGCCACTTAGAGCACTAAAGGGCCTGATCCCGGCAATAGAGGCTGAGCAGATGCTCTAAGGGGTGACCCGAGGCCATTCCACATGGATGCGTCTCAAAAACCAAACACCGAGTGGAGAAAAGCAGCTTGAAAATGTCAGAATAGAGATTCTGAAAAACAATTCCCCTGGAGTCTCCAAAAAGGCCAGCGAAATGAAAGAACTAAAAAAAGGGAGATGGCAACCAAATGCAATGAGTGATTTTAGACTAGATTCTGAATCCCAAAAGAGGTACATAAATAAAAATAGCTTTAAAAGAAATTATTGGGACCAGGGGCAAACCCTTGTATGAGGACGATATATTCAACCATAGTACTATATTAATGTTATGTTTCTGGAATCATCAATTATATTGGGTTATGTGGGAAAATATCCTTCTCCTTAGGAGATATAGGCTAAATTATTTAGGGAAGAAATGTCATCATGTCCGCAAAATAAATAAGTAAATAAATAGAAAGGAAAGGAATTGAGCAAATGTAGCAAAATGTCAACAATTGATCAGCTTACATGTAGTAGGCCGGGCACCGTGACTCATGCCCGTAATCCCAGCACTTTGGGAGGCTGAGGCGGGTGGATCACTTGAGGTCAGGAGTTTGAGACCAGCCTGGCCAACATGGTAAAACCCTGTCTCTTCTAAAAATACAAAATTTAGCTGGGTGTGGTGGCTCATGTCTGTAATCACAGCTACTCGGGAGGCTGAGGCAGGAGAATCACTTGAACCCAGGAGGCGGAGGCTGCAGTGAGCCGAGATTGTGCCACTGCACTCCAGCCTGGGCAACAGAGTGAGACTCTATCTCAAAAAAAAATTAATTAATTAAAAAAATAAATAAATGCAGCACATATGAGAGTTCATGGTACTATCCTTGCAACTTCTCTAAAGGCTTGAAAATTTTCAAAAAAGAGTCAGAACATTGTATTATTATACCATTATGTGAATGTTTAACACATACACATAGAAAAGGCCTGGAAGAATATGCTGCCACGATAATAGTTGGCCTCAGAGAAGGGGAGAGAGGAATGAGACCAGAGATGATGGCTCAAGGGGACTTTAGCTTTTTGGTTGTGTTTATTTCTTAAAAAAATAAGAAAGGAAAAAAAAGTGACAAAAAACAGAAGGAACTTTCCCTTTATGGAAGAGTTCTGCTTCCTTTCTTGGAGAGTGGCCATCGCACTGGACTCCCTCACTTGGAGGCTCTGACTCCACCGGGGACCACACGGTAATTTCCCGCCCACAGTCTGGCTTAAACCTGAAAGATGCCCCCTGTCTATGAGTCTATTCAGAATTGAACCTAGGTTGAAAATTCCTGGAGGGCAGAGCCAATATTGATCTAGTTCCTGATACAGCATTTGCTGGAATACCATTTGCAGTTTGGTCCTAAACACTGCTCATCACCTCAGGCTCAGGAAAGACGAAACTGTCCCATAGTGGAGGAGAACAGGGAGCTAAGACAGTCAGCTAAACGTAGTGTGGGACCCTGGGCGAGGAAACAGAGTCAGAAGGGCCATTGGGGAGTTCTGAAGATCTGCAAATTAGATATGGAAGGCAGGTCTGGAGGAGGCCTGGGGCCAATCCAAGTCGGGCCACACAGTGTAGTTCCTGCTGCTTCATTTCCCGCCTTCTTTATGTCTTCATTTACTTACTAAAGTCTCAAGAGCAAGCAGGGATGTAATGACAAATAAAGGAGACTATATGATATGATCTAGAAAGTTGCTAGTCTACTACTAGAAAGCGAGGGACTCCTGTGCCAAAGGAGTTTAGAATTAGAATTGACACATTTTTTATATCCAGCAGTATCTTGTCATCTAAGATGTGGTCCTTCACCTGTGTTCTTCCTTGGATTCAATCACTTTAAAGTATTCCTGGATGAGTTGGCAGATTCTCTGGCTATTTAACTGGGAGTTTAAAGGCTGATGAAATTACTGCCCGGCGGCTCCAGTTTTCAAGGTCACTGGCTTGTGGATTCAGGTTTAGTTTCAAGAAATTTGTATGACTCATATAAACTGGCTATAGGGCCAGACCTGGCACCTGAGATTGGGGAGGTAAGCATCTGGCTTTTAATAATCTCAGAGCTGCTTTTAGTTGCAATATTCAGAACTGCTCTTCTTGGCCCACACTAGTTCATGCAGGCTCCGGATTTCACATGGTGGAGAAACACGAAGGCACCGCCCCCTTTCTGGGGACAGGCATATGACGCCATTAGAACAGGGTTTCCAAACCGTGCCCCGGTGCTGAATGTCACAGAACCAGAGCAAAGCCTCCCATTCTCAAACATTTCTGCTGGGCATTGCTTGCTAGAGTTTTTTAATGTGCATCTCTAATTATGATTACTCTGTGTATCTGTGCACTAGAGTTCTCTGTCTCTGTATCTCCACACATTGTCTCCACAAGGACACCTCACTGCCTTTTCTCAACTGTTTTCACACCCAGGAGATCTGTGTGGAGCTGATAACTCCATGCTGATAGAAAGAAGTCATCCTGAAGGCTGCCAGGAGTAGCAGATTAAGTTCCTGGTGCCCAGGGGGAGTGAAGAGAGACCCAGTCACCCAGGGCAGCGGGCACTGCACTCCCAAACTAACAGACTCTGGAAACAAAAGCAAAACACGACAAGACAAAATGACAGCTCCTAAGGTGAGCCGAGAACTGCAGTTCAGAGCGTCACTTGAGGCTGTGTTTGTCACACGTGTGGAAATGTTGTAGGTAGCTGGACCATTTCCACACTTCTTCCCCAGGCTCACACCACCTCCAAGAGCTGGAATTTGGGACAGGCTGAGTCCCTGGCACCTCTCACGACCCCCTGCCTGGGATCCCAGGGGCTCACCTCGCCTGTGCTGTGGAGCTGCTGAGCAATGCGCCTGAGGTCCTCCTCGCTGGCCAGAGGGTTCAGCTGGTCCTGCACGTCGTATACAAACTGCTGCAGCGACATCAGCTGGTTGGGTCCATTGAGCTTCCTCCAGGAAGGCAGCGTGGAGATGATTTTCTCACACAGGTGAGTCATGGGAGGGCAGACCTAGAGGGGGCAGGGCCAGACAGGTTAACTCACCTGCAGCTGTGGGTGCTCTGAGCCGAGCCACAGTGGAAAGGACACCTTTCATTCAGGCGCCTTGCAGGTGATTTGATGAATGAGTGAGTGGGTTTTTTGTTGTTGATGATTTTTTTTTTCTTTTTTTAGACTGGGTCTCGCTATTGCCCAGGCTGGTCTCAAATCATTGGGCTCAAGTAATCCTCTTGTCTCAGTCTCCTGAGTAGCTCCGACTACAAGTACACACCACTGTGTCCGGCTAGTTAGTGTTTTTTGGGTTGAGTACTGGGGCAGTTGTCTTTTAGACTTGCTTTTAAGCCTAATCTATTGCTCAAATATAAAGTTTTATAAAGGCTTTTTAGTTCATGTTAAATAGATTTTGAGTCTTCCAGGAATGTTTTTGGAATTGTGGACTCAGTCACTCAATCAACTAATGTTCACCAACTCCTAATGTATGTTTTACTCCCTCACTTTTTCCTCCCTCCCTCCTTTCTTCCCTCACTCCCTCTCTCGTGACTGTTTCACTCAGGCAATTATCACTTTATGAACAGAGGAAAAGAGAATGAGTATCATCATCAATATTAGAATGAGTGTTTACCAGTAAATTAGGCACTCGTGGGGACTGTTGTTGAAATATTGTTTCCAATTAGACCCATTCTTGGTATGCAGGCTGAAGTGGATTTTTAACCTTTTAACTTGGTTAATTAAATCAGCATATGTTACAGACTCATGTAATCCACATACCTCTGAATTAGAAACCACACAAGCCACAGGCTGCACTGTGCCATTAATTCCGCACTCCCCTCTCAAATTCTTTTATGTCAGCTAAATTCTACTCTGCATTCAAAAACAAAATTCTCAGGGTTGAGTGCAGTTGACGTGGCAGGCTCCACCTGCCTGAGCTCAGGAGTTTAGGGGTTGGGCCGGGGGTGTCTGAGAAGCAGCAGATCATGCCAGAGCCCAGCTCAAAATTCTCCAGGGACGCTCCCTCCTGCCTCAGGAAGGCAGCCCCAGTCCAGACCTGGTGGGGAAGCACAGGGGCCCTCACAGACTACTGTTATCCCAGATCACCGCCCGGTTTCTGTGACGGATTCCTCCCAGGCCTCACCGGACTACCCCTATCTTCTGATGATGCCACAATGGGACCCCAATGAGGGTATCTGGTGTGAAGGGCAGGGTTTTCTGGAGACAGGAAAGGGTTTCCCGAGAATTCTGGAAGCATGTCTGGAACCAGAATCTGGTGTGGGAAGCACAGCATTTTCTTATTAGCAAAGCAGTTAAAAAAAAAAAAAAAAAAACACCCAGAGGCAGCTTCAAAGGTAAGAGAGGGAGATGGGCATCTGCCCGCGTTTGTCCTCAGGCCTGGGCAGCAGGAAGACTCCAGAGTGAATGCCACCACTTCTCCACTGGGAAACTTGCCCTTTTCTTTCCAATTCCGGAGAGTTTTTGAACATTACGGTGTGACCATTTACCTGTCCAAAGCATTGAGAATGCTTTTTCCCAGCCTATTTCACCTTTCAACTTTGTTTACTTACTTGTTTGCCAGAAAAAATTTTAAAAAATGTTTAGATTTTCAAATAGGCGTATTTTCTTTTAAAACTTCTAGGGTTTTAGATCTTGGGTTTAACAGGTTTCCTCAGTCCCTAGTTATTTTGAAAATACACTCTCCACAATTTCTATTCAAGATATTTATTGTTTTATGTTTTTACATTTAAAAGTTTTAATCCACTTATTTTTGGACTTTGTAGGGTGTAGGAATCCAACTTTATTTCCTTCCAGACAAATAGCCAGTTGTGCCAGGTTCATTTATTAAATAATCTTTACCCCATTAAATTCAAATGACATTTATTTTCCATTATATTTCTAAAGATATTATGATTTACTTCTATACTCTCTAAGCTTTTCTTCCTATTTAACTGTATTGATTATCAGGGGCTTTATAATATGTTTAATTAATTTTTCCATGGAAATTTTAAGATAAAAATCCCAATCCCTTCAACCCATTCAGATGCTAACTGAAATTGTATTACATTTATATAACTAGGGAAAAATAAAATATTTAGTCATATCTTGCAACCCAAGAATGCAGTCTCATTTCCTTTGTTCATTTATTCTATCTTTCAAAAAACTTTGTGACTGTTTTTCTACTTTTCCGAATTTTCTAAATATTCCACAATAAGTTACTGTTGAATTATTATTATTATTTTTTTTTATTTTTTCAAAATTGGCCAGGCATGGTGGTTCACACCTGTAATCTCAGCACTTTGGGAGGCTGAGGTGGAAGGAGCACCTGAGCCTAGGAGTTCAAGACCAGCCTGGGCAACATAGTGAGACCCCGTCTCTAACAAAAATCAAAAAAATTTGCCAGACATGGTGGTGCGTGCCTATAGTCCTAGTTACTTGGGAGGCTGAGGTGGACAGATTGCTTGAGCCCTGGAGTTCAAGGTTACAGTGAGCTATGATCACACCACTGTACTCCAGCCTGGATGACAGTGTGAGATCCTGTCTCTGAAAAAATAAAATAAATAAATAAAATATTTTTAAAGAACCCAATAAATCGGTAAGAATTTTGTAAAACTGAAGTGGTCCACTTTTGCCCATAATAACCCTTCAGCTCCCATCATCTCCTTGTTTCTCTATTCTTCCTTTCTTTTCCCAGAGCACTAGGATAAAAACATGTCCAGGCAGACACCTCTTACTGGGTCCTACTATGAAGCAGTTCCCTGAAACCAGAGGCAAACCAGGAAGGAAGTACAAAGGGGTCCAGGCCCTCTCCAGGGTATACTTACTGCAACAATCTGGCTTCGTATTTCTTGCAGATGATTTCGAAGTACCTTCATGTCCTTTGACCCAGAAGCCCCAGCATCCAGAACAAACAGCTTATTTGAAATGTGAAGATCATTTCCAAACCTAAGGGAAGAGCAGCAGTCTCCTCAGCAGTGAGTCAATCTCCCCAGGCCTTTCAATGGGGGGACCAGGCTCCTACTGGCTCAAGAGGCTGGTAGGGGGGAAGGAAAGTTCTGGTGTCCTTGCAAAGGCCCCTCCCCATCCCTGCTGTTGGTGGGCTCTGCCTCATCACAGTGGGTGCAGAGACTTGGGGAAATTGGCATATGGTCTTAGTCATAGGAGCGGGACCTTCAGGTTTGCACGAAGCAGCAGGAGCACAGCATGGAAAGATGTCAGCTTCTCCCGAGGCAGGAAAGGTGAGGCCTAATGCTCGCACCTTACAAGTGAGGACAAGAGATACTGTGGAAAGTGGAGGGACTAAGAATAGAGGTGTGAATGCAAAACCTACATCACTGACCTAAAAATATTAACAGAAGCCCCATTTTTATATCTGAAAACAGATATAGTGTCTCAACACAATAGATAAGCGTCTCAAGTTGATAATGCAAGATCAGAGATACTAACATATTATATAAAGCTGCAGGTTCAAACTTTTTTGATACACTCTGAGTAAAAACATATATTTTACATCATAATCCTGTACATACCCATACTCATCAGTGAAACAAACGTTTTACAAAATAATACTTGACACATCTGATCTATCCTATTCTGTCCTGTTCTGTCTTTTCCTGTCCTATCCTATCCCGTTCCATTCCATCCCATTTTAAAAAGAATTGGCCATGACTTTCTAGATGAGTTTTAAGACTCACTAGTAGGTTGCAACTTATATTGTAAGATATACTGATTAGTGTTTCTGAACACTGAATACTGCGTACTGAAATCTAAACAGCTAAAAGAAGTCACCTCCGGGCAGTGTTGCTGGGAGGTAGAAAGAAGGGGGTTGCTTTCATCACGTGTTCTTCATTTGTATTTGATTTATTATGTGGATTCATTGTTTTAATAAAAATGAAAAATAAAGATTATGCATCCCTAATCCAGAAATCTGAAATCTGAGATGTTCCAAAATCCAAAAACCTTTTGGACAAAGACAAGACATGCAAAGGAAATGGTTATTAGAGCATTTCAGATTTAGAATTTTTGAATTAGGACGTTCAACTGCTGTATACGTAAATATATTAAAATCCAAACAAATATGAAATCAGAAACACCTCTAAAGCCGATCATTTCCAATCAGGGATACACGACCTGTAGAAGCAAAGAGTTGACCAAGAAAGAAAGACCTTTAAAACCTTTCTCTGGTTCATGAGACTTCCTTTGTACTTTTCACACCTCTGCTTCAGTTCTCAGGGAGAGGAGGCTACCTGTGAGCTGGAGACTAAATGGCTGCCCCTCACCTGTTCCTAATCTCTTTCAGCAACGATGTGTCTTTGTCATATCCAAACTCGCCTCCAGCCGGTCGAGGAACATTCATGATGTCAGCGTGGGTGGCCACCAGAACAACTTGGAGTGGGTTCTTCAGCTTGCCACCGAAGGCTGGGGGCAGAGAGGGAACTGCTTCAGGGGGTGGGTCCTCCTACCTGGCTGCCTCTCCTGCCCAGGTGAGGGGGGTGTGTTGGCCTCATGCCCAGGCCGACTCTCCAGGTACAAGTGCAACCTGCCACAGAGATGAAGGCCCCATGCCCGCTGTGCACCGTGACCCTAGAAGGCCCCAGCATGGCCAACGACAGGATGAGCCCATCTCCTAGGCCACAAGGAAAGTTGCTCAAAGTGGACCAGAATGACTAAAGGCAGTTTCTCAAGTCTCCAAATAGCCCCTACTTACAAGGAGAGGGAAAATTTAACCTCTGACAAAGGGGATGCCATTTACAGGACCAAAGAGAGACGCCTGAGCACAGCAACACCACAGAGATGGGTCAGAGATAAATGACCTGCAAGTCACACAAAGAGTCTCCCACTTTGTGGAGTGTTTAAAACAAATGAAAAAAAAGGGAGAAAGAAAGAGGCAAAACTGGCAGTACCCAGAGGGGCATTAAGCCCAATTCCTTGTATTATTATATGCTTTTCCGGAAAAAAAAAATTGACTGCTGAGTATTGCGTTTCACCAGGGAAGGCTGCTTCTCTTGTTGTGGGCAAAGACCAAAAGAAGTTTATTTCATGTTATCCTCTCCTCTAGGAATAAAGTTAAGATAACACATTCAATCAACATGCTCCCTTTCTTCATTTCCCTCTCTCTTTTTTTTTGAGACAGGGTCTCACTGTGTCACCCAAGCTAAGTGCAGTGGCACGATCTAGGCTCACTGCAGCCACAACCTCCCAGGTTCAAGCAATCCTCCTGCCTCAGCCCCTCAAGTAGCTGGGACTACAGGCACATGCCACCACACCTGGCTAAGTTTTTGTATGTTTTGTAGAGATGAGGTTTTGCCATGTTGGCCAGGCTGGTCTTGAACTCCTGAGCTCAAGGCATCCGCCCACCTTGGCTTCCCACAGTGCCAGGATTACAGGCGTGAACCACCGCACCCGGCCTCTTTCTTCGTTTCTTAGTGGAATTACAGGATGAAGAAGAGCTCATCCTGCTGACTAATTCTGTACCCTTTAGGTAAAGGTGCAGTAGCTATCCAAGCAGGGATTCCATTTTGCACCCAACATACAATGACCATGGCTCTCAAGGGTAGAAAAAAAGTGAGAAATGCCTCTCAAAGGATTGTTCAGAAGTGGGCCTCTGAGGCAGGAATATACAATCATGAAACAAAAACGAACACCTGAGCCCCAGGAAGCTTCTCATAGTGGAAGTCTCCCAGCAGGAAGGAGAAAGGAAGTTGGCTCAGCTGTTAGCCACAAACGGTGGGATCTGCTCATGGCCCGGTGCAAGGCCAGCAGCAGCAGTGGCAGGAGCCTGGAAGGAGGAGGCGATTCCTGGCCAACCACAGGTAGGACATCAATGGCCTGCAGGGACTTAGCTCACCTATGGGTTCTTCAACTGGGACAAGGGACTTCAGGAAACTGAGCCAGAAAATCACTTGGTTCAGCTGGATCTCATAGGGCTCTTCTAGACTAAAGACAACAACATGGATTGACGTGGGATCATTTGCAGCAAAATAGTCATAACAGCAGAAATACACAGGATTTCCAGAGAACTCCCACACGCTGAAATCGCCAACTCCTACAGAAAAAGAAAAATGATAACAATCGTGAAACACCACTAACCAAATTTCAATCATAATTTCTCTTAGCATTCCAAGGATTCGAAGTAGGCATAGTGATACTTATGGCATTCTTCTGTATGTGTATACATCTTGTTATGACTTGGGTATGGTTTGTTCCCCACTAAAACTCACACAAATCACTCAGTGAGGTGATGTGGGAGGTGAGGCCTGGTGGGAGGTGTTTGGGTCCTAAGGGCAAATCCCTCCCAAATGGCTTGGTGTTGGTGGGAGTGAGTGTGTTCTTGCTCTTGTGAGAGTGAATTTGTTCTCATGGGAATGGATTAGGTCCTGAGAACGTGGATTGATGTAAAGCAGGTTTTTGTCCCTTCCCGTGTGTCCACTTCCCCTTTGACCTTCTGTCACATTTAGACCCAGCTCAAAACCTCTCACCAGAAGCAAAGCAGATGCTGGTGCCATGCCCCTTGAACTTCCCAGTCTGCAGAGCCATGAGCTAAATGAACCTCTTTTCTTATCAATTACCCTGTCTCGAGTATTCTGTTACAGCAACACAAAATGAACTAAGACACACATCTACTGAAGTCCAGATCGACTTGTGTCACACTTACCTATCTATAGCATGTATATCCATGTCTGTTTTTCTACTTATGTCTGCACCTGCTTAACTCTTTCCCTAAGTACCTTCATTATTATGTGTGTGTATATATATATCTATATCATGACTACTTCTAATACCCTGGAGTGCTACACACACACACACACACACACAACATGTACACATATATGTGCATACCTGGGTGCTTACATGGAAATGTGTGTGTGTGTCTGTATACATATATATTTTGTATTACTCCCCCTCAAATATTGGTATATTTAAAAAAAGAGAGAACCACCTGGGGAAAAAACAAAGATCCATCAGGTCATATTACACAGAAGTGTGAACATCACATCCACAATGACACGGTTGTAGGCTCACATATCCTTAATACAGACACTCCACCTTTACTTGCAGAATTTACTCCTGACAAGGAAGGAGCCAGGGACAAACTGCCCACTTTAGGTTTGTGATTCCCAAACTCACAAAGTCCCACAGAGGATTAAATGAGAGAAGGTGGGTGAAAAGATTTTTTGTCCTGAATAAGTATACATGAATTTTGGAACATGCCAGGGTATAGGATATTGAATGTAACAGTGACTATGAAAAGTCACCTGAATTTGGCTCAAGAGGGACTGACTTGGCCAGGTGAGTGAGGGCCCTGTCCAGGCTGCTCAGAAGAAGCAAGAAGCATGCACCGGTGTGAGATGCAGAGCTCAGCGGTTCTGCCTGCACAGGAGGTGGGTGGACCTGGGAGGAGGTGGGGTCCTTCAGGCAGGAAAGTGTCAAGCACGGGTCAAAGGTTGTATGTGGGGGCAATTGCTTTCCCATACTGGAGCTGTGCAGGCTGCCCGTTTCCCCAGAAGTATCTGCAGGTGAGATTCCACCTGCCGCTCTCAGGATGCCCGGAACCTCCAGTGGACCTGAGATGCCTCCTGTCTACACTGCCACATCCTGCCAGGACTGTGGCCGCCCACCACTGGCCTCTGCGGCGGCCTGGCAGGGCCACTTCCATCACAGGATTTGAAGGCTCCCTTCACCTAGTTTACCCCTCAGTGCTTACTCTGCACCCGAAATCCTGCAGTCAAGATGCACTCTGAGATCTAAAGGGTTTTTCTCAGCCTTGTAGTGAAGCAGGAGGGACCACCCTCCAAAGCTGGCTGCTTAGGCCAAGCATGGAAAGTTCTGGTACCCAGAAATTGGCTCTTGGAGTGTGGGGTCCTGAGGTGGGTTGGGGCTGGGGCTGTGAGAGATCAGATGGGAGCACGGCCTGGGGTCCCAAGACAAGTTTCTCTTCTCCCTGTGCTGCCACGGCCAGCTCTGCTCTGGGGAGCTCAGAGGAAGCCCAATTTTTAAGAGAGCAAGATGCACACAGACCATGAACTCCTGCAATTTTTGCCCCTGGTGCAGGGGGACTCTTCACCCATGTGGGCCCTGAGATTAGCCGAGGGAGCTGCCTGGAGACTGCATAATGGCATTGCTCCAGAGAGGGAGCTCAGGCTGGCTCCCACGCACTTTCTGAGTCCTAAGCAGCTCTACACTGCAGCACCATTTGTATATTCCAAACACCCCTAGACTGCATCCTGCTCTGTAGCCCAACGGCCTTGGCATCTCCACATCCCTAGAGCCCCACTGATATCTCCGCCTGCAGCCACCACCTTGGCTGGCAGCTGCCACCAAGGTCTAGGCATGAGCCATTGACAGAGACCCCACTATCCCTAGCAGAGTAGTGGCAGTGCATTTTCATGTGCCCTAAGGGTGGAATCCCCTGTCTGCAGCCACTGCTGCTGTGTCCACTGGGTCCTGAAGTACGTGCAAATCACACACTCCCCAGCTGGCTGCATACGGCTGCTGACACTGAAAGCAGGACAACTCTTCCCAGTAGCAGAGCCACAGTGCAGCCAGTGCCTCCCTGACTCAAGCATTTTGCAGGGGCTGGGGATCACATGTACCACCAGGGGACCTGAGGACAGGCCTGCTGAGCTGGACTCCACAATCCCCTAAGTGCCTGAGTATGCTGTCTGGGGGCCTGGGGATCACCTAGCCCAGTCCACCACCACTGGCACCTGAGCACTCCTCTTAGTGGCCTGAGGTCACACCCAGCCAACCTACCACTATCATCACAGCTGGCGCCCACCTGTATATGCCACCTGTGGGGCTAGGTACTGGCCTGCCTAGCCCATTGCAGCCACTGCCAACATCAGCACAGATTGCTTGGGAGCCAGAGGGTTGTCTCACTACGACTACTGCCATCACTCATACCACGCCTGCTGCCCAGGGAACTGCTACCCACCTGGCCCACTGCTACTACTACCAGCACTTGAGCAAGCTGCCTGGAGGCCCAAGAATCAACCTACCCAGACCCACTGGTATCAGTACCAGCATACACCACCTTGGGGCCCAAGGACAGACATGCTTAGCCCACCACTGCCACCACTAGGTTCTGAGGACTGGCCCACGTGGTATCCCCATCTCCAGAAAAACTTTACCACAGCCTCTACTAACAACCATACCCTAAGCCACTGAGAAAATTAGACACCACTGGAGCAGTTTACAGCTGCAAAAAAATCATATGGCCACTATGCTACTGCATGCACCCAGAATCAAAGCCAAAGTGCCCTACTCAACCAACACCACAGACACATCTTCAGGAAAATGCCCTCCCCTATGAAAGCAAGTTCAAAAAGTTCAAAGAAGTGACTATTATACCAGATGCACAGATATCAATGTAAGGACATAAGAAACATGAAAAAGCAAGGAAATATTACACCTCTGAAAGAGCACAATAACTCTCCAGCAACAGATTCTAATGAAAAATAAACCTATGCAATCTAAAAAAAGTACTCAAAATCATGACATTAAACAAGTTCAGTGAGGTACAAGAGAATCCAGAAAAACAATACAAATAAATCAGAAAAACAACTCAGAATATTAATGAGAAGTTTACCAAAGAATCAAAATAGAAATTCCAGAATTGAAGAACTTTTTGAATAAAATAGAAAATTTATTCAAAAGCTGCAACAATAGACTAGATCAAGCAGAAGAAAGAATTTCAGAAATTGAAGATAGGTCTTTTGTAATAATCCAATCAGACAACATTAAAAAAATAAAAATAAAAAATAAACAAAGCTCTTGTGACATATGGGATACCATGAAGCAATCAAATATTCAAATTTTTGATGTCCCAAAGGTAAAGAGAAACTGAAGGAGGTAAAAAATCTATTTATTAAAATAATTGTTAAAAGCTTTCCAGGTTTGACAAGAGATTTGGAAATCCAGATGCAGGAAGCTGGAGAGATCTCCAAATAGATGCAATTGAAAAAATGTCCTCTCCTTGGCACATTATAGTCCGATTGTCAAAAGTCAAAGACAAAGGGAAGTCTGAAAACAGAAAAAAAAAAAAAAGTGTAGTCACTTACAAGGGAATGCTCATCAGACACACAGCAGATTTCTCAGCAGAAATTCTACTGGCCAGGAGAGAATGAAATGCTATACTCAAAGAGCTGAAAGACGAAAATTGTCAGCCAGCAAAGTTAGGCTTCATAAGTGAAGGAGAAATAAAGTCTTCCCCAAACAAGAAAAGCTGGGGGAAGTGATCACCACTAGATCAAATCTACAAACAATGCTTAAGAGAGTTCTACACCTGGAAGTGAAAGGACAATTCTTCCATCATGAAAACACACGAAAGCATAAATCCACTGGTAGAGCAAACATATTAAGGAAGAGAAAGGACTCAAATATTACAACTACAGAAAGCCACCAAAGCACAGTGATAATGAGGGAGAAAGAAAGGAATAAAGAATATACAAAACAACAAAAAATCAATTAATAAAATGACAGGAATAAACCCTCACATATTAATAATAACCTTGAATGTATATGGATTAACTTTTTCACCTAAAAGATACAGACTGGCTGTTTGACTAATAAAACATGGCCCAACTATATGCTGCTGACAAGAAATCCATTTTATCTATAAAGATACATATAGATTGAAAGTAAAGGGATACAAAAAGATATTCCATGAAAATGGAAACCAAAAGTGAGCAAAACTTGCTGTACTTATATTAGATAAAACAGACTTTAAGCCAAAAACAGTAAAAAAAAAAAAAAAAAAAAAAAAAAAGAAGGTCATTATATAATGCAAAAGGGACCAATTCAGCAAGAAGATATAACAATTCTAAACATGTATGTATCCATCGCCGGAGCATGCAGATATTTACAGTAAACATTATTAGATCTATAGGAAGAGATAGACTTCAATACAACAGTATTTGGGGAATTCAACGCCCCATTTTCAGCATTAGGCAGATTATACAGACAGAAAATTAACAAAGAAACACTGAATTTAAACTGCATGTTAGACGAAGTGGACCTAACAGACATTTACAAAACATTTTATCCAACAGTTACAGAATACACATTTTCTCATCAGCACACAGAACATTCTCCAGGATAGAACATATATCAGGACACACGAAAAGTCTCAACAAATGTAAAAAAAACTGAAATCATATCAAGTATCTCCTCAAACCACAATGCAGTAAAACTAGAAATTGATTAACAAGAAGAACTTTGGAAATTGTACAAATACATGGAAAGTAAACAACATGTTCCTGAATGACCACAGGGTCAAGAAAGAAATTAGGGGAGAAATTAAAAAAAAATTCTTGAAACAAATGAAAATTAAAGCACAAGACCAAAATCTACAGCCAAAGCAGTGCTAAGAAGGAAGTTTATAACAAAAAGCTACGTCAAAAAATCAGAAACGTTTCAAATAAATAATCAAATGATGCACCTCAAGGAACTAGAGAAGCAAGAACAAGCCAAACCACAATTTAGCAGAAGAAAAGAAATAATAAAGGTCAGAGAAGAACTCAACAAAACAAAGGCTAAAAAAATACAAAGAACTGATGAAATGAAAAATTGTTTTATAATATAAACAAAATTGCTAAACCATTTGCTAGACTGACCTAGAAAAAAAGAGAGAAGACCCAAAAGAACAAAATGAGAAATGAAAAGTAAGATATTACAACTGATGCCACAAAAATACCAAAGATCATCAGAGGTTATTATGAACAACTATATGCTACTGGAAAATCTAGAGGAAATGGATAAATTCCTAGACAGATAATTTACAAAGATTGAATCAGAAAGAAATAGAAAACTAGAGCAGACCAATAATGAGTAATGAGATTGAATTGGTATTAAAAAGCCTCCCCAAAAAGAAAAGTCCAGGTTTGGATGTCAGAAGAACTAATGATTCTCCTCAATCTATTCCAAAAAACTGAAGGGGAGGGAATTCTGCTTAATTTATTCCATGAAACCAGCATTGCCATGATAACAAAACCAGAAAAGAATGTAAAAACAACAACAACAACAACAACAACAACAACAACAACAACATCATTACAGGCCAAGATCCCCGATAAACACAGATGCAAAAATCCTCAACAATATACTAGTAAACCAAATCCAACAGCACACAAAAAAGATGATACACCATAATCAGGGATGCAAGGATGAGTCGACATAATACACCACATCAACAGAAAGAACAAAAGCCATATCATAATCTCAACAGATGCTGAAAAAGCATTTGACAAAATTCAACATCCCTTCATGATAAAAGCTGTCAACAAACTAGGCATAGAAGGAACATATCTCAACGTAATAAAGGCCATACATGACAAACCCATACCTCAACATAATAAAGGCCATACATGATGAACCCATAGCTGACATCATACTGAATAGAGAAAAGCTGAAAGCTTTTCCTTTAAGATCAGAAATAAGACAAGGATGCCCCCTACATCACTCCTGTCCAACACATTACTGGAATTCTTAGCCGGAACAATCAGGCAAAGGGAAAGAAATAAAAAGCATATAAACTAGAAAAGAGAAACTCAAACTGTCCCTCTTTGCAAGTGATATGGTCTTATAACTACTAAAGACTCCACCAAAAAACTCTTAGATCTGCGAAATAAATTCATAATAGGTAAAGTTGCAGGATACAAAATCAACCTACAAAAATCAGTAGCCTTTCTATACATCAATAATGAACTAGCTGAGAAAGAAATCAAGAGGGCAATTCCATTTACAATAGCTGCAATAAAAATAAAATACCCAGGAACAAATTTAGCCAAGGAGGTGAAAGACCCCTACAAGGAAAAGCACAAAACACAGACGAAAGACACTGAAGAGGACACAAACAAATGCAAATACATGCTGTGGTCATATATCAGAAGAATCAACATTGTGAAAATGCTCATACTACTCAAGGCAATCTACAGATTCAATGCAATCCCTATCAAAATACCAATGTCATTTTTCACGGAAATAGAAAAGACGATCCGAAAATTTGTATGGAAACAAAATAGTGGCCAAATAGCCAAAGCAATCCTGAGCGTAAAGAACAAAGATAGAGGCATCTCACTACTTGACTTCAAAATACACAGCAAGGCTATAGTAACCAAAACAGCATGGTATTGATATAAAAACAGACACATAGACCAATGGAACAGAATAGAAAACTCAGAAATAAATCCAGGTATTCATAGCCAAATAACTTTTGACAGAGGCACTAAGAACACATATTGGGGAAAAGAACACCCTTGTAAATAAACGCTGCTGGGAAAACAGAATATCCATATGCAGAAGAATGAAACTGGACCCCTGTCTCTCACTATATTCAAAAATCAACTCAAGATGGATTAAAGACTTAAATGTATACCCTAAATTATAAAACCAGTAGAAGAAGACAGGCTTCAGGACACTGGTCCTACAAAGATATTGTGGATAAAACCTCAAAAGCACAGGTAATAAAAACGAAAATAGACAACTTAGAGTGTATTAAACTAAACAGTTTTTGCACAGCAAAGGAAACAATCAACAGAGTAAAGAGACAATCTGTAGAATGGGAGATAATATTTTGCAAACTATTTATGTGACAAGGGATTAATATCCAGAATATACAAGGAACTCAAACAGCTGAACAGTAAAATAACAAACAATCCCATCAAAAAGTCAGCAAAGGTCTACAATAACCAAAACAGCATGGTACTGGTACAAAAACAGACACATAGACCAGTGGAACAGAATAGATAACCCAGAAATAAAGCTGCACACCTACAGCCACCCAATCTGCGACAAAGTTGACAAAAATAAGTAATGGAGAAAGGACTCCCTATTCAATCAATGGCGCTGGGATAGCTGGTAAGCCATATGCAGAAGAATGAAACTGGATTCCCACCTTTCACCATATAAAAAAATTAATTCAAGATGAATTAAAGCTGTAAATGTAAAACCTCAAACTATAAGAATCCTAGAAGAAAATCTAGGAAACACCATTTTGGATACTGACCTTGGGGAAGAATTTATGACTAAGTCCTCAAAAACAATTGCCAACAAAAACAAAAATTGACAGGTAGAACCTAATTAAAGAGCTTCTGAACGGTAAAAGAAATTACCAACAGTGTAAACAGATAACCTACAGAATGGGAGAAAATATTCAGAAACTATGCATCCAACAAAGGCATAATCTAAGATCCAGAATCTATAAGGAACTTAAAGAGTTCAACAAGCAAAAACCAAACAACCCCATTAAAAAGTGGGGGCAAAGGACACGAACAGACACTTCTCAAAAGAAGACATACAAGTAGCCAACAGACATATGAAAAAAAGCTCAACAGCACTAATCATCAGAGAAATGCAAATCAAAACCACGAGATACCATTTCACACCAATTAGAATGGCTATTATTAAAAAGACAAAAAAACAAGAGATGCTGGTGAGGGCATGAAGAAAAGAGAACACTTATACATTGTGGGAATGTGAATAAGTTCAGCCACTGTGGAAAGAAGTTTGGAGATTTCTCAAAGAACTTAAAACTACTGTTTGACCCAGCAATCCCATTTCTGGGTATATATCTGAAAGGAAACAAATTGTTCACCAAAAAGACACATGCTATAGTATGTTCATTGCAGCACTATTCACAACAGCAACGACATGTAGGTGTCGTTGTAGGTGCCCATCAATGGCAGACTGGATAAAGACAATGTGATACATATACATCATGAAATACTATGAAGCCATAAGAAAAGAAGACAATCATGTCTTTTGCAGCAACATGAATGGAGCTGGAGGCTATTATCCTAAGTGAATTAACACAGGAACAGAAAACCAAATATGGCATGTTCTCACTTATAAGGTGGTACTAAACATTCGGTACTCATGGATGTAAAGATGGCAACAATAGTAACTGGGGACTACTAGAGGGGGTGCGAGGGAGGGATCATTTGTACCCTAAACCTCAGCATCATGCAATATAACCAGGTAACAAATCTGCACAGGGACCCCTGAATCTAAAATACAAGTTGAAAAAGAAAGGAAAACCAAAATGAGCAAGAACCTGAATAGAAATTTCTCAAAAGAAGACATACAAATGGCCAACAGGTAAATGAGAAAAATGTTCAATATCACTAATCATCCAAGAAATGCAAATCAAAACCACAGTGAGACACCCTCTTACACCAATCAGAATGGGTATTATTAAAAAGACAAAAAAAAAAAAAAAAAAAAAAAACCAGAAGCTGGCAGTGATGCAGAGAAAAGAGAATTACTATATACTGTTGGTAGAAATATAAATTAGTACAGTTATTATGGAAAATAGCATGGAGATTTCTCAAAAAGACTAAAAATTGAGCTAACGTATGATCTAGTAATTACACTACTGTGTATTTTTCCAAAGGAAAGGAAATCAGTATATCAAAGGGATACGTGCACGCCCATGTTTACTTCAGCACTATTCATAACAGCAAAGATACGGAATTGACCTAAGTGTCCATCAAGAAACAAATGAATAAAGAAAACGTGGTATACACATAACAGAATACTATTTATACACAGACATAAAGCAGAATGAAATCACGTCATTTGCAGCAACATGGATAGAATTGGAGGTCATTATGTTAAGTCAAATAACCCAGGCACAGAAAGATAAATACTGCATGTTCTCATTCACATGTGGGAGCTAAAAAAGTTGACTTTATGGAGGGAGAGAGTAGAATGATAGATACCAGAGACTGGGAAGGCTGTGTGTGTGTGGAGGGGGGAATGAAGATAGGTTGGTTAATGGGTACAAACATGCAGTTAGATAGAAGGAATACTTTCCAATGTTCAATGGCAGAATAGGGTGACTATAGTTAACAATGCATTGTATTTTTCAAAATAGCTAGAAGAGAGGACTTGAAATGTTCCCAACACATAAAAATGACAAAAACTCAAAGTGATGGACACCTCACATAATCTGACTTGGTCATTACATATACATTCTATACATGCAACGAAGTATCACACGTACCCCATAAATACGTACAAATATTATTAATTTACTCAACGGTCATTTATCAAGCACCTACTGTATGCCAAATGCTTTACTAGGTGCTGACAATATCCCAGTGTTTAGTTTTACTGTTTAGGGATGGCAGCCAGCCATGCTTCAGTCCTGGCTCACTCTGAATATCAGTCTGTGTTGGATTTCCTTCTGGAAGCGACAGATACAGCTCAGGACAAGCTCCCTTTAGGGATGACTTACAGCCCCGTTGAAGGGAAACCTGAGGTCCTTCCCTTGGGGCAGGCAGGGCATACCATTCAAATAAGCGTTCTGGATGTCGATGGCCTTGGTGGACTGGTCATCGGCCGAGCAGTGCGGGTGGTGGGTCGGGGCCACGAACACCTCCAGCATCCCTTTGGTAAGGCCCGGCTCGAACATCATGCTGCGGCTCCTCACGCTCACGTTCTCGCAGCCTGGGTACAGGTTGTTGATGCTCACTGAGACTGCAGGATGGAAAGGATCACATGAGTACTTGCAGGGGGCAGTGTGTGCCTGTCTCCCTCCCAGGCTGGCCCTGAGGTTTCCTTATCTGGAGCACGCCTCTGTCCCCACTCCAACTCTGGCTTCAGGGTGAGTGTGTCTGCCCTCACACGCGCAGGGCAGCAGTGTTCCCAGCAAGGCTGTGGGCTTTTCCGCTTGCTCTACCTCCCCACAACATTTTCTGCCCCGCCCTGTCGCCCTGGTGGCTGGTCCTAGGGATTGTGTCTCTAGGCTGGCTTGCCATGTGATTTCTGCTTAGGGTCAGCCAAGGGGAGGCTGTGGAGAGGGTGGGAGGACAGAGGTCGGGTTTCTTCCCCTCTCACTTCCTGCTACTTCTCTGATACTCGCAGTCTCTGTCTTCCTCCAGCTCCCACTGAGCGACTTGTCTCTCTTGCACATGAGATTATTATTGCAGGTTAAATGGAAAATGATTTCAGACAGTAGCAGGCCATAGCATTAAATAACGCTGAATCACACACTGTGAAAGCTACTCCTTTTTGAAATTCCCTTGAAGGCCTTGCAGTTGTTCTTGCAGCAAGTCTCCGCTTGAGGCCTTCCGATTTTACCATTTCCTCAATACCTGCTCATCTTCCCTTTTAATAAAGAGGGTGTGGGCATCAGCGTATAGCTGGATTTTATTCACATTGGTTGCTATTCACTGCATTTATTTTTACTTATGGCAGTGACACTGGGTTCCCATTTATGATAGGGATATTAACTTTCATTTTCAAATCAATGTATTTTAGTACATTTTAAAAAGTGAGTCAGTTTAAAGGAAACATTATGTAAACAATGGTGAACTTGTGGGTGTTGTAGGGTTGCTGAATAACAGAGTCTGGGTCCCCTGCGTTTGGGCATAGAGCCTGTGCTTCCTCACTATCTCAGTTACTCATTGGCCTGCCCCTCTCCCTGTCTCTCCCACCAGGCTTGTGCAGGCAGAAGCTGCCTTTCTGGTCAGGACTGTGACCCAGGGCCCACGGAGGGTGCTCTGCAAGAACTTGGTGAACGAATTGCATTGGAGAAGGGATTCATTAATCCTAACTGCAGTACCACTGGTTTACAATTAATACAACAGACATTGCAAGGCATTAAAGAAGTGACCGTTTCACCTGGGTATCTGACTTTAAAACAGGCGATCCAAACACCAAGGTAATCCCTTACTTAAAGACCAAAGAGTTAAGACTTCGGACATGGATAATGGGGGTATCCAACGGAGGGGATGAGGAGAAGAAAAGTGGATCCTAAGGGCAGGGTTAGGTACAGGGAAAGGAGAAAGGGCACTTGGAGGGCAAGATTTATTCTTAAAAACACAAACGCATGTTATATTTCTGTAGGAAAGTTGGCAGATAGGAATGTAAATAGAAAACAAAAGCAAAATGATGTAAGCCTTGATGTCATCGTAGCTGCCATTTTAGTGTATTTCTCTGCATATTGTTAATCCCAGTCTGACAAAAGCTGTGGGGTTGCCCAAGAATGGGTCTGTCCATTTCCCTGCGACCTGGAATCTGTGTCTGGGTGACTGCCTGTCAGGAACAAGCCTTGTTTTAGTGGCATGTGGCCGTGTGCTTAATGAGAGCAGACGTTGGTAAATGGCAGTCATTCCTGCTCCTTGGTGGCAGTTTTCGTTGGGAGGATAAAAGGTTAGGATAGGCTTTGTACAAGGTGTTATGAAAACAGTAATTTCATGGAGAAGCACTGAAATCTCTCTCTCTCTCTCTCTCTCATATCCCACCCTCCCAACCAGAGGTTCAGGCTGCAGTGCCCTTAACCACAGCAGAAGCGTGCTGCCTCCCTCTAAGGGAGCAACTAAACCCCACTTAAATCCTCAGGTAGAGCAGAAATCACACTGGTGGCCAGGCACGGTGGCTCACGCCTGTAATCCCAGCACTTTGGGAGGCTGAGGCAGGTGGATCACAAGGTCAAGAGTTTGAGACCAGCCTGGCCAATATGGTGAAACCCCGTCTCTACTAAAAATACAAAAGTTAGCCTGGTGTGGTAGCATGCACCTGTAGTCCCAGCCACCTGGGAGGCTGAGGCAGGAGAATCGCTTGAACCCAGGAGGCGGAGCCAAGTTCCTGCCACTGCACTCCAGCCTGGGCGACAGAGTGAGACTCCGTCTCAAAAAAAAAAAAAAAAAAAAAAATCACACTGGAAAATGGAAAGGTGTGCCCGTGAATTCCTTATGCAGGGTGTCATTGACAAGCACTGGCTCAGGCACCAGATGTTCTGGGATTTGCCACCTGTGCACCTCAGGGAAGCCAACTGACCCCTGAAGGCTGCAGTGAAAACAGCGGTAAAAACACCCTGGAAGTTGTCACGTGGATTAAATGAGGCATCGTTCAGACCATATTTCTCCCAGTTCCTGGCACACAGTGCTCTATAAATACACACGTATCAGCAATATAATAATACAAATTGTAACTCTGTTTTGGTTAGTCTTTCTTCTCCTCATTTCAATTCTATAGCTGTGTTCAGAGACCAGAAGTTGAAAAGGGCATATAAATCTCAGCCAACTCTCCACTAGGAGCATGGGGAGTTACCCATGCTCCCCAGCGTCCTCCCTCATTGAGGGGACGTAAGAGAAACACAAACTGTAACACATTTGGCATCAACCTGGGCAACAGACCAGGCTCTTCTGTGACATCATATATAGAGAATGAATCAAGGCACAAAGCACAAAATTGTCCTGGTTTAGGAAACTCTTGGAAGGTCTCTTATCTTTCCACAAACTAACTCGCTCTGTCTAAAGGAGGATTCAGTTGGAATCACACCCAAGATTGCATCATTTTCTCTTGCTCACTGCCAGGTGCTTCCTGATGGCCCCCTAATATGAATCAATAACCCTGTCTGTGGAAGGCCCGGAAGGCAGCAAAGCTTCCCAAGGAGGGTGGATGTGACCAGAGAGACCATCCCTGAAAACCACTAAGGAGCCTCTGGAAACCTGTATCCAACCTTGAACTGAGCAGGATGGTGCTTCCTGGAAATCCCTTTTTGTTGCTCTTTGTATCTACAATACTGGGTCTGCCTGTAGCACTCCAGAAAGAAGGATAAGGAGTGAGGACCCTTCCTGGGCTGGTATTGGATCTGTGCTATGCTTGGACTGTTTGAGTTTGAGCTCTTTTTGTCTCTAAGGCCAGAGCCCCTGAGTAGAATGCAATGCAATTTGCAATTGTGTCCCCAAAGCTGACTGTGCAAATTCTGCAGTTTACACATTTATACGGATGGACCTTTGTGTCTGTGGCTGCGATTTCAGTGAGGCCCTTGTTTTGCAACTGCCAAGTCAGTTTGCTACTGCTGGACAACAGGCAGCACACACAAGGCCACCAGCCAACCTGGACCTGAAACCCACTAAGGCCACAGGGTCCAGTACAGGCCAAGTGACCCAAACACAACTCCCTTCCCCCCTAGACCTTGAGAGGAGAGAGTGCAGAAGCCAACACCTGCTGGAGAGACAGGGGCCAGCGTGGAGGTTCCTACCTGTAGGCTTAGAAGCCAGGGGTGAAGGTGGGAACCTGCTGGAGTTGGTGGAAGACAGTCTGGGCCGACGCCTTCTGAAAAAGCTCCTCAGCAGCCCACACTTGAGAGATTCTACAAGGGTGGTTTTTCCGGATCCCGAGTGGCCAAACAGCTTGAGCTTAATTCTTGGCTGCAGGTTCTGTGTGGGTCGGAGCTGCTGGATGAAGAGTCCTCGGTGCGTATCCTGAACATGGATGAGAAAGAGCCAGTGAGTGACAGAAAAAGAGGCAAATAATGATTCTCAAGGTTCCTAATCCCTGGTGTGCAGTTTTTACCCATGCTGAAGATATGTTTCTTTCTTTCTTTTTTTTTTTAATTGAGATGGAGTTTCACTCCTGTTGCCCAGGCTGGAGTGCAATGGCGCAATCTCGGCTCACCGCAACCTCTGCCTCCCAGGTTCAAGCGATTCTCCTGCCTCAGCCTCCCGAGTAGCTGGGATTACAGGCATGTGCCACCGTGCCTGGCTAATTTTGTATTTTTAATAGAGATGGGGTTTCTCCATGTTGGTCAGGTTGGTCTGTAACTCCCGACCTCAGGTGATCCGCCCGCCTCGGCCTCCCAAAGTGCTGGGATTACAGGTGCGAGCCACCGTGCCTGGCAGTATGTTTATTTCTATCTCCAATGAAAACTTTGAAAATTTAGGTAAGATTCACCTAACATCAAAGTCACCATTTTCGAGTGTGAAATTCAGAGGCTTTTAGTGCATTTTCAATGCTGCACGACCATCACTGCTGTCTCCTTCCAGAACGTTTGTGTCACGCCCAAAGGGAAGCTCTGTATCCGTGAGCAGTCACTTGCCATTCCCCTCTTTGCTCAGCCCCTGGCAACCATAGAGATGTTTTCTGTCTGTAAGAATTTGCCTATTTCCATTGCATTTTGCTGCATGACAAGTTGGGTGGAGCAATTGTGAAGCCTTCAATTTTTTTTTTTTTTGTGGAACCCCCCCACACTTTATTTAGAAATTTATCAGAAAAACATAATTGGATGGCCCAAATGTCCACCTCATAACTGTAGGTCTGGAATAGGAACCTTATCTTACTGTTAACTACCTACTAGCACTTTTGATTTAACTTCATAGCAATGTCACCTGTATGTGAATATTAAAAATATCTACCATCACTTTTGGTTTCAACCACATGGCAACCTAAGAAGCCTAGGAACAGACCTACAACAAACCGGGCTCACGCCTGTAATCCCAGCACTTTGGGAGGCCAAGGCGGGCGGATCACAAGGTCAGGAGATCAAGATCATCCTGGCTAACACGGTGAAACCCTGTCTCTACTAAAAATACAAAAAAAATTAGCCGGGCATGGTGGCGGGTGCCTGTAGTCCCAGCTACTTGGGAGGCTGAGGCAGGAAAATGGCATGAACCCGGGAGGCGGAGCTTGCAGTGAGCGGAGATTATGCCACCGCACTCCAGCCTGCGCGACAGAGCAAGACTCTGTCTCAAAAAAAAGAAAAAAAAATTAATATATTACCGAACACATAAAATAAAAAGTATAATCAAAAATTTACCCTAATCAAGTAAGAGGCTGAAAGAAAATGGAAATCCAGGAGATCGAGAAAGTTAGAAGCCTTCAATTTAATCATGAAATAGGATCAGCCCTGTCTGACCAGCAAGAGCGTCTGTCCCTCTCTATGTGGAGGGGTCTGGATCCTTTAAGGCAGTAATGAGACAAGAGGATGAGAGAAGGGGCACTCCAAGGTACAAGCTCCATGCTGCAGAGGGGGCTGGGAACACAATATCCTCATTAGTTTCTTCTTTTTCCATCCGACAGGGAGAAGCAGGAGGCTCCACAGAATGAAATAGTTCACTACTCACTCACTCCATCATTCATCAACCAGCATTTCGGGAGGCCCTCCAACCCCGTGCTAAGCACAGTGCTGACAACAGGAAAATCTAGGCTCAGCCCAGATCCATGGTCTTGGGGAGATACAGACATGTGAACAATTTCACATCTAATACCAAGTAAGAGCTTTTAACAGGATAGTATAGGCAAGGTGTTCAGTGCACCGAAGGGAACCTACTCAAGGTTTATGTGATGTGGCACTGACCATGCCACCCTGGTGTCACACCCTCTCACAAGCCACCGTCCCTTCCCACCACTCCTGCCCTGCTCCCTAACAAGGACCTGTTTGGAGCCGTGAGGTGCAGCCTGAAGCGTCTTCCTCACCCTTACCCAGGAGGACCCCCTCTGCTTTAACCTGCAGTTCCCACAAACCCACAAAACCTGTCCTGCCTGCCATCTCCTCCTGGAAGCTTCTTCCCACCATGTGTGGCTCTCCATGGTGACCCCCTGGCCTGTAATTATGGGGTGCTCTGCCCCTCTAGACCAGGAGCCCATCTGTGGGGACAGACAGAATTCCCAGCCCTGGCAGGTGTAGAATCTCCATAAACCAGTGTCATATAAATGACAGAACTCAGAGGGACCCATGCAAGGGCGTCTCCATGTGATCTACACGTGGCGGGACCATTCCTTCAGTTCTAAATCCTGGGAGGCGCTCACTTACTGCTGATCTCTTCCAGCAGCCAAAGCCAGTGTTACTTTTGCTGTTATAACTGCATTGCTACAAACTCATACATAACTCTCCTGAAGGCTTTGATTTTCCTGTCTCCATTTTCAATTCCTAAGCCAGGACCAGACTTCCTCAACAGGAACTACACTGACCCCTGGTGGGCACTGGGGAAATCTGAGGTGGCATTTTAGTTCCCACAATGTTGAGAGGATGCTCCTGCAGCTGGACGCTGGGTGTTCAGACACCGTGTAACAAAATGCCCCTCACAGCGAAGAATTCTCCTGGGTCCCCTGACTTCTGAGCATCTGATGAGCATTTATATAGTGGAAAAGCCTGTTTACAATCATCTGAGCTGAGAACTTAACTACATTTTACACATCATCCAGAGGGTTTTGGGGGCAGTATTTAATACATACTGAGTTATCAATGAATGCTGCTATTTTATAGATTGGCAAATAATTACACTTTGCTTTCTTCCTTTTATCTTTGTTGAGTGCTGTCTCCGATTTCTGGGCATCAGCTCAGTATGCTGCTGTGGTGCTGGAGCTGCCATCCCAGCCCTCCAGTGTCCATGGGCGTCTGTGGGGGTTGCACTCAGTGATCCTGTGGGTGGGTGAAGGGACCAGCCAAGTTTCCCAGCCTCCTCCTACCTGTGTCCCAGCACATGCATGCTGACATCCAGCATATTTCACTATGCACATGCTCCCACAAGGTCTGTGTTATATTACAGTTAGGGCACGCTACTGATCTTTTGAATCTATCTGTGTAGTAGGTGCGCCCCTGTCTATAAATTCTACTTTATGAGGGCCAAGGGAGCATGACACAAGGTGTGTTGTAAAATGCTGGGGCAGCTGGGGTGGAGGCCATGATCTGTAGAACACGAGGTGGTCCTTACTCTGGTGTCTTCTTCTGACCTCAAATCCCAACAGGTTCAGAGACAGAGCACCACAGGGAAAGGAAAGGGCTGGGGGTCTTGACAGCAATGTCCCTGACTGATTACCTGAATCAGCAAAAAAGCTGGACAGATTCTATTATGAGGAGTTACTCATTGGGGGTGGCACCTGTCAGGCTGGAAGGAATGGGGCTCTGAATTCTCCCCAGCGCCACGTGCACCAGGTGCGCCCATGCTGCTGGGCTGCCACCGACCCTGGAGCAATTCCACCTCCCAGCCTACTCCAGCCTTCCGCAGCAGTCCTGGGTCTTCCTTGTGAGTCCAAGGCTGTACCCACACCACGCCATGCATGAGCACCTGAGCTGCGTCCACTGTGCTGAGCAGTGGTCACCTTCCATGGTGAGCGTCCTACGGGGTAGATAAAAACTTCCCCATCTATTCCCTGAACGCAGCTCCCGCCACACAGAGATTCTTGGTACTGGCCCAAGTCTGCTTCATCTGAGACCGGGGGAAGGCAGAAAACTGCTCCTGGTTAAATCCAGTCACCAGATCCCGGGTGCCCCCATTTTGGGGAAGAAACTGTGCCATGAATCTGCCTACAGCTCTTTCTTCCTGTTTCGTGCCTGTGGATCTTGACACTTTGAGCTTCAGCACACACGTCTGTCCTGTCTGCAGGAATGGGGCAAGCTCATTCCTTCTGCAGGAGTCCCACAGGCCCTTCCACTCTCAGGAGACTTGAACCATGGTGAACTACAGACACCGCTGCCCCTGTGAGAGGCTTCTAGAAGCGACTGAACCTGCAGGCTGACTTGCTCCTGTGTATGAGGGCAAGCTATGCCTGTGACTTCCCTGTACTGACAGTCCAGCTCACTCCTTCAAATTCCACGCAGGGCAATGCTGGTTCAGAAGCTCCTGGCAATCTGTTTGCCTGTTTCATGGGCCAGCACAATAAATGCAGAAGGAGGGAGGAGGCAGCAGGAGGAGTTGAGACAGATGTGTTTCCTGTCTGCAGCAGTAACTTCCACGTGCATGGCGCCTTCCAGCTCATGCTATGCCTTCACTCACATTCCCTATGAAAACCTCCAAAGAACCTTTGTGGTTAATACCATCCTTCTCCCTTTCAGATGAGGAAATTGAGGGTCAGAGGGGCCAAGGCACTTGCCCAAGGTGACAGAGCAAAGCCAGAACTCACTACCAGGTCTTCCTCCCACTGCTGGACACTGAAAGGGAGGTGGCAGGTTCCTCAGAAGCAGAGGAGACAGGAATAGACAGGGATATGCACATTGAAGGTGAACTCCACAGCACTGAGGACCATCCAAGGAGGGCCCCCCACGGTGCATCCCACTCGGAAGGCACTTCCTGAATAGGGCACCCTTTGGAGTGAAATATTTCTGTGGAGGGACTCACCTGTCCTTGGTGCACCCCCTTCCCCTCCACCAGGAGCTGTCAGCCTTGGCTGAGATGTGCCCACTCACCCTTCACCAAGTCTTTGGGAAGAGAGGCCAGGAAACTGCACTGATCTAGACTTACAGAATTCACCATCATCTTGAAAGGCAAAGAAAAGCAAAATATCCTCGGTTATTTCCCTTCACAAGAAAATCTCAGCTGATCCTGGAAGATGACCCCTCATCCTGCTCACTAAGAACCTTGGGGAATCTAAGCACATCCGAATATATCTCCCTCATTGGTGGAGGCACGTTTCCACGTTTCACTACCAGATGGCAGATAGGGACGGCTGGGGCGCAGGGGCCTCTCCCTGGGAAAGCAGCTTTCATCCACTCAATGATCTGTCTCCAACTCAGAGGGGGCTCCAGGCCAGGTCTAGAAGGTGGTAGGAAGACTGATTTATTTGGAGGGGGAGTTCAGTAGTCCTTACACAGTGTGTTTAACACAAGTTACAAGACAACCCTGAGATCCTGCCGGCACGAAGCCCAGGCTGGTCGGGCCCTCCCTGGCTGGGCCAGGTGGGAGCCATGTGCAGCCAACACCTCTAGGGGAGAGGAGAGGGGACTGTGGTGCCACCAACATTTTTGGCTCATGGCTTGAAGTGCTCTCCAGTGTGTGTCCCCTAGGTCTGTGGGTGTGGCTGGAGGGTACTCAGGAGACCTGGGGCATCCAGGGTCTGGGCAAGACCTCCTGCAGTCAGGGCGAGACCAGGCTGGGGAGAGGAGGAGGCAGAACCGAACTCCAAGGAGCGCAGAATTCTGACTCAGAACCTTCCAGGTGGTCATAAGGGTGTGTGTGCGTGTGTAGGGTAGAATATATTTACCTGTATTAGCTCTAGTCACATCCTTTAAATATTTACACAGGAGTAGGAGCCTCCCTGGTATTCTTGCCCAAGGCTCACTAAGTAATAGAGCCTGGACAGCCCCAGTCCAAGCACCGTCACATCTCCCCTGGCTGCCAAGATCACCTCCTATCAGGTCCCTCTGCTCCCCCTCCTGACCCCGAGGCTCCAGTCTGGGCAGCCGGGGGAATTCCTAAACCTAAGGCAGATCTCACACCTGCCTGCACTTGGCCCAAACCCAATCTCCTCACCCCCTGGGTAAGGTCTATAAAGCTGTGTGACCTCTCGGGTCATGTTGGGCATTGTTCTCTGCCTGCACCCCCGGGTACATCCTCTGGCCCTAGCCCAGTTACCCTCCTTCTTTGTTGTTTTATGCTTGAGCTCCTCCAACCCTTCACTACCCAGCCCCTTGCACTCCCTATTCCTCTGTCTTCCTCCAGCCCTTCCTCGGGCTGCTTCCTTCTTCTTGCCCTTCAGGTCTTGGTTTCAGTGTCACATCAGAGAGGTCTTCATCAGCCAGGTGAAGGTAGATTCCACCATCCTCTCATCTCACTTCATCCTGTTTCAATTCCCTGCATGGCACCTACCCCAGGAGGCAGCAACCCTTTCTGTAGAGGGCCAGATGGTCTCTGTGGCAACTCAACTCTGCCATGTATGAACACCAGCCACAGAGAAGAGTGTGTAGCTGTGTCTCAATAAAACTTTATTTACAGAAGTAGGCAGTGGGTTGTAGGCCATTGTTTGCCACCCCTTGAGCTGACTTACACATTTTTCTTATCGGTTTCCTAGCTGGGTTCTGCCGATTTTGTTCACTGTGGTCTCTGCAGTGCCTATAACAGCTCTTACAGTAGACACTGGAAATATCTTTTCAGTGTGTGAGTGAGTGAATGTTATTTGGTAACTGTGTTGCTCTTTGAAGCCCTGGTAAATCTCCTAGTTTCTACTTTTCTTTCTTCCAGTGCTATTTTTTTCCCCAGCAACTTAGCTTTCACTTTCTCATCAGACAAGAGGACTAAACATTAGCAAGCTGATGGGGAAGACCATTCACGGTCTGGGAAGGCCAGATAAGAGCACTGAGAGGCGATGTGGCCTCGCCCATGTGGCAGGGTGCAGTAAGACTGCACGGATGGTGCAGCAACTTTTAATTATGCAAATGCAGTTTACAGGTGGTGAATTTTTCAATCTGGGCAGCTCCCAAATTGTTTTCATTTTTCAAAATATTCCTGGCCACCTTTCTTCACTGTTGGGTCTTAGGTTTAGTAAAAGCAAACTACTTTTTTTTTTTTTTTTTGAGACAGAGTCTTACTCTGTCACCCAGGCTGGAATGCAGTGGCATGATCTCAGTGCACTGCAACCTCCACCTCCTGGGTTCAAGCGATTCTACTGCCTCAGCATCCCAAGTAGCTGGGACTACAGGCACGCACCACCATCTCTGGCTAATTTTTTTTGTATTTTAATTTTAATTTTTTTGTAGAGACAGGGTTTCACCATGTTGTCCAGGCTGGTTTTGAACTACTGACCTCAGGTGATCTGCCTGCCTCAGCCTCCCAAAGTGCTGGGATTACAGGCGTGAGCCACCGCACCCAGCCTACTTTTAATTTCAGGCTTACGGAAAATCTGATTAGAAGGACGACCAAACAAAATAAAAATAAGCCAACTCCTCAACCCCCTTGAAATTCTTATTTTAAAATCAGGTAAGAATGGGGCTTGCAGTGATTATAGTAAAAATGGATGCTGATATAAAATCTAGATCAACCCCTCTCCCATAGAAGGGGTCCCTCCTTTCTTCTAGAAGGAGAACTGGGTTTGGCTGAGCAACAACACAGTCCTCAGGCAGGTTTGGACAGCTGCATGGGGCTTTGTTACTGACTGAGCACAAGGAAGTAGAAGGTACAACTTCCTTCTGTGATAAAGTGGTACCTACAGCCAAGCAGGGGCTCTCAGGGATCCCCCAAAGCAATGATGAACCTATCAACAACCTTTGGGAGGGAGAAGCAGACTTCATCTCTAGCATTTGCTGATTCCTGCGGTGCAAATGCTCCCTCCCTGGCTGATTTCAAGACTCCCATGTGATGTCACCAGGTTGGGAAGACAAGTTCGGCTCTCAGGGACAGCACCAGAGGCTCCTGCACACCACTGCCCCAGTTCACTCAATGTGGAGGTGGGTCAGAGTCGATCCCATGCAGCTCAGCCCTGCCCCAGGTTCCTTCTTCCCCAAGAGCTGTAGCCTTGGCCTCAGCAGTCTTCAGTGCTCCTGCCCCTTGAACTCTCCAGTGATCAAAACAGCCAGTCCCTCTCCCCTGCACACATCTTCCACTACTGTGGGCAAACAGGATGATTTTGGTTCTATTTCCAGATGCCAAATCCCATTGCTTCCCTAGCAAATATAGTTTAAAGACACATTCCTAGGCAATGTCAACTGATGAGAGCTCAGAGCATAGATAGAAAGTATTTCTTTTGCTCAATTGGCCCATTTGGAAACCAAATAAAATGGCAGGCAATGTAGGGCCACCATCCTCAGCTGTCCCAGATACAGATCTCTCCCCAGGATTGTGCTTTGGATCAACCTGCAGTGGTTCTTGCAGAGTGTGGTAGCACCCTAGGGGCTGAGGGAAAATACGTGGAAGGATTCTTTTGGTTTTCACAATATGGCTGTAGGGAACGCTAGCATGTTAGATGCTTGGAGGCCAGGGACAAGAAACATCCTGCAAGGACAGGGCCTCCCAGTCACCCAAACTGCCAACAGCATCCAGTGAGAAACACTGGGGAATATCAAAGAGAAATGAATGGAAAGGAAAATGGTCCTAAGATGCTCTGCAGGGTGAATGACTTCTTTCCCTTCCCCTCCCCCATCATGTACCCGATTATCTCCTCCTCCAGGTGACCCGAGTTAGAACTGCAGGTCAGTCCCCTTCCTGGTGTCCTCCACAGGCACTGCCTGCTCCTGGGCTCCCACCACAATCCTCAGCGATGCATTCTCCAAGGAAGCTGCTGCAACAGCTCAGTCATTTCCAATAACCAAATTCCAGTACCGGGTGTGCCCAGGTGCCAAGCAGTTACTTGCATGGGGATTTATATTCATACACAAGGAAGAAAGACCGCGATTAGCAATGCTTGGCAGACAACTCCTCCCATTCTGGCTAATCAAGAGCTAACGTCGAGAGCCCACTGAGGGATGATGAAGACAAACAAATTCCAGGGGCTCTTTGAACACAGCATCTAGAAGATTCTGAGGGAATTAGAACCCTGGGCCTCCCCACGGGAAGATGATCCCTGTGCACTACAAAGCAGGGCGGCTCAGCACAGGCACAGCAGCCAGTGTGGAAAAGACGCATCCCACCTGGCCAGGAATCTGCCCTGGAGCCCCCCGAGCCCATTGATTAAAAGCAGATCACAGGTATTTCCAGGTCAGGTCAGGACCTCAGGTCTGCACTGATTAGCATGCTGCTCACCTCTGTGAATCCGGGTTTCCTGCAGCAACATTCCCCTCTGTAAACCTTGGGGATGTTGTAAAATCACAGTGCCCCCTACACACACTGAGGACTCAATGGTGGCTGTCATCACAAATGACACTCAGGGTGCCCAGCCACAGGGGCCACTGCTGCACCTCACAGCTGTTCCAGAGTGGTCTGCAGGGTTCCAACAATAGCAAGAAACACGTGGTGCTTACTGTGTGCAGGCACTGTGCAAGGGACATCCTCTACATTGACCCATCCAACCCTTATCACGGTCGTGGGAGGTAGCAGCTGACTCAACCATTTGACAAGCAAGGACACTGAGGCACAGAGCTGTTGAGCAGCTTGCTAGCTCACCCAGCTAGAATGTGGCGGAGCTGGAGTTGGATCCCAGGCCATCTGACCTCCAGTCTCTGCTCTCAGGCACTACTCTGTATTTTGCTTCTACATAAAGATGAGGGGGGATTTTTCACTGGATTCTGGGTGCTAAGGGGGATGTTGTCCTTTGATTAGGGCATTAAGATGACTATTCTGACCAGGTGCAGTGGCTCACACCTGTAATCCCACTGCTTTGGGAGGCCAAAGTAGGAAGATCACTAAAAGCCAGGAGTTACAGACAGCCTGGGCAATGTATTGAGACAGCCAGGAGTTAGAGACAGCCTGGGCAATGTATTGAGACATTGTTGCTAATACAAATGTTAAAAATTAGCCAGGTGGGTGTGGAGACACGTGCCTGACGTGCCTGTAGTCCTAGCTACTTGGGAGGCTGAAGCAAGAGGATCACTGGAGCCCGGGAGTTTGACGCTGCAGTGAGCCCTGACTGCGCCACTGCACTCCAGCCTGAGCCGCAGAGCAAGACCTCATCTCAAAATAAAAAAAAAAAAAGAAGAAAAAAAGGTGACTATTCTTTTCCTTGACCCCTCCTTTAGAGAAAAAGACCACAGGATAATGGTAAAACATAAAATAATATTTTGTATTTTATAGTTTTTTCTATTTTATAAACTATAAAATATATTTTATATTTTTGTACTTTGTATTTTATAGCTGTAATAGTCCACTTCCCATCTCTTTTAAAAATCTAGGCACCAAAAACAAAGGTACCAATGGATAGAAGAAAAGAAAATCCCAAACTGAGACAGGGTGAGAGCCCGCCCCCAGAAATTCAGAATTCTAAATGGGAACAAGCCCCTTTCATCGCTGAGGATTTGGAGGAAGCGCCGCAGCAAGGTGCTTTGCATCCCTACTCCTCTCTATGCCAGTCATCTAAGCAGGCTGCAGAAAACGGGGACAGAGGATGGGAGAAGGACCTCCCACCCACCGATCCGACCATCCCCGGCTAGCGCAACACTGCTCTCCCTCGGTCCTTTTTCTGGGCATTCCTTCACTGTTTTCAGACTCATCCAGGAAGGGTATATGTGGGTTTGCATCTCACACAGTAAGCTACTTTTAAGTCAAAGAAGGGACCATTGCTAAGGGGGCATGGGCAGCAGAACACAGCACAGCCCACGAGACGCCTCCTCCCTCTGCATGAGGTGGGTGTCCCGAGTGACCTGATGGGGTGTTGCAGGTCACCGTGCTGCAGCTGAGTGTCTGCCTCACAATGAGCTGACTGCAGGTCCCCCTGGCCCCTGCTCTGTGATACAATTTCTTAGATGGTAAACAGCACTTGAAGTTGAGAGCGAATGTGGTAAGCGGATTTCCAGAGGGCGGTAGTGGTGGAAGTGCTGGTGCTGTGTGAGCTGAGCCAGGGCATCACACACCTGGGAGGGCACAGCATGGGGACTCAGGGATGCAAGCCAGGTGCCAGGCACTGCAGGTGGGTTTGCAGCCTCTCTGTGTGGAAACCTGAGCACATCTGACCAAGCAGGCTTATGCACTCGGTAAAGCTGTCAGGCCTGTCGAAGAAGCCTTTCACCCTTCCTTAATAGTGTTTCTTCCTACTAGTGGAGCATAATAGAGACCTAATAACTGACAGGAAAAAAAACTGTGCTCTTTTAGCCTGTGCAAAAAACAGACTTCTCTTCTCCTTTCACTATCAATGGATGCTGCCCGGGTAATGGATGTACACTGGCCTATAGGCGTGAGATTCTGTGCCCAATGCAGGGCCCCCTGCTATGTAATCCAGCAAAAGCCAGAGGTTGCAAACCGGGGCCTGTGTTGTGTCTCTGGTTTGGCTGGTCCTCTGCTTCAAAGACAGTGAATTTTAAACTTAGGAAACTCTATGAAAAGGCTCATTCTTGAATGCTAACCATGACTCACGGGCTCTCCCTTGCCCCTGCTTGTTTTGCCTGTAAACAAAAAGGTTTACCTTGAGTTTCTAGTCCAAATTCGCAGGCATAATGACACAGTCCATAATGGTACAGAGTGAGAAATCACTAAGCCCATAATTGTAATTTATGAATTTCTGGTAAGAACAGGTGAGTAAGGCTAGGGAAATTTTACCTGACTTACCTCTTTCTGGATTTTCCAGGACAAAGGGGAAACTGAATGGCAGCTCTCAGAGGTTATTAACATCTGCTCAGTGCCTCTGAGGCCAGTTCTCAGAATCCAAAGCAGAAGGGTATGAAAATCAATCACCCATGATTTTACCCCTGCCAGGTCAACTCCAAAGGGTTTTAATATGCATATATGAAGTGTGTCTCTCCAAGTCTATATTCTGCATGAGGAAAGAAATTATCCCAATCTGTGGCCCCCCTGCCCCTGGCAAGACCACAGGACAAGTATGAAAATTCAAACTTCAGGGGCTGTGAAGGTTATGACCTCACCGCTTCTCCCCCAGGCACTTCTCAGTCTATGTGGCAAGAACTTTGTGGGATATCTGGAGCATATTTTGGACATTATCTTCTCAGCAAGCACTTAAACCAACTGAATTATCATTTTATTTCTAGTTTGTGGTTTTTAAAAAAAATGATTACCATTGTTATAACATTTTTAAAAAAATACAGTAATTAAACTTTTTTTAAATACAGTAATGGTTAAAGAAGAAAATGTTGAGTTTAATAGCAAAATGGAAAAACAACACTTCTATCATTTTCTTTCTATGCATTTTAACATAGTAGAGATTATTACGTATATACAATCTGTCTTCTGCTTTGAAGCCCAGTGACCCCCCCAAGCAATAAACTCCTATTAGTAAAACTTCTTAAAATATTTAAAAGGCCAAAGCCATTCTATTCTATGGCTGTAGGACCCTTTACTAGACATTACTATGGGTTATCTGTGCTTCCAATTTTTATTACTGTATTATAAATAATACTGTGGTGAACATCTTTAAGCATAAAACAGAGTTCCTAGATTAAAGGGTATGGCTATTGTGAAGTCTCCTGACACAACTGTTATGTGGTAGGCTGGAAAGGGTACACCTGCCTTTACTTATTTCTGTCATGTTTCTTTAAGCCTTAGAGCAACAATGTTTGATAAACAGGAGCTTAACAGCCATCTTGGAGCTCAAACATAAGAAGGAAAGAGGCAGAGTCAGCGTCCTCATTCTCTGCTACTTTGTGGGAGTGGTTTATTATAGAGAGAATGGGAGAAGGAAAACCAGGCACAGCAACTGCAAACAGGCTAAATGATTTCCAAGTCCAAATAGAGAAGAAAACAGATAGGGAGCTGATGCATTTATACCGACTGACATGCAAACCACAGGACAGGGACCACTGTTCCTAAAACCTGGCTGTCTAGAGCCTCGTTTTGCTCATTCTCAAATAAGGAAAAAGACTGAGACTTTTTCACATAAACACGGGTAGAGAACTTCAGACCCATAAACAGAACTTCTCACCTTTCGAAGTCTTGCAAGGAGACCTGCTACGTGCTCGTGCTGTTCCGATCTAGCAAGATCTTCTGCCGTCTTTCCATCCTATTGGAGAAAAATGCATTAGTTCTTTTCTCTGAAAAGGAGAGCTGTGTGTGTTCCATACCCCCATTCCGTGGGTCTGAGGCAGAAACAAGCATAGCAGGTGTGAGAAGCAAGCCAGACAAGCAAGAGCATGTCTTGGTGTGTTTCTCTGGCTGTGCAATCCTTATTTCACTTGACTGTCCAGGACAGGAAGGTAAGAAGCAGGAACAAAGCACATGCTGGTGTCTTCCTGTCCAACAGCGACACCTTTCAGGTCCACCGGTTTAATAACAACTCAACAGCCCCCTCAGCTGGCTGGTTCCTCCCTGTCCTGAACCCCTCTCTCCAATCTCCAATCAGGCAGACAGTAAAGATTCTCAGGTGCCAAATTCTAGTTAGTGCAAGCTACTGTGTTACAATCCTTAAAGGGACAAACTCAATTCTTGCATGATACCAGCTCCTGGTAATTACTGTGCATTTCAAAGGAAATACTTAGTTTGACAGGCAATTTTGATTGAAAGATTTTTTGGTGAACAGCAAACAAGGAAATAAGAGTCCACAGCACTTTTATGCTTGCTTTTTATTTAGAGATTTTTTCATAGGCTGCAGTTTCACACTGAATAAATTTGTTTCTGTATCTACACCATGAACATACACGATGACAGCAAGTATTTATTGAACACCACCTCATAATATGTGCCCGACCCAGCTCTCAGTGCTCTGCAAGCCTCAGTCCTTGAAGTCACCCCTGGGAGGCAGAAGCTGTCACTGTTCCCCTGCCACTGGGGAGAAAAGGGACATGTAGGGGCTGTTCTGTTGCAGTTTTAGAGATCACTAAAAATTCAAAAGTAGAAAAGATGAAAAGCAATTTAAAAAAATGAAAATGAATGTTTTTTTTTTTAAAATAAAAAAGTAAGGATCTGGTTTATCTATCAGTGTGTATCAATAACAAAGTTGCATCCCTGTAGAAGCTTAGGGATATCCGAAATCTACTTAACAGCAACCTCTCAGTTCCTCAACCCAAGTCACTCCCGGAGTCATGCCTGGGGTCCCATTCAGACAGTGTTGCTCAATCTTGCCAACACTGACATTTTGCACAGGCAATTCTCTGTTGCTGGGCCTGTCTTGTGCCTCTTAGAAATTTTAGTAGCATCTCTGGTTTCTACACACTAGGTGGCAGTAGCACCCCCTAACTCCCAGTTGTGACAACCAAATAGGCATTGGAAATTGTTGGGGGTGGGGGCAAAATTGCCTTGCTGAGAACCACTGCCTTAGGCTGCCAGTTGAAGCCCAGGTGGCTGCTCCGGTGGAGGCTTGCTGTGCAGTTAGAACTGCCCGTTTCTCTCTGTTCCTTTAAATTCCTGAAATATCCAAATATCCCCCAGTGGGCAGGCCAGGGCTTCAGGCTTGCTTTGGGGGTGAATTAAGTGCCTTATCAGACACTGCATCTCCAACCAGGGATCCATGCCAAATGCTCTAGTTTTTTTTTATGGACACAAGAAAAGTCAATAAAGAGAAGGGCGTTCTCCATTACACTCTGGAATCACCTGTAAAACTTGAAAATATCCTGTCGCCCAGCTCCCACACAGGCACTGCTGTCAGCAGTATGGGGTACATCCTGGGCTCCCAGGTTAATTCTATTATGCAGCAAGGTTTGGGAACCACTGCCCTAGTTAGAAGAAATCTGAGCCTTGACTAAGTTTCCTGCCCCTGACATGTCTGAACAGGACGTTCCTCTTGCAGAGCTCAGATGCACACAAAACACAGGCAGAGGCCTTTCGCCGACAGGATGAACTCTCCACTGTTCAACCTCTTCAAAGTCAAGAGAACCACCATCAACAATACTTCCTCACAGCCAGGCATGGTGGCTCATGCCTGTAATCCTAGCACTTTGGGAGGCTGAGGTAGGTGGATCATCTGAGGTCAGGAGTTTGAGACCAGCCTGCCCAACATGGTGAAACCCCGTCTCTACTAAAAATATAAAAATCAGCCAGGTGTGGTGGTGCATGCCTGTAATTCCAGATACTCAGGAGGCTGAGACATAAGAATCGCTTGAACCTGGGAGGCAGAGGTTGCAGTGAGCCGAGATCGTGCCACTGTACTCCAGCCTGGGCGACAGAATGAGACTCCGTCTCAAGAAAAAAAAATATTATATATATATAAAATAAAAATGTTTCTCACATTTGCACTGCACTTTACAGCTTGCAAAACATGTTGCTCTAAAGGACACTATTCAGACTTTCAACAGAAATGCCTGGCAGTGCAGGAGACAGTCTAAAGTTGGGAGAAGACCCAGTTTGAAGTCCTGAACCCACCCCTCACCGGCTATGTGGTGGGTCACTCAGCCTTCCCAAGCCTGGGTTTCCTCATCTGCAAGATGGAAAATGGCACCCTCCCTGCACAGGTTCTTGAGCAGGTGAGAGAAAACCAAATGGAAAGAACCAGCACAGTGCCAGGCACAGAAGAAGCAAGCAGTGTTGGAAATTATTCGTAGAAGAGCTGAGAATTGCCCTAACTACCTGGCCTTCTGTCTGAGAGGGAAAGGGGCAGAAGTCAGATGTCTGCATTTCGATCTTGGCTCTACTGGACACCCCGACGGAGGCTGCAAAAGCAACACTTACACTTGCTGCCCTCCTCCTTACCAACAGGACTCATGGACTCAATGAAGTGCATGCATTGAAAAGATATAGAAAGATGGCCAAGTGTCTCGGCACTCAGCTGTCCATCATCTCAACGTGAGCCTTGGGGACCAAGTGGCTGCAGAAGGGTGAGTTGGGTCCAGAAATCATGGTGTCTCTTGTGCACCAGCAGCCCCCAACACTACATTCTAGACTGTGGGCAGTGATTCTCAAGTTGGCCCCATGACATAGAAAGAAATCCATGGAAAGGTGAAAGGCCACTTCACTTATTGTGTTCAAGAAGCCAGAGCCCCACAGGCCAGCCAGTTTTAGGAGCCTGCCCTTCACAGACATGCTGCTTATTGACGTCTGGGGAAATGCTCACAGTCAGGACTTCTAGTGACACGTGTAATATGCTTTGCAAAGGAACGGATGGGGTTTCAACTGAGGCAAGCATTGACAGGGAAACCTATTTGTGTATCCCCAGTGAAAAGATGATCTGAAAGAATGTGCACAGTCATTTAAACATCTTTAGATAATGTTGCGGAAAATACGGATTTTTTGTTAACCTACAGAATTATAAGGGCTCATCTCCTTAGCACTCGGTCAACAAACACTCCATGTCCTGCCTGGACTATGGTGCCATTCATTTTTTCCTTCCTTCCTTCGTACTTTCATCTAGCAGGTATTTACTGAGTGTGTATTATGCACAGTCCTATGGATACAGCAGTGAATAAAACCAACAAAAGTCCCTATTTTCATGGGATCCAGAATCTAGTGGGGAGGGCCGACAAGAAACAAATAGGTGAGTAAAATGCAGTAGGTCAGGTAGTGATAGGTGCTATGAAGAAAAACGGGGCAGGGGAGATGAGGGGCAGCCCTGGGGGGTGGGGGAGGGATAGGATTTAAAATAGGGTGGTCCAGAAAGGCCTCCCTGAGAAGGTGAAGCTCGAGTCAAAACCTGCAGAAGGTGAGAGCGCAAATCACATGGTTACCTGGGGAAGGGCCGCTCAGGCCCGAGAATAGCAAGTGCAAAGGCCCCAGGGCGGTGGATGGCAGCACTTTTGAAGAATGTCAAGGAAGCTCATGGGGCTGATGCGGAGGGAGAGGGGAGGAGGCAGAACAGGAGATGGGGGTCAGGGAGGCAATGTCAGGGGCAGATCCTTGGGGAAGCCCCCATTTGAAGGGCTCTGATTCCCATGAGAAGCTGCTAGAGCATCTGAGCAAGAAGGACGAGATCTGACTTATGTCTGACCAGGTGGCTGCGTGGGGACCAGGCTGTGGACAGGTAAGGGTGGAAGCAGGGAGCCCACTTACGAGGCAGCAATGAATTCCCAGTGATCCCTGCCCAAGGGCTCACTCCTCCTAGGAGAAATCAGGATACGATTCCAATAGAGCAAGGAAGGCGAAGGGACTACCAGCCCATAGGGGCAAATCACACACGCCGGAGAGGCTGGGACAGAGGAGTTTTCCTGGGCTGGAGGTGAATGTTGATGGATGAGGAGGAGTGGGTGCCACGGAGTCTTCCCTGAATGTTATGGGCTGTGTGCCCGCATGCCCGTAGCGGGCATTCCAAGTCTCTCTCACTCTGAAGGCAGAGTGCCATCAGGTACCCTCAGGGCAGAAGTGGGCAGAGAGATGTGTGCCTGTGTGTACTGACGCTGTGGGCACATTATGCGCAGGGGGTGAAGGGGGAAAGGGGAGTCCAGGGTGAAAGAACAGCAGGTGACAACTCCATGATGGGGGAGCCGGCAGGGGCTTCCCAGGACCCGGCCACAACTGAAGGGGTGCAGAGGGGAAGGGGAGGCTGGGCAGAGGCTGCAGAGGTCACATCCTGAAGGCAGAGGAGCCCTAGATGGAGGTGAAAGTGGAGCCCACCGAGTGGCTGGCATTTCTAGAAAGAGAACCGTGGGGCTGGGATGGACTGGTCCCAAGGGGCAGGAGGCTACCATGCAGGGGTGGGTTAAGAGTCCGATTGGTCTGGAGGAGACTAAGGTTAAGGGTGACACCCTTAACCAGGTGGGGGCTGGAGGGGCGGGTGCTTCGTGGTCATGGAGAATTGGGAGGAAACTTAGTAGGCTGCCGGCTAGATGCAAACAGGTGAGGAGAGAGTAAGGAGGGTTTCCGTGATCCTGGGCAGGGTGACAGACAGGTGCTGAAGCCCTTTGCAGAGGCTGAACACTGGGGTGGAGGACGCACAGAACTGGAGGGAGGGATCCTGGTGTGGGGGGTGCCAAGGGTCTCTGAAGGTGCTGTGTAAGGCTGGCACTCAGGGGCAAGCAGGGACCAGAGACCTGAGCATGGGCCTCAGTGTTGGACAGCTGCAAGTCTGGGGGCCAGAGAGGGCCAGGGAGATGGAGAGGGAGAAGATGGACCAGCAGGAAACAGAGGCCTGGGGAGAAGCAGGACGCGGGGACTTTCTCATCCCAGGCAGGAGTGTCAGGGTGCACCAAGGGCGCCCAGTCCTGGGGATATCCAGTGAAAGAGGCTCAGGGGCAGTGGCTGGGGCTTGGGTGGAAAGATAACAAGGAAGCAAAAGGAAGAGCTGGCTTCGAATCAGGGACGGGCTCACAGTGGGCGGGAGCGGAGGCAACAGCTGGGCCAGGCTCATGGGGGCTTTGGGGTGGCTGGGAAAGTTCTATTCTTGACCTGCGTGGAATTCAAAGGTGTTTGTCTTATGGAAACCCACTAAGCTTTATATTGGTTTATGTGCTTTTTTCTATTTATGTTTTATAGTAAGAAAGTTTAGAATGAAAGCTGTCAGGAGGTGAGTGGGGACTCTGCTGAGGGTTACGTGGAATGGAAGGCAAGACAGTGGAGGGTGCAGGAGTAGGGGAGGCAAGGACAAAGAGGGGACAGGACACGCAGACTTGTTCAGGTCATCCTGGCTGAGGACTCAGCGGAGCAGGAAGGCGGCAGCAGGGGGCGCTGGTGGTCAAGGGTGGTTCTGAAGGAGAGGAAGATGGAACTGCTTCTGGAGGGTAGGAGGAAGGCCTAGGTGCTGGGCCTTCCAGGAAGACCAGAGGCCCCTCCCTAGGCCTTGACTCAGCCTGAAACCTGGGGAGTAAGGATGCGCTGTGAGTGCACAGAAGGAAAAAGCTTTGTATAAACCAAAGAACGTGAAAGATCTCAATAATTTAAGAATACTGGAAGTCCTCACCAGATCAACTAGGCAAGAGAAATAGAGGCATCCAAATTGGAAAAGAGGAAGTCAAATTATCCCTGTTTGCTGATGATATGATTTTATATCTAGAAAACCCTGAGGATGTCACCAAAAAATTCTTAGAGTTAATAAATTAATTCAGTAAAATTTCAGAATACAAAATTAACATACAGAAATCAGTAGAGTTCCTACATACCAATGACAATCCAGCCCCAAATCAGGAAGGCAATCCCATTTACAATAGCTACCAAAAAAAAAAAAAAAAAAAAAAAAAAAATCTAGGAATATATTTAACCAAGGAGGTGAAAGATCTCTACAAGGTAAACTAAAAAACACTAATGAAACAAATTGTAGATGACACAAACAAATGGAAAAACATCCTGTGCTCACAGATGGGAAGAATTAATATTGTTAAAATGACCATACTGCCCGAAACAATCTACAGATTCAATGCAATCCCCATCAAAATACCCACCTCATTTTTCACAGAATTAGAAAAAACAACTCTAAAGTTCATATGAAACCACAAAAGGGCCTAAATAGCCAAAGTAATCCTAAGCAAAAAGAGCAAAGCTGGAGACATCATATTGCCTAATTTCAAATTACACTAGATGGCTATAGTAACCAAAACAGCATGGTACCCACATAAAAACAGACAATGGAATAGAACAGAATAGGGAACCCAGAAATATAGCCACATGCTTACAGCCAACTGTTCTCTGACAAAATTGATAAGAACATACACTGGAAAAAGGCCACCCTTTTCAATAAAGAATGCTGGGAAAGTTGGATAGCTATTTGCAGAAAAATGAAACTGTATCCTTCTCTCTCACCATTTGCAGAAGTCACCTCAAGATAGATTAAAGACTTAAATGGAAGATCTTAAATTATAAAAATACTGGAGGAAAACTAAGGGAAAACTTTCTAAACATGGGTCTAGGCAAATAATTCATGACTAAGACCTCAAAAGCATAGGGAACATAACTAAAAATAGACGAACAGGACTTAAACTAAAAGCTTCTGTACAGCAAAAGAAATAATCAACAGAGTGAACAGACAACTTGCAGAATGAGAGAAAATATTCGCAAACTCTACATTCGACAGGGAACTAACATCCAGAATGTACCAGGAACTCAAACAATTCAACACAATAAAAACCCCCAAATAATCCCACTTAAAAGTGGGCTAAGGACATGAAGAGACATTTTTCAAAAGAAGACAGCCAACAAACATGAAAAGCATGTTCAACATCACCAATCATCAGAGACATGCAAGTTAAAACCACAATGAGTATCACCTTAACACCAATCAGAATGGCCATTACTAAAAAGTCAAAAAATAACAGATGTTGGGGAGGATGCAGAGAAAGGGAACTTTTATACATTGTTGGTGGGAATGTAAATTAGTACAACCTCTATGGAAATCATAGAGAAGTTATGCATGGCAACTTCTCAAATGACTAAAAATAGAACTCCCATTCGTTCCAGCAACCCCACTACTGGGTATCTACCTGAAGGAAAATAAATCATTATGTCAAAAAGATACCTGCACTTGTATATTCACTACAGGACTATTCACAGTAGCAAAGGTAGGGAATCAAACTAAGTGTCCATCAACAGAGGACTGGACTTAAAAATTGTGGTATATGTACACAGTGGAATACTACTTGGCCATTAAGAAAAGGAAATCAGGCTGGGCGCGGTGACTCACGCCTGTAATCCCAGCACTTTGGGAGGCCGAGGTGGGCGGATCACAAGATCAGGAGCTCCAGACCATCCTGGCCAACATGGTGAAACCTGTCTCTACCAAAAATACAAAAATTAGCTGGGCATGGTGGCTTGCACCTGTAGTCCCAGCTACTTGGGAGGCTGAGGCAGGAGAATCACTTGAACCTGGGAGGCAGAGGTTGCAGTGAGCCGAGATTGCCTCACTGCATTCCAGCCTGGTGACAGAGCGAGACTGTCTCAAAAAACAAAAACAAAAACAAAAAAATAAAAAAATAAAGAAAAAAGAAAAGGAAATAATGTCCTTTGTAGCAACATGGATGGAAATGGAGGCCGTTATCCTAAGTGAAACAATTGAGACACAGAAAACCAAATATCACATGCTGTCACTTAAAGTGGGCACTAAATGATGTGTACACAGGGAAGAACAGTGTGGAATGATAGACAACGGGGACTTGGAGGGGTGAAGAGGAGGGAAGCATGTGGAGGATGGGAGTTTGTTTGGTGGGTACAGTGTGCTTTGCTCCAGTGATGGACACACTGAAGACCCTGACTTCACCCCAGTGTAATATATCAGTGGAGAAAATTGCACTTGTACCCCATGAAAATATAAAATAATAAATCAATCAATAAATTTATTGACAGGTTAGTATGATAATATTTGCATACCTTGTGCTAATATATTATTGAAATTCATTTCCTCCGTTTCTTTTTCCTTCTTCCATGTGGCTGCTAGGAAACTTAAACCGAGGGATGTGGTGTGGTCACGTTTCTGAGGGCGACATCCCCAGTAAGGCCCTCCAGTCTGGAGGATCTCCCTGGCCCTGCGGAACCCTCCCCTGGCTGCCCCGCGGGAGAGGAAGCCCCGGTTCCCTGCGGGGAAGGCCGGGCCCACCCAGCTCTGCTCACTCTCCCATCTCCTGGGCCTCCACGCCGGCTCCAGACATTGCGCTCCCACCGCAGGAGGGCACTGGAGGCCGCTGAGCCCTGGTCCTGAACAGGGCGATCCTCCCGGGACTCTGTCTGGCAGAGACGGCGCCTGGCCTGCAGGTTCCAGCGATGCCTCCCGCAGGGGCACCCCCAGCCCCTGTCCATGCCCTCAGGACCCGCTCCTTCCTGTCATCACGCAGTCCCATTCAGTGACTGTAATTGACGGCTATGACTCTCAGGTCAGCATCCTTCTCCCATTTCCAGAAGTCTCCTGAGGGGCACGTGCCTGTCTTGTCCCTCTGGACTCCCTGCTCTCACCGCGCCCCCAGTGTGTGCGGAGTGACTGCGGGTGCGGTGTGTGTAGAGTGACTGAGGGGGCTGCAGAATGAGCGCTGCAGGTGCGGCTCCGAGGTTAGCTCTGGGCACCGTGGGAGGGTCCTGGGGACAGAAGATGCTTTTCCTGCGGTGGGAAGCGGGAGAGCGAGGAGGTGCACGGAGGGACCTGAGGAGGAGCCAGGCAGGGACCACCGATACAGATGTCGTGGGGAAGGGCAGAGGGGCCTGCGGCTCACGGAGGGACCCCACACAGGGGGCCGCACATTTCAGCAGCCCCAACCCGCACTGCGGTAATCTGCAGCGTCAGCTGCTGGCATCTTCAATAATGGCCTGGCTGGGTCTTTCATGAGGCCACACATAGGACAAAAATATTTCTTCGTCTTGAAAATGCATATAAATGCTCTGTTAGGGAGTAACTGGAACCTGTGCCCAAGCATGGCTGGGTAGGGCTTGACAATGGCCAACCAGATCTAGCAAGGCAGGCACAGCAGGGTGATGTGGGTATGGTGTGTGCGTTTGTGGTGGGTGACCACATGCCCCAGAAAGGGGCCTCATCCCATGTGAAGTACTGGTAATAACTGGGCCAGCAGCGAAGGCACAGAGCTGGGCCCCCCACTGCACAGATCAGACCTATTCCTTCTGGGGAGGGAATGACATCCCGGTAACATGAGTGCATACGGGGAGGCGACATCCTAGCCCCAGCGGTCAGCAAACAATTTCTGTCAAGGGCCAGGCAAGTAGGTGTTTTGGCTCTGTGGCCCATATGGTCTCTGTCACAACTGCTCAGCTCTGACACCTGGCGTGGAAGCTGCGAGGGCCAATACAAACCTTGGGCATGGCTGTGTCCCAATAAGACTTCATTTACAAAAACCAGCAGTGGCATATGGCCCGTGGGCCATGGTTTGCTAACCTCTGGATGATCTCCAGGAAATGAGGCTCTCTTCCAGCCTCAGGGCCTGAGGTGGGCTGACACATTAAAGCACCACTTGGTCTCCTCAGAGAATCACGCTCTGTCAGCAAAGCTCTAATCTGTGACTCTCCCACAAAGACTGGACGGTCAGCCTACTCTCAGGCCAGCAAGCACTCTAATGGTAATATTTCACTCCAGCCATAAAATTGCAACCATACCTTATTAGCTGATGCATTTTCCTTCTTGGGTATTTCATGAAATGTGAATCAAAGGGTTTCCTCAGCAGGGAGGTGCTAGGTCTGGCATCCGGAACAGGGAGTGAGGGAACTGAACAGATCTCACTTAAAATACTCCACAGGCCTAAAGCAAAGCCGGACTCTAAGCAACTCCCGCTTATGGCACCCGGCAGCCTGGTCTTGTGGGGCAAACGTGGAGACTGCACCCAACACCCACTGAGGATTCTTCCTCCCCCAGCTCCTTCTAAAGGGCAGGGGCTCCAGCACCCTGGGGCAGAGGAGCATTTAGGAAGGGGAAGTACACACACCCCACAATGCAGGGGCCCTGGTGTGTGACACGAAAAACAAAAAGGCCAGCGGGAAGCAGCGGAATCCCTGGCAGAGCAGGGTGTGGTGAGATGAGAAGAGGAGGAACATTAAGGAGACATTAGGCTGGGCATGTGTGGGCAAATGTCTGTGTTACTGCAATGGAGGAGCTGCGGCTGAAGCCTGGCTGCTTTAGAATGCAGAGTTGCCATGCAAGCCCTGTCCCTCCTGCTCTGGAGGCGCCAGAGGCTCCCAGCAGCTCCCTCCTGCACGAAGCCCTGTGGGCACTCACCGCGGTCAGCGCCTCCACGCTGGCTCCCATCAGACAGAGATACCGGACAACGTCTAGGATTCCGTTGTTGGCCGCAAGGTGCAGAGGTGTTCGTCCATACTGGGAAGAGAGAAAAAAGGCCAAAGGTCATTCTTCTCACGCAGTTGCTGAGGATGACATTCCGGAGATACAAGCTTAAGGAAGGGGTCAGGGCCCACCAGAAAGGAGGAAGGAGCCATCTCCCTTCTCCTGAAACTTGCTCTCCACTGGGGCAGGCCAGCCAGGAGAACCTTTCCAAGTACTTTGCAGTTAAAAGAGGAGCTTCAAAATACAACTTCAAAGGTAACTTAAGTTCAAGTTTCCTCCTGTGCTGGCCTGAAGGACACAGGAGCCAAGGGCTCAAAGTCCAGGGTTCCAGCAAGATCTGTACCATAGTTCAAATTTAGACACAGCCAGGGAAGAAGACATGGAAGACAGATATTGAAGACATCCTAATTAGTGAAAATCCCAGGACAAGCCCATAAGCCCTGTTTGTGCCTGCGGTTCCCAAATTGTGTGCCAAGGTACCCCAGGGAACGGCACTGAATTCTTAGGGGTGCCCACGAATATCTAAAGTTTTTGATAAGAAACGTGGTTCTGAGACCAGGTGAACTACTCGCTTGAAGTGGTGCAGAGTGTCATCATTAGACTGCACCACCCTGCCTTCCATGACATCATGTCTTTCACAGCGGGGGGTTGGTGGCTGCCCTGAGAGGAACCAAGAGTCTTGAGGAAATCACTGTGGACAGGAAATGAGGCCGTGTCCACTCTGAGTCCAAGGTTTCAGAAGTGCAGTGCCCAATGGGAGCACTCATCAGATTGTATGTAATGTGGTCATGGAAGAAGGAAAAGAAAATATTAGTTTTCTTTCCGTTTATGTGTATTACCTTTCTCAGCTGCTGCTAAGCTGTTAGGACATAAGTGGTTACTAAGTTGTTTGGACTGAACCACTCAATGAACAGAACTGTTAGGGATTTCTTTTGATCTAGGGGAACCATGAAAAAATAATTACTGAAACCCTGAGGATGTTGTGAACTGAGAAAGTTTGGAAATTTTTTAATGCTATGTATTTTTAAATATCAGTTTTTGTTATAAAGTTAACACATGCTCTTTTTAAAAATCCAAGCAACCTAGAAAAACATATAATACAAAATAAAAAACTTCCTTCTCCCCTCCCGCCTTACTCTCAAGCTCTCTGGCTCAGAGCTGTCCCTGTTTAACATTTTGGTCCCTTTCCTCCCAAGCTCTTATCTATGAATCCTCAAAAGGAGAGAAATAATTTAAACAGCCCAGATGTGGTCATAGCCCACCTTCCACTCTGTCCCTTGCTTTGTCCACATAACAGTAGATTGGAAACACTTTTCCATGCCTGTAACGGGAGGGATCACATTCTCGTGAATGCCTGAATTGCACCCACTGTGTGGCTCTCATGATTCATTCAGCCACCGAGGGGGGACACTAGGCAGTTCCAATTCCCAGCTAGTGTAAACACTGCTGCAGTATGGGATACGCTCATATTTCTTTATTATTATCTTCTGCAGTAATGCAGAAAACAGATACTAAGCTTTCAAGCATTCTAGAGTTCACGTGAGAAGGAAAAGGGAAGGTTTTGAAGACTGGGTGAAATGTTTAGAAGATGTAATGTAAGGGAGATGTAATTTTGGTTGTAGAATGCACAGTTTTCTAGAAGGGAAGAAAGCTGAGGAAGAGAGTGTGATGAAGAAAAGGGCAGAGGAAACGGCCACTGTTGAAGGGCCCAGGTTGGGACAGAATGACACCAAACCCCTTAGCCTGAAATTCCAGGTCTGCCACCACCTGGACCCAATGTCTCCAGCTTCATTTTCTCCCTTCCCCATAACCCCCTCCCTAAATACCTACCCCACACCCCCTGTGTGTCAGTGACAGCCCACAGCAGACACACTGGCTTCCCTTGGTGGAAAACAGGCTTCCCTCTTCTCCATCTGTCAAAGCCTCGATCATCTTAAGTGATCACCTCTGAAAAGCCTTCCCTGATTTCTTTAATATATGAATTGTTGCTTCTGTGTTTCTGGAGCACCTTGTGCCCATCACAGCAGCAATGACAACATGAGATGCTGCTACATCTGAATGTGAGTGTCTCTAAAAGGAGCCTGAGGGCAGAGCCATTCACCTTGGCATCTACGAGTTCCTCCCTCCGCGCTGGGCACAGTGCTGCCCTGGAAGGGCCTCGATAAACACCTGACAGGCAGGGAGTCCTCTCTCATCCTCCCAGATGCATGCGTGTGCACAGCGTGCCTTCTGTCTGTCCTTATGGGAAGCACCGACTCAAAGAGGGACAAATGGGTAAGGGCCGTGCATTCTGCGCCATCTATTCCCTTTCCTTTCCATGCTTTCTAACACAGCAAGTTAAACAGCCACTCTCCTGATTTCCATACAAGAAGGAGGAAGAATGCAGAAATGTCTGTTTCACTGCATGAGCATCAAACATAGCCATGAGGTCCTGTCACATACTGGTGACAGGGTAGAATTTGAATGGCCATTTTTATTTCTGGAGGAACTTAATCCAGATAAGGAAAAGGCAAGACCATGCAATGGAGAAAGAGCAACAGCCTCCTTGTAGAATATGGATGCCACCCCACGCTCACTATCAGTTACTTGAGTGAATCTCTAGAAAGCTGGATGTGCTTTGGTGGGAAGCGATGCCTTCTGTTATGTACCTGTGCTTCTTTCAAGCCCTTCTAAAGCCCCCATCACCTTTCCTTTTAAAAAAAAAAAAATAGCAAAACAAGCCTGACAGCAACCCTTCTGAAGAAGCTGTGAGATCCCCAAAGTCAGGGTGTGCTGATGATGGGAGCGCCAAAGCCAAGCCGGGGAGCCTGTCTGCGGGGGCAGAGATGCAGAGCTTGTGTGCAGCCAGCACACTTTTGTCCAGATGGGCTCTGAATTACGGGTCTGAATCTTGCTGCTAATTCCAAGGGGTTGAAACTGGAACTGATGATTTTCACATCAGCTGAGCTTCATTCAATGACAAAATCATCTACAGAAGGCCCTCTATGTACAGCTGCTCTGCCATAGACAGTGATTACGCAAGTTTATGTCAGCATTTATCGACTTTACTTATAGATATTTGTAGCCTGAAAAATGTGAGACTTTTCCAGTAAATAAGCCAGTGGTTTCAAAACATGAAAGTCTGGGACTGTCTTGTGGATTTTTTAAAGAGTGTATTTAACAAGTCAAGTTGTGCATTTAGGTATGGAGTGAAACTGGGAAGAACACATTCCCTGTTTAGGTTAGGGCAAAGCACCATGAGATGCTCAGCTCCTCCTCTCTCCTCTCGCAGGGGAGAGCTGATTCTAGATGCTGCACACATAGCAGGCCCCTGGGCGCACAGTGGGAATGTCTACAGAGAGTCAAATAAGTGCAGATGTCCCTTGAAGCTGCTTTTGATTCATTTGAAGAATCCTAGACGGAAACCCAAGGTCTTGATGCTACTTCATGCTACACTTGGCTTTCCCCTTAAGCCACTTACACAACTGACTTGGCAAGATTAGAATGGGACAAACTAAGAAAGCAACCAGCAGCTAATGGCTAACACCTGGGATACTGCCTTTCCACACAGTCTCAGAATGTGAAATTACCAATTTCAATTTCTGTTTGAGTTAATCACATAACATGCAAAAGGAATAAGTTTACATAAAAGTATAACTTTCCAGCTGTTTCAGATATCCTTTTACCTCCAACAAACCATACTAGAATCCTACTGGCATTGTACACGCCATTCATAAACATTTCCTGAAATTAAAAAATTAATTGCGCTTGGACTTCATTTTTAGCATAATCGTAACAGCATAACGCTTGTCTTTAATACAGCTACAGGGCCAAAATCACAGGAATCTGCAATATTCTATGTTGTTTGGTAATGAACATCTATATGGAATTCAGAGAAAAGGGAAGGTGGTGGCTAAAATATAGAAGTCAACATTTTTTATGAACCTAAAAGCACAGTTATTTTCATTTCTCCATTTTTCACCAAACGATAGCATCTCTTTGGTCTTATCACATTTATTTAGCACAGAAAAAGGTACTAGGAACTTTTGCCCATAAAACTCTCAATGCGGAAAGCTAAGAAGAAAAATATAGGGCCAGGTGTGATGGCTCATGCCTGTAAACCCAGCACATTGGGAGGCTGAAGCGGGCAGATCACTTGAGGTCAGGAGTTTGAGACCAGCCTAGCCAACATGGTGAAATCCTGTCTCTACTAAAAATACAAAAATTAGCAGGGCATGGTGGCACGGGCCTGTAATCCCAGCTACTCAGGAGGCTGAGGCATGAGAATCGCTTGAACCCAGGAGGCAGAGGTTGCAGCGAGCCAAGATTGGGCCACTGCACTCCAGCCTGGGTGACAAGAGTGAGACTCTGTCTCAAAAAAATAATAATAATGATAATAAATAAAATAAATAAAATAAGAGAAATACAGTCCTGGGATCAAATCTTAATGTCACTAGACATTTTCTTGAAGACTTGGTGCTCTAGAAAGATGCTACAATTTTACCATGCCTCTCTGATTCCTCTACAGAGCCTCATGCTCACAGGCATGTACACACACACACATACACACACACACACACACACGGGATTTCCATCAGTGTACACCGAGTTATGGAAAAAGTACTTGTTATTATAATAATTTTCTGTTTATCTATGAAATTATTCAAAAGTCACATGTAAAATGCAACCTAAGATGGCAAAACCCAGGCCGGGCGCGGTGGCTCACGCTTGTAATCCCAGCACTTTGGGAGGCTGAGGCGGGCGGATCACGAGGTCAGGAGATCGAGACCACGGTGAAACCCCGTCTCTACTAAAAATACAAAAAAATTAGCCGGGCATGGTGGCCGGCGCCTGTAGTCCCAGCTACTCGAAGAGGCTGAGGCAGAAGAATGGCGGGAACCCAGGAGGCGGAGCTTGCAGTGAGCCGAGATTGCGCCACTGCACTCCAGCCTGGGCGACAGAGCAAGACTCCGTCTCAAAAAAAAAAAAAAAAAAAAAAGATGGCAAAACCCTATAAAAAAGTACATGTCCATATAAAGTAATATTCACTTTCAACAACAAACACATGCAAATAGAAACTTGGCCAAAATCCAGGATCAGGTGGGAGCACACAGAATCAGGACCCAGGACTTGGGGGATGGACACAGAATCAGGACCTAGGATCAGGTGAGAGAACACAGAATCAGGACCCGGGATCGGGGGGTTGGACACAGAATCAGGACCCAGGATCAGGTGAGAGAACCCAGAATCAGGACCCGGGATCGGGGGGTTGGACACAGAATCAGGACCCGGGATCAGGTGGGAGGACACAGAATCAGGACCCGGGATCAGATGGGAGACACAGAATCAGGACCCGGGATCAGGTGGGAGACACAGAATCAGGACCCGGGATCAGGGGGTTGGACACAGAATCAGGACCCGGGATCAGGTGGGAGGACACAGAATCAGGACCCGGGATCGGGGGTTGGACACAGAATCAGGACCCGGGATCAGGTGGGAGGACACAGAATCAGGACCCGGGATCAGGTGGGAGGACACAGAATCAGGACCCGGGATGAGGTGGGAGGACACAGAATCAGGACCTGGGATCAGTTGAGAGGACACAGAATCAGGACCTGGGATCAGGGGGATGGACACAGAATCAAGACCCGGGATCAGGCGGGAGGACACAGAATCAGGACCCAGAATCGGGTGGATGGACACAGTTGGAAGCTGTAGGGATCCTGTTCTCTGTGCATACCTTGTTTGAGATGTCCAAATTGCAGTTTGCTTCACAGAGGGCCACCACAATAGGCATGTTGCCATCTTTACACGCCACGTGGAGGGGAGTATTGCCGTGCCTGTCTTGATAATCGACGAAACACCCTTGGCTGAGGAGAGTCTTGATTACCTCCATCTGACACCGTCTCACAGCCAGATGAAGGGCAATGTGTCCGTCCTGGAAACAAACCCCAGAGATCATGAGAGCTTTTCACTTGGGCATGTGGCCTCCGTCTCTCCACCTTTCCTGCCGCCACCAAGTGAGGTTTAATTGGCAACAAGATCACTACTAAAAGGCCTAGTGGAGGATTTAAATGAAGAAACTTTACTCCTATAGCAGGGGTAAGGATGCAGAAGATGCGGAGCTTTACATGTTCCTCTCTAAATAATCACAGCCTAAGCTGAACACCAGCTTGATTCATTTAGGCTTCGGCAGTACAATCAGATAGAACATAAGTAATTGTTGACACTCCAATGCCCTCTTTAATCAAAGCATTTGTAAAACATTTTTAAAAACATTTGCCCAGCAATCTCTGCCAATTTCCTAAATAGAGAGCCTATTATTTTACTTTGCACCAGGAAAAATGTGAAAGTATTGTGAAATAACTTGCTCAAGGGCTGTCATATAAATGAGAAGCAGATTTAACATGTGTAACCTCTGCATCCTGTGAAAAACCAGCCCGGGCATTCATTCTACTTATTACAGAATCCCTGATGAACAGATGTGTTGAGTTTTAGGAGCTGGGTGGAGAGTTCTGAAACATTTCTAAAACCTACTGTGCTAGGGTTCCTCAGCCTCAGCGCTACTGGCATTTGGGGCTGGGTGATTCTCTGTCGAGGGGGCTGCCCTGTGAGCTGCAGGATGTTTAGTAGCACCACTGGCTGGGATCGATGAGACGCCAATAGCAACCCCCATCTCTAGTTGTGACAACCAGAAAGTATCTCCAGACATTATCAAACACCCCTGGTGGCAAAGTCGCCCCCACCCAGAACCATTGCTCTATATCAAGAAAATAACTTCACAAAGGGCGGATATTAAATTAACTACAGAATCCCAAATCTAACCGTATATAGCAACATCACAGGCTTGTTTTAAGTACAGATCACAATAAAAACAGATGAGGCTGAGTTTGTTTAACTAAAAACATGGAACACCTGGTCTAGCATCGAGCTTGCCAGAAAAGAGTGGTTTATTGTCTTTTTACAACACAGCAGATGATAGAAATAAGTAAAACATCTATTTCTTTGTTTATCTAAAAATTAATAGTGTGTTGCCAATGTTAGTCCTCAATGAGAACTGTCTCGGATTCAGTGAACATCACTGTACCTGCTCTAAAGCTAAAAAAGCTAAAAATTATTTAGAGACCAAAGTCAATTGATCAATTCATGAATTTTGTTATGTGCCACAAATTAATATTAATTGTTAAATACGATATAGAAAAGTTCACAGAATCTTTGGAACAGAGAAGAGACGGGGTAATTACAGTTTGCTGCATTCAAGTTTATCTTAGGGAAACAAACTGAGGAGTCTTGTGGTCCCTCTAGACCCCTAGACCACTTCCCAGTGACTCATAAGGCAAGGTGCCTTATGAGTCTTCCCCCATAAGGCACCTTGTCGCAAGCATTAAGGTCGGCTCCATGTTCGGCCAGACATTCCACGATGTCGTGGTAGCCCCTGGCAGAGGCTGTCAGGAGGGACGTCTCTCCTTCTCGGTTCTTGATGTTCACGTTACAGCCGGCCTCACAAAGGGCTTTGGCCACAGAGTAATAGCCGTGCCAGGCAGCACAGTGCAGGGGGGTTTCTTCTTCCTGGCCAAGGAGGCAAGTACAGAGAGGAGGAGAACACAATAATGAGAAACAAAGTATAAAGCAAGGTGAGAGTCGCTGTCAAATTTGCCACAAATGCAACCAAGGCAGCAGAGGGAAAGACCTCATAGGTATTGGAGTGAAATATTAATCTGGAATAAAATAACAACATGAGTGTGAGCCACCAGCATTAAGAGGTAGATCTGATGTCTCTCCTTCATTAGTTTTCCTTCCTCAACACTTGTGTGTTTGATGAATTTGGCTTTCTCAGCATATGACCGACAATTTACTTTCAGGAGCCCGTTGAAACCATTGGCCCTGCTTCTCTGAACAATAGAGCCTTCGTGCAGGTGCATTATAGCATGTTTCTAGTAAGTGCCTCGCTGACCTTATCTGAAACTACTAATAGTAGGTGAGCACTTCCCTGGGCATGAATTCTTCCAGCAACCTTGATGCCTCTAGCTTTCTGTCATGTTTACAACACAAGGTGAGTGGTAACAGTATTGTTGCTTCGGCAAGAAAATAATTAGGAGAGCCACACTTCAAAACGTCAAGGGAAGCCCTTATAGACCGTGAGGCCTGTATCTTCAGGATCAACATCGTTAGATACATATATGCACCGATGAGAGGCCACCCTCGTGCGGTGGTTACAAATGAGGACTCTGAAACCAGACTGTGTGTTCAAGCCCCAGCTCTACCACTTCTGAGCTTTGTGAGCCTGGGAAAGTTACAGAAACTTTCCCTGCCTCAATTTCCTCATCTCTAAAATGAGAATGATTACAGTAATCCACCTCATAGGGCTGTTCAGCAGATTGAATGCATGAATGAATGAAGTGGTTAAACCCGATCCTGGCAGTAGCACCTTGCACACCTTAGCTAGTACTTCTGTTTGAGTCCCTGTCCTTTGAGCCTTGCCCTCGGTAGTGGAAGACAGAAAACCTAGCTTGGATAAAACTCTAAAGGCCCCGACTGTACCATCTGGCTGCCTGTACATTCATGTATAGAGCAGAGGAAGGGAGGATGTCAGCCACGACCCACCTTGTCCTGGATATTGGGATTGGAGCCGAAGCTGCACAGTAACTGAGCCACGTCAGCGTGGCCATAGCGAGCTGCCACGTGGAGGGCCGTCTCTCCAGACTGCAGAAGTAAAAGAGCTGGTGATTCAGAGCCACATCCGTGAGCAGGCTATGGAGATGAGAACCCAAGGCCTACACCCAGGCCTGCCTGGTTCCTCTCCGTCCCCTTTGGTTCCACCCACCCACCTCGGGCAGATGCCCCTGTAGTGGCTAGGATGGGGACCTGAGGTTGGGGTGTCCACGACACAATGAGTATTAAGCCCACACACTTGGCTCATCCTGTGAAGTGCAAACAACTCAGGAGAAGGCGCTCCCTTTTCCATGACAGCTGTTCTCAATCTTCTTTATGTGCTGATACTTCTAGCTGTGTGATTTTCTTCTTTTTTAAACACAACATTCTCTTTTTACTATTGGGTTCATCATTCAGCAGTTACTTAAATGAACAATTTTATTTATTAACAAGCTTCTCATTTCATTGCCTATGATTAGAAACTTGTTTTATTATACTCTCAGATATTTTCTCAGAAATTTTAAAGAATGTCTCTATTTGCCCATGTAATAACGTTCTGTGAATTAGTAACAGGTGCAAATCCTTTAAGATACTTTACTTCTATCCACCTCACAGAAAATCATCAGAATAAACAAATTTTAGAAGACAAAACAAGATATAGTGTTGCCACCTTCCAGATAACTGCCATAATAAATGTGTGTCTCTGATATGAATGTTACCCCTCAGATATGGTGCAGTGCACAACCCATGCAACTGTGTGTGGCAGCTTGACTAAGCGTCGAATTAGTCTGCCAGTACTGGAAGCAGAGAAGTGTCGTACAGTAGAATAAATAATGGATGAGTAGGTAGGAATCCCAGGTTCAGGTTCCAGCACAGCCAATTAATTCACAGAATTGTTGTGTGAACTGAATGAAACACACACATATGAAAACAAGGTATCTTGATAAATCAGTAACTTTTATAACACTGTTGTGCCAAAAAAAGCCTTACTTTATTACTTTATGTGCATTGTCTCATTAATATCTTCTAGTGTCTGTGATTGTCAGGTCAGCACTGTCAGCCACTTCAAAGAAGAAGAGAATGGGAGAGATCCGCTTAAAAGCACAAGGTTGAGTCAGGAAGAAAATCGAATAGAGACCGAGGTCTCTGTCTGGTTGTCTTTCTACTAGAACTTTGAGGTTTTTATGTTACGGGGATTATAATTCAATGCGTGTGTATTATGGCAACTACCTGAAAGATTTTGGCTTAAGGCTGATTTCAGTATTACACCAAACCACAGGCAACAAGAAATTTCCAACTTAAATGTTCTGCAGGTGAATTCTGGTCCTGATTCCTTTCCTTTGGGTCCCGATGCACATGGTAGGCCAGCACTCACACTCACATGCATCCATTTACTACCTCCTCATGTTCCTCCTAAGAGAAGTGGCCTTACCTTGTCTTTCACATCCAAAGGGCATTTGTTCTCATTGAGAAATTTCAAGGTATCGACGTGGCCATGCCGAGCAGCCCAGTAGATGGCATTGGACCCGCCCTGCAGGAAAATCAACCTGAGGTCACGTTTCTAGAGAGCTGACAGCACCAGATGCATGCATCCCTCAGAGTCACTGTATTTCCCTTCCTGTGTGATGACAAACCCCAGAGGAGCAACTTCCCAGAGGAATAAAACCCTCATTCTATTTTACACCTTTGACAAACGTACCGTGGTTACACAAGATGCTAGCACTAGGGGCACCTGGGTGAAGCAGATAATGGAACTCTCTGTACTACTTTTCCAGCTTTTTTTTGTAAATCAAAAATGATTTCAAAATAAACAATTGCTTATAAACAATTGTTTTATGTTTGCAAACCCTCATCTCCCCACTCTGATTAGGATTCCCTTACTGCAGAGGGCCAGATCTACTCCACTTACAGCTCTGCTGACGTCTACAGAAGCAGGTAAACACATTTCTCATGAGAATAATTAGATAATAAAACTTTTTCATGTGTGACATCTAACATTGTTGAGTAAATGTGATCGGTAAGAAGTAAAATCTGGGTAGTGTACAAAGAAATGCTGATGTCAAGCAGCAGCGCCAAGGGGAGGATAAATGATAAATGTTTGCCTCTTTAACGCATGTGTCAGGCTGTACCAAGCTGTTTAAAAGCAGCTCATCTTCCTTTACAGGAAACTGAGAAACAAGTTAGGACATACATTTTTTTCCTCTGTTACCCCTATGATTAAGAGACACTTGAAAGTACTTTAAAATTCAATTCATTTCAATAAAAACAATTATGACCTTATCCTGGACATCGATTCTTGAGCCTCTTTTAATGAGCAACTGTAGTATTTGAATATTCCCACAGCCAGCAGCAATGAGTAATGGAGGTGTCCCGTGCTAGAAAAGGCAAGAAAAAAATTACTAATTTTCAGGTTTGGTAGGAAAGGAAAAGCCCAAACGACGATTGCTGTTCCCACACACCTTCCCCTGTCTCAACAAACATAGAGCTACCACTGCGTGGCAGGAAGAGAAGACAGGTGGAAGGGTATAAAACCTTTCCTTCCCCTTTTGGATTCTCATCATCGGGGACATTTTCATTAGCAGGATGAGAAGATCTAAAATTTCATGGGTAGAGATATAATATGTGAATGAAGGAAGGCCCTCAATGCAAAAAGACCTTATTTGTAACTCTAATCACTTTCTAAACAGAAGTGATTTTCCCCACAGTATGGAGCTTCCAATTGGAAGGGAGAATGGAGAAGCAGATAGGGTCTTTCCTTGGATATGGAAGGGCAAGGTCACTGTGACCCACCCCTCTACCCTGCTGCAGAACAGAACCAGACCTTGTTGGGTTGGTTAACATCATAGTTGGACAATGAGCCCAGAAGGTGCTGCAGGCCTGGGACGTTGTCATCGTTGATGGCATGGATGATGGCTTTCATCACAAAGGAGTCTTCCTCATCCTTGAGAGAGACAGCCAAGATGGAAACAGAGTTACATGGCTAGCCATGCTTTTCTTACCAACATAAAAGAAACCTGTGCTCACTTGTTAACAGGGGCATTCGGAGGAAGGTAAGCCATTTACTCCCCAAATCCATACAGTCACGGAGGGACCTAGGAAGGAATTTTTGCTCCTTCCATGTTGCAAACAAGCACTATCTACTGTTTATCTGGGCTTTAATGTCACCTGCAGTATAGCCCAGAGACACAGTGTCCAAGATCCAGATTTCAAATAATGATGATGACAAGTAACCCTTTGTTTCTTAAGAATCTGTCAAAACATAGTGCCTAAAACCACTGTGAAAATTTTTAGGTATAACACAGACTCTCTTCCTGGATAAGGAAAAAGAAAAGCCTATTGCAGCAAAGAAATGATGCCTTTGAATAAGATATTCTCAATTTGCAATTTTTCCAATTACCTAATTGTTTTCTGATCACTTGAATTTCTTCCATTGCTAGGTATAGAATAACATGGCAAAAATCTCTGAAAGCTGGTCCCAATTATAAAAAACAGAAAAATAAAAATTAAAAAATAGGCTCTAAATAAAGAAAATAAAGGCTAGAAATCAGAAAACTGATGCATTTCTAATTACAAAGGAAAAATAACCAGAAGAGTAGTGAACAAAAACTGGAAAAATCTTTGCCACTCTGTCAAAATTCACATTAAAACTAAGGAATCAGCTAGAAAAATCCTAAACAAAATTTCTGAACTTATAAACACAGAATTATGACCACTGGAATTTCAAATCTGGAAAAGTGTATCTACAGAGGCTGAATCTCTGCTTGTGGGGGAGAATGGAGAAAACATTTCTCTCCATCTGCTTTCTCTTCTCTATAGATCTGAATCCAAACACTTTTCATGTGGGTTTTAGTAATATTTGTATAAAATGCATGTTTAAGAATGCCACTGGTTTTGCTTTTCTATCACAATTCAAGTCAATGACTAAGAGGCATTTACATGAAAGTGCAAGTCAAGAGAAATGGGGAAAACAGAAGGAATAAAGCAGATTGTTATGACTCATCCCCATGATTAGAATATGGAAATGAGGGAATCTGACCTCTGGGAGGGGATCTTTCCACCTGGAGCTCCTATAAGACCCGTGGTCCCTCTTCTACCCTAAACTTTTCACTGTGACACATGTATTGTCTCCCAGTTGAATATTCAGTGATTTCAATTTGCAGTCTTTAATCATTCTCATTATCTTACATAGAGTCACAGTTTTTATCTTTTCACTGGTTGCGCAGCCACCCTCTAACAATTCCCAAACAAAGCCTCCTCTTCTCTCTCTATTCGCCCTAACCTGCTTCTCTTTTGCTTTTTTTTTTAACATCTCCAATCCCATTTCTCTCCACAAGGCTCGATGTGAAGCCTCAGTGAAGCTACTAACTTAAGGAGAAAAAAGGGGAGCTGGTGTTTGCAGTTCCCACCCTGAAGTACTTGGCTCCACCGGGAAAATGCTGACTGTTCAGTTAAAGGGGCAGGGTAGTTCCCGCAGGACGACTGTGGCTGCCTTGTCTGGAGTCCCCTTCACCTCCTGACTTAACAAAGCCCCGTTGTTTGATTGTCAGGGGAAAGTCTTGTTGAATTCAGATGCTTCCACTCATATCTGAAGAGCTTATCTGTGATTAGGTTTCAGTTTGGATTAGAGGGGAAAATAAAGGCTAGAAATTGGAAAATGAATGCATTTCTAATTACAAAGAAAAATAACTAGAGAGTACTGAACAACAAATTTGATAAATCTTTGCCACTTTGTCAAAGTTCACATTAAAACTAAGAAAGTTGGAGTTATATTCAAGGGCCTTGGGCAGTCAACACCAGGCCAATCATGCAACCAGGTTTGGCCTTCTGGTCTGCTAGGAGACACATCAGCAAGCAGCACTGCATTCTCCCTGATTCTTTGGTGCGAGTGTGTGGGAAGGGAGTGGCGGCTGTCTGTCCCTCCTGTGCTACTGTTAACCAAGATTCTTCTATGTCAGCGGCTACAGTTCATGCAAATTAGGATAAGCTCTTTTCTCTTCTGCTGGCTAACCTCTCTTTTACCAAAATATCAGTGCGTGTGTCTCTGTGTGTGTGCCTTTGCTGTGCGTGTGTGTGTGTGTGTGTTGGGGGGGTGGTCTGTGCCTATGTTTGCAACAAGGTGGAGGGTAGTGTTAGAGGTATGGGGCTATGACGGGGGACAGCACCATCCAAATTAAAGAGAAAAAAAAGAGGAAAGAAGCAAGAGGGTGCATAAATCAGCACCCCCAAGCCCCTTCGAGGGGATCAAGAATAAGCTTGCCATTTCCACAACTTCAGGTTCCTGGGAGGTTGAACAAATAGAACAGCTGGGACATTCTGAGTACCCAGTGCTGAGAAAGGAGCACCAGGGCACACGGGTTTGCTTACCAGAGTATCATCGCTTCTGGCAACACTCATGTTACTTCTGGACAGGAACGACCTGGATAATCTTTGGCACAGTGATATCAAGCGAACGGATTGCTTTTTTTTTTAAAAAAAAAAAAAGGGAGGGCGGGGAGAAAAAAGGTAGGGTGAGAGGAGGAGAGACAGCTTATGTAACAATTGTCAAATGAGTACAAACGACAAAGCCTTCGAGATCTTGTTCATTGCTATCAGCATGTACTCTCCCAGGGTGGGCAATCCTACAGCAGATTGGGTTGCATTTGCTTAAAGAATAATTTTAAAGGTCTTATAAATCAAGACAACAGGATATAGAGATTCTCCTTCCATGTTTCATTATTGAACTATAGAGCTGGACACCCCACATCCTTTCTCTCTATATATTTTCTTCTCTGCTCTTTGGAGAAGGTGATCTGACCCTTGGTCCCCCCTCAGAGAAGCACAGACTGCAGGGGCCTTGCTCTGTGTCCTTTGTGCCACACAAGCAGTGATGGTAGACAATGTGATAACCAATACGCAACAGCTGTTGGAAGTGAACAGCTGGGGGACCTCTTAGTCTATAGAACAAACATCTCTGCATTTACTCTCAAAGGCAAAAGTACAGTTAAAGAATGAGAGCGAGAAAGAGAAATGGTTGCTCTCTCTCTATTTTAAGCCTAATTCTAAGGACTTTTGAGAATCTAGTGCTGTGGTCTTCCTCATCCCTACCATGGCACCCCAAAATTGGTAGGTGTGAAAACGAGGTACATTTCTGGCCCTGAGCTGGGAAGACACGGTAGGTACCCACTTCCTCTGGGTTTGACATGACCCTGGGCACAGGAAACCATCCCATCACCTTCTTAGCCCTGAAGTGTGATTTGTTCCAGGAGGTCTGCAATGCCTTCAGAGCTATGTCCCACCCAGCCCCTGTGGAGGCCATCCACACTGAAGAAGGAGAACAGGCCACCCTGCAAATGCTCACGGCCCCACCCCACCCCCACTCCAACCACTCACAGATAAAGGCTGGGCTGAGAGACCCATTTACCCAAGTTACAGCACAAATGTAATCTCATGCTGCTTACCACAAAGAATGAACTTATTTAAAATGTGGCTTGTAGTATTAGAAAAAGATTTCACTATAATTTTACAGTGCTGCTATAAAAATTTACACTGAGAATGGTTTTGATGAAAAAAGCACAAAATTACATTTAACGGTATGAGTTAAAGTGACTAAAATATTGTTTTTGCTTGTTTTTGAAAATAGAGTAATGGTGCAGAAGACTACAGGGTGGATTAAAAAGAGGAAAAGATGTATTTTCCATTTTACCAGTATCAGAGGAGATGGACCCTGACCACACACTGCTCTACACAGGAAACAGAATTTGTTAATCCCTCCACAACAAACAATCTTACTTTCCATTTTTTCCGGGCTGCAAACTTCTTGAATTTCTCCATGTTTACTGCTGATGCTTTTCTACTAAGTGCCTGTTGTGTATCTTTAGGCTAAAATAAAAATCCAGGAAAAAAAATTAAAGCTCTCAAATTACGAAAATGTGTTATATGACAATTTCTTGAAACATCTCCTTATTCAGGATGCTTACACATTCACCTTATTAAATTAGCATAAGAAGTTGGGATAACATGGAATACCTAGGCACCTTGTCTTAGCGGGCTCACTCTTCTGAGGGTTTCATATCATCCATGAGCACTGGGGAGAAGTAGAGCTTGGGGTCAAACTAAATCACGACTTTCCACACTGATAGTTTGGGAATGGCAATATTCATGGTGAGGCTATGTTATGAGGCATTCGAACTTGGGTATCTTCAAGTAATGTAGAGTTGAGAGGGATCTCAGAGGTCAGCAAAGTTAGTTTGGCCTATAGCAGGAGAATTCCTTGTACTATATCTTTTTCAGTACATGTATTTAGCTTTTGTCCTCCACCTCTGGGAGGAGGAGACACCATAGCTGGCTAGGAGAACCCAGGTAACCGCTGGGAACTTGCACAGCAAAGCTATTTGCCCCCAGAGCCTGATTCTGTGATGTTCACTTCTCTGTTTCATGATTTTATTCTGTAACTATCATACTTTCCCACCCTTAGCCCTTTCTGCCCTGGATTGAAGATACTTTAATCCAAATGTCAACCAGGCCAGGCAGGTAATGTAAAGGTGTAATGTTCCAGGGGGCCCGGTTCCCCAGCACCAAGGCGCCTGTGCCACTTCCCGAGGCCACGTGGAATGAGGGCTTAGTGTCAGCAGATCTTCAGATTTCCCAAGAGAAGCTGGAAATCCAGATTTGATTGATATTTACATGCTGGAATCAACATAAAATTTTAAATATACTGTTTGGGCCAACACCCCACAGGTCACTTCAAACATAGTTGTCGAGTGGGCTTGACCTTTTACAATCCTGCTCTGTGCTGGCTTATTCCTCTCTCCCCACCTCTGGGATCATTAGGATACAGTCTAACCTGTCAGCTTTTCTTAAAATATGATGCAAATAGCAAACTTAACACTCCAGGTGTGACGTGTGGTTAGCAGTACTCTATGACACATGAATATCAGGGTGCCCAAACCAATCACATAGAAAGTGATCTAAACAGTTTCGTAATATGCAACTCACCTTGATCCAGGGATGCTGCAAACTATCTTGAATTGTCATTCTCTTCCTTGAGGGGAGGGGGAGAAAGAAAAAAATGCTGTGACCATAGCAGCAAATACTAAGGTTGTTTTCATGCTGGCTGGGCCTGCCAAGCAGACACTCTGGAAAATGCAGTTCAGGGAAGAAAGCCAAAAACAACATCAGTCTTTTTGTGATTATTTCACTGTGCCTGCAGGGACTGACTGAGTGGGGGCAGAGGGCCCTGCTTGCATTTTCTGAAGCGTTTCACATGGCATGCTGCCCTCTGGCAGATGAAGCAAGCAGGGTCTGAGAAACGTGGCCCTATGCATGGAACAGACACAGGCTCTGGGCTGGCTGAGGCCGTGGCCAAGCACCTTTCAGGAACGTGGACACTCACTTTGGATCCTTGACCAGAAGTCTTCTTATGAAATCTTTGGCTAGGGCACTGGTATTACTGAAGTATTCGTCCTCAAATTCGTAGTTGACAGCGGATACATTTGCTAACGTTTCTTGCTTAGTGTCTCCAAGAAATGGGGAGGCCCCACTTAGGCTGTTAAAAATAAAGTTGGGCACAGAACATTAATGATGACCCCTTGGTGTTGTTATTTTGCTCCTATAACATCTGGAGTGTGGAATAATTATAATTTAATTATTATAATCTGGTGCTCGAATAGTCACTTTAGAGTTTGATTATATTTCATAGGGCTTTAACTGTCAGGAGCAAATGCTTCAGCTTCAGGCAAAAGCATTCACTTAACAAGTTAATTTGGAACAGCGTCTGGTAGTTTAAAGGAAACCTGTTTTCTCAGCAGTGATGGACAGCTATGCTTTCCTTCAGTGATTATGCTACAGTTTCTGATGACTCATTTCGAATTAGGAGAACATGTTTAATTAGTATAAACTAAACATGTTTTGGGGGTGTAAAATGAATATGTTTACATCAAAAGCATGCATAAGCTGAAAAGATCAACACAGCACATTTAACGGTTAATTAAACCTATGGTCTCACAGAAGAGAAGAGAGTATGAGTTTTGAATTCTGGTACTTACAGGATATAGGTTATTACCCCGATACTCCTAAAAACAAAACAAAACAAACAAAAAAACATGTCAGAAGAATAGTCAAATAAATCAGAAAGCAAACAACACCAAGGACATACTCCTTACCACATATCTGCCTCAAGACCAAGAGGTTCATAGTTGACTATCTCAGGAGCTAAGAGGAAACAAACACTCATTTAGCTTGGGAGGAAGCAAACTAACCGATTCTATCTTCATACAACAACCAGGAACATGTACCAGGGAAAGAATCTTCCAGCAGGGGAGGTTTGCCAGAATAATGTTTATGAGATGTAAATGACCACAGGAGCAAAGAAACTTACCGACGAACTCTGGAGTCCCAAATATGTTTTTAAATTCATTTCCAAAGTCAATTTTATGGGCCAACCCAAAGTCAATGATCTTGATCCGAGGTTTGGGGACATTTCTATCCAAAAGCATTATGTTCTCAGGCTTGAAAAAAAGAGAGAGATAAATAAAAATCTATGATATGTTATGCTGAGGACAAGATGGCAGAACAGTTCTCTCCAAAAAAAAAAAAAAGGCCAAAAATTAGGGAAGAAAGGGTGGTTGGAAGAGAACAGGAGGAAAATACATGTCTTGCTCTAGGTTCTCCCTGAAGCAGGCCTGAGACAAGGATTCGGATGCAAGTGGGTTATGTGGGAGGGGACACCAGGAAACACTTGGTAGGGGAAGCAGATACAGGAAACAGAAGGAAGCTGCTACGAGGTTCCTATCAAGGTGGGGGTAACTGGGGGAATGGAAGAGGAAAAGAACTCAGCGTTATTCCAACTGTAGCATGAGGGAGCTGGGGTCTTTATCCACCATCTCTCCATCCTCCATGGCTGACAGCTGCTTCTGTGGAAATTTTTATTTTGCATTTCCAGCTCCCAGGGCCAGAAACAAGATGCCAGGAAGAGTCACAGGTATTTGCAGCAAGCCCTCTGTTAGGCTGTATATGAGTGTGTGCCTTTGCATGTTGTTTGTGGGGCCAGGGGGGACGTGAATGGGACATTGACAGCTCTGCTACAAAAGAATGGGGAAAATCCTCCCTCCTCTGAAATCCTATCCCAGCTCTACTGGTCTGAATCAACTACTCGGATGGAGCACACGCTGCTGTACCAGACCACTTCTCGCTGCCTTGAACTGGAACCTCCCACCATTGCCACTTCCTATTGCTCCTGTTGTGTCTTCCCTTCCCAAAGAGACTACACCTCTGTCATGGCTGGGAGGACGGCTTACATGCCCTTTCATCTCCAACAGCGTCCTGCATCCAGCCAGGCAAATGCCCCAATTAGCCAATCTGAGTTTGGTTTGCTTGATTATTGGTGACAGAGTTAGGCCATAAGCCTTTGCATCACTCAACACATTTTCTATCTTAACATGCCCAGAGCCACAGAAGGAACCAGTGCCAGTCACTGGCTGCTGGCTAATGTCCCAGTAGCCAAGAGCAGCCCCCTTACTAAAAAACCTGGCTCCTAAGACCCCTTGTATTCGTTACCAAGAATTCCAGAATGTGGCCAGGCGCGGCAGCTCACGTCTGTAATCCCAGCATTTTGGGAGGCCGAGGCAGGCGGATCACGAGGTCAGGAGATCAAGACCATCCTCGCTAACACAGTGAAACCCCATCTCTATGAAAAATACAAAAAATTCGCCGGGCATGGTGGCGGGTGCCTGTAGTCCCAGCTACTCGGGAGGCTGAGGCAGGAGAATGGCGTGAACCCGGGAGGCGGAGCTTGCAGTGAGCCGAGACCGTGCCACTGCACTCCAGCCTGGGCAACAGAGTGAGACTCCGTCTCAAAAAAAAAAAAAAAAAGAATTCCAGAATGTAATCAATTATCGTTAAGCCTCTATCCCACAAAAAGGTTAGCCATCCCAGTGGGAGGCATGTACTCTATGCTTGCCGATTTATATTGATAATTCTGTTTGTTAAACTGGTACAGGAAAAATAATGTAACTCTTTCAGATGCCTCAATTTTTCTTAGCAGAGGAACCACCAAGTCTGTGATCTGCACAAGCTTCTATCTGGCTTACACTTTGAAACGTACCTTAAGATCAAAGTGGGCGATTTGAAGGGAGTGCAGGTAGTAAACACCATTAAGAATTTGTTTGAGAAATTCAGTTGCTTCCTCTTCAGTTAAAGATTCCTTTTCAGCTAAGAAGTCAAACAGCTCGCCACCTGCAACGCTGAGAACCCGGAAGCAGAGGTTATTGGTAACAATTCTGTTTCATATTGATTCCTTCTCTCATAGACTATTGGTGCGCTCAGACTTCAGACAGGAAAACAGCATAAAGACTATGCTGAAACCGCCAAGCACGGAGTCAGAATTCTCTGTGCAGGTTGTTGACAATTCTGCATTCAGACACATTTGTGCTTGAAAGCACTTGGGAACCATTTTCCTAAGGTTCCATGTTCACAAATGAGAGGAGGTGCAGAGATGAAACGTTGTGAAGAAAATATCAGTGTATCTTTAAAACATTTTAATTAAACATATTTAGAGGTGATGTCTTAACTCTAATGACGAGAAAAAATCTGCAAGCCAGCTTTGTACAGAATTTATAGTGTATATCTTCTTATTTCAATTAGAGAGTACTTGAAAAGTTCATAAACTGCATGTTTAATTAATTCTTTAAAACTCAAATTCACAATATACAGTCTGATAAGGGATTTTTCCTTTCTTGTTTAGTATTGGTTTGTATGTAAATACTAACACATTTATAAAAATCACATTTAGTAGCCTGGGCGCGATGGCTCACACCTGTAATCCCAGCACTTTGGGAGGCCGAGGCGGGCGGATCACAGGGTCAAGAGATTGAGACCATCCTGGCCAACATGGAGAAACCCCGTCTCTACTAAAAATACAAAAAAAAAATTAACTGCGCATGGTGACGTGTGCCTGTAGTCTCAGCTACTAGGGAGACTGAGACAGGAGAATCGCTTGAACCTGGGAGACAGAGGTGGCAGTGAGCCGAGATTGTGCCACTGCCCTTCAGCCTGGTGACAGAGCAAGACTGTCTCAAAAAAAAAAAAAAAGAATACATTTACAAAAAAAGCAAAATGTATGTGGTTGGTTGTGGATTTTTTTAGTTTGTTTCTCTGTCCAGACTGTAAGTGGGTGGAGGGGAGTGGTCAGCACCTCCCACCCCAGCTGATGGCTACTGCTGTATGCCCCACTGCCCGCACAGAGCCAGGCACACAGCAAGCATTCAAAACTTTATCAGGTGGATGGACGAACAAGCTCCCCTAAAAACTCCACGGTAGCGATGAATGGCAAATAACAGGGAAGTTTTAATAAGAGTTTTTATAAGTTAATCTTTATCAAGTTTAACCATACATTCACAACATAATAATTAAGTGCAATTATGCACAAACTGCTGTATTCATTATCTTTCTTAGGGCAAGAGCGCTCCCTAAACATTCTTACTCCATTCAGAGTAAGAAAATTGGTGCTCACAAGATCAGATAAGAATGACAAAAAAGCTGTTTTCTTAGAAGTTTCAGATCCCACACACCTTCACCCTCCGGGTCAGTGTTTTCCTTAGCATGGTCTAGAGTCCGTGGGCATCAGAATTGTTTGAGGATGCTTTAAAAATGAAGATTCTGAGCCTCACTTTCAATCTGCTGTGTGAGGGCTTCCAAGAATGGTGACCAGAAAACTCAGCATTTTTAACAAGTACCTGAAAAACTGAGACCATTTTCCCACCTCTTAATTCCACACTCCTGCTGCAGGGCCTCCCACTGGTTTATGGGGATGGTGGAGTGACTCTCCTACCCTCAGGGGCCTGGCAGAGGTAGCCACACCCTCCTGTGAACAGTCTACAGGCCTCCCCTATCCTCCAGGGGACACAGCAGGGCCTGGGCCCAGTCAGGATGCCGAGGAGTCCAAGCGAAAGGTGTCCTGCATGGACCCTGCCTCAGGAGTGGCCTTGCTCTCCTCCCGACCCCTCCCTACACTCCCCACCCTGCTCTTGGGAGATGCAGTCTGCCCCCACCCTCTCCCCTCCCAGGTGCCCTTGGCCTCACAGCCCCCACACTGTCTCCCCATGGAACAAGGCAAGGCCTCCCACTTCTCACTTTTGCATCTTATTCTTAAACAACAGGGGGAGAGAAAATTCTTCAACTATAGGGGGGGAAAAAGAAAAAGTGGGAGATTGTGAACCAACCCCACCCAAAGAAAGCTCTCCCATCACACCTGGGTCTCCAGCCCTGGCTTCTGTGCTCTCTGGGGCACCCCGCACCACTGGGGCTGACTCAGGCACCGTGGCCACGTGGTGTGGAGAAGTCAAGTGCCCGCATCCAGTCCAAGTCTTAACTTCTGCCATGCGCTCACCCTGAAACCTGGAAGGTTATCCCTTCTTTTGAGCCTCATTTCCCCAAAGAGGAGTCATAAGACCTCTTCCCTTGAAGGTTATGAGGATGAAAGGTAATAGACATGTGTAACTGGCAAGGCTGGCACATGGGTAAGGTCCAGCTTGCAGGAACGAGTATTGTTATAAAGAAGGCCACTGTCACCCCTGTAGCATACCACTGCTTCCTACAGGATCCAATATGAAAGCCCCTTCCTGCCCGCTCCTCCTCCTTAAACTGGTCCAATGGTTGAGCCTAACCACTGTGCTTCCCAGGAGGAAGGTAAGGGGAAGGAAGTGAAACTTCTGCTGTGAATGTGGTGCCCAGCTGCCGGCTTTCTCTCCGTGGCCCTCTTCAGGGCCTCCCGACCCCACCTCACTCGCACTCTGCTTGTGTTGTCCTAGAGTACAGAGATGCATTTTTCAGACAATGAGAAACGTCTGGAGTTTGGCTGCCTGGTTGGGGTGAATCTTCCAGGACCCACACAGCCGGCACAGCCTGCTAGCCCTGAGTCCTTTCCAGGGGCTCCACTGTCCAGCCTTCTGGCAACCCCATGCTGCCCCGGCCTTAGGCTTTGCCGCTGTTCTCTGGCCAGGTTTCTCTCCCTCCCTGACAACCTAAGCTTTCTTCGGATCCACGATCTCCTTCTCCTGCTGGCTCCGTCTTCTGTGAGGCAGGATGGCAAAAACGAGGGGACCGTGGTTCAAATCCTGCCAGGACCTCCAACCTTGCTGAGCCTCTGACTCCCCTTCTATAAAATAAAGGGTAACATCATAGCTTACGGAGTCGTCCTGAGGTTCCAGGACATGTAAAGACCCTTAGTGCTCGATAAATGCTGCTGTCTTTCTTCCCATGTGGCTTCAAACCAGAAGTCCTCCCATGGCAGCAGGGGTGTGCTGGTGAGGGTTTAACAGCAGGCTCTTTGGGGTTGGGGTGGGCAGAGTCCATTCCCGAGGTGTCACATTCCCACCATGGCCGTCTCAAACTCCCCACGTGATGTCAGGGACGGTGGGTGGAGTTGGGGAGGGAGGGGCACTGGAGCAGTGACCTGGGTGAGCTGGGATTGACACGGCACTGCCAAGCAGCCACCTGGCCTGCCATGGCATTCCACATTTTTCCAAAGACGGTCTGACAGCATCTCATCCTCATGCTCTTCTGCACCGTGATCGTGCCATCCTCCCTCAGGCAGTGGGCGGCATCTGTGGCTCCACCTCTTGAATCTGGGCAGGCCCCGTGACCACTCTGACCAATGGCACAAGTGATTTTGCCAACTCTGCTGCAGCTTTTCATGGACTGGGGGCCTCCAGGTCCCACCTCCTGAAGCCCTCAGGTAAGATGCAAGAAGTATGATGATGCCAAACCACTGTGCCATGTGGAGAAACCCAGGAAGAAGAGATGTCCTTGGAGAACAAGGCCAAGGAGCCTTGAGCAAGGAAGGCACCTTAGAAGGGGACCCACCAGCCCGGCCGAGGCCACAGAGGTCAGAGACTGTCCATTCAGTGACTGATCAATGAGGGAACATAACAGGGCCTGCCAAACTTCTACCAAGGGCAGATCCTAGATATTTTAGGCTTTGCCAGCCTTGCAGTCTGTCCCAACTACTCAGCTCTGCTAATGTATCATGAAAGCAGCCACAGATGACATGTACATGATGGGTGTGGCTGTGTTCCAATAAAACTTTAGTTACAAAATAGGTGGCAACCTGGGTTTGGCCTAGAGGCCATAACTTGCTGACCCCTGATATAAAGACTAGGTCATCTCAGCCCAACCTGGGGCAACTCTCAAGGGTCATTCTGGCCCCAGAACTCCCTGTTGGCCAACTGGGGCTGCCACTAAACCCATTCATGCTCCCTTCTCCTCCTCTCCAAATCTTGATCCTAAGTACAGTTCTTAATAAACACCATGCACACTCTTCTCCATCTCAGAGTCTGCTTCCCAGGGAACCCAATCTGCACCCCACTGGGTCTGGGGTAGTTTTTTACATAGCCATAGAAGGCTGGAACATGCACCATCTTGAACTGGGCTTGTTTACTAGGCTCAGCCAATGGAAATTAGGCTTGCCCTTCTCTGGCCTGGTCATCTCGTGCCTTATTCAGTATCTGTATCCTCAGAAACTCAACTCCACAGGAGTAAGGACAATGAATAACCCTGGAACCCCAAGAGTTAGGGACCAGGACTGCAAAGTGGTGGTGCCTGATCAAGACTGGGAGAAGGAGAGCACTAGTTGATCCTCTTAGTTTTCATCATTGACCCTTCTCACAAGTCCCTGTTCAAATCTCAACTAGTTATGAAGCAGTCCATGTCATGGCTTGTCCAGGCAGCCAAGTCCTTCAGTTAGACATTAGAAAGGTTAGGAGAGCCCCTATCCCACTAGGTCAGGACTTATAAACTGATGCCCAGAGGCCCTATGTATTCACTCCATCCCCCCTCACCCATACACACATATACTCATCTTCCTTCATATCTACATATGTACACATCCCCTTTCATCCCTACATACCCATCCCCTTTCATCCCTACATACCCATCCCCCTTCATCCCTACATTTCCTTCATTTCTACATATGTACTCATATTCCTTCATCCCTACATATGTACTCAATCGCCTTCATCCCTACATATATACTGATCACCCTTCATCCCTACATATATACTCATCCTCCTTCATCCCTACATGTATACGAATCTTTAGTTCTACATAAGTACTCATCCTCCTTCATTCCTACATATATATTCATCTTCATCTTACATATATACTCACCCTCCTTCATCCCTACATATATACTCATCCTTCTCATCCCTAATGTATACTCATCTCCCTTGATTTCTACATATGCACTCATCCTCCTTCATCCCTACGTATATACTGATCACCCTTCATTTATATATATATATATATACTCATCCTCCTTCATCCCTACATGTATACTCATCTTCCTTCATTTCTACATATGTACTCATCATCCTTCATACCTACATATGTACTCAACCTCCTTCATCCCTACATATATACTGATTCTCCTTCATATCTACATATATACTCATCCTCCTTCTTCCCCACATATATACTCATCCTCCTTCATCTCTACATGTATACTCATCTTCCTTCATTTCTATATAGGTACTCATCTTCCTTCATTTCTACATAGGTATTCATTCTCCTTCATCCCTACATATATACTCATCCTCCTTCATCCCTACATGTATACTCATCTTCCTTCATTTCTACATGTATGGTCATCTTCCTTCGTCCCTACATATATACTGATCACCCTTCATTCCTATATATATATATATACTCATCCTCCTTCATCCTTACATACACACTCATCCTCCTTTATCCCTACATGTATACCCATCTTCCTTCATTTCTACATATGCACTCATCCTCCTTCATCCCTACATATGTACTCATCCTCCTTGTCCCTACATGTATACTCATCTTCCTTCATTTCTACATATGTACTCATCCTCCTTCATTCCTACATATATACTGATCACCCTTCACTCCTATATATACTGATCCTCCTTTATCCCTACATATATACTCATCCTCCTCCATCCCTACATATATACTCATCCTCCTTCATGTCTACATATATACTCATCTTCCTTCGTTTCTACATATACACTCATCCTCCTTCATGCCAATTCATGAAGGCAGATGTTTTTGCCATGAACTCTGCTTATAAAATCTTAGGTAATTAATCAAAATTATTGAAACTAAATGATTTCAGCAAATATTTGGGAGCATGATAAGCATTGTTTGGTAATTTATTCCCTGTTTGGCCCCCAAATCTCTGAAGGTAGAAAATGACTTGAGGATTTTTCACATGCATGCTGAGAACCAGAACTCAAATGCTCACAATGTTGCTGAACAGCAGAATCTGGTTAACAAGGGAATCAGTCAAAAAACCTTGCACTTTTTCTCTTTGTTCCAAATTCTACAATTTGCTTAGGAAAAGGGAGGCTGATGGAAGGAGAGATGAGCAGTCTGTGCAGCAGATTTAGAAAGCAAGTTAACCTCCTTTATTAGGCCTTTGAGTCAGTGTTTTAAATCACGGCTTTATCAGGGAAATCGTGTGAAATGAATACTAATGAACATTTGCTGTTTTCACCAAGAGAGCTGGAAAATACCACAGTTCTTTCTCTTCCCAACATGTCTTTTACTACCACCAAAGCCTCCCTAAAAGTTGGCCATGACAGAAGGTATTTAGGACATGTCACTACATGAAAAACACAGTGGGCCTTTTAATAATGCAGGAGAAGGTATTGCAAGATTCCATTTTCTAAATTAAAACATTCTGGAGGGTTCCTGACTTTTGCTAGGAATTGCCCAAAATATAACAAGACTTGATTTGGGATCCACTCTGGTTATCATCTAAGCTGCAGAGGACCCCTGTCTACATACTAATTACCCCGTGAGGCCCATTTCAAGGCAAACGTTAGGTTTCTTCAGAGTGGAAGAAATCAGGCACCAAGTATGCTCCCCCAGGGCACACCTTCGAGGCCTGGCTCCTCGGTCACAAAGCCCTGGGAGGCAGAGGCACCAGCTCCAATTCTGGCCTCAAGGGGTGGGTGACTGGAAGAGATGTAAGGAGGTCATATCACCTATCTGGACCTCACCTTTGCTCTATGTACAATGAGAGGACTGAGTAACCAGGTTAAGTGGTTCTCTAACCTTAGTGCACACAACAATAATTTGGGAAATCTTTTTAATGTAATTTCCTAGTACCTACTTCCTGAGTGAAGCCCCAGAATCTGCATTTTAACAAGACTCTGTTCATCCTGATGCAGAGATGACACACAGATAAGCTCATTTCTCAAGGCCCTTCCAGCTCTGGTATTTTAAGATCCTCTGATCTGTGTGCAGATGTGGCAGAGCCTCGGCTGTGTTCCCACCATACTACCCTGTTTCTTGCAGGCCCACAACTAAGGGGCATTTCCCAGCTCCTTGAATCCAGGACTACTTATAGCTAGTAGAATATGGACCAAAATGATGTGTGCCATTGCCGACGTGGGCCCCAAAACATCCGATGTGATCCCCCACCCACACTCTCATCTCTCTCTTTGGCCACTAGAACACAGGTGACCCAGCACAGGACTCCAAGAAGGACCAGGAGGCAGCAAAGACTAGGTAGAAGGAATGTGGATCCCTGAGTCACTGCCTGGAGGAGGTCATCAACCTATCCTATCTGCATGAGACTTTGAATGAGTGAGAGATAAATCCTATTATGTTAAGCTACCAGATTTTGTGGTTGTCTTCTGTCTGCTTTAAATAATAAAACTATTTAATCAGAAGTAATATTGTAATACATTTTATAAATTAAAAGAAAGTGACCAATGCAAAGCACAGAGCATGCTAACTGTTGCGGCTATCTATTGCTGTGTAACAAATCTCCCCAGAACGTTAGGCTTTAATCATGACAATTATCTTATGGGTCGGGAATTCAGGAAGGGTTGGCTGGGCAGTTGTGGCTTAGGGTGTGTCATGGGGTTGTAATCAGACAAAGGCTGATGCTGAAACGGCAGGGGCACTGGAACAGCTGGGGGGCAGTCTGGGCACCTCTCTCCTTGTAGTCTCATGTCTCTGGGTGGTCTCTCTATAGGGGCTAGTTTGGGCTCCCTCATAGCACATTGGCCTCAAGACAAGTGGACCATTCACAGGCAGGTCAGGGCTCCACATCAAGTGTCCCAGCAAGCAGGTGGATGCTGCCTCAGAAGTAAAACAACATCGAAAGGGCCTATCCAGATCCAAGGGAAGGGGGATTTAGAATCCAGTTCCTGATTTCAGGTGTTTGGCCCTACAGGTAGGACAGCAGATAACACTGAAGCCATCTTTGGAAAATATAATGTCACACTGACTATGATGAAGGAAATGAAATTTCCAATTTTATTTGATCCTAAATGTATACTTTAAAGGAGTTAGGCCCAGGCATGGTGGTTCACACCTGCAAACCCAACACTTTGGGAGGCCAAGGCAGGGTTGCTTGAGGCCCCAAGTTTGAGACCACCCAGGGCAACACAGTGAGACCCCCATCTCTACATAAAATTTTAAAAAATATATTAAAAAAACAATAAAAAAGAGTTAGGTATAGGTAGTGCATTAGTTTGCCAGGGCCACACTAACAAAGTAGCACAAATTGGGTGGCTTAAAATGGCAGAAATTTCAGGTTACAAGTCCAAAATCAAGGTGTCTACAGAGCCATGCTCCCTCTAAAGCTTGGAGGGGAATCCCTTCTGGCTGCTTCCCAGCTTCCGGGGCTTTGCCAGCAATCTCTGTGCTCCTGGGCTTGTAGAGGAGTGCTCCCATCCCCGCCTGCACCTGGCGCTTTCCCTGCATCTCTCCCTATAGGCTGCCCTCCACACACGTCTGTGTCTGCATCCACACTCCCCCTTTATGAGAACACCAGTCATATGGATTAGGGCCTACCCAAGTGCCCTCATTTTAACTTGGTTACATCTGCAAAGAATGTAACCAATGAGAAGAATGATCTCTTTCCAAAGAAGATCACATATTCTGAGGTCCTGGAGGTTAGGACTTCAACATATTTTTTGTGGGGGAGTATCCAATCCAACCCATAATAAGTAATAACTCCTCACAAGCTGCAAGCAAAATATTATTACAGGTTGGCTAAAGCAATTCAGGAAACAAAGAGAAGGAAAGGGGAAGATAATTAGAATCCACTGAAGTGTTTTCTTAGCCTTGCATTTGGATTCCCCTGTGAAGGAAGGGCTCATTCATGTACTGCTATAAAAATGTTTTAATTCAGGTCAGAAAAATGTGGGTGAGAAATATATATCTGGTGCTCTCTTTGGGGTTTAAGTAACTCCCCAAGCATTTTGAGATGATTCCTCCTTTACCGTAACTATCCTGGTGTATACAGCGTGAAGGAGTGAGGTGGTCCCCAACTACCTCTTGGCTTTGCCTCTAAATAAACCAAGAACTACCACTCAATGCTCTGTCATCACCACTGTGTTGAATGTTCTTTCCTGTTAATTTAGGGGAAGCCTTGAAGGGTGTTCACACGCTCACCTCTCACATTCTAATTTCAGTTCCTTGGGTCGCTGGAGGACTTCGCTGAATGAAAACTGAAGCTGGGAACAGGAAGGGAAAGAAGGAACACGGGGCATTCCTTTCTGCATTTGTCGAACAGGAGTGGATTTAAGGTTGGAAATAGATTCAGGGGGTCAGAGACATTTTTTGCTTCTATGCTCTGTTTCCCTCAAATTAAATGAATCATATCAACGAAGTTCGTAACCCTAAGGCCTCCTATGAATTAGCCCTATCTTCTTTAAATTCAAAATGCAAGCTGTATCTGAAAATACATGTTCTGTCTGTTTTCACCTCAAATTCAAGTTCAAGTAACAACTTAAAAGGAGCTGCATGGATTCTCATAGAACAGCATGCATGCGCGGCACTCAAAGCTCATGGGGGAGGGGATCTTTCCTTTTACCCAGGGAAGTGGTGTGAAAGCAGGAAGGAGCCTCCTGAAGGTCTCTAGAACAAACCCCTATGGGAAGAACATGGCTCAAGGGTTCAGAGGTACTGCAGGCAGTAGCCTGGTTTGCATCGGGCTCTGTGTCCTCAGAGAGGTTAAGTTACTTTCAGAGGCACAGTTTCCGTGTCCAGAAAATGGGATATTAGTTCCTATGCTTCTAATGGGATTGATGAAGAGAACATGGCTAGGATATGAGCATCTGGCACATGGCAACGGTGCAGGATTCCCTGCAGCAATCCTTGGCCTGAACTCCTCACAGCCATAGGTGAGAGGAACCCTTGAAGCTCCTGTGAGTGCCTCTTGCCCAGGTCCTAGGTTTACAGCGTGGGATTCTGATGTGGACCTCAGGCTAATGACGGAATAAGGCCCGCACTCCTGTGGTTAAAGAGTAGGGTTTTGCTGAAACAGATGGACATTCCTGGGGCCAAAAATCTGGGGAAGAGGTTGGCTCTTAGACAGGAAACAGGTAAGCTGGAAGGTGGGCCACGGCTACATGGGAGAGGGAACACTGTCTGCATCTTTTCTTTGGGTCTAGACACAGTGGAGTTTAGATATTCCTGAGAGCTGCTGGGGGCAAGGGGAGAGGGAGCAAGCGAAGTGGGTGGGTGGCCAGGCTGAGCAGGGAGGAGGTGTTGGCCATTCCAAGCTTGGCACAAGAACCCTGCGATTTATAAGCAACACCACCTACTTACTGTGACTCTATTTTCCTCCTGTCATTCTCAGCTCTCAGTAAAGTCTTATTTAAAATTCTTCAGTTGTCCCAGCTGTGAAATAATAAATTAAGCAAAAAGCATTCTTCTGCTTAAGCGAGTGTCAAGGGGACCTGAGGCCAGGATGGAGGTCATAGATGTGATGAGAGAGGACCCTCAGGAGCAAGGTCAACCTCCTGGGCCGAGGCAACCACACCCAGCCACCCCTCTCCATGTGGGCGCCTCCCCATGGCCAACCTGCTGGGTCTGAACTTGCTGAGGAAGATGGTAGGTTTCTTTACAGCCACCGTTCTGTTTGGAAAAAATTGAATTTTGGCTTGGTGTCTTAAAAATACACTGACCTTTAGAAAAATTTAAACATCTAGCTATAAAACTGAAGCTGCTTCTGAACATCTCCCCTCCTCCCCAATACTGGCCCTCCCCCTCCCTACCTCCCCAAAAGCATGCACTATCACGAGTATGGTGTACAGCCCTCCGGAACTTTTTATATGAAGTCTATGCACCATATGGCATTGTTTTATGTACATTTTAAGAACATAAATGACGTCAGAGTCTATGCATCAATCTGCAATTTGCTATTCTACCTCAGCAATACCCATTGCTATCGATCTCTTGCATCCTCATCATTGTAGCCTAATGTTCACCTGAAGGTCTACCCTAACCGATGGTCTTTACATCCATTCCAAATTTTCACTATCACAAACTAGAAGGCAATGATTCCCTGTGCACCTGACTACTCCGAGGATGTGACAGGTTTTCTAGGCTCTAGGCTATCTAGCCCAGTTTGGAATTTCTGGGTCAAGGTGATGCTCGGTTGCAGGCTGGGCTGCATAACCTTATATTCCTCCAGCAGCAGTTCATGAAGTTGTTTTGGCTTCACGTCCTCACTTGCTTGTTGTTGTTGTTGTTGTTGTATTTTAAAGAGACAGAGTTTTGCTCTTGTTGCCCATGCTGGAGTGCAGTGGTATGATCTCAGCTCACTGCAACCTCCACCTTCTGGGTTCAAGTGATTCTCCTGCCTCAGCCTCCCGAGTAGCTGGGATTACAGGGGTGCACCACCACACCCAGCTAGTTTTTTGTGTTTAGTAGAGACAAGGTTTCACCACGTTGGTCAGGCTGATCTCAAACTCCTGACCTCAGGTGATCTGCCCACCTTGGCCTCCCAAAGTGCTGGGATTACAGGTGGGAGTCACTGCACCTGGCCCTTGCTTAGTATTATAACTTTTACCAATCGAATAAGTAGAAAACATGAACCAATGTTTTATCATACACTCCCCTGCTTAGTGGCAAGATTGGTCATCTGTCATGTTTAGTGGCTGTTTGTAACTGAGTGGGTATAAACTGCATGTCCACGTCCTTTGCCCATTTTCTTACTGAACCATCATAGTCATTAACTTTAACTGATTGATGGGTGCTCCTTACATATTCTGGATACCTCGCCTTGATCTCACATATTCTAAATGTTTTCTCTCAATCTGTTATTTGCCTTCTAACTTTGCTTAAAGTCATGTTTTGTTAAAGGGATGTTTTAAATTTGAATGCAGTCAAACTTATCAATCTTTCTGCAGAAATCAGGATTTTCTAAACCAAATGTGAGAACAATAAAATCGCATGTGGAATTTAGCAGCTGCGTGGCCCAGGGCAAAGTACTTAATCTTTCTAGGCTTGTGGATGTTAACAACGGCTGCCTGTGGGCCCAGAGCAGCAGATGGCACCTCACAGAAGTCTCCAGCACTACTGTGCCTACCCAAGACCCTGCAAATCTCTACTGGGAGCTATTCGAGGGCAGCATTACATACTGATGATTGCCTGAGCCCATTACAGTGGAAACTGGAGCTCCTGAGACAGCTGACCGTGTGCATCTCCTCCCCACTCCGCATTTAGTGATGCTATGCTGGCAGCTGGAGACTGGCCATGTGGGAGCATTTATACCACAGAAATAGGCAAACATTACCAACCAAAGCTCTCTCCCCTAGGGAGCCTGTTGTTAGAGCTTTACCAGCACACCACTGACTTATAGTGTCCAAGGCACAGCATCTGCCTGCATGGCCTTCAGCTGAAAGCTGCTGTTCCTGCTGACGGACAACTCTCATTAGAAAATTCATTCCTATAGCGACCCGAGATCTACCTCTGGTCACATAGGTGCTGGTTCTGCCTTCTGGGACAGCGATTAACAAACTGTTTCTGTGAGAGGCTTGCTGGGCCATGTACTCTCTCTTGCACCTGTTCAACTCTGCTATGTATTCTATTTTGCTTTCATTCTTCCACCATTTGAAAATGTAAAAACATTTTCATTTTCTTCTTAAGGACTACACATATGCAAATGATGGTCTCGGGCCCACCGGCTGTAGTTTGTCAACTACTCAAGAACAATGGAGGTCACAGAACGCCAGCCACGCTGTGGCCTGCACAGTCACCCTCCCACATCCGAAGATGGTTATCATATGCTCCCTGGGTGTTTTCTTCCCAAGCCTAGGGTCCTGCCAGTGTTGCTCTTAAAGTTAATTCCACATAAAGGTGATTTAGGAATGCTTATAGAGTCCGCTTCGCTGGGCCTCTGGAGCTGTGGTGGGCATTGATGCTATAGGTACAGTTGATGGCGAGAAATGGACACAGAAAGCTGACCCGAGGTCAGTCGGGTGCTCTGGCCAACTCAGGATCTGGAAGAAATCAGGGGATAGGGGTCCTGTCCACTTGCTGGCTGAGTAATCCAGGGGAAGACACTTAACCTTTCTGCACCTCTGGTAGAATAAAGATGGCCACAAACCCTTTGGCACTACCCATTGAGAGCTGTGGTCTCTTTTGCTGCATCACCTTGAATCTGAGCAAGCTCTGTGCCTGCTCGACCAACAGAATCTGAAAGAAGTGATGCTGTGCCAGTTTCCAGGCCCAGGTCTTAAGAGACTGTCAACTTCCATGTCCTGTTTTGGAGGACCTGCCCTTAGGTCTCAGCCGCCATGCTGTGGGAGAGCCCAACTAGCACTGTGGAGGAGCACAGGTGGAGTGGAACCAACAGCCCTGACTGAACTCGCAGCTGACAGCCAGCACTACCTTGTCAGTCATGTGAAAGGACATCTTGGAAGGGGGTCCCCTCTGAGTGATCTGCAGCATGTCAGGGGCCATCTAAGTAGGGAATCCTCTAGCCCCAGGCATCTGCTCCAGCTGTGGCTGCAAGGAGTAGGGAAAAGGTGTCCCTGCTGAGCCTTGTCCTAATTTCAGATTTGTGATCAAAACAAATGACTGTTGCCACTTCACATCAAGAAGCTTTGGAGTGCTTTCTTTTGTAGCAATAGAATCTCAGAACCCTGCTTCCTTGGGCTTTTGTGAGGATTAAATGACACGATGTATCTAATACACCCGGCATATAAAAAGTGCTCGGTGAATGGCAATTATCAGCATTCAGAAAAAATAAAGCTGCTTGAGTTCCCCTCCCAGTCCAGGAACAAAGTGTTACCTCCTATCTGAGGGGTTTTGCTCCTCAGGCCCAGCTTTCTACAGAGGTGGATGTTTTTTCACGGTCTCTACATTAAATGAGATCAAATGAAAGGCACTTATGAGCAAGAGCATGGCACACAGTCCTTGCTCAGGAAATGTTAGCTCTATCCCCGCCACAATCTCTTCCTCTCAGGAACCCAGAACTTTTCATCAAAACCATCTTGTCTTACACCTCCACTCCCAACCCACCCTCTAGCCCATAGCATCACCACTGCACCCGGTCCCCAATGTCTCCCAAAACTAACAGGCAATTTTATTCCAGTTCCTTTGTGTCCTGCTTGATGATGGGGACAGACTGTCACTATCAGCACAGAAAACCTTATGTTTCAGAGATGTATGTCTCGTGCATGAGGGACCAAACCTGTTAGCTCTGCCAACTGTGCCAAGAAAAGAAAGATTCACATTTGGAAATACTTTGGGATTCCCAAAAGGTCTCTACCCTCAAAAATGTGGTCTTCCACAGGCATGAAAGACTAATCTGTGAAGCTGCATTAAGGTCCAGCCTGTGTGGAAATGGAAGATTTTTAATGTAATCACTTTCATTCGTAAGTGAAAAAAGCAAAACCATGACTTTCTTTCAGCATCCAAGATGGAAACAGAATGCTGGATTGGTGAAAAGAAAATGCACCATGATTTATTAATACCAGCAGGCCCAGGAGGACATGGGGCCAGACCACTTTACTCAGCTGTTAAGAAGGTGGAAGTCATTACCAGCACAGCATAATAAACAATTGTGCTTTCAAGTCCTAGTGGGCCCCTTATATGATTACCCAACCCACTGACTCAAATGATGGCATGCTCAAATTCAGGGCCAAATGATCGAGTGGCAGTTTGCTGAGGCGCGGACTTTCAAACAGGAGGCTGCAGTTCTCAGCTTGACATGGAATTTTTAAAAAGTCCTTATTATTGATTTTTTTTTTTTTTTTTAGAGATGGAGTCTCACTCTGCCACCCAGGCTGGGATGCAGTGGTGCAATCTTGGGTCACTGCAACCTCCGCCTCCGGGGTTCTAGCAATTCTCCTGCCTCAACCTCCCGAGTAGCTGGGACTACAGGCGCGCCCCAACACGCCCGGTTGATTTTTTGTATTTTAGTAGAGATGGGGTTTCACCGTGTTGCCCAGGCTGGTCTCGAACTCCTGAGCTCAGGCAATCCACCTGCCTCGGCCTCCCAAAGTGCTAGGATTACAGGCGCTACAGCGCCCAGTCTATTTTTTTCTTAAATTGAGGAAGCATTACGTGGAATATAAGGAGGCATTTATAAAACAAGCCAACAAACCCAAAACAATCTTTTTTCTCTCTCTTCCCCTTTCAGGGAAGAGAATCTACCTTCCCTCTACCTATTGAATATATCAAAATGACTGGAGTTCTTGAAAATGTGCTCTTGGTTCAGAGACAACCTTCAGGAGAAGACAACCTTTAGTGCTGTTTTGTGAGGTACCGGAGCCTGCTGCTCAGGCAGCAGGGTGACACTCACACCCTGCAGGGTGTCTGGTGTAGGAGGTTGTCACACCTACGAAGGATTCACAGAAACCACAGCCTCCTACCCCAACACTGGGCATTGGCTCAGTTTCTGATTCTCTGCTTGCATTTTTGTTTCCACAGGGGATAGGGAGCGAGGGGGCATGGGAAAGAGAAATGGATGGGGGAGGTACCATAAAAATACTCCAAAGAGATGAAATCAGAATTTGTTAAAGTTCCCAGAGACCTCTTAGAAATGAAAATGGTGGAGGCCATCAACTCAGAGAAATAAAAAAAAAAAAGTGCAAGGCAGCAAGCATGAAAGCCATTCTAGAATGGTGGCTCAATGTGCATCCCAAGTCATTCCATGGGCCCAAAGGATGCCCTTGGAGAGAGATGGTAACGTGTGAAAAAGGGCTCTGATGTTGCCGAGGCTCTACCGAGCCCAGTGCAGATGTGGGGGAACTGCGGATTGCTGGATTGCTGATGAGAGGCTGACGGTCTAGAGTCACCCAGCCCACAGTTCTAACAGGCAGGAGAAGGTAGAGAGGGGCACTCAACAGTATCCACTTCAGGTGAAATTAAAAATGAATTCAGATGAGAAACTGAATGAGAGAAAAAAGCCCAGAGTCAAAGTGGATCCTTAGCTATCTGCATCAGGAATGCAACTGATTTCAAACCCAAAGCAAGAGGCAGACCCCGTAATGTCCAACATTCAAAGAACTGCAGACCACAGACCACCCTGAGCTCTAGATTTCAAGAGAAACACAGAGTCTGGAAAATACTCAGAAAATGGCACACCAACAATGGGAGTGATACACACGAGGAAGACGAAGAAGACTGTTTCCTCCCTGGGAAGGTCAGGGAGGCCGGGAGATGCAGAAATGCTTACTGCAGATGGCTACAGGAATGGAGGAAATCTGGACTAGGTGGTGCAGGTAGGAAGCCCACCAGCCTCTGGGATGGCATCGCCCAGTTCAATGGCCGAGCTTGACAACCGGGTTGCTGTGAATGAGATGTAGGTGTGTAGAGGCACAGGCCTCTCCCCACACCTTTGGGTGTTGCATGGGGCCCTGGGGTATCCGGCTGGACCTTCCGGGTGATCATCTCCAGCCACAAACAACCTCAGCCATTTACCACAGTGCTCAAAGTAAGTGGTCATGACCAATGCATGCTATCCCAGGGCAGGAAAGGGAGGGAATCCTTGCTCTAGGCAATACTTAGAGGAGGGAGGGTAGAGAGGAAAGTGCCTGACAGACAAACTATAGCTCCATCCTCCAGTGGGCACATGGAGATTCCCGGGCTGGAACTAAAGAAAGTGCTCAGGCACAGAGCAACAAGACACTTAACAGCCAGAGTGGCCGCAGCACATGCCAAGTCTCTGGTTGCTTTAATGGCTTCAGCCCAGGCTTTGGAGACCCACAGAAATAATTAGGCCAATCAAAAGTGGGGCAAATGGAAAAGCAGGGGCCGCCAGGCATCTCTTCAGCCTGGGTAATTATAACTGGTGCTGGAACAAAAGGCTGGCCAGAGTAAACCAATCAGGGACAGCCATAGATGGGTTTTTTTCCAAAATCAATCTGCCTGGGCTAGTTGAGAACAAGGGAAGGCTATTATCCAGGGAAACACAGACCACCACCACCTCCTCCTCCTCCTCTTCCTCCTCCCTGGCCTACTGCTGGTCCTCCTCCTCCTCCTCCCTGTCCTACTCCCGGTCCTCCTCCTCCCCCTCCTCCTCCTCTCTCCCTCTCTCTGCCCCTACTCCTTCTCTTCCTCCTCCTTGACTGGGCTTAATTCTCCCTGTCCTTTCATGACCTGGAAATCCCAGGACAGAGGACCACCAGCCCATCAGAGGCACACAGCTGATCCAAAGGATGTGCTGCCTGTTCTTTAGCCACCTTGAGACGTGGAGAGCTGCAATTTTAACAGGCATAGAGCAGAGCGATTCTTCCCTTAGTCTGAGGAGGGGGAAGAAGGGTTTGAGGAGGAGGAAGTGATGGAAAAGGGGAAAGAGCTGGAATTCACTCAGCAGGTGGTAAGGCTGTCACATGTTTTCTATCCCGGTTTCCCTCTTTGAGCTCTAAAAAACCCGGCCCTGAGAGGAGAGGGAATCAGAGACCAAGGAGGGGCACGAGCAGAGGGTCTCCACCGCCCACCTGGGGAGAGGGACAGGGAGCGGGTGGCCTGAAACCCTGCTCTGCTGCAAGCAGGGGCTGAGAGCAGAGATCTGCCCCCACCAGAGGCCTCTAAGGAGAGCAGATGAGGTTCGGATCTCCTTTTCAACAGCATCGTCTGTCTGGGCCCATGCATGGCAGAGTGAGAGTGGGGTGCGTGCCACGGAGGATGCTGTAATGGGTAAAGGAGACTTAGGATTGTCTGAAGAGCTCATCAGCTTTCTTTCCTTCTTTGCAGAAATATGCATTGGCACCTGTTATGTGATGGGCATGACTCTATCAGATGACAACAACAATCAGCAGCATTAGTTTCAACTGCCCACCTCTGACTGTCATTGGCCTCTAGCATGACAATGCTGGCCATATAATAGGTTCTCAATGCCTGTCCTGTGGAGTCCCATCGACTGTCCTTCTATTGGGCTCCTTCCCATCCCATGCATCCAGCTCGAACACATGGTCCTGCGTCTCAATCCTCTCAGGCCCAGGGTGGAAATCAGCTCTGCTGACAAACTGCCCTGTTCTCATGAGAGAGGACTACTTAGAGTATGGCAGGTCATGTGCAAGGCAGAGCCTTTGGGAAGCAGTGCCTGTGGCTCTGTTTCCTCTCTTCATCCCACTGTCCTTGCCATGAAAAATCTCCTCATTGCAGTTCCTCAGGGTCCTTACTGTTGTTTCCCAGCCAGTCTCTCTGACAGAATTCAACTTTCACCACTTTCACTGGGTACTGACAGTGTGCTAGCATGTACGTCCTCTCCTACAAGCTTGGCATAGAAAAATAAATCAGTAAAATTCAGGAAGCTCACAGTCCACTGCAGGAGAGACACATAAACGTTTAAAATACAGTACAGTATGTGCTATAATCGACACACGCCTAAAAAGTGAGGAAAACACAAGTACAAAAACAATTAAACCTAACTGGAGTGGGCAGGAAATCCAGAGAGGGTGACATGTGAGCTGGGTTTTGATGGATGAGTAGGAGTTCTACAGGGGAACAGGTGTGATCTGGCAATGGCAAGACGTTCTCTGTGGGTGGAGCATCAGGGCAGAGGCAAAGTGGCATGGAAGAGACATGGATGGATATGGGGAGGGGCCTGGCCACAGGTTCAAAGGCTCTGAACCACTCTACCAATCATGGACCCCATTCAGTGGGCGGGAGGGAGCCATCCAAGATTAAATCTTTCTTGATATATAATTCACATGCCATACAATTCACTCTTTTAAAGTGTACCACTCACTGGGTTTTAGTATTTTCAGGGTTATGCAACAATCCCCACAATCTAATTTTAGAACATTATCACCCCCAAGAGAAGCCCTGTGCCTATGAGTAGCCACCCCCCTCCCACCACCCTCCCACCACCCTCCCATCACCCTCCCACCTGCCCACGGCAGCCACGCAGCTACTTTCTGTCTCCACAGATATGCCTACTCTGGACAGTTAATGTCAATAAAACCATAGGGTGGGTGGTCTATTGGGTCTGGCCTCTTTCACTTAGCATGTTTTCAAGGTTCATCCATGTTGTCACACGCACTTATTTTCCTTGCCAAGTAACAGCCCATTGTATGGACATACCATATTTTGTTCACTAGCTGAGGGACATTTGGTTAGTCTCCACTTTTTGGCTAGTGTGAATAATACTTCTACCACTTTCATGTGTAAGTTTTCATGTGGAAATATATTTTCATGTCTCTTGGATACAATCTGAGGAGTGGAAATGCTGAGTCCTATGGAAACTATGTTTAGCATTTTGAGGAACAGACAAACTGTTTCCCAAAGTGGCTGGAACAATTTACATTCTAACCAGCACTGTTTGAGCATTACAATTTCTCCACATCCCCACCGACACTTGAGATTGCCTGTCTTTTTGATTAGAGCCATCCTAGTGGGTGTGAAGCGCCATCTCACAGTGCTTCTGAGTTATAGATCCTACTGACTAATAATATTGAGCATTTATTCATGTGCCATTCACCAAAGATTCTTCAGCAAGAGAAGCAGCTGTTTTGTAATGAATCCAGGGGTGAGCTCAACAGGAGAGAAACTAGAGGATTCTGTAATAATTCAGGAAGAATTCTTGAGATTCTGGGCCATGGCCAAAGTAAGAGAATGGTAATAAGGGGAGACTCAGAAGCTCTTTCAGCGGCAGAGCCTGCAGGACATCACGGAAGACTAGATGTGTGGCACAGTGGAGAATGGGGGAGAAGAATGAGGCAAAGAAAGCTCCAAGGTTCCCAGTCTGAGTAACCAGGAAGATGCAGATGCCGTGGACTGAGCTAGAGAAGCAGAGGGGAGCAGGGACTATGGAGGGAATGCTATGAGTCCAGTTTAAGACACGTGAAGTTGAGGTACCTGGGGAGACCCGTTTGGGTGGAAATGTCGAGTAGGCCACTGGAGAAGCCAACTGTAGGGCTCCAGAGAGACCTAGAGATACATCTGTAGGGATTACCAATTTATTAGGAGGTGACAATTCAGTATCATGGGCTGCATACAAATTAATACATTTTGCAATAAATATCAGAAAGTTTTGGCAGCACCCTTTCAGTGGCAGTAATGGAAATGGAAGGTAGACGAAAGTGATCTGAAGAGGGAATTGCATCCATTATAAACATGGATGCCAAGGAGCACCAAGACCACTCGCATCCCTTCTGAGATGGATGCGGCACACAAGGGGTAGAAGAGGCAGGTGGTGTGGAGCTTTCCTGCTAGGCAAGTGGCCCTGGCAATGGAAAGCTATCACCTGCCAAAGAGCCAAGACTTCTGACCCTCACCCTCCATGTCTCTACCTCCCCATTCCAATAAGGAAGTAGAAAATAGGAAAACAAAAGGGGATCATGCTTCCAAAAAATGTACTCCCTTTTAAAGAATTTCTGATGGGCACAGAGTCTTTGAGAGAAGAGGGCATGAGATCAAATGGACCCTAACTATGCAGTAACAAATTGTGCATTTTTCAGTGGAAGGATGCCATTGGGGGAGGGGGACACTGGGAAGTTTGGGTTGTAAATACTTAGCTACAGCATCAGGACTGAAGTGTCAACTGGACTAGAGAACCAAGACAAATCTCTTTGAACCCAGAGCAAGGTTACTTTCTCTCTGCCTCTGCAAATCTATGCTCCAATCTCCTATATCCACTTCTGGGTTTAGGGAGGCTGCTCATAGAGACTGAATCAAAAGGTTCCCTTGAAAACAGGACACTAGTTTGGTTTGGCCAACAGGTAGCCCCACAGAAAAGAAGAACAGTTTCCAGCCATGTGGCCGTGGATTTGGCTGAGGCCTTCTACTGAGGCTCAGCTTGTGTTACGCAGTGCTCTCCAGGAAGTTATCCATTCCAGGGTCCTCACACCACTCCCCTGTTTTACTTTTCAGGCCCAAGGGTGATGACAGCTCCATTCTCAGAGGGTGCTTCCCCATCACTTATCATGTTCTCTAAACCTTGCACACATGTTTGTTAAGTCTCAAATTTCCCTGTTTGTGTGGGTCATCTGCTTTCTGGTAGGACCCCAACTGACCCAAACCCTGATACTCAAGAGGATGGGGTACTTTGCTCTTTAGGAAACTCCGTCAAGAGTTTTCTGAAGCTCATGCAAGTAAATCAACGTTTCCTCCCAAAACTGTCCTTCTCCCGGGTCAACTAACTGGTTCAAAACTGTCCTTCTTCCTGGTCAACTAACTGGTTCTTGAGCCACACGTGACTCTGTTTCAGATCCTGCTGTTCTTCCTGCTCTATCTGGACTTGACATCCACGTATTGGGCCAAGCACAGTCTTAAGTGATGTGGGTGCCACAGTAGGACGTAGTCTTGCCCTCAAAGAAACATATCCAAGGGGCATATAGGCACATGCCACTATCACACCAGAGCCCCCATGAAGCCATCCCACTCCTGGGCTTCAGCAATCCCACCGGAAAACTAGAACATCTTCTACCCACCCCTAACTTCATGGAAATGCTAAGAAATGAGGGGCAAGAACAATGCAGCCACGCTAGAGAAGGAAGCAGAAAGGTGAGGGGCCCTGGGAGGCCAGGTTGGCTTTCAAAGCTTCTAAATCACTGCGTTCAAATGGATGAGGAGCAAATGTGTCTCCAGAACCACTGGAATGTGAGAGTCACTCTCAAGAAGGAAGAGCAAAGCTGGCCAACCAGCCCACAGACAATGGGGCCTCGGAGGCAAAATCCTACAGCGGCTTAGCAGAATCCTAGGGCTTGGAAAACTAAAACGAAAGAATTCCCTCCACAAGGGGCTACTGTCTGAGAATGAGCATCTCTCTGCCCGCTCCTGCGACCTATATGTGGACAGAGGGGGCACAGCGTTCCTTATCTGCAGGGTGGTAACACCACTCTCCCGGAGTTGCACACAAGGATTAAATGAGATCATTTCAGGGAGGTGCCCACTGTGGCTGACTCAGAAAGGTAAAGTGAAGTGCAGTTTCCCTTTTCCTCCAAGGAAAGCCACTCAGTCATTTAACCATATCCTCTCTTCAGGCAGTTTGGGAAGACCCATGCCTAAGTGCGAGTGCCTTAAAAGTAGTGAACATTCTACCCTACATTTTTGAAATAATCAACTCTACTTGAATTTTCCTATCAAAATATTAAGGGAAACATCAACGACACTTCTGTCATCCAGGGAAGACCAGGTCCTTGAGCCCATTTCTATGTAACTCTGTTAATTGAATAGTGTTAGCATCTCACGGTAGCCATGCTCGGTCACTGCCTTCATTCAGAGGCTGGAAATGAAACTGACATTTCAACACGGAACAAGCACATATTCTCAGCGGTCCCACTGGAGCCCTGATGTTCCTCATTTGCATTGCAGTAATTTTGACAATATTAAAAACAAGTTACACACAGGGAAAAAAAGAGTTGTTAAATAGAAGAAGGTGAGGTAATACTTGGTTATCAGGAAATACAAATTAGGAGAAAAAAGCAGTATGAGGTTGTTCTTGGAAGTATTTGCTTGTTAAACCAGATTTTGCAAGGACGTGAGGCAGAAGGGGATGCTCTGAGGGGCTCAAGGACGTCCTGGGAAGACTGTCACTGACCTGCTTGCAGATACTGATCTAATAAGGCAATGCTCCCATGACCTGCGGCCTAGGCGCTCTCTGTCTTGGAGTACCAGCTGGAGACAAACCATCCCCGGATGCCTGTCTCCAACCCTCACCCCAGTCACCATCCCAGAATTCTGGGCACAGCAAGACCTGGATGTGGACTCCGTATGACCAGAGTGGAGGAAAGCCAAACGGAAGGCTTGAGTGGAGCCTGACCACCAAACGGGCAGTCCCATGGCCTGGAAGGGACTTGGCTCTGGGTGGAGAGAGGCAGCTGCCCGGCCAGGATGGTGGCAGCCACAGTGCCGGGGAGCGCATGACAAGGATGGGGAAGATACTGGAGCAGTGAAGAGAGGGAACTGGGCAAGAGGCAAAACCAGTACACGTGAGTGGACAGCTAAAGCCACAATTCCACAAAGTTCTCTTCCATTCCACCCACTTGATGTGCAGGTTGGGGAAGCGGTTGGCCAAAACAGGAAGAAGAAGATATGAGATCAGGGAGAGTTTCTACGAGGAAGTATGAACAATTTGCAGGACCTGCACCACCCCAGAGAGTGGTGTAGAAGAGTCCAGTCCCTGGGAAGGAGTGTAAGAATAGTCACCTGCCTGGAGCTGTGAATAAGCAGCATTACCTCAGTTTCCCAAACTTTAACCACGATCATGGGTCTTTCTTGGAGGTAAGCAGAGATTCCAAATATTACTTATAGCTCATGTATTCAGCATGGAGAACATCATGGCAGATACTAAAGTTATGACTATATCCTAAAAACTACAGATCTATGAGCTCACAGATACCACATGGGGTTTGTTTGTAAGACTCCTATTGTCTCAGTTTTTCTTAAGACCATGCAGAAACAAAATAATCCACTTCAGTGAGTGAAAATACCTATTTAATAACATTAAGGGAACACGTTTCAACTGAACTGGCAAGAAGTGAGAGTGTGGGGGAAGACACACACAGGGTTTTCTTTCTCAAGAGAATGCCTGGATGGAAAATAACCTATTTTACATGATTTAGCTCTGCTTTGAAAGGCAGAGACTGCTGCCAAATGCACTTTACTTCTCTGCCCTTGCCTAATAGTAGATATCTGAGGAGCGGGATGCCAGAAGTGGAACCCACAAGAGCTCTTGAAATTACCTTTGTGAATAAAGACAAAAGTTCAAAAAGTCAAAAGAGCTGGCTCGAGCTCAGAAAAGAGAACAAATGTGGCAGCAAAAGAAGGCATTGAGGAAGTCAGAGAGTGTGCTACTGTGGTTCGTGAGTGCCCAGAGAGAAGCAGAGACAGGGAGACTGAAGGGCTCTGCGCCACACACCCCATTTATCAGCTTCCCTAAGTCCCGACCACCACATTCAGCTCTGTACAATTTTTGCCACTTTTAAGATCCTTTGAAACTATCACTTTAATCACTGCATGTGTTTCTTGAAAGGCTCTTGTGATTCTGATCTTGCTGACCAAGGCACCATGTGTTCGTCTACATACATGCACCATGCTGACATACAATGAAAAACAAAGTTGTATTTGCATTCTGATTATTTTGCATCTCAGTTTGGTTATGAAAGAGAGAGTGAGCCAACTGAACCGTGATCCTACATAAAGCGACCTAATATTGCACAAATGTTTGAATACAACTTAGCAGTTGTTTGTGATGGGCAAACTGAATTCTAGAAATTATTAACTTAGCCAAAGTAAAACACAGAGCTAAAAAGAAGAGTTGTTCAATTAGGCACAGCATTTCAGTTTTGCAAGACGAAAAGGCTCTAGAAATCTGTTGCACAACAATATGCATAGAATTAACACTGCTGTACTGTGCACTTAAAAATGGTTAAGATGGTAGATTGTATGTTGTTTTATCATGATTAAAAAAATCAGTAAAATTTACCTTTTTAAATATAAAAAATGCATTATTCACTCCACGCTCTGCACTTGGCTACAACCATAGCAGACTGCACTAATTAAATGGAATTTCCTGTCACAAAGAAAGAGAGAGAAAGCTAAATGGGGTTACTCTGTTTTAAAGATGTGCTTCGAAATGGAAGCAGAACAAATAAGGGGAGACATTTAGGATTGGAGAACCAAACCGCCTTGATTTCTCTGGAACAATCCACTATGCCAATACTTACTTGGCCATCTTAGCACTTTTACTTTATAATTCTTAACATGGTAACCCTTCAGACATGTGATCCAGAGCCACTTGGGTGACCATCCTGAAGCAGGCCAGAACCTGGTGATGTCCATTTCTTCCTTATCTTATGTTAGACTCCAAACCCCCATCCCCTCTCCAATCCTTCTATGCTCAGGCTATCTGCAGGGAGTAAGATGTATGTATTGCATCATTTTGCAGTTACCCGATGGCATTACCATAATTAGGCATTATGTTTTGTTTTGTTTCTAACTTGCTTATAGAATTTTAGATTAACATGCGAGTAGGTTCCCAGTCCAGGAAATCTAGTTTCTGTCAACTGGTGCCTCTGTGTTAGTTTCCTAGGCCTGCCCTAACAAAGGACCACAAATGGGGTGGTTTAAAACAACAACTTGTTATCGCATAGTTTTGGGGGCTGGCAGTCCTCAGTACGTTGGCAGGGCAGGTCCTTCTAAGGGATCTGAGGATGAATCTGCTCTATGCCTCTGTCCTAGTTTCTGGCAGGTTCCTTGGCTTATAGATGCTTCACTCCACTCCTCTGTCTCCACAAGGCCTTCTTATAAGGACACCAGTCCTATCAGATTAGGTTCTCTGTGCTACTCCAGTATGACCTCATCTTAACTAATTACATCTAAAACAATCTCATATCCAAAAAGGTCATGTTCTGAGATACTATGGTGCTATGGTTTGAATGTTTGTCCTCTCCAAAACTTAAGTTGAGATTTAATTGCCATTTAAGAGTGTTGAGAGGTAGGGACTTTAAGAAGCAATTTAGGCCATAAGGGCTCCTCCACCTTCATGGGTCGGTTTAGTACCTTTAAAAAAGGGCTCCTGGGAGTGGGCTCTTGCCCTCTTACCACGCGATGCCTTTTGCTATGTTATGACAGTAAGAAGACCCACATCACATGCAGCAAAATGGACTTCCTGCCTCCAGCACTGTAAGACATAAACTTATTTTCTCTATAAATTACCCAGTCTGTGGTCTTGTTATTGCAAAACCCAAAATGAACTAAGACAGGGACATAGCACTTCAACACATCCTTTCTGGGGAGCACAGCCTCTCAAAAGATGAACCCAGACCAGCAGCATCCGCATCACCCGGGAATCTGTTAAAAACGGAAATTCTGGCTTTCAAGGTTAGGAAAAAAGAAAAAATTGAAATTCTGGCAGGGTGCTGTGGCTCACAATTGTAATTCCAGCAACTTGGGACGACAAGGTGAGAGGACTGCATAAGCCCAGGAGGTCGAGACCAGCCTGGGCAACAAAGTGACACTCTGAAGCTACAAAAAATAAAAAATAGCTGAGTGTGGTGCGACACACCTGTAATCCCAGCTACTCAGGAGGCAGAAGTGGGAGAATCACTCAAGCCCGGGAGTTCAAGGCTGCAGTGAGCTATGATTGCACCACTGCACTCCAGCCTGGGTGACAGAATGAGACCCTGTCTCAAGAAAAAAACCAAAAAGTCAATACTGAGCTGGGCCCAGTGGCTCATGCCCAAGTCCCACCTATTTAGGAGGATGAGGCAGGAGAAGCACTTGAGTGCGGGAGCTTGAGGCCAGCCTGGGTAACACAAGGACACCCTGTCTCTGCGAAAAATAAAATTGAATAAAAATGCAAATGCCTAGGTCCCACCCCAAACCCACTGAACACAAAACTCTAGAAGCTTGCCAAATAGTCACACAAGCCCTTCAGGCAATTCTGATGCATGCTAAAGTTGAAGAGCCACTGTTTTAAACTGTATATTTAAAAAAATCATTTTATAATGCTAAGTGTGCATCCTGCCCTTCCCATAGAATCACTAACCCTTTGAGGCAGTCTTTCTCATGTTACTTCTCCTATAGTAGTGATCAACTTATTGCTTACATAAAACAGGCTAGAATTTGGAAGTCTGTGCAAGACATGCAATCTTCAGATGTTTTGTCTGTTCATGAATACTATGAACTGACTGCCAATATTAAAAATCTAGATTACAGACTTTTCCTGAAAAAACTGGAAGAGCTGACAACACTGACTCCAAAATTACACACAAGAACAATCAACTGATTGGTGGCTGTCCCTTCGGGGTGGGGCCTCAGGGCTCCAGTGGGTCACAGTCTCCACGGCTGGTGCATCCCTGACACTGAGGCTTCATGGAGGCCAACCATCCTCATTTACATTGTATGCCTAGCCCCTAAGGGCACTTGGGTTTTAACAATGGCTGGGCAGACAAGAGCCAGACAGAAAAATGCATAACTATCCACAGACCAAAATACTTAGCTGTTTCTGAGCAGCAAGTTTAGGAATGGAAAGCTAGAAGCCAGGGCTGCTGATGAACAATGCCACACACTTTAGAAATAGCATCGACTTTAAGTTCTGTGAGTTTGGCTTCGCCCTTCACCGGATAACAAGGCAAGTTATGAAATGATTCAAGCACTGAAGATAAAAGTTTTGTAGTGGCTTGCCCGTGTGACGATGTGTGGGTGAGCTGCAACACAGTAAGAAGAAATTTTGGTATCGGCACGACTTCATTAGAGAACAATGAGACATGGAGGACATGAAACCTGAAATCGTGATTTTAAGAAATCACATTTGCCTCCTTCAGGTATATGCTATGCTGAGCTGCAATGACAGATCCTCTGTGAAATGATTCTCCAGTGAAGCAAGTGGGGGAAAAACACATGACTTTAAAGCGACTTTCAGGCTTGCAAAAATGGTAAAGGGCAGATCCTGGACTGGGATTTGACAACTGCACCATTAATGCAGATCCCAAATAGTTTCTGTACAAAGGACAGAAAAGATACCTTTTTGGGTCAGTGGCAGTGGTTCATGAAATACCAAGTGAAGGGGTAGTTTGGGATGTTTATTTCAGTGGGAAGGATGGGCCTGGAGTCTAGAGGAGAGAACTCACATATATAAGGTAGAGACAAGTACAAGGCTTCAACAAGGGGACCCGTTTCATCAGTAACCCTCAGAGGAAGTTCGACTTGCCTTGGAGTTCATGTCAAAGCAGTAAATCCAAAAACTATATCCACTCAAAAATTACTGAGCCAGAAGATTCAGACAAACAGCCACTATTACCTCATGGGGTTATATTCTGACAAGTTCTTCATTTTGATTCTCTCCTTAACCACCACTGTACTTCAGCATTCTTAAGAAAGAAAAGTGGAAATAGAATCTGTCACTGATGACTAAAGCTTCTGTTAAAGACATTAGAATTTAGGATGATAATTTTCTCAAAGGCAAAGATGACTGTTTCTCCTGGACAGATTTAATATTTTCAATAGTCTATTAAAAATTATAAAACATAACCTCCGCCGGGCGCGGTGGCTCACGCTTGTAATCCCAGCACTTTGGGACGCCGAGGCGGGCGGATCACGAGGTCAGGAGATCGAGACCACGGTGAAACCCCGTCTCTACTAAAAATACAAAAAAATTAGCCGGGCGTGGTGGCGGGTGCCTGTAGTCCCAGCTACTGGGAGAGGCTGAGGCAGGAGAATGGCGTGAACCCGGGAGGCGGAGCTTGCAGTGAGCCAAGATGGCGCCACTGCACTCCAGCCTGGGCGACAGAGCGAAAAAAACATAACCTCCAAAACAAGTATAGCAAGAAGAAAAAAAATTGTAACACACCTCTTTAAGGTAATGTAAATATATAAAAAATGGGACAGACTTCCAAGATAATAGTAAGGGTGCACTTTCTGTTCTTAGGTACTTAGTGCCACTGTATTATCAGGGTTCTCCAGAGAAACACGCATTGTACTGTGCATATGCATCCTACGCATCATATGCATATATAGGAATTTGCTCACATTATTATGGAAGCTAGCAGGTCCCCAAATCTGCAAGGTGAGTCGGCAAGCTGGCAACTCAGTAGAGCTGATGGTGTAGTTCCAGCCCAAGCCAGCAGGCTCAAGATGCAGGAAGAGCTGATGCTTCAGTTTAAGTCCAAAGGCAAGGAAAAGCTGGTGTCCCAGTTCAAAGCCACGTTAGGCAAGAAAAATGGTCTCTTACTTAGGGTCAGCCTTTTTGTTCTATTCAGGCCTCCTGCTGATTGATGGAGCCACCCACATTTGCGAGTGTGTTCTGCTTTATTCAGTCTACCAATTCAAAATCTAATCTAATCTCACCCCAAAAACATCCTCACAGGCATGCCGAGAATAATGTCTGACCAAATATCTGGGCTCCTCATGGTCCAGTCAAGTTGACACATGAAGGCAACCATCACAACCCCTCAGATGCCTGGGTGGTGAAGAGGCAAAAACAGTCAGCTCCCACGGGACACTAGAATTTATGAAGAGCAAATAACCAGGGACCTGTCTAGCCCTGTGAAGGAAGTGGCCAGCTCCTAAGGGCCCTCCCGCTCACTCCATCTAAAAGCTGTTCCTAGTGAGATGGCTCAGCTTTCATTTAGGGTCATCAAGCAGTTAACAATGTAAAGCTGTATGCCAAGATGCAACTATTAGAAAGCCTACAATTGAAAAACAGTACAGAGCCCCACTGGTAGAGCAATTGGAATTCTCACCCATTGCTGCAGCGACTGTAAAACGGTATGCTCACTTTAAAAGACAGCTTGGCAGTTTCTCATAAAGTTGAACATACATTTACTACATGATCCAGCAATCCCAAGATCTCTAGGTATTTGCTGAAGAGAAATAAAAAGCTATGCCCACACACAAGTCTGTATGCGAATGTTTGTAGCAGTTTTACTCATAATTATCAAATACCAGAAACAACCCAAATGGGTGAATGGATTATAAAAAATCCATACAATGAAATCCTACTCAGTAAAAAAAATGGACTCACTCTTCATGCACAAATCTCCAATGCATTATGCTGAGTGAAAGAAGCTAGTTTCAAACACTTGTATACTGTATGATTCTATTCACTGGACATTTTCAAAATGAAAAAACAGTAGTGATATGGTTTGGCTCTGTGCCTCCATCCAAATCTCATGTCGGATTATAATTCCCAATGTTGGAAGAGGGACCTGGTGGGAGGTGAATGAATCATGGGGGTGAACTTCCCCCTTGCTGATCTCCTGATAGAGTTCTCAGGAGATCTGGTTGTCTGAAGTGTGTAGCACTTCCCCCTTCTCTCTCTCTTCCTCCTGCCAGCCATGTGAGGATGGCTCTTGCTTCCCCTTTACCTTCTGCCATCATTGTAAGTTTCCTGAGGCCTCCCCAGCCATGCTTCCTGTACAGCCTGCAGAACCATGAGTCAATTAAATCTCTTTTCTTCATAAATTACCCAGTCTCAGGTCTGCCTTTATAGCAGTGTGAGAATGGACTAATACAAACAGTGATGAAGACCAGCTCAGGGCTTGCCAGGGGTTAGGTGGTAGAGGGCAGGCGTGAAGGAGTAGTATTAATACAAGGGGTACTAGAGTATTTAGGGGTATGGGAACTGTTCTGAGTCCCAATTAGAGTGCTGGTTACATGATTTACATGTGTTAACTTTCATAGAATAACACAACCCTACTCCAACACTATATTTGCTGTATTATAAATAAAATTTTTACATAATCAAATGGTAAAAAAATAATTACATGCCACCCAATTTAGGCACAGAGTAAATGCACCTAATGGGAACTATCTATGAATTGGGGTCAGACAATAGAAGCTGAATGCACAATATGTACACGTAGAAAGGCACAAGAGGGGCAGTGACTCATAGGCATCACTCAAATATTTTAGTATGAAATGAGAATAAGTGGCATGCTTGAGTCACTGGGCACAACCTGGGAATTATTTGAAAAGGCAGAATAGTTGTGATTTGTTATGTTTCTTTTTCCAGGCACTTTGTATTCACTGTCTTAAGGCAGGAAATGTAGGCTTAAAGACAAGAAAGGATTTGCCCTGGATTTTGAACCCAGTTCTGTCTGGTTCCCCAGCCCCCATCTTCACTCTAGGCTGTTGCCTCCCAGGAGCCACATAAAGCCACAGTGAGGATTACACCATGATTTGTTCCTTTTTCTCTGTCGTACCCTAAGCAAGTCCTTAATCTCCTGGCCCCTTAAAGCTCTGTTCTTCCTTTAAAGCAAGAGTTCTCAGTTGCGAGGGTGGGAGGATACGGGGGGAGCAGGAGATTTTGCCCCCAGGGTACATGTGGCAATGTCTGGATATATTTTTAGTTGTCACAACACGGGGGAAGAGTGCTACTGGAATCCAGTAGGTAGAAGCCAGAGATGCTGCTAAACATTCTACAATGTTTAGGACAGCCTGAAGGAAGAGTGATTCAGCCCAAAATGTCACTTGTGCCAAGATTGAGAACTGCTGATTTGGAAGGGGGGAGGAAGGGAGGAAGTAAGGAGAGAGGAAGGCAGGGAAAGAGAAAAGGAAGGGAGGAAGGGAGGAAGGGAGGAAGGGAGTGAGGGAGGAAGGAAGGAAGGAAGGAAGGAAGGAAGGAAGGAAGGAAGGAGAGGGAGGGAGGGAGAGAGAGAGGGAGGAAGGAAGGAAGGAGAGAGGGAGGGAGGGAGAGAGAGGGAGGAAGGGAGGGAGGAAGGAAGGAAGGAAGGAAGGAAGGAAGGAAGGAAAGAAGGAAGGAAGGGGAGATGGAGGGAGCGAGAGAGGGAGGGAGGGAGGAAGGAAGGCAGGCAGGCAGGCAGGAAGGAAGGAAGGAGAGACAGAAGGAGGAAGGAAGGAATGAAGGAAGAAAGGAGAGAGGGAGAGAGAGAGAGGAAGGAAGGGAGGAAGGAAGGAAGGAAGGAAGGAAGGAAGGAAGGAAGGAAAGAAGGAAGGAAGGAAGGGGAGATGGAGGGAGCGAGAGAGGGAGGGAGGGAGGAAGGAAGGAAGGAAGGAGAGACAGAAGGAGGAAGGAAGGAACGAAGGAAGAAAGGAGAGAGGGAGGGAGAGAGAGAGAGAGGAAGGAAGGGAGACAGAGAGAGAGGAAGGGAGGGAGGGAGCCTATTAATCTCATCTACAAACCAGCACAGTGTTAGGTATTTAAAAATTCTTATCTCATTTATCTTCCCATAAACCATCTGAGATATTATTAACCCCATTTTATGGTTAAGAAATTTGTAGCTGAGACCCATAAAGAAATGTGCCCAAATCTCAGTGATGAGACAAGATGCCGTGGGGACCGCAGGCACCTGGGATTGCAAAGTCGAGGTACCTGCAAGGTGGCGCCTGGGAGCTGGCCTGGCAGCTCTGCCAACCTTCTCCTCTGGTCTTGAAAATCTCTTCTTACGCCTAAGGTATCTGCAAAGAAGGAGGCCATTGGATCGCAAAGAAGGGGACTGTTGGATGGGCAACAGGGCAAATCTGAATTCAAGAGGCTGAATTCAATGGATGGAGCCTGTCATCACTACGAGCCACTGAGGATTGGTTTGCCTTCAAATCTTCTTTGGTTCCATCCATCCCTCCTCCCTCAAGGCACTCACATCTCGCCTCCATCCCAAAAGCCCGGAGACAGAGCAGATGTGCGCCCCAAGCTGGCTTCCTGTCCTCTCTCGCCAGCATGTGCTGCTGGACTCAGCCACAGGGAGTGGGGCCCCACTCAGCACAGCAGGCAGGAAGCTGGGGACCGGAGGGGTGGGAGAGGGAGATGAGAAATGCCACAGAATAACCCGCTGCAATCAGTTTCCCATAATAACATCCGATGGGCATGGCTTGCCTGAGAAAATCAGCAACTTGCTTTAAAAACAAGCCCTTTTTGAGCGATTCTGGCTCAATTTTACCCATTCTTATAATTAGTGTTGATGGAATTAACAGTTAAAAATGGGGTTCATGCATTTAAGATGGAGGGGGAAGAGATGGGGGAAGAGATAAAGATAACAGAGGAAGAAAGGCAGAAAAACAGAGAGAGGACAGGAATAGAGTGAGAGGGGAGAAGGACATATGTTTGAAGCTTAACAGGAAACTCAGAAAATAGATGTGCTCATGACAAAGATGAACCCCAGAAAGTGGTGAACCGCAAGACTGGGAGACGCTCTCGCAAACTGGGTGAAACCACAGTGATGGGAGCTGCTCTTTAGAGTTTGTTCTAGATCCCTGCAGCTGGGTTTCAGGTCAGGCAGCAAGGCATTGTTCTCACACACCTCATACAGCAGAACCAATTCCTGATCCCTCTCTTGGGCTCACTGTGGCGTGGTCCAGCTGGAACGAAGCTGCCAGCTGATGCCCACCATACCCTCTCCCCAGCCTGGCCCAGGCAGCACTCACAGTTCCAAGATCAGAATGACGTCCGTCTTGTTCTCATAGACCTCGTGCAGGGTGATGACATTGGGGTGCTGGATCTCCTTCAGGATGCTGACCTCCCGCTCGATGTCCTCGCGGCTCACACCCCGCCGGCTGGACTTAGTCCTCCTTTTCTTGATGAATTTGGCGGCATACTGGAGGCCGGTGCTTTTCTCACGGCATTTCTTCACAACCGCAAACTGTCCACTGAAAAGAGAAGATGGAGGATTCTTTATCGTTCATAAAAAAAAACAGGATTTGAGTGAGGACGTGGCATGGTGCAGAGGGGGACAAGAGAACTGTGAATAGGAAAGTTCCAATTGTGGAAAGTAACAAATTAGGTAGGGATGTTTCTTATCATCATTCAGTTACACTAAGCCTGTTTCTTTATAAACAATCCTGCAAGGAATATACTTTTAAAGTATATTTTATTGAAAGAGTGATCATGTCTCCATTTCTGTCCTCTCCTCCTTCCCTCCCACTTCAGGTCCTGGGACAGCAGCAAGGAGCTCTGTGATCTGACCTCACTTCCAGCAAACTCTTTTCCTGCACGTCTAGTCTCTGAGCCTGAAAAACAAGGGATTGAGACCAGGGAATCGGTAAAAAAAAAAAAAAAAAAAAAAAAAAAAATATATATATATATATATATATGAAGTCCTGCCTTCAACAACATATTTCTAGCACCAATATTAACCAATTTAAATACACAAAACAGAAAAAGGTCTATTATTTTGTTCACAATTAAGCGACTGATAAGTCATATGTACCAAATATTTGTTGGTCACTTCTCCAGCATTATCTCCCCTCTCCTCCCTTCTCAAGGTATTTCTACCCAGGGATGTTTGTGGTTCTGGGGAAGCCAATTCCACTCCCAACTGTAAATATGGATCATGTGACCTAGGCTGAGCCAATCAGTTCACTCCATTCTCCTGACCACAATGCCAGGTAAGACCCTTCAGAGGATGCAGAGACACAGGCTTTCTGAGACTCTTTTCTCTTTTGAGTGTGCTAGAACCCCCCAAAGCCGCTGCCAACTATCTTGGGACGACGAGGAGGGCCACTCTTAGTTTGAAGACAACCACTGCAGAGGCAGAGCCAGAAAAAGGAAAGAAACCAGGTCTGCAGTGACACCATGGAGTTGCTGGATCAGCCCTGGCCTGAAACCATCTGCCTGTGATGTTTCAGTGACATAAGCCAATAAATTCCTTTTATGGCTCAAGTCAGTTTGATGGGTTTTCTACTTCTTGCAGAGGAAAGTACCCTAAACGCCACAGCAAATAACCAGATTCCCTTTCCCATATATTAAAGACTATAATAACACAACTTGACTCAAAATAATAAGGGGTAGGCAGTAAGTGGGTGAGACAGTGAGAGGTACACAGGCCCCCCTGATAGTCAGTGGAACACAACAGAAAGACCCTCTTGGACCCATGCTGGTGCCCTTCGTTCTTCCCTAGTGCCCGAGGAAGGGTCGATCCACGCATCGCAGGATCTGTATGTTTCTTGGTACCTGCTGGAGAACTGCTATGTAAAGAATTACCACAGGTATTTTTAGCTGGCTCTATCCTCACATGAAGACAAAAGCCAGAAAGAAAAGCAAATTTAGGATAATATTTTGATGTTAAAGAATGGATACTTTAAAACATTACTCATTTACTTTAGCAGTAGGAGGCCAGTGAAGAAGAAATGCAGAGAGGATTACCTTTATAGCCGTGTCAAATTTTTTGCATGACAGGTTGTTAATACCCGCTTTCCCCCTGCAGCAGGATAGCTGAGAAGCTGAAGAATAAATCACACTGAAATGCCAGCACCGACTGCCTGTAAACTTGCTACCTTAAACAGTTATGGGCTCTATGTAATGACTTTATTACAACCAAAATACAATTTCTCTGAGGAGTAAAAACCTTTCTTTATTGTGGGGTGGAGGGTGGCAGAGATGGGGCATATGGAGAGAAGAGGGAAACCAGCCTGAATTCAAAAGACAGTCAGCTGCTTCCTTTAGAGTCCGGGCCCCTCCTTACAAAGATGTTATTGTGTCCCCACCAGGCAGATTCAAAACGACCCAGGATAGGGAGGCCAAGCCCAGGCCAGCCAACCAACAAGCAGCTGATAGTTCCAGAGGCTGGGCCCATTCATACCTCACACATGGCCATAGCAACTTGTCTCAGAGACTTACAACTCAAGGCAGACTCAGTAGTTTCAATCGTGGTGCTTTAAAATTCAAAACCAAAAAGCAGAGAAAGAGAGAGAGAGAGAGAGAGACAGAGAGAGAGAGAGAGAGAGAGACAGACAGACAGACAGAGAGACAGAGAGAGAAAGACTTTGGGAGGCCGAGGCGGGTGGATCATGAGGTCAAGAGTTCGAGACCAGCTTGGCCAACATGGTGAAACCCCGTCTCTATTAAAAATACAAAAATTAGCCAGGTGTGGTGGTGCGTGCCTGTAATCTCAGCTACTCAGGAGGCTGAGGCAGGAGAATTGCTTGAACCTGGGAGGTGGAGCTTGTAGTGAGCCGAGATCGTGCCACTGCACTCCAGCCTGGGTAACAGAGCAAGACTCCGTCTCGGGGAAAAAAAAAAAAGAAAAAAGAAAATACTTCTGGCAGGAGAGTCACAAAGAATTTCAATGCAAGCCTAGATACAAAGACTCTTCCATGTGCGTTGTCACCTCCAAATGTTCTATATTGGAAGTTTCTCCATTTTATTTATGGGAAGATGGTAAGTAAAGGCAGGTTAGCCCTGATGGCAGGATGAAGGCAGATGCTGAATGTCATGTGTGCTCATGCCCGGGTGAACTGTGACGCCTTCGTTTACAGCGAAACCTGGGGAATGCACTCTGTCACCTGACAATGGATCCCTCACTCACACTGCAGGGTCCCCACACGAAAAGTGCTGGCTGGTGAGGAGGGAATAAGAGCTGGTGGGTAGGAAGGCTCTGTGTGGATGCTGGGGTACTGGCTAACCCTGACTGCAGAGAGTAAAATGAGGGTCTAGAATGAGCTTGAGAAACTTGTTCTAGACCTACTGCAATGTCACCTCTTTTAAGATACCGTTCCCTATCTTCCCTGACACCCCTAACAATCTATTCCCTTTCCTCCAATCTGCCATATCCCTGAGTCGAAAGAGTCCCCCGTACCCCTCAGGGGCACCTGCTGTTTTCTGCCCATTCTTGCCTTTCCCACCCTCCCAGACTGCCAATGCCTGGGGGACAAAGGGCTGCCAGGCTCATCTTCACATCTCCCAAGGCCCTGGGTACAGACCTACTTCATGTAGTCCATGCACAACGCACATATGCTGCAGCTGACGCCTGAATCTATAACCCTGAGAACCCGAGGAGTTAGACAAAGGGTTCTGCATTATAGTTCAACAGACTTGTGTAGCGGCTAGGAGCCAGCTGTGTAACCCAAGGTTTATTTAGGACTTAGCCACTCTAGGCCTCAGTTTTCTTATCTGTAGAGTGGGCATAATAAGTGCCTGTCTTGGAGGGAGTAGGATGAAATGAGCACATGAAGTGTTTAGGACAGCACCTGACCATAAGGAGTCTTCAGTAACTGTTAGCTATTATTAATCTGTGACAACTGGAGTTATTTTCATCAGCACACTGTTGCCTCAGTCTCACAGTGATGCAGTATTATCCCCCCAAGTACCTACCTCTCATGACTGCCAGAGAGAAAAGAGCTGTCATAGGACCAAAAAAAAAAAAAAAAGCCCACGAAAGGGCTGTACTGTGCTAACGATGTGTACAACTATTGCTAAATCCTCACTCCCTTCCTCCTTTTGCTGCCTGTCCCTACCCAGAGGGTGCGTTGCCACTTATAACTGCTCAGGCAGGCTGGCCTTGGGAGCTCAGAGTCACAAGCTGAGCCAAAGTGCCAGCAGCCAGGCCCACCTGGGGGCCTTTGTGTATGCTGGGTAAGCCTGTTAGGCATTTCCATAGCACAGTCTCCTCAGGCAGCCAGCAAACTGTGAGGACAGACTCCTGGAGGAGCAACTCTTCCCTAATCAGAGTAGTTTGCTTTGTGAGGTCTAATTCGAGTTGGACTGTTGGTGAATTGCTGCTCCGATCCCTTCCTTCCTAGGCAGCTGGGCCTGGACCCGCTTTCCACCCTGGATCGGGACTCCTTTTGGGGGACACTTCCTCTTCACCCATCCTCTGCCTCCCCAAAGACAACAACAACTTAAAAAAACAGCTTGTGTTTACTCTTCTGGTGAGAATTCCTAAATCGTGTGCCCCCCAGAGGAATACTGTGATTCAGCTTCAAGGGCAAGCTCAGACAGACCAGGGAGCAAAGCGGCCACACACAAAGCAGCAAGGCCACTGCCGCAACCATGCTGGGGGCGCTTGTCCCTTCTGCCCCATCCTCACACCCATGCACTGAGGCCAGTCAGTAATTAACAACGATACGGATGGCTGCATTATTAATTAATTGCCATTAATACAGCTAGGGCTGTTCAATGGATGGGGGAAGGTAGCTCTTTACTGGAAAACAGAAATTCTTTGCATGCTATGACATTTTATTTTGATAAAGCAGTACAAGTGATCCTTATTATTCATGGATTTTGTACTTGTGAATTCACCTACTTAGTAATTTTTTTTTTCTTTTGTTGAGACAGGGTCTCACTCTGCTGCGTAGGCTGGAGTGTGGTGGTGCAATCACAGCTCACTGCAGCCTTGACCTCCCGAGCTCAAGCAATCCTCCCTCCTCAGCCTCCTGAGCAGCTGGAACTACAGGAGCATATCACCACACCTGGCTAATTTTCTTTTCTTTTTTTTTTTCCAGAGATGGAGTCTCGCTCTGTTGCCTAGGCTGGTCTCGAACTCTTGGGCTCAAAGCAGTCCTCCCACGTCAGCCACCCAAAGTGAGGGAATTACAGGCATGAGTCACTGCAGCAGGCATAAAATTTATTTGTAACCTCCAAGTCAATATTTCTGGCACTTTCACAGTCACTTGTGGACATGCACGGATTGTGGAAAATTGGAGAGGATCGTGGAAAACTGGAGAGGCTGCTGCACACGTTCCTAGCTGAAGTCAAACAGCTGCCTTCTTGCTTCGGCTCTCACACCGTAATCGAGTGTGCTCTCCGCAGCCCATTTAGTGTCACGTTTTTTATTGGTAATTTCACTGTATACAATGACCCCCAAGTATAGTACTGTTGTGCTGTCTAGTGTTTCTAAGCACAACAAAGCTGTGATATGATTCAGGGAGAGACTACATGTGTTAGATAAGCTTCATTCAGGCATGCGTGATGTGCTGTTAGCCGTGAGTTCAATGTTAATGAATCACATATATATATAATAAGATGTCTTTAAACAGAAACACACATAAAACAAGGTTGTGCAAAAATGACAAAAATGATTTGACCAGAGACTCACAAGAAGGTAACCCTGGGTTTCTTTTAAGAGCAATGGTTTAGTGTTTGCAGTGAATTTCTAGAGAATAACTCTCACACATAATGAAAGTCAACTATATGCCAACTTTTTTTTTCCAAAAAATGCACTAAAATTCTTTATCATTTAATAACTGACAGAACAGTCTGTTGCATTAGATATAGACATCACATTAATTTTAATATTAAAAACTTTCCACTAAATGTAATAAACATTTATTAACTACTCATGGTCAGATCCAGACAAAGATAATGAGACACATTCTTCCTTTAATGAGTTTTATATTAAAAAACTTGATTCAAATGTAATCACCAATTTTATTAAAAAGAGGAAACGCATGGCGAAAAGGAGCAAGCTTCATAAAGAACAGGCTGACATCTAATTTCTCTGTCTGACTCACTAATATATTTAATCTGACTACTACCTCTGCAGTCACTGAAGAAACTGTAACCAGGATTATATGCAAGGCTCTTTACACATATTTCTTTATTAATAATCACAGCTCTATGAGATACACATCGTCATCTCTTCTGACCAATGAGAAAATCAGGTCTCAGAGAGATTTTTAAAGATTGTCCCAAATCACTGAGCGAGTAAGTTGCATACTAAGAAATGAACTCAAACTCAAGTGTATTTGCCTCCAAAGCTCCAGGTACTGAGCCCCATTGCTGTGTGGACCTTGTACATATTATGTTTGTCATACAAGTCATCTCACTGTGAAGTTACAGACAGACTCCAGCATCACTCTAGGAAAGTGTTTTGTGAGGGGAAAGCAAAGGGCGGGGGTTTGTGGTTAAATCTGTTTGGGTCATGTTGCTTTCTCCTCCCAATTGAAGACACACAAGGTGTTTTAATGAATTAAAACTTTTGCTTTAAGATGCTCTGAGGTGCCATGCAATAAAAGTACACCACGTTTGTGCATTCAGGAAGCATTCTAGTAACAATCAGAAAGAAACCCAAGTTGATTCTCAAGGTCAAGGCATAAGGATGGCAGCATTCCTGTTTCTGTAGGTCTTCTATAGTTCCTGGTGCCTTAAAAAGAAACCTGTTTAACTTCTGTTTAATCCAGTCAGTTCTTACTGTCAACTTTATTTGTGGGAGGCTCTGTTCACATGGGAGAATGAAGGTGTGGACATACAATGTCAGAGAAGACGTAACATTCAGAATGGAAGGAAAAAGCATAATCTGACTGGACATGACAATTAATGTCTCTGCTGCATGAGCTGGTGCCAAGCCCAGGGTCTAACCTTTTCATTGCTGGCCCTGATCCAGACACGCCATTAGAACAAGTTCTCACCCGGAGCAGGTGGGTGCAGATCCAAAAAATAAAGTGACGAAAACAGCATCTCCTTCTTCATGTTTTTACTTTAAATATGCATCTACCCAATACATATGCAGTTAAAAATTATTTATGGTAACTAGTATTATGATGAATTCTCTACATTAATGCTGGAAACAGATCTGGTATAAATCTAACAGCTGATATGTTCCATCTTTACACTCCTCCCAAGTCTTTGCAATATGGTTTCTCATTAACACAAAATAATTTCTACTTTTGAACTCGTTATCAAATCCCTGGCTCAGTTTTAGTGGTGGTTGATGGGTGATCTATTTTTGTAGAAGACTTTTGCTGCCAGAGTAGCAGGCAGCTTGAATTCTGCCAGAATATTAGAATTACAGGTTGTAGGTAAGGGGTGAGGAACAGAAACGGTTTCTCAAGGATGAGTTAACATCTGATAATAATTCACATTTACAGCAGGAGATAAGACCCTGAGGGTTTACAGACTAGGGGAGAGACAAGCATGAAATACTTCACTGTAGGAAGAGGAAAAAAGGGGACGCAGTTGCTGTTGCAGAGAGGGTGCAGTTAGGAGACCCCTGCCCAAGCTGGCCTCCTAGGCTGTGCCCTGAAGGCTGAGCGTGATTCAGGAGTGGAAGAAGGTGTGTGTTTAGGGACAGGGTTTCCGAGAGGAGGAACAGCGTGAGCAGAGGCAGGAAGGCATGAAAGAGCCTACTTCGTATTTCTAGAGGAAGAGAGGAACGGCAGGGAGGCGTCAGGTCAGACACACAAACAGGGCCCTGTGCAGATGGAGCAATGTCAGCCCCAGCTCTGCCAATAAGTTGAGAAAGCAGGAGGCCTCTCTGAGCCTCAGTTTCCCCATCTGTGCAAGTATGATGACAACATGAAATGAGGCCATGCATGTGAGCGCACACTGTTTTCTCTAAACACATCAAGCACATGGAAAGGATGAAAATTACCAAGCTGTCTAAGCTTCGTAAACTTCTCAGAGAAGCCAAGAAGACAGGATTTCAGGAGCTGAAAAGCAGCACCAAACTTCTCCTTGACATTTTTCTACGCAACAACTTTGAAATCTAAATGTTAAGTCTCTACATTTTTTCCCCCATTGGAACTCAACAAAGCTATTTTCATTTCGGACGGAGACATATTTGGTTTGCCTCCTTTGGTCCTCAAAGGCCCCTGCAGCTTTGCTTAGATGCTGAAGCTTTCAGCTGGAGGTAGGTGATGGGAAGCAGACAGCATCTTCCAAAGATGGATTCAGCCATCTTTCTATCCCACATGCTCTCTTGAGTGTGACCCTCCAGTCTCTAACCCTTGAATCTGAGCAGGCACCAGTAACTTGCCTAACCCACAGAATGTGGTAGAAGTGATCCTGGAACTTCTGCCTGAGTTCTTAGAAGCTCTCTCTTGGAAGCCAACCAGCATGCTGCGAGAAGCCTAGGCTGTGTAGAGAGGTCACATGCAGTTGCTCCCGCCCGCAGCTCCAGCTGAGCTGACAGCAGCTGTCAGAGGCCAGGCACGTGCGTGAGCCGTCATGGACATCTGGGCCATCAAGTCTTCAGATGGCTATAGGTCCAGCCAACCTCTCAATGAGACCACCTGAGAGACCCAGGCAAAACCCCCTAAGCTGGGTCCAGGCATCCCACAGAAGCATGAGATTTAAGAGACCATCATAAACTGTTATTTTCAGCTACCACGTTTTGGAGTGGTTTGTTACGCAGCAATGGGTCGGCAGAACAGCACTGAAGAATCTGGGATGGTGGGTTTAATAGATCACCCCAGAAGTTGTGCAGGGGAAGGACTTGACAGAGAAGGTGACTAGGTCGCAAGCAGCCTCACAGGAGAGCATGGGAAAGGAGTGAGGGTGTCCAAACCACCCTGAATGCAGGCCCCGTCCCAGGCTCAGAAAAACGGGCCCTCTCATCCCATCAGCACGCATGGATTCACTTTTCAAGTTCTCTGCTTCTCATCATGGCAACAATTTCCCACCTTTCAAGGAAAGTGCTGCGTCATTTAGGAGGGACCTCAACACAAACAACAAAACCCAAAGACCCTCACTGAGATGCCTTCAGTGTTCTGGCTGGGCAGGGCTTGTTGCTGGCCTCCAACTTTACCTTCCCCAGTCTCTGCAGTGAAGCAGATCTCCACCCTGGGAAACACACAAATCCCAAATGCTATACACGATCCAGTAAATGCAGCTACCTAATCTTCCTCCTGCCTGGTGTGAATGCCCAGTGCGTACCTATACTGACTTCACCTTTAGCAGAACGCATGTGAAGAGGAAACACTCTCTCTGCACCTTCAGTGGGAACCCCTTCTTTGATCCTAACCCCAACAGGTTCACGGATTTCAGCACAGGATGAAGGCAAACCCTGTATGGGAACTCAGTACTTCAGCACCAAGTGGTACACAATTCCCTTGGAATGTAGCCCACATTTGGAGTTGTTCTCTTTCTGCCCTTTGAGAAGCTACGAGGCAGAGGAAAGCAATACTTTTTACCAAAAAAAAAGCAAAGCAGGTGATTTTAAGAAAATTATTATTATCATGAAAAAAAGTACAACCCTCCAAGAACTATTTTAAACTAATACAAGGGCTCAGTTAAATGGGCTGTGATTTGCAGAGCAAGCAGCTCAGGTTGCCACGGCACCAACAGGGAGAAGCGGAGTTTACTGAGGGGATAAACAGCAGTCCGTCACCCTGGGAACCAGAACAACACACAGAGGTAGGAATGAGATGCAGAAAGAGAAGCGCGAACAGCGCAATGGGCCAAGGAGAGCAGAGGAGACGTCGGTCCCTTGGCGAAAGCATCCTTCCAAGGACAAGGTCTCCTGGAAGACTGCAGAAGAGAAGAAAGTGGCATAACCGAGGACCCAATGCCAGCATGGGTCGGGCTCCATGCACTGGTTTGGTATTGCAAGTGGGGACAAAGAAACCAAATATGCTGAGAGTCAGGTAGCTCAAGATACCTCTTTATCATTAAGAAATTTACAAACCAGAGCAGCTGAGGATTAAACTGAGGGGAAATTAGAAAGATAGCAGTGGGTGCCTTCATTCACTCCCTCTTGTTCCTATGATACCTCTTTGCAGGAGGAAGGTCCAAGATCCATCTGGAAGAATATTTCCCAAAGTGGGTCTTTGGAGCTCATATAAAGAGATGCTGCTTGGAGAAAGGGTGTCATGGCCAAGCAAGTTTAAGCAAAAGTAGGTAAACAGAGTCACAACAGGGTGCTCTATGCAGGACTCAGCAAACTGGCCCTTTCCACGAGGGGCAATAGCATTCGGCATTTCACATGGTTTGGGGTTGCTGTTAACCACAAAACCTTTTTCCTTCCTTACATATTTTTGGTTATGAAGTATTTTGAAGTCCAGTTTTCTTGGGAAGGTGTGCTTTGGTCCTCTCTCCCAGTTAAATGGGCAGCTTCCTGGAAGTGGACTCTATATTCACTGTTTCCTTTGCATTTTCACACTTTCAGATTATTCCCTAAGGCAGGATGCCAATCACAGTGCCTGCTCCTTCATGGGCTGGAGGGCCAAGCACAGAGTTGGAGGTGGGAGGTGCCCAGGTGGATTCAGACCTTCCTGGGACTGACCCATTAGAAGGGTGTGGACCAACTGACTCAGGCCTGGGAGAGGAGGCCACCCACCTCCTCAGGCCTGGTGCTCCTTCTGCCTCCTTCTGGCTACTGGTGAAAGGGCTGCTTAGAGGCCACAGGCAAATCTATGATGGATTCAGCCCTCTTCACCACTTGAGACTGGCAAAGGATTTGGAGTTTTTCTTTTATTTCGGGCAGGCAGTGGGGCTAGGTATTTTGGGTGGCAACTGAGAGCAGATGGACTGGGTATAGAGAGCACATATTGGCCATGACAGCTACCTCCAAGGAAGAGCATGGTGGTGATAGGAAGGAGCCCGGAGCCTGGCAGACTCCTTAGAGCACAGCCCTGAGCCTAGAGATGCATCACTGCCTTCCTCTAGGCCCAGTTCCTTCACTTTCTGGGACTCACTGCCATAGTGAATCCTACCTGCTTCAGATATGGTCCATGACTTCAGGAATTTACTAACAAGACACGTCAGTGCAACAGACTTACAAGTGCCCAGTGGGCGGTGTGCAGAGTGAGCAGGGGCCCTGACTCCAGCTAAAGGATACGTGAACTGCACCCACTTTACTCAGCACCATCCCTAAGACCTAACACAGAACACCCGCCTGCTGCTTGCTGTTTGTTTTTGTCTGTAAAGCCACAAACAACGGAAAGGAAGGAAGAAAGTAAGTGTTGGGAAAGCATAATTTGATACAATCTAAACAGGGCCTCTGGTGGATCAGACAAATAAAACAAACAAAACAAACAACAGCACTCCATATGTTTTCTCCAAATATAGTAAACCCTACATCAGAATCATAGCTGAACTCTTGAGTCCAGTTTTACGGAGACTAAAATGCCCTTATACAGAGAAGGTAGCTACAGATTACTGTTATGCCAGGATCGGCTGTTCCATTTCAATGAATGCTGACCACATTGGATGACTGGAGGTCAGAGCTTCCTGCCCCAAGACCCCAGTTGAGCCCCCTGGCTCTCGAGTGGTTCTGGCTAAGACTCAGAGAGGTCAGCTCCGTGTTTGATCACTTTGACTTCACCATTCTATTGCCTTGAGCCAATCCTATCATTTGATCATCCTGACTTTGTCATGTAATCCCCTTTCAGCCAGCGAGTCAAAGTTAACTGGACCATAAGGAATGATTTGTTCTCAACTTGGCAAGCTGCTCTCGGCTGAAAAAAAATTGACAAAGAAGGCAGGAGGTTCATGTAACTTCATGGGGAAAGAGAAGACAAACAAAAAGCTAAGCTGAAGTTCCTTATTCCATGGCCAAAAGAAGAAGAAGAAAGTCAGATGTGTTTAGGGTGCTAAGATTCAAGACAGGGAAGAACCAGCTAAAGGGAAAGAAAAAGGACAGAGCTTGGTGGTCTGATGGCATAGGTCATTACCGTGTGAATACTCTACTAAATTGCCCAGATTAAAATACAAATTGTGAGATACTCTCCTCCAATATTCACCCTGCTCAGTTCTGGAGCATGAGAGAAGAACAAAGGAAGATGAACAAAGAAAGATGTCTAAATATTTACATGGTTTCTCCTCGTGATTTAAGTCAAGATACTATTCGCCTGCATGTTTTTAAAGGGTAGGTTTGGGACCCTCTGTCAGGCTTTGTCATTGGAAGAATTAGCTCCACCTCATACTAGGAAGTCTGCTCTGAACTGACGGAGAGTTTGCACTCAGTGTCTTGGGAGAAATTCAAATATGCCTGGCACTATGTGGCATTTAGTGCAGTTGGGTGGCCAACATGCTTGGGAGACACCATTCACAGGTCTGTCCTGCTCTGGAGACTGAATACAACTGAGGGTAGCCAAGCTCCTTTGGGGTCTTCCGTGTCTGGGGTTGCAAGAGTTACAGGCCCAGGTCTCAGGGAGGCAGTGAGTGGGTGTCTGGCTGTCAGCCCGGCAAAGAAGAATCCTTTTCACAGTGCTCTAGGCCAAGCCATTTCCCATGATGTCTACAGATCTGTCACCTTGGCTCTGAACCAAGTGGGGACTCACCTTGTGGAGGAAGTCCAGGGGGAGGAGAACATGGGGAGGGGATCGCAGGGTCACTTCAGGGCAGGCAAGAAGAGGCTGGCAGGGAAAGGCACTGCTGGAGTTACCTGAAGTGACAGCCACTCAGATAAAACTGAAAGATGATAAGTTAAAGAGAAACCGGAGCTCCCGGGAAGCCTGAGTATTCTCAATGGAAGCAGAACTCCCTGGAAGTCAGCCACAAGGCTGACTTCACCCCCACGGCCCGATCCAAGCAAGCATGCAGCTTATCATGAGAGCTAGGGCAAGACTGTATCCACCACGGCCAGGACAGTAAAGAGACCGATGGCGTTAACTCTCGGAAGTGCCACTTTTGAAGAGAATGTGTCACTAATTAAGTCTCAGGTCAAACACTAAACAAAATAAAATACAATTAGTGTGAATGCAGTTTGGAGGTGGTATCTCCTGAAGCAGGGATTGTAAACCTGATGACCTTTCCATGGACCATTGCTTCCAAAAAAGTGTGGAATATGACTTCCATGGGACATGAAGTGATCATCACTGGGGGGCTTTAGAAGCTCTGTGGATGGAAACATAATCCCCTGGCAGGGAAGGGGGTGAAATGGGAAGTCCACTGGTAGGCGAGAAGGGGGAATGACCTCTCCTACAGCCCATGCTGGGTTTTGGTGGGAAGCCCTTTCTCTTGCTGGGTTTCCTCCTCATCATCTGCAGTGGGCTGGGGGCTAAGGAGCTCTATACCCCTCCCAGCATGGGTGGCCTTGGACCCTGCAGAGCTGGGGGTCAATATGGTCTTGTCACTTGGATCAAGAGGCTTTGCTTGTCTGCAGTGATATGGAAACACTGAGGCCAGACAGCCTGGCCTGTTTAAAGAATCCACCATACTCAGCATAATGGGGCCTAAAGGAAATGGTGGCAATGGACCTGGAGCGGAGGACGGTCTACCAGAGAAGCAAAGATGCCTCTAGTTACACGTGTATCACTACAGGCCTCCTGTTTCGACTTTCTACTCCAGGGTACTGACTTCCATAGGGCTCTGCAACGCCTCCAGAAATGAAGGCAACTGGACTTTCAGGTGAAGAGGTGGCTTCACGGTGGAGGTAAGCTCTGAGCAGAAGAGGCTGGCTACAAAGCTGTACGATCTTAATAAATCAAAATCTGGAGCTTACTTTCCACTTAATGGGTGTGTGAATACACAATAATAGAACTCATTTTTCCAGCTACTTTATCATTTGTTAGACATGAGATACATCGCTAGTCACTACAATGAGAACCACAAACAAGTAACATGAATACTAGAAGAACCGGTTTGTTGAGTTTACATTTTAATTTGCTTCATAGTGACCCACCAATGCATTAGCTTTTAAAAAATTTTTAAGCACCCTTGTATATAGGATTCTTTCTGAAAAATTAATACCACTTTTGAATCCCCAGAGCCTAACATAGTATATTGGAGAAATTTTTACTATTAATACATGTTGACTCTCAATGCTTTATCGGTTCCTAAATTTATGTGCTGACTACCTATCTGTTTAAATTGTTTCCACTGACTTTCTGAACATGGAAAAACAATTGCTCCAGCATTGAAAAACATCATGCAAGATGCCAAGATGCCCATCATTTGCTTTAAGAACATCCTGGCCCAGGGCAGTCCACATGCGTTTACTTTTCTCATTTACTGGGCTCCGATTATTTTACTAAGCCCCAACGGGCCCTGTGGGAGCTGCCTACATGCTTTTAGAAGCCTAAGGGACAATCGGTGTATTTCAGATCCTGTACATCCATCTGAAAAGCAAAAGTATAGGACAGACCTCACATGGGCCATTGACAAACTTCAGGGCAATTCTCCTGGTCTCCTAGAGGCTAATTGTTTTAACTAAGCAGTTGCCTTCAGCCATTTCAGGTAACTGGGTAGATTCCCTAATTGGAGCACAACCTAAATATTTTGTAAATAAGAATTTTTCATAGTCATTTAGTAATTTGTAATTGGCCCTTGAAAGGATAATGCAGTTTGTTAACTCCATGAGGTCAGATTTCTAAAAATTGGGAAACTGGAAAGTAGGACTCAAGATCTTGTATGAATACAACAGAATGGCACAAATAGGTGGGGTGCAGTGGCTTACGCCTGTAATCCCAGCACTTTGGGAGGCTGAGGTGGGAGAATTCCTTGAGCCTGGGAGTTCAAGACAAGCCCTGGCAACATAGTGAGACCCCATCTCCATAAAAAATTTTTAAAAATTAACTGGGCTTGTGGTACACGCCTGTATTCCTAGCTACTTGGGAGGCTGAGGTGAGACGATGGCTTGAGCCCAGGTGCTAGAGGCCACAGTGAACCATAATCATGCCACTGCATTCCAGCCTGGGTGACAGTGAGACCTGTCTCAAAAAATAAACAAAATTTTTTTTAAGTAGCACAAATTATTCAGGAAGCCTCAAAGAACTGAGAATTGGAAAAGAAAAAAAACTCCAAAACTTAAGTTTCAGTTCTGAGAAAGAAGATGGATGGAAAAGGGTTAAAATGGCTGATCAGAGTTGATGGTGGAATAGGAATATAGGACACAAAATTAGGCAACTCTTTTAGCTTCCTTTTTCTTTTTTTTTTTTTGAGGCCAATGATCTGCACTTGGGAAAGCATCAGGAAAACATTGTTAAGGTGGAACCAAAGCTTGAAGTAAGAAAAGAGATAATAAAAGATTGCCTGTTAGGTATTTTTTTAAAAAATTCGAGTCTCCACGTCTGAGTAAGTTAAGTCACAGTGTGGCAGAAGCAATCTCATATCATTGCTGGCAATCATAGGCAAATACTAATGAGTGAAGCCACATTGATGTTCAAAGGGAACCAAATTGGAGCCCTCGCCAAGATTAATTAGCTTATTAATTCCTAGAAAACATCAAGAATCAACTTTTGATCTGATGAATTAGAAATACTTAGCAAATGGTCAATGAGAAGCAAGAACTTTCCCCTTGCCCCAGTTGGGTTGTAAGAAAAGTAGAATGGAAACGGATATAGATTTTAAAAGTGTTTTGATGTCACCAAGGCCTGTGACCTCATTTTTCATGATATTTTGGTGGATGAAATGTGAATCACCATATGGTAGATTTTGGTGAGTGGAGTGCAGGCTCCTGTATTTATGCTGTGTCCTCAATAAGGTATTTTTCAGGACATCCTGGCCCTGATACTTCATTAGATATGTCATATGGAAGCATATTTATCACACTTTTGAATGGCTAAGAGAGCCAAAGAGGAATGGCTAATATACTCACTGACAGAACTTGGAATCTAAATTCTCCCAAGAGGCTGAATAATCAAATTTGCAAAAGGAATAAGCAGGAATTTCTGTATTTGGGTTCAAAGAAATGAACCTCACAAGTACAGGATTGGGGAGGCCTAGCACAATAGCAGTTCATATAAAAAAAAAGTACTTGATGGTGCTAGCTGACCTGTCTAGTGTCACAAATGACACAAGTGTAGTGTAATCTCCCTGCTAATGGTGTGAATGCAGCCCCTGGTGAGTTTAAGGGGTGTTGTGCTCCTGTGCTCGAGTCTGGGCCCTTCATTTAATGGGAAAGATGCTGATTATATACATGGCAGTCAAGAGAGCACAAGCATAATAAAGAAGGTTTTGCTTCTGGGCATGAGAACTGTCCATATCGGAAAGGTGGTAGTTAGACCATCTGCCATGAATTCACAAACGTATTTCAGCATCAAGTGGGAGGCTGGAATATGGTCTCTAAGATTCCTTCCAACCTTAAGATGCTCTGTACTGGCCGGGTGTGGTGGCTCACGCCTGTAATCCCAGCACTTTGGGAGGCCGAGGTGGGAGGATCACCTGAGGTCAGGAGTTCAAGACCAGCCTGACCAACATGGAGAAACCCCGTCTCTACTAAAAATACAAAAAAAAAAAAAATTAGCTGGGCGTGGTGGTACATGCCTGTAATCCCAGCTACTTGGAAGGCTGAGGCAGGAGAATCACTTGAACCCGGGAGATGAAGGTCATGGTGAGCTGAGATTGCACCATTGCACTCCAGCCTGGGCAACAAGAGCAAAATTCTGTCTCCGCCCCCCCCCCCCCCCCAAAAAAAAGATGCTCTGCACTAATCTGGATGGTTCTCATGGAGATTTTCGTTTAGTGCACTTCTCATTTAATTAAAAGCATACATAGCATGGAGTAAAGTAAAAATCCTGTAATAGACTTTCTTCTTCATGCATTTTCTGAATCTCTGTGATCATGATGTTTCCAGACTGAAACTTAAAATAAATCCATATTTCCATCAACTTCTCTAGTCTCTATTTGGAAATATATTTTATGCATCTGTGCCTTCTGAGTGACAGAGAGTATCTACAATCTGAGAGGAAATGCACAGTTGGGAGAAAGAATGCTGGATGCTGCCCTCCTCTGCCATTTGCCATCTGTGAACGCTGATCCTCACAACCTTTGCTGAGTCTCAGCATGGTCATTTGGGAAATAAAACAAAACAAAACAAAACAAAACTGAATTGAATAATGCTTAGCCTATAGGGCAGCTGTAGCACTCAAAGGAGATAAAAAGGTATGATTATGTTTTAGATACTGCCTGCTACCACACAAATATAATGTTAATATCTGGAAGGGTTTAAAAGACATCACAGCTCGGAATAGAACCGCTGTGTCTATATCCAAGGATCCCTAATAGGTTTAGGTCAGTTTCTAACAGGGGATGGAAAGGAAGGAAAGGATCCTTTTTCAACAGGATTCAGAAACCACCAATTCAAGTCTTCCAAAACTAAAACTTAGCATAAATATCCAGACAGATAAAATTATTTTAATCTCCTGCATGGCATTATGACTTATGCACTTTGGAGGCAGAGGGCTTGCTTTTATATCCTGGCTTTGCCATTTACTAGCTGTGTGATCTTGGGCAAGTTCCTCAACCTCTCTGTGACTCAGGTACCTCACTGATCGACAAACAACGTATTAACCATATCTTCCTTAAAGGGCTGTTGTAAAGATTAAATGAGTTATATATGTAAAGCTCTTTCAACAGTGCTTGATATGTAATAATATGATTACTATTATTGCATATAGTTGCTTAAAACCACCTGCATCTTTTTGGCATGTGACAAAGCTCATACATTGTTCTATTGGGGAAAATGAGAGAAGGCAAAAACTAAGCAAGCTCTACTGTTTTCTGAAGAAGCCATCACGAGCGAGGGCTGCTGAATGGATCTCCATGAAGGCTGCTGGCTTAGGGACACCTCAGCATGTGGCAGTGGTTGTTTCCCTTTCATTTAAAACTGATTATGCTTATGAAACACTGAAGTATTGATGGCAAAGGAAAGCACAGGAACAAAAATGACCAATTCCCACGTCTTGGGCCCTTGAGTAACATTATTCGGATGTCGTTCTGGCCTTAGAAATGGATGGCCAAATTTTGTGGGTAACCTCACCCTGGGATAATTATAAGTTATTGCTCCATCTCTTGGAGAGCCACAGAAGAAAGACTCTAACTGAAGCTGTTTGAGGCTGTTTCTAATTTGAGCTTGCATGAATTCAAAGAAGCCTCAAATTTCTCATGCTGACTTTGAGGCTCTGATCATGTAAGACCAGTACTTATTCCGTATAAGAAACACACGGTGAGCATGCTCCTGAGAAATGTTCAATGTTAGAAAACAAAGGTTGAAAGTAAAATTTAAATAACCTAAGGGAACAGAGAATGATCTACTTTTTCTTCCGTTATTATTAACGTTGATGTAAAATGCTGCTGGCTGCCTTACACGAAGGCAGAGAACATGGCGGAGAGCTTCCTGCCAGGAAGACTGGCCCCATCTGCCCAACTTTGATGAACTAGGCAACCTGTACAGCGATTACAACACATCTGCTTCCGAATCTCAGCTTTAGGTGAGGGAGAAGAAGGAGTTTGATCTTGCTAAGGATATAAAAATTTAAAACACAGAACAGTGTTCTACATCTTCTCCTCTCAGCAAACACTCACTGGACAGGTGGGTGAAATTGATTTACTCAGCCTTGGTCCTTGGAATTCCAAGTTTCTCTTGTTAATGTTTAATTTATTGGCTCAATCACTAAACAATGTTACTTAGAGGTTTTTCACTATTAGCTACTTAAACTATGATAATAAGATAGGTAAACAAACTGAAGAAGGTGACTTTTAGGACACTCGAATTAACTTTCCAAATGCTGGCTGTCACAGGTTCAGAAGAGTTAATGTTAGTGATTCAGAATAAAACATATGAAAATGAACTTTGCACTGGTTCCAAAATTCTAACCTCCCTCAGACATAGGCAAAAAGAATAAAACTTTACACAATAAAATCTATGAAAACTTATAGTCTGATTATCTTAAAGTTGACTTGATATACATTAATGTATTTAAGCACTAGTGTCAATTATTTGTTTAGATGACGTGTCCAATAGTGTTTTATCACAGGAAGTAGGTTATAGTTATGTAATCTTCAAATTACATAATTACATAAGTATATACATATATATAACTATGTGCATAGTATAACTGTATGCATATACATACAGTTAAATTTTAAGCAATAATCATTTATAAATTAAAACAATGACTTACTTTGAGACAGAGTAGTCCATCACAAATATAATACAAGCCACAAATGCAAACCACATGTGTAATCTGAAATTTTCTTCTCTTTCATTGGAGACAGGGCCTCACTCTGTTGCCCAGGCTGGAGTGCAGTGGGGCGCTATCTCAGCTCACTATAGCCTGGAACCCCTGGGCTCAAGTAATCCTCCCACCTCAGCCTCCCAAGTAGCTGGGATTACAGGTACACACCACCACATCTGGCTAATTTTTGTATTTTTTGTAGAGGTTGGGTTTCACCATATTGTACAAGCTGGTCTCACACTTCTGGCTCAAGTGATCCGCTCGCCTTGGCCTCCCAATGTGTTGGGATTACAGGTGTGAGCCACCATACCCAGGTATAATTTGAAATTCTCTAGCAGTCACACTAATAAAAGTAAAAAGAAACAGGCAAAATTAACTCTAATATTTTGTTTATCCCAATATATTGAAATGTTATAATTTAAGCATGTAGTCAACAATGAAAATGATTATGATAGATTTTGCCCTTTTCTGCGTGCTTGAACCCCAGTGTGTGCTTTACACACACACAGCACATCTTGTTCAAACCAGCCCTACTTCAAGTGCTCGACGGCCACAAGTGGCCTGTGGCTGTCATGTCAAATGGCACAGCTTCAGGCTAATTTTATAGCTATAATATAAAACTAGGACATAGCTTAATTATTTATAGAAAGGAAGCAGAGGAGATAGTTGTGAAGTCACTCAGATGAACCATAGCTAAGTCAGCACATTAATCATCGGAAGATAAAAGGTATGACTGTTCACCTTATTAGAAGAATAACAGAGATCAAAATTAGCTTAGAGACCCAGACTGTGTATTCTGGATAATTTTCTTAACATGATGTGAATACATTTCCAGCTCATAATTTATGTGCACTAAGATAGTTTTCTTTTTAAACATATTCTGCTGTTTGGAGTACAGAAGCCAAATAAACAACCTACATGCTACAATAAGCATTTGTGTACTTGAAGGCATCTACAAGTCTCCATTCAGCCTTGTTTAGCGAATTCCTGTTAGTATAACCACTGGTTCAGGCAGATGAGTTTATGGCTCCAAAAAGGCAAGCATCAAGATTTCTATGGTCTGGGAAATGACTTTCTGGATATGACCCCAAAAGCACAGGCAACAAGAGCAAAAATAGACAAATGGAATTACATCAAACGAAAAAGTTTCTGCATAGAAAAGGAAACAATACACACAGTGAATAGATTACCTACCGAACGGGAAAAAGTATTTTGAAACTATACATCTGATAATGAGTGAATAGTCAAAATATATACATGGTACTCAACTCCAAAGCAAGAAAACAAATAACCTGATTTTAAAATGGGCAATGGACTTAAGAGACATCTCTCAAAAGAGGATATATGGCTGGATGCAGTGGCTCACGCTTGTAATCCCAGAACTTTGAGAGGCCGAGGTGGGTGGATCACCTGAGGTCAGGAGTTTGAGGCCGGCCCAGCTAACATGGTGAGACCCCGTCTCTACAAAAAATACAAAAATTAGCCGAGCGTGGTGGTGGGCAACTGTAGTCCTAGCCACTCGGGAGGCTGAGGCAGGAGCATCACTTGAACCTGGGAGGTGGAGACTGCAGTGAACCGAGATCATGCCACTGCACTCCAGCCTGGTCAACAAGAGTGAAACTCCATCTCAAACACACACACACACACACACACACACACACACGCACACACACAATGAGCTATCATTTCTCACTTGTTAGAATGGCTGCTATCAAACAGACAAAAGACAAGTGTTGGTGAGGATGTGGAGAAAAGAGAACCCTTGTACACTGTTAGAGAGAGTGCAAATTAGCAAAGCCAGAATGGAAAACAATCTGGAGGTTCCACAAAAAATTAAAAATAGAACTACCATATGGTCCAACAATCCCACTAGTAAGTATATATCCAAAGCAAATGAAATCAGTATGTCAAAGAGATGTCTGCACTCCCATGTTTATTGCAGCATTATTCACAATAGCCAAGATATGGAATCAATCATCAGTGGATGAATGAATAAAGAAAATGTGGTATATATGCACGGTGAAATACTATTCAGCCAGAAAAAAATAGTAAGAGAAATGAGTTCAAGAGAGCTATTTTACAACATGGTGACCATAGTTAATAATGTAATGTATTCTTGAAAAATGCTAAGAGAATGAATGTAAAGTGTTCTCACCACAAAAAATAATAACCATGTGAGGTAATGCATATGTTAATTAGTTAAATTTAGTCATTCCACAATGTATACATACTTCAAAACATCATGTTGTACACAGTAAATGCATGCAATTTTATCTGTCAATTTAAAAAATAATTTTAAAAAGATTTGTATGCAGCATACCAATAATACAGCTACAAAAATGTATCCAGCCCCAATATTAAATAAAAATAGAGATTATGATTCAGCTGATTTTAAAAGTATGGTCCTCCTTGGTAAGCGGATTTTCTGTATGATCTTAATTATTTCATAGTTACCCTCACCCTCCACCTCCAACCCCATGAACTGAAGAAAGAAGAGCAATGATAGAGAAAACATGGTAGGCTGAAAGCTTCCAACGAGGCTGAAGAGTTATCATGATGGAAAGGGTGGACTAGTCAGTGGGAAGGAAGTGCTGTGAGTATGGCTGCCTGGAAATGGAGGTTTGGGTGGAGTTTCTTGTGACAGCAGTGCAGTAGAGGAGAAGGTGGCTGGAAATGAGGAGGTCAAGGAACTCCATGGTGGGGTGCAGGTTATGACAGTGGGGAGACGAAGGGGAAGGCCGCAAGCTTAGATTTTCACTGCTCACAGAAGTCTGCTCTTTCTCTATGCATCACATTTCTTAAACTTGGGGCCAATTCATTCTTCTCCACTTTCAAGTGATCACAGTACTGATATTCATTATTTCCCCTTGCTTGTCAAAGTTGTAAGAATTAGCAAACCTATTGGTTGGGGCTCGTTACATTTGCTGTACGCATTTGCGGGTACAGTGCTGAGTGCTCCTGCCTAGTGGCGAGTTTAAATATGCTGAGGAACAACTGGAGTCTCTACCTGCATTCCCAGTGACTGCTACTTACATTCATTGATTTATTAACCCATTCAATGAGCATTTCTTGAACACTTATGTGTCAGGCATAGTATATGAGATACCACAATAAAGGGGGAATCTGTAATAATGAAATACTATTCTTCCCTATCCTGGCTGTGAATTACAACCTCTTAAGAGTCTTTCTCCTTATTTACCATTTCTTTGCTTATTTCCTTCATCCTATTAATAACAGAAAGAAAAATGGCATGCCATTTTTAAAGTGGCCAACTGTATATACCCTTGACCTGGAGAAGACAAATCCCGAGATCGCAGAGGTCAACCGCTTCTTGACAAAAGATGAAGGAATCTGGGGTCTCAACTTACCATGCAGCAGCTGCTGCTGCTGCTGCTGTGGTTCTGATCACCCAGTATCTCAAGGTCTTTTATGGTACAGTGACCCCATTAGAACCAGGGAGAACTGGCTGGGCATGGTGGCTCATGCCTGTAATCCCAGCACTTTGGGAGGCCGAGGTGGGTGGATCACGAGTTCAGGAGTTCAAGACCAGCCTAGCCAAGATGGTGAAACCCCGTCTCTACTAAAAATACAAAAATTAACCAGGAGTGGTGGCACACGCCTGTAGTCCCAGCTACTCAGGAGGCTGAGGCAGGAGAATCGATTGAACCCGGGATGTGGAGGTTGCAGTGAGCTGAGATAGCACCAGTGTACCACAGCCTGGGAAACAGAGCGAGATTCCATCTCAAAAAAAAAAAAAAAAAAAGGTGGGAAAATTGGCAAAGTATGACCATAGTAAGGAGAAACACTTCATGGCCATCAGTAAATATAGCAGAAACAACTGAGGAGGTGCGTCAGTCTCGACAAACTTGCCAACTGCTCCTGACCACGTTTTAGGTCTTGAGCACCGTATTGAAGAGCAGTGAAGACTGTCACTCAATGTCAACCATTACTAAGCTCCAACAGGCTAGACGCTTCAGTCCCAGAGACTCTAATGATCGCTGTTTCTCTGCTGGCTTTTTCATGACATAACTAGCCTTTTATAATAACTCATTTCACCTCCAACTCCACTTTGCTTTCACCACTTGGTACAATCAGAAAAGAAGCCAAAATTCTAGCAACTCTTTCACAATTGTTTTACGTAGACCCATTTCAGATCTCACTAGCTACTCCAGCTCATTAAAAAAAGGAACCGGAGGAGAAGGCTGCACCTGGTATAGGGCCACATTCCAGCAGAGTACAAAATCAATCTTTGTTAAAAAACATAAAGTTGATCATTTTAAGTGGTATATTTGAAGGCCTCCTGGATTTGTTTTCTTTTTAAACCTTAGTTATTTTTTGTAAAGCACCAAACTCTGTATGTGAGGCCCTATTCAAATTAAATTTCAGTTAAAATGTCTTACTACATTAAGCCCAAGAGTCTCAAATTAAAGAAAATGAGTGGGAATAAATATTTAAAAATACATATGACCTCAAGGCACAAGATCTATTCCAGATGAAAGGCACAAGATGAATTGCTGGTTTGTTCCCTGGCGGCAGACATCTTCCTGTGTAGCAAAGTTTCTCCAAGTTTCCAAATCAGTCCAGTCCTGGAAGTTTTAAGGCTGACTCTGTTTTGTAGGCTGGTCATGTGAGTACATTGCTTTTGACCCAGAACAGCTTATCTTCCACAGGCCAGAAGGGAACTAGGGTAGTTAGGGGGAAAGAATCAGATTCCAATTTACAACCCAAACGAGCTACAACTACACACAAACAGCTGAAATGGGCTGCAAAGACTCCAAAACCACAGGCTGTGGGGCCATATTCTCTAATTATCGGTCATGATAAGTATGCAATTTTAAATCCATTTTGATTTCAGGATATTGTTGTAAGTAAAATTAACTAAGTTTTTTTTTTTTTTTTAAGTTACAGCTTGATTCCATCATCATGGCTTGTACTCAGGCAAACCAGACTTTATTTGCCTACAAAGAGATTTTAATTGCCTATTTACTTAGTATCAGGATGTTCAAGGGTAACCCCTAGCCAGGTGCCATTCATTGCTAGTCCCTGCTCCTCCCCTCAGAAGGGAAAATGAAAACAAAGGCACAACTATGCAGTTTGAGGAAAGCAATGTGTGTCCAAGGAACAGAGGTGTCCATGCGTCTCCCAAAGCTATGGACGTTTGGAGCCTAGTCTGAACAGCTAGGGAAAGAGTGTGCAACAGACTTTTACATGATGATTTTGAAAGCAGTTAAGGAGACGGAAAACAAGTGGAGAGAACTCAGATAAGTTACACGATAGCTATCTAACTGCATCACGCATTCATTCTGCTAACTCTGTAGCTGAGTGGGAGAGGGTTTAGTGGTCCCATGGAGTTCCGTGTAATTTACATTTCACGGTAGTGTCAATGTCAAGTTGTACAAAGGGCACATGCTAAAATAATGATCAAATATTCACATTAAGTGTCCCCACATGCTGACGGACCCTACTTGGAGCACTGCTTCTCCTTAAAACTTCAGAAAACCTCTTTAGAACCTTAACCGCTCGGTCCTACGTGGGAGACCCATATATGTCTTCTTTACAGAGGCAATCTAATCACTATTGGGATATCACATAAGGCCAAAGCGATGGGAGCTTTAGAGCAGGTAGTAAAGTCATACAGAGTAGGAGCCGGTATTAATCTTTGTATTTGGTCTTATGCTAGCTGTAGATATAATCTTGTATACAGTAAGTGCTCAATATCCAATGAACTCAACTGTGAAGCAAGAAATTCCTCCAAAGCTAAAGAGATAAAGGATAGAATTCATTACTGTGTTGTCTGCTATGGAGATATTTTCCAAACAGAAAACTAGGGCAAGTTATCTAAAAAGTAAAAATATACTTATGAGAACAAAATATTTGAGATTGCTTTGCATTGGGAACCACCCTCATGTAGGTTTCCAGTTGCCATCTCTGGAAAATCCCTTTTACCATAGAAGGTAACTATTCACAGGTCCCAGGGATTAGGAGGAGGATATGTTTGGGGGTCACTATCCAGCCACATCTCCAAAATGAGCTGATCATAATGACATCCCTTTTTATTTATTTATTTTTAAAAATAGGAACTGAAAGGAAATATCAGGAAGAAAGAGCACACAGGGCAGTTTCATCAATGACCGTGAAGTTCTCCAACCCACAGTTAAAGAATTTCCCTGCCTGCCTCTTCAACTGCTTTATCTGCTGTAACCACTGCCATTAAATAATGAGGCCTTATATAATGACATGATTCTCTATGTTTTTCATACAGTCCAGCTTCAATGAAAACAGCATTCTCTATATACCAGTGAGTCCCCACCAAGCCACCACTTGGGCCTCCAGACACTTAACACACATTCCTGTGTTATACATCACTGCTAGGCTTTAGAAAACCTTGATCCACAGTGGCTACTTCCTAGTAGTAGGTTGGATAATACTACTTAATACATTTTTATTGGAGGAACGGATGGATGGATGAATGAATGGATGGGTGGATGGAAGGATGGATGAATGGGACAAAACATGTTCAGGAACCTTTGGAATAAAAGTAAGGCGATCATTCATTCCTGCAGCTGATTTCCCTGAATTGTAAAAAACAGAAATAGACGAATCACTTTGAAATAATAGAAGAGAATGTGTAAATGTGTGGCCAGAGTAGAAGATTTCAATTCTTCTTTCTGCTCTTGTCCTTCCCAGCTTTTCCACCTCCCAAGTGATGCCCAGTTCTGGGTGCCTCTGCTATTATTCCCAACGTAGAGCAACTAGGATGTAAAGGTGCCAGAAGCAGCTTTAAAACTATGATGGATCTACCATTTCCCCACCACCTTTCTGGCACAGAGCTTCTTCTGGGAGGGTCCCAAAACTAAAGCTATTAACCTGCATGGCTTTGCCACTGTGTCAAGCTAGGATGACTGCAAGATGTTAAATGAAAGGGTGGAAATGTGCTCTTCCTCTTCTCTATCTGGGTAATGCACACTCAGTTTGAAAGGAAAGTATGCAACAAGTCATTCTCTGTTTCAATCAAACATCATTTATCAAGGAGGTCCAAGAAGATGGATTATCTGATTATTTTAGTCAGAGGCCCTCAAAGACTTCCCTTTGTGATGCACTGAAGAAGTGCACTTGAGTGAGTGTGTGTGGAGCGGGTGGGGAAATGTGTGTACTGGTGGGGAGGGGGTGCAGTGTCACCTTGGAATAGATTATATATACTTTGGTGAGCCTGAATAATTTAACTTTGCAATGCTATGTGTGCCTTTTGCTGCAGTATCCCAGAGCATTGATTAAGGGCCTTTATGAGGGTGTCATCCTAAATGCCACACTGGTCTAGGCTGGTGTGCATGGCACAAAGAGGCTAAATGGTACAAAACATTAGAGATGAAGCCCAGATACAATAAAGATGGAGCAGCAAGAGCAGAGCTGAGAAGCCCAGATGGCCTCAAATCCCAAGATAAGACGAAAATCCCCAAACTAAAGCTGTCAGACATTGAAAGATAAACATGACTCTGAAAGATGAGTAAAAGGAAGATGAAGACACATGGATGTAGGAATCTGTGACCACATTCACAGAGAGCTGCTAGAGGTCAAGGGCATGAACACTTGGCTCTGCAAAGTGGCAAATGGGATTGTTTTCTGGTTTTGTTTGGGTTTTGTATTTTAAGATAATAGCCAACTTTAGCAAAAGTACACGGAAACAGGCACTGTCTTATTCAGAGTGGGAGTAAAGACAACACAACCCTTCTGGAAACAAATTTAGCTCCATGTAACAAGAACCTTTAAAATGTTTATAACTTTTGGCTCAGTGCATCTACTTCTAGGAATCTATCCTAAGGAAATAATCAGAAAAGCAATCAAAGATTGCTTTACAAGGCTATTGGTACCCACCATGGAAGAAAAGAATGACATTCACCAGAGGAAAACGGTGGAGCTAATTATGATAAATCTACATGGTCAATCTGATGCCAGCTTTGAAGATGAAATTAAAAATATATCATGCATTATCATAATGTAATATTCAGTTAAAAATGTAAGCTATGCAACTACAAAAATCGGTATGATCCTAATTTTTTATTAAAAAGGACATATAGATGCAAGGCTGCAAGCTAATATAGCAAAATGTTAACATTTAATGGGATCTTTCGGGGCATGGGATTATGAGAGAGTCCTATTTTCTCCTTCAAAGTTTTCTATGTTGTTTTCAAACTTTCTACATGAGCATGAGTTACATTTAAAATTGGAAGAAGGCTGCCACCAAAAAATATCAGAGCACCAGGAAATGAGGTAAAGGCAATGGAAATGTTCTATGGCCTGTGGGTAGCTTCTCGCCTCATCCCTGTCATTGCCTCTGAGCACCTGCTCCAAAATAATTCTTCCTCCAGTTCCAACCTCCATCCCTAGGAATAGGGGAGGGGAAAGGGAGAGACTGAGACAGAAATTCTTTAGAACAGAATTTTTCAATCCTGGTTACACACAGGAATCACTGGTGGAGTCTTTTTTTATTTTTTTACTTTTCCTGAGATGGAGTCTCGCTCTGTCACCACACTGGAGTGCAGTGGCACGATCTCAGCTCACTGCAACCTCCACCTCCCAGGTTCAAGCAATTCTGCCTCAGCCTCCTGAGAAGCTGGGACTACAGGCCTGCATCACCAGGGGCCCAGCTAACTTTTGTATTTTTAGTAGAGACGGGGTTTCACCATGTTGGCCAGGACGGTCTCGAACTCCTGACCTCAAGTGATCCACCATCCTTGGCCTCCCAAAGTGCTGGGATTACAAGCGTGAGCCACTGTGCCCGGCTCACTGATGGAGTCTTTTAAAACATCCTCGTGCCTGGGCTCTGCCCCAGACTCATTAAATCAGTATCTCTTGGGGGGGACCCTGGCTTTCGTATTTTAAAATGTTCCTCAGGGAAGTCTAAGATTCAAGGAGGTCTGATAACTTAGATGTAGAGACTAGTAGCTCTCAGATGTTAGTACTCATTCAAATCACCTGAAGTCTGGTTAAAACACAGATCGCTGGGCCCCACCCTGAGTTTCCAATTCCGTTAAGTCTGGAGTGGAACCTGAGAATCTGCATTTCTAACCAGTTTCCAGGCGATGATGAAAATGATGCAGGTCCAGAAACCACACTTTGAGAACCACAGCTGTGCACACACAGCTTCTTAGGTTTGCCTCGTTGATCTTGAGTTCTATACCAGATTCCCATACATATTTGACTGTTCAAACCAGAATATTATCTCTTCCCCTAAACACTGAGCAGCAAAGTTTTGATCCAAAGAAGGCAAAAGGACAATCAAGGCAGAGAAAGGAAATGCCCATTTATGGGGCAGCTGCAGGTTGCTGGGCACTGGGCTGGATCCTGTGTGTCCATACCCTGGAGCTCCCCTTGTGCACACAGCAGTGCTATAAGGAGGGCACTGCCATTTCTATTGTAGGACAATTAAAACCGAGATCCAGGGCCAGGCGCAGTGGCTCACGCCTGTAATCCCAGCACTTTGGGAGGCCGAGGTGGACAGCGAGCACTTGAGGTCAGGAATTTGGTACCAGCCTGGCCAACATGGTGAAACCCCGTCTCTACTAAAAATACAAAAATTGGCCGGGTGTGGTGGTGGGTGCCTGTAATCCCAGCTACTTGGGAGGCTGAGGCAGGAGAATCACTTAAACCTGGGAAGCGGAGGTTGCAGTGAGCCGAGATAGCGCCATTGCACTCCAGCCTGGGAAACAGAGAGACTCCGTCTCACAAAACAAAACAAAACAAAACAAAACAAAACAAAACAAAACAAAACAAAAAACAAGATCCAGAGAAACACAGTAATTTATCAGTAACAGGCAGCTCATGAGGGGCAGAGGCCAAAATGCAACTAAGGCTCACCAGTCACCCAAGCCTGCTTTCCTTCCTCCAAGAACAAACACATTTGACAAGATAAAACTATCCCCAGAAGCAAATATGCGCCTGAAGAGACATGATTTAGATGACAGTGGAAAACATAAGAGCAAATATAGGAGTCCACTGTGCTTTGCTTTTTATTCTTATAATTATTAGCACAGATAATGAAGCAACACACTCACTACAGGAAAACATTTGCTCAGCTTGCCTTTAGCACAAACTCAAACACATTTTCATTACTGACCCGTGTGTGTGTGTACGTGTGTACGCATGTGTGTGCATGTGTGTGTGCATGTGTGTGTGTGCGTGTACGTGTATGAAAAATGAGCTCATCAAAGTCCACCCAAGTTTGGAATGCTGAATGCTAACATTAAAGAGATGCTCAAACTGAGACATCTGACTACCGCTAACCTGAGCTTGTTAGAGAAAAAGCAAAACGTTGAACCACGGAAAGCATTTTCTTGGGTTTCAGGACTTCACTGCATTCACAGCCTTCCTCCCAGGCACGGCTGGGTCTATCGTGGGCCCCATGAGGTATCAATTCTATCTGTACCTTCTGTTCTGCCTTGGACTTCCCTTGCCAGGGAGCACCTTAGTGCCTGAGAATGTGAGGGTTGTTTTGTTCGAGTTTGGGATGATTAGGTTGAAGAAAATTATTCCCATTTTTCCACCACTCTTCGTACATTCTCTTCTAAAGGGAATACGTTGTGTTTGCTGTTAGGTCAAAAAAAAGTCGGGAGGGAGAGATAACGTTCAGCCCACTTATGAGTCTTCATCTGTACAGAAATTTGGAAAATTGCCACTCAGCCCTGCACTAGCTCTCAAAATCTATTTGATTCTCAACATTTAAATAATATTGATGCCACTCCTCAAATTACTCCTTTGTAACCCCCATGGAGGAACAGTGACACGCCTGGGACTTCCAGCTCGGGGCTTTGTTTTTTCGAAATCGGGATCTCAGAAACCACATGCTCCTTAAGGTTTCTTGCCCTTACCACACCCCATAAAGCACCCAATGCGACACAGACCCATGCACTCCTTCTGGTGCTGAGGCGAGGCCCATTTTTCTACTCCTGCTGTGATTGTTATTGTGAGGCTCTTTGCCGGGCTCCAAACACACGTGCACATCCCCAGCAAGCTGAGGCTGGCACGAGATAACAGCTATGAATGTATGCATCTTGCCTTCTACCTTTATTTTATTTTATTTTATTTTGTTTTGTTGAGATGGAGTCTGTTGCCCAGGCTGGAGTGCAGTGGTGCAATCTTGGCTCACTGCAACCTCCACTCGGGGTCAAGTGATTCTCCTGCCTCACCTCCCAAGTAGCTGGGACTACAGGTGCACACCATTATGCCTGGCTAATTTTTTTGTATTTTTAGTAGAGATGGTGTTTCACCATATTGGTCAGGCTGGTCTTGAACTCCTGACCTCAGGTGATCCACCCATCTCAGCCTCCCAAAGTGCTGGGATTACAGGTGTGAGCCACCACACCCGGCCTTATTTTATTTTTTTGAGGCAGAGTCTCGCTCTGTTGCCCAGGCTGGAGTGCGGTGGCATGATCTCAGCTCACTGCAACCTCCACCTCCCAGGTTCAAGTGATTCTCCTGCCTCAGCCTCCCGAGTAGCTGGGACTACAGGTGCACAGCACCACGCCTGGCTAATTTTTTGTGTATTTTTAGTAGAGACGGGGTTTCACCATGTTGGCCAGGCTGGTCTCAAACTCCTGACTTCAGGTGATTTGCCCACCTTGGCCTCCCAAAGTGCTGGGATTACAGGCGGGAGCCACCATGCCTGGTCACCTTCTACTTTCAAATTTAGATGACTGCCAGCAGACTTCTCTTTATATTTGCACTCCATGCCAGCTGTAATTAATTAAATTATTAAGCCATGGTTAATTAAAATCACCTCTAAGAGCCAGCTCTGCCTCCTCTTGGAGGAACGATTAAGAGATCCAGCATGACTGCAAACCTCCTGTGATATATATAAAATGGCTGGGAAGCATCTGTTGGAAATTTTTGGGCCAAATCCAAACATTACCTAGGTTTGAATGACCTTAAGACCCCAATGAGGTGGAGATGGTAGTTTATCCCAATATTTGATCTTCACTGTGTCTTGGGTCCTAGAATTACCCATTTTTAGCTGAGAATCTGGCATTTGGTATAAAGATTACTTTTCCTAGTCTTTCTTATGGCCACATAACTAGCTAGCTGTGGCCATGTTGTTATGTTCTGACCAACAGAATGTAAGCAGAATTATGGTGTGCAATATCCAAGGAATGTCTTTCATGCGAAAGGACATGCCTTTCTTTCTGTCTTCTTTCTTCTTGCTGGGTGGAATGAAGATGTGATGGCTAATGCATGAGCAGTCATCTTGGGCCATGAAGTCAAAGTCTCATGCTTAGGATAGCACAGTGGCATAATAAAAGGAGCCAAAGTCTTTGATATCACAGAGCTGCCATATCAGCCTAGACTCCTTCTATATGATATAGAAATAAATTCCTATTTCTTTAGGTCATTATTATTTGAGGTTTTCTGTCACAAGCAGCCCAAACTAATCCTAAGCATTCAGTAATGAAAACATCTCTAAAGAAACCTTCAAAACTCAAAATAATCAAAGATCAGCTCCCATTAGAATTATAGAGATAAGGGGCATGAAGTCAACCCTGCAAGAGCATTTCTCACAGCTTGGTCAATTCCTGGACACTAGCTCCCTAGCTTGGTCAATTCCTGGGCACTTGGAGTATTGAAGCTTTAAAGAAGTAACTAGATAAGATCAGAGTCCTGAGGTGACAGGACACTGACATAAAGTGCTGACTGGAGTTGAAGCCACTTTCTTCTTCCAGAAGTCTGATCCTTGGTGGTCAGGAAGAGGCGGCACAGCACAACCATGTTGGGGAAGCCCTCAACTGTGCTGTCCTTCTCTGCAAACACACCAAGCCTCCTTCAGAGCTACATATCCCCACTCTTCCAAACTCACCCCTCACTCCCTCTCTGCTCCTTCTCCCATCATCTCTGGATGTTGTATTACTGTATTACTGTGTGCAATGAACAGAAAGCCAGTATCACCATCTCTCCAGGGAGCAGAGTTTCCATCCAGGAGAGACAGAGCTTTAGAGCCTCCTATGAGGAATGTGCAGTGCATGATGGGCTTGCCTGGAGGAAGACGTGGCTCAGGTTACAAGGTAGGAAATGAAGCTCATTCCCCTGGGCATCCGAGGTGGGTTGTCAGCTGTGGCAGATGTCAGCAAGAAGGAAAGACACGAACTTGTACACACCCTTCAGCACATGATACCATTTAACATGCAGTCAGGGCCATTTAACATGCAGTCAGAGTTATTATGAGGAGGGAAGGCGTTCTGAACCCCAGGAGGCTGGGTGCTGTCCGTGTGGCCTTGCAGAGATCACAGATACGCTTAGAACCCCAGTTTGCTCAGTGTTTTGTAAAGCAAAACTCCTGTCTTCAGAATCAGCATCTGGAAGGTGGGAGGAGAGCTGTGTGTTTCAGAATCTCAGCCAGGCTTGGCAATCTCTAGCTTAGAACCTCACCACCCAATGCATTCTGTGGGCTGCAGCATGGGCCTCATCTGGATGTGTGTTTTAAATGCAGAATCTCAGTCCCCACCCAGACCTATAGTGTTAGGCTGTTCTTGCAATGCAAGAAAGAAATACCTGAGAACGGGTAAATTACAAATAAGAGAAGTTTAATTGGCTCACGATTCTGCAAGCTGTATAAGCACGGCACTGGCATCTGCTCGGCTTCTGGGGAGGCCTCAGGGAGCCTTTACTCTTGGTGGATGGTGAAGTGGGAGCAGGCACTTCACATGGGGAGAGCACAAGCAAAGTGAGGGGGAGGAACTACACACTTTTCAGCAACCAGATCTCATCAAAACTCACTATCACCAGGACAGCATCAAGCCATGAGTAACTTACCCTCATGACCCAAACACCTCCCACCAGGCCCCACCTCCAACATGGAGGATTACTATTCAACACGAGATCTGGGTAGGGACAAATATCCAAACAATATCGCCTACTAAATTGGAATCTGCCTGATCCTCAGGTGACTCATAAGCACATTGAAATTTGAGAAAAGCTGGCTCCCATCTGTAATGGCACGACTTCAAGGAGAGTATAATATATTTAGTAGCCATCGTCATAGAACCCAGTCTAAATACTTGCTCTTCATTTGCTTCATTAAAAAAAATAAAGACCTCTTACTATGAGGATTAAAAGTGTTAATGTATAAAAGGCATGGGGCAGTGTGAGACGTTAATGAATGCCAGCTTTGTTTTTGCTGCTACTACTATGATTATTAGCTGCTATATTCATCAGTCTAGATTTACCAAAACTCAAGAGAACCACTGAGGGATGGGAGTCGCCAATGCTGAGCAAGTCTTTCTACTTGTGACTTTTTTATTCCCAGCCGTTGGCACGACAGAATCCTCCCCAGTGAACAAAGAACTCTTAAAAGGTGGCCTTGGCTGATCCACAAAGGCAAAAGAAAACACAAAGCCCTGGAAGGAAGATCCCTGGGACTCCAGGGTCTGCAACCAAAGAGCTGGCTCGAGCCAACAGCAAGGCCAACCACTTAGCCCCTCAGGAGAGAGGCCTCCAACCCCCATGTCCCCATCCCAGGGGACACAGAGGCACCACCTTCGTGTGAGAGAATAATCAAGGGTATCCCCCAAAACTCCAAAGGCCCCCAAACTCTCTCATTGGCACACATGCACTGCCTGCAGATCACTGTTTAAGGAAAGTGTGCAAACGCTCTCTACATGGCATCAGCTGAAGCTGGACTGCTGGCAGACAGATGGGCAGCCGTAGGATGCAACCATCAATTTGTGTCACTGGAACGTTTGCAAGGAGACAGACCAAATGGGAGAACCAACCCTCTCTGTTCCCTTTTCCCTCTCTGCCTGCTTCGCTTCTGGTCTTTGTGTGTGTGTGTTCGGGGGTGGGGGATGGGGCCTAGGCTCTGGGTCTCTTCACAAGAAGTCAGGTTCCCCACAGAGCCAAGTTCCCCTCATGTTTAAGTTCCAGGAGAAACCAGTCCATGATTACAATTTCACAGGCAAACACCAGCAACAGCTCAGACACTTGCTCCAGGGTTCCCAGCAATGCTGACTCTGCAGAGAGAAACAGAGAGCAGAAGCCTGGGGTCTCCCATCTTGTCCTCAGGTAATGGCTTTTATTCCCAGGGTACAATTAAGTCACTGTTCCCTTAGTGTGTGTGTACCAAATACACAATGCCTTCTATTCTCAAGGCCTAAAGAATACAGGCGTTGGCATGAGGCATCCACATTTTCTTTAATGAACTAAACAGCCCAACCTGAAATTCAAGTGCTAAACTTTCAAAAGCAAACAAAAGGCTCGTGTTCCAGTCCAGTTCACTGAAACCAAGTGACTTTTCTATCAGCCTCAAATCCTGGGGGTGTTTACTTACTTATTCTTCTCTTATCAGCACAGTTAGGGGTCAGTTCCACATGTAAGCAAGGGAAGCAAACTGAGCATACGACACTTCAGATGGGAAGAAAAAAATCTCTGAGACTCTTACTCGACACCCTATGTGTTTCCCAATGGTTTCTCTCCCCTCTCTGCTGTTCCCGAAATCTGGGGAATCAGGCATTTTGAACAGCTGAACAGGCAATTCAATCTTTGGGATGAAATCTTCTAAATCACTGCCATGAATGATGACTCCTTCCTATAAAGAATTCCCTAAGAAGTGCACGTCTGGGTTAAGCCAGGTTTTCACTCCTCAAGCAGTCCCTTGTTTGTAGGTGTCACATAGACTACAGTTCTGCAGAGGAAAACACGTATTATTTACAAGAGGTGCAACTGGCTGTTTGGGTTTTTTTTGCATAACAAAATAATGAAAAGAATGGGAAAGCTCCTGTCCCAACCTGGGGCTAATATTCTTCAAGGTAAAGCAAAGTATTTGATGATATAAAAAGAGGCATCTGGCAGATTTACATCAAAGCCATTTTAGGCTGTTATAAAATTAGTTCCCTAAACATAATTTTTCTCTTCTTTGCTAATGGACAACTTCTAGTACCTCTCCGTGTTAATAATTAGACAAAGCTGGAGTCAGAAGTGAAGTTTCTATTAGACACAGAGGCATAAACAGAGTAAGAATGAACTGTGTCTTGTGTACATATGAGAGGGAAAGTGAGGTTCAAGAGTCCATAAAAGCTTTAGTAATATTTGATCAGCAGTGTTTGTGCCTTCTTTTTCCTGGACTGCAACTAACATAAATTTTTCTCTTATCAAAGTGATAAAAAAAAAATAGAAAGTGACTCAGTTATGCAAACTTCAAGATAAGGTGTAAAAGAATCTGATGCAGGAAAAAACACACATTGCTTTTGTCTTATAAGCATTTCTAGCTCATTAAGACTCAGAAACACAAATATAATAAGACCAGAAATAAAATCATGACATTCAGAAGTCTAGAAGTAGTAGTTTACAGTGATTTCATTAATCAGAAAGTAATACCTAAAACTTTACTTACCAATTTAGTGAAAGTTGTTTTCTGAAGTCTTAAAAATAAAGGAAGAGGACAAATAGTTCTCAGCCTTGCATTTATAGCTGTTTGGCACCACTTCTATAAACCACCATTCCAGCCAAGGAACTTAACACAAGATTAACGGACTGGAAGACCTCTCGTAGGGAAAGCCTGGGTTTAACCAAAAGGCACTGCTACACACCCGAATGCATCCGCGTTGACACTGACAGGACCCAGTTCTGCACCCACTTCCTCTGAAAAACATGGCCTATCAGCCTGAATTCTCCAGCAGTGAGAACTTAGGTGATCACACGTTTTGAGCCTAAACTGACATCCATTTCAAAAAATCGATTTCCCATTCAACTGCTTGTGAAAAGTAGGACACTAACGTATCTATAGGTATTAATTGCAAATAATGAAATAACCTATCTGTGTATTTCTATACGGGCACCTGCGATGAAGCGCGTATGTCAATGATCACCTGAGTCTCACTGGAGGTAGAGCTTTTAAAAATACAGGTTCCTGGGCTCGTCCTTGAACTCTGGATTCAGTCCATGGGGCAAAGCCCAGCAATCTGCATTTTAACGAGCTCCTGGGTGCTTCTGATGCACAGTGAAGTCTAAAACTCACAGACTGGAGTAGTAATTCTCAACCATCGTCAGTGGGGGAGCTGTTGAAAGTCCACATGCCCTCACCAGACTCCACACCAATTAAGTCCTAATCTCTGAGGCTGAGCCCAAGTACAGGCAGTGTTTAAAGTTCAGAGGGATTCCCCAAGCAGCCAAGGCTGAGAGCTACTGAGGTTAATGCAAAGGGATGCTGCTTATTAAAAAAACTACAGGTGACCTGGCGAATTTCCTCTATCAAGAGAATCTGCCTCGCCCACACTTTCCAGTATTTTTAAATCACTTCTCCTAAGTAAGCTGGATTCTGTATTCCTCTAAAATTCCTTTCTCAGTATAAAGTCTGCTCATCACATCAGACTACCACACATCTGAGGACAAGAAATGAGTTCTTTACTGTGGAGAGCTCTCCTTTCCCACCCAGGAAGTAAATGATCAAGGCCTGCAATTTGGAGGTGGACCAGTTTTGCAACAGCCCCAACACTATATGGCTCAGATACCCATTACCCACTCTGCAAGGATTTTTAGAAAATGATTTGTAATAACTTGGGTGCATCACACAAAGTACATGTGACAGACTTCCCCTTCCATATCCTAGTGGGTTGTCACCTTGTGCAGAGAGGATGGAGGAGGCACAGTCAGGCTGCAAGGTGACGCCACCCACACTGCATCCCACCTTCCCACTCTCTTTAGCCAACATTCCTTGAAGCTGGGGGATCCGGAGCAGGCACAAGAAGATGCCTCCATGAAAAAACATCTCCCCCACAGACTGCATTAATTAGAAGCTAAATCGCTTCAACAAAACTCTTTTCAAATGCAAGTACCATCAAAAGAAGCCTATTCACCAAGGAGTGTTGCTTTAATCCACTGATCACAACTGGAGTGTTGTGTGGGATGGTGTCTGTTTGATCCAGAGCAATGGGCACAGTGTTTTGAAAAGAAGTGAATCCACTGTCAATATTTTAAAACTCTGATTCCTAGCAATGCATGAAGACTTGGAAGAGCTGGCAGCGTTGGCCCACGGCCTGCAGGCAGTCAGTGCCCACTGCATAGCGACTGCCCCTTCAGATGGCCCCATGCGCTCCAGCTGGACACAGGCCCGCAGCTCCCTAGTGCCTTATGCCTGGGCAGCTTCACTCCTCCTCACTGCTGTCTGCAGAGCCAACTTTTCTTTCATCAGTAACTCACCCTAAAGGGGCAGAGCTGGTGACAGCTTTGTAATCACAGTTTTGGTCTTCTACTCATTTAGCCATGAGACCTTGGACAGTCTTCTTGGAGCCTTAGTTTCCTTAGCATTACTATTTCAACTGATAGTGGCAGCCTTTTTGCAGTGTCTATAAATATTAAAAGAAACTGAAAGTGAACACGAAAGCATTTGGGAATGATGGAGCAGTATGCCCATGTAAACGATCGCTAGCCAATCCATTCAACACAGCAACTCAGAACCCTTGAGTCATGCTTGGGAGGGATGCCATGGAGGGAGGTCCAGTGGGGTGGGGCTCACAGACTCATTCAGAGGCAATCTGAGGAATCCAGGTGGTGGCCCTATGAGTGCAACAACTCCATCTCCAGCACTGAGAAAAGCTTAATCCGAACGAGGGCTCCTACCATGGGAAACGTGCTAGTGGAAACCAAGAGGCTACAAGTTCTTGAATTCAAATGAAGAGGCTACAAAAAGCATCCTCACAACCAAGCCTAATTCCCTGGCTACTTCCAGTCTGACCCTGCATCTCCAATTGTGACCGAGGTCTACTGATCCACACCTGGTCTTTCTCTAACAGGAAGAAACACAGGAGGATGGAAAGACATAGAGGGGGAGGAAGACAGTCACTTATTTCTTCCCCACGCCCCATTCCTTTCCCTACCCCCATTCCCCCACAGCCTGTATCTCCTCTCCCTATATTATCAGTTTAGTAGGATATTTGCATTTTGGCAGGACTTCCCTTTTCCAGGGCCTATCAGCTGAGTCGAGGAGACAGCAGATGGCCTGCTACACAGCTCATTTGAGTACATATTCGAGACAATAATCAGCTACAGATTGACTTGGCACCAGCCACCATGGGAGGAGAGGCCAAGCATTTCTAAAGTCCACCACGTTCCCATGACTTTGCCTTCACTTGCTTTGCCAATAGAAAGAGAATATTTTAATCTCACAATAATTTGTTTTGGAAGGAACTCTAGATTTCACGAGCAGTCCATCTATATCTTCAGATGAACTGCCAACGTGAATTCTGCGGAGCTTCTCTGTGCATTAGCAACCCTTCATTAATGAGCTTTCTTGCTATTTTTCTTTGCAACCAGGCACCTGAATGTATAGGTATTAGTTCATGCTCTTTCCATAGTGATTGCAAGGAGGGACCTGCCAAAACCCCCTGTATGCTGTGATAAATTTCTGTTTCATCAGTGCAATGATGTGTTCAGATAAAGAAACACGGTTGGCCTGAGATGACCAGCTTGTTAGTGTTTGCTGCTTTCCTTTCATCCTTCCAAGAGTCCAACCAACGTGTCCAACCCATCCTTGTTCTTCTCATTCCGAACATCAGTCTACAATTTTGCTTCATTTTGTGTTTATATTTAGTATTTGTCACAATCAGCCAGGTTTGCTCTAGGCTAGTTCTGTAGTCATCACTACTTACATAATTGATTCTCCTCACCTTATTTTTGGTAGATCCTTTAAATAATCTGAGCTTACTTATTTAGAAAATTTCCTTACCAATAACTATTTACCTCCCTCCACTTTTCCTCTTTCATTGGAGCATTTGGGGCATTGCTTACAGCCTCAATTTTTGGAGGCCCTACTTTGTTGAGTCATATCATCTTGGAGATATATAGATTCTACTTTCCTAAAGAACAAGAATTGCTTAATAGTTGACTACCAACTCTATAATGACATAGCTGAGGTGCAGTTCCAAGAACTCTTAATAGAATGCAGAGGGCTGGGTGCAGTGGCTCATGCCTGTAATCCCAGCACTTTGGGAGGCCGAGGCGGGTGGATCACGAGGTCAGAAGATCGAGAGTATCCTGGCTAACATGGTGAAACTCCGTCTCTATTAAAAATACAAAAAAATTAGCCGGGCATGGTGGTGGGCGACTGTAGTCCCAGCTACTCGGGAGGCTGAGGCAGGAGAATGGCGTGAACCCGGGAGGCGGAGCTTGCAGTGAGCCAAGATCGTGCCACTGCACTCTAGCCTGGGCCACAGAGCAAGACTCCATCTCAAAAAAAAAAAAAAAAAAAAAAAAAAAAAGAATGCTGAGACAGAGAGACAAAAGGTTCAAATCTCAGCACTGCCACTAAATGCTGTGTGACCTCAGGCAAGATGCTTAACTTCTCTGGGTCTCAGTTTCATCACTGGCAAAATAAAGGGAATAATGCCTACCTCTCAGGGTTCTTAGAAGAATGAAATGAGATAATACATGTAAAGAGTTTAGCACAGTGCCTGCCATATGGTAAAGATAAGTGTTCGTGTACAACTAGGAGTAGCGAGTAGCAATAATAAAAATGATAGTAGCAGTGGAAACAGGATGATAAAAAGAAAGAGTGAAAAAAGGGGAAAAGAACAGTAAATTGAAAACAGTAGGTCTGGGTTCAAGACCAAACCTCAGATTTCAAGAAGTCAGATTTGAGTTCCTCATCATTTTACTTCTCTTCTAGGCAGAAAGAACATCACACATTCAGCCTTCTTTGGAGGTCCAGAAGCTCAGAAGGTAAATTCCCTTCAATCTGTAACCTGAGTTAGTGCCATTCTAGCCATTCTCCTATTAGCCTGCTGCAATGACCTGTAGTGAGGCACTTCACCTCTCCTGGCTTTACTTTCCCCAACTATAAAATAGGGGGCATTGGAAGACATGACCCCTCGAGCTCCTCTGCTTTTGATCCTGAGAGCTGCATCCTCAAGTCAGATGCTGCTCTGGACAGAGCATGGGGTGTGATTCTTCAGCGTTTTGCTTCAATCCCTCAGAGAAGCTCCCAGAGGCAAACTTGTCTCCCTGAGTTCTGTCTCATGTTTTTCTTTCTCTTTCTCTACAGCCTGGACACTTGTTTTTCATGCTCTCAACTGTTCGCCCTCCAGGCTGCCAGGACCTCTGCAACGTATCCTGGGAGTCACCAAGTATCCTGGGAGTCACCAAGGAGCTGCGGTGGTGCTTTCTGGAGCATTCGCGACCTCAGGCCCTTTGAGCTTCTGTGTGAAAAGTCTTTCTGGGAATTTAAGCGCTCAGCAAAATGTGGATAGGGTCTTCCTGGTTTTCACTGTGTTTTCCCGGACACAGTGAAACCCACTTGCCTTCAGCCAAAACCAATGAAGAAATGAAACCACAGGGCTATCAGCTCTTCCTCTTCAGAAATCCAAGAGTCTTTATTGCTTCTACCACATAAGAAAGTTGGAATCAGAATAGCCAGTGGCACTGGCTATGGTTTGAATGTGTCCCCCAACTTGATGTGTTAGAAATTTAATCCCCAATGCAACAGTGTTAAGAGACGAGACCTTTAAGAGGTGACTAGATCATGAGGGCTCTGCCTCATGAATGAATTAATGCAGTTATTGTGGGAGCTGGTTCCAGATTAAGAGGATGAGTTTACCTTGCTTCATCTCTCTCTCCCTTCCTCCCTCCCTCCCTCTTGCTCCTTCCTCCTCTCTCTCTCTCTCTCTCTCCCCCGCTCCCTCCCTCCCCATCCTTCTTGCCTTCTGCCATGAAATAACACAGTAGGAAGGCCATAACCAGATGCTGGTGACATGGTCTTGGACCTCCCAGCCTCCAGCACCATATGCAAAATAAACTTCTATTGTTCATAAATTACCCATTCTCAGGTACTCTGTTAGAGCAGGAAAAAGTGGATTAAGACAGAAACCCTCATTTCCCAGATAACAAAAATGAGCCCTAAGTGGTGAGTCATTTGTCACATGTCTCAGTGAATGGGACAGCCAGGACTGGTCAGCCATACCCCCTGACTCCCAGCACAGTGCTCATGATCACATAGTAGTTATTCTCTATGCCTTGTCACCCAATAACCCACCAAGCCTACTGTGTGCCAGGATCTGAGTCAGGGCCCAAGAGCCAGTAGAGAGAAAATAGACTCTTTTCCTACAGAGGTCAGCATCAGACTAAACTGTAAACAAATCAGCAGCGTGCAATGTAGAAAGTAAAGTGCCAGTAACAGAGATGTGTATGGAGGGCACCAGAGGGAATCCGGAGAAGCACCTGGGTTTTGAAGACAGGAAAAAGAAGCTCCAAGGAGGAAAACGGGAGACAGGCATCCTAAACTAAATAAAGAACATATCCAGGCCGGGCGCGGTGGCTCACGCTTGTAATCCCAGCACTTTGGGAGGCCGAGGCGGGCGGATCACGAGGTCAGGAGATCGAGACCACCGTGAAACCCCGTCTCTACTAAAAATACAAAAAATTAGCCGGGCGTGGTGGCGGGCGCCTGTAGTCCCAGCTACTCGGAGAGGCTGAGGCAGGAGAATGGCATGAACCCGGGAGGCAGAGCTTGCAGTGAGCCGAGATTGCGCCACTGCACTCCAGCCTGGGTGACAGAGCGAGACTCCGTCTCAAAAAAAAAATAAAATAAAATAAAGAACATATCCAAAATGGTGCCAAAAACTATGCCATTGTGGCAAGAAGGTCTGTGCGGCTGTCACAGAGGGCATGAGCAGGGAATGGACACCGATCAACCACTGGGCACGAACACACCACTCCAACCTTAGAGGCCCAAACGGCAATCATTCACATGCTCACAACTCTGTGGGTTGCAACATGGGCTGGGCTCAGCTGGACAGGTCATCTCCTCCTCCTGCTGCTGGCTAGGCTCAGCCACGTGTCTGCAGTCTGAGAGGCGGGGGGTGGGAGGTGCTGGCTGCTGGGCTGACAGCCTCACCTGAACATCTGGTGGTGTGTGCTGGCTGATGGCTGGGCCTCTCACTTCACATGGCCTCTCATCCTCCAGGAGGCTTGACAGAGCATCTTTACATAACAGCAAAGTGTCCCACAAGAGCGAGGTCTAACCTTGGACATCACACATGTCTCTCTGCAAGACTCTGCTGGGCAAAGCATGCCACAAGACCAGCCCCAATTCAGGCAATACGGGGAGTCAAGCCAAGATGCAACAGGGAGGCACAGTTCTCTGAGACCATGAACACTACAACCCACCCCAGAGTGGAAAGAAATAGTGTTAGTGCAGGTGTTCACACTGTATCTTTCAAATGGGAGTGTGAATCCCTTAAATTCAAAAGCATTCAAGGAGCTTAAAAATCATATTCATCTTTGTGCCCTCAATTGCTACTCCCATAATTCTTCCTCATACAGTATGTGTTTAATAAATTTGTGTGGATTGGTTGACTAAATTCTGACAAATGCATGTACTTATAAACTTAGAAATTGGAGTTTACCAGGAAAGAATGCCCGAAGGTACAGTTAATAAAGAACAAAGAGTCTCTTTTGCTTACAAAATGCTTCTAGACAACAGAATAGAAACATGAGCATTTCACAAAGAGGGGCCCAAGATCTGCCCTGAAATTCACCAGTACCAAATCTCTAGGCGGATCATCACCCTCCTTCCATTGTCCAACCTTCACTCCAAATCACATCATTTGTCATGAGGAAAGTAAAAAAGCTTAAGAGGTCAGCACTTGTTTTAGGTTCTATAAAAAAGCTAAGCAAGTCATCATGCCTGGGAAGAATCCTCTTTAAATCATTCCTTAAGTTTAATATACAGCAAATTGTCTTTGCTCTGCAATAGCAGCAGACTTTTGCTTCAATCTGTCTTCCAAATTTGGGCACCTGACATGTTATTATTTGATGAGTTACACCTGGCAAGATTTATTTATTTCCTTCTGGACATTGTGCTTTAAATTAGGCAAAACAGTATGTCAGGTGGTTACATGGACAATCTCAACTTCTTTCAGGTGTAAATAACATAGAGACTTTCAGTTAGCAAATGACTCAATTCCTAATACTTTTCTATAAAAATATTATATAATTCTCTATTCAAATAACTACTGTGGCATTGACAGTCATCAAATATTTCAGGGTCCTCTCCTTTCAGCATGAGGTAGGAGGACACACCCATGCTTTCACATTGAGTGTGGCCATGTGACTTCTGGCCAATGAAAGTGGGCTCAACTCCTCGTGTTGGTTCTGGACGAAAGCCTCAAGAGTCAGTCCTTAATTTGTGACAGCCTCTTCCTCACCAATGTGACTGCAATTTTCCACACGGTGAAGGCTTCATTAGCTTTGGTCCTGGAGTTATGACACAGGAGGACAAGGCTCCAACTAACTCACGTTCGCTATTGGGATTGTTTGTCACAGTGGCATGACTTTGCCCATCCTAACTCAGTATAACTATGATGAACATATATAGCTCAACTGCTGTGTCTTCGTTCCATCACCTGAACCCCAAGAAGGTAAACACTGAAGACCATCAGGTGGATACAGAACTGCAGGAGGCCTGCCCTGCACACCCCCCTTCACTCTCCCCATGAGAATCCCCACGAGAATCCCTACATTACTCAGGGCAGCGATGAGTCTCTTCTCCATGCTCTGGGGTGGAGTGAGGGTCCCTGTGGCCCAGTCTGGATGATGAGAAGTGCGCAGAGCCCCTTGCAGGTAGCTCACAGGGATGCCCATTCAGGGGGCCAGTAAAGCCGGAGTGCACCCACTTTTGCTTCCCTTCCCTTCCCCTTGCTTGAACTCTGGGCATGGTGGATGCAGCTCTGGTTGACACCCTAAGGAAGGGGGCAGAACCCAGGGGAGCCTGGGTCTCCAATGGCACTGAGGAGCTGCCAGGTGAGCACCGTCCACACACAGCCCCACTTCTGGATGAGAAGAAAATGAACCTTTAACTTATGTAAACTGCTGTCTAAGGGGCTTCCATTTCTAGCACCCAAATGCAATGCCTATCAAATTTCCATGGAGCAGGGGACTCCCCCAGGGAAGGTCTGGGGAATTTCTTTATTCAATGGGAAGTTAATGACCCAGAGAAATAAAAAATCAATGAAAGGTTTCATTAGAATAGAAATTCACTCCGGCTAACATATTTGGTGTATTTTTTTTTTTCTTTTGAGACGGAGTCTCGCTCTGTCACCCAGGCTGGAGTGCAGTGGCGCGATCTCGGCTCACTGCAAGCTCCGCCTCCTGGGTTCACGCCATTCTCCTGCCTCAGCCTCCCGAGTAGCTGGGACCACAGGCGCCCACCACCACGCCCGGCTAATTTTTTGTATTTTTAGGAGAGACGAGGTTTCACCGTGTTAGCCAGGCTGGTCTCGATCCCCTGACCTCGTGATCCGCCCACCTTGGCCTCCCAAAGTGCTGGGATTACAGGCGTGAGCCACTACACCCAGCCACATATTTCATGTATTTTGTAGCAATGATTGGGGAGGGCATAAAGACTCTACTCTTGCTGCCCAAAAGATAGGAAATAAGCACAAACTGCTCCTCATCTAATATATTATTGGTTCAGATATTTTAATTTCATATTTTATTTTGGGGAAAAGGAAGGGAAAGCAAGAAAAACTAAAAGACAAGGGCACTCAAATGTCCACTAATGGATGAATGACTACATGACATGTGATTTGTACACATAATGGAACAGAATGCAGCCTTAAAAAAGGAAGCACATCCTGGCCAGGCGCGGTGGCTCACACTGGTAATCCCAACACTTTGTGAGGCCGAGGCGGGTGGATCACCTGAGGTCAGGAGTTCAAGACCAGCCTGGCCAACGTGGTGAAATCCCGTCTCTACTAAAAATACAAAAGTTAGCCAGGCGTGGTGGTGGGTGCCTATAATCTTAGCTACTCGGGAGGCTGAGGTAGGAGAATTGCTTGATCCTGTAAGGCGGAGGTTACAGTGAGCGGAGATCATGCTACTGCACTCCAGTCTGGGTGACAGAGCAAGACTGTCTCAAAAAAAAAAAGTACATTCTGACACGTGCCTCAACATGGATGAACCTCAAGGACATCATGCTAAGTGAAATAAGCAGGTCACAAAAGCATAAATATTGCGTGATTCTACTCATGTGAGGTATCTAAAGTAGTCCAAATCACAGAAACAGAAAGTAGACTTATATCTGCCAAGGGGTAGGGGAAGGGGGAGTTTGTGTTTAATAGGCACGAAGTTTCAGTTTTGCAAGATGAGAAAGTTCTGGGGAAGTGTCACGCAACAATGTGATATAGCTGACACAACTGAATTGCAGGCTTTAAAATGTTTAAATGGTAAATGTAATGTTATGTGATTGTAACCACATATTAAAATAAAGTTTCAAATAAATTTTAAAGTTCCAAGGGCAGGCTGCGCATGGTGACTCACACCTGTAATCTCAGCACTTTGGGAGGCCAAGGCAGGCAGATCATTTGAGGTCAGGAGTTCTAGACCACTCTGGTCAACACGGAGAAACCCCGTCTCTACTAAAAAAAAATACAAAAATTAGCCAGGTGTGGTGGCATGTGCCTGTAATCCCAGCTGCTAGGGAGGCTGAGGCAGGAGAATAGCTTGAACCCAGGAGGCGGAGGTTGCAGTGAGCCGAGATCGAGCCTGGGTGACAGAGCAAGACTCCAACTCAAAAAGAAAAAGAAAAAGATTCAAGGGCAGAGGAGGGAAGAAGAGAGAGGAGTCTTCATAAACCAAGCGGGGGCCGGAGGGGGCCACAAAAGAAGCCGATGGAGGCAGAGGAAGGGCAAGATAGGGGGCATGAAGGATGGGGGCCCTTCTGAGGAGTGGGTACATGAGTCTGGTGACACTGGGTCACTCACTGGGGCAGCAGGCATCAAAGGTCCACACCAGAGTCCTTTCTAACACCTGGGACTATTGTAGACATTGGCCTGCTCACTGGTCTCAGTTCAAAAAGAATCATGGAACAATTCTTGAAGTTCAGAGATTCTCACAGTCTGAGCTGCTTAGTACCTAGTAGGGGCTCAGCAAAGATCTTTCAAATCAAGCAAATGACCAAACAGTGCTAACCAAGTCCAAGGCATCCTACATCCTGCTTTTGAGAGTGTTCTGGGAGGGCCCACAGCTGCAGGGAAAGTCCAGCACGGTAGCTACTAGTCACGGTGCTAGTGAAATTTAACTAAAATGAAAGAATATTAAAAATATACCTTTTTGGAAACACTAGTCCCATTTCATGTGCTCAACAGTCACATGTGGCTAGTTGTTACCACATTGGGCGGCAAATAACATTCCCATAATTGCAGAAAGGTCTACGCGCAGCACTGGTGTAGATGGTACCCTACCCTACCCTACCCTGCCCTGCCCTACTCTACCCTACCCTACCCTACCCTATCTTGTAATAAAAAGAAGCCTACCTGGGGCATTAGAAACTCTAGAGTACTAGAAATGACACATAACCTCTACCTTAATTTCTTCATTTGTAAAACAAGGATAATATTTCATCTAACTTATAGAGTTAAGTGGATTAAATTAGATAATACACGTCAAGCACAAAATCCCTGTCTCAGAGTACAGGCTCTAGGAATGCCAGCTGTCATTTTGTTGGGGAGAAGGAGGAGATAGCTGGTGCATGCATGTGCACACACACGCATCTGTGATTTCTTACAGAGAGAGACCATGACTTACCCTCCCCTCCCCCAGAGTGGGAACAGTTTTCAACAAATGACTGGAGTGGGTGGTACCTCCCTGGTGCCCCACTGGGTAGAGGCCCTGTGGGCAGGTTCCAGGCAGTCTGGTTTCTCCTTTCCCACCTGCTTAACAGGAGTCCGCCCACATGGAGCATGGGAATCATGCTTTCAGCATGTGGGAGCCCAAATGGGTAGATGCAGCTCACAGAGCGGGCTCTAACTGAGCCCCCACGTGGCTACAGCAGGCTGTCCAAGGAATCCAATGAAGCAATGAAGGGGTCCGCAGACAGGAACTACCAAGTCAACAAAAACTCCCTCCAGCACAACCCTTCCCTGTAATGACAAGTAACAAACAGCAGAAACCAAGAGACCAGCTAGCATCGAGGAATTGTTCCTTTTCGTCAAAAGGGACGTTGGTGTGCAATGACCACCTTACAGCTTGTGTATCTGTACTCATACAGCTATGTGTGTGTGTGCATATGTGTACTTATGTATGTGGAGCATATTATTAAGTGATTCTGAGATCCCGTATTCATGGAAGATTTTTAGTTGCAAAGCTTATTCAACTAGATGCCTTCATTCTTTTTCATCTTGCTTTATTTATTCTGTCCTGTTGATCTGTGGGTATATCCTCAGGGGTGCAATGCAGTCCAGTGGGCTGCTCTTGACAAAAGAGCATGATCCATTTTGGTAAGTATCTCCTGGGATGCTTCAGGGAGAGGTGCTGACAGGCCAAGATGCATACCCACTGTGCAGTAACATGCGAGTCCCTAAGAGAGTCCATGACCACCACATGAAACCAGACAGACCACAAGCTTCTGACAGCTCTCAAGGGGCTGGCAAGACGACAGGACTGTGACAAGCTAACTGCCCATTACCACACTGGGCAGGACCTTACAATGCTGATGATCAAAATTAAAATGAAAGATGTATTATGGCAGAGCAAGTAAAAGAAGGAAAACATCCAAAAGATTCCAAACTGACTTATCCAACAAGAGACACACCTGGCTAAAGGATTCAGTTTTTGTTTGTTTGTTTTCAGACGGAGTCTCACTCTGTCGCCCAGGCTGGAGTGCAATGTCATCATCTCAGCTCGCTGCAACCTCTGCCTCCCAGGTTCAGGTGATTCTCAAGCCTCAGCCTCTCAAGTAGCTGGGACTACAGGTGCATGCCATTACACCGAGCTGATTTTTGTAATTTTAGTAGAGACATGGTTTCACCATGTTGGCCAGGCTGGTCTCGAACTCCTGAACTCGAGTGATCCGCCCACCTCGGCCTCCCAAAGTGCTGTGATTATAGGCATAAGCCACCGCGCCCTGCCAAGGATTAGGTATTTTTTAAAATCCAATACATTTTTCTTTTAATGGATCACTTCTCCATGAGTAATGTTTTAACAGGAGGGGGTTCTGTAAGAGATAGAAAAAAAATCTGATGGCTTTGTCCCAAGATCATTTGTCAATAAAAGCTACTGACCATTTAATATTATTTTAAATTCATAATTTCTTAATCAGCATGGTTTTAGAGCTCACAAAAGAGGATGTTTTGAATCACAGAAAGAAAGCTGTATTTTCTTCATGAGATGAATAATCTAATTTGGAAGGACGAGGAAGGCAGTGGATCAAGCGTAGAAAGAACAGGACGGGAAGGTACAGGACAAAGGGTCTCCCCTGACAGGGCCATGGTGGGAAATGAAGATGTGGGTTTCCAGACTCTTCTCAGTTGGATCTGAGCATTCCTCACGGGGCTGCCTGGGTGGATGTGTGGCTGCCAGGTAACACTTGCTTTGAACAAAGGTTCTGAGCCAGAGGTTTGAAAATCACTGGCCTTACAATACCAGACACTGAGCTTCGAGGATGTTGAGGAAGAGCTGCTCCTCCCCACAACACTGCCAAGAGGGAAGGGTGAGGAGAAGGGCCCGGCCGCCTTCCTCTTTTCTGTCCTTTATGAGATATGAATCCCTAGAGGCCAAGGGGAAAGCTGAAGGTCAACTGCCCACCTCCCCCAAGGTTCCTGATAACACATCTCAGAGAAGCTCCTCTCCCACCCACAACTGCAGGGCTGGCTCTGCCCAGCAGGCACAACTCATGTCTATTCTCACTCCCTACTAGAAACAAGGACCAAGAAAAGCAATTCCAAACCTGAGGAGAGCATTCCTTCTCCTGAGGGTATGGACTGAGGACCCACACAGGCCTCGGCTGGAATGTTCTCCAGCGAGCTCCTGGAGCGGGAAGTACCACGGCCTTGTACCATGATCATGAGTGAAAGACCTCACCTTTCAGAGACCAAACCCCGCTCTGTGAAAGGGTAGCTGAGGCTACTCCACAGGGTTTCAGCAGGAGACCGCCACCCTCTCCATGCTCTGCCAATCCCCCGCACTCTTCCTGACATTAGCATGATGGGGCCAGACTGTAGCATTCACTGATGTGGCCAGAATACTGACCCATGCGTGGCTTCCCACGACACTGAATAAATTCATGATTCAAAGACAGCAAATGGAAGCCCCTTTGCCCGTGACGGGCAGCATGCACAGTGGGTACGGGCACACACACATGGGCACCTTCCCCAGCTCTGTGAGCTTTGACAAAGGAAGCTTGGGCAAAGTACCTTGCGTCTCTGCACCTGTTTCCTCCTCCACAAAATCAACATAATACTTGTACCAACCTCACAGCGCTGTTATGAAGATTAAATGAGGTAACACAGGAAAAAGCACTTAGAACAATGCCAGCCCACACAGGTGCTGGGCTGCATAAGTCATTATTAACTACATGTCCACCCAAAATGTTCTTCTATTTTTGGGTCCTGCATCACTGATAAGTTTCAGTGACGGAGATTAGAATACAAAAAAAACATCTCTTCATCTGCCCCTGGGCAGTAATTACCATGGTGGCATTTACTCTTGCTTCTTTCTTCATAATACCTCATTTTCTCATTTGTCTTTTTAGGAATAAAACAGTATCTACTGGCAACACATACTAGTGACTACTTCCATTCCTTTAAATAATAATTTTCCCGTGCAATTGTTTAATCATATTGATGTGGAACTCACCTACCTTTTAGTTAGCTGGTAATTTTTAATAGTGTGCTCTTGCATGATTGCATATTTGTTCTTAACAATAAGTTTTAAAGTGCTTCTGGCCACAGTGGCTCACACCTGTAATCCCAGCACTTTGGGAGGCCGAGGTGGGCAGATCACCTGAGGTCGGGAGTTCGAGACCTCAGTTCGAGACTGGCCTGACCAACATGGAGAAACCCTGTCTCTACTAAAAATACAAAATTAGCTGGGTGTGGTGGCGCATGCCTGTAATCCCAGCTACTCGGGAGGCTGAGGCAGGAGAATTGCTTGAACCTGGGAGGCAGAGGTTGCAGTGAGCCGAGATCGCACCATTGCACTCCAGCCTGGGTAACGAGCGAAACTCCATCTCAAATAAATAAATAAATAAATAAATAAAATAAAGTGCTTCATGATAAATAAATTTCGCTTTGTTTTTTCCATTGTTGTTTGTGTTACTAATATTTCTTGAGGAAGAATATCAGATAACCGCAGGGTGTCATTCTCATCTAGTCCTTGTGTCTGTGACAGAGAAGGAAGAGAAGGCAAAAGGGAGGGCAGATATGTAGCTTAAAAGGTCAAGACAAGGCTTATCTGGGACCTAATTGTCTGACTTAATGTCTGCTTAAGAAGGTGCTGTATTACGGAAATGCCCTAACAGGACAGCTAGATCAGGAACTGGGCTTTCTGGGACCATGAGGTTTAGAAATAAGGAACTTCCTTTGCTGAGAAAAAGGGATGTTATGTAAACTCCCAAGTCCTTAAGTCATAACACTGAGGCTGCCATTGAGGGCAGGGTGATGAGATCTCAGTGCACACCCACATAGCTTTCCCCACCTCTTTGCTCAGGACTCTGAGAGGTCCATGCAGGGTTCCTGCACGTTCTAGAAAGTTCCTTGGCACTCAGAACCCTCTCCAGAGATCAAGGGGCCTCTACAACTGATGCCATCATTAAATTCTCACTGTAGATTGTGGCAGAGAACTTGCCACCAGAAGGGCTTCCCTTTAATGACCTCCAGGAGAACTGGCTGAAGCCAAGGGCAGAAGCCCTGCCACCCTCAGACCTCCGGTGGGGGTGGGAGAAATGACTACACAGCCTGGGTGGGAGACAGCATCAGCTTCCTCCCTCCCTCCAGAGCAGTCAGGCCGAGGCCAGCTGATGGCGCTTTGCTCATTTGGGTCCAGGTTGCCATGGAGATCAGCGGTCTCCCTAGATGGCTCCTGACTACAGAAGCAACTAGCGCATTACTGCCGAGGGAATCTACATGAGCGCCGTAAGTCCTACTGTGGAGAGGGCCTTCGTGTGGAAGGCTCCTAAGGGTGGTCCTATCCATCTTCCGGCTTGAGTCAAAGACAGAGTTCCAGCATAGTCACTGTTATGTCCAGAGGTAAAAATTCTTTAAACTGAATTTCCTAGATGAAGTAAAGACATTTTTTTTTTAGTATTACATTTTATTTTTACTGCTTCTTCCAGTATTGCACAATCCCATAATTATTGCTACTCAGCTAAAAACATGCCTCGAGGCATTGCAGAAGAGAATAATAATTTTAAAAACTGGAGTCAGCAACACGAACTCTTGAAAGCACTAGTATAAAAGCATTCAAGAAATAACTTCCTCTGGTTTCCTTGGACTTGTTTAAGAGATCACTAATGGCAAAATCAAGTGGAAATTTTAATGGATCAGTAGGTCTTTATGAACTGTAAGTTCCCTAGATGAAAATCAAAATGCTGCCCGTGATGTATACCTTAGAACGGGATTGCTGACCTAAGGTCTGGGAACCTGCTAAGACTATGGGCTTATGCACTGAGTATTTGAGAGCATTTTTCTGAAAAGGGGAGCACAATAGCTCTCAACTACTCTCCAAGGGGGTCCCCCAAATGTTAAATTTAGAGTTTGCTTAGTTGACAGCAGAGTTTCCCGATCTGGTTCCCTTTTGTTGCTCAGCGAACAGGTAAAAACTCAGTGAAAGGCAGACTAGGAATGTTCTCCTGCCTCCCCTTTCTGCCCACAAGCCACATGTCTCATCCTTTTTCTTCCACTTTCTCTCCTTATTGCCCTCATCTGTGGAATAGTGAAAATAAATATTGAGGCCAGGCATGATGGCTCACGCCTGTAATCCCAGCACTTTGGGAGGCCCAGGCGGGTGGATCACTTGATGTCAGGAGGTCGAGACCAGCCTGGCTAACAGGGCAAAACCCCGTCTCTATCAAAAATACAAAAATTAGCCGGGCGTCGTGGTACACACCTGTGATCCCAGCTACTCAGGAGGCTGAGGCAGGAGAATCGCTTAAACCTGGGAGATGGAGGTTGCAGTGAGCCGAGATCGCACCACTGCACACCAGCCTGGGCAACAGACCGAGACTCCATCTCAAAAAAAAAAAAAAAAGAAAGAAAAGAAAAAGAAAATAAATATTGAGCACCCTAAGCGCCAGACATAGTGCTCAGGGCTGGGGATACAGGGACAAACAAGACATAGCCCACGTCCTTAAGGGGTGGAGAATCGGATAAAAGAAAAGATCCCATGAATGGCTAACTGAATGCACATACTAATTATCAAGAAGCATATGCACAGGATGATGGCAAAGGCAGAAAGACTGCTGTGTAGATACCAAATATTTCCAATCACCCAACCCCACCCACATGACAGACACAAGTCAAGGAAAAAAATACTCAGGTCTGATGAGTGAGATTTTGTTGGTTTTCTGCCTAGCTGGCCAGCTGGAACTTAAATATCAACAATGTCAGGACCAGAACAACGTGTCTTCTCAAAAGTAGATTTAAATTCAGAGACAGAAAGTAGAAAGGTAATTGACAGGGGCTAGGAGGAGAAGGAAACGTAGTTAATATTTAATGGATACACAGTTTCAGCTTGGGATGATGAAAAAGTTCTGGAGATAAATGTTAGTGATGGCTGCAACACAACGTGAATGTTCTTAGTGCCACTGAACTGTGCACTTAAAAATGGTTCAAATGGTAAATATAGCCAGGCTCAATGGCTCACACCTGTAATCCCTACACTTCGGGAAGCTGTGTGGGAGGATCGCTTGAGGCCTGGAGTTCTAGAACAGCCTGAGCAACACAGAGACCCCATCTCTACCAGAAATCTAAAAAAAAAAAAAAAAAAAAAATTAACTGGGTACAGTGGGGCATGTCTATAGTCCTAGCTACTTGGGAGGCTGAGGCAGGAGGATCACCTAAGCCCAGAAGCTGGAGGTTGCAGTGAGCTATGATTGCACCACTGCACACTAGCCTGGGCAACAGAGCAAGACCTTGTCTCCAAAAAAAAAAAAAGTACATTTTATAGCACGTGCATTATACAATAATAAAATTATTTTAATTGATTTTTTTGTCTGTACTTGATAAAACGAGATGCCACCACTGCCTATGTGTGCCCGGGTGCTAGAGAAAATTAGTGTGTGGGCCACAAGTCTCACAGCCCTAACGTACATTAGGTTCTTCCATATTTTCCAGAAAGTGGTGCCCCTGTCACTGTTCAAGCTGGCACACTCCTTCCAGCTGCAGACATCCCTCCCTTGTCCTCTTTGGGATGGGGTCAGCGGGGTTGGGACTGAAGTCCTAGGTACAGAAAGCCCTGGGCTGTGGTGTTCTGGGCAGACCAAGCCTCACACTCCCTCCTGAGGACTTCCTGCCAAACAGTATCCCCTCCCTACTTGCTGGCCTTGCCAGGCTCTGGGCTCCCTACCGGCTCCTGGAAGCTGTGGGACCCCCGGCAGGGCCCTGCCTGGGCTGAGAGGCACAGTCTCATGTTTCCAACACCAGCAGCCTGAAAGGTGAGCCGGCCTCACAAGGCCTGCTGGCTGGTTTAGAACTTGATCTTGGTTATCACAGGGACTCCTCGCCCTCCAAGCCCCTCTGGCTTACTGGCAGCTGAGATTATTCTAGAGTGTAGTTGTTCATCTAGATTCCAGCTGCCCACAGAGGCATCTGAGACTCGCATCTGCTGCAGGCTAGACTTTCATGTGTCTATCAGCAGCACCTGCCCCTCGGAGATGACAGCACAGGGTGATGCTTATCTTCGGGTCTCTCCTCCTGGGCTCTGCGGTGACTCTCTCCGGCTTGGTTACAGCTTCTCCACGTCGCTGTATCAGCACCTGCACTGCCCTGAGAGAGTTCATGGGCCCCTCACCTTCCCTTGAGGATGAAGGAGGATGTGGCTCTGGGCCAGCTCCCAACTCCCACCATGGGCCCACGATGGGTCCCTGGGTCCCTTCTCTCGCCCTTATCCTCAAAAGCAGCTGCTGTCCTGTCCTTCATCCACTGTTGCTACTGTCCTGGGAACAGGACCATCTCCCCAGCTCCCCACTTCCTTACTGGTCCAGGTGACCGGATCTTAGTCTTTAAGGACTTCATCACCAACCTCAAAGGGAAACCAACAGATTGGCTTAAAATCTAAATTAACAGGCTGGGCACAGTGACTCACACCTGTAATGCCAGCACTTTGGGAGGCCAAGGTGGGTGGATCATAATGAGAGGTGACAGCATTCTGGCAGTCCTCACAGCCCTCGCTCGCTCTTGGCGCCTCCTCTGCCTGGGCTCCCACTTTGGCGGCACTTGAGGAGCCCTTCAGCCCACCGCTGCACTGTGGGAGCCCCTTTCTGGGCTGGCCAAGGCAGGAGCCGGCTCCCTCGGCTTGCGGGGAGGTGTGGAGGGAGAGGCGTGAGCGGGAACTGGGGCTGCGCGGGGTGCTTGCGGGCCAGCTGGAGTTCCGGGTGGGCGTGGGCTTGGCAGGCCCCCCTACTCGGAGCAGCCGGCCGACCCTGCCGGCCCCGGGCAATGAGGGGCTTGGCACCCGGGCCGGCGGCTGCGGAGGGTGTACTGGGTCTCCCAGCAGTGCCAGCCCACCAGCACTGCGCTTGATTTCTCACCGGACCTTACCTGCCTTCCTGCGGGGCAGGGCTCGGGACCTGCAGCCCGCCATGCCTGAGCCTCCCACCCCCTCCATGGGCTCCTGTGCGGCCCAAGCCTCCCCGACGAGCGCTACCCCCTGCTCCACAGCTCCCAGTCCCATCAACCACCCAAGGCTGAGGAGTGCGAGCAAACGGTGCAGGACTGGCAGGCAGCTCCACCTGCAGCCCGGGTGCGGGATCCACTGGGTGAAGCCAGCTGGGCTCCTGAGTCTGGTGGAGATGTGGAGAACCTTCATGTCTAGCTCAGGGATTGTAAATACACCAATCAGCACCCTGTGTCTAGCTCGAGGTTTGTGAATGCACCAATCGACACTGTATCTAGCTGCTCTGGTGGGGCCTTGGAGAACCTTCATGTCTAGCTCAGGGATTGTAAATGCACCAATCGGCACTCTGTATCTAGCTCAAGGTTTATGGACACACCAATCAGCACCCTGTGTCTAGCTCAGGGTTTGTGAGTGCACCAATCGACACTCTGTGTCTAGCTGCTCTGGTGGGGCCTTGGAGAGCCTTTGTGTGGATACTCTGTATCTAACTGATCTGATGGGGACGTGGAGAACCTTTATGTCCAGCTCAGGGATTGTAAACGCACCAATCAGCACCCTGTCAAAACAGACCACTGGGCTCTACCAATCAGCAGGACATGGGTGGGACCACATAAGAGAATAAAAGCAGGCTGCCCCAGCCAGCAGTGGCAAGCCATTCGGGTCCCCTTCCACATTGTGGAAGCTTTGTTCTTTTGCTGTTTGCAGTAAATCTTGCTACTGCTTACTCTTTGGGTCCACGCTGCTTTTATGAGCTGTAACACTCACGGCGAAAGTCTGCAGCTTCACTCCTAAGCCAGTGAGACCACGAACCCACCAGAAGGAAGAAACTCCGAACACATCCGAACATCGAAAGGAACAAACAACTTCAGACGCGCCACGTTAAGAGCTGTAACACTCACCACGAGGGTCCGCGGTTTCATTCTTTAAGTCAGTGAGACCAAGAACCCACCAATTCTGGACACAATAAGGTCAGGAGTTCGAGACCAGCCTGGCCAACATGGTGAAACCCCATCTCTACTAAAAATACAAAAATTAGCCAGGCATGGTGATGGGCGCCTGTAATCCCAGCTACTTAGGAGGCTCAGGCAGGAGAATCACTTGAACCCAGGAGGCGGAGGTTGCAGTGAGCCGAGATCGCACCACTGCACTCCAGCCTGAGCGACAGAGCGAGACTCCGTCTCAAAAAAAAAAAAAATCCAAATTAATAGACGTGATGATGTTGCCCAGTTTTAAGAAGCAGGATCTGTGGTTTGTAGCTGCTGTCTCCACCGCACTGAAGCGGCACTGGGGAAGAGCTGTCCTGGCTGCTGCCCAAGGTGGGGGGACCCACCAGCTGGGCCTTCTGCCTTCAGGGGACCATCCTTCCACATCTGTCCCCAGGTTAGCACCCTCCCCAGGGTCAGAGTATGTATCCAAGAGAAATAAAAGCACATATCCACAGAAACACTTGTGCAAAAATGTTCCTAGCAGCTTTATTCGCGACAGCCACAAATGGCGTCCATCAACAAGCATGGCTTGCTACAGCTTGGCTTAGCTGTAGTCCATTTCTACAATGGAGCACTACTTGGCAGTAACAGCAAACCACTGGTACATAAAACAACCCAGGTGCTGGTGTCATAGGTTGAATTATGACCCCCTCAAGTTTGTATACTGACGTCCTAACCCCCAGTACCTTATTCGTAAGGTAGCTTTATTTAGAAATACAGTCATTGTAGATGTCATTAGTTAAGAAGAGTTCATCTTGCAGCAAGTTGCACTCCCAATTCAATATGATGGGTGTCCTTAGGAGGACCATAGGTCCTTAGGGGGAAATTTGGACATAGAGAAGCAGAATGCCATGTGCAGACTGGAATTATGCTGCCACAAGGCAAAGAACTTCCAGGAACTAGCAGAGAAGCCTGGAACACATTCTAAATGACACCTTGATCTTGGACTTCCAGCTTCCCAAACTGTGAGGTAATAAATTTCTCTTGTTTGAACTACGCAGTCTGTGGTATTTTGTTACGACAGCCCTAGCACACTAATGTGGCTGGCAACAGAAGTCTTACACAAAATAATAAACACACTCTAGGATCTCATCTACATGAAGTTCTTGAACAGGTTAAACGAACCTATGGTGAAAAAATCAGAACACTGGTTTCCTTTGGAGGGATGGGGGTGGGAATGATTGAGAAGGGGCAAGAGAGAACTCTCTAGGGTGATGGTTAATGTTTTGTGATTATCCTGACAGGGGTTCAGGTTACACAGGGAATGCAACTGTCAAACCTCATCAAAGGACATGCTTAGGACTTCTGCATTTCACCACATATAAACTTTACTCAACACAGAGAAAACCAGCAACAAGTACCAAGCTCTAGGAAATGACACCCATGACGAAGTCTTCAAAGGGTGAGGTATACAGACACCTGCAACTTACTTTGAAATGCATAAAGTAATGAAGATGGTGTGATAGAGGGAAAGATAAAAAAAATGTTCATTGTGGATCTGGGTAACAGACACATGGGTATTCATGATACTTTTTTTCCCCCACTTTTCCATATATTTGAAATTTTTCATAACAAAATGTGGAAAAACATTAACACTGATCATGGTTTCTTTCAGTGCTCTGCTACAAGTTGTACAAGTGCATTGCTGAGGCTCTAGAAGGCACGTCATAAAAGCAATGTAAAAGGAGGGGCGAGGGGACATTATTTTGTGCTGAGATGTGTACTGTTTGTGATGAGAAGTGTTCTTCACTCTACATTCTTTGTAAAACTAATTTAAATTGTGTGAAACGCCTAATTAAAACAGAGTAAGGTTTGGGTGATACTAAGAATATTTTCGTCATTTCAGAGACAGTGAGGATAACCCAAACCAACAAACTACATTAGAATGAAATCCCCAGCAATCTCGTTACAATATAACCCCCCCATATAAATCATTCTATTATAAAGATACATGCATGGGTATGTTCACTGCAGCACTATTCACAATAGCAAAGACATGGAATCAACCCAAATGCCCATCAATGATAGACTGGATAAAGAAAATGTGGTACATATACATCATGGAATACTATGTAGCCATAAAAAGGAATGAGATCATGTCCTCCGCAGGGACATGGATGGAGCTGGAGGCCATTATCCTCAGCAAACTAACGCAGGAACAGAAAACCAAACACTGCATGTTCTCACTTATAAGTGGGAGCTCAGCAATGAGAACACATGGACACAGAGAGGGAAACAACACACACTGGGGCCTGTTCGGGGGGATGCTGGGGCCTGTTGGGGGGATGCAGGGAGGGAGAGCATCAGGAAGAATAGCTAATGGCTACTGGGTTAATACCTAGGTGATGGGATGATCGTGCAGCGAACCACCATGGCACACATTTACCTATGTAACAAACCTGTACATCCTGCTAATGCACCCCTGAACTTAAAATAAAAGTTAAAGGCCAAAAAAAAAAAAAAAAAAAGGAATGAAATCTACTCAGTGGGTGATGAACTACCAAAAGATGCATTCTTTACAACCTACTGTGGAGGGTGGATTTTGTCCATAGCCCCACAAAACAGAACCAGACCCTGAAACATACACACGAAGACTTGGCTGAGAACCTCAGGTACAGTGCAAGGCAAATCTTCAGTGCACACTCACCAGGAGCAACATCAGTACTGTGTTCCCAAGACAGTAGCCAAATCCATGGAACACTGGCTCAGAAATGGTTATCCCAAAGAAAAGATTTACAAAATAATAAGAATGCCATGCTTTCCTCTTTGAGTGAGGGAAGAAACTCTGAACACAAAATTTAGTTGTTGTTGGGGAATCCAGTGTTTCGGCATGAGCTTAAAGAAAAGAGTATCAATCAATTCCACTTTTCAATAACCAAATGTTTTTTATTGATTACGTTACCAAGCTTATATATTGCAAGAGAACAGACCCAGGAACAGGAGAAATGTAGTCCACAAAGTGGTGAGAGAGATAAAATATAGGGGAGAATCATCATTCCCATTTTACAGATGGTGATACTGAGGTTCAGTGTTCCACGTCACATAGCTATTTAGGGGAAAAACCAGGGGTCTAACCCAGGCCTTCTGACTTTGGCCCTGGTGAGAAAAAAAGATTTATGTTTAGGAAACAGCTTTGCCCCTCCAAGCCAAGGGGGCCTTGCGAAAGGTGATGGTGATGCACACAGCCTCTGCCGCCAAGCTGGAGAGTGAATCCTGATTTGCTGGCTGTGTGACCTCAGGCAAGCCTTACTCTTTGTGCTGCATTATTGTTGCTTAGAGAAGGTAGCATAACAATGTTCATCTGACGGAAGCCCCAGTGAAGTGCTTAGAAAAATGCCCGGCCCTGTACATGCCGACCGAATCCAGGCCAGTGCTGGTCAGCACTTCCGCCACCAACTGGGCGAGGTAGGTGACTCATTTTATGTGTCAACCTGACTGGGCCCTGGACACAGATATGTGGCCAAACGTTATTCTAGATGTTTCCGTGAAGGTACATTTACCAGGAGCGTAACATCTAAATCAGCACACTCTGAGTAAAGCCAACTGCTCTCCCTAATGGGGGTGTGTGGGATCACCCAATCAGCTGAAGGCCTTCAGTAGAAAGAGACCAACCTTCCCCAGGAAGAGGGGATTCTGCCAGCAGACGGCCTTCAGAGTCCAGATGCGGCATCAACTCCTCCCCAGTCTCCACCCTGCACCCCCACCCCTAACCCTGACTACCCCAGCAAATTCTGGACTTGCCACCCTCCACAATCACAGAAGCCAATTCCTTAAAATCAATCCCCTCCTACACACACACACACACACACACACACACACACACTCTCTCTCTCTCTCTCTCTCTCTCTCTCTCTCTCTCTCTCTCTTCACACACACATATGGTTCTGTTTCTCTGGAGAACCCCTAATACATGTAGCTATTTAAATTAATCTTAAATTAACTAAAGTCCACAAAAACTAAAAATGCAGTTCCTCAGTCTTACTATCTGAGTGCTCAGTAGCTACATGTAGGTAGGGGCTACTGTACTGTTCAGCAGATACAGAACATTTCCACCACTATGCAAAGGTCTTTTGAACCGTGTTGATCTAGAGAAGGAAATGCATCTTTTCTCTGGAAGCCAGTAACAAGTTTGCGAAGACAACGGAGGAGTTCTTGGCATTATCATCATCATCATCATTAATCCAACATCAGGATTTTATTGATTATTTTTATATCAAATTATTATTATTACTACTATATTGGGTTTCCAAAGCCGCCTATAATTTTTTTGTTTTTTGGGACAGGGTCTGGCTCTGTCACCCAGGCTGGGGTGCAGTGGTGTGGTCTTGGCTCACTGCAACCTCCACCTCTCAGGCTTAAAGCATCCTCCCACCTCGGCCTCCTGAGCAGCTGGGACTATAGGCACATGCCAACACACCTGGCTAATTTTTGTGTATTTTGTAGAGACGGGGTTTCTGGCCCAGGCTGATTTTGAACTCCTGAACTCAAGAGATCCACCCACCTCAGCCTCCCAAAGTGCTGGGACAACAGGCATGAGTCACTGCACCAGGCTAACTTTTTTTTTCTTTATAAAGGTAATATGGAATGCAGATTGCTCTAGGCAGTGCAGCCTCTTCTAACCTCATCAGAGTCCTCTGTTAAAAGAACGGGTAGGGAAAACAAAGAGATGAGATGGAAAGGAGGGAGAATGGAATACAAGAGAGAAAAGAGAGCTGGGTAGAAAGAGGATGGGGAAAGACAGAGAAAGCCTCATTTGTCTTGTCACCCAAAGCCAACATGCTGTCTCTGGATTGATTCCACATCTCTGTTTTCTGCATGTTTGATGCTTTAGCATTGAGGCCTTGTTGACCCTCGAGGCACTGCCCCTCCCAGAACTAGCGGATTCCTAGAAACTGTAAACTCACCTGCACATCTTTGCTATGCAAACCAACCAATCCACAGCTCAGACCACCCACCCCTACCTCCTATGGGCCAGAATTCTGCCTTAACCAACCAAGGATCAGATGCCAGGCAACCAGGGACAGTATCTACCTCCCAGAGCCTGCTGAAATTCCCCTAACTAGCCAGCCCTAAATCCTGTCCATTCCTTTCTGCAGAAACCACAGTAGAGGCTCTTGCCCTCGTTTTCCGCTCACTCCCATTGCCTCCTGACAGATCCTGCTGCTTCTCAGGGCAGACTTGCATCGCATGGGATGCTCCTCCTCTTGGGAACTGTGAGATCTTTTCATTGGCGGCCATCTCCCAGATCTGTAAGCTTCACCATGTCTGAATAAAACCTACACTTTAAAATGGTTTTGCTCCACCACCACCCAGTCTCACCACAGGAAAGCTCAAGTTTATTTAACTGAAAATCAACTTCCCAGCCAAGGAGCCGGCTGGACTCTATGACTCAACCCTCTATGCTATGGGAAGTACTGAGAATCTGTAAGTACTGCAAAAACAAAAACAAAAAACAAATCCTCTTCTTTTACACTTTCTGAGGATACAACAAAATGGTCTTACAGAATCATGAGCAATCACTGAAATATAGCGTCTTATGGAACTGATGAGACAATCAGATGAACCCCTTTATTTTAAAGCTGAAATGCGGCTGGGTGTGATGGCTCATGCCTGTAATCCCAGCACTTTGGGAGGCTGAGGCGGGTGGATCACCTGAGGTCAGGAGTTCGAGACCAGCCTGACCAACATGGTGAAACCCCGTCTCTACTAAAAATACAAAATTAGCCAGGTGTGGTGGTACATGCCTGTAATCCCAGCTACTTGGGAGGCTGAGACAGGAGAATCGCTGGAACCCGGGAGGCAGAAGTTGCAGTGAGCCAAGATCCTGCTATTGCACTCCAGCCTGGGTGACAAGAGCAAAAACTCCATCTCAAAAAAAAATTTTTTTAAGCTTAAATGCCTCACCCAGGCTCACCAGCCGAGTCAAGGCTAAACATTCTGACTGATGCCTGTCTACTTTGCCTATTTTCTTCTAGTACCTTCCACGTTCGCCTAAAATTGAAAGAAACTAATGAATTAGAGTTCTTGCTCGTGGTCTACTGATCCTCTAGTATTATGTATATTTTAATTAAAGCAGCCATTACAATCTCTTCATCCCAAGTAACTGCCAGAGCTGAGATTATTAACAACAATTTAGCTGTTGGTTCAGGAACCCTTTCTAAAGCTCATTAAGCACTTCCTAACACTGCACCCGGGAGCCTGGTCTGCAAGGAGAACTGGGGAGACCAGTCAAGTGGAGGCCTCGGATTTTCTGAATAAAAGGTGTTAAGCACTTTGGCAGCTGGTCTCACAGCCTCTGCTCTTCAGGAGTTTTGTACTTGCTGCAAAGTGCAGGGATAGCTGATGATAATCTTCCAGATAGGAAGGCAAATTTGAACAGCCATCCATCAAATTCTGAAAGTAACCTAGAGTGTGTGAGGACAACCACCAACAGTACTGAAGATGGGCTTGTCCTCAGGTCCAGAGTGGCCTTGTCTGTGAGAGGCTGGGGACTGGGCTGCAAGGGTGCATGGAAGCTGAGCTGTGTCACTACCTCACCTTGCGGGGGTAGGGAATGGGACCAAATTAAAATCTTCATTGTTCAATTTCACCCTCTAGCAAAACGTCTTTCTTCCTGCATTTTGGGTACATTTTGGGTAGGAAAATTAGCTTTATGCCTGTCTTAAACACGCCTTTTAAAATGATCGTTTTCCAGCTGTCCCTTGTTCCCAGTTTGAAGTCTTACATGCATAATCCATCTCACCAGTAAGGGCCCGAGAAAAAGGACTGTCTGTAGGGACTACCCAAAGCCAGCTATTAAAAATAAATGTTACAGCCACTAAAAATATCACAAAAATAATAATTTTCAGAAAGCTGCATATTGTGTTTGGAAGGAACATTAGAAAAATTTTCTGGTGTATGTGTATACTTATATGCATATTTATATGTACATACATTAATGTACACAAGTGTGTATGCATGCATACACACACACATACACATTCAGATATATTCTCATGTACTATATATTCTTCACCATATCTATAAAATTTTTCCCTGTTCATACATGCAATATCTAAAAATGAAAATTTGTCATTGTCAAAAAGCTGTATTAACTAAAACTCATGACAGAGATTTGAGTGAGTGGAGTTACGGGTGATTTTTCTCATGTTTCTAAAATTTAGATAATGAATTATGTTGCTTGTATAATTTGTAAAAGTTAAGCTAACATATTTATATACTTATTCATGTATGAAAATTTGTCATTGTCAGAAAGCACTTATTAACTAAAACTCATGACAGAGATTTCAGTTAGCGCACTGATGGGTGATTTTTCTCATTTTTCTAAAATTTAGATAATGAATTATGTTGCTTGTATAATTTGTTAAAGTTAAGCTAACATATTTATATACTTATTCATGTGTGTTCCTCTTTTGAAACTTTAACTGAAATAATTTCATAGATTGAATCCCTGCCTTCCAGAGGATTATATATTTACAATTTCTACCTTTATTATTTCAACATGAGTTTGTTTTTAAATATGACAGACTGCTAATTAAGGCCACATGAAATCTTCTGAGTCCTCAATCCTTAAAACTGTAGCATAATACTATAATAAACAAAATCCAAACACACAAGACTACAAAAACAAAAAAGAAAAAACAAAACCCTCTTCTCTTACACTTTTTGAGGATGCAACAAAATGGTTCATCTTACAGAACCATAAGAGATCACTCAAACATAGCAAAGATAATGCATTTAATCTAGATATTTTTAAAGTGAGTCTTTTACATTTTTCCCAAGTTTTTATTACCTTATCCAGCTCACAAACTGTATTGCCAAACAATGTAATGCTTAATAAAGCAACTATTTAGAAAAACCTCAGATAAGGACAAATGATTAATTTGCAGAAGGTTCCATGAAATGAAAAAATAATCCTGAGTCATTTTGGCTGATTGTGTTGTTTTTATTAACTACATAAGAATCCACCTATCTACCTCTTCAGAGAACATTTATTAACAATGTATTTTAAAGAAACCGCACTCTCAAAATGATTCATAGTCATATTCAACTATTATTAGGCAATGGAAATTGTGTGTATGAAAAGTGTTCATTTGTAAGTGATAAGCACTGAGAGAAACTCAGACATAGGTCCATTAAGGAGGCCATTATAATTTTGTTTTTGTGTGAAGGTCTCCTTCTTGCCTTTTCTCCTCTACTATGATAAGAGCAATTTTCTTATCAGATCATCTGTTTTAGACATTCTTAAGCAGAACTATCACAGCCCCGACCAAGAATTGTATGTTGTTTTGCACATAAATGTGAAACCTTAAGTAGCATTTTTATACGTTCTTTTAACACTCTCTAACTTGCTCTACACAACATGTCCCATATTTTAAATCCCTACTTATTAAAATAATTCTTATAAAATGTCCACAAACTTCATTGCAAAAGCAATAAAAATTTGTTTTCTAATGTCACCCATGCAGTCTATATTACGCTAATTAATGGTAAAAAGACATGCTAGCTATGAGCCAAGTTACCAGAACATCTATTTATGATTGTGATGCCATTTCATGCATGTCCATGAACTCTGTCCTGGGGAGCGTGAGGCATGCATGCAGGCATCCCATTGCTGAAGGCCCAGTGAGGGGTTCCATATTGACTCCAAAGCCAGACAGATCTGGGCAATGGCAAAGCCATTAATCTCGGACTCAGACAGACTTGAGTTTCCCCTTCTCACTGGCCATTTGTCTTTAGGCAACTGAGCCACTCAGCCACAGCTTCTTCATCCTTAAAATGGGAATGATCTTTCCTACCTCAGAGGGTTTGGCAAGCCTTCCATAAGTCACTGAGTGAAAGCTAACCAGTACCATAGTTACTTGGTAAACACTGATTTCTCTTACGAAGCAGAGACCATACACAGGAAAAGCCAGCCAGAATCCCTATGGCACAGGGCAGCTCTAGTAAGGTAAGGAATGATGTGCATGCTGGTTACAGTGTCACACTGAAATGCTAACCACAGGGTCAGGGATGCCTGGCTCAGAGCATGCCTTTATTCCTTACTCTCTATGTCACTGTCGGCAAATCCCTCAATTTCCTCACCTGTAAAATGGGCATGATGGCATCAGCCTCTTAGGGCTGTTGTGATGATTCATGAGATGATCTATAAGAAGCAATGCTAAACACTGACACTGTCTGACCTGTCTTCAGTACTCAGGAAATGTTACCTATTATTGTTCATACAGAATTTCCCACCTTAGAAAACTCAGTATTAATCTTTCACTGCCAATCTGGGATTAAATTGAGCTAAATCATTATGAAGTCCTAAAGGTACAGATTAGTAGGAAACTTTGCTGACCCCTAGGAAAAACCCTGTAAGCTATTTTTATCTAAATAAGTCCCTGACTCTTTCTCATCAGAACCCAGGGTTTGTAATTCCTGCTGCTGTCATTAAATTCAGGGTCTAAAACAATCTGCTAATTTCTATTTCTTGAAAAATGTATTTTGATTCTGTGTTGCTATCAACACCACTTTCCAGATGAATGAAGGCACTCTCTGATCTGAGACCCAAACAAACAGGAAAAGCATAAATATGCATGGCCTATGTAGACATGTGATAGATACAGAACAGGAAAGCATGTATCACATTGGGTAACGGCAATGGCTGTACAAGTCACCATAATATTTGTTGCTATATAATACATAAATAGTAGTTCATGAAAACGTATCTTTGAGAAGTTCTACCTCTTCTTAATTGTCTTCAGTTTGAAAATAAGTCTCATATTTCCTCCTCTGCATTTCTTGATTGGTTGACTAGAGTGTTTTTTTCTGAAAGCCACATGATGCTTCTAGTTGGATCTGTCCAACTAAACTACAACAGCCTATAAAGTCTTTCTCCATCTTTTTTGCTTTTTTTTTTTTTTGAGACAGTCTTGCTCTGTTGCCCAAGGTGGAGTGGAATGGCGCCATCTCCGCTCACCGCAACCTTTGCCTCCCTGGTTCAAGCAATTCTCATGCCTCAGCCTCCCGAACAACTGGGATTACAGGCACACACCACCACATCCAGCTAATTTTTTGTATTTTCAGTAGAGACAGGGTTTTGTCATGTTGGCGAGGCTGGTCTCAAACTCCTGGCCTCAAGGGATCTGCCCGCCTCGGCCTCCCAAAGTGCTGGTGTTACAGGTGTGAGCCACCATGCCTGGCCCTCCATCATCCTTTAAAGTGCTGACAGAAGAACCACTTACACTCGGTTTGAACATAAACTACATAGGAACACATAAGCCTTTCCCACCAGTGGAATAAAAGTAGGAACCAATATCCAATGTTTATTAAAAAGACGTTCTATTGAATGTTGCAATTTTGTATTTTCTAAGAATGGTTTTGACAATGTGTACAGAATCAATACTACTACTGTTTGAAAAATCTGAAGTATTTTCATAAAAACGTGATAAAGTACGAGACTGTTCCTGATAATTATTTCAAATTATTTTCATTCCTGCGTGAGGCTTAGATTGGTAAGAAAAACTCAGAACATATTTCTATGGTGTGTATGTCACAGTCCAGATGAACTCGGGGAAAGAGAAAACAGTTCGGTGTGAGTTTGCTAATTCAACAATTATAGGTCAAGTATATGTCAGCCCTAAAAGTTAAAAGATAATTAGATGCAGGTTCCCTTAAGAGACAGGTAAGTGAGCAACCACATTGTGGTATGATGTATATAATAATGGAATTATTTACTGTGGTCACACTGATAAGCCTATTATCAGTTATGATTATTTATCTTGGCAGACTGATTTCACAGCTTTCAGGAAAAGGTTACCTAGTAGTTCCCCTTTACTCACAGGGGATTCATTCCAAAACCCCAGTGGATGCGTCAAACCATGGAAAGTACTGAACACTGTATCTACTCTGTTTCTTCCTATATATACATACCTGTGATGAAGTTTAATTTATAAATTAGACATGGTAAGAGATTAACAACAGGCCGGGCATGGCAGCTCATGCCCGTAACCCCAGCACTTTGGGAGGCTGAGGCAAGAGGATTACCTGAGGTTGGGAGTTCGAGACCAGCCTGGCCAACATGGCAAAACCCTGTCTCTACTAAAAATACAAAAATTAGCCAGGCATGGTGGCACATGCCTGTAATCCCAGCTACTCAGGAGGCTGAGGCAGGAGAATCGCTTGGGCATGGGAGGCGGAGGCTGCAGTGAACCGAGATAGTGCCACTGCACTCCAGCCTGGATGACAGAACGAGACTCTGTCTCAAAAAAAAAAAAAAAGAGAGAGATTAACAACAATAATTAGTAATAAATACAATTGTAACAATATACTGTAATAAAAGTCATGTGAATGTGGTCTCTCTCTCTCTCAAAATATCTTCTACCGTATATCTTAGCAACCTCAGTAAATAAGTTTTTTCCTTTCCTTAAGCCGAGAACTTCCACCTCTTCACTTAAAGGAAGCACTTGACGGCTTCTTTTTGGCACATCCGAATTGCCAGCATCACTACTCTTGGGCTTTGGGGCCTTTAAGAAGTAAAATAAGGGTTCCTTGAACACAAGCACTACTAGACTATGACAATTATTGATCCGCAGAAGTCCCTGAGTGGCTAACAGGCAGGGAGTGTAGACAGTCAGCGAATATAGACAGACATCGTGAATAGCTGGACAAAGGATGCTTCCAATCTCGGATGGCATGAGACAACAGGAGATTTCATTGCTCTCCTCAGAAAGGTGCGAAATTTGCCTGGGCCCGGTGGCTTATGCCTGTAATCCCAGCACTTTGGGAGACCGAGGTGGGCAGATCACCTGAGGTCCAGGAGTTCAAGACCAGCCTGGCCAACATGGTTAAACCCCATCTCTACTAAAAACACAAAAATTAACTAGATATGGTGGCAGGCCCCCGTAATCCCAGCTACTTGGGAGGCGGAGGCAGGAAAATCGCTTGAACTCGGAAGGCAGAGGTTGCAGTGAGCTGAGATCATACCACCGTACTCCAGCCTGGGTAACAGAGAGACTCCGTCTCAAAAAAAAAAAAAAAAAAAAAAGGTGAGAAATTTAAAACTTATAAATTGTGTATTTCTGGAATTTTCCATTTAACATTTTCATATCGAGGTTAAATGTGGGTAACTTTAACCTCAGAAAGCGACACCAAGGATAGGGGAGGACTACTGTACTTAGCTTTCACAATCACATAAAACCCATAGCTTAAACTACACATCCGTACATCTTAAACTTCAGTAACTGCTTTAATATAATACAATTCTTATCACTTTCAGACTAAATTTAAGCTAACATACAAAGAGTTTTCATAAAGTCTACCTATATAAGATATATGTAGCATCCATATGTTTATACACATGTAGTATACATATTTTTATATATGTAGGCTTTTATGAAAACTCTTTGTATGTTAGCAATAAAATTAATCCTTAAATTAGTTATAATTTAATTTTATATTTTAAACTATATATGTTTAAATATAAATAAAGTAGATATTTTAAGATATATTTTAAATATATAAAATCCAGTGGGGCTGTTTAGCAGATTTCTTAGTATCCAAACAAACTTACTGTCTAACAAACACAAAGATTCATCACAGCCGATGACACAAACACACTTAATTTTTAAAACTCAATAAATTTTTTAAAAGCCAATAAATAGTTTATAAAGCTCTAATAATTCATTGCGGTTTTGTAATTTATTTTTTTAAGTTACAAGTAACATTTAATGTCAAGCAGACGAGGTTTTGTTTTTTAATCTGTTACAATTTTCTTTTTCATATGTGGGCAATTCCTGTGGAATCAGCCAACAAGAAAACAGCTCGGCAGAAAGTCACTCCCATAAATACTGGGTCTCACTTATTTCAGTATTTTAAAAGAACTGTTCAAATTTTTGTTCTAACAACCGTCTCAAAGACAAATGAACCGTGTTACTGAAGATTTCAGTGGACTTCAGTTAAAGGCATTTCAAAGTGAGAAAATAATAGAATCTTAAGGCGAATGAAAGGATATAGCTTTTATGTATATAACATGAGCACAGATCTGCGAAATAATCCAAAATAGACATCTACTCACACTCGGACATCTACAGATATGCTCGGGAAATGACTGAATATTTACAATGATTCTCTTTGGGAGTGGAATTTTTGGTGATTTTTTTTCTTCCCAGTTCTCCACCTCCAATGGCCGTTATTACTTTGATAATTAAAGGGAAAAATCTTTCTTCAAGAATAAATGGACTCCAAGAGGGCAAACCCCCCAAGTCATTCTTTAGTGCCATTATTTGGCTCAATTATTAGACTATATATACTTCAGTGGGAAATTAACATCTTAAATTTTCTCTGAAAAGATTCCACAACTATTGTCTTGGTGAATTCATTTAAACAATGACATTGAGATTGTAGCTTTAACTTTAATTAGAATCCTTTTGACCTTAAAGTAAAAATGGGAAGATACTGAAGTCTTCAAGCCATCTGCTGAGTTACAAAGCATTTCGGGCCAGTAAAACAACTGTTAATTCCTAAGAGATTTTAGATAAAAAGCTGGCAGCCACTACTTTTGTAAATGAGAGCACATTGTGACTCCTCTCAATCCCCAGCTTGCCTCGGCCCCTGCTATCTGATGTTTACAGCTTTAGGGGCTTGATTTTATGAGGATACTCCTTCCTGGGCCTCAGAACCAATCTGGTCCTTACCAAGATTTTCTTCTAACTTCACAGCTGCACACTTCATACCATCTGCTGCTTCCAGAAATCCTTCTCCATTAAGAACAGATGATAAGAAATGCATCCTCCCTGGCATTCTCCAACGCTCCTGCAGACACACTAATGCGCACACACAGATCATACCATATATGCCGCATACATATATCTACACTTACCATGTATGCCACACATGCTACACATCTACACACATGCCAGACATTCCAGACATGCACACCATATTCCACATACACACACATATACCATGTATATCACATATACACACATGCACATCCCATCCACAAACTACACATACAAAATACACAAGTATACATACACATACCACATTCACAACACACCACACACACACACACACAAAACCCCACACTATACCCAGAAACATCTCCCCATACACCCAGCCCATCAAGCAGAGCTGGCTGGCTGCATACACACTATGTGATGGAGGATACTGATGCACTGAAGAGGGCCTCCAAAACACGTGAAAATCTCATAGGGGCCGGGTGCGGTGGCTCACACCTGTAATCCCAGCACTTTGGGAGGCCAAGGCGGGTGGATCACGAGGGCAGGAGTTCGAGACCAGCCTGGCCAACATAGTGAAACCCTGGCTCTACTAAAAATACAAAAAATTAGCCAGGTGTGGTGGTGGGCGCCTGTAATCTCAGCTACTTGGGAGGCTGAGGAAGGAGAATCGCTTGAATCCAGGAGGTAGACTTGCAGTGAGCCAAGATCGGGCCATCCCACTACAGACTGGGCGACTGTGTGAGGCTCCATCTCAAGAAAAAAAAAAGAAAACCTCATGTCTCCAATATCAACTTTTTCAAGGTAAAGTTTAACCTAAAACAACTATTACTGCTCTGATAGTAGAACTAACACCACTACTCCACTAGAAAAATATAAAATAATCAGGTTAATTAAAGTTCTTCCCCATTGTTGAATTTTGAATAAATTTATTGTTACTGTGCCTATTCAAGACAATAAAGAATTTAAATAAGAATAAAATATTCTCAAAGAGAATATAATTTGCCCTCAAGGCAAATAACATAGGAAAAGTAGCTACAAATATGCAAAAGAAACAAGATAATCCTAGTTAAATTTAAGTTCGACATGGGTAGGGGTGGTGGGGGAAATTAGCTCCCTGATTTATTTATTTATGCAATAATAAATAAAGCACTTAAATCCGTATTTTAAGTGCTTTAATTTTTATTGTGTTATTTATTGGTTAAGTTAAAATTATTATTCCCCAAAAGATTTTTACAATTCCCACATGACTTGCAGATTTTTTTTTTTTAACTAATTGTCAAAATCTTAGGCTCTTGGCTTTCAAAATCAGTATAGACAGATAAAAGCTTTAATTATTTCGCATTTCGCCAGAGGAAAAAGTCTGCATCATAAACCACATCTGGGCAGCATGCTCATGCACATGGTGTCTTAAAAACACCTTCACTTGCAGATAGGCACCAAGACTTACACCTTCTACCCTCGCCCATCCTGAGAACGTTTGGGAGCTCTCTGTGCTTTGTGGGTCCAAGAACAAACCAGAAAACCCAGACACCTCACACTAGTACCTCTGCTACATGTCCTTAACCCAGAGGCTGTAGCTTTAGGGAAGGGGCTGCTTTGGGGACACCAAACTGCTCCTGAGCTCCTAGAGAACGCAAGAGCTGATGTGAGCAATATACTAACCTAGAAAACAAGAAAGAACATAAATGAATCAGCTGGCAAACCCCACTTCACTTGGGAGGGGGAAGAGGCTGGGGAACTGGTATAAATGACCCTCTTTGAAAAATCAAGTATCATTTTGTTTCTCATTACCAAGGTAACAGTCTGCTGTGGAAATTTCAGAAAACCGATGAGCAAATGGAAAATAAAAAGCACCCAGATGCAATCCTCTGCCCAAAGATAAGCACCATGGGCCTTCCGGTTTACATCTGTGTCACCTTTTTTTCCCCTCTTACATACAAACATATTAAGTTGCCTTAACTCTGTGTCTTGGGGGAAGGATATTACTATACCATTGCCTACTTTATTTAAAATAATATATATTTATCTAATGATTTTGCAAAGAATTTCTTTAGAAAGTTTATGAATCGCCACAGTCTAAGATACCTTGAATTATGTTCCTATGATAAAGAGAAATAAAATACTGATGGGCTATATATTTAGGTTAAGTAGGGCAGAGACTAAACTTTCTTGGAGAAAAAAAATCACATTTATAGACAGTATTACATTAAAGGAACATTATATATTTGATATCAAAGGAGACCTTCACACATGAGAACCCCAAATTAGGATCCCATATAGACCAAGTTTCAAATGTTCAGCTGTTTTTTAATCACACTCAAAGCTTAGCAGGGCTTATAATTTTTATGTAATTCAATATCAAAAGACAGATTAGTTTCCCATAAAATACTAGAATTAAACACTAAAATAAATCTAAAAAACACTAGTGTGATACAGCATGCTCATAAGCATCTCTGTGCTGATTTTCTGCTTGACGATGCCTGGAGAACAGTAATCCCCCCGTCCTTAAAGTGCAGGAAAGGGGGGCTAATGGAAAAGCAGTTCTCAAGCCAGAGGTGACACCAGAAACAGGGGCCATTACAACAGACAGAGCTTGGCAGGATTTGCCTGGGGCTAGAAACACACAGAAAACAGAAAAATGGATGGTCTCTGTGTCATCTGTGTATCCAGTTCCACCACGGGCTTCAAGAAACTAAGAACTGATGGTGGGGATTTCTCCTTTAATCTTCTGAATAATGCTTTCCAGAAAGTGCTCTTCCTATTGATAAACACATTTGCACACATCAAATCAATTACAGAAAATAAATCAAGAGTCGGACGCGGTGGCTCACCCCTGTAATCCCAGTACTTTAGGAGGCCGAGGAGGGCAGATCACCTGAGGTCAGGAGTTCGAGACCAGCCTGGCCAACATGGAGAAACCCCGTCTCTACTAAAAATACAAAAATTAGCCAGGCGTGGTGGCGCGTGCCTATAATCACAGCTACTTGGGAGGCTGAGGCAGGAGAATTGCTTGAACCTGGGAGGCGGAGGTTGCAGTGAGCCCAGATCATGCCACTACACACCAGCCTGGGTGACAGAGCAAGGCTCCGTATCAAAAAAAAAAAAAAAAAAAAAAAAAAAAAAAAAAAAACAAAAGAAATGAAATCAAGAAAGGACACCTCACACTTTAAAAATAAGGGTATCTAACAGAAGGCATTTAAACCATTCACTCTACCTGTCCCAACAATGCTTACCTAACGAGAACACTGCAGATGCATAAAGTGATTTTTGCTGATCCTCAGGTTGGAAATGGAATCCAAACTAAGGCATCCTACTAATAACTCAAAATAAACTCAATGGAAAGTAAACATTTATGGAGTATCTGCCTGGAAATCAGCATTGTATGTAGGGCCTTCAAAGATCCAATGAAATGTCCAGTGTGGTACCCCTGCCCTTGAGAGCAATGACTGGGAGAGGCAGAAATTGTCAATTTCAAAATTGCCAAGCCAAACCAATTGGAACAGCATGGCAGCATTAAAAAAAAAAAAAAAAAAAAAAACTGTCAAAATGAGCCAACTGCATTTTGGCCTTATGTGTGGTATATCACACATTGCACATATACTGAAAAGTATGCCTAATGTTTACCATGCATTTTTTCCTAAGAATTCATAGCAGCTTGCAAAATTAAAAAAAAAATCTCCCAGAAATTGGAATAATAATTACCACAGGCTCACAGTCTAAGAAAAGTGTTTTTAAAATTGCAAAGCATTATGCAAATGTATAATTAAATGGGCCTAAATGACAGGAACCTGAGAATTGCTGTTAGAAAATGAGGGGACACGGCCAGGCGTGGTGGCTCACACCTGTAATCCTAGCACTTTGGGAGGCCGAGGTAGGCGGATCACCTGAGGTCAGGGGTTCGAGACCAGCCTGGCCAACATGGTGAAACCCCATCTCTACCCAAAATACAAAACTAGCCGGGCGTGGAGGCATATGCTTGTAATCCCAGCTATTCGGAAGGCTGAGGCAGGAGAATCGCTTAAGCCAGAGAGGCGGAGGTTACAGTGAGCCCAGATCATGCCACTGCACTCCAGCCTGGGCGACAGAGTGAAACTCCATCTCAAAAAGGGCAGGGCAGGGCAGGGCAGGAAAAGAAAAGGAGTGGACACATGGACCAATTAGAAATTGTTCTTATCATAAAAAATTTCTTTGACCGTCAAAAGTTTCCTCACTGGTCCTTCAGGTAGCAGGTTGCCTATGTCTTTCAAAGCTCCAGGAGCCTTCTCTGCTCATCTCTGCTCCCCAGTGGTGGCTAGCACCCCACGGGAACAGGTGCCTTCCAGCCTGAGTTGGCCTGCGGTCTTGGACCTGTCCACCTGGCTGGTGCTGCCTGTGAACACATGATCACTCCTTCTCCTGCCCTTCCATGCGGTCTGGGAGAACATAAATGTATTGTAAAAGTTAAAGATGTCAAAGACTTCAGCATCTTTACTTTCACAATACTGGTCTGGTGCCTAAGCACTGATAAATGTCGTTCTCCCAACAGTTTCTCAAAGACTGCATTACTTTATGGACAATTTCATTCTTTTATTTTTACATGTAGATATGCATACATATATACACACACGCATGTGTATATATATTTTATGTGTGTGTACACAAAATTTACAATGTGTGTGTGTGCATATACAGGCACACATTTTTTTTAAGCCAGGCCTTAATTACATTATATCATTCTGCTTGTTCCCATCTGCTTTCAACTCCCACCTTTTATTCCATTCAGGAAATGAAAATATTCCATACCCTTCAGACTATGCCTAATCAACAGTGGAAATAAAAGCAACCCACTGTTGAAATGTTCTAACATCTGCAACTTATTCTGAAATACATCAAAACTGAGATGGACAGATGATTGTACAGAGAGGCGATAAAGGAAATGTGGCAAAATGTTAGTAATTACAGACTCTGGGTGGAGGGCAAATTGGTGTTCCCTGTACGGTTCTACCAACTTCTCTGTATATTTAAAAATTTTCGTAATAAAATGTTGGGAGAAAAAAGGGAGAGGTTAGAAGAGGAGACATGAGGTTTTTTTCTTCTCTCAAAGCATCAGCTGGCTCTATTATGAATGGCTGGATCCATGTATTCACCAGTTTACACATTTCTTTCATTGTCTAGCATTTTCAGTTTTGCATAGGGGGTATAAAAACGCTATCAAAATAAAAATTATTACATTATAATCTACATGAAATGAACACATTTTAGATTTTAGAATTTTCTTAAAAAACATAGGATAAAGGCACAACATGCCTACCCTAATGATATAAACCAGGGGTCAGCAAACTTTCTGCAAAAGGTTAGAGGATAAATATTCTCAGGTTTGAGGGCCACATGGTCTCTGTCACCATGACTCAACTCTGCCATTGCTGTGCAAAAGCCACCAGAGACCAAACAAATGGGCATGGGTGTGTTCCAGTAAAACTTTATTTATGAATACTAAAATCTGAATCTCATATAGTTTTCACGTGGCACAAAATACAGTTCTTCTTAAAAATCTTTTCCAATCATTTAGAAATGTAAAAACAATTCTTAGCACAGGGGCTCTATAAAAACACAGTGGGCCAGATTTGGCCTCGGAGTTATAGTTTACTGACCCTTGAAGTAAACCATAGGGCCTTGGCAATGTGTGGCACCGGTTAATCATGGCACTGTGTGATTGCCAACATGAGGAAATCAAAGAGTGGCATTAATCCCAATTTGGCCAGAAAGAAGAGATCGAGCCTAGCTCAGCACTAAGGCCTGTTCAGGAACGTGTTTGTTAGTAATGATGATGCCTCTTAAAAGGCAAAACCAAGAGTCGGGCCCATAAGCATTAAGCATTTCCTAGAACACATTAATATCAGCCCAGGGGGCACATGGGGGGAAAACTACTGCATAATAAGGAGGCCCTTGGGGATTTCTCTGAACTCATCCGCACCTCTCAGACTTGCCTCTCTTCCTGCATTCCAATATTCTCTAATATTCTGTGGACATTCCTTTATGTTCACAGGAAACAACAAGACAATAGTTGAACTTGCAGGCAACCAGCCTTTTAAGCTATGTACAATAGACAGCACCTGTATAAAATCCTGGGCATAATTCTGGTTGTGACAGTTCAATGCCCTACACTGGGGAGGGGACTGTTTTTTCTCAGCATTAAACTGAAGTGACAGCTCCTCTGCCTTTTTCTACTCATCCTCAGGTCAACATTGCAGCACAGGTTTGCACCAGTCTGAGACACCCCAGTCTTTGCTGTGCAGTGAATGCCTTCTTACCCCCAACTTCTCCCTTCACCACCTACAAAGGCTTCAGATGGACTCACTGTCCTAACTATTCTTCTTTCTATTTATTCTGGTTCCCCAAATTACAAAGTATACTCTATGAAGAAAACATAGGAAAGCCCCAAGGGAAAAATCACACCCATTTTCAAATATTGTTTCTTCTTTGAATGACCAGGCCAGAGGCTGGTGGCACCAGTAATGAACTCCAGCCAGCTACTGGCAGTGAACATCGGGCATGGATAGAAGACCAGCCCTCTAGTCAGAGGGGACTCACACACAAGCTATGAACCACACTGAAGTGGAAACGAAAAGCTCGCTGAGCCCACTTCATGCAACAATGCAATGATCAGAGCCTTTTTTCCCTAAATAATATTTTTGATGTAGATCTCTCCCCCTAGCCCCTTCTCATTCCAGAGAAGGAATTAGATAGATATTTTAAAATATATCCACGCTTCCACTTGACTACCCAAAGGGTAAGCATTTCCTAAATTCACTGGTCTCTGTTTTTAAAAGGCCTGATGCTAATGCTTGGTTCACAGCTGCTCCATCCCCCTGGGGAAGGAAGTTACTTAAAATCTCCTTTGAAGAAGAGACCTGCATGAATATGGAGAGGTCACTGGTCTGGCCCCCATGACTACCTTTGTTCCAGGGAGGATGACATTCAAAGGGGCCCCTGGGGGTTTCCTTGGATGTTTGTTCCCACCTGCGACAAGGAGGCTCCCCTCTGTGCATCCTTCATGTGGCTCCAGTACATGAAACCCCAATGTCACAAAGGGAAATTGGCTCAGTCTGTCCCATAATGTCAGAATTCCCTAGATGGTGGGGTTTAAAAATTAAATAGCATGTCTCTCTTTTTAAAGAACCAACTTCATATTCCTCAAACAGAAAGAAATTATTGTGAAATTTCTGAAGAAGTACAGTGGATAAAAGAACTTTTCATCCATTATTAAATCTAAAAGGGAGTGCATGGGGCTGCATATTAACTTCCTCTTCCAATTTCGAAATGGCTTAAGGAAAGTAGACATAAGATGTGACCCTTGGAGACACAGAGGTTGTTAATGTGCTTAATATAAATTCCCCTTACAAAACAGACTTGAAATTAACTTGCACATTTAAAATCAAGCTACCCTATAGAGGGCTAGATGTAGGAACTGGTAATACAGCCTGTGTTGGTTAGGCAGTGTCTTTGAGATTAATACTAAAAGTTACAAGATCTCTCAACTGCTTCCCCAGGACTTCTGATGACCAAATCAAAGTGGCAGGCTCAGGTTCAGCTTATTCCTCACATTCTGGAAAATATTCTAAGTTATGGTGAGTGGAATAATAACAATAGAACATAATGGGACCCATATAAAGTTCTCACTGGGGAAAAGAGAGGGGCAAGATTAGGCTGTGCTTTTTCCATTCCAAATCCCAGAGGGGGAAAGCCTAAATAATAAAAACAGCACTGCGTTGAGGACTTAGGCACATTCTCTCATTTCGTCTGCACAGATCTCTAAGGAAGTTCTCATTATTTTAATGAGGAAGCAGGGGCTCTGAGAAGCTCGGGTGGCATTAGGGAAGTTAGGGAGGCATCAGCTCCTCCTCTGCACCAAGCATTCTTATGAATCCCAAATTTAAAGGGCCAGAGGTGGGTAGGAGGAAATTTAGAGCAGATGACCACAGAACAACAGAACAGGTCTGACCTGCTCTAGGGGCAGGTGACAGGGACTTGCCTCCTGGCATTCTCCCAGCCTAGCCTGAGCCCAGTGGGTCTGGTGGCTTCTTTGCTCCAGGCAGCCTCAATGCAGTCAAGGGTCCTTGCAGATAAAGGAATGTCCACTGCATTCCATGTACTGTTAAAACTCTGTCCCCTCCTGTGCAACCTGGGCCTTCCCTCTGCCTTTGCAGCCAAGAAATAAGCACAAACTGATAATCCAAAGACCGTGCCATGCATCCCCCAGAGCACGTGGTATACACTCCCTAACTTTTTGCTGAGCATCCACTACGTGTCAGGCACTGTTGTAGATGCTTGGGATAAAACAGACACCAACTCTCCTCAAAGAGTCACAGAATAAATGATACCCTTAATTTTTAATTTAAAAGATAAATTAGTAAGATTACGTTAAAAATACCTTAGAAACTACTAGGTACTAGTGTTACTGGCAGCAAATCTGTACGGGTCTGCAGCAACCTCAATTCTTTTCTCCTCAAAAGAAAGAATTCGACCAAGGGGGCCTAAGGCAGAAGAAGAGACTGAGGCAAGTTTTAGAGCAGGAGTGAAAGCTTATTAAAAAGCGCTAGAGCAGAAATGAAAGGAAGTAAAGTACACTTGGAAGAGGGCCCAGGAGGCGACTTGAGAGATCAAGTACGCGGTTTAACATTTTGACTTGGGGTTTTATACGTTGTCATACTTCTGGGGTCTTGTGCCCCTTCTCCCCTGATTCGTCCCTTGGGGTGGCTGTCTGCATGCTCAGTGGCCTGCCAGCACCTGGGAGGTGAGCACACACAGTGTGTTTACTGGAATCATACACATGCTTCCTTGAAGCATTCTTCCCTTACCAGTCGAATGTCCCTAGAAGGTCATATACCAGGGTATAGTGCGGCAGAAAATGGGGTATGGTGTGAGGTTAGAGGTGGCTTTTTTTTTTTTTTTTTTTTTTGAGACGGAGTCTTGCTCTGTCACCCAGGCTGGAGTGCAGTGGCGCGATCTCGGCTCACTGCAACCTCCGCCTCCTGGGTTCAAGAAATTTTCCTGCCTCAGCCTCCTGAGTAGCTGGGAGTACAGGTGCACACCGCCACACCCAGCTAGTTTTTTTGTATTTTTAGTAGACATGGGGTTTCACCGTGTTGCCCAGGCCTGAGCTCAGGAGTTGGAGGTGATTTTTATAGGGAGGTCAGTTTGGCTTCACTGAGAAAGCGACATCTGAACAAACGCTGCAGGAGATGAAAGTTAGCTGTGTGGCTCTCTGGGGCAAGAGCATTCCAGGAAGAGGGATTAGAAAAGGCACGGTAGGCTGGGCGTGGTGGCTCACGCCTGTAATACCAGCAGTTTGGGAGGCCGAGGCGGGTGGATCACCTGAGGTCAGGAGCTCGAGACCAGCCTGACCAACATGGCGAAACCCCATCTCTACTAAAATTACAAAATTAGCTGGGAGCGGTGACGCACACGTGTAATCCCGGCTACTCGGGAGGCTGAGGCAGGAGAACTGCTTGAACCCAGGAGGCGCAGGTTGTAGTGAGCTGAGACATCACCACTGCACTCCAGCCTGGGCAACAAGAGAGAAATTTCATCTGGAAAAAAAGAAAGAAAGAAAGAAAGAAAGAAGGAAAGAAAGAAAGAAAGAAAGAAAGAAAGAAAGAAAGAAAGAAAGAAAGAAAAGAAAGAAAAGAAAACGCACTGTAACAATAAGCTTCCAAATGGATAAGGCATCAAGGTGCCTATGCACGCTCAAGTTCTCTGAAGTCTGATTCACACTGGCAAGTGTTTAAAGTATGCTGCTCTCTCACAGTACATTAGTATCAGTGTCAACGCAAGTGGCTTGGTGCACAGAATTCAAACTACCTATATATGTATTGGTGTATGAAATATTGTGGGATGCATGTGTGCAATCAGAAGGTTTCTGAAATTTAATTTTCCATTTCAAAGTCAGGAGAAAGGAGGATTAATGACTTTGGCATTTTGGTCAGCAGACAATTGTTCGCAGACAAGGTCTCAGCCATAAGATTGCTTTCCACCCGAGGATTTTCTCCTGGCTTAATGTGTGTGCTTCGAAGAAGTATTTTAAATGTCACTTGCAAGAGGAGGATGTGAAATAAGCACCTGGGAATAGTCCCAATAATCTGGCCAGTAACAGTTCAGAAAGAAGCTCAGTGTTTGGAAACTGTCCAAAGAAAACATTAGGCTTGTGTTTTGATATATTTGTTAATGGAAGACAATTTTGCACACACACCTATTTAAGTGACGTTTAAAGGCTTTGGGGATCTTTTGCCAGCTCACCTTCCTGATAGACCTAGATGCAGAGAGCATCTAATTCCAGGAACGGACCTCGCCTCAGTAGGAGCAAGCTCTATTTTGTGCTCTGCTGGAGCCAGCCTGGCCAGCCCTGGCATTCCCTGTACAGTGCATGGTCATCCATGTAAGGTCGGTGAGTGACAATGGAAGCAGAAACGTTCCTGTGGCATGGAGTTGCTGTTTCTAGACTTGCAGACCCAGCAGGCTGCAAAGACTATTGGGCCTGAGAGGAAGGAATCAGTGTCAGCGACCCAAGAGCCCCATCTCCTCCAAGCCCCTCAACCTAGAGCAGAGGATCTGAAGGCAAGCGATTAACCCAAGGACGTACAATGCGCAAGAGCACATACGACAAGGGCAAAAGCAGAGTGTCTTCAATGCCACCCTTGGGTGGTTTTACAGTCACTGGGAGACCAACACCTAAAGAGGCAGAGTGAATCTCTACACCAGGCTTTGCTCTTACAGAATGTTTATGGAATTTTGTTTCCATCAGCTAAATAATCACAACTAACAACATCATGGGTCCTTTACCTTCAGGTGTCCTCTTTCACAGTCGAAGGCCCTGGGCAACCGGTTCTTTCTTCCCCTTCCTTCTTGGCCCCCACTACTAATGGGAAGAAATTCTGTCTTACAATCCTCCAACTGTTTTTGAAGTAGAAACAGCATATGGGGATAGTTATGTTTGGGTTCTGAGTTTTCACAGAAGTCCTTATAACATGTCTAATTGGCATCAACATCAAAGAACGTATGTTGTTCACCAGAGAGAGGAGAGAATAACCAAGGATGGCTGAATGGTTAGCTGTCAATCAGACTTGGGCACGGTGACACCACCACTACCATCTCATCACCATAAAGGACCACTCAGTACACAATTATACAGGACGACTTGGGGGATGCTGCCCAAAAACCTTTGCCCTCAAAAAGAATACCAAATATACCTGGTTAGAATCACAATGATTCTCTAGAAAGCTTCCCACAGACTAGTGGAGGGAAATAGAATACCAGGAAGGCATTGGAAAAATCCAAATGTCATTCAGTTGGTGAGTGAATGAACTGTAGCATATTCATACAACAGAAAACTAGCAATAAAAAAGAGATGAACTATTAACGTAGACAGCAATGTGGATGAATTACAAACGTGTGATGCTAGCCAAACTTAAAAGGTATATACGCCATGATTCTATTTCTGTGTCTGTCTTGAAAAGGAGACACTGCAAGAACAGAAAACTGACAGTGGTTGCCAGATGAAGTGAGGTGGGGAGCATTAACTCTAATACACACATGGAAATTTAGGGGATTATGAACTATTGTACGTCCTGATTACAGTAGTAGTTCCATGACTATGCATTTATTAAAACTCAGAATTGCATATTAAAAGGTGTGAATGTTACTGAACATAAACTATACCTTTTTTCCTTCTTTTTTTTTTTTTAATTGTAGAGACAGGGTCTTGCTACATTGCCCAGGCTGGGGCTGAATTCCTGGCTATAAGCGATCTTCTTGCCTCAGTCTCCCAAAGTGCTAGGATTACAGGCATGAGACACCACTCCTAGCATATAAATTATACCTTTAAAAGGAGCCAAAAAATCTAGTAGAAATCAGTAAAAGAGCAAAACCCAACAAAAATTTTAAATATTTACTGTTTCTTGGTAAATTCAATATTTTAAAAACAAACTTAAAGGGATACTCGATCTGCAGGCCTATAGCTCAACTGACTATTAAGCCTGGTCGTGAGCTTCAGAGCGACTGAGCCCTCACCCCAGGCAGAAGGCAAGAGAGAGGGGAAACTAAGCTCCTCAGACATTCAGCACCTGCCCCATGCTGGGTGTGAGGAGCTGGGAGCAGCCACAGTGCCAGGTCTGAGAGAGCTCACAGTGGGAAGAGAGAGGAAAACATGGAGGAGGTGGAACCGAGGCCCTCAGCCCTAACAGGGCTGCTCTGACCAAAAGAACCGCCTCAGGTTCTTTTTGGAAACTGACATTTTGGCCTTCATTTATTCAACGCAATTTTTAGGTAAGCACTGCATTGGGCAGGGTGAAAAACAGATGTAGAAAGTTCTGGTACTCATCCAAACACACAGGAAGACACAGTCTTCCACCCAACTGTTTGTACAGGGCCATCCACAGGCTCCCAAGGGGTACAAGGGACCCCAGGGAGACCTCAGGGTACACCATTCACACTGTTCGGTTTTTGTTTTTGTTTTTAATCTTTTTATTTCCATAGGTTATTGGGGAACAGGTGGTGTTCAGTTACGTGAGCAAGTTCTTTAGTGGGGATTTGTGAAATTTTGGTGCATCCATCACCCGAGTGGTAAACAATGCACCCCATTTGTAGTCTTTTATTTCTCACTCCCTTCCCACCCTTCCTCTCTAAGTCCCCAAAGTCTATTGCGTCATTCTTATGCCTTTGCATCCTCATAGCTAAGCTCCCACTTATGAGTGAGAACATACAATGTTTAGTTTTCCATTCTTGAGTTACTTCACTTAGAATCATTGTCTCCAATCTCATCAGTTTGCTGCAAATGCCATTAATTCATTCCTTTTTAGGGCCGAGTAGTATTCCATCGTGTATATATACCATAGTTTCTTTATCCACTTTTTGATTGATGGGCATTTGGGTTGGTTCCACATTTTTGCAATTGCGAATTGTGCTGCCGTAAACATGCGCATTCACACTGTTTGAGGTGTGAAAGGACCTGGCTGGTGTCCCCTGGGATTCTGTGAGGAGGTGGTTCTGGCAAGAAACCCATCCCGGCTCTACTGTTAGGCTCTGAGAAAGAGGAAATTCAAGGGCTCAAGCATGTGCTTCCCAACTTTCCACGTCAGCTTAGGGAACACACAGAACTGATCTCTATGTCCCCTGCAGCCTGAGGGAACCACCTGAGGGCCCTGAGGGTGAGGGGGTCCCAGGCCCAGCATGGCTGGCACATAAGGGGTGCTCCCTGACTCTCGGGTCCAGCTGCGGAAGGAGAGATGCAGTGGGCCCAGAGACCTGAGGAACAGTTCCAAGGTCAGGGCATGCTGGAGTGTGCAGGGCCTTTGGGCCAAGAGAAACAGGCACCCCTTCCCCCAGGGAGAGGCCCAGAGCATCAGTGGACTCCAGCCCCTCCTCTTTAAGAACCTCTATCGGGGAACAAAGGGCTCATCCACCAGGAATGCTTTATCCAAGACACTAACTTGCCTCTCATGGGCTATACCTGTTTCATCCACCTCGCTGAGTAGAGATACTGCAGACCATCTTTCAACATGTTTAGACAGTGAACTCACTAGCATGCTTGTGATTCTGAATATAGCAAACATAAACACCGTAAGGCCTGTATTTTCCTAGAGTGGGATTTCATCAGTCTAGCTCAAGTTTCATTTCTGAAGCTCTTCACTCCCCAGCTCACAAGAGCTCCTGGAAATAGCAGCTTTGCTGATTCCCTACAGCTACCAACAGTGCAGGAAATCTCCCTGGTTGAATCCAGCCAGCCCTCAAACCATGTTTTGATGAGCAAATGGTAACTGAGGGGTTCTGGAAAAACTACGGCTGGAGCCACACTTCACACTTCACACCAAAATAAATTCCAGGCAAATCACAGATTTAAACATACAGAATAAGCCATCAAAGTACTAGAAGAAATTATGAGAAAATACTTTAAAAATGAATTTAAAGTGGGCTGGGCACGGTGGCTCACAACTGTAATCCCAACACTTTGGGAGGTCAAGGTAGGCAGATCACTTGAGCCCAAGAGTTTGAGACCAGCCTCAGCAACATAACAAAACCTCTTCTCTACAATAAATTTTTTAAAAATCAGTCGAGTGTTGTGGCTTGTGTCTGTGGTCCTAGCTACTCAGGAGGCTGAGGTGGAAAGATCTTTTGAGCCCAGGAGGTCGAGGCTGCAGTGAGCCATGATTGTGCCACCACACTCCAGCCTGGGCGACAGAATGAGACCCTGTCTCAAAACAAACAAACTCAGAGTGGTAAGGGCCTTTCTAACTGTGATACAAAACCCATAAAAGATTAAATCAATTTGATAAATCCGACTACTTTAAAAAATATAGCTGTCTGGGACAATGAAAAACTTCTGGAGATGGATAGTGGTGATGGGTGCACAACCAATGTGAATGGACTTAACGCCACTGAATGTGCACTTAAAAATAGTTAAAATGACAAGTTTCACATTTTATCACAACACAAGAAAATATAATCATGGGGAGAAAAGCACCAGAAACAATGCCAAAAGACAAATGACAACCTACAGAAAAGATGTGCAAATCATAACATGAACATAAAGCTATTTAATATATAAAGAGCTCCTACAAATTAATAAGTCTACAAACCTAGAGAAAAATGGGCAAAGAGTATGAATAGAAAGTTCAAAGCAGAGACAAATAGTTCTTAAACACACTTGAAAACATGCTTACACTTATTCATAAAAATTGATGAAACTACACTTATCAAAGTGGCAAGAATCAAGCAGCTGTGAGACAGAGAAAGAAGCCAGCTTTCTCTTGTAGTTGGGCTGAAAACTGACTTACAGTCTATGAAGAGTAACTTGGTAACACCTACAAGAATGACGGATGCATGTTCTCTTTCATCCAGCAATTCCACTTCTAGGAATTTACCTACAGATAGCTTCAACATTTTATACAACAGCAATCATTGCAGAATTGCTTATAATAGAAAAATTAGAAAAGAATCCTAGAAGTTCACAGATAGAAAGGATTAAATAAATGACAGTAAATCATAGAAAAGAAAAAGGCATTTCTTCCTATGTAGTAATGGAATGATTTTCAAGATATGCTATGAGGTGAAAAAACAAAAAAGCCAAAGGCAGAACAATGTGTATAACATGCTATGATTTCAGTAAAAACATGAAAAAATTTATGTTTATCATCTTAAATAGGCACAGAATATATATGGAACAATCTCAAGAATCACTAGAAGGAGCTAGTCACTGGAGGGCAAGATACTGTCTTTGACTTTTGAACTATGTGAATGTATTACATATTTCATTTTAAAAGATGTAAAGGGACCTGTCTGAGAACAAAAATACAACTCTTGTTCTCCATAACTGGCCATTCTAGTTAAGTATTGTTGGTGACTACTGTCTTAGTCCATTTTCTGTTGCAGAATGGGCAATTCATAAATAAAAGCAATTTATTCAGCTCGTGGTCCTGGAGGCTGGGAAGTCCAAGAGCATGGCGCTGGCACCTGGTGAGCGTCTTCTTGCTGCATCAAAACGTGGCAGAGGGCATCACATAGCAAGAGAGCAAGAAAATGCTCACTAACTATGCTCGGGCCTCTCTTCCTTTTATAAAGCCACCAGTTGCACTCCCACAATAACACATTAATCCATTAGCCCTTTCATGCATTAACTCATGTATGAATTAATCCATTCATGAAGGCTCTGACTTCCCAATCACCTCTTAAAAGCCGCACCTCTCAACACTGCCACACTGGAGATTAAATTTGAACATGAGTTTTGAGGGGAAAAATATTCAAACCAAAGCAACTACCATAAGTCATCAAACTGCTAGATAAGAAGATCTTCTCTTTCCTAAAAGATTGGGAATAAAATTGCCAAAAGATTGGATAAAGCTGGAAAAAAAGTACACTGAGTGAGACGTCATCCTTCTCTTCTTTTCTGTGCCCCAGTGCTGACATCCTACCAGAAGGCAGGACATGGCAGTTGAGTTCTGACAGGGGAGACAGTCTCTGGTGCCCCTCCTTTCCTGTGATTCTTCAATGCCCACCCCTGACCTTGTCCTCATGGGATAAGAACTGGAGTCCCATGGACTGGCTCCTGGTCCCAGCTTTGAAACCTCATTCATCCATCCCACCAATATTCACTGAATCTCTCTCTAATCATACATTCAGCACCTCCTTGGGTCTGGGGCTAAAGACTGAATAAGACAGACAAGCATCTGCCTTTCCAGACCTTGACAATGGAGCTAGTGATGTGCTCCAGCCTGCCTGTGCTGGCTTACAAGACACAACTGTTCATTTTTCAGGAATTTCATGACCCGGTTGCTAAACACAGACACGCTTAGGTGATATAGAATCCAACAATGCTTCAACCCCTGCAACAACACCAAAAGCTTAAAACATGGCTAGCACTATTGCAATCAGCAGTGCTGAAGCCAAAATGAAGCTCAGCTGAAGGAATATAATTTGTACAAGGTGAGAAATAGTCTAATAGTAGATCACATATTAGATTTAATGGTAATAAATTTACTAGGTAAAAACTAGTGAATTGGGATGCAACTCTGTTTGTCAAACCATTGTCAGTCATAGGTTGGCCCCAGTAAAAATCAATAAAAGCATTCTGTGGGCCTACATTGGCTGAATGGAATTCATAATAAAGAGTGCACATAGTTTGTTATTGGCTGTAAATTGTGGTATATACCCTTTGTATCAATACTTGTATAGATGTATGTGCATGTCTATTTATACTAAGTATGTATATATACCTATGTATGTATGCACACAGGTATGTATGTATACAAACACAAACATTTCAATTCACCACTGCATTGAACTCTGCTGCCTCAAGCTTAACTTATTTGAGCTCCGGTTTCCCAGTTTTTAAAAGAAGTATAGAAAACCACTTCCCACCTATCTTTGAGGGTCAAAAAGAAACCATATAAGCTATAAAATTGTTACTGATATCCTAATTCATCCCCCCAAAGTGGCTGATTTTTGAATACCTGCTTCAAACAACTTTCCCCTTGTCTTCCGGCGTTCAAGCACCTGTCTTCTTGTCTTCAACCTCTTTATTATCACAGGAAGAAGTGCAACCCAGAGAACGAGAGTTCCACAGAGCTGAAAACTGCTGTCTCCAGCTGTGCCTGTCCCTGTCTGAGCAGGGAGGACTTGGCTCTCCAAGGTCCTTTCACAGCCTCACACCCCAGCAGTTCCTCCACTTCCTCCCAGAGTGTGAGGAGGCTAATTCACACCTTGTTGTGATGCTGGCAAGGCTCCCAAACCCTCAGCACCAGAAGCCTATTTTTCCATCAATCCATTTACACAATTCTGGAACCCTCTGCTTCTTCTCCCTAGGTGCAACTCCAAGCTCTTCCTATAGAACTAATTTTAAGCCATAATTAAATCCTAACCTGTTAGAACACATGATAGGTGTATCTACAAGCATGAGAAGCAATTAAAACTTACCTGGGAAGAAGTCAATTCTATATTAAGACTTCCTTCTTCCTTTTGGGAGCTCCAATTTCCTTTTTTTGTTGTTGTTTCCTTATCTTTATTGACCAAAAAAAAGTCACAGCATTTCAGACTACTCAAACACACAAATACTAAAAAAGCCACCCACAGTGACAGCCTCGTCCCTAGTGTCTGGATCAAAGGCCAAGCTGGAGAGCAGGTATGTCCTCTCGGCCCTATTCTCTCAGCATCCCATGGCTTCCCTCCCACCCCCACTTCACTGATGCCCCTGAGAGCAGTTACAACTGTGCAGAAATGAAGCCACTTTCGAGAAGGTTGGGCCCCACCTCATTATCACAGAAAAAGACCAGGTCCTGAGGAAAAGTCAGTAGTGGTGCTAACTCATTGCTCGGAGGATGCTGGCTGCTCCTGGGCCTGGCTGCCATCCCTGTGTCCCAGACATGGGGCAGAGAAAAAGGCAGAAGGACACTCCCCAATTGGCAGTACTGGGCAGCAGACAGAGCGGGCCACTGGTCAAGTGACAGCCCCAATCCACCAGGCAGATGTCTCTGACATGATCAGCCAGACACTCCCAGGGAATATGGCTTTGGTTCATAAAAGGTTTGGGTAAACTACTCTCCCAGAAATCATAGCAAATCAACCAATCATACTCAGATTCCTGGAGCACCGGGGCAATACAATTGCCATTGGGTTGCAGCGAGGAGGGACACTGGTAAACATCAGCCCTCCAAGAGGGCAGAAATACCACTCCTGTCTATTCCAGAGTACTTGGCATGGGCCAACAGCAGTCTTTTTATAGGGGCAACTGTGGAATCCTGAGAAGAGGAATGAAGGTAATGGTGCATGCGGGAGGTGCCTGCCATTGCTGCCTGCTCTCCAGGGCCCCGTGCTGAACCCAGTGATAAAGCTGGGGTTGGGACCAGGGGCATCGGCCGGGCCCAGAGCCCCAGCCCCAGGAAAGCAGACAGGGACAAAGGCCTAAACAAGCAGGACTGGGCACAGGGCCCCAAGCTAAGCTGCTCTTCCTCCTATCAGTCTGATGTTACTTAATCGACTTGGCCAAGGAGCACCTCTTGCAAAATCCTCTGTTCTAATCTGCTCACAGCAGTTCTTCCTGCGATCTCTACTTTTTTTTGACTACGCGTAAATCTTTTTTTTTTTTTTTCCTGGAAAGATATTACTGGATGGATGCCTGTGACCCTTTTGAAGGGGTGGCTGCTTTTACTGAGGGTGGAAGTTCATCTAACATTTTACAGCTGCCAAATACTGGGCACGAGCCAGACTCTTCAGGCACCAACATGGATACCCACATAGCTGTGTAGACACTGATGTGTCAGCAGAAACCTTTGTACATACAGTTCTACGCTACTCTACAGATACAGAGAAATAAGGAAAAGGTGACACTGCTAGAGAAAAGTTAAGCCATCTGGGCATGGTCAGATCACAGGCTCAAAAGACATTTGGCATAGTCTACAGTCATTTCCAGAAATTACCACCCTAGACCCACCTAGTAAACAGTTGTGAAGCTCCAATTTTCAAGCATCATTAAAAAAGAGCAAGATTTGACAGGATTGACTGGCCAACATCAATGAGATTGGCAATGGCAAAGGGTTAATATCAGTTTCCTTAGGTTTTCCCTTTCAAAGGGCAAATATGGCTGGGTGCAGTGGCTCACGCCTATAATCCCAGCACTTTGGGAGGCTGAGGTGGGTGGATCACCAGAGGTCAGGAGTTCAAGACTACCCTGGCCAACATGGGGAAACTCCATCTCTACTAAAAATACAAAAAAAAAAAAAAATTAGCCAGGCGTGGTGGGGCACGCCTGTAATCCCAGCTACATGGGAGGCTGAGGCAGGAAAATCACTTGAACCTGGGAGGCAGAGGTTGCGGTGAGCCAAGATTGTGCCACTGCACTCTAGCCTGGGCGACAAAGCCAGACTCCACCTCAAAAAAATAAAATAAAATAAAATAAACGGCAAATATTCCAGGGCAAACAACTGTGCTGTAAAAACACAGGTTCAGCGACAGATGAATGCTGCTTTCTTTCAGAACCCCACTAGCCATGCTATGGGGCAGATGGGGACCCAGGCACCCACGATCACTGGTGCCCATTTCCTCTTCTGTAGTAGAAATGTGGTCAACCACATTTTATTCCCACTAGACTCACCTCCCCATTCTGCTTTCAAATTTAAAAACATGACACTGGGACTAGCTAACATGGTAATAAGTACCAACAGATTTGGGGAAAATCATCAATGGGATGGAAAGGAAACAGCCATTTTATCTGAAGCCTACTCTATCCCAGCTAGCAGAGAGTGATCTGGGACCCCACTTTGCACCTTTATGGGGCTGTCACCTCACAGGGTTATGCCAAGGATGAAAACATGTGCACAACACACTATGCATCTTAAGGAACTTTTCAGCAATTCCTCAGTTTACCTTTAAAACTCATAGGAACCATGGCTACAATCCTTCAGTTCAGGATTTTGTAATTCTGACCAGTTAATGAAATTGATCATCAAATAACAGGTATTTCTGAAGGGCCTTGCAAGATGTGGAGAACAAAAGAATTATGACACTTTACAGGCTCACAATCTAGGAAAGATGTGCACACAGAGAGAGGGGCGGGGGAGAACAGTGGGGAGTCTTAGTGCTGGATGAATGTGTCAATGAGGAATTACCCCAGGAGTTTGCAAAAGGAGGACACTGCTTGAGGTGGGAGGCTCAGGAATGCCTTCAGAGGGAAAATGGACTATAAACCCAGTCCACTGAGAAGTAGAGAGGCCCAGCAGATGAGTTCTGCAGATACTGACCACCTGCACCCCCAGAAGAAAGTAGTAATGCAGCAAGCCTGCAATCGGCGCCCACTAAGTGGACGCCCCTTCCTGGTTATTCTCCATCTGTCCCATCTGTCTGTCCTCCCCTGCCCCCAATCGCATTCTTCACTCTTCCCTATACACTGCACCACCCTGGGTGGCTCCCTGCAGGTGGTTCCTGTTAGGTTTGGCTAATGAGAGGCACTGGTGGGACTGTGGGGGCAGGAAGAGAGAGGTTGTGATGTTTCTTCCCCAAAGTGGCATGTACTGGTGACCCCCCTCTATGGCTCCAGTGCAGCCCTAGGCATGGTACATGCTCCCCTTCTGCTGCCAGACAGTATGTACCTGACCATCCCATAACCTACATCTGGACCATCAGAAGGGCCCAGTTGCCTGCCAGCACCCTGACTGCCACACCTTCCTTTTGCACAATACCCTCCAAATCCACCCCTTCAAGCTTCTCCAATCCACCAAGCCTTGGTTAGCACATGGGAAAATGCCCCAACCGCAGGGTGCCTACATACTGTAGGAAGCATTCTTCATACCTCCTGCCAGGGGGCTGAAGAGCTAAATTAAGCCATGTGGGCTGCCCCTGGCCACACACGCAGCATGCTAAACCATCCAGCCTGCTGGAGAGGCAGAAACCAGAGGCCTAAGAGAATAAGAAACAAGGAGTTACCTGACATTGAAGAAAAATTAGAAACCAGCCTGAAAAAAAATCACGGCTATTAGGCAGTTTAGAAACAATCACCAAGACAGCAAGCAGGATGTCACCCTTGGGACAGAGCAGGGCAAAGCAAGGTCAGATAGCAATGGGAAGTTGCGGGGCCATGACTCATGACTCATGAGGCCTGCTCAGCAGGAAAGGCAAGGCAGAAACTCCATGTTTGCCATGGCTGGACTGAACCCCAGGGAGAATAGGCCCGCTGGGAGAACCCGATATGGGAGAACCATAGCTATGACCTGGCTGGCTCTTGAGCCCCAACAGTATGGATGCTGCAACGCTGGCAGTGTGCAAGAGGATCTGGAATCCAGTAGAGACATAAGGGAAAAATTGGAGTAATGCTGGAGACAGAATCCCAGCTTCCACGCCAAGGAGAAGGGCAGAAGCTGGGGGGCAAGTACAGCCAGAGAGTGAACTCCAAGTTGGCAGCAAACAGCAAGTGGCCACATTTATCTGCATCCCTTCAGAGGCAGGGACGTGCTGGCTGGGATACTTGGGCAAGTCCATAACTGTACAACTCTCTGCTTTGTGTTCTCCCTGGGGATTCAGCTGAGTGTGCGGTGAGAGCTGGGAGCTAGGGAAAGGAGGGCAAGGGCAGCTGCTGACCACTGCAGGGAAATGGGGGGGAGGCTGGTAAGACCGACCTGCAGGAAAGGGTCATTAGGAGTGGGCAGGAGAGGTCAGCAGGATGGACTCTGAGAATGGGAAGAAAATGGCAGCTACTTGCCCTGCAGCTCCTGCTCAAGAGCACCCTGGTGGAAGCTATTTGTTACCCACGTGGTCCCCTTTGTTGATGACCACAGATCCACAGAGTTGGAAGGGATCCTCAGAGTCTATCAGCTCAATTTCCTCCCCAAATCGGCAATCCTTTCCTCAGTATCCCCACCAGGTGGGTACTTAGTGCAAACACTGCAGTGTCCACCACTTGTAACCTCACTTGCAGTCTGCTCTGCTATTGGACAGCTGAGTTCTTCCTACTAAGCCAACCTCTGCCTCCTCATGGCTCCCACCACTGACCCCCAGTGCCACCAAAACAAGCCTATCCCCATCCAAAAGACCATCTATGTGTGTTTTCATGGGCTTCAGAGCCAGAGAGGTTCAGAGCTGAATTTCAGTTCTGCCACTTACTCATTTCAGCAAATTAAATTACTTAATCTCTTTAAGCCTTGGTTTATTCATCAATAAAACAGAGCAGGGCTTAGCAAATCATGGCCCACAGGGTAAACCCAGACCATTGCCTGTTTTTATTAGAACACAGCCACACCCTTTCGGACACATAATGTCTGCGGCTGCTTTTGAGTTACAACAGAGTTGAGTTGCTGCAACAGAAACCATGTGGCCCACGAAGCTTACAATATTTACTATCTTTACATAAAATGTCTGCCAAGCTCTGAAATAGAGGATCCCCATAAGAGGCTAGTTTGAGGTATTAAATGCAGTAATATTTACAAAAAGATGCACATGGTGATCGACTCCATAGCTAAGTAAAATACATTATTCATGAGATACTCGGGTTCTCTGGCTTTCGCCTTCTTTGGACTCCCCCAAGTTTGTCAGTGTCTCTCCCAGAACAGAACACTCTCATGTACCGGATGCAGAATGACCTTAGCAAAAACAGAGAAACCAGCAACTCCCATTGTAGACATTCCATTTCTATGGTATAGACAAAAGCTGTATTTTCTTCTCAATGCAGTCACGAGGCTACGGGTTCCGCAGACATTTGTAATTATCAAAGCTCTCAGACTCTTCTCCAAAAGGACACTGTCATGACAAGTCTCCCTGCTGCTGCATTTGAGCAATTGCTTTTTCTCTCCAACTTAATTGTCTGGCTTCATCTTTATATCTGTTACATTTAATCATGTTGGGCTTGGTTCAATCCAACAATTAATGGGAACCCTCCTTCCATCATTCATTCATGTCACTCACTTAAATGTTCAGTTTGGGGCTGGTTCTTGTGCTCAATTCAACAACCAGAAAACAAGTCACAGACCTAGATCACGGGAGCTTCCAGTCTTAAGGAAGAGCGTGACATTTGAAAGTAATTATAAAAATAGGTATGGAATTTCAGTGGCTATTTGAATGGAGAGGGAAAAGTGATTCAACAGGGCTCTGACACCCGCAAGTCTCACCAGCAGATTCTCCAGGTCATACTCATTGTCTGTGTCAGCCCAGACCTCTGGGACACAGGAAACTACGCACTCCTGGGACAGTCCATACAAATCAAAGTACAACAGCAACTGCCCTAGACCTCACACTCAGACCATCTGGCAGCCTTTTCTCTTCCCTCGCCAGCTCTGGACACCCAAGGTCAGTATCTTCTCTCAGCTCATTCCACAGGGGTGTTTTCTTTGCCTACTAGGTGCAGGCTCCTCCTTCCCTACACCAGCTCTAGCCCCCTAAGCACATCAGTCAAGACTGATCTCTCTTGATCTTGTAGTCCTGTGGTTCTCTATGGAGGGTGGGGGAATTTCACGCCCCTTCACACATTTAGCAATGTCTGGAGACATTTTTGGCTGTCATAAAGAGTGTGAGGAGGTGGCTGTTACTGGCATCCAGTGGGTAGAGTCCATGGATGCTGCTAAACATCCTATTATAAATATCCTATCCTAAAATACAATGCACAAGACAGCCCCCACAACAGAAAACTATCCAGAACAGGCTGTCACTAAAGCCGAGGTTGAGAACACCTGGTTTAGAGGAAGCAAAGAGAAAAACAGGCATTGAACATATCGTATGAGCCAGCACTGTGCTAGACATTTTAAACTTCTTTAAACTTCCCTTCCAAGACAGTGACAGTAGAACAGGTCACAAAATGAGCTGCACCACCCACCACCCAATTTCCAGACATGGCTTAGCAGCTGGGGAGTCCAACTATTGCTTCCAGCATTTTAAACACACTATTCAAGGCCAATCATCTTTCTGAACCTCGGTTTTCAAAATGTGAATTACAATACCTACCTCCAGCTGCTGGTCTAGAGTTCCTAGCAAATCTTAGTTTCCTTGTCCCCATTTCTTTCATGTCTTATTTCCAGTTTTCTCCAAGGAAGGCAAGGGTAGAGACACACACACATACCCACACTTGCACCCACCTGCTTACATTTTTATGTCGTCCACAATAATCTGAATGAAGGAATGAAACCACGTCAAAATGATCTCTCCTTGGCTGAACTCCAAAAAACATTTTTCCATGCTTCATCTCACTTCCTATTTAGGCTTTCCAATACTGTTGGTTGTGCAAAAGTCTGTCTATCCTACATGACTAGAAGCTTGCTGAGATAGAGGGCCCTGCCCAACACTGCAGCAAGATCATTCAGATATTCAATTAGCCCTTGAGGAATGAATAAATGATGGGCAAATATTACGGTTCAAATGACAGTTTCGTTTAACAGCCTATTTATGGTACCTGTTTATAGCTTATTTGTTGTCTATTTGTTAGTTCCCTTGACGTTTTACCTAAATTCACCTTATAGACCCAATTTCCGAGCATTTTCCTTTTCAGATTTTGTCAGTTTTATGTTACTTTTACAAACTAAAGATACCCACCCAGCAAGCCCAAAGAACAAGAAAGAATTCTTTAAAAGAAAGCAGCCTCTCAGCCAGGCATGGTGGCTCACGTCTGTAATCCCAGCACTTTGGGAGGCTGAGGTGGGTGATCACCAGCCTCTGAGGTCAGGAGTTCGAGACCAGCCTGGTCAACATGGTGAAACCCCATCTCTACTAAAAATACAAAAATTAGCCGGGCATGGTAGCACACACCTGTAATCCCAGCTACTTACTCTGAGGCAGGAGAATCTCTTGAACCTGGAAGGCGGAGGTTGCAGTGAGCCGAGATTGCACCACTGTACTCCAGCCTGGGCAACAGGGCAAGACTCCGTCTCAAAAAAAAGAAAGCAGCCTCTCACGCAGCAGCCATGTTTCTTGAACAAACCGGACCCCACTCCAGGGGAACAGAATGAGTACTTAGACATGTAAGTGGGCATTTACCCGCAGCAGCTGGCAGGGCCTCGCCATTCAGTACATCCTAACAATCCAGCCTTTCAGCCACCAACCTAATAGGCTTTTCTTGGCACGGACAGTTCTGGCTTGGCAAAACACTCATTTTCACTTCTTAAATTGGTACGTGTCACAACTGAATGGAGCTTCAGGATCTGCCGTCTGTCTCACATGCTGCACTAGGCTTCTCTTGGTCAGGGACTCAGGTGTCCACACTCATCTCAGACTCCTTTCTCCATAAAGATCCATGAAAAAAAATCAATTATTTGTATCCCTAATCAAATTCCCAGCGTCTTATTTGGCCACTTAAGATGGCTTTTAAGCCAGGTGTGTTGGCACATGCCTACAGTCCCAGCTACGCAGGAGGCTGAGGTGAGAGGATCACTTGAGCCCAGGAATTTGGGGCTGCAGTGAGCTATGATCACACCACTGTGCCTGGGTAACATAGCAAGACCTTGTCTCTAAAAAAATAAACAAACAAATAAAAGATAGTTTTTCATTGAAAAAGCAAGCTAGAAAAATAAAATCAAGCCGGGCGTGGTGGCTCACGCCTGCAATCCCAGCACTTTGGTAGGCCGAGGTGGGCAGATCACCTGAGGTCAGGAGTTTGAGACTAGCCTGGCCAACATGGTGAAACCCCATCTCTACTAAAAATTCAAAAAATTAGCTGGGCATAGTGGCAGGTGCCTGTAATCCCAGCTACTCGGGAGGTTGAGGCAGGAGAATCGCTTGAAACCAGGAGGCGGAGGTTGCAGTGAGCCAAGATTGTGCCACTGCACTCCAGGCCAGGTGACAGAGTGAGACTCCATCTAAAAACAAACAAACAAAAACAAAAAAACCACACACACACAAAAACAAAAACAAAAAAGAAAAAGAAAATCTACCTTTCAGGAACTGAAGCACACTGCATTAAAAACAAGAATTGATGTGCTCACGTAGTCTCAGGTTCCCTATAACACCAGGATGATATCCCTCAAAGCATTTCCAAGTAGCCTCCTTGCCGAGCAGCTAACTCCTCCTGGCTACAGAGCGGCTTTTAGTTGTGTCTGCTTCCTTAAATGCATCTCTTCCCATCTTAATAGATCTTCCTTAACATGAAGCTTTTCCTCCCTTTCCCATGGTGTCTTGTAGACTTTGAAAAGGGTATCCCTTGAAGTTCTGCCTTCAGCAGCCAACTTTCAAATGCACAGCTAAATTCCTAGTCAATATGTTTCTTAGGAACCCTAAGCATCATCTAATGAGCACATTAATAAGGTGGACTCACCAAGGGAGCCTGGCACATAAACTGAGTCCAGCCAGAAGGAGGCAGGCATACCTAGAAAAATGGATCAGACAAGCAAAGGCAAACTTGGCAGAATGAGCCCACCAGGCAGGCTGAGCCAAAGAAGAGACAGGCAGAGAAGAGAACGAGGAAGGATGAAACTGAGGAGAAGTGAGCCCTCACCCGCACTCTGCCTGTGGGAGGCCAGGCCAGGAATAAATGAAGAAGAGGTAGGACCCGGGAACACAGATTCGGAAGCATGTTATACGGTCTCTCTCCCTCTCTCTCTCCTGTTTCTGCTCTGCCTTGTTAAACAGCGTCCACCTCGCGAGCACTTACTGGGTGCCTAGTACCATGCCAAGCACTTTATACATATCACAGACATCCTCACAACTACCTTATGAAGTAGCCATGATGACTATCCCCATTTTACAGATGAGAAAAACTAAATCTCACAGAAGTGACTTTCCCAAAGTAACAGCTAATGTGTTTTGTGGAGACAGGGATTTGGGTCCAAAGCCCTGAAACACTGTTCTAAGTTCTGCATATGTACCTTTATAAGGCAACTAAATAAACATGGCTTACTGTGCACTTAGCTGAATCCCAACCAACACCAGAGACAAAAGGCCATGTTCTCTACCCTCAGAAAACTCGTAGTCCATAGGGGAAGCCAAGAATCCCACGCATAAGTCCCCTGTAATAAGAATGCCAAGTGGCCAGTTATCTACTCCAAATCGTGAAGGAATACAGGAAATCAGAGCAAGAGCCTTCCTGGAGGAGTAGCCTAGGACATGCTCTGGAGAGGTTGCCAGGAGAAACTGGCTGGGCCATTTCGCATGGGTATTTCCTTCTCATTCTCCAGGTTATTATAACTTCTCTCAATGCAGATAAAGTTTATCTGCACTAAAGAGAATGTTGCTTCTAAAGACAAGACCTACAAAAGGATGGTTCATATTAATGAGTAATATTCTTAAAACAGGATCTACTCATTCAATGCCCAAATCACACTGAACAAAACCAAGGGACTTCCTGCTTCTCCATGGCCACGAGGCTGACATTCTCCTGTCCACTCCATACGTGTCAAGCGTTATCTCTTCCAGCCAACGAAGGGGTGGGGAGGAACGCACAGACTGACAACGTTTCATCCTGTAGATATTCCACTTGTGCTAATTCACTTCCTCTCCCAAACAATTGAAACGGATGCCTGAGGCTGTACGTAATGGAATATATGATGGAGCCCGGGGCACACCCTTATTGATTCTAAATGGGCGAACTGTAAATATCTTCTGTTTAGTCCATCTATAGTGATTTAGAGAAAGGGCAAAAGCGGCCTGGCCGTGAGCTCACTGGTGCCACTGCCTCCATGAATGGCAAAGGAATGGAGCAAGTGAGAAAGAGGCCTCCTCCATGTGCTGTGGTGCAGAAGGAAAAGAAACCGCGATCATCTGACGCCAGAAGAGCTCCCAGGAACGAAATCTGTGAAAGATTCTGGCATTGCTCCCAGAAGTTCACACACTGATTGTAGAGACTTTGAGTGGCAAAGCCAATATCTAGGAAGACAATTTTCTATATTCCCATCCTAAGTGCACAGAAAAAAACACTGGCAGGATGGCCGGGCACGGTGGCTCATGCCTGTAATCCCAGCACTTTGGGGGGCCGAGGCGGGTGGATCACCTGAGGTGGGGAGTTCAAGACCAGCCTGACCAACATGGAGAAACCCCATGTCTACTAAAAATGTAAAATTAGCTGGGCATGGTGATGCATGACTGTAATCCCAGCTACTCGGGGGGCTGAGGCAGGAGAATCGCTTGAACCCAGGAGGCGGAGGTTGTGGTGAGCTGAGATGGCCCCATTGCACTCCAGCCTGAGCAACAAGAGCAAAACTCTATTTCAAAAAAAACAAAAACAAAAGAAAAGAAAATGCTGGCAGGCTGTGCTTTCAATTATACTGATTTATAGGCCAATGAAATATTATTTTAAGATAACAAATAACTTTTTAGCGCTTTTTGCCTTACCAAATTCCTAAGGATAGCTCTTCTGTGTATTATGTACCATTCAGCATCTCCAACGTCAGCAGCACCCGTTAAAAGTCTGTTCTCTACAGGATACGTATACCTGCAGCACCTGTAGCTTTGTTTTTATAAAGCCAAACAGCTTGTAACTCCTAGTCTATTAAATATTACACTCCAATGGTTGCAGCCTTTTATCACTTCGCAGAGACACACATTTCTGCTGCTTACCCATAAACCACAGATGGCCCCAAAAATTGAGCTTTACACAGAGGCGGCAAAACAATTTAGAAAAACCTCTCAAAGGAGGGTGGAAAGATCGGAGCTGAATCAACACTAAATTCTGACCTCTTCTCTCTGTCTGTCCCATCGTATTCTTCTGCCACTTTTTCTCTTGCATTGCTTTAGGTGTACCTATCCTCTCTCAGAGGCAGCCCAGTCCTGGATAAACATATGAGGTGATAGGCAGACACACAGACAGGCAGCTCAAAGGAAAATCTAATCATTTTCATGAATGGGGAAAAAAAAAGAATGGCATTGATGACTTTCTCTACATGTCTTTTTCACCTGGAAAATTCTACACTGTGGGTCAGGTGTCAGGGGTTGTAGTAAGGTCTCAAAAATCCTGACAATCTTTTTAAGGTAAAAAGGAAAATTTGGACCAGTGCGGAAGCTCACGCCTGTAATCCCAGTACTTTGGGAGGCTGAGAAGGGCAGATCACCTGACATCAGGAGTTCCAGACCAGCCTGGCCAACATGGTGAAACCCCATCTCTACTAAAAATACAAAAATTAGCGGGGCGTGGTGGTGGGTGCCTGTAGTCCCAGCTACTCGGGAGGTTGAGGCAGGAGAATCACTTGAACTCAGGAGGCAGAGGTTGCAGCGAGCCAAGAGCATGCCACTGCACTCCAGTCTGGGCGACAGAGCGACACTCTGTCTCCAAAAAAAGGGAAAAGTTTATACAGTTTCAAAAGTAAAAAGCAATGAACTAAGACATAACTATTCAACAATGAAAATTAGTTCATTCTTGTAGGTGAAAATTTATAATATCAACTGCACTTAAAATATTTACCAGCCAGCCTCATTCATCACATATTTCCTAAATAAGAATAATCAGGCAGTTTTGACAGAAAAATAAAATGTGTCCCAAAAGAAGTCCGTACCTCGAGCCAAATTTCCCAGCCAAAACCCATCAGGCTTATGAATATAAGCGCCATCAATATAAACTTTTCACACTTCAGAGATCGGCAGTTTACAAGCATTCATTTGCTCAAACATTATGTTCTTCGTCCAAAGTTGTATGTGTTTATAAAGGGAAAAAAAAAAATCAACAACATTCTCTCAACCTCCTTCCCTCCCCTCCCCACCACTCTGGCATCTCTAATTATATGTTAGGTTACTGAATAAAATTTTTCAAGCTCACAACTGAAACATCGAAAGGTAGTACACAAGGTAAAAGCCCCGTGAACACCGGATGTGGTGGCTCACGCCTGTAATCCCAACATTTCGGGAGGCTGAGACGGGCAGATCACCTGAGGTCAGGAGTTCAAGACCAGCCTGACTAACATGGAGAAACCCTATCTCTACTAAAAATACAAAATTAGCCAGGCGTGGTGGCGCATGCCTGTAATCCCAGCTACTTGAGAGGCTGAGGCAGGAGAATCGCTTGAACCCGGGAGGTGGAGGTTGCAGTGAGCCGAGATGGCGCCATTGTACTCCAGCCTGGGCAACAAGAGCGAAACTCCGTCTCAAAAAAAAAAAAAACCAAAACAGAAGGCCCCATGATCACTTCTCAGAGGTAAGCAACATTATACTTCAATGACCACGGTGTGATCCATAAGCCACACCAGCTGTCAATGTCACCTAAAGACCAAAGTGACGAACGCGCGTCACTATGGACCACGCTTGTCAGGTATCTCCAGAGATTAGTTACTATCACATGATTGTTTTGTTTCGTTTTGGATTGGGACAGAAGATAAAACCCAATTATTTTAGGTTTTAGGTTTTTTATTTGTAAAAACCCACCTAGCACATTAACTCTAGAGCTGGGATACAACTGTACTTACCTAAGAAAGATTTACTAGTTAGAGAAAGTTAGTTTAAATCCATTTTAGTTAGATGATGTGGAAAATCGGAGTGTCAACTTCTTTTTTCTTCCACCCTTTTCTAACTGCACCTTTAAAAAAATTCATTTATAATAGAATGTACCCAAAGTCATACATTGAATTTATTATAAATAATTGTACTGTCATATAACCTCTTCCAAGGCCAAGAAAGGATGCATTCCATTTGGATAATTTACCCCAACAAACCAGAAAAAAACAATTAAATATTATCTTCCACATAAAGTCTCAAACAATCACATACCAACTGTAAGCTAGCCAGACTAGCTGTTGTGTAATGAAGTGAGAAACTGTTGGTCTTGGGCAGGTAGGTGCAGGGGTCAGAGACAAGACTCTTAGACATTACATTACTCAAAAGTTAAATAACAATGAAAGTGTTTTTGGAGTTTTCTGAAAAGGTAAACCATTAACTTGGGACTTGAATAAAACTATGCCACATGTTAACATCATTCCAAACTGCAAGGTGCAAGCCATTTGGAAAAGGAAAGAGGGTCCCAGTGTGTCGTTAAGGCCTGCGAAAGTTCTGAGCTCAAAGGGCAGACCCTGTTGCCTTTGGCTGGGCTTCAAATGAAAACCTCCCATGAAGCAGCTACTATTTATCCCTAACCATTTTCTCCATGCAAATGCTGAAATAAATTGGCATCAAATGGCTGCCTACTTCACCTCTCTTAAATATCAACTTCCTCTGGCTTTCAAAAATGGAAAATTGCCAAATCCTATGTAGCGCAGATAATGAAATAGGCCTGGCCCAGGGTTCTGGGTCCATGTCTTGCCACCTTTTAATCAGCTGCCTGGAGAAAGCCACTCGACCTGTCTAAACACAGGTGGATAAAATGTGAAGGGAGGCAATACTCAGGCTTCTTCCAGGTCAAAGTCCCGGCCAGGCGCAGCAGCTCACGCCTATAATCCCAGCACTTTGGGAGGCCAAGACGGGCGGATCACTTGAGGTCAGGAGTTCAAGACCAGCCTAGCCAACATGGCGAAACCTCACCTCTACTAAAAATAAAAAAATTAGCCAGGTATAGTGGTGCATGCCTATAATTCCAGCTATTTGGGAGGCTGAGACAGAAAATCACTTGAACTGGGGAGGCAGAGGTTGCAGTGAGCCAAGATCGCCCCACTACACTCTAGCCTGGGCAACAGAGCAAGACTTTGTCTCCAAAAAAGCAAAAGGCCAGGCGCAGTGACTCACGCCTGTAATCCCAGCACTTTGGGAGGCCGAGGCGGGCGGATCACGAGGTCAGGAGATCGAGACCACGGTGAAATCCCGTCTCTATTAAAAATACAAAAAATTAGCCGGGCGTGGTGGCGGGTGCCTGTAGTCCCAGCTACTCGGAGCGGCTGAGGCAGGAGAATGACGTGAACCCGGGAGGCGGAGCTTGCAGTGAGCCGAGATTGTGCCACTGCACTTCAACCTGGGTGACAGAGCGAGACTCCATCTCAAAAAATTAAAAAAAAAAAAAAAAAAAAAAGAAAATATTAAAAAAAAAAACCAAACCAAACCAAAAAAAAAAAAAAAACACACACAAACAAACAAAGTCCCTGAGCTCCCTGGGGTACTCTTCCCCAATGGAAACCACTCCCCTCTTGTCAGAAGAGTGGCTTCCTTTGTCTCATAATCGGAAATAAATTTCTACTAAAATAATATTCACTTAATTTATACAAAATGTTAGGTACTCATGGCAGTTGGCTAGAATGAAGGATGAAAGTTCCTAACACATTTCCCTGCTGAGTCAGGCAATATGACCTTGACCATGTCACTCCAGGATATCAGATATCCAGCAGCTTGGCCCCTCACCCCCAATCACCTGGAAAGAAGTAGTCTGGATTACAACTCTGCTAGGAGGGAAGAGAACAAGGTGGAAGAGCCAATGTTGCCTCTCCTGATATAACACCTGTATACAACTACAGTCAGCCCTCTGGATCTGTGGGTTCTGCATCCATGGATTCAACCAACCTTATACCAAAAATATTCAGGGAAAAAACTGCATCTGTACTGAACATATACAGACTTTTTTTTCTGGTTATTATTCCCTAAACATTATAATGCTACTATTTAGGTAGCATTTACATTGTACTAAGTATTATAAGTAATCTAGAGATGATTTAAGATATATGGGAAGATTACATCGGTTATACGCAAATACTATGCCATTTTATATAAGGGACTTCAGCATTTGTGGATTCTGGTGTCCCCAGAGGTCCCGGAACTAATCCGCCATGGATACTGAGGGATGAGTGCACTGGAATTTATCTGGGCATCCATCGCTGTAGGTTTCTTATGAGTTTTTCATGGCTTTGCAGAGGCATATACCAATGATATGGGGCCTTCAGCTTCCTCATTGGCCAGGTGAGACACAAGCTGAGGGCAAAAGAGCATCGGGGACCAAGAAGTGAGCTTCCGTGTTCCCTGGCTTCCCGACCAATAATAAGCACCTCCACCTACTCTGTTCCTGGCCCCCTTGAACCTAAATTTGATGCGTGCCCTAGTAATCCAGCAACACACTCCCAGTGCCAGCAAGCAAGCATTCAACCAAACTGCCACTTACTAACACCATCATGCTTTCCCTTCACATCCTGGAAGATTATTATTAGACCTTCCTAAAATGTACACACTTTAAAAATCACTAACTGTTGCCTTTAATCTATGTATCTGAACTTTATCTCTCTTAAAACTTTGGACCCTTTCCTATCAGAGGAAACATCTGAGAGCATTCTGAGTCAAAAATGCTAAGAGGAAAAATGTCACATTCAGCACAGTCCTATAAGGATGTAGAAACCCACCAGTGGCCTGTGGTTCCCATTTCTGAAGAAAAAACATGCCAGAAAGTCTCTCCCCTTCTATGAGCCACACAGGGTTGCCATTATTCTTAGGACTGACTCCGGCAATCCGCAGTAAACCAGCCGAGAGATGCACTTGGACTGCCAGGGCTTATGACGATTTCTTACTTCAATTAAAATGCCTATGGATTTTATGCCAAAAGGGGAATGTTTTAAACTTGAATTATTAGCTTCCAATGACCATCCAAAGCAATGTAAAATATTTAATGCTCCACTTCATTTGTTTTGTTGAAAACTGATCATGTGCTTGAAAATTTTGGCTGCTGTGCTCATTACTGTTCAGCCACGAAGAATGCAAAAACAAGAGCAGTTTTTATTTTGATGAGCGGCAGCCATTATATCCTAAGTGTTCATCTTCACCACAAGCCATCATTTATTGAGGGCCTAATACATACATATTCTTTCAAGTTGCTTTACATATATTGATCCACTCAGTCTAGTCTATCAGCATGCATTTACTGAGCACCTTCTAAGTGTCATGCATCAATCTGGGCATTAGAAATAAAAAGTGAGGAGCAAGTCCAAGGCAATGGCCCCATGGAGAAAGCAGATCATCAAATAAGCAGTTACTATGCAATGCAGTAAATGCTGTGATGGAGAAAACAGGTTATTAAAAATAATAAAAATGATATATTAGAGGCCAGGCACAGTGTCTCTGCCCTATAAACTCAGAGCTTTGGAAGGCCGAGGTGGGAGGATTGCTTGAGCCCAGGAGTTCAAGGTTACAGTGAGCTATGACCGTGCCACTGCACTCCAGCCTGGGAAACAGAGTAAGACCCTGTCTCTAAAATATAAATATATATATATATACATATATATGTAAATATATATAAATATATGTAAATATATATAAATATATGTACATATATATAAATATATATGTAAATATATATGTAAATATATATAAATATATATGTAAATATATAAATATATATGTAAATATATATAAATATATGTAAATATATAAATATATATGTAAATATATAAATATATATGTAAATATATATACACATACACACACATATATAACATATATACATATATATATTTTAGACACATGACACTAAGTAGGTGTTCAGTAAATGCATAATATATCTATCTATAGACTAGAAACACAGACAGATATTAGCTAGTGACTGCATGTCAGATGTTTAAAGCCATGTCTGTAATTCTCACAACACTCTACCAGGGTAGATGTCTCCCCACTTTCCAAATGAGCATTCTGAGGTTCTTCCACACTGCACACTGCTTCTCTAACAGCATCATCATCGGCATCATCGTTTGCATCCTACATCCCCATTCTGGTCTCAAAATTGCAGCTGCCAAACTGCATTACTGAGGCATGCATTAATCCCGATATTGATCATAGATACCAATTTGCAGGAAGTCTATGGCACCCTGCACACTGTGGGGAGAAAGGACCACAACAACTCCAAACCACAGGGCACACCCCAAAGAAACTCACAAGCTGGCTGCAAAGAGCAATACAAGACTAATAAACATAAAACAGGATGGAACATGTCACTGGGCAGTCTATGGTCATGGACAAAGAGAGTCTCAGAGAAGTCACTTGACTTTAAAAGGGGAAACTCATTGTTGAAGGATTCATTAAGGAAGTAGGACTTAGGTCTTAGGATCATATAAGGTCAGATGGTGCAATAGGAAAGAAGGCCAGTCCCTCAGGAAAGCAGTGTACACAGAGAGGTGCCCAGGAGGCTCGCAGGTTAGGCTGAACAATGGCCAAGGGTGTAACTAGAGCCCGACAATGGGGCAAGTCAGCCTGCAGCTGCCCGAGGTGCCAACTGATAAAGAGATGCTAGGGCATCCTGGGGCATTAAAACAACTCGGTATAATAGCAGATTTATAAGAACTCCTCCCAGAGACTATTACACATGATAGAGGCAGTTCTTTGTTCCACCTCCTAGGACAGAGGGTGAGACCCTAAAGGGCCTCCAGGAGCCAAAATTGAAGGCCACCAAGCACTCTTCTAAAGATAACAAGTGCATCGGCTGCAGGGACTTGCTTCTGCTTGGAGGGTGTGCCAGCTCAAGGTCAGGGCTGCATTATTCAGAATCATAGTGGAGGCTGAATGCTGTCAGCAACCCTTCTCCCCATGACCCTTTTCCTATAAGGCATCCCCTCCCAAAGCTGGTAAACAGAAACTTAAAGAATATAGACTTGCCGGCCAAGTTATTAGCTTGCCTGGGGCACCCAGATGTCTCAGCCAGTCTACAGATAATATCTATATTTGTTTAACTCTCTACTGCTGATAAACTACTTTTGCAAGTTAGATTATTTTTACAACAGCCATGAAAAAAGCACTAGACCTCTCATATTATAGAGGAAAATCCTGAGTGTCAGAGTGGGTAAATGGCCTGTTCAAGAAAACTAGCAAGTTGCAGAGCCAGGTTTTGGACCAGGGTATCTGTCCAGTGGCCCATCTGCTCTATTACTGCTACAGATGGACTGCTGCAATAGTTGTAATACTTTATAAAGTTCCTGACAGTTGACAGACAGCTTTTACAGAAGTCTTAGGCAGTACACACAAATACGAACATTTTCAATTTTCCTAAAAGTAAAATAATGTTAACAATAATACTTGTACTCTACTTCTTTAAAAACCCATCTTTCCTCCTGGCTATGTACTTTGTCTCACTACATTTATAAGGTAAGTGAATCGTTATTATTTAGATGACTGCTAAAGATATGTAAGTCTTTTTTTTTTTTTTTTTTTTTGAGACAGAGTCTCGCTGTGTCACCCAGGGTGGAGTGCAGTGGCGCAATCTCTGCTCACTGCAATCTCCACCCACTGCAATCTCCGCCTCCCAGGTTCAAGCAATTCTCATGCCTCAGCCTCCCAAATAGCTGGGACTACAGGCGCGCGCCACCACACCTGGCCAAGTGAAGTCTTAAATCTTAGATAATTTTTTTTGTATTTTTAGTAGAGACAGGGGTTCACTATGTTAGCCAGGCTGGTCTTGAACTCCTGACCTCGTGATCCGCCCACCTCAGCCTCCCAAAAGTGCCGGGATTACAGGTGTGAGCCACCACGCCTGGCCAAGTAAAGTCTTAAATCTTAGATACTGGTCTGCTAGTAATTCACTGCTTAGAATGACCTTGCATTTGTGCCACATATCTGCCCATTTCCATTTTCCTGCCACCAAACTCCTGCCTCCACTCCCAGTCTTCCCTCAGTGACACGTGATGTCATATAAGCAGCATCTTCCTACATGTCCATCTTACATTAGGACTTGTTTTCAGGAAGTGGCTACATCCAAGGCAGACATAAAATCACAAGACTTGAAAAATTTTCCAAAAAACAATCATTCACTCATTTTTTGGCAAAAACAATAGCAGTTGTGAGTCTGTACATTTCATTTTTAAAAACTTCAGACTTCCAGTTTTTCAGAGCATTTCTTTAAAATTCCTAGGTCACATAAATTATTTAATAAACAATTTGTCAATTTGTCTTGCACAGTGGGGAGAACGTTACACACAGAAATGTACACTGAACGAATCAAAGTGCTAGTGACAAATAAGCAAGCCACCTCCCTCCCCTCATCATCACGCCCACGAAATAAAGATCAAAAACTCCCTTCGCCAACCACAGGGAGGCCTCTTTTTCTATTTCTTTCTCATAACACATAATTGTAACAAAAAATCACAATGAAAATAAGGTCAATATACTTAGTCCATAATATAATAATCTCAACTAATTTTAGTCATCTCTCTAACAACACTTAAATGATCAGGCCACACTATGCAAATCAAATTAAAATTTTTTTTTTGCTTTTTTCTTCCAGTCCCAAAGGAAAACTCCAAATACCACTCATCTTGCTGAAAACCACAGGAAAGTTATTTAATTCCAGTTAAACCAAGTATTTCACCCGCACACTCTTAAACTTTAATCTTAAACATATCCATGAAATGTGATTTTTGAAGAGCTTTCCTTATTTACTCACCAGATCATCAATATACAGAAAGCTCTTCCTAAGCACAGGCCCCCATCGATGTTTTCAGTCAATACTAAATATTTAAAGAAATATTCAGCTACAGTAACTTTTTAAAAAATTCTACACTACCGTTTGAATTTAAAAAAAAATTTAGTTAAGCTTAGTTTCCATAATTCTCATTAGGTAATCCAGGATGTGGGTGTTTTTTAATTTCCTTTTCATGGAGAAAAAGGAAGCTTTGTATCGGGACATCAGATGTATATGGGAAAATACATATTTCAATGCACATGTAAGTAAATACATATTTTGTTTGTTTAAAGATCCTTTTGCCTACTCCACTCACAATGTAAATACACCACAGTCAAATTCTATAAATTCAGTTTTAAATGTACGTATGAAAACTAGGTTTTCTACTAAAGTTGACCAGAGCCCAAAACACTCTGTCTAATACACAGTCAAAGGAAACAGCAATCAGCCCTTAGATGCCCCGAAAGAAACCATTCTTTGTTTACCTAGAAACTGAAAGATTTTACACTGAGAATCACAGCTGCTACAGCAATGGAGGTATGCTCTGAATCCAGATAGCCATATTAGACTCTCATTGATTTGTTAAAAATTTAACATTGTAAATGAAACCAAAGCAACCACCAACACCAACCAGGTAATTAAATTCCTGGTTGGAAGAAGTTTCAAAATCCAAGCCCAACATCAACATCTGGCAAGTCTCCATTTACCACCTACCAATACTTGCTCACATTACACTGAAAATTTAGATACAAGGTAAAGTACTAAGATTTTTAAAACCTATTAATTAGTTTGTATCCTCCATTTAAATCACACATAAAAGCTAACTGCAATTGCAATTATCATCTTAGTGTTTGTCCTGTTGTCACAGAAGGGCAAGCGCTGACAAGAGTTAGCGCGAACAATTAAATCTGATTTTGTCCAGGGGACTTGATCAATATACTGTGCATCATAATCTAGCCCTGAACTGCTGCCTCTCCTCCACCCCCAGGCCCTTGGATCAGGCGGTTTACCGCTGGGTTAGTAACTCTTTTCTCTATGATTTGCGCATCTCCAGAAAGGGCGAGGGAGACGCCTGATTCAAACTGCATTTGTTTATCACCCAATGGCCCCATCGTTATGCATTTCCACAATCCAGGAGGGTACGCTTCTGGCACCCCCTTTACCTGCCAAGTTCCTCGCCGGTGTCGTAGTAATCATCCACGTTTTCCTGCCTGAACACAGTCATGATAATCTGTCACGCCTCACCAAAGCCCAGCGCACTTCAGCTCCGCTTCCCAGACCATCACCACCGCTCCTGCGCCTCCGTGGCCCCCTCATGCATCAGTCTCCAGTCCTTTTGGAAAAAAAAAAGGCAATAATAATAGTAAAATGGCAACCCCAAAAGGAAGTAGACCTCCCCGGCGCTAAGACTCCGCTCGCTGAAGACCGGGTCTCCAGAGCTGCCCCTCCTCGCGGGGTGGAGAGGAGCACTCACCCTTTGTTAAAGCTGGGCGGCCAGGGACGCCCCCGACCCCTCAGCCCCGCGCGCGCGTGGGGCCGGGCACCACGGCACCCCGAGGTCCGCGTCCCCGAACGCTGGGCGGTCTGTTCGGATCAGAACCGGCTCCGGAAGTGACTGGCCTCCCCGCCTCCCCTTTCTCTGCACACACGCCCACCCAGCTTTCCCACCTTCAGGGACGCCGCGGAAGAATGAAGCCCTCACCCAGACGGAACGCGCCTCGCTGGAAGCATCTCTCTCCAGCCTGCGGCAACAGTGGCACCTCCGCGCCACCTCTCGGCTCCCGCGCCTCTCCTAACACCGTGGCCACCCTCTCCCCTTCCCCGAGCGAGGCAGTCCCCAGAGCCACATTCCTGGCGACTCCCTCTCCGTTACCCGGCCGACCCGGCGTGCGGCCGCCCGGGGGAGCAAGGGAGGGAAGGGAGCGGCCCACCGAGGCGCGGCCGTCAGCTCCAGATCCCCGCGCCCCGACACAAAGCGCCTGGTCGGGCCGGCGCCACCTGTTCTCACCCGGCCCGCGGGCTGGGGAAGCCTCCCGGCTGCGATCGCACTTCTCCCCGAAGCCAAGTTTCCCTCCTCCTTGGCCTTCCCAGTTGCTCGAGGCACTGCCCGGGCAAACCCCACCGCGCCCTGGCCGGGAAAGCAAAAGCTGGCGCCGGGGGTCGCGGGGACCGGGGAGCCGCGCCTGGCTACTCACCCGGGCGCCTGGGAGCTCCCCCGGTCCCTCTGGAGCGCTGTCGGAGGCCGACCGTAGGCGCCAGCGCCGAGACTAGCCGGGCGGCGGCGGGAACACAGCTAGGGAGGGAGTGGGGGGCGCAGATCCAGCCCAGGCGCCGGCTCCAGACCCTGCCGCTGCGAGGGTTGCCGAGTCCCCTCCGCGGAGGGAACAAAGTCCCCGGCGTTGGCTCGGCCCGGCTGTCCTGCTCCGACTCCAGAGCAGCCTCTCGGCTCCTTGCCGCCTTTTGGGCGGAGGGCGGCCGGCAGGCGGCCAATGGGGACCCTGCAAGCGGGCTGGCGGCGCGGCCCACCCACCTCAGACCTGCCCTGCCGGGCCGGCGCTGCGGGTTCTGCGCGGCGCTCGCTGCTCCTCCCAGCTCCGCGCTCCGGGCTCGCTGGCGCGCTCTACCGCGCACACCCCGCACACACCCACTCGCCCCACACCCACGCCGGCCGGGGTGCCAGTGCGTCCGGCCGGAACGCGGGCGCCCCACCTGTGACACATTGCTAAGCTGCCCTCTGACTGGGTTCTAGGGAAACACGGTTCTTTCGTCCCGAGATGTGTACTGGGATCCCAGCTTGTGCCGGGCATGGTGCTCGGTATGGGAAAATCACATAGAACAAAACATTTTTTTAAATCCCTGCCCTCTGGAAACCTGCATTCTGGTGGGACAGATAGATAATAAATATCTAAGCTAATTAATAAGGTAATTTTGGAGGATCAGTCCTACGTTAACCACGAAACAGGTTAATGGAATAGAAAACGGCAGGAAGGGAGCGGACCTCATTAGACTGGGTTCCTCTGCCGGACTGGTGTTGGAGCTGAGGTTTGAGGACAAGAAGGTTTGCAATCTGAAGAAAGGGTTGAGGTCTCCGAGAACCAAAGAAGCAACAGAGACGAAGAGTTTATTTGTGCTATCCCATATGCTATTGGCTATTGTTGAGCTGAAATGTAGCTAGCCCCAAATTAATTGTGCTGTAAGTGTAAAATACACATTAGAGTCCAAGACAGTATGGATATGAGAATGAAAAATATCTCATGAATATTTTTATATTCATTACACTTTCAAATGATAGTCTTTTGGATACGTTGGGTTAAACAAACTATATTATTAAAATTAATTTCACCTGTTTACTTTCTTTTTTGAGACGGAGTCTCGCTCTGTCGCCAGGCTGGAGTGTAGTGGCGCGATCTCGGCTCACTGCAACCTCCGCCTCCAGGGTTCAAGCGATTCTCCTGCCTCAGCCTCCCCAGTAGCTGGGGACTACAGTCGCGCGTCACCATGCCCAGCTAATTTTTGTATTTTTAGTAGAGACGGGGTTTCACCGTGTCGGCCAGGATGGTCTCCGTCTGTTGACCTCGTGATCCGCCCGCCTCGGCCTCCCAAAGTGCTGGGATTACAGGCGTGAGCCACTGCGCCCGGCCTCACCTGTTTACGTTTTAAAAGGTGGCTACTAGAAAATATAACAGTACCTATGTGGCTTGCATGAGATTTCTGAGGACTGTGCTGGTCTACACAAAGATCCCATATCCACTGGAGACCTCTACCCACTTTCTCTAATTCCCACCCCATGCTCCCACCAAATGTTTGGGTGGGGACGAAGAAGGGTTGATTCCCCACATCCCACTGCTGGAGAACCCCAAACGGAGAAAAGCTTCTAAAGGGAAATCTATTTTACTGCCTAGAATGATGAAAACTGACAGATGAAGAGATTTCTGATCCACACCGTTGTTCAAATCCCCAGGCTTTCTAAACTGAGTTGGTTCAAATCTCTGTGGTTCAACAGAAATTTTCAACTGTGAATATTTTGACCTCTTGAAAACAAGGCAAAACAAAAGAATGCCCCTCAGGCCTTATGTCAAATCCTAGTCTTTTATTTTTTTATTATTTTTTGAGACGGGGTTTCGCTCTTGTGGCCCAGACTGGAGTGCAGTTGTGAAATCTCGGCTCACTGCAAACTCCGCCTCCCGGGTTCAAGCGATTCTCCTGCCTCAGGCTACCCAGTAGCTGGGATTACAGGCATGTGACTATGCCCGGCTAATTTTGTATTTTTAGTAGAGACGTGGTTTCACCATGTTGGCCAGGCTGGTCTTGAACTCCTGACCTCAGGTGATCCTCCCGGCTTGGCCTCCCAAAGTGCTGGGATTACAGGCGTGAGCCACTGCGCCCAGCCAAATCTTAGTCTTAAATAACATTGCATTAATGACCCACAGGAAGGGCACACAGGAATCAAGGGGAAGTCCCCAAACTGAGAGATGGTATTAGCTTAAGCGGTGAGCTTGATAATACAAAAGGGTCTTGAGAGGTGAGAAATACAGTCAAAAATAACAAAAAAAAAAGAGTGACTCATCTGGGAAAATGCAAATAAATACATCTGTTAGGAGAAAAAATTTAAAACACAGATGTTTGGGATAAACTTGGAAGGTGTTTATGGATGACTGCCATATGGGCAATATTTATTTTCTGCAAAATAAAAAATATATTTTCCGAGGCAATTAAAAGGATTGAATCTATTTGGCAGCTAGAATGTCTTAACTACCCTAATGGACAATGATGTTCACCGGAGATTATCTGGAGTAGTGAAAAAGAGCATGAAATTTGGAGTCACAAAATTAGATCTAGTATTGGTGGAACCATTTAACAGCTTAATAACCTTGGATGAGTCACTAACCCCCGAGCTTTACGTGTGCACCAATTTAGACAAGCATTTTAGAAAGGGGAAATGTGGTCATTTAAAAACATATTCACAAATTCTTTGACACTCCCCCAATCAATAGGTGGAGTCTAATTCCCCTCTCAATAAATATGCACCAACCCTATCTGCTTGCTTCTAAGAAGAGGTAGTGGCAGTGGCACAGTGTAATTTATTTCCAAGGTTAGGTCATAAGGCATTAGAGCTTCTGCCTGCTTGCTTCTCTCTCTCTCTCTCTCTCTCTTTCCCTCCCTCCCTCTCCCCCTCCACCCACTCTAAAGCCTTCAGCTGTCATGATTACCCTAGGGCTGCCGTGTAGAGACATGTGACAAGACCACAGAAAGAACGAGAGATGTCCAGAGAAGCCAGCTGTCCAGCTCCACCCTCACTCCCAGTTGTTTATATCTTCCAGTTCAAGTTCTGTGAGCAAAATCAATGACTTTTAATGTTTTAAGTCATTATTTCAGAGTGGTTTGTTATGTAGCAATAGAATATGTTTTTAAAAAGAAAAAATAAGAAAACTTAACTCTTAACACATACCAGGTTCCAGACAGACTAAATAATTCTCTCAATTAATCTTTGAATAAATTAGTGGGGTTTTTATTTAATAAATAAATAAATAAGTGGTTATTTCCACTTTATATGTAAACGTCTCAGTTTCATCACCTGTGAAATGAGGATGATTATAGACTCTTACATATTCCTTGGGTTTGTTGGGAGAATCTAAAGAGATGATGCATGAAACAGGACTTTGTACATTATAAAATACATCAGAATGTTGGATATTTTATTTTCTGTTATGTCCCTAGCAAAAAGGACTCAGAGAGGCATCTCATACATAGAAGGCAACAATATAAGAAGCCACAAATTATGAGATGCCAGTTGAGAAGGACTTCTATAAAAATAATTATGATACAGACTGGATTATAATAATCATGGCGATAATATTTTAAACAAACCCAAGTGTAGATTTTAGAACATTATTTTACAGCCGTATTAGGGTAAAATAACTGTTGCTATAAGACCCAACAAGGGCCGGGCGCGGTGGCTCACGCTTGTAATCCCAGCACTTTGGGAGGCTGAGGCGGGTGGATCACGAGGTCAGGAGATTGAGACCACGGTGAAACCTCGTCTCTACTAAAAATACAAAAAATTAGCCGGGCGTGGTGGCAGGCGCCTGTAGTCCCAGCTACTCGGAGAGGCTGTGGCAGGAGAATGGCGTGAACCTGGGAGGCAGAGCTTGCAGTGAGCCGAGATTGCGCCACTGCACTCCAGCCTGGGCGACAAAGCGAGACTCCGTCTCAAAAAAAAAAAAAAACAAAAAAACAAAAAAAGACCCAACAAATCTCAGAGGTTTAACACATTAAAAATGTGTTAATTGCTCTCAGCACAAAGGTTTGCAGGGCATAAGCAGAGATCGGCTCCACAGTCGTCATTCAGAAACCCAGATTTCTGCCATCTAATGAATCCCTGCTCCTCCAGTGTAAGTTCCTCAGTTGATCTTTTCCATCTTTTGGCTGACGAGAGAAGAGATAATACAGGGAAGATTGCACTGAAGGTTTATGTAGGAGGTCAGATTTGAAGTCTGAAACAACCATTTTCTGGCAAGATGTTCTCAGCTCAATCAAAGTGGATCATATTATCTCAGTTCCACCTTTTGGTTGATTTTTTGTAACATGGCTTTGGTTTTATCAAGGGCTAATATTTTTAAGAACGTTTCGCACTTTGGGAGGCCGAGGCGGGCAGATCACGAGGTCAGGAGATCGAGACCATCCTAGCTAACACAGTGAAACCCCGTTTCTACTAAAAATACAAAAAATTAGCCAGGCGTGGTGGCGGGTGCCTGTAGTCCCAGCTACTCGGGAGGCTGAGGCAGGAGAATGGCATGAACCTGGGAGGCAAAGCTTGCAGTGAGCCAAGATTGTGCCCCTGCACTCCAGCCTGGATGACAGAGCAAGACTCCGTCTCAAAAAAAAAAAAAAAAAAGAATGTTTCTGCATTGCGGTTTCACTGTTAAAGATTCTGTCCATTATGCAGTTGAGAGCCTCTGATAGAGGTAGTCACATGACTGATTCCAGTTCCTCCCAGCATTGAGTGCTAAAAGTATTCATTTCTTCTCACCAAATCATATTTTCTTTTATCAGGCAAAAGTATAGAACTCATTCTGTTTCTCATTTTGCCTTGGATTCGCCAGAAAGCATGTGGCAAGCTCAGAAAGCACAAACCTCCATCTAATGCCCAATTTACCGCCTTCTCTGATCCCATCCGTAAGCATTTTTTGAGTATGTAGTGTCCACCAGATGTTAGGGATGCAGATATAAGAGAAACATTCTCTGTCCTCAGGTAACTCAGCCTGATGAGGGAGACAGATCAACGAATAGACCTGCAATTGTGCTAAATATAATCCATTCGTCGCTCTACATCTAATCTACTCTCTGAGCAGTAAGATTATTTTAACGCATTCCTTGTCCTCTGGTTGCTGGTAGGTTTAGCTAATGGGGCACCTGACATGAGATGAAGGAGAAGGAAGGAGAATGAAGCCAAGATAGTCATTCCTCTGCTCTCCTTCCTGCAAGATTGCCTCAGTCCACAGCCAAACAGGTTGCTGCTCCTCACCAGGTCCCCTCTTTTACCTGGTTTTCTCTTTCTGGGTTTTGGTAACCACTCTCTCTCCTTTGTCTCTTCGAGCCTAGGGTTGGTGCCAGCTCTGCTATTACTAACTTGGGTTCCTGCTCCATCCCTTATGGTACCCCTGCAACTCTCTCACACCTCCCTGAATTGTCCTAATTTGAGCACTCCATCTCTGCCCTCTGGACCCCTGAGTGACAGCATAATGAGAAAGGAGTCTCAGAAGATGATGAAAACAAGCAGGGAGAGTGCTTAATTCAGATAAGGGCCGGTGGAGGGTGAGGGTGGAGGGAAGGCTGGGATTTCAGGGAAGTTTCGTAGAGAAGCCGACATCTCATGAAAAATTTGAAAAGAGATTAAGAGTAAGCAGGATAAAATGGTGGACAATTGGGGTGGTGGGTTGTGGGACAGTGGGGATTGGAAAGGAGGGCATCTAGGCGAGGAAAACAGCAAGGGTACAATCCTGGATATGAGAAAGACTATGACTCATTCAGGCATCTGTAGGTAATCACAACCAAGGCAAGGAAATGGCAAGAGGCAAGAGTGGAGAGGAGAAGGGTCTCTTCCATCATGCCCAGAACTCGGATGAGATGAAGGGGTGAACCAAGGTAGAGCTTGAAGGTCCTTGTCCATCACGCTCAGCATGTGGCTGTATCACTCTGAAGATAGTTAATTAGTACTAATTTAGCACAGATGGTGGGTATAGAAAATAATGAGATACTTTAAGGCGGTAGAAATCACAGGACCTGGGAGCTTGGTACTTGAGGAAAAGGACACAGAAAAATGAGATACTTTAAGGAGGTAGAAATCACAGGACCTGGGACCTTGGTACTTGAGGAAAAGTGACACCCCAAGGTTTGGTTGAGTGATTAGGTACATCTTGCTGCCATGTAGGCTGAAATACAGGTATACATGCAGTTTTGGGAGTGAAGATGAGGTCAGTCTTAGGGTTACAAAGATTGAGTTACCCATGGGGCATCTAGATGATGTCCAGGAGATGTCTGGGAGATGGGTGATGGGTACCTGAGGGATGGGGAGAAAGTGAACCTGGTGTATATTCCAGGGGGGCTGCAGGCATAGAAGAGGATGAGGACACCTAAGGACAGGGTGTGAAGGATTGAAAAGAAGAGTACTAGTGGCAGAACCTTGGAACAGTAGCATATGAACCCAGGCAAATACAGAGGGGCAAGAATGCCTGGCCAGTAGCTGGAGCTTGCCAGTTGATCTGATGAGCAGCTAAGGGGTTTTGTTTTGTTTGTTTGTTTCTTGGGCAGAGAACAGGTGGAGCCAGAATGGGTACCATCAATGCGTGGTGAATTAAGACTTCCTGCATATGGAGTGCCTCATTATGCTTCCGGCATACAGTATTTATCGCATCATGAAGATTTGCTGTCTTCTTGGTCTGGTAGGTCCCTAACTTCCTTATCTATGCTTAACACATCCTATGATTTTCCTTCATTCCATTTTCTTTTTCAGAGCAGAAATGAATATTCACAAACAAAATAGCAAATGCACATTATTACTCACTTCCTGCTGAGCTGTGAGTGATTTGCAGTATCTCTCAGATACCTTCTCCCAAGATTTCTCCAGTCTCCCAGCCCTTTTGTAGTGCAAGGTTTTAAAGATGAGGGGCTTCACATTACCTGCCTGGCCATCTGAACTAGTTTTTGATCCCAGTTTTAAGGCGCCATTGCCTGTGTTTTTTGCCTGTCCTCCCTAGTCCTACTTTCTCTCTGGCTCAGGTTTTTTTTTCCCCCAATTTTCATGTATTGTGCCCTGTGGTATTGAATGCATTAAATTCTTTGCAAAAACAGGCAGTGTGCAAATATGCACTTACAAGTCACTGACCAGTGATCTGGCGTTACAGGTTTACTTTTCCCTTTAGCCTAATTTCTTTTATGCCTGGACCAATTTCATTTAGGTTCTGTCACTACCTGAAGCAAAAGATTGGTAACACTAAACAGCATTTGTAAAACTCAAGACTCAGAATGTCAATCAGGTTCCTAACTGAATTGTCACGGAGGTGCCTCGTAGTAGTGTATGTGTCACTCATTTTGCTAGCATGTGCAAATTTAGCTTTTGTATAACATGTACACAGGACTCATTGGCTATTGAGATTTTATGCAGTTGGCTACCAGATTCTACATTTCCTTGTAAGAATATTTGAATATATTAGTTGGCCCCAAAATAATGGCAAAAACCACAATCACTTTTGCACTAACCTAATAATTGAAAAGGAGAATAAGACACTCAAAAGAGTTTCTTTCTGTTTTGTCAAATAAACATCAAGCAAGACGGAAACATGTCACCCAGAAAGAAGCGGTCAGCATTATTCATCCATTAGAAATGGATGTACCAATCATAATTACAGATAAAATCTGAACTTATATCTGCATTGATTTATTTTCTATTGCTTCTAATTTTTTTTCTCTTCCGATGACTAATGAACCTCTTTCAGACCATCCAACTTAACACCATTGATTTCTATTTATTTTCCTTTCAGCAAAAATTATGGTAAAAATATTTTCAGTCAGTATCAAAATTCATCTTTTTGAGTTGGATAGGTATTAAATATTACAGAAGATTCAATATCAGTGAAAGCCTCTAGGTTTCCTGGCATGGTTTCATGAAATAAAAGTCCCATTACTCAAGCCAGTAAAGTGATTTACAGCCTTACTCATAGCACTTTGGTAGGATTTATAGAAACATTGCTTTTAAAAAAAGACAAATTTGCCATAAATTTTTCCAAAAGGTTCTGTCAGTTTGAAGATTTGCAAAGACAGCAATAATCTTTGATCAATTCAATGCTGTATTCACATACCAAGAGCTCTAAACGCACACACCTATAAAATTGGTGTCTTCTGTTTATATAGACTTAATATGTCCAAATAGACTCTTTTTTGACAACCATATCAAAATATGGGTGCAATTTAACGTGTTGATTAAGCATTTTCTATTATTTTCTCTCTCTCTCTTTTTTTTTTTTTAATGTTTCTGACAACGTCTCTCACTCTGTCACCCAAGCTGGAGTGCAGTGACGTGATTACGGCCCACTGTAGCCTCAACCTCCCAGGCTCAAGCAATCCTTTCTCCTCAGCCTCTCAAGTAGCTGGGACTATAGCTATGCAACACCACGCCTGGCTAATTTTTTATTTTTTGTAGAGATGAGGTCTCTCTGTGTTAACCAGGATGGTCTTAAACCAAGCGATCCTCCTGCTTTGGTCTCCCGAAGTGTTGGGATTATAGGCATGAGCCACCACACCAGGCCTCATTTAATTATTTATTGAGTAACAAGGATAGCAGTGAAAAAGACACAGGGAAAAGGCCAGGCATGGTGGCTCACGCCTGTAATCTCAGCACTTTGGGAGGACAAGGCGGGTGGATCATGAGATCAGGAGATCGAGACCATCCTGGCTAATGTGGTGAAACCCCGACTCTACTAAAAATACAAAAAATTAGCCGGGCGTGGTGGTGGGTGCCTGTAGTCCCAGCTACTCAGGAGGCTGAGGCAGGAGAATGGCGTGAACCCGGGAGGTGGGGCTTGCAGTGAGCCGCAATCACGCCACTGCACTCGAGCCTGGGTGACAGAACAAGACTCCATCTCAAAAAAAAAAAAAAAAAGACCCAGGGATTTGTGATGTAGAAGCACTGCGATCACATGTTGTATTTCTTTAGACTCCTCTTAAAGAAAGGCTGTACTTGGGTTTTTTTTTTAATTTCCTGCTTACATTTCTTAAAATAAAGTCAGGAAGTGGAACTCCCTAACTACAACCAATCCCCTAATCCAGGTTATAAGAAAGGCAAAACAGTTGAAAATGCATTGCCCGTCTCTTCTGCCCACCTTCACTCCACTTCCCTCCTTTTAGTCTACCTCACCCTCTTAAGCTTTAAAAAATACCCCTACAATCCTATCCAAGCTTTTGCACGTGTGATTAATTTTTCAAGTATTAACAGATTATTTCATCTATTACAAAGTTATATCTTAAATACATCTTTTTAAAAAGCTATATCTTAAATACATCTTTTAAAAATGTTTCTTGACTTTGGAGTAATTTGATTAGGCATTTAATTGTAGGCCACATTATAAGCTTTTAAGAAACTTGTAGGCTCACTGAGCATTACAAGTCTATGTCTTTTAGAAATTTGTGTGTTACCGCTCCTGTTCAACATAGTGCTGGAAGTTCTGGCCAGAGCAATCAGGCAGGAGAAGGAAATAAAAGGTATTCAATTAGGAAAAGAGGAAGTCAAATTGTCCCTGTTTGCAGATGACATGATTGCATATCTAGAAAACCCCATTGTCTCAGCCCAAAATCTCCTTAAGCTGATTAGCAACTTCAGCGAAGTCTCAGGATACAAAATTAATGTACAAAAATCACAAGCATTCTTGTACACCAATAACAGACAAACAGAGAGCCAAATCATGAGTGAACTCCCATTCACAATTGCTTCAAAGAGAATAAAATACCTAGGAATCCAACTTACAAGGGATGTGAAGGACCTCTTCAAGGAGAACTACAAACCACTGCTCAATGAAATAAAAGAGGATACAAACAAATGGAAGAACATTCCATGCTCATGGGTTGGAAGAATCAATATCGTGAAAATGGCCATACTGCCCAAGGTAATTTATAGATTCAATGCCATCCCCATCAAGCTACCAATGACTTTCTTCACAGAATTGGAAAAAACTACTTTAAAGTTCATATGGAACCAAAAAAGAGCCCGCATCGCCAAGTCAATCCTAAGCCAAAAGAACAAAGCTGGAGGCATCACGCTACCTGACTTTAAACTATACTACAAGGCTACAGTAACCAAAACAGCATGGTACTGGTACCACAACAGAGACATAGATCAATGGAACAGAACAGAGCCCTCAGAAATGATGCCGCATAGCTACAACTATCTGATCTTTGACAAACCTGACAAAAACAAGAAATGGGGAAAGGATTCCCTATTTAATAAATGGTGCTGGGAAAACTGGCTAGCCATATGTAGAAAGCTGCAACTGGATCCCTTCCTTACACCTTATACAAAAATTAATTCAAGATGGATTAAAGACTTATATGTTAGACCTAAAACCATTAAAATCCTACAAGAAAACCTAGGCAATACCATTCAGGACATAGGCGTGGGCAAGGACTTCATGTCTAAAACACCAAAAGCAATGGCAACAAAAGCCAAAATCGACAAATGGGATCTCATTAAACTAAAGAGCTTCTGCACAGCAAAAGAAACTATAATCAGAATGAACAGGCAACCTACAAAATGGGAGAAAATTTTTGCAACCTACTCATCTGACAAAGGGCTAATATCCAGAATCTATAATGAACTCAAACAAATTTACAAGAAAAAAACAAACAACCCCATCAAAAAGTGGGCAGAGGACATGAACAGACACTTCTCAAAAGAAGACATTTATGCAGCCAGAAAACACATGAAGAAATGCTCATCATCACTGGCCATCAGAGAAATGCAAATCAAAACCACAGTGAGATACCATCTCACACCAGTTAGAATGGCCATCATTAAAAAATCAGGAAACAACAGGTGCTGGAGGGGATGTGGAGAAATAGGAACACTTTTACACTGTTGGTGGGACTGTAAACTAGTTCAACCATTGTGGAAGTCAGTGTGGCGATTCCTCAGGGATCTCGAACTAGAAATACCATTTGACCCAGCCATCCCATTACTGGGTATATACCCAAAGGACTATAAATCATGCTGCTATAAAGACACATGCACACGTATGTTTATTGCGGCACTATTCACAATAGCAAAGAGTTGGAACCAACCCAAATGTCCAACAACGATAGACTGGATTAAGAAAATGTGGCACATATACACCATGGAATACTATGCAGCCATAAAAAATGATGAGTTCGTGTCCTTTGTAGGGACATGGATGAAACTGGAAAACATCATTCTCAGTAAACTATCGCAAGGACAAAAAACCAAACACCGCATGTTCTCTCTCATAGGTGGGAATTGAACAATGAGAACTCATGGACACAGGAAGGGGAACATCACACTCCGGGGACTGTTGTGGGGTGGGGGGAGGGGGGAGGGACAGCATTAGGAGATACACCTAATGCTAAATAACGAGTTAATGGGTGCAGGAAATCAACATGGCACATGGATACATATGTAACAAACCTGCACAGTGGCCTACCCTAAAACCGCCTATATAATCTCAGCACTTTGGGAGGCCAAGGTGGGCGGATCACCTGAGGTCGGGAGTTCGAGACCAGCCTGACCAACATGGAGAAACCCCGTCTCTACTAAAAATACAAAATTAGCCAGGTGTGGTGGTGCATGCCTGTAATCCCAGCTACTCAGGAAGGCTGAGGCAGAAGAATCGCTTGAATCCGGGAGGCAGAGGTTGTGGTGAGCCAAGATTGTGCCATTGTACTCCAGCCTGGGCAACAAAAGCAAAACTGTCTCAAAAAAAAAAAAAAAAAAAAAAAAAAAGAAAAGAAATTTGTGTCTTAGAATACCTCAAAAAGTTCAGGAGTGTGGGACTAGGCACACAGGCAATATTTAATTCTGGATTAATTGCTTTTTTTTTTTTTTTTTTGAGACGGAGTTTCGCTCCTTTTTCCCAGGCTGGAGGGCAATGGCGCGATCTTGGCTCACCGCAACCTCCACCTCCTGCGTTCAAGCGATTCTCCTGCCTCAGCTTCCCGAGTAGCTGGGATTGCAGGCATGCACCTACCATGCCTGGCTAATTTTGCATTTTTAGTAGAGACAGGGTTTCTCCATGTGAGTCCGGCTGGTCTCGAACACCCAACCTCAGGTAATCCACCTGCCTCGGCTCCCAAAGTGCTGGGATTATAGGCATGAGCCAATGCGCATGGCCTTAACTGCTTTTTAGTGTAATGAATTAACTACAATAACGTCCTGATATACAGGTGGTCTTTACTTGTAACCAAAATGCATTTCAGGAAACTTGAGCATTATGCAGTTCTTGGTATAACAGAAAGCTCTTTTCCATTAAAGAATGCAATAATTGGAAGCCGTACTACTGACCAAGAATTTGGCAACAAATAAATCATGGCAGTAAACAAAAATATGTCATGAAAGCCAAGGCTCAGCAACTATAACCTCCTTGGAAATACAAAGCAGTAAGATTATGCTCCAAGAATAATAAAAAGGGGCATAGAGACACTATACATATCCACCATAGCACTTCATTCATCGTTATAGTTCAGTGTGTGTGTGTGTGTGTATGTGTGTACAAGATCACATAAAATGCAACTTTATGGTATTACAAATTCTAGTTAAAATAGGATGCCGAGTAAAACAAACATGAATTGAACAGTTGACCAATAATTGTGCTGGCCTTTCTAGAGTTTGGAAGACTTTTGGGTGGTAATTGGAATGGGCCAGATCCCTAATATCTGTCCAAGAAATGTTGAGCTCATTCCCTTTTCTCTCTTAGAAAAGTTCCTTAAAGCAACAAGAGGCTTTCAAGTTCATTGTCACTGCTGGCAGATCCAAAGGATGGGATGAGGTACTCAGTGTGTTAGTTCCTGACATCAATGGTTGCTGCACAGAAAAGTGGTTTTTTAAGGATCTCATATTTGACCAAAAAATCCCCCCTTCACTTTTGCATCTTCAATTTGTTTACAAACACTATTTATTATTAAAAATAAAAAAGGTCCCAGAAAAGAATAAACAAGAACCTTTTCCAGGTCATTGGAAAACCTTGAACCTATAATTGTTTTATGTATTTTTCATACATTTGCTGAATGAGGCATATAAGAAAATCCAACCAACCTGAACTGTTCCCTTAAGACTCTGACAGAAACCACACAATGGAGGGTAAAGGGTGTTCTGAATCTGGCAGGATGGTGAACAACAAACTCAAAAACCCTCTAGCTACAGGGTACTAGAAACATATTAATAACATAGAGCAAGCATCATTTAAATGTACATCTGCCCCTGAAAGAAAGTAAGGAAGAGGCTGGCCACTGTGGCTCATACCTGTAATCCCAGCACTTTGGGAGGCCGAGGCAGGTGGATCACTTGAGGTCGGGAGTTCGAGACCAGCCTGGCAACATGGTGAAACCCCATCTCTACAAAAATACAAAAGAATTAGCCAAGCGTGGTGGCACATGCCTGTAATCCCAGCTACTTAGGAGGCTGAGACAGGAGAATCGCTTGAACTCAGGGGACAGAGGTTGCAGTGAGTCGAGATCGCGTCATTGCACTCCAGCCTGGGCGACAGAGTGAGACTTCATCTCAAAAATAAATAATTATGGAAGATACAACCAGCTCTGACAGCATGGGGGATAGGGTTGGGTTGGGTTTTTAATACCCAAGTGAGACAGACAGGAGATGAGACTTTTAGCACTTTTGTCTCTAAAAGACAAAACTTTCAGTAAGAGGTAGCCTCAATGAAAATTCACCCACTTACAAAAACTGATAACAAAAAGCTCATCTGCATAAAATCCACAAGAATTTATATAACCTCAGGCCTCATCCTCACATGGAATTGCGTTTAAAATTTACATTTCATGATTGGTCCAAAATCATCTTAGTCAAATAAGTGTTTCTCCACTGGTGAATTCTTCTGGAGAGACCTGTCCTCATCCCATGCCAGGGAGAATAACCAAGTCCCACTGAAGATGAGCTCACAATGGAAGCCTGCAAAACCTTTGAGGAACCAATGTAGCATAATTAGGTACAGCAGATTTAATAAATAACCAAGATAGTTTCACTCCCACTAATTTCAGATAACAGGACAATTGGATAGAGACTGTAAAATAAGAATGTTTAAAATCATTAAAGACATAAAAGAAGGAATCACACTTAAAAATGTTAAAAAGACAAAACTTAAAATAGTTGACAGCTTGTTAATGGTTAATTGACAGTTGTTAGGCAACTGTCAAGCAGCATGGATCACAGGAATTTCAATCCAAAAAGAGATGACGCAGCTGGGCGCGGTGGCTCACGCCTGTAATCCCAGCACTTTGGGAGTCCGAGGCGGGTGGATCACGAGGTCAGGAGATCGAGACCATCCTGGCTAACATGGTGAAACCCCGTCTCTACTAAAAATACAAAAAATTAGCCGGGCGTGGTGGCAGGCGCCTGTAGTCCCAGCTACTCAGGCAGCTGAGGCAGGAGAATGGCGTGAACCCAGGAGGCAGAGCTTGCAGTGAGCCGAGATTGCGCCACTGCACTCCAGCCTGGGCGACAGAGCGAGACTCCGTCAAAAAAAAAAAGAAAACAAAAAGAGATGACAAGTGGAAGCTGTGGCTCTCACATGTTTTGACTGCACTGGATTTTTCTCCATACACTGTATTCAACCATAATTCATTTTAATGTCTGCTATTTCAAAGCAAGAATAAGGTGGAAGTGCACCCATTCCCAAGGAGAAATAATAGATTTGTTTGGTTTAAAAAAGTGGATCAGGTTGGGTGGAGTGGCTCATGCCTGTAATCCTAGCACTTTGGGAGGTCAAAGTGGGCTGTTTGCTTGAGTCTAAGAGTTTGAGACCGGCCTGAGCATCATAGTGAGACCCTGTCTCTACAAAATATACAGAAATTAGCCAGGCATGGTGACATGTGCCTGTCGTCCCAGCTACTCAGGAGGCTGAGGTAGGAGGGTTGCTGAGCCCAAGAGGCCGAGGTTGCAGTGAGCCATAATTGCACCTCTCCACTCCAGCCTGGGCAACAAAGCAAGACTGTGTCGCTAAATAAATAAATAAATAAAAGGAAAAAAGTGGATCAGATATTCCTATGGAATTGGTTAGTGATTGCAAATTCTTATTGGGACCATCTCTATGCATTTGAACAATTTTACACTTTAAAAATCGCATAGTGTTTTCCTTTAATCAAGTTTTTACAATTTTACTTGTATTTGGCCATATTTGAGTAGGTTAGACTTTAGGCTCCTATTTTTTTCCTCTCCAGACCAGTTTTGATACTGTTCCAATCTCTTCATCTTTTAAAATCACATAGTGTTTTTCTTTAATCAAGTTTTTAGAATTTTACTTACATTTGGCCATATTTGAGTAGGTTAGACTTTAGGCTCCTATTTTTTTCCTCTCCAAACCAGTTTTGATACTGTTCCAGTCTGTTCATCTGTCTTTATGAGAGTATCAGGACATAGATAAGGAAGGTTTTGTAAGGCAGAACCTTGTAGAACAAGCTGGAGACTGGAGTTGAGGAGACTTGGCTTCCATGGCTCACTGTACGATTGACTCTGCCATGGGGCCTTGAGCAAATGGCGTAACAGCTCTCAATACCGATTTCTCCTTTTTTAATTTTTTTAAACAAAACTTTGTGCCAGACGGATAATATGAGTAGGTAAGGTGGCAAACAAAACACATATGTGAACCAGATTTCACTGGTGTATAATGCCTACTTGACTGGATTTTTTTTTTTTTTAGAGACAGGGTCTTGCTATGTTGTCCAGGCTGGAGCTCAGTGGCTATTCATAAGTACATTCATGGTGCAGTATAGCTTTGAACTCCTGGGCCCAAGTTATCCTTCTGCCTCAGCCTCCTGAACAGCTGGGACTACAGATATGTGCCACTGCACACAGTGAATAGATTGTTTTTTAGAGCAGTTTTAGGTTCACAGTATTATTGAGCAGAAGGTACAGAGATTTCTTATATAACCTCTGCCCCCACATGCAGAGTCTCCCCCATGATTAATATCTCCCACCATAGTGGGAGTACATTTGCTCCAATTGATGAATCTACACTGACACATCATCACCCAGAGTTCATAGTTTACATTAGAGTTCACTCCTACTAGGTACATTCTGAGAATGTGGACAAATTTATAATTGTAGCCACCATCATAATGTTATACATAACAGTTTCACTGCCCTAAAAATTCTCCATGCTCTACCCGTTCCTGCCTCCCTCTTCTCTAACACCCAGCAGCCACTGATTCTTTCACTGTTTCCATAGTTTTGCCTTTTCCACAATGTCACAGTTGAAATCAGAGTTTGTAGCCTTTTCAGATACGCTTCTTTGACTTAGTCATAAGCATTTAGGGTTCCTCCATGGTTTTTCACGGCTTGATAGCTCATATCATTTTAGCAGTGAATAGTATTCCATTGTCTGGATGTACCACAGTTTATTTATCCATTCATCTACTAAAGGACATCTTGGTTACTTCCAAGTTTTGGTAATTATGAATAAAATTCCTTTAAACATCTGTGTGCAGGTTTTTTGCATGGACATACATTTTCAACTCCTTTGGGTAAATACCATAAACCTTGATTACTGGATCCTAGGGTAAGACTATGTTTGGTGCACAAGAAACTGCCAAGCTGTCTTCCACAGTGGCTGTACCATTTTGCATCCTCACCAGCAATGAATGAGACTCCCTGTTGCTCAACATCCTCGTCACAATTTGGTATCATCAGGGTTCTGGATTTTGACCACTGTAACAGGCAATATAGAGGTATGTCATTATTGTTTTAGTTTGCATGTCCCTGATGACATATGCTGTGGAGCATCTTTTGATAAGCTTATCTTTCCATCATTGTCTGTTAAGGTCTCTGGTCCATTTTTTAGTGGATTGTTTATTTTCTTATTACTGTGGATCACTATTTCCTAAACTGTGTTCCATGGCATTCCATTCTTTGACATGCTAACAGAAGTGATCTGTGAGCAAAAAAAAGCATTCCACAGTCAGATAAACTTTGGGGAATTCTAAAGTAAAAAGAACAGTTTCTTTTCAACACAACTTCTCAGACCTTTAATAGGATAGTGTGCAAGGGGATGCTCCAAGGCAGGAATTTGGAGTGCCAGGTTTCTCTAACTTATTGAAACTTATTTTGTCCAGGAACATGAGAACAACAAGAAACACTAAATATTTGCAGACTGCTTTGTATATCTTTCCGCTCTATTGTTCTGAATATAGCCACAGGGATACATTCTTGTTTATGTGCTATTTCTAAGGCAATTTAGGCAGATACAAATATAGGTAATACCACTTCAATGGAAATTATGATTGTATATACCAGAGCACTACCAAATTTGGAAACTTTCTTTTAGAATATTAAGCATCCCTGGCCAGGCGCAGTGGCTCACACCTGTAATCCCAGCACTTTGGGAGGCCAAGGCGGGCGGATCACGAGGTCAGGAGTTCGAGACCATCCTGGCCAACATGGTGAAACCCCATCTCTACTAAAAATACAAAAATTAGCTGTGCGTGGTGGCACGCGCCTGTAGTCCCAGCTTCTTGGGAGGCTGAGGCAGGAGAATCTCTTGAACTGAGGCAGCAGATGTTGCAGTGAACCGAGATCACACCACTGCACTCCAGCCTGGTGACAGAGCGAGACTATGTCTCAAGAAAAGAAAAAAAAAAGAATATTAAGCATCCTTTAGGTCCAGCTCCTGTCTTGTTTTCTCCTTGAAACTTTTTCTCATATTTATGGTCTACATTGATCTCTCTTCTCTAAACTGCTATGACCCTTTAATTATTTCTATGCAATTAACCCCCTAAATATGTGTTCCTTTGAATAACCTTTATTATTCCATGTTTGATTATCTCATCTCTCAAAACACATTGTTCTTCAGGAATGTGCCTTGTATTATTACTGCTCAGTGTCCCACAGCCGAGCGTAATGTTCTACATATGGAACACTTTTAAGTAAAACTGTCAAATAATTGTTTTTTTTCTAGATATTTATTCCTTCCTTCCTTCCTTCTTCCCTCTCTCCTTTCCCCTTCCCTCCTCCTCCCTCCCTTCCTTTCTCCCTCCCTCCCTGCCTCCCTTCCTTCCTTCTCTAGCTTTTGATTAAAGATATGCTAATTGAAAACATAACAGTTCTATTCTCAGAGAGGATCACAGTAGTGCTAAATTAGATCCATTGGCTTCTAAAACTCACTGCACCAATGCATAGGTGTTCCTGAAGGTGCAAACTTTATGGCACCTTTAAGTTACGCACCATGACAAATTTTCCCCATGACCAATAGGCTGTACACCTGCCAAGAAGCCGAGAAAAATTTATTTAATGATGACTAAATGCATTGTATTTTGACAGTGAAATAAACCATTTTAAAATATGATCGCAGCAAGGCAGACTTCTAAGCAGCATTGCAAATGTTTAACACATCATGTCCTGCCTTTGGAGTGTTCTGTAATATTAAATAGGATTAGCCAGGTGGATTTGTCAATTTTCTGATGACAATGCAGAGGCAACCAAATATTGTTAAAATCTGTCATCAGGTAAACCCAGGCCTTTCAATCTTCTAGCTATTGAGAACTGTCAGTTCTGTACAAATGGTAACCTAGAAACAGAAGCAACCAAAATACTTGAATTTAAATGATTCACATGATTGGGGAAAACTCAATACATGCTTTTGACCAAGGACAATCACCTTTAAAAGGAATTGCAAAATGTGCTAAATATAATTTAGTTGTACTCTGAAAACAAATAAATTACAAGAAAACTTTTTAAAACTTTTTATTTTTAGACAGGGTCTCGCTCTGCTGCCCAGGCTAGAGTGCAGTGGCTTAATCACCTGTGGGAGATCAGCCTTGATCTCCTACCTCAGCTGCCCGAGTAGTTGGGCTCACAGGTGCATACCACCATGCCTGGCTAATTTAAAATTTTTTTTTTTGTAGAGACAGGGTCTTGCTATGTTGCTCAAGCTGATCTTGAACTCCTAGCTTCAAGCAATCCTCTCACCTTGACCTCCCAAAGTGCTGGGACTATAGGCATGAGCCACCACACTGGGCCAAGCTTTCTTTTAAAGAAAAGATTTGTAGAATTCTCTTCAAAGTGATATAGAGAGTGCTCTTGGAATTCTTGAAAGAGTACATATTGATGTGTGTGATAGAACATAACATCTTGTATTTAATTTATGGTATGTGCATCCTCTTAAAATCTTCCAAGTGTGGCTGAATGAGTTGTAGGAGAAATGGCAGAATTAACATCCTCTCAATTGCTGCTATGACAGTTTTGTTTAAAATAATTGTTTACAATTTTGTGTTGAAGGGCAATGTCTAATGCAATGACATGCAAAATACAGTTTTTTAAAAACCACTTTATTGAGGTCTGGTTGACATAAAAAGCTGTATATGGCTAATATGTACATCTCAATAAATTTGGGGATAAGTATACATCTCTGAAACCATTACCACACATCAAGGCCAAAAATAGAGCATGAGGCCAGGTGTGGTGGCTCATGCCTGTAATCCCAGCACTTTGGGAGGCCAAGGCGGGCAGATCATGAGGTCAGGAGATCGAGATCATCCTGGCTAACACGGTGAAACCCCGCCTCTACTAAAAATACAAAAAAATTAGCCGAGTGTGGTGGCGGGTGCCTGTAGTCCCAGCTACTTGGGAGGCTGAGGCAGGAGAATGGCATGAACCTGGAAGGCAGAGCTTGCAGTAAGCTGAGATCACACCACTGCACTCCAACCTGGGCGAGAAAGCAAGACTCCGGCTCAAAAAAAAAAAAAAATAGAGCATGATAAATTTTTTTTTTATAAGCTTTCATTGTCTTATTTAACACAGGATGTGTTTATCCTGGAGCAAGGCCATTAATTATCTGAAAATAGACAGCAAGATGTCGCTTTGCAAGGACACTACTCAATGGTTATAAACATGCAAATACCCCAATAAAGCATTTGTTAATTGGCACTGAAGGGTTATGCTTTGCCTATTATGATAATAGGATGTGACCTCAAAGAAGTCGTGTGAGGATCTAGCAATGGAAGTTTTCAATTGGTCCCTTTGCCTTTATGTATATAATTTCCCATTGTCCTGCCTTTCCCTGGAGGTGTCCAAACCAGTAATTTACAGGGTTGGGGATGTGATTCACCACTTAATGTTAATGGACAAACATATACGAGTTACATTTATGCTTTGGTCCCACGATAAGAAGATATGATTACCTAGGCAGACATTAAGTTTCTTTTCTAACATCACCTCTTGCAGTCTCATGTTTTATTAACAGTTATGACTGCTGAGGTCTTATCTTTCCCTGTTTTATATTTTCTTCAACAAGACTTCCATTTAATCCGGCAGGCAGAACACGAGGGGAGACTTCCTTGGAGCTGTCTCCAAAGGTTGTCCCAAGTGACAGAGTGCTGTATTTGGTTTAGTTAAGCATTAAATGCCATGTCATTGTCAAAGTGGCAACATGACCTCACCACCTTCACAGTGTGGGTGAATCTCAAAAACTGGTGGTCCCTTAACATTGTGAACAAGGGAAGTGAAAGGGGAAGTGAAGAAAGTGCTACTGGAGGCATCTTCCTGGGCTAAGAATGGTCACGTGGTCAAGGAAACTTGCAGTGGCCCAGCCACCACAGAAACCACACACTCCTGGGTGCTCTCCTGCCAGGTGTTACTCATGGCTCCAGAGTCCTGGGGGAGAGGGGAGAGAGAGAGAAGCACTGATATCAGCTGTGCTGTAAGACTCTCGGCCAGGAGCAGTGGCTCACACCTGTAATCCCACCACTTTGGGAGGCCGAGGTGGGTGGATTACTTGAGGTCAGGAGTTCGAGACCAGCCTGGCCAACATGGTGAAACCCTGTCTCCACTAAAACTACAAAACCAGCCAGGCGCAGTGGCTCACGCCTGTAATCCTAGCACTTTGTGAGGCCGAGGCGGGCGGATCATGAGGTCAGGAGATCGAGACCATCCTGGCTAACACGGTGAAACACCATCTCTACTAAAAATACAAAAAATTAGCCAGGTGTGGTGGTGGGCACCTGTGGTCCCAGCTACTTGGGAGGCTGAGGCAGGAGAATGGCATGAATCCAGGAGGCAGAGCTTGCAGTGAGCTGAGATCCTGCCACTGCACTCCAGCCTGGGTGACACAGTGAGACTCCATCTCAAAAAAAAAAAACAAACAAAAAAAACATAAAACCTAGCTGGGCATGGTGGTACACCCCTGTAATCCCAGCTACTCAGAAGGCTGAGACAGGAGAATCGCTTGAACCCAGGAGGCGGAGGTTGCAGTGAGCCAAGATCATGTCATTGCACTCCAGCCTGGGCAAAAAAGCGAGACTCCATCTCACAAAAATTAAAAAAGAAAAAAGAATCTATCATATTCATTTACAGACAACATTTTTATATATAAACATTCTAGGGGCAGAACTAACAAAATAGAATCAAATCTACGCAAAGGCCTTCGTAAAATGTAAGGCCCGCATTTGCAAACTACAGCTAATTACTTACCTTTATCCCTGCTGTCTTTCTCCTGTCTTCTCCATCTCCTTAAAGCTGGTAAAACTAGGATACTCCCCTCCGCCTCCTCTCTCACACCCCCATTCCAGCACCAGGCTGGGCTGCACTCCCTGAACTGTGAGTCTGTGACCCGGGCGGTCCTGCTGGGTTTCCAGGGGCTTCCCTGAGCTCCCTGGTTATCAGCTGACCTAGGAGAGGGTGCAGCAGAGCACAGGCCACACGCAACCCCTCTAGCACCCACAGCCCCCAGGTTGGTTCCTGCTCTGTGTGGGCTGGCCCTGTGACAGCCTCGCCTTCAGTCTTATTTGCATTCTGTTGTGAAGCAAAGATTCATTTTCCAGGCCCTGTTCTCCTAATTGCCCCTGAAATGGGGGTCTTGCCCTGAGCCCTATCTTGGGATGGCAGCCCTGATACTCTTGCCTAGTTTATCAAAGCCCTGCTCCCAGGAGAGGGAAGATGTTTATTTACCTGGGATGGTGCTGTGGTGTGACCCCTAACCGAGGTCCCCTTCAGGGACTGCAGGCTTCACTTCCTCAGCTAGAAGTGCTCTTGGGACAACACCCTTAGGTGTCAGCCCACCGTGGGACTTGCCCCAGCTAAAGAGAGCCTTCTGGCCCAAGGCCATATCCCCTAACTGGAGCAGGCTGCATCCACTGGAGGTGGTCTCCTGAACTTGACACAACTCTGAATGGGTTATTCCAGCTCTAAAGCTCCTGGAGGAGTTGTCTGTAGCCGTCATCATGGCTGCTCCACTTTGCCCTCTGCCAATCCTATTGAGAGGTGACAGCATGCTGGCAGTCCTTGCAGCCCTCACTCTCTCTCAGGGCCTTCTCTGCCTGGGCTCCCACTTTAGTGGCACTTGAGGAGCCCTTCAGCCCGCCACTGCACTGTGAGAGCCCCTTTCTGGGCTGGCCAAGGCCGGAGCCGGCTCCCTCAGCTTGAGGGGAGGCGTGGAGGGAGAGGCGCGGGCGGGAACCAGGTCTGCGTGACGCGCTTGCGGGCCAGCGCGAGGTCTGGGTGGGCGTGGGCTCGGCAGGCCCCGCACTCGGAGCGGCCAGCGGGCCCCACCAGCCTCGGGCAGTGAGGGGCTTAGCACCTGGGCCAGCAGCTCCTGTGCTCAATTTCTCAGCGGGCCTTAGCTGCCTCCCCGCGGGGTAGAGCTAGGGACCTGCAGCCCGCCATGCCTGAGCCTTCCCCACCTCCGTGGGCTCCTGTGCGGCCCGAGCCTCCCCGACGAGCGCCGTCCCCTGCTCCACAGCACCCAGTCCCATCCACCACCCAGGGGCTGAGGAGTGCAGACGCATGGTGCCGGACTCGCAAGCAGCTCCACCTGGGGCCCCGTGCAGGATCCACTGGGTGAAGCCAGCTGGGCTTCTGAGTCTGGTGGAGACTTGGAGAACCTTTATGTCTAGCTAAGGGATTGTAAATACACCAATCAGCACCCTGTGTCTAGCTCAGGGTTTGTGAATGCACCAATCGACACTGGTATCTGGCTACTCTGTGGGGACTTGGAGAACCTTTATATCTAGCTCAGGGATTGTAAACACACCAATCAGCACCCTGTCAAAATGGACCAATCAGCTCTCTGTAAAACAGACCAATCGGCTCTCTGTAAAATGGACCAATCAGCAGGATGTGGGTGGGGCCAGATAAGACAATAAAAGAAGGCTGCGTGAGGCACCAGTGGTAACCCGCTCGGGTAGTCTTCCACGTTGTGGGAGGGTTATTCTTCAGCTCTTTGCAATAAGTGTGGTTGCTGCTCACTGTTTGTGTTTGCAGTGCGTTTATGAGCTGTAACACTCACTGCGAAGGTCTGCAGCTTCGCTCCTAAAGCCAGCGAAACCACAAACCCACCAGAAGAAAGAAATACCGAACGCATCCCAACATCAGAAGGAACAAACTCCAGACACGCTGCCCTTAAGAACTGAAACACTTGCGGCAAGGGCCGGCAGCTTCATTCTTGGAAGTCAGTGAGACCAAGAGCCCACCAATTCCGGACACGCTATCTCCTGTCCTTCCCTTCCTCAAGTATTAATCCCAAGGGCATTCGCTAATTAACCTCCTGCACACCAGTGCTCCCTAGATTTGACCTCCAGATCTTCTGAAATGGCAACCTCTGCTTACCTGTGTTCACATCTTCAGAGCCACCTGGATTCCCTTGCTAAACTCTGCCCACCTGGTTGGCCACCCACTTTTCAGGTAATTCTTGAAATTAGAACAAGTTCTATTACTTTAAATATGTAGAAGATAAGTTTACTGAGGTTTTATGTACAAGCTGAAGGAAGCTTTCCCCCTGCATGAAAAGCAGAAATGACAGTATTTTCTATGCCTGATAGATCTTGATGCTGTATTACAGCTACTTTTTTCTCTCTTGTTTTGCAACAGTTTTTTTCTAGTTATACTTAGAACTCACTTTTCTGGACAGATGAGACCCATCTCTGTCAACTTCAAACTGTTTCTGCTTAGTTTGGCTGCTCTGGTTAATAAACATACTCTTGAGTTCAGGACAGGCAAGGTAAAATGCCATATGCAAAGGCAATCTGGTTAATAAACATCCTCTGAGTTCAGGACAGGCAAGGTAAAATGCCATATGCAAAGGCAGAACAAAACAGCAAACAGCAGAACTGCACTGACCAACATATACAATTATTTGTGTGTTAAAAATAATTTTTTTTTTTGAGTTGGAGTCTTGCTCTGTTGCCCAGGCTGGAGTGCAGTGGCACAATCTTGGCTCACTGCAACCCCTGCCTCCTGGGTTCTAGCAATTCTCGTGCCTCAGCCTCCCGAGTAACTGGGATTACAGGCACTTGCCACCGTGCGCAGCTAATTTCTCTGTTATTAGTAGAGACGGGGTTTCACAACGTTGGCCAGGTTGGTCTCAAACGCCTGACCTCAGGTGATCCGCCCGCCTCGGCCCCAAAGTGTTGGAATTATAGGCGTGAGCCACCGTGCCCAGCTAAAATAATTTTTTTAAAAAACTGCACCAACTGTCATTTTATCTTTTCTGTAATGATCCAGAAGGCACCATGAGATCTTGAATTGTGAGCATCTTTTATGGAAATTCCAGTTAACAGAGATTTGGGGCTGCTGGGATGCTGCCGAAACCTGTTTATTGCTACACAGCGTGAACAACTATCACATTGATATTCTTGTGTCTGTGTTTAACTTGAGCTCTTGAATTGACTTTTAAAGCCATGCGCTTTTGCCTACACTTACTTGTTTGAGACGCCAGTAGGTTAACTAGATAGTGAGTTCTAGTTCTACCAAAATCTTTGTGAATCTGGGTCACTTTGGTAAAGCGGGAGATTGGGTTGGATGTCAAGCTGTATGTCTATGATTTCTCATAGTTTGCTGCATCAGAGGAATCTCATTTTTTATTTTTAGAGAGGGTCTTGTTATGTTGCCCAGGCTGCTCTTGAACTCCTAGCCTCAAGCAGTCCTCCTGCCTCAGCCTCCCAAATTGCTGGGATAATAGGGGTGAGCCACTACACCCAACAGCATCAGGGAAATCTTTTTTTTTTTTTTTTTTTCTTGGGAGGGGACGGAGTCTCACTGTCGCCCAGGCTAGAGGGCAGTGTCGCGATCTCGGCTCACTGCAAGCTCCGCCTCCTGGGTTCACACCATTCTCCTGCCTCAGCCTCCCCAGTAGCTGGGACTACAGGCACCTGCCGCCACGCCCGGCTAATTTTTTGCATTTTTAATAGAGACGGGGTTTCACCGTGTTAGCCAAGATGGTCTCGATCTCCTGACCTCGTGATCCGCCCGCCTTGGCCTCCCAAAGTGCTGGGATTACAGGTGTGAGTCACCGTGCCCGGCATGGGAAATCTTAGGGTTCTTAAAGTCAGGTAGTTTTAGTGAAGAGCCTCCTGAGTTTTCACCTTCCACTCTGTAGCTTATTCTAGGGAGTAGATTCAGAGCTCACCTTTTGACTGGCACCTATCCTGAATGACAGATAAGGCCTACTTATCCACAGTGTTTCCCTATGGAGTATTTATGTTTATGTGTTCTGCCTCCATAAAATGTAGTTTTGAACTTTCAAGAAGAAAAAGAAAAACAAGAAAATGAAACCTTACAATTATTTAGTGGGAGTTGTACACAGTGTTATGGCCACAAATTGTCTTTGCAGGCAGATGCTTCATTTTACATTTCGGCTCCCTTCCTGTATAAACATGAGCAAATTACTGAAATTACCTGTACCTCAGTTTCCTCCTTAGAAAAATGAGGATAATAGTATCTACCTCATAGGGTTTCTGTGAGTTTTAAATGTCTGTATAGCCTGGAGCTTGGCATACAAGAGGGCCCAATGAATATAGATTTTATTTTTATGATCTGATTGGCAATATCATGCCCATCACATAAAATTGTGAGGAACTGGATGATTACTGTTATATATCGTGGAGGTATAATTAAGATAAAAATAATGACAATGAAAGGGCATCATTTAATTTTAAACAATAGCTAAATGATTACCCTATATTTCCTGTTATCATCATGATCATAGAAGGGAGAAAGACCTGGCATTGACTGTAGCAGGAAGGTCTAGAGAAGAGATAACAAGTGAATAGACAATTTTATGAGCTCAAAGTGAGCTCAGAATTCATTCCTCAGCAAAAATAGAACAGTACAGATTTCTCATATACTCTACGTTCTGAGAGGAAAAAAATAACTCACTGAGAGAAAAGGATAAAATAGTGTAGGAGTATTTCAGAGTGGTCGGGGAAAGAAAAGTCTTCTGGTTGCTCCTTTGAAGTTAGATTGAAATGAGTCTATTCCCTACCCAAGAAAAGAAGACATCATTTGCAGTGTATATTTAATTTTTGCTAAAAATATGTAGCTAAGAGAAAGCCAAGGAAATATTTTCATTTAAGAGAAGCCAACTTTGGTGTTGTTTTCTGTGTGGGCGGAAAGTGCTATGTTTTTATTCTTGCCAATCAATAACCAAAATTCACAGTCTCAATACACATTCCCATTCAATGATTATAACCTTATCTCAGTCTTTGGGGAGGCTAATGTTCAAAGCCGCCAAGTTCTCCTAGGATAAATGTTTCTTTCTCCAGTTGATGTGTGAATTTCCCTGATGGACAACCAAGAAGTTACTTCTACTATTCTACCAACATTTTTTACTGCTTGAAATTAAGCCGCATTCCACTCGGAGGTTGCATCTGAACATAAACTAGACCCCTTGACGTATTCTTCCTGGTATGTTTGGAGCAAGGCTGGAGGCGTGCCACATGCTGGGGTGGACAGAGCATAAGTTTAGAGTCAGATAAACCAGGTTCAAATCCCAGTGCTGCCACCTTACAAATGAGTAAGCCTCAGTTTACTCATTTGTAAGAGGGGATAATGATACGTATCTCATGGGGCCTTTGTGAAAATTAATGAGGTCATGTATGAGTTCATTAGGGAGGTATGATGAGTAGGGCCTAAAGCTCTGGAGATTTCACACTGCCTGAATTCGAGTTCCATTTCTATCATAGTTGCGTGACATTTGAAACATTGGGGTCAGTTTTCTTTATCTATAAAGTGGGAAGAATGATAGTTACTGCCCCGTTAGGGTAGTTGAGATGATTAAAAATAAGTAATAGGCCGGGCATGGTGGCTCACACCTGTAATCCCAGCATTTTGGAAAGCCGAGGCAGGTGGATCACCTGAAGTCAGGAGTTTGAGACCAGCCTGGCCAACATGGTGAAACCCCATCTCTACTGAAAATACAAAAATTAGTTAGGTGTGGTGGCGGGTGCCTGTAATCCCAGGTACTCAGGAGGCTGAGGCAGGAGAATCTCTTGAATCCAGGAGGCAGAGGTTGCAATGAGCTGAGACTGCACCACTGCACTCCAGCCTGGGCAACACAGCAAGACTCCATCTCAAAAAAAATAAAAAAAAAGAAAAAGAATATATGAGAGCTAACACGTGCTTGGCTACTGTTAATCAGTATTATTTCTTTTTGGTCTTCTCTGTTGAGAAGGCTTTATTTCTTTGCTCTTTTATCATGGGGATTGTTTTCAACCCTCTAAGTTTCCTTGACTTTTCATTCTGAAATCCGGCAGCAGTTTTTTGCACCTCTCTGACAGCACTGTTCCCATGGGGTAGTTATTTTTATGTGTCGGCTTTGCTGGGCTATAGTACCCAGTTACTCAAACACTCATCTAGGTGTTGCCGTGAAGGTAGCTTGTAGATGAGGTGAACACCTACAATAAATTGACTTAAAGTAAAGGAGATTTTCCTGGATGACATGAGTAAGCCTCATCTAGTCAGTTGAAAGTCCTAAGAGCAAAAACTGGGGTTTCTAGAAAAGAAGAAATTCTGCCTCAGGACTGCAGCATCAACCCCTCCTTGAGTTTCCAGCCTGCCAGCCTGCCCTGTAAATTACAAACACAGCAGCCTCCACAATTGCATGAGCCAATTCCTTAAAATAAATAAAAATTTCCTTATCTGCTACTAGTTCTGTTTCTCTAGAGTGCCCTGATAATTACGTGCCACCTGCTTATTTATTATGAGGACTATATATTTATTTTTTTTACTTTGCGTGAAAATATTAGTTGTATGCATCATTTGCCCTCCAGGATAGGAAGCTACCGGAGGGCAGGACACATTATATAGATCTTCGTGTCTGTCGCAGTTCATACCTGGGGCTGTATCTGCTCCATGGCAGATTGAGGCCATAACTTTGCATGCCCCAAGGTCAGGGCTTTACATGCTCCCTGCATCTGAGTTCTGTTTGACCGTTTCCACGTGGGTCGGTACAGTGTTTTTATTTTTTATTTTTATTTATTTATTTATTTATTTTTGAGACGGAGTCTCGCTCTGTCTCCTAGGCTAGAGTGCAGTGGTGCGATCTTGGCTCACTGCAACCTCTGCCTCCCAGGTTAAGCGATTCTCCTGCCTCAGCCTCCCTAGTAGCTGGGACTACAGGCGCATGCTGCCATGCTCAGCTCATTTTTTGTATTTTTAGTAGAGACGGGGTTTCACCATGTTAGCCAGGATGGTCTCCATCTCCTGACCTCGTGATCCACCTGCCTCAGCCTCCCAAAGTGCTGGGATTACAGGCGTGAGCCACTGCACCCGGCTTGGTACAGTGTTTTTAAAAATTTTAAATTAGTTACCAATGTTTAAAAAAAAGAATATTTCACATAAAAATTTGGGGATTAAGCATGTAAAGTCAGTAGATTTGGAAACATTGAGCCCACATTCCTTGATGGCAACAGTTGGGTGGAGTTTCATGGGGGTTGTTTGTCCAGACAGTTTTTTTTTTTTTAAAGTATATGTATATTTTTAGAGACAGCATCTTGCTGTGTCTCCCAGGCTGGAGTCCAGTGGTACAATAGCTCACTGCAGCCTTGAACTCCTGGGCTCGGGGGATCCTCCCGCCTCAGCCTCCCAAAGGGCTGGGATTACAGGCATGAGCTACCATACGTGGCCTCTGGGTTCTCTTAAAAGCTGTGGGAAGACTGGGCATGGTGGCTCATGCCTGTAATCCCAGCACTCTTGGAAGCAGGTGGATCACTTAAGGTTAGGAGTTAGAGACCAACCGTCTGGTCAACATGGTGCAACCCCCGCCTCTACTAAAAATACAAAAATACAAAGTTAGCCAGGTGTCACGGTGCATGCCTCAGCTTTTCTGGAGGCTGAGGTGGGAGAATTGCTTGAACTAGGGAGGAAGAGGTTGCAGTGAGCGGAGATGGCACCACTGTACCCCCAGCCTGGGTGAGAGAGTGAGACTGTTGTCTCAAAACAAAACAAAAACTCCTGAAAGTTGTGGGGGCCTAACCATCTGCAGGGCCCCTAAGATTATGTGTGTGTGTATATATGTGTACTTTTTAATCTAAATTATAACCTAAATATTTCATTAACCTAGGTTTCTATGCCACTTACATTCCAGAGTGGGGGAAATAAATAAATACTAGAGGAAAGGGCCTTTAATGTAAAATTCCAGCAATGACAGGTTGTGACAGTGTTTTGGCTAAAATCCTCCAAATGAGACCAACGCCTTGACACAATTGAATTGTTCATGGAAACCACAGATGCATTTTTATGGTATCAAGTAGATTTAAAGTTACTGTGAAAACTCAGGGCTGCTTTGAGTTCAATCCCGCGCCAAAGCAGCCATTTCTCATTTTCTATTTGTTTACTGTTTCTTTGGTCCTATTTGCTTTGCTTCATTGTGCTTAATGAAAGGATTCTGAAGCCTCTCCTGATTCATTTCAAATTAGAACCAGACTGAATTAACCTCCAAAAATGGACCATTATGGTTGGTCTCTGTGAAATGATTTAAGACCCAGAAAAGTTATATTTTCTGAAACTAGAAACTTGAGACTCTTTATTTATTTATTTTTTTGAGACAGTCTCACTCTTTCGCCCAGGCTGGAGTGCAGTGGCACAATCTTGTCTCACTGCGAGCTCTGCCTCCTGGGTTTACGCCATTCTCCTGCCTCAGCCTCCCAAGTAGCTGGGACTACAGATGTCCGCTGCCACGCCTGGCTAATTTTTTGTATTTTTTTTAGTGGAGATGGGGTTTCATCATCTCCTGAACTCGTGATCCGCCCGCCTCGGCCTCCCAAAGTGCTGGGATTACAGGCGCGAGCCACCGCACCCGGCCGAAACTTGAGACTCTTTATTAAAACATTAAGGGGGTACAATTTTAGGCCTGTGTGCATGTATTATGGGCAATCTAAAGACAAATGCCAGCCACATTCCTGGGTGGGTTTGCATCATAATGGAGAAACCAGAAAAAAGAAAATTGCCTACCATCTTAGCCTAGGAGTAACTACCAGGAGATAAAGGGCCGAGCAGTGATGGACCCTCCTGGTTGGACAATTCTTAATCAAGGAACACTGGGCTCATGGCTGGGAGCCTGTCCCCACATCTGTTTGGGGCCTCTAGGGTCATCAAAGAGGAGCTGACAAGGGGTTTTACTGACCATCTTGTGAGATGTGCTTGACAGTGGTACCAATTTAAATTATTAGGTGATGGAATTACTGGGCTTGTTTAAAAAGAAACTATAGGCCGGGCAAGGTGGCTCATGCCTGTAATCCTAGCACTTTGGGATGCTGAGGCGGATGGATTGCCTGAGCTCAGAAGTTCAAGACTGGCCTGGGCAACACAGTGAAATTCTGTCTCTACTAAAATACAAAAAAATTCGCTGGGTGTGGCGAAGTGCACTGTAGTCCCAGGTAGTTGGGAGGCTGAGATAGGAGAATCACTTGAACCTGGGAGGTGGAGGTTGCAGTGAGCCGAGATCCAGCCATTGCACTCCAACCTGGGTGACAGAGTGAGACTTCACACCACCCTCCACCGAGAAAAGGAACTATAGTTAGCTGTTCTGGCTATGTCCCTGTTGGGAAGGGAAGACTTTTCCTCTACCCACTGAGGTTCATGTCAGTTTATCCATGAAATCAACTGACAACAGGCAGATTAACAGGAGAAAAGGCATATACGTTTATTATATGCACAGAGGCATCACAGGAAAAACAAAAAGTAGCTATCTGAAAAGCCAGTGAGATTTAGGAGCTTGTATACCCTCTTCATATGGGAGAGGGGAGGGGGGATATTGGCAATTTAGGGGAGAGTAAATGGATTTGGGGGAAAGATGGATAGGCCCTTGGAAGAACAGATGAGAGCTGGTAGCAAAGTTTATCTGGGTGTGGAACTCTCTTCTAGCCTCCTCTTCTGTGATAAGACTTAATCTTCTCTGGTTGATGAAACTCCCCAGATGGGGATTGATGACAACTGAGTTTCTTCTGGAGGATCTGTCTTTAGGCAGATAGGAGTTTAGAGAAAGACTGCATTTTTGTTTTTCAAGTGCCTTCAGCTGAAGGCAATCAATATACCAAAGCAATATATTTGGGGGCGGCATTTTCTGAACTCCTTTGCTCCTGTCCCCTCAGCTGTTACGATTTTAGCACGTGCACCTGCTAGCACTGCTGTCTTTGCTTGAAGGCTTTCTCTGTCTGCTGGAGCTCACAGGACATGGTAGGACAGAAGTGCCTGGGAATGAACGCATGTGCCCCCCCGCCCCCAGCAGCTTTCAACGAAGGACTAATGGGAAGTGGTATATAAACAACCTAGCTCCTTCACCATGGGTGGGGGACATAGCTTCCAGGCACATATTTCATAGTATTTCCTAAAGTTCCCAGCAGGACTAAGCCCCAACTGCCCACCATGACAACTGGTTCCTAACATACCCTTTACTGCCCTCCTTGCCTTCCCAGCTTCACTTCTTTACTCCTCTACCAATATTGGGGATCTCCTTCCACATAGACCACTTGCGCTTGAACCTCAGTCTCAGGAAAGGCCTCTAGGGGAACCAAAACCAAAATACCATCTCTTTTCCAAGTTTCTGCTTTGTCTGTAGAATAATACTTTGCGTGACTGGGTTGTCCTTCGTCTATGTTCATTCATTCATTCATTGACTCATTTCGTTTCCCAAAAAGAAACAAATATATATTGATTGAGTGCCTACTTGATGCAAAATCACTGAGCCAGCTCCCGGAAAGACAGCAGAGAACAGACATAGGCCTTGCCTCCAGAGCAGCCTGTCCTGTAGGAATACAATGTGAGCCACATATGTAATTTAAAGAAGAAGAAACTCAGTATGTCCAACAGACTGCCATTTCAATGTGTGCTAGGCCTTTGAAATCCTGTGGTCCTTCTCCATTTGTAGCTGTGCTCTGTTTGAACTAGCCATGGTTCAAGTGCTTAATAGTCATATGTGGTGAGAGGCTACTGGATAGAACAGCCTAGTTCTTAAAGTTTACTCTAGTGAGGATGGGGGCATCAGGTCCTTTAAGAGGTGATCAAACAGTCGGCGACTGGTCACCCAAACTGTTGGTTCTCCAACTTGGTGAGCATGCAAATGGCCTGCAGAGCCAATAAGAAACATGGAGTCCAAGAGTCATGGAAATACAGGGCCTGGGCCTTCATATTTCACCAAGTTCTCCAGGTGATCAGGATACACACCAGTGTCTGACAACTGCTGCCCTACTTCACTCCCTAATCTAATCTCCCCTCTGTCGGTTGTTTATGTAAGGCACTCTGCCATCTTGTTTGCATCTTGGATATACCTAAAAAATACGAATGCTTAGGTCTCATCCCCAAAATTACTATTTAAGTGATAAGAAGTGAGGCCCATCTATCAAGATATTTAAGATCTCCCCAGGTGATTATAAGATACAGCCCAATTTGAGAATGACTGGCTTAAATTATAGCGGGTAATAAAACAACACATCCTGTTTAGTTTTGTAAAATATTATATGTAGGGGGTGCCAGAAGGAAGATTCTTGAAGGAATGGACACATTTTCCATCCCACAAGAAGCGATGATGAATATTCTTTTTTTTTTTTTTTTTTGGGACAGAGTCTCGCTCTGTCGCCCAGGCTGGAGTGCAGTGGCGCAATCTTGGCTCACTGCAAGTTCTGCCTCCCAGGTTCACGCCATTCTCCTGCCTCAACCTCCCGAGTAGCTGGGACTACAGGCGCCTGCCATCGCGCCCGGCTAATTTTTTGTATTTTTAGTAGAGACGGGGTTTCACCGTGTTAGCTAGGATGGTCTCGATCTCCTGACCTCGTGATCCATCTGCCTCGACCTCCCAAAGTGCTGGGATTACAGGCATGAGCCACTGCGCCCAGCCTATTGTGAATATTCTTTGCATTCATTCTGTTACTGGAAAGGGGCCCCAATCGGACTTCGCACAAGAAAGAATTTGGGGTGAGTCCAGAGAGCAAAGCCAAAGTAAGTTTATTAAGAAAGTAAAGGAAAAGAATGGCTACTTCATAAGCAGAGCAGAAGCATGGGGTGCTCAAATGAGTATACTTAGAGTTACTTCTTGATCATATGCTAAACAAGGGATGGATTACTCATGAGTTTTCCAGGGAAGGATTGGGCAGTTCTGGAACTGAGGGTTCCTCCCCTTTTTAGACCATATAGACCATTTGTAAACTGCCATGGTGCTGGTAAGAGTGTCTTTTTAGCATCCTAATGCATTATAATTAACATCTAATGAGCAGTGAGAATGACCAGAAGTCACTTGTGGCCATCTTGGTTTTGTCTGGTGGGTTTGGGCCTGCTTCTTTTCTTTCTTTTTCTTTCTTTTTTTTTTTTTTTTTTTTTTTTGAGACCAAGTCTCGCTCTGTCCCCCAGGCTGGAGTACAGTGGGACAATCTTGGCTCACTGCAACCTCCACCTTCCAGGTTTGAGTGACTCTTGTGCCTCAGCCTTCCAAGTAGCTGGGATTACGATGTGTGCCATGATGCCAGGTTAATTTTTGTATTTTTAATAGAGACTGGGTTTCACCATATTGGCCAGGCTGGTCTCGAACTCCCGACCTCAGTGATCCTCTTGCTTCAGCCTCCCAAAGTACTGGGATTCCAGCCATGAGCCACCACATCGGCCTTTTGGCCTGCTTCTTTACTGCAACCTGTTTTATCAGCAAGGTGTTTGTGACCTGTATCTTATGCTGATCTATCTCATCCTATGACTAAGAAGGCCTAACCTCCTGGAAATGCAGCCCAGTAGGTTTCAGCCTCCTTTTACCCAGTCCCTAGTCAAGATGGAGTTGCTGTGGTTCGAATGCCTCTGACATTTCTGCTCGTCTCTGTTTTCTGGCTTTTCTTTCCTAAGTGTGCATGACATTTGAAATAAAGATCGTAAAACAAAAAGCCAATTAAAGAAACAATATAAAAGTTGGATCTAGGTTTATCTGAAATTTTTGTTTAGAAAAACCCTTAGGAAATTGGTGTGGCCAGTGAGCAGGCTTTTGAAGACTAGGCCAGATGTACGGGTGGTGGGGGGCCTTACTACTCGCATTCCTGGACCAGGTCAGGTGGGCCTGTTGAGGTCCTGAAACCTACTCAGCACCTGAGTGCAAATGCATGATGCTTTTTCCTGGGTTTGGGCTGTTAGGAATAGAAAAGAAAAAAAAAATCCTGGCTGGGCACGGTGGCTAATGCCTGTAATCCCAGCACTTTGGGAGGCCAAGGCAATTCGAGACTATCTTGGCCAACATGATAAAAACTCATCTCCACTAAAAATACAAAAAATTAGCCGGGTGTGGTGGCACGTGCCTGTAATCCCAGCTACTAGGGAGGCTGAGGCAGGAGAACTGCTTGAACTCAGAAGGCAGAGGTTGCAGTGAGCCGTGATCATGCCACTGCATGACAGAGCGAGACTCCGTCTCAAGAAAAAAAAAAAAAAAAAATTCTAAAATGTCAGGCATTGGCTTCAGGCATAAACCAGCTTGCATTTGAATTAAATATTGAGTGACTTTAAGGCTATAAACATTGATCTACTCTTAGACCAGTCGCATTTATTTCTGAGTAGTCAAATTTAGAGGTGCTAAAGTTTGTGTGTTTATGTAGATAATCCCCCATGCTTGACATTGATCTGAGCGCATTAGTGAGCCCAACCATTTATTATCGAAATGGAGCCAGGTCTTCTATTTTAGCTGCTCTGTAACATGGTGTTTCAGTGTATTCATGGAAGTCACATAAGGTGTTTTTTAAAGTTCACTTTGAAAAGTTAAAATGAAATTAAGCTTAAACTGTTGCTGTCTTTTAAAAAGTTGTCCAACAGCGACTTGATCTGGTCTTATGGAAATGACATATTTAAATCAGAGGAAGGGACAGTATTTTCATTGTTTGGTTTTTGTGTCTTCTTTGGTTTTCAGAGCTATGTTTATGTGTTGCATTTTGCATTCCCTTCACGGTGAACTTGACCTGAAAATTTTTAGGGCGGTCAGGTGTTAAACTTCTTTTAGCACCATGCAAACTGGTTTCATTCTTCCAAAACAGGTTTTTGCTTTGGAGTATAAAATGACAAGGGAAATGCATGTAGCCAAGATCCTTATTTGAGCTCATTCACACTGGTCTAGACCCGTCCAATGAGCTGGGGGCAGGTCTTGAAGGTGTGATTTGCCTGAGCTGATTTGCATCAGGCCTGTGTATTGTTAAATAAAAGATAAGGATGGTTATCTTGGCCTGGGGGAAAGAGAGAATTGGGAGGGTGTTTTGGTGCTGGGTCTCCACCTTCCTGGCTTTGGTGGAGACATTGGTGCAGACTGCCAATTTAAAATAAAAAGGTTAGAATCTAGTTTAAAGAGAGTTTATTCAAGTGCAAAAGTTAAGGACTGCAGCTGAGAAGACACTTCCAAGTTGCCTTGGGGAGTGCTTCGAAGAACAAAAGAGAGGCTCACATTTTGTTTTGTTTTGTTTTGTTTTGTTTTTGTTTGTTTTTGAGATGGAGTCTCGCTCTGTTGCCCAGGCTGGAGTACGGTGGCGCAATCTTGGCTCACTGCAAGCTCCACCTCCCGGGTTCACGCCATTCTCCTGCCTCAGCCTCCCTAGTAGGTGGGACTACAGGTGCCCGCCACCACACCTGCTAATTTTTTTTTTTTTGTATTTTTAGTAGAGACGGGGTTTCACTGTGTTAGCCATGATGGTCTCGATCTCCTGACCTCGTGATCTGCCCACCTCGGCCTCCCAAAGTGCTGGGATTACAGGAGGAGGCTCACATTTTTTTAATGAAAAAAAAAAAAAAAAACAATCAGGAGAAGGGGCTGATTACTAAAGTTGTTTGTCAGGAATTCTCATTGGTTTACAGAAATAACATTGGTTAGTGATTGGCTCTACACTTTTGAACTATAGAGTGTATGGCATTTTATGACTACTTGGCCTCAGGCTGTAAGAGGTAATTATTTAGCTCAAAGGGGAGTGAGATGACTGCTGTTAAATTTAAATATCTTTCTGGGCCTGATAATTTGAGAGACTTGCATTCCTCAGATAAAAGAGTTTTCTTTTTCAAGACTCAGCTCCCTTCAGCTTCAGGTGACAAATTGTGGCCCAGTATCAGCCAAGCTTTCTCCCCAGTCTCCAGAGAATGTATCACCAGCTATCATTGAGGCTTGACACCATTGGGAGCATCCAAGAGAGTCTTGGGAATGGACTTTGACCTTCCTTTGATGGGCACCGGCAGCAAGGACAAGGTCCCCAAGTATCATCAGAAAGCAAAGAAAACACCGAATGGAAAGGAAGAGCGTGGGGTGCACCCTCTTGGAGAATGTGGCTGAGGCCAGATGTGAGAGCTCACAGGAGACACCAGCAGAAACATAGACATAACTTGTGACATTTTTCAGTGTTCTAAGACATGTCAGGTCAAGACTCTGGGCTTTCCCCATTCAACCACTCCATTCATACTCATGTGTTATAGACAAATTTAAACTGGAATCCCTTTGATTGCAGAAAGTCGATTTACATTAGCAACAGAAATGCTTGTTTAGCTGAATAGGTCTCTAGGTAGTAAAGGGACTCCACACAGCATTATTTCTAGTGAAGTCCTTGATTGACAGAAAGATTCTTAGAAATCTTGTGCTAGAGTGTAACAATAAACAAGCAACTGTTTGGATTTTCATGCAGGAAATGCTCTTGGCCAGCAATCACCCTCAGGAAATTGTCAAAAATGCACATGATGCCCAAAGAAGTGTTGTTTTGGGAATACCTAGTAATTAGTTCCAAAATCTTTACCAAACAGCAGCACAGGCCTATAATTTCTATGTAAAGTCAGCTCACTGTTTGAGTCATACTATGTTTCTTTTTTAGCTCAAGATTTGTCATCCATTACAAAAACCTCCTTTGGCTATACAAAATAGACAGCCACTCGAAATTGCTGGAGGGAAAAGCCAGTTTCTGCAATGGGGGTGGCATGTTTGGGTGAGAAAACCAGAGACTCAAGAGTCAGGAAATGCCAGTTCCTCCCTTCACTCCTGTGACCTAGAGCAAGCACCTTCACCCTGGAGAGTCTGGCCTTTCTTTCTTTCTTTTTTTTTTTTTTTTGAGACGGAGTCTCACTCTGTCACCTAGGCTGGACTGCAGTGGCGCGATAGCTCGCTGCAACCTCGGTCCTCTGGGTTCAAGTGATTCTCCTGCCTCAGCCTCCCGAGTTGCTGGGATTACAGGCACCTGCCACCACGCCAGGCTAATTTTTGTACTTTCAGTAGAGACGGGGTGTCACCATCTTGGCTAGGCTGGTCTTGAATTCCTGACCTTGTGATCCACCCACCTTGGCCTCCCAAAGTGCTGGGAATGTGTGAGCCACCACGCCTGGCCTGGCCTTCCTTTCTTGTAAAATGAGAGGGTTAAGTCCAGGTTCGTAGTTAGTAACTACGTGTTCAGTAACAGATTCGTACCAGGGATTTCCACAAACTTTCCCCAACCCAATCACCACCATTTCCTTTTAGGACTAAGATTTTCAAGGTCTGCTTCAGTCTTCATAGCTTTACATGTCTGGGAACTTATGTCTTAAATTTTTTTGTAAGAAAATTATCCTGTGTGTAATGGAAATGGAAATATCTCTCTTGCTCTCCTGATTTCAACCTGCTGAATAGAAATATTCCCATAACACAGCATTTATAAAATAAAAATCACTCATAAGTATATGTTTCAGCAGTAAACACAGTTCATATTTTAGTGTGGCAGCATCTAAACCTGTTTCTGTGGAGATCCACACACATTCATTTATCCTAGGGTATTTTCAGAAGTCTTCCTGGTCTCCATCTGCTTTTTTTTCTTGTTTGCCACATGTTACATGGATATCTTTCCATGTCAATATGAGATCGTTTAATGTCAAGAAATACAGATCAAGTCATCATTTTCATGTTCAATGGTTTGAGAACATTCCATCACATAGTTAAATTATAATTTCTGTAACTCTTCCCTATTGATGGACATTGAGGTTGGTTCCTTTTTTTTTTTTTTTTTTTCAGACTAAGTCTCGCTCTGTTGCCAAGCTGGAGTGCAGTGCAGTGGTGTGATCTGGGCTCACTGTAACCTCTGCCTCCGGGTTGAAGCGATACTCCTGCCTCAGCCTCCTGAGTAGCTGGGACTACAGGCATGTGCCACCACACCCGGCTCATTTTTTGTATCCTTAGTAGAGATGGGGTTTCACCATGTTGGCCAGGTTGGTCTCGAACTCCAGACCTCGTGATCTGCCTGCCTCGGCCTCCCAAAGTGCTGGGATTACAGGCACAAGCCACCACGCCTGGCCTTTTTTTTGTTTTTGGTATGAAAACAAAGCTAAGAGGCCAGGCTTGGTGGCTTGTGCCTGTAATTCCAGCACTTTGGGAGGCCAAGGTGGGCAGATCACTTGAGGTCAGGAGTTTGAGACCAGGCTGGCCAACATGGTGAAACCCTGTCTCTACTAAATAAACAAAAAATTAGCTGGGCATGGTGGCGGGCACCTGTAATCCCAGCCACTCACGAGGGTTAGGCATGAGAATGGCTTGAACCCAGGAGGCGGAGGTTGCAGTGATCTGAGATGGAGCCACTGCATTCCTGCCTGGGCGAAACAAAGACTCTGTCTCAAAAAAAAAAAAAAAAAAAAAGCTAGTAGAAATATCATTGTTTATTCAATGCTTATTTTTCTAAACTCTAGCTATATTGGCATTATCATCCTTTAAGATTTTTATAAATCATCAAGCAAAAGATGGCATCTTGTTTTATTTTTATTTCTTGGACTACTAGCAAGATTGAACATTCTTTTGTGTGTCTATTGAGTATTTTACTTTTTTCGTTTGTAAACTGGCTATCTATACCTATTTCCCATTGTTTTATTGAAGTGTGAATATTTTTTTCTCATTGCTTTGTAAAGATTCTTTCTATGTTAAGGGTATTCTTATGAGTTTTAATACAGACCATATACCTTCATTCTCAAATTACTCTCATTTTCAGTTAAAGTTAAATTCATCAATTAGCATATCATTTATATATTTTTATTACTTTTATTTTTATTTTTTTTTTTTTAGATAGAGTCTTGCTCTGTCGCCCAAGCTGGAGTGCAGTGGTGCGATCTCGGTTCACTGCAACTTCTGCCTCCTGGGTTCAAGCGATTCTCCTGTCTCAGCTTCCCAAATAGCTGGGTTTACAGGCATGTGCCACTACGCCCAGCTAATTTTTTTGTATTTTTAATAGAAACAGGGATTCACCATATTGGCCAGGCTGATCTCGAATTCCTGACCTCAAGTTATGCACCAGCCTTGGCATCCCAAAGTGTTGGGATTACAGGTATGAGCCACTGCACCCAGCCCTAGCATATCATTTATAAAATTAACATTTGAGGTATGTTGGAAAGAGGACGTTGCTGTATGTGAAAGGTCAAATCTTATTTTCTATGGTAAATTGATTTATTTTCAAAGTTCACATTTTTCTATTTCTTTCATATGACTCCCACTTTCCATACAATACCTTTTCCTTGGCCCCCAACTCCTACTTCAGTTCCCCAAAAGTGAGGCTATTAAGATGCTCACTTATTAGAGGATTTCAACATTTTAAAAGAGAAGTGGGTGGTGACGGCACATTATTGAAACTTGAAAGAGAGCCAGTGTGATATAATTTCACATCGGGAGCTGATCACTATGGCAACAGGGAACAGATTTTGAAAAATAAGTTTCAGTATAATAGAATTAGGAGAGAAAAATTGATTAGAAAAAAAACCTGACTGTCTTTTGTTTTACTTTCAGCTTGTTTATCATATGCACCAAAAATCTACATTAGCACCCAAGAAATGTGTTTCTGTTTCAAAAGCAAATACATTTTAATTATGTTTACATGGTATAAAGCCACAAAGAGGAAATGCTTTGTTTGTAATAATAGTGACAGTATCTCTTTGGAGTCTTTTATTTGAGAAGAAATAGTCTAATTAAAAATATGTGCATAACTTTGAATTCTTTTTTTTAACTTCTTTTTTTTTTTTTTTTTTTTTTTTTTTTTTTTTTTTTGAGATGGAATCTTGCTCTGTCACCCAGGCTGGAGTGCAGTGGCACGATCTCGGCTCACTGCAACCTCCACCTCCCAGATTCAAGCAATTCTTCTGCCTCAGCCTCCTGAGTAGCTGAGACTACAAACATGCACCACCACGCCTCGCTAATTTTTGTATTTTTTTTAGTAGAGATGGGCTTTCACCATATTGTCCAGGCTGGTCTCGGACTCCTGACCTGGTGATCCGCCTGCCTCAGCCTTCCAAAGTGCTGAGATTACAGGTGTGAGCCACCGCACCCAGCCTTGCCTTACTTAACTCATTGAGCCACTGTGCTAGAAATTTAGTATACAATTAACCCTTAAACAACACAAGGGCTAGGGACACCACTCCTCCTCATAGTCAGAAATCTGTATGTAACTTTTGACTTCCCTAAAACTTAATTAGTAATAGCCTGCTGTTGACCTTACTGATAACATAAATAGCCTATTAATACATATTCTGTATGTAATGTGTGTTATATATTGTATTCTCAAAGTAAACTAGAGAAAAGAAAATGTTATTTTTTTTATTTTTTATTTCTTTTGAGACGGAGTCTCGCTCTTTTGCCCAGGCTGGAGTGCAGTGGCGCTATCTCTGCTCACTGCAAGCTCTGCCTCCTAGGCTCACACCATTCTCCTGCCTCAGCCTCCCGAGTAGCTGGGACTACAGGTGCTCGCCACCATGCCTGCCTAATTTTTTGTATTTTTCGTAGAGACGGAGTTTCACCGTGTTAGCCAGGATGGTCTCGATCTCCTGACCTTGTGATCCGCCCACCTCGGCCTCCCAAAGTGCTGGGATTACAGGCGTGAACCACCACGCCCGGCCTAAGAAAATGTTATTAAGAAAATAAAATTTAAGGCCGGGCGCGGTGGCTCACGCTTGTAATCCCAGCACTTTGGGAGGCCGAGGCGGGCGGATCACTAGGTCAGGAGATCGAGACCACGGTGAAACCCCGTCTCTACTAAAAATACAAAAAAAAAAAAAAAATTAGCCAGGCGAGGTGGCGGGCGCCTGTAGTCCCAGCTACTCGGAGAGGCTGAGGCAGGAGAATGGCGTGAACCCGGGAGGCGGAGCTTGCAGTGAGCCGAGATGGTGCCACTGCACTCTAGCCTGGGGGACAGAGCCAGACTCTGTCTCCAAAAAAAAAAAAAAAAAAATAAAAAAAATCAAAACAAACTAATAAAAAATAGTACAAGACATGAAGTCCTCAGAGGGGAATAATACACACCAGGGGCTGCTGGGGAGTTGGGGGTGAGAGAAGGGAACTTAGAGGGCTAGTCAATAAGTGCAGCAAACCACCATGGCACATCTGTGCTTATGTAACAAATCTGCACATTCTACACATGTATCCCAGTTGTTGTTTTTGTTTTTTGGGGGGATTTTTTTTTTAGACAGAGTCTTGCTCTGTTGCCCAACCTCTGCCTCCTGGGTTCAAGCGATTCTTCTGTCTCAGCCTCCCTAGTAGCTGGGATTATAGGCACCCACCACCATGCCCAGACAATTTTTGTATTTTTACTAGAGATAGGGTTTCACCATATTGGCCAGGCTGGTCTCAAACTCCTGACCTCGTGATCTGCCCACCTCGGCCTCCCAAAGTGCAGGATTACAGGCATGAGCCATAGGGCCTGATCTGTTCTGTTTTGTTTTGTTTTAGAAGAAAAAAAAAAAAAAGAAATAGTCTGACATACTCTGTTCTCAGCTGTTCTTCAGAGAGAATCCTATGGAATCTTTTGAGGTGAACAGTCTAATTGAGAATCTTTCCGCAAAGGTGCTTATAAACAACTTTCATCTCCATCAAAATAAAAGCAGATGTATCATGGGGTTGAATTTGATGTTCACTGCTTAATTAAATAATAACTTAAGAAAAATGAGGGGGCTTTCCTATGTTCACTGATGCTCAACTACTCTATTAAGCAATTAGGTTTCATCATTCTATCATTGATAATAAGGATGATAATAATTAGTTATACAAGAGTGATACATGAAACTTAAGGAATTGTAGGCCATCCTCCCTACTGAGATGCTAAAGAGGTTTCTGGATCTGCCTAAATTAAACTTAATTTAGTCTGAAATAACTATGGGCAGCAGAATAATTATATCCAAAGTGTTTGTGTCTTCATATAAATTATGTAGCTCTCAGACCTGGGATCCCTTGAGATTTGCATATTTTTGAATCTTAATATAGAACACAAATTTCACTTTAGTTTATATTCAGGAAGATTGCTTGAAAAATTTTTAATAGTTAATGCATGAAAGCCAGGACCACACATGTATACTAATGAGTAGACAATTATGTTAATGGACAATAACTTTCTATTATAATTGTATTATAAAATTTAAAACTGTATTAATTAGACGTTTTACTAGCAGGTAGCTTTTAGAAGTTCCTTTTTCGAAATAAGGGTCAACTTATTCCCATTTTACAGAACGAGAAGCAAAGTTACATGGAGCAAGTGACTTGCTCAAGGTCACAGAAGCAAAGTGGGATGTGGAATTCACAGCCCTTGAGCTTTGGTTTCTTGCTAAGTTCTTCTCAGTTGCTTCTGTTCTGTTGCTTAGGAACAGTGGTGCTTCTTTACCCAATAGCATAATATCTGTAGAACGTGCTATTACCACTGTAGAGTTTTTAAGTGGAACTAAAATTCCCATTAAATCAGTTCTTTGAATTCTGTATGTGGAAAAAAAAAATCCTCAGAAGCAATCACAATGTGAGGAGATTGCAATTTGTTAAGTTTTTTTTTAAAAAGAAGTATTCTCCTAAGAACAAAATGTAGTGTCATTCTTCTCTTGGAATTCCCTCTTCTGCAGTATTTTTAATTAATTTATTTGTTTACGAGGTGATCTCAGTGTATTACAGTCAAAAGGAATCTGTTGCTTCTAGGAGAAAATACTAACGAAAGAACTTTGGAAACAACAAGATAATACTGATAATAATTGATTACTTACTAAATGCTGATACTGATTTGAACCTAGAACTGATTTGAACACCTACATGTGTCTATTAGGTTCATGACACTCTCCTGGAATAGTGCAGTGGTTATGATCCTAAGCCGTGGAATGAGATTCAACTTCCAGTCCTGGCTGTACTCTTCGTTGTCTTGAGAATATTGCTCCAATGCTGTGTTCTTTTTTTTTTTTTTCTTTTTCTTTTTTGAGACAGGGTCTCACTCTGTCTCGTAGGCTGGAGTGCATTGGTTGATCACACCTCACAGCAGCCTTGACTTGAGCTCAAGCAGTCTTCCACCTCAGTGTCCTGAGTACCTGGGACTACAGGCATGCACTACTACACTCGGTTAATTCTTAAACTTTTCTAGAAACGAGATCTCCTGAACTCCTAGCTTCAAGTGATCCTACTGCCTCGGCCTTCCAAAGTGCTGAGATTATAGGTGCAAGTCACCACACCCAGCCCACTCTGGTTTTTTCTTGATGCAAAACAGGGAAAGTAATCACGTTCACTTTAGATTAGTTAGGAGTCAAATGACATAATGCATGTAAAGTGCCTAGCACTGTGCCTGGCACACAGAAGGTGCTCTATAAGTGTCAGCTATCATTGTTTTTGTCAATATTATTAATCGGAAATGATATAGGCATGGATTGGAGAGACAGCATCTGCATGCATGAGGAAGTTTCTATGTACAAAATTTTGCAGCCTTTCAGAATTGGAAGGGATCTTTAAATTCACTGTTCAACCTCATCATTTTCTGATAAAGAAACTGATGTGGAGAAGGTCAAAGTGATTCATTCAAGGTCCCCAGGATAGACAAAGCCAAAGTCAATATAGTCAGTGTGGTTAGGCTGTGTCAGCCTTCAAGTGAGAGTTGGGAGAGGGATTGTGAACAAAGGCAGAGACCTGGGGTGAGATATATAATAAAACTGGGAATATAAAGCTGTATTCCGACAGGCCTTGAGAGCCAAAGCAGGCAAGTGTGTGTTTGTACTGGCATGGTGGTGAGAGCACGTTTTTCTCAGAAGCCAATTAGTTGTTATGGCTGCCAAGGGGTAAGTGGACACCATGGAACAGTGGAGCATGCAGAGTCCTGCTTATGAATACGTCTGATGGACAATGAAGAATGCAGATAGGGCTCAGCCATGGTAACAGGACTACAGAGCATTCCAGAGAGAGGCTCTCCCAGGGTGGAGTGCCAGAGAGGGCATTGCAAGGAGGTTGGAGGAATGCAGGTACCCAGGGACCACGTGGTCACGCCTGTCCATCCTGCTGCCACCACAGCCCATTTATTAGGGCATTAGCTTAGACAGGACTATCTCCAGACTCTGCTGGCTGCTTGTCAGGGGAGGATCAGGGCAGGCTGCAGGCAGCTGGGTGCTTGCTATGAATAGTTGCAAAGAGACTAGGACTTACAGCTATTAGCAACTCTATCAGGCACCAGAAACTTTTAACATAGTACCCAATTTCAGATGGTCTAGAACATTTTCATAATTGCCTCTTATAGGATGTGACCTTGGAAAAGATACCTAAACACATACAAAACAACTGACCACAATCTCTAAAATACTAAGTTTTTACTTCCAGGTCTTCATTTTTAGAATTGAATTCCTGCACTAGGCATTTTTTTTTTTTTTTTTTTTTTTTTTGAGATGGAGTCTTGCGCTGTCACCCAGGCTGGAATGCAGTGGTTTGATTTTGTCTCACTGCAACCTCCACCTCCCAGGTTCAAGCAGTTCTCCTGCCTCAGCCTCCCAAGTATCTAGACTTACAGGTGTGTGCCACCACTCCTGGCTAATTGTTTTGTATTTTTAGTAGAGATGGGGTTTCACCATGTTGGCCACGCTGGGTTCAAACTCCTGACCTCAAGTGATCTGCCCTCCCCGGCCTCCCAGAATGCTGGGATTATAGGCGTGAGCCACTGTGTCCAGCTGCACTAAGGATTTAAAATGCTATGTCCACTCTAATCCATGGTTCATCTATTACCATGCTGACTTTTCCTTGGTGAATGCTGATTGGGTTTTGTGCAATGGGCAGGTGGGAGGCGCCTCTCTTGGTGAGGATGCTTGGCTGGACAGTCCTGGGATGCTAAAGCAAAGCAGCATGTGGTAGTGGAGCTGGGATGGAGAAGAGCGCAGAGGAGCCATGGCCACATGTGAGATGGCCATCAGCAACTGAGGGGCAGGGTGGGGACAGAGAGAGAATGACCAGTGAGATGGGGGCCAGGTAGCTGAGCGAAGAGCTGGTAAAGTGCATGAGGCATGCTGAGGTGATGCTTTTGGGACTGACTCTGCAAATGGAGGCATCGTGTGGGTGCTTGTTCTATGCTGTGGTCAGATACGCCACAAAAGAGAAGCCAAGCACTTCTTTCATTTGCCACTTGACTGCAGTTTTAATTTTTTTTTTTTAACACATTGTATTAGTCTGTTTTCATACTGCTGATAAAGACGTACCCGAGACCGGGCAATTTACAAAAGAAAGAGGTTTAATGGATTTACAGTTCCACGTGGCTGGGGAGGCCTCACAATCATGGCAGAAGGCAAGGAGCAGCAAGTCACATCTTAAGTGGATGGCAGCAGGCAAATAGAGACTTGGGCAGGTGAACTCCTCTTTTGAAAACCATCAGATCTCCCACGAGAGCAGCGCAGGAAAGACCTGCCCCCATAATTCAATCGTCTCTCACCGGGTTCCTTTCATGACAGGTAGGAATTGTGGGAGTTACAATTCAAGATGAGATTTGGGTGGGGACACAACCAAACCATATCACAGATAAAGACATTTCAGAGCATTCGTCTCGAGAGTCTCTCCTGAAAATGACCTCTTTGGGCATAGGGCTATACTCCAGATTCTTCCTCCAGAATTAATCTTGGTTGCACATAACTGGAAACCCCATTATGCAACTTAAAACAAAATAGAGGTTATTTTTCCTTTGGTATAGGAAAGATCTGGAGGCAGACAGTCTAGGACTGAGATCAGGCAGCTGAAGTTCTCATGATCAGCAAGCTGGGCTTTGTTAGTCCTTCTCTTCCACCATGGCTTCATGGTTGAAGATAGCATCTGGTGCTTGACCCACTAACTCTGAATTTTCCTGTGGAATCCAGAAGGGAAAGTGGAAAAGCAGAGGAGTACCCTTCTCAACTGTCAGTCCCCTTTAGGGAAGGAGCATGGAAAGGACACTTCTGTTAACATCTCAATGGCCACCCTGAGAAGCATGGCCTTCTGGGAAATGTAGTCTTAATGAGGCTGTGGCTGCCTGAGGTGTCATTCAGTTCTGTTAGGGAGGAGGAAAGGAAAATGAATATTGCAGAGGCAGCTAGTGGGTCTCTGCCACAGACCATCCCACCCCCCTGCAGTCTTTCATGTCTCTCCCTGCTCTATTATCAGAAGTTTCCTGGCCTGTCTATGATTCCCAGCTCTTAAATTTTTTTTGGTGGAGGAGTGGGAAGAAGCTAACATGTTACAGTCTATGAGGGTTTAATATTTATTATGAAAGGGTTACTCTATGGATGAACTTTTAATAGCATAATTTCAGGTATTTGTGGTAATCTGAAGGAGAAGAGACATTATGAGGCAACTACGGGAATTACACATGGAAGGCCACACTGGATGTCACCTCCTCCCCAGGGTCCCACAGAATTGCTGGCCTCCCCTCAGCTCTCTGTTGATTTTTCAGAGCTGGATTTAACAGCTTCCTCACCTCCAGTCTTCAGGCTGCTCCAGTTTCCAAGTCAGTGAGTTTTAACCCTGGCTGTACACGAGAATCAAAACATACCTCTTTCCAAAATACTGTCAGGTGTGGCTTAATGACAAGCATAGGTTCTGAGAAATGCGTCGTTAGGCAATTTTGTCATTGTGTGAACATCATATGATGTATTTACACAAACCCAGATGGTATAGCCTGCTACACACCTGCATTACAAACCTGTGTACATGGGACTATACTGAACACTGTAGGTAATTGTGACATAATGGTAAGTATTTGTGTGGCTAAACATACATAAACAGAGAAAAGGTACAGTAAAACTATGGTATAAAAGACGAAAAAATTATAGGGCAGCCCCATTATAATTTTATAGGATTACCGTCATATATGCCGTCTATCATTGCTCAAAATGTCATTATATGGCACATGGCTATTCATGTATCTGGACTCCATTATAATCTCCAAGGTTATATTATCATATGCATTTTGAAAAAGCACCCCAGTTCATCCTGATGGGCATTCAGTGTTGAGACTACAGTTTTTGGACATTTCTGATGAATGTGGAATAGTTTTTGTTTTAATGCTTCAGACTAGTCTCAAAAATAAAAAATGGGGAGTTAGTTTGAGAATGCCCCCCCTCCAACAACCACCATTTTTGCCTGACCAGGGAAGCAGTGCCTGCTAGAAGATGGAATTCTGGAATTCTGTATCTGTAATTGAATCACAGAGCTGTGTAACTGAGGAGCTCCTTCTCTGATAATGGGGGTGTTTGCTGGAGCTGCCTGAGGGGATTCTGTAGTTTGCCGAATCAGATTTTTCCTTAAACCCTAATTCTAACTTGGGTGGCTATCTTGTGCAGGAAAGAAAAAAAAAACTTTTCCTCTACCCTCAAGTTTGTTGCTGGGTCCTGTGCATTAAAGTGACAAAGACCAATAAACAAGAGAAAAGGTTTATTTTTCATGCACATGGAGGAGGGCAGGCTTTACAGAAAAGAAATAAAAATCCCCCAAAGAAGTGGTTATGACATTTTAACAAAGGGTAATAAATTGTGATAACACAAAGGAAAAGTAATTTGGGCTGTGTGATTTTTATTTTTATTTATTTTTTTTTTTTTGAGACTGAGTTTTGCTCTTGTTGTCCAGGCTGAAGTACAATGGCGCGATCTCGGCTCTCTGCAACCTCCACTTCCAGGGTTCAAGCAATTCTCCTGCCTCAGCCTCCCGAGTAGCTGGGATTACAGGCATGGGCCACCACACCCGGCTAATTTTGTATTTTTAGTAGAGACAGGGTTTCTCCATGTTGGTCAGGCTGGTCTTGAACTTCCGACCTCAGGTGATCAGCCTGCCTTGGCCTCCCAAAGTGCTGGGATTACAGTCGTGAGCCACAGCGCCCAGCCTGTGATGGTTAATTTTAGGCCATATAATTCAGCAGTACCATTGGTACTTGAGTTCCCTAGGCTCAGTTGACAGAGGAAAAGACGACTAGGGCCTTACGGAGGAGTCTGCACAGTAAACAAGCACGTAAATTGTGCAAAAGTAAAGAGCTGTAGCACTTTGGCTCTCTTCTAGGACATCCTTAAGGACAATAATGAAAGAAAATCTTCACAATGGGCAGAACTTCATGCAGTTCACTTTGCTTGAAAGGAGAAATGACCAGATATATGATTACACACCAATTCATGGGCTGTAGCCAATGGATTGGCCAGATGGTGAGGGAATTGGAAAGAACATTATTTGAAAATTGGTAACAAAAGAAAATGGGGGAAAAGGTATGTGGATAGAGCATTCTGAGTGGGCGAAGGATGCAAAGATATTTGTGCCTCATCTGAATGCTCACTAAACGGTGACCTCAGCAGAGGAGGGCTTTAATAATCAAGTGAATAGGATGACCCATTCTGTAAATACCAGTCAGCATCCTTCACCAGACACCCCTGCAATAGCTTAATTGGCTCGTGAACACAATGGCCATAGTGGCAGAGATGGAGGTTATGCATGGGCTGAGAGACATGGACTTCCACTCCTCAAAGCTGACCTGGCAGCAGAGACCAATACTGAGCCCCAATATGGCACCATTCCCTGGGGTGATCAGCCAGCTACCTGGTGGCAGGTTGATTACATTGGAGCATTTCCATCATGGAAAGGGCAATGTTTTGTCATTACTGGAATAAACACTCTGGATTTGGATTTACCTTTCTTGCTAACAAGGTTTCTGCCAAAACTACCATCTGTGGACTTACAGAACATCTTATCCACCACCATGGTATTCAACACAACATTGTTCTGACCAAGAAACTCACTTCAAAATCAAAGAAGTGTGACAATGGGCTCAGACTCGTGAAATTCACTGGTCCTACCATGTTCCCCACCATCCTGAAGCATTTGGCCAGTAGAACTATGGAATGGCCTTGTGAAGCTGCAGTTACAGTGCCAGATGGGTAACAATACTTTGCAGGGCTGGGGCAAGGTTCTCCAGAATGCTGTATATGCTCTGAATCAGCAACTAATATATGGTTCTGTTTCTCACATAGCAAGCATTCATGGGTCTAGGAATCAAGGGGCAGAAGTGGAAGTGGCACCACTTACCATCACCCCTAGTGACCCACTTGCAAAATGTTTGCTTCCTGTTCCCATGACTTTGTGCCTTGCTGGCCTAGAGGCCTTAGTTCCAGAGAAAAGAATGCTTCCTTCAGGAGACACAACAATGAGTCCATTGAACTGGAAGTTAAAGACTGCCACCCGACTGCTTTGGGTTCTTCATGCCTCTGGGTCATCAGGCCAGGAAGGGAATTAGGGTGTTGGCTGGCATGTTGATCTTGACTACCAAGGGAAAATACTACTACTACACCAAAATAGAGGTAAAGAAGAGTATGTCTAGAATACAGAAGATCCCTTATGGCATCTCTTAGTATTACCACATCCGTGATTAAGGTCAACTGGAAATTACAAGAACCCAATCTAAGCAGGACTATAAAATGGCCCCGTCTCTGTAGGAATGATGGTTTGGGTCACCTCACCAGGTAAAGAACCATGACCAAGAGGTGCTTGCTGAAGGTAAAGGGACTACAGAATTGGTAGCAGAAAAATGTGGTTATATATGCCAGCTGTAAACATGTGGTCAGTTACAAAAATGAGGACAATTGTCATGAGTATTTCCTCCCTATTTTGTTAAGAATATATGTACATATATTAAGCAAATATTTTTGTTTTCATTTCTTTCATTCCTTTATCATATAACATATTTAGGCTTTATATTAGTAGTATCGCCATTGTTACATTATAGTATTTATGTTATGAAATACCAAGAGAAAAGTAAACTTACCTCCTCCTCTTCTGGAGAAAGAATTTTTTTTTTTTTAAACAAGGTTTTGTTCTGTTGCCCAGGCTGTACTGCAGTGGTGTGATCATAGCTCACTGAAATTCCTGGGCTCAAGCAATCCTCCTCAGCAGCTAGGACTGTAGGTGTGATATTGTTTGGGTCTGTGTCCCCACCCAAATCCCATGTTGAAATGTAATCCCCAATGCTGGAAGTGGGCCCTGGTGGGAGGTGATTGGATCATGCGAATGGATCCTTCCTTCATGAATGGTTTAGCACCACCCTCTTGGTGCTGTCTTGTTAGAGTTCTCATGAGAATTGGTTGTTCAAAAGTGTGTAGTGCCTCCCACTCCCACTCTCACTCTTTCTCTTGCTCCTGCCACGCAAGACGCCTGCTCCCACTTTGCCTTCCGCAATGAGTAAGAGCTCCCTGAGGCCTCCCCAGAAGCAGATGCTGCCATGATTCCTGTATAGCTTGTGAAACTATCAGCCAATTAAACCTCTTTTCTTTGTAAATTACCTAAACTCAGGTATTTCTTGATAGCAGTGTGAGAACTGATACAAGATACGTGCCACCACATCTCACTAATTTGTTACAGTTTTTTAGAGATGAAGTCTTGCTGTGTTGCCCATGCTGGTCTCGAACCCCCGGCCTCAAGCCATCCTCCTGTTTCAGCCTCCCAAAGCATTGGGATTACAGGCATGAGCCACTGCACCCAACCTGGGGAAGGAATTCGTGAATTTTCAGTTGGATGCAGGATAGCTGCATCACGTTATGGAGAATTACTACCTTGTTCTCGTCCTTACTTGAAGATTAAGTATGGTTTGAGGAGATGGCTGTGAGTGTCAGGGTGACAAGGAATGGACTTGTGATGATAAATTCTAGGTGTCAACTTGACTGGATTAAGGAATAGCTAGAGAACGGGCAAAGCATTATTTCTGAGTGTGTCTGTGAGGGTGTTTCTAGAGGAGATTGGCACATGAATTAGTGAACTGAGGAGGGAAGATCCGTCCTTAATGTGGGTGGGCATTATTCAATCAGGTAGGGGCCCAGATAGAATATAAAAAAGGCAAAAGAAAGGCAATTTTTTATTTCTGTTTCCTGGAGCTTCGACACTCTTCTCCCGTACTTGGGTGTCGGAACTCCAGGCTCATTGACCTTTAGATGCTAAGACTTACACCAGCAGCCACACCGTTCTCAGGCCTTTGGCCTAGACTGAGAATTACACCATTGGCTTCCATGATTCTGAGGCTTTCAGACTTGGACTGAGCCACACTACCAGCATCCCAGGGTCTGCAGCTTGCAGATGGCCCGTTGTAGGACTTCTTTTTTTTTTTTTTTGAGTTGGAGTCTTGCTCTGTCGCCCAGGCTGGAGTGCAATGACACAGTCTTGGCTCACTGAAACCTCTGCCTCCCATGTTCAAGCAATTCTCCTGCCTCAGCCTCCTGAGTAGCTAGGACTGCTGATGTGTGCCACCACACCCAGTTAATTTTTGTATTTTTAGTGGAGTTGGGGGTTTCGCCATGTTGGCCAGGCTGGTCTCGAACTCCTGACCTCAGGTGATCCCCCTGCTTTGGCCTCCCAAAGTACTGGGATTACAGGCGAGAGCCACCACGCCCAGCCCTGTTGCCCTGTTGTAGGACTTTTTTTTTTTTAAATTATTATTTTTGAGATGGAGTTTTGCTCTGGTTGCCCAGGCTAGAGTGCAATGGCACGATCTTGGCTCACTGCAACCTCTGCCTCCCGGGTTCAAGTAATTCTCCTGTCTCAGCCTCCCGAGTAGCTGGGATTACAGGCGCATGTTACCACGCCTGGCTAATTTTTGTATTTTTAGTAGAGATGGGGTTTCATCATACTGTTCAGGCTGATCTGTCACTCCTGACCTCAGGTGATCCACCCACCTCGGCCTCCCAAAGTGCTGGGATTACAGACATGAGCCACCGTGCCTGGCCAGGACTTCTTAACCTCCATAATTATGTGAGCTAATTTCCCTAGTGAACCCCCTCTCACATGTCTATATACATAGTCTACTGGTTTTGTCTCTCTGGAGTTCCCTGCCTAATAAAGCCTTCTAGGAGTGGTACACTGTGGGAAGGTAAATATGAGAGCAAAACAATTGGAAGGTAAAGGTTACTTAATAAGGTTTGTATATGCAACTCATCTCGATGTGACTTTTTGTCTCCTGTTACAGAGTTGTTGTCTATATTCTGGTAGAGACAGGAAGTGGACTCCTTTACCAAAGGAAATTTATGCCCCACTTTTAGGCTTCTGGAAAGGGTGAGAGCAGAGAATTCTTCCTGTGTCTGCTATTTCTCAATTGCCTTCCGCTCAAATTAATCCTTATGCATGGCATATTATGACTCCCCTTACAACCAAACTTTGAAAAAAAGTAACTAAAGTTTCAAGAACCTGAACTTCAGGAATATTTAGGCTCTTTATAAAGTTTTTCTCTGACCTCATCTGCTAAAGATTCAAACTTGTGGAAAAGCGAGCCTGATTGATCCAGCTTGGTGCAGTGTGCCAGCCTTTGGGGGTCACTGTAGCAGAGCCTTCTGCTTGGCAGCTCCATCGAAGCCACATAAAACAGGATTGAAGATGTGTCCCCAAGAAAGAGACATTCCCAGACACAAATAACAGATGTTCACTACAGTGAATTGTGGAATCAAGATAACAGGAAACGTGGTTTATTAGAATCAATTATTGAAATTAAGTAGTGAAATTTCTATGTATATACCAAAATACATAGAGGCCGGTTATAAACTGGCAAACTGCTAACTTAATTTTCGTCTGTAATAAGGTAGGACACAATGTACCACTGAGGGGGAAGCTCTTGAGAAGTAGGTAGCTGTGACTGTGAACCATTGAAAGAGAACGAGAAATGCTGGGAGCAATGCAGTAGGATGGTTTCTTCTAACATCATTGGATATTTTATTTTATTTTATTTTATTTTATTTTATTTTATTTATTTTTTTGAGGCAGAGTCTCGTTCTGTTGCCCAGGCTGGAGTGCAGTGGTGTGATCTTGGCTCACTACAACCTCCGCCTCCTGGGTTCAAGCAATTTTCCTGTCTCAGCCTCCCAAGTAGCTGGGACTACAGGTGCATGCCACTGTGCCCAGCTAATTTTTGTTTTGTTGTTGTTGTTGTTTGGGACTGAATTTTCCTCTTGTTGACCAGGCTGGAGTGCAATGGCGTGATCTTGGCTCACTACAATCTCCACCTCCCAAGTTCAAGTGATTCTCCTGCCTCGGCCTCCCAAATTGCTGGGATTACAGGCACGCACCACCACACCTGGCTAATTTTATATTTTTAGTAGAGACGGTTTCTCTATGTTGGTCAGGCTGGTCTCAAACTTCTGACCTCAGGTGATCTGCCTGCCTCGACCTCCTAAAGTGCTGGGATTACAGGCATGAGCTTCTGCGCCTGGCCCAATTTTTGTATTTTTAGTAGAGACAGGGTTTTACCATATTGGTCAGGCTAGTCTTGAACTCCTGACCTCGGGTGATTCACCTTCCCTGGCCTCCCAAAGTGCTGGGATTACAGGCATGAGCCACTGCGCCCAGCCATCAGTGGATATTTTAACAGCTGTCTCAAACTTTGAAATTCTTGCCACAAGACAGGAAATAAAACTCAAAAACTTTACAAGATTTTGGTTGAAATCCAGTATTGTGTATTCATGACTAATGGTTTTAAAATAACATAGAAGAGAAAATATCAAAGTATATTACATATAATAGGGGTAAGAAATGTTTCATGTAATTTACAATTCAATTATATGTGTATATAAACTTATTTATGATATAAAATTTATTTTATGATGTAGATAATAGCCAAAAATGCTTAGAAATCACTGAATGCCTTTGGCTTGTAGATATGGGGCTAAAATAACTAAAATCCAAATGCACAGGTTAACCCTGCAGATTGCTATTTTAACTTAACAATCTGACCAGGTCTCTTACTGAAAATTAAGGCTTTTACCAGAAATCCCAGTAATTAGAATGAGAGATACAGCAAGATTTGAAAGATGTTTTTTAAGATCCTCCAAACTTTCTAAAATGCCAGCTATAGCATTTCTCTTGACTGGGGAAGCCACATCTCCTATGTAGAAGAAAGAGGATAATTTTTCACAAGCCCCATCTCTTACTGATGCTTTAAAAATAACTGGGATTCAAACACAATATGATCGGGGGATGAAGTGTAAAATTCAAATGTTGTATGCGAAGTACCTGAAAAGATTCATAAATTTATGGCATTAAAAGTCTAGATACATTTTTTGAAACAGGTTTTGGGAATGTTTCACCACAGGTAGGACTCAAAGTATTTACATGAGTGTATTTTACTAGAGATTCAGCATAAAGTGGGTAGGATTAGCTCACCAGCAGTGGTTCTGCCAGTTCTCTGGATTAACTCATATAATCTTGGATTAAATGTTGGCCCATACTACATGACAGAAAAACCATAAAGGGTCATAATCAGGAATAGTGATTACAAGAATTTGTGTAACGTATGCAGGCCTGGATCTTTTTACCTTTTCTTTCCTTGACCCTTGATATATCCCTAGGTAGAACCCAGAAAACTTTCCCTTTACTCCTGCCATGAAGATGATGTTAACAAGAGACGCAACACAATGTTTAAAAGGAGCTTTACAATCTGTTCTAGAAAGATTTAAAATCTGATGAAATTGACTGCAATTGAAATGGGCTGCTTGATGTCAGTGTGGTTGAGAAGAAGCCAGGGTGTCTGAGTCCAAATGACAGCAAAAGCACAGTGGATGTGGTCACTGAATTATGCAGCAGAGGAAGCACAATGTGAAGACTTTAAGGGATTATCTGGCATTCATACATTTCTGGCTGTCATTTTTTAAATTGTGAGAATCTCAAGAATGAAACCAACAGGCAGCCCATGGCTGGATGAAAAAAACAAATTGGGTTAAACTATCACGTTAGAAAATAAGATTTCTTACTTTGTTTTTTATTTATTTTATTTTTATTTTTTGAGACTGAATTTCGCTCGTTTCCCAGGCTGGAGTGATTGGTGTAATCTCAGCTCACTGCAACCTCTGCCTCCTGAGTTTAAGCTATTCTCTTGCCTCAGCCTCCCAAGTAGCTGGGATTACTGGCATGTACCACCATACCCAGCTAATTTTTGTATTTGTTGGCCATGCTGGTCTTGAACGCCTGACCTCAGGTGATCCACCCGTCTCGGCCTCCCAAAGTGCCGGGATTACAGGTGTCAACCGCCACGCCCTGCCTAGAAAATAAGATTTCTTAATTAATTCTACAATTCGAGTCTGTTAAAAAATTCAAAACCATTTGAATGGAGGTGAAGCTGAGCACCATTGATGAAAGGTTGTGCTGTATTACTACCTATGTCTAGTAAGTTCCTTCTGGCATCACATTAAAATAACCATGGCTATTTTATTGGGAGAAACTACTGGATATCAAGAAAGATTAAGTGAATTCTCAGGAATATATAATGTTGTTGTTGTTTGCTGATCAGGGTGATTGGCCATATGCACTGAGTAGTAAATGGAACGCAAACTTCAATTTCTAGAGAAACTTTAGAGATTATGTTACAATCCAACACTTGAATCGAATGTCTAATGGTTCTTTATTAGAATATATTATTGCATTCTGATGTGTTTCTCAGTTTGGCCAGTGCAAAAAAATCTGATTTTGTATAATGTAAATACTACATCTAATTAGGTGGTAATTTCCATTGTGGATGATTGTATAGAATTTTATTACTGGAACACATTTATAAAGGTCTTGTACTTGGTGGGCAGTTGTTCAGCTGGTGTATTTGTTTTACATATTTTTTGTGTGTGATGTTCAGTCAGATGCAGCCACAAGAGGAGACAGAAGAAAGGCTTAGTAAAGCAAAGTTTATTATACTCACAGGCCTTAGAGACAGAGGTATGGCATACTATGCAGGCCACATGGAAAAACACCAGGGCGGTCAGGAGGCAGAAGACTGGAGCAAGTGGGAAGCATTAGGCCAGAACCACTTTTTTTAAGAGATGGAGTCTTGCTCTGTTGCCCAGGCTTGACTCAAACTCCTCGGCTCAAAAGATCCTCCAGCATCACCATGCCAAGTAGCTCGGGCTACTGGCCTGTGCCACCATGCAGAGCCTTTATTGGGGTTTCTTGCAGGAATGATAGGGTGAACAATTTAGAGTTGGTTAGTTTGAATGACTTTGGCAGACCCTAAGCTACAGCAGTAGTCCTTAGTTGCCTGGTACCTGACCCTGGGATGATTAAAGCACAGGAATATCTTCTCCTGAGGTGTACTGGCTAGATAAAAGAGGTGTGACTCTGGATTGGTTAGTTTGCATATCAAAGGCATGCTCTGGGCTGGATCTTTTGCTGTCAGTAAGAATTGGCTACCCCAGGGAGAGAGAGTCTCTCCCTAGCCAAAAATGTTGTTTTAAAGATGTCTGCTATGGTTTAATATGTTTCTCACAGTTCATGTGTTAGAAACTGAATCCCCAATGCAACAGTGTTGAGAGGTGGGATCTTTTAAGAGGTAATTAGGTCATAAAGGCTCTGTTCTCATAAATGGATTAATGCTGTTATCACAGCAGTGAGTTAGCTATCACTGATAAAAGGATGAGTTCAGCCCCTTTCCTTCCTTTCTCTCTTAGGCTCCCTTGCCCTTCCCCCTGCTACCATGAATGATGCAGCAAAAAGGCCCTCATCAGATGCTGGCCCCTTGATCCTGGACTTCCCAGCCTCCAGGACGAAGAGAAATACATTGCTGTTCATTACAAACTACCCAGTCTCAGGTTTTGTGTTACAGCAACACAAAATGGAATAAGACAATGTCAAAGCATCATAATATACAAAAAGAAAAAAATATGGTATATACATGTATACACAATGCAGCGTTTTTATCCATTTCAATAAATTGAAAATACCAGAAATATTTCTTTTCACGTGACAGGGTCAGCAGTACACATTTGCCGTATTCCCTCTAACTCTGTGTCACAGTCTAGTCCATAAAGAATGTAACCAAATCATCAATCTACAGTATTATACCAATGTCTGCACTGACATTATGCTGATAAACCCTGGAGAATAAGCAATAGTAGGTTCTCCAGTTGTTCTATTAAAACACACGAATAAAGGATGTTGCAAAATAGCTTATGTAAAGATTCTGGAGCTCCAGTGGTTTGAAGATGATTATTATCTTTTTCAATAGGAAACACATGTTGCTGAACACTGTGTTTCTTGCTACTAAAAAAAGAGGTGTGCATGGTGAAGCTTCTTCACCATGGGTGTCCTATTTGGACCAGTTTACCATGTGAATCCCAAAGTTGTTGGCAGCTTTGAATGGAGCCCAGAAGAAGATACGACTCTCTGCTGGGCTTGATTCCACTTTTGTCTTTTGGCTCAGAATATTCAATAGTTCCTGGAGTACCTGGAGTGTATATGAAGCTTGGCAAGTCCAGACAGGCAAATTACAACAGAGACCTTAAATATTATAGAGCAATGTTATGTTCTCTTAAACAAGTAACTATTCTCCTTTAAGAAACAGCTCCTGACTTGCTACTGGAATTTACTTAAATGAATGATCACGAACTAGATACTGTCTGGTCCATTCAGCCATGAAGTCAGGCCTTCAGTCATCAAGCATAAGAAGTATAGGATTAGGCCTAAGCCGGCCCTGATACAAATAGTGTTTCCAAGACTACATGGTCCACACTCCCCATATACCTTCTCCTGCCCACATTTTACTTTTCTTTAGTCTGCACTTGTGACTATATGAATGGCTCCCTATGACGAAAGGTTTTCCAGAAAACCCAGCTTGATCCTATTCACAGATGTTTTGGCTTGACATGCCAGCTTCCACCAGAAGTGAGCGATTAAAGAATTTCAACCTGAGACTAGTGGGAAAAACTTTGAATCGTATATCTCTGTCTACTTGGCCTGGAAGGGCAGATTGAAGAAAAAGATTGTATTCCAATTTCTGGACAGTGGTTCTGGCCAGATAAACAGGGATTCAGAAAGAAAAAGATCTGAAGATTTGGACAAGGAGATTTGGAGAGGGCATGACCCTTGCAGAATGGGCTCATAGTGTGAGAATCTTTATGTCTCACTTGAATAGTGAGGGAGAACTTGTCTGGCACTGCCCTGACCCTCACTGGGAGTTGGAGAAAAAGTACCCTCACTTGGGAGGGCCATAGGAGAGCCTTTCCTCAGGGAAAGGCATGAAGGTGGAGGCAATAATCAGTGGAGTCTTTGTGGAACAGGAGCTGGCAAAAGTGTTGGGAGGAAGGAGAAGAACGAGGTTTTACACTGTTGAAGCATAATACAGTGTGGTGCTAACAGTGAGGGGAGACTCCAGGTTCAACATGGGACTTTGGGTTTTGATTGAGGCTGATCGAGAGGGAGGACATGGTGGATTTATTTGTCTGAGGGAGTTCTGAATCACAGAAGAGTACCAGAGAAGGTTTTATTTAATAACTAGGACTCCAGCTGGACAGGGAACTCTGGCCTCTAGAGAAGGACTCAGCAGTGGACAGCCAGGGATCCAGGGAGGGACTTCAGTCTTGGGGTAGACACCCTCTCCTTCCCTCTCCTCTCCCTCCTCCTCTCCCCCATTCCCTTCACCTCCCCTCCCCTCCTTTCCTTCCTTCGTTTCTTTCTTCCTTTCTTTCCCCTTCTTTTTCTTTTTCCTTCCTTCCTTCCTTCCACAGGGTCTTACTCTGTTGCCCAGGCTGGAGTACAGTGGTGTGATTATGGCTCACTGCACCCTCTACCTCCTGGACTCAGGTAATCCTCCAACCTCAGCCTCCCAAGTAACTTGGACTACAGGTGTATGCCACCATGTCTGGCTAATTTTTGTGTTTTTTTGTAGAGAAAAACATGGCAAAGTGTGGTGGGCAGATGACTTAAGCCCCAGCTGGTCTTGAACTCCTGGGCTCAAGCCATCTGCCTGCTTTGACCTCCCAAAGTGTTGGGACTACAGGTGTGAGCCACCGTTCCTGGCCCATTTTCTTCTTCTTCTTCTTTTTTTTTTTTTTTTTTTTATGTTTTGTTTTGTTTTGTTTTGAGATGGAGTCTGGTTCTGTGGCCCAGGCTGGAGTGCAGTGGCATGATCTCGGCTCACCGCAACCTCTGCCTTCTGGATTCAAGTGATTCTCATGCCTCAGCATCCCGAGTAGCTGGGATTACAGGCATGCAGCACCACGCCTGGCTAATTTTTGTATTTTTAGTAGAGACGGGGTTTTGCCATGTAGGCCAGGCTGGTCTCGAACTCCTGACCTCCAGTGATCCACCCTCCTCAGCCCCCCAAAGTGCTGGGATTACAGGTGTGAGCCACTGTGCCCAGTCCCATTTTCTTTTTTCTTACTAAAATAACACAGTCTTTATTCAGGATGACATGTGCCTCTGCCCTAAATCACTTGATTTCTCAGGCACCCTAGCAATAGCATGTGACATAAATCTGAAATTCCATTGGTAGGCCTTCTTGCAATGCTGTTGTTTTCCTAACAAAAAGAAAGACTCCATAGGCATGCGCTTTTTTGCCAGTCAGCTGTCTCCCTTGTTGCCACCTGAACATAATCATGATGCCATCTTGTTTTTGCTACCTGAACATAATCATGATGCCGTCTTGCAACCATAAGGCTGGACGCTCCTGCAAATGATAGTGGAGAACAAAGTTAGAGGGATCTGGGTTCTTATGACTTCCTCAATCTGCTGCACCAGCTCTGAACTTCTCACCTCTGGACTTCTTGCTTAATGAGAAAAACAAACACCTTACTTGTTTAAGGCACAATGTTTGGGTTTCTGATACATGCACCCAAATGCAATCCTACATGAAAAAGCTTTGTGGGTGAAAATGGACACATGGAGAGAGGCTTCAAAAACTGGATTCTAGTCTCCAAATGTTAAACCAGTTGTCTTTCTGGGTGTTTTATTTTTGGACCTGGGACAGGATGAGAAGGTGATATTGTGGCATAGAGAAAAGGGCACCAATTAGAATTGCTTGGTGAGATATGGGCTTATTTTTATGCAATCAGTACAGCAAATCACCAAATAGTAGTGTTGCTCTGTGACAGCAAACAGCCCGGAAGCAGGCATATATATATGTTGCTGTAAATTCTGAACCCTCTGTACATGAAAATCTTGCCCATGTAAGATTTATAGCATGCAGAAGTGGAGGAGAACCAATGGGCTGTGCTATACCTGATCAGTTATCTTATCTCCCTGGGGCAGCGTGGTTAAGAGTTAGGGAGAAGCCTGTATTGTACTTTGAAGCATGGAGAAACATTAAGTCCTACTGTACTTCACACTTAGTCTTTCTAAAACTTGGCCAAATCCTTTCTTATGACTTCTCCAACATGTCATTGACCCAGGCCCCATAGGGCTCAGAGCTTATTCCATTCATCATGTTTAGAAATGAGAAAATACGTGTAAATCACTTCATATGCAGAACCTGGTGCATAGTGAATGCTCAATATAGTAATACAGCATCACTTAATTGTTAGTATTAGTAACATATGGGGCCAAGCGCAGTGGCTCACGCCTGCAATCCCAGAACTTTGGGAGGCCGAGGTGGGTGGATTATCTGAGGTCAGGAATTGGAGACCAGCCTGGCCAACATGGCAAAATCCTGTCTCTACTAAAAATACAAAAATTAGCTGGGCATAGTGGCGGGTGCCTGTAACCCCACATACTTGGGAGGCCGAGGCAGGAGAACTGCTTGAACCCGGGAGGTGGAACTTGCAGTGAGCTGAGATCATGCCACTGCACTCCAGCCTGGGCAACACAGCGAGACTGTGTCTCAAAAATAAATAAATACATAAAATAAAAATATATGGCAGGCAATTTAATGTATTAGAAGGATTATGATCCAGAGACCTGGGGTATAATTCTGGTTCTGCTATTAGCGAGTTAAACAGCTTAAAGTCATCTTTTCTAAGGCCCTTGCTTTCTTCATCTGTGAGGGAATTGATAATTTCTGTGCAATGTATCTTTAGCCTAGACAACAACGTAAAGTATATTTCCTGGAGCCATGCAATGTGGAGGCTGTGCAGTGGCCAACTTCCTGCAATAGTGAAGTCCAGTGAGAACTGTGACTTTCTCAGTTTGGAATCAATGCAATCTGATCACCCTTGCCACAGAAGGTGTAATCCATCAATCCATGGTGTGTGCTTGAAATCGGTGATGAAATGTCCACTGGGGAATTAGCCGGCCCTGCTGTAATGAGTTTTATGCATGCAAGATTGTAGTATTTGTCAAGTGGGAAGCCACAAATAGAAATCTAAAAGGGAAGCAGAAAGCTTACATACCTTCTGAAGTTCTAATCTCTAGAGGGGTTAGCCAATCAGGCTGACCCCTGGGTCCTGGACTTTAAGGACCCCCACAGATACTCTCTGGTAGGTTTCTGGTTCTGTAGGGACCTAGCAGTCTGTTGCAGGTAGACTTTAAAATCAGGTTGAATACAACTTTATTTGGTAAAATATTTAACAGCTGGGTTGTTAAATATTTGCTCCAGAAAAAGCAAAAACCAACCCCTAATTTAACACTTTTTTTTTTTTTTTTTAAAGGGATGGAGTATTGCCATGTTGCCCAGTCTGGTCTCAAACTTTTGGGCTCAAGTGATTCTCCCACCTCAGCCTCCCAAGTAGTTGGGACTACAGGCCATGCCACCACCACTGGTTCCTAATTTATAGGATTTGCCAATATCTGTGGTGTAAATACTCTCATGATGGCCAGTTTCAAGCTACCAGTGTACTGTCCCTGAAGGCAGAGTTGGGAAAAGATGTACACAATCTGCTTACATGAGTTGGTATCTATCACAACCCTGAAATAATTCTAAAGCTTTCTGTTTAAAGCAGGAGAGTTTCATACATCTGTCAATAATCCTGCAAACTCCATATCCCAAGAGGATTTATTTCAAAGGGTGAAGTGTTTAGAAAATAAAACAAGTCCGGGCGTGGTGGCTTATGCCTGTAATCCCAGCAATTTGGGAGGCCGAGGCAGGTGGATCACCTAAGGTTGGGAGTTGGAGACCAGCCTGACTAACATGGAGAAACTCTGTCTGTACTAAATATATATATATACACACACACACACACACACACACACACACGTAAAATTAGCCAGGTATGGTGGCACATGCCTATAATCCCAGTACTTTGGGAGGCCGAAGTGGGTGGATCACCTGAGGTCAGGAGTTCAAGACCAGCCTGGTCAACATGGCAAAACCCCATCTCTACTAAAAATACACAAATTAGCTGGGCATGATGGCACACGCCTGTAATCCCAGCTACTTGGGAGGCTGAGGCAGTAGAATATCTTAAACCTGGAAAGTGGAGGTTGCAGCGAGCTGAGATTGCACTACTGCACTCCAGCCTGGGCAACAAGAGTGAAACTCCATCTCAAAAAATAATACAAAAAAACCCCAAAAAACAAAACCCAAGTAAGTTCCATTTCACCAACTCACAGATATGATTAGCCTGAGTTTCCAGAAAAACAAGGAATGAAGGAGAGACTGCAATCCTGTACAAAGTGCCTAGAACAAAAACAAGCACCAAATTATTACTTGGAAAATGTCAGCCATATTTAAGAACTGGCTCTTTAGTTAAATTTTAAAACTGAGTTTATTTAAATCATTTCTTAAAACTTAGTTTTATCCTAAGCAACTCTGTTTATTCTTTTTGTATTTTTTAAATTTTCTTTAAGAGACAGGGTCTTGCTCTGCCACCCAGGCCAGATTGCAGTGGTGCAATCATAGTCATAGCTCACTGTAGCCTTGAACTCCTGATCCTCCTGCCTCAGCCTCCACACCCAGTCTGCCTTCATTCAATCTGATGAATGGCGAAATGGTTTTCAAACACATTTTAAAACAATTACATAATCTATAAAATAAATGTTTATCAGATAGTACCTAAAATCAGTTTGCATACCATCTGTGGCATCTGTACAGGGATGTGTACCATACTTTGTGAAACAATGCACCAAGTACATGTTGGACATTATTATTAATATTTATCTTTGGAGGCTGGGTATTCAAAGGCTGCCTCCAATAATGCAGGTGGTAAATTCTCAGTACTATGTTTAGGTAAGTCATCAGGAAACTTGACTCCCAATATCCTAAAAATCCTTTAGGAAAAGTGTATCTGGCCTTCTTTAAAGGTCACTGCTGCTAGGCAACATCTTTCTTCTGGGATGTGGACCACATTTCTTAGACTTTATTACCACATTTCTTAGATTTTATTAAAGCGCTTGTCATGGGTGGAGGTAGGGGAACACATTCTGCTTCTATCTACCATTTCAGCAGAGTCCTAAGCTCAGAGAGGACAAGATTCAATTCGGAAGAGGTCACGCATTTCCTCCTTTGTTTTGCAAATCTGTGGGGGTCGTGTGCTATAGGCAGTGTGCAGTGGATTGGAAAATGAGGAGCTCTGTGTTTCCACCTTTGAGCTGCTGCCTACTACCTGGGTAATCACTGGCCAGCTTCCCAACCGTAGGTCAGTCTCCTGTTGTCAGACCAGTTAGAGCAGGAGGCTGTCTCAACTGTGGGGAAGATCTGATTTTGGAAATGGAAGCTATTCTGCCCCATTCTCCCTCCTGAGCTGATCAATGGCAATTATTCACGATGACACATGGTGGGTCATTTTCTTTTAATTTATTGAGTTTTAACTTAATGGAGAGAACTCCCCTGTTGCAAATCTGGAGATGTTCTGTGCTTCAGAATTGTCCATCTTTCTCCTTGTTTTAAAGGGGACTACAGCATTCAAACCCAAATCTAAATCAAAACCTAATTTCTTCAGGTGGTTAATTGAATCAAAAGAAGAGTTGTTTTTAATTACCAGCTGTGTCCTGATTGCAAGGTTATTTGTATTCATCCATGACTAGCAAATTCATAATGCATGAGGCCCTACACAGCCACTTGCCTTAATAGCCCTCGTTTTAGAAAGCTGAGGTCTTCAAGCCAAAGGATGCTTAACGCAATGTTTAGTCACGCTGAAGAGCCTTGATTGACTATTCCTGAAGTGTAAGCTTGTAGAAAAGGAAGTAATTTCCTAATCCATCTCAGCTTCTCCTCCAATCCACTCCAGCTCCTTTCTCTCAACCACAGGAGAAGCATAAAGCTGGAAGTTACAGGAACACACTCATCTGATGACTCTGCCTTCACTGAGGAGGCCAAGACAGTTCAGTGCATTTTCAGCCTTTTGAATATCAGTGGTGAGGGTCCTCTATGGTCTCACATTTTAGTGTTCAATGATTAGGATTTCTCTCTTGACCACAGAAACTGGACCTTCCAGTTCCTCAACAGAGTCATGGGAAAGATCCCATCAGGAAGAGGACTTTTGCCTCTGGCAAGATTTGACCACAGGTTTAGAGCAGGTTACAGTCACGGTTTCTACAAAGTAGGTTGCTCCTGGATGTAAGAGGTGGCCAGCCATCAGTAAAATCGAGCATAAAGGGGCTACATGAATACCCGTCATGCCAAATGCACCTTGGAGAAGACTCTCAAGCACAGTGCATTTAACTTTTGGGGAAGTATGCCCTTTATAGGAGAGGCAAACAGTCTCAAGAATTCTGACTTAAAATCCTTTGGAGTGGGAAGAAAAAACTACAGTCTATGTGATTGAACGGGCTGGTCCTTACATTACTGGGTTAGACTTTACATTACCACCTAGCTTTGTGAATTTACACAAGTCACTTAACTTTTTTGAGTATCGGTTTTCTGAGCAGAAAATGAATGAATGAAATATTTACTAAGATCCCTCTAGCTCTATGATTCTGTGACTCAATTACTTACTTTCATTTCTAGAACCTCATTTATCCCTCCGAGCAATTAACTCACATTTCTACTATAGTGTCTAAAAATTAATGATATCCACAAGATTAAACATTTCTAGTGTCTGATTCCACCCTCGCCCTGCTCCTGCCCCAACCATTTCAGCAGGATTTTTATTTTATACACACACAGACACACACACACACACATATATTTTATTTTTTGGCTGAGATTTATTTTCTCTTCTGAGCTCAGAATTCACTATTGGAGCATGTCATGGATCATGCCTTAACTCTCTTCTGCTTGGTCTTACCAATGAAAAATGGAAGATGTATACTGGCAGAGAAAGAATTTAAAACTGGGCCCAGTGGCTCACACCTGTAATCCCAGCACTTTGGGAGGCTGGGCGGGCGGATCACGAGATCAGGAGATCGAGACCATCCTGGCTAACATGCTGAAACCCCGGCTCTACTAAAAATACAAAAAAATTAGCCGGGCGTGGTGGTGAGCACCTGTAGTCCCAGCTACTCTGGAGGCTGAGGCAGGAGAATGGCGTGAACCTGGGAGGCAGAGCTTGCAGTGAGCCGAGATCACACCACTGCACTCTAGCCTGGGCAACAGAGAGAGACTGTGTCTCAAAAAAAAAAAAAAAACAAAGATGGAGTCCCTACATAAACCAAAAAGTATCTGAGATAAGTCTTGATCAATTTGAAAGTTTATTTTGCCAAGGTTAAGGACATGCCTATGACACAGCCTCAGGAGGTCCTGATGACATGTGCCCAAGGTGGTCAGGCTACATCTTGCTTTTATATGTTTTTTATATGTTTTAGAGAGACATAAGACATCAATCAATACATGTAAGATGTACGTTGGCTTGGTCAGGAAAGGTGGGACAACTGGAAGTCAGGGGCTTCCAGGTCATAGATGCGTTCAAAGATTTTCTGATTGGCAATTGGTTGTTATCTACAGACCTGGAATCAATAGAAAAGAATGTCTAGGTTAAGGTAAAGGATTATGAAGACCAAGGTTTTACCATGCAGATGAAGCTTCTGGGTAGCAGGCTTCAGAGAGGATAGCTTGTAAATATTTACCAGACTTAAAGAGTCTGTTCTATCAGTCTCAAGGTCTCTGTTGACGTTAATGGTAATAAGGCATGTCCCACCCCCTCTTCCCATCATGGCCAGAACTAGTTTTTCAGGTTGACTTTGGAATGCTCTTGGCCAAAAGGAAGGGTCCATTCAGATGGTTATGGGGCTTAGAATTTTATTTTTGGTTTATGCTATCTTAGAGGACAGCCCAACGTTTCCTGCTTACAAATATAAAAGATTTTGAAACAAGTTCATCAGCAGCATTAATTAGATGAGTAATGTGCATCTGGTGTCTGGGAGCCCACATCTAGGGAACTGTTCTAGGGTCATTGGGTCATTAGGAGATTAACAAATGACTTCATGGTGCAAGTGCCTTCACATGAATATGGGGATGTATATACATGTTTTGAAACGTGTATTTTTGTGCATTTCTAGTGATTTAGGAAATTCTTGGGCATTATATTTCATCTTTCCTGCTGGAGTTGCATTAGTGATCAAAAGAGCAAACCACCAATCCTTTCCCCTTGTCTTTTTTCTTTTTCTCTTTCACAGAATCTCTGGTCTCTGCATGTGTGTTCAGTAATAGGAGAAGCCAAGGTCTCCTGTGGGTCCTAGGAAATGCATTATCTACTCTAAAAATAGACAAGAGCCCATTGTCTCATGCAAAAGTAAATCCCACATACTAATCCAGCAGAAAGTGATCTAGCCTTTTAAAAGATTTATTAGTTTCTGATCTTCCTCTCTAGGCATAACAGTTTTTCATCTCATTCTGTGACAGATAAGTTGAATTAAGTGAGAGTTGAAATAACTTCTTTTAAAGATAAATCATCTTCGTGTTACAAACCTTTGAGGTTTAGCAGGCCTCAAGATTCTTGAAGAATCAAAATACTAAGTGAGGAAGAGAAAAGTAACTGTTATTATAGAAATAGCTGCATTCCCAGCAGCGGTATGCTGTAAATGTTTAACAACCAGCTCTCAAAAAACAAGAAACGCTGCCAGGGGCTGGGGTGGGGAATTATGGGGAGTGACTGCTAATGACTGTGTTTCTTTTTGGTGTGATGAAAAATTGTTCTGAAATTTGATGGTGGTAGTTGCATAACCTAATGAATATATTAGGAAACCACTGAATTGTACAATTTTAAATGGAAACAACAACAAATCTCCCTTCCCCCAAATATTATTTGCACGATTTGCTAATTTCCATAATGTAAATTCTCCCACTATTGCTGATTTCAACACCACTGGTTCCCAGTGTGGCAATTGTTTCCTAGCCACAGGGGTTTAGGAAGGAGGTGGGGGGTATACAGGATTCCCCTCTGATTGCTTTTTCTAGCTTTTTTCTTGCTTTTTTTTTTTTTTTTTTTTTTTGGCTTGTTTGCTTTTGTTGTTTTTTCTGTCTTGAAGTGATCAAGATGTAGTGAAAGCACCCTGAGTGGGATATGAGTCTGAGATTCGTTCCTTTACGAATTCAAATATTCAGCCACACATTTAGCACCTCCTTATGCTGGAATTCTAAGGTACCTAGAGTGACCCTTGTCACTGAAGAGACTACAGTCTAGTGAGGGATAGAAATATAAAAACACTATTGCAGAATGTGAGTGTGCATATGCTAGAATAGAGGCATGCGCACTCTGATTGAGAGAGTTACTTTCCCCCATGGAGGAGGAATAGTGGTGGTGATATCAGTGAATGTGTCAGATAAGAGATATCTATCTGACCTGGGAGCTGGGGAAGAGCACCACAATTTAAAAGAACAGCATGAACCAAGCATAGAAGCACAAGAGTGACAGGGTGCTAAGGACACAGGCACTAATAAGTTGTGGGTAGCTCACAGGTTCGTAAGTGGCCAGGATGTAAAGTGACCAGAAAGATGGGCTTGTATGCTTTTCAAGTTTTTATGGGCCAAGCTAAGGAGACTGCACATTATGGTGCAGGAAACAGGGAGCCACCGAGGTTTGTTAAGCAAGGGAGAGACATGCGCAGATCTGCAGTATTACTTTTTGATGGTAAGACGGATACATGGGTAGGAAAGAGAAGTGGGAATAAGCTGGAATTGAGTAGGCCACAGAACAAGACTGTGTTATTCCAGGTGAGAGATGAATAAGCCAACAGTGTAGGGTACAAAGTGGAGGGGATGAAGTGGAGAAACACATCAAGGTAAAATATATAGAACTGAACATTCAACTGAATGTGCAAGATGGAGCAGATGGTGGAGTCAGGCTAATACAAGTTTCTATCTTGGGTGACCAGATGAATGGTGATGCCCATAAAATGCCTATGGATGGTAGGCACTGAGTGAATATTTGCAGAAGGTGGAACAAATATCTGGATCATAGAGGAGCAGCATGGTGTGATGGAAGGCACTCAGAGTGAGGAGTCAGATTAACTTTGCTTGCATCAGAGCATGGTTTGGTTACTGATTAGAACCATTGTGGGACTTTCAGCAAGTTTCTTTTCTTTTTCTTTTTTTTTTTTTTTGAGATGGAATCTTACTTTGTTACCTAGGCTGGAGTGCAGTAGTACCATCTTGGCTCACTGCAACCTCTGCCTCCTGGGTTGAAGCGATTCTCCTGCCTCAGCCTCCCGAGTAGCTGGGATTACAGGCATGTGCCACCACACTCAGCTAATTTTTGTATTTTTTTTTAGTAGAGATGGGGTTTTGCCATGTTGGCCAGGTTGGTCTTGAACTGCTGAGCTCAAGTGATCCACTCACCTCAGCCTCCCAAAGTACTGGGATTTCAGGCATGAGCCACTGCGACCGGCCAAGTTTCTTAATCTCTCTGAATTTACCTTGAATCCATGTGTAGGTGAGAAGAGATTTTGTTAGTACTGGAATTATTTTACTTGGAGGGATTTAAAAAGCCTACAGTTATTCCTAGTGCTGCCAAAGGGGAATACATTTATTAGATGAAGTGGAATCAAAAAGGTAGTGGAGGGAGAAATGTGTCCCTGATCTATATACAGCCATTACAAATAGTGCGTCAGTCTTATTTCTTGATATTTGGAGGATTTCTGGATACCCAGTGACTTCTGTTTGTGTTTAAAAGGCAGAAGAAGAAAGACTGATGCAGTTTAAATCTAATCAGAGGAAAAACTCTGGTGGCTCCTCAGTTGGTGTTCATGGAAACTTGATACAGCAGAGGGCCCTGATACCTGGGCTGTCAGGAGTCCAGAATATGTCTTGTTTGAGAATTCTGAGTAGTCACAAACTATCAGAACATGGGAAGGGGACCCGTGCCAGTTTCAAAGTAAAGCTGGAACTGAAGCTGTTAAATATGTATGTGGGAAAACTGAAAATGCTTTTGAAATAGGCAAAGCAGATTACTGGATGTCTTGTCCAGCATACTTTTCCAGATTATCTCTATACCTTCATTGTTTTTGAGCTATTTTACAACTCTGTAATTGTAGACAACTGATAGCAATGCAAATAATTCTTGTCCATAGGCATGCAAATACATTTTGTCTTGTGGAGAGGCAATTGATTCTCTCACACCCTTGTGGAAAAAACAAATTTTGAATCTAGTAAGCAATTTCATTTGATTGTTTCTTGGGACTTACACTTGTGTCTGCTCTTTGGTTCTCCTTTGGACTGCTTGCAACATCTTACTGGTTTCCTCATTAGTTAATGAGTTGGATAAAATTGGTGAATTCATTTTATATGTGAATCATGTTTTTACTCTTTAAAAAGGATGATCTGGCTGAGTGTGGTGACTCATGCCTGTAATCCTAGCACTTTGGGAGGCTGAGGCAGGTGAATCACTTGAGGTCAGGAATTTGAGACCAGCCTGCCCAACATGACGAAACCCCATCTCTATTGAAAATACAAAGATTAGCCAGATGTGGTGGCACACACCTGTAGTCCCAGCTACTTGGGAGGCTGAGGCAGGAAGGATCACTTGAACCTGGGAGGCAGAGGTTGCTGTGAGCCAATATCCCGCCACTGTATTCCAGCCTAGGCAACAGAGTGAGACTCCATCTCAAAAAAAAGAAAGAAAGAAAAAAGAATGATCAATTAATGAGCATCACAGTTACATTTTACACATTGAAAAACTAGGGTAACAGAAAGAATCCATCCAGCCCCAGGGTATCCTCAAGGTGCTGGTGGAGGACAAATAGTGATCCAGGGCAGAGGGAGGCTAGCAAGACTCCAATCTGGGATGCATTGTAGGTCCAGCTTCTACTTCCCCAAGGCCGGGAAAATTCCTCCTCATGTAGACCTTAATACATATATGTCATCAGATTTTCGGCCTTAACATGGATCATCAGATTTTAGTTTGGAATAGAACTGTGTTTCACTGTATTGAGGAGAAAGGTGTAAATGAATACTCTCTCTCTCTCTCTCCTTCCTTCCTTCCTCTCTCTCTCTCTTTCTTTTTTGACAAGGTCTTGCTTCATCACCGAGGCTGGAGTGCAGTGGCACATCATGGTTCACTGCAGCCTCAGTTTCCAGGACCCCAGCAATCCTCCCACCTCAGCCTCCCAAGTAGCTGGCTGGGACTACAAGTATGTGCCACCACACCCAGCTAATTTTTTAATTTTTTTATAGAGACAAGGTCTAACTATGTTGTCTAGGTTGGTCTTGAACTCCTGGGCTCCAGTGATCCTCCTGCCTTGGCCTCCCTGGGTATTACAGTACTGGGATTACAGGCATGATTTGCTGCTCCTGGCCTGGTAAATAATACTGTTAAGGAGAGGGGAAACTCAACCAGGATTCAGAAAATTCTCTCTAAAGCACATTAGGAAATTCATCTAATTTTGATTGCTTTAAAAGCATGGATGTGTGTCTCCTCACAGCATAATGATGCACTAACAATATGTAGAGGAGATTGTCAATATTAGTGAGAGGAGGGCTTGTTTCTTATGGATGACCCATTTAAAAAAATATACGATGATCCATCTTTTCTCAGGATGGAGTCAGAAGGAATCTCAATAATTCCTGTCACAAGACACTAACAGCATGAGGCAACCCTGCAGGAAACACAGAGCGTTTGCAAAGTCCTTCCTTGTGGCCTAAGGAAAATGACTTCTTGGGTACTCAAGACAGCCCAATGTGATCAGTCTTCAGAATATCAGCGTTTTCTTGGTAGTGAACTAACTGCACAATCCAGAGTGGGGCAGGACATCTGGGTGCTGAAGAATGGGAGCGGAGGTAAGGAGCGCCTTGTTGGGGAAAGGAGAGGCAAAGGCATGGAGGCATCAAGCATTGGGGTCTCTAGGGTATAAGCCATGTGTGATGTGGCCAAAGGAGTTCTTTTTTTTTTTTTTTTTTTTTTTTTGAGACCGAGTTTCACTCCTGTTGCCCAGGCTGGAGTGCAATGGCGTGATCTCGGCTCACTGCAACCTCTGCCTCATGGGTTCAAGCGATTCTCCTGCCTCAGCCTCCCGAGTAGCTGGGATTACAGGCACGCACCACCACGCCTGGCTAATTTTGTATTTTTAGTAGAGACGGGGTTTCTCCATGTTGGTCAGTCTGGTCTTGAACTCCTGATCTCAGGTGATCCCCCCTTCCTCGGCCTCCCAAAGTGCTGGGATTACAGGCGTGAGCCACCGCGCCTGGCCCAAAGGAGTTCTTGAAGGAAAATGTATCTATTATAAAATAAGAAAGAAGCCAAAAAGGAAATAACAACAAAACAAATTCAAAAAAGGAAGAAAACACAAAAGATAAGTAGAATTAATGGAATAGTAAACAAAAAAACTTGATATTTTAAAAAGACAAATAAAAGAGATAAAGTTATAGCAAATCCAATTACCAAAAAAATGAATATTAGAAAGGAGACATTTATACCACTGCAGGAAACAAAAATCTGTAAGAGAATAGTTTGTACAGTCAACATATTTGAGAAAATGACTTTCTCGGAAAATGAAAATTGTCTTATTCCAAACCTATGCCCAGTTAAAAATCCAGAAACAACTCCCCAAACTGTGCAAGGTCAACATGAAAAAATTTTGTAATTTTTTCCTGAAATACACAAAATAGTAAATAAATATTGGAGCAATAGAGTGTGCCCTTAATGGGCTAAGTATTATAAGGATTTTACTCTCTGCCAAATTAATCTATAAACTCACAACATTCCCAACCAAATATCAAGAGAATTTATGGGCTAAATAATTATACATTTCCTTTGAAAGAGATAACACAGAATAGTTATGAATACTGGAACAACAAGAAAACAATAGGGGGTAAGGGCACCCCCCACTGCCCCACCAGCCTAGAATGGAATATAGCTGGGGTAATTCAAAGTATGGTGTTAGACTCAAAATACAAATTTGAACAAGTTGATAAAAAATGTTGAGACATGAAGCTGTTTGGAAAGAGATAAAATTAGGCTCTTATCTCATACTAGAAACAGAAATAAAGAGCCAGGCCTCAAGAGCGGAACCATGAAAGTATGAGAAGAAAATATTTTTATTTTTAAAATAATCTTTGGGATGGGAAGGCATCTGAAGCAAGATACAAAACCCAGAAGCCTCAAAGGAAAAGAGAATTAAAGAACTACACACAGAGTTAGTATGTAGATTTGACTACATGCAGAAGTTTAAAAGTTTTGATGACGAATGACACTGTAAAAAGTTAAAAGAAAACTGGCAGATGAGGAGAAAATTATTAGTATCCAGGAAATATAAAATGTTCCTAAAAAACAATTAGAAAATACAAAAAAATAGATATGAGTAAGAAATGTATGAAAGAATTAAAACAAATGGCTGGCCAGGCATGATGGCTCATGCCTGTAATCCCAGCACTTTGGGAGGCCAAGGCAGGCGATTCACTTGAGGTCAGGAGTTCGAAACCAGCCTGGTCAACATGGTGAAACCCCGCCTCTACTAAAAATACAAAAAAATTAGCGGGGTGTGTTGGCAGGCGCCTGTAATCCCACCTACTCGGGAGGCTGAGGCAGGAGAAGTGTTTGAACCCAGGAGGCCCAGGTTGCCCTGAGCTGAGATCATGCCATTGAACTGAAGCCTGGGCGACAGAGTGAGACTCCAAATAAAAAAGTAAAATAAGTAAAATAAATTTTAAAAATGACCAATAAACAGATGCAAAAATGCTTAACTTTGTTAGTAATTAGAAGAGTACAAATTATAATTATAGTTCATAATTTGTGGGCAAGAACATAGAGGAGCAAGTATTCCTACTATTAATCAGAATTTAAACTGCAAATTTTTGAAGGGCAAATTATTACAATTAAATTACTTTGATCTAGGAATTATACATCTAGCAGTTCGTCTAAAGAAATATTGGCATATGTACATGAATGTATATACAAAGATGTTCATTGTAGCATTGTTAAATAAAATAAAAAAAAAAAATTAGAACCACCATAAATGTCCACCAAGATGGGGCAGGAGTAGCAGACATTGATGGGGAAGGAAAGTGTCCACTTCACGTATTATTCTTTATATTTCCTTGTTAAAATAATTTTTTTTTAACAAGATGGGGTCTTGCTCTGTTGCTGGGGCTGGAGTGCAGTGACGTGATTGTGACCACAACTCAGTGCAACCTTGACTTCCTGGGCTTAAGTAATCCTCCTGCCTCAGCCTCCTGAGTAGCTGGGATTACAGGCGTGTGCCATCACGACTGGCTAATTTTTTAATCTTTTGTAGAAATGGGGGTCTCTCTATGTTGCCCAGGCTGGCCTTGAACTCCTGGCCTCAAGTGGTCTTCCTACTTTGGCTTCCCAAAGTGTTGGGATTAGAAGCACGAGCCCTCATGCCTGGCCTAACATTCTTTTAAGCAACAATGCAAATGATACAGGAGTTAAGAAGAAATTACTTAGGCAGATAGTGAGGATAGAGAAGTTCTTGGTAAGGTTTTTCTTTTAATGAAAGGCAGCCGCAAATCATTTTCCTTTCTAACTAAAAGCAGCCAGTAAAATTGGGCTGCAGACATAGATGCCGGCAGTTGTACCAATCATGTTCAAGACGGAGGCTCCATCTTCCCTTCTCTTTGTCAGCCACACGTACCGTAAGGAGATGGAGCCGCCAAGGGGAGAGTTCATTTGCATAATAAGATTAGGGTGGGGAACCAGCCTGCCCCGTGCTATGTAAACGTCGTACCTGATGGAACCAATCTGTGAGCCCTATGTAAATCACACTCTGATTCCTTAAACCTGACTATAAAATCCGGGGCATCTGACATCGGCTGGTCCTTTCCTCTTGGAAGTCTCCTCTCTCTCACTACAGAGAGAGCTGTTTCCCTTTCTCTTTCTTCTGCGTATCAAACCTCCTCTCCTAAACTTCTCCTGTGTGTCCATGTCCTAAATTTTCCTGGCTCAAGAAAATGAACCCTGGGTGTTTACCCCAGACAATGTAGCTGCTTCACAAACATATTTACTTATTTAGGTTAAAAAAAATGTGAAAATTATACTAACACATTAAATAAGTTGTCTCTGGATAGTGGTATCTTAAATGTATACTTTTCTATATTATTCAAATAATCCACAATAAACTAGGATGATTTTTTTCAATCAGGAAAAGACAGATTCAACATATAAAATTTTGAATACTCCATATATTTACATTTATATGTAAAAAACATGATCGGCAAACATACTGGAAGAAGATAAACCTGTAGGTTGGCAGTGGTTGTATCTGGATGATAGATATATTGGTGATTTTCTTTTGCTTCTGTTTTTCTTTCTTTTCCAAGTATTCAGTGATGTGCACACTTTTCTTTTAAACTTTAAAAATATTTATTTTTTAAAAGATGATGGCCTATCATGGTGGCTCATGCTTGTAGTCCCAGCACTTTGGGAGGCTGAGGCAGGAGGATCACTGGAACCCAGGAGGTGTGGAGGCTGCAGTGAAACATGATTTCACCACCGTACTCCAGTTTGGGTGACAGAGCAAGGCCCTATCACCCAAATGATAAACAAATGAAAATAAAATGAAGCTAATGTAGGTGACCCTGACCATGTATGCATATGGCTATAATTTTTTTTAAAGCTATTCTTTTACAAATTATAAGAACCAGCATGTATTCAACCCCTCTTCTAAAGAGAACAACAATCCATCAGGGCTGTTGTCATGTTGTTTAATATGTGCTTGCTTCTGAGGGCCTAAAGAGAGAACACTTTGGTTTTTTAATAGCCACAATTCGGGTATAGGATTCAGAACAGAATTCTGACCTCCTACTTTATAGGGGAAAATGCCCTTTAAGACATAGCCTCCGGGATGACCAGATCATTAATTTTAGTTTAGTAAGGTCATGGCAGAGAAAACAAGCAGTGAACTTCATTTTAATTTTAGTGTATTACCATTTCTTGAAGTTTTCTTTTGGGGAATAATGGTTTTTAAGGAGTTAATGAAAAAGGAATTCTGATCTTTGTTTCTAATTCATTTTCTTCATTCTCATTTGCATTTTATTTGTTGAAGTCCTTGCTAAGCTACATCTGAATGAAACAAGAATTCCCTGGGGATAGGGATATTTACTCCTTATTTACACATCTACTTGGTGATAGAAAGCTGCACAGAACGAGGAAACTGAGAATTAATACGGTTGCACATTTGCATTCTGTATCTCAATAAACTTTTCTAGCTAAAGGCTATTTTGAGGCTGGGCGCCATGGCTCATGCCTGTAATCCCAACACTTTGGGAGGCTAAGGTGGGCAGATCACGAGGTCAGGAGATCGAGACCATCCTGGCTAACACGGTGAAACCCCGTCTCTACTGAAAACACAAAAAAATTAGCCGGGCGTGGTGGTGGGCACCTGTAGTCCCAGCTGCTCGGGAGGCTGAGGCAGGAGAATGGCATGAACCCGGGAGGCGGAGCTTGCAGTGAGCCGAGATGGCACCACTGTGCTCCCGCCTGGGCGACAGAGCAAGACTGTCTCAAAAAAAAAAAAAAAAAAAAAAGCTATTTTGAGGCCTGGTGCAGTGGCTCACGCCTGTAATCCCAGCACTGTGGGAGGCCGAGGTGGGTGGATCACTTGAGGTTAAGAGTTCAAGACCATCCTGGCCAACAGGGTGAAACCCCGTCTCTACTAAAAGTACAAAAATTAGCTGGGTGTGGTAGCGCACACCTGTAATCCCAGCTACTCAGGAGGCTGAGGCAGGAGAATCGCTTGAACCCAGAAGGCAGAGATTGCAGTGAGCCGAGATTGTGCCAGTGCACTGCAGCCTGGGTGATAAAGCAAGACTCTGTCTCAAAAATGAAAAAAGGAAAGAAATGAAAAGCTATTTTGAGTAATTTTTTGGTGGCTGAAGACTGGAAGCACAGAGTCACTTGAAACTTGCACATGACTGGCTTACATGTCACTGGCTCCTTGCACCATTTTACTACCTTCATTTTCTTTGTTAATATCCCAGAAACATATTTTTCATAAATCAAACTCTCCTTTTCAGAAGCCCTAGGCATTTTCAAAGCTGTAGCAAAATCAACGTCAAGATCTAAAGCCATTCTCTGTATCATTCATTTACTGCAGCCACAACCCAGACTGAGGGAAATCTCTTTCTTTAGCCAAAGAGGCACCATTACCTAAGCTTCCCTAAGGCTCTTGTGACATAAAATGGCAGGACTTTTATGAAAATGTGTTCAGTTTTGCTGAAGCATTGCCTTTGGCTGTTTTAGTCGCTGCAGTTCTGTGTTTGTTCAGCTGGAGAGGTCAAATAATTTGTTCTTCCAGAAGTTAATCATTTATGACAAATTTGCTTGGCTAACACATGCACTCTTTGTCGCAGACTAGCTCGGGAGAGGGCAATTTGCCTTTGTAAAAATGCTCATATTCTTCAGTGTACCTTTTCTCCTATTTCATACACTAGCTTCAGGCCACTAGCTTTTCTCATCACCTTCTCTGCATCATCTCCTTCTGTCGCCTCTGGTCACCCCCTTTCCTCCCTTGTCAGTTAAAGACACAGAACCTGCCTTCACCTGCCAGGGCACATCAGGACTCAAACACGGTTCTCATGCTTGACCAGAGGTGGATTTTCTTTCTTTTTTTTTTTTTTTTTTGAGACGGAGTCTTGCTCTGTCGCCCAGGCTGGAGTGCAGTGGTGCAATCTCGGCTCACTGCAACCTCCGCCTCCCGGGTTCATGCCATTCTCCTGCCTCAGCCTCTCCGAGTAGCTGGGACTACAGGTGCCTGCCACCACGCCCGGCTAATTTTTTGTATTTTTAGTAGAGACGGGGTTTCACCGTGGTCTCGATCTCCTGACCTCGTGATCCACCCGCCTCGGCCTCCCAAAGTGCTGGGATTACAAGCGTGAGCCACCGCGCCCGGCCAGAGGTGGATTTTCTAAGGAAGTTTAGCTTCAGGGCCCCTTGCTTGCACGGGGTCGTAGCAGCGTGTTCACGCAATCATGCATTGTAAAATGTACAAATGCCAGATATCTTAGCCTCTCTCTACACACAATTATTCTCTGTTACATTGTTGTAGGACTTTCTCCTTAGTTCAGCTAAAAACAGGGTCCTTGTCACACAACCATGAAAGATTAGGCTCAGAGACCCTTTGAAGGGTGAGAAGAGCAGGGTTTATTGGGTGAAAAGGAAAAAAAGGGAAACAGTGACTTTCAGCAAAGCGAGAGTCCTGCTAGTAGACTTCTTGCCTCACAGATTGACTCCCAGGTACCACCTGGAATAGGAGAGGCCGGGCTCCTCTCTCCTGCAAATGGCACCAACTTCCTGAGGCTCCACCCCAGTGTACATTCCTCCCAATGCCCAGGCTGGTTGGATGTTCTCCGGTGATCCCTTTATACTCAGCTGTCTCAATGTCTCCCCTAATATGGTTGGACTTCGAGAGGCTGTGGACATTTTGGGGAACCATCTAAAGGAAAGTTGAGTTGGGGACATCTCTAATTTGGATTTAGTGGAATATGCTTACTTGGTTTGCACTCTGTTCGTGCCTGGCTACTGTTCAGTTATGGCTGGCTGTCTTCTTGGAGAAATGGCTCCTAGGAACACTTCCCCCACCTACTCTGCTACTCCCCTGGCATAGAGACTTAAGAGACATGAAAGGGCAGACCCAAGCATCTCACTGTGGGATGAACATGCATATGATAGCTGGTACCCTAACTATGTGAGAGGCAGAGGAGAGAGAGGCATCGTCTGAAAGCTATGGAGCCTGAAGCCAGTCTCTGGAAAACTCCTCCAAATGGTAAAACTTACATGTGAGGGAAACTTGATAGAAGTCTTGCCAAATCTGACCACAATCCCAAGAAACTTACATGACATCATCAAAAGCGATTTTGATACTGAAGGAATCGTCTACACTACTGACTCAATTTTTTTTTGATACGGAGTCTTCCTCTGTTGCCCAGGCTGGAGTGCAGTGGCACGATCTCGGCTCACTGCAATCTCCGCCTCCCAGGCTCAAGCGATTCTCCTGCCTCAGCCTCCCAAGTAGCTGAGATTACAGGCAGGCCATCACGCCCAGCTAATTTTTGTATTTTTATTAGAGATGGGGTTTCACCATGTTGGCCAGTCTGGTCTTGAACTCCTATCTCAGATGATCCAGCTGCCTCAGCCTCCCAAAGTGTTGGGATTACAGAGGTGAGCCACTGCTCCCAGCCTGACTTAAAAATTTAATCAACCAGGCTAGATTAAAGATATTTACTCTTATGTTGTATATTATGAAATCTTTATCATGTGAAGAGATGGTCAAAAAGTATGCAGCCAACAATGTAGGAAGAAAAATCTAATTAAGATGTCTCAGGATTTTAATTTTTATTATTTTACATGATATTCCCCTGTACTTTATGATGCTCATGATTTTTTTTGCCAGTGTTTAAAAATTTGTATTTTGTTATGACTTCTGATTTCCCTCACATCTTTACCCAATTTTGTATTCTTTTTTACAAAATGAAGCTTGAAGGTGAAATCCTCCTCTTCATCTTTTTAGGCTACCATATTACAGGGCAAAGACTTTTATACAATAATTCTCAGCCCAGATACTGGTAACTAATATATTTGAGGCTGGAGAAAAGTCCATAAATATTGGAAACTGCTATTATGAATCTGCACTCAGCTTTTTCTAGTTTCTATAAAATAAGATTTCAGCTTAGAGGACATCCATTCCCACATGCTAGAACAACACTCAAAAATCTCTAAAAATATAAAGCAACGTTCAGTAGGGAGGAAGCCATGTCATAAGAATAATTTGGCTGGTTCTTAGGAACAGTTAGTAACTAGGCACAGCCAAAATCAGTATGTTTGTCTTCTAACAGATCATAATACCAGGTGGCAAAGAAAAAGACGGAAAGGAAATGCATGCAGTATGTTTCAAAGGGGGTTGTTGTGTTATGCAAAAGGCATGGATCCCAGAGGAAGCCATGTGCCCTCCCTACTGTTCAGATGGGGTTTGTCTGGCGCTAGGTAGCAGTAACCAGGGGAATAACAGATTGGTAGGATGTTCTCAAGGGGAAGGAATCTTCTGATGCCCCAAAGGATAATGCCTTTGGAACATAAGGTAATTCAGATCTGATTATATTGCTGTGGTTCCCAAACTTTAGCACTGGCATCATAGGGAGGAGGGCTTGTTGAAACAGATTTCTGGGACCTACCTTCAGAGTTTCTGATTCAGTAAGTCTGGGGTAGGGCCTGAGATTTGCAACTCTGACAAGTCTTCAGGTAATGCTGATGTGTTGTGAACCTTTAGAGGTTGTATCTGACTTGTTGATCTGCTTTGTTCAGATCTTGCTGTAACAAGGGAATCAGCCACCATCACTTGCATTTTGGCCCAGACTCAAAGGTGGGCAGAGGAGTGGAAAAGCATCAGTGGAAACAAGGGAAGCCTTCAGGTGTGCCCTGATTGCAGACTGTTGGCATGGGAACTTGGAGGTCGACTAACTAGACGGGGAGCATCCTACGGGATTGCTTATGGGATTTACAATAGATGATATATATTTGGCTTTCTCCATGTGGTCCTAAGTTGCAAGTAGCGACAAAAATAAAAGAAGCTGTCAATTATTAATTAAGTCCTGATCACTTAGATTAAATTGTTATAGGGGTTATTGTGTGGCTTCCTGGGCTGGTTGCAAGAGATAGTGATCTGAATTCCTACAAATTCTACTTATAGATGTACCTACTGGCTGGCTTCTTGGGCTGGTTACTGTAAATAATCAGTTGGCTTCTTGAACTCGTTGCTGGGATTGTGGATAAGAGTTCTATTTTTATATGTATTTTGACCATCATCTGTTTGTGTATTCAGTCTCTCAGATGTCCAGTAATAGTTTCTTGCCTCAATGGGCAAAATCATATTGATGTTTACGATACATGAAAACCAAGATCCTCTTTGTGCATCCACTCTCGAATATAGATTAAGCACCTAGTTTATGTCACATATGATGCCAGCACTGGCAATGCAGCTTCCCTTTGGAGCTTAACAGCTCATATAGAAGCAAAGAACTTTAATCAAGTAATTATAATAAAATATGATGAGTGAATTCATTAAAGAAGTTGAGATCTATTGTGAGAGCAAAGGAGTCCTGGAGAAAGAGAGATTTACACTGACATTTAAAGAGGAATAGTAGGTGAAAATGGGTGGTGCTGAAGATGAGGGTGGAAAGTGACAAGAGGATTATGTAGGCTAAGAGGTCATCGGGGCAATCCTTGCTGTTGCAATAAGCAGACTCCCCCAAATTTCAGTGATTTAATGTAATAAATTATTATTATTATTATTATTATTTTGAGACAGAGTCTCGCTCTGTCACCAGGCTGGAGTGCAGTGGTGCGATCTTGGGTCACTGCAACCTCTGCCTCCTGGGTTCAAGCAGTTCTCTTGCCTCAGCCTCCTGAGTAGCTGGGACTACAGGCACATGCCACCATGCCCAGCTAATTTTTGTATTTTTAGTAGAGATGGGGTTTCACCATGTTGGCCAGGATAGTCTCGATCTCTTGACGTTGTGATCTGCCTGCCTTGGCCTCCCAAAGTGCTGGAGTTACAGGCATGAGTCACTGCGCCTGGATTATTTGTCATCCACACCAAGCTGAAGGTGGATGAGGCAGCTCTCTTGCATGCCTTTCTTCCAAGTGGAAGACCTAGGCTGCTGGGTCCCAGGCTGCTTCCATTTTGCACCTCTGCAGCCCTTGACTTCCAGATGTACAGATGGGAGGGAGAGAGGCTGAGAGTCTTTCACACCTGATTTTAACTCCTTCGACTGGAGATGACTCATTACATGGCACTGGCAAAAGTTTATCACGTAACCTTCCTAGATCCGTAGGATCTGGGAACTGGAGAGAAAGACAGGGATGCATGGTGAGCACTAACAGTTGCTAACACTAACATTTGCACTAACATGTTGCACTAACAGTTGCGCTAACATGTGCCAAGGTGGCACACAGGAGGTAGTGGTGCCTTTTTGAGAAGCCCTAGGCAAGCAGGAGAGTAGGATATAAGGGGTCACAGGGCAGCTGTTACTACTGAAGAGGGAGACAGGAGACCAGAAAGTTTGGGACTTGGGAGACGTGTTGGGGAATTTGTGCTTCACTCAAGGACAATGGGAGCCATTGAAGGGCTAAAAAAGGGAAGCGGTGTGATCAGATTTGTGACTTTTAGATTACCCTGCTTTCATTTTGAAGAATGGGTTGGAGCAAGACAAGATGGTGCAAAGAGAGTATATGGAAACATGTTGATATTCTATAAAATACAATACTAATGAGTTCATTTCTGGTGACAGCCAATACTTGAACTGGTTGCTGGGATTGTGGATAAGAGTTCTATTTTTATATGTAGTTTGACCATCGTCTGTTTGTATATTCAGTCTCTCAGATGTCCAGTAATAGTTTCTTGCCTCAATGGGCAAAATCATATTGACGTTTACGATAGATGAAAACCAAGATCTTCTTTGTGCATCCCCTCTCGAATATAGATTAAGCATCTAGTTTATGTCACATGATGTCAGCACTGAACATAGTATTAAGCAATTTCAAAATTATCTGCTTCATTTAATATTTCTTTTGTTGCTACTTTCATCATGGTTCTAATATGCCTTCACAACACAAAACTAAACTAGACTTTGCAGGAAAAATTCATGAGTGTGATAATTTTTTCATAGAGAAACAGAATGCATTGCAGTTCTAATGTGATAGGGATCCATTTTATTTTGCATGGAAGGGATGAGTCCTGTGAAACGGGGATCCATAAACTGGTAAGTCCTTGGTTTGGTGCAGAAAATCCTCATGATGGGAGAAATTAACCTAAAAATTAGAAACTCAAGTGGTAATAGGAACTGAAAAGGGATTCTAGCTAAACCCTGTTCCTGATAATTGAGTGAATGACTTGGCCTCAGCACTCACTTGGCCTCTCCATTGGAAACACAGCAAGACCCAACTCAGATTTACTCTGTAGGCAGAGAAGGAAAGTAAGACCATTGAGATGTCTTCTAAAAGGGCACCATAGAAGTAAATGCATTCTTTAAGGCAGGTTTGCTACATGATCCAGGAAAACATAGATCACTGGGTAAGAGTTTAGGGAAATAGAGTAGTCTTTTTATCTGCCTTCCCTGCCACCCCCATGCCTCAGCCCGGGGCTGCTTTCATCATTCCACACAGGATAATGACTTATCTTTCTGAATCAACCACTGAGCATCTTATTGCATGGAAGAGTCTGGTATTTTGTTGCTTTTAAGAGTAATACAATACAATTGGTTCTGAGGGCTTCGCTTATTACATTGCATTGTCTTCTCATGAAGGACTATGATTCCTCTTGTTGCTTGTTTCAAAAATAGTTGGAATTACATATGAAGATAGCAAATTGCAAACCCTTTAGGTTCTTTTGCAGAGGCTTGCTACTAATAGTTTCTTTAGTGCTTTTTAGGATGTAAAGAAAGGAACTGGTGAATGCCTGTGTTCTGTTTTTTAAGTCAGGGGAGCCAGGGGAAATATAATCTGTGGAAAAAATCCAGGCCTTAGCTCGGTTGCTCTCTGCTGAGTCCTAGGTCATGACCATATTATTGCCAGATCTTGATTGGAAGGATTAGACTTTTCAAAAATCAAATTTTCACATTCTCTTAAGACTTTTAGAAAGCCTAAACTTACAAATTGACAGATAAGGACTTTTATTTTGCAAATTCAGAAGTCATTTCTCTTACTTGATGATGCTCTATGAGGTGAGGATGGAAGCCTGAGAGAAAAGTCACATAAGAATAGGACCCTTTTGTTAAAAAAAGAATTTTTGGCTGGGTGCAGTGGCTCTTGACTGTAATCTCAGCCCTTTGGGTGGCTGAGGTGGGTAGATCACTTGAGGTCAGGAGTTCCAGACCAGCCTGGCCAACATAGCGAAACTCCATCTCTAATACAAAAATTAGCTGGGTGTGGTTCTGTGCACCTGTAATCCGAGCTACTCGGGAGGCTGAAGCTTGAGAATCACTTGAACCTAGGAGGTGGAGGTTGCAGTGAGCCAAGATCACACCACACTGTCTCAAAAATAAATAAATAAGATTTTTTAACTTGGTTATAAAACTAGTATGTGCTCATGCTCATTGAAAAAAAAAATACAAACAGGTAGAGTTAAATTTTAGAAACAGTTTTATCTAACATAGACCCTACCTGTATAATGTTTTGTTTTTCTTATTTTAGCATAACCATCTCCCCTATTTCATTAATATTTCTTTGCAAGTATACTTCTAATGACTAAATAATATTCTGTCTTACGAAATTTTTATAATTAACCATTTGTCTATTGGTTAAGGCTTAGATTGTTTGTAGTTTTGACAGTTACACATAATATTGCAGTGAAAACCTTGGTGTGTACATGTTTTTTGTTTACAATTTTCATAAATTCCATAGATTTCCACAGATTTCATAAATTCCTAGAAGTAGATAGAGTCACAAAACATAAATACTTCTAAAGCTGTTTTTTCAGCAACCATTGAAATGATGATGTGATATTTCTTATCTTGTTGATGAAATAAATTGAACTCATTCTAAAAATAATGGAGGAAAAAATTGAAAGAGATGCTATCCATTTTAATTGTGTAGCATTATATTAAGGTTAGATTGGGTAGAGTATTGGTAACTCCATGTAGAGGACACACAAATATTTAGTGAGCATTAAAAGTTTCTGCCATGGGCCAATATATGTGGGGCACCAAGAGCAGGAGAGAATGGTGGAAAGCCACAGCAATTAAGAGTTGAAGAGTGTCATTCCACATTCCCATTATTTTCTGCCCAAGTTTCAGCTGCATTGAGCCCTAGACCTGTTGGGATGACTCAAACTTTCATTTGCATGAGACCTGACACCTTGGTTGTTTTATTCTTATTGCATTACAGGTTGAGTATCCCTTATTCAAAATGCTTGGGACCAGAAGTGTTCTGAATTTTGTATTTTTTCAAATTTGGAATATTTGCATATGGATAATGAGGTATCTTGGGGTTGGAACATGAATCTAAACATGAAATTTATATTTCATATACACCTTATACACCTAGTTTGAAGGTAATTTTATACAATATTCTTCATAATGCTGTGCAGGAAACAGTTTGCTTACATTGAACCTTCAGAAAGCCAAGGTGTCACTTGTCTCAGTCACTCATGTGGACAAACTGTGGTTCCTTGGCAGTTACCATCATTCCTAACCAATGACTGCTACCAATAAGCAGACATTTTCTTACAGTTATTCACACATAAGTATTAAAGAGTAACAAATATGACATACCATCAATGCAGCAAAAAAAAAAAAAAAACCAAAAAAACGTGTTCTGGATTACTAAGCAGCACAGTAGCATCACCAGAATACGTGGGGACGCTGAATAAACTGTGTTGTATGCCTGCGTTTTGACTTTGACCTATCACGTGAGGTCATGTGTGGAATTTTCCACTTGTGTCATGTCAGAGCTAAAAAATTTTGGAATTTGGAACATTTCTGGTTTTCAGATTAGGGATGCTCGGCTTGTATCTCAATTTTTCATTGACCGGAAATATTGGATCAGAAAGTCTTAAGCATACCAGAGCTAACTGTAAGGGAGACTGGGAAAGGTAGTATGACTTTGTGCAAAGCAGGCAGAGGGGTAAGTCTAGTGAATACACAGCATATCCCTCCACGCCCCTCCCTTGCCTTGACCAATTCATTTTTGCTGTTCTATGCAGTTCTTCTTGAATATGTTTCAAAATTATGACAAGGTTCTAGTTTCATTAAGCATCTATTAAATTCATTTTTAAAAAAATGTTTGATTTGTTTCAGGGAGAAGGCAAACCACTCTTCCATTTTTTTTCTTTTTTCTCTTTTTAAATAGAGATTGGGGGCCAGGCACAGTGGCTCACACTTGTAATCCCAGCACTTTGGGAGGCCAAAGCGGGTGGATCACTTGAGGTCAGGAGTTCAAGACCAGCCTGGCCAACAGGGTGAAACCCCATCTTTACTAAAAATACAAAAAAATTAGCCAGGCACGGTAGCACATTCCTGTGGTCCCTGCTACTCAGGAGGCTGAGGCAGGAGAATTGCTTGAACCTGGGAGACGGAGGTTGCATTGAGCCAAGATCATGCCACGGCACTCCAGCCTAGGCAACAGAGTGAGACTCCATCTCAAAAAACAAGCAAAAAAAAAAAAAAAAAAAAAAAACAACAAAACAAAAAACAAAACAACAACAAAAAAACACAACTAAATAGAGAGCGGGGGTCTCAGTCTATTGCCCAGGGTGGTCTCAAACTCCTGGTCTCAAATGATCCTCCCTCCTCAGCCTCTCAAGGTGCTGGAATTGCAAATATGAGCCACTGTGCCCAGCCTGCTCTTCCATTTTTATCTAGAAACCTGGACACCGTTGATTGCACTACCTATTTATTTTTAGTGGCCACGTTGTAGGCTGTTGCAGATCCTCACATTTGAAATAATTAAAATTTTTGTTCTCAGGACCTAGGATTACTTCTCTAGATAATTAAATATTACTTAGTGCTGCCAGTTATGTTATGAAAATACCTTAGAAATGGGCCGGGTGCGATGGCTGACATCTGTAATCCCAGTACTTCGAGAGGCTGTGGTGGAGGACTGCTTGAGCCCAAAGAGTTTGAGACAGGCCTGGACAACATAGGGAAACTCTGTCCCAACAACAACAACAACAACAACAAAGGTTAGCTGGGCGTGGTGGCATGTGCCTGTAGTCCAAGCCACTCGGGAGGCTAAGGTGGAGGGCTCACTTGAGCCCAGGAGTTCGAGGCTACTGTCAGCCATGTTTGTGCCACTTCACTCCAGCCTGGGTGATGGAGCGAGATCCTGTCTTAAAAAAAAAAAAAAAAAAGAAAAAAAGAGAAAAGAAGATTTTATCTTCTTTGTGCAGTATCCAGAAAAACTCAAAGTCAAACACTAAATTCAATGTTGTAAGTTGAGAGAAAACCTTTTGTGTTGATAGCATGAGAAAAATGAGCAATTGTTCTTTGAATGTATTCTTGGTATGATTTTCTGTAAGAACTTCCAGGTAATACCCCTTGGGTGGTAAGAATTCCTCAGCCAAGTCATGATTGAGTCAGGAAACCCAGTACAACCACTTTGCCATGTGCTTCAGCCAGAGAGAGGGTGGGGAGGTATCAGTTAGCATCTGTTTATCAAGTGCTTCATGGGGGCTCAACACTATTGGGGAGACCAGAACCCCTGCACCCTGGGATGACAGCTGGTATTAAGAGTGAGATGGGCCGGGCGCGGTGGCTCACGCCTGTAATCCCAGCACTTTGGAGGGCTGAGGTAGGAGGATCGCTTGAGCCCAGGATTTCCATACCACCTTGGGCAGCATGATCAAACCCCATCTTTACAAAAAATGCAGAAATTAGCTAAGTGTAGTGGCGCTGGCGCCTGTAGTCTCAGCTACTTGGGAGGCTGAGGTGGAGAATCACTTGAGCCCAGAAGGTTGAGGCTGCAGTGAGCCGAGATCAAACCACTGCAGTATGGTCTGGGTGACAGAGCCAGACCCTATCTCCCCGCCTCTCCGACAAAAAGAAAAAAAAAGAAACAACTTTGAGATATGCAGAGGTTAGACACAGCTTACAAAGTAGAGATGATATATTCTTGTGCATATTGCTGGATTGTGACTGAGAGAATTCATGTGAAATGTAGTAACTTTTAGAGGGCCACACATGTGTTAGCTGATTTTTTTTTTTTTTTCAGAGGCAAGGTCTGGCTGTGTTGCCCAGGCTGGCATGCAGTGGCTATTCACATGTGTGACCATAGTACACTACAGCCTGGACCTCTTGAGCTCAAGTGATCCTCCTGCCTTACCCTCCCAAGTAGCTAGGACTACAGATGTGTGCCACTGCTCTTGGCTTTTAGCTGCTACTTTATTGTAAGACCCAAGTTGGCCAAAGTCAAAATAGGCAAGTCCAGACTACTCTGGCTGTGTGTTGGGCACCTTAAGCTTAACCCTCCACATCTCCTTGGCCTTTTCAGGAGATCCCCGCCAGGTGCAGTTTGAGACCTCACCATTGGTTGTAAGTTTATTTTGCTGCACAGATGGAATTTAGGATAAGCCCTCAGCTATGTGCTCTCTGAGAAAGTGTCTAGTGTGTGTTGGTGTAAGACACCTGGTATCTTTAGACAGCATGAGTCCCTTGTGATTACTACAGGTTCTGCAAAGAACTATTACTCTGGGCAAGGACTTTGTTGACATTCCCTTTAGCAGAGACTCGATGATGTTCACAGCCACCAGCTCTTAGGAAAGGCTGTTGTGGGCAGCAGCACAGCTGGACGTTGCTTTACTTACTGATGGGAGATTCATAAGGTAAATGAAACTTGAGCAGAACTTTCAAAAGATGGAGAGTCTCATCATTGTCATAATGTATATTTGACTCTTTCAAATGATTTTATTAAATAACTTATTATGAGGTTTATAATGCCAGAACTTGGGCCTCTTATTTCTAAGTCCTGTGATCTTTTTGTTCAACCACACTGAGGTCATTTGGCAGGTGAAAAAATGTAGATAAATTGAAGAGCTTCTATCAATGGGAGTATGATGTGGAGACAGGATAATGAAAAATTGTTTTTGAACATGCAGTCGAAACTGGAAACAGGAGAAAGTTGGTGGAGAATCACAATTACTTTGGAACGGGGTGCATTCATGTCTATGTGTGATGATAAGTCTTTGAGATCCATGGCCAGAAATTTGGGTAAAATGCATGTAGAAACTATAGATGTCTTGTCAGAATTGGGAAGGTAGGCAACATATGAGAAAGATATTTTGGCCATTCAATCTGAAGGGGCAGTGGTGAGATGGACAGTCGTGTACAAAGTGGCAGTCCAAAAACAGGGGGAAAGGCTCTGGACTGAGTTTTCAGTGATGGGAAGACCACTGGTATATGGGAGACTAGCTGGGGGAGGGTGTGAGGAAGCTCATTGATGACACCAGCCAATGGCTACTAGGGACAGCATTGTGGTTGAATGGGAAGGATATTTGGAAAAAAATAAAATCAATCTCTGCCAAGTCTTCCCATTATGAACACTGGCCTACGGTTTCCTCGTGGTGAGTGATCTCAACCCAAAAGAGCTCACAAGAAGATGTATTTAGGAGTGAGCATGAATGCAGGAGGAGAAACAGGTGTCAGAGATGCTTTGTCTCATCTGAGTGTGCTGAGAAGAAGGGATTGATGGCCAGAGTAAAAAGAAGCAGAGAAACCTATTTTTTTTTTTTTTTTTGAGGCGGAGTCTCACTGTGTCGCCCAGGCTGGAGTGCAGTGACGCAATCTCTGCTCACTGCAAGCTCCGCCTCCTACGTTCACAGCATTCTCCTGCTTCAGCCTCCCGAATAGCTCGGACTACAGGTGCCCGCCACCGCCCCCAGCCAATTTTTTTTGTGTTTTTAGCAGAGACAGGGTTTCACCGTGTTAGCCAGGATGGTCTCAATCTCCTGACCTCGTGATCCGCCCACCTCAGCCTCCCAAAGTGCTGGAATTACAGGCGTGAGCCACTGCGCCCGGCCGAGAAACCTATTTTTGATGTTTATATTTGGTGAGTGTTTCTTTTTACTGTTTAATCATGGTTTTGAAAGCCATAAGGAAGGAAAAGCATGGCAATGCTAATTGCAGTGGATTTAAAACACGTCTGTGTGTTCTTTGACACTTCTCCCATCAAGGACCTAATTCCCTTTCCTTTGGTCCTAGTTAATAGAATGTGTTAGAAATGCATGACCACAGAGGCTGGTCATAAATGGCGACACAGCATTCCCCTGGCTTTGTTTCCCAGGATACTTGCTCTTACAGCCCACCTGCCCTGCTGGGAGGATGCTGGGAAAACCTTGAGAGCCATGTGCAGCTGTCTGGCCAGCAATCCCAGCCTTGTTCCCAGCCAGCTGCCAGACCTGGGAGTGAGGAAGCCTTCCAGAAGACCCCAGCCTAGTCCCCATCTGACAGCGACCTCATGAGATATCCTGAGTGAGATCTACCTGGCTGAGCCCAATAAACCCATGAAAACATCAGAGGTTTTTCTCCTTCTCTTCCTTTCTCTCCTCCTCCTCATGAAAATTGCTGCAGTTTTATGCTACTAAGTTTGGGCTGATTTGTTACACAGCAATAGAAAACTGAAACATCAATCAATGGCACGTTGTTAGAAATTATCAAAGGCAGTGGGCACGGTTTCTCATGCCTGTAATCCTAGCACTTTGGGAGGTAGAGGTGGGCAGATTGCTTGAGGCCAGGAGTTCGAGACCAGCCTGGGCAACATGGTAAAACCTTGTCTCTATAAAAATTAGCTGGGCTTGGTGGCATGCATGGGTAGGCCCAGCTACTTGGGAGTCTGAGATGAGGGATCGATTGAGCCCAAGAAGTCAAGGCTGCAGTGAGCTGTGATTGCACCACTGCACTCAAGCCTGGGCTACAGAGCAAGACCCTGTCTGAAAGAAAGAAAGAAAGAAAGAATGAAAGAATGAAAGAAAGAAAGAGAAAGAAAGAAAAGAAAGAGAAAGAAGGAAAGAATGAAAGAAAGAAAAGAAAGAAGGAAAGAAAGAAGGAAGAAGTTACCAAAGGACCCATACTATTTCTTCTTAATATTCTTTCTCATTCTCCTTTATTCTTCCTATCTCTGTAAGAAAGCACACTGATGATAACTCGTATACAGTTTGTGCAGAAGTGAGTTTTGACCAAGTATTGCCCCAGGTGGTCCTTGATCATGGAACCTGGTGGGATGTGCTAGCAACTGTGACCAAGGCCAGGCCATGAAGCTGCGCATCCAAGAAGTTGATGCTTCAGACTCTTTCCACGTTCTCAGAAGGGAAAGAGTGAGACAGTTACTATGTAGGTGGGTGTTTTGTTTTGTTTCTTAAACTAATTGTGATTCATGTGCTCTTGGCACAGTTTGTCTCCATGACTTTCATTGGACTCAGGGTTGGGTTTTGGGGTATCACTTACCAGTGTGCAAACACTACGTTTCCGGGGGAGGAAAGCTCTAGATTGCAAGGGAGAGAAGCAAAGTGAAAAATCCTGCCCAAATGAGTAATAATAATTGCTAACCCCCATGGACTTATTGTCACATTATTATTTTTACATAATGTATATTTTACTGTATGAGTAAGCTTCAAAGACTTTCAAAACCCTTTTTCTTACTTTAAATAGTGAATTTTACAGATCATGAAGTTGGTAATTATATAAAAGCCATAGCTGTTCTGCATCTGGTATGGAACTCTTGGCAGTGCTCCCCTTGGGGATCTGCTCCACCTTTTGAGAATAGAACTCTTGGGCTTCCTGAGAGTCTTGAGGAGCAGAGGAAGAAAGAGCCTTAGCGCAGTCCTCCCGGAGAACAGATGGGGGAGGAGATGCCTGCGGGGCTATGCGCCTCCAGGAAAATTCTGGAAAACTCAGGGAGGGACCTGAAAGGCAGCAGGACCTGGAGGGGCAGTGGATGGCACCCTACCAGCCTGCTTGGTGACAGGCATGGAATGGCTTTGAGATGTACAATTTTGAAGCTCTCGTCAGTACTTGTCACAGTCTAAAGTGAAGCAGCCCCTACTCTCCTCCCTTCAACCATTCTCCATTTTTTTTTCCGCAAGTTTAGACAAGGACTAAGTCACTGCAAGTGGAAAACAAGATGATTCCAGTAGTCTCTCCTTATCCAAGCCTTCACATTCTGCCCTTTGGGTTCCTTTCAGTCAATAGCAGTCCAAAAATATTCAATGGAATATTCCAGAAATAACACAATTCATAAACTTTAAATTGCATGCTGCTCTGAGTAGCGTGATGAAATCTCACGATGTCCTGCCCAGGATGTGAATCATCATCCATTTGTCCAGCGTCTCCATGTTGCCTTGTGCTTCTCGCCCACAAGTCACTTAGCAGTCTGGGTTATCAGAGCACCTGTCGTGGTATCACAGTGCTGGTGCTCAAGTCATCCTGATTTTTCCTAATGAAAGCACAAGAATAGTGATGCTGACGATTCAGATATGTCAAAGAGAAGCTGTAAAGTCCTTCCTTTAAGTGAAAAGGTGAAAGCTCTCAAATTTATCACATAACTTTTATTACAGTATACTGTAATAGCTGTTCTATTTTATTTTTGTTTACTGTTGTTCATCTTTGTGCCTAGTTTACAGATTAAACTTTATCATAGGTATGTATGTATAGGAAAAAACATATAATATGTAGGGTCCATTACTACCCATGGTTTCAGGTATCCAGTGGGGGTCTTGGAACATATCCTCTGTGGATAAGGGGTGACTACTGCAGTTCAGTTCCACATCTATGTATTGAGCACATATGAGGAGCCAGGCTATAGAGGAACAAAGATGAGCAACACGCACTCCCTGCCCTTAGATGGACCACAACAGTGATCTCCACATAATGTGCCAAGGAGCAAGTGGAGGGCTACCCAATGCTGGGGTTACAGAGGGCCACTCTTACTGCTGGATCGATTGTAATGCTAGCTTGGAAACATTACGTGGTCCCCTCTTTGTCTTTTTCACTCTTGGTTTTATAGTCCTGTCTCATTACTTACTGCTTTTTAGGGCAATCTGCACCATTTCTTAGGTATGTTGTAGACGGGAATCATCCGTGTAACTAAGTAAAAGATCGTATTAACTAGCATTTACTGAGGGCTTTCCATATGAGGGCTTTTATCAGTATTTTCTCGTTCAATTCTCATGAAAACTCTAGTGAGAAGGTTCCATTATTATCCTTTCTTTATACATGTGGCCAGTGAGGCACAGAGAGGGTCATTAATATGCTGAAGTTTACACAGCTGGTGCATGTAGAGCCAGGGTTTGGAGCTCACTTTCTGTACATCTGGCTCTAACTGAACACTGGTATCCTGTCTAATCATGAGATTTAATTGCTCAATGAATAAACTCTTTGCTGGACTGATTCATTCTGAGCAAGAATGCTATGCTCTTGAATCCTCTACTGAAAGGTCAAGACGTTGGCGTCTCCTGAGAGTTCAAGGTCTCAGGGGCCTCTCCAGAGAAGGAAGCTGGGTGTCGCCTTATGCACATGGGTCAGGGCCCTCACCTTTCTCAGAACATGGGACAAGGGGCCACATTGTGCCCACCCTGAGCCTCTTTGGATTTTGGATCCGTAGATTTTCCTTTTTAGTGGACATCAGTATTTTATTTGTTCTTGCATGCCTGTTCTTGCAGTGTAAAGCAAGCCAGAACTGTCTTCTTTCCATGAGAATCTGAGCTAGCTTAGTTCTAACCGGCTGCTGTACTTTAGAAAAAAATGTAAGACAGCTGAAATATGTAAGTTGGAAAACAAGGATTTCCAAATACCATGCCAGGATTTGCTAAGCATTCAGATATCCTGAGCCTTCAGAAAGAAAAAAATTATTAGATGCCTGTGGTATGTAAGGTTTCCACAGTTATCTTCTAATTTATTCACACTGACATTCAAATTCATTTTCAAGGACTTTTCCATCTTCTGGCATTTATGTATGATTGAATAATGTTGATACATTTATGATTGCATAATATTATAAAATATTAACCAAAGTTTTCTTCTCCCAGTATTTCTTTTTTCTTTTCTTCGCATTTTCCCTTAATTAAGTGCTCACTACTTCTCAAACTGACTATGAATTGGAATCACCTGGAAAGTGTTTACAAATGAATCCTACCTGGGCCTCACCCTCAGATTGAGTAAATCAGTATTTCTTTAGGCCTGGCCCAAATATGGGTATTTTTGAAAAGTATTCTAGAGGATTTTAATATGCAACAAAATTTGAGAACCCCTGGAGTGACTAAACTTCTCGTTTTCAGGGGGATTCTCATGCAAAGGATAAAAATTCAAGGTAAACAAATATATTCTTGGCATTTGAGCTTTTTGTTTTTGTTTTTGTTTTTGAGATGGAGATTTGCTCTGCTGCCCAGGCTGGAGTGCAGTGGCGCAATTCTCTGCTCACTGCAGCCTCTGCCTTCCGGGTTCCAGCCATTCTTCTGCCTCAGCCTTGTGGGTAGCCTGGATTACAGGCACACGCCACCACACCTGGCTAATTTTTGTATTTTTAGTAGAGACAGGGTTTCACCTTGTTGGCCAGGCTGGTCTTGAACTCCTGATCTCAGATGATCCACCCGCCTTGGCCTCCCAAAGTGCGGGGATTACAGGTGTGAGCCACCACGCCCGGCCGGCATTTGAGTTTTAACAGACTAGCAGGGGAGTAGAAAGGACACAAGACAAACAGAAGATATGGCAGAAATGAGAATGAATAACAGCAAGGCTTCCTTCTCCCACAAGAGGAAAAGGTGCCTTGGACTGCTAAGGCAGCCCAGGGGGTGAAAGGAAGAACTAGAGGGAGAATGCCAGACCTTAAGTATTTTGGGGTCTTGGAGACTCTCTTAGACACAAGGCATAGACCATACACCTGGATGGGGGACCAGGAGGGGCACCGGCCATCTGAACAGGTGCCTTCATGGACAGACATAGAGAACACCAGACGCCACCTCCCTCCTATGCCTCATCCCTGGGCACAATGCGGGTTTCCTAGAACTTAGATGACATTCTTGGAAAGAAAAGGAGAATATTGAATTTTGGCAGAGGAAAGGGAGGGCTCCGAATAGAAATTAGGTTGAATTATAGAAAATAAGAATGCATCTTACACACCTGATTCTGACATTTGTGCACACTGCATTTGGCACAACAAATAAAAACTCTCTTCCTTTGGCCCTGGTGATTCTGTTCAGCAGCAACAGATTTGCTCTTGACCACCTTGTTTTTGAGTGTAGTATGTTCTTAATAGAGGCCTAAAGAAACTGTTGCTTACCAGTTATTGTTGAAGGTTGATACCAATCACCACTTTAATATTTGTGTACTCTACCAAGCTGACCAAATTCCATTTGATGGCACTACCAAGTAATTCTGGGTTTAATATTCCATACTGTCATCCATTATTATTATTATTTTTTTTTCTGAGATAGAGTCTCACTCTGTCACCCAGGCTGGAGTGCAGTGGCATGATCTTGGCTCACTGCAGCCTCTGCCTCCTGGGTTCAAGTGATTCTTCTGCCTCAGCCTCCTGAGTAGCTGGGATTACAGATGTGTGCCACCATGCCTGGCTAATTTTTGTATTTTTAGTAGAGACAGGGTTTCACCATGTTGGCTGGGCTGGTCTCAAACTCCTGGCCTCAAGTGATCCAACTTCCTCAGCCTCCCAAAGTGTTGGGATTACAGGTGTGAACCACCATGCCCGGCCACTGTCATCCATTATTAGAAGCAATTTAATAAATTAAGAAGTCTAAAAATGAATTTTGTTTATGTATTAAATAAGTAGTATATTCACATTGTCTTAATCCCAGAGAGAGAGAGAAAGAGAAAAAAAAATGGTATGTAGTAAAAATCTTCTTCATTCAGTCTGGTTCCTTAGCTACCCAGCTGCCTTCAGAAGCAACCAATGTTATCAGTTTCTTATGTGTCCGTCAGAGACAATCAATGCTCATCAACATAGATGTGTAAACCTTCTCTGATTTATTTTTCTTTTCCCTCAAATGGCAACTAATATAAATTGATCTAGACCTTGATTTCTATAACAAGGCATGATGGAGTCCTCCATTCTTTTTTATGGCTGCATGGTATATCACTGAATGCATACCTTATGATTTATTTAACCAGTCCTTATTGAGAGTTTTAGATTGCTGCCATTCATTAAGCATTTTTAAAAGTAATTGAAGATCTGGGATCCTCTGAAGAGCTTCAACTCCTCCTCTTCCTCCTCCTCTAGAATTACCAATTTGATAATGATATAAGTGTACGAATCTCAATTGCTATTATTTTCTCAGCGTTTCAGCACATTTAGAAAGGATTTTAATTTTATACATTAAAAGATACTTTATCATGAAATCATTACATTTATACTCTTAAGCAGTTTTACGGGCTTTTTATTTTCCGTTTTTCATAACCCCATAAAATTTTTATGTTCCGAATCCATTTTTGCTGGTCTTGGATAATGTCTGCTTTAGTGCAGTTGATAATACTTCAATATGCTATCATGCCGTTCTATGACTTCAAAGTATAAATAAAGAACTTAGAAATATCATTAAAAATTAAGTCATTTTCTGTTTGAAAATTCTTGTTTTGGTTAAAATCACTTGCCTCAACTGCTGGAGAAGCCTGGCTGTGATGGTTAATACTGAGTGTCAACTTGATTGGTTTGAAAGATAAAAAGTATTGATCCTGGGTATGTCTGTGAGGGTGTTGCCAAAGGAGTTTAACATTTGAGTCAGTGGGCTGGGGAAGGCAGACCCACCCTTAATCTGGGTGGGCACCATCTAATCAGCTGCCAGTGCAGCTAGAATATAAGCAGGCAGAAAAATGTGAAAAGAGAGACTGGCCTAGTCTCCCAGCCTACATCTTTCTTGTGTGCTGGATACTTCCTGCCCTTGAACATCAGACTCCAGGTTCTTCAGTTTTGGAACTCAGGCTGGCTTTCCTTGCTCCTCAGCCTGCAGACGGCCTATTGTGGGACCTTGAGATTGTGTGAGTTAATACTTAATAAACTCCGCTTTATATGTATTTGGGTTCCATTAGTTCTGTCCCTCTAGAGAACCCTAATACGCTGGCTAAAAACAACACCCTATCTTGCAGAACAAACACATCATACTTTCTATTATTTAAGATTTTTCATAAATAAATCCAACTTAGCCTCATCAGGTTGATTTTTCAAATGATTTAAGCTATTTTTAGGCAAAATTGATGATACCCTCTGAAATGTAAGTCCTTTTCTTTGACTGTCAGGCTGTGTTTTGGGATTCCACATTGGCATTGATCAGATTTAGAACTACAGAATCTTATTATTGAAATGGACATTAAGGTTACATGATCTTGCCACTCATGACACAACACACGACTGCTGTCCTCTTACCAGCGGTTGTCTTTAGTTGGCAACTTTCTGGAGAAAGGGAATTGCCACTCTGCTAGGGAGATCATCCTGTCTTTAAAAGATTTTCCAAATTTTTATACTTAAATATAATGATCTCCTTTTTAATCAAAAGAACAACATATCATACTAGCGCTCCTGGTGACAGCAGATTAAGCTAAAGGCAAATGATGGGTGACATGAGTCTAAAATCAACAGAAATCTGAAAAGTCATGAAGAGAAGTTTTCAAGAAATGCTAATTTCCCTCAAACTTCATGTCAAAAATATCAGAAAAAGCATATTGTTAATATTTTTCTTTTCCTTGCCTGCTCCTTGAAATTCACCCAAATGATCTTTTGAATGCTAGGGAGGTTCACTAATGTTTAAAAGCATCATCTTATTCTGAAGATAGTGACTCCATGTCGTGTTACTGTCCTTATAGCCTACAATGCTATAAGTTAGCTCAGGGTAATGGTCACAGAGCTGGATGATGTCTAGGCCACATTTAAACACAGCATGGCTACAATTGATAAAACACTCAAAAATCTTACCTTCTTCCAAAGGTAATATGGGCATCGTAATTCTAGTGATGCTGCACTTACACATGGTGCTCCACTGTTTTTGAGTGTCAACGATCCATCCTCTCTCCCTCCAAAATTGCACCTCAATTTCCCTTTGGAAAACAAAGCTTCTGTTGGGCATAATGCTGATGGGACTGGCGTCCAAGGCATTTCCCATTTACCTACCATGAGGTAAGCATGTGACCCAAGTTCAGTCACACTCTCCCTTTGGAAGTTGAGTGTTAGGCCGAGATTAAAAGCAATTAGTGCTCATTCATTCAAGGGTATTACCCCAAAGAGACTAACATTTAGCTCTTATTCCTTCATAAGATCTGTTTCTGGAGCCTTGCTTCCCATTCTATGAGCCAATAAAATCTATTTTTACTTAAATTAGTTTGATCTGGTTTTGGTTGCTTGCAATCCAAGAACCCTCACATTTACAATGATGAAGACAGGATGTTGCGTGCGAATCATTTAGAGGCCCTCAGATGGTAGCTATACCAGGAATTCTATTTATTTTGTGAAGATTTTTAACTCCAACCAAAATGAAGTATTGTTGGAAGGTTAATTATGGAACTTTGCACAGAAAATTGAGTTGGAAAAAATCCTATTAATAAGCAGCTCAAAATTGCCAAGCTTACACAAATATTTTGACAGATCTATCCTTTCTGGATAGTTTAGACTCTCCTTGGGATGAGTTATCCAAGCTGTTGGTACTGCTGTTGAAGCTGGGAGATCAGGAGTGGTGCCTGGGCTCTCTGGCAGATTTCGCAGTGATGGGGAAGAGCTGTCCACACAGCTTTGTCTATTTTCTTTAATCTGGATCATCTGTGCTCCTAGAACCCACCTCTAGATTTCATTCCAGACTTCAGAAACCTTTCTCATTAACTCTTTTTGTCATCTTTATCAAGTTCCATAGATAAGCTCAGTTGGTCTGTGGAGGCAGCGTGAATGTCCATTTGTAATTTTAATGTCCGAAAATAATGGTTTTTGCAATAAGTGAGAAGACTGACCTTACACCACTCTATCTCTAAAATCCGACTTATTTTTTCAAGATAGTAAAAATCCCAATTTTGGGGGTGGGGGTGACAGGGGCTTACTCTGTTGCTGAGGCTGCAGTACAATGGCATGATTAGAACTTACTGCAACCTTGAACTCCTAGGCTTAAGTGATCCTCCTTCTTCAGCCTCCCAAGTAGCTGGGACTACAGGTGTGTACCACTATGCTCGGATAATTTCTTTTATAAGACGGGGTCTCTCTGTGTTGCCTGGGCTAGTCATGAATTCCTGGGCTCAAGTAATCCTCCTGCCTCAGCATTCCATAGTGTTGGGATTATAAGTGTGAGCCACCATACCCGGCCCCAAATATTCTTGTAATGTTTTTCTAGTTGACCACATCTGGAAAGAATCCACCCTACTCTGACACCCCATGATGGGTATTTTCCCATGCCAGGCTTGTTTACACTGATCCTGCACTGCTTTGTAATCCGGCCCTTATTTACAACCCTATGTCCCCACATTGTTCCCTAGCTGGTTGAGGGCATGTATTTGTTTCATGAAGCTTGCATCTCCTATGATGGTGGGTATGAATGAATGACATCTTTCTGTACCTCCCCCCTCACTTAATTCAAAAGTGTTGATGAATCCTGTTACTAATTGGATGGCAGTCTGGGCAGTAAGGTTTAGTGCCAACAACAGCAGTAGAGGAAGCAATGTTCTGGCAGCATGACAGAATCAGGATGTCTCAGGCTGTGATCTTCAAGCCTCTGCTGCCTGCAGACATGTCTCAAAGTATGAATTTAAAATCATTGAAATTTGAAGACTTTGGGCACTCTCCACTTCCCTGCAGCTCTTATCTTTCCCTATTAGCCTCTCCCCCGCACCCCCCCACCCCCAACCACATTTACATATTAATGTTCCTTGGAAGGCTGTGAAGCCATTTGAGTTTGGACCCCAATGATGTTTCTGACCTTGATGCTGTATCTCTACATACTCTGCATACCTGCATATCTACCTTCTACTCTCTGTATTTCTCGTGTGTGTGTGTGTGTGTGTGTGTGTGTGTGTGTGTGTGTGTGTAAAACTCCTCACAGGAATGATGTTTAACTACACAACAAAACAAAGCAAGGCCTTCCCTAAATATCACCAACTGTTGATCTTGAACCTGAGGTTGTCATGAGAGCAAGCCCGTGCTTTGGAGCAATGTCGGGCTTTCATGCTTCAGCCTTGGGATTGAGAGCTCCTCTAGGAACTTTACAGACATTTGCTCCTTCAATTATCCTCTAGTTTCCGAGGAAAGCAAATAACTTAAATAAAAATTATATTTGCAGAAGTACCTGTGGGATGAGCCAGGTGTCCAACAAAAGTGGAGAAAGGTGCTAAGCTCTAGAAATTTTGTAGCCACTGGAGTAGACATGCAGATGTGAGGCCAACTGACAAGCACAGCTTTTGAAACTGCTTTTGCAAATGTATGACTGAGACAGTGAAAGAGATCTAACTTAACTGACTCCATCTTGCTTCTAACCTCCAAGCTGTCCTAGTTCATTCCTGGGCATAGGCTGAACTAACTTGGGGAGAAACTTAGTTTATAGCTTGAACAAAGACGGTAACAGCCCCTTCCCAAAGCAGACCTCCTTGCCTGGGGACTGGACTGCCTTTGTAGGACTAACGTTAGCCACAAGATTAGAAATTATGGTTTAGGGGTCATGCAGCTGGAGGCTACAAGATTCTGACCCTCCCGAAGTTGCTGCTAAGATCAGTGCTTGAGATATTTTGCAGACCCTGCACTTGATGGATCAGCTGGCACCACCCAGATCAATAAACTGGCTCATCTGATCTTGTGGCCCCCAACCAAGAACTGACTTGATGTGAGAAGACAGCTCTCACTCCCTATGATTTCATCCCTGATGAATCAGCACTCCCGGCTCACTGGCTTCCCCTCACCCACCAAGTTATTCTTAAAGACTCTGCTCCCCGAAAACTCAGGGAGACTGATTTGAGTAATAATAAAACTCTGGTCTCCCGCACAGTCGGCTCTGCGTGAATTACTCTTTCTCTATCGCAATTCCTCTGTCTCGATGAATCAGCTCTGTCTAGGCAGCAGGCAAGGTGAACCCCTTGGGTGGTTACACTTTTAGGAGAGCTCTGAATCACACAGCCAGAGCTGTGTTGACCCAGGGATGAGCAGGCTGGGACATTCAGAGGTTCCTTGTGGCCTGAATTCCTTCCTTGGGTAGAGCTTGTCCTAAGACACCACGTTTCTATCTCAAGTAGACCCTGAGGCTCAGATGAGTTCTAAGACAAGGTAAAAAGAGTCCAGGGAAAATATGAAGAGCCAGCAAAGATGGCAGATGGCTGTGAAAAACAGTAGCAGACATCCTCAGACAATCGCTCAGTGCCTCGGAATGATTTTCAGAGATGTAAAAATAGACACAGAGACAAAGTAGAGAAGGAAGCGAGAAGAACCCAGAAAATAAAATGCCATGTTATTTATTTATTTATTTATTTTTGAGATGGAGTCTCGCTTTGTTGCCCAGGCTGTAATGCAGAGACGTGATCTCAGCTCCCTGTAGCCTCCACCTCCTGGGTTCAAGAGATTCTCCTGCCTCAGCCTCCTGAGTGGCTGGGGCTACACGTGTGCACCACCATGCCTGGCTTATTTTTGTATTTTTATTTTTATTTTTATTTATTTATTTATTTATTTATTTATTTATTTATTTTGAGATGGAGTCTCGCTCTGTCACCCAGGCTAGAGTACAGTGGGACAATCTCAGCTCAATGCAACCTCCGTCTCCTGGGTTCAAGCGATTTTCCTGCCTCAGCCTCCCGAGTAGCTGGGACTACAGGGGTGTGCCACCACACCCGACTAATTTTTGCATTTTTAGTAGAGACAGGGTCTCACCATGTTGGCCACGCTGGTCTCGAACTCCTGGCCTCAGGTAATCTGCCCACCTTGGCCTCCCAAAGTGCTGGGATTACAGGCATGAACCACCGCACCCAGCCTAAGTTTTGTATTTTTAATAGAGACGGGTTTCACCATGATGGCCAGGCTAATCTTGAACTCCTGGCCTCAAGTGATCTACCTACGTCAGCCTCCCAAAGTGTTGGGATTATAGGTGTGAGCCACTGTGCCCGGCAATGCCATGTTATCATAACACATATCATATATGTATGTGTTGGCTGTTGGTAAAGAAAAGCCTTTCCTAATTGTTATAGTCAAATACTGTGTTATGTGTATTTCTTTGTTAATATTTTATATTTACATATCATCTCACCCACTATATTTTTTCACTTGCTGCCCTCTTGAAAAAAAAAAAAAACCACCTGCGAAACACAGGTGTGGGAGTAATTGTAATCTTTCACTGAAGGGGACCCCGGCTCTAGATTCCCTTGCAGTTGTTCAAGGCAGAGCAGGCACTCAGCTCAGGCTTTCAGTTCTTATCTTGGAAATAGTTTCAGTGCATTTTCAAAGTGGAGGCTAACACCTAAATGACAGGCTCATTATTCATTTTGGTTTTATCTCTTTGTATTTCCAGCCATGGGGACCCAGCAGAGGAGGCTCTCTCTGGGGAATGCACTCAGTGGGCTGGGTCCCTGCCCTGCCTGGAGGTTAAGGCCCTTGTGTCACTCCCTGATTTCATTAACAGCGCTTGAGGGGACTGCGCCATTTGCACGTACAGGGAGCAAGAGCAGGTCACGTAGTTATATTTTATCCAGTGTTGCCTTTCTCTAAGGGCGACGTTATCTATTAACCACTTTCTCTCTGCCCGCATCCCTGCTAGGTGTTGTGAAAAGTAAAGATGTAAAATTTCTGAACAATTTAAAGCTACAGTAAACAAAACATTTTCTCTGTGGGAGGTGGGGTTGGAAGGAATGAGAGGGAATCCATGTAGAGAATCTCCTAATTCTGTCAGTGTATGAACACCAATATGTGAGTTCTAATTTCATGTGCTCATAAAATTCTCATGCCAGGAATATTCTGGAATGTGAAAAGCCATCAATGTCTTTTGCCTGGGCTACTATAGTAACTTTTTTTTTTTTTTTAATACAAGGTCTGGGTTTGTTGCCCAGGCTGGAGTGCAGTGGCGTGATCTCAGCTCACTTCAACCTCTGCCTTCTGGGCTCAAGCGATTCTCCCACCTCAGTCTCCCTGGGATTACAGGCACACGCCACCAAGCCCTGCTAAATTTTGTATTTTTAGTAGAGATGGGTTTTTGCCATGTTGCGCAGGCTTGTCTTGAAACTTCTGGGCTTAAGCGATCTGCCTGCCTCGGCCTCCCAAAGGGCTGGGATTACAGGCATGGGCCATCACACCCTGCCCTGCAGTAACTTTTTAGTTGATGTTCTTGCTTTCTGTCACTCCCTATGTGACACTGTTCTCCCTGTAACCGGCTTTCAAAAGCTCAGCAAGGCACTTTCCAGCACCTCATTCCTCCTGGGATGAAGAAGCCCTAGGCCTCATAAGCCTGTGAGGCCTGAGGCCACCCAGAGCCCACCCTACCTCCCAGCTCTTTGCCAGCCACTCCCTGCCACCTGAAGGCTTCTGTCCTGCAGGATGCTCCAGGCCTTTCCACACCATGGAGGCTTTGACCACATAGCTTTCTCTCCCTTCCTTGCTCTCCTAACTCTCCTCCTCCAACTACTTAGTAAATTTCATTCTTTTAAAAAGTGTACTCGCCGGTGCTGTGGCTTATGCCTGTAATCCCAGGACTTTGGGAGGCTGAGACGGGTGGATCACCTGAGGTCAGGAGTTCGAGACCAGCCTGGCCAATGCAATGAAACCCCGTTTCATTCTCTACTGAAAATACAGAATTACCCAGGCGTGGTGGTGGGTGCCTATAATTCCAGCTATTTGGGAGGCTGAGGCAGGAGAATCCCTTGAACCTGAGAGGCAGAGGTTGCAGTGAGCTGAGATTGCGTCATTGCACTCCAGCCTGGGCAACAGGAGCGAAACTCCATCTCAAAAAAAAAGTGTATTCAACTGTCCCCTTTCCAGAAACTTCTCTGTCCCTTCTTTCCTCCAATAACTGATTCTTCCCTCATCTGTTCCCCCACAGACCTTCCCTTGCTGGTTTTGGAGATCTCCTCTTTTATCAGAGCTAGTTGTTTGTGACTCTTTTGGATGGTGGGGTATGCTTGTGTGTGTGTGCATGTAAGTGTGAAAAAGAAAGAGAGAGACAGGGTCAAAGAAGAAAGCACAGGGCTTGGGGAATGGAGTAGCGACTTTTTAGAACAGGAGAAATGCCAGGGAGACATGCCCTCAAAACCCACGCCGGATTTTTCTGTTGATGCCTGCAGCTTCACACTGCATTTCCTTACACCAACAATAGGTGACTGGATCTCGGAGGGTAGAGTTGTCTCCCAGAAATTCCCTCCCTTAGTGGTGTCCTCCCTGAGGCAGGGACTGACTCCTGCTCATCTGTGCCTCCAGTCAAGGGCACAGTGCCTGGTCCCCAGGAGAGATGCGGCAAATGCTACTAAAGTGAATGACCCAGCAGCCTGGAGCATTTTCCTCCACCAGCCTAGATCCTTGTCCCCAACTTTGCTCCTGAGACCATCTCTCTCCTCTGCACCTGGCTTGCCCATGGCTTGTTTCAATGCCATTTGCCTGCGTGATCTAGGCCATGTCTAACTTCTGTCCCTCCACATCTGTCTATGTGGTTGCTGGTTGAGTTTCAAACAGCCCAGAGCCTGATAACATTGAGCCGAATCTGGATCTGTCCCTGTGGTGCTCCTGCCAACATGGAGGCAAGTGTGGAGGGTCAGCTCTTCTGCCACCCATGCTCTCCTTCTGTCCCGCAGCTCTGAGTTGCCTGTTTATGCATTCCTTTTCCCTTCAAGAATGTTCTTGACATTGTTTAATCTAATACCTTTCTTCCCAAAATAAACCAACAAAAGATGAACAAATCCGAAATACAGCCAAGGCTGCATTCTCATTGATGTAATGCTGTGTTTTAAAAAACAAGTAAATTGCTGTGAGGTCCTGGGTGAATTTAATCTCTTTGGCCCAATGCCGGATGCCCTGACATTAAAGCCTTAGGCAACAGTGATTAAAATCATAAGCTTGCTCAGATTGCGCTCTTATTGATTTTTTTTTTAAGGTGGGCAACAAAAGGGAAGTTTTTTTTTTTTTTTCTTGGCAGCGTTCGTTGAGCACCAGAAATTGTGTAGAGTATAGAGTTGTAGAGTCATTAGAGGCAAGTATACGTCATCTCTAAACGCTGAAAATCCAAGAGATAAAGACTGAATTTCCAAGCCCTCCTTAAGCTGTCTCTGTACTTGTTCTTGAAAGTGTGCAGGGCATTTCTTCATCAAAATTATAAACCTCACAAGTTTTTAAGCATCAAGACCAGAGAGAATTGAACGTATTTCTAACTCGGGAGGTATTATTACTGATTTCTTTGTGTTTGAATTTAAGTTAAATTTAATTTTTAAAGTTGTTTCACTAGTTAACAAAAAAAAAAAAAAAAGGAAAAGACTCTTTTCTTTCAGTTCAATGTAGTTTACTCCTTATATGAGGAAAATATCAGACTGGTACTATGAACAAAAAAATGCTTCAGAATTTGAAACACATACTTCATATGATTAAAGGAAAAAAATTTTAGAGCATATTTGTGAATTCAGAGGTGTATCAGTGTGTCTTAAACTTTATACTTGTTGCTAATACATTATAGTCATTCAGAATTTCAAAAATTAAAAACATGTGGCCGGGCGCAGTGGCTCACGTCTGTAATCCCAGCACTTTGGGAGGCCGAACTGGGCAGATCACGAGGTCAGGAGATCAAGACCATCCTGGCTAACACGGTGAAACCCTGTCTCTACTAAAAATACAAAAAATTAGCTGGTTGTGGTGGCAGGTGCCTGTAGTCCCAGCTACTCGGGAGGCTGAGGCAAGAGAATGGCATGAATTCGGGAGATGGAGCTTGCAGTGAGCCGAGATCACGCCACTGCACTCCAGGCTGGGCAACAGAGCGAGACTCTGTCTCAAAATAAAATAAAATAAAATAAAATAACAAAAATTAAAAACATATTTGGCTGAGCGTGGTGACTCACACCTGTAATCCCAGCACTTTGGGAGGCTGAGGTGGGCAGATCACGAGGTCAAGACATTGAGACCATCATGGCCAACTTGGTGAAACACCGTCTCTACTAAAAATACAAAAATTAGCCAGACATGGTGGTGGGCGCCAATAATCCCAGCTACTCAGGAGGCTGAGGCAGGAGAATCGCTGGAACCTGGGAGGCGGAGGTGGCAGTGAGCTGAGATTGTGCCACTGTATTCCAGCCTGGCGACAGAGCGAAACTGTCTAAAAAAAAAAAAGGTTTGATTTACTTGGCAACTGAGACTCTATCTTCTAGAAAATATTAAAAAGAAGATTGAGAGATTTTACTTCTGTTCAAGATGAAATAACAGGAACTAGACTTATCCTACTGCTTGAATAACAAAAACATCAGACGAAAATAGTTTTTTAAAAAGGGCACTCAGTACATAGGGTATCAGATAATGAAAGATAATGATCCTGGAAATGGGAGACAAATGAAGGGTGCACTACAATTGCCCCAACTTATTGTGTGGAAAAGGTTTCTAGTCTGCAGTGTAGGAAGAGGGAACCCAGGCAGAATCTAGTGGTCTTGTGTTGAGAAGACTTAGCTGCAAGCCTGGGGAAGCCAAGGTTGTTAGATTTCACAGGGCAGAGTACCAGAGAGGAAAGAGCTATATAGGGAAAATTCTGCAAATTTGTAGTATTCAGTTTAGTACTAATCAGTGCATACATTTTAGGAAACTGGCTGGGGAAAGAGCTACCTAGAAGGATTATAGAGGAAATAATGCCCCGAATTCACACAGAATTAAAACTGCCTATTCCCAACAGCTACTGTAGACAACTGTCTAATGCATTTGAAAGTAAAAATACAAATAAAAGTCAAAATGAAAAAAGAAATGCAATGCTAATGCTAGTTGAAAAACAAACAAACAAACCCGGTAGTGACTAAATTAATATCAAAGTATATTATAAAGTAAAGAATATTCCCATTGATACTACGATAAACATAGTCATTTCATAATGGTGAAGGTGTCAGTTCATCAAGAGGACAACCAGCTCTAAACATTTAGGCACCAAAGACTAAAGCTTTAAATACGTAAAGCAAAATCTGATATAACTGTAAAGATAAAGAAAAATCCACAATCTCTCTCTTAATAATTGGTAGCACAAACAGACAGAAAATTAGTAAGGTTGTAGAACACTTGAACAACACTATTACCCAACTTCTTCTCATTGACACCTTATCATGTCAGTAGCTGCTACCTTCACTCAATGACAGAACACATTTCTTTTTTTCAAGTGTAGACAGAACACTCACCAAGTTAGACCATATTCTGAGCCATAAAACAAGTCTCAAAAAATTTGAAGGATTCATGTCATACAAAGTATGTTCTCTTACTAAAATGAAATTAAATTAGAAAGCAAACCCAGAGGCCGGGCGCGGTGGCTTACGCTTGTAATCCCAGCACTTTGGGAGGCCGAGGCGGGCGGATCTCGAGGTCAGGAGATCGAGACCACGGTGAAACCCCATCTCTACTAAAAACACAAAAAATTAGCCGGGCGTGGTGGCGGGCACCTGTAGTCCCAGCTACTCGGAGAGGCTGAGGCAGGAGAATGGCGCAAACCAGGGAGGCGGAGCTTGCAGTGAGCCGAGATCGCGCCACTGCACTCCAGCCTGGGTGACAGAGCGAGACTCTGTCTCAAAAAAAAAAAAAAAAAAAAAAAAAAAAACCCAGAAAGAAGATGTTAGAATACTAATTGTCCCAACTAGTTCCAAGTATTTGGAAACTAAACAATCCATTAGTTAAAGAAGATATCAAAAGGGGAATTGAAAAGTATTTTGACCTGAATGAAGATAAAAACAAAACAGTAAAATTTATGGAACACAGCTAAAGCAGTACTTAGAGGGAAAATTATAGCACACCATAATTACATTAGAAAAAAAGGTCTCAAATCAATGACCTCAGATTCCATCTTTAGAATCTAGAAAAAAAGAAGAGCAAGTTAAATTCAATTATGCAGAAAAAAGAAATAAGATCAGACTGTAAATTATTGAAATAGAAAGCCAAAAAACTACAGAAAATCAATAAACCCCAAAGCTGGCTTTTTGAGAAGATATTGATAAATCTCTAACCAGACTAATTAGAAAACAAACAAAGGAGAGAGAGAGGACACAAATTACCAGCATTAGAATTTTAAAGAATTTATTGGGATTAAAAGCCTAATAAGGTAATATCATTAGCAGTTTTATGTCAAGAATATTTGACAACTTAGATGAAAGGGACAGATTTATTCAAAAACACATTCTCACATAGCTTAATTAAAAAGAAATAGATTATCTTGAATAGACCTCTGTTTGTTAAAGTAATTAAATATTTAGTTAAAAAATCTTCCCATGAAGGGAACTCCAAGCCTGAAGTCTTCACTTGGAAATTCTACCAATCATTTAAGAAATAAATATCAGCTCTAAACAAACTCTTACAGAAAGTTAAAAAGAGGAGACTACTTCCCAACTAATTCTGTAAGGCTAGCATTAATCTGATACCAAAAACTTAAACACAGAACTTTCAAGAAAGGAAAGCTACAAACCAAAAACAGTTTTCCACAAAATTTTAACAGATCAATTCCAATAGTACATAAAAAGGATAATACATGTTAATCAAAAAAATTTTTTAAATTTATTTTTAATTTTTGTTGGTTCATACTAGGTATATATACTTAGGAGGTACAAGAAATATTTTGATACAGGCATACAATGCATAATAATCACATCAGGGTAAATGAAGTATCCTTCATCTCAAACAGTTATTCTTTGTGTTACAAAGAGTCCAGTTATACTCTTTGTTCTTTAAAAATGTATAACAAATTATCATTGACTGTGGTCAACCTGTTGTGCTATCAAATACTAGATTTTATTCATTCTAACTATATTTTTGTACTCATTAACCATTCCCCCACCCCCCTGCTACTACCTTTCCCAACTTCTGGTAACCATCATTCTACTTGTTATCTGCATGAGTTTGTGTTAAGTTTAACTTCCACAAATAAGTGAGAGCATATAAAGTTTGTTTTTCTGTGCTTGGTTTATTTCACTTAACATAATGACCTCCATTTCCATCCATGTTGTTGCAAATCACATGACAGTATCTTATTCTTTTTTATGGCTGCAGAGTACTCCATTGTGTATACACACCACCTTTTCTTTTTTTTTTTTTTTGAGACAGAGTCTCGCTCTGTCACCCAGGCTGGAGTGCAGTGGCGCGATCTCGGCTCACTGCAAGCTCCGCCTCCCGGGTTCACGCCATTCTCCTGCCTCAGCCTCTCTGAGTAGCTGGGACTACAGGCGCCCGCCAACACGCCTGGCTAATTTTTTGTATTTTTAGTAGAGACGGGGTTTCACCGTGGTCTCGATCTCCTGACCTTGTGATCCGCCCACCTCGGCCTCCCAAAGTGCTGGAATTACAAGCGTGAGCCACCGCGACCGGCTTACACCACCTTTTCTTTATCCATTCATCTGTTGATGGACACTTGGGCTCCTTCCAAATGTTGGCTATTGTGAATAGCGCTGCAATAACATGGAAGTCCAGATTTCTCTTTGATATATTAACGTCCTTTGTTTTGGGTATATACCTAGCAATGAGGTTGCTGGATCATATGGTAGCTCTATTTCCAGCTTTTTGAGGAAACTCCAAACTATTCTTCATAGTGGCTGTATTAATTTACACTCCCACTAACAGTGTTCCGGGGTTCCCTTTTCTCCATATCCTCGCCAGCCTTTGTTATTGCCTGTCTTTTGTATAAAAGCTACTTTACCTGGAATGAGATATCTCATTGTAGATTTGATTTGCATTTCTCTGATAATCAATGATGATGAGAATCTTTTTTTTTTTTTTTTTTTTTTTTTTTTTTTGAGACGGAGTCTTGCTCTGTTGCCAGGCTGGAGGGCAGTGGTGTGATCTCGGCTCACTGCAACTTCCGCCTCCTGGGTTCAAGAGAGTCTCCTGCCTCAGCCTCCCGAGTAGCCAGCACTACAAGCATGCACCACCATGCCCAGCTAATTTTTGTATTTTTAGTAAAGACGGGGTTTCACCATGTTGTCCAGGACGGTCTCAATCTCCTGACCTTGTCATCTGCCTGCCTCCACCTCCCAAAGTGCTGGGATTACAGGCATGAGCTGCTGTGCCTGGCTGATGAGCACCTTTTTTTTTTTTTTTGAGACGGAGTCTCACTCTGTCGCCTAGGCTGGAGTGCAGTGGCACAATCTCAGCTCACTGCAAGCTCCGCCTCCTGGGTTCACAGCATTCTCCTGCCTCAGCCTCCCGAGTAGCTGGGACTACAGGTGCCTGCCACCACATCCAACTAATTTTTTTGTACTTTCGGTAGAGACAGGGTTTCACCGAGTTCGCCAGGATGGTCTTGATCTCCTGACCTGGTGATCCGCCTGCCTCGGCCTCCCAAAGTGCTGGGATTACAGGCGTGAGCCACCACGCCCAGCCAAGCACCTTTTAGTATACCTGTTTGCCATTTGCATGTCTTATTTTGAAAAATGTCTATTCAGATCTTTTGCCCCTTTTAAAAATTGGATTTTTAGATTTTATTCCTAAGAATTCTTTGAGCTCCTTATATATTCTAGTTATTAATCCCTTGTCAGATACATAGTTTGCAAATATTTTTTCCCATTCTGTGGTTGTCTCTTCACCTTGTTGATTATTTCCTCTGTTTTGCAGAAGCTTTTTAACTTGATATGATCCCATATGTCCATTTTTGCTTTGGTTGCCTGTGCTTGTGAAGTATTATCCAAGAAGTCTCCAATGTCCTGGAGAGTTCCCCCAATGTTTTCCTTTAGTTGTCTCTTTTAGTTTGAAGGAACTAATGGATTGAAGACTTAAATCTAAGACTTGATTTGATTTTTTGTATATGGCGAGGGATAGGGGTCTAGTTTCACTCTTCTGCATATGGATATCCAGTTTTCCCAGCACTATTTATTGAAGATACTGTCTTTTCCCCAGCATGTGTTCTTGGCACCTTTGTTGAAAATGAGTCCACTGTAGGTGTGTGGATTTGTTTCTGGGTTCTTCTCTATTCCACCCCATTGGTCTATGTGTCTGTTTTTATGCCAGTGCCATGCTCTTTTGGTTGCTATAGCTCTGTAGTATAATTTGAAGTCAGGTAATGTGATTGTTTCAGTTTTAGTCTTTTTGCTTAGCATAGTGTTGGCTATTCTGGGTCTTTCTTCGTTCCATATACATTTTAGGATTGTTTTTTCTATTTCTGTGATGAATGTCATTGATATTTTGCTAGGAATTGCATTGAATCTGTAGATTGTTTGGGATAGTATGGACATTTTAACAATGTTGATTCTTTCAATACACTAACATGAAATATTTTTCTATTTTTTGGCGTCCTCTTCAATTTCTTTCATCAGTGTTTTATAGTTTTCATCATAGAGATCTTTCACTTCTTTGGTTAATTCCTGGGTATTTAATTTTATGTGTGGCTATTGTAAATGGCATTACTTTTAAAATTTCTTTTTCACATTGTTTACTGTTGGCATATAAAAATGCTACTATTTTTTGTGTGTTGACTTTATATCCTGCAACTTAACTGAATTTGTTTATCAGTTCTAATAGTTTTCCTGTGAAGTCTTTAGGTTTTTCCAAATATAAGATCAAGTCTTCTGCAAACAAGAATAATTTAACTTTTTCCTTACCTGTTGGGATGCCCTTTATTATTTCTCTTGTCTGATTGCTCTGGCAAGGACTTCCAGTACTGTGTTAAATAACAGTGGTGAAAGTGGGCATTCTTGTCATGTTCCAATCTTAGAAGAAAGGTTTTCAGTTTTTCCTCATTCAGTATGATACTAGCTGTGGGTCTGTTGTATATGGCTTTTATTATGTTGAAGTATGTTCCTTCTATACCCAGTTTTTTGAGGGTTTTTATCAGGAAGGGATGTTGAATTTTATCAAATACTTTTTCAGCATCAGTTGAAATGATTGTATTGTTTTTGTCCTTCATTCTGTTGATATGATGTATTATACTGATGGATTTGCATATGTTGAATCATCCTTGTGTCCCTGGGATAAATCCCGCTTGGTCATGATGGATGATATTTTTAATGCATTGTTGAATTTGGTTTACTAGTAGTTTGCTGAGAATTTTTGTATCAAAGTTCATCAGGGATATTGGCCTGTAGTTGTTTATTATTATTATTGTGTTTGTCTGGTTTTGGTATCAACATAATACTGGCCTCATATAATGAGTTTGGAGGTATTACTTCCTCCTCCATTTTTCAAAATAGTTTGAGTAGGATTGGTGTCAGTTCTTTAAATGTTTGGTAAAAATCAGCAGTGAAGCCATTGGGTCCTGGCTTTTTCTTTGCTAGTAGACTTTTTATTACAGCTTTCATCTTGTTTCTCATTATTGACCTGTTCAGGTTTTGGATTTCTTCATGGTTCAATCTTGGTAGGTTGCACGTGTCTAGGAATTTATCCATTTCTTTTAGTTTTTCTAATTTATTGGCATGTAGTTGCCAACTTTAAAGGTCTAATGATGTTGATCTAATGATCTTTAATGTCCTGAGGGCTTGGTTGTAATGTTTACTTATCATCTCTGATTTTATTTATTTGGGTCTTCTCCCTTTTTTTCTTAGTCTAGCTAAAGGTTTGTCAATTTTGTTTATCTTTATGAAAAACAGCTTTTGTTTCATTGATCTTTTGTATTGTTTGTTTCAATTATATTTATTTCTCTGATCTTCATTATTTCTTTTTTTTTTTTTTTTTGAGATGGAGTCTTACTCTGTCATCAGGCTGGAGTGCAGTGGCGCAATCTCAGCTCACCGCAACCTCCGCCCTTTGAGTTGAAGCGATTCTTCTGCCTCAGCCTTCTGAGTAGCTGGGCTTACAGGCGCCTGCCACTGCACCTGGCTAATTTTTTGTATTTTTAGTAGATACGGGGTTTCACCTTCTTGGCCCGGCTGGTCTTGAACTCCTGACCTCGTGATCCACCCGCTTTGGCCTCCCAAAGTGCTGGGATTACAGGTGTGAGCCACTGTGCCCGGCCTTCATTATTTCTATACTACTAATTTTTTGGTTTGGTTTGCTCTTTCTTTTCCAGTTCTTTAAGATGAATTGTGAGGTTGTTTATTTGAGGTCTTCCTACCTTTTTTGATGTAACTTTCACAGTTATATCTGTGAACATTTTCCCCTTAGTACTGCTTTTGCTGTCTTCCATTGGTTTTGAAAGGTTGTGTTTCCATTATCATTTGTTTCACTAAATTTTTCAATTTAATTCTTAATTTCTTCATTGACCCACTGGTCATTCAGGAGCATGTTGGTTAGTTTCCATGTGTTTGTGTAGTTTAAAAAATTCCTCTTGTTATTGATTTCTAGTTTTATTTCATTGTGATCAGAGAAAATATTTGATATAATTTCAATTTTTTTGAATTTTTCAGAACTGGTTTTGTGACCTAACTTATGGTCTATCCTTGAGTATGATCCATGTGCTGAGAAGAATGTGTATTCTGCAATCATTAGATAAAGTGTTTTTAAAATATGTGTAAGGTCCATAGTGTAGATGCATAAGGTCCATATAAGGTTCATAAGGTCCATAGTGTAGATTAAGTCTGATGTTTCTTTATTGATTTTCTGTCTAAATGATCTGTCTAATACTGAAAGTGGGGTGTTGAAATTTCTGGCTATAATCATACTGGGGCTCTCTCTCTCTTTAGCTCTAATAACATTTACCTTGTATATCAGAGTGCTCCACTGTTGGGTGCATATATTTACAATTGTGATATTTTCTTGCTGAATTGACCACTTTATCGTTATATGATGACATTCTTTTCTTTTTTATAGTTTTTGTCTTGAAATCTATTTTGTCTGATATAAATATAGTTAACTCTTGATTTTTTTTGGTTTCCATTTGCATGGAATATCTTTTTCATTCCTTTCTTTTCAGTCTATATGTGTCTTTATAGGTGATGTATGTTTCTGGTAGGCAACAGATCACTGGGTCTTGCTTTTTTTTTTCGTTTGTTTGTTTTTTAATCCATTCTGTCACTCTATGTCTTTTGATTGGAGAGTTTAATTCATTTACATTCAATATTATTATTGATAAGCAAGAACTTAATCTTGCCATTTTATTTGTTTTGTGGTTGTCTTATGGTCTTCCTTCTTTCCTTCCTTCCTGTCTTTCTTTCAGTGAAGGTAATTTTTCTCTGGTGGTGTATTTTAACTTCTTGTTTTTATTTTCTGTGTATCTGTTGTATGTTTTGTTTTCCTTTTTTTCCTTAAAGAGCCAGCTAGAATTTCTGTGGCATGTTTTTTTATTTGAGGTTACCATGAGGCTTGCAAATAATATCTTATAACCAATTATTTTAAACTGATGACAACGCTGATTGCATGAACAAACTAACCAGCAAAGAGAAAACTGATAAAAACTGTACACTATAACTTTGTCCCTCTGCTTTTTAACTTTTTCTTGTTTCTATTTCTATCTTATTGTACTATGTCTTGAAAAGCTGTTATAGTTATTATTTTTGATCAGTTCATCTTTTACTCTTTTTACTCATGATATGAGTAGTAGACACACCACATTATAGTGTTATCATATTCCATGCTTTTCTGTGTACTTACTATTACCAGTGAGTTTTGCACCTTCAGATGATTTCTTATTGCTCATTAATGTCCCTTTTTTTCAGATTGAAGAGCTCTTTTTAGCATTTCTTGTAAGAGAGGTCTGATGTTGATAAAATTCATCACCTTTTGTTTGTCTGGGAAAGTCTTTATTTTTCCTTCATGTCTAAAGGATATTTTCACTGCATATACTCTTTATTTTCCTTTAGCACTTTAAATATGTCATGCCACTCTCTCCTGCCCTCTAAGGTTTCTACTAAAAAAGTCTGCTGCCAGATGTTTCGGAGCTCTATTGTATGTTAATTGCTTCTTTTCTTTTGCTGCTTTTATGATTCTTTCTTTACCCTTGACTTTTGGGAGTATGATTATTAAATGTCTTGAGGTAGTCTTATTTGGGTTTAATCTGCTTGGTTTTGTATGACTTTATTTTACTTGAACATTGATTTCTTTCTCTAGGTTTGGGAAATTCCCTGTTATTATCCCTTTGAATAAACTTTCTACTCTGATCTCTCTCTTTACCTTCTCTTTAAGGTCAATAGCTCTTAGATTTGACCTTTAGAGGCTATTTTCTAGATCTGTAGTTGTGCAACATTTCTTTTTATTCTTTTTTCTTTTGTCTCCTCTGACTGTGTATTTTCAAATAGCCTGTCTTCAAGCTCACTAATTCTTTCTTCTGCTTAATCAAGTCCGCTGTTAAGAGACACTGATGCATTCCTCACTTTGTCAATTGCATTTTTCAATGCCAGAATTTCTGCTTCATTATTTCAATCTCTTTGTTAAATTTATCTGATAGGATTCTGAATTCCTTTGCTGTGTTATCTTCAGTTTCACTAAGTTATCTTAAAACAGCTATTTTGAATTCTGTCTGAAAGGTTGCATACCTCTGTCTTTCTGGAATTAGTTACTGGTGCCTTATTTAGTTTGTTTGATGAGGTCATGTTTTCCTGGATGGTCTTGATGCTTGTGGATGTTTGTCAGTATCTGGGCATTGAAGAGTTAAGTATTTGTTGTAGTCTTTGTAGTCTGGGCTTGTTTGTTCCAGTCCTTGGGAAGGCGTTCTGGGTATTCAAAGGGACTTGGGTTATGTAATCTATGTTTTTGGTCACTATACCCATATCTGGGCACCCCAAACCCAGTTATGCTGTGGTTCTCGCAGACTTGTAGAGGTACTGCCTTGGTGGTCTTGGATAATATCCAGAAGAATTGTCTGGATTACCAGGCAGAGACTCTTGTTCTCTTCTCTTACTTTGTCCCAAACAAACAAAGTCTCTCTCTCTCTGTGCTGAGCTCCCTGGAACTGGGGGAGGGGTGGCACAAACACCCCTGTTGCCATCACTGGGACTATGCTGGGTCAGATCTGAAGCCAGCATAACATTGGATCTCACCCAATGCCTGTAATAATCCCTGCCTGGCTACTGCCTATGTTCACTCAAGGCTCTAGGGCTCTACATCAGTAGATGGCAAAGCAATCCAGGCTTGTTTCCTTCCCTTCAGGATGGCAAGTTCCCTCTGGCCTTGGGAAGGTCTAGAGATGCTATCTTGGAGCCAGGGTCTGTAGTCAGAAACCTTAGGAATCTACTTGGTACTCTATTCTACTGCAGCTGAGCTGGCATCCAAGCCACAAGACAAAGTCCTTCCCACTCTTCTCTCCCCTTTTCATAAGCAGAAGAGTTTCTCCCTGTGGCCACCACTACCCCAGACCTGCAATGAGTACTGCCTGGCCACCACCAATGTTCACTCTCAAGGCTCAAGTGCTTTTTAATCAGCTTGTGGTGAATGCTGCCAGTTCTAGGACTCTCCCATGAAGGCTGTGGGCTCCCAGGGCAGGTCTAGAAATTCCATCCAAGAGCCAAGGCCTGAAATCAGAGACCCCAGCAGCTCACTCAGTCTTCTACCCCAATGTGGCTGAGCTTCTACCTAAGCTGCAAGACGAAGTCCCTTCTACTCTTCCCTCTCTCAAGCAGCAGTAATCTCTCCCCATAGTCACAACAGCTGGGAATGTGGTGGTCATGCCTAAAGTCAACACATCTCTGGGTCTCATCCAAAGCCCATGATGAGTACTGCCTAGGTATCACCGCCAATTATCCAGGGCCGAAAGGCTCTTTAGTGCACAGGTGATGAATCGTGTTGGGACTGGGTCCTCCCCTTCAAGGGAGTGGTCTCTCTTCTGGCCCAACACGTGTCTAGAAATGTTCAGGAGCTACAGCCTGGAATGGGGGCCTCAGGACTCTGCCTGGTGCCTTATCCTATTATGGCTGAGCTGGCATCCAAGTTGCAAGACAAAGTTCTCTTTACTCTTCCCTCTTCTCTCCTTAAGCAGAGGAAAGGAATATCTCCCAGAGCTGTGAGCTGCACTGCCTGGAGCATTCCCTTTGCCTCTCCACCTGGTGTCTCACTACATCATGTGCCCCCAAGTCCACTGGCTCTGAACCCAGCACAGTATCAGGACTTGCCCAGGAATTATAGTCCTTATGGCCTAGATTGCCTTGCAAGTTTATTTAGGACCCAGAGAACTTTAGTCCACAGAGGTGAGGCTTGCCAGAACTCAGGTTCCAACTGTTGGGATGGGCAATTCCCCTCTGGTTAGGGCAGTCCAAATTCTCCTTCTATAGGTGCTGGCTGAGTTCTGCCCAGTGTGCTTTCTGCTGTCACAGAGCTGCACTGTGTTTTAATGGAAAGTCCCACAGTCACTGCACTTTCTCTGTCCCAAGCACACAGATTCTCTCTCTATGCCACATGGCTGCTGCTGGAGGATGGGGGAGAGGGGCACTGGTAATTCAAGACTATCTTTTCTACTCTTTTCAGCATCTCTGTCAAGGATATAAAATTTAAAACAGGTACTGTGGTCACTCACCTAATTTTTGCTTCTTACAAAGCTTCTTTTTGCATAGATAGTTGTTTGATTTGGTGTTCCTTTAGGGAGGATGATCAGTGAAGTCCTCTATTTGGCTATCTTGCTGTGCCTCCTGAAAAGACATGATCAAATATTTCTTAATCCATGAGTACAATAAGGCTGGTTTAATATTCAAAAAACAGTAGATGCAATCTTCCATGTTGATAGATTAAGAAAGGAAAACTGTATGATCATTTAAATAAATGTCAAAAAGGCATTTGACAAAAATCAAAATAGAAACAAATCGTTTCAACCTTGTAAAGGCATTAATAAAAAACCTATGTCTAACATCATACTTAATACTTAGAGACTGATATTCCCCCAATATCAGAAACAAGTCAAAAATGTCTGTCTTACTACTTTTATTCAAAATTTTGTCAAAATGTCTAGCCTTCGCAAAAGGCAAAAAAAAAAAAAAAAAAGGAAATGAAACACATGGTAGCAAAATTGGAAGTGAAGAAGTAAAACTGTTAGTATTAGCTAACAATATGATTTTCTATATAGAAAATTATACCAAATCTCCAAAATGCTGCTAGAACTACTACTCTTACCTTAGTAATAATGCGCTATTCAAAATCAATATAGAAATCAATATAAAAAGTCAACTTTATTTCTATATATTAATACTAGCAACAAAAAACCCCATTCATTGTAAGTAAAGAAACAGCACAATTTACACAGTATAAAAAGGTACTTAAGAGTAAATCTTACAAAAGATACACCAGACCTGAAAACTACAAAACATTACTGAAAAAAAATTTAAATAATGCTCAAATAAATAGATATACCATGTTCATGGATTATAAGACTCATCTTATTGTTAAGATGTCAGTTCTCCTTGAATTGATCTATAGTTTTAATGCATTTCTTTTTTGTTTGTTTGTTGTTTGTTTTTTGAGATGGAATCTCACTCTGTCGCCCAGGCTGGAGTGCAGTGACATGATCTCGGCTCACTGCAAGCTCTACCTCCTGGGTTAATGCCATTCTCCTGCCTCAGCCTCCCGAGTAGCTGGGACTACAGGTGCCCGCCACCATGCCCGGCTAATTTTTTGTATTTTTTAGTAGAGACGGGGTTTCACCATGGTCTCCATCTCCTGACCTCATGATCCACCTGCCCTGGCCTCCCAAAGTGCTGGGATTACAGGTGTGAGCCACTGTGCCCGGCCAGTTTCAATGCATTTCTACACAAAATTCCATCAGACTTTTTTCTAGAAGTTGACAAGCTGATTCTAAAATGCATATAGAAATGCAAATGATCTAGAATGTCTAAAACAAACTTGTAAGGCAAAAGCAAAATTAGAAAACTTTCACTATTTGACTTCTGGACTTCTTTCCTAGATACAGTAATCAAGACAGTGTGTTCTTGTTGTTAAGATGGACAAGTAAATTAATAAAACAGAATAGAAAGCTCAGGAAGAGCCCATCACTCATCTGGTTAATTCACATATTCAAAAATTAACTAAAAGTGAATCATAAAGCTAAATGTAAAACCCCAAACTATAAAACTTCCAGAAGAAAACATAAGAGAATATCTGTGTTATCTTAATTAAGGCAAAGCTTTCTTACAAAAAATATCAATAGCATGACTTGTAAAAGAAAAAACTTATGAATTAGACTTCATCAAACTTAAGACTTCTGTTCTTAGGGGAACAGATTTCAGAGAATGAAAATCTCTTTTTTTTTTTTTTTGAGAGAGTCTCGCTCTATCACCCAGGCTGGAGTGCAGTGGCACGATCTCAGCTCACTGCAACCTCTGCTCTGGGATCAAGCAGTTCTCCTGCCTCAGCCTCCCAATTAGCTGGGATTACAGGCGCCCCACCATGCCTGGCTAATTTTTTGTATTTTTAATAGAGATGGGGTTTCCAGGATGGTCTCGATCTCCTGACTTCGTGATCCGCCCGCCTCGGCCTCCAAAAGTGCTGGGATTACAGGCGTGAGCCACCGCGCCTGGCTGAAAATCTCTTAAATGAAAAAACTCTCATAGACTGAGAGAAAAATGTGTGCATATTATGTATTTGACTAAGTACTCATATCCATTATATATAAAAACTTGAACCTCAATAAGAAGAAAACAAAAAATTAATAAAAATGATCAAAATATTTAAACATGTACTTCAGCAAGGAAGATTTATGGATCTATTTAAACACACAAAATGATGCTCAGCATCATTAGTCATTAGAGAATTGTAAATCAACACAATGAATTATCACATACACCTATTTAAATGGTTTAAAATTGACCACACTAATTATTGATGAGGATGTGAAACAGCTGGAACTCCCATACACTTCTGTTGGGAGTGTACAATGATATGGCCATTTTGGAAAACATTTTGGCAATTTCTTCAAAAGTTAAAAATATACATATTGTATGATTCAACCATTGAGTTCTTATTTACTCAAGATAAATAAAATCATATGTCTATACAAACACTTGCACACAAATGTTCATAGTAGCTTTGTTTGTAATAGCTCCAAACTGGAAACAACTAAAATATACATCAATATATGAGTGGATAAACAAACCGATGGAGCCACACAATAGAATCTATACTAGTGAAAAAGGAATAAGCTATTGATTTACACAACAACGGTTACATGAAATAAGCTAGACGAATATAGAGTACCTACTCTGTGATTTCATTTATATAGAATTCTAGAAAATGCTATCTAATTCATAATTACAGAAAGCAGATCAGTGGTTGCCTGGAAATGGGGATGGGAGAAGGGAAAATTGGAGAGGTGCAGGAGGGAGGGGTTATCAAGGGATACAAGGATATTTTTTAGATGAATGAGCTTATTATTTGATTGTGGTAAGGGTTTCACTGATGTACAAATATGTCAAACTTACCAGGTTTTACACTATAAACATGATCACGTTTTTTTTTTTTTTTTTTTTTTTTTTGCTAATTATATCTCAAACTGTTTTAAGCAAAAGGCTATATGATACAGGCTCTGGGTTAAAGGAAAGAATTGACTTTTCTATGAACTAGAGACTTTGATCTGTGAAACCCTAAATATTAAAAATTTCTTATAGCCATTACAAGTAGCTAAAACAACCAAATATTAGAATCTGTTGAAAAATACTCATAAAAAATAATTACACTTTCAAAACATATGGGTGAAGGTACTGTGTGTACAAGATTTGTCCATTCTAAAATGTTGCCATCTGCTAGATAATGTTTTAATAGGAAGAAAGAATAATACAAATCTTGACATGATTTGATAGTGTAATAAATGTCATCAAAATTGGTTAAATCTTTTGAAAATTATCAAGAAACCAAAAATATGAACTGCCATTGGCCAAGTAGTTATGGTTATGTGGTCACTAATACAATCAATGATAAAAATGAAATTGTTCTTTTCCTAAGAAAATACGTAGAAAAGGTTACAGTAACTTTTAAAAACACTTACTTTAGAAGCATCTGGGTTTTTAAAAATGAGTTTTTTGAGGCCGGGCGTGGTGGCTCACGCTTGTAATCCCAGCACTTTGGGAGGCCGAGGTGGGCAGATCATGAGGTCAGGAGATCGAGACCACGGTGAAACCCCGTCTCTACTAAAAATACAAAAAAATTAGCCGGGCGTGGTGGCGGGCGCCTGTAGTTCCAGCTACTCAGAGAGGCTGAGGCAGGAGAATGGCGTGAACCCGGGAGGCGGAGCTTGCAGTGAGCTGAGATTGCGCCACTGCACTCCAGCCTGGGCGACAGAGCGAGACTCTGTCTCAAAAAAAAAAAAAAAAAAAAAATGAGTTTTTTGGCCGGCTGTAGTGGCTCATGCCTGTAATCCCAGCACTTTGGGAGGTGGATCACGAGGTCAGGAGTTTGAGACCAGCCTGGCCAAGATGGGGAAACCCCATCTCTACTAAAAATACAAAAATTAGCTGGGCATGGTGTCAGGTGCCTGTAATTCCAGCTACTCAGGAGGCTGAGGCAGGAGAATCACTTGAACCTGGGAGGCGGAGGTTACAGTGAGCCAAAATTGTGCAACTGCACTCTAGCCTGGGCGACTGAGCAAGACTCTGTCTCACAAAAAAAATAAAAAATAAAAAATAAAATGAGTTTTTTGTTTAAAAAATACCCCAAAGTCGTAATAAAGTTGACAGAATATTTTTCGAAGGAATGAATATAAATATAATCATTGCAGATTGAGTGTTGGATCTGGATATTTTTCTTAATTTTCATAATTCACATAGAAACTGAAATAACATGGTTTATGTGAATGGAAATTACCACTATTTGTCATACCTTACTCCCATCTACTATAGTATTTCCAGAGCCCCGAACAGTGCCTGGTGTTGATAGGCTTCAATTATAATTTTTGAATAAGTTAATAGATTTTAGTGATTGTGAGACCTAGGTACTTCCATCATTGTCTCCTACACTTTGATAACTTGCTTCTGAGAGACAGGTGGCTTTGCTTTCCTTGCTCCTTCCTCAACAAATTCCTCTACTCCCTGCAATGAAGGCTTTCCTGCCAAGACTGAGTTGTTCATCATTCTGATGGTTTGTCAGGAAAGCTGACAGCCTTCAGGCATTGTTAAACAAGGATTCTGAAACTTGAAACACAATGTGATAGATGTCTTGCTTACTTAGCACTGTTGGCCTTTCCTGTGAAGACTCAGAGATGATTAAAATGCTTATGATCACAGAAGCTGAAAGCAAGAGAAACGACACTTGTTACAGTTATTTTGGACTTCCTTTTTGTAAACTTCTTGAGAGACAGATTTTTGTCTCTTTTCCTTGTCATATACTTTAGGGAAAACAATGTGATCTATCACACTGAGATTTTTGCCCTGAAGAAATCACAAAAATGCACTTACTATCCCAAAAGCTTTGTGATTACAGCAAGGATCGACATGTACTTAGAAATGGCATTTGGTTGACCTATTTCATTTCCAACATTAAAAAAAAAACCACAAAGCCAAAAACATATTTTCCTTTTAGTATTTCCTAATTTATAAATAATTAAGCCAATACTGTAAATTTATTAAAATAGATTTTCTACAGTAACAGATGCCCTGGGGCTCCCGTTAGGCTTTATATTGCATTGGGCTTTCTTATAAAGACAGATTTTTTTTTTTAATTCCATAAAACAAAAAGTACCCTTAAGGCTCAACCAAATCGAAAAAAAAAAAAAAAAAAAACCTATTCTGAGAACGTAAATGACTTCACCTCTTAAACTTAAGCTAATTTGAATCTCACGATCAATGCATGAGTTATAGTGCAATATAGTGCTGGCCTTGGAGCCAGCAATCACACAGTCCCTCAAGGAAATACAAGCAAATTGTTAAATAAGGAAAACAATAAGATGGGAAGAAAATTGCTTAAATGGTTTATGAATATGCTGATTGGTGGCAAAGACTGTCTGATCTCACTGTTTATACATTGCATTATTCAGCTTAGGCTGCCTTTATATAATATCATAGACCGGGTGGCTTAACAATAGGATTTATTTCTCATGGTTCTGGAGGCTAGGAATTACTGATCAAGGTGCTGGCTGATTTGGTTCCCCGGGGAGGGCTCTCTTTCTGCCTTGAGGGTGACTGCCTTCTTGCTGTGTCCTCACATGGTAGGGAGAGTTCTGGTCTCTCTTCTTCTTATAGGGACAGTAATCCCATCACAGGGTCCCCACCCTCATGACTTAATCTAAACCTAATTATGTCCCGAAGTTCCTACCTCCCAATACTATCACACAGTGGGTTGTCTTCAAAATATGAATTTTGGGGGGACATAAACATTTAGTCCATACATTCCATCCCTAGCCTCCACCCCCAAATTTAGGTCCTTGTATGCAAAATAGATTTATTCCATCCCAACAGCTTCAATCATCGTCTTAACCCAATACAACATTAAATCTAAACGTCCAGAGTCTCTTCTAAATCAGATGTGGGTCAGGCTTGAGGTACAATTCATTCTAAGAAAAATTCTCCAGCGATAAACCTGTGAAATCAGGTAAGTTATGTGCTCCCAAAATACAATGGTGTGGTAGGCATAGGATAGAAATTCCCATGCCCCAAGGGAGAAATAGACAAGAAAGAAGGGGTTATGAGGTCCAAACAATTCAAATTCCATTTCTTCCTAAGGTTTAAAGATAATCTTTTTTGGTTGTATGCTCTGCCCTTCAGGTCCACTGGAGTAGTGGTTCTACCTCTTGTACTCTGCTGGTCAAGGATTGTGGTGCCATCTCCAAAGCTCTGGCAGACTGCTGTCTGTCTTGTTGAAAGTGAGGTGATGCCCCACCTGCCCTCCTTCTCCCCCTGAATCTGAGGAGGCCACCCTAATGACTTCTGAATCACTTTCAAGGTTATTCTTCTTTGTCTTGAAGAATAGTGCATGTTCATAACCAAATAGGTCTATGGTGCAGTCCTATAAGATCTAAGAAGGCTGACAGCCTTTCTTCATTTCATCCTGTCCCTGTCCCCTTCAATCCAAACTGGCAGTCTTTCTGCTTGTTTAATCCAATAATCTCCTTATCAAGTCTGGCCACACCATTGATGTTCTCTTCTGAACATGCTTTCTCATATTTTGCAATATGGACTCTTCCCAATCTTTCTGGTTTTCTTTATCTTAACAGTTCCTTTTAAAATACGTTTAAATATTCAATTTCATTGCTCACAAGTTCTACCTTCCATGAAACACTAGAACACAAACACAATTCATCCAAGTTCTTTGCCACTTTATAACAAGGATCATGATTCCTCTAGTTTCCAATAACATGTTGCTGCTCATTTATGTCTGAGACCTTACCAGAATGGTTTCTAGCATCTGTCTAAATCCATTTCTGCTGCTACAACAAAATGCCTTACCCTGGATAATTTATAAACAACAGCAATTCATTTCTCACCGTTTTGGAGAGTGGGAAGTCCAAGATCAAGGTACTGGCAGATTTGGTGTCTGGCGAGGCTGCTATCTCTCCTTCCAAGATGGTGCCCTGTTCCTGTGTCTTCACACAGTGGAAGGCAGAAGAGCAAAGGGCAGTAGGGCACTTCCTTCAATCTCTTTTATCAGAGCACTATTCTATTTATGACTTTTTGTTTTGTTTTTAAAATAAATTTTATTGTGCATATTTAAGGTATACAACATGATGTTATGGGATACATACAGATTGTAAAATGGTTTTATAGTGGAGCCAATTAACGTATTCGTCATCTCGCATAGTTACCCATTTTTTTCATTTTCTGTGGCAAGAGCAGCTAGAATCTACTAATTTGGCAGGAATCCCAAATACAGTACAATTTGATTACCTCTAGAAATCATGTTGTACATTAGTCTTCTAGTTCTGTTCGTCCTACACATCTGCTACTTTGTGTCCTCTGACCTACATCTCCCCATTTGCTCTCCCCTCAACTCCAGTAATCACAGTTTAATTCTCTATCTCTGTATTCACATATGACTTTTTTTTTTTTTTTTGAGACAGGATCTCACTCTGTTGCCTAGGCTAGAGTGCAATAGTGTGATCACGGCTCACTGCAGCCTTGACCTCCTGGGCTCAATCAACTCTCCCACCCCAGTCTCTTGAGCACCTTGGACTATAGGCCCACCCCCTGCATGCCCAACTAATCTTTTATTTTTTTTTTTGTAGAGATGAGGTTTTGCCATGTTGCCAAGGCTGGTCTCGAACTCCTGGGCTCGAGTGATCTGCCTGCCTCTGCCTTCCAAAGTACTGAGATTACAAGAGTGAGTCACCACATCCAGTCGTCTTTTTCCTTTTTCTTTTAGATTCTACATGTAAGTGAGGAGATAATGCATATTTTTCTTTCTGTGTCTGGCTTATTTCACTTAGCTTACTGACTTTCAGTTTCTTCCATGTTGTGGTAAATGACACAATCTCCTGCTTTTAAATTTTTTTGTTTTGAGACAGAGTCTTGTTTTGTTGCCCAGGCTGGAGTGTGGTAGTGTGACCACGGCTCACTGCAGCTTCAACATCCCGCACCCAAGCAATCCTCCCACTTCAGCCTCCTGAGTAGCTCGGACCACAGACATGCCACCACCACACCTGACTAATTTTTAAATTTTTGGTAGAGATGAGGTCTTGCTATATTGCCATGGATGGTCTTGAACTTCTGGGCTCAAGTGATCCTTCTGCTTCAGCTGCCCAAAGTGCTGGTATTACAGGCATAAGCCACTTTGCCTGGATCTTTCTTTGTTTCTTTTTCTTTCTTTTTCTTTGTTTGTTCTTGAGACAGGGTCTCACTCTTTCACCCAGGCTGTAGTGCAGTAGTGTAATCACAGTTCACTGCAGCCTCAGCCTCCCTGGCTTAGGTGATCCTCCCACCTCGGCCTTCTGAGTAGCTGGGATTGCAGTCACAGGCCACTATGCCCCACTAATTTTTTAAACTTTTTGTGGAGATGGAATTTTGCCATGCTGCCCAGGCCGATCTTGAACTACTGAGCTCAAGCAATCCACCTGCCTTGGTCTCCCAAAGTGCTGGGATTATAGGCTTGAGCCACCACGCCCAGCCTATCTCTTTCTTTTTTAAGGCTGAATAATACTCTACTATATAGAATATTATTATACCTGTTGGCAATTTTTATGTCTCCTTTGGAGAAGTGTCTGTTCAGGTCTTTTGCCCATATTAAAATTAAGTTGTTTTTCTACTGTTGAGTTCTGTGAGTTCCTTGTGCATTTTGAATATTAACTCCATACCACATATATGGTTTGCAAATACATTTTTCCCAGTCGACAGGCTGCCATTTTATTTTGTTATTTGTTTACTGTGCATAAACTTTTTAGTTTGATGTAGTCCTATTTATTTATTTTTGCTTTTGTAGCCTGAGCTTTTGGTGTGATATTTGAAAATTAATCACCAAGGCCAATATTCAGATTTTTCTCTATATTTTCTTCTAGGCATTTAGTAGCTTCAGATCTTACATTTAGGTCTTTTATCCTTTGTTTTTGTTTTTTTCGAGACCGAGTCTCGCTCTGTTGCCCAGGCTGGAGTGCAGTGGCGCAATCTTGGTTCACTGCAAGCTCCGCCTCCCAGGTGCACGCCATTCTCCTGCCTCAGCCTCCCAAGTAGCTGAGACTGCAGGTGCACCACCACGCCCGGCTAATTTTTTGTATTTTTAGTAGAAACGGGGTTTCACCGTGTTAGCCAGGATGGTCTTGATCTCCTGACCTTGTGATCTGCCCTCCCAAAGTGTTGCTATTACAGGCGTGAGCCACCACAGCTGGCCACTTTTATCCATTTTGAGTTGATTTTTGTGTACGGTGTAAGATGACAGTCCAATTTCATTCCTTTGCATTTGGAAATCCAGTTTTCCCAGCACTGTTTATTGAAGGGACTGTCCTTTCCCCATTGTGTTCTTTTGGTACCCTTGTCAAAAATTAGTTGACTATATATGTTTGGATTCATTTCTTGAGGCTCTCTCTATACACTTTCTCTGTTTTATGGGACTGCTTTTATGCCAGTATCATACTGTTTTGATCAAAATAGTTTTGTAACGTGATTTTAAATCAGGAAGTATAATGTCCACAATTTTGTTTTTTCTTTTTCAGAATTGTTTTGACTATTCAGGGTATTTTGTGTTTCCATATGAATTATAGGATTGTTTTTCTGTTTCTGTGAAGAATGCCATTGGGATTTTGATAGGGATCGTGTTGAATATGTATGTTGCTCTGGGTAGTATGGACATTTTAACAATATTAATTCTTTCAATCCATGAGCATGAAATATCTTCCAATTTACTTGTGCCATCTTCAGTTTCTTTCATCAATGTTTTATAGTTTTCAGCATATAAACATCTCACTTCCTTGGTTAAATTTATTCCTAAGTATTTTTTAATGCTATCATAAATGAAATTATTGTCTTGATTTCTTTTTCAGCTAGGTTGTAAGAAATGTTGCTAATCTTTGTATATTGATATTGTATCTTGTGACTTTGCTAAATTCATTTGTTCATTTAATTTTGGATATTAACTTCTTATCAGATACATGGTTTGCCAATACATTTTCCCCAGTCCACAGGGACTGTGCCTTCTGTTCTAACAGATTTTTTTTTTTTTTTGGTGCATTCTTTTGGGTATTTTACGTATAGGTTCATGTTATCTGCAAAGACCCCCACCTATTAATATCATCAACTTGTAGCTTAAGTTCCAACATATGAATTTTGGAAGGACACATACATTTAAACCATAGTAACATCCAAATTTTACCAACATTCTGTTAATGCATGTTAACATGCATAATTCAGCCAATTTCAGGATGAGATTCTGCATTTGGTTTTCAGCAATCTCAGCTCTGCAGCTGCAGAGGTTAAGGGTATTTTTCAGGACACAAAAGAAGCTTTCAGGTCATTTATGTGGCTCTTGAGCTAGCAATTTGAATTTCTAAGATGTATCATTCTCTTTCGCCACTTTGTCCAGCAACATTAGGAGCAAACAGTCAACTCATTATATTAATAAGATATGCAAAAATGTTCAAAAGTATTACATACACAATCACCCAGCTCCTTGCTTTTTGTAAGTGGTTGATTAGGAGTATTCAATAGAGGTATTTTGTGTATCTCTATTGCCAGATCACATCATAGACTATCAGTGTTCTCTTTAGTACTGAAAATAGAGTCATTAGTGTCTATACATCTAATCAGTATATTCATTTTCTAGGTGGTAGAAATTTGATCTCCATTGTCAGTACATCTGAGTAATATTCTGTTATTAAATGAATGGATTATTATTTATATCATTGCAATGTCTTCACCAAGTTGTCACTTTATTAAAATTAGGATTCTTGGTGGTAGCCAAAGGCTTGCTTTTGACACAGGTTGGTTGCTAGGATTTTGTAGGCATACATACAGTAGTAGTTCAGCAATTAGTTATGGAGCACTAACTGGCTGAATTGTATCCCTCCAAGTTTTATATATTTATGTCCTTACCCCAGTACCTCAGAATATGACTGTATTTGGGGATAGGGTCTTGAAATAGATAATTAGAGGTCATACTGGGTGGTCCCTAATCCAATATGACTGTTGTTCCTATGAGAACAAGGAATGTGAACATAAACACACACACAGAGATCATGGGAAGATACATGAAGAAGATGGCCATCTACAAGCCAAGGAGAGAAACCCCAGATGAAACTAACCTGCCAACACCTTGATCTCAGAGAGCTAGCCTCCAGATTGTGAAGAAATAAATTTCTGTTTTTTAAGTTGCCTAGTTTGTGGTACTTTGTTATGGCAGCCTCAGCAAACTAATACACTAACACTGAACACTAGGAAATCATCCTGGGGAATCAAAATCATTGAACCTTGGAGTTGGCTAGCCTGGTTCAGCATATCTTTTCTTTTTGTAGAGATGAGATCTTGCTATGTTGTTCAGGCTGGACTGCATGATCATAGTGCACCATGGCCTTGATCTCCTGGACTCAAGTGACCCTCCCACCTCAACCTCCTGGATAGCTGGGACTATAGATGCCCACCAGCCTGGTACAATATCTTTGACATATAAAATATTCAGGCTCCTTCCTTCCAGGGATGGAACAATTTTGGTATTTCACAGAAGTCTCAGGAAAGGATATTCAATTTGACCCTCAAACTCTGTAGACAATGTCCCTTCTGTGGGTATGTGGCTCTCCTGTATTTATTATCATCTGCTATTTCTCTTTTCTTTTTTCTCCTTCTTGGAGACATTCCCTCTACTTTCAAAAGTGAAGGCACAAAGTCACTTCTCAAGTTGGGCCACTTAAAGCTGCTCCCAGCTGGAGAGCAATAACAGTATTTCTACCAACTGCTTAGCCACTCAATCCATATGTGAACATTCTAAGTACAGTGCACTATGGCAAGTTATGGCTCATTCAATTCAACCATAGTGTTTTGTGTGCTTACTGTGTGCCAGGCACAGTGCAATGAAAGTGGGATGCAAAAAGGAATGAGATGCTATACCTGCCCTTACAGAGGTCAATTGCTCAAATACCTCAGGGTACTCTGGTGATAGTAAGTGGGAAATGATACAATTGTTCCTGTGATTATTTATCAGGAGACTTAGTGAAATCACCTGGTGATGGATATTGAGAGATGGCTTTCCTCTGCCAACAGATGTACAAGTGTATACCTATATACACTTGCTTGTGTGTTCCTTGGAGCCCCAATGTGTCTTCCTTTTAAAAGTACACCAGAATAAGAGACGAGCTCAAAGAACGGTAAATGCATAAATCTGCTCATGGAACCAGAATTTCTTACACATTTTTCTGGACCACTCTGGGTTTTATAATTTAAGAAGTTATTTACAATGTTCTAGGTACTTAGCATGGCACAAAAGGGCACATTCTTTGCTCCCAATGCACTGCATGCTATAATTTAGAGAAAATGGGAAACATCTCAAATAAAGAGCCGGGAAGAGGCAGGAGCTGTGCTGGAGGAGCAGAGAAGTGGGAGGCAAGGCAACTGAGAGCCGGTACATTGTGCACCGTCTGGGGATATGCAGGAGGGGGAAGCAAGCCTGCAATTTTTTTTTTTTTTGACTTTGGAAAAGGAATCAGGAGCTATTTCTTGGTTTGTGAGCTTTGCTATGGTTTCAGTTTGCCCTCAGAAGGTTGACAGTGTGGGTGGATGGCATTGTTTGGTTGTAAAGTGGGGCAGCAGTTGGCGAGTGGTTAATTTAAGAGTCATGCTCTGACAGAACAACCCATGTGTCTTTTCCCATATGCATGGGGGAAAGAGCCAGCACTGCATTCACTGTTGGAATTGACTCTGTGTAGCTGGGATTAGCAGCTCTGTTTTGCAGAACACAAAGATTTAGAGAGTTAAAGTAAATGCACCAAGGTAAAGCTGGGGACAGAGGTGCAATTTTAATTTAGTTTAGGCTGTGCATCTTCCACTGAAGAATGGTTTTGCTTTTATTTATTATTATTCTTTAATGCGAAAGAGAAGATATTCAATGGTGTTCAGCTCAGGGGAGAAAGACAGCATTATTTGTGGTCCCCCTGCACGGTCTGTGACTGGGTCCAAATTTCCCTGGGTCAGTTCCTTCCTGGAGCCACTCCTTTCTGCTGTGGCAGCAAGGTCAGCAGGGTGACTCTTGTCCACTCAAACCGGGGGCACAAGACTCCATGTTGGAGAACCTTCAAGATGGCAGCCGGTCATCTTGGTGACTGATAGGATGTAGGGCCCTTCTTGGAGGCTCTCCTCAGGCTAGGATAGGCTGTGCAAAGAAAACCTTGATTGGTCTAAAATGACTGTTATTTTGGGAACTATGCAGAGAGGTATATGACAATTACTGACTCAGACACTTTCAAAGTGGTGGGATTCTCTCTTCATGGTTTTGTTTGTTTGTTTGTTTTTAGACATAGGGTCTGGTTCTGTTGTCTAGGCTGGAAGTACAGTGGTGTGATCATAGCTCACTTCCTCTCGAACTTCTGAGCTCAAGCGATACTACTGCCTTAGCCTCCCAAGTAGCTAGGACTACAGGAGCACACCACTATGCCCTACTAATTAAAAAAAAAATGTAGAGATGGAGTCTTGCTATGCTGCACAGGCTGGTCTCAAACTCTTGGGCTCAAGCAATCCTCCTACCTTGGCCTCCCAAAGGACCAATAACCTGGTCCAGCTCACCATTCCCTAAAGGGCTTCCATCTTCACCCAGCAGCCAGCAGGGCTCCTCCAGCAGCTCCTGGCTTAGTTCCGGAATTACAGGCATGAGCCACTGCATGCAGCCAGGATCCTCTTTTCAAGTTAATGGATGTGCTTTTCCCCCAGAGTCCCCATTACTATGTGCCCCTTTCCCACTGCTGCCTAATTTGAGAAACAGCTGGGGCATCCAATACCATCACTGCACAGAAAGGTGAGGCCAGAGCCAGAGGGAAATGATGTTTTTCCCCTTAACTTTCATGTTTTAAAAGAAGAGGCTCTTAGAATGATATACAAAATAAAGAGGGCAACACTCTTGTGCACCTTGGGCAATACAGTAGATTTGGGAGAACACAAATAATATGAGAACCAAACTTTCCTCTTCTTTTTTCCACTAGGGGGAAAAACCCCCCACAAAAAACAAACAAACAAACTTCCTGGACAGAGAAGTGGAAAAGGAGAGAACTTCGTAAGGTTTGTAGGGAAAGCATGAGGCCCTAGTGAACCCTACGTATAGGAGTGCCATCAAAACTCAAAAATCACCAGCCTTCCCCTGGAGCCAACATCATCAATCACCAGCATCCATGTAGGAGCTAAGAAGCATCTGACAGCCACCCGTATAGTGGAACAATGTGATCACACTTCCCATTGGCTTCTGGTGAGGACCTCATTTTGATAACGGTCACAACTTCACAGCTCATTCTGATATCCGTTCAGCAGGAATGTCACATGTTTGGACTCTGAGCCTTTTTAGTCCTCATTTGACGTAACCCAAGTGTAGAATCTCTGCTTCCATTTTCCCCAGATGGAGAGTGGAGTCTGGGTCTAGACACCTAGAGAGGGCCATGGGGAAGGAAATAAGAGTCTTTCTCTTAGATTTGGATGGGCAAAGAGGAACCAACTGCAAAGGACATTAGGTTTTTCTCTCATCCCCTGTATCATCTTCCTCTCATGAAGAAATTTCCATAGGTTCTTTCTAAGGAGCCACATTGCTCCAGGCACAAGAGTAGACAAACATCACGTTGCTGAGACATTGGCTTACCTGTTCCCATTGCCCTCAGAGGGCCAGCAGAGATCTGTTGCTAAAGCTGGCTTTTGGCACTAGCGATTCAACATTTTATGTGCTTAAAATTCCATCTGTGCATTTTCAGACATGACCGGAGTGCTTGTCATTTCTAGTTCAGCTCAGCCCTCCTAGGGCTTGGGCTTGGAAGAAGAAAGGTTTCCTCCTTCTCCCTCATATACCCACCCTGCTGAGCAAGTAGCTCCTTCTGCCCCAGACTTGCAGCCTGGGACTTGTTGACAAACTTGGGCAGTTTCATTATTCCCACCCAGTACTTACTGGGAATAAGCCAGGAGCTGCTGGAGGAGCCCTGCTGGCTGCTGGATGAAGATGGAAGCCCTTTAGGGAATGGTGAGCTGGGCCAGGTTATTGGTCACACAACCCAGGAAAGGAGTCACCGCTGGAGACTCCCTGGGAACCCAGGACAAAATACGAGCTTCACTCATGTGAGCTGAGATCCTAAAATTCAAAGCACCGGATAAGAAATGGAGGGGATGTATAGTGGGCTGGAGATGCACCACCCACATCCCCATTCACGGAGGATCTGCTGCCCGTGCTACTGGAGGTGATGTCAGCAGACAGTTCTCAGCTCTCGGTTCCTTCGGGATGGCCTCATCTACAGACAGCTGCCTTGCCCAAGAGCACACTCTTCCCTGTGTAGGGCAGCAAAATATTTCACTCCCAATTATGCCATTTTGGCATAAGGATTATATTGAGCTGAAGACAGTGGAGAGGAAGCAGATACAAGAAAAGCTCTCTTCCCTTCTCCTATTTGGCTAAAAGCAGAGTATAAATTTGTAAAGATATTTTCCTCTCCCCTTTACTGGGAAAGACAGAAATTAACCACCGAGACAAAACCTGTGTCAGTCCAGAGACGGCACCATGAGGGCTATCCAGAATTCAAGGATGGGAGCGGAGCTTGTTCTGGGCTTTGATTTAGGGAGAGGGGAGGCAAGGAGAAGGCATTCTGGGCAGGAGCCTGGCACAGATGGGGCAAGTGGTCAGTGAGGTGCTGATGAGGTTAGCATTGGATGAAAAGCAGGTAGGGTTAAACCAAAGCTGGGCGAGGGGCCTCTTCGCGACCCTTCCCCACCCTGTGGCTGCTTTCTGTAACCATTGGCACTGTGTGCTCCAAATACTCTCATTCCTGCTCCTTTTCTCGTACCTTCTCGGAGTCTTGGCTGCTGCCATCCCCCTGTGCTCGGGCCTTCACCTCCTGGCCTTTTTCTGTGTGCTCACTGCTCCGGGAGCCCAGACATCGTGGAGGAGTCCCAGCCCAGTCCCTCATCGGCAAACCTGCCTTCCTCACATCCCGGAGGGCATTTCCAGCTGCACAGATGCACTCCAGCTTGCATCGCCGGCATCCTGAGGTCAAACTCCTCCTTCCCTCGAAAAATAACTTGGCAGACTCCCACAGTCTCATTATTTTTTCAGGCTCTTGAGCTGGAAGCCTTGGGTCATTTTTGCCTGCCTTCCTTCCTTCCATTTCTTTTCTTCCTTCCTTTCTTCCTTCCTTCCTTCCTTCCTTCCTTCCTTCCTTCCTTCCTTCCTTCCTTCCTTCCTTCCTTCCCTCCCTCCCTCCCTCCCTCCCTCCCTCCCCTCCCTCCCCCTTTCCTTTCCTGTCCTGTCCTGTCCTGTCCTGTCCTGTCCTTTCCTTTCCTGTCCTTTCCCTTCCTTTCCTTTTCTTTTTTCTTTTCTGTTCTGTTCTGTTCTATTCTTTTCTTTTCTGTTCTGTTCTGTTCTGTTCTGTTCTTTACTTTTTTTCTTTTTCTCTTTCTCCAATGCCGCCTCCAAACCATCACAAAAATCGTACAGCTTCTATCTTAGATATTTTTTCTTTTTCTTTTGTACCACACACATCAGCCCTATGGTACCCGCCTCAAATTTAGCCCGTTCCCTCATTCTTGTGGCCCAAGAAATTCATCAGGGAGGACAATCTAGAAATCTCTCTCTCTCTATATATATATATTTAAAGTAACTTTCTTTTTAAAAAAATTTTTCTTATTTTCTTTAACTTGTAAGTTCCAGGGTACATGTGCGGGATGTGCAGGTCTGTTACATAGGTAAACGTGTGCCATGGTGGTTTGCTGCACAGGTCAACCCATCACCTAGGTATTAAGCCCAGCATCCAATAACTATTCTTCCTGATGTTCTCCCTCCCCAACCACAGGTCCTAATTTGTATTGTTCCCCACAATGTGTCCATGTGTTCTTATCATTTAGCTCCCATTTATAAGTGAGAACATGTGGTGTTTGGTTTTCTGTTCCTGTGTTAGTTTGATGAGAATAACGGCTTCCAGCTCTATGTCCCTGCAAAGGACATGATCTCGTTCCCTTTTATGGCTGCACAGTATTCCATGGTGTATATGTACCACATTTCCTTTATCCAGTCTATCATTGATGGACATTCACGTTGATTCCATGTCTTTGCTATTGTCAGTAGTGTAGCAATGAACATATGTGTGCATGTATCTTTATAATAGAATGGAAATATATTTTTCAGTAACCTTCTAGGTGATTACTTTGCCCTGCACTGAAGTCAGGATAGATTAGATTATGCTCCTGTAACAAATTCATCCTGAAATCTCAGTGGCTTAACATAATCAAGATTTATCTGTTGCTCATGCAAATTCCAATATGAGTAGGGCTGCCTCCTTCTTGTAGCTACACTACTTGGAATGTATGGTGCCCAAGATTTTAAGACTGGGAAGCAGGAGCTGAAGGGATGTTTCTAAGGATCAGGACTGGGATTGGCTAGAACTCAGTTACATGATCTGAAACAAGCTGCAAGGTGCAAGGCTGGGAGGTGCCCAGGAACTTCTCAGGAGGAGGAAACAGTCTGCAGACATCTGCTGTCTCTAGGATATATCTGGGTTTCTCTCTCTTCATGAGTATGGCTGTTCCCTGGTGTCCTGCAATGGCCTCCCTCACTCACATCAACTTATTGAGTCCTTGGTTCTTAGAGCTAAAAGAGCCGGGCACAGCATTCTCTTCAAGCAACACAGGGCAGAGCAGCAAACACCTCACACTTGTTTGTCAGAAAGGTCTCCCGGAATCTCTATTTTAGCTGCTTAGTTTGTTCTGAAATCCTCAGGATTTTCCCTCCAAGTTCTCTGGAATTTCTGGCTGATGAAAACACAACTTTCTGGGGGTTCTCTGAAGGAAGATCATCCTGTTGTGACTTCGGCTTTGGAAGATAAATTGAGTCAAAGCAAAGAAGAGCTTAGGGATGTGGACCAAATGTTGCTAGGGCAGGAAGTCCTTCAGATAGGCACAAACAACCATTTCTGAACAGTTTTGTCCATCTTGCCTGTTGAAGAAAAATAGTCTGTAAATATCCAGTCTAGTTATTCATGCTCTTTGGAAGACAGCACAGCGGGGCAGTGAAGAGTGGGGTTTTCTGTAATAGATTGCCTGTGCTTGAATCACAGGTCACTTCTTTCTAGTGGCATGTCCTTGGGCAAGTTGCTTCACCTGGTGAAGCCTCAGTTTTCTCATCTGTAAAAAAGAAGGAGCAATCATTCCTATCTCCTTAAGTGAGGTGGATATTGAAAAAATGATCACTGTTTGACTTAATGTAAGGCAATAGAAAGGAAGTTCTCACCAATGTTGTTATAAATCCTTGTTTACTCTTAAACTTGAACAACTTAACTCTTATTTTTGATAGCTTGAAAATGTTGATTTCAAACACACATTTAGGACATTTACCTTAAAAAATGTACTCTGCACATTCATTCTTACAGACATTCTGTGACGAAAGAATACTGTCATCCTAGGGAAGGAGCAAGTCCGCTCAGGGTTGGCTGGGAGAATGGAGCTCCACAACAACTGTGGGAGAAAAGCATTTATTGCCCTTGCTACACATCAGCCATCCACGTTTTCCAAATTACAAACATTTTATAACCATGCCTGAGGCCGGGATGAAAACTGCCTCTCAGATTGACCTCATCTGTAGTGCTTTCTGCTTTTGCTAGAGCCGGGCACCCTAGGCCTGGTGCTGCCTCTGCTTTTGAGAATTAAATGGGAAGTATTGGGGGTGAGGGGGTGGGAGGTGTATACTCTAGGGATCCAAGTCATTGTTGCCATACCCACTTGCTTTTTTCCTTTCTTTTTGAGACCCCAGGTGATGGGAACAGCAAGGCAAGGTAAAATTAATAAAATGAAGGACTGCATATGCCTGGTCTACAAAGTGACATTGCTTAGCAGCAGGGTCTCTGTGTCTTTGCGGTGCATGGTGGATTTTTTTTTTCAGGCTTTGCTTTTTTTTTTTTTTTTTTTTTTTGAGGTGCAATCTTGCTCTGTAACCAGGCTGGCAGGCAGTGGCGTAATCTCGGCTCACTGCAACCTCTGCCTCCTGGGTTCAAGCGATTCTCCTGCCTCAGCCTCCCGAGGAGCTGGGACTACAGGCTTGAGCCACCATGCCCAGCTAATTTTTGTATTTTTAGTAGAGATGAGGTTTCACCATGTTGGCCAGGATACTCTCGCTCTCTTGGCCTCCTGATCTGGCTGCATTGGCCTCCCAAAGTGCTGGGATTACAGGCGTGAGCCACTGCGCCTGGCCAGATCAGGGTTTGCTTTTTCATAAAGTCAATGTGGGTAGGGGGTGGAGGTGGGAGGGTCCTATATGCACTATAAAGAAAGAGAACTGGGAGCCTGGGTGCAATAATGGGGAGGATCTTACAGTGAGTAGATTTTGCTCTAAAATAAAGGAAACACTGGCTAAATTCTTTTCCTTCCAAGAGTTAGAACAGAACATGGTATGCAGGAACTGCTTCTGTTTTCATGTAAAATAATGCCAGCAAACTATTCAGGTCATTCGCTCGACAGTTTTTCTCTTAAAAAATTTAAAATATTGGGGCCAGGCGCGGTGGCTCATGCCTGTAATCCCAGCACTTTGGGAGTCCGAGGTGGATGGATCACGAGGTCAGCAGTTTGAGATCAGCCTGACCAACATGGTGAAACCCTGTCTGTACTAAAAATACAAAAAAATTAGCTGGGCGTGGTGGCAGGTGCCTGTAATCCCAGCGACTTTGGAGGCTGAGGCAGGAGACTCGATTGAAACCGGAAGGCGGAGGTTGCAGTGAGTCGAGATTGCACCACTGCACTCTAGCCTGGGCAATAAGAGCAAAACTCTGTCTCAAAAAAAAAAAAAAAAAAAAAAAATTAAAATGTTGTTATTGTTAGTCAAAAAATTTCTCTTTTCTCTTAAATTTTATTTCTAGGGCTGCCATAACAAAGTGCAATATTCTAAGATTTTATTTGTTAATTAACTTTCCAGTTCACAACTCACATTTCTTAACATTTCAAATGTAAAGTTAGCCTAGAACAGTTGTACATTCAGTACTATCAGAATTTACAAGCTTAAGTCAACGACATCTAGTTTCAAATAGCCGCAGTATATATTTTCTCTTTTCAATTATGCATTCGCTCTCTATTCTGATTATTTCAACTTATGCAAATCAAGCTAGAGAAGAGATTTAATGTAATCAACTGTGGGTTTGCCTACACAGATCTGAATATTAGCTGTCGTCTATAAGTAAATGACAAGAGTGAAGAAAACCTGTTGCTAAGCACTGTGACCAATTCCTGATGCGGTCCTTGAAGGTTAACCTTGTCAGACTGTTAGGGAAACAAGGACATAGGAGAGTCAGAGTCACGTCATTTGAAGTTCAGCTCCATCTTGACACTAACAAGGCACATTCCTTGCTGGTCACAACCCACAGCCCTAAGATGTTTACAGTTCCGAAAACAGCTTGATGATACCTGCAAGGACACACTCCTATGACAATGGAATGTCCAGATGTCCCAATATCCATAATAATGCATGCTTCTAAGGTAATTACAGGTATGATTTGATGTATTTACACACTATATGCCAAGGAGAGTTTTCTTTGAGTCAGCAAAAAATAAGCAATTTTGCCATGCTGTCAGCCCACCTGCACATAGACATAGCTTAGCTATTGCATAGAAAAGACCCCCATATAAGAAAAACAAAACAAAGACGAAGCGTTCCTCCTCTTGCTTTCTGAGGATTCCTACTCTGTAACTCAGTATCTTTCAATCAACTCTCTCTTCTCACTGCACTCTGTGACTCGCCTTACGTTGTTTCCTGCGTGAGATCCAAGAACCCTCTCTTGGGGTCTGGATTCAGGACTCCCTTTTCCGGCAACAAGACCTCAAAGCCAGACTCAAAGTCAGATTGGTTGCGGGAGGTTGCTCGGTGTGCTCTGGAGGAGGACACCTCTCCCCAGGTCCGGTGGCTGGGGGCATTCTAAAAACCAGACGCTTTTTTAGACATCTGCTTGTCGTTTATGGTTTATGAGATAGAAAGATTGAACAGGAATATGAGAGAGGAGTGAGAGATTGTTTCTCCCTAAAAATAATTCTCCATTCATTCAAATGAAGCTGCGTTCTTTGCATTCCAGACTGAGAAAGGAGGCTAAGGTATCCATTCCCCGAGGAAAAATAGGAGACTAGATACTTGGCGCTGTTAGCAATCTGGGAGGAGCGAGAAACCCTTCCAACTGCACAAAGGGTCAGGAACAGGGAAATCATCAGCCGAGTGAGTTCTCAGCAGAGGACCCCATGAGAAAGGTGGCCACCCCTCTAGCCAATCATAAACAGAAGACTCACTCCTTAAAGTGCAAACATGGCTCTTTGGTGGGGGGAAGAGAGAAGAGGTGGATTTTTACGGGGTTTATAAACACACCATCAGCTCATCTTGAAGATGCAAGAGAAGTTTTCAGGCACAGATGTTGTTTTGCTTTAGGAAGCTAGCGATGTGTTCTTCACAGGAAAGCTGACCAAATCCTAGAATTAATTATTCATTGTCTTCTTCTCCCCTCCCCCCCACACTAAACTGGGTCAGGGAGAGAGTTTCATATTTGTGTTGCTGTTACAGCGCCAGCTCAGAAGTAAAATGATTGGCTGAGACTTGGAGCTTAACAATTAACGTTAAATACAGGCAGCTGGCTGTGTTTTGATTAAAAGCCACAATCAAGGAATCTGGCAATGTGGAATTTTGTGATGGCTGATGCCTGTTTGTTCCCCCCCCCCGACCACCATTTGCACAATTGCGAGTCTTCTGGGAACTTTTCCTTTACTGACACTATGGTTTTGCATGTTTAAAAAATTGGCAGACATCCTCGGAGGTAACGCAAGTTTCCTCTGTGCCATACACAGCCAAGGTGTGCAGTTCCGCGGCCACATGATTCATAGTTCTGCTCTGTTTGGTAAAAACAAACACTGAAGACGCGTTATCAGTTTGTTAGTACAATGCTTAATTGTGCTTTTTTTTTTTTTTTCTGTTCTCACTCAATTAATTGCTTATAAATGGGAAAACAAAAAGGATTGAGTCCTTTTAGCGGTCGGGCTGCTCTGGAGGTGAACTGTATTCTGTTGCTTCTAGGGCCACCTTGTGGACAACAAGTGTATTTAGAAATTAGACGTGAAGGATGGATTCATTGGGAAAGCGTAGTAGACTGGTAATATGACTTTGGGATTCTTGGTTATAAAATCCAAGTATAATGATAATGACTTAGTTTCTATTAGAGGAACATTCCAGAAAATATCCTATTATAGGAAAGGCTAGTAATTGTGGTGAGTATGGAAATCTACCCATCACCATGATATATATTATGATAATCCAGATTTTATAGTTTATTATCAATCATCTAAATTTCCTTACAATTCTTTCATGTGCTGGGGGTGGAGAAAAACCCAGGAGAGAGAGAGAGCCTGTTTTTCACCTATCAGTGTTTCAGATTTCCTGCTGTTCTCCCCACCCTGCTAGATGGCATCTGGCTGCATGAAAGAAGTGACATAACCTTGGGGTGGCGGGAGGAGATGTTCCTGTGGAGGTATAACAAAGACCCACTTCCCAAAGACAGGTTTGGGAGTTTCCAAGTTTACCCTAAGGTTGCAGAAAGGGATAGATATCAAAGACATTGGCAACCAACCTCTTCACTCTGTTTTTCTCTCTCCCCTCCCATGTTCCATCTGGGCTAGAAGAGGAAGGTTCTTCTCCTTTCTGTGTATCAGAGGTTTTCCTTTCATCACATCTTGCATTTTTTCTTTCTTTCTTTCTTTTTTTTCTTTTGAGATGGAGTCTCACTCTGTTGCCTAGGCTGGAGTGCAGTGGCACAATCTCGGCTCGCTGCAACCTCCGCCTCCCGGGTTCAAGCGATTCTTCTGCCTCACCCTCCTGAGAAGCTGAGATTACATGTGTGCGCCACCACGCCCAGCTAATTTTTATATTTTTAGTAGATACAGGGTTTCACCATATTGGCCAGGCTGGTCTCGAACTCCTGACCTTGTGATCTGCCTGCCTTGGTCTCCCAAAGTGCTGGAATTACAGGCATGAGCCACCACGCCCAGCACATCTTGCATTCTTTCTATCCTATGACTTACAGCAAAGCTGTAGAATCAGTATTGCCAAGCTTCACTTAGATGTTTCAGAATTGTCAAAACGATCCTATTTCTAGAGACACAAAAATACAATTTGTGTAGTCAAAGCAGAAAAATCAACTCTTTTTGTGCATTCCTGATGTAATTATTCTAAATCCTCTTAGAGGCAAATGGATGCTTCTGGCAGATTGAGTGAGTATATACTTGGAAATGCAAATAGAAAAACACCAGTATTTTTCAATAACAAAAATACTGGAAGATAATAACATTGAAGATATTATCTTCATTTTATTATGTTATTTTTATTAGTCCCCAAAATGCAAATATTTCATAGTTTGGATAATAACTGGAAAAGCAAATAATGCAGCCTCTGTATTATTTCTCTCCTGCTGTTTCTCTCCTGACTTGACCAAACTAAGATTGGTTGATGTTTGGTTTTGCATTATAACCTCCTTAGAAGATAAAGGCAAGGAGACTGGGAGAAGCTGGTGCATTTTAATAGGAGCCTATTGCAAAGACATGAATTTATGCAGGACAGTCTTCTTGCCAATCCAGTACCTACACCAAAGCAATATTAGCCCCTTCTAATCAAAAAGGAATTTTTATTTCTTTAGGTCAGTAGTTTTTTTCCTTTTTTTTCTTTTTTCAACTTCCACCTCCAGGGTTCAAGCGATCTCCTGCCTCAGCCTCCCAAGTAGCTGGGATTACAGGCATGTGCCACTATGCCTGGCTAAATTTTGTATTTTAAGTAAAGATGGGGTTTCACCATGTGGGCCAGGCTGGTCTCGAACTCTTGACCTCAAGAGATCCGCCCACCTCGGCCTTCCAAAGTGCTGGGATTACAGGTGTGAGCCACCATGCCCAGCCTAGGCCAGTAGTTCTTAACCCGAAGTGAATCATGTCAGTTCACTTGGCAAGCATTTTCTAAGCGCATTTTAGCCTTTGATTTAGATATTCTAATTAACTTGTTCTGAGATTGGGCATACAGAGTTCTGAGAACATTCCTCGTTAGGCATCATGGCTGAGGTTTATGGTCTATCCCCTTCTAATCCATTCTACTGGACACCATCTATTGCTTTGTGCCATCAATTACCTCTTCTTTGGTAATGAGGTGTCTTGGCACCGTGTGAAAGGTCACTTTCAAACTATCAGGGCCTGATGATTCATACTTTCCACAGAGTCCTCTGCACATCCTGGACACAACCACCTTCTATTTGTTCATGGAGTGCCCTGGGAACCCCAGCATGTCAAGGGACACTAAGATTCCCTGACACTTCTGGGAAGACTATGTAGCCATACAGACCTCTGATGGTCTGTAGGATAAAACCATTGAATTCCTGAAAGAAAAACCACCACAAAGGAGGAATAAATAGTAATTGATTAAACATATACAGTCATGTGCCCCTTGAGGACATTTTGGTCGATGATGGACTGAATATATGATGGTGGTCCCATAAGGTTTTCATAAGCAGGCCTGTCTTATACAGGTGTACCACTTTTTAAAGATCTTTCATGCCACATTTTTTACTATACCCTTCCTATGCTTAGATATGTTTAGATACATGAATACCTTCCACTGTGTTAATAGTTTCCTACAGTATTCTGCACAGTCACCTGCTGTACAGGTTTGTAGCCTAGGAGGAATAAACTGTACCATATAACCTCGGTGTGTGGTAGGCCGTGCCATCTAGGTTTGCGTAAGTACATGCTATGACGTTCACACAGTGACAAAATTGCCTTGCAACACACTTCTCGGAATGTATCACTGTCTTTAAGCAAAGAATGACTATACTAATTGAACATCTACTATGTGCCACATGATGCGTTGGAAATACATGACAACAAATAGACAAGCAATCTCCATTTCCATGGGGCATGAGAGGGGACAGGCAATAAAAACGAGAATGGGTAAATACCCAAGACAATTTCAGATAGCAATAGGACCTCTGAAGAGTGGCGGGTGTAGCAGGTGAAGCAGCAGGGATCTGGGTGAAGGAGGGGAGCATGGGTCTGCTTCGGTGTGGGGCTGTGCCTCCACCAGGGCAGGGCACCCCAACATCACCTCCTCCTACTCCTGCAGCCTCACTTGAGAGTGCTGTGACTCTCAGCGGAGGACAGGTCCTGGGGCATAAAGGAAAGATTGGGGTTCCAAGGGATCCAAATGAAAGGGCTGTGGGATCTTCCTCTGAAAGTTGGACATAAGGGTTGATAGAGGCCAAGCTGCCTGGGGGAAATAGGTGGGGGTGTGGACACAGGCCCACAGCACATGAAGGTTAGAAGTCTGCAGGAGATTTTTTTTTTTTTTTTTTTTTTGTGACAAGGTCTCGCTCTGTGACCCCGGCTGAAATCCAGTGGTGTGATCTCGGCTCACTGCATCTTGGGCCTAAACCATCCTCCCACGTCAGCCTCCAGGGTAGCTGGGACCACAGGCGTGCACCACCACGCCAGCTAATTTTGTGTATTTTTAGTAGAGACGTGGTCTCACCAGGTTGCCCAGGCTTGTCTCAAACTCCTGAGCTCAAGCAATCCGCCCGCCTCAGACTCCAAAAGTGCTGGGATTACAGGCATGAGCCACCATGCCCGACTTCTACAGGAGAGTCTAGCAGCGTGGACTGGGGTCCAAGGCCAGGACAGTGACGGCAGGCACCAGGGCAGAGGGCTGGTGGGCATGGAAGACCTGGAACACTGGATCTGCAGAGCTCCCCCTTGAAATCGTTCCTTAGCTCCCATCGGCTCAGAATCTGAGCAAGAAAGAGACCCTAGAAAGGGCTAGGGGGCACTCGGGTCCTCTCTGTATACAATCCTAAGGACTCACATAGATGTTCCTGGAAATAGACAGCAGTCACTGCTAATTAGCTAGCTAGTGGGTGCTCAGAGTATGGAGACTGGTGTATGAGAGGCAAGGTGATGGCAAAGTAAAGTTGCCAGCCTCTGAAGCCTGGCCTGCTCTTATCTGTCATATGGTGAGCACTTTGAGGGCAAAGATTCTTTTATTTTCAGCACCATGCAAAGTGTCCGTGATAGTAGGAAGCAGGAACTCAAGAAATACTTATGGAATGTTTCTATTTGACTGTTTTGACCTTGGGCTTTATTATTATTTATTTATTTTTCCATCTGAAGAAGCATCAAAATAAAGGTTGGTGTGTAAATCAGATTGATGTGGGTAAATCAGTAGTTAATAAAATTAAGATTTTTTTTCTTCTTGATCCGCTTGCAAGCATGACTTGGATAATTTGCAATTATATCCCAGGAAGAATTAAACAATTACATGATGCAAATGAGCTTAAAATGATGCCCTTTGGGATCAAATGCACACAACTGCTTTATTGCTGGAGACTTGCCCAGGATTTGTGTTTTAGCTGTCTAATACTAGTAACAAACCACCCTAAAACTTAACGGCTTAAAACAACAACCATTTTATTATCTTTCCCAGTTCTAGAAGTTGATTTAGCTCATTTGGAAGAAGCTTCTGTTCCATATGATTTTGGCTGGGGCTGCAGTAATCTGGGGGCTTGATTGGGTTAAAATGTCCCAAAGGGCTCATTCACAGAGCTGGCCATTGCTGTGTATAGTGTTGGCCATTGCCTGGGACCTCAGCTAGGGCTTAGTTCTCTTTCATATGGCCTCCTCCACGTGTAGTTTGGGCTTTTTTAACAGCATAGCATCTTGAGTCTAAGAATAGGCATCCGAAAGGAAGGAAGCAGAAATTGTCAGTTCTCAGAAGGCTGAACTCACTTAAGCCTGCCCTTGAAGGCAGTCCACTTAAGGCTGGACCAATTCTGTTGGTCAAAGAAGTCATAGAGCCAGCCCAGATTCAAGAGGAGATGAAATAAAACTCCACTCACTGTGAGAGTGGCACACATGTGCACAGGGGCCCCATCTTTAGATACTACCTACCACAATCTGCCCTCTGACCTCCAGAATTCACATCTTTCCCACATGCAAAATATACTCATCTCCTCTCCTCATATTAGCATCATGGTATTGGCTCAAACAAAGTACAGGATCATATTACCAGCTTCAGGCATGGATAGGAATCCTTGAGTGCAGCTTCTCTGGTGTGGTTTCTTGAGAGAAAATTCCTCTAAACTAGAAAGAAAAGTTATCTGCCCTGTATACAACCTCTCACATAAAATGTGAAAAAGGGACAAGATAAATGCAATAAATGCTCCCATTCAAAAAATGGGAAAACAACAGGCCAATAGCTTTAACTAGTTTGTAGCAATTCTGAATTCCAGCCAGGCATGTGTTGTCATTTTTTGAATCAGGATCTCTTTCATGGTTCTCTGTGGTTCTTGACTCAGCTCTCTAGTGACCTGTTCTTTTCCATAAGAAATTATCTATGCTTACAGCTGAGTAGGAGACTATCTCAATCTCCTTTCTCTTTATAAGACGTTAAGGACCCAGAGACCTCTTTTCATTTGGAACCATCTCCGTATCTTTTAGACCAAGTTAATATAATTCCTTTAAAAACCTTATAGGTTTCCTGTGCATCAAATTATAATTCCAATCCCTTAGCTAAATGCTACACTCAGAATTCTTCTTGAGACAGGAGCATCTAAACCTTGGACTGAGATAAAAAATGCTGTAGAACAAATCCCTTAAGATTCTTAGAAGCCCTTTTGTCTTGGAAGTGAAGAAGGTTATTGAGGCACTGTCTCAAATCTTTCTGAGGTCTTATGCCTGCACTTTCGATTTGAACATTTTCTCTGACACTGCATTTTACTTGCAGCAACCTGGGTTTAATACTTGCCTTAAGGCCATTTCTTCCTTTGAGAATCTTTTGTTGAGTCTTGAGTTCTCAATGTGTTTTCTAAATTCTGCTCTCCATCTGAGCAGTCCTTTTTTTTGGTTCATCTCTTTTTCCATTGGCTTCACAGTTTGACAGTGTTGTTAAATGTTCTACCAATATATTGTATGAGTTGCCTTTTCTTCAGCCTCCAATAACAATTTCCTCACTCTCCTTCCAGTCTCCTTTAGTGGTTTTTTGAGACCTTTCTGGCTCCCACCTGCCCCACCAAGTCTTAAAGCTAATGCTGCATGTTTTTGGTTTCTGTTACAGTATCTCACTTCTAGATATCACATTCTGTTTCAGCTATCAATTACTGTGGAATAAGCCAATTTAAAATATCGTAGCTTAAAACAACAGCCATCTTACTATTCCTAATTTTATGCGTGAAATGGATTTGGGGTCAGTTTTTCTGCTCCATGCGATGTCAGCTGACTCTGCAGTCTTCTGAGGGCTCGACAGGCAAGAAAGACCCAGGAGAGCTCACTCACATGTCTGGCAGTTGGTACTGCATGTTGGCTGGGAGCTGAGCTAGGGCTGTTTACCAAAGACTTTTGTTTTCCCCCGTAGGGCCTTGCAGTGTAGTTGTTTAGGCTTCCTCAAAATTTGATGCCTGAGTTCCAAGAATGAATGTTCCAAGAAGGAGGTAGAAACTGTCAGCTTAACTCCTGAGTTCAAATTTCACTTCTGACATATTTTATCCATCAGAGCAAGGGGCCAGCCCAGATTCAAAGGAAAAGAAGTACACTCCACCTCTCATTAAAGGAATGGATGTACATACAGGCAGGGAGAGTTGATAGCATGGCGGTCATCTTTGGCGATGACCACAGCTGGAGGATGGTGACTGCCTCTGTTAACAAGGAGTCACGTGGAACTGGGTGCTACTTTTTCTTGTGTAGAGAAGACAAATATCTCATTTCTAGAACTTTTCAATTATTTTCGTATTTTCCCTTTGATTCATCCTACTCACTGAAGGCATGTTAATATCTACCATTTGCACAATTGAAATTTACTCTGTATATACTGAGAATTCACTATAAAAATGCATTTGATGTTTCCTTCAGTTGGGCAGGATTCTTGGTAAAAAGTTAAAAAAATAGGAATTGAGGCCTGAAACAAAGTCTGAATGTAGTGTTGATGTGCAGTGTAAACTGTTGCCAAAGCAATTTTCTTTTCTTTTTTTGTTTGAGATGGAGTCTCACTATGTCATCCAGGCTGGAGTGCAGTGGCATGATCTCGGCTCACGGCAACCTCTTCCTCCCAGGTTCAAGCAATTCTTCTCTCTTAGCCTCCCCAGTTGCTGGGACTGAAGGCACACACCACCACGCCCAGCCAATTTTTGTATTTTTAGTAGAGACAGGGTTTCACCATGTTGGTCAGGCTGGTCTTGAACTCCTAACCTCAGGTGATCCACCCGCCTTGGCCTCCCAAAGCGCTGGGATTACAGGCGTGAGCCACCGTACCCAGCCAGCCCTTTTCTTTTTAATATGACCTATGCAAACTGTCAAGGCTTCTCTGGCTGATCATGATTTGGGTAATGGGGCTTCCACGAGATCTAGAGCTTTCCCTAAAGACAGAGAAGAGAGAGAGCTTTCTTCTGCTTGTTTTAAAAAAGTATATGCCTTTTTAGAAAAAAAACAAAACAAAACAAAAAACAAAAAAACCCCCACAGATTAACATGCTATAAGAATTCAAACAGTTCAGAATGACATGAAATTTTTTTTTTTTTTTTGAAATGGAATCTTTCTCTGTTGCCAGGTTGGAATGCAGTGGCGCAATCTTGGCTCACTGCACCCTCTGCCTCCCGGGTTCAAGTAATTCTCCTGTCTCAGCCTCCCGAGTAGCTGGGACTACAGGCGCCTGCCACCATGCCTGGCTAATTTTTTGTATTTTAGTAGAGGCGGGGTTTCACCGTGTTGGCCAGGCTGTTCTCAGACTCCTGACCTCGTGATCTATCCGCTTCAGCCTCCAAAGTGCTGGGATTACAGGCATGAGCCACCGCACCTGGCCTGACATGAAATTTTTAAAAGTCTTATTTGCTCACACTCCACCTTCTGCAAAAACTCAGCATCAGTCTCTAGAGGCAGTCACTGTTAACACTTTCCGGTCTTTTGGTGGTTGCCATTGGAAATTAATACAATATATTTATACGTTTCTTTTTTGATTGGTAAATTTAAATAGTATTTATTGTGTTCTCATTAAAGAGCAATTGTTTCCCAAATTTAACATGCATGAGAAGCACCTTGAAGATTTCTCAAAACACAAATTGCGGGGATGCACCTCTGGAGTTTCTGGGGTCTGGGGTGGAGCTGGAGAATTTGCATTTTTGGAAAATTGCATTTTTTTTTTTTTTTTTTTTTTTTGAGACAGAGTCTCCCTCTGTCTCTCAGGCTGGAGTGCAGTGGTGCAATCTTGGCTCACTGCAACCTCCACCTCCTTGGTTCAAGCGATTCTCCTGCTTCAGCCTCCCGAGTAGCTGGGATGACAGGTGCCTGCCACCATGCCCAACTAATTTTTGTATTTTTAGTAGAGATGGGGTTTCACCATGTTGGCCAGGCTGGTCTCAAACTCCTAACCTCAGGTGATCTGCCCACCTTGGCCTCCCAAAGTGCTGGGATTACAGGTGTGAGCCACCGTGCCCGGCCTGAAAAATTGCATTTTTAACCACTTAATGCTATTATAGGAAATATAATTTGTTTTTATATTTTGATCTTATGTCTAGAGTTAATCCTATAGTATTAGAATTAGTAATTCTAATTCTTGTTGGTAAGATTCTTACATTGTTGGTAAGATTTTGCATGTTGATACCTGCAGCTCTAATTCATTTTTATTGTTATATAATGTTTCATTTGCTTGTTTTACTACAGATTAGTCATCCATTCTCTCATGGGTGGACATTTAGATCCTTTAGGTAGTCCCTTTCTCCTCCCCTTCCTTCTCCTCCTTTCCTATTACATAACAATGCGACAAGAAAATTCTAGTACCTGCTGGGCGTGGTGCCTCATGCCTGTAATCCCAGCACTTTGGGAGGCCAAGGCGGGTGGATCACCTGAGGTCGGGAGTTCGAGACCAGCCTGACCAACATGGAGAAACCCCATCTCTACTAAAAATACAAAATTAGCTGGGCGTGGTGGCGCATGCCTGTAATCCCAGCTACTAGGTAGGCTGAGGCAGGAGAATCGCTTGAACCTGGGAGGCAGAGGTTGCGGTAAGCTGAGATCGCGCCATTGCACTCCAGCCTGGGCAACAAGAACGAAACTCTGTTCCCCCTACCCCCAAAAAAATACAAAAATGAACTGGGCGTGGTGGCAGGCACCTGTAATCCCAGCTACTTGGGAGGCTGAGGCAAGGGAATTGCCTGAACCTGGCAGGCAGAGGTTGTAGTGAGTTGAGATCGCACCACTGCACTCCAGCCTGGGCGACAGTGAGACTCCATCTCAAAAAATAAATAAATAAATAAATAAAATGAAATAAAATAAAATTCTAGTACCTGTCTCCATGTGAAAATGTGTGAGATTTTTCTTTTCCAGGATCTACCAGGGAGTGGAACTACTGGGTTGTAGAGAATCAGATACCTCTTATGCACAATTCATAGCCTCTTGGCCTGACCTACTTTTCCAGTTATTACAGTGGCAACCAGCTCCTGAGAGCTCCAAATGACTTTCCCTTGGTGTTCCCTGATCTGCCCCAGCCCCTTCTGTGATGCCTGTCTCTTGCTTTGGCCTGGGATGAGGCATGAAACACTATAGATCATGCTCAGTGTCCATGCATGCACAGCCACGAAGCATGGCGGAGGCAACGCTACACGGGGCAAACATTTGACCCTGGGACATAGGAGCCGGAGGATAAATTCTTCCCCTTTGCACCCCTGGACTAACTGTCCTGTAGTGCCGTTTGCATGGCTTCTTGAAGGGTGATCTCACTAGATCCAGCCACGGGAGCACTCTCTGCATGTGGCCCCTGCCTCACTCCCCTTCCCTCTCTATTCCTGAGTCTCACTCTGATCACTACCGAGAGACCACCTATCTCTGGGGTGAGTCCAGCAGTCTGCCGGGGTTCTCTTCCTGCCATTGTGAAGGTCCCCACATCCAAGTGGAGTAGGAGGAATGTGGTGGACTTGTGGGGAAACTGCTTATGATCAGTTGCGCTTTTGTGGCGGAAGTTACTCACACGTAAATTCTACACACGGGAATTTATGGAAATCTGGTCTTTAGCTTTGAGTTTGGACAGACAAGTTTGGTGCTAGTGGAGATCCTAGTTTAGGGGTTTGTTTGGAGCAGTATGAATCTTACTAGGGATTTAGCTGAATATTCAGAATCAGGAGGTTAAAACAGATGTGAATCTGATGCCTGTTGGTGGCTTGGATTAGTAGGCACCAGCCTCAGGGCACATGACTCAGCTAGCCCTGATTCTGCCTCCTCTAAAGCTAACATAATTTTCTGATAGAGTGTGTTGCATTATGGTCTATAATATTATTCATGCTACAAATACTGAGAACCTACTGTATGCCAGATACTATTCTAAGTGCTTTAAAAACATTAACTAATTTAATCCTCATGACAGCTCTGAAGTAATAAGTGTTATCTCATATGAGGAAATTGAGGCACAGAGGTTTTGTAACTTACCTCGGGTCCCACCGTGGTCGAGCTCTATTTGAACCCAGGAAGCCTACCCCTAGCCCCACACTATTAACCACTGGACTACACTGAGTCTTATATAGTTCTTCTTCTTCTTCTTCTTCTTCTTCTTCGTCTTCGTCTTCGTCTTCGTCTTCGTCTTCGTCGTCGTCGTCGTCGTCTCCGTCGTCTCCGTCTCCGTCTCCGTCTCCGTCTCCGTCTCCTCCTTATCCTTCTCCTTCTCCTTCTCCTTCTTCTCCTTCTCCTTCTCCTTCCTCTTCTTCTTCCTCTTCTTCTCTTCTTCTCTCTTCTTCTTCTTCTTCTTCTTCTTCTTCTTCTTCTTCTTCTTCTTCTTCTTCTTCTTCTTCTTCTTCTTCTTCTTCCTTTCTTCTTCCTCCTCCTCCTTCCTCCTCCTCCCTTATTCCAACTCTACCAGTGAATGTTCATATACCATTCAAGTTTTTTGTTTCCAATCATTATTGAAGATGAATAATAGTGTAGTTGTTAGGCACAGGAAGAAGGTTCAAGTTGCAGCTCAGCAACTTCCTAGCTGCATACTCTAGACAAGCTGTTTGAAGCTCTGTGACTCTTTCCTCATCTGTAGAGTGAGGATGATAAGAGCATCTACTAGAAAGAGTTTTTGTGAGGATAAAGTGAAATGGCTCATGTGAGGTTTGTAAACAGTGCCTGACACGTACATAGTAAATGTTGCATAAGTGTTAGCTATCATCCTGATTTTTATTTTCATCTTCATCAACATCATCATCATCATGATTAAATTCAACAAAATGTATATGTATATTTTTACATATATAAATGTGTATGTTCAACTAACATACATTTAAACAATTCATTCATTTTAATCTAGTTACAGAACTGTAAAGAGATGTAGTCCAATTACTAAATATTACAAAAGAAGACAAAGAGATCTGGTGCTCACAGCAAGCAACTGGAAGATTCTGAAATTATGAAATGCCAAATCAGATATGGAAAACCTCAAGTGTCTCCAGGCATCTGGAGAAGTAACGAGCTGGTTCTTTTGTCATTGTTCTCCAGATGGACAAGAGACTCATCCTTCCAGTATGCAGATGATTCTTTCCCTAATTTATTTTTTATTGGGGTAAAACATACATATAAAATTTACCATCTTTACCATTTTAAATGAACAGTTAAGTGGCAATAATTAAATTTATATTACTTTCCCCCCTGCACCACCTTCTTTTCCCTACCCTTCCTGGCCTCCAGTGACCATCAATCTACTCTTTGTCTTCATGAGATCTACTTTTTTAGCTCCCACATATGAGTTAGAATGTGTGATATTTGTCTTTCTCTGCTTTGCTTATATCACTTAACATAGGGGCCTCCAATTTCATGTTGCTGATTTCATGGTGCTGTTCAAGATGAACATTTAAAACATTCTTTGGATTAAACAAGCATATAAGCTACTTGCTCCTCACAAACATCTTTAGGTGAATACACATCATTTTAATTAGGTAGAAATATGTCTTTGAGTTTTGTTGGGGACAGCTCAGTATTAAATTTCTGATAGGAAATTATGATGTACGATTGTAATAGGATTTGAATTGGTGGAATAAATCTTTGGGCAAATAGATTTATACACAAACAATTTAATTTAATTCCATTAAATAATTAACTAATGATGTTGGTGACTATGGCAAACAGGACCTCTAAATGGGAGGATGTGGATATGTAATTACTCATTTGGTCCACTGAGAGGAGCCATTTCCATAGCAAAGATGGAACAAAGGCGAAAGGGAGATTGTGCTCATGACCCAATAGTAACTTTAGTGTATAAAGTTACTTGTGCAGATGCCTGAAATCACTACAGTCCTACAATACTCAAACAAAACCATGTTTTAAAAGTCAATACAATTAGCTGCAGTGATTTAAAACAAAAATCTGTTGAGTTTGGGTGCCAGTACATCTTCCCAGGGAGAGGTAAAGGGTAGAAGATCATTCTTTGTTTCTCTTTGTGTCTCCTTCAGAAATACCCAGTACCAAATAAAAGTTAGTTGCAGGTAGCAATAGCAATAGAAATGTTTGCTGAGGGTTTGCTGTGTACTAAGTGTGTTGTAAACATTGGCTTATTTAATCCTCACACTGATTCTATAATGTTGGGAATAGTTGCCATCTTTCCCATTTCACAGATTGGAAATGGAGACACAGAGTGGTAAGTCAACCACCTGAGGTCACGGAGCTGGTAAGAAACAGGTAGTCTGGCTCTAAAACCCACGCTTCACTATGCTGTCTTTCAATTGTAAAGTCTGCAAGCCTTGGCTGAATGAGTGAGTGAGTGAATGATGGAGAAAGTGAGAGGATGAGACAGTGCAGACAGCTTGTCCAGGCCATGAAATCAGAAATGTTTTCCCTTGAGACTCAGAGAGAAAAGTCAAAGGGAAAGTGGGCCCTCTGAACAGTTGCATGAACACAGCACAAATGTCAAAAGAAAACAAATAAGGAGGAACTTGTTTTGAATATATCTTAATATTGGAAATGTTGTCAACAGTCCTTGGGGATAATGATCTTGGGGATAGTAAGAGAAGGTTTTGGCCTAGATGAAGTGAATATGGGGGTGAGAAGTGCAGTTTCCAGCCAGGCGCAGTGGCTCACGCCTGTAATCCCAGTACTTTGGGAGGCCAAGGTGAGTGGATCAAAAGGTCAAGAGATTGAGACCATCCTGGCCAACATGGTGAAACCCCGTCTCTACTAAAAATACAAAAATTAGCTGGGCGTGGTGGCACACGCCTATAGTCCCAGCTACTCAGGAGGCTGAGACAAGAGAATCGCTTGAACCCGGGAGGCAGAGGTTGCAGTGAGCTGAGATCGTGCTATTGCATTCCAGCCTGGCGACTAGTGAGATTCCGTCCCCCCCCCCAAAAAAAAAAAAAAAGAAGAAATGCAGTTTTCGTGAAAAACATGCTGTGTGGTACCAAACTGAACTGTATACTGTGTTATGGTTTTATCTCTCCATATTTTATTAACATTTTAAAACTTGCCTCATCTTCCTGGACTGTCTTTAAAAGGTTTTTTCTTCCCCTTCTGCATTCCCCTCCCTCCTTTTTTTAAAATTTTTTTGCAGCTGTTTTCAAGCACTCTGGCTTTGTCATATTTTCTTGGCTTTGGTGACATGTGAACCCCAATTTGCCTGGTGATAAAAAAGGTCTCACAAAGAAATCCAAAAAGTTAAAAAAAAAAAAAAAAAAAAGAAAGCTAGGACAATTTTTCCCACCTTAAAATGATTCTGCCACATTATATTCAACACAGAAAGTATCAAAGATGAGAAAGTAAAGTGAATTATTTATAACTCAAAAGAGAGAAAATTTCTCTTTTTAGAGACTCTTCTGTTCTGAGAAAGAATATCTAACACTGGGGGTGAGAGGTGCTTGTGGCCCTTGGAGAATCTTATGACCCATAGCTATGTTCACATTCAGATTTTTTATTGGCTTAAAAAAAGTATTTAGAAAAACTAACTTATGGAGACTGCTTGCTTTGCCAAGAAAAATGAGAGAACCCTATTTTATTACCCTTGTGAGTCATCTCTTTTCTTGGTTCTCTAAAAAAATATTGTTATGAAACTCATCAAATGTTACTTAGGAATAAAACCAGTGTTTATGATTCATCTATAAAACAGAAATTAATACACACAATTCAACATAATCTTGGCATCACGGTGCTGCAAAACAAGGCGTAGTCATTGAAAATCTGCCTGTTTTCAGGTATCAGTTGTTTGTGCAGAAGCTTTTCTGGACCCTCTCTTGAGCTTTGTTTCAGCTCAGAATAAGAACCTTAGGTCGGGCACAGTAGCTCATACCTGTAATCCCAGTGTTTTGGGAGGCTGAGGTGGGCAGATCACTTGAGGTCAGGGGTTCAAGACCAGCCTGGCCAACATGGTGAAACCCCGTCTCTACTAAAAATACTAAAATTAGCCAGGCGTGATGGCATGCACCTGTGGTTCCAGGTACTCAGGAGGCTGAGGCAGGAGAATTGCTTGAACCCAGGAGGTGGAGGTTGCAGTGAGCTGAAATCGCACCACTGCACTCCAGCCTGGGTGACAGAGCAAGACTCTGTATCAAAAAAAAAAAAAAAAAAAAAAAAAAAAAAAAAGAAAAAATAAAAGACAGTTAGTCTGTCAGTCACTGGGTTGTGGTCAACTGCCTGAACTGCCTGGCCACCGAGCTGAAGGCTGGAAGGAAAGTGGCCTGTCTTGTGACTTATCTTTGATTTAGCCAGGTAGGGGCACCAGTGGCCAATGGGAACCCAGGAGAGTGGGGGCCAGAGCTCAGGAGGATCCCAGAGAAGAGGATGCAGGTATCAGTTGCAGAGTGCCAAGAATCGTAACCAGAGAACCACATCCGTCAGCAAGTTTCAAAGGCATCGGGTGGGCCTGAGGAGGGTGAGAAAAGTCATCCAGGCAGGCTCTGTGATCTGTGGAGCCACAAACACAAAACGGGCCACTGCTTGTAGGTTGTGTCCTTGCCACATGTTCTATGACTAGGTCAGGCGGGTTTAAGTATATGGTTGGCTGGAAACCACTAAGGCAGGAAAAAAAAGAGGACATGTCTGTTATTAAAAAAAAAAAAGCATTTGACTACTTTAAAAAGAAAGTCTGCCTGGAAAATGGCATTGTCAGAAAAACTGAAGATACTCTCTTAAGAGATTAACCCTTGGTCTATGGAGTAGGAGGAAGGGGCTGTGCAGAGAAGAGGTTTTGGGTTGCAAAGTATCCTCCATGTTTGCCTGCTCACCTGAGCTCTCATGGTCCCTAGAGATTTTCCCTTCACTTTCCTTCTCTGCCATCTCCACCCTTACTATGTTGAGAGGCAGTGGGTGGTGACTCAGAACCAGGGTATCCCAAGGCCCAAGCCTGGGTGGGGTAGCTGGGAGGAAAGGTTGGGGGAACCCATGTGTGTGGTAGGGACTGTGCTTCTTTCATACTCTTACACTTTCAGTACATGATGATTTCAACAGGCTAGTGTGGGCAAGTCTGGGAATCTATACATATATAAGTAATTCATGTATGTTTTGTCTATATAATATACATATATAGATACATCATATATCTAGACTTATATAGATATACATCATATATCTGTAGCTCAAAGTATTAGTTTGTTTTCATGCTTCTAATAAAGACATACCTGAGACTAGGCAATTTACAAAAGAAAGGTTTAATAGACTTATAGTTCCACATGGCTGGGGAGGCCTCATGATCATGGTGGAAGGTGAAAGGCAAGGAGGAGTAAGTCACATCTTACATGGATGGTGGCAGGCAAAGAGAAGGAGCTTGTTCAGGGAAACTCCCGTTTTTAAAACCATCAGAACTTACTATCATGAGAACAACACAGGAAAGACCTGTCCCCATGATTCAATTACCTCCCACCAGGTCCCTCCCACAATATGTGCAAATTTAAGATGAGATTTGGGTGGGGACACAGCCAAACCATATCACTCGATACATTATTTTTTGGTAGAAAATGTCCCCAAATGTATTTCCTTTGGGAACTCACTACCTGGACGCATTGGAGGAAGCCTGTTATTGATCCATATTCCTTTCCGGGGACAAAGAGCCTAGGATTTTTTTGCATCTTTTTTTACTTCACCTGTGAAACAAGTTCACATTTTTCACATCTTAATGGAGCTTCCTTTTCCAAGAAAAATGATTAACATGGATATCTTTAAAATCATAACAACTTGGGTTCCCCTCCTATCACACTGGGAACTTGAGGAAGATGTATGATGTGTGTTACAGCAGGGGTCCCCAGCCACTGGTCCATGGACTGTTAGGAATTGGGCCAGGCAGCAGGAGGCACGTGGTGGGCAAGCAAGTGAAGCTTCATCTGTATGTACAGTCACTCCCCATCACTCATATTACCACCTGAACTTTACCTCCTGTCAGATCAGCAGCGGCATTAGATTCTTATGGGATCGTGAAACCTATTGTGAACTGCACATGTGAGGGATCTAGGTTGCATGCTCCTTATGAGAATCTAATGCCTGGTGATCTGTCACTTTCTCCCATCACCCCCAGATGGGACCATCTAGTTGCAGGAAAACAAGCTCAGGGCTCCCACTGATTCTACATTATGGCGAGTTGAATAATTATTTCATTATATATTACAATATATAATAATAGACATAAAGTGCACAATACATGCAATGTACTGGAATCATCCCCAAACCATCCCTCAACCCTTGTCCATGGAAAAATTGTCTTCCACAAAACCAGTTCCTGATGCCAAAAAGGTTGGGGATCTCCATGTTACAGGATACAACTGTTTTTATTATCATAGCAGACACTACTGTTTTTCATCCTACTTTGTATACTTTTATTCATTTAATCCTAATGACAGTGCTATAGGGTGGATACTCCCCACTTTATAGATGAAGACACTGAGACAGCTACTAAATGCCAGGCTGGCTCTGGGGGCATCTCTCTTAACCACTTTACCAGCCTGTCTCTCAAAATGAAAAGTAATTCATTTGTTTTATTCCCCTTTGTTTTTATACTAGAAAAATGAAATGCAATATCTCCTTCCAAACCTTCTGGAAAATTTGGATATTAAATCTTCTCAACTCAAGGAAAGGGAAACTAGTTTCATTCTGGGGGAGATTTTTGGGTCTAATGGGCCATAACTCCAGTGTGCGCATACTGGAAGAAAAATGAGTTTGAGGTGCAAATGCCTTTGGAAGTAAGAAAGGATCTTCAAGACAAAATGAGGTCAGTGAATGGGGGAAGCCAAGGAGGGAAATTGCAGAGGGGATGCATAGGACCTGGGACTTATCCAAAAGAAGTTGCTGGAGGAGTAAGAGAGTTCTTATTCTGGGAAGATAATATGGTTTGGATCTGTGTCCCCACCAAATCTCATGTTGAATTTAATCCCCATTGTTGAAGGTGGGGCCTGGTGGGAGGTGTTTGGGTCATGGGGGCAGATCCCTCATGGTTTGGTATTATCCATCCTCGAGATAGTGAGTGAGTTCTCTCGAATCTCGTTGTTTAAAAAAGTGTGACACCTCTTCCCTCCTGCTCTTGCTCCGGCTTTCACCATGTGAAATTCCTGCTCCCACTTCACCTTCCACCATGACTAAAAGCTCCCTGAGGCCTCCCCAGAAGCTAAGCAGATGCCAGCATCATGCCTGTATAGCCTGCAGTACTATGAGCTGATTAAACCTCTTTGTAAATTACCCAGGGTTAGGTATTTCTTTCTAGCAATGTAAGAACAGCCTAACACAGAAGACTTGGGTGGGTGTTTGGATGTAGCCAAAGACAGGTATGAATGACGAAGTAGGTCGTGACTTCTGTGACTCTCAGTGAGCCATGCCTCCTGGCATTCACACCCTTGTGCTGTCTCTTCCTCTTGATCTGATTCAGGTCTGTTAGAATGCTAGTAGAGGGGACCCAGTGCCAGGTGTGGTCTTCAGCTTTAAGAAGGTTTGGCCATTTCTGATTGTGTATCTTGGAAGGATTGAACTTTGTGGACAGAGAGAAACCCTGAGATTGCATGGAGACTGAAGAACCCAGCCAACTGTGAGAATTGAGGCTACAGACTTCTGACCCCCATAAAGTGTCTCTGTCAGCCTTCAGCCTTGAGCCAATCTAATTGAGGGACCAGATATATGAGTGAAGAAGTCATCTTGGACATTCCAGCCTCAGCAGACATTGCATGGGACAGAGACAAGCCACCCTCTGTGTGCTGTCTGAAATCCTGATCACAGAATCATGAGAAATGATAAAATGGTTGTTGGGATAGACCAGCCACTAAATTTTGGGTAGTTTGTTTCACAGCAATTGATAGCCAAACAAACAAACAAAATTCAGAAAAACTGTGCATCATTTGCATGCGCAGGAGCTTCAGAGAAAGGGAGGCTTCATCTGCTGCAGACCTAGTCCCTTCTCTTGATTCCAGCTCCGTGGATCTTAGTGAGATCTTCATTAGCATCCTTCATCTTACCTGTCGGTCACCTAGCTATAGTGATGCCATAGACATTGCATACATTCTCCCTGGTCACTTCATATAGACAACCCTCTCCTGCTCTGCTTGGGATATTCATAAGCCCAAACAAGTGGAGGGGGTGAAGACTTGTACGTCTGGTGGGAAAGTGTGGTGGTTCATTTTATGTTTTAACTTGGCTGGGCCACTGTACTTGGATATTTGGTCAAACATTATTCTGGATGTTTCTGTGAAGGCGTTTTTTGGATGACATTAATGCTTAAATTGGTGGATTTTGGGTAAAGCAGATTCCCCTTTATAATGTGGGTGGGTCTCATCTAGTCAGTTGCAGACCTTAACAGAGCAAAGACTGACCACCCCCCATTCCATCTTGTTGAGCAATAAGGGATTCTGCCAGCAGGCTGCCTTCAGACTCAAACTGCAACTTCCCTGCATCTCTAGCCTAGCGGCCACCACCATCAAATTTTTAACTCACCAAGCCTTCATAGTTGTGCAAGCCTATTTCTTAAAATGAATCTTTCTCTTTATATGCATATCCTCTTGGTTCTGCCTCTCTGGAGAACCCTGACCAATAAGGCTGGTAAGACTCCTTGCATATATTCTTTGTGTTGGTCAATAGAATATGCTTGAGACTGTGTAAGCTGGCACAGTAGTGAACGACTCTCTGTTACATGTATTAGAACAATTATTGGATTGAGAATTTGGAGCTCTGGGTCAGCCTCTGGCTCTGTTCCTCTCAATCTTAGGAAAACCAATCAACCTTCCTGGGCCTCAGTTTCATTAAGGCTATAGCTCTCAAAACTTTGTGTAATTTAAATATGGTTATTAGAATGAAATAACAATGGGGCCATTGTTACTGCAATAATGAGTGCTTAATCATGGCCCAGGTGGGAACCATATAATAAGCTTTTTAAAAATTTTTAATAAAGAGTTTTAAAAAGTGGGCATATTTTGCACTTTCTACTTTCTGCAGCTTAAGTTGTATGAGCTGAATAGAAGTAGATTCCGGGGGTTACCATACTTAACCAATTACCCAAGGACATTAACTGGCACACCTGTTCACATTTACCCTTTTATGGCTTGACCTCAGAGCCAATAAAATTATAGTTTGCCCAGTTCGTTTTCATGATGCATCGATTGCTTTTAATAATACATTTTCTCCCAAGTGTCTGAGTGGACTGGGGTTAATGGTCACTTCAGTGTCAGAGTCCAAAACTTAAAGGAAAAGCCAATCCGATTCTCTTTTACTTAAGAGTCCTGACCCCTAGGAGATGGTGGCCTTTGTGCCTGGCCTGTTTGCTTTCTGGTTTTAGTGCAGGTTTGCTAGAGTGCTTACTGCTCTGTGTAAGCACAGTAGCCCCTCGGCCCTAGCAGAGCATTGAGGAGAAATCTGGTGGTTCTGTGCACTCCCAGAGCAGTCTCTCAGGTCATTAAGTAGCCACTGAGGGGGGCTGGCTTGGGTCACTTTTACGATATAAAGTAGCTGTGACCCGGAGCCTGTGAATACAGGAGTTTTCCAAAGTGATGTGGACACAGACTTTGCAGTTAACATTTCCTAAGTGCTTTCTGACTCCCAGGAAGATCCCTTCGGTCTTGCTTGCTGGGATCCAGTCTCTGGACAAACACCCATGGTGGATTGATTGCTGCTGTAACATGTGGAGTTCAAGAACCACAGAGATTTAAGACTTGAAAGGCTGTGACCTTAGAATTCAGGGTTTAGTGGTTTTCAAACTTATTTTTAACTGTGGAGCCTTTTGTTCAGAAGAAATGTGGGGCAGAGGCACAATATGGAAAGCAGGCAGAAGTCTGCACATCAGGTTGAAGTTGCCAAGGGTAGGGGGGTAAAGACCACTACCTCCTGGGGCTCTTCCTTGACCCTCACAAAGACCCCAAGGATGGAGCCTCTGAGGACCAGTGGTGTGGTCCAGCTTCTTCCTTCCACATACGAAGAAATTGAGGGTCTTCCCCCAAACACTCAGTGAGGGAGTGGAGCAGCCTGGGGTATTTCTTCAGAGGCTTCTCCCTGAGGAGTCTCTCTACTGCCATCACTCTGCATTTACCCACAGCTTGCAAAAGTGCAGCATTTTGGTTTATCTGTCCTAGTGTAAGTCGTGGTAATGGCTTCCCATGATCTCCTGGAAACAGTTCTGAGGTCATATCTTCTTTTTGGAGGTGCTCTGATAGAGGGACTGAGCCCCAGCCTAAGAGTTGGTGGCTCCATGTCCTGGTCCTGCCCCGCTTACTGTGGAGCTTCACGTTTATGGGGAAGTTGCTTTCTTTCAATGGGTCATAGTCCCTTAATCTGGAAAATGAAGATCACAACATCTGAGATAAGAGTTGTATTAGCTTCTTGTTGCTGCTCTAACAAATTAACACGCACTGGATGGGTTGGAGCAACATAACTTGATTCTCTCATGGTTCCAGAGGCCAGATGTCTGAATGCAGTTAGTTTCACCGGCCAAATCAAGGTGTTGGCAGACCCCCCAACTCCACCCTCTGCCCCTGGAAGTCCTAGAGAAGAATCCACCCCTGCCTCTCCCGGCTCCTGGAAGCTGCCAGCATTCCTTGGCTTGTGGATGCATCCCTTTACTCTCTGCCTCCATGGTCGCATTGCCTCCTCTTCTCCCTCTCCCTCCCTCTTAATAAGAATACTTGTACTCGTGATTGCATTTAGGGCCCACCTGCTAATCCAGGATAATCTCGCCATCTCAAGATCCTTAACTTAATCGCATCTGCAAAGTCTTTCCAGTATAAGGTAATATTTTTAGGTCCAGTAGATTAAGACCTGATCTCTTTGGGGGCCATTATTCAGCCCACCACACCAGTCAACCTCAGGGCCTATTTTTAGCACTCAGGGGATGTGATCTATGCAAAAACGCTTTCTTTATGGCAAAGTTCTAGGAAATGCATTTTTATCAAAATAATGATAATATTTATTTCACTAGCATAATATACATGAAAATAGCATAACAGAGAGACATGTTAATAACAATAATAAGACGAATTGGGATTTTACAAGTGGTAGATTGGAGACACACATTCGTTCTCCAGCATTTATTGAGTTCCTACTGTGTGCCAGGGGTCTTGTAGGGTCTTGAGTTCCTTTAGTAAATAATGCAGCCAAAGACCCCTGGCTTCATGGAACTTACATTCTAGCAATGGGACAGAGAGTAAACAATAGACTTACTATTATATAAGTAATAAATGTAGAGAGTCCCTTAGGAAGTTGGATAATGAATGCTTGGAAAAAAGCAAGAAGACAGTGAGTGCTAGTGGTCGGGTTGGGCCAGGGGCCTCACTGAATGGAGATGTCTGAGCTGACCTGCAGGAGTGAGGGGTGCATGCCCGCAGGCGTCTGGAGGAGGGTCATCCAGGTTGAGCATGGTTGTGAGAGGCTGCAGTGGACACTTGTGAAAACTGTTAATGGGAATAAAACAGTCAATGCTCAATTTTTAATTTTTTTTTTTTTAACACAGTTTCTCTGTTTGCCTGCTTTAGGGATCATGAACTCAAAGCCTCTAGAGGTCAGACACATCAGCAAGGCATGCCTGGGGGAGGCAATTGGAAGCACTAGAGATGGCTGAGAGGGCGTTACTCCACAAAGCCCGGGTTGTTCATCTCTGCAAGATGTAGACCCAGTGGCTGGGTTTCAGAAGGTGAAAGTCCAAAATTTTCATGTGAAACTTCCCAATTTTGAGATGTCAGTAGCAATTCATATATTAAAATGGTGCACCTTGGCTGGATGTGGTGGCTCACGTCTGTAGTCCCAGCATTTTGGGAGGTCGAGGCGGGTGGATCACTTGAGGTCAGGAGTTCGAGACCAGACTAGTCAACACTGTGAAACCCCGTCTTTACTAAAAATACAAAAATTAGCTGGGCATGGTGGCACGCTTCTGTAATCCCAGCTACTTGGGAAGCTAAGGCAGGATAATTGCTTGAACCTGGGAGGCAGAGGCTGCAGTGAGCTGAGATTGCACCATTGCACTCCAATCTGGGTGAGACAGAGAGAGAGAGACTGTCTCAGTCAATCCATCAATCAATCAATCAATAAGATGGTGCCCCAAACTAAATATATTTGAGGGCCAGATTCAGCTCACAGGCTATCATTTTTCAACTTCCAGTTTATGAGATACATTCACCCAAATTTAGCATGCCTGCCTTATCTGTGGTGGGTAACAATTTCCCCTAAGTTCAGCCTGAGGAACACAGAGTGGAGGAGACTGAGGTCTGCACCCCATCCTTGAGGAGGTGTAGGGTGCACTCTGCAATGGGCGTCCCTGTTATCCTTCCACGAAGCTCTCTGACGTTGGCCCACCCTGGCCACCCTCCACTCTCATCCTTTCGTGCTTGGGCTCAGCACTCAGCCTGGTCTTTGGTCAGTCCTTCTCATTTTGTTTTGTGTGCTTCACTTTATTTCATTGCTCACGTTGTGAGAATCAGAAGGAAAGGAACATTTCAGAATTCATTTGAGAGGCTTTTCCCTTTTTGAATTTCAATAGTTTTTGGTTACATGGATAAGTTCTTTTTTTCTCTCTTCTTAAGACAGGGTCTCGCTGTGTTGCCCAGGCTGGAGTCCAATGGTGCTATTTTGGCTTCACTGCAACCTCCGTTTCCCAGGCTTAGGTGACCCTCCCACCTCAGCCACCTGAGTAGCTGAGATGGGATGACAGGCACGTGCCACCACATCTGGCTAATTTTTGTATTTATTGTAGAGATATGGCTTGGACATGTTGCCCAGCAGGTCTTGAACTCCTGGGATCAAGCAATCTGCCTGCCTCAGCTCCCAAAGTGCCAGGATTACAGGCATGAGCCACCGTATCCAGCAGATACGTTCTTTAGTGGTGAATTCTGACATTTTAGTGCACTCGTCACCTGAGCAGTGTACACCGTACCCAATCTGTAGTATTTTATCCGTCACCCCACTTCCAACCTCCCTTTCCCCATGAACACCCAAAGTCCATTATATAATTCTTATTATGTCTTTGCATCCTCATAGCTTAGCCTCGACTTAAAAGTGAGAACATACGATATTGGTTTTTCATTCCTGAGTTACTTCACTTAGAACAATAGCCTTCAGTTCCACCCAAGTTGCTGCAAAAGACATTATTTCATTCTTTTTTATGGCTGAGTAGTATTCCATGGTGTACATATACCACATTTTCTTTATTCACTTGTTGTTCAATGGGCACTTAGATTGCTTCCGTATGTTTGCAATTGCAAATTGTGCTGCTGTAAACATGCACGTGCATGTGTCTTTTTCATATACTGATTTCTTTTGCATTGGGTAGATACCCAGTAGTGGGGTTGTTGGATCAAATGATAGTTCTACATTTAGTTCTTTAAAGAATCTCCATACTGTTTTCCATAGTGGTTGTACTAATTTACATTCCCACCAGCCGTGTAAAAGTGGTCCCTTTTCACCACATCCACTCCACTATCTATTGTTTTTTGACTTTTTAATTTAATTATGGCCATTCTTGCAGGAGTAAGGTGGTATTGCATTGTGGATTTAATTTGCATTTCCCTGATGATTAGTGATGTTGAACATTTTTTTCATATGTTTGTTGGCTGTTTGTATATCTTTTTTGAGAATTGTCTATTGATATCCTTTGCCCACTTTTTGATGTAATTATTATTCTTTTTTTTCTTGCTGATTTGTTCGAGTTTCTTGTAGGTTCTGGATACTAGTGCTTTGTCAGATGCATAGTTTGCAAATATTTTCTGGGTTGTCTGTTTACTCTGCTGATTATTCCTTTTGCTGTACAGAAGCTTTTTAGTTTAATTAGGTCTCATTTTTTTGTTGTTGTTGCTGTTGTTGCGTTTGCTTCCGGGGTCTTAGTCATAAATTGTTTGCCTAAACCAATTCCAGAAGAGTTTTTCTGATGTTATCTTCAGAATTTTTATCGTTTTAGGTCTTACATGTAAGTCTTTGATCCCTTTTGAATAGATTTTTGTATAAGGTGAGAGATGGGGATCCAGTTTTATTCTTTTACATGTGACTCTCCCAGTGTGTCTTTTGCCCACTTTATGTTTTTGTATGCTTTGTCAAAGATCAGTTGGCCGTAAGTATTTGGCTTTATTTCTGGGTTCTCTCTTCTGTTATATTGGTCTACATGCCTATTTTTTATATAAGTACCATGCTGTTTTGGTAAGTGTAGCCTTGTGGCATAATTTGAAGTCAGGTAATGTGATGCCTTTGGATTTCTTCTTTTTGCTTAGTATTGCTTTGCTATGAGGGCTCTTTTTCCATTCTGTATGAATTTTGGGATTTTTTTTTTTCTAATTCTGTGAAGAATGATGATGCTATCTGGGTGGGAATTGCACTGAATTTTTAGGTTGCTTTGGGCAGTATAGTCATTTTCACAATGTTGTTTCTTCCCATCCATGAACATGGAATGTGTTTCCATTTGTGTCATTTATGATTTCTTTCAGCAATGTTTTATAGTTTTTCTTGTAGAGGTCTTTCATCTTGGTTAAGTATGTTGCTAGTCATTTTTTTTTTCAGCTGTTGTAAAAGGAAGTGAGTTCTTTTTTTTTTTTTTTTTTTTTTTTTTTTAAGATGGAGTCTTACTCTGTTGCCCAGGCTGGAGTATAGTTGTGCAATCTTGGCTCACTGCAAGCTCCGCCTGCCGGGTTCACACCATTCTCCTGCCTCAGCCTCCAGAGTAGCTGGGACTATAGGTGTCCACCACCACACCAGGCTAATTTTTTGTATTTTTAGTAGAGACAGGGTTTCACCGTGTTAGCCAGGATGGTCTCGATCTCCTGACCTCGTGATCCACCCTCCTTGGCCTCCCAAAGTGCTGGGATTACAGGCGTGAGCCACCGTGCCTGGCCTAAGGAATTGAGTTCTTGATTTGATTCTCATCTTGGTCGTTGTTGGTGTATAGAAGTGCTACTGATTTGCATACGTTGGTTTTGTATCCTGAGACTTTACTGAATTTGTTTATTAGATCTGGGAGCTTTTTGGATGAGTCTTTAGGGTTTTCTAGGCATACAATCATATCATTGGCAGTGACAGTTTGACTTTCTTTATTCTAATTTGGATGCCCTTTATTTATTGCTCTTGTCTGATTGCTCTGGCTAGGACTTGGAAGGCTTTTCATGTTGCTTGATAGAGCAAGCATATATGAAAATACTACTTAAATTGCAAAGCACTCTATAAACGTTGGTTGTGGTTTTCACTGTGGTTGCCAGTAGATGTCTTGCTATTATTGTCAGCATAAATGGTGGATTGAACTTAGAGAGCAGTTGTAATCTTTTTTTTTTTTTTGGTACCTTAAGGTGATTCAGGACTCACCCTGCAATGTGGGTTTGTGTAGAAATGGCAAGCTATCACCTCCTTTTTGAATAATTGCCCTGTTCTTCTAGTTGTTTTTGTTGAGCAAGGTGGCAGATACTACTATCCTTCTTCAATGTCTGGGTTCCTTCCGCTTGCAGACAGGAAGATCGTAACTCCCTACCCACTTGAAGTTAGTCATGGCCATAACTTGTTGCGAACAATGAAATATGGGCCGGGCGCGGTGGCTCACGCCTGTAATCCCAGCACTTTGGGAGGCCGAGGCGGGCAGATCACAAGGTCAGGAGATCGAGACCATCCTGGCTAACATGGTGAAAACCCGTCTCTACTAAAAATACAAAAAATTATCCAGGCGCGGTGGCGGGTGCCTGTAGTTCCAGCTACTCAGGAGGCTGAAGGCAGGAGAATGGCGCAAACCCAGGAGGCGGAGCTTGCAGTGAGCCGAGATCGCGCCACTGCACTCCAGCCTGGGTGACAGAGTGAGACTCCGTCTCAAAAAAAAAAAAAAAAAAAAAAAAAAAGAAATATGAGTGGAAATGTCATGTGCCATTTTCTCAATAAGGCCTTTAATTGATAGTGTGCAAGTTTCCATTCTCTTTTCCCTGCTTCAGCAAGGGTAGAAACGATTTGTAATATGGAGCCACAATGCTGAGCCATCACATGGGGGCACGTATCCTGGAGACTGGCCCTGATGGTTCATGCCACCAAGATTTGGGGGTTATTTTTTGCCGTAGAGTAATGCAGTAATGCAGCCATCTTGACTGATACAATTTTTTTTTCCTTTTCCTTTTTTTTTTTTTGAGATGGAGTCTTACTCTGTTGCCCAGGCTGGAGTGCAGTGGCACAATCTCGGCTCACTGCAACCTCTGCCTCCCGGGTTCAAGCAATTCTTGTGCCTCAGCCTCCTGAGTAGCTGGGATTACAGGCATGTGCCACCAAGCCTGGCTAATTTTTGTATTTTCTGTAGAGAGAGAGTTTCCCCATGTTGGCCAGGCTGGTCTCAAACTCCTGACCTCAAGCAATCCACCCATCTCAGTCTCCCAAAGTGCTAGGATTACACGTGTGAGCAACTGCACCCAGCCTGATACAAATTATGTATCTGCAACTATATGTGTGTGTTAGGTCATTATTTAACAAAAAGTCACTACATGCTATAGAAAGAGCATGGACTTTGGAAGTAGACTTGGGTTTCTGTCCTGGCCCCACTGCTTGTTAGCTGAGCATCCTCCAAGACTCAATTTCCTTATTTGTGAGATGGAGAAACAATGACTAGGACCAGCTGTGCAAGTTATGCATTATAGAGCACCTTCAGGTTTGAAGTGTGTATGTCTCACTAAGGTGAGACAAGCAGGTGCCTGGGGCACAGAAGGTAGTGAGGTGCTTGCTGTTCACGCTCATGCAGGAGTTGCCATGCTGTTACAGATAACTCTCAGTGGTAGGCCCTGGAGGAAGATGAGAAGATGAAGCACTCATGGCTCTGACCATTCAGAAGCTTATGGTCTCCTGTGGGGAGAGGGACTGATGCTTCTCTAGGTAAGCCCCAGAAGATGTGACAGATGTTCAAATGGCAGGAGGCACCAGGAGTGGTGGGAGGGTCAGGAACAGCTGGATGGCTGAGTGTGAAAGATCGTGGGTATTCACCAGATGCAGGAGAAAAGGTGGGACTTTTCAATCAGAAGGAAAAACAGAATAAAGCCACCAAGGGATGATGCAGCCTGGGTTATTTGAGGACAGGGACAGGTAGAAACTTGGGAAAGCTGAAAGCAAGGTTCGAAGTAAGGATTGGCGTTGGATGGGCATGGTGGGGATAGGAGTGGGTGGGTGAGATTTGAGGGGAGTGATGGGGGCTAGAGAGTTAGGAGGAAGTCAGACTGATATGACAGAAGTATTTTTTATTATTTTAAAATATGCACAATCTCATGACTTTTGCAAAAGCTGCTTTAAGATTACCATCAGCCTTTGTTTCGGTTACTATCGCTGTGTAGCACATCACACTGAAGTTTATGAGCTTAAAATAACCATTTTGTGATGCTCGTGGTTTCTGTGGGTCAGGAATTCAGCAAGGGAACCATGGAGACAGTTTATCTTTGCCTTGCAAGACCCGTTCATGAGCATGTCTGGCGCCTGTCTGGGAGTACTCGAACATGACTGCAAGCTGGAGTGCATACAAGTGGCCTTTCCATGTGACTTAAGCTGCCTTGTGGCATGGTCGTCAGACTTCTTATGTGGTGGCTCCAACCACAGGTGTTCTAGCAGTCAAGGTAATTCTATCGTGACCTAGCCTTGGAAGTCGTGCAGCATCATTTTGCTTCATTCTGTTGGTTACATGTAAGTTACAAGCCTGTCCAGATTCAAGAAGAGGAAACAAAGACCCCACCTCTCAATGGGAGCAGTGTCCAAATCACATGTTAGAAGGGAGGCGAATGGGAGACACTTCGCAGCCAACTTTGGAAAATACAATCTGCTGTAGCACTCACTTAATCATTTTATGCAAATTATGCATTCTGCTAATCTCACTGAGTCTGATATCATAAGTGTATTTTCATGTGTCTAAATAGTGAACTGGCCGGGAGCAGTGGCTCACGCCTGTAATTCCAGCACTTTGGGAGGCCGAGGCGGGTGGATCACGAGGTCAAGAGATCGAGACCATCCTGGCCAATATGGTGATACTCCATCTCTACTAAAAATATAAAAATTAGCTGAGTGTGGTGGCACATGCCTGTAATCCTAGCTACTCGGGAGGCTGAGGCAGGAGAATCACTTGAACCTGGGAGGCGGAGGTTGCAGTGAGCTGAGATCGGGCCTCTGCACTCCACCCTGCAACAGAGTGAGACTCCGTCTCAAAAAAGGAAAAAATAAAAATAATAAATAAACAAATAGTGACCTACAGCGTCGACATCTTGGAGTGCTGACAGACATTTTGGAGTGCTGACAGACACTGTCTTCAGCTGCTTCTCCATTGTGAGTTCCACTGTGTGTGCCAGAGGGAGATGAAGGTTTGCTGGTGGTACTCAGTCCATCCAAGACTCAGGCAAAGGTTCCCTGCCAGAAGCTGTTCATCAGAGCACCCACTTCCTTCTGGAGCTTCAGGCTGCTCCACTCTGAATGGAGGGAGTAAACCAGTTGATATCTCAGCAATTCCTGATTTTCATTTACAAAAGGATTGACCAGTGTTTTTTTCCCCCTTCAATCACAGTAAGAAGTCATACTTTAATGAAAATTTGACTGCTAGCCCTGAATCGCCAACTTTTTAAGAAATTAATGCAGCTCTTGCCTTTCAGTTTGTGTTAGCTGTGGTGCTATGAAAGCAAAGCAAAGCAAAGCAAACCAAACAAAACCAAACAAAATAAAACCGTTAGTGGCCAGGGGTCAGGCTGGGTTATCGGGGGTGTTTGGTGATGACTTTTCAGTTCAGATCCACAGTTGTCAGCAAACTCCCAATCCACTTTGGACTGTTGTCAGTGAAGAAGCCGGAGGCAATATTTACCCCCAACCAGGCTGAATTACAAATTATTGGCTCAGCTAGACTAAACTAGGACTCATGGAAAAATCTTGCCAGTGCCTTTTAATAGCTGAGTCAGTTTAGAGGTTTGGATGCAAGATGATCAGTATTCTAGACATTGTACTTAGGAAAATTCCCAAATTCAAATTCATTCGAATAACTTGCAACATAAATAACTGGATTTGCTCTTGATCTGTCCTTTCTTTCCAAGCACTATACCAATTATTTTGGCAGAAAAAGGAGCGAGAGAGAACATTTTATCAGTTCATTTTGCCCTCTTTCACCTGACTAAATGCACTATGAAATGAACTGGGGAAGAGGCAATCCTTTGGCTTATTTAATCAGAGTAGAGGCTTAAGGTGTCAAGCAAAAGAATCCACACATGTCATGGAACTCTATACCAAGATTAGTCGCCATCCTAGATAGAGAGACAAATGGCCACTGCACTTTACAGTCACAGATGTTTCTGCTGTCATGTGATACAGGCATTTCAAAGAACCCTGAGTGATACAAAACTGAACACTAATAAAAACAGGGCTTATGTTTACCTCTACACCCTTGTAACTAGACAACAACAACAACAGATAAACAATCATAATGACATGCTAACACATTAAAAAAAAAAACACACATTAGGCCAGGCACGGTGGCTCATGCCTGTAATCCCAGCACTTTGGGAGGCTGAGGTGGGTGGATCGCCTGATGTTAGGAGTTTGAGACCAGCCTGGCCAACATGGTGAAACCCCGTCTCTACTTAAAAAAATTACCAAAAATTATCTGGGCATGGCGATGCCCACCTGTAGTCCCAGCTACTTGGTAGACTGAGGCAGGAGAATTGCTTGGACCCAGGAGGCAGAGGTTGCAGTGAGCCACAACTGTGCCACTGCACTCCAGCCTGGGCAACAGAGTGAGACTTTGTCTCAAAAATAAAGAAAAAAACAAAAGACACATTAGTTTCTAAAAAAATAAATACTGCTGTAAGACTTGCCCTTTAAAACAATGATGAAAGTAGCTTGATTGAAGCGAGTGTAAGGAGGGGAGAGCCTGCTGAGTTCTGGAGACTGGGGTGTAGCCTGCAAAGTTTGGGGAGAACTGAGCAAAGTGCTGTTGTCATACAGAGCCTGTGGCCAAACTCAGTGGAGAGGAAGAACATGGGGGTGCATGTTCATCTTGTACAGTCTCATTTTCCTTTGTGGCTTGCAGCATTCAGCCCTATGAGTGTATCATACTTGGTTTTCATTTGTGTTCGACTTTAACACTGAGGACGAATCATGTTATTAATGCATGTAAGTCCTGGGTTATATTTCCAATTATTCCATTATTTGTTAATTACATATGAAAGAGTTGATATACATTGTGCCAGAACTGACTGGATTGTGTGTATGTTCAGGCATGAGCTGGTTACAATTAAGGTCAAGGGAATTTGCAAGGAGTACTGGCAGGCTGAATATCTACAAGAGTGCCCCTGTAGTCTTTATTCCACTTTCTTTACATAATTTTCTCTCCTCTTACCCAGAAGAGAAACTTGTAATATCTTTTTGTATTGACTTGTATTTAGTATTATTTTATTTAAAAACTTCTCTCTTTTTAAAAAAGCATTAAGTTCATATGTACAAGTTTAGATAGCTTAAACAAGGCTAATGAAAAGTTTCAGGGTAAACAAATCCAGGCTCAGATAGAGAAAGGATGTTTGGTTTCCTAGTTTCTCTTATTTTAGCCACTGTTGGCAGGGGGAAATTATTATCCTGAAGACATATAGATAATTTAGGAAAAACACAATTTTCAGCTTTTTTAAAAAAGCTATTTTAAGGCCTGGCAAAATTCCAAACATGTTTGCTGTTTTTGGTTTAGTTTTTGCTGAACACTTTGTCTCTTAACTTCAGAATCTCGGTTCAAGGGAGGTTTAACCTGCACAACATGCTTCTGATTATTTGTACATAACTCAGCAAAATGGTGTTTGGTCAGAATTGTTTTTTCATCTCTTTAATTTTCAGTGAACCTCATGTTTTTTTCCCCCCATTTCCTTTCTTTGGCTTTAATTTAATAAATGTCTTTTCAGGGACAATAAAATGTTTGCATTTGGAGAGGCTCAAATTTTGTTGGAACATCAATATTCCCAAAGTGGGACATGATGCATTTCCGATAAGGAATGTTGGGTTGTTTAGAAGCTGGAGGTGTGGTTTGGAAATCTCTGGCTAGTTATCTTATTTCTTGACTTGCCTTTTTGTTGGTGGTTCTTAAAGCTAATACGGTTGCTCTGGTATTATAAGTAACGGTAAGACGCATGAACAAGAACAAAAGGCAATCCACCATTACTATTTGTCTCCACTCCCTTTCATAAAAAACATAAACTCAGTCTCTAGTGGTTACTTTAAAAAAGAGTACCCCTCAAGGAACAACTTTCAAGAATCTGAAGTATTTTTCATGGACTAAGAAAGTCACAAGAGTATTTATGATCTGTCAACTCTGAGATAGCGTGAAAGTCTGTTGGGCAGTTTAGCTTATTTTCCCTCCTTAATTCTTCTAAGTCTTTTATTTCATTCTCCCTTCACTCTGCCTCCCTGAGTAAACTTGCTCAGCTCTTCCAGATTTTGTGATTCTGACAACTTGTCAGGGAGCACTTCACTCCCAGACTGCTGGGCTGGAGTGCTGTCCTCAGCAGGAGCCCGTGGGAGGACAGCTGGCATCCGAGGAGACCCGGGCAGGCCCATGGCTCCTCCAAGGGTCCAGGTCCCTGTGGGGGCGGCCGGCTGACAGCCTTCCTCTGCAGAAGGCAGGATTCTGGAACTTGCTCTTGGGGCTCAGCTGTCCCTGACAGCTTCTCCAGCAGCTTACATAATGTTGGTGAATTCAGGTGGGAATTCGGATCTGGAGGAAAAAAACCAAGAGAGTGAAAACTGGGAACATGGGATTTATTCTTTGCTTAAAATGATCAAATCCTGTCCATGAAAAGCAGGCTCATTTTTTCTCCTACCCATGAAACACATTTCCTCTGGATATTGTCTACACTCAGAAGCTAAAATCTGGAATCATTACTTGTTTGATTTACATGTACTTTTTAGCTTTAATTTATGATATGGCTTGCCTAGGTTTACACTGCATTTCCTTCAGCCTTCAGCAATGCTTCAACTAAATAAAATTAATAACTTGTTTGACTTGTAGATTCATTGCCTGAGGTGGGTTGGAAGGTCAAGAAAAACAGAAGGAATGCAGTGATATAAAACTAGTTCAAGAATAGGATTTGATTTTTAAAAAACAACAGCTTTACTGAACTATACTTCACATACCATAAGATTCATCCCTTTAAAGTGTACAATTCAGTGGTTCTTTAGTACATTAGTAAAGATGGGCAACCATCACCACTATCTAATTCCAGAACATTCCTCACCAAAGAAAACCAGTGTTCTTCAGTCACCCTCCATTCCCCTCTCTCCCTGGTACAAATCTATTTCTGTCCTTATGGATTTGCCCATAATGGGCAATTCATATAAATGGAATAATATAATATGTGGCCTTATGTAACTGAGTTCTTTCACTTGCCATAATGTTTTCAGAGTTCATCCATCTTGCAGCATGAATTATCACTTTATTTCTTTTTTACTGCTGAACCGTATTTCATTGTGTAGATGTGCCACATTTTGTTATCCCATTATCAGTTGATAGACATTTGGAAACATATTTGGCTATTAGGAATAATGTTGCTATGAACATTTGTGTGCAAGTTTTTATGTGGCTGTAGGTTTTCCATTCTCGTGGGAACACACTTAGGAGTGGAATCATTAGGTCATATGGTAACTCTATATTTAACCTTTTGAAGAGCTACCTGATTGTTTTGCAAAGTAGCTGCACCATGTAATATTCCCACCAGCAGTGTGTGAGGGTTCCAATTTCCTTGCACGCTTGTTAACATGTTTCTTTTTAATTTTAGCTATGATAGTGGGTGTGAAATGGTATCTCATGTTGTTTTGATTTGCATTTCTTTATTGCCTAATGACTTTGAACATCTTTTCATGTGCTTGTTGTATATATTCTTTGGCAAAATGTATATTCGAATCCTTTACCCTTTTAAAAATTGGGTTATTTGCTTTTTTATTATTGAGTTGTAAGAGTTCTTTATACATTCTGGACACAAAGTCCCTTATGTGTGATTTGCAAATATTTTCTCCCATCCTGTGAGTTGTCTTTTCACTTTCTTGGAAATACCTTTGAACACAACATTTTCTAATTTTGATGATGTCCAATTTATCTTTTATTTTTGTCACTTGTGTATTTGATGCCCAAATGCTATGTTTTCTTGTAAGGGTTTTATAGCTTTAGCTCTTATCTTTGGGTCTTTAATCCATTTTGAGTTAATTTTTGTATATGGTGTGAGATAAAGCTCTCCTTTATTCTTTTGCTGTGACTGTCATCGTCCTAGTGCTGTTTTTTGAAAAGACTATTATTTCCCATTAAATTGTCTTGGCACTCTTGTTGGTTTATTTCTGGACTCTTGACTCCATTTCATTGATCTATGCGTCTGTCTTTATGCCAGTACTACTCTGCCTCGATTACCATTGTTTTGTGGTTAAGTTTTGAAGTCAGAAAGTTTGAGTCCTCCAACTTTTATCCTGCTTTATTCTGAATCTCTTGCATTTCTATGTGCATTTTAGGATCAGCTTATCAATTTCTGCAAAAAAAAAAAGCAGTCGGGATTTTGATAGTAAAAAAAGACTTATTTTAAATGAAGAATAATGCAGAGATCATGACTCGATCACTGCCGTTACATTTATCATAAACAATAAGAAAGCAGAATAATTGTGGAGTGTGAATGTAGTCGGTGAGTTTGAGTGAAGTGAGTTGGGGAGTAAATTATAAAGCATGCTTACAATCAAGGAGGTCTGGGCTCCTCCAGGGTGCTCCAATTACTGGAATGATTTGGGGTAATTTTTCTATTATCTTATCTGCAATCTCGAAGTAACAATGGGCACACTAGGGTAAGCACCAAATCAGGTGAATTTTTCTTAAGCTCTTGGCACTGTGGCTGGCACATTGCTACCCAGTATATAGTAGCAATTTTGATTGTTATTGGATATTTCCCACTTCTGTTAAGGAAAAAAAAAGAAGAAATGAGATGACACAGATTATGATATAAAGGAGAATTCTTGATACTAAAGTGTGAATAGCTTATTAAAAGAAGACTCGGTCAGGTGTGGGTGCTCACCCCTGTAATTCCAGCACTTTGGGAGGCTGAGGCGGGCAGATCATTTGAGCTCAGGAGTTTGAGACCAGCCCGGGCGACATGGCAAAACCTTGTCTCTACCAAAAAAAAAAAAAAAAAATGAATCAGGCATGGTGGCAGGCATCTGTGGTCCCAGTTGCTCAGGAGGCTGAGGTGGGAGGATGATGGCTTGAGTCCAGGAGGCGGAGGTTGCAGTGAGCTGAGATCATGCCACTGCACTCTAGCCTGGGTGAGAGTGAGAGACCGCCTCAAAAACAAAAAAAAAAAAAACAAAACAAAAACAAAAAAAAAGACTTGGTTCTTCACCTGATAGAATCTGAATAAACAGGACAGCATGTAGGGTGGACATTATAAGGCATACTACTTCCTGCGAAGAGAAGAATACAATAGTCCCATGGTTTTTAATTGGTAATCTAAAGTATGTAAAGTCAAAGCTATTATCCTAAGCTGTTGTTTACCTTTTCCACTCTTATCCTCTCAGACCGTACAGTGGAGTTTTCCAGTGGCTACATGATGGGTGATGACATCATTGTTCTGATTGCTGATGGAATGTGTGTTTTCGTATTCTTGTGTTTCAGACATTGTTTTGTTATAATATCAAATATTATACATGTCAATAAAAAACCCTTCTGAGCAAAAGTTTTGGGTGTCCTCAACGATTTCTAAAAGTGTAAAGGAATTCTAGACCAGAAAGTTTGAGAAGGGCTGTAATAAGCAAACTTGGATAACAATAATAACAATATATTTTTGAGCACTTTCTACATGCTCAGCACTGGCTAAGTACTGGTTTTGTGTCATCTCACTGGAGCCAACAATTGATAAATCATTGTTGCATCTCAATTTGGTGATGGGGAATCTGACCCTGAGAAGAGTTAAGTGAATTGCTAAGGGTCACATGCTGGTAAGTGGGAGAGCTAGGATTTGAACCCATTGCACCTTTTTTCCTGGGATGCATGTTACGATTCTGCATCCTTGAAGATTGAAGTGATATTGAATTTCACAGTGAACCCCTGCTCTGGGATCTGAGAAGCTGGAAGTCTGAGTTATGCTCTGAGAACACATTTAGAATCCAATTTTGGATTATGAATCTCTAGCTGGTTGATTGGAACAAAAAACTGAGACCATTATTGAATCCATAATATTCCCAGCATTTTTGCTTTGACACTCCCAGCTCTTTCAAAGAGGGGGTTGTTGGCTGTTCTATGTTCTTTACCTCAGATTTATGAGTGAAGCAGAGGGAGCTGGCCAGCAGGCTGTGAGCCACTCCACTGGGGCACATAAATCATGGGCTCCATTCTAAGTGAAACTTGGGGTGAGAGAGAAGGACAGCCAGGAAGGTTGGGCTGCACCCCAGGACTCAGGCTTCTTTTGGTGCCAATGTCTCTACTTTTCACATTTAAAAAGAAGAATAAGACAAGGGATAGCAAAGTGGGGTGGGGATGGAAAGCTGTCATAGTCACTGTCCAAAAAAAAAAAAGGAAAAAAATCAGCATTTGCATATTGTGAAAACTTCTTGATCTATACTTACAGAATGCTATGGATACCTGAAATTTACTCAATTAATTTCCAGCCGTGAGAAAGCCTTTATTTTATTACCATGTGTGTGATGCACTGGAGACCCCAAGGCTTGACTGGGCTCATGCCAAAAAGCCATGTGCAAATCCACCTTTGGTGGGTGCACTTGCCTCACTGCCTCCAATTTCCTGACACAGAATCTGAAAAGCAAATAATCTGAGTGATTTTGAGATCCCACAGCTGGCTTATAGCACAGACATCATGCTATTTTCCTTTCACTGATTTTCCAGATTTCTGTATTTTAAGGACTGGCAAAAACTTTTATAAAGGCGAATGGCTAGGAGGAATATAGCAAATGATTGCCAATTTTTTTGTTTTAGCAAGTAAATATATTAAGAAGCCATAACCATGATCTGATGTCAGCACTTCTTATAAAAAAAGGACACTTATGACTATTTTAAAGTCTTTTGAATAGCCCAAATTTAGCTCCATGCACTACTTTCTATATTTTCCTACCTTCTCTTATTTTAAGACAAGGTGGGATAAACACTGCCAAAGGCCACTCTTTGTCCTCAGGATGATGTTTGGCTACTGCTGAGCTATACTTATAATTCAAGAAGGAGGAGCATTTCTCTAATGATAGTGATGTTGAGCATAAGAAATATACCTGTTGGCCACTTGCATATCTTCTTTTGAGAAGTATCTATTAAGGTCTTTTGTCCATTTAAAAAATTATGCTATTTGTTTTCTCACTATTGAGTTCTTTGAGTTCCTTATATGTTCCAGTTATTAATCCCTTTTCAGATGTATAAGTTGAAAATATTTTCTTCCATTCTGTAGGTTGTCTCTTCAATTTGTTGATTGTTTCCTTTGGTATGCAAAAACTTTTTCATTTAATGTAATCCCATTTGTCTATTTTTGCTTTTGTTGCCTGTGCTTTTAGAGTCTTATCAAACCCATAATGAGATATCACCTTGTTCCAGCTAGAAAGACTGTTGTTAAGAAAACAACAACAGGGAGGGGTGGGATAAAATACACCAAATAGGGTGGAGTGTATACTGCTTGGGTGATGGGCACACCAAAATCCACAAATCACCACTAAAGAACTTACTCATGTAACCAAATATCACCTGTACCCCAATAACCTATGGAAAAATAAACAACAACAACAGAAGATGACAAGTGATGGTGAAGATATGGAGAAAAGGGAAACTTTACATACTGTTGGTGGGAATGTTAATTAGTACGGCCATTATGGAAAAATGTATGGAGGTTCCTCAAAAAATTAAAAATGGAACTACCATATGATGCAGAAATCCCACTACTGGGTATAGATCCCAAGGAAATGAAATCCATATACCAAATATCTGCACTTTCATGTTTATTATAACATTATTCAAAATAGCTAAGGTATACCTTGAGTCAACCTAAGTATCCATAAATGGAAGAGTGGATTGAAAAATGTATACATACACAATGGAATGTTATTCAGTCATAAAAATAATGAAATCCTGTCATTTGTGATGACATGTATGAACCTGGAAGACATGATGTTAAGTGAAATATAAATAAGACATAGAAAGTCAAATACTGCATAATCTCACTTATATTTGAAATCTAAAAAAAAAGATCTCATAGAAATAGAGAAGAGAACAGTGTTTACCAGAGACTGGGGAGAGAGGAGGAAGGACATAATGATGGAGGGACTGGTAAACAGGTACAAAGTTACATTTAGATAAGAGGAATAAGTTCTGGTGTCTTATTGCACAGCAGGATTACTATAGGTAATAATGTGTATTTCAAAATAGCTAAAAGAGAGGATTGTGAATGTTCTCATTACAAAGAAATGATAAATGTTTGAGATGATGGATATGCTTATTACATTGATTTGATCATTACACAATATATACATGTATCAAAACCTCACATTGTATACCATAAATGTGTATTATTATGTGTCAATTAAAATTTTTAAAAAAGAAGGAGAAGCATAACCCTCCCATAACCTCTTTTTTTTTTTTTTTTTTTTTTTTTTGAGATGATTTTTCCCTCTTGTTGCCCAGGCTGGAGTGCCATGGTGCAATCTCGGCTCACTGCAACCTCCACCTCCTGGGTTCAAGTGATTCTCGTGCTTCAGCCTCCCAAGTAGCTGGGATTACAGGTGTCCACCACCATGCCTGGCTAATTTTTTTGTATTTTTAGTAGAGACAGGGTTTCACCATGTTGGCCAGGCTGGTCTTGAACTCCTGACCTCAGGTGATCCACCCAGCTTGGCCACCCAAAGTGCTGGGATTATAGGCGTAAGCCACCACACCGGCCTCCCCATAGGCTCTTTTGTGCAGCATAGGGTGTGCCTTGCTTTCTGATCATTTGAATAGCAAGTGTGAATTTTAATGCTTGTATGCTGAGCCCCTAGGCATGGGGCCACAGCCAGTTGCCTAAGAGCCTCATGAAGCTATGCCTGTGCTCCCACCTGGCCCAGGCTCCTAGCTACCTGTTGGGATGTTGAGAACCTGTGGGGAAGTTTCCATTTCATTTTCACTTGGATCCCAAACCTACATTGTCGCAATGGAGCAAAAAGTTAATGCAACGTTGAATGCCTCCACTAATTGTCTACCTTCTATGATGAGAGCTGTGCAAGGCATCAAGGCTTTAGTTTCCATGTAAGTTAAACTCAGCTGACCAGACCAGATATAGAGAAGTAAATGACCTTACTTGGACTCTTCCATGACCTCCCATAGCAATGATCATCAATAAGGTAGTTATAAATGTATTAGACTGGAATAGGTGAATGGGATTGTACCATTTATCTATTGTGGTCAAAATGTGAAAAATGTCTCCCCTAAGCTGTTCCATTTACTCCCAAATCTCAGCAAATAAGCAACTGTCAAAGTGCAGATGGCCAGCAGGCTGGTAGAATGACCAAGAGACTGGGTCATTGCAGGGACTGGCTGACCAGTGTGGTGATCAAAAAGTCTCACTCCTAAATTCTGGATAATTTTAGGAACTCTTAGGCCTCCTTAGGGGAAGTGGGTACTAAGAAATTCTGAATTACCTGGGCTTTAGGGAATTTCCTAGAACCGTGGCCAACAGTAGGATGGTGCTACCCTGATCTGTGCATTCAGGACACTGATTAGTCTTCACCATTCTAGACCCTGAGATTGGTCTACTTGCTTTACTGCACAGATCCCAAGCCCCTCTGCCCTAAATTCCCCTATCTGGATTAGTTTTGAAAGCTCTAGGGTTAGTCTAGTCTTTCTGGGGAATGTTGAGGGCTGTTGTGCCTCACAGTGGCAATGGGGTTTAATCAGCTAAATTAAACCAAGCTAACAACTATTTCCTGAGCACCCATTATGAGCAAGGCTATATGCACATCTCTCACTCTTGTCAGCGACAAGTACAGAAAAAAGTGGAAAGAAATGGGGACACATCCTTGGAAAGGGTTGAATTGTCAATATTAGAGTTTTTACTTATTTAGCACATGGTTTATTTAGCACGTACTATGTGTCGAGGACTTTCAATTGTGATTGCATTGAACAATGCTACTAGGTGAGTGGTACTCTATCTCTCTATATAACTGGAGTTCAGACAGGTGAAGTGTCTTGCCTGCAATCACATGGCAAATATGTGGCAGAACTGGAATGTAAGGGAATCTAACTCCAAAATGGACTATAGTATATTATAATGATTCTCAGCCTCCATCAGACTCTGTCTAGGAAATAAACTGTGAAGCTACACCTGAAACCACTAAACCCGTCTCAAACTCAATGATCTTTTACATTTTACCTCTTTTTTTTTTTGTAGCTTTTCTGGGGTCGTGCTGGTTATACCAACCTTATCTCAGCTACGTGAAGGATTGTCGTGCTGGAGAAGACATGTGTGGAGACCCACCTGACCAAAGCTCAACTTCATGAACATAAGAGCTGGAGGAACTGCCTTTCAGACTGTCCAGCTTGCTCAGAAAAGTGGCCTTCCTTTGGCTGGGAGACGGGTAACCATTTTTTCTCTTTATTGCTAAAAAGGCCCATCAGGTTGGGGTCTGCCTTCTTGAGCTGTGATTTACAATGGCAGGTTCAAAAGGCCTTCAGCCAACTTGAGTTTTGCAGTCAAATTAGATCCAATTAGAAGTCAGCCTGTAGAATGTGAGCCATTAGTAAATTTTTAAAAATGAGCTTTGCCACTTCTGGACTGTGGCTGTAGAAGTATCTGGAGTTTTAATGATCTTCTCTGTCTATTAAAGGATCTGATAGGCATGAAGTTTTATAAGGTAAGGACCCAAAATGGATCAGGTTTTTAATGCCAGAATTCCATTAGGCCTGCAATAAACGATGGAGTTGATCTATTTAGCAGATATATTTTTAGGTGGTGAGACTAAGTAAAATAATAAGACCTTATAAATTTAATGTTTATTCCAGGGGCTGATGATTCAAAAGAAAATCTTTCTTAGTATGATGGTAATTTGTTTTTCTGCTGTATTTTTCTTCAGAGACCTGGTTACTTTTCTCCCTTCCCTGAGGGCAATAGTGCACTTTTTGCTCTTATATTATGTTGGCTTATGGGAAATAGGTGTGAAGCCCCTTCTGGCACTTTTTCTAGACTGAATTCTCTTTAATTCTGTTACCAGGGCCTGGGGGATGAAGCGAATCCCTCAGCCAGCCCTTCGTATCTGGTTCAGCCCCATCTGCTTAGTAATGGTCCCACCCTCTCTCATTAAAAGCATTTGGTTTGTCCTGAGTATATTATTAGCAATCATAGGACATGGTTCAAGACAGGATTGAGAGAAGGGGTTGAACATATACTTCTACCATCCTTCTAGTCCTTGAAGTGATTTTTAAAAAGTTGCTAAAAAAGACTAAGTCCTTTGATACAAGATTCCTTTACCAGGGAGCAGAAATGTTGATATACTATTGCAACAGAAAAGAGCATAGGGTTTGGTTTTCTATAGGGTAGAGAATGTGGGGCACTGTGTGTGTCCCTGTAATCCCAGCCACTGGGAAGGCTGCAGTGGGAGGATCGCTTGAGCCCAGAAGTTTGAATCCAGCTTGGGTAACAAAGCAAGACCTTGTCTTTAAGAAAAAAAAATTACATGTAATTTAAAAAATAAAAGTAGGGCTGGGCGCGGTGGCTCATGCCTCTAATCCCAGCACTTTGGGAGGCTGAGGTGGGCGGATCATGAGGTCAGGAGATCAAGACCATCCTGGCTAACAGAGTGAAACCCCATCTCTACTAAAAATACAAAAAAATTAGCCAGGTGTGGTGGCGGGTGCCTGTAGTCCCAGCTGCTCGGGAGGCTGAGGCAGGAGAATGGCATGAATTCAGGAAATGGAGCTTGCAGTGAGCCGAGATCGTGCCACTGCACTCCAGCCTGGGTGACAGAGAGACTCCATCTCAAAAAAACAAAACAAAAAACAAAAAATTAGGGTCAAAGCGCACTCAGGAGAAGACCAGTGTAGAGGTAATCGCCAGTCCAGTGATACTCCAAGCTCATCCGTGTTTAGCTGCTTGGGTGCAGGTGAAGACTAAGTATAGTTGAGTTTAACCAGGATTGGATTTGTCAAGTAACTCTGACTTGAGATAGGACACAGGAGAGATGCATGGGGCAGCAGAGATGAAAGGGTGTGCATAGGATGATGAGAATAATGGGCTCTGGGGTCTAGTCTGCAAAGGCAGAGAAGTGACAAAAGAAAGTGTTCAGTCATCTGGAGGCCCCTGGGGAATGAGGAGCTGTTGAAGATTGATGCTAAGGAAGGAGGAGACAGAGACAGAGGGTGAGAGCCTCAAATGGGAGATGCTGAAGGTGGTGCAGCTATGAGTCATGATGAGGTCCGGGGTGTGACCGGGGAGCTGCTATTTGTACAGCATGAAGGAAGTTATCATTGTTAAGTTGGAGGACCAGGAACACTGTCCTCCTGGACAAAACAAAAAGCGCAGATCAAACAGCCACAAAAACCTGTCACCACCACCACTAATACACAGTCATATGTGGTTTCATAGAAATGCTCCAAAAACAAAGCAATCCAAGAATATTAGAGATAAAAAGAACAGGCAAATTCTGGCCAGAAGAAAAATTAACCTAATGGTATCAATAGCTGATAAAAATAATGTCTGAGGAAAAAGCATTAGATGAGAAAAATAGTTTTTTTTTTTTTTCTTTTGAGACAGAGTTTTGTTCTCATTGCCCAGGCTGGAGTGCAGTGGTGTGATCTCCCCTCACTGCAACCTTTGCCTCCCGGTTTCAAGTGATTCTCCAGCCCCAGCCTCCTGAGTAGCTGGGATTACAGATGCCCCCACCCCCGCCCCCACCACGTCCAGCTAATTTTTGTATTTTTAGGAGAGACGGGGTTTTACCATGTTTTCCAGGCTGATCTCGAACTCCCGACCTCAGGTGATCCACCTGCCTCAGCCTCCCAAAGTGCGGGGATTACAGGCGTGAGCCATCGCGCCCAAAGAAAAAGAGTTATTTCTGTTTGATGAAATTGACAGTCCACAAAGAAGATGGAATTATCAAGAATCTTTATGTTCTTAATAATGTAGATTTGAGATATACAGAAAGTCAAAATATTAGAGAAACAAATGAATTTACAACCACAGTGGCAAACATTAGGAAATCAGAGATGGTCATGGTCACGATTCATAAACAGCAGTTTTCAGTGCATGTATTTAGGCAGAGACATTATGCATGCATATTTAACTTGCTCTTATTTTAGAATCTATACACATTTATAAAAAGCAGCTACTGAATATGCATGTTGTGAAAACAGCTAACAAAACTAAAGTCCCATCCACTATTAGAAGACAGTTCAACGTTTATTAATAGGTTGTTGGTTATTTCTATTACACCAAAGCTTAATCTTAAAATCTAAAAGCGATGGAATAAAATCTGCTCCAGTAATTTAAAAGGATTCTGTAACCAACTTTGATTCAATTCCTGTTCATGTATAAGACACAAGCCTTAAGAGTCATTAAATTCCCATTTTAGCTGGTTGCCAGCTGTAAGTTAATATGCAGACTTTGTTGGCTTATCCTGCTCTATGCTATGCGCAGTGCTTTGAGTGTTCTGTTTTCCTTGCCTTGGATTGCCATTCCATACCAGGATTCTCATTTCCTCTGCTCCTGAGTTTTGACTGGCATAATTTGGAACTTAAAAAAAAAATGCATCTTCTGTTGTTTTTTCTCATAGCCTTCATTTCATTTTTGTCTATTTTGGATTTTTTTTTCTGCAATGCTTTCAATGTACTTTATTTCCTGTTTTTATAAGCTTTATATAACTTTAGAAAAACATAATCCAAGACATATCCTGGTTAGAATAATAACCAAGAGGTTATTATTCATGTATTTATTTATTTACTGTAACATGGAACACAGTGACCTGCAGAGTAGACACTGGGTGTGGCTGTAGAACTGTCTGTAGAGAATATTAACTAGAGGTGACTTTCCAGGGCTTTGCACCTTGGTGACTTGGGAAGGCAGGTAGCAGGATGCAGATGCAGAAAATTAACATGTATGTGCCACCTACCCTCTTACATCCAAGGCAAAAAGGATGAAATAGTTTCTTCTCTCCTTCCATTAGCCCCCATTTCCTTGTTTTTTAAATTAATAGTACTTTATTACATTCAATACAATGTATAAATCTTAAGTGTTCAGCACAATGAATTTTGACAAATACATTAAATATAAAACACTTCCAGGCCTGGCGCGGTGGCTCACGCCTATAATCCCAGCACTTTGGGAGGCCGAGGTGAGTGGATCACCTGAGGGTGGGAGTTCGAGACCAGCCTGACCAACATGGAGAAACCCCATCTCTACTAAAAATACAAAATTAGCCAGGCGTGGTGGCACATGCCTGTAATCCCAGCTACTGGGGGGCTGAGGCAGGAGAATCACTTGAACCCGGGAGGCGGAGGTTGCAGTGAGCCGAGATCACTCCATTGCACTCCAGCCTGGGCATCAAGAGTGAGACTCTATCTCAAAACAAAAACAAACCAAACAACACTTCCATCATTCTAAAAGGTTAATTCGTGCTTCTTTCCAGTCAAGTGCTGTTATACAACCAACTCCAAGTAACCACTGACCTGCTGTCAATCCCTATAGATTAGTTCTCTATGTTCAAGAACTTAATATAAATGGAATAATATTAATACATATATATTCTTTAGTTTAACCTTTGTTCATTCAGCATTTTTTTTTTTTTTTTTTTTGAGACGGAGTCTCACTCTGTTGCCCAGGCTGGAGTGTAGTGGCGCAATCTCGGCTCACTGCAAGCTCCGCCTCCCGGGTTCACTCCATTCTCCTGCCTCAGCCTCTCCGAGTAGCTGGGACTACAGGCGCCCGCCACCACGCCCGGCTAAATTTTTTTTGTATTTTTAGTAGAGATGGGGTTTCACCATGGTCTCGATATCCTGACCTCGTGATCCGCCCGCCTCGGCCTCCCAAAGTGCTGGGATTACAAGCGTGAGCCACCGTGCCCGGCCAATTCAGCATTTTTTTGAAATTTATCTATTTTATTATGTATATCAATAGTCTCTCTTTTTTTTTTGCTCAGTACTATTCCATTGTATGGATATACCACAGGTTTATCTATCCATTTTCCTATTGATGGATACCTGGGCTGCTTTAAATTTTTGCTTATTGTGAGTAAAGCTGTTATGTATGTACAGGTGTTTTTGTGAACATAATACATTCATTTCTCTTGGTATATAGTCTAGGCGTGTGATTGTTAGGCCATAGAGTAGATGAATATTCCCATTTATCAAAGAGTGGCAATAGGTTTACAAAATGATTGTACAATTTTCAGCATCCAGCAGCAATGTGTGAGAGTTCTAGTTTCTCCACATCCTTGCTAACACTCAGTAGAGTTGGTTTTCATTTTTAGCCATTCTGGTAAGTGTGGAGAGGTATCTCATTGTGGTTCTGCTTTGCATTTTTGTGGTGACTAATGATGTTGAGCACTCTTTCTTATGTTTATTGACCATTTTAATATCTTTTTTTGGTGTGTAGTGGTATCTCACTGTTGTTTTGCTTTGCATTTTCATGGTGACTAATGATATTGAGTACTCTTTCATATGCTTATTGACCATTTGAATATCTTTTTTTGTAAAGTGTCTATTCAAATCTTCAACAATTTGGGGGGGTTATTTGTGTTTTTGAGATTTCACTTCCCTTTGAAGAGTTTAAATAATTAATATGCTTTAATCTATAGCCAACTGCATGCCTGGATTGCCACAGTATTTCAAATTTGATGTCTTACTTAATAAATACAACAAACGATTGAAGTCAGTGTGTCACTTCCATTTTACAGAATAGGAGACCAAGGTTGAAACTGATTGAAAACCACCCTTGAAGTTGAAACTTTCTGACTGGAAGCATTGGGACTCTGGTGTTCATTTTCACCAGTTTTACCTGAGAATAAGGTGGAAGGAAGACATTACAGGAGAATATTCACTATCCTTGAAATTGATCTTGACTTTTTAAAAATAGTTTTTAAAAAAATATACTTTTAATTTATATTTATATATTTACGGAAAAGTTGCTAATATGGTACAGCGTTTCTATATATCTGTTGATTGTATTTATTTATTCAAATGGCTATATTGAGATATAATTCATTTACTTTACAATTCATTCATTTGCAATGTAGAATTCAGTGATTTTTAGTATATTCACATATATGTGATGTGCAACCATCACCACTGTCCATTTTAGAACATTTTCATCACCCTTTAGTTATCACCTCTCCACACCCCCATAACTCCTCTCAGCCCTAAGCAACCACTCATCTACTTCTGTCTCTGTAGATTAACCTGTTCTGGGTATTGCATATGAATTGAATCATATAATCTCTTTTGTAACTGGCTTCTTTCAGTCCTGGCTGTTTTTAACACTTGTGGCATAAGACTGCTTGTAGTCATCAAGATTCTTGTCCTGCTCTTCCTGGACACTCTGTTGACCACATTTCCAGTCCTTGTAGTTAGGTGTGGCACACGTGTCTGAGTTCGGGTGAATGCAGAGGTGATGTGAGTGTCGTTTCTAGGCCGAGTGCTTTGAAAATCAATCTGAATGAAACATCCTAATGCCCATCCTCACTTTCTTTTCTCTTACTTGGGTCCCTAAATGAGAGCAAAACCTTCTCTTTACCTCTATTGGACAAATGTTTATTATGTTAAATTAGCCTCTAAGATTTAGAAGTTGTCTATTACAGAAACTAGTCTTATTTACCTTTCCTCCTAAAACATCTCTAAAAGCCCATGTTGTGGAATACTTTTAATGTATCAAGAACTCTGTGCATTGTCTTTTTTTATTAAGGTGTCTTAGGTTGTCCACTCATCCAAGACCAGAAACGAAGAAACTTGATTCCTTTAAGATAGTGCTCCTGGATAGAGTATCAGCACACATTTTTGTTACTTCCAAGCAGTCTTAAAAATAGATTTTGTTCCTAAGCTTATACATCGTATTTAGCTGAAAAGAGTCAGAGAGAACATTCTTAAGGAATAAATCACATATATCTGAGACATTTATCAACATCCTTATAACAAATTCTTCAAGCTTAATATTGATTTCACCATCTTTGCTCCATAATCTCCCTGCACATTGGAGGCTCCGTAGGAAACGCAAGGGACAGAGCTATGTACATTGCAGGGCGTTTTGTGAATTATAAAAATCTGCTCAGTTCTAAAGATCAAAACTTCTACCCATCTGGGATGTATAAATCCTATACAGAGAATTTATGAGGGGGTTATCTTGAATTATGTGTTGGGTGTTGGGCTTGGCACATAATAAATATAAATGATCCTCACAGGACAGTAGATTAACATCCAGGGGAAAAAAGTCAGGCATCTGTGGAATTTAAGTGGGAAGATGCCCTACTCTTCTCAGACAGGAAAGAGCTTTGAACCCCCAGGAGATAGAACTCTGATCCTTGTTTTTAAGTCCCTTACTAACTCCTCCGCATGAGAGAAGAAGTGATTTATCTGCTCAGCGATCTGGAAAAGGAACTGTGTATGTTTGGTTTGCCCCCTAGATCTTCTCATTTTCAGATCTTTCTGCCCACAAAAGGGTGCATCTCCTTTGTACTGTGCTGTTAGCTGGCAATATTGTGGGAGGCCGGTGGGTGGCCAGGTGCACCAGGGGCCAAGGAATGAGTTGTCCAGGTCTGAAGGGAGCTGTTAGGAAGCCAAGTGAGAGTAGCCATGTAAGCCATGCCCTCCAGAACAACTTTGATTGGTAATAAAGTTCACACAAGTAGATTGAAACTCCTTGAAAAGGGGGAAAAACTTGCATAGAAGTTAAAATCAGCTGAAGATGGCATATAAGTAAGTGTAGTATGATGTGGGAATGAATGCAATTATATGAGAAGTGAGATGCTGCTACAGACTGGAATATTGCTGAGGATCAAGCATGGCCCTGCAGACCGTAGTACTCAGATGTGTTTAAGTTTATATACATGGAGACAAAAATGTTTCAGTTTTCCAGAAGTTATTTCTGGTCCCTTCCACTTTTTTTCCCTTCTAGTTGTGATTTCTATGTGGCATATAGGAAATGACATATTTAAATGCACAAAGAAAATCTAAGAATTTTGCCTGGATTCATAATTCTGTGTTCACAAATAATGATCTGTACTTTTGAAATTTCCATAGTACCTCAATGTCAAGGGTGTGTCATCGACAGGAGCAATATAAGAGTTGACATGATTGGGCTGGGCGCAGTGGCTCACGCCTGTAATCCCAGCACCTTGGGAGGCTGAGGCGGGTGGATCACCTGAGGTCAGGAGTTTGAGACCAGCCTGGCCTATGTGATGAAATCCCGTCTCTACTAAAAATACAAAAATCAGCTGGGCATGGTGGTGCACACCTGTAGTCCTAGCTACTCAGGAGGCTGAGGCAGGAGAACCGCTTGAAGCCCAGAGGTGGAGGTTGCAGTTAGCCAAGATTGTGCCACTGCACTCCAGCCTGGGCAACAGAGAGGGACCCTGTCTCAAAAAAAAAAAAAAAAAAAAGAATGGACATGATCTTTATTTAGTCTTTATTGTCTTTACAGTCTTCACTATATGGTTTTGCCCTATATGTTTCTCATCCAACTGTTCTTGCTCTGTAATGCATCATTCTTTAGAAAAGCAAATAAGTCAACACTTTCTAGGACATCTTCATGAATCAAAAAAAGAAAGAACACATGCTAGAATAAAGCAAATAGTAAAAGTGAGCATTGCTGTGAAGCTTGGGCATGTGAACACAATAGATGGGATTGTGAAAGCTCTTTGTTCTTCAGATGGATGTTCTCCTTCGATTTGGCTCACCAAAATCTAAGTGGCTTTACGGGTGTGCTCCACCACTCTTGGTTCTAATTTCCTTCCATCACCCAAGTGTTGGCAAAAAACTGCTCAGCCAATCATAGTGACCTTAATATACTTTAAAGAAGCACATGGAGCCAGGAGTGGTAGCTCATACCTGTAGTCCCAGCTACTTGGTAGGCTGAGGTGGGAGGATTGCTTGAGCCCAGGAGTTTGAGGCTATGGGAAGCCATAATAGTGCCACCGCACCTCAGCCTGGGTGACAGAGCAAGGTATGTCAAAAAAAAAAAAAAAAAAAAAAAACCAGCACATTGAAGTAACCTAAAGTTACAACTTCGCTGTAGTGTCTCCAAGAACAACTCCCCAGTATGCGTAATTAGTGTCACAACTGGGATGGGGCAGCTTCACTGGAGGCGGAAGTGAGCCTTGTGCCGGAAGTCCCTGGTGTCAGGCTCTGTCCTTCTGATAACCATCCTGCATGTGTAGCCCCTCTTTCTCCTCCTCTTTGTGCTCTCGGCAGGCACTGAGTTTAAGCAATTTTAAGGCTGATTCCAATGTTGCTCAAAGAGCTCAGATTCTTGCCAATCACACAGGTGTTGAGTTTTTTGAGACCCTCTTACCTTGGGCAGGGTCCATTCCATCAGCTTCCTGAGATGGGCCTGCAGGAGGAGAAGGGGAAATCTTTGGTTTTCCTTAGTGTGGTAGCATCTTCCTTTAGATAAGGGTGCTTTGCTTATAGCCATAAGATCAGGCACACATGCCTTTAGGTTTATTGGAGAATATGGAATAAAATTTAAACCTCAGAGATCAACAGTTTAGAGGCGTTGAAGCCAAAGGTATTTAATGGCTCATCAATATTCTTTAAACAAAATCTTAGATTTGGTCTTTCTATGTTGCTCAGGCTGGTCTCTAACTTCTGAGCTCAAGTGATCCTTGCACCTCAGCCTCCTGAGTAGCTGAGACCACAGGTGTGCACCCTTGTACCTGGCTATAGTATTCTCAATAAAATCATACCTCAATTTTATTTAGATTGATTTAAAAAGTAACCTAGATAACTCATCCATGCTGCCACTGGCCTGCACATTAACCTGGATAACTTTCGTGATATGGCTTTGTTATATTCCACAGAAGCAAAGATTCACCTTCTACACATCATGCAATCTCTCCAAGGGTCTAGTTTCATGGAACTAATGACATCTTTAAAGGATAGATATTTAAATAATATCTAAGGCATTTGTGTCAGACTTGGTAGTTGCTTATCTTTTATTCTTTTTTTTTTTTTTTACTAACAGAATCATATTTGTTGGATTGCCAACTAACCTACCACATATATCTACATTTACTAGTTCCTCTTTTGAGTAGAGGCAGTCATGTGGTATAGTTTCAGCCAGAGATGTTAACAGAAATAACTGAGTGGGGCTTCTGGGAAAGGAATTCCAAAGGGGATTATCTCAACTGGCATGCAGTCTTTTGCCCTTGGCCTTCTATCTTCCTATTGCCTGCAGTGGCCATTGTAATTGTTGGTTCTTCAGCAACCATTTGGGGACCATGAAGACAGCATAAGTTTGAAAACTGCGAGCTAAGGATAGAAGGAGCCTGCATCCTGATGACGTTGTAGAAATTCTACGCCAGTCATCAATTTCTCATCTCCAGACTTCTTTTAAGCCACTGTTATTTGTGTATTCTGTCATGTGGTGTCAAAACGCCATTCATAACTGATAAAATACTCAATTTTCAGATTGCTTTGCTTAGAGGTAAAACAAAAATCGAGTGTCTGGCATGAAAACATTTGTTTTGAACAAAATAGTTTTGGCAAAATTCTAACTTTAAACATTGAGGAGGGGCATACCTATTTATTTATAAATCCTATATAGCATCAAGGAAGCCTAGAAGAAACATCCTTTTGTTTGGCTTAGTTGTCATTACATGCAGGTGAAAACTGCTGTTAGTAGAACTTTCTCTGGGGGTGGTGATAGTGGTGTAATTTAGTGCAAAGAGTAGAGGTTTTGAAATCTGGCATATTTGAGTTTTAATGTAAATCTAAACTCATTATTGTATCTTTCTAAGCCTCAGTTTTCTGATCCATAAAATAAGGAAGGTCTCAAGTTAACAAGGGAGAATCTGCAAAATACCATACCAAAGGGAACCAGTGAAGTACCTGGTACTATATATGATCATTTCCCTGTATTTATGTCTTGTTTCTTATTCTTTCATCTAATAAATGTTGATTAAGCATCTACTATATGCCAGGACAGTTTTGGGTGTTCAGTTCTTTGACTCTGAGTTTGCCCTGAATGGAGTTATGGCTTATGGGCTGAGTGTTGAAAGGACTAATGCCGTATTTATTTAGTTCATTGGCACTAACCAGGGAGGAGTGAATTTCAGAGCTTCATCACAAGGTTCCACTTAAGAATCCAAATTGCAGTCTTAGTGGCATAGTGGTTTGGTGATTTTCATCCAATACCAGATGTAAGGGCTAGAGATGAGTCTGGCTGACACAGTCACTGTTTAGAAGCTGGAGTGAAACCTTGAAATTTCATCTGGAAAAAGTTGTACTTCTCCAGGAAACAGAATGGGTTTTGGTACACAGAGACCCTAAAAACTGAAATGAAATGGGGCTCACTTCCTTGTGACTCTAGCCCCCATCATATGTCCCACAGATGTGAGACCAAGTACTTGAAAATATTTCAAGTCAATGGATTATTTACAACAGGAAAGCACGGATTTTACCCAAGCCAGACCTTAAGAATTTCAGTCCATCTTTCCCAGTTACCGCTCCATGAAGTCGGTCAGTTGGGCTTTCAAATGGGCAGCAATTTAAGACTGTTCGTGAATCATGACATGAAACAAACATTTAGAAGATAGGCTTTGGGCAGGGAGAGGTGGAAAAGTACAGATACTTTAGCTTGTGAAGAATTAAATTGTTATTCATTTTCCTTATTTTATTCATCAGGACATGGGGCTCAAGGGTCTTGCAATTGTAAAGAGTAATTATGATGGTAGCTCATATTTGCTGAACATTTTTAAGTGCCAGGACTTTCTCTGGTTTATTATTATCATGAACAAGTGCCATTTAGGAAGACAAAACTTGACTTCAGCCTGTGCTTCCTTGGAAAGCAGTGCTCTGTAGTGGAAAGGATAAGTCATTGGCATCACTGAGACACGAATCTGAGCCCTGACTGTATAGCTTTCAGCACATTATTAAACGTCTGTCAACCACAATAAATTGTTCTCTATTGTTCTCTCCATTTTTCGTATGAGTAAACTGAGTCTGGAAAGAGTTGAGCCACATGCCCAAGGTCCGTAGAAGAGCTGGGGCGGGGTGAAGGGAGTCCAGTATCTGGTTCTTTCCTACACACTGTTATCGGGTAGATGTTAGGGACCTCATGGGTCATGGAGGGACAAGAAACACACCCCCTTTTACACGTGAGGAAATGAGAGCCCAGAGGGGTTGAACTGACCATTCCAGTTACTACAGGAATCAGAACTGCAGCTCAGGTATTCCCCTCCAGAGAGGGCATGAGAGGGGTGTACATGGAAGAAAACTAGCAGCTCACCAATATTTCATCTTCCATTTTTCATTTCCTGGCTCTGGAACATAAGTCAGGATAAGATCTGGATTAGATCCATTTTCCCAGTTTCCCATATATCACATTTCGACAAGATTTATGGATGTTTTCTCCTGGGCTGGAGCAAACACGGGTGGATTATGAGGTTGTGTTTACATTTTTCTCCTATCTCAGGCAGCATTATGTTAGTCTCCAGCTCCTGGCTCTGCGCCACCTGGATAAGCTTTTGCCATTTGATTCTTTCCATTGTGCACACACTCGTCCCTTCACCTTCTCTGTATCTCTGCACTTTCTTTTGTTATCAGTTACACGTTTTATGCCAGAATGGCTATGGTATCATTCTCCTGCTTTTGTTTTCTGGAGAGTATGGAGAGATTCTCTTCTAAATAGCTTTGTGTACTGGGGGATTGACATTTGTGATCTTATCTCCCCCTGGATAAAAATACTCCTTCCTCTAGTCTCTCAATTCAGAGCTCATAGTCAGTCTTTTCTCTCCTAATAGCAAATGCTTTGAGTTGTTCAGAAGTTTGCAGAACACTTCCTTTAAATCCTCTATAATGCAGAAAACATTTTTTGCTCAGAGCCCCAGAATCACGTTTTGTGGAATTTTCTTTTTAAAAATAGAGGCTAGGCACCGTGGCTCACGCCTGTAATCCCAGCACTTTGGGAGGCCGAGGCGGGTGGATCATGAGACCATCCTGGCCAACATGGTGAAGCCCCATCTCTACTGAAAATACAAAAATTAGCTGGGCATGGTGGCACGTGCCTGTAGACCCAGCTACTCTGGAGGCTGAGGTAGGAGAATTGCTTGAACCCAGGAGGCGGAGGTTGCAGTGAGCCGAGATCACGCCATTACACTCCAGCCTGGTGACAGAGCAAAACTCTGTCTCCAAAAAAAAAAAAAAAAAAAAAAAAAAAAGAACAAAGAGCAGTCGCAACTGCCAGTGCCTTGGCTCATGGCTTTTGTTGTTGTTTCCTCTTAGGCCCTAAATGGTAACCAGACACAGACTCACATTCCGTGGTCCTCAATGACACCCTCCCCATTTCTCTTTTCCTCTTGAGGTTCATTATTTTTTCCAAATTAAAACGTTCTCGTTGGAATGAGTGAGAAGAAAGAGACAGGGCAGCAGGGAGCTCCAGTTGTGCAGAGGGATTATATCTAGGGGGTTCTTCCTTGCCGGGGTCTCTGATATGATTAATTGGCCGAAAAGAGCGAGGCTTTGTAGTTTGAGGAGATCGGTTTTGAAAGGGTCTGCTCTTGTTACCCAGGACAGTGGGTTTTAAAAACAATATTTAAGATTATTTTACAGACATTTGAGAGCTTCTGGCTTTATCCCTATGTGAAGCTGCTAGTAGTTCATTTGTTTGTGCATTCATTTGTTCTGCAAATGTTGATTGCATGTTACTGTGCATCAGGTACTGTGTTGGGCCCTGAGAACATTGGGGTAAGCAAAACAGACTGGCCCCTGCTCTCTCAGATCTCACAACAAAGTGAGGGTGACAGATATTAGGCAAATAATCACATGAATAAGTGACCATCTGCACACTTACAGAAGGAGAAGAGGGTCTCCAGGATGTGCACGCTGTGTGCATGTCAGAGCAGGCTTTCTTCTGAGGAAGAGACTCCTGAGCTAAGATATGAAGAGTGAGAGTCTATTGGGTGATGGTTGGGAGCGGGTTTTGGGTGCTTTTGGTGGAGCAGGTCCCTGTTCCTGATAGAGGGAATGCTGTGCGCAGAGGCCACATGAAGGGATTAGCATGGTGCATGGGAAGAAATACACCTGGGCCAGAGAGGCTGGGTTTCTGAGTGTGAGAAGGTGAGTGGAACCACAGGGATCAGCGGGGTAGCCAGAGCCCAGTGACGGCTTGGATGAGAGATTTAGTCTTTATCTTTAGGGCCACTGTTGGTTCTACACTGGGAAATGATACGATTAAGTTTGCATTTTAAAAAGATCACTCCTGTTACAGTGAAGAGAACAGATTTTCAAAAGGCCAGAGTAGATTCATTCAATCATTCATTCACTCATGTATTCAAGAAATATTTATTGGGCTCCAACCATGGGGCAGGGACTTTTCTCTCCACAGTGGTGACGGAGTTCCTGGCTTCCCAGAACTCATATCTAGTGAGTCAGGACAGATAATAAACAAATACATAGTTTAAGAGAAAAGATAACTTCGATAGAGGTAAGTGAGTGCGGTGAAAAAAATCAACCAACAGGAATCCGACAGACAGCATGGAAGCACTGTGGTCTATGATCTCTAGTTCTACTGGGTTTTCAGGAAATGCCTTCCTGAGGAGGTGAGAGTTTCCTCCCTAGACGCAGCATTACCCCCTCCCTCCCTTTTTTTGAGCCTTGCCTAAACCAGAGCTGGTCACTTTATTAGCTCTTTACTTGCTAGTCCTCAGATGTGCTGACTGTGTACATGAACCCTTCAATCCCCCCGATTTTCCATGGCCTTTATGGAAGTCAGAGTATTTGAGCTTGAAGGAGCTTTTAGGACTTTCTGATTCAACTCCATCATTTTATAGGACACTAAGCAGAAGGCCAGAGAGGTACTGTTCAAAGAGTGAGCGGTCACCCTGTCCTAGCATCCAGGCCATCTTGTTCTGGGGCCCGAGCCTCCTGGCTCACCATTCAGCCCTCCTGGTAAGTGTGAGGCCACAGCTGTGCTCTCTGAGTCCATGGAGGCTGTTTCCAAGATACTCTTCATCCCTGGGTGCACAGGGGACTCCAAATACCTGCAGAAAGTGATTAATGGTCCTTTCCCCCACCCTGGCATCTCCTAATGCAAAAAATGTTGGACAGCAACCAATTTAATTTAGAATCCAGAAAATATCACTTTTTTTCCAACCTGGCTTATATTAGTGATATTTTTAAAATGCCCTGCAGCTCTGACGCATATTTAAGACCATGAAAGAGCATTACAAAGCTTTTGCCCTTTACAGAGTTGCATGGAATGCTAAGTCCAGAAAGAAATAAAAGGGAAATTCTCTCTTTCCCTTTGGTTTCTTAAGATTTAAAACTCAATAAGCCATTTCTTATTTAAGATTTTGTAAAAATAACTATTTTTTCCCTGTAATCGAGTCTTGTTGCCTGAGTTTTAATCTAGAACGTTGTTTTCATGGTTGAGTTGAAAATCCCTTTGGAAATCATGGTGAAACCCAAACTGAAATAGTGCTTATTGAACTAATAATTAAAGTTTCTTTACATTAGCTGTCTTAGGAGATTTCTCGTCTTCTCCCTCCCCCCGCCCTGTTTTTTTTTTCAGAAACATTGTTCTGGGAGAAAAATCCCAGTGTATCTGAATTCATCAAGTCAAAATCATAAGTCATTGAAGAAAGCATTAGGTGATAATTTTTATCCTTATGAAAAAGCATTTTATTTAATGAATTTCAGATATAGCCTACTGCTAAATAAGTTTTTTTCCCTCTTTTTAATGAGATATGTGTTTTATGTTCTTCATTTTCAGATGAAGAAATTGAAGCCCAGAAAAATTAAGTAACTTGTCCAAATCCAAACAGATGAATTAAAATCTTGATGACTGTTTAGTCGCTTGAAGACATTTTGTGTAACATTTCAGCTTCAATAAGAAGACGGGAGCTCGATGCAAGGATGTTTTACTGGGAGCCTACAGTGGAGCTTAGAAAGTCATGTTCTGGCTGGGTGCAGTGGCTTATGCTTACAATCCCAGCACTTTGGGAGGCCGAGGCCGGTGGATCGCTTGAGCTCAGGAGTTCAAGACCAGCCTGGGCAACATGGTGAAACTCCATTTCTGCAAAAAGTACAAAAAATTAGCCAGGTGTCATAAGGTGCAACTGTGGTCCCAGCTACTTGGTGGGCTGAGGCAGGAGAATCTGTTGAGCCCAGGAGGTTGAGGCTGCAGTGAGCCTTGTTGGAGTGAGACCCTGTCTCAAAAAGTCATGTTTGAATATTCTTTTGGGGCTTTTGTTTCCTCATGTTTGCTCTCAAAACATCAGAATGCCACAGAAGATTGTTAGATCTCTGGATCAGTTGAGGAAGGAAAAGCATCAGCACCTCCTCAGGAATGCCGTAGGAGGTGTGTGCTGGGATGCTCTCAACTCTGCAGCAGTGATGCACACAGCTGGAGATGTTGAAGGTCAGATGCAGGTGGTCAAGCATTTTAGTTTCCTGTGGCTACTGTAATAACTAAAGTGGCTGAAAACAACAGGAATTCATTCTCTTTCAGTTCTGGAGACAAGAAGTCCAAAATCAGTTTCACTGAACTAGAATTGAGATGTTGGCAGGACCTTGGTCCCTCTGAAGGCTCTAGGAGCGAATCTGCTCTGTGCCTCTCCCAGGTTCTAGAGGCTGCCAGCATTCCTGGGCTTGTGGCAACATCACTCCACTCTGTGCCTCCATGGCCTCATTATCTCCTCCTTTTCTGTCTGTATCAAATTTCTCCCTCCCTCCCTCTTATAAGGTACATGGGATTGCATTTAGGGCCCATGCAGGTAATCCAAGATGATCTTCCCACGTATAACTCTTTGCTTAATCCACATCCGCAAAGAGCCATTTTCCTTAGAAGGTGACATTTACAGCTTCCAGGGATTAGAACCTGACATCTCAGTAAGCCATTATTGAGCCTATCATACTGAGCCTAGATCCCTCCTGTTGGCCTCATATATTCATGGAGGACAAAGGAAAAGGTTAAAGGCCAGAGACCAGCAGAAGAGTGCATTCCTGCTTTCCAGATTCGGGTGAAATGTCATAATCAGTGTCTGGCAGAACAAAAGACCGAGGGAAAAAGCTGAAGCAATGCAAAGCCCCAGAGTGACCACAATGGCATGATTACTGCTGAGTTTGTTTATGAGAGGAAAGAAAGCAGCCATGTTGGAAAGCCTTGGGTGGTTTTCATATCCTGGAAGTTATGTAGAAATAGCTGGAGAGGAATGCATCATTCAGGAGTGTAAAACAATTTCTTGTTTAAACAGACCCCAAGGCTTGAGTGGTTAAAAAAATTCCTCCCAGAAAGTGGAAATGAAAAAAGCCCTTCAAAAGGTTATTAATGTGGCCACTTGCAGGCAAGGGAACACATCATGTGGAGTCTCTTGCTGATTTTACCCCGTGGAGACTGGTTGTGGATGACGAACGATAAAATGGAAGCATCCAGCAGTGGTAACTTAATGTTGTGGTGGGGAATAGTTTTCCTTCCTGACCTCATTCGTAAGAGGGGAATGGAGGAGGATGAAGATGCCTCATTAGTGGAAACTCTACGCTCCTGTCTGTTCACTTGCTGTAGATGAAAGAACACTCCAAGATACTGCTCCAAAAGGAACATTAGCCAAACTGGATCTTCTCTTGTAAATTTCAGAGGCATCTGTAGACATGGCTGACAGGGAAGCCTCCAAGCGATCAACTTCCCTGCCTTTCCAACACCTGAAAAGTGGCCCTGAGGTTTTCCATTGAGGTTTTCCAAATGCAGGTTGCCAGTGCTTCTGAGTGTCCCCTGGGCCCTGGTGGTTGTTTTTAGGATAGAAAATACTTTTCTCTTACATGGCCACCTGCCCTCTCTCCAAGTTCTGGGGCTTCCTGAAAGCCCAACTGCCTTACCTCTTTTCTCCTCCTCAACCATCATACATTATTCTTATGATGAAGTATGTTCCAGAAATGGTGTTCAGACAAAAATTGTGACCAGGTTCAGTTATCCAACACAACACTGAAAGCTGCTGATTCTAGAATAGAGGTGATTAGGATGATCATTTATTTGGCAATATTATGATCAAAGATGAATGAGTAGACTAGAAACTGTTTAAATGGCTTCTTCAGCACCCTCAGGTCAATGACTTAGAGCTTCCATCCTGTGTGCTGTGGGTCACTAAAATCTCTCCATCACCTGCCAGTTCCATTCTGTTAAATGAATATTAACAACTTTGGTATATCTTGTTAAGGGCTCTGCAGCAGAGCAATCTCTCTTACTAAACTGTTGGAGCACACCATTGCATATGCATTTTTTCCCCTTTGCCAAAGGCAACTCTATCTAGGACAACTCCATTCCATCCATTCCAGGGCATGATGCATAGCAAAACGGAGCAGTCCTGTGACTCCATGCCCTGTCAGTGACAGCTCCAGACAAGACCAGACTCATGGACATGGTGGTGTTTGACCCTTTATTTCTCCCAGGGCTGCACTGTGGAAATATTATTCCTATTCTATCACATAAATGCCTTTTTATCTCTGCCTTTTCAAATAACCAAGTAATTGAAGTGCAGTTGTCTCCCACATTACGTAGGACATTTTTACTAGCCTTGATTATATTTCCATTAGACTTGGTGTAGCTGACTTAGTAACTAGGCCTAGGACAGCAGTGATGGATTTGTCTGATGGTCAGTCGTTGAGTGTGAACTCATTGAAACCTTCCAAATATTTGAAATTTTTCTAGATTCAGTTTGGACTCTATGTTTGCAGTGAAGCCATCTTTTAAATTCTCTGCCCTAAAGTGACCTTTTACTCTATGAACAACTCATGCTCAACAGGGCAGAGACATAGTATGACCTCCTCTCTTCTCTACAGCAGCATATTTACCTGCTAGAATGCCAAAGAACAGGCAAATTTCTGCCCAGTAGAGTGATTTTCAGTTGATGAGATTCAGTGGGGACACATGTACCTCCTCATGGGAGAAACAGTGATGTCTCTGGAGGAGTGTTCACAGAGTAGAAAAGTATATTCAACATAATTAATTTTTTCTCAAAATAAATAGCAAGAAGTAGAGGCTTTCCAAATCTCCTAGATGATAAGGGATCATGGATAACAGAAAATAGAGTGGGAAAATGTTATGGGGCACAGCGACCATATGCCCATGTGTCCCAGTTTATACCTGTTGTTCAGGAATAATTATTTATAGTACCCCTTTTATTCTTCAAGTATTTGTTTAGGCATTAAATTATATGATTACCCTAGTTAAACAGCTTGGGAAGTACTCATCTGATAGGATCTCCAAAAAAGTTCCGGTGGAGTCCATTTTTGCATTGCTGTAAAGAATACCTGAGAGTGGGTAATTTATAAAGAAAAGAGGTTGATTTGACTCACAGTTCTTCAGGTTGTGCAAGTCTGGCCCCAGTATCTATTGAGCTTCTGGTGAGACCTTAGGAAGATTTTTCTCATAGAAGAAGGAAAAGGGGCAGCAGGCACATCACATGATGAGGGAGAGAGAGAGGGAGAGGAAGCAAGAGAGAGAGAGGAGGGGTGTCAGACTCTTTTAAACAACCAGCTCCCCTGTGAACTAATAGAGTGAGGACTCACTCATTACCACAAGGACAGTACCAAGAAATTCATGAGGGATCTACTCCTATGACTGAAACACCACCTGTCAGGCCAACTTCCGACATTGGAGGTCACATATCAACATGGGGTTTGGAGGGGACACATGTCCAAACCATATTAGCTCCTGAAGTTGTCCTCAAATTCAAGGTGCAATGTCTGAGAAGAGAGTTTGTGTTAACAGAATGGCTTCCCAGCAAAATAAGTTTTGGTCATGCATGTTTTACAGGAGAGATCAACTGTGTTTGGAAGAGATCAGATAGTGTTTATGAGCACATTGCATGCCGTAATTCTGAAGAATCCAGAGGTAAAAGATATTTTACAAGAAACAAATATAGTTTTTGTGATGGAAGCATTTAGATGTCACTATGAAGAGGAGTGATGGAAATTCATAGCAAATATAAGGTAGGAATAGAAATGCTCAAAAAATCTATTAGGTGCTTTTTTTTTCCTGACACTTTGGATATCTCCTCTTTAATAATGTTCTTAATTACCATTATCTTTATATTGTACAAGGTAGACAAATTGATTCTAACTTGGTTCTGGCTTCCTTCTTCTGCAAAGAGAGGGAGAAATAGCTGAAGGTGAAGCCTTGTAAGTTTGTTGCTCCTACATTCGTTTGGGTCACACGGCGGCTTCTCTCTTGGTTATGTGGAGGGCTTGGATTCTTCTAGCCCAAATAAAACTTGGCCACATACCTTTGCTCAACATGCACTAACCTGGGGGAACAATATGTTGTAACACAAGTTGCAATTAGTCATTATTTTTTCAGTTCCTGTGTGAGAAACTATGATTTTAACAACCAAAACAACAACAGCAGCACCAAAACAAGATAAATGTGTGCAGCAAATTTCCTTAAATGAGCATTGCCAGTATATTTTTCTCTTGCTAAATAACCTCCTCCTGGATCTCAACATATTATTCCCCGCCCTCCCTCATTTAACTCGTAATAAGGGACAACCCTTCCATAGCAACTGTCAGGAGACCACCACAGCCTGTGAGAGTCTCCAATGGACAATGGTTGTCTCGTTGAGACTCTTCCTGGTGTGTTCAGAAAAACCTGTACTTTTTTTGTTTCAATTAGTTTTATAGACATTTCAAGCTGGGGCCTGCATTTTTTTGTGGTAAGCTCACCCCTCAGCACTCCCCACGGGGCTCACTAACCTTGGCTACCTTCATCGTTTATGGGAGTTGAGCTGTGCATGCTTGAGACTGCCATTTGTTTCTTCTTGCATTGAAATAACTTGCTTTTCTCTTTCAGCAAGCCTGGAGTTCAACAATTTGAAACTGCTTCACACCAAGAGCAGAGAAACTCGCTCTATGGTTATCACCTCAGAGAGATACAATACCCAAAACCTGAGAACATTCGCCTTGTTTTGTTGGAGTCAAAACATCTGCCAGGTTATCTGTCTTCAGTCAACATGGCTCACAGAAATCCATGCTGAATTATTTTCTAGGAAGTTGGGTCTTGTTGACAGTGGAGTTAAATGTTATTCATGTTAAAGTGAGTCTTTAAGAAGATGGCCGGCTGTATTTCTACATAGTTTTGACATCTGTCTTCATTTTTCATTTTTCCTCTAAGATGTTCTGCACATATTTGTCAATTTCTGTGGTCTGACTCAGAGCACCAGAAGTGTGGGTAAGTATCAAAAGAAAAATTCTTTGAGAATTTCTTTGCTTATTCCCTGTTCTTCTGGTAAATGAATGCCTGAAAAGAGAAAGCAGTCAGTTATCTCGGTTTGGTTCAGGGTAACAGGAAAGTTGCCCTGGATTAAACATTTCTGTCCTATTGGCCTGCTGGGGCACTTAAAAATCCCAATCTTTAGACCACACTCTCTTAATTGTGGCATGTGGGTTTCTAGGAGTTGTAATTAAACAACCCACAGAAGGTGATTTTACAGTTTCAGCTTTTTTTTTTTTGAGATGGAGTCGTGCTCTGTCGCCCAGGCTGAAATGCAGTGGCACGATCTGGCTCACTGCAACCTCCGCCTCCTGGGTTCAAGTGATTCTCCTGCTTCAGCCTCCCAAGTAGCTGGGACTACAGGTGCCCACCACCATGCCTGGCTCATTTTTGTATTTTTAGTAGAGACAGGGTTTCACTATGTTGGCCAGGCTGGTCTTGAACTTCTGACCTCAGATGATCTGCCCGCTTTGGCTTCCCAAGTGCTGGGATTACAGGCATGAGCCACTACGCCCGGCCTACTGTTCCAACTTTTCATTGTGTCTTCCTCTCCTTCAGATTCGGGCCCTTTGGCCAAGCATAGTGACAACTGATTAAGGCATAGCAGGCCTCTGTCAAGCTGCTAATCAAGTTATGGGGCAGTAGGGGCCAACATGCACGATGCCAGCAGCAACCCAGGAATCTACCCACAGGTTAACCTCAGACTCTTAGGAAGACTCTGGGGCACAGGATAATACAAGGAAGAGGGAAAGGGTAGTGAGAAGGACCTGCATCACTCCTCATGTAATTTTCCCTTGTGTTGTCCAAAAAGAGTGTAGACAGGGTTTGTAAAAATATCCACCTGAAAACCATGAATGCCTTTATCTGTTGTTTAAAATTTACTTTCAATTTTTTTGGTAACAACTTTATTGACATGTAATTCCTATACTCTACAATTTACTCAATGAAAGTATGCAATTAGATGGTTTTAGCATATTCATTCACAGAGTTGTTTAACCATCATTTAGGAATTTGCTTGCCTCGCTATCCTGCCATTTCCTCTCTCTGGAATGTTCTTACACCAGTCATCGACTCTCCCATTTCATCATTTAAGTCTTTGCTCAAATGTCACATCCAAGGTGCTTAGCGCTCTTCCCTTACCAAAACCACCACTCCACTCATTCTCCTGCTTCCCTCCTGCTCTAGTGTCTGGACAGCACATCCCCCTCTGCCATGTTCTCGTTTGTCACCTGCCTGTGGTCCTCAGCTCTTCCAGGGCAGGATGTTTTTCAGGACGTTTGCTGCTGCCCCAGTTTCCAGGCTGGTGCCAGACTAGAATTAGGGGCCGGGAGGAGAAATGGAGGGGGCTGGCTGTCCTCTCTGCACCCAGCCCTTTGGAAGAGGGAAAGAGACTGGAGCCCTAAACAGACAGGGCTGGCTCCCTACAACTTGCTACTGGGTTGGCCAGGAACAGATGCTGCCATAGTCACCAAGTATTGGCTGAGGTGAAGTGCAAGGAAGCTCAGCATGGGCCTGTGGGAACTTGAGCCACATAAATTTCTGTGTGAGTCCAAGAAATTATTTGCCATCTCTGAATGTCTTTAAAATGAGGACATTGGATCTCTGGCTCCTTGTAGTTCTGACACTGGAGTTCTGATGGAATTCTTTGATCACGTGTAATTGAACAAATGCAGTTAAGGTGTCCCAGAGCACTTTCTTTGATGGATCCCATCTCTCCAGCTACCTTTGCCATATTAAGCCGCTTATTTGTCCTCCCTCCTCTCCACGCCCAACACACACGCTTTTGTAAAGGTAGAGTTTTCTAATGCCCGGGGTCTGAGATCTATACGGCAGGAGAAGGGCAAAATAGAAAGTGTGCTTTGGGTGTGCTATTTGAGCTGGAGCTAAATTTGAGTAAAAGCTTTGTCTGTGAGTTTACAAACATACAATTAAGGCTCTCACAGTTATCTAAATCCACTTTCTTGCCTTATAATTTTATGGTTAGAAGCATTACAGTTGTTTTTAGATTTTCATTATAACTGCAGTAGCCACAGACGGAACCAAATAGCGTTTGTTTATTTGTGTGACAAATTATGCCCCTCAGCTAACTATACTGTGTAATTTGTATTGGGTGTGCATTTTGAGAAAGAAGTATACATTGGTCTGAGGGTCTTTTCTTCTCTTTCCTCTATCTTCTTCCCAAAGCAGTGCTGATAATAGAAAATTGGAAAATAAAAGGCACATTTGTGTACTACACACACGCTTGAGTTCAGATTCCACTCCCCACCGTTGTAGCTGGGTAAACTTGGGGAAGTCAGCTTATTTCCTTAATTTTCTTTTCACATAGTGAACTTCTACATTTTGTTCTTTTAAAATACATTATTTACAGATTATCAGTAAAGGAAGAGTAATTTAAAGTATTAGGAACTTCAGGCCAGGAGCAGTGGCTCATCCCAGCACTTTGGGAGGCCGAGGGGGGCAGATCACCTGAGGTCAGGAGTTCAAGATCAGCCTGGCCAACATGGCAAAATCCCATCTCTACTAAAAATCCAAAAAAATTAGCCGGGCGTGGTGGCACATGCCTGTGGTTCCAGCTACTAGGGCTGCTGAGGCAAGAGAATTGCCTGAACCTGGGCAGTGGACGTTGCACTCCAGCCTGGGTGACAGAGTGAGACTCCATCTCAATTTTAAAAAAATAAACAAATAAATAAACTATTAGGAACTTCAGTGTCGCTTGAAGGTTGACTAGAAATGAAAATCATTTCTGATGACTTAGGTACTTCCCAGCTGTGAAAACTCCTGTAATTAGTCAACTCTGCCTCTCTGCTTTTTCTTTAATTTGTTATATTTTTTATTGTGGAAGAATACATGTAACGTAAAATTGACTTTCCTAACCATTTTTAAGTGTGGAATCCAGTGGTATTCATCAAGTTGTGCATCCATTACCTCCATCCATCTTCAGGACACTTTTCGTCGTGTAAAACAGAAACTCCACACTCATGAAATAATAACTCCCCATTTGTCCCTGCTTCAAGCCCCTAGCAACCACCATTCTCCTTTCTGCCTCTCTGATTTTAACTCTTCTAGGTACCAGGTATAAATGGAAGCATACAGGATTTGCTTTCTGTGACTGGTTCTTTTCATTTAGGTTCATCTATGCCATAACCTGTGTCAGAATTTCCTTCCTTTTAAAGATTGATTAATACAATATTCCATTGTGGTATATCTACACTGCATTTTGCTTATCTATTCATCTGTCAGTGCAGGCTTGGATTGCTTCCGTGTTTTGGCTATTGTGAATAATGCTGCCATGAACGTGGGTGTACAGATATCTCTTTGAGGCCCTGCTTTCTATTCTTTTGGGGATATACCCAGAAGTAGCATTTCCATATCATATGGCAACTCAATTTTTAATCATTTGAGAAACCACTGTACTGTTTTCCACAATGGTTGAACCATTTCTTTTTTGTTTGTTTGTTTTTAACTTTTATTTTAGGTTTTGGGGTACATGTGAAGGTTTGTTACACAGGTAAACTCATATAATGAGGGTCTGATGTACAGATTATTTCATCACCCAAGAATTAAGCCCGGTATCCAATAGTTATCTTTCCTGCTCCTCTCCCTCCTCCCACCCTCCACCTTCAAGGAGGGTCACTGGACGTTGCGCTCCCGCCCTGGAAACAGAGCAAGACTCTGTCTCAATTAAAAATAAATAAATAAACAATGTATTAGGAACTTCAGTGTCACTTGAGGGTTGATTACAAATGAAAATAATCTCTGATGACTTAGGTATTTCCTAGTGATGAAAACTTCTGTAATTAGTCAACTTATTGACTAATTACAGGGTCTGTTGTTTCCTTCTTTGCATTCATAAGTTCTCATCATTTTGCTCCCACTGAGTTGCATTTGAGTTCAAACAAGGTAATTTCTGAACTCCTATTGCAAGTTGCTAAATGCTATCTAAATATCTACTAGAAATGATTAGAATGATGGTTAATAAGTGCTATATTTCACATCAGGTTAAAATTTCTTCCAAGATATCTTTCTTTTATCTGCATGTATAGAATTTAGATCTTAGCATGAATGGAGATGAATTTATTTCCATCTGTCATTTGAGATACTCTATGTGAACAAGGACCACTGTCAGTCTGGCTGACCATGTACAATATCAGATAACAAAACCTTGAAGACTTATATTGGGAGTCCATGCTTTTATTTAGTCTTTTCTGGTCCTTTTAAGCAGTCAACAAATTTGCACTGAGACCTTGCTGCCTGTGAGTGTCCGGTGATTTTTGTCCATTGACGATTTTAATCCTTAGTTGCTACTTTTTTCTTTGGTTTCAAAGAACCACACGTGGCAAAAAGTGGCAATGTCTTAGGAAGTGGTTAAGCTGAGTTTATAAAAAAGGAATTGAAAATATGTAATACATTTAAGCAATTTGAATTGATTAGGAACTTGGATGGGGGTAATGCTTCAGTTTAATACAACTCAAGAGTTCTAGATAAATCTGTCAGTTCTTTAGATGAAGCCTAGTTTGTTCTGGATTCCTGCTGAGATAAAATGATCATAAATTTACAAGTAAAGAATAATGTAAATACCTTAATGTCAAAATATTGCTTTACAGTTCATACAATACTTCTCAGTAAGTTGTACCCTGAGAGATCTTGTTTCTGCTACATACCAGCTGATGACCTTGACAATGACTGTCAGGCTTGTGGGCCTTAATTTCCCCCACCTTGGTAGGGTAAGAGGGGTGGTCTGGGCTCATCCTTCCAGCAAAGCTCCGTCTAGCTCAAAAAATCTACAACTCTGGTAACTTCCACATTTATTCTCTCTGCTTTGTAGATTAGAAATCAGAGGAGATGTGAGTCTCTCATGATTGGATAGACTGATTTAACTACAATTCTTAGAAAAATATTAATGCCTTTCTTCCTCCATTCCCTGTGTTTTGGGCTCCTGCTGTGAGTCGGGCCTTCTCTAATGCTGAAGACACAGAGTGAAGAAGGTTGCTTCTGCCTCGGCCTCCTCCTGGGCTCTGGGGTGAGCCGCTGTCCTGGATTGCTCTGGACCTAGGGGCTTCCTGCCCAAACTGGGAGAGCCCCAGGCAAACTGGGATAAGTTGGTCACTCCAAGTGGGAGATACTGAGCATAAATGAGTTTTTTTTTTTTTTTAAAGTGAACAGTTTCAGACAATGGCCAGTGTTCTGTGGGAAGCCCTCAGGATGATGCAATGCTGAGCATTTTGGGGTGGGGGAGGTGTTGGTGAGCTAACAAGGCCTCTGAGGAGACCACGGATATGCTCCAGGGAAGAGGGATAAGGTGGAGACCTGGTGAGAAAGAAGAATGTTTGAGAAATAGATCAGTGACCAGGATGACCCCTGTGAGCAAAATGGTATGTTCTTGAGGGAGGGAGAGGTAAGGGCATTGTGGGTCTTAGTAAGGATCCTATACAATAACAATAGCTACTGTTACCTTCTGGCACTGCATTTATTTCATTACAACCAATTCATAATCACCCATTTTACAGATAAGAATACTGAGACATACAGGCTTTAATGAATCGTATCTAACGTCATGCAGCTTGCAGATGGTAAAACCAAGATTTCAACCCTGATGTTTTGGTGCAGAACTCACCGTTGTCCTTAACTGCACTCACCTGAGGGGAAGCCCCTTGGCCACCGCAAAGGTGTTCCCATCCCTCCAAACTCTTCATCCCCACCAGCACTCACAATCACTCAGGAATAAAGACCAGCTTTGTCATTTGCAGTTGCAGTTTTCACTGAGCCAGTAACAGCGCTGGGGGAGGCCTCTGCTGCTTTTGTGGCTTGGTTCCAGTGCTGAATGGGGTTAGTTATAGGATGGCTTAGAAATAGTCACTCTGTGTGTAATCAGGTCACTTCACTGCAAAAACATTTTTGTTTCCGCTTCCTTCCTTTTCTGGATCTTATCCAGGGAACAGTGTCTCTGACCTTCTAAGCCACAAAGGCCAGAGATAATGGGGCACAGCAGGTCGACGTAGTGAAAGGAGGGGAGAGTCCGTGGTCAGGATGCGCGTGTGGGCGCGCACACACACACACACACACACACACACACGCGCAGGGAGACAGTCACTACCCAGGGCGTACGTCATAACATATGCTTAGAAAAATACTGCTAAGAAATACACAGAAACTTTCCTAGTATCTAATTCTCTTTTGTGTGTCTGAGATCTCCCTTCGGGCTCAGAGTAGAGTGGAGGAGATGGGCATTCACTCTGGGCAAGTGCACAGAAAAGCACGTGAAATTCCTCCCCTTCTTGTCCTCATCCTTGTCCTTGCAGCTCACATCCAGCGCCGGCCTGGGCTTCTGTGGTCTGTGTTGACTCCGATTGCCTTGCCAGATGTATAGGCAGTGTTGAGACTGGATTGGTTACAATTTCTTTCAAATCTGCTTAAGAATGAGAGAGACCTTCTTCTATAGGGGAAACATAATGTGTTCTACTTGATTAGGGCTGGAGGTAAAAAATAAAAGCTATATGGAAAATTCAAAAGATTTAGGTTTTTATTCTAAATTTTTAAACTTACCTATGAGAGATTTGATGGAAAATAATGAACCCTAAAAAAATATTTTCCAGAATCAATCATGATTTTTTCATGCATATAATGTTGGTTTAAGGCTTGGGAATCAAGAGAAAAGTGCAGAAAGAATGTCATATGTTTCGCTTTACAACTTTCCTATTGTTTGCGTTTCACACTCAAATCTCTCTTCCATTATTCTTTGACTTTTATAAATCTACTGAACATAGATTCTGTATAATTACAGATGGCTCACGTGTATTAGAATTATGTTAATAATGAAAATGCTGTTGATTAGTAATCAAAGACAGATTTTGTAAAGAGAGAGAAGGAGGCGAGGAAAGGTTTGGGGTTCAGGAAGGAAAGCCTAACTTCCTTCCTCATCATTCTCCCACAGCTGCAGGGTTTTCCAGGTTACTGTGGCCAGGCTGCAGCCCTGTCTATGCAGTGATGTGGGGGTTGTGTTCTCTCTTTTTTCTGGTAACAATTTTCCCTCCCTCCGTTGCCCCTGTGGACACTGATGTTTGTGTCTCAGTTGGCCCTGGGGTGTGGTGGTGCTGCTATGAGGAGCACTGGTCACAGCTGGCCTGCATCCTCAGCAGGTCCCCAGGGTGACTTTAGGCACATCACTTAACCTCTCTGAGCCTCAGTGTTCTTACAAAAAGAAGATGCAGTAACAGCCCCAAAGTGTGGTTAGGATTATTTTAAATATCTCATGTAAAATGCCCAGTGTACATCAGGTGTCCGGCCATCAGAGGAACTCAATGATTTTGATTATTATTATAATTTTAAATCTTGACTGTTGATACAAAGTAAGAAACAAATGAAGTCAAGGCCCCAGGGCACTGCGTTTGAGCCTGTTGGGGCTTGGTGTGGTTCCAGGTGTGGCAGGAGTGCTGGGGATGAGCGGGCGCCTGGCTCCAGCCTGCCCTCCCCTTGCCCCATCTTGGCACTGTGGCAGCTGGCAGCTGGGTTCCCAATCAGGCACCGAGAGGCTATGTGTTCCTCTGTCATAGGGCACGTCCACCTCTGGTGTGTGTTTAGCCTCAGGCAAATCTTGAACTAAGTCTCAGTGTCCTGAGAAAAAGAACACTAGACTCAGAAGTAGAAGAAATGGGGCCGAGCGTGGTGGCTCACGTCTGCAATCCCAGCACTTTGGTAGGCCGAGGCGGGTGGATCACCTGAGGTAGGAGTTCGAGACCAGCCTGACCAACATGGTGAAATCCTGTCTCTACAAAAAATACTAAAATTAGCCTGGCATGGTGTCACATGCCTGTAGTCCCAGCTACTCGGGCAGCTGAGGCAGGAGAATCGCTTGAACATGGGAGGTGGAGGTTAGAGTGAGCCAAGATAGCACCACTGCACTCTAGCCTGGGTGACAGAGCAAGACTCTGTCTCACAACAAAACAAAACAAAACAAAACAAAACAAAACAAAAGATATAGAAGAAATGGGCCCTAGTCCCATTCACAAGTCACCTTGGATGAGCCATTTCAGAGCATGGGTTCCTTTAATAGAAAGTTTACATTTTCATATATGTCTTGTGGTTTCCGAAGGGAAGTTAAATAAGAGAATATTTGTGTGAAAATACTTTGCCTACTCAAATAATAATATCAGTGATCATAGAGGTTTTTGGTTTTTTATCTCCCCAGGGCTCAGTATTCCCCTACTATCTGCTTACTGCCTTTCCAGATCCTCCCTTAAAATGCTTTGCTCAAACCTGTTACATCTTCAAGTTTTTTCAGCTTTCTCATCGCAGGTTCCATTCCTAATTCATGCACATAATCTGCCATGTGTAGACACAGGCACACACTCATTCAACTTGTCCCATAATCTTTAGGGTCTTGCTCCCTGTTACTTAGCCTGAAGAGTAGCCTGACAATATTTTCAGAGCTACTGATGGGTTGACGTAACCCAAGACTGCCTGTGGTAGAGAATACTGCAGACTAGGGTTTGGCCAGTTTTTTTCAGTCAAGGGCCAGGTGACTAGGACAGAGTTTTGGAGCAGATGAAGGTTTTGATGCCCCCTCTCTTCCGCCCTTCCGTGACTGAGTGTCTCAAACTGGAGGTGCAGGTGGGGCTGTGTAGAGGCTCCCTGAGGAATGCAGGAGGTTGTTGAGCTGTTGATTGGCCTGAGGTGGCTTGAAGGATGGAAATTTACAAGTCGGCCGAGAGCCTTCTCTCTGCCAAGGACTGATTCAGAGTTCAGGGATTAAGCCTCTGGCATGGGGATTAAATTGGGATCTCACATGCACAGATCCCACGGGCACCAGACGCTGGGTTGGGTCTGGCACACGCACTGTTGGCTCTGAGAAGCCCCTCAACCCCTTGTGGCCATCAAAGTAGAGAAGTGAGTGGTCCCCCTTTTCTGCATTTAGCCTTGATCTGAGATGAGAACATTCATTGGAAACAACCAAGGAGCATGAAGGAATTTCTTCCCAAGGCCAAGAGTGATGAAACGGCTGAGTGTTAAATTTTCAGTGGGGATACAGAGAAACATGGGCACAAAACTCAGTTTCATCCCCATGGCTTTGTTCCACTGGCTCTATCACGCTGCTTCCTGTGGGCCCGGAAAATGTTCCCCACTTTCCGAAGAGCTGTGTCTTTGCTCAACATCCACATCCCAGCAAACGGGCTCCATTTCAAAAGAGGCTTTTGATCACTCATTGTCATTGTTGAACCTCTTGTTGCTGTCAGTCATCAGTAAACAGTGCTCTTAGAAAAGCCCTAAGTAGGAGAGGTTGAAGACGATACCTCTGGGCTGGCACAGCTTTTTGTTTTGCACATGCGGAAACTGAGACTGGGAGTGGAAGGTGAGCAGTTCAGAGTTAAACAACTAATTCGAAGTGAGTTGAGAACTGGAGTCCAGTCCTCTGGGCTTCTGTTCCAGTGTTCATGAGACAGAAGGGAACCGCTGCTCTGTAATGATAAGGGTCATGGGGTTACAGGCACCAGTGGTTGATCTGAAACTGTATCACAGAAAGAAAAAGAATTTGTTTTTGCTTTTTATCCTTGAGAGGTAAAGAAGTTTTTCCCACCTCTTGTAGATCTAACCTCATCAAATCATACAAAATCAATTTTTGTTTACTTGCATGGAGATTATCTTTTCATACTCATGTATCAGTCAGCATAGGCTGAGTTACATTGTGGTAACAAATGACCCCCAAACCTTAGTGACTTTCAAACACAAAGTTGGATTTTTCACTCCTGCTATAAGTGTGTTGGAAGTTGCTGAGTTTCTGCTCCTTATCTCCTTACTCCAGGACTGAGGTGGACAGAAATCTCTGAATTTCAGGGTTGGGAAATTGTGAGCTGTGGCAGAATCTGGCCTGCTATTATTTTTGTTAATCAAGTTTTATCGAAAGATAGACACGGTTATTTGTTTATGCACCATTTTCTCACCACCACAACAGGATTAAGTTGTCATAATAGAGGCAGTATGGCCCACAATGAGGATAATCTTTACTTTCTGACCTTTTACTGAGCAAATTGGCTTATCCCTGGTGTATCTGAAACACGGTGATTTGTGGCAGAAGGAAACCAGACAGAGCAAACTGTAGGCTGGTTCTCAAAACTTCTGCCCAGAAGTGACACATGGTTGTTTCTACTCACATTTCTTGCACTAAAGCAAGACATGTGACATGTGGCCCCTCTTGATGTCAACAAAAAAGGGGCAGGAAATCAGCTGATTCCGACATAATTTGTATTTTATTTGTTATCTGTGTCTGTATTCTTGGTTGCAAACAACAGAAGTGTACTGTGTTTAAAGAGAAGGAAGATTTATGTAAAGGTTATCAGGGAATCATGCACTTGAGAGGAAGGCTGAAGAAGGGGCCTCTGTGGGGTGCAAGGACACAGAGCCACAGTCCCACTGGAGAGACGGCCTCTGTGAGCTTGCCCTCTGGCATTGCCAGCAGTGACCCTTCTCCACAGCACTGCTTGTGTCTCTGAAGCCACTGTGGCCCTCTGGCATTGCCAGCAGTGACCCTTCTCCACAGCACTGCTTGTATCTCTGAAGCCACTGTGGGTAACTTTAATTGAACCTTAGCCTGGATGTTACTCCCTCAACATTCAAAGTGCTGGGTGGGTGCTGTTTGTTGACCACATTTAAAGCATGTGGCCATGTCCTAGCTGCTGGGAGGGTTGGGGAAATGAATAGCAAGACTTTTTCATCTTGATAGGAGGAAGGGGCCCTGCTTTCCCTAGAGACTTAAAAGCGGAGGAATCTCATCGACATAAGAGGCCACTCTGGGAGGCCTGGGAAGCCTAGGAAGCCCTGTCATTGTTCACGCAAATGGTCAATTGCTTGCAGTTGGAAGCTGGGTGAGAAGTCTGGCAAAAAGTCGGTATTGCTTGTGCTTCAACTTCTTAAATGACATTTTCCTACAGGACACCTTCAGCAGGCAGCCTGGAAGGATCAGAAGAAGATGGGAGAACTTCTTTCCTGCTGGTCACTAAAGAGCCAGAATGACCTTTGTTACCTGGACTTTTCCTTTTCTCCTCCTTATCATTGTTCCATCCCCACTAAGACCTCCATTATTTTGGAAATATTAAGTTAGAAATCTAGTCATGGCCAGCACGAGAGAGGGACAGGGATGCATACAGGAATCAAACTGAATATATTTTGTGCTTTCATTCCCCATAGGTACTTCTGCTGCTGTCAATCATTGGGACTGGATTATGTCTAAGCATCTTCAACTGCACAGGGGTAATTTGAAAAGTTGAGGAGTGGTTTGCTTTTGAAGAGATAAGCTCATATAATGCAGAATCCAGCCTTTATGGAGATCAGGGGGTCCCTCCAACCATGGCCTTCACAAATGGCCTTCAACTGTACCGCTTGGGTTCATATCCAAATGAAATTATTAGTCTAAATAATTGAAAGATAATAATATCTATTATACATTTAAAAACCTGTATCCCCTTCCAGATCATACACCTACAAATTCATGTTTTAAACTAATCTTCCATGTGGCGAGTGACACAATTATATTGCGTCATACTTTTTTTGCATTAAAAATATTAACTTGTGGCTGGGCATGGTGGCTCATGCTTGTAATCCTAGTACTTTGGGAGGCCCAGGCAGGTGGATCACAAGGCCATGAGTTTGAGACCAGCCTGGCCAATATGGTGAAACCCCATCTCCACTAAAAATACAAAAACTAGCTGGGCGTGGTGGCGCCTGTAGTCCCAGCTACACGGGAGGCTGAGGCAGGAGAATTGCTTGAACCCGAGTGGCGGAGGTTGCAGTGAACTAAGATCATGCCATTGCACTCCAGCCTGGGCAACAGAGTGATACTCTGTCTCAAAAAAAAAAAAAAAAAAAAAAAATTAACTTCTGGCCGGATGGGGTGGCTCATGCCTGCAATCCCAGCACTTTGGGAGGCTGAAGTGGGCAGATCACCTGAGGTCAGGAGTTCAAGACCAGCCTGACCAACATGGTGAAACCCCTTCTCTACTAAAAATACAAAAATTAGGCGCGCGTGGTGGCGGGCGCCTGTAATCCCAGCTACTAGGGAGGCTGAGGCAGGAGAATCACTTGAACCCGGAAGGCAGAGGTTGCAGTGAGCCGAGATTGTGCCACTGCACTCCGGCCTGGGCAACAGAGCGAGACTCCATCTCAAAAAAAAAAAAAAATTTAACTTGTTTGATGCAAGTATTTTAACCTCAATTTTTAACCCCATTTTAGTATTCCTTTTTTGTGTATGTATGAGTGTAAAGCCTCAGAATATGGATGTGGCCTGGAAAATTCTTGGCGTTTAATGCTTTCCTATCTGAGCTGACTAGAGAGAAGAGATCTGGATTCTCTAAAGGACATGAAGCCCAGGAGCAGGCAGAGCTAGTGTGATGTTAGAATTGGAAGTCAGGGGTCTAAGGACTTGAAAGTCTTATTTGTCAGGATTGAGTGTGGATGTGGATTACAAATGACTGCCTTGTACCCAATCAATGGTGGAAGGCTTTCCAAAGTGCCAGACACCGGATGGCTTGTCGCTGCACTCATTTGGACATACCTCATGAAAACCATCTTTTTATTTTTTTATTATACTTTAAGTTTTAGGGTACATGTGCACAACGTGCAGGTTTGTTACATATGTATATGTGTGCCATGTTGGTATGCTGCACCCATTAACTCGTCATTTAACATTAGGTATATCTCCTAATGCTATCCCTCCCCCACCCCACAACAGGCCCTGGTATGTGATGTTCCCCTTCCTGTGTCCATGTGTTCTCATTGTTCAATTCCCACCTATGAATGGTTTGGAAGACCATCTTTAAAGTCTCCACTGGTTATGTCAAACATGTTCAAAAATGACTAAAAGAAGATAGTGCATCTGAAGTTGGTGTTTTGTCAGCAGGTCCCCATGCTGTATGGATCGCATGGTTTTTGTAAGATGGTGGCTGGGCACTGGAGGCAGGGCTGGATCCCAAGGGTCAACAATGACGCAGCAGCCTTCCTACGGCTGTATAATGTGCCATGGCTGGGACAGGAGAGGGCAAGCTCAGGCTAAGTGAGATCCCAGGTTCCCAGGTGGGAGCAGGACAGCTGACTGGCAAGACAGCCAAGGGTCCCAAAAGGAGTGGAGTAGAAACAGGCAGGGAAAGGGGACCGCAAGGGGGCAGACTTTTCTTCCTCAGCTCTCTTAGCTTGTAGGGCTGATACCACCATCCGGTTCTGGAGCCCAGCCTGCCATTCAGCAAGCCCTGCCCACTTGCCTGTGGAGAGGAGGCTGGGGTTCACAGAAGTTGGCAATCCAGTTTCTTGTTGGAACTAGGACCCTAAAACCATGCCTAGATTTCTTGAATTCTAGACCTAATTCCCCATCCCCTCAGCCCCTGAGTGGCATCCTGGGCCTCAGAGTTGCTTTTTCAGAACTTTATTGCTGCCAACCAATCTGATTTCTGTTACCTCCGAATCATCTTCTCCCGTCTCCTCTGCAAAATCAGCCCTCCTCAAAGGCCAAGATTTAACTTGTCTACTCCAAAGGAAATCAGGATTTTTTTCATATGAAATAGAAAATCATTTATTTACAGTATTTATTTTTTCTAGGACACAGTGTAATTTAATTTAATTGAATGCATTTTATGTTATTTATTTTATTTTAAGTTCTGGGGATACATGTGCAGGATGTGCAGGTTTGTTACATAGGTAAACGTGTGCCATGGTGGTTTGCTACACCTATCAACCCATCACCTACGTTTTAAGCCCAGCGTCCATAAGCTATTTTTCCTAATGCTCTCCCTCCCCTGACCCCACTCCCCAACAGGCCCCAATGTGTGTTGTTCTCCTCCCTGCGTCCATGTATTCTCATTGTTCAGCTCTCACTTATAAGCGAAAACATACAGTGTTTGATTTTCTGTTCCTGTGTTAGTTTGCTGAGGATAATGACTTCCACTGCCATCCATGTCCCTGCAAAGGACATGATCTCATTCTGTTTTATGGCTGCATAGTATTCCATGGTGTATATGTACCACATTTTCTTTATTCAGTCTATCGTTGATGGGCATTTGGGTTGATTTCATGTCTTTGCTATTGTGAATAGGATTGCAATGAACATACGTGTGCATAATATCTTTATAACAGAATGATTTATATTCCTTTGGATATATACCCAGTAATGGGATTGCTGGGTCAAATGGTGTTTCTGGTTCTAGGTCTTTGAGGAATCGCCACACTGTCTTCCACAATGGTTGAACTAATTTACATTCCCACCAACAGTGTAAAGGCATTCCTATTTCTCCACAGCCTCGCCAGCATCTCTTGTTTCTTGACTTTTTAATATCGCCATTCTGACTGGTGTGAGATGGTCTTTCATTGTGGTTTTGATGAAATCAGGATTTAAAAGAGATACCTGCACTCCTATGTTCATTGCAGTGTTATTCACTGTAGGTAGAATATGGAACCAACCTAAGCATACTCCAATGGATGGTTGGATAAAGAAAATATGATAAATATATGCAATCAAATATGATTCAGCCACAAAAAGAAGGAAATACTGTCATTTGCAACAACATGGATGAACCTGGAGGACATTGTGCTAAGTGAAATAAGCCAGGCACAGAAAGAAAAATACCACATGATCTTACTTATGTGAAATCTAAACAAATTAGATACATAAAAGCAGAGAGAAGAATTGTGGTTACTCAGGGCTGACAGTTGTGTGTGGGGAATGGGGAGATGTTGGTTACAGGGTACAAAGTTTCAGTTAACAGGAATAAGCTCTAGAGATCTATTATACAACATGGTGACTATAGTTAATAATAATGCATTGTATACCTGAAAATTGCTAAGAATGTTCTCGCCACTAAAAAAATAATACATAAGTATTTGAGGTGATAGATATATTGATTAGCTTGACTTAGTCATTCCAGGATGTATACATATCTGAAAAAATCATTTTATTTTTGTTTTTTGAGATAGGGTCTCACTCTGTTGCCCAGGATAGAGTGCAGTGGTGTGATCACAGCTCATTGCAGCCTTTATCTCCTGGGCTCAGGAGGTCCTCCCACCTCAGCTTCCCCAGTAGCAGGGACTACAGGTTTGCACCACCACGCCTGGGTAATTTTTTTTTTTTGAGGCAGGGTTTCGTTCGCCATGTTGCCCAGCCCATGTTTCTCCAACTCCTGGGCTCAACAGATCCGCCTGCTTGGCCTCCCAAAGTGCTGGGATTATAGGTGTGAGCCACCATGACCAGCCACATATTGGTTTTACACCATACATTTATATACATTTTCATTTGTCAGTTACAAAACCCAGCTGGGATATAAGCTCATGTAACTGGGATCCGTATTGAGCCCCTGTTTTATTCTCCTTTCTGTTTCTGCAGAGGAGCTTGACCAGAGAAAGAGACTGAGAGCTGCTTCTCTTACCAAGGACCTTCCCCAAGCCAGGCATCTCCGGAGGTGGTGTGGAGCCTGGGGTAGCTCGGCCAGGCCTTTGATCACCAGTGATGCCATTGCTGTTCCCCGCTCCACGTCTGCTGTGGCTTGCTGCCGAGGCTGCTTTCAGACCTCTGGAATCAGAAAAGGAGGTGACTACATCAGGTAGCCCACATTTGCCTTTTGTAAGAATACTTTTAAACATGCTCGATTCTTTAAAACGGTCCCCCCAAATATACATCACCTTGATCCCTGTTCCATGTACTATACATGACTAAAGTTTTTGCCCTTCATCCCCACTCTAAAGGTGATTTATTTTTGTTGATGACAAATGAAATATTTTGGTTTGTCATTATCTACTTCATAGAAAACCAGAATGTTATTACTAATAAATTTAAATTCACAATTTTACTTCATTTAAAAAATGGCACGTATTCAGTAAATCATCATATTTCATTGATGGAGGTAGCTGAGGGATTATCACGTCTAATCCTTAATTTTACAAATGGGGAAACTGAGGCACAGTCTTTGTACAAGCTACTTCTCTCTACCTTAGTGAGCTTGTCAATTCCCTTCTATGAACTCCTTTTAGCTAAAGGATTAGCAAGTAAAACTATTTTTTTTTTTTTTTTTGCTATGACTCCAGATGGGGTCCAAAGAGGAGTTTCACAGTCTCTTCTGTCTCTTCTCTGGTTTTGATGGAGACTTACTTTACCCTTTTGTGTTAGCCTCTTACAAAACTATGTCTGCCTTAAAAGGGCACAGGAAAGGGTGAAAAGTATTTTTAAAAGGCTAAATAACCACATAAAAGTCATGTAACTTGACGCAGGAGCCAGCGAATGGAATGATGACGTGGCCTTGGAGGCCTGATGGGTCCTCCCGCTGGCACGGTCCCTTCTGTTACTGGCGCTCCTGTGCCTGCAGTCCAAACATCTGGGGCCTGGCCAAGGGGATACCAGGGGCTTGAGGAACATGATGAGCTAAGAGGTGATGTGGGGTCCTGGACAGGCAGGCAGTGAGGATGTGTGGAGTTGAGTACACATCAGGGTGGGGGACTGACTGCCCATAATACATTTAAAATAGTGCATTTCAATTGGTGTTTGCCAATTCCTAGTTGTGGCTGTTTGGGGGAGGCTCAAGAAAATATTTTCATAGCCCTTGGGGATCCTGTAATGAGAATCATGTGTAAACGGAATGTTGACGAAGCCACACCTGGGGCACATTTGACCCACGACAGACACTGATGTGGGAAGAGTCGGTACCTTTTGAACCTGACCCATTTTATGAAAAGATGCATATCAAAACAAACAAACAAAGAAACAACAAGAACACTGTAGAGTCTAAGTTTGAGGTGTAGTGTCTTGAACAAAAGACAAAAGACTCAGCCACGCTTATGCTAAGAAGGAGAGCCAGGGAAAGAAAATGCTGCAGTCGCAGTTGGAAGGAAAAGACTGTTTCACTTTGGCTTCATGTGCATCCCCCAGAGGGACTATCATGTTACTTTCCCAAAGAAAAGCAGTCACTTTCAAAATGACTGCATAGCAGATGAAAAATGATTCTCATCTGCCTACGGCTGCTGGGAGGTGGAGTGCAGTGCAGGACTCCTATGGAGATATTTGTGGCTCCTCATGTCTCCTAGACCCAGGGTACCAGGACAGTGGACATAAGGGACAATAAAGCTTATTTGAACAAAAATACCATCTTCAGATTCTGCATTCATCACACATTTTGTTCTCTTTGCTACTAGGATGTGACAATGCAAAAATAATGTCCTGCTGGTCCTTTCAAGGATACCAGAGTTCTAGATTTTATTCTGTCTCAAATGTGGAGCCACTGGAGACTTCCCCAGTCAAACGCTGTCCTTACCTTGGCAGAAGGAGCCCTTTATGATGACATATTTTCTTCTTTTCACACGCTTTCCCACCCTTACACCTGGGCCCGGTTTACCAAATGAATTCAGTTCAATAAATGCCCTTACCTTTCTTGTAACACTGCTCCTTTGCTGGTGCCATTTCCTCTTCTGGCAACCCCTTTTCCCCATTTTTCTGCTCAAAAACTACCTTCCACTTGTCTTGAGTCACAGCTTCCGTGTAGTAGCCTGGGGCAGGTTTCCTTGCCATTGCTTGGCATCACAGTGTGCGCATCTCTGCCATGGCCTTAATTGTACCTGATGTACTTATGTTGGGTGTTGTCTGCATGACCCACTAGACTCTAATCTCCTTGGGTGAAGGAAATGTGCTCGTTCATCTTTGAAACTCCAGTGACCAGTAACTTGGACAACATCTAGTATGTGATAGGTGCTCAATAAATATCACTGATAGGTTGAGTAAAAAAATTTCAAGCTCATGGGCTGGCAAAACTCTACCTAATTGCCAACTTTGGATAAAGACATGGAAAAAGTGATGCATACACAATCTAGCAAAGGTCACTGAATCTAACGAAGAGAATCCTGGGTTCTTCTGTGGTCCACACTGTCTCTGGATGTCACTGGAAACAAAAGGCTTGCCAAACGAAATAAATGTTTTTCCTCTTTCTTCTGCCTCTACAGTCCTACCCATTCATAGCCTAGAGCAAGCCCTATACATTTAAGAAGTTTCCAGTGTCTGAGTTATTGCTCCCCACAGAACTACAAGGGGATCACTTAAAGGCATGGGTTATGGGACTTCATGGTGGACTTGGCTGCATTGTTCAATGCAGTTTTGAGTTCTATCCTTGGGGTGCTTAGAGCCTGATTGTGGTACTACCAGGTAAATTACAGTAATAGTTATCAAATTACCAAGAACTCCTAAACTGATGGCTGGTAATACATTTGCAATCTTGTAGCTTGATTTTTCCACATTAATGCAAAGGAATAAATAATATGAAACTTTGGGCACTGTGACAATTTCTGTTGGTATCATAGGACTCTTTTGGTTGTAAATAAAAACCCAACCTTGATGGCTTAAGCAGAAGGTAAAGGAATTTATGTACTCACAGAGTTGAAAAATCAGAGGAAACTGGCTTCAAGCACAGGCTGATTCAGGGGCTCAACGAAATCAAGGCTATCTTTTCCAGTGGCTCAAATTTCTCTTTCCTGTATTTGCTTTGTTCTCAGACACTATCTTGTGGCCTTTCAGTAGCTTCAAGGTCATTCTTCCCCAGTTCATATTAAAACAAGAGACTGTAATCCCAGAACTTTGGGAGGCTGAGGCGGGCAGATCACTTGAGGCCAGGAGTTGGAGACCAGCCTGGCCAACATGGCAAAACCCTGTCTCTATTAAAAATACAAAAATTAGCTGGGCATGGTGGCACAGACCTGTAATACCAGCTACTCGGGAGGCCCAGGCATGAGAATAGCTTGAACCCAAGAGGTGGAGGTTGCAGTGAGCCAAGATAGCATCACTGCATTCCAGCCTGGGTGATAGAGTGAGGCTTTTTTTTTTTTTTTTAAAGTAAAACAAGAGAATGTTTCCTCCTAGAATCAGTAGTTCTAGTCCTGGGACTCATTCTGAGCAGGTGCCTTCCCTCACCCCACCATCCCTGTGGCTTTTGTAGGTTGAATGCCTTGATGGTCTAGGTATGTGACACTTGCTGCATTTATGAGACTGGAGGTGGGGCCCCACCCAAGTTCTACTTCCAGAGGAGGAGGCATGACCAAGACACCCAAACAAGGTATAATAGATATCGATGGAAAAAAACAATATATGTCCACCCTGTAAGATAGAGGTGTGGGCAGAGCTAGGCTATTCCCAGAGTCCATCAAAGTTCACATGCCACATCCTGATCACGGTCCAGGCCAGCCTTGTACAAAATATTCTTTTCTTACTCAGTACTTAAAGTTTGAGAGATGGCTCTGTTACATGGGATAAAATAAGAATAAGCCCTTGATTGGAGTAAAGGGTGAAGGTACTTTCCATATGCATGTGAGATGCCTTCTTTTTGAACATCCTTTATAACCCCTGACCATAGTAATACAAAGAGGATGTGTTCTAATGACTGCTTCTTTGTCAGAACTTCTTGGTCAGAAGCCAAGCAAGGAAATAGGAGAAAGTCTAAGGCCAGTGGCTCTGCAGGCAGGCAGCCCTGGGCTGGAGTGGAGAGGACTCAGAGCTGGAGGGAGGTGAGGGTGTAGGGATGAACAAGCCTCTCTGTCCCCAATGTCCTGTTGTATCCAGGAGGGGCATTGGTGGGAGGGTCATGATTCATTCATTCATTCATTCTTTCATTCATTCATCTGTCAAACATTTCCTGAGCACCTTCTATGTACTGGGAATACCTTATAGTACCCAACAAACTATGTTTTCAATCAATGTTTGTTGAATAAATAGAACCTGGGGAAACAGCCTTTTACTTCACAACTAGAGACGAAAGGTTGAACATGAAATATCACCGTTACTGAGTGTTAATGAGCTTCTGCCCTGCTGTAAGTACTGGTAAATAGATCCTTTCTGATTGAATGGAGAGATGAGGTGGTTACTAAAAATCACAACATTACTAGTAGTTAACATTGGAGCTTCCTAGATGCTCCCATGCTAATTTCCTTGTATCCATTATCCCATTTAATCCCCACAACTGTAATTTGTTACTATTTATTATCCTCATTTTACAGAGTAGGGAATGTAGGCAATGAGAGGTTAACTAACCTACAATCACACAGATATTAACTGATGGAGCCAGGGTCCTCTTAGAAGCCAGTCTGCTTTTAGAACTGGAGCCTTAGTGCTGGAGGAGCTGGGTGGGTAAGCAGGGAATAGGAGCAGAAAGACAAATGTCACAGCTTACCTAACATCATCTACCAGACAAATTATCTATATTTAACTGAATCAGGCAGCTTCCAGTGAGGGCTTTTGTGTTCCCTCTTTTTTGTCATTGTATTTTAAACTCTTACTGTTGGCATCCAAGTGGCTCAAAGCCAGGTAGACATCAAGCAGGAGGGCCTTGAGACAGGAGGATGTGGGCAGAAGAGACGTGAAAAACATGTTTTCCTCTAACCCCGAAGAGTGTCTCCCTGCCTCCTGCCTTCTGTAGCTTCCTTCACCCTTGCGTGGAGGTTGTGGAAATCCCTACACAGATACTTATTGCTTAGATTTGTTTTCACGAACAAAAGCAAGACGGCAAGTTTGGTCACTTGAGTTTTGTCATGTCCTACACGGATGTGGGCAAAGAGGATTGTGGAATTAAGCTGAAACTTTGGAAAGCCCTTTCTACGAGAATGTTTTGACATCTGCCAATGTACAAACAGAAACCTATGCAATGGCAATCACTGCTTCCTGCTGTTTCTGTAGTTATGCTAAGGGAAGCAGAGAGATGCTGATGTCTGCCAGAAGACTGTTAAGAGGAAATTCACACTGAAAGCAGCAGTGATAAGGACGTCTCTTCCTCTGTTTATTAGAAACAAAAAGTATAAGAGAATTCTCCTCTGGAGGCAAGTTGTCAGTGTTTTTAGTTCTCATAGCTATATGGTTGCTAACACAACAACTAATGACAATCAAGACTTGGCTTGGTTTAACTGTTTTTGAAGACCGCAAGTTCCTGCCGTGTAGATCTGGCCATTGCTTGGAAGCAGCCTGAAAAGTTGCCATGTGCACTGTTAGAGCTGCTGTTCCTGGAATGGTTAGGTCTCCGTGTGAATTCCAAAATAATCTGTAGCATTTCACTGCTGGGAAGAAGCTCAGAGCTCTTGTTACAGATGGGTGTGACCCTAAGTGTCCCAGTGCTTAGTTGACGACAGAGCTGGACCTAGATTGATGCTGTGTCTAACCCGTGCCTCCTCTCACCTTGGGGGTGATGCTTGACCTTGACTGTCAGGCTCCATCCTGTCAAGAGGAAGGATGGGAGCCCCTGCCCAATCATTGTGATCCTCAGACAGCTTTGACTAAATGATCCCCTATGTGCTATGCTGAATGCTTGATGGGCGCTGTTTCGCCCAGGCTCCTTTCCACTCAGAAGCACTCTCTGGCCCTAATTTTAGTCTTGTAGGCTGCTGTGGACACAGAAGTATTCACTACAGACTAAGCTAGAATTGAGCAAAAACTCCCAGGGGGAAAATGGTCCTGTCTTGTCACCAATTCCCTGAGTCCTTCCGTTGCTGTCTATGTTCTTACTTATTTATTTAACTTTAATTGAATCTTATGAAGAGAAGCATCACTGTGCTGTGGTGAAGGGAAGCCTCTCTGGAGTTCCATTGCTTGGGTCTGAATCTAGGTTCAGCAATTTAACAGCAAGTTCCTTAGGAAAGTCCCTGAAACTCTCTATGCCTCAGATTTCCTCATCTATAAATCAGGATAATAATAGGAACCACCTTAAAGAAATCTCTGTGTACAAAATGAGATAAACATATATAAAGAACTTAGAGCAGTCCCTGGCACAGAGTAAACATTCAATTTGTGTTAATTATTATTATAGAAGTTATATAGACTATACATAGAGTACAAGTGCTTGGGCCTCTTTTCTGATGTGAATTTGGCTATTTATTTGGCTGTGGTATAACTACCTGTATATATCAAAAATGAATGAATGCCAGGCATCTGAGAGCATGTTTTCTCATTAAATTGCTCCATTCGTTCACTCATACATTCACACAACACCTATGCTGTGTGGCAGCCACTGTTAGGCTTTGAAGGCCTGAGAAAGAGCAAAATAGATGCTTCTCTGCACTGAGTTCACAGTCCAAAAGGGAGGATAGATAACAAGAAAACAGTTACACCATTTAAAAAAAATTAAATACTTGGGTAATTTCTTTAAAGGAGGCAGGCAAAGGGTCAGGACAGTGCTAAGATCTTCAGACCTGCTTCAGCCTGGGGTCGGGGAGGCTCAGGGGGGCTGACCTGTTGCTGTATTCTTTCTGAGGGTAAGGCAGGACCTGTGGCATTTATCCGTTGATCAATCAGCAGTGGCCAAATCTGGGGGTGTCTGGCTGTGAAGGAGTGTGGGAGAAAGTTGAAAGTAGATGAAGTAGAAGTTTCCACTCAAGGACGAGATTCAATGAATCTACCAATGTCTCCCTGTTTACTGAACATTTACTAAGGCCAAAGACCCATAGGATATGGGGTAAGGTATGGGGGTAGGCAGAGTGGAACTTGGGGGTAGAAAATAAGAGAAAGTAAAGAGAATGCCTGCTGTCAAGAAACTTAAGATATTTTGTTGTGAAGACAAAGTACATACATATAAACAGACAATGGCAGGCCATCCCTGACTTAAATGAAATTTATATCTGTTCCTTTCCTTAGAATGGCCCAAATTTGTGACCTAGGTAGCACAGGAATTTGCATTCCCTCTGAGGTGTCTAGAACTGCCAAGGCCCCCTGCCTGAGGTGTGTGGAATGTCCTTCTTGCAGAGAAAGAATGCCCTCTAGCCCTCCACCTGGCCACACCTACTCAAGCAGCTTTAAGGGTCCCCTCTCACCTCTCAGGGCTGCCATTTCTCTATCCTCTGGTCCCAGCATGATCAATCATTGCCTCCTCTTGTGCCCGCAGTAGGTTGCATTGACCTGGCATCTCTATCATAGCATTTTCCGCATGACCTGAGAGGGGATGAGGGGTCTCTGCTAGATTTCACTGTGGATGGGCTGTGTCTTATGTTTTGGTTATCTCTTGCTGCATTACAAAGCTCTCCAGAAGTTAATGGTTTAAAACCACAACCATGTAATTGCTCATAATTCTGGAGGTCAAGAATTGGGGTGAAGCCAGTGGTACAGCTCACCTCTGCTCCATTTGGTGTTGCCTGAGGTGGCTCAGCTGGGGCTGGAGGTGCCAACATGGTTTCATTCACATGTCTTGGTCCTGGCTATTGACGAGGGCATCTCAGTTCTCCTCCATGCAGCCTGATATGGTTTGGCTCTGTGTCCCCACCCAAATCTCATCTTGAATTGTACTCCCATAATTCCCACATGTTGTTGGAGATCATTTGAATCACGCAGGTGATTTCCCCCATACTGTTCTCATGGTAGTGAACAAGTCTCATGAGATCTGATGGTTTTATCTGGGGTTTCCGCTTTTGCCTCTTTCTCATTTTCTCTTGCCGCCACCGTGTAAGAAGTGCCTTTTGCCTCTCGCCATGATTCTGAGACCTCCCCAGCCATGTGGAACTGTAAGTCTAATTAAACTTCTTTTTCTTCTCAGTCTCTTGTATGTCTTTATCAGCAGCATGAACACGGACTAATACACAGCCTCTGTCTCCAGCAGTGTCATCATTCAACAGTCTACCTAGAGCTTTATTATGTGGCAGCTGGTTCCTAAAGAGGTGAAAATGGAAAGTGCAAGGTTGCTTAAGGCCTAGCTGAGAAGTCACATAGTGATACCTCAGCAAAAGCAAGACACAGGGCTGCCTAGATTCAAGGAGAGGTGACATAGACTCCACCTTTTGACTGCAGAAATGACAAAGTCTCACTGCAGAAAAGGTTGAAGAAGGGGTGGATTACTGCAGCCACCTTTGGTAACATCTTATTTCTTTCTCTTTTTTTTTTTTTTTTTTTTTTTTTTTTGAGGCGGAGTATCACTCTGTTGCCCAGGCTGGACTGCAGTGGCGCAATCTCGGCTCACTGCAAGCTCCGCCTCCCAGGTTCACGCAACTCTCCTGTCTCAGCCTCCTGAGTAGCTGGGACTACAGGCGCCTGCCACCACACCTGGCGAATTTTTTGTATTTTTTAGTAGAGATGGGGTTTCACTATGTTAGCCAGGATGGTCTTGATCTCCTGGCCTCGTGATCTGCCCGCCTTGGCCTCCCAAAGTGCTGGGATTACAGGTGTGAGCCACCGCGCCCAGCTGACATCTTATTTATTTCTAACAGTTAGCACACCCCTGGAACATAATAGTTACTCAATAGTAATAAGATCTAGCATTTAATACGCTTCTTTTTTTCTAAGCATTTTACATGCATTATCTCATTTAATCCTCATTACTCTTGGAGGTATTATTATCCCCATTTCACAGAGCAAATTGAAGCTTGGGAATGTTAATCTAATTCTAGCTAATTAGCATTAACTAATCTAATTCTAGTCTAGTTCTAGCTCCACAGTTTACTAGCTAAATAATCTTGGATAAATTGCCCAAAATTATTTAGCTAGTAAAGTGTGGAACTAGAATTCAGACTCAGGCAGCCTGGCTCCAGAGGTTAAGCATGTAAAGCCTCTATTGAAAGACCAGGTTTTTTGTAGTTTACTCCTCCATGGGATCATTGTGTCACCATTATAGTCCTGTGGCTGCTTCTGCTGATTCCTGGTTCAGACCTGAGGGAGAGATACGGTACCTGATAGACCGAATTCCTTTGAAACCGGAAGGGACATGAACATGCCCCGCAGGCTGGGCTCTAGCTGTGAACCTACTCCCAGCACCTCTTGGGAGGGAAATACCTCTGGTGGCAGATGCCCTGCAATGGGTTGCCAAATGATTCTCAGTGATGTGTTGCCAACTGATGGTGGAATTTTCACGTTTTGGTGAGATTTCCATAAAGTTTATATTTATTCACTTAAAAGTTATAAGATTTAGTCCTTCCTACTTTTTTGGGACTAATATTTCATTTTATGAAACTTTTTTTTTTTTTGAGACAGAGTCTCACTCTGTCACCCATGGTGGAGTGTAGTGGCGCAATCTTGGCTCACTGCAACTTCCGCCTCCCAGGTTCAAGCAATTCTTGAACCTCAGGCTCCTGGGTAGTTGGGATTACAGACTTGTGCCACTATGCCAGGCTAATTTTTTTTTATTTTTTTTATTTTTAGTAAAGACGGGATTTTGCCATGTTGGCCAGGCTGGTCTTGAACACCTGGCCTCCTGTGATCCACCAGCCTCAGCCTCCCAAAGTGCTGGAATTACAGATGTGGGCCACCATGCCTGGCCCGTTTTGTGAAATGGTTTTGAGAGTGGATTGTAGATGTTTTTGAGTGGAGACACCTGGCAATCAAAATGTTGGCAGCCCTGTGTTCATTGCCAAAGTATGCCAACGTTAACATTCTCCTGGTTCTTTGAAATCCCAGAGTCTGAGAACCTCTTCTCCAGCAGAAAATGGGGACAAGGTGATGGGGCGGTTAAGAGCGAGGTGCAGAGGAGTAACACTGACTCCCACCACCAACCCAAGGACATTCAGAATATCACATTGTCTTTTTTCTTACTATTCTTTAGACTTGCTGTTACATGAGCAAGTTAGTGTTGACCATTGGATGGCATTATTTCTAGAAAATGATTTCTCAGAAGAAGGTCCGTCATATAGTAAGTGCACAATAAAGATGGAAGAGCACCATTATTGAACCCTATGAAATTCCTGCATGTGATGAAGACTGACATTCTTAGAACATTTTTTTTTTTTTTTTTTTTTGAGACAGAGTCTCGCTCTGTTTCCCAGATTGGAGTGCAGTGGCACATTCTTGGCCCACTGAAGCCTCCACCTACCGGGTTCAAGTGATTCTTACGCTTCAGCCTCTCGAGTAGCTGGGACTACAAGTGTGCCCCAGCATGCCCAGCTGATTTTTGTATTTTTAGTAGAGATGGGGTTTCACCATGTTGGCGAAGCTGGTCTTGAACTCCTGACCCCAAGTAATCTGCCCACTTCCACCTCTCAAAGTGCTGGGATTGCAGGCATGAGTCACCACACCCGGCCTTAGAACTATTTTTTTCTAACTGCCCCTGGCCAAGCAATTAACATTCCAAAACCAGCTCCGTGAGGACAGAACTGTGGAGATGCAGAAACATCAGTGCTAGCTGAGAGCCCTGCGGATTTTCAAAACAAAGTCAAGTTATCAGAATAACAGGTCTTTTCTTTCCAAATCCTCAAGCCAGCTGAGGAATTATCCCTTGGTTCTCAAGAGTCCTGGGTAAAATATTTGAATTATGGCCAAATGCCACCCTTTTAAAGAGATAAATGAAAAACAAAATTATATCAGGTAAAAAATTTAAGAGTCTTAAATTGCATCTAGCAGAGGGGATTCTGGGAAGATGGCAGTGAGTAAACACCTCGGATGCCCTCCTTGTCTTACCTCTTCCCATCACTTACCATCTCTCCTGGGCTTGCATGTGGGCAGGACCGGAAGGGTGTGATCTTTTGACTCTGCTAGGAGCCAGAGGAGGCCAAGCAGGTGCAGAAATTTGCACCACTGGGTTGGAGTCTAGACATCCAGGGGAGGGCAGTATACTTCCGCATCCCCAGAGATCTGTGGCCCACAGACAGTATGTTGCGCCTCCCTTGTGCATAGTCCTAAGAGGATCTCTAGGCACCCTCCAGGTGTTGGAACTATGGGGGAAGCTGCCTAGTGTGCTAAGTTCCTACCTTCTCCTGAGCCTGGGTGAAGGCGGATCTTTCTGCTGAGCATTCCTGGGGAAAGAGAAGATTTCTTCTGGTGATACACAGAGACTGACACTCCGCCAGCAGGAACTTGCACCTCCAACTACTCATGAGGTTGCTACTGCTTAAGATTCCCCGTCCATCTGACCGGAGCCCTGAGATCGAAGGGAAACAGAAGGAGCAAAGAAAATCAGCAAGGAAGAACAAGGCGAAGTCCAAGTACAGGTGACTGGAGGAGTCAAATAAATCACAACTTGGTCAATAAAAATAACACAAAATGAAACACTATGGAGTAAGAAAACTAATTTTTAAATGTAAATATTCAGTAGATCAGTGAAAGAGCAATGCTGTTAAGAGGAAAAAATGTATTGGCCTTCAGGATGAAATAAAGACTTCAAAACAAAGAGCAAGGGGACATAAAGAAGTAAAATTAAATTAGTAATAAAAATGTCATTGAGGCCAGGTGCGGTGGCTCACGCATGTAATCCCATCACTTTGGGAGACGGAGGCAAGAGAATCACTTGAGGCCAGGAGTTCGATACCAGCCTGGGCGACATAGCAAGAGCCTATCACTACAAGATTGAAAAAATATTAGATGGACATGGTGGTGTGTGTCTGTAGTCCCAGCTACTTAGGAGGATGATATGGGAGAATCCCTTGAGTATAGGAGTTTGAGGCTGCAGTGAGCTATAATTGTGCCACTGTACTCTAGCCTTGGGGACAGAACAAGATCCTGTCTCAAAAAAAGTCATTGATCAGTAATGTAAAGAAAACAATGCCTTACTGGACTTGAGTTAGTTGATGCAGTACTCAACTCTTGGTGTGTCAGGTAAGTGATAGTGTGTGCAGCAGACTTCCTGAGAACAGGGAAGGATATTGTAGTGCTAACCGTAACTCAGATATCATGGTGGTTATCTCAGAGCAAGAATGTATCAATCACTCCACGCTAGAAGCAAGTATGCAAAGGAGATAGGAGACAAGTATACAAAGACAGGCATTGCTCCTTTTTCATGTTTGATCTTGCTGTTCTTTTTTACTGGTATGGCAGGCTGTGCCCACTGACAGACATGAGCAAAATGTTCTGGCTTGAAGCCAAGAAGAGGGAAACATTGGCTAGGTATTAAAGAACCTTTTAAACAATGAAGTGTTGAAAAACTAGAATGTATCATCTAAGTTGCTGGTTGAGATACCATCCCTTTCAATGTTCAAAGGAAGAACTGAAAACATTGAGCACAGTCAATGGCTTCAGAATGCCAGCTGCCAAGGTCATAAGCTCCCTTGCTTGGAAAATAATACACTCCCTGAATGTGACTTTGGCAGTTTTTTTCAGTGTTGCATTGGCTCACTGCAAAACTTATTAGCAGCCATTTGACCCAGCTATGAATTTTCTTAAATTTAATTTTTGCAGTGGTTACTTGTGGTAGAGCTTTGAGGTATATCTCTCCAGAAAGGATTTTTTGTGTATATGTATATATATGAGAAGAAGGGTGCATATGGGTATTGTGGAAGAGACTACTAGCTGTCTACCACACTTATTCTGCCCATCTTTATCCCAGTAAGTCCATAGTTCCCATCTTTCCTGCATTGAGATGTGGCCATGTGACTCAGAGCTCTCTATGGAATAGGAACAGAACAAATATGCACCATATTTAAACTTGATCCATAAAATCTTCACATTTATGCCTCTTCAAACCCCTTTTCATGCCTGCTGGCTGGATGCAAATGACTCTGAGGCCTTAAGAGAAGCCAGAACAGTAACGTGGAAGGAACTTGAGTTCCTAAATGCTCAGGTGGAGGAGAGCTGTGCACCAGGACCATCCGTGTTTCCTGTTACATCTGCAAGAACCAAGTATTGCTGTGTAAAGTTATTGACAATTTAGTGCTTATTTGTTACAGCAGCTAGTGATGGCCAAAATAAGATGGAAACTGTTGAACTGGCCATTGAATGTGCCTCACAGAAATTTTGTCTTGAAACACTTTGAAAATATTTTCCAAACACACACCATCAATTATATGTTGTCTAAAAGTAGGCTGCACTTTTTTTTCCAAGTGTGTCTTTGCACTCTCACATTCCCGTCCCCTCCCAAGACTTGATAGAATCAAGCAATTAGTTGGAAAGAAACTTTTCATATCTCATTTAACTGACAACATTTAAATACCTGCCACATATGAGACCTGTGCTGAACTGTGGGATATAGATTTGGTCCTTGTTCTCTGCCTGCTTTCGTGGGACTCCAACCTAACATTTTTCTGTGGCATATACCCAGATAAGTGTCAACTTTGAACACCTTTAATGATAGAGGACCCTATTCCCTCAATAGTTACCCATTTGACTGTGAAGTAACTATAATAAGAATATCTTCCTGATAGTAATCCAGCTGAAATATCTGCTAATCAGACCCACTCCTAAGAGACATCCAAAAGTTTAAAACATTTTTCTTCCCATTAAGATTTCTCTTCTTCAGGGTAAACATATGGAGATCTTCCCCTCATTCCCAGTTGAACTTGGCTTTGAGGGCCTTCCCCACCTTCTGCAGCAATGGTCAGAATATTCCTGCCTACTCTTTTAGTTGAATCAATTACTTTTATACACTAGTGTCCCAGAAGGCCAGGGGACAGTCTCTCCCACCATGTTTCCTCTGCCCTAGCCTAGACCTCACCTCTCAGTCCTGGGCCACTACTAGCTCTTTTATTTTATTTATTTATTTATTTTAATGTTTATTCCCAATCCCTTTTTTTCTCCAATTATTGACTCATCTTTCCCTAACAAATTAAATTTCCAAAAGCCTGAATTTCATAGTCTTACTCTTATCAATGACTTACCCAGGTGCTGATTTTAACATGTAACTCGCATATATAAAACCTTGCAGTGGCCGTTTTTAGCCTCTACAGCTTTAAGTCTGGATTCTGTTCTCATTGTCCAGTGTCCCCCTGGGCATTATGAGGAGGGGCTTTGTCCTGAAGACTGTGCCAAGCCTGCCACGGAGCTTGGATTTTGTCCCCCCAGCCTGTACTTCCTACTGAGGAAGGGAGTGTTCTGGGGGTAGAAGCAGAGTCCCGGGTAAGAGAATCAATACGGTCAACAGCACACGTCTCAAAGCATCAGTTTTTACTTGGAAATGTAGGCAAGGAACTTTCCTTTAATATTATATAAAATTGCATAAAACGGTATCTCGTAATGTTCACACTAATATTTAATGTGGAGTGAGAGAATTTAGAGAGCATTTATTTTTGAGAAGGGCTGATTCAAGCTTTATCCCAGTTATATATTCATTTCTTTATGTCTTTGGATATTTGAAAGCTACAGCTGTGTTCTTCAAACTGCAGGTCATGATCCATTTGTGAATTTATGCAATAAGTTTAATAGGTTTCAATCAGATTTTTTTCACCAAAAAATGTGGAACAGAACAGAATAGAATAGACTTGCTCAGACAACCAGAGTTCATAGGTGCGTGTGGTTCAGAGTTGTTTCATTCAGTGACTCAGAAATGTTCTTAGGAACTCAGGTTCCTTCTGTCATCCTAAATTTGGTTGGATGTTTTAGTTTTGTTTTTGTTTTGGAGGAGATCTGCTAGGCCTCAGGACCATCTGGGTTGCCTGTGTTGCAAGCAGAGAGCAGGGACCACATCTGTATCACAAGGCTCAGCATAGGCCCCAGATGTGGTAGGTATTCAAATACCGTTGGTTAAATGAGATATGCCCAAGGTGTCTTTCTTTTTTTTCTTTTTTTTTTTTTTTTGAGATGGAGTTTTGCTCTTGTTGCCCAGGCTGGAGTGCCATGGTGTGATTTCGGCTCACCCCAACCTCCGCCTCAAGGGTTCAAGCGATTCTCCTGCCTCAGCCTCCCCAGTAGCTGGGATTACAGGTATGTGCCACCACGCCTGGCTAATTTTGTATTTTTAGTAGAGACAGGGTTTCTCCATGTTGGCCAGGCTGGTCTCAAACTCCTGACCTCAGGTGATCTGCCCACCTCGGCCTCCCAAAGTGCTGGGATTACAGGCGTGAACCACTGCACCCAGTCCAAGGTGTCTTTCCAACTAACTATTTGATTATTCTCTAAAGTCTTAGGAGAGGACAGGGATGTGAGAGTGCAAAGACACACTGGATATAAAAAGCACGGCCTACTTTTAGACAAACATTAATTGTTTGGAAAATACTTTCAAATGTTTCAAGACAAAGTTTCTACAGAGCATATACAATGGCCAGTTCAACAGTCCCTACGTCAGTTAAGATACTACTAGCTGCTGTAACAAATAAGCGTGAAACTGTCAATGATTTGAAGCAATCATTGTTTTGGCATTATCCTAAGGCTAGTTTCCTTCATTTTCTTAACATGCTCTATACCAACTTATTTGCCCAACAGGAGAGAAATCTTGGCTTCTTGATTTTCTTTTAAGACTAAGGAATACCTTCTTAGGGTTTGTTTTAAAGAACTGGGTCTCAGTCAGTGCTACTCTTGAGCTCAGAGAAATTTCCTCAATAGGGAATGGAAGTGGTGGACATTGTGGAGTCACAACCAGTGTTTGCTACAGCTAGTGAGGCTGTGATATGCAGTATAGATTAGGGAACAAGGCTAGAGAGAAGGGTACCATTTAAAAGGTCGTGGGTGTCTCCCTCCCAGGCTTGTCTACCTCCTGTTTATCCTTCAAAGCCTACTGATAAACCACTTTCTCAGAAAGATCTTGTCAGGTCACATCACTTCAGCTTGCACTGTTCCTACTGTCTCTGAATTTTGTTTACTATCTGAGCCATGCCCTTTGAACGCGTCGGTGTCCTAGCCCTTTAGGGTTTACATTTCTATTTTATTATAAGATACATGATGGTAGAAGTGATGCGGTCTACTTCCCTATACCTCAGACAGTGCCAGATCAGGCTGTTTTGATTGGGCTGATTGATTCTGGTGGATTATCTTTTCTGATACTGGAAGAATGTTAGAAACTTGACAGACTTGATTTTCTGTTTGAGGATTTGGGAGGACCATGGAAAACTTAGCTCCTCCAGGTAACTTCTTCTAAGGGTGGACATCATTATGAGCAAGCTCGTCTTTGAGTTTAAGCAACATAAACACTTCTATCCCTTTTTTTGGTCATGATTGTTAACAGGTAAAATTTCTCCCAGTTATTCTGGACGATGAGGATTCCATCTAATACATTCGATAGAGATAATGAATGAAGAATAATGTGGTATTCGTTTGGAATGTACAATTATAGATACTACCAACTAAGATATTAGAAGGTATTATAGGAATCATGAACATATTAAATGTTCATTTCCTATGATAAAATAGCCCCATGCAATAGTGTTTACTTAGACGATACTGTTTACTAGGACCTGAAATCTTAACACTAATACTCTACTTAAAGTAAGACCTATATTAGCCCTGCTTCATTCTGTTACAATTCCAAGTTCTAACAAAGTGAAGACACTTGGTGTTCAGGGAATTAATAATTTCCCCTGTGAGGAGTTTTAATCAGGAGATCTTGCCTTTGCACTCATGTGTGAACTAAAGTCCAATGCTTCTTCCTCCCTAATCCTTTACAGCCCTTGCTTTGATCAAAGTAAGCTTATGTGAGTTCCAAAGATGGGTTCTGTAGAAAGGAAAGAAAATGCCTTAATTACTTATTTACCAGGAACTGTCAATTAATCCAATCAAGTTTGTGGGAATTTTGTTGCTTAGCCAAATGTCGAAAGGAAGACATTTTTAACAAAAAGGTGTTAGATGCAGCCCAGACACTTGACTCAATTGGTGTATTATTTGGAAATGTATTTATCTACATTTATCTATTTTAATTTTATCTCAAAGTCAAAGATCATAGTGTTTTTCTAACTGATTAGTGAATGAAGAGAACAAATAAAATAGAGCATGAAATGTGTTACATTTTGTATTCCATACTTCCTTGACAGATGGTTTTTTTGAATGAGAGAGAGAGAGAGGTTGACTCAGCGGATGCCATTTGACATAAACCCAATTCCACTTGGATAAGTCAGAAAGAGAATACAGGGAACACCTAAAAAAATAACAGTTGCTACATTTATTGAACACATAGTCTTTGCTAAGCACTTACTTGCACTGACTCCGTTAATATAAGAACTCTTAAGAGCTATCCATATCAGTATGCTTGGAATATTCCAGAATAAATATGTCCCTTAATTTATTTAATCTTTCCCACTGTTAAACATTTTAATGTTTTCCTAATTTCATTATTATGCACAATGATAAACATTTTAGTGTTTTCTAAATTTCATTATTACACACTAAATTTCATTATTACACATTTAATAATGAAATAAATTTCATTATTACACATTTAATAATGAAGTAAATTTCATTATTACACATTTAATAATGAAGTAAATTTCATTATTACACATTTAATAATGAAGTAAATTTCATTATTACACATTTAATAATGAAGTAAATTTCATTATTACACATTTAATAATGAAGTAAATTTCATTATTACACATTTAATAATGAAGTAAATTTCATTATTACACACTAATTTCATTATTACACACTCTAAAATTTCATTATTACACACAATGATAAACATTTTAGTGTTTTCTAAATTTCATTATTACACACTCGGCTGTCATAAGCATTCTTGTTCACATCTGCAGGAGTTATCCTGGGACAGATACTGAGAAATGGAGTTGCTGCATCATAGGACATGTGGTTTTAAACATTTCAAGACACACAGCCAAGCTGTAGTCCTCACCACATTATTGTCTAGGTTTTCCTCAATCACATTTAAAACTTTTTTTTTCCCAATTCAGTCAATAAATTGCTGTCTCATCATTGCTCCTAGAGATATGGTAGACTAATATTTTGGAGAAATTCTAGAACAACATACTTTTGAGTGTTGGATAATGTATTATAACAAACAAAACCAAAAATCTCTTTTTTAATGGATGACTGAATGGCCAAGAAAATCAGAAAATACTGTGGAGACAAGAAACCAAAGGAAAATATGAACCATGGGATAGGTTAGCTTGTATTTTCTCTGGGTATATTTCTCAGTCATAGGTGACTCTGGCCTGGGTTTTAATGGGTCATATGCTCAGGGACTAGGCAAAAAAGAAAAGGTGAGACTCTTCTTCAGTCAGAAAACACTAAAAGGTCACCCCTTTATGTGATAACTAGAAAAAAAAGAATCCTGGCCCAGCAGAGGGAGATGTTAGGGAAACTTCCTGTTTTGGTCTTGGCTCAGACGCGATAGAGTAGGTAAAAAGGAAAATAATTACATTTTAAAATTTCTGTGAATCCATGGAAAATTAAAAGGATGATAAGGGAATACAACTCAGAACACTGCAGTTACAACTGATGTAGATGAAATGAACCAATTCTTCAAAAACCACAAAACACCAAAACTCACTTAAGATAAAGTAGATAATCTGTAACTATTAAAGTGAATTCATAGCTCAAAACCTTCTAAAACATAAATCTTCAGGATCACATGGGTTCACTGTTGGTTTCTTCCAAACATTAAAGAAGTGACACAAATTTTCTAATTTCTTCCAGAAAATAGAAGAGGATGGAATACATTCCAATTCATTTTATGGTGCCTGGCTCACTTTAATGCCAAAAGTAGACAAAGACAGTACTGAGGAAGAAAACCACAGGCCAATATCTTTATAGAATATGAATGCAAAACCACTTAGCCACTTAACAAACTATTAGTGAATCAAATTTAGCAATATATAAACAGAATAAAGCATCACAACCAAGTGGGGTTTATGCCAGAAATGCAAGGCTAGTTCAATACTTGAAAATTAATAAAATCTACCTTAATAACAGTATAAAGGACAAAACTCAATGATTATATCAAGTAATGAAGGACAAAAACATTTAACAAACTTCGATATCCATTTATGATTTAAATCTCTCAATATACCAGGAACAGAAAAGAGGCAGGAAATGCAAGAAGAAATGCTGAGCAGAAAGCAAAATGTTCAATGTCTGGATAAAACTAAATAATCACTGGCTAAAACAGTGATGATAATGTCTAATTTGTGGATTAACAGTTCAAGATGGCACTAAATTGTAGAACAATAATTCTATATAAATTAGGAGCAGAGGGATTGTAATGAGAGCATATTAAATTTCTTGTATGACTGAGATGTTAATAAACTTAGATTTTGTGAAGTCAAATATTCATGTTAAAATTTCTAGAGCAGTCACTGAAAGTATAACAGGAAAGTGTATAATTTCTATATTAGTGCAAGAGAACAAGGAGATAAGGAGAAAAACAATCTAAAAAAACCTCAAGGAATGCAAGGCAGGCAATGATAATAATAGAAACAAAACAGCTATCAAAAAATGACTTTAAAAAAGAAAAATAAAATAAATATTATAGAAATAATAATCTTCAAAATATGATTACAGAAATGTGTCTTAGTCAGGGGCTAGGTTGTACTGGGGCCATAAACCATCAGTATATATCTCACTGGGACCAGGTCCCAATAACAAATGTTTATTTCTTGCTCACTCTTCATGTCCACACTGTGGGTTCAGTTTGGTCCCAAGCTCCCAGAGCAGCCTCTGTCCTGACATTGTCAGTTTTTGTGGCAGAGGAAAAGGAAATGAGGCAAAGCATTGCACCTGCCACACCTCACTTCTCCCATTTTCCACTGGCAAGTCACATGGCACTCCTTCAGGTGGGTGAGGTATTCTCTCCTTCAGAGAAGCTTCCTTCAAGGATGGAAAACAGAATTTTTGGTGAATCCAATCTACCACACAATAAAGCCAAACACGTCAGAAATCATATTGAATGTAAATATATTAAGTTCTCCATTTGAAACAGAAAGATCACTAGAAGTATTTTTGTTGTCGTTGTTGTTGTTTTGAGATGGAGTCTTGCTCTATCGCCCAGGCTAGAGTGCAGTGACGCAATCTTGGCTCACTGCAAGCTCCACCTCCTGGGTTCATGCCATTCTCCCGCCTCAGCCTCCCAAGTAGCTGGGACTACAGGCGCCTGCCACCACACCTGGCTAATTTTTTGTATTTTTAGTAGAGACAAGGTATCACCGTGTTAGCCAGGATGGTCTCGATCTCACTAGAAGTATTTTTAAAAAGTAACTTCTATGTCTCTTATAAAAGCTCTACCTGTAACAAAAGCAAACAGTAAGAGAGTCATAAGACGAAGAAAAAAATTAGTTACAGATGAATGGCAACCAAAAAACCAAATAAAACAGAACAAAACAAAAAAACAATCTGGAATGGCCATATTAACATGAGTCTAAACAGATTTTAGCGCAAGAAATATTAGCAAAGAGTCACTGTGCTTTGACAAGGATTAACTTTTCAATAGTAAGGTCTTAATTATGTACATTAAAATACTTAATGCTGGTGGTCCCAGCTACTTGGGTGGCTGAGGTGGGAGGATCATAAGCCTGGGAGGTGGAGGTTGCAGTGAGCCAAGATCGCATCACTGCACTTCAGCCTAGGTGACAGAGTGAGACCTCATCTCAAATAATTAAAAAAAGGTTTAATATGTGCAAAAGAAGAAACAAATCTATATACTCTGTGATATTTAGAGATATTATTGTCTTCACAGAAACCCTTTCTCAACAATGAACAATTAGTGTGTCCGGAATTGGTGGGTCCTTGGTCTCGCTGACTTCAAGAATGAAGCCTCGGACCCTCGCGGTGAGTATTACAGTTCTTAAAAATGGTGTGTCCAGAGTTTGTTCCTTCAGATGTCCAGATGTGTCCAGAGTTTCTTCCTTCTGGTGGGTTCGTGGTCTCGCTGGCTTCAGGAGTGAAGCTGCAGACCTTCGCGGAGAGTGTTAACACCTCTTAAAGGCAGTGTGGACCCAAAGAGTGAGCAGCAGCAAGATTTATTGCAAAGAATGAAAGAACAAAGCTTTCACACTGTGGAAGGAGACCAGAGCAGGTTGTTCTTGCTGGCCCAGGCAGCCTGCTTTTATTCCCTTATCTGACCCCACTCACATCCTGCCGATTGGCCCATTTTACAGAGAGCTGATTGGTCCATTTTACAGAGAGCTGATTGGTCCATTTTGACAGGGTGTTGACTGGTGTGTTTACAATCCCTGAGCTAGACACAGAGTGCTGGTTGGTGTATTTACAATCCTCTAGCTAGAGGTAGAAGTTCTCCAAGTCCCCACTAGACTAACTAGACACAGAGCACTGATTGGTGTGTTTACAAACCTTGAGCTAGACACAGGGTGCTGATTGGTGCATTTACAAACCTTGAGCTAGACACAGAGTGCTGATTGGTGTATTTACAATCCTTTAGCTAGACATAAAAGTTCTCCAAGTCCCCACCAGATTAGCTAGATACAGAGTGCTGATTGGTGCATCCATGAACCCCAAGCTAGACACAGAGTGCTGATTGGTGTATATACAATTCTCCAGCTAGACATAAAAGTTCTCCAAGTCCCCACCCGACTCAGGAACCCAGCTGTCTTTGCCTAGTGGATATGGCGCCAGGGCCCCCACAGAGCTGCCTGCCAGTCCCGCACGGCACCTGTACTCCTCAGCTCTTGGGCAGTTGGCCGGACCGCTTGCTGTGGAGCAGGGGGCGGTGCCCGTCGGGGAGGCTTGGGCCTCTTGGGAGCCCACTGCGGTGGGGCTCTGGCATGGCAGGCTGCAGGTCCTGAGCCCTGCCCTGCGGGGAGGTGGCTGAGGCCCGGTGAAAATTAAAGTGCAGCGCACAGGAGGGCCAGCAGTGCTGGGGGACCCGGTGCCCCCTCTGCAGCTGCTGGCCTGAGTGCTAGGCCCCTCACTGCCTGGGGCCGGCAGTACTGGCTGGCAGCTCCGAGTGTGGGCCCGCTGAACCCATGCCCACCTGGAGCTCGTGTTGGCCCGTGAGCACTGCAGCCCCGGTTCCCACCCATGCCTCTCCCTCCACTCCTCCCTGCAAGCAGAGGGAGCCAGCTCCAGCCTCGGCCAGCCCAGAGAGGGGCTCCCACAGTAAAGTGGCGGGCCGAAGGGCTCCTCGAGCGTGGCCAGAGCACACACTGAGGCCGAGGAGGTGCTAAGAGTGAGCGAGGGCTGCTATCATGTTGTCACCTCTCATTAGAATTAGTAAGATAGCTGCCAAGCACAGTGGCTCATGCCTGTAATTCCAGCACTTTGGGAGTCCAAGTCAGGGGATCACTTGAGGCCAGGAGTTCAAGGGCAACATAGTGAGATCCCATTGCTACTAAAAATAAAAACATTAGCTGGGTGTGGTGTCACAGGCCTGTAGTCTCAGCTACTCTGGAGGTTGAGTGGGGAGGATCCTTTGAGTCCAGGAGTTCGAGGTTGCAGTGAACTATGATCACACTACTGCACTCCAGCCTGGGTGACAGAGCGAGATCTAGTCTGAAAAAATAAATAAAAAAATAAAGAGGGTTAGGTAAATTTTCTTGATAGATGATCAACAGGCAAAAGCCAACTTTTTTTCTATATAGCAGCAGTAAGTAAAAGTCATGTAGAAATAAATGTAACACAGAATGTGCAAAATCTTGATAGAGAAAACCGTACAACATTATTAAAATTTATTAGAGAATATTTTGTTAAATGGAGCGTTGTTGTCATTTCCTAAGGATACCATAACAAAGTCTCACAAATGAGTGGCTTCAAATAACAGAAATGTATTCTTTCATGGTTCTGGGGGCTAGAAGTCCCCAAATAGAGATGTCAGCATGGCCATGCTTCCTGTGAGACTTTGTATGGAATCCTTCCTTGTCCTAGTGTCCAGTGGTGGCTGGCAATCCTTGGAGTTCTTTGGCTGGTAGCTGCACAGCTCCAGTCTCAGCCTCCATGTTCATGTTGCCTTCTTTTCTTGTATCTTCATATTCTCTTTTTATATGGACATGGGTCATATTGGATTTAGGGCTCACCCTGCTCCAATGTGATCTCATCTTAACAGTTATATCTACAATGACTCAATTTCCAAAGAAGGTCACATTCTGAGATATTGAACCCTTCCACCTACCCCCTTTTGGAGGGGGACACAATTCAGCCCATAACAATAACCATACAATGTTTATGGATAAATATTATGTTTATGTCTATGGGTATCTATCACAAGTATATGAATTGTTGTCCAGTTTTTACAATGTAATTCCCAAATATATTCAAACAAAGTTGATTTTAGAGTTCATATGAAAGTGCAAATAGCCAAGAATAGCCAAGATAATCCTTATGAAGAACATGGTAGGGCTTGCTTTACCAGAAGTCAAGACGTATTATGAAGTGACAGAGGCTAAGACAATGAGATATCAGGGCACAATTAGATGAATGAGATAGAATAGAGAGCACAGAAACTGACCCACACAAATGTAAAAACCTTATTTTTGACACAGGTGGCATTACATACCAAGGGGGGAAAATTAAACTATTTAGGTTGGGCATGGTGGCTCATGCTTGTAATCCCAGCACTTTGGGAGGCCTAGGTGGGTGGATCACTTGAGGCTAGGAGTGAGACCAGCCTGGCCAACATGGTGAAACTTTGTCTCTACTAAAAATACAAAAATTATCTGAGTGTGGTGGCGTGGGGCTATGATCCCAGCTACAGGGGAGGCTGAGGCACAAGAATTGCTTGAACCTGGGAGGAGGAGGTTGCAGTGGGCTGAGATTGTACCACTGCACTCCAGCCTGAGCAACAAATCAAGACTCCATCTCAAAAAAAAAAGTTAAACTATTTAATAAATGGTCCTAGAAAAATATATGCATATAGAAAAAAATTTGAAAATGTATCCCTACCTCTTTTTTTTTTTTGAGACTGAAAGTGAGATTTAATAGCTGCAAGTGAAAAACCTCAATAGAATAATGGCAGTTGAGTTCTGGATGTGAACTCCTGTATGGAATTTTCTTTTTTTTTTTTAATTTTATTATTATTATACTTTTAAGTTTTAGGGTACATGTGCACAACATGCAGGTTTGTTACATATGTATACATGTGCCATGTTGGTGTGCTGCACCCATTAACTCATCACTTAACTTTAGGTATATCTCCTAATGCTATCCCTCCCCACTTCCCCCACCCCACAACAGTCCCCGGTGTGTGATGTTCCCCTTCCTGTGTCCATGTGTTCTCATTGTTTGATTCCCACCTATGAGTGAGAACATACGGTGTTTGGTTTTTTTGTCCTTGCGATAGTTTACTGAGAATGATGGTTTCCATCTTCATCCATGTCCCTACAAAGGACATGAACTCATTATTTTTCATGGCTGCATAGTATTCCATGGTGTATATGTGCCACATTTTCTTAATCCAGTCTATCATTGTTGGACATCCCTACCTCATTTTATATCAAAAATCAATTCCACATAAATCAAAGTTTTAAAGTGAAGTACACATCATTAAAATTATTAGAAGAAAGTAGAGGAGAATATCTTTATTTCCTTAGGAGTAGGAAAGAACTTCTTAAATGAGCTACAGAGAGCACATAGAAACATTAATAAATTTTGCTATATTATAATTTGTAATATTAAATGTCAGATATATTATTTCTTTCCATTTCTTTCTTTCCACAACTTTATAAATTCTGGGCTTATGGTATTCAACAGTGAAGAATACAGACGGTGTAGTGGAGAAAAGACATATTTGGCAAATAATTTCAATTTTTGCAGTATTACGAAGGACTGCAAGGGCCTGAACTTGCCTGGAGCACCAGGAAAGGTCTCTGTGTGACGTAACAGGTTGAGTCTGAGGAAGCAAGGGGAGCAGAGGTGGGAAGAATAGGGGGCTCTTGGCTGAGAGGAGAACGAACTTAAAAGCTCTGAGAACCTAGGGCATGGCCATGTGTATGTGCACAGTATAAGGTTGAAGTGGGAGAGATAAAGGGAGGAGAGGCACAAGATAAACAGAAACAGTGGTAAGGCTGTATCAGGCAGGGTCTTGTGGTCCATGTTTTCATTTTTTATTTTTTGTTTTTTTTTTGAGAAGGAGTCTTGCTCTGTTGCCCAGACTGGAGTGCAGTGGTGCGATCTCGGCTCACTGCAACTTCTGCCTCCTGGGTTTAAGCGATTCACCTGCCTCAGTCTCCCAAGTAGCTGAGATTAATTACAGGCACGCACCACCCACCAGGCTAATTTTTGTATTTTTAGTAGAGAAGAAGTTTTGCCATGTAGGCCAGGCTGGTTTCAACCTCCTGACCTCAGGTGATCCACCCTCCTCGGCTTCCCAAAGTGCTGGGATTACAGGCATGAGCCACCGCACCCGGGTTCCATGTTTATTTTGAACCTTACTCAAGAATGATACGAAATCTTTTATTTCTAAATCAGAGGAAAGAGATGATCAGATTGACAATTTTCAAACAGCACTTTAGGTGACATCTGGGGAGCAGAGAAGGCATGAGTGGACGTGGGGACAACACATATCCCTTTTTCCATTGCCGTTCTATTTCCTTGTGCTCTCTTTTCCATTCCATTAGATGTATTTTCCTAATTTCATTTTATCTAGAAAAGTAAAGGAGCTTTAAATATATGTATAGTTATGTACAAATAACATAATACTGGTATTAATAATAATAACAATGCCAGTTACTATTTAAAGAGCACTTACCACATACCAGAAGTAGTTCTAAACACTTTACATATATTAGTCCTTTTAACCCTCTGTCTCATGAGGTGGATGGTGTCGGGACCCTCGTTTTACAGGAGGAAGTTCATTGCTTGGAAGTAACTCTGGGCATTTTGTCTCTACAGTCTCTGCTCTTAACCATCACACTAGATTGACTAGAATTGAGAGAAATAATAGAACAACTGTTTGAATGCACTTATTTGAAACCATTCTCAAACTCAACAAAGACCCAATAGACATAAAATGCCACTCTGGTGTAACCACAGAGGTCAGGTGAGAGGATGACCTAGGCCCAGTGCTGGCCCAGCCTGCATGGCCAACTTAGTGCTGAGATACTGCCATGATCAGCAGACGGCCTCTTTAATACACTGAAACAAGGATTGAAGCAGATTTGAGAGGAGGTTTGTTTTTGAGTCTAGTTGTGTCTAGGAATATCAGATTATCTATTATCTTTCCTTGACTGTACCAAATGTTGATCTGGCCCAGGATGTTGTCCGCTCAGTTCCTTCAACCATTCGGATGCCTGCTGGGCGTGACTCAGGGACTGAGGCCAATGCTGAGATTGTGTAGATAACTTCCCTGATAGCCATGGTTTAGACACTCATCAAATCACACACCTGCAAATGCACTGGGTGTACACAGAGGTGTACACACATTTACTGACTTAAATGACCCTACTCCTTCTGTGAACAAGGTTTCCCCAAGGCTTTGGAAGCCTCTGTCCTTTGGGAAGAGTTGTCTAAAGTCACTTCCCAGGAAGTTAAGCATCTGTTTGTGTTTATAGCCACTGCACTGTAGGCTACACACCCACTGAGTGTCTGCACAGGATCTGTGAGGTTCCATAAAGCTAGGGGGGTTCCCTGTGAGAAACTTTAGGCTGGGGTGGCTTCAGGAGGAAAGCACACTGTAAACATGGAAGTGGGGGCAACTTCTTGAGGTGGCTGTTGTTTTAACATGTCCTTTGTTAATGTGGCTCCTTTTCATTCACTGTTATTTTTCACTTCTCTCTTTCCATTGTCAGCAGGGCTACGGTCAGGGTCCTTTCTACGAACTGACTCAGATTAGCGTTGGCATCAGCCATGCTGTCTGTTGTGATTCCAAGTACACAATGATCATTGATGGGAGGCCAATGGCTTAGAAATGGATGGCCAGGGAAAATAATTACAGAGCACACTGAGCTATGTTGTTCCATTTCCCTTGTATGGATCTGTGAAGTACAAGTCGCTCTGTCTTTCTCTGAATGTCATATGATGCATATACTAGGAGCATGTGATCATTGCTTTGTTAGTCATTTCTTCTGTTTTTGCTAGGACTTTCAGTTTAGCAATTTCATTCAGTCCAATAATCAGTTAATTCAGCTGCTGGCCACCCCAAGTTCCACATTGCCTTCCAAGAAGTCACTCCATACACGAAATGGGATACAGTGTGCCAGGTCATTGCCAGTTCAACTGCAAGAGGCAACTAGAATTGACTGCATTGACTTTGATAGTAACTCATATTACATGTACCCTACAATCTGCAAAGCACTTTAAACATAGATTATTTCATTCACTTCCCTAAAAACTATGAAGAATATTCCAGAAATTTTTCATAATGACTTTCTCTAGGGAGTAAGAGTGTGGGGACTATTACATGTATCTCAATTGTGTTATTTTTCTCGTGCACATGCAATCTGTTTGTATGTGAAAAAGAAAAAAGATTTAAGAATATCTACAGAGAAAGAATGGCAAAGAATATGTGGCAAGTGTAGCAACTGGTGATTCTGGCTATGGTATATGGAATTATTTGAACTATTCTTGAAATCTTTCAGTAAGTTTGAAATTATATCAGGATAAAAAGTGAATGATGACATAAAAATATTAAAAGCGTGTAATTCTTGGGTAATGCTTAAAATGGGTAATTCCAATAAATTTGCTTGGAATTTCCCTAGGAATCCCAATAAAGCTTAGAATGCAGGCTTTGCTTATAATCATAGATTAAAAATATAATTGAGTACACTGTAGGCTGAAGGAGAAGTTATTGTATAGTTGAAGCATGACATGAGCTTTTACTGAAATATAAAATGAAGCAAATTCTTTGAATTTTCTTCGTGTGCAGGTGTGCAAATTACAGGGTGACTTACTGCTTTCTTTTGAACATAGTATATTCCATATGTTAGAAGGTGATAATTACGTTGTTAGATACCCATTCTATTTTTTACATACTGTAAAATTCATCTGTTTTAAGTGTACAATTCAACTACTTTTTACTAAATTTATAGAGTTGTTCAACCATCACCACAATCCAGTTTTAAAATGTTTCCATCACCCCAGAGGGATCCCTTGGGCCCACTTGCAGTAAATCCCTGTTCCCTCCCCAGATCTAGGCAAATGCACTCTCTGTCTTTATATATAATCTGCCTGTTCCAGACATTTTACACAAGCGGAATCTTGCAATATGTGGTTTTTCTCATCTGGCCTCTTTCACTTAGCAGAATGTTTTCGAGGTCCATCATGCCTATTTTTTCTGGGACTTTTCCCTTGGCATAAGAAGTTACACAGAAAATAAGCAAATACCTTACATTTACTTCCAGGAATGAAGAAGGCAAGCCGCTAATACATAGTGACAAGTCTCTCACAGCTGAATCTGCATTGACAAGTGCCCAGCCTGAGAATTTTCCTTGTCCAGAAGGTACGTTATTTAAAAAAAAAATTAATAAAACAAAAAGTTGGTTGAGTGTCTGCTATACCTGCCAGAATCTGGGAGGTTGTCACTGCTCTAATTTCTTAATGATGCAGCAAAGACCTTGAGAGATACAATGATGGAGACCCATGTAATGCAGAAGAGGATGCACAACCCACAGGGAGTCTCCTGTTTTCTGGAATCTACATTCCTTTTTCTTTCTTTTCTTTTATTTTTTGAAATGGAGTCTCACTCTGTTGCCCAGGCTGGCGCGCAGTGGCACGGTCTCAGCTCAGTGCAACCTCAGCCTCCTGGATTCAAGCGATTCTCCTGCCTCAGCCTCCCAAGTAGCTGGGATTACAGGCGCCAGCCACCACACCTGGCTAATTTTTGTATTTTTAGTAGAGACTGAGTCTCACCATGTTGGCCAAGCTGGTCTCGAACTCCTGACCTTAAATGATTCACTTTCCTTTGCCTCCTAAAGTGCTAGGATTACAGGTATGAGCCACTGTACCTGGCTGGAATCTACATTTCTTAGAATTATAAGCTCTCTTTGAAATGTGGGAGTTTGTGGGCACAAACCCATTACCAACTTTATTCCAACAAGCAGCAGAGTGGAGGAATTAATGTTTCTACAATAAAAAATAATGCAATATCTGGGACCTGACTCAGGTATCTAAGTCTCTGAATGTGTTTACTCCAAGAACAGCAGAGTGACTCAAAAGACACATATGTTTTGTGATAATGTCTTCTGGTACCAAATGTGAGATGTAAGGGAATGCCTTGGTTTCAAGAGAATATTAGTTTCAGAAAATATTGTATTTGATATAAATGTATACTGCAGATATAAAGTGTTGTTTTTTTGGTTTTTAGTAATTTAAAGCATCAAGTTTACTAGAAAATGGAAAAAACACATTAGGTTAAAGAGCTGAGTGGGTTAATTTTTCTTATCAGTTCAGATAGTTTGAAAATGAATTTGCAATGCACACTCTTTTCCTTAAAACTTACCAAGGTTTTAAGGCGCAGTGGCTCACGCCTGTAATCCCAGCACTTTGGGAGGCTGAGGCAGGTGGATCGCCTGAGGCCAGGAGTTTGAGACCAGCCTGGCCAACATGGTGAAACCCTGTCTCTACTAAAAATAAAAAATTAGCCAGGTGTAGTGGCACGCGCCTGTAGTCTCAGCTACTCAGGAGGCTGAGGCAGGAGAATCACTTGAACCCAGGAGGTAGTGAGCTCAGATTGCGCCACTGCACTCCAACCTGGGCAACAGAGTAAGACTCTGTCTCAAAAAAAAAAAATTACCAAAGAATTGTAATTCTTTTGTAGAGAATTACAAAACATCTTTCTACATATGTCTGTGTAATGTTTACCCTTTAGGAGCTCCTCATTAAGCTGCAGGTAGAAGTAGAACAAAAATCTCCTGCAAGCATTTGTTGCAACAGCTTCCGCAGAACGGAAAGTGAGGTTGATTCAGCGGTGCTCTGAAGGGGAGCCTGTGGTGTTATCCACTTGCACTTGCCCTTACTTACTTTTTGGAACTCTCTTTCAACTTCTCATGTCTCTGACTCAGTCATAAATGTCATCTATGAAAGTGATGAGGTTTTCACGTCGTGCCCAGCTCCTTTGCAGAGTCTGTTCTGTGGCTGTTTGCTTGCTTTATCCACATCACACCTTCTAACTAAGTTGCTTAGGCTGTCACAGCATCATCCAGTGGTCAATTTGCAGTCAGGCCTATGATACTAACATCTCGTGTCACATGTAATCATACCTGAGTCATGCTGGTGTGATTTTCAACATGAGCTATTTCTAAAATTGTGCAGACAATTCTGTTGTCTAGATATTCCAGGTTTTCAGATGCTGTAATAAAAGCTATTTTACCAAATCTTATTTTTGTTTATTTGTTTACTTGGGACACCCTGATTTAGGATAAAAAAAGGTTCGGTAAAAAAAATTCCACAGCATTTTTCTCAGTGTTTAAGGAATTGTATGATTTTCAGGGATGGAAAAATATTAGTCAGCATCTCATAAGATCAGGTGTCTGGGCTGCGGATCAGAAGATGTAGTAGACAAATACGTGAAGTTGCAAGTCAATGGGAATAATAAAGGCATCTATGTTCAGTACAACTCCAGTCCCAGCCACTGGGACCTGATCATTGTCTCTGACGTGATAAAATCCACACAGGTGAAGCTGACAAGCAGATGTCGGGGTACCCATGGCATCCTCTGCTCCACCCCTTGACTAGTGCCCCAAGAGACTGCAAGACACTGCGTTGAATTATTCTGTCATCAACTTGAAAAGCTGGCTTCCTTCCCCAAAGAAACAGTCCAGCAAAATAACACACACACACACACACACACACACACACACACACACACACACACACAAAGCTGGAGTTCATTGCTGTGGGGGACTGAGTAAGCTAAGGGATTTTAGGAGTAGGCAAACTATCCTATTCCCTGAAGGCATCACAGGATGGAAAAATGTTATAAAAGGCCTAAAATTGAGACTAGAAACTTGACACCTTAGAACTTCTACATGGAATCTAGACTCTTCCACAGAAATGGATGTGGATTGTGCCTAGACTCCTTCTTGAGCTTCATCATTAACTTGGAATTAGGTCCTAGAGGAGTGGGGTGTAGCTCCTGGCCCCAGTCTTGCAATGGGGATTAGGATCTTCTTCCTATTAGTTTTTTTTTTTTAATTTTTTTATTTTGAGATAGAGTCTTGCTCTGTCGCCCAAGCTGGAGTGCAGTGGTGCGATCTTGGCTCACAGCAACCTCCGCCTCCTGGGGTTGAAGTATTTCTCCTGCCTCAGTCCCCCTTCCTGAGTAGTTGGGATTACAGTTTTGAGCCACCATGCCCAACCTAATTTTGTCATTTTTAATTTTAGAGTGTCCCTTCCCTCCTTTTGCCCATATTTAATTTTTTCTTTCTGCTAGTCATTCTTCGTATTTACAAATTGTAGAGAATTATGCAGATGTGCTGGGCCATCATCATTATCAAAGCAGCATCAGCACTATCATTACCATCATCGTCGTTTGTTGTTGTTGTTACTTCGTGGTGACAAGAAACAGCACGTGAAACAGCAGTCACTGCACAAGTACTTAAGGCTTGGGAAGCGTAAACTTGCAGGCACCCTGAGTAAACAGATGGCATCTACAAGCAGATGTTTCTACATGTGCTTCCACGTGCATATTCCCTGTTCCTCCCACCTATTCTCTTGGGGAAACACCCAGACAAACTATCAGCACAAACACTGCGTTTCCATCCCGAGTCCACTTCAAACAAGATCCAGCTTTCCATCGGAATGCAGCTGTTACGGCTAGCTGAAGCAAAATCAGTCACCCTGGAGATTCAGTGATGAAATAACTTTCTCAAATTTCTCTGAAGTTGATAAAATTGAAACTCATCCTGAATTGGAGGATTGATAGGACTGATGACAACTCAGTGTGTGTATGAGGGAGAGTGATTATTATTCACTTTGGGAAAGATTATAAGGGATCATAGAAACTTAACGGGGCGATAGTTTGGAAGAAGAGTAAAGGGAGCTACAATGTTGACTCATAATGATTACAAATTGAAAACTATTTAAGTTTTTTAGTTGGGTGGCCTGATAAAATGTAAGTCTTAAGAGTATTTATTCTGAAAAAACACACATAGAATGATTCCAAGAGAGAGGGATTGGAGAAAACCAACGATAATGCAATTGCCATACCATAGTCCAGATGAGAGGTTCAGAGCTGAAGGACAGTGACGGAAACAGCTGTGAGTGACATCAGAGGCAGAATAGAACAGCACGTTCACTAACTGGGCACATGGATGACAACAGAGAGGCACGCATGTCATAAACTTTTGTGAAGTTTATGTAACAGAAATAAGGAAGCTACAAGGTTTTATGATGGTGAGCTTTGTTTTGTTTATCTTGATTTGAAGATGTTGAAAGGAAATCCATCTAAAAATATCCAGCAGGCATTTGGAAATTAAGTTTGGAGATCAGGAGACATGTCAGGCCAGAAGGATGGTTTAGGGAGAAGTCTGTCTAGAGAAGATAGCTGAAGAACCAAGGACGCGGGGTCTTGCCAAGGAAGAGTGCACAGAGCCAAAAGGAAGATACTGGCCTTGCCACCTGCCTCATTTAGGGGACAGAGGGTACAGCTATGCCAGCAAAGTGATGAAAAAGGAAAAATCATTAAGTAGAAGCAGGAACCAGTAGAAGAGAGTGTCCAACCCCAGGACCATTGTCAATAATTCTACCTTGAATTTCTCTTGGGCTTTAGATTGTCGACTCGTGTATAGGCTGGGCACGGTGGCTCATGCCTGTAATCCCAGAAGTTTGGGAGGCCGAGGAGGGAGGATCACCTGAGGTTGGGAGTTCGAGACCAGCCTGACCAACGTGGAGAAACCCCATCTCTACAAAAATATACAAAAAAAAAAAAAAAAAAATTAGCCTGGCGTGCTGGAGCATGCCTGTAATCCAAGCTACTCAGGAGGGTGAGGCAGGAGAATTGTTCGAACTGGGGAGCCAGAGGTTGCGGTGAGCCGAGATCATGCCTTTGCACACCAGCCTGGGTGACAAGAGCAAGACTCCATGTAAAAAAAATGTGTATAGATATATATATACATATGTATACATTCCTGTTTCATAAATTTTATTGGCTTTATGCTATTATTGAATAGGATCAAGTAAAATGTAACTTTTCCTTGAACCATTGTTGTCTTCTGGTCCTCTGTATTCTAAAAGATGAAACATACAAAGACAGTGTCACTTTTAAGTCAGCTGTGTCGAGGGTGTTGCACGGTCTCTGCTCCTCGTCTAATCTCAGCTCCTTCCCTGTGGGGTGCTCCTTTCTCTCCATGCCATTCCTACGGATCCCAGGTCACAGAATGGACTCCATCACTGGGGCTGGATCTTCTTTGACTGGGAGCAAGGAACAACTTCCATATATAAAAGTCCACTTCTGAAAATCCTGATGTAAATAAAACTTCCAAAGACACTGTGTTTACTTCATTTTCCACCTTCTCCATTTTTCCTTTTCCATTTCCTATCCCCATCTTCTCCCTCTCAAGAAAAGATTCCAAGAATTTTCAGGAGACTATCCTCTATTATCAGTTCTATTTTCTTTCTGTTGTACTTTTTTTGTTGACTTGATATTTTGTTTGGCTGATATGCTTCAGATTTTGTGATTTACTTTATTTTAACCTTAATAAATACATGTAGTGGGGGAACATGTAAGAAGCCAGGCCTCTGTCTTCCCGTATTTTTTTCTGGTCTGTAACTGTCCATTAAGGGTGGGTCCCACTGGTGTCTATGATCTCTCATGCTTCAGCAGCTTATATGGCATTTTGTTTACTATGGTATAAAACATGCATTCTCAAGAGGCTGTATTAGTCTGTTCTTGCATTGCCATAAAGAAATACCTGAGAGTGGGTAATTTATACAGAAGAGAGGTTTAATTGGCTCACAGTTCTGCAGGTTATACAGGAAGCATGGTGCTGGCATCTGCTCAGCTTCCAGGGAGTCCTCAGGAAGCTTACAATCATGGTGGAAGGTGTAGAGGGAGCAGTCACATCACATGGAAAGTAAGAGTGAGTGAGAGTGAGGAGGGTGCCACACACTTAAATGACCAGATCTTGTGTGAACTCAGAGCAAGAGCTCACTTATCACCAAGAGGGTGGCCCAAGACATTCATGAGGGATCTGCCTCCATGATCCAAACACCTCCCACCAGGCCCCACTGTCCACACTAGGGATTACCTTTCAATACGAGATTCGGGTGGGGACAAATATTCAAACTATATCAGGAGCAGTATCATCTGCAAGGGGGCAATAATTATTTCCCCGGTGGGAGTGAGAAAATATTAGTCTTTTATGTAGAAAGATTTACATCTAGTACAGAAACTGATATGCAGTCTATCTGTGGTATTATAATTTCACTGGGGGATGATTAGAGAAAAAATGTCTAATAATGCTTTTAGAGGGAGATAATGAAAAAAAGGTTCATACATACTGGTCTAAGAGAGAAATCACGGTTTTGTCATCAAAAGGTCTTGCTTAAGCCAAACATCATAAATAAATCACGAGACATGACAAAACAGAGGGGGAAAATAAGTACTTTCATCTAAATATTCCCATGTTTTCTGCCCTCTGGTGTGCTTTACACCACGTATTCTCTACCAGTTGTATTCTCTTTTCTAGTAATGTTTTCCCAAAAAGCTTGATTCCAGGGTTTAGAAATGTGAGTAACCCTGGCTTCAAATATCTTCTATGATTTGTAAAATCACATTGCAGGCATTTTTGTTTAATTAATTGTGTATATATTTGAGTATATATTTACCTTTTCCCAACAAACCATTGTAATATGTGCAAATACAGGGATATAGGAAGTGCCATAGGGAACAGGGAAGAAACAACAAATACAAAATGCTCAAGAATTTTAAGGACCCAGGGATGGATCCATCAGAATCAGGGACATTTCTTTCTTTTAATCATGCCTGAGTTGCCACATCATGAGCCGCTCCATCCTTTGATGGGGCCCCTTTGTTAGCCCATTTGTTAGACCATGTTCTTTTCCTTAACTCTATACCTATTTTGTCACAAACTGACCATTTTTGAAATAAGCCTTGTAAAGCACATCATCACGATATCTCTGTGGGGTTCCTAGTGTTTATTATTTGTGTATTTACTATGTCATTTGCCATAAATCATTAAATTTTCCATTTACGCGTGTGTTTGTTTATGAGCCCTGTGATGGGGATAAGCACAGAACGTTATGTGGGCAAGTTGAGGGAAATGCAGTTCAGCTTAGAAGGAGGTAGGGATTCAGTTTCCAGAACAAGGCTTGAGGGAGGAGCCAAGTCTCAGGAACAAAACAAAGAAGTGATTTCCAGAGCTGGATTCAAAAACCAGAAGTACATAGCAGTGAGGGCAATGTAAGTTTGGGGATATTTAAATTGCCCTTGCCTAGAGACAAGGACCAATCTTCTCTGAAGTCATTGACCCCAACCTTCAAGAGAAGATGGCAGGAGGCAAGGATGAGGCTGATGAGACTCATAGTGTTTCAAATTTGGAACAGAAGCCTCATTATTCTGAGAGTGCAGCAGAGGCCCACTAAGGCCCAGGAAGTACCAGAAGTCCCAACCCTGGAGGCGGCCGGGGTTAACAGCCAAGTGCCCTGGCCCTCATTTCACCACACTCTTCCTTATACCAAATAATGATTTTCCAGAGTGCAGGTTTTTCTTTTCAAAGTCTATTTCTTGGTTCTTCACAATATTATATGCTGAAACTCTCACCAGCAAAGATCCCAAGATGTCTTAATGGGAATCAGCAAGTGAACTCAAAGCATTAAGGAAGACTAGAAGCTCTCTGAAAGGTTCTGGAAAGGTGACCCTTACTAAAGATCTGTATGTTATGCCTAAAAATTTGCGTGACTATGGCCTTCCAAAGATGTGTTATGTGTCACCTAAAAGCTCTTGAGGATGAAAGTCTCCAACTTGCAGCCTGGTGATTTTCATCTACTTACATATTTCTCTCCTTTCTCCAATTTTTACTGACTTTTCTTTTCCTATATTTCTGGTTTATGAAACTTTACTCATCAATAACAGTAGAGTGAGAAACAATATAATAAGGAATTATTAGCACCTACATTTTGTGGGATAGAGGTGTCAATGGTAAAAGTATTTTATTTTGAAAACTATACTTTTATACATGACTAACACTTACTGGTAAAAGCATTTGCAAACAAGCTCTTGGTTCTTTTTATTTTAAATACATATATTCCTTTCTCTTTTGGATAAATCTTTGTGCAGAGTAATCTTTAGAGGCATATATACTTTTGCCCCCACATTTCAGAGTGGGAAAGGTACGAGAGTCACTACCTGAATGTTTAACAGCAGTTTTTCTGCTTGTGATGTGGGACCACATAAACTTCTCTTCTTTCCACAAGCCTCACGCAGACTTGCTCCAAGTGAACACTTTTCACACAGGCCAGTGTCTGTGCTATGAATTTACCCACTTTCCCACCAGCCTGAGAGATATTTTAGTCTCAGCCTCTGGTAGCTGAAGCCACCTCTTAAGCAAAAGTGTGCCACTGTGCCAATAGTGAGGCTGCTGTATTTGACGAGGACCACAGCGCCCTGGCAGATAGACCCTGTTCTGATTTGCCAAACCTCCTGGAGGTGAATGAAGGTTTGCTGACTGTGGTCAGGAAGGTCCCAATTATGAATGATTCCCTAACCAAGTGTTGAAAACACTTTACTTTGTAATTAAAATGCAAAACACACACAAACTGCCAAACCCAGCAAAAAAATCTTCAGGAATTTTCCTTGAAAGTTTGGTTTCTCACTTCCTTCAAGCATCTTCCCTCTAAATCTACTTTTATTTCTCTTATTCCTTCATAAACAAAATGATCTTTTTTTTTTTTTTTTTTTTTTTTTTTTTTTTTTTTTTTTTTTTTTTTTTTTTTTTTTTTTTTTTTTTTTTTTTTTTTTTTTTTTTTTTTTTTTTTTTTTTTTTTTTTTTTTTTTTTTTTTTTTTTTTTTTTTTTTTTCATGATTTTTCTTCCTGATTGACATTGTTTTTCAAGAAAAGCGGATGTAATTTATCTTATTAGTAAAATATATTTTTAGGTACCTGTTCTTCTTCTCACATGTCTTAAACCTCATTCTCACTCTGTTTTGCCAGTGTTATGAAAATCAACTCTGTAGTGAGGAAAACCGCAGAAAAGACAATTTTCTGGAGAAAGCAATTTTTCTTTTTAATCTGTTGTATTAGTTCGTTCTCACATTTGCTATAAAGAAATACCTGAGACTGGGTAATTTATAAAGAAAAGATCTTTAATTGGCTCACAGTTCACAGGCTGTACAGGAAGCATGGTAGCATGTGCTTCTGGGGAGGCGTCGGGGAGCTTTTCACTCATGGAGGGAAGGCAAGGTGGGAGCAGGCATCTTACATGACAGGGGCAGGAGCAAGAGAGAGGGGAAGCGCTACACACTTTTAAACAACCAGATCTCATGAGAATTCATGCACTCACTATCATGATAATAGCACTAAGGGGATACTGTTAACCTACTCATGAGAACTAAGCCTCCATGATCCAGTAATCTCCCACCAGGTGCCACCTCCAACACTGGGGACTACTATTCGACATGAGGGTTGGTGTGAGACACAGATCCAAACCATAAGTCTGGTAAGATTTTGCTCTGTGTATTATAAGGCTTCGTTAGTGGGTGCATAAAGTTTAGAATGCCTTTCCGGTGAATTGAATCAGTTATCATTATGTGGTGACACTCATTATTCCTAATAATACTTTACATTTACATTTGATGTTGTCTGATAGTAACATATCTGTAACAACTTTCTTTGAGTTGGTAGTATTTACCTGGTATTTGCTTTTCCATTTTTACTTTTTCAATCTTTCCATGGTTTTCCTTTTACTTTCCATATAGCTGGAGTGGAGGTAGGGAGGGCAGGAGACTAATGTGAGCCAAGATCAGCAAAAGAGAAAGAACTGAGACAAATGAAAGAAAGGACAAACTAAAAAAGGCTCAACTTCACAAAGTAAAATAGTTCCTTCTTATCTGTGAGAGATACTTTCCAAGACCCCCAAAGGATACCTGAAACCTCCAATAGAATGGAACCTTATAAATACAGTACTCTGTTTTTTCCTATACATACACACCTAGGAAAAAGTTTAATTTATAAATTAGGTACAGTAAAAGATTAGCAACAATAACTAATAATAAAATAGAACAATTTTAACAAGAGACTGTAATAAAAGTTATGTGAATGTGGTCTCTTTCTCTCTCTCTAAAAATACTTTCATGTTTTTGGATCATGGTTGGCCAAGAGTAAGTGAAACCTTGGAACAGGAAACCACAGATAAGGGAGGGCCAGTAGACCTATAGGCTAAGATTTATGCAAATGTATCTGTGCATCTGGAGCTTCATATACAGAAAATTTAAAGAAGAGAAGAAAAAATCTTCTTTAGCTAAAGATCCCATAGAAAAAGTCAAATAACTGTCATCAAACTGGGAGAAAGTAGTTTTAACATATGTAGTAGAAAAAGGATGAATATAACAACATATGAAGAATGTCTATAGTTTGATAAGAAAAAGCCTATCAGGCAAAAAAGATATGAATAGATAACGCACAGAAGATGAACTGGAAATAACAAATAAATGTATTTAAAAATGCACAACTTCACTAGTGATCAAGGAAACACAAATTAAGATGAGCTTTAATTTTCCATCTCTTAGATTGGGAAACACTCCAAAATTAAATAACATTACTTATTGATAAGGGCATAGAAGAAAAGTAACTCTCTTCTCTAAATTAAATTTCTGGTCAGGATTTAACTCTATCTTGCCTTTTTTTGTAGGGCATTTTGCCAAACCTTTTAAAATTGCACATATTGTTTGAGCCAACAATCTCACTTCTTGGTATCTACCCAAAAGAAACACAGCCACATGTGTGCAAGAAGCCATGTATAAAACTGTTTCCTGTGGTATTTTATAGAATAATTTTTTTCAAAAACCCCTGAATTTCCACTAGTAGGGCAATAATTAAAACTTTCACAATCCATATTATGGAATACCATGCAACAATATTTTAATGCAAGAAATCTATATCTACACTGATGGAAATATCTAAAGACTTCTTGCTAATTAAAAACGTTCACAAAGCAAATGATTATTCTACTTATGTAAAAATACAGACTTGACACAAATTTTTTATTTATGTATTTTCATCATACATACAAAAAGGGTTGAGTGGATACACACTAAATTCATTACAGGTATTATACCTAGTAAAAGAATGGGGCTGGAGGGAATATTTTTAGAGTGACTTTACTTGTATCTACATTACTTCAATTTCTTACAATCAGAAATGAGCTCATAGTTAACTGTGTAATTAAAGCAATTGTTTTTAAAAAGAAATGATCATATGTTTGACTAATGGGTACATTTTTAGTATGATTTGATGTTCACTGTTTAGATTAATTGGATCACAATGTTTAATGCAATGATGAAGTTCTTCTCTAAACTTAAAGGATAAGGCTAGCTACATAGGAAAATATACTGGTGGACCAAGCAAACTTAAAATTAAGTTCAGTCTTTAGGAAGAAACTTTATGTCTAGAGTAAAACATACAATTAACAACTGTGAGCAAATCTCTCTTCTTTGACCAAAGGGAACATTGATGCTTGATATGGTTTGGATGTTTTTGCCCCCTCCAAATCTCATGTTGAAATGTGACCTCTACCATTGGAGGTGGGCCTAGCAGGAGGTGTTTGGCTCATGGGGACAAATCGCTAATGAATGTCTTGGTGCTATCCTCATGGTAATGAGTAATTTTTCGCTCTATTAGCTCATGTGAGAACTGGTTGTTTGAAAGAGGCTGGCACCCATTCTCTCTCTCTCTTACCCCTCATTTGCCATGTAAGCCTGCTGCCTCTTCATTTTCCACCATGACTGTAAGCTTCCTGAGGCTTCACCAGAAGTAAATGCCCTGCTTCTTGTACGCCCTGCAGAACTGTGATCCAAATAAGTTTCTTTTCTTTATAAATTACCCAGTCTGAGATATTCCTATATAGCAATGCAAACTGGACTAAGACAATGCCCTTTTCAGTTGAATTATGGGGAATTCTTGGTAGACAACACTGGCAGGCAGAAGGTGAGTGGAAATGTCCAGAACAGCTTATACTCCCTATTTTAGTTGGTGCGTCTCACTCTCCCAGAATGTAAGGATCTTTTTCTTTTGAGTATCCCCTTTGAGGCACCGGGGTAGGTATTACAAGCCTGGTGGCACAGGGCAAATGGTCTGATCCTACAGAAGGTGTCAATGTCTTTAGGATTATAAATTAGAGTAGAGACCCCAAAGCCTACAAACTGAGTGATGAATTTTAATCTGGCTTAGGTTTTTAAAAATTAAACTGAAAATCTGAGCTGCAAGGGACTGGTTTAATCTTCCACTTTACAAAGGAAGTAACTGAGGGCCTGAGGGTTAAGTATCCTCCTCAAGATCACTCAGCCGAGAATGACTCTTCATATATTCTTCAGTGGCTCTGAAGAGATTATAAATGACCAGTGTAACCTCTCTCAGGATCTAGGGGCTCCTCCACTGCTGCTCGGTGGAGGGACTGATTTAAAGCCTTCTGCTTACCTTGCAATAATTCTGGAGAATGATCAATTCTGAACAGAGATGTTTAGGTTCAGAGCCCCCCAGCTAAAGCTGCGTATTTATGGAGAATTCCAGACATTATTTATTGTTTCCCTTTCTCAGGTTGTCATGATATTTTACCATTTAAATTCTACTTTCAAATGAGATTTTTAAGCCATTATCCCAGTGAACAAAGGAGTGATAAAGCTATCAAAGTATAGAGATTTTAAAGGTTAAAAACTCATAAAACATGGAAATTTAGAATTAAAGCTATTCCAGTTGAATACTTATTAATATAAATCTAAAACAATATTGAGTAATGTCCCCTGTTCTCACATTTCTTTATTTCTTTTTCTTTTCTTTTCTTTTTTTTTCTTTTTGAGACAGGGTTTCACTCTTGTTGCCCAGACTGGGGTGCAATGGTGCGATCTCCGCTCACTGCAACCTCCACCTTCCAGGTTCAAGCAATTCTCCTGCCTCAGCCTCCAAAGTACCTGGGATTATAGGCATGCGCCACCACACCCAACTAATTTTCTGCATTTTTAGTAGAGACAGGGTTTCATTATATTGGTTAGGCCGGTCTCGAACTCCTGACCTCAGGTGATCCACCCACCACCTCCTTGGCCTTCCAAAGTGCTGGGATTACAGGTATGAGCCACTGTGCCAGGTGTGTTCTCACATTTCTGAGATATTTACTTACAATAAAGATGAAATAAGGATAGGATATTGGTCTTTGATGTTTACTGAATTTCCTGGGTTGATATAGGATGCCAGTATCATTATAGTTTGTCCAAAATACCAGAAACCTTTCTGTAACAAAAACAAAATTACCTGTTCTATTCCCTCATGTCTTTTGTTACCCTGTCCCTTTATGTATGCATGCATATGCATGTGTGTGCGTACACACACACACACACAGAGGCAACATTATTTCCAAGCAACAAAACAAAAACAGGACCTGTAAACTCAAAATAAATTGTCACCTTTGTGCTGAAACTGTACATAGCCATGCAGAGCCTTCTTACAGTGTCCAGAGAGATTGTGAAGGCAGGCGACCTGTGCTTGGGGTCCGATTTATGACAGTCTGACTCTGTTACAGTTTCAGCAGAGGACACATCTGGAACCCCTTTCCTGCTGGAGTGGACAGTGGAGGCAGCGCCACAGTGGATTTTCATTGGTGTCTCCCCTGGCTGCCTGGTGGCTGCCTCTCAGAGCCAGCGCCTGAGAACGTGGCTGCTAGTGAAAGTGTTTATATGTTTATGTGACCACAGGTATGTGCCCTCGGTGACAGATCTATTCCATGTTGTACATTCTGTCAGGCAGTGGGATGTGGGAAGAAGCCAGAGGGAGTGTCCCTGAGGTTGCAACGTCACACTCAGGAGAGGGAGGGTCCCTGGGGTGTGGAGTCTGGGCTTTGGGAGAACGTGCGTGGCGTTTCTCCTGGATTCTGGCTGAATGAGGTCTTTGGAAATGACACTTCCTCTGCTGTTAAATTCAGCTATGGTTTATCCAACACAGAGGAAGATGGCCTATCTCACAAGTGACACATCACCAGTTCCCTACTTTGCAAATGCATTTTCTGAGTGTGATAGCCACTGCTTAGCACAGCCCCAACTCTGGTCAGGTGAAGATGATTTCCTCTCTGCCTGCCAGTGAACTCTGAGCCTTGAACACTCCCTGAGTTGCAGGAGAAATCTTCCCACAGACTAGAAGACATCTCTGCTTGGCAAAGCCCAGTGACAGCAGGAATGTTCTTTCCCCTTCCTGAAGTTTCCAGGAAGGAAAAGGGCTGTGGGATACCAGCTGACCAGTGTTGTTAAAGGCTGACAGGGAACCCAGGGCCCTGCTGGGCAATGTGGGGAATACCAAGGTAATTGAAGTCACAACATTTGGATGTTGTTGTTTATTTGTTTTTTTGCTTTTTATTTTGAGATGCTTCCAGCCCCATAGAGAGATAAAATGGAAAAGTGAGAGGTCTGCTCCGTGCCCTTCGTCATTGGTGTGTGCCCTTCAGGGTGTTCCGCAGGTTTTGTTCTTGGCTTTCCCCATCTTCTTCTACACACTCCCCATTTCCAAGTCTCCCACAGTGATTGGCAGTTCCTCCCGACCCGAGATCTCTTGATCACTAAACCCATGTATCTGTCATTTAATATCTTGTGGACATCGCCCTTTTGCCCCATGGGTGCCTTACTGAGTGGTCCCTTGCTGACTCTGGTGTCCTATTCCTCATATTTGCATGTTTCAGTTAAAGGTTCCACGATCCTCTTCGTCTCATAAGTTAGAAATCTGAGGGGCGTTTCGGCAATCCCTTCTTAATCACAGCCTTTTGATTTTTACTTCTAAAGTATCTCTTGAATACATTTTCTTTCCTTCCTTGCCAAAGCTTTAGCTTAGATCTTCTGCATTTCTTCCTTGGATGATCAGAGGCACCTATTAGTGGTCAGTACTATGAGAACAAATTCTCCCTTTTCATAAGAAATATTTTATAAAATCCCCTTTACTGCCCTGAAATGAAATTTGTAAGTGATGTAATCTACTTGCACATGTATTTTAAAAATTCATTTAGAGCCCCAACTTTGATGTAAAAGAAAAATACAATTAAAAAAGAAGTTTATAATATAATAATACATGTTTCAGGTCAGGACATGAAGATTTGGCATGACAGAATTAAGTGATTGGTTGCTGCACCTCTATGGAAAATTGTCAGAAATGTGAGAGCTGCAAATGCAGCCCACCAAAGGCCTTTAGCATGTTCGATGGGTGGCTGAAATACGGAGAGGGGTGCTGCTGTTGGTGACATAATTTTCCAGTAAGGTGAAAACTCACAGGAAAGTTCTGACCTAAATAAAGTACCATCTTCCCATAATTTATAAGCACAAAGGTTGCATTCCTGAAAAATCCAATATATATTAAAATCATGCCAACCCAGCCCATTTGTTTTTATATGTAAATATGTAGCAGGACACAGAACGATTCTCCCATGTGGGCAAGTGTCCCTGCATTTTCAGGACATCCAGCACCCTGTTTTCTACAAATTCACTGATAGCCATGCCCCAAAGCATTGCCTCAACCAACAAACCCTCCCGCAAGTTTAGAAAATATATCTTGGCAATTGGTAGTGTTTCTATTGGGAATCACTGCAAAACCTCAATTTACTTAGGTAAAGTTTTACTTAAATAAGCAATGCACAATTGTCTCCTCCTTTTAAAAGATGAAGATTTTTACAGGTGCAGTTAAATCCCGTCTGACTTCCACCCCCACCCTAATCTACTGCACACTCATTCTAAGAGGCAAGCAATGTCAACAGTTGAGCATATATCATTCCAGAACTTTTATATATTCACCTACAGTTTATGTATCCGTAGAAAATATATGGTACCTGGTATGAGTTGAATTGTGTCCCCTCCTCCAAACTCATCTGTTGAAGTCTTAGCCTCCAGTACTTTAGAATGTGACCTTATTTGGGAATAGCACCTTTGAAGATGTAATGAATTAGGTTAAGATGCAGTCATGCTGGAGTAGAGTGGGCCTCTAATCCAGTAATGACTGCTGTCCTTATCTGGGGAAATTCGGATGGAGAGACACACACACAGGAATGGGGTCTCTGCCTGTCACCCAGTCTGGAGTGCAGTGGCACAATCACTGCTAACTGCAGCCTTGACCTCTTAGGCTGAAGTGATCCTCCTGCCTCAGCATCCCAAGTGACTGAGTCTACAGGTGCATGTCACCATGCCTGGCTAATTTTTTTTTTTGGATAAAGTCTTCCTATGTTGCCCAGGCTGGACTTGAACTCCTGAGCTCAAGTGATCCTCCTGCCTCGGCCTCCCAAAGTGCTGGTATTACAGGCGTGAGCCACTGTGCCTCACCGGGGTGATTCTTTAAAGCCAAGGAACACCAAAAATTGCCAGCAAACCACTAGAATCTATGAGAGAGGCAGGGGATGGATCCTTCCCCCATCACCCTCAAAAGAAACCAACCCTGCCAATATCTTAATCTTAGACTTTGAGCCTCCCGCACTGAAAGGCAATGAATGTATTTCTATTGTTTAAATCCCCCAGTTTATCTAGAGCTTTGTCATGGCAGCTTTGGCAAAGGAATACAGTACCCTTCTGTGTTTCAGTGCCTTAGGTAACAAACAGATAAGAAACTTTCCGACTGAGGAGCAGCAAGGGTCTGGAGCTACTGCGATTGGGTGACCTGGGTAGAGCCCCTCCTGGAGATGTCACTCTGACTAGAACTGGAAGGACAAATCCACCGCAGATACAGATTCTTGCATACAAACTGTCTTTCCCCTGAGTCCTATCTTACAACAGAAGACATACCCATCAAATCAGATTTGCAATCGAGTTGTTTGTGTCAAAAGAGAAAATTTGTAATTAACCTTGAGACTTTTTTCAAGCAGCAGATTTGCTTTATAAATGAAAAATAATGAATAAGCCAAACTGTACCCAGGGGCATGACAGAGTTTTAACTGCCTTCATGTATAGCCAGCGTGGCTGGGAGAAATGTGATCTCCATTTCATTTCAGATCTTTCTCTGAACCTTCCATATGCATGCATGATGGAATGGGTTCCCAAATACAGCTTGAAATGTAGTGCATGACATACTACCCAAGCAAATAAAATGAATAGTTCAAAATCATGGGGCACTGACAGAAAAAGCAGACCTTTTAATATCCAGTTTCATTGAGTAATGCATTCAAAATAATTTGCAAACTGGAAAGGTAATTAAAAGGGTCCTTTTACTCCCCTATGCCACATGTCACAGTGTTTAATGTTTAGTGAGAGTTGCTCTTTGAGTCTAGGATTTAGTGAAAGACATTTGGCTTGGACAAGAACTAAGACAAATGCTGCTAACATGATTCTATTCAATTTAGTGCTTTAAACACTTTCAGGAATGGTGGATTATTTTCAAAGTAAGGTTTGTAGAAGCTGGGAATTTTGAAGTATTTTACCTGGAAATTATCTATCGGAATGCTTCTGTATGCGTTAAAAAATGTATACTCTACATATGGACACAAAGAAGGGAACAAGAGACACCGGAGCCTACTTGAGGGTAGAGGGTGAGGACTGAAAAACTACCTGTTGGGTACTCTGCTTATTACCTGGATGATGAAATAATCTGTGCACTGAAGCCCCGCAACACGCATTGACCTCTACAACAAATCTGCACTTGTGTCCCTGAACCTAAAATAAAAGTAAAAATATGTATATTCTAAATGGAAATTTGTCAATATAAAAAAATACTGTTAGGCAGGAGAATGGCGTGAATCTGGGAGGCGGAGCTTGGAGTGAGCCGAGATTGCGCCACTGCACTCCAGCCTGGGTGACAGAGCGAGACTCCATCTCAAAACAAAAACAAAACAAAACAAAATACCGTTAATTTTCTAGATTTTAAAATAGTTTGGGCTAACAGAGACCTATAGTATTTTTGGTCTTCATTAAAAACACAATATATTTGTGTATGAACAATACAAAGATACATATTTTGCTACAGAACTGTACAGTTATCCTCCATATCCAACATAATAGAGACAACATTATTTACAATTGTATGGACACAGTACTGTAAAATTGAAATTTTTATGTCAGTTTCCTTGACTGATTTAAAAACCATTAAAAATATAAATACTCTTGTCCCCTTAAATTTACTTACTTTTTTTTTTCATCTTTCAACAACACAGTTAGAATATTAACAAATTCTTGGTGTTTTTCTTTTTTTTTTGAGACGGAGTCTCACTCTGTCACCCAGGCTGGAGTGCAGTGGCGCGATCTCAGCTCACTGCCAGCTCTGCCTCCCGGGTTCACGCCGCCTCATATTGATCTGTCTCCTTCCCATGCAGTGCTTCAAATTAAAAACATCGCATGCATCTGCCCTGCACGCTGGTCTGGGCCTTCACCAGGCGTGGCAGATCTGACGACCAGTCACGTTGAAAGCATCATTTTTTTGTATTTTCATGCTTTTTCTTTTTTTTTTTTTTTTTTTTTTTTTATGCTTTACGGCAGGTAGCTGGGACTACAGGCGCCCGCCACCACGCCCGGCTAATTTTTTGTATTTTTAGTAGAGACGGGGTTTCACCATGGTCTCGATCTCCTGACCTCGTGATCCGCCCGCCTCGGCCTCCCAAAGTGCTGGGATTACAAGCGTGAGCCACCGCGCCTGGCCTCTTGGTGTTTTTCTTATGCCTACTTGTCTCACCTATTTGTCATTTAAAAATTGTTTGGAAAAGTAAAGCAATTTTTGGCAATTCAGCAAGATCCTCACATACTGCTTTGAAGAAGCATTAAATATTTTGTCCAGCTTAGCTGTCTGAAAAGAATGATCAGTTCTGTCATCATGGGACACCATGGAAGTTCCTTGGGAGGTTGACAAGATCAAATACACCGCACTACATCTGTGACAGTTTTCTGTGCGGAGTGTCTTTTCCTAATACACCTGTGTGTGCCGCCTTCATCATCACGGCCAGTTTCGATAGTAGCCCTGAGTCATTGGTTCCAGGGCCTGAAGTGCCCTTCTGCCTTTTGCCCTGTCTCACCTTCTCATCCTTTGTCCCTTCAGCAACTTTGTTTCTGTTGCAGAAGAGCCTTTCTTGGGCCTTCCCCTCACTGGGTCAAACCACCTCCACCCTCCAGTACCTTCTCTGGACACTATTGTCTTCCCTTTGCTCACTACAGTGGTGACGCCACACTTATTTGTGAAAGGATATTGTGGCTGTCTGTCTGCTTCCATGGTCTGTAAGCTCCAGAAGCACAGGAGCTTTTTAATTTTTTTTGAAGAATCAAAGAATCAAATTACCTGTTATTAATATTGTGGTTTTTTTCCATGAAAATTCATTTTAGATGATAAACCTGACCTCATATGGTAAGGTAATCATCTCAAAACCCCATGCAGTTTTTGTTGTGTTTTTTTTTTTTTTGGTAAAATATACACTATATAAAATTTACCATTTTGACCATTTTAGATATACAATTCAGTGACATTTACTACATTCACATTGACCGTGATCCAGCTCCAGAACTTTCCTATCATCTCAAACTGAAACTCCAATCCCATTCATCGTGAACTTCTCATTCTCCTCTCACCCCAGGCCCTGGCAACCACCATTCTCCTTTCTGTCTCTGTGAATTTCACTGCTCTAGGTGCCTCATAAAAGTGGAATCACGTAAAATTTATCTGGGGCTTTGTTTAATTCTGTTCACCTGATGCTTAATGAAGCACCTGGCCCGTAATAGGCCACTACTAAATACGCTTACTAAATACTGTAGAATAAATGAATGAAGCACAGGGTATGAAGTATTTTGATTTGAAAGCATTGCATGAAGGGATTGACTACTCTGGAAAGAAGGAATGATGCTTTTCAAAACGTTGACTTGTGTCGCTCAGAATCTGCCCTACGCCTGGTGGAATGGCCACAGACCAGACCAGCGTGCCAGAGGGCAGAATGCATGCGATGTTTTTAATTATTGAAAGCACTGCCATGGGGAAGGAGCACAGTATTCCAATTCATATGATTAAGGCCTCCTTGAAAAGGGAGCTCAGATGTTGATGTGCTTTTGCATCTTCTTCATTCACTCAGAAACATTGACTGACACACTGGTTGTGCACTTGAGTGTGATGGGATAGAGACAGATGTTTCCTCTGTTCTCGTGGGGTAGGCAGTCTCGAGCACCAGTTTTCAATGTGTGGGTCTCGATTGTTTGCCTCAGAATCACCAGAATGGTTATCAAAATGTAGCTTGTCAGCCTTCACTGCAGACAGACTAAGCTCAAATATTTCAGAGGGCGGCGGGAGAAATCTTACACTGGGACAATTTCCTCTGTCCTTCTCACTAATGTTGGAGTCCAGAGAGGCTCAAGTGGGGTGTTTATTAAAGGCAATGTCCCCCAGTTCGACTTCACCTGGGTCAACTGGTACCAAATCATATAACATTCTCGTGAGGCTTCATCCAGTTCTGAGGTGCCTGCTGTTCACCAGGGCAGGATGCTGGCTCATAATTGGGGGCCCAAGGGCTTGGTGTGTCCCCTGGTCTCTTTCAATAGCTGCTTGCTTGTGTGGATTCTTGAGGCACTAGGTTAAGCCACAGCTGATTATAATGTCTCCAAGGACAGACAGACAGACATTGCTTAGCCACTGGCCTGAGATGTGTGAGCCTGGGCATTTCACTTTATTGCTCTTGGCCAATAAAATGAGGACTAAAATCTCTTTGTCATAGATTGAGAAAATTACACAAAACACTGTAAGATTCCTAAAACAGGGCCAGTGATTCAGTAAATACTTAAATGATGTTGATCCCCAAGGATATTATTAATTGAGAAATTGCTAATAATGTCCCCCTCAACTACAAAAGTTCTGCAGACTTCTGCAGTTTTCTGAATGAGAGCATAAAATAAAGATAACAAAACTAAGCTCATCCACAGGTGCTACTATGTGAAGGGAAATGGTAGGGATAGTGCTACAATCTTCGTCACATCTGCTGACAGCCCCAGCATAGCCCCACAGGTAGGGCAATTCAAACTTCACATAACAGCCATGGTCCCAGCAGGAGTTGACCTAGGTGGTTCAAGTAAAGAGACTTGAAGGAAGGTATTACTTTCAGAGGAGCATGTAAGGCTAAGGGCACAAGCAAGGGATGCTGAGAGACCCAGAGGCTCATCACAGCAGGAAGCCATTACCACCTCCCTTGGGCCAGGAAGGACATGGGAAGAAGTGGTGCTACTGGAGCCCACTGAGAGCTGCACTGTGAAAGGGGAGGCTAATCTAGCTAATCTAGCAGGAACAGCAGTCACGGAGAGATGCTAATATTGCCAGAGGCACGGCACCAAACCAGGGAAGAAAGACTCTGACCCTCTCCTCTCCCAACCTCCATGCTCCCAACAGTGCCTGCTATTGGCTAAGTCTGAATAGAAACCAGCCAGGAGCAAGCCACTGGCGGGGGAGCCCAGGTGTTGAGCTACAAGAGAGAAAGGCTGAGAATAGATCAAGAGGAAGGGCTGGCAAATGAGAAGAACAGCACACATCCTTTGCTCAGGTGTTTCTATGGAGAATATTCCCTTTCTGAGAGGCCTTCCTTAGGCCATGCATCAAGCACAGAATGGAATCACAGCAGATTCACATGCAGAAGCACTGTCTGGTCCATTTCACAACAGAGACTTGAAAATCATCCCGAATTGGGAAAGCACGGTGCGAGGCAACACTTGTGTGAAGACCATTCACAGTGCTTTGAGTTTTCACTTTATTTTTAAAAAATCTGCCTTGTTTCAAAATGTGTTTAGGTAGTTTCACATCATAGTCACATCTATTCCATTTTCTGTTGAGAAGCTTTATCTCTTTTCCCTACTTCTTGCTACTGATCATATTGACTCAAGACCGTTTTTTCTACAGTTAGGCAGTAAATGGGAGAAAAATGAAAAAACAAATAACATGATCTTTTCAGGGTACTCTGATAATCTATGGCAATCACCTCAAATGCTGATTTGGGTGTACCATAAGCTGTAAGGTGTATACCTTTTTTCAGCATTTGTAAATAACTCTCAAGAATGGAAGGAACTCTTCTTTCTCTCTAGTCTAGGGAGGTCTTTGCCACTTCTCATCAATGGCACATCTATGTAACAAAGCTGGTCTTTCATTTGGCTACCTCTAGCTAATCCTAAACTTTTTGGAATGAGATGTGAATTCAGTGCCAAGTTATTCAGGAATGGAGAGACTTCTATTTCTTGGTTTTGTCATGTGCGACGTAAGTAGAGAAGCACTGTGGCCTGCTGGGTGGGGGAGGGTAGAAAAAAGTGTGATCTGAAGGTTCTTTTGATGGTAGACAAAGAATGATTCAAGGGATACGTTAACTCTTAGGGTTCTCTGTGGGTCAACAGTGAGGTAATCGGGGAAGCCCCAAGCCCCTGCTCTCTATGGAAAGGCTTTTAATTACCCTTGGCAGTTTTTCCTTCTGCAATGTGCCTTGGTCCAGCGCCATACTTTGGGGATGGCTACTTTGGGCACAACAGCTATTTATCATTTGGGCATTCAAGCTCTAGCCAAATATACAAACCATCTCCAAATCAGACAGATATCAAGGTTTCCATGCTGGGCTATGAATTTCATTCTGGGCTTTTAAGCACCATGATGTGGTTTTTCTCAGGCATGTCCTCACACCCTAATAATCATGGCTAGTTTTCTGAGGGGAGAAATCTTTTGCTAAAATGCTGCATTTATGCCAACTCAAGTGTGCTTTTATTCAATCAAAGCTCCTGACACCTTCTCTTTAGGGATACATTAGCCACCTTCAAGAATTATATCCTAAAACATTAATAGTTTAGGGGACATCATTGTTGCTGAATCAAACTTGGATTCACTCCACCCAGTGCACAAAAAAGCCAAACCTGACACCAGGATTTCTAGTGAGAGAAAGTGAGCCATTTACCGCAAAACACCAAGCAAGGAGAATCGGACAGTTAACACTCAGGGCTTGAACTCCTTAATGGCTTCAAGGCAGGGGTACATTTCAGGAAAGCAGAAATTATAGGCAAAATTGTAAATTAATGTATGGAAGTTATACACTGGTTTGGCCTCTAAAGGCAGAGTATCTTGAAATGGGAACTTACAGGTCATAGGTGGATTTAGAGATTTTTTGATTTGCAATTGGTGAAGGAAGTAAGGCTTTGTCTAAAAACTTGGGGTCAGCAGAAAGGAATGTTAAGGTTTGGCTTCTGGGCATGAGTCTCTCCAGGTCCCTCATGAAGAAATTTAGAGCAAGAGCAGTGGTCAGAGCTTAGTCCCCAGTTTCCTTCATCTGAGGTTTATGCAACAGTGGTTGGCACTTTTATTTGGTGGGAGTACTGGGTTCTGAAAAACAACTCGACGACATATTTCAAGATGCTATATGGAGCTTTTATAGGGAAGCAAATATCTTGTGACTTTAGCTTACTTGGGTGCCTATTGTTTATTATTACCTTCTTGTTTAGTGGGTTATTTATTTACTTTTCTAATTGCTGGTTGTAGGGCTAGCTAGGTGCCTTGAATTGTCCTTGAAGGGGCTCAAATTTTTTTCTTTATCTCTATGGTTGGGGAGGCAAGGGAGCCCAGCAAGCTCCTAAAAAGTGTCCTTTTCCATCTGATCGTTAAGCTCTAAGGCATTTAACTGAGTGATGGGGGCATAGTGAATCCTAAAACTTCATTTCTTTTCTTTACTTCTTCTTTTTTTTTTTTTTGAGATGGAGTCTCTCTCTGTGGCCCAGGCTGGAGCACAATGGCGCAATCTTGCCTCACTGCAACATCCACCTTGAGGGTTCAAGTGATTCTCCTGTCTCAGCCTCCAGAGCAACTGGGATTACAGGAACGCACCACCATGCCCAGCTAATTTTTGTATTTCTAGTAGAGAAAGGGTTTCACCATGTTGGCCAGGCTGGTCTCAAACTCCTGACCTCGTGGTCTGCCCACCTCGGCCTCCCAAAGTTCTGGGATTACAGGCATGAGCCACTACGTCCCGCCCTAAAACTTCATTTCTTTCTGTGGTGTGTGTATATTGCAGACTGCATGTGTTTCCCAGGTTTTCCTTTCTTCAATTTGATTATTCTGAGGCCTTTTTATAGAATCTTAATCAGTGAGAAGTAGTGGGAAAAGCACATGATTTAGGGTTAGAAAACACAAACTTCAAGTTCTTGATGCCGACCTATGGCAAGTCACTTCGCCTCCTTGGTCTTACTTTCTTCATCTGTGAAATAAAGTTGTGATGTGCCAGGGACTCTATCAGGATCAGGCACTGTGAAGCAAGGGGGCAGTTCTAGGAAGCACTGAAGCTTCCTCGTCACTGCAGAAGAGGCTCTGCTGACTCACAGCAAAAGAGCATGAGATGATCAGAATGAAGTCATCAATGTCAGACAGATTTTTCCCAGCTCCCAAACCTTCACAAATGCATCATTCTTTAGGGTATAAAGTCTAAATGCCTTAGTATGATGCCCAAGAACCTCTTTTCTCCAGCCATGCCTGACCCTGACTTGCTCTCAGTGGCTGGATAGTGCTAGCACCATCTGCCATATGCCTGTCCCACTGTCTGCCCGTTGTCCCTCACAGTAGCTTTTCCTGCTGTCAAGATAACCCTCTTACCCTTTCTTGCCCGTTGAGTTGCGGTTCACTGAAGGCCTCCTTTCATGGACTGGCTGAAACCAGCCCTGCTGCTGGGCCCTTAAGGGGTAAGGCTTTAGGAAGGGGGAAAGGGAAGTGAGCTGGCATGTGCTGAAGGATGGTACATTGTTACTGCATTTTATCTTCATACCCACCCTGAAAGAGGTGTTTTTGCCTCATTTTACTTAGGAGAAGGCTGAGGCTCAGTGAGGCTAAGTAATTTGACCATGGTCACATGCTGCTAAGTGACAACTTTCAGATTCAAATTCAGGTCTGTAAAGTACCTAAAGCTGCCTCCCCTGCCAGAACAATGCCATTCTTTTAGGAGTCTTGCAACTATTCTCTAAAAATTGTGGTAAGTAAACAGAAATTTATTCACTGATATAGCTTGAGAGTCCTTACAACCCTTTCCAGCATCAAATGATTAATTGAAGGCCATTTGTTTTTCATAAACATTGACAACAATAGAGGCCTGAACATAATATTGAGGCAGTTTTTCTCTCTTTCTTTCTTTCCTCCCTTCCTTCCTTCCTTCCTTTTCTTTCTTTCTTTCTTTCTTTCTTTCTTTCCTTTCTTTCTTTCTTTCTTTCTTTCTGTCTTTCTGTCTTTCTGTCTTTCTGTCTTTCTGTCTTTTATAAGGTAAAGGATTTGGGATTATTTTTCTAAAACTATATAATGGTGAAATGGCTAATATTGTTCATATTTAAATTAATGAGTCATTGGGGTTTACTTCAACTGATCTGGGAGTCACAGTTCAGAGAGAAGTAAATTCCACATTATTTAATTACCAATGTAATTTTCTTAGAATTTAATTGGCTCTGCATGATTTTTTAAAATATGTCTATTTGGGGGGCTCTGCTGGTACTAGCAGCTGGTCTTTCCTTTACAACCACGCAAAACTGGCTACACTGAGCCAGGTGGGTTGCAGCTGTTTCTCCCGCTGAGGTTTGGGAGGTGGGGGAGCCAAGCTTCCAAGCTGCCTGTTGGAAATGAGGTATTTCAGGCCGCCTTCTGGAGAAACTAACCTCTCATTAGGCTGCATTCACACCAGACAAGAAGTTACCAAATCCCAACACACTGGCAGACACGCTCCCAGAGATCGGTAACCACAGTGGTTAAGACTTTTTTTGTTTTTTATTTTTTAAACTGCCTAAGGTGATGATGATTCATTGCAAGGTTAATGCATTTCACCCTTTACCAAAGCTGCAGCCGACATATTTTTCCACCTTTATGACTCATCCTTTTCCCAGGCCTGTTAAATTAATAGGAGTTTAAAGGAAATACACAGGGAAGGTGGAGGCAGTCCCCATAGTCTACCTGATGAGCAGAGATATATCCCAGCAGTTATCTAGAGCTTTCTGCTTTTTCCAGATTTAGGTTTAACATCGAGACTCTGAAGAGTTCCAGTGGAAAATGCACCTATAGCCTTTAGAAAGCTGCAATTCCAGTTTCAGTGTCACAGAATTTCTCTGGTTTCTATGAAATAGGTATCCACTTGATTAAAAAAGGGATCCATTATGAACCAACCAGGGAATATTTTTAATTGTGATGTATCAATAAGTCTAAATCTTTAGAGGGCGTTGAATGTCCATTATAACCTAGCTTATATAAGCCTGTCTCCTACCAATTTCCTGCATTTATCCTGTGCTCCAACTAGACTGTTCTTATGTACCTGAAGCCTGGTTTTTGGGGAGTCCCACTTGTATGCCAGTGTCTTAGTTATAACTCTTTGACTCATGCAGGTCCAAGTCTTGGATTCCTGGTCTTGGGAGATATTAAACCTAAGACCTCACTGTGACCTCAGGGTAGACAAAGTACCAACTTCTACTTTTTTACTTTTGTTTTCCTCTTACTCTTCACTTTTGGTCTTTTATTTAGGCTTATAAGCACATATACATTTTTAAAAGTATGAAAGTATGTTTGTCCTATTTTATTTAGCTTTCCGGATGTTTTACAGCATTAAGTTTTTCAGGATTTTCAATGTGCTTTAGAACCCAGATGAGCATAAGTAGTCAGTGGTTATCTTGCTTTGGAGACATCATGAGTGTTCACATTTGTCAGTATGCCTATGTGCTTTTATATGTGAATTGTCAGTTGCTTTGCTAAAAATGCAAACTAACTTATTACTAGGTCCAGCATAAGTCCCTGAATTGAAGTAACATAGTTCTTTATGGGGATAAACTATATTTTAATTTTAAGAAATAGATTTTAAAGTTTACATTGAATATTTCTGTGGGATCCATGGCTTAGTTGAATTTCTTAAGTTGTGGTGTACTCTATGACATAGCAAATTTCTAGCACATAATATCATAATACTTTTTGGATTTTGTGGAATGTTTTACATCTTTCTTTTAATGAATTTTGTAATAAAATGGTGTGCATTAAAATGCACAAACAACTTTGCAGTTTAAGGATTGTGTGACCTGAAGAAATGTCCTTTTTCAAAGATCTTGATGATACAGCATGCTGTGACCAGTCATATCTAAACCAGGGAACAGAGCAGTTATGTCCTGATAGTTTCTTTGATCTCAAATTTTCCATTTTAGGAAAAACATAAAATTATCTGACTTTGGCAAGAACCAAGAAGAATTTATTTATTTCTCCAGATTGTCACCTACAAATGAAAACAATCTTGCATGTGATCTTTAAGTGAGGATTAAAAAGATCTTCTTCAAGCCTGATTTTAAAGCTTCAGGTGTCTAGCTTTGAAGAAATGTAAATTCCTTGATTTTTTTTAAGAACTTCCTCTTCAGGATGTGGAGAAATAGGAACACTTTTACACATGGAATTTCTAACACGTCCTTATTTTGCTAATTTTTTAAAAGAAAGCAATGCCCGACTGTTGGTGGGACTGTAAACTAGTTCAACCATTGTGGAAGTCAGCGTGGCGATTCCTCAGGGATCTAGAACTAGAAATACCATTTGACCCAGCCATCCCATTACTGGGTATCTACCCGAAGGATTATAAATAGCACTACTTTTTTTTAGCTGAATTGATAAGAGTAGTAACATGGTTTTTCACCAAGAAGCATTAAATGCCAGATCTTCATTCTCCTGCTCCCCATTTTGTCCAGAGAGCAAAAAGAGATACTTAAAAAAAATCCTTCTAGCTGCACAGTTTCCATGCTACAAACTAACATTAGCTTTAACCCCACAAACTTGTATTTTCCAATAATGCTTCACTGCAATGAGGTTGGAAACAGGATCAGCACAACTCAGGCTCAAAGGGAAATTGCAGCATCCAAAGGATCGTCTCTTGGAATTCCTAACACGTCCTTATTTTGCTAATTTTTTAAAAGAAAGCAATGCCCGACTGCATTTTAGGGGGATTTTAGAGGAATTGTTGGCTACATACAAAAACTGAAAAATATGACTTAATTTTAATTCCATAATAGGTCCCTGTGGTTGCTGTCTATCTTAAAGGAAGGATTAGAGGAAGGAAAATCTTTCTTTCTACTAACCAAACATCGTAGTTAATACTATTCTGACATTAAATCTTTGTTTACCTAGTGTATTAGGTGTAATTGGTGTGTCAAGCTAGTTATTCCTATTAGAGGTCCCCAGTTAAACCACCTTTAAATCAGTTTCGACTTTAGTTGGCTCAGTATCCTCACCCACAATGATTTTAATTCTGAAGAAATAATTACTTGGCTTTTCACTCAAGCTTTACCTTTACTTGTGGCTTTAAAAAAGTGTTGTCAAAGCCACTGGTACAGATTTTATACCAGAAAGGGAAGAAAGCCTACAGAGAAAAGAGCATCCGTTGATTGGATGGTTCCTATTTAAGATTTAGGAATTTTTATACCAGCGATTTGAGGCTTTTTGTGCAGTTGATCTGACTTGCTGTTTCCTACATGAGCTCCGCAAGTTTTCAAAGTCAAAGGTTGGGATCAGAGTTAACGATACAAACACATTACCTGAACTCATGAATGGAAAGAATAAAGCTAATTGTTCATTGCTTCTTATGTTTGAGATTCAATTCTAAGAATTTTTTGGTGGACAATATAATTTGCTATTTTTCTTAAAATGAAAAAGTCTTATTTTGTTTATGCTGTTAAAAATAATATTTGGACTGTTAAACATTTGAACAATTGCACCCAAATAGAAAGTTAAAAATACCTCAAATTGGGTCACTTAGAGATAACCAGGATTAACTTTTCAGGGTGTATCCTTTCAGGGCTTTTTTTTCCTGTGCAATACATACATTAATACAAAATATACTTGTAGATTATAGTTATAAAATTGGATCACAGAATACATATTTTATGATTCAATCACTCGGTGGTAGCTCATGCATATCTTCTGATATCTGAATGTAGATCTTGATCAGAGTTTGAAATGACCCTATAGAACTCCCTGCTTTATGGATGAACTTTAACCAGTTCCCTCTTGGTAGATCTGTTATTTTTCTCTGTTACAAGTGTGGCTGTTAAACACATTTTGTGCATATTGTTTTATTACCCACAATTAGTCTACATTTTATGAAACTGGAACCAATTATTTTTTGCCTTGTGTGTGTCTTTTCCTTATAAATAAACGCAAATCACTCAGGATCGACAGCTTCTACAAAACTTGGCTTGATCTCATAGGGGTCAGCTGGAGAGGTGTGGATCTGGGCATCATCCTCACTGTTTCTTCTTATATCTTCTTGACTTAGTTTCCCTCCTCCTGACTGTAATATACGGTGTACCAGCGGGCACACACTCATGCATGCATACACACATACACACAAACACACACATCACGCACAGGCATAAACATTTTAGGAAAATGAAGTTCTTCCCCATAACACTAACCAAATACCCTCAAAATGCGGATTTTAACGTTTCATGGATACTTCCACATCTGGGAAGTATGTTTCCATATTTGAGAAGTGTACTTCTTTGGAAAATATGCTTCAAATACCAATTCCAAATGTGAAAAATATTTTTGAGTGTTCTAAAAAAACAAAACAATAGAAACCAAACTAAACAAAACAATGGAAACACCAGCATTATAAGTAAAACATATATTAGCCAAACTTTGCAAAAAATTATCTCATCTGGAAAAGGATTATCTTCCAGTAACACTGAATATGTAGTGCCATTGTTAGGAGAAAAATGTGATGCTATGAAACATTACAACCTTAGTACTCAGGCTCATAAACTCTTTGCACTTCTCTCATTAATGTAATAATGCAGTGATAAGTTATTTGCAGAGCACTTGTTTGCCTTTAGGGAAACTGGGAAGTTTATAATCCCCACTTCATAAATGAGGACCCTGAACCCAGAAAGGTAAAATGACTTGTCCAGGGACTTCCTCCAACATGAGGCTCAGAGGCTGTGGTCTCTGAGTCAGACTTAAACTCTCAACTGCTTTTCTAGTGTTTAATTTATCATTCCATAAAGTCTTTCCATTATGATAGTTCTCCCATTACCTCAGAGTTTGGGTCCATGAGCACCGTTTGGAATGAGATCATTTTCCTATAAAACTTCTGTTAATAAAACTGTTCCATGACTGATTTGTGAAGTATCCATCATGATGAATTTGCCTACCATGTCTTTGACGTTTTCAGATGGTATTCTAGGGGCCTGTTTGGGAGAGAAAGAAAGTTGTCTCTGACGTGCGTTAATTCCAGCGCACATCATCACTGGGATGTTGTGTGCTGATGTGCTCCCCTCTCCCTCCATTTCTGGCTATTTCTAAAAACATCTCCTCACATTTTAAGAGATTTATTTACGTATGTTATTATAAAATATAACAAATTCTGCTTCATTGATAATGCTAAATCTTATATATTTTCAGCCATAACCACTGTTAACATTTAAACATATTTCTTCCCATTTTTTTCTTTTCTTTCTAATCTTTTTTCTATGTCTATATGTGCTTTTGGGTGGTTTTAAAACTGATGTCATATTGTTTTGAAATAAGGTTCGTATCCTGCTTTTTTGATTTACAGTTTTATCATAGGCATTCCCCACATCATTACATAGAGTATATCCTTATAATGGCCTATTATGCAAACATGTCTATAAAAAAGTAATCCTTCTCCTATATTAGTCCATAAGGTTGTTTAAATAAGATTGCAATGATGAAGATAGGTACACCTAAATCTTTTCCTGAGAGTTTCTGGAAATTTATGTCTCCATTGATAATGTATATGATAGTGTATAAGAATGTTGTTTTCATTGTCTCTTCTAAAAACTTTATTACTTTTAAATATTCCATTAAGCTTTTTTTGCCAACTTGATAAGCAAAAATGGTAGCGTATTCTATTCTATTTATTTCTTGGACACATCTATGTTTGCTCTTCAGAATTACTTTAGGAGGAATTTCCAGTTCTCTTACTTTGTGGTGTCTTGTGTCTCTCTGGCTCATTTCTCCAGTTAAGGATGAAGAGAAGGCTGTCTCTTCACCCAGGGTCTGTTGGCCGAGGTACCAACCTGCACTTGTCTGCTCCCTATCCACGCACAAGATAAGACAATCTTCTCTCATCTACAATTCCTGGTCCAGCCCCGGTTCCACTCAGTCAGGTTCTGCTGGACTTAGGAGGGGTCTTCTTTCCTTCTCTCTGCCTGTTCTCTGACAACTGCCAATGCCAGAGCACACAACAAAACCCCCTTCCTCTGCGTGCCCTGCTGCTTGGCCTATTTTGACAGCATTTTACTGGGTAGGCCTACAGCTCCTAGGAGGCACTGTATACAACCCCCTTGTGTTATACTCTTTTACTGATGAGAAAGAGATACCAACTGGATGTGGGGGATAGAAGTCATCCTCAAAAATGATACTCCTACAACAGAGAGAGAGTTTTCAAGTTGGTGGAGGCCCTCATCTTTCAGCCAAGGGGTGAATGGTAGAGGACACGGGAGCCCTGTGGGACGGATGGAGTAGTTGGTTTCAGGTGGGCAAACAGGTCATACACTGGTCTGTAGTTCTTCAAGCAGTAGAAATCCTCCCTAATTCCAATCAACATTAGGTTGATTGCCTGTGTTAGTTCCAATGTAAGAACTTTTCCTCTTTCATTGGATATGTCTTTATAGGAATAAAGAGGTTTGGAATATCCAAAGCCTCCATCAGTGAATTATAACCATGCTCTTAAAACATTTTTTTAAATTGAAAGCTTCCACTGGTTTATTTTATTTTAATGGCTATATTTGTTATACATAACTACTGTTTGTGTAGACAGCATACCTTTATATGTTTCTCTTGCTTTAAAATTAGGGAGGTCTTTTGCCGCCCAGAGAGCATATCATCCATTCTTATACCATGTTATGGAGCAGCGTTTTGTTCAGCAGATGGCTTTTGCCATTTCCTCGGAAGAACCTGCTGGGCAAGGGAGAGAGCTGATGTTTTTTCCTCCCTTAGAACACCCACCACATTTACTCTCCACCTCAATGAAGGCCAGCACAACCGCCTGATGCTCTGTGAGGTTTATTAAACACATCAGATGATAAATAGTAGTGTAACCGCAAGCAGCCTTCTTTTAAAAAATAGTCTCAGTTTGATAAGTAAAAATGGCACCTCTCATCTAATTTTTCAATCTTTGATTACTAATAAATAAACAGAACCACACGTTTGCCATTTACACTTTTTAAATAAATTGTCTTGGAATAGAGTTTCGGTTTCTTTGTTTAAGAAGTGTGGTTCTGGCCGGGCGCGGTGGCTCACGCTTGTAATCCCAGCACTTTGGGAGGCTGAGGCGGGCGGATCACGAGGTCAGGAGATCGAGACCACGGTGAAACCCCGTCTCTACTAAAAATACAAAAAATTAGCCGGGCGTGGTGGCGGGCGCCTGTAGTCCCAGCTACACGGAGAGGCTGAGGCAGGAGAATGGCGTGAACCCGGGAGGCGGAGCTTGCAGTGAGCCGAGATCGCACCACTGCACTCCAGCCTGGATGACAGAGCGAGACTCCGTCTCAAAAAAAAAAAAAAAAAAAAAAAAAAAAAGAAGTGTGGTTCTGTTTTGTCTTTTCACTCATCCTGGAGAGGATTCTACCCTAAGTTGCTTGTGGTCTTCTTAGTCCTCAAATATTCTTTCTCAGCCTCCCTCTCGACAACCTGGATGACTTTTTCTAATCACCTTGCAACTCCTTCCTCCTCCTTGAAAACTTTCCTTCATTCAAACTATTTTAAAGAGCCCACAGTCTGACTTCTGCACCTGTCACTCTTCTGCCACCACTCTCTTGAAGACCACAGTGGCTGAAGCACAAACGGAGGGGAGGGAGAAGATAGTGCTTGAGAGGTAGATGGGGACCAGAACAGACAGAACTTGTGGGGCCTTGCAGGCTGTGATAAACTTTGATGTGTATCGCAAGAGCAATGGGAAGCCATCGGAATGCCTTTAGCGGATGATGCTGTGGTCAAATCTACGTCTCCTGATGCTCTTTCTGGCTAAAGTGTGGAGGGAATTGGAAGAGGGCCCCCGTGGCCACAGGAGACTGCTTCTCATTTCCCCTTGTGCTCTTCCTTCTGTTGACTCCTACGTATACCCTCTGCCCTTATGGTTCTGGCCTCTCTACCTGAATTTTTAGCCACCTGCTGGATCTATCTATCTGGTGGCCAAAAATTTAAGCACATCTTCTTAGTTAGTCTCTGCAGATGGAGCCTATGAAAATATCTTCAGTTCCTCCCCTACCTTGGCCCAATCAGTTGTCATGTTACGTAAATATCTGGCAGATAATGGTGAACATACAGCACCACTGTACTGACTTCTCGCACAGTTTTGAGAATATCTTTCTGGTCCTTAGGCTTATTTGCTTCCCCTTTATCATACCCAGTGCTATTGCTGCCAGATCAATATTCCAATGGGCACCTCCAATGACTGCTTTTCTCTGATTAGCCTCCCTACATTCTTTTTTTTTTTTTTTTTTTTTGAGACAGAGTCTCCCTGTTGCCCAGGCTGGAGTGTAGTGGCACGATCTTGGCTCACTGCAACTTCTGTCTCCCAGGTTCAAGCGATTTTCCTGCCTCAGCCTCCCGAGTAGCTGGGATTACAGGCATGTGCCACCATGCCCAGCTAATATTTGTATTTTTAGTAGAGGTGAGGTTTCACCATGTTGGCCAGGCTGGTCTCGAACTCCTGACCTCAGGTGATCCACCCGTCTCGGCCTCCCAAAGTGCTGGCATTACAGGTGTGAGCCATTGCGCCTGTCCCCTCCCCACACTCTTTACATCTGTTGTGCATTCTAGCCACAATCCCCTGCTTCTTGCTTTTATTACAGATGTGCTGGGGTGCTCCAACCCGATGCCATTCTGCCTTTATTTTCATTTGTTGGAATTATAGGCATCTTCTATGCCTCAGCTGAAATACCACTATTGACAAAAAACCTCGTGGATGCTTCCAAGCTTACATGAAATTTCCTGTCTTCAAGCCACTTATAGGACTTTACTTCTCTCTTTAATGACACATACCACACTGGGATTTGTATTATCCACATGTTGTAGATTTGTGTTACTCTCTCTTCTGAGCTAACTTTTTCCTGGAGATCTGGGACCACAGATGACTCACCTGTGTATGAGTTACAACTTTCATATCTGTGTCTTGTGCAAGGAAGATGCTCAGTACTTATGTATCAAATCAGTGTCTGTTAGGATAATAAATAATTATGCATGTATGAGTTAAACCTGTCTATTCTCTATTACCATGGTGTGTTTTCTACATTCTTTTAGAAGTTTGGAGCAACGAATTATTTTGTTATTCTCATGTGACTATTCCCTCTCTCCCATATTCAAGCATACAAATATGAAGAAGGCATTTTTGAACTGCATGTTATGAAGAGAAAAAACAAAAAGACAAACCAAACAATTCTTTGTACGTTTCATTTTGGTTAGAAGCCAACGTAAATGCTTGTGCTATAAGAACAAGTATATTTCCTGCCGTGAAGGCTTGGCTGTTTATCCTGGGACCCCTCTCCGACACTGGCTGCCCTCGAAAGACTGTTAACCCCTGCTTTGAGCCAGCAAACCAGATGTGGGTTTTTTAAGCAAATTATTGGTTATTTCACCACATGTAGTTTTTGCAGTTAAGTGTTTCCAGCTTTTCAGAGCATTCCACAGGAATAACATCATATTTTTCCTCCAACCTGTTAATTAACATAATTATTTATCAGCCCTAAAACCACAGCTTGAGTTTGTTAAGTGGCTAGCTGAACATATATTCACTGGATGGAGACCAATGCTGCTGGAGAGAACAATTCAGCAATAAAGAAAAAACTGGAGGTCCCTGGGGGAGGGGGAGTGGGGCAACATGCTCCATTCCCTTCTTGCTTCTTGTGACTCATCAGTGTGTGCTTATGCTACACCTTTAGGTGTTGGCTTCACTTCCCCAATAACTTGTCATCAAGTCAATCTACTTTTTTGACTGAAGAGTTTGTCATGTGACCTCTAAGTTCCCATCCAGTTGTTTTTCTTTTTTTAATTTTATTTTTCCATAAGTTATTGGGGGTACAGGTGGTATTTGGTTACATGAGTAAGTTCTTTAGTGGAGATTTGTGAGAACCTGGTGCACCCATCACCCGAGCAGTATACACTGCACTCTATGTGCAGTCTTTTATCCCTTGCCTCCCCTCACTCTTCCCCACAAGTCCCCAAAGTCCGTTGTATCATTCTTATGCCTTTGCGTCCTCATAGCTTAGCTCCGCCATATCAGTGACAACATACGATGTTTGGTTTTCCATTCCTGAGTTACTTCACTTAGAATAATAGTCTCTAATCTTATCCAGGTCATGGTGAATGCCGTTAATACATTCCTTTTTATCCCATCCAGTTCTAATATTTGAAATCTGACATTGCAGATTCAAGGGGCAAAATTGTGAAACTGCAACACCTCTAGACTATTTTTCCTTCACTCTCCAAATCTCATGGCACATTCTTGGGATTAGCAGAAAGTTCTTTCTTTCCCCCGCCCCCTGCACTCCTACCCCATGGTGCTGCTTTCCCACCAACTGGGAAAGGATAACAGCACCTTAACAGATTGAATATGGAAACAGAAATGGGAATCCAGCTATCTGCTAATAGGCCAGGTATTAAATTAATGAGATTTGCAAAACAGTAAGACAATGCTACTCTTCTCATTAAATATTTTTGGTTTTGGAAAATATACTTACTATTCATATGATATTTATGACAGCATGTAATATATTTATTGTTATCTTAAGTAAATTTAAAAAATTATCAGTTTTAATTTCAAACATAGAAAACATCAATAAATGCTACCTATATAAAACAGAAGCTTTTTGGGAGCCTTAATAATTTTAAGAGTATGAAGAAGCACTGGGACTAAAAAGTCTGAGAACCATGGCCTTTTATATATCAAGGATGTGAACAGATCTTATGCTACCAAGCTTTTGTCATTCTATTAGGCAAATGGTAAGTTCCTTAGAAAAGAAGTCAAACACGCTGGGCATGTGTAAGTGTTTAAATACTTTGAAAAAAGCCACGATGAGGGGCTCCATTCTTAAGGTGCCACAGTCAACTGAGATTACCTCTAACAGTCCTGAGGCAGCTTGCTCTAGAAACTATAATGCATGTGCTGTTAGGGAAGAAGCCGGAGAGCTGAGGATGAGAGAAGCTGGTAGCTATGGGGCCCAGAGAAGGGAAGGAGAGCCCTGGGATTAAATTAATAAGTTTTGGGGAAATACTTGTGGGTGGGGGTCCTGGGTATCTACAAATTTCCTCCCTTTAGCATTATTCCTTGAGAGCAGAAAACCCGTTTGCAGAATTCAGCTACTGCCTGCACTGTGGTTTTTGTGAAGACAAGAATTAGTAGCTTGCAGTGGATTTCATGTGAAAGTTACAGTGGCTCCAGGCTAGACCAGAGATGGATACATGTCCAAATGTTTAAGTCAATGTTTAAACGGTTGAACCATAAAATGTTTGAATTTGATTCCAATTCCCGTAAAGCAGACCCCATCTTGCAACTTCTTGGGACTATATTCTGCTTCTTTCACAGTTCGTTGACAAAACCTCTTTCCTGCCAATAGAGGTTTATTAGCACATTAGTGCTCGCCCTCACATTCCATTTTGAGAAAAACCTCACACACCCACAGCCAAAAGTCCTTTTCATTCTATTTGCAGAAGCCAAAGAATAGCATCTTCATATCACTTTGATCAAAGTTACAGTCTCCATAAGAGAAGAAAAAATTGCAGCAACTCTTCAATGAAATAGTTTTTCTTGAACTACTAGAGGCATCGTCGATAAGGGCAGAGAGATGTACAGTCCTGTTTTGGGGTCCAAATAAGTCCCTTTAACATTAATACCCAAATTTTCAATGATTCATTGTTCCTTCTCACATTGAATTGCATTGTTAAAATTACCCTCAATGATTTCAGAAGTCCTCAAGATGGGGTGTCTCTGTTATGCTAAGGAAGGTGCCCAATCACCTTGGAAATGAACTTATAAGAGCCTTAGTTAGCCATCTAATCCCAAATAGTATCCTCCCGTTTCTAGCACTTTAAAAATTCTACTTAGCATTATCTGGAATTGTCTTTTTAATTTATACCAGTGTGTGTTCTGACTCACTCCTTCCATTAGAATATAACTCCCTGAGGCAGAAATTCTGTCTTGCTCATACTATTTTCCTGGCACCTAGAACAGTGCTTGGCTTTCAGTATTTGTTGAGTAAAAGAATGAAGTTACAGTGCCCCTTCTGAAAATGCTTTTTCTCCAGGAGCAGTCACGCTCCTCTGATGGAGTCCGCACTGAACCTCAGTTTTAATCTCTACTAACATTTGTGGTCGTATCTTTGCAAGGACAGGCTCAGAGAGAAGCATAAGGTGGGGTTTCTGCCACGGAATTGCCTGTAGTCAACTTGAGTGCTGTATTGTCAGTTAGGGTCCTGCAGGAACAGAAGATAAACCCTCATTGGGTAATTTGAAATGAGGCTGATAAAGGGACTATGTATAAAGATATGAGCAAGGTTGAGAGGATCTAATGAAGGATGCTACTGTTCCCTTCAGCTAGTAATGACAGGGAGCTGTTGTCTCCCTAGAACCCCAGGAATGTGGTTCTAAGGAGAGGGCCAGCCAAGTGGATCTGGAATACTCTAGAGGAAACAGGGCCAGCTTTGCCACGTACTTCCATGACAGAGCCAGAATTATGAAGGGAAGCCAGAGAAGCAGAAAACTAACAGGGGGAGAAGGGAGAGAAGAGGGAGAAAGAGAGAACAAAGACTTATTGGACCTGCATGGTGTGAAAAGAAATGCCCCATGGTCCAACATCTTCTGGATTCAGCGTGTGTTTGTGATTGTCCGAGAAGAACATTGCAATGCTCTCAACACCATGACAACCGTCATTCCCCTGTCGATCCTGAAAAAGTATCTGTAGATCCTTAGGTCTCTGGAGTATTTAGCGTATAGCATCTCTTAATATTAATCATCCTTACAGAAGAACCTTCAGGAGTGATGCTAACTCATCTGTGCCACTTAATGCCAAAGTAATAAAGCCCCCATCCACTGAGGATGGAGACAGCAGATTGTGTGGAGAGGCAGGGGTTTCTGTCGCATAGAAAGCATCTTGTACAATGTCTGACACACAGCGAGTGACCAAAATGTGGTGAGTAATAATGATATCAGGCTCCCGACAGATAACTTGACTCTTTTAGGTTTCTGAGGCTGGTCTAGAAGCAAGCTGAGCTGGACCTATATCAGAAGACCCCAGCAGCCCTGCCCTGAGTTGTACTCAGCGGCAGAAAATACAGCCAAATTCACACTCAGGCAGTCTGGCTGCAGCCTCTGCTCTCTAAACCTTGTGGGTGCCCCACCTGTAGCCCCTCAGTACTTGCTGTTCTTGGACACACCAGGGGCTGCTTACTGCCAGCCTTATGCTCTCTCCTCAGGGCTTTCTCTGGTTGCAGGCACAAGTAGACCAGAAGTACCAGAGAGTTAAAATCCAGGAACATCTCTCATCTAGCAGCCTAGACTTGGTGACTGAGTACTCCGAAGAGTCTCTGCTCAGCTGGGATGGCTCTCAAACTGGTTCTTCACAGTCCTTCCCAGGCTCCTAGCAGGACTCTGTCCTGGCCGCCCACAGTGCGACCCTGCTGATTAATGTACCCTGCATTGACTTTCTTCCCATCCCTGGCCCAATATCTGCTGCTTTTCTGGTCCTTCCTGGGATCACGTCCTAAATCAACTGCTTGCGTTCACATTCTTGTCCCAGAGCGGCTTTGAAAGGAGACCAAGCCTAAGGCACCACATGCTCCAATCTCCTCACCTTCAATTTCCCCCATGCTTTAATGTGTCCTTTCTCCCAGCAAACTCTTCCACCAGCAAACACTCTCTCCTGTGGGTTATTTATAACTTAGAGTGGATTTAAGCCAATGTATTCCATGTATTTCCAGAGTTTCTTCCATTTAATGGCGAGGTCAACTCAACTCAGCGAGCTTTGCCTCCATCATCCTCCATCAGCTCTGGGGATTATTCAACAGGGTTGGCTTTCTTCTCTTACCTGCATCACTCTTCTACTTTCGATTCCAAAGTGTTAGAGCTTTCCCTCTGCTCTCTCCAATGACCTGCTATGTTTTTATCCTTTGGAAAACAACTACCTTTTTTTTTAAAAAAAGAGAAAGAACACACATATCATTCTTGTCCCTCTGCTCTCTCCTCTTCAGTGCTAGGTTTGTCCATTGACTTTCAAGGCTTTATGTATCATGTTTGGATGGGTGACCTCCAAAGCTGTATCTCCACCATTAATTTCTCATCCAAATCCTGGTCTCCCACAGTCTATGGAACATTTCAACATCCATATCTCTTAGTGCCAAATAAAGCCAGTAGATGCAAACGGAATTCCTCATCTTCACTTTAAAACTGTCTTCTTTTCCTAAGCTGCCTACTAATATCAAAGAGCACACCATTCCCACAATCTTTCAGTTTCACACTGTAGTATTCATGTACATTTCCTTCCTCTCTTTTGGCGTCTTAACCCTTTACCACTTCCTAACTCTCCTCTCTAACCACAGACTCTCCCTGTTTCACACTGCCCTGTAGAAAGCTGAGTTAGTTTTTCCCAAATTCTGCATTCACTGTGTCATTATGTGGCACAAAAAAATACTGGTAGTAGCTCTTAACGGGCTTCAGAATAAAACCCAGGTTTCTCAAAATGTTTGTGCACTTCTCTGTCCTTTTCTTATTTCTAAAAGTTATTTTAGATCTACACAAATCTGACTAAAAACTATTATTTTATCTTTCTCTATTTCCCTATTCTCTTCTCCAGCCAGGCTGGTCCACCCAGTGCTCTCCAAACACCGTGGTCACTTGCATCTGTGGGATTTTGCTGGTGATCCTTCCCTATTTATCTGAGGTAATGTATCTTGACCCTAGGCATTATGTGCTAGGCATTATGCAAAACTCTGACATTGTATATTATCTCATTTGATCCCTATGACAAGTCTGTGTGCTAAGAACTATTATTGCCTATATTTTATAGATAAAGAAATCGAAGAACCATGAAATTAAGGCACATTGCCACATCATACAGTGGGCAAAGGCTGGAACAAGGTTAGAATTCCCTTCTGTCTGAATACTGTTTTAAAAAGTACTCCAAACTTGTAGATCCTGTCCATATTGTGTCCTTTCAATGTTAAATGAGAGCATTGCCAAACAGGCCTCCATACGGAGCACCTGGTTCTCCAGAGAGATGTATTTTTGTTTGACTTACAATTATTATTGCTTAGAATCTAGACTCTGTGGACTTATTTTAACTCAGTAGAGATTGTCAAATTGCAAATGATCTTTTTACGGTAGAGAAGCAAATATTTTTGTCCAGTAGGAAAGGGAACCTCAAATGTTACAGTTTTTGTTGTCCCATAGAACATTAACCAGTTTTGTTTTTGACTTAGCAATCTTACTTCAGTCTTCTGACTCTAATGAACAACACGTACTTTGATTTCTTGTACATTCTATTGAGTCATCTTTGTAATATACGGATTCCCCCATTAATGAGCTAAGTAGAACTTTGAAAGGTATGCACTTCATATTTTTATGAGAGTCATGCTTTTAATGTTTAGAAGATTATACTTTGACAATATAAAGCCTACACACTTAATTATTGTGCTTAATAACTGACTCCCAGTTCCAGAATGCTTGCCTCTTATCTATCCAAATCCTCCCCTTTTCTGTCAAATTTAGATGTAGGCTCACCTCTCCTCTTGATATCCACCCTGAATACTTCAGCTCATGCTCATCATTTTTTCTTAGAACTTCTAGAATATTCATTGGTTTTAATGACATAGTACTTTGAATTTTCTCTTATTGTCTTATGCATCTACCACTAGCTCTATTTCCATTTTGATCTTGATCTCAATCTCAATTTTTCGATCCATCCATTTATCTTCTCCCTCCACTCCCCTGACCCCAAGGTGCTTAGACTAGCTTTGGGCACACAATATGTGTTCAGTAAATACATGTGGAATACAATTTAATTTAGCTTTGCAGATTAGCCTTTACTACAGCTTAGAATTCTCCTGATTTATATTTATATTCTCCAGTCAAAACAGAGAGGCATTGTATCCAAGAACGAGTAGCCTTCTGGAAAGAATAGTAGTGACTAGAAAATTCTGTTATCACACGAGGAAGGAAAATGTCTTCTGCAAGCCCAAGAATCCTAAGAGTTAACTTTAGAATTTGCCCACTTAGCTAAACCTCATTCCAAATGCCACTTTTCTAAAAAGCCAGCCCAGTGGCAATCTGTGCCTTCCCCTTTCAACCACAACTCTGTTTAATTTCAAAACAAGGGCAGATAAAATATGCTAATACACAGCAAGTCTCCCCATTGCTATTCACTGGGAAGTCCCTTTCCAGTGTGAAAGTCCAGTCTTCCGTGAATTCACAAACAAATGATTGCTCTTGTTACTGGCATTCCACACCGGTGATAAAACATGCGAGTGAATCAGCCTCAGCCTAATTGTATGAGTTTTCTTCTGGAAGGTACTGTGCTTTTTGTCTTGAATCTATATGGAAATGCATCTGTGTGCACATGTAGGATGTTTTAAAATAAGTGCACGTCTATCTGCCGGGACATTAATAGGAAATCCTCAGAGACTTCCATTTAGTGGTGCTGGTGGTAGTGATGGTGGTGTGTTTTATAAGTTCAAAGTCTTTGCACTTGAGCTGTAAGAGCCTTCTGTAAGCAGTGGGCTGTTTAGCATACCATGTGGGCCACAGCCTCTGACATCTTTAGCTAGAAAAGCAAAGGCTGGGAAAAGGAACACGATGGAGTACTAGCAGCCACGAGAGAGCAGGGCTGGAATGCTGGCTCTGACCACAAATTGGTACACGGAACTTGTGTTTTTCATTAGGGTTGCTGGAGTAATGCTGGTTTCTAGCATTCCAAAGGATATTCAGACTTATATTAAATTAAGTTCTCCTTTAAAAATCACTCTATGTTGGAATAACATCAAGGATCAGACGGCAATCAAGAAAACTCAGGAAATATAAAACTAAACCTAGCTCTGGCTTTTTCTTATGCTGTTGGTATGAATGTACAGTGTACATTGTCCATGATTCAGACGGTAATCTGGAATGCATCTTACAGATGAAGTTTGCCTAGAGCTTTTAATTGACTAGTTAGCTGAAGTTTTTAAATATTATTTGTGGATTGTAGAAGACAACTCTGAGTGACCATAGTACATTTGTATGCCAGTGCAAAACAAAAACATAAGAATATGTTTCATATTGTGCATAAACACTTATGTAAGCCATGTATTTGTTTATATATGCTTATATATCCATTTGCGTAATTTACAACTAAAAGTCCCAAACTGGCTAAAATCAAGCAGTTAAGGAACTTGTATCTTATTCTAAAATCAAACTCTCACTATAAATCAATTCTGTCCTTCTCTTTCTCTCTCTCTGTTTCAAACACATACCCAACAAACACACACCCCACAACACATACACACACAAAATTTATGTGTGCATGTTGATGTTTCTAAGTTCCTGAATAAGCATATATATTAGTCAGATAGGCTTGGCAATACTGCAGTACTAGACAACCCCAAAGTCTCTGTAGCTCACCTGAAGTTTTCTCTCTCTGCTATAGCCCTCCATGAATATGGGCAAACAGTTGTCCTCCATGATTGACCTCTGAGCAATCCAGGCTACTTCACTCTTATGGGACTTCCATGTTAACACATGCATCCAAGACTGTAGCAACAAGGAAAGAATAGTCTAGCAAGTTAACCGCAGTTAACTACCATATGTTGTTTCCATGCACATTCCATTGGCCAGAGCGAGTTGCACTGCCATACCTGACATCTTGTGACATCAAAGAGAGGGAGAAAGGACATCTTGCCATATGTCTGAAAGTGGATATTGGTGACTAACAAAAGCCTTATAGCATGATTAATGTAACCTAATGATTGTAACTCAAAATCAATCAGGTAATATCTTCCTCCCCCACCCATCTCTCTCTCTTTCCCTGCCCATTCTCTCTCTTTCTCTTTTACACACACCCCCCCCCCCCCCCCACACACACACTCTCTCTGTCTCTCTCCTCCAGGGGCATAAGTGAAGTTCTTCTGTTTTCTCCTGAAAATAGACTAATCCAGGTTGATTACAAAAGCCACCGTGCCATTCCCTGCAGGTGGGGTATCGCAGTCTGTACCTTTCTACAGGTGTTTCACATCATATTAATATCTAGTCTTTACTGAGAAAGATTTTCAGGTCCTGTCCTGAGAGTTAGTTCTTAAGGAAAACAGAATTCTTTTTCTGAGTAGCAGTGAAAGAAGTGGGGGAGAAGGAAATGAATTAGCCCAGGATGGGATTGTAGGTGTTCTCCAAGCTAGACTCAAGAATTTCACAATATTGTTGCAGACCAATGATGCTAGTGTGGACTGACAAAATGTATTTTCAGTCCCGTGGCTGAAGGGATCAGTAGATGAGTGGGATGCATTAGGATTTCCAGGTTCTAGAAAGGAGGAGTGAGGGATTCCATTTACAAAAGCCTTTCTTGACAGTGCTTCTCCCCATGAAAACTAAGAGAGAGTAGGATGGGGTAAGGGATTGAAAAGTAGGGAGATGAGAGACCTTCTGTGTCCAGGAGGACTTGCCCAGGTATCCAGCTGCACTACAAATAATGGCAACTGCTTTTGGAATACACAAGGCTCTGTAAGATCTAGCCCCTACATTCCTGTCTTCAGCATTGTCTTGGATGACTCCCCATCCCCTAACCACCTCCCTCCGAACTCTAACTTTCTACCGTGCTGGGCTTTGTTCTGTTCCTTGAGTGAGTAATTTTCCTTTCTGCACAGGGCCTTTGCATAAGCAGTTTTTTTGGCTAAGAATGCTCTTCCTCATCCCTTCTCACGTAAGTAATACCTGTTCATACTTCAGATCTCAACTCAAATGCTGCTTCTCAGATAAGCCTTCCTTGAACCTGAGACAAGGGCAGCACCACATTACCATACGTCTTTATGTGGATGGGTATAGTGGTCTGAGTAATGCTTTTTTCCTTCTAGTCTATAAGCTTCATGGAGGATCATATCTGTTTTTCTCACCATTTTATCTTTATTCTCTATCCCAGTCCCCTGAACATATTAGAAACTCAGTAGATATTTGCTGAAAAATATAGTGTTATAAAAATAAGTGATTACAATCTCTACTATTTGTATAAGCACATTTCCTAATTTTATAGTCAAAATAGATGAGCTGAACAGTGAGAGATAGCCTAGGTTGTGATTCAGGAGCACAAATGGACTGGTTTCCGTAGCTACGACTCTCTATTCAGTACTCTCACCTTGGAAAAGTCACTTATCTTCCCTCACCAGGTCTCATCCATATGTAAAATTAGTGCTACATTCAATATTTATAAAGAGGTCCTACAAATAAAGAAAAGAAGATACCAATTGACACATGTATGAACAGAAAATTGGTAGGAAAGGAAATATAAATAATTAAAAATATATTAAAAGACCTTATTCTGTAGTGAAATGCAAAGGAAGCAGAATCACAAAAGAATTCACTTTGTAGTTCAAATGTACAGAGGAAATGTTTCCTTTTCCTTTTTTTTTTTTTTTTTTTTTTTTGAGGTGGAGTTTCGCTCTTGTTGCCCAGGGTGGAGTGCAATGGCACGATCTCGGCTCACTGCAAACTCTGCTTCTCAGGTTCAAGCAATTCTCCCGCCTCAGCCTCCCAAGTAGCTGGGATTACAGACGCCCACCACCATGCCCAGCTAATTTTTGCATTTTTAGTAGAGACAGGGTTTCACCATGTTGGCCAGGCTGGTCTTGAACTCCTGACCTTAGGTGATCTGCCCACCTTGGCCTCCCAAAGTGTTGGGATTACAGGCATGAGCCACTGTGCCTGTGGAAGTGTTTCTTTATTATAGAAAGTAATGTGGTCTTCTTCCAAGTCTCACTCACTGAGCAGCAGGAAAAAACTACATCATAAAACTTACCCCAATCGAGTAACTACAGTCTAGGCTGATGCAATAATTTAAACCGAACATTGCAATTTTGCTCAATGGCTTTAGGTAAAAATGCTAATGCTAGTGTCCCAGAGTTCTACTTACTTTCCTGGCTTCTCTACAAAATGACTATGGATGTATAAGGAAGCTTATTGGGTCTTAATAGTGTGGGGTTCAAGGGGAGGAAGCCACACCTCTGTATGGGATGTCCCTGTAATGTCTTCTTACCCTGGGGCTTCTCTGTCCTGGCCATCTGTTTGCCAGTTTGATGCCAGAGTCTGTAGATTATGATTTGTTTGCTGTTTGTTGACTTGTTCATAGCGAAGTGGAGTCAAGGACTAGCTGTAGCTCACTTAGGCTGTCATTGACCCTCCCTGTGTGTCTTTGCCATACCCTCCACCTGGTCTCCTAGCCTGCTTCTAGCTTCTGCTGACAGCCACTTTGCCAGGCCACAGCTGATCTGATGGCAAAATCACTGTCTCCTAACTCAGCACCCATGCTACATGGGAACCAAGGGAGGCTCATCTTTTGGGAGGCTAGCCCAAAAGATGCCACCCTCCACGCTACTATTGTAAAAGCCTAGACTCATGAGGGACTATCCCGGAATGACCCAAAAGGGAGTAGGGATATAGGAACATAATTTTTCTTTCTTTTTTTTTTTTTTTTTTTTTTTTTTGTGATGGAGTTTTGCTCTTGTTGCCCAGGCCAGAGTGCAATGACGCGATTTCTGCTCATTGCAACCTCTGGTTCTGGGTTCAAGTGATTCTCTTGCCTCAGCCTCCCGAGTAGCTGGGATCAGAGGCATGCGCCACCAAGCACGGCTAATTTTGTATTTTTAGTAGAAATAGGGTTTCTCCATGTGGGTCAGGCTGGTCTCAAACTCCCGATCTCAGGTGATCCTCCCACCTTGGCCCCCCAAAGTGCTGGGATTACAGGTGTGAGCCACTGCACCTGGCCACAGGAACATATTTTAGGTTTAGTAAGAAAAAAAAAGCTGAAACTTGAAGAAAGAGGTGACATTTAGCTGGTCTTAAAAAATAGATATGCTCCTTTCCTTAGGGGTGGCACTTAAGATCTGGATTCCACTTTTTTTTTTTTTTTTTTTTTGAGACAGAGTCTCGCTCTTTCGCCCAGGCCGGACTGCAGTGGCGCTATCTCAGCTCACTGCAAGTTCCACCTCCCAGGTTCACGCCATTCTCCTGCCTTAGCCTCCCGAGTAGCTGGGACTACAGGCGCCCGCCACCATGCCCAGCTAATTTTTTTGTATTTTTAGTAAAGACGGGGTTTCACCATGTTAGCCAGGATGGTCTCGATCTCCTGACCTCGTGATCCACCCGCCTCAGCCTCCCAAAGCGCTGGGATAACAGGCGTGAGCCACGGCACCTGGCCTGGATTCAACTTTTATGCAGCACCCAGATGGGAGCTGAACCACAATTCTCAGGGTGGGACTGGGACTGCATCCCAAGAGCAGTGGCATTGAGCAATTGCAGTACACCTTTATGCCTATATGTGCCCCAGAATCTTCACGGAGTTGCCTGTCTTCAAGGGAGAGACAGACTTAAGCCATGAGGCTACAGGCAGACCAGCGTGAAATAAAAATAGAGAGCCCTTCTAGAATTTTCTGGAAGGCATAAGCTTTAAAGTCAGTGCTGGTGGTGCCAAAGTGTAAGAGGGAACCCCAGTGTCTATTGGAATGAGTTCCCCGCCAGTCCAGTGAAGTAGAATTTAGAATAGATCACATTTGTTTAGGGAGAGAAAATAAATGTGTGGTATTTCTCTCGCTCTAATATGTGAACTAAAAATTTTACCCACATACAAGAATGTAAATATCTAAAGAGAGGTTATGAAAGAGAAGGACTGGATGATTTTCAACAGTCATCTTTCCAGTGGGAGTCTTAGAGAACGGCGGTGAAGGTCTTTCTGGTGTTTATTCTGTGTGTATTTGTAATGTTTAGGTCATTCACCACAAGACTCCATTCTGGTATTAGTTGCATAATAAGCACATACAATCAAAAGAGGATAGACCTAGGTAAGATCTAAGAGTTTCTGGCAGCTCTGCTACTCTGTGGTGACTTTCTCCATGGCCAGAAACAGGTGAGAGGGACCCAGCTCAGGGCACCCTAACTGTTCACCTCCCTAGTCCTAACCCTCTGCTAAGCTTCACGGTTTGCCTGTGGTTCTTAACCCTGGCTGCCTGGTAAAATCACTTCTGGGAATTTTTTAAAATGTCACAAATACATAGACCTCTTCCTCGGAGACTGTGAATTGATTGGTCTGGGGTGGGCCTGGGCCTCTGTATTTTTCAAAGCTTCTAAGTCATTCTAATGGCAACCAAAATGGAGAACCACTGCTAGATACTTCCAGGATGTCGTAACCCAGCAAAATGTTTCCTGTCTCTGCCTTGATCTGTGCTAGATCCTCTCTCCTGAATGCAGTCCTGAAATTTTGCCAAAAGTTTTTCTGTACTGGAAGGCTGTTTCCAGATCACACCTTGTCTGTGAAGATTTTGTCCCCTGGCTGTTATCTTTCCTTGCTGAGAACTCTTGTTCTTAGCTTTGTTCATCTTCCTATATGATCTATATCATCTTGTTCAAAGCCTCACTGGGTTTTGTCCATCTTCCTATATAATCATTATTCTGGCACATTTTGCACTGTAGTCAGTTGGGCGTTTGCTTATATACAAGACTGTAAGTTCCTTGAGGCCAGGAGCTGGGTGTACTCCCCTTTGCCAGGTGCCATGGGGGATATATAGAGCTCTGTCCACAAAGAGTGGTGAGCCAGTCACACTGAAACTCCCTAATTATTTTAGCCAAACTACATCCACATGGACTAAATTAGATAAATGTTTGTGGGAAATGGGAGGATAAATGGATCATATTAGCTTTCAGCACAAGCATAGCTCATTACTTTTTCCCGAGAATGTGTTCTGAAGAGCCACAATCTCCATGCACTTATTGTGGTCACTGGAAGTCAGATGGAGCCCATTGCTGGAATAGTATCTACTTGAATGTGGTGGGGGAGGGGGGGCTGGGATTTAAGAATTCTGATTTCACCAAAATGAGCTCATAAATTAATCTCCTTAATGTCCTTTGGGAGGAAAAAGTACCCACAATTTTAGTCCAAAAAGTACAGGGAAAGCAAGTCCCAGAGAATATATGAATGTCAGTTAAGTAGGAAAGGAGAGAAAAAATATATATTCCTTCCAAAATATGCATGCACATCAAGCTGTGATTCCTGGAAATGAAAGCGCTAACGGGAACATTGCATAAAGAGATATTATTACATAGTCCATATCACGATGCAAACCTAAATTGCAAAAGTGTCTGGATTTACCCGCCAGTTTACAGGAAACACAGGGACAGATAAATATGTTAAATAACAAAATGGGTGCAATCAACAAAATCCAGACTGGGAAACTCGACAGGATAAATGATCTGGTTTTGTTACGAGATAAATTGCAAAGGTGGAAAAAAGAGATGGAGGAAAACATCATAGGTTAGAAGAGACCTGAAGAGGCATTGCCAACTCATTGTAATGTATTGTCCTTATTATGATCCTGATTCAAACAACAAACTGTAAAGCAGAAAGCATTTATGAGATGATTAGGGAAAATTGAACACTGAAGACATTTGCTCATAGTAAGAAGTGACTCATTTTTACAGGTATGATAATAGTATTATAAAATTTAAATAAAGAGGCAAATATTTATATATTACAGCAACAATTTAGAGTGAAAATTATGATGTCTAGTTTTGCTTCAAAATAATCCTGGGATGAGCAAGTGAGAGAGGGAATAGATGAAATGACGGTATAGATGCTTTGAGTTAATTGTTGAATGAGTACATGGGGGGTATACATCAGGGTTCTCCAAAGAAATAGAAGCAATAGAATTACATATCTTATGAGCCAACGCATACATATGAAGACTGAGGAGTTACATGATCAATGGTCTGTAAGCTGGAGTCCCAGGAAAGCTGGTGGTGTAATTTAGTCTGAATCCAAAGGCCCAAGAACTAAGAACATCAGTCTGAGAGGGCAGGAGAAGATGGATCCCAGTTTAAACACAGAGAGCAAATATACGCTTTCTCTGCCTCTCCTTTTCTTCCACTCAGACTCTCAGTGATTTGAATGACACCGGCTCACATTGGTGAGGGTGGATCTTCTTTGCTCAGTCTGCCTATTCAAATTCTAATATCTCTGGAAACACCCACACAGACGAAACTACAAATAATGTTTTACCAGTTATCTGGGCATCTCTTAGCCCAGTCAAGTTGACACATTAAAATTAACCATCACATGTTATTTATTATATGATTCTCTACTTCTGTTACATTTTACAAAATGATCTAAAGTATGAACAAAAAGATACAAAAATATATGACAATAATTTAAATATAAGTGAGTTACTAATACATTCACACAAGCATCACATTTAAACAGTATCTGGGAAATGATGAAAACTGTCAGGTTTCCCCAACCTATGTCTCCTTGCAGTCTCTAAGGGATAAAGCATTGCCAGGGTTATAATGGAAGAAGCAGGGCAGGTGGGTGGAGATGCAGGCTTTTGTCCAAAAAAGTGTTAGATTTGGTGTGTAATTAGATGTATTGCCTTAAAAGTGGATTAAAATAGAAACTAGAGTTTCAAAATTTAAGCAGTTTGCCTGAGGCTAAAAACACTGACTGAGAGTGAAACACAAGCATCTGGAGGTTACAAAGGGAAAAATGGAAGTTTTATGGATTTTTAAGCCTACTGGGAAATTAAAAGGGGTAGGGAAGAGATAAATCAGGTGAAAAAAAAAATCACTTGAAAACTCCAAATCAGAGGATAAGAGGGTCACAGTGGAGCTCCTTGCCCAGGGTCTACGCTATCTTGCCCCATGATGGGGGCCCTCCATAGACTGGTGAAGTGGTGATTGCTGTTCCATGATGACACTGGCAAATAATAGTTTTTTCCCAATTCTCACACCCAAGCCAGCCCTCACACCTATGATGGAGTGCAGAGAGACTAAGAAAAGCCACATACAACATACACACATACACAATACATACACACAACACACATATATACAAAACACACACATACATACCTCTCTATTCACACTGAACATTAAAAATGGACCTGTTTCAAAGTGTATGTAGACAGTTAACACAGGCATCATATCTAAACTGAGATCTTTTGAGTGTATGTAGACAGTTAACATAGGCATCATATCTAAACTGAGATCTTTTAAGGACCCAACAATAAGCTAGTTTAATCATCATTATTAATCATCATTATTGATAAATGTGGGCTGTGCTGGTATGTAAGCATAGCAACATACAAAAGGGCTCTTGTACAGCCCTTGCTGTTCTACTGTGCTGTGCCATATTGGTCTCTACAGAAAAGTAGAAAGCCAGTCTAGATGTTTCCCAGGGGCTCTATTTCTTCAGCTTGGTCATGCATGGAATATGAGAGGGAACCCATAATCCACCTCTGTATATGAATTTGTGGAAAGTGAGAAACAATTAGAGAAATAATGATTAAGATGAACACCAAGCCGAGATGGAGCAAGTCCAGAGGAAAAGGAAGTCAGCCTGGTAAATGCCTTCCTCCAGCCTTGGAGTTTCTTCTATCCCGGCCTGTTCTCACAGCAGGTGGGCATCGGTTGTACTGGTCAACAAGGATTGTCTCAGGAAAGGATTATTACAGGAAGACGAATTTTAAAAAGAAAACTGACTCTAAGTGACTCAGCGAAGAGAAAAAATTTATTGGGTCACTGCGTTGGCACCTGCCCACACACACATCTTTAAGACAGAATCCCCCAGAACTGCAGGGAGTGGGAAAGGCAGCTAGAGAGGATGAGTGAAAAGAAAGAGGTTGAGCCCATGAAAAATCATAGAAATGGGAGTGGAGGGAGCATCAAACACCACCTAACTTCACCTCAACCATCATCCGGGCTGACGTCTGGGCTCATCTGCAGTCATGGCCAGCTGTATTGTGCAGGTTCCACGCCAAGGATCTGGCAAGATTCTTCCTTCTATAGTTGCAGAACCTCAGGAAAACCTCAGGAATTAGAGGACCAAGAATGTCTAAAATGTAAGAGTTGGGGGAGGGATGGGAGTCTTGGTTGAAAATTAATATGAAAAGCAGCCAGACATTGAGATAAAACTGACAATGTGTTAGTATATCTTTGTAAGAGTTTGGGATGGCTTCTTAAGATATCTAAAACAATTCTTTAAAAAGTTAACCCTAAAAAAACAAAATCTCCTACAAGAAGAGAATGTACTCTTAGTACTGTAGGTGATGTGACTCAATGCCAATAATATTTACACTGCTAGAAAAACACAAGCAATGAAAGTCTATTTATTTAAAATAAAAGTAACAGAATTATATTGGGAAGAGAATGGGTCATATTGTAGGAAGGTGGGGAGAGCTAAATCCTTGCTTTCCATAGCATGAAAACAATGAATCCTTACAACTGACCAGAATCAAGGAATAGCAGGATTCCAGCTGGCTGTTTAAAATATGGACATAAATACCACAAGAAACGCTAAAAGTGGTTGGATGTGATTGCCTCTGGGAAGCTAAAATTGAGAATAGAAAGCATGAGGCAGGAATGCTGGATTTCTTTCTTTTTTGGAAGGTGAGGGAGGTTATATTTGGCCTTCCAAGCCACATACATATATTCCATAGATAAAAAATTAAAATTAAATTAAAAAATATAAAGTATTTGTGTATTATTAGATGATGATACTAGTGATCAGTTAACTCTTCTCACTTTGAGAATCTATGATCGTCTATCAAAATATGTAAAAAGCCTCCAGCATTGTACCCAGGGCAGAGGTGCTTGGTCATTGTTGGTTCCTAAAGCTTCCAGATTCAAATATATTTGCTTCTTTGGGAGTGGCTTTGTCTATTGAGGGGCTGATTTCATTTGTGCCATGAAAACTCTGCTTTAGTGCTCCACTTGACCTTTGTGTTTGTGTGGATGTACCTGAATGCTAATACCATTTTCAATTAAAAAAAACTTTCAGCAATAACTTTGTCATTGAGGCACATCACACACACTGAAATACACCAGTCCTGAGTGCACAGCTTGATTAATTTTCTCAGAGCGAACACACGCATGTAATCAGGACTCAGATCAAGAAACAGAGCATTACCAACAGCCCTACCAATCACTATTGCCTCTGTCATCTTCAAAGGTGACTGGTGTTTTAAATTCCAAACCAAATACAGTACAGTTGGCTATCCATAATTGTTGGTTCCGCATCTTCAGATTTAACCAATTGCGGATCAAAAATATTAGTAAAAAAAGACAATAAAAAATAACAATACAACAATAAAATAATACAAATAAAAAGTAGAGTATAACAACTGTTTATATAGGATTTACATGTGTTAGGTACTTGTAATATAGAGATGATTTAAAGAATACAGAGAACGTGTGTAGGTTACATGCAAATACTACACCATGTTATTTAAAGGAATTGAGCATCCTTGTGCGTTGATATCCAAATGGGGTCCTGGGACCCATCCCCCACACGTACAGAGGAACAATTATATGTATTCTTTTGTGTCTAGACTTTCCCTCAATAGTTTGCTCATGCAATTCATCAGTTACCATGTATCACAATTTATTTATTCATTCTATGGTGAATAATGCTGCTGTGAGCATTCTTGAACATATCTTTTGATGCATTTATATTGGGCAGATACCTAAAGGAGGAGCTGTTATATTCAGCATTGGTAGACATCACCAAGTAGGCTTCCAAGGTGATTTTTCTCAACTTGCAGTACCAATAGTTGTATATGAGATTAGCCACTGCTCCACAATTTTGCCCACAATTGCACTGTCAACTTAAACAATATTAGGCATCTTGGCAAATGGTATCTCATTATGGTTTTAATTTGCATTTTCCCTTTGACTAACAAGTAGATAAACTTTTCATAAACTTTATGATTTTCTTTAAAAATTTTATTTTCTTGACTTGGTATTTGTAGTGCTTCTTGAACATGACCTAGTGTCTATTCAGTTTTGAGAAATTTTCAACTGCTACTATTTTAAATACTACCTGTACACAACTTTCTTCATCCTTTCCTCCTGGGATTCCAATTACTTATGCATTAGACTTTTCTACCATGTCTCACATATCTTGCATTCTTTCTTGTATTTTCTACTCTCTTTTCTCTTTGTGCTTCATTTTCAATATTTTTTCCCATCTAACTTACCATTCACTGACTAATTTGATGTTAAACCCATTTGATGAGCTTTTGTTATCAGTTGTTGTATTTTTCAGTTTTAGAATTTTCATGTTAAAAATATCTTCCAATTTTTAAAAAAATTCCACTTCCTTTAATTCTTTGAACATATTCATCAATATGCTTTTTAAGTCTGTATCTGATAACTCCAGTTTCTGGTTATTTATTTTCTTTTCGTTTTTAGTCAATTGGTTTCAAATAAATTCTTATATTCTTGTTTGGCTGGTTTTCTTTTTAAATAAACTTCTTATTTTGGAATAAATTTAGATTTACAAAAAAGTTGCAAAAGTAATCTAGACTTCCCTTATGTCTTTCAGCCAGTTTCAGTTTCTCCTACTATCGCCTATCACTGTGGTAAATTTGTCAAAATGAAGACACCAGCATTGATATGTTACTATTAAACTGAACTCTAGAGTCCTGGATATTTTTGATTGAATGCCAGGCATTTTGAATGATGAACTGTGAAGGTAATTTGAAGCTGTGGATGTTTTCTTCCTTCAAAGATAATTTATTTATTCTTCTAGTGGGAGGATGGGCTGGGGAAGATTATATTATAAAATTGAAATAATGTGAACATGGATTTCCTTTATCCTGAGGACTGATCCAGTTCTGACTTACCTTTCTTTTTTGGTATAGTCTTTTGGAGCTCCAACTAGAGGCCTGGGATATCAGGGCCTCTCCTCCTTGTTGGGCTGTGAACTCCTATTTTATTTTTCCCTTCATACCTGTGAGACTGCCAAAGCTCTGTCCACTTCTCAGCCTTGCAGTCACCACTTTCACTTTCAGAATTAATAATCAGCTTGAGGGGAAAAGCGGCCCCAAATACGCACATCTTAACTCCCTTGGCTTTTTTTCTTCTTTCAGATCTTGAACCTGCAAATTTTCCTTGCCCTGGTTACTCTCTGATGCCTTCAAGAGTGAAATATATATATATATAAATATATATAAAAAATATATAAATATATATAAAAATATATAAATATATATAAAAATATATATAAATATGTAAAATAGATGTATATACACACAAATATATATATACACAAATATATGTACACAAATATATATATATACACATATATATATAAGGATGTTATACATCCTTAAAAAGGAAGAAATTATGACACATGTTTTAACATGGATGAATCTTGAGGAAATTATACTCAGTGAAAAAAGCCAGCAACAAAATATGTATATATGCGTGTGTGTGTGCATGTGTGTCACACCAGGTAACTCATATAAGTGGAGTCATATAGTATTGTTCTTTTGTTGCTGGCTTATTTCACTGAGTATAATTTCCTCAAGATTCATCCATGTTATAACATGTGTCACAATTTCTTCCTTTTTAAGGATGTGTAACATGCCATTGTATGTGTATACCAAATTTCATTTATCCCTTCATCTATTGATTGACACTTGGATTGCTTCCACCTTTTGACTATTGTAAATAATGCTGCTATGAATGTGAGTATACAAACATCTATTCAAGACCCTGCTTTTAATTCTTTTGGATATATACAGTGAGTCCTCATGCAATGTTGTTGATAGGTTCTTGGAAACTGAGACTTTAAGCAAAACAATGTACTGTACAATGAAATCACTTTTACCACAGACTAATTGATATAAATGAGAGTTAAGTTTCTGTGGCATATAGTACATTGTTTTGCTGAAAGTCACAGTTTCCAAGAATCTATAGACAACATTACATGAGAACTTACTGTATCCTGAAGTAGAATTGTTAGATCATATGTTAATTCTATTTTTAAATTTTTGAGGGACTACTATACTGTTTTCCATGGTGGTGGCGGCATTTTGCATTCCCACCAACGGTACACAGGAGTTTCAATTTCTCCGTATTCTTAATAACACTTTATATTTTGTTTTTAGAAGTTAAAAAAAATTTTTTTGATAGTAGCCATCCTAATGGGTATGAGGTAGTATCTTCTTGCAGTTTTGATCAAAAATGCTTTTGGATACTTATTTTTCAATGTCCAATTTGGACTATTTTTATATGTAGATAAAACTTTTATGTCCCTATAAGTAGTGTGGAGTAAGGGATCTGCTTGGATCACAGCTGCAAGTTTTACTTGTCAGGCTTTCCAGATGAGCTAACATGATAAGCCTGTTCGTTGGACGTCTGTTTGCCCTGATAGCAAAGGCTCAGTTCAGGCTACAGGCTATGCTGGTACAGTGCTGTCTGTCACTTATTTCTGCCTCAGGCCCAGTCCTTTGGACTCTCATCTGGATCCGACAAAAAAGCACACATTATGTACAAAATTAAAAAAGTGCCTCTGATTAAAAACTCTGTGCAACACTACTTTGTGTGTCCCTAAAGGATAAACACACACACAAAAGAGAAAGGAAGTTTTCTGGCTCTGAGTGCATCTTCCAGAGTGGGACCTTTTCCATGGTGAGGCACAGAGAAGGTGGTCAGAGTGTGTGGAGCTGTTTACGAGCTTGCTTCCCCCCAGGAAGAACTCACCTGCATCCTGAGAGCCAGTGGGTGTGGCAAGAGAAATACTTTGTGCTGCAAATGACGGCAGTGCCAGGGGATGTCAAGAGACACCTGACCAGACTTGTTTATAAGCTCATACGAGCTACCCTGGATTGTCTCAGAAATATCTGGGGGAACTTTGAGTGGAAAATAAATTTAGAATGAGCAGTAGAGGACTTGTGGGGGTAAAAATACAGAGTATCACTATTAATGTGACTCCATTTGAATGAAAAGCTGGTGAAATAGAAGGACACCTAAGATGCATGCAGGTAGTAGTTTTGGTATCGATTTGCCAAATGGCTGTTAGCTGGAGCCTGCTCGGTTTAGCAGCTATCTGAGAAAGTCTATCCCCCCTATCTCAGCCCTTAACCTTCACAGACATTCCTGAGATATAAATCAACCACATTTCTGGAGGCCATTTCTTCTACAGCATTTCTTGCCCTGTTGTACTAAAACAACAACAACCACAACAAAATCCTTCAAGTTCATGCATTTTTCAGGAAGTGATATCATATGTGCATACTGGTAAAATCAGCCCCAGGGTTTTTCTCTATAGAAACACAACAAAAGAAAGCTTTGTCACTAATTACGATAACTTATTATTGCTGTCATGTAACTGGATAGACAATGATTTCAGTCAAAAAGCCATACTTGTATGTTGTTATGCTTACATACCAGCACAGCCCACATTTATCAATAATAATGATTAATAATGATGATTAAACTAGTTTATTGTTGGGTCCTTAAAAGATCTCAGTTTAGATATGATGCCTGTGTTAACTGTCTACATACACTTTGGAACAGGTCCAATTTTTAATGCTCAGTGTGAATAGAGAGGTATGTGTGTGTGTGTTTTGTATATATGTGTGTTGTGTGTATGTGTTGTGTATGTGTGTGTGTTGTATGTGTGTATGTTGTGTGTGTGTTGTGCATGTGTTTCTAATTTACAAAAAATACCTTTTCGATGTGGGCAAAAACATATGGACATGTACATATACACATTTTTATTAAGAACTTCGAATATGGATGTATAGGGCATAGTTTTTGCCCTTAATGAACTCAGAACCTGATTAGCTATGGAACCAGTGAGTGGTAACTAGGGGAATGTAGACCCTCTTAGGGATGGGAAGAAAGGTTGGCTTGTAACTTGAAGTGCCAGTTGAGTAGGGGTGCTCAGGTTTGATCAGGCTTGAGGGTCAGTAAGAATGCCAGAACTGGCCGGGCGCAGTGGCTCATGCCTGTAATTCCAGTACTTTGGGAGGCCGAGGCAGGCAGATCACTGGAGGTCAGGAGTTCAAGACCAGTCTTGCCAACGTGGTGAAACCCCATCTCTACTAAAAACACAAAAATTAGCCAGGTGTGGTGGTTCACGACTGTAGTCCCAGCTACTCAGGAGGCTGAGGCATGACAATCACTTGAACCTGGGAGGCGGAGGTTGCAGTAAGCTGAGATCGTGCCACTGGACTCCAGCCTGGGCAACAGAGCTAGACTCCCTCTCAAAAAATAAAAAGGAAAAAAAAAAAAAAAGGAATGCCAGAACCAAAGGTTAAAGCAACAAAGCTAGTTAGGTTGAGATGGTCCTAGAACGCCTGTGGGAAAATCTGTAAGATAAAGCTCGAGTTGCTTTGGCAAAGAAAATAGTCAGAAGACGATTTCTCAGAGGAAGGGAGAGCACTGGCCTTTAAAAGTAGGGCAACTGGGTTGAAATTTACGTATTAAGTTTCTGATGTACAAAACACTGCAACTTCCTTTATTCTGTATTACTGAACTCATTTTTCTCTGGAGCCTTCCAGCTAATACAAACTTGCCAAATTGAAAGTAACACAATCTCTACTGGCTTAATTCAAGTTCAATTCAAGGTTAGTCTCTGTCAGGATGGCTTCTCTTCTCTTCCTCTCCTCAGTGAGCCCTCAAGCTGGAGGCTCTATGCATGGGAGCGGGAGAGGTGCTCCCATTGTATTCTGGGAATAGGAGCTGGGAGGACCAGAAGTCTGCATCTGGTCTTTGTGCCATCAGGTTCTGTTGGGGGCTGGCTTTGGCAGCTGATGCATGCATGGACAGCATAAGTTGTCGTCCCTTGTCTCCTCAAAGACAGGTGCCATGGCTGAGGACTTACTCTTGGGGACTTACCCATCTTCCCTAGTTTATTAGGCTTGGCTTTCTGGTAGTTCTATAGATTTGGTGAGGTCTTGCCAAGTCTACCAGGCGATCCCAATGTGGGCACGCCACCCTAGAGCCCTAGAGCCCTCATGGTCTCTTTGCCCCCATTGTGGTGATTCTCCCAGGCAGGTTAGACAGTCATCTCTAGCAGCCCTCTTTTGTGTGTCAGCCAGCCGTCACACCCAAGATGGAGTGCAGAGAGACCCAGAAAAGCCACTTCAAGCTCATCATCTGTAACTGTTGTACTGCCCTTGCTGTTCTACTGTGCCGCACCATATTGGTCTCTACAGACAAGTAGAACGCCAGTCTGGATGTCCTCAGATTTTCTTTTCACCTATCTGAGGGTTCCATCAGAATTTCCATTGTGCTGCCCTCTCCTTTTGGGTGGAAGCCTAAGGTTGGCAGGAACCCAGGCAGCATTCTCACCATAAGAAACTCCTTCAAATCTCTATTTCCTCCATCTTTTCCCACTCATCTTCTCCAGTGAGAAAGTCCTTTCTTTTCTCTTGGGTAGGAGTTTCTCTTCCTCATATCCTCCTCCTTTTCCACCTTATAGCCATACTGCTTTCTGAGTAGACCAGAACTCACATATAATGGGGACACTTATTAAAGCAGAGACATAAAGATGTATAAGCAGGAATTTAGAAAAGAAAGCCCTCAACAAAAGCCCGGCTTTTAAAAATATTGTCTTCTTTTGGACCCAGAACAATCTACTTTGTGAACTGACACTGAACAATAATTTCTTTGTTATACCAGGCCATACCTTCTCCTCCTTGTCTGAGACAGAGCCTCATAAATTATCCTCAATGCCATATGGGCCACAAGGAATTTTACTTATAGGAAGATTTTTAAAAGCACTGATTATACTTTCAAAATGCCCACTACTTCTATTCCCCAGCTCCCAAATAGACAGACTTCTGAAGCTCCCTCATGCCCATCTTCTCAATCATGGTCTTTTCTGTGTGTTCACTTTGAGATGGACACTAGAAAGAAAATTAACTATACTCAGAAATATAAACATGTGTACCCAATAAATAAGCACCTAGAGTGATGTGTGATGATCATATGCTCAGAGGACCACCACATACCTGCTCTACTCCCAACATGATAATATTTGGAGGTGAGGTCTTTGGGAAGTAATTAGATTTAGATGAGATCATTAGGGTTGGGTCCCCATGATGGGATTAGTGTCCTTATAAAAAGAGGAAGAGACCAGACCTCCTTCTCTCTTCACCATATAAGCAAGAAAGCAGCCATTTGCAAAGACAGGAAGAGGATCCTCAACAATAACCAAATCTGCCAGTACCTTGCTCTTGGACTTCCCATTTTACAGAACTGTGGGAAAGAAATGTCTGATGTTAAAGTCACCCAGTTTAATACAACCCCTAACCTGGCTGTTTCCCACTCACACACTTGATTTGTTTTTCTCCTTTTATTTAATACAGATTTTTTTTGATCGTCTGCTTCTCTTTCTTCCTCTTTTTCTCCTTTCCTTCTTTTGTTCTTCCAACTTATTTCACACCCAGTGTTATAACGTGATGCAGCTAGTGCTGTTCTATAAAAAAGTAAGGGCCTCCTGTGAATCAGGAGGAATGTCTTGCTATGGATGGGGGATATTAAGATGGGTCATTATAGTCTATTGGAAGAACAGCTTGGAACTTCATAGATTTATGATTTACTGGATATAATCTCCTTTTTAAAAATTATAACTGCTGTGCTAAGTCATTCTTGCATTGTTAAAAAGACTTACCTGAGACTGGGTAATTTATAAAGAGGAGAGGTTTAATTGGCTCATGATTCTGTACAATAATGACACCAACATCTGTTTGGCTTCTGGTGAGGCCTCAGAAACATTACAATCATGGTGGAAGGCAAAGGGGAAGCAGGTGCATCACATTGGCGGGGAGAGAGAGAGAGGGGGGGGCAGGGGAGGTGCTGCACTTTTAAACAAGAGCTCCTGAACACTCACTATCACGGGAACAGAACCAAGTAATGAGGGATCAGTCGCCATTATCCAATCACTTCCCACCAGGCCCCACCTCCAACACTGGAGATTGCAATTCAACATGAGATTTGGGCAGGACATATATCCAAACTATATCAATTGCCCTTTTGTATGGGTTCTAAGAGTACATATTCCACTGATCCAAAAAAGAACAATGCACACAAACACTCAAGAGGCCAACATAGCCTGGAAAATAAATCAAAAGGAGACTTTATTATCTAGTCCAAAAGGAAATTTGCTTCCTACCCTGGATCTGTGACTTTGATGGCTACAAACCAGTGGTCTATTTCGTAAGGTAGAAGTTTTTGATATTGTCAGAGTTCAAATGAAATAATATATGTAAATATATCTTAAGTAAAAAGATCTATGGAAATGTGGATGGTTATTATTATCAATTTATGCTTTGTATGCTTTAAGTCTCTTTCCTCACCAAGTTCAGAATAATTTCTTTTTTCTCGATTCTACATACCATAAAAAGCTTGTAAGAGGAAATGTTTTCAAGCAGAAGAAAAACAGTGTCTTCAAGACTAAAGATGCTGTGATTTGTTTAACGATGAGAACATCTTCAGAGAGCCACCGCTTCTTACAAAGCCCTTCTCACTAAACTTATATAATCATATATATCTTTCAAATATAGCTTCAACATATGAATTTTAGAGAAACACATTTAGTCCATAACAGGTATAAGGGCAAAAGATACTCAGCCTTATTAGAAAAGACCTATTTATTCCTTTAAAAGAAAATTTTACTACCATATAGCTTGTACACTTTTTATAATCATATGTATAAATAGAAAAATTAGAAGTAAATATGCCAAACATTAATAGTGATAATTCTGGGTTGGAATATGAGTGATTGTTGTTACTTTTGTTTGTGTTTTGTACTTTTCAGACCAGATAAAATTTAGCCAAATACAAATCAGATCAAATAAAACTTAATGAACTCCATTCTGGCTTTATCAGTGATACCTGGCAGCATTATCCCCTCTCTACAGAAGTTTTTGTATTATTTGGTTAATGCACAATAGCAATCATTGATGGCCATGACCATACCATAAGTCAAGAAACTTTGCTGAAAACCTACTATGTGCAAATTGTCCCGCATAAAATAGAAAATTTTGCAAAGTTGGTTCAAATTTTTAATCTTTAAAATGAAGATTTTTTTCTTTTGCTAACAAGTACTTGTATGACTTTGGTTCATTTCTCATCTTAGAAAAGCAGAACATAGCATTTGTAAATGTGGAAAAACACATTTATGCACCCTGGAAAGTTAGTATTGATGCTGGTCATTTTTCAAATAAACAGTTAAACTGAACATTATCAAGATCAAAGAGTCATTATTGTTAACTCCCAGAATTACTTGGTTCTGTCTGGGTTCTTGTTTTAATTGATTTAAAAATTTTATGCTATCAAATTTCTGTTTTTCAAGTTCAAAGAAAAGTGGATGATCCAGAGAGATGAATGTTAATGATAAGAAAAGCACAAATTCAATACTCTCAGACTATCTAAATAAAAACACAATATATTTTGATCCTTGGCCTACTAATGAAGGAATTTAATCTCTAGTTGCATAGAGTTTCTGGCCCAGGATTTTGAGAGGTGAAGCTGACCATTTATAAAAGAAGCTGGTTGCGAACAATTTGTGCTTGTAAAAATAATTTGTAATTCATTTATTCTTACAGTTTTTATGTTCTAAGACCAAGTCACATGATGATATTGCCATAAGACTTACTTGCTTATTTAAATGGAGTTGAAACCTTTAGTGTTTGGCTTTCTTATGCATTTTGCAAGCTGACAGTGGCAGTTTCTTTATTTTGGTACTAGTATCTAATGATATATTTCAGAGCATCTGGTCATTATTATGTGTTTTTAGAAGAGAGAAGATTGTTTTCAACATGTTTTTAATCCATCGTATACAGATTATTCTACTTCTCATTGACTATGAATAGAGTATGAGTATGACCCTGTCCTAGAAGTGATGTGTTTAAAAGTGAGCATGCCATGGTTTGGATATGGTTTGTTTGTTTCTATATAAACCCATGATGAAATTTGATTCCTCATGTGGCAGTGTTGGGAGGCAGTGTCTAGTGGGAAGTATTTGGGTCATGGTGGCAAATCCCTCATGAATAGCTTGGTGCTGTTCTCAAGGGAGTAGGTGAGTTCTCTCTCTGGTGAGACTAGATTAGATCTCATGGGAATGAGTTTCTGTGAGAGTGGGTTGTTATAAAGTCAGGACATCCCTTGGGTTTTGCCTCTTCATACATGTCTGTTTCCCTTTTGACCTTCTCCACATGTATGACACAGCCTGAAAGCTTTTGCCAGAAGCCAGGGTCATTCCCTGAACTTCCCAGCCTGCAAACCATAAGCCAAAAACACTTCTTTAGTTATAAATTACCCAGTCTCAGGTATTCTGTTATAGCAACATAAAACGGACTAAGAGTGCTTTTGAGTTTGACTCACCTAGTCCTACTTGGGCAAATCTCTTTCCTCTTTGAGCCTCATTTTCTGTACCCATGAAATTAGGATTAAAACATCTACCTCATAGGGGTATTGTAAGAATTAAATAAGATTATGCAAAGGAAGCATTAAGATAATTTCATGATATATAGCTAGTTTCCAATAAAGGATTATTGCTATTTTGTTCTTGATGAAGGTAGCTTACTCAAAACCAAACAGTTGTGCCAGTCTCCTTACTGAAAACTTAGCTAAAGGCATTTCTAAGTTGTCACTCCCTCCCCCTCACCCTCCTGCCTGTCTCCTTCATCTGCTCATTCAAAGCATGGCAGGCCAAATCTCTTATTCTGGATGTCATATCCCTCATCATCACTCTTTTCTTTAATCTACTCTTTCAGATATTTACACACACACACACACACACACACACACACACACACACAGTGTATATATATATACACACACACTATTGTATCTATATAGTATATGTAGTGTGTGTGTATATATAGTATACATATATGTATATACATATGTATATATATACATATATATACACACACATATGTATATATACACACATATATACACACACATATATATGCATATATATATATATTAGAGATGGGATCTTGCTGTGCTGCCCAGGCTGGACTTGAATTCCTGGACTCAAGGAATTCTTTCACCTCAGCCTCCTGAGTAGCTGGGACTACAGGTATGCAACACTGTGCCTAGCTGTGTTTAATATTTTTTAGGCTTGTAAATGGTATTTTTAAAATGTCAATGTCATATTGTTTTCAGTTTCAGAAATATAATTGATTTTTGTATGTTGATCTCGTATCCTGCCACTTTGCTAAATGTACTTATTAGTTTAGGTAGCTTTTTTGTAGATTCTGTAGGATTTTTCCACATAGACAATATGTTGTCTTATGATAAAAGATAATTTCACTTTTTCCTTTCCAATCTGGAAATTTTTTTCCCCACTTGCCCTAATGCACTGGCTAGAAACTGCACACTACAATGTTGAATATATAATGTTGACAACAGATATCCTTTCCTTGCTCCTAATTTGAGGGAGAAAGCATTTCATCTATTATAATTAAGATACTAGCTGTAGGTGTTTTGTAGATGTTCTTTATTGAGGCAAGAATGTTCACTTTAGTTTGCTGAGAGTTTTTATAAGGGATGGCTGCTTGATTTTGTCAAATCCTTTTCCTGCATCTGTTGAGATGTTTAAATGGTTTGTCTTTTTAGTTTGCTAATAGGCTGAATTGCACCAATTGCATTTTGAATATAAGCCTCCCTTTAGTCATCATGTATTATATTTATATATATTATTCTTTGCCTCCATGTTCATAAAGGAAATTGGTCTGCCATTGCCTTTTATTGTAATATCTTTGTCTGATTTTCATTTCCTTTCTGCTGCTTTCTTTAGGTCTCTTGTTTTTCTTTTTTCTCATTTCTTGGGGTGCACATTGAGGGTCAACATTTGAGGCCTTTTTTCTTTTTTGATATAAATTATAAATTCTCTCCTAAGTATTGCTTTATCCTCCTCAGATACATTTAGGTATGCAATGTGTTCATTTTCATTAAGTTAAAAATATCTTCCAATTTTCCTTTTGATTTTCTCTATGACACAAGCTGTTGAGTAATGTAGTATTTAGTTTTCAAATATTCAGGGGAAATTTTCAGATATCTTTCTGGTTTTGATTTCTAATTTAGTTCTATTGTAATAAAAGAGCACATCTGTTTTGTTTGAACCATTTTAAATTTTTTGATATTTGTTTTATGGCCCAGAATATGTTCCATTGTTCTATTATGGTAAATGTTATACATGCATTTGAAAAGAAATGTGTCTTTTGTTGTCATTGGATAAACTCTTCTACAAAAATTAATAGTTCTAGTTGGTTAATAGAGTTGTTCAAGTCTTCCATATCCTCACTAACATTCTATCTATTTATTATTTTGCTGTAATTGTGGATCTGTTTATTTCTCATTGCAATTTTATCAGTTTGGCTTCATATAATTTGAAGCTCTGTTATGCATATAAACATTTGGGATTGTTATGTCCTCCTATGAATGCACCTCTTTATCATTATAAAATGATCTTCATTATTGATGGTAATAATTTTTTCTCGAAATTGCCTTTGCCTAATGTTAATATAGCCACTCTAGCTTTCTTTTGATTAATGTTAGCATGCCACATCTTTTTCAGATTTTTTACTTTTAATCTATTTGTGTCTTTATATTTAAAGTGGGTTTTGTGAAGTCAGTATATATACCTGAGTTTTACTTTTCTTTAATCTGAAAGTCTCTAGAGTTTAATTAGGAAGTCCATTTACAGTAAATATTTTTATTGATATATTTGGATTTAAAGTAAAAATCTTTCTATTTGTTTTATATTTGTGCTATCTGTTCATTGTTCTTTTCCCACTTTCTTTTGGATTCAGTATTTTTATAATTTCATTTCACCTCTTATATTAACCATAGTTTTAATTTTTTATATTTTATAATGTTTTGACATCTTCGAGGGCCTTACTGGCTGGAAAGAAACTGTCTCTCCCAGGACTAGCTAATTCTTAGAAATAACTTGGTATACAACAATCCACAAATTCTGAGTTCATATAACCAACCGCCTCCTTTATCCAACTCTCACACACCAAGTCATTATTTCTCCTTCACTAAATCAACTCAGGGCCAGGTACCAGACAACTAGGGACAAGCCCTATGCCCCAAAGCCTATCAGAATTATTCAGACTAGTCAATCCTAAGCTGTTTCCTCTGACCTCCTTGTCTTTCCCACAGAAAACATAATAAAGACTCTGGCTTAGGCTTTCCCCTCACCCCTTTCTGCCTCTTGACCAACAATGGTATTTCCTCACGTGGTCCTGCATGGTGTGTTATGTGCCTTCTTAGGAAATGTAAGTTATAAAAATCTTTAAAAAATGACATTAGTGGCCAGGCACGGTGGCTCACGCCTGTAATGCCAGCACTTTGGGAGGCTGAGGCGGGCGGATCACAAGGTCGAGAGATCAAGACCATCCTGGCTAATACGGTGAAACCCCATCTCTACTAAAAATACAAAAAATTAGCCAGGCGTGGTGGCTGGTGCCTGTAGTCCCCGCTACTCTGGAGGCTGAGGGAGGACAATGGCATGAACCAGGGAGGCAGAGCTTGCAGTGAGCCAAGATCATGCCACTGCACTCCAGCGTGGGTGACAGAGTGCGACTCTGTCTCAAAAAAAAAAAAAAAGACATTAGCTTCTTTGTGTCATCACTCAGTCACCTCCAAAAATTAAAATGAGTACAAATGATACACCTCATTTGTTGACTTACTACCTACAACTGTGTTGTATTATTTTAGCCTTTGGATTTAAGCTTGACAGTATGCATCTTTAACATAACACCATCTATTTTCACGTATAACCTCCTTACAATAGTGTACTTACATTTCCTCTCTCTGAGGCCTTGCACTACTATTGTCAAGTTTTACTATTATATATGTTATAAACCACACACTGTGCTGTTATTTTTATCTTCTTTTAAGCAATTATGCTTTAAAGAGATATAGTAATAAAAAATCCTATATATTTACCATGAAATGACCATTTCTGGTGTTCTTCATTCCTTTTACAGTTTCTTATTTCTCTCTGGTATTATTTTCCTAGTGGCTGAAGGACTTCCTACAAAGTTTCTTACAATGAAGGTTTGCTGGTTATAAATTCTTTTAGCTTTTCGTTTCTGAAAAAAAATCTCCATTTTCCTGAACTTAAAAAGTTTTAAAATAATCTTTATTTTGAAATCTGTTTTCACTGGGTAGAAATTTTTGGTTGACACATGTTGCCCTTTAGTACTTTAATAATGTTACTCTACTATCCTCTGTCTTACATTGTTTCCAGTGTAAAATCTGCTGTTGTCTTTTTGGTCTCTGGCTGCTTTTAAGATATACTCAATATTACTAGTTTTAAGCAATTTAATGATGATGTACTAGGTATAGTTTTCTTCATGTTTTCTGTGCTTGTAGTACATCGAACTTCTTAGATTTGCAGGTTTATATTCTTCATTAAATTCAAAATATTTTTCGCCTTTATTTCTTCAAATATTTTTTTCTGTCCAACTTCTTTTTCAGGGGCTCCAATTACATATGCATTAGAAGAGTTGAACTTTTTCCTTAGCTCACTGACACCCTGTTACTTTTTTTAGTAGATTTTTCTTTGTGTTTTATTTTGGATAGTTTCAAGTTTACTAATCTTTTCTTCTGCAATATCTAATCTGATGTTAATTTCAACCTGTGTATTTTTCATCTCAGGCATTGTAGTTTTCATCTCTAGATATTTAAACTGAGTCTTTATTATATTTTCCATGTCTATATTTAAATTTTTCAATTTTTGCCTAGTTCTTGGACATATAAAATACTGTTATAATTACTGCTTTAATATTCTTGTCTATAAATTCTATTGTTTGTCTCATTTCTGAGTCAATTTTGATTGACTATTTTTTTCTCCTGATTATATGTTGTAATTTCATGTTTCTTGACATGCTTGGTAACTTTTTATTGGATGTCAGACATTGCAAATTGTACCTTGTTGGGTCCTGGAAATTTCTGTGTTCTTATAAATATTCTTGAGCTTTATTCTGGGATGCAATTAGGTATAAAAGCAGCTTGATCCTTTTGGGTCTTGTTTTTGTCTTTGTTAAGCGAAACCATACCAGTATGTTGTCCATGGCTAATTTTGCCCCACTACTGAGGTAACACCCTTCTGAATACTTTCCACAATGCTCCATGACTTATGAGGTTTTTCACCCTGGCTACTGGAAACAGAAATCATTCCCAGTCTGTGAGAGCTCTAGGGATGGTTCCCTCTGATCCCTGAGTTATTTCTCTAGCTTTGGATAGTTTCTTTGTACACATGTACTGACCAGTATTGAGCAGAAGATTTGAGAGGGACTATTCACAGTTCTTTGGAGCTCTTTGTGAAGTTCTCTCCTTCCTGATATTTTTTTCTGCGAACTTTAGATGTCTTGGCCTCCCTGGATGCCTACCTCAGGAGGCCTTCAGACTCAGGAACATTGCTGGGCTCCATCTGGGTTTCCTCTCCATGCACCATGACTTGGAAACTCTCCATAGGGAATAAACTGGGGCCATTATGGAACTTACCACATTTGTTTACCATCTCTTAGATCACTGCCCTTTGTTGTCTGATTGTGTTGAAAACAGCTTTTGCTTATGTTTTGATTACTTTTTAGTTGTTTCAGGTTGATGGATAAATTTGTTCCCTGTTACTCCATCAATCCATGTGGCCTTTGGTTCCCTCTCTTGGGTTAGGTTCTTGGCATCAAAAATATCAGGAGGAAGCATCCACACTTGTCATCTTCCTGTTCAACTCTCAAAGTCTCTATATAAATTTATGTTCATCAATAAATTAATAAAGAAATTAGCTTTATAATATTTACTATGTGGATCAACACTGCTGATTCACTTGATCTATTTGTCAGAAGATTGTGTGTGGTGCAGTATATGTGAGGCATTCTGAGGGAGGAAAAATGATTCACTGTGGCCCCTCCACCCATTCTATTTAGATGATGGCTATATTGTAGCTCACATTTTTATAGATATCTAGTTAGGCAGAATGCTGGGATCTACTATCTAGTTTTAACTAAACAAATCCTCCAAAGATGGAGACAGTTAGCTCAACAGATTTATGCAAAGACACTGCGAACAGGAGATAAGACTAATAATAAAAGCACAAGAAAGTACTAGAAGAAAAGGAAGACATAACACTTTTTCTAGTCCTAGTTTGAGTGTTTTGATCTATAAACACTGTCAATCCTCATTATTCATAAATTCCATATTTGTGAATTTGTCTACTCACTGAAATTTATTTGTAATCCCCATGTCAGTCAATACTCACAGCACTTCTGTGGTAATTCACAGACATGTGCACAGCAGTGAAATAGTTGCATCAACAGACTTGCATGTTGCTAACTGAAGTCACACAAGGTGACGCTCTGCCCTCTTGCTTCAGGTCTCATATGGTAAGCAAGCGTCCTTTTCAGGGACTATTTAGTGCCATGTTTTTCACATTTTTGTGCTTTTTATTGATCATGTCACTGAAGAGTCGTGCTGAAGTGCTGTCTGTTGTTCCTAAGTCCAAGAAGGCTGTGGTGTGCCTTCAGGAGGCAATTTGTGTTAGAGGAGCTTCCTTCTGGCATGACTTATAGTGCTATTGGCCGTAAGTATATTAAATAAGATGTCTTTAAACAGAAGCACATTAAATAAGGCTATGTAATGATTGCGTGATGAAAATATCGTGACCAAATGTGCACAGACACCTAACCTTGTATTTCCCCTGAGAACAATGGTTCAGTATTTGCTAATTCATTGTGGTGACTTTATAGAACATAACTATCACAAATAATGAAAATTGACTCTCTATATAAGGAAAACTCCACAAATCTAACCAGATCTTACAAAAAGTGGTCAAAAACAGGAAAATTATCAGGAATATTGCTGAAAATTAGATTTACATGCAGTAATGTTAGCAAGTAATTTCACTGTAAAGAATCTTAAGTTACTAATAAGACCATTAATGAGCCTATTGATACCAAAAAAACAAATAATACATTTAATAACTAATAATTCAGAACATGAAGACAAATCTCTGTAGAAATATTTAGAGCTATTCAAATTAATGTCACCTCATTACATTATTTTCCAAAATTTTCTAAACTTAATAATAATTATTTAAAAGTCTCTTAAATTTTTTAATTTAATAACTGAAGATATAAGTATATATTTGTTTTTCACCGTATGGTAAAAAATATAGCTGAATTACTGCACGAGAACAATTTTGAAACAAACTGATATACATTTCTTTGGTAGCAAATATTATTAAAAGATGACTAGAAAATATTGTCAAAGGTATGGAGAAGCATCCCTTAGAATAAATTATGTCATGTGGGAGGTTTGCACTGCAGTTAGAAAGGACAAATGTCTAACATACTCTAGCTTTGGTATTCCTTAGTATTATTTCAAAAATAAAATTTAGGAATACTAACATGTTGTGAACCATTGCAGAAAATGTTATAGGAAAAGATATATTTTTAACAGTAAATTACTTCTTTAATAAAAAATAGTTCACTAATTATCCCACGTAAAATATTTAAAGGAATGATCAAAATTAAAACTTGATTATACAGTTTGATTTTACAAAATTATAAATTCTCAGGAACAACTGATCTACCATTTGGCACTCATCAGAGTAATAATCATCAGTAGATGTTAAAACTCTGGGTGAACATTTCATGAGGAACAGAATATTGATATAGTTTCAAAGTATCTCCTCCAAAAATACTACTAAGCACAAAAGGAGAAGTAAATAGCAATTCAACAGTAGAGAAACAGGGAAAATACTACCTTAACCAAGTGATCTCAGTTAACATCATCAGTAATGGAACAAAAGGACCTCATTTATCTCTTGATAAGATGGGTTGAGAAGGACACAGAATCACTTCTGTGGTATTGTTGCCAAAAATGATTCTAAGCTTGAGGAAATGAACTCAAATTCCTTGAACTTTTCAAAAATAAGGTCCTGGGAGACAAAGGAAGAGTAAGAAACTATCCCAAATTAAAACAGACACAAGAGGCGTGTCAATTAAATGCAGTATGTAATTCTGAATTTGATTCTAAATAAAATTTTTACCTTTATTTTTTGCTAAAAAGGACATTATTGGAATAATTGGTAAAATTTGAATGAAGTTCATAGATTGTATAGAAGTATTCTATCAGTGTTAAGTTCCTGGTTTTGCCCTGTGGTTTTGTAAGAGAATGCCCTAGCTCATAGGAAACAAACACTGAACTATGTAGATGTAAAGGAGTGTCGTGCCTACACCTGACTTTCAGATCGCTCATTAAAAAATAATATACATACATACATATTTAGAGAGACTGATAAAGCAAATATGACAAAATGATAACAGTTGGGGAATTTATGTGAAGATTATTCAAGGACGCTTTGTACTGTTCGCACAACTACTTCACAATAAAATGTTACAAAAAGTTAATTTTTTTGTGATGACAACTGTGATTAGTAGCATGCCACTTAGCAGACACTTTTGGGAAAAAACTGTACTTAATTTGCTCCTATTAGGAAAAGTGCCACTTAAACAATAAGTAATTAAAAGATTTGCATTTCCCTGATCATTAGTGATGTTGAACTTTTTCTTGTGTTTGTTAGCCACTTGTAAATCTTCCTTTGAGAATTGTTTATTTATGTCCATAATCAAAAAATCAAAAAATCAAAAAATAATAGATGTTGGTGAGGATGCAGTGAAAAGGGAACACTTTTACACTGCTCGTGGAATGTAAACTAGTACAACCACTACAGAAAACAGTGTGGAGATTCCTTAAAGAATTGAAACTAGAACTACAATTTGACCCAGGAATCCCACTACTGGATATCTACCCAGAGGAAAAAAAGTCATTATATGAAAAAGATGCTTGCATACGCATGTTTATAGCAGCACAACTTGCAATTGCAAAGATATGGAACCAGCCCAAATGCCCATCAATCAATGAGTCAATAAAGACATTGTGAGATATATATATAATATATTATATATAATATATATATTATATATATAATATATTATATATATTATATATATAATATATCACATGGATATGTGATATATAAAACATGGAATACTGTTCAGCCATAAAAAGGAACAAAATAATGGCATTTGCAGCAAACTGGATGGAACTGGAGACCATTATTCTAAATGGAGTAACTCAGGAATGGAAAACCAAACATCGTATGTTCTCACTCATAAGTGGGAGCTAAGCTATGCGGATGCAAAGGCATAAGAATTATATGGCGGACTCTGGGGACTCCAGGCAAAGAGTGGGAGGAGGGTGAGGGATAAAAGACTACAAACTGAGTATAGGGCATACTGCTTGGGTGATGGGTGCACCAAAATCTCACAAATCACCAGTAAAGAACTTACTCATGTAACCAAACACCACCTATTCCCCCAAAACCTATGGAAATAAAATTAAAAAATAAGTAATTTAAAGAATGCTTTTTAAATGGAAACTTTTGCCCACAGAAGAGCATTTTGGGAATGAATGCTTGAAAATGTTTTTCATTATCATGATTCTGCAAAAATTTTATGAGTATACTCATACAAAATACTTGTATCTGCACACTTCAATAAAAACATGAGAATAACATTTTCTAACCTGTTGAAAAGTCTCCCAAGTGTGGTATTTCAGTAGAATTCTGTTCTAGGTAACTATCACTACATAAGAAACCACTTCAAAACTAAGTGGCTTAAAATAACATTTTATCTTTCACCGTTTTGGGTATAGACAGGGTTGTCTAGATGGTTCTCATTTGGGGATCTCTTCTACAGCTGCAGTCAGATGGTGAGTGAGATTGAAGTTATCCAACAATCTCTTCACTCTATGTCTGGTATCTGGACTAAGATGACTGGAGAAGCTGGGGCCTAGTCAGTCATCTCTTTCCCTCTTTCTCTGCATTTTGTAATATGTATTATTATAGGAAGCCCCAGCAGTTTACATCACATTTACATTATATTAGTTATCAGTTATCTAGAGATGATTTAAAGTATACAGAAGGATGCGCATGGGTTATATGCAAATACTACACCATTTTATATAAAGGACTTGAACATCAACTGATTTGGGTACCTGTGGGGGTCCTGGAACCAATCCCTGGCAGATACCAAGGGATGACTGTACATCCTATTGGGTCTGTTTCTCTGTAGAACACTAACATATAGACAAAAGCCAAAGGCTTCTGATGATCAAGTCTCAGAAGCCATGCAGTATCATTTTTACGATATTCTGTGGCTAAAGCAGTCACTAACCAGCGAAGATTCCAGGGAATGGAAGAACAAACTTCTTATCTCAACAGGGGAGTGGCTTGCATATATAGGAAAGAGATAATCGCAGCCATACTGAGAACATGCTACCAAACTTTTAAATCTAATTTGTTAAAAATACAAAAAATGTGACATGTTCTGATTACTTTTCTTTTGAGAGAGAGAGAGAGTCTCACTCTGCCACCCACTCCACTTTGCTGGAGTGTGGTGATGTGATCATAGCTCGCTACAGCCTTGATCTCCTGGGCTCAGGCAATCTTCCTGCTTCAGCCTCCTGAGTAGCTGGAACAACAGGTGTGCATCATCACACTGGACTGATTTTTAAATTTTTTTGTAAAGACAAGGTCTCAAACTCCTGAGCTCAAACATTCCTCCTACTTCAAACTCTCAAAATGCTGAGATTACAGGCATGAGCTACCCTGCCCAGCCCTAATTACTTTTTAAGGAAAATACATTGATAAATGGGAAAAAGAACATTTCCAGCCAAACTTTTGGAAAATACTTTGACTAATTTGTGGATGAGATTAAAAATGAATATTATGATTTAGACAGTACAGCCAATGACGTACTTCTTCCCTTAGCGTTTACCTTTGCCCAGCAATATTTTCAGCTATGACAGACAATACATTGAACTTAGAACAAAGTTTCCAATGGCTGTATCAAAAAGGGTAGAGTCAATTTTTTTAAAAAAGGGGAACATATTCGATTATTTTATTCTCACTAAAATATTACTATTAAGAATAGTTTTATTGAAAGAAAAAGCTTTTGAGTATTAGAGTATTATAAAATGTTACCTATTTATAGCCTCCCTTTTAATTTCGATTTTGGTATATAGTTTATAATGCGCATAATATATCTGTACAGTTGCATTTTGGAGAGAGGCATCCAACTATTAGGCTAAGAGCATAGATTCTGCAGCTAGTTACCAGGAGCTGAATTCTGGTTCCACTGTTACCTGCTGTGTGACCTTGAACAAGTTACTGGATCTCTCTGCACTTCAGTTTTCTCAACTTCAAATTAGGGGTAATAATAGTGCCTAATGATAGATTGTGAGGATTATTTAAGCTAATATAGAGTTTGTCACCATATTTAGCCATAACTACTACTGTTTAGCAACATCTTTTAAAACAAAAACATGCAGATTATTTGACCTAAGAATTCCATGTCTAGATGTGTACTATAGGAAAATACTCGTATGCATGAGGAACTTTGTACAAGAATGTCTGTGGAAACATCATTTTTAATAGGAAAAATATTGGAAACCATCTAAATATATAGGGAAAAAGTTTAATAAATTGTGGCATATAGAAGGGATGGAATATTTCACAGTAGTCAGGTAAATTTACACGTACTGATACAGAAACATCACCAAGATATTAAGTTAAAAGTCAAGTTGTGGAATAATGTGTACAACATCATTCTATTTATGTAAAAGACAATCTTGATATTATATATTTCTATATTCATAGTTGTATCTACATATGAATATTTGTATCTACATATATATTTGGATGTAAATATAAATATGTGTACATATGTATTAAAAGGGTCTGGAAGGATATGCCACCGATATGGTTTAGATTTGTGTCCTCACCTGAATCTCAGGTTGAATTGTAATCCCCAATCTTGGAGGAGGGGCCGGCTGGGAGGTGATGGGATCATGGGGGTGGACTTCCCCCTTGCAGTTCTCATGATAGTGAGTTCTCTTGAGATCTGGTTGTTTAGAAGTGTGTAGCACCTCCCCTTTCTCTCTCTTCCCCCTCTCCTGGCCATGTAACACACGCCTGCTTCTCCTTCACCTTCCACCATGATTGTAAGTTTCCTGAGGCCTCCCCAGCCATACTTCCTGTATGGCCTGCAGAACCATGAGCCAATTAAACCTCTTTTCTTTATAAATTAGCCAGTCTCAGATAGTTCTTTATAGCAATGCAAGAATGAATTAACATAGTCATCCTTAGTTTACAGGAGAGTCAGTCCAACATGACCGTGGGTTTTTCTATATTTCATTAATATAATGATTATACAATTAAAGATAGGTTTGTCATATCTTTCAAAAAGAGTGAGTGCCACTTCTCCAGATTGTGAAAGGGAGTCACCAAGTTTGACAATTAATTACATAATTGTAGTCAGAATGGAGAAAACAGGCAAGTGGGCTTTTTGTTGTTCTTTCTCAAAAACTGTTCATTTCACTCATAACTTCAATGGAGTAAGAATAGTTTTTTTCTTTTTTTTCAACTAGCAAAAGATGGAAAGAGATTTTTTGAAAACATTTACTATAGTTAATGGCAAAAGCAGAAAATCTAAGAACTTGTGCATGTGGTTCCTTTCAAAACTCACCATGATAATAGTTCATTCAATTAAAAAAACCACTTTAACAATCACTTCCATGGAAGAGAGGTTCCTTTTGCTACTATCAGTTTTTTACTCTTATTTGGTTGAGACAAAAAAAGTAGGGAGACAGGTATTATGGCAGATTATTAAATCTGTATCATATGTTATTCCTAAGTGAGAATCACTTTTCCAAAGTCCTGGGTATAATCATCTCTTGAAATATAGCTTCACTACATGCCTCGAAGTCACTGGCAGTTCTCCAAAGAGACTAAACAGAACTTCAAATATTATTTTAGGACACTGAGGGAAAAGGAGAGAAGTGAGATTGATTTCATTTTAAATGACTGGAGCTGAGCTTTGCAAGGTCCAGTCTTCTCTGCCTTATTCTTGGGGCTTTTGTTTGCCAATTAGGGAGTATCACCTGGATTCAGAAGTTGGGCTAAACCAAGACCTCATTGTAACAGAGATGGGGAGGAGACACGCTCCCTTCACAGCTGTCCTTGTGTGTCAGCCCAAGTAACAGATGGGAACAGCTGTGCCCCAGCCCACATGTGCCCTCGTGAGAAAGCCAGCACAGATCAGTGACTCCTTGTGATTTCAGAAAAGCAACTTGATCCTCTTATGGAAAGTGACGGCATTTGTGGTTGTTTCATAAGGGTCAGGAGAAGTCTAAGGAGAGACCCCCAGCCTCAAACTCTGTCCTTCAATAGGGGCCGAGCAACCCCAACAAAAATCAAAACCAAATTCCTGAACCAGAGAAGGAAGGACTTCCAATGTGACAAGTGCTCAGGGCTGGGCTTGTGAAGTTTTGCTTTGGGTGCCTGGAAGATGAGAAGAAAACAGAACTCACTTTTCTGTCCGGTTCTGTAGGAAATCACACACACACAGAACTAGGAGTGGGCGGATAGTGATCATGCAAGGGCACCCTGTGTGATGAACAGAAAGCAGTTGGGTGGGGTGTCCTGCAGGGAGGGAGGCAGGCTTCAAGCCCCCAGCAGCTCAGGCCACCAAGAAAAAGGATCCATAACAAAATGCTTTAATTCTCACCAGTGTCCCTGGTGATTCAGGGGCTCTTCCTCCTCATGGAGATCATGGAAGCCATCTAACATGCCTGAGATGAAAGAGTATCCCTGCTAATATTAAGTTCCTTAATATTATTGACTTAATAATAAGCCAAGTTAATTGAAACATTGGATAGGTTTACCTCATCCAAACATAAAGCGACCACTATGATAAAGGCTTGGGATTGGACATTAACGATTATTTCTGTGCTTTGTAGGTTTGTTTTTATTGATTTGGGGGTTTTATTAGGCATACAGTCCATACTCCCTCCTATCCCCCACTTCTCCTCTGTGCAGCCTCTTCTTGTTACCTGTCCTTTGAAGTTTCTTAATGCATATCCAAACAGACACACATAGATCATTGCCTCTCCTTTTATTTACTATATGGTAGCAAGTTATAGAAAGTTTCATTTTTTTACAGTTTTATAACTTTCCATTGTATGATGTATAATAATTAATTTAATCAGCGTCTTATTGATGGACATTAAGTTTTTTCTAGTTCTTTGTGATTACCAACAATGCAGCCAGGAGTAACACTCCACGTATGTCATTTCACTCATATGCAGGTTTCCTATATAAATTTCTAAAAGTAGAATTGCAGGGCCAAATGGCATGTGGATTTTAGTGATTCAACCAAATTGTTCTAGATGCCCACAAGCAATCTGAGAATTTTCCACATTCTCATAGCGCATATTCACACTTTAAGTTTTGCCATTCTGACAGGTGAAAAGCAGTATCTCAGTGTAATTTTAATTTTGATTTTTCTTATATGAGTGAGGCTGAACATATTTTTATATGGGTAAGAGTTATCTACATTTCCTTTTCCGTACACTCTTCATATCCTTTGCCCATTTTTTCTAAGTTGTTGGTCTTTCCTTCTGCATCTAGTAATTTTAAAAAACTGGTTATTGTATTTTTCAGTTTTAAAATTTCCATTTGGTTCTTTACATTTTCTATTTCTCTGCTGTGACTTTCCACTTTGTCATTTGTTTCAAGCATTCATACTTGCTTTAAAATCAGGGCATTTGTATAATAGCTGCTTTATGATTCTTGCTGGATAGTTTCAACATCTGTGTAATCTCAATGCTTACAATTGCCTTTTCTCTTTCAAGTTGAGATTTTTATGGTTTTCAGTGTGATGAGATTTTGGATTGCATCCTAGACATTTTCAGTAGTATGTTATATTATTCTGGTTCCTATTTAAGTCTTTGATTTTAGCAGGCACTTGACCTGTTTAAGTTTAGAATGCTTGTTCCGGTTCACTTTGTGAGCTGTGGCTCAAAAGTCATTTCATTTTCAAAGCCTTTACAGTGCTATTTCAATCTGCCCCACTTGGGTGCTACCCTGAGGCCAATCTGAAACCCGGGCAGTGTTTCAGACCAGTGTTCAGTTTTTCTGACCCTTGAATCTTTTTGCTGTGTTGTTTCTTGTCTGTTTTATGCATGGGGCACTCAGAGTTCTACCCAGAATTTCATATACAAATTTAGAAAATTGCTTTCTCCAGTTCTCTCCCCCACATAGTCCTCCCCCAGCCTCTAGTTAGGAGTGGGAGGGGTATGGTCACATTACTGCAGGAGGAGGAATAGATGAGTGGGCTTCATCCACAACATCGCCCCAGCAGCACATGGTGGCAGGGGGAGGGTTTAGCCAGCACAAAAGGGCCGACGTGGTCAAAATGTTTTTGCTCTGCTGGAAACAGTGGTCATTTGGCTAAAAAGAGTTTTCTTGGGGTTTTTAAATTTGTACCCATCTGTGTTTCTGGGTGATAGGCATTGCTAGAGCCCACACTGCCATACACAGGAGAAAAAATTAATGAACAAAAGAAAAACACATAAACAACACTCAAGGCACTCCCTGCTACATGATGCCTTGAGTATGGAGGAAATCGCCAGTTTTTATTTCTTTTTCCAACTTTGGAGTCTTCTGTGGGTTGCTTTATGAATTTTGTCCAGAGCTTTTTGTTAGTAGGAAGAATAGGGCGGAACATGCTTAGTCCATTTAGTCTAGAAACTAAGTTGTGGAGGTCTACTCACTTTTCATGAAACTGTTGCCCAGAATCTACTCCGTACCTGCCCCACCTTCCTGCTCCCTGAAAACCCCAGTAGGTTGTTTCTCCACGCCTGGGTCTGGATCATGGCCAGTGATGCTTTCTGACCCCACCTCCCCATGCCTCAGGGGTCACGTGGTCTCCGAATTTAGTCTCCATATCTCATCTAGCAAAGAGGTGAAGGCTTGCATGCTCTATAAATCATGTTACCCCTATACACCATGCTTATCTAGGTGGTAACTGCTGATACAGCCCCCACACTTACCGCCTGAGGACAAACGCTAATGCTCAGAGGCAGTGCCATTGAAGCCATAAGAAGGAAATACTTTCATAACCGCCTCATAATATTCAAAGTTTCTCCCCCACTAAGCAGTCAAATTTCACATTATTATGCCCTTTCTCATATCTGCTTCCAAATTATGCTGCCTCAAGCCTGCCAGCCAAAGGCCCCTGTTCCCGAGCCAGCTGTGTCTCAGACAGTTGCTTACCTGCCAAGGCTTGAAGACTACCTCTGCATGGGTAATTAATTCTGTTCTCAGTCAAGGGCTTTCACATGAATCTGTTCCTGGTTTTCTCTATTTATAGGTTATTTTATACTCACAACTCTCCCTCTTTAACGAAAAACAGTATGAAAACAACATCAGCCAACATCAGCAACAAGAACAAATGAATAAATAAAAACTCCCTGCATCCTGCTGCTCTGCTCTGATTACCACCATCTCTTCTTTCCTTTCTAGACAAGTTTCTTGGAATGGTAATCAATGAGTCCTCATATCCTCCCTGAGATTCATATCCCATCTCAGCTTTGTTTAACTCTCACCACTTCATTAAATGTTCAAGGCCTTCAACAAACTGAATATTGCCAACGCCAGAGGGTATTTGCTAGTCCCCTTAACTCCTCACCCTTTCTCAATACTCTCAGCTCTTCTGCTTCTGTGATAGTCCTCTCTTTTTCCTCCCACCTCTGTAATATTTTTCACCTTCTTCATGAATTTCTCAGCAGCCCATCATCCCTTCCACACGAATGTTAATAAGATGATGACAATGATGATAACCCTCCCCAGTATGTACTGAGCTGTTATGCCAGGTTCTAGGCCAGGTAGCTGGAAGGCATCATAACATTTAATTCTCATAAAAATCCATTTTTGGAATGTGGAAACTGAGAAATGTCTGGTTATTTGCCCAAGTTTAGGCAGCTATTCCATGGCAGAGGATTTAGGTATAGATTTACCAAAGAGATTCATCTTTGGCCTGTTTCACAGTTCACTTTGCATCTTCTCCTTGAATTATTTTGGCTATTTTCATGGTCTTCCTGAGTGACATCTATCAAGAGGCTTTTCCAATCTGGGCTTCTGACTCCTAAATCAGACTTCCTCCGAGTTGTCAATCTGGATATCCTCTACTGTATTAGTCAGGGTTTTCCAGAGAAACAGAACCTATAGGATAGATAGGTATATTGATAAAAATAAACTTATTATAGGAACTAGCTCATGTGCTGATGGCAGTTGAAAGTTCAACAGACGATCTGCTGTCTGCAAACTGGAGAACCAGGGAAACTAATGATGTAATTCAGTCTAAGTCCAAGGGCCAGCAAATTAGGAGGCTAGTGGTAAAAGTTCCAGTCCAAGTCCAACAACCTGAGAACCAGGAGTGCTGATATCTGAGGGTAGGAGAAGGTGGATGTTTCAGCTCAAGCAGAGAGAGAATTTGCTCTTCTTCTGCTTTTTTGTTCTATTAGGTACTCAAATAATTGGACGATGCCCACACACATTGGTGAGGGTGGATCTTCTTTGTGCAGTTTTCTGATTCAAATGCTAATCTCTTCTGAGACACCTGCACAGACACATCCAGAAATAAAGTTTTACCAGTGATCTGGGCATCCCATAGCCCAGTCAAGTTGACACACAAAATTAACCATACACTTAGAAACCTCATAGAACTCATAATATTCCCTCCTCTATGCCACCTGATCCTTCTGCTGTGTTCTGGGTCTTTGTGACTGAGATAGCTAGCTTCCACCCAGTTGTAGAGGGGACACACAAAACATTTTTGACTCCTCCTCTCTCCTTTGCCCTTCACTTATCATAAAGCCTATTAATTTTATTTCCTGTTTCTAGAATCCAGCTTTTCTTCTCACCCCAACTAGTACTCTCAGGCTCAGGTTCTCATATCTTCTCTTTTGGTTATATCAATGAATTCCTACAAAGTTTTCCTACTTTCATTTTATCTTTTTTTAAGTCAGTAAGCTTCACTTAAAGTGTCTTCCCTCCTCCATTCCTTCCCCCTAAAACACCCAAAACATGCACATGGCAATTTGGGTTATCTATTGCTATGTAACAATCCACATGAAAACTTGGAAGTCTAAGATAACTTATGATTATATCTCCAATTCTGTGGGTTGTTAAGGGGCAATCCTCAGTTGGGGTATTTCATGCAGTTGCATTCAGATGGTGGCTTGGAATGGAGTCATCTAAAGGCCTGACTTGGCTGGTTGTTCATGACAGCAATGCACAAGATTGTTTTCGGCTGGGAGCTCAGCTGGGGTGACTGACCAGAGCACCTACATGTGGCATCTCCATGGGGTTTAGACTCTGACTGCATGGCAGTTTGCTTTTAAGAGGAGACGTTATGTTCCAGGAGCAAGTATTCTGAGAGAACTAGGCAGAAGCTGCAGGCTTAAGACCTCTTTTTAGAATGTCACTTCTGTTATCTTCCCTTAGCCAAGCAGTTGCTTAGGCCAGCCTAAACTCAAGAGGAGAAAAATTAAAGCCTACCTTTTAATGTAGTGAGCAGTACACATGCACAGAGAGGAAAACCAGTGAGGCAATTATCTTGGAGACTATCTACCTCAATGACCATATCATTTTCATGTGTCTAACTCCTGAATTGCTCACCAATCACTGGGACATGAAGTCCAAGCTCCCTGTAGTACAATGCATAGACTTTCTAGGGTTTGCAACAGTGACTTCTCCAACATCTTTTCCTTCCACTCCCAGCCCTCCACATTTATTGCTTATACATCTCTCTATCCTGCCTCTGCCATAGACCTTAATGGTTATTCCCTCTCACCACCCACCTTAATATCCTTACTAAACCTTGTTTTCTTAGTCAACTTCTACTTCATCCTTTAAGGCCACTTAGACACCACATCCTCCAGGAAGCTCTCCTGGAATCCCAGCTTGGATAGGGTGAGCCACTTTTGTGGGCTTCTATTGCACCCTTAGTGCACTTATCATAATACTTGTTATAATATAATATTTGTGTTGATATTATACATTCATGTTTCTCTTTCCCTTCACACCCCTAGATGATTAGCCCCTTGAAGGCAGGAGCCATATCCCATCCATCTTTGTACCTTTGGTGTGGTAGATTTGCAATGTGTCAACTTGCCTAGACAGAACTACATTTCCCAGAATTCCCTCCCCTGCATGTTTCTGGTTAGAGTGAGCCACAAAAGAGCCTCCTGTGGGACACGTGAAGGTTGGAGGTGAAGCAGCAGCCTTTTTTGTAGCTCACACATATGCTGCTTGTTGCTGGTGTGGGACAGCAGGCCCCTGCTGTCCTGCTTCGGCCTCTTGGCTCCTGGGCCAGCTCTGTGATGAAGGGCACAAGCTTTTCCTGCAGGACACCCACACCATCAAAGTCAGAGGCAGCAAGAATCAGCATGAGTCTCAGTCCATCCTCATGGGTTCCAGCTTATGCCCGCGGGCTCCATCTTGTCCTTGCTTCCCCACTGCCTGCCTTGTGGACAATGTCCTTACAGAGATTGCTTAGCAAGAACCCACAACTTTGTAAGGTACAAATCCCTGTAACAAAGATACACACACACACACACATAGGTATATATGTATATGTGTGTATAAGTGTGTGTCTGTGTGTTTGACATGCATACATAAAACATGTATTACCTCCTAGTGTGTCTGCTTCTGATTGAACTATGACTGACATAGATGAGAGGTTTTATCAGGGAAAATTTGAGACATGTCAAAAACAATGACAAATCACCTGCTTTTTAAAATAATCATTGCTGTAATAATATTACAACTAATCATATCTCCATGCTGTCTCTTCACCATCCCACAGGACAGTGTTAGAGAGGCTGGGTTCGAGGCTGGTTCTATCACTTTCTAGCTATGTTCGTTGGGCAAACTCCAAACCTCAGTTTCCTCATCTGTAAAATGTAAGAAACAACTGTGTCTACCTCATGGGTTCATGGAGGATTAAGAGATAATACACTTGAAATTCTTAGTATGTGCCTAACATGTAATTAATGTTTAAACCAAGTTAGCTAATATTAACTGTATAAAATATATAACTACTTGTAGATAGCACATTTGTCCCCACAATAATTTATACTCCATCCATGTACATTTACACTCATAATTCAGAAACTGCGTTTGTGTTATTGAAGTGCAGAGATTATAGTGCACTTCAGAGGTCATGAGTATAAATATTTTTACACTGTTCTGAATCATTTATGGGTTAAAAAGTTTATAATAAAATATCTCAAAAATTAACAAAATTATAAGATTAAAATTATGTAGTCTGCTTGCTTGTGTTGATGGCATAAACCCAGAATGATATAACCCCTTCATTCCTTTGGCTCTTTCAGAAATCATCCTTCAGCCTTAGAATTTTAAACTCTTCCTTCTTTAAAAACTGAATCAGGCTGGGCGCAGTGGCTCATCCCTGTAATCCCAGCACTTTGAGAGGCCAAGGTGGGTGGATCACTTGAGGTCAGGAGTTCAAGATCAGCCTGGCCAATATGGTGAAACCCTGTCTGTACTAAAAATATAAAACAATTAGCTGGGCATGGTGGTGCACGCCTGTAATCCCAGCTACTCTGGAGGCTGAGGCAGAAGGGTCGCTTGAACCCAGGAGGCGGAGGCTGCAGTGAGCTGAGATCATGCTACTGCACTCCAGCCTGGGTGACAGAGGGAGAATCCATCTCAAACAAACAAACAACAACAACAACAACAAAAAATAAACCAAACCTGAATCTATCTATATATTTAAAATGGCTTTGTAAATTCTAAATCATTTGTCCCTTTCACTTTATCTATTTAGAGTAATTTCAGAAGGTAGACATAGCTATGGCATTTAGAACCAGTTTTAATATTGATCTGTCTAGAAGCCTTCCCGGATCCCACTAAAATCTTAACAAAATGAGGAAATGAGGACAGTTTTTAGAAGTCCCATTGGTTCTTAGGGTCAGGGCTTGCAGGAATGTGCAAGACAGAGGGTGAGAGAATGACTTGGGATTATGTGACTTTTCTATTCATTTTGCCTTTTGGAACATTCAATTTTTTCTGAGCTGTCTTTGTTTATGAATTGAAAATGCTTTTGTTTATTAAGTTAATTAAATTATTTTAAGAACATAAACAACGCGAGATAAGGGACTCAAACATTGTGAGCCTCTCTGTCTCTCTCTGTGCTAACAAACGGTCGGTGTCATAATAAAACAAGTATATTTCTAAATAAGGCAAAAACGCCCGGGTCCTGTCTGATGAAGCAAGAAGCCAGACAGAGCTTCCTACTGTTTCTCCTGCCCCTGACGCACACTGGGACCCTCAGAAACTCAGTGTTATATGACAGAGACAAAAGGTTAGTTCCCAGACAACAATGGACAATGCCTTGATATTTGTTTATCACCCCTTAGTGACTGGGGAAGGCTCTAGGTTGTGAGAACTCAAAGCAGGGCTTTCCCATATCTGCCTTAGACTGTAACAATCTGGATATATACATATTCTTACCCCACTACCCTATACACATCTTGAGAGCAAACCAGTCTGTATTCCCACTTGTCATATAGGAGGCATTACAAATCAATTATATTCTACAGAATAGAGAAACAATTTGCATTTTTTAGCAAATTAAACTTTAGTTCAAATATAATGTTATATACTTCAAATACTGAGATTAAGCAAACTAAAGCCTCACCCACTCCTTTTTCAGCACACTTAAATGAGTTCCTAGGAGGCTCCAGAACCCTGTCTTAAAGATAAACTATGAGATGAAAACGCTTGCATTTCTAAATGCTGTTTCCTGAGGAACTCAATGTGATATTCTTAAGGTTCAAGAAGATGGGGTGTATATCTTGAGTCATAGACAGAACATGTTCGTTGTCAGTGCTGGGCTCAGCATGTGACTGATGGGTGCTGATCCTGGCTCTTACAGTCCCCAGATTCTGAGAGCCACCTGGCACAAGGGGCATCCTCCTATGCTGCAGATGGCCAAGGGCAAAGGTTAGAGGGCCTGATGCGCTCTTGACTCTTTCTTGCTTCTATCTTGCTCTAACTCCTGCCTTCCTATACATGGGCTTCCTTCCATTACCTGAATCACCACAGCTCCTATGAATTCCCAGTAAGCAATTTGTTTAAAATGTAGACCCACTCAACTTCCAGGAGCTCATGGAAGATAGGTGGGTATACATTTTTAGGAATGAGAAGGGAACTAGTATTTCAGTTCCTATCCTGCAGCATGTGTCATCCTCAAATTGAAAGGAAAGTGGATAAAATTAGAACGTGTTCATTGCCTTCGAGGAACTCGTGGTCTCATGGAAAGACTGCATGTCCTATCTTGTACTGTGGATTTGTCTTGAGAGCAGATGCGATGTCTCTTCTAGAACTGTTGGGGGCAAGAGTAGGGTTCTCACAATGCCTAAGATCATTGATCATTGTGATCATGATGCACAAAACAGTCTAGCCTGTTCTTCTTAAGTTTCAAGTAAATTTCAAAGATCCAAGGAAACCCATGTGTCATGATCTCCAAAATAAAATTTGGAGATGAAGAATGATGGCTTTTTGCTCTTAAGAGGAGGAACAGGTGACACGAAGCAATGTCACTGGAAGTGGGGTTTCCTCTTTTGTGAAATCCACATATTGCCATTTGTTTCCTGTTGTCCTCCATGTTTTGTCAGTAGCTTGTGGAGGAGAATGAGCAGAGCTGTGCTTTATTGTGTCTGAGCCACAACGCTGACTTTATGATGACACAGCTGTGTTCTTGCTGTTCACCTTTCATTATTACTTCCATGGAGTTCACTGCTGGCTACTATATATCACAACATTGACAACAGATGCAACCTCTGACAAGTTTAGTCATAGCCAGTGGGACCGGCATTCTAGATGGTTTGATTTGTGTCCACAGCTTCTTGTTTGGATGATAGATTATACAAACACCCAGGTCATAGCCAATAAGCAGTTATACAGCTCACTTTTTTGATGTGATTTTGGTTGGGTGATTTTGTTAACGAGTATTTACAGTTTTTCACACATAAACTCACAGTATGAAGCTACTCCATGTTTACTGCTTTGCATGGTACTGCAAAACTGCATTTATTGTGCTTTCTCAGTCTTTCATCAGAAACCCTTCTTTGAGACATAAACACTGCATGTTTTTCACTCCGTTTTTAAAAGACAAATTAAGCAGGCACTCATTTATGAAGGTACTTCAGGTAAAAGAGAGGAAAGGCTCCCAAAAGGGATGTGTGGGGGCCACTTCAGGGCTTTCATGTCAATCTCAGCCATTCCTCAGGAATTTCTATTTTCTTTCTGACGCTGCCCAAGTGGCAATCCCACCCTGTCCCCTGTCCCTGACCTTGGACATGGGGAGCAGCACTGTCCCAGGGACGGGGAGACAGAAGAAGGGAAGATGGTGAGCCCAGTCACTCCCCAGCCCAAATGGGTTTCCTCAGCAACATCTCACCCCAGACTGTCCTCTCTCCTTGCTCCTCTGCTCCAGAGAGGATGGTTTCCATGTGCTGCTTCTCTGCCATCTTTCTATCCTCTTATGTCTTTTATTATGAAACCAAAGTGCTAGAGGGATCGGGGACTATGGGGGACCCACAAAATCCCATGTTCATGAAGAAGGAAGAGAATGCTGGTGGGAGGGGGGCTGAGGCCTGCAGACATGGGGATGGAAAGCTGCTGCCTTAGTCATCTGAGGCTGCTGTAACAGGATACCATACACTGGGTGGCCAATAAGCAACAGATGTTTATTCCCACAGTTCTGGAGGCTGGTAAGTTCAAGAGCAAGGCACCAGCAGATTCAGCATCTGGTGAGGGTCTGTTTCCTGGTTTGTATAGAAGGTGGCTTTTCCCTGTGTCCTCATATAGTGGGAAGGGCAAGGCAGCTCTCTGGGGCCTTTTTGTAAGGGCACTGATCCCACTCATGAGGACTTTCATGCCCTGATCATTTCCCAAAGACCCCACCTCCTAATACCATCACATTCAGACGGCAGCAGCCTCCCCTTCATTCTCAAAACCTCCCTCAATAACAATCTTCATTTCAAAAGGATTTCAAGGCAGAGATTTTGATACCCACTGGGGCTTTTATCCTGTTTTTCAGAGGTTTGAGAGGGCTGACAACAGCTGTGGTTGGAATAAGAGGAGTTAATGGTAATGGAAAGGAAGTTGACACCTGAGGACAGCTGGGGTCACAGGATAAAGTGCCTCCAAAGTTTCTATCACTGGGAAAGCTGACTGGCTAACCCTGGCTGCTTGGAACGCCCTGTCTATGCCATTCCACCTTCCTCGCAACTTGGCAGGTCCTCATCGAGACTCCATCCCTGCATTACCTCTTCTGGTCTCCATTAAGATGCAGCCTTTCCGATAACAAGGGAACTGCTGGGCGACTTAGACAGTGAGGCCCTTTGCTGCTCATCACAACCAGCGTCTCTGGAACCCCAGAAAGGCAGCCTGGGATCAGGCGGAGGCAGACATTACTTATGGATGAAGGGGTAGAGAGAGGGTCAAGGGGTAGAGAGAGGGTCTAGGTGTAAAACGGGCACCAAACCACCACACAGGACTCCACCAGTCAGGATAAAAGGGGAGGCTATTTAAGCATCAGAACGTGCTCCCTCGACCCCAGAGCCTGCCCAGAATGTTGGGGGCCGCCACCTGCTTGCCTGCGAGGCCTCCATGCTCTCGGGCGTTCATGTTCCCATCTGCTTGCTGCAGCACTAATGAAGAAACTCGACTGCCAGGCATGCTTGGAGGAATAACTCATGAAACAGATTGTAAAGCCCGGGCCCATGACTTGCTCTTTTGGGACTTGGCACTTACGTCTCTTTTTCCATTTGCACAGACTGAGCAGGAGGCCAGGCCTCCCCGCCCGGGCTTTGCGAGCGAGGCCCTTCTCCTCTGTCCGCCAGTTCTCCCACTCGGCCCCCACACCCCCAGGAGGAGATGCAGGGGAGCTGTGCTGACGCCAAAGCCGCGCCTGCTCCACATTCCAAGCAGGACACGGTCTGAGTCCCGTGGGCCCTGCCCGGAGGCCCCTGGGTGTGAATCTGTTTCTCCCCACTTGCCGGCTCCCGCGCCGCCTTCAGGCTTTTTTTTCTCGCTCTCTCTCGCCGTTCCCGGGCAGCGTCTGCGTTTCAGCGCGCGGACATTTCCGGCTGACGGGGGATGGGACCGCGGCCAGCCAGTTCCCGTTCCCGTTCCCGCCTGGCTGCAGGCGCAGCTGCGATGACTTCATGACTCTGCAATGGCCGCGGAGCCGGGAAACGGGGCCGGGAAACAGCGCCGGGATTGTATTCACGGGCTGGAAAGTAGCAAGTGTGAAAGACACCCGTGGCAGACCCCACCTCCTGCCTTACTACCTTTTTTTCAAAAATCGCTCTTATCTCCAGCAAAAACTCCCTGAGTGCCTTTTCCCCCTCCTGGCAGCACTGGAAGGAGGGCCGCCGGTGGAAAACGTGTCCTCCTCAGACCTGAGTCCCCCGGGCCCTCCTCAGCCAGGATCAATGTAGAGAGAATGCCAAATACTCAACCGCCTTTAGGTGAGGTTTTAGGTTTGAGGGGAAATAATGAAATTTTGCATTTGAATCTGAAAATGAGTGTGTCAGCCTGAGTGGTTGGGTGAAGAAATGGCCCTGTTTCTCCTATTAGCTTGTCCTCCCACCCGGGGAGAGCCTGACCCAGTGAGGTGGCCACAAGACCCTAAGAGCCCTGCCCCACCGAGGTCCAGAACGCGAGAACTGAGACCCAGGCACCACGTGACTTGGTTGTCAAGCTGCCTGACGTTTCAGTGTGGTGGCAGTGGACCTGGTGTGCCTGGGTGGGAGGAACATGTGGACATGGATTGTCAGATATGACTATGCACATGGTGGCATTGCTTGTGATGGTGAGAAATTGGAATGTCTATCAACAGGGAATCAATCAAACAGAATAAGTAAAGTGTGTGCTGTATTTATATGATGGAATTGTATACAGCAGTTAAAATAAATAAAAGTGATCTAGTTGAACTAGCCTGGGATAAGGCTCAAAAAAAATTTGCAGTTTGCAGAATGAAACTGCAGTATGAAACCATTTATGTAAGAAAAAATGAGGGCGAGGGAGAGAGAAAGAAGAAAAGAAAAACAAGAAAAACCCTCATGAAGCAATACTGCTTTCTGTGCTGCACTATAGGCTACGATAGACTATATATAAAAGGACTGCAAGGCTAAATCCCCAAACCCCAAACTATCCAAGGGGAGGGTTCAGAGGGATAGAAATTGGAGAATGTGGTCAAAAGGCACTTTTGAGTAAATGTCCTAATATTTCAGAAGAGAATGAATTCACTTATTTGTTATGTAATTAAAAATTCATTACAAAATAGGGGAAAATGAGGTGTTAGTGGTTTACAGACTTCGTCCATCCAGATTGAGCAGATGTGGAGCTTTGTCATTGACTTATTTGTGAGTAATTAGTGGTTTCGGTTTTTTTTTTCTTTTGCTGAGATGTAGCAAATTGATATGATTAAAAGGGTGAGACAAGGTATGTGTGAGTGTGCGTGTTCATAAATCAACAGGTGACTGTGTTAAGTAACCCTCAAGAGAGTCCTTTTCCGAGTAGTTAGTCTGTCACACTTGGCCTTGCTGAGCTGCAGGGTCATCATCCCGTCAGGCCAAACATGGGGCTGCAGCATTTATTGCTCTAATTGTGCTGTTTAGAAATGGGTGAGGCACAAGGGCTAGGGAGCCCTGATCTGTTCTTAGAGTCCTGCCATCTCTCTTGGTACCTTCCACTTGGAAAATCTTGCAGGTAGACATCAATTAGCAATGCAAACACCATGTTGGAAATTCACTTTATTTGGGGGCTTGTTGGGGGGTGGTCAGGTAAGTGAATAATTTAGCTGAGAATTCTGCAAACCCAAAGGTAGTGATTACTATAGACAGAGATTTTAAAATATGGAGGAAGCTTGTGTGTGTGTGTGTGCGTGTGTGTGTGTGTGTGTGTAGAATTAACAATACAAAATTTTAAAATTATTTTAAAAACATTCTTTTATTAAAGGAGAATATTTGAAATTAGAAAATAAATTATAAACTTACTAGGAAATAGCTTGCTTATGTTTTGGAATCAGTATGAATAATACTAGTTGTTTTCAAAAATAATATTTTCCCTAACTGTAATGGTTATATTCTCATTGTAGAAAACTCAGTAAAGAAAAGTATAAACAACACAATTAAAAGCAAACAAAAATGAAGCAGTAGCTAACTCCTGATGGTTGAATTATGGATGTTTTCTTTTAGACTTTTCTATTATAAATATAACAAAATCTCCATCCTACTGGTGATATTACTTTGTAGCCTGTTTTTATCATACTGTTAATATGTGAGAGGCCCCCAATCCAGAACTTTTCCTGTACCTCCTTCCAGCCAGTTTCCTACCCACCTCAGGCATTGGTGGCCACTGGTCTGATTTTTATCACTATCATGTTGCCTTTTTCGGAATGTAATATGAATGGCATCATACAGTATGTAGCCTTTTGTGACAAGCTTCTTTCATTTATCATAATGCTTTTGAGAGTCTTCTATGTTGTTTCAAATATCAGAAGTTCTGTCTTTTATGCTGAATAGAACCCCATTGTATGGGCATATTACAATTTGTTTATCATTTGCGGGGATTTGCTGAACATTTAGATCTAGTCTGTGGGTCAAAGTCTGTCACCTGTTTTGGAATACTCTTGGACATTATTTCTTCAAATAATGCTCTGCCCCATCTCAGCCTCTCCTCTCCTTCTGGGACTCAAGTTGCAGCTGTGCTAGGGAGCATTTGATTGCGTTCTCTATATCTCTTATGCTCTATTTTGTTCTTTTCATTTTTTTCTCTTGGTGCATCCGTTGGATCTTTTCTGTAGACTTCAACTACACTGTATTTTTTCTTTCAGATCCTTGAATATTTCTGATGCTGTTGCTATGAGGCTGGTGCAAATAGAATCTGAAATTTTACTTCCATCCCTTTTTTGCTTGGTTAATTCTTAGTCATCATCTAGATTTTGCTTCCCCAGGAATGCCTTCTCTGACCTCCAAGATGAAGCCAGATGACAGCCCCTCAAAGTACTAAGCCTCTTTCCTCTTGAACACTAACCAAAGTTGCGGAATTTGTCTGCCTTCCTCTCTAGACCGTAAGCTTTACAGGGCAGAGATTGGTCTGCTTTTTGTTTATTGTTGTCTCCCCATCTGTAGCCTGGTTCCTGAAACATAGTAAGATCCTAATATTTTTGAAATGTTCCCACTTCAGGTAGTTGGGGGTTGGCCTCCTGAGATTCTTTAGGTAACCTCATCATAGCTCGGGGTATCTCATCTATGCCTTTGCACCCAGCATCCCACGCTTGGTGATGGTCTTTACAGAAATGTCTACTGCGTGTGGCTTCAGTTGACTTCAGAGATGGAAGATCAAACCACTGCAAGAAGGGCACGATCAGAGATATTTCTGCCATAGCATGGTTAGAATACCAAGTTGAAAACAGAACGTAGGCTTGAACATAGCTGTAGTGGATAACACTCAGATTCATGGGGAACTGTTGGCTTTTTTGGCTGAATTCTTGGTTATAAACTTCTAATTTTGCGGTTGACCTAGAAATTCTCATTTCTGGGAAATGACTGAGCCAATTCTCTGTTCTCCTAGTTTGCAAAGGAGCTTCTGTTGTTTCCGACTAACATTAACTTGCCACACTGGCTTACTTTCACTCTTATTCTCTAGGGGAACAAGGTTTCTTTGTTTCTTTCTGTCTTTCTTCTTTCTTTCTTTCTTTCTTTCTTTCTCTTTCTTTCTTTCTTTCTTTCCTTTCTTTCTTTCTTTCCTTCCTTTTCTTTTCCTTCCTTCCTTCTTTCCTTCTCTCTTTCTCCCTTCCTTCCTTCCTTCCTTCCTTCCTTCCTTCCTTCCTTCCTTTTTCCTTTTCCTTTCCTCTTTCTTTCTATATGTTCTTCCCTGAGGAAGACAAAAATTTGTAACTTCCTTTCCCTGAGGAAGACAAAAATATATAAGTCCATACAGTGTAATTAGAATTTCAACCAAAGGAGCCTCATTAGTACACTTCAGAGGATATAAATTTTTCACTGGGTAAGTAGATGAGTTCAGTGTCCTATATAATATATCAAAATGGACAGGAAATTTTTCTGGAACATATGTATATAGAAATCTATGATCTATAGATAATAGCAGTAGTAAGAAGAAGATATAAATGAGAATATAGGTACTATCTCATTTAATCCTCATACATATCAGAACATAAGGCATTGTTACTAATTTTAGAGACATGAATTTAAGTACAAGGATTGTAAGTTGCAAGGGTCAACTAATGGTGAAACTGGGAAAGATGCTCAGTGCAGAACCCATGCATACGACTAAGATGAGAGGAAAAACATGAAGGATGTAGATAGTGCTTCTTTAATTTACATTCGCTCTTGTTTTTAGGGGAATTGTACTTTCAGCAAATTTAACTAGCTAATGCATAGTTCTGATCTAATGCCTAGTCTCCACTACCTGAAACCTTCCTGTAGCTCTTTACTGTCTAACCAAAGCCAAGCAAGTTTGCCTGTCATGAGCTTTCCCAGAGACTTTTCATCATTTTCTACATGCCCTGGCACATTGAGAATTTCAAAAGGGGTTAGTTTATCAAACTTATTTTCCTATAGAGTGTCTTTTATCCTGGAGCATCTTTCAGTTTCCCAGTGATCTTGGGAAATGCAACATAAAAAATAAAATTTAAGTATCTAAGTCGTGTTCTTCATTTCTTAGTTTATACCTTTCTGGCCATCTCAAAGTTTTGCAAGGGCCAGACTGGGAATGTAAATGAAAGAAGCCAGGAGAAATGAAATGATGGGTGATAATTACCTTCCATAGTAAGAGGAGGGGAGTGGTCTACTAGGAAGTATTTGCTTATTAAAAGGAGAAAACCACCGAATGTCATGTGAAATATAGCCTCAGAATTGCCAGGCAGTTTGATACTCTAAGTGAATTTGGAAACTTGAATTTTGATGTATACTATCGTTATTTTTAAAGGATGGCAACTAGTTCAGATTTAAAACTCTCTGTGGGTGAACACTGTGTGAGTCAAGCATGACCCATCTACAAGCTGAATTTGGCTTAAAGACAGCCAGTTTGTGACTTTTCTACATGATGGGATCTTGGCTACTTTTTCCTGTTTATCTCTAAAATGACAAAAAATTGTTGAATATAAACTTCTTATTTTAGGGAGGAGTATATCAATTTTTTTCCGTTCATTTTTCAGGATAAATGCCTCTCACACACACACCCCTTTCTATATATACATGTATGCAAATATAAACCAGTCACACCCATATTTGATTAGCTCATTTTCTAGGTTCTCCTTGTTTTGAAGGTTGTGAATGTTACGACAAGCTGTGGACTTATCTTCTTTTCTGCATTCCCACATGCATCAAGTACAGTGATCAGCACTGTTTAGTCACAGGCTACCAGACCAGTGTGTGGTTGACTTGAGCTACTTTTTATAGAATCTATTTCTACGTGGTACAACTGGTGGTAGTTTCTGTGTATCCATGTGTTTGCTCCTAATACCTCTGAAAACATCTGCAGAGGAAGTAAAAAATTATCTTGTAGATGAGCTCATTTTGAGCCACCAGGTTAATTGATGGAGGTTTGGAAAACTGGATAGAAGAAAAAATACTGATATTCCCCTTTAAAAGGTGCATGCTTTTATTTTTTTAAGTTTTTTTTTTTTTTGAGACAGAGTCTCACTCTGTCGCCCAGGCTGGAGTGCAGCGGTGTGATCTCGGCTCACTGCAACCTCCACCTCCCGGGTTCAAGCAATTCTCCTGCCTCAACCTCCTGAGTAGCTGGGATTACAGGCACCTGCTACCATGCACGGTTAATTTTTGTATTTTTAGTAGAGACGGGGTTTCACCATGTTGGCCAGGCTGGTCTTGAACTTCTAACCTCAGGTGATCCACCCGCCTTGGCCTCCCAAAGTGCTGGGATTATAGGCATGAGCCACCATGCCTGGCCTCATGCTTTTAAAAGTAGAGAATAAGTAATTTCTTTTAATCCCATTATAAGTAGAGCTCTAGTTTAAGATACTAATAAAGTGCTCGTTCTGTAGGTGTGGGAATTTCTATTGGCATCGATAGTTTTCAAAGCATGGGGGAATCTAATGTGGCTGTCACCACCATTAACTTCATGCTGAGTATATCTCACCCATTTCTTCTCCCACTCAGTGAGCTTTAATCACTCTTCCCTCCTCTGCGAAACCTACTCTGTCTGCTTCACGTTCCCTTCTCGTGGAAAGGTAATCACTCCCTTTTCTGCAGCGTGTGTATCTGGTGCAATGAGAGCACCCTATGAAAATGCTGTAGGAGAATAACATCTCTGCTTGTCTATTCCTCTCCTCCATATGCAATCATGAGAGCTACAGCCATGTCATCTGTAAATCTCAGTTCTTTATACTGTTCTTCCTACCCAGGAGATGCTCAATGAATGCAGAATGAATGGCTGTTTGAATAAAACATGGAAATTTTGAAAGTAACAGGTAGAATGACAACTAGAACTATCTATCCATGGAACGAACATCTTTGGGCCCTCCATCACTTGGGGGTGTTCAGGTGGAAGTTGGATGACAGCTATGGAAAATATATCTGTAGGAGTTAGAAGACTTGAATGACATCCTCTCCTAGGTCCTTTCTAGTTATGACATAATCAGGGATTTCAGCTTTGCCAGTTTGCTTTGGCACCTGGGTTGTGGAGTTTGGGGAACTCCTTCCCCGACTTCCCCGGGCCCCAGCCTTACCATGGTTACACACTGCGCAGACTTCTACCTGCCAGCACCTGCATATTTTTTTGCCTGGGCATTTTTGTCTGGGCTCTGGGGCTCACTCTGACTGAAGTGGGCTGTTGAGGATAAATACCGCAACTCACCTGTCTATCAGGTGGGATCATGCTACCCTGGCCGCCATTGTTTCCCAAGGAGGTCAAGCAAGCTCCAGTTGTCCACAGCAGTAAGTGGCCTGATGACTACTGGCTGGTGTCTCTTCCTGTCTACCTTTCCAACTCCCCTCCTAGTGTTTCCGGGGCCACCCATCACCTCCCAAATAAACGACTTGCACTCAAATCCTTGCCACAGGGTCATCTTCAAGAAAAACCCTAAAAGGTAGTTAGATTCTCAGCAGATTCCTTCCATGGGCTAATTCCTAGGACACCCGCATTTATTCTCCAATGTGGAATTAAATTCAACAAATAGCTCCCAGACAGAAGACTTAGAAGTCACAGTGACAGGAGCCATCAGGGGAAATACAGCAGCGGGAATACAGATGCGCATTTCAGATACTAATTAACAGCTCCCACACCTCAAAGCTGAGGCAACGTCTAGCACTAAAGCAAACAGTATGATTGAAATCTGCCACAGTACCTGACAGCAACAGCCACAACTCTGTAGAGGCCACCTTCGCTAACTGCACTAATTATACAACGCAGCGTCACTTAAAAACAGTGCACAGCTGAATGATAACACACTTAAACAAACAAGCCAGGGTTCAGTCATCTCCAGGGATAATTGTGTGGGAACTAGGTAAGGAGACAGGTGAGAGGTAAATTAGAATCCTTGTGGATTGTCCTCTATGGAGCCAGTAAATATGCTGTGGAAGAAATGACTGATTTTACGGTTACAAAACACCCACATAACAGCAGGGGGTGGGGGTTTTATAGGATCCCTCATAATGACCAAGCTATTAAACATCAAGCAGAAGTTGAGCTTTTTTTTGTCTAAACTGACATTTCTCCAGGGAAAAAGCCTAACTATAGGCATCCTCAAAGCCAATCCAGCCCCAAGAGTGACGAGTCTCATGATTAATGCTGACTCCAGTTCCCCCAGCCTTAGCATGGTCACATGAGCAGCTGAACCAGGAAACTCAATATGGGCAACGCGTGATTGATGAGGAAACCCAGCCTGCTGGGAAATGCTGCTGGAGGGGAAAGAGCCTCAGCATCTGACCTATATAAAACTCCTAGCCTGCTGTGGCTCCTGCTGACAAAATCTACCATCAGGACTGGAAAGAATACATGAGTGGTGGATAAAGGGACTTCTTTCATTCCCTTTGGTTAAAGAGGATCTGTTGCTCTTCTAAAAACAGAGCTCTAGGAGAACCTACTGAAGCCCTCGAAGCCCTAAGCTGAGCCTGGGGACATTGGCATCGCATTCCCTGCCTGCTTCAACTTGACCAGAAGACTGTGAGAGCCAAACCATCAATTGTATGCGTTGGAAAAGGTTTCTCTATTTCTGCTCAATTCTAGGCAACTGTACAATAAAACACTAGAGAGGAAAAAAATTCAATGGCCTCATGTCTATAAAAGACTTGAAAAAAAAAAACTATTTGTTGGAAAAAAACTTTATTGAGGGCTCTAAATACAGACTGCTGCTGAGCCAGGTCAGAATTAAGGTAATGTTTTTGTTGAGTCTTTTGTTGGCATCTACTTATCAAATGCTACATCAGAATCCAAATGGCAAGTAAGCAAACCTAACTGTTATCCATACAATTCCATAACTCCAGATCATCTGGTTTGAGATCCCCCAAATTCTGAGAGTCAGCTACTTTTCAATTTCAAATTAGTTTAAAGAAATTCCGTGTCTAGGGAAGGCTTTGCAGGCATCGCCACCTTTCCAAGGTCTTTAGAAAAGAATCCCAAACTCTTACAAAACAGAGCCTGGAAGACCTCCTCCATCTCCTGCCTTTTGTTCTGATGGAAGATAAGTCAATGACCACTGCTTTGATGAGGCACCGTGTACTGTCTTTTCTCCTCAAATTCAAATAAATTTGTCTCAGACAAAATCCTGAACTCCAAGATGATATGGTATAAATAAGAACTTCAGGGCTATGCAGGAAACAGGACTCCTACTCTCAGTTTAAAACGTGACAATTATATTTGGACTCAGCTAACATGCTGAGGATTGACTTACACTTATTTGATGTTACATTGATATTACATTTATTACTTCATTAAATCTTCTCATCCACACTGTAATGTAGATATTAGGATCCTCTTGTTTCTCTGAAGGCCATGCTCACTTGTCCAAGTTCCATCATCTATTTAGGGACAGACTTAGAAAGATCCAAACTGAAAACCCTGCTCTAAGCCCCTAACTTTTTCCATTACAGATGTTTGAGCAATAATTAAATTGAAATGACAGCAGAGGGGAAAATTTGAATGTACAAATAACTTCATTTTCCTGGCTGCTCTTGAAAAGCAAGGGTACAATTTGAACAAGAAATCATTTTGTAAAAATATGAACATCTGAATTTTTTCCTTCTTGCCTGGTGACAGACTCTTGGTCTCCCTCTCAGCTAGGCCTCTGTCCTTTCTCTGCTAGCCTTCTTTTTTCCTAACATGTTTAAAGTCCCACACCATGTGTGCTCAACGGAGGGAAAAATAAGCAGTATTGCTTTTCAGATGTCCCTAGGAAACCTAATATGCATTTGATGCTCACTGCACTGAAATGGAAGTTCCTTGTGCAACTCAGCACCCCTCCAGACCCTGATCAGGCTCAGACATCTGCAATCTTTCAGATGCAGAGAGACTATTTCCCCCCACCCCACTTTGGCCTTACATGGGCCCTTTTTCTTTTTATGCATGCAATAGAAATTTTGAGTATAGTGGTCCTGGCTGGCAAGGTAAGGAATGAAGGAATATTTGGTGCTGGTTTCAGGTGTGATAAAGCAAATAATGACACTCTAAGGAATTGTAAACTATTAAAGAAAATTTATTGTCACATCCACTTAAGGAATCCAAGTATTTCCATCTTAAATACAGTCTTTTTAACAGGATTTAGAAGTTAAAGTGGTGGCATCTACCATTCACAGAGAACGCAAGAGGTGAGGGGATGGCAAAATTCTGCCAGAGTGAAGACTGAACATACGGGAACAGGAGATACCCTTAACCAAGGAAAATTAAGATGTTTCTCCCAGCTCCCTCTACCTTCGAGGGGAAAATAGGGAATTAATTCTCATACGACATTAAATTCTTGTTCAGAATTTACTTGCAATATTTGGCATGTGAGTCAGTCATTGATTTGTACATAAAGCTGTGCAACATTTTGAAATTTCTGGAGAAGTACTACTAAGATTGCAAGATCCAGGATGCACTGAGCTTGAATACATTTCATTATAAGATTGAAAATATTCTGTTATCTGGACAAACAGACTATACATTATAGAGATATATTTTTGGCTACATTTTCTTATATTTTAAAGTTATTTATTGCTTTGGTTTTCTTTTTTTTTTTTCAAGTGGAAGCAAGTATGAGACTGATGAATCCTGTATTCAGTTAAGGAAATGCCCAAATGAGGGAGCCCATTGCTTCTCCAGAAGGAGATAAACATCACTGAAGTATTGGACGCTGTCTCTGTGTTGACCCAGCTTCATCTCTGATTGACACGCTGTCCCTGTGGTTCTTGTGCCTTCACTTTTCTGGATTATAATGCATTTACAAACCTAAACATATAGTTATTTGCAGAAAACTAAGAGATGTCAAATGCAAGATTTATAAAATCAGCATTTGATGCCTCTTCTAGTTTAGACTTTTGGTCTAAATCTTACAGAATTGATTTGCAGAACCCAGGAGAGTGGCAGGAAGCTGGAGCAGCATTCTTCACCAAACCATCTGGTTTTTGTCATGGGAAACATGTCAGCTTCCATTTGGTGTCACTCAGCTCACCTCAGGCTGTCTAGTCTGAAGCCCAGGCTAAGGGTTCCTCTAGTAAAGCTCCGACTGTATTTCCTCCAGTTAATGCAGCCTGTGAGTGCCAGGTAGTTACCAATCTCCTCTTACTCCCGTTTACTCCCTTTTACGTGGGCTTTTACATCCACAGACGTTTCATGGAAGATTAATCACAGAAAGCAGTGTGGGGACGCAGCTGCCAGCAAAATGCACGAGCAGGCATTCTGCAGCACAGCCCGGATTCTTGCCTAATCCAGCATCGGTACAACCTGGGGCTCTGAAAACAGAACGAACGAAGGACACAACTTTAAATCCAACTGCAAATGTGGTTCATTTATACTAAAGACATTTAAATGTCCCAAGAGCCACAGAAATTACTCTTTTAATTAAGGACATTTCCTTTTATGACTTTCTGAAGATAATGGTAACATGCACAAAGATTTAATAGTTAGAGGGATTTTGTTTAAGTGCTGATCATTCTCTCATGCAATTGAAGCCTATTTCATGGAGAATTGTCTTTGGTTTTTATATATTTTTTATTATGACAGCCTTTCCTCTAAAGCAATATTTAAAGGAAATTGGCTGGTTTGAGCTTAAGGATTATAGGTGTCTGATGACTGTTTCAATTAATCATTATTTATACGAATTTTGTGAAAACCTAGTTTTGCTGTCCAGTTTGGTAATGACTAGCCACAGATGCCTATTTAAAATGAATCTTAAATGAATTAAATCAAATAAAATTAAGTATTTGGTTTATCAGTGGCAGTAGCCACATTTCAAATGCTCAATAGCCACATACAGCCGGTGGCTACCATATTGAACACAGAGGTAGAACATTCCCATCATTGTGAAAAGTTCTGTTGATGGCACTGAGTCCTAAAGCATAAAGGCAGGTGGACTGCACAGTGAGCACACTACAGATGTGGGGAGGTGTCAGCACTTGGAAGGTGGGCACCATGTAGCTTAAGGAATGAACAGTGAAAGGTGATGTCCTATCTGGGCAAAGTACCCAGGCAGAACGGGTTTGATGTATCAGTGTTGAAACAGGTGCATGAAGTTCAAACCTGAACAATTCTGGGCAGGACAATAGAATCTAGTCCATATACCAGGAGCAAACTCAGGGCTAAGAAATGAACAGTACCAAAGTCTCTGGAGCAAAAGAGAATAAAAGAGAAAGACAGAAAACGTACAAACACAATTGGGATATGGCAGTCATCTAGACTCTCAAGGAATGTTGTATTCAATTCCTGCTGCTGCTTTAACAAATGCCCACAGACTTTCTGGCATAAAACAACACGAATTTGTGATTTTATAGTTCTGTAAGTCAGGAGTCTCACTGGGCTAAATGAAGGTGTCAGCAGAGCTGTGTTTCTTCTGGAGGCTCTACTTTCCTGGCCTGTCTCCAGCTTGTAGAGGTGACTTGCATTCTTTGGCTCTGTGGCCCCTTCCCCCATCCTCAAAGCAGCAGCATAGTCTGTTCAAATCTCCCTTTGACTCTGAGCCCTATTTCCCTCATCAAGTCTTCTTCTCTGACTCTTATCCCCCGCAACCTCCCTCTTATCAGGACCCTTCTGATTATATTGGAGCTGTTCAGGTAATCCGGGATAATCTCCTCACCTCAAGGTCCATAACCTGAATTACATCTGCAAAGTCCCTTTTGCCGTGTAAGGTAACATATCCACAGGTTTTCAGGATTAAAATGTGGACATCTTTGCAGGGAGGGGCATTATTCTGCCCATCACAAGTACAGTAACACCAAAATGCCTGCTTAAGGTCTGGTGACTTCACTAATTTACAATTTAGAGGTTGTCAAACCCACAGAGCAGGAAACAATATATTAATTTATATCCCATCTAGTTTCAGAAATGAATTAATAGTGTATAACACGATATAACAGAAGATAAAGGGCATGTCATGTCACATATAAATAAGGCAAAAAGAGAAAAATGAAACAGGGTAAGAACATAATGGAAGAAAGAATGAGGTTAGGAAATATGCTCTATAATGAACTCCACTCCTCCATCAATACACCTATAGTCATCTTAAGTCAGAATTCTTTGACTAGAGAATCTAAGTCTGTCCTCAATGTTACCTGAGTAATTTTGAGAAGGGGTGCAACTAGAATTTTCAAATAACCACATCCTGAGGGTCAAAACAACAGAGATGGAAACTGAGCATAGGGGAGGATGTTTGTTTCAATGTAGCGGAGTGAAACTGCCTCTCCCTTTCCCTTAAGATTTGGGAAGATACAGCCTGAAGAAGAAGTGATGCAACTTGCTATGTTTCTTAAAGTCCAACTATATTTTGGTCACTGAGACTTCAAGGATATTTAGAATTTAGCATTTTCCAAGTGTTAGCCCTTAAGAGATTATTTATTGTTTATATTTCACTTAATTCCAGGAATGAGTTAGTGGATTATGAAAACAAGTATAATATAAAATATAGTGCTAAATACACTTTAGATGAAAGAAGAAAGATACATTAGAGAAAGAATGCCATGAAGGAAGAAATGAAGCTTAAAAAACACATTGTGTATTGATCTAAATCTATTTGTTCAAGTTTAAGATATGGCCCTAACCTGGCCACTTATACAATTGACAATGTTTTTAAGATGGAAAACAACAAAATGCATCACTGAAAAAGGTTTCAATTATTCTACTAAAGCAAGATATGTAATTCTTCCTGGTGTCCTCCTGAACATGACGTAATGATTGATGTCCTCAACAATGTACTTTCTTTGGATGTTGAAGCCTCATAAGATTTTTTTCTGTGGCCCTTTGCATAGGTTCTTGGTATGCCCAAAGCATAATTTCATAAAAAACAATTCTGTAGAAATCCAATAAAATAAAATTTATTTACTGGCTCCTTTTTTAAATTGATACATTATATTTATACATATTTATGGGATCCATGTGATATTTGGTTACATACATAGAACATGTAATGATTAAGTCAGGGTATTTAGGATATTTATCACCACTAGCATGTATGATTTCTGTGTGTTGAGAACATTCCAGATCCTCACTTCTAGCTCTTTTGGAATGTATAGTACATTGTTGTTAACGTATAGTTAACCTACTTTACTATGAAGCATGAGAACTTATTCCTTCCATTTAACTCTAAGTTTGTACCTATTAACCAATGTCTCCCCCTGCACACACACACAGACACACACACACACACAGATCCTTCTCTTCCTCTGGTGACTATCATTCTACTGTTTACCTCCATGAAATCAATGATTTTAGCCTCCTAATATGAGTGAATACAAGTAATATTTGTCTTTCTGTGCCTGACTTGTTTAACTAAACAATATTTGCCAGTTCCACCTACGTTGCTGCAAATGACATGATTTTGTTCATTTTTATGGCTGAATAGTATTCCACTTTGTAAATACACCACATTTTCTTTATCCATTCATCTGTTTGTGAATACTTTGGTTGATTTCATATCTTTGCTATTGTGAATAGTGTTGCAAGAAACATGGGGATACATATATCTCTTTGATATACTGATTTTCTTTTCTTTGAATGAATACCCAGTAGTGAGATTGCTAGATCTTGTAATAGTTCTATTTTTAGTTTTTTGAGAAAACCTCATACTATTTTCCTTTTTTTTAAAAATTTTATTTTAAGTTTGGCGATATGTGTGCAGAACGTGCAGGTTTGTTACATAGGTATACATGTACCATGGTGGTTTGCTGTACCTATCAACCCATCATCTAGGTTTTAAGCCCTGCATGCATTAGGTATTTATCCTAATGCTCTCCCTCCCCTTTCCCCTACCCCTGTCAGGCCCCAGTGTGTGATGTTCCCCTCCCTGTGTCCATGTGTTCTCATTGTTCAGCTCCTGCTTATGAGTGCAAACATGTGGTGTTTGGTTTTCTGTTCCTGTGTTAGTTTCCAGAGAAGGATGGCTTCCAGCTTCATCCATGTACCTGCAAAGAACATGAACTCATTTTTTTATGGCTGCATAATATTTCATGGTGTATATGTGCCATATTTTCTTTATCCAGTCTATCATTGATGGGCATTTGGGGTGGCTCCAAGTCTTTGCTATTGTAAATAGTGCTGCAGTAAACCTACATGTGCATGTGTCTTTATAGTAGAATGATTTATAATCCTTTGGGTACATACCCAGTAATGGGATTGCTGGGTCAAATGGTATTTCGGATTCTAGATCCTTGAATCCACACTGTCTTCCACAATGGTTGAACTCATTTACACTCCCACCAACAGTGTAAAAGCGTTCCTATTTCTCCGCAGCCTCTCCAGCATCTGTTGTTTCCTGCCTTTTTAATAATCACTATTCTAGCTGGCCTGAGATGGTAACTCATTGTGGTTTTGATTTGCATTTCTCTAATGAGCAGCAATGATGAGCTTTTTTCATATGTTTGTTGCCTGCATAAATGTCTTATTTTAAGAAGTGTCTGTTCATATCCTTTGCCCACTTTTTGATGGGGTTGTTTTTTTTTTTTTCTTGTAAAATCATTTAAGTTCCTTGTAGATTCTGGATATTAGCCCTTTGTCAGATGAGTAGATTGCAAAAATTTTCTCCCATTCTGTAGGTTGCCTGTTCACTCTGGTGATAGTTTCTTTTGCTGTGCAGAAGCTCTTCAGTTTGATTAGATCCCCTTTGTCACTTTTGGCTTTTGTTGCCATTGCTTTTGGTGTTTTAGACATGAAGTCTTTGCCTATGCCTATGTCTGAATGATATTGCTTAGGTTTTCTTCTAGGGTTTTTATGGTTTGGGGTTTTACATTTAAGTCTTTAATCCATCTTGAGTTAATTTTTGTATAAGGTATAAGGAATGGGTCCAGTTTCTGTTGAGAAAACGCCATACTGTTTTCATAAAGGTTGTACTAATTTACATTCACACTTTCATACTCCAACAGTGTATGTCAGTTCTCTTTTCTCTGCATCCTTGCAAGTGTCTGTTATAATAGCCATTCTAACTGGGTAAGATGATATTGTGGCTTTGATTTTTCTCTAATGATTAGTGATGTTGAGCATTTTGTTACTTATCTGTTGGCTATTTGCATGTCTTCTTTTGAGAAATATCTATTAGATCATTTGCTCATTTTTTAATTATATCATTTGTTTTTTGCTGTTGAGTTATTTGAGTTCCTTGTATATTCTGGAAACTACTCACTTGTTGGATGAATATTTTGCAAATATTTTTTTTTCATGCAACAGGTACTCTACTGATTGTTTCCCTTGCTGTGCAGAAGCCTTTTAGTATAACATAGTTCCATTTGTCTATTTTTGTTTTTTTATTGCCTGTGCTTTTAGGGTCTTCGCCATAGAATTTTTGCCTACAAACGTGTCCTGGAATGTTTCTTGTATGTTTTCTTCTAGCAGTTTTATAGTTTCAGTTCTTGTGTTTAAGTCTTTAATCCATTTTGAGTATATTTTTGTATATGATAGGAGATAGGGGTCTACTTTCATTCTTCTGCATATGAATATCTAGTTTTCCCAATAACATTTATTGAAGAAAGTGTCCTTTCCCCAATGTGTGTTATTGTTGTCTGTCAAAAATTAGTTGGCTGTAAATGCATGGATTTATTTCTGCATTCTCTATTTTGTTCCATTGGTCTATGTGTCTGTTTTTCATATCAATACCATGTTGTTTTGGTTACTATAGCCTTGTAGTGTATTTTGAAGTCAGGTAGTGTAATGTCTCCATCTTTGTTCTTTTTGCTGAGGATTGCTTTGGCTATTCAGGCTCTTTTTTGGTTCCACACAATTTTTTTTTTGTATTTCTGTGAAAAACATTGGTTTTTTGGTATTTTGATAGGGATTGCATTGAATCTGTCCATTACTTTGGGCAGTGTGGTCATTTTAACAATATTAATTCTTCCATTCAATGACCATGGGATGTCTTTATATTTGTTTGTGTCCTCTTCAATGTCTTTCATCAATGTTTTGTAGTTTTTCTTGTAGAGATCTTTTACCTCCTTGGTTACATTTATTCCTAGGTACTTTTTTGTAGCCATTGTAAATGAGGTTGCTTTCTTGATTTCTTTTTTAGCCAATTCATTATTGGTGTAGAGAAGTGCTACTGATTTTTGTGTGTTAATTTTGTGTCTTGAAACTTTACTGAACTTCTTTATGAGATGTAAGAGTTTTCTGTTAGTGTCTTTAAAATTTTTAAAATATTAGATCATGTCATATGCAAAAAGGGACAATTTAACTTCCTTTTCTCTAATTTAGATGCCTTTTATTTCTTTTTCTTGCATGATTGCTCTGGCGAGGACTTACAGTACTATGTTGAATAGGAGTGGTGAAAGTGGGCATTCTTGTTTTCTAATTCTTAGACAAAAAGGCTTTTTCCCATTCAGCATGATGTTAGCTGTAGGTTCATCATATATGATGATGATATATGGCATCTTGTATATGGTATATGGCAACATAGTCCAACCCATAGCCCACAGGCTGCATGCCACCCAGGATGGCTTTGAATGTGGCCCAAAACCAATTCATAAACTTTTAAAAAATATTATGAGTTTTTGCAAGTTTTTTTGTTTGTTTTTTGTTTTGTTTGTTTTGCTCATCAGCTATCATTAGTTTTATATCCTTCTGTGTGGAGCTCCCATGATGGTTTTACAAAGGTGTCTCTGTCTTGCCAAGAATACAGATGAAAGAAAGGAATATGAGAAGAAACCATCCCAAAGACCACAACATGCCATTTCCTAATGAAAGACTTTCTTAAATGGGAGAGGAGAAGCTGCTGTGTTCAGGGTGTAGTCCACTGTGTAGATGGCATATGCGTGTCAGCTACTGCATACACCAAGGCACACAGTTGGGTTTTGCTCTTCTTGCAAGGAGGGGAGGAGGGGGCTTTAAATTTTGTGGCCACTGAGAACTATGGCTCAGTCATTAGTCAGCTCACTCTAAACAGTGGATATATTGCTTCCTTTCTTTTGTGTTCTCTGACCTGTTTAAGACCCAGAGAAGCAGGGCTAGACACTTCCTGGTGGATGGAAAAGCTGCTTTCTTCTTATCCTTGAGGTCTTAGCCTATCACCTTCTGAGAGACTTACTCCTCGATCCTCAGCTAAGAGACTTCCCCATCTGAATCCACATGTCTTTCTATCACAGCTTTTACTATAATGAGGATGAGAAGCAGTGCAGTGTAATGTCAGGTTTGGAAGCGCAGATTCAGGACGTGAATCATGTGGATTGAAATCCTGGCTCTCCCATACAGGCTGTACAATTTTGAGAAAGTTCCTGAACTGTTTTCTGCCTTAATTTTTCATGTGCAGAATGAGGCTATTAATTGCTCCTACCGCATGGAGAAATCCTGGCAACTAAATAAGTTAAATAAAGAGCTTAGTGACTCAAACAGGTAAGCCCTATGTAAATATTCACTATTACTACTTATATATTTGCTTATTTGTTTATGATTTCTCTTCTGCAAAAGACTGTAAGTTCCATTAGGGCAGAGGTTCTAGATATAGGTAATTCTTTTCATGTTGAATGAAAGGAAAAACAAGATCCCAATCTTCTATTATAGAAAGATAAAAAAAAATTGAATCCCTGCCTCACACCATATAAAGATAAAGAGTTGAAGACTCAGTGTGAAAAGTATAACATTTATTATAAAATTTTGGAGAATATCATTATCATCTTGGGGGTAGGGAGGCTTTTCTTAGGTAATTTAAAAAGTACTTACCATAAAGGAAATAATAAATACATTAAAATTCTATATAATAAAAACTATCAGAAACAAAGACGGAAAAGTTACACTCTTGAAAAAGATATTTGCAATCACATAGCTGATGGAGAAATAGTGTTTGATCATTTAATAGGAAACCTAAGTGGTTAGCAAACACAAGAAGTTAAGCATCATTTGTTATTTGGAAAATGCAAATTAACATTCCAATAATATTTTACATTCATCAATTCACAAGATTTAAAATCTCTGACAAATCCCAAATATTGGAAGTATATGGAGAAATCGCAATTCTATTGCCCTGTTAGCAAAAATGTAAATTTATACAAGTACTTTGAAAATGATGAGCACTGAATTTATTATCATGACTTCTCTCTGTAGAAAATAGGAGGAGAATGGGACTGGGACAAAGTCATATACAGTAAGCTGCAACTATATTTGAAATGCATTTTTAAGTATTTTGAAATAAATATAACATAATGCTAAGATTTGCTCAATCCAGCCATTGGGGACAGGCTAGTCACTGAGTTGTTCTCTGCTCTCCTTTCTATATATGAAATAACCTTTGTAACTAACAAAGCCAAAAAGTTAAGCATAAAGAAGAGAAGAGGCCTCAGAGAGCATGTGATGCTCTCACACTCCAGGGCATATCCAGACATCTGTAGCGCTGCTAAACCACAAATCACTGGGTCCCATGCTACAGTCTCCAAAGCAGCAGGTCTGGGAAGGGCCTGAGAACCTGCATTTCTGACAAGTTTCCAGGCGGGGCTGGTGCTGCTGATCCGGGGCCCCACTTAGAGAACACTGATCTCATCCAATCCTTTCATTCTAGAGACAAGGAGCTCAGGTTCAGAAATGAGAAATCATTTTCCCCCCTCAAAAAATATTTGTATTAGGCACAGCTCCAGTACTGGTGACACAGATCTTAGCAAAACAGACACAGTCTCTGCCTTCATGGAAATTTTGTTCAGTTACAAAAGGGGAGGAGCATTTAATCAGCACGTCCACAAATAAGGAAACAAGGTAATTGCAGACAATGGTAAAGCCTAAGAAGAAAATAAAATGCGGTAATGTCGGAGAGAGAGCGTGAGCAGCGTGGGAGTGTCACTGCATGGGATGGTCAGCTGCAGTTTGAGGTGATATTTTTGAGTCGAGGTAGGAGAGAGGAGAAGGGACAGCTGAGGGAAGATCAGGGGAATGAATTGTGGGCAGAGGAAGGAGAAAGTTCAGAACCCGACACAAAAACCAAACAAGGAAATGTAAAGGGCTAGTGAACGTATGAAAAGAAGTTTAACATTATTAGATATCAGATAAATATTTAGTTATTAACTATTTCCTAAAAACTAATGATTATTAGAGAAAAGCCACTGTGTTTAGATTATAGTGAGCAGAGAGGCACATGGAGACCAAGGTGAGAGGTAGGGATTTTATCCTCGTTGGAGGCCTGGATGTCTCGATGTCTAGGTTTTCATTGTTCATCTCTCCATTCATGCTCCAGGTTCTTCCCACCAGCCCATGCTGCACATGTGTCAAACACAAATTAAATGTAGTGCAAATAAAACACAGCCACCCCTTCCCCACCCTCTGTGTCAGTGCATCACTGCTCTCATGATCTGCTAAAGTAAATAAAATAAATCTTTCCAAGAACTCTTTCCACATCTGAAACATTTTTCAAGAGAGTGTCAGAACAATGGTCAGAGATATTAATTTGCAAATAAAATTTATTATGTTTTTCTTGTGTAGAGGTGTTTTCTTACTTTTGAGAGCCAAGGAGACAGATTACATCTATCATCAGTGAAACATAATAGATATACAGTGACTCAGAGTCCTCGGCGGGCCATCAAAGTGTCATGCACAAATTTTCTTGAAAAATTTCTAGTGCTTGCATCTTTGATTCATTTAGCCAATGTGTACATATTAAGCCTCGACTTTCCTTGGCATTTGCATCTTTCTTTGACAGATAGGCGCCACTTGATTTCCTCCTTTTGGACTAATATATGGCCCAAACCACCATCTCAGTGTGTTTGTAAAAATATTTTAAAATAGTTATCAACACCATCTTTCATGAGCACATTTGTCTTCAGTTTCTCAATGTTTTTATTTTGCAATTGGTATTGTGGGCCAAAGAAGATGGTCAAAAGATGTATGATGACTAAGTCAATAGCTGAATCTGACGCAGGGGTTCTATTATTATAAAAATGCTCTCATTAGTTCATTTATTCAGGAAACACATGTTTCTTGGTCATCTCCTACATTTCAAAGCTATTGGAAAACAGCAGTGAAACAAACAAAGCCATTGAGCCATTGTTATCATGGAGCTCACTTTCTCATGGAGGCAACAGATGACAAACCAATAAATATCCTGTGTCAGGTGGTGGTGAATGTGAAGGAAAAAGAAAGCAGGATAAGACAGAAAAAGAAGGAAGTATGTGTATACTTTAAATAAATTAGAGAGGATAGTCTTTGATAGTGACATTTATTTATTTAAAATGGACAAAAACTGTACATATTTATGGTGTACAACATGATGACTGGATATATGTGTATGCCCAATGTGGAATGGCTAAATTAAGCTAATTAATGTGTCCATCACATCACATGGTTATCACTTTTTGGTGGTGTGATGCTGACATTTCAGCAAAGCCCTGAATGAGGCCAGATGGACAATATCTGGAAGAAGCAAATAAATAACGATGTCCTGAGATGATAGCCTGAGTGGCTGGAGCAGAGTGAATGCGGGGGAAGAGTTGCAGGATATGAGATAGAGGCAGGGGCCAAATCAGGGAGGGTTTTATAAGCTACAGTGAAAACTTTGAATTTTATTCTGAGAGGGATGGAAGCCCCTGGCAGATTTTGGGCAGAGAAATTATAGGTCCAATTTAGAGCTTAAAAGCACTTTGGTTTCTGTGTTAAAAGAAAAATAAAGTGCGTTTGTGTGCACATGCATGCACACATACACACACACACACACACACACTGAAGAAAAGCAGAGGGATAGAATCAGGGAGACCTTAGAAGACTGCTGGAGTAATGTTGGTAAGGAATGATGAAAGCAGAAAAAGAAGGGGATTGAGAAGTGACTAGATTCTGAATATATTCCAAAGACAGAGCCATGAGTAACTGACACTATACTGGAAGCAGGATCTGGGAAGAAAGGCGTCAAGGAAGGAAGGCTTCAAGGATTTGGGCTTGAACAACAGGAAAGATGGAGTTATTTACTGAAATGGGAAAGATGGGTGTAAAGCAAATTTGGGTTGGGTAATAAGAGTTCATCTTTGGACATGCTAAGTTTAAGGTATTTATTTTCTATCTAAGAAGGCAGGTAGATAAATAAATCTCAAATTCAGGAGAATGACCCAGGCTGCCGATGGACATTTGTGAGCCATCGGCATGCAAATGGCATTTACTAGAGATTATGTGGAGAGTCTGTATAGACAGAGGAGGGCGGAGACTAAAGGACTGGCCTCTGGAACACAACAACATTCAGAGGTTGAGGGAGGAAGAAAAATCCAAGCTCGGCATGGTGGTGCGTACTTATAGTCCCAGCTACTCAGGAGGCTGATATGGGAGAATTGTTTGACCCCAGGAGGTTGAGGCTGCAGTGAGCTATAATCACACCACTGCACTCCAGCCTGGGAGAGACAGAAAGACTCTGTCTCTAAAATAAAAAAAAGAAGAATCAAATAAAAGTTGTAAGAAGGTAATCATGTGAGAAGAAAGCTAGGAGTAAATGGTGCTTTAGAAGCCAAGAGCAAAAAAATGTACTTCAAGGAGAAATGATCAACTGGCATAAATTCTGCAGCTAAACCAAGAAAGAAGTAAGAAATAAACAAGGAGGCTGAGGTAGGAGAATCGGTTGAACCTGGGAGGCGGAGGTTGCAGTGAGCCCAGATTGAGCCACTGCACTCCAGCCCTGGTGACACTGCAAAACTCCATTTCAAAAATAAATAAATAAATAAATAAATAAATAAAATAAAATAAAATAAAAATAAATAAATAAAGATAAACATTGGATTGGATTGACAGGAGGTTTAGTGGAGTGATAGAGGTAAAAGCTCTTGGAATGTGTTCAAGAGAGGATCAGAAGAGATAATGTAGAAATAATACATTTAGAAAATTATTTGGGTAAGTTTTTCTACAAAGAGTAGAGAAATGGGGCAAGTAGTGGGAGGGGGAGATGCTGTCAAGGGACAAGAGGACATGAGGGATGAGAAGCTATGAGAAAATGGAGGGAGGAGTGGTTAGAGGTCCTAGGAGATCAAAGAGTTGGAGTTTGGTTACTGAGGTGTGATCAGAAAAGACAGGAGATGATGGTCAGAAAGTGGAAAGCTTGGCTGGGCACAGTGGCTCACGCCTGTAATCCCAGCACTTTGGGAGGCCGAGGCAATGGATCACTTGATGTCAGGAGTTCGAGACCTGCCTGACCAACATGGTGGAACCCCGTCTCTACTAAAAACACAAAAAATTAGGTGGCATGGTGGTGGGTGCCTGTAATTTCAGCTACTCGGGAGGCTGAGGCAGGAGAATATCTTGAACCCAGGAGGTGGAGGTTGTGATGAGCTGAGATTGGGCCATTGCACTCCAGCCTGGGTAACAAGGGCAAAACTCCATCAAAAAAAAAAAAAAAAAAAAAAAGTAGAAAGCTTGGCTTGAAATCAGGATCATGGAGGAGACACAATTAGTGGTAACGAGAAGGTCTAGAGGAGGGTTGATTATTTGGATTGGGTAGGTGAGAGTGGAAACAAGCTCATGGGAGGTAAGAAAGAAGAGGGAGAATCAAGAAACTAAATTATTGGAAATTTTTTTTCTGTGGGTATTGAAATCCTGAAGAATCATAACAGGTGTAGTAGTGGAGAGAATGGCAGTGAAATAAACAATAAAGTCAACTCTTTAAGAAATAAGGAAGAGTGACTAGGCAGTCTGCAGATGACTGTCCCAAGGAGAAGCAGCTTGTGGCACAGTCCCGTGGCCCGAACTTCAGAGAAGCTAAGGTGGGGCGGGAGAGGAAGGGTGTGATGATAGGAGGATAAATGGCCTGGATCAAGGACACCTACCTCACCTCCAGCCTCAGTGGCATGCAAGGGGGAAAATTAAAAAACAAATAGGAAGGTAAATTGCCATCCCCTTGAGGAGGCTGGAAGGGAAGCAGTGTCTTCAGGGCAAAGCCAGTTACCAATTAAATACAGTTGATTCTCAATAAATTAAAAAAATATGTACATTAATTGGTGGTGGTACTGAGATAGTAACCCATTTTGGAGACAGGAAAAGCAAATGGCTTGCAAGTTTTTAGAAATCAATCTTTGTGCTGGTGGAATACAGATGAAACTTAAAATGTTCTAGTAGTGACCTCTAAGACCCCAAATGCTCATTGACTGGCATAGGCATTTGGGGGAAATTCTGAGATGACAGAAATGTTCTAAACCTTGATCAAGGTAGTGGCTATATAAGTGTGTATTCAGAGGTAAGATTCACTTAGCTGTATACTTAATATTTGTGTACTTTAAAAAATACATGCAAATCCTACCTCAATAAAACAAAATGAAAGCAATGTGAAATTGATGAATGCTATGGGGGTTTCTCTATGAAGAATGTTCAATTTGTCGTATTATGGGAGACAGACAGAGGGAAATATGGGTGACCTTCTGAACTCATGCATGAAGATAAAAATGCTTGATCACAGCAGCTCTTCTTTGTGCTGGCTTTGGCATTTAAGACCGGGTTATATTTTTTCCTTCTCTCCCGATTTCAAGTAAAACTAATAGTTTTCCAAGTCACTGAGTAAACCCTTATATTTTATTTCAGAATGGTTTGTCTTGGCTAAATAAAATTATGTTCATGTCTGTGTGTGCATCTGCGTGTGTGTGTGTGCGCACGTGAGTGCACATACATCTATGTTTGCTCATGGAGCATGAAGAGCAAGCCAGTTATTTTATGCTATTGTCATTTCATTGGTCTTAAAATAAATGAGTTTATTTGGATTTCTAGAAATGAAACTGCCTACTTGATATCTTATAGCTGTTTGGGACATGAGCTTTCTACAAATGTTTGCCCTGTCTGTGGAAACTGCAAGGAAGAGATAGCATAAACAAAGTTTTAAAGGAATAAAATGCAGCTAAAAGCTAGATTTTTATGTGAATGTCCATCTATTTTTAGAAGCCCTTAAAGTTCTTCATTATCCTTATCTGCAAAAATTTTCTTGATTTTTTAAAAAAGTCTGCTTTTTCTATTTTCTTTCAACCTCTTTGATATAAAAGCAAAATAAAATCTAGTTATGTCCAAAATATTCATTTCTTTGGTTCAACATTGTTGCACAAAACTTTCTAAAATTTTTCATTCTTGAAGATCCTCTTCAGTTTTCTCATCTGTAGAGTCAGATGCAGTCAGAGCTGGAAAAGCAGAGCAAGAAATGATCTGGGGTGACTTGGGGATTCTCCTTATATCCTGTTCCGTGCCTAGGGACTGTAGGTTTGGGGAGGGAGTCAATTCCTCCACCAAATATGAGCTTGAAGTATGCATTAATTAGAACACTACAATGATGCATTTCAGATCTGGGTTAATCTTTCCTTTCTGGATAAAAAATGGTGGGCTATTATTTTCTTCATTTGCTTTTGAGAGTATTATGTTGGTTAAATACAGAGAAATGTGTTTGGGGAAATGTTGGGCATGCCTCTTGCCCCTCATTCTGTCTTGACTTCCTCTGAACCTCACCAGATGCCTCTGTGGCCCATTTATGAATCAACATAAATTCTACTTCTCTCTTGATGATTCATGATAGTCTTACAGCAAAGTTTGATTTTCCTGAACTCTTGATTAAAGGGGGGAACAGGATGACTAATTATCTCCTTCACATGGTAACTGTGCAGGGAAATGAAACCTCCACCATAGCCCACATCCGTGGATCTGTTTTTAGTCCATGAAACTATGATTTACACACAGAATTGATTCTTAAAGAGGCTGAAAGCCTGTTTTCCATATACTCTACTCCCCCAAAACAGAAAAGTGAATGAGAGAGAAAAAAATAAAAACCAGAATGTGATCATACTAAAGGCCTTTTTTTCTTCATTCAACCTCTGCTTCATTTTGACACACCTTACTAGTCTTGTCTCAGTATCCACTTGTTGAGTTCACTTATTGAAAATAAAAATACCTCACAAAAATGTTTCACTGCCATAGACGGAAGTGAAAGGGCCCTTACCTCCCCCAGATATTTCCAGAAAACGTGCCTCGAGAGCTATAAACATCCACACCCTTTTCTGGGTCTGGGGCTGGTGGATCCTGGAGAGTAAATCACTGCCAAGGCCCAAGAAAGAGAGTGGCCCGTGGGCAGAGATATTCAGAATGCTGACATTTTAAGGGCTTTTGTGGGGGAAAATGATTTGCAAGTGTTTGGCAAACAAAAGCTCTGTGTAGCTGCATGTCACTTTCAAAGTCAACTTTAGGCTCCTACAAGTTTCATGTTTATGAGAATGGAAGACCATTATTTAGCCTGATGCAGATGAAGAACTCCGTGTTGCTCTGTGTACAAAGGTTGAGGCTAAGGACCCAGAAGTGGGGTATATAGCCATGAAAACCAGCTGGAGCCTTAGAGAAATGGGGCAAAATCCAGAGGAAAGCAAGGAGAGCTTCTTACAGAGGAAATTTACTTGGTCTCACTATTTGGGTTGCCTTTGGGCTGCTCTCCATAGACATGGACAAGGGCTTTGCAGGTGAAGTGGGGTCAGTTGATGGAGCTCTCAGGCATGCACACCCCTAGTTGTGTAAAGGGGGTAGAAGTTGATAAGCAGGCTGGGAGAAAAAGTGGTTTTTAAAAATAAGTTCAGACTAAAATGAAAACAATCCATCAATTATTCAACACAAGATGATAGAAATACACTGAGTAAAAAGAGGGCTCAGGTTTCCTCGCCTGTGGGAATCCCGGGCTGAAAATGAAGAATCTACTAGCAAACACAAGCCAATAAATCCCAGGCAAGTAAGATAAACAATCAGATAATTTAAAAAAATTATTTATTTATCTATTTATTTTTTGGGATGAGGTCTTGCTGTGTTGCCCAGGCAGGAGTGCATTGGCACTATCATAGTGCACTGCAGCCTCAACCTCCCAGCCTCAAGTGATCCTCCTAACCCAGCCTCCTGAGTAGTTGGGACCATAGTCACGCATCACCATGCTTGGCTACAATCATCTAGATAATTTTTAACAACCGATTTTGATAGTGTCAATGAAAGTTACTTAGAAAACCAATGATTTCATTGTAGAGAGGAGACTGGGCCAGTCACTTAAGCTTTCCCAACATGCAGCCGGAGATAATCACCCAGGCCCCCTTGACGCCTTGTCCAGGGCTCTGTCCACTCCAGTAGACAAGGACTATCAATCATTGGATCTAAATGTCACACATATACCTGAAAAGGATGTGGAGAGTCTCAGAGGGCAGTGAATGGGGAGAAGAAAGGCCCCCAGTGGCCCTCATTGCCCAGGCTGTCTTCCTTTCCACCACTGGCTGGGGCCTGCCTCTCACACACATGTGCTTCACTCCGGATGTCTGTGCACCCTCATTCCATTGCTGTTGCAGGGGTCCTTCAACTTCTGCCTTTCTGAAAGGCATTGAAAGAAAAGAAGGGGACAATTATTTGACTTGGCTCAATGAACAAATAATTTCTGACACTCAGAAACCAGTATCCCTAAGAAGAAAATGCATGCCCCTGTTCACTTCCCCTTCACCATGATTTTCAGGCTGCCTTTGTAGGCTCTTTTCTCCTTCAAATATTTCTTTAGAATTGGGAGGTTATGGAGGGTTAGAGATGCGAGGAGGAAATAATTCAGAGAATTTGAAGGGAAGGTCTAGAACATCCCATTTCCTGGCCTCTTTTATAGATAATAATTTTTAAAAAATGCTTCTAGAAGGAATGTTGAAATGCAGATTCTGATGTACAAGGTCTAGGATGGGGCCTGAGAGTCTGGATTTCTACCAAGATCCTGGGGGACACTGACATGGCTGATCCACAGCCCACTCTTCTGAGTATCAAGGCTCGAGATTAAGTGCCTAGCTTTAGACTACATTAGTCAGTGGTTACTCTAGTGGCCATAATAAATACCAATTAATTTCAGATGATTCAGAGCCATGCAACTTCAAGCAAGCTTTTAAAACCCCCTGAGTTGCATTTTCCTCACCTATGAAAGGTAAAGGAATTTGTGACCCTTTTGAATAGTCGAGGGGATAGCACAGTCTTAATACTGATCTTTTTTCACAAAGGAAGAGCAGGGTATGAAAAAATATCGAATCAGGAGCCCCTGGGTGACCTAGCCATGTGACCAGAGGAGATACTTTGGACCTCAGTTTGTTTTTCTGAAGTGAGATGTTGGCCTGGGTCACCTTTCGGATTCCTTCTGGCTGGAACTGTTTACCATCCAGAACATAATATTCTTAGTTTAAAGAAATGTAGTGACATGTGGTCGTGCTGTCTTTCTGTTTGCAGCATATCAATAGTCCATTTAATGCCAAGTTCTTGACCAGGAACACAGACCCATAATTATGCATAATTTCTATGGGAAAAATCGTTCAGCTTTCTTGCTCCACTTGATGACATATTTTTCCAAGAATAAAGGGGAGGGAGGAGAGTGGTGGCAGCTGTAGGTTCATAACCTTCTGATGAGTGGGAGTCTTTAGGTTTTACCTTTCTTTTGTTCTGTCACCCAAGCGGAGCTCTCTAACTCTTGGATGTAACCCCACGAGATCACCACAGGTCCCTTAATCACAAATTATTCTGAGAACAATCTGTAGTCACTGAATACTCAGATTGGCCACAGTACATGTAAATGTTTGGCTACCTCATAAGGTAAAGAATCTCAATATTACCCTGTTTTCTCAAAAAAGGAAATTTGGACATGTAGGGTGCCCTCCTGCTTCTTCATAGAGAATCATCCAAGAACAACTCATGCCCCTCTCAGGAAAGTGCTCTCTGGGATCTTCCCTAATGACAATTTTTTTTTTTTAAAGACAGAGTCTCGCTCTTTTGCCCAGGCTGGAGTGAAGTGGCATGATCTCGGCTCACTGCAACCTCTGCCCCCAGGTTCAAGTGATTCTCCTGCCTCAGCCTTCCGAGTAGCTGGGATTATAGGCGCATGCTGCCATGCCTGGCTAATTTTTGTATTTTTAGTAGAGATGGGGTTTCACCATGTTGGCCAGGCTGGTCTCAAACTCCTGACCTCAGGTGATCCACCCGCCTCAGCCTCCCAAAATGCTGGGATTACAGGCATGAGCCACCACACCCGGCCCCTAATGACATTTTGCATATGTATGACAGATGCCATCTTGACAAACTATATTTCCTTCCATCGCATGTGTCCTCACAGTAACCCTGAGAATCTGGTCTCCTCCCCTCCTTCTGCAGAGGAAGAGTGAGGGCTCCGTGTGGCGAGGGGCCTGCTTGCGGTGCTGCCTGGAGCGTGGAGGGGCCAGCCAGGGCTGCACTTCAGGCCTCCTTGTTTCATGTCCTGCGTTTCCTTCATTCCACCAAGGCCATGATTCTGACATCCTACGAATGCCCTGTGAAGATGTCCGCATGAAATATATGCTCCTTGCTAAGTCTGTTTACTTCTGACTCTGTGGAAAGATTTTAGAGATGTTAGTAACTATTTTTTCTTTTCTAAAGTCCCCATGGAGAAGTGATTGTATCTGTAGTGCTGCCTTTCTAGGTCCTGGAAGGAATCCAAAGCTGTCACTGTGTTTTCCATCTGGCCCTTTATCAAGAATCTCTGCTGCTTACTATAGCCTGGAGGCCGTCCTGCAGAACCCTGTACAGGGCTGCCAGAGCAGGAAGGGCCAACACCGCTTAGCTTCGCAATAGAGAGAAAGGCTAGGTGGGCACGCAGGTGCACTCTGCTCTAAGACAGGGGCAGGGGCCCCCAAGGAGACTGATTCTCATTCACAAATAACTACCCGCTGGTTTACTCTTTGCTATCTGTAAATTGTAAACAGCTCGAGTAAATACAGTTCAACTTATAAAAAATTAATTTGACTTTTCTAAAATAGTCATAGGTCAAAGGTTTTATTTTTATTCATATTTGTTTATTTATTTGAGACAGAGTCTTCCTCTATTGCCCAGGCTGGAATGCAGTGGTACGATCCCTGGAACCTCGACCTCCCAGGTTCAAGTGGATCCTCCCACCTCAGCATCCCAAGTACCTGGGACTACAGGCATGTGGCACCACACCAGGCTAATTTTTGTATTTTTTGTAGAGATGGGGTCTTTCCATGTTGCCCAGGCTGGTCTTGAACACCTGGGCTCAAGTGGTCCTCCCACTTCTGCCTCCCAAAGTGCTGGGATTGATTACAGGAATGATTCACCATGCCTAGCCAGTCACAGGTTTTAAAAGCAACACTAAAATGGGACATCTGTATTTCCAAAAGAAGACTAATGGTAAGTGAGCCTTTGCATTAGAGTTTTATCTGTCCCATTTCCCCATGGGCTCCTGGCACCTCAAACACCTCATCAAGAAAAGTGAGATAACAGAAGTCACATCTTTGCGGAAAGTTCAGAAAATCTATATTTATAAAAGGGTTTGCAATAGAGGCTGCTGCTCATGTGTTTCTTCTTAAATAGCTAATAAAGTGAAGTGTTAGAAGGGAATTAATGGCAGGGTCTAGTTATACTGAGGACAACTCAACCACTGTTACCCCAATTTTTAAAAGCACCTGTAGCCCCCATAGTCATTCCAAATTTAACTCAATCAAAGTGGAAAAGAAGAGGAGCTGGCCTCGTCTGGGCATTCACATTGGATGGGCCTTAATTTGAATCAACTTTCATGTATTAATCACGTTCCTGATAATTCAAGAGGACACTTCTTTTTTTCCCCTCCCTCCCATACCCATGCCAGGCGCAGTGGCTCACACCTGTAATACCATCACTTTGGGAGGCTGAGGCGGGTGGATCACTTGAGGTCAGGAGTTGGAGACCAGCCTGGCCAACATGGTGAGACCCCATCTCTACTAAAAATACAAAAAAAAAAAAAAAAAAAAAAACCAGGCATGGCGGTGCATGGCTGTTATCCCAGCTACTCTGCAGGCTGAGGCAGGAGAATTGCTTGAACCGTGAGGTAGCAGTTGCAGTGAGCTGAGATTGCACCATTGCATTCCAGCCTGGGTGACAGAGTGAGACTCCGTCTCAAAATAAATTAAAATAAAATAAAATAAAACAAAACACATGGGAAGAACTTATTGTTTAAGGATTCTTGTAGCTGATCTCAGAACTTTGGAGCTGGAGGGGAAGCTAGTAATGACACAGTACCTTTCACAAATGAGGAAACCCCAGATCCAGGGCCATGGACTGATGTGCACTGTGCTCAGGTGCTGGGCAAGGCAGAGCTGAGTCCCCCAGGTGCTGGATCCCTCTTAGCTGCTTCCTTTCATCAATTCTGCCCTGCCCTGAAATAGACCTTGTCTTCAGAATCTGTCTGTACAAAAACAGGCCCCTAAAGAGAGCACTCTGGGACTCGAACAACTCCAAATTCAGTCGTCTGAGTGACAAGGCAGTTCCCTTCTAAATGTCTCTTCCACTGGGCACAAGGCACCTGTGTTGGTTTCCTGTGGCTACCATAAGAAAGTATCATAAACTGAGTGACTTAAAACAACAGAAATTTATTTTCTCACAATTGGAAAGGCCAGAAGTCCAAAATCAGGATATCAGCCAGGATGTACACCTTCCAAGGGCTCTAGGGAAGAAAATTTCCTTGCCCCTTGCCGCTGTTGGAGGTTCCAGCCACTCCTTGGCTTGTGGCTGCATCAATCCAATCCAAGGCCCGTGTGGTCACATGGCCTTTCTCTCTGTACCCTGTGTCATCGCCTCCTCTTTCTCTGATAATGACACTTGTCCTTGGAACTAGGGCTTACCGCAGTTATCCCAAGATGATTTTCTCTTCTTAAGATCCTTAACTTAAAAACATCAGCAAAGATCCTTTTTCCAGGTAAGGTCACCTTCACAGGTTCTAGGCATTAGGATATGGAAATACCTTTCTGAGAGTCGTCATTCAACCCACTACAAGCACGCGTATAAATAAACTCTCAGAAACAGACCTAAATCCTCAATGTGGATATAGCAAGCTCTAGATCTGCATTTGCCAAGGTGTGTTTCTTACACACCCAGATTTGAAGAGCTGTTTTTCAACTGTGTTTCATGGTAAAAGAAGTTTGGTAATTTGGTAATTTTGGTAAACAAAGTTAAATAGTAAGCAAAGGTTTTTGTGTTGTTTTGTTTTCTTTGTTTAGGTGCAAGATTCCTCAGAACCTTTAAGAAGCTAACAGGCGACATGGCTTTTCAGAAATGGGATATGGTGCATGGTATTTCCCAGGTGAGAACGTTTTGGAACTATATGTTTTGCTGTGTTTCCCAGAAAGGAGGGCTTGAAACAAGGCTGAAGTGCAAGCTTTCCATTGGCTATTGTGGTCCAGGGAGCCTGAGAGAAGGCCAGGGATTGGGTCAACAGAGGGAGAGCCAGTGCTAAGTGTGTCCTAGATTTAGGCACCTCTGGGGAGACATCTCCAAGAGCTGGATGAAATGGGTGTGGGGCTCTCTACGAGAGAAAGGAAGGGGTGGCAGTTATCTACTGATTCTCTCCACAATTAATTAAAGTTCACGCTGCAGGACTTTACCCTCCAGACCCAGGTATCCCCACTGTGTAAGCATAACATCAGCACCTGCAGGAAGCTGGGCAAAGCCTGCACAGAAGCAGTCACACAACAGTTGCTGGCTTGAAGAGACAGCTGAGGCTGAGAGAATCTGGAATTGTGCACTAGAGGTGTCTGTTTCTATCCCATATACGTTAGTTCAGAGAACATCCATCTCATGAGACAAGTGTTCCATGGAAGGCTCTTTGGGAAACCAATTTCATTCTTAACTTGCTATGATACAATCATTTCATTAACAAAATGGGTCTAATCTTACTTGGGTATTCTGGTATTATCACATACGCCTTCAATTCTATACTTAAGGTTCACTATCAATCTAATTTTATAAAATATATTACTATGCTATTTTTTTAAGTCAGAAAAGAGTTCATTGTTGAAAGAACTATTTATACACCCTGGAAAGCACATTCCTGGAGCTGATTTAATTTTAACTTTATTTGTATTCATATCTGCTGACTGCACGCTATGATAACTGGAAGGTTTCTTAGGGGTATGGAGCACTTCCAGTTCTGCTCATTTGGCCAATGTGGTGAATATCATCTTACTAAGAGAGGAGGGAAAATAATACACAGCAGTTTCTTGTCTAAGTCAATGGGAAGAAAAAAGAAAGGAAAAGAAAGAATGTTGCCTGGCCCAAATTTTGGGACAGTTACATTAAACAAAAGGATCAGAAAATGGAAATGTATTCCTTTGAAATGGCTGTAATTGGCTGAATGTTGAGGCTGAGAGAAAAGTAATGATGGGGAACCAGGCAGGCGAGAGTATTAATTTTCTCTGATGATGAAGGGTGTATGTAGTCATATTTGAGAGTTCTTCAAAAGCTTTTGCAAGAAGAGATTCAGACATTGCAGAGAAGCCCATTTTCAAGAGACCTGCTGTGCTTATTGGAGTCTGTTTTATGGATGATTGGTTGGTAGAGCATGGCCTGTGAACACAGTGTGGCTGCGTGCTCTCCATCGCAGGCACACAGGAAGCATGTGATCCAGACAAAGTCAGAAGAGCAAGAATTATCAGAAAACCCCAGAGCTGGCAGTATCAGCTTAACCTGGCTATGGGGTTGCCATCAATGCAACAAGCTAGGATCATGGGTGTCGACAGCACAAGAGGCAGCAGCAAGTGGAGGATGGGATGCAGCTGTGCTGGTCCAAGTGTGGTTAAAGGACTCCAGAAATGTTCTTTTGGAAGCAGTATGGTGAAAGAAAGAGAACCTAGACTTTGCAGCAAGGTGACTTAAATGAATTTTCTGGATTCTTTGCTCGTGAGCTATGTGGCTTTGGGATAGTCATTTAGCTTTTCTGCCTCAGTTTTTAAATCTGTAAAATGGAGGGAATAATATCATGTCATTGAGTGGCAAATAACAGAACACGCTACTCAAACTAGTTTAAATAATATAGGAATACTTCCAGGAAGGACGGCTCTGGACACTCCTCCAAATACCTGAAAGTATACTGGAAAAGAAAAGGTATAGTTGGGGCTTAAAACCACATAAATACATCTAAAGGCCACAAATGGAAAATAATACAAAGGGTCAGAGGTATAGAAGAAGGCAGCATTGACCAAGAGTTTGGCTTGGGTCACATTACTACATGCAAAGAAAAAAAAAGGAATTAGAGGCCAGTTCACTGCTTGATGCTAGGGCCTGGGTGGGTCTTGAGGCTACAAATCTATGAGACTAGAAGGGAAAAGCTAAAGGCACAGCATCTTGAATAGGACTTCTGTCAATTCACCCACTGACTTGGTGACATGGTGACATGACATGGGACAGGAGCACAAAACATCACTGACATAGAACTAGGGACTCGGGCTCAGAGAGAGGACAGATAAAAGTTATGTTATTGTATGCATCTAACAACATAGACCTGAAATACAAAAAGCAAGAACCGATGTAATTAAAAGGAAAAATTGACTAATCCACAAACAATTGGGATATTTTAGTATGCATCAGAAATAATTGGTTGAGAAGACACTAAATTGGAAAGAATATAGAAAATATGAACAGGAAAGTAAAAACTTTGTTCTAATAAATACAGAAACATTCCTACAACTCCAAATGAAGAATATATTTTATTTTCAAGTACATATAAACTATAAAAATGTACTATGTATAGATGAAAGAGAAATTGTCTACAAGTTTCAAATAATCAAAGTGTTGCAAATAGTGGTTTCCAAGTAAAAGCAATTAAGTAGAAATCAGCAAAAAATGGAATAAGAATAGGCTAAACATAGATTAGGCAACTTAGAAATGTGCTTTCAAATAATTCATAGGTGTATTGGTTTCCTATTGCTGCTATTACAAATTACCACAAACTTGGTAGCTGAACATAACAGAAATATATTCTCTTAAGTCTGAAATCGATATCACCAGCCTGAAATCAAGATGTCAGGGCAATGCTCCCTCTGGAGGCTCTAGGGGAGAATTTGCCTTTTTGCCATGTCATAAATTCCAGGAATTAGGATATGTACAGAAAGAGATGTGTGTGCATGTATGTGTGTGTATATATATATATTTGTAGAGGAAGCATTATTCAGCCTACTATATGAGTTAAAAAGAAAAATCACAGTGAGAATTATGAATGACACAGGTCATATATATCAAGGCTTGTGGAATGCAGGAAAATCATGCCTATAGGTAAAATTATAACCTCATATACAAATATTTTATTTTTAAGGACATTTAAAATGAACTACTTGATTCAACTCAACAAGTTGAATCAGGAATCAAAATACTACCCTCCAAAAGCAAAAGGCCCAGACTGTTTTACTGGCAAGTTTTTGGAAACTTCAAGGAACAAACATTCCACTTCTAGTACAAACCTTTCCAGAGTCTATATTTTAAAGGTTTGGCTACCCACATAATTTTATGAAGCTAACAGAACTTTGATATGGAAACTAGACAGAACAGTACGAGAAAAGACAATTACAGACCAATCTTACTTATAATCATGAATGCAAAAATCCTAAATAAAATGCAGAAAACTGGATTTAGCAGTAAAAATATACAATGACAAAGTAGGGTTTATCCCAGTAATATAAGGCTGGATCAACACTAGAAACTCTGTCAATGCAATACACACCATTAACAGATTAAGGTGAAAAAATTATATAATCATCTCAATAGATCCCCAAAAACCATAAATTGGAAGTCTTCCCTTATTCATGACTAAAAAATTAAAAACCCTTAGCAAAACAAAACTAAAAAGAAGCCTTCACATGATAAGGGCATACATGAAACAACTACAGCAAACATCATATTTAGTAATGAGATTTCAGAAGTTTCCCGACTGGGCTGAGAAAGAAGCATGCCTGCATTCACTGCGACTCCTTTGGCATGTCTAGGTTTGGGTGGCCTATGCTAGTTGGCCATTTTCCTTTCTAGCGTTGAGGTATGTGTATGCTGGTGGTGGTAGTATCAAGGCATGGGCTATAGTAAAACAGCACAGACTCCTGGTTGTCTACAAAACCCACTCTTCTCTACCTCCATTGTAATAGACTTCCAGTAAGGCATGCAGTGGCCTTACTATAGTCCATATTCTCCCCTCCCGTGACTGCTCTGTGGTGGGGTGACTAAGTTCTCTCCCATGGAATGCAAAAGGAAGGGGTGTGTGCTACTTAAGCATTTGTGTCTTAAGACATGGATGTGCCCCTTTCAAACTCTCCACCCCTTCCCACCATCTGGAACCGGGAAGTGGCAGGGACTCAGCTTCAATCATGCAGGTGATGACAGTCTGGGGATGATGAAGTTACAAGAGGAAAGAACGATGTTCCCTGGAAGACCCTGTGGGAGAGCACTGCCTCTCCTTCCTGCATTGCTCATACTGGGGCTAAGGAACAAAGAAACAAAGATGTATTCTAGAAACTGCTGAAGTGTTGTGTGTCTTTGTTACAGCAGCTGGGCCTTACTATCACTAACATAATGGGAATTGCACATCTCACATCTGGAAAGCAGGTAATTCTAAAGAGGACCAGAAGGTAGGGACATTGGATCAAGTGGTGCTATAGAAAGAATTTCAACAGCACCTTTAATGATTGATTTCTTTAAGAAAAATGCAGAAGAAATTCTAACAGTTTTAAAATGCTGGGTTGTAAGTATACCAATATGCCTTATATTTTTTTCTATTATTTTCTTCAGGTTTGAAATATCTAATAATAAAGCTGAAAGAAAAATGCAATAAATGGAATGTATTGGCTATATTCTGACTTTAGAATCATCTCAACCTAGCAGCTCAGTAATATCCCCAGGAATTGTTTTATCTTTGAGTTGGATCTGTCTTCCTTTGGATTGTAGCTTCCCCTTAAAATGTTCTTCCTGGTCTCAAGATAACTACCAGCATCTCCTAGATTTTATGTAGCCTAATTCATTACAAATAAAAAGATCATCATTTCCCTCAGATGGGTAAAATAGTCCTTCATCAAACATTTTTTGAGATTTTATTATTTGTCAAAAACTATTGGGACAGAAATGACTCTGAGACATGATTCCCTAAATGGAAAAGCACCAAGTCATTATCCTGGGACATCCACAAGTTTTTTTTAAAAAATAGATTGCTTTTTAAAGTGCTCATATTCTGCAACTTATGATGCATGTTAGACAACTGACTTAGAATTAGCACCCATCCTTCCTCATCCTAGTCTTATATATCCATGAACATAAAATGTTCACACTTTGCTTTAGTTATTCTCTCTGCTTTCAAAACTCTTTCATTTCTTCTTCACTAGTACAAATCTAAATGTTTCTTCAAAGTGCTCCAAGACATCTTTCTAGGGATTATCAAGAAATGGGATCCACAGGCAAGTCAGTGACTGGGGTGACTTCTCCCTAACTACATTGTCATTGCTTCAGAGTTAGAGCTGCTGGATGTTACCCTCAAGCAAGTTTGTTGTTCCCTCCTTTGTGTCCCCACAGCATTCTGTTTATATCATCAGTATAATACTGAGATGTTAAATTAAATAAACAGGAGGCCATTAGACTGCAGCTGTCTCTGTACTTTGAGTTCCTACATAAGAAACTGCAACCTAATTGAATATGAAAACAAACCCAAACCTGACTTAGGAATTAGCAAACTGCTGAGTTTCAGCCAATCACAAGCAGTCAGGTTCCAGCCTAATACAGGCAGCAAACTCATTGCACCATGCTCAAATATGGCAGACACCTGGTTGTAGCCAAATCAGGTGATCTCTCTACTTTACAACTGAATCTGGCCTATAAAAACTCACCACTAACACTGCTGGGCTCTCTGAACCTCTTCTGGTTCTGAGTGCTGCCCGGTTCATGAATCACATTTGTTAGGTCAGTGCAAAACTAACTGTAAATCATAATTTCCCAGAAAATTTCTTTTGAAATGCAGATTCTGAACTCCACCAGAGAATTTTTGAACCCAAATTCTAAGAATCTAAGAGGTCGACTGACCTGTTGACCAGGGTGTGGCAAAATGTGGCCATGCAATGTTCAGCTGACCCCATCAGTAGGTCACAGCCACCAGCATCCAATAGCTCATGACCAAGGAACATGGTCGTCAGGCACCATTCTTTAATTTTACTACGTAGGTAGCCATCTCCAAACACCTGAACTTCTATGAAATGAGCAGAGGCACGTTCATAGACATTTTCCACAGGTATTTGCTTACTATATCAAGCACTAACACAGTGCTTACAACATGTGTCTGCAATAAAGCAGGGAACAAAACATAAGCCTCAGGTACAGACAGAAAATAATCTAATCAACAGGTAAACTTGTATGTCAAATGGGGTTAAAAAATCTCCTATGAGTGTTAACTAGCCTGGTTCTAAGAAAAACAACTCTTCCATCATTTGCATGTGGTATAAGGAAAGAGAGTCCCCTACCCTTACACATCAGTGGTGGTATTTAAGCAAAGCCAGGTATGTTGTAGGCACATGCACATTTTGGATGCAGGGATTGGGCTAGACACTTTTGTCAGGCCAGCCAACCTCGAAACTCAAGCATCTTTTGTTATCTGTCTCTCCTTTTGCACTATCCCCTTTCTTCACAGAACTGTCCAGAATTAATGAGAATGGGCTCCAGGGTAGAAGAGATCGAGGTGGTAAGTGGAAGATTTTCCACATGGCCTTGTATTTGGGTAACCAAATGAACTATTAAGTAAGCAATCCCTTTACATACATTTAAAAATCATTTTCTAGTTCTTTTAATAAAAACATATTTTAAGAAATTTGTATTTAAGACATAAGAGTACTGGAAAAAAGGATATGGAATCTGTGAACATTAAATAGTATAACTACTTGTGGCCACAGATATTTGAAAACAGTATCACAGTCACATCTGAGCTACCCAGCACATTACTACAGAGAGCACAAAAGAAATAGAGTGAATCAGAGACAGCAGAAACTCCATTTAAGGTCAAAAGTGGCAAGGAGAACATATTTCAGGATGAAAAACAAATATCCAGTTTTATGCTCATCTTTGCACGACTTACTATTTCAGCAACAGTGGGAAACTTTTAAACCACTTATGTAGGGATCATCAGTCAGTAATGAACTTTATGTTCACAAGGAAAATCTTTTTTCCCAACCTTAACCTTTATGACCTAAGTCATATGATAATGCTTTTTTTTCTACCAATGTGTTTCAAAAGTGTATGAGATTCTGTATTTTTAAAAATTATGGTGCATATACAAAATGAAGAAATTTAAATTTTTCTTAACAATCTGACATGAAAACTAAGTGCATGAAAAGTTTGACCTTTAAAAGGGTATTCTTTTGGAATTATGGATGAGGGAGGGAAAAAAAGGACTGAGACATGGCGAAGAAAAACAATCCCTCCACACATTCTCATTTTTCAAAGTGCTGAAATTCCCAAACAGCCTGAGGATTTATCTATAAGCTGTCTCTGCAACAAAAATTTCTCCTCTAGTTTGAAATCAAACCTGAGGAATTCCAGGCTTAAAGGAAAACTCTCTCTCTTTCTCTCTCTCTCTCTCTCTCTTTCTCTCTCTCTCTCTCTCTGTGTGTGTGCGCATGCGCATGCTTCAGAGGATTCAACAACTCCACCATCAAAGGCAGGAATTAAAGTCACTCCTTTTAAGACTAAGTGACATTTTGGGGAGCAATCTTGCCATTTTCCCCCAAGCCCCAGTATGTGGGCTTAGCACCTCCCCAAGAGGGTGATGACCCATCTGCATTGGGCACAGTCCAAGCTTTCCATCAGTTACAATGGCCTGTTTGAGTCCTTGTCTCTTCATGGCTATATTGGATTTCTCCACACAAAAGATAGGTAGTGTGAACCAGAAAATAAAGGATCCCTCATGATATGAGCTAAGAATTTTTCCTTATGTTAAAATTATTTGGAAGCCTAAGCCCCTGAATACACAGTTGAGTGCAGCCAGAGAGGTTTTCTTTTGCTCCGGCAAGCAGCAAGACAATGGCTCTAATATCAACACATCATTCATTTTCCCTTCTCAAAGTAGAAACTGATTTTAAATTTTTATGTATCTCAGGTCTCCCAGGACAAAAACTACTCCTGGGAAGAGAGCAACATATTTTGGGAGGCTCCCATGAACTCTTCAGGGCCACAAGTGGGAAATAACTGTTCCCTGGACAGGAGCCAAAGGCACAGCTTCCAAAATGTCTAACAGCTTCCAGGGGTGGGAGCTAGGGAGAGGATGAGCTGAGAGAACTGGCTCTCATGCATCTGGGGAGATGGAGTCACTTGGGTGTCTGAGCATGTGATGTGACAGCCTGGGAACGGAATGCTTTTCTGGGACAGAATTAGAACTTCAGGTGCTTCATCTCTGCTCAGTCTCACATAATAAGAAAGGAGAGGTGTGTTTATAAGCATGCACACACAAACTTAAATACTTGGTTGGTATATATTCTTTGTTTCTTAAGCTCTGTAATTTAGATTTTGACTCACACAGTTATAAATTTTTAAGGTTTCCCTGTCAAAATCTTTTAGAAGATTTTTTTCCACTATATAAGCAGGTTCATTGTGTTGAAACAATTACACTCTGATGAGCTCTGCATTTCTAATGTGCACCAGGCACTGAAAATGCAGTAGAGTGTGTGTGGCAGGGAAGAAAGGAGTGTGCCCAGGACTTTGATATGAGGAAGGAGTAGCTTTAGGGTGCTGTGGCATCTTTGTTTCAGTCACTCCCTTCTCATCACCCTTTTTCTCCTTTCTTTACCTATAACTGTACTCAATTTTCATTTCGTTTAAAAGAAGAATTGGAAGTATGGTGGTCTTACATCAATAGCACTAAGGAATCAATGCCCCATGGGAGCAGCCCTCAGCCAATGACCTCTGGAGTTGGTGTATAAATACCCCCAGGTCCTTTATCCTTTGGGAGGGGTTCCACATGGCTCCCAGAATTCACCTAGTGGAAGCTGCTTAATCCTCCACTCTATGCTTCTTTTCCCTATGCCAATCCCTACTCCCCTACCAGCGTATACTACTCTCGCCTCCCAAATAAAGTGCTCATACTTGTATCTTTAGCTTAGTGTCAGCTTCTGGAGGGATGCAGAGTAAATCATGTGTCTTCTCGGGTACTGAAACGTTGACATGAATCATCAGGTAATGGCCACACTGCCTGGGTTCCCTCCTCTGACAACACCTGAAGCAGTTCTCAGTCTTCTTCATAAAGTCCTGAGTTGCACAGCTTTGCTCAGTACAAGCTGATCCACATTTTGCAATGATAACTATCAACATTTTACTAGAGTTTAACTTGAGCCTAAACATACAGACAGACAAATTCTGTGCAAGGAGTTATCAAAATGACAGTTTCTTTACATTAAGGAATTAGTGAGAGGCCAGGAGGCTGAGAGTTCCATCTTTGCTGTGGGCAAGTCTGGATTCTGCTTCTTACTTTGTCCCAACCTCCCTCCTCTTCAGAGTATCCCTCATGTTCCTGCCCTGCACATTGGCTCTGGAGTTGGTTACTTCCTCGTTTCAGGATCCTCAACAATTTTTGACACTTCTATGATGATTTTTTGGTGTTTCCAGTTACAGTGGCCCACAGCTCACCTGATGAGCAGGATACTGACTAATGTAGTTAATAATTTTCATTGATGCTGTTTATGAATGTCTCTGTGTGGTGTATCTTCAAAATACCTTGCAAGATTATGACTCACATGCTCATCACCCACTCCCCACCCCTCCCCTCCCAAAGCCATCTCTGGGAAAGTAAGGTTCTTGCTGAGGACAATGAGGAGCCATTGAGCCATTCCTCAGAAGCAAGTGAATGACATGATGAAGAGCTGGGAAGACATCCACCCCCTGGAGGCAGAGACCAGTTTACAAATCTCCAGTGTCATTCAGACCCTAACTGCAACGAGTGCAATAAAGAAGGTAATATGAGGAATGACCAGAGACAAAAAGCAATTGGATCTTTTCAGAAAAAAATGTGGTTATTTCAAGATGAGAAATCAACTAATAGCACTGATGATCATAATTATCAGCTTTTTTTACTATCCATTTTGTGCTAAGAACCATATTAGATATTTCCTTAAGTTGTCTCTAATCCTTCTTCCCCAACAACAACCCTCAAAGGAGGATGTTTTATTTGTTCTTCCTCTCTCTCCCCCACTCCCTCTCTCTCTCTCCCTCCCTCTTTTTCTTCCTCCCTCCTTCTTTTTTTCTATAGCTGAGACTACCAAGACCGTGAGTAGTTAGATTGTTTGATCAAGGTCACAGCTACTCCATAACAGAACTGGAATTTGAGCCCAGATTCGTCTGGTTCTAAAATCTGTATCTTGTATTCCTTGACTTTTTTAAAAAACAAAAATAGAGAGTTTGAGAAATTCTTTCATGGTGAAGTATGAAAACAAATTACCAGCATTTCTGCATTTGAACTTCTGTACAATTAGCAACAATGGTTAATGAGAACTTACCAAGACAATTGACCTTTAAAAAATAGAATTTTTCTCTTCTTTACAAGCAACTGACAAATTCACCCACTCAATAAATATTTGTTGAACATATTGTGTGCATGAGACCTCCTAGAACAATTGATCAATTATGGTCTTGCATCTAGGATACTCGCAGTTGAACCTCTGATAGCGTCTTTAAAAAGAAGTGGTGATTTCTGAAAGAAATGTAGTTTTTAAAAAGTCACTCTAGCCATATAAGAAGTACCTGGGAACTTTTCCCTCACCATATGCAGAGTACAGATAGTGGGTTTGACTAGGAGGGCCAACTTCATGTTGTACAAATATGGACCAGTTTTCATATTTCCGGTGAATGCTTTCATTTTGTTCGTTGAGTCACCATCTGTGTGGGTAGCCAGAAACTAGATAGCTTAGAGAGATCCAGTAAATATTTAGTCATTTATATTTTAAAACTTAGTCCAGTCTAGTTTAAATTCTGACTTCCAATTAGCATAGACAAGACTTAAAAGCAGCTCCTAGGATCTGCTTGTGGCAGAGAAAGGCAAGGCCCGCTGTGATATCTCTTTCTCCCCTCCCTTCCTCTCTTCCTCCCTCCATCCCTTCCTCCCTCTTTTCTTTCATCTCTTTCTCTCTCTTTCTCTCTCGCTCTCTCAACTTTATACTTCCTCAGCCATGAATGGGGCTTCTTTTTCCTCCCTACCCTTAGAAATGCTTGTTCCAAGCAGTACCTGTGATCACCTCCCTGAGACTCTAAGTTTCCAGAGACTTCGCAGTGGAAGGGACTGGACAGAAAGAAACCACAGATTAAACAAAACAGGCTGCTCAGAAGGAAAAATACACAGGAAGGTATTTCAAAAGCACAATACTCAGTGCACTGATTTTTATCTACGTTTCCTCCGACCTCTTGAATTTAAGAACACATCTGTGTTTTTACCACCTTCCCTAGCACAGTGCCTGGTTTAAAGTAGGCACCCATGGCTGTTTGTTGAATGAAGGCAATTCAACAGAAGGTATCAGCTGTTGTGAGATTGATCAGCACAGGTAGTATTGAGAAAAGGTGTCCTGACCTGGATCTTGATGAAGGCATATGACATGTAGGAGTCAAAGGTGAATGAAGAGGGCAAAACTTCCTGCTTTCAATTGAAAGGCTGAGCATCAACCATGCACCGGGCATTGCTACTTGGGCTCACTCAGACATAGTGAAGAATAAGGAATGTTTCCATCCCGAGGAGCTCATAGACTGGTGGAAGGGGCAACATAATGAATCATAGTGGGTTTTGTTATTTTTTTTTAACTTGCCCAAATCCTATAATGGAGATATGATGTTATCATGTTATAATAAAGATAATGAGATAGAGATGTGCGGGTACTAGATTTGTGGAGTCAGTGTGGAGTTTACAAAAGAAGAAATTCCATTAATAATCTGGGAAATCTGAGGAGGAAGGCCCCCCTCCCACAGGGCGGGTGAGGAAAGCTATCAGTAGTTGTCATCTCCAGCAACCACAATAAGGAACTAATGTAACATGTCATATTCTTCACCTTGAAAGTTCCACCAAATAGCTAGGCTTGTATTGATTTGCAAGGTGCTAGAAAATTATTGAATGCTCTGTGCATATTTAGAGATACTGAATAAGACAGCATGAAAAATGTTTACTATTAGATAATGTATGTAATTCTTATTTGAAAAATTTGGTTTTTGGGAGGTTAAAACTGGAATTAATAAGGCCAAGTAATTTTGCTTTGACTCACTGTTCACTCTCAAACAAACTGAAGTTCTCGGGGAAGGTGTCCCTGGCAGAATGAGAAATAGTGGCCATTTGACAAAATTCTATACCTCATAGAAACTGCTATAGAATATGTAGAAACTGGGAAAAATTTCCATCTGACATAAGACTTGAGCTCTAAATGGTTCCTGTCCTTTAAAACAAAGTGACAAAATAGAAATAAAATAAAAGTTAGGTATCAGCATGTGAAAAAGAATCCCTAGGCCGGCAATACCCAATATCGTAGCTACTAGCCACATGTGGCTACTATTAATAAGTACTTGAAATGTAGCTAATCCCAAATGAGATGTGCTAGAAGTGTAAAACCCATGCTGGATTTCAAAGACTTAATGCAAAAGAAGAGGGAGAAAAAAAGTAAAATATCTCATTAATATTTTTAATAATGATTACCTGCTGGAATGATGATATTTTGGGTATATTGAGTTAAATAAAATATATTACTAAATTAATTTTACCTGTTTCTTTTTGTGGCTACTAGAAAACTTAACCTTATTCACCGGGCGCGGTGGCTCATGCCTGTAATCCCAGCACTTTGGGAGGCTGAGGCAGGCAGATCACGAGGTCTGGAGATCGAGACCATCCTGGCTAACATGGTGAAACCCTGTCTCTACTAAAAATACAAAAAATTAGCCGGGCGTGGTGGTGGGCACCGGTAGTCCCAGCTACTCGGGAGGCTGAGGCAGGAGAATGGCTTGAACCCGGAAGGTGGAGCTTGCAGTGAGAGGAGATGGTGCCACTGCGCTCCAGCCTGGGTGACAGAGAGAGACTACGTCTCAAAAAAAGAAAACTTAATCTTATTCATGTAGTTTGCACTATTATCTGTTTCTGAGTGCTACTTTAGACCATGAGATTTGGAACATTTCCCCCCCTCCTTTTTTTTTTTTAACAGGAATTGGGAAAGTTTTCTATTAAAGGCAATTGACCTGCTTTAAAAGAAAATCACAACCACATGGGAATATAAAAAGAACTTAATTTCATTTTCTCATGTTTTGTTTTGTTTTTGTAAGACAAAGATACCTGAAATGTCATACTCAGTTGATCTTAAAATTTAGAACAGAGAACATAAATATCTTTTTTAAATACAGTGTTAAAGGCTCAAAACCCACTTCAGTTCGAGTAGTGCTGATTAAGGGAAGGGAGCAGGGGAATGTGCTGGGGAGAATGAAGAGTGCTATATTTTGGATATTTGTCCCCTTCAGATCTTATGTTGAAACTGGATTCCCAATGTTGGAGGTTGCACCTCATGGGCCGTCTTTGAGTCTCGGGGGTGGATCCCTCATGAATAGATTAATGTCCTCCCCCTCACCATGAGATCTCTGCACATGGCTCCCCTTCACCTTCAGCCAAAAGTGGAAGCAGCCTGAGGCCCTCATTAGGAGCAGATGTTGGTGCCATGCTTCTTACACAGCCTGCAGAACTGTGAAACAAACCTCTTTTTTTTTTTTTGAGATGGAGTCTCTTTCTGTCGTCCAGGCTGGAGTGCAGTGGCACCATCTCGGTTCACTGCAACCTCCACCTCCCAGGTTTAAGTAATTCTCCTGCCTCACCCTCCCGAGTAGCTGGGACTACAGGTGCACGCCACCACGCTTGGCTAATTTTTCTATTTTTAGTAGAGATGGGGTTTCACCATGTTGGCCAGGCTGGTCTTGAACTCCTGACCTTGTGATCCACCCGCCTTGGCCTCCCAAAGTGCTAAGATTACAGCCATGAGCCACCGTGCCTGGCCTCTCTTTTCTTTATAAATGACCCAGCCTCAGGTATTGCTTTCTAGCAACACAAAAATGGATGAAGGCAAAGAGGTAATGACTCATTGCTGACTTCAGAGCACTAATTTTACACTCATATTCCTAGAAACCTCGAAGGAAAAAAGATACGCATATTAGGCAAACAAATATCTTCTTATACCATATATCACTTATCCATGATAATTACAGCCACTCAGATGAATTACCCCAAATTATATGCAATGACTCTACCATTCAAAGTCTACTATGGATATCCTATGGATATCCAACTATCTGCTATCCATAGTAGACTTTGCTACAGTCATTGCACATAATTTGGGGTATAACAAGATATTCTTCTGTGTTTAACAAGATATTCTCTCCTATGAGTGCAGCACGGATTTTTCTGGTCAGGAACAAAGGTTTAGTGGGGAAGGAGGAGGAGTAGTCACAGGGTCCATTTGAGCTTTACCCCCAGTACAACAGGTTTGATTTGGTCATTTCTGTAGCTGCAAGGTCAGCACTGACACACTCCTGCACAGAGCGAAAGAGAAAAGGCATCAGACTCAGACTCCTTGGTTCAGAGTTTTCTCCCCAGATTAGTGATGGGGGCCAAGGGTGAAGCTGAGAGCTGCAGGCTTTCCCTTGGTGTCCCCATTACCACATATTGCCAGCCCATTGTCTAATGCAACTGTTTAAAACTCTTATCAAAGGCCTTGGACAATGGTTTCCACTTCTACTGCCAACCCAGAGGCCAGGAAATGAGTTATAATGCATCAGCTTAAGGTCAACACTGTCATTGATGCTGTATGTAAACAATACGAAGCATTTTACAATTTTAAGCAATCTACAAAGCAAAATAAGACAAGCAATGGAAAAAAATAAACGATTGACTTAGGAGATGAAATTGATGCACATGATTTTATTCTAGCTCAAACTTCACTTTGCATGGGTGATAAAACTGAGACAGCAAGGGGCTGAGCGATTTTCCAAACCACATCCCCAGTTGGGATTAGATTAGCTCTTAGTGTAGCTCCTCTTAGTCTCCCAGGGCTCCTTGGTCACTCCATAGTAGTTAAACTCCCAGGTAGTTAAACACACTTTGGGCCGGGCGCGGTGGCTCACGCCTGTAATCCTAGCATTTTGGGAGCCCAAGGTGGGCGGATCACAAGGTCAGGAATTCGAGAACAGCATGGCCAACATGGTGAAACCCCGTCTTTACTAAAAATACAAAAATTAGCCGGGCATGGTGGCATGCTCCCAGCTACACAGGAGGCTGAGGCAGGAGAATCGATTGAACCCGGGAGGCAGAGGTTGCTGTGAGCTGAGATCACCCCACTGCACTCCAGCCTGGGTGACAGAGCGAGATTCCATCTCAAACAAGCAAACAAACAAACAACCACTTCAGGGCAATCTAACTCATCATGAATTACCTGCTTTTAGTTCCTTTTCTAAGCATACTAATAGCTGCCCACAGTCTGTTAAATATTTGCTGTACTGGATTTTACTTAAGAATCCTGTGAATTATTTTCTTACCATATGAGTTGAATGCTTAAGCAGAATCAGCTAAATTTGTTCCCAAACCTGTCTCTGTCAGTTGTCCTTGTTATTATAATTATCTAATTAAATTAAATATAAATCAATGAAAATTAAATTTAGAAAGATAATTTTCTCTATAAAAATTAAGCTTAATGCTTTGAACAGTTCTAGGAGAACTGTAGAGTTTTTGGGAAAATAATCTTCAAATTCCGTAGAGATTCTGTTCTCTCATGGTTTTCTTGGTTTTGATTTAAGATCTTGCTTCCTTTAAGAAGAAATTGAAGCTGGGAACTACAAAATACTCATTTTTGTTGTGGTTCATGTATGAAAGACAATACAAAACTTCAATCAGCTATCTCCGAAACCAAAGAATAATCCTGGCCCTGTACAAATGTAAATGTGTATAGTTTGAATTACAATAAATTACACAAAATATGTATCATTTTTGTAGTGTATCTTCATGATATCTGTTTTTCTGATTGACCTGCTAGGTATTTGTCATATGGCATAAGATAAAAAGAAAGCTGCTACTGTAAAAGAAAAGGAGAATGTATTACAAAGTATAAAAGGTTAAGCCTGGGTGTGGTGGTTCATGCCTGTAATCCCAGCTACTTGGGATGCTGAGGCATGAGAACTGCTTGAACCAGGGAGGTGGAGGTTGCAGTGAGCTGAAATGGTGCCATTGCTCCCCAGCCTGGGTGACAGAGCGACACCCTGTCTCAAAAAACAAGAAAAAAAGCCAACATCCCCGCAAAAGTATTTTAGAGCTTTATTAAAGTCGGCATTCTTTAATTCAGTGTTCATGGCAACTTTATAGAACATAACTTCTATTAATAATGAGACTGTGTTTGTCTTTGGACATGACTAATTTGCATTGCCATCAATCATCTACAGCTTACAAAGTTGTAAAATAGTTCAAAATAAAAGACATAGATATCCCTAAGGGTACTCTGGGCACAACACCCAGTTATCTTTTTTGCCAATTTCAAAATCTTTCACAATTTTTTCTGACGTGAATATTTTTCTTGGTCACTGGGTTGGTTCAGTTGTTTTGATAAAGCGAAATAAACAGCAGTTGTCAGTCTAACAAATAAGTTCTTTTAAAATATCTACTTGCCTACTAAATCCTAATCCTTTCACATTTAAAAATAATGTGATCTCACTTGTCACATTTGCATATATCAATCATTTGATGATTTTTCTTGGGCAATTATGAGGCAAATGGAGTCAAAGGTAGGTGAGGAAGTATTAGGTAAGAACAAGCAGTAGGTAGACAGATAAATGAACTCATTCAACCCTGGAACGTCTCAGGGAAGCAGATAAGATTTAGCCATTTTGCAGAAGAGGAAACATAAACTCTAATAAGTTAAATAATGCTTAAAAGGTCACAAATGAATAAATGGATTCAACTCAGTTCTTCTGGATCCAAGCCCAGGGCTCTTTCCACCCACAAATACCCTCTCTATGTTCTATCACGAGTTATGAAAACCATTTGTCTCACCTTTTCCCTCTGGGTTGGTGGTAACGGCTGGAAGACTGATTCATAGTCTTAGTGCATGATATTAATGTCTCTATGCCAAGTATCCTTATTTGTTGTATGAAGCGCTGTTTATTTGTTGATTTTTATTTTTTATTTTTATTTTTGCCTACAGTCTCAATTTTGTTTTTTTACCTTAGAAAGAGGAAAGGAAAGTAGAATTGTTGGGCTTGGCTCTGAGAAAAAAAAATAAAAACAAGGTACAAGTCTGCAGAATCTAGGAAGTGCTTTGAGAGTCGGAAGCTGAGCATGAGAGCTTAACAAATTCCCAATACTCATGTGTAGTTAGATATTTTTGTTTCGTTTGTTTACTATTTCTGTGTTTCCTATCTGTACCAAGATGTAATCTCTAGAGGCCAAAGTGAAGAAACAGCTTACATGACTGTCAATTCTTTTGGCAGTTCAATTCTTTTGGGTGAGTAACAGTTGTTTAGTAGTTAAAAAAATTACTCAGAGGTTACAACACCAATTTCTCAGTCTCTCAGCTATCAGTCTTTAGATATATGGCTGCGTGCTCATCAAAACTGTCTTTCTTAAGCTCATCAAAACTCTCTGATTTTAGATAGTAGGTGATAGGCAAATAGACAGATAAATGATAGATAGAAGATGTTAGATGGATAGATAGGCATTTAGCTGATAGATAGATAGATATTAATGACACACACGTATATACCTACCTACGTACATAAATACACAGTATAAATTTTTTTTTCCTTTTTTTTAAGTTCAGGGGTATATGTGCAGGATGTGCAGGTTTGTTACAAAGGTAGACGTGTGCCATGGTTGTTTGCTGCACAGATCATCCCATCACCTAGGTTTTAAGCCCAGCATCCATTAGCTATTCTTCCTGATGCTGTCCCTCCTCCCACCCAACCTCCGACAGGCCCCAGTGTGTGTTGTTCCCCACCATGTGTCCATGTGTATCATGTAGCTCCCACTTATAAGTGAGAACATGTGGTATTTGGTTTTCTGTTCCTGTGTTAGTTTGCTAAGGATAATGGCCTCCAGTTACATCCATGTCTTTGCTATTGGTTACAAAGATACTAGTGCCATATAGATCCTGAATTTTCTCTAATCCTAATTTACCTGACGTATGTTATACTCAAGGACCTGTTTTGGCTGCAAGTATGATTAATAGACTCTACATTTTATATATAGGTGATACACAAATAGACAGGTAGCATTAATTCATTCCAATAAACACAGTATAATGAGACAATGATCCAAGGCAATGGCATACTCAGAGTGACAGAAAATCAATAATTCCATCAAGGAAATCCAAGAAAGGCCTCTATATACATATTCTTTTATATTTGTCATAAGGAAAAACCAAAGGCATCTGTGAATACAACAACAGATGTAACATAGCATGGTGACTTTTTACTTAGCTAAGGTGGAGCTGGCTTTCCAGACTTCCCTTCACTGTTTAATTCTGGGTCAGGATTGGCCATAGGGAAATGTGTGTGAGATTTCAAAGGTGTCAGTGAGGCAATAGCCATTACATCCCTAAGGTCAACGTAGGGCACCTGGTGTCACAGCAGCTCCCCATGTGGGTGCTGATTAGTGAGCTCCCCTGATGGCAAGGGCAATGGCTGGGCTTCAGGTGTCCTGGCTCCTGTCCATTCTCCTCCTTCTGCCTGTCTGCATCCTGGGCCAGATGCAGGTGTGCCTTGTGGTGAAGACTGCCAGCTTATTATCACGAGTCACCTACATAGCTGAGGTTGAAGGTAGAGAGACAGATGCAGGCTGGAGAAATGAACTTCAAGTGGGGAGACTGGATTCTGGTCCAGGTATTACCACAGCCTCGTTGTGTGTTTCTGGAACATCACTTGACTTCTCTGTATCTCTGTTTTGTCAGATTACATGAACGTTAGTTGTAGCTCCAACTCAAAGTTTGAGGATGTTAATAAAACACCTCCATAGCATCTACAGCTTATTGAGACATTATGTTCACCAGGAGTTTTAGAATTAGAAAAAAGCGGCCGGGCGTGGTGGCTCACGCCTCTAATCCCAGCACTTTGGGAGGCCAAGGAGGGCAGTTTGAGACCACCCTGGCCAACATGGTGAAACCCCGTCTCTACTAAAAATACAACAATTAGCCAGGCGTGGTGGTGCACGCCTGTAATCCTGACCACTCAGGAGGCTGAGACAGGAGAATTGGCTTGAACCCAGGAGGCAAAGGTTGCAGTGAGCAGAGATTGCACCACTGTACTCCAGCCTGGGTGACACAGCGAAACTCTGTCTCAAAAAAAAAAAAAAAAAAAAAAAAAAGAAGAAGAAGAAAGCTAGGAAAAATTTTCATGTTTTAGTCAAATGAAGCTATGAATCTAAGATCCCCATTAAAATATGACTTTGCATATTAATTTTTTTGCAAAGTTTGAAATTAACTTTGAATCATTCAAAATAGCAATCTAAATATTCACTGACGAATGAATGAATTAAGAAAATGTGGTATATACGTACAATGGAACATTATTCAGCCTTAAAAAAAGAAGGCAATTCTGCCGTTTGTGACAACTTGAGTGAACCTGGAGGACACTATGGTAAGTGAAATAAGCCAGACACAGAAGACAAGTATCTCATGACCTCACTTCCGTGATGAATCTTAAGAGTCAAACCCATAGAAGCAGAGGGAGAACTGTATTTGCCAGGCGCTGCAGGGAGGGATTAATAGGAAGGAATTAGCCAAAGGTTACAAAGCTTCAGTTATGCAAGAAGAATAAGTCCTAAACATCTACTGGATAGCATAGCACCTATTGTTAGAAATGCTGTATTGTACATTTTAACTATTTGCTGAGGGCAGATCTTATGTTAAGTGCTCTTATGACAAAAGACTACAAATAATAATAATAATAAATAAAGAAGGCAGGAGGAAACTTTTGTAGGTAATGAATGGGTTTATGGCATAGCTTGTGGTGATGGTTTTCACAAGTGTAACTTATCTCCAAATTCATCAAGTTGTACAGATTAAATATGTAAAGCTCCTTGTATGTCAGTCATTCCTCTGTAAAGTAGTTTAAAAAATAAAAAGGAAAATTAACTTTGTTTACTTTATGTTGAAGTACACTTTTGTTATAACGTTTTTAAAAATTATTAATATGGGACAAGTGCGCAGTGTCATGTGCCATATGACTAACTCCAAAAATCTAAATTCCCAGAGCATATGTGCCTGTGAAACAGCCAAAAGTATCAATTGCTGTAAGACCTGTGCTGTCCTAAATACCTGTAGGTGTCTGAATTACAGGAATCCTGCAACCATGACACAGCACATGTTTATGCTCTGTTCAGTGAAGGGTGGCAGGAGAGTGTCTGTGGGTCATCTGATAGCCTTCCTTTCTTTGCCCTGAACATTTTTGATAATTTCCCAGGACATCTCATTTGAGCCATTAGGGTACAAAAATTTCCCAGGAGCTCTTTCGTTCTTATATATCAAATAATAGAGATGAAATGCAAAGTTGGAGTAAAAAGCAGATTGGCATGATTGTAGGATAGAATAGGGGCCCTCTGACAACTCTTTTCAATAAGAAGACAATGGGATGAACTCTGGCAAGACCGCCCCACCCGCCCCGCAGTGAAAAGCTGCATGTTGAAAACATGCTGGTGAGATAATTTTATTCGTCACCACCATCTCAGTACCATGATCCATCATCAAAGAAATCATGATGGTGTTGATAAGAGCTACTGCAATAACACCACCTTGCATTTCCAAGAGGCCCATTTCTGAGCTGCTATTGTGCTATTTCTTCCCCCATTTAATGACACAGATGTCTACATCCAAATGCACCTGTGTTTAGAAACATAAGGTTCATTATGAGAACAGGGCCCTGAGCCCCTCCTGACCATTCCTCAGGCGGGAACAATGGCCACATACATATAGCCGCAGAGCCAACCAGCCCTGGAATTAACTTCCTCGATGGCAGATGTGTTCTTGGACTTCAAAATTCTAAACCAGTAAGAGCAAATTACAGGATTAAGGGATTTAATTCTCATTAGATGAGGAATGCATGCACATTGATTCTTTTCTGCTAGTGATGGGTAAACAATGGTTTTCATTTAAAACACAAATATCTCATTTAACAGAAAGGACGGGGAGGGCAGGGAATAGAATGTGTAAGTGATTCTCAAAAGAGTTGAAGGAGCTGAGGGGTCATCTCCCAGGGGTCTGGTTTCTTACAAAGCGAGAGTGAATTTCTTTCCATATCTGAAGCATTTAATTCAAGAGTTACGCAAACATCTTTTTGGCATCTAATCTGTATTAGGCATTGGGGCCATTCTTGGAGAATTTTTAGTATGGCGAAGAAGAAGAAACATTGGTTCCTCATCCATTTTGCTCATCTCCCTCAGCTGCCCTTAGCTTATTCTGTAGCATCAGTCCTCGGGGTGGTTGTTTGTGTTACCAGGACATGTGAATAATTTTGGTGAGACAGTTTCCAACACAATTCCTTTGCAAGTACAGAGAACTCAGAAACTAGGCATAGGCCGTCGTGAGTGGTAGGGTATGTATTCCTGGGTACCTGGGCTCAAGGTCTGTGCTTCCTCAGCAATTCAACAAATGTTTATTGAGTGCCTGCTAGATAGGAAGACCTGCCTGTATTCCAGGAAGGCAGACAGAGAGTCTGCAAGTAAATAATACAGAAAGTATCTGACAGTTGTAAGTGTGGTGAAGAGAATACAACTGGGTGATGTGACCAGGTGAATGGGAGACTCATTTAGCTAGGATGGTCTAGGAGGGCTTCTTTGAGGAAATAACATTTAAGCTGAAAACTGATTGACGAAAAGGAGCCAGACATGCAAAGAGGGAAAGGGAAAGAGATTCCAGGTAAGGGGAATTGATTATGCAAAGACCCTAAGAGAGGAACCCACTTGGCCTCTACATGACATAGAAAGAAGGTCAGTGCCGCTTGGATCAGAGTTGGTGTTAGAGAGATGACAAGATCTTATAGGGCCTTGTAGGCCCTGGTGTGGAATTTAGATTTTAATTTATTTTGGTGTTTCTTAAACTTCAGTGTTTGTTAAAACACAGACCAATGGAACAGGATACAGAATGCAGAAATAAGGCTGCACACTTACAACTATCTGATCTACAACAAAGCTGACAAAAACAAGCAGTGGGGAAAGGACTTCCTATTCCATAAATCGTACTGGGATAACTGGCTAGCTATATGCATAAGATTGATATTGAACCCCTTTCTTACATCATGTACAAAAATTAAGTTAAGATAGATTAAAGACTTAAATGTAAAACCGAGAACTACAAAAACCCTGGAAGACAACCTAGGCAGTACCCCTCTGGACATAGAAACAGGCAGAGAGTTCATGACAAAGATGACAAAAGCAATCACAATGAAACCAAACACTGACAAATAGGATCTGATTAAAGAGCTTCTGCACAGCAAAGGAAACCATCAACAGAGTAAACAGACAACCTACAGAATGGGAGAAAACGCAAACTATGTAGCTGACAAAGGTTTAGTATCCAGCCTCTATAAGGAACTTAAATTTACAAGAAAAAACAACCTCATTACAAGGACATGAATAGATACTTTTCAAAACAAGACATACACACAGCCAACAAGCATATGAAAAAAACTCAACATTACTGATCATTAGAGAAATGCAAATCAAAACCACAATGAGATACCATCTCTTACCAGTCAATGGCTATTATTAAAATGGCAAAAAATAACAGATGCTAGCTAGGTTGTAGAGAAAAAAGAATGCTTATACACTCTTGGTGAGAGTGTAAATTAGTTCAACCATTGTAGAAGACAGTGTGACAATTCTTCAAAAACCTAAAAACAGAAATACCATTTGACCCAGCAATCCTATTACTGGATATATACCCAAAGGAATGTAAATTGCTCTATCATAAAGAAAACACACGTACATGCATGTTCACTGCAGCATTATTCACAATAGAAAAGACATGGAATCAATCTAAATGCCCATCAATGGTAGACTGAATAAAGAAAATGTGGTACATACACACCATGGAATACTATGCAGCCATGAAAAAGAATGGAGTCATGTTCTTTGCAAGAACACAAATGAAGCTAGAGGCCATTATCCTTAGCAAACTAATGCATGAACAGAAAACCAAAACATTTTCTCCCTTATAAGTGGGAACTAAATGACGAGAACACATTACACAACAGACACAGGGGCCTATTAGAAGGTGGAGGGTGGGAGAAGGGAGAGGATAAGGAAAAATAACTAGTGTATACTAGGCTTAAAACCTGGGTGACAAAATACTCTGTAAAACAAACCCCCATGACACAAGTTTACCTTTACAGGCTGTAGCCTGTTTCATTCACTGAGCTTGCATTGGGCTTGCTGAAGCCTCACTCTTATGTCCTTAATATATGCCTGTCAGTGGGAAGGCTCAGCTAGCAAAGAGGAAGAGAGAGACGGAGCTGATCAATACTGCACGGCTGAGGATTCTGAGAGTGTAGTCCTTCCACCCTTTTGTGTAACTGCGTTAACTTCTTACCCATCTCTTTTCCTTTGCTTCTGACTAATGGTTTTAAATTGAGTTAATAAACTGTGTCACTCAAGGATATTCATTTGGTTTTGTCCAAATTGGTTGGACATTAATTTGTGTCCAAATTCGGTTGGACATTAATTTGTGAGTCTTTCTGTTATGTGACCACTGGGGGTCTACTTGGAGGCCACTATCTAGATAAACTTCTTGTGCAACCTTACAAACTGTCACATATCAGAGAGCAAGAGAGGAAGAAGGCCACCTCCCTGAGATCCAGATGACATGGAGTTTGTTCTCAGTGCATCAATCTTGTGAGTCAACGGCACTAACTTTAAAGACTTCCTCTTTTGCTCATATTTACCAAACAATGTCCTTGTATTCAAGGACTGCTAATCTGAAATCTGATGAATATATAATATTCATTTGTATTGATTATCCCAAAAAACACATCAGTGAACCACTTACACAAAGAAGGTAGCTACAACTCCAACAATGCAAATGTGGAGTGAATCTATTTCCTTAAGAACTAGTGTAACTGTGACAACTTAAAAGAAAATGCTGAATTCAGAAAAAAGCAAAAGCAAAACCAAAAGGAAATAAAACCACTTATAATCAAACCTGGTTGAAAGTAAATGTTCAAGGAAGACTTACTCAAGGAGGCTGAGGCAAGAGGATCGCTGGAGCCCAGAAGGTTGAAGCTGCAGTGAGCCACAAGAGTGCCACTGCACTCTAGCCTGGGTGACAGAGGGAAACCCTGTCTCAAAAAAAAAAAAAAAAAAAAAAAAAAGAAAGAAAGAAAGAAAAAGAAAGACTTGTTCCTTACTAAGAACCAAAGTGCCAAAAGAGGAGAATAATGTTAAGGGTTGGACCTAACTGCTCTCCTCTCTCTATCGCCACCCTTTGAACCTCTTCTTTAGGAATGTATTGATAAAATTTTACAAAAATACAAGATTTGACCTTATTTCACATGCCCTCAAAAACCTATAGAAAACCCAAACCAAAATATTTTATGTAACATATAAATACTAATAAAATGCTTACAAAATAGTTCAGCAAAGGAGAGGAAGTCAGAGAATTCAAGAAAGAAAAAACAAAATGTTATCCTAGTGATGAGAGGCTCTTGGCACTTAAAATTTTCCATTTGAAATTTTATTCTCCCACTGTGGATTCTGAGAGCTGTCTAACACTTTTGAACAGATTCTAGGTTGGAAAGCAAGGAAAAAAAGTTTTCCATTCAAAGTTCCCACCTTTCAAATCTATTTCCATTTCTTCATTTGGCACAGCCAATATTGGATCTGGGTCTTAGTTCCACAACCATCTGGGGGAGTCATTTGGCCAAAATGAGAGGGTTAGCAAATTTTTCCCAGATAATTTATATTACATATTATGTGGCAATTTTGTCAATGTTTTAAAAATACATTTTAAAAGGGACTAGTAATATAAAGTCAAGTACTTAGCAGTCATATTAATTTTTACTCATGAAAACTTATGTGCTTTTACATGTCATCTTGCTATTTTATCCTCAACGCAACGCTGTTCAGAAGGTAAAATAGGATAATGTATAATGCCAGGAACTCTTATCTGAGAGATGCTTGAATAGTGCTTTCATCCAAGGGAAGAACATGCCTTCCTTACTCATGTCTTTCTCCATGTTCTGCCAAACTTCATGAGCTGGGTACACAGATGCCATCTAATGCAGTACAGGAGGGGCCATCAATGCATCCACCTTAACTCATTCAGGGGCCCCATCGCTGCCATGTGTGAGTCCCAGCAGTAAGAGTGAATGATGCTGTCAAACAAGAGCCAACATTCAGGACGACTGTCATTGCACCCTAACATCTAGAGTCTTGGTGGCTCAGCTGCAATTAGGTTGAGAAATAATATGCCTCCCACCCCACAGATGGACACAAGCTTCTCTGCAGCTCATGCCAGATGATGGCCAGGACTCTCCTATCAAAATAAATGGACATCAAAATCCCTTTCCAGGAGGAGCATGAGACGTGGGATTACTGATAAGGAAATGCAAGATAGTCAAGGATCTTCAGACAATCATGTTCTGGGAAGCTTGAGGTCATGGTAAGAGCTTAGAATGGGGACTTTGAGAATTGACCGCAAATCCTGCTCCATTACAGACAAGGTTTTGACTTTGGAAGAATCTCGAAATGGAGAATTTGGGCCAGGCAATTTCCAAAGTCCTTTCCAATTTCATCTCAAAAAACAGAATCACTGAAAACTGAATTTGTTCTGCAACGTGCAGTTGACATAACAGGAATTGTTACTGCCTCAACAAAACACCATACTTCTACTTTTAAAATAGAATGGAATATAACCAGATTACCATGACAAAAACTGGTCATAGCCATCCTAACACAACCAGACTAGATGCATGAAGTGCTGCAGCAAGGAAGGAAGCCATAGGATCAAAAGAATTAACAGACGTCCTGACCTACAAATTCACAGTGTGGAGACTGCCACTGTGAGGAGGCGAATTAGCTGCTCTGGGCTTCAGTCTGAGAAGGAGAACAACAGAGCCATTCTCTTGAGTGGGACATCAGGATCCCAGACAGGGGCGGTCATGCCAACATAGCACAGAAAATCTCATTTGGATAAATGATTAATTTCATCCATGAGAGAGAAAAGAGATTTGGGGCATTTGACTCCTGGGCATATTTGGGTGGAAGGAGACTGTACAGTGATAAATGAACAATTGCCAAACTTGCAACTAAAACATGCATTCTTTTTAATAGCTTCCTGTATTGCTGAATCTGGTGGGGGAACCAGTGCTGATGGAAGCATATTTCTCATCCAAATGTATATAGTATCCTCTCTCACTTTGCAGTTTCTACAAAGTCCCTTGGGAATCAAGCTTGGCATTGTGACTTGGGCTGGCTGCACTTGGCTGGGGAACAATTCTGGAACCAATATGTCAGTTGTCCAACACCAAGGGTGCTGTCAGCACTCTGAAGATAGCAACCCTAATCATATTTGTTTTGGCCTGTCAGCCTCAAGGGCAGATGGTTGTCATGCTGACTGAGAGAGAGGTATTGTGATGGGAGCCAAAGCTAGCCAGTAAAGGACCTTGAGAGGCTTCCACACAAAATGACTATTTCTAGAAACTTTCTAGACATTTCTAGAAACAAATGAGGAAGCAATCCAAGGATCAAAAGTTTTCTTAAATTCACGGTGCAGCAGGACTCAGGTTTGAATGGAGGCCAATGGGAATGTGATGTAACGGGCTCCCTCTTGGGTAGAGGTAGCTTCACGACCCTCACCTTGGAAAATTTGATCCTATCCCCTCATATCATGGGGATTCGCCTGGTCGATGTGGCTTTGGGGCATGGTCAACTTCTCTTGCATAAGAGTTAGGGGGAAAACCTTCATGAGGGGTCCACAGAGTGTCACAGATGACCCTGAAGTTGCTGGACTTGGTACAGGCTTTTCCTGAGAATTCAGTAGCTCCCAAGAGAAAGAGTGAGCTGGGGTTCCACAGGGCCACAATTCCTGATGGGAGCAATTCTACTTTTTCACATTCTTGATGAGCTCCTCTTTGGAGGAATTACTCCTTGTTATGAGATGCAAGTCAGAAAATATCTGTTGGGCACCTGTTGGGCACCTATTTGGCACCCAGCATTATGGGATGACAGGATCCTCAAGGATCTCACCACCTAATCATGAACTTGAAATCCAATTAGGGGCTCACATGCTAATCACATCATCCTACTACAACATGGGAATGTTAGTGGACCACTTAATGACACTCATAAATGAATATATTGCCATTTCTAGTAGTACTTTTATTTTCTAGCTTAGCTCCTAACCTTATATATATGAGATTTCTAGGGCTGCCATACCTAATTTCCACAAATTGTGTGCCTTAAAATAACAGAAAGGTATTCTCCCACAGTTCTGGAGGCCAGAAGTCTGAAATCAAGGTGCTGGCAGGGTGTCACTTCCTCTAGATTATTAGGAAATATTGTGACTCCTTCAGCATATGACAGCTGCCAACATTCCTTGGCTTTTGGCTCCATCACTCCAGTCTCTGCCTCTGTGGCCACATTGCTTCCTCCTCTTCTCCTATCTGTGTCTGTCTTGGGAAAATATATGTGATTGCATTTAGGGGTAATTCAGAATACCTTTTCTCATGATCTTTAATGTGATCACATTGGCAAAGACCCTTTTTCCAAATGCAGTCCATTTAGATGTTCTAGGAATTAGGACCTGGACTTACTCTTTTGGAGACAACTACCTAGCCCACTACATCTTATATTTTATAGTTTTCAAAGAGATCTCACATGCACCATTTTATTTTACACCTTAATATATTTACAATCCTAGAGCTTGAAAAAAGTAATCCAACTTTGAAGTCTTTCCTCACTTTGATTTTAAAATATAATTTTCACAACTCTATGGCTCACCAGCCTTTTACTTGCCCTAAAAGATGGGAGACAGCCCCATTTATGCTGACCTTTGTCATCTCCTTCCTCTCCACGTCGATAAATACTTTCAGTTCTTTTTGATCTCCCTTCTCTCATTACAGCCCTTTATAACTGAGCAGAGTGGGACTAGCACAGAGAAGCACAGGACACACAATTTAATGCGTGTTTCCTGCTATTAGCTGCCAAGCCGACTATGAAGTGTTTTTTAGCCTCTGGCCTCTAGCTCTTCTCAAGATCTGTTAATGAACATATTAGCTTTCCATAGCTGCCACAAATGACCATAAATTTAGTGGCTTAAAATAATACAAAGTTATTATTTTATAGTTCTGTTGGTCCGAAGTCTGACATGGGTCTCACTGGGCTAAAATCGAGGTTTCAGAGGGGCTACTTCCCTTTCTGAAGTCCAATGTGGGGAGAATCCATGACCTTTTCCAGCCCCTAGAGGCAGCCCACATTCCTTCATTGGCTTGTGGCCCCTCCCTCCAGTTTCAAAGCCAGTGAGGTTGTATCTCATCTGGATAATCCAGATGAGCCCAGTCTAATCTGAAGGACTGTACGTTTACTCACATTGGTAAAGTCCCCTGTGCCATGTAAGGTGACACATTCACAGGCTCAGGGATTAGAGTGAGGGCCTTCACAATGGGTGGGCACTAGGCCAAGCTGACAGAGAGTGCAAATACAGCTCAGCACGACACATCCGCTTGGGATACTTCACCTCTAGACCATTGAAAAATGGCCTCAGCCAAAGGCCAGGGCAAGAGGACCGGCATCGGAAAGTCCACAACGAGAAAAGCGGCAACGCCACCTTGAGCACTGGCTCTGGCTCATGGTGATGCTTGCTTAGGTTCCCTCCCTTTCCTCCCCCTTCTGTGCCTTTATTTCCCTTTTCCTTCTTGCCTCCTCTTTCCTCTGTCCCCTAAGCTGAAAGGCGCCGGGAAATATTTCCTGTGAAGGTTTGCCTATTTCTTGTCCTTGAGATACAAACGTGGCTTCCCTCGGCCCAGCTCGTCCTTTATGGATTCCTGCACTTGCCCACATTCCTCTGCCCAGCCGGGGCGAGGCGGGTGAACCTCGGCTTCTCCTTGCTCATCTCTCACCCTTTCATCATGTGGGCGAACAGAGGCTTCCTTAAGGGCCATGAAACATCCTAGAAGAACAGGCCATTGTGTGTTATCAATGGAGGCTTCAGAAACCTCTGGGTCAGGGTTTTTAAAAAAAATTTTTAATAGGGAGGTGGGGAGTTTCTGTCTCAATCAGACAATGAGGACATTATCTTTATTTAAGAGAGAGAGAGATCACAATCAAATCTGAGACACTGCTTACAGCTTTATCCTCCTCTCTGCTGTACGTTGAGCACTCATCCTCTGCGGATCCCAAACAATGGAAAAGGGAAGGAAAAATAAAAGTGAAAAGTAAATTCTGTTCCCACAAAGCAGATTTTACTTTTAAATATGTTCTTTATCTTCATTTTTCACACACACACACGCAAATAATGCAGGTAAGGTTTTGATATAACTACGCTCTCAGAATACCTCTTATATGAAATTAATTATAGGAGTCGGGGCGCCAGGGGAGGGGGAGAGGGAGGGGAAAAGGGGAGACAGTGCACACGGCGTGGCCGCCATCTTGTTTGTGCGCCAGCTTCGCGCGTGCTCCGTTCTCCAGGACTCACGCTTCCCCTTCCTCTCCGCGGTACCTAAGCCTCTGCAGTGCCCGACTCCGCAGGAGCGCCGCGGCGGCTCCTGCTCTTCCTGGACTCCCTGAAGAGGCGTTTGTCGAAATGTCCACAGAAGGAGGATTTGGTGGTACTAGCAACAGTGATGCCCAGCAAAGCCTAAAGTCCTTCTGGCCTCGGGTCATGGAAGAAATCCGGAATTTAGCAGTGAAAGATTTCCGAGTGCAGGAACTCCCACTGGCTCATATTAAGAAGATTATGAAACTGGATGAAGATGTGAAGATGATCAGTGCAGAGGCCCCTGTGCTCTTTGCCAGGGCAGCCCAGATTTTTATCACAGGGTTGACTCTTCGAGCCTGGATTCACACAGAGGATAACAAGTGCCGGACTCTACAGAGAAATGATATCGCCATGGCAATTACAAAATTTGATCAATTTGATTTTCTCATCGATATTGTTCTAAGAGATGAACTGAAACCTCCAAAGTGTCAGGAGGAGGTGCTGCAGTCTGTAACTCCTGCTGAGCCAGTCCAGTACTATTTCACACTGGCTCAGCAGCCCACCGCCGTCCAAGTCCAGGGGCAGCAGTAAGGCCAGCCCACCGCCAGCTCCATGACCACCATCCAGCCTGGGCAGATCATCATCGCACAGCCTCAGCAGGGCCAGACCACGCCCGTGACAACGCAGGTTGGAGAAGGTCAGCAGGTGCAGATTGTCCAGGCCCAGGCACAGGGTCAAGCCCAATAGGCCCAGAGTGGTACTGGATGGACCGTGCAGGTGATGCAGCAGATCCTCACTAACACAGGAGAGATCTAGCAGATCCCAGTGCAGCTGAAAGTTGGCCAGCTGCAGTGTATCGGCTTAGCCCGGTCTGTATCAGGCACCCGAGTTCTGCAGGGACAGATCCAGACACTTGCCACCAGCGCTCAACCGATTACACAGGCAGAGGTCCAGCAAAGACAGCAGTAGTTCAGCCAGTTCACAGATGGACAGCAGCTCTACCAGATCTAGCAAGGAACCATACCTGCGGGCCAGGACCTGCCCAGCCCATGTTTATCCAGTCAGTCAACCAGCCCTCCGATGGGCAGGCCCCCCAGGTGACTGGCGACTGAGGGCCTGAGCTGGCAAGGCCAAGGACACTCAACACAATTTTTGCCATACATCCGCAGGTCATGAGCACTGCCTCCCTCCCCAGAGGACCCGGCGGACCTCAGCGCCTCCTGCAGGCTAGGACACTGGTGCACTAGGCCCCATGCCTGGGGGCCGAGATTCTCCAACAGAAAGATGCAATATTTTTTGTTTCCTTTTTTTCCCCAAGGAATCAATATTTCAATATGTTGAGCTGTGTGTCCAATGCTGTGAAATTAAAATATTAAATCACATATTTGTGGCATTTTCTTGAAGAGTGCGACTGAAGAAATATTTCTCCTTTTGTTTTTTTTGTTTTGTTTTGTTTCTTACCGCCACTTCTTTTTAGAAGCAAATCTCCCCGTGGGTGTACGATATTTCTTGACCGTTGGAAAAGCTGCTCCCCGCAATATTTGCCATGTTGTCCTACCCTCAGATTGAATTAGGTCAATATGTGTAGCTGCTTTTTCACTAGTGGTCCTCTCCCCATCCCTTGCTGTTACCCCAGAGCTCTGTGTATTTGCATCCAGAGGCCATGGAAACACTCCTTGCATTTAAGAGACAGATTTATTCCCCATGGAGAGTGGGTGGGTTCATTGCCACACTCTTTTCTCCCAGGGACCCGGGACACTAGGACTTCATGCGTTTGCTGCCCACCTCCTCTTTATTTTTTAAATGCATTAAAAACTGTGCTAGTCCCCTTTCCATGGTCTTCAAACTGCATGAAATGCAATAAATCTATTTTAGATTTAAAAAAGAAATTAATGATAAGACCTTATCTTACTCAAAAGTTAGCCCTTAGATTTACTAACACAATAAGAGTTGCAAAATAGACATATGGTTTCAGAAACATACATGCAACTGATTGTTTTTGATTATAAATTTTCTTACTTCCTTAATGATAGGAGTGGAAATGTGGATTTAGCTATCCTGTGGATAGCCACTGCAAAGGTGAATTTAGCCCATGGTTTGATGATTGGACTGTATTCCTTTCTTTATTCATCTGAACATTTCAACCAGATGGAAGCACTGTGCTAGATGTTGGGGACAAAATGATGACTAGGCCCATCTCGGCTTTGAGAGTTTCACAGTTAATAATTTCCAAATAATGAAGTAAAGACAAAGAAAGAGAAATCACAGGGCCCCATGAGAGAAAGAGAAGAACATAAAACTTAGCTTGAATGTGAAAAAACGTCAGGGAGGAAGGGATATCCAAGCCGTGTTTTAAAAATCAGCAGAATTTCCCGAAGGTGAATAGAGAGTAAGAGTGGGGGCTGAGAAGGTGAGCAAAAGGGGAGATGGAAAGGAAGAGCAAGAATGAGAGCGGGGACATCGCTTGAAAAGAACCTCAAAATGCTAGGTGTTCCTCAAGCACTGCATTAGAGGCCAGCCCGAGAGGGACGTGCGGGGCTGTTGTGCATGTCAGGTTTGTTGTCTGTGCCGCATCTTCTCCCCCTGATTCTGGTAATGGCATCCTGGTTTTCTTTGGGGGAATTACTCCTGCTCTAACTTTTTTATGGTTGGGGATAGGGCTCTACCTAACTCAGGGCTCCAAAGATGAGCACATGACCCATGGCTGGCTGCTCAGAACATCCCCTCATTTTTGATACTACTAATGGGTTCAACAAGAGGCAAACGCTCAATGGATTACATAGAATGAGTAACACTAGCTGTTGCAACAGTCTCTAAATCTCAGCGGCTGGTTTCCCCCTCACAAAAACAAACAAACAAAACATCGTGCACACTCCTGATCAGGTGGTTCTTCAGTATGGCTTCCTCCAAGTGGTGACTCAGGGATCTAGGCTCATTTCATCTAATGGCGCTGTCACCTGCTGAATGTTCTATGCCCAGACAATGAATGAAGAAGTGAATGTGGAGTGGGTCCAGGTCTGGAGGAGATGGTCTTTATTTTTACTTACATTTCCCTGCCTGGCACTGTGCACATGACCAGACGTAGATGCAAGGAACCTGGGAAATGTGCTTAGCTGTGTGCTCCAGAGGAAAAGGAAACAGTTTGGGGAGCACATTCTATTGAATGACGCTTCCACACTCAAGCGGGGCTAATAAGAGTCAATGAGCCCAAGTCTTGGGGTCATTCTTTCCTGAAATAAATGGAAAAAGAGTTTTAGGGAGGCAGAGGTGACAAGGAAAAAGTCTGGTGATGTGGTAGAACCGTGTCTGGTGCTTTGGTGAGCTTCTGCGCACCGAGCCAGAAGAACTCACCCGAGAAAGAAAGCACCATGAAAACAAAAGATAAGAGAAAAAGAGGGTCCAGGGTAAGGCAGGCAAGATGCCTACAGTGCAAATTTAAGAAGGCAAGCCTGTGTACATGGGCTCTGTCTCTCAGGGCCCTGCTAGAGCAGAGTCAGTACTTGCATGACCTGCTGCCTCAAATCTTGCACCCCAGGCACAAAGATTGCCCAGACCTCACCTTGAGACAGAGAAAATCTTGGGAGTATTATTGAACTCCTGGATCCATCTGAAACCAGACCCATGCACTGGAAAATTCAGCCACATGAACCAATAAACATACTTTTAAGCTAAAGCTTTTTAAGTTAGGTTTTTGTGCCTTGCTACCAACAGAATTCTGATAAATATGCGTTAGTGCCATGGAGAATCTGTGAAACGTTTTAAGCAGAAGAGTAGTAGAGAGGGGCCAACATAGTTAACCCAATCTACGTGTAGCACATCCTGCCATTCTCACCGAAAACGGGCACTCATCTTGCCTCCATGAAGGTTTTTCTCCGCATAAATTGTGTTAATCTTGCCATCAGGATTCACATCTGAACGCAAATTCAAAAGCTTTCTCTAAATCAAAATAGCCTTTATAAGACTGTATTGGATGCTTTTGCCTTTCCTGCTTTTAGCTGAAAGTTTTTGAAGCTGGTACTGCAAGCAAAGGCCTTTCTGTAGCTTTTCTGGCCCCTCCAGGACCAATAAAAACTTGAAATCTTGCAGCAGGAAAATATGCTCCAAGTTAGCACTGAGTCTTAAGGAAGTGAGTAAGTGAAACGAGTGTTTGCTTTTTGGGATTGAATTTGATGCTGGGTAAGAACCAGAAAGTATACATAGTGTATTTGGGGCACTGCCAATGTTAATCCCATAGGTGGCCCCAGTGGGGCAGTGGTGAACGCTACCTTGGAGTCCAGAAATTGAAATAGAATCCACTGTCACTGTAAACTATTTCCTGAGACAGTGATTGTCATTACCAACATTCCCTCTTCTGCTGTTTGTGAATCTCAAGGTTTAGATCAAAGTAACACTGGCTGCAATGGATATAAATAGCACAGTGGGCCATTTTACAGCCACTCTGTGGCCACACGGGGGCTAACTAGGGAGTGGGTAGGCAGGGAATGGTGATGTAATGACTCTCGATTATTATGCAGATCAATTTCTTTTTACACCGAACAGATATGTCCTAGAATATTATGATACATGCTGTCTTCTTATTATCAAATACCAACGTGTTTCTTTCTGTCAATGGTTTCGTAATTTCCAAGAGAGAGAAAGCAGACATTTCCCTTGAAGCTGTTCCTCCTGATAAGTATCCCAGATCATCTCAGGAATTTCCATTTGTCTTATCTTTTCAGCAATACTGCCAGGAAAAATGTCAGACTTTTCATTTAAAGAAGCCAGAAGGTATTTGAGTTCACATAAAAGACGAGCAATATTTTGGTTGGTTTTTCTTTTTTTAATCTCACTATTAATTTCAGTTGTAAACTGCCCTATAAGTTAAATGGTAATTTTCTTTTTTTAATTTTATTTTATTGTTATTATACTTTAAGTTTTAGGGTACATGTGCACAATGTGCAGGTTTGTTACATATGTATCCATGTGCCATGTTGGTGTGCTGCACCCATTAACTCGTCATTTAGCATTAGGTATATCTCCTAATGGATTCCTCCCCCCTCCCCACACTCCACAACAGTCCCCTGTTAAATGGTAATTTTCCTTCAATCTTTTTATTTGGTCACCAAGTAATCTCTGAATAGATTTGAGAATGGATATTAGGAGGCTTGGATCTCCTGTCTTAGGGAAAATCCCTTAAGGGATCTATTTCTCACGTGCTCCTGCAGACAAACAGAAATAAAGCCATGTGACATTGTTGCCTGACAGTTTTATTTAAAGGTGAGTCTTCTTAAATTGATATTAACATGTATCTTCGTATTAGTCCACCTTCATACTGCTATGAAGAAATACTCGAGACTGAGCGATTTAAAAAGAAAATGAAGTTTAATGGATTCACAGTTCCACATGGCTGAGGAGGCCTCACAATCATGGTGGAAGGCAAAGGAGGAGCAAAGGCATGTCTTACATGGTGGCAGCCAAGAAAGCATGTGGAGGGGAGCTGCCCTTTATAAAACCATCATGCCTCATGCCATCATGCCTCACGAGACTTATTTACTATCGCAGGAACAACATGGGAAAAACTTGCCCTCATAATTCAATTACCACCTACCAGGCCCCTCCCATGACACCTGGGGATTATGGGAGCTACAATTCAAGACGAGATTTGGATGGGGACATAGCCAAAACATATCAATCTTCTACCCTAAAAATTGCCTATTACAGATTTCCCTTCTTCTTAGACTGTTCCATGAGCCTTTTTGGAGCTGAGCCACTCTCTCCTTTTAAGAGTAGTCTTTTTGTTCACTGACGTAGATCCAAAAGCTTTTTGCTTTGCATTATTTTTAATCATTATAATTCACCTGGGGATCCCTTGAAATGCTTTAATGAAGACATAATGAGCAGTTATATGCTTAAAAACACCGAACTAGAAGTCTATGCTAAACATAAGGCTCTCTTGTCATTAGTCTAGGTATTTACCTCAGCTTATCTCTTTGTTATTTTACCCAAAATACTACTTGTTCTAATGGAGTCTATCTGCATTCTAGAATCAGACAGAATTCCTTCTCCTTGACTGCAGTGATCAGGGCTTGGAAGAGCAGACTAGCAAGGATAATGAGCCCATTTTGGGATGCTGTCAAGTAGCGTTCCTTCACACAAATCCCCAACTATTTTGCAAGGTGATTTGGAAAAGAGGTGTTTACCCCATTTGGAATGGCTTTCTTTCTTTCTTTTTTTAAATTATTGATATTTTATTTTATTATTTTTTTACTTCCACCTTTTAAGTGCATGTGCAGATTTGTTATGCAGGTAAATGTGTGCAGTGGTGGTTTGCTGCACAGATCATCTTATCACCCAGGTATTAAGCCCAGCATCCACTAGCTATTCTTCCTGATGCTCTCTCCTTCCACCCACCCTGCCCTCCGACAGGCCCCAGTGTGTGTTGTTTCCCCCCATGTGTCTATGTGTTCTCATCATTTAGCTTCCACTTATAAGTGGGAACATGAAATATTTGATTTTCTGTTCCTGTGTTAGTTTGCTAAGGATCATGCCCTCCAGCTCCATCCATGTTCCTGCAAAGGACATGATCTCATTCCTTTTTATGGCTGCGTAGTGTTCCATGGTGCATATGTACCACATTTGCTTTATCCAGTCTATCACTGATGGACATTTAGGTTGATTCCATGTCTCTGCTATTGTGAATAGTGCTGCAATGAATGTACATGTGCATGTGCCTTTCTGACAGAATGATTTATATTTTGGTGGGTATGTACCCGGCAATGAGATTGCTGAGTTGAATGGTATTTCTGCCTCTAGGTCTTTCAGGAATTCCCATACTGTCTTCCACAATGGTTGAACTAATTTACCATCCCACCAGCAGTGTAAAAGCATTCCTTTTTCTCTACAACCTCGCCAGCACCTGTTTTTTTTTTTTTTTTTGACTTTTTAATATTAATAATGGCCATGCAATGGCTTTCTTCTTTCCTTTGGATTATTTAAAGCCCGCTTGTCTTGTCATATAAAACAGAATTCTAGACTCCTGTCAATCATTCATTCACTGATTTATCAAATATTTATGAAGCTCCTACTATGGGCCATGCCTTATTCTAGGCACGTGGGAAACATTGTTGAACAAAATCAATCAAGTCATCTGCCCTCCTGATGCTTATATTCCTGCTTTGAGTCCACATGGGTCTTGCTTTCTCTGAAATACTCCGACATTCATTGCCGAGAAGAACTGGATTCTTACCTATATACCCTGATGGCTGGTGTCCTAATTGTTTCACAAGATAGACTCACAGGGTCATGTTAAATGAACAGGCTTTGGAATCCACTGGCCTGTGTCACATCTCACCTTGATGAAGCACTAGCTTGAGCAAAGACCAGAACTCTCTAGGCCTCATTGCCCTCATTTGGAGGTGGCAAAAATAAAACCACCCAGTTCACAGAGTTCTTGAGGATCGTATTAGAGTTCCACATGCCATACTCAGCCCTGTGGCACACTGAAGTATGCATTGCATATTATTATTTTGTCTTGAATGTGAAACTACAGACTCAAGTAGTCAAGAAATACCTTTAAAATTGCTTCAAACTGACCTCATCCTCCTTCACTGGGCAGGCTGGAAAATCATTTTGAGTCACTCCTGTGACTTCTCCTTCTCTCTTTATTTTTTAAAAATCTGAGAGCCTTGTGTTTGGCATTCAGAGGCAGAAAAGGGTCTGTGATTTCCAGATGCAAAAGGGTCTGTGTGGCAGATCTCTGCTTTTGGGCCATGCATGAGGCTGAATCTTCAGTGCTTGGGCTCCAGCCTCCCTAGGAGCCCAGTGCCACCACATTACCTCAGAGGCTCTGCAAACTCACTAGGGTGCTTCCAGAGACAGGCCTGTAGGTCCCTGTTTTGCCAACAACTTTGGAACTTTACCCACTTCCTGGTCTGGGGTAAGCCTGTGCTTCCATCTTTTTGCCCTGAAAGATAAGACTCCTTATAGTCCTTTGTATCAAGGACACCCAGAAAATTTCAGTCTGTCCAGGCTTTCACAAAGGCAAGAGAGTTGAATTGCCAACCTCGAAAAGCTTCAGGTTCCTACCATACCACAAACCTCCCTGATGCAAAAGAGTTTACAGGTAGGAAGAGACCTGGAAACAAGCAGGCCTGGGGAGGAAGACTATACTCTATAGACACAATATCCTTTATAAAAATGGATATCTCCATACAATTTCCTACAACATGGAAATATTCTATGCAGTTGGGACCACGTCTTGTGCTGTTGTGATATTGCTTACATCACCTGACAGACATAGCCATAAACACAACGAATAGATTTGAAATGCAGGCACAAGGCCTATTCAGTGCGTGGGGAGGTCAGGTTGAAATAGTTGAAATGGACATGACTTACTTCCAGGATTTTGATTTATGAACCATAGATCCAGGAAACCTCCATGTCCCGCAGTTCACTCCAGATGGCATTCCCTGAAAGGTGTCTGTCTTGGATCTTGTTCATGGAGGGGGAGTTACTAACAACAGCCAGGAAGACCAGTTCATTTCACAACAGGGTCTTTGTCACCTGGACTCTGAGGCTATTGTTAGCTCTATGTCTCTCTCCCTTTTACTTTTATGCAAATGTTATAAATAAACTATAATACTCATCTTGTGAGATGCCCAGTTCCATTTCCTGATCCTTGGGACACACAGTGCCAGCTCTGATGGTAGCATAGTTTCTATGCTCTTTCAAACTCAGTAGTCACAATTGTTTCTCTTTGAACAATTTGCATTCAGTCTTAATAGAAAGGTGTCAGACTTTATTTCGGAGAACCATCCAAGAAAAAGCAGAAACACACTCAGAAATATTTGTTCAGAGACAATGGAAAAGCAAAATACATATTATTAAGGGTCTGATGTTTATCAAATGACTTCTCCTTCAGCAAATTATGAAGTGCACAGACGTAAGATCCATTTATGTTTTTCTTTTTCTTTTCTTTTTTTTTTTTTTTTTAAGACGGAGTTTCACTCTTGTTGCCCAGACTGGAGTGCAATGGCATGACCTTGGCTCACTGCAACCTCTGCCTCCTGGGTTCAAGTGATTCTCCTGCCTCAGCCTCCTGAGTAGCTGGGATTATAGGTGCTGCCACCACGCCTGGCTAATTTTTTGTATTTTTAGTAGAAACCGGGTTTCACCATGTTGGCCAGGCTGGTCTCAAAGAGCTGACTTCAGGTGATCCACCTCCCTCGGCCTCCCAACGTGCAGGGATTACAGGCATCAGCCACCGTGCCCAGCCCCATTTATGTTTTGAAGTGAATATTTTGGAGAAAAACACATGGAGGAATAAAATTCATTTTGATGATCACTGCAGTGGTAAAGAGCACAGACTCTGTGAGCAGATGGCTACATTCGAATCACAACTCCTGCACTCATTATCCCTATGACCCTAGGAGAGTTACTTAGCTTCTCCAGGACTCCACTTCCTCACGCGTGAAAATATATATAACAATAGATTTGCAATGAGTATTGTAGGGGTGCTGGCACCCCACTCAACCTCCTATGGCATACCTTCTCCCTGTGAACACTTATGTCTTCTTACCCCAGTCTCCCTACTTGTCTTTGCAGGGACTTGCTGGCCACCAAGTCACATTCAGCACATGAGCGAGGCAGACTGGAGTGCTAGGAAGTCATGGCCCATGGGAGCAGGACTTCTTACCAACAAAACGAGAAGTGGGTAAGTAAGTGCTGCAGCCTTCTGGCCCCTGTGGGGAGTTGGGGGGCAGCTCTGAGACTCTACATCCTCTCTCAGAGGTTCCCAATGGAATGGGGGACTGGCTGCCCACAGCAGGAACTGTTCATGAACGTGCCCTGTACTGGCTTCCATCCCTCCACGCTGTCACCACTCCAACCTTGCTAGCACTCCTTGGAATCACCTCCCAAGCAAAATTCTGGTCCCTGGGAAACACAATCTAAAACAACTATAGAGTAACGTAATGTTATAAAATGCTCTGCACTTTTCACTAAGTCACAGTAAGTATTAGGTAAATATTGGTCAAACGAAAAAAAAAAGGCAAAGTATAAGTTATTTTTACCAGCCTGAGATAGTCAAAACATAGGATAACATGCTTTACTGGCTTGGATTTGACAGGAAATCCTGGACCAAGAAAAAGTAACATTTAAGAAAAAGAGTATCTGGTGACATAAGATTAATAGTACTTTATTTATTTATTTATTTATTTAATTTATTTATTTGTTTAGAGACAGGGTCTCTGTCACCCAGGCTGGAGTGCAGTGGCACCATCTCAGCTCACTGTAGCCTCTGCCTCCTAGGCTCAAGCAATCTTCCTACCTCAGCCTCCCCAGTAGCTAGGACCAAAGATGTGCATCACCACTCCTGGCTAATTTTTGTATTTTTAGTAGAGACAGGATTTTGCCATGTTGCCCAGGCTGGTCTCAAACTCCTGAGCTCAAGTGATCCACCCGCCTTGGCCTCCCAAAGTGCTGGGATTTCAGGTGTGAGCCACTGTGCTTGGCCAATTACCATTTTTTTTTTTTGAGTGCCTACTATGTGCAGAACAAAAACTTTAGCAAAGATTATTGATGAGCCTTAAAATTTCACCTCCAATTTGCCAAATTTCCTAACATTTACATATACTCATACAAATTTATACACCCATGTACATACATCTATTTGCATATACACAGCACCCACACTCACGCCATGCTATTCACGCATACACAGAAATATTTATGTACATTCATCAATGGGCAATGACTGGAAAGGCCATGGCCAAAGGCAGGATAACTTTCTGTAATAGGCAAGACTGATATTGGGCTGGTATGGTGGAGCCCTAACCTGTATTTAAATACTGCAGTACCTCCAAACTGGTTGGTAAGTAATCTCTGCCCTTTACATTCAACTATTGCAATACTTACCAACATTTCACGAGCAGAAAGGGTAGTAGTAAATTTTCAGTATGGAAGTGCTTCAGTCCTAAGTCCAAAATTAATTGGCTTAGATATTCAATTAGAGCAGATTTGTTAGTATTATCATAAAATTCATCTTCAATTGAGCAGCACAATTTTATAAAGTGACCAGGCAACTCTCCATCAAAAGTGGCAATTTTTGTTAAGCATGAGGTCTGATGATCCTAAATGTGAAATATAGTCATAATAATACAATAAAATAAAACAAAATATTTAAAACTACCTTGAAATTGCTAACATTATTTTATGCCCATGTGTTCATGAATTCCCCATGTATGCATAAGTCAGAATTTAGAAATATTTAATATAGAACAAACCATGAAATTATCTCTATACAATTAAATTAAACATTAAATAAATCCAGATTAATTAAATCAACTTGATTTAATTTGAGCAAAATGTCCTCTATTACGGTATTTTTGTTAATTTGAATTTAATTAGCTTTGTAGTTTCATTTGTATTTAATGTGCGAATATATTTTGAGTTTACAGTTGCATAAGCTTTGCAACTACAGAGGTCACACTTAGGTTTAGGTTTTTACATATTTAAGTGACATTCTAATAAAAATGATTTTTGTCAGGACCAGGGTTCCAGAGCATTTTTCTCCCTTTATAAAGATTTAGTGCCCCCTGACTCAAGTTTGGCACTTGTTCACTGTCTGGGGTGAACCAGCTAACTTTTCTGTGCCTACGTTCCCTCATCTCTAAAACAAAGATGTTCTCTGCTCACCACCCTGCACCCCCAACAACAATAAAACAGACTTTCTGTGGTGTCCCCAAAGCTCCAGCCAGGCTCCTGTCTGGAAAGGGCATGCGGTAAAACTAACTTGTCTTTCTTCCCTTGCCCTTTCACTGGGGAGACAGGTCGTCTTTATCAGCATTGTGTTTTGTTTGTTTTTGCTTTTAATCTGTGAGCGTTTTTTAAAAAATGAAGTCAGATAATTAATAATAATGTAATCCGTGTTTCAAAATTTCTGAGACAATAGATTTTGAATGTTCCCACTAGCTTGAGTTCATCATTCTGTATTGTATACACATTTCAACCACCACATTGTACCCTCTAAATATATAAAATTATTGTTTGTCAATTAAAAAAAATGAGTCAGATCTTTAGAATCCCAGAAATGAGCTTCTCACTCAGGCTTGGCTATATCATTTTTGCGGCCCAGTATAAAGTAAAATTGTGGGGGCCCCTGTGCAGAAAGCAAGGAGCAGTGTTAGGAATTAAAATATCAAGCGTTTCTCCCCCCACTCCACTCCCTCTCAATCTGCTGTGGTGTTTTTTAGTTCCTATTTAGTGTCACTGTCAGCAGGGCCAATGCAGACCCTCACAAGCCCACAGAGGGCTTCAAAGCATGAGTGTGTGCACTGGCTACCACGATCCCCCTCACTTCCCTGGATCCACTTCCCCTGACCCAGGCAGATGGATGACCCCTAGGTATTGTCACCCCTAGATATTGTCACCCCTGTAACATGCAGTCAAGGCAGGCGAGAGGCTCACCTCCACCAAGTCACCCCGCCAATGCACCGTGATGCTGCTGCCTTGAGACACCTGACCATCCCCATGCTTGTGCCTAGGCCCCGACCAGGGGCAGTTGCTAGGTGCGGGCAGGGAGGAGGAGGAGGCCGAGCAGGACCCAGAACTCCAGAGAGTAGGAAGGCCAAGAACATGTCCTGAAGAGGACCCTGTGTAAACCACATCTCCAAGCCCTCAGCCTCAGTGCTTGCTTCCTTGTCTCGTCAAATTTTATTTACAAAACACAAAGCCAAAGATTAGATGATTAAGAATATCAAGATGACAACCACAGAATACTAAATTCTAAGGACAACCCTCTTGAAGGCAGGACCCTGTGCAATTGTTCTGGCCTCAGGCCCATGTTCCTGTTTCTAATTAAGGTAGCCAATAGGCATGCTTATTGCGATGGTCATTTTCCTAATGTGAGGTCTCTCCCTCTAATGACTACACAGAAATTAGAAAATTCATTGCATGCATCAAAAGGTGTACATATGAATGGGAGAAAATAGATGGGCTCAAGGAGAGCTATAGGTGGCAGAGCCTAACTCCTAAATGGAGCACCTCAGGGCCCTCCATCACCAGGAAACACCAGGCACACCAATGAATGTGCTAATTGCAGGTCTGGGTGGGCAGTGCATGGAGAGGCAGAGTTGGCGTGGGCTGCGTGGGATGTGGCGCAGGGAGGGTATGCTTTCCTTCTGCTACACACACAACAGCAGTGCGGCTGGCACAGGAGCTGTCATCCTCCTGACAGCCAGGATTTCCCTTGATGTACCCATCTAGGCTGGGCTCTCAATTCATTTTGGTTGTTTTGTTTCCTGCATGCATTCTGTGACCAAATGTAAGATGAGAGGTTGAGAATTTCCCAAAATATTCAATTCTGTTTATAACATCTGACTCCTAAAAAGAAAGCCAGATAAGCTGGTATTATCAACCACCCAACAAGTCAAATTCCTTTCTTTTTTTTTTTTTTTTTCAGATGGAGTCTGGCTCTGTCACCAGGCCGGAGTGCAGTGGCGCGATGTCAGCTCACTGCAACCTCCGCCTCCCAGGTTCAAGCGTTTCTCCTGCCTCAGCCTCCCAAGTAGCTGGAACTACAGGTGCATGCCACCATGCCTGGCTAATTTTTGTATTTTTAGTAGAGACAAGGTTTCACCATGCTTGCCAGGCTGGTCTCGAAATCCTGACTCGTGATCCACCCACCTCAGCCTCCCAAAGTGCTAGGATTACAGGCGTGAGCCACAGTGTCTGGCCTCAAATTCCATTTTAATCCAGAATCTTTTCCTACAGTTAAAATTGCATAGCTCCAGGACCTAATGCCTGCACAGGGTACACACCCAATAAATATTTGTTGAATGAATGGCTGAGTTGTATGGTTTGGCTGTGGTGCCAACCAAATCTCACCTCAAATTGCAATAATCTCCATGTTTCAAGGGTGGGGCCAGGTGGACATAATTGAATCGTGGAGGCAGTTTCTCCCATATTGTTTTTGTCGTAGTGAATAAGTCTCATGAGATCTGATGGTTATACAAATGGGAGTTCCCCTGCACACTCTTTCTTGCCTGCTGCCATGTAAGATGTGACTTTGCTCCTCATTTGCCTTTGCCGTGATTGTGAGGCCTCCCCAGCCATATAGAACTGTGCATCCATTAAACCTCTTTCCTTTATAAATTACCCATTCTTGAGTATGTCTTTATTAGCAGCATGAGAACAGACTAATACACTGAGTAAACGAATGCATTGATTTGGAGTTTTCGTGTTTGCGTTGACACAATTTTTACCCCCTTACAATAACTAGAAAAGGTAGACAGAGCAAGTGTTATTTTCCCATTTTACATATGAGGAAATTGAGACTTGGAAGGATTAAGTACCTTGCTCACAGTTACTCAAAGTTATTGGGCTTCCTGTGCTCAAATGTAGGGCTTTTCTGCTGCTACAGAGAACACGACAAAATTCCACCCTGATGGCTGCGCCACCTGCCCTACTTTGCTCACAAGCCACATTTGTGGTTATCCTTTAAGCTTTGTCTTACAAATTTTGTCTTTTAAGTTTTACCCCTTTGGTGAACCAGGGCTGACAAATTCCATTTTTGTAGACTCTGTGTTTCGCTGGCTAGAGGTGATGATGGGCTAACAACAGTAAAATGCTTTAAGGAAATCATCATCACCATTATCACACACACACACACACACACAAACACTTTTAAGAGACATACTTAGCTGTGGAAGTATCTCTCCAGTGTTCTTTTGGTATAGAAAACATCCTATTTTCCAGGGATACACACTTGGGGAGATAGAGGAGTGGACAATTATGCTTAAATACTCAAATTCTAGGACTCAATTCGCTGGAATTCCTGCTCTGTACTTTATTCCATGGGTGACCTTGGGGACATTATTTAGTCTCTCTTGACCTCAGTTTCTCACTTGTAAAATTGAGATCATAAAAATAGAAAACTTGGAAGGGTGTTGTGAGATGGGCTGGTAAAATGCTTACAGAGTCCCTGACACGTGGCGAGAGAATAACAGGTGTTCTCTTGTTTCTAGTGCAGGCAGAGACAGCATCAAGGAAGGATGAGGCCAAAGCACTGAGACATAGATTTGTTGTGAAGGGTTCCCCTTACGTATATGTCATTGCACATCTGTGTGTGCATGTCGTGAGATTAAATCCCACTCTCCAGCTGGCTAAAAAATAAATTAAACATATTAACCCAATTAAATAAAGTTACAAACTTCTATATTTGCAAGTGCATCTCAATGCTTCTCTATGTTGTATAAGATTCAGCCATACGGCATGGAATATGCCCCTAAGTCTCAAAACATTAGTCATTTTGTGTTTCTTTTATCTTTCTCTTTATTTCTTTCCTTCTTTCTTTCAAAAATTAAAGTTGTTTTCTGGCCTTTTGAAAGACAGTTTCAGAAAATAAAGCTGAGATTGAAAAAAATCCTTATGTTGTTTGTTGCTAAATTCATCCCTAACTGTAACTGGGGATCTCATTTAAAATGAAATGACTCGGGACAATTTCTACTGGAAAATGAATTACTCCAGGATTATGTTTCCTTAAATGTAAGCGTGTGAGGGAATCTCTTTCTACAGCTTCTAAATGAACAGCTGCCTTGAACTTTCTCGTAATCAACCACACGAAGCTCTCATCCTTTGCTTAGTTCCTCCTTCAAGATGAATCAGGGAAGGGAAAGATGAAAGGGGCTGGTAGGGAAGCATCCCAGCAATCTTCAGACAAGTGGAATTGAAGGAACACTTTTAGATCCTCTCCCAAAGCCTGGCTGCAGCCATAAGCGTGAGCTTATTACCACAACAATATTACCACAACAGTGAACTCCCCATGCCAGCTCAGTTCTCACGGTGGCTTTACAGTGTACACGCCCATTTGTTCATTTCTGCTGTGTGGAAAACAAAACTATCCAAACCTTCAGTCACACATTGCTTTTCTTTTGACATAAAACCTGCTAATGGGTATCTAGGTATAGACGTCCATTTGATTAATGCCAAGCTTCTGAATAGCAGAGAAGACTAAGAAATCCAAAGAAAGAACAAATCAAGATAAAAGGATATTTTGTGATTCACTCACTTAACAAATGTTGAGAACCTTCTGTCTTCCAGACACTGTCCTAGGCTTTGGGAATGGAGACATGAACAAGACAGATGTGAAAACTTGCTTTTGGGGCACTTAGGTTAATGGGGGTAGACAGACATAAACATATCTTTTAGGAAATATATTTTAGGGGCTTATATGTCAGAACAAGCAAGCAAACCACAGCCAGTGCATTTGAGCAGCTTGGTCATGACAATCTGTGTTGTCATGCTGTGATTACGGGGACTTACTTCAAACCTGAGACTGTTTCTTCATCAGTGAAATGGGAATGATTCTACTTACAGGTTTGTGGTGAGGCTCAGGTGAAATGACTGCTCTCTTAAAAGCATTAAGTTTGATTTTCAAATTTTGATAAGATCAATTTTTATTGAGCTGCAATTTTGTATCATGGAATACACTAAAGCACTTCAATAGACAACATCTCACCCAGACTTCATGAGACAACTCCATACAGTTGGCAGAGGCACCAAATGGATGAGCTTAATACTAAGAACTGCTTTCGTAGGAACTTATTGCTTTTGCTGGAATACAAGATTCAAATAAACTAATTTGGAATAGGCCCCAATGAAATCAAACTGTTAACATTTTCATTCTCAGATCCACTAAAAACTGGTTGTTACTTCTTTAATTCTTACTCTCCTTAAGTAGCCAAAATTAGGTTGGAATTAAACCAGTTCTGATTTGGGGATTTCTCTTTTAATAAAAATGATGATCCCCTTTGCCTCATACTTGAATGCCTAGGAGTCAACTAAGATTTAAAACATCAATTTGAAGCTGATATAGAGATGCCTTCATTAATGGCTCATCTTTTTAAAGCCTGTGAATCCCTTTGATGGTTGGTGAGTCACTATTAATTTCGGTTAACTCAGGGGAGAGATACAGCGGAGTTTAGAATGTGGCCACAGTTAGAATTTGGCCCACATAAAAAATTTACATTAGCTTACTCAACATACATTTTACCTAGGGCGTCTGAGTCTTGGCCATTACAATCCTGGACACAGACAAGTTTTCACTGCTCAGCATTGGGTTAGGCAGTTAAATCACTTTTGAACAAGTGATCAGGGGTCGTTCTAGCTCACGCAATGTCAGCATTTTACTAGGCTACTCTGCTGCCCGGAGAGAAACGTCCGAGAAAGTAGGGAAAAAAATTACAGCCTTTGGATGGTATTTCAAGTCCTTCATGGCCTCCCCAACTATCCTCTTTATGGCCCACTATTTTCATGTTCTTAGAGAAAACTGCATTTTACACACACACACACACATACACACACACACACAATGCCTTAATGTACTCCAAATTTAACAAACACAATTACATATTCATGTTTTAGAGAATGCTGTTTCCTATATTGGGGATGCTTCTCTCCATGTTTATCACCTCACGGAACCTTATTCTTCAAGTTTCAGCTCAAAATTCACATCTCACATCTTAGCAAGACCTTCTTTGATCTTCCCAAGTCAGAATGCACTGTTTTGGATTCTCTACTCCCTTACTCATAGACTTCCTGCTTACTAGGGACAGATGGGACAGATGGGGTGGTGGGCACAGATATCCTTACATGGTGGTTAAGACAGACAAAATACTGCCAACTTCAGAGTATCCAAAAGCAGATCGACTATGGTAAGGGCTAGTCATGTTCACTATGCAGTGGCAGAACAGCTGTGATTAGAGGTACACCATTAAATTCATCCAGTTAATTATTCAACAGTTAATTCATCTCCTGGTAACCCATGTTGTGTCATTCTTTCTGATTGGTTTTTACAAATGTAGGCCCACAATCAACAAGCAACATTAGGGTGAGGCCCAACAAACTCTCCATAAATGGCAACATTTGTTTGCTTCCAAGTCTTGCCATCCTTCGAGCAATTCCAAGGCATGTTCTAACCTCATTCTTATTCTCCAGGCCTTAGCAAAATATCTACCACTAATTTCTTAAGTTTCTGGCAGTGAGTACTTGTGCCAGCAATTCCAAAGTCTGCTTAATTTTAAGTCCCACAGCCACAGCACATCATCTGATAGAATAGGGCAATAACTTCCAACTAGTCTGGGCATTTCCTACACGTACTTTCTCTTGATCTCAAAGTACCTTAATATTTTAGAACCTGGGTGTCAGAAGATGTTGGATGAAAACTAATTTTGAGCTCACCAGTTCTCAAAATGGGTTTCAAACACCATTGTCATACAAAACTCACACAGCACTACAAAAGTTCACCTCTCCTGCGTTCTACCATTCATTGCAACAGCTATTATTTGTCTTTACAACATATCTTCAGCTCTTCAGGATTATTCTGGCAGTCATCAGTGGCTGGATTTAACTGACTCTTTTGTTTTTATACCATTTTTCCAAAAATCTTCCTGCCATGGGGAAAATGCACTCAACTTAGGTCTAGGGTAACAGTTAATCCATGGTCTAGAATATAGCCCTTGATATAGCCTCACTTGAAACCATGATCCATGAGGTGCAGCCTTAGAGCAATGGCACGGTCAGAAAATGCATCTGATTATACCCACAATAATCTTTAAATTACCCACATTCTTTATTTTTATTACAAAGGATGTACAAAACTCACTACAGTAACATTCCATTTTCTCTCCCGTAAGATTCCCAGAAGTGTCCAACATCTTTGAGGCTTCCCCTCCAGCCCTGCCTTAAGCACCGCTTGCCATTCTCTCCCATGCCTTTCACCATTTCCTCCAACCTCCGTATCTCAAAAGCCCCCAAATCTATGTGAAAATGGCAGAGGATTAGACAAGGATATAAATGGGATAGGCAAAGCTAGAAATGTTTTAGCAAATAACAGGATAAGAAAGAATGGAACCCTACATATATTAAAATGTCTAGTGATAGATGATAAAAGGCTTGGTGATAAATTAGTTGCAAAGTAATACAAACACCCATATGAATTTGGAAGCTTCCTGATTCCATGTCATGCATAGTCTTTGGTGAGTAATTCTTATTCTGGTCTGCAAAGTACCAGTGGATGCTAGCTTATGCTGAAACTTTTCTGTAGCTGGAACTGTGTGTAAAACCCAGGGAGGTCCTTGATTCTGATTTCAGTGCATGATGGTTTCAGGCCTCTTAAAGAGCTGTCTTGATTCCAGTCTTTTCCCATTGTAAGTGACACATGCAAACTTCAGGATGAATTTGCTGTGGGTTTGTGCCATGGATTTTCCAGACTTCTTCTCCTTTCTGTTCCCTTACGTATTCTTTTACATAAAACTGATTTCTGGCTCATCACAGATGTGGCTCAGTGTTGTTCTCCCGAGGACAAGAACAGTCTGATTTCTACCACTTGGGCTGCTGCAGAAGCCACGTGACTCCCTCATTTTGCGAGCTATTCTAAAATAAAGAGAATAGCACCTCTTTAATTTCTTTTTTCTTTTTCTTTTTTCTGTCTTTCTTTCTTTTCTTTTTTTTTTTTTTGTTTGTTAGATAGTTTACAATAATATCTGCCTAAGTGACACTGTGAGTTGCATTGCTTCGGGCGCTCTTTTTAGCTACCTTGTTAGTTTTGACAACTCACTGTCTAACAGAGAACTAGCAGGCAATCCTGGAAAATAGGCTATTTTTAAAAAAAATCTAAAACGCATCAGTGTTGTGTATACCACTAAGAAATTAAAAACCTGTGACATGGTACTCAGATGCACTCTGAGTTTTAGAGATACTAAAATGTGAAAAAGCTTGCATTTAGAATCAGTAGAGTATCATGTATACACACATACAATTTTTGTTACTTTTGCATTTTTGAGTGAGAAGAATATATGGATGGCATAAAATCCAAGAAGTCCCAAAATGGCACCCTTGTGCCAAGTCTTCCAGTTCACCATCTAAGAGACAGCCACTCTTACCGGGTTCTTCTATTGAGCATACATTTTATTGTCATCGTTGTTGTTTGCTATTTAGTTTGTTTAAAGTCAGGTTTATGCAGATATACATATAGTAAGATTCACTCTTGTTAGTGTATGGTTCTATGAGTTTGGACAAGTTCACAGGGTCCCTCATGCTCCCTTGTACCCATCCCCTCCTTAGCCCCCAGGCCTTGATAATTACTAATCTGTTTTCTGTCCTGACGGTTTTTCCTAGTCCAGATGTCATATCAATAGGACCACACAGTAGGTAACCTTTTGAGTGTGACTTTTTCACCTAGAATAATGCATTTGAAATTCATGCATGTTGCGTGTATCCGAAGTTCATTCCTTTTTATGAGTATGTTTTCAAGTGCAACTCTTTTGAGTTATTTTTTTAACCTAAATTGTCTGTGGCTGATCTGTGAAAATTGTGTACTATTTCTGTTCCACAAACCCACTCTAAAGTCACATAGCCTGTATATTTTCCAGTGCAGTGACCACCATGCAGCGTCCATGTTAAACTCTTTGGTTTAATTATAATTTAAAGTGCCTTCAAGAGTGGGAAAAAGTGTTACCTTTTCAATAACTGTGAAGCAAAAAGTGGCTTCTAAGGATATGTTTTCAGCCTACCTTCTAAGAATATTCATGATTTAATCTTGGGCCTAGGGTGGGCTCTGGTATGTAATTCAGAAGGATCTGAACAAGGCTTACAAAAGAGTATTTTCTCCAATTATGTTTCTTTATTTCTTTGTGTCTCTACATTTTTCTGTCTCTCCATTTTTGTCTCTTTGTCTCTCTCTTTCTCCTGGTAAAAAGTGTTTTCTCACCCAGCAAAAAAACAAATAGGAAATTGATACTTTTAAATTTGGATAACCTCGAAATTTATAAACATTTTTTCTGGATCAATTGCTAGCCATAAACAAAAAAAAAATTGATATAGAATGCATTAACTGGTAAGAGTGGTCTAAAGAAAAGTAAATCAAGAAAGAGGACAGGGAGTGCCTGGGGAAAGGTGATCAGTGAGTGCTTCGCCAATACACCATGTGATACTCAAGTACAGCAAATTCCAGGCAGAAGGAGTAGCAAGGCTGACACCCTGAGATAGGAGCTTGACCGCACATTAACTCCTTTGCTAATGCTTTAAAAGGTAATCTGTTGGGGGTTCCTGATGGTAGTAACTGTAAATCCTGAATATCCTTTGGATTAAAAACAAAAGCATAACAAAATAGAAATATCAAAGGCCACAGAAAGCCCTAAATTTTGTCTTCACTGAAACTTCTATATTCTTGAGGACAATGACCTTGTCAGGGTTCCTGTTATAAAAGCTCTAACCACTAAATCACAGTGCTCTGGGCTCCAACCTCTCAGACTACTCAAGGAGATTGTTGACTCTAATCCCACTTCATTTTTAGTTGAACCAAGGTTATAATGGAAACACACACACACACACAAACACACACACACATGCCGTACTTTGTGAATGACCCACAAGCCCTCAAATCAAAAAGTCAACTGGAAAGAATGTCTGTGGGTGTGCTATTGCAAAATAGAATAAAATGTTTTCACGATTCATGGCTATATTTTAGATAATCTCGGAAGCGCTCTCCATATTTTCCTCTCATTTCTTGCTGTTGTTCCTCTGAAATCTCTTTCCACTCCTGACTCTCCTCCACAATCATTGACATTAACTGAGTTATATGGAGAGGAGATCTTCACTTGGAGCCTGTAGTTTCAAGCTTGAATTATTTTGCAGGAGAGTTTGATAATTCTTCAGTGGGTCTCCCGTTAGGTCCTATGTCACTTAAGGTGTTTTTGAAATAAAGCAACATATTCATTGCCCCCAAAACTTCACATTTTTTAAAATTTTGCACCAAATATAACAAAGTTTATGAAAAAAAAAGATGAGGAAGGGGAAGAGGCAAAGCGTTAAATGTCCATGCGTTTCTTCATCTAGAGCACCAACAAAAGCAATGATTAGAACCTGGGGAAGATATCATGAACATTCCTGGTGACAGACACTAAAAGTGAATAAAACTGCCAGGTGAAGACTGCTGCAATGCTTGGATTGGCTCAGAGCTGCAAAAGCTGAGTCTGGTCTGGACGGAAGTGGTTACTCTTAAGTTGCCAACTTGCCCTAAGACCAGAGCAGCACAGAGTTGGGAGCCCAAATCTTGACATGCGGTGGGAGGAGGAAAGCCTGACTGTAAAATCTTGTTTCTCATTTTTTAAAAACATAGCTTAAAGGGCTCCTTCTATGATAGCAGCAGCCAAGTTAAGAGATTTTTTCCTTTCCTATGAAGATTATAATCCTACCTTTACCTTTCTGTCTCCTCTTTTCCAGGAAAATTTGTGCATGAGCTAACATGATTTTCCTATGACACTGATGGGATTTTCCTATTTACCATTTGTTTGTGAGCTTCTTCACATTACACAAACAACACATTGCAGGAGAACAGACTGTGCTTGACCAGTTAGAAATGGGATTCTCTTAAAGTCACAACTTCACTCATTGCCTAGATATAATAACAATGGTAACAATAATAGGGTTGGTTAATTATTTAGTGCTTTCCATGGGCCAGGCACTTTGTTAAAAGTTTTATAGATATCACCATATTTAATTGTTGCAGTGATCCCATGTCTAAGGGATTTCTATCCCTATTTTCTGCATGATGGAATGGGAGCTGAAGAAAGCTGGATAACTGTACCCGTGTTACATAGCCAGCAATGCAGAATTCAAAATTCATTTCCAAAACTCGTGCTTGCCTCCAAACCATCTCTCGGTTTTTAAAAAAATTTATTTATTTATTTATTTATTTACTGGGACGGAGTCTCGCTCTGTCGCCCAGGCTGGAGTGCAAATGGCACAATCTCGGCTCACTGCAAGCTCCTCCTCCTAAGTTCATGCCATTCTCCTGCCTCTGCCTCCCGAGTAGCTGGGACTAAAGGCGCCCGCCACCACGCCCGGTTAATTTTTTGTATTTTTAGTACAGACAGGGTTTCACCATGTTAGCCAGGATGGTCTTGATCTCCTGACCTGGTGATCTGCCCACTTTGGCCTCCCAAAGTGCTGGGATTACAGGCGTGAGCCATCGCACCCGGCCCAAACCTTCTCTCTCGAGTCTCTAAACTTTGAGCTGAGTCTTGAAATTCTTATTGATTATAGCATTGATTTGAGACCAAGAGAAAATTATGAAATAGGCAAGTTTTGTTGCCAGTGGCCCTTCCATGGCCATTTGTCACTATTATCGCCCCTCACTCCTGTTATCCACATCTGTTCTCAAATATCTGTTGTTTCTGATCAATTCTTCCTCACATCCTGGTTACCTGGATTCTGTGCCCTCCCATCCACCGCTAAACTACCTCCTTCTGAAGTGCCCATGCCACAGAATTCTTCTCTGAGCAACGTTTATGATTCTTGTGTTCCGTGTGCCTCAGGTTCCCAATCTCTGCACTCCAAAGGAACAGCTATACACTCTTAGCAGTGCATGTGTAGCATCCAACATCAGCAGGTGCATTTCACACATCGTTCTGTGCTGCATGTTACCAAATGTACTGCAAGCAGAATGCCCAGAGGGGTCCACAAAAAACCCCGTCTCTACAAAACATAAAGAAAAACTAGCCCGGCGTGCTGGCATGCACCTATAGTCCCAGGATTCTGAGGTGGGAGGATCACTTGAGCATGGGAGGTAGAGGCTGCAGGGAAGCGTGATCACACCACTGCACTCCAGCCTGGGTGACAGGGTGAGACCCTGTCTCACTCTGTAGGAGGCTTGGAGACCAAACTGACAGGGTATTTCTATGATTCCAGATAGATACGCTTGAAAACCGAGAAGGTTTTAAAAACAGAAGATTATTTTTTGCATTTACTCTTTTTAAAAAAGAAAATAAAGAAATAGCTGGGCATATGTAAAGAATATTATATGTGAAAATGAGACAAGGTATTGATAAAAAGATTTTAAAGGAGAAGGTGAAAGGGAAGCATCCTGAAAATCCTGAGTCTAAGACTGGGTTGAGTAAAAGACCCCTTTGTGCAGTCTTCAAACATGGTCGAAGCTCAAGGTTACAGGGTCCCTGTGTTGTGGTTACTGCAAGTGCCCTGGGGACGGTGTCAGGAGCCATAATATGCTAAATATCTATGTTTTCTTTCCATGTTCATTCATGTTTAAAATAACCCAATGCCTGATTTTTAAGCTGCAGCTAGAAAAAAAAAGAATGTTTTAGAGATGACAATCTTTTGTTGTTTTCTCAAATATTTAATAACTGACAAATCTGACCCAGGTCTCAAACATTACTGTATGCAGAATGCTTGCTGATATGGTGCTGTGTTCTGCACTAATGATAACATTGTGGTAATCTCTTGTTCTCTCAACACTTGCTGTCCAAATTTTCACCATTTGAACTCAGTAGCTGAGCTTTCTAACTCTGTAGTAAAAATGAGAAGAAATTTTTGAATAAATTCCTTGCAGTCAAAGATTTGCAGCCTGCTCTCTGAAACTTAAGAGCCAAATGGATTCAGAACCAAGTCAATTCTGCCTGCTTTGCTATTCAATCTCAGTAGTTGAACATTTGATATCTGAAGCAGGAACTGAATAGATTGGTGGGAGATGGGTATTTTAATCAACTCCCAAATGCATATTTCATGGAGAAGGAGGAATGTTGGAGCAAAACAGTATAGATTTGAGAAGGCTTAGTAGATCCTTTTGTTTAATTGTGTTAGGCAATGAGTTGTAAATTAATTAATGAGTTATAAACTAGATCCATAATTCTATAAGAAAGCTGAGAAATTATTTGGGAAATTGATATGAGGAAGGAACTCTATAGAGATATTATAATATTATATCATGTCAAAATCTCTTCTAGGCTGAGCTTGGGGGCTCACACCTGTAATCCCAACACTTTTTGAGGCCAAGGCAGGGGGATCGCTTGAGGCCAGAAGTTCGAGTCCAGCCTGGGCAACATGGCAAAACCCTGTCTCTACAAAAAAAATTAAGAAAAATTAGCTAGGTGTGGTAGTGTGCGCTTGTGATCCCAGCTACTTAGGATTCTGAGGTTGGAGGATCACTTGAACCTGGGAGGTAGAGGCTACAGTGAGGCATGATCACACCACTGCACTCCAGCCTGGGCGACAGAGTGAGACCCTGTCTCAAAACAAAACAAAATCTATTCTAGTTACTCTTTAATAAAACGATTTTAGAATTCCCTACTTTCCTTCCTTCCCCTACCTCTCTTGCATCCTGCTTGTTTGTTTCTTGCTTGATAATCTAAGTGATAATTCTCCACATTGTCTCTGCATAGAACTCTATTATCTGAATGGTTAACTCAACCAGAAGCATAAATGAAAGTGAGGCCGCTAGTGAAACCAGAATTTGCTTCACAAACAGGGAAACATCTGGATGACTTTGGGAATTACTTTGCTTCTTCAGCTGGGGTTTTGTTTGCCCTTTGCTTCTGATCTGCTCCTAGATTTTCACATATGAGACAAAAAAAAACTTTGACTAAAGCAATGTTTCCCAACCTTGCCGGATCACGAGAATCACCTGGGGACAACTTGTTAAATACACAGACCTTGGCATGACTGAATCAGAATTTCTAGGAACTTGGCTTGGAAATCTGTGTTTTAACAAGAGTTCCAGATGAGCCTCATGATCAAATGGGTTCAGGACTCACTAAGACAGGCTTTTGTGGCATGATCTAGAAGCATGAACCAACAGCACAGAGCTCCACTGTGTGTAAGTATGAACAGCACAAGCCATTCACGTGAGAACCTGAGACATTCATGGGCATCTGAAACCTCAGCATCATCATTCACAAGCTTTAGTGTCCATCAGAGAAACCAACTGCCAATTCCCTGCCCTGTTCCAGAAGATTCCAAATCAGCAGGCCCAAGGGAAATGCAAAGAACAGTTTAAGAAGCACTCATAAATTAATGTCATCTGTCATCTCTGCTTAAAAGCTAGCTCTTTGCAAATTGGTGAAGCAACACAATTTTCCCAATCATCTTTCTCTTCTTCCCCACCCCTTCTCTCTCCCCTGTATTAGGTCAATTTTCATACAGCTATGAAGAAATACCTGAGACTGGGTAATTTATAAAGAAAAGAGGTTTAATGGAATCCCAGTTCCACATGGCTACGCAGGCCTCACAATCATGGCGGAAGGCAAAGGAAGAGCATGTCTTCCATGGCAGCAGGCAAGGCAGGATGTGCAGGGGAACTGGCTTTTATAAAACCATCTGATCTCTTGAGACTTACTACCACAAGAACAGCATGGGAAAAACTCACCCCCATGATTCAATTACCTTCCACTGGGTCCCTCCCATGACACATGGAGATTATGGGAGCTACAATTCAAGATGAGATTTGGGAAGGAACACAGCCAAACAATATCACCCCCTTTCCAAGGCTGGAAGTGGCCTTATATCACTTCACAAGGGCTTGAGTGCTCAGGCCCCATCAGGAATCCTCCTTTCCCCGCAATGTTTCATCCCTTCCTCCCACTTTAGACTATAAACTCCCAGGCTATCCCCTCTCTCCTCCATTTATGCTGAGATCTCCCTAAATTTCTCCAGTCCATCAAGCTATCTCCCTTGAGCTTCAGAGCTTTTAACTTCAAAACTATCTAGAGCTTTTCCACCTGATTATATCAGGCGTGCTTGAAAATTCACAAGTGTGAGCCACAGACTCCCATGTTGTGGCTGTCTACCACATGCCTGAGGCAGACATGAAGTTTTTCTGATTTTTTTTTTTACTCCATGTCACCTTTTCCCCAACATCATGCCCATCCACAAGTTCTACCAATGCTATCAGCCACACCCTGTTGTCTAAGTACACTATCGTTGTTTGTTCAGATTTGGGTTTTTGGTTGGGAGGCTGAGGTGGGCGGATCACGAGGTCAGGAGATCGAGACCTTCCTGGCTAACACGGTGAAACCCCGTCTCTACTAAAAATACAAAAAATTAGCCGGGCGTGGTGGCGGGCGCCTGTAGTTCCAGCTACTCGGGAGCCTGAGGCAGGAGAATGGCATGAACCTGGGAGGTGGAGCTTGCAGTGAGTGGGGATCACACGACTGCACACCAGCCTGGGCGACAGAGCAAGACTCCATTTCAAAAACAAACAAACAAACAAAAACAAAACAAACAGATTTGGGTTTTTGGGTTTTTTCCTACCCCAAAGCAAAACAACAAACAAGTACGCAAACTCTGCTGCAACCTCTGGCTTTCCTATCTCAGTAAATGGCACCACCATTCACTCCAGAATCTCATGGCAAATAACCTGGAGTCCTTCTTGGCTCCTCAAATCTTCCTTACCCCCATCCAATCCATAAGCAAATTCTCTAAAGCCTACCTGTAAAATCAACCCCCAATCTGAACATTTCTCCCTCTCTGCATTGCTCCCACACTGGTCCTTGCCTCCAATACTGGAATGACTGCCCTGTTTTTTCTGCATTCACTCTTGCCACCGCCTGGTGACTGTTCACTGTAAAATACCAAACGATCATTCTGAAATGTAAGTCACTATATTAGTCTCCTGTTTAAACTCTTCCAATTGCTTTCCATACACTTAGGATAAAATAGTCTCTTTTTTTTAAGGTGTAATATCACGTATCACTGTTATTAAATAATAAATCCATGTGGTTGTAGAATTTTCTGTTCCACTCGTCTACATTATTTCTTTATATGATACTCTTTTGCAAAAAATGTAATTAGTTGAAACAAGTCTTAATGAACTTTAGAATCACTTTATTAAGTTCTAAGAAGTTGTCTGGCTTTTTAAGTTGAGTGAAAACTCTGTCAATTTGGAGAAATAACATGTTTTAATATTCAGTTTTATCAATTCAAGAAAAGATTATGCATTTTCATTGTTTCAAATATTTTTAATATCCCCTAGTTAAATGTTGTAATTTTTATTTATTAAAATATTTTACTACTTTAAAATGTGTTATTTTCTAAGAGCTTTTAAAATAAGGAATTGCTATTGAATTTTATGAAATTCTTTGAGAAAGCATTTCTTGTTGAACCTTATTTTGTGATGCATAATATTAATAGACATTCTAACATTTTTAATTTTTAAATAATCAACAAAATTATCAATTAAATATTTAAAAATTAGAAATGTTAGAATAACTACTATATATATATATATATAGAGAGAGAGAGAGAGAATGTCTATATATATTCAAGATGAAAAATTTGGTAATTTAAAATACATGTACCTTGTGTTCTGATGATCACAGTCAAATTAAATACCACATCCATTACCATTCATAGTTATCATTTGTGTGTGTGGTGAGGACACTTAAAATTTGCTTTCTTTTCAAATCCCAAATGAACAACACAGAATTATTAACTACCTATTGTCACCATGCTATATATTAGATCCCCGAAACTTATTTATTTTATAACCCAAAGTTAGTACACTTTAACAAACATCTCCTCATTTCTCCCCCTCCACCCTAGCCCCTGGTAACCACTATTCTACTCTCTGCTTCCATGAGTTTGACTTTTTTAGATTCCACATATAAGTAAGATCAAAGAAACTGAAAACAACACAAATAAATGGAAAGACATTTCATGCTCATGGGTTGGAATAATTAATATTGTTAAAATGTCCTTTCTCCCCAAAGTGGTCTACAGATTGAATGCAATTCCTATCAAAATTCTGTCATTTCTACAGACATAGGAAAAACAATTCTAAATTTTGTATAAAACCACAAAAGATCTCAAATAGCCAAAGCAATCTTGAACAAACAGAACAAAGCTGTAGGCATCACATTCCCTGGTTTCAAACTACATTACAAAGCTATAGAAATCAAAATAGTATTGTGTTAGCATAAAAAGAGACACATAAACCAATAAAACAGAATACAGAGCTCAGAAATAAACTCATTCATATATTGTCAAATAATCTTCGACAAGGGTGCTGATATGTTTGGGTTTTTTGCCCCACCCAAATCTCATCTTGAATTGTAATCCTCATAATCCCCAGGTGTTGTGGGAGGAATTAGGTGGAGGTAATTGAACCATGGGGGCAGTCTTCGCCATGTTGTTCTCACAATAATGAGTGAGCTCTCATGAGATCTGATGGTTTTATAAGCATCTGGCATTTCCCCTGCTGGCACTCACTCTCTCCTGCCACCTTGTGAAGAAGGTGCCTGCTTCTGCTTCGCTTTCTGTCATGATTGTAAGTTCCCTGAGGTCTCTTAAGCCATGCAAAATTGTGTGAATTAAACCTCTTTTCTTTATAAATTACCCAGTCTCTGGTATTTCTTTATAGCAGTGTGAGAATAGACTAACACAGGTGCCAAGAATACACAACAGGAAAAGGACAATCTCTTCAATAAATGTGGCTGGGAAAACTGGGTATCTATTATCAAAAGAATGAATTGGACCTTGTCTTACATCATACACAATGTAAAATGGATTAAAAGCTTAAATATGAAATCTGAAACCATAAAATTTTAGAGAAACACATAGAGAAAATGCTCCTTGACGTTGATGTTGACATTGATTTCTTTCCATGTGACACCAAAAGCACAAGCAACAAAAGCAAAAATAAACAAGCAGGCCTACATTAAAATAAAAAGCTTCTGTACAGCAAAGGAAATAATTAACAAAATGAAAAGGCAACTTATAATATGGGAGAAAATATTGCCAACCATAATATCTAATAAGGGGTTAATATCCAAAATATATAAGGAACTTGCCCCACTCAGTAAAAAAATAAAAAAATTGCCCAACTCAGAAAAAAATGAAAAAGGCAGAAACAAATAATCTGATTAGCAAATGGGCAAAGGACCCGAATAGATATTTTTCCAAAGAAGCCATATAAATGTCCAACAGGTACATGAAGAAATGATCAACATCACTAATCATCAGGAAAATGCAAATCAAAACCACAATGAGCTATTACCTCACACTTGGCTATTATCAAGAAAATGAGAGATAACAAGTGTTGGCAAGAGTGTGGAGAAAAGGCAACCCTTATACACTGTTGGCAGGGATATAAATTGGTGCAGTCATTATGGAAAACAATATGGAGGTTACTCAGAAAATTAAAAATAGAACTGACATATAATTCAGCAATTCCACTATTATGTATATTTCCAAAGGAAATGAAATCAGTATCTTGAGATATCTGCACTCTCATGTTCATTGCAACATTATTCACAATAACAGAGATGTGGAAACAATCTAAGTGTTAATCCAAGAATGAATAGACAAAGAAAATACAACAGAATGTTATTTAGCCACACGAGAAAAGAAGAAAATCCTGTCATTTGCTACAATGTGAGTAAGCCTGGAAGACATTCTACTAATTGAAATAAACCAGATCAAATAGCACATGATCTCACTATACATGGAACCAATCTCTTTTGGAATTCTCCTAAACCCTGTACCATCTGGCTGTGTTGCATCTCTACCTGTATTTCCTGCCCCTCCCATCTCCTTTTCTCTCTGGTCTTCTTGTTGAGAATGTTTGCAGTTACTGTACCTCGGCTTGCACCCTTCTCTGTAAGGTCACTGTGGCACAGGCACCTCCTCTGCATTCAGGACTCTGCCCACCTGTGTCCCCCTAGGCAAATTGTGCCCACCTAGTGAAGATAATCATAAATCTCACTTGGCTCAGGGACAGTCCCCTCTTATGCTTCTTGTTCTGACATCCTGTTTAATGTATTATTTGGCCCAGAATTTTTTTTAACAGAATATTGTCAGTAGTAGAGGCAATAACTTATATGAGATATATTTTGTTGTCCTGCATTTTGTTCTTTCAGCTTTTGCCATAGCATTGCCTGTCTAGTAACCTGTGAGGATCATGTGCAGTGAAAAGCACTTTAACATCTAATTAAATCTGAAAGACCTCTAGGGATTATCCTCTGCTGTGGCCTGAATGTTGACATCTCTCAAATTCATATGTTGAAATCCTAACCCTCAAGGTGACAGTATTAGAAGGTGTGGTCTTTGGGAAGTGGTTAGGTCATGAGGAGAGAGCTCTCAGGAATGTGATCCATGTCCATATAAAAAGGGCCCAAAGTAATTCATTAATTTCTTCCATCATGTAAGGACATAGCAGGGAGGTTCCATCTATGAGCCAGAAAGTGGGCTCACCTGACACTGAATCTGCCAGCACATTGATCTCGGACTTACCAGCCTCCAGAACTATAAGAAGTAAATTTCTGTTGTTTATAAGCCTAGTTTATGGTATTTTGCTGGAGTGTCCTAAGACACAGTCTTTTTCTGATCTTTTCCAGAAGCAACCAACACCTACATTTCAAGTACAGATGCAGGGGGCTCACTGATTAAAACAAAGTGTGTACAGGCAACTAACTCTTCCTGGTTATTGGGTGGTGGTGGGTGAAGTCTCTACCTAGTACTTGGTGCCTTAGTCAATTGTGCCATGGCCTGCATCACAGCCTGCAAGACACACAAAGCTACCAGGCCATTAATCCACAGAATAAGCAAAATGCGGGAAGTTATACACTGTGTGTACATGAGTATATTCGAGAAATACAAGTTTAGCAAGTCTATCATAGAATGTGTAGAGAAAGACAGAGATTCTTGCTAGAGGATTTTTATCATTTATTGTGTGATATCGATCTCCAGCTATGTATGTACTGCACTGTTCAGCAAGACATTTTTATTTTTCAATACATCCCTTCAACAGCAATAAGCTTAGACAACTGAAAAGGAGTGTTTCATGACAAATTAAATACTACATTTCCATGTCTCAAAAAAGTTGATGATAAATGTGCAACTTACACAAAATATCAATATCCACCATCGCAGGGAACATAGTGATACCAAACACCATGTGAACCCCAGAAGACACCGTGCAGCTGAAGGAGCATCTGTGTCTACCTCAGCATCTCAGTGATTATTTCAAGAAGACTGTGAAATAATGAATTATATGTACATCCAACTATTCCCTGTATATTTCTGCTTCATAGGCTTCTTAACTTACTGAAAACAGTACTTTTACTACAACACTTTGTGGTAGGCAGGAAAATGACCCTCCCCCACAAGATGTCACACTCTAATCTTTGAAATCTATGAATATGTTACCTTATCTTACCTGGTGGATGAGATTGGACTGATGTTATTAAATTTGTAGCTGTTGAGAGTAAGAGATTATCTTGAATCATCCAGGAGAGCCCCACCTTATCCCAAGGAGACATGAAGATGCTACGATGCTACACCACTGGCTTTGAAGATGAAGGAAGGGACCATGAGCCAAGGGGAAAGATGGCCTCTAGAAACTGGAAAAGGCAAAGAAACAGATTCTCTTCTAGTGCGTCCAGAAGAAATATAGCAATGATGTCACCTCAAGGTTAGGCCAGTGAGACTTCTGACCTATAGAACTGTAAGGTTAAAGAAAAAAAAAAAAAAGAAGTGTGTTATTTTAAGCCCACTATGTTTGTGGTAATTTTGTTTTTTTTTTCCTTTATTTTAAAAAAATTTTCCCTTTTCTTCTTATTTTTTAGAGACAGGGTCTTGCTCTGTTGCCCAGGCTGGAGTGCAGTGGCATGATCTCGGTTCAGTGCACTCTCCACCTTCAGGGTTCAAGCAATCCTCCCACCTCAGCCTCCCGAGTAGCTGTGACTACACGAGCACAACACCATGCCTGGCTAATTTTTTGTGTTTTTTGTAGAAACGGGGTTTCGCCATGTTGCCCCGGCTGGTCTTGTACTCCTGGCCTCAAGTGATCTGCCAGCCTTGACCTCCCAAAGTGCTGTGATTACAGGCATGCACCCCCACACCCAGCCAGTTTCTGGTGATTTGTTACAGCAGCAATGGGATATTAATTTGCACTCCAACAAAAATCTATATTCATGGTATCATCACAAAAACAAATATTTTTATCTTCAATGTGGAGCGTTTAAAGTAAATTTCAATAGTATTCACGATAATAACATATGGTTTATCTTAGGATGAATTTTTTAAACGCTTTACTTTGTTTCCACGAGTTGAATGAAAAAAAAAATCAAACAGTTATTGGAATTGACTTGGTTGATTTTCTATCCAAAGCATCTGATGATATCATTTAACCGTTTGCTCAGGTCTTCTGTTGGTGGAGCCGCCTAGGGAGTCAGGTTAAAATATTTACACATTTCCATAACAAGAAAGACCAGATGTGAAGTAGAACTAAAAATATCCTTCATTTCAAGGTAAGAGTTATTTTTATCTCTTATCAACAGATGAGTTATTTGAATTTCAAATTTATCAACCATCAAAGGCAAAGTTTAAGATTGCAGGCATTTGTATGAATAAAAATAAGTTTATTTAAAAAAAGTTTAGAAAAATATTAGTCACACAGAAATAGAGATACATGAGTCTAAGATTACAGTAATAAATATATTTCTCAGAATATATTAGTTTGCTGGGTTTTTAGCACTTATCACACACTTGAAATTATCTAATTTATGTATTGGTGTTCATCATCTGTCTTCCCCTGCCCTTGTCAGAATGCAGGCTCCATGAAAGTGTGGCTTTATCTTTATCACATAGCCAGTACTTAAATATGTACAATAAATGAATAAACCTTCTAGCGATCTTCCTACTTCTGATTTTCACTCCTTGAATCTACTCTCACATGGTAGAGTGTGGAGAGAGCCCTTTCTAAAGTCGGGAGCTTGTTGCCAGGGTCAGGCCAGGGTGAGGCAAGCGAGGCACTGGGAGACAAAATTTAAGGTGGTGCTCATAACTGGGGGCTGCCCCTGCATATACATGGCCAGAGAGTGAATGGTGCCTTACATTTTGCTAGGCTCCTGGTTTGTCCCACCCTAGTATTGACCTGGCTTATACCTTACTATTTTATTTGAAACCTTTCTGTAAAATCCCTATTTCCCTGGACATAAAATGCAAGCTCTTCAGTGGAGCATACAAGGTTGTACATAATCTTGTTTACCTCTGCAGTCTCATCACCCACCACTTGACTTGTTTATATTTAGAGTGCTTTCCTGTAGGTAGCATGTGGTTGTGTCTTGCTTTTACAACCAATCTGACAGTCTGCCTTTTTAAAAATACAGCTTTATGCAATGGGGAAAGGGCTCCCTAGTTAATAAATGGTGATGGGATAACTGGCTATCCATATGTAGAAGAATGAAATTGTACCTCTACCTATCAACATACACAAAAATTTATTCAAGATGGATTAAAGACTTAAATGCAGCATTTGCTTTTCAGTTCCTGCAATAGTTTGCTAAGGATAATGGCCTCCAGTTCCATCCATGCTCTGCAAAAGACATGATCTTGCTAATTTTTGTGGCTGCATGGTATCCCTTGATGTATATGTACCACATTTTCTTTATCCAATCTGTCATTGATGGGCACTTAGGTTGATTCCATATCTTTGCTTTCATGAATAGTGCTGCAATGAACATTCATGTGTATGTGTCTTTATGGTAGAATGCTTTATATTTCTTTTGGTATATACGAAGTAATGGGATTGCTGGGTCTCATGAACACAAAGGACAAAACAACAGACACTGGGGTCTACTTGAGGATGGAAGGTGGGAGGAGGGAGAGGAGCAGAAAAGATAACTGTTGGGTACTGGGCTTAATACCTGTTTGATGAAATAATTTATACAACAAACCCCTGTGACATGAGTTTACCTAGGTATCAAGCCTTCACATGTACCCCTGAACCTAAAACAGAAGTTTTTTTTTTTAAAAAGACTTAAATGTAAGACCTAAAACTATAAAAGTCGTAGAAGAAAACCTAGAAAATACCCTTCAGGACATCAGCTTTGGCAAAGACTTTTTGACTAAGTCCTCCAAAGCAATTGTGACAGAAACAAACACTGACAAACAGAACCTAACTAAAACAGAGAGCTTCTGCACAATAAAAGAAACTGTCAACAGAGTAAGCAGAAAACCTATAGAATAGGAGAAAATATTTACAATTTATGCACCCAGCATAGGTCTAATACCCAGAATCTATAAGAAACTTAATTCAACAAGAAAAGACAAATAAATTTGGGCAAAGGACATGAGCAGACACTTCTTAAAAGAAGACAAAAAAGCAGCCAACAAACATGAAAAAATGTTCAACATCACTGATCATCAGAGAAATGTGAATCAAAACCACAATGAGATACCAACTCAGACCAGTCAAAATGGCTTTTACAAAAAAAGTTAAATAATAACAGATGTTGGTGAGGCTGCAGAGAAAAGAAAATGCATATACACTGTTGGTGGGAATGTAAATTAATTCAGCCACTGTGGAAAGCAGTTTGGAGATTTCTCGAAGAACCGAAAATAGAACTATCACTTGACCCAGCTATCCCATTACCAGGTATATATCCAAACGAAAATAAATTGCTCTACCAAAAAGACACATATATGTGTATGTTCATTGCCGCACTAGTCACAATAGCAAAGATGTGGAGTCAACCCAGATGCCTATCAATAGTGAATTGGATAAGGAAACTGTGGTACATATACACCATGGAATACTATGCAGACATAAAAAAGAACAAAATCATGTCTTTTACAGCAACATGGATCATCTGGAAGTCATTATCCTAAGCAAATTAATGCAGAGATAGAAAACAAAATATCGCATGTTCTCACTTATAAGTGGGAGCTAAATATTAGGTACACATGGTCATATAGATGGGAAAAATAGACACTGGGGACTACCAGAAAGCAGAGGGAGGGAGGGGCCAAGGGTAGAAAGACTACCTATTGGGTTTTATGCTCACCACCTGGGTGATGGGATCAACCATATCCCAAACCTTAGCATCACGCAATGTATCTCTGTAACAAACCTACACATATACCCCCTGAATCTAAAATAAAAGATGAAGTTTTTAAAAATAAAAAATAAAAATATATCACAAAACGATACACCTTTATAAAGATATAATTCACAGACCATAACACTGACCCTTTTAAAGTTTACAAGTCAATGGTTTTTATTATAGCTCAGAGTTGTGCAACCAACACCATGGTCCAATTTTAGAACATTCTTATCATTTCCCCCCAGAACTGTCTCCATTAGCAGTCACTCTCCATTCTCCCTCCCACACCAGCTCTATGCAGTCAAGAATCAATTTTGTATACTTGTTTGTTCTGGAGGTTTTGTATAAATGGCATCATACAATATGTAGCCTTTTGTGACTGGCTTCTTTCACTTAGTGTAATGTTTTCTTTTTTTTTTTTTTTTGAGACGGAGTCTTGCTCTGTCGCCCAGGCTGGAGTGCAGTGGCGCAATCTCGGCTCACTGCAAGCTCCGCCTCCCGGGTTCACGCCATTCTCCTGCCTCAGCCTCTCCAAGTAGCTGGGACTACAGGCGCCCGCCACCACGCCTGGCTAATTTTTTTTTGTATTTTTTAGTAGAGACGGGGTTTCACCGTGGTCTCGATCTCCTGACCTCGTGATCTGCCCGCCTCGGCCTCCCAAAGTGCTGGGATTACAAGCATGAGCCACCGCGCCTGGTCAATGTTTTCAAGATTCACCTATGTTGTAGTATGTATTGGTATTTCATTCATTTTTATTGCTTAATAGTATTCCATTGTAAGAATATATTATACATTATTCATCCTTTCATAAGTTGATGGATATTTGGCTTGTCCCCAATTTGGCATATCATGAATAATCCTACCAAGAACATTTGTGTGTAAGCTTTTGTGTGGACACATATTTTCAGTTTCTTGGGTATATACTTAAGAGCAGAACTGGTGGGTTATATGATAACTCTTTGTTTAATATTTTGGGAAATTTCCAAACTGTTTTTCAGAGTGGCTGTGTCATTTTTCATTCTCACCAGCAGTATATGAGGGTTCCAATTTCTCCATATGCTTGTCAGCACTATCTTTTTTTATTATAGCCATCCTAGTGGGTGTGAAGTAGTATCTCATTATGGTTTTTATTTCATTTCCCCAATGACTGATACTGAACACATTTTCATGTGCTTCTTGGTCATTTGTATATTATCTTTGGGAAAATTTCTATTCAAGTCCTTTCTCCCTTTTAAAAATTGAGTTATCTGTCTTTTTAAATTGTTAAGTTCTGAAAGCTCTTTATATATTCTAGATACAGGATCTTTATCAAAAATATAATTTGCAAATATTTTCTCCCATTCTGTGTGTTGCTTTTTCACATTCTTGATGGTGTTAGTTGAAGCATAGGAGTTTTCAATTTTGATAAATTCCAATTTAGCTATTTTTCTTTTGTCACTTCTGCTATTTTCTGCCTTTTAAATGGTTTCAGATCATTTTCATTTAGTGTCATCATTGATAGGATTAGATTTACATCTATCATTATATTTGGTTTTATGTCCTATATATTCTTTCTTTCCTCTCAAAGTCTTTTTTGTCTTCTTTTGGATTAATGGAATATTTATCTTTTTAGTGGTTGCTCTAAGTTTTACAATTTGTATCTTTAATGTATTACTTCTTACCTTCAAAAGTATTATAGAATCTCAAGTATAGTCTGAGAGCCTCCTAATTGCGTACTTCCAGGTCTAACCTCCTAGCCTGTGTTCAATTTTTTACCACACATTTTATTCTTAATTCCTACACGTGTTCTAAATATCATAATACATGGTTATTATTTTTGCCTTAGACAATAAATTATTGTATAAAGGGATTAAAAGTAAGAAAATATTTCTTTATTATTTGCCTCATTTTCAATCATTTTTAGCACTCTTCCTTTCTTTGTTTAGATTCATATTTCTATGAGGTATCATATTCCTTCTGCCTGAAAAACATTGCTTAACATTTCTTATAATTCAGGTTGCCAGAATTGATTTATCTTAGCTTTTGTTTGCTGAAAAAGTCTTTATTTCACCTTCATAGTTGAAAGATATTATTGCTGGGTATAGCATTCTGGGTTGAAAGTTTTTGTTTCTTTATTTTAGACATCTACCCATTGTCTTTCAGCTTGCATAATTTACAATATGAAGTCTATGGTAATTCTTTTCTTTCCTCCTTTTGTGTTTCTCTGGCTACCTTTAATATTTCCTTTTTATCTTCCATTTTCAACAGTTTGATCCTGAAGTATACTTGCACTTTGTATCCTTTTTCTTTTTCCTCTTCCTTTCCTCCTTGTTTCTTTGTCTTTCATCTTTATAAAGTTCTTTTTTCCCCGGTTTGTTTCAGTTTGAGTAATTTCTCTCAAACTATTTTCAAATTCACTGATGTTTGCCCTCTCGGCAACATACAGTCTGTACATGGGCCCCAGAAAAAAATTTTTTTACAAAAAACTCTGATTTGTTTTTTAATTTCTGGTGTCTCAATTGACACTTTAAAAAATGCTATTCATCTCTGCTGAAATACCTCATTTGTTTAATGAATGTTTCATTCAACTCTTTAAAATTATTCTCTCTTCCCTGATGGTAGAATGCTGTGGTTTTTGTTGTTGTTGTTATTGTTTTCATCATTGTTTTAATCTTTTTCCACTATAAACTAAACTTTGTAAGGACAAGGACTTGGTGTAATTCACTGTCATATTCCAAATACTCATTACTATAGTAATGCTTTAACAAATTGTAATTGAATAAACAAAGGAACACACTTCTATTTTAATGGCTACTACTGCCATGGTTTAAAGTGTTGCCACTTGCTGATAAAATGTACATTAGTATCTGTTTCTGTTCTATATCTCAAAAAAATTACTAAACATAATGATTTATGCTTAAATAAGATAATCTAGGCTAAAACATTCAGACTCTAAAAATTGAAAATGAATGCATTAAATATGAGCTAGGAGAAATAATGAATGGTCAAAATGGTTTAGAAAAGCATAAATACCAAAGTTCCCTACTGCAATGAACAACCATAGTTTCTGGTCATTAGTTTTAAAGACTGGCATTCATTGGAAAGCAACTGATAGCTCATAGAACTGATAGGAAACTAGCAAATAGAAATTAAAGGATGTGAGAGAATGAGGCTGCTCTGGGGGGTCCAAGGACCCAATCACTTTGTAAGAGGCCCAGTCAGACCAAGACACTGCTATTGACATAAGACTCCTGCATAGACTCCACCACTGACTCCCTGGAAGCCACTGTCCCTAGCTGCTGATTGTTTTGGCTCATCCATTTTGGTCTTCAGCAGTGGTAGGCAAAGCATAACAGCCACTATTGGTGGCCTGCCACTATTCCCTCCTCTCATTTCACTGCAAGCCTCCACACTTTCTATTGTCAGCACCTGCACCCCTTAGCCTGAGGGAGCCCTCAACCAAGAGTATTTGCATTAGTCAGGGATATCCAGAGAAGCCAAACCAAAAGGCCGTGTGTGTGTGTGTGTGTGTGTGTGTGTGTGTGTGTGTGTGTATGTGAAGACACAGACAGACAGAGAGAAGAGATATTTTAGTAAATTCGCTCACAGGATTTCACAAATCCGAAATCTGTGGGGCAGGCTGGAGATCCAGGATAGAGCTGACATTTCAGCTTGAGCCTGGAAGCAGTCTGCAGGCAGTCAATTTCTCTTAAGTCCTTCAACTCATTGGATAAAGCCCAGTGACATTATGGAGGGTAATCTGCTGTATTCAAAATCTAGTGATTTAAACATTAGTCATATCTAAAAATATACCTGCACAGCAATATCTAGACTGGTGTTTAACCAAACATATGGGCACCATAGCCTAGTCAAGTTGACATGTAACATTAACCATCACGGTGTTAATGTTTAAGTTCCCCAGCTCCCCCATCTTTCTGGTGTGAAAACCCTGAGAACTGTGTTATAGGCTGTTTCCCAGAGTTTCTCATAAGGATTAAGCTCCTGTTGCCTACAGTGATGACTCGCTTGATAATGCAGCATTTATTGTTTTTTTCTCCTTGCTGTTTTACTTTCCTGCCATTTTACCAGTGTCTTTTGGAGTCATTTTCAAAATAAACTCCTTGCAAGTAACTTATTGTCTCTCAGTTTGCTTCTGAGATAATTCAAACTGAGATACAGAGCATAGAATTACCACAGTAGCACATACAATAAGGAATTTCTCCTAAAAAGAAAAAGGACATTTGGGATGCTGGACAATCAAAAAGTATTTTTCTACTTATAGCATAGGTGACATTTAGACATTGATCTCTACTGAAGTTTTCTTTCTGAATCCATCTTTTTTTGTTAGATCATTAATAAAAAAAATTTTTAAAGTTAGAGAAGTAATTGTCTTCTTAATCATAATAATAAACATTAGAGACACTCACTTATTAAAAGATTTATAAATGGCCAAAAGAATACTGACAATTTCATTGAAAACAAAAGTATAATACAAAAAAAAGCCTGAATTTTGTATCAAAATTGACCATGTAGTATAACGATCTTAAGGGTAGAAGTTTTGTCCCTGTATATGTACTTATGTTTTCATTTATTAAGCAAGGCATAGCATTTAATCGTGGCTGGTGACTGATTTTGTATTGCTGTTAGGTAATTATTTTCAGGCAACTTATCAGAAAATTGGCTACTTTTTAACTCTCAAATATTTTATGAAGGTAGTGTAGTTAAGTGTGTAATTTATGCAAAAAAACCAAAAACATCTACTATTATGTGTGTACTAATTAAGAGCATCTTGTTCTTAATGTAACAGTTTTCTATAAGAATATTTCCTGCTCTTATAACCTGCTTTTATATCTTTGACAGCATTTTTGAGATCATAAACTCTACTAAAATATTTTGAAAAAGAAATCTGTGAATTGTATAATTGAGGTGGGATAATTATATAAATGAGGAAGGCCATATACAATATGAATTTTGTATTTAAAAGGCATATGAAATAAAACGAAGGGTGGCAGGTTGGTTATTTACTTTGAAAATGACTCCAAAAGACACTGGTAAAGTGGTGGGAAAGTAAAACAGCACAGGAGAAAAAAAAAACAATAATGGTGAAATGTACCACAGTTTAAGTAGGATTAATGTCTGAAGTGACAGAAATCATTGCCCTAAGTTTTCCAAGAAAACCTGACAAAGAGAATGTTTGAAAACAGAAATATCTGTCACAATATGTCTGATTTTTTATTCAAAATATGGATCTCATCACCCTAGTTTCTGGTCTAATTGTTTTTAGATTTATCTCCACTCCTATTCCCAATATTCTTCATTGAACATATTCTCTTACTCTTCATTTATAATTCATGATTAACTGGCCAAGGTTTATTGAGAGAATCCTCAGTCTGAGTATCAATGCACTGGTTATAATTGCCACGCACTTACATTGATGCATCATTTATTTTGAAATAGAAGTTTTTAAAATACACTAATAGTCTTGTCTCCTAAACTGTGGAACCATGGTTTATAATTCTAAGGCCTTCCTTGTCACCTAAATAAATGTCAGTGTTTGTACTCGAACCTTTCACTTCTGAATGAGGTATATGGATAGGCTCTCTATGGCTGATTTGGATCTGTAGAATACCTTGCAAAGCAAGTAAAGCTATTTGCCTTACAAATCAGGTCCTTCTTACATAGAAATAGTCATAGGCAGTTGGCTCACCTGGTCATCTCTGATTGAGTTTTAGTAATAAGAAGGTTTTGAGCACATAACTATTCAGATGAATGAGAATTCTTAGTACATTATGGCTAGTAAGCAATCTCTTAGAAACCACCAATATTGTTGAAATTAGATGACAGTCTCTCTCAGCACAGAGGCCTAGTTACCTTCATTGGCAACTTCTTGGTAGGATGAAGCAGTTTGGGTGAAGTATGTCAAACCCATTCACTATAACCAGAGGGATTTTTCCATCAGTGTGATGTCATTACAGAATAAATAAATAGCAAAATTTTGAAAATGATTATGATTTGATGAGGCAATAAATAGCAGTCATTAAGGACAAGGCTTTTTAAATAGGCCAATATGATGTTTACACCCCATCTAACCAACTAACTAAATAAGGAACGTACTGAGTCTCCATTCTCTCTGCTATAAAACAGCAACAATAATCACTTACCTCAGAGGGCTGTGTGAGTATTAAATGAGATAAAACATTGTGAGTGCTAGCTTAGCACCTGGCACATAGGACTGCTCAAATAAGCCCCAAAGGGTGCAGAGTGACTATGTCACCATATTGATTGCATAAAACAATTATATTCAAGGCTTCTTTTTCTTGTCTTTGCTATCAGCTCTTAACATATTATAGCTGTTCTATGTCTTGGAACACAAAAAAAATCATCAAAACACCAAGGTCTACTCTTAGAAATGTGATCACTTTTGTCAAGAAAAACGTATTTTAAAATTCTCTCCATCACTAGTTTCTAATTCTATCACTAAGGTGAGTGTGCGTACCCAGGGGATAGCAAGATGCTCCAACTGAATGAACAAATTTTCTATGTGAATTTTCCCTCTTTTGTGTTTCACTTTTGTGTTAGTGCAGTAGGATATATATAGAATTTATAAATAAATATGCATGTATGGGGGGTACTGCTCTGAGTACACAACCTTTTGGAAACCACTGTTCTAGAACAGGAGCTGGCAAACTAAGGCCCATGGGTCAAATCTGGTCCATGGCTTACTTTTATAAATAAATAAAGTTTTATTGGAACCACAGCCATACCCATTTATTTACATATTTTCAAAGGTCACTTTTGCACTACAATGGCAGAGTTGAATAGTTGCAACAGTGACTGGATGGCCTGCACAGCCTAAAATAATTACTAACTGACACTTTAGAGAAAATGTTTGCCAAACCCTGTTCTAGAAAATGATTTGTATAGGAGGAGAAACATCATGCATACCGAGACCTGGTTTTTATACCTGTTCACACGAGTACTCAGACCCACCGGCCAACTCAGGAAGGTGGATGATGTTTCCCACTTCCTTGCTACTCAGAGTGTGGTCCAAGGACTGGCAGCATTGGTGTCATCTGGAAGCCTGTTTGAAATATAGATTCTTTGGTCCCATCTCAGACCTATCAGAATCTGCTTTTGAACAGGACCTTTAAGAGATATGTGTGAACATTAAAGTTTAAAAAATATCAGTCAAATTTATATAACTGTTAGGTGGCATGTTGGTGAAAAACTTAGAAATGCCAAGCCACTATAAGTGGACCTTAGTTTTCTATTTCTCATTGTACATAAATCTGCCTCTTGCATTGCACCAATGCACTGATTGGCCATATATAGAGAACTAGGGGAGCTGGCATGGTCTGGCTCTCCTCCAGTTAATATTTATATATGGAAAGACTGAGTCAGCAGTATATGAGCTTTGCAATCTGTCTTTTTTATGAAAAGAAAAAAAAGTATCTTGTTCCTGAAAGTTAAACCTTAGCGATGTGTTTATTGTTGGAGAAACATATACTGCATTGAAGGAAAATTGATTTCTAGATTTTTGTTGCCATAATTAAAAAAAAAAATTCTTAACAGTTATAAAAGAAGGTTAAAGACAGGGTTTTTGTCCCCTACCTCACAAAGACGACACACATGTAAGATTCACTGTAGGAGGGCAGCCCAGGGCAGAATGAGCTTCCTAAGCACACGAGGAGAAGCCGAGGCTCCCACTCAGGACTGGGCACCTGGGCCTGTGAGCACTAAAGGAGCATCGGACCAGGCTCATTGTACATTTCTGGTTTGGAGCTGGCTGACCCTTTCCTTCTTGAGGTTTTGTCAAGGGGTTTCCAGTTTTCCTAATTAACTATTAATGAGGTGGGTGTAATTTATTGACTAGGGCGAGGTAAACTAGCTGTGCCTGGAGTTGAGTTATGTTTCCTGAGGGAAAAGAAAACTTATGAAATAAATCATTCTCTCTTTAATTAGCAGCTTTGGCTAGCTCACTTGAAATGACTGCGCAAAATGTGAAAAGAAGCCAGAAGTTTAGTCAGAAACCTAAACGTGGGTCTCATTTGCTGCTTACTGAGAGATTTATGCAGTTCAGGGTGAATGTGTCGGGGGACCTGGGTGAGTTGCATGAAGCACCGTAATGAAATGTTTTCCTTCTGCTATGACTCTGGACAAAGCCTGAAGTAGGTTCCTTCCTTCTTTATTCCAGTGCATGCTCCAAATGTAAAAAGCCAGAGGACCCCAGATAGAAGAGAGGAACTAATTAGTGTGTTTTCCAGCCTTTTAGCTTTATCTTCCTGTCAACTTATCTGCACCATTAGGTCTATGTATCATTTTTACTTTCTCAACACAGAGTGCCTATTCTCTGACTTTAACACTACAAGCTATTGGATATAACTGCACCCAAGCTGGAAGCAAAACTTTATATATTGACCAGTACAGGAAAAAATATATTTGTTGTTTCAGTTCTGGTCAACATTCATTGGGTGCCTACTAAAATGTGTCAGATACTGTACTAGGGGGATTTAAAAATGACTCAACCCGGTAGGGGATCATAGATGCTGTGAGAGGAGAAGAATCTTTGAGAGTTCATGAGAAAAAAAACAAAACAAAACTGATTATGGAGAAGTTTTAACTTTCTCAACAGACTAAGAGTAACTCAGATAATTTTCTTCATCTCATAATATTGATCATACTTAAAAGCTCAAAAGAACATTGACCCCTTGTCTTCCCGGATTACTATCCCCAGCCTAAAAATTGCATGAGGAAAATGTATTCATTCTTCTTCCTGGTATTTCTCAGTAGAGCCAATTAGACTTTTTCAAGGTAGAGCCCACTCACACCTTGAGAGTGAGTTTCAAGTTGAACCTGCCCTTTCTGGGGTTAGAATCCACCTTCTGTGGCCAAACGCTGTTTTCTGCCTTGAAGAAGAATGACCCGACAAGCTTTGTGGACACCCAATGGCTCACTGAAACGTTTCGATGAATGAATCAAAAACATATGGATTACGTTTTCTTGAACATACTGGTGATTTTCACAGAAAATGAATTTGGCCCCAAGCATTTTGTTCTCCTGAACTTTCTGTCTGGACTCCAAACCTTAGCAGGAGGCTGGGCAGAGATGGAGTTGGCCCGGTGTTTTCAGTCTGATAAGTGGATTTTATTAAAACCTGCAGCTTCTTTCCTGACTCCTTGTTTGAACGTTTTTGTGAGGGGTCCGCTGCAGACGAGCCCACTTTTAGCTTCTCGAAGTCATCCCTTTCCCCAAATGGCGACCTTTTTACTCCTTGGAAACAAAGGAAAGAGGAATTCCCATGCTTTCCTAGGAAAGGCTCATTCCCCTATCGCAGACCTCTAGGAACAAAATCACCCCCACACGCTACCATTTTAAAAAGAACAAAACAAAAGAGTTCTGGGAGCCTTTTTCCTGCCACAGAGCTATTATGAAAATCTAGCTCATGTTTCTATTTCTATCCCATTCACCTTTGTCAGCTAATACTTCATATTCGTTAAATCCAAACCTTGACACTCCAGTTTCTTTTCCATGCCTTGGTGTGGAAGAAAGAACCGGCTTTTCTCAGAGGCCGGCATCTTTCCTCGTCCCCTTGACTAAAGCCACTCTGCCCACCTGCTGCCGAGAAAGCAGAGGCCAGTTCAAACCTGGGCATGGCCCTTGCCAAACAGGGGCTGAGAGCTCATTTGAGGAAGAACAGACCACTAATAAATCGCATGGTCATTACCCTTTATGCATACTTGTTCTAATAGGTGTCGCAGATTCCTGCCTCCTAATAAGGAAAGGAAGTAGAAAAACACATAAATTCTCTCAAGGGAGTCAGACAGCCCGAAGCCACGCTCGACAGCTGCAAACGTTACCATGAGCACAAAAGCAAAACAGGGTTTAAAAAAGTGATACATTGCCAGGGATTTTGGCAAGATTTCCTTGAATCCAGACTATGTTTTGCACTGTTTCAGCTGAAAAGAAGAACAGCACTCCTGCCTGCCACATGTGATGGAATTTGGAGATTAAATAAACAACGGTGTTAATTGATCTAAAAGGGCTTGATTGAAAGCATCCTAACATTTCCCTTTATCTTGTTTTGTTTGTTTGCCTGCTTGCGTAGTTAGTTATTTTAACTTTCGTTCTTTCTTTCTTTCTTTTCTTTCTTTCTTCCTTCTTTCTTTCTTCTTTTTCTTTCTTTCTTTCTTTTCTCTTTCTTTCTTTTCTTTCTTTCTTTCTTCTTTCCCTTCCTTTCTTCCTTCCTTCCTTCCGTCCTCCTCTCTTTCTTTCTTATTCTTCTTTCTTTTAAAAAACTCTTAGCAGTTGAAGTTAGAGGTGTTTTTTCCTTTCCTTTTCTTTTTTTTTTTTTTTTTTTGCCTCCAATGCCACCACATCATTAAGTCTAACTATTGAGCATTGAAGGTTTGCTCAGGGGACGATTCTTGCCCTCCCCACCCCCTCTTCCTTTCTTCTTTTCTAGGATTTACTTTCTCTGGGATGGTCTGGAGATTTGCTAGAGATGTACTGCCTACATATGTGGTGACTGCAAAAGGGGAAATTCATGTGCCTGTTGAAAAGGCCATTAGTCTACCCCGTGAGAATTTAAGGGCTTATGAAGAAAATCCATCAGACTATATAAGGCCAGAGTTCAAAGGGGACCCAAAAATCCAGAGCAGCAGATATAAATTGCTGCACATTCTGATTTTGTCCAAATTTGTTTTGTTAATTAAGACTGAGTCTTTCCTATGAGCTAGAATTAATTTTCCACAAAGAATACATTCTAGACTTTATTTCACAATTATTTCGTTTCATCTAGTCTTGCTCACACTGACTTTAGGAAGTTACTTTTGAGAAGAATGCATGATTCTGAGCTTGGATTTTTGTTGTTGCTCATTTTTAAAGTAATTTGTTTCATCTAATTTTGCACAAATGGAAGCTGAAATATTGTATTGCTGGAGGGTCTCATTCACATAAGAAGCAGAACTCCACAGAATTCCATGTCTTCATTAAATAATCAGAAAGGGCTTTCATCCATTACTTGGCATATTTTAATGCTTGTACTGAAATGCAGCATCAAATAAATGCTCTATTTCCTCCCTGATTGGGACCTATTTCCATTTTTCTAACCAGAAACTTAGTCTAGGAAGACAGGAAGTCAGGCCTCAGCTCCATTTTCTAGCATCCAGCTGGTATTTTTCTTTCTCTATTTTGTATCATAGGATAATCAAGGTATTTTACAGAGTTTCACATTTCTCAAAGGCCACATAGGCAGACGTGGTAAACAAAATAGCTAAAAATCCTAGGTCCAGTGGTTTTCAAAATGTTTCAAGAAACTTAGAGATTCTGTAATCATGCTTCAGATGTTGAAAACTTCAATTTCAAATTAATAGCTTATGGAAAACTATGACAATCTCTATTAAAATTAAAAATACATACAATATTTGACCTAGCACCTATACATTGGTGGAATCCTTCCATTAGAAATAAAATGCCACAGTACATTAGGATGGATGGATGGATCTACCTATCTATCTATCTATCTATCTATCATCTATCTATCTATCATCTATCTGTATCTATCTATCATCCATCTTCCTATCCATCCGTCCATCTATCCACACACACACAGGATTATTAGAACATTGTTTACTTTATTAAGGAGCTGGAAACAATCTGAATAGCTAGTAATAGGGTAAAGACTGAAAACATGGTGGCCCATCCTTGCAGGATATTTCTGATGTATCATTAGGTGAGACCCTCCATAAATAAACGATATGGGTATTTAAAGATGCCAGTTCTCATCCACAATCACAGATGAAACATTCTTTTCTCTCTCAAACATCTTTATTGTCCTTATTTATGCTGACATTTAGCTTTCATGCCTTCAGCATAAAGGAGTTTTAGGTAAGATTTAATAAAAAAAAAAAAAAAAAAAAAAAGCCCTACCAGATAATGAGCCCTTCAGAGAGAGAGAGGAACACAGCTGGGAGGGGCCATGGGCATCTCACCTGTGTTGGTAATGTTTCATTCTTAAGGTGGATGGTTACTACAAGAATAGTCATTATGTCAGTCTTTATATTCTTTTGCATGTCTGAAACATTTCTCTTTTGTGAGACAGGGTCTCACTCTGTCACCCAGGCTGGAGTGCACTGATGCCATCTTGGTTCACTGCAGCCTTAACCTCCTGGGCTCAAGACATCCTTCCACTTCAGTCTCCCAAGTAGCTGGGATTATAGGCACCCGCCACCACACCCGGATAATTTTTTGTATTTTTTTTGTAGAGACGGGGTTTCACCATGTTGCCTAGGCTGATCTCAAACTCTTGGGCTAAAGGAATCCACCTGTCTCTGCCTCCCAAAGTGCTGGGATTACAAATGTGAGCCGCCGTGCCTGGCCTCATAATTTTTAAAAAGATAGTTGAGCTTTAAAATGTGCAGAAGTTCCTAGGCTGGTATATCATAATCATCATGGGGAACACAGAGTAAGAGGAGCTATCACAATAAATCTAAGGATATCACACCTATCTTCAACATCTAGGCTTCCCCACCACCCTCTATACAAAAGACATCCCAGAGAAGCAAAATCATTTAACTTCTAGACATATTACAGTATGTTAATAATCATAGCATAACAGATAACATTGACATTAATTAGCTAAGAGAGATTTAGCTATGATTATGGTCAAACATAGGTCACGTTTCTATTTGCTGTGATGGAAACATCATAACTGCTTATCACGATAGACACATAGAGCATCATCTTATAGAAAAGTCTGCTGACATCTGATCATGTCCTAGTGCCCGGGGCAGGCTGAGTAGAAGTACTGTCTCCCAGCTATACCATAGTGACACAGAGAAAGCATTGAACCCACGATTCTGGAATCAGATACATAGATTACAGAAGTAAATGATGGTAGAACTATCAGGTATAATCTGCCTTTTGCAGGAATTTTTTTTTTTTTTGAGACGGAGTCTCTCTCTGTCTCCCAGGCTGTAGTGTAGTGGTGCAATCTCAGTTCACTGCAAGCTCCGCCTCCCGGGTTCACGCCATTCTCTTGCCTCAGCCTCCCAAGTAGCTGGGACTACAGGCGCCCGACACCATGCCCGGCTAATTTTTTGTATCTTTAGTAGAGACGGGGTTTCACCATGTTAGCCAGGATGGTCTCGATCTCCTGACCTCGTGATCCACCCGCCTCGGCCTTCCAAAGTGCTGGGATTACAGGCGTGAGCCTCCGTGCCCAGCTGCAGGAATTTTTAAGGGAGCAGATCCATGAGTTTGAATGGCCTGTGGTAACTGCGGCTGGCTGGAGACACAGTTTTTCCTCCAGAACTGGCTTTCTGACTCCCATTCCAGTTCCTTTTCACGGTATTACACTTCACATCGTCAATCATAGGGCCTCGCCCCAGCTCACTTGAATCAAATAATCATCCTAAGATATCAGTTTGCTTAATTATATTTAATTTCCCAAACTTCCTTCCGGGATAGGAAGCAAAATTCAACTGGGTATGGTTTTTCTCTTGTAAATATTTAGAGGAACTGTACTGAGTGTTAGAATAAGTGTCTATTTCTAGTCAGAGAAAGTTGCCTTTCAGTGGTGATGAACCAAGGCCATTTGCCATCCAGAACAAGCCATATAGCTCTGGAACAAGCTGTAACATCTAGATTGTACTGCTCCACTTCTTAAAGAACTCGGAGTATAACTCTACAAGTTTCTTTATGATCATGGTATCTCCCCTGCCAGGTAAGTATAAGAAGTTATTTCAATTAGAGTTTATGGCAGTCATCAAATAAGCTCAGTGTTGCTAACTAGATCTGTTTATTATTTTAGTCGTCATTCGTATATGATGATTTAATTTTAATTAACTTGGATGCATTGTATTGTAAAATGCTCTGGTTCCCTATAGCAGGGTGGGAAGGGAATTATATTGCTGACTTGCATTAAAGTCAGCACTAAGAGGCAGGTTGAGTAGGAAGAACTCAGGCAGACACACAGGCCTCAGATGGGTTCACTACAAAAGGGGGAGGAGAAGCAGAAAGAGGAAGTTGGCCCTTAAAGAAGGAAAGAGAACGAAGGAGAGGCAAGCACAGAGAACATGATAGAATTAGACATAAGTAGACTGTTCAGAGAAATTAGATTTGATCAGAAAAATAGAAAAGCATGTGCAGACAGCTTCTGAGTAGTAAAACTGTGTTGTATTCTGCTTTGTTTTATCACAAAGACTCATTCTTTTTATTATTGTTACTATACTTTAAATTCTAGGGTACATGTGCACAACGTGCAGGTTTGTTACATATGTATACATGTGCCATGTTGGTGTGCTGCACTCATTAACTCGTCATTTACATTAGGTATATCTCCTAATTGTATCCCTCCCCCCTCCCCCCACCCCACAACAGGCCCCAGTGTGTGATGTCCCCCTTCCTGTGTCCATGTGTTCTCATTGTTCAATTCCCACCTATGAGTGAGAACACGTGGTGTTTGGTTTTTTGTCCTTGTGATAGTTTGCTCAGAATGATGGTTTCCAGCTTCATCCATGTCCCTACAAAGGACATGAACTCATCATTTTTTATGGCTGCGTAGTATTCCATGGTGTATATGTGCCACATTTTCTTAATCCAGTCTATCGTTGTTGGACATTTGGGTTGGTTCCAAGTCTTTGCTATTGTGAATAGTGCCGCAATAAACATACGTGTGCATGTGTCTTTATAGCAGCATGATTTATAATCCTTTGGGTATATACCCAGTAATGGGATGTCTGGGTCAAATGGTATTTCTAGTTCTAGATCCCTGAGGAATCGCCACACTGTCTTCCCCAATGGCTAAACCAGTTTATAGTCCCACCAACAGTGTAAAAATGTTCCTATTTCTCCACATCCTCTCCAGCACCTGTTGTTTCCTGACTTTTTAATGATCGCCATTCTAACTGGTGTGAGATGGTATCTCATTGTGATTTTGATTTGCGTTTCTCTGATGGCCAGTGATGATGAGCATTTTTTCATGTGTCTGTTGGCTGTGTAAATGTCTTCTTTTGAGAAGTGTCTGTTCATATCCTTCACCCACTTGTTGATGGGGTTATTTGTTTTTTTCTTGTAGATTTTTTTGAGTTCCACAAAGACTCATGCTTATCAGCCAGAAATCAGCAGACATAGAACACAAATACCAAGCAGTAGGGAGACAAGAGTAATCCTAGGGTCAATACATGAAATGATACAGAATTTTGCCCTTTTATTGTTACACTTGTTTGTGATGTACTTGTTTATTTCTATTTGAAATGGACACAGTAATTGATCATGTCTTCATCCCACAACTGAAGCCCTCCTTTTTTGCCCTAACCCAGCACCTCCTCCTGTATTGCCTTTCCCTTTTGGGGATACCTATGCAGGAGGCCTCTCAGCTTGAACCATAACTTTTTTTTTTTAGTGCTTAATAAATTAATCTCATTCGTTCATTTATTTTTTTTTCTTTTCAATTTTTATTTTAGGTTCTGGGTGTACATGTGTAAGTTTGTTACAAAAGTATATTGTGTGATGCTGGGATTTAGAGCACGATTGAACCTGTCCCTCGGTGGTGAGCTTAGTACCCCTTAGGTATTTCTCAACCCTGGCTTCCCTTCCTCTCTCCCTCTCTAGTAGTCCTCAGTGTCTACTTTTTCCATCTTTATGTTCATGTGTGCCCGGTGTTTAGCTCCCACTTATAAGTGACAACATGCCGTACTGGGTTTTCTGTTTCTGTGTTAGTTTGCTTAGGACAATGGCCTCCAGCTGTTTCCATGTTGTTGCAAAGGACATGATTTTGTGTTTATTTTTATGGCTGTGTAGTATTCCATGGTATATTTGTACCACATTTTCTTTTTCCAGTCCAGCATTGATGGGCACTTGGGTTGGTTCCATGTCTTTGCTATTGTCAATACTGCTGCAATAAACATACAGGTGCAAGTGTCTTTTTGGTAGAATGATTTATTTTCCTTTGAATATATACTTAGTAATGGGATTGCTGAGCTCAACTGCTATGAATATGGAAATTTTAATAGAGCTATGATCCTTCTCACTTCCTAATAATACTTCCAAATTGTTTCTTAAAGCCTCCTTTACATCTATTCCCCTTGCCCAGTTCAGGCCTTCATGATGTCTCACCTGGACCATTGAAATAGACTCCTCCCTCCTCTTCTTGCCTTTACTCTCAACCGTCTCAATGTATTTTTCACAGAGAAGCCAGAGTGCCAGATTTCTAGAAGGAAATCTCAACATGTCAATTTCTTGATAAAAACCTTTCAATTACTTCATGAACTACAAAATAAATTCATTTCCATATACAGATTATGTGAATAAATTCGTTTATCTGTGTAACTCTTGTTCCTCATATAAGATTTAGTTAGGGCTTCACCTTATCTAAAAACTAGCAAGAAGATCTTGCTTTTTTTACTTTAGTGTCCTGTGTAAACCATCATCATTGCACACCTTACATTATATTGTAATTACCTGTGCAATACATTTGTTTCTTTTATTACATTATAAACTCCCTTAGGGAAGTTGCAGCTCTTATAAAAACTTTTTGAGAGCTTAACACAGTAGTACCTGGCATATGATAACAGGTCAAAAAAGGATAATTGGACAAATCTTTTTCTTATAAAAATACTATTGAGTGCTAAGTGGTTTAAAATAAACCAGGTTTTTCCATGAGCAGAGCTTTCTATTTCTAAATGAAATCAACCCTAAAAATAGGAGCCACTAGATATCAGAAACTAGAGATGTACAGTGTGCATAAAGAAGTCACAAATGTTCTCTTGATGATGTTAATTTTCTTTTAAAACGAAGGAAATGAAAACAGTGTTGATGTTCTAAATCAAGACATGTGGTTGCCTCAGGAAGCAATTCTTATTTAATATCAGCTTTATTGAGATGTAATTAATATACGCTATTTTAGAATACATAATTCATTGTTGTTTAATATATCCACAAAGTTGTACAGCCATCACCTGTGTCTCATTGTAGGACATTTTTATCACCCTACAAAGAAATTCTGTACCCTTTCAGAGACACTCCACAATGCCTCCTCCTCCAGCCCCTGGCAACACTAATCTGCTTTTCATCTCTACGGACTTCCATATTTTTGGACTTTTCACATAAATTTAATCATATAATGTGGCTTATTGTGTCTTGCTTCTTTCATTTAGCATAGTGATTTTAAAAGTTCAACCATGTTGTACCATGTATCAGTATTTCATTCCTTTTTATGGCTGAATAATATTCCATTGTGTGTGGATAGACCACATTTTGTTTGTCCGCTTATCAGTTGAAGGACTTTTGGGTTGTTTCTATTTTTTGACAATTATGAACAATGCTGCCATGAACACTCATTTACTAGTTTTTGTATGAATATGTGTTTCAGTTCTCTTGAGTGTACAGCAGGGAGTGGAAATGCTGGATCATATGATAACTCTATACATATTTAGCATTTTGAGAAACTTCCAAACTGGTTTCAGAGTGGCTGCACTATTTTACAATTCAAACAGCAAGGTATGAGACCTTTAATTTCTTCATATCTTCATGAACACATTTTTAAAAATTTTAGCCTTCTTCATAGTTGTGAAGTAGTGTGTGCTTGTGGTTTTGATTTACAATTCCATAGAGACTAATGGTGTTGAGCATCCTTTCATGTGGTTGTTAGTCATTTGTACATACTCTTTGAAGAAATATCAATTGAAATCCATTGCTTATTTTAAAATTGAGTTATTTGTTCTTTTGTTGTTGGATTATAAGTGTTGTTTATATATTACGCATTCAAGTTCTTTATCAGAGAATATGCATATATTTTCCCCATTCCGTGGTTTGTCTTTTCACTTTCTTGATGCTATTATTTGAATCACAGTGGTTTTACATTTTGACTGAGGTCAATTTACCAATTTTCTCTGCTTTTGTTGCCATATCTAAGACTTCTGGTATCATGTAAAGTCACAAAGATTTGCCCCTTTGTTTTTTGCTAAGTGTTTTATAATTTTTGTTGTCACATTTAGTTCTTTGATCCATTTGAGTGAATTCTTATATGTTGTGAGATAGGGGTCCAACTGCATTCTTTTGCATGTGGATAGGCAGTTTTCCCAGCATTATTTGTTGAAAAGACTATGCTTTCTCATTTAATTGTCTTGACATCCCTGATTTTGTAGAAAATCAGTTGACCATAAAATGTGAGGATATTTTCTAGATTCTCAATTTTATTCCATTGGTCTATGTTTAACTTTATACCAGTATCACACTCTTTTGATTATTGTAGCTTTACAGTAAGTTTTGGAATTGAAAATTGTGATTCCTTTTTGTTCTTTTTTTCAACACTATTTTGGATATTATGAGTCCTTTCCATTTCTGTATAATAAAGAGTGTGGCTGGCCTTTGTCCTCAATTCCTGGGAGATAACCTCTGAGCCCTTGGAATTTCTCAAAAATCGTAGTTCCTTTGTTGTTCATTGTGGGCCTTTGGACCACACCTGTTAGTTTGTGCTGACAAGGTTACTCAAAATGAGTCTGTAGATAGTTTATGATAAGAAAATGACTCAGGATGGGGACTGTCCATGCCAGAAAGACCAACCATATGATTAGAAGGCTAGGGCTTTGAGCCATATTGTAGCATACCTGACTTGGGGGAGGAGATGGGAGGTTAGAGATTGAGTTCAACCATGTGGCCAATGTTTTCATCAATTATACCTATGTAAGGAAGCCTCAGTAAGAACTCTGGACACTGAAGCTTAAATAAACAATGGTGAACTTCTCTGGTTGGCAATTCATTTTGAGTAAGTAGAAGCACATTTCAATGCCTAAAGGGTGGCTCATCCTAAGGAAGATGGAAGCTACACATTTGGAATCCTTTCAGACTTTTTTTCATGTGTCTCCTCCTTTGGCTGGTTCTAATTTATATATAATTAAAATACTTCTTTATTTGCGGAAATGAAGCTGTTGTCATAAGTATAGCACTTTCTTGTGTTCTGTGAGTCATTCCAGTAAGTTATCAAAGTTTCTCAAACTCAAAGGCAGTTGTGGAAACTCTTGAATTTTTATCCAGCTTGTGAGAAGTGAGGATGGATTTGGGGACCCCTGAACTTGCAGCTGGTGTCTGGGTTAGGGCAGTCTCATAGAGGACTGTGTCCTTAACCTTGAGCTAGGCTAACTCCAGGTAATCTTCATACAAATTTTAGGACGAGCTTGTCAATTTCTGCAAAAAAAGAAAGCTGGAATTTTATTGAACCTGTAGATCAACTGGGGAACATTGCCATCTTAACAGTAGTAAGTCTTCTAATCCACAAACAGGGGATTGTTTTACATTTATTTAATATTCTTTTGTTTCTTTTAATTATATTTTGTAATTTTCACTGCATAAGTATTTCACATCCTTGGTTAAATTTGTTCTTAGTTGTTGTTTTTTGTTAAATGCTGTTGAAAATGGAATTGCTTTCATAATTTTATTTTTAGGTTGTTCATTGTTAGTGTATAAAAATACAATTGATTTTTATAGATTGATTGATATGGTTTGGATCTGTATTCCCACCAAATCACATGTCGAATCATAATCCCAATGTTGGAGGTGGGCCTAGTAGGAGGTGATTGGATCATGGCGGTGGATTTCTCATGAATGGTTTAGCACCATCCTCCCTTGGTACTGCTCTTAGGATAGTGAGTGAGTTCTCATATGATCTGGCTGTTAAAATGCATGTAGCAACTTCCCCTTCTCTTTCTCTTGCTACTGCTCCCACCATTTGGTATGCCTTGCTTCCCCTTTGCCTTCTGCCATGATTGGAAGCTTCCTGAGGACTCCCCAGAAGCAGAAGCCACTATGCTTTCTGTACAGCCTGCAGAACCATAAGCCAATGAAACCTCTTTTATTAAAAAATTACCCAGTCTCAGGTTTTGTTTTGTTTTGTTGTTGTTGTTGTTTTTGAGACAGGGTCTCTCTCTGTTGCCCTGGCTGGAGTGCAGTGGCACTATCTCGGCTCACTGCAACCTCTGCCTCCTGGGCTCAAGCAATTCTCCCACCCCAGCCTCCCAAGTGGCTGGGATTATAGGCGCCTGCCACCATGCTCAGCTAATTTTTTGTATTTTTAGTAGAGACGGGTTTTCACCATGTTGGCCAGGCTGGTCTCGAACTCCTGACCTCAAGTGATCCACCTGCCTTGGCATCCCAAAGTGCTGGGATTATAGGCATGAGCCACTGCACCTGGCCCCAGTCTCAGGTATTTCTTTATAGCAATATGAGAATGGACTAATACACTGATCTTGCATCCTGTAAACTTGATGAATTCATTTACTAGTTCTAATAGTTTTTTAGTGGATGCCTTAAGATTTTCTATATATAAGAATATGTCATTTCAGAATAGAAATAGTTTTACTTCTTTCAGTCCAGTCTGGTTGTTTTGATTTCTTTTTATTGCCTAATAATTCTGGATATAACTCTCAGTACAGTGTTGAATAGAAGTGTCAAGAGTAGACATCCTTGTATTTTTCTTGATCTTAAGGGGAAAGCATTAAGTATAATGTTGGCTGTGGGTTTGTCACAGATGGCCTTTATCAGGTTGAGGAAGTTCCATTTTATTCCTAGTTCTTTGAGTATTTTTATTAAGAAAAGGTAACTATTGTTTTGTGAAGAGCCAAGAAGAACAGCTGAATGAAACACCCTATAAAGCAACAACATGAGGCCTCTTCCATTTAGCTACTTCCTTATTTTCCATTCCAGTTGTGAATCTTGAGAACAGAACCTCTGAATTGTAGGCAGTTGCCAATTTATAGCAAGCATGTTACTCTGCTGCCATTGGAAACTTACAATGAGACACATAGCTCCCTATTAACCTGTAGGCTATAAAGTTGTTCTTCTGAGAATACCCAGGGGAAAGAATAAAGGTAAGGGGATGTAGAGAGCAGATGACTCTTCTCAGTACATCCAGTCCCCTCTCTAAGCAACTGTGCTGGCAGCTTACACACACACACACACACACACACACACACAATTTCACAACAGCAAATACATTTTCTTCCTTATCTGTGACTGGTCAGAACACTAAACTATTAATATCTCCAACTAGATTGTCCTTAACTTTGTACAAAGGTGAAGAGATACCCTCCTACCCTCTATCGACCTGCATGCAAATCATCTAATCAAGAAAATATCCTGTTAAAGTGCTCCTGATTTCTGAATGTATGAGCAGCAAAGGGGCCCTGAATCAGAAATAATTATTTCAAGGAAGTACCTTTACAGTTCCAAGAAAGTTCCTGCTTCTTTATGAAAACAAATTCTCTCTAACTGAGATATTAACTTCCTCAAACAGGAGGTGCTTAGGAAGAAAGGACAGGGGATAGAGAATGGGAGTTCCTTTACTCCCAGTGGGGGTTAGTCAACTCTCCATACCATCCATGCATCCTCATAAGCGTGAGCTTTTGTAGTCACCTGACCCTAACAACACAAGAAAGGAATTTCAAAAGGAGGTTTAGAGAGAGCAACTGTGCCAGACACAGCAGTGACGGAATATTCACTTAGAAAAAGATAACTCTCTTGATTGTGATATTGCTGTTTGCCTCATTCTAGGTATGCAGTGAAGACTCTGCTTCCTCTTGCACATCTAGTCTGATTGATTGTAGTGACTGTCTTGTGAGGCTGGGTCAGGGCTCAGGGAAACAAAGTGCAGTGATGAATTGGCAATGCCTGCCAAGACCAGAGGCAGAAGATATGTGGTCCTGCCTGACTGTTTCTCCAGGGTCATTAGTAATAAACTTCCCTATTTAGTAGAAGAAGAAAGTAACAAAGTGGGATTGAGAATTGACTTTGAATTTTAGCTGGAGTTCCACTGTTGCAGATATTCTTGGATAGAATGCAAGGAAAAATACATTTACTTTTCATGATCTGGGAAACTCGTCGAGAAAACTGCCTTAAGTTTTTTTCCTTTGTGTTGTGAATACCACTGCCATTTCCTTCTGAACAGGTAGTAACACGGTTTTGTTAACTCAAAGAATACAGACTTTGAGTCTCTTTCACACATATCTAAAACCACCCCTGGGACAGCATGGTATGAAAGGAAAGCCAGTTTCTTATTTTCCTCTCTGACCATTCCATTTTGTCTTGGCTGCAAGAGATGCTGTTGTGAAGCTCAAGTTAGGAGAGAAACAAAGCATCATCTCTAAGTGGTGTTAAGATGAGCCAGAGCTCTGGGAGGTACACCAGGGCATGAACAAGTGCCGTGTAAGCCCTCAGGAGCACTCCAAGCTGATGTGCCATGGAAGGAGGTCAGAATAGCTGATGGAAAAAATAAAAATGCATAGTGATTGCCATGTAGCCCATGCATGGAAGTTTTGATGGTGTGTGTGTTCTCCAAGACCACCAGTCCAGGGTTCAAATCCTGGCTGTGCATCCGCAAAATTCAGAAGGTCCTGGACAATGTTTTATTTCATCTTTGAATTTCCTTATCTGTAAAAAAAATAAATAGGCAGGGGGCAGTAAGAATACCTAATTTACTGGATAAGTGGAGGAGTAAGTGAAATGATATATAGATAATGAACATACAATAGGGTGTGAGTGTGTGCATAAAATTTTGTATATATTTCATGCAGGTAACATTTTTGACATCAAGGATTAGAGATCCTCTGAAGTAGATTCGATCTTCAATACTAGGTTTTCTGACTGAAATTGGAATTCAGTGTAAATAAGGGAAAATATTAAAAACAGGCTGAAGAAAAGCAACATAGACTAAAGGGAGTTTGTGGAACCAGGGAGAAAAAGCTAAGAGAAACAGAAAAATGTGATTTCTCCTCCAGCAACAAGGGCATCGGCGGGCATATTCCACACCTCTATGGTGCCTGGCAGAGGACATGCTAGGTATGATGTCAATGCCTAATGCCTACCCATCTAGGATGAAAATCTTCCATCACTGGAGGGTCCACTAGAAGACCAGGTGTGCCTGAATCCCACAACATCATATGTGTTCCTACTGACGCAAATGACAATCACTTCATGTGTCCATTTGACATGTAACGTCTTGAGCCTTCTTCAGTATTTGTGAAATTGGCTTCAGTTGCAAAACTCAAAAGACAGAGGCTGGGGGCCTTATGTTCATGGTTCATAGTCTCAGGCTGCTCTAAAACCTCCCAACTTTTAGCTAGAAAGAACTCTTGATTTACAATTACACCATGATGGATTACCTGAAAACTCAACCTTCAGGCAAACTGTGATTAACTTGACCAAAGACATCTGGGAGAGCCATCGATGGCCTGAAATTATGATCTTAGTATTCTAGCCTGAAACTAGACACCACTGGAATTGCCCTTCTGCAAGACTTCAGCACAGGGGCCTTTGTTTGCTATCTCAACAATTTTTTGTTTTTTTCTCGGAACAGTTCAGCAAAAAACACATCCGCAGGAACAGCCTACAAAGAATCAAAGATGACTGTCCAGCTTAGCAGAAGTTGCTTTTTAGAAAACAAACTTCATCTTGCTTAAATGCTGGGAGAAAAGCAATTAATGCCTTAATGATTAGCAACTGCCAAATAAGTAAGTTTGTCAGAGCCACGGACTAAGTATAAAATTTAGTGCTTGAAAAATCATATGCTCACAATTAGCTGGGCTTTGCTGCTGGATACTGTAAAATCACAACATGCTGTCAAGATTCATTTTCAGGGGCTGTTATCGGCAGTGAGTAAAGGTTGAAATGAAATGCAAAACAGATTTACAGGTGCTAACATGAGCAATTTATCAGCATGCAGCAGGCTCCCCTTTGTTCTCTGGACAGCCCTGGGGACTTTGGTGCCTTCTTTTGTGCTGGGGAGTTAATGATCCAGCAGCGGCCCCAGAAGTAGGACTTAGAAAGAAACTAAAGAAATTTTAAAAAATCAGTAAACCCTCTCACCCAAAAGAGCCTTCCAAGAAACTATTTGGGCTTAAAAACTACAGTTGTAGAGACAAGCTACATATTTTCTTTCTGTCCATTTCCCTCCTAGCCAATACATTGCCATCTAATCTGGGTCATTTATTCTAAGGGGATTTGATTTTTTTTTGTCTCCACAAAGTCTAAAACCCTATGCCAATGAGGACAAGAAGCCGACAGAGCTTATGCCCATTTGCTCTAGAGGATACGGCTTATTCATGGAAGAAAAATCGGCAAATTCATCCATTTACTTTATATTTGGGAGTGCCTTAGGAGCACAGCAAATGGGTGAGGTAAAAGTATCTAGGTGTATAAAATTAAGTCAACTTTCCAAAAGGGCCAGGGACAACAAAGCAAGCAAGAAGATAAAACCATTAGAAGGTAACTGTTGTGGAGGCCTTTCGCATTTTGAAAGACCAAACTCATGCTTTTAAAAGAAAATCAAGGTAAATTAGGGGATTATATTTAACTCTGAATCATAAACACTAAAAATTTTGCTAGAATTTAAACTTCTCCAATGAATTAGAAATATTTTCTTCCAATGAGAAACAAGTGAATGGGGTTAGCAGCAAATATATAAGAGTAACACATCTTAGAGGAGATTTTCACATGGCGGAGGAAGAATGGAACAAGTTGTGGGGCTCACCTTAGGGTGAAGGACCTCGGTCTGTCACGCCTGGCTCTTGCCATTGCCATTCCTGCTGTCATCAGTGTCTCTCCTTATCCCTGGACCTTTCTCCTACACTTCACCTCCTGGAAAGTCCATTCTTTCAATATTGGCTTCCTTTGTAATTTTCATCAGCCATTCATTCTGTTTAGTTGGCTTCCACTGATGAACAGGGGTGATGGTGGTGCGAAGGGAAAGAAAGTAAAAGAGGTGAGAGGCGAGGTAATGTGCAGAGTAGTCAAAACCAGGCCTTACAAGAGCCAAAAATAGAGCCCTTGAAATCATAAATATCTGGAGATCACTTCAAATAGTATGTCTCCTTCCTAGTCTTCAGGCGCACCCTGAAGCTTCCATTTTAGCAGGTCAAGGTCCTGCTTTTGACCTTGCCTTAGGTCAAAAGCAGGTTTCATGAAGGGATAATGGAGAGGAAAAACATCTATACTTAAAATAAAGATTTGCTTTCCTGTGGAATTGTGAAAGCTTTTGTATAAACAACTCAATTTAGGACTTTTACTTTGGACCCTTGGAGGTGTTAATAGTTTACACGGAATGCCCCTAAAGAGAAACCACTGTTGACATTAAAAATCTGCTATGGTTCACCTTATACTTGCATTACAGAGAGGCCATGTCCTGATGAACTTCAAGTTCAAGTCAAAACTTTAAGATGTATTTCCCTAAATAGATTTGCTATCTTCCTAGGCATTAAGGAATAATCATATTTTCATTAGACATTTTTCTCAAGTCAATGAGATATTTCTTCCTGTTTCACGGGTCTAAGGGAAGTTGAGTATTTTTAACTTGGAGGCCAGCAGGGAAAAGGTGAAACGGGAAAAGCAAGAGAAGCAGGAAGGTGCCCTTGCTTGCAGCCACAGGCAGTCATGCTGCAACACTCTCTTGCTCTCCCTTCCTTGAATTCCTCCTGAATGGGTCAGGAAACAATGAGAGACACGGGAAATTAATATATTTCATTTGCAGGGAGCAAAGTTGGCTCTGGACTTGCATTCCGGCTCATGATGCTCACAGATAGAGGGGTGCTCTTTCAAGGTTAAGGGGAGAACCTGGAATGGAGTTATAATGAGGACATGGGAAAGCTGGGGAGCTTTTTACATATTACCTCTTTACTTGTTCCTGTTTCATGATAAAATATGTTATGATCTTAGATCATTGGCATAGTTGGAACTACCATTAATAGGTATGAAATATTCTTAGAAAGCTAATGATCCATTACATTTGAAAACGGTAAAGTCCTGCAGACATTATTGAATCAAGGCTAACATTGATGGAGTCCAGGAGCCCATCTGGTTTTGACTCTACTTTGAGCCTTAACTCTACCTTGCAGAGTTCTCCATGTAGCAGAGCTCAATAAATATTTGCTGTTGAATTAAGTGACTAGAATTGAATACAGGATGAAGGCCACATTGTAAAGTTGTGGGAAACAATGGATTTCTTTTCAGAAAGTAATGTTGGCTTACCATTTGAAGAAAATACTAATTTTCATATGATTTTAAAAAGAATTTTCAGATGAATGAAAAGGCCAAATGTAAAGACCAAATTTGGAAATGCAGAAGAAAATAAAGGAGACTCTCTTTACAAGCTTGATATGGGGACAGTCTTCCAAAAGAAGATAGAATACCCAGAACCCATAATGGAAAAGAAAATCAGATATAATGACCTTAAGGAAATTTTTTTGAGGAATGAAAGACACTATAAACAGCATTAAAACACACACACACATACACACACGCACACACACAAAACACAAAGCAGTCTGGGAAAAAGTATTTGCAAAATATATCACTGTTAAAGAAAGACAACAGTCAAACCACACAATAGAACAAGGGTCAAAGGATATGAGTAGTTAATCCACAGAAGAAAATTCAGATAATCAACAAACACTTGAAAAGATACTCAGCCTCACCAACAATCAAGAAAACACAGACGAAAAGAAACACGAGATACTATTTCTGCTGCCCACTTGACTGGAAAAAATGAAAACAATTGTGAATTAAGTGTTGGCATCCTGAAGACTCCCTTGCAGCATGCTGCTAGGAGTGTACATTGGTAAATTTGTGTAGGTAAATACTGAAATGTAAAACATGTGAATTACTTGACATCTATAGACAAACACCTGATGCATTTACTGCAGTAGAGTTAGCAAGACACAGGGGGACTAAAAGATCCAGAACTAGATTTTTTTTGTAGGGGGTTAGCAAAAGTCAGGAAGTAGTGTAGGGTGAATTGGGTATTGTAGTGTAGGCAATGAATGGGTTAAAGAAAGGGCCATGGGAACGGGGAAGGGAGGGAGAGTTAGAGGGAGGAGCCTTCCAAGGACCAAGGGAGAGTCTTCATGGTACTGCTCCCGTGGCCCAAGCCATTGGCCAAGAAGTGATTCCCGGGCTGCAATCCACTCACACACGTTTTGTTTATTGGGCTTACATTTTCTGGTAGCAGCCATCACCTGCAATTCTGTTTTGCCACAGTCAGTACCACTTACTCCCCATTGTTTCCATCTGTCCAGGGTGATTCATTTATGGTTTTGAGCTGGCTTCTGTCAAAAATTTCAAGTATTTTTGTCCCATGCCCTCTGGATTAAGCCTGCATTGTTTGTTGTGCAAGAAAATAAGATAGTGAGACCTGGAGTGCAACCTGATCTCATCCCTCATCCTCTATCCCTCTGCTGGACTTGTACATGTTTGGGAAAGTACCTGGATTCCAATGGAGTCCAAAGGGTAAAACATATCCAGACAGATAAGAAGTAACCCATCCCCATGCCATCCACAGGTCATCACTAAGACTCTGGGGGTAACGATGAGGGCCCAGAAACATATGCCCTCAGGTGCCAACCCAGATGGCAGGCCCCAGAGTGGAGCTTGAGACGTTCCCTATGGAATGGGAAAGGCTCAAACTCCCTGTAGGTTGCAGATAAATGAGGGGGAATATTCAACTTTATGTTTAGACATCGTTTTTATTGTTTCTTGATTCTGTGATGTTTACAGAACACAGGACATGTCCTTGTCTTTCAGAAGTTTACCCGAGTCCCAGAAACAAAGGCATACAAACTCAGTTGATAGAAACTCCACTTTTCCCTTTACCCTTGGACTATCTCATTTTTGTCCCCTCCCTTTCTTTCACACCCCATCTTGAATCCCTCAGCAAACTCTGTTAGTGCCACTTCAGAATAGATCCAGTGTCTGACCACTTCTCACCACTTTCCCTGCTACTGCTTTGGTCTAAGTGAATCCTTTTCCTACCTGGTCTCCCTGCTTCCACCCTTGCCTGGCCTCAATCTAGTCTCACCATGGCAGCTAGAGTGACTTTCAAAAGTCAGAGGCCAACAGTTCTTCATTTAAAATCCTGCAATGGCTCCCCCTTCAGCCAGAGTAAGTCAAGATCTTCATAATGGCCCAGGAGACCCCATGTAATCTGTATCCCTCCACCCCATGACCTCTCTGACCTCACCTCTCACTGGGCCCCCATCCCTCTCACAGCTGCACTGCTGTTCCCCCACCCCTCCCCTCCCACTTGTTCTCTCCCTCTTCAGGACTCCTGTACCATTCATTCTGCCTGCCCAGGCCACTCCCTTTGCTTGGCTAACCTACTTTTCTTTGGCAAACGTTTGAAAGTCACCTTCTCAGTGAGACTGACACAGAACCATCCCCAACTAAAATTACAGTCCGCTCTGTCCGTATCTCCCTACCATGTTGTATGTTTTCCAAAGGGCTTAAAATACCATGTATTTTACTTATTTATTATGTTTATTCTCCACCTACTAGAATTTTAGCTCCTCAAGAACAGAGATTTTTTTAACCTGTTTTGTTCCCTGGTGTATGTAATCCAGAGGGCTGTGAATGAATGAATGAATGAATGAATGAATAAATTTATGAACGAAATGGTCATTAACTGATATGGATGGCTGTGTCCCCACCCAAATCTCATTTTGAATTGTAGTTCCCATAATCCCCACATGTGGTGGGAGGGACTCGGTGGGAGGTAATTTAATCATAAGGTGATTACCCTCAGGCTCTTCTCGTGATAGTAAGTGAGTTCTTATGAGATCTGATGGTTTTATAAGAGGCTTTTCCCCATTTTGCTCAGCACTTCTCCTTGCTGCTGCCATGTGAAGAAGGACGTGCTTCCCTTTCTGCCATAATTGTAAGTTTCCTGAGGCTTCCCCAGCCATGCAGAACTTGAGTCAACTAAACCTCTTTCCTTTCTAAATTACCCAGTCTCTGGTATGTCTTTATTAGCAGTGTGAGAACAGACTAACATATTAACAAAAACTTCATTTGTTAAATATCTAGGAAGAAGCACAGATTAGTGCTAAAAATTTAATTAAATGGAGACGTCAGGTTTTCATAAATAAAGATGTATCACCAAAGTGCAAAAGGAGTTAATTTGAGGAATGGTTTGTCCTTCCAGGTTGAATTCATACAGTTTAAGGACAATAGTGTGCAATTTAAAGACAGTGTGGTTCAAAAATAAAGACAACTCCCAACTTTTTTACCCTCTCCTGAACTTTGGTATTTGTTTATCCAAGTACTGGATTGACTCATTAGACCTAGGTATTTGGAATTATATTTCAGGAATTCATAACTGCTTTTAATTACTGTAGCAAATATCTAAGCATAAGAAAATAAACTGCAAAAAGATTAACAGGTATTAAGTACTATTTGACAGTGGATTCAAATGCTGTCAGATCTAAAAACTCAAGTCATGCATTTTCCAGCTGTTTTAAGTCTCAGAGCAGAGCTGAATGTCCTGAAAACTTATGTTTCTACCGAGAAGATTATTAGCACCAACTGGGAATCGTCAGGTTGGCTCCAAAGTGGCTAATCTCAGAGATGCTGCTCCAGGAAAAAACTTTTTTCTCATAATTACAGGAGATTGCAACGACGGAAAAATAAAAGGCAGGAGAAATGGAGAAGTAGATACTCTGGAAATGTAATCTTGGTTAGAGAGAGAGAAACCACCTGACACAGAGAAAACAAAAAGCTATGTTTCCTCAGCCATGCACACAATTTAGTCCTGCTATTCTATTCTGTGAATATCTGAAAGTGAGGTAGTCATAGCTCACATTTTTAACCTAAATAGAATTACCTTTTGTGACCGTTGGCAACCTAGATTTGCTTAGAGTTTCTAGATATGAGCGTGAACTTATTTAAAAGTATTTTATTGTGTTCAGGTTTTTGGGTGCCTATTTTAACATTTTTTTTCTTGTTTAAAACATGCTCATTTTAGAGAATTCACACTGAAGTATACAAAGAAAAAAACTAAAATCACCTCTAACATCACCATATCATTAACATTCTGACATTATTTCTTTTCCGTCTTTTTCCTCTGCTTGTATGATGCCTCCAGACCTCCATCTAAATTTTCAACAGGTTGTCTTTCATGTCTACCCAGTGACCTCCAAACATTTTTGATATGACTGAGGGGTCAAACCCCTTTCTTATCATCACTTTGTGGAGAAAATACCAGGACTTTTAACCATTGGCTAGAATGCTCCATTCTGGGAACTGTTGCCTTTACTGCTGACAAACTCAGGAAGTCTGCAGCAAGGCCAGTTCAAAGCAGGACCCTGGAGGGAGGGTCTTCAGTAGAACAAGAGTCTGGAGGTCTAAAACATTCACCACTACATGAAACACAAGTCTCACTGCCAGGTCACTGGTAGAAGTTTCTCTGGAAGAGGAGGCTCGAAGGCAAAAGGAAGGTCCTCCTTGCATTGCTGCTCAGGCCATGCAACTACAGCCTGGATCGCTCCTTGTATTTGTCCACTCAGGAGATACACTGGGTTTGTCTCAAGGCCCATCTGCTGGGGTGGTCAAGTCAGGAGGAGGTTGACGTTAGCCGTACATTGTGCCTCAATCCAGCCTCTCCCTGGAGCAACTTCAACCCTGGTTTTGGGCTCAATATCAACTATCAACCAATCTAAATGCAACCTTGTCATCACCAAGCAGAATGTTAGTGGAGCTCTATAATGGGAATATTGGAGAGGTTGCCTCATCACTTCCCTAAGAACTTGACCATGCAGTGGGTTAACGGGGGTGGGTGCGTGCTTTATTTATTCATCTCATAAATACCACTGACTCCTATTTTTTTAATCACGCTGTGGTGTCAACCAATCTCTTCTGTCCTCCATCTTCTCTGAAATTATTCAAAGCACATTGCTGCAAGTGAGTTATTGTAAATTGTCTCTTATTTATTAAAACAGGATTGAATATAATTCTATAATTAGACAGCAGTTTTTTTTTTGAAGAGAGACATGACTTTATTAGAAAAATAAAAAACAACTGAGGTGATGGGTTGGTCTTCAGCGGATGCCTTGGTGGATGAGGCTGCTTTTGGCTGCACTGGCCTTCTCCTGCTCCCGCCGCCACGCAGGGTCCAACTCAAAACAGTGCCATAGCCTCAGGGTCTCATCTGCTGCTGCGGATGCCACTGTGGCCCCATCTGGGCACATGGTCAGACTCAGGACCCGGGATGTGTGACCTTTGAGTTCAGCCACCTTGGCCATGGTTGGGTACTTCCAAATAACCAGCTGGTTCTGTGCAAAGCCATGGCCTGAGATGAGCTCCTTGTAGTGGGGAGACCAGAGGATGGAGCACACCTGGGAAAGGGCATCCATGGCACTCAGACGAGCACCAGAGCACACGTTCTAGATGCGAATGTGTCGATGACTGCTGCACCCTCCTGTTGCCAGGACATTGGACTGCCAGGGACACCATGCTACGGCCTTGACAGCCCCTTGATGCTGGGTGAATGTCTGCAGAGGAACCCAGCCACCCTCTCCAAGAGCACTAGGCCACACATTGACCAAGTTATGATTGCCACCACTGGCCAAATGTCATCCATCTGGGGCCCAGTGCAGCCCACACACTTCCTGGCTGTGGCCACTCAGTGTGGCCACATGATGTTCTGCTACCCGAACATCATGGTGGTGGATGTGGCCAGAATGTGAACCACTGGACAGGATATAGCTGTTCCAGCTTAGGGAGCCCACTCGGGCAGAGTGACTGGTCATATTTCGAAGCCATTTCTGCTGCTGCACATCCCATAGCTGCACCTCAGCACTGCTGATGCCCACAGCCAAGTAGTTGCCCTCTTTGATCCAGGCCACAGAGGATACATATTCCCCAGGCTGCTCCATTTGCAAAAGGTGCAGGATGTCACCAGAGCTTGCACTCCACAGGTACACACTGTTGTCCAGTGCCATGGCCAGTACATTCCCAGAGCTCCAGTCCACAAGGTTCAGGTAGTAGTCATTTCGGATTTCAGGGGCATCCAGGATATGGTCTGGCAGGGAAGGAATGTAACGGCAGGTCTTCCGGCTGGAGCCAGGAGTGGCCTTTTGGCTGTAGAGTACTTTCAGTCTGTTCTGGTAACCACTGGTGCATTTTGTGGTTTTCCACTGAGCCGAAGGATCTTGGCTTCCTCTACATCAAAACCGTTCAGATTCAAAGCCCAGGCTTTCTGATGTTCCTTCTTGGTGGGCGTCTGGCGGTTTTCAGGCTGGTTCTCCTTGCTCAGGAGGAAGCTGGCCACCTCCATCTGGGCAGCACTGCGATGGGGGATATAGCGGTCATCACCAGGTTTGCTAGGAGTGGTCTGAACCTTGGAACTGGATTTGCCAGGAGTTCGGCCCGGAGTCCTGCCGGCGCTGTGGGATCGGTTGGCGGCCCGCATGGGTGAGGGGGCCGGGCCTGTGGCTTCCTTGGCTTTGCGCTGCCAGCGCGTAGGGGGTGCACTGGGGATGGGTGCATCCAACTGAAGAAGCGAGTGCAGGTCACTCTCGAACGCGAATTGTGCCATGGGAGCACCCGCAGGGGGAGGGGTCCTTGCAATTGGTGCCTACGGAGCCCGTGCCCTCCGGAGCAAGTTGCAATTCCGACCCTAGACAGCAGTTTTAAAAGCATCAAACAGAACAAAACAAAACAAAACAAAACAAAACAAAAAACAGGCAATGACTGAATATCGTTGTCAGCTCTACTGCTTCATTATCAAATGGTTTTCAGCCACAGCTTATTCATGATGGTGTAGACACTGTTTGGAACATAAATAAATTATATTTAGGTACCACGGTATAAAAATCTTGAATATGCTTTGAGATATACACAAAAATATAAAACAACGGATGATATTATGATAGACACGTGTATATTCACATATACATGTATATATATGTATATTCATTCATGTACATTTCTATGTGTGTATATGAGTACATTTTTGTATATATACATAAATGCATGAGCACTAGTATGTTCTCTCTGTCTTTCAGGGAGCATTCCTATACACCTATTTTTTAAAAATCCTGGTTAAAGAATATATTTTCTACCTTGCAATATATTACAATTGAAAGTGGGCATTGTTAACAAAATAGAAGAGAATAATTCTACAGAGAACATCTAAACCATTCACACAAACAGCAACTAATACCCATGAATGAACAAACAAATAAAATATGTACACTGTTTATGTATGATGGTTGATTTCATACTTAGAGGCTCTGTATAAGAAAAAGGACAGGAAGAAAAAGGCTTTTCATATTCAGGAACATCTTGATACTTCAAGAAATATGTGAAGGAAAGAGAGTAAGGAGTGGGCCAAACATCACTGGGATGAAATTTCTGGCATGAAAGAGTGCGGGTGAAGACCTGATGTTGTGAGTGAAAAAACACATGAAAGTATAATGCAAACACCAGATGGCTTGAGAGAGAGAGAGATTTCATAGGTCCTAGGAAGAGACGGGACATTTGCAGCATACTGACAGCCCATCATCTTTCTAGAATATTCAGAAAAATTCAAGTTTTAACCTATATTTGCTCTTTATAGAGCCCCTTTACATAATTCTGCTTTAAAACAATTCTTCCAGAAGGAATAAATGCAATTTATTTGCTATCCAATAGAGCTACAGGGATTTCCATCGGTGACTTCTTCCTTTGAGAATAATTATCTCGGGAGTTAAAGAGTACAGACATCATGGCATGTGAAGATGCCTCAATGGCTTTGCAGGAAAAGCGAGTTTGCACAACAGCAACAGACAGCATCAGAAGTGGCTCTTTGAAACAGGAACAAGAATTCCAAATCAAATTTTTCTGCTCCTAAACCTTGTAAACCTTTCTTTTCTGTGCTATTTGCTCCCCATCTTCAGTCCCCAGAGGAGATGTCCATCCTTTTACCCTAGGATATTCCTGAAATTTATTTTTGGAAGCAGCCTTCCTTCTCTCTGGCTCTAATCCTTTCTCTTTCTTCCCTGTTAGAGTCCAACCAGGATGGCAGCTTGACTGGGTTTTACAGTTTCATTGACACGCATGAGCTCTATCAAACTTCTGGGAGTTTTTCTGAAATGTTTACAGAGAAGGCACCTGGAGCCCGTTGAATTTCCCTCTTCAGATGTTTAAGTTTTCTTCTGTCTTGGTGGCTACTGCCTCCTTCTCACTTTCCGCCTTAGGTCAAGATAAATGAATTTTCCACCAAGAAAGCCATATGGATCTCTGAGGTTTTGAACTCTAACCAATGCTATCTCGTTGATTGTCTTTGGGTTTCAGGGTCTTATTTTACGTCCACCTCAGCCTCTCTCTTCTGCAGTTCCATATCCACATGAGCTACAAGAGTCCCATGAAGGCCCTTCCTCTGCTAATAGCTGCCTTATTGTACCACTTCTGTATTCACTTCAGAGATAGAGGATCAAATGGTAGAAACTTTTGGCAAACTTTTGACCAAACAGAATGGCTTACATGGGAATTAATTATGCACTTGTTCGTTTTACTCAATAGAACAATCCCATCTGTACTGGGTCTGTATGTTCCATCTCCCATGCAAAAGAAGCACCCTACAAAGATACCTTCAGTCCGGGCGCAGTGGTTCACACCTGTAATCCCAGCACTTTGGGAGCCTGAGTGGGGAGGATCATTTGAGCCCAGGAGTTCGAGACTAGTCTGGGCAACAAAGAGAGACCCTGTTTCTAAAACAAAAACAAAAACAAAGATATCTTCAGAGCCTGTTCAGTCTTTGGTCCTGGTTTAGATATAGGTATATAGAGGGAGCTATTTGAATCATCAATTCCCAGTATGATATGATTTGAGCATTTGGAGAGGTCTTCTTTACATATCATAGTCCTTAGATTATTACCAATAAATATTTTTCTTTTGGGGTTAACATTATATAATAATATATTTTGAATCTAAAATTTCGATGGAGACACAGGACACAGAATATATAATGCTCAAAAAATGTAATGCTCAATGAAATGAATGTCTCTATCATATTCTTTTTTGTTGTTGTTGTTGTTGTTATATAGATGAGGGCTTCCTATATTGTCCAGGCTGGTCTCGAACACCTAGCTTTGCCTCCTTATGTGCCAGGACAACAGGCCTGAGCCACCGAGACTCTCAATATATTATTAAAATATAAACAAATTACTTGAAGTGGTACCCCTCAAAATAATATGTCATTTTCACTTTAATGTAAATTAGTCTTACTATAAAATAACTTTCCTGCTTTCAACAAGTTGCAATGTAAGACGGGACATTTTCTGAAATGGAGAGAAGATAAATACGAAGTAAGAAGCTTTGTCCCCAGCAGGCTTTTCCTGGCAGAAAATATGGACATCTGGGTGGTGTCATAGTCAGGAGGCCAAGAGGAAGGATTTGCCAAAATGGGTAAACTGGGCAGTGCATGAAAACTGGTGCCTTTGCTCCTATGGGCCATCATCCTGTTGATAGTGAGGTACCAAGAGAAGTGCTGAAGGTAAAGCCCTGTGTCCTCCTCATCCATGATCTTGGCCGAAAGCATTAACCTCCGAAGAGTCTCGGTGCTTTTAGAGACTTCCTGGTCTGAAGTGACTGCCTGTTGTGGACAAAAGCTGAAAACAAATGACATAAAAACAAACTAAAAAGGTCAGTTACTCAAGGATCTAGACAACTAGCCAACACCTCCACAAACAAACAGGAGCTTAACAGACTTTTCAAAATTACTTTTTTTCCAGTTTTTTTTTTTCTTATTTAATAAAGTGGAAAATACAATGCAGTTCTGCGAGGTATTTTTTTTTCTTTCATTGTGTCATTTACTGCTTTGCTTAAGGGGGAAAAGTCTTTTATACTCTTGCCAAAAAAGAAGCAGGGGAGGACTAAGAAGGAATGTTTTATTTAGGATTCCTGTCTGTATCCGTCAAAATGAAAGAATTGGCAAGATGATATTCAAATAATGGTGGATAGTCTTGCTGGCCTCATTTTGGATACTTTCTTGAAAAGGCTGTTTATTAGATTATGCAAAGCTCTTAAAAATTCAAAGAACTCTTACTTTGACAAAACATTTTTCCATCATCTGGTTAGAATTTCTGGGCCAGTTAGCTCATATCTACTATTTCCTCCCCATGTGTTCTGCAAACCATGGGGGGAGAGCGTCATTATTTTGCAGGAGTCAGGAATGAGATGCAATTATGGGGCCTGTGGACAGGAGAGATGGTATCTTCTCCCAAGCTCCCTAGCATAGAAGGCCACTTGTCTACATTCAGGAGCCGCTGATTGAATTTGGCCTAGTATATCCTACAAGTGCCTTATCAGCCAACTCTCCTCTTCTGTTTATTTAGAAAGAAACCATTGTGTGATGTGGTTATTCTTATGAGGCCTGCAGAACAAGTGCTGCCTTTCACATGCTGAGTGTGCAGTGTACACATATGCCCTCGTCTATGAGTTCACATGCACACAAACACGCACACAGCCCCAAATACCCTCCTGCTTGGTATGAAGGGGAAAGCCTCAGACGGGGGCCTGCATCTCTGTAATTCAAGCAGATGGATTTGGAGCTGGCCAGAGGGTTTGCTCTCCTCAGTCTCTTTCTTAATATCTTGGGGGTCAGTTTATATTCAGAAATCCGGGGTATAGGAACGCTGGAATAGCTGCAATTTGGGGTAATTTGCCTGGGTTTGCATTTGTGCTTTCTTTGGCCTAATCTGCTTAATTGAGAGCTGAACTCCGGCTGGCTGCCAGCATTCACAAAGCATGTGGGCACCAGACTGATTGACCTCTATTTCTGTCAACCGAAAATGCCATCCCTCCCACTCCTTTAGCCTCTCACCCCCAGGAAAAGTCATATACTGAACCTACTTGCCTGAAAATAAATTAAAATTTTCAGTAAATAGAGACAGTAAATGTACCCATTTTCACACTTATCTCTCATTCTCCAAAGATGGAAATGTGTTAACAAAAGAAATGTGTCATCTAAAAGGGAAATCAATACTGGGCCAAAATTCATTCTCATTTACCAGAAGAGAGTTCACTTAGAAAGAAATATTCAGACACGTATTGACATGTCTACTGAGAAGCTCCCATCCTCAAGCAGCCTTGGGAATTCCAGACAAAGTTTCCTGGACCTTATTTAACTCGAGAAAGGGAGAGGGATGCATGTACAGTGTACTCTCATACAAGACAGCATGAAAGGACATAGATCTATTTTAGAGATAAAAGCAATCTGTACAGAGAGGGGATTCATTTTGTTCTGGGAGTTGGGGAAGGAAGGTTCATGGAGGAGTCCCCTTCTAAACTGAAACTCTCTTCCATCAGGAACATACTGCGCACAGACATGGAATAGCTAAATGGGAGCACTACTTTCACTTTCCAGGTGTGAATTGAAAAATACCACACACACACACACACACACACGCATATGTGTATAAATATATATGTATGTGGTATGTGTGTACATGTATATACATATTTCTATGTGTGTATATATGCAAATGTACATATATAGGGAGTGAGAAATTGTTGGGTTTTTTAATGCTATCTTTAAAATGGTATCTCTTTTAAATTGTTGAAGCATTGTGATAAATTTAGGAGATGTTAAACAATACTTAATTTATGGAGATATAGGCATATATGCCATTATTGGTCAGGTTTCTATCTACTTACTGACAGAATAGACATAATTTTCCACAGTGCTTGTAGCTATATGTGATAAGAAAAATTGTTGTCTTTCTATCAATGTCAGTATTTTTTCTTTCAGCAACGCTACTACAGAGGTGCTCTACCTTACCTTCAAATAATATGGCTGGAAACACTGGTGGGATTTCTGGCAGACAGTAGCTATATCTGAGGTTCATATGTAGCAGCTGCACAACCAGCCCAGTGCAGCCTGCAGTGGTAGAGCATGACTTCCCTCGTTTGAATCCTGGCTCTACCCTGTTCACACTGCCTGATCCTGTAGTTACTTTAAGCTTTAATTTTCTTCTCTATAAAATAAAGATCACGACTAGGCCTACCTGTTGGGATTGTTACAAGTCTTTAGTGGGACGATAAGGTCAGCCCAACATATCTGTGGGTTCTGCATCCAAGAATTAAACTGTCTGGGGATGGAAAATATTTGGAAAAAAATAACAGTACAACAAGAGGAAATAATATAAATAAAATACCAATATAGTATAACAATTAATTATATTGCATTTACATTGTATTGGGTATTATAAGTAATCTAGAAATTATTTAAAACATACAGGAGGATATGCATAGGTTATACCCAAATTTATTAATTTTAGATCAGGGACTGGAGCTTCAGCAGATTTTGGTAACTTGGAGTTGTGTGGAGGGTGGGGGAGTGAGGAAGTGGTCCTGGAACCAATCGCCCATGGATACTGAAGGATAACAGTATACACTAAACATATTGCACAATCCTTGGTACAGAGAAAGCATTCTAAAAATGTTATCTATCATCATATACACAGTGTAATAAATACTTGGACACACAGTACACAACTTAGACAACATAATTATGATTTCCTTAGAATTGTTTTATCTTACTTTTCTAACCTGAAAGTACAATTAAATTACTAGAATATCATAGAGAAAGTAATTGACTAACACTTTCTTTTATATGTATAGTATTGACTTTATTTCCATTTCTGCTGTGATTCAAGTCCTGCTAATTCAAGGGCAGGGAGATTGGTAAAGGCTGGGCAAAGGGATCTTTCTCAATTGCTGCAGTTCATCAAGACAGATTCGATATCAATGAGAACAGTATTTTGAGAGTCTTATTATCCTTAGTGCTTCTATCTAATGAATCACAGGAGATAGGTCTCCATAACTTAACAGAGCATTCAGGTAAATTCAATGAAAATAAGTCATTATTGCATGTTTTGACTTGTAAAGCTCCTCCACTAACTCCTGAATTCCTTGACGTTAGCCATATTCATCACAGTCCCTCCCACAGCCCATGGCAGCACGTTGGGCTCTACCTAGGACTTTTGCCATGAAGAAGGAATGAAACAAACGCAGCAGCTCCCTATAGTTGGGTGCAGGTCACATGATGTATGACTTGGTCAGCTTGAGCCAATGACATAAAGTTATGTGGCCTTTGCCTGCTCACGAACCTTCAATAGCTCTCTCTGACCAAGAAATCAAGCCCAAAATCTTTAATCTGTGTAGAAAAAGGATGATATTTGCAGTCTTTCTGCAAGGCAGTAGGTTAGGCTCTGAGAATACAAACATGAGAGACTCAATCTTTGTGTTAGGGAGCAGTGCTAGTGCCAGAGGGCCTAGGAATGTTATCTATTAGAGATTGATGGGAAAGAACCCAGATCATCTGGGTTTTTCATCTGAGAAAAAAAATCATAAATGCTCACAACAGTGTGATATGGACTATTTTCTTAAGTATTTCTAAGGAAACTCAAATATTCAGTTAACAAAGTTTCCATCCAACATGGAGGTAGAGCGTGGAAAGATAGACAACAGGGACTGGAAAGAGTGAGTGGGGACAGGGGTAAGATGAAAAGAAGTGGATTAAAAGGTACAAACAGAGAATAAGATAGAAGAAATAAATTCAATGTTTAATAGCAGAATAGGGTGACTATACTTAACAAAAATGTGTTGTACTTGGGTGGTAGACATCCTAAACACCCTGACTTGATCACTATGCCTTATATACATGTAACAAAACTTTTCATGTACTCCTAACAAATTAACAAATTAACAAACAAAACAAAACAACCCAAAGGTTCCAACTAGTTTGATAATTTCAAGATATTTCCACTCACATTGTGAAGACTTTCTTGATCACCCTGCCTTCTCATAGTCTAGTTCTTTATCTTTCAAATTTCTAGAACAATGGTCATCTGTATGCCTTTACTGGCATAGGACACAGTAAGGTGTAGGGTTCATTATGTTTTCTGTACAAATGCACCAGCACCCAATCTTGATTCTAAGCTTGGTCAAGCCCTAGATTCTTCTCCTGTGATGAAACATGACTCAATCCCAACATAAACACCTATGAACACCTTGCCACCTCACAGTCCCTTGTCAAGTGAGTACTTCATTCTTAGTAAGCCTTTTGGGACTTAAATCAGTCAATATGTGAAGTTTCCACGTTTCCTGGTTTCTGCAGTGGTGATAATGTTTGGTTAGCAATATCCCAGTGTACTTTATTGCTCTGCAAGAAATTCCCTCAGGCCTGTAGAAGAACATCCTTATGCTGTATGTCAGACAAGAGTTATTTTAGTTACCTGAACTGAGATACCACTGTCTGCTGAGTAAACATTCTGTTCAGGGGTTAATGTGTTCTCTCTGAACCATTGCTCCAGGAATTTGGAAGATGGATACCTAGACTATCAGAAGGTAGGGTGATCAAGAAAGTCTTTTTGATGTGGGCAATATTTTGAAATCATAGAATTAAATTGAGCCTTTGGATTTGGGGAGGGTTTTGGGGGTGTTTTATTTGTGCAAATGTATGGGGTACATGAAATTTTTGTTACATTTATTTACTGGGTGGGAGTCTCTCCAGTTTATGTTTTATGTTGTATGTGAAGCTACTGCGACAAGTAGAAAGAAGGAAATAATGAATTTGAGTAAAAATTAATAACAAAGAAAATGAACGTACAAATAACACATTTACGAGTAAGCAAGTATACCATAAAGAGACTTGAGAATACCAAATGTCAGTTATTGGAAAAGGAAAATAAAATTGACAAACCTCAGGTATGACAGAACAAAAATAATGGTCTAAAAAATAGATTGAACCTTCAGTCTTTGCAAAAATGGAAGATCAGGAACAAGATCTCAGGATCAACCTGAAGCAAACAAAACAGAAAAAAATATGTGAAATAATGATTTTCAATACACTGGACATCAGCAGTGAAACACAGTGATCTATGAGAGAAAAGAAAATAAATCAGGTAAGGCAGGGTTGTTTCACAGTTCTGCCTTACAAGAGATTCCAGGCCATGGCCTGGGGTTGGAGATCATAGTAGAGTCACCAAGTTGAGGAGTCAAAGCTAAAAATCTGAATAGATGAAAGTGGCTGGAGTTTACTGGGAAGCATACCAGAGAGGGCAGCTGCACACAGAGAGAACTCAAGAGATCTGTAGAGATTTTGCTTTATTTATTCAACAGAGCAGTAATCAGAGCATGTTTGTGGAGAAACTACCCAAAGTTGGGGAAAGAACTTCCCTAAAGACTTGGAAGGAGCAGTGTCTGGAACTCACATAAGGCAGGTAATGGTGCCTGTACTCACCATTAAACTTAAAAAAAATGTAATTCACCTCGCATTGGGTAGAGTGTTTAGAAGGGATTTATCTCAGTAGTTTGAATAATTAGCACTAGACTGAACACTGTTCTGGTCCTTTTTAACAAATCTTAAAATCCAGATCTAAAAGGATCAAACTGTCTCCAAATAACACAATTGTATCCCAGAAAAAAAGCTCAAGATACTCAAAAGAAAGCAAAAAGTATCCAGAGCTCAACAAGGTAAAATCCTCAATGTCTAGCATCCAATAAAAAATTATCAGGCATTTAAAGAAGTGGACAATATGAACCATAGTGAGAAGGAAAAAAATCAAACAATCAAAATATTAAACATTGCAAAAGGAAAGGTTGATGAGTTAAAGACATCGCAAGACAAACTATCTGAAGTAAAACGTAGAAGAAAAAATGACTCAAAACAAGAGAAAATAACAAAAACAACAGAGCATCATTCATGTGTGGGACAACATCAAATGACCTAATATACCTGTAATTGAAGTTTCCAAAGAGGGGAAAGATGAGACAATGACTTTTTAAAGAAATAATAGCTAAACCCTTTTCAGGTAGATAAAAAGCTATAAATTCACAGATTGAGGAATCTCAATGAACTTTAAGCAGAAGGAACATGAAGAAAACCACACCAAAGTATAATGTAGTAAAATTATTCAAAGTCTGTAAAAAGAGAAAATCTTAAAGATTTTTCTTCCTCTGGAAATAATGCCAGCAAGAAGATAATGGAGTAACATTCTTAAAGTACTGAAAGAAAAAAAAAGTCAACATAGAATTTCATACCTAACAAAAAATATTTTCAAAAATAAAAAAGTTTTTTAAGTATACCAAAGCTGAAAACATTCATCACCAGCACCTTCAGGCAGAAGGAAAACGATACCAGGTGGAAATATGGATCTACACAAAGAAATGAACAACACTAGAAATTATAACTATGTGGTTAGTGTATATTTTTATTATTTATTATTAAGTCTAAATAAAATATTGTTTAAACAAGAATATTACAAAATCATGTGGAGTTTATAACATGTAGAAGCAAAATGGATGACAAGAATAGCACAATTGCTGGAGGAAAATGAAAGTATACTACAATAAAGTTTTTATACTATGTGTAAAATAATATAATGTGACTAGAACATAAAATGTGAGAAGTTGAAGATGTTTACTATAAACCCTAAAGCAACCACTAAATTAGCAAAATAAAGTTATAGCTAATAAACAAAGAAAGAAGACGAAATAGAATTTTAAAATACTCAATACAAAAGAAGGCAAAAAAAAGAGTTTTTTTGAAACAAAGAACAAATGGGACAATTAGATATTCAATACCAAAGTGGTAGATTTGAACTTAATACATATTAATAATCATAGTAAATGTAAATAATCTAAATACATTAATTAAAAAGCAAATATCATCAGATTGGATACAAAAATATCCAAATATATGCTGCATACAAGATATAGTAACATAATATAATATAACTCATATGTGTAATGTCAATATAAAGATACATTGGTTAAAAGAAGAAGGATGGAAAAAAGATATAGCAAGCTAACACTAACTGAAAGTAGAAATAGATAATTTCAGCTAGAAATTTCTAACTGAAAGTAAAAATAGACAAATCCATGATTATAACTGGAAATATTGACACCTTTCACTAATTGATAGAGTGAGTAGAAAGAAAATCAGTAATAATAGAAAAGACTTGAAAACACTGTCAACTAACTTGACCTAATTGACTGTTACAGAACATTCCACTCAACAATAGCAGAAAACACATTATTTTTAAGTGTGCCAGGAATGATTACCAAGATAGACCATACCCTGTGCCTTATAACAAGTCTCAATATACGTAAAATAATGCAAGTCATACAAAGTATTATCTCTGACCACAATGGAATTAAATTTAAAACAGATAACAGAAAAATATCTGGGAAAAAAAATGGATAGAAAGGGGGAACATAATTTCACATTCTGCTGAGATTTAAATAATAAGGGGTTATTAATATAACTTTAATCTGACTTGAAGATGTAAATGAAAAGTAGAAGTTTCTGGAAAAAATAAGCTGTATTACAAAAATAAAATAATGATTTAAAAAAATCAGTATTTTATCTTCCTCCAAAAGGTCTAGAATTAAGTGCCTTTATAGTGAATTCTGCCAAGTATTTAAGGAACAATTAATTTCAATAATACATAAATTATTCCAGCTGGCGAAAAGAGGAAACTGTCTTCAACTCACTTTATAAGTATTATATAATCCTTGTACCAACCAGGCAAGGACAGTACAGGAAAGCAAAGGCATCAGCCAATCATACTAAATTCATTAATCTTTACAGAAGATTTCATGACCAAGTTAACTCAGAAATGTAAGGTTGGCTTAACACTCAAAAAAATCAAAGTAAAGGAAAAACTACAGTAACAAAAAGCAGATCCGTGGTTTACTGGGGCTGGAGAGAAGGCGAGTATTAACTGCAAAGGGGCCTGAGAAACTTTTTGTGGTGATGGAAAAGTTCTAAACCTGTTTATTGTGTTATTCGCATACATTAACCAAAACTTACCGGACTATATACTCTAATAGGGTAAATTTTATTATATATAAATTATGCCTTAATAAACCTGATTTTTAGATATCAAAATAAATATTTATACTAAATTTTAATAATCATGTGATCATCTCAATAGAAATGCAATGGAGAAAATTTGATAAAATTTAACATTGATTTATAATAAAATCTCTTAATAAACTAGAAATAAAAGCAAATTTCTTAACCTCATAAAGACTATCTCCAGAAAACTTACAACAAACATACCCAATTATGAAAGGCTGATGCAAGAGCAAAGACCAAAGGCCAGAGTAGTGCAAATACTGGAAGTCATAAAGAGTGCAGCAAGGCATAGAAAAAAAATTAAACCTGTAAAGGTTGTGGAAAAGAAATAAAATCATCTTTACAATGAGTTATAATACAATTGCATAGAAAATCCAATAGAATAGGCCAGGCGCGGTGGCTCACGCCTGTAATGCCAGCACTTTGGGAGGCCAAGGCAGTCAGATCACCTGAGGTCAGGAGTTCGAGACCAGACTGGCCAACATGGTGAAACCCTGTCTCTACTAAAAATACCAAAAATTAGCTGGGCATGGTGGTGGGTGCCTGTAATCCCAGCTACTCAGGAGGCTGAGACAGGAGAATTGCTTGAACCTGGGAGCCGGAGGTTGCAGTGAGATGAGATCACGCCACTACGCTTTTGCCTGGGCAAAAAGAGTGAAACTCCATCTCCAGAAAAAAAAAAAAAAAAGAAAATCTAATTGAATAAATAAACTCTTAGAAATTCTAAGAGATTTTAACAGGTTTGCTGAATACAAATCTACGTTTTAAAAATCCATTAAAATTTTCTATGTGACATAGTTAAAAATATATATTTTTTTAAAATACCATTTATAACAGCATCAAAAATATTAAATACCTAGATATGAATCTAAACAAAAGATGCACAAGGCCTCTAAAAAGACAATTATAAAATGTTATTGGAAGAAGCCATAAATTGGTGAAAAAATAGATCATATTCGTAGATTGGAAGTTACAATACAGGAAAAAACTGCAAACTTGCCCAAATTGATATAAGGATAAAAAATTTTGCCTTTTTTTTTCATACATAACAAGTTAACTGAAAATATAGGTGGAAGCACAAATGAATAAGAATATCCAAAACACCCATGGATTTAAAAACAAAAGAAACACGGTGGGGAGTGGGTATTTGCCTAATCAGATACCAAGAATTACTACAAAATTATATAATTAAGACAGTTGAGTATCATTAGAGAAAAAATGCATATCAATCAAATGCATATAATTTTCATACCATAAATCAAATGAAAATTTGATTTATGACAGAGCTAGCATTATAGTTCAATGAAAGAGAGAATAGGCTTTTCAACAAATCATGTTAAAACAATTGGTTCAATTTTTATGGAGAAAAGTTAAGTCAGACTGTCCTTCAGAATATGCACAAAACTCAATTCCAGGTATATTACAACCTAATTTTGAAAGGCAAAACTTTGATAATTTTAGAAGACAATATAAGGAGAATATCATCATAACTTTGGGATAGAAAATGATTACTTAAAATGCAAACTTTATAGACATCAGAAAGAAATTGATATATTAGATTATATATATATATTTTATACTTTAAGTTCTGGGGTACATATGCAGAATGTGCAGGTTTGTTACATAGGTATACATGTGCCATGGTGGTTTGCTGCACCCATCAACCCGTGATTTACATTAGTATTTCTTCTAATGCTATTCCGCCTGTAACCCACCACACCCCTACAGACCCCGGTGTGTAACGTTCTGCTCTCTTTGTTCAACTCCCACTTATGAGTGAGAACATGCGGTGTTTGGTTTTCTGTTCTTATGTTAGTTTGCTGAGAATGATGTTTTCCAGCTTCATCCATGTCCCTGCAAAGGACATGAACTCATCCTTTTTTATGGCTGCATAATATTCCATGGTGTATATGTGCCACATTTTCTTTATCCAGTCTATCATTGATGGACATTTGGGTTGGTTCTAAGTCTTTGCTATTGTGAACAGTGCCACAATAAACATAAGTGTGCATGTGTCTTTATAGTAGAATGACTTATAATCCTTTGGGTATGTACCCAGTAATGGGATTGCTGGGTCAAATGGTATTTCTAGTTCTCAATCCTTGAGGAATCGCCACACTGTCTTCCACAATGGTTGAACTAACTTACACTCTCACCAACAATGTAAAAGTGTTCCTATTTCTCCACATCCTCTCCAGCATCTGTTGTTTCTTGACGTTTTAATGATTACAATTCTAACTGGTGGGAGATGATATCTCATTGTGGTTTTGATTTGCATTTCTCTAATGACCAGTGATGATGAGCTTTTTTTCATGTGTCTGTTGGCTGCATAAATTTCTTCTTTTGAGAAGTGTCTGTTCATATCCTTCACCCAATTTTTAGTGGGGTTGCTTGTTTTTTTTCTTGTAAATTTGTTTAAGTTCTTTGTAGATTCTAGATATTAGCCCTTTGTCAGGTGGATAGATTGCAAAAATTTTCTCCCATTCTGTAGGTTGCCTGTTCACTCCGATGATAGTTTCTTTGGCTGTGCAGAAGCTCTTTAGTTTATAGACTACATATATTTTTAAAAGTCTGTCAATCAAAACGTGACCACAAGAAAATGACAAGAGAAGTCAAAACTGGAAAAGGACATACATCACACAAATTATTGACAACAATCTTATATCCAGAATGTAAAACAAGTTTACATAAATTAATAATAGGCAAAAACAGAGAAACGGGAGAGGACATAAACAGCTATTTCACAGAAAAAGAAACTTGAGTGGCTCATAAACAGAAAGTGGCAGATTATATTCCTAAGGGAAACAAACACTAAAATCTAATGAGATACCATTTCTCACATCCCAGATTGGCAAACATTTAGAAAGTTAGACAGTAAGTGTTGGTGAGGTTATAGAGTTAGAGAAACTCTCATACAATGCAGGTGAGAATATAACTTGGTTCAACCACTTGGAAAATAGTTCAGATAGGGCATTCACATTGGGCATGTAAATATGCACATCCTCTTTCACTCAGCAATTCCAGGAAGTATACCAGCAAATATCGTGTACATGTTCACCAGAGGTCATACTAAGAATGTTTCTATAGCTTTATTCAAAATAGCAGAAAACTAGAAACAGCAAAAATAACCATCAAACAATAGACTGAATGAACAGAGATAGTCTCATGTAATAGACTATCAAACAGCAATAAAAGCCAACGAACTTCAGCCATATACATCAAATTGATGAATCTCAAAAACATAAAGAACAAATTGCCCATAATTTTATTTATATTAGAGTCAAATATGTGAAACTAAACAGTTAATTTTCTTAAAAGGAAAGATTGGTACAGAGTATAGGGGAGTGGGTGCCCCTGGCGATGGAAGAGGGAATGGGATCAAGAAGAGATATCTAGGGCAGAAGTCTGCAAATGCTTTCTCTAAAGGGCCAGAAAGTATCTGTTTTTGGCTTTGTGGGCCATATGTCTCTGTTGCAACTACTCAATTTTACTGTTGTAACAAGAAAGCAAGATAGATAATATGTAAATAAATGGCCATGGCTGAGTCCCAATAAAGTTTTATTTACAAAAACAGGCTGTGGGCTGGATGTGGCCTGAGGCCCATAAATCTGCTAACCCCTGATCCAACATACTAGTAATGAATTTATGGGTGCCCAATAATTATTATTTAAAGAGTATACACACACATTACACACATTCATGTGTATTCACTATTTATGCTTGCTGTATTCCATAGTAAAAACTTAAAAATATATAAGCTAGATAAATGGGTTTTATTTTTTCCGTTGCCTAAAAGAACCTAGCCAAATGCCACCATGTTGACTTCTCAGGCAGAGCTTGAAAGATGAAAGACCCCATTGCTGCAAAGTAAAGAAAATGGGAATCAATCCAAATGTCACCCAAGGCCTGGCATGTAGCACATGTCAATACCTAGTATTATTATTATTACTCTATTATTTCCCAGCTATCCTAAATCTTAATAGCCATTCTTCCATTGAGTTTTTTAGTTCCACACTCCTTGCTTCACCTCTGTAGATGGGACCTGTCTTCCTTCTGAGAAGGGATTGTCACCAGGTTATCACCCCCACACGTAGGATACCTTTGCATAGTATCTGAAGCTGGATTATTTGGGCTCAGTTTGTAGTTCTACCACATAGCAATGTGTTGCCTTGAACAAATTACTTAAATTCTTGGGGTCTCAGTTTCTTCATCTGTAAAATAAGGATAATAATAATATTTGTCTCAGGATTATAATGAGGGTTAAATAAGTTAATACTTGTATAGTGCTTAGAACAGTGTCTGGTACACAGTAAGCTATAAGTAGATTTTACTTTTTATCACCAATAACAAATTGATTAACTTTATTAACATACAATTTTAATATTATGTCTCATCACTCTAGAGATAGTCTCCCTTAGAAATGGAGAACTGTATGACAGGCTTTTTTCTGGAGTACTACTGTGTATTTGGATTCTTAAAAATGCAAAGATATAACGTAGATTTGAGCTTTGTTTTTATGAGTTTTACTTCTCTCTCTGCTCCCTTCATTTCTAATTTTTTTATTATTGTTCAGTACAAGTATGATAAAAATTATCCACATCTGTTATTTATCTTTCCATCCTGGGCAAGGCAAATGTGTATAGTTCCCCTCAGGATAACACGAACCATATGGAGCCTATGGAATTATATGTATTGTCAGTTTATAAATTCAGACTTTGCCGAAGACTGTCCACAAGCAGCCCAGAGTTCTTGGGTGCAAGAGTTTGCACTGGGATGTTTATATTCAGCAAACATATTGGTGTAAAGCATGCTTGCAGCTGGTGCCTCCTCAGAGAGAGGGGGCTTGACGGTGCTTTGCTGCACATTAGGATCACCTCAGAAGCTTTAAAAAATATCAATGCTCAGGCCATACTCCATACCAATTAAAATAGAATCTGGTGGGTAGGATCAGTGGCATCAGTATTTTTGGTTTTCCAAATTCTCCAGGTGATTCCATTGTGCAGACAAGCTTGAGAACCACCAAAAGCTTTAGAAAAGAAGATTTTGCATCTTTTTGGCCCCTATAGGAAAATGCCTAGGAACGCAAACACACCCTCACTTGGAACCAGTTTTTGCCATCTCAATTATATGATGCACATGCCTGGGTAGAAATTTCATCCTGCTCAAATCCGAATTAGCATCCCTGAAGTACTATACCTCAAGAATATAATTCTTAACAACGGCAAGCACTGATTTGACTAAAGATGATTTAATCTAGCTATATTGAGAGGGAGAAAGAAAAGAGGGAGTAAAGAAACGCAATCCCTATCCATCCAATTTTCAAGTCAATTGCTATTTATTCAACAAATTACATCCTGGGCTTAACACAAACTCTGTATCTGTTACCCTTAATCACACGCAGTTGGTCCTCAAACAGAGACCAGAAGGTGACAACCAAGGTAAGCTCCTTACATCAGCTGGCTCCAATTCAGTGTCCTGGAAAGAGTCATGCAGAATTGTGGGTCACTTTTCAGAGGACGGTCCACTGGATGCCACTCTTAAGATAATTTGCTTTGATTTCCTATGAGCAATTTCACTTTCATGGAAATCTCTGGGTCCTGCAATTCCTTATGATGGTCTCAGTGCCTACAGAATCCTTTCCCAAGTTTTCCTCTTGTTGCAGAGAAACAATGAGGAATTTAAGTTACTAGCAAGAGCTGTGTTGCCATCAAGAATTAGATTCCTCATCTTGTTTTCTTAAATATTAAATAGAAGTAATATTTCAGCTGGGTGTGATGACTCATGCCTGTAATCGCAGCCCTTTAGGAGGCTGAGGCAGGTGGATCACCTGAGGTCAGGAGTTCGAGGCCAGCCTGGCCAACAAGGTGAAAGTCCGTCTCTACCAAAAATAAAAAATTAGCTGGGCATGGTGGCGGGCATCTGTAATCCCAGCTACTCGAGAGGCTGAGGCAGAAGTATCGCTTGAACCTGGGAGGCGGAGGTTGCAGTGAGCTGAGATCGTGTCACTGTACTCTAGCCTGGGTGACAAAGCGAACCTCCATCTCAAAAAAAAAAAAAAAAAAGAAATAATATTTCAAACAATAATTTTCCTTTGTATGTTAAGTTGCTTTGCTGTATAGAACCTGCTCCTGGTGGCTTTAGGTAAACGATTTTAGTGATTACAGATTATCTGTAAAATGAGGAATTATTTAACAACATAATCTCCAAGGCTATTTCTAGTCCTTAAATCTAAAATGATCTGAATTTGAGCATTTAGAGGTGGTAATGTAGTTGAAAGACAGACAAAAGTTCAAGTACCAATTTCACTACATATTTTGGACAAGTCACTTATTTTTTCTGGGCCTCAATTCCTACACCTCTAAACAAGGAGCTGATTGTGGTATTTGCCTCCTATGTCTGGAGAGTCAGGTAGCAAAGCATGGGCTCTAGAGTTAGGCTGCATGGCTTGAACCACAGTCCAAGCACACTCGGCTATGTCACCTTGAACAAGGTATGTAACATCCTTCTACTTCATTTCCTTCACCTGTAAAATTGGAATATGACAATGAATATTTCATAAGGGAATCATGAAATGATGTAAGTTAATGGATATTAAATTTAGCACAAAACCTGTGTTAAATAACAAACATTTAAAAATAACTATTGCTATCATCACCATGTCATCAGTGTAAAACAGGATCACACAGATAAAGTACAGATGCTAGAGACGTGCACACTATCATCCTCCTTGTCTTCCCCTCCTTTTATTTCTATAAGATTCTCCAGCTGCAACATCTTCCTAACATCTTAGATTAAACCTGTGGGATCCCTGAGGATATGGAAAATTGGCTCATTTTTCACTCCTAATGCTATTCCCTGTACTCAGTAAACACTCAGGGAATGAATAAATGAATGAATAAAAATGTTTGCGAATTAAGTGAGAGATGTGATAAACTGGGAAGTGATGATGAAGTGAGAGTCCTTAGAGAAGCCTCAGGAAGAAATGTGAAATTATTTATACAGAGGGAGGAGGGGAAAAATTAATGGATAATAACAAAAGTTCTTAAGGAGCATGTGAGAAAGAAATTAAACTTCCCCATCTATGAATATGCCTAATGGAGTCAAAAGTTATATGTAACATTAAGCCCATCCTCATGCTTCACCAGCAGTGTGGCTATCAGGGGCTTTCAGGAACTTTCTGTGGGAGATCAAAGCTGCCTTCCATGATGTCAACACAGAAGCTTAAATGTTCAGTTTATATACTTGTGACTAAATAATACACATCTAGATAGAGGAAAACTAAGAAAGTCACTATGGGTTCTAAATGACAAGTGTGGAAAGCACACATCTATCCTTCACTTTCAGATCCCCTTTGAACTGCCACACCAAAAAAAAAGAAGAAATACCCGTGCAAGGGACTATTTAAGAATGTCACACATATACTAAAAATCTTAAGCACGCATCTATCCTTCACTTTCAGATCCCCTTTGAACTGTCACATCAATACAAAAACAAAGAAGAAATACCTGTGCAAGGGACTATTTAAGAATGTCATACGTATGCTAAAAGTTTTGAGGAATTTCTGTGAGATGTCTGGGAAACAGGGCAGATTGAGGAAAAAGTCTGTCAATCACAATTCACTGCATGAGAAGGTGCCATTTTCTCAGCAGAATCTCACCAACTTCTAAGTGCCAGAGCTAAGGTCAGTCCATAACACAGCATTTGTAGGAACAGTTTGATCCTAGCAGGCACTGAAGGTCACTTGGAGTAAGGACCCCATGAACACACTCACTCCCACTTATCCTGTGTTTGAAAGTAGGATCAGGCAATAACCAGGGAATTTGAAGAGGCAGTTATGCCAACGGGAGGTGGGAGTCTCAGAACCAGCTGAGAAACCAGTGACAAACAGGAAAAAAGAACTCTTTGAAACCCAGGTGACACTGCCTCTAGCTCTGACTCCTTCCTTATTTCTTTTCATTTTCTGAAATTTTGTGTTAGTGAAATAAAATTACAGAAAATCTAATCTTTTCCCTTCTCTCTTTACCTACACCACTCAATGCCTTAAAAATATTTCTTAGTTTTCCAAAAAGGTAAAATACAAAATTTTCTTTCTGCAGGAATGAGCAAATGGACACAAAGTGCCAGGCACAGAAATTAAAAATGTCTTCTAAAGGTTTTAAGGAATCAGAAACAATATCCTCTCAAGAAACAGAATTATTATGTGAAGTATGTCTGGAAATAAACTTAAGAAAGTCTGGAATTAATATTCTTGATAGGATTTAGAAAACTATTAAATAAGCAGTCAGACGAGAGGGAAATGCAACTTGAGATAAGAATATAATTGTGTAATTTGAAACCCTGGTAATGGTAGGGAGAGGCTGAGAACATATTGCAGCAAAAAGAAACAGTGATGCCCAAGTTAACTTTCAGAAAAAGAAAAATACATGTTATATTTGCTTTTACTTGCATGAAAAAAAACTGGATGGTACACAAAATACAATAAAGGTAATTAAATATTGTTGGTAGTAACAGTGGTAATGGGCAGATGGGAGTGGAATGGGAGAGAAACTTCCGCCTAAAAAAGAAACCTGTGTAAAAGAATCTTATATGCCTGATCTCTGCTATAAGTTTGCTATTTTAAATTACTGATATTAGTGGGATCATAGAATATTTGTTCTTCTGTGTCTGGCTTATTTTGTTTGACATAATGTCTCTCAGCTTCATCCATGTGGCAAATGACAGGATTTCCTTCTTTTTTAAGCATTAAGCCAACCCCCTTTTTAAGGCTGAATAATATTCCATTGGATGTATGTATCACATTTTCTTTGTCCATTTATCTGTTCATGGACATTTAAGTTGTTTCTGTGTCTTTGCTATTGTAAGTAATACCATAATGAATGTGAGTGTGCAGACAGCTCTTGGAGAATTTGGTTTCAGTTTTGCAGGGTATATACCAAGAAGAGGGATTGCTGGATCATCTGGTAGTTCTTTTTTTAAGTTTTTGAGGAACTGCTATACTGTTTTCCACTGTGGCTATACCACTTTATAGTTCCAGAAAAAGGTTTACAAGAGTTTCCTTTTCCCTATGTTTTTGATCATAGCTATCCTAAAAGGTGTGAGGTATTACTTCATTGTGGTTTTAATTTGCATTTCCCTTATAATTAATGATACTGAGTACTTTTTATATATTTGTTTACGATTATTTATGTTTTTTAACAAAGTGTCTATTCAGGTCTTCTGCCCATTTTAAAAGTCAGATTGTTTTTCTGCTATTGAGTTGTAGAACTAACTCATATATTTTAGATATTAACTTTTAATCAGATGTATGATTTGCAAATATTTTCTCCCATTCCACAGGTTGCCTCTTCATTCTGTTAATTGTTTCCTTTGCTGTGCAGCAGCTTTTTAGGTTGATGTAGTCCCATTTATTTATTTTTGCTTTTGTTGCCTGTGCTTTTGGTGTCATATTCAGGAAATTCTTACTAAGGTCAATATGAAGAATCTAGAAATTTGTATTAATTTAACTTTTGAACAAAGTTAATGTGTTACATATTCAAAAAATAAATAAAAACCATGAAAATTTCTATTTTAAAACATGCTATTTAAAAAGGTAATGCCAGAAGAAAAGATAATAAAGTGACTTCTGAAGAGAATAAATGCAAGTAATATATGAGATACTGCCATTTTTTTCAAAAGCTTTTAGCTTTTGACTTGTAAAACTGTGCATATGTATTTTTACATCAAGAACACAAAATTAAAAACTTCTTCAAGAAATTAGAAGAAAAAAGATTATAGATTTAGTGAGAAAGAGAGCTATAGATATTACCAAAATGAGAAAACAAAACAGAGAGTGAGAAAGTAATCAAAGATAAAATAGAAAAAAAGCGTATTGAACTAAAGCAGGGGTGTCCAATCTTTTGGCTTCCCTGGACCATACTGGAAGAAGAATTATCTTGGGCCATACATAAAATACACTAATACTAATGATAGCTGACGAACTAAAAAAAAAAAAAAAAAAAGTGCCAAAAAATCATTTGTGTTGGGCTGCATTCGAAGCTGTCTTGTGGGCTGCAGGTTGGACAAATTTGAACTAAAGCATTTGTGTTGTTAAAGCAAATAGGCTCACTGAATATGAGGCAAAATAAATAAACAAAGACAGACATGGAGACAAATCCTTTGGAAACATATTTTTGAGAGGATATAGCAAAAGATTTCATACTGGCAAAAGATTCTCCTCTACAATACTAAATCATAGCTACTGCTTTTTCTTGTTTCCATCTTCAGCACCCGAATATCTTTCTTTTTTTTTTTTTGAATGGAGTCTCGTTCTGTCTCCCAGGCTGGAGTGCAGTGGTGCGATCTCACCTCACTGCAACCTCTGTCTCCTGGGTTCAAGCAATTCTCCTGCTTCAGCTTCCCGAGTAGCTGGGACTAAAGCCATGTGCCACCACGCCCAGCTAATTATTTTGTATTTTTAGTAGAGACGGGGTTTCACCATGTTGGTCAGGCTGATCTCGAACTCTTGACCTCAAATGATCTGCCCGCCTCAGCCTCCCAAAGTGCTGGGATTACAGGCTTGAGCCACGGCACCGGGCCAGCACCAGCAATATCTTAATGACCAGCATTTATGGTTGCTAAGATCCAGGCACAGTGCTTAGGGTTTGCATGTGCTTTTTCCTTGAATCTTCAGGACAATGCCATGAGATGGGAATTTAAGTATCAGAAATGCTAAATAACTTACTCAAGGACACAAAGCGAAGAGCTGAACTGATGCATTCTGACTAGATGATCAATATTCCTTATCACTGAACTCTATAGGAATAAAAAAATAAGGTTGTAGTTTACAACCCCAACTGCAAATTAGCATCTCCTAGAAAGATTTTTAACATCTTGCTTCACTAATGGTGAGCCTGGCTTAACTTGTCTGAGGAAAGAGTGTGGATATTAAATTTATCGGATAACATTTAAATTCTAGTGTGAAGCCAAATTTGACAGCCACTATATCAGAGCAAAACCTAGGGAGTTTTGAGGATAAAAAATGTTCCCTAAGCAGGACTAAAGTAAGGTGAATGAGGTCCTGAGGTGCAAAATTTTAATGAACACCCAAAAATTCAGTAATCAGGAGAAACAATATTTACTGTAATTTTTAAAAAATAAGAATTAAATGACATGTAATGAATTCTAATTCATGCTGGATGAAATACTAAAATTTTAAATTGGGGAGATCTGATGTTGCACTTGTATGACTCACCCCACCCTAATCTTGCCTTGTCAAACTCTATTTCAAATTTTTATATTTTGTCTATCATAGATTTTTGCATAATTTTTATTTTTTAAAATACTTCATTAACTTATTCTGTCTCTTCATATTTTAGGTTTTTGTTTGTTTGATTTTGGTTTTCTGACATGAAGAATAGGGAAAAGTACATCCACTCCATCTTTCTGGGTGTCCTAAGAGTTTTACATCTAATGAAACAGTCAAGTGAAAGCAAATGAAAGTCATCCTCAGAAATTAAAGTCTTCAAGTAGAGTTTCACACATATACTCTTCTTTCAAACATTGCTTAAAGGCCCAAGCATGGTGACTTACACCAGTAATCTAAACTCAGCACTTTGGGAGGCCAACGTGAGTTGATCTCTTGAGGCCAGGAGTTTGAGACCAGCCTGGCCAACATAGCGAAAGCCCGTCTCTACTAAAAATAAAAATTAGCCGGTTATGGTGGTGCGTGCCTATAATACCAACTACTTGGGAGACTGAGGCAGGAGAATCAGTTGAACCGGGAAGGCAGAAGTTTCAGTGAGCCAAGATTGTGCCATTGCACTCCAGCCTGGGTAACAGAGTGAGACTCTGTCTCAAAGAAACAAAACAAAACAAAACAAAAGAAACAAAAAAAATTGTTCAAAGAAATACTATAGCATATTCAAGAATGAGGAAGGCATAATATTTTCATCAAAGATGAACGATGAAATCAGAAAACTACAAATAAGTCTAAATAATTATTGTTAATGTGAATATTAAGCATAATGCAAATATCAACAATAAGTCTTAAAATAGAAGACATATACTATAAAAAATTAATAATGTGTATCTAAAATTCTAATATATAAAAAATTGAAAAGAAATGTAGAAAGAGCAGAAATAAAAATATATTAAATGTATTACCTTTCAGAGAGAAAATGAAGCTATTCTACTTTGTTCTTTGCAATTTGTTTTTTTCAAGTGAAACTCATGTAATGTAAAATTAGCCATCTTACAGTGAACAATTCAGTGGCATTTAGTACATTCAGAATATTGTGCAACCACCTCTTCTATCTAATTCTAAAACATTTCATCACCCCAAAAGGAAACCCTATACCCATTAAGCAATTGTCCTATTCTCCTTTCTCCCAGCCCTTGGTAACCATCAATCTGAATTCTATCTCTATGGATTTACTTATTCTGGACATTTTGTGTAAGTGGAATTATGCCATACTTTTGTGTCTGGCTTCCTTTACTTAGCAGAATGTTTTCAAGGTTCTTCATGTTGTAGCACACATCAGTAAAACATTATTTTTATGATTGAATAATATTCCATTGTATGCATAGCCACATTTTATTCATCCATTAATTGATGGACAATTGGGCTGTTTTTACCCTTTGAGTATTGTTAATAGTGCTGCTATGATCATGTGTGTACATGTATTTCTTTGAGTCTCCATTTTCCAATTCTTAGAATAAGACATAGGAATCTTGGATTTAACAATGATTCTTAGATGTGACACCAAAGGCACAAGCAAAAAAGAAGATGAATAAATGGACTTAATAAAAAATAAAAATTTTTGTGCATCAAAGGACATTGCCAAGAAAGTGAAAAGACAACCTACAGAATGGGAGAAAATATTTGCAAATTATGATTTGATAAGGGTCTAGTATCCAAAATATATACAGAACTCTTACAATTCAACAGCAAAAAAAAAAAACCACTCAATTTTTAAAATGGCAAATGACTTGAAGAAACACTTCTTCAAATAAGCTATACAAGCAGCCAACAAGCACTTGAAAAGATGCTCAACATCATTAGTCATTAAGGAAATACAAATCAAAACCACAGTGAGGTACCCCTTCACACCCACTAGGATAGCTATTAACAAAAAAGGAAAATAACAAGTGTTGGTGAAGATGTGAAGAAACTAGAGTCCTTATATATTGCTGGTTGGAATGCAGAATGGTTCAGGCATGTTGGAACAGTTTGGCAGTTCCTCAAAAAAAATAAACATATTAAGTTTGTATCCTAGCAGCATCCCCTTTCAAGGTACCAGTTTCTGTATTAGGTATGGCCAGCTAAGTTGCAATGAGAAAGGGTTGTTGTGCTAATACAGATGAAAGAGCATGGTGGCTTAGACTAGAGTTTTAGCAATAGAAATGACAAGACATGGTCAAATTCCAGATGGAACTGAGACATAGAATCAACAGGACAGACTGATACATGGCATATGGGGGGACTGGGAAAATTGGTAAATAACCTTCCAGGCTTTTGGTCTGCATAACTGGGTGAGTTGGTGAGGGGTAATGGGGGACACATTTTCTGAAATAGGAACATTTGACATTTGACCTGAATGAAATACAAAAGACGAAAAGGACCCAACCAAGCAAGTATTTCTGGGAAGAATATAGCAAAAAGAAGAAACAGTAAGTGCAGAGACTTGAGGAATGAAATGAGCTTGGCTAATTTGTGGAACGAAAAGAAGGTTCATGTGGCTATGCTGAGAGTTGGGGATTTTCTTGCCACTGAAAAAAGATCACTTCAGTTTGCCCTCTTTAAAATGATAAGAATTACTGATCATTTTAATTAAGTACAGTACTAATTACTGTATATGGTATACCCAAAACAGGATATTATCAGCTTTAAAACTTGCTGAAATTGATTTGTAATTTGAAAAAACACACCTGTAGTTATGAGGTAGATGATTTTAAATTATTTTCTGAAAAGTTCAACAGTTCTAAATCATTTTGTGTACATTTTTTGTGTCTTCAAACAAGGCAGGCAAACACTGTTTTTAAAAAACAAGCATACACTTAAAAAAATAGGTATACACTTTCAAAAAGTTCAAAGAAGTATTAAATTCAAGGCCTTCTACTAGAAACAGAATCTTCACAAAGTAATATTATTCAAGTAATTACAGATTGATAATATTAAGATTTAATATTTGAATAATTCAAAAGTCAGCAAAATCTTATTTTACCTCTTATATTTCAGTGTTGTCCAGGCCTTAGCTTGGTTAAAATACTTAGTTGTTAGAACTGTATGGCAAAACCCGATAGCGCAAGTGGAGTGCTAAAAGTTAGACCACTGAGCCTAAGGCCACAGAACAAGGCAGAGGCTGGATGAGGAGGGTCTTACAGACCAAATCTGGTTGTGGGGGATCTGGCTGGCATGAATTACAGCCACCAAATCTTCACATCACATGTTCTGCTGTGTTAGTTTAGACACTGCCTAAGTAGGTTTCTACCATACTGAATTATTTTTGGCACGAGCACCCATTTTCATATGCTAAATAAATGTGTTCAAACTTCTCTCCTTCTCTTTGAATATAATGTTTCCTTGGTCAATGCAGATAATCACAATATTTTGTATTCATAGAAAACTTTTTATGCATGAGATTTCAAGTATGTACTTTGGCAAAATAAACAGCTCTAATAATTTTCCCAGGTCCCTGATGTCCCAATTGCATTGGAACTTGCAGTTTTCTTGGCGGGGCGGGGAGGGGGCCACTGGGCCAGTTGAGATACCATTCTGCCTCTATCCTCCCCCCTCCTTCATATTAGATAATATGCTGAAGAACTGCACATCATACATTTTCTTCTGAGAAGTTTTTCTCCAGGAAGTTGAGCTTCCATGGAGGGTCACCTCCTTTTAAACACCTTCCTTACTCTTCCTCCTACTACCCCCACTCCTAACTTCCACTCCCTGCTCTAGTACCCCCAGCAAAATTAACTCCTTCCTCCTTTTCAAGCTCCACTTTAACCTGTTGGAAACTCTACCATGGCTTGGTTGTCAGGATTATGAGCTTTGCAATTAGAAAGACCTAGAGGTGAATTCTAGCTACTCCATTAACTAGCTGTGTGCATTTGGGTCTCAGAGGCTCACCTCTAACACAGGCATGACAATTGGACTGACTGCAAAGAATTGTTATAAATATCATAAGAGACAGTATTTACAAAATACTTGGGACAGTACCTGGGGCAGGGGAGGTGCTTGATCACTGGTAGTCATTAACAGTAGTAATCCCAGTAGTGTTTCATCATTGTTATCACTATTTTGGCAATTACGATAGCTTTTTGCGTATACAGTTGCCCCCTTCCCTGACTCCCATTCATGGGTTCCACATATGTAGATTCAATAAACCCCGAACAAAAAATATTTGGAAAAAAATTTCATCTGTGTTAAGCATGTACAGACTTTTTTTTGTTATTGTCCCTTAAACAATACAGTATAATAACTATTTATATAGCATTTACATTGTATTAGATGACTTAGAGTATAAGGGAGGATGTGCATAAGTTATATGCAAATACTATGCCATTTAATATAAAGGACTTGAGAATCCACAGATTTTAGTAGCCATAGGAGGTCCTGACACCAATCCCCAGTGGATACTGAGGGACAATTGGACTTGTTCACTTATCTTTCTTTACTGAGTTGTCACATATCTTTCTCTACTGAGTTGTTGCTAAGCCCTGTAATGACAGGGCACTAACTTATTTGACCTTGTTTTCCCACCACCTAATTGAGGACCTTAATAAATGTTGATTGAATTTACGAATGAACTACTTTTGCTCACGACTAGCATTTTCAGTCTTTTTTCTACTCTCTAGACAACTTTTAATCCACAAATAATCAACAAATGACTCAGTTACAACCTCCTTTCCCTGCAAGTTGTTTATCCAATCAGTGACGCTGACAGATTTGAGATTCATCTCAGGCCAAAAGGATAAGTCAAATAGGCTCAGAGCTAACAGGAGAGAATGGAATCGCTTGGACAGCCATAAGTAAAATCATTCAATTTTTAGTAGTGAGAACTATTTGGTTTTTTTTTTTTGAGACGGAGTCTTGCTCTGTCACCCAGGCTGGAGTGCAGTGGCGCAATCTCGGCTCACTGCAAGCTCTGCCTCCCGGGTTCACGCCATTCTCCTGCCTCAGCCTCTCCGAGTAGCTGGGACTACAGGTGCCCGCCACCACGCCCGGCTAATTTTTTGTAATTTTAATAGAGACGGGGTTTCACCGTGGTCTCGATCTCCTGACCTCGTGATCCGCCTGCCTCGGCCTCCCAAAGTGCTGGGATTACAAGCGTGAGCCACCGCGCCTGGCCTATTTGGTTTTTACTATTTCTTTATGTCTGAATTACAACATCTTCAAGACAATTAATTTTACAATATTATATTATATCACAATATTGGCTTTTTCCCACCACCCTTCCATCGTCATTAGCATATTTGTATTCATCCTTGTGCTGTCACCTCATAGGGTCAAGATGGCTGCCAGTTCTCCAGGCATTACATCCACCATCAACAACCAAGTGGAAAGTAGTGGACGAAAGGCTTTTTTCTCTTGGGGCTCCATCTTAAAACTTCCATTTTTATTTCTTTGGCTAAAAGTGGTTATCGTTTATACTCCCCCTAGAGCACTCATTGGTAAAGAAGAACGGAGCTAGTATCGTTACGTTAGATCAACCAGAATTTGTCCACTGGGTCTGGGTCTTCCCTCAGGTTGAGAGACCTCTGCTGGCTACATGGACCCAAAATCTAGGCCCTTTGTGCAGAGAAGAAGGTATTAAATGGCTGTTTGGTTGGAAATGAACTGCATCACAATTATTATCAAGAACTTATAGATAAGAACATAGAGGCTCTGAGAAGTTAAACAATACCGTCAGCAGTACACAGCTCATGAATAAAATGCAAGATTTCAATCTTCAATGCCATCACCAAATTAAGCAGTTCTTAAAATATATAAGGCTTGCAAAAAAAGAAGAGAACCCCTTGGAATTAGGGCATTCCTGAAGAAGCAAATTAGTAGAAAAGTGAAGAGAGAAGGAAAAGTTTTACTTAGCTGTCTACTATAAGCCAGGTGGTATGTTATTTACACTGTTTCCAGACTTAGAACAATTGATTTTACAAAGAAGGGCCCAAAGAAGTTAGGTAACTAGCCCAAGGTCACACAGTTTGTTAATATGGTACAGCTATTGAAAAGCAGGTATTCTTATTCCACAGCCCATGATCTTTGCATGCCATTGCCCTGTCCTTTTGTGTAAGCACATAAAATGGGTTTCTGGAATCAAAACTTACACCATGAGCAGAAAAGTCCAAAATTGAGCCAAGGGATTGCTGGGAGAAGGAAGGTAGATGGCCGCCCAGGAATCCCTGTGTTCCTCTAATTGCCTGATGCTGTGTTTTCAGATAGGATTCATTGTCCGGCTGCCCACTGAACTAGTCCCTCAGAAACAACTCTGCTTCTGACATTTTCCCATAAAGCTGTCACAATCCAAATTCTTACTTATTTAAAACCAGTCATTTGTTTAAACCACAGGAACACATTGGTGGCTGTGGGTGGCTGGGGGCCAGCAGAGTTATCTAAATGGCCTAAATTATATGGAACCCTCGTTTTCTATCCTGACAGCCTGCCTCTGAGATAGAGTCTGGGTCCAAGAGTGGAAATCAATTTTGAGCTGAGGTGTGTTAATAATTCCTTCTGCAAAGCTCTTGCTGCCATATCTAATTCTCTCTGTGGGAATTCTCTGTGATGAGGGATTAGATGAGAGATAAGAAGTTTAAAAGAACAAACATCAAAGTATCTTTCTAGAAGTTTCTGTTGGGAGTAAGAATGGGGCTCTGTGGATAAGTAAAGCTTCAGAGGCAGGCAGCCTTGGTTTGCAATGCCATCTTTACCATATAGTGGCTTAAGATTGTCAGGCTATTAAGTTTCTCCATGAATTTTATTGGTAAAAGTAAGACTGACAAAATTGGCCCTTTGAATGCCTGTGGGCATAGCGCAAAGTAAAGCTCAGCCCATTGCTTGGTACACAGCAGGTGCTGTTTACTGTCACATCTTCCCAAAAGCTCCTTTCTCAACTGGCTCTCTTCCACCCATTTGGATAAGGACTGAAAAGCTGTTCAGATACCTGCACCAAGGCCAGGTATCTAATGCCCAGTTGTAGAGGCATGCAAAGCATGACGGCGCCCTTAACATTTGGTAGTCATCAGATAAACAAGACCCTGATGCCATAGGTCAGATTCTGACATTACAGCTAAGGGAAGCCAGTTGTCTAGAAATGGAGAAACTGGCTGGCAATTAAGCAAATTTATAGATATTTCTAAAATTCCTAGAAGCCTAGATTTAGCAGGGAAGGAGAGGTAGGAGTAGTGGTGTATTTTACCAAAAGCTCAAATAAATCCAAATCCAACAGAATCACTGCTCAGAGATGTAAAAAGACAAGAAAACAATGAAAGGGCAGGAAAAGATTATTTTTCAAAGGTTTTCTAGTTGGGACAGCAGGCACACACACGCTCTGTTTCTTTTCTCTATCTTCTCAGGCTGGCCCCAGGGTCAGAGGAAGAACAATCCTCCTCTGGTTTGTTTTTACCAACAGTCTCCAAAGGAAAGATTTGGGAGAACTTTTTTTTTTTTTTTGCCAATTTGGATGATGTCTTGCCCTCTAATCCAGAAAGTGGATTTTTTTTTTTTCACCCAGCCTTGGAAATCAATGCCAATTTATTTATTTATTTATTTATTTATTTATTTATTTATTTATTTCTGTAGAAATTTTGCACAATTTAAATATGTGAATTTTCACATTGGCTTCGTTTTTCTTTTCTTTGCATAGATTTCCAACTTAATCAGGAATGGCTGGATACTGTAACTTTTTGGCACAAATAGCAAAAAAAAGGGGGGGTAAGGGTGGGGGGAGTTCTTTTCCAGGACCAAACGAACTGCTTGCACTCTTTGTTTTGATGGTGCCACCTGACCCCCCTGGGAAGGGTTGAGTTTCTCCACATCCATCACGCCTACAGAGGGCTGTGTCAAAAGCCCGACCAGGCCTCCCCCTTGCCCATCTATGGCTGATTATTCACTGCATTGTGTTCTGAAGACGCACAGGCTGTCACAGAAAAGGTGCATTCCGGCCTAGCCGCTCAGGACATTGACCCTTTTGTGAGCCGACTTTCCTCTCTTATTCCCATATCTATGACCTTCCTTCACTGTTCAGAGCCGTTTCAAGTGTGAGCTTGCAAGGTATCGTTTATCCAAAAATGTTGGCCCATAACCATCAGCATTCAGATATGAGTAAAAAGATATGTTGGTAATAAAGCCAAACAACAATTAATGTGTCAGGATTCCAAAGCACATTTTGCAATACCAGCTCATGTTGCAGCTGATGTCAGAATGTACATGCTGTTAATCTAATGAAAGGGCACAAGGATTTCTCTAAGCCCTGCACATATGAAGATGCTATCAGATCATCTGACTTTTTGTTTGAGCACATTGTGTACCACATTGAATGTATTCCAGCTTGATTTTTATCCTTTTAAAAATTCTCTCCTTATCTGCTGAAGTCAGATTTGGATATATTCGCAAGGGAGTAAAGATTTAGCTGATCAGAATTGGAGTCATTAAGCAGGCCTGGAAATTCCCTATCAGGCACCCACGCCAGTATTTCTTGGTGCTGCATAGGTTAAGAATTTGGAAGGAATGGGGCAATGGGCCAAACAATCTCATCTCTGAGGTTTTTTTTCTGAAATTGGATGAAGGCACTCTTTGCAATCACACAGGATGAAACATTGCAACTAACTAGTTTGCCTTTAGTACCTTACCCTAATTAAGCCAGTATTGAAACTGTATATAAGCAGTGTACCAGGAATTGCAAACTCAGGTGGCCCAGAGGACCACATAGGACAGTTGGAGGGGATGTGAGACGGTACAGTAGTGGGGACAGTGACAACCAGAGAGAGCATTCTTTGTCTAGAGGGACATTCACTACTCTTCTATCCTGAAAATGCAAATATGGCAAGATTTTCTATTTTTTTCCAAGAAAAGTAAAAAATCCTGATGTTTAGGATAAATTTTTAAATCTTGGCTACCAATTCAATTAAAAAAATCCATGCAAATAAAAAAGTCTGACTGCTGAATTTGGCCCATAAGATATTAGCTTTTAATCTCTACAACAGACTAGAACTTGGAAATTTGTTTCTACCCACACAATTTGAGAGTTATAGTGGCCTTTTTCCTGTGACTTCTTGGACAGTCTGTCACTCAGTTCTGCACAAAGAATGATTCAAGATAAGGGCTTCTTACCCCTAGGCATCCCGGGGTCCTTCACCACAGTTAACGCACATTGGGGGTTGATTCAGTGATGCTGCTCTTTGTTTCCTATGACTGCTAGCCCAAATTGCCACAACCTTGGTGGCTTAAAACAACACTAATTTGTTTCTTGACAGTTCCGTTGGCTGGAATTCTGACATGGTTTTTACTGGGCTAAAATCAAGGGATGGGCATAGTTGCATTCCTTTCTGGAGATTCTGGGGGATAATCCATCTCCTTGCCTTTTCCAGCTTCTCGACACTTCCTGCATTCCTTCCCCTTTCTCCATCTTCAAGGCCAGCAGTGGCAGGCGGAGTCCTCACATGACATCCATCCTACCTTGCTTCCATCACCATGTCCCCTCGGACTTTGGTTCTTCTGCCTCTTCCTCCACATTTCAGGTTGCTTCTGATTACATTGGGCCCTCCTGGATGATCTCCCTATTTTAAAGTCAGCTGAATAGCAACCTTATTGCCCTTTGCCATGTAACCTAACATATTTTCAGGAAGACCTGTTGAGATGTGGATGGGAGAACCTGAGGTTGAAGCTTTAAAGTGAGACCAGTGAGCCACTGGCTTTTAACCTAAGGAACCCATGTTCCATTGACTCTTTAGGAACCTTCCCATGAATGACAGCAAATTTCTGGTGACTTACTACCTGGTTGCTTATCTAACATGAGGGCTGTAGACGGCCTTTGCTTCTTGTCATCATTTCTCCTCTTGTTGAGTTTGGGAATCACTGGCCATACCAGAGTAACCAAAACCAGAGTACAAACAGCGTTACATGGGGCAAAGAGATCAGCAAGGGATGAACATAGAACCAAGTGTTCTCAATGACTGCTTTAAATGCCTGCTTTTCTGGAAGGTGTACAATGGTCTTACCATTCATCATTTTCGTAAGTCATATGATATTTCAGCATGCCATTCATTCCATTATTTTTGCATTGAACCAAAGGAAGTTTTCTTCAACTGCACTTTTCTTCCCCAATCTTTGGAGGCTTATACTGTCCCCTCCAATTAGCTGCTCAGCTCCTCTGCCTGAAAAAGATAAAAAGATTCAGGTAGCAAATGCCATTTCCTGTCTACTCACTTAAAATCCCTAAAACCAAGGACTTTGTTTTGTTTCTTTTCTTTGTGTTTTTGTTTTTCAATTTGCTAAACCTTTATTGAATGGCCTCACTGTCTGTAACACTCCATTAGGGTTGGGATGGGGAGACTAATTTTTCAAAGTAAATTAAATGTCCTCTATTCCTCATTCTCTTATTGAGTAAACAACTGGGTAAAAGTGGAAACAGAGGAGAAAATGAGTGAATGTTGGAGAGTAGAGAATGCTGCCTGGGGAGTAAGAATGGATCTAATGAGCTTCAAAATATCAACTGGAATGTTGCTATTACAATCTGGTTTTCTGCCTTAAACATTATTTCGTGCTACAATTGAAAGGAGAGAATCCCATGTTGGGTGAAAAAGTTAAAAGTAATGCAACATGGAAGGTCAGGGTCAATGCTGTGGTGTGAATGATGGGGCAATTGAGAATGGGTCTCCCTTAGATTCTACCTCATTTTTTGCAGTTTTTGGCCAATGCCTTGATCAGAACTTCTTTTCGTGGTCATAAATATGTGCCAACTTGTGAAATTCAAGAGAAAAAAGTACTCTGTCAAAATAAAACCACAAAATTCTGAATGTTGGTTATTGATGTTGCATGTAGCTGATTGTATTGCAATTTATTTAAAAATAAACCTGTCTTCCCCTTGAGGCTGAGGTGTTGAGGAAGCAATGAGTCCTGACTTAACTTGTCCTTCCAAACTTGAGTCATTCTTAGCACCTGCTAGGTGCTTAATGAAAATGTGATTTAGGTTTTGCCCTTCGCTCCTCTGAATTCCATTCTCCCACCAGCTTATGATATCACAAAAACACAGTGCTAGACAGGATTTTGGCCCCCATGACTTTCACTCCATGTTTTATGCTTGTGATTATGTTATGTAATTAAGGTTGATAATCGACCTTCAATTAGAGAGATTATCCTGGATAAACAGGGTGAGCCCTGGGTAATCACAGGGTGCTTGAGAGTGGAAATGGAAGGTAGACAGATGAATCAGAAGAGATGTGCAGCATGAGAAGATTCTGATCCTGAACTGTAGGGACTGGACCATTGCAAGGTGTGGAGAGAGGTCTTTGAGAGCTAAAGCTCACCCCAGCTGACAGCCAAAAAGGAAATGAGAACCCCAGTCCCACGACCACATGAAACTGAATTCTGCCAACAATCCAAATAAGCCTGGAAGCAGATTGTCCCCCAAAGCCTCCAGAAGGAATGAAGTCTTGCCAATGCCTTGATTCTAGTCAGGTGAGACCATGTCAGACTCTGACCTACAGAACTGGAAGGTAATAAATTTGTATTGTGCTAAGCTACTAAGTTTGCAGTAATTGGTTACAATAGCAGTAGATAACTAATTTTAAAAAACTATTTGTAGATCCCTAAAAATCCTTCTTGTAGACACTTTATATCTGGTCTCTCCAAAGAGAAGTGTCCCCTCCCTCCTCCTAACCACAGAGCACCTGCTATCCATTTGACACTTGTAGCATAAGACTTACCATAATATTAGCTCAATTTTCTTGTACCTTATCTGACCCAATTGACTGTAAGGTCCTTGAAAGTAAGGACCAGGTATTAGTCATGTTTGTCTCTTTTTGCATAAGGCTTAAGGGAAGCCATTTATTTCTGACAAGAAGGAGTCCAGAACTTATTTGGGAGAGAGGTGGTAGCAGGCTTGACTATGGGAATTGTTTCACAGGCTGGGGTCTACAATGGGTGGAAGTGTTCAGCTCTAGTCCACCAGGAGGGTCACTGCCAAACCTGAAGGAGAACCAAGTCAGATACGGCAGCTACCGTAGGAACCCAGATATCTGAAGCCAGGAAATGAAAGCAAGTACATGCATGTTGGGAGTAGCAGGGAAGGACCTGGAAGATTACATAAAACATCTGCTGAGTTGAAAGATTTGCCTTTGGTGCCCAGTAGGATATAGTTGACCTGACTTAAAGGGCCCAGGACCTCATGAGTGTCCAGGGATAGCCATTTTCCTAGCTGGCAAGCTATAGGCATCTCCCTATCACCAGACTACCATCAAGATAATAGCCTTCAAGCAATGTATTATCTCTAGTAACCTAGAGACTAACCCCTCACAAAGAATTCTAGAGTCCGAATTTATAACTAACTAACCTTGAGTGGGTCTTGAAACATTTCACTTGATTCCATAATCTGAGTCTAAAGCTTCAAAAATAAGATCTGTTCCCCCACCTCCCCTCCACCCGCTACCACACACACGTTCCCACTTGGCTAGCCTGGAAAGTTCAACTGTAGAGACTACCTTCCATTTGGATCTCAGTCAACCCTAGGCGCTCTCGTGGTTGTCTCAGAAATACGGATCGTCCGCAAATCAGACTTTTCAGCTCACCAATCCCAAGTGGTAACCTCTCCAGCCAAGTCACCCCTGGAAACATATTTTCAACTCTTTTAGCAGAGAAAAATATTTGGATCTCTGCCTATTTTGCAAAGGCTTAGCATCAAATTACATACTCAAGGCTTCTGTTTTTTTAATATTATGTGTCTGTACTATTTAAACATACATGGAAAGTAGTATTTTTTTCCTAACAAACTAAAGCTTGCTGGCGCCAGAGTTGCGTTGGTGACTGTGACCGTTGTGTGAATCGTGTCACTGGGATGCAGTTAAAGGCCTCAGCAAAGTGGTCTGAATGCTCAGGATGGAGCCAGCCGGATTGGGACAGGGAATGTGGCCCTTCCCTTTGCTTTTCTGGAAAGCGTGATCATCACTGCTCCTACAAAAACTTTCCATTAATTACTCAAATGTCACATCCTGTGTTTCCAAGCTGACCACAGTAAGCCTTTGGATATTGAAATGTTATTCTCCTTTTATTTGTGGATACTCTTTTCATTAAATATTTTTCCTGTCTATAATCTTTTTTTTTTTTTTAGTTTAGAAAACATTCTTAGCCTAGGTATCTAGGCTATGTAAGCACATGTGCTTTGTAACACTACATACTTCAAGAGGAAAAGAAAGAGATTTTTGGAACATATTTTCCAAGTCTCAACTGATTAAGAATCTATTTTATCTTCTATGTCCATGAATAGTTCACCAACGATGTGGCCCAAGTCTTTTACCCTTAAATATCGTATAGCGTCATTAGTGCAGACTTCCCTTGGGAATTAAGGAACATTTGAGCAGCGGCTGCACTGAAGCTTATGGTCCCACAGTTCAGGGAGGAAAAGTTAGCTGAATAAATTAACAATATAAATAATACTTCAGAGGTTTTTTAAAACCAGTTAAGAAAACAAGCTATTTCCAATCTCTCCATATGAATTATTAACATTCTAAATTCTAATACTAAATTTGTTATTTTGTTTTATTAAGCCAGGCATTTTCATGTTCCCTGCTAGGAAGGCCCTTATTAACATAGCTGAAGTTATTATATCTACCTGAAATAAGTAAAACTATATATCTTTAAAAATCAATACTTTTTAAACATTTTCAACCAGAATTTTGCCCCCTTTAATGATGTTTGACTCCAGCTTTAATTACATAATAAGCTGTTTGGCTGTTCCCTTCCTTTCTTTCCCTTAAGAACCTCATTTTGACTTTGGACCACTTTCTTTTTGCTTGATAAGTGTTGCAAAGTCCTTGCTTAATTTACCTGGATCCCCAGAGCTGGCTGATGAACAAGTTGTGTTTCCTAGGAGGCTGTGATGGTTAAGTGGACTCGCAGAATCTGTGCCATCCAGCTCAGCCATGCCTCATCAAACAGAACTCACTCTCCTGTAGGCCTGCCACAAGTGGAGGCAGGAGCTCACATTTTTGGTTCACCTACTATGTGCCATATGGTGCAAATCACTATAAATGCATTACCATATTTCATTCTCCCAGGACACCTAAGACAAAAGTGCCATTGTCCTGATAATTTCCTACTCAGAAGAGCAGGGTTTTAGGCTAAGGATCATCTGATCCCAAGGATCATATGAGTATATGTAAATAAATTGGTCCCTTAAGTCCAATAAAAGATCCAATAAATTACAACATCCTTTAAAGAAAAGCAGAAACAATTTCACAAGTCAACCACTTCGGTGGAACTAAATATTTTGTTGAATTTAAGGAAAGAATTGTCTTACATGTAGTACTTTAAATTGTAATAAAGAGTTTTGAGTAAAACAATGACAGGCCTGAAAATTCTTGTAAACTGAATATTTTGGAGGTGATTCAGATAAAGATTAAGGCAGGAGGTTGTTTCTTCTTTTGCTTTTCAGAGTTATTTTCTGATGTTCCCCTGATTAGAGTGAGATGAAATTTTTTGCCTTCCCCTCAAACCTGCAAGTCTTGTCATAGCAATGAGAGAAAAGCATGGCATGGCTGAATCGTCTTTAGAATATGCAAAGTCAGGCATGTCATTTCCCTGTTCTAAATGCTTTAAGGACTCCCTGATGTCCACAGTAGAATAATCTAAGCTCCTTGGCAGAGCAGACAAAGGCTACAGAATCCCACTGTGACTTGCTGTGCAGCCTCTCCCCCGGCCCTCTACTCCTGCATTCAGTAACAGAGACACCACTCCAGGCCCTCATGGTCTGGATATCATTCTGTCTGCCCAGGGAGGCCATCTCCACTCTACTTCAAGCATCATAAACCACTGCTTTCCTCACTTGTTTCTGTCCTATCGAACTCTATTCCTGCCTCAGCAGGGCATCTGCCTTTGTGTATTGTAATCCCGGGGCTGTGTGTTGATTTCTCACTAGATGTCAAGCCTTCTGAGGACAGACACTGTGTCTTTTCAGCTCAGCATCCCCACAGTTTTACTAAGTCGCTTTGCCTATTGTGGAATGAACAACTTTCCTTTGAACCCACTCTGAGGTCTATAAGCCCAGGTTTAAGCAATAGAAGTTAAGGACAAAATGGCAAAATAAGAAAACTGACCTTTTTACATTGGGTGGTCTATGAAATTCTAGACGAAACTTTTATGTCTGAGCATCAGTTTCCTCATCTATAAAATGTTAAGAGTCTACATAATTGGCTCTAAATGATGTCACCCACAGCTAGAAAGAGCTAGAGTCAAAGGCTGACCTCCCATCTCCAGATCCTTGTCTATTTTCCTTTTATCACAGGTCTAGTCTTGATGCGGTAGCCAAAATCTTAGCAATGTGAATTCCTTTAGGGCTGTTGAGCCCTAAATCTCCAGTTGCAACATTTTTTAAGTGATTCTGTTCGAAAGAAATAAGCACTGGGCACATTACAATTCAGGGACAGCCCGATGATGAAAACTATAGATTGTGTGGTACTGGAAATAACACAAGGAAAACCTTTTCTTTTTCTTTGTTTCTTTATAAAATGTATAAACCGTGGCTGTATATGCAGCAAAATATTCTTGGGGTATAAGATATCAGTAAATAGCTATTCATAATATCCTGAAATATACAACTTTCAAAATTGAAAAAAAATTTAAAGGAAATATATAATACTAAGAGGACTGGAGATGGTTAATAGTTAATAGTTTAGAGGAGGAGTTAATAGTTATTGACAGTTATATTCACTATGCTGTCTCCTAAGTAAAAGAATGCACGGAGTCGACTTAGGAATTTAGTTACAAAGAACAATAAAATGCATTTCAAAAGCAAAATTATTGGATCCAGATAAAAAAATTTCAGGCCCAGTTGTGTGCTGCAAATAATAGAAAATTGTAACTTCAAATATTTCATAACCAATTTAAAAGAAAGACTTCCTTCAAAGTAAAATCATAGTATTTTACAAATTAGAAGATATTTTCACTATCTGAACTTCAGGCACATGGAGAAACTATATACAGTACACAGCTGTCTTTACATTGCCCTTTTTGTTACCATAAAGTACAGTAAAAAGAGACCAATCCCTATAGAAATGAGATATGCTCTTTTTTTTGTCAAAAAGAGTTGCACTTTCATGATTTCCCACAAAACAGCTGCAAAAATACCTACAGTAGGGCATCTGGAATTCTTAAAAGTGACTTGAGGATTTGTGGCTAATGAAACATTGTGAAATAGCACTCACCATGTTGTAAAAACTACCCTTAACCATTTATTGGTATTTTTTAAGACAAAAATGAAAGGTGCCCTAAGCATATTAGCCTAGCTTGATTAGAAGAAAACACTAAAGTGACAAAGAAATAGTGTAAATAAATGCCTTGCCAGAAACAAATCTTGACACAGTAGACATTTAAGTCTCTTTTGAAAGTTATGAAAAACAGTGTGGTAAAATCATAATGTGACGGCTGTCGCTTAAGTGTTTGATGAGATTGCGGGACATCATCAGTAATAACTTTCATGTTCTTAAAAAATGTGGTTTCCTATTGAGACTGAGCATTGTTCCCAGGGAAAAAAAAAGATGGAATTCGCTTAAAGATGTTTTTCATTTTTACCTCTCACAAAGCAGGACTATCAAAATGAAAGCAATGGCCTTTTCATGAGAACTTGGGTCAAATAAACCACATATTGTTCCATCTTAAAATGAAACATCTGGTTGATTTAAGAAGAAAACGAGCTTAATTATTCTTGAGCATCTAACAGAGAGAGGTTAACTTCAAAATCTATATGTCTTTCCAAGCTAAACATGGAGGGGGGAAAAAACTATGAAGTTATTTTTGACTCAGGAAAGTAGATCTGGAGGTAATTTAGTGAACACAAATTACCATTGACAAGGGAAGAAATAATTTATTCTCCTAGTGAGTCTTTTTTATATGAGTGGGCAGTGTGGAGCTGTCAGCAGAGAAAAGGCATTTGGATAGATTTAAAATAATTGAAACCCAAGTCCAAAATCCTATAAGATATCCAGGGTATCATATACAGTTGTGACATTCCTTGGAGAAGTTTAACTTCTAAACTGAAGCATGAGGGTGAAGCCATGAGATATAAATTTGGGTAGAGAAGAGTTCACAACTTGGAGATAAACAGGTTGGAGGGACAGCCATCCTAAAGTAATTCTTAACAAATCCTTTTCTTTTAGCCTCACTTTCCATTTTTTCCTTGGGTTGTCAACCTAAAGGTCTCTTCTCACTTGAGTATTTATGGATGTCTTCTTGGAAGTCCTGTCTCAGCTCAAGTGCTCCTCCCTATGACCCCTTCCTTGAAGGTGGACCTTGACTCGCTGTTGATGGTCATTATCAAACATAATCCCCTTGGAAGGGTGTTGTCCTTTCCCAGTTGGAACCATAAGGCATAGGTGGGATGAGGCATTGATTGGGTACCTGGCCAAGCTTCCCTCAATGTCCTGTTTCCTCTTCTTCACTTGCGTGTCACTGAAGACTAAAGGGATGATCAGATTTTCCTGAAGGTGTGGAGTAACTTCAAGGCAACTACATCCTAAAGAAAAAAACTTTAAAAAAACTTACAATTATACTTTAAAACTGTCTTCTCTCACCGTTCTGGGGGAAAGCACCTATAGTTGAAGGGAAAAGTGCCTTCATAAGGGATCTCCTCCAGGTCACACTCAAGTTAATCACCTTGACCTTGACCACCTGACCTGTACCTCCCTCCACCATTTCTTCTTCTAATCTCCATGATGTGAAACTCTGCAGGCTTTTTGGCCCTCGTCGGCTCAACTCACGATCTGTCCTTTTCTCTGCCTAGCACTATATTTCCTCCAGTTTAGAACACTTTCTCTCTGAGAGGAACAGCAGACTAGAAGGAATTGTGATTGCTGGTAATTAGCCTTGTAAGTCAATGAACAAGCCATCTAGCTTCCTTTACATGATGGAGAGACTGTTGAACACACATACTTACATATCTCACAGAGACAAACTTTAAATCTCAGAGAGTATCAACTAAACTTGGAGGGAGAGGAGTAATTACCTGACTGCACCATAATTTGCAAAACTGCCTCTCTCCCAGTGGAGTTGTACTTCACTGTATTACACAGAGCTCTGTTAATGAAATCCCTTAAACCCCAACAATGCTCTCATTCTCTCTTTACCATCTACAAGGAATAATCTTATAGCTTTGGTTAGAACACTCTTTTAACTACACAAATACTTCTCCAACACTTTGAGGTTGACAAATACATCAAATTCTTATCTGAGTGTCATCATAGTCTTTTTCTGGGGCAAGGAAGTTATAGTGACACCTGAAATTATTTTATTGACGAAGATTTCATAGCTGGCTATTGGTCATATAATCAAATGCAACATGGGTAGTCACATGGATAATCTCAAATAATTTATGCTCAAAATAATCTTAATCTAGTGGTTTATGTATATTGGAAGTGAGATATGTTAAAAATTTGAAAATCTACTATAACTCAGAGAATAGTGAAGCTTTACTTTAAATACCAAATGCAAGAGGCCCTGAAGACTAGCAGCATATTTGCAATGACTCTTCAATGCCACATCCATGTTTCTGGGGATTGAAGTGATCTACCTCATCATTAGGAATATTCTGGAACTCAGGCAAGTCCTATCTCTAGCTCTGTGATTCTCAAACTCTTTCTTAAGGGAGAGGTGTGTATGTGTGAGGAGCAGGAAGAGGAGTGGTAGCAGCAATGTGTGTGTATGTGAGAGGAGGAGGGAGATGAAACATAGGGAAGGGCTACCAAATGCTTTTCATGGCAAAGATGGCTCAGGAAAGCCAAGTTTCATGAAGAATCAGGAATGGCTATAGAAGCTCTATATATTCAGGACCCACCTTAAGCAAAACTGTCAATTTGGTCAACTATACTTTGTAAGACCAGCTGGTAAGCTAATCTTACCAGGAGTTAGGTTGTATGACAAATCATTTGCTCAATGAATCCCACAAAATAGGGGAAGCAGAACATCCCTCATATTACCTATACTTTACCTCACTGTAATTTCTTGGTTTCATGCTTCTGCCTTTATTGTTTAAATTGGTGCAGGAAGGGAAGGGTGAGAGAGAGAGCAAGCGGGGAGAGAGAAAGATCGTTTGCTAAGGAAGATCTGAGTCCCGGGGATGGGGAGAGGAGTTGTAGCCAAGGCTCACCAGAAAGGAAGCTTGGAATAAGCAGCTTGAGGCCCTGTTTCTAGCACAGTTGCCTATGCATTGTGGGATCCACCATGTTTACACCAGGGAAAAGAATTGAATCTACATTAGTAGGTTGGTTTTGTGTGTGTTTAATGCCCCATGTAAGAGAAATGAAGATTATCTCTACTTTAAAAAGAAATTAATAATAAATTCAGCCACTAGAGTTCATTTTCAATTGCATTATGAAAGATTAACAATGTAACTAAAACAAAGACATTTGACTTTATTTCTGAAGGTGGTATTAACTTAGGAATTCAAAATACTGACTAAGATGAATACAAAGTGATCAGGTGACTTTAATATTATGCTGAACAGCAAATCTTAAAAATGAGTGCTACTAATGGGTCTTTTTTTTTAAAGGATAAGAACACTGATTCCCAGCCATGGTTTGGAGTTGTTAGGAATTTCTGATCATCCAAGGACTCTTAAGGAATTCGCCATTTTAAGTCTTCTGAAAAAAATACAGATATTTGTTACTCACTATTTGATTATTTCAGTGGGGGGTTAGAAGGTTAGGTGGAGTCATGAAATAAGGCCAAATAATTTAATGTTGCAACTTACTTAATAAAATTAAATCCAGGATACACAAGTCACTGAGTTGGGAGAGAACTTTCTGGAAAAGGTTACAATTAAAGTAAGAGGGCTTCTCATCAAGACAGGGCCTCAGGACTTTGGCACTGAGGCATAGCCTTGTTTCCAGGGAAAGAAAAGAATTTTTACACATTCTTTGAACTTATCTTCACTGCTTTAAAAAAGAGAACAAGATGGAGAGCTAAAGCCAGAGAAAGAAAGGGAGGAAGAGAATGTTAAGGAAACTATGACGCATAAGGGATAAAAAGAAGGAACATCTGCAGGATAATTAGCAAATTCCTTCACAGACAGAACATTTAAATCTTTAAACTTTTCAACACCAACTAGGCTGCATTGCTTTCAAAATACTGTTTACTATTATTTTCTATTCTAAATTCAGGAACTTCTTTACAGAGGAACATGGGGAGAGAGAGGGGAGAACCACCTTCTTATGGAACTACCATTTTAAATCTCAATCTATCATGAATGTTCGGTATTTTGTTTCCACTGATAGGGGAAAATAGCTTTAAATAACTTCCAGGCCTGCTAGATATTCAATTTTGCCCATGCTTTAAATCCAATTAATGTGATATCCAAAGGCACCACTTTTTAACAAACCAAACAGATGGTGTATTTCACCTCCTTCGGTTACTAAGGAAAGTTAAGGGATGAATTGGGTTTTTCATCTGGCAAACATAAAAAGGAACTTCAAATGATTGTGTCTCGTATGGTAAACCGGCAAACAATTAGCTTACAAGATTGACTGGGTTTCAAGAAGACAATGGAGGTGAGATTGGTTTTTATACTTAAAAATTAAGAATAAAAGTATACCTTAACTATAAAAGAATAAGAGAGGTAAGCTAAGGAAATGAAGCTTGCCTCCTATCAGAGTAAAACAACGAAAACGAATAGAAAGCCCCACAAGCCATCCCTACTGGGCTAATGCAGTGCAAGAAGGGTCCCCATCCCTAAGGCAACAGGACAAGCAGGTAGTAGCTCAGACAACAGCATCTGGAATGGCCATGGCCTTATCCATCACTCCTCCTTAACTCCTTGTCACCCTTCCCTCCTCCCCTCCTCTTCTGTTTCTCCTCCACCCCTTTCTTCTTTTCATGTTATCAGAGGATACTCTGATACTAAGTTAGGGCTACTACACCTCCACTGAGCCCACAACTGGAATTTAACAACGTCTTTCCCTCTGAGGCTAACATATGAGGCAGTTTGACAGGAAAGCAAGAGTCTAGGAGTATCAAGGAAGACAGGTAAAAGATGCTTGTTATTCCAAACTCTGACTTTCACCTCTAAGAGGCATTAGATGATTTCAGTTAGTGAAAATGATCAATTTCTTGGCATCCCTCAAAATACCATGATTTATAACATCAACAAGAATTTGCATACATGTCCTTTGGTAAGTAAAAATATGCACAACTCTTCAGTCACCACAGGCCATTTGTGATGAACCTAGCCAGTAGCTTATTTGCTCACAGGAAGTATCAGTTACACCGTGAAAAATCACAGAATTCTGCTTTCATAGCTCCCGTCTTCTGTGTCTTCCTCATCATTCCTAGCGAATTGATTATCAGTGTGTGGACCTCGCAGGTCTCATAGGTCAATGCCTGATGCTATAGAAAAGGTCTTAATCGGCAGGGCGCGGTGGCTCACGCCTGTAATCCCAGTACTTTGGGAGGCTGAGGTGGGCAGATCATGAGGTCAGGAGATTGAGACCATCCTGGCTAACACAGTGAAACCCCATCTCTACTAAAAATACAAAAAAATTAGCCGGGCGTGGTGGCAGGCACCTGTAGTCCCAGCTACTCGGGAGGCTGAGGCAGGAGAATGGTGTGAACCTGAGAGGCGGAGCTTGCAGTGAGCTGAGATGGCACCACTGCACTCCAGCCTGGGTAACAGAGCCAGACTCTGTCTCAAAAAAAAATGTCTTAATCACTCACTTAGCTCAACACCAGACTGCCTATATCAAGGGCAGGAGGAAACGTGGCTCACCCACTCTTCTGAATATGATCCCAACTTTTCCTGCCAAATGAATCAGTTGAAATAATAATAACAATAATTTATTTGGATGGAATTTTTGGTGCTCTGTGAGAATAGGTACCAGCAGGCGATTTGATGTCACCCCCATATAACAACCCTTGACATTAACACTGCTCAAACGAGAACATTAATAAATGTTTCTGTCTCCTAATATCTCTTATTAAGTGCAGGCAATAAATCAATTGTGCTGATTACATTCCACTGACCTGAAAAGAACATTCTTCAGATCGTCCCATCTTTTTAGATGCTGGCTATGTAACAGTCAATAACTATTCACCTACAAACTTGTGTTGTGCATAGTAGGTACCCACTGAATGTTTGTTGAATTGAAAGAAAGACCCCTAAACTATATCTTACCAAAACCTCTCAAAGGCAATTCATAGGCATCTGAAACATTCCTAAGTGCGACAAAAACTAGCGTAATTATATTTATCAGGATCCACCTAGGAAGGCAGAAACCACTGTGGGTACATCAAAGAGAGAGAATTAAATTCCCTACATAGATAATAAATGCTAAGAAGCTGAACCAGGCACAGTGGTGTAACCCAGAGATCTGCATGAGCAGGGAGCTGCCACGTCTCCAAGGCTAGAAGGACAGAAAGAAAGATCATAGTTACCTGAGCCCAAGGGTCAGGTCACAGGAACCAGTGAGAACTATGGCAGCCAAGTGGGTAATGGAGGTGTGGAGTTGGGGGATGCTGCTTGAGGCAAAAAGGGACAGGAAAAACATCCTGGATTCTCCCTTCTTTCTTTCTCCTTTGTCCCTCACCAGTGCCTCCCCTCAGCAAAACCCTGCTGAAAAACAGCTTACAAGGAAGCCTGAGAAAGTCAGCCAGCAGGGTAAAGCTCTCAGTGATGCAAAAGAGGGGAGAGAAGCGGAAGGATGGGGACTGGATCTGGAGCCAATGGCTCAAGGATGGCACAATGGTGGAGTGTCAGCTTAGTTAACATTAACACTAAGTGGCTAAATACATTCAGAAAAGAGAGAGGCACTGTTCTCCCTGACACATTATAATGTACATGCTCAAAACAGCTTATGTCACATATACATTTAGCTATGCACACAAATATCAGAAAGACTCAAAGAAGTCACCAAGAAGCTCATACACAAAATGGAGAATAGGAACATTTAAAATGACATCAAATAATTTTAGACACATTTCTCTCCAGCGTTGCCTAAACAATCAAAAGGGATCACTCTGCACATGTGTAGTGTTGAAATCGGCATCCTGAATCCAAGGCAGCTAACTACTTAATCTTCCTTCTCTTTAGGAAAGCAAAGGTTGGCAGCCTTGGGAAGCTGGCTGCCCACGGAATGCACATTTCCCACCAATCTATTTTGCCCAGGCTTTTTACCAGTTCTTGGAGCCTACGGTGTCTGGCTTGTGGCTAGACCACAATTCTGACAGGAATTGTGAGTGGGGGCCACGCCAGGCTGACTTCACCGTGATGATATCAGAGCTGAGGCTGGGTTGCCAGTCTCAACATGCTGATGTCAAAGCCAGCCCACTCCTCCAGCCTGCTTGGTTTGTTGGCTAAAATAATTGGCCAACATTAAACCAGGGACTAAAGACCAAATGATTGTTTAAGGCCCCAGCAGACCAGTTTCCCAGCAGCTGCTCAAAGTAAGCACTTGATAGCACATCATGTACAATGAGGCAAGAGAGGCAAGATGTTGGAATCAGAGAGATCTAGCTCCAAATCCCAGTTGCTTGCTAGCACTATGGCTCTGGGCATCTCAAGCCATGCATCTGCAAATAGGCAGAACAATGTTAGGATTAAGGGCATGGTGCACATATAAACCTAGTACACTCTAGCGTAGAGTATGTGTTCAGCCCACGACATCTCCTGAAAGTATGAATGCTCAATAAAAATTAATAATCAATGGCTGGGTGTGGTGGCTCATGCCTGTAATCTCAGCACTTTGGGAGGTCGAGGTGGGCGGATCACAAGGTCAGGAGATCGAGACCATCCTGATTAACATGGTGAAACCCCGTCTCCACTGAAAATACAAAAAATTAGCCACGCGTGGTGGCAGGCGCCTGTAGTCCCAGCTACTTGGGAGGCTGAGGCAGGAGAATGGCGTGAACCCAGGAGGTGGAGCTTGCAGTGAGCCAAGATCATGCCACTGCACTCCAGCTTGGGCAACAGAGCGAGACTCCGTCTCAAAAAGAAAAAAAAATTAATCATCAATAACAATGATAATCCTTGGCTGGGTGCAGTGGTTCACTCCTGTAATCCCAACACTTTGGGAGGCTGAGGCAGGCAGATCACGAGGTCAGGAGTTGGAGACCAGCCTGGACAACATAGTGAAATCTTGTCACTACTAAAAATACAAATATTAGCTGGGCGTGGTGGTGTGCACCTGTAATCCCAGGTACTGGGGAGGCTGAGGCAGGAAAATATCTTGAACCCAGGAGGCGAAGGTTGCAGTGAGCCGAGATCATGCCATTGCACTCCAGCCTGGACAACAGAGCAAGACTCTGTCAAGACAGACAGACAGACAGACAGACAGAGAGAGAGAAAGAAAGAAAATACATGAGGGAGATAGTTTTGCAAGGTGGAATATTGGGCTAATCACTAAAATAAAATTGCAGTGTAAATGGCAAAATGAGTTGCCCATGTGTATTAGTCTGTTCTTACCCTGCTATAAAGAAATACCTGAGACCAGGTAATTTATAAAGAAAAGAGGTGTAATTGGCTCATGGTTCCACAGACTGTACAGGAACATGATGTCGGCATCTGCTCGACTTCTGGGCAGGCCTCCAGAAAACTTATAAACATGGTGGAAGGCAAAGTGGGAGAGAGAACTTCGAATGGCCAGAGCAGGAGGAAGGGGGAGCAGGAAGGTGCCTCACACTTTTAAACAACCAGATCTCTCGTAAGAACTCGCCCATTATACAGTACCAAGGATGGGTGGTGCTAAACCATTCATGAGAACAACGCCCCCATGATGAAATCACCTCCCACAGACCCTACCTCCAACATTAGGGATTAAAATTGGACATTAAATTTGAGTGGGGACACAGATTTAAACCATAGCACCATGTGTGTTTAATAAATATGTCCTTCTCTTGCTTGAGACACAGAGTTCCCCAGGTTGTTTATTTGGCAACTAACCCTCCCAACCAGGCTTCCCACACTCTCAGATGATAATCCTGATTCATAAAGTCAACAGCCCCTAGAAAGGAACTTTCCACCCTGAATCAATACATACGAAATCATTAGTAACACCGTTACCCCCCTTTTTTCACTGTTACTGAGAAAAAACAGTCCTAAATACGTTTCACTTTGAATATGAAGACTGTGCCTTACTGGCTATATATGACATTGAAGCATTAATATTTGCTGTAGTAAAAATTCAGAGACTAGGCTGAGCGCCGTGACTCAAGCCTGTAATCCCAGCACTGGGAGGCTGAGGCGGGTGGATCACCGGAGGTCAGGAGTTCGAGACCAGGCTGGCCAACATGGCGAAACTCTGTCTCTACTAAAAATACAAAAATTAGCCAGGCGTGGTGGCACACACCTGTAATCCCAGCTACTCAGGAGGTTGAGGCAGGAGAATTGCTTGAGCCCAGGAGGCAGAGGTTGCAGTGAGTTGAAATCGTGCCACTGCACTCCAGCCTGGATGACAGAGCAAGACTCTGACTCAAAAAAAAAAAAAAAAAAAAAAAAAAAAAAGAATTCAGAGACTACAAACTTCAAAGGAGATTACTATTTCCTAAGGCAGCACTCTCAAACAATTACATCTAAACATTGCTTGCTGTTCCCTTTCTTCTTTAGCTTCCCTGCCCTCCTATTTTTTCCTTCTTGCCCTATATAGCTGTACCATTAAATTAGACACATGAAATTATTTGTAGCAAAGTATCCAACAGGCCGTCTAAAAAATGTGAGTCATATCCAAGTAATTATTTTAAGGATTTTGTTATTTCAAAATTTGAGAAATCTGCACATGAGAAGAGTCCAAAAGCTAGGCAACTGCTTTTCTTTCAAGGGGTATGTTGACATATTCAGCAAATAATTTCCAAAACACCATGATATGTTTGAAGTTGTTTTTCTCTCTAGACAATTGTGTCACTAGAAAATCACATTTGTGAAGTATATTTTCTTAGATTGGCTTGCCAGGTGACTGGAAATAAAAGGCAGGTTCTTAAAAATTACCTGCTCCGAGGCCTATCTCCCCCAATCGGGGGGTTTCAGTGCATTCCAACTGTACACTTTTTGCTTTAACGCCCTGTGTGGCCTTGCTCAGTTTAGATTTGAACCCAGTTCAAAAAAGCACAAGTCCAGGAAAAGATTATGCAAGACTTCCGTGTTTACGCTGCGCTGTACATTCTTAGCAATACTAGCCATGTCATCCGTAAACTTCAATCTAAATCTTATAAGATTACCAATCAACTTCTCGGCAAATATGACAAATTTCAAGACAAGAATGGAGAAAATTATTGAAAAACAATGTTTTCCAAGAAGTTTATGAATGATAATGAACACGAGTGCATTTATGAAACCAGTGAAGCAAACGTTTGTGGAGTGTCTCCTTTAGGCCTCACACTGTTGCTACGTGCTCAGAGAAACACAGAAGTGAGTGAGACCTAACTCTAATACTTACATTAATATACTTTAATCTTTAATACTGTAATACCATAAGACTGTACTCATAGATATAACACAATATTATTCCACTTAGTGGTATAAAAGAACCGCCATTTTACTGTGCTCACAGATTGTCTGGATCTGTACATTGGACATAGGAAATCAGATGGGAGTGATCTGTTTCTACTCTACAACATCTGAGGTCTAAGCTCGAAAGACCTGAACAGCTACAAGTGAACTGACCAACTGACCAATTGCAGGGGGATGGAATCATCTGGGTGATTCTTTCTACACATCTGACATTTGGCCTGGGAAGATTTGAAGGCGGGACTCAGTTGGAACTGCAGAATGGAGCACCTACTTATTGCCTCTCCATGTAGTTTGAGGATCCCCCCAACAAAGCAGCCTCAAAGTACTTGTACTTCTTACATGGCAGCTCTGAACTCCAAGGGCAAGGGTTCCTGTGAGCAAGGCAAAAGCTAGATCACCTTGTGTACCTAGCCTTGGAAGCACTACTTCTGTTGTATTCTACTGATCAAAGCAGTCGCAAGACTGCTCAGAGTTAGGGGTGGGAGGAACATAGACCTTACTCTCCACGGAAGCAGTGTTAAAGAATGTGTAGCTATGTTTAAAATGGCCACAGGTGACTCTTATTAATACCTGCATTCTACAGATAAGAAAACTGAGGCATGGAGATGCAAAGTAACTTGTGCAAGATTACTTATTAAGCAGGAAGTAGAGCCAAGTTACAAACCCAGCCCACCTGGCTCAAGAGCCCATGTTCTTTCCTAGTAGCTACGCTGCCTCTTAATTCAGTCTTGCCATTTATTCAACAAATGTTTATGAAGGTTTATGTGCTGGTCTCTGTTCAAGGCTCAGGGGCTCTAGCACTAAACAAACTATATAAGTGCCCTTCTCTTAGCGTTTTACATTCTGTTTGCGGGTGACAGATAATAGAAAAGTAAGTATATAATATACCAAGTGATAAGGGCTAATTAAAAAACTAAGCAGAACAAGGCAGGTAGAGAGTCACAACAAGTTACTTGATTAATGTTATTCCATGTAGGGAGGTCATGAAAGGCCTCTGTGAAGATGACACAGTGACATTACTGGAATAATAATAATAGTCCATCATGTGGATTTCTGGAAGGATTGTATTTAAGGCAAGGAATACCACCTCCAAAACCTTGATGGAGAGGGAAGGACGGAGGAAGTTTAGGTCCACCAAGAGCAGAGTGAATGGCAGGAACAAAGGACCAGATTTGGGAGCCAGCTTGCTAAATATAAGTGACAACACATCCACCTGAGGGTCTCCAGCAGATTGCTTGTGGGCCAGTGAGAAGAGATGAGGTAAGGGAGGTGCTGGGGGATGGGATCGTGTAGGACCCTGTGGGCCACTCTAAGAATTTTGGCTTTGACTTGTAATGAATTGGGGGAACTATTAAAGGGATCTGAGCAGAGAAGTGACATGATCTGAATAGTTTATGAAGAACAAGTGTAGAAGCAGGGACAAGTTAGGAAGCTGTTGTCATAGTTTAGGCCAAGGATAATGTTGGTTGGGCCACAATGGTCAAGTTGGAGGCAATGAAAAATAGAAAGATTGTTGATTGATTTTGAAAGTGTAGCTGCAGGATTTGGTTATGGTACTATGGAAGAAATGGGAGTTCAAGAATCGCTTCAGAGCTTTGTCCTGAGTTGTAACTTGCTGAGACGGGGAAGAGGCTGGGGGGAGAAGTAGGTTTGAGGAAAATGGAAATTCCAGCTTGTGCTTTTGATGTGCTCCATTGACAGTGACTACTGGACTTCTGAGTGGAGATGTTGAGGAGGCAGAAAAACAAATCTGAAACTTAGGGGAGCAGCCTCCTTGAATGAAACTTGGAGTCATCCTCTCTTCCTTCTATTACAGTGGGTAGCTAGTCAGGCATGAGCAGGGCAGCAGAAGTCTCCCCCAACCAGGAGTGTCAGGTCACCGTCAGAAGATGGTCAGGCAGTTGTTACAGTTTCTCTAAAATAATAATTGGTCACAGCCAGAACCAGGGAAAGGCAGTCTCCCAATAGAGAGAGAGAAAAAAACCCTTAAACTGGTGATCAGCAGCTTCCTGATAAGATCTCACGAGCTGTGGGAGTGAGCTCAAGCATATGCAGTAAGAAGAGGCAAAATGGTGGAGTTGATCTGGTATATGACCTTCTAGGAACATTCGAATGGTAAGGGAAGAACGCCTCAAGTGAGCATACTTACAACTCCAGTAGACACACTAGGCATGTGGCCCCTCCCAAGTGCCAGCAGTAGACACACTGCACATGTGCATAGCCCACCCCAAGGGAAGAATCGGGAGAATCGAGGGAGAAGGGGTACAACCCTTCAGAAGTATACCAACGTTTAAAACCCCGAATCAAAGTTCAAACAGTACACTTGATCTCTCAAGTTGCCCACTTGGCCCTCTTCCAAATGTACTTTACTTCCTTTCGTTCCTGCTCTGCAGCCTTTTAATAAAGTTTAACTCCTGCTCTAAAACTTGCCTCAGTCTCTCACTCTGCCCTATGTCCCTCAGTCTAATTATTTCTTCCGAGGAGGCAAGAATTGTGGTTGCTGCAGACCCGTTCAGAATTGCCTCCACTAACTTACTTTGGTGTCACGTGATACAGAAACATTCCACTGCTAACAGTTCCTTTATTTATTATTTCCAGTCAGTTACTAAACACTGTCATTTCTTGCCTTGAAAACAATCTTTCTTGCCTGCCCTTCTTTTTATATTCACTGCTCCCTCCTTGTGCATAAGCACTCTTTTCATCCTGGTTCATGGCAATCTCATCTTAATTAGTACTGCTGCCTCTCTTCCCTCCAATCAGTCCTAACAGGCTAATCTTCAAATGCTGCTCTGTTGTCACTCATCTGCCCAGAAACTTCCACAACCATCAAAGTTTCCTTAGCAAGAGTCCTCAGACTCCAGTGTGCAGAAGAAATCACTGTAGATGGTACCACATGGAGTTCGGCAGGCTCCACTACCAGAGTCTTCTGCAGGTCCAGTAGATGTCCTGGAATCTGCATTTATGAAATAACCCAGGGAAGCTCTATTCAGGCTCAAGATAGGCCACTGTGGTGGTAGAGGGATCTTCTTGCTTCAGGTTAGCTGGTGAGTCTGTGAAGGACAGGGACTGTCTCACATTCACCTAGAGCAGCACAGCACCAGGACACGGCAGATGGGCAGTAAAGAGTCATATGCACAGAACTGCATGAGTTTCTTTTCAAGAGCCACTAGGTGTGTGCTCATAGATACTAGACAAATAAAGCATCTCCTCTGTGGTTTGCTTTAATTTAGCCAATATGTGTATCATGCTAGATACTCAACTCTTCAGTTAATAATTTTATGCTCTGAACTTCCTTTTACCGGTTAAGAAATTTGAGTTTCAGTGAGTTTAACTAATTCCTATAAGGCTGAGATTCAAACCCTGGCTGTTCCTAGCATCAGTGCTGATAACCAACCACCTCCCCTGGGGAAGTCCGCAGTGAGTAACTCTCTCATTTCTATTAAAAGTCCTGGAAAAAGTTGCTTTTACTTACTTTTTCCACTGTCTCCTCATGTTCTCTTCCCAATTCACTATAATCAGACTTTACTTCATCATTTTACTTGTCAAGGTCACTAATGATCAAAATCTTGCTCTACGCAATGCAATGGTCACTTCTCAGTCTTCAGCTTATGTGACCTTTCCATAGCATTGGACATGACCAATCACCCCCTTCTTTCCAAAGTGCTTTTTGATATTTTCAATCTTAGTCTTTCTTTTATCTCCATATATATATATACTCATTTGGTTGTTCAAAAAACATCTCTGACTTATCCTGCCCCAAGAGCACTTCTAACTTCCCACCCCCAATATCTGGTTAGATTTGAATCAGAGAAGTCAGAATATGGCAGCTAGCACTCAAAAGCAATGGGAAAGAGAAGAGGTTCAGCCCACCAGCATTGTGCTTTGCCATTGACGAGGTATTGTACAAGCTGGTTAGGCATCAATGGCACCCTGAACCTTTTTCTCTATGTAGTAGCTCCATGACTCACTCCACAAAGCTCAAGTTCTCATTAAACTTGTTACATTATGCCTAAGAAGCTTCCCTACACATGAGATAGACATTTTATTCACAATCGTCATTTTAAAACTGATGTCATGGCCAGAGAAAAGGTGGGCATTGAGGAGAGAGCAGAATAGAAAGGGACCAGCTAGGTGACCCCAGAGCCTAATCTTGCCCTATTATCTACTGACACAAATGTAATATGAGGCATATCCAGCATCAATCTTAACGGTCGTAGCAACTGAAATAGAGACCAGTTCCTGAGAAATAGAACTAGATCACAGACAGGCAGTGGGGCGTCTCTCTCCTTCCTTCAGGGAAGCATATGGTTACCAGTTGCTTCACGTTTAACTGCTGTGGACCACTGGGTCTTCCTCAGCTGTTTCTCTCTGCTCCTCTCTCCAGTTAAGCTTGCTCTGTTTGTACATGGCCTGCCCTGTCAGCCAGCTCCCAATCTATGCCACATTTCAAGCCAATGTCCTTGTCTCTTGGTTCAAATCCCAAAGAGAGGAATCAGATTGGTTGCTAGACAATGGGTTGGCTGACCTTGAGTCAGACGCCAAACCTGTGGCCATTAAAAGTCGAGCTGTGTTTTTCAAACATGAACATCTGGGCTTATGAGATCTATGAGTCTGGGCATTTATCACTGAAAGAAAATATTTTATAGTAAATTCCAATGGTATGGATTATGTAATGACAAATAGCAAAGCAAGATCATGTTTTCCTGATAAATTCTTCTTGAGAGTAAACTACTTATAATGATTACTGAAAATTACAGAAGTAGGAATCAAATGTACTATAAAGAAAGCACTGAAGTTAAAAAAGGAGAAAGACTGATTTGAAAAGGACAGGTGGAAATGAAGAGGGAAAGAACATAATTCACTAAGTGCAATGTCTCCCTGAGTATGCGTATACACGTGAGACTGTAGATCAGCAGAGAAGGAATGAACCAATTTTTGGAGAAACAAAAAAGCCAAAGGGGAAAAAATAGGAAAATACTGGTTGGATGATAGCCAATTTCTCAGCTCCAGACATCTGGAGACAAGACACTGAAAGGTGAGGAGCTGCCCTTGCTGCAATTCTTGACTCCGTGTGGCTGGTTACTGGGGATATTTACATTAAATTAATGTGGCTGGCTATGGCTGTGTTCAGCACTTGGATACGCGGTTAAATAATCAGTGTGGTTTGGCTGCTGGTTTCTTTACTGTGGTTAAATAATTGGTGTTGTCTTGGTTGCTAGCTACTTTAAAAATGTATATGTGCACTTGTTTCTCCCTCTTTTTTCCTCCCTCTTGAGCAATTTTGACAAGGCCTTGGCAGAGAAGTGGCTGATCAGCTTTTAAAGGGAGGCTTTTCTTCCACCTTGTTTATGCTTCCCTCAGATGTTTCTCAACGATTTGAGAATCGCATAGACTTTTCCTCCAGGACCTAGAAGGTCCTACGAAGGAATTCACTTCACTTCTTTTGCTTGTAGAATAGAGATAAGGCTAAACCTGAGGGCATCTGCCGTTTTCCAGAAATTCCAGAAACAGACTCGGCTTTTGTAATGATGGGTCACTCAGTTCTCAGATTTACCACGAAAACGGGGAAAGAAAATTATGAGAGCCATTGGATAAAATGAACTACGAGCAGGAATTTCTTCCTGTTAGTTATTGCTAGACCTCTGGAACAGAGACCGGCTTCTGACACAAACTGGTGTGCAATTTTTTTTTTTTTTTCTGAGGCAGTGTCTCGCTCTGTTGCCCAGGTGGGAGTGCAGTGGCACGATCTCGGCTCACTGCAAGCTCAGCCTCCTGCGTTCACGCCATTCTCCTGCCTCAGCCTCCTGTGTAGCTGGGACTACAAGCGCCTGCCACCGAGCCCAGCTTTTTTTTTTTTTTTTTGTATTTTTAGTAGAGACGAGGTTTCACTGTGTTAGGCAGGATGGTCTTGATCTCCTGACCTCATGATCCCCCTGCCTCAGCCTCCCAAAGTGCTGGGATTACAGGTGTGAGCCACCATGCCCGGCTGGTGTGCAATATTTGTTCGATGAATAAAGAATAACAACAGCAAAAATGCATAATTCAAGATTGACATAACGTCTGTTCCAGAAAGTTGGTTCATTTGGTCACTTTGTTAATGTGTTTAATAATTGTTAAACTACCACAAACTGCTCTGCCCTGGGACCATAGGAAACCTTCTTGCTTCCATATGGCTCTGTCTCTTTCCTTCCTTCCAAACCAAGGGTCAAGAGTGGATTTGAGGGTACAAGAAGGGGCAATTAACCCTCTTAGAGCAGCAAACTGGCTGTGACAGTGAGGCAGTAGACAGCTTAGGTCCAGAGACAAGCCTCTACCTGACAAACACAACAAATGCAAATGAAAGCAGAGTCTTCACTGGCTGCTCAGAAACCACAAGATTCTCAGGGTTCCATAGTGCATGGAAACTCAATGCTCTGAATTTGGTCAGATACAGAATGGAAACAGGTGTTTCAGAGCAGGAAGTTAGGGAGGAAAGAGCAAAGCTTTGTTTCTCAAATATGTCCCATCAATAATAGGATAATTTCATCTCAAACAGAAGTCCAGATATTTTGTGTCAGTCATTCAGTGATTATCCAGATAAAAAATGTTGATTTTTTTTTTCCTAGTATGTCTCTAGTGAGAGGGAAGGGAATTCCTAAAATTTTAAATGAAATCTGGGAGGATTCTTCAGAATTAACTGATTTTGCCATTTTAGTAAGAAAACTTATTCCTTTTCATAAAAAGTAATAATTTTTTGACAATACTGATCAAGTGGAGGAAAATGCAAACCTTTAACCAAGCCTGTTGGCACTGTGCTATATAGTACAGGGAGGTGGGGGATGACAGAGGACAGGGGCTTGGGAGAGCACTTTCTGGGTGCCCTCACTTATGAGTTGGATGATGTTGGATCACTTAACCTCCTTGTAGTTAAATGTATTCAGTCTTTACTAATTTCCTGAGGACTTAAATAATAATGTATGACTTACATATAATAAGAGAAATTAAAATTAAAGCTACAATGGCATAAATTTTCACTTATCAGATTGGCAAAGATCCAAAAGCTTAATAATAATATGTAATGTTGGTGATGATATTAGGAAACACTCTCATGCACTGGCACAACTTCTACAGGGAATAATGGACCTATCAGAGATACACAAATAGAACAATTGATCTAGCACAGTTTAAAATGAACCTCCCCTTTGACTCAGTAATTCCACTTCTACAAATGTAACCTATGGCTGCATTAAAATATTTATGAGATGACAAATGTGCAAGAATATTCACTGCCACATTGGAATAACAAAGAATTTGAATTTAAATATTCAACAGTAAGGGACTAAGGGACTGCTTAAATAATTTATGGAACACCCAAAAGTGGAATGCTACATACTCATCAAAAAGGATAAGCTAGGAATACATCAGCTTTGTACAAAGTGACATGGAACAGTGCCCAAAATATACTGTTAAGTAAAAAAACAAGGCAAAGATTGTTGTTTTTAAAAAGATTCTTATATATGTGTATACATGTAATATCTCTGGAAATGCATGCCAGAAATTGATAACAGTGGCTAAAGGAAGTGGCAGTCTCAGTGCAAAGGTAAGTGGAAGCTTGCTAAAATTATACAATAAAAAAAATTCTTTTGCATTTTGTACTATATATGTGTAAAGGATTTTGATAATTAAATATATGTCTATGTGTGAAACAAAGATATGTAACATAAGGTCACCTATCACAAACTTCACTAATCAAGAGAAAACAGACCAGAATGCTTGGCCCAGGGCAGGTACTCAAGAAATATTTCCGGATGGATAACTGAATTATAAGAAGTACTATTTCAACACAAATAATCATTTGAGGAGATGTGTACCACAGAGAGACCAACTTTTGAATTCAAATAGCATGCAAAATCTCACTTCATTTTTTAAATAATGGACAAAAAAGAAATACTAAATCCAGAAGCTTTAAGAAGTGAAGCTGTAAACGAAAAAATTTGATTTAAGATCCCTTCTAGGTTAATACAGAATGCTTCCAGGGAATTTAGGGAGATGAAACTCTGTATGATATTCTAATGGTGAATACATGACATTATACATTTGTCAAAATGCATAGAATGAACAATACTAAGAAGGAACTAATGTAAATCGAAGACTTTAGTTAATAATAAAATACCAGTATTGGCTCATCAATTGTAACGAGTGTACCACAGTAATATAATACAGAATGTAAATAATAGAGGAAACAGTTGGGGGGAGGAGGAATTGTGTGGGAACCCTCTGTACTTTCCAATCAATTTCTCTAAAATTGCCTTAAAACTAAAAGTGATTTTTTAAAAAAGTCTAGTAATAAAGAAAGAAAAGAGGAACAGAGATGGAAGACTTGAAAAAAAATTATTCACCTTCCTAGAACATACAGTGGGAACTCAATAAACATCTGTTGGATTCAACTGAAACAAATTCAGTGAGAAATGAGCAGGTAAGTGTGCATATAAATTTAAAATTTAGGAAAAGTGTGAACTCATCAATGAGGTATTTGATGAAGTCCTAGGATATATATTTCATTAAAATGAATTAGATGGCTTGTAATCTTTATCAATAAGATTATAGATTTTTCCCAAGGCATTTATGACAATTACAGATTTTCAGCAGTAAATATGTAAGCAATTGTAGTATTTTTCTAAAATTGTTTAGAGAAGCATTAACCTGAAACTTACAAATTTTGTACAAGCTTGTTGCTAGATTTTTTTTTCCCTGTGGATAGGTTTTTTTGGGATGTCTATTGTCTTTATATAAGTCCTCACAAGATAAAAAGCAGACTTTTGAGGCATTTGATAAGTTCTCTTACAAACTATGTTATTTTTATTTAGAAAACAGTTTATCTAGCTTTATAAAAGAGTTAAATTATTTAAAAGTTTATTTATTTATTTATTTTTTGAGACAGAGTCTTGCTCTATTACCAGGCTGGATGGAGTGCAGTGGTTTGATCTTAGCTCACTACAATTTCAGACTCCCTGGTTCAAGTGCTTCTCTTGCCTCAGCCTCCTGAGTAGCTGGGATTACAGGCACGCACCACTACGCCCAGCTAATTTTTGTACTTTTAGTAGAGATGGGATTTCACCATGTTGGCCAGGATGGTCTTGATCTCCTGACCTCGTGATCCACCTGCCTCGGCCACCCAAAGTGCTGGGATTATATGCATGAGCCACCGCGCCCAGCCAAAATTTTCTTCTTAATTTCAGTCTTGACTTCAGTAGTGAGAAGCTAGATTTGGAAATAAGGCCTAGCACGGCTTTGAAACATACTAACTATGCATATTGTAGAATCCGCCCCAATTATTGGAGAATTTAGTAGGTAATGCCCAAACGTGCCCAAGGTACTCTCTTGGGGGAAAAAACGCTCTTGGTAGAAATATGGTTGTACTGCTAACTGGCTAACTGCAATCCACTGAGGTTGAGGCATGTTGTGCCTCAAGTGTTCTATGTTGTATCTTGCCAGTGGGTTTAAGTCTCTATTTCATTAATATCTCTTTTCAAAAAGTATGAAAGTCGAGTTTCCTGATAATTGGAGCTCCTACTAATTTTGAAAGTATTTCCTCGTGTTATTAGATATTGAAACTGAGCCAGGATCTTGATCTCCCCAGTCCCAAAGCAATGATAAGGGGGTATGTTTTCTGCTCCATAGAGAACAGCAGGCTGATGGTGTTAAACAGCTGCTCTGTCTCTGTTGATACACTCATCAGTGAAAGCGGGATCGTATTGTCATTTTGCATCTTGGAGTTGTTATCCATGTTCTCTGAAGAATTAAACGTTTGTTCCTTCCATTTTTATTAATCTTTACACAGCGCCAAATCCTTATGTTCCTGTACCAAACAACTTATTTACCTCTAAAACCAAAGAAAATAACCAGTATCCATTTCTTTTTTGTATTTTAATGTGTATATTTCACAGTGCTTCTCAAATTGTCTGTTCTGAAACTGCAGAATTTGTCTATCACAGATACTTTGTAAAACAAAATTTTTGAAGTTACTAGAAAAAAGAATACCTACAAAATAGAAGCCTCAAATTTTATTATTAGCTTCAACTGACATCATATTACTCTATGAGGTAGCTATAAAAGTATTCAAATGCCTGCTCTAATGAGCTGAGTGGTCCATCTCATCATGGACCACTACAAAGCACTGGATCACATTTGTGGAGCCCTGGTGTAGTGGCTGATTTTTCTCATCGTGACTGCATTGGTTTTCCTTCAGGAAGTGCTCTCTTTCTCTCTCTCTCTCTCTCTCTCTCTTTCTCATCTCTTTCACTAAGGTACATGGGCACATGGCCCAGATCAATTGAGGTTCCAAAACTTTTGCTAGAACTTTTGGAGGAAAAAAGTAATTATTTCTATTGGGATGGCTAGAATGCAGATAGTGTCCTTCCTTATTAGTATTTATTATTATTGGAAAGATTCTCAGGAATGGGTTGGGCCACATAATATTTGTATTTTACATTTTAAAGGTATTGCCAAAAAAGAATCCAACATTTCACATTTACACGAGCAACTTTTGAAGGTATCTTTATAAGAACTGGCTGTCAAAGTGCTTTCACATTTTAGTCGGTCTATGGAGTGTTAAAGTAATATCTCATTGTTTTCTAATTTCCTTTCGTCTAACTACTAGTTAATTTAAACATTTTTTCACTTGTTTGCTGACAATTTGGATTTATGCTTCTGTGAATTGTCTGTTTCTATCTTTCACCCATTTTCCCTTGGTCTGTCCTTTTCCTGTAAGTTTTTTTTTTTTTTTTTTTTGAGACTGAGTCTTGCTCTATCACCCAGGCCGAGGTGTGGCAAAATCTCAGCTCACTGCAACCTCCGCCTCCCGGGTTCAAGCAATCCTCCTGCCTCAGTCTCCCGAGTAGCTGGGATTACAGGCGCCTGCCACCAAGCCTGGCTAATTTTCATATTTTTTCTTTTTTTAGTAAAGATGGAGTTTCGCCATGTTGGCCAGGCTGGTCTCGAACTCCTGACCTCAAGTGATCCGTCTGCCTCAGCCTCCCAAAGTGGTCGGATTACAGGCGTGAGTCACCGTGCCTGGCCCTTTTCCTGTAAATTTCTAAAAGCTCTTTGTTTACTAGAAAAATTTGTCTTTTTCATTCACTATCTTACTTTGGGCTGCTATAACAGAATATCATAGACTGGGTGGCTTAAGCAACAAACATTGATTTCTCAGGTTGACTACAGTTACAAAGAGTATGTTCACATAGAAAGGGGGCGGTGAGACTTTACATGTGTTATCCAGGAGCAGAGCGTCAAAAAGGAGACTTTCTCTCGTAATCCCTTAAAGCTGGGGGACAGACAGAAGCATTTCTCTGCTAAAGAGGCCAACATACCAAAGTCCCCGGAGAAGGGCAAGATGGAGATGCCATGGTGGATACTCAGAAGAGAAATTCCAGTTTGTATGTGTGTGCATGAATGAGTATGCGTGAGTGCATGCATGCGTATATGTTAGTCCCTGTGTGTGCCTGCATGAGTGTGCACATGCGTACATCCATATACGTATGTGAGTACATGCATCATATGTATGTGTACGTGAGTGCATGTGTGTGTGTGCATATATGTTTGTGTTTGGGGGCACAGGCAAGAACAGATGGGGCTAAGTATTTGGAATGGTCTTTCAAACTGCATTTTTTTTTGTTTTTTTTTTTTTTGAGACAGGGTCTTGCTCTGCCATCCAGGCTGGAGTGCAGTGGCGATCATAGTTCACTGTAGCCTTAACCTCCTGGGCTCAAGTGATCCTCCCTCCCCAGCCTCCTGAGTAGCTAGAATAATAGGCACACATCACCATGTCTGGCTAATTTTTGTGGGTGTTTTTTGGTAGAGATGGGGTCTCGCGATGTTGCCTAGGCTGGTCTCAAACTCCTGGCTCTAGTGATCTTCTTGCCTTGGCCTCTCAAAGTTCTAGGATTACAGGAATGAGCCACTGCACCAGACCTCAAAGTGCTGTAACACTGGTAGTGACCTTGGCCTTTTTCCTGAGGAGTCACTGTAAATTTTTAAGTGGAGTAGTGATTTCATCTGACTCATTTAACATCAGCATGGAGGACTGCTTTAGAGTAGTTATTCCAAAATGCTGTCTGAAGATGCAAAAGTTTCTGAAGAAGTTTCCCGTGTTGTAAATTCAGTTAAAATGAAAAAAAAAAAAAGGACAATATAGTAAGTCCTTTAAATATCCAAATTCATTCAACTTGCCTGTATTCTCTGGTTATTCCTTCTCTGCCTTTGGGGTTTCAAATCCTCTTTATTCAATAAGACACTGGTGTTAATAGATGGTAGTAGTAGGTTTGTTTGTTTGTTAATGCTTGATAAAATAAAAAGTTGGCATCTGTTTTTAAAAGATATTCCAGATTTTTTTTGAAAATAAATGGATCTTTGAAATCTCAAAGTCTAGGAACCACTGGCAGAAATATGCCTTTGTGTGTGTGTTTTTTTCCATAGTACACATTCCTTGGCCCCTGGGGAAGAATTCAAATGTAATGAAGTTGGCACAGGCATATGTATTTTGAAAAAGCTCCCAAGTCCTTTAGAGATGCTTCTCTGGTTTACAATCACTGGTTTGGAGGAGAGTTGGGAAAGACCTGGTATTCAGCAATGAAGAAAACCTTGAAGAAACCAGAACATGAGAAGACAGGAAGGGTGAACGTGAACAACATTTTTCTCAGATGGAATTAACAGGACTCAAGGATGCAAAGATGGTCCTTGCCGAAGATATAAGCAAAGCTGGTGTTCAGGAGGAGGCTCCAGATCATTAGCTGGGAGAATGACCTTGCTTTATGGTGCATGAAAGGGATTTCCTTCTACATGAGGTTCCATCCTTCCATCTTGTTCCCAAGAATTAATTCTTCTTAAGAAGGCAACAGACAAAGAGAAGACTTTTGTGAAGAATGAGGTAAACATTCAGGATACAAAGTCTAATGTAGAATTCTAGAGTAGATGGTGCTTGGTTTCCATGCAGTATCTGCCACAGAATGAAGTATTAATATTTTCTGGTTTTAAGAATGCAAGTAAATAAATAAAACAAGAGAGTGGATGTGATATGGTTTGGCTCTGTGTCCCCACCTAAATCTCATGTTGAATTATAATCTCCAATGTTGGGGAGGGACCTGGTGGGAGGTGATTGGATCATGGGGGAGGGATGGAGGGATTTCCCCCATACTGTTCTTGTGAGAGTGAGTTCTCAAAAAATCTGGCTGTTTGAAAATGTGTAGCACCCCTCTCCTTTGCTCTCTCTTTCCTGCCAGCCATGTGAAGAAGTGCTTGCTTCCCCTTGCCTTCAGCCATGATTGTTAGCTTCCTGAGGTCTCCCCAGAGGCAGAAGCCTATAAAGCCTTCTGAACCATGAGCTGATTAAACCTCTTTTTAAAATAAATTACCAAGTCTTTATAGTAGTGTGAGAACACACTAATACAGAGTGTCTGTGACTTAAGACTTCTGTTAAGTGGTTAGAGCCTCTGACAACTCCAAATGGCCAAGTGACATATTGTTGAGTCCTCTGAGGGCAGAAGTCTATCTCCTCCTACTTTATCTGGGTTATGTTGCTAAAGCACCAAAAGGTAATTGGTATTTGTTGATCGAGGTTTTTGTTCTTTCACCGAACCAGTCAACTCTTTTGGAAATATAATTTTATATTTTAAAACTTCAGAACTATTCTGTATTTTTTAATCTCTCAGGGTCTCTATTACTGTTCTTTGTAGTAGAAATGATTTGGACTAGTTCTGAGTTGGCTGATTTAGAAGACAAGAAATAAGTGCGGATTCTTCATTCATTCAACTTATCAAATATTTTATTGACACCTATGATGAGCCATTAATTGAATGTGGAATGTGAAGAAAAGGGAAGAATTCAGGCGGATACTAGCATCTTTCACCTAAGCAACTGGACAGGAAGAAAAGTTCTAATGCTCTATTGTTGCGTAACAAACCATCTCAAAACTGAGTGGCTTAAAAGAACATTTTTTTGTTATTTCTCAGGATTCTTTGGGTTGACCGAGCTAAGCTCTGCTGTTCTCGCTTGAGGCAAGACCAGAACTACAGAAAGGTGAGTGTAGTGTCTAAAGTACAAAATTTAAGGAGGCACTCACTCTTGGAGTGTTGGAGCCCAATTATGAAGGTCAATGCCGCCTTACATTTTGCACCAAAATGCCTCACTTGCTTCACCCTGATCTTGACCCTGGCTTGGGGTCTCTCTCATGTGTCTTCAGTAAGATGGCAGCTAGAGCTGGAATCATCTGAAGGTTCAACTGGGCTGGACAGACAAGTTAGTGTCTCCACTCACAAGTCTGGTGCCTTCTTCACTCACATGGCTGAAACAGCAGGGAGCTGGCCAGGCATCTCTTTCCTTCTCCATGTATCCTCTACACATAGTAAGCATGGGCTTCCTCACAGCATGCGAGTCTGAAGGTGGTCCAGATGTCTTACGTGGTGACTGGCTTCTCCAGAGCAAGTATTCCAAGAGGCCTGATAAGGTTTGGCTCTGTGTTCCCACCCAAATCTCATCTTGTAGTTCCCATAATTCCCACATATTGTGGGAGGGGCCCAGTGGGAGATGATTGAATCATGGGGGTGGATCTTTCCCATGCTGTTTTCATGATAGTGAATGGGTCTCATGAGATATGACGGTTTTAAAAACAGGAGTTTCTCTGCACAAGCCCTCTCATTGCCTGCTGCCATCCATGTAAGATGTGATTTGCTCCTCCTTGCCTTCCACCATAATTGTGAGGCCTCCCCAGCCATGTGGAACATTAAGTCCAGTAAACCTCTTTCTTTTGAAAATTGCCCAGTCTTGGGTATGTCTTTATCAGCAGTGTGAAAACAGCCTAATACAAGGCCAGGATAGAAGGTGCAAGGCTTCTTGTGATCTAGCCTTGGAGGCTCCAGAATGTCAGTCACTTTCACTATGTCCTATTGGTCAAAGTCAGTAAGGCCTACCCAAGACTCAAGGGGAAGGGGATTATACTCTGCCTTTTGATCTAAGTAGTAAGGATGTAAAGGTAGGGAGAAAACTGATGGAGACCAATTTTGGAGGGTATCTACCACAGTAAGCCCAGTAAACAAATAGGTTTTGGGGATGGAAAATTAGAAGTGCTCTTGGGGAAGCTTAAGTTTGAGATGTCCTTGGAACCAAGTGAATATATATATGTGGAGATCAGAGAAAGACTGAGATTGAAAACATCAAATTAGGAGATGCAATTTAAAATCAAGGCACTAGATGTGGTTACCTAAGGAGTTGAGAGACAGAAGGAGCCACCAGGCAGTAAAATGAGAGAACAGGGGAGTGTGGAGTTTCAGAAGCCAAAATTTTAGAAAGCGCTTTGAAAAGACGGAGGTAGTAAGTCATGGCCAATGCTGCTGAAACGTCAAATAAGCTGAGGACTGAGAAGTGACCATCGGGTAGAGCAAGGTTTTGGTCACTAGTGACTCTACATAATTGAATGGAACTCTATTATGTAGAGTGAATCGAGTGGGGAAAGTGAGTAAAAGCAAGATTTTCAAGTTTTCCTGAAAATGGGATAGCGACTGAGTAGGGACATGGAGTCTAGAAGGTTTTACTATTATTTTTTTAAAGATAGGAGACAGCATAGCTTATTGTGGTGAATGGAAATGACACAGTAAAAAAGTGGGCTGAGAACCCCTCAGGCTTGCAATGCTAATGCTATGTGACTGGGATGCAGAGGTCCCCAAAGCATGCAGAGCTCTTGGGTCTCCCTTAAACCCCACTGAGAGCTGTATCAAGGCCAAGGTGGGGCAAGTGTTACCAAACACACAACAACAACACAGAAAAGAAACATGTTAACTTCGAGAGCAGTGGTTCTCAAAGTTTGAGAGCAGCATTCCCTGAGAACTTGTTAGAAATGCATATTCTTGGGACCCACCAGTCCAACTGAATCAGAAACTCCAAAAACTAGGGATCTGAGTTTTCGGATATGTGCTAAGGTTTGGGTCCCACTATTCTACAGGAACGCAACAAAAATTCAAGTAAAGATGAAACTGAGTGCTGACTTTGTTCCTTACGGGCCTAAAATAACAAAGCTTTAAAGACAAGAGGGGCTTTTTCAACTGTCTAATTGGCTTCGACCCTTATCTGTGAGGGATCCCAGACACACAGAAGGTGTCCGAGTTGTCCAAGTCCTCCAGGCCGGACTGAGAGGACAACTCCAAATAATAGGAAAAAAAAGAGAGAGCGAGCCAGGGATATGGTTGTTTTGATGTGCCATGAAGTTGCAGCCTTTCTGGATTTTTTTAGTATCGATTTATATTGCTGTTTGTCTACTAATACTCAAATCAGAGCAAGACGGTCCACCTTACCTCAATCTGGTTCTTTTAAGGTTTGATTTTGGTTTTGGGGACTGCAGAGGTGCAGCTTCCCACGGCAGACCAAGCGCCTCTGAGGAACGTAGCAGCCTCAGCAGGCACAGGAAGATTTCCCGCAGCCGGAGGAATCTCCTAGTGCTGGGCCTCCGTGACTTTTGCCATTTCAAATTCACTTGGCCTCTAGGGAGAGGCGGACAGCCCGACGCTGAGCGCGTTGGAGCCCCGGCTCCCTCTGTTTCTGGAGAGGAGATTTAGCCTTAATTTTTGTGACAGATGGAGTTGATAGTCTCTCCACGGAAAGGGGAGGAAAAAAGCGCCAGTTTTTGACAGGCCGCAGACGCCCGCTGCCTCTGGTGGCCGAAGGCTGCGTTGCGCCCCAGTTAAGGTAGCTCGGAAACTCCCGCGCCGAGAAGGCAGAGTTTCCTCTGCAGAGCAGCCTCGCTTAAATGTAGTGAGGGGCTGAAACTTACACTTTAATATAAACCCTTGGTGCGTGCCCATTTATCTCCTTCTTCTGTCTTGTGACTGCGGCCAGGTGGTACTTGCTCGACATTCTTGAATATTTTTAATGCTATTCAAATTTTTTCATTACTGCACGTGTTGCAAGCTTATCTTCCTAAGAAATTATTTCGGTCGATTGGATTTCGGTCTTGCAATTTGAAAACGATGCCTGGCGCACAGGCGGTACCTGCCAGATGGCCTAGCTGGGGCTGGGGGGTGGCGGGCGGGTAGTGAGCATCTCATCAACATCTCCCTAATAAAGTGTGTGCTTCTTTCTTGTATGCTTCTTTAAAAAAGTTTCAGTCTCACATTTTATCTCCGGATTCTCCCCTTCCCCTCTGTGGTGATCGAGACCCAAAGACAGGGAGCCTGGAAGATAAACTGAGTTCTGAATCCAGTCGAAAGCACAGATGGGGGCCAGCGAGAATTAATAAAACTACAAAAAAAAAAAAAAAAAAGAAAGAGAAATAGAAAAAAGAACGAAACAAAAAAGGCCCGTGGCTGAGCCGGATGCAAACATCTGCCCCTAAGCCCTGCCCGCTGATTCTGTGCGCGAGCTGGGGGGCTGCATATCCGAGCCTCCTTAAGAGTAGGAGGAGCTCCGGGCCTCCGTCAGGCTCCCTAAGCCGTTCCTTTCAAGCCCTGAATGCCTGAATGTGAGCTGCCCACCACCCTACCGCCCTCCCCCACTCCGCAACCCCACTCCAGCGGCTTGTAAAAAAAAAAAAAAAACTTTCAACAACAACAGGCAGGACCAATAGCATCTCGGAAAGCCGGGAAAGGGGGCCGAGCAAAGGGCGAAAGAGAGTGGAGAAAGGAGAAAGCGGGCAGGCTCGGAGCGCGCGGGGCCGGGGCTCGGCGAGCCGGAGGAGCGTTGCTAATGTTTTTGTTTGTTTGCTTTTCCATGCATGCATAATGAGGGGGCACCGCGGCACCACGCGGGGGCTCCCGGCCCACTTTTGTATTTAAAGCCTCGCTGCTAACGAGTCTGCAGCCGGGCTCAGCGGATCCGCTCCCCGGGCTCTTGGTCACCCGAAAAGCCGCCGCCGAGTGAAGCCAGGGAGCCGCTCTCCGGCAGCGCCGACTTTCTTGTTCTCCCCGCGCCTCCCGGAAAGAGCTCCCCGGGGCTCGGCGGAGGCCGGGGTTGCCGCGGGCGGAGGGGGAGGGGACGCGGGGCGGCCGGGCCGCGGGAAGGCGGGCAGCGCGCGGACGCCGGGCCAGGAAACGGCGCGATGCGAGAGACCGCGGCGGCGGTGGCGGCGGCTCGGCACTGAGCCCAGGAGGAAGGAGCCACCGCGGCCGCAGCGCGAGCAGCCGGCGCGGGGACAGCCGGCCGCACAACGGATCTGCAGGCGCGGAGCAAAATGCACCCGCCGCGCCGCGCGGTCCTGCAGCCCCGCCACGGCCCCGCGGCCCGCACCCCCCCGGGGCGACAGTAAGCCTCTCCCGCCACCACCGGGGGCCGAGCGGAGGGCTCTCGGGTGGGAGAGCGGGACCAGATCTCGGCAGCTGTTCATTTTCAGGAAGCCACCGCAGCCGGAGCGAAAGGGGACCTTCTGCCACCAGCGGGGCATCAGCCAGCGGCGCGCATGGATTTATGAAGACACTCATGCAAGAAGTGGGCAGGACTTGGACAAACTTTTCCACCGGCTCCGCGTCCGCCGCTCCCCGCGCTTCGTCTCCTTTCCCCTCCTCTCCCGGCGGCCGCCGCTGCCCGCGATGGTGGCCGCGCTGCTGGGCGGCGGCGGCGAGGCCCGCTGGGGGACCGTGCCGGGAGCCTGGCTGTGCCTGATGGCGCTGCTGCAGCTGCTGGGCTCGGCGCCCCGGGGCTCGGGGCTGGCGCACGGCCGCCGCCTCATCTGCTGGCAGGCGCTGCTGCAGTGCCAGGGGGAGCCGGAGTGCAGCTACGCCTACAACCAGTACGCCGAGGCGTGCGCGCCGGTGCTGGCGCAGCACGGAGGGGGTGACGCGCCCGGGGCCGCTGCCGCCGCTTTCCCGGCCTCGGCCGCCTCCTTCTCGTCGCGCTGGCGCTGCCCGAGCCACTGCATCTCGGCCCTCATTCAGCTCAACCACACGCGCCGCGGGCCCGCCCTGGAGAACTGTGACTGCGCGCAGGACGAGAACTGCAAGTCCACCAAGCGCGCCATTGAGCCGTGCCTGCCCCGGACGAGCGGCGGCGGCGCGGGCGGCCCCGGCGCGGGCGGGGTCATGGGCTGCACCGAGGCCCGGCGGCGCTGCGACCGCGACAGCCGCTGCAACCTGGCGCTGAGCCGCTACCTGACCTACTGCGGCAAGGTCTTCAACGGGCTGCGCTGCACGGACGAATGCCGCACCGTCATTGAGGACATGCTGGCTATGCCCAAGGCGGCGCTGCTCAACGACTGCGTGTGCGACGGCCTCGAGCGGCCCATCTGCGAGTCGGTCAAGGAGAACATGGCCCGCCTGTGCTTCGGCGCCGAGCTGGGCAACGGCCCCGGCAGCAGCGGCTCGGACGGGGGCCTGGACGACTACTACGATGAGGACTACGATGACGAGCAGCGCCCCGGGGGCGCGGGTGGTGAGCAGCCGCTGGACGACGACGACGGCGTCCCGCACCCACCGCGCCCGGGCAGCGGCGCTGCAGCAGCTGGCGGCCGCGGGGACCTCCCCTATGGGCCGGGGCGCAGGAGCAGCGGCGGCGGCGGCCGCTCGGCGCCCCGGGGCGCCTGGACCCCACTCGCCTCCATCTTGCTGCTGCTGCTGCTTGGGCCGCTCTTTTAGCCCTCGCGCCCCTCGCCGTTGGCTGCGGGAGAGCCCGCGTCCCACTCCCGTGCTCGCCTCGCCCCCGCGCCGGGCACCTGTGGCTTGGGACAGATAGAGGGAATGGTTGGGGATACTTCCCAAAACTTTTTCCAAGTCAACTTGGTGTAGCCGGTTCCCCGGCCACGACTCTGGGCACTTCCCCTGAAGCTCCTCTCCGGAGCTTGACTTCTTGGACCTCCTCCCCCGCCCCAATTCCAAGCTCCAGAAACTCCCAACTCGTCTGCCGTCCAGAAACCTAGCTGCAGTGTTCAGGACGTCCGGGAGGAAGCGAGCATGTGGGGGACAGAACAGTAGTCCTGGACTCGAAAGGGAAGGTGCTGACCAGTGGGGCCTTAGCAATTTGAAGGGATGGGAAGGAGAAATTATATTTGCAAAGGGGCTGTCTATTAGCATATTTCCTTTGAGGGGGGAAAAAAAGTGCCAGTATCGACTTTTATAGATTGTGGCCAGTGAGGATATTACAATCCTATGTAAACAGAAAAGTCCCACTTACCGATTCATTCTTTCACTGTTTGTATCAACGCCCAGAATTCTCAGTGACGTGGGGGTGAGGGTGGGTGGCGATTGCCTTAGAGGGAACCCCTAAGTTGGTTTTGGATACGTTTGAGCCCTTGACCTTGCTACCACTCTGATCTCTTAGCACATTTCTTAGGATTAAGGGTCCAAAAATGCTGATCTAAGGGGTTGCCATGGTGTTGAACAATGCAACTTTTTATTTAAAAAAGCTCTGCACTGCCATGTATGAAAGTCTCTTTATGATGTTTGTTTTTTTGTCATTTTTGTTCTTTACATCAAGAAATTTTATGTTTAAATATGCGGAGAATGTATATTGCCTCTGCTCCTATCAGGGTTGCTAAACCCTGGTACATCGTATATAAAATGTATTAAAACTGGGGTTTGTTACCAGTTGCTGTACTTTGTATATAGAATTTTTATAAATTGTATGCTTCAGAAATAATTTATTTTTAAAAAGAAATTAAAAGTTTTAAACTCACATCCATATTACACCTTTCCCCCCTGAAATGTATAGAATCCATTTGTCACCAGGAATCAACACCCACAGTCCATTGTGAAGTGTGCTGTATTTAGAACAGTCTTAAAATGTACAGTGTATTTTATAGAATTGAAGTTAACATTCTTATTTTCAAAAGAATTTATGGACGTTGTAGAAATGTACAAATGCATTTCCAAACTGCCTTAAACGCTGTATTTTTATAGACATGTTTTTTAAAAATCCTAAGTTTTAAAATAACTATGGATTTGTGTATTTTTTTGGTTATTTGTTTTATTAAAACATGTACATCAGTAAAGAGTTTTAAACAATGAATATGGTGTAGTTACTTTCCAGAGTTACACTGTGGTTAACCCAATAATGGGTGAGGAGGGGGGTTGAGGGGGCACTGAGAATCTATCAACCATCAACTGAAATGAAAATACAGTACAAGACAAGAAATGCAGGGTATTATTTCTGCCTTTAATTTAATGAACAATTAGACATCTGTAAATGAGGCAGCCAAAAATATATAATTGACTGGCCTCTATTGGTGTTTGCATTTGTGGAGAGAATTCACAAAATAGTGTCTCCTGTACGTGATTTGAGGATAACTCAGACATCATGTTGCCCCGCCTCCCGCTTTTCCCCTGAGACCTCCCCTCTTTGTATCCCCCTTCCCATCACCCCTTACCCCCAAGAGTATCCTCTCTGGCTACTAGCCATTCTCAATCAAACATGCCAATAACATCTGTTACCAATAGGTTTTAGGAAGCTTGCAAGCTCAATACTTCAAAGTCATTTTCACACTTTTGGTGAAAAAGTACAAACTTTTGTTGCAAAACATTCAGACCAGCAAAAGTAAACACACAGGGGAAAGGAACAATCACCAGAACTTGTAATATTGTTGTGAGGAGTTGTTTAGCAGTGGCTGAAGGCTGGGTTCCTGCCAGAGCTACTGATCTACACTCAAACGCCCTTAGATAAATAATTACACTCTTAAGCTGTGTCGAGTGCTGATACACTTGACCTTGTAAATAGAAATGTTTGCAGTAGGAATAAACTCCGGCATTGGAAAATCTTTTAAACATTAACACAAAAGAGAGCGCTCTGTCCTCTGGGGATTTGAGCCTGAACCTCGCCAAGCTAGGCACTTGCAAGGGGGAAAAAAAGTTTATTTATCTTCTATTCCTGGTGTTTATTTAAAGCTTTTCATTTTAAACGCGGTGATTGGAAGGCAAGTCGGGAGTTTAAAAGTCACCACAAATAAACTTTGTCTGAGGGGTCGACAGATTAGCAAGATCTGGTGTCTCTTTATTTGATATTAACATGTGCTGAAAAAACATAACCAGATTTCTCTGCTGCCTAAAGTAATTAACGAAGCTGTGCCCCCATTCTGACTTCCTCCTACCCACTCCCACCCCCCTACTTTCAAGGTTTCTTGTGTCTCTAACTCGCTCTTTTCCCAGCTTTTATGGAGGTATTCAAGACACTTCTTGGTGCACCTAAAGCCGTGATTTCTATATGTATAGTATTAGAAAGTCTAAGATAGCTGTAGTGTCAGACTTAAGCCCAGGAGAGTGGTGTGTGGTTGGAATCTCCAGTCACCTGAATGGTTGAGTAAACATATTGTTAAAACAAAGCTGAGAGCGTTGTTTCTTTGGGAAGTGAACAGAGTATTCCCAGAGACTTGTAAATGAAATCAGCTTTCTTTACAAAGCGACAAGTTAGCAGTGCTCCTGCGTTTGTCCTTAAATATATTTAAATCATCTCCATCTCATGTTATTTTAACACATTCTTGACTAAAAGTTAAGTCTTTGTCCCAGTAAAAGGCCCAGTTTTCCCCAGTAAGAAGTAAAAGGCATTAGCACTAGAAAAGGCCTGATAATTAACTGCTACAATAAACTCACAACTTGATTTTACAGGGTCCTGTCAAAAGCATCTGCCTGGAATAAATCAACACAACTCGCTCTTGGGGAGAGAGGACATGAGGCTTTATGCTTTCTTCCTTAAAGAAAGTGAACATTGATTGGTGGTCCATTTTAATTTAAACAATTATACACTGGAGCCCAGGAGTCCTCTGGTACCCCTACAGACCTAACGGAGGTTGTTGAGATGTTAGAACCCTTGGGCTAGTGGTTATGAGATTGCATATTGCCATCTGCTTCTAAGCAGAAAGGATTTTTACAGATGTTGACATCTGTAATATCTCACGCTCTCTGGGGAGCCTTTTGGAATTTTGGACATTTGGCCATCTCAAATGTCCCATGGAGAATGGCTGGAAGTCCCATTAATGAAAGAAAAGGTATCTCTGGCTTTTTCTGGGGATTGTCAAAAAGCATCACCCTTCTAACAGAACTCTGCCAGGGTTAGAGGAACTCCTTCTAGATTTCATGTAAAATCATGAGTCCTCACGGCCTTTCCCATTTCCCCAGTTAGCAGGTTTGAATTCTCAGTGACAGTTTATTTGTCTTTGGAGGCACTTCAGTGACAAATGTTTAAGGGAGTGTGGGACAATGGTCGAGAACAAGGAGGCAGTTCATTGAACTGACAGTGACCATACAGTAAATAGAAGGAGGTTCAGGCTTCACTGCTCACCCGAGCACACAGCAACGCTTTTGTATATAATCACAATGGACATAACATAAGGTCTCTGTTTATTTTAAACAATATATAGCGATGTACGTGAGCAATACACGTATGTAAAGTGGAAACATGTCTGTAGGGAAATAAGTTCTTCTACTAAATAGCAGGACTTCTCTGTACTTGGACAGCAACCCTATAAATGCCTAGAAGGATGGACATAGCTCCTGGCCCTGACTGCCACAAATTTAAGGGACCACCAGGCTCTAACACATCTACAGTGCACCGCCATTCTCCAAATGGGGTCCCTGTGAGTGAAGACAGAATCTTTCCATCTCTCTGCCTTGAAGAGTCAGGAGAACCCTCACGGGAATGAGCTTTCTCTCTTCCTTGCCACCGTCTGTATTCACACCCTCACCCCATCCCAGCAATGTTACAGAGCATCAAATAAAAATAGATCCCCAAAATACCATGAGGACTTTCAGAGACCTCAAACATTGTATTAAAATTTTTTCTACTTTTAAACTTTGGCTTTGCATTGTTAGCTTGTTGAGTTCATTGTGGAGGCTCTCTAACAAAATAACCTCATGTATCTCTTTTCAACCCATAAAAAGAAAAGCCTGCGTTATTTGTGTTTTGACCTCTTACACCAAGGGACATCAGAACTCTTGCCAATTGACCCTGTTTCTCCCAGCTACTCAAAGCAAGGTTGTGGGAGGGCATCAGGTTGCAAATGCCTTGTGGCCAGTGTAGTTAAGGAGGGTTGAGTTTCCAATGGGTCTCGCTGCCTTGTGAGTGAAGTAAAGTTGGACTTTACTGTAGTCTATTTGAGAGATTGCCTCTGGAAGACAGTGGAAAAGGTTCACCTTTGACTATCTGAATGACATAAGTCATGTGCTATTAGCATAAATACCTTCCTTCTAAGCATTAATTTAATCAATTTCTTAAATAACAGAATGATCTACTACAAAATAGTGGACTGTATACACTATATTTTGGCACAAAGATGGTCATTCTCCCACTAGTAACCAGGGGCTCTAAATAAATGATTTCAACAATGTTTTATTAAAGGACGACAAGAGCCCTCGAGCTGCATTAATGGGGAGAAGTCGAGTGGCACTTTTGTTATGGAAATGTTAAGCACATAATAGCGCGGCCAAACAATGTGCAGCCACTTCATTCTTTCAGCCATGCTGACACCTCTTAAAGAGGAACTGCAGGGAAGGATGTGGGAAAGATTTGCTTTCCGAGGAAGCTTTCAGCTAATATTTTGGAGGGCTACCTTCAAACCCTGTATAATATGCATGCAAGGGAATCCAGAAGGGCTGCTGAGATGCAGAAAGTGTTTTCTCCACTTATTTCAGGAGCATGGGTCCCATAATAAAATCAAATGTCTATGTTTTTGATACGGCATTCACCAAAACAATACTTTACTGATTTTGTTGTTCTAAGAGTTCAATTTTATAAAGTTGATCAAAGACAGTTACTCTCAATGGTGCTAGTATATCCTATAGTTATCTATAGCATGTTCTCCTTAAGCAAACAGATAGCATCTAAACAATGTTGTCAAGGACATCTTCAATCTGTAATAAAAAATAAAATGCTATTATAGACAACTTTATGTTCTCTGGTTATCAATATGTGTCCTTACAAGTTTATCTTTTATTTACATTTTATAAGTGCTATAGGATATTTACGGGTTCTTGGATACCAGAATGGGGTTAATACCACAACTAAATCTGATTGTATATTTTATCCCTGATTAGATGTTACTAAGCATCAAAATGAGGAACAATTTCAGTGAGATCTGAGGTCTTTGTCATAGACATTTCTTTTAGAAAAATGCCAGCCTTTGGGTTTTAATCCACGTCACTTCTTACCTGCCAGTTAGTTTCACTGATGTGGAGCATCCTTCTGTAACAAACATTGAAGTGAGTTTTGCAATGACTAAAACCTGTGTCCCTAATCCTGAACAGGTGCTGGGGGGTATAAAAAGAGTTCCAGAGGCATTTCCTGAGGGTGTGCTGTGTGTGGGTGTATCCATGTGAATATGATACAGTCACGTCCATGGACAAGCTGACACTCAGAATGAGGAGGTAGGCACACATAGACACTTATTATATGACATGGCAAGCATAGAAGGGGATCACAGCACAATGCTGGGTTTAAGGAAAGCTTCTTGGAGAAGGTGACATTGAAGGTAAATCTAAAGACAGGCATGGAAGGTAGCCAAGAGAAAGGTGGGGAAGGCCATTGGATTAGAGGTAATACAAGAGAAAACTTCAGTTGCATTAAACGTAAGAGCTTAATTAAGCAAAGAACGCTTTGCAAATTGGTCAGCCTCCTGAGCCACAGTAGATTGGGGTACTCCAGCGCAGCCAAGTGCTGGAAGAAGATATACGGACAGAAAAAGGACAGTGACGTACAGAAAATGGAAGTGAGGGACAGAAACAGCTGGATTGGTTACAGCTCAGTGTTTGCCTTATTTACTCACGGTTCAAACAGTTGGCTATATTGGATTGGCCAAAACTTGGTGATTGGCACAAGAGTAGGCTACGGTCTGTTCATATTTCCACTTGTTATGGTACAGGGAAACCTTTAGGCTGAACTTAAAATATGTAAGGAGGCAGCATTAGGCTAAACTTGATTTAACAGGGAGAACAGCATGACCAAAGGCATAGAGGGATGAATCAGCACGGTGCTGTGCATGAGACCACCTGATCCCACCAAAGCAGAAAGTAGCAGGGGCCTGAAAGAAGGGTTCATGCCAAGTCATGGAAGCCTTGAAGGACATGCTAGGCATAGACTTTACCCTACACAATGAGCAAGATTGGGAATCCTTGGGTGTTCCCAGCTGAAAGCTCGAAGGTTCACTTTTTGCACAGAGCATTTGTTAGTTGTAAGGGAAAAAGACAAGAGATGGGAGAACAGTTCGGAGGCTACTGCAGGGTCCAGTGAACAAAGGCCAGGGATGGAACTCGAGGAGTGTCAGTGAAGGGGAGGAAGAATTCAGGTTCAAGACACCACAATTGGTCAAATATGGGGCGTTCAGGGAGGGAAGAGTCCAAAATGACTGCTGGGTTTCCAGCTCAGGTAACCAGTGGATGATGTCGCCTTTGATTCTAGAGGAATAAAGGTGGGAGAGCAAGTGATGTGTGAGGACATACAGGATGCCCCACTGGTAGTGCACTGCAGGAAACCAGCTACAGGCCTGAAGTTCAGGCAGAAGTCAGGCTTGCATAGTGGTCATTGTGAAAACTGAGGGAGAAAGATGTGCAGTGGGCAGAGGAAGGGGTGCCCAGAGAGTACTCCTGGCAGGGATGAAAGAAAGTCAGAGGTGTCTGAAGAAAGCAGGAACAAGGAATAATAATAATAACATTTCTGGGCACGTACACCTAAATATTAAAATGCTTAAGAGACCAATACTATAAGTAAAGCTTAGAAAGCAAGATTAATACGCTGAATTTCTAAGAAAACATAAGTGACCAAAATATTATTCATTTTAACAATAATAGTAATCATAATTGTAATCACAACTAATTCCAGGAAAATTAAAATGACCAAGTTACACCATTATGTTCAATCAATGATTGTTCACATTATTAAGTGATCATTATTTACCATGACAATGCCGAGCACATAACATGTATCACATTATTTCATCATTACTACATCTTTATGAATAATAATTGTTATTTTTATTGTTATTTTTGTTATCACAACCACTGTAAAAATGAGGGAACAGATGCTTAAATGACTTGACCATAGTCATTCAGTGAGAAAGTTGGTGAATATAAAATCTAGGTCTGTTTGCATCAAGAGGTTGTGATCATAACTTTAATACCTTTCTGATTCTCAAAATGTAAAAAGCCCAAAGAACCCAAGAACATTTGAAATATTGGGCAAAATTCAAATAACTTTTTCTTTTCTTTCTTTTTTTTTTTTTTTTTCGAGACAAGGTCTCACTCTGTCACCCAACCTGGAGTGTAGTGGTGTAATCATGACTCACTGCAGCCTCAGCCTCCCATGCTCAAGCAATCCTCTCACCTCAGCCTCCTGAGTAGATAAAAATACAGATGTGCCCCACCATGCCCAACTAAATTGTTTAAATTTTTTATAGAGATGGAGTCTCACTATATTGCCCAGGCTGGTCTTGAACTCCTGGGCTTAAACAACCCTCTGGCCTTGGTCTCCCAAATTGTTGGGATCACAGGCATGAGCCACCACATCTGGCTCCAGTGACTTTTTCTAATCATCTGTCTATGAGAGGAAATGTGTCTTAATGTTAGCAGTGAATGATGTAATTGTGAGTCATTATTATTTTCTTCCTTACAAATTTAAATGTTCTCTAAATTTCATCAATGAATATATATTATCCTGCTCTCACAATGAAAATGTTTTTAAAATATTATTCAGAACCATGAAGAAGAAACAACAGAGTGTGGATTCAGTCCCTGTGGGTGCTAACCTGCCCCTGACAACCATTACCTATACTTCAAAGGAACAGGCCCTCTTTTTCCCTTATTTGCTTAGTAGACTTCGGATTTATGAAGAAGAAGTTTGTATTCATAAAATAATACAGACTCTAAAACTGTTCTATATGAAAAATATGTGACGTATGAAAATAAATCATAACACAAAAGTGTTAGAGTGAGAAGACTTGATAAATCATTTACTCATTCATTCAATCAATATTTATTGAGCACCACTTACTATGGGCTAAGCATCATGCTGATCTCCAGGGATACAATAGTGAACCTGCTATCTATGAGTGTGGGTCAACACCAGAAACCTGCTTTTTGGAACCCCCCTCTCTTGTCTTCTGTAACAAGACCATTCTTCCTCTACTAAAGAATGATTGCACCTTTCTTTTTTTTTTCTTCTCTACATCTGTTCATTAAACATTTTATCTTCTCTTTCTCAAAATATGTTTATGCCTTACAGATATTTGTGGGAAAATATTAGCTCTCATGTTAATCTTCTGGGTTTTTTAAAATGTGTTTTATGAGTGGAAGACTTCAGTCCTATAATATTTCAGTATATTTAAAAAGTGTGTGAAAGTACAGCTGTCTTATTCTAGGGAAGTTCTGATAGAAGGGCTAAGCCAAAAATTGTTATGGCACTTTCAGGGGCTAAATTATACCCTGATTCTTGACATGTACTAAAATGAAAACATACTGTTATATTCTAGAAGGACAAGTTATTTATAGTAACTAAATTAATCATAACATTTCACATTGCATATTATTTTAAAAATAATTATGAGTAAGTTCTAGAAACAAATAGACTCATATTTCATGTAAATTGCCAAAGGGGGTCCTTGCTCACTGTCTCCTGATTTTTCTCTATTTCACAAAATCCAGCCTATTGAAACCAATAGTATTTTAAGACAAAACAAAAGGAAAAAAAAACTGCCAATATTTAGGTTACTGCCAGGAAATTCATGATTTTATTATTTGGCCTCTGCTGCATAACAGACCACCCCAAAACTTAGTAGCTTAAAGTTTTTAGTCATTTCTTTGATCCCAATTTTGGATCTCCTTTGTTGGATTAGTAATTTGGGCTGGGCTCAGCAAAGTAATAATCTTGACCTTTTCTTGGCTAATTTGGCTGCAGTTAGCTGCTAGGTCAGGGTAGGGAGGGTTGGTTCCTGGTGGCCTCATTCACATGTCTGGCAATTGGCTGGGTTGACAGTGACAACTGGACTACATGTCTTACATCTAGCAAGGTAACCCAAATTTCTTATTGTGACAGCTAGAGTCCAAAAACAGCAAGAGAGGGGGAGCCCCTGTTTGCAAGAAATTTTTTTGTTTGTTTTTTTTTTTGAGACAGAGTCTTGCCCTGTCGCGAGGCTGGAGTGCAGTGGCACAATCTCAGGTTACTGCAACCTCCGCCTCCTGGGTTCAAGCGATTCTTCCTCCTCAGCCTACCAAGTAGTTGGGACTACAGGCACATGCCACCACGCCCGGCAAATTTTTGTATTTTTAGTAGAGATGGGGTTTCACCATATTGGCCAGGCTGGTCTCGAACTCCTGACCTTGTGATCCGCCCACCTCAGCCTCCCAAAGTGCTGGGATTACGGGGGGGAGCCACTACAACTAGCCTGCAAAAACTTTTTAAGCTTCCTCTCGCAACACATGTGCAAGCATCTATATGAAATTCACATGACCAAGCCCAGCTTCAAGGGGTGGAGAAATAGACTCGACCTCTCCGCAGGAAGACAGGTAGCAGCTTTGCATACAGGTGGGCATTTGGGGATGTTAAGAATTATGACAGCCATTCTGTAAACGATCTTCTACAATAATGAATCATTTTCCCTGGGTTCTGTTCCCACATCTTCTGTTGGCATGATAGGAAGAAAGAGTAGTAAGAAAGCAGTTTATTGTTTTGGTTTTCAGAATTTATAGAACTTTAGAGCCAAAAAGCCAGAAAAGACCTGAAATACCGATCTGCTATTTTATTCACCAAAGACTCGCATTGATTTGGTTTCTAGTAGGACTCACTTCTACATTAAAACATTTCACATAATCCTGCATGGTTTGCCTTCCAGGAGAGTTTTAGAATCAGCTTGTGAAGTTTATTTTAAAAAGCTTTTATTGAGATTTTGATTGAAATTGGATGGGATTTACAGATCAATATGGAGACAATCGGCAGCTTGGTAATAGTGAATCTTTCCATCTTTCCAGTTAGATAAATATTATAGTGATCTATAAACAGGTCTTGCTGAAGGTTTTGTATCTTTTTAAAATTCAGGTCTTGTTTATTTCTTCTTAGATTTATTCCTAGGTATTTTGTAGTTTCTGCTAGATTATTATTATTATTATTACACTATTTTATTATTACAGTGAGTACGGGCTGGGTGCGGTGGCTCACGCCTGTAATCCCAACACTTTGGGTCTACTAAAAATGCAAAAAAAATTAGCTGGGTGTGGTGGTGGGCGCCTGTAATCTCAGCTCCTTGGGAGGCTAAGGCAGGAGAATCGCTTGAACCTGGGAGGTGGAGGGTGCAGTGAGCCGAGATCGTCCCATTGCACTCCAGCCTGGGCAACAAGAGCAAAACTCCATCTCAAAAAAAAAAAAAATTGAATACATTGGAAACTATTGGTTTTTATACATTGATGTTGTGTCTAAATACTTGACTGAACTCTTATGAGCTCTAACTATTGGCAGTAGACTCTCTTTGATTTCCTAGACATAAATGTAATAATGTTTTCTATTTAGGAAATGGTAAACTTTAAAAGTTTAGTTGTAAGGTAGACTCTGAAACCATATCAATAAACATTTCATAATCTGTTACATTAAATTCTATTATTCTATCTTGCACTTTTAATGGATCGTTCATTCATGCATCATTTTGTAACATCATGCCTCAATCTTTTGAAAGAAGTTTGTCACTGAATTATGAAGATTTTCCAAGTGTTGACACATTTAATCTCATAATAGTAAATAAATCACATTTATTAATATCCCCACTGATTCCATCATATAATTCTCTGTTGAAAAATGTCAACCTCACAGTATAGGATAAAAGTTTTTTCTGAAGTTCTAATTTTTACATGAATATCACATTTTTACTATTGACAACAAATTCTGTTATTTTCCTTAAATTGTTTTTGTTTTTGATATATATTTGTCAAATATCCAAGTCTGAAAACTTAATTTCCCTTAGTTATTTTTTTGCAGTCTCTTCACGTAAAAATGGTGTTCCATGAAAAAAACAGTGGCTAATTCTATCTGTAACTCAACCATGAGCTTTTTTCTTGAGAAAAACATTTTATACATACTTCCCATTTAATCATCAGAATGTTAAAAAGATGTATACTCAACGGTTGAGATCGGATAAAATTGTTACTACTTTATTGAGGTTATTCTTAGGTGAAACTGTCAATTTTTTTGTGCAAATACATAGCAGGGAAGAATATTGGTACAGTGTGGTGCAATTGCCTTTGTGCTAATTCACAATGAGTTTTACCCACCATTATTTTTGCTCCATCAGTGCAAACAAATGTCAACAGTGCAAAAGGAAAACTGAGCTTTGGGATTATTTGACCCCATGGCCTCCCCGAAAGAAGCTTAGCCATCCTCCAGAAATCTATACACTACACTTTAAAAATGGCTGATATATTTTTACTTTTTAATAGTTATAATATTTATGTCACATAATTACTTTTCATGTCTTATTGTTGTAGCTGGGATTTCCACTTAAATAGGAGGGTATGACAGTGGCTATTCTTGCATGCTGACTTCAGAGATGGCTACATTTGTAATGTTTTTTATTATGATGCTGGGTATAGGTTTCTAGTTTATGCTTGATCAAGTTAAGGAATTTTCTTTTCAGTTTCTTTTTTGTTTATTGGTTATCATGAAATTCTATTGTTTTTGTTTCTTTCTTTCTTTTTTTTTCTCCTTGAGGCATGGCCTTGCTGTGCCCTGCAGGCTGGAATGCCGTGACTCAATCATGGCTTACTGCAGCTTCCATTTCCCAAGCTCAAGTGATCCTCCTGCCTCAGTCTCCTGAGTAGCTAGAACCACAGGCACGCGCTGCCATGCCTGGCCAATTTTTTTATTTTTAGTTGAGATGAAGTCTCACTATGTTGGCCAGGCTGGTCTCAAACTACTAGGTTCAAGCTATCCTCCCACCTCAGCCCCCCAAAATGCTAGGATTACAGGTGTGAGCCACTGCACCTAGCCCTATTCTTGAGCTATTGTTGGTGATCTATATTTTCATAAAGTAAAATCACTTTATCTAGGTTTCCAATATATTAATATTACATTGTGGAAGACATTCTCTTTCAGTTTTTAAATTTTTCTGATCCCGTGTTTATATCTTCCTTGTTTTTTAAGCTTCTATGTGCCTTCTTTCTTTGGAAGTTTTGCTTATATTATTGGTTTTTGCTTTTCTATTTTTTTGAGATGGAGTCTTGCTGCGAGGCCTGGGCTGGAGTGTAGTGGCACAATCTCGGCTCACTGCAACCTCCGCCTCCTGGGTTCAAGCTATTCTCTTGCCCCAGACTCCTGAGTAGCTGGGACTACAGGTGCTCACCACCATGCCCAGCTAATTTTTTTGTAATTTTAGTAGAGACGGGGTTTCACCATATTGGCCAGGCTGGTCTCGAACTCCTGACAGCAAATGATCCACCCGCTTTGGCCTCCCAAAGTACTGGGATTGCAGGCATGAGCCACCATGTCCGGCCTATTGGTCCTTTCAAATAGCAAGTTTTTAGTTTTATCTATCAAACGTATTCTATGATTGGTTGTTTCTTATCTTGATAATTTCTGCTGTACCATTCTTGATTGCATGTTTCTGTTCTTTTCCTGGTTCCTCAGCTAAATGTTTAGCTTATTTATTTTCATTTTTTTCATGTGCTCTAACAAGTTCATTTCTAAATGCTAGTTTTCCTTTGTGCAACTTTTGGTTACAGGTTTTGATGTGCTATTTCCTTATTATAATTTATTTGCAAAGAGTACATACTTCCTATTTTGATTGTCTCTTCAGCCTCAGAATTATCTATGTTATAATTTTGTAGGTATTATTTTCCCATTTTACAGCATTTTTGATTAATGAACACAGCCTAATAATTTCTGCTGTATGCAACTTCATGCTATTTAATGTATGGCTGTTAATATGATAAAATATTAAATTTATATTAGGTGCATTAAAAAGAAATGTGTAATCTCTGATTTTGTCTGAGTTCTTCTTTACAATAGTGTATCAATTTACTTATCTTAATTCTCTGTATTTCTTTTTCTGTCATTTTCTTTAGGAGATATGTTAATATTTCCTGTCACAGTATGGATCCATCAGTTTTTCCTCTTATTTCTGTCAGATTTTATGTGTATATTTTGAAGGTATAATGTTAAATGCACTTAGGTACATGACTTTTATCTTTATGGAAGAATATATTTTTTAACAATATGAGCCTTAATTTTGCCCTTTTAATAATGTTTGCCTTTAATTTTATTTTGTGTAAGAATGTCACATCAGGGCTGGGTGTGGTGGCTCACGCCAGTAATCCCAGCACTTTGGGAGGCCAAGGTGGGCAGAACACCTGAGTTCAAGACCAGCCTGGCCAACATGATGAAACCCCGTCTCTACTAAAAATACAAAAATTAACCGGGCATGGTGGTGTGTGCTTGTAATCCCAGCTACTAGGGAAGTTGAGGCAGGAGAATCGCTTGAACCCAGGAAGTGGGGGTTGCAGTGAGCCAAGATCACGACACTGCACTCCAGCCTGGGTGACAGAGCAAGACTCCTTCTCAAAAAAAAAAAAAAAAAAAAAAAAAAAATTGCACCTGCTTTTATTTTGTTAACTGTTTTTTGAAGAAACTTCACTTTGCTTTGTCTTTGTAGAGAGTAATATGCACACATTAAAAAATTTAAAGATGTAGTTAATGAAAAATAAGACCCTAAAAAACACCCATAATGATGACACCTATAGATAATCTAAGTACATTTACATGTAACCTTTTGAGCTTTTCTATATATTTAAATTAAAATTTAAAAGTACATTCTACTTTATAAGTTATGTCATCATACTCACAAGCCCTCTAATACCACTTTAGGGAGTGGTAGCTTTTTAAATATCTTCCTCTTTGTATTAGTCCATTTTCAGGCTGCTGATAAAGACATACCCAAGACTGGGCAATTTAAAAAAGAAAAATTTAATGGACTTATAGTTCCATGTGGCTGGGGAAGCCTCACAATCATGGCAGAAGGTGAAAGGCATGTCTCACATAGCAGCAGACAAGAGAAGAGAGAGCTTGTGCAGGGAAGGTCCCATTTTTAAAACCATCAGATCTTGCAAGACTTATTCACTATCATGAGAACAACACAGGAAAGGCCTATCTCCATGATTCAATCATCGCCCGCTGGGTCCCTCCCACAACAAGTGGGAATTATGGGAGATACAAGATGAGATTTGGGTGGGGACACAGAGCCAAACCATAATCACTCTTCAATCCATTTATCTTCTTGCAATTTAGGTCTTGTAATGAGCACATAGTTGGTTAGTATGAATTTTGTTTGATTTGTTGGTACCATTTTTTTAAATCCAATGAGCTTTTTCTCTTCATAGCAATTCAAAAACTATTTATATTTACCAGTTACTGGTTTGTTTTGACACATTCTCACCATTTTACTTTATGTTTTAAATTTGCTATGCTTTCATGGTTTTTTTGTTTGTTTGTTTGTTTTTCAAAAATCTCCTGTTGATAGTCTTTGTTGGACTGACTACGTATGATTGTTGCTATTTTATTCATTTTTAAATTTAATTTTTGTGGGTACATAGTAGGTGTATATATATATAGGGCACATGAGATTTTTTTTTTGAGACAGTCTTGCTGTAGGCATGCAATACATAATAATCACATCATGGAAAATTTATCCTTTGTGTTACAAACAATCCAATTATATTCTTTTAGTTATTTTTAAATGTACAATGAAATTATTATTGGCTATTTTCATCCTGTTGTGCTATCAAATGCTAGATCTTATTTATTTTTTTCTAACTTTTTTTATATGTATTAACCATCCCCTTCTCCCCAGGTCCCCTCCCACTAACCTTCCCTGTTTCTACTCTATATCTTCAAGAGTTCAATTATTTTGATTTTTAGATCCCACAAATAAATGAGAACATATAATATTTGCCTTTCTGTGCCTAGATTATTTCACTTAGCATAATGACCTCCGGTTCCATCCATGTTATTGTAAATTACCAGATTATCATTCTTTTTTATGGCTGAATAATACTCCATTGTGTATATGCACCACATTCTCTTTACCCATTTATCTGTTGATGGACACTTAGGTTGCTTCCAAATCTTATCTATTGTGAATAGTGCTGCAACAAATGTGGGAGTGCAGATATCTCTTCAATATACTGATTTCCTTTATTTGGGGTATATATTAATCAGTTGGATTTCTAGATCAAATGGTAGCTCTATTTTTAGTTTTCTGAGGAACCTCTGAACTGTTCTCCATAGTGGTTGTACTAATTTACATACCCGCCAACAGTGTTATGAGGGTTCCATTTTCTCCACATCCTCACCAGCATTTGTTATGGCCTGTCTTTTGCATATAAGCCAGTTTAACTGGGGTGGGATGATATCTCATTACAGTTTTGATTTGCATTTCTTTGATGATCAATTATGTTGAGTATCTTTTCATATGCCTGTTTGCCATTTGTGTATCTTCTTTTGTGAAAGGTCTATTTAAATCTTTTGCCCATTTTTTGATTATTAGATTTTTTCCTATAGAGTTGTTTGAACTCCTTATATCTTCCGGTTATTAATCCCTTGTCAGATGAGTAGTTTGCGAATATTTTCTCCCAGTCTGTGTGTTGTCTCTTCACTTTGTTGATTGTTTCCTTTGCTGTGCAGAGATTTTTGTATTTTTTATTTTTTGAGATGGAATCTCTCTTTCTCTTGCCCAGGCTAGAGTGCAGTGGTGCAATCACGGCTCACTGCAACCTCTGCCTCCTGGGCTCAAGTGATGCTCCCACCTCAGCCTCCTGAGTAACTGGGATTATGGCGTGCGCCACCACGCCTGGCTAATTTTTGTGTTTTTAGTAGAGACAGGGTTTCACCATGTTGGCCAGCCTGGTCTCAAACTCCTGACCTCAGGTGATCTGCCTGCCTCGGCCTCCCAAAGTTCTGGGATTACAGATGTGAGCCACTGCGCCTGGCCAGAAGCTTTTTTAACTTGATATGATTCCAGTTGTTCATGTTTGCTTTGGTTGCTCGTGCTTGTGGGATATTACCTAAGACATTTTTGCCCAGACCAATGTCCTGGAGAGTTTCTCCAATGATTTCTTGCAATAGTTTCATAGTTTGAGATCTTAGATTAAAGTCGTAAATCCATTTATTTGATTTTTGTATATGGTAAGAGATAGGGGTCTAGTTTTTTTTTTAACTAATTTTTTTTTTCTGGAGTCAGAGTCTTGCTCTGTCACTGAGGCTACAGTGCAAGTGGTGTGATCTCAGCTCACTGCAACCTCTGCCTCCCAAGTTCAAGTGATTCTTGAGCCTCAGCCTCCCAAGTAGCTGGGATTACAGGTGCCTACTACCATGCCCTGCTAATTTTTGTATTTTTTGTAGAGACAGAGTTTCACCATGTTGGCCAGGCTGGTCTCAAACTCCTGACCTCAAATGATCCATCGGCATCAGCCTCCCAACGTGCTAGGATTACAGGCGTGAGCCACTGTGCCCAACCTCATTTCATTCTTCTACATATGGATATCCAGTTTTCCCAGCACAATTTATTGAAGAGACTATCTTTTCCCCAATGTATGTTCTTGGCACCTTTGTTGAAAATCAGTTCACCATAGGTGTGTGGATTTGTTTCTGGGTTCTTTATTCTGTTCCATCGGCCTATGTGTCTGTTTTTATACCAGTGCCATGCAATTTTGGTTATTATAGCTCTATAGCATAATTTGAAATCAGGTAATGTGATTCCTCCAGTTTTGTTCTTTCTGCTTAGGATAGTTTTGGCTATTCTGGGTCTTTTGTGGCTCCGTATAAATTTTAGGATTTTTTTTTTTTCTGTGAAGAATGTCATTGGTATTTTCAAAGGGATTTCATTGAATCTGTAGATTGCTTTGGGTAGTATGGACATTTTAATATTGATTCTTCCAATCCATGAACAAGGAATATCTTTCCACTTTTTTGTGTCCTCTTCAATTTCTTTCATCAGTGTTTTATAGTTTTCTTTATAGAGATCTTTCACTTCTGTGGTTAATTTCTAGGCATTTAGTTTTATTTGTGCTATTGAGATTAGTTTTTAAATTTCTTTTTCAGATTTTTCACTATTGGCATATAGAAATGCTACTGAGTTTTGTATGTTGATTTTGTATCCTGCAACTTTATCAAATTTGTTTATCAGCTCCAACAGTTTTATGGTGGAGTCTTCAAGTTTTTCTGAATACATAATAAGATCATACCATCTGCAAACAAAGATAATTTGACTCCTTCATTTCTAATTTGCATGTCCTTTACTTCTTTCTCTTATCTGATTGCTGTAGCTGGGACTTCCAGTACTATGTTGAATAGCAATGGTGAAAGTGAGCATCCTTGTTGTATTCCAGATCTTGGAGGAAAGGCTTTCAGTTTTTCCCCCTTCAGCATGATAATAGCTGTGGATCTGTAATGTATAGCTTTTATTATGCTGAGGATGTTTGTGGCTGTTTTGTCACACCTTCTCCCTTTCCCCAATTATTTGAAGTTATAAATTATAATTCTACTTTGTCTAGTGTTTATCTTAAAACTTAGCCCATATATTTAACTATTATTTTCTCTCAATGTCTAAGAGTTGGAAAGTTTCATATCTTCCTCCTAAAGAAAACAATAACTTTTCCTAAGCCTTCTTCTTTTACCATCCTCACCATTTCCATGTTGTATCTTATAAATTGTTTGTCCCGTTTCGCTATTCATATTTTTTGTAATCCATCTTTACTTGGAATTAACAATACATGTTACTGTTTTCTTTGTGAAGAACAGCAAAAACAGAAGTATTTAAACATATCTACCTTAAATAATTGTTATGAGAATTTGAGATGAAAGGAAAGGAAGAAAACTTATTTTACCAGGTGGAACCAAAGTCCCTTTTAGGGAAAAAATAGACTGTGTAGGAAGAACCTTGATAAGTCATTGGATAGCAGCATGGAGGGAGGCTCCAGAATAGAAAGGTTGAATGGAGAACACAATAAGATAATTCAAGTGCTTTTTGTAAGTAAACAATAATTTGTGGTGGAGAAATCAGAAGAGAGAAGAGAAGGGCATGAGAGAGGAGAGTAATACAGGACACAGCAACATGGCCAGACACAGAAGACTGAGGTGACTTACAGAGAATGGGGACTATCTAATCTTCTCTTTAAATTATCTGCTGCATAAAATTTACATTTGTATCCTTTGCTATTATCTATTAACTCTGATAAAAATATACCACACATCACTACCGCTTACTGAATGCTCCTGATTTTTGTAAGTTACTGAAGAATGCGGTTCCCTAGACAAAGAAAGAGTTTTGTCTCACTGTGGGCTGGTGCTGGAGTGGACATAAAGAGATCCACAATGCAGAGGGAAAATAAGAGTACAAGAAAAGCAGAATGGCTGGGCCTGGTGGCTCATGCTTATAATCCCAGCACTTTGGGAGGCAAAGATGGGAGAATTGCTTGAGTCCAGGAGTTCAATATCAACCTGCACAACACAGCGAGGCCCTGTCTCTACAAAAATAAATAAATAAATAATAAATAAATCATTAGCTGGATGTAGTGATGTGCGCCTGTAGTCCCAGCTACTTGGGAGGCTGAGGTGGGAGGATTGCTTGAGCCTGGGAGGTTGAGGCTGCAGTGAGCTGTAATTGCACCACTGCCCTCCAGCCTGGGTGACAGAAAAAGGCCCTGTTTCCAAAAGAAAAAAAAAGAAAAGCAGAAAATTAGATTCAGAGGGGACTAGGAAAAAAAAAGATACTCTGAGAATTCACCAGATGCTTGGGGAAAGCATGACACTCCATAGAATTCCAAGAATGAGAGTTCAAACTGCTCTTACTTATATCTTCACATGCAGGAACATGGGGCAGATGGTCAGTGAACAGTAGTGGTTACTAAGATTGTGAAACTGAGATGATGACCTTCACCCTTCCTTCAGCAGAGGGTAAAATGTGCACCTCATGAGTGCATACTATGAAGTTCATCCTGTGCACCAGAAAGGCCCAATCAAATGTGAGGTGCTATTATAATTAGTGGACCCACAAATTATGTGACCCTAGTCTAGGATTAGAGTCATCTCAAAGGTATTGGGTCCTGAGAACATCTCCTCTTCAGCTTCTGATACAAACATTTTCTATTGGGAATGGGTGACAAAAGCAGCTTTCATTAGTGATAAAGTTTCAAGAGTCTCTATGTGTTAGTCCTATATTTAACCTTAGTTACTGAGTCTCATTTTAAATATTCATTTCTAACTTAAGGTTATACAAAACAACCCAGAGTCAAGCCAAATCTTCTGGAATAGATTCTTTTTTGCCAAGTAAATGCATTCCAGACATGCCATCTGACTTTAATTTGTTTGTAATGTTTCTCCCAGGAAGCAAACATGCTTGGTCTTAAGTGAGGCTTTAGCCCTTTCAAACTATTCATTCAACCAATATTCACTAAGTGTCTCATGTGTGCCAGGAACTATGCTGCATGCTATAGAGACAATGTCATAATTATCATTGTCATTATCATCACCACTGGTCAGCCACAAATAGCAGAGTCAAGGTGTGGTGAGGGGATAGGCGTGCTTCAGCCACCCCGACAGTTGTATCAATCCCCCCACAACCATCCAAATAAATATTCATATGAACTACATGAGAATGATGGCAGGCTTGCTAGGTCAACACTTAGAAATAAGAAAAGGGCCAGATGTGGTGGCTCACGCCTGTAATCTCAGCACTTTGGAAGGCTAGAGCAGGAGAATTGCTTGAGGCCAGGAGTTCTAGAACAGCCTGGGTAACACAGTGAGACCTCTGGCTCTACAAAAAATAAAAATAACAATGTTAGCTGGGCTTGGTGCTGAGTGTCTATAGTCCGAGTTACTCAGGAGACTGAGGCAGGAGGATTGCTTAAGCCTAGGAGTTAAAGGCTACAGTGAGCTCTGATCACACCATTGCACTGCAGTCTGGGTGACAGAGCAAGACCCTGTCTCCAAAAAAACTAAAAATATTTTTAAAATAAAAAAGAAACAAGAAAAGTTTCCCAGTCTAACCATATTGATGCTGCCCCTAAGCTCCTGGATATAGAAATTTTGGGATGTCATTGGCAGTAGCAATTTCTCCAGCTTCCTCTTTAGTTCCTCTGGTTCAGCTTCTGTTTTCCTTCCATTGTCTCCACTTCCGCACAATGCCTGTCATCCAGCAGCTCAGGCTGTGACTGTAGGGGACAGTCCATGCTACACTTGATGTGGCTGCCGTTGCTGGGACATGTCTATGCAACCAACCTGCAATGGGGGACTTGCTGCCTTTGGCCTAACATGACTTGCACCAAACTCAAGCATCCCTAGTGCCTATTGTTGAGGATGCAAGATGTTATGGTTGAATTATGTTCCTCCCCAAATTCACAGATTGAAGTCCTAACCTCTAGTACCTCCGAATATGAACTTATTTAGAAACAGGGTCATTGCAGATATAACTTACTTATGTTAAAATAAAATCATGCTGGAGTGGACCAATATGACTGGTGACCTTGCTTTGAAAAGGGGGAAATTTGCACACAAACACATGCACACAGGAAGAACACGTGTGATGATGAAGGCAGAGATTAGGGTGATGCCAAGCTGAGGAATGCCAAAGATGGCCAGCAAACCTTCAGAAGCTGGTGGAGAGGCATGAAACAGATGCCTCCTCCCAGCCCTCAGAAGGAACCAATTCTGTCTACACCTTGAACGTGGAGTTCTGACCTCCAGGACTGAGTCAATTTCTGTTGTTTAAGCACTCAGTTTGTGGTGCTTCGTTAACAGCTGCCCCAGCCAACTAATACAGGGGATTTGAAAAGAAGTTGGATTTGGAAGGGTGACAGCATTGTGGTTACATTTTTAACTTCCTTTATTGAGAATTCTACTGTTGGTGGACTCTGTTGTTAGGCTTTGCTTTAAAGAAAGCTCATTCCCCCTAAAGCAAGTATCTTATCATATAATAATATCATATTATATACGACGGCTCCTTCCCTTCCTTCCTTCCTTCCTTTTCAGACAGTTTCACTCTGGAGTGCAATGGTGCAATCTCGGCTCACTGCAACCTCCACCTCCTGGGTTCAGGAGATTTTCCTGCCTCAGCCTCCTGGGTAGCTGGGATTACAGGCATGCGCCACCACACCTGGCTAATTTTGTATTTTTATTAAAGACAGGGTTTCTCCATGTTGGTCAGGCTGGTCTCAAACTCCCAATCTCAGGTAATCCACCCGCCTTGGCCTCCCAAAGTGTTGGGATTACAGGCATGAGCCACGACGCCCGGTCGGCAACAGCTTCTTTTAAAGCCACATTCATTACAACAGGGGTCAAAATTTTAATCCAATATTTCCCACACTTTAGTGTATATAAAAGTTATCTGGGGAGCTTGTTCAGCATGCAGATTTCTAGGCTCCACTCTTCTTTCTACTGAATTAGAATCTCTGAGGGTCAAGCCATGAGCATCTGTTTTTGTCAGGCACCCTAGGAGAGTCTATTGATCACACTTTGAGGGACACTGACAAGAACTGAAGGAATTATGAGATTTCATGCAAAGTCTATTTGATGAAGTGGAGGCATTTTTGGTGTATGTCTTAGTTTGTTTTTTGCTGCTGTAAAAGGACACCACAGACTAGATAATTTATTTAAACAAAGAATTTTATCTCTTACAGTTCTGGGAAGTCCAAGATCAAGAGGCCACATCAGGTGAGGGCCTTTGTGTTTCATCATCTCACTGTGGAAGGCAGAAGGGCAAAAAAGCATGAGAGAGAGAAAGAGAAGGAGACCAAATATTCTTTTATCAGAATCCCACTCCTATATAAGTAACTCACTCCCTCAATAATGGCATTAATTGGTCCATGAGAGCAGAACCCCCATGACCTAATCACCTCTTGAGGTCCCACCTCTCAACGCTTGCATTGGGGATTAAGTTTCCAACACATAAACTTTAGGGACACATTCAAACCATAGCAGCATAGTTCTATGGAGAGTCCTGAAATCCCACTACAGAAGCAGTAATCTTTCTAGCTAACCTCTAAGAGAATATCCCCAAAGTACTCATTATGCATCTTAGTTAAAATGATCTTATTAGAGAACTCCACAAAAACCACACAATTATAGTTTAATGAAGTAGAAAATTACTTCTAATTGGGTTTGTTTCCCCAAGTAAAGGCAAGAGTCAGGAAGAGTCAGCAGTTGTTGTTTTTTTTCATTTATTCAGTAAATGTTCAGCACCCTTTTAGGCACTGGAGAAAAAAAGCAGTGATTGAACATGTCCCTGCCTTCGCTGAGCCTCCAGCCTAGAAGGGAAAGCAAACGAGAAACCGAGGGCAGATGAGAATGCTAGATGCTCTTGCTACTCACTCCCTTACACCGTTGCATCTCAGTTTTCCCTGTGTAGAAAACAGGTGTGCAGTGAGATTAAAACATACACCTAAAATGTGCATATATATGTATAAAACTCTGACATATTTTTAGAGAACAAAAAGATGACACAATGATTAACTTAAATGTCAGATTAGAGATTTAAAGTACTGCTCTAAAAAAGTAAACAGTGCTACTGCTCTGTGTGACTTACTCATTCCTTCATACACATTTTGCCTGTGCTCCTGGCTAGAGGAAGAACGTATCTGAAGGTTGGATGGTGTTAACTCCTCCCTTTAAGAGGCAACACCCAGGACAGAGATGTGCTTCTGATTTGTGCCGTTATCCTAACGTTTCTACAAGGACTCCAGAGAGATTAAGTTTCAAGAGAAGATTTATTCATAGGTGTTCAAACTACATGGAAAGCTGCTAGTAAAAGAGTTAACATTCCAAATCACACTAAAAAGCAAAGAAAATCCGAATTAGAATTCCTTTTCATAACAATGACTAAATATTAGTTTGCTATGTTATTCAATGAAGTTCAGGAGACAGTCAAATAGCATGTAGAGGGTAAAATAGGCTATATTTAAAATTTAAGGCTAATTCAATTTTCATAGATGATGCCAAAATAATTCCCCCAGTGAGTAGTACGTTAAAATTTAACATGATTTTAGTTGTGTAAATTGTTTTGCCAATGTTTACATACATTTTCTTTTAATATCCGTAAGTGTATCTTTCTCAAAACCCAATGCTAGATTTGAAAATAGAACTTTTTAGGAAAAGCAGCAATCATCTACTACCATTCATCCACTCCAAACAGGAAGAGCAAACTGTATAATTTAGCAGCAAAAGCTTGTTTTTCTTCTAAGTTCCTTGTGTGGCGTTTTAGAAAGAACGTCAAAGACACGGTTCCTAAACCCATGGGCACCATAAGCGGATACAACATGCCTATTAATAATTGTATTACTCTTCTATTATTACTAAGAATAATGATGGGCTGGAAGCGTTGGCCCCCAAGCCAAATTTATCCTGAAATGTTTTCAATTAACTCTTGGCACCGGCAGGAAAGCATCAAACCTTTCCCAGGCTGAAATATGGAAAATCTGCAGGGAACATCTCAGCAGGAGAGGAATTTCATTAAAATGAGCACATCATAATCCAATGACTTCTGCTCCCCCTTTAAGCCTCCCTATTGATAAGGAGTCCCAGGCGATTTTTATGGATTTGCGAAGAGAAATTATTTCATAAGATCTTTTCAGAGAGGTTGCTTTGGCCTGGGCCTTTGAATTATTATCCGCTTGGTGATTAAAAAATGGTCAGACATTTGGCTTAACTGTGACTGCTCCTAAGAGGCTGGATAAGAGGGAGTCAAGGCGAGATGAAGTTTCATCCTCAGACAGCTGCTTTCTGCGGTCACTGAGGAGCTGCCACCTGGCCCGTTTTCCCAGGTCTCCATAAAGTGACACACTGTTACAACCCACGTTTCCAGTGACCTGCTTGGAGAGGGGAGTAGCAGCATTCTAAAGGAATGAGATAAGCAAGTGCACCATCTAACAGCTTTCCAGGGGCAAATCCATCTCAGAAAAAATTAAACTGCCCTACTGGGTAGGGTGGTGGGGGCGGGGGTGGGGTAGCTGGAAACCACTGCGGGAAGTGGTGCCGGGAAGTAAGGAAATTTATCAGCTGGGCACGGTGCCTCACATCTGTAATCCCAGCACTTTGGGAGGCTGAGGTCAGTGGATCACGAGGTCAGGAGATCAAGACTATCCTGGCCAAGACAATGAAATCTTATCTCTATTAAAATACAATAATAATAACAATAATAATAGTAATTAGCTGAGCATGGTGGCACACGCCTGTAGTCCCAGCTACTCGAGAGGCTGAGGAAGGAGAACCACTTGAACCCAGGACGCAGAGGTTGCAGTGAGCCGAGATCGCGCCATTGCACTCCAGCTTGGTGAGAGAGTGACACTCCATCTCAAAAAAAAAAAAATAAAATAAAATTAACTATGGATTTTGAAAAAATGTATGCCTCTGTCCTCAACCTCTTACCCTAACTCTCCTGCATTCTATTGTTAAATGTGTCATGAGAAATAAAAGAGAGCCTTGGTCTCCCCACCTATGTAAATCATAATCATGGTAATACTATCCAGTCAGAAAGTATCTGTACTGTGAATGTTGAGAGACACTACATATAAAATGCTGAGGAAGTGTTAGTTGTTATAATATTTTTAAAACATCAAAATACTTGACCAGAACAACTCAAAACCAAGGGAAGTCATCAAAAACAAGGAAAGCCTGAGAAGCTATCGGTCAACAGGAGCCCACAGAGACATGAGAAGTAAATATAGCCTGGATGAGATCCTGCAACAGGAAAAATAAAAATCAGAAACAGGTGAAAACCAGGCATGGTGGCTCACACCTGCAATCCCAGCACTTTGGGAGGGCAAGGCAGGGGGATCATGAGGTCAGGAGATGGCGAGACCATCCTGGCTAACACAGTGAAACTCCATCTCTACTGAAAATACAAAAAATTAATCGTGCGTGGTGGCGGGCACCTGTAGTCCCAGCTACTAGGAAGGCTGAGGCAGGAGAATCGCTTGAACCCGGGAGGTGGAGGTTGCAGTGAGCCGAGACCACGCCACCGTACTCCAGCCTGGGAGACAGAGTGAGACTCCATCTCAAAGCAACAACAGCAACGACAGCAACAACAACAACAACAACAAAAAAAACAAAACTCAAGAAATCTAAAAAAACTATGGATTTTAGTTAATAACAGTATATCCATATTAGTTCGTTGATTATAACAAATGTAACATACAAATATAATGTGGGCCTGGTGCAGTGGCACACACCTGTAATCCCAACATTTTGGGAGGGCAAAGCAGGAGAATTGCCTGAGACTAGGAGTTCGAGACCATCATGGGCAACATAATGAGACCCCCATCTCTACCAAAGAAAAAAAAAGTTAACCGGACAAGGTGATGTGCCTGTAGTCCCAGCTACTCAGCTACTCAGGAGGCTGTGGTGGGAGAATCTCTTGGGGCCCAGGAGGTCCAGGCTACAGTGAACTGTGATCACACTCCAGCCTGGGTAACAGAGTGACCTTGTCTCAAAAAAAAAAAAAAAAAAGAACATGTTAATAGTAGTGAACACCGAGTGAGGGCGTATCTGGGAACTCTTTCTACTATTTTCTCAATTTTTCTGTAAATGTAAAACTATTCCCAAAGAATAAAGTTTATTAAAAACAAACAAAAAAGTAAATCATTACTTGAAATTATAAGGTGATCTATTATGGACAGTGTTTCATTCTAATAAAAGCAAGATCACATATGCATTTTAAACTAGATGACTAAAGAACATTTGCCTTTTACCGCTCTTCCACCCTACTGCCCCCCACCCATATACACAACGTGCTCCAGCCACAACTGAGATGCTGGTCATTTTACTGTGGCTCACATGTAGTGAGGGTGCAGTACATTTGTCACTCAAGGTTACCTATATATGTATCTTATCTCTCAAGCTGTGTCAGCTGCCACCTTCCAGGGTCAGCCCCAGGTCTGCCCTCTGTGTCACTCTTTATGTCCAGTGACCTACAGGACACACCTTCTCAACTTCATCACCTGGACTTTGAAACAAAACAGAAACCTCTGAGCTTTCTTTTCCCATAGCACACATATTTCCCAACTTCCTTAGTTGATCATCATGACTGATACTAACACCACAGGCTGCCCTGGGCAGGCAAATGAGGAATGCCCCCTCTTCCCTCTCCTTCCACGTGCCCTGTTACCAAAGCCCTGTGCTGATGCCACATTTGCCTCTTCCATCCATTTCTTTAGTAGTTACCCTATTCCAGCCTCTCAAATCTAGGTTATTTCAACTTCATCCATTTTCATCTTTTTGCAAACCCTGGTATCTGATTGGAAAATCTTTTCCAAACATCATTTTCACTATGCTGCTTGTACATTTCATAAGAAAATATATGGCCTGATTTTTTTGTTTGTTTGTTTTGTTTTTGGGTTTTTTTCTCTGAAGCAGTGGTTCTCAAACTTGCATCCAAATGGGAGAACTTACTAAAATGCAGATTGCTGAGGCCCAGCCCCAGCGTCCCTAGTTCAATAGGTCTGGAGCAGAGGCCTGAGGACCACATTTGGAGAATCATGGCTCTGAAGTACCAACTCCAAACCCTTCTGCCTAGATTTTAGTATTTCTCTCTCTCTCTTTCTCCCAACACTCTACATTACTCTCAAGTACCTACCATGGCCCCAGGTCCTCAGTCGTATTAATATTTGTTCACTCCTTGTTTGTTCCTCCTCTGCTTCGTTTCCTTCCAGTTTTCCTTTCCCCACTGTTCCTTATTTTTCACCCTTGCACACCAATTTGAGACTTTTCTCTTGCAGTCTATTTCCCAAATCAATTTATCTCACCCTTAGGAGTTAGAGAGTACCCTCCCCTCAAACCACACAGTCAACCAACCATCCAAACAACAAGCTCACCATGAGCCACAGACAAGCATAGGCAAGACGCTTCATGTGGTTCTGTCCTCTTCACCAGGACAACTGCTTCCAGACCCACTGAACCAGAGTTTCCAGAGGTGGGGCCCAAGAGGCTGGATTTCTCAAAGCCCCCAGGCTTGCAGGTGGTGTTTGAGAACTACTGGTCCATACTCATGCCCTTTACTTTCCCAACATCCAGCCATTTCTTAACTCCTTGAAATTGGCTTTGGCCCCACCAGTCCATTGAAATAGTTTTCTTGAAGGTTATCAATGATTTTTCTAATAAATTAATCCAATAGTTTTGCCTATTGATGATCACAGGTCCGTCTTAATTACTTTCTCCACCTAGGCTTTCCTGGCACCACATTTTTCTGCTTCTCTTAGGAATCTATTCTAATTCCTTTCAATCTTCCCACCCTGTAATGCAAGCATTGGTCAAGACCCTATTTTTGGCCATTTTCTTTTCACTGTATATATTCTTCTTTCTGGAAATCTCACCTGCTTGCACTCTCTCTCTCTCTCTCTTTCAATTCCCACCTCCTTACAGGTGATTTCCAAGTTTTTTCTCCAGCTCAACCTCTCTTTAGATGGCTCTTCTCCATTTCTATCCACGTGCTGGATGTGTCCAACTATGGGTCATCATTCCTGGAATCTTCCTCATTGCCTTAACATGCAAAACTTTTCTTCTTCCTGTGTTTTTTATTTGTATGAAGGCCGCCATCACTCTTGAGGAAACCTAGTCACCTCATGTTTAATCCATGGCATCGATCACCTTTGACTCCCTGGTCTGCTCCACATCATACATCTAAGGTGTATGAATCTCAGCTGGGTGCAGTGGCTCACTCCTGTAATCCCAACATTTTGGGAGGCTGAGGCGGGAAAATCTCTTAAGCCCAGGAGTTCAAGACCAGCCTGGGCAACAGTGAGACCTTGTCTCTATTTTTTTACATAAATAAATGAATAAATACATATAAATAGTAATAAACAAAGTGTATGAATCCCATGGATGCTGACTTTTTCGTTGTCTGAGACACACTTCCCCATTCATTCATGTTGCTATGATTCCAGCTTGGAATTGGAGCTGGTACTGCCTCACTAGTGTCTTGGACTCAGACTCATGCTCGCCCAATCTTTGCCACAAACTATATTCAGATATACATATCATGTTGCTGCTTATTTATAACTCTACCTCATTTTAGCCTGAGGATTTATGGTAATATTGATAAATATATTCAATAAAAGATAAAATATAAAGTATAAAAGTCAGAATCATGGAAAAATAAATATCAGAGTGGAAGATCAGAAACTAGCAGAAATTGATTGCAGATTATAAAGGCCATAATATTTAGCCAGGTAAAAACAAATGGCAGATTTGCACCGAGCATCCTGGGAGACAAATGGAAAAAGAAAACAATTAGATGATTCTATTCCCTATAAAGAGTAAACTTAAGGGTTTCTCAGAAGCAAAAGAGAGAATAAATTTTCCAAGTGAAGGTTCTTTAAAGGGAGCCACTAGATTACTTTTTCTAAAGCATAGCTCCAATTATAATATTTTTCTGCTTAAAACTTTTAAAAGTATCCTCCTATGAGCTGAAAGAACTAATTCTAAATTTCATAGATTGCGGTTTGAGTTTTGGGGATGATTAAATACCATGCTATCTTTCAGTCTTCTCTCTCATCACTTTCTCTTGTGGTCCCTGCATTCCAGGCAAGCAGAATTACCTCCAGTGCTTGGGCCCTGCCTCTGACTTCCCAGAGTCCACATCCAAGCCCGGGTATCAGGAACACCTCTCCCCAGTGCCTGTTCCATAAAGACCAGCTGAACTGCCATCTCCTGGGATCTCTTCTTAGTTCTCTCTTCTAGTTTTCTCCCTATCCGATCCTCTGTGGCTTTGTCTGTAATCCTTTGGTTGACATTTATGTCATTCAGCCTCCTGCCTCTCCTAGTGGATCTTCAGCTCTTCCAAAGCACAGGCTGAGACTGTGGGTTCCTCCACAGCACAGGCCATTTTGCTGAAGTCCCACGGGCTAAACACTGAGGCTCAGACCTGAAATGTGAGGAACCGCATGGGATTCTCAATGGAATTGTTCAATATGAAAATGTAAATTTCCCCGAAGAAAATTAAAAAAAAGTTTTTATTCATTTCATTATGTTTGAATTCCAAACAACATGGAGAAACACTAAACTGGCTTCTGTTAGTTTATTCTGCTAGTTAGAGTCAAGAGCCATCATTCTGGACGTTGTCTTAGGGCCCCTCAAGCTACAACGGTCTCACCTCTCAGGAGCTCACCTCCATGCTCAGGAAGTAGTTTTTAAAGGATGAATTGTCTCTCAAGATTTTGTCAAAAATCTTATGTGCAAAATCACATGAGACATTTCAGACATTTTCTATAACTAGTCAAACAGAGGGTTTTTTTAAAAATAGAAAAAAAACTGTGTTTGACTAGTTCTATCTTATACTCCTCAGCATCATTTACAGCAATGTGGTCAAATGGAATAATGCCGGATATTAAAAAAATACATTCCTCCTTTTGTCTTTACTCAAAATGTCTACAGCTGATAAATAAAGGGTATTTATTAATCACCATCTTAAATGGCCCAGTGTAATTTGTTTCATAATCTCCAGTGATAGCAATTTGAGGCAGTAACTTTCTCAATCCCTCGAAAATGTATAATTTCTGCATTCTAGCTGGAAAATGCATCTTTCTTTTCTTTTCCTTTCCTTTTCGTCCCCTCCTTCTTTCTCTTTTTATTTCTTTCTTTCTTCCCTCCTCCCATCCTCTCCCCATCACCTTCCTTCCTCTTTCCATTCTCCCGTTCTTTTTTTTCTAGTATTCAGAATTTGGACAATGCATTCTCAGAATTTACTTCAATCTCTTAGTACACTAAACTTTTTTTAAAAAGCTTCCTTATGTGTTTAATTAAATTATTTTATTCTCATAATGCTCTATGAAGGCAGCAATACTATGATGCCCTTTTACAGAAGAAACTACACAGAGAAAGGTGAAGTCGCTTGTTCTAGGTCACACAGCTAGTCAGTGCTGCAGATGAATTTGAACATAGGCTGCCTGGCCCTAGAGTCTATGTTCTTAACCTTGACATTATACAGACTAAGCTACACTTAAATGTAACTCCTGGTTTCCTGCCCTATCCATCTCTGAACATTGATTTCACTCTAATTACCTAGTTCGATCCTCACAGCAATTCTGTGAAGCCCAAAGAATGGGTATTACCACTGGTCCATTTTGCAGATGAGAAAACTGAGGCTGAGAGAGGAAAGAGATTTAACTAAGATCCAATTTAGACTGGTGGTTGAGCTAAGACTCAAGCTGAGAAACCTCCTTTTGGCTGGTATTTCTCCTAATAGATATTTTTTCCAATCAACATATTATTTCACGTATATGTGAAATACACATGTATAATCAGAGTTATTGAGACATAACTCATACTATGAATTCACTCATTGAAAGTGTAGAATTCAGTGACTTTTTAGTATATTTATAGACATGTGCAATCATTTCCACCATCTCATTTTAGAACATTTTCATCAACCCAGAAGGAAACCCAGTTCCCATTAGCAGTCACTCCCCATTTACCCCAACATTTTCTCTCCCTCCAGCCCTAAGGAATCACTATACTGTACATCTCTGTGGATTTGCCTATCCTGGACATTTTATATGAATGGAATCAATCATATTTGGTCTTTTGTAGCTGGCTTCTTTCACTTGAAGTGTAATGACTTCAAGGTTCATCCATGTCATAGTGTATATCCGTCTTTCATTCCTTTTTATTGCCAAATACTCTCCCATTGTACACACACATCCCATTTTGTCTATCCATTCATCAATTGATGGGCACTTGTATTGTTTCCACTTTTTGGTTATTATGAATAAAGTTGCTATGAACATATGTCTATGAGTTTTTGTGTAAACATATATTTTCATCTCTTGGGTGAGAAGTAAAGTGGAAATGCTGGGTTAAATTAGTAACTCTATCCCTAACTTTTTTTAGAAACTGCCAAATTGTTTTCCAAAGCAGCTGTACCCTTAAAATTCCTACCAAAGATCTGGGATGGTTGCACTCCCTCTACATGCTTATTGTCACTTGGCATGGTCTGTCTTTTTTTGTTTCAATCATCCTCGTGGCTATGAAGTAGTATCTCATGTGGTTCTGATTTAATTTACCTGTAGCTAATGATATTGTACATCTTTTCTTGTGTGTATTGACAGTTTATATATCTTCTTTGGAGAAATGTCTATTCAAATCCTTTGGCCTATTTAAATTGTATTACTTGTCTTTATTTCTTAGTTTAGGTTCTTTATACACCATGGATCCCAACCCTCGTACCCAGATTTGCAAATATTTTCTCTCATTCTGTGGGTTATCTTTTCAATTCTTGATGCTCTCACTTATAGCACAATAGTTTTTAATTTTAATTAAATCCAGTTTACCTATTTTTTGTTTGGTTGTTTGTGCTTGTGGTGTCCTATCTAAGAAACCACTCCCTAACCCAAGTTTATGAAGATTTACTTTGGAGTTTTCTTCCAAGAGTTTTATAGTTTTCACAGTTACATTTGGGTATATGGTATTTGGCCCATTTTCATTTCATTTTTGTGTACATTATGAAGTAGGCAACTAACTTCAATCTTTTCTCTAGGATTTCCAATTGTCTCAGTACCATTTGTTGAAAATATTATTATTTTCACCGTTGAATTCCCTTGGAACTCTTGTGAAAATCAATTAACCATAAATGTAAGAGTTTATTTCTGAACTCTCATTTCTACTCCATTAATCTAGATGTTTATTGTTATGGCTTGATTACTGTAAGTAAGCTTTGTAGTAAGTTCTCACATTGGGAAATGTGAGTTTCCGAACTTTCTTCCTTTTCAGGATTATTTTGACTCTTCTGGATCCCTTGCATTTTCATAAGAACTTTAAAATCAGCTTGTCAATTTCTACAAAATGTCAGTTGGTATTTTGATTGACAGTGCATTGAATAGGTAGAACAATTTGGGCAATATTCCCATCTTAACAGTATTAAGTCTTCTGATCCAAAGCATAAGATGTCTTTTAATTCCTTTAGATCTAATTTAATTTCCTTCAACAAAACTTGTAGGTTTGGATGTATGAGTTATTTCATTAAATCTGTTACTAAGTATTTTTGGATGCTATTCTAAATGGAATTGTTTTTTAAATTTTATTTTTATTTTTGAGTTGTTCGTTGCTAGTGAAGAGAAATATGATTGATTCTTTGCATTAATCTTGCATCTTGCAACATCAGTGAACTTGTTCATTACTTCTAAAATCCATAAAGGCTCAAGTCTCTTATATGAAATGACATAGTACCATTTGCCCTTCACATCTGCAGGTTCTGCATCCATGGATTCAACCCAACTCAGATGGAAAATGTGTAGTCAGCCCTCCGTATCCACAGGTTTCCACCCATAGTTGGTTGAATCTGCAGATGCAAAAACCTGTGGAGGGCCACAGAGGGCCACTTCCTCTTTTTGTGAATTCTTTAGGATTCTCTATATTCAAGATTATAAATATCTGTCAATAGAGTAGTTTTACTGCTTCCAATCTGGATGACTTTCATTTCTTTTTCTTGCTTAACTGCCTTGGCTAGAGCCTCCAATACAGTGTTGATTTGAAATGGCAAGAGCAGACATGTTTTTCTTGCTCCTGATCTTAGAGGGAAAAACACTCAGACTATAAATGTTAACTATGATACCAGCTCTGAATTTTTCATAGGTAGCCTCCCTCGGGTTGAGAAAGTTTCTTTCTATTTCAAGTTTATTGAGTGTATTTTTCTTCACATTATAAAAGGCTGCTGGATTTAGTCAAATGCTTTTTCTGCATCTAGGCAGATATGGTTTTTGTTTTTTTATTCTATCAATATAATTGATTTTCAGATGTCAAACAAATCTTGTGTTCCTTAATAAATCCTTCTCGGCCATGATGCATAATCGTTTTTATATATTATTGGATTCAGCTTGCTAGCATTTTTTTTTGAAGATTTTGATTCATATTTATAAGGGATATTGGCCTTTAGTTTTCTTGAGATATCTTTGTCTGCTTTTGATATCAGGTTAATACTGGCCTCATAAGAGGAGTTGCTTTCAAGATTCCCTGTTTTTGACTTTGGCAGTTTGATTATGATGTGTTTAGGTGTAAATTTGTTTGTGTTTATCCTACTTGAAGCTTTTTTTTTTTTTTTTTTGACAGAGTCTTGCTCTGTCACCCAGGCTGGAGTACAGTGGCGCGATCTCGGCTCACTGCAAGCTCTGCCTCCCAGGTTCACACCATTCTCCTGCCTCAGCCTCCCCAGTAGCTGGGACTACAGGCACCCGCCACCATGCCTGGCTAATTTTTTTGTATTTTTAGTACAGACGGGATTTCACCATGTTAGCCAGGATGGTCTCGGTCTCCTGACCTTGTGATCTGTCCGCCTTGGCCTCCCAAAGTGCTGGGATTACAGGCTTGAGCCACCGCACCCGGCCCCTACTTGGAGCTTTTGAGCTTATTTCAAATTAATCTTTTTAATCAAATTTTTAAAGTTTTTGGCCATTATTTCTTTAAATATTCTATTTGCCCCCCACCCCTTTCTCTCACTGGAATTCCCATTATGCAGATGTTGGTATGTCGGATAGTGCGTTAGGAATTTCTGAGACTGTTCATTTTTATTCATTTTTTTCTCTCTATTCATTAGACCAGATCATCTCAATTAACCTGTCTTCAAGTTCTCTAATCTTTATTCTTTCAGTTTATATTTTCTGTTGAGTTCCTTTTGTGCATTTTCCATTTCTGTTATTTTATCTGGTTTTAAAAAAAAATAATTCCGATTTCTTTATTGGTATTCTCTATTTTGTGAAGCATTGTTTCTATGTATTCCTTTTCCTCTTTAGTCATGGCTTCCTTTAGTCCTTTGAACATATTTATAATAGCTGATTTGAAGTCTTTGTTTTGTAAGGCAAACATCTGGATCTTTTCTGATAAACATTCAATTGGCTGATTTTTTCCCCTGTGTAAGAAACATACTTTCTTGTTTCTTTGCATGTATTGTAAGTTCTTGTTGAAACTGAACATTTTAGATAATATAGTGTGGCAACTCTGGAAGTCAAATTACCCTCATCCCAACCCACAATTTGTTTTGATTGCTTTGTTGTTGCTGCTGCTGATTGCTCATTTAGTGCTTTTCCTGGACTAATCCTATAAAATCTATAGTCTTTGCAGTGTGCAGTAACTGAAATCTCATCTCAGTTAGCTTAGTAGTCAGTGAATGATTGGTCAGAGATTTCCTTACAGGCCCTAAAGCAATAAGTCTTTCATCTTTTGTCAAAGGGGCCTGAGTTTGCCTGGGAATACATGCTCAATGCTCTAACATTTTACAACTCTGCCTTAGCCTTCACTTCCTGCTTGTGCAGGGCCTCAAGTTCAGCCAGAGATGAGAGTTTGGGGTCCTGTTAGGTCTTTCCTCGTCATGCACATAGCTCTATACATGTATGCAGTTTTGTAAATCTCCAGGAATATGTCAGAGTTTTTCAAAGCCTCCTATAAACATCTCATTCTTCAGGCTCTCCTTTCAGGTTTTGGTAAGGATCTCATTTTCCCTAAGTGGTAGAACAGTCTCAGGCAGCTATAATGTTAACAATTTCCTCTGATTGTTTTCAGCAAATGCTCTGGGGTTAGGGCTTTCCCTATGGGTGAGCTCCAGGTTAGGTCAAATGAAGGCACAGCCTTGCCAATGGTGCTTTTCCAAGGAGCTGCAAGACAGGTCAAATAATGGCAATGCTCTTGGGATAGGACTCCAAAGCTGGCTTCCTCCCTCTGGTGGCAGCTACCATAGTGGGAGGCTGCTGGTTTTCAAGACTACTGTGGAGCTGTGGAGAGAGGAAAGTGAGTAGGCAAGTTTAAAATGTACCTAAAATTCTGATGTCACTGAAGACACACAAGCCAGCTCACCCAGACAAGGCAAGCCCAGGAGGCTGGTGAGAGCTCCATGGTACCACAGCAGTACCCCCAGAGTCCCAGGACCAGGCCCTGAGCTCACCCATCTATGGACTGAACTTTGCCAAAGATAACTCTTAGCTGGTGGGAAAGGTTTATTTATTTCTTAAATAAACACTTTAGATTATTGCAGGCTTTAGTTAACTTCCAGAGTCATGAAAATGTTGATTTTGACCATTTTGTCAGTGTTTTTGTTGCTTTTATGGAGAAACGGATTTACAGAGGTTCCCATTCTATGATTCAGATAGTATGGCCATCCACTGAACTTTTGAAAGTTGATTTTTTGCATCTGAAATAGGATTGGATGAGACATAGCCAAACATCTGTAATAACCAAAAGGTTTCCTGGCACTGGAATTTTCCTTCTTCTGATTATGTCTATGAATATAGTTGCCTGGTAAAGCTAGATTGTTCATGCTATCATCATACACTGAGATTGGAAGTAACTGCAGAGGATGTCTCCTTTATTTCCCTTATTTGCAATCACAGATATTTATAATAAACCCTTGAAAGCCATAGCATTATTTTGAAGCTACCTAGGTATTCATTAAGCAGTCTTGAAAGTTGGGACATTCCTACTTCTCTTCAGTTGAAAAGAAGTTAGGTAATAAGATTGATTAAATTCAGGTAACGGGGTAAAGATTAAATTTAGCATACTAAACCCTGCCTGATATAGTAGTGTTTTCTCACCTGTGATAGACAGAGTAATTCCCCACCCCCATCCAAGAAGAAAATTTAAAAAGATATCTACATTCTAAGTTCCCAGAACTTGTGACACACAAGACAATCACATTGCAAATGGGATTAAGTTAAGGATCTTGAGATGGGAAGAGTGTCTTGGATTACCCAGGTGGGCCCAATGCAATCACAAGAGGTTTTCTGTTGTGGTTGTTTATTTATTTATTTTTTAAGACAGAGTCTCACTCTGTCACCCAGGCTGGAGTGCAGTGGCACGATCTCAGCTCACTGCAACCTCTGCCTCCCAGGTTCAAGCAATTATCCTGCCTCAGCCTCCTGAGTAGCGGGAATACAGGTGCCCGCCACCATGCCTGGCTAATTTTTGTACTTTTAGTAGAGAGGTGGTTTCATCATATTGGCCAGGCTGGTCTTGAACTCCAGTCAAAAGAGTTCTTACAAGTGAAAAAGGGGCTGGAAGTGGTGGCTCACACCCATAATCCCAGCACTTTGAGAGGCCAAAGCAGGTGGATCACTTGAGATCAAGAGTTTGAGACTTAACAAAACTTTTTAAAAATCTAGCATCAATTTCTTTCAGCTTGAGATGATATTGGAGGACCTCCAGCTGTAAATGTCACAAATAACTACTTCACCACTTGCAGGGTTCCTTCTCACAGGTAGTGCCTTGATCACATATTGGAAATCACAAAGCAGGCTCTGGAGAGACCCATGTGCTTGTCACATAGATTCTGAATGGATCTGATGCCATCCGCCCACAACTACACCCCGCCTCCTTGTGCCTGTGGGTTTTATTCCTAGGAGTAGATTCTCCAGCTTTGGTTCACAAACTTCACAAATTACCTTATGCTATAATTCGAACTGAGAAGGTAAAATACAATCTCTGTTTTCTGGCAAGTGCCAGTAGAAGAAAAGGGAGGTAACTTTGCAGAGTAAGTCATAGCTACAAGAAATTTAATAATTCTTTGAAATGCTATTTATAAGAAAATAAAATTGAATACAGATTCTATCAAAAAAAGTTTTTGTTTTGGTGACACTTTAAAACAGAATAATTTTAGACAATGATTTTTTAAATCAGAATGTCCGTATCTATGATTGAAGGAACTTGTCATTTTCATTCATCCATCCTGCACAGAAATGTTTTGAGCTTATTACAAAAATACCCCTCGGTTATAACCTCAGCCATTTTCTTATTTTTCTTATCCCTTACTAAAACACTTAGCTTCAAGTTTATTTTCAATAAGTTTTATTTTCATTTTTATTTGCTGAACCTTGTAGAGAAAGACAACATCTTGTCACTAAAGTACACCAACAGTTACAACAAGGCTGGCTTATAAAGAACATTCTTATACTGATTTTGTTCAAATGCAAGTGCTGATACAATTTGATTAAAATAGCTGTAAAATATGCCGGGTATGTGGGAGGTAGAAGTATGGAAAGGGTTTGAGAAATCCTAATCCTGCAGCTCTCAGGACTGCAAGAGTTAGACCCCAGCTGGTATAAATGGATTAAAAATCTTTTCTCATTTCAAAGGTTTGATCTCAACGAGGGCTTGATTTGATGAAATCAAAGTGGCAGCTTGGATTTGAAAACTATTTAGAGTGGAACTTCCTAAAGTTTACATGTGAGGAAAGAATTGGCAGAGGCATAAATGCGGGGTGACCATGTATTTATATGGTGTGTTTCACTGGAGGTCTATTTGTAAGGGGATGAAGAATGTAAAAAAAAAAAATTGAAAGTGAGGATAAGTATCAGGTTACTTGTGTAACAGAATAATGTTTTTATAATTCTTGGCTTGCAAGGTGAAAGAGTGGATATGCTTTTAAGGAACTGGATCTCCTTCAGTAAAAGTCATTTTACATGTTATCTCCCTCCACCTCCTCCTTATATCACTCCCAGTACATACTCCCAGACCCTTGCACTCCAAGTTAATTTCTCCTTAATTGTCTGCTATGATTTGTGACAAACACTACGAATAGACACAGGAGAGTAAAACAAAAACAAAAGCAAAAACATGGTGCATTAATGGATGGTAAACAAAACCTAGAAGGTGAAGATTGGCCCACATATGTGTCTTTAAGACCTAAATTCTTGAGAGTTTCCAACTATTTTCTCTGGAAATGGGATTCATCTTCTTTCAACTGAGTTGGGGCTACTACTAGTCTTACTGATAATTTACATCTCTGTTGTCTCTGCGATGATCTGGAAGTAGTTAACACTGTCTCCCATTTCCCACCCCTCCATACAATGTCAACAGAAACTGGCAAATTATACTTTTTCCTATAGGCATAGTCCAGGCAGCATCTGGAACAGAAAAGGTGTTGTGGAAAATTGGGTTGAACATTCTGTATAAATTCTGGGATGATGCTAGAGGCTAGCAACATAGCAGTGGTGGATATGACACCTGATGAAACAGAAAGCCATGGCTGAAATCAGCCATGCTTCTCAGAGTTAGCAAATCAAGAGCAGAAATCACTGAGCAAAATTCTTTTTACACATAAGAAATCCACAAGATGTAAATTAAACACCTCTAGATTTTTTTAAAAAACTGTCTAAGACTTTATATTCACGTTCAGTTCTATATTTATCTTGAACATAAAGAGGTTATGGAAAACACTAGGTCTTCCACAAAAGACACAATTTAGGATTAATAGGAGGTTAGAGTTTGTACCAGGTAGTGTGTGAACAATACTATACCTTAGAAATATAGAACCTTGATATTTGCGGGGTAACAAATGAGCAACAACATAGAGGGAAGAGAAGTATTAGGCAAAAAAGTGAGCAGAAAAAGAGGGGTATCTACAAATACAACATTAAGACTTGACATCTTAGGTTCTCATTATGGGAGGAGCCCTGAGTAATTTGATCAGGATGAGTTCCAATCCTCCAAGTCACTGGAAGGTCAAGATGCATAGGGGATTGCTGCCAACTCAGGCACCAATCTGCCCAGGCCCCTTGTGTCCCCTTTCCCGTGGAAGCACTCAATTCTGCCGGCTGGTGGTAGCACTTCAGTCTCTGTTGGGGAGCTGCTGGAACCTACGTTACCTCAACACTGCCTGGTGATCCATGGCCCACTCCACCCAGCCACTATTGATACCAATAACTCAAGAGTGTGGGGCATAAGTACTACAGTTCTTCTGCCCCGTGGTGGGAATCTTTCTGAACGACAAAGGATGTGTGTTACATCACTTTCAGAGCTTTCTGGGAAGATTGCAAATCAGTTGCCCTCAGTGTTAGCTGGCTTAATAATGCCCACTCCTTCAGTGCCTTCCCTTCCCTATGTCACCTCCCCACCCTTGTTGGTGTTCCCTTTATGTCCGAAAAATATTACATGCCCTTAAACTATGTCTCACACTCCGTTTCTAACAGGGAACCCTTTTAGAATCATTGCATGGGGGATATTTGTTTTCTTTGGTCCTCAAGAGGCAACTAGAAATCAGATAGAAATAGAGGTGAAGATCTAGAGAATCAGTTTATGCAATCTGGCTACAGTGGGAAGCTTTCCTGAGCAAAAACTCCACTTTCATGACTCACTAGTCAGGAACTGTGGGTAAAGTACTCCCTGTCATTGAGCTTTGTCTATAAAATATAGAGAACCCCTTTTTTGAGATCCATGAGCATCGAGACACAATTCCAAGTAGGTGTGCAATACCTAATGCTCCTTTCCAGTGTACACTGCAATCTTCACTTTTGCTCTGAGCTCCTCCAGTCCCACGGTGACTTACTTGATGCATACCTGGCTGAGAGGAGTAGGGAAATTAAGACTTATGGGACAACTCTTAGCCAATGGGAAAAATGGAGGCTGTGGATAAATGCTCCTGTCTTCAAGCAGGTAATTCTAGGAAGCATTTGGGACACTTCTCTGAAAGTCTAGGTAGAACTGATCCCCTTGCTCTCAGTGGTAAGCTTGATAATTCACCCTTTAATGGGCCTTTGTTCCTTTCTTGTCTCATTTCCCCATTCTTTTACCCCTGCTTCCTGGGATCATACCCCCACATAAACTGCCTGGACCCATGTCTTTCCCTTAGGGTCTTTTTTGGGGAGGAGACCATATTAAAACATGTTGGCTGTAAGATTTTTCTAAAGTTCACATCATATTAGAGATATTGCCATGTGATAAGCAGGCATCCATACAATTCCGTAAGAATATTTTCAAAGGAGAGCACCACGATTGCTGCCACCCCAAGGATGCCTGCACCTCTCTCTGTGCTCCCGAGTTGCTCATGCCACTCTCAAATGTCCTTTTTGGAAGTCTTCAGACCCAGTTTAGGAGCTGCATCAGGAAGTCAGAAGCTAGCTCATTAGGGAAGGAGAAGGAAGGTTAGGGTTTATGAGGTGGAGAATTGCCCCTGGAGTAAGGCTGCTGGACTGCAGAGGAGTCTGCCTACAGCCCGGAGCTCCCTGGGACTTCAGGCGACCCCATTCACACACATCATTTCTCCACCCATGGGGCTAAGCTTCAGGGAATTCCTCAACTCACATGGGTACCCACTGAACCCCTCAAATTAAGGGGTCTCCTTTCCCTATCACCTTCATGAAAGGTATGCCAATTTTTAAATATTTTATAGAGACAGGGTCTTGCCATGTTGCCCAGCGTGGTTTCAAGGGATCCTCCTGCCTCAGCCTCCCAAACTGTTGGGATTACAGGTGTGAGCCACCACACCTGGCCTACTTTTGGGTCTTAGACCAAGAAAATCAAAATTTTGCCCTACTCTTAGATGTTTCCTCCAAAGCACCTAATCTTTAAAAATATTATAAAATGTGATTGCTTTAAAAGTTTCCATCCCAGCTGAGTCAGTCTCTCAAAACCGTAATTTTTTTTCATGGTACAGCAATTATATCCTTCACGTCAACAACTGCTCTCTAGTTTACCAGGTGGTTTTGTTTAATTCCTGGATCTTTTGCAGGAAAGATTTGGCTCAGATAGGCCCTGGGTGGTGAGAAGAGAAGCCAGGGAGTGGGGCAGTGTGTGGGCAGAGTGGGGACCCCAAAACAAGGTGGTCCCTTAACCCATATGAAATGCCAGCCAGACTCTTCAAAACCAATAGTGCATTCCTCCCCTTCACCCTGCTGGAGAAGCACTACAAGGGTTTAATTTTTCACACTGTAAGCATGTTTTCCATCTCTTGGGATGATGGAGACTATACAAATAGAAAAATGCGTGTTTGTTTAGATTGCTTTTTCAATTTGTTCAGCAGAGAGGGCTATAAGTGAATGATGTTAAAGGGTTTATATTCTGTCTTTCTGTGTGTGAGTGTGTGTGTGTGTATGTGTGTGAGTGTGTGTGTGTGTGTAGGGCCCTGAAGATTCTTAGGAGGCCATGGTGTATGAGTCATCAACGCATGGGAGCGGTGCTCAGGGCTGCAGAGCAGATGCTCTCTCATTTTGCTGGGAGCTCTCTTCACCTTCTCCTCCCGCAAAGAGAAAAGAGCAGCAGCCACAGCTGCACTTGTGATTAACTTTGGAAGGAAATTAAGGCTTGACCGCTGCTGCTGACCTGAGGGGACAGTCACCTCCAAGCAGACTGGGCTGGCCCAACAACAGGGAGTGAGCAGCAGCAGGTGGAAGCACTCAGACAGGGCGCTACTGGCATCAGGTCGGGAGGGGTTCGACTCAGGGCTAGGGCACGAGGAGGGAAGGAGGAGGAGAAGGGAATAAGCAGAAGAGAAGGAGGCAAAAGATGTCTGTGTGTTGGCGGGGGGGGGGTGGAGAACAAAAGACACCATTTTGCCAGCTCTTCTCTAAAAGGCAATCATCTCCACTTACTGTCTCAATAGCCCAGGCTCAAAGCACAGCAGCCTGTGGGCCAACTTCTGCCTGTTCTGGGATGTGCACTTCCCGGCAGGAAGGTGAAAGGGCCGAGGGGAGATCGCTGGAGAGGCTGGGAGGAGGGAGGAGAGGCGAGGCGGGGGGGGGGGGGGACGAGGTTGAACGGGGAGAGAATGAGCGCGGATGGAGAGGAGTAGGGGTGGGAAGGAATAGAGAAAAAAAGAGGAGAGGTGGGGGAGGGGAGAGAAAAGAAAGGGGAAAACCCCCTTGCTGACACGGGGCATAACTTAATTTTCACGGTGCCGGGACAGCTGTATCGTGTAATCTGCCATGGCATGCCGTTAAAGCTTCAATGACTTTACTGACCCAGAAGGGAGACTCAGACCGTGGAAAGGCTTTTGAAAAGAAGTGGTGATCTTTCACGATTTATGAGCTTGTCTTAAAGAAACAGACTCCACTCACTTTAAATTAATCACCCTTTCCAGGGTGCATAGAAATGGGGGTCTTGGTGCCCTGCTCTGGGAAGGCCCCTGTGAGATGGGGCAGCTTTGACCCCGGGCTCGGCGGCGGTGGAGGTGAGGGTGGTGGTGGAGGTGAGGGTGCTGGAGGGGACGGTTTTTCCATTTCGTCCCTTTCCCAGCCCGCACGCCCCCGCAGAGGCCGGGGGAAGAGGGAAGAGGGCCCGGGCTGCAGGACTGCCACTTGCGGAGGAAGGGGCATCGTCCCCTTAGGGAGGCCCGGGGAGGTCAGAGCAGGGATAGCTGGCAGGGGGTGGGAGAGAGCCTGTGTGTGGTGGGGAAGGGCCGCATTCACGTTCCTGCACTTGCATTCATTGTGCAGGAAGAAAAAAGAAACCAGGAGAAATATAAGGCATTTCACACCCTGATGAAATGCGAGACCTCCCGTGTGATTAAACCGCTGAAAGGAAAAGTGGGGTGTTACCAGACCCATGTGATCCTCCCTCATTTTCCATATTTCTGAGAACAAAAAGGTGAAAACCTCACCCTAATGTGCAGATACCGATTGCTTAAATTTCGACAGAGACATATTTCCCCCAAAAGGAACGTTTCCTAGAACTGACAAACCAAAAATTACCAGCCATAATGTCCTAGAAAAGAATCCCAATACCAGGAATGTTCTCTAACTTAATACAACCAAGCAAAAGATTGCATTTATCTTTCAAACACCGTTGCAAACTGCAAAGCTTTCTCTTGGTCATTCACCTACCTCTGCAGAGGACAAATGAGTCTACAGAAGGGAACTCCTGCATGTTTTTCCCTTCATTTCATTTGAGATTGTCCTTTGTACCTGTTTTGCATGGCCAGCGGCTTCTGCATTTTAACACAGTTTGGAGCCTTTTTGTAGTTCTGTGATTTCACCAACAGCTATGTAAGACTGGTATCTTTGAGCAGTTTCAGAAGTGTCGAAGTCTCCCCATCTCCTAAAAGATCTGCTACTCAGTGAAACCTTTTCTGATGGTAAAAATGGGATCCAGTTAAAGGAAATTTCAAAGACAACCAATGGGGTAAATCTGTTATTTATAATTTTGATAAAATATTGTATCTGGTCTCTGTATGGTGATTAGAACCATTTCTTCTTAACCAATGGTGTTGGTTCATATTTTAAAGTTTAGCACCAGTCAACAGACATCTAAAGATGCTTGTATGGAAGGGCTTGAAGAGAACAGAAGAAGAAGCTGCCCATGCTCCCCACCCGCCTTGTGAGAGGCTCAGACATAGCCCTGCACCATCTCTGAGATACCCTAACCCTTCGGAGCTCTTCAATGAGGTGATGTGGCTCCCAATGGGATATCATTGGAGGTGCTCTTCTTGTGCCCACCACCAGTCGGGATTTGATGGTTTAAATTTCATTTTTCTTTCTTTCTTTTTTTTCTTTTTGTTTGAGATGGAGTCTCGCTGTGTCACCCAGGCTAGAGTGCAATGGCATGATCTCAACTCACTGCAACCTCCACCTCCTGGGTTCAAGCGATTCTCTTGCCTCAGCCTCCCGAGTAGCTGGGATGACAGGCGCCTGCCACCATACCTGGCTAATTTTCTATTTTCAGTAGAGACAGGGTTTTGCCATATTGGTCAGGCTGTCCTCAAACTCCTCACCTTAGGTGATCCACCTGCCTTGGCCTCCCAAAGTGCTGGGATTATGGGCGTGAGCCACCGTGCCCAGCCAATGGTTTAAATTTCTCAAATGCAAGCTACAGTACTGTCATGACATTGTTGATTTTATACAGTTTGTCTGCTAACATTGCAAACTGGGTAGTCAGAGTTGGGCAGTTCTCTATGACTTGTTTTTGACTGACCATCTGACTGGAAAACTTCAATAACATACAGCTCCTCTAGACTGGAGCCCAAGCATGCATCATTTTAAAAAGCTTCTTTAAAATATGTATGGATATGAATTTCACATAGCATAAAATTAATCATTCTAAAGTGGACAATTCAGTAATTTAGTACATTCACAATAGTGTGCAACCACCACATCTATCTGGTTCCCATACATTTCTCTCTCTCCAGAATAAAACCCTATACTCATTAAGCAGTTCCCCTTTCCCCCTCCCTCAAGCCCCTGACAACCACCACTCTGTATTCTGTCTCTTTGGATTTACCTATTTTTAGTATTTCATGTAAATGGAATAATACAATGCTTGACCTTCTGCACCTGGCTCAGGACTGCATATTTTTAAGATGGATGTTCTTGCTGGTGGAGGCACAATGTCCCCCTAAGGACAGATTTGGCACTTTTTTTCCTAAAAGCTTTGCATTTTAAGTATCATCACACAACTTCACAACATGGCATCACAGGTCCTATGGTCCTGTGATCTCCCCTTGCCCCCATTTGCCTCGTGATATTCTATTACCTTGTAAAGTACTTGATGTCTGTGACCCACACCTATTCGCACACTCCCTCCTCTTTTGAAACTCCCTAATAAAAACTTGCTGGTTTTTGCGGCTTGTGGGGCATCATGGAACCTACCAATATGTGATGTCTCCCCCAGATGCCCAGCTTTAAAATTTCTCTCTTTTGTACTCTGTCCCTTTATTTCTCAAGCTGGCCGACACTTAAGGAAAATAGAAAAGAGCCTACGTAAATATCGGGGCAGATATTCATGATATCTGACAGATTCCCCGATAGTTTAATACAATCTTTATGGATTAAATCTACCTATGTAGATGCACCTTGATTGTAATGATAGAATACATGAAATATTTTGCTCTTCTTCCAGATGTTGCTTTCTATTTACTTCTGCGTGTGCCTAATACTTACATGTGTTTGTTTTTCTCTTTGGGCTGCATATCACTGCATTAATATATTATAATTTTCCACACCTTTCTATTTTTTTATCCTTTTGATACTACCATGCTAAACATCTTCATTCGTAAAATTGCTTGGATTTTTCATATTACTGGTATTTCCTTAGGACAGATTTCTAGAAATGGCATTATTGAATCAAAAGTATGGATTTAAAAAACTTTTTTTCATGAATGAAGTAGTTAATGTTTGTTCTAATCACAGCTCTGAAAGAACATTTGACACTTACGTTGGAATAAAAACCACAGCCTTTCAGTGTCAGCTTCATCACATCCCACACTCAGATCAGAACACTTCTAAGTTTCAAAGAAGCAGAGATGGCTAGCCAGCATGGATACGCAATGCACTGCCTACGATGATGACTGACTGTCCGTCTGTGCACACTCCCCACTACCCTCAGATTGCAAAGATCTCACGACACCCTGGGATCCACTTTAGGAGAGTAGAAGGGAAATTCTGCAAAAGGATGACAGGTCTCCGGAGAGCTTATGCTTCAATGCCTGTCAGAAGGCAGCATAGAAGTGTGTCTCTCATCTGCCACCTGGCAGTGAGCTCAGGGCATGCCATTACAGCCAGGAGTAAAGATGCTTTTCCAGTATAATGGCACAAGGCCATTTCATAACATCGCCAGTCCCCCTGAACACTCACAGAGGAGCACAGAGCTGGTGTTGCAGGAGCTCTTACCTGAGAATTCAATGAAAATATCACTACAGGAAAAAAGAAAATGCTGTTCTTTAATATCCACAGAAGGGAAGGTGAGGCCCAGAGCTACCTGTGAGGGAGTGGATCAACACTGGTGGGAAAGTGTACCATTCAAGGGATGCTCACCAGGAAACAGCAGGCATGGTTTTTCCTGGATGTTTTCTGAGATGCTTATTCTTATAAGGAGGAAAATAATAAATTCACCTTTAACCTGAATTCACTATTGAACCAAGGTATTTGACAGCACAAAATGTCCAGTTTCCTTGGGGGCAAATGGGAGACATGAATTGGTTACAGTTCCAAACTGGTCAGAACAAAATTTGGATGAAGTGGGATTTTGTGTGAACTAGAAAGGTACTTTAAGGCATTTATTCAGAAACATAAGGCCAGTGATGGTCATCTATCCTGTTCTCTCCTGAGGTGTTGGCTGCACCTCCGTGGGGCTTGTCAGTGATAAGAAGATGCTAATCAAAAGCATTTAAAGTTGATTTCCTTCTTTTCAGAATTCCTGGCATTTCCTAATGCTTCATGGAAATGTTAGGCTTTGAGATGTGGAGTTCGTTTCACACATGGAGGCTCCTCCTTTGGCCTCTCTGCAGCGGGACTCCCCCAGTGTCTCTTGGTTTCTATTCTCCACAACCTTGGCTTGCCTGGTGTGGTGGGTTGCCATGGCAATGGCTGTGGCCCCCAATTCTACTGGACCTCATGACTCCAGTACCATTAACATCCTGATACAGCTTCCGGGTCTCTTCATTCAATTCATGATATAGAGATCTGATGACTGGTTCCATGTGGCCACATGTCACTTTGGTCTAATAAGCCAGCCATAATGGCCCGTACAGGGTCACCTGGCTTAAACATGACCATTTAAACTCATCTCTTTAGCCACTTCCAAAAAAGCAGCATGGATGCACTAGGCAGGCATCCCACTTCACCATTAAAGGTGGGTTTTTGTGCTTTTTCTTTTTTTGCTTTTAACTCATTCATTTGTTCATCCATCCATTCATTCCTTAATTTACTCAACTAACATTTAATGAGTGCCTACTTTCTGCCAGATGCTGGCTGGGCTTACCACTGTAGTTACAAAATAAACAAGATACAGTCTCTGGTGACTAGGAGCTCTCAGTCTAGCAAGAGAGGCAGACACAGAAGGGTGGATGCTCACTCGGGCTTGGAGAGCAGGGGAGGCCCATGCACAAAGGCTGAGGAGGATCACACATCAAGGTATGTGCTGGGGACTCTAGCAGTTTATTTGAGGAGCATATGTGGATGTGGCTGGGGAGATAGGCAAGGGCCAGACACAAGGTCACAAATGCATTGTTAAGTAGCTAGGACTTTAGCACACTCATCAGCATTTTCCAACAGGTGGGTCATAGACCCCTCCAAGGGTTCAAGAAGGTGTTCCTGGAGATCCAGCTATCAAAGATGCTATAGGATCTATTTAAAGTTCTATTAAGATAATTAATAAATGATGTATTTCTTTTATTGCCTTAAAAAAGGCAACCAGTGTGCATGGCAATTAGTGGAGGCCAATGAATACGCTTAAAATTACTACTTGGCTTAAAATTATTAATTGTTTTCAGTTTTGGCCATACAGAAGCAATTCATATGTTTATGAATTGTTGCTTTGACAAAGAATCATAAGGAACAAAGGAGTCAAAACAGAACACATTAATTAGGAGCCCAAAAGTGAAAATAATTCTGAAAAATTACCTCCAGACCATCATCACCAGATCAGAAAACATGGCTCTAATACAAATCCTTCTGTAGCACACCAGGGACTTCAAAACACAAGATGGAAAGAGAAGACATTTGTGTTTATATTCACTTTTACATTACATTTAATAATAATAAGGAACACTTACACTCACAATGCTTCATTTGTAAAATGATTGTAGTCAAAGGTCTGAAACCTTTTATTTTCATCTCTTAGAAACAATGCAATTATTTATATATATTTATATATAGTATATAATATATTTTATATATAGTATATAATATTTTTATATACTATATATACTATATATGTTATAATTATATACTATATATATTTATAATTATATAAAATATTATATAATTATTTTTAAAATAATAGAATTTTTTAAAAAAATAAACAAAACAATTTTTAAGTGTAAAGTTCCAGAATTCCAGCTATCAGGTCATAAAAGCACATTTGTTTCAATTGCAAAGCTAAGACAAACAGTTCAATATCAGTCTGCAATTTAATATACATTTTTACCCAAACCAAACAAAATATAATACATCATTGGTAATATACTCATCAATAAATAACGCTTTTTCTTACAAAATTAATTTACACTCACCTGAGGGCACGAGTCCCATTAACTGGGAAAAAGTTGAAACTTGTCTTTATATACCACGAATATTAACTTTTTGTTTTAGAGGTTAATTTTATAATCTATGAAAATATACCTATATAAAATAAAACATTTTACTTGAGATAATTTTTTCCTCATTCATTAAAAAATTTAACAAATAATCAAAAAAGTTCTTAAGGAACTGTCTTAATCCATTTGTGTTGCTATAACAGAACACTGCGGATTAGGTAATTTGTAAAGAATAGAAATTTATTCCTCTCAGTTCTGGAGGCCGAGAAATCCAAGTTCAAGACACCAGCATCTGGTGAGGGCTCCTCCTTGCTTCTAAGATGGATCTTGAATGCCGAGTCCTCCAGAGGGGAGAAATGTTGCATCTTCACATGGCAGAATTCAAAAGATCAAAACTGGGACAAATAATTCCCTTTATCAGGCCCCTCTATAAGGGGACCCAATCCCATTCACGAGGGAGGAGCCCTCATGGTCTAATCACCTCTTACAGGCCCCACTTCTTAATACGATCACATTGGCAGAACCTGAATTTTGGAAGAGACACATTCAAACCATAACAGGGCCTTCACTAGATTATTCATTATAATGAAAAGTGTTTTTGGAAAGTTACAAAAGTTAAATCAGTTACTGAGGTTGACAGAAAGCCAATGGAAAACTTAAATAGGAGACTAACTTGATCCAGGAGGGCACCTGGGTCCCTTCTTGGTGTTAGTGTTACAGGAAAGGGGTCCAGATCCAGACCCCAAGAGAGGGTTCTTATATGTCATGCAAGAAAAAATTTAGGGCAAGTCGGTAGAATAAAGTGAAAGCAAGTTTATTAAGAAAGTATAGAAATAAAAGAATGGTTACTCCATAGACACAGCAGCCCTGAGGGCTGCTGGTTGCCCATTTTTATGGTTATTTCTTGATGATATGCCAAACAAAGTGTGGATTATTCATGCCTCACCTTTTTAGACCATATAGGGTAACTTCCTGACATTGCCATGGCATTTGTAAACTGTCATGGTGCTGGTGGGAGTGTAGCAGTGAGGATGACCAGCGGTCAGTCTCGTAGCCATCTTGGTTTTGGTGGGTTTTGGCTGGCTTCTTTACTGCAACCTGTTTTATCAGCAAAGTCTTTATGACCTGTATCTTGTGCTGACTTCTTATCTCATCCTGTGACTTAGAATGCCCTAACCATCTGGGAATGCAGCCCAGTAGGTCTCGGCCTCACTTTACCCAGCTCCTATTCAAGATGGAGTTGCCCTGGTTCCCACGCCTCTGACATTAGTACCCTCAACTCTGTTCAAAGGCAGATTCCAGAACCCACTGTGTATCATTTACTAGAGGAAGGTTTGATGTTAGAAAATGTCCCTGCTTGCTTTGAGATGAATTCAATTTATACAATCACAGGCACCAGATTGCCAACTTTTGTTGCCCTGCTCTTTGGGTCAACAAAGTGGCCAACAGAGAAGTGTCTGGAATTCACACTGTTCATATACACCACTGCAATTATCTTCTCACAAAGAATGTCTTTTATGGGGGAAATTGCAATGCTATCACCAGAAGGACGTCACTGCATTATCTGGGCCAGGAAAGCTGCAGCGCATCTGGAAGCTGGTGAGGGCAACAGATCAGATAATTACTGCCACTGAAAAGACAGTGTGTTACTCAGAGTTCCCAAAAGGAGCTGGGCATGCCAGGCCACACAGGACCACATAGGGGAGCACTAGGGTCTGTCAGGAGGCAGAGGAAGCAAAAAGAAGCATGAGGAAGGATGGGTTCCACAGTAAGGAATGGGCAAGACAGGGTAAACAGGATCAGGATTGGCTACTTAGAGTAATTTCAGCAGGTCCTGGAGTGTAGGGACTTTCTCTAGGTCTCAGGTACCTGGCCCTGGAGTGATTAAGGAAGGGGAAAAGCAGCTTGGAGTGTGAGAGCCACTTAGAGGAGGTGGGGGTGGGCACGTTGTCTGGGCTCTGGACTGGTTGGTTTGCATAGGAAAGGTGTGCTGGCAGGTGAGTTGTTTACTGTCTCTAGGAATCTGCTAGCCTGGGGAGGAGCAGTCTCTAGGTTTAGCAAGGCACCAAGACACAAAAGCATTGGAGATACAGAAAATAACAAGGCATGATTAATTCAACACTCTTTTTTTTTTTTTTTTTTTTTTTTTTGAGACGGAGTCTCGCTGTCACCCAGGCTGGAGTGCAGTGGCGCGATCTCAGCTCACTGCAAGCTCCACCTCCCGGGTTCACACCATTCTCCTGCCTCAGCCTCCTGAGTAGCTGGGACTACAGGTGCCCACCACCACGCCGGGCTAATTTTTGTATTTTTAGTAGAGACGGGGTTTCACCGTGTTAGCCAGGATGGTCTCGATCTCCTGACCTCGTGATCCGCCCGCCTCGGCCTCCCAAAGTGCTGGGATTACAGGCATGAGCCACCGCGCCCGGCCTTAATTCAACACTTTAAAGCCACTGAATTGATGCCAAATCTGGTGACTTGGAATTAACTATAATGGTAGCATATGGAAGTGGTGAGCAGGGGTAGAGAAGGAAATGTGGCACATTAAAGCTTCTTAGCACAGTCCACAAATGACCTTGCCTTTTCCATGAATGCATATTAATCAATAGGACTGTATTAGGAAATTCTAGTTTCTTTTTTTTTTGAGACAGAGTATCTCTTGTTGCCCAGGCTGGAGTGCAGTGGTGCGATCTCGGCTCACTGCAACCTCTGCCTCCCGGGTTCAAGCAATTCTCCTGCCGCAGCCTCCTGAGTAGCTAGGATTACAGGCACTCGCAACCACACCAGCTAACTTTTTTATTTTTAGTAGAGACAGGGTTTCACCATATTGGCCAGGCTGGTCTCGAACTCCTGACCTTGTGATCCGCCCACGTAGGCCTTGAAAAGTGCTGGGATTACAGGCATGAGCCACCGTGCCTGCCCTACTTTCTTTAATAAATGAAACCCAGACATCCTCTGTCACATATAGAGAAAGAGAGCATGGGCAGAAAAAGATGCTGGGCTACGCAGCTCCAATCTTGGTTCTCTGTATAGGATCCACATTCCCCTGAGTGATTTTTGCTGGAAATTTCTGCTACTAGCATATTAGCTTGGAGGAGTAGTTGTTCTTCCTTTAGCACTCTGATCCATGTGTGCCCCTTATAATTGGCTGAACAACGGGAATGTACAAAAACCAAACAAACAGAAAGGCTTCTTGAGGCAAGAGCGAAGCAAAAGAGAAATAAAAATAGGTACTGTCTTTTCAATTTCTGGCTTATAAAATGGAGATTGCTCATTTTGAGCCTGTGGCCCATCCCAGGGGTCCCTTCCTGCCCAGCACCAGGTTGTGCCCAATGGCAGTGGTCATCTCCAACCTACACTACTGGAGTTAACTCTTAGACATTCAAGTTTATCAAAGTAAAGACCAAGGAAAGGAGTGACATTGTCTCTTCCATCCTTTCAATCCCACTCTCCTAATTCCTGTTTCCTGTCTAAGGAATCCAGCCCTTATCTGGGTGGATGACCTCATCCTTAGGAATGTTCTTCACCCACAGGGATTTCATCTCACCCCTGCAGGTCTCAACAGAACAAATGCATCTCAGTCAAACATAACAATTCAGAATGATAAGATACCCCCCCAAGATTCCAGGCCCCTGGTGTACATACCCTTTATAATCTCTGGGACTTTGACTCTGATGAAATAGTCACTCCATGATTAGGTTATGCTATATGGTTCAGTTTGTGTTAGGAAAGGAAAACTATCCTTGGTCTGCCTGACCCAATCAGGTGATGATCCTTTGAAAGAGAATGGAGAAATAGATTTGAAGGGTGACAGAGATTGACATAAGAGAGTCTCTAATGCTGACTTAGAAGACAGAAAGGGCCATGCAGCAAGGATTATGAGTGGCCTTTAGGAATGATTAATTCAACACTTTAAAGCCACTGAATAGATGTGAGAGTGGCTCCTGGCTGACTGACAGCAATGAAACTGGGAACTCAGTCCTACAACTGCAACTCACTGGATGTAACCTTAGAAGAGGACACCCCACTCCAGGTGAGAACGCAGCCTGGTTCTCACCTTGACTTTAGCCTTGTGAGACCCTAAGCAGAAAACCCAGTCACAATGTGCCTGTATTTTTGACCTCAGAACTGTGAGCTAACAATGGGAACCACACATAACCCATAAACTATCTCATCTTTGCCACAAGACACAAAACATCTGGATATGCCTACGTCACACATGTGAACATCTCCAAATCAGTATATCTTGGACTGAGAACCACTTTTCTATTGTCAAGATAGGAGGAACATTTTTGCCACTGATGGATCAATGTGGTGATGCCATTCAGAGAGTAATGAGTGCCATTTTAAGCCACTGAGTTTGTGGTGACTTGTTATGCAAGAATAGAAAAACGAGACAACTCTAGCCTTCTTTAGTGAAGCACTTCTAATCAGGTCATGATGTCCAGAAAGTCTATTGCAGAAGGAGAATTGATGGCAGTGGGTTCTGTTGCAAAATGTCTCAATGTGTTCTGGGATCTGCAATGAAAATATCAGCTCAAATCTATTTATGACACAAACACGCTGCCTCTAACTTAGTGTCTCATTACTCTCTGATGGTGGAAAAAGCAGTTTGCCTTATCTAGTTACTAATCAATTGATCCCTTAAATCTACCTCTTTCCAGGCAATGATGAAATTAACAAAGTAATTCTTGGGGTTGCTATCTGCTCTTAATCCTGCCCACACTTACTAGGAGACCTACCCAGGAACCTACGAGTTAGGTCATAAAAGGGCCAAAGAGTAAGTGGAACCGTGTGGCATCACCACATTGATCTACCTGTGGAAAAGATGTTCCTCCTGTCTTGACAATAGAAAAACGGTTCTTGGTCTACAGGCCAAAATATACTGACCTGGAGATGTCCACATGTGTAACGTAGGCATATCCAGATGTTTTGTGTCTTGCAGTAAGGATGAGATAGTTTGTGGGTTATGAGTAGTTCCCATTGTTAGCTAAAATACCAGCCCAATGAAACCACTACTTTAGAGAGCCATATGGCATTGGTTTTTAGCTAGACCTCCTGATGATAAACAAAATGAAGAAAACACACATTTTTGTTTTCTGACTACCAAAACTGCTGACAAGGAATCGTCTGGTGTATCCACATTTACAGCTTAAAAGAGGCATTCTTAGGGCTGGTGAAAATATTTTTAGTTAAAAGGGAAAGGGTACCATGTGTGACATCTGTTTGAGTTCAGATATGTTGCATGATTTCCATCAGCACAAACTTAATCTCTAGTTTTATACCAGAGAGAGAAAGCTGAGACTTTCTTAAAATTTTTTGACCTCTTTGAGTCTTTGTTTCTAGTCTAGAAAATGAAATGATCCCTGTTTTGTAGGATTGTTGTGAGATTTGAATAAAATAATGTAAGTGATAAAATCATGTAAATAAAATACTTTGTACAATGCCTGGCACATATTAAACCACAAATGAGAGTAATAATCATCACCATTATCACCATCACCATTATCATCACCATCACCATTGTTATCATCATCTTCCTCATTATCATTATCAAAAACAACATCTTTACTGAAAGCTTGCTGCTCGTTAACCCACCTTAATTCACCTGGCTTCAATATTACCTAAAACACCTCTGTATTTACATATTCAAAAATAGTAAGCAACTGGCCAGGCTCAGTGGCTCATGCCTGTAATCCCAGCACTTTGGGAGGCTGAGGTGGGCAGATCACCTGAGGTCAGGAGTTTGAGACCAGACTGGCCAACATGATGAAACCCCGTCTCTACTAAAAATACAAAAATTAGCCAGGCGTAGTGGCAGGCACCTGTAATCCCAGCTACTCAGGAGGCTGAGGCAGGATAATCACCTGAACTTGGAGGGGGCGGAGGTTGCAGTGAGCCAAGATTGTGCTACTGCACTCCAGCCTGGGTGACGGAGCTAGACTCTGTCTCAAAACCAAAAAAAGCAAGTAAAACAAAAGGCACAGTGGATAGATATAATAAAGGTCTCACAACTGTGGCTAGTTCTTGCCTAACTTTTCATTCCAAGGTCATAAAATACTCTGCCTCTTTATTTAAAATAAATATATTGATCTCTTCTGGGGCAAGCATGTCCCCAGCATCTTTATATAAGGTCATTAGTTTTAAACAAATCATCTTCATATTGCAGTTCCTTTTCTATCATTCCTGAGATTTTCCCTTCTATGGGCATGACTTTAGTCAGCTGCTCCCATGCCCATCCCAAACCCTGTCTTCATATTATCATTTAATATAAATTGTAGGGAGGTGGGGGAACCTGTATTAATGAAGACAAGACTGTAATTCTTTTCTCACTACAAAATCTTTTCCTAAAATCTAGTGTATTCAGATTGACTTCTGCATAGCTTTTCCTTAATTATAAGATAATGTTTTCTTGTTTGTCTTTATATGTCTTGTGCTTTGGAGGGATATTTTTTATTTGTTGTTTACATGTTTGAAGTTGATCCCATTGTTCATAATTAAAACAAAGCTGGGGAATGGGAATAATGAAGATAGGAAAAGTAGAAAGTAGACTAGGCATAGAGGTTTTGCAGTCTATGAAACTTAACTGTACATTACCATCACAATGATTCTTACATGTAAAATGGCACTGATGTCATCTTTATTTAGTGTGCTTTCCTTTTAGCTTGTTTGTTTTGCACATGGTATATACATCCAAAAGTTATAAAATAATAAAAAAAAAAAAAAGTGGGGAGAGGCTCACCCACTCCTCTTTACAGTACCTACTCCCTCCTTCCTCTCAGAGGCAGTTGCTACTAGCAATCACTATATATCCTTCCAGCATCTGGCACGTAGTTAACATTAAAAAATCGTGATACATGTTAATCACATGGTTCTACACCATGCTTTTTTCATTTTGACAGTATATATAGAATGCTTTATTATTCTTTTTAATGGGTACATATTATTCCAGTGTGAAGATGAACCATAATTTAGTGCATCCTCTTCTGATGAACATTTTCATTGTTTTCAATGTTTGACTAACATAAACAATGCTGCTGGAAATATTATTTAGAAACATTTCAGTGGGCTGTTTTTATTTATTTACTTATTTTGAGACAGAGTCTCGCTCTGTCTCCCAGGCTGGGCGTGATCTCGGCTCACTGCAAGCTCCGCCTCCTCAGTTCATGCCATTCTCTTGCCTCAACCTCCTGAGCAGCTGGGACTACAGGCACCCGCCACCACGCCCGGCTAATTTTTTTTGTATTTTTTTAGTAGAGACGGGGTTTCACCATGTTAGCCAGGATGGTCTTGATCTCCTGACCTCGTGATCTGCCCGCCTCGGCCTCCCAAAGTGCTGGGATTACAGGTGTGAGCCACCGCGCCCAGCCTATTTTTACTTTTTATGAAAATTTTCAAAAGTATTTCTAAGTATTCAGTGGATGCCTAGCAAATTCAGTCCCTTCAAAATTAATTTTTGTTGTAAAGTATTAAGCTCCTCCACCAGGATTCTCATTTAAACACAACTTTTTATCCAAAAACATTGAGAAACCATTGTCAGATGGCTTTTTTGTGTGGTAAGAGAAAATACTCTTCTCTTATTGCTATTTCCTGCCAAGCAAAATAGCAGAGCAAACCTGTGCTCCACAGTTGTTTTCTAGCTAAATCATCCCCTGCAGCCCAGAATTCTCAAGGTTTATACTCTTCCCTGGCTGTCCTCCTGCCATTCTGTCCACTTACTTGTGTGTCACACAGGTATTCCCAGACAAAAAATAAAAAGTGAAAAAAGTTAAGAATATTTTTTGCCTTTATAATGAACATTATATAAGCAATTGAAGTTTTCTTCATAATCTATACATGGGCTATATATATAAAATGATCACAAAATCATTTATGAACTGTCTGCCTCATCATGAGACTACAGTGACTGTTGTTACACATGTGTGTGCAGACATGCCTGAAGCATGTAAATGAGCATTTGCCCATGGACTGTATCTACAAGATAATAATTAGAATATACATGCCATGCTATGGGCTAGTTTAATTATCACTCAAGGAGTATTCACAGAAAACCTCTATACGTCCATCACTCATTTCTCCTATCTCTTTGTTTACTCATGGCTACCTTCGAGGAATATAAAGTTATGTGAATCCAATTTAACTTTCAGCAATGTGCCACAGAGTGGCAGAAATTTCTGATACTTGCATCAAACATGTAACTGATTTTCTCGTAGTACTGATTGGTTGGTAATTGAATCAGCTTGTATTAAGATGACTTGTACAGGAGTTGTAGGATTGTGGGGCTCAAGAGAGCTTCAGGATGATCACGTTCAATCTTTTATCTCACTGATGAGAAAAACGAAGCCATGGAATAGACTGTTACCTGCCCAGGAGGAGACAGCAAGCTCAGATGAGAATTCCGACTTCCAGATCCCTGGTTAGGATCTTTCCTTTTTGTAAGTCAAATGGACCAGTTGTTACTTAGGCTATTTTTATTCTCCTAAAGTTTGTTTCCATATTATGCCCAATAATAGGTGTACTGTATGTGTGCTTACATAAGTTTTGAGAAATATTTAATCTCTGAAGGGTATTTTAAAAATCACCTGGCCCATAATACTTTTTTTCCCTCTAATTACCAATACTATTATTCTGTCTTTCTTGTAGTCACTCTGTTCCCTTGGTGACCCCCAAACAAAATAGAAATGTGACAGGTAAATTGAGCTATTAGTATGTGTGTTTTCCCATTTCAGCATCATTCCTTTTCTGTTCCAAGAAGGTCCTTTAACTGCCTGGCCCCAGAGGAGGTTTCTTTTGTTTTCAGGAGCCCTGAGGGAGGTGAGGGCTGTGCTAAAGGGGAGGATGGAGCAGCACAGCCAAGAAGATGGGGTGGTGGGGTCCCCCAAATGGGAAAAGTATGGGGCTCCTTGGTCTACAGTTTCTATGGAGAGGGTGGGGTAGGCAGTGGAAGTCTGGCTATGGGTGGTCCTTGGGGGTAGACAAGGCCCTCAGCTCATTTCCTACCCAAAGAGAAACCAGGGATGCTGGATTTCAGAATCTCTTATTGGCTTGGCCAATGGGACCTTAGTTTTAATCAGAAGTCCAAATACCAAAGCTCTTTCCACCTAGCAATGCGTTCTGCTTGAGATCCCTGGGATGTCTGCAAAACCCTGCAGGGTGTATGGGGAGGGCCTTGTATTAATTATCTCTCACCTTGTGACAACCACCTCATGACTTAGTGACTTAACTCAACAAAAAGTCATTTCTTTTGCTCATTAATCTGCAATTGAGGTTAGTCTCCTCTCTGTTCCACTCCCGGTCAGCTGGAGTAGCTTGGTTTTGGGCTGGATAACGTGCTTTCAAACTGGCTTAGCATGTGGCTGGAAAGTTGGTTCTGGCTGTTAGCTGGGAGCTCTGCTAGGGCCGTGGGCTGAGGATGTGATCTGCCCTACACAGGCCTCTCCAAAGGATGCCTGAGCTTCCTCTTACAGCCTGTGGCTGGTCTCCAATACCAGGTGTCCCACAAGACCCAGGGAGAACCAATCTCGGAAGTAACGTGGTGTCAATTCTGCCTTCTCAGGAGCAGGGACCTCATCTCTTGATGGGAGGATTATATATAGGAGGATTGTCAAAACCACACTGTTAAGTAGAGCATGTAGGATGGAATGTATTCTTTGACCATTCTTGGAAAACAGAGTCTGCCATATTCCCAAATGACTGAGATGTCCAGTACGGGAGAGGCGTGTGGAGCTAGCGTTGTTCAAAATTTTATAGACTTCACAGCGTGTCAGTTCTCTCAGGCTTCTTCAACAAAACGCCAGAAACAGGGCAGCTTATAAGCAAGGGAAATTTATTTCTCACAGTTCTAGAGCCTGAGAAGTTTAAGATCAAGGTGCCAACAAATGTGGTGTCTGGCGAGGCCCCACTTGCCTCTTCCTGGACCTGTCTTTTTGCTTCTCTGCTGGAAGGAGTGAAGGAGCTCCCTCAGGTCTCTTTTGAAGGGCATTAATCCCATTGATAAGGGCACTGCCCCCATGACCTAATCACCTCCCGAAGACCCCCACCTCCTCATACCATTACCTTGAAGATTAGGGCTTCAACATACGAATTTGGGGGGACACAGACAGACCATAGCACAGTGTGTACAGAGAGATTCATTTTGCCTCAATTTGCACCAGTGTCATCTTCCTATTCTAATTGTTTGTCAGAAGAATTACATTTATACATAGTAATGTACAGAAAATATTGCAGAGGGGCTTTCTCTTCATTTTGTATTTATTTATATTGATTAATTTCTTTCTGTTCCACAGATTTCTCCTCAAAGTGGTTATTTATTTTTAATCAAATAGCTTAGCGGCTCTTACTATTTAGCTATAAATTTTACACTATAGTTCTTCCCTAATTTAATTTATCATCTGCATTTCAACATTATTTTGTCTTAACCCCGGGCACACCTGTAGGTCGATTTAAAGGTGCTGGTGAAGTGATTACAAATCTCCCCACGGCAAACAAACCTCTGGCATATTTATGAAGGCAAACATTCTTCAGTTTACTCACAGTAAGTCATCTCAGGTAAAACTCAAGAAACCTAAGCCAGAGTTGTCCTTTGCTTGGTTTAGCTGCTCTCAATGGTTTGAAAAAAATTCCGACTGTGAAGATAACCCTGGGAGGAAAATGCCTTAAGGTGATTAAGGGAAAAGTATTCTTTCCTTCCGCTCACAAAAAAGCAAAACAAGGTACAGCCCTCCCTGAAATGCCTTTTGTAGTCTTTCCCTCTTTTTCTTAGATCACAGCTCTCCTTAGAGTCATCGTTTAAATGCAAATGCAAGGGAAAAATAGGAATCTCTTCAGGAAGTCTCCAACACCTTGCTGCAGAGGTGGGAACTGTTGGAAGCAGGCCTATTATCAGAGACTGGAAATCTGGGGCAGCAGGGAGGGGAGGGTTCAGGAAGCCCTCTCATGGCTGTCTTTGTAGACTCTTAATGTTTCCCTGCTTTCTCCAGGTGACATTTGTTTCTAAAGATGAAACAGTGGTTAGTCAATACCATTCATATATCTTGGATTTAAATTTAAAAAGATTTTGGGAGTTCAAGACCAGCCCGGCCAACAAGGCAAAATCCCGTCTCTACTAAAAATACAAAAATTAGCCGGGCGTGGTGACGGGAGCCTGTAATCCCAGCTACTTGAGAGGCTGAGGCAGGATAATCGCTTGAACCCAGGAGGCGGAGGTTGCATGAGCCGAGACTGTGCTGTTGCACTCCAGCCTGGTCAACAGAGAGAAACTCCATTAGGAAAGAAGGAAGGGAAGGGAAAGGAAGGGAAGGGAAGGGAGGGGAGGGGAGGGGAGGGGATGGGAGGGGAGGGAGAGGGGAGGAAGGAAGGGAGGCAAGAAGGAAGGAAAGAAGGAAGGAAGGAGAGACAGAGAGAGAGAGAAGAAAGAAAGAAAGAAAAAGAAAGAAAGAAGAAAGAAAAAGAAAGAGAAAGAAAGACAGAGAAACAAAGAAGAAAGAAAAGAAAGAAAGGGAGAGAGAGAAAGAGGGAGAGAAGAAAGAAAGAAAAGAAAGAAAGAAAAAGAAAGGAAGAGAAGAAGGAAGGAAGGAAGGATGGAGGAAGGAAGGAAGGAAGGAAGGAAGGAAGGAAGGAAGGAAGGAAGATGGAAGGAAGGAAGGGAGGGAGGGAGGGAGGGAGGGAGGGAGGGAGGGAAGGATACACTTTGGAAAAAAATCTCTTTTTATAGCTAACCAGCAGCTTCTATCCGCACCTCATTTTCTTCATCAGAATGGAATTTATCAGGCTGCTTTAACTTCACCCTCAGGCCTGGGGTGAAGTTAAATAATGAATCATTTCCAGTGGCCTTTTATCCTCAGAGGCCCGATTCATCAACACCAGAATTCTCTTCCACCTGCATAAGCATCTCTCAGCTGTGGACAACACATTGCAAGGTTTAACTATTCCGGAGTGAGACATGATAGTAATTTCCAAGAATGATAGCTCTGGAAGGAAAGGAATCAGAGAGGAGAGGCCTCGGTGGATGTCTGCTGGGCCCACGGCCTCACCTAAGGAAAGCTGGCCTCTGGGATTGGGTGTCTCCAGATCCGGCCACAGTGGAACAGACATGAAAGGACTCCTCTCATGCAGCTGGTCTTCAGGCTGGCCAGTAGGCCTGGGGCAGCTCTGCCCAACTGGGATAGGTGGTTCTGTCTCACTGGATCAGTTAGAGTTTGCTAGGAACAGGGGTGGGCAGTCAACATGCCTTCAAAACTTGCAGACCGAGTCAACAACTTAGAGCAGGAAAAGAAGCAGAGTATCACACAGACAGATGAAAAGCCACTGAGTTACTAGAAGCCGAAGATTCAGGAGGTCAGAAGCTACGTAGGAAGAGAAGAGCCTTGATTTGTGCTTCTTCAAACTTTAATGTGCGTACATGTCTTATGGGAGTCTTGCTGAAATGTTGATTTTGATCTGACAGCTCTGGGGTGGGACCTGAGACTCCGCATTTCTAATGAGCTTCAGGTGCCTCCAGATGCTGCTTCACAGGCCATATCTTGTTGCAAGGGTTCAGAAAACCAACAATTCTCAGCCTGTGGCTGAGCACTGGAATTGTCTGAGAAGTTCGTAAAAATCCAGTCTCCAGGAGTGGGATCTGGGCATCTGTCTCTTAACATCTCCAGGCAATTCCACAGCACAGCCAAGGTTGAAATCATTGCCTGGGAGTGAAGTTATCTGCTGATTGAGAAGTGGCAGATACTGAATCGGCCCCATCATTGAGTGTCCAGAAAGGAGAAGCAGGTGTCTTTCCAAGGACATGCTTACTGCACTTGCTATATGTCTTGATCGTATGCTCTGGCTCCCATAAGGCATCTGCTTCTGTTTATTTATTTTTTTTTTTAATTTCTATAGTTGTTGGCATACAGGTGGTTTTTATTATATGGATAAATTCTTCAGTGGTGATTTCTGAGATTTTAGTGCACCCATCACCCATGCGTCTGTTTTCATCACCATCATCAATCCAGTTAACCCAAACATATCACTGTTTGGGTTACAGCATGGAAGAATTCAGCGAGGTTGACAATAGCAATGTTTCTTTTACTGTGTCTACGAAATATACAACCAGGACCAGAGGGTGTCTACCTAAGGAATTCCAAGCCTCATGGGGAGTTGTGTTATTTGTCCACAATTCTGCATTCATGTGGCCCCCATGTTGGCATTCTATGCACTGATTTTTTTTATAGAAACATCTTTCATCTTCTTTTAAGGCAAGTGAATAAATGTTTCAAGCCATGGCATAAATCTACATACTTTTAGGATCCTGCCTAGTGTGCAGCTTCATAATGTCTGTTTTCTGACACTTCTCAGCAGAAGAAACCATCTCTAACATTCCAAAGGGGGCAGAGCCCAGAAGTGCAGCTGAGAAAGCAGTTTGAGAACCCAAGACCAAATATGCTGAATCCCTTGAAGATGGAAGAAGTTTCTCCAAAATAACCAAGTATTTTTTGAGCTGGGAGTAATTACGTTGTGGGAGATAGAAGGAAGTATAACATAGTTACTTGCCTTTAAGGAGCAAATATTCTGACCAGATAGAAACAAAGGCGTGTAAGTTGCTCACTAGAGAGACAAATCATTTACTCTGGGATGAAGCAAAGAGCTCAAGTGGTGAGACATAGTATGAGCCTTGATTTTTCAACTCCTTAAATCTCAGAATGAGGAATTCTGAATATTAGAATGCCTCTGAAGCAGGCAGAGTATACTCATTAAGAACATGGTCTCTAACATCAGATAGATGACAGACCAGAGGCTGGGGCTTCCACTTACTACCTCTGTGAAGTTGAACCACTTCGTTTTTCACTTCTGTCAAGGGGAGTCATTGCAAGGATGAACTAAGGCAGGCCTGGCACTGAGAAAGTAGCCAGGCAGTGTAGCCAGAGGTGTCCATTGTTAGGTAGTGAGAAATTTTTGAAAGCTTTAAAGCAGTGTGGAGAAGAAGGATGTGAACAACACGAAGAGAATGATTTTGAAAGATGAATGCAGCAGGCGTGTCAGCCTTTGTAGGCATCTGTGCTGGGGAGAAGCCGGTAAATGCAGAAGTGACTCAGAGAGTCAAGGAGGGGAGCTTTGAAGACAGGAGCGCATTTGTTGCAATGGTAAGAAGATAAGGTTGATAAGACCTGGGGAGTATGCGAAAATTTGAGACAGATAGGTTAATAAATCATCTCAAAGACAAGGAGAAGTCAAAGATGATGTTGAGCTGTGAGTTTTGGGTACCCATGAGAATAGACTTTAAAGGTCTTAGGGAGGTGAAACACACTCCACTTACCTCCTCAATGCCCTCTTCATGAGATACACAGACTAGGAGATACTGGAGAAGTTTCTATATTCAGGTGGTTCCTTGGGGCACAGCTGTTATATGCACACTGCATTGTTTAATTGTAAAATACTGGCTACAAAAAGATGTTTGAGCTTTTAGGTCACACACACCCAAGTGCTAGGTAAAATGTGAAAAGTAAGCTGAGGTTTTCTCTTGTTCCTCTGCAGTAGAAAAATGAAATTTTGTTTTTTTGTTTTGTTTTTTTTGAGACGGTGTCTTGCTCTGTCACCCAGGCTGGAGTGCAGTGTCATGATCTTGGCTCACAGTAATCTCCACCTCCTGGGTTCAAGTGATTCTCCTGCCTTAGCCTTCCAAGTAGCTGGGTCTACAGGTGCATACCACCACGTCTGGCTAATTTTTGTATTTTTAGTAGAGACAGGGTTTCACCATGTTGGCCAGGCTGTCTTGAACTCCTGACCTCAGCCTCGCCTGATCCGCCCACCTCGGCCTCCCAAAGTGCTGAGACTACAGGCATGGGCCACCGCGCCCGGCCAGGAATTTTAAGATATAAGATGAAAATGAGAAAGTAAAGAGCAGTCCAAATAATCATTGGGATGCTGAGCTTCAGAAAATAAAAATTTTCACACATTTATCAGTCCTCCTGCCAAGTAGCCACTAAGTATAGGTTTTGAACTTTCTTCATGCTGGAAATTCCCTGAGACCATGAAAGGTCAGAGATGGACTGTCTTTGAGGCTGGTTGGACAAATGGGTAGTCTAGACGATTAAGGACTTACGTTTTCTTCTCGCACAGCAAATTTCTTTCCAAAAATTAAATAGTTTCTGCCTTAAGGAAAATCTGTGCTATTTTCATCAGTTTCCCCTTCTATTTGTTTTTCCTGAAGTGCTTTGAGATTTCTAAAACAAAGTATAAACTATGAATGCTGTGAATTCTTGTTATTGTTCATAAACTTTATTTGGAAATACTCCGTTTGGACTTTTCCACTTTTCCTTCTGTTACTAAAAACAAGCTATCAACTTTTCTATAAGAATTTTTTGCCTGTAGTTACCCTATAATTTTTTATTTAATCAAAATACTTACAACATTCTTATTTTTCATTAATTCATGCTTTTTTTTTTTTTTTTTTTTTGGTAATGGGGTCTTATGCCCAGGCTAGTCTCAAATTCCTGGGTTCAAGTGATTCTCTAGCCTCAGTTTCCCAAATAGCTGGGATTACTGGTGCACACCACCCAGATTAATTCATGTATTATTTTAATGGCTTAGGGTTGCTTTTCCAGATGATAAAGAGGTAAACATTATTTTATAAGAGTATAATCAACTGAACATTATTATAACTCCCTCTTGGTATAGGTACAAAAGAAATGAGGGCAGTGGAAGGAAAATTGACTTTCATTACTTCTTACGTTAATACTTTACAGAAGTACTTTATACTTTTAATACTTTATAGAAGAATGATTGGTTATCAACATTAATGACTAGGTATAGAATACTAAAAAATTATAATAAATAAGAACAAAGCAATGAGGAGCCTCAATGGAGGGAAATTTCTCAGTATCTGCAGCATGACAGAGGCATATTTCCCTGGAGCCAACAATTGCCCTGTAGGAACATATCCTGTGGATAGACCTGTAAGTGCTCAAAATGCATTTGCAGATAACCAGAATGTTCCCAACCACATGCTGGGTAACATACAGGACACGGGAGAAGAAAAGGATAAATCGGTGTCTCTCAAGTGAATCAAGTGAGAGAGGAGGTTCAGTCCTGACTCAGACGGGGAAGCAGAGTCAGAGGAGAATGACCAACTGCAAGGAGCTGAGAGCCTTCTGCAGGAAATCCCAGGTTAAAGCTCCATAGTGTAGAGGTAAGACTTTGGGTAGAAAATGCAGACAGGCAGCTGCAGCTCATCCCTTATAATAACTACATTTTCTAGTTTCTGTGTTTGATGTTTTGACATCTGAGCCTTGCTAACTCAAGAGAAACTACTGCTCCCAGGGCAGCTAATTCCTAGAGATAGCAAACAACTTGCCTGGGAGTGCCCCTTTCATCTGCACACCAACCAATCTAGAACCCACACTCTCTAATCACTCTGGGTATAGGTAAAAAAGGAGTAGGGCAATGGAAGGAAAATTGACTTTCATTACTTCCTATTTCAATAAGTTACAGACATAGAGGTAAGAGAATGATCAGTTAACAACATTAACTTACTAAGTAAAGAGTACTACAAAATTTTAATAATTAAGAACAAAGCAATGAGAAACCTCAATGGAGGGCAATTTCTTAGATTCTGCTGCATGACAAATGCATATTTCCCTGGTGATATGGTTTGGATCTGTGTCCCCACCCAAATCTCATGTTCAATTGTAATCCCATTCTTGAAGGTGGGACCTGGTGGGAGGTGATTGGATCATAGGGGTGAAGTTCTCGTGTATGGTTTAGCACCATCTCTTTGGTGCTGTTTTCAGGATACAGTCCTCATGGGATCTGGCTGTATAAAAGTGTGTGGCACCTCCACCCCCGCTTCCTCCTGCTGCAGCCATATGAAGATGCCTGCTTTGGCTTTACCTTCTGCCATGAGTAAAAGCTCCCTGAGGCCTCCCCAGAAGCAGATGCTGCCATCCTTCCTGTATAGCCCATGGAACTGTGAGCCAATTAATTCCCTTTTCTTATAATTTACCCAGTCTCAGGTATTTCTTTACAGCAGGACGAGAATGGACGAATACATCTAGAGCCAACAATTCCCCTGTAGGATCATATCCTATGGATAGACTCATTCTGTGGATAGCCACCAATCACTTTCTTTATTTGGCTCTCCCACTCAGGGCCATTATCCACCTGTCTCAATCACCCCACGGTCAGGTGTCAGACAGTTAGAAACAGTGGCTAAGTCCCAGAGCTCATTGAAATTACTCAAACTAGCCAATCCTAAACCTGCTTATTCTACCTCATGGGTTCCTCCTCATGGAAACCACAGTAAAGGATCTTGCCCATGTTTTCCCCCGGCTCCCTCTGCCTTCTGATGACCCTGGTGCTTCCCCATGTACCCTGCGTGGCATGTCATACCTCCTGTTCCTAGCAGTCTGTGAATATTGACTTCATAATAGTCATTTCTGTATCTGCATGTCTTTCATGCCTGATTAAAACAAATCCCAGATATATTTTTAAACTTCCTTGAAAATAACTTTCAAATAACTTGAACTCTTTGGAAATAAAAAGGACCTCCAGAGATGTGACAATTCCCCTGTCCTAAAGACAAATAATCAGAAGCCCATAGTCTAGAAAACGAAGTTTGGCACATTATGTGTGCACATGATGGGGAAGGGGAAGAAGTTAGTGTCTTTGATGATCTTTAAGTTTCCTCGTGTATGTATTATTCTATATAATCAGGCATATTCCATATAATCAGTAGAAGCCCGATGTTGTGCCATTTATTTCTGTGCCTATGCACTTTCATTCAGTTTTGTATACACAGCGTGTATGCTGTGTTCTGTGTAGTGCCTAGCACATCGCTAGTACTTTTAGAAGATTAAGGCCCAACAAAATCTGAATATCATGCTTTCCCATCATGAATTGCATCTAGTGTCTAATTTTCTGAGTGTTCTTAATCTCCCTTTGTCTGATGTGCTTACCTCAAAATATTGGCAGGTGGGTGGGGTAGAGGGCTCGATGGGGGAGAGGGCAGCATTAACTAGACAGGTACTAGCACCGGAGGTTGGGTTCTTCTTTCATCTGGGCCTATTGTGAGGAGCTTCTAACCATTGGCTACAAAAATTACCTCCAAGATATAGAATGAGGACTCAGAGTCAAAGCCAATTGGGAAAAGGTAAGGTACAAAGAAAATAAAAATTTGACCAAAATTCAGGATCCATAAGTGAGATTTGGTGGGGATTTCAGAGCTGAGCATTTGGAAACTACAAGGAAGAAGTCAGAGCAAAAAAGATGAGAAATCAGCTAAATAAATTCTTGTGTGATTTATGAAGCAGCCTGGGGCTCCCTTGGCTGGTGGGTAAGAGTGTGATCCCTAGAGGTCCAAGTTGGCGGAAGGGCCAATGAAGGCAAAATGAACACGTGTCTTAGGTTGGGTTCCTCTGGAAATGTATTCTGAGAGTGTGCAGAGTTGGGGAGTGCTCTCAGGAACAACATGTATAAAGAAGCGAGGAAAGCCAAATGGGGCAGAGGGAGGAGTTGAATGACAATGCAGTTGCAGCCAAGGCCTTGGGTAATCTATATGTCACTCTGTAACTGGGATGGCCGTTTAGAGTTGTCCAGAACTGAGATGAGAAAGCTGGGCTTTTGTACCTCCTCTACGGATCTGGACTACTCTGGAGCAGGGGACATAACTTGAGTGAGGCAACCTCACTTCTACCAAAGGCAATTCCTGGGGATGCAACTGTGAGCTCAGCAGCCAACAGTCAAGACAACTGGAGGAAGGAGAACCTCAATCCTGGTGAGGGATCTGAGTGGCATCCACGACAGCATCCCATTAAATAGAAAACTAGCAGTACTATTTTTGGAATTATGGATTTTACAACTCAAGTCTATCTTATTATCTCAAATCAATGTCAAAATGTTAAACTCTGCTGGACCAGGAACTAGGATGCTTCAAACCTGTCCATGATACGTTCTCATAGCTGCCATAAACGTCTTAAGAACTCACATATGATTTGGCCTGATAGCCCAAGGAGGTGTTATTCTAACTGAAGTCTCTGCTGACTCTGCTAAGCTGGGGAGCTTGGTTGCAGTACACCGGGTGTCTGGCTAGGAAGTCGTTTCCATGCCTAGCCAAAGGTGAAGGACCCAGGGTGGTCACCTGAAATGTGTTTGTCAGATGCAGGTCATCCTTCCTGGGAATCTTTGGCCTTATTTCCCAGATCCCTTTGGCTCAAACATGTGATGATTTAAATCAAGATGCTTGGAAGCAATGGGAAATAATCCACTAGAATGTGTCTGCTGCTTCCCTGCTTGCCTACGGTCCCACCCTCTCCAGCACACACGCAGACAGACACACACAAGTACAGTACTGTTCTACCATATCCTTAATTTTACAGATCTCCCGCTGAAGGTTCTGACTAATGGTAAGTTATTTGTTCAGAAAGATTTTATGGCTCTCATAAAACGTCAATTACAGTTTTAAAATAACTTGTAGTTTTTCGGTAACATGATGCTGCCATCTTGGTTCCCAGAGGGTGTATTAAATTCAAGTAGCAATAACAAATCATTTAAGCAATAAATAAATAACCTGAGACGGAGCGTTGTTAAGAGTTAATAGTCTCCCATACACTCAATAGAGGTTGAGGCTCCACTCAATTAAAGTGACCCTGGGAGGGGGGAGCACAGGGGCCAAACTGCACCCAGTCGTTTTGTTGAAGGTATTCAACCCGCACACATTCATTTCCTTCTTTATGTTGTCTCTTTTCAGCAGGGAAGGCTCTCTGCAGTCCCTGGTTCCAGAGAACAATTACGGTACAGTCTCAGAGAACAGAGAGAAAGCTGGGGTCATAAATATGTTAAATGGGTGCGTGGGTTTAAGTGGCTTTGTAAACGAAACACGGAGGAAAACTCAGACTAATTAATGAATATGAAGCAGCGGGAAGGCTGGAGGTTTCTGGGGGACAGTCTTGTTGTGGGGTGAGGATGTGACATCTGTAGAATTATTTTCCTCCAGGAAGGGACACTTGCTTATTTCGAAAACTTTTTTTCAAGATCTCAAAGTGGCTTTGTGGAGAATATCAGATGTGGATGAAAACACGCAAAAAGTATTTAAAAGTGAAATCCTCTTAAGTTGCAATTTCTCTGATCGTTATAACCTCGGCCCGAAAAAATGATCTTACAGATTTTTAAAAAGTGTTATCCTTGTATTCCGAGAGAGAGACATCATGCTAATCTAGAAAAGAAGATGAATTGCATATTTTTTAATCCAGAGTCACAGCTCATTCCAGTATATAGACTCTCTCCTAATAAGTGGCATTTGTTGAATATTAAATTCCATTTGGATCAAATCAAGGATTAAGATTTTATGATGTGGCATTTCTGCAATGTTCTAAAATATTTCAGTTTCTCTGTTTGGAGAATTTACTATTTTTCCTTTTGTTCCTTCTTCACCTTTTTTTGAAAAAATTATTAGCACAAAATATCTTATCTGCATAGGACGTTAAAGGTTCCCCGCATGCCTTCTATGACCCATGTTTACCTACAAATGACTTCCTGATCTTTCTGTGTGAGACAAGCCAGTGATGGTACTCTGAAATGTCCCTGAACTTGGCGGATGCTGACACTGTAGGAGCCAGTCAGAGAACAACCACCAAATATAGGCCACAGCAGAGATGCAGATGGACAAAGGAGTCAGGGAGGAGAGACAGACTCAGACAATGATGGGAAAAGTAGACAGGCACAAAGAAAGCCACAGAGAAAAACAAAAACAAAAAAACGCAGAAGCAACAGAAAAGTGGCAAACAGTAATACTGCTTCTAGGATGTGCCCAGACTTTCTTGTTTAATTGGCTAAATGGCAGAGCTGTGAGCAACAGATTAAATAGTTGATCTAATTTGATTGTTAAGATACAAAAATAAGCAGACCAACCTCACCTTAAGCTGTTTCAGCAGTCTTAGTTGAAATGATAAGCAAACGAAATCTTGCTAAATCTTATCTATATTGATTCAACCAACTCATTTTATTTTTATTGCATTTAAAGCTGAAGAATTACTTCTATAAATCTAAAATGTAATTCATAAATGACATCTATTCTTCCAAAAGAAATAGTACGTGTTTTATTGAACACCTACTATAGGAAAGGTAGGGGATTAAGGCTTTGCACAAAGAATATAAAGATGTATAAGAACTCTAATTGATCTTAAAATATTAAGGAAATAGATGGTCAAGGTTACATGATAAACATATGTCAAACTAAATGATATCAAGATAAGAAATGAATAGTACAAGAAACAACAGAAGAACTGTCACAAGAAAAAACTCTTGATAAATTGCTTAATGAGGGATATGTGATTATAAATGGTTTGAGGTCTGAAAGAAGACTTGGGAGTTACAGTAATCATTGATTATTCCATGGAGATGATGACATGCTTTAGGCCTTCAAGGACCTCTGATTCCCTTATAGGTGAAAAGAAGAAAAGGATTTGGGGACGTTTATTTACATATTATTTATCGCTATTGTTTGATTTATAAGGAACAATGAAATCATAAACATATTAATAGTAGTATGATGTGATTTGTATTTTGTCTTAAATTTTCAACTTATACACAAATACAAAGAAAAGTTATCCAGGCAATCTTCAGGCTGCAATGAAACTATTCTATGGAAGAAAGTGATTCTGCAAATAGTTAAGCAAAAAAATGATAGTAACTCTCAAATAACTATCTCTTTGGTCAGCATCTGTATATATAAACTATCAAAAGACTATTTTATATATGGTCTTTGCTATGTCAGAATCGAATAACGTCCTTCTCCCCTGAATACCTTATAGCTCTCAGAGCATGATTTAAACACTCAAATGTCTATCAAACAGAGAAGAAAAACAGATCAGTATTTGCTTAGAGTTGAGGGTGGGAGCAGGGAATAACTGTCACCTGGGCACAAGGGAATTTGGGCAGTGATGGAAATGTTCTAAAGAATTACATTGTGGTAATGATTGTACGATTCAATACATTAACTAAAATCATTGAATCGTACATTGATTACAGGCAAATTTAATGATTTGTAAGTTATAATTCAATAAAGCTATCTTTTTTAAGTGTCAACCAGGCCAGGGTGGTAACGTAACGCAACCCCAGGTTCTATGTTTTGGATGAAGATGCACTCTTCTTGCATGGTAAACGTTTAAGAGTGTCCCTCAACCTCACTAAAATTTAGCAATCTCCCATATTTCATGAAACCCAGGATTTTCTTGTTCTATTTTTCATTTTCTAATTTTTATAGAGACATGAGTATAGAAAAACATTTTTTAAATTAGAGGAAAACAACGTGACAAATGACAATCCAAGACTTCTCACTGTGGAGCCTCGGTAGAGAGTGGTGGGGCCATGATACCTGGAGGGGTGTGTCCCGTGTCAAGGGGACAACCACTACTCAGCTCCATTGGTTGTTACAGGGTGGGGAGGCGAAGTCGCCAGATTCTCTACTTCTCCAAGAGAATGTTATAATGAAATCTTCTGATTTTAAGATGTTGGTTCAGACTTTTAAAACAAAACACAGTGTGGTCCAAACAAAATGGGACCAATTCAGTCGATGAGATGAAAGTCCACAGCCTTTGCTTTATAGTCAGAAGCTTACAGTGTAGTGCTTAATTGCGGATTTCCTAGTTTTGCTCACTGTTGTTCTGTGTGGGCTAATTTTGACTCCCCAACCTTTTATAGTTCCTGGAGCTGGAGGTTGGGGGTTTGGGGCCTGATAAATACATATGTATGCATGTATGTGTGTGTGTACTGGTCTCAACGCAGTGCCCAGCTTTGTGCCAAATATATATTACAAATGCACTGTCAGTATTATTGATTTCATTAATATAATCAAAATATCATGCAAATAAGTGTTTTCATGAAGGCTAGCTCAAATATGCATGCTACTTCACCCATCTAGTAAGATACAGTCTGGACTCAATCTCAAGTCTAAGCAGACATCACTTAAAGTGACAATGACCTGTCAGGTTTTCCCTGGCCAGATCTAGCATACAAGAAAATAAAATAATAATTTTCTGTATTGGGCCATCATATTATTTCTGAAATGTGGCAGAGACTAGATAGATTCTTACCAAATGCTGTTTCTTCTTTCTGTACATAAAGACTACATTTCCTGTTCTCCCTTGCAGTTAGTTTGAAGTCACTCGACTATATTTTAGGCATGGAATTTGAGCAGACATATTCCAGGACTGGCTTTAGAAGTCTCCTGCATGAATCTCCATACTTCTTCTCTTCCCATGCTATAGCATTTGTGGAGGATACATGTTAGAATAAAGTCATCACATGATGGAAGGAACCTGGGTTCCTGAGTCACAGTGTGGAGGAGAGTCACAAAGGAGAGCCATCTGGCCTACATCAGACTAAGACAGGTAATAACTAAATATATTTGTGTTAAGCCACTAAGATTTGAGGATTGTTTGTTATATAGCAACTAGCATTATATATCCTGTGCTTTTTTAGGGATAGTCTGAAAAAAATTGATTACACATGTAGGTGGTTCAGACACTTCTGATGTAATTACTAACAACAGATTGCCAAGTAATCATACACTTTTCATAGTTAACAACACTCCTTTGCTTACTATTTTATGTAATGCTCACAACACAACCCTGTGATGGAACAGGATGAGGCTTATCACCATTGGGACAGATAGGAAACTGGGGTGCAGAAAGGTAAAGGGAAGCAGCTGGGATTTAAACCTGAGTATTTTGAGTCCTCATTTAGCTTCCTGTTCATCTACCACTGTTTATGTTTAGGAGTGAATCCCCAAAGAGGTGGAAAGAATCCTTAAACTTAAGTTATCTGATTATCTTTTCATATTCGTATTTTAATTTCAAAATTACACTCAATATTGATGCCACGTCTTCAACATGGCCTGGGTTCTTGCGCTAATGTTAATTATTATTGCTTCAATTAGGCTTCTGTAAAAAGAGAAGGGCTTGTGCAACTTCATCTACTGCATTTTAGGATTGATGACATATAAGAACTTGGATTTTTATAGTGCAATGTATCTCCTGCAAAAGTATAAAATTGCTCAGAATTTTTCATCTATAAAGTAAAATACATGGTGTGTAATTATAAGTACAATCTGCCCCATTTTTAAATAACTTCTTTCTCAATTAGTGGTGTATACACTGACAAAAATTTCCTTTGTGGGGACAAAACAATAATATTTTATAAATATGATGCACTAAAAAATTAAACACTTTCAAAACTGTTTTTCACCAAAGAGAAGAAATAAAATACCAAAAACGAATAAGCTCAGGGAATTTCCAAACTTTTATATTCGATGGTCCCACTCACATTCTAGCTCTTTGGTCAAGCTTTCCTTGCTCTCCTGTCTGAAACAGCACATTTCAAATCCATTATGGTTCTGTCAATTTTTTCAGGATTGCACTGAGTGCAGCCTACTGTGTACAACACCTAGGTGGTTCTCAACCCCCAGAAAATGTTTGGCAATGTTTGGCAACTGATGCATTGTCACAGGGCTGCATATTCCAAAAGGCCCCATGTTTCGTTTTAATGCTCTGTTGCTGCCCCTTATCATTCTTAATAATTTTATCTTTGAACTTGTATTTTGTAAGTAAAGTCTGATGGGACCGTGGAGAATGTGCATAAGAAAGATGTAGAATATGTGGGGATGCCTTTTCTTGCCACCCCATTCACATATAGTAGCATTCACGATGTCCCATGAGCACAGAATTCCGGTGGTCTACCATGAGTGGAAGTTCAGTAAGACTCAAAAGTTGTACAAATTAAGAGTGTTTCATCTACACCAGTGTAGCTCCACTAGGCTATACTTTCTGCTTGAACCAGAGCCTTCTTTGAGTGCAGAAAAACACAAGCAAAGAAGGAATCCTGTCATATTCTTTGTTATTCAGGCCATTTTCCTGTATTAGACAACCACTTGTCCGGCAAATGATGACACAGAGAGAAAAGGAAAGACAGGGCAATGCATAGTTCCTTTTCCTTCCAGATCTTCCTTACTCAGCAGTAAGTTGAAGGTAGAGAGAGTTTGTGGAATGTGTGCATATTTTTTATTTTATTTTTTGAGACGAAGTTTCACTCTTGTTGCCCAGGCTGGAGTGCAGTGGCACAATCTCGGCTCACTGCAACCTCTGCCTCCAAGGTTCAGCCTTCTGAGTAGCTGGGATTACAGGCATGCACCACCACACCTGGATAATTTTTGTATGTTTAGTGTAGATGGGGTTTCACTATGTTGGCCAGGCTGGTCTCGAACTCCTGACCTCAGGTGATCCGCTCACCTTGGCCTCCCAAAGTGCTGGGATTATAGGCATGAGCCATCGTGCCCAGTCGAATGTGTACATATTTTGTGCAACATTTTCACTATTCTAGTAAGAGTGACATGCATGTGCATGCATGAACTATGACAAAGAAGTTGGGTAATTTTTTTTTTTTTTTTTTTTAGATGGAGTGTCCCTCTGTCATCCAGGCTGGAGTGCAGTGGCGCAATCTCGGCTCACTGCAGCCTCTGCCTCCCAGGTTCAAGCGATTCTCCTGCCTCAGCCTCCCAAGTAGCTGGGATTATAGGCACACACCACCATATCTGGCTAATTTCTTGTATTTTTACTGGAGATGGGCTGGCCTTGAACTCCTGACCTCAGGTGATCCACCCGCCTTGGCCTCCCAAAGTGCTGGGATTATAGGCGTGAGCCACTGCACTCAGCTATATCATTTCTTTATATGAGCTAAATGCTGTTATATCTGCGGTTAAAACTGGCATTCTGCAATATAAAGATAAACAGTACAATTTATGCTAATAAGTTAAAGTTTTTATTTTTCTTTACTTGGAGTGACACTAAATAGCAAACAAAAAAATATTAATACCTAGGCAAGTTGAGAGAGAGACGGTGGAAGAAAGGAAAAGCTGCCCATTTTAGTACCTTTAATGTTACTTTTTCCCTGCTTTTTCAACAAGGGGCCTACATTTTCATTTTGCACTGTGTCCTGAAAATTATGCAGTCGCACTAATGGAGACAGTTTTGATTGTCACAACTGGGATTGGGGATGCTACCGGCATCTAGCAGGAAAAGACCAAGGATGCTGCTAAATGCCCTGCAATGCACAGGACAATCTTTACCACGGAGCCAAAAATGTCCATGGTGCAAAAGTTGAGAAACTCTGTGGCGTTTGGGTCCATTTATAACTTTTCCAACTAAATGTCCAGTCCCTTAGGTCATGGGCCATTGCTGCTTTTTCTAACTCATGTAGCATCCAGTACACTTTCTGGTATCATTGGTGGAATTTTTAAAAAAGTGATCAATACTTGTTCTCTGGGGTGGGGGGAGTGGGGAGGGGGGAGGGATAGCATTAGGAGATATACCTAATGTTAAACGATGAGTTAATGGGTGCAGCACACCAACATGGCACATGTATACATATGTAACTAACCTGCATGTTGTGCACGTGTACCCTAAAACTTAAAGTATAAAAAAAAGAAAAAAAGGAATAGTCTTTCAATATTCTTTGCTTGTTATACCATCATCCTCGTCATACAGGCTTATTAAACAATTTGCACAGCTTGCAGATGACTTGTGTGCTTCAAGTCAGTGGCAAAGCTGGGAACAGAAGTCTTATCTCTGATCTTCAGAGATAGACTTAGATTTATTATTTCCATCAGACTTAATATGTAGCTGAAAAGGCGTAATTTAGAATTGAAAAGATTTTACTACTAAAGTTAGGAGGCAGGCGTCAGTGAAAGGAAATATTAATTTAGTTCCCGACTTATGGACACTGATATTGGGTGCTTTATATTTAATCCTTTGTTATAAATGGTTATTCTTTTTGATAATGCTTATTCTTTTTTATAATTTTTTATAAATGGTTATTCCGTTTTACAGGTGAGAAACTTGAGGCTCAGAGAGATTCAGTAACTCATCCAAGTTCATATGTCTAAACAACGTAGACTCAGGTCTGCGTGACTCTGAAACATGTGACCCAGGATCAGGCCTCCCTGCAGTTACACTTCACCACTGAGGACTACAATATGAACCCTGAGGTTGAAATGCCAGTCCCATTCCACATTTATGAATTGCCCGCACTGATGGGGGTACGACATACCCGGTCCAAACCAAGACACCTTTGAGAGTGAAAGGGGAGTTATTAATCTGTGTGCTGGGACAATAGCATATTATTAACTAGGA